>NC_057830.1:20117795-24917795 GCF_910594005.1 Cervus elaphus
AACCCAATCCAGTATTCTGGCTTGAAGAATCCCATGGACAGAGGAGCCTGGTGGGCTACAGTCCACAGGGTCACAAAGAGTCAGACATTACTGAGTGACTAACACTTTCACTTTCACCCTAAAGAAGGTTGTTAATAAAATAATTTAAAATTAACTTATTAGGAATCTATTAATGATAAAACTAAATGTTCTATCATCATCTGAACTCTCCACTTTTCCTATAATATATTTGAATTGCCTCAATATTAAAGTCTATGCGTGTTTTATTTTATAACCACTATCCAGATTTAATCTACTGTTTTGGAACTAGCATGTAATTGAGACTCAAGATTTTATCTCAGATAAGAAACATCCTCCTTCATAACAAAAACACAAGCAAGTCTTTAGCTATAATTTCAAATAATCATTATTTTGGAAGGACAATCTTAAACAGTAGATAGAAAATCCACTTGTGAAAACTATATTGTTATTTAATGTCTTTCTGTCTCATATAAAATGGAGAGCACAAGAAAGGTAATTCTGTTGGGAGCCTAAAAATGTTTAGAAGCTACAGAGAGAAATATTTGTTAACTTCAGTTGTATACATATCAGGGGTTCATTTTATCAAGATAAAATTGATCTTTCTGGCTCCTCAAATTTTAGTTTATCCAATGGCACTTTGTACATGAAATTATGTGATGGTACTTAGCCCATTCCATCAGCATTATTTGTCTATGTGTCTGATTTCTGAACTAAAATATAAATTCTATTAAATGGAGACACTATTATTCAATCTAGTTTAATGCCTAGTGTATAGAAGCTACCTAATAGACATTTACTGAAACAAACATAGAAGAAGAAATGGAGATTTTATATTTACACCCTACATAATCTGTTGCTCTAGAAGAATAATGAGTGGTTAATAGATAAATAGAATTTTGTCTAAACTAAAAGCAGAGTTTTTAAACTTACCTAGATACCATCTGGTTTTTTTCTTTTCTTTTCTTTCTTTTCTTTTTTTTAATAGAATGTTTAGGTTAGTGAATAACCTCTGACCTTGCGGCTATTTCCACATGTTTATTCCACAGACTTTGAAAATTGTAAAAGAAGACTGTGAGGTTAGGGAGCCTGGTAGCAATTCACAGTGTATATGGGTCAGCAACAATATTTTCATCTCCATGGATGTGTTTGAGAATGAACTCAAAGAACTTCAGGAAATATCCTCAGAACCTCTTAAACTCCATAAGGAACAGAGTCAAAGAAAAAGTTTCAAAATGCTCAGGAAAGGGTCAAGGGAAGTGGGCAAAGCCCTGGAAGGAGTCTTTATAATGAATAACTGAAAAGCTGCCTTAAGCTGTAAAACATCTGTGGATTTTTCATCATCCTTATTTATTTTGTTGAATATAGTCTTTTGGAAAGTTCGTTATTCTCAGTCCATAAGTCACATCTGCATACAGTAATTTTCTTAATTGTTCCTAAATTTTGTGAGGCTGACCCCACTTCCTCACTGCATAATGAAAGTCACGAACATAATGAGCCATGAATAGCAAGTGCCAGAGTTATGCAAGCTTTCATTTCTCACACAGTCATTTTCAGTTTAGGCTGACAGAATTGTTAACATTTTAAAATGTTAATGAAATCACCAAAAACATGACTTTTTCAGCATAGGCCTTTAGACTAGGAAAAAATCATTTCTCATGGCAGACTATATAGACATAATTACAGGTAAAAGGGATTTGATCCTTCCCAGGTCCCCACATGCCAGAGCAAACATCCATCATCACTAAATGTAGACAAAAACCACTTGGGGACCAAGTTCATAGTGTTATCTTTAGCAATTTATTTGCAAGTTGTTTTTATTAAATGTAAATCACTTTGAAGCAATAGTATCTGATGTATTGTTTGGCAATAACTTCATCAACACATATGCAATACATGTGTGAAAGTGAAGTCACTCAGTCATGTCTGACTCTTTGCGACCCCATGGACTGTAGCCTACCAGGTTCCTCTGTCCATGGAATTATCCAGGCAAGAATAATGGAGTGGGTTGCCATTTCCTTCTCCAGGAGATCTTCCCAACCCAGGGATTGAACCCCAGTCTCCCGCATTGTAGGCAGACTCTTTACCATCTGAGCCACCAGGGAAGTCAGTGATTATTTGTTGAGCTAGGGTGAGGCAGACAAAATAAAGGGCTGCATCCTGCCGTTTTGGAGTATACAGCCTAGTGCATGAGGTTATAAAGTAAGTAAATGTATAAAACAAAGGGATCTGTGATTGTTAAAAATAGAAACATATTCAGATACACAGGGAGGAAGTAATGAACTCTTCTCAGAGAGTTAATGATGAGGAAGAAATACTGGAATTGGATCTTGATAAAAGAATAGAAGTATTCTGGTTTGCAGCAGACTCACAGGCACAGAAAATGGCATTGCAAATTCATGGAGATCTGAAGAAATTTAGTACAGTTGGCACATCCATTGCCTATGAAAAGAATCTGACATGATTCTGGAAAAGTTGTTAAATTGATAGCATGCCACACGGGACTTTTATGCTAAGGAGTCTGCATTTTATATGCATACTGGATGTCACTTGAAAGCGAGAACATTAGCCATGACATATTTATAAAATCATCATTTTGTAACAAATTAACCAAACAAAGTATCATAGCATAAAAGCCTTACAAGTAATTCTTAAAAAACCATAAAGATATAAAAATTGTTGTTTTTATTTCTCAAAATTGGTTTTAGCTTTGCCCACATTTACTTCCTTATCTCATTCTAAACACCAGTCTCATGGAAATGAAGAGGAATTGAAGGACTTGCCTGCTGTTCCTAGAATTAGGATTTGCTCATGCTTATCTGAAGGCCCTGGGTGGTAATGAATCTATCTTCCCGGAGAAAGATCCCCTTGAGTCACTCATAACCTGGTCAAAGGGAGTTTGCCTTCCTTTAATAATTCCAAGAGCCTAGACATGGATTGATACCTTGTTCCCCTTGGCATAAGAAGTCCCTGACTCTTTAGTTAATTAATCATCCTGATAGCTATTCTAACTTCTCAGCAGGCTATGGAATCTTATCTTTCTTCTTTGAATAGTTTCTGCAGTTCAGTTCTGTATCAAGTGATTAATTCATTTGTTCATCCACAAGCATATATTGAAGCTTACTAATATTAGGCTAGGACCTTGGCTAATGCTGGAGACACAAAGAATAGAAAATAGTGGCCCTGCTTCCGGGAAGCTTACAACCCCCTTCTATCGTTCTTTTACCAAGAGACAATGTGCTCCTCCGCTTATCCATGTTTTTTATCCATTTTCTTTGACTTAGCTGTTTGGTGGTTGTTATTGTTGTCTAGTCACTAAGTCATGTCCAACTCTTTTGCAACTCTGTGGACTATAGCCTGCCAGGCTCCTCTGTCCATGGGATTTCCCAGGCAAGAATACTGGAGTGGTTTGCCATTTCCCTCTCCAGGGAATCTTCCTGACCCAAAGATTGAACCCACATCTCCTGATTGGCATCACTGACTGAATGGATATGAGTTTGAGCACACTCCAGGAGATAGTGAAGGACAGGGAAGGCTGGCATGCTGCAGTCTATGCGGTTGCAAAGAGTTGGACATGACTTCATGACTGAACAATTCTTTACCACAAAGCCACCAGGAAATTCTTTACCACAGAGCCACCAGGAAAGCCAGCTATTTGGTTATCATTCCTCACTGAGACCACACTCATTCTACTAGTGATTATCTTCCGATATTAGCTGGCATTGTTATGCACCTCCTCAGTTGTCCTTGAAAAATGGTTCTGTGTGCTAAAGAGACTCTTTCCCTCCCAGGCTATGCTCATCTTTATTCTTATATGTTCAAGTAGTACCAAGATTCGTTGGCCTTTCACTAATTGTAAATGTTGATTTATTTAGTGATTCTGCATGTATTAATCAGATTGTATTATGTGTTAAGTATTACAAGGCACTAGGAAGCTTCAGAAAAGAAGACTAAAACAAAATACCCATTCAAAAGTCCCAAAGTATAAACTGATGATGGTCTCCATCTCATTACTGGATAGTAGAAGGGTTCCAGAAAAACTTGAGCTGGCATGATATAATTCTAATTTAGGGTATTCCTCTTCACCTTTATAATAGTTTACTGGCATTATGACCCTGGCAAAGCTATTTAATCTCTGGAAATCCTGACTTCCTTAATTATAAGGAATTCTTACATTGAAAAGTTAAGTGGTATGCCTAAGGTCATTCAGTTAGTACTTTATAGGGGAAGATTTAAACTGTCTAAATCTAAGTTCCAGCCTTTTTCATAATTAATATTAACTTTCCTTAATTGTGATCCCATTACCTTATAATTCATATTCTTTCAGACAAAAGCTATATAAATCAGGATGTGTGGTTACTCATGTATAAATGTTCCTTTACTGAGGACCTCTATAGACTCAAACTAGTTAGCCTGTGTGTTTGAACATGTCCTCAAAAGAAATGCAGTTGCATTGAACCGGGAAGCCAGGGGCTGGATGATGTTAACACTGATTCCTTGGGTCCCCAGGGAGAACCCATTGCTGTGGGTGACCTGCTGTGTCCAGCTGGTACTCCCAACTTGACTTCCTCTGCAAGACTCACAGGGAGTCAGTACTTCCTGAAAACATGTGCTTTGGTGAATCCTGAGGACCAACAGTTAAGGTCTGTTTCCAGTAGGAACTCCTGTCACTGAACTAATTTGGCTAAATCCATTGAATTTGCCCCTCCCTCTGTGTCACTTAAGTCATGGCAAGAGCTGAGTCTAAAATTTTCTCTAAGTCATGAGGGCCTCAAATATAAGGAACAGTGAAAGATATATATTCCCTCAAGGCCCTGTTTTGAAGAATACAGCTTAAATTTGCTTAATCTAGCTTCCTGCAGGTTTTAAACTGGAAATTTCCCAAATTAGGAGAGCTTCCAGTGGAAATTGTGATCATATTCTTTGTTGAGTTTTTACTTTGTATGCATCTACTATAAAATTTGGGAATATGTCAAAAAAAAAAAAAAAAGAGGGCAGTGTTGCAGGGCTTCCCAGGTATCTCAGTGGTAAAGAATCTGCCTGCCATTGCAGAAAATGCAGGAGAAACAGGTTCAATCCCTGGGTCAGAAAGATCTTCTGGAGTAAGAAATGGCAACCCACTCCAGTATTCTTGCCTGGAAAATTCCATGGACAGAGGAGCCTGGCGGGCTGCAGTCAACGGGGTCACAAAGAGTTGGACCCAAAAGCAACTGAGCACACTCGCATTGAAGGTGTACTCTGAATTCCAGATCTTTACCAGGACAACTTCCAACTCTAGTCCCTGTGACCTTCAGATGGGTTCTCAACTGATAAATACTATGTAGTGTCACGGGGCTATGCTAAGGGAAGAGATATTAGCACAGGGACTAGTGCTGGAACCAGATCTAGAAAACTGGAAGGAATTAAGATGGGATATTACACAAAGCAATGAGGAGTCATCTAAGGGTTGGGCATAGGCCATAATTATGGAGAAGAGTCAAGGTTTATATCAAAAAATGAAGGGAAAGGAAAACAACCTAAGAGTATGGAACAGATCTAACTACCACATAGGAGAAAAACACAGAAAGAGAAAAGTACCAGCTTGCCAGTTGTGCCACATGAAAGCAGGAAAACAGAGCACTATGTCTATGCGTCTAATTCTTTTGACATAGTGATACCATCACATCACACACGCATAGCCCAAGAGGTATATTAAAACATGACTCAAGCATAGATTAGCATTTTTCTCCTCTTGGGAAAAAAAGTCAAGAAGGATAAAGGCTCTACTTCTCCTCTAAGGTTTTGCTTATTGGAAAAACAGACCCCAGTGGTTTATGTGTACTTATGTGTATATAGATTTAGTATGTTATTAAATTGCTGTTTTCATTAGCTGATGGAAATCTATTTTAAAAGATGAGTTTTGTAAGCTATTTTAAATAAGAAGTAATCAATGATTATAGTATGTAGGGCCCTCTGCTTTAAAGATTGAAATTTAGTAATTTCCAATTTTTATTAAATTCCTTATCATCAGAGAGGTTTCTCATAGAATTTATTTCTATTTTTGATCCTCTCCATTGTTCAGGGGGAAATGTGTTGGAATTTCAATGTTCTGAATAATCTATAAACTACAAATATAAATACTTCCTGGCTGATTGAGCCCCATTCTTCTGGCAAGTGAAGAAGTGCTCTTGAAGAGACACATGTCTGACTTGAGCAGAAGACATGTGTTTAATTGCATTTGCCCCACAAGCATCTCCGAGCACTTACTCTGGCCAGGCAATGTGTTGTGCCCAAGATCCAAGGTGACTCAGTGTCATAGACTGTTAGATGAACACGGAAGTCTCTTTCAGCTGGACAGCCTGCAATGTTACGACGCAGAGCAGTGGGAAAGGGAGGATGTCTCCATTTCCCTCAGCAACTGTATGGAAGAGACTGCTCTCAGAATGTGGAGAATGTCAAAATCCATGCCTTCAAGGATCTTACAGTCTAAAACCTCAATGACTGAATTAATCAGCTGCTAAATATTTACACATTAGGGTATTAAGGAGGATTCCAGAGGACAGTTAAGGAGTCATTTTACAAGTAGCTCAGAAAAATCATCTACATTTAATGTTTAATGCCCCACATATAGAGAACAAAAGCAAAGCGATATGCTCTGACAGAATTGGACAAAGGGTAAGCTCCGTGGCTAAGATGGCAAATTCATGTTATTGTAACATAGAGGCAGAGACAGATAGCACAGGGGTCTCATTAAGTGAGAGAGGCCACAAAGTAAAAGCTGAACTTAGTAGCTGGCCTTACAAATTGACAAAGATTCTCAAGGGCAATTAAAAATAAGGAAGAGATGGTGAAAGTGATGTTGAAAAATAAAGGGAAGTAAATAGATAGGTTTCAGAGGTGGGAGGGAGCCTAGCATGGCAACAATAACAACAAAAACAGTTAAATTAACTAGGGGTGGTCAAGAGCTGATTTAAGACATGATTTCTTTCCTAACAGGATGGAATATTGATATTTCCTTCATACAAAGCCCACCAAAAGGAAGAGAGAGGTGAAGAAGATAAAGAGGAGGGAAGACAAAGTTCAGAAAAATTAAGTAGAGAAAGAACATTAAAGGAAAAGGAGAGAACCATAGATAAACCCACATACTGGAAACTATAAGAATACTGGGGGAAAGGGAAATAATCTAGAACCTGCAGAAGAGAGTCACAATGAGAGTAATTTAGGGAATAAAAGGCATTATGAAAAAGTCTAAGAATTAAGAAAAACTACACACGTGGATTAAAGTACAAATATAGACTATGCATGGCTAATAATTCATACAACATGAGGTCTACAGAGGTTGTAAAAAAAATCAGTTTTTTAAAAGACATAAGACTATCCAAAGAGCATATACTTCAGGGGCTCTTCAGTGATAAAGAGCAGGGAGAAAACTATATTAATTGTGAACCTGTGACAAGTGCAAAATGTAGAATTTAGGGTGATTTTTTGATTGGAAGATTCATTGCATGAGTGTAGATAAGAATAACATGAAGAAAAGATGGGATTTCTGAACATCAATGGATCTCTTCCCAACTCTTCTCCACTCCTTCCAGAAAAAGAAGAAAGGGAAATTTTAAAAATACTCCTTTGACTTGTTCTAAAAGAGCTTTATTGAGTTTTTTTCTGCTATGCTCAATAGATCTGGAACTAAATTTAAAATAATCAAGAAATATATATTTAGAGTCAGTACATAAGAGCAAGTAAACCTGATAAAAATTAGGTGATGCTGATGCAAAGGGAGCTAGGGAGAATATCACTAGCATTAATGTAGCCAAATACTTCTAATCAGGCAAAGCAAAATATCAAAATTATGTTCTTACAGGCTAAAAAAAATGATAGAGTTTTATGGAGGAAAAACAAATCTCTCATTCCTCTGGGAGAAAATATTAAACATGATGAGATGATCATGAGAAAGGAAATTTAGCTCATTTTTCAAGATATAAGAAAATAAGAGGATACAGAGATTTTAATGATACAAAGAAAGTTCCCAAAGGGAAAAATAAATTTTAAGGCTTTACAGAGCAAAACAGATATTCCTAGATACAGACATGATTAATGGAAGGCAACTCTAATGGGAGGATAAAGATAAGAGGACAATTTTAAAGGAAATGAAAAACAAATGAGACACAGACATGCAAAGAGACAAGTTGATGTGTGAAAAAAAAGAACAAATAGAAATAAACATATGACTTATATTCAACTGGGTTTGGAAGGAGACACATAAGGATGATGATACATTTAGGCAACACGAAGTTATTTTCATACGTCTTCAAAATGAAGGCTGCAAACAGCAGGGCAGTTGATAGAACTAGTTCAAGACAAGAAAAGTTACAAATTTACAATGAATATAAAAAATAAGATTAAGGAAATTTTCAGTTCAGTTCAGTTGCTCAGTCATGTCCAACTCTTTGTGACCCCATGGACTGCAGCACATGAGGCTTCCCTGTCCATCACAACTCCTGGAGTTTACTCAAACACATGTCCATTGAGTCAGTGATGCCATCCAACCATCTCATCCTCTGTCGTCCCCTTCTCCTCCCGCCTTCAATCTTTCCCAGCATCAGGGTCTTTTCAAATGAGTCAGTTCTTCACATCAGGTGGCCAAGGAAATGCTGAATAAGATAGAAGAAAAATCAGGGGGCAACAGGTCCTAAAATCTTTAAGAACATGGCAACATTATTTGTAGTGGGAGATTTTTATTTATCTTTAGTAAGTTTTAGAGCAAGTTTTTAAAAAGTAAAAATAATACATGAATAGTTAATCCAATAAATTGATAAATACTGCAGTTAATATTCTATTATTAAAGAATATATGAACATAAATATTTCCTCATCCAAAAAAGTAGAAAAGAGAGAGGTGGGAGGAGATCTAGAAAGAAGGAATTAACAAAACAAAAACCCAAACTAATTGAGGAAAAATCTTAAGATTAGTATAATGATGTTCTATGCAGTTCTGTAGCAACAAATTCCTAGCAAAATATCATTTGCCAAAATGAACCCAGAGAAATGGAAAGTTTAATAGAAGAGATTGAAAAAATGATTGAAAAACTGCAGTTTTTTAGAAAGCGCCAGGTCCAGATAGTTTCACAACTTACTCTTGCAAACTCAAGTGGGAAAACAAAACACTAAACATTTTAGTTGAAATTGATCTAATACATTTCTTTTGAAAGTTATTTGCTTTCTGCATTTTTAAAGAGTACCTCTGGTCTCATTTTGAAAGTAATACAATAAAACTTCTCTCAAATGAATTATAAGGGGGAGAGTATAATGAGTTCTATAATTTACTTTTTAAATGCCCTAAATGAGTTAAAGCAATCAAGGGAGAACTTCCACAAACTCTCTTGTCCTCATCCACCCACCTATTTGCCTCAGGCTTCTGTATTTTCTCTGCCTTCTCCCATGTCCATGCACCTTTCTTTTTTTTTTTTTCCTTTTTTTTTTTTTTTTTTTTTTTTTTTTTGTCATACATTGATATGAATCAGCCATAGATTTACACGTATTCCCCATCCCGATCCCCCCTCCCACCTCCCTCTCCACCCGATTCCTCTGGGTCTTATCACAGCAAAGAGCATCACCCCCTCTTGCACCTTAGAGTACATCCTTTTTGCCCCTCAAGGGAACTGTCCCAGGAATTCTCTCTCTTCTATCCTACATCAACAATCTTTCTATTTTTTTAATTAGCTTTATTTATTTGTTCATTTTTGGCTGTGCTGGGTCTTCGTTGCTGTGCAAACTCAGTAGTTGTGGCTCCTGGGCTCCAGAGCACATGTTCAGCTATTGGGGCACAGGGGTTTAGTTGCTCTGTGGCATGTGGGGTCTTCCTAGATCAGGAATCAAACTCTTTACCAATATTTATCAAAGATTCTTTACCACTGAGCCACCAGTGGTAAAAATTGGGAAGCCCCAATTTTTCTATTTTTACTAGATCATTGTTATCAGCTTAAAATCCTGCACATATATATATATATATATATATATATATATATATATACACACACACACATATATATAATATTTATGCATGTATGCTTGCTAGGTCGCTTCAGTCATGTCCGACTCTGCGACCCTCCAGACTGTAGCCCACCAAGCTCCTCTGTCCCTGGGATTCTCCAGGCAAGAATACTGGAGTTCGTTGCCATGCCCTCCTCCAGGGGATCTTCCCGACCCAGGGATCAAACCTGCTTCTCCTGTGGCTCCTGCATTGCAGGCAGATTCTTTACCGCTGAACCATGGGGGAAGCTCATAATATTTAGATATTTGCTTAATTTTTCCTCTCCACCACTATTCTATTTTTCTCCTCTTTATAGCGTAACTCTCTAAAGATTTATCTCCAGTTTCTCCTTTTCCATTTTCCCTTGAAGCAGTAGGCTCCAACACTCCACTGAAATTACTCTCATGAAGTCACTGGTGACCTACATGTTTCTAAAGCCAATGGTCAGTTCTCAGTCCTCACTGCATTTGAGCTGTTAGAAGCATTTGACACAGATGATCAGTGTCCCCTGATTAAAATATCTCTTTTACTTGACTTCTAGAACACCACACAGCCTGCCTTACGTCTCTGGTTACTTCTTGGTTTCCTTTGCTAGTTCTTTCTAACCTGCACCACCTCCAAAAGCCCTGGACTTATTCCTTGGGCTTCTCATCTACAATTACCGTTGTGATCTCAAATACTGTTTATAGAGTTTTGGCTCCCACATTGTATATCCAGTTCAGACCTCCTTCCTAAACTCCAGAATTCTCCACCTACTTACTTAGCAACTCCGTTTGGATGTCTATAAACTATCTCAAACTTAACATTAGCGCACGAATTCCTGGTGGTTCTCACCCACCTCACAACCTGATTCTTCTACAGTTTTCTTTATTACAATTAATGGCAACTCAACATTCCAATTTCTCAGGGCAAAAACCTTGGTGTCATCCTTACGCTTCCTTTTCCTAGCAACTATGTCTGAGCCTTCAGCAAATCCTGTCAGTTGTAGCTTCACAATTTATCAAGATCCAACTAATTTTTCTCACCTCTATTGCTACTACCTCAGCTTAAACCATCATCAACTTTTGTCTGATATTTGAAACAGCTCCCTAACTGCTCTTTCTGCTTCTGCCTTGGTCTCTCGGTAGCCCATTCTCAACACGACACTGCAACAAGCCTGTTAAAATGTAGGTCATATCACTTCTCTGCTCAAAACCCACCAGTGGCTTTCCATCTCACATAGAGAAGAAACAAAGGTCCTTGCAGTGACCTTCAAGATCCTATTTCCCCACCCCCCACTCCCCATAAGTTTCCTCTGAGCTCATCTTTAACTCCTCTGTTCCTCGGTCCCTTAGCTCTTCCTCAAACATACCAGACGCAGTCCCTCTCAAGGACATTGGACTCCTTGCTCCCTATATAGGAATGGTCTTTACCCGGAGAGCCTCTTGGTCAGCTTATTCCCTTTACACAAATATCACCTTCTCCTGGACTCCCTCACCTGCAATTCCACACTACCACCAGCCCTGACACATCTTACATCCTTACTCTGCTCTTTTTGCTTCTGCACATAGCACTAATATCCCACTCATATTCCCCATTTATAATATTTATCCTGTCCCCTCAATAGAATAGAAGCTACACAGATCATTATTCCTTTGTTCACTACTATATCTCTTAGAACCTAGAGCAGTGCCTGGCAAAATGAGTGAATAAATGATTGATTTGCTGATGTGCTATTTTGTTAGCATCTTTGTTCATTTGTTTTAATAAGAAAATCTTTTAACTAGTAGGTCAAGTTTTGTATGCAAATGTGGCTTCTAAAAGCTCTTAAATACATTAAACACTGATCTTGCTTATATTTGTGAACTGTCTCAAAAACATTTTTTACACACTTTGAAGAGTTCAGATTTTATCTCAATGCCTACTCAAATAAACACATGTTCTTAATTAGTGACATAGTTGGAAACTTTTACCGAAGTAACAAGTTACCTCCATGCAGATTAACCAATGAGCTTTATTCTTTCAAGCAGAATGATACCTTGAGAGATCTGCTGATGAAAAATATATATATATGTATACCTGAAATGCTTTGTTAAATACTCACTACGCACCAGATTCTCACTCATGGAGTGAGATCAAGACTCTTATCATACCATGGCAAAGATATTGTATTAATCTTCTAAGTGGTCTCCTGATCACTATCTCTTCCTTCCTGTGTACACATTGTGCCCACTTCCCGAGGAGTATTATCAGTGCAGACTTACGGTTATATCATTGCTCTACTTCGATACCTTCATGGCTCCCCTTTTCCTGTTAAATAAAATCCAGTCTCATAAAATGGACATGCAAAATGTCTACAGTCCAGTTGCAACCTGAATATGTTTCTATTCTGCTCTCCAATAAGATTGTTGTAGTTACCATTCTTGTTAAATTTCCCACCTCCTTACCTTCCCTCATAATACTTGAACTGGAAGATCTATTGAGAATTAGACTGGAGGGGTAGTATGATCAGCACAGAATGTAGCAGAATTATTGGTACCTGTGATCCAGGTTCTAAATTATTATTAGAGGAATTTGATATTACATTTCTAGGAGTATTATTGGTACCTCTGATCCAGGTTCTAAATTACTATTAGAGGAATTTGATATTACATCTCTCTTTTTCCCCCACAGTGCTCTATGGGCTTACATTTACCTGATACACAACCAAATACTCCAGGTCTTATTTATATGACCTTCCAACAAGCCAAGTTTTATATATCCTTAGTATAGTTTGTGAATTAAATGCAACCTTGTACATTTGACCCTCTTAAAATCACTACTTTTCTTTTGGAAACTATAATACCTCCTGATTATGCCATTTTCTCCACTTCTGTTATAACTTAGCCCTTGTCACCTTAAGCCCCTTGTGAAATAAGCAGAGAGAGAGGAAGAGAGGAAGTCAGGGGAGGAAAGAAGAAGCATTATTCCTCACATCTGAAACTGTTCTCAGCCCGCTTCTCCTTCCAAACTGTTTCCCACTTAGCTAGCAAGAAAACAAGATCTTTCTAAAATCAAATCTGATGGTCCTATCCCTCCCCAGAAAAATTCTCTCAATGGCTGTTACATTCATCATAATCTAAGTCCTTTTGTACTTCATTTCCCACCCTCATCTCCAGCCTTATTTCTCACCACTCATCATCAGGCAGCTTGCTCTCTCTGTCTCTGGCTTTTGCACACACATCTCCCTGGGCTGACAGCATCGGTCCCTAGCTTCTCTTCCTGCTTAACTATAATTCCTTCTTCAAGATTCAGCTCTCTAAGATTTCTTTCATGTTATCTCATATTTGCCTTTGAAATCTCTCATTATTACTTCAGTTAAATTGATAATTAAGTATTGTTTCACAATGACCACATCCTATTTAGTTAAATATTCAAATCTTTTAACATTTTTGACAACTTTCCCACATCAAATTCTAAATACAATCTCCTTACACATGAAAAAATACATACAATGTCAAAATCATATGATTGTTCCAATGATTGCTCCTATTTTTCTTTTAAAATATCATTTAACATGCATTTACATTTGATATTTCACGCAAAGGAGTGCCTGGAGCAGAAGAAGGGCAAATCATTGTTAATGTGCTCTGCAGCTTAGTGATGATGAGCTAAAAAGCATATCCTTTCTATACTTACATCTTTGCTTGTCTCTCTGCATATGTTGCTATTTGGTTATGTGGCTTTTCAAGATAAAGTATTTGTTTAAGTTTGGTTTCCTATATGCTATGAAATTGCACTAAACTCCAAAGTAGTGATTATTGGTGAGAATTATATAGCAAATGGCAGAACTGCCCTGAATCAATATTGTTGATTAGACAAAGTTTGTCTTCAGTGTATTTAGTATGCATATGAGATTCCTAGGGCTTCCCTGGTGACTTGGTGGTAGATGAATCTGTCTGCAATGTGGAAGACTCAGGTTCAATCCCTGGGTTGGGCAGATCCGCTAGAGAAGAAAGTGGCAACCCACACCAGTCTTCTTGCCTGGAGAATCCCATGAACAGAGGAGCCTGGTGGGCTACAGTCCGTGGGGGTCACAAAGAGTTAGATATGACTGAGCAACTTAACACTTCACTTCACATGAGATTCCTAGCTTCATGGACTTCTGCCTCAGGAAGTAAAATTTCTTAAAATCCCCCACCCCCACAAAAAAAGACTCAGCTCTCATACCTCCTCCTCCGAGAAGTCTTTCTTGTCACCCCTACAGTGGAATTTTCAGGTGCCCTTGCTTTCTGTTCCAGTCAGTTCAGTCGCTCAATCATGTCCAACTCTTCGCGACCCCATGGACTGCAGCACACCAGGCCTCCCTGTCCATCACCAACTCCCAGAGCTTACTCAAACTCATGTCCATAGAGTCAGTGATGTCACCTAACGACCTCATCCACTGTCTTCCCCTTCTCCTCCTGCCTTCAATCTTTCCCAGCATCAGGGTCTTTTCCAGTAAGTCAGTTCTTCCCATCAGGTGGCCAAAGTATTTGAGTTTCAGCTTCAGTCTGAAACTTCAGTCTTCAACTTCAGTCTGAAGCTTCAGTTCCGGCTTCAGTCCTTCCAATGAATATTCAGGACTGATTTTCCTTTAGGATTGACTGGTTTGATCTCCTTGCAGTCCAAGGGACTCTCAAGAGTCTTCTCCAAATGCCCCCCAATTCTGCCTCCATCAGGGTGCTCATTACACTGGTTTAGAATTGCCTGCTTGTTTTTCTCTCTCCCCATCATGAGACTTGGAGCTCCTTAAGAACAATGAGAGTGTCTTTCATCTTTGCAACTCATACTAAGAACAGTACCTGGTGTATATTTGTATCAGTTTACCTTGCCAATAAAGTTATTCCTGATTTTCCTTTTTCTTGTTCATCCAAGAAGAGTCCAGGGAAAGATAAAAAGGAACATGGTAGAAATCAGTTTATGCAAAAGCAAGATTTCAACATTGTAATCTTTTAACTAATATGAGTATTCAAATTTTGTTGCACATTGTCATTCCATTATAAAGAATACATGGTGAAGGTGATAACAACTAAAGCTATTAATGAGATTTTACTTTTTCTGTAAAACTGAAAATAAAATAGAAATAATCCATCATAAATGGGGATTCCCTGAGACCCAATTTCTTGGTGCCAATTCCATACTGAAACAAACACTGGAATTTTCCGGTCTGGGGAATGGAAGACATTTAGATCCTGATTGACATGTCTGTCTCAGTGACAGATGAATGCCTTAGAGACAATTAAGCCCTGTTCTTTAGTCATGGCCATGCCGAATCTTATTTAACATTGACAAAGAGGAATACATTTTACTGGAATGATGGAGTTAATCTCTGAAAGATTCCTGAAACCCTCTTTTCTGAGATAATTTAAGTATATATTTACTCAGTGATAGCTCTTTGTAGGTCCATCCAATTAAAAGTCTATAATCATTAAGCCCCATATATTCTTAAAATAATGAAGAGTTTCTTTTTCTACAACTTTGCTTTCCTGATCACTAAATTGACCAAGTAAAATTAACCTATTTACTAATAACTATTTTATTCCCTAGGCTATCTCCGTGTGTGTGTGTGTATGTGTGTGTTAACAAATCTAATAGTAGATTGCTCATCAGAAACACAATTATAGTCATTCTTCTGTTCTACTACCTAGGTAATTATCGATTGATTAATCTGTATATTTTAATGATTTGGTTCTCTACTTCCCTAAAGAGGCAGAAAACTGTTTTAAAATGTAAGATAATGGAGACTTTTACTTGTTGCAAAATAGAATTCATTTTAAGTGGTAGAGTCCCACAAGGGAGTGCTAATGTGAATAATTACTATTATACACCATCTACCAAAATGAGCAGTTATATTGCTTTTAGTGATGGAAGGATCTTCAAAATGTGATTTACATTTATATCTTTAATGAAAATTAGTACATTCTTCACACTTTCTGATTCCTCTATGTTTCTTCTGTGGCAGTGTAACTTCCTACTACTGGTATTTGTATTTGTAAATTACAGAGTAATTTGTGGTAAACAATGGATTAATGTATTTTGCTAAGGACCTAGACTTGTATCATCCAACTCTTCACAAAAATCTGCTATGTTACAGTCCACATTTCAATTTAATTTCTTTTAATTTGAAATGTGTCTTGAGTATCCTCTATGAGTTTATCATAATGCAATACTTTGTGTCTCCAACTGCAAAACTTCTATTAAAAGATTAGGGAAATGACTGGGGATGGCCTTGATTGAAAAAATTTAAAAGACATTAAATAATAGTTACCATATCTGGAACAATTGTTCTATGTCAAAAGGTATAGTATATACCACACGTGAATTATTTCTAACGCTTACAGTGGAAGTAATTTACAAATAAAAATGTAATTATCCCCCCTATTTTGCTGATGACAAAACTGAAGTTTAGAGTTCAGTAAATCGGTGTCCAAGGACAATGCTAGAAGGTGGGTGGACCAATATTCTAACACAGGTGTTTCTGATGTCAGACTGTGGGCTTTCCTTCTGACACAAGGCCATAATTAAGGGTACAAAGATGCCACAAGCTTGTATGTGACCTTTTTTGTCTCTTCTTCCAAAACTCAAGAAAGACAGAGACTTTGACCAAGCATTTTTTTGCCTTTTCCATAGCAGAACATGTACTGACAATGCTTGGTTCACAGGGTTAGGAATCAGTATATCATTCAGCTGGTAATTTTCCTTTCTTTGACTTCTGGCAGAAGCTTTCTCTGGAGCCAGAGCCAATTGTTTTTCTCTAATGACTTAGAGGGAGGTTAGCCTGAGGCTGTCCTGGGAACTGCAAGTCTATTTATCATCTTTTTCTTTGTTCCATGGATCGTATCCAACATGCAGCTTTGACTGGCCTCATGGGGACAGACATGTTGATTATTTCCACTCTGAAAGGAGAAACACTGATAACAAGATTTGGCTATTTTCTAGAATTATGAATATAATGTTAAGCAATTATTAAAGTATATGCATACTTATTAAAACTTATTCCTTGCACCAAAGATATTTATTGAGCTGATTTATTTGCAGTTGAATGTGGTGGACAGTAGAAATGAGATATGTTAAAGGTGCTGAGAACTTCTATAGCTTGGAAAGTTGTGAGAATATATAATTAACCATTTATAACAAATTAATTAACACACCCCTTATCTGGGAATAAAGATTTGGAGTAAGGCCAGGAGTCAAACACCCAGTCCAGGTGTTAGAACATGAGGATGAGATTTCATTTGCTCAATGAAATAGGACTCTTCTCCTGGGAAGATTCTAGTTTATTAATTCCTAAAGTAATTTAGGCAATGCCTTTTTTTAAAGTAGTTTTTTTATTAAGACAGAGAAGCAAAGATGGGCACTGCTTCCTGACTTTGCCCTCACCCCTCTTCCTTACTTTCTGCCTTTACTCCTCTTTGCCAGGTTTCTAGCCAACACCACTTTCAGAGGCCTCAGTGGTTCCATCAAAGTGAAAGGTTCCACTATCATCAGCTCAGAAAACAACTTTTTCATCTGGAATCTGCAAAATGACCCCATGGGAAAGCCAATGTGGACACGCTTGGGCAGCTGGCAGAGGGGGAAGATTGTCATGGACTATGGAATATGGCCAGAGCAAGCCCAGAGGCACAAAACCCACTTTCAGCACCCAAGTAAGCTACACTTGCGAGTGGTTACGCTGATAGAGCATCCATTTGTCTTCACAAGGGAGGTCGATGATGAAGGCTTGTGCCCTGCTGGCCAGCTCTGTCTAGACCCCATGACTAATGATTCTTCCGTACTGGACAGCCTCTTTAGCAGCCTCCACAGCAGTAATGATACAGTGCCCATAACATTGAAGAAGTGCTGCTATGGATATTGCATTGATCTACTGGAAAAACTGGCAGAAGACATGAACTTTGACTTTGATCTCTATATTGTTGGGGATGGCAAATATGGAGCCTGGAAAAATGGGCACTGGACTGGGTTGGTGGGTGATCTCCTGAGTGGGTCAGCCCACTTGGCGGTCACTTCCTTCAGCATCAATACTGCACGAAGCCAGGTGATAGATTTCACCAGCCCTTTCTTCTCCACCAGCTTGGGCATCTTAGTGAGGACGCGAGACACAGCAGCTCCCATCGGAGCCTTCATGTGGCCACTCCACTGGACAATGTGGCTGGGGATTTTTGTGGCTCTGCACATCACTGCCATTTTCCTCACTCTCTATGAGTGGAAGAGCCCCTTTGGCATGACTCCCAAGGGGCGGAATAGAAGTAAAGTTTTCTCCTTCTCTTCAGCCTTGAATGTCTGTTATGCTCTCTTGTTCGGTAGAACAGCAGCTATCAAACCCCCAAAATGCTGGACTGGAAGGTTTCTGATGAACCTTTGGGCCATTTTCTGTATGTTTTGCCTTTCAACATACACGGCAAATTTGGCTGCTGTCATGGTAGGTGAGAAGATCTATGAAGAGCTTTCTGGAATACATGACCCTAAGGTAATACTTCTTTTTACTCTAGATTTCCTTATTGTCCATTTTAACTCTGTATATTGTGTCTTATGCTGTAGTAGTTTATATGCTTTCATCTAACACAGAATATTCTCTGAACCATCTGTAGAGACTAATCCAAAAAGTCTGTTGCCGAATTGCACTAAATATTTCATTGCTTTATTAAATGAAACAAAAAGAGTGAGGGATGTTTTTAGGAGATTTTGTTCCAAAGAAAGTCTCATAGAAACATCTATTTGTTCAGTTTTTTACTTGCAGTAGTTAACCATCCGGCAGAATGGCTATCAGGGAATAGTCTTACAAAGTATTTTCACCCAAAGTAAAACTTCAAAACCCAATTAATTACTTCTCTTGGGAATTATTGGAAATAAATAATAAGGTCCAAATTTAAATAGTAAAGAGTCCTTTTTCACCATGAAAAATTGCAAAATGGAAAGAACTAACATTTTATCATAAGTACTTAAAGTCAGAAAGCTAGAATACTCAATACGTATAGCCAAGGAGTACTAAGCTAACTGATCTGGAAAGATTAACTAGGGAGAGAGCATCCTTTTGGGTAAGAAAGGCTGATCACCTTAGGGCTGGAGGAGGATGTCAACAATCACATTATAATTTCCAAGAATATTCAAGAAAATCGTCTCTATTCTAGGCTACCCTTGATATTCTAGACATCTGACCCTATGAAGAAAGGAGGAGGGTAGGGTTCAGGTAAGCAGGTAAAGCAGTGGTGATACTTGAGTAAAGATAGCCATGTCTGTTTGGTGACAAGACCTCTTTCAGTGACTACAAGTATGGCGAACTTGGCCAACCCAGTGGGAGTGGAGAGGAGGGGGTTGTCAGGGCTCAAAACAATAAGTCAAGGGAGTACTACAGTCCCAGTGGGGAACAGAATGCAGATCCAGAGCAGACATGTATTCCAATCTGTAGAACCCATCTACCAGAGACTGGAGAAAGCTGTAATTCAGTGAATATACCCAGGACACACTGTGTTAAAGCATCTTGAACTAAGCTGAGCATTTCAAACTGTGAAACACCATCATGACTTTTCAAATATACCTTTTCACATCAAATATCATAATATTGAACCCTTTACCATATATTTTTATCAAACATTTAAAATTAATTGCACAGAGAATGAACAAATAGGACATTTACTATTTTTGTTAAATGATAAGGTGGCCCAGAGGGCTAGCGGCAGCTTTAGAGAATTCTCATAGTTTGGATTAGGATATATGGTCTGTTCTGCGAACAAATGAATGTGAGAAATTTGACCCATATGCTGAAAACCTCCTTAATACATGTGAACCTCATGAAAAGACTCAGCAAACAATGGATCATTGACTGGGCAATGAATTGCATTTGCTTCTTAATGTGCAGTCAGGACTTTAGGTTATCACCTGGAATTTAATGAACACAAATAAGTTCCATAGTATAAATACATGTGTTACCCTAAAGAGAGATTTGGTGATGCTTCAGCATTCATATTTTACTGGTATTAGCAGCCTCTGTTTCTTCTTTGCCCCAAGAGGTCTGTGGATCTCCCAAAAGTTTGCCATCTTAATAGAGACTTACTCAATTTTTTTTTTTTGGCAGTAATCTTGCAGTATGATTCTTAAATTGCACATTCAACTTGGAAACTATTCGATCCAATCTAGTATAAGAGACAATATATGTGCCATTTTTTGTGAAGATTCCAGACCATTATCATATGTAAAAAGGTGAAGTTATACTAACTAGAGTTTTATTAATCAGAACCAAAGATTATCAAAATTTTCATGGATGTTATGCATGAGAAACCTGAGGCAATTATCATTTTAAGGATTAAAACGAAAAGCATAACAATAAACCATACACAGCAGTAAAATGGTTTTTTTTTTTTTTAAGCAAAAAAAAGCAACCATTCCATTCCCAATTCCATTCTCAATAAAAAGGTCACATTTTTATAATCCTAACCCAGCCCTCCAGACAAAGTAAGAGGAAATCAGTTCATTTTAATCACTCAGTCATGTCTGACTGTTTGGGACTCCATGGAGTGTAGCACACCAGGCTTCCCTGTCCATCACCAACTCCCAGAGCCTGCTCAAACTCATGTCCATCAAGTCAGTGATGCCATCCAACCATCTTATCCTCTGTCGTCCCCTTCTTCTCCTGCCTTCAATCTTTCCCAGCATCACGGTCTTTTCAAATGAGTCAGTTCTTTGCATCAGGTGGCCAAAGTATTGGAGTTTCAGCTTCAGCATCAGTCCTTCCAGTGAACACCCAGGACTGATTTCCTTTAGGATGGACTGGTTGGATCTCCTTGCAGCCCAAGGGACTCTCAACAGTCTTCTCCAAAACCGCAGTTCAAAAGCATCAGTTCCTCAGTGCTCAGCCTTCTTTATGGTCCAACTCTCACATACATCCATGACTACTGGAAAAAAACATAACTTTGACTAGACAGACCTTTGTCAGCAAAGGTCTCCTTTTTAATACGTTGTCTAGGCTTAATATGCTGTGAGAGGAAATGGACCATGTCAACTTTGTGTTACATTTACTAAGGTCTTAATGAAGTGGACAAACCTAAATCTAAAACATTTTCAATTTTTAGATAATAAATGAATTTTCACTAAGTTTCCCAAAAATGTATGTCTCTTCCCTAATGTTGTTTAGAGTCTCTCACTTTTTTTCCATATAAAAACACCTAGATTATTTGATTAAGAAATACCCAACATCTGAACTTTTGGCGAATAAAGTTGGTGACAGAATTGTTCCATTTTCATCCAAATGTGTGGTATTATGCAGATGACATAATGACCTCATCTTCCCAATGACAGGCATAATCAAAACAATTTCCATACATTTCAGTCACTCAGCATTCATTCTTAAGTATATTCTACTCACTCACATGAGCTCTTTTCTCTCCTAACAATGCTCAATTCTTTGAGTGATTCTTTTTTCTTTTTTACAGTAAATGATGTGGAAAATGCAGAAGTAGAAAAGTAGAGGAGAAAAGATTTAAAAATATATAAAAAACAAAGGAAAACAACTTAGAAAGTTATAAGTGTGGGTAGGATTGAAAATTGGTATAGCCACTATTGAAAACAGTCAGAAGGTCCTCAAAAAACTAAAAGTTGAACTACAGAAGAAAAAGCTATAAGCATGCCAAAGTTTAGAAACAAATGAAACACATCAAATTTCAAAGAAAGGGTAATTGCCTTCAACTGAAGGCTTAATTAATAAGATCATAGCATCTGGTCCCATCACTTCATGGCAAATAGATGGAGAAACAGTGGAAACAGTAACAGACTTTATTTGGGGGTGCTCCAAAATCACTGCAGATGGTGGCTGCAGCTATGAAATTAAAAGACACTTGCCCCTTGGAAGAAAAGTTATGACCTACCTAGACAACATATTAAAAAGCAGAGACATTACTTTGCCAACAAAGGTCCATCTAGTCAAAGCTATGGTTTTTCCAGTAGTTATGTATGGATGTGAAAGTTGAACCATAAAGAAAGTTGAGAGCCAAAGAATTGATGCTTCTGAACTGTGGTATTGGAGAAGACTCTTGAGAGTCCCTTGGACAGCAAGGAGATCCAACCAGTCCATCCTAAAGAAGATCAGTCCTGAATATTCATTGGAAGGACTGTTGCTGAAGTTGAAACTCCAATACTTTGGTCACCCAATGAGAAGAACTAACTCATTTGAAAAGACCCTGATGCTGGGAAAGATTGAAGGCAGGAGGAGAAGGGGACAACAGAGGATGAGATGGTTGGATGGCATCACCAACTCAATGGGCATGAATTTGAGTAAACTCTGGGAGTTGGCGATGGACAGGGAGGCCTGGCGTGCTACAGTCATTGGGGTCGCAAAGAGTCGGACATGACTGAGTGACTGAACTGACTAATTAATAAGATAAACTGTGTTCTTAATCTTGAAGAAGACTTGGAAGTTGAATATCTGCATCAAGGAAGAAAGAATGGACATTCCAAGGAAAAGAACAGAACATACTATTTGGAGGTAGAACATATAAGGCACAGTCAGGATATCTTGAAGAGCTCACTTTAGCCACAGCATGAAAGGAAGGAGAAGAGCTAAGTCTGAAAAGTAACTTGATTGAGATGTCAGAGGATCTTTGACATTGGGCTAGAGATCCATTGACATTTTTGAACAGTGCAAGAGCACAGAGAAGCAGAATCCACTTAGAACGGTTGTTTCCACAGTAGCAATTAAACACGATTAGAAGAGAAAGACAGTGTTGGAGCTGGAGAAAGAGTTGGAGTTATAGATATTGTCACTGAT
This sequence comes from Cervus elaphus, assembly GCF_910594005.1. Classification (NCBI taxonomy): domain Eukaryota; kingdom Metazoa; phylum Chordata; class Mammalia; order Artiodactyla; family Cervidae; genus Cervus; species Cervus elaphus. The sequence continues at coordinate 20,140,579 of NC_057830.1, forward strand.
AGAAAGAAAAGTCAGGAAACATTGTGGTGACCAGATCAGTTGTTGTTGAGTCGCTAAGTCGTGTCTAACTTTTTTGCGACCCCATGGATGTAGCCCACCAGGCTCCTCTGTCCACGGGATTTTCCAGGCAAGAATACTGAAGTAGGTTGCCACATCCTTCTCCAGGGGATCTTTCTGACTCAGGGGTCAAACCCGTGTCTCCTGCACTGGCAGGCAGAGTCTTTACACCTGAGCCACCTGGGAAGCCCAACTAGATCAGTAGTTATCTGCTCAGTTATCCGTTCAGGATGTGGCAATTAACTGGATGTGAGCGTCAACAGAGAGCCACACGTGCCAAGTTGCAGGCCTGAGTGTATAAAATGATGGTGCCGTTCAGGAAAGCAGAAAAGGCAGTTCATGAACTAGAAATTATGCTGATCAGTTCAGTTTCATACTTTGCACTTTAATATGTGTTGGGCATCCAGGTGAAATCCAGCAGGCACTGGGAAATATGGAACCAGATTTCAGGAGTGACATTGACACTGGTGGGAATCTGAGGCCGAGAGGTGACACGGTGGGGAGTCTGAGATCCCCAAGGGAGAAGGCAGTAGGGAGAAAAATTGCTGTTCTAGGAGAAGCAGCAGGCATAAAGTTGGCATATGGTTTTGTGGAGAGATGAGGTGGAAGTTGAGGAGATAGAAGTACCTTGAAGCAAAATCATGCAGGCTCTTGAATGCCTCTTTGTAGACTGAATTTTAACTTCTTGAGATGAAGATTGATATTATCCCATCTACTAAGGGGGTTATAGAGAGGACAAAGATCAGTGTCCAGCCCAAACCATGAGAATTAGCAGGTAGGTGTGTATTTTAATGTTTGATGAAACTGGGTTTATGTGGTTTGCTTTTTTCTAATACTTTTCAAACTTCCATTTTCATAGCATTTTGTTCTAAGGAGTGAAAATGTATCATTTACATGGAAGCCACAAATCTGCTGTAGTCCTGGGATGTTTGTTTTTCCATTGTAATGTGAAACTCTCCTAATACTGAAAGAGAGGTGATTTATATGGAGTGTTGTTCACACTCTGAGGTTTCTTCCACCCCCCTAACTCATGATCTGTCTCATTTCTTTTCATATATTTTCATCTCTGTCACCTACTGGGTATCAGAACAATTCTCATTGTACTATGTTGCCATTTTTATCCCGTTTTCCCACAGCTCATTTAATTCACCTCAGGCAAATTTCCTGGTGCTTCCACATTAATGCTCTTAAACACCTGCCTCCTTCCATTCTCTAACTCTTCTTTAGTTATCTTGGGATAACCTCCCCATGTCTCCTCTATAATTGTACGCCTGAAAACTTTGAGAATAACAACTCCCAGACTTCCCTAGAAGCATTTTGTTAAGAAATATGTTCCTAGGAAATGATGTCCTCAGCTCTTAGAGGCCATCTAAGCAATCTCAGTCTAAAAATCCAATTCCTAAGAGTTCCATCTACCGTTTCCTTAAAACTACTTTTCTGTTACATAAAATATTTTAAAGTATAAAAATAGCATTTTCTTATTTTTGTGTAAATAGTATCTATTTCTAGCCCCCAAAATTGGCTATGGTTTTTTTTTTAATGTATCAGTCTTGGATTCTAAACAATAACTTATAAAATATTCCTATGGGAAATGTGTTTGGATGAAAATCTGTTGACTTAAAAAGTAAGATTTATGATCTGTATTTATACTCAATCCATCAGCAAATTGAGTCTTGGCTGCACAAGCGTCTGTAACCATAGTATTAGATAACTTACAATGACTGAAATAGCCCATTTTTCTCCTTGGTCATAACTGTTTAGCATGCTGGCTATACATTTAACACCGTTAATAAACTGTTAAGCATTAAGAGTGTGAACATTTTATCACCATTTCAGAGCTGAGATTCACTGGCTTCAACCAACCACTTTGAATCAGAAGTAAAATTAAATGCAAAGTGCTGCACAGGACAGGCCAATTTATGATTCACTACAAGTCACAGCGGCCAAGGCAGGTTGGAATGCTTTTTTTTTTTTTTTCCTGACAGGGGGTCATAGGGAAGAAATAATCTTGTTGCTGGCTGCTCCTACTGATAACCCCAAGGGAGAGGGACTGGCCTGCTGTGCAAATGGAATTCAAGAGAATAGTTCTATCCTCCCTTAGCGAAACTAGTTTTGCCAGAATAATTTGCTTTACACTAAAAGTAATATATGTAGCTTCTCACTCTCTCCCACCAACTCTTTTGGGAAGCAAGCTCCATGCTTCAAAGCAGGTGGGCTCTTGAAGCATGAGACCATGAAAGCAAGAATTTATGAGTAATACATTTAATAGAACTTATATGGGTATTTCTCCATCATAAAACTAGCACCATCCATTATAGGCAGTGCAGAAAATAGTGTAGACAGATGGAAGCAAGTGCTCATTGCCTCATCATCAAAAGTCATTTCCTCTTAGCCTTTTGAGATGATTGACAGGTGAAAAAAATGCAGTATTATTTTTATCCAGTAAGGTCTTCATCTGGATCTATGGTCAAAGGAATAGACCTGGGCATCCTTAGAACATTCTAGCCATTGACATTCAGTCTGCTGAGGTATAAGAGATGAGAATATCACTTCATAAAGCATAAGGTACACTGGAAAATAAAGCCCTGCCTCCTCTCATAGAGTTGAATTAACATAGTTGAAAGGATACGTGAGCAGTCAAAATGAACTATTTGCTGATTTTATTGTACTTTCTAGTTCTTCTTTTCCAGCTTCTCTTATAAAATGCCCCCTTTAGCCCTGTGTCTCTAACATATATTTAAAAAGTCACCTCCTTAGAGGGATTAGGAGACTCGTGTCATTTTTTTTTAACAGACAAATGACGGTCCTGCTTTAGAAAAACAGTCCTGGTGAACATTCAAGTAAATATTAAAAATTAAAAAGTCCTGCCTGTGAAGACAAAAGCAAACTTTAATCAGAAATATTAAAATAAAGTACACTCACATAGCCTTAGTAGGAAATGATAAGCATCTCCCAAGATAATAAAAACCACCTTCACTGATCTTCATATAACACCATGTGGTTGCCCAGTAAAACATAAGAATTCATATAATAAAAGCTGGCCTTGAAGAAGGAGGCAGTGCCAGAACTCTAGGGCAAACAAGACGTTGAAAATGGAGTTTGATGTGAGAGGAAAGAAAACTGAACTACACCAAACCATTTGTTTTTCCTTTAATTCATCCCATAACAGCAACTTTTGTTCCAGGTACCATGCTAGGTGGCTAGGAATTTAGTAGTCAGCAAAACAGACGCTGTCCTTGCAACATGGGGTTTAGTAGGGAAGAAAGATATTAATCAAGGGAACACATAAATCAGGTAATGATTTAAACTGTGACTGGGTGCTGTGAAAGCAAATACAACAGAATCTGAGAGCCTGGCGGGAGACCTGATCTGAGTGGAGAATCCGAGAAACCCCTCCCTCGCCTCACCCTCAGGAGGGGAATTCTGGCTGAGATCTGAAGGATGAGACCTGAAGGAGGCAACTGAGCAAAAGAGAACTTGGGTGAGGTGACAGCATCTCGGGGTGCCATGCAGCATGAGCAGAAGCCCCAAGACTGGAGGGAGAGGGTGCAGTCCTGATGCTCGATCATGAGCTACAAGATCGGAAAGCCAGGAAAGGGGGAACAAGAAGAGGACAAGTCATAAACTAGAGAGGTTTTGTTACCAGACATTCCAGAGAGAGAATTTCTTAAAAGAAGAAAAATCTAAGTAATGCTGTAGTTTCAGTGGAGTGGCTCTTCCCCTGGGCTCCATGTACTTTTAGATAGAAAACATAAGAGGAGAAACATCCCAGTCATTTTGGCAACAAAAATTCACGATGGATCAGGGAAGTGTCCTCTATAAGAAGTGCGTTAAAAGAAAACAATTTTTAATGTACTAAATGTAAAAGATTACTTGGATGAAAAATTGAATGTGCTAATGTTGCACATATCTTATGAATATACTCAACCTAATGAATCATAAATGAGTGGATTGTATGGCATGTGAATTATATCTTAATAAAGCTATTTTAGTAAATCCCAAGCAAGCAAACAAACTACCATATTACCAAACTGGAAGGCTAATTATTTAAAGATGTCAGAATTGTCCTTGATTAGTTTACACATGTAAAGCAATTCCAGTGAAACTCCCAAAGGATTTTTTTACTGGTTTGTTTGACTGTTGCCAAATCTTCTAAAAAAATTTTTATTTATATATATTATTTAAAAAATATTCAAGTGACTTGTTCTAAATATTGAAATACTTAATATTAGTAATAATAACAGAAAAAGCTAATACTCATTAACTATTCCCATATGCCAAGCACTGTTGTAAATGGCAGAAATAAGGTAACTGCCCCCCACTGAGTAGTCACGGAAATTAAAATAATCCAAGTAAAGCAACTAGCATAGTGTATGACAACAAGGGGTCACACACACAAAATAGAATTTATTAGACTGTCAGATTTTAATATCATCATTAATTATGTCTTGAACAATTAGTGTCCTCTCTCACACACGCACTGTCACTGTGAATTGGGTAAATGGCAAGATTCTCTTTTTGAACTCAGTTCTAGAGAGCTTGGAGGCAGAATTCTTTTGCACTAATAGCAGATTTATTGTCTTGTGGTATGCATTTTAAGCATCATTTCTGGCTTGATGTAGTTTTTCTACTTTCAAACCATTTTAATTTATGCTATCTTGTATTTTATGTGACCTTTAAGCTGCCTTAAGTCTTTTCAGGAAGAGAGCAAGGTATACATGAAATAATGTTAAAATCAAATAATAGATAAAGGATATTAACAGCAATTCACAAAAGAAAGAAAATTGACCAATAATTTTTTAAATGTTAACTCTTACTTGTAATCAAAAAAAGTTTAATTGAAACAATAATGAAATGATATACTTACCTAACAAAATAGGACTATTTTATTAATAGTTCGCAATCTTGATGGAAGCACATTAAGACTAACACCAGCATACCCTGCTATTGTAAGTTGTTACAATATGTTCATAAATTAAATTGGCCATTTATATCAAGAGCTTTAAAAGGGTTCATGCTCTTTCATCCTTGACTTCACTCCTAGGAATCTATCCAAAGAAAATAACTTAATATATAAACATCAATTTATTGCAAAGATCCACTGCAGCCTTTCTCAAAACATCAAAAACCTGGAAATCACATAAATGTCCAGCAACAGCACAATTAATGCATTACAACGTTACTATGTACTATAAAAATGCATCCAGTAGAGATAATTTTAAAGAGCTTTTAAAGTGTCAAAAAATCAAAACATAATGCTAAGTAAGAAGTTGAGAAACAAAGCAATATATTTCCAATTTTATAATATGCATTTGTACAGGCTATAAAGGGAAGTGAATAGAAGAAAACATAACACATTGTTAACAGCACTGGTATCTGAGCAGTGTAATTACAGAAAATATTTGTTTTATTATTTCTACCTCATATTTTCTACAGTTCAGTTCAATTCAGTTGCTCAGTGGTGTCCAACTCTTTGTGACCCCATAGACTGCTGCACACCAGGCTTCCCTGTCTATCTCCAACTCCCAGAGCTTACTCAAACTCATGTCCATTGAGTCGGTGATACCATCCAACCATCTCAACCTCTGTTGTCCCCTTTTCCTCCCGCCTTCAATCTTTCCCAGCATCAGGGTCTTTTCCAATGAGCCAGTTCTTCTCATCAGGTGGCTAAAGTATTGGAGTTTCAGCTTCAACATCCATCCTTCCAATGAATATTCAGGGTTGATTTCCTTTAGGATTGACTGGTTTGATCTTGCAGTCCACGGGACTCTCAAGAGTCTTCTCCAGCACCACCGTTCAAAAGCATCAATTCTTCGGCGCTCAGTTTTCTTTATGGTCCAACTATCATACCATACATGACTACTGGAAAAACCATAGCTTTGACAAGATGAACCTTTGTCAGCAAAGTAATGTCTCTGTTTTTTAATATGTTGTCCAGGCTGGGCATAGGTTTTCTTCATATTTTCTACAATGTTCATATATTATTTGTGTTACTATAAAGCATGTACTAAGCCAAGTAAAAATGAGAATAATTCAGACACAAGACAATAGTCACAGTAGCACTATTTGCTACACATGCACTCCTTCTGTCTGCAGCCTTTCAAGTCCAAATAGAGTGAGTTCCTCACTGAGTAGCACTTCCATTGACAAATCTTTACATCTTTAAGATGCTGTGCTTTCCAAAGAGACTTTTGGAAGCACATTTTCATCCCCATCCTGTTTATTCCCTTCATAGGACTTAATGCAATCTGAAATTATCATGTTATCTATTTTAGCTAATTGTCCCACTGTGTCTTGTTCATCACTGAATCCTCAGAGTGTTGGAGGAACAATAAATAGTTTACAAATGTTATTCAATTAATGAGTGAATGAAAAATGGCAGCATCATTGGAATAGGGCTATAGCATTATGCAGGGATTACTTTGAAACTGATCAATCAATCAAATGCTTTAGATAAGACCATACAAACATTCTCATACTAGATTCTGTAAAATGAACTGAAGGAAAACCTCCCAGTAAGGGACAATGGACTGTGAAACAAAGAGCAAAGTCCTTATGTTGGACAGATCTAAAGTTTGATGTATGTTTGTGTGGAGTTTGACAGGCTACTTGCCATGACCTCTGTGTCCTCATTTGAGAGGATTACAGGAGATAATGGATGTAAAATATCTATCCAAAGTTCTGATTCCATCCACCACTAGATTATAAACTCCATGAGAGGAGAGTTTATAAATTAGATCTATCTTATGCATCTGTATTCCTAGACCCTAAGCATATGTCGACCATTCATTCAGATAAGTATTGAGTAAATAATGCACTTGGCCATGAGGCCAAGAAGAAGTGACCAGTATGTGTCCAGTAGGAAAGAGGCAGAGGGCAGGAGCACCTGTCACTTGCAACTGAAGAGTACACCCAAGCGAATTTCAAATTATATCCAAGAGTGACCCATAGCATTTGAGTCATGAGTTGATATAAGCAGATGATCAAAACAAAGAAGATCTAAGACCATGATGCCCATAGTGGAAGCAAGGGTAAGAGATATATGATCCTTGAATGGGAACGTGAGATAGATAATGCTTCCACAGCCTAGGTGGTTTTAGGTCCTTAGCAGCAGATGATGGAGGGAGGTCAGAAACATTTAGAGGTCTAGTAAGGAGAGTCGGGCAATCGGTCCCATCACGTCATAGAAAATAGATGGGGAAACAGTGGAAACAGTGACAGACTTTATTTATTTATTTTGGCTCCAAAATCACTGCAGATGGTGACTGCAGCCATGAAATTAAAAGACGCTTGCCCTTTGGAAGAAAAGTTATGACCAACTTAGACAGCATATTAAAAAGCAGAAACATTACTTTGCCAACAAAGGTCCAGCTAATCAAAGCTATGGTTTTACTAGTAGTCATGTATGGATGTGAGAGTTGTACCATAAAGAAAGCTGAGCACCGAAGAATTGATGCTTTTGAATTGGGGTGTTGGAGAAGGCTCTTGAGAATCCCTTGGACTGCAAGGAGATCCAACCAGTCTATCCTAAGGGGAGTCAACTCTGAATATCCATTGGAAGGACTGATGCTGAAGCTGAAGCTCCAATACTTTGGATACCTGATGCGAAGAGCCAACTCACTGGAAAAGACCCTTATGCTGGGAAAGATGGAAGGCAAAAGGAGAAGAGGGTGGCAGAGGATAAAATGGTTAGATAGCATCACAACTCAATGGACATGAATTTGAGCAAACTTTGGGACATAGTGAAGGACAGAGAAGCCTGGCGTGCAGCAGTCCATGGGGTCCCAGAGTCAGACATGACTTGGGGACTGAACAACAACAAGGATCAGGTACACATTACATGACACTTAGTAGCAGTTTTTAAAAAATGGATATTTCCCTTCTTTTCCTGAATGTACTTTAATTCAAGGAACTTAAAAAAAAACAAAAAGACTTGCTGTTTCAGGCTGATAAATGGAAAACTAAACAAATGAGCATGCAACCTGTTTATTTTGTCACCTACTTCCAAAATAATTTTGAGGAGACATCTTTATAGAATTTTTTAAATAACTGAAGCGTGATTACTTTCAAATAGATATAGTAATTCATACTAACTGCAGCAAAATGTTTTCAATTAGACATCCTGCTGGGTTTCCTTTAATGACTATCTAAGATCACTTCTTTCATTTGAATACAAACAGAAAATGTGCCAAATTTTTGCAAACACTTCCCTTAAATTAGGGGAAAATTGGCCTATAGTTTTGTTTACATTATTAATCTCCTTACAAAGCACAGTCTTTATACATAGCTACTTTCATTTCAAAGAGTATGTCATAGGACATCTGTAAATATTCACATATATGTTGTTGTTTTAGTCACTAAGTCATGTCTGACTCTTTTGTGACCCCATGGACTGTAGCCCACCAGGCTCCTCTGTCCATGGGATTTTCCAGGAAAGAATACTGGAATGGGTTGCCATTTCCTTCTCCAGGGGATTTTCCTGATCCAGAGATTGAACATTCACATATGTATTATGTAGTTATAAACAATTATCCATATACATTTCTATGGACTGTATGTCCACACACACATACTTATATTATGTAAAAATTAAAACAGGTTAAATGGACACACACATTATAATTAGGAAGAACTATTACTCCAGGTCACTCCTGGACATAATACGGAAATCACCTGACTACAACTTGCAACTGCAGGTAAGAGATGCTCCCACCCTCTGTCTGTCCTACTGGACTCAACTTGGCCATACCTCACTGCTTGGTCTCATAATCATTCCAAGTATTCAGATCATTCCATACTCAATGTTATGGGATGGATAGGTGGAGAGCCCTGGTAGGCAGTGAGGTACTGTGATACAGAAGGCAAAGTCCTGATATTAGATATATAGATGTTTGAAGCTGAGTTTTACGGTCTGCCCTGGGAAGAGTCTCATTTTCATGCTCAGTAAATATCTATATGTATCTGATGACTTCATAAGCAATCCCCAAAAAGTTTTATGTCTAAAACATATTTGTTAGCTCCATTAACAGTGTGAGTTAAGGTGAGTGTTGGATTTTTATAATTTAGTCTCAACTTGACATTTTGGCCCTTAGTCAGAGCAGAAGCTATGTGATCTAACCACTAGTATATCCAGCGGCAAGTCTGGAGGCTTAGCTGTGAGTTCTCTTCCATTATGAACTCAGTCTGGAAAATTCACCCAGTTGGGGCTCAGTTTTCCAAGTTGCAACTGCATACAAGCTTGCTCCAGCCAATTCACCTGCACTGTGCATGCATGCATGCTAAGTCACTTCGGTTATGTCCGACTCTTTGCGACCCTATGGACCATAGCCCACCAGGCTCCTCTGTCCATGGGATTCTCCAGGCAAGAATACTGGAGTGGATTGCTGTGCCCTCCTCCAGGGGATCTTACCAACCCAGGGATCCAAACCACATCTCTTATATCTCCTGCATTGGCAGGCAGGTTCTTTACCATTAACACCACCTGGGAAACCCCTAAGCTGCACTATACATACATATATATTCAACTGCATTACATATATTATATATATAGATGATATTGTGCATAACTGAAGTTTAGAAAAGATGCTTTGTCAGAATTCATTAATACTTTTCAAACCTGAACGTGTCCTTACCATAGCATTTTATCAGAAAACTGTTGCCTAAAAAATGCCAAATAACAATACATTTTTAACCCCAACCCAAACACCCTGTCAACCTTTATTGACGTTATATTTGATCTAGGCTTTTTCTCATGCATGACCTGAAGACATAGAATTAATGGAAGTGAATCTTACTGCAAATAAGTATGTAAACAAAGGAAGATATATAAGTATGTACATTTCGTGTGGTTTACATGTTCAGTGTGATGATCAGTCAGCATCCTGAGGGTCATACATGAACTAACTTGCATACTTAGCTCTGTAATAAGACCATGGATGTAACTTCAGGAATAGGTACTGAAACTATCATCAATCAATAATTAATAATGTTTATCAGACACCTGTTTTGTTCTGGGGACTATGCTAATTGCTTCACATGGGTTTTTCTCATTTAAACTTTACTGCATGCATACAGGTGAGGAAACAAGGCTGAAAGAAATTAGGTAAGTTATTCAAGGCTGAAAGTGAAAATGTTAGCTGCTCAATCATGTCCGACCCTTTGCAACCCCATGGACTGTAGTAGCCTGCCAGGCTCCTCGTCCATGGACTTCTCCAGGCAAGAATACTGGAGTGGATTTCCATTCCCTTCTCCAGGGTATCTTCCTGACCCAGGTCTCCTGCATTGCAGGCAAATTCTTTACTGTCTGAGGCACCAGGGAAGCCCCAAGTGGCTATATTCAAGGCTCCATAGCTTATAAATAGTAGAGGCAGGATTCATTTCCAACAAATCTGACCGTGAATCATTCCCATCCAGTGTCATTTATACATGCAGTAAGAATGTCCTCCCCGACCTGATTTATTCCATACAGCCTATCCCCACCCCTGGACTTAGTCTGGGAAAGCTGTTCACATGCAAAGATGATTCAAGGGCACAGACAGCTGCAGAGACTGTGACATTTGAGTCTGTCCCCACACAGTATAGTATATGTTTCAGTATGTGATGACTAAGTAAGAGAGACGCAGATGCAAGAAGGATTAATTCCATCCCACCCTCACCATCAGCATCATCACTACGCTACCCAGGGAAGTGTTGCAGCAAGACTGTACACTCCTGGGTACCTCATACACTAAGGAGGAGTTATGTATATGCAGAGTGTCTTCCATCCACCACCACAGTGGCACACAGTCACTGTCTCAGATGCTGCCCTGCGCCACCGCTTCTGCTCCCTGTGAAATACTTGCTTGACTTCTCCTCTTAGCCTGAGGTTGGAAAGCTCCAAATGAATCTATAGTGTCTGCGTATGAATTCTGGTGCTAATTAATCTTCCCCCATTAAGTCCCTCAAACTGGTACTCCACTCGGCTTTCAGCACTGCTCAGCTCACATAAATTTTGTTCAAAGAGGACCAAGACTAAGTCAGTGTCCGTTCATCAGGTTATTGTTTATGCCATTGAAAGGCTAGAAATAATCCATAGTCACTAAGGGGAGATTGATTAAAGTAATGCACATCCCTTCACTGGTACACAGTGTTTCTGTTAAGGAAAAAATGAGCTACATATTGTCAAAAAAGTAAATTATATGAAGTATGTTTATAAAATAACACTTTACCTCCATCTTATAAGTAGTATCATGCCCTATTAACAACTTTAATCCAGCCATCCTGCTTAGCTCTGGTCATCTCCCAGCACTGGGCAGTGCTTTGACTCAGAGCCCCAGACTCCCAACCTTAGTTTTATCCCAGCTGGCAGACATCTTGGATAATGGACCTATGACAGTTTCGTTGTTCATGGTCCACCCAGGATCCTCCCTTCCCCACTATCAAACTGACCTATGCCACTTCTGCAGCTTTTGGCTAAACCAGCAGCACACCAGCCCATCTTATAAAGAGTTTCAGAAAAGAACTCCTAGTCTTTGTCAGTGGTCCACCCTCACTGCAAAGAAATTCTTCATTGTGTTGCTTTGTGAGCCTTTTTACTCTCATCCTTTCCTCTGTGGAGAAAACAACCATCTTCTCAGCTTCTTCTTTGAACCATTATTAACCCATTTCTCACCCTACTCCTCACATCTTGTAAATCACTTGACAAATCATTGTTTCCAGCTAGTCTGGAAGAATGTAAGGTAATGTCCCTGCACTCACCATAATGTCGCCATCGTTACTGTCCTGTCTATAATTCTTGTTCTTGTCTATAACTGAGTGCTGAAAGAAGAGAAAGTGTTACATATAGGAAATACAAGCTTTTAGCCTAATCCAGCAATTTTCTCTTCATTTTTACATGCTTTTAGAAGATGACTATTTTGCTTCACTACTATGACAAATAATAATGGCACAAATTATTTATAAAGCTCTTCATTGCTTCCCAAATACTTTCTCCCCAGCACCTCGGTTTATCCCTTGTCTTTGTGAGGCAGAAAAGACATTTAATAGCAAAGAAGACTTGGACTCAGAGACTTAAGTGATTTTTCAAAAGTTCAAGCTGTTATTTGAACTCATTTCCTCATTTCAAATCCACCACAATTTTCAACAAAATGTGCTCCCTCATATTAAACTATGTTCAAAACCTTTTTAAGCATACAAGGGTAGGAATGCTCACAGCTCCCAAAGCTCAGCATTTCAGAAATGTAATTTGAGAAAAATAATTATCAGAAAAATAAGAAATTCATAATATGTTCACAATTACTACTTAAGGTCCATCTAGTACTTATGAATTACCTTAGACTTTTAGATGGATTATGCTTTCAGGGAGCTGAATATTTTGCAGACCAAATAGAAAAATCAAGCAGCTTATATACAAAGAGCCAAACTAAAGTCCAAGAATGCAGAATATATTTTGCTTTATGTCATGTACCAAATGACTAATAGGCAGCAAGGGCTTTCATGGTTATAATTTTAGCCCAAGGTTCTGGTAACTACATGAAATCCTTGAGTGGTTTATGATATCATAAGGTGGAATTATAGCTCCCCATGGGCAAAAGTTGTTGAAATGCTTTCAGCAATTGAGTACCATAACTAGCCTGTGCTCTATAGTAATTATAGGAAAAATTATATTAAATACGTAGTCACGTTGACTAATGACTTCAAATATAGAAATTATTTTTTAAAATGAGAAAGGCAGGCTGGTAATTCATTCATCCATCCATTCCATAAATATGTATAAGTCCACCCTAGGTCTGCCACTAAGATAAGGGCTGGGGTTACAACAACAGACAAGTCAAATCCCAAAGTCTCCACCTGGAGAACTTTTATTCTAGCATGGGAATCAGACATTAAAGGACTATGATTATACAGTAAGTGTTCTGATGATGGACAAAGTGCTATGCCAGTATATTAACAAGAAGCTCACTAACTTGGGGGTGATGGGGGGACAGGGTGAGAGACAATCAAAGAAGGCCTCTTTGAGGAAGTAAACATAGACTGAATGAAATCTGAATGATTTCAGAACTAGGAAGGATAAGAGGAGAGGAGAGCTCATTCTTAAGCAGATAATAAAAGTGAGAGAGAAAAAAGAGACCTTGAATGGAGAACGCAGAAATTTAACCTCTCTCCAGATGATGAAAACAGCTGTATGGATATGTTTCAGGGAAAAAGGGGGAAAGAGCCAGAAAATAATGTAGCCTAGATATTAGCAAGAAATATGCATGTATATTATATACATAATATGGCATATATCATAAATATGTATACATATTTCTTATATATATGTATACTTCATATGTTAATATATGGTATGTATATTTTGTTATAAAATACATTTATAAAATGTATTATATCTTATATGTATATATGTTATAATATAGTGAATATAATATTTGCATGTAATATACCTGTGTATATAATGAGAAACATAATAGCTATATAGTACAGTCTATAATATATGTATATTTTATATACATGTGTGTTTGGATGTATATATGTGCATGTGTATGTACCAGAACAGAATTTGCCTTGGGAGAACTAGCCATTTTCTATAAAATGCCTGATCTCCAATCACAAAAGAGATAAGATATTAAAGACTATGGAGATAATATTCAAAGGGTAACTAATTAGAATGATAAGCTCATAAAATATTGTGTTGAATAGAATGAAGGGTACAGGATTCTAAAAGAGACCAAGAGTTTATTCAATGTGAAACATTTACCTAATGAAGATGTCATTCATCTTGGAGAAGAATATAAAGATTGCCACCAAGTGGAAAAGCCAAGAAAGAGTTACTGACCACACAAGTCATTTCTCAATAGTATTTCAGTATCATTTCAATTAATTATATTATTATTGTAAATGATAATACAATTTTCATTTGTATCAAACTTTACAATATACATAACATTTTCTCAATTTAGTGACTAGGTACATTGACAGTATTCTAACATAATTTAAGTATAAACAGATTATCTAAAGTCATACACATAGAATAATACATAGCCACAAAAAAGATTATGATTCAGAATATCAAACTATATCAGTAATAGGTAGAAGGGAAAAACAAATTAAAGACACAAACCAATAGAACAAAACACTTTCTACATATGTGCCCCAAGTTCTAAATAAAGAACCTCAGATATGGGAAAAACTGGTTTTGCTTTTATGATAATTATTAGTAATTCTATCCCTGAAACTTGGTTTCATTTTTTCTCAATTATGTGTAATTTATGAGACACACTTGAAACAGACCTGTAAAGAATTAAAACCACAACTAATATAGTTCAAAAAGTATAAACATTATTTTTAATGTATCTCATCACTTTAGAGTTTATAAATTTGTAAGTAATAAAAGTAACCTAAATATTTATTTCCACTGTGAAAAGCTATGTACTAACCAAGCATTTCAATGAAACTCTGAAAAAAATGAAATATTTTAACTATTTTTGCACTAAATGCTGCAATATAGTTATATAGAGAATCTAGCCTCTGGGAACTATAATTCTTTTACAGTCTTATTCAGATGTCATTCCTGAAGCAAGTGGCATGTGATGACTGAAGTTTTAATAGCCATTTATATTTGGAATATTTTATGCATTAATACTTCAAGTAAAAATGAGCAGCATTTTCCAAATACAATAACTCAAAAAATAAATGGAGACATTTGTGCAAATGTTTCATTTTTGAAAATCACCTTGGGCTGAGTCAAACCATGGAAAATTTTAGCTCAAAGGAAATTCTACCTCCCCTTCATCCCCCTAAAAAATCATAAGGATGTGAAAACAGGATTATAATGGAAGCTGTCTTGCAACATTAACTGCGATGTTCATTTCCCTAAAAGCCATAATTCATAGCTGTTCTACAGCCTTTTTCTTTCAGCAATTATGCATATTAGAGGAAAGTGTGAATACATAAAAACTAAATGCTGATAGAAAACTAAGTCTCATAAAAGAAAAGTGTACTCGACCAGTTGGCTTTGAAGAAAAATATGAAAGCCAGCTTGTCCCAGGTGTCCCTAGTCCAAGAAGGTTATGAAAAGCATGTAAACCACAGTTGCAGGGCATAGCACAGGGCTTATTGCCTGGGACCCCTGATCAACCCACAGCAGTCAATTCCATCCCTAGGGGACAGCGTCTTCAGTGGAAACAGAATATTGGGGACTACTGGCTCTCTAGGGAATTCAGTGCAAAAGTTGCCCTTCTAGTAGTTGACAAACTACTACAAAGGTTTCTCAAACACACTCTTTCCTTTTCTTCTTCTCTTATTCAAAGGTTTATTCAGTTCAGTTCAGTTCAGTCACTCAGTCATGTTCGGCTCTTTGCAACCCCATGGACTGCAGCACACCAGGCCTCCCTGTCCATCACCAACTCCCGGAGTCTACCCAGACTCAGGTCCATTGAGTCGGTGATGCCATCCAACCATCTCATCCTCTGTCGTCCCCTTCTCTTCCTGCCCTCAATCTTTCCCAGCATCAGGGTCTTTTCCAATGAGTCAGCTCTTCACATCAGGTGGCCAAAGTATTGGAGTTTCAGCTTCAACATCAGTCCTTCCAATGAACACTCAGGACTGATCTCCTTTAGGATGGACTGGTTGGATCTCCTTG
Source organism: Cervus elaphus (assembly GCF_910594005.1). Lineage (NCBI taxonomy): Eukaryota > Metazoa > Chordata > Mammalia > Artiodactyla > Cervidae > Cervus > Cervus elaphus. The sequence continues at coordinate 20,156,255 of NC_057830.1, forward strand.
CAGTCCAAGGGACTCTCAAGAGTCTTGAGACTTGGTTCAAGACTTGCTTCAAGACTCTCAAGAGTCTTGAACCACAGTTCAAAAGCATCAATTGTTCGGCACTCAGGTTTCTTTGTAGTCCAACTCTCACATCCATACATGACTACTGGAAAAACCATAGCCTTGACTAGATGGACCTTTGTTGGCAAAGTAATGTCAAAGGTTTATAGGGTAACATGAAAGCATCTCATGAAAATTGCCCCATACCATTTTGAAAATGTCTATATTTCCAGAACCCAGTACAGAGCCCAGAACCCAGTACAGAGCCTCATACTTGATAAACATTTGCTGTCAAAAAAGGAAAGATCTATAAATCCTGTTTCAGGACAGAAAACTTGTATTTAAATCTTGTCTCTGGGACATAATTGGGCTTTGTGATCCTGGGCAAGTTACTTAAACTCCAAGCTTCAGATTTTATCCCTAAGAAATAGACTTGAAAATAATACTTACTCAAAGCATTGTCTTTATACAATTATGAGATAATGTGTATAAGCTATCTGAACACAGTGGCCAGCCAGTGTCAATGCTCTGTAATTACTTGTTAAATCTGAATTCTCCAGAATTGTAGATAGCCACAATCCCAGATAACTAGATGAATGAAGAAGAGCAGATTATATGTAATTATATATATAAGGACTGAAGATCCACGCTAGTTATTTTTCTAATACTTCTAACATTAGGCCAAAACAACTGCATCCTTGACTTCCCCAGGAAGAATTACAATCAACAGTCACTGGCTTTCAGGATTTATGCTTTGACATACATCTTCAAAATAAAGCCTATGACCATTTCCAAATGGGAAATCTCAGAAGCAGCCCAGAAGTATTACCAAAGAATATGAATTTTATTTGTAGAATTTACAGGCTTATAATAACCCTCCAAACAAGTAGCATAAATTTCAAAATCTGAAGGGAAGCCACCACGTGCGCACACACACACACACACACAATGAATTTAGTAAAATCAACTAGCAAGCCATTCTCTGTCCCTAGAGTCTATGTAAGATGTAAAGAACAATGCATGTAATCTTTTGTTCTCAGAAAATATATAACAAGATTAAACCCTGTAGTACAACTAGGAAAGGAAGTACATTCACCAATAAGTACCCAGTGAGAAGTCAATATCCTTGACCATCTCACCTGAATTTCTATCTCATCATGCCATTTTTTTTTCTTTCTCTCTTTAATGTATCACTCTCTAGTTTGCCTTTTATTCATCATTCTTCTCCATTGGAGTAGAGACCTTTTCTATGTTATTTATGGTGATGGTGCACAGTGTATAGTACATTTGTGCTGCAATAATACAATAATACTTCCCCAGATGGTAAAGAGTCTGCCTGCAATGCAGCAGACCTGGGTTCCATCCCTGGATTGGGACGATACCTTGGAGAAGGCAATGGCAACCCATTTCAGTATTTTTACCTGGAGAATCCCATGGACAGAGTAGCCTGGCAGGCTATGGACCATTGGGTCACATAGAGTCAGACACAACTGAGCAACTAACACACACATATACAATGCATTAATGGATTCCTTATTCTTAAACTTTCACCTAACCTAGGGATCCTAACTTAGATGGCAGGCAAAACCACATCAAAAATATTATCGAAATCATTCAGCAGGAAATTATTCCCTTCTTCTTTCATGGTTTTCTTTCCATCAATTAATATAATTTCAAATATATTAAGAAGTACTGTGATGATTTCTAGAAGAGTTCAAAGAAACTCAAATTCCCTTCAGAAACACATTCAGGTAAACAAATAATTGCACTACAGAGTGATTAATGAAGTCTTCCCCAGAGGCTCAGTGGTAAAGAATCTGCCTGCAATGCAGATGCAGGTTCAGTTCCTGGGTAGGGAAGATCCCCTGGAGAAGGGCATGGCAACCCACTCCAGTATTCTTGCCTGGAGAATCCCATGGACAGAGAAGCCTGGCAGGCTGCATTCCATAGTGTTACAAGGAGTCAGACATGACTGAAGCAACTAAGATAGCAAGGACATGATTAATGAAATAATAAAAATATTCAAAAGGGAAAGTTGGCACCCACAAGGATAGTTAACTCTTTCTTGGGAAGATCAAAGAAGACTTCTTAAAGGAGGTGCTACCTAATATGGATTTGAAAGGAAGAATAAGAGGAATGGAAATAAGAATTCCAGGTAAGTACAGTGGCATAGGCGAATGTGAAAAGGCAATACTGAGCCAAATGACATGAAAAGTGAAAGTGTTAGTCACTTAGTCATGTCTGACTCATTGCGATCCCATGGACTGTAGCCTGCCAGGCTCTTCTGTCTGTGGACTTCTCCAGGCAAGGATACTGGAGTGGGTAGCCATTCCCTTCTCCACGGGATCTTCCCAACCCAGGAATCAAACCAGGGTCTTCTGCATTGCAGACAGGTTCTTTATCATCTAAGCCAGTTCTGCTTTATGCCTCTAAATGACATGAAAGTGAAAGTCACTCAGTTGTGTCTGACTCTTTGTGACCCCATGGACTATACAGCCCATGGAATTCTCCAGGCCAGAATACTGAAGTGGGTAGCCTTTCCCTTCTCCAGGGGATCTTCCCAATCCAGGGATCGAATCCAGGTTTCCCGCATTGCAGGCATATTCTTTACCAGCTTAGACACTGACGTGGGTCTTAGTTAAATTTCTGAATCCTCATTTATAGTTATTATCACTGTATCAGTTACCTGTTACTACAGTAATACCACATAACAAATAGCCACAAAACATCAGTGGCATACAACAACAGCAAAAAATTTATATAGCTCACAAGGTTGCCAGGTTTAGCTGACCTAGTATGGGCTCACTTATGTATTTAGGAAGCAGCTGGCTGTTGGCTGATCTGGATGGCTTTAATATTTGCTAGGGTGACCTGGTTCTACCCCACATGCCTCATTGTCCAGCAGGCATGTCCTTCTCATGCAGAGCATGAGCAAAAATGTACAAGCACCTTTCCAAGACTGTTCTAACATCATGTCTGCTAACATTCTAATGACCAAAGTAAGTCACCTGCCTGAATCAGAGTCAAAGAGGGAGGCTCGCTCAGGGTCACATGGCAAAGGAAGTGAATCCTAGAGGGGAGAAGAATTGGAGTCATTAATGTAATCAATAGACTGCATCCACTTAATCTCTCCAGAATTTGGCTTCCTAGTCTGTAAATGGAGAACACAACAGTTCCTTTGTCCTGACACCCCGGGTTGATAGGAGGAAATGTATGAAAGGCTTTTTTAAGTTCTTTAGCTGGAAATGAATAGACAAAAAAAAAAAAAAAAAAACAGAAAACTTACTATGGAAATCTAAGGAATTAGTGTCACTTTGTGGTTTGCACAGCAGCTAATTACATATTTAAGCTTAAACTCCTAGTTCATGTTCATTAAAACAGTAGTCTCAAACAAGGTTAGAGCATCTTCCAGGTTATAATCAAAAAAGGACATCTGAATACCAAATTCAGCCCCCTGGAGGAGAGAGGTAAGCTCAAGAATACTCATGATGACAACTAAAATATCAGCAATGGCTACTTCTGGAGGAGACAGTAAAATCAGGAAGGGAAAAGAGCTACTTTAATGTTTTATACCATAAAACTTTTGTTTGTATTTTACAGTGAAAATGGATTCATGTACTATTCTGGCATTAAGTAAATGAATTTTTTTTTTCATAAAATGAAACTAGTTAAGTTTTTCTGTAATTTCAATTTCAATAGCTTAAAAATTGATCTGGCTATTCAAGATTGTTTCTACCCAGTTTTCATCCTTAAATATTACCTATATAGTCACGCTTTCCCAGGTGATGCAGTGGTAAAGAATTCACCTGTCAGTGCAGGAGACACAAGGGACGCAGGTTCAATCCCTGGGATGGGACGATCCCCTGAAGTAGGAAATGACAACACACTCCAGTATTCATGCCTGGAAAATTCCATGGGCAGAGGAGCCTGGTGGGCTACAGGCCATAGGGTCACAAAGGGTTGGCCACTTCTGAGCACACGCGCACATTGCAATCACACTTTATTTTATTTGTATGACTCATGTAATCTCAAAAGTCCAAGAAACTAGGTGCTGGTCCCAACTTTGTCATAATTAAGTGTTAGATTTTGGGCAAGTCATTTAACGTTGGTCTTCATCTGCAAATTAAGGATTATGAATTAAACAGTTCACTAGTGGTAAAGAACCCGCCTGCCAATGCAAGAGACTAAGAGACTCGAGTTCGATTCCTAGGTCGGGAAAATCCCCTGGAGGAGGACATGGCAGCCCATTCCAGTATCCTTGCCTGGAGAATCCCAAGGACAGAGGAGCCTGGAGAGCTAAAGTCCATAGGGTGGCAAAGAGTCTGACACCACTGAAACAACTTAGCACATAAGCTCAGCATAGTTCTAATACTCTATAGTTCTCAGAAGAAATTGTCTATTTGCAGATGAGCCCACTTCTCTGAAAATTGTCCTTCAGAATATGAACTCAAAAGAGGAAGGGTTAACTCAGAGTTTATAAGTGACCAAAATTTTTAATCAATATTTTTGTTAAAAATATTTTACTACTTTTTAATGTATACCAATGTAAATGATGATCTTAAAACAATCAAGTAGCTTCCACTTATTAATACTTTTCTAAACTGGTGAGATACATTTAACTTATCTTCTTAAACTCAGTATAGATTAATTAACACCATGAGTTTTTAGGTTCTGAGCAAACTTTTGTTTTTTATTTACATTCTGGGTATATTCATTCATCACACACTTTCAAAGCATTTACTGCTACTATCTAGACACTAGAGAAAGTTCCTAGACTTGTTTTCCAGTTTTTATCAAGCTGATTTCTGAATATAAATTGCAAATTCCTCAATTCATGCTCCTAGTTTGTTTGTGAGAATTACTTGAGATAGCAGAATTAGAACTACATTCAGGTTAAATTCCAGTGGCAGCACACAAGTTCAATCTGTTGAATGTGTATTTGACATAGTTCCACTTAGCTGTCTAATCTTGGTCACATTGCTTAATCTTGCTGATCCTCATTTTTCTCAACTGCAAACTTTGTGAATCATTGCATGTCTTTTTATTGTGTGTGAAAAATTTCTGAAATTTGCAAAAAAAGGAGAGAGGGACTGCCTCTTTAACTCAGCTGACTGCTACTTTCTGATGCTTGGCTCACAAAGCAAAAATGCTACGTTAGTTGTGCTGCTCTTGTGATTCATTTAACAAGAGCAAATGTGCTGAACAGAAGAGAAAGATAAGCAAACACCAGCTCAGTCATAAACTGGAAGATGGTCTCAAATGGAAAAGCTGGCAGCAAGGTACCGGCAGGCTGCCCTGGCGGAGGCGGGGAGAGAAGGCGTCTTCTTCTCTCAGATGCATTTATTCAGACTAGATGCTTGAATCTTTGAGGGCCCCTCCAGTATAATGACTCAACCACTGATTCCCTGAGTCCTCTAGGGCAAAGACAGATTGACTATCCAACCATGGCAAACAAAATTACTAGAAGCAGCTCAAGTATCAAGGGCTAGCCTAAGGGGAAAGTAAAGCAAGAGGAAAGTATCTCTCTTCTTTCTGTTATCCTGTAGTTTGTCTGTCTTTTTGCTTGTGATGCTTTACTTTAGCGGATCTCTAAGAGGTGGGTTTCCTGGGGTCAGTGCAGAATTACTGACCTTTAGGCTAAACCTCCTACTGTACTTTTGCATCCAGCCCACCCTGAATGAAGGCAAAATTGGGCTTACTTTAATATTTAATTCTACTGTTATATAATTAAATAAAAATTGGCATTAAAACAAATCTCTGTGCCTTACGGATTTGGGTAGAGCTGTGCCAAAAAGCTTACATCACTAGACTGCAGGTAAATTTATAGCTGTTTTCATTCATTTGCATTTAATCAACCCAGAATTGCTGAGTCTAGGTTCAGCAAGGACCTTATTGCCTGTTCAGTCTGCAGGGTCCAGGACTGCTGGTGATCTGCAGTGACTCAAGTGAGAAGTTTGAGTTCCACAATCTGCAGGTCATTTTTCACCTTGAAGTTTGGCTGGATAGCAAGCCAATTATAGAAACAAAAAGACAATGTTGTTCTGATGCCATGAGGTAGAAAGAGTCCTCCCATTTCCATAAAAGGTGTTGGTTCTGGCCTCAGCTGACCTAGTTCAAACTTCGGTTCTGTCACTTACAGTGAAATTACATCTTTAAAGGAATTATGGTTGTAAAGTCACTGTATTGTGATCACAATTATCTTTGAAAATCCCATTAAGACAATATTTTACCTGCAGTTGGGTTCTAGAGTCAACTGATGTGGGTGTAGCAACAGAATGGGCTGAAGAGCCTGGAGGAAGTTATCTCAAGTCTCTGAGCTCCATTTCCCCCAGGCATGAACTAGAGCTATTAACAGAACCTACCTCATAAGGATATAGGAAGCTGAAATGAGATGAGTGTGGAAGGCTATGCATGTAATCAACACAATAGATAGCCACTAGTATTAAGAAATTGTTAGGGACTAGTTAAGCTCTCCCAGTTAGCTGTTGGGCTACATGTACAATGGCTGAACTTTCAGTTAGCAGTTTTGCATATAAAGGAAATGAGTCTCACAGCAGTTAAGGGAATAGCTGATAAAGCCCAAAACTTTTGTATTATGTATAATGATAGTCAAGAGCATAAATAATGGAGCTACACAGGCTGCCCAATTCTGTCATTTATTGGCTCTGTAAACTCAAACAAGTTATTTACTCTGTGCCTCAGATTGCTTACCTGTAAAATTGATATGATGATAGAATCAACCTCGTAGGATTGTCGTAATGATTATAAAAGTTACTCTGTCCAAAGCACTGAAACAATGGCACATAGTGAGTTACATCTTCATCACCACTACCATGATTGTTATTATTCCATGCCTCTGTACTTGGAAATACCAGTAGTATTATAGTATCGAACATCTAAGGGAGAAATGGCCCTAACTCCACAAGATCACACAACTTAAAATGGGATTCAAAGGAGATTTTGAATAAGACAATTGGAATGGTTTCAGTGAACTGAAAAGGATAGCCTGCTCCAGATGAACAGAATAAAGCATTAGACAAGGGTCAGAGAAGAAGCAAAATAAAATGACTTGCATCAAAGAAAGGGAACAGTGAACAGAGAAGATAGAACATTTGTAGCAGAATAGTAATAATCCCCCTCTAGAAATCCTATAGCATCTAGCCTTTAGACTACAAAGACCCATCATAATAGCCCCTACCCTTGTTTGAATATACATGAGACAGAGGGACCCCAAGGACTTCTAGAGGCCAAGTCAATGAGTACCATAGTGCCATTTCATGGATGTTGCTGAGCAAGTTAAATTCAGGAAGTTAATTTTTAGAGAAGAACATAAAGACTATCAACTCATGGTTTCATAAATAGGAGATGGGAAAGTGTTGTTGAGCATAGCTTACTATAAAGTAGAAATAAAGAACAATTATATTTTTGTCAGCCAATCGTTTGGGGAGGGAATTATACATTCAACAGGATTGTATTTGAGCCTGAGTTCAGGGTTTTTAAGCTCACTTTTGCTTTGTTTTTTGTGACCTGCAGCAAGACTTTTCTTCACCTTTTTCATTAGAGCATAACTCTCCTTATCATATAGATCAGAATGCTTACACACAAAGTCTCTGTAGTCTGACTAAGTTCAGAGCCTTCCTATATTGGCTGATTCACCTCAGGCAAGTTATTTAAAAATAAACCTTATTTCTTGTGTGAAAGTTGGAGATGAAAATAAATGCCTTGTAGGATTACTATGAGGCTTAAAATATACAATACACTTAAGGTTCTAGCAGGTGCTTGGCACACGGCGAGGTCTTAATAAATGCAAGCTACATATATACATACATATGAATGGACCAAATGATCTCTGGCGTCTCCTCCAGATGCTCTTTCCTGTAGCCTGGACTCATTTTTAAAATATTTATTTATTCATTTGGCTGCATCAGGTCTTCATTGTGACACTCGGGATCTTTCGTTGCAGTGCACAGGCTTACTTGCCCCCAATATGTGGGCAACTAAGTTCCCTGAACAAGGACTGAACCCACATCCCCTGCACTGGAAGACAAATTTTTAACCACTGGACCACCAGGGAAGTCCTCTTGGACTCATTTTTGTAGCCTCCCTGACTTTAACATGTCTCTTCAGTGTCAGTCCCTCATCCCCACTTGTAACCTAAGTAGAGTGGAGAAAAGAAGCAAATTGCTGGTGAGCATGACAGCAAAGATGTGTATGAAGTTGTAGTGATGCTGGCCCGGGAGAACCAAGCAGGGAGGGCTCAGTTCTCCTACAGCCACTCCCGAGACTACTAGGTTTGAAACACGTGGGTTTGACCCCCAGGGGTTCAAGGATGAATGTGCTTGTTTTAGGGACTCTGTTATCCATCTAGCTTCTTCTAACCTTTTGTGAATAGAACACAGAAACCATCAGACTGCTTGTGCCTTGTGAATGGAATAATGTGCATGAATGAGTTTTTTAAACAGCACAGTTCAAATGTTGCTGTTTTTGCTGCTTTGCTACAACTGTGATAAACACATTGTTTAAAAACCCAAAGGGAATGGGCTTTTTGTCTTCTTTTTTAAACCAGCACTAGCTGTTTGGATTAAATTGACCATTAGGCATGAGAAATGTCTATGTTAGCTATAGTTTACAGAAGAAGAATCTTTCCTGAAGGCAGGATAAACAAAAGATTCATAGTACAGGTTCTCAGGTTTCTGGATCCACCTCCTTGATTTGCCACTTTCTTGTTATGCAGCCTTGGGCAAGTTGCATAACCACTTCCAGACTCAATCCCTACCCCTCACCCCATCTTTGAAATGGGGATAATGATTATATGTACCACAAAAGGATGCTATGAGAATTAATTTAAGATCTTGGCACAGTGCCTGGAATAAAGGAGACATCCAGTAAGGGTTAGCTATTATCATTATTAAAACAATGGAAGAAATAATATAAAAATAATGATTAACTTCAGCTTTGATAAGATGGCAGATATACAAATCTGCATCAAAAAGATGAGAAGTGGAAGAAATGGCAAATAAGAGGATGAAATGAAGAAATAACTTAGCTAAAGTGAATATGTATGTCACTGGCCAGTTGTCATAACTTTGGGCGTGTGGAGGCTGCTCCAAAAGCACCTGCCACTAGGATTTAAGATTAAATTCAAAATTAGTCCAACATCATACAAATGCTTCTATTTGAAATTGTGTGACCAGAGCCTTCCTGTCACTGGTCCTAGAAAGAAACAAAGGGCTTTAGTAGTCAGGACCTCCTGCTGGGTGTTGATATTCCATGCAGCTAGAAATGAGATGTATCATCATTGCTAAAGCCTAAATTTAGGCAGCGCCAGGAAGCAGTAATCCAAGTCTATGCCCTGACCAGTAATGCTGAAGAAGCTGAAGTTGAATGGTTCTATGAAGACCTACAAGATAGTTTAGAAATAACACCCCAAAAAGATGTCCTTTTCATTATAGGGGACTGGAATGCAAAAGTAGGAAGTCAAGAGATACCTGGAGTAACAGGCATATTTGGCCTTGGAGTACAGAATGAAGCAGGGCAAAAGCTAATAGAGTTTTGCAAGAGAACACACTGGTCATAGCAAACACCCTCTTCCAGCAACACAAGAGAAGACTCTACACATGGACATCACCAGATAGCCAACACAGAAATCAAATTGATTATATTCTTTACAGCCAAAGATGGAGAAGCTCTATACAGTCAGCAAAAACAAGACTGGGAGCCAACTGTGGATCAGACCATGAACTCCTTATTGCCAAGTTCAGACTTAAATTGAAGAAAGTAGGGAAAACCAGTAGACCATCCAGGTATGACCTAAATCATATGCCTTAAGGTTATACAGTAGAAGTGAGAAATAGATTTAAGGTACTAGATCTGATAGACAGAGTACCTGATGAACTAGGGATGGAGGTTCATGACACTGTACAGGAGACAGGGATCAAGACCACCCCCAAGAAAAAGAAATGCAGAGAAGCAAAATGGCTGTCTGAGGAGGCCTTACAAATAGCTGTGAAAAAAAGAGAAGCGAAAAGCAAAGGAGAAAAGGAAAGATATACCCATTTGAATGCAGAGTTGCAAAGAATAGCAAGGAGAGATAAGAAAGCCTTCCTCAGTGATCAGTGCAAAGAAACAGGAAAACAATTGAATGGGAAAGACTAGAGATGGCTTCAAGAAAATTAGAGATACCAAGGGAACATTTCATGCAAAGATGGGCACAATAAAGGACAGAAATGGTATGGACCTAACAGAAGCAGAAGATGCTAAGAAGAACTGGCAAGAATGCACAGAAGAACTTTACAAAAGAGATCTTCATGACCCAGATAATCACGATGGTGTGATCACTCACCTAGAGCCAGATATCCTGGAATGTGAAGTCAAGTGGGCCTTAAGAAGCATCACTACGAACAAAGCTAGTGGAGGTGACAGAATTCTAGTTGAACTATTTCAAATGCTAAAAGATGATGCTGTGAAAGTGCTACACTCAATATGCCAGCAAATTTGGAAAACTCAGCAGTGGCCACAGGACTGGAAAAGGTCAGTTTTCATTTCAATCCCTAAGGAAGGCAATGCCAAAGAATGCATAAACTACCGCACAATTGAACTCATCTCACATGCTAGTAAAGTAATGCTCAAAATTCTCCAAGCTAGGCTTCAGCAATACATGAACTGTGAACTTCCAGATGTTCAAGCTGGTTTTAGAAAAGGCAGAGGGACCAGAGATCAAATTGCCAACATCTGCTGGATCATCGAAAAAGCAAGAGAGTTCCAGAAAAACATCTATTTCTGCTTTATTGCCTACCAAAGCCTTTGACTGTGTGGGTCACCACAAACTGTAGGAAATTCTGAAAGAGATGGGAGTACCAGACCATCTGACCTGCCTCTTGAGAAATCTGTATGCACGTCAGGAAGCAACAGAACTGGACATGGAACAACAGACAGTTTCCAAATAGGAAAAGGAGTACATCAAGGCTGTATATTGTCACCCTGCTTATTTAACTTATATGCAGAGTACATCATGAGAAACTCTGGGCTGGAGGAAGCACAAGCTGGAATCAAGATTGTCGGGAGAAATATCAATAACCTCAGATATGCAGATGACACCAACCTTATGGCAAAAAGTGAAGAAAAACTAAAGAGCCTCTTTATGAAAGTGAAAGAGGAGAGTGAAAAAATTGGCTTAAAACTCAACATTCAGAAAACTAAAACCATGGCATCTGGTCCCATCACTTCATGGCAAATAGATGGGGAAACAATGGAAACAGTGGCTCACTTTATTTTGGGGGGCTCCAAAATCGCTGCAGATGGTCACAGCAGCCATGAAATTAAAAGACGCTTACTCTTTGGAAGGAAAGTTATGACCAACCTAGACAGCATATTAAAAAGCAGAGACATTACTTTGCCAACAAAGGTCCATCTAGTCAAGGCTGTGGTTTTTCCAGTAGTCATGTATGGATGTGAGAGTTGGACTGTAAAGAAAACTGAGCACTGAAGAATTGATGCTTCTGAACTGTGGTGTTGGAGAAAACTCTTGAGAGCCCTTGGACAGCAAGGAGATGCAACCAGTCCATCCTAAAGGAAATCAGTCCTGAATATTCATAGGAAGGACTGATTTTGAAGCTGAAACTCCAATACTCTGGCCACCTGATGTGAAGAGCTGACTCATTTGAAAAGACCCTGATGCTGGGAAAGACTGAAGGCGGGAGAAGGGGGCAACAGAGTTTGAGATGGTTGGATGGCATAACTGACTCAATGGACATGAGTTTGTGTAAACTCCAGGAGTTGGTGATGGACAGGGAGGCCTGGTGTGCTGCAGTCCATGGGGTCACAAAGAAGTGGACATGACTGAGCAACTGGACTGAACTTAACTGAAGAAATCTACTGAGACTTACCAAATCTAGCTGTCTATTTGGGCTTCCCAGATGGTACTCGTGGTAAAGAAAAGAACCCACCTACCAATGTAGGAGACAAGAGATACAGGTTTGATCCCTGGGTTGGGAAGATCCTCTGGAGGAGGTCACAGCAACCCACTCCGGTATTCTTACGTAAAGAATCCCATGTTCAGAGGAGCCTGGTGGGCTATAGTCAATGGGGTCACAAAGAGTTGGGCATGACTGAAACAACTGAATGTGCATGCACCTCTGTTTATTCACCTCCAAAGGTGGCACCTCTTAAGCAACTGTTCGGGTTTTAGAATAGAAGAGTCAAAGAGATAGTCAGATCAATTATTGTCCATACCAGGGACCAGCAAGCATTTTCTATTTGAGTCAAATAGTAAATATTTTAGGCTTTGTAAAACCATATAGTCCCAGGTCTTACCTTTGTAGTTCAAAAGCAGTAGACAATACAAATGATGGGGCCTGGCTGGGTTTCAATAAAACTTGATTTACAAAGCAAGTGGCAGGCTGGCTTTGGCCCACGGGGCATGGTTTGCTAACCCCTAGTCTGTACAAGGGATTTGATGCAATGACTCAGGTTGTCAGACGAACCTGGGCTACAGCTCACATAAATCAAACATGATGTCAAAGAATGTTGTTGACTAGAGATTACAGACTGAAAAGAAAAAAGGCAGTAAAAATTGTGAATCACTATATTTTATACATATAATTTATATAATATTATACATCAATTATACTTCAATAAAGAAATTTAAATGCAAAAAAAAGAACCTTGCTTCTGTAATATTCTGTAATATTACTCAGCCATAAAAAGGAATGCATTTGAGTCAGTTCTAATGAGGTGGATGAACCTAGAACCTATCATATGGAGTGAAGTGAGTCAGAAAGGGAAAGATAAATACCATATTCTAATGCATATATACAGAATCTAGAAAAATGGTACTGAAGAATTTATTTACAGGGCAACAATGGAGAAACAGACATAGAGAATAGACTTATGGACACGGGGAGAGGGAAGGAGAGGGTGAGATATATGGAAAGAGTAATATGGAAACTCACATTACCATATGTAAAATAGATAACCAATGGGAATTTGCTGTATGGCTCAGGAAACTCAAGCAGGGGCTCTGTTTCAACCTAGAGGGGTGGGGTGGGGAGGGAGATGGGAGGGAGGTTCAAAAGGGAGGGGATATACGTATACCTATGGCTGATTCATGTTGAGGTTTGACAGAAAACAGCAAAATTCTGTAAAGCAATTATCCTTCAATTTAAAAATAAATAAATTTTTTAAAAATTTGAAAGAGAAAATGGGAATAATATGGAAAAAATGCTGTGATATAAAATTTACTCAGTAATTCACATTACAGAAACACTGGGTAACATTATTTTCAGCCTCATTTTTCTGTTTTCTAATGTTCATGCAGTCCATGGGGTAGCAAAGAGTCAGACACGACTGGGCAACTGAACAAAAACAACGATGTTCAGAAAGTGAGTAATAACTCAGTGAACACACATCCCTGTTTGTTGGGGATAATTCCAGTGTGTCTACTGTCTCTGTAATAATCAATAGTGTCCCCTTTTAAAGAAATGTCCTAGTTTGCAATATGAATCATACAGTCACATCTAACAACCAAAATGATTTTGAATTTGTAGCACAGACAGGTTTGTATTACTTAAAGTCATCACCAAAACTTGGACAATAACACGTCTATAAAGGCAGAATGTAGTGCTAGAAAAGGCTAAGGGCTTCAAGTCAGACAGTGTCAGATTCAAATCTTAATTTATCTCTTTCTGCTGGCCTAAGACAATGTGCTAAAATCTCCCTGAATCTCAATTCTCATATGTAGTAAAAAATAATAAAAGCATCAATATCGCTAGATTTAACTGTGTTAGCATATGGTAAATATTTGTAAATATTAGCTGTTATTTTATTATTATTACATATTCAAATAGATTTGTTGGGTGGGACACAAAGACATCCTCCTTATACAGAAGATATGCTTCAAGAAAAGTGATTTCCTTGTCACTGGGGACATCCAAGCAGAGACTTAACAGAAATATAGTAATGATGTTATAAATGGTTTTGCTACTTCAAGTTTGATCCATGAACCGAGGTATCAGCATCAATAGGAAGCCTGTTAAACTGCAGATTCACAGACTCTAACCTAGACCTAATGAGTCAGTGTCTGCATCTGAAGAAACTCCAAGTCATAGATTTAGCTTTGCCATCAAGGACTCAGCCATCAGTGGATAAAGCAGATGACTTTTAAAGCTCCTCTGAACTCTGAGACCACCCCATTTATAGAGTCCACAAGTTTTAAATGGGTAATACATTGGCATGAGGAGGAACTAAGGTCCCAATACCTAGTATATCCCATTCCATTGGTAAAGTTAAAAATGGCCTTTTCCACCCACCTCCACAGGACATTTTATCAGGCCTAGTGACTACATTCCCCTCATTTAAGTAAAATCTCAGGTAAGTACAAATATAGACCCCAAGTGAAAATATCCAACATTAAGATTGTTTTTTAATCTAAATCATCACATCTTCAGGGTTTCCTTGGTGGCTCAGATGGTAAAGAATCTGACCCAAGTTCAATCCTTGGGTCATGAAGATCCTCTAGAGAAGGGATTGGCTACCCACTGCAGTATTCTTGCCTGGAGAATTCCATGGACAGAGGAGCCTGGTGGGCTACAGTCCATGGGGTTGCAAAGAGTCGGACATGGCTAAGTGACTAACACTTTCACATTCATTACATCTACCATAGACAGAGAATCTTGTCTCTTGAGTTTGCTTCCATTTTGTTTTGAGCCACTTTGCTTTCTTCAAAATATCTGATTATTCTCCGCACAGGTGCTCTGGGTAGAGTTCAGTATTCCATTAATGCTGAACAATTCACATACAAATGGGTAGGTTAACCTTAGATATTTCCCCAAGGCCTGAAGAGGCTGACACAAATATAAACAGAATTGGAAGAGCTGGTAAAATATTTAGCTGAAACTTTAAAGAAATTTTTCTCTCTCTGGGGCTTCCTGGTGATGGTTGTAATGCAGCTCAACTACTTTAGCTCTTTGTATGCTTTTATCCTCCCTCCTGGATGCAGGCTTTCTGATATCCCTGGATGTTTGAATTACACACCACATGGACACAAAGGGCGGGCTATGCTAGTCTATCCAGTTGCATCAATACCTTCTTAGATCCCTTTTCTGATTCTATTATTCTGTGACTGCAGAGTAGCTCATCCTTTTTTTTTTTTTTTTTCATTAGAATCTCACACATAGAGATAAAAAAGAACATACTGTTTTGAAAGAATTAAGATAAGAATTAAAGGAAAACATTTAATGTTTAAAAGGAAGACAACATGAAGTGTGACACAAGTGTCTATTTTTAATGTCTCTAACCTAAGAGAATTTTGCTTTAATAATGATGACTTATTACACCAATACTTCTCAGGGATCTGCTCTGTATACCAAGCACTGTATTTGCTAAATGATGATAATGATGATGAGAATAATAGCAGCTAATATTTGTTGAGGACTTATGACTTCACAAATGAGACAGGCATAGGCCCAACACTCACGGAAACATAAAAGCTGGCAGGAAAAGTAGACATTGAACAAATAATCCCAGGTGTCATTAATGTGATATGAAATTGCAGGGTACAATGGGAGGATGTTGCAGGTGGCCTAATCTAGTCTAGGGGTCAGCAAAGGCTTCTCTGAGGATGTGACATTTTAGAATTAGCTACACAGAGGGAAGCATCCCCGGTAGAGTGATGGCTATGGGCAAGAGACCTGATCAAGCAAAAGGTATATGTTGGAAGAACTAAGAAAACTGGCTAAAGTTTCAGGGCCCAGGGGAGAGTGGGAAGATGTGAGTGGAAAGAAGGTGGTGGGAGTTGGATCATGCTGAGGCCAGAGTTTCAGCTTCATCCTAGAGCAATGAGGAGCCACTGATAGATGTGAAACAAGTGGGTGACATGACCAGTTTGGGGCTCTAGGAAGATTACTTTGACCGGATTGGAGGGGAAGAGAGGGAATGTGCAGAGGGCAGGAATGATGGTGGCTTAGACTGGAGAAACGGCAGTGTTTGTAATACCTCTCCAGGTTAGAGTGGGGTCCCGGTCAGGCTAACAGAATGCTTCCTCCCATAGAACCTGGTTATTTATGGTAATGTTGAAGGAACTTTCCATTCTCAAAACTGCTCCCTTCACAGGCATGAGATCCATGCCACGAAGAGGCGTGAATGAAAGGCAGCAGGAAAACATGGAAAGGAGACAACACAAGGGCTCACTCATCCTCCTCTGAAATCCCAAGCCTGGATCTGCTGGTTCCCAACTCCCTTTGGTGTCTTGGGAAGCAGTGCTATATTGATGCACTCAACAAATAAAATAAGTGCAGAGTTTGCCTAGAAATAGTTCATAGGCCATAAAAAATACTGCACAGTATAATGTGAGAAAATGGACTTCTAAAAAGGATTATTTTAAGATTATTATTTAAATTATTTCTAAAAAGGACTATATAAGACAAAGGTATTCTAATTACTGACCTGAGATCCTTTTACCTTAAAAGGAGGGTTCACTTCAAAAGCCTGAGGTGTAAGCTCTATTGTTAGCCCAATCTGTGCTAAGTGGGATGGCAAAGTTCTCATCTCCCTCCGGGTTCAAAGAATCCATCAGTCATTCATCAAGCATATTATTGAGCAACTACATGATGAAAGGCATTGGACTACAACAATTAATTAAATGTTTTACATAGAGCTTCCAGTCCAGTGAGAAGATGAAAGGCTAGACATTAAACTATTACACAGTTAAATTTTAAAAGTGCAATTGTGATAAGTTCTACGAAAGAAAAGTATGTGTACTATGAGGGCTTAGGAAAGTAGCCTCTGACCTAGTCAGCTACTTAAGGAAGTGATGGCTGAGAGTAGAGGATGAATAAAGTTAAATGGGTGAAGAAAGAAGAATAGTGGTAAAATTAATTGATTTGACACACATGTACAGAGCCCTCTTCAGGTACAAGTGTCATAATAGGTAACTGGTCCTCAAATGAATGAAACCTGGTCTGCATGTTAGGGAAAAGAATGAGGGCTGATCTTACTAATGACTAGCTATGAGAATTTGATTATTAGTGTACCCAAACCTCAGCATCTTAATCTGTAAAATATGAAAATGACATCTATTTTCCAGAATTTGAAATGTTTAAAGCCCTTAGCTCACTGCCTGGCTAAGTAGCAAGTTTTGTAATGACCAGGTCCAAAGTCAGCATGACATAGTGTCAGAAGATCTGTTCATGGTGTTCAGAGCTCACTATTGTCCATCAAACTCAGTTCAATTCAGTTCAGTCACTCAGCCGTGTCCAACTCTTTGTGACGCTATGGACTGCAGCACCCTAGGCCTCCCTGTCCATCACCAACTACAGGAGTTTACTCAAATTCATGTCCATTGAGTTGGTGATGCCATCCAACCATCTCATCCTCTGTCGTCCCCTTCTCCTCCCACCTGCAACATTTCCCAGCATCAGGGTCTTTTCCAATGAGTCAGTTCCTCCCATTAGGTGGCCAGAGTATCAGAGTTTCAGCTTCAGCATCAGTCCTTCCTATGAATATTCAGGACAGATTTCCTTTAGGATGGACTGGTTGGATCTCCTTGCTGTCCAAGGGACTCTCAAGAGTCTTCTCCAACACCACAGTTCAAAAGTCTCAATTCTTTGATGTTCAGCTTTCTTTATAGTCCAACTCTCACATACATGACTACTGGAAAAACCACAGCCTTGACTAGATGGACGTTTCTTGGCAAAGTAATGTCTCTGCTTTTTAATATGCTGTCTAGGTTGGTCAAAGCATTCCTTCCAGGAGCAAGTGTCTTTTAATTTCATGGCTGCAGTCACATCAGCAGTGATTTTAGAGCCCCCAAAAATAACCTCTGCCACTGTTTCCACTGTTTCCCCATCTATTTACCATGAAGTGATGGGACCAGATGCTGTGATCTTGTTTTCTGAATGTTGAATTTTAAGCCAAATTTTCACTCTCCTCTTTCACTTTCATCAAGAGGCTCTTTAGTTTTTCTTCACTTTCTGCCATAAGCAAGGTGTCATCTGCATATCTGAGGTTATTGATATTTCTCCCAACAATCTTGATTCCAGCTTGTGCTTCATCCAGCCCAGAGTTTCTCATGATGTACTCTGCATATAAGTTAAATAAGCAGGGTGACAATATACAGCCTTGACGTACCCCTTTTCCTATTTGGAAGAAGTCTGTTGTTCCACGTCCAGTTCTAACTGTTGCTTCCTGACCTGCATACAGATTTCTCAAGAGGCAGGTTAGATGGTCTGGTGCTCCAATCTCTTTCAGAATTTCCCACAGTTTGTGGTTATCCACACAGTCAAAGGCTTTGGTAGGCAATAAAGCAGAAATAGATGTTTTTTTGGAACTCTCTTGCTTTTTTGATGATCCAGCAGATGTTGAACTCTGATTCTTCTGCCTTTTCTAAAACTGCTTGAACATCTGGAAGTTCACGGCTCACGTATTGCTGAAACCTGGCTTGGAGAATTTTAAGCATTACTTTGCTAGTGTGTGAGATGAGTGCAATTATGCAGTAGTTTGTGCCTTCTTTGGCACTACCTTTCTTAGGGATTGGAATGAAAACTGACCTTTTCCAGTCCTGTGGCCACTGCTGAGTTTTCCAAATTTGCTGGCATATTGAGTGTAGCACTTTCACAGCATCATCTTTTAGCATTTGAAATAGATCAACTGGAATTCCATCACCTCCACTAGCTTTGTTCATAGTGATGCTTCTTAAGGCCTACTTGACTTCACATTCCAGGATGTCTGGCTCTAAGTGAATGATCACACCATCATGATTATCTGGGTCGTGAAGATCCTTTTTGTACAGTTCTTCTGTGCATTCTTGCCACCTCTTCTTAATATCTTCTGCTTCTGTTAGGTCCATACCATTTCTGTCCTTTATTGAGTCCATCTTTGCATGACATGTTCCCTTGGTATCTCTCATTTTCTTGAAGACATCTCTAGTCTTTCCCATTCAATTGTTTTCCTCTGTTTCTTTGCATTGATCACTGAGGAAGGCTTTCTTATCTCTCCTTGCTATTCTTTGGAACTCTGCATTCAAATGGGTATATCTTTCCTTTTCTCCTTTGCCTTTCACTTCTCTTCTTTTCACAGTTATTTTTAAGGCCTCCTCAGACAGCCATTTTGCTTTTTTGCACTTCTTTTTTTGGGGAATGGTCTTGATCCCTGTCTCCTGTACAATGTCATGAACCTCTGTCCATAGTTCATCAAGCACTCTGTCTATCAGATCTAATCCCTTGAATCTATTTCTCACTTCCACTGTATAATCTTAAGGGATTTGATTTAGATCATACCTGAATGGTCTAGTGGTTTTCCCTACTTTCTTCAATTTAAGTCTGAACTTGGCAATAAGGAGTTTATGATCTGATTCACAGTCAGCTCCCAGTCTTGTTTTTGCTGACTGTATAGAGCTTCTCCAACTTTGGCTGCAAAGAATATAATCCATCTGATTTCAGTATTGACCATCTGGTGATATCCATGTGTAGAGTCTTCTCTTGTGTTGCTGGAAGAGGGTGTTTGCTATGACCAGTGTGTTCTTATGGCAAAACTCTATTAGCCATTGCCCTGCTTCATTCTGTACTCCAAGGCTAAATTTTCCTGTTACTCCAGGTATCTCTTGACTTCCTACTTTTGCATTCCAGTCCCCCAGGATGAAAAGGACATGGGTTTTTTTTTTTTTTTTTTGGTGTTAGTTCTAGAAGGTCTTGTAGGTCTTCATAGAACTGTTCAGCTTCAGCTTCTTCAGCATTACAGGTTGGGGCATAGACTTGGATTACTGTGATATTGAAAGAGGTGATACCCCACGCCCAAGGTCAGGAGCTGTGGCTGCAGTTCGCTGGAGTTGCTGTGAGGAGATACCCCACACCCAAGGTCAGAGAAACCCCAGCAAGACAGTAGGCCCTGGAGGGGCTGTGAAGAGATACCCCATGCCCAAGGGCAACACAGAAGTCCCAGCAAGATGGTAGGAGAGGCGAATTCACCTTTAGAATCAAACCCCATTCCCACCAGAGATGCTCAGAAGGCTCAAACAAACCTTTTGCACACCAGGATCCAGGGACCGCACAGAGACTGAGACAGAACTGTGTTTGAGCATCTCCTGTGGAGGTACGGGTCAGCAGTGGACTGCCACAGGGACGGGGCTCTGGGTGCAGCAGACTTGGGTATGGCATAAGCCCTCTTGGAGGAGGTCGCCATTAACCCCACCATAGAGCTGCCAGAACTCACACAGGACTAGGAAATAGACTCTTTGAGGGCACAAACAGAACTTTGTGTGCACCAGGATCCAGGAGAAATGAGCAGTGACCCCACAAGAGACTGACCCAGACTTGCCCATTGAGTGTCCAGGAGTCTCCAGCGGATGCGTGGGTCGGTGGTGACTTGCTGCAGGGTTGAGGGCAGTGAGTGTAGCAGTACATGCGTGGGATCTTTTGAAGAAGGTTGCCATTATCTTCATTACCTCCACCATAGTTTGGCCCCAGTAAATAGCAGGGAGGGAACACAGCTCCACCCATCAACAGAAAATTGAATTAAAGATTTATTGAGCACAGCCCCGCCCATCAGAACAAGACCCAGTTTCCCCCTCAGTAAGTCTCTCCCATCAGGAAGCTTCCATAGCCTCTTATCCTTCTTCATCAGAGGGCAGACAGACTGAAAAACACAATCACAGAAAACTAACCAATCTGATCACATGGACCACAGCCTTGTCTAACTCAATGAAACTATGAGTCATGCCATCTAGAGCCATCCAAGACAGACGGGTCATGGGGGAGAGTTCTGACAAAATGTGGTCCACTGGAGAAGGGAATGGCAAACCACTTCAGTATTCTTGCCTTGAGAACCCCATGAACAGTATGAAAGGGCAAACGATAGGACTCTGAAAGATGAACTCCACAGGTCAATAGGTGCCCAATATGCTACTGGAGATCAATGGAGGAATAACTCCAGAAAGAATGAAGAGATGGAGCCAAAGCAAAAACAACACCCAGTTGTGGATGTGACTGGTGATGGAAGTAAAGTCCAATGCTGTAAAGAGCAATACTGCATAGGAACCTGGAATGTTAGGTCCATAAATCAAGGCAAATTGGAAGTGGTCAAACAGGAGATGGCAAGAGTGACCATCAACATTTTAGGAATGAGTGAACTAAAATGGACTAGAATGGGTGAATTGAACTGAGATGACCATTATATCTACTACTGTTGGCAAGAATCCCTTAGAAGAAATGGAGTAGCCATCATAATCAACAAAAGAGTCTGAAATGCAGTACTTGGATGCAATCTCAAAAACGACAGAACGATCTCTGTTCGTTTCCATCAGACTATCTGGGTTCATATTCCACATTCAACGTTTACTAGCTCTGTGGTCTTGGGCAAATAACAAACTTTCTAATCTTCAGTTCCTTTATTTATAAAAGGATGATAATAGAAATACCTCATAAGTTTATTGGGCGAGTCAAAGGAGAAATGTATGAAAAGTGTGAAAAATGGCTAAGTAAGTACCTAGCCTACATGTTATGTGTGTACAAGGTGCTGTCTCAGCACAGATAAAGAGGCAGTAAATTATTTTTATTTTTGTTCTTCCTGGATAGGAGGGTGAAATTCGATAAGGCCAAAGACTTCAGACAGAGTCTTGATCTAGGCTTTAAAAAATGAATAGCTGTTGGATAAACAGAATGTTGATAAGTTTGCCTTGATCAAGCCACAGGGTTGCAATCTGCTACTGTAAGAACAGCCTAGGCCTAAGGCTTAAGGAGAATATTTTAAAAGACTAGTGAGTTTGTTCTAATAAACATCTTCTCTCCATTTGCTGCCATGACCTGGAAGGCAGGGTGATGTGGTCGGTAACAGTGAGGACTTTGAAGTGAAACAGACATAGGTTCTAACCCAATCCCTACTACTTCTAGCTGTGTGATCTTACTACTTTTATTACTTACTATTGCTTGCTACATTTCACTGAGCTTCTAGTTGATTAATCCTTAAAAAAGAAGTATTACTAGAGTCCTTTTTATGAGGTTTTTATAAGGATTAATCAGGTTTTTATGAGGATTAATCAAGATAATGCAGATAAACATCAGTTAGCACATAAAAATCAATAAATGTTAGCCATTATTATTATTGATGCCTCATTAAGGTTATGCTGGCATAAAACATTAGAATTTATCCAGTGTGTGAACAATTGAACACAAGTTTATGCCATACAGCCTGTTCAACAGTGAGATAGCCAAAGAAATATCACAAAGCAGGTGGTAAGTCACTTTGTGGCAATGATTGTAGGTACTTACCTTTGTGGGCCCAGTAACTCTTAAAATTATGCAAAGCTGCCCCCCCAAAAAAATTGACATAAGTTAATGACTTACTTCACTGAATGTAGTTTTTTAACTTATAAACACGAGGCATGTTTCTGTAGCCAATCTATAAATAAATATATGGAACAACCATTGTTAATATCTTGATATATTTTCTTCCCAGGGGTGTGTGTGTGTGTGTGTGTGTGTACATGTGTATATATGATGTATATGAAGGAGCCACAGTATTTAAAATAACTATGAATGCACGCATGCTCAGTTGTGTCCAACTCTTTGCAACCCCATGGACTGTAACCCACCAGTTACAGTGGGTTAGCTCTGTATCTGGGATACATTCCCTATTCCATGGGATAGCTCCTCTATCCATGGAATTCTCCAGGCAAGAATACTGGAGTGGGTTGCCATTTCCTCCTCCAGGGGATCTTCCTGACCCAGGGATCAAACCCACATCTCCTGCATTGGCAGGCAGATTCTTTACCACCACACCACCTGGGAAGCCCTTAAAATAATTATATACATATTTAACTTTGATCAGACCATACAAGAGCCTTTTCTTCATTTGTCATATGAGCATTTGCTTTGTTTTATTAAATATGCTTTACAAACATGATTTATACATTAGATAACATTCTATAAGGACATGGCAAATAATTTAACTATTGCCATATTGTTAGACCCTTTACTGTGTGTCAAAACTAATTAATCTTCAAATATAAATTGTTTATTACCAAATTCAGTGATTTCTTAATCTGTAGGCATGTAAACAACTTAAAAAAAAGAAAAAAACCCGAGTTGATTCTTTTATTTGAAATAACTCTAGATCCTGTAGTAATACTTCTGTGCAACTTCCATGAATTATACTGTCTCATGTACTATATCTTTTTTTTTTTTTTTTTCATGTACTATATCTTAATACCTCTCCTCACTGTGAGTCCTTGCATCCTGGAGAACCATGACCTTACTGGGTCTACTCCTGCTAGCCACCTCCTCTGTTGCTCCTAATTGTCCTACATACCATTCCATTTGAGAAAATATGCAATATGACTCAGCACTGTATAACAGAGTTATCTAAGGGAAATAGATCACTTCATAATTATACCAAAAATAAATTCAATGAACTTAAAATATACTATAGCATAAAGACTAATAAACATAAAAGAGGTGAATTCATGGTTTGGGGTCATGTATATTTTGATCTCAGGTTGCAGGATTTTAACTTGGCCTTTGTGTAGTTCTAACCAAGGAAGGGCACAATCTTTAATTTATTATTTTAACTTTATGCTTTCCCTAATAAGCAATTTATAATATGATTACCAAGGTTGATTTCATATGTCACTTTATAATTTCTAAAGAATTCTGACAGGCTCTCAATATAAAGAAGAAAGCTGTTTTATATTTTCTACTTGTTGTTTTCATCTGTTTGCTTCTGAAGAGAGACTAGTTACTTATGTGAAGATAGAACATTTATTTATGTGAAAGCTGGTATGAAAGAGCATGTACCTATGTTGGCACAAGGAAATTTATGTTTATGACTGTGTGTTCGAAAAATACAAGGTCATTATCAGACTCAAAAGAATGATAGAAAAAGAAAAATTTGAAAACAGCTCTAGGAATAATTTATATTCAAGACATTTCTTTTTCTGCCTCATAGCTACATCATCCCTCTCAAGGCTTCCGTTTTGGAACTGTCCGGGAGAGCAGTGCTGAAGACTATGTGAGGCAAAGCTTCCCAGAGATGCATGAGTATATGAGAAGGTACAATGTACCAGCCACCCTGGATGGAGTGGCGTATCTAAAGTGAGTGTCAACCTCCTCAGTCCAAAAAGTTCTCAATGAAAAAGAAGCCTTGTTACTGATGTAATGTTTATTGGGTTTTTTTTAATGTTATCTAAATATACCCATTTTGTGTTCCATGATACCTCACACCATGTGAGATACAGGAGACAGTATGGGATAAATGTGCATTTAATTATGTGACCTAGTTTTCTAGTTACCTCCACAGTCCCAAGCTGGCAGTAGCTTTGATCAAAATGCCAGTAGGGTCAGTAGTGTAGCAGATGGTAGAGGAAGTAAACGTTGGCTTGACATCACTTGGGAAAATAATGGTGCTGAAACGATCAAACACTCAGGGAATGTGGCCAGAGGATAAAGTGTCCCAAAGCAACCCTTTCCTTCACAGTGAATCTCTAAACCTGTGAACTGCCTCCTCTTGCCACAAGGAAGTGGGATTTATCTTAGAGATTTCCTGTAGAAAAGAAATAAGATAAAAGGCAATGATTCCCATGCCTGCATCCTTCTCATCAGAATTTATGAGAAGCAATCAAGAGCAATCACATTGCCATGGCAGATTATCAGAGCTATAATTCAGGGAAGCTGAATGCAAAGGAGGATGGTGCATCTCTGGGTCTGCTCAACTAGTCTGCCTGGGAGAAGGGGATGAATGGCTCCTGATAAGTGCCACAGCATGTGAGCAAGCAGTCCTCCCCCTCCTGCCTGATGGTCTCAGGACAATAACGTACACTCAAACTCCAATCCCTACAATCGTGCAGTACCAGAAAACTGGTTTCTCTATCATCAAACACAATTATCTCCCCAATGACAGCAGGACTTGGCACCTCAAATTCTTTTTTAAGAAAGAAGGGAAGTAAATAATTTTATGGGACATAAGGGCTCTGTATTTCTCAAAAACTCTAGTAATCAGCCCTGAAAACAATTTTATGGACTAAACTAGGGTCTAGAAAGAAAACTTTGTGTTCTCAGATTTTCACAGGTATATATAGTGTGAAACACTATGAAATGGCACTTTCAATTTTGTAAGAACTTTAAAACATTAGAGTCCCTCTCTGACACAGAGTTTAGTGCTCCTTTGCCCCCCAACACCTCCTTTTTATCCTCTCCATCAGGGAAATCCATGGCTGGGAAAAAGAATAAGATGTCAGGAAGATAGTGATGGATCCCCACTAAATAGTAATGGGTGACAAATTGGGCCCTTCTGGCAGTGTGAAAGCTGAGAAAAGCCCCTGCTGCCATGGAGCAGTTCCACTCCACTCTGGGTATTCATTTATTCTGGAGGATTCACCTCCAAGGCCTGAGAGCTGAGTTAGCCTCACTCTAGCTGGAGAGAAGAAATTGTTAGGAAAACAGGCACAGGTGAAGGAGCTGAGGCCCGAAAGAATCAACTTGTCCATGGAAATACAGCTAGCAAGTGGCAGTCAGGACCAAAACCATGTCTTTGGGCTGTAGCACTGCTGCAGGCTAGCCTGAGAACTGTAACTGGAAAGCAGGTCCTTGATGTTCAAGGTACAGTCCGCATTCCAGCAACATTCATGTAGCAGGTAGCACCTGGGAGCTATGAAGACTCTCAGGTCCCATCACAGAATCTGCATTTTAACAAGCTCCCCAGGTGAATTACAGATTGAGGTAACTTTGGAACAAAGGTTATCATTAATGCTCTCTGCCTTCTTCCCTCTGAGCTGCTCTCTCCACTTCTGGCCCAGATACAGCCTATGCTCCTATTCACTACTCCAAAAAACCAAGGTCCCCAAGCTACCCCCTGACATATCAGTGCCATACCTACAGGGCACTACCCCTGGAGTCATCTATAAAGAGAAGTTCCTGTGTTAACGCTGTCCCTCCCCTCTCCCATCAGATTCCCTGAGCTTCATCCTAACTCACTTAGGACCCTGCTTTTTGAAGTGACAGCATTCCAATAAATGAATCCCTTTTATAGTAATAATTACTTTATTTTTATATGTTTATATATAACTAGTTTTGTGGTATGTTATGAAATGAATGTTCAAAAAGACAGCATGATTTTATAATGGGAGAAACAACTGTAGGCCCTGCCAACTGTAAGGATGATTCAGCCAGTCTAGAAGCTCATTATACCTGGATCAAACCCTGCCACTTCCTCACCAGTGACTCAGGGCCCCATGGGAGTCTGTTAGCTAATTGCTTCTTGCCTTCCTATGCAACAGAGACCTGCCACAGATAACTTCACTTTGCAATTCAAAACCATGAGGAGTTATTTAGGGATACCACTCAGATGGACCACAGGAAGTACTGGTTAGAAAAGCTGAGCCCTAACTTTTTGTACTCCTATGCTGCCACAAATATTTACAGAGCATTAGTAAATGGTAACTTGGTCCTGTGTAGCTCCCAAGGTGCATTTTGGTACTGTGAGAATAAAGCTTTCATTAGAGAAATACCTTTCAGCTTGATTTTTATTTTACTGCCAGGATTCCATTAAGGTTTCTGATCCTCAGCTTCCAGGATACAGTTCATATACTAAGCCCTTTCTGAAGCTTCCCACAGCTCTGGAGCTGAAAGATGTCTTTCATTTTGGTTGAAGTTAAACATAGTAAAAAAAGATTTATGAGCATGGCCCTGCCCATCAGAACAAGACCCCTTAAGTCAGTCTCTCCCATCAGGAAGCTTCTATAAGCCTCTTCTCCTACTCCATCAGAGAGCAGACAGAATGAAAGCCACAGTCACAGAAAACTAACCAATCTGATCACATGGACCACAGCCTTGTCTAACTCAATGAAACTATGAGCCATGCCATCTAGAGCCATCCAAGACAGATGGTCATGGGGAAGAATTCTGACAAAATGTGGTCCACTGGAGAAGGGAATGGCAAACCACTTCGGTATTCTTACCTTGAGAACCCCATGAACAGTATGAAAAGGCAAAAAGATAGGACACTGAAAGATGAACTCCCCAGGTCAATAGGTGCCCAATATGCTACTGGAGATCAGTGGAGAAATAACTCCAGAAAGAATGAAGAGATGCAGCAAAGCAAAAACATCACCCAGTTGTGGATGTAACTGGTGATAGAAGTATAGTCCAATGCTGAAAAGAGCAATATTAAATAGGAAACAGGAATGTTAGGTCCATGAATCGAGGCAAATTGGAAGTGGTCAAACAGGAGATGGCAAGAGTGACCATCAACATTTTAGGAATGAGTGAACTAAAATGGACTGGAATGGGTGAATTGAACTCAGATGACCATTATATCTACTACTGTTGGCAAAAATCCCTTAGAAGAAATGGAGCAGCCATCATAGTCAACAAAAGAGTCTGAAATGCAGTACTTGGATGCAATCTCAAAATGACAGAATGATCTCTGTTCATTTCCAAGGCAAACATTCAATATCGCAGTAATCCAAATCTCATCCCTGACCAGTAATGCTGAAGAAGCTGAAGTTGAACAGTTCTATGAAGGCCTACAAGACCTTCTGGAACTAACACCAAAAAAAAAAAAAATTCTTTTTGTTATGGGGACTGGAATGCAAAAGTAGAAAGTCAAAAGATACCTGGAGTAACAGGAAAATTTGGCCTTGGAGTACAGAATGAAGCAGGGCAAAGGCTAATAAGAGTTTTGTCATAAGAACACACTGGTCATAGCAAACACCCTCTTCCAGCAACACAAGAGAAGACTCTACACATGGATATCTCCAGATGGTCAATACTGAAATCAGATGGATTACATTCTTTGCAGCCAAAGTTGGAGAAACTCTATAGGGTTAGCAAAAATAAGACTGGGAGCTAACTGTGGATCAAATCATGAACTCGTTATTGCCAAATTCAGACTTAAATTGAAAAAAGTAGGGAAAACCACCAGACCATTCAGGTATGATCTAAATCAAATCCCTTAAGATTATATAGTGGAAGTGAGAAATAGATTCAAGGGATTAGATCTGACAGACAGAGTGCCTGAAGAACTGTGGATGAAGGTTCGTGACACTGTGCAGGAGGCAGTGATCAAGACCATCCCGAAGAAAAAATGCAAAAAGGCAAAATGGTTGTCTGAGGAGACTACAAATAGCTGTGAAAAGAAGAGAAGTGAAAGGCAAAGGAGAAAAGGAAAGATATACCCATTTGAAAGCAGAGTTCCAAAGAAATAGCAAGGAGAGAAAAGAAAGCCTTCCTCGGTGATCAACGCAAAGAAACAGAGGAAAACAGTAGAATGGGAAAGAATAGAGATCTCTTCAAGAAAATTAGAGATACCAAGGGAACATTTCATGCAAAGATGGGCACAATAAAGGACAGAAATGGTATGGACCTAACAGAAGCAGAAGATATTAAGAAAAGGTGGCAAGAATGCACAGAAGAACTATACAAAAAAGATCTTCATGACCCAGATAATCATGATGGTGTGATCACTCACCTAAAGCCAGACATCCTGGAATGTGAAGTCAAGTAGGCCTTAAGAAGCATCACTATGAACAAAGCTAGTGGAGGTGATGGAATTCCAGTTGATCTATTTCAAATGCTAAAAGATGATGCTGTGAAAGTGCTACACTCAATATGCCAGCAAATTTGGAAAACTCAGCAGTGGCCACAGGACTGGAAAAGGTCAGTTTTCATTCCAATCCCAAAGAAAGGCAATGCCAAAGAATGCTCAGACTGCTGCACAGTTGCCCTCATCTCACATGCTAGTAAAGTAATGCTCAAAATTCTCCAAGCCAGGCCTCAACAGTACATAAACCATGAATTTCCAAATGTTCAAGCTGGATTTAGAAAAGGCAGAGGAACCAGATATCAAATTGCCAACATCCACTGAATTATCGAAAAAGCAAGAGAGTTCCAGGAAAATATCTATTTCTGCTTTATTGCCTAGGCCAAAGCCTTTGACTGTGTGGATCACAACAAGCTGTGGAAAATTCTTCAAGAAATGGGAGTACCAGACCATCTGACCTGCCTCTTGAGAAATCTGTATGCAGGTCAGGAAGCAACAGTTAGAACTGGACGTGGAACAACAGACTTCTTCCAAATAGGAAAAGGGGTACGTCAAGGCTGTATATTGTCACCCTGCTTATTTAACTTATATGCAGAGTACATCATGAGAAATGCTGGACTGGATGAAGTATAAGCTGGAGTCAAGATTGCCGGGAGAAATATCAATAATCCCAGATATGCAGATGACACCACCCTTATGGCAGAAAGTGAAGAACTAAAGAGCCTCTTGATGAAAGTGAAAAAGGAGAGAGAAAAAGTGGCTTAAAACTCAACATTCAGAAAACTAAGATCACAGCATCTGGTCCCATCACTTCATGGCCAATAGATGGGGAAACAATGGAAACAGTGACAGACTATTTTTGGGGGCTCTAAAGTCGCTGCAGATGGTCACTGCAGCCATGAAATTAAAAGATGCTTACTCCTTGGAAGAAAAGTTATGACCAATCTGGGAATAAGTGTAAATCTATGGCTGATTCATATCAATGTATGACAAAACCCACTGAAATGTTGTGAAGTAATTAGCCTCCAACTAATAAAAAAATTAAAAAAAATAAAAAAAAAAAAAATAGATAGCATATTAAAAAGCAGAGACTTGACTTTACCAACAAAGATCCATCTAGTCAAGGCTGTGGTTTTTCCAGTAGTCATGTGTGGATGTGAGAGTTGGACTATAAAGAAAGCTGAGTGCCAAAGAATCGATGCTTTTGAACTGTGGTGTTGGAGAAGACTCTTGAGAGTCCCTTGGACAGCAAGGAGATCCAACCAGTCCATCCTAAAGGAAATCAGTCCTGAATATTCATTGGAAGGACTGATGCTGAAGCTGAAACTCCAATACTTTGGCCACCTGATACAAAGAACTGACTCATTGGAAAAGACCCTGATGCTGGGAAAAATTGAAGGCAGGAGGAGAAGGGGCCAATAGAGGATGAGATGGTTGGATGGCATCACCGACTCAATGGACATGAGTTTGAGTAAACTTATGGACAGGGAAGCCTGGCTTGCTGCAGTCCATGGGGTCGCAGAGAGTCAGACACGACTGAACTGAAACATAGGCTTCATTGTAACTCAAATCAATACCCCTGGAAAGATTTTTTTTTTTTTTAGATTATTCATTTTGAAGTGGCTATTTCGCTTTCTGGAAGAGTATAAAGAGGAAGTGATGGTCATTGGCACCAAGAAGGGAGGCTGACCTACTCAATATATGTCAGTGTGTGTCAGACAAACCCATCATAAAGGTACTTGCTGCTCAATGATGAATCTTAGAGGTGTTTAGTGGTGTCCTTCTCTTTTAGATTTTTGATGGCCCAATATTCTCCTCTGAGTTTAGAATCTACCCCTCTGTACTGAATTCCAATAGCCTCATTTTTGGTTCTAAGAGAGGAAGGACTGGACCCAGATGGAACAGAGAAGAGTTGTTCTCTTTACCAAGCTCATTGGACAACCCTGAGGGTCAAAAAGGCTTTATTAAATGTTTTATTACCTTTCCAAAAATTTTTGAGATAGCTGAAAACAAAAAGCCATTTGCATATACCTTAAATAGTTCCCTGTGAAACTCATTCTCCCTTGCCTCCTTCGTAAGTGGAGCTCAACTGGTGCTGACCACCTTCCTGGGGACCATTTCTGCACCTATGTTAAAAAATGGAGAATACAAAAAGGATGCACAAAGTGTCTGTTGCTATCTTGAGCCCAGCTCACAGCCAATTTGCTGATACAGTCCAGAAATACTTGCCTTTAAATGATTTTTGCCTGAACTGTCTCCTGGGATGGGAGTGAAACATGAATCTCTGGAATTATATTAATAAATCAGACCACAAAGACCTGATTTACATATGCGTCCTCTTCCATTTATTAAACACCAGCTATGGACTTTAACGAGACCTGAACTCTTTTTTCCCCAAGAGTGCTGGATCTCTTATTTGCACTTCTTTATTATGTACTCCCAAGTGTGAGATAATGCCTGACCTCTGGAGAATATGACAGTGATCATGACAGAAAGAATGAAGAATTTTCACATATTGATTAATGAGATCGCCTAGCTCCAACACTTACTGGCTTGTTAACTGGATCAACTTATTTCAACTCTCTGAACCTCAATTCCTTCATTTGTTAAAATAGGATACTACCACCCCCTTCAAGTGAAAATGAAAGCGATAGTCGTTCAGTCATGTCCGACTCTTTGCAACCCCATGGACATGGGATTTCCCAGGCAAGAATACTGGAGTGGGTTGTCATTTCCTTCTCCAGGGGACCTTCCCAACTCAGGCATTGAACCTGGGTCTCGTGCATTACAGGCAGATTCTTTACCATCTGAGCTACCAGGGAAGCCCACCTCCCTCTTCAGGGTCATTATAAAGGGTATGGAGAACAATAAATATAATGCCTACACCAAGAAGTCACTTGGAGGACTTCATTCGGTGGTTCAGTGGTTAAGACTCTGCACTTCTGCTACAGGGAGAGTTTGATCCCTGGTTGGGGAACTGAGATCCTACATGTAGCACGACAAAAAAAAAAAAAAGATCATTCAGTTAATGTACAAGAAATGAACCTTGACTGTTTACCTTTGCACTCAATTCAGGGTTGCTCTGGCTTTGTTGTTCAATTTAGAACCCCTGGAAAGATGTCATGCTCTCTGTTAAGAGCGTCTGTTTCCCCTGGTCTGTTCTCTGCAGGTCAGTGAGATGTCACCAAGGCAGAGCCAGCAGCTGCCCAGCTTGGACTGCCCTTACTGTCCAGATTTCTGCTCCCTAAACAAAAGCTAGCTGTCAGACTTAGTGTTTCCTGTCTATTAATGAATCATTTTCCACTTTTCTTCTTTTGGTTTTAAACATAGGAATGATCCAGAGAAACTAGATGCCTTCATCATGGACAAAGCCCTTCTGGATTACGAAGTGTCAGTAGATGCTGACTGCAGACTTCTAACCGTGGGGAAGCCGTTTGCCATAGAAGGTATTAGTCACTCATTCCTGATGCACTCTTACTCTAGATGTGTTCAGTGTGCCAACCTAGCAAGTCACAAGTGCCAGTGTCTGAGGCAGAGAGCTACTTAGCTTCCTTTGTTTTCATTTTCAGCTCTTAAGCACTCAGCTATTAAGTTGCTAAAGTTAGGTATTTATTTTCTACCTACTCCACCAACATATTTTTATCCAACTGTTAGAGAAACAACAACCAAAATATCATTGTTATCCAAATGGTGGTGCTTCAGATATCTGGGAGTGTTGACACAGTGTAGTAAACAGGGTTTTAATTTAATCTGTATTTTCTAATGGCCAAATCCTATAATGAATCTGATACTAAAACTAGAATGATTGTGTTACAACTAGAAGGACTCCAGTGTTGATTTAATCCAAGCTGCTCAGTTTTATCCACAAGAAAGTTCAGAGACAATATATTACTTTCTCATAATCACATAATTAGATGGTAATACTGAAATTAGAATATAAATCTCATAGTCCTTAAATAAATGTTTCCACTAGTTGAAAAATAAGTAGAAAAAAAATCAACCTCTGTAATTGAGTAACCTCTAAGTGTCCTAAACAAAACTGTTTGGGACCTCAGGTTTGTCTTCTTCCCCACTGGCAGCAAATTTTTGCTTTCAACTTGGTCAGCCAATCAATCAAACTTCAGGACCAAATAAAGACTGCATTGTCAGTAACTCCTTTCATTCTGGACAACAGTTGATATATGGAGCCAATAGTTTGAACCAGCAAATTTCACATCTCCAATTCCCAGCTTCCCTCCTATGACAGTACACACTGGCTCCCAGAACAGCCATACTCACTTGTCAGAAAGCATTTTGACTAGAAATAATCCCATGGGGATGCTCAAGTCTTATTTCCAGAAAACTATACTTTCCTGTATGTTAACTAGTATATCAAGGCTATTCAGATTCCAGTTCCCCAACCACAGTTGGTCTCTGTCTTTCCTAAACACATCAGCAGTTTTTTTTTTCCCATCTTCATTTTTGTGATGAATGAGAATGTTAACAGCTGATGCTGTTTCTTTGAGCCTTCTCCTAAGAGAAATCAGTCCCCTCTCCAGGCAAAGTGACCTCCGCCTTAGCCTGGAATAGAATGCAGGAAGAGAGACATTTAGTGGTAGGGGTCTTCTGTTGAGACAACAGTGACAAAGACACAATTGTGTTGCAGGGCACAAAAAGAGAAACCAAAGAAAAACTAGAAAACCAAAAGAATGTTGATTATATAACCACATTTCGATGTAAGAGTGGAAAATTTCCCATTTGTGTGGCATCTGGGTAAATGGAAAGGATGTTATTTCCTTTTTCTATCCTAGATACACAGGGTAATTGAAGTCCCTTTTGTCATTAGCAGCTGTTAACAATGAATCATTTGTAGTGGGTAAAAGAATGAGGGACTCTTGTTTTCCACCTTTGTTTTCAGGGGGCAACTCTATCTTGTCAAAAGGCAGTGGTGAAATGGCTTGTTTGCCTCTGGAGACCCCAGTGCCAGATGCCACACAATTAATTCCCCACTGGTTTCCTGTTCACATTTCCATCTGTGCTCATGAGACTTGGTGTCTCACAGTCTCCATCATCTCCAGACACCACATTGTTTTCCAAGGGAATAAATACAAAATGGCACAGGGAAACACTCTCTCTGCAAGACAGCAGAAAGACTATAGACTTGAATACAGAGAATATTCTCATCATTGTTGGTCTATTCTTTAAAAAGCCACTGCTGGTTTATTCTGGGTGATGTGCAAATCAGAAATTTTAATTCAATACAGCCTCTGTGAACAAGTTTACAACCTAAAGGCAGAACTTGGTAAAACACAAAGTAAGCATACTTATAAGTTACAAAAAAACAATGTGATAGAGATACTAATAAAACTCTTGACTATAGCTTTAAAGAAAAAATTAATAGATTTTAATGGAATATTTCTCTCTTCATGAAATTTTTAAAAAATATTATATGCTTTTCATTAACAACATTTAGGTTTTTTAATTTATGAAAATGTGTACTTTATTATTAATTAATTAGACTTTATAGGCATAAAATATCACAAAAGCAATTTATGAACAATTTTTACCTATTTAGCTTACAGGAATGTTCCGTATGTCTGTATTCTCTCACAGGATCTAGTGCAATGCAAGGCATTTAACAGTTATGTAATAAATGATTTATTACCCTATTATATAACTCATTAAGTTGTATTTGACTAAATACCTAATCACTTCCTTATGTAGGTAATCAAAAGTACCCTGAAAAGTCTGCATATACTTTCCAAAGTGTTTAAAAGATTTGGGGAACTTA
The DNA here is from genome assembly GCF_910594005.1 of Cervus elaphus. NCBI lineage: Eukaryota > Metazoa > Chordata > Mammalia > Artiodactyla > Cervidae > Cervus > Cervus elaphus. Next base: position 20,190,585 of record NC_057830.1, read on the forward strand.
GGAGGGAAAATGGAATCCATTGATTCCCTCATGCTGAAGGTACATTCACTCTCTGTTCAGTTCAGTCACTCAGTCGTGTCCGACTCTGCGACCCCATGGACTGCAGCACGCCAGGCCTCCCTGTCCATCACCAACCCCCGGAGTCTACTCAAACTCATGTCCATTGAGTCGGTGATGCCATCACTCTCTGTAGTAATGACATTATATCAACTCAGTGTGACTACTAAACACCCTTCCCAACTTCACCATTCTGCTTTTATTTAACACCTAAAGGTCAATGGGGGGCAAATGAGAGACAACAGTCCACACTGACTTTGAAACCATTCCGTGAGTCTTCAGTGCAGCAAACCAAAATTATTAAAAATTCAAGAACATGTGGAAAGTCTCTGGTCTTATTAAAAACTATATACCAGGGACACAAAGATATATTGTCTGCTCTGAAAAAAGAAAGTGTTGAGATAATTGAATACATGTCCCAAATGTATGCATTGGAGTAAACTGACAGTAAAAGTCAAATGAGAAGAAAAAGTAATGGAACTGCACAGTAATGATTTGTGAACTTTCTGCCAAAGACCTTTGCCTGTTTTTGAGTTTGTTCTTTTACTTGCTTTCCACTAATTATTTAGTACAGTTTTTGAAGCACTAGCTCTGGAGTCTTGAGTGCTTAGGTTACAATAGAGTTGCTGTTCCCAAATAACTGTGTTAGTTGGGCAAGTCACAATCTGTTCTTCAGCTTCCTCATCTGCATAATGGGTTTGTGAATAGTACATCTAGGACAGAGTTGCTATGATGATTAAGTAAAATAATACATGTAAAGCATGTTCAAGCACATAGTAAAAGTGACAGCGAGAGTGTTAATGGCTCAGTAGTTTCCAACTCCTTGTGACCCCTTGGACTGTAGCCCACCGGGCTTCTCGTCCATGGAATTTTCAAGGCAAGAATACTAGAGTGGGTTGCAATTTCCTTCTCCAAAAGATTTTCCTGACCCAGGGATCAAACCCAGTTCTCCTATATTGCAGGTATATTCTTTTCTATCTGAGTCACCAGGCTATTATTCAATATATTCAATATAATATTATTCAATATATTCAATATAATATTAAATATACTAAAGGATTGAGACCAATTTACTATAAAATTATCCCGAGATAGATCACCTTCATATATCTCAGCTTCTTCCACACACTCTGTCTCCACTTTGATGTGCTGAAGATAAAGGAAACCCATTTTTAAAGTCTCCTTTAAGGTTAGAACTATTCCAAAATATGCTCAACCATTGCTCTGGAATAGCTGATTGACTGTAAAACTGAATTTATCTTTCTTCCGGAGGTGTTTTTAACACTAAGATCTTATTTTCAAAATATCTATTTTCCAACCACATTTCAGGAAGATTTTTGTAGTCTATGAATTTTTAACTATACACTTGCCAGCCAAAATACATTTCTACCACTCTTAGCTTAGTAAAGCTGATGTATCCATGGGGAAAATATTAGAATTCTATTCTGAAAATTGTTCTCTTGGGCTATTAAGCTGTATCCAATTTCCAGGGTGCCTGAAGTCTTCATCTCTAGGGTTGAAGGATTCCATTTCACTTCATCCATCAACCACAAAATAGTCAGCCTCATCTTTATTGCAAAGCCAAATTTCTAATGATAATGAAAGCAACTCAGGCTGCTAAGTTGAGTCAGCAATTTAAAGATAAGAAGTCTTTGACCAATGAACACAATCAAATTTGAAAAGTAGCTGACAAAGAAGACAGAAATGAAATCTTCAAGGCTTTACTATTTTATTTTATGTTTCTGAATTGATTTTTATGTCTTTTAACACATACCTCTTCTAATTACCACATAACTATTTTGCCTGTTTTTCCCTATGTTCCATATGCATAGTTGTTTTAATTAGCTAATAATAATTTTATTAATGCCAATAATTATTAAAATATTAACACTTAATATATGTGTTAAAATTGAAAATTTTAAAGAATGGTCATCTATTTTTAGTAGTCAATTACATATTAACCTTAACATGATGAAGTAGAGTGATTTCATATTAATTATTTCCTACATAGCAATTTTCTAAATGTCTCTGCAATTTCAACACAACTTTTTCCCTTAAAGTAATTTTTATACTTCTGTTGTAATGCCAAAATTCTATTCTTAAAATATGTAAATGTATATCATAACTATTAATCTTAGATTTTTAAACTTTCATAAAGATTCTTCTTAAAGATTTCTTAAAGTTAAAAATTTTTTAAACTTTCTTTGCATCCATGGGGTTGCAAAGAGTTGGACACAGCTGAGTGACCAACACTGCAAACTCTATGGCACTTGGCTGAGTGTCTGAGACAGAACAGCTTTCAACCTCTATTTGTGAAAGTGATGCATAGCTGTCCAATAAATAGTTGTCAAGTGAAAAACAAAAACAATCCTGCAATGATTACATTAACTTGGACTAGAATTACTGAGGATTTAGTAGGAGGATTTTTAGGAGAAGCAATATAGCCAGGAAGGATCCTTGCTAGTTACTTTCCCCATTTGTGTTCAATCATACCAGTTGGGGCTGCGCTTATGCTGTATTTACACAATTTACTGAAAAGTTTATGACAAAATCTGCCCATGAATAATATTTATATTTGTATCTGCTGAATTCAAGCCACCAGTTCACACTGAAGAAATCAAAGAGGAAATAAAAAAAAATGAAAACAAAGCAAAGGCAGAATGGTTCAAAACCTATGGGATACAGAAAAAGTAGTTCTAAGACAAAAGTTTATAGCAATACACTCTTACCTCAAGAAAAATCTCAAGTAAACAATCTAACTTTATATCTAAAACAATTAGAGGAAGAAGAATAAACAAACCACCAGTTTAGATGATTGTAGGTTTTTACTGTATTGCCTGGCTTGGGGATATTATGTCAATATGACTGTAGTGACAGGGGCTGTTTGAAGGGGAGGAATATGTCAAATATTCCTTTGCCTTGGTCTCATGCTATAATGGATACATTGGAAGAAGCACTGGTTTTTAGATTCAAGCAGACCCAATTTCAAATGCTAGCTTTGCCAACTGTGATCTGCGTGACATTAGGCCATTTATTTGCTCAGTCTTTAAATCTCTACTCCTTGGAAGAGAAGCTAAGACCAACCTAGATAGCGTATTAAAAAGCAGAGACATTACTTTGCCAACAAAGGTCCATCTAGTCAAAGCTATGGTTTTCCAGTAGTCATATAAGGATGAGTGAGTTGGACTATAAAGAAAGCTGAGCACCAAAGAATTGATGCTTTGAACTGTGGTGTTGCAGAAGACTCTTAAGAGTCCCTTGGATTCTTAAGGGGATCCAACCAGTCAATCTTAAAGGAAAATCAGCCCTGAATATTCATTGGAAGGACTGATGCTGAAGCTGAAACTCCAATACTTTGGCCACCTGATGCAAAGAACTGACTCATTGGAAAAGACCCTGATGCTGGGAAAGATTGAAGGCAGGAGGAGAAGGGGATGACAGAGGATAAAGTGGTTGGATGGCATCACCGAGTCGATGGACATGAGTTTGAGCAATCTCCAGAAGTTGGTGATGGACAAGGAAGTCTGGATTGCTGCAGTCCATGGGGTTGCAGAGTCAGATGTGACTGAGCGACTGCCTGAACTAAGTAATACATATCCTGCATGGGTGGTATCTGGCACACCATAGGGCTCAGTATGTTCAGGTTCTCATTATTAGAACCCCAGAGAGATTTAACTGACCTGTATGCCACAACCTAATATGCAATCTTAGACTAGTGCATGATCTATAAACTGGAGTAAGGCATATAAAAAGTCCATTACTGAACAGTACTTGGCAAATAGTAAGCCCTCTATAGTATTAGAAATTGTTGTTGTTGTTGAAAGTTATTGCCTCAGGAGGAAAAAATACAAATTATTCAGCAAACCTGGCCTAATTATTCTGACCACACTCACCAAATAGTTCCAAGTCCTTACTTGTTAGTATAAGTCTCTGTCCTTCTCCCACAAGCTGGTACAACCTTAGATGTCTCAGTTGTAATGAAATAATCATTATGCAGTACATTGTTTAGTATCTGCCTCCCTAAGAGGATACATGCCATGACAGCAGGGACTATATTTACCTTACTTACTGCTAAATCCCAACCACTTAACACAGTGCCTATTCATTCAGTAAATATGCATTGAATGGATGAATGAGTGAATGAATAAATGTGTGAATTAGTCAGTGAATATTATTATACACATGACTAGTATTGTGCCTGACATGTAAATAGGTACTGAATGAATTCTGTGCAGCTGAATTGTCAATAGCATTCATTATAATAAACATTTCCAAAGAAACTTTGTTACTTCCTTATAGTTACCCATTACTTTTTAAAAAAATGTTATTTAATGATAACATCAGCTGAAGAACAGACTGCCCGGGTAAAGTCTTTTATTGTCAGTCTTGCCTTTCAAACCAAAACTACTAGGCACAAAACAGGCACTCAAAATAGCTCTTTGAATGGAAAATTCTAATCATGCTCTTGACATTGTCATCATTTCCTTGACTCTCCTTTGTTAAGGAACAAACAAAATTACCAAGGGGAAAAAACATACAGCTCTTTAAAATGCAAAATTTTTTCTGTATTATTTATTTCTTCTCTTTTATTAGTTATACACAAATCTCAAGCCTCATATTTTTTAAAAAGAACTTGTATAATCAGAGGAGGAGACAGACTAGTGAACACATGGCCTTGACTTTCCTGCAGTGAATTACATGACCAGAGCCCAGAAAGAGAAGCTCAGTTCACCTACTCCTGGACTCTCATGTGCTAAGATCACAAAACCTGAGCCATGACCAGAAAAGCTGCACCAAAGGTTTCCCGAATGAAGTGACACAACGTGCCCAGAGGCCTGAGTCACTGCCCTGTCCTGGGCTGGAGGTGGACTCCTCGCCCCAGGAAGACCAGCCCTGTTTGACAGCTGCTTTCCTAGGTGGTCCCTGAAAAGACTACTGGGAGCAACAGAGATCAAGCCCTGAGCCTTTGGAGTGGGAGCACTGATTCCAAGACCGTAGACTACCAGAGAACTAACCCTAGGGGGTATCAAATAGTGAAAGCTCACACAAAGGAAACCATTTGAATACAAAATCCAACATCACCCAACCAGCAGTAACACCCTGTGCAGGACTCCTCATCTAAACAACAAAGAAAACAAAAATACAAAGCCAGTCATCATCAGACAGGATTACCACCTCACTCAGCTTGCCCATCAGAGGAAAAACAAACAAACAAACAAAAACTCAGCACAAATCTCACCCTAGATGAAGCTTACATAAAACACTGGACCAACCTTATGAGGGCAGAAACCAAAAGGAAGAAAGAATTCAATCTTCTTCATGGAAGGAATTCAACTTTCCTTGAATCTGGGAAAAGGAGACCTCAAACACAATAAGTTTAAAAAAAACTAATGAAAAGGCAGAGAAATATTACACAAATGAAGAAACAAACTAGAAACACAGAAGTCCAAATAAATGCAGAGGAAATAGGCAAACCACCTGAAAAAGAGTTCAGAAAAATGACAGTAAAGATTATCAAAAACCTTGAAAAAAAATGGAGAAAATACAAGAATCAATTAACAAAGACTTAGAAGAATTAAAGAATAAACATACAGAGACAAACAACACAATTACTGAAATTAAAAATACTCTAGAAGGAATCAATAGCAAAATATCTGAAGCAGAACGATTCAGTGAGCTGGAAGATAAAATGGTGGAAATAACTTCTGAAGAGCAGAATAAAGTAAAAGAATGAAAAGAACTGAGGACAGTCCCAGAGACCTCTGGGACAATATCAAAAGCATCAACATTCGAATTATAGAGGTCCCAGAAAAAGAAGAGAAAAGGAAAGGGTATGAGAAAATTTTTGAAGAGATTATAGTTGAAAATTTCCCCAATATGGAAAAGGAAATAGTCAATCAACTCCAAGAGGCACAAAGAGTCCCATACAGGATAAACCCAAGAAGAAGCACTCCAAGACACATACTAATCAAACTAACAAAGACTAAACACAAAGAAAGAATACTAAAAGCAGCAAGGGAGAAGCAACAAGTAACATACAAGGGGAACCCCATATGCTTAACAGCTGATCTTTCAGCAGAAACTCTGCAGGCCAGAAGGGATTGGCAGGATATATTTAAAGTACTGAAAGGGAAAAGTCTACAACCAAGATTACTGTAACCAGCAAGGATCTCATTCAAAACTGATGGAGAAAGAAAAAGCTTTTCAGAAAAGCAAAAGTTAAGAGAATTCAGTACTATCAAACCAACTTTACAGAAAATGTTAATATAATATAGTCAAGAAATATAAGAGAAGAAAAAAAGATCTACAAAATCAACCCCAAACAATTAAGAAAATGGCAATAGGAACATATATATCAATAATTACTTTAAATGTAAATGGGTTAAATGCTCCAATGAAAAGACACAGACTGGCTGAATGGATACAAAAACAAGACCCATATATATGCTGTCTACAAGAAACCCACTTCAGACCTCAAGACACACGGGAACTGAAAGTGAGAGGATGGAAAAATATGTTCCATGCAAATGGGAAGCAAAAGAAAGCTGGAGTAGCAATCCTCATATCAGACAAAATAGACCTTAAAATTAGGAAAATTACAAGAGATAAGGAAGGACACTACATAATGATCAAGGGATCAATCCAAGAGGAAGACATAACAACTGGAAATATCTATGCACCCAACATAGGAGCACTTCAACACATAAGACAAACACTAACAGACATAAAAGGATAAATTGACAGTTACACAATAATAGTAGGAGATTGTAACACCTCACTCACACCAATGGACAGATCATCAAAACAGTAAATTAATAAGGAAATCAAGTCTTAAATGATACATTAGATGAGTTGGATCTCATTGATATCTTCAGGACATTCCATCCAAAAGCAGAGGAATATACCTTCTTCTCAAGTGCACATGGAACATTCTCCAGGATAAATCACATCTTGGATCACAAATGAAACCTCAATAAATTTAAGAAAATTGAAATCGTATCAAGCATCATCTTCTCCAACCACAATTCTATGAGACTAGATATAAATTACAAGAAAAAAAACTATAAGAAACACAAACACATGGAGATTAAGCAATCCATTTCTAAATAACCAATAGGTTACTGAAGAAATCAAAAGGGAAATCAAAAAATTTCTAGAAACAAATGACAATGAAAGCACCACAACTCAAAACCTATGGGAAGCAGCAAAACCAGTTCTAAGAGGGAAGTTTATAGCAATACAATTCTACCTCAAGATACAAGAAAAACATTGAATAGACAACCTAACTTTACACCTAAAACAACTGGAAAAATAACAACAAAAAACAAAAAAAAAATTAGTAGAAGGAAAGAAATCATAAAGATCCGAGCAGAAATAAATGAAAAAGAAAGAAACAATAGTAAAGATTAATAAAACTAGAAGCTGGTTCTTTGAGAAGATTAACAAAACTGACAAACCTTTAGCCAGACTCATTAAGAAGAAAAGAGAGAAAAATCAAATCAACAAAATGAGAAATGAAAAAGGAGAGGTTCCAACAGACAATGCACAAATACAAAGGATTGTAAGAGACTATTATGAACAACTATATGGCAATAAAATAGATAACCTGAAAAAAATGGACAGATTCTTAGAAAAGTTCAATCTTCCAAGACTGAACCAGGAAGAAATAGAAATTATGAACAACCCAATTACAAGCACTGAAATGGAAGCTGTGATCAAAAATACCCCAAAAAACAAAAGCCCAGGACCAGATGGCTTCACAGGAGAAGTCTATCAAATGTTTAGAGAAGAGCTAATGCCTATCCTTCTAAAACTTTTTCAAAAACTTGCAGAGGAAAAAAAAAAAAAAAACTTGCAGGGGAAGGAACACTTCAAAATTCATTCTATGAGGCCACAGTCACCCTGATACCAAAACCAGACAAAAACAGCACAAAAAAGGAAACTACAGGCCAATAGATGCCAAAACACTCAAAAAATTTTAGCAAACAGAATTCAGCAACACATCAAAAAGCTCATACACCATGATCAAGTTTGGTTTATTCCAGGAATGCAAGGATTCTTCAGTATACACAAATCAATCAATGTGATTCACCATATTAACAAGTTGAAAGATAAAAACCATTTGATCATCTCAAGAGATGCAGAAAAAGTCTTTGACAAAATTCAATACCCATTTATTATTAAAACTCTTCAAAAACTGGCCCTAGAAGGAACCTAACTCAACATAGTAAAGGCCATATATGATAACCTACAGCAAACTTTATTCTCAATGGTGAAAAACTGAAAGCATTCCCCCTAAGATCAGGAACAAGACAAGGCTATCCCCTTTCACCACTATCATTCAACATAGTTCTGGAAGTCCTAGCTTCAGCAATCAGAGAAGAAAAAGAAATAAAAGGAATCCAGATCAGAAAAGAAGGAGAGCTCCCACTGTTTGCAGATGACATGCAAATGTACATGCAGATGTACATCAGTTCAGTTCAGTTCAGTTCAGTTGCCAGTCGTGTCCGACTCTTTGTGACCCCATGAACCGCAGCATGCCAGGCCTCCCTGTCCATCACAAACTGCTGGAGTCTACCCAAACCCATGTCCATTGAGTCCGTGATTCCATCCAATCATCTCATCCTCTGTCGTCCCCTTCTCCTCCTGCCCTCAGTGTTTCCCAGCATCAGGGTCTTTTCAAATGAGTCAGCTCTTCGCATCAGGTGGCCAAAGTATTGGAGTTCAGCTTCTACATCAGTCCTTCCAATGAACACCCAGGACTGATCTCCTTTAGGATGGACTGGTTGGATCTCCTTGCAGTCCAAGGACTCTGAAGAGTCTTCTCCAACACCACAGTTCAAAAGCATCAATTCTTCGGTGCTCAGCTTTCTTTATGGTCCAACTCTCATATCCATACATGACTACTGGAAAAACCATAGCCTTGACTAGATGGACCTTTGTTGGCAAAGTAATGTCTCTGCTTTTTAATATGCTATCTAGGTTGGTCATAACTTTCCTTCCAAGGAGTAGACATCTTTTAATTTCATGGCTGCGATCACAATCTGCAGTGATTTTGAAGCCCCCAAAAATAAAGTCAGCCACTGTTTCCACTGTTTCCCCATCTATTTGCCATGAAGTGATGGGGCCGGATGCCATGATCTTAGTTTTCTGAATGTTGAGTTTTAAGCCAACTTTTTCACTCTCCTCTTTCACTTTCACCAAGAGGATTTTTAGTTCTTCTTCACTTTCTGCCATAAGGGTGGTGTCATCTGCATATCTGAGGTTATTGATATTTCTCCCGACAATCTTGATTCCAGCTTGTGCTTCCTTCAGCCCAGTGTTTCTCATGATGTACTCTGCATATAAGTTAAATAAGCAGGGTGACAATATACAGCCTTGATGTACTCCTTTTCCTATTTGGAACCGGTTTGTTGTTCCATGTCCAGTTCTAGCTGTTGCTTCCTGACCTGCATACAGGTTTCTCAAGAGACAGGTCAGGTGGTCTGGTATTCATAGAAAACCCTAAAGATACTGTCAGAAAATTACTAGAGCTAATCAGTGAATTTAGCAAAGTTGCAGGATACAAAATCAATACACAGAAATCACTTGCATTTCTATATACTAACAATGAAAAGTCAGAAAGAGAAATTAAGGAATCAATCCCATTCACCATTGAAACAAAAAGAATTAAATATCTAGGATTTATTCCTAAGGAGACAAAAGAACTGTACACAGAAAATTATAAGACACTGATGAAAGAAATCAAAGACAACATAAACAGATGAAGAGATGTCCCATGTTCCTGGGTAGGAAGACTCAATATTGTGAAAATCACTGTAGTACCAAAAGCAATCTACAGATTCAATGTGATCTCTATCAAATTACCAAGGCATTTTTCACAGAACTAAACCAAAAAATTTCACAATTCATATGGAAACACAAAAGACCCCGAATAGCCAAAACAGCCTTGAGAAAGAAGAATGGAGCTGGAGGAATCAACCTTCCTGACTTCAGATTATACTACAAAGCTACAGTCATCAAGACAGTATGGTACTGGCACAAAAACAGAAATATAGACCAATGGAACAAGATCGAAAGCCCAGAAATAAACCTATGCACCTATGGGTACCTTAATTTTGACAAAGGAGGCAAGAATATACAATGGGGCAAAGACAGCCTCTTCCATAAATGGTGCTGGGAAAACTGGACAGATACATGTAAAACAATGAAATTAGAACACTTCCTAACACCATACTCAAAGATAAACTCAAAATGGATTAAAGACCTAAATGTAAGACCAGAACCTATAAAACTCTTAGAGGAAAACATAGGCAGAACACTCGATGACACAAATCAAAGCAAGATCCTCTATGATTCTCCTCCTAGGATAATGGAAATAAAAACAAAAGTAAACAAGTGGGACCTGATTAAACTTAAAAGTTTTTTCACAGCAAAGGAAACTATAAGCAAGGTGAAAAGACAGCCCTCAGAATGGGGGGAAATAATAGCAAATGAAATAACTGACAAAGGATTAATTTCCAAAATATACAAGCAGCTCATACAACTCAATACCAGAAAAACAAACCACCCAGTCAAAAAGTGGGAAAAAGACCTAAACAGACATTGCTCCAAACAAGACTTACAGTTGGCTAACAAACACATGAAAAGATGTTCCAACATCGCTCATTATTAGAGAAATGCAAATCAAAACTACAATGAGATATCACCTCACACCAGTTGGAATGGCCCTCATCAAAAAGTCTACAAACAATAAATGCTGGAGAGGGTGTGGAGAAAAGGGAACACTCTTGCACTGTTGGTGGGAATGTAAACTGATACAGCCACTATGGAAGTTGGTATGGAAATTCCTCAAAAAACTAAGACGGTGAGGAGATTCCTCAAAACCACCACATGACCCAGCAATCCCACTCCTAAGCATATACCCTAAGGACATCAAAATTGAAAGAGACACAAGTATCTCATCGTTCATTGCAGCACTATTTACAATAGCTAGAACATGGAAGCAACCTAAATGTCCACGGACAGATGAAAGGATAAAGAAGTTGTGGTACATATACACAGTGGAATATTACTCAGCCATAAAAAAAGAATGCATTTGAGTCAGTTCTGATGAGATGGATGAACCTAGAACCTATTATAGAGAGTTAAGTAAGTCAGAAAGAGAAAGATAAACATTGTATTCTAATGCATATATACAGAATCTAGAAAAATGGTACTGAAGAATTTATTTGCAGGGCAATGATGGAGAAACAGACATAGAGAATAGACTTATGGACATGAGGAGAGGGGAGGAGAGGGTGAGATGTATGGAAAGAGTAACAGGGAAGTTTACATTACCATATCTAAAATAGATAGCCAACAGGAATTTTTCGTATGGCTCAGGAAACTCAAACAGGGGCTCTGTATCAGCATAGAGGGGTGGGATGGGAGGGAGTTTCAAAAGGGAGGGGATATATGTATACCTATGGCTGATTCATGTTGAGTTTTGACAGAAAACAACAAAATTCTGTAAAGCAATTATGCCTCAATGAAAAATAAATCAATTTTTTTAAAAGGGCTTGTGTATCTATAATTTCAAAAAAGAACAAAAGCTAATGTCTTTGGAAATAAATTGTAAGATGGAAATATGATAGCAAGCATTTGTTTCCATGAAGTATCTTTGGATGTTTTTAACATTTAAAAAATTTTCTTTTATATTATAGTTGATTTACAATGTTGTATTAATTTCAAGTATATAGCAAAGCAATTTAGTTATATGGATAATTATATCTATTATTTTTCAGATTCTTTTCCCATGTAGGTTATTACAGAGTATTGAGTAGAGTTCCCCATGCTAAACAGTAGGTCCTTGCTGACTATCTATTTATATAAAGTTATGTGCATATGTTTTTTGTTTCTTGGTTTCTTTGCCTTCATTTTTAAATTATTTTATTAATTTTTATTGGAGCATCACTGCTTACAATGTGTTAGTTTCTGCTCTACATCTCTATATTCTTGACAGACTTTTGTCTTTGCATGTGAAGAAAAGAGCTAGCTATATTTTCAGTTTTCCTTCCTCAATCATCTTGACAGCAATACATCTTTTTTTTACTATACAATCCAATAGTTAAAGACAAAATGTAGGTAATTAGCTCTTCCACATGGCTTGTCAAAGAGATTAACAGTGAAGTAACAGTTTGGAAACCAAGTAAAGCCCCAGACCAAGTGAAGATACAGAGTCAAAGCTAATTAATTAAAACTCTGACAACAAATTACATCTTCAAGCTCCTCCTTCATCCTTTCCCCTGCCTCTCTTGCCTTGAATAACTGTTGTCCCAGATATTTGGTTTATCATTTTCTTGGTTTTTTTCTAAATATACTTCTATCACATATATATGAATTGCTAAAAATATACTGGTTTGTTTTTAATGTTTTTGCATTTACACAATGGATTCATGCTGCAATCTTCTGTGACTGATCTTTTTACTTAGTGTTGCTAAGAGTCATCCATATTATTCCATATCATTCATATGTTTCACACTATAAAACATTCCATTGTGTAAATATTTCACATTTATTTACTCATTTTCTTGTTAACATTTCGGTTGTTTCCAATTTTTGCTGTTATAAAAAATGCCTCTAAGAACATTCTTAAACATATCTCCTGGTCTAGTTGTGGAGGAGTTCTTTAGGAATGTACTTAAAGTTGTTTGTCTTAGAGCATATAAATCTTCAGCTATATAAAGTAATAGCAAACAGTTTTCCAAAGTGGGTACATCAATTTGCATTCCCACAAGCAATGAATAAGTGATCCTACTGATCTACATTTGCTTCAACACTTGGTTTTACTAGACTCCTTTTTTTTTGACAAGTTTTTGTTGATGTTTTAGTATTTACACTATACTGTACATTCACAAGGCCTCATTCTATTATTAAAAATAAAAGTAAAAGAGGGTTATGTATGACCAATGATGAGAGTATTTCATAGACCAGGGATTGTAATTTAAGAAATTTTGTGTTTTTAAGGTTCAGATGAGGGTTTCTGGGAGAAGTAGATAGGGAATCCTAGCCCTAGTAAAGACCTGAAAGATGGCTTCTGAAAAATACCTTGAAGGGAAGGACAGAAAGCCTTGGAATACAATGTGTCCCTACTACACAGTACACAAATCATTTCTCTCCTTTCTGGACTCATCTCTTTTACTCAGAGAAGTAGCAGATCCATAGTAATCATACCTAGGACATTTCTGAGTCCTTTGAGGGAAAGATGGTGAAAGCTTACTATGTCCTTGTTACCAGGTCTGACAGCAGCATCAGGTGTGGTGGCAACATCTCAGGAAACTCTTAAGTGAAACACTCATCTGAGACTGTATTTTCTTCTAGGGTACGGCATTGGTCTCCCTCCCAACTCTCCTTTTACCTCCAATATATCCGAACTAATCAGTCAATACAAGTCACACGGGTTTATGGATGTGCTACATGACAAGTGGTATAAGGTGGTTCCCTGTGGCAAGAGAAGTTTTGCTGTCACTGAGGTAAGGGGAAAACTGCTGATGATGTTGATGTTTTGTATAGCTTTACCTTGAAGAATATTAGGAAATGCTGTCATATGTGTCAGTGGCCAGTAATCCAAGCTATTACATCTCCTAGGATTCACCATGATATTTGCAGCTGCTGTTTAGTTGCCAAGTCGTGTACAACTCTTTGCGACTCCATGGACCGTAGCCTACCAGGCTCCTGTGTCCATGGGATTTCCCAGGCAAGAATACTAGGTGGGTTGTCATTTTCTTCTCCAGGGACCATGATATTTAGATTACTCCTAATTCCACTTGAAGGATGACTATCCAATAGGAATTTTCAGTAAAACAAGCTTGTCTTGGATTTAACTGTGATGCTACTTTGATGAGTAAATGTCTGATTTTCTGTCTTTTCCCTACATATGATATCCACAAATGCAGGAGAAATGCTATTCTGAATTACAATAATAGTATCTGAGACTGACATTAACAGTGTTTGGCTTAACTGTTAATTGCTGGTCATGATGTGGATTGCAAAATATCCTCAAGATCTAATTTCCCAGGGGTCCAGTGATGGATCCTGCTTAGAGAAACAGACATAACCAGGTAATTCTTAGATAATCCTAGATATTTTTTAACTGAAAACAATCAACTCACTTCTTTTATGTATAGGAAGCTAATATCCAGAGATCCTAAGTGATTTGCCCAAGGCACACAAACAACCAGAAAATACATCTTTCTATCATAACACTCTGCCTTTATGATATAATTAGAAAGAAAACTGCAAAATGAGTCAGAGATTGGATAATTAAGATAGGAGACTAAAAGGTATAATAAGAGCCAGACTCCAGTATTTAAAAGAGAAGGCAAATAAAACAGTACAAGGTCAGCCTGACATTTAAAAAAAAATCTAAACTGATAATAATGACTCCCAAGAGCCTCTCTTCACCAACAACTGTCAAATTTGTATTTCAACAACGACTCTTCTTCTGAGCTCTAGAACCATGTATCTACCTTCCTGTTTGATACCTCCACTTGAATATCTTACACGCATCTCACATTTAATTTGTCAAAACAGAACCCTGACCTTCTGTCCTAAGTCCACTTTTCTCCCTGTGCTTCACATCTTGGGTAATGGGCATCTCTGTCCATCGAGTTTCTCATTCCAAAAACTGGCAGGGATCCTTAATGCCTCCCACATCTTACGTTCTGCATCCATCAACAAGCCGTATCTTTTACTTCTATAAAATATGTCTCAAACATGCCCATTTATTGCCATCTCCACTGTTATCACTCTAGTCCAAGCCATCATTCCTCACCTGGACCACTGCAAAAGTCTCCTCACTAGTCTGTTTTCATGCCTGCTTTCTCCAATTTGTTTTCCACAAGGCAGATCCCGTTCCTCCTTAAGCCTGCAGTGGCTTCCATGTTAATTAAGGAACAATCTGAAATGCTGAACATGCCCTGCAGTGCCCTGAGGGACTTGACCCTGCCTATTTCCTCAGCCTCATTCATGCCACTTTCCTCCTGGCTCATTACAGCCCCACCAAGATGGTCATTTCAGATGGAGATACATCAGTGGCTTTAAGGTCTTGGCACATGTTGTTGCAACCTTCTTCCTAATTACTCTTCCTCCCCGCACCCTCTCAACATCAACCCAGCTAATGCCTTCTCATTATAAACTCTCAGCTGAAACCCCCCTTCATCGGAGCCTTCCCACAATCCCTGATGCAATCCGAATCATTGTTGTTCGGCCGCTAAGTTGTATCCGACTCTTTGTAACCCCATGGACTGCAGCACACTAGGCTTTTCTGTCCTTTATTATCTCCCGGAGTTTGCTCAAATTCATGTCCATTGAAACGGTGATGCTATCTATCTCATCCTCTGCTGCCCTCTTCTATCTCTCTTTATAATCTCATAGCTTATTGAGAAGACAATCATTGAGTAAAGATTTAAAGGAAGAAAGCAGGAAACTAAGGAATTAGAAAACTATCATGCTCTGTTTCTTATCATGTAACAAAAACTGTATTTGGGACATTAACTCATTGGTTCTCACTACAACCCTGTAAGGCAAGAATTTTTATATTTATTTGGAGATATTTTCATTTTAGAAAAAGCTAAAAGAAATAAAACGGCTTGGTCAGCTGAATTAATTCAACCAAGAAAATAAACAAGCTAATCACTTAAATTGTACAAAGCAACAATCATTTGGCATTTCCTACCACTTGTTGTGACCACGGTTAATTCAAGCCAAAATCTCCAACTGATCAAAGCTAACAGCAAGACATTAGATAAGATGAAGGGAGCCTCCCTGTCATGTCCCCAAAGCCAGCAATATGGAATGATTTGCACCTCTCTGATCACAAACACATCTCTAGGTTGTGCCATTTCAGAGGACCATGAGACCAAGACATCAGCTGGATGGATCATCTGGCTCTCAGGACAAGCCTCTCAGGGTACAGGGCTCTTCAGAATCAGAACCTAACTCTACCCGGACACATAGAGGGAAACATACATAGACATATAAGCACTAACATAAATCTAATTCCAGTGTGAAATACCTAACACAAAACATAATAGATTTGCAGCCATACACTTCAGGACTTGCCTACTGGCTCTACCAATTAATAACTGAGTGACTTAACTATTCCTAGGTCTGAGTTTCTTCATTCATGAATGGATATAATAAAACATAACTTGTCATTTTGTTCTGAGAATAAGAGAACATTTATGGAAAGACCCAGTAAAAAAAGAAAACATGGCATAGTAAATAGAAGTATTAATACTTCCTCTCCTTTCATCAGGAGAATTTCCTGGGGTTCATAGATATCTTTAGATATCTTCCTACAGCTCTTTCTAGAAGTGGGGAAACCTTCCCAGAAACTCTCCAGTAGATTTCCTCATATTCATTGGCCAAAAATTGTGTCATCTGTCCATGTTTAAGCTAATCAATGGTGAGGAGAATGAGATTACCATGATAGCTTAGCCAGCCATGACTCATCCCCTAGGACTAATAAGGGGGCAGCTTCACTGGCAACACATGATCCCATAGAGAAGACCTAAATGAAAGCAGGGTTCCCTTAAGAAGAATGATTCAGGAGAACGGATGCTAAGTAGACAATCAACCACCTGTTTTACACCTTCTCCCATCCTACCTGCTTCTAGTCATCAGTACAATGAGGTATTTGGATATAATCATCTGTAAGCACCCTCCCAGCTTTGATATAGTGATCATGGTCTTTCTTTATGTCATCCTGAGATGAGAATGCTTAATATATTTACTATAAAACATAATGGTTGAAAGCATGGGCTTTGGAGACAGTTCTAGGTTTGAACACTACCATCTAAGTGATATTAACCATGTTACTTGTCCATTCCGAGCCTCAGCTTTTGCAAATTGGGGTGAAAATGTCTACTTCATAGGACTGTGGTGAAAATTAAGGCAGACAATGCATGTAAAATAGTGAGGCTATACCCAAATGTGATAACCACAAAGTAACTTACATCCTTAAGGATGATGAGATTTCATCATAACTCTTCCAGGGCTATATGGATCTATCAGAAATTTCAAACAAAACCAAATTAAGTGTGGACAAAAAAGAAGACAGGTTTTGAAAAACAAATCAGAAAAGCCATGAACTGTTCAGATGATGCATACAAAATATACCACATCATTTTTCAACCATGGTTTTTTAATGGAACAAATTCAGGGGAGAGGCATTTGGGAAACTCTGGATGTAGTGAGCTGGAAGCAACTGGATAAGAGGCTGATGTCAGGATCAAGTTATGGTTATTAAGACAACCCTGGGCTGGCTTTCCAGGTCAGCTGAATTTGAAGGGGGTGAGGGGTAGGAATGAGGAGAATGGAAGAGAAGTGTACTCTTAATTGGAACTTCGGAGACAGAAATAAAGGAAGATTCTGATAACATCCATGTGGGTGTAGAGTTAGGGGGGCCACCTCCAGCCTCAGGGAATGTTAAGGACACACAGCAAGCACTTCTTTCTCATGATGGTGGTCTGAAGTAAGGCCTATTCTGGTCTGTTCAGTAACAAGCTGCTTTGCAGGGATGCTCACCTGTGTGCATTTAAACAGCAGAGCATATCCTTGGGCACTGACTGGCGTGTTTGTCTTGAAGAATCTAGGACAGAATTTCAGGATGTCACCCTCACAGAACCTAAAGGTACAATGTAATTCAATGAAATCCATGTTCAGCTCATTGGCTGAGTTTGGTCTCCTCTGTGAAGGCCCTCTGCCTGCTGTATTTTCTTTCACTCCATCCTTGGGTCTCCACCTGCTGTTTTGAGTGGGGAGGAGGTTAGCTTTCTCTAAGAAAAGGTCAGAAGAAGGAAGCATACTTGTTAGCACTTTCCTTGCCATCCCTTTTGCCTCAAACGTCATACACTCTGGACTATTAGTGTGAAGAAAGTAGGACTTGATTTGAAATCAGACAAACCATATTTGAAGCCGCCTGTACCATCTACCTGCCTTGGAAAAATCACGAACCCACCTCAGTATCAGCTTCTTAATCTCTTCAGTAACTTTTTGTAAGGAGTTAGTAAAGTAGTAGTTTAATGCAGTGGTTCCCAACCTTTTTGACACCGGGGACCTATTTCATGAGAGATAATTTTTCCATGGACCCGGGTAGGGGGATGGTTTGGGGATGATTCAGGAGCATTAGATTTATTGTGCACTTTATTCCTATTATTATTACATCAGTTCCACCTCAGATCGTCAGGCACTAAATCCCGGATGTTGGGGGCTCCTGGTTTAATGGACACATCCCTCTTCCTTCACGCCCCCGGGGGAGGGGTGCAGAGTTCAGCACAGCAGAAGCAAGAATGTTCTGGAGGTACCTCTCCCAACAGGTGCTCTTGAGAAAGACATTCCTCTGACCTCCCATTTTCCAGGTACAGTCCTAGTCCACGTCTGTTACCACAAAGTCATTAAACAATTTCACTCTGAAAAAAAAAAAATCATTTGGCAGATGAATAATAGCAATATATGGTCACCTAGCATGCTTTCTTCCACCTATTTCTCACAGTTGGACATTAATACTTGATTCCCTGTGAGAACCTTGATCTATTCACCCTTCATCTCTTGGCAACCCTAGAGCTGTCTAGCTGCAATCTCTCTGGAGAATAAACTCTTTTTTTTTTTAATTCTAGGGCTTTATCTGCTCCCCAGAGTCACCTAGAAAATTGCAGGTCCAATTCTGCAGACCAGACTCCAGCAATTTTCAGAGAGGAATTTTAAATTGACCTCAGATGTTTCTTCATGATTCTTCTAGCACAGCTGTGCCTCTGCCCACAGTAGACTCATTGTCGATCAATTCCACAGGAAAAAACTATGGCAGACTTGAAATTTCCTTCATTTTACTCTGATTCATCCCCCCAAAAAATGTAATTCTTTTTGAGTCACTGAATTTAAGAGTCCCAGGTTTTATGAAATCTGTTGTTTACAAACGAGGAAAAGGAAGGTAGCAGGTCACAGCTTAGCAAACTCCTAAAACTTTTCAAGGAATTATTAAGATTTATGATGATAACCTCTTTTTACAAGTCTCCTTTAAATATTGGGTGGAATAATATGTCTTTTAACCAACTGGAAATAGTTAGGAAGGAAGAGGAAACAGTTTGAGCAGAGAATGGATAGCACACTCAAACAGCCTGAGGAGAATTTTTAAGAAACTCTTTACAGAGGTGTGATCTAAGGAAACAACAGAAATACTGCCATATCTCAGGGCAGGTAAAGTGAAGGAGACACTACCTAAGCTAAGGAAGCACACCTTAGCTCAAAGGGAAACATGGAGAGAGCCACTCCCAGAACCCAGGGAGGCACAGAAAAAGGCATTCAAATAGCAGCTGGAGCCTTTGGTTAGGGATGTAAACATGCCGCAGTGACCTGGTTGAGAGAGGGCAAGGAAGTAAATACCTGGCCTTAGTCTCCTCCTGCCCTGGCATCTTCCACCACTGCCTTTGTTGTTCAGTCACCCAGTTATACCTGACTCTTTGCAACCCCATGGACTGTAGCACGCTAGGTTTCCCTGTCCTTCACCATCTCCAGGAGTTTGCTCAAACTCATGTCCATTGAGTCGGTGATGCCATCCAACTATCTCATCCTCTGTCCTCCCCTTCTCCTCCTGTCTTCAATCTTTCCCAGCAACAGGGTCTTCTCCAGTGAGTCAGTTCTTTGCATCAGGTGGCCAAAGTATTTGGGCTTCAGCATCACTCCTTCCAATGAATATTCAGGACTGATTTCCTTTAGGATTAAGTGGTTGGATCTCCTTGCTGTCAAGGGACTCTCAAGAGTCTTCTCCAATAGCACAGTTCAAAAGCACAAGTTCTTCAGTGCTCAATCTTCTTTACATCCATACATGGCTATGGGACAAACCATAGCTTTGACTATATGGACCTTTGTCAGAAAAGTAATGTCTCTGCTTTTTAATATGATGTCTAGGTTTGTCATAGCTTCTCTTCCAAAGAGTAAGCATCTTTTAATTTCATGCCTATAGTCACCATCCACAGTGATTTTGGAGCTCAAGAAAAAAAAGCCTATCACTGTTTCCATTGTTTCCCTATCTATTTGCCATGAAGTGATGGGACTGGATGCCATGATCTTCATTTTTTGGGTGTTGAGTTTTAAGCCAGCTTTTTAACTCTCCTCGTTCACCCTCATCAAGAGGATCTTTACTTCCTCTTTGATTTCTGCCATAAGGGTGGTGTCATCTTCATAGCTGAGGTTATTGATATTTCTCCTGACAATCTTGATTCCAGCTTGTGATTAATCCAGCCCAGCATTTCACATGATGTACTCTTCATATAAGGTAAGTAAGCAGGGTGAAAATATATAGCTTTGACATACTCCTTTCCCAATTTGGAACCAGTCTGTTGTTCCATGTCTGGTTCTAACTGTTGCTTTTTGACCTGCATACAGGTTTCTCAGAAGACAGGTAAGATGGTCTGGTATTCCCATCTCTTTAAAAATTTTCCACAGTTTGTTGTGATCTACACAGTCAAAGTCTTTAGCATAGTCAATGAAGCAGAAGTAGATGTTTTTCTGGAATTAACTTGCTTTTTCGATGATCCAATAGATGTTGGCAATTTGATCTTTGGTTCCTCTGCGTTTTCTAAATTTAGCTTGTACATCTGGAAGTTCTTAGATCATGTACTGTTAAAGCCTAGTTTGAAGGATTTTGAGCATGACCTTATTAGCATGTGAAATGAGTGCAATTGTGCAGTAGTTTGAACATTCTTTGGCATTGCCTTTCTTTGGGATTGGAATGAAAACTGACCTTTTCCAGTCCTGTGGCCACTGCTGAGTTTTCCAAATATGCTGGCATGTTGAGTGCAGCACTTTCACAGCATCGTCTTTTAGGATTTGAAATAGTTCAGTTAGAATTCCATCACCTCAACTAGCTTTGTTTGTAGTGATGCTTCCTAACGTCTACTTGACTTCACACTCCAGACTTCCAGGATGTCTAGCTCTAGGTGACTGATCACACCATCATGGATATCCAGGTCACTAAGATCTTTTTTGTACAGTTCTTCTGTGTATTCTTGCCACCTCTTCTTAATATCTTCTGCTTCTGTTAGGTCCATACCATTTCTCTCCTTTATTGTGCCCATCTTTGCATGAAATGTTCCCCTGGTATCTCTGATTTTCTTGAAGAGATCTCTAGTCTTTCCCATTCTATTGTTTTCAACTAAATTTTTGCATCATTCACTTAGGAAGGCTTTCTTATCTCTCCTTTTTATTCTCTGGAATTCTGCATTCAGATGTGTATATTTTCCCCTTTTTCCTTTGCCTTTCACTTCAGGAGAGTATATTAAAATAGGAGCTGGAGCCTTTGGTTAGGGGCATAGACATGGCACAATGACCTGGCTGAGAGAGGGCCAGGAAGTAAATACCTGACCTTGGTCTCCTCCCCGCTCCCCCCACCCCAGCCTCTTCTACGACTGCCTTAAGCCAAGGAAACCAGTCATTGTGGTCCATAAGCCTCCCCATGGCACAAATTGGGATGGGGAGAGGTGGAGAGTGGGCCTGGGAGATAAAAACCATCTAGAACAGCCCCTCATGGCAAGTGAAGGTGGGGAAGGGGCCAGCTAAAAGAAAGCTCCTGCAGCCTGACCACCTAGAATGTGCAGCTTCTGCACCTGCAGACCAAGGTCTAGCCTGCAGGAAAGGAGATTGTTCCTTGCACGGATTACCAGGACTGGAATGACCTTGGTCTTGGGAGGCAGACTACCCTTGCTCTATCATTACTCTAAGGAGACAATTTCACATCCTTGGGGAAGTTACTGAATCTGTGAGCCTCAGTTGAAGGCATAGCTTGCTGGGTTTTTACAAGGTTCTCTGCCTCTGAATCTATGGGTCTCCTTTTGTTATTGTTGGATGTTTAGGGAAACAAATAACATACTATGCATGAGATGGAACATTGCAGTGAAGGGAGCTCTACTTCAAAATCCAGAAACCTCAATTATGGAAAGTAGGGAAAAGGAAAAATAAATTTTGAGACAGTCTAAAAGTAAATCATTACACGTTTCAGTGTTTTTTTTTTAATTAATATTAAAGAAAGTGCACATTAGGAAACTTTGCCCAATTCCATCCTTGACCTCACCTTCAATTTGACCCTCACCCCACCCCTGAATTTACTCAATCCTTGACCTCACCCCATTCCTGGCCCCTAACTCCAACCCAACCTTTAATTCATTCTTGATCTTACCCGTCCTTGGCAACCACCAGTCCTGAACCTCATCCAGTAAGGATGAGCAGGGGTGGAGTGAGGATGTTTGTGAAGCTCGTTATTAGGTGATATTTTAGGCTGAAGTGTAAATGGTTTAAGAGCACTGTAGAGGTGCAAATATAAAAACAACCTCTGTGTCAAAATATCCCCACTTAAGATGTACATCAAGACCTCATGAACACCAATTACTTAACCTCTCTGAGTTTCTGCCTCTGCTAACTGGAGAGAAGACTATTTGATGATTTGGCTTGGTGTAAGGAACAGAGATAATGTTCATAACATTGTCTGACATGTGGTACGTACTGAATGGATGGTAGTTATCATATTTGTCCTGACTCTCCCATGAACAAACTGAGTGACTTTCAGCAAGTCACTTAATTTCTCTGAAGCCTGTTTATTGCCCTTAAGACTGAGCCATGCAGCATGTCCTGCTTCGAGAATGCTGTGGTTCTCAGGCAGGCACATTTAGAGGAATCCCGACCTAACTAGCTGAAGATCTGGCTCCTGGGACCCTGAGGAGGACAGTGAACTGACTGGCCTCCAGTGTGGGCCCTCCATCCCTGCCCACCAAAACGAGCATCTAGTGTGAAACCTAGTAATATCTGCTCACTGAGAAAGTGGAGCTTTCTCACAGCAGGCACACTCTTCCCTCTTAATTTTTTGGGGGGATGAGGAATGGGTTAGTCATCTATACGCTGAAAGCCAAAGAGATCACACAAGTCACATCAAGGAGCTTCAGTGCCTGTCAATTTTCTTTGCAGTTTATCTTTAAAGACCCAAACGGAATAGTACAGGAGCGGGGGAGGGGTGAGTTTTAACTCAGTCTCTTTTGCTGTTAACAACTAGGTCACATCGCAACCACCTCCTGCACCTCTCTCATCCCTGCTCCTTCCTTTTTCAATTTAGAATGTCACTGTCTGCTTTTCAACCTGATGAAAGTTATGGTGAGGCAGGGAGAGTTAATGACTGTAGATTGCTTTAAATTGAAAACCTGTGTAAGTCAAGAACCACCTTGACAGCTGAGTGCTTCCCTTGAAACAGCCTAAGTAATTAAGCTTAATATTTAAGCCAAGCATAAGGTCAGATGGAACCTATCCAGGTGGCACTTTCTGAAAACCTAAAGAAACACAAAGCTGTACGTGTGTCCTTTTATAATGTGGTGGAATTGTGCATGAAGAAAGGAAGGCCAGCCTCAGAAAGGCCTCACCTTCTCTTACCAGAACAAATTCACCTAGCTGAACAAATGTTTCCTCTTCCTTGCTTGAGTACAGACTATGCATATAGAAGAAAAAAATACTTGATAAATAAAAAGTACAAGCTTATTTTTTGGACCCATCTCCAAAAAAGCAGAAGCATCTTATAATTCCAACATAAATGTTCTTTTATATAATACTTACATGTTATAGAACTGAAGACTTTGGGGGGAAAACTTGAGAAATATAAGATTCTGGAATTTCCTGTCATGCAGTGTGCCTTATTAACCAGCACCTACAATTTTATGTTATTCCTTTTGTCCAACTCAGCTTCTAGATTTCAATGAGAAAACATGAAGATGGCTTACACAAACCATTAGCCTGAACTTAAAACAGATCTTTAAAGAAACAACAATAACTATTTTCTTTAAACAGCATTCCAAGTCGAGTTGCTAGGTGCACAGGCTGGAGATCTACAATTCTCTAATCTTTTCCTCCCTTCTCCATATCGTCTCAAAGCTAAAGCTGCCTCTCTATGGCTCTCTGGTTAATATAAACGACAGAAGCGTGAATTCTGATACAGTGAAAACATTCCAGCAAGTTCCCACCCCCCACCCGACCCTTGCTAATGAGCAAGTAACCAGATAACACTGAATAAGAGTCTCCTTTTTGATATACCAGAGATGCCTGGGCATCAGTTATATGACCGTCTGCTGTTAATAGTCCTTGTTTTCCCCCTGGTTGAATGCAACGAGCCCATGAATATTTATAAATGTTATTTACTATGCGACTAAAAGGTATGAACAGTGCTCAATCTGATTAGGACTATTGTGAGAGACAGTCTTCCTTCCACTTTTTTAGATTTCGATACACTTAAATCTGTGAGGGAATCACATGAAACAGGACTCCTCCCTAAATATTCCAAGGGCTAAACAGTTACCTCCGTTTCCTGCTTCTGGGGGAAAAAAAGAAAAAAACGTGAAAATGTGTGAAGATTGCCATCTAGTGGTTATAGTGTGAAGTGTTACAAAATATCACAAAACCAGGCTTTTTATCTCTCAGACAGTACTAGACTTGGAAAGTCTAGTAAGGTGAAAACTTGCCCCGACGTTTCCTCTGAAAACACTTCCTCCCATAGCTGTGGGAGCTGGATGAGAAGCCAGCACTGTCAGGGGCGCGGGGCAAGGAGCCCTGGAGCCCTTACAGGGTTCCCGTCTCATCACACAGTAAAGGTAGCGTCCTGCAACACCCAAGCACAGGGCAGGTCAGCCAGGGAAGCCAGCACAGTCACATTTGGAGCTTTATCTTCGCCTGCTCCCTCTGTCTTTCTATCCAGTAAGACTTCAAGCCTAGTTTTATGAGTTGCATTGTGCACCGCCCCCCCCACCCCCTAGCAAAGATAGGTTGAAGTCCTCCCCCTGATACCTCAGAAGAGG
Source organism: Cervus elaphus (assembly GCF_910594005.1). Lineage (NCBI taxonomy): Eukaryota > Metazoa > Chordata > Mammalia > Artiodactyla > Cervidae > Cervus > Cervus elaphus. The sequence continues at coordinate 20,215,508 of NC_057830.1, forward strand.
GCCTGGTTTGGAAATATGGTCATTGAAGAGGAGATTAAACACACTGCAGTAGAGAGGGTCCCTAATCCAACATGATTGCCGGCCCCTGTACGGAGACAGCTAGCTTGCAGAGACTGAGACACGGGGAGACCACGGGGAGAAGGCAGAGGGTGGATTTACGGCGGCTTGAGGCCAGAGCACGCCAGAGTTGGCCAGAAAACTATCAGAAGCTAGGAATAAACACGGAGGGATCTTACAGGCTTGAAGGAATGTGGCCCTGCTGACACCCTGATTTCAAATGTCTGGTTTTCAGAACCGGGAGACAATAAATTTCTGTTGAAAGCACCACCCAGTTTGTGGCACTTGTCACGGAAGCCCAGCAAATGAATACACTTCACCTTTCTCCTCCTCTGCCTCTTTCATCCTTGCTCAGCTCTCATACGGCAGACAAACAGGCATAGTTGTCGTTGTCTGCTGGCTGCTCTCCCAAGTGTCAGGCTCTCCCCCTGTTCAGCTCACCCTTCACAATGCCAGGTTGATCTTTTTAGACTATGATTCTGATTAGGTCACTCATCTGGCTTTCCCTGTCATATAAAAACCACGTCTTCAGCTAAACATTCAAAACTCCTCTTGATCTGGCTCCTTCCAGCTCACCTTCCGTTATTTTGCTCAAGTATTTCAGCCACATTAAACTAATCACTGGTATCTGTGACTGCTCCCTTTCCCACTTCTGTGATCGTGGATTTTGTCCCCCTTGTTTTCATCAGAATCAAACAGTACTTCTTGGGGCAGGTGGGGGAATCTTCATTTGTTTCCAGCAAGAATTCTAGGAAGGTCTCAACAGTTTCTCAGTTCTTTGAATTCTTACAGCTCTTTGCCCTTACCTCTCAGATGATATCTTTTTCCATCTTGTGCTGTAAGTAATCACAGTCTTTAATGCTTCAATTCACTCAGTAATCAGTAAATTTTCTGAGTAGGGACCATCTCTACATGCTCCCAATGTTGTATATGTCAAAACATAACTGGATAAATGATGCCCTGTAAAGGAATGATTGAATAAATGTTGCCCTTTCTTCAACGTCTAGGGCATGGTCAGACCATCTGTTCACTTCATCTAATATCATGCTCTGCCTTGACCTCCCTGTTCTGGCCACAGTGGCCTTTAAGTTTGTCTTGCCTGATGTGCTCCTCTGCCCCAGTCTGCACCCAGAGGTCTTTCTTCCTGGAACACATATCCCTGCTCAAATATCCAGCTAACTTCTCCCTGAGATTTCAGCTCAATCATCACTTCTACAACAGGGGTTTTGTTCATCTTTCTGACTAAATCGAGTTCCTATTGTGTGACCTCTCATCTCTGATGCTCACCACGGATTCACCTGTGCATTTATGGGCATGATAATTTGGTTAATAGGCATCTTCCCTATAAACAGTAATCTCTGTAAGGACAGAGATAGGTGGGAAAGCATTTGCCTTAGGTCACTACTGTCTGCCTTGCATATTGGAGAACTTCAATAAATATTTGTGTAGAAAACAAAGGAGTAGTTGAGTGTATCTGCATGTGTATATATGCAAATAGTCTATTAGAATTAGAATTTTCTAAGTTAGTATCCAGTAGGCAATAATTATAATGTCTACCATATTTGTATCTACTATATGCTAAGCACAGAGTCTAATACTTTATGCATTCTATCTCATTTAATCCTGAAAATGATGCTATATGTTAGCAACTGTATCCTTGTTTTACAGATGAGCAAACAGTGGTTCAGACAAGTAACTCCACCCAAGATCACACAGTTGTTAAATAGCAAAATTATGATTAAAAAGTCATATATTCCAAAGCTCATTTTAAACACCATCCCAGAATTACAGAAGAAAATCAACATAGTACTCTTGATCCTTTTGACTATGCATGATGAACATAAAAGACTGAGCAAATAGTGCTATATCCTTAAAGCCAAAACACTTACTTAAAGAGTAGATTTCTCAGGGGATTGTTTCTTGTTAACAGAAAACTCCATCTCCTGGCACATAGTAGGTGCTCAGCATATATGTGTTAAATGGATTTTTTTATTTTTGAAGTAGAGTTGGTAACTCAGCTGGTAAAGAATCCGCCTGCAATGCAGGAGACCCTGTTCGATTCCTGGGTTGGGAAGATCTCCTGGAGAAGGGACAGGCTACCCACTCCAGTATTCTTGGGCTTCCCTGGTGGCTCAGATGGTAAAGAATCTGCCTTCAGTGTGGGAGACCTGAATTTGATCCCAGGTTGGGAAGATCCCCTGGAGGAGGGCATGGCAATCCACTCCAGTATTCTTTCCTGGAGAATCCCCACAGATGGAGTAGCCTGGTGGGCTGCAGTCCACGGGGTCACAAAGAGTCAGACACAACTGAATGACTAAGCAAGCACAGAGTTGACTTATGATATTAGTTTCAGGTTTACAACATAGGGATTCACTATGTTTATAGTTTATACTCTGTATAAAGATATTATAAAATATTGGTCATATTTTTCCTGTGTTGTACATCCTTATATCTTACTAATTTTATACCCAGTACTTCATACCTCTTAATTTCCCTCCCCCTCTCTTGCGCCTCCCCCTACCATTTTCCTCAATCAGAACCACTAGTTTGTTCTCTGTGAGTTGGTGTCTGTATTATAATATTCATTTGTCTTATTTGTTAGAGTCCACATATACGTGAAACATACAGTATTTGTCTTTCTCTGACTTATTTCACTTAGCAAAACACACCCTCCAGGTCCATCCATGTTACTGCAACATTTGTTAAATGGATTTAAACTTCAAACAAGGTTTGTCACATCAAAGAATGATAAAACTGATAAATCCAGAGTCAAAATTCTTCTGAGAAAGCCAATAAAGGAGTAGGAAAGGGAAGAGCAAGGAGACAGGGTACAAAATTAGGGGCTCAGGGTCCTTTTGAGTCCCTAATGTGTGCTGACTGCTATTTTGGGTGCTTTAAAAAAAAGTAGAAGTTATCCCACTTAGACCTATAATAACACTATGACATATTATATTATTTCTAAGTCGCAGGTGAGAACTCTGATGCACATGAAAGGTTTTAACATTTTTTAAAAGGTTTCTTTTTTTTTTAATAGGGACCATTTTTAAAGTCTTTGTTGAATTTGTTACAACATTATTTTTGTTGTCTATAATCTGTTTTTGTTTTGTTTTTTGGTCATGAGGAATCTTAGTTCCCCAACCAGGGATTGAACCCACACTCCCTGCATTGGAAGACAAAGTCTTAACTGCTTAACCACCATGGAAGTCCTTCATGAAAGGTTTTAAACTTAGAGCTATATTGTTCCACATTCTACATGGTGGCCACCTCAATACAAACAGATGTTAAAGATTTTGACAAGTGAAATCACAGAAACAGGAGGGCTTCCACCTGTAAAGTTTGCAGAGTAACTACGTGAATTACTCAGAAACCTGTTCTCCTGGCTAACTTGGAAGATGAAGTTTTACCTGATTCTCAATTCTCATTACTTCTGTTTCTATTTTCCAATGTCAGTTATATTTGCACATAACCCTTCACAGTCCTTTTTTCTTTTTTTGATATCTCTTGAGGAAAAGAAAATGGCTTATTGAAAATGGAAATGGTGTCAGGATCCTAATTTCTTCCAGAACAACCAGTCAGTCCTTTTAACATGCTTACTGCAGTGAATGTCCAGCAATCCACATCCCTTCTTAGTGATAAAGAGAGTGACAAATAGCATTTTTCATGGAAATGACTAAGAATAATGGCTGGAGAACATTGAAACAATAACACTAAGTCCCATAATAATGCTGAACTACAAAGTTTATGAAATGTAGAACAATGGGAAACGCAACTTTACATTGACTAAAATTTCAGATCCAGCATTACATTACCTCCTCTACAAGGCAGTAAAGCAGTTCCAACTGCTCACTGAATTATTTCAAGGAAGTGGTACCATCTTCCTGGTATTGTCTGTTTGACCATTAAATTAGTTAACTCTTGGGACAATGTTTCTCCTTCTACATAACATTTCTATATGCAGTCCCTCTTCTCACTCTTAGAATAGATAAGTGACTGTGAATGTGAAAGTTGTTCAGTCATGTCCGACTCTTTGCGACCCCACGAACTACATAGTCCATGGAATTCTCCAGGCCAGAATACTGAAGTGAGTAGCCTTTCCCTTCTCCAGGGGATCTTCCCAACCCAGGGATTGAACCCAGGTCTCCAGCATTGCGAGCAGATTCTTTACCACCTGAGCCACAAGAAAATAGATAAAGCAGATGATGATTATCACCACTTTACAGATGAGGACACTGAGGCTAGGACAGTAACAGCTCCTCTAATAGCTCACAGCTAATGGGGCAGAGCAGGGACTGGAACCTGGTCTATTTAATTCCTATACTCTCACCACTGCACCTCGCTACCTCCTAATAACACACCACATCGAGGAAGATACTTAAGAGTTTCCACACTAATGACTCCTTCCTAAAGAATGACCTTCAGAACATTACTCAGGACAAAGTCGTGAGGACTCCATAGGAGTACGAGTGAGGTTCATCACTGCTTGCCTGCAATGGAAAAGTCTGCCATCAGCCACCAAAGAACACTACCTGGGAGGAGCTGAAGTTAATGCTGGCAAAGTACTGAGAGTAGCAAGTGGCATAGTGTACACGGTATACAAGGAGTGTTCATCAAATGGACATACATACACTTAAGTGCTCAGCCTTCCAAGTATTCTTTCTTTAAGCCTTCATCTCCACCAGCAGGGTAAACAATAACAAAATTAGTAATAATAATGATAATGACTGTTTATCTTACTGGCTAGTAACAGCTTTAACACTTATACAACTGTATGAAATACATTATTAGCCTCATTTTACAATCGGGAAAACTGACATTAAGCAACTCATCCAAGCTACTTACAGCTATTAGGTGGACAGTTAAGATTCAATTGTCCTATTTTACCAAACACAAGTCTGTGTGCCTCATGCAGAGTGAGGTCAAACAATACCAAAAGGTCAGAGTTTGGAGCAGAGAAAGGTTAACTGCAAGGCCAAGCAAGAAGACGGGTGACTCATGCCTTAAAAACCCCGAAACTCCAGGAAAGTTTTCAGCAAAGCCCAGTTAGGAAAAGTGAAGGAGGGACGTGATTAGTTGTTGCAAACTTCTTGGGGTCAGATCCTTTGTTCTTCAGGTCAAGCTGTTCCTGTAAACTTCTACCAAAGCACATGTTACTCTCTGTTCTGACAAGAAAGGGAAGGCGAGGCATTTAATTCTGTCTGCTTGCCTGCTTGTGGCTTTGAACACTTAAATGCTGCAGGCAAAGCAACACTGTTGCCCCTCATTTTACTTGTTCAAGGTCCCAAGGCTTGACTTTCATCCTTGAGGGTCCAGCCCTGGCTAAGTCCATTTTCAGGCCAGTACCCTGCCCAGCCTGGAGTGCTGCAGTCCATGGGGTCACAAAGAGTGGAACACAATTTGGTGACTTAACAAGAGCCCGGCCCAGGAGCATTCGATCCACGCAGTCCGGGTCCTCCCTGCAGTGCTGAGGCCCCGCTGATGAGGCAGGTCTCAGCTGGTGGTGCTCTCAGGGCCAGGGCCCCAGACCCTGCCCAGCTGTCATCACTGAGGGAGCCAGGCGCTCAGGACCCAGCCAGACCTCAGGCTCCTCAGACTCCCCAAACGAGGACACGTCCCAAGCACTGTGACCCAGGATGACTGCTTGCCGCCATTAGGTCGCAGAGGATGGGGCAGAGGTTCCCCACCACTTCAAGGCCTGGACCCACCCAGTGGGCGGCCATAGCGAGAGTTCTGCAGGACACAGCCCTCAGCCTGTCCCCAGGCCCCCAGCTCACCTGGCGGCCTGAGACCAGAAGGCCTGAAGTGCCCTTGGGAGAAGGCCACAATCCGCCTCTCACCACACCCAGACTGACTGTTGGCCAGGCTGGATCTCTCACCACCACCGCTGAGGCGCTACTGGTCTCTGGCTAAAGGTCTCGCGATGAAGGTCGTGATCTCACGCTAACACCCGGCTGTGCGCCTGCCTGCCCCGCCCCTAACACACTGCTCTAAATTCTTTCCACTCAACCATGCTTCTTTCAGATCTAGTTAATTCAGTCCAGATAATAATTCAGTCATCAAACATTTTAGCCTCTAAATCTTTACTTTTCTTTTTTATTACTATTATTTTATTTATCTGGCTGCACTGGGTCTTAGTTGTGGCAGGCAGGATCTTCAGTCTTCCTTGCATCATGCAGGATCTTTAGTTGCAGCACGTAGGATCTAGCTCCCTCAGTGAGGACAGCTGGGCAGGGTCTGGGGACCTGGCCCTGTGGGCACCGCAAGCTGAGACCTGCCTCTTCAGCTAGGCCTGGGCACTGCAGGGACGACCCAGACTGAGAGCTAGATGAACGCTCCTGGGCAGAGTTGTTACTGTTTTTCAGTCACTAAGTCGTGTCTGATTGTTTGCATTCATTGACTGCAGCACGCCAGGTTGGGATCCAATCTTGGCCCCCTGCTTTGGGAGCGTGGAGTCTTAGCTGCTGGACCACCAGAGAAGTCCCTCCTTTTCTTTTAAACTGCATAGACCTAATGGTAAGGTATTCCATAGCTTTGTTGTGCCAGTTTCAGCATGACTACCTTCAGGCTGACATTTTGGCTGAACTAAAAGCACAGAAAAGGTGCCAACCTTTTTTAAAATGAGGGAGTGTTTGCCTCCTCCAGTTTGATTTAGGGTCCTAGGAGTCCCCCAAGCCCCTTTAAAATGAATATTCTTGAACCAAATGTATTAATACTTTGTATGCACTTGGAGGAACTGATGTGTTCCTAAAGGAAGAAGAAATCTGGAGAATGGCGGTCAGATTCATCATCAATAGGAACAAACCCAGCCGAAGCAAGGTGGGAGAGAGTGAGACAGCCTAAGGGCCACTTATAATCTCAAAACACAGCAAAAGCTTCTCAGGGCACATTACGGCCATTCCCCAAAGTGATCTGCAGGGCAATCATCAGGCACTAGCCCAACAAAAATAAGGAATGGGTTTGAGATGATGTATTTGAAATAATAAGCTGACAGAGGTCTTGGGACCCAAGGTCTTGGGACCTGTATCTTCCCAAAAAGTGCCCTGAATTCAGCATTGTGTATATTCCTCAGGAATATGTTACTGCCTGTAGATGATCCATATGAGAAATTTTGTGCGATATCTGGACAGTCTCTTACAAAGACCCTGAACCCAGTGTTCTAAAAGAGGTCAGTGGCCACTGCATCAGAAGGATGTCAATTTCCCTCCCAGAGAATTTAAAAAAAACACTTGACCCTAGAACAGTGCCAGGGGGTTTAGGGGTGCCAACCATCTGCTCAATGGAAAAATCCTCAACTTTATAGTCAGCCCTGGGTATCCTTTCTCAGTATCCATGGTTCTGCATCAGAGGATTCAACCAACGCCAACCCTGCAGTACTGTAGTATTTACTATCAAAAAATATCTGCATATAAGTGGACCCACACGGTTGAAACCCATGTTGTTCAAGGATCAACTGTTGATGTATATATGACACCAACACTTTGATGTATTATCTCGTTTATTCCTTAGAGGAGGTCTGCAAATAAGTATTAGGAGCCCCTGCTTGCAGTTCACGCAGTCATTTAACATATGTTAAACATGTACTACATTTCAGGCACTGTGCTGGGGATACTGAAGTGATTAATACAGAGGCAGCCCCACACCCTTGGAGTTCACTTTCTAAGAGAAGAAGGAAAAGTGAGGATGTGAGAAGATTTTAAAAATAGCAAGAGAGATAAGGGTTAAGGTGCTGAGAGAAGGATTCAGAAAGGGGACTTCTCCCCCAGCTCCCCTCTCTCCTACTTATCTTCCTGTCTTACCCCCTGCAAGCTTCCCCCTCCCACCCCTTCTTCCCTGCTCCCCCCTCACCCACTCATCCACCTGGCTCCCAGCACCTCCTATTTTCTCGTCTGGTTGCCCGAAGCGGAGGGAGGGGGAGGGGGTGAGGGCGGGCGGGGGTCGGGGGAGGAGATGTCCCCGCGAGCCTGCCCCAGCTGGCCCTCCACCTGCGGGCACAACGGTCTCTCTTTAGCCCCGTCGGCGCCCACCGCCCCTGCTCCCGCCCTCGACCTTAGGAGCAACAGACGATCCAGAATGGGAAACGAGGCCAGTTACCCAGCTGAGATATGCTCGCACTTTGACGAAGACGAAATTAAAAGGCTGGGCAAGCGGTTTAAGAAGCTGGACTTGGACAGTTCCGGCGCTCTGAGCGTCAAAGAGTTCACGTCCATGCCGGAGCTGCGGGAGAACCCGCTGGTGCAACGGGTGATCGACGTCTTCGACACCGACGGCGATGGACAGGTGGACTTCCGGGAATTCATCCTGGGGACCTCCCAGTTCAGCGTCCGGGGAGATGAGCAGCAGAAGCTGAGGTTTGCTTTCAGCATCTACGACCTGGACAAAGACGGCTACATTTCCAACGGGGAGCTCTTCCAGGTGCTGAAGATGATGGTCGGGGACAGCCTGAAAGACTGGCAGTTACAGCAGCTGGTGGACAAAACCATCATCCTCCTGGACAAGGATGGGGACGGGAAAATCTCCTTCCAGGAATTCAGTGCTGTGGTCAGAAGCCTAGAGGTCCACAAGCACTTGGTGACAGTTGTGTGAGTTTTAGAAGGTCGCCACTCAACAACAACTTTTTCTTTCTTCTCTCTCTCTTTAATGATCTGCCCAAGAGGCCCGTAACTGCCATCTCTGACCTACTGGAAAGTGTCTCTCTTACTGAAGCAAGATCTTTCAGCCTCTTGACCACCTACCTCAGTGTTACTAACTCTTCTGTTCTCAGTGATTCAGGGTAATGCCCTGAGTTGGGGAGGACATGATGAAGGCGCATGGAGGGAAAAGAAAAGGAAACAGCTTTTATGAATGTATTTTCTTTTCTTTGTTTTGATTCAGAAACTAAACTCCAAAGAGTGAAGAGAACTTTTAAAGTCCAAAAATAAGAAAATATACATCTTTTCCTTTACTTCTTATGGTTTTATATATGGGGAAAAAATTCCCAAAAGGTGCTAGGTGAACTATTTTCACTTACTTGCGGTGTTCAAGCATCTTTTAACAGATAATTAATTACTTATTTTAGCAATAAGGATGAATCTATTTCTCTTGGCTGAGCATCTTTTAATCACCTCTCTCTGGGCAACAAAAGCCCATCTTTCCCTTTTGAAAGCCACAGACCACTCCCCACAGTACATCCAGAAATCCTGGAGCAAGTCCTGTGGGCTAGGAATCCATCTGGGTTCCACCTGTCTCATTGCTCCAGCTCCTTTACAATTTCTGTTTGGGCAGAAACTCAGAGGCCTTGTAAGAAAAGCTAAGACAAAATCCCCAGTCTATCAGTCTCAGTGGAGGTGGCTTTTCAGTCTTGACTGTCCACCCCAGTATTAAGTTCAGTTAATGGGGCTTCCACACAAACAGGACAGAGGAAGCTCACGCATGCATGCTTGCTCAGTTGCTTCAGTCATGTCCGTCTCTTTGACACCCTGTAGACTGTAGCCCACCAGGCTCCTTCGTCCATGGGATTCTCCAGGCAAGAATACTGGAGTGGGTTGCCATGTCCTCCGCCAGGGGATCTTCCTCAGGGATTGAACCCACATCTCCTGGGTCTCTTGCATTGCAGGCAGATTCTTTATCTGCTGAGCCACCAGGGAAACCCTTCCTGGGAAGCTCTCTCACCTCTAATACCCAGTGGGAAAGAATGGGCCACACTCAGAGTCCTTCTTCCCACAGGCAGAAGTGGTGATGATTCCAGCTGCAGTGGACTCTCTGCAGGGTGTGGAAGTAGTATTGCTCCTGGCATTCAAAAGATGCAGAGATGAACACATATACCTCTGCAGCAGGAGTGGATGCTGTCCATACTAACAAAACTTTTTTTTTTTTTTAAGTCTGACCTGGACCTGGCAGGGAAGTTGAGAGCTCTCTCACTGGGGGAAGCCTTGACTCTAATGTAACAGTCAGCCCAGAGTCCCCCACACCCTAATAAACCTGCAGCCAAGGGGTGTGCTGGAGCTGTTCTTACTGGGTAAGAGTGAAAGTGTGCACTTCCCTCCCCAATTCCATGTTCAGTGATGTCATGTCAATAGCTTCAGATCAGCCATGGTGGGAGTACTAAGAACTCATGGAAAAGAGCAAAAAGTTGTAGTTGTTTTTGTTCTGCTTGTTTTGGAGATCCAGTGTACCAGTAAGTACACTATTCCTTGTACCCTAGATTTTACCAGCTCTCTGTGTCCCACTTAATACTATCAGTTCGCAGGACAATGAGACATACTCTCCCTACATGTTCTTAGCCAAGGTAAAAACCCCAGGTGATTTTTTTTTTCCAGGACAAGGAAGATCTTCTTCTAGATTTATTATCCTTATATTTTGAAAAGGCTGGTAGCTAGTCTTGCTCCCCACAAAAGTAGGACAAATAAACCCCCAAATTTCATTACTGTCAGAGCACCCAACCAAGGCACTATGCCATTCTTTTTATTTTATAAATTATTTATGAGCCACAAAGTATAGATGTGCCTGCCCCTTAATTTCCTCTGCAGTCCTAAAAATAAATGTAGTAATAATCAGTAAATGTTCCCAATCCTGTAGTTATACAAGTCTTACCCCCATTTCAGGGTGACATAGTGCAAAGACTCAGACACACCTGAGTTTGGATTCAGTTACAACTGGGTTTTTAATCACAGTCACTTGTTAGCTGTGAGAGCCCAAGCACTTACTTAACCTCTCTCTGTCATTTCTCCTGGTTAAAATGAGGTTCCATCCCCAGGTAATTCTGAGAATTCCAAAAGATAAAACATGTTAACTGCTAGTGCATGGCACGTTCACTCTCCATGGACTTTCGTCCTCTTTTACTCAATCAGAATATAAGGGAAAAGGAGGCCTCTGGGTTCCTTTTGAACCCTTACTTGGTACTTAGCCACACCTACTCTCAGATTAGCAGGACATTTGTGTATTCCTAATCCAGAAAGGAAACAATGTCAAGGTCCTCTCTACCCTACAGGCTGCGTCTTCTTCTTCTTCTTTAATTTTTATTTATTTAGTTGCCTGCATCAGGTCTTAGTTGGGGCACAACAGCTTAACTGCTCCATGGTATGTGGGATCTTAGTTCCCTGACCAGGGATCAAACCTGTGTCCCTTACATTGCAAGGCAGATTCTTAACCACTGGACCACCAGGGAAGTCCCCAGCAACAGACTTCTTGACTGAGAATTTAAGAGAGAGAGAGGGACTCATTCTAGCCCAATCTATTTGACTTTGTGGAAGAAACCTTTCATGAGAAAAGTGAGCTTGTGTAATGCTAGCCAAGAGGACTTCTGAAAGAGAGACATTATTTGGATGTTCTGCAATGTGCACACTGAAGTATGGTTTAAAATTAGGACCTAGAGTTTGAAACATGTTGGATTTACATATTCAAATTTAACCAGAAGAGGAAAAAAATTTCAGCTTCTGGAGTGGCTGGAATTCACAAGCTAATTGCTCAATCAGTCTACCTGATGTATTGGGTTGGCCAAAATGTTTGTTTGGGTTTTTCCCACTAATGTCTTAGGAAAAACCCAAAGGAACTTTTTGGACAACCCAATAGTTACCCAAGGCTTTGTGGCAGTGACCTTAAACTGTGTGCCTGTTTTAGCCTCAGCAACTGGAAAGATCTGATTGTATGAATATTTGGGAAGAAAGATCACATTTACTTCCATATTAGAATGCTTTGATTCTTCTCTGTTAATTGCCAAGTTGCCAACAAATCTCATTCTGTACAGTTCCTTGGGGTGATAATAATAGTTGATGCTTATTGAACAGCTGTTCTAGGCCCTGTTACATTTGTTATACCATTTAATCATTGTAACAACACTGTGGGGTGGGTGCCTTTATCTCAGTTTTACAGATGATGCTATAGAGCGATCTAGAAGCTACCCCAAGGTATCCAGCTGGTAAGTGGCAAAGCAAGGACTTGAACCATGCTCTCTGACCACAAATGGTGAGCTCCCTGCACTGCCTCCTATTTTTATGGTTTCTATATTTACCTGCCTCAAATTATTCCTAATAGCCTTACTAAGGTAATCAAACCAAGCTTCAATTTTTACAAAAAGATAATTGTCAAGGAGAAAGAAGCTCCTACCTCCTTGGTTCTATGCATTGCAAAAAATTAAAAATATTAATCAAGGCAATCTTAGATCATCTTCCACCTTCATCTCATCTTGAGAAATAAGTGACAGCATTTAGATTAAACTAGTAACAGCAACCAATATGCTTTGACGCTGCAGACATCAGTAACAATATGTTGCTGTGAATCCTATATTAATGGATTGTGTCTGCTCTCTACCATATGTTGCAATCCCCAAATCAACTAGACAATTTTTTTTGAAATGTAGGGGGGAAAATATGGCCTAAACATAGTTGATTTATTCTCTATATTGCTGTAAAGGAATCTTCAAGGAAAAATCTTCAGGAATTTTTTTTGTTACAAATCCCATTCTTCACTTATGCTATTGATTTTCTCTGTTAGGATTTAAAGTGTGTCGTGAATCTGGCTATTGTGTTTTTCTATTTCCCATGCTTTGAAAAGGGAGAGGCTTGGGTGTTTGTAAGACAAGGTGGCATGGTGAAAAAGGAGTCAGGTTGGGACTTTCCTGGCAGTCCAGTGGTTAAGACTCCACACTTCCAGTGCAGGGAGCATTTCTAGCCCTGGTCGGTGAACTAAGATCCTGCATGCCACACAGCATAGCCAAAAAATTTTTTAAGAAAAGAGGTTGCTAGACTTAGAACTGGATGCCTCTCCTTTTGTATTGGCTGCTGTAGCTGTCCCACTGGCTAGTGATTGTGTGAACAACAACAAACCATGTGTCAGCTTTAAAGCATCAGCTGATTCATAGTGAAAACCCATAGCATTGAAAGGACACCAGAGTAATAAAAGCTGTGTAGATTAAAGATACAGCCTGACAGTTCCTAGACTAAAGCTGACCCACAAGTAAATTTTGTTATTTTACATGGTGTTTGTTCTCATGTTTTGTGTATATGTGTGTGCACGTGTATGTTACCAATATTTTTTTTAATAGGATTTTAAGTAGAAATCAAAATCAGCAAAAAGGAATGCAGCCCACCCCAGGATGGGAATGGCCTTTTACTGGCTAAGGTACTTCTGCAGCATGGAGCTGAAATTGTCTCAGTAAAGAGAAAGTCCACTCTTAGTTAAAAAAGAACAAACAAACAAGGTGGATGAAGTGTTCATTATTTTTCAAAAACAAAGCAATTGGGGACTTGCCTGGTGGTTCAGTGGTTAAGAATCCACCTGCCAATGTAGGAAACACAGGTTTGATTTCTGGTCCAGGGAGGTTCCACATGCTGTGGGGTGACTGAGCCAATGCACCTCAACTGCTGAGCCTGTGCCCTAGAGTCCGAGAGCTGCAACTACTGAAGCCCACACTCCTAGAGCCTATGCTCCGTAACAAGAAATCACTCCAGTGAGAAGCTGGAGCACCACAATGGAGAATAGCCCCCGCTCACTGCAACTAGAGAAAGCCCTCACCCAGCAACGGAGACCTAGCACAACCAAAAAGAAATAATTTTTTTTAAATAAAGCAATTGGTCATAAAGCATCCCAATGACTATTTTCTAACAATTTTTTCTAACTGAACAATAGAGTTTCCAATAATCAAAACAAATGACGTCATATAGAGTTCAAACACCTGTATAATAAAATCTAACAAAGCTAACAGGAAAAATTTAAATGAAGAAACATATGTGATGTATTAGGAAAGGGCTAATTAGTTTTCTTCAGTAAAAATCCTCACTTTTTCTGAAATGCATAAGTGGGCAAATGATATAAATATATAATGTATACACTGGGAGATAGGAAAAACAAACTTCAGAAAATAACCTCAAAAATTGAATACATACAAATCAGAATAACCAAAATAGAAAAAAAATGATCAGTTGTAAAACAGAGTTGGCAAGGATGTTATCCTGTGCACCGGGGCATCTTGGGAATCACTGGGAATGGTTTTCACACTCTTCAGAACCATTTCACACAGCACAAGGCATCAGAGCAGTTACATCATCTAACCTGGTAATCCCATCCATTTCAATATATATCTCAAAGAAAGAATCAAAAATGATTTTTAAAGTGCTCTATGCAAAAGATGTTTTTATTGCAGCAATATTTGTTATATATATGTATACATACTAAGCAATATTAAATATTTGACAGTTTGGGAATAAAGTGAATTATGATAAAATAATAGTTGCTAATATAAAGCCATTAAAGTTAATAAATAACTAAATCAATACATTTTCAGATTAAGCTTTTTAAAAAGCATAATTATTAACGTATAACAGAGTTTAGAGCTCTAGAATATATATTTGCATATGGTCATAGTTTAGAAGAGACAATGAAGAACTGAAGATAATTGTTTATATAGGAGAATGATAATGTTGATTGCCTCAAATCTAATTTTTGGAAATATTTTTCTGAGTTGTTTTATTAATACATTAAGACTTTTCGAAAGACTGCACAGTGGGGCTAATCTAGCACACTGGGCACCAGGTCCAAGGGTAAAAGACGGTTGCCCAAACCTAAAAGGGGCCAGAGCCGTGGGGGTACCAGGGACAGCAAGGGGACGTGTCCTCAGCAACCTGGGCAGTGCCAAGTTGAGGAGTCATTAAGCAGATTCCAGGTCAGAGGAGATAAGAGGTGCCACATCCCCCAGTACGAGGGATGAGAAGTTCCTGCAGATCCTGATTTCACTGTCCGTCTATATTATTTTCTCACCCATATGTGTGAGCACTGTTAATAACTTCACTCATGCAGTGTCTCCCTGGATTTTGCAAATCATCTCCTGTTTTGTTTCGTGTTAAATGATCTTTCAGTCTGTCTTCACTGATGAGAAAGTTGCAGGTTCTATGAGTGAATACCTCCTTTCTACCTTTTTGTGATTGTTGTTACAAGTTTTTTAGAAATCCCCAATTATTACATTGCTGGGTCTTGCCCCATTGTCCTCACCCAGGGAAACTCTCTCCTCTGGTGGTTTTCCTTGGTGCCTCTGGAGCCCTCACCTCATGCAGATGCAGGCCTCTGTCTTCTGTCCCCCTCCTCCTGCCCGGATAAATGGCTATATGTATAGACACAATTAGTCTGCCAAATTTTATTGAGCTACTGCTCTTCTGGGCAAAATATTTGGGTGGCAAAAAAAAAAAAAGGAAATCAGGTCTTCAAAATTAGAAACAGCATTTGCTTCCTCCCCATCCTGCTTCCAAGAATCTAGGAGTTAGCCATATTTCATAGGCTCCACAACCTGCCTTTTTTTTTTCTTTGTTGTTGTTATTCAGTCGCTAAGTCATGTCCAGCTCTTTGCAACCCCATGGACTGCAGCACGCCAGGCTTCCCTGTCCCTCACCATCTTCTGGAGATTACTCAAACTCATGTCCATTGAGTCAGGGATGCCATCCAACCATTTCAACCTCTGTCGCCCCCTTCTTTTGCTCCCAATCTTTCCCAGCATCAGGGTCTTTTCCAATGAGTCAGCTCTTCGCATGAGGTAGCCAAAGTAGTGGAGCTTTACCTCTCACTAAAACTGTTGTTCTTTCCCTATTTCAGCTCTCTAATTAAAGAAAAAAAATATATTTTCAAACCAGGATTTGACTTTATAGACTCAGGGAGTAAATTTGTATATACAAAGTTTAACACACCAGATCACTGAAAAAGAAAATGATTTCTCCTGGTTCTTTTAGCCCTAGTGCTCTGGGAGAAAGTACTTAATAGGTACTGGAATCCTTGGGAGTAACTGTAACTAAGTTATTTTTCAGTATATACTTCCTTTAATAAACATTTATTAGCATTTACTGTATACCAAGCCTCTAGAGACATGCAAAGAAAGGCAGAGCTGTACCCTGTCAGAGAAATTTTCCTAGAATGGGCTCACCCATTCATTTCAGTGTTCTGCAAGAAAAATAGTCTCTCTTAAAAGAGGTTATATTGACACCGCAGAGCTAGAGGAGCTTTATGATTTAAGCAGTCTATAAAGTCAGATTCTTTGGTTGCAAGCAACAGAATAATATAAGCAAGAAAAGGGGGATTATCAAAAGAGTGGGTAAGCTCAATGTTTTGAAGTAAGAAGGAGAGTAACTGATACCTCGGGAACCACAGGATTCTGTGATGTGATGGCAGGAAGCAGGGGGCTGTGACTGTGAGGCAAGGATACTGAAGACCCTGGAAATGATGGCTTCAACTACTTTCCAAGCCGAGTGCCTCTGCTTCAGATGTAAACTGGCTTGCCCTGGGTCCTGTGCTTGGCCTCCTGTGACCAAGGAGTGGGGAGTCTGTGATTGGTAGACACACCAAAACCATGTGAAGTAGGGGAGGGCCATTCCCCAAGGAAAGGACCCTAAGCAAATAAAGCCAACGCATTTCCAGCAGATGCCAGTTGAAATTTTACTGTGTAAAAAATCTCCAGTTTTTTACTTTATTAATTGTTAATATGCTTTTCCTCCCAATTCCCACATTAGGTCCCCAGACTGATGAACACTGGCATTAGAAAGTCAGGATGGCAAGTTTTCCAAGTTTGCTGAGCCTCTTTCTCATCTATCAATTGAGAATATCAATCTCTCTCTCCATCACAGAATTATTCTACAAATCCCTTGAGATATATAAGAGTTTTGGGGGGTGGAAATATATATATATATCAATTTATATTATACAAAGTTCTAGTTTTCATATGCTTTCATCCACTCATTCCAAAAAATCCTTTTTGAGAACCTAATAAGTGTTAGGCAGTGTTCTAGGCAATCAGGATATGCACTGGACAAATGAGCAAAATGCCTGGTTTCGTGGAGCTTACATTCTCCTTGAGGAGGAAAATAGACAGTAAATATGTGTAATGTCAGGGGCAAAATAAAACAAGGTAAGGGGGAGAGATTGAGTCCAGGAGAAGAGGCTTCCCTGATAGCTCAGCCGGGAAAGAATCCACCTGTAATGCAGGAGACCCCAGTTCGATTCCTGGGTTGGAAAGATCTGCTGGAGAGGGATAGTCTACCCACCCCAGTATTCTGCCCTGGAAAATTCCAGAGAAGGCAACGGCAACCCACTCCAGTACTCATGTCTGGAAAATCCCATGGACGGAGGAGCCTGGTAGCCTGCAGTTCATGGGGTCGCTGGGAGTCGGACACGACTGAGCGACTTCACTTTCACTTTTCACTTTCATGCATTGGAGAAGGAAATGGCAACCCACTCCAGTATTCTTGCCTGGAGAATCCCAGGGACGGGAGAGCCTGGTGGGCTGCCGTCTATGGGGTCGCACAGAGTCGGACACAACTGAAGCGACTTAGCAGCAACAGCGGCATTCAGTCCATGGGGCCACAAAGCATCAGACACAAATGAACGACTTTCACAGGAGAAGATGGGGAGGGTAGGATTTGCCTTTTTTTTAACTTTTTAATTGTTTAAATCATAGTAAAAACAATTTGCCATTTTAACCAATTTTTTTTCATTTTAACCATTTTTAAATGTACAGTTCAATGGCATGAATTAAATTTATGGTGTTGTGCAATCATCACCACTACATGTTTCCAAATTTCTTTCATCATTCCAAAGAGAAACTCTGTAACTACGGAACATAACTCCCCATTTTCCTCTAGCCCCAGCCCCTGGTCAACTCTGATCTACTGATTATAAGCGGATGAATGGATAAGCTAAATGTGGTAAATACATACAATGGAATATTTTTCAGCCATAGAAAGATTTGCCTTTTTAACCACAGTAGTTAAAGTAGATTTCACTGATAAGTAATGTTTGAGCAGAGACCCGCAGAGAGTAAGTGAAGGAGCGTTGCTGATTCCTGGTGGAAGAATTTACAAGGCAGAGAAAATAGAAAATGAAGAGCCTCAAGCAGGAACAGCTGGATGGATTTAAGGGAAGTGAGGAAGCCTAAGCT
Source organism: Cervus elaphus (assembly GCF_910594005.1). NCBI lineage: Eukaryota > Metazoa > Chordata > Mammalia > Artiodactyla > Cervidae > Cervus > Cervus elaphus. The sequence goes on from NC_057830.1 coordinate 20,233,449, forward strand.
GCTGAGCAGAGTGAACAAGTGTGAGAAGAAGAATATGAAGCTAGAGGTGTCGGACTCAGTCATGTAAGGTCCTGTGGGCCTCTGTAAGGGCTCTGATAGTTACTCTGGTTGAGGCCAAACATCATCACTGGGCACTGAGCCCAGGAGTAACATATTTTGAGTTATCCTGGCTGCCTTGTAGATGACAGACTGAAGGGGTCAGGGAACAATTCGGAGGCTATTTCTGTAGTCTAGGTGAGAGACGATGGTGACTTGGACCAGGGTGGTTGGTGGAGGTGGTAAGAAGTCATCAGATTCTGGACATACTTTGCAGACAGCATCCACCGTATTTGCAGACATGCTAAGTACAGGATGCTAGAGAAAAGGAGGAATCTAAGCTATTTGGCCTGAGAAATTGCAAGGATGGAGATTTATTAAGATGGGAAAGACTGTGTGAAGAGCAGGTTTCAGAAGGAAAATTAGGAGTTTATTTTGATGTGTCATTTTCAGAGTCTATTAGATATCCAAGCAGACAGGCTGAGTCAGGAGTTGGGAATGATATAAATTTGGAAGTCATTGGTAAATAGATGGTATTTAAAGACATGGTCTGGATAAGAAAGTGAATGTAACTGAAGAACTGAAGCTATGCTAATGTTTAAGATCAGAAGGATGGGGAGGAACCAGCAGACAAGACTGATATAGAACAAGGAGAGAGGATTCCCCAAAACAGTGAAGAAAATATATCAAAGAGGATGAAATAAGTTTCCAAGCTGATACATCAATAAGTTGAAAACTGACTCTTGGATGTGATGGCCTTTGTTGGTTTTGACAGGATCCTAAGCCAGGGATTGAAAACTTGATTGGAGTGGGTCCAGAAGAGAATGGGAGGAGAGGAATTGAAAACAATGAGTACCGACTCTTTAAAGGACCAAAGAAATTGGGTAGCTGCTGTATGTTGGAAGACGTGGACTGGGGGCTAGGGAGGCTTAGATTATAGTATTTAACCGGTAATATCTGAGGCAAATGATGACTCAGATAGTTTAGCTGCATTTCTTGCTGGAGTTTTCAGAACCTAGTCAGTCATCTAACCATCTGTCAGATGTTTCAAAGACCCACAACCGAGCAAGAGGCAGAAGAGGGCTTAGCAGCAACAGAATCGGTGGTCTTGGCCTCTTTATGTCACCGGAAGCACTATGATCTAAACAAAGACCACTCAGAATCTTTGATAGTACAGGCACCACCCTTTATCTGAACCTAGTCTGTACCTAGAAATATGTTGGCTGGTAGATTTCCAGATGGTGAGAATCTTTTCCATTATCTTGTATGAGACAAAATAAATAAATAAAACATTCCCACTTTATCCAAAAAGCCCAACCAGTTTCCCTAAATTTCATTAAAACATACTTAGAAATTTTTTAGTGTTTAATATCTAATGTACAATGCATGGATTGCTATATATGACAATCCGCCAATGATTTCTACTTAATATGAACCATTTAAAGCACCAGTTCTTTAATGCTTAATCAGTGAGTATTCATGCGTGCATAATACAGAGTATGCTTGCCCTCCACAATGCAATGAATATGTTCATGTAAATGAACAATAAAATGAAAAGTTAAAAAAATATAATGAGTATAAATAACATTTAGCAAAATAAAATAAGCAAGCAAGGCAATTTTTTGAGTGGTTACTTATTGATTAAAGAGGTAACTCAGAGAGACTGGATGGGCTAGAATGAGCCTGTGAAGGACTGAGCGAAGCCATAAATGCCTGATATTTGCCCATGGCTAAATCCTGAGACAGTCTTCTCTCCTTGGCTCTTGAGACTCCAGAAGTGTGTGGCTGTGAGCTATCAAATGAAGCTGCAGATGAAGCAATGGGATAAAGAAAAAAAAAATTCCACTCACATTTCATTGCTTTCACTTATACAGCTCTCAACAACGTGAGACCAGGCTGTGATTGCATTTCTGAATATGATGCTTCTATCCATGGCACTTGCAACAGTAATCATTATTTTGTCTGCATCACTTAAATTTATTTTAAAGATTTGACATTGAATATTCATTGCTCCTCTTCTTCTTCCTCTGACCGATGATAAATGTCAAGTTGAGCAAGTTCCACTCTATCAGACAAAAAGATTTCACTTGATAATGTGGGACAAATGCATATATTTAATGCATAGCACATTGAGGCAGTGTGGTCCTAGGAGAAGAACAGCTGAATTACAACCGCAGCAGTACATCTTATCAGTCAGACTCAGACACAGTATAAGCATTTTTCACTGGTGCCCAAAGGCAGATTATAGGGGATTTGCAATCCAGAGGGTGAGTTTTGAATAAAATTTTTTGCAAGTTGTAACAGGGAATAGACAGTACGAGTTCAGACCTCAAGAGATGCCTCTGAAGGGTATTTGCTTCAAGGTAGCTCAGGCTTTAGCATCAGACAATCCTGGATCTATAGCCTGGCCTCCTATTTTTTAACTTGTATGACATTGGGTATAGTAGTTAATGGACCTCAATTTCCTTGAATATGAAATGGGGATAATAATACTTAACTTACAATACTATTATCAGATCCTAATATGCATGTATGGTGTCTGGCACACAGATGTCTAATTTAAAAAAAAAAAACAGCAACTGCTTCTATTAGCCTATTAGTATGTGGGTGTAAACAATGGAAATTTAAAGAAAGAAGTGTGTCAAATAAACTGAATATAGCCTGTTTGTTATTGGGATAATAAGAGGAAAATGAGACATTATTATTATGCACAAGATAACAGGGGAACACCAGGGCTTAAAAGCAGGGTGATTCACTGTATGTCACATTTTTCTTCTTCATCTTGGCAGGACTTTATAAGAAGCAGCGCCAGTCTGTTTAGTCTTTTGCTGAGTGTTCGATGCTGTTAAAGTCCCAAATGAATTTGCCCAGCGTGTTCTTCATCCACGCAGTAGTAACTCATTGTTTCCTTCTGTAATAGCTGTATCCTCTACACATTACTACAGGTCCAGGCCGAGGGCTATTTTCAGACATATTTGTATATACTTTCTGGAGGTCAGGTTGGTCATCACATGTACAGAGATGTCCCCGGAAAACTCCAGTAACTGAGCACCCCTCAGGGCCTGATAAACTGCTCACCTTTCCTACACCAGCATCCCTTGTTCCTGAAGGCTGGGCTTCTTTCATTCTCAGATGCCCCAGTCTCATGGGCCTGGGGCATGCTCTCTGCCCCTGCTCACCCCTAGTCTTTCCTTCTCCAGGGATCCTAACACACATGTTTGGTCCAGAGCCATTGCCAAAAGTAGTCTCATGGAGGAGAAGAGATTCCATGGCCCAGCCTCCCCCAAAGCTTGAAATCTCCAAGTGCTGCCCCTGAGCCTGGTCCCCCACATAGACTTCCTGGCATATCGGGAGGTCTAGCCATGCCTGAGCCATCCTGACTGTCTGCTTCTCTAGGACTGGGAGCAGAGGAGAATGAAAGAAAGGAAAACTCCTTCAAAAGGATGGGTGGATCACTCATGTCAGTGAAATGATGTAGTTAAGAGTGTAGGCTCTGGAGTCTGCCTGCCTGCCTGGGTGTGAACCCCTCTGACCTTTACCAGCTATGTGACTTTGGATGAGTCATTTAACTCTTGTTCCTAAGATTCCTCACCTGTAAAATGGAGATAGTACCTCCCTCATAGGTGGTTGGGAAAAGTAAGCAAGTTGCTACATTGATAAAGTGCTCAGAACTGCGCCTTCCACATGTTAAATGCTAAATAATTATCAATGATGATAATGACCAAAAGCCTCCAGCAAAGGGATGACACTCGGGGTCCTTAGCATTGGCTTGTATGATCTTGGGTAAGGTGCTTAATCTAGCCTGGCCTAGGGCTGGTCTGTTCCTCCCTCAGGATGCAGGGCCTCTGCACCCTACCCCTGAGCACAGCCGTCTGTTTCACCAGCCCGCAGATCAGTGTGCTGGAAGTTCGTGTCTTTGTCATATTCTTTGTTTCTGCTGCCCTCAGCTTAGAGTGCTACTTTCCCACCCAGCCTCTACATTCTACCTATCTTACTTTAAGTCTTATCTCATGAGCCAGCTTCTCTGCAAAACCTGGGAAGCATGAATCAATGTATCATGGGATATAAATGTTTGCTTTCTCCCTAGACTTGAGCTGATTGAAGGCAGGGACATAACCCTCCTATCTCCACCCCTGGTACTTGGGCGACTACCTGTGCCCACATAGTAGGCACTCAACGAATCAAATGTCTTTCTTCTGGATTGATTGGTCATCGATGTCAGTGACTGAATACGTATTTTGTAGAGACTACCTGTAAATCCTTTAGCTTGTCACAGGTGTTAAAGTGATTTTTAAAAAAATTTTTTTATTGTTTTTATAGTTTCTATTTCTCTCTTGTTGTAGAGTAGAAAGAACCTGAACTTTGGAGCTAAATAAACATTGACTTATAGGCCAGCTTTGTCACTTAAAAGCTGCAAGGACTTCAGTTTCCTCAACTGTAAACTGTAGTTATAATACCTATCTATGCACAAAAAAAATAGTAAGCAATCAACAAGTAGGTCCCTTCTTTTTCTCCTCTGTGGCTGTCTAATTTTGTGACCTGGCTCAACTTCCTTCACTTTTCTGGTCCCAAGTTCCTCATCTTTAAAATGAGGACATTGAACTAGATGATATCCTATCCATGTTCCCTGTCAGATCTAAATGAAAATTTTTATTGCGCTCATCATCTTTTCCCTTTAAATCTAACTCACTCTCTGTCCCTGGGAGAGATTCTTTCCTTGATAACTTTTCGATGTTTTAATACACTAGATGGTTTCAATTTTCAGTCTCTACGTCTATCTCTCAGTGTCTCTTTTGACACTATAGCATGGTCTAGACCCAGAGCCTCTTCACGACTCCAGGAACCATTCAAACAATAGCAGTGTATGTGAGTAACACCCCCAGGAATTGTGCCCTGCAGCAGCCCTCAGTCCTGGCTGGATCCCCTTCACAGTGTAGTATAGTGACATCCGCAGAGCGCAGAGAGGAACCGTCTCCAGCTTTCCTTGGGTCCAGCAAAAAAGGATGTGCAGCTAAGAGTGAACAAGCATGGGCCCAGGTGGAGCCTCCCATTCATGACCTTTCCTTTCTGTTCTGCCCCCAGACTTTGCAGATGGGCATCAAACACTTCTCTGGACTCTTCATGCTGCTGTGCATTGGATTTGGTCTGTCCATCTTGACCACCATTGGTGAGCACATAGTATACAGGCTGCTGCTGCCACGCATCAAGAACAAATCTAGGCTGCAATACTGGCTCCACACCAGCCAGGTGAGTGCTGCCAGGCATCTCCCTTCAATATTCTTAAGCGTCAGAATTCCCAATAATGGGAGAATCCAGGGCCTCAAGTCAGAGTGACAAATGACACGTTATTAAGAGAACCAGGTGGTGTGGACACTCTTAATATACAAGACGGAATTCCCTCTATCCCATTAATGCCCCTTAAATTAAGGGGCATTGCCCTTAATTTGCTTGCCCCTTAAATTAAGCTGTTCCATAATGCCCTTTCCTTCCACATAACCCACTACTGTTGCTCAGAGTGGAAGCAATAGCCTTGTTGTTGTTGTTTAAATGTTTTGTTGTAAGTAGTTAGTTGCAAGAAGTATAATTTCCAGCATTTTGGAAATATTGACTTTTTAAAATAAAACTGATTTTTAAATCCGTTTTCAAATTGTGTCCAGTAGGATCTAATAGAGTAGGCTAAATAGACTGTAATTGCCTTCGGAACAATATCCATTATTTCTCTTAGCTTATCACAGGGAAACATAGGAAGTGTTTAGATGCACGTGGTTTTGAGATTGCAATGGCACTGTTTTTTTTTTGTTTGTTTGTTTTTAACGTGATTTCACTTAGTGACAGTCTGAAGAGATGATGTGAAAGATTTGTTTCCTTTAGAGTCTTTCTTGCCAAAATTGAAACCCATTAAATGATCTTGAAGTCCCTGTTTCCCTTCAGATGAGCTCTTGGGTCCCTGCTGTTGTCCAGAGCTTAGAAGTCCACTGATGTCATGGCCAAACTCTAGATCAAAGTTCCTTCGTGTTGTCCAGACATCTATGCACTCACCGACAGGGAGAACTAAAACTGTCAGGCAGAAGTCATTCAAGCTCACTCCTTTGTACATCTGGCCTGGTGGATACAGGCATTGAGAGCTGAAATACACTCAGAAGGCTTCTTACTGATGAAGTGAAAGCGAAAGTCACTCAGTCGTGTCCAACTCTTTGTGACCCCATAGACTATACAGTCCATGGAATTCTACAGGCCAGAATACTGGAATGGGTAGCTTTTGCCTTCTCTAGGGGGTCTTCCCAACCCAGGGATCGAACCCAGGTCTCCGAATTGCAGGTGAATTTCTTACCAGCTGAGCCACCAGGGAAGCCCAAGAATACTGGAGTGGGCAGCCTATCCCTACTCCAGGGGATCTTCCTGACCCAGGAATCAAACCAGGGTCTCCTGTATTGCAGGCGGATTCTTTACCAGCTGAGCTACCGGGGAAGTACTGATGAAGGGGCTCTAGCAAAGACAGCAGTTTCCCCCTGAGTGCAGGGAGGGGTGAGGCCGGAGGAGCTAACCTGACCTCCCGGACAGGCTCCCCCCTGCCTCCCAGCACACCATCACCGCTTCTCAGCAGTGAGGCTGCCAGTTCTGCCACCTCTGCCCCCTGCATCTGTTATGCTGCTCTCTTCTTTAACACAGTGCTTTTTTTCTATAGAGGTCACTGGCATTGGTTTGGTTACATGTGAGCTCTGTTCTTCCTACTTTCATCCTAGGATGTATTCGGTCTCCTAAGGAAGACTCTGCAGACAATTGATCCTCTCCATTATAAATCAGCATGATTAGTTTAATTCTAAGGAGTTCTTACCTTCTTTGTTTTGACTCACCTTTAGCAACTGTACTAATCCTGTGCCACATGTTAGTTATGATAGTGTGTTAGTCACTTAGTCACATCCAACTCTTTGCGATCCCACCAGGCTCCTCTGTCCTTGGGACTCTCCAGGCAAGAATACGGGAGTGGGTAGCCATTCCCTTCTACAGACCCAGGAATTGAACCTAGGTCTCCCTCATTGCAGGCAGATTCTTTACCGTCTGAGCCACCAGGGAAGCCCAGTTATAATAACTCTTATTTATTTATTTGGCGGCACTGAATCTTAAGTGGCAGTGAGTGATCTCTTAGTTGCAGCATGTGGGATCTAGTTCCCTGACGAGGGATTGAACTCAGATCCCTGCATTGGAAACGAGGAGTCATAGGCACTGAAACACCAGTGAAGTCCCAACTCTTCTTTATATCACAGACCTTTTTACAACTTTTTACAACTTAGTATTTCTAAGTGTCCCATCAAATTATTAGCTTCCAGGTAGAATACTATCTTAGAATTTATTTTCTCTTGAGATTTGGGACTGAATATTGATCTTTTTTTCTGCCACCACTGGTAATTTGTTTAAAGAGGCCAAGGTTTGTAACAAAGAGATTAAATCTCAGGGGGTGCTTTCTGCCCTGGTTCTGTGTTTCTAACCATCTCTATGTGTGAATCTGTTCTTTCCATCAGAGATTACACAGAGCACTGAACACATCATTTGTAGAGGAAAAGCAACAGCGTTTCAAGACTAAACGTGTGGAAAAGAGGTAAGAAGAGGCCAGTTCCAGGTGTCATGTATGCTTGTGAAAAGCTTAAAGATGCAACCAAGACTCCATGCTCAAGAGGGAAATTATGCACAATAATTCAAATCAAATCAGGACTAAGTTGTTGAGAAACAACTTATATGTTGTTTCTAAAAAATTGTTGTTTCAAGTAAAAAATATGTTGTTTCAAATAGAAATCAGTTCAGTTGCTCAGTCCTGTCCAACTCTGTGCAACCCCATGGACTACAGCATGCCAGGCCTCCCTGTCCATCACCAACTCCCGGAGTCTTCCCAAACTCATGTCCATTAAGTCGGTGATGCCATCCAACCACCTCATACTCTGTCGTCCCCTTCTCCTGCCTTCAACCTTTCTCAGCATCAGGGTCTTTTCCAATGAGTCAGTTCTTCCCATGAAATGACCAAAGATTGGAGTTTCAGCTTCAAAATCAGTCCTTCCAATGAATATTCGGGACTGATTTCCTTTAGGATTGACTGGTTAGATCTCCTTGCAATCCAAGGGACTCTCAAGCTTCTTCTCCAACACTACAGTTCAAAAGCACCAATTCTTCAGTTTTCTTTATAGTCCAACTCTCACATCCATACATGACTACTGGAAAAGCCATAGCTTTGACTAGATGGACCTTTGTTGGCAAAGTAATGTCTCTACTTTTTAATATGCTGTCTAGGTTGGTCATAACTTTTCTTCCAAGGAGCAAGCATCTTATAACTTCGTGGATGCAGTCACCATTGGCAGCAATTTTGGAGCCCCAAAAAATAAAGTCTGTCACTCTTTCTATTGTTTCCCCATCTATTTTTCATGAAATGATGGGACCAGATGCCATGTATTCATGTTTTCTGAATGTTGAGTTTTAAGCCAACTTTTTCACTCTCCTCTTTCACTTTCATCAAGAGGCTCTTTAATTCTTCTTTGCTTTCTGCCATAAGGGTGGTGTCATCTGCATATCTGAGGTTATTGATATTTCTCCTGGCAATCTTGATTCCAGCTTGTGCTTCATCCAGTCCAGCATTTCTCATGATGTACTCTGCATGTAAGTTAAATAAGCAGGGTGACAGTGTACAGCCTTGACCTACTCCTTTCCCAATTTGGAACCAGTTTGTTGTTCCATGTCCAGTTCTAACTGTTGTTTCTTGACCTGCATACAGATATCTCAAGAGGCAGGTCAGGTGGTCTGGTATTCCCATCTCTTTCAGAATTTTCCACAGTTTGTTGTGATCCACACAGTGAAAGGCTTTGGCCTAGCCAATAAAGCAGAAGTAGATCTTTTTCTGGAACTCTCTTGCTTTTTCAATGATCCAGTGGATGTTGGCAATTTGATCTCTGGTTCCTCTGCCTTTTCTAAATCCAGCTTGAGCATCTGGAAGTTCACGGTTCATGTACTGTTGAAGCCTGGCTTGGAGAATTTTGAGCATTACTTTGCTAGCATGTGAGATGAGCGCAACTGTGTGGTAGCTTGAGCATTCTTTGGCATTGCCTTTCTTTGGGATTGGAATGAAAACTGACCTTTTCCAGTCCTGTGGCCACTGCTGAGTTTTCCAAATTTGCTGGCATATTGAGTTCAGTACTTTCACAGCATCATCTTTTAGGATTTGAAATAGCTCAACTGGAATTCCATCACCTCCACTAGCTTTGTTCATAGTGATGCTTCTTAAGGCCCACTTGACTTCGCATTCCAGGATGTCTGGCTCTAGGTGAGTGAGCACACCATCGTGATTATCTCGGTCATAAAGATCTTTTTTGTACAGTTCTGTGCATTCTTGCCACCTCTTCTCAGTATCTTCTGCTTCTGTTCGGTCCATACCATTTCTGTCATTTATTGAGCCCATCTTTGCATGAAATGTTCCCTTGGTATCTCTAATTTTCTTGAAGAGATCTCTAGTCTTTCACATTCTATTATATTTCTCTAGAAATAGAACAGACAAAAATAAAAATGTCTGTACATAGATGGACACCGAAATGCAGTAGAGGCAATAGATGTTGTGAAAAAAGTGCCCATGTAATCCCTAGGCCCAAGTGTGCATGCGTGCTAAGTCTCCCAGTCATGTCTGACTCCGTGTGACCCTAGAACTCTAGGCTACCAGGTTTCTCTGTCCATAGCATTCTCCAGGCAAAAATACTGGAGTGGGTTGCCATGCCCTCCTCCAGGGGACCTTCCCAATCCAGGGATCAAACCTGAGTCTCTTGGTCTCCTGCATTGGCAGGTGAGTTCTTTACCACTAGTGCCACCTGGGAAGCCCCCTAGGGTCAAGTATCTGGCTCCAAATTCTGACTCCTACACTTAAAATATGTGTGGTCCTAGGCAAATCATTTATTTAACCTCTCTGTACCCCAGTTTCCTCATTTGTGAAAATGAGATGGAGTACCTACTTTCTAGAGACTCTAAGAATTAAATAATACATCTAAAGCCCCCCAAACAAAGCTATTTTAGCTATTTTATTATGTACCAAATACACAGAAGACTAAACAAAGCTATTTTAGCTATTTTATTATGTACCAAATACACAGGCAATTAATTTCATGCAATATTGCCCTTTTGGCATGTTTCCACTCGCGACTCCTTTCCAGCACTCCCAGGAATACTTGAAATATGCAACAGACATGTTCTGCTTAATCCATTTCCTGGCACTGTTACTGCAAGCTCCCCAGAAAAGAACATCTCATTAATAGGAAGTAACAGGCATTAAATGCATAATTGACATGTGGAAATTGAAACTCTGCACCTTCCCCACATCCAGCCTGTGGAAAACTGTTGCCTCATTCGTGGTGGCTAGAGATGTCAGAAGCATTTGGGTCTGGTACCTGGCTGGCCTGTTTCTTGCTGCCTAAGGCAGCCTCTTGGTCTTTTCTTACGTCCATAGGCTCTGTTCATAGCATTACCTCCAAGCAACTCTGTCATCTACAGCAGATCCTTAGCTCCAAGCTTAGCTTTCTGGGTAATTTTGAAATCTGACACTCACACTTCTCATTTGCAATGGAGGACAAGAAAAAGGGAGTTGAAAACATGATTCTTTTTCATTATCTGTATCTCCTCAGGGACCACTGGAGTCTCCTTCTCTGCAATTTGCATCGAGCTTGTCAGAATCATTTCAGCTATCTCTTACAGCCTCTCTTTCCAGGCAGTGAGCACACCCTCCCCCCAACATGGTCTGTGATCTTCCTGTATCACATTGTGGCCCTGTCAGCAACAAGCTGCAGGTTAATCGGGTCATAGCTGTTCTATGTTGTGTTACGTATTTTTTTTTCTACATGTTGCATATATTTTTTCTATAATTATTTTTAATATAAATGTTTAACCAGAGAGGAACACAAGAAGGCATAGCAGCAAAGACAGCATCTCACAATAACAAAGCATTTGTTCTCCGGCCGTAATAGAAACAGGAAGCTGCCAGTGATCCCATTTCCAACTGTGATATGACTCCTATTCACATCTCTCTTGCCTAAATTCACAACCAAATGTGTCTTTCACTTGACATATCCTTTTTTTTTTTTTTTTTTTTTTTTTTGGCAGATTCCCTTCTGAAATCCCTTATTTTGAGAAGGAGCTAAGACAACATGTCCTCATGGCTTATTGGGCCCATATTTCCTATGCCACCTCCCTACAACCCAAAACCCACTTGTAACCTTTCAAATGCAGTGAGTGTTTGGGGGCCCACTGATGTCACTTCTCTTCTGAATGGTCTAGTGGAGTACTGAACCTCAAAGGTATAAAATTGCCCTGTGAAAACTTTTTAGTGTTAAATTCACTCAACTCACTAGTCACTTTACACTCTAACGCTCAGGAAAGCTTACAAACTACAACTGAAATGCTGTAGACCCTAACAATATAACACATTCATTTCTTCTAGTTAGACACCCCATCTGACATTCAGTATCTACCACCTTGCATTCATAAATGGCTCAGAGCCACGTCAGTAATCAGAGCACTAATGATACTTCCACCTATTACCTATCATGGAGTCCAATTTCTGCTTATTATTCTATATTATGTTCCCAGATATATACACAAAGCTCTGGAGAAAGCTAGACTGGCTATTTCTATTTGTTTGATTTCTGAGGTTGCCTGACATTCTAGGAAAATGTGTTGATGTGTAACTCCCAGGTTTTCCCCACTATGAATCATCCCATGATCTTAGAGTTAGGTCTCTTGGCTTTAAAACTTTCTCTCCCTCTTTTTTTTCTGCAAGAGTATCTGTGCAAATATCTTTATCAGGTACAACTTTACATGCCTCCTCTATGTTCCATATTGATTGAGTAAATACAATAATAGATAAATGAATGAATTACTAACACATGGGTTTGAGGAAAGGCCTGGAGAAAGTTGGGGGCCATGGCATGAATAGATATTGCTCCTTTTTTACTTAAAGCAGAAGAAAAAAGTAGATATTGCAAAAGACTATATATATATACATACACAAGACTATATATATATATATACACAAACACAGTCCTTAGTTTATTCAGCACGTGATTTCGTGTTAATTTTGGTCTGTCCTTCACTCCACTGGATTTCCAATATACCTCCTCTTTTCTTTTTTCCTCTCACCTCAAGTTATACAAATCGTAAACCATATATACAATAACACATACCAATAACAAGATTGTTTTGAAATTATTCAAATTCAATAGGAAAAAAATTGAAGAAAGAAAGGAAAATGTAAGGCTAGGAGGAAAATTATAACCATACCTCTGACCTGGTATAAAGTCAATGGAGCTGTAAGCGGGCTCAATATAAAAATTGTACCCAGCCCAGGACACAGGAAACCTGTGTTACAGTGCCCCCTGTTCATTTATGAGACTTAAAACATGAGGAATGTCAAAGAACTGCAGATTGGCTTAGAAGGTGTTGTGTGTTTTAATGGCTGGGGGCATGTATCGCCAATTTTTGCTGTGAGAGAAATTGTCTCAACTCATAATGTTTTAAACAACAGTGAGTTGCTTATGAATCTATGGGTCAGCTGTGCATTCTGTGTCAAACTTGGCTGATCATGGCCACATTTGCTCCTTTGCCTACAGCCAGCTTGGGAGGAAGGAGGGAGAAACAGAGAGCTGGCTGGTTTAGGATGGCCTCAGCTGGTCAACCAGGGAGTCTGGGGACTCTCTCTGATGGTCTGCTATCACCCAGCAGGCCAGTCTGGACTGGTTCCGCTGGAGCAGCAGGGTTCTGAGAGAGGCAGTGGAAGGCTTTTGCGAGGCTTAGAACTGCCACCTGCCACTTCTGCCACTTTCTATTGGCCAGGACAAGCCATGAGACCAGGCCAAATTCAAGGGGAAGAGAAAACAGACTTTCCCCTTGAACCCTCCTTGATAAGGATGAGCTGTGAAGTCACATCACAGAGGGATATGGATGAAAGGAAGAACAAAGGATTATGACTACTTTCGCAATCTTCCACAGGGCAAAATGAAACAGGATCACCCTATTAAGTCCTTGTGTTTTTGTTCTTGTCCACATAACTGAATCAACATTTATCTCTCCCTTTTCCCCTTCCACTGCAGGTCCTCCCCTTCTCCTTCTTGTTAGTAAGAGTCCAGGAATAAAGTCTTGATTCAGTTACATGGATGAGAACAAAGACACAAGGACTTAATACAATGTTTCTGTTCTATTTTGCCCTGTGGTAGACTGCAAAAGCGATCATAATCCTCCTCCTTCGCCTCCTTCAACAAGGCTGGAAGAAATCAGCAGTCATGTGCTTAAGGCTCTAATCTGTTCTTGTAACAAGAAACTCTTCTCACTGCATCTGGCTGTCAGTGTATTTAAAAAACCAGACCCCTTCCTCCTGAACCTAGCCATCAGTAGCTCTTTTGCTGTCTACAGCCATCTCAGGGATGGTGGTAGCAGGTTTAAGAGGAGCCTGAAAGAGGACTGCAAATGTATTTCTCTTTGACTTTCATTATCCCAGCAAGAATTTGAGGCTTTCTTGGGTATTTTTTTTTAATTAAGCTTCAAAGCTCAGCTGTCATTCTCAACTCACAAAGTCATCTCTATAATGGGACACTTTTTGCTGAAACCTGCAGCTCGTATGCTTTTATTCTCCTCAAACTCAACTAGTAAACATCAGGGTTGTCCTAGGGGACTAAGGATGAGTCATATTAGAGTGTCTGCCAGCAGGACCATGCTTAGAGTCCAACAGCTGAATAAACAGAATTTCACATCTACCAAAGCCTCATCTTTATAGCCATAGACTGTTTCAATGCAGTGTGGCTTTCTGAGCCTCACTGGCAGGAAGAGAATAGAAAAGCATCTAAGGTGCTTCATAAAAGAACATGCCATACCCTGGTTCGTCAGTCCCCCAGGTGATAAACCCATTCCAGCGTCAGGGCAGCATGAGACTAGTTGAGAAGCTGAACTTCAGTTGAAAAGAACTCCTTTTGTCCCCCTGATGCCCCAGCAGGTAGTCTGTCCATGGCTTTGTGACTCCAGCTCTATCTGCATATCCAGCTCTGTATTATTCACAAGGAAGTGGCTGAAAGATGGGCAGAACTGAAGTGAATCTAAAGACATCCAATCTAAAGTGTCTCTTGGTTTCCTAGGTCCAGTGTGGGGCCCCGTCACCTCACCGTGTGGAATACTTCCAATCTGAGTCATGACAATCGACGAAAGTACATCTTTAATGAGGAGGGAGGACCACACCAGCTGGGCATCCGGACCCACCAGGACATTCCTCTCCCGCCAAGGAGAAGAGAGCTCCCTGCCTCGCTGAGCACCAATGGGAAAGCAGACACCCACAGCGGGGCTCGGAACTCAGTGATGCAAGAGCTGTCGGAGCTGGAGAGGCAGATTCAGGTGATCCGCCAGGAGCTGCAGCTGGCCGTGAGCCGGAAAACGGAGCTGGAAGAGTATCAAAGGACAAATCGAACTTGTGAGCCCTGAGTGGCCACGCTGCTCCGCTCTCTCACTTCCTGGCCTTCCTCTGAGCCCTTGAGACACTTTGTAATGCTCTTTTGTAACTACTGACCAAGGTGGGGGGAAGCTGAGGTTTGGGTCTTCTTAAGAGGTCAAGTGTGCTCTCCCTCACCTGCAAAGCAGTGGTCAGTCTTCTCAAGCTCATTCCTAGGTCTCCTGGGTAGGTGTTTTTTTCAGAGCAGGAATCTTAGTCAGGAGTAAACGCCATGTGAGGGATCTGTGAAAAACCAGACAACCCCAGCTCCTGTTAACCTTTTCACCAGGTGCCACATTACTAATTCTGGTTTTTAGCCCATTCTGTGCACTATCAACTATAAGAGATAAAAGTGTTAACCATATCTGTGTCTTCTTGGGTTGTTGGTTTTAAACATGAAAGTTTATGAAAAGTGAAAGTATATGAAAGTGAAAGCCGTTCAGTCATGTCCGACTCTTTGCGACCCGGTGGACTATACAGTCCATGGAATTCTCTAGGCCAGAATACTGGAGTGGGTAGCTTTTCCCTTTCCAAATCTTAATATAGAGCAGGGTTATTCGGGGCTGTGACTTTTGCTACAGCTCCCCAGTCTAGATGTGTCCCCACAGTCTGCATGGGGAGCCAGGGAAGAGCTAGAGACACTTGGGATGGGGAGGTGGGTACTTAGAAAAGTCGGCTGAACTCATTCATATTACAGGCTGATGACTGATTGGATCAGGCAAGAGCCCTGGTTTTAAAAGGGTCCTGGATCTCTGACACCATCCTAACATTGGGTAGGAACATGTTTACATGTTCCACTATGAAAGGGGACAGAGATGCAGTGAGCAGGAAGAGGACGAGCAGATGAGGCATTAAAATGTACACCATGCTTTTTGAACAAAATAAAAGTTTGCTAAGGAATGAATAGGGCTCTACTTCTAGCTAAGCATCTACACTATAGTGTGTGCCTTTTATAAAGCAAAAGAGAGAGAGAAACAAGGCAAGGCTGTGACCTTAAGATGAGACTGGGATATTCCTGCTAACTGCCTGCATAGGACATGTGAGCTGGTACTGTGGGTTAATGGAGATGTTCTGCAAGCCATGTACTAGGCTGTTCTCAGATCAGCAGTCACCTATGTCTTAGCTGTAGGACTCCCAGAGATGAACCTCAAGCCTGTGTACATCACAAGCTTAAGCTTTCAGGAATGTGCCCTGTACTTTTCATATCTGTATGGATCCCTACCAAGTCAGTCTTGCAGCCTCATACCCCCTCATCTGTAAGAAACTGTGAACAGGCATTGGTCCCTCTGATTCTCCCCCAAACCCTATCTAATGGTTGATAGGAGTAAGCGGTTTCCCCTTTCCCAGTGTACAAAGGCTTGGACATGCAGAATGGGAAAGGAGTATGGACACTATAGAATTCTCAATCCCCTAGGGTTTGAGCACCCAATCTCATTAGGGTGCTGACTGCCAGGGCCCATCCCCAAAGGATGGGGTGGGAAAGGGGGTGGATGTGGGCTCAGAAACCTCCTGTTACTGACACCACCACGTGACTGACATGTGGTCTAAAAATGACTCTTTGAGAAACACTGTTCTAGAAGTTTGGCTGTTCCAAGGTATGGGGAGAATTGAGAAGAAAGTTTTATGATCTTTTCTCAGAAATCTTCAGCACACACCTGCTGATTCACTGTCCATACAGCCATCCTCACCCCAGGGCACCGTGTCAGACTAGACTTCCTTGTCTATCAATTACTTGCTTTATTTTCTCAGCTGCTTATCGTCTTTGCTCCATCCCAATCAATTTGAAACCTACAATGACTGAGCACTGTGCCAAGCACTATGTTCTGTAAGTTGCAGATCATTGCAAAAGCTCCTTAAATGCAAAATTTCTTCCCCTACTTTTGGACGAAATCCCTGAATTCCCACCAAGAGCTGCCCAGTGCCCCCAGGGAAAGATAACACTTCAAGCTGCAAGTAAGATAACACTTGAGCAATTAGTTAGTTGTCTGAGAAACCCCTGGGGGTGGATATAGGCTTAGAGATTCTGATGAGGTAGGGTTCTTCTAATGTTAGACTTCATCAACGTCACAGATGAAACCATTCAGCAATGAGGGGACAGTGAGCCCTGGAAACAGAAAGGACAACTCTGTTTTGAAATGCCCATCCTCCCACGTTCTCACCCCAGACCCAGAAGCAGGTTTGCAGCCGCCTTTGGAAGACTATGCCCCTTAGCGATCCAATCCCACCTGCAACACCTAAGGATGCTCTCGAGACTCTGCCACCACGCTCTGCACTGCTAACCTCTGCACAGCCTGGAAGGCTGACGTACAGGTGTACCTCAACTCACGTAATAGCCATGCTCCTAATGATGTACGTGGACACTTTTATAACTCAGCTCAGATTCTGACTACTTGAGAAGCTGGCTACTTAAAGGAACCCAGAGGTGAATTCTTTTGTAAAGAATCCTTTTGTAATGCAATTAATTATCCCTTAATGTATCTGTTTTGTAAGTTTGGATTTTTGTATATCAGGTTTACCTTAAGCTTCTCTCCTGAGGCATTCTGAGCAGTGGTGATAACATGCCAGACCACCCTGCCCATCCACAAAGTAGATGACCAGGGCATGGCTTCTCAAATATCTCCTGATGAACTATGTGGCCGAAACTGCAGCCAGGATGCAGCCAGAAGCTGCAGGGGCTGAAAGCAGGCTTATTGTTGTCAGCATTGCTTGAATTGCCTCCATGTTCTGGACAAAGAAAAACAAAGAATAGTTGCTTGTGGTGAAATGAAGCAGTCTTCATGTTAAGTAGCAATGATTATTTTTATCAGTAGTAATTGACCAGTGTTTTGCAATTTGTGAAAGTGTGTTGTATTTTGTAAAAAGATTTCATGAAATGGTGAGTCCTCTGAAAACCTTCCTTCCTTGTTCTGCTCCACCTCTCTTCTCTCAGCTCCCCACAGGCTCAAGAAATACAAAGATCAGAAGTTTTCAGGTGCAGGGTAGTTTTCTGGTGAAGAGGAAAGAGGCAGGGGATTCTAACTTGCCTCCTACTGTGGATCCTATTTCATGAGGTCAGATCTAATTTTCCCAAGGTCTGATGTTGGGAAACCAGGAACATGACAGGCCCACTGTCACATACCCGACCCTGTTTACAAGGGGGAATTCCTGGCCCGGGAAGCATATAATGAATAGGACTGGGTGAGTTGGGACAGATGGGGCTACTGGTTCATGTAAATAATGAAAACAAGGGCTCTAGAGTTTGGATGCCCAAGGTGGAGGAGCAGGGGGATGCCTCCAACAATTGAAGACATGTTGGAAGAAATGTCTGGGCCAGACAAGTGAGGCAGCCACAGGGACCCAATCGGGTGAAGTCTTTTTAACATGCCTGGGGGCGACTCTCCATTATCCACGGATCTTGTTGCACAAACCTTATTCGGGAGTCGCTGCTTCCGTGCCCACCAGATAAGTGGTAAGTGGAGCAGCTGCCAAGCAGGACAGAGCTATGCCATCTGGGCAACAGACTTCTCAGGGCTGATGCTGGGTCTGGTAGAGCCTCGGGGCTAGTGAACCCTTCCTTGGTGTGGATAAAGACGGAAGGAAAAAAAACACAGAGCCTCTCTTCCTCCCCACTCATATTTTTGATAGGCAAACCAGAAAATTCATCCAGTCCTCAGAAGGGACTGATTTCTATCCATCAGTCTGCCACATTTAGTTATTCTTCACCCACCCATGTCCATCTAATCCTATTCTTTTAGTTCCTGTTTTCTGAAAATAACGTACCTATAAGTATTTTCTTAAGGTTTGTAAAGAGTGTTTGCATCGTGTCTTTCACTTTAACGTGTTTGCAATCGCTCCGCTCCAGGAAGGACTGAACTGCTGTCTTGTGAGCATGAAGTGAACAGGCTGTTTTGCTCCAGCCACTTTTCTTGTACAATCACGTGGATGGACTAGACGTCCTCAGGTCTTTTCCATCTTCAGTTTCTATGACTGTGGAATAAATGTTCAGATAGAAACATCACTTCCAGATGTACTGCTGGCATTGTCTTTGGGGACTCAAATGTTGACGTGGTCCCAGCCCCTTTCCCAGCAGGAGACCCAGTGGTGCTGTGACTCCTGCTTGTCTCTGGTGTAGTTCCAAGTGGCACAAAACATGCTGTGCAAACTCAGAGCCCTGGTGCCATGAAGTTAAACTGAAACAGCTTTATCGGAGAGTCACATCCTAGAGAAAGCCACCATACTAAGAGAGCTCTGAAAAACTGCCTGACCACTCTCATTTACTAATTCAACAAACATTTGCTAAACAACGTGTATTTATGTGCCAGGTGCTAGAGACACAATTGTGAGTAAGATGGGCATGGTCTCTAATCTCAGAGACCTTCTCATTTGCTCTTTTCACAACCTGTAAATTGACATTATAATAGCTGACATTTATTGAGCACCTATTTTAGAAACTGTGATCTCATTTAATCTTCATTAAAACCTCAAGAGATTGGTACTCTAGAGTAGGTATACTAGACTTCTAGTCTATAAATAGAAAGACGAAGAGGGAATTCCATGAGTTGCCACAGCTAATAAAAGTAGGGCGAGATTCATATGCAGGCAGTGCAATTCTAGGGCAACCATACTATAGTGTCAGAATATTGACTATCACCTGCAACTTCCTTGTCTTCTAACACCTCTCCCCCAGTCTTTCCACCATACAGCCACCTGCCCATGCATCAGCCTGGCTCCCAGCTCCACAGAAAGCTACTGTGGTAACTGTACCTGCCATGGTCCAGTGAACTCAACATGATAGCCCTTGAGTCTCACAGAAATACTGTTTCAGGGATTTCTTTTTGTTTTTCTAGTCCAACCAAGAACTGGTACAAATTCAGTTCCAGATCACTCAGCAATCCTGCAGTTTCAGATATTTTGCAATTTGCTGCTGGCAAACTTGCCATCATGTGTCTGCTAACTGGGTAGATGCATTCTTCACACACTATCTTTTGTGTTTTAACACTAAGTTGTGTCCAACTTTTGCAACCCCACCAACTATAGCCTGCCAGGTTCCTGTCCGAGATTTCTCAGACAAGAATACTGGAGTGGGTTGCCATTTCCTTTTCCAGGGGATCCTCCCAACCCAGGGATCGAACCTGGGTCTCTGCATTGCAGGTGATTTTTTTTTTTTTTTTTAACCAACTGAGCTACCTAAATCAAATCTTAGAAAAAATATAGACCTATAACCTAGTTCAACCACCAACTTACCCAAGTCTGTTTTATATCATTCAGTCGTTCATATTTTGAGTGCTTGTTCTGAGCCAGGCATTGGGCTGGCTGTCGGAGACAGAAAGATAGAAAGCAGATTCAGATGCCAAGGAGCTCAGTCTGGTGGGGAGACACAAAGTGGGAAAACAACGTGGTGTGTACTGATAAATGCATATTAGGGGACTTCCCTGGTGGTCCAGTGATTAGGGCTCTGTGCTCTCTCTGCTGATGGCCCAGGTTCAATCCCTGGTCGGGTAACTAAGATCCCACAAGTCAAGCAGCATGGCCAAAAAAATGAAATGCACATCAGGTACTACGGGAACAAAGAAAACACCTTTCCACATATGTCTACATGTCATGTGTGCAGTGGAAAAATTGAGTGGAGAGTAACAGTCATCCCAGGTTAAAAAATAAAAACAGCATGTGCAGTTGTGGAGCTGGGAAACTATGACAATCAGGGTATTTAAGAACATCAAATAGTTGAATATGACAGAAACATAAAGCACAATGTAAGTGGCAAGCTACAGGCCCAGAAAGAGAAAAGCAGAGGTAAGATCACTGTGCTAAGTTGAATTTGTATCCCAAAGACCATAGGAACCATTAAAGGATTTTAAGCTGAAAGGGATCTGGGGCAAGATCAGGCTCCTCACCTCTAGGTGGAACTGGCTGTCATTCACATGCATTTCATCTGTCTGTAGGGCAGTGAGCAGATGGAGTTAACTTTCTGATGTTCCAGAGTGACTGGGCCATGACCATCAGTTAACCTCAACAAGTAGACTTCAAGACAGACACAGATAAATACACATGGCCTAGATTCCAAAGAAAATGTCACTTTTGTTTTTCCTAGAAATAAAAAATGTAGAAGAAAGAAAAATTGACCTCTCAATTACTTTATCTGCAAAATGCTGTTTTGAGGACTTACTAGGTGCCAGGTGCTGTGCTAAATGTTTTGTATGTATCATCTCATTTTATCCTCAAAAACAATCCTTTAAAGTAATTATTGTTTTATAGATGAAGAATCTGAAGCAGAGAGACCTAAAGTAACTTGCTAAGCAGCAGGTTCGTACTCACCCAAGTCATATTAGGTATAGTGCCTGGAATCACAATAAGCACTTCACAAATACATAAATGGGTTAGGTGAGCAAGGAGAAATCTAAGATCCTCTGGTTCAATTCTACTCCAGAACAAATTGCTATGGGAACTCACTGAACCAGGGAATAGGGTGTGGCAAAGAGACCCTATTCAAATTAGAACTATCAAGGATAAATACACTGGCTTTATATGTCTTCAGAAAGACTTCCAAAAAGACACAGAAAGTATTTTCACTTATTATCTCCTTGATCACAAACATTCTAGTAGTACAGGTTTCCACTTAGGGTGAAAGAAAAACAGTGGATGGAAGTCTGATTGTCACATTTTGATTAGTAGCAGAATGGGAACTGTTTCATCTCTAAACTAAGAACATGGTTTGAAGTCCCCTTTCAACTCCCACACCTGAGCTTCCAGATCATTACACGGCATAGATTTCAGCATTCTAGAACCCTCAGAGCAAATCACTGTTACACGAATATGAATATGCTATGGTTCCAATTTTGTCTAAAACGTCCCTCAAAAAGGGCTAATCTACAGTTAGAGAAGCCCTTGCTATCATGGGTTGCCTCCAACAGAGGTATCAGTTTCAGAATTCACTATAATTCCTTTTGTTATTACCACAAATGAAATTTAAAATGCAATCATGTGTTTTAGGGTAATTTAGATTTGAAGTATTGCTTAAATATATGAGGAAAGGTTGTTTCCATTAAGCGGATGGAAGAAAAGGAATGTTTGAATTCACTCATTAGGCCAATAAAACAGACTTCTGGAGATTTGTTATCAGAAACATGGAGCTGAATTAACTTAATCATGCAAATCTCTGCTGAGTGTTATGTGCCAGGTCCTCTGCTGGATATTGGGAAGGATTATTGAAACACTGTCCTTTCCGTATCCTAACTTAACTGTGAAATATGTTATACATAAGACATTAACACCTAATGTTAGAAGGAGACCAAACTTGGGCAGAAATCCCCAGGAAGTAAAGCTTAATGCTTTCTTGTGGTGGAACAACTAGATAGAGATCTAGGAAAATTGAAGTGATTTCCATGCCAGGGGTTTCCTACCATGTAAACCCAGTCCAACATATACACAACCTACCAGTTTTCTACATACTCTCAGTGTAGCTGTGTTATGTCAGTCAGATTGCCTTTGTGATAAGAACTAGTCAAAACTTTTCGACAGAGCCATCCATACTTGGGTTATCAATTAACAGTCCTCAGGGAAAATCTTAAGGGTAAAGGTTTAGACATTCCACACCACCAATGACTATAGAAATAGACAAGAGCAGCAGATAGCTTCCTTCCATCATCACCATCCCCATAGGTCTAAAAGAAGACAGTGGTCACTTGTGGATTGTCTGGAATCTTCCCATGAATCCCTGTGGTAACAAATCAGACTCACCACTCGAGTGGCATCCAAAGATGCCTGTGGATCTGGCCAGACAATACAAACAAACCAAGGAATCTCAGTGGAAATTCATGTAAGAATGCAATCGCTAGCAGAAACAGCCAAACACCTTTGAAAAAGACCCTTAGAGGAGGTAAGAAGGTAGGACCCTCCCAAGACTTGCAGTCATATGCCTTAGAGCACATCAACCCTGATTTTGGTCCAAATTGCCACAGCAATTTCCAAGGTTGAAAAACTAAAGGAAAAAAGAACAAAAGACCATCTCCAGAAGACTTGAAAGGTGGGTTTGTTTTTTTTAAAAAAGAGGGTCTCTAAAACGTATGCTACAATCTTTGATATTGACATTTATAGTCATGACATAAAAAACTCTTATGGATATAGAACAGTGATTCTTAGCCTTTTGGGGATTTGTTAAGTTTCAAAATTCCCTTAAGAAATTAAGATCCTTTAAGGATCTGAAAAAAGCTGTGAAAAATGCAGACACAACACAAACAGAATTTGGTATAAAATTTGTGGGTATTCCTGAAGCCCACTCAATGACCTCTTTCCCAATGAGAAGCTAGAATGCCCCAAATCACCAGTTTTGGATCATTATATGAAAATGACATTAAGAGCTCCTCCTGTGTTGCCTGGACATCAAGCTAGTTGGGACTGGAGGCTCCCTGCTCTTTCCAGCTAGAGGAACTTCCCCTAAATCGAGCTTCCCATGAGACTAGCAGTTTCTTTCACAACATTCCACAGGCTCCGTGGTCCCCTGATGCTGGGCAGCTGGCTTTCCTAGCTAAGCATTATAAACAGTTAATATCCAAACCCAAACTGCTACCTGCCCAAGTAAGCTGTCTTGCTCTCCTTCCAACAAACTTATGCTCCCACTTGCTCTATTAAGAGAACAGCAAGGGGAAAGTGCCCTATTAATGAACGCAAATGCACCACGTACCCGGGAGCAGGGCCGGACCTCCTTCTGGCTCTGTGTGTGTGTTGGGAAGGGGGATGGGGAGATTGAGGGGCCCATGACCTCTTTGATGACACTGTAAAATTCCTCAGACTCAGTTTCTTAACCCATTCCACATGAGTCTGGAACTAATCGCAAGTCCTGCTGATTAGATAGTGACCACAAAAGGACATGGAATTTGCCCTTACCCATCTTCTAGGACATGTGGTGATCGAGAAGGATTTTACACAACCCCTTACCAGAGACATAAAAAAACCTCTGGTTTGCTGGTTACCATAAAATTTATCATTCAAGAACTCTCAAACTAAAGTGTCAGGTAGCCTGATACCTTCTGGAAAACAAATCACAATGACTTACTCCCATAATAAACTATGGAAGAGAACTAAATAGTCAAATGAACCATCTTTTAGGCATAACCCCTCCCCAGAACAATCTCAATAAAACAACCAGGAGAAAAGTGCTTCAATTAATCACAGAACAAAATAGTTTAAACACAGCTAGCCTTTTAATCTCAGTTGATTATTTCTGTTCAAGAGAATTTAATTCTAAAACAGCAGGTAGAAAATCAACTAATAATGACAAATATAAAAATTTCAAAGGAAAACATGAACACAAAAGCAAACTGAATCCTGCTTTAATTGAAGCTTGTGGAGTATAAAGTCCTATGGAAACATTACATAGAATTTTCTGAAAACAGGAGTCATAACCACCCCTGTGGAGAGGCAGATGAGAGGAATTCATAGCTCACCAAGGCCTCTCTGCATCAAGTTCCCAGAATACCCAGTGGATCTCTTCACCATCTCAGTCCTGTGCCCCAGCCTTTCCCATCTTGATTTCATTATAAGATGAAAGGGGGCTATAGTATTTGAAATCATTCTGGCCTCAAGAAATTTAAAGACATTGATGAGCAGAACATCCAAAACTTAAATAACTATAACAAGGAAGTCAGTTGACCTTAACAAATTACTCAGCTAGTGAACAGGAGGTGGGCTGACTCATCCTGGACATAAATTTCATTAAGGCTTCAAACAGGAATAAGGAGCATGAAGATATCATTTTATAATCCAAGTTTACAAGAAGTTTACTGTCCAGATCGAGTACCGCTCAGACCCGCAGATAGCTTATTTCTAAAAGATCACTGCCCACTGCAAGAAGCCACATGTCTCCATTCTTCCCTGTCTCCTTCTCAGTGTCAAAAATACCAATTTGACTTCTTCAGGAGGAATGGACAATCCAAGGTTACCCAGGGAGCCTGAAGAAGAGGTTGCAAAGTCTAAAAATAGGAGATAAAGTGGGTGGGGAAGCCAAAAGTTGTTTGTTTCTAATTCATTCTAAAACCCAAGACTGGCATTATCAATCCTTTCCCCCAGCCGAAGTCATCAAAGTATTAGCAAGGAGAACCTGGACACAGTCTGTGAAGGAAAGGGAGTTGACAGAAACACTGCCCTGTGGATGACAGTCAAGGAGAGGGGAGGCAGCAGTTCAGTGGTTAATGACTAAGTGCCTACGGAGCCTGCCCCTCTTCTCCTGGCTTGGATCAACCTATGTAGATGCGATGGAAATCGTTGGCACCAAAGGCAGCGTTACACTTGGGACATTTGCGCTGGCGGGTGTCATAGCGGGTCTTCACACACTCGAAGCAGAAAACATGAAAGCACTTGGTAAGTACAGCATCCTTTTTACGCATGTTGCAACATGGACAGGTCAGGCGTGCCTAGGAAAAAAAAGGAATCAGAGTCAGAGCAACCATAAAGGTTTATGACCCAAATGGCTCATGTAGAAGCAAACAATAAGAAAATCCACTGAGCACTAAGATAATAACAGCACCACCCCCCACCCCACTACCAGAATAAACCATTCTCTGGTTACTTTCACATAAAGAAGTTCAGTATTTATTCCTCTAATCTGTTAGTAGGCCTTAACAAACACATACACACACAGACACAGACAAATCACTAACCTTGTAGTCCTTGATCTCTTCCATCAGAATCTCATCACACTTGGGTACGTTGTCTGGTTTCTTCGTGGTCTCCAGCTTCCTTCGAAGTCTAGAGATGTCCTCCTGTGATGGGAGAGTGTAACTGTTACTCCCCCCAGACCTGCCATTTGTGAGAAAAATTACCGGCTCCAACTTGAACTTTCTGCTGTAGAAAGAAAGGACTTTCTGTCCTTTCATGTCTAATTATCGCCTAAGAATGTAGAGAATTACAAATGACAAGCAAGCAACCATAATCACATCACCAAACTTCAGTTGTATCTAAGTGCAGTCAATTCAGTTCTGTGAAAATCCAGTAGAAGAGTTTAGAGGGATTAAATTTTTTAAAAAAGGAAGATGATGAAAACTTGATAGGCCACTTTATTTGAAGGCAATTATTTTAAGCTGAAGATAGACTGGATTAAAATTTTCAGATTTACAACTGTAAACGATAGAAAGGCATCCTAAGAAACAGTAGGTGATGCAAGAAACAAAGATTGTAGAACTTTAAAATTCTCTAAATTTTTTTACTGATAATTCTTTATGATTTCACTAACTCATTCATTTAAATAAATAAGTACTGATTCCACAGCCATTACGTGGTAGGCACCATGATAGGCTTTAGGGATAATTTTCAGTGAAGAAAATAAACTCTTGTCACTCAAGGAGTTAAGTAGGAAGTTGCATACAACAGATCACTGACTCTTAAAACATGTCACTTTAGAGCCCAGAAAACCCCTAAAAGGCAAAAAGGGAAGAAAAAACAACTGACCTGGGCCCGTTTGAAATTGAACATATCTTTTTCTTTGGTGACACTGTTCTCTACAATCTCATCCTGAAAATCGTGGAGCTTCTTCTGAGCCATCTCCAACTGTGCTTTGAGGTCATCTGCAAGCTGGGCTGCCTCCATTGCCTATGAGGGATGTATAAGTAACACCTCATCACCAATTGTTTGCAGTGAGAAAAAAATATGAACCCAAGCCCAAGGAATAAAGCAAACCTGCAATTTCACCAGTGTCATACTTATTTGTTTGTCTGAAGACTAACCATCACGTTAGACCACGGAGTAACGCCCACCATACCTTGCGTTTATTCATCTCTAAGGCCTGGGTCCTAAGACCCAGCTCCTTCTCTCCTGTGCCGATGTTGCTCTGTAATAGGTGCTCCTTCTCCTCCAGCTTCCTCACTACCTGTAACTGGGCATCAACCTCAGAAAAAGAAAGTCACATTTTAACACAAACAGCAAAGAGAGGGGGAAAAAAAAAACTGACTAAGCTCTGTTAATCCACAGGTCCATAAAAGAAGCTCTTTAGAAATCTCGAGCTAATACTAATTCTATCCATAAACCTTTTGAATTACATGCAAGACTACGGCAATTTCTCATCCTGACATTCAGAGGTAATCACATAGCCACTCTTACTATTTTTCATGCAGCCGTCCAGAAGTTTTTAAGATACATGGAACACACACAAAAGACATACACATTTTTAACACAAGATACATAAACAAATGAATCCCTTAGTGATATATTTTAGACAATTTTCTATATTGGCAGATTCACATTTGTTTAAACAGCTCATTGTACTCCTCTGTATGGATGTATAATTTATTTACCAATACACTACTCATGTACATTAGTTTTTAGGGTTTTTTTCCTACTATATAAAAAGTGCCACAATAATTATCCTTTTATATGTATTTTCACGTTGAAAATGCCCTATTTCAACAGGATTCTGGAAAGCTTTATTCATTCTAGTTACCTGAGTCTTCAGAGTCAAAACCTGGTCTGCCAGTTCCTCCTTCTCTTCTTTCAGCAGCTTATGGATCTGATTGGACTTGATACGCTCTGACATGAGCTTGAAGTTTGCATCATCCTTCTCCCTCAGTTGCTGCATCAAACGGATATTTTGCTCCTGCATATCTTCAAAGGCCTGACCTGTGACATCCATCTCAGAGAGGAGAGCTTCTTCTTCCTAAAATAAGAAAGAAGAACCTTCATTTTAATAAAATCTTCTAACTCCAAAGAAGTGCACACAGGAAATTAAACATGTCGACTATTAATCTGGAAATAACCAAGTGACAGGGAGAGACAGTTTTTAAGAAGCTTAGTTCTTAGTCACTAGGAATACAGACCAACCTAGACAGCATGTTAAAAAGCAGAGACATTACTTTGTCAACAAAGGTCCGTCTAGTCAAGGCTATGGTTTTTCCAGTAGTCATGTATGGATGGTGAGAGCTGGACTATAAAGAAAGCTGAGCACGAAAGAATTGATGCTTTTGAACTGTGGTGTTGGAGAAGACTCTTGAGAGTCCCTTGGACTGCAAGGAGATCCAACCAGTCCATCCTAAAGGGGATCAGTTCTGGGTGTGCATTGGAAGGACTGATGCTGAAGCTGAAACTCCAATACTTGGGCCACCTGATGCGAAAAGCTGACTCATTTTGAAAAGACCCTGATGCTGGGAAAGATTGAGGGCAGGAGGAGAAGGGGACGAAAGAGGATGAGATGGTTGAATGGCATCACCGACTCAAAGGACATGAGTTTGGGAAGACTCCGGGAGTTGGTGATGGACAGGGAGGCCTGGCATGCTGCGGTTCATGGGGTCGCAAAGAGTCGGACACAACTGACAACTGAACTGAACTGAGGAATACAGAAGAAGCCTTGTTGTCTGAAACCACTGGCACTGATTATTAGCCTGATACTCACTAGTTGATCTGAATTTGAACTGAGCTGAGGCAGACAAAAATTATACAAATCGTTATCTAGCAAACTGATCAAGTAGGAGTTGGTAAGAAAATTCCCACCATGCAATCTCATATTTTCTCATACTTTCCCACAATTATAATACTAACTGTAATCTATAGACTTTCCAACATACTGAAAACATCTAAGTTTCATAACAATCTGATAAGTGCAGAACAGTATATAAAAACAGTTTTAGTCAACATTTATCTAATTATAAATTACGAGCATCTTTTCATACGTTTATGAGCCATTTGTTTTTCTGTGAATTATTCATATCTTTGTTGTTGTTGTTGTTTAGTTGCTAAGTTGTGTCCAACTATAGCCCATCAGGCTCCTCTGTCCACAGGATTTCCCAGGCAAGAATACTGGAGTAGGTGGCCATTTCCTTCTCCAGGGAATCTTCCCCATCCAGGAATCAACCCCACATCTCCTGCATTACCAGGCAGGTTCTTAACTGCTGAGCCACCAGAGAAGCCCCATTCATATCCTGTGCCTATTCTATTGGGTTTTTGAGTTTTCTTCCCTATCATTTTTGGGGAAATTTTTTGTATATTAAAAAGATAAGCCTTTTTATGAAGAGTTAGAAACATATTTTTCCTGTTTGTCATTTATCCTTTGGCTTTGCCACCACATAGAAGTTTTCTGTGATTTTTTTCCATAAGTCAAAATTATCACCCTTTCATCTTTTTAAGCTATTATTACTAGTTAAAAAGGTCTTCTCCACTTCAAATGAAAAAAAAAACTTATCTGTTTTCTTCTGGCTCTTTTATGGATTTCTTTAGCACTATATATAACATATATATATGTTTATATACTTACATTTATATAACATACATATATGTTCCATTTGGGAGTTATCCTAGAATATGTAGAGTGTTCAAATATATGTCCACCTTCTTTCCAATATTATTATGTTTTTGCCCTACCACGTTTAATTATCTTCCTTTATTCTGTTGAGTTAAAACCCTTTTTCTCACACATATTAAACACCCATGTGTACTTCAGTCTATTTATGCAGATATATCTAGGGCTTCCCTGGTAGCTCAGACGGTAAAGCGTCTGCCTACAATGCGGGAGACCCGGGTTTGATCCCTGGGTCGGGAAGATCCCCTGGAGAAGGAAATGGCAACCCACTTCAGTATTCAGGCCCAGAAAATCCCTTGGACCGAGGAGCCTGGGGGGCTACAGCCCACGGGGTCGCAAAGAGTTGGACACGACTGAGCGACTTCAGCTCTTATGATTGTTCTAACCATTTTTGGTATGTTAGAAAATTCATTGGGACTTAAAAATAAAGAAATATATGTTCCTTTGAGAAGGGGACAAGTCTCTACAGTGCTGTGACTCAGGAACTACCACAGTTAACACATGAGTTATTTATTTGTAAACTATTTGGGGAACATATATTTCTTAGTTTCACATAAAATTTCACATAAAATTTTATATATTCATTACATCCCCTGATTCCAGATCAGCAGAAAAAAGACAGATTCCTCAATAAACAGTTTCTGAACAACTGGCTATCCATCTGAAAATAAGAGTAAATTTCCTTCCTCTCAAATACACCAAACAAAGTAACTGAATGATGAGAGACTTCAATGCAAAAACAAACAAACAAATACATAAGAGAAAAAAAAATTAACCAAAAAAAAAAAAAAACTGGAATGACAGGGCAAATTTCACTGTCAATTACTTACGTAAAAAGCAAAACTTCCTTTAAAAATCTCCTTAAATAAAGAAAGTACGCCCACCTGCTTGGCCATGGCCAGCTTCTTCTGGAGGTACTCTATCTGCTCCTCTACTGCCCGGATCTTCCTTAAGGCATCTTCATCAGCCATTTTCTTATTCTCTTTTTTCTCCTTATCCTCCAGATCCTTGAGTCTTTGTCTTAAATCTTCCAACTATAGGAGGAAAGGAATCACACAAAAAGAGAAACAAAAAAGCTGTCACACAGTTTCAAAAATCAATTAAATCTGTGCACAAATAGAGGACCCATAAACACCAAAAGAACCTTTACAGAATGGTGCAAGGAGACAAATGATACACTAGTGTGCTACATCACAGCCCTGCTTTAATACCACTCCACTCCAAAATCACATGCTTCTATAAGCAGCATTCTGGAGAACCGCAGATGTACTTTCCTTTAAAATAGTAATTTCACCCTTCTTTTCTAGGCTCCCAAATTTTAAAAGCATAAGGCATTCTTTCAAAAAGTAATCAGAAGAAGAAAGTCAGTATTACCATGATTTATATGGCAAATAGGGGAGCAAAAAGTTTAAAAACTATTCCCCATAATTTTCTGATGGAAAATCTGGAAATCTCAATTTTAGATGGTCTTCAAAAGGGAAGAAAATGCTGCAAAGTTTTAAACACTAACTTTAAAGGTAAAGAAACCACAACCTTCAGAAGTGTAAACGAAAATCCCACAAATGATTTCGATCAGAATGACAGTTAACGGCAGACCAGGTTACCTCTGCCTTAGACTTCTTCTCTGCTGCCATCAGCTGAACCTTGTCTCTCTGCTCCTTTGGGGCAGAGCGGTACATATCCAGCAACAGTTTCATCTCCTTCTGGCTCTCCTGTGCTTTTCTAGGATGAGGGTGGCGGAGACAAAGGGTTAATGAGAAAACAAGGGCATCAGATCAAGGGAATTTTGAATTTAAACAGTTCTATTTTACACTTTATACAACACATCTAAAAGACATGACTTTTGCAAAGACTATTAACAGACTTCTGGACACGCTCAAAGTATAGAAAAGTAAGCTGTATAAAGGAGTCCTTTCTCCCTTCAGACCGAATTCACCACCATAAAGTTATAAGATAAGCACTTGTGGCACTTCTTAAACAGGCAAAGTTCTGGGGCCCCACTCTTAGAAACTGAGATTCTGCAGGTCCGGGATGGGGTCCAGGAATGTACTTTAAATAAATCACTCAGATGATTCTGATACCACACTTGAGAAAAACAACAAAAACAACAACTCTGCCTCAAAGACAGCAAGAGGAAGAGAGGGGAAAAAAGGAGAAAATTCAGTTTAAAATATACCACTAATCCTAGATTTGACAGTTGAGTGATTAATCATCAGTTAAAGACTAAAACTTTATCTTACTAAACTTTCAAACCTCTTAACAATCCTTTTCAAACGTTTTGAGGACAGTAGCCCCTCTAATCCAAACATCAATAAAGACTCAACTATGACCAATGCAGAGCAAGAAGGAAACCAGTTCTACCAGCAAAGTTCCTGGTTGCGCAGGAGGAAGAGGGGGCGATATGTCAGGTTACGGCAGTTTTTCTTGACTCAAAGGTCTGTCTTACTGTTGCAGTGCCTACAGGAGTAAACTTCCTAGAAATCTCTTAAATGATCTGATACATACACAAATTACTTAACCATCAGGCAAAGAGATCAATATTGTTCAAGGTACAGCCATACATATTCCACCTATTATAATTTAAATTATAATGAATGCCAACAATTTGCCCAAATTCAGTAAACAGCAGTAGTTAATTTCCAACAGTTCTCATGAGTGTTACCTCCATCATGATATCCTTTCCCTTAATTTGGATTCATGAGGAATAAGGCTGCAACAACAGGGTTTACTGAGACCTGATCACTGAGCCAGACTATACAGCAGCCATGCAAGGCCACTGAAGTTGTACACTTGATCAAGAACTGAGACCACGTTAACTGTACACTTGATTACAATGAGAATATTACAGTTATTGAATAAGCCATGCCATCATTCAAGTACAACGTCCTAACCTTCACTTTAGAGTTAGAAACAGTTACTCTAAAGACATTGCTCTTACTTGAGTTCAATCTTCAACTGTTTGATAATTTCCGCTTCCTTTTTCCTTCCATCATCATGTTTCCCCTTCTCTTTCTCCTTAGCAGACTCTCTCTCTTTTTCTGACTCTTTCAGTTTCTGCTTCTCTCGTTCTCGCTCCTTCTCCTTCTCCCGCTCTCTTTCTCGCTCCCTCTCTTTCTCCCTCCTTTCTCGTTCTCGCTCTTCCTCGTCGCGTTTGGACTTAATTTCGTTGACCTCCTCCTGAGACGCCTTCGATGCAGCAGACTGGGCGGCCACGTCCTCAGGATCCTGTTTTAGCTCTGCAGGCTCGTCCTTGGGGTCCTCGGTGCTGGACTGAGACTGCAGGAGGGCGCTGCCACTGCGCAGCCGAGTCTGGGAGGGCAGAGAAAGGAAAGCGGCATGCACGCTTACGGTGACCACGCCGTTCTCACCCCAGGACAGCTCTGCAGACTTAGCTGTAAACAATGTTTATCCTGCTCCTCCTGATTATTACCTTGTTCAGGTCCGACTGGGCTTCCCTCAGTTTCCGCTTATACCTTAGGACCTCCCCTTTCAGCTGGTGGTTGTGATTCTGGAGGCTACTGATGAGATGGCGCATCTCCCGGTTTATGGGGCCTTAAAAACAGCAACAGCAAAGTTAGGAAGAACTGTGACAAGGGCAAAGGCATGAGGAAATGCAGAACACATGAGGGACTTCCAAGAAACAGGAAGAACTGTCAAAAGGTAGATTCCTTCTCGGAAGATGGAAACGAATCTGACCAACTTGAGTTAAAACACAAGCACCCAGTCTGAACACCAAAATGCAGGACAGAATTCAAGTTCTTTAGGACTCCTGAGCTCCAGTTAGTGCTAAAAGTCCTGGTGACCGTGCTGTCTTTCAAGGAAGGCATGTGCAGCAAAGCCACAGGGTGGAGCCAGAGTAACAGTACCTGCTTGTTCATTGGCAGCAAGGGTCTGCTCGAATTCTATCCTCAGCATCTCATACTCCTTGCGGACCTGGGCCAGTGTATCTTCCAGCTGGATCACTTCCGTCCTCAGCTTCTTATGAAGACTAACCTCATCTCGCTACACACAGAAAAAGGAACCAAACATTCTTATCAAAATGAAGTAATGTCACCATGTTCTAGGACTATGTTTCCTAAATTTGACCTGGAAGGGTCTAAGAAGAAAAAAAGAAAATATCAAGAAAAGAGGGATTAGTTCCAATTCAATCAATACATTCAATCAACACTTACTGAGTACCAGAGAACTGCATAATACTGATTTGAGAACTGGCAGGAGACTCAAGAAATACAGGAAGTGGCTCCTAACTCTGAGAGTATTACAATTTAGTTGGAGAACTAAAGAATTAAACAGTATATCAGTAGTCAAGTAAGATATATTAAATTCATTTGGCAGACATATAGTAAATGACCAACTACCAGAAACATAAACTTAAAGGCTAAGGAAAATGCAGAAGTGAACACATAAATAAAAGTTTCTGCCTTAAAAAAAAATTATGTACATAGCCATGCAGCTTCTATACACTGTTCTCCCCCATACACATAAGACTTCAGCCACACTAAACCATTTTTTTTTAAGTTTTTCCTTTTTCTATCTACCAGTAAACTTGTATTTATCCTTAAGATTCACATTCCACTTTGGCAAGTGGAATCAGGGCAGGTCCACAGTCAAATCAGATGCTGCTCCTTTATCACTGCATGCTTTGGACATGCTCTATTGCACCACACTGCATTCTACTGGATACTACTCTCCCCACTTGACTGTATAATCCTTGATGGCAGGATACCCACCATCTACCAAAGCAAAGACCTATAGTCACTCTATAAATGTTTGCTGAATGAATAAAAAATTAACTGAGCAAGAGAGAGTAAAATTATAAAATTTATGAGGGAGAAAACTTATACACAGGAGGAAAAGCTAGGCTGTTACCTCGATGAGCTCAACTTGACGCTGGTGGGTTCCCCTGGTGCCATGAAGCAGGGTCCGAGCCTCATCCAAGTGTGCTTTCAACTGTAGACTCTCATTGTATAGCACGGAGAACTGTGACTGCATACAGCGATATTCTGGAGTCTCCTTGACCACTTCCTCCACTGCACTCCGTAATTCCACCTTAGGAGTGCCCAAAGAAAAGTCAGAAGCACTGCCCAAGGACACACCTAACACATAGACCCATCTCAAAACTCATTACTGGGCACTCCATTGCTCTCCAAAGAGAAGAAATCAAATTCCACGCACCAGAACACTGACGCAAGCTTCCCTAACCAGGAAACCTTGACAAGCCAATCGTCTAACCCCACCCACGGGGTAAATCCTCCACAATAAAAACGAACCACAGACCTCCAGAATACAGAAAGCCCACTCCAGACACAGCAATCTAAACAAGATGAAGAGGCAAAGAAATACCCAACAGGTAAAGGAACATGAAAAATGCCCACCAAGTCAAACAAAAGAGGAGGAGATAGGGAATCTACCTGAAAAAGAATTTAGAATAATGATAATAAAAATGATCCAAAATCTTGAAAACAAAATGGAGTTACAGATAAATAGCCTGGAGACAAAGATTGAAAAGATACAAGAAATGTTTAATAAAGACCTAGAAGAAATAAAAAAGAGTCAATTAAAAATGAATAATGCAATGAATGAGATCAAAAACACTTTGGAGGGAACCAAGAGTAGACTAACGGAAGCAGAAGATAGGATAAGTGAGATAGAAGATAAAATGGTGGAAATAAATGAAGCAGAGAGGAAAAAAGAAAAAAGGATCAAAAGAAATGAGGACAACCTCAGGGACCTCTGGGACAATGTGAAACGCCCCAACATTCGAATCATAGGAATCCCAGAAGAAGACAAAAAGAAAGGCCATGAGAAAATACTCGAGGAGATAATAGCTGAAAACTTCCCTAAAATGGGGAAGGAAATAGCCACCCAAGTCCAAGAAACCCAGAGAGTCCCAAACAGGATAAACCCAAGGCGAAACACTCCAAGACACATATTAATCAAATTAACAAAGATCAAACACAAAGAACAAATACTGAAAGCAGCAAGGGAGAAACAACAAATAACACACAAAGGGATTCCCATAAGGATAACAGCTGATCTATCAATAGAAACCCTCCAGGCCAGAAGGGAATGGCAAGACATACTGAAAGTAATGAAAGAGAATAACCTACAACCTAGATTACTGTACCCAGCAAGGATCTCATTCAGATATGAAGGAGAATTCAAAAGCTTTACAGATAAGCAAAAGCTGAGAGAATTCAGCACCACCAAACCAGCTCTTCAACAAATGCTACAGGATCTTCTCTAGACAGGAAATGCAGAAAGGTTGTATAAACGTGAACCCAAAACAACAAAGTAAATGGCAACGGGACCATACCTATCAATAATTACCCTAAATGTAAATGGGTTGAATGCCCCAACCAAAAGACAAAGATTGGCTGAATGGATACAAAAACAAGACCCCTATATATGCTGTCTACAAGAGACCCACCTCAAAGCAAGAGACACATACAGACTAAAAGTGAAGGGCTGGAAAAAAATATTTCATGCAAACGGAGACCAAAAGAAAGCAGGAGTTGCAATACTCATATCAGATAAAATAGACTTTCAAATAAAGGATGTGAAAAGAGACAAAGAAGGCCACTATATAATGATCAAAGGATCAATCCAAGAAGAAGATATAACAATTATAAATATATATGCACCCAACATAGGAGCACCGCAATATGTACGGCAAACACTAACGAGTATGAAAGAGGAAATTAATAGTAACACAATAATAGTGGGAGACTTTAATACCCCACTCACAACTATGGATAGATCAACTAAACAGAAAATTAACAAGGAAACACAAACCTTAAATGACACAATGGACGAGCTAGACCTAATTGATATCTATAGGACATTTCACCCCAAAACAATCAACTTCACCTTTTTCTCAAGTGCACACGGAACCTTCTCCAGAATAGATCATATCCTGGGCCATAAATCTGGTCTTGGAAAATTCAAAAAAATTGAAATCATTCCAGTCATCTTTTCTGACCACAGTGCAGTAAGATTAGATCTCAATTACAGGAAAAAAATTGTTAAAAATTCAAACATATGGAGGCTAAATAACACGCTTCTGAATAACCAACAAATCATAGAAGAAATCAAAAAAGAAATCAAAATATGTATAGAAATGAATGAAAATGAAAACACAACAACCCAAAACCTATGGGACACTGTAAAAGCAGTGCTAAGGGGAAGGTTCATAGCATTAAAGGCTTATATCAAGAAACAAGAAAAAAACCAAATAAATAACCTAACTCTACACCTAAAGCAATTAGAGAAGGAAGAAATGAAGAACCCCAGGGTTAGCAGAAGGAAAGAAATCTTAAAAATTAGGGCAGAAATAAATGCAAAAGAAACTAAAGAGACCATAGCAAAAATCAACAAAGCTAAAAGCTGGTTTTTTGAAAAAATAAACAAAATTGACAAACCATTAGCAAGACTCATTAAGA
The DNA here is from genome assembly GCF_910594005.1 of Cervus elaphus. Lineage (NCBI taxonomy): Eukaryota > Metazoa > Chordata > Mammalia > Artiodactyla > Cervidae > Cervus > Cervus elaphus. The sequence goes on from NC_057830.1 coordinate 20,269,672, forward strand.
AACAAAGAGAGAAGAACCAAATTAACAAAATTAGAAATGAAAATGGAGAGATCACAACAGACAACACTGAAATACAAAGGATCATAAGAGACTACTACCAGCAGCTCTATGCCAATAAAATGGACAACTTGGATGAAATGGACAAATTCTTAGAAAAGTATAACTTTCCAAAACTGAACCAGGAAGAAATAGAAGATCTTAACAGACCCATCACAAGCAAGGAAATCGAAACTGTAATCAAAAATCTTCCAGCAAACAAAAGCCCAGGACCAGATGGCTTCACAGCTGAATTCTACCGAAAATTTAGAGAAGAGCTAACACCTATCTTACTCAAACTCTTCCAGAAAATTGCAGAAGAAGGTAAACTTCCAAACTCATTCTATGAGGCCACCATCACCCTAATTCCAAAACCAGACAAAGATGCCACAAAAAAAGAAAACTACAGGCCAATATCACTGATGAACATAGATGCAAAAATCCTTAATAAAATTCTAGCAAACAGAATCCAACAACATATTAAAAAGATCATACACCATGACCAAGTGGGCTTTATCCCAGGAATGCAAGGATTCTTTAATATCCGCAAATCAATCAACGTAATACACCACATTAACAAATTGAAAGATAAAAACCATATGATTATCTCAATAGATGCAGAGAAAGCCTTTGACAAAATTCAACACTCATTTATGATTAAAACTCTCCAAAAAGCAGGAATGGAAGGAACATATCTCAACATAATAAAAGCTATATATGACAAACTCACAGCAAGCATTACCCTCAATGGTGAAAAATTGAAAGCATTTCCCCTGAACTCAGGAACAAGACAAGGGTGCCCACTCTCACCACTACTATTCAACATAGTGTTGGAAGTTTTGGCCACAGCAATCAGAGCAGAAAAAGAAGTAAAAGGAATCCAGATAGGAAAAAAAGAAGTGAAACTCTCACTGTTTGCAGATGACATGATCCTCTACATAGAAAACCCTAAAGACTCTACCAGAAAATTACTAATCAATGAATATAGTAAAGTTGCAGGATATAAAATTAACACACAGAAATCCCTTGCATTCCTTTATACTAACAATGAAAAAACAGAAAGAGAAATTAAAGAAATAATACCATTCACCATTGCAACAAAAAGAATAAAATACTTAGGAGTATATCTACCTAAAGAAACAAAAGACCTATACATAGAAAACTATAAAACACTGATGAAAGAAATCAAAGAGGACACAAACAGATGGAGAAACATACCGTGTTCATGGATTGGAAGAATCAATATTCTCAAAATGGCTATTCTACCCAAAGCAATCTATAGATTCAATGGAATCCCTATCAAGTTACCAACGGTATTTTTCACAGAACTAGACCAAAGAATTTCACAATTTGTATGGAAATACAAAAAACCTTGAATAGCCGAAGTAATCTTGAGAAAGAAGAATGGAACTGGAGGAATCAACCTGCCTGACTTCAGACTCTACTACAAAGCCACAGTCATCAAGACAGTATGGTATTGGCACAAAGACAGAAATATAGATCAATGGAACAGAACAGAAAGCCCAGAGATAAATCCACGGACCTATGGACACCTTATCTTTGACAAAGGAGGCAAGGATATACAATGGAAAAAAGACAACCTCTTTAACAAATGGTGCTGGGATAACTGGTCAACCACTTGTAAAAGAATGAAACTAGAACACTTTCTAACACCATACACAAAAATAAACTCAAAATGGATTAAAGATCTAAATTTAAGACCAGAAACTATAAAACTCCTAGAGGAGAACATAGGCAAAACACTCTCCGACATAAATCACAGCAAGATCCTCTATGACCCACCTCCCAGAATATTGGAAATAAAAGCAAAAATAAACAAATGGGACCTAATGAAACTTAAAAGCTTTTGCACTACAAAGGAAATTATAAGTAAGGTGAAAAGACAGCCCTCAGATTGGGAGAAAATAATAGCAAATGAAGAAACAGACAAAGGATTAATTTCAAAAATATACAAGCAACTCCTGCAGCTCAATTCCAGAAAAATAAATGACCCAATCAAAAAATGGGCCAAAGAACTAAACAGACATTTCTCCAAAGAAGACATACAGATGGCTAACAAACACATGAAAAGATGCTCAACATCACTCATTATTAGAGAAATGCAAATCAAAACCACAATGAGGTACCATTACACGCCAGTCAGGATGGCTGCTATCCAAAAGTATACAAGCAATAAATGCTGGAGAGGGTGTGGAGAAAAGGGAACCCTCTTACACTGTTGGTGGGAATGCAAACTAGTACAGCCGCTATGGAAAACAGTGTGGAGATTTCTTAAAAAACTGGAAATAGAACTGCCATACGACCCAGCAATCCCACTTCTGGGCATACACACTGAGGAAACCAGATCTGAAAGAGACACGTGCACCCCAATGTTCATCGCAGCACTGTTTATAATAGCCAGGACATGGAAGCAACCTAGATGCCCATCAGCAGATGAATGGATAAGGAAGCTGTGGTACATATACACCATGGAATATTACTCAGCCATTAAAAAGAATTCATTTGAATCAGTCCTAATGAGATGGATGAAACTGGAGCCCATTATACAGAGTGAAGTAAGCCAGAAAGATAAAGAACATTACAGCATACTAACACATATATATGGAATTTAGAAAGATGGTAACGATAACCCTATATGCAAAACAGAAAAAGAGACACAGATGTACAGAACAGACTTTTGAACTCTGTGGGAGAATGTGAGGGTGGGATATTTCAAAAGAACAGCATGTATACTATCTATGGTGAAACAGATCACCAGCGCAGGTGGGATGCATGAGACAAGTGCTCGGGCCTGGTGCACTGGGAAGACCCAGAGGAATCGGGTGGAGAGGGAGGTGGGAGGGGGGATCGGGATGGGGAATACGTGTAAATCTATGGCTGATTCATATCAATGTATGACAAAAAAAATAATAATAATAAAGAGATAATACCATTAAAAAAAAAAAAAAAGAAAAAGAAAAGTCAGAAGCAGAATCTAGGATGCTAGCCAGGAAATAAAAATCTTAAACTCTCTGATGTCCTGTGCATCTCAGGCAAATTTTGTGAAATATATCTACCTATTCCTCTGGTTACATAAAATCTACCCCAAATCCTCCAAGAGGTGGTACCTGGTGCCTGCATTCTTCCACCTGAGAACTGTTTTAATTGCTACATGGTGTACACTATGTGCCCAAGGACACGAGAAGAGATCTGTGAAATCAGTCAGATCTAGGGACAGAGAAGAGCGCTATGAAATTTATCAGGATATTTAAGAAGATAGTTGAGGACATTGGTCACTAATTTGTTCTCTTTGTAGATAGTCACAGAGAAAAATACTTTTGATATTGTATCAAAAATACTTATGCTTCTAAGCAACTGTTAAATTCTTCTAACACTTCAACAGATTCAACTTGGGCTGTTTGTGTTCTGTTTTTTATTTTCTCAGTTCCAACATCTTTACGCATATATCTACTTAGAAACATATCAAATTATAAAAGACAAGTGATTGCAACTGAAAGAATGGTGGGAAGACTTTAGGAATCCGTTTTCTTCCACCCAAGAACCATGGGAGAAAATTCTAACGGGCAGGTGTGAAAATCAACTGACCATCTGATCCTGTGGTCAGGATCACTGACCAGAATTCCTTCTCTGTTTTGGCAGTTAGAAACTGCAGGGCTGAATCCTGTGGTACAAACTGGCAGACACTGACATGGGAGTGGCCTACCTACTGTACATACAAGCTTCTTGCATATGTTTTGTATACAAGCCCCATTTTAAAAATTCATTTTGGATCGTCACCCTAGTTTACCCTACTCCTCATTTTTCTCAACAGGCCCTACATTAGAGCACTTTGATTTAGTCAATGTACCTTTGAAGGCTGCTTTAAATCCTCTTCAGAACAAGGCAGGGTATAAATATTAAGTAAACATATAACTGAATAGATAGATACAGCAACAAAACTTATATTTTTCTCTTCCCTCATAAATTATGATGCTTTATGTTACGCTTCATACATGTGAGTTGATCAGCAAGAAGTTTTATCTTACTGCCCCTCAGAACTGTCTCCTACCTTTAGTTTTTCATTTTGTGAAGTGACCTCCTCAAAGTCTTGCCGAAGTTTCTCCAGCTCACAGTGACGGTTCTGAGCCAACTCTTTGTTCTCCTCAAGCTCCGCATTCATTTCCTCAAACTGGAGAAAAGGAGGAAATAGCAAAATGAGACTAAAGAAAAGGAATTTCTAAATCATTCCCATTCCTAAGCTTCCATCTCCACTGATCCACTCTTCTAGCAAAAACCCACAGTTACTTGTGAACACAATCCTAAGCACCTAACTAACACAACACCTGCCGCTGTTGTTGTTGTTGAGATGCTAAGTAGTGTCTGACTCTTTTTCCACCTCCTGGACTATAGCTTGCTCGCTTCCTCTGTCCAAGGGTTTCCCAAGTAAGAATACTGGAGTGGGTTGCCACTTCCTTCTCCAGGGAATCTTCCCTACCCGGGGATCAAACCCACATCTCCTGCATTGGCAGGCAGATTCTTTTCACCACTGAAACAGCAGGAAAGGCTAAGGCAATACCTCACACCAGGTCAAAAAAACATTCTGAGGGCATCGCTGATTTTACCTTCCGGGCGTTGATGGTGATTGTGCCACCATAGAGACTGCTGCCTGCACCATACACTTTATAACCTTTTGAATTTACCTATGGAGAAGACAAAGATTCTTTAGTGAGAGACACTAAAATTTTAGTCTGATAACCAAAGTACTTTCAAAGGAGCCTGTTTGTCCCATCCCTTCTGAGTAGACTCCTTAAAATGACTCCAGTCTTCAAACTATAAATAAAACAGCACTTGCCCGTTCTAAAACTTCTGCTAAGTGTCGGTTAAGTCGCTGTTCCCGCTTTCGAATTTTGTCAATATCCCACTGCAGGTCATCGATCATGGACTCCAGGACGGACACTCGTGACTCAGCTGTCTCCACTTTACTCTGCAACTTGGAAAACTACATCCCAAAGACAGGTGTTCAGTAAAATATACCAAAAATAAGACCAAGTTAGAAAAGGAATGCCTTATATTCCAAATCCCACAGAATTAACCGTATACTGTATCATTACAGAAAAGATTTAAGTAAGAGATACTTCACTTTCTTTCCAACATATGAGCATAAAACTGAAATCACAGGTTCTTTCAACAGTTCTGGATCAGTCACAATCAGGAAAACTGTAGAAGTCTCTAAGAACTCTCACAAGGAAAAGACTACCTAAGATTTAGTGATTTTTCTACCTCTGAGAAGCACCATTTCCCTATACAGACCACAAACCCATCAGAAAATATGTGTTTTTTAAGAGATAAAAGATAACATCCTTGATTTTACCAAATATTTTAGGAGATAAAAATTCAAAGATTTATTTAGAAAAGACAATTATCTTTACCCTCAACCTTCTCTCCCACATTCCCACAAATGACAATCCAAAGAGAATGAAAGGAAAACTTCCATTCTCTTTTTCAAGTTGACCCCAGGGCAATCTAGAATTAGATGCTATAAAGATACAAAAATCTATGTTGTTCTCTGGTTATTTAGGAGCTATATATAGCTAATGCTGTTTAATACTCTCATCACAAACTCACACATGTGCACATCAATCTATACATATCCTTTGTGTTAGTTTTAAAATATGGCCCCAAAATTCTTTGACAGTCCTCCCAACAGCAGGTGAGGTCAATGTCCCCACCTGTTGAATCTGGGTCAACTTTGGTGACCCAGTGGAAATGATGCTACATAACTTCAAGATGTCTGAAAGGCCATGCAGATTCGGCCTGGTACTCTTGAAACACTAATTCTCTTCCTCTCAGGAGAAGCCAGTTGCCACATAAGAAGTCCAACTACCCTGAAACAGCCATGATGGGGAGGCGACACTCCAGTGGACAACTGGAGTCTTAGCTGAGGAGAGTTCTTAGCTGACAGGCAGAATCAACAGCCAGCCATGATAGCCATCATGGACATCAGGTCAGCTGAGGTAAGCACTGTGCCTCTCCAGCTTAGAAATGCTAAGATTTGGGAAAGGGCTGGTAAAGGAAGACTTTCTCATCTTGGCAGCACCTAGTTTATACCTTAAAACATAAAAGTTATACTATTTTTTTTACTACAGTCCAATTTCTTTATAAGGACCACTATACTATAACCCCTTTGAAGGCTGATAAAAAGTATTATTAAACTTCCCAGATGATTCCCATGCAACCAGCCCAGCGTGCGCCTTGGCACTGGAGTTTCCGAAACAGGGTATAATGAAGAACATGGGCTTTAAAGTTAAACAGACCGACACCTGAATCACACATTTCAACCACTTTCTGGCTGTATGCCCTCAGACCAGTCCCCAGTTTCTCTGAAAGTGTTTCCTTAGCAGTAAGATGAGTTATTTGACCATGGAGATAATACTCATAAAGTACTTAAATGCCAGGCACTACCTACATGGTAACTATTAACTTATAAGCACAAGAGTTGGGTGGCCCAACTAAGGCAGGTCAAATTTCAGCACACTGTTCATCACCACTTCGTCTCAGTCATTTTATATAAATAAACACCCAAATCTTGACACAGTTTGCTTACGGCACTATGTGTGTCCAAGTTTGGACTAAAAATCCACATTCCTCAAGTTCGTAGGTCGTCATAAATGCAGTATTTCCTACTGTTCCTTCCTCAGATAAATTTCAACCAACCCATTCCTCAGTAACATTGTACATGGTCGCTTGGACTAATTTAATATTTAGGGGTTTGGTGTGTTGTTTTGAAAACTTCATGATGGCAATTCTTCCTAAAAACTAAAATCCTATGATGTCTATTTAAACAAAGTCAAGGAGAAACATTCGATTCCTTCCTTCCCTTAAGCCTTTCCTCGGGTTTTGATTTCTCAGAGCTGGTTGCTTTAACCTGCCCTTCAAAACATCAAAGCAGACTTTCCAGAGGAAGACGACCTTTAAAGCACTCAGTGCTCTGAGTCAACGCCTGGCAGAGCCCACTGGAAACCGCCTCCTTTCTGGTCAGGTACCTCCTGAGACATGGTGCAATGCTTCTCCTGAAGGAGGTCGGTCAGTTCTTGGAGCCTCGTGTTCTCTTGTGCAAGGAAGGAATTCAGCTCCTGCACTGCTTCCTCCACCATCAGATTGTCTGAGGGAGAAGAACTGTACTTTAGTTTAGCAGCTATGGTGTCACATTTTAGAACGGTCTACCCCGCCAAAGCATTCACGTGCGAGCTCACTTCACTTTCCTGAAAACTTCAAGAAATAGTTGGCTTTTAAAATCTTCCCATGACAGATAAGGCTTGCTTAGAGGGCTTAGTCCTTATTAAAGCCCTTGCTTAAGAAAATCAGTCAACCTTGTGCTTCTGCAGAGGGAGACAGAGGCAAAGTCACCTAACGCCCGTCCCTTTCTATGAAACCAAAATGCCCTGTGAAAAAAAATGGAGGGGGGTCCTGTAACTCTATTCAGATAAGGAACGGTCACCCCCAAAAACTGCATTTTAGACTTGTAGACAAGACAGAGCATCTCTAATCAGTCTCAGACTTAACAGTAATAAAATTCTGTTTTCTAAGGCTATCACAAATTCCTAGTATTCACTAACAGTGACATGAAGCCCCTCTATTGGCAGAGAAGGGAAAGGCAGAGCAGAGAGCAGCAATTTCACTGTTCAAATGGGCATCTATAAAATCATGAAGAACAAAGACAAGAGCATAGGATTACTTATCATATTCTGGAATACTATGCTAGATGTACTCCGGAGGCTCAAGAAATGAAATGTATACTGTTATTTACAAAGAAGGTAGTACACCCACAGAACTTAACATACCAAATTAGTATGTTTAAAGTTAGAGTCATAGATACTATAGCTGGAATCCTCTCAGGTGACACTGACCTGATACTCTCAGGTGATATGCTGACCCTAGAGGCAGTTATCAGGAAGTGAAACTGGCATCCCTCTTAGAAATGTAACACAGGTCAGTCATGTGGTGGTTTTCATGGTTTTCAACCAAGATTACCCATCAGCATCACCTGGAGAACCTTTAAAATTAGATACTTACCTAGGACTCATCCTACACCTACTGAATAAGAATACTCATGGGCAGGGCCAAAAAACGGTATGCTCCAAAAACTCTCAAGAGTGATTCTGATTCAAAACCTAAGGTAAGAACTTGGGGCTGAATTTTAGTCCTCTTAATATCCTAAGATATTGAGAACAGGGCCCAGAATATAATAAGAGCTCAATAAATATTTAGTGAATTAATAAACAAGCTGATAAATGCAATTCTTTTGAATCAAGGGCCAAATAAATATGAGGGGAAAATGAACCGCCAAAAGTTAGAGTTGATGCTACAATTCACACTTCACACATCTTTGTCTCTTAGAACATTCAGCTAATCGATGGCAACCATCTTTTATGTTATAAATAACAGCAGCTTAGCAGTTTGTAACTTGTAATGAATGTTTTTACTTTTTAACTTGACCTCTACCTTAAAATGCATGCCATCAAAAGGAATAATTTTAAAGTACCATTTAATGCACTACTCTTTTTAGTTCCTTTTTTTTAAACACAGTAATTCCTTTCTTTGATTCATTTATAAAATCAAGTTTATCAATGACACAGTCTCTGCATGTGGCATTCTGTCTGATATAATATGCACATGGATATACTATAATACATAGAATATACATGGTATATCCATGTGCATATTGTTTAATAATACCGTCTAACTATTCAAGTAGAGCTAAGGGAGAAAGAAGTAACAGACAGCTCAGCTTACATTAGATGACAGGGAAGATTTATAGCCATTCATTCACCATTATACAAGCTCCAACTGGACACCAGAAACAGGGCAAGAAAATGGAGAAACAAAGAGTAAGGCAAGACAGTGCACCAAGAGACATAGCTGGGAACACACAAAGTAGATATAACATATGAACACAAAAGTCTGGTAGGACACAAATAATACTATTTACAATGGCTATCTCTGGGAAAGTAAGACGGGAGGGCTTTTGTGATTTCTGATTTGTATATCTTAAAACAAGTATCCATTATAAATAATAAAATATAGAAACACACAAACACACTATTAGAAAAACAAAAGAAACTTTTGACCACAGAATTTTACCAAGTCCTTAATATGCCTCTCCTTCTAATTTTATTAACTTGACCTAAATATCTTTAAAAACAAAAGTACAGAGTAAGAAAATTCTTATTTTTCCCAGCCAGTGATTCGACCTCCATTATATTTGAAATCTCTCTCAGAAATGAAAGGTTAATCATCTTAATGACAATCAGAGAAATTAAAATATTACAACTAGACCATGATTATTATTTAAAGCATGCTGCTGCTGCTGCTAAGTCGCTTCAGTCGTGTCCAACTCTGTGCGACCCCATAGACGGCAGCCCACCAGGCTCCCCCGTCCCTGGGATTCTCCAGGAGTGGGTTGCCATTTCCTTCTCCAATGCATGAAAGTGAAAAGTGAAAGTGAAGTCACTCAGTCGTGCCCGACTCTTAGCAACCCCATGGATTTAAAGCAGGAAGTCAGGACATTTAATAAGACGCAACCTAGCTACACAGGTACTTAACTACACTATACAAATTTAAGTTTCTGCATTAACTCTGAATAGTAACATAAAATAGAAGCTTTATTTCAAATAGACACTTTTCCATTCATTTATTTTGTTTTACCTTTTTAAACAATGAGATCTAACAATTCTAAAACCTGAGCCAACTCTGTTTGAAAATAACAAGAGATAACAGAAAAACAAAAAACAAGAACAGATTAAAACTGACTTCAAGAAATTTAATTAAAAATAAAGATATAAGTTTGAAAATAATAATAATGTATAAGTTTGAAAACTACAAACTCACACACAAAGATGAGTTTCTATTCCTCCCCCTCTGCTCCCCATCTCCCAGGTTTTGCCTCACCTCCACTGTTCAGCTTCCGTGATAAGAGCTCCACCTTTTCTTGCAGTTTATCATAGACGGTCACAATCTGGGACACCGCTCGGCGGGAGGACTCCACGCGTTCCTGCAGCTGAGATTCCATCTCTTCACTGGAACTGCTGGCCAAAGTAGCAAGGAAAGAGAAAGCTGGCTCTTGCCCTTCCCCTGAGGACACAGGGGGAAAAAAGAAGCCCCTAAAATTATAAAACTGCAAATATCAAAATCTACTTTTTCCCCTCAGATGGAGAGCCTCAAAGCGAAGCCCTACTTCAAACACCCAGAAAGCATGCCGCGGTAAACTTGTCACGAACACTCACCTCTCTCTCGGTCATCTTTCCGTTCTTGATTGCTATCAGAGTCTGGTTCTGGCTCGGGCACAACAAGGGCTTTTCTCTCTGTGAGTAGGTCTCCCAAACCTTGCTCCAGGTCATACCGCTTAAGGATGATACGGATGTTTTCATCAAACTAGAGCAGAGGAGGTACAGTTATGAAGATACAAAAGGAAGCAACTTTGGAAATAAAGAGAAGGCTAAGGAGAACTACAATGCTCAAACCAAAACCTGAGTAAATTAACAAGCTACTACCTGACTCCAGTACCGATTGACAATCAATAGTGAGGCATCATCAGTGGCCTGTCTTCGTTCCAGTTTTTCAATATGTTCACGGAGTTCATCTTCGATGGCCTGCCGTTGATCCAGCATTTCCGCCAGTTTGCGATTTTTGGTTTGCAGTGTTCGAATGTCTAACTCCTCCTGCCCCAGGAAACCAATCTTATTAATTTCCATAAAGAAATTAAACATATCAGCTGTTAAACTCAACAAGGGCTAATAAGTGGATAAGAAGTAACAGCAGGAAAAAAAAAAAAAAAAGAAGTAACAGCAGAAGAAATAAATACATGTCTGTTATGATTGGAGGAAAAAATGACATACGCAAATACACTAGAATCTTGACCTCAGTTCACTGTTCTAGTCACATGTACACAAACAAAATACTGCTACTGGGAGGCTCCACCATCCAGCCAGATCACCCTCTACCCCAGTCAGTCATCTGTCTCCTAAGGACTGCCCTTCATTCATTCAAGACTGTCAACCAAGTTCTTCTGTATCCCAGTCCCTGTCAACACATCTCGTGACTTCAATACACATTTTGACATGTATGCAAGTGCACGAGCCATCTAATCCTCTAGCATCTATACCGTTAGCATTTTGAATTCCTTAACTTCAATGATTACCTCCGTCACTGTGCCAGACATTTCAAAAGCCATAGCCTAGATTTCTGTCATATCTGGAACTGTGCCACATTTGAAATCTTAAATTCCAACTTCCCATTCCCTGAATCTTCCATTCCCTGATATCTTTCCAGATATCTCATGCCGTTATTCTAATATATTAGTCTTTATCTGGATCTCCAAAATATTGAGTTTTCTCCTTTCTCCTCTGTCTCTACTATCTTCCATACCTTGATTATACCCTATTGTATATTCCTTCATACTTCAGCTTACTGGGCTCCTCAAGTACTCGACCTTTAGTCTTTTTATTCTATTTCTGCACACAAACCCCAGTCTGAATCAATCCACATATTGGACTCCTCCATTCCTACACCCAGTATGATGAGACTTCTAGATAAGGTCATTAAACTAGGGAGACTGGCACCTTTACAAAGTGGGTTCTAACCTGAACAAATTTCATCATTTGTCCAAAAATGTTTCTTTCTTTAACAAGTGAGCTAGCTCCTATTCTACATCAAAGCAAAGTCAAACTACGAAACCCTATCTGCTCTCAAATCACACTAAGCAGGTGACTTTGCTTCCTATTTTAAAGAGAAAATAGAAGCCATCAGATGGAAAGCTCTTCAATTCCCCATCTCCTAGATCCATTCACACAGTTTACCAACCTATGCCCACACTCTAAAACCTCAACTTGTGCTCAGGATCATGTTCTCTTCTGTTTCTGCAAAAACGTCACTCCATCAATAACAGTGTACCCATCTCAGTACCTTTAACCTCTCTCTGAGGAGAAGCTGGTGGGGGGGTTGGGGGGTAGCGAGTAGGGAGGGAGAACCTAAGCAAAGAAATAGCATGTTGAAAGGATTACACTTTAACTTTACCTAGAAATGAATGACTATTTTAAAGTAAGAATCATTTATTAGAGCACCAATTTCTTGTTTCCCTTTAATTTTCTCTCTTCTATCTTATTAAACATTCTTGATACACCAAAACAGTCAACAGTTTCCCAACTGTACCAGCTTATGCATACTATTAATAAATGACATCTTTAACTTTTCTTTTCTGAGCATCACCTTCCCCGTCTTACTCCACCTGAAACCTGGATGAGAACACTGTTTCCCTACAGGCTTCTCCAGTGGGGGCTGTTTCTCTCCCACACCCTTTGAAGCCCTGGGCCTGGAGACAGGCAGGTGTCCTCCTTATTCTTCACAGCCACTTCTAAGCCACTATCTATTTGCTCCCTAAAACCTCCTAGCTTTGCAGATCATGCCACTGGTCTGGATCACCCACCACTCTGCCTTGCTGCACTCATCTACAAATGCCCACGTCACTTCTCCACATTTCCTGAAGATTTAGCACCTGGCATGTCATCACTCTCTCCAATACTACTCATGTTGTACTTCTTATTACCAATTTCAATTCCCATATAGATGATCTTTCTTGCATCTCAGATCCTGTACCCTGACCTCCTCTCCTCCAATGATCTTGTCCTGTAGCTCCCTCAGCCACCAAACTCCCAGTTAGTCTTAGTCTTAGACTTAGCTATACTTGGATGTTCTCTATAAACTCAATTTCCAACACCTCATTCTCCACAGTTTTGCAGCTCACTCTCTCTAGGTTTCCGATTCCATCCACTCTTCAGCAACTCCAGGATCTATACTCCAATGATCCTATGCCTTCATCCTAAACCTACATCCTTCACTCCTCTTACTTCCTTGCTTCCTTCTTAATCAAACTTAAATGCCATGACTGGTCACACTGTTTTATAACCTTCTCCTCCCTTATTCTATATGTGCCTGCTAAAAACCCCAACCTTGGTAACATCCAATTCTCCTCCTATATCCATGAAGCTGAATGTGACTAAAAAAATAAAAACATAAAGCACCATGCTGACTGGCCTCAGTTTAAACTCAAGTCATAGACTCAAGTGGGTTCTCGGTGCTGCCCAGCAACGCTATCCCATCTCTCTAGTCCATTCTCTCTTCAAGATGACTATTTCGTACCTTCTCCTGTCTCTTCACACCTCCAAAACTTTCTCCCCCATCCTCACTCTCAGATGAGTCTTGCTTCTGATTTCACTGAAAAAAAACAGAAGCAATCAGAAAAGCATGTCCACATCTATCACCCACACTCCGACTACTGACCTATTATATCTGAGCCCGCATCCCTTGTGTTCCTCTCCTAGTTAAGGCCCTATCCCCCGCTTATGCATTATATCACATTCTCTCTTCTGTTCAAGAGACAGAACAGAACCAGTAACTGCTCTCTCCTTCTCCTACATCATCAAGTTTATGCTTAGTCACTCAGTCGTGTCCGACTCTTTGTGACCCCATGGACTGGAGCCCGCCAGGCTCCTCTGTCCATGGGGATTCTCCAGGCAGGAATACTGGAGTGGGCGGCCATGCTCTCCTCCAGGATCAAATTTATCCTATCAAATCATTTCATCAATCAATAAAAATGCCATATCTCCTACTTTAAAAACACAAAAAACAAAAACTTCCCTCAACCTCTGATTTCCCTCGGGCTGAGGCCCCATTTTCTTGGTTCTACTTTACATCAACACTCCTCCAAAGCAACATCTCTACCTCTTTCCCCTAACTCTCCTCACACACTCTCTTAAACTCACTGTAATCACGCTGCCATGGCCACCACTCCACCAAGGCAGTTCTTGTCAAGTCTCCAGTGCAATTTCTATTACTAAATCTAATCTCAGTCCTCCCCTTTCTCAACCCATCAAGAGCCCCTGATCAACTCCTTCTTGAAACCCTCTCTTCCTTTGGCCTCTGGGACCCCACCCTCTCTCGTTCTCCTCCTGCCTCAGTGGCCCCTCTTTGGTTGGCCTCATCTCCTTGACATGAAGTGTTGCTGCTCCAGGGCCCTGTTCTCAGACTTCTTTATCTATGCTCGTTCCTTACAGGAGAGCCTATAGTCTCATGGATTTAAATTCCATCTACAATGCTTCAGAAATGTTCAACGTTAGCCCAGACCTCTCCACAGACTGCAGGTCACCTCATCCAATTACCTGTCCACTCATAAGTCTAATAAATACCTCAGACGTAGAGTCCAATATCAGACTTATGATTCCTCCCCCATAGCTCCCAAAAATCTGCTCCTTTCATATACGTCCCTAGCTCATGTGAAAACTCCATACTTCTAAAATCCTGGGCTCATCCTGCCTCCTTTCTTTCATCCCCTTCATCCAATCCACAAACAAATCTTGTTGACACTATCCTCACAATAGCCTGAGCCACCATGATCCTTCATCAAGATTATTGCAACAGTCTTCTACATATAGCAGACGCTTTTTCATCCTATGCCAGACTTCAGCACAGCTCTGGTGGACAGCTCCAGTCACACCAGCAGTGTTCCCACTTGAAGCATACCATGCAGTCTCAAAGGTTTTGTTCCACAATCTCAGCTGGTTTACAACAGAAACCCTGAAGTGCAGAAGAAAAGTTATTGCCTTCAAGGGCAACTGTCAACCAGCTGGGTCAGGATTCAGTGGATACGTGCCCCAGCTCCCCACCCTTAGAGAGGAAGAATAGGAGGGAGAAGAGGGGCAAGGAATGAGGCAACAATTCTGTTAACTGAACTCCTGCTTATAAACTTAGCTCCTTTATGGTCTTTTCTCAAAACCTAAGTCAGAGCATGTTACTTCCCTGCTTAAAACCTTCCAGTGGCTCCTTACTGCCTTCTGGATAAAGTCTAAACTGGCATGCCTGTCTTGTGCCTCCCTTAGCATTATGCAGTATCTCCGGGAAGAGCACATTTCCCACTCTATCATACAGTCTGTTCTTTTCTCAGTGCCAACCTACAAACTCAAGTCCAGGAGCTGTCCTCAGCGTAAAGCACAGTGTCTGGCAAATAACAGATGCTCAACAAATATTTATGTTTATTGAATGAAAAAATGTCCCTGGGAGGCATGATGTGAGACAGTGCCAAGACAAAATCACCTGCTGGCAACAGGAGGCTGATGAATCCCAGACAGCAAAGCCAGAACTAATACTTCATCAACAATTTACTCTGAATGCTCCTATTACTCTCTGATCCTCAATTTCAAAAAGTAGATATGGTTTTGTAGGCTATACAAATGTAAAGCATTCTTACACCATATCCCTATGGTTAAGTTCCAAAATACAGACTCCCAACCTATTACAGTGAGTTTATGGGGTCTAAAGGACATATATATAACATTACTATGAGTTTTTGGTGTATAATTGTCAAAAAAAATTGACAACTCCATAACAATAAGGATGATATCTATTTTACTCACCATTATAGACACAATATCTAGCCCAATAAAAACTATTAATAGATCACATATACTGAGTACTTAGCATGTTAAAAAGTAATGTTCCTTAACAGGAACCCTTTCATTTCTTCCTCTCAAAACCTCAACGAAGTAGATACTATGATTACATTTTACAGACAAGGAAATAAGAAGGCACTCTCTCAATGATTGATTTTTGCTACACTGCTTTAGTACCTGGCCCCTTAGTTTCCAATGAATGAAAAATCAGTTTATAGGTTTCTACGGCTAAATAACTACAATCAATGCTGAATCTGGCACCAGACTCTTCAAACAATATGAATACACCTTTAAAAATAAAGATCAAATGTCATATTTCTTTTTCAGAAATGAGCAACACATCATTTCATCTACTTTTGGCTGTTTTATCTCCCTCTTCTTTTCAAATCAACTTCCCTTACTCCAAAAGGCTTCCATAATCATTACTTCTAGGTTGCAACTGACAGAAGAAAAGCACACTCTTACAGCATTATTTCCACGTACCGTTGAAGAGACACCCCCAAGTTTAATTGTTTCCACTGTGGTCCCTGAATCTTCAACAGCTGTCTTCTTCTCTGGAGGCACAGATGTGCCAGGCTCTCCAGCTGCTCTTTTATTTCCAATTCCTGACATATTGGCACAAGATGATAGCTGTTTTCCTGTAGAGAAAAATAAAGTCTTAGGTAAGATAGGCAAGGAGAGCAACTAGAGTCCATCTATGATGTAAAAGCTAGCAACTTTTCCTGTCAATCCTTTAACCCGGGTCCATTAATTCCACACTCAGCCACACGATCCTCAAGTTTCTCTTGGAAAGAGAAAAGTAAATTGTGAAGTAAGAGTCGCAACTGAATTTACAGAACTACAAAGTTCTAAATAGGATGCTATTAAAATACAAGACAATGGGCAAAGGATGAAGAGACTTAGAAAATTTTCAGGCATCTCATTTCCTGAAATGCCAACATCTGAAAATATAGTTTGATTTAGAAATATAGAAAATCAGTTAATTCTATAGTTGTTGGGAGAATCAGAGAGCTGGAAGAGACCTGGGAGATGTCTACTTAATTATTAACACTGAACAAGCCATATATCATCTCTGAGCCTCAATTTCCTAAAGCAGAAATAACAACAGTATATGCTTCCTATGCTCCTCATAATGAATGAATAAGTACAGAAAGACTAGCATAAGGCCGAACACAAAGCATGCTCTCAGAAATGCTAACTCTCCTTTTTATATTTTAAGTTTCTTTATTTCTAAACGCTCTCCTCACGAATTTGTGTCACCCTAGAGAAGCTAGATCTGGGTGTGAATCCCAGCACTAACTCTTAGAGAGCCATGCTGCCTTGGAAGGGAATTCTTCATATGCACAATGCAAATGACCAAATACTCTCTCTGCTCTACTCGCCTCCCAACGTTTCGGAGCTCAAAAGAAGCGGAATGGATGCTAAAGCACTTTGCTACTGAAGGTATCAGCCCTGTCATCACCGAGACGACACACAACTCTGCTTCCAACTGAAGCTCCAGGAGAAGGGTATCGGGGGCAGCAACCAGACTGGGACCTCGCCTGGAGAGAGAGGAGGAGGACAATGGCCTCAATCCGACTACAGAGGGGCCAAGGGCCCCAGCCTTCGGAGAGGCCAATTACAGGCCCGGGAGAAGGAGGCCTTGGAGCGGAAGAGGGTGGAGATTCCCATTGCCCGCTGAGTCCCGTCCCGCCCTTGGCCGAGATCTGACCTGAGTTCTTCCAACTTGCGCCGCCCGGTAGTGGAACTCGGGGCAGTTATTCACCAAGGTCCGCGTAGCCCTCCCACCTCTCACCCCTAACCCACAAGTGAAGACCCAGCGAAGCTTCCGGGAGGCGGGGCCAAGGGGAGGAAGAAGGGAAAGAAAAGAGGAAGTCGCTTCAATCTGGCAGCGTGAAGGCCAAGACTCAAACCGGGCGGAAGTGATGCGCATTGAGGGCGCCCCACTTCCGGAAGTAAGCCCCGTTTAGCAGCTCTTGGGCACCCGGAGGCCGCGAAGTCCAGGCCTCCCTGACGTGAGAGGAAATGTCCCAGATTTTTTTCCCGTTTGTTAACCATTGCTCCTGCGACCTGGTTTTTTTTTTACTGTGAAAAGTGAAAATCGCTCAGTCGTGTCCGACCCTTTGCGACCCCATGAAGTATACAATCTATGGAATTCTCCAGGCCAAAATACTGGAGTGGGTAGCCGTTCCCTTCTCCAGGGGATCGTCCCAACCCAGGGATCGAACCCAAATCTCCCTCATTGCAGGCGGATTCTTTACCAGCTGAGTCCCAAGGAAGCCCTTAAACCTTTTATTTTATTTTATTTTATTTACTGAGTACCTTTTATTTACAGTGCCTATCGTTCTGTTACCTATTATTGGTTCTCCTCAGACTGGCGATTGGCTGATGGCCCCGTCAATCCCCAGGGGAAAGGACTAACTTTCGGACACCTCGGAAAAATATTACTGTGAGCCCCTTCTTGTTGAAATGTAAGATTCTGGAGAAAACCCAAGAGATTCGGTAAGTTTAGAAGGTTGTAACTATTACAGGGAAATGTTTGACAGCTCTGTCTACACATTAAAATCACTTGGGGAGTTTTGGTCCCTCTTGTGTAGGGCCTGAGCATCCACATTTTGTGAAAAAGCATTTCTCCAGCCCTCCTCCAACCCCCACTAGATTCTAATGTGCAAACGGGATTGACAGTTACTAACTTTGTGTATATTTTCAACAAGAAATTGACCTGGGAATAGATAAACATAAATCAATAGGTTGTTTCTGATCTTAACACTCGTCTATTTTAAGCTAATTAAGCATTGATTTTAGTTAATAACAAACTGCTATTTTCCACTCAATTAAACTGAATGTGTTTTAATGATAGGAAGGTAATCAAACTAATTTATTGATGAAAAGCTGTATGCCTCACAGAGTTATGAAAAACTACCCAGTAAAGTCAGAATGTAAACAGTGGGAAACAAGCGTTCATGTTTCCTGATACTAGAGGTAAAGAGGCAACTGGCTCCAAATAAACTCATTGGGTGAAGCAGAAGCCTGAGAGCCATGTTTGGGGACCTGTCAGGGAAAGCATTGTATGAAATGACTCTCTCTGACCTCCCTCCTTTGACTGCTCTGCTCTTGGCAAAGCTTGCATGCACAGAACCACTGAATGGCATGCAATGATTCTAGCCCAAAGTTTGTAAACTTGAAGTTCACAGGCTGTACTTGGCGGACAAGTATGCTTTGTTTATTTCGGACACTATTGACTGTCTTTTAAGATATTTTAGGACTTCCCTGGCAGTCCAGTGGTTAAGACTCCATGCTTCCAATGCAGGCTATATGGGGTTCAATCCCTAATCAGGGGACTAAGATCTCATATGTCACATGGCACGGCCAAAAAATATATAGATAGATTACCAACTTCTCTTGAAAATGTTGAAGGTCTGGTAACACTTGGTTTATATTTTTGCATGACCACATTGCTTAAAGCTGAGTGGTTATTTTATTTCTGTTGGATATGATCCTCACTATTGGTTACTGATTCCCTGACAGTAGTTGAATTTCATTTGAGTGTTATCAATGTGTGTTGTATTGTGCTAAATCAATCCCTGGTCTAAGAGAATGTTGTTGGTTGCCTACTCAGCATCCACTTCCCCTCTCTCACCTTAATAGAACACAACCAGGATTTTATTCATATGATTATTTACATTCACTTAGACCCCTTCATTCCCCATGTCTTGAAGGAAGCTGACTTCACTTCCCTCTTCAAGGATTGTCTTAATTCAAATAGTAAGTCCCATTCCCAAACCCAAGTTCTGCTCTTAACAGTGGATAGTTTATTGGGCTGAATTGCTTGGAATAATAGGACTGAAGCAGTTTACTTATCTTCTGAATTTCTTGTGAGGCCTGAAACTGTTGGAGCCTTCTTGTTACCCGGCTTGATAATGAAGTCAATGCAGAGATGGGAAAACTAAAAGAATCTCAGGGATGTTTCTCCAACTGAGTAAATGTTAAAAGACCTAATTAGCTTTATTGAATAATTCATGAATTGGGCAGCATCCTGTTTAGCAAGTAGAGGGGAGCTCCAAAAGGCTATAGAAAGGGAGAGGTTTTTAAAGGTAAGATCATGAAGTCAAAAACAAAGATTATTTCAAACTTAGGTAACCTATCCATAGTGGATGAGGGGATCTATGTGCCGATTACTTCATCTTCCTTTCAGGGATGGAAAGGTTTACCTCATTGGTGCTGACCAGAAAATTTCACACTGACCAGTTAGGATTACCTTCTTGGAAAGGATTGTGACTGCCATAAGGTGAGGTATTAAGTCTTCCTTTTAGCGCAGGTGACTCCATTTTGGGCCTCTCATTCTTTTAACAGGGAAATGGTGCCAGGTCAACTCAGGACACCCCTATTCCACCCACACTTCAGAGTGCTGGAGAGGGTATTGAGAAGACAGCAGACCTTATAGAACCTTTTAATTCTCACCATGTAGATAACCAGATTTTCCAGCTACTGGTGAGATCTATCTTTCCCAAGAGTTCCAGTCATCTGACACCTTCCCAATAGCCTGTCCTGATTCAAAGAGGTAGCTTCACCCTAGAGAAAATGGAATAGATGAAAGGGAGGATGGCCAAGACCTCTTTCATTGACCACGTTTCCAGTTTCTGATTAGCTGCCACATGTTCACAAGCTACCAGCCCACAATCGTAATCAAGAGAAAAAAAGAATAACCCTGGAAAAATAAGTTTGGTCCTCACTACTAAATGGCAGAACGTTTGCTGAGCTATAAGAATATTTTTTTGGGGGGGGAAGCTTCCTTGGTGGCTCACGTGGTAAAGAATCTGCCTGCAATGCAGGAGACTAGGATTCAATCCCTGGGTCGGGAAGGTCCCTTGGAGAAGAGCATGGCTACCCACTCCATTATTCTTGCCTGGAGAATCCCATGGACAGAGGAGCCTGGCAGGCTACAGTCCATGGGGTCGCAAAGAATCAGCCACGACTGAAGCCAACTTAGCGTGCACAAGGACATTTACTATTTTATACCTTTGAAAGTTCTTGTATTTGATTGCTTGTATTAGCATGATAATTTATGTAATAATCCTTTTTAAAAAGGAGCAGAGTCATGAAGATTTCAAGTGATTTTTTCCAAGTTGCTTAATGGCTATTTCTCCAAGGACCCGTCTTCAGGCTTGTTGCCAGTCTTGGTTAAATATATGGTCCTCCCACCAGGTGGCAGCAGGCAACGTGCTTTTCACCTCCGGTTCTTCAAAAGCTTTGCTTGAAGAGTACAATATTAACTCTTTGGTCATGTCTTAACTCTTAAAAATCTGAACAACTAAATAGCAGAGGCTTAATGCTTTCATAAAGGATAAAATTAAGATATTTTGGATTTTTGTTTACCACCTTGTCTGTGCTTGCTGCAGATGTTCTGCTGTAAGATTTTTGTGGTATCTCCATGCATTCCAGTATTCCGTGTACTCTGGATTGGGTTATTTGTGTGCTAAACATGATTCTAGAAGTCCCTTATTTATCCTATTTTTAGACCAGTTGTATTCTATCCAGCATGACATCACTTGTTAAACAGAAACACAGATTCCATGGCGTCTGCTTTATACTTGGTGAAATCTTAGAATCTTTGGGGAAAAGCTCTCTAAAAATGCAAGTTCTTACTTTTTAGATTATGCCCCACCTCTGAGCATGTTTGAGGACCGCTGCTCCAAGTGATAATATCCAGTTCTGCCTGAGAGAGTTCTTCAGAAGCCAGCCCTCTCTTGTCCTCTCCCTCCCTTACCTTAATTGTCATTCACCATGGCCGCAGCCATCTCCTTCTCCACACCCTGCCTCCTCCTCTCCAGATCACCTGGCCCACTGTGCCACATCAGGCCTAGCCCTCTTTGTGAATTCTGGGGACCATGATCGTGGCTCAGTCCAGGGAGGCAGAGTCAGGCCTCTCATCCTCAGAGAGTGAGGATAGGGAGTCCCACCCAGCAGGGTCTATGGAAGCATAAGAGCTGATATGTGATCACAGGTTGTCAGAAAAGCTCCACTTCTTCTAAAAAGTTATGTTCTATGTTACAGTCAGAAAAATTGTCTTTTTATACCGTGTGGCATTCTGTGGTTAGATTATGAATAGTTTTATCATTTTGATTTCATTATACATTGGTCCTTGCTCTGACTCCCTCATTAGAGGCTGAGAATTTGGAAAGTTGGAAGCACCCTAAGTAGTGCTTCACTTCTCACTAGGTAGGTCCACTATTTCCTATCACTACTACTAGGTACCTTCAGCAATCCATGCTGACTTTCAGCATGACTGAAATGCTTGCATTAGGCATCGGGGTGAGGGTGTGGAACGTAATTACAAAGGTAAGATTTGGAATTTTCATTTCCAGTGGCACGGTGTTAGTCAAACTGGTGAATGTGAATGCAGATTTTCATGGCCTTGAAGGGTAAGGGGTATAGGATACAAAGCCCGGGAACTATTAAGGTTGGGTGCCTATTAGAGACCCCTCCCCATAAAAGTAAACTAGATACAATTCTTCTAACCTCCAAGGGACTGTCTCTGCCTTTGTATAAAGATTTTTTTGCTGATTGATCTGAACTTCCAGAAGATACTTAGAGTTTCAAAGAATGCAGAGAGGTGAAGGAAGGATAAAGGACACAGGCAAAGCCAACCGGGAATGAGAGTACTCCTTATTGAAGTCCTCAGGAAAAAGAATCTGAGATGGAGACTTGTGTGCAAGAGGTTTAGTACCTAAGGGAAGTGAAGGAAGCAGGATGAGGGAGATGAAGAAGTTGGACTATGTTGCTGTCACTCCAGAGTCCTCCACTAATATGATGGGTAGCTCTAGAACTGGGAAAGCCTTTCAGAGTTGCCCTGAATTGAGTCAAGGAGGCCAGGCTTTTCTACCCCTGCATCAGTCAGTCATTGGAGATGGATACTGGGGAAGAGGGCAGGAGCTTGAACCAGGTTTGGCTTCCTTCAGCTAAGTGCAGTCTCTGGAGGGGAACTCAACTCACTGCTGTCGAGGTCCAGCACTGCCAGCAGCTGGGGAAAATGAGTTCTTCAGTTCTAATAGGGGAAGGGGGAAACGTTGGCAGCATACCATAGTATCCACTGGTTGAGCCAAGGGTAAGGGTAATCAGTGCTGGAGGACCCAGAGCTGTGAGAGTTGAAAAAATGTCACTTTAGAGTCTCACTAAGGACATAACAACCACTCCAGAAGTCTTGCCTGGAGAATCCCATGGACAGAGGAACCTTGTGGGCTATAGTCCATAGGGTCGCAACGAGTCAGACACGACTGAAGCAGCTTAGCAAGAGACACAGGTCTGGGGCTCCCACTTGACTTCTGCAAAAGAAAGGGAGGAGTCTTGCTGAAAAGTGGTCCTGCTCCTAGCAGGTAGACACTCCCTTAACCCCTTTGATGATGGTTTGTGAGGAAATTATTTTACGCTGAAATTATGGCTCTTTTTATTCCTACAGAGAGAAAAATGGAAGAGCCCATTTCCCAACACTTTAATAACCCAGTGTTAGGGACTGAATTCTGCTCCCCCTCGCAAACTCACATGTGTCCCCCAGTGTGATAGTATTTGGAAATGGGATCTATAGCAGGAGCAGGGAATCAGAGCCATCTGTAAATTTAACAGACAAAATCCAATTGAGGGTTCGATATAGTACATTATATTTATAGACTAATTAAGAAAGAAATGACTACTTTCTAATATTTAGTCTTCTCAACCAGGTACATATCTCTTCGCTTTTCTCAAGCCTAATTTTATGTTTCAGTAAAATTTCATGTTTTTCTTCTTGTTACTTTTCTTTCTTGTTACTTACTAAGTTTATATCTAGATAGTCCATAGGTTTTGTTGGTATTAAGAATAAGACTTTTTAAATTATATTTTCCAACTGTTTATAAGTGCTACGTAGGACAAGCTATGTGTATATAAATCTATATTACTTTTGATTTAGTTTTATAAAACTCTCTTGTTCTCTTGGATTCCTTTTTTTGGGTGGAGAAAAATCATATAATCTGCAAATAAGAGCTGTCTTGGGGAGTACCTTGGTGGCCTAGTGGTTAGGATTCCGGGCTTTCATTACTGTGGCCTGGGTTCAATCCCTGGTCAGGGAACTGAGATCCCACACGCCACACAGCCAAAAAATAACACTAGTTGTCTTTTTTCCTTTTCAGTGTGTGTACCCCTTTTGTCCCTTTTCTTATTTCATTATGTTTTGAAGAGAGTGATGGCACTGAAGATTCCCTCTCTCATGTATTTTTTTCCCACCACAGGTATTATCCCACTATGTGTATTTTCAGTCCATGCCATCAATGTTATATACTGTCTTTCAGAAGGTGACAGCTGAACTTGCTTGTGTTATATGGCCCTCACTTATTAATCACCATCTGGGTCACCTGTCTAAATTTATCTGTCTATTAAGGCCCAATTCAAATCTCTGTTCCTTAAATTAAGACTTTCCATTTCTTGTCCCAGGCTCTTGCTGCTGAAACCCACCAACTCTGACAATGAAGGTAGTGTTAAAACTTGAAATGGAATGCAAGGAGACAGCCGCTAAGGAACACTAGTTGCTTAACATAAAGCTCTCTCCCCAGGTGGTGTGCAGGTGAAGTCACCTTACTTCCTATTCTGGGGCAAACACAAAGCTGATTAGAGTTTTAGGATCCCTACAGGTGATCAGGACTAAAGAAAGCACTATTTCCAGACTTCTGTGTAATAGTCTAGCCAGAATGATCTTTTGTTGATTATTTCTATAAGATGATAATTTTCATTCTCTGGTTATTAATTTCTCTTCTTGTAGCTGGTGTGTGCATCCATAGATAATCAGAAAGCTACTTTGTGAACCTGGAATGAAAAAAAGCAGGATTGGTTGTATTATTTGATGGTACTTATCAAGAATGGCTGGCTAAATAATGGTACAGCTTCACAGTGGAAAATGTATCTAAATTTATAGTGCTAACATGAAGCACCATGGGAGTATGACTAGTATACTCTCATTTTCATGAAAAAAAAATTGAGCCATATTTATAACTGAAATGTACTAAAAGAGTAGAGCTTAAATGTTCTCCCCCCCCACATTTTTTTTTTTTATAATGCAATAATCATTATCCCAGCCCAGGGTATTGTGCTTGTTTATTCAGTTCAACCCCTCAGAGCATATATTTGGGACAGTTAGGTTTCCAAGCACCCCCCGCACCTCCACCTTTGGAATTTATATGAGTCTCAGAAGAATCCATTTGGACGGAAGTCAGGCATCTTCTCCATTGAGCAGTCAAGAGTTAAGAGATCATTGAAGTCCAAAGAATCTATATCATGCAATATTTACATTGCAGGTAGGGTCTTCATTTCAGCAAAACAGCATCAAATGTCACATCAGATATTGTTCAGGTGAAGCTTATTTGAGTTTATATTGAGTTTGTAAATATGTTTTGGTTTTATAGCTGTATAAGCATAAGGCATTTATACCAAGGCTATGTTGATATATTTTTATCAAACATTACAATAAAAGTGATTTGTATAAGGACTAGGTGGTCCATGAGAAGTTTATTTTCCTTTAGACAAGTGTCTGTACATTACTTCAGTTTGAAAAATTTTATTTTTATTTAATTGTATATGTACTGTCTTGTATTGTTCATGATTATTACTTATTTCTAGTCTTTTTTATTCTCTGTCTTTTAAATTCTGAGATCAATAAAGGAGAATTGATATCAATATAACTGGCATAGGATATCAATTTAAATATTCATTGACTAACAAGCTACATATATTAATTACATTAGTTACATTCATTTGGATATGTTCAGTTACGAATTTCTAGAGCTTAAAGATTGTGGCCAAACTTAGTTAAAAGAAGTTGTCATTGTAGTAGTGTATGGCCAGGAACTTGTGAATGTTTGGAATCTTGCCTTATTGATATTCCTTCTCCACCTCAGGAAGAATAAGGCTGACAATACTGACCACTCAGTTACAGTTACTACACACTTGTGAAGTCAGCTGAGACTGCCTCCAGCGTCCCAGCTCTTATAGAGTCTCTAAAGCTGGATTCCTGCTCCTGTTACCTCCGTAATATTTGTGCACTCAGCCAACTCTCTTCTCTCTCCTCCTCCTCAGAACCTCAGGAAACACTCTGACCTTACACATGCACATACTGGCTATTGTGAACTTAAGCTGATGTGTTACCTCTTACAAGCAACTCATTCACATTTGCAGTTTGCTTGATTTTTACTGCAGGATAATGGTATTATTTCCTGTTGAAGATGTTCACACAGCAAGAGGCACATGATATTACTTGGAGAAGGTGAAGAGAGTTCAGATGACATCCCTTCCCTGTTCTTCCTCCCAAGCATAGTTCTGGTAGGTAACACTTAGCTTTCAGTAATGGATTAAGTCGTTATGCCTTACTTACTGAACTAAAACCTCTGTGAACAACAACAAAAAAAAGGACCAAGGTTGTCACTCATGATCCAGTTATACCAACGGTTAAGTCACAGTCCACTGTCATTGCCCAACAACAGTGCACCCTGAAAGGAATCAAGATGCAAAGACAGGATGGAGCATTCTTCTATTTTGGAATGGGTCCCTAGATAGTTAAGATGCATATCTCAGAAAAAATCTCAAAGATCTCAGGTTCTTGCATCTTCCCATACATAAAAAAGCACTAAATTCATTAACTTCAGATATCTGTTCTTTGTGATTAACAGTAATCTGTTATGAAGATATGTGCTTGACGTCATGTATTTCCTAGCCCCAAAATTCATATATTTACTGGCTCCTCCCCTATCTCCTTGGAGCAGTTCCTCAGCGCTGTCTGAGGCTGCTTCCCAGGCTATGGTCCTCAGTAAGTTCCCTGAGTAAAATGGAAATTCACAACTTTTATGTTGTATATTTTCCTTTCAGTGGACAGTTTTGGTGACTATGAAGGGACTCAGAGCTGATTTCTCTCTTTCTGCTGAGTTCTATGAGGATCCAAAGCCTTGGTACCAGCAAGGGCCTTTTGTGCCCATCCACCTCCACCAGGAGTCCAGACAACCGGGTATGTCTCTCCTGGGTCTCAGACATCTCATCTCAGTTAATAAATTCTTTGCTGTAAGGAGTGGCGTTTCCTTGAACTTTAGGCAGTTCAGGAAAGAGGTACCTTGACTTCTTAGTTGAAAGATACTGGGAAGACTTGAATTCTCCATTGAAAGACACAGAGTAAATTGACCAATTGAAAGACCCTGGGAAGGTTTGGACTGGGTGATCAGCTAAGGGGATGGCATAGCATTTTCCCTTAAATTGGCTACTTTAACAGAGTTTGTAGAACTGAAAGTGAAGATACCGTATAAGAGCTTCAAGTTCTGAAAAGAAGTCATAAAAAGCTCCTCCAAATTGGTTGCAGCTTTCTGAGGGAACTGAGAAACTTGTAGGAATGGTATAGTCCTCATACTATGCAGCAGTGCATAGGGAAGCCCACTCACTAATTAAAAACTCACTTATCCAGGGACCCACACACATGCACATAAGGATTGGCCATCAAGAGCTCGAAGTGCCCACAGCAGTTTTAGACTGCCAGAGGGAAAAACTGAGACGTACAAGAGCTGAAATGACCCTAGGCTCATACCTAGAGAAGCTTAAAGCTGTCCAACCACACGGTTTTCAATAGTAGTTTTATCCTACCAAACCAACTGGAAAGGCTCCCTCCCTCCCACAAAATCTAATTCATAAAGAGCTTTTTTTAATTGGCTTAAAAATTAGTGCTTTTAAATTAAATATTTCTGAATGCGATAGAAACTAAGGCAAATTTTTTTAAGAACATGTGCTCTAGGATTAATCTTTAGTGAATAAAAATGAGTTTGTTGATTTAATGAAATAGGCCTGGGACTTCCTTGGCAGTACAGTGGTTAAGACTCTTGAGCTCCCAGTGCAAGGGGTGTGGGTTCGATGCCTGGTTGGAGAACTAAGATCCTGCATGCTGCACAGTGCAGCAAAAGATTAAAAAAAAAAGAAGAAGTAAAGAATTTTTTTAAAATGAAATAAGTCTCTCTTTAGAGTTGACAGCCTTAAATGTAAAACTCCTATTGTACCTAGGTTTACTAAAAGTCAGATTTATGTCTTCTCTGTTACAAAAGTTTTCAGCAACAAAAGTAACTTGGTATAATGATATTTTCATAAGTAAATTAAATGCAAGTCAGGTAAGAGTTTTTGGGGGGCTTTCCTTGTGCCTCAGCGGTATAGATTTTGCCTGCCAAGCAGTAGACACAGGTTGGATCCCTGAGTCAGGAAGATCCCCTGGAGAAGGAAATGGCAACCCACTCCAGTATTCTTGTATGAGTGCATGCTTTAAGAAATTATGCCCATCAACAGATGATTGGCTTAAGAAGATGTGGTATATATGTACAATGGAATTTTACTTAACCATAAAAAAATGAAATATTCCCATTTACAGCAACGTGGATGGGCCTAGAGAATATTAAATTTAGTGAAGTAAGACAAAGGCAAATATATGATATCACTTATATGTAGAATCTAAAAAATAATACAAATGAATATATATAAAATAGAAACAGTCTCATAGGCAGCAAATTCCATTACCAAAGAGGAAGGAGGGGTGGAATATTATTAATAGGAGTACAGGATTAATGGATACTACACACAAAATAGATAAGCAGCAAGAATTTGCATAGCATAGAGAATTATATTAAATATCTTGTAATAACATAAATGGAAAATAATTATATGTTTATATAATATGTAACCTATAATGGAAAATAATGATATACATATATACAGATAAATTGAATCACTCTGCCATATACCTAAAACTAACATGAGACTGAATCAGCTCTACTTCAATTTAAAAAGAGAATAGAACTATGATATGATCCAACTGTTCCACTTCTGAGTATTTATCTAGAGAATAAAAAACACTAATTCAAAAAAATATACACATCCCATGTTCATCACAGTATTATATACGATAGCCTAGATATGGAAACAACTTACATGTCCATTAAATGAATGAATAAAGAAGATGTGGTGTATCAGTGAGACGTCAAGTTTGCAGCAAAGCAAGGAGATGGGAGAACATCTCAAAATCTGCTCCAAGAAGGCAGGGAGCTCAGGTGTTTATGGGATAAAGAAAAAAGAATCAGGGCTGTCTGAGGCTTGGAGAGTGGGAAAGGTAATTGGAAAAGATGTGATAAACATCGATCTACTCAGGTGTAACTAAGCTACAGGCCTCTGCAAGTTCAAAAGGTCACAAGTGCAGATGCCCATGTGTGCCCAGTTCAAGGGTGATAGTCCTATCTAGTCCTAACCAGCGTAGCACAAACTAGACACACCTGACTCTTGGCTCAGCTTAACCTAGATGCCGCTGACTCCAAGTTCCTGGAAAGCAACTCAGGCAAATATCTTTTTTTTTTTTTAATATTATTTATTTATTTCTATCTCTGATCTTTGTTGAGGTATGCAGGATCTTTTAGTTGCAGTATGTGAGATCTAGTTTCCTAACTAGGGATAGAACCCAGGCCCCCAGCATTGGGAGCATGAAGGCTTAAACACCAGACCACCAGTCAAGTCCCTTGAGCTTCTTGTTTAGGTTACATGCTGCTTAGAGGACGTGGAAGTCTTAAAACCTTGATGAGAGAAGGCCGGTGAAATGTATTTTACCCACAGTTTCAGAGGAAGCCTGATGTAGAGTAATGACTCCGTTTCTATGAAATATCCAGACTAGGCACATCCATAGAGAGTTCACCAGCAGCTGCCAGGGACCAGAAACGGGCAGTGACTGCTAGCGGACACACAGCTTCTCCTTTGGTTGATAGAACTAGCGGTGGCGATGGTAACAACTTTGTTAAAATACTCCAAACCGCTGAAATGCACTGGGGCTTCCCAGGTGGCACTGGTGGTAAAGAATCCGTCTGCCAATACAGGAGACGCAAGAGATGTGGGCTCAGTCCCTAGGGTGGTAAGATCCCCTGAAGAAGGAAATGGCAACCCACTCCAGTATTCTTGCCTGGAAAATCCCATGGACAAAGGAACCTGGTGGGCTACAGGCCGTTTTGTTGCAGAGAGTCAAATATGACTATGCACACACGCACTGAAATGTACACTTTAAAAGACTAGATTTTATGACATTAATTCTATCTCAAAAACTCAGCATTCATGAGGGAAAAAAAGATGTGGTATGTATATATACAATGGAATGCTTCTCAGCCTTAAAAAAAAAGATGAGATCCTGCTATTTACTACAACATGGATGGACTTTGAGGAGATTATGCTAAGTGAAATAAGTCAGAGAAAGACACATACTGTATGATTTCACTCATATGTGGAATATAAAAGTAAAATGAAACCAAAGCAAACACATAGCTAATGAGACCAAAGTACTGATCACCAGAGGGGGAGGGGTATTGGGAAAGGGTGAAATGGGTAAAAGGGACCAAACAACTGTATGATGATAAATGAAAACTTTTTGTGGTACGTACCACTGTAGTATATACAAAAGATAAAACATAATATCATACACATAAAACTTCTACAATGTTATAAACCAGTGTTTCTTCAAGTTTTAAAAATCTTTCTGAGGTCTTTTAAAAAAATTTATTTTACATTATGTCTATATAAATAGTTTCTCCAAATCTTTTTAGTAATTTAAAACTAGAGTTTTTCTAAAGTAAGCTAAATGATGGAAGTTTATTGAATATCTGGATCATTTCCAAATAAGATAAAGTAATGAAACATTAATTGTTGAACATGTCTAAATTTATCTGCTTTCATCCTCTTTTAAGATTAAAAAAAACAAAGATGTTTGGGTTTATTGAACATGTATACCACATATAGGAGAGAAATAATGCTATGAGAAAATCTGTGTTTCTGGAGGTTGTAGAATATGTTCATAAGTTTGCAAATCTGTAGATGCTAGCATGACAGTTCACAATTGCTTGCTTCTTGGTTTTCTCTAAAGGTTAGAGGTTGTAAGGTTGAGAATTCTGATTAATACATATAACTGGAACCACTAATATTGATAAGGAAAGCATCGTCATATGCAAGGGGATAAAAAAGTAAAAGGATTGTAATGTATTTTGTTAAGGGAAAAGAAAGTAGTTTTGTCCTAAGAGAGGTTTAAAAAAAATAGAGAAAATGGGAAATCTTGGGGCAAAAATCTGAAGGTAGAAACAGGAAGTTATAGATTTGTTGAAAAGAATCTCTAAGAAGAGTTTTGTATGTGATTAGACCTGGAGAACATTGTAATAAATTTAATCGAGTGAATGTTTTAATATTGAAAGTAAGCTGGTACAAATCTAGAATTTGGTTTTCTCTCTGTTAAGTGAACAAAGTTTTCTTGGAAAAGTAATCTGGTTTTGAAAATAGATTGTAAAGTTTCTCTACCTTTTAAGTGCCCTGTTATAATTTTCTGTAGTTTACTTTTGAAATCTTTTATTATCATTTTGGTTAAATGATTAACTATCATTTCACAGTGGCTGTGATCCTGTTTGACCAAGTGTTTTAAAACCTTTTGTTGTCTTTGACAAACCTCCCCAAATCAAATGCTAAGTGAAATCCTTTTGATCTCTAGCTAACTTTGGGGTGTTTCAGAGGGCCCCTGAAACATCTCAAAGAGAGATATTAAGTTAATGAGGCTTATTTGATATGTTAAATAATGTGGAACACATTGTCAAATAAGTAATGATAAGCTTTCCTAGGTTATACTGTATGGACAAATAATATAAACATTCTAGAAGCTAAATGAAATTCCTAAAATTCAGATAGGTCCTGGTATGTTGTCAGTCATAATTCTGGTTATTATCTTAAAATTTTGTATGTCACAGAAAAATAAAAATTTCCCCTTCAATTGCATTGTAGTCATATCTTTAACCATGCCACTTAGTCTTTTGTCATTTATAGACAGTTGTTCTTTTACTCTGATGCCTTTACAAAAGTGAAGCTCTTCAAGAAGGTTAATGGAAGACCTTTTGACAAGTGCAGATTTCTGATAACTTTCAGATAATACCACTGAACCAGGTAAGATATTCCAAAACTCTGAAGGAAAAACTTTATGACTTCATAAACTGTTAACAGAAATTATGATCAACAAGAATTAGTTACACAGGGCTGAACAATCATTTTTATGACTTTCTGTCTGAAATGTTACTGTCTTTTAATCTTCCTTTTCCATATATAAAGAAAATTTCCCCCTTAAGCAGTTTGGTAAATTATACCTTTGTAAGCAGAATTGAAACACTTATCTTTTTCTCTCTACCTTATCCCTCCAGAATTTGAAATTCTTAGTATTCTTATTTTTATGGCAGTATAGTTATTTGCATAAGTTCAAGAAAAATCTGTTTTCCTTATAACAGGACACAAATGGAAGCACTGGTTATTATCACCAAGGCTTTGACTGAAATGTCAGGTTTGAGAATTACATAAAATCAGATATTACCAGACAACTTCGGAGAACTAAAATGGACTTTATGGAGCCATTTCCTTAGAAAAACAGACTAATCTTGCTCAGAGTTCTCAGCAACCTCACCAGGTGACTAAGAAAGGTCACTTCCTGGCAGGTATAAGAACCTCAAGATATTTTGGGGAAATTCAGAAGAGAGAAATTCACCCAACTCTATAATTGTTACAGTTAGATCTCATGGCAAGTCTTTGGAATGATATTCCTGGCCTCAGTAGGCTTTCAACAGTCAATCTGAGATTCCTTATAGAAGCATTATTAAAGCACATTGACCAGAGTGTAAATGATCAACCGCCAGTCTTGTTAAACTAATGTAGACAATCAGGTCCAATTTATTGAAACTAGACTAACATTGCAAATAAATTAGTCTTAATTTGGCTATATTTGGTAGAAATTTGAGTAACATTAGAGAAGAAATTGTTTTAGTGGATATCAGGTTCTAGTGCTGCTAATTTTATTTCAAGTTAGGTAATTACTATCTAAACTCACTTCCTAGATGGCTCCTTATAGCTCTGTTATGTTACAGAAAAAGGTCATTGTTCATTCATTAAAAGGAATGAAAAAGTTCATTCATTAAAAGGACATTGTAAGTTTATTTATGCTATTCAATGATAGAAATATATCTTTGGATAAAGATATCTTAAAGGAGATCAACCCTGAATATTTATTGGAAGGACTGATGCTGAAGCTCCAATACTTTGGCCACCTGATGCACAGAGCCAACTCATTTGAAAAGACCCTGATGCTGGAAAAGATTGAAGACAGGAGAAGGGGACGACAGAGGATGAGATGGTTGGCTGGCATCACCAACTCAATGGACATGAGTTTGAGCAAATGCCAGGAGATGATGAAGAACAGGGAAGCCTGACATGCTGCAGTCCATGGGTCTCAAAGAGTTGGACACAACTTAGCAACTGAACAACAACAACCTAGATAGCTCCTATTGCTGTATTATATTATAGCAAAAGTTCAATTGAATTATTAAAAGCTCAATTATTAAAATGGTAAGTTTTTCTGCTATTCAAAGATAGAAACATCTCTGGACAAAGATCAGATACCCAATAGCCTACAAGCAGGAGATTATATATACCCTGGAAAAAACATCATTTAAAGGACTCTCTCCTGATAGATGGGAAAGCCCTTATCAGGAACTCTTAACTAGCTTACTCACAACAAAACTGAAGGGAATTGACTCTTGGATTCACATTTCTAACTTAAGAAGTGCCCCTAGCACTGGCCTGACCTACAAAGAGGAATGCTAGTCTGAAAGTCACTGTAAAACAATGCTCAAACAGAAATGATGCCCACCCCAGGATGAGAAGTTGACATCAGAAGTAGATGGCTATCCCAAGATGAGGAACCTGACCTATAGAGTTGAGTGTTTTCTTGATTTGTTGAACTTTTGTATAAATCATTTATTTTTTCTGTCATGAGGATGATCCTATGCAGACTTAAAAACCAATCCAGTTGTTGGCTTTGTGATCAACTGTCTATGTCCATTACTTCTGGTTTACCTTGGTGGGTTTTTCCTCTTCAAGGTTCTAATGGAATGGCTGTTAGAAAATTTATTTTAGGAGAGTGAAATTGTAGTTCTGTTTGGTCCACTATATTGATATTACTAGGTGGGATCTGTTGACTTAGCTAAAACCTAACAGCAGTTAGGTTTTCAATAGGGTCTAATACATAGGGTCTAATATAGCACACAAACAGCCTATCAGTGAAATCCTTGCCTTACCTTGAGCGTTCCTAACACCATGGGCAAAGTGAGCATGAACCTCGGTCAGATGTATTACCAGAGTGGGGACGCTATGTACTAAAAGGAATGATGGGTGTCTCTCATCAGCCAGCTATAGAAAGGGTTAAATTGCAAGCCACTGGAATTTCCCTGCAACATTGCACCCTGCAGAGAGTGCTGGATGGAAAAACAGAATGAGGCATTCTGTGCTTTGAATAAAGGGACCCCTAGATAGTTAAAGTACATATCTCAGGAAAAATTTCGATGATCCCAGATTCTGGCATCTTCCCATACACAGAAGAGTACTAAAAACCATTAACTTGAGATAATTAACTTGAGATATCTATTCTGTGTGATTAGCAGTAACCTTTTACCAAGATGTATGCTTGACTACATGTATTTCCTAGCCAAAAATTCACCTATATATACAAGCTCCTCCCCTGCCTCTGTAGAGCAGTTCCTCAGAGCTGAGAGTCTGCTTCCCAGTCTATAGTCCTCAGTAAGTTCCCTGAATAAAACTGAAATTCACATCTCTTATGTTGTGCGTTATTCTGCGGGTTCCAGTTAGCCACATGATCACAAGGGTAAACAGCCAATATATTTATAACCATTATGTACCCATACAAACATTCTGTTTCTCACTTTTAGTACAATATTCAATAAATTACATGAAATACTCAACACTTTGTTTTAAAATAGGCTTTGTGTTCATTTTTCCCAGCTGTAGGCTAATATAAGTGTTTTGAGAATGTTTAAGGTAGGCTAGGCTAAGCCTTGATATTAGGTTACATGTTGTAATACATTTTCAACTTATGATATTTTTCAACTTCCGATGAATTTGTGAAGATTTAACCCCACTGTAAGCTGAGGAAGATCTGTATTCTAAAGAAAAAAATCAAATAATTGTTTAAATCTGATTGTACAAAAATATTTATCATAGGATTATTTATAAATATGGTATATCCATAGTATAGAATTCAGTATAGGCATTAAAATTGTGATATGAAATTGTATTTCTTAACATGAAGTAAACACTTCATTGTATTGTTGAATGGGGTAAGCAGTTTATAAGAATATTTATGGCATTCATTTTTATAAGTGGGATTTAATGTTAGTTGTCTCCACTTTCAATCTCTAC
This sequence comes from Cervus elaphus, assembly GCF_910594005.1. Classification (NCBI taxonomy): domain Eukaryota; kingdom Metazoa; phylum Chordata; class Mammalia; order Artiodactyla; family Cervidae; genus Cervus; species Cervus elaphus. Next base: position 20,304,510 of record NC_057830.1, read on the forward strand.
TTCATCTGCCATGCACTTCACTTTCTAAATCAAATATTTTAATTTACTAACTATACATATCAGTAAATATGAAAAAGATTTAATATATAGACTGAGTAGCAAGCACAAATCTAGCTATTTTAAGAGGGGGCATTATTGCTATTTTTAAAAGGCATTCCCTCCCCTTACAAAAGAGAAACTGAATAAGAGTCTGGTTTATGCTAAAAAAAAAAGAAATTGAGGCCTATTATAAAAATGTTTGAATTTATTTGAGCAAATATCCACTGAAATTAGTCAGTACCTAACAAAAACATTAGGAGCACTATGCAGAAAGGGGCACTTGCAGAAACTTTTGTAGACAAAAGATGGAGGCAAAGTAAGAAAATTATTTTTTTGTTTTTTTATGGAAATTATTGGTTAGGCTATAGCTTAAAACCTAGTTGACTGTAATTGGTTGTCCTTAGTGTTTTGATTTTGTAACCTTGAGGCATTTACAGGCTTAGATTTTGATTTGCCAAGGTAGGCACCATGGCATAAGAGCTGCCTCAGTCTAATGCCCTCCCTGATATTTCATTTAAAAGCTTCAGAAGTCTAAGGTGAGTCCTGAGAAACACTGTTCACATGGCAGTCACTGGGCTGGATACCAGACTTGCCCAAACAAAGCTAGGACTTCAACAATAACTTACACTAACCATATAATGTCCCCCATTATATTAATTGCTTCTGTCAAAAGAAAATTCAGAGTATTTAATTTTGTATGAATATTGTATTGAGCAAGAAACAAACTGTTCCAGACCAAGGCATGTGTGCTCAGTTGTGTCCAACCGTTTGAAACACCATGTACTACAGCCCGCTGGGATCCTCTGTCCATGGGATTCTCCAAGCAAGAATATTGGAGTGGGTTGCCACTTCCTCCTTCAGGGTATCCTCCCAATCCAGGGATTGAACCTGCATCTCCTGTGTCTCCTGCATTAGCAGGTGGCTTTTTTACTACTAGTGCCACCTGGGAAGCCTGTTCCAGAACAAGGAGACTTCCAAACTGAAGGTGAAAAGAAGCTCAGCTCTCAATAGCTGTAGTTCAGCTTATAACGCATGAAAAAGTATATTGTTTTCTATTGTGTTGGTTACTGGAAAATTACAGTATTTTTTTTTTTAATTAACTAATTTTTTTTCATTTATTTTTATTAGTTGGAGGCTAATTACTTTACAATATTGTAGTGGTTTTGTCATACATTGACATGAGTCAGCCATGGAGTTACATGTATTCCCCATCCCAATTCCCCTCCCACCTTCCTCTCCACCCAATTCCTCTGGGTCTTCCCAGTGCACCAGGCCTGAGCACTTGTCTCATGCATCCCACCTGCGCTGGTGATCTGTTTCACTATAGATAATATACATGCTGTTCTCTTGAAACATCCCACCCTCGCCTTCTCCCACAGAGTCCAAAAGTCTGTTCTGTACATCTGTGTCTCTTTTTCTGTTTTGCATATAGGGTTATCACTACCATCTTTCTAAATTCCATATATATGTGTTAGTATGCTATAATGTTCTTAATCTTTCTGGCTTACTTCACTCTGTATAATGGGCTCCAGTTGCATCCATCTCATTAGAACTGATTCAAATGAATTCTTTTTAATGGCTGAGTAATATTCCATGGTGCATATGTACCACAGCTTCCTTATCCATTCGTCTGCTGATGGGCATCTAGGTTGCTTCCATGTCCTGGCTATTATAAACAGTGCTGCGATGAACATTGGGGTGCACGTGTCTCTTTCAGATCTGGTTTCCTCGGTGTGTATGCCCAGAAGTGGGATTGCTGGGTCATATGGCAGTTCTATTTTCAGTTTTTTAAGAAATCTCCACACTGTTCTCCATAGCGGCTGTACTAGTTTGCATTCCCACCAACAGTGTAAGAGGGTCCCCTTTTCTCCACACCATCTCCAGCATTTATTGCTTGTAGACTTTTGGATAGCAGCCATCCTGACTGGCGTGTAATGGTACCTCATTGTGGTTTTGATTTGCATTTCTCTGATAATGAGTGATGTTGAGCATCTTTTCATGTGTTTGTTAGCCATTTGTATGTCTTCTTTGGAGAAATGTCTGTTTAGTTCTTTGGCCCATTTTTTTGATTGGGTCATTTATTTTTCTGGAATTGAGCTGCAGGAGTTGCTTGTATATTTTTGAGATTAATCCTTTGTCTGTTTCTTCATTTGCTATTATTTTTTCCCAACCTGAGGGCTGTCTTTTCACCTTGCTTATAGTTTCCTTTGTTGTGCAAAAGCTTTTAAGTTTCACTAGGTCCCATTTGTTTATTTTTGCTTTTATTTCCAACATTCTGGGAGGTGGGTCATAGAGGATCCTGCTGTGATTCATGTCGGAGAGTGTTTTGCCTATGTTCTCCTCTAGGAGTTTTATAGTTTCTGGTCTTACATTTAGATCTTTAATCCATTTTGAGTTTATTTTTGTGTATGGTGTTAGAAAGTGTTCTAGTTTCATTCTTTTACAAGTGGTTGTCCAGTTTTCCCAGCACCACTTGTTAAAGAGGTTGTCTTTTTTCCATTGTACATCCTTGCTTCCTTTGTCAAAGATAAGGTGTCCATAGGTTCGTGGATTTACCTCTGGGCTTTCTATTCTGTTCCATTGATCTATATTTCTGTCTTTGTGCCAGTACCATACTGTCTTGATGACTGTGGCTCTGTAGTATAGTCTGAAGTCAGGCAGGTTGATTCCTCCAGTTCCATTCTTCTTTCTCAAGATTACTTTGGCTATTCAAGGTTTTCTGTATTTCCATACAAATTGTGAAATTATTTGTTCTAGTTCTGTGAAAAATACCATTGGTAGCTTAATAGAGATTCCATTGAATCTATAGATTGCTTTGGGTAGAATAGCCATTTTGACAATATTGATTCTTCCAGTCCATGAGCATGGTATGTTTCTCCATCTGTTTGTGTCCTCTTTGATTTCTTTCATCAGTGTTTTATAGTTTTCTATGTATAGGTCTTTTGTTTCTTTAGGTAGATATACTCCTAAGTATTTTATTCTTTTTGTTGCAATGGTGAATGGTATTGTTTCCTTAATTTCTCTTTCTGTTTTCTCATTGTTAGTGTATAGGAATGCAAGGGATTTCTGTGTGTTAATTTTATATCCTGCAACTTCTATATTTGTTGATTAGCTCTAGTGATTTTCTGGTAGAGTCGTTAGGGTTTTCTATGTAGAGGATCATGTCATCTGCAAACAGTGAGAGTTTCACTTCTTCTTTTCCTATCTGGATTCCTTTTACTTCTTTTTCTGCTCTGATTGCTGTGACCAAAACTTCCAACACTATGTTGAATAGTAGTGGTGAGAGTGGGCACCCTTGTCTTGTTCCTGATTTCAGGGGAAATGCTTTCAATTTTTCACCATTGAGGGTAATGCTTGCTGTGAGTTTGTCATATATAGCTTTTATTATGTTGAGGTATGTTCCTTCTATTCCTGCTTTCTGGAGAGTTTTAATCATAAATGGGTGTTGAATTTTGTCAAAGGCTTTCTCTGCATCTATTGAGATAATCATATGGTTTTTATCTTTCAATTTGTTAATGTGGTGTATTACGTTGATTGATGTGCAGATATTAAAGAATCCTTCCATTCCTGGGATAAAGCCCACTTGGTCATGATGTATGATCTTTTTAATATGTTGTTGGATTCTGTTTGCTAGAATTTTGTTAAGGATTTTTGCATCTATGTTCATCAGTGATATTGGCCTGTAGTTTTCTTTTTTTGTGGCATCTTTGTCTGGTTTTGGAATTAGGGTGATGGTGGCCTCATAGAATGAGTTTGGAAGTTTACCTTCTTCTGCAATTTTCTGGAAGAGTTTGAGTAAGATAGGTGTTAGCTCTTCTCTAAATTTTTGGTAGAATTCAGCTGTGAAGCCATCTGGTCCTGGGCTTTTGTTTGCTGGAAGATTTCTGATTACAGTTTCGATTTCCTTGCTTGTGATGGGTCTGTTAAGATCTTCTATTTCTTCCTGGTTCAGTTTTGGAAAGTTATACTTTTCTAAGAACTTGTCCATTTCTTCCAAGTTGTCCATTTTATTGCCATAGAGCTGCTGGTAGTAGTCTCTTATGATCCTTTGTATTTCAGTGTTGTCTGTTGTGATCTCTCCATTTTCATTTCTAATTTTGTTAATTTGGTTCTTCTCTCTTTGTTTCTTAATGAGTCTTGCTAATGGTTTGTCAATTTTGTTTATTTTTTCAAAAAACCAGCTTTTAGCTTTGTTGATTTTTACTATGGTCTCTTTAGTTTCTTTTGCATTTATTTCTGCCCTGATTTTTAAGATTTCTTTCCTTCTACTAACCCTGGGGTTCTTCATTTCTTCCTTCTCTAGTTGCTTTAGGTGTAGAGTTAGGTTATTTATTTGACTTGTTTCTTGAGGTGAGTCTGTAATGCTATGAACCTTCCCCTTAGCACTGCTTTTACAGTGTCCCATAGGTTTTGGGTTGTTGTGTTTTCATTTTCATTCATTTCTATGCATATTTTGATTTCTTTTTTGATTTCTTCTATGATTTGTTGGTTATTCAGAAGCGTGTTATTTAGCCTCCATATGTTTGAATTTTTAACAATTTTTTTCCTGTAATTGAGATCTAATCTTACTGCACTGTGGTCAGAAAAGATGACTGGAATGATTTCAATTTTTTTGAATTTTCCAAGACTAGATTTATGGCCCAGGATGTGATCTATTCTGGAGAAGGTTCCGTGTGCACTTGAGGAAAAGGTGAAGTTGATTGTTTTGGGGTGAAATGTCCTATAGATATCAATTAGGTCTAGCTCGTCCATTGTGTCATTTAAAGTTCGTGTTTCCTTGTTTAGTTGATCTATCCATAGTTGTGAGTGGGGTATTAAAGTCTCCCACTATTATTGTGTTACTATTAATTTCCTCTTTCATACTCGTTAGCGTTTGCCTTACATATAGCGGTGCTCCTATGTTGGGTGCATATATATTTATAATTGTCATATCTTCTTGGATTGATCATTTGATCATTATGTAGTGTCCTTCTTTGTCTCTTTTCACATCCTTTATTTGAAAGTCTATTTTATCTGATATGAGTATTACGACTCCTGCTTTCTTTTGGTCTCCGTTTGCGTGAAATATTTTTTTCCAGCCCTTCACTTTTAGTCTGTATGTGTCTCCTGTTTTGAGGTGGGTCTCTTGTAGACAGCATATATAGGGGTCTTGTTTTTGTATCCATTCAGCCAGTCTTTGTCTTTTGGTTGGGCATTCAATCCATTTACATTTAAGGTAATTATTGATAGGTGTGGTCCCGTTGCCATTTACTTTGTTGTTTTGGGTTCACGTTTATACAACCTTTCTGCATTTCCTGTCTAGAGAAGATCCTTTAGCATTTGTTGAAGAGCTGGTTTGGTGATGCTGAATTCTCTCAGCTTTTGCTTGTCTGTAAAGATTTTTAATTCTCCTTCATGTCTGAATGAGATCCTTGCTGGGTACAGTAATCTAGGTTGTAGGTTATTCTCTTTCATTACTTTCAGTATGTCCTGCCATGCCCTTCTGGCCTCGAGGGTTTCTATTGATGGATCAGCTGTTATCCTTATAGGAATCCCTTTGTGAGTTATTTGTTGTTTCTCCCTTGCTGCTTTTAGTATTTGTTCTTTGTGTTTGATCTTTGTTAATTTGATTAATATGTGTCTTGGGGTGTTTCGCCTTGGGTTTATCCTGTTTGGGACTCTCTGGGTTTCTTGGACTTGGGTGGCTATTTCATTCCCCATTTTAGGGAAGTTTTCAGCTATTATCTCCTCGGGTATTTTCTCATGGCCTTTCTTTTTGTCTTCTTCTTCTGGGACTCCTATGATTCGAATGTTGGGGTGTTTCACATTGTCCCAGAGGTCCCTGAGGTTGTCCTCATTTCTTTTGATCCTTTTTTCTTTTTTCCTCTCTGCTTCATTTATTTCCACCATTTTATCTTCTACCTCACTTATCCTATCTTCTGCTTCCGTTATTCTACTCTTGGTTCCCTCCAAAGTGTTTTGGATCTCATTTATTGCATTATTCATTTTTAATTGACTCTTTTTTATTTCTTCTAGGTCTTTATTAAACATTTCTTGTATCTTCTCAATCTTTGTCTCCAGGCTATTTATCTGTAACTCCCATTTTGTTTTCAAGATTTTGGATCATTTTTATTATCATTATTCTAAATTCTTTTTCAGGTAGATTCCCTATCTCCTCCTCTTTTGTTTGACTTGGTGGGCATTTTTCATGTTCCTTTACCTGTTGGGTATTTCTCTGCCTTTTCATCTTGTTTAGATTGCTGTGTCTGGAGTGGGCTTTCTGTATTCTAGAGGTCTGTGGTTCCTTTTTATTGTGGAGGTTTTACCCAGTGGGTGGGGTTGGACGATTGGCTTGTCAAGGTTTCCTGGTTAGGGAAGCTTGCGTCGGTGTTCTGGTGCATGGAACTGGATTTCTTCTCTTTGGAGAGCAATGGAGTGCCCAGTAATGAGTTTTGAGATGGGTCTATGTGTTAGGTGTGACTTTGGGCAGCCTGTATGTTGACGTTCAGGGCTATGTTCCCGCGTTGCTGGAGAATTTGCGTGGTGTGTCTTGCTCTGAAACTTACTGGCTCTTGGGTGGTGGTTGGTTTCAGTGTAGGTATGGAGGCTTTTGGACAGTCTCTTATTACTTAATGTTCCATGTAGTCAGGAGTTTTCTGGTGTTCTCAGGCTTTGGGCTTAAGTCTCCTGCCTCTGGATTTCAGTTTTATTCTTCCAGTAGTCTCAAGACTTCTCCAACTATACAGCACTGATAATAAAACTTCTAGGTTAATGGTGAAAAGATTCTCCCCCGTTAGGGACACCCAGAGAGGTTCACAGAGTTACATGAAAAAGAGGAGAGGGAGGAGGGAGATAGAGATGAGCAGGAGGAGAGAAAGGGGGACTCAAGAGGAGGGAGACAGATCTACGCAGTTGTCTGTTCCCAGAGTGTTCTCCATAGCCCAGACACCCACAAAGATTCACAGAATTGGATTGGGAAGAGAAGGGGAAAGGAGGAAATAGAGGTGTTCTGAGGTAGAAAACGGAGAGTCAACATTAGGAGAGAGTAATCAACACACTCCTAAATAAAAATGGGAACTGAATATTGGATTCTTAAATGTCCAAAATTTATATCACATACTGAAAAACAAAGATTAAAAATCTAGAGTAGAGGTTAGACTCTTAAAAATACAATATTAAAAACAAAAACACAAAATTTTAGAAATATATATGAAGTTCGGTTTAAAAATAAGGCTTCTCTTTTTTTTTTTTTTGCAAGGTTATAGTGAAATGAAAATGAAAATTAAGGAGTAGTAGAGGACTTTAAAAGGAAATAAGAAAAAGGAAAAAAAAATTTTTTTTCCTAATTAAAAAAATTGTAAAAATCTATGAAAATGAAAGTTAAGGCATAATGGGGGAGTAATAGGGAATTTTAAAAGAAAATAAAAGAGAAAAAAGAAAAAAAATAATTTTTTTTAAGTAAAAATATATCTATGAATTTCTCTGGACTGTTGCGGTCAGTGTGGGTTTGGTTGTTTTAGATAGCTCCTCATTCCAGCTTACACTTCTTGATATCTACAGGCCCCTTCCCGTGTAGTCGGTGTTATCTACAGGGATTTTAATCTGTTGCACCAGTCCCTTCTGAAGCGGTTCCCTTTGTTTATTTGGCTTCTGTTTGCCGGTCTCTTCAGTGTCTAATTTCCGCCCTGACACAGGCGGGCGGAGGTGGTCTCTTGTTCAGGTTGCTAGTTCTGTCGCACTGCGGAGAGGGACTGGCGCTGCTTTCCCCTCTACGCTGCTCAGGCTCCCGGCTGCTCTATATGGAGCGGGCCCTGCGTTGCTTGCAGTTCCAGTTTTCAGGTACTCCACAAAAGCGCGGAGTGGGCTGCGCCTGCATTTTGTGCCTTCCCCGCCCGAACAGCTCAGGCAGCCAGGAGCTTGACCGGCGCACTCTCCCCGGGTGCGGTGCGCCTTCTCCCCTCCACGGCCCCAGCCTCAGTCCCCGCCCGTGCCAGTCGGGTGCGGGTGCATGCCCCCTGTGTCTAGCCGCGACCCTCCCGGCGGATGTCAACCATCCAGAATCTCAGGAAGTCTTTGGATAGAAACTGGAGGCCTGCTTGCAGTGCGGTAGGGGATGCCGTCTTTGGGGCCTAGCCTGCCCCTTTCCCCTCCCCCCTGCCTCCTGCCTCCGGCAGGGATGGGCCGGTCCGCAGCCGGCTAGCTCCTCTGGACTTGCTTGGTCCCTTTGTTCTGTGAACGGCCGGCAGTGTGTTCGGGCTGGTTAATTTTCTCTCTCTCTTTTGCTCTCCCACAGTTCAAGTTGGCAACTCACAAAAGCTCCCTCCGATTGTCCTCAGGGCACTCAGGCCCAGTCCTTACCCTAAGCAATGCCGCCCCTCCTCTCCGTTCCGTCCCCACTTGCTGGTGGCGGATGCGGGCGTCTGGGGTACTTTTCTGCTGGGAGTTGCTTTTAGGCACATAATCTGTGGGTTTTATTTATTTTTCCCCTCCCATTTAAGTTGCCCTCTGAGATTCAAAAACTTCCCCTGGACCCGCCAGTGCGAGGATTTCCTGGTGTTTGGAAACTTCCTCTATTAAGACTCCCTTCCCGGGACGGATCTCCTTCCCTAGCTCTCTTGTCTCTCTTTATATCTTTTATATTTTGTCCTACCTCCTTTCGAAGAGAATGGGCTGCTTTTCTGGGCGCCTGATGACCTCAGCTAGCAATCAGAAGTTGTTTTGTGAAGTTTGCTCTGCATTCAGTTGTTCTTTCGATGAATTTGTAGGGGAGAAAGGGGTCTCCCCATCCTATTCCTCTGCCATCTTGGCTCCTCCCCTCTACAGTATTCTTTTTCATTGCATAAGTTTACATATCTGTAACTGTTTTGCTGGAAAGCTATAAGGTCATGCTGTGAGGCCATGAAGAATCTTCAGTTTAGTTTAAAATCAGAGTATTTTGGGGAAATCAGGACACACAGACTGCTATGATCACCAAATACTATATGATGATGAAACAAGCCTTTTATAAATTCAACATCACCAAGAATTTGTGCAAAGAGAAGACTCTCAAAATGGCCAAAAAAGAGTTAAACACAGATTAACTCTTTTACTGAGGCAATCTATACATCAAAATTTATATGGAAAAAGAAGGCAAGCACTATTCGGAATACTCTCAGTGCTTTTTAAAAAAGAAATATACTTAATTCTCAATGTTTCTAAGATTTAAATTATAATGTACTAAATAAATATTAGCTTGACTATTTTTCATTTCCTCATATATTTGTAACCAATAGAAAGAGAGTTTTTAAAGTGTTGGCCAAAAATTTTAATGCCACAAAATAATCATAAGTTTTCAAATTATGTAAAAGGCTTTGTATGGTTTCAGTTTGCATAGTCATTTTTAGTCCACTACTATTCAAAGTGAGGACTACCTGTACTTGAGAACATTTTTGTCTTGCCCCCATATTGAATAACAGTTGGTATAAAATTCTGTGTTCTCAATTTTCTTCCTTTAATAAAGCTCTATTTCGTTGTCTTACTGCATCCATGATTACTGTTGAAAATCTATCAATAATCTGATATTTGTTCCTTTGTATCTGATCTGTTCCTCTCTGTAAGCTTTTAACACTTTTCTTCACCTTTCATATTTTAAATATTACTAAAATGTGTCTTAATTGTGGGTTTTCAACCTCTGCTATATAACATGATTTTCATCTTTTCATAATATCAAAATTTTATCTTTTTTTAAAAAATATTTTCTCCTCTACTGTTTTTTCCCCTCTTTCTGGGACACCTGCTTGTATCTGCCGTGTCTCACAGATATTCTTTTACATTGTCCTTTCCCACTTCTTTCTGGGAAAATTTCTCAATCTGGTCCTTTTCATTACTATTTTTTTTCCCCTCAGCTTTATTTTGCTGTTTCACCTACTATTCATACCCAATATTTCTCCTTAATTTTTGTTTTACATTTTCCTGTTCTTGTTTCATTTTATTAATATCTCTTTTAGACTTTTCTGGTTGCTCAGACGGTAAAACATTCTGTCTACAATGCAGGAGACCTGGGTTCAATCCCTGGGTTGGGAAGATCTCCTGGAGAAGGACATGGCAACCCACTCCAGTATGCTTGCCTGGAAAATCCCATGGACAGAGGAATCTCGTAGGCTATATATAGTACATAGGCTCGCAAAGAGTCGGACACGACTGAGCGACTTCACTTTCACAATGTATATAAACCATCCAGTCTATGACATTTTGTTATAGCAGCCCAAATGGACTAAAACACAAAGATTTTCCTGGATTATCCAGGTAAACCCTAAACGTAATCACAAGGTCCTTAATAAAAGGCAGGAAGAAAAGTTTATAGATGAAAAAGATGATAGGATGATGGAGATAAGGGAAGAAAAGTTGATGGCCTTTGGGCCAAGAAAGTGGGCAGCCTCTAGAGTCTGTCTGGAAAATGTAAACGGATTCTTCCCTAAAACCTCTAGGAGGCAGCTCCACTGATACCCTGATTTTAGTTCATAAGACTTAGTTCAAACTTCTGGGCTTCATAATTTTAAGATGATATGTTTGCTTTAAGTAAATGGTAATGTGTTACAATAGCAATAGGAAATTGGTACAGCACTCAAAGCGTTGATTGGAGAATGGAATAAATTTATAGTAGTGTGACATTTATGTACGTGTGTGTGTCTAACTATATATTATACCCTGAGCCAGTGCTCCCTAAAACAGAACCTTAGGTGCAGTTGAGATGTCCCCTGTTTATTTTGGGAAGTAAGTTCCCAACAAGAGATGTTATATATGCCCACATTATTGCAAAGTGTTGATGAGGGAGATGCTGCAGATCTGACCTAACTATAGTTTGTTCCATTTCTGACTGATTAATTAGAGTGTCCTAAAACCAGCTCAGTGGGTAGAATGAGACACATATCATCCTATTCCCTTTAGTTCTCCTTCCTCTCTTTCCATCCTGCCCCCAGACCAAACTGAGCTCTAGTCTCCTTTAGTTGCAAAGTAAAAGCCCCAGCATTTCAATGGATGCAAGCACACATTGGTGGGAAATTGCAGTGATGTGATTGCCAGTTTCAAAGAGCCAAAAGTGTCCTGTTTTACATACATACACGCATGCACACAAACACACAGAATTTACATACATACACGCATGCACACAAACACAGAATGAGAGAGGCAGAAGGGAACACACAAAGATATTAGTTGTTTAGTATGACTTAGATTTTGACTTTCACTTTTAGGAAATTTTTTTTTTACTTGGTTATATTTGTAATTTTTCACAATGAGCAAGAGTTCTTTGTAAAATAAACTTTAAGACAGAAAATACAGCAATCAAATATAACATTTTTAGTTGTTGGCAAGAGCTCAACAAAAATGTGAGAGGAAAAGACAAAAATATGAGAGGATTATAAATTCCAGTCACTGCAGCAGCAGCTTAATACAGTCAGGGTGATGGAAGTTAGTTACGAAGATAAATCAGGCAACCATAATTGTTGTTAAGAGGCATGGACATAAGAGTCCCCAATAAAATGAGTGGCATTGTGACTGAAACGTGTCTGAGTCCTCAGACGGTGATATGCTGCTCATTCCTAAATTTTTCTAAATTTTTGACCCAGCACCTTCAGCTTCCCTGAGAGGGCAGAACAGCTCTCCGTATTTAGGTAAGCAACTTTTCAGCTCTGGGAAGATTGATAATTAAGTACAGAGAAAATAAGCAGATAGTGTTAATACTTTAATTCAGGAAAATCCAAGTATGTTTATAGTAAGAAAATTCTGGCAGTTAGTCTTACAATTTTAAATTGAAAGATATAGAAGAATTTGACTCAATGTAGAAACTATATCAAATGTTACAAGATTTTGAGAGGTATTCTATACGGAAAAGTATTCGATGTTCAAAAGTTGTTTAAATGCTCAGTAAGGTTTTGCTTATGAAAGTGTCAAGTTTACTGTCAGGAATTCAAAAAGTGTAAAAAAGTCAAATATATTGAAATGTACAAGTGTAATTTGAAAGTAATTAATTTTTAAAACCTTATTTGCATATATAACTTAGATTTATAAATTGAAAAACACTGATAAATTATAGGTTAAAAATAGGTTTGAAAGTTTTCAACATTAATAAAACTAGCACTGCATTGTAAATTAAGTATACTTCAAGAAAAAAATTCTTCCTTTAAAAAAACAACAAATAAAAATCATCATATATTGATTTCATGTATTAATTTTCAATGCATGTAACTGTAGGTAATTATTTCTAAGTAGAAAAGCCATCCCCTCCAAAATTAAAAAGTAAATGACTCATTATCAATAACTACTTACATCAACAGCAGAGGATAACAATCTCAGGTTTTAAAAATGTGATGACATGTATGTCAGGCTTAAACACAATGTAAGAAATATATATATATATGCCAATCAAAGCCTTAATTTGACATTCCCCTAAAAATTTGAAAAAATTACCACTTGTGAACTCTGAAAGTGTTAGTCACTCAGTCGTGTCTGATTCTTTGCAACCCCATGGACTGTAACCCACCAGGGTCCTCTGTACATGGAATTCTCCAGGTAAGAATACTGGAGTGGGTTGCCATTCTGTACTCCAGGGGATCTTCCTGACCCAACAATCTAACTTGGGTCTCCACCATTGCAGGAAAATTACTTACCATCTGAACCGTTAGACTGAACCTACAAGAACATCAGACAGTAAAAATAAGCACAATTTAAAATCAGACTTGCAGCAAAAATACCATGTTGTATTTCTTTAAGCAACTATTGCTTACAGATATAAAAAATCAACTATAGTCCCCACCTGATCAAGTCTACCTGAAAGGGCAATATACAAAGGTAGTGTCCAGACCTACTTACTTATAAAGGATTCTTTCATTTGCTTATTCATTCACTCATTTCAGAAACATGCATTATAAGTAACTGGTGTGAGAGAGAGCACTCCATGCTCACAAGGAACTCATTTTCCAGAGACATAATCCTACCTGTGCAGGAATTATTGGCAGAGGCCAGGTTATGAGTGACTTAAATGTCATGCAAATGACATTTTGGCCTGGTGGAGTGTTTTAAGCTAGAGAAATCCCTAATTTGGTTTATATTTTTTAGAAAACTCACTGGGACAGCTCTTTGGAGGTTTGTTTAGAGGTCTAAGACTAAGGAGACTAAGACTGAATAGGAAACTATTACTAAATTAGTTACATCTATGAGTAACTAGCTATGCTCTGCTGTCCAAAAGTCAGGTGAGCATTTTAAGTGATCTCACTATTCATAGATTCACAGTGTTAGTTCTGGCTAATAAAGTTCAGTTCAGTTTAGTTCAGTTCAGTTGCTCAGTCATGTCTGACTCTGCGACGACATGGACTGCAACTTGCCAGGCCTCCCTGTCCATCACCAACTCCTGGAGTTTACTCAAACTCATATCCATTGAGTCAGTGATGCCATCCAACCATCTCATCCTCTGTCATCCCCTTCTCCTTGTGCCTTCAATCTTTGCCAGCATCAGAGTCTTTTCAGATGAGTCAGTTCTTCGCATCAGGTGGCCAAAGTATTAGAGTTTCAGCTGCAGCATCAGTCCTTCCAATGACTATTCAGGACTGATTTCCTTCAGGATGGACTGGTTGGATCTCCTTGAAGTCCAGGGGCTCTCAAGAGTCTTCTCCAACACCACAGTTCAAAAACATCAATTCTTCAGTGCTCAGCTTTCTTTATAGTCCAACTCTCACATCCATACATGACTACTGGAAAAACCATAGCTTTTTTTTTTTTTTAATTAGTTGGAGGCTAATTACTTCACAACATTTCAGTGGGTTTTGTCATACATTGATATGAATCAGCCATAGATTTACACATATTCCCCACTAGACAATAAGTACTAATAGGTTGGCAAAGTAATGTGTCTGCTTTTTAATAAGCTGTCTAGGATGGTCATAACTTTTGTTCCAAGGAGCAAGCGTCTTTTAATTTCATGGCTGCAGTCACCATCTGCAGTGATTTTGGAGGCCCCCCCCCTCACCAAAAAACATAAAGTCTGCCACTGTTTCCACTGTTTCCCCATCTATTTGCCATGAAGTGATGGGACTGGATGCCATGATCTTTGTTTTTTCAATGTTGAGCTTTAAGCCAATTTCTTCACTCTCCTCCTTCACTTTCCTCAAGAGGCTCTTTAGTTCTTCTTCACTTTCTGCCATAAGAGTGGTGTCATCTGCATATCTGAGGTGATTGATATTTCTCCCAGCAATCTTGATTCCAGCTTGTGCTTCATCCAGTCCAGCATTTCTCACGATGTACTCTGCATATAAGTTAAATAAGCAGGGTGACAATATACAGCCTTGACATGCTCCTTTCCTGATTTGGAACCAGTCTCTTCTTCCATGTCCAGTTCTAACTGTTGCTCCTTGACCTGCATACAGATTTCTCAAGAGGCAGGTCAGGTGGTCTGGTATTTCTATCTCTTTCAGAATTTTCCACAGTTCATTGTGATCCACACAATCAAAGGCATTGGCATAGTTAATAAAGTGGAAATAAGATGTTTTTTCTGGAATTCTCTTGCTTTTTTGATGATCCAGCAGAGGTTGGCAATTTGATCTCTGGTTCCTCTGCCTTTTCTAAATCCAGCTTGAACATCTGGAAGTTTATGGTTCACATACTGTTGAAGCCTGGCTTGGAGAATTTTGAGCATTACTTTACTAGCGTGTGAGATGAGTGCAATTGGGCAGTAGTTTGAGCATTCTTTGGCATTGCCTTTCTTTGGGATTGGAATGAAAACTGACCTTTTCCAGTCCTGTGGCCACTGCTGAGTTTTCCAAATTTGCTGGCATATTGAGTGTAACACTTTCACAGCATCATCTTTCAGGATTTGAAATAGCTCAACTGGAATTCCATCACCTCAACTAGTTTTGTTCGTAGTGATGCTTCCTAAGACCCACTTGACTTCACATTCCAGGATGTCTGGCTCTAGGTGCTTGATCACACCATCATGGTTATCTGGGTCATGAAGATTTTCTTTGTATAGTTCTCTGTATTCTTGCCAGCTCTTCTTAATATCTTCTGCTGCTGTTAGGTCCATACTATTTCTGTCCTTTATAGAGCCCATCTCTGCATGAAATGTTGCCTTGGTATCTCTAATTTTCTTGAAGAGATCTCTAGTGATTCCAATTCTATTGTTTTCCTCTATTTCTTTGCACTGATCACTTTCTTATTTCTCCTTGCTATTCTTTTGAACTCTGCATTCAAATGGGTATATCTTCTCTTTTCTGCTTTGCTTTTCATTTCTCTTCTTTTCATAGCTATTTGACAGGAGGACACTGAAAGATGAACTCCCCAGGTCAATAGGTGCCCAATATGCTACTAGAGGTCAGTGGAGAAATAACTCCAGAAAGAATGAAGAGATGGAGCCAAAGCAAAAACAACACCCAGTTGTGGATGTGACTGGTGATGGAAGCAAGGTCTGATGCTGTAAAGAGCAATATTGCATAGGAACCTGGAGTGTTAGGTCCATGAATCAAGGCAAATTGGAAGTGTTGAAACAGGAGATGGCAAGAGTGAACAGTGACATTTTAGGAACCAGCGAACTAAAATGGACTGCAATGGGTGAATTTAACTCAGATGACCATTATATCTACTACTGTGGGCAAGAATCCCTCAGAAGAAATGAAGTAGCCATCACAGTCAACAAAAGAGGCCAAAATGCAGTACAGAGAAGCCTAGAGAGCTACATTTCATGGGGTCTCAAAAGAGTCAGATGTGACTGAGCAACTAAATAACAATTCTAAATTCTAGATGTTGTGTAGATGAAGTATCAAAAACCTTCAGTATCTCAAGATTAACCTGGCCTTTAGGGAAAAAGGAGATATTGGCCTTGGATTTTTCTAAAAGATCTCTCCCTATTAAATATACTGGGACAGAAGGTACAAGGAGAAATTGAAGCAACCCTTACAAAAGGGCGGGTTTCTCAGGTGGCTTAGTAGTAAAGAATCTGCCTACCAGTGCAGAAGACAACTGGATACTTGGGTTTGATCCCTGGGTTGGGAAAATGCTGTGGAGGAGGAAATGCCTCGAAAAATCCCATGGACACAGGAGCCTGGTAGGCTACAGTCCATGGGGTGGCAAAGAGTCAGACATGACTGAGCACGCATGCACTGGGCATTGACAAGAGGACTATGTCAAAGGATAGACTTGCATACTTCCACAACATGGTTAGAAACCCCTACCATTTAAATTTTTTTAGTACTCTGAGGAAGTAGTATTGGCAGTCTCATTGTACAAGGAAGTCCTGTTGTGGCATTTGTCATAAGACATGGAAACATTTTATTTTCGTAAGTATAGGAGATTTTAACCTGTAAGCTATTAAGACTGTTGCTCTGGCAAAACACTATAAACATTTCATCAAAGACACAACTCAGGCTGTGTCCCAAGAAGTACCTACAACTTACCTGAACACACTTGGTTTCCTTCTTTGCCCACATCCAGAAGCATCCCAGTTGCTCATCACCCTCATCATGGAAATGGTGTCGTGGTAAACCCTATCACTTAATCTTGATATTCTTCCCATTTCACAAAAGAGAAAAATCTCAAAAAGCAGGGACTATCCTGGCTTAAGTCCAAACGTAGACATTCTAATCTATTTATGTTAAAGTAAAACCGGTCATAGCAAACACCCTCTTCCAACAACACAAGAGAAAACTCTACACATGGACATCACAGATGGTCAATACCAAAATCAGATTGATTATACTCTTTGCAGCCAATGATGGAGAAGCTCTATACAGTCAGCAAAAACAAGATTGGAAGCTGACTGTGGCTCAGATCATGAACTCCTTATTGCTAAATTCAGACTTAAATTGAAGAAAGTAGGGAAAACCACGAGACCATTCAGGTATGACCTAAAAAAAATCCCTTATGATTTTACAGTGGAAGTGACAAATAGATTCAAAGGATTAGATCTGATAGACAGAGTGCCTAAAGACGAAGGTTCATGACATTGTACAGGAGGCAGTGCTGAAGACTGTCCCCAAGAAAAAGAAAGGCAAAGAGCCAAAATGATTGTCTGAGGAGGCCTTACAAACAGCTATGAAAAGAAGAGAGGTGAAAGGCAAAGGAGAAAAGGAAAGATATGCTCATTTGAATGCAGAGCTCCAAAAATAGCAAGGAGAGATAAGAAAGCCTTCCTCAGTGACCAGTGCAAAGAAATAGAGGAAAAGAACAGAAGGGAAACACTAGAGATCTTTTCTGGAGAAGGAAATGGCAACCCACTCCAGTATTTTTGCCTAGAGAATCCCATGGACAGAGGAGCCTAGCAGCCTACAGTCCATGGGTTTGCAAGAGTTGGACACGACTTATCGACAAATCTCTTCAAGAAAATTAGAGATACCAAGGGAACACTTCATGCAAAGTTGGGATCAATAAAGGACAGAAATGGTATGGACCGAACAGAAGCAGAAGATATTAAGAAGAGCTGGCAAGAATACACAGAAGAACTATACAAAAAAGATCTTCATGACCCAGATAACCATGACTCACCTAGAGCCAGACATCGTAGAATGCGAAGTCAAGTGGGTCTTAGGAAGCATCACTACGAACAAAACTAGTTGAGGTGATGGAATTCCAGTTGAGCTATTTCAAATCCTGAAAGATGATGCTGTGAAAGTGTTACACTCAATATGCCAGCAAATTTGGAAAACTCAGCAGTGGCCACAGGACTGGAAAAGGTCAGTTTTCATTCCAATCCCAAAGAAAGGCAATGCCAAAGAATGCTCAAACTACTGCCCAATTGCACTCATCTCACACGCTAGTAAAGTAATGCTCAAAATTCTCCAAGCCAGGCTTCAACAGTATGTGAACCATAAACTTCCAGATGTTCAAGCTGGATTTAGAAAAGGCAGAGGAACCAGAGATCAAATTGCCAACCTCTGCTGGATCATCAAAAAAGCAAGAGAATTCCAGAAAAAACATCTTATTTCCACTTTATTAACTATGCCAATGCCTTTGATTGTGTGGATCACAATGAACTGTGGAAAATTCTGAAAGAGATAGAAATACCAGACCACCTGACCTGCCTCTTGAGAAATCTGTATGCAGGTCAAGGAGCAACAGTTAGAACTGGACATGGAAGAAGAGACTGGTTCCAAATCAGGAAAGGAGCATGTCAAGGCTGTATATTGTCACCCTGCTTATTTAACTTATATGCAGAGTACATCGTGAGAAATGCTGGACTGGATGAAGCACAAGCTGGAATCAAGATTGCTGGGAGAAATATCAATCACCTCAGATATGCAGATGACACCACCCTTATGGCAGAAAGTGAAGAAGAACTAAAGAGCCTCTTGAGGAAAGTGAAGGAGGAGAGTGAAGAAATTGGCTTAAAGCTCAACATTGAAAAAACAAAGATCATGGCATACAGTCCCATCACTTCATGGCAAATAGATGGGGAAACAGTGGTAACAGTGGCTGACTTTATTGTTGGGGGCTCCAAAATCACTGCAGATGGTGACTGCAGCCATGAAATTAAAAGATGCTTACTCCTTGGAAGGAAAGTTATGACCAGTGTAGACAGCACATGAAAAAGCAGAGATATTACTTTGTCAACAAAGGTCCTTCTAGTCAAGGCTATGGTTTTTCCAGTAGTCATGTATGAATGTGAGAGTTGGACTCTAAAGAAAGCTGAGTGCCGAAGAATTGATGCTTTTGAACTGTGGTGTTGGATAAGACTCTTGAGAGTCCTTTGGACTGCAAGGAGATCCAACCAGTCCATCCTAAAGGAGATCAGTCTTAAATGTTCATAGGAAGGACTGATGTTGAACCTGAAACTCCAGTACTTAGCCACCTGATGCAAAGAGCTGACTCATTGGAAAAAAAACCCTGATGCTGGGAAAGATTGAGGCCAGGAGGAGAAGGGGACGAAAGAGGATGAGATGGTTGGATGGCATTACCGACTCAATGGATATGAGTTTGAGTGAAGTCCAGAAGTTGGTGATGGACAGAGAGGCCTGGCATGCTGCAGTTCATGGGGTCGCAATGAGTCGGACATGACTAAGTGACTGAACTGAACTCAGACATACTTTTAAGCAATCACATGCCAAACATCTTTCTACTAGTAGGCTCAGGTCTCAGGAAATTTTGTTACTGACCCTTTTCAGGTCAGGCCCCAACAAGTGTCCTCTGGTCAGTGTTCAAAAGAGACTGAAATCCGTTCAGAAGCAAAGGAAAACTTTTTTTTTTCCTTTAAACTTAAATCTTTGATCAAAGAGTGGAGGGGTCTGAGCTGTGCTCTATACTGCTTACTCTTCCCCTAACCCCCCAGGTTGTGGGTGGGGCTGCTTTATGGGGTTCCCAACAGAGAGAAGGGAGCAGACTCCTCGACTGTCCAGTGAAACCACTCGGCTCAGCTCCAGAACTCAGAGCCGGGCTCAGCGTCTCTGCACATGGCCTGCCACCGCCATCTTGAATTGAGGGTTGTGCGCAAGGTGTCTGCTCACAGCCAGAGCTGAGGTGCCATCCCTCACTAGGAATTCTAGTTTTAAGTGCTGAGTATGAGACCTCTACATGCGGTCCGTGAAACTAAACTAAGCACAAAGGAAAAGGAAAAAAAAAAAATTAGACTTTATTTAATTACCCAGACTCTATTTTTCCTTCTTGGGAATTGTTAATGGTTTTGCTGGTGACATATCCTCCCTCCATCTCAACTCTTGAGGGGCCCCGAGGGGACAAAGTCCTTCATCTGTAACTGCTAGCTGCTAGGTGTGGAACAGCAACCCCCTTTCATCTAAACTTTTAGAGACAAAGAAAAGCAGACAATTTAAGATACATGGCCCAAATATTAGCAAAAGAATAAAGGTCACATGTCAAATGTTCCTAAAAACAAGACTGTCTAGATCTTTTGCCTGTTGGCAAAACTGTGCCCTGATGTGCTGCAGGCTCACTGCCTTGGTCCAAGTCTCTCTGGTCACGCTTTTGTTTTTTGAAAGAGAAGCTTGAGGTCAGAGAGAGAGATTCACAGTCAAAGGAGTCTGTCGCCCCAGGCTGTTTCTCTGGAGTTTGAGGCTCAGGGACCCTCTTCACTTGAGTGTGATGTCCCCATGGAGTCATCCCTTGCTACTTCAGGGCAGAATGGGGTCACCAAGTGAGGTCCCATTCCCCTTAGGAATGAGCTGATCTTTGGGGCTGCTGGTTTCCCAGGTTTTTTTATGTACCCTGTCTCCTGGCTGCAGGGGGTGAAGGGCCAGGTTGGTGGCCCTTCAGGGTGTGGGCAGCACCTGGTTACCATATTTATGAGAGTTTTCACAATTTCTTCTACCTGGAGGGCATGCTTGAGTTGTTGCATTTCAAGAGGTTTAAGGTGTCCCTTCGCTCAGTCTTGGGTCTGGAATACACCAGTTTTAATGAACTTAACTTTAACTTATCCCTTGGGGATAAATGCAAGGGCAGGGCAATCAGAAGCAACTTAATCCAATTTTCTTGAGTTTCCTAATAGAGCTTCACTAAAGCCCATTTCAAGGTCTGATTGGATCTCTCTACTTTCCCTGATGATTGGATTGGGGTCTCCAGACTGACTGCATTTTATGCTCAGGGCACTTGTTATCCCCTTTGTCACTTGAGACCCAAAGACTGAACCATTATCACTCTGTGAGGATCCTGGGAGCCTAAACCTGGGGATTATTTCTTTTAGTAATGCCTTAGCCACCTGAGCTGTGGTTTCAGTTCTAACAGGGAATGCCTCTTTCTGCTTAGAAAATGTATCTACTAGCACCAAAAGATAGCTGAAATTGCCCAGTACTCTTCGTGTGACAGTGAACTAGATCTGCCAATGTTCTCCAGGATCTTTCCCTCTTGTCTGAATGCACCTTTTCTAGGGGTCTCTAGGGTGTCTGGTTTTGAGGATGTTCATTGTGCAGGTGGTGTGTATCTCAACAGTCTAATTGTATTTTTCATGCCAGGAGTTACCATGACCCCAACTAATCATATAGGTCGTCCCTCCCATAGTGCATTTCTTGATGGGTCTCTCTGATGGCTTGACAAGCTGCGTTAGGGGAAAGGAGTACTGCCCATGTTCATAACTAGCCACCCATAGCCTCCTAAATTTCTATTGAAGCCCCATTTTGGAGCTTTGTCTACTTCTTCCTTTGAATAGACTGGGGAGTAATTGGATGGATCTGGGTTCTTAGATATGAGGAGTAATTGCCAAGTTAGTAGTTCTAGGGCCACCTTTTGGCAGTTATATCTGCCTGTTGTTTCCTTTTATTACCTCTGTATCCCCTTTTGGCAGTGAATCACTGACACTTTTTTTTGGAAGCTGCACTGCTTCCAGGAGTCTCTAGATGTTTATGCCATGTTTCACCTGCTTATTCTCCACATAAGCATAATTCTTTCCTTCCAAATAGACCCGTGTGTGTGTAGGATGGTATATGCATACCAAGAGTCTGTGTAAACATTTCAAGTCTCTGTCCTGAGCTCTGAGGCTTGGGTGAGGGCTATGAGCTCTGTCTTTTGGACAGAAGTCCCCATGGGTAGGCTTCTTCCTTCTGTGACTTAGGTGTGAGAGGTCCCTGCATATCCTGCCAGGCCTTTTTCCTTCCTTATAAAACTGCTCCTGTCTATGAACCATTACTCTTTGTTGTTTGGGAGAGGCTCACTTCCTAGGTTGGAAAGTGAAAGTCACTCAGTCGTATCTGACTCTTTGCAACCCCATGGACTATACAGTCCACAGAATTCTCCAGGCCAGAATACTGGAGCGGTAGCCTTTCCCTTCTTCAGGGGATCTTCCCAACCCATGGCTTGAACCCAGGTCTCCTGCGTTGCAGGCAGATTCTTTACCAGCTGAGCCACCAGGGAAGCCCAAGGATACTGGAGTGGGTAGCCTATCCCTTCTCTAGTGGATCTTCCTGACCCAGAAATCTAACTGGGGTCTCCTGCATTGCAGGCAGATTCTTTACCAGCTGAGCTACTGGAGTGACCGGAATAGGTCGTGTCTATGTTTTCTACACAGTCTTGTTCCAGGATGGCATGGAGGCAGGATTTAGCATGTGACAGATTTTTATGTTAGCCACTGGGTTGTCTAAAAGCATAGCTTGAACTTGAATTGAGCTTCTGGGAGAGAGCAATTCTGTTTCCAAGCGTATGTAGGTGTGTGCTCAGTTACTCAGTCATGTCATACTCTTTGAGATCCCATGGATCGTAGCCCACCGGGCTCTTCCATAGAATTCTCCAGGCAGGAATACTGGAGTGGATTGCCATTTCCTACTCCAGGGGATCTTCCCAACCCCGGGATCATACCTCTGTCTCTTGGGATTATAGTAGCTGCTCCTGCCTTTAGGTAAGTAGGCCATCCTTTAGCATTTTGATGTAATTGTTTACAGAAACAAGTGACCACCCAAGTAAAGTTTCCCAGCTTTTGAGCTAATATTCCTAAAGCTAATTCCCTTCTCTTATTAATGTAGAGGTCAAAGGGTTTAGCTAAATCTGAAAGGACCAGGAAAGGGCCTAAAGTAATAGCTTTTTCAGTTCTTGAGAGACTCCTTCACATTCTGAATTCCATTCAAAAAGATCATCATTCATTCTTTTCAGCTTTTCATATAGTGTTATTCAGTGGTGAGTAGTCAGTGGTGTTTGACTCTTTGCAATCTCATGGACTGTCGCCCACCAGGCTTCTCTGTTGATGCAATTTCCCAGGCAAGAATACTGGAGTAGGTTGCCATTCCCTTCTCCAGAGGATCTTCCTGACCTTGGGATTGAACCTGGGTCTCCTGCATTGTAGACAGACTCTTTAATGTCTGAGCCACGAGGGAAGCCTGTTTTAATATAGAGACCTAGCTATTAAGACTATAGTTATGAGAGGGTAATAGGAAGGAAGGCTAGGGGTCTCCAAATGGAGGGAATAGGCTGCAAGTGTTAGACATTTTTTATCTCTCTCTTAAGTGGCAGGAGGAAACAAACTACAAGTGCCAGGTTTTTTCCCTTCTGTATACAAAATTAAAAGGAAGTGTCTCTTAAAATTCTGTGTTGCCATGATGACACCTGGTTCCACCTGAACTTAACTTTTCTCAAACCTTGAGCTAACCAATTTGTTTTTCTTATGGAAATATTTTTCTTAAGCTATGTTAATGAACTATGTATTTACCCTAGACTCTTTCTTCAAGTTGGTTCCGCTTAAGACTCAGAATGATAAAGACTTAACAAACCAGTATGTTTTACTCATACATTATTCTCCTAATCTATGTTAATGAAACTATATATTTACTTGGAAACCTGCCTTTCTTCAAGATTCATGTCAGTGTTTCTTCATGTTTTATGGCCTGGGATGACTCACCTTGTGCCAGTGTTATCTCAGAATGCATGTTGTGGGTGAGGGGCCTGGCGCCAGTCTCTGAGTTTTGAGACATTTCCTTCCTCTAATTAACAGCTTGCTGATAGGTATATAACTTACTCCTAAAGACTAGCAAAGGGGCATTCTTTCTTCCCCCTTCTGATGTCTATGTCAGAAGCTTTCTATATCTCTTTTATACTTTAATAAAACTTCTTTTATACAAAAGCTCTGAGCAATCAAGACTCATCACTGGCCCTGGATTGAATTCCTCTCTTCCAGAGGCCAAGAATCCTGGCGTCTTCCACAGCTCAGCAACAACCTTTCAGTTAGGGATCCAGATGCAGCAAAACCAGGCCATCCCAGGGAAAAACCCTTAAGCTGTCTTCTGGTTTTAGGAGGAGTCAGGCTGCAAATGGCTTCTTTCTTTCCCTGGGATAGGCTTTTCTGACCTTCTGTGAGAATGAAGCTTAGGTAGGTCACCCTAGTTTGTATTATTTGAGTCTTTTGTCGGGGGGGCACCTTACATCCATTATTAGCTAGGTGGTTGGGAGTGGTTACAGTATTTTTGTCAGAGGCCTCCTTAGTAGGGATGGCATTGAGAATGTTTTCTACACAGCGGAGGAAGGTAGGGAAGAGACCAAGAAGGTCCTAAGGAGGAGGGTCAGGAATGGGTATTACCTCAGTAGAGGAGAGCCCATGTCCCCTTTGAAGGACTTTGTTCTGATATAAAGGTATTAAAAAATTGTACATAAGGAATTTCATCCTACTTCTTTTGTCTCTGTCATAACAAGTACAACTGTAAAACAGCATTGTAATTTAGCAACCCATTGACAGGCCAACTTTCCTCATCTCCCAGTCAGTATTGGGGCCAGGCTGTATAACATAGGAAGGTTAAATATTTGGGGGTCATGGGGTGATACCCAGTAAAACTTCCAGATCTGCAGGATGCACCCTAACGGGCTATCCTTTGGCATGGTGGGTGTTTTGTTCCTTAGATATTCCATTTTGGATTTGTTTCCAACTACTGAGGGAGTAGTTAGAGAGACTTATTGGCAGGCAAATGCCAGAATATTTGACCCAAGATTTATAGTTCAGGAAACTTGGAGCCAGGACCAAACTGTTAATGGATCCCTCACAAGACCAAAATAGGAGGTGTCCAAATGTCATGGACTCTGATATAACTGAGAGTCCTACTTGAATTTATAATGACTCATGTTTGAGATAGTAAGTCCCTCCTCAGTCAGAATATCCCACAGGGGGTAAGAATGTCTCCAGGCCAGGGCAGCTTAGCCACCTTAGTTCCTGACCACGTTGACCTGTTAGGGAGTGACATAGCTGTCTGGCAGGGCGGGGGCAGTCTTTTTCCTCCTTTCAGCTGAAAAGGAGTTTTTGGACTTCTGAGTGAGTGCTAAAAGCAGAAGGGAGTCCCACAAGGGATGTACCAGATCTCTGGGGCAGCTGGCATTTGGCGCTGATGCCAGGAGAAGAGCCCTGAAAGCTTGGGCAATAAGGAATCACTGAAGGTTCACCTCCCAAGCTATTGTAGGAGGAGAGCTTGGGCAGTGGGTGTTTCCTGATCTTGCCAGCAATTGAAAGGGTGTCCCAATAGTGGGGCTTCTGGATTTACAAGCAGCTTATAGGACACCCCAGGCTACCTCAGAAAAACCACTGGCCAGGAGAGGTTAAGTCACTGGTCAAGCATACCTACCTTAGGACCCTTTCCCATTCAGGCATCCCTGAGTGTCCTTTCCTAAATTTGGATTGAGCATCCTCTTTCTGTTTTGTCAGGTAGTTGTCATTCTTGGCCTTTTCCTGGTCTCGTCTCTTGGCTCTTGGGCCTGGCCACTTCCCTTTACTAAACCAAAAGTGACTATAGAGAATGCTACTGTTGACCCCAGGAGGTCAACGAGGAGGGCAGAAAGCCCCGGTGCAGCCAACACTGCCTAGCACAGGGGTCAAGGGGAGAGCACCACTGGCAAGACTGCAGTGGCCTCCTCTCATCCACAGGCCCCCACCGTCCCTGTGTTACCAAACCAAGCTTGGGTCTGCTCACCACACGCAGTAAAGCCAATCTAGTGACACCGGGTTGTGGTGAAGGAAAATGCAGCATTTATTGTAGATACCATACAAGGAGTCCAGGGCAGTTAATAACTCAAATAAATCTGAACTCTCCAATGGGTTTCAGGAAGCATTTTTAAAGGCAAGGTGACAGAGGGGAGTCACCGGGTATTTGATCAGCTGATGTGCAGTTCTCTGATTGGTTGATGGTGAAACAGCAGGGCAGTGTCTCAGGGGTTAACATTATCAGTCCTCAGGCTTCAGTAGGTCTGGGGGTTATGTGCTCATGGTCATCTAGTAGCTAACTTGTTTGGTGGAAGTTTTAGCATCTATACAACAACTTAGGAAGTGTGCATCAGATATTGTTATCTAGGTACTTCAGGGATGAACTGAAGACTGCCAAACATAAAATTAGAAACTTACTATAGGAGTTTAACAGAATGAGTATGAAACAACTTCAGATAATTGTGTAATCCTCTTTATTACCCACTCCAGTATTCTTGCCTGGAGAATCCCAGGGACAGAGGAGCCTGGTGGGGTGCCATCTATGGGGTCGCATAGAGTCAGACACGACTAAAGCGACTTAGCTGCTGCTGCTGCTTTATTACCTATATTGGATTAAGTTTAATGATACATAATTTTAAAACTCCAAAATAACAGCAACTTTAAAATTTTTGTTTAACCTTTTTCATATGAAAGAGGTCTGGAAGGTGGAGGTCTGGACTTGGTTTGGGAGACAATAATGACTTCCCAAGTTATCTTCTTGTGCCAGATTCAGCTCTCAGCCTATGCGTTCTTATATAGACATCCTGACATTCCTAATGACAGACTCTTTGAGAGCATGATGCACATCTAATTCTCATCTTCTTCTCATCTATACTATTGGCACCATGTCAGAACAATTCTTCAATAAATATGGGTTTTAAGAACAGAGGATGTATGGATGCTCAGGTGGATGGATGGAACTCCATATATGGAACTCAATATCTAGTTTCAACTATCCTAGCAAACAGAAGGAAAAACTTACCTTGGGATGTGGCGGTGGGCCAGACAGTGCCAACAACATGGGTGATAAAAGAATTTACTGAGCCAGAAGTGAGGGTAGAAATCAAGATATATTGAGAACACTGCAAGGGAGCTGTGGGCAAGACCAAGAGGGGGCCTGCACCTGGAGAGAGAAACTGGGCTTCTTTCATGGTCCCCTCTGGTCACCCTTGGATTAATATTTTACCCAAGGGTGCTTAGGGCTTCCTGGAACTTCAGCTGCTTGTAACTGCTGGTAATTTCCTTTGGGGGAAGGTGAGATGGCCTTATCTTGAAATGCCCTCCCCAGCCTAAGACTGTTTTATTGTTAAGATCTACAGAAATCATGTGACCACACATTGGCTTTACTGCTTTCCTTGTAACCGGATGAACAGACCTTGTAGAAAGTTGTTGGCAAACCAGATAACAGATTTTTTTTACACTAGGTGGGTCACAAGATCTCTGTCTCTATTCATCTCTTCTGTTGTTATATGATAATAACCATAGAAACTATCTAAATGAATGATCATGTGTCAATAGCACTGGCATTTGAATTTCATGTGATTTTCACATGTCTTGAAATGGTCTCCTTTTAATTTGTAACCATTTAATATTGTAAAAACCATTCTTACCTTGTGGGCAGCACAAAAAACAGGCAGTGAGTGGTAGTTTGCTAATCCCTGGCCTAGCAAGGCAAAAGATAAAAATTAGGAGCTGAAAAAGTGAGTAAAACATTGTGGTAGAAGCCCTAAGAAGAAGGTCAGTGTGGAATATAGCTGGTTTTCACTTTTTTAACTCCATATTTTTCCTTTCCAGAGTCATTTCACATTTCTTTGCTGTGCTCCACTTCTTCTGGGATGGCTTTCAACCAGCACGCACATTTTTTCATGTGTCTTCAGAGTTCTCTCTTGCAGGACCGTTTGTGTTTAAAAATGTTTCTAGGAGACTGAAAAACATTCAAGCCCCAAAGTAATTGCTTTCTAATGAAGGGCTTTAGTTCATTGGTTCATTGAGAGACAGCATTTCATTAATACACATAAATCTCTGTGTGCCTCCCAAATGAAATATAATGCTGGATTCTATTCGTTTCACAAAAGCCACATGCTTCCATTTGCGTGACTTGGGGGCAACCCAGAAGGGTTAGGGTAGTGAAGGCAATCTGAGTGGGGCAAAGGGAAGGACATCCTGCAGTACTGTTTTGGAGATTGAGTGGGTTTGAGACCTCATTGCTCTTTTAAGAAGTGCCTAGATTTATGATCATTTCATTCTTGATACATGAATGAAACAAAAGTTACAAATGATGACAGATCACATCTTCAATACCATTTAAATTAGCATTTATGATATACCCTATGAACACTCACAGTAAACACTAAGTTGTATTCAGCTATCACCTAGTTATGTATTCGATCTTTTATTAAACTTTTGTAGCCTATGGAGTAAATGATTTTCAAGAGGTGAAGCTCAGCAATGACCTCAATGCATGAAAGAAAGCCTTGAGGCTTTCATGGATAGGTAACTTGATTAGAGCAAACCTTTCTCGGTTTTTGTTGTTGTTAATGAAAAAATATTCTGGCTTTTGGAGTATTGCACTTCGTAAATACCTTCTCAAATTTTCTTTCCTCATTTGCAAATTAATGGTCTCTTAAAGTACAGGAGTAAAGTGAAAGAGTTTTCATACAGCGTCTTTGGCATAACGGGGGTACGGTGGGGATTAGGGGTGGAAGCGGTGTCCGCTATTATTTTTATTATTGGCGAAAACAAATCTCCCGCAGAGAACACGTTTAATGGCCAGCTGGGACTGTGAACCATGCAGATACTTAATCCTTCCAGCATTTCAACCTCCTTTGCGCGGAGCCTGCTTTTCCCTTTCTGCCCATCAGTTGGCGCCTTTTGCCGTCCTTTTTTCCCCAAGCTGGCTTTTGGGGGCTGCGGTCGCTCCCCTGCTCGCAGGTCACATGGCCTGCCAGAGCGAGGGGACCGCGCCAGAGCTGCGCCGTGGGAGGTGAGGCTTCCGCGCGCGTCCAAGTCCTGCGGCGCCCGCTCCTCCGAGGCCTCAAGGTCCGGCGATGGCTCCTCCGTGGTCATGAGCCAGACAGCCTAGGAGACTTCGGCAGTGGCCGTCAGCGTGCTCAGAGAACCGAGCAAACCGCCCTCACCCGGTAGGTTCCCGCTGCGAACGATCTGCTCTGCCCTTTGGCATCATGACCAGAGCGGCCACCCGGGAGATGTCTCTAGAGCGAGGGAAAATGGATTAGGGTTGCTGCAGCCGGCGCGCGGAGAGCAGTTGCCGGGGCTGGCGAGCCTGGGAGGGCCTGTGCCCCCGGCGGTGCGCTTTGGCGGGCTGGCTTCACTGCGGCCCCGCTCGTGGGGTCGGCTGCTTCCTGCGGGAGGAATGTGGAGACCCCAGAAGGGCGTCCCCTGCACGGCCTGGGCCGGCATCCGCGCAGGGATGACTAAGTGTCGCAGCAAGAACACCTCCCTACCCCTCGCCTGTTTCCTCGGCGCCGCTAGGCCGACGGAAAGGCGCGAGCCGGGCATGGACGAGTCCAGGTAAGACTCCGCTGCTTGCCTAGCCTGACTGGGCCCAGCACCCTAAGGGTGGATCGCCTAATGGCCGCCCGCTCGCGGCTATGTCTGCCCGGCGCCTCGGGCCAGCCCAGAGCACGGACACACGCTCTGCTGCGGCGGTGGGTTTCTGCAGGCGACCTTGCAGCCGCGAGACCGAGGAAGGTCAACGGGGCAGAGGAAGGCGTCCTTCCCAGCTCCGGGAAAGACAGGACGCCCGGGAGGCAACGCCGCGACTTAGACTGTTAGTTTTCTCCTACGGGTAGGGAAACAGACCGGAGCGCCGCGGGGACTGCCCAAGGTCGGTGGCAGATGCTAAATCCGAGACTCTGGTCCTCCGCTGCCATTCTCTTTCCTTGAGGGGTCGTTAGGACCACCACGGCTCGCCTCGCCCTTTTCCTCGTCTCTGTGTGCGGGCGTTGCCAGTTGCCGCACTGCGCCCGCAGTATCCAGGGCGAGAACTGGAGCGTGGGTGTGACCCCGCCAGCCCCTGCTTGTCTGCCGTTCTCCCTGGAGGTGAAGGGACACAAGGGCGGATCCAGTGATGATCTCACTATGCGGACCATTAGCAAAAACCTGCAGGTGTGTGTGTGTGCGCGCGCACGCGTGCGCGCATTTCCCCTAGAGAACTAAACCTTCTAAGGGGAAATTGGCTTTTAGGAATGCATTTCTAGAGTCCCCGGCACCAGATATTTTAGGTGAGAAGATAAAACCATGTTTGTTTAACGTTATTAAAATTAGAATTTTTTAAAAGGATAAGCTTATTACAAAACATTCAAGAAATAGAAAAATGTAAAGAAGAAAATAAAAACTTAAAACTTCATCTCCTAGATTGTTGTTTTCCAAGGTATCTTAAATATTTCTCTGCATGCACACATTTAAACCAGTAACATGGGCAAAAAAAACTTATTTCAATTTGTTTGTCTGATTACCCAGAGGTAATCAGCTTTTTCCTCTCTGTATTGGCGTTTTGCATTTGTGTGAGTGAATTGACTATTTTATTACCTCTTTCAGTCAGAGTATCTTTCTGTTCATGATTTTTTAAGTGCTTGTTATATATTACACATTTAAGTACTGATAGTAATTCTGTCATCTGTGTTGCAGTCTTTTGCCTAATTTTTTAAGATTTATTTTTAATTAAAAGATAATTACAATATTGTGTTGGCTTCTGCTGTATATCAACATATTTTTTTTTGTGGTTTTTTTTTTTTTTTTTTTGGTCAGCTTTTCATCTTCGGCCGTTCAGTTCTATTCTTTTCTTTATGGTTTCTGCTTGAGAGTCTTGCTGAGAAAGGCCTTTCCTAACTCGAGTTTGTATAAATATTCACCTATATTTTCTTCAGGTACTTTTAAGCTTTTGTTGAAAAAATTTAATGTGTCATTTATTCTAATTTAAGATGTAAAGTAGAGAGCCAGTTACTTTTTGTAAATGTAGCCAGTTGCTGCAAAGCTAAGTTCATTTTTTATGCCTGATTTAGACTGCTACAATTATGGTATATTAAATTATTATATATTTATGTCTGTAGATTTTTGCATGTGTCTATCAGTGTATTTCAGTGCCAGGGCCTTGTTATTTTAATTACTGAAGTTTTATAACAAATTTAATATCTTTTTTATTACCCAGTATCATCCACCTGGCTTTTTAAAAAATCAGTTTTATTAAGATATAGTTTGTGTGCATGCTCCATTGCTCAGTTGTGTCCAGCTCTTTTCAACTCTATGGACTGTAGCCCACCAGTCTCCTTTGTTCATGGAATTTCCCAGGCAAGAATACTGGAGTGGGTTGCCATTTCTTCCTCCAGGGCATCTTCCCAACCCAGGCGTCAAATTCAAGTCTCCTGCATCTCCTGCATTGTCAGAATTCTTTACCACCTAGCCACATGGGAAGCCCCACACTTTGGTCAAATTATCCATCCTGTCCCTGCTCCACCAAAAGAAACAAATAATCTTTGGATTCCTATTGGATCTTTGATAATTGGGGTCCAGAGGGTAGGTCCCCTGAGTGGCACTTTCACTACCCCAGTGCCTGGTACAAGACTCAGTATTGGTTGAATTAAACTTTAAACTATGATCATAAAAGTAATGCATGTGCTTTCAGAAGGGTAGAAAGCAAGAGAGGAATCCTCCATCCCTCATACCTTCATCTCGTCTTCACTAAATTATACACTAGATTAAAAATAAAATGATCATACCATGTACCCTTTTCTACAATTTGCACTGATATAGTTTACATTTTTCAATTAGATATTTTCAAACTGCTTGGTTCTATACAATGAATTACCATAAACTGGGTGGCTTAAGCAGAAGAACATTCATGTCCCACAGTTCTGGAGTCTGAAGTCTGAGTTAGGGTGCCAGCATAGTTGGGTTCTGATAAGTGGCCCTCTTCCTGGTTTATGGATGGCTGCCTTCCTGATTTGTACTCACTGGCAGAGGAGAGAGAGCGAGCAAGCTGTCTTCTGTCTCTTCTAATAAGGGCACTAGTCCCAGCAAAAAAGTCCCATGGGCATGACCTTAACATCTCCTAAAGACCCCATCTCCAAACATCATCACATCGGGTATTCAGATTT
Organism: Cervus elaphus; assembly: GCF_910594005.1. NCBI lineage: Eukaryota > Metazoa > Chordata > Mammalia > Artiodactyla > Cervidae > Cervus > Cervus elaphus. The sequence continues at coordinate 20,336,034 of NC_057830.1, forward strand.
TGATTATGAATTTGGGGATGGGGGACACAAACATTCAGTCCACAGCAGAGATTTAGGTAAGGCTTTTTAAATGTCAGTAGATTTAAACCCTTCTTTTTCTTTTTAATGTGTCCGTATCATCCCCATGTGTAATTCTCTAACCATTGTTCCCTGTTGTTGGCCATTTCCTTTCCCTGTAGTTTGTCTAGCCTTCCCTGTAGTTTGTCTAGCCATCTTGATGCCCTGCCCTCCATCTATTCCTCTCCCCCCTTTCTCCCTCTCTTTCTTACTTTCAAGCAAAATTGCTGTGAACATTCCTTGTCTATGTTTGGTAGCATGTGTTGGCATTTCTGCAGAGTAGATTGCTAGAAGTAGAATTTCTATGTCAAAAGACATGCAGATATAAAATTTTTGTAGATACCATCCAAACTTTCTCTCGAAAGGTCGCACCAATTTATATAAAAGTGCCCGTTTACTGTACTGGCTCACTCTCTCGAAGAAAATTGAATTGATGTTATCTTAAATGTAGAGATTGATTTTGGAGCAAGAGACCTCCATCTCCTCTTTTATTAGTGAGGGTTCTCAGCAGGGAAGATGTTATTTTTATCCATTTATTAGACTTTTACAGTGTCCTTCAGTGGGATTTTATAGAAGTGTATATTCTACATATTTTTTAAGTTTATTCTAGATATTTTTGGTTTCTTTTTTTTTCCATTTTGACAGAGATGTTTTATCCCATTGATTAGTAATTGCCTGATTATATGAAAGCAATCATATATATATATCATATATCATATATATATATGCTTCCCTGGTAGCTCAGATGGTAAAGACTCTGCCTGCAATGCTGGAGACCTGGGTTTGATCCCTGAGTTGGGAAGATCCCCTGAATCAAGAAATGGCAACTCACTCCAGTATTCTTGCCTGGAAAATTCCATGGACAGAAAAGCCTGGTGGGCTACAGTCCGTGGGGTCACAGAGTCAGACATGACTGAGTGAACACACACACAGATCATAGCATATATTATTTTTGCACACTAATTCTGCTACCAAACACATTCTGAAAGTCTGTACCATTTCTAATCATCTCCCAGTTGATTTTCTTGGCTTTCCAATCTATGCAGAGACAATATTACATAATGTTTGAGAACATGAGTTCTGGAAACAGTCTGCTTGCTTTTCAAGTTTTGCCACCTATTTAAAGCTTTGCTAACCTTGGGTACAAGTTAATTGTGCCTTAATTTCTTTCAGATATAAAATGGATTTAATAATAGTACTTCTCATAGGCTTCTTATGAGGATAGCGATGCTTGAAACAGTGCCCATAAGAAGTGCTTAGCAAGCATTTCCAAGTAAGTTGATCTCTGCACATTATATGACCAGACTCTTTGCTACTCCCAATTTTATATCTTAGGAATTAAGGCCTATAGAAGTCACTTATTTGCTTAACAAACAATAAACCTTTTCTGTGCAAAGAATCCTGTTCTGGGTCTGTGAAGGATATCAAAGATAAATCATACTGAGTCTACTAATAGGGGTTTATAAGTCCCACTAGGTTGTAAATCACAGGCCATGAATCAAGCCATGCAAGACAGCATGCACCATATAAAAAACATAAGCTTTGACATTTTTCCTGTGTTTGAATTCCCTGCTTTCACCATGGTAGCATGTTTTTTCCATTTAAATGAGATTAGTTCTATTAATGTTTGAGAGTTGCTCTTTGGTCAGAAGAAATATACGTAAGTCTAGTCCAGAACTTGGATACGTAGTAGGAGCTTAACTGTTGTTGTTTAGTCGCTGAGTCGTGTCCGACTCTTTGTGACCCCGTGGGCTGTAGCCCACCAGGTTCCTCTATGAGATTTCCCAGGCCTTTTGTGGGTTGCCATTTCCTTTACCAGGGGATCTTCCCAACCCAGGAATTGAACCCTCATCTCCTGCCTTAGGAGGTGGATTCCTTATCGCTAAGCCGCCAGGGAAGCCCAGGAACTTAATAAGTGGCAGCTATAAATAGATGCAGTTTAAAGTAGAAGGGGACAAATGAATATTCTGGAATGAAAGTTCATGTAAAGAACCCTAGAACTTGAAGAAAAAAAGAAATTATTTCTGTTTGGGTGTGACCTGAAACAAATAGATTGCCATTTATTTCTCCAGCAAAGATGGGTTTATTTATGATCAGCAGAGAACTGCAATTCAGGATCTACAATCATGGTGAGTCATGTGCAAGTTTCTGCACATCAAGAAAAGGCAAGTGTTTTTATGGAGGGGGAAAAGAATGTTGGAAGGCAATAGTAAACTAAGAGCCCATGACTTTTTGTTGGCTGAGTCCTTGCCAGGAAAGAAGGGAAGTCTTTCTTCTTCCTGGTGACTCTCTGCTGTCATTCTAGGACCTGAGAGCTCCCCTTTCTGGTCCTCAAGCTCTATTTAATTGAGTTTTCTATTTATTAAATTTTTTTTTTTACACCTCCCCCTTTTGATGAAGATCTGTTTCCAAAAGCATTGCTGATCAAGTGTCAGATTTTCTACTTTCAGAGGCATTTTGTTCTTCAATGTAAGGAAAGACCTTTTCCAGGTATTATGTCTCATGTTGGAGGGAATAGATTAGGAGTCTAACTATTAAGGTCACAATTATTGTTAAGTGAGTAACAATGAGGGGTAGGAGGGAGAACGCTCAGGCACTTTTCATTTAAAGTTCATGTGTTATCAATATCATAGACATTAGGGATTTCCCTGGTGGTCCAGCAGTTAAGAACCACCTTCCAATGCAGGAGGTGTGGATGTGATCCCTGGTCAGGGAACTAAGATCCCACATGCCATGGGGCAACTAAGCCCACACATCACAACTAGAGAGAAGCCCTCCCACTGCAACAAAAAAATCCCTCAAGCCAACAACTGAGGCTGGATGCAGCCAAAAATAAGTAAATGAAACTAACAATATATATTTTTTTAAAAAGGATCATTGACATTAGAGATCATTTGAAGTGTTGTGTCATTATCAATGATTTGGTGACAAACATCCAACAGGACTGGTCCAGATATCTTAAGAAAGGTGTCTCATCAGATGTCATCTGCTTCAATTCCAAGAAATCTTTACTTTCAGGTCAATAGATGATGTACAGATACGGTTAGGGTTTTATGCTCTCTTTAGGTGTGTCACAGGTATCCAAGAGTCTATTCCTTGGAGTTTGGCAGCACAAGGACCTGATAGGGACATTTCCAGTGAGACTGAGGAGTATTTCTGGAGGTGACTTTTTCACTAGATGAAACCTCCAGATTGTAAGATGTGATGCTTAAGGTTTTCATCTCCCAAGAGTGTGCGGTGAAAACGTTGCTCTACCACACATTGATATTTTTAATAGAAGCAATTAGGCCTCTGCAGTTTTGGAGTATCTCTCCTTTTATCAGTTGTGGGTCAAAAGAAGCAAGAGCCGAGTTCATTGGGTGCCCTGTGACTGTCTCAGTGTAAGAGCTTTTGAGTTCTTAGAGAAGTGGATCTGAGACTTAGAAAGACTGACAACAATGCTTTTGGCCATTTGTTGGAGGGCCTCACCAGATTTTCTAATTGAGCCATACAGATATTAGTTTGAGGAAACCAGAGGATTGAGTGTGGTAAGCACAGTGAAAGTGTGAAACTGGCCAAACATTGCAGACTTGTCAAAGTACCTGACCAGTGAAATAGCTTCCTCAGTCACTGAGGTTCAGGACGAGTTCCCTAGGGAGGAATAATCTTTTCCAAAAGGACGTTAGTCACAGAAGAGGCAGCCGCCTGTCTTCAAGGGAAGGCTTCCCATCAGTTCAAAAAATATACAGACCATATCTGAAACATATTTATATCCATGAAATAGAGCAAGTTGTATGAAATTATCGGACAGACCTCCGGTCATCCTTAAGCAGTTTAAAGTGTCCTGGAACATTACGAACAGACTTCCCCAGGTTGTACTTCAGCAAGTGGAACAGTGAGGAGTAGGCACTTTTTGTAGCTTAGTTAATGTTTCCCCACCAATAACTGATTTGTGAATGTTACCGTTTTGTCAGTAGACCTATGGTTTAATGCATGTACAGTAATGAGGATTAGAAATTTTAGTGACTCTGGTAGGATTGGTTTATTCTTTGGTCTGAACCAGAGGGATAACAGTGCTGTTTATTACTTAGAGGTCCTGGATAAACCTCCGTCCTAGACCTAATTGCTTCTAACAGGTCAGATAGAAACATTAGAAGAACTAGTACAAGGGATAATGAGGACTTGAGACTCGTAATCTTCTATTATGGGCTTCTTTACTTAAAAGGTATTGATTAATGCTAGGAAGAGGGTTTTGAGGGATCTATCTGAATTGTGATGGGAGGTGTGCTGTAAATTTTGCCAGTGTCAGCTGGAGATTTTGTCCATAGGAGGATGGTAGCTGATTCAACAGGACAAATGATCCCTGTTTTCAGAATATGTTTTAGGATTGTCAGAGCTGAGACAATTAAAAGACGTCAAAGGTCATTTAATTTAGATGATTGGTTACTTTGATGACTACTGTCAAATTCTAGAATTATTTTCCCTTTTTGGGATAAAGAAATTCTGGTATGATACTTCTCTAAGAAGTCTCAATCTAATAAATGGATGAGGGCAGAGGGACAAAGGAGAACAGAATGTGTACCTCTCAAAGGGCCTAAACCAAAGGGAATAGGTTCAGAGATGAAAAGTTCTTGTTGGTTGTTAGAGATTCCACTATTTGAAGTTTCAGTACTCCAAGGCAGACACTGCTTTATATTAGTGGGCTAATATTAGCCCTTTATATACATATATATATTTACAATAAATATATAATAAGTATATTATATATCATATATATATATATATATATTAGCACTTTATATTGAGCACTAAGAGTGTGGCCCCAGTGTCCATTAAAATTGGAAGAGATTCACCCCCAACTGGAGAAATGTTTCTTCAAATCATTTAAAAGGGAGGCCTGGGGAAAACCTTTAGTCTCTCAGAACCCCATTACTGAGAATTCAGAGGACACTAGAAAGACTAGTAAACTGGTGGAAGGTGCCGAGAGTGCTTAAAAATCTGTTGTTATTGTGGTTCAGTCACTAAGTTGTGTCTGACTCTTTGCTACCTGATGAACTATAGTCTCCTGGAGTTGCTCAAATTCATGTCCACTGATTGAGTCAGTGATGCTATCTAACCATCTCATCTTCTGCTGCCCCCTTCTCCTTTTGCCTTCAGTCTTTCCCAGAATCAGAGTCTTTTCCAGTTAGTCAGCTCTTTGCATCAGGTGTCCAAAGTACTGAAGCTTCAGCTTCAGCAATAGTCCTTCCAATGTATATTCAGGGTTGATTTCCTCTAGGATTGACTCGTTTAATCTCCTTGCAGTCCAAGGGACTCTCAAGAGTCTTCTCCAGCACCACAGTTTGAAAGCATCAATTCTTTGATGCTCCTCACATCTGTACATGACTACTGGAAAAACCATAGCTTTGACTATATGGACCTTTGTCTGCAAAGTGAAATCTCTGCTTTTTAATCCACTATCTAGGTTGGTCATAGCTTCCCTTCCAAGGAGTAAGTGTCTTCTAATTTCATGGCTCCCCAGTGATTTTGGAGTCCAAGGAAAATCTGTCACTGCTTCCACTTTTTCTCCATCTATTTACTATGAAGTGATGGGACCAAATGCCATGATCTTAGTTTTTTGAATGTTGAATTTCAAGCCAACTTCTTCATTCTCCTCTCTCAACTCTCATCAAGAGCCTCTGTAGTTCCTCTTCACTTTCTGGCATTAGAATGGTATCATCTGCATACCTGAGGTTGTTGATATTTCTCCTGGCAATCTTGATTCCAGCTTGTGATTCATCCAGCCTGGCATTTTGCATGATTGTACTCTACATAGAAGTTAAATAAGTAGGATGACAATATAGAGCCTTGATGTACTCCTTTCCCCATTTTGAACCAGTCAGTAGTTCCATGTCCAGTTCTAACTGTTGCTTCTTGACCCACATACAGGTTTGTCAGGAGATAGGTAAGGTGGCCTGGCACTCCCATCTCTTTAAGAATTTTCCATTGTTTGTTTGTGAGCTACACAGTCAAAGGCTTTACTGTAGTCAATGAAGCAGAAGTAGGCATTGTTCTGGAACTCTTTTGCCTTCTCCATGATCCAGTGAATATTGACAGTTTGATCTCTGGTTCCTCTGTCTCTTCGCAAACCAGTTTGTACATCTAGAAGTTCTTGGTTCATTTACTGCTGAATCCTAGCTTGAAGGATTTTGAATATAACCTTGCTAGCATGTGAAATGAGTACAGTTGTATGGTAGTTTCAACATCTTTGGCATTGCCCTTTTTTGGCATTGCCCTTCTTTGGGATTGGAACAAAAACTGACCTTTTCCAGTCCTGTGGCCACTGCTGAGTTTTCCAAATTTGCTGACATATTGAGTGCAACACTTTAACAGAATCATCTTTTAGGATTTGAAATAGCTTAGCTGGAATTCCATCACTTACACTGGGTTTTGGTTGTTTTTTTTTTTTTTTTTTTTTTTGTAGTAATGCTCCCAAAGGCCCACTTGACTTCACACTTCAGGATGTCCAGCCCTAGGTGAGTGACCACACCATCTTGGTTATCCAGGTCATGAAGACCTTTCTTGTATAGTTCTTTGTATTCTTGCCACCTCTTCTTAATCTCTTCTGCTTCTGTTAAATCCTTACCATCTCTGTCCTTTATTGTGCCCATCCTTGCATGAAATGTTCCCTTGATATCTCCAGTTTTCTTGAAGAGATCTCTAGTCTTTCCTATTCTATTGTTTTCCTCTATTTCTTTGCATTGTTCCTTTCAGAAGGCCATCTTATCTCTCATTACTATTCTCTGGAACTCTGCATTCAGTTGGCTATATCTTTCCGTTTCTCCCTTGCCTTCCTGTTCTCCTCTTTCCTCAGCTATTTATAAAGCTTTCTCAGACAACCACTTTGCCTTCTTGCATTTCTTTTTCTTTGGGATGGTTTTGGTCACTGCCTCCTGTGCAATGTTGTGAGCCTCCGTCAATAGTTCTTCAGGCACTCTGTCTGTCAGATCTAATCCCTTGAATCTATTTGAAATGTCTACTGCATAATCATCAGAAATTTTATTTAGGTCATACCTGAATGGCTTAGTGGTTTTCCCTACTTTCCTCAGTTTAAGTGCGAACTTTGCAATAAGGAACTCATGATCTGAGCCACAGTCAGCTCCAGGTTTTGTTTTTACTGCATAGAGTTTCTCCATATTTGGCTGCAAAAAGCATCAGTAATCTGATTTCTTTTGGTATTGACCATCTGGTGATGTTCATGTGTAGAGTCGTCTCTTGTGTTGTTGGAAAAGAGTGTTTACTATGACCAGCATGTTCTCTTGACAAAACTGTTAGCTTTTGCCCTGCTTCATTTTGTACTCCAAAGTCAAACTTGCCTGTTACTCAAGGTATCTCTTGACTTCCTACTTTTGCATTCCAATCTCCTGTGATTGAAAGGACATCTTTTTTTTTGGTATTAGGTCTAGGTCTTGTGTGGAGAAGGAAATGGCAACCCACTCCAGTATTCTTGCCTAGAGAATCCTGTGGACCGAGGAGCCTGGTGGGCTGCTGTCCATAGGGTTGCATAGAGTTGGACACGGCTGAAGCGACTTAGCATGCATGTATGCATTGGAGAAGGAAATGGCAACCCACTCCAGTATTCTTGCCTGGAGAATCCCAGGGATGGAGGAGCCTGGTGGGTTGCCATCTATGGGGTCGCACAGGGTCAGACACAACTGAAGCAACTTAACAGCAACAGCAGCGAGGTCTTAGAGGTCTTCATAAAACTGTTCAACTTCAGCTGCTTCAGCACCAGTGGTTGGGGCATAGACTTGGATTACTGTGGTATTGAATGGTTTTGCCTTGGAAACGAATCAAGATTATTCTGTTGTTTTTGAGATTGCACCCAAATACTGCATTTTGGACTCTCTCGATGGCTATGAAGGCTACTCCAATTCTTCTAAGGATTCTTGCCCACAGGAGTAGATACAATGGTCATCTGAATTAATTTTGCCCATTCCCATCCATTTTTGTTCCCTGATTCCTAAGATGTCGATGTTCATTCTTGCCATCTCCTGTTTGACCACTTCCAATTTACCTTGATTCATGGACCTAACATTCCAGGTTCCTATGCAATATTATTCTTTACAGCATCAGACTTTACTTTCTCCACCAGACACATCCACAACTGAGCATCGTTTCCACTTTGGCCCAGTCACTTCATTCTTACTGGAGCTTTTAGCAACTGCCCTCCGCTCTTCCCCAGTAGCACATGGGACTCCTTCCCAACTGGGGGGATTATCTTCTGGTGTCATATCTGTTTACCTTTTCATACAGTCCGTGGGGTTCTCCAGGTAAGAATACTGGAAAGTGAAAGTCACTCAGTTGTGTCGAACTCTTTGCAACCCCGTGGACTGTAGCCCACTAGGCACCTCCTCTCCAGGTAAGAATTCTCCAGGCAAGAATATTGGAGTGGGCTGTCATTTCCTCTCCAGGGGATCTTCCTGATTCAGGGGTCAAACCCAGGTCTCCAGCATTGCAGGCAGGTTCTTTACCGTCTGAGCCATCAGAGAAGCCCCAAGAATACTGAAGTGGGCTGTTATTTCCTCCTCCCGTGGACCGTGTTTTGTCAGAACTCTTCACTATGACCTGTCTGACTTGGGTGGCCCTACATGGCATGGCTCATTGAGTTATGCAAGCCCCTTCGCCCTGACAAGGCTGTGATCCATGAAGGAAACTTAAATTTGTAACAGTCTTCTTTCTGATGTCCTGGCTCTGCAACAGGCCACACACTCAGGGAGTAGCTTGTAGAGTGCTCAGGAAACCCTCACCGGGGAGGCTGTGGGAGCTGAGCGTGTTCTTGCCTTTTCTCTCAGCGCTGAGACCTGGGGTTCAGGATGGGGAGTGCTCACATACCCATTAAGAACTGCTGCTTTCTTTGCTGTTCCTGTTGGTCTAATGGATGTGTGCCCCGTTGGTCTTCCGAGCTAGGTGTTTCGGGGCCTGTCCATCAGGTGGGGAGCCTTGAAAGTTGGAGCTCTGTGTATGTGGTCCAAATCTTTCACTCAGGGACCAGCTGGTTGTTGTGGGTGTGTTAGTCCCAATTGACTGGCACTGTGCCAGGTTGGGATTGATGGTAAGAGCTTGTTTTGACGTGGGTATTTTCTCATTTGCCTGATGTGTAGGAGTCACTCAGCCAGGTTCTGGATTTCTCTTAGAAGGAATTTCTCCTTGTGCAGCTGTACATTCAATATGTCCACGGGAAGAGGAAAGATCAGGAGCATTAAATGTTGTCATCTTTGTCTCTCCCTGAGTTTGCTTCTTTTAATGGGTAGCTGTATCCCATTCTTTGGAGGTACCATAGTTTGACTCACTCAATTGATGGGTGCTTGGCAATATTCTACTCTTCTAAATGGTGCTACAAGTCATTCCTCACACTTGAGGATATATATTAAGGAAAGAATGCTAGAAATTGAATTGCTGAGCTTTAGGGTGTCTTGTTGCGTGTGTGCATGCAAAGTTGCTTTAGTCATGTCTAACTCTTTGCAGCCTATGGACCATAGTCTGCCAGGTTTCTCTGTCCATGGGATTCTCCAGGCAAGAATACTGGAGTGGGTTGCCGTGCCCTCCTCCAGGGCATCTTCCCGACCCAGGGATCGAACCCATATCCCTTATGTCTCCTGCATTGGCAGGCAGGTTCTTTAGCACTAGTGCCACCTAGGAGGCCCCAGTGTGTCTTATTAGATAGTTCTAAATTAATTCTACAGAAGTTGTGCCAATTTACAACTCCCATTTTGCTAACGCAAACCACATGAGTACCTATATAGTAGGTCCTATAAACATAGGACCTACTCCTCTAAACAGCTCATGTAGTAGACTGTGTTACAGAATGAGAAAATGCTATCTATATGAAGAGGCAGGGAAAGGTGTGGGGATTAGAATGTACTAGGGTAAGGGAGTTGAGTGAGCAAAGGCCAGGAGATGGGCAAGAGCTTAGCACAGTTGATGTTCTGAAAGATCAGCATATCTAGAGCTGCCTTGCTCACTGGCTATATGTGGCTATTAAGCACTTAAATGTGGCTCATGTTGAATTGAGATATGCTGTGAATATAAAATACACACTGAATTTCAAAGACTTAGTATGGAAAAAAGAATATAGAATACCTCATTTGTAATTTTTTATATTGGTCTCATGTTGAAATCATAATTTTGATGTGTTGTGTTAAAATACATTATTAAAATGAATTTCATCTGTTTAGTTTTGCTTTTTTATTGTGGCTGCTAGAAACTACATATATGGCTTACAGTATATTTCCACTGGACAGTCGTAGCCTAGAGCATAGGGTTGGTAAGCTATGAGTTGCAGGCCAGATTTGGTCTACAGCCTGTTTTGATGTGACTGGAGTGCTAAAAATAGTTTTTACATTTTTTTCAAAGAGTTAAAAAAAGAAATAATGTAAGGGGAATACGCGACCGTGTGTGAGCCACAAAGTCTAAAATACTTACTCTCTAGCCTTTATTAGTCTAGAACATACAAAGAGGGCAGTAGAACAAGATATCAAGGGAGGGCAGGGTCCAGATCATAAAGGGCCTTTTGAATCACAATAAGATGTTTAGATCTTATTAAAAGAGCAGTAGAAATATAAGAATGGTTTTAAGCAGGAGCATGACATGATCAGATTCATATTCTTAAATGATAATTGTCTCTGTGTATGTGCACATGTACTCCTTGAATATTCTACCCTGGGACTTATTTGGACTAAAGAGTGTCACTTTCTTATTTTACCAAAAACTTACTGGAAGAGGGTGTTGAAGGAGGTTGGATGGCAGTTTTACACCAAACCCTGAGCTCTGCATTGTCATCATAATTGCACTGTCATCTTAGCACTTAATATGTGCCTGGCATTTTCTGACCTGCATGTCTTATCTCATTGACTGCATTTTGTTCCTTCTTTAAGTGGTTACAGCTCCCTTAGCAAGGTAGAACAGTATGAACAGGAAACCACCTCAATGACTCCATTCCCAAGACCAACTAAGGCTTTGGTCCTTGGCTTCCGCTGGTAGTGATGTGGAACTGGTTGAGGCCGTGGGGATGTGCAACCATGTGACTGAACAGATCACAGGGAGATGCTACCAATCTGCAGTACTTTGGAAGTCCACATCCCAGCAAGGACTGCACACTACTCACACCTCTCCCTGCATATTTCCCTCTTTAATAGGGATCTGGAGAGCCCTGTCCAGGTCCTTACTAGTACTGGGATAGTCTGTTTCACCTCTGAGGCCCCACAATATAATCTGCGTCTGTTGCTGAAATGAGACTTGTCTCTCTACTTCCTTGAATTACTATGTCATCATACCATAGAGAGAGGTTTGGTATTTTACATAACTCTAATGGGCAGGGTGGGCTTCCCAGGTGGTTCAGAGGTAAAGAATCCACCTGCCAATGCAGGAGATGCAGGTGTGATCCCTGTGTTGGGAAGATCCCCTGGAGGAGGAAATGGCAACCCATTCCAATATTCTTGCCTGGAGAATTCCATGAACAGAGGAGCCTGGTGGGCTACAGTCCATAGGCTCACAGAGTCAGTCATGACTGAGTGAGAGTGTGTGTGTGTGTGTGTGTGTGTGTGTGTGTGCATCACACACACACACAATGGGCAGGGTAGGCTAACCACTGTAATAAGTCAAAAAATCATTAGTGGCTAGATACAACAGTTTGTGTATGACTGACAACACGTCCCACTCTAGGTTGGATGGGTGCTGGGAGGTGAGCAGTAGGAGAGACCTCAGTTCTATGCAGTCATTCAAGGACCCAGGCTCACGCCAGCTAGTGGCTCCTCCCTCCTCTAGATCCACAGGCTGTCCAGCTAGCAGGTGGAGAAAGAGAAAGTCAAGACGGCACAACTGCTCTCAGTTACCGTGGCCTGGAAGTCGTACCTGTCACGTTGCTCACATTTTACTGGCAAGCCTGAGTCACATGACCCCACCTGAAGATGGTGGGCTAGGAAATGTGATCTCTCTGTGTGCCCACGGAGGGGGAAATGTATGAGAGTCCTAGAGACTGCACCACAGCTACCTCATATGGTACCTGGGCAGTTCTTCTTTAAGATAACTCACAAGCTAGGCCATTTTCTTCCCAATGTGTGCAAACTTTATTATACTTCTCAGGTAAGAGATTTGCTTTTATTCTATAGACACCATTTAATTTTACACTGACCTTACTGGTGTTATACTGGCTTTGTCCTTTTAGTTCTGTTTTTGGGTGCAAGTCTATTTTCCCTTGGATTTTAGACCTTCTTACTCCTATTACTAAGTTTGTATGTACAGTCTGTGTATGTGTGTGTGTGTGTATATGTATATGTATATATATATAGGCTATATATATATGTATATATATATAGGCTATACATATATAGGCTTTCCGAGTGGCTCAGCAGTGATGAAGCCATCTGCAATGTAGGAGTTGCAGGTTCCATTCCTGAGTTGGGAAGATCCCCTGGAGGAGGGCACAGCAGCTGACTCCAGAATTCTTGCTTGGTGAACCCCATGGACAGAGGAACCTGACAAGCTGCAGTCCATGGGGTCACAAAAAGTCAGACGCAACTGAAGTGACTGAGCACACACATGTGTATATACATACATGTACACAGGCTGTGCTGGACAGCATTAGGATCTTAGTTCAACCACAGATTGAACCTGTTCCCCTTGCCGTGGAAGCACAGAGTCTTAACCTCTGGACCACCAGGGAAATCCCCATATGGATATATTTTAATGGCATTTTTACTCTGTATTATTTTGCTCTGTAACACACTTAATCTTCACAGTAACCCTATGAGATGGGTATTATTATTATTACCTCCACTTTAGAGGTGGAGAGATGTGGAGAGTTGAAGTGACCTTTTACCAAGCAAAGTGACTGAGCTATTTTCACTCCAGCGCATGCCTGACCTCAGGCCTGAACTCTGAGAGAAGACTTCCTGCTACATTCCTTTCTGGACCAGGCTGGACCAACTTTTTCATCTTCCTCTCTGCCTCCCCTTTCCCTACCTCACAAAAAGCTGCCCATACATCTTCCTTCAGATATTTCCTCCCGTTTCAAAGTCTGGGGCTCTAGAGTTCACTTGCATATGTAGGGAGATCCTGTCTCTGACTGGTTCCCATGGTAGTTTTATAAAATATAAAATGGAAGACCAATCAGGATTAGGTTAATATGAAATTTTGAGTTTAGTTACATAAAGTTAGAGAAAAAAGGAATGGAAAATGTCGATAAAGACATTTCAGGGAATCCTAAATAGTCCCTTTCTTGTTTGGGACATACAAAAGAAGACAGAGTTTTTAGAAATTACTATGTACAGTCAGTCAACAAGTACTTGCAGTGTATTTACCTTGGAACTTACTCTAAAGGTGTTTTTCCTTTGGGTCAAGCCTTGCTATTTTTGTGTCGGTTGGAAGAACCTGTGTCTGTGTAGCTGTTGAATTGAAATAACGATTTTACTAGCCTCTCTGGTGATTTTTCTGGCACACTATTTTTCTGACACTTAACTAAGTGTCTGTAGGTGTGGGGACTTGGTTGAATGCACCAAGGTTTCATTACTCATAGAAATGATCAAAGAACCCCAGAGATCACTAACAGATACAACCTCAGAAGAGAGTATGGGAGAAAACCCTTGGGTCTCTAGCAGCAACACAGACTAGAATAAGAATTTCTGGTTTGATATGTGCTGAGTTCCATCCCTGGATTTTTTTTCAAGCCCTGTACCGTTCTTTGCTTCTTCCCTCTTTAGGTTTGACTTGCAGTGATTTTGGCCTGCAGTCCAGGATGGTTTGTTCTTGGGACCAGACCTGACCAGAAGTCGACCTCATGAGCACGTCAACCTCTCCAGCGGCCATGCTCCTCCGGAGGCTGAGGCGGCTCTCTTGGGGCAGCACTGCTGTCCAGCTCTTCATCTTAACAGTGGTGACCTTCGGTCTGCTGGCCCCGCTGGCCTGTCACCGGCTTCTGCACTCTTACTTCTACCTGCGCCACTGGCATCTGAACCAAATGAGCCAAGAGTTCCTACAGCAAAGCTTGAAAGAAGGTGAAGCCGCCCTGCACTACTTTGAGGAGCTGCCCTCTGCCAACGGCTCGGTGCCCATCGTCTGGCAGGCCACGCCGCGGCCCTGGCTGGTCATCACCATCATCACTGTGGACAGGCAGCCTGGCTTCCACTACGTCCTGCAGGTGGTATCCCAGTTCCACCGGCTCCTTCAGCAGTGTGGCCCCCAATGCGAGGGGCACCAGCTCTTCCTGTGCAACGTGGAGCGGAGCGTGAGCCACTTCGATGCCAAGCTGCTGTCCAAGTACGTCCCCGTGGCCAACCGCTATGAGGGCACCGAGGACGACTATGGCGACGACCCTTCCACCAACTCGTTTGAGAAAGAGAAGCAGGACTACGTCTATTGTCTGGAATCCTCCCTGCAGACCTACAACCCAGACTACGTCCTGATGGTGGAAGATGATGCCGTCCCAGAGGAGCAGATCTTCCCAGTCCTGGAGCACCTTCTGCGGGCTCGCTTCTCCGAGCCACACCTCCGAGATGCCCTCTATCTGAAGCTCTATCACCCCGAGAGGCTCCAGCACTACATCAACCCGGAGCCCATGCGGATCCTGGAGTGGGTCGGTGTCGGCATGCTGCTGGGGCCCTTACTGACCTGGATGTACACGCGGTTTGCCAGCCGCCCGGGCTTTAGCTGGCCCGTCATGCTCTTCTTCTCCGTGTACAGCATGGGGCTGGTGGAGCTGGTGGGCCGGCACTACTTCCTGGAGCTGCGGCGGCTGAGCCCTTCACTGTACAGCGTGGTCCCCGCTTCGCAGTGTTGCACGCCCGCGATGCTCTTCCCTGCCCCCGCCGCCCGCCGGACCCTCACCTACCTGTCCCAGGTTTACTGCCACAAGGGCTTCGGCAAGGACATGGCACTGTACTCACTGCTGAGGGCCAAGGGGGAACGGGCCTACGTGGTGGAGCCCAATCTCGTGAAACACATCGGACTCTTCTCCAGCCTTCGGTACAACTTTCACCCCAGTCTGCTCTAGCCTGCCAAGAAATGCCTTTCTGAAACTGGCCACTTCTTGGAGATTCAACTGTTGAGCTCTTTATTTGGACCTGGTTGCTTGCAGATATTTCATTGTTTTCAGGTTGCCAGGGATATAGGCACTGGGATGGCCAAGATTAAATACAAGTCAAGAACGTGTGCTTGGGTAACCCTCAGGCAGAGGCAAGCTGTTCACTGTGGGCCCAGACCTCTCGCCCTCCACACAGCCACATTGCCTCATGCAGTCTGACCCACTCAATGATGGACATTTAAATGCCACTTATATTCTCCTGTTTTTCGTTCTGCTTCGTGACAGAGTTTGTGACTGCCAAAATTATTGTGCACAGTGGTTCAACTGGTTTAGGATTTTGAAGGTAGAATATGAATGATGAAAGGTGAGATTCTCTTATAGTGACTTCTTTCTCACTGGGAATAAGAATGGATATATATTTAGGATATATATCCCAAGAGGCAGGACCATGTTGATAGATTCTATTTGTTTCCTTGCTATGACATAATAAAAGCTGCATAGTGCCTGGCATCTTGGAGGCAGATGAGCTGGCTACTGTTACCTGGCATTTTCTTTTCCACACATCTGTATCGCACTGATAATCAATTTTGATTGTGAGAACTTTAAGGCACAGCAAGATCTGAAAGCACCTTCTGGATCATCAAGTCAGATTGCTTATGTTTAGTTTTCAATTTAATGTTGAAGATTTCTATCGTATTCTGATTCTTTGAAAGTTGGACATTGCAGAATGATGTAGAATGGGTGAGCTCTTTACTAATAGCATATCCTTTTCCCCAACTTTGCTGGCTAATCATTCACCCTCATTCTTTTTCTTCTATAGCATGATGTTACAGAAGAAAAAGTAGGGACTGAAGTCAGAAGACCTGAATTTTTATATCAAATCTCTGTCATGTCCTAGTGGTGTGAACTTGGGCAAGTTATAAACACTCTGAGCCTCAGGTTTCTCACCTGTAAAATGGGGACAGTGATATCTACCCTTTTAAGTTGCCTTGGGGATTAAATGACAGAATATGTGTAAAACACTCGCAAGTGCTTATCTCATAAAGGGCATTTGGTGACTATTAGCTCTTTTCTCTCCTATAATAAGCATATAAAACTCAAGTGTATTTTGGATAAAGGTATTAGTGATATTTAAAGTGTGAGATGGGGTATAGGGCTGACACCTAGGGAGCAGCTGTTCCTGACCAAACACTACTAGAATAAAGGTTGACTTTTCCTTGTGACTTTCGAAGGATATACAGCTCAGTTTCATCTAGCCCCACCTCCAGCCAAGCCCAAAATAAGAATTGTTCATTCAAACTGAAAATGATCTAAGACTCCAGTTGAGCCTATTCCAAGACTAGCATCTGGAAATTACTTTTCTCAAAAGTTACAAATAAATGTCGTTTGACAATACTTAGCAAGCCAGTGGCCAGAGTCCTTATGGCGGTGGGTGATTACATTAGA
Organism: Cervus elaphus; assembly: GCF_910594005.1. Classification (NCBI taxonomy): domain Eukaryota; kingdom Metazoa; phylum Chordata; class Mammalia; order Artiodactyla; family Cervidae; genus Cervus; species Cervus elaphus. Next base: position 20,352,574 of record NC_057830.1, read on the forward strand.
GTTCAAGCAGCTCTCTGCTGTGTTTCAGGGCCACGTCTTCTGTTTGCTTTAAGTTTTCACAGTGAGCTACTGTCTTGGAATCTGCTTGAGAACATCAAGGGAGTAACAGGGCTTCATCACCACACTTTACAGATGAACGAAGAGGCCCAGAGATGTTAAAGGACTTCTTCAGTTTCACACAGCTGAACAGCAGCAGAGAGGACTGGAATGTAGTAGCTTTTCTGACTTCAAGCCCCTGTACTTTTTTCTCAACCACATTCATTTTATAAATATCTATGTAGTCAAATTCTCTTTTGTGAAATCTGTAACCTGGATGAAATAGTGTCTCTGTAAGCTAAGATGGTAAAAATTCACTGTGGTGTTGGTCTTGGGGAACAAACAGGTGCCTGTGTGTGTTGTGTTGTTATAGTGAGCTGTTATGTATCCTCCAGGAATGTCCAAAGTGACCAGAGCTGCTAGGTGACTTAATGAGATGCTCAGATTCCACCGTTTCATCCCTCCAACCCCACCCCAGTAACAGGTTCAGCCTCATGTCTGAGAACAGAACCACCCCCAACCTAGAACTAATTTGAGTTTGTTGCATTAATGATTAGATCTCCTCGTGGAAAGTTTGTGTCCAATGATAGAACATTTAAGCTAGCTAATCCCTAGATCAGAATCTTTGCTGGTTTTCATTTCTGCTCTTTCTAATTCCATTGTCTACTGCACACAGACATCCCTTCCTGTGACTCCTTCCTTCTTGATGGCTGAGGTTATCTTTGTCTTGTCTTATTTTCCTACCTACACACTAAGACATCTTCCCACATTGATCTTAACTAGAATCTGCCATCCTTGGACATTTTCTGCAGAAGTAACAATCCTACCCACTTTTATCCCTACCTACTTTCTAGATCACCCTTCCTTTTGTCTCTCATTCCTAGAGTCCAAATTGTGTACGTTGTCTTGGATTAGGACTGCTGACAGCTTTACACCAAAGCTGAGGTCTCTCATTTAATCCTAAGCACGGGGCTAGGGAGAAACTAAAGTCCCCTGCCAGTATCAGTGGACATAATTAACCAGAAGGGTGAAGGTATCTAATAGTCCTGCATACTTTTCAGAATTTAAATTATTGTCAGATCTAAGAAGCTCCCTATTGTGACTGAGCGTATTTGCATAGACTTATCAGTTCAAATAAATGAACCATTTCACTGAGGCATTCTAAGAAGCCTTGGTTTTCTCTCATTTCTATAGCTGGATTTTTCTGATATGGTGAATAGTATCAAAACCACCCACACACTCACACTGTTGTGGAGTCCTAAGGTAGCCATTCAAAAGTATGGGCTGGAAAAAAAAAAAGTATGGGCTGTTTGCCTAACAATTCATAACTGATTTTCTTATATTTCTTAAATGGAAACATTTGAATTGTGTGTGTGTGTTTTTCTACTGTCATAATTTTTAAAAAGTGAGAATACTACAGTGCAACTAGAGAATACAAGTAGGATGAATATAATGATAGGATTAATTTAATTTACCTTGGATACAGTCCTCATTTGAGGGAATTTATTTAACTGGTAACTTAATTTGTGTAAAGAGACATTCTAACTGGATTTGATTATTGTGGGATTTTTATATATACGATGATGCATTTTGAATTACGGTGACATGATACAAAATTGGGTAATTTTAAAGTCACACGAACCATTTGGATATTTTTATCCTGACCACATGAATTTGCTGAGAAATGTTCATTAACTGACACTGTCTTTTTTAGGTTGGATTTTGTTTGAAATACCTTTGGGACTATGTCAAAGATGATTGGAGATGTAATTTTAAAGTACTTAATATAACTGCAATGGAGATGTGCTGTGGCTTCCAGTAGTTGGATTACAGCATTGTTGTGAGTCATCGATCTGCAATGAATGTGGAATTCTGCTTTAAAATTTAACAGATTTTCTTTTTTTTTTTTTTTTCTTCCCTAAAAAACCTGTTGATTCTGTATTAGGGTGTAGCTGATTAAAAATGTTGTGATAGTTTCAGATGAATAGGGAAGGTATTCAGGCATACATATGCATGTATCCATTCTCTCCCAAACTCCCTTCCCATCCAGGCTAGCCCATAACATTGAGCAGAATTCCCTGTGCTATACAGTAGGTCCTTGTTGGTTATCCATTCTAAATATAGCAGTGTGTACATGATCATCCCAAACTCCCTAACTATTCCTTCCCCCTATCCTTCCCCCCATGGCAACCATAAAAAAAATTAACAAATTTTCATGATCTTTTCCCTGATGACCTATGCAGAAACATAGATGAGTGATTTTTTTTTTAAGTATTATGTTAACAAATAGGGGGTAAAACCAGATGAAAATCCAAAGGCATATGATTAATTTACCAAAAAGAAGGACAGATGGCATACTTATGTAGGAACAGGGTAGCTCAGAGAGATGGGTGAAGTAGACAGGAGGTCGAGTGAAGCAGAGGCTCTCACATCTGTCACCTGCTGTGTGTCCCAGACTCCTTTATGTAGTAAGTCCTCTATGTCTGCCTCACTGTCATGAAGTGTTTATAGGGCTAGCCTATGGAGAATACAAAGGGACAAAATAATGGATAGTGTTCTGGATAAATAATTCATCCCTTTGCTAGGACCCGGCTTCCTATCACACTTAGAATAAAATACAAACCCCTACATTACCTTCCAGGTCAGATGTGACCTGTCCCTGCAAAACTTCCATCCTCTTTCTCCAAGCTATAGTCACACCTGCTCTCTTTCACTTCCTTGGACTTGTTACATTGGTTCTTACCACAAAGGGAATTTGCACTGCCATTCTGTCTATCTGGAATGCTTTTCTCTTAGCCGAATCTTTCCTGTATACAGATCTCAATTAAAATTTAAACCCTCCTCCCCCAACAGACTTTTCATCCCATCTAAAGCATTCTTATCCCTTCCCAATTCCCAGGTCATCTATCGCTTTATGCAGTTTGATTCCCTTCAAAGCTCTTGTTGTTTCCTGAAATTTATTATTTTGCCTTTTTCCCCCCTCCATTCTCCCCACCCCGCTACAGAATATAAGTGCCACAATATCAGGAGTCTTCTAGGTTTCATTCATTGCTCTATCCCTTGAACCTAGAACAATACCTGACACATAGTAGGAAGTGAATGAGAGAGAGAAATTGGGGTAGTGGGGGAAGGAAGAAAGGAAGGAAGGGAAGAAAAGAGGAAAGGGATCCACAGTGGAGATGCATACAGAAAAGAAGAATACTGAAAGGAAGAGAAATGGGACTAGGGAAGAAAATTAGGGAGGAGCAAAGAGGATCCAGGTATTGAGGATTGTTGTAATGTACAGTTTTGACTCCTGAAAAAATTTTCTACTTGCATTCCAGGCAAAGAGAATGGCGAATGCAAAAAGGAACTTTCTATACCACCACATAGCTACTTTTCCCTTTGTTATTAGAGTTTTGGCTTCAGTGTGTGTGTTGGGGGTTGTGTGTGTTTGTGGGGGGTTCCTCCCTACGTGTTATTCTTAGGGGAGGGATGGGTTTTCTCTTTCAGGTTTCAACTGCTGCATCTTCCTGGTATTACCAATGGGAATCATCTAGACATGCACACCACCCATGGTGGCTCTCCAACGTATTCTAGGACTTATAGGCAAGAGGCTGGAAAGAGAATGAAGGAAAGATCACCACCTGGTGCCAATGAACTCTTCAAGTTCTTTCAGTAAGTGGCGAGATGGTTTAAGTCTTACCACTTAGTTCTGCATGATAGGGGTGGGCTTTGGCAAAGCATTATATGACTTAACACAAACCAAGAATAGAGAGGTAAACTTTCCCTAGAGGCTGGATAGGAGGAGCAGGAAACTTTAAGGATCATTTTTTTCTGGTACACAACGTGGGTGTTTTTTATGTTCTGTTGGTGTAGCTTTGTTTAAATGTGAACAAGTTGAGTCCTCTGCAAAATTCGTGCACTGGCAACATGTTAGACAAAGAATTTTGTCTAACCCCTATTTGCTTTTATCCACAAAAAAATGTAAACCCTGGCATTGTTGTGACTGGGAGACCTGAAACAGAAGTCAACAAGTGTGTGTAGATTTCTTTCTAGCAACATGTTTGGACAGTTACTCTTGTCCTTTACCAAACCCCTGTCCAGCCGCAATACATACACAACCAGAAGACATAACCAACAAAACCAGCTTGGCTTCTGTCTAGCTCCCCCTCCAGAGAGGTTTGTGATAAAGGAGCGGTAGGATTACATCTTCTTTCTGTAACATACACATGGAATGCTTTCCCTCTTTTGAACAAGAAAAGGAAATAGCAACCATATTTTAAAAGATACTAAACAATGGTATGTATCTTCACATTCAAAATTGTATTTCATGTATTATTATATAAGGAGCTACGCCAAACATATTAATCATAAGTTAATCTAAATTTAGCTGTTTATCCCCAACTTAATAAATGCTTAAATCATATTAGCAGTATTCAGTTGACTCAAGCTTTTTTTCTTTTTCAGTCTAGCTGAACTATTAGCATAAATGCCCCAATCTGCAGAAACACAGTCGTGAATCTGAAAGAGAAAAGGCTTTGAAGAAGTTAGAATCATGTTTGTTTTTTTTTTTTCAGATGCCTGTTCAGTTCAATTCAGTCACTCAATTGTGTCCAACTCTTTGCAATCCCATGGACTGCAGCACACCAGGCTTCCCTGTCCATCACCAACTCCCGGAGCCTACTCAAACTCATGTCCATCAAGTTGGTGGTGCCATCCAACCATCTCATCCACTGTCGTCCCCTTCTCTCTCCTTCAATCATTCCCAGCATCAGTGTCTTTTCCAGTGAGTTGGTTCTTTGCATCAAATGGTCAAAGTATTGGAGTTTCAGCTTCAGCATCAGTCCTTCCAATGAATATTCAGGACTGATTTCCTTTAAAATGGACTGGTTGGGTCTCCTTGCGGTCCAAGCGACTCTCAAGCTTCTTCTCCAACACCACAGTTCAAAAGCATCAATTCTTCAGCATTCAGCTTTCTTTACAGCCCAACTCTCACATCCACACTTGACTACTGGAAAAACCATAGCTTTAACTAGACAGACCTTTGTTGGTAAAGTAATGTCTCTGCTTTTTTTTTTTTCCGATTTATTTTTTTATTAGTTGGAGGCTAATTACTTTACAATATTGTAGTGGTTTTTGTCATACATTGACATGAATCAGCCATGGATTTACATGTATTCCCCATCCCGATCCCCCCTCCCACCTCCCTCTCCACCCGATCCCTCTGGATCTTCCCAGTACACCAGGCCCGAGCACTTGTCTCATGCATCCAACCTGGGCTGGTGATCTGTTTCACCCTAGATAAGATAATATACATGTTTCAATGCTGTTCTCTCGAAACATCCCACCCTCGCCTTCTCCCACAGAGTCCAAAAGTCTGTCTGTACATCTGTGTCTCTTTTTCTGTTTTGCATATAGGGTTATCGTTAACCATCTTTCTAAATTCCATATATATGTGTTAGTATACTGTATTGGTCTTTATCTTTCTGGCTTACTTCACTCTGTATAATGGGCTCCAGTTTCATCTCATTAGTACTGATTCAGATGAATTCTTTTTAATGACTGAGTAATATTCCATGGTGTATATGTACCACAGCTTCCTTATCCATTCATCTGCTGATGGGCATCTAGGTTGCTTCCATGTCCTGGCTATTATAAATAGTGCTGCGATGAACATTGGGGTGCACGTGTCTCTTTCAGATCTGGTTTCCTCGGTGTGTATGCCCAGAAGTGGGATTGCTGGGTCATATGGCAGTTCTATTTCCAGTTTTTTAAGAAATCTCCACACTGTTCTCCATAGCAGCTGTACTAGTTTGCATTCCCACCAACAGTGTAAGAGGGTTCCCTTTTCTCCACACCCTCTCCAGCATTTATTGCTTGTATACTTTTGGATAGCAGCCATCCTGACTGGCGTGTAATGGTACCTCATTGTGGTTTTGATTTGCATTTCTCTAATAATGAGTGATGTTGAGCATCTTTTCATGTGTTTGTTAGCCATCTGTATGTCTTCTTTGGAGAAATGTCTGTTTAGTTCTTTGGCCCATTTTTTGATTGGGTCATTTATTTTTCTGGAATTGAGCTGCAGGAGTTGCTTGTATATTTTTGAGATTAATCCTTTGTCTGTTTCTTCATTTGCTATTATTTTCTCCCAATCTGAGGGCTGTCTTTTCACCTTACTTATAGTTTCCTTTGTAGTGCAAAAGCTTTTAAGTTTCATTAGGTCCCATTTGTTTATTTTTGCTTTTATTTCCAATATTCTGGGAGGTGGGTCATAGAGGATCCTGCTGTGATTTATGTCTGAGAGTGTTTTGCCTATGTTCTCCTCTAGGAGTTTTATAGTTTCTGGTCTTACATTTAGATCTTTAATCCATTTTGAGTTTATTTTTGTGTATGGTGTTAGAAAGTGTTCTAGTTTCATTCTTTTACAAGTGGTTGACCAGTTTTCCCAACACCACTTGTTAAAGAGGTTGTCTTTTTTCCATTGTATATCCTTGCCTCCTTTGTCAAAGATAAGGTGTCCATAGGTTCATGGATTTATCTCTGGGCTTTCTATTCTGTTCCATTGATCTATATTTCTGTCTTTGTGCCAATACCACACTGTCTTGATGACTGTGGCTTTGTAGTAGAGTCTGAAGTCAGGCAGGTTGATTCCTCCAGTTCCATTCTTCTTTCTCAAGATTACTTCGGCTATTCAAGGTTTTTTGTATTTCCATACAAATTGTGAAATTCTTTGGTCTAGTTCTGTGAAAAATACCATTGGTAGCTTGATAGGGATTGCATTGAATCTATAGATTGCTTTGGGTAGTATAGTCATTTTGACAATATTGATTCTTCCAATCCATGAACATGGTATATTTCTCCATCTATTTGTGTCCTCTTTGATTTCTTTCATCAGTGTTTTATAGTTTTCTATGTATAGGTCTTTTGTTTCTTTAGGTAGATATACTCTTAAGTATTTTATTCTTTTTGTCGCAGTGGTGAATGGTATTGTTTCCTTAATTTCTCTTTCTGTTTTCTCATTGTTAGTGTATAGGAATGCAAGGGACTTCTGTGTGTTAATTTTATATCCTGCAACTTTACTATATTTGTTGATTAGCTCTAGTGATTTTCTGGTAGAGTCTTTAGGGTTTTCTATGTAGAGGATCATGTCATCTGCAAACAGCGAGAGTTTCACTTCTTCTTTTCCTATCTGGATTCCTTTTACTTCTTTTTCTGCTCTGATTGCTGTGACCAAAACTTCCAAAAGTATGTTGAATAGTAGTGGTGAGAGTGGGCACCCTTGTCTTGTTCCTGATTTTAGGGGAAATGCTTTCAATTTTTCACCATTGAGGGTAATGCTTGCTGTGAGTTTGTCATATATAGCTTTTATTATGTTGAGATATGTTCCTTCTATTCCTGCTTTCTGGAGAGTTTTAATCATAAATGGGTGTTGAATTTTGTCAAAGGCTTTTTCTGCATCTATTGAGATAATCATATGGTTTTTGTCTTTCAATTTGTTAATGTGGTGTATTGCATTGATTGATTTGTGGATATTAAAGAATCCTTCCATTCCTGGGATAAAGCCCACTTGGTCATGATGTATGATTTTTTTAATATGTTGTTGGATTCTGTTTGCTAGAATTTTGTTAAGGATTTTTGCATCTATGTTCATCAGTGATATTGGCCTGTAGTTTTCTTTTTTTTGTGGCATCTTTGTCTGGTTTTGGAATTAGGGTGATGGTGGCCTCATAGAATGAGTTTGGAAGTTTACCTTCTTCTGCAATTTTCTGGAAGAGTTTGAGTAATATAGGTGTTAGCTCTTCTCTAAATTTTTGGTAGAATTCAGCTGTGAAGCCATCTGGTCCTGGGCTTTTGTTTCCTGGAAGATTTCTGATTACAGTTTTGATTTCCTTGCTTGTGATGGGTCTGTTAAGATCTTCTCTCTCTTTCTGGTTCAGTTTTGGAAAGTTATACTTTTCTAAGAATTTGTCCATTTCTTCCAAGTTGTCCATTTTATTGGCATAGAGCTGCTGGTAGTAGTCTCTTATGATCCTTTGTATTTCAGTGTTGTCTGTTGTGATCTCTCCATTCTTATTTCTAATTTTGTTAATTTGGTTCTTCTCCCTTTGTTTCTTAATGATTCTTGCTAACAGTTTGTCAATTTTGTTTATTTTTTCAAAAAACCAGCTTTTAGCTTTGTTGATTTTTACTATGGTCTCTTTAGTTTCTTTTCCATTTATTTCTGCCCCGATTTTTAAGATTTCTTTCCTTCTACTAACCCTGGGGTTCTTCATTTCTTCCTTCTCTAGTTGCTTTAGGTGTAGAGTTAGGTTATTTATTTGACTTTTTTCTTGTTTCTTGAGTTAAGCCTGTAATGCTATGACCTTCCCCTTAGCACTAGAAACGAATTAAAATGAAAACACAACAACCCAAAACCTATGTCTCTGCTTTTTAATATGCTGTCTAGGTTGGTCATAGCTTTTTTTCCAAAGAACAAACGTCTTTTAATTTCATGGCTGCAGTCACCATCTGCAGGGATTTTGGAACCCAAAAAAATAGTCTCTCACCATTTCCATTGTTTCCCCTTCTATTTGTCATGAAGTGATGGAACCGGCTGCCATGATCTTACTTTTGTGAATGTCGAGTTTTAAGCCAACTTTTTCACTCTTCTTTTTCACTTTCATCCAGAGGCTCTTTAGGTCTTCTTCACTTTCTTCCATAAGGGTGGTTGTCATCTGCGTGTCTGAGGTTATTGATATTTCTCCAGGCAATCTTGATTCCAGATACCAGTTAACACCAGCCGATAGAAGAAAGGAACTGTTTCAGCCAAATTAGCCCCTTATTGTCACACTTAAACATTAGTCCTCACTCTAAGGTAGACACATTAAATTCTGAATGGCATCTCAGGAGCCCTTTAAGACAAGTAATTTTTGTTTTTAAAAAGACACCAAGTGTCATGTTTCACATATTAATTTGCACTTATTGAGTGCCTACAGGGTGACAGGGACTATGCCTAGTGCTAGAGACACAGCGATGAGTGAGTAAGAGAGCTTTCTTCTTTTCAGGACCTTGGCATCCAAGGGAGCAGCTAGTATAGTAACGTGAGTCTAGGATGGTGGGGTTATAGGATACTGTCTATAAATCACCCCAAAATGCCAGGGGTCTAAGTTACTCCAACTTCCTCGGCTCTTCTGCAACCACTTTTGCTGAGCATAACGTGGTCCACCAAAGAAGTCTCCAACTAACAAAGGAAATGTTTTACATAACCATTTATTTACAGAAAAAAAATGAGAGGTGTGGGTGAAGGAGATTGGCTTGTCCCAGCTAAGAGGAATTTAAGGAGGGTGAGTTGACTCTTGGAGAAGGTGCTGTGGGGAGAAGATATGTATCTTTTGATGTAAGAGGAAGATTCAGAAAATTATCCTTGAAGGGTTATTTCTTTTTCTTGCATTTCCAGGAAAACAAGCCTCTTGATATCCTATTTTCTAATCCAAATTCATGTGAGGTCTTTTTTCTGAAACTGAATAAAATTGACTTCCAAAGAAAGAACTTTGCTTGCCCAGAGGTGACACACCTTGTTGGCAGCAACTTGCCTCAACTCAGAAAAGAATCAAGGAAACCTCTCACTCCAGGGACTTCCCCAGCTGTACAGTGGCTAAGACTCTGCACTTTCACTGCAGTGGGCATGAGTTCCATCACTGGTCAGCAACTAAGATTCACATGTCATGCAGCCAAAAAAAGAGAAAGAAAACCTCATACCCTAACCCCAAATGTTTTACTATCCCATCTTGGCGGCAAAAGCTTGTTGATCCTCACATAAGAGGACTGTGAGGGTCACAATTGTCCTCAGTCTCTCAAGGTGAAAACCAACAGGTCATTTCCTTGCCAAAGCTTGTAGCCTTTGGGTCTCTTTTGCAAAGTCTATTCTTTCCAATGCGTATATTCTCCACAGCTAACTGCATGTTAGATCCAGTCTCCTAGAGCTTTCTGCCCTCATAGGTGGGTGAATTCCTCACCCACCACAACAGAGTAAGCACCCTTCTTTAAATTATGAAGAATATTTAACTGAGGGCCAAAAATTTCTTCTGCTTGTCCTCATCAGTTTCATGTAGATCTGAAGCCTGAAGACATTCATTCCTTTTAAAATTAATTTCTGTTGATTCACATTGAAACAATATTGGCCAAAGTTGTCAATCTGGCTGTAAGTCTAGCTGATCAAAGTGCTCTTCCACAAACAATAAAATATTTGTTAACTCACAGTCATGGTTCATAACTCTTCAGCAACTCTAATCGTTACCTCCAAGGATTCCCCCATATGAATAAACAAAGCAGGATAACAAAACAATACGAGAAAGACCTGAGTTTTCAGCACATGTAATTCCTAGTTAGAAAGCATTCACTAGTAATTTCTGGTCACTTGACAATAAGTTTGGTTTGCAAATGAAAATTCTGATTTTATTTGCCAAAGATCAGACAGCTCAAATGAACTGGAAAAATGCTATTATCACTCTACTTCTCTGAAAAAGATGTTTGGGGTGATTTTTGGGAGACCCAGGTTCTATCCCTGGGTCAGGAAGATCCCGTGGAGAAGGAAATGGCAACCCACTCCAGTATTCTTGTCTGGAAAATCCCATGGGTGGAGGAGTCTGGCAGGCTACAGTCCATGGGGGTCACAAAGTCAGACAAGGCTGAGCCACTTCACTTTCACTTTCACTTTCTTTAATTTACATCTGGAAATTGTGTTGTGAATTTTGCAGGTTGGTTTCAGCTTGGGATGGTTGTAGCATTAGGATGCATTCAGCAGCAAATAACAGAATCCAGTCTCCCAGGGCCTTCCTTAAGCAATAGTGATGTTAAATTTTCTCACCTAAGAAGTCAGTCAGCAGTGCAATGATGTCATTAAGGACCCAGACTCTCCTCTGTCTTGTTCTGCCACCTTTTGTCACTTCATGGTTATTGCAGCTGCTAATATCAAATCCACATTCAAAGCAAAAAGGAAAGGCTGAGGTAAATTGCTTTCTTCATGTGAAATTTCTGTGGGGTTTTTTTTCCAGGAAGAACAATTACAGGAAGTCTCCCAACTGACCTCTCCTTTTGTTTCATCTGCCAGATATGGGCCATAGGCCCATTCCTAGACCAATCAGAGGCAAAGGGAAATAAATGGGAAAAGCCTAACACAATGTATTCCCTTGTGGCTTGTGGGAGGCCCTGTCTTTCTTGACCTGAAGGGCTCTACTCACCATCCAAACAAGAAAAGATCTTTGACAGCAAGGAAGTAGATCTCTATGGATAGCTCATAGGCAAAAAGTGAACAGTGACCCTGGGGGGAAGTGATCAAAGTGTTTAGTGTTCTTCCTGATCGTGCCACTTTATATGGTATTTAGAAATCAAAGCAACATGTAGATTTATTTAGATTAGATTTATTTAACTACATAATCATATGGTTAGGTCATAGGAACCTTTCAAAAATATAGTGCTGCAGTATTAATTATAGGATTAATTAGTTAAAGGCATTATAGGGCTTGGAGAAACTTCTCCCTTTCCTAGAGGCCCATAAGATTGCATTTTCTTCCTGAGCAACTGTACATGAAACATCATGGAAACAATAAGGTTGTTGTTGCTACATTCAAAGAAGTACAGATTATTTAAACTCAAATTGGATATGGGGATTAGCCGCTGACTACTGAAAACTATGCTTTCAATCTGTTGTTGAACTGTCCTGAAATTATTGATTTCAGGCACATGAAGAGCTTTGAATTTTTTTCAAGATTCACAATTTTGTAAAGTGGTCACATGAATTTTAATGCACAATATGGACTGTGTTATAAATTTCTGAAACTTTCTTTGGCATGCAAACCTCAATACATCTGCATTAGAAATATTTTCCTGTTTGTACTCAGTTTCAAGAGAAAACAATGAAATTGAAATCAAATTATGTTTACCAAGAAAACTCATTATCCTTGGAAGTTAGGAGTTAAGTCCAATATGAATCCTAGGGAGATCCCAGAGTTTCTAGTGATGTGAACAAAGTTTGGGAGTTTACTCTGCAAGAAAGAAGTGAGGACAAAGAGAAGAACACAGTCAGCTCTGCCAGCTAGAACTGGAATTGCAAACCCTCTCCAACACAAGATACCCCACAACTCAGTCAATTAATACCTAGAGACACCAGGTCTCACCTGGTGACACTAATATATTCATTTAATATCAAATAATGCATAGTTTCCTTTGTTGACACACTCTTCTCCACCCCTCAAAAATCTCACTCAAATATTTCTGAGAATCTCCAAGGAGAAAGCTTACAACTATGTGTTCTCAAAGCAGTTTGCTAACCACAATCATCACAGCATCTATCTGGTCTTTTCTCTCTTATTCTGACTCCACCAAGTAACTCTGAAGGGCATCTCTCTTGTCCCTGCTCATGATAACCATTTTGAGAACATCAATACCTGTGCTAAGGTTACTATTTCTTAGTGTTGAGCAAACTCTCAGTTTTCCAGGCGAGGCTAAACTGGCATAGCAAGGACAAAAGCCAATGTCTCAGTCAGTGGCTTGCTATGACAAGGGTTTTATTTCTCAACACCACAAAATCTAATAAAGATCTGGGCACGCTTTAGAGGAGCTATTTCACTTATAGAAACCTAGCGATTTAGACTGAGGGCTTCACAGTCCTGTAGTTGCTCCATTAGGAGCAGGAAACCTCTCTGATCAACCAAGCAGGCTTACAGGGATACTTCCCAGATAAAGGGCTGACTGGCTACTCACAGGTCTTCTCTGCTGTAGACTGCATATGGCCTCAGCCACTCAACTGCAAGAGGCCCAGAAAGTGCAGAGAGGTCTTCTATATCAATATAGAAAAGGGAAGAGAAGAGATTTTGGTGAATGCTAGGAATATCTGCTTTACAGGTTAGTGCTGGATTCTTGGAAAACATGGAGACAATGACCCTTCTCCAATTCTATGTTGTTCTGTCACCTGATCCTCAAATCAGTACTTCTTATGCCCAGAGTCTCCAAAATGAGCTCATGAGTATAAGCGCCACTGTTTAGTTCTAATTTCTCTTTCTACAGGAGCTTCAGCAAGTCCAGGATTGTGGGGGCAATGCTGTGAGATCTCTCATTCTGACTTTTTTTTTTCTTTTATGACAAATTCACATACATTCTCCCACCTTTTCCCCTAATTCTCCCTCAGACAGTGTTCAGCTTGTTTGCTGATATATCATAATGTCCCAGCTTGGTGCCTAGAACTCAGAAATATATTGATGAGTGGATGGATGGGTGGGTAGGTAGGTGGATGGCTGAGTGATGATTTCTTCTCTACCCACAGATGAAGCTCAAAGGAGCCTGTTTCCATTTTCTTCCCCCCCCCCCCCACTGTTAAATTACTTTTTATTTTATTTTGTGTTGGAGTATAGTTGATTAACAATGTTCTGTTACTTTCAGGTACACAGCAAAATGATTCGGTTATATATAAACATGTCTCTTTCCACTTTATTTACCCTGTCACCTTGACCCTCGTTGTGGTCCTTTCGTCTCAGGTACTATTTTGCTTTTTTGGGTCCCCACTTGGGTGGGGACTTTCTTGAGGATTAATTATGGAAATGTCAGTTACAGTTTAGGGGCTGAAATCCTACCACTCAAACCTCTTCAGGAATTCCTAATTGAGGAATATGCCCATGAGAACAATAACCAAATGGAAAATAAAATAACACTTTTTTGGCCATGCTGCATGGCATGTGGAAACTTAGTTCCCTGACCAGGGATTGAGCCTGCTCTCCGCTGCAGTGGAGTCCTTAACCACAGTGGTCCTTAACACTGGTCCACCAGGAAAGTCCCTAAATAATCTTTATGACCTGATAGGCACCCAGTTGTCTCCCAGTACAGAGATCTTTTTCAAGCCCAATCAGATTATGCTGTTTAGGCCTAGAATCCTAAAGAAGCTTCCATCATTTCCATCACTCAGGGGTGGTGGAAAGGTATGGAACAGACCAGAGGCAATTGATGCAGAGCCCATGTGTAGAAGAGAGAATGGACAGACCCTGAAATAGACACTGAAATAGGGGACTGTAATTGCAGACGAGGGAACACCAGCTTAGAGACTCCATCCTCTCATTAAATGTGGGTTGGTAATTGCCCTGTGCTTTGAGCATTTGTGAAATTCTTCCTCCCTTAGAAAGAAGCTGGTCAGAAGGATACACAGAAGTTATGGGAGCAGCAGAAGTGCCCTCTCTCATACAGGCCAAGGTGGAAACAGGAGGAGAGTTGGATGAGAGTTGTCTATCTCCTCTTCCTCTCTTACATGACTAGCCCTTCTCTCCTGTTCACCGTGACTGTTATCTTCACTTCCACCTCTGCCTGGGTCCTTCAGTCGTTTACCCCCTAGTCACACCCATTACGCTCCGTTAAAAACTATCCAGAACTGTAGTCTAGGTCAGTGTTCTCACCCTACCTGCTTGCTAGAGAGACAAGTTCAAACTCTAGGCTTATCACTGTGCTTTTGTATGAAGTCATTTTTTTTAAATACACAACTTGCTATATGTTAACACTGGCATATGGATAAACTTTCTTTTGCTTACACATGGGTTTCTGATCAAGTGGCCCCCTGTTGAAAATTCTTGGCAGCCTTACCACAAAGGATAGCCTGTAGCTAGTTTCCTCTGCTGAACTAGGGTTCCCATCTCCTTAACATATTTGCTATAAAGGAACAAAGGTTCATCCATAATAATGAAAAAAAAAAAAAAAAAAACCAATTGGGAGGCGGGGGGAAGGACTGCAAAAAGTTGACCATGACATAAATAGTTTGGGGCACATTTGGGAGTAGAGACTTTGGATGGAGCAAAATCAGTCTTGCCCTGCCTAGCCTATTCCTCTCAGCCTTTCCCACACTCTCCCAATTCTATGCCATCATTTCCCCACTCACTTTCACTTCTGCCAGCTTGAATAAGTGTGAATCATCTCTGTGGATGCCATAAATATCAGCCCATTTGGATAGTTCTCTGTTAACACAGATCTTCTTTGTTTCTAACTAATAGTGCTATTTAATAGTTTTATCAACAAAATTTTAGAATAAACAGAGTGTAAACTGCCTCAAGCATTCTCATTATGGCAGAAACTTTATAAGGAGTATAAGTTTACAAGGAAAAAAAACCCAGAAACTGAAACAGTTGAAGGACTTATAAGTGGTGGTACAGGTACTCCCACCACAGAAGATGGCAAACACAACAAAGATGCCCAACATTATTAGTCATTGGATAAATACAAATTAAAACTACAGTGAGATACTATCATACACCCAATAAAATAGATAAAAAAAAATTTTAATTACTACACCAAGTGTTGGTGAGGACACAGAGCAACTAGCCTCTCATGCACTCATGTTGGGAATATAAAATGCTATAGTCATTTTGAAAAACAAGTGGGAAGTTTCCTAAAAAGTTATATATACATACTATTTGATCAGATCTAGCCATTCCACTCCTAGGTATTTATTCCAAGAAAAATGAAAAACATACATTTACTTTAAGACCTATACATGAATATTTATAAAGCTTTATTTTGCAGTAGTTAAAAATCAGAAGCCATTCAGATGTCCATCAGCAGCACATGGAATACTATTCAGCAATGAAAAGGATGAATATGGATGAATTTCAAAATAATTATGCTGAATGAAAGAAGCTAGACCAAAAAAAAAATTGGTACATATTGAATGATGCCATTTATGTAAAACTTTAGAAAATGCAAATTAATCTCAATAGTGACAGGAAGCAAAAGTTTTGCCTGGAGATGGGGTGGGGCTTATAAAATTAAAAAAATTAACTTTCAGGGGTAATGTAAATATACATTCAATATCTTGATTGCAGTGATGTTTTCATATGTGTGAAAACATATGGGTGTAATCATATGTCAAGACATCAACTGTTATACTTTACAAATGTGAAGTTCATTATAAGTCAATTATATCTCAATAAAGTCATTATTTTTAGAAGATTTGCTTAGTGCTTTGTACCAGCGAAAGATGAAAGAATTGGCTTGGCGTCTTTTCATTATGTTTCAGACTGCTCTCTAAAGGTTCCTTTTACTGTAGGTCAGCAGAGAGGAGGGGTGGATGTTCTGGGTTGCCTATCATCCCACTGCACTTTTATCTGTCTATATATAGTTTCAATAGACATGGATTTGAACAAACTCCAGGAGAGAATGAAGGACAGGGGAGCCTGGTGTGATGCAGTCCATGGGGTTGCAAAGGGTCAGACACAACTTAGCGACTGAACAACGACTATATATAGTCTCTCTAAAGACTTATGTCAAAAAATGACCAGTTTAAGGGAAAAAAACTGTCTTTAGAATCTTCTGGATCATCTGATCTTTAATGCTAAAATATTTTATGAATCTAAAGTTCTATTAATGAGTTACATGCATATATTCTCTCTTTGATTTGAAGATGTCCTCAATTATAAAACACTAAATCTCTAGTTTTTAATGATGTTTTTATGGGGAAAAAGTAAAATAAATATATTAAAAGTATACTTATTATAAGATTCATTCCAGTTTCAAAAATATTAAAAGCATGACTTAGAGTACTGATTATAGCACATAGTCCCCAGATTGTAGGAGGGGATATTTTTGAGAACTAAAAGTGTTTGCAGGAGTCAGGGTACAAAGTGTAACAAAGAGATCCCAAAATGCAACAGCTTAAACTGGGTAGAAGTGCGCTTCAGTCTCAACATCCAGCAGGTGGGCAGTCAGGTCTGGCTTAATGACTCTTTGATCTGTGCAGTTCCACAGAGCTCCATGCTCAGAAGGGCCCAGAGCTTGGTTTCATGGGCTGCTGTTACCATCTTGAAAGTCTTCCTAATTTCATCTTTGAACTTGTGTTTTGAAAGTAAAATCCAGGGGAACAGTGGGACATGCAAGTGGGCAGAGGAATGCACAGTCCGTGTCTGCCACTCCCGCACTCTATTTGCATGTCCTGTTGGCAGTGCTCCATGAACCCAGAATTCCAGTGGGCCCACAGTGCGTGGGAGTTCAGAGAAACTCAAAGTGAGTACAAGTATGTGATGCTGATGACTAAGAAAGGAGGTGAGGAAGGGGACTGACAGCCCTGGGAGTCCTGGGAGGACATGCTTTCCATTTAAACTAGAACTTACTACTAACCCAGAAAGAAGACAATGATACTCTAAGAAACACAAACAAGGAACCTCATCACATCTTTCCTTAGTTGCGTTACTTCCCTGTATTAACAAGTCACTTACCTTGAAAATGATAGCTTAGAAAGAAATGGAAAGTTTTTTTCCTTTCAGTCTTTCCTTACTCATCAATAACCTGAAGATAGAGTGTTGATAGAATATGTATGAAGAAGTGAAACAAAAACATTTAAATTAGTTTTGTGCAGCATTTATACTCTTCTGATAAGAATGAGATATATATGCTTGCATGAATTACAAAATGAAAGTCATGTAATTTTGGTGATTCTGCACATAAGTTAAATGTTCTTATATTTGCATTTATAAATGGACATTGCACAATATAATGAATGGTAAAATTCATGTTAATGATCTAAGTTTTAAGTTTACTTAGCAGAAAACTAAATAGCAAAAAAAAAAATGCCAGAAGAAAGAGCATGGAAAGACGAGAAAACTATAAATTTTACTACATTTAATGGCAATCCCCCCACCTTTTTTTTTTTAACAAGAAGGCTTGAAGTTTCATTTTGCATTGGGCCCCACAAATTGTAGCCGGCCCTGCTGCTGTCTTCAACACATGACTTCCACTTGTGGGTTCAATTTGGCTGCTTCAGTGTCTTTCATCTTTTAGCACTTGAAGAGCTGAAGAAAGACCAGGAAAGTGAAGCACAAATCTTTCTTTCTTTCTTAACATTTATTCATTTATTTTGCTGGACTAGGTCTTAATTGAGGCATGCAGGATCTTTAGTTGCAGCATAGGAAATCTTAATTGCAGTATGTGGGATCTAGTTCCTTAACCAGGTATCAGACTTGAGCCCTCTGCATTGGGCATGTGGAATCTTAGCCTCTGGACCACCAGGAAAGTCCTGGAAGCACAATTCTTTTATGGGCCTTCATCACTAAACTCAAATCCCATCAGCCAGAACTTAGTCATACAGCCCCATCTAGCTATGAGGCTGACTGGGAAATATCTTTAGCCCAGCAGTCTTTTACTCAGCTAATGCTCTATTATTTTAGAGGAAGAGGGAATTGGAAACAATGTGAAGTTGACCACAGTATTCATTCAGTTTGATTCTAATATTTCTAGTCCTAGGAATTCATCTTAAGGAAATAACAGAAATGTATAAAAAAACTTTTAAGTAAAGGGATATTCACTGCATCTCTTTTTATAATTATGGCAAATAAATTAGAAACAACCCAGATTTCCAAAGCAGAAAAATTGGTTAAATAAATAAAGACATATCTATATTCTGAAAAATTAAACACCCATTAAAATTGTGTTCTCAAAGAATATTCAGTGTTATAGAAAAATGCTCAAGATGCAATGGTACATGAGAAAAGCAAAATGCACAACTCTACAGATAATACTATTTAGAAGCACTTTTTCAGCCAAATGGGTATGTCTGGGTTTATGACAGGGGTTAAGGGAACAAGACTACAGGCCTCACAGAGTAAATTTCTCCCAGCGTATGTTTGAACCACAACCCCTCAGGATCAGAAACTGGATTTTGTTTACAGACTCAGGACAGATTTGTCTCTCAGAAAGACATTTTAACTAGAATCATAAGTTAAATACGTACATCAAGAAGGCAAGTTTATTCGCTTATGAGGACATATAATAATAACATGACATATATATGCAACGCCCTCCCTCAGTCTCATACTAAGTGTGAGTGCCCTTCCTAAGGGCAATATATTACATCATTGTATTTGATGATATTACCGCATAACCAAGAAAATTTCAGTCCAATAATAAATTTGAACATTTATTCTTAAAGAACTCTCCATGAGGATTTTTCGAGAAAACCAGCCAGACTGTGAAAACAACCACATTTTTCAGAGCACTCTATTCTGTAAAGAATTACTGAGAAACAGGCAAAAAGCCCCTATGTCCTCCAGCCATTTTCTAGAGTCCTGTAGCTGATGATCAAGAACAGAAGTCTTGACTTCCGTTTCCTGTGGGGAAGAAATGTGGAGGGGCACAAGGAATATTCCATGGACAGAAGAGCCTGGCAAGTTACAGTCCATGGAGTTGCAAGCTGAGCACACACACCCAAGGTAAGGGGGTCAGAGAAGTTTCTGTCTAGAGAGGTGTGTGGGAGAGCTTTGGAGGAGAGTGAAGATGGAGAGTTTGTGACTGTGACTTGAAAGCTCATGGGTATAAGGTAAAATCGAAAGGATATTTAAAGAAGTGTTGCTGTAGTTATAAGCCTGATCTTCATTAATGTCCCTTGAGAAACATGAATAAATCTGAATTATTTTTAATAGCTTTTGGTTTTGGGACCTTGATAGGACCCTGGAGCAATCCAGGGATACACAAGATACAAAAGTAATTAATGATTTTAAAATCTACACTATACCAACAGTAATAAATCATTTTTATAAAAGCATCAGACTTGGGTAATAATTCAATATTTGCTTTTATTTTGTGAAAGATAAGTTTATATATATACGTGTGTGTGTGTGTGTGTATGTATGTATATATATATATCCATTGAAGAAAAATTCATAGTTACTCTTAAGATAGTTGTCTTCAAATTGTGCCTGTGTGTTTCCACAAATAATTTTCAGGAACTATGTACACTCTTGCACTTTACATTAACATACAATTTAAAGAGTTCCAAAGGACATAATATCCAATGCTTTAGCATTGGTCACTGTTTTAAATACATACAAAGGGATCTAAAATACTATAATGATTAAATATTCACCATCATTCTTTAAAGCTTTCCAGGTGGCTCAGCGGTAAAGAATCTGCCTGCCAACGCAGGCGACACAAGAGGCAGGGGTTCGATCTGTGAGTGTGGAAGATCCCCTGGAGAAGGAAGTGGCAAAACCCTCCAGATAATTCTTGCCTAGATAATTCTGTGAACAGAGGTGCCTGGCAAGATACAGTCCTTAGGAGTTGCAAAGAGTTGGACATGACGAACACTCATGCACGCACACATCATTCTTCAAAGAAAAATACATGTAATTGTTCAGAACATGTTTATTGTCCTTTTTCCTCACAGAATTCTAACTAAATATAATTATATATAATATATTTTTTAGGCTTGAAAGTCATATTGAGCACTACTTCATACTTCTCTCTGCAACAAACTACTAAAACTTGCTAAACTTGCTTAGTTTTTTATAACCGTAAGGCCCAATATTGTAGCTAGTCACATGTGGCTGCTAAGCACTTAAAATGAAATTAGAGTAGCTAGGAAACAAAATTTTGAATTACATTTAAGTTTTAACATTTTAATTTATAAAGTTTTCTAACTTCCCCACAGAGATCTTACCTATTTGTTAGGTTTATTTCTATTTTATATTGTTTGATGCTTTTCAAAATTAAGATATATTTTCTGTTTGTGATGTATTTGAAAAGATAGTTGAAAAAAAAAAAAAAAAGATAGTTGATCTTTGTAAACTGATTTTGTACCTAAGGGCTTCCCAGGTGGCACTAGTGGTAAAGAATCTGTTTGCCAATCCAGGAGATGCAAGAGACACAGGTATGATCCCTGGGTTAGGAAGATCCCCTGGAGGAGGGCATAGCAACCCACTCCAGTATTCTTGCTGGAGAATTCCATGGGCAGAAGAGCCTGGCGTGTTACAGTCCATGGGGCCATGAAGATTCCGGCACTACTGTGTGACTGAGGACACACACACAACTTTTCTAAACTATGATTAATTCTAATAATTATTCCATCAGGTAGATAATCTTATCACCTACAAATAATGAAAATTTTGTTTCTTCATTTCTAAACTTTATACTTTTTATTCTCTTGTCTTAAACCATTTATTTCATTGGCTAGGGCAATGTTGAACAGACATGGTAATATTGGATACCCTTGACTTATTCCTTATTCTAAGCAAAATGCTTCTAATATTTCACCATTAACTAGGATACAGGTTTTCCATGGATACTTTTATCAGGTTAAAGACAGTTCCTTTTATTGATTAAAAATCACAGTTTTTTCTAACACCTTTTCACTATGAGATGATTACTTCCCCCTGTAATCTGATAATGTAATTACTTATATCATTGCATCTTCTTATGATAAAGTACATTTGCACCCCTGTGATAAATCCATGTCATAGTCACTTTTATAAGTTACTGTATTCAACTGACTAAGATATTCTTTAGAATTTTTCCATCTATGTTTTCACTAAGGGCTTCCCAGGCGGTGCTAGTGGTAAAGAACATGCCTGCCAAAGCAGGAGACTTAAGAGACATGGTCTAATCCCCATGTACACTCTTCCCCGGGTGGGGAAGATTCCCTGGGGTAGGAAATGGCAACCCACTCCAGTATTCTTGCTTAGGAAATTCTATGGAAAGAGGAGCCTAGTGGACCACAGTCCATGGGGTTGCAAAAAGTTGAACACAACTGAGCATGCACCACATGCCACACCACCATATGCCCACCAAAGAGACTAACTGTAATTTTTCTTTCATACTATCTTTTTAGGTTTTACTTTCAGGCTCTTGTGAGTCTCATAAATAAGTTGGAAGTGTCCACTTTTTCTGCAGTTTGGAATAGTATTGAGTAAAACCAGAAGCATTTGTTCCATGGTTAAAACAAATCAATAAAACTGTGGCCCTTGAATTTTTTCCATGTGCTAAGAGCAACTTCAGTTTCTACTTCTTTAATGGTTTTTCTATTTCTTCTTTTTTTAATTTCAAATTTATTTACTTTTAACTGAAGAATAATTGCTTTACAGAATTGTGTTGGTCTATTTCTTCTTGAGTCAATTTTGTTATCATTCCAGTAATTGTCCATTTTAGTTAGGTTTTCAAATATGTGGGCCAGAAGTTTCTTGGTATCCTTGTTGTCTTTTTCATACCCTTTTGAAAATTCTTAACCTTGATGAAGACAAGGAGAAGGCAAAATAAATCATCTTGGCAGAAGGTCTGTCATTTGTCTTTTCAAAGAATAAGCTTATCTTGTTTCATTTGTTTCTGTGTTAGTCACTCAGTTGTGTCCAACTCTTTGGGATGCCATGGACTGTATCCCACCAGGCTCCTCAGTCCATGGACTTATCGAGGCAAGAATACTGGAGTGGGTTGCCATTCTCCTCTCCAGGGGATCTTCCTGACCCAGGGATCGAACCTGGGTCTCCTGCATTGCAGGCAGATTCTTTACTGTCTGAGCTATCAGGAAAGTCATTTGTTTTATTTGTTTCTACTCATAGCCTTTCTTGAGATTTATTCTGGTTTCTTCTTTTTTTTTTAACTTTAGCTCAGTCTTTCTGCTATTCTAGTATAAGTACTTCAGGTTAAAAAAATGTGCTACTTCAGGTGCCTCTGAAAATCTTTAATATAAATTATTTCCATTATTTAGTTAAAATATTTTCAGTTCACTTGTCTGCTTATCTTTTAAGGTGTGTTAGATATTGTATTTGAAACACTATGTGTGGAAAAAACTTGGAGCCTAAAATGAAGTTATCTTATTTCAGGAAAGGATTTTTAATTTCCTTCTATCAGATGGGGGTGGGGGTGGTGCAGAGGCACTTCAATATCTTATTTGTACAAAGGGGTTTTCCATTTCTTTTGTTAATGTCTTGTTAGATAATTGACTATATCCACACGCCCCTACTCTTCTGTTACTCAAAAGTGCCTGCATATCTTCAGTTTATTTTGGAAGTGTGAGATGGTACATATCTATATTTTTATCTATATATATTTTATATCTATATCCAAGGATCTCTCCCAGCATTTGTTCTTTACCTGTAATATTCTGCTATGGACACACATTTTATTGCACTTCTAAGGTTATTTCAGCTGACTGTGCTGGTGCCTATAATTATGGTTACCCCAGTGGGACACGACTGAGCGACTCTCTCACTCACTTTCATGAACTATACTTTTTAGGAAGCTGCCTGGAGACACGTGGATTATATGGTTACTCATCCTCTTTTCTTGCACATCCATCTGAGATTTGATTAAGAAAATATTTTCTGCCCTTGAGAAGGCCACATGCGTTCGATTCCAAGGCCAAATAGTCAAGTGGCTCCATTTGCTGATGTCCTGCAAGAGGTGGCGCTTGCCGCCTCTGAAATCCAACACCCCATCCTGGGCCGGCGCCTGGGCCCCTGCATCCTCGTGCGCCGCCTAGTGGCCGCTCGGCCAGCTTTGCGCGGGCTCCAGGACGCGCTCAGGGTCAGCGTGCTGCGTGTGGAATGACGGATCTCTGCACGCTTTGCCCCTCTTTATTGCTCCTTCGCCCCGATTCCGCCAGGCCCAGCGACGGCCTCTACCACCACAAACTCAAGACCTGGCCCTGCACTCCGTGCCCACTCGGGCAAAGTTGCCTGTGACAACTTTGTCACTAATCCATCCCAGGCAGCACCTCCTGCAGATGCCCTGTGGCCAGAGGCTGCTGAAAGCATCTGCTTCAGTGTTTTTTATCATTTTTTAAATTTGGAGGATACTTGCTTTACCATGTTGTGTTAGTTTCTGCCCTACAACAAGGTGAATCAGTCACAACTATATATATTTATCTCCCTCTTGAGTCTTCCCTCCATCCCACTCCACCCCTTTAGGTCCTCACAGAGCATCCAGGTTGGGGTCCCTGTTGTACACCAGCTTCCCACTATCCATCTCTTTTATACATAGTAGTGTACAGTATGTCAGTGCTAGTCTCTGAATTCGCCCCATCCTCTCCTCCCATTATGTCCCTAAGTCCATTCTCTATCTCTGCGTCTCCATCCCCGCCCTGAAAATAGGTTCATCCGTACCATTTTTCTAGATTCCATATATATGTGTTAATTTACAATATTTGTTTTTGTCTCTTTATCATTTTAATGCATATTAAGTATATAATTTTCTAAATAACAAATATCTCATATCCCAAACTAAAAAAGCAATATTACACTTAATGAAACACTGATAACTTTACCATGAAAAATAATAAGACTATTACCACAAAATTTTAGCCTTTTTCTGTAAGTCAGAACCAATGTAAAAGTAAGGAGCTGAAAATGAATATAACAACTGTTAATTATTTCTATACAATATAATTTCTCTTATTTTAGATTTTTTTCAAGGAAAGACAATCAACTGAAAAACAATTAGAACTAGTTATGGATGTCAAAAAGGAGGTGAGTTACTAAAGAAAACTTTTCTATAATATATAGATTTTCTAACACCATTAATAAGTTAAAATATAATGAAAGATGTTCCACTGATAGAAACAACAACAAAAATTCCTAGGACAAACTGAATAGGAAATGCAAAGGTCCAATTATCAAAAGAACTTCAAAATTTTAGTGAATTACAAAAATTAAGGTGTAAATGGAGTGGCATATTGCTTTTCTTTATGGTAAACTTTAACAACCACCAATTACTTCCCTATTTGTTTATAATGTTAGTATAATTGCAATCAGGATGCCAAATTGAGGATTTCATGAAACCAGTCTAAAGTTTGTTTGGAAAATTAAAAGGTAAGAAGAGGCAAGAAGTCTTTGAAGATTGTAGGGACATATTCTTTTAGATATTTAAATGTATCATAAGCTATAATAATTAAAACAGTGTTGAGTAGTACAAGATAAACAAAAATACATCAATGGAAACATAGAAAGCATAATACATTTGTGTGTGTGTTAATGCTGCGGATGCATCTACAATTTATATATTAATCAATGTTTTATGGGCAGTATTTCAAAAGAATGCTGAATTGTTTTAGAGACAGTATTGAGATAACTGATTAATGTAGTGGAACTCTGCATTATGGCTGCCTGATATCTTTTGAATACCCTTCTGACATTCTAATCATGTCTCACAACGTAAGCAAGTCCTGCTTTTCCAAGAGAATCCATAAATCAGGCATATGACTTCAATTCTATTACTCCTCCCACCACTGACATCTGAGGTAGAAAGGAACCATGATGTAGAAGGGGGCATATTCAGAGAGACCCATCTGGCAAATGTGGGGTCAAAAATGTTTGCTTTTTCGGAGCACCATGTCAGAGTTGCAAGTGTCCCACTGAATCTTTTTTTTTTTTTTTTAAGGTTTTCATTTGCTTGTTTTTTGGTTTGGTTTTGTTTTTTGCCAGAACTATCCTGTGGTGTGGTCAGGTATTTCTTCTGGATGTATTGACCAGGCTTGTCTTGTTCTAGGCTGTGTAGCCTACAAAGTCTAGTTCTCTGGCTCTCTCAGAGGTCTGTGAATTACCCAAAATCCAAACGTTGAAATCCTAACCTTCAATGTAACAGTCTTAGGAGGTGGGGACCCTGGGAGGTGATTAGGTCTCAAGGGTAGAGCCTTCAGTGAATAGGATCAATGCCTTTATAAAAAGACAGGAGAGAGCTTGTTTCACCTCTCTGCTGTCTGCCATGTCGGAATGCAATGAGAAGATACTCATCTGCAAGCCGGGAAGTGGGTCCTCTGCAGACCTTGGATCTGCCTGGATCTACCTTTATCTTGGACTTCTCAGCCTCCAGAACTGTGAGAAAAATGTTTGTTGCTATTTAAGCTATTCAACCTATGCTATTGTTATTGCAACTCAAGTTAAGACAAATAGAATCTGTTATGTGCAACTTAAGAACATGCACGGCTCACAATTTACTATTTGGGGAAAAATATATTTACATCCCTGCCTCATGCCATTCACAAAAATAAAATACACCTGGATTAAGAACTAAAATATTAAAAACCAAAATTAAAAAAAAAAACCTAATACCAAAAACAAAAGCCCAGAGATAAAAATGAAGTAGTAAACAAATTAGATTTAACTAACCACAATGGTCTACCACTTTGTATGGGTAGATCAAAAATGTGTCTGTGAATATACTACCAGACAATGAGAAATGGAAACCTGGCTAGTTAAACAACTTCAGAACATTATAAGATAAAATTAAACTCATTACTCAGGAGAAGAACTAAATATTCTTAGGGTCTCAGATCAGACAAGAATTTCTGTCTGAACTTCATAATGAACACAGTCTGTGATGAGATTTTATTGGACGATAACCAGAGAGTGAATTACACAGAACTATTTTTGATGATGGCCCTCAGGCAAGTCACATGGCATTACACGGAAAGCAGACTAATGCTGTTTACCCAGAACAACTCCAGAAGCAAATGTATAGGACTGGGTGTGAAATGTACCTCTGATATCATCAAACTAGATAGAATACATATTCATCAAAGAATCTCTTCCTAATATTTCTTTCAGGTGATCTTTTGATAAACAATTAGGGGACTTGAGTCCAAGTTTATACTCCTTTATTGTGTATATAAACAATCAAGGTAGGTGTAGGATATTGTCTCTCAGTGGCCCAGGCTATTTCCATAATTTTAAGGTTCCAGTACATAAATTGAAAATGTAGAAATGGCAAAGCTAGAGTTACCAAATCTGTGGTGTAATTTGAACACATACATTCAGCAAATTAATGTTTTGGACACATATACAAAGAAATAACTGTTGCATAACTCATGTGGAGATAACATGTAAAGGAAATTTGAGGTCCTTCTTGAATGTGAAGCACAGCCCCTGCTGGCCTCTGGACTGGTCCTGGTGAAAGTTGAGGAATCTGTGGGCCTAAATAGCCCAATCTTTACTCAGCCTAGAACCACAGGTATGGAAGCAAATACAAAAACAGTTTTGTTCATTTTAAATGGATGGAAGTATGCTAACTTGCTTTATTCTGTTGAACTCTTTGCAACCCCACACACTGTAGCCCCCCAGAGTGGGTTATTATACCCTCCTCCAGGGGATCTTCCTTACCCAGGGATAGAACTCTTACCTCTTTTGCATTGACAGGCAGATTCTTTACCACCAACACCACCTGGGAAGCCCCTTAAATAGGTGCCTGGAGTGCAGTCTGTATGTTAATAGATATGTAGTTCTAATTTGGCTAGACTCCCTACTTGACCAAGAGAAAAATTCCATTGATACATACCTAACTTAAAATATTGCTCTTCCTGGGTTTAACAGGCAAATGTGGAGGAAGGTCAACCCTGTGTGGGCAAATTTTTACACCCAGTTTGATGGAGGTGAAAGTCTATTAAAAAAAAAAAAATTCTAACCTAAGGTTCAAAATCATCCGTATCTTCCCTTGCCTTTCTTCCTGGCATGATTAGCTCACAGAACCACCATCTGTCCTGGTCACGTCTAGCTCAAGAAAATGACTTTACATCATCTGGATCCAAAGGAACGCTTGTCTTTTGTTAATTCTTCCCTGGTGTTTTCTGATTCTGTTTCACTGCCAGTCACAGGGAAGAAGGGCGGCGGGGGAGGAGGAGAGAACGGGACCCCGCAAAGATTGCTTCTCATCTCAACCCGGTGCCCACGTTGTTCCCACATCCGCGCCACGCACCGGAAGTTCGGTGTCAGAGTTGGAGACAGCACAGACCCAACTCTGATCTGCACGCGCTGTTTCGGTTCTTCTCTCAGAGAGAGAACATTCCTTTGAACTCGCCAGCAAGGGCTTGCAGGTCTCGTGCCCCACACCACACGCCCTTGGAATAGCCTTAAGTGAGAACTCAAAATTGTGTGAAGGAAGGTGTTTTAAGGAAGGTTCCTTAAGGAAGGTGCACCATATGAGGAAGTCTCGGGGCTCCTGAGCGCGCCTCACGAGCGGAGTAGATGGCGCATCGATAGCGCAAGTGGATTTGTTTGGAGATACAATGTTTCGAGGTGAGTTGAGGGGGCCCTGCTTCAGTTGGTAGAGTAGAAACAATCCACACTTCCAAGGGCAGTCTGTGAGGGAAGAAGTGGGGAGGAGCATGGGAGGTGGGTGAATGGACACTGTAGCATCTCACATCTGGTGGGTGTTTCAGAAGGCTCTTGGAACGAGGGATGTCTAATGCTCAATTTTAAATTGTTTTGTGGCCGCCATGTAATTCCCCTTTCCACAAGCCTTCAGTGATGTCTGCTGTTAAATGAATTCAACAAGGAGGCCATGAGACAACTTATTTGGCTTCCACCTGTTCTCTATAAAAGCGGTTACCCAGCTTCCTTCTATGGAGCGCTTCTAGTCAGTTGGCATTGCTCAAGTAAATTCCCGCATTTTTATTATTCCTCAGTTTATCTTTTAACATTACCAAAGAACTTTGTGCGAGTGAACTCTGTGTCTTTTTTTGCTTTTTTATGGGAGTCTAATGAAGGAGTGGAATTTCCCTCCTGGGTTGCCAAGGCTTGAACAGAACTGGTATCCTGGGGCTGGAAGAATGACTCCTGTGCTTGGCTGAACTGTCAGTGAAAGGAGAAGCTCTGAACCAGAGTGACCTTAATAATTTCCAAGAGCTCCCATGGGAAATTTCCTCAAACTGGAGGAAGGCATTGGGCTCTTTGGAGGTTATAGAATGGAGGTTTGAGCCAAGCATATGTGGATCTAAAAAGGCAAGGAGAAGGACTTCCCTGGCAGCCAATGGTTAAAACTCTGTGTTTCTAGTATAGGGGGCAAGAGTTCAATCCCTGGTTGGGGAACTAGTCCTGCATGCTGGGCAGTACAAACCCCACCCCCACCCCCATCACCACCACCACCCAAAAAAAAAAAAAAAAAAAGTGCACAGAGCTGAGATCTGAGTTATATATATTTATTTTTGGTCTTGCTTTCTCTTTCCTACTAGATCCTAAAGGGACCTTCTCTTTTGCAGAACCACTGTAGGCAGCTAACGTCTTAGGTCTGAGATGGATATGGGAGAAGTTATAAGGGAAAAAAGACCCTAGAGACAAGTGCCTTAGTGGCTGGGGAGAGGAAAGGACATGGGAAAAATGGTAACTTTACCTACACACATGTGAACAAGAGAACTAGCAGGAGGTAATTTGTGTTTTCTCTAACCATGGCATTCTAGAATATAATTATTTGTAATAAGTGACTTCCTTTTTTCTTCCTAGTTTTTTAAGTGACAGCTTTAACAGTCATCCCTGGGATCAAAGATCTCTGTTCTCACTTGGCAAATGACCAAAGGAGAGGCAATAAAATGAGAGACAGAAGAGGGTAGGCCCAGGGCAGGAAACAGATTTTAAAAAGAGTGAATACTCCCCTTGTTCCCCGCTACAAGGAAACCAGGGCATCCACTGCCTGGTCACGATCGTTCGGCACGCAGCCTCCTCTGCTGGGGTTCCAGTCATTGGATGAGGACCTCCCTGGGCTCCCTGCCATGGAGACAACATGTTCCAGTCTAGTATTTATACCTTCAGCTGGCAGCCCAGTGGGTTAGCATGTTTAAGAGTCAGCTGTGCCGCAGAGGACAGGCATGCAGTGGCCGCGAGGCAGGCCAGTCATGTATGGTGAATGGTGCAGCCCAGGAGTGCTAATGAAGTCAGCTTCTCTGCCTGCCTGGCGGGGTGGACCCTTCCTGCCACCCAGTCTCTTCTAAGTCTGGAAGCCTGGGGGCATAGCCTTCTCTTTTTGTCTTGTCTCCTTCATTCCCCATTATACTTTCCACACATAATATTGCCATTTTCTTCAGGGTCCTCTCCCTTGTTTCAACCTCTCTTCATCTTTTCCAATGGATAAGTCATTCTTCTTTCCATTGCATAATGGGTGAAAAAAGTTATTCCTCATCTGCAGCTCTCCATCACTTTCTGAGAGGGTTCCTCTTCTTGGGTGTAGGTATGCAACTTTTGAGATGGACTCAGCATCCAGCTTAATTTTTCTGCATAGTAAATGCAGAAAACTTGTGAGAGTGGGAGTGAGAAGGAAGAATTCAGGATGAAAGGCACAGGAGATGATGACATTGAGTGCTGTGGGAGCAAAAATTTTGGAACAACTCCTCTTCGGTGACAGAAAGAGAGAAGGGAATTTGGAGAATGTGGGGAGGAGAAAGAATGATTATGTTGACAGCAATATCTGCTATTTATCCAGTACTTAATTTTTGTTAGGCATTATACTTAGCTCCTTTTGTTCATTATTCAATCCAATCCTCCAACAATGTTGTAGGCTAAGTTTTATTATCCATTTGCTGCTGAGGAAACCAAGGCTCAGCAAAGTTAGAGAACTTGCCCAAAGTAACACAGCCAGGAAGCTGTGAAATTCAGTGCAAGTTCTAGCTGACTTCAGAGCTCAAATTCATAATGACTAAATTATATTGACTCGCCAAGAGAATGTATGACTGGACCTTCAGAAAGGCAGAATGTTGAGCTTCTAAGTGACTAGATTTATTACCTGGGAGGCTCAGTGACCCTCTTCTTTTTTGTGAGAGGGTAGGTGGCACTGAGGTGGCCACTAAGCCACTGACTGGCCTGCCGTCTGTATATGCTGGTTGGCTGCCTGCTCCTCAGTGTCGGGGCCTTTTGTTCAGCTTTCATGCAAAATGTGATTCTGGATCTGGTCAGCCTGGCACTTTTCATTCCGAAAGACTGCTGAGGTGGGATAAAACAAACCCAAAGAGCAGCGGAATAAGAGACAAAGGGTTAGAACCAACCAGTTTCTTTCATACACAGCAGTATTTTGAGAAACTCTAGTCCATAAACAACCCATTTCAACAATACTTCCCCAAAGAAAACATTCTATGGTCTTATTCAAGTTTCTCATATTGCTGTTTAAAACCATTTCCTTTGTTTTAGGACAACTGTGTGTGTAAAACACATGCAATTTCAGGGGACAAGACCTCAGAATATTAGAGCTAGAAGCGACCCCCTCCCTCACTGTGCAGATCATGAGCTCAAGGTCCCAGGATGACTTTAGAGTCACAGATCTATATCTCAGTCCTTTCCCTGATGCTTTACTAATGGTGTAATAACTCTTTAGCTAGAGACAGGATCAACTCCCTCCTCTAAAACACTGCCTACCCTGGTGATGGATGTAGTGAGGATTAAATGAAGTGCTCTACCTGAAGTGCCTAGAAAAGGTCCTATAAGAAGTAAATGCTCAACAAATGCCTATGCCCTTTCTTGGGCCATGTTATTCATCTATTCAGGGTAGAGATAAGGCCAGAACCTTGTTTTCTGATTCTCCTGTGTGTGTGTGTGTGTGTGTGTGTGTGTGTGTGTGTATACATGCTGCAGAGAAGTGTAATGTCTGCTTCCATGAAGTGACATGATTTACTACCCTTTGTAATTCTATTAGGCTCTATGATAGTCCAAGCACTTATTTAGATGATATTGTTCAATCAGTGCAACAAAATGGTAAAGTTGGTAGACAGGGATAGTATCACTAGACCCACTTTACACATCAGGGAAGGGGGACTGGGAGAATGTGATTTCCTTCAGCCCCACGGCTAGTCAGGGGCGCAGTTAGACCACCAGGTATTACTAAAGAGATAAGCAAGAGTCAAAGAAATACTAAGCTGGAGGTCATAGATGACATAAGTAACTGATAATTCTGATTAGATAGTGAGAGAAAAAATGGACTTTGAGATGATTGAGCAAAAGACCAAGAGAAAACACTGACAAAGCAGTAAACAACCCACCATGAGGGACTGGGGAAAAGTAACACTGGTGGTCACTGCTGGCCACAGAGTAATGTTCCTGTCAGATAAGTTCTGGTTACTCAGCAGTCCTGAAATTCTCCAGCCCATTCTTTCCAACTCACTCTGCCTCTATAGCATCCTAACTGCACAAACACTCTTCTTCAGACAAGAAAACTGAAAACCTTTTTTAAAAAATCACATTTCAGTTTCAATTTTACTCTCTAGTCTCAAGGTAAAGGTATTCTAAACCCTAGAATTTGGATTGCTTTAAATTTATTCATCTGGGATATAGGAACATACACAGGTACTCCAGTCTTCCTAAAATACACAGAGTTCAAACATGATAATGATACAGAGAAAATTCACCGTGAGAAAATGAAAGCTGCTCCCTGACTCTTCCATCCCCACATCTGCTGCACCCAATGGCACTTAACCCTGGACTTCATTCTGGTGTTCTAAGTTTATACCCTCAGATTCTGATCTTTTTGAAAACCTACCACATGCCTCTCACAAGCTGACCTGTAATACTCTGTGAATATACCAAATATCATTGGATTGTATACTTTAAACAGGTGAATTGTATGGCATGTGAATTCTTTCAATCAAGTTGTTACATTAATAAAGTTACCATAAAAGAATTGAAAGCACAATCTTAGATATGTGCACACCCATTTTTTATAGCAGCATTATTCAAAATAGCCAAAAGGTGAAAGCAGCCCAAGTGTCCAGAGACCAATGAATAGAATAGCAAAATGTGATATCTATACTTATCTATGTCTATATTTATAATCTGTATCTATAAATGTGTTATATGATATGTATACACACACTGGAATATTATGCAGCCTTTAAAAATTAAAAAACAATTATTTTGGCTGTGTTGGGTCTTTGTTACTGTGTGCAGGCTTTCTCTAATTGCAGAGAGCAGGGGCTACTCTATAATTGCAGTTTCTGGGCTTCTCTTTGCAGTGGCTTCTCTTGTCACAGAGCATGGACTCTAGAGCCTCAGGTCTTCAGTAGTTGCAGCGCGTGGGTTCAGTAATTGTGGAACATGGAGTTAGTTGCCTTGTGGTATGTGGAATCTTACTGGAACAGGGATTAAACCCATATCCTCTGCATTGGCAGACAGACTCTCAACCACTGAACCACCAGGGAAGTCCTATGCAGCCTTTAAAAAGAAGGAAAATCTGACATGTGCTACAATATGGATGAAACTTGAGGGTATTATGCTAAGTGAATAAGCCAGTCAAAAAAATACAAAACTAAATCATCCCACTTGTCTAAGATACCTAAGATACTCTAAGTAGTAGAGTCAAATTCAGAGCCAGGAGGTAGAAAGATAGTTTCCAGGGGCTGTAGATGCAAAAGTGGAGAATGGTTGTCTAAAGGATACAAAGTATTAGTTTTATAAGATGAGAAGAGTTCTATAGGTTGGATGCACAGCAGTGTGAATGTATCAAACATTAATGAGCACTCAGTTTAGTTCAGTTCAGTTGCTCAGTCCTGTCTGACTGTTTGCAACCCCATGAATCACAGCACACCAGGCCTCCCTGTCCATCAGCGACTCCCGGAGTTTACTCAAACCCATGTCCGTCAAGGCGGTGATGCCATCCAGCCATCTCATCCTCTGTCGTCCCCTTCTTCTCCTGCCCCCAACCCCTCCCAGCATCAGGGTCTTCTCCTACTGAACACTTAAAAATGGTTAAGATGCTATGTTTTATATTATGTGTTTTACCACAATTTTTTAAAAGGGGAAATGGGGCTGTGGTTCATGTGTACCATTTAAGGGGAGCTGCAGCCTGGTTGCCTGTGAAATTCCAGTAAACAATGATAGAAGAACTTTCAAAATCTGATATAGTTTTAGAAGAAAGTAATGGTCATGTTCTACCCCTTAATGATTTCAAAGTTCTCAGAGATAGGAATTAAAAGAGAGTTACTCTAGACTTCTCTGACATTGATAGGAAAGGATTCATATTTATTAATTCATTTACACACAAACATTAAGTGTGTGCCTACT
This sequence comes from Cervus elaphus, assembly GCF_910594005.1. Lineage (NCBI taxonomy): Eukaryota > Metazoa > Chordata > Mammalia > Artiodactyla > Cervidae > Cervus > Cervus elaphus. The sequence continues at coordinate 20,386,107 of NC_057830.1, forward strand.
GTGCTTTAGGCATGGTGCCAATTGCTGGGAAGACAGTGGCAAGGTGTCACTGCCCCAACCCACATAGGTTCTACAGTCTGATGGGCTGAATCAATTGATATGGAACATGACTTGTAAAAGTCCAGAATGTCTAGGCTTTTCATTCGTGTATTTTATAGAGTCTTTCATGAACACTGTGGTAACAGCCACCACTGCAACTATCTCTTGATACTTTCATATACATTTTCTTACTACTTGGTTTGATTTGATTCTGACCTCAACCCACTCCTCCCACCTCTTAGATTATAAGTTTCTTGAGAACAGGCCAGTCTTACTTATTTTATATTTGCTACAAAAGTGTATCCTCTACAAAAAGTCCCTCTAGCGGACAAAGTGCTATTCACCCAGAAGCTCCATAACAATTTTGTGAAATATGCTGAGGTAACACTAGCCCTGTCACCGTGACCAAAATAGTGACTGCTGCTTTCAGGGTCCTGAAACCATCCCAGCCACCAAAGCGGGTTGTAATACACAAGGAAATGTCTGTCCTACAAATTAGGAAAGATGTTTTAAATTATGTTGAGGGACTTCCCTGGTGGTCCAGTGACTGGGACTTCACACTCCCAATGCAAGGGCCCAGGTTTGATCCCCGGCCAGGGAACTGGATCCCACATGCTGCACCTGAGTTTGAGTGCTGCAGCTAAAGTTCCCTCATGCTGCAACTAACACCTGGCCAGACAAATTAAAAAAAAAATCATGTTGATCCATCCCTGGTTCTTCCTTGCATTATGAAGATTTGGCCCCATTTTATGAAAGCTCTTTTTCCGTAACATTACTAATCCTACAGTGAGTATAAGCTGAGAAACACGAGATTTATTTGCATGTGCAAGTTTGTAGACCCAGACCTCATACTATGCACGAACTCATTTAACTCATGTAAAATCCTATTCAGGCTAGAAGTATCCAGAGTGGGGCAAAGAGTGAAAGAAATTAGGCAGTTGTTGGATGTTTTGAAAGTAATGATCTGGAGTGATGCCATCTTATTATTGCCTATGAGAAGAGTCTGCAGTCAGAGGCCTCTAAATCAGAATTATGCATTCAGATCCAGTTATTTAGTGAAATAACAGTACTAAATTCCTAGTTGTATGCTATTTCATTCATCTTCATAATCAGTTTCTGATGGAGGCATTACCAGCTCATTTTACAGATGGTGAAACTGAGAACTAACAAGGTTGGGAGATTCCACAATGTTCCACAGCCTCCAAGTTCACATATCATGACATCTCAATTTTAATATTTTACTGAGTTAAGAGACTTAAAAAAACTGTAAGCAGTCTGTGTTGCTCAGGAGTTGCTAGTTCTTTAAGATCCAGTAAGCGTCACTCTTGCTTTCCTGAACTTTGAGCTTCAGTTGCGTGTCAGACCATGGAGGTGGCCAAATGCTGATGCCATGGAGCAGCAGTGGGTGGCACCACTCAGGGGCAGATGAATTCATGCACCTCCGACATGCCTGGCCAGTCTGTTGTTCACGTGAAGCGATGCTCAGCAGATCAGGGCCACCTTGGTCTGCAAACGCAAGTCATTCTTCCCTGATTAATGCAGATTTAATGTCCAAGGTTACAAACTGCTGGGAGGTGGAGAGGGAGAGAGCGAATCTCTGCAGTTTGAGGTCACCAAAACGTAAGCAGCTCTCTCTGACTTGGAGTGAGACAGGTACTCCATGTACCTTTCCTGTGACTTAAGGCAAGTTACTTAACCTCTCTGAGCCAGAGTTTCTTTGTCCAGAAAGTGGGGCTAATAAACCTTTCCTCAGAGAGGTGCTAGATTAGAGATCATACATCAAAAGAATCAAGTGCATCATAAAACTTCAAAAAAGAGCTATTATTATTGTTGTCATTATTACAACAAAGATAATTAGTACTAGTAGCCTGTGGAAAATTATTTCTACCATAAATTTTTCAGTGGGTAAATTGTTCCAGTCACAGTTCTGACCACCCCAGCCCTGATGCCCAACAGCTATTACTAACCCCATTCTCGATTCTTTCATCACCATCCACCTCTTATTTCTTTCTCCTTTGACAAAAGTCAAATTTGATGAAACTTCATATGTCTCCAGATCAATCATCCTAGTCTGAGAAGTCAAGCACCAGGTGTTTGAATGAGCACCAGAAAGTGTGCCTTGGGGAGGCAGGTGAAGTCAGGAGAGCTGATGGGAACTTTGCCTGGTTTAACCCTCGGTTATCCTTAGGACAGGCCTTGGCCAAACTTCCCTAGACAAATGAGCCTCAAATCTGTGTTTCAAACATTTCAGTTTCCTTCAATAGTCACATTCAATGTGTAACACTTTCCACTTTTAGAAGCTGTCTGAGCCTAAACTCTAAACCCAGGGCTTTGCTTCTTTTCCCTTCACTTCTTTGATATTTCACTCACTATAGTATTGTACTGTATACCATAGAGCACTTTGGTTTTGAGGGTTTTTTCCTCCTATGTTATGAGTTATTTCAAAGAAGAATGTTTCTGAGAATTATACTTTCCTGTGATTATGGTCATTGCATTATTTTTAGATTTTCCCCACAAATTTTGCCTCTTTCATTATTTGCCTTAGGAAGCATACATTATTTTTATTTGCTTTCTCTTGAATTAGATTTGGGTTTAATGCTCAGAGAAAAAAAACCCCTGTAGAATGAACTAGTCCTCAGACAGTGCTATAACTAGGGGAGCTGATGGCTTACATCAATCACTTTGAGTTTTATTCTAGTTTTTACCAACTTTAAAGACAAAAATATAAAGGTTGAGAGAGAATGAGACTACAGTAAAGAGACATTGTGTTCTAACATTAAAAGCAACAGGGAGCCCAGCTTGGTTTGAGGGGCTGGGAAGGATCTTTGAGTGTCTCCTGTATGCAGGCACTTTACAAACTCACTTAATGCTCTTGTGTCAGATCCCACTTTACAGAGGAGGAAATTTGGGCTCAGAGAAGTGAAAATAACCTTGACCAAGATCATGTGTGTAGTAAGTGCTGGAGCTGAGCTAACATGCTTCCCAGTTTTCCTTGGTGGACTCCAGAGCCCAGTCATCTACCGCTGCATGACTGCTCCTCATCTTTTATCCGTGTTTCCTCATTTGTAACATGGAGAATCTGGACTGAGAACTACGAGGTCTCCAGATGGCCCTTATAGTGTTAACACTGTTAAGTACAGAAGTTGTGTGAGCATGATTAGGAGGATTGGCTGTTTATGAGCCAATCAGAGTTACTGGTTAAACACCTCTCTACCAGGCCAAGGTGGGAAGGAGAGGGTAAAAGTTAGACAGAAAAAAAAAGCAAACCAACTTGGGTGAGAAGTCTATAAAAACTGGGTGTTGCCAAAGGTTCATCCTATTTGGCAGCTGCTGCCTCATCCACAGCTTCTGATAGATCTAAGAGGACTCTCCTCTCTCAAACTGTAAGTAAAGAGCCTCCTTTGTCTACCTGAAGAATACCAGGGAGTCAGAGGTTAGTGACAGTATTAAGCACAGACAGGAACATTTGTTGGCTTTTGTTTTCAGGAAAAGTGTGATCGTGGCTGAAAGCGTGGTGATCTGTTGAAACGATTGTTTTCCTCTCTACCCATCCTAGTAGATCCAGACCGATCGAGTTACCAGCAGTCCCTCTAAGAGGGCTCTTTTGAGTCTTTGGCTTAGGGAAAACAGCGTGAATAGTCCTATTTGGTTAGATTCTACTTAGTTTTTGAAATGCCTGCTCATTTCTGCTCCCTACATAACAACTGCTTATTCTAATGATTTATTTACATATCTATCTCCCTGTGTCATTTTCTACATTCTCTTCCCACACCTCTTAGTACTTGCACTGAAGTTTCTTTGTCATAGAAATGAACTCTTGGCTTGTTTTTCCCTTCGTCTACACCCACGGCTCAAATGAGAAAACGGAACAAGCATCACAGAGCATAGTCGTCCTTTGATTATGAATTGTCAAACATTTCCCTTAGTGGATACTTTCTATAACATTTCCTACTATAGAAAATGTATGAAAGTCCTACAGCTTAAGGTATTTAAAATCAAAAGCTGCTGATGTATTTTGCCACATTTGTTCTACTATCTGAAGAATAGGCATGTTGTGAGGATATGTTGCCTTTTAAAGTAAACTTCTCTTTAAATAGTTGGGGCTTTCCAGATGGTAAAGAATCTGCATGCAATGCAGGAGACCCAGGTTCCATCCCTGGGTCTAGGAGATTATCGGTACCTAGAGTTTCATTAGCTGATGTGGATCCAGCAGGGGCTCCTGATCTGCTGCCACCATCACTTGAAGCAAGGTTCACCTGCAGACAATCCAGGCCCAGGCTGGATCTGAGGTGCTGGGTTAGGGAACAGAGTGTAGTTGCTGTAAGTCTAGGGTTCGTTTGGTTTAGGTGCCAGTTTAGAGGAAAGAGCAACACTTGGGTCTCTTTGAGCTGCTCTCCATGTGTTCAAAGGCACCAGGGATCAGGCTGCTTTAGTGCATCTCACTGGACTTGTCACCAGGGAATCAAATACATAACAAAGCCGTGGGCATGTTCCTGCATCTGTATGTGAAAGTGCTACATGCAGTGCCTGACAATCTTGGGCTTCCAGTGAACAAGCCCCTCATGTCTTCTTGAAAATCCACCTGCCTTGTACATGGAGAAGCAAATGAATTCTCTACACCCTTATATTCTCCAGGAGTTAAATATTGATATTTTACACATTATTATATTTTCAGAGAGTCTCTTTAAAGAAGGCAGAAAAAACTATACTACAGGGTTTCATCTGTTATTCTGCTGAAGAAGGATTGGAAAAAGAATTCTAAGTCATAAGCCAGTAGAATGTGAATTACAGTCCTAAAACATCACCACTTAGAAGGGGTATCAGACACATTCTTCCTGGGCCTGAATTTCCTCATCTCTAAAGTTAGCAAGGTTGATACAGATCCCTCTGAGTTCCCTTGTAGCTCTGTTTTCTGTAGTTACCTTCTATTCATGTATGTTTGTGCTCACAACCTTCTCCCAGATTTGCATATGTGTTACCTGATAATATGGGGCTTCCCTGGCGGCCCAGATGGTAAAGAACCTGCCTGCAATGCAGGAGACCTGGGGTTTGATCCCTGGGTCAGGAAGATCCCCTAGAGAAGGGAATGGCAACCCACTATAGTATTCTTGCCTGAAGAATTCCACAGACAGAGGTACAGCCCATGGGTTCACTAAAAGTCAGACATGACTGAGCAAGTAACACTTTCACTTATACCTGTTAATATATTATGTTTAGTAAATAATGTAATATATAAACTTATTCACTGAGAAATAAAACATTAAAAAAAAACCATAAAGTGAACTATGAGAGTCACCCCACCCTATTTCATTCCCCAGGAGTAAGCTCAGTGTGGTTATTCTCTGCTTATATAGACCCATAAACAGTATGTGTGCATACCATTTTTGTTTAATTTAAAAAAGAGTGACAGTATGTATTGCATACTTTTCTGAAACTTGCTTTTATTTTTTCTTAATCATATAATGTAAACAACTTCCTATCACACTTTTTAAAAAGTTGGCATGAAATAAAATAAAATAAAATAAAAAGTTGGCATGAGACCTCAGTAAGCAGAGAAATCATTCTCTATCATTACCCACTTCCAGCTGGCCTCCTCTCATCCAGGGGTGAACATTAGCCTGTGACCCTGTTTTATGATTAACAGAGAAGCAATATTTGTGCTGATGTGGTACAGAACTTTAATCCCTCTGTAGAAGTTTAACTTCTCATAAACAGTGTTGGTTCGATTTGACCTTTTCTCTGTTTTTTTTTTTTTTTCATGTTGAGTCAGCACACTCAGACTGAAGAAAATCACTTGGTAGTAAACAGAAATATGGAAGTCCCCCAGGGAATTATTTTTTTAATTAAAAAAGTGAGACATACTGATTCCAGACATTTTCATAAAGCCTTATAAAAAGCATCCTCATGTTTATTATGTGATTCCAAAAATACATCCTAGCAACTACAATGAGTAGGTTGCTCACAGGTCACATGTGATCCATCTGGCAGTGAGACAACCAGAACAGACATTACAGCCACTTAACCCATAGTAAGCTGAGACTCAGAGAAGTTATCGATTTGCCCATGGTCCTAGTGAGAAGGAGGCAGAGCTGGTCCTTGAACCCAGGTCTGTCTGATCTACTTCTGCGTAAACGTGTCAGATATTTATGAATTGGTAATGTGGTGTGGGGTTAGTGACACATAGCTCAAGGACTTTCGGTACTCTGGGGGGAATCACCAAGGACATTAGAGTCACCCAAAGGCCAGTTCCTTTCTTCAGTCTCACTGTTTACGTGGAAGAAGGAGTATTCCTCCTCATCCCGACATGTGCCTCATTAGCTATTTGTCCTTGGACAAATAATTAAACTGTCTTACATTCTTTCCTTATCTATTTTATGGCAGAGGGTGCGGAAAAGGGGGAAGCCTGGCTCCCCTTGAGATTATTGTGAGGAGTGCACTTTATAGTGTATGTAAAGCAATTAGCAGAGTGCATGGCAATAAATAGTATTTGCTATTATTGGGCTACGTTTTTCTTTTGTTTTATTAAGGAAACATTATTTTTTGGTATTTTTCAACTCCTTTATGACAGGGGAAAACTTTAGAGGAGAAATCTAAACTGAGAGAGAAAATTTGTACTTTGGCTTGAAATTCACCAACCTCAGGTTGGCTTAAATCTGACATGAAGATCTGGAGATCAGGTCCAAAGCTAACAGTCCCTGACTACAATTTAGGAACTAACATATAAACAGGGGGAACACTATTTTCGGGTGGCTGGGATGTAAAGGACTTTGGAAAATTATCTTCTCTGTGATTATTGCCCACTAACCTGTCCTGGTACCCCAGTGACAGCATCGTGGTTCTATTCTTGGGGTTAAGTGTTGAAGTGAGAGTAGCCACAGCGAGTGGCATCAGTTATACCTTGTCAGGAATTAGTTCGGTAACCACTGACTTCTCTATCAAGGGACAGAATACTGACAGCTTGCTTTGAACAGACACAAAATATCAAGATCGATTTGCTATGAGAAGGACAACTGGGTGAGGAACTCTGCCTCATCCTAGGTGGGACCTTGGACAAGTCAGTTAGCTTCTCCGAGTCTTAGCTTGTTCATTAATTAATGAAGATAATACTTGTCCTTGTTATCTCATTGTTGAATGGATGGAATGAGAACTGAGGGGTCCGTTAGTTTCCAGGAAGCAGAAAGCACAGGGCATCTACCCTGTGTGTGAGTATATGAGGGGACAGGAGACTGGGGAAAGGAGAAGACCACAGGGTAATCTTCACTACCATTTTTTTCTTTGATAATCCAACCTATTCTAATGTGGTGAATCCTGTGAGAATCCTGTGAGTTTGCATTTTCAAGACTAGCCCTAAGTGGCAGCAAATAGGAGCAATGATCCCCTTCAGATGACCACTACTGAGAAGTTGCTTGGGTAGGGGATTTTTGAGCCAGAGTCTGTCCTTGCCAAAGCAGTGAAGCTGAGAATTACTGCAGCAGGAATCATCACATGACGTTTGCATCCTTGGAGCTAATAGGAACATCCAGCCCAGAGGTTAGGAAAAATCCTCCCTGTCTGCCCTAGATAGTCTCACAGGTGGCTGAAGATAAGAAAAAAGGGACGCACTCCACCCTCTATGTCCCAAAGCTGAAGGGAGGTTAAATTCAAGGCCAAATGGCAGTTTCTCCTCTCAAGCTTGCTGCCTAGACAATACTCTGGTGGGACTGCAGGGGAACAGAGTATGAGGAATGGCCACAGAGGCAGAAAGCTTCACTATCCTGGCCTCAAAGTCAGCCAGGGCCCCTGATGGCACCAGGAATCCAGAGAATAGAGAGACAGTCAGTTACTGCCATGACCCCTGTTTGTCAGATTTGAGCAGATCACTCATTCATTAGTTGGTTGAGTTTTAAGATCAGTCATCCCAGCGATTTCCTGAAAGACTTTCTGTTTAGGATCACCCTGACATTTGGCATCCCACCTTCATCCATTATGGCTACTTGCAACTACTTAGGCTTCAAAACAGAACAGACCTTATTTGTTTAGCCAGTTGTAGAAATGGGCCAGAAATGTCAGAGGGGCCTATGGGGCTTTTCTGCACACCTGCTGTCTTGGGCGTGAATCCATGTGAAAGACCCACAGTTCTATTCACAACTAACTCTCCTACACTCTTTTCCAGACCTGTCACCATGGCCCACCAGTTTCCAGCCCTCACTTCAGAACAGAAGAAGGCACTCTCAGAAACTGCCCGGCGCATTGTTGCCAACGGGAAGGGGATCCTGGCTGCAGATGAGTCCGTAGGTGAGTGTAGGAAACATCACACTACAAACATACCCCTGATTCTCCACTTAGCAAAGGCAACTTGATCACATGCTCTCTCCTCTCAGAGGAGGTAAAGGTTTATGTACACAGGAGGGGGAACAGAAGACTCAGTAAGCACAGACCTTTGTGCTTGTCATTCCAGAAGGCAGATTTCTGAAAACCAAGTGAACAGGCTCAAGTCCTACACCCAAGCTGTAGCAAGGCTAGGGACTCAGTAAGCAGGATGAGGCCTCTGCCGCTAATGAGAAGTCAGGGTAAAGCCAGCCAAGGATAGGCGGTGAGAGCAGCCAAGTGTCAGCATCAGGAATGGGGCAGAGCTTGTGGCTGAGAGCAGCTCCGGATGGCACAAGGGAGGGCCTCGATGGCCCCCCGATAAAATGACAGGAGTCAGAGGAGTCAAGAGCCTGCCTAACCCCTCCTTCCACTGTCTATACATCTGGTCAGATCAGGGCTGGACCAGGGGAGCTAAAGAGGCCTGAGGGCCTTGCAGCCCTATTTGTACCCAGTGGTGGCATATACCTTGGTGACACGCCCAGCACATGTGCTTCCTCACCGGCATCACGACAGCAGCTAAGTCTTTTCCTGGGGAGACAAAAAAAGAAAGAGGAGCTCTGAGTCACTCAGTCATGCCCAACTCTTTGGGACCCCATAGACTGCAGTCCACCAGGTTCCTCTGTCCATGAGATTGTCAGGAGCTCTGAAGATCTGAATAAAAAAGAGCATTGCTGCCCATCCTGGTGGGGATCAGTGGTTGGTATGGAGGGGTTTGGCAGGGAAGTACCAGCCTGCTCCTTATGCTGCCTTCACCTGCCCATGTAGGCACCATGGGGAACCGCCTGCAAAGGATCAAGGTGGAGAACACGGAGGAGAACCGCCGGCAGTTCCGCGAACTCCTCTTCACTGTGGACGGCTCCGTCAGCCAGAGCATTGGGGGTGTTATCCTCTTCCATGAGACCCTCTACCAGAAGGACGGCCAGGGAAAGCTGTTCAGAGACATCCTCAAGGAAAAAGGGATCGTGGTGGGAATCAAGGTGAATATATCTCGCTCCCATCTCACCTCAGCCACACTCACAACACAGAGGCTGGGACAGGGCCAACATGAGGAGCACTCTCATCATCTAATTGCTCTTCTCACTCCTTCCCATCCTCACCATCCCACTGAGAAACAAATCCTCTTCTAGACCTTTCCAGTACCTTCTTCTTTCAACCATTTTCCTACAAAGAACTTAATCTCTTTGTGTCTCCACTTTCTCATTTCTAAAATGGGAATAATAGTACCTTCCTCACAAAGTTCTTATAAAAAAGTGAGCTTGTAAAACAGTGCCTATCACACCATTATTATTTAGTTCATGATAGTTATTGCCACTAAAACACTTACTGTTCTACTGTAACTAGGTCTTCCAAAACGTCATGAACTTCTCGAGAGTGATCATTCGTATTTGTTGAGTGCTTACAACCCCAGAAGCTCATTTACTCCTCCTCACAACCTCTAGAGATAGACTCAATTGTTATCCTTATTTTATAGATGAGGCAAGAAAACAGAATTACAGGGAGTAGTATAATTTGTCCACAGCAAGGCAAAATTGGAGCCAGTTCAAACCCAGACTGCTGCCTCTTGGGCTCACGCCCTTAGCCTCTGTTATGTTGACAGTGGAGGCTGCATCCCTATTCCTCTCAGCTCCTGTAATAGCATAGGGCTTGATATGTGCAGTGCTCGATAAATGTCTCTTGAGTAAATGAATGAATCATTTAAAGGAAGTGGCTCTTATACAGGCACCGCTTCATCTCAGGTGCTATCAGATTACTTCTTGCTCCTCAAGCTCCAGGCCTGTGCTTCCCATACTTTCCATCCTCTTAGGGTTGATACTCTTAACCGTTCTTTCCAGATCACTTCACTTCTACTGTGGGCTGAACGGTGTCCCCTCAATGACTAACGTACCTTCCTAATTCAACTCCTTGGTTTGTGAAAGAAGAGAACTACTATTTAGCACCAGGGGCTCTGCTTGTATTTTCCAGGGACACCTGACACCTGCTAATTGTTAATTATTTATATTCACAGTTAGACCAAGGAGTTGCTCCGCTTGCAGGAACAAACAAAGAAACCACCGTTCAAGGTGAGGATTTTGCCCACTGATATGAATCATACCAGTATATACCAGAAATGAAGACAAGCGAAGAAGTGATGGGGGGAAGCAAACTGTGAATGTCACACAAGTTTTAGAGCCACACACCTGTTCTTCAGCCCTAGCTACTCTACTTAATAACTGTATGCCCTCAGGCTAGTCACTTAAATATTCTGAGTCTCCATTAAAGTCGGATAGCAATATCTACTTTGCAGAATAGTTGTGGGGATTAAAGTAGACACTGCACATAAAATGCTTATCACAGTGCCCTGGACAGAGAAGATACTTTATACTTGGGAATATTATTTTAGAAAAATCTAGCATCAGTAAAGAGGAAAGATCCCAAGCTATGGGATCAGACACACTTGGGTCTGGATGCTGCTTCCATCACTCACTAGATAATTTTGCAAGGTTTATTACTGCCCGAGATAGGTATAGACCATAGCATTGGGTTAGCTAAGCAGACTAAATCTCTGCCTTGTCTCTCTTTAGCTATTCAAACTTGAAGTTACCTTACCTCTCAGAGCCTCAGTTTTTGAATCTGTAAAATGAATATACAACTATGAGTTATATGGCTATTAGGTTGTAATAGTATAACAACTATTAGAGTTGTTATGATTATTAAATGAAATAAGATGTGCAAAATATTTCAAATCATGCCTTGGAACACAGTAAGTACTAAAATATTAGTTTCCTTTACTCGTCTTATAGAGTATATAATATGTATATCAAAATTAAATTTATTAAACACAGATCTTTTGACTTGGTACTGGAATGTTTATTTCTTTGCTGGATGTTTTGGGTCCTCAAGCTCTGTGACTGAATGCTAAGCAAAAGGGGAACTCCTTCACTTTATCAGTAGCAGTCAGGGATGCAAAGAAGCCTTTCTCTCTCATGACTTGCAGGGCTTGATGGCCTTTCTGAACGCTGTGCTCAGTATAAGAAAGATGGTGCTGACTTTGGGAAGTGGCGTGCTGTGCTGAAGATTGACAACCAGTGTCCATCCCATCTTGCTATCCAGGAAAACGCCAACACCCTGGCCCGCTATGCCAGCATCTGTCAGCAGGTGCTCGTCCTTACTCTTGGCCTCAAATACAGTAGGCGAGAGTTTTCTTCAAAGCCCAACTGTCTAATTTTACTGTAACCATACATGATCCTTCCTTTTCTCTCACCACTATATCCTGATGGCAATTTTTTTTTTTTTTTTTTACTATTTATACTAGGTGTGGTAGAGTAAGATTTGGTTCCATAAGTCAGCTATGAATCCAAAAGGCAAACATCATCAAGTGTGGCCTTCTACCAAAGCACTGTAAGCTGAGTCTTGATGGCAATCATCTCTTGAGGTCAGGGCATTCGCATGTCTATGCCCCACTGTGGCCAAGGACATGATCCTCTTAATCCCTAGCTCAAGGGTGACAGCCTTGATCTGGTTCCAATTCAAATAATTTGTTGGAGGATGGTAGCTTGATGCTAAAGTTTTCAACCTGTTGCGAAATGCCTCTGGGATCCAACTTAAGTCTGATTTGCTTGTGTGGGTACAATGCTGGGATTACCAGAATTGTGGGCACTTGGAGCTTCCCAATCAGAATTGAAAACATTGCTTGAATTCCTTAATTAACCCATACAAGAGCCACCTTTACTGGTGATTTAAGCTTGCCTGCCCTGAAAGGATGACATATAGGTTCTGAGGTAGTAGAATAGTCTCTAGAATGAGATACAGAAATAGAGTTTGCATTTACTGTACCCCATTTCCAGGAAAACTTTTTTTCCCCTCACTGTTCTTTTTTGGCTAAACCACAGATGCTCACTACATATCCCATTAAATTTATTTTCATTGACTTTAAGTCATTTATATGATATTTCTCCATCAGGGCTTCACCCTGTACCAGTTGGAATGTTAAATATCTTAAGGAAAAGATCCCAGTGGGCAGAGCTTCATTCTGTCCCCTCCACTTTCTCTTTAGAATGGTCTGGTGCCCATTGTTGAACCGGAGGTAATTCCTGATGGCAGCCATGACATGGAACACTGCCAGTATGTTACTGAGAAGGTAAGTCTTAAACATAAAGGTTCCAATGCCGGTTACAAAATCTGTTTTTAAGTGACAGTTGTTATGTATCAGCTGTTACAGGTGAAGTATTCTACAGTTAGAATCATTATGTAGTTTTGAGAAAGTAAGGAGGTATTATCAAACCTTCCACTTCGGGGACACATGGTAAACTCCTTGCAAAGAAGCACAAGATCTGCACTATCAACACTAGGGTTTAAGCACCCATGTTCCCAGTCGTGGGACCTGGGGCAAGTCATATTATCTTTGGGGGCCTCATTTCCATTATGTTTAAGAAATTTTAAAAATAAGATGAGGCTTCCATGAGAAAATGTAAGTAGAAGGTGATTTTTTCACATATGACTTTCTAAATTCGCCACATTCTACGAATGCCACCAGACAAAAAGCATGGCACACATACAAATTTCTAAATTCGTACATCTGTAAGAAAGGAAGAGAGTCCTCAGTTTCTCCACTTGCAACATGAGGTGGACTGAAATGAGCTCTGAAAGCACTCCTGTCTCTAAAATTCATATTTTTATGATCACTCAGCTTCTATGGGGATAGAGAATGGAGGCTGATTTGGATGTCCCCGGCAAATTAAATCAAGGCAGACTCAATGGACCAAAGGGAGTAATGGGAAGGAAGGAGTGAGGGGCTTCTGGGAAGCAGAGCCATCCGGTAGCCCATGCAGTGAGCAGTTAGGGGAGGGGCAGCAGGGACAGGCTGGCTTGGCTGTGGTTGCGGGCATCACCCTGAGGGAAGCTTCAGCCAAGCAACATGTGGGAATTCCGTCATCCTCCTTCCCTGCAGGGTAGCAGCACCGTGGTCAGGTGCCTCTGCGGCTGACTCTGGGTTTCCCCCGTGTGGATCTTGTGTCCTTCAGGTCCTGGCTGCTGTCTACAAGGCCCTGAATGACCACCACGTTTACCTGGAGGGCACCCTGTTGAAGCCCAACATGGTGACTGCTGGACACGCCTGCACCAAGAAGTATACTCCAGAGCAGGTGGCAATGGCCACGGTTACAGCTCTCCACCGTACTGTTCCTGCAGCTGTTCCCGGTAAGATTCTCTTTCTTCTCTAACTTGAGGTCTCAGTCCTCATTCTTTGAAGGAGTGCCAGAAGCATCTGCATGTCTTCAGGACTCTCCTTCCAGCCGCGAAACAGATCTCTGCTATCTCACAGGTAGCCAACACTTCCCCCTCAAACTCCATGATGCCACCTATCCCGAGTCCATCAAAATACATACAATCCATTGATTTCCTCGACATTTCACTGCCCTTTTATTTACTAAATCCCTTCTCTCCTCAGCCCAGCTAGCCTCAGCAAAGGCAAGCTAATCTCTCCAACCTAGTCCCATGCAAATCAAGTGGGGAAAAGATTGAGACATGACGTTTCTTTTAGGCTCCTTGCTTGCTTGCTTTCTCGAGCAGGGTACACAGCCAGGATTAGTGGAGTGGAATGGCTTCTCTCCTTCCAGGCATCTGCTTTTTGTCTGGTGGCATGAGTGAAGAGGATGCTACTCTCAACCTCAATGCTATCAACCTCTGCCCTCTACCAAAGCCCTGGAAGCTAAGTTTCTCTTACGGACGGGCCCTGCAGGCCAGTGCACTGGCTGCATGGGGTGGCAAGGCTGAAAACAAGAAGGCAACGCAGGAGGCCTTTATGAAGCGGGCCCTGGTAAGACTCTTCTTCTTATGTACTAATCAAGTGGATACTTGGGACCTGGCTCTCATTGCTTTCTTCAGGCCATGATGGACTCCAGAGAGTGTCTACCAGGCATTTGAAATTGTGGCATTAGAGGTTAGTAGGAAAGTCAAGGCTGGAGAGAGTTTTGAACTCTCCACACTGGGAGTATAATTGATGTTAGAAGATCGAAGGACAATTTCCACAGAGACACTTTAGAGGGACAATGAGAGGGCCAAGGAATAACATGGGATACCTTTCATTTTGGGAAGATGAAGAGGAGAAGCCACCAAGACAAGCAGATAATATATATTAAGATGAACTAAGGATTCTAGGAACAAACAGAATGAAGTTTCAAAGGGTCAATAACAGCACCCTACAAAGAGGTTAAAAATAAAGGTGGGAAAAGACTTTGGAGATACTGGCATTGAAGGGCATATCAATGACCCTCAACAAAATGGGTTTAATAAAGAAAAGGTACCCATTCAAGATGCTTGTCAGGAAAAGGCACAGAAAGTTTATCAGGAACAACGGGGACAAAGAAGGGTCTTATTCAACTACTAACATTCCTTTTTGAGTATCTATGAACCAAGGATTGGGGTGAACAAAGCAGACACAGCCAGTGCCTTCAGGGGATTTAGAATTTAGCCAAATAGGAAAGAGCTTGGCATGTTTAAAGCGGAAGGATCCAGAGGAGAGATTAAAGATCAGGAAAGGACAGAGACTTAGAGGAAACAGTGCTACATGAGACAAAATGTTAAATACAGGTGGCAGAGCTGGTTTTAGAAAGGAGGGAAGAGATAGCAAAAAAGAAACAGAATGAGTTTGGAATCAAGTCTGTAGAGGTGGAGAGATGCAGTGGTTGATCACTGATTACAGGTGAGAGCATCTGTTGAGCATGATAAGGGAGTGGAGATTTCAGTCTTCACAGTGGGGAACTTGGAATAGTTGTTGAAGTGGTTGCTAGGAAATTGACCAGAGGTTATGGCCAAGCATCAAGCAAGATGCAGTTGAAATGAATTTGTTTGGTACATTAAATTAGATCCCGAATGTTCCTGACAGCTCTCTTAAGCATGTAGGATGATTCAGATGAGGCTAAATGGGAAAGAACAGGGTTGAAGAATCAGAGTTTAACAGGGAGATGGGACAAATTTGAGTGATAGCCTTATCCAGCTTGCTGCTGATGATGAGAGGGGAGCCTGGGCAAAGAATCAGGCGTAGCCAAAAGTTTGATGATAAGGCACTAAGGAAAGGAAGGCTACAGAGAAGCTAAAAACATCATCTCAGAGGTGGAAGAGAGGTGTGAGGTTTTAGAGGTGGTGCTTTACCTTCTACCCACTCCAGTGTTCTTGCCCGGAGAATCCCAGGGATGGGGAGCCTGGTGGGCTGCGGTCTATGGGGTCGCACAGAGTCGGACACAACTGAAGCAACTTAGCAGCAGCAGCAGCAGCTTTACCTTTTGATGATGATGGGTGTGACTCTGCTGGTGTGTGGCTGATGAGGTGGGAAGATACAACAAATATGATGAAGGGATTATGCAAGTAAGGGTTATCCACACAAAAGAAGGGATGCTAAGCTTGTCATCTAGAACAGTGGTTCTCAAGCTTGAGCATGCATCCAAATCACCTGAAGGGTGTGTTAAAATGCAGGTGGCTGGACCCAGCCACTGAGTTTCTGATTCAGAAGGTCTGGGGTCAAGCTGGAGAGTTTCCATTTCTAACAAGTGCTTAATTAGGCCCATGAAACCTAACTTCAAAAACCATTGTAGATGTAGAAATAAGTCCTGGAGAGATCAGAAAGTGGCAACAGTGACTTGAAGACAGGTGCTGTTAAGTGGCATTTGAGTGTTATGACAGGTTTCATAATTCTGAAGTCAACTTTAATTGGAATTTACACAGGGTATCCAATGATATTACAATAACAACTACATAAAAATTATGTATTCTTATGGACAAATACATGTAGAAAATGTAAAACTTATTAAAACATTTTTTTTTTCTTTTTGCTATAGTGAAGCTTCAGCTACACTTGCCTGATGTTTGGCAATATGTCTGGTCAGTTTCCTAGCAGACTACTCAACAACTATTCCAAGGTTCCCAAATTGAAACTGAGATTTCCATTTCCTTATCACTGTACGAGTGAGAAGTTTCTCAGCTTTAATTTCTAGGACGGTTGTTGCAGTATTGCTGGTACTACAAAGAAACCTTCTTAGTTACACAGAGTTCAGGCTTGCCTGCGAAATACTCAGAAAACTGGGATTTTAAGAAGGAAGTAAGGTATCAGCATAAAAGAAAAGGAATGGTATCAGCAGCAATATTTAGCAAAACCACTGCATGGAAGAAAAATCTACATGAAGGTGTATCTGGTTTCAAATGAGAAGCAAGGAGGGTCAAGCTCAGCTTGCTCTAACTCGGTCTCCTCTCTCACACTTGTGTTTTAGGCTAACAGCCAGGCAGCCAAAGGACAGTATGTTCACACGGGTTCTTCTGGCTCCGCTTCCACCCAGTCGCTCTTCACTGCCAGCTATACCTACTAGAACCCGAGGCTCACCAGCTTGGCTCTGGCGCTCTAGGTGTCTTGGTAGGAGGGCTGAAAGGAAAACGACGACTTTCCGACTGACCCTGGAAATCAGATGAAATTAGGTTAGAAACTACTGGAAATACAACACATGTTAAATTCTTAGACACATGTGGAAAAAAATCAGTTATGGAAACATAAGTCTGAATATTAGGGATCTGATGAAATCTCACCCAGTGGTTTCCTTATAACGCTTCTAGTTCCCCACACCCCAAAGTGTCTATCTCAGAAAAGAACAGACTTTAAAGCAGAACCAGCTCTCCATCCAGATCACCAAATGAAACACCTCCCAAGCCGAGTGCAGAGACGTGCATCTTATTAAACAGTCTTAGCAGTGGTGGGTTAAGAAGGAGACAGCTGCAACCAAACAAAGAAATAAAATGTTCTACAAACCTTCCCTTTGTATCAGGTTTTACTTTGTGCTCTTGCTTCCAAAGGACTTGATACATTTCATTACCTTTGACTCTACAGACCTGACTGCCATTAGCGTCAGGATCCTCAATGTTGGTTACCCGTTGGACTAACCTGGCAAAATTAAAACACCCAGGATGCTCAGGCCACGCTCCAGCCAAGTTTGAGAACTATCAAGCTAGATTTCAAGTTTGAGGGTATTTAGAAATGAAGGCTATTCATAATGTGAAGCAAGCTACATTGTAAAATGGTTCCAGACAACATATGGAGTGTAATAAAGCAATCATGTGACGTTGATGGCTTGGAACACTCCTCATCAAGTGGCACAGGTTTGGTGACACAGGACTGCATTTCCTCTGCACGTCCAAGCATACCACGTAGTTTTGCAGGAAGTAATATTTGCATAATTATGCTTATTGGCATCTGATTTTCAGAATTAACCTATAAAAGCATTAAAGACAACCATAGTTACAAGAGAGAATTTAATTATAACTTTGGACAATATAAAAGTAATGATTTTGGTGAAAAAAAGTAATGTTTTAACTGAAAGGAGCTGAGAAATTCAAGGGGGAGAAGACATGGAGGAAAGCAAAGAAAACAGTAATTTATTTAATGGGGAGTCAGGCTACTACTTGAAATTGATGGATTAAGAAGTAATGCTTTGAAAAAAAAAAGAAAGTGCTGTAAGTCTATTAAAATAACAAGAGAAATGGATTTAATCATTAAAATATTCCTACCTATAACAAAAATATAGAAGAAGGTGGTAAATTAAATTCTTTGTCTTGAAGACAAAGTTTGCCAAATATTACTTAGAGTGGATAAATTAGGAAGTAGAGGCATAAACATATGATTTAGAGGAATAAGACAGAATTAATTCAAAGGGACTTCTGAGGAAAAAGACTTGGGAATGGGACACAGGGATGATGTTTACTTACGTACTTCTACAGCGTTTGAGTGTTTCTTTCCATGTGGCTGTATTACTTTTCTAAAAACAACTACTAATATGTTCATATAAACAATTCAAACCTACTTAGAGGTTATTTAATCCAAGGCGCTCATTTTACAGATGATAAAACCGAGTCTAGAGAAATTAAATTGCTTGAGACAGTCATATATTTAGGTGCTTAGGGTAAAGCTGAGAGATTAGAATTTAGGTCTTTCTCTCCTGTAATGGACACACGGTCAGGGAGGAAGGTAAGGGCAGGGCAGCAGGCTGTGTTCAGTACCTCTGCCACCAGCACTATAGATCTTTTAGATTTCTTTTTGCATTCATCTACTCAATCAGCAAGTAGTTGATATGCTAAACTGTCCTAAATGCTGGTAACACTTGATGTGACAAAGCTTCCCTGCCAGAAATTTTTTATCTAGAGCTTATTCAGCTTCTCTAGTGGCTCAGACAGTAAAGAATCTGCTTGCAATGCAGGAGACATGGTTTGATCCTGGTGTTGGAAAGATCCACTGGAGAAGGAAGTCACTACCCACTCCAGTGTTCTTGCCAGGACAGAGGAGCTTGGCAGGCGACAGTCCATGGGACTGCAAAGAGTCAAACATGACTGAGTGACTAACATTTTCATTTATTCAGCATCACTGACCCTAAGTTGTAAAGAAACCTCTCAGATTCCCATTTATGGTTAGGTATAAATTTATAATCAAGGTTGAGCTATTTATGTCTTTTGGTCAAGGCTGAATTACCTTTCACTGTGGGTGAGGATTTATATAATGAATTTCCCCTGGCTATCTGATTTATTTACAGACAATTTACAGTTGTCTTTGAAATCTCAGCCCCAGTAGTTTCCTTCACTCACAGTAATATGAAGACAAGTGTTACAAACTTCAGTTCCTATTAACTGTGTGGTCACTGAGTGAATGTATTAGTTGTGTCCTAGTTTTTGGTACACTGTCAGATTTATTCTAGGAGTTACTGAAAGTCTACTAAAAATAAAACCTGATACTAGGCACTGAAAGTAAGAGAAGTTTCAGCTTTAGAGTAGCTATGATATTTGCATACCAAGCAATTAAATTTGAGTAGCTAAGCCAGAAACACAAATGCCACTGACTGTGGGTTGGGAAGTGGGGAGGAGAGTCTATCAATATGGCTGGGTGCAGAAAGGGAGGAGGTGACATTTAGTTTGGACATCACAGGATGGCAAAAGCAAAGGCACTCTCAGAAAAGGAACTGCCTTTGTATGAGGAAATATTTGAATAATTCACTGGGAGGAGATGAGACTTCGAAGGCATAAATAGCAAAAGCTCAGGCCACAAAATAATTACTGAATGCTGAAAGGAATAATAAAAAGGAATTTGGTTTTGCTGTGAAAAGGAAGAGGGATAGAAGGGAGGGAAGAGGTAGGGAAATGAGAGAGGGGAAAGAGAAGGCAGGGAGAAGCCAGGGCAATGTGGAATTGTGGGGAGGTCTAAAAGACTTTTGAGAAGGAGAGAAATATCAACCAATCTAAACATATTTGTCTTCTTGAGAGGAAGGGCTGAGTTTCACCTTTGAGTCCACATCATCCTTTACAAAACCAAGATGCTGAGATGATTCATAATGTGAACTGATTTAGCAGAAGCCAACTGTAACAGTGAGAATATATGCTTCTAGAAACTTGCAGAAATCTTGGAGCAGGCTTTGGGCAAATCAGGAATGGGACTTCAAGACCATATGGTCTAGCTGTGCTGGGATGAGAGTCTCCAGCTGACGTTGACATTTCATTCACAGCAACAGTGGAGGAAACTGTCATCCAGTGTGCTAGGGAATTGTTCAAGGTCACATAACCTGTAGTGAGACTTAGGCTGGTGTGATTTGCAAAGTCCTCTGGGAAGGCAGTACTCACAGGGAAGCACAGGTTCTGGAGTCCGACAGTCTAGGTTCCAGCGCTGGCTCTGTGCTTCCTAGTCATGTGACCTGGGAAACCTTATACAACCTTTCTGTGGTTCAGTTTCTTCCTCTCCAAAATAACAGTATCACAAATTATTGAGAGATTAAATGAGTCAGTACATCTCAATGACACATTCAGAATCTCTTATCCACAACTGTGAAATCTAAAAAGCTTTAAAAACCAAAAATTTTCCCAGAAGTTTGCAGTAAATTATTTGGTGGCAAACCCTAACTCAAGAATGTGATCTTGATTCCACTTGATGGGAAGCAGAGATGTGTCTGATGATAGGTGCTGACTGGGACCCTGTAGAGGGGATGATGAAATATATAGCATAAACATATATTTGCTCTCTAATATATAAAAAATCTGATTTGTGAAACATATGTGTTCTCAAAGCTCTCAGATAAAGAGTTGTGAGCCTGTTTTTTAGAACAATATCTGCCATACTTCTAGAATAACAGATGAACTTTCCATGCCCGAGGGCTCATGTAATGCTACAAATTCTCTGAGCATATTTTCTACAGAAGATAAATTAAGAGACAGGAGTAACAGCAAAGCTCAACAGTCAGTTACAGCTCTATTTTCATCACTCGAATATGGTTTTCTGGCTGTAACATACTCTGTCCTAAGGCTCCTGAAATAGTCTAACACTCAGTACTGGGTGTCACTATATGTGGACATATATAAAATCAGTCAGCAAGTATTCATTTAGCACTACTGCATGCTTGGTGCTGGAAAAATACTATATTGTCCTTGTGTGCTTACCACTGAAATGAGGAAGGCAAGGATACAGTTAGGAAACAAAATGGTATACAATCATGTGCTAAATTACACTGGTATAGGTAAGGTGCTGAAATAAAAAGAGGTGGTATGAATTGCAGACAGTTTATTGCTAGTTGTATGATCTTTGGATCTTGAGTCTCAGTTTTCCCATCTGTAAAAACAGGTTTGCTGTTAGATTAGCAATATTTTTTGTAAAGTGCCATATTATAAGTCGTGAATAAATATTTTATTTTTTCTCTGTCAGTTGGCTCTTAAAGAATGGTAAAGGCGGTGAAGATGAATTAACTGTGTCCTGATTAGAGTACAGATTGTTTATTTTGAGGAAGTTGTGGGAAATTAGATTAAAATGGTGAGAAATTAGATTAAAATGGTGAGGCCAAGGGGAGCGGCACAGTGGGGTGGGAGGGCAGACTGGGCAGGGATATTAGGAAAAGTTTTGCCTTAAACTAATGAGAAATGGGGACCTGTGAGTAATCTTTGATCAGGGAACAACATAATACAAGAGTATTGCTGAAAATTAGTTTTTATACTGTATTTCCTACTCCAGGGGATCTTCCCAACCCAGGGATTGAAGCTGCGTATCTTGCATCTCCTGCATTGGCAGGCGGATTCTTTACCACTGTACCACCTGGGAGCCCAATTCCTATAATCTATCATTCTGTTGTTGTTTAGTTGCTCAGCTGTGTCTGACTCTTTGCAACCCCATGAACTGTAGCCCGCTAGGCTCCTCTCTCCATGGAATTTCCCAGGCAAAAATACTGGAGTAGGTTGCCATTTCCTTCTCCAGGGGATCTTCCTGACCCAGGGTTTGAACCTGCATCTCCACACCTTCTGCATTGCAGCTAGATTCTTTATTGCTTAGTCACCAGGGAAGCCCTTATCTCTCTGTCCTATGGGTTTATTGGTTCTTTTTCTCTGGAGAACCCCAAAACATCTAATATTTTGCTTCATCTGCTTTAACCCTAATTTTCTGACTGTTCCATGTGTTAATTCCCACAAGGAATCTGAGTAATGTCATGAAAGCCATTGCAGGAGACACAAGAGACGTGGGTTCATGTCTGAGAGTGTTTTGCCTATGTTCTCCTCTAGGAGTTTTATAGTTTCTGGTCTTACATTTAGATCTTTAATCCATTTTGAGTTTATTTTTGTGTATGGTGTTAGAAAGTGTTCCAGTTTCATTCTTTTACAAGTGGTTGACCAGTTTTCCCAGCATCACTTGTTAAAGAGGTTGTCTTTTTTCCATTGTATATCCTTGCCTCCTTTGTCAAAGATAAGGTGTCCATAAATCACAGCAAGATCCTCTATGACCCACCTCCCAGAATATTGGAAATAAAAGCAAAAATAAACAAATGGGACCTAATGAAACTTAAAAGCTTTTGCACTACAAAGGAAACTATAAGTAAGGTGAAAAGACAGCCCTCAGATTGGGAGAAAACAATAGCAAATGAAGAAACAGACAAAGGATTAATCTCAAAAATATACAAGCAACTCCTGCAGCTCAATTCCAGAAAAATAAATGACCCAATCAAAAAATGGGCCAAAGAACTAAACAGACATTTCTCCAAGGAAGACATACAGATGGTTAACAAACACATGAAAAGATGCTCAACATCACTCATTATTAGAGAAATGCAAATCAAAACCACAATGAGGTACCATTACACGCCAGTCAGGATGGCTGCTATCCAAAAGTCTACAAGCAATAAATGCTGGAGAGGGTGTGGAGAAAAGGGAACCCTCTTACACTGTTGGTGGGAATGCAAACTAGTACAGCCGCTATGGAAAACAGTGTGGAGATTTCTTAAAAAACTGGAAATAGAACTGCCATATGACCCAGCAATCCCACTTCTGGGCATACACACCGAGGAAACCAGATCTGAAAGAGACATGTGCACCCCAATGTTCATCGCAGCACTGTTTATAATAGCCAGGACATGGAAGCAACCTAGATGCCCATCAGCAGATGAATGGATAAGGAAGCTGTGGTACATATACACCATGGAATATTACTCAGCCATTAAAAAGAATTCATTTGAACCAGTCCTAATGAGATGGATGAAACTGGAGCCCATTATACAGAGTGAAGTAAGCCAGAAAGGTAAAGACCAATACAGTATACTAACACATATATATGGAATTTAGAAAGATGGTAACGATAACCCTATATGCAAAACAGAAAAAGAGACACAGAAATACAGAACAGACTTTTGAACTCTGTGGGAGAATGTGAGGGTGGGATATTTCAAAAGAACAGCATGTATACTATCTATGGTGAAACAGATCACCAGCCCAGGTGGGATGCATGAGACAAGTGCTCGGGCCTGGTGCACTGGGAAGACCCAGAGGAATCGGGTGGAGAGGGAGGTGGGAGGGGGGATCGGGATGGGGAATACGTGTAAATCTATGGCTGATTCATATCAATGTATGGCAAAACCCATTGAAATGTTGTGAAGTAATTAGCCTCCAACTAAAAAAAAAAAAAAAAAAAAAAAGAGACGTGGGTTCAGTCCCTGGGTTGGGAAGAGTCCCTGGAGTAGGAAATGGCAATCTGCTCCAGTATCCTAGCCTGGAAAACTCCAGGGACAGAGGAGCCTGTAGGACTAGAGTCCATGGGGCCGCAGAATTGGACAAGACTGAGTGACTGAGCACACACATTAAAAGTTCCGCCTTTTACTTCAGCTGGGCCCTAAACAAAACTCCAAAAGCCCTCTCCAAGTTTTTGATTGGTTCTTTCCCATTGTCGCTAATGACTACTCAAAACTTTCACTATTGACAAGTTTCCCTACTCCTCATGGTAGTCACCCCTCTTCCTTCCCTCTCATGAATTTGACTATTTTTGGAAAATGGGTCATCTCAAGTGTATTCCATTTCTTTCTCTTCCCTCAAAGTGAAAGCTGCTCAGTGGTGTCCAACTCTTTGCGACCCCATGGACTATATACAGTCCATGGAATTCTCTAGGCCAGAATACTGGGGTGGGTAGCCATTCCTTTCTCCAGATCTTCCCAACCCAGGGATTGAACCCAGGTCTCCTGCATTGCAGGCAGATTCTTTACCAGCTGAGCCACCAGAGAAGCCCTCTCTTCCCTCAGCCAGACACTAAATCTGTACTCTTTCCTTTTCTCCCAATTGGGAGGAAGAAAGCTGCCATAGTAAATCCTTCCATTAGTGCTAAAATTCATCTTTGTTTATCCAATAATTCAATTTTCAGACCAGTAAAATTAATAATAATCAAAAAAGGGTTGTCATTTTTCTTTAAGTAAAGACATATAGTCACAGACCAAAATTACTATTATTTCATGAAAGGACTTTTTTAAAAGGGGGCATTATTTCAGAATAAGGTTAAAGTCTTGAATCAATTTAGCTTTTTTACAAAGACATTATATTGTCCTTGTTTTACCATTGGAATGTAGAAGTTACCTTTTCACCATGAATTTACAGCATTTGAGAATTGATGTACTCTTCAGACACTATTTAAGCCCCTGAAAACTGGCTCTTCTCTATTTCAGAAGCTGCTCTTACAGAACTCATTACCGACTTTCTAATTATCCAATCTAAAGGACACCCTTCAACCCTTCTTTGACATCTCTGCACCACTCTTCCAGGTCACTTCCCCGTACCAATTATCACTATATACTGGGTCTCCCAGGTGGTGCTAGTGGTCAAGAACCCACCTGCCAATGCAGAAGGTATGAGACTTGGGTTTGATCCTGGGATTGGGGATTCCCTGGAGGAGAGCATAGCAACCCACCCCAGTATTCTTGCTTGGAGAACCCCATGGACAGAGGAGCCTGGCAGGCTATGGGCCATAGGGTTGCAAAGAGTTGGACACGACTGAAGTGACCGAGCATGCACACTCTGGGTTTTCCACGCTTCTGGCTGTTTCTCAGTCTCCTTTGACTCTTTCCCACTCACTAAACAAGGCTGGACTTCATGATTCCACTCTGGATTTCTTATTTTCTCCTTAAATCTTAACTCATTTCTGTGTCTAAGCACTGGTGAATTCCTAAATCAAATTCTAATCCAGATCTTCCCTATGCACCATATCCACATCTCCAATTATCTTTAGACATCTCTCACAGATAGACCGAACATTACATGCTCAAAAACTTTGGTAATTAACCTCTTCATTCTACACCAGGTGACCTTCCTCCTCCCCCACCCTCATGATTGAGTACCAACCACCCAAACCCACCTTGCATCTTTACTCTTCTTCAGCCTTTCTCAATCAACTAGCAATCAAGTTTTACTCTACATTCTAAAGTTCATATCCTTCTTTTCGTCCGGTCTTCAAGACACCACAATGTCTCAACAGTACTACTCTTAGGAGACTCTTGAAATTAACATGGAAACAACAGGCCCTTAAACCCTTACTTTGTGCAATTTTCTGAGGTTAAGATCCCCAGATGTAAGAAAGGTCAAGAACCCGTCTTTTCTCTCCTATTCATTTCCACATCGCCTCGAGTTAAAATGAAGGCACCACAAGATGTGTTGTGTGTATATTTGAAAAGGTACACAAGAATCTGGGGTATCCATAATATTTCTTAAGTGGAGTACCAGTTACTTAGGGGTTTACTTGTGAAAACTCACCGAGCTATATTCTTAAAATGTGTCCTTACTCAACATATCATAAATAGAAGGAAAACATTACCACGGGATTTTAGGCAGAAATCAAGTCCTGTCTCTTAAGCATGATGCTTGTTTATGGGCAGTCTTGCCTCTTGTCACATTTCTATCACGAGTTCACTCTGTAGCTACCAGATCCTCTCACAACTCTGTCTTCAGACAGTATTCACCTTTTCTAGTACTCGACTTTGTCTCATCTTAGGTGTCATTTCCTCCTGAAAGACTCAACTTTTTCCTTCCCGGTCTTCTATGAACTTCATATCCCTCTCTAAATTCCCCTGCCTATTTCTATCTTTTTCTTGGAAAAAAGCAGTGTATACTGCAGTGGACTTGCTTAAACACAAAAACAAAAACCTTTCTGGCTATGCTTTTTTGTAGCCAATGAACTGAACACATAAGAACCATTTCATTGTTACTGGAATTTGGAGCTAAGATTCAAGATTCATATTCATGTTAAAAATTATGTACTTTTAGTGGGAATATTTCATACCACCATGGCCCCAAATTACAGTGAAGTTGACAGCCAGAACTTCTGCTCAGCTAGATAACCATACATGAAACAATGCAACTTCAGCAAAAATCAGAGAAAATGTTTAGTGTGCATGCAGCAAAAATACACTTTGCATTAGGTTTTCAAAACAGAGAACAGGTCGAAGAACCTCATTATTAGTTGTGAACCTGGGCTGGGGAATTACTGGTGCAGAAAAAGTAAAATGGGACGATTTAGGGTAGGAGGATAATTTTACTGAAAAATGCATTATCAATTATGTTTTCTAACTTCTTACTTGTACAGTTAACTATAGTCAACGGTTCAGTTAACTGTATGGTAACTATGAGTACTTGAATAAGGAAGTGCACAAAGAGGTATATTTTTACACACACCGTAACATCCACACTTACATGTGCACACACACACACACATATTCAGAGGTGGGAAGAGGAAAATTTAGAGGTGATATCAAGAATGTCTAGGTTATAGGAGAAAATGAGGTCTTTTGCTTAAAACTATTAAGAAATCTAGAATATGAGTGTGCTAGTGATTTGGAATTAGGAATGAAAGACTTAACCTCAATTGAACTATCCCAGAAAAGGTAACTAGTCAGAAGTAGAACAAATGAAAGCAATTTAAATTCTTGATTCTAATTTTTAAATGCAGTAATGCATTTGACAGGATAGATTTTACAATGGAGTAATAAACTCTTACACAAAGCAAAAAACAAAACAGATTTAATGACTAGAACAGATGAATTAATAGGTTTATAATAACCATTAACTAAGGGAAGCCCTAGAACCAGAAATAAAGATCGCATGCAAAGTCTAGTTACCATAAAAACCAAAGCAATACCAAAATATCTGTTTCCTAGCATAGACTCCAGGTCTTTTTATTTCCAACTCTCGTAATCAAAATATTTACACTTTCACATGCTACTGGTAGTAGAGGAATAAGATTTAATCTGTCTAAGACTACAAATATCTTTCACAGAATGGAGGGCATAAAAAGAACAGTGTCTTTTCCTCCACCTTTTTGGGCCCATCTTAGGGGGAAAAAAAAGGCACTCCCAAAGGTTCCTTGGTAACACCTTTGCTAGGTTTGTTACATAATCTTTACATATAAAATTAATGGTCCACTCATTTCACAGATCTGGGAACCACATGGCATTGGAATTGCCTTTAACCCACATGCCAAACTGGCTTTAACAAGGACAACAGCTTTGGACGTCAGTTCTTTAAAAAAAAATGGGGGCTTTGTTTCCTTGAAAACATAATCATATGCTTAACCATTGAACTTTGGCATACACAGCCAAACATTGTGGAACTGAAAGAACCACCATATATTTCAGTGCCAGAGGACTAAGTTTTCTAACATCAGCTGCTTCCAACTCCCCTAGGCATTATGCAACTTTGTTCTTCTCACTTTTATTAATTATAATTAAGTGCTCTGAACTTGGCTTTAACCTCTCCACTGAGAGATCTGGGGGGGGGGGGGGGGAAGGCAGCTTAAATTACTGAGTCTTTCTCTGATCAAAATGAAGAGTAATGAAGTCTTCAACTACTTGTGGGCAGCTACCCATTATTCACAGAATCTTTAGAAACCATTTGCCTGAGGCCAAAGAGCATCTGCTTTGATCACTAAGTGGGACTCACATTGAGCCATACTGAAACTGCACTTGGGTACCTGATCTAAAGTCAAACTGAACTTAAGTATTTCTCCACATTTACTGCATCCATGTAGCGTGCAATTTTTGATGCTGAATAAGAGAAATGCGGCAATTGAAGGCTTCACCACAAGCATCACATTCATGGGTTTCTTGAATTTTCACCTCTGCATGGATCTTCTGATGGTTGACAAGGCTGCGCTGCTGACTAAAACTTTTGTCACACTTCTCACACTTATAAGGTTTTTCTCCTGTATGTATTCTCTGATGCTGAATCAGGCCAGAGTTCCGGCTAAAGGCCTTCCCACATTCATCACATTTATGGGGTTTATTACCTGTGTGAACGCCCTGATGTCGAATAAGATTACAAAGTTGACTAAAACTTTTGCCACACTGTCTGCACAGATAGGGTCTCTCACCAGTGTGGATTCTCTGGTGTTCAATAAGAAATGAGCTCCGACTGAAGCTTTTCCCACATACAGTACATAGGTAGGGCTTTTCACCAGTGTGGATTCTTTGATGTTGCACAAGATGAGCACTGACACTGAAAGTTTTCCCACATTCATCACATTTGTAAGATTTTTCCTTAGGGTAGACTTCCTGTTGTATAACAAGACCACCATTTGGGTCAAAACTTTCCTTGGTTTCACTGTATGAATAAGTCTTCTCCCTGGTGTGGATTCTCTGGTGCTGAATAAGACCTGAGCTTCTACTAAAGGCTTTTCCACATTCCTCACATTTATGGGGTTTGTCCCCTGTGTGAATTCTCTGATGACGAGTAAGGTTGCAAAGTTGACTGAAGCTTTTCCCGCACTCTTTGCACTGATAAGGTCTTTCACCTGTATGGATCCTCTGATGTTCGATAAGGAATGAGCTCCGACTGAAGCTTTTTCCGCATTCAATACAAAGGAAAGGTTTTTCACCAGTGTGGATTTTTTGGTGTTGTATAAGATATGTACTTAATCTAAAGGCTTTCCCACATTCACCACATTTATGGGGTCTTTCCCCAGTGTGAATTCTCTGATGTTCAACAAGTAACGAATTTCTACTAAAGCTTTTCTTACATTTGGTACAGTGATAGGGTTTCTCACCAGTGTGTGTTCTCTGATGTTCAATCAGGTGTGACTTCCAACTGAAGGCTTTCCCACAGTCACTACATTTATGGGGTTTCTCACCTGTGTGAATCCTTTGATGTTTAACAAGGCTTCTTCGCTGGCTGAAGCTCTGTTTACAGTGATTACACTGATAAGGTCTCTCTCCAGTGTGGATTCTCTGATGTCTAATAAGGGTTGAGCTCACACTAAAGGTTTTTCCACAGTAATTACACTCATAGGGCCTTTCCCCGGTATGAATTCTCTGATGTTCAATAACAAATGAACTGCGACTAAAACTTTTTCCACATTCATTACATTGGAAAGGTTTCTCTCCAGTATGGACCCTTTGATGTTGAATGAAATGAGCTTTGCGGGCAAAACCCTTTCCACATTCTTCACATTTATGACATTTCTCTTCTGAATTTGGTCTCTTACGGATAATGTTAGTGTTTCCTCTGAACATTCTTTGTTCCTGGGTCAAAGATTCCCTTGGTATTTCCCATAAGAAGATTCCTCTTTGTTTATCTAACCTACCAACAAGTTCAAAGGTTTCTCTATGCATGGGATCCTGATCAATTTCACTTTTGATTCTTGTAACTATTATACCCTGTGGTTCCATTTCTTCCTCAATTTCCTCAATTTCTTGTTTCACAGTTGGCTCCTCATCCTTATCTCTGTTCAAAACATCTGGAATAAATGGAAAAAAGAAATGTCAGCCTAGTTCTTTGCCAGAAAGAAGAAACTGTCATAAGATAATTAAATTAATCTACTATGTACATAAAATGTAGTTCACTATATCATAGCACGTTTGTGACTACATTAGTTCAAATACATAAAGTATTTAAAACTACCTGGCAAACAGTACAAGCTATATAAATATTATTTACTATTAGTTTTCTGATAAAATGAAATGCTTTTCTTAAAGAAAGGGTAATAAAGAAATTAAGTAATGGTAGGATAAACTAGCTATCAGGAAAGAAAGGACAATGTGGAAAGAAAACAATAGGTTCAGAAAAACTTAGGATGAAGTAGCATTATTGTAATGTGAATAAGCCAAATAACTGAACAGAAAAGAACACATAAAATGATGCTGAAGGAAAACAGACAAAAACCAGAGGAAACAACAATTCATTCATTAATAAGAATTTATTGAGAATAAAAGCATTCCAGGCATTGTATTAATATAATGAATTAGAATTTAGAGATAAGGCAAGAAGCCTCTTACCAAGTGGAATAGTTGATAAGTACAAACAGGGAAAGAGTAGAATATGACAAAGAAGATATCAAGTAAAATAGTTCTTATATGGAGATAAATGGCTTTAAAAAACTGAGTTGAAGTGACATGGACTCTATTATATAGAAAAACAGGGGAAAAAAAAAGAACATGTTTAGAGCTAATGGAAGAAACTAGGAAAAAGAATAGTCTGTGGTAGTTCATGACTTCACCTACCACAGATACCACATTCTTCAGGTATAGATGAGTCTCATTCCTCTAAAGATATAAGACCCACGTTGGAACTATCTATTTCCAACTGGGAGTCTACATGACATCTGAGAAATGATAAACTTACATGCATTGGAAGAAAGATAACATAATGGTCTATAATAAAACAGAGCAGCATATGCCTCTTAGGTATGCCTCCGACTTCTTTCCTGATTTTCTATCTCTTGCTGCCTGGTGGATACTCCATGAGAAGATTCAGTCACCACTAAATTCTTATTTGACCCTAACAATTTTTCCTTTTTTATACTTCCTTTTTTCTTTCAGTTTTATAATATTCTAACTGTGGAGTCATCTTTGAATTTTCTTTTCACTTACTTCAAACTAGTCATTATTTTATTCAAAAAAACCCCTCTTCTGTTATTTCCCTAAGAAATTTTATTTTTACTTAAGGCTACTTACAGTGCTGTCTCTCAAATTCATTTTCAGTAGACAGTGTTTTCTTTCACTCAAAGAAAAAGGATGAGAACTGCCTCACCAATTTGCCTCCTACCTAAAATTACCTGCACTGCTACATGAAGATATATCCCATTCTTATCCAAGGCTAAGTCATCTACTCTCTTGATCCCACTTGCCTCTGGGCACTTGTTCTTCCTCTTTCTTCCTCTTTCTTCCTCTTTCTTCCTCTTTCTTCAATCTGTATTCTCCACAGAATTCTACATACACCTTCTTACCAACATACAAAATATATCCAACTTTATCTTGAACCTGAAATCCTTTTCTAGATGAAATCCAAGCTTTGAAAAAAAAATCTTAACACTGTACCTCTCCATTTTCTAACTAAGTTTTCCACACTCAATCTCTTCCCATTCAACCTACTCAATAATCTATTATAAAATCTGGTTTCTGTTTCTAGTATCTAGAGAAACTTCTCATTAAATCACCAATGACTTTCAAGTAACAAATGCAATGGACATTTTTTAGTCCTTATTTTACTTGCAGCATGTGATATTGTTGACCACTCCCATTTCTTTGCACTATTTTTGGTTTTTATGCTCTTGTATTCTAGTTCTCTTCCTACTTCTTATTTGGCCTTTTCTAATACATTTCCCGCATGCATTTCTCTTCTCCTCAATTGTTTAAGGATATTATTATCCATGTTTATATCCTCATCTTGCTCTATATACACACTCTCTGAATATTGCCACTAAGCTGTCTCAAAAAGGTCTCACAAATAACATGACCATCATCATTTGCTGTCATGTCTATCTCCACCTTTAATCATGTTCCTTTAGGGAGCATTAACTGTCCATCACCCTACAGTCCCACAGCAGGAAATCATTCTAGATTTCTCCCTTTTTCTTACTATTAATCAATCACCAAAATCAATGATTCTACTCTTTAGCATTTGCCCTCTCTGTTTTCCATAGATTATTGCAAAAGCCATCTAATAATCTTTGGCTCTGGTCTTTAGGTTGCATCTATTTCATTGAATCCAGAGAGATTTTCATGAAATGGAATTCTAATCATGTCACCACCTACAGATCCTATTATCTCTAAAATCAAACCAAATCTCTCTATACTATGATACTCAGTACTTCTTGAGGTCTCTAAGCTTCAACTCACTCTCCTTCCCATGCTCTCACACTTTAAGTGGGTAAATTGCTTATGCTTTAGTCATTTATGATAGTTCTTTGCATATTTCATTTATGAAATATCCACTGACATTGTTTACTTGGGAATCTCTTGGTTTCTTTTTAAAATTCAATGCAATGCAATAGTTCCTCTATAAAGCCTTCGCTTAATCCACTAGATGATTTAAGTGTTCTGTTTTTGATGACCATCCCTTGTCCATAACTGCATTATAGCTATTATTACACTGTACTTCAGTTTGTATTTTCCATTGGATTACAAGTTCTTTCTGAGACTTTGTGTTAAAGTCTCTTCATAATATTTACTCAGTGGATACTGTTCCAGGGTTTTACTCAAATGAGTAATACAATTACACTATTTGCAGATGATATGACTGCCTCCCCTTCATAGATCACACCTATGTTGTGGCAAAGGGGCTTGCATAACTCAATGCAGCTATGAGCTATGCCATGCAGGGCCACCCAAGACAGACAAGTCACAGTGGAGAATTCTGAGAAAATGGGTGGCAGAGGACGAAATGCTTAGATGACATCACCAACTCAATGGACATGAATCTGAGCAAATTCTAGGAGACAGTGAAGGACAGGGAAGCCTGGCATGCTGCAGTCCATGGGGTTGCAGAATCAGACACAATTTAGCAACTGAACAATGACCCCCTACCCAAAATTCCTAAAAGAATTAAATGAAATATAATAGCTATGAAAGGACTAACATATAAAACAAATACTGGTTCTTACTACCAAGAATAACTAGTTAATAAATATTATAAGAAAAGAAATGTGCTCTTCATATTAAAAACCATAAAGCCTAGGAATATATCTAACAAGAAATGCAAGATCCATAAAAGAATCCATACAATTTTTCTGAAGGACATAAGACAGTTAACTAGAATCAACCAATTGCCAAAGACAGTCAACATTATAAGGCTCTTACTTCTTCCCAAACCAACTAACAACTTAACTATCCAAACCAAAATCCCATGAACCAATTAAAAAACCCCAATGAATCTAAATTTCAACTGGAAGAATGCAGAAAACTAGTTAAGTACAACTGACCCTTGAACAACATGAAGGTTAGGGGCACTGATCCTCCACTCTGTTGAAGATGTACATATAACTTTATAGTTGGCCCTCCATATCCATGGTTTTGCACCTATGGATTCAGTCGATTGCAGATTGTGTAGTACTCTAGTATGTATTTAGTGAAAAAAATTCATGAACAAGTGGACTTACACTTCAAACCAATATCGTTCAAGGGTCAACTGTATAACTTGAAAGAGAATGTAAGAGTGACTTTATCTTACCAGACACGAAATATAATATATTGCTAAAGTAAATAAAACACAGAGGCACTAGCATGAAAACAAACAGGTCAAATGGAGAGACATGTAAAACGAGTGAGTCTAGGCTTCCAAACAGAGCAGCCTGGAAAGGACTAGCCATTAGGCCTGGGCTTGGGAGCCATAACCACCTTCTGAGGTACCTGCCATGCTTGTACTGCAGGTTCCCATCCTCTGGTCATAGCTAATTTTTCTAGAGTAAACAGGTGCCTCAAAGTGCAGTTCTCTCAGTTTTCTAGGAAAAAAAAAAACAAAACAAAACAATGAGAGAATGGGGAAGGACTTGCATTTTTAGGCCAAGCACAATGCTTTATAATTATTTACTGAATGAATGAGCAGTTGAATAAATACTTGGAAAGAGACTAAGGTCCAATCTGGCTCTAGCAGTCTGGAGAGAAATTATCAAAACTGAAGAAGTCTAATTCAATTGAAAGAACTGAAAGGTCAAGAACTGAGAGATCAAGCTGTCATCAACGTAGTTATTGCAGTTTTTAAAGAAAAATCTGCATGGAAAGGATAGGTATGACTAAAGAGGCAAAATTACAAAGCTAGACAAGTTGTGTTAAGTAGAGTAACAGAATGAAATACCAGAAAACACTACACTCGAATAGTTGAGTAATCATAGTCTCTCATCAAGGGAGCACAAATCAAAGGAGTGGATACAGAATTTATACAGGAAGATGAAAAGATTGTGGAGGAAGAAATAATAACTCATGGAAAGCTGTATTTCAGCTACAATAAAGAAGAGAGCCTGAAAGCAGGAGATCACAGATGGGCTCACTGCCATTTTACAGCACTAGGCACAGGCAAGGCTGGGCATTCGCCTGATATTATCAACCAGGACACCATATGGGTGGAAAAAGCTGTCAGTGACTCAGAGATATCATAGCATAATGGAAAAAAATAACCTAGCATCTGATATGGCTGGAGACTAAAGTCGTATGCTGAAAACAACAGATGAGGCTAGAAAGCTACACGGGAGCTACATAAGGTGGTTCTAATATACAGGAAAAGAAATTAAGATTTTTTTTTTTTTATCCTTTAAAAGGTGTCAGAAATCACCAGAAGTTGTAAGCAGTTAACTAACACAAAATTACTTTGGTAGCAATAGAGAGAATATATTAGAAGAAAGGGAGACTGGAGGCCAGGGGCTCGATTACAAGCTAGTGCAATCAGCTTGTCAAAAGATACTGAGTCTTAAATATACTCACTCAGTTACCCATTATTTAAGAAGCATATAATATATGCCTGGCTCTACGCTAAGTCCTGGAGAAATCAAATGAAAGAATACAGTTACTCTCCTCTTGAAGATCAGTCCGCTTAGAGAAATAACATAATGATTATGGTACACTATAATAAATTCAACAATGGAAGTGTATAAAAGACAGCACAGAGAATGGAGTACTGAATTCTGAAGAGGAGGCCCTTATATCTTAGTAGATAATTTGAGATCTGCCAGATGTGAGTTACTTATGTGATCTTCAAAGGAGATGACTAAGAAGTTGGAGTTCAACAGAGAAGATAATGACAATGATGATGAAGGTAACAATTGACATTTATACATTCTACTTAATACATGCTTGTCAGTGTCCTAAATGCTTTACATGTATTAACTGAGTTAATGCTCACAATAATGCTAAGAGGTAAGTACTATTATTATTTCCATTTTTATATAAAAAAAGAAAATAGGCACAGAAAGGTTAAGTAATTCACCCATGGTCACAAGTCTTGTAAGTAGTAGAATTGGGATTATTTTTAGGCAGTTAGGCTCCATATTTTCTCTCTACTTAAGTAGAGATAAAGATTTGAGACTTATCATCACATTCTTGATGACCTGAGTGTAAATAAGATCTGCTAAGGTAGGTTTATAGACTGAGAAAAGTCTGAGAATGCAAAGAAATAGAAGGAAGCAATAAAGAGTTTCAAATATCTATAAAGAAATTAAATTAAATATAGTCCCAAAAGAATCTACTGTATTTGACAACTGGGCCATTATTGGCAAATGTTAAACAACTGAAGGTAAGTAGCAAAGGTACAGAAAGAGGCTTAGAGATAATGGAAGTAAAGTAGTAGAGGATATACATTAACCACTCTCAAAAAAATCTGGCTGTGAAGCAAACAAGTAGTAGGTTACAGGAGCAGCAAGAAGGACTCTGGCTCAAAGGAGAGCTCAGGCACCATGAACATACCCATCATCAGAATAAAGGTACCAGGGTAGAAAGAATACAGACTAAAATTACACGGGGGTGGGGTGGGGGTGGGGAGACTGATAAGTTCTTGAAGAATGTGCAACCTTACATGTGCAATGAGGGGTAGAAAACTTGAGAGTTCATGTGTGGTAGTCTCTATCTTCTTCGTGAAACAGAAAGTGAGGTCCACCACTGAGTGATGAACCCAAGGAAAACTCAAAGTTTCTGAAATAGTCACTAAAAGAAACAGGGGTAGGAGCAAATCAATGATAAAAAATTTGCTGAGCTATATAAACCCAGTGGTTTTTATATTCAGAAGAAGGAAACCACCTGTATATATGCAGGGCATCAATTCTTTCAGTTACAGAACTTCTCTTGCTGTGTTCAGCAAATCAGGTAAGAGAAAAAGGCAGACTTTATAACCAGTACAGGACTTCAAGATGTAGAATGGGTAGAACATGATGACAAAGTGGCAAGAGAGCATGCTGGTGATCATTTTATGTATAGGTCTATGAGTTAGCGGAGAAGGCAATGGCAACCCACTCCAGTATTCTTGCCTGGAAAATCCCATGGATGGAGGAGCCTGGTAGGCTGCAGTCCATGGGGTCGCTAGGAGTCGGACACGACTGAGCAACTTCACTTTCACTTTTCACTTTCATGCATCGGAGAGGGAAATGGCAACCCACTCCAGTACTCTTGCATGGAGAATCCCAGGGAGAGGGGAGCCTGGTGGACTGCCGTCTATGGGGTCGCACAGAGTCGGACATGACTGAAGCGACTTAGCAGCAGCAGCGGCTATGGGTTAGATGAGAAGGTGAAGCATGAGGGAACTAAGAGCCTGGGGGGGAAGAAAGGAAGTCAAGGAACAGGAAAGATTAAGAATAAATAGGTTCAGTAGGAAAGGAGGAGAAGAGATAGACAGGTAGGAAGTTACAGTAAGCTCCACATGGAGCTTAGCAGACATAGCAGGGATCGTGTCTGTTTTGTTGACTTGTTTAGTTATAGTCAATAAACATCTACTGCCTGAGAAAGAATAAGGTATTAGTCAAAATACAAGATACCGGGGTTTAAAATTTGCCTGTTATAACAAAATTGAGGGTGTGATCATTGATGTGAGGTGCTTAATAAGAATGGAAAAGCAGGGTCCTTGAAGATACAATGAGGCAGAAGTAATGACTGTATGATGGATGGTGTGGGTTAACAAAGAGAAGATTCTGAAATGTGACAAAATCTATGTGTGAGACACCAAAAAAAAAAAAAATTGACAGATGATAGTGAAAAGAAATTAAGAGGGTAGAGCAAGACAGCTGAGACCTCAAAAGAGAAATTACATTTGAAAATGGAAAACTAATGCTTTGGGAACAGTACTGAAAAGTTAGGAGAACAATTATTTTTCCCTTTCAGCCCTGAGACAAAGGAAGGGGAAGGAAGAGGATGTGGGAGAATAAGCCGCCTCTGCCAGAGAAGTAGTGTCCTTGGGAAATTGCCAGGTTTCAGTTAAGACCAGGAGGGGTAGGGAACACCATGTGAAGAGAAACAGGGGCTCCAGAAGGCAGAGTGAAAAGGGTGGGAGGAAAGCAGTGGGAGGATGAGCTAGGAGGGAAAGTACAGAGCAATATGGGAATGAGAGTAAGAGGATGGAAGCCAGAAAAGCTTGTATTTTGGTCACTGCAAGGACGGTAGGGATGAGAGCCATGGAAACAATTCATGGCTGAAAGGTCTGAATTGGAGCCTTGGAACAAAGCAATTTGGTATGGTACTAGCTCATGTGTTCTGCTTTCTTACAGTTTCTTAGCTATTTTGATCCAAGAAATAGCAGATTCTTACCCAGTGAGACCAGGTTTCCATAATTCTCCATCATGACATCTTTATACAGGCTTCTCTGAGCTGGATCCAGATAATCCCACTCCTCCTGGGTAAAAAACACAGCCACATCCTCAAATGTCAGCAAGCCCTGAAATAGTATGATTTCTGTAGTCAGTTCTTGTTGTCTCAAGGACAATTCTACCACTGAAAGTAGCAGACACAACCACTTATCAGGGCTGGGTAGGCTAGCAGGAACATAATAACCAAGAGTTACAAATGGGGCTCAATTCCGGGAACCGACAGAATTCGGACACCTCAAATTAGAGGAAAACACAGCTGGATCTCTGTCCTCTGTAGTGAGGAGCCTAAGGATAAGGTTTACCCAGTATGCCCTAATAATTTAATTTTAGTAAGCTGCACTAAGGCCTTCCCAAGTTTCCTGCACCTCCTCGCCCCGTTCCAACTCAATTATGACTCTTTTCAACTCAATTTTATGTTAATTCTTCTAAGCGTCTACTTTGGGTCCAGGCATGGGGCAGGTGTAGAAGACACAAGGGAGGATGAAAAAAGCTAACTTCACCTGGAAGAACTCATAAATGAAAACGCTAGTTTGGAGCATTACTAATTTTCTTTAGATTTATCAAGTCGCTCTTGAAAAAAGCAGCCACTGGGCAGTGATGGCGAAGGGCTCCCCAGTACATTAGGGGGTACTTCATTGCACCGCGCTGGCCCTAAAGACCCGAGAAGGGGGGTGGGGGCGGTGGCGCGGCCTAGCGAGCTAGGTAAAGGCGAGAGAACGGGGATACTCGGAGGGGCGACTTACCTTTGGCTCTGGCGGGGGACTCGGCGAGGCCATCTCTCAGACAGAAAATCAGGGCAGGAATCCCGGGTGGCCGCACGAAAAGGAGGCTCTGGCAAGGCCTACCCGGCCGCTGAATATTAGGCCTGAAGAAAGCCAGGCCTCTAGGCTGGATCTGGTCAGGTCCTGCCCCGAGCGGTCACGACCTCAGCAGCCTGTCAGACGCGCTACTTGGCCGCCCCCACCCCGCACCCCCTCCCCTGCCTGGCTGTGCAGCCTTCCAGGCCTCGCTAGAGCCTCCTCTCGGTCGCCAGTTCCTGCTGCTTTCAGCCAAAGAGCGCTGTGACCGCCCGCCCCCGGACCAGAAGGCGTCACCGGGAACCTTCCCGGGACGCCCCTCAACTACAACTCCCGTCATGCTCTGAGAGAGCGCTGGGGTCCAGCCTGCCACGGCCATGGCTACCGAACTACGCTTCCCGGAGTGCAAAAGGCGAGGGAGCCTGGCTTAGTCGCAACCGGAAAAGGACCCATGCCACTAAGCTTACACTTTATTGGCTGATCTTCGCGTGCCGCTGCCGCCCTGGGGGTGGAGCTCTGTCACCAACCTCTCCCCGAAGATGGCGGCGCTTTGGGTGGCCGGCGTTGCCAGAAAAAGCCTCACAGTAGCTTCAGGGGCGCCACGCAGAGAATTTTGGTCTCGATTCAGGTAAAGCGGAAGGTTAGACCGTGGGTCATGCTCACAGAAAGTAAGGAGAGGAACTGAGAATGATGAACTTAAGACGGGACCGTGGCCCTGCGCCTTACCAGGGAATGGATGAGAAAGTGCGTGAGGGTTCTGAGTTCAGGAGCTTCATTCAGCTCCTGTTTCCGCGAGTGGTGGGGTCCAGTTATTTCGTTTGTCCTCAGTTTACTCATTTTAGAACCGAAATACCGCCCCCTTCTCCTTCCATTTCACCTGTTAATTTATTAGGTAAACCATACTTACAGACCACGTGTTCCAGACGCGCAGTATAGTGTGGTGTCGGGAAACAAATGACTGCTTTATGACAGGCAACTCAGGACATGAATATGAAAGTGTTCGCTGAACTAAATTCATTTGGAGTGTATTTATTCACAAGAAAGATTCAGAGTGCAGCGTTCTCATTTTGTCCGCTCGTTGATTTACTCAAATAGTTATTAAACAACTGCCCAGGCCCAGCATTTCTTTATATAGGATGCAGCAGCGAAACAGAGTCCCTTCTCAGAGCGTGAGTACTCTGGCAAGAGGGAACCGAATCTGCACCGGAAGGAAATAGCAATATTTTGCTCAAAGTCAGAAAGCAAGTTAATGACAGGGCTGGATCTGGAATCCCGGTCTCTTAACTCCCCCATCTGCTGCTTTTTCTGCAGGGCCAAGTGGAATTTTGTGAAAGTAAGTCTGTGACATAGTGTTAGGACATGAAGATTTGTAGGAACCTCAAGAAATTGTGTATACCCTCTTAAGTTTCCAACAAAAACTTCTTCAACCCAAAGGGATTTTTCTCATCAGCTCATGTTTTATTAGCTTTCCTTCTGTTCCATTTTGTTTTGATTCTTTTTTTAATATGTGATCTGTTTATTTAATTTTTGGTTGCACTAGGTCTTCCTTGCTGCTTTCAGACTTCTGTAGTCATTGCGAGTGGGGGCTACTCTTCGTTCTCTTGTGCGGGGTTCCCGTTGCTGTGGCTTCTCTCTTGTGGAGCACAGACTAGTGCCGGGGCTTCAGGAGTTGTAGCATATAGGCTCAGTAGTTGTAACTCCTGGGCTCTACAGTATAGGCTCAGTAATTGTGGTGCATGAGTTTAGTTGCTCCTTGGCATGTGGGATATTTCCATACCAGAGATCTAAGCTGGTATGCATTGGCAGGTGGATTCCTATCCACTGCACCGCCAGGGAATTCCTTGTTTTCCCTCTATTTTGGTTAGTATTTATTATTATCTCTCAAATCTCCTTCAAGTTTGTTTCACTGACTCATGTAACAAGTATTTCTAGAGTGTCTACTGTATACCAGATGTGAGGAATGCAGTTGTTAATAAGATAAACCAAATCTTTGTCCTCATAAAGCATGTTTTGGTGGAGGGAAAAGTGAACAAATATAATTTCAAAAAGTGGTAAATTATGAAAAAAACTAGAGCAGTACTGGCATACCTTGGAGTTACTGAAGTTTGTTTCCAGATTACTGTGATAAAGCAAGTATCTCAGCATGTTATACAGATTTTGGGGTTTCCCAGTGCATTTAAAGTTATGCTTACATCATACTGCAGTGTTTAATGTGCAATAGCATTAGTCTAAGAAAACAATAAACATATCTTAGTTAAAAAATAGTTTATTGCTAAAAATTTCTAACCATCATCTGAGCCTTCAGAGAGTTATAATCTTTTTGATAATAGAGGGTCTTGCTTTGATGTTCAGGGTGTTGGTTGCTGAAGGGTTGGGTGTCTGGTAATTACTTAATGTAAGACGAAGTTTGCAGCATTGATTGACTCTTCCTCTCATGAGTGATTTCTCTGTAGCATGCAGTGCTGTTTGATAGCATTTTACCCACAGTAGAACTTCTTTCAGTATTAAAATCAATTCTCTCAAACTCTGCCCCCTCTTTATCAACTAAGTTGGTGTAGTGTTCTCAGTCCTTTGTTGTCTTTTCCACAGTCTTGACAGTATCTTTACCAGGAGTAGATTCTATCTCAAGAAACTATTTTCTTCTCTCATTCTGAAGGAACAACTCTTCAGTGATGAGGTTTTATCCTGAAACTGAAAGTGTTAGTTCCTCAATTGTGTCCGACTCTCTGCAACCCAGTGGACTATAGCCCGCCAGGCTCCTCTGTCCGTGGAATTCTCCATGCAGGAATGGGTAGCCATTCCCTTCTCTGGGGGATCGTCCCAACTCAGGGATGGAACCTGTGTCTCCCGCATTGCAGGCGAATTCCTTACCATCTGAGCCACCAGAGATTGCAGTAATTCAGTAACGTCTGAGGGTCCACTTCTAATTCTAGTTTTCTTGCTATTTCTTCTATATTTGCAATTACTTCTTCACCTACATCTTGAACTCCTGAAAGTCGTTCATGAGGGCTAGAATTGGTTTCTTCCAAATTTGTTTCTGTTGCTATTTTGATCTCTTCCCATGAATCATGACTGGGTTTCTCTGGTGGCTCAGCTGGTTAAGAATCTGCCTGCAATGTGGGACACCTGGTTTCGATCCCTGGGTTGGGAAGATACCCTGGAGAAGGGAACAGCTACCCACTCCGGTATTCTGGCCTGGAGAATTCCATGGATTGTATAGTCTGGGGTTGCAGAGCTG
This sequence comes from Cervus elaphus, assembly GCF_910594005.1. Taxonomy (NCBI): domain Eukaryota; kingdom Metazoa; phylum Chordata; class Mammalia; order Artiodactyla; family Cervidae; genus Cervus; species Cervus elaphus. Next base: position 20,427,358 of record NC_057830.1, read on the forward strand.
GACACAACTGAGTGACTTTAACTTTCATGAAACATGAATATTCTTAATGGCATCTAGATTGATGAATTGTTTTTAGAACATTTTCAGCTGACTTTGCCCAGATTCATCAGAGGAATCATTGTCTATGGCAGCTATAGCCTTACAAAGTGTGTTTCTTAAATAATAAAACTTGAAAGTAAAGCTCATTCCTTGCTCCATGGACTGCACAGTGGGTGTTGTGTTGGCATGCATGAAAACATTAATCTTGTACATCTCCATCAGGGAGCTTACTTAGGTGACCAGCTGTGTTGTTAAATGAGCAGTAATATTTTGAAAGGAATCTTTTTCTGAGCAGTAGGTCTCAACTGTGGGCTTCAGATATGCAGTAAAACTTGTTGTAAGCAGATGTTCTGTCTTCCAGGCTTTGTTGTTGTGTTTATAGAACACAAGCCTGGTAGATTTATCATAATTCTTAAGGGCCCTTGGATATTCAGAATGGTAAATGAGCATTGATTTTAACTTCAAGTCACCAGCTATGTTAGCCTCTTGCAGAGTAAACCTGTCCTTTGAAGCCAGGCATTGACTTTCTTCTGTCTGTCTATAGAAATTCTAGATGGCAGTTTTCAATAGAAGGCTATTTTGTCTACATGGAAAATCAGTTGTTTAGTGTAGCCACCTTCATTACCTTAGCAAAATTTTCTGGATAACTTGGTGCAACTTGTAGTTGCTGTTTCACCCTGCACTTCTATGTTATAGGGACAGCTTATTTCCTTAAACCTCGTGAACCAACCTCTGCTGTTGTTCAGTCACTAAGTCCTGTCCCACTCTTTGCTACCCCATGGACTGCAGCATGCAGACTCCCCCATCCTTCACTTTCTCCCAGAGTTTGCTCAGATTCATGTCCATTGAGTCAGTGAGCCTGTCTAACCATCTCATCCTCTGCCACCCCCTTCACCTTTTGCCTTCAATCTTTCCCAGGATCAGGGTCTTTTCCAGTGAGGCAGCTCCTTGCATCAGGTGGCCAAAGTATTGAAGCTTTAGCTTCAGCAGCAGTCCTTCCAATGAATATTCAAGGTTGATTTCCTTTAGGATTAACTAGTTTCATCTCCTTGCAGTCCAGGGAACTCTCAAGAGTCTTTTCCAACACCACCATTTGAAAGCATCAGTTCTTCAGTGCTCAGCCTTCTTTATGGTCCAGCTCTCACATCCATACATGACTACTGGAAAAACTATAGCTTTGACCTTTGTCAGCAAAGTGTCTCTGCTTTTTAATATGCTGTCTAGTTTTGTCATAGCTTTCCTTTCAAGGAGCAAGTGTCTTAACTTTTGTGGCTGCAGTCACCATCCACAGTGATTTTGGAGTTCAAGGAAATGAAATCTGTCACTGCTTCCACTTAGAGCTTCCTCACCTTTTTCAGCCTTCATAGAATTGAATAGCATTGGGGCCCTGATCTGGATTAAACTTTGACTTAAGGAAATATTGTGGCTGGTTTGATCTTCTGTTCAGACCATTAAAACTTTTTCTACATCAGGAATAAAGCTGTTTTGCTTTTTAACATTTGTGTGTTCACTGGAGTCATACTTGTAATTTCCTTCAGTAACTTTTTCTTTGCGTTCACGACTTGGCTAACTATTTAGCCGGAAGTCCTAGTTTTCAGCCTAGTTTGGCTTTTGACATGCCTTCACTCAGCTTAATCATTCTAGCTTTTGATTTAAAGTAAAAGATGGGCAAGTCTTCCATTCACTTGAACACTTATAGGCTCTTGTGGGGTTAATTGATCTAATTTCAGTATTGTTGTATCTCAGGGAATAGGGTGGTCCAAGAAGAGGGAGAGAGCCCTTGGTGGCGCAGTGAGAACATGCACAATATTTGTCAGTTAAGTTTGTTGTCTGTAGGAGCATGGTTTGTGACACCTCAAAACAATTACAATAGTAAATCAAAGATCACTGGTCATCACATAGCAAATAAAATATTGAAAAAGTTTGACATATTGTGAGAATTCTGAAGATGTGACAGACATTAAGTGAGCAAATGCTGTTGGAATAATGGTGCCCATAGACTTGATGGTTGCAGGGTTGTCACAGACCTTCAATTTGTAAAAAAACACAGTTTCTGTGAAGTGCTATAAGATGAGGTATGCTTGTATAAGAGATTACTGAGATGAAGGGAATAGACTACACTTCATTGCGATGGGTTGTGAAACTGGGGTAGTTTCAATAGAAAATGGGAGATCAGGAGGTACAGAAGTTGTGTAGGCAACTCTTGAGAAGTTTTGTTGTAAAGGCAGCTGGAGTGGAACATGGAATTTGGAGATTATTTCCTTTAAAGATGGGAAATACTATAGACACACATATTTGTATGTCTTGAGAATAGTAGATAGGGAGAAATTGATAAAGAATTGATGTAGAAAGAGGAAATTGATAAAGAATTGATATAGAAAGAGGCGAAAGAGTCTTTGAATAGACACAGAGGAATAGCAATACAAATCATTTCCTTGACTAATGTCCATTTCTGATACTCTCCAATATCTGTATGGATGACCGATCCCAATCAGGACAGCTCCATAGGAAGCAGGAGTTAGTTTATGAACAGATATTAAGCACTGAAATAATGTGTAAAGACAGACTCCCTCACATTGGCCCATGTGTAATAGTTACACAAGCTGTTTTAAAGGACTCCTAAACACATCTCTGTATTCAAGTTTATAATCTGACACAGTGATTCTTAACTGGGGCCAGTTTTGTCCACCAGGAACATTTGACAGTGTCTTTTGGTTATTATGACTGGAGGACAGGAGTGCTACTGGAATATAGTGGGTAGAGGCCAGGGGTGCTGCTGAGCAACCCACGGTGAACAGGACAGCCTCCTGCAATAAAAAATTATCTGGTCCAAAATGTCAGTAATGTTTGCGCTGAGAAATCCTGATTTCTCAGGAGAAGTAAGAGAAGTAGAATAGAAATAAAATTAAAACTCAGGTGGAATGAGGTGTGCTCTGAGAACAATATTAAGTACTGTAATATATGTGGGATCTTAAAAAAAAAAAAGAGGAACTTACTTACAAAGCAGAAACAGACTCACAGACATAGAAAGCAAACTTATGGTTACCAAAGGGGAAAGGAGGGGAGGGATAAATTAGGAGTTTGGAACTGACGTATACACACTACAATACACACACATATATATTCAAAACTGAATCACCGCTGTACACTTGAAACTAACACAACATGTAAATCAATTATACTTCACTTTTTTAAAAAGTGCTATGAGAAATCAGAGGAGCTTATAGTTATATTTGATTGAGGAAATCAAGTAAAGCTTGAGAGAAGAGTTTTGTCCTAGGACTTAAAGGATGGATTAAGAATTCTGTAATTGGAGGTGAAAGATAGATACTTCAGGTAGGATATAACTTGAGCTAACGTGATATCAGAAGAGTGGGAAACAGAAGGTAGTTCAGTTTGAGTAGGGCATAGAATGGATATAAGATGTTAGTGCAAGATGAGGTTAGGTAGATTGGGTTTGGATCTGGGAGGACCAGAAATTCCAGAGGATTTATCATCTTCATCCATTCTTGGAAATTCTTAGGGCATGTAAAATCTGAAGTTAGTTTCTGTTTTCTCCTTGTGCCAGTTGAGTTCAACTATGAATGTATAAGTGCAGAAACCTATTTAATTCTTCCCTCAGTGCCCAGAGAGAGTTAAGTGTAAGTAGTAAGTGTGCAGTATATTGATTTAGATTGATGGGCAGAATTAGGTCTGGTGTTGGTCAGCATGTCAACTTCGTTAATGCAGTGAACTGAAGATTCACTTACTTGTTTTTGATCCCTCCAGAAAAGAGAAACAGCCAGTGGTAGCTGAGACAGTAGAAGAGGTGAAGAAAGAACCTATCTTGGTGTGTCCACCCTTACGAAGCCAAGCATACATACCACCTGAAGATCTCCAGAGTCGTTTAGAATCTCATGTCAAAGAAGTTTTTGGTTCATCTGTTCCTACCAGTTGGCAGGAGATCTCCCTGGAAGATGTTCATATGAAGTTCAGCTTCTTAGCACGTTTAGCTGATGACTTGGGCCATGCAGTGCCTAACTCCAGGCTTCACCAGATGTGCAGGGTTAGAGATGTTCTTGATTTCTATACTGTGCCTGTTCAGGATAGATCTAAATTTGATGAACTTATTGCCAGTAATCTGCCTCCCAATTTAAAAATCACCTGGGGTTACTGAACAGTTCAAAGGAAGAACCCATTGAAATCTTTTTTTTTTTTCCCCCTGAAAAGGGGGCTGTTTATCAGACTTTTTGGTACTTTACCTTGTGAAATGCTGTCAGAACTGGTCTCTACACCCACTTATCTCTGTGGAAGGAAGTTATTATTTTTTTTGTCATAAATTGAAAAAGAAGATTTTTCCACATTTGCAGAAACTTTTCATGGAATCAGGTCATTCATAATTTGTGAAAATATATATTACATATACAGATAAAGTAACATTTTTAAAAGATAAAAATTGTATATTATGAAAATTGTCTCACTATTTGCTTTACTGTACAACTAGAAATAGTAGAAAATAATACTGTTCAATCTAGATAAATCTCTTGGAATTAAAGTAGATTTGAAGAATGTTTTTGTTTTATTTAAGGTGATATTTGCTTTTCTGCCTCATCATTTTCTTGTTCAGTTGCTAAGTTGTGTCCTACTCTTGTGACCCTATGGACTGTGACCCACCAGACTTCTCTATCCATGGGATTTCCCAGGCAAGAATACTGGAGTGGGTTGCCATTTCCTTCTCCAGGGGTCTTCCCGACGCTAGGATCAAACCCAGATCTCCTGCGTTGCAGGTAGATTCTTTACCACTGAGCCATCTAGGAAGCCTGTCATTTTCTTCAGTATTATAAATGGAGAAGAATATGTGCCAACTATTAAGAGCTATGGGCTTCCCTGGTAGCTTTGCTGGTAAAGAATCTGCCTGAAATGCAGGAGACCTGGGTTGGTTGGATTCCTGGTTCGGGAAAATCCACTGGACAAGGGATGGGTTACCCACTCCAGTATTCTTGGGCTTCCCTGGTGGCTCAGCTGCTGAAGAATCTGCCTGCAATGCGGAAGACCTGGGTTCAATTCATGGGTTGGGAAGATCTGGAGAAGGGAAAGGCTGCCCGTTCCAGTATTCTGGCCTGGAGAATTCCATGGACTGTGCAGTCCATGCAGCTCCAAAGAGTCGGACACGACTGAGTGACTTTCACTTTTGTTAAGAGATATAATCTTTTGGTCAGATATATACCAGATTCTGTATTGGAATGGATATTCTCTTCAAAGGAGATGATGTTTATTTCAAACCTTTTTTAAAAGGTGGCCTTGAATGCTTTATGAGTATCCACTAGAGTTTATCTTTGCAGACTCATGTACTTTAATTTGTGGAAATTACTTATATAGCTAAACAGATGGTTCTAAATGATAAAAATGATAAAGTGATTAAACTAGGAATTATTATTGTTCAGACTTTAGAGGTGGCTAAAGAGTAATGACATGAGGAGAAGGAATGTCGTATATTTTGTCTAATAATTCTGAAAGAAAAGTGACAACTTTTTAAACAAAGGAATTTGCATTTATTTTTTTCCTAGGGTGACTCCTTTGAAGAGGGCAAAAATTAGTTGGTTATATAAATTCTGGCATGTTTATTAGAAAAATAAGTTACAGTACAGTCATGCCCTATAAATACCATCAGTGGATAATCAGATTTTCAGTAACCTCTACACTGAAGATTCCCTGGTGGCTCAGACAGTGAAGAATCTGCCTGCAGTGCAGGAGAACTGGGCTCAATCCCCAGGTCAGGACAGAGGAGCCTGGCGGGGTACAGTCCATGGGATTGAAGAGTCAGACACAACTGAGTGACTTTCACACTACATTGAAGAGCTTCAGAAGTTTCTGCAGTGCCAAAATGTCTAGAGCCCTGGGACTTAAACATTCGAGCTGTTGTATCCCTTCTGCTTCTATGTGGAATGGGTTCAGGGTGGAAACATTTGGATTCTTTGTACAGGATTTGATTATCTCATTTCCCGCACAACTTTTATGTCTGATCTGGAGGTAAAGAAAAACGTCCAGAGGGCAAGATGGAAGCAAGGAATGGGCAGTGTGGGAAACACTTGGTTTCAGCTTTGTTGTTGCTCAGTTGCTAAGTTATATCCAACTCTTTGTGACCCCATGAACTGCCAGACTTCATGTAAATATGACTAAAGAATTACTCTTGTAGACTGGAGTAGTTTCTCAAAATTTAATGTGCTTATGAATCACTTGGCATCTTTTTAAAATACAGATTCTGATTCTCTAGGTCGATAGTGGGTCCTGAGCTTGTTTAAAAAACTCCTAGGTAATTCTTACATTTTGAGTACCATGACCCTGTGTGTGCTGTGTTGTGCTAAGTCACTTCAGTTGTTTCTGACTCTGCGACCCCATGGACAGTAGCCTGCCAGCCTCCTCTGTCTATGGGATTCTCCAGACAAGAATACTGGAGTGGGTTGCCATTTCCTGTTCCAGGAAATCTTTCTGACCCAGGAATCGAACCGACGTTTTTTAGGTCTCCTGCATTGGCAGCCGAGTCTTTTTTTTTTTTACCACTAGTGCCATCCTAGACACTGGTATTGAAGTGGGAGACAAGTTGTGTTGCAGGGAGGAAGCCAATTCTGACTCCATGTTGGAACTGTTTCTCTGACTTGCTTTTCATTGCTTTTATTATAATCATACAGAATGGTTTGCCTCAGAGAATCCTGCCCCTCTGCCTAACCGTTAAACTGAAGTGCCTTTGTTCAGAACCCTGTCTACCTATTGATGGTAGGAAGGAAGAAATGAACACATTCCCCGCCTGAGGAGATGTTTGTAAGATTAACGGCCTTTTTACTTTGCTTCCTCACTGCTCCTCATCTCTGATCTATAAAAGAACCTGGCCTCCAGACCCCATAGATGGTTATTTTGAGGCGTTAGCCTGCCATCTTCTCAGTCTGCCGGCTCCCCGATTAAAGTCTCTTTGCCTCCACACCTCATCTCTCGGATTCATTGGCCTATCTATCATGCGGCCAGCAGAGCAAGCTTGGACTTGGTAGCAGTTGTCATTGTTTAGTCGCTTAGTCCTTTCACACTCTTGGTGACCCCATGGACCATGCAATATGCCAGGCTTCCCTGTTCTTCACTCTCCGAAGTTTACTCAAATTCATGTCCATAGAGTCAAGTAATGCCATCTGTCTCATCCTCTGCTGCCCTCTTCTCTGCCTTCACTCTTTCCCAGCATCAGGATCTTTTCCAATGAGTCGGCCCTTGCATCAGGTGGCCAAAGCATTGGAGCTTTTTTTTTTTTAATAAATTTATTTATTTTAATTGGAGGCTAATTACTTTGCAATATTGAAATGGTTTTGCCATACACTGATGTGAATCCGCCCCGGGTGTACATGTGTTCCCCATCCTGAACCCCCCTCCCACCTCCCTCCCCATCCCATCCCTCAGGGTCGTCCCAGTGCACCAGCTGCAAGCATCCTCTCTCATGCATCGAACCTGGACTGGTGATCCATTTCACATATGATAATATACATGTTTCGATGCCATTTTCCCAAGCTTAAGCATCAGTCCTTCCAGTGAAACGCTTTAAGAATATTCACAGTTTTTATTCAGTGAAGCATAAGTAGATGTTTCTTCTAGAATTCCTTGGCTTTCTCTATGGTCCAGCAAATGTTGGCAATTTGGTCTCTGGTTCCTCTGCCTTTTCTAAACCCAACTTGTACATCTGGAAATTCTTGGTTTTATACTGCTGAAGCCTAGCTTGTAGGATTTTGAGCATAACCTTACTAGCATGTGAAATGAGTGCAATTGTATTGTAGTTCGAACATTCTTTGGCACTGCCCTTCTTTGGGATTGGAATGAAAACTGACCTTTACCAGTCCTCTGGCCACTGCTGAGCTTTCCAAATTTGCTGACATTGAGTATGGCACTTTAACAGCATCATCTGTTAGGACTTGAAATAACTGCTGGAGTTATATCACCTCCACTAGCTTTATTTGTATTAATGTTTCATAAGGCCCACTTGACTTCAGACTCAGGATATCTGGTTCTAGGTGAGTGATAGCCACACCATCATGGTTATCCCAGTTATTAAGATCTTTTTTGTATGGTTCTTCAGTGTATTCTTGGCCACTTCTTAATCTCTCTGCCTCTGTTGGGTCCTTACCATTTTTATCCTTTATCAAGCCTATCCTTGCAGGAAATGTTCCCTATCAGCTCCAGTTTTCTTGAAGAGATCTCTAGTCTTTCCCGTTCTGTTGTTTTCCTCTACTTTTTTGCATTGTTCATTGAAGAAGACCTTCAATTACAAATACTGCCCCCTGAAACAGTAGTCCTGGAACGTTTAGCTAACCAGGAAAGATAAACTGCACATTCACCAATAACTCTAGAGGGCAGCCCTGATTTATTGCCCAATATAATATACCAGAGTAATGACTTTTAAGTTTTCATGGAAAGATTAAATTAGGTTTGCTAACTTGTTCACTAAAATAAAGATGTGCTATAATTATAAAAGGCTTGCATTTTTAAAAATTAAATGATGACTATATAAAAGTGTTGGCAATTTTACTTTGTTGGGCTGTTGAGCTCACTATGAATGTTTATATAAAAACTATAAAGATTCAGGATTAATAGAATGATCTTATGTAAACAGTGCCAGTGCTAAATAACAAAGATTCAATTGATTAGTGATTCTAATTGGCTTTATTAAATGATTTAGGAATCAGGCAGCATCCCATCCAGCAACAGAGAGGTGCTTTGTTGAGCTTCAGAAAAGGAAAGGTTTTTAAGGCAGAGAGGGAGCAGAAAAAAGGAAATTACTAGCAAAAAAATGTATTATTTTAGGCATTCTCCTTAAGGGGAATGGATAGGGTCTATCAATGGGTTTCCTACTTCTGCCAACCAGGAAATTCAAGATTGGCTGGTTAAAGGTCACATTCCTGGGGAAGTCAGTTCAGTCACTCAGTCATGTCTGACTCTTTGCGACCCATGGATTGCAGCACGCCAGGGTTCCCTGTTCATCACCAACTCCCGGAGCTTGCTCAAACTCATGTGCATTGAGTCAGTGACGCCATCCAACCATCTCATCCTCTGTCATCCCCTCCTCCTGCCTTCAGTCTTTCCCAGCATCAAGGTCTTTTCCAAAGAGTCAGTTCTCGTCAGGTAGCCAAACTATTGGAGCTTCAGCTTCAGCATCAGTCCTTCCAGTGAATATTCAGGACTGATTTCCTTTAGGATTGACTGGTAGGATCTCCTTGCAGTCCAAAGAACTCTCAAGAGTCTTCAACACCACAGTTCAAAAGTATCCATTCTTCAGCACACTTTTTATAGTCCAATTCTCACATCCATACATAACTACTAGAAAAACCATAGCTTTGATTAGCTGGACCTTTGTTGGCAAAGTAATGTCTCTACTTTTTAATATGCTGTTTAGGTTGGTCATAGCTTTTCTTCCAAGGAGCAAGTGTATTTTAATTTTGTGGCTGCTGTCACTATCTGCAGTGATTTTGGAGCCCCCAAAAGTAAAGTTTGTCACTGTTTCCGTTGTTTTCCCATCTATTTGCTGTGAAGTGATGGGACCAGAAGCCATGAACTTAGTTTTTGGAATGTTGAGTTTTAAGCCTATTTTTTCACTCTCCTCTTTGACTTTCATCAAGAGGCTCTTTAGTTCTTTGCTTTCTGTCATAAGTGGTGTCATCTGCATATCTGAGATTATTGATACTTCTCCCAGCAATCTTGATTCCAGCTCATGCTTCATCCAGCCCAGCATTTCACATGATGTACTCAGCATGTAAGTTAAACAAGTAGGGTGAAAACATACAGCCTTAATGTACTCCTTTGCCAATTTGGAAACAGTCTGTTGTTCCACGTCTGGTTCTAACTGTTGCTTCTTGAACTACATACAGATTTCTCAGAAGGCAGGTCAGGTGGTCTGGTATTCCCATCTCTTGAAGACTTTCCCACAGTTTGTTGTGATCCATGCAGTCAAAGGCTTTGACGTAGTCAGTAAAGCAGAAGTAGATGTTTTAGCTGGAACTCTCTTGCTTTTTCAATGATCCAGTAGATGTTGGCAATTTGATCTCTGGTTCCTCTGCCTTTTTAAAATCCAGCTGGAACATCTGGAAGTTCATGGTTCATGTACTGTGGAAGTATGGCTTGGAGAATTTTGAGCATTACTTTGCTGGCGTGTGAGACGAGTGCAATTGTGTGGTAGCTTGAACATTCTTTGGCATTGCCTTTCCTTGGGATTGGAATGAAAACTGACCTTTTCCAGTCCTGTAGCCTTCCTGGGGAAGGTTGAGTCTATAAAGAGATTAGATAATGTCTTGGTTTGCTGCCCTGGGGCCTAGCACAAATGACTTCATTTTGAGCCTGTCTCCTTTTTAACAGTGGTATATATTTGAAGCAGCATTAAAAGAAACTTCTCCCTCTCTTCTTTTTGCTATTTTTTACTACACTGGGTCTTCATTGTGGTGCACAGTCTTAGTTGCCCCTGGGCACGTGGGAACTTAGCTCCCAGACTGGGAATCAAACTCTACTGGTTGAGTTCCTGGCATCCCCTCCATTGGAAGGCAGATTCTTAACCACTGGACCACCAGGGAAGTCCCCCCTTAACTACTTTTGAAATGCTTTTTTCATCACCTCAAATAAATAAGGGCTCATAGTTTTATGGAAATAGTGCTTTTATTTTCTTGTCATGTAAAATCCCACTAATGCTCCATTCTGTAGGTATTTCAAGAACCCCTGTGACTTAGCTGAGAGGGGAAGGAATTGATGGGAAATTTGGTGTTGGCCAAGTTCTGAAAGTAGAAATTGTGCCCACAAAAAAGTATTTTGTTGGTTACTGTGACCACATTTGTAATTCTTGGCTAGTTCAGAATGCTTTGGTAGCAGGTAGCCTTTGGCTTCTTTCTTTATAAAAGAAAGATGTCCAGTGGAAATCCCATTTGTTAATTTAAAAAAATTAGTAAAATACATGAGCAAAGATTTGGAAGCAAATCTTTCCCTATTCTTAAGAGGGATATATTTAGAGAGCATAGAGAAGGAAAAGAGAGAAATGAGGGGACTGGATTTCTTATGTTTCGAAAGTTAATAGGAAATTAGAGCAAGAAGAGGGCAGTGGTCTGCTATTTCACTAATACCACCTTGGTTAATCTCAAAAGACATATTTGAGTTTTGACCGGGACAGCTCTAGGTTGTGTCAGTCTTCCTTAGCTGCTACGAAGAAGGGCTCAAGAAGTCAGGTACTTTGTCCTGTAATCGGAGCTGTTTCTTTAGGGCTGATTGGAGTTGGGTTAAAATTGGCTCTTGAATGAGAAGTAAATCTGATTATTGACTCCAGTGTTTGGAATTCAGTAGTTCATGAGGACAAATAGTCCTTTTACTTAGAGAGCTGTGGAATTCAGGAGTCTTCAGGTAAAGGTATATCTTTTCAGTTAGATTTTGTTCAGAAAGGGTCCCAGTGCTGCTGCTGCTGCTAAGTTGCTTCAGTCGTGTCCAACTCTGTGCGACCCCACAGATGGCAGCCCACCAGGCTCCCCCGTCCCTGGGATTCTCCAGGCAAGAACACTGGAGTGGGTTGCCGTTTCCTTCTCCAATGCATGAAAGTGAAAAGTGAAATTGAAGCCACTCAGTCGTGTCCAACTCTTCGCGACCCCATGGACTGCAGCTCACCAGCCTCCTCCATCCATGGGATTTTCCAGGCAAGAGTACTGGGGTGGGTTGCCGTGGCCTTCTCCCTGTAATTATGAGGACATCAAGCCAGAATTTGTATTTCTGAGGGAAAATAAAGTATATCTTTTCAGTTAGATTTTGTTCAGAAAGGGTATCAGTAGAGGCTTGTAATTATGAGGACATCAAGCTGGAATTTGTATTTCTGAGGGAAAATGAAAGGCTATCTGAAATTATTAACTTTTCTTTATTCCCCATCCCCACTGGGATTTATACTTCTCCCTATTTTAAAGACTATTTCCTAGAAAATTACAGAAGAAACTGTCCTATTTTTATTTTGTTTGAAGGATGATTTTCTTTTAATTAAAACTAATGATATGTTAGAATTACATTCTGTGAAAATATTTCTTGAAGGTTGACTATGTGTTATATTTATGCAATTCAGAAATGAGGGGGAAGTGATGACATTTGAAAAGAAGTGTTATTTGAACTAAAGTTAATGACTGTCATTTCTTAATGGGTACACTGGTTGATGCATGTGATACTTAAATAGGTGCTTAATTGATCATGTGTGGAAGGAATAATGCACCTTTAGATTTATTTAGGGCAAAGACTGTATGTAATTTCCTAGTGAATATCACATATGGACCCTTGATAAATTCTTGATGAGCTTCTAATCGGTTATGACTCAAAGTTGGAGATATGAATTCTGTTCCTAGCTCTGCCATGTATCTCTGTGTGACCTTAAATACTCAGTTTCTTGAATACTTTTGCAAGTAAAGAATTACACCTCAGGGCTATAAATTACTTGTTTTTAAGCTTCTGATGAAACAGTATGTTATTTACCATCACATTCTCATTCTCTGTGCTTTTCTCTCTCTAGGCTGATTCTCATCAGCATGTAGTCATGCCTGTTTCTACCTCATCTCATAACTACCCTTCTCTCTCTGTCTCTGTTTCTCTCTGAATACACACACACACACACAATCATTAAAAACAAAATACAAAGTTAGCAGATACTTTTATTGCCTTACCCTACCTGTATTTGTGATTAGTGCAGAGGTCTGACTCAGAACATTCAAAACTTGGATTTGGAGCTTTGCCTTCCCACATGTCAGGTTAGAAGTGGTAAGAAATTAATGCACACCTCCCACCAGCACTACCAGGAGCAACCCTCAACCAACAGTTTATTGGATATTTCTCATTGCTCTTCTCCACTCACGTTTCCTAGAACCTCCTCAAAATAAACTACTTTCTCCTGAGTTCTTGCCTCAGAGAAGGCTTCTGGAGGATCACAAAGTAGGACACAAAGCAGACTCTTCCTTGACCCTTTCCGCTACCACCCTGTTTCTCTCCTCATTCTTGAATAATTAAGCTGCCCTATTCAGAGCTTTTGAACTGTGGTGTTGGAGAAGACACTTGAGAGTCCCTTGGACTGCAAGGAGATCCAACCAGTCCATCCTAAAGGAGATCAGTCCTGGGTGTTCATTGGAAGGACTGATGCTGAAGCTGAAACTCCAATACTTTGACCACCTCATGTGAGGTGTTGACTCATTAGAAGGGACCCTGATGCTAGGAGGGATTGAGGGCAGCAGGAGAAGGGGACAACAGAGAATGAGATGGCTGGATGGCATCACCGACTCAATGGATATAAGTTTGAGTGAAGTCCAGGAGTTGGTGATGGACAGAGAGTCCTAAAGTTCACAGAATAGATACAGGATCAGCAGATAAACTGTGCATGGAAAATAGTTCAGCATTTGCATGGCTCTGTTTTAAATATCATAGTGTGTATATTTCAATTCCAAACCCCCAGTTTACCCCTGCCCCCCACCAACGTGTGCCCTTTGGTAACTGTAAGTGTGCTTCCTAAGTCTTTGAGTCTGTTTCTGTTTTATAAATAAGTTCATTTTTTTTAGATTCCACATATAAGCAGTTATCATATATTTGTCTTTTTCCTTCTGACTTCACTTATTATGATAATCTCCAGGCCCATCCATGTTGCTGCAAATGCCATGACTTCATTCTTTTTACCGGCTGAGAAAATATTCCATTGTATATGTGTACCACATTTTCTTTCAGTTCAGTTCAGTTCATTTCAGTCACTCAGTCATGTCCAACTCTTTGCAACCCTGTGGAATGCAGCATGCCAGTCTTCCCCATCCATCACCAACTCCTGGAGCCTGCTCAAACTCACATCCACTGAATTGGTGATGCCATCCAACCATCTTATCCTCTGTCATCCCCTTCTCCCACCTTCAATCTTTCCCAGCATCAGGGTCTTTTCCTATGGATCAGTTCTTCTCATCAGGTAGCCAAAGTATTGGAGTTTCAGTTTCAGCATCAGTCCTTCCAGTGAATAGTCAGGACTGACTTCCTTTAGGATGGACTGGTTGGATCTCCTTGCAGTCCAAGGGACTCTCAATAGTCTTCTTCAACACCACAGTTCAAAAGCATCAATTCTTTGGCACTCAGCTTTCTTTATGGTCCAACTCTCATATCCTACATGACTACTGGAAAAGCCATAACTTTGACTAGACACGCCTTTGTTGACAAAGTAATGTATCTGCTTTTTAATATGCTGTCTAGGTTTGTCGTAGCTTTTTTTTCCCAAGAAGCAAGCATCTTTTAATTTCATGGCTGCAGTCACCACTGCAGTGATTTTGGAGCCCAAGAAAAAGAAGTCTGTCACTGTTTGCATTGTTTCCCCATCTATTTGCCATGAAGTGATGGGACCGGATGCCATGATCTTAGCTTTTTGAATGTTGAGTTTTAAGCCAACTTTTTCACTCTCCTCTTTCACTTTCATCAAGAGACTCTTCAGTTCCTCTTTGCTTTCTGCCATAATGGTGGTGTCATCTGCATATCTGAAGTTATTGATATTTCACCTGGCAGTCTTGATTCCAGCTTGTGCTTCATCTAGCCTACCAGGGTCCAGCCCCGGCAGGATCCAGGGGTACCCTCAGGATGAATGGCGTCAGTGAGAGAAAGAGAGAAAGAGAGAGAGAGAGAAAGAGAGAGAAAGAGAGAGAGACCAGATGGAGTGTGCAGCAGAGTCTGGCAATGCTTTATTTTTTGCCATAGCCTTTATACCCTAAGTTAGTACATTTCTAAGGGTAAGATAGTTTAACATTACATCAGCTTGTCCTTCAAGAAACCAGGGTGTTTTCTGCATACTTCTCTGTTTATGAGGGTCTTGTACATTATCTTCTGGCCTTGGGGCCTGTTAACATTTTATGCAAGTCAGGTGAATGTAAACCTATTTTCCATTTCTGTGGTGATCTTAACAGAAAAGTTACAGTCTCATAGGGCAACAGTACAGCATGTCACAACATAGTAGAAGTATAACCTTGTTAACATAAAAGTCAATTCTTCTGCAGAAGTTGTCAGTTGAATTTATCTAAGAGGTTTACCCCATACAGACTGTGTGGCTTCAGTAAGGCAGCCTCTGCCTAGCACTCCTGGCTGACAATTAACAACCATCTCATTGTAACACACTAGGGCTAAGCTCTTATTTTTCTAGATCTTTAACTATATTAACAATGGTTTCCATAACACAACCTTAGCACATTAAGAGCAAAAACACAGTAAGCAAATGTTAACCCAATAGCCACTTCTAGAATAATTTTTCTTGTGTTTTCTAATAGGGCTTCCTCACTCCCCGAAGGGCTCTATGTCTATTAGGGCCTTTATATGATCAGGTTCTTTATGCTGTTTTATGATTAGGGTATTATGAGCAGTCATGCATATTAGTACCAAGGGCATAGACGCATTTGCCAAACAAACTAAAATACCAGCAAAGGAGCTTAAATTAAAACACTCCTTTCACCCTGGATAATCTCATAAAATACCACCACCCGGGAAACTTATTGATTAAAGTTCTAAATTGATTCTTATTTGGAAAGAGATCGGGGAAGGCCTTCTGCCTGTGTCACAGAAATTAGGGAGTAGTCTTTTGAAGCAAGCATCAGAAAGACAGATATCATCTTTAAGGTGAGCACTGGGGGCAGCTTTTTGGAATCCCTGAAAACCTGATCCGCCTTGCCTGTCAGGTTTTCTCCTCATGACCTTGTTATGGGTGGGATCTCATGAGCTGGCTCCTGGCACTAGCCTGGCATTTTGCATGATGTACTCTGCATGTAATTTAAATAAGTAAGGTTAGGAGTCATTATTTTTTAATCTTTCTCTCAGGCATTTGTTCAAGGTATAATGTCTTCAGGCATCTCTACTGAGGCCTCTTTATGCATGGAGGAAGGAATTCAGTTCTTTTTTCACTCGTAGCCCTTTCCTCTGTTCTCTTCTGACTCCAAATTGCTGAATCCTTTGGGGTTCCCTCAGCTATGAGATCACTTCCACATCTGGCTGATCCAACGACCCTCCTTGATCCCTGTCTTGTCTCAGGCACTTTCTCCCATCATGGTAAGTGATCAAAGGGGTAACTCTGGTTTTTGGCTTGTCACTTTAATCAGCCACTCTGGACTGGCAGTTCAGCTGTCTGTTTCCTTCAGCTCAGCTGACCTTCTGACAGTAACTTTAGGTTATTTTAGTTTGCTTACAAATAATCTTTTGTTACTTGAAAAATAGTAATACAATAATCTTTCAACAATATAATTCTATATTTCATTCCCATCTTTCTGTCACATTTTATTTCTATGTATTCACAGGTTCCACAATGCATTTTTATTATTTTTGTTAAACAGTCTTAATTATATTTAAATACACACATGTGTATGCATACATAGTAAGTATTTTTTTAAGGGCTTTTATAATTTTCATCTTTTTGTGTTCTCCATCCTTTCCCCACAGATCGAGTTGTCCAGCTCGTATCATTTCCCTTTAACATTTTAGCATTTCTTATAGTGCTGGTCTGCAGTAGACATATGCCTCAGGTTTATGTGTTTGTTCTTTTTTTCCTGGAAATGTCTTTATTTTGCCTTCATTTTTGAAGTGTATTTTTGTTAAAGAATTTAATTTTTTTTCCTTTAAACATTTTAGAGATTCATTTTATTGTCTTCTGGCTTCTGTTGTGTATGACGGGAAGTCAAATGTTATTTGCATTGTTTGATCTCCTCTAAGTCATGTTTCCATTTTCCTCTGGTTGCTTTTTAAGATTTGCTGTTTATATTTTATTATTAACAGTTTGACTATACTGCCACAGTTGTGGTTTCTTGGGATTGTTTTCTTTGTAGTTTGTTGAGATTCTTGCAATTGTGGCATGGTGTTTTTCAACGATTTGGGCAAAATTTCAGCCATTATCTTTTTTAAACACATCTTCTGTGCCTGTCTCCCTCCTCTCTTTCTAAGACACCAGCTACACATATATTAGAGCATTTGCCATTGTCCTACACATCTCAAGTGCACTGTTCTTTTATACCCTTTTATCTTTGGGGGGTTTAGTTTGGGTTGTTTCTCTTTTTTAAAAAAAATATTTATTTATTTGGCTTCTTGGGTCTTAGTGGTGGCACAAGGGATCTTCGTTGCATCATGTGGGATCTTTCACTGAGGTGCTCAGGCTTAGTTGCTTTGCAGTATGTGCAATCTTGGTTCCCCGACCAGGCATTAAACCTGCATTCCCTGCCCTGAAAGATGGATCACCAGGGAAGTCCAGCTTGGGTGTTTTCAATGGAAATGTCCTTAAGTTTATGGTCCTTTACTCAACTGTTTCCTGTCTTCTATTAAGTCTATCTAGTGAATTCTTCATTTCTGATATTTTATTTTTATTTCTGACTTAACTGTTTGGTTATTTTTTGTTTATAGCTCCTGCATCCAGATGAAATTCTCAGTTTCTTCATGTATTTTGTCTGCCTTCCCAGTAGATCCTTTAGCATTTTTAGCATAGTTATTTTTAAAATTAGCCTTTTTCTTTGAGACAATGGTAGATTCGTATCAGTTGTAAGAAATATAGAGTGAACACATGACCCTTTACCGAGTTTCCCTGTGACAAAATCTTCTAAAATTGTGGAACAACATCACAACATGAATATTGATATTGACACAATCAAGATATAGACTATTTGTACCACCACAGTATTCTCTCTTAGTACCCTTTATAGCCATCTCCCCCCATCCCGGTCTCTGAACCTAGGCAACCACTAACCTGTTCTCCATAATTCTGTCATCTCAAGAGTGTCATATAAATGAAATCATACAGTATGTAACCATTTAGGATTGGCTTTTTAAAATTCATATCATTCCCTTGTAATTCATACACATTACATATATCAACAATACAATCTTTTTTTAAAAAAAAATCACTGAATAGCATTCTATTGTATCAAAGTTCCTGCCTGATATATACACTTGTTTGTTGTTGTTTAGTCATTAAGTTCCCTTGAGCCACCAGGGAACTTACACTTCTATGTGTAAATATGTAGTTGATGGGAAGCTGCTGGATAGCGCAGGGAGCTCAGCTCAGTTTCCCTGACGACCCAGAGGGGTGAGAGAGGGGGTACAGGGAGGCTTAAGAGGGACGGGATATGTGTATACTTACAGCTGATTCATGTTGTACAGCAGAAGTTAACACAATGTTGTAAAACAATTATGTTGTTGTAGTTTAGTTGCTAAATTGTGTCTGACTCTTTGGGACCTGATGTACTGTGTAGCATGCCAATTATACTCCAATTAAAAAAAGAAAAGATCTTTCTCCATCTCTACCAAAAAAAAAAAAAAAATTCCCTATCTAATTTTTCCAACCTTTGGAATATTTCTGTGTCTCGTCCTAATGAATGTTTCCTCTTATGACAAGGGTCAATTTTCCTGCTTCTTTTATGCCTATAATTGTTTTTTTTTTTTTTTTTTTTGTATCCTGGATTTTTTGTATAAAATAAAAGCAATAGCTAAAATAAGTAATATTTGCCTCAAGAAAAGAGCATCCTCCTGTCAAAATGTTAGAATTAGGGGCTGAATCAGTCTGATTTGTAGTTGAGCTAGGTATGGGCTTTGTTGGGGCTTTATCTGATTCAGTGCACCACTGGCTTCTAATATTTGGGGGATTAGGCCCTTCTCATTAGAAGAGCCTAGGGTTTCAACATCAGTGAGCTTCTGGAGATATTTTTTTTAATATGTTATTGTCATGTTGCTAGCTTTTCTAACTGTGGAATGTATCTCTCTGATTTACAATCCTTGTGGAAGGAGGGTAACTAAGGAAATGTCTTTGCTCTGTCATTCTACTCCTGGCTTTCAGAACCAGGGGATATCTCTCTCTTTTGCTATTCTGCCTCCATCTTTCGGAAGGCAGCTGCCTTACTTTATATAAAGGCCTGCAAAGTCTCAGAGGGATTTCTCTCAGCCAAGTCCGTGCTCTGACTCTGATGTATTGTCCCTGAGCACATTGTCAAGTCCTATAGAAAGGGTTGGCAGTTGGAGAGAGACTTACTCTGTCACTGGCGTTTCTCAGAATTCTAATCTATTAAGCCAGCCCACGCACATCCATTAAAAGTACATTAAATTTTCTGTGGATTTCTCTATTTTTCCCCTATGGGTTTTTGTTGTTGTTGTTCTTGTTGTTGCTTTGCCGTGACTGAAAGTCACTGTGTAGGAGTGAAAATATCTTCTAAGAGGAGCTTGTCACTTGCTAGAGTTTAATTCATTTAGATTCTTTGCATTCTTGGCAATCTAATGAGTTTAAAAAAACAAAAGAAAACAAAAAGCACTTCTGTCCACCTGAAGGGCTTGTCAGTTTCTAGTTTTGCTTAAGGACTGAGTAAATCCTAACTATGAAGCTATGAGTAATTTTTTTTCTAGGGAGCAATATATATCAGTCTCCTTGTTCTCCCTTGGCATTTTATTCTCATTCTTTTGAAAAAATCCTTAGATTTTTTTCATGTTCTTTTGAGGTACAGTTTTAGATGCCAAAGGATTCTGTTTGCAGGACTCAGAGAGGGGATTAGTAGTGAAGTCATCTGTTCCTTACAGAAAGATGTTCATCAATTCTCCCTGTTTTCATCCCCACCTCTCACTCCTATTCTCCATTGCACTTGATTTTTCAAGGGCTCTAAGTAGCAGATGGTGATGTCTTCCTTAGATGTGTTAATGTCATTCATGCATATTTTGACTGCTGCTTCCTCAACCTTGGTTCATTATTATTATGACACTTACCACCTTGCTTTATAGTTTCTAGAGATTTGTTGAACACTCCTAGGGATCTTGAACTAGAAGATTACATCAGGATATATGCTAACCATCTGAAGAGTTAGAGCTGAAACCCCAGTAGCCTGACTCCTGGTCCAGTTTACTTCTCATTAACCCTATCACTGCCTGACTTCATTCTCCCGTATTTCTTTCTGTGTTGAGGTTTCCTGAAGGCATTACTGAAGAATCATCCAAGATGCCACACTGTAACAGTGGGTCAGCTGACAGCTGCCCAAGCAAGTGCTCTTATTGATGAGCCAGGACATATCCAGGATACAGGCCTGACTCCATTTCAGATAGAGCTTCTTTGAGAATCACTGGAAGATGAAAACGGGAACCTGTTTCATTCTCAAGCCAACTATAGGGCCAATGAAGTTGGTGAGCAAGCACCTTTTCTTGGAGGTTATTATGTAGGGGTCCACACCATGGGTCTCCTTTGGTCCCTGAAACCTGAGAAGATATTAATTAGACTGTTGAAAAGAGATGTGATGAATAGCCCTTTGCAGGTCCAATTAAAACTTTATGATTCAGACGTAATGGTATCCCATGTTGCCATCACTACTCCAAATGTCAGTATGATTTTGGAGAGGTGGTGTGTTGTACCTGGTGTCACCTGGATCCTAGTCAAAGAAGGCTGCCTTCAGGTAGCCTGCTTTCTCCCTCCAGGTGAATAGAATTACCATGGTTATTGTCATCCTTTTTCCCCCCGTTTTGAATCCCTTCTCCTCCAAAAAGTTTGTCTTAAAAATGGATATATAAAGAGTATTCCTTTCCTGACTTAGAATCAGAGTTAACTTTCGAACAGAACAAGAATGTGGTGATAGCTTTAGTCCAACTCAGGCTTTTTCTCAGCAATTCTGGAGCCTAAGGATATGGCAGTAGTTTACTAGAGTGCTTGCATTTTGGAATTTCCATCGCTTTGGATTTGTGTGAAATTCATTCACAGTGAAACCTGGCTATCTGAAGACCCTCATCCTGATATGGAACTGTGTCCCAGGTGTTTTAGGGAATTCTGTCATGCCTAAGTTTTAATTTAGGCATAGGTCATTACTTGACTGCCACAATAAACTGATGATATAATGAACTGAAATATTGTAAAAAACACAGAGGATGCAATGGAACTTTATACCTTTTAGTTGCATAAATATTGCATATTTACAGGAGATTCCATAAACCAGCAGCTAATATAACATGCTTCCTAATGACTATCAGTTCAGTTCAATTGCTCAGTCGTGTCCGACTTTTTGTGATCCCATGAACCACAGCACGCTAGGCCTCTCCGTCCATCACCAACTCCCAGAGTTTACTCAAACTCATGTCCATTGAGTCGGTGATACCATCTAACCATCTCATCCTCTGTCGTCCCCTTCTTCTGCCTTCAGTCTTTCCCAACATCAAGGTCTTTTCAAATGAGTCAGCTCTTCGCATCAGGTGGCCAAAATATTGGAGTTTCAGCTTCAACATCAGTCCTTCCAATGAACACCCAGGACTGATCTCCTTTAGGATGGACTGGTTGGATCTCCTTGCAGTCCAAGGGACTCTCAAGAGTCTTCTCCAACACCACAGTTCAAAAGCATCAATTCTTCGGCACTCAGCTTTCTTTATAGTCCAACTCTCACATCCATACATGACTACTGGAAAACCATAGCCTTGACTAGATGGACCTTTGCTGACAAAGCAATGTCTCTGCTTTTTAGCTGTCTAGGTTGATCATAACTGTCCTTCCAAGGAGTAAGCGTCTTTTAATTTCTTGACTGCAATCACCATCTGCAGTGATTTTGGAGCCCAGAAAAATAAAGTCAGCCACTGTTTCCACTGTCTCCCCATCTATTTGCCATGTAGTGATGGGACTGGATGCCGTGATCTGAGTTATCTGAATGTTGAGCTTTAAGCCAACTTTTTCACTCTCCTCTTTCACTTTCATCAA
Source organism: Cervus elaphus (assembly GCF_910594005.1). NCBI lineage: Eukaryota > Metazoa > Chordata > Mammalia > Artiodactyla > Cervidae > Cervus > Cervus elaphus. The sequence continues at coordinate 20,449,091 of NC_057830.1, forward strand.
GAGGCTCTTTAGTTCTTCTTTACTTTCTGCCATAAGGGTGGTGTCATCTGCATATCTGAGGTTATTGATATTTCTCCCGGCAATCTTGATTCCAGCTTGTGCTTCATCCAGGCCAGCATTTCTCATGATGTACTCTGCATATAAGTTAAATAAGGAGGGTGACAATATACAGCCTTGACATACTCCTTTTCCTATTTTCCTAATGGCTATAGAATTTATCATAATTCCTCATAGTAATCTCAACATATCAGTAAGTGGTTCAAAACATCTGTTGGTACATTTCTCAGAGTTTATTATGGGACTGGTTGAATCAAAGTTAATTTCCGAGAAATAGCCCTCAGTAGGTCCAGATTTTTGGGCTTCCCTAGTGGCTTGGAGGTTAAAGCGTCTGCCCGCAATACGGGAGACCTGGGTTCAGTCCCTCGGTTGGGAAGATCCCCTGGAGAAGGAAATGGCAACCCACTCCAGTATTCTTGGCTGGAGAATCCCATTGGACAGAGGACCCTGGTGGGCTATAGTCCACAGGGTCGCAAAGAGTCGGACACGATTGAGCGACTTCACTTTCACTTTCTTTCACTTTTCAGGTCCAGATTTCAGATGTATATGAGATAGCTTTGATCTGGAATCAGGATGTATTTTCTTTCTCTGTTATTTTTTTTTTTCTTCTAATAGTCACCTTCCAGAACTGAGACAAGGAAACCGGAAGTGTTAGAGGTGGTTTCTGACAGCATGGAGTTTTAGGTGGCATAGAAGGGAAAAAAGATTTCCCTTGCAAATTCACCATGATCCATGCACTTATTTTGGGTAAATTTGAAATTTTTTATACTCAGTATTTAGCATATAGACAACTTTATTGTCTATAGGGATCAAGAAGTGAGTGACACAAACTTCCTTGCCTCTAATATTCAGTTCAGAATATGAATATTAGTGCACGGCTTTCACCTTGGGATTATGTGATGGTTTGGGTTGTGCCAAGAGGTATAAACCCTCTTAGACTTTGTGTATGCTGGGTCTCCTGATTTGGGTGCTTATTTTTGGGGGGTACAAAAAAGGGTTGTGTTGTGTGGGGCCAAAAGAGTTAAGTCTCAAAGAAGTTCTCAACAACATTTTTTCCAGAATAAGATGCTCAGTATTCTTAAGTACTGTCAGTCAGAAGATGCAAAACATCCCCATTCATATATTCAAATAGTAGTTTTAAACCAAGATATACTCAATATCACTTTATTTCTTCTTTACTCAAGGTGATAAAATATAGCAATATTTTGTTTTGAATATTCCCAATACTCCTTTAAACCAAGTCCCTCTTCTCAGATATGGATAGGATCAGGCTTTCTTAGCTAAAATCACTTATGCCATAATAGAATATCCCCAATAAGGGCATCAGTAACCTCAGATATGCAGATGACACCACCCTTATGGCAGAAAGTGAAGAAGAACTAAAGAGCCTCTTGATGAAAGTGAAAGAGGAGAGTGAAAAATTTGGCGTAAAGCTCAACATCCAGATAACTCAGATCACGGTATCTGGTCCCATCGCTTCACGGCAAATAGATGGGGAAACAGTGGAAACAGTGGCTGACTTTATTTTTCTGGGCTCCAAAATCACTGTAGATGGTGATTGAAGTCAAGAAATTAAAAGACGCTTACTCCTTGGAAGGAAAGTTATGACCAACCTAGACAGCATATTAAAAAGCAGAGACATTGCTTTGTCAGCAAAGGTCCATCTAGTCAAGGCTATAGCTTTTCCAGTAGTCATGTATGGATGTGAGAGTTGGACTCTAAAGAAAGCTGAGCACAGAATTGATGCTTTTGAACTGTGGTGTTGGAAAAGACTCTTGAGAGTCCTTTGGACTGCAAGGAGATCCAACCAGTCCATCCTAAAGGAGATCAGTCCTGGGTGTTCATTGGAAGGACTGATGCTGAAGCTGAAACTCCAATACTTTGGCCACCTGATGCGAAGAGCTAACTCATTTGAAAAGACCTTGATGTTGGGAAAGATTGAGGGCAGGAGGAGAAGGGGACGACAGAGGATGAGATGGTTAGATGGTATCACCGACTCAATGGACATGCGTTTGGATAAACTCCGGGAGCTGGTGATGGACCAGGGAGGCCTGGTGTGCTGTGGTTCATGGGATTGCAGAGTCAGACACGACTGAGCTACTGAACTGAACTAATAAGGGCATAGTAAATTACTTTCAAGGTGTGGGCTCTACTGTATTTTGGAAGCAAGCTGCCTACACAGTAAGTATAGAAAGATACCCTGACCGTCCCTATTTTAGTGTAAAATGTCATCATTGTATATTCAGATGAGTATAACAGAGCAATATTAGGTCAGGATTTTAGATAATATAATCATTTCAATACAGTTTTTCTTTTTAAAGCCATATACTTCTTTGAGAACCCAATTAAATCTGTGGGCACGCTTATCAGTAAAATGTACATATAAACATATATAGTCTTGCACATAATTTCAGGACCAGCACTGGTTTCCTGATGCCTCTTTGTGTATCTCTTTATAGGTTAAGAAGCTGTGGCCTAATTTCTATGGCTTTCTTTACTCCAACACTATAGAAATGACTCATTATGAGTCCTCAGGTCTCTGATTGTAGAGACTGAACATTGTCAGTGAACATGGTTTCCAATGAAACTTCTGAATATTATGCTCCATTATATATTTAATCAGCTTTAATTCTGCCCCAGATACAAGGCTGAAAATGTAGAGATTCTACTGAAATTTTATACTAAAATTATAAAATTTGTGGTGCATTTCTCCTTTGTGTTATCAGTATTTGTCTTCTGTTTTCCTCACCTTCCCCTCATACTCAGTTCTGTGGGTTTTGTTTTTGTCTTCTTTTCAGGAGAGGGTTGTTTCCCAGGTGTAATTGATTGGTTTGGTGGTATTGATGGACTGATTGAAATCCAGGCCAGTCTCCTGGCCAGTCATGGCTTTGGTGCCATGGCCTTGACCTATTATAAAGAAGACCTGCCTATGAAAACCTGCCTTTCTGACAGGAGAAAGTAGATTTGGAATATTTTGAGGAAGCTGCCAACTTTGTCCTGAGACATCCTAAGATAAATTTTGTCTTTTTAGTCGGTTTCGGTCCCTAGTTTTCAATAACCATGATATTCTATGACTTCTTTTCCAAGTGTGATTCACCCTCAGTGAACTTGAAATTCTATTACATGAAATTCTATTCACATGATTTATTTTGCATCCTATGTCTTTAGCTTTGAAAGCTGAAATGCATAGTCTATGTCCTTCATGGAATCAAAGGCATTGGCTTTGGATTCAGGCATAAATGGCTTTCACTTCTGGCTCCGTACCATCTGGTTGTGGGAATTTGGGCAAATTGCTAAGAACCTCTAATCCTCAGTTTCTTTATCTGTTAAAAATATTGCAATGTGACTACTTTACAAGGTTATTGTGAGAATTAAAGGGAATACTAAAAGCCAAGTCTTTTTAGAGTAACTGACAACACTAAACACTCAATAAATCTGATCAATTATTATTATTATCACCTTCTCTGATAATTATTAAATCACCATACTTAACCAAGTAGAAAATCTGTATTTCTTTGAAGAGAGGGTCTGAATTTTTAGTTACATGAGACATCTTAAACATAATGCTGTAGTACTTTCTAACCCACGTAACTTCTTAAAATTTTATAATGTGCTTTGCTGCTGCAAGAGAGTTGATGAATTGCCGGGGTCCAGCCCCAGCAGGATCCAGGGGGTTCCCTTAGGATGAATGGCGTCGGCGAGTGATAGAAGACACGTGAGACCAGCCTTGATAGGGCCAAGTCTGTCTTTATTTTTTGACAACAGTTTTTATACCCTCACTCAGAGTGTATCCAGGATACAAGATGCTCACTCATGTCTATACAGGGTTAGTTTACATTACGTCAGTTTGTCCTTAAGGAAGAACAAGATGCTTTCTGCATTTCGTTTCTAGAATAAATCTTTACACATTATCTTTTGGCCTTAGGGCTTATTAACATTTTATGTAAGTCAGGTGAATGTAGGCCTGTTTTCTGTTTCTGTGGTGACCTTAACAGGAAAGTTACAGTCTCATAGGGCAACAGGACAGCATGTCACAACATAATAAAAATATGACCCTGTTAATACCAACATCAATTCTTCTGCAAAAGTTGTCAGTTAAATTTATCTAAAAGTTTTACCCCATACAGACTCTGTGGCTCTAATAAGACGGCCTCTGCCTAGCACTCCTGGCTAATAATTAACAACTATTTCGTTGTTAGAATACTAGGGCTAAGCTCTTATTTCTCTAGATCTATAACTATATTAACAGTGGTTACCATAGCACAGCCTTAGCACACTAAAAGCAAAAACACAGCAAAGCAAACGTTAACCCAATAACCACTTTTATAATTTTTCTTATATTTTTTAATAAAACTCCTTCATCCCTCCAAAATGCTCTATATCTAGTAGGGCTTTTATATAATCAGGTTCTTTATGCTATTCTATGATTAAAATATCATAAGCAATCATGCATACTAGTACCAAGGGCATAAATGCATTTGACTAACAAACTACCAGCAAAGGAGCTCAAATTAAGACACTGCTTTCACCCTAAATAATCTCATAAAATACCACCACCTAAAAAACTTATTGATTAAAGTTCTAAATTGATTCTTATATGGGAAGAGATCGGGGAAGGCCTTCCTGCCTGTGTCAGAGAAATTAGGGAGTAGTCCATTGAGGCAGGCATCAGAAAAACAGATATCATCTTTAAGGTGAGAGCCGGGGGCAGCTTTGGGGCAGCTTTTTGGAATCCCTGAAAGCCTGATCCGCCTTGCCCGTCAGGCTTTCTCCCCATGACCTTGTCATGGGTGGGATCTCGTGAGCTAGCCTTTTTGGAATCCTTGAAAACCTGATCCGTCTTGCCCGTCAGGCTTTCTCCCTTATGGCCTTGTCATGGGTAGGGTCTCGTGTGCTGGCTCCCGGCAATGAATGTTAGCCCTTATTTATTGTTAATATTTTTTTCTTAATAAGAATTAATCTAAGTAATTAAGACTCTGTATTACATCTTTTTACATATAAGGATCATCAAAATATGATCAGAATTGCTATTGTAAGATGAGCAACAGTTGCTGACAATCTACTGATGCGTTGACTTTTTAAATAGCTATTTTTGATGAATATAATGGAATTATCCTTGAATTATCAAATAGACATTGTTATAATTGTGCTAGTCCTCTTGTTGGCTTAAATAAGAATTTAAGAGGTTATGCAATTATCTTTCTCACTCTTTTAGCCTGGGTCTGCTTTTAGGTGCTGGTGACTTTTCTATCATTGTTTCTACCGATTTACATAGCTAGCTCGTTAGTGACCAAGCCAGGCCTGGAAACCAGATTTCTTTCCTAGGCTCTAAGTATTTCCATTAAACCTGCTTCACACTGTCTGTTCTGCAGAAGGCTAGACCTCAGATATTGCAATTGCTTGGAAGTCTTATTTCTCCATCTGTTGATTTGAGGTGTCTTCCAAAGGTCTCTAAATTCCCTGATCCAAAATTTGGTGGCAGAAGTTGTAGTAAGAGTTAGTGTTCTGCCAAAGGCCAGAAATAAATTAAATAAAGCCTGCATATATATCTGAGTCACCTTTTTGTTGTTGTTGCTTATCCATGATATACTGGCTTTACTTTATTTTCCATGGCCACATCCATTCGGAGTTCTCATCTCTCCTGCCACATCTGTGACTCTGTATATTTTATATTGACATAGAATTTCAGAACTTGAAAGGTTCTTTTAAACCAAATTAGGGGTGAGGGTGGAAATTCAAGCTACTTCTCTTACTATGCAGGGTAGAAAATGGAGAGTACATGTGACTCACTCAATTTGTTTCATTTTTTCCTTTGCTGTAAGAACTTCTCACATTTCTGTCAACTAGATACAAGTGGTACATTCATTCATATTTTTCTAAATAATAAGAAAAAACCCAAACATTACTTAATAAAAAATTTTTTTTTTCTAAGAATATCTAGGTAATCAATATGGCTTTAGAAGAGATGTGACTCCCTGAATCTATCCTTGCATGGGGTCAGTGCTCAAGGAGAATGAAGGCTTTATTTTGCACTATTTTTTTTTAAAAAAGATCTTTAACTCCTTCTTCCTTTTTTTTTTTTTTGCTCTCCCATACAAAGTTGGTAACTAGGAGTTGTATATTCTACTCTCATAAATAGCTCACGGACACGTTTCCTTTTTCTCACCACCAGTAATAAAAAAGGCACCTTCTTTCTTGCCTGTACCATTACAGTAGGCTTGACTTTTCTGCCTCCATTTTTGCAAGTCAGAGTTACAAGACTAGGTTTTTCTAGAGCACAATTATTTTACTCATTTGCTTAACAGTCTCTCAATTTACTACAGGATAAAGGTCAGGATTCCTAGCATCTTTAATAAAGTTTTTCATAATCTGATTTATGTATGTGTGTGTGTATTCTTAGTTGCTCAGTCATGTCCGACTGCAACCCCATGGACTGTAGCCCTCCAGGCTCCTCTGACCATGGGGATTCTCCAGGCAAGAATACTGGAGTGAGTTGCCATGCCCTCCTCCAGGGGATCTTCCCAACCCAGGGATTGAACCCAGGTCTCCTGCCTTGCAGGAAGATTCTTTACCACCTCAGCCACCAAGGAAGCCCAAGAATACTGGAGTGGGTAGCCTATCCCTTTTCCAGGGGATCTTCCCAACCCGGGAATCAACCCGGGGCCTCCTGCATTGCAAGTGGATTATTTACCATTTATGCCTTATCTTACTCTTCTCTTTAAAATTTCTCCTGATTCTCCTCTGTGTAAGGAAGCGAGTCAAGGCTGCTTATTAGCATTTTCTTCCAAGTCATTCTCTGTCAAGCTGCTATTTTCCATTCCAGCCTTATTTTACTACTTCCTGTTTTATACCTTAAACTCAAGTAATAAAGAACTACGGTGGTCCCCTGAATGCACCGCTCCTGAGTTTTAGCAGGTGTTCTTCCCATGGTGAATCCACTAGGAATGCTTTGGCTATGTTTTCAGAAAAGTCACTGAGGGTGGCTTAAGCAGCATCAACATAAGGCATTTTATTTTCTCATGTAACAGACCTGGAGATAGGTGTTTTCCAGCTTTAGTTTGGAGACTCAGAGGAGTTTCTGAACAAGGAGACTAGACTGACATTTCTGTAATTTCCTGGCTTTCTCCTCAAGGTCACAAGATGGCTGTGGCATTTCAGGCATTAAATCAACATGTCAGCATTATAAGTAGGAAAAAATGGTCAGGAAACTTGGTTTTCTCCTCATGATTCTATTCTCTGTCAGGGGAAAAAGCCAAGAGCGTAGGTAAAATTTACTGTCTTTCCAGGAGAGGCTTGAAAAGGATGTAGCAAAGGTGAATGGATTCATATCCACCAGAATTTATCTTTTGAGACTAGATACATTGCTATGCCCTAAAAAAACAAGGCCATGTTAGTTTTAAAACTGTGGAGATTGGCCCCTGTATAGGCAGTTAACAATGTTTACTATATTCAGCCTAGAATGCTATTTCTTCTTGTTTGCTCTAATTTTTGTTTTTAACATTAAGGCTCAACTTATAGCCCATTTCTTCTGAGAATCTTTTTTTTTCCCCTAATTTTTATTCGAGTATAGTTAATTTGCAGTGTTGTGTTAGTTTTAGAAAACATAGCAAAGTGAATCAGTTATGCATATACATATATGCACTATTTTTTTTTTTTTTCAGATTCTTTTCCCATTTAGGCCACTATGCAGTATTGAGTAGTATTCCCTATGCTATACAACAGATTCTTATTTGTTATTTATTTTACATATAGTTATGTGTGATTCTGCCTTGTGGGTTGGCAGGCTTGCCTATGTGCATTATTTTATCATAGAATTTATGAGATACTCTAATTGTCTGCTTCTTTCCTCCTGTCTCTTCATTTGGTGATGAGTGCCTTGATAAAAAGAAATTATGCCTTTTTTTCTCTGTGTCCCCCCAGTGCTTATACAGGGTAGATGATCTAAAGTCCTTGCCAGGTTTGATGACTGACAATGAAAGAGGAAGCTAAGCCAAGCCTTTTTTCTGAAACCTTTTCCAGAGGAGAAACCTTTTGGAGAAATCAAAGCAAGTCTACAATTCTCTATGCAAGTTTCCATGTTCTATTCTACTGAACTCATCGTTTTTACTCAGTCTTTTCCTACAGAGCACCCTTTCCTCTGAACTTGTAGATAGCTCAGAATTAGTGCAACAAAGTTTATTAATCAATTTGATGCTGGCTAATATTATTTACAGTAAGTACATGTCTTTTTTCTCTCTATTTTTTCATGTAACACACACACTTTAATTGAAGTATAGTTGATTTACAGTGCTATGGTTTCAAGTATACTACATAATTATTTGATATTTTTATCATGTCTTTTTCTTATTGTCCCTTCTACATTTTTTTTGAGGGAATTTAAAACAGCATCTAACACAACCCATAGTATTCAGTCAGTAAGAGACTGACATATTCTTGAAGGAGTCATCTCCTTGGGCATTCCAAAGCTCTAAACTGGGCATGTAGGTGGGATTAGTACTTGCTTTGTTTCCACTAGCCACTGAAGTTCATTGATAGAGATGGTAGGGTTTTGCTAAATGATGGATGGAATCAATATCTCATTTATACTATTTTCAGGTCTGTTTACCTAAAACAAATAGACCTCCAGATATTTCTCTGCCAAGGTGGGTTTAATCAAGATCAGCAGAGAACTGCAATTTGGTGTTTCAACCATGAAGAGCCACATGCAAGTCTCCACACAGCAAGGGAAAGGGAGTGCTTTTATGGAGGGGAAAAGGAAGTTGGGGGTTGGGAGGGGAAGAGCTATAGTAAACAAGACTCTGTGGCTTTTCATTGGCTGAATCCTGGCCAAGAAAGGAGTCTTTCTTCCTCCAGCTGGCCTTTGTTGCAGGGTATGAGAGCTCCCCTTTCTGGTCTCCCAAGTCCACTTAATTGAGGTTTCTTGTTTATTAATTTTTTGCATTTCCCACTTTAGATCAAGATCTTTCTCTGAAAGCATCACGGATCAAGAGTCAGGTTTTCTAATTTAAGCAGCCACTTGTTCTTCAATGCCCAGAAGGACCTTCCCTAGGTGTAGAGACTCACATTGGAGGGCAGGTGTATAGATTGGAAACCAGTTGAAGTCCCATGCAAGTAACAAGGAGGGACAACTATCTAGTATTTTCATCTAAAATCCATATGTTATCGAGATCATCTAAAGCATTATGTCATCACCAAAAGCTGACGAACTTCCAGGGACTTCCCTCGTGATCCAGTTAAGACTCTGCCCTTCCACTGCTGTGGGCAATGAGTTTGATCTCTGGTAGGAGAACTAAGATCCCACATATAGCACAGCACAGCCAAACAAAACAAAAAAGCAAAAACATAAAAAGAGAGTCCCTTGGATTGCAAGGAGATCCAACCAGTCAATCCTAAAGGAAATCAGTCCTGAATATTTGTTGGATGGACTGATGCTGAAGCTGAAACTCCAATACTTTGGCCACCTGATGTGAAGAACTGTCTCATTGGAAAAGACCTTGATGCTGGGAAAGATTGAAGGCAGGAGAAGGGGACGACAGAGGATGAGATGGTTGGATGGCCTACTCGATGGACATGAGTTTGAGTAGGTGTTGGCTCTAGGAGTTGGTGATGGACAGGGAAGACTGGCGTGCAGCAGTCCATGGGGTCACAGAGAGTCGAACACGACTGAGTGACTGAACTGACTGAAAAAAAGTTAGCAAACTTCCAATAGGTCTAGTCTGAATATCTTGGGAAAGCTGTCTCATCAGATATCATCTGCTTCGGTTCTGGGAAATTTTTACTTTCAGGTCACTAGATGATGTGCAGGTCTAGTCAGGGTTTGATACTTTCTTTATATGTGTCACATAAATTCAAGAGTCTCTTGGAGTTTGGTGCACAAGGGCCTTCCTGTGAGGCTGAAGAGAGCTTTTTTTCTGGAAGGGTCTTTTTCAATAGATGAAATCTCCAGGTTGCAGAATGTGAATCATAAAATCCTTGTGTCCTAAGACGACACTGTGAAAAGATTACTCTACCAAAATATGATTATTATTAATAGAAGCAATTTGTGTGCGTTAGTTGCTCAGTCGCATCTGACTCTTTGTGATCCTCTGGACTCTAGCCTGCCAGGCTCCTCTGTCCATGGGATTCTCCAGGCAAGAATATTGGAGTGGGTTGACAATTCCTTCTCCAGGGGATCTTCCCAACCCAGGGATTGAGTTGGTAACAGGCAGGAAGGTGAGGGGTCTCCAAATGGAGGAAATAGGCTGCAAGTGTCAGACATTTTTTTATCTCTTTCTTAAGTGGCAGGAGGAAACAAACTACAAGTGTCAGATATTTTTCCCTTCTCTATACAAAATTAAAAGGAGGTTTCTCTTAAAATTCTCTGTTGCCATGATGACACCTGGTTCCACCTGAACTTTTATCAAACCTTGAGCTAACCAAAGTGTTTTTCTTATGGAAATGTTTTTTCTTAAGCTATGTTAATGAACTATGTATTTACCCTAGATTCTGTCTTTCTCCAAGTCAGTTCTGCTTAAGATTCAGAACCAATAAGGGCTCAGCAAACCAGTATGTTTTACTCATACATTGTTCTCCTAATCTGTGTTAATGAAACTATATATTTACTTGGAAATCTGCCTTTCTTCAAGATTCATGTCAATCATTTTATGGCCCAGGACAGCTCACCTTGTGCCAGTGTTATCTCAGAATGCATGTTGTGGGTGAGGGCCTGGTACCAGTCTCTGAGTTTTGAGAATTCCCTTTCTCTAATTAGCAGCCTGCTAGTAGCTATATAACATCTGGCTAAAGACTTGCAGGGGGGCACTCTTTCTACACTTCTGAAGTCTATGTCAGAAGCTTTCCTATCTCTTTTATGCTGTAATAAAACTTTATTACACAAAAGCTCTTTATGATCAAGCCTTGTCACTGGCCCTGGATTGAATTCCTCTCCCCTGGAGGCCAAGAATTCCAGCATCTTTCACGGTTCCGCAACAGCCTTTCAGGGTTGAACTCAGGTCTCCTACATTGGAGTCAAATTCTTTACCATCTGAGCCACCAGGAAAGCCCAGAAGCAATTAGGTCTTTGCAATATTGGAATATCTCTTCTTTTATTGGCTGTGGGTTGAAAGAAGCAGAAGCCAAACTCATTAGGTGTCCTTTGACTAGAGTAAGAGTTTATGGGTTCCAAAAGGTATGTATCTGAGATTAGAAGGACAAATGACAACGTTTTTGGTCAAAGTACTTACAGGGTTTTCACCAGTTTTGCTAATTGACTCTTAATAATGCCACTAGTGTGTTCAACTAAGCCAAAGGATTGAGGGCAGAAAGTACAATAAAATCTATGTAAACAGCCAAACAGTAAAGACTTATCAAAGCACCTGGCCAGTAAAATAGGTTCCTTGATCATTATGAAGTTCAAGTGGGGATAAGGTAAGGATAATCTTTTCTGGAAGGATGTTAGCCACAGAAGGCAGTAGCTCATCTTTAAGGGAAGGCTGCAGTCCAGTGTGAAAATATACAGACAATGACTAAAACATACTTATATCCATGAGATGCAAAAAGTTATATGAAAGCCATTTGCCAGACCTCGAATGGTCCATTAGGCAGTTAATAATGTCTGGGAGCAGTATGAATAGGTTTCCATTGGTTGTGTTTTGGACAGGTGGGAGAAGCAAAGTGTGCATTTTTTGTGGCTTAGTTAATATTTCCCCACCAATATTGACTCATGAATGCTATCATTTGGTCAGTAAATCAACAGTTTAATGCATGTACAGTGGTGAGGAGTGAGAATTTTAGAGTCTCTGGTAGGATGGGTTGTCATTTGGTCTAAACCAGAGCTTTCTCTTTTTATCAAACCAACAACTGTTGAATTCCCAATCTTGTTTTTCCTTTTCTGAGGTCAATTGTTGGGCTTCTCTAACAAGTTTTCTAAAGTTATCATTTAGGGAAATAAAACTTTGGACCATAACAAAGTTTTAGCTACTGCTGGATGCTTTAAGACTGGTTTTTGTGTGTGTATGTGTGTGTGTGTAAATATCACAAAGTGGTTTCCTTAGCTTTCAGAGAGTAAGATTTAGAATGTTCATAGAATCTTAATAATAGCTAAGGCAGCAGGCAATGTTAAAAACGAAGCCATTTAAATTTTTGTTGTGGCTGGAAGTATGGAAGCCAGGTCTTCTACAATGTTCCAAAATCATGAGCTTCTCTGACAACACATCTGCTATCAGCATAAATGCTTCCAGTTTTGCCATTGGCTAAAGTACAAGCCCACGTAATAGTGTATGATTCAGCCTGTTGGGCTAAAGTAGCCGTACGTAAAGATGCTGCCTCAACATCAAAAGGAGTGGAAGTAGCTTACCCAGCACAGCACCTTCTATATAATAACCACCAGTGAACCATGAAAGGTCAGTATTACTCAGAGGATTTGCCTGTAGATCATCAGGACCAGTCAGGAGGTGATCTCTCAATGTTAGGCTGTCAAAAGGGACTTCTTCAGTGAAGGAGAGGTGAAGAGTAGCAGGGTTAAGCTTAATACAATGTGGAAGAGTTATGTGAGGAACAGTTAACAGAAAAGACTTCACAGGGGGTGAGGTGGCTGACTGAGAAATGTTGAGAGTGATGAAAATTCAGGAAAGCTTCTAATGCATAAAGTACAAAAGCAGTTTAAGGGGATTCCATGACAATTTTCTCAGTGGTCTTAACTGAAAGAGCAGGGGCCTAATGAAAGAGCAGCTCCACCCATCAACAGAAAATTGGGTTAAAGATTTACTGAGTAAGGCCCTGCCCATCAGAACAAGACCCAGTTTCCCCCTCAATCAGTCTCTCCCATCAGGAAGCTTCCATAAGCCTCTTATCCTTCTCCATCAGAGGGCAGACAGACTGAAAACCACAATCACAGAAAACTAACCAATCTGATCACATGGAACATAGCCTTGTCTAACTCAATGAAACTATGAACCATGCCATGTAGGGCCACCCAAGATGGAAGGTTCATGGTGAAGAGTTCTGACAAAATGTAGTCCACTGGAGAAGGGAATGGCAAACCACTTCAGTAGTCTTGCCTTGAAAACCCCATAAACAAATGAAAAGGCAAAATGATAGGAGGACACTGAAAGATGAACTCTCCAGGTCAATAGGTGCCCAATATGCTAGTGGAGATAGTGGAGAAATAACTCCAGAAAGAATGAAGAGACAGAGCCAAAGCAAAAACAACACCCAGTTGTGGATGTGACTGGTGATGGAAGTAAAGTCCAATGCTATAAAGTGCAATATTGCATAGAAACCTGGAATGTTAAGTGCATGAATCAAAGCAAACTGGAAGTGGTCAAACAGGTGATGACAAGAGTGAACATTGACATTTTAGGAATTAGTGAACTAAAATGGACTGGAATGGGTGAATTTACTCAGATGACCATTATATCTACTACTGTGGGCAAGAATCCCTTAGAAGAAAGAGTAGCCATCATAGTCAACAAGAGTGTGAAATGCAGTACTTGATGCAATTTCAAAAACGACAGAGTGATCTCTGTTCATTTCCAAGGCAAACTATTCAGTATCACAGTAATCCACGTCTATGCCCCAACCAGTAATGTTGAAGAAGCTGAAGTTAAACAGTTCTATGAAGACTTACAAGACCTTCTAGAACACCCCAAAAGATGTTCTTTTCATTATAGGGGACTGGAATGCAAAAGTAGGAAGTCAAGAAATACCTGGAGTAACAGGCAAATTTGGCCTTTGAGTACAGAATGAAGCAGAGCAAAGGCTAATAGAGTTTTGCCAAGAGAACTCACTGGTCATAGCAAGCACCCTCTTCCAACAGCACAAGAGAAGACTCTACACATGGACATCACCATATGGTCAACACTGAAATCAGATTGATTATATTTGTTGCAGCCAAAGATGGAGAAGCTCTATACAGTCAACAAAAACAGGACCAAGAGCTGACTGTGGCACAGATCGTGAACTCCTTATTGCCAAATACAGACTTAAATTGAAGAAAGTAGGGAAAACCACTAGACCATTCAGGTATGACCTAAATCAAATCCCTTACAATTATATAGTGGAAGTGAGAAATAGATTCAAGGGATTAGATCTGATAGACAGAGTGCCTGATGAACTATGGACAGAGGTTCATAACATTGTACAGGAAGCAGTGATCAAGACCATCCCCAAGAAAAAGAAATGCAAAAAGGCAAAATGGTTGTCTGAGGAGGCCTTACAAATAGCTATGAAAAGAAGAGAAGTGATAGGCAAAGGAGAAAAGGAAAGATATACCTGTTTAAATGCAGAGTTCCAAGGAGAGATAAGAAAGCCTTCCTCAGTGATCAGTGCAGTGATATAGATGAAAATAATAGAATGGGAAACACTAGAGACCTCTTCATGAAAATTAGAGCTACCAAGGGAACATTTCATGAAAAGATGGGCACAATAAAGGACAGAAATGGTTTGGACCTAACAGAAGCAGAAGATATTAAGAAGAGGTGGCAAGAATACACAGAAGAACTATCCAAAAAAGATCTCAATCCAGATAATTACAACAGTATGATAACTCACCGAGAGCCAGACATTCTGGAATACGAAGTCAAGTGGGCCTTAGGAAGCATCCCTACAAACAAACCTAGTGGAGATGATGGAATTCCAGTTGAGCTATTTCAAATCCTAAAAGATGATGCTGTGAAAGTGCTGCACTCAGTATGCCAGCAAATTTGGAAAACTCAGCAGTGGCCACAGGACTGGAAAAGGTCAGTTTTCATTCCAATCCCAAAGAAAGGCAATGCCAAAGAATGCTCAAACTACTGCACAATTGCACTCATCTCACATGCCAGCAAAGTAATGCTCAAAATTCTCCAAGCCAGGCTTCAATAGTACATGAATCGTGAACTTCCAGATGTTCAAGCTGGATTTAGAAAAGGCAGAGGAACCAGAGATCAAATTGCCTACATCTGGATCATCAAAAAAGCAAGAGAGTTCCAGAAAAACATCTGCTTCTGCTTTATTGACTATGCCAAAGCCTTTGACTGTGTGGATCACAACAAACTCTGGAAAATTATTTAAAGGATGGGAATACCAGATCACCTGACCTGCCTCCTGAGAAATCTGTATGCAGGTCAAGAAGCAACAGTTAGAAGTGGTTATGGAACAACAGACTGGTTCCAAATCAGGAAAGGAGTACATCAAGGCTGTATATTGTCACTCTGCTTATTTAACTTATATGCAGAGTATATCATGAGAAATGTTGGACTGGATGAAGCACAAGCTGGAGTCAAGATTTCCAGGAGAAATTTCAATAACGCCAGCTATGCAGATAACACCACCCTTATGGCAGAAAGCGAGGAACTAAAGAGCCTCTTGATGAAAATGAAAGAGGAGAGTGAAAAACTTGGCTTAAAACTCAACATTCAGAAAACTAAGATCATGGCATCTGGTCCCATCACTTCATGGCAAATAGATGGGGAAACAATGGAAACAGTGGCAGACTTTATTTTTCAGGGCTCCAAAATCACTGCAGATGGTGACTGCAGCCATGAAATGAAAAGAACTTGCTTTCTCCTCTTTGGAGAAAAGTTATGACCAACCTAGGCAGCACATTAAAAAGCAGAGACATTACTTTGCCAACAAAGGTCTGTCTAGTCAAAGCTATGGTTTTTCCAGTAGTCATGTATGGATATCAGAATTGGACTGTAAAGAAGGTCGAGTGCTGAAAAATTGATGTTTTTGTATTACCATGTTAGAAAAGACTCCTGAGAGTCCCTTGAACAGTAGAGAGATCCAACCAGTCCATCCTAAAGGAAATCAGTCCTGAATATTCATTGGAAGGACTGATGCTGAGGCTGAAACTCCAATACTTTGGCCACCTATGTGAAGAACTGACTCATTTGAAAAGACCCTGATGCTGAGAAGGATTGAAAGCGGGAGGAGAAGGTGATGACAGAGAATGAGATGGTTGGATGGCATCACCGACTCAATGGGTGTGAGTTTGTGTAAACTCTAGGAGTTGGTGATGGAGAGGGAAGCCTGGAGTGCTTCAGTCCATGGGGTCGCAAAGAGTTGGATACGACTGAGTGACTGAACTGAACTGAATCACTCTAAGGCAAGGAGGGTATCCCTATGTCACAGGATCCAGCTGCTGGCTAGAATACCCTAAGGGTCAGTGGTGGTCCTTGTGTTTTGGGGTGAGTACCCCAAGGGCATCTCCTTCCTTTTCAAAAAAGGTAAAAGGGAGTCTGATCATTAGAATGCCCCAGGGCAGGTGAGTTCATCAAGCTCTCCTTTAAGGCCTTAGAAGCTATGTCTTCTGGTTTTTCCTCTTAAATTGGGCTGGGGTTGTTATTCTTGAATAAAACACAAAGAGATTTGGCCATAAGAGAGAAATTTGAAATCTAACTTCAGCATAAACAACTATCGCAAGAAAATGTCACAGTGGTGTTTAGTTTGGGGTTTGGGGAAACTCTGAACACTGTAAAGTCTATCTGGATCTACGTGTAGTCCCTGTTCTCATATCAGATGCCCTAAATATACACCTGGGTTTGGACAAACTGTACTTTTCCTTTGAAGTTTTGGTGGCTTTATGTCCCTTTGAAGCTAATACTTTAGCAAGTGTATGCTGTCTTTCTTTGAGGAGGCTTGAGAAGAAGAGCAAAGAAGCAAATCATCCACATATTCTGTCATCCAGACCAGCCTTCAGAAATTGAGAAATAAGGACTCTTAGTAAAACCTGAGGCATTAGTGTTCAGGTGAATTCTTTTTCTTTCCAAATAAAGGCAGAAGTTAATGGGTGGCTTCATCAGCTGGAGCACTAGAGAATGCACTGCATAGATCAGTTATGGTAAAGAGTTTACTTAGTGACAGTTATATTAGTAGCATATAAGAGTTAGGGACAACAGGGCATCGAGGGATGTGTTGTTACTACCTGGAGATTCTGGGTGAACATCCATTCTGGGGTCCTAGGTTTTCTCACAGGTCAAGTAGAAATATTAGAAAGACTAGTACAAGGGATAATGAGGTCTTGAGACTTGCAGTCTTCTATTAAGGGCTTCTTTACTTAAAAGGTATTGATTAATTCCAGAAAAAGGTTTTGAGGGACCTATCTGAATCATGATGGGAGGTGTGCTGTAAATTTTGCCCATGTCAGTTACAGAATTTTGTCCATAGGAAAGTGGTAGCTAATTCAATAGAACAAATAATCAGTGTTTTGAGAATCAGCTCTAGGACTCAGAGCTGAAGCAATGAAAAGATGTCAAAGGGTCATTTAATTTATGTGGTTGGTTACTTTGATGACTACTGTCAAATGCTAGAATAATTTTCCCTTTTTGGGATAAAGAAATTCTGGCATGATGCTTATCTAGGAAGCCTCGACCTAATAAATGGCTAAGGGTAGAGGAGCTAAGGAGAAAAGGGTGTGTATCTCTCAAAGGGCCTAAACAAAAGGGAATAGGTTCAGAGACAGGAAGCTCTTTGGGGTTCACTAGAGATCCCATATTTGAATTGTTTTAGTACTCCGAGGCAGGGGCTACTTTATAGTAGTGGTGCTGAGCACCAAGATTGTGGTTCTGGTGTTACTTAGAACAGGAAGAGACCCATCCCCAATCTGAGGAAATGTTTCTCCCATTCTATTAAGAGGGAAGGTGGGAAGGAACCCCTGTAGTACCCCCCAAACCCTATTATTGAGAACTGGGAGAACATTGGAAAGACTGGCTAGAGGGTAGAACGTGTTTAAAACTAAGAGGGTTTTGGTTTTCACTTAGGGACTGTCATTTGCTGGAGTTTAAGAATTTCGGTAGTCTTTCATTTTGGTGACTCATTTGAGTGTGAGAAAGAGAGTTTGCTAGATTAACTAAACTCTGGAGTGGAAAATTCTAGTCTCCCATTCCATCTTGGTTCTTTTTACTAGGAAGGAAATATTCTGGTTTAGTCCATTAATAAACATAGAGTTAAAGCTATCTGGGTGGAATCAACCTCTAAAAGATCAGAATTTTCTTTTAAAATAATCTGAAGTTAATTGTAATAGTCATGAGCAGATTCATCGGGTTTTCATGTAAAAAGTCTGAATTTTGTTCCAATCAACAGGCTTTGAAAAAGTCACCTAGCAATTGCCCAAATTAGATCATATAAGTTAGTAGGTTGGTCTCTGTGTTGTAATCTTAGGTGTTGATGGAAATAATCAATAAACCACTTGTAATAGGAATAGAAAGGAGTTTTGTTTGAGCCAAACTGAGGACTATAACCCAGGAGACAACCTGTCAGATTACTCTGAGAAACTGCTTGCTTGAAAAATGGTTTTTAGTATAGTTATATACTTTATCAGAACAGAGAACATACATCAAACATGACAGGGGGATATTCCTTCAAGTTTCCAAAATAGATTTAGTATATAGAGAGTGAGACAGTAGGACCTGGTGTCTGGGAAGGGAAACATCTTCCAGGGAGTGTTAATATGGATGTCGTAAGAAGGGAGTTTTTCCCCTTATCTTCAAAACAGATATTCTTTACCTTGATGGTTAAAGCAGATATGCTGTGTGTGTATAACAAGCTGTTCTAGTTCATACAAAGTTCAGGCTGCTGTGTATAAGCCAAAATTACTTCCCCATGCCTCAGTGTTTGAAAATTGTCTCCATCAGAGGGAAATCTCAGGATTTTCCCATTTGGGGATTTTTATCTATCCTGGGCTTGACCTTTACTGACAAGCATATGAAAGTAGTAGGTGTAAGTTAGAAAAACAAGGTTGATAAGTTTGAATAACGATGTTAAATTTTTCACAAAATTTGTAAGGATCTTCGGTTATTTTGGGGAAATCTTTGACTATGGCTCACAGTTCAGCTTTAGTTCAGGAAATATAAATAAAGGTTCTGCATCCTCAGAAGGCTTAGTTTTAAAGGGACTAGCTTTGATAAAAGACTCCCTTCTTACGACGTCCATATTAACACTCCCTGGAAGATGTTTCCCTTCCCAGACACCAGGTCCTTGAACAGCAAGGAGATCAACCATTCAATCCTAAAGGAAATCAGCCCTGAATATTCATTGGACGGACTGATGCTGAAGCTGAAACTCCAATACTTTGGCCTCCTGATGCGAAGAACTGTCTCATTTGAAAAGACCCTGATGCTGGGAAAGACTGAAGGCAGGAGAAGGGGACGACAGAGGATGAGATGGTTGGATGGCTTCACCAACTTGATGGACATGAGTTTGAGCAAGCTCCGGGAGTCGGTGATGGACAGGAAGGCCTGGCATGCTGCAGTCCATGGGGTCGTAGACACAACTGAGCGACTGAACTGAACTGAGCTTTGATAAGTTTAGAGAGAAAAGGTGGGGAGGGTTTCAGGCAAAAAGAAAATTAAATGAGAGAATTAGTATAGAAAAATTGAGGGTATAGAAGCAATGTAGGTGGCATCACAGGAAAGAAAGAAGGTGGTGCCCAGGGCAGAGCCTGGGAGGTGAGGGAGGAAGACAAGATGGCATCAGAGGCAGCTTCTGTGCACGCTACATCACTTTAGCCAAGTCCGACTCTTTGTGACCCTGTGGGCTATAGCCTGCCACCCTCCTCTGTCCATGGGATTCTCCAGGCAAGAATAATGGAGAGGGTTGCTGTACCCTCCTCCAGGGGATCTTACCGTCCCAGGGATCGAACCTGCGTGTTTACATCTCCTGCATTGGCAGGTGGGTTCTTTACCACTAGCACCACCTGGGAAGCCCCCATCAGAGTCAGAGCCTGAGACAAAGAAGCCAATGAAGAACCTGAGGTCTCAGGCATCATTTTATCTTTTTAAAATATTTCATTTGCCTTGGTTAATCTTAAAATCTTGTTTTTCAGAAAGGCAGTTTTAGACTTCTGATAATGTTGGGAAGTCTCTGTGAATGAAAAATTAATCAATAGTTAATCTTCAGGAGAAATAGAAAATTTTACTGAAGCCAACCTGAGGATTATAACCCAGGAGACAGACTTTCTGAGACTGTTCTTCTTGTTTAGAGGTCAAAGGCCCAGTTACATACATTCTTGAAACAAAAGATCATACATCAAAGTGGCACATTGATGTTTTATGTAAAATTCATCAGCGATACACAGTCCAGACAAATACTATACAAAGCCAGCAATGGGTCCCCATGATCTCTTCTAGGACTAGGAAAGGAATGTTATCTTTTAAGGAGTGACATTGCTGGTATATGAAGAAGGGAAAAGGTTAATTTTTACAGTCAAGTGGGCATTCCTGCCTTGAGGCGGTCTGGTTAATGGATAATGCAGATGCAAACTGCACATAGGGAGGGCCCAGCTCTGACAGGGAGTATGTTATGCTTTAATTTTCTTGTCTGGATGCAATATCTAAAATTTATGCCATCATCCCCAAATACCATTCAAAATAGGCATTTCATTCAGTTCTGAAGATTTTTGCGCTATTGTATTCCAGTTTGGTTTTAAGAAAATTAAGTTTAGGAATTTCAAAGGTTACCCATAATGGCCATTGATATTCTGAATTGCCTTTGGTTAGGTCAGTCCATTAGCATGAGGAAAAATAAAGATTTTAAACTTAAAATTTCCTGGAATCTCAGTGTGTGTGTGTGGGGGGGGGGTGCCCTCAAGATATGTAGATAACTAGGATACCATTTCTCAGAGACTTTTTCTCTAGAAAAAAGAATAATTTCCCAACAGCTTAAACAATTTATATTTTAAACAGCTCAGTTTTAACAGCTTGCAGCTCAAACTGTCTGCAGGCCTAATACCCGCCAGTCCTGAGGGAGCAGCTTGGTCCTGGAGGAGCCAGGCCGAAGGCTTCTCAGCTAATTCCTATGAAACCACGCCCATTCCAAAGGTACAGGTTGATGGTTCAGTTTCAGTGAACTGACTGTTTCAGTGAAATAACCCCTGTGCCTGAAGGAACTGGGCTGATAGCTGCTCAGCCAATTTCAGTTGAAGCAGTCTGATCTCAGAATAAGATTGAACTGCCAAAAGAGTACTTGCATACAGAACAAGGCTTTAACCAGAAAGAGTGAAACCTAAAAACACATCCCTAATACAACCTGAAGAGCTTCAAGTACAAACAGGGGTCAACTGAAAAAAAGAAAAGCACAACCTGAAAGTTGAGAATTATGTTTTAATTGGTGGACAAACTGAGGACTTTTAAGCGGGGTGGGGGGGGGGGGCAGCTTCTCAGATCACTCTGAGGGACTGCTCTCTAGAGGTAAGGGAGAAGCCAGGATATGTAAGAGTTTTTCAACAAAAACCAGGTTTTTGCAAGCCAGGTTTCACTGATCAAAAGATTACTATTTATTAAAGAAAACCAGTCATCTCAAATTAATGAATTTGTACTTTTCTACATGCTGCTGCTGCTGCTGCTAAGTCGCTTCAGTCATGTCCGACTCTGTGTGACCCCACAGATGGCAGCCCACCAGGCTCCCCTGTCCCTGGGATTCTCCAGGCAAGAACACTGGAGTGGGTTGCCATTTCCTCCTCCAATGCATGAAAGTGAAAAGTGAAAGTGAAGTCACATATAGGAAGAGAAAAGAATCTGGGTTCACTGAAATAATTCCTTTGATATACACATCAGCTATCTAGGATCAGCATCCTGTTTGCTTCCATCCTGAGTTCCCTCGGGGTTGTCTGTCGGAGGAGGGGCTGTAGTGGCTAATGGCTTGATGGCCACCACATCCTTTTTCTACTGATGTGGCAGACAGCATTCTTAGTCCACAGAATACAAAGGCTTGAATCAGGAGAAAGATGTGCAGGGTCAGTGAGAAAAGGAATGAGCAATAAAGGGCTCAGTTGTGGATACATCACTTCTTTGCCAGAGAATGCAATGGCACCTGACTCCAGTACTCTTGCCTGGAAAACCCCATGGATGGAGGAGCCTGGTAGGCTGCAGTCCATGGGGTCGCTAAGAGTCAGACGCGACTAAGCAACTTCACTTTCACTCATTGGAGAAGGAAATGGCAACCCACTCTAGTGTTCTTGCCTGGAGAATCCCAGAGATGGGGGAGCCTGGTGGGCTGACGTGTATGGGGTCACACAGAGTCGGACACGACTGAAGTGACTTAGCAGCAGCAGCAGCACTTCTTTGCTCATTAGCCCTAAAGTCTTTGGGGGTTTCCTCTGGTCCTTGTGGTGGTGGATTAGTTGCTAAGTCATGTCCCTATGGACTGTAGCCTGCCAGGCTCCTCTATCCATGGGGTTCCCCAGATTGCCATTTCCTTCTCCAGGGGATCTTTCTGACCCAGAGATAGAACCCAGGTCTCTTGCATTGCAGGCAGATTCTTTACCACTGAGCCACAGGGAAGCTCTCTGGTCTTTGTATAGGCCACCAAATGTTGACCTAAAACAAATAGGATGTCAGATATTCTTCCAGCAAAGATGAGGTTATTCAGGATCAGCAGAAATTGCAAGTTGGGATCTGGAACCATGGTGAACCACATGCAAGTCCCTGACAGCAAGGGAAGGATTTCCTGGAGGGGAAAAGGAAGATGGGAGGGCTTACAGTGAGCAAAGAACCCAAGACTTTTCATTGACTGAGTCCCTGCTGGAAAGAAGAGGAGCCTTTCTACCTGTTGGGTTTGCCATCGTTGCAGAAATGAGAGGTCCCCCTACTGGTCTCCGGGTTGTATTAATAGTTACTTGAGGTTTCTGTATTAATTTTTTACAGGTCCTTGGGCCAGGCATTGGGGTAGTCTCCATATGAAAAGAGCAGAGATTGGCCTTTCCCTGGCTATTCACCTAAAATAAGTCACAGCCACTGTGCTTATTAATGAGCCCAGCTTTGCTGTTGACATTCCACAGATATATCATGATCAGATAAATCAGCCCTTGCCAGTCTCTCCTCCTCTCCTATCCATCAGTGCCTTAGGATTAGTAAGGTTATAGCACATATTTGAGGAAACTAGAGCTGAAACCAGTGAGACTTCTTTTCTCCCCATTGAAAAGACCCAGGGACATTTTCTCTTCATCGTGGGAGAAGATAAGAATGTCAGTAGGAAAACATAGGCAGAGCAAGCACAGAACAGCTGAGGAGACGTGGGAGGAACAACAGGACTCTGCTGTCTTACTTTGGAGTGGGCCACGTGACGCAGCCTCCCCCCACCCCCCTGTGCTATGCCTCCAGGATCTCTAGTCTCCACTTCTCCATGCACCGAGGAGGCAATTCCTTTTCCCACACGCAGCTGGACATGAACATTCTTGGAAGGAAATCCAGAAGTTTCTCAGGAAACACCTTATTCCGGTTGTGACCAGTCATCTCTGAGAAGAGCAAATATTCCTAGAAATAGAGAAGGAATAGGTTGCTTTACCAGACCTTCACTTGATTTTCATGGAACAATAGAACCAGGTGCTGGCAAATGGATTTCTTAAAACCCAAATTAATATGCTTTTTAGCACAACATTGTAAATCAACTATACTTGAATAAAATAATTTTAAAAATATGCTTAGTTTTCTCATATTTGAAGATATGCTCGTGAGACTTCCCTAGTTGTCCAGTGACTAAGACTCCATGCTCCCAAAGCAAGGTGCCTGCATTCATTCCCTGGTCAGGGAACTAGATCCCACATGCTGCAACTAGGAGTTTGCATGCTGCAAGTAGAAAGATCGTACGTGCCACAGCGAAAATTGAAGATCCCACATACTGTAACTAAGTCCCAGAGCTGCCAAATAAATAAATAAGCATTTTTAAAAAGAAAGAAAAAAAATATGCTCATGGTTACTTTGTTGGTTTGGAAAACTAGACGTAAGTAAAAAATATATTAAGACAATATGGAAGCAGTTATGGAGGTAACATTGAATGAGCCTACAATCAATAATTTAACAAAAGCTAGCTAAAGAAAATATTTTTATGTGTCTAAACATGTATAGCATTTTTCAAGAGGAGCAATCTAAGATTCACAGAATTTTCAGTTTAGGAAAGTAGTTTTGATGGTTATGATGGTGTGGATTATGTGCTTCCACATTGGGGGCCAGCAGGGAAGGGGGCAACAGAGGATGACACTATTGGATGGCATCACTGAATCAATGAACATGAGTTTAAGCAGACTCCAGAAGAGATAGTGAAGGACAGGGAAGCCTGGTGTGCTGCAGCTCGTGGGGTTGCAGAGTTGGACATGGCTTAGCAACTGAACGACAATAAGACTCTTTCTAGCAAAGTACTAGGTAGTAAATATTTTTGCCTCTGTAGTCCATAAGGTCTCTGTCACTTTTATTCACTCCTACCGTTATAGCACAAAAGCAGCCTTAGATAGGACGTAATGAATGATTGTATCCATGTTCCAATTAAATTTTATTTGTGAACACTGAAATTCGGATTTCATATAATTTTCACATGATGGATAATCAAGGTGAAGAGGAATCAGTAGGAAAGTATTCTGAATCATTTTGTAGGTATGATGGGGAGCCAATATAGAATAATAGAAGTAACATGAGGACACTTCAGTTTTATCTGCCTAACCTCTTTATTTTCTCTGCTTTTGATACCTTCTGTTTAGAGTAAAAACATTCCATTCAGTATGAGTGGGGCTGTTAGCCTCCTTCCTCTTTCACTCATAGAAGTTTTCACATTTCCCAGACCTGGCCAGTCAGAGTACCTCTCTAGGAACTTTCCTGGTGGTCCTGTGGTTAAGACTCTATGCTTTTACTGCAGGAGATGCAGGTTCGCTCCCTGGTGAGGAACTAAGATCTAATCCCAATTCTAACATTAAATAAGATCAAACTTTTTTTGTGGGTTCTTTTGGGGGATCAGGTATTATGTCAATTTTGTACTTATTTCATAAAAAGAATTCAGAAATTTTCCTTCTTTCCTACAGTAGTTTAATTAGGACAGAAATTATCTCTTTTTAAAAGCTAGTTGCTCTATCCTGGGTATTACATTTTTCCTGGTAATTTTTTTTTAATACATCCTGGATTTTTATTAATATTTAGTATATTGCATCTTGTCTATATTATAGTAGATATTTTCAATCCAAACAAGTTCTTCATATATATGTATGTGTGTGTACATATATATAAAGGGCTTCCCTGGTGGCTCAGTTGGCAAAGAATTCTCCTGCAATGCAGGAGACCTGGGATCGATCCCTGGGTTGGGAAGTTCCTGTGGAAAAGAGAACAGCTCCCCACTCCAGTATTCTGGCCTGGAGAATTCCATAGACTGTATAGTTCATGTGGTCGCAAACAGCTGGACATGACTGAGTGACTTTCACTTTCACTTTCATATGTGTTTATATATATACACACATATACATATATTTGGCATTTTACCTATCAGAAGAACTAGAAACATTTAAGACTAAATTAAACTATATGATAAAATCTAAAAAATACAGTAAAACAAAAAATCCCTCCAATTCTGGCATACTAATGTTGCTAGAGTTAAAACAGAAATTAATTCCATATTAATTTTATTTAATTTTTTAAACTGTATGAATAAAACTTTATAGAAGATCCTGGCTTTTTTCTTATTGTGGCAAGTAGATAAAACATAAAATTTGCCATTTTAGGCATTTTTAGATGAATATATGCTGCATTATACAGTGGCTTTAAGCACTTTCACACTGTTGCGCTACCGTCAGCACTATCCATCTCAGATCTGCAATACCTCAATCTCTGGTCCACTGCAGGGATCGCAGCCATGTGGTGGTGAAGGGGCTTGTATAACTCATGGAAGCTATGAGTCATGCCATGTAGGGCCAACCAAGACAGACAGGTCACAGTGGAGAGTTCTGAAAAAATGTGGTCCAGTGAAGGAGGGAACGGCAAACCACTCCAGGATTCTTGCCTCAAGAACCCCATAAACAATATGAAAAGGCAAAAGGATATGATACCAGAAGATGAGCCTCCAAGGTCAGAAGGTGTCCAATAAACTACTGGGAACAGCACAGGGCAATTACTAATAGCTCCAGAAAGAATGAAGTGGCTGGGCCAAAATGGAAAGAATGCTCAGTTCTGGATGTGTCTGGTGGTGAAAGGAAAGTACCATGTTGTAAAGAACAATATGGCACAGGAACCTGGAATGTTAGGTTCATGAGTCAACGTAAACTGGACATGGTCAAGCAGATGGCATGATTGAACACTTATATCTTAGGAATCAGTCAACTAAAATGGATGAATTTAATTCAGATGACCATTATATCTACTGCTGTGGGCAAGAATTCCTTAGAAGAAATGTTCAGTTCAGTTCAATTTAGTCGCCCAGTTATGTCCGATCACCAACTCCCGGAGCTTACTCAAACTCATGTCCATAGAGTCGGTGATGCCATCCAACCATCTCATCCTCTGTCATCCCCTTTTCCTCCTGCCTTTGATTATTCCCAGCATCAGCGTCTTTTCCAGTGAATCAGTTCTTCACATCATGTGGCCAAATTATTGGAGTTTCAGCTTCAGCATCAGTCCTTCCAATGAATATTCCTTTAGGATGGGCTGGTTGGGTCTCCTTGCTATCCGAGGGACTCTCGAGTCTTCTCCAACACCACAGTACAAAAGCATGAATTCTTCAGCACTCACCTTTCTTTATAGTCCAACTCTCATGTCCATACACGACTACTGGAAAAACCAAAACTTTGACTAGACAGACCTTTGTTGGGTAGTCCTTATAATCAACAAGTGTCCAAAATGCAGTACCTGGGTACAACCTCAAAAACGACAGAATGATCTCAGTTTGTTTCCAGGCAAACCATTCATCATCACAGTAATACATGTCTACTGATGCCAACTGATGCCAGAGAAGCTGAACCTGAGTGGTTCAATGAAGACCTATAATACCTTGTAGAACTAACATTAAAAAAAAGTCATTTTCCTTGTAGGGGATTGGAATGCAAAAGTAGAAAGTCAAGGGATACCAGGAATAACAGGTAAGTTTGGCTGTGCTTATAAAATGAAGCAGGGCAAAGGATAACAGAGTTTTGTCAAGAGAATGCACTGGTCATAGCAAACACCCCCTTCCAAAAACACAAGAAATGAGTCTACATGTAGACATCACCAGATGGTCAATACTGAAATCAGATTGATTTTATTCTTTGCAGCTGAAGATGGAGAAACTCTATACAGTCAGCAAAAACAAGACCTGGAGCTGACTGTGGCTCAAATTATGAGCTCCTTATTGCAAAATTCAGGCTTAAATTGAAGAAAATAGGGAAAATCACTAGGCTATTCAGCTGTGACCTAACTCGAATCCCTTATGATTATACAGTGAAGGTGACGAATAGATTCAAGGGATTAGATCTGGTAGACAGAGTGTCTGAAGAACTATGGATGGAGGTTCATAACATTGTACAGGAGGCAGTGACCAAAACCATCCCAAAGAAAAAGAAATGCAAGAGGGCAAAGTGGTTGTCTGAAGAGGGCTTACAAGTAGCTGAGGAAAGTAGAGAAGCGAAAGACAAGGGAAAAATATACTCAACTGAATACAGAGTTCCAGAGACTAGCAAGGAGAGATAAAAGAAGGCTTTCTTAATGAACAATGCAAAGAAATAGAGGAAAACAATAGAATGGGAAAGACTAGAGATCTCCTCAAGAAAACCGGAGATATCAAGGGAATATTTCATGCAAGTATGGGCAATATAAAGGACAGAAACAGCAAAGACCTTAACAGAAGCAGAAGATATTAAGAAGAGGTGGCAAGAATACACAGAAGAACTAAACAAAAAGGTCTTAATGATCTGGATGATAACTATGATGGTGTGGTCACTCACATAGAGCCAGACATCCTGGAGTGTGAAGTCAAGTGGGCCTTAGGAAGCATCACTATGAATAAAGCTAGTGGAGGTGATAGAATTCCAGCTGAGCTATTTTAAATCCTAAAAAAATGATGTTGTTCAAGTGCTGCACTCAATATGCCAGCAAATTTGGAAAACTCAGCAGTGGTCACAGGACTTGAAAAGGTGTTTTCATTCCAATCCCAAAGAAGGACAATGCCAAATGAAAGTTCAAACTAGCATACAGTTACACTCATTTCACATGCCAGCAAGGTTATATTCAAAATCCTTCAAGCTAGGCTTCAGCAGTACACGAACCAAGAACTTCCAAATGTACAGTCTGGCTTAAAAAAGGCAGAAGAAGCAGAGATCAAATTGCCAACATTCATTGGAACATAGAGAAAGCAAGGAAATTCCAGAAAAACATCTACTTCTGCTTCATTGGCTACACTAAAGCCCTTGACAGTGTGGATCACAACAAACTGTGGAAAATTCTTAAAGAGATGGAAGTACCAGGCCAACTTACTTACCTCCTGAGAAACCTATATGCAGGTCAATAGAACTGGACATGAAACAGTCGACTGGTTCAAAATTTGGAAAGGAGTACGTCAAGTATGTCATCCTGCTTATTTAACTTATATGCAGAGTATATCATGCAAAATGCCAGACTAGGTGAATCACAAGCTGGAATCAAGATTGCTGGGAGAAATATAAACAACTTAGATATGCAGATGAAACCACTCTAATGGCAGGAAGTGAAGGGGAACTAAAGAGCCTCTTGATATGGGTTTAAAAGTGGCGAGTGAAAAAACTGGCTTAAAACTCAACATTCAAAAAACTAAGATCATGGCAATTGCTCCCATCACTTCATGACAAATAGATGGGAAAAAGTGGAGGCAGTGACATATTTTATTTTCTTTGGCTACAAAGTCACTGTGGATGGTGACTGCAGCCATGAAATTAGAAGATGCTTGCTCCTTGGAAGGAAAGCTATGACCAACCTAGACAGCATATTAAAAAGTAGAGGCATCACTTTGCTGACAAAGGTCCATATAGTCAGAGCTAAGATTTTTCCAGTAGTCATGTATGGATGTGAGAGTTGGACCATAAAGAAAGCTGAGAACTGAAGAATTGATGCTTTTGAACTGTTGTGTTGGAGAAGACCCTTGAGAGTCCCTTGGACTACAAAGAGATCAAAGCAGTCAATCCTAAAGGAAATCAGCCCTGAATATTCATTGGAAGGACTGATGCTGAAGCTCCAATACTTTGGCCACCTAGTGCAAAGAGCTGACTCCTTAGAAAAGACCCTGATATTGGAAAAGATTGAAGGTTAAAGTAGTTGGGGGCAGCAGAGGATGAGATGGTTAGATGGCATTACCAACTCAATGGACATGAATCTGAGCAAACTCTGGGAGATAGTGAAGGACAGGGGAGCCTGGCATGGGGCAGTCCATGGGGTTGCAAAGAGTCGGATTCGAATTGGTGACTGAACAACAACAAGAACAACTGGAGCCCTGTTTCTTGTGCTTCTCTTATTTATTTATTTATTTTTCACCATACTCCAAGGCATGTGGGATTGTCATTCCCTGACCAGGGATCAAACCAGCATACCTTACATTGGAGGGCTGAGCCTTAGCCACTGGACCACTGGGGAAGTCTCTGTGCTTCTCTTGGAGTCTAAGTAAAAACAGCACTCTATTTCTATGTGTTTCTCCTCAGTCAAACCCCATCCTTGGATCTAGTCCTGGGAATTAGTCACTCAGCTGGGAGCTTTGCTATCCTACCAAGGTACCTCTCATCCAGTGTAAGAGCTGTGTGCCAAAACAGCCTCCTCTTGTTCCAGATGTTCCAGTTTGCTCATGACTCCCAATATTTACCCCTTCTCCTCAAGGCTTACATTTCACTTTCAATATATTTTATCATACCATTCACATTTCACAAATTAGAAAGCTGAAGTCCAAGGAAAGGTCAGTAATTTGTCTGAGGTCAATCACAATGACAGATGTAAAGGAATCAGGGTTCCAATCATGGTTCTCTGATTCCAGAGGCTAGCTACACTTCGCTGGCTGCAAGAGATGCAAAAATGAGAAGATGTGGTACCCTCCCTCAGGGAACTCACAACCTGGAGACGCAGTCTGCAGTTTGGTTCATTTGTACATTTTGACAATAGACATTGACTAATAGGATTAACAGTGGAACGGATATCAGGGATTCTTGTCCTGAGGAGGCATTTTTGCATGGACAGGGCTTCAGCCCTGCCTTGGGAGAGTGGTTTGCAAACTGTTTTAGAATCTGTTGTTTTAGAACCTATGTTTTAGAATCTGTTGTTAAAAGTACAGATCCCAGAAACTTAACCAAAACCTATCAAGTCAGAATCTCCAGGTAAAGGGCCCTGAGTCTGTGTATAACTGACTCTCCAGATGAGTCTGAAAACCACACCACTCTGAAGATGAATGTTTGGGACTCATCTTCTCCAAAACCAACAAAAACGTGCTGCCTAAGAGACTACTGTCTTAGGGGAGGAGATAGGGAAGGAATTGAAGCAAAGGAGAAGAGAGCTAGGAGTTGAGAGAAGTTCAGAGAAGAGGCACAGAAACCAGACCTACGTGATGAAATGAAAGACTCCACTATGAAACACTTGGATTGAAAGGCACGCCAGCTAAACTGAGTCTTTGCCCAGAGCTGGTGGCAGCATGTGCTGATAACCCTGCCCCTGAGAACTTAAAAAAAAAAAAAAAAGTCAGCTGATTGTTTCTATGGAGATAGTTTCAACTTTGACCAGTAGGCTGAGGTATTTTGAAGGATCTAAATTAGCAAGCAACAGGCAAATGTCTAGTGCTCTTCGCTGGCTCAGTAAGGCACCTCGCTCCGGACTGCTCCCTACAGCTGAATTCAGGGTGAGTCAAGTAGAAAAGATCTGCTTTTTGATTTCAGCCACAGGGCACCCGGGAAGGCTGTTTGCGTCTTGCTGTGTGTATTTTGTTCACTTCAGTGGGTAGCTCAGTTCTCTGAAAAACCAGCAGGTGGTTTTACTATCCCAGGTGGTTTATTGTTCAAATGCAGATTGATGCTAGCTACATCAAGCTATCTGGAAGACTGTTTAGGAAACTATCTTGGAGGCAAAAGGGCTTTCCTGGTGGCTCAGACGGTAAAGAATCTGCTTGCAATGCAGAAGACCCAGGTTCAATCTCTGGGTTGGAAAGATACCCTGGAGAGGGGAATGGAAACCCACTTTGCTATTCTTGCCTGGAGAATCTCATGGACAGAGGAGCCTGGTGGGCTATAGTCCATGAGGTCACAAAGAGCTGGACACAACTGATCAACTAACACTTTCACTTTTACTTTGGAGGCAAAATGCACACTTGCCTACAAAAGTCAAGATCCAGCCTAATGTGACTACCGGAGAGATGTTTCTTGACTCAAGGAATATTTTTCAGGGATTTATTAGGAAGAAGAAGTGCTGGGGTGAAGAAAGAAAAGCCACAGGCTTCTAAAGGGAATGGAATCTTTGTTTCTTGATTAGTGATGGTAATTTTAAGTTCCATGGGAACTTTGCTCTCTTTTACTCTTTGCTTCCTGCTTCTGATGTGTTGATGTCCTGCCAGTTCTTGACTGCCGTTCCTCTAACAGGTCAAGGTCTCGAATAGTGCAGGCTTGATCCCCACCCTTCACCCTGGGACTCTGGGCGGGGGCGGGGGGAGGGGTCTGAAACCTGCTTAGCAATGTGGGTTTCAGCTTTCAGACCCTATCAGGTTGCTTCCATTTTGCTGAGGGGTCCCTCTCTACCACCACATGTGAGGCAGCTGAGTTCTTGTTTTTTGCCCTCCGGTTGCTTTCTACTTTTGGTTTCTTTGACAGTTACCAGTATACAGGGTCCTGCCTTCTGCTGCAAGGAAGTGAGGAAATCTGGAAATTTTGTGCCATTGAATTTTGAGGAATTTTGCATCTTATTAGCCCATAAAAATTCACCTGGTCTTCTGTTCTATCTTCACACTATCTCTGAGATATGTCACTCATATTTTGGTATTTCTATTTTACCTTGTTTTCCTTCTTCCTCCAGAGGGAGGCCAGTTGATACTTTTTGCCTCAGAAAAGGACAGTACACCAGGAAGAGAAAACAAAGATCTTTACTTGGCCTTTATGGTGCAATATCCTAATGGATGACCTGAATTCCAGAAGTCACAAATGGGTGTGTTTCATTTGGTCCACACCTTGGATTGATTTTTGTTTGTTTGGTGGTTGTTGGGTGGTTTCGTATGCATGTGTTTTTTTTTTTAATATAATACATTTGAGTGCCTATAGATGGGCTGGTAGTCTTAGGTTCACTACAGTCTTATATTTTGTTCACCTCTGGTCTTTATCTATAAACTTATATTACCTGTCTGACCCCAATAGGTATATGAATTTGGAACCCCTGGCATCCATTGTAAAATGGGTTTAGAAGAATGCATCATCAAGTAAGCTCATCATCAAGCATTCTCAGTCACTCAGTCGTGTCCAACTCTTTGCAACCCCATGGACAACAGCCTGCCAGGCTCCTCTGTCCATGGAATATTCCAGGCAAGAATATTGGAGTGGGTTTTCATTTCCTACTCCAGGGTATCTTCCTAACTCAGGGATCGAATCCACACCTCTTTGAGTCTCCTGCATTGGCAGGCAGGTTCTCTACCACTAGCACCACCCATTGGGCCTGCACTGGTTCAGACAGTAAAGAATCTGCCTGCAATGCTGGAGACCCGGGTTTGATACCTGGGTCAGGAATAGAAATTACTCTGAATCTAGAAAAATAGAAAAAATTTACATTTCCTGCATATGTGGGTTTGTGGACTATAAAGTTTAACTCTACTGTTCCATTACTAGTTCCGCCACATCACGGTATATATTAATATTTAACCAAAAGGCTTTAGAATTAAGGAACAGGAAAGATAAAGGTATAATCAAGAAAGAGGGTATACCAGGATGTATATTAATATTTAACATAAGTCTTCAGAGTTGGGGAAAGGAAGAGATGAAGTTAAAATCAAGAAAGAAGTAGGAAAGAAAAGCAAGAGGAAGGGGCCCGGGAAAGAATGAGCTTTCACGTGTCTATCCTCATTTGGGGAAGATAAGTAAGGTGTGTAAGTAGGGAAGGATGGCACTGGTTAAAATTCTTACTTCACCATTAACAACATAGGCAAGTTTGGGTAAGTCATTTAACTAGCTGAGCTCAATTTTCTAATTTACAATGTAAGGATAATAATAATTTTTTTTTTATTCCCATAGATTTTTTTGTGAGGGTCAAGAGAAATAATAAACATAAAAGGGTCTTGAAAAGTGAAAAGGCTTTACTATGCAGATTCCTATTACCCAGTGACAAGCCTTTAGTAAGTGCTCAGTAATTGTTTCCTATTACAGAAAAAAGGGAAATGAGGGGAATTGAATTCCAAAGGCCACTTAAAATAACCAGCCCCATTACTTGTCAAATAATTGTGATATTCGATTTGTCTTTTCCCCTTTCCTGGAGTCACTGCTGCGTTTTTTAGTTGTTAAAGATCATGCCCAGTGAAACAGGACCACTTGTATTACCAGCAAATTTCCCTCTATATTACACCAATAGACTTTGTTCTCTTCTTTATCTCAGTCCACAGAGCAGAGAGGGGTTTGGAGGAGGTAATTCAAGGAGGAGAGGCACTCATCAACACAGTGTCCTCCTCTTCACTAAACATTGAGCTCACTAACCTTCACAAGCCCCCGCTAATTGCATCTCAAACTGAGAATGGTCTCTGGCTATGGTCCTTTCACATAGTACCCTATGGGGCTAAACAACCAGGAATGGAACTGCTTAGCCCCGTCCTTTACCTCATACTTGGAGTTCAAAAACACATGTAAATCCATGGCTGATTCATGTCAATGTATGGCAAAAACCACTACAATATTTTGTAAAGTAATTAGCCTCCAACTAACAAAAATAAATGGAAAAAAGAAAACTGTTTCTCTTTTTTTCCAATTAAGAGCTCTTGTGGAAACCCTAATGACATTTTGCAGAACCTCAGAGTTCCTCAGAACCCCAGATTTGAGAATCCCAAATCTTCTTTTGTAAGTGTGTGTGTGTGTGTGTGTGTGTGTGTGTGTGTGTATACATGTGCATGTATTGGGTGGACCAAAATTTTCATTCTGGGTTTTCTGTAAGATATTAAGGAAAACCCAAATGAACTTTTTTGCCAACCCAATATTTAAATCTTGGATTTTTCTTGTTTCTTGAATTTATAAGAGAGTGTTATATAAAGAACAGATGACACAGAGGTTTGATTAATCTGAGGTCCGAGAGGCTTACAACTAAGTTCTGCAAAGGAAATCTGTCAAACTTTGCCTTGGATCCCTACCACATCTTCCGGAGATCTGCCTCATCAGCCTGTGAAAGGCGACTTTGTTTAGCCCACGTTCCAAAGGCAGTGACTGTGGGATTGCTGATCACGTGGCTACTTCCTACTGTGTGTGGCCAAGAAACCAGAGACACCATTCACAAGCACACATTGTTGACTTACCGAGTGATCTCTCTCTATCTCTCTATTTCATGTGTTCTTGTTCTTACAGGTACTATCATTATAATCTAATCCCTTGCATATACCTTGGTGTAAATGGCAAAATCCAGACCTAGAATACTATGACCATTACAGGGAATTTCTGACAATTCAGAATCAATAGCTTTACACATTTAACAGGAGCTCCAAAAAAACTAGGAGATAAAACAGTAAGCATAGTCAGCTAAGTCCTGAGACCCCAAAACAAAATTCTAAGAAAGATTCCTTTCAAAGACTGAAATCTTCTGAAACCTATCTTCTGGCATCTTTCTTTCCTCTGACGCTTATTTCCGTAATTGCAGACCTTCTTTCTTCAGGGGCTTCTCAGGATAGGAACAAACTAATTTCTGTCTCTGTCTCTCTTTCCTCAAATGTCCATACTCTACCCTAAGGCTGGTTTTCTGTGATAATCTGGATGCAGTGTCTGCACTTTATGGATACACTCACACAGAGAGTCCAGGGACAGGACTAGCGTGAGGTAAGAGGGCACCTTGGGTGCAAAATTTCAGGATGTCAAAGGCGAGGCCACGCAAGTCAACTCTGCTACCAAAGTTGGTACCCAACTTTGCTACCTCTGCTTCACCTTTAGTCTTTATCTTGATAAAGGGACTGGTGAGCTCTGAGTCCCCATTCCAGATTGGCAAGGGAGGAACATTCCAGGCATATCTTGAATCAGGTGACCAGTCCTGATCCAGTCAGCAACAACCCCCAGGAAGGAGGTCACATTGTATAAACATAGGATGGATGGTCCATCTCTGGGCTTAGGGGGCAATTCTCAGATAAAGAGAGACCATGACTTGTAAAGAAACTCTAATATTTTACATTACAAAAGCACTATATAAGTAGAGTATCTTCATTACTTGTTTGGTGCTTTTTTTTTTCTTGCTCCCATTATGAATTTCATAACTCTGAAGTATGTACAATGTATAATTTACTACACGAGTATTGGTAAGATTTCCTAAAGTTTTAACACATGGTTGCTGCCCTTGAGTTTGCAATCCACCTGGGAGAATGAGACCAGACGCAGAATGCATGCAGGAGAGTAGTTATGTTAAGTAATTCAAATGAATTCTATTTGAAAATAAAATCTGTAGTGAGTCACTATTATACGGAAGTTTTGAGAAGGAAGAAGAATGTGTGGAATAAGGCTCTCAAGTACCCCTTCTTAATGATTTCTTTTTTGGGAAGAAAGAAATAGCAGATACAAAGAGTTATAGGAAGGACCAGATCAGAAAATACCAAGGGAGCCCTGAAATGTCACACAGGATATGGGGTGTTCTTATTCATATTACATGTCCTGTCTCCCTAAGATGAATGAAAGACCCAGGAGGTTTGAATTGATGCAACCTCCTTCTGTGTAGAACTCTGCTGGTATTAAAGGAAAACATTCACAATCTTTCTATTTATTCCAAATTATTCTATTGATCATGAGTTTTCAAATGGTCAGTAATACTGGTTGTTGATGGGGAAACAGGTGCGAGGGAGTGTGTCCTTTGCGGAAAATTACTTTCTTTTAAAAATTGTTTTGCTTTTTAAATTTTTGGCTGTGCTGAGAAGTTTGTGGAATTTTAGTTCCCCAACCAGGGATGGAACCCAGACCTTTGGCATTGAGAGAGTGGAGTTCTAATCACTGGACCACCAGGGACTTCCCAGGAAATCACTTTTTCGTAAAAGAAGCACAAAATGCATTTTTTCCTTGACCCTCTCTTTCCTCTGAAGATCCCCTTTCAACAGTGAAAAACTGAGCATTAAGACCCCTCTCCCGCCCCTGCACTGCCAGACCCTGTTTATTTTCTCCAGAATCTTTTCTGGTCACAAATATAAAGCCTAAAGCCCTCACTTTGCATTCCTCCATAAAATAAAATCAAGGATCCCTTAGAGGATCAAACTTTCTGAGGGGACACCTATTACTACAATTTGTCTGAAGATATTGTTGGAAAATGATGCATATCTATATCAAAGTCTCATGTGAGAAATTTCTTTTAGGAAGATATTGGAAAGGCCTCACTTTTTCCTTTCCGTTGATAAACTGGTAACCCTTTCTATGAGAATAATTAGAACAACATGACTGACAGGTTGCCTTTTTCCCTTTGGTTGTCATTCATTCAGTGTTTCTGATTCTAGTTCATATGTTCCCAGATCCTATTTTTATTTTATTATGTCTCTGTTACCTATAAACAGGTTCAAATCCTTTGTGAATGAGTTATATAAGAAAGGAGAGAAAGAAAGAAGGAAAAGAGTGAGGGAGGAGAATACCCCAATTTTGCTCATAAAAGGGCAGAGTATGAAATAGCTGACCAAATGTATATTTCATTCTCTTTGCTACAAACAACATTTGATATTTACCACTCCACTGGAAAGCCATAGAAGCAGATCATGAAATTTTATTTTCCCTGAAAAAGAACAAATAATGGGAATTCTGAAAAGAGCTGGTGGTTGGTCTTACAATGGCAGGGAGGGATTGGAAATTTGAAAAAGTGAAAAAGAAATAATACTATAACATATTTCTTGTTTATGTAGATATGGGAATTGAAAAGCAGCACTGAAAAAAAAAAAAAAAGAAAAGAAAAGCAGCACTGATCCTTCCAGGAAATCCTTAATCTTGCTTTACCCCTTGCAGCCTAACAAACACCTGTGAAACAGGTCACCTGGGAATGATCTCAGCTGAAGAACTGAAGCTCAATTTACTCAAAACCACAAAAATAAGATTTCCTTCAGTGCTGTAATGGCTAAGATAGGAGGCTATAGTGTTAAGACTAGCTTGAATTTCCAGTTCTACTATTAATTATTTACAATACTTGGGCACGCCACTTAACCTTCCTCATATGTAAAATGAGAATAATGAGTATGCTCTGCACACCTTATTTTTCCCTCCTCCAAATGTTCTGTGTATTTTGTACTAATCTCCAGAAGTCTTCTGGGCCAGTGTAAGCCTTGTCTGAGCCTCTTCCTTGGAACCAAAGTCTCCAACTCAAAGTCTTCTCTCCCACTGCAGGAAACATCACTTGGTCTCTTTGCCTGTTGCCAATGTTCCAGCTGACAGTCACCCCGGCAAGTGCCCTGGCGGATGAGCCTGTGCACATCCAAGCGACAGGCCTGCCCCCACTGCAGATGGTGACCCTCATAGCGACCATGAAGGATGACAAGGGGAATCTATACCGGTCCCGAGCTTTCTACAGGGCTAACGAGGCTGGGGAACTGGACCTGAAGCGAGATCCTGCCGTGGGGGGCCACTACATGGGGGTCCATCCGATGGGCCTTATCTGGTCCCTGCAATCCGAGAGGCCTTTTGCCAGGCTAATTAAGAGGGATGTGATGAACACACCCTTCTGGATCACTCTGGATCTATATGACTCAGTTCACATACACAAGGTAGGCAATGTTCAGCCCAAGGCCAGCCAGGTGCTGCAGCGCTGGTTCTCCAGCCCTGACCTGGAGCGGGTGCCTATCCGAGAAGGCCGAGTGAGAGCAGCCCTGTTCCTGCCTCCAGGTGAGACTCATCTCGGGGGACCTAGAAAACACGGTTGGTGGGGATAAAAGCAAAAACAAAGGGCATCCAGTTGTTGAACTAGGATTTCCCACAATCTTTTAAAAGTAACAAGCCGTTTCATTCTGCTCAGCTTATACTTTTGTTGTTATCTACTCAGCCCTTCTGATACTCTTTCTGATCTCATTTTCTTCTCTTTTTGCTGCTCTTAGGGGAAGGCCCATTCCCAGGACTCCTTGATTTGTTAGGGGGCATCGGGGGTCTTGTTGAATATCGGGCCAGTCTTTTGGCTGCCCGTGGATTTGCAGTGCTGGCTTTAGCATATTTTGCCTATGATGACCTGCCCAATCAGCTGGAGGAGGTGGACCTGGAATATTTTGAGGAGGCTGCCAACTTGCTACTAGCTCATCCCAAGGTACTTAAAATACTTTTCATTTTACCTGGCAATATTATAGCAAATATATATATATATTATCACAAATGTCTGTTTTGCCTGTGTTACCAGTTTGTTTAGACTGGGGCACAGCACACTTGAGTTAAAATTGGGGATAATAATATCAACCCTGTAGGATTGCTGGGTTGATTAGGATCAGCTTAATGCTTACTGGCACAGAGAAGACAATAAATATTGGGTATATTATGATCCTCTTCATTTTCTAGTTCAAAAAGGTTTATATATTAGGTATTTCTTGAAAGTGCTGCACTTGATATGTCAGCAAATTTGGAAAACTCAGCAGTGGCCACAGGACTGGAAAAGGTCAGTTTTCATTCCAATCCCAAAGAAAGGCAATGCCAAAGAATGCTCAAACTACTGCACAATTGCACTCATCTCACATGCTAGTAAAGTAATGCTCAAAATTCTCCAAGCCAGGCTTCATCTATACGTGAACTGTGAATTTCCAGATGTTCAAGCTGGTTTTAGAAAAGGCAGAGGAACCAGAGATCAAATTGTTAACCTCTGCTGGATCATCAAAAAAGCAAGGGAGTTCCAGAAAAACATCTATTTCTGCTTTATTGACTACGCCAAAGCCTTTGACTATATGGATCACAATAAACTATAGACAATTCTGAAAGAGATGGGAATACCAGACCACCTGACCTGCCTCTTGAGAAATCTGTATGCCAAGGTTAGAACTGGACATGGAACAACAGACTGGTTCAAAATAGGAAAGGGAGTACATCAAGGCTGTATATTGTCACCCTGCTCGTTTAACTTATATGCAGAGTACATCATGAGAAACGCTGGGCTGGATGAAGCACAAGCTGGAATCAAGATTGCCGGGAGAAATATCAATAACCTCAGATATGCAGATGACACCACCCTTATGGCAGAAAGTGAAGAAGAACTAAGGAGTCTCTTGATGAAAGTTAAAGAGGAGAGTGAAAAAGTTGGCTTAAAGCTCAACATTCAGAAAACTAAGATCATGGCTTCTGGTCCCATCACTTCATGGGAAACAGATGGGGAAACAGTGGCTGACTTTATTTTTCTGGGCTCCAAAATCACTGCAGATGGTGACTGCAGCCATGAAATTAAATGACACTTAGTCCTTGGAAGGAAAGTTATGACCAACCTAGACAGCATATTAAAAAGCAGAGACATTACTTTGTCAACAAAGGTCTGTCTAGTCGAGGCTATGGTTTTTCCAGTGGTCATGTATGGATGTGAGAGTTGAACTATTAAGAAAGCTGAGTGCAGAAGAATTGATGCTTTTGAACTGTGGTGTTGGAGAAGACTCTTGAGAGTCCCTTGGACTGCAAGGAGATCCAACCAGTCCATCCTAAAGGAGATCAGTCCTGGGTGCTCATTGAAAGAACTGATGTTGAAGCTGAAACTGCAATACTTTGGCCACCTGATGTGAAGAGCTGACTCATTTGAAAAGACCCTGATGCTGGGAAAGATTGAGGGCAGGAGGAGAAGGGGGCGACAGAGGATGAGATGATTGGATGGCATCACCGACTCAATGGACATGGGTTTGGATGGACTCCGGGAGTTAGTGATGGACAGGGAGGCCTGGCGTGCTGCAGTTCATGGAGTCACAAAGAGTCGGACACAACTGAGCGACTGAACTAAACTGAACAGTTCAACCTGACGTGGTAGAACAATCATATCACCTAATGTTTATTCAGTGATTATTTGTTAGACTCTATGCTATATACTTTATATGTACCCTTTTATTTAATGCTCATAATTACCAGATGAAAGTACTTTTGACATGGTCCTCATCTTTCAGATGAGAAGGCCTACCCATCTCAGTTGAGTAAGATGCCAAAACTCCACAGCCAGTTAGCGACAGAGCCTTCGGGCAATGTCTTGGCTCCAAACCATTGTCATTCTGGCTCCCCGAATTGTATCTTTCTCCCCTGGGAGAGCCTTGACTCTTCTCAAGAAGAGACAGAATATGTATCCTATTGGAGCATCACCAGTACTCCCATTTTGTGTTATCATCATTATAATCAAATAGATGTATGACTTTTTCTAAGCGTATTTTGGCTCTTTTTAAAGGATTGCCTAGAAGGAATTAAATCCCAGATAAAATGTTTTCAACTGAATTTTTTTGTTTTTTCATTTCAAGATTTAACTATTTGTGACACTTTAGGAGGAGAAAGGGCAATTGCCAAAATTCAATTTGTGGTTAAATTCAGCAGAAGAGGTTCAATTTCCACCTCTGCCCCTTGATACTGTTGTAACCTTGAGCAAGACTTAAACTTCCTGAATTTCCATTTTCTTGGAAGGAATGAGATGACATGTGTAAAGCACTTATGGAGGGCCTCGCGTATAGTAAATGCTCAATTAATACACCTCATCACTTGTGCCCATCTGGCTTCTTCCCTCTTCCTTTTCCCATACCCTCAATCCATGCCAAAGTGTTTTAGGTTCTCTCTCAATACATTATGGCCTCTTCTCCCTCTTGGCTGATGTTCTAGTCCATTCCCTCATCACAGCTCACCTGTTATTCTGCAACAGTGCATCAGTCAGCTACAGCCCTCCTTTTTCACTCCACGTGGATTGTTCCCAGATGTGGTTGCACACTGGATTTCCTTGGCCATAGTTTATAGTATCAGATTCTTGGGGCCACTCAGACCTATTAAATTAGCTCTCAAAAAAACTGGATCTCAGAAAGTTCTGATTTTAAAGTCTCCCCCCCCCCCCCAGGTGATTCTGATGATAGAAAGGTGCTGGGATACAATTGTGAGCAAAGTAAATACACAGGGTTACTATGTATTTGCCATTGTTCATCCAGATTGCCCTTCCTTTCCTCGTTCTTCTCTCAGACTTCTTCCCTTCCCACTGCTCCCTCGGCCCAGCACAAAATTAAGGACTCCCTCCTGTGACCCCTGCTTTGCCTATTGGACTGGGTACTGAAATCCAGTTTATAGAATCCGAGTCTTTCATCTTTACCCTTCCAATGCTTCCAGGATTAGCATTTAGGTTAACCAATATGCAAATCCTCTGTAGCTGTAAAATGCCGTTTAAATAGGAATTACACTTACCTAATAGTTGAAAGAACCCAGGACACCTCCTTTTCTAGCTGGAGAGAAGAATTTGATTCTTCAGAATGTTTACCTGCCTCTGCTTGAATGTTGCTGGTACATTAGACCCTTTTTGCTTTATATAGAACTCCGCTTTTGATGAGCAGTTTTAGTGTCTATTGTTTTACTTGATCTTTATAACAGTCGTGCAAGG
Organism: Cervus elaphus; assembly: GCF_910594005.1. Lineage (NCBI taxonomy): Eukaryota > Metazoa > Chordata > Mammalia > Artiodactyla > Cervidae > Cervus > Cervus elaphus. The sequence continues at coordinate 20,490,508 of NC_057830.1, forward strand.
TAGGTAATATTATGACCCGCCCCCTCTCCCACGTAAGACAATAAGGCTTAGGGAGTGTAAGTAGATGATGATCTCTCTTGGTCTCAGAAGCTGGTAAACCCTAGTGCCAGGACTCCCACTCCCCATTTCCTGACTGTCCCTGTCATCCCAGCTTACTGGCCTGTAAGCCAGCTCCTTCTCAGAGAATGGCCCTCAATGGGTTCCCTTCATTTTGTCCTTCAGGTCCAAAAGCCGGGAATTGGAGTGATATCTGTGAGCAAAGGTGCAGAGATCGGGCTGGCCATGGCCTGCTACCTCAAGCAGGTGGCAGCCACTGTCTGCATCAATGGGACCAATGCCATCCATGAATTTCCGCTCAGGTACAAGGATCTGGTCATAGCCCCCATCCCCTCGTACCCAGAGCGCATGCAGGTCAACGTCGAGGGCGCTGTGCGCATCCGCCACTTCAAGGGCGACCCCAGAGATGAACGGAATCAACATAGTGTGCTTCCTGTTGAAAAGGCCCGGGGCCCAATCCTCTTCGTCGTAGGCGAGGCTGACGAATGCTTCAATAGCAAGGAATACGCTGAGCAGGCGCTGGACCAGCTGCGGAGGCACGGGAAAAGCAGCGGAAGGATGCTGGCCTACCCTGGGGCGGGCCACCTGCTGGAGCCGCACTACGGGCCCCTGTGCTATATGTCCTGGAGCCGCGGCCTCTTCCTCCCCATGCTCTGGGGCGGCGACCCTGAGGGCCACGCCGCAGCCCAGGAGCACTCCTGGCAAGAGATCCTGAAATTCTTCAGGCAACACCTTGTTCTGAGCAGAAGCACACTCTAAGGGGGATGATGGGGTGGGGAGACCAGGGGAAAAAAAAAAAAAAAAGAATCAGGCAGGGCTATGGGTGAGGGAAGGGGCTCTCTTGATTTCTCTAGATTCACAGTCATCTTGAGTCAACTGGAAGGAAATTGGACAAAATCAAAGAAATCAGATGCATCTGAACTATTTCTGATAAAATTGTATGTGTTTTGTAAATCTTTGTAAATTGAATCTTAGTTGATATGCACCAGGGTACGTTGCTCCTTCAAAATTTTGACGCCCTTGAACATTGAACAACCTTTTGTATCCCTACTGGGGAGACCGTGGGCCCGGGTATTGCCAATCTAGATGAATTTCCTGGAACGCTGAGGTCCCTTGTGAAGTCATATTCTGCTTAAACTGTTCTGAGTTGAACTTGACATTTGATTTGGAAAGTTCCAATACCTTATGTGCTTCTGGAGCATTTAGTGACTAAATGAGTTATATTTAAAGTGATTACAGGAGTGCCTGGCACATAGTGATTTCAGTATCAGAGTTAGCTATTATCATTTCCATAATGCTTTTCTCCTTCAATCTGTTAATATGGTGAATTGTATTCATTGACACACTAATTTTTCTTATTCATCTAATTCTACTAGGTCAGTTTCTCATCTTGACTAGTTTGGGTTTTAAAATTAAAAAATTTTTTGGCGCTAACCTAGTCATTTATATTTTCTAAGAATTTCATCTCTATTTTCCGGAACACATTTCTCTCTCTCTCTCTTTTTAACATATCAACTGTCGTTTTATTTGCATGCTTTTGCCTTTTACTTTGAATCCGACCTGCTAAATATTTGTCTATTTTGTTGATCTTTTCCTGGAACAGCTTTTGGGTTGTTTATGGGTCAAATCTAATTTTTCCTGATTCATCAACTTCTGCTTCTTTGAAATAAGTTTATTCTTTCTGTCATATTTGTGTTTTTCTGGCTTTTTGATATACAATGTTCTCATTTTGTTAATGTCTAAGTAGTTTGTGATTTACTCCCTGCCCCTCCCTTAAACCCAAGAGTCCTTTTACAGAAGTACCAAGTATCATCCTGTAGTTAACTTGTTCTTTAAAAGGGAATCTCACTTTGTATTGGAGGGGTCAGATTGTCACCCTCGGAACGCACTGATCAAACTTAGTGTCTCTAAAAATGGTCAACTTGAAATAACATGTTTCATGATGAGATGTAATGTGGAGTGCCCAGCACTTCTTAGAACTCTTCTAACAACACTAGTAAGCTTGAAGTTTTAATGTCAAGCTTTAAATCCAGTCCTTAGATCAAACTTCTTACTAATGTGGTAGCTAGTGAAAAAGATAAATGGTACTACAAGGAGACAGCCATAGATTGTTATCATTCTATGATCTGATCTCTTCATAAGTTAATTACCAACTGACCTGGTCTCTTTTCATAAGTTAATTGCATGGAAATTTTTGGAATTTTTCACTTTGTAGGATTTTGTTTTTCTTTATGCATTGGAGTGAGCTGGAGAATTATTCACAATTAAAAGGGACTTGAGAGGCATATCAACCAAATGCTGTGTGTGGGACGGGTTTGAACAAAATAACTGTAAAAAGATTTTTGAGTGGTAACTAGAGAAATATGAATATGACTAGATAGTAAACAATACTATGAAATTGTTGTCTTGTTAGGTGTCAGAATGGTATTGGGGTTATGTAAAAAAATAACTTTTTAGAGACGGATATTGACATATTTAGAGGTAAAGAGTCACAATATCTGGGAATCATTTTAAAATACCTCAGGCATATGGAAAATGTGAGAAATTATTATATCTAGATGATGCATATACTGAGGTTTGTTTTCTCTAATGTATGCTTGCAAATTTTTAATAATAAAAGTTAAAAAATAAGATACAATTGGTATATTTATTTTTCTGCCCAACAGATAAGCACTTTAGCATGCCATACATCTTTTCTCCATGATATACCTCATTAATTTCAGATTAATTTTTTGCAATCAGTAATCATTATTTTAAATTAATTTTCATTGGAGTGTAGTTGCTTTACAATGCTGTATTCGTTTCTGCTATATAGCAAAGTGGATCAGTTACATGTATATACACATATATCCCTTCTTTTTTAGATTTCCTTCCCATTTAGGTCACCATAGAGCACTGAGTAGAGTTCCCTCTGCTATACAATTGGTTCTCATTAGTTATCTATTGATATTTTATACATAGTAGTGTATGAAGGTCAATCCCAATCTCCTAATTCATCCCCCTCCTCCTTCCCTGCTTGGTAACCATGAGTTGGTTCTCTATATCTGTGACTCTCTGCTTTGCAAATAAGTTCATCTGTACCATTTTTCTAGACTCCACATGTACATGATATTACACAATATTTGTTTTTCTCTTTAGTCTTTTTATTTTGGCATCCATTGTTGCCAATGAGAAATCTGATTCTTGCTACTTTGTGGGATTTTTTTCTTCTTTTTCTGAAAATTTCTTACAATTTTCTCTTTGTTTTTAGCGTTCTGAAATTCCATCAGGATATGACTAGGAGTGGGCTTATTATTAGTATTTTAATTTATTTTGCTTGGTACCCCAGGGGCTGAATCTGTATCACATGTTCATGCCTAAATTGATCACAGGTGAGGGAGATGAGACCACCATACTAACTTAGACAATCAAGACTAACCCAGGGGTACAGCGATGGGCCACCATCCATTGAAAACCATGTCCATTTAGTGAACTGTGAACAAAAATAAGATCCATTATTAGGGAGGGCTATTCAGTTGCCAGTCAGCACAGTTTGCCCCGCCTGCTTTCACTATTTCCCCTAATTATTTCAATAACAAGTGAAAATTTGGTTGGGGGAGATGTGCTCTTCTCATTTCTGATGCATTTCAAGTATTTTCTGTATCTAATGGGCAAAGATTACCCCTCAATTAACCTGTCCAGACATTTTGACTCTCTTAGCTTTGCCTTCCTTGTTTGTGTCCTTTGGCTGACTGCAGAAGTATTTCTAGTTTAAACATTTGTAGAATACTTTTCATCTGTATATATGAATCCTAGTAACGTTCACCCTATCACATTCCCTTTCTAGGGTGTTTGGACAGTCTATCCCAAAGACAAAGGTTTATGTGCCCTTGAACACAAATAATTTATAATGCTGGAAACTGGCAGCCTCTTAGTCTCTGGATTTTCTTTATCTCTAAGGCTTCCCATTTCACTGTTTCTTTGTTGTGTCTTAACCTTGACTAGGTATTTTCCTCTCAGCCTTTGTATGTGGTTTTCACAGATTTCTATTGCTTCTGGTAGAAAGTTCAATCGGTTTAAAAATCTCTGCTGCTTACATGCTTGTTGCATAACCTTTCTCCTTTTTAATTGTACCCACATATGTCCCGGTGCTTCTGTGATTCTGGATTTACTCCATCCCCCACAGGTGAGTGGTGATTGGCGTAGACCAATCATGGTGGTCTTTTTTCCCTCATCCAGTGATTTGTGTAAGGCACAGAATGTGGCATAATTCTGGCCAATGAGATGTCAGAGACATCTGAAGAGAATGGAGATTGTCTGAAAGAGACATTTTTGGAATTTGGAGGGAAGTTTTCCATTTGGATGTTGTATCTTAAGGTGGATGATATCCTGAGACCATGAGGGGAGTTTGTCTGAGGACAAAGCCAACACCCAAGGTCTGAGCCATTTATTAGAGGTCTGACATTTATTAGACTTTTAAAGTTTCATAAGATTATATAATATGTATAACCTGAGAGGCATGGATTGTGTTTTATTCTTTTTTAAAGTTTTTTTTTTTTTTTGATGTGGACAAATTTTAAAGTCTCTAACGAATTTGTCACAATATTGCTTCTGCTTTATATTATGGTTTTTTGGCCTCAAGGCATGTGGAATCTTAGCTGCCCAACCAGGGATAGAACTAACCCACACCTCCTGCATTGGACGGTGAAGTCTTAACCACTGGACTGCCAGAGAAGTCCCAAGGACCATGTATTGTTGCTGGAGGAGATTGTATTACATTTTCCTTGTGATGATGCAATAGTGGGGAGAAGTGAAACCTCTGATGGTGAGTAGAGTCACCTCCATCTTCCCAATTGGAAGGGAGCTGAAAATAAGCCATCTATATAGAAAAAATACAGACCAAAATGCTTATTGAGTTTTTACTGTATACCAGAAACTTTGCTACAAGGTTTTTTTGAGTTATCTAATTGAATCTTCAGAGCAGCTTTAACAGTAGACATCCCAAGAGGCTCTGAGATGGATTAGCATTGTCATTCAGCTGGTCACAGGATAGGATCCTGGGTTTGAGTTTTAGCAATCTCAGTCCTGTGATTATAGGAGAGAAGGATCTTTTTCAGAGCACACATAGAAGCTTTCAGATCATCTGTAGGGCATACAAGTTGGGAATTTAAATTCCTGAGTTCATCTTCTTTCCCTACTTTGTCCAGTAACACTAAGAGCAACAAGCTAATCTTATATTTATCAGTTTGCCAAAAATGTTCTAAAGTATCATATACAAATTTACCCAGCCTTTTCATTCTTATAAGAGGTTGATGAGAAGTATTCAGGGGTGCCTTTTTTTTTTCCTGTCTTCATTGCCAAGTCATGCCATAGACTATCAGTGTTCTCCTTATTACTCAAAATAGAATAATTATCATATTTAAATCTAATCAGATTAAAGAGCCAATTCAAGAAACACCAGAGCCAATTCAAAAAAACTCAATCTTAAAATTCTGTTTTTTTGTTTGTTTTTTTAGAAACACTGTCTGTACAAAAATCTCAGTCAGAGTTCTCAAGAGAAATAGAACCATATGATAAATACAGAATTTTTTTTTTTTAAGGCATTGGCTCTTGTGGTTACAGAGGCTGAGAAGTCTCCAAGTCCACAACCTGCAGTCTGGAGACCCAGAAGAGCTGATGGTGTAATTGTAGTCCAAGTCTGAAGGCCTGAGAACCACAAGAGTTAACAATGTGAATTCCAGTGTAAAAGCTGGCAGCCTCGATATCCAAGGAGAGCTGATGTTTCAGTATGAGACTGAAGTCAGGAAAAGACAGATGTCTTAGCTCAAACAGGCAGGCAGAGTTCCCTTTTTAAAGGAAGGTCAGCCTTTTTATTCTATTCAGTTTTCCATTAATTGGATGAGGGCCACCTATGTTAGGGAGGGCAATCCATGTTTTTACTCAGTCTGTTGAATCTCATGTAATCTCATCCAAGAACACCCTCACAGATATACCCACAATAATGTTTGACCAAATATCTGGGGCTCCAGTGGCTCAGTCAAACTGATACATAAAATTAACCACCACAGTATAGATAGTCACTAAATTATTTCCATTTTATAGATGAGTAAACCAAGCCTTGGGGAGCTTAAGTTACCTAAGCTTACACAAATATAGATGAATTTATAATAGGATTGAATTTACAGTCTTTCAGAACTCATGTAACTATCATTACCTGCCTGACAGCAGTATCTACCCAGGTTGCAGTATCTAGGGATAAAATAATCTAATCTTCTCTTATCTGTTATATCAATATTATGGCTTCCACTATAATTGAGGTTGGATGTGGTAAGGGCCTTTATAATTTTCTGGTTATATTAAAAGACAGACTAGTCCAATGACAGAGGACCTTACAATACTTTAATTGATAATATCACATATACAGAAAGAAAAATTCAGACAAGCAGAGTATGTTCTGGCCTCAGTGAGAAAGGTTTAGTGAATGTCTCGCATTGTTCTGAATGAAAAACACTGGGTTAGAGAAGAAAATCCACAAGTAAAGGAAATAGAGTTGAGTTCACAACAGAGAAGTCATCTTATCCATGGGATCAGGACTGTGCAGCAGGTTTTTCCCATGGCTATTCAGTTATGAAAGTGAAAGTAATAATTGCTCAGTCGTGTCTGACTCTTTGCAACCCCATGGACAGTAGCCCACCAGGCTCCTCTGTCCATGGAATTCTCCAGGCAAGAATGCCGGAGTGGGTGGCCATTCCTTTCTCTAGGGGATCTTCCTGACCCAGGGATTGAACTTGGGTCTCCTTCATTGCAGGCAGATTCTTTACCATCTGAGTCACCCGAGAATACACTATTCACCTTTAAAAAGAAATTCACGCTAATCAAGCAACATTTTAACTAATAAAATGGTTTTCTAGACACCTCGATTACAAGATGAAGTATGGATTGTTGTTGAGTTGCTAAGTCGTGTCTGACTCTTTTGCACTCCCATGGATTTTAGCCTGCCAGAACACCTTTGTCCATGGAATTCTCCAGGCAAGAATACTTCAGTGGGTTGCCATTTCCTACTCCAGGGAATCTTCCCAACCCAGAGATCAAATCAGTATCTCCTGTGGCTCTTGCATTGGCAGGCGGATTCTTTACCACTGAGCCACCTGGGAAGCCTGGGATGTCAAATTTTGGACATAAATGAGTGATCATGCAACCATTGATTAATAAATGTTTCTTGAGTATACACATGGTGTGTTAAAGATAATATTTGAAAATGTTTTTACATGCTTTTATCCTCACATTTCCTTGCTCTTTTTTCCCCCTGGTTTTATCTGAAACCAAATACATTGATTAGTCAAACCCATTTCACTTGCCTTCACTAATCAAGGTTGTTTTAAGACTTGTATGTCTTATGACTACTTGTCTTCTAAGAGGCGTGTAGCATAAACAAGATGTTTGCCTGAGTTATTTTCAAGGATGTTGGACTCTCAGCTCTGTCTAGTTCAGGCTGAACTGGTTAGGACAGGGTAGCACCATCGACCCTCTGGCTGGGCACCTGTTGGTGTCCGCTGGGTGACCTTTTGAACATGGAGAGGCTTGGAGATTAGCTACGCCTGTGCAGGACCATGAGCCTTGCACCTTTTCCCAATCACCTTTCCCCCACGCCCCCTCTCGCCTCAGCCAGCTCCCCTCTGCTTCTTCATTGGTCATCCCCTGAATACTCCACCCTCTTGTCTTCTGGGGCTTTGATTTGAGGCTTGTTCTCCCATTTCCTCACCTTGCAAGTAACTGTCCTTGCTGCGAGCCTCGCTGATTCAGCGTTTTGGCTTGCTCTGCCTCCCGAAAAATGAACCTGGCCCAGTAACAAATTTGGTGGGTCAACCAGGAGGTAAGTCCAAACAGGATTTTGCCCGTTGGTTCTTTGGCCTCTCCCGGGGGCTGAGCGGCTGAGAGCCTGTGCGCTGAGTCCAAGAGGTAGCCGGGTCCATTTGCGGCAGGAACGGTCCCTGCGGCTGACCCAGGGAGGGGCCGCCAGGCCTCCGCACTTAGTATCCTGTTGCGGTGAAACAGTGGTTTGGAGGAGATTGAGGGTTTGGAAGATGACTTTTGGGTAACCTTGTTAAAGAAACACACCTGCCCACGTTCTGTGTGGGATCTGGGACCCACGGGTCATGGGTGGAGGCCCACCTGGCGGGATGTGGGCAGGCAATATGAAATGTTACCGTTCCTGGGTTAAAAGCTTGAGACTTCATTTTTTGATCTTGTAAGGTGCGGCAATATCTTTCAAGCCAGCGATCCCCAACCTTTTTGGCACAGGGGACCAGTTGTGTGGAAGACAGTTTTTCCTGGGTGGGGTAGAGTTGGGGAATGGTTTTAGTTTCTCCCGCCGCTCACCTCCTGCTGTGCGGCCTGGTTCCTCTCTGGCCACAGATCAGTACCAGTCGTGGTTCGTGGGGTCGGGGTCCCCTGTTTTAGGACTAGTCCCCACTAGGGGTGCGAATGCTGAAACTGGGCAGCCAGGGGGGTTGGTCCCAGTCCATTCTCCTTTTTCAACTTCAGATTTATTTAATTGGAATAAATAATGGGAATATGTACTGTTCCCTTAAGATGTCAACATACAGAGATGACCCAAGGAGAATCGAAAAAAAATTTGCAGCCCACAGCCCAACCTGAGCTGATGTTCAAGGTTTATTACCCATACTCCTCACTTCAGAAGAGCATAGAAGGTGCTGGGTAAAGCTGGGGAGGAGGCAGGTGGGCCTCATTCAGAATCCCTGGCAGCCCAATAGAGGCTGCTGCAAGGGCAGCAGAACCCACAGTGGGTCCTGTTTGGGAAGTGGTGCTGGAGACGGGCCCAAACGGGGCCAAAACAAAGCCACCTTAATAAAGCACAGGAAGGAAACAAACTGAGTGAAGATCCTTTGGAGTTTCTAGAAAGGATCTTTAAAGCCTATAGGCATATACAGATAGTCTCTGAGGCCCCAGAGAATTTAAAGATGGTTAACATGACTTTTATCAGTGCCTCTAACATACAAAGGAAAGTACAAAAGGTGGAAGGGACTTTGGGTATGCCTATGTCCCACCTTGTTGAGATTGCCTTCAAAATTCCTAATGGCAGGGCCCAGGTTTAGGAAGAAGGAACAACAGAATGAGACAACAGGCCACTCCGCTGGCGGCTGCTGTAACACATTTGGTCCACAGAGCTGACCAAATCAAGGACCCCCACGAGGGACTTGGCAAAAGGTAGGGGGCCCCAGGGCCTAAACTCCTTGAATGGATAACTGATACTTGGCACCTCTCTGGGTTACTTTCAGGTCTTCACATGGATAAAGCTCATTCTGCCCCAGGACGTTGGTACACACTGTTCCCTTAGCCTCGTGTGCTTTTTGCTACTTTTCTGTCTGGTCATCTTCTCCTCATTCAAATGAATATGTCATTTCAAAGAAGACGTAACACTTGTCTTACCTAAATCAGGTCTTCCTTCAAAACACGGAGTATTCTGTGGTGGTTCTCCTTTTCTTCCGTTTGACCCTAAATTCCATAGGGGTGAGTAGTAGGTCAATTTTGTATATTCCCAGTTCTTGGCATGATTCTTAACACATAACAGATGCTCATTAAATTCCTAGTGAATGATCGTATCACTCAATCCTGGGATATCTGGATCAAGAACTAGGATGGAAGCAAGAGATTAGCTGTTCATTACAAGATTCCCGTGGTAGTAGAGGGGATGATTGTGAATGACAGGCTAGTTCTAGTACACACCTTGACTTCAGCAGGGCAAGAACAGTGTAACAGTCTTAATGTAACCTCCTTGAAACTAACTAGGGCAATCTGGTAATTGTGTCTGCCTCCAAGATACTTAACACCTTCAAAGTTCTGGTCATTGCAAACAGTAGAAAAATCAAGGCAATTTTTTAGAAACAAAAGTGCTATTCCTGGCACTCTTCTCCTCTTTAAATCATACTAGTGATGTCTACTCCTCCTCCTGTGTATGCGATTATGCCTGTTTACATTCTAATTAACTGGAGCTGCATATAGCCTTTCTGTCTATCATAGCTTAATTAGATCTCTAGAATTTACCAAGAGTCACCCACATGTTCATAACTGCTGACTGTAGTTTCCTCACACTTAATTCTGTATCTAAATATATTTTATGTTTCATCTACCTCCAGGCTGTATGCAAATTCTCTTTATTTCCAAACTAGACATAATCTCTTTCAGGCAAATTAAGTGGAACCCTGGCATCCATCTATTTGACACAGTTTTCTCTGTCAGATCCTATTCTGGGTGCAGAATCAAAGAACTGAAAGTGTCATAAATAAACCCTCAGGGGCTAATAGTTTCATGAGGTTGCTTATGTCCATACACTAATCAGCTTTTCTTTAGTTTCCTTTCACTTCCCTCTCTCAGTGAATCAGACTTCTGACACTCCTCTGGGCTTCTTTAAAAAGAAGAAAAGCTCATTGCAGACTTCATCCTAAGGTGATAGTGACCACTCCTACTTGGAGGGCTTTATCCTGGGTAGACAGCCCACATGGAGGGGTCTCTAGCCTTAAGAAACGAGTCTCAGATGGCAGGCTTGAAAGGTCAATGAAGTGACTTGGCCTGTGAAGTGACGTGGGCCTAAATCAGGGGTAACACTGAGGTTGCCTTGTCATATGGAAGGAATCAGACTGACCCAGTGATCCCAGGGGATGTGAGCCCAGACATGGTCCTTGGTTCTAGGTGCCCCAGTGTTGTGTTCTGTGGAACATCATTGAGTCCTGTATCAGTAACTTCCAAAGGCCAGGAAATTGGAGTCTGTGGTTGGAGCCCTCAGAACACTTCTAATAGGTCCTTCCAGACTGAAATCAAAGTGAAGAGTGTAAGGGTAACCCTCACTTGGTCAACTTATGTTCTTGGAAATACCATTTGATATTTAGATGGTCTCTTACTGTGATAAGAAATGGGCAATGTAGAGTCAGGGGTGTGCCAGTATTTTTCAGAATGTCTTATGAACAATGAAACTGAGCTCTCATTGCTGTTATTAAAAGAACTATAAAATATATTTGGAAGATGAATCACTCTGAAGTTGGGCAACATTATACTTGGGTAGCTTATCCCAGAATGGAAGGCTCAGAGCTTGCAAATCATTCCTTCTCATAAGTAGAATGCCTCTTTCTTAAGATGTGCTTTTGTCACCTACACCACCCTGAACCACATAAGTAGGTGATGATGTGAAAAAAACCTCTGAGAAGATGCAGACTTGGTTCAGAGACATTTTAACGTAGTGGAAAGAATGGAATTTGGAGTCAGGCAAACCTGGATTCCAACATTACTGCTGATGTATATAACACCACCTTGGAGTTGTTACAGCTTCTTTGAGTTCACTGTTTATACATGTGTGTATAGTTATTTAATTTTAATTGGAGGATAATTGCTCTACGATATTGTATTGGTTTCTGCCATACATCAACATGAATCAGCCATAGGTTTAGTTGTGTCCCCTGCCTCATGAACCGCCCCCCCCCCCCCCCCCCCCACCATTGCACCCCTCTAGGTTGTCACAGAACACCAGTTTTTGTCTCATTCAACAAATTCCCACTGGCTATCTGTTTTACATACGGTCATCTTTGTGTTTCCATGCTATGCTCTCAATTCGACCCATCCTCTCTTTTTCCCACTGTGCCCAAAAGTCTGTTCTCTATATCTGGGTTCACTGTTTTGAACAACCAGATTATGGTTGTGGTTTAGCATTGGGGATGAGTAGGGCTTTCAACACTTCCCTTTCTTGCCCACTTCCCCAACTTTTAGTCTGATGTCTCTCAAAAGATGGTGTGAGTGTTTATACATGTAAGTGCAAATAAGTTTAGGCCAGAATGAGATGCAGGATGAGTTTTAGCAGAGTCAAAATGACTGAATTTTTACTGATGCCTTAGAAGTATCTATGGGAAGACTGAAGACAAAGGTAGCTTGCTAGAAAACCAGAATGTGCTTCTGAGTGTCTTAAATACACAAATTATTTGGCCTAAGCACACATACTTCTTCATGAAAGGACATATCAGCCATGCCTCTATTATGACTGATCCCAATAGCCAGGGAATTGAAGAGGATAAACACTTACTGAGGTCACATCATTGTGAGTCTTCAAATACTCAGGGGATGAAGCATAAAACAAAGGACATGAGCCAAAATTCATTTTGTGAATAACTTTTTTCTTTAGAAAAAAAAAAATATGTACAAAAAAATCTCAGAAGAACCAACATGGAAGTGTTGAGAAAACATTCTGATAGATACAGACAAGGGAGCTCCTGCTCTCAAGGAAGTTACACGTTAGTTATTACCATGCTAGAAAAATGAGATGCAGTTAAAGTCCTAGAACAATTAAAAGCCCCAAAGTCAAGCTGTTGCTTTGGGGCTCTAGGTTGTAGATGCTCTGATACCCTCTCTGTAAAATAATACTGTGCAAACTGTAAAATATTCATTTTCATATAAAGTCCATACAATATGATATACAAAACTGAGTTGACAGGGGATGCTGGTACTGGCTGGTTTTTTGGGAAAGAAGGCTACAGTGTTACCTGCCAACCCAAGGGCATGATTACAGAAAGATCTTGAATTTCTTAACCAGGAGAGGCCATTATCTAAGGATCATACCAACATCCTGCCATTTCTTGTGTAAGAAGAATTTCCTGCCATTGCTTGTGTAACTTAGGTGATTTTTTTCTTATTAATATGTTACTTTAACTTGGGATGCAATCACATGTTAAGAAGTCAGAATATAAAGTCCTTTTTCAAAGTAATACTTCTTTCCACACAACTGATTTTGAGATTTACCATTAACCAACATTGTTTACCCTGCAACTCAAAAGTTTTTTTTAAAATTCAAAAATTCTGGAGGAGGCAGCAACTGTGATAATAAAAGATTAAAGTGAATTATTATATTTCATTTCAGTGTCTATAAAACTGATAAAAGAAGGTTTGTGTACAAATATCACAAAACAACATCAATCATTGAATAAATGTGGTTCTTCAATGCACACCTGAACAAGAAGAAAACTTTGTTTAAAATTCTGGCATAAATATATTAAAGCTGACCAAAAAAAAAAAAAAAATCAGGGCAAGCTACATCACTTCCTCATACAAAAAATGTACAAAACATTAGCCTCTAACTAGATAAACATAATACTTGTCTTCACAGTTTGATATCAAGTAACTGTGTCTTGAAGTATCGAATTGGAGGGTGATTAAAAAAAAAAAAAAAAAACAGCTTGTGACACGTCAGCCGTTTCAGGTAACTTCGGTCATGGAGGCAGAGTGATTCTGCAAACATAAGCAGATACAATCTTAGTTGACTCATGTACACACTCTCACTTCCCTCAATATCCCCTTGATTCCTGTCTCAAGTTCACAGTCTGTTCCTGCTCCCTGACGTGTGTTTCCAAGGCCCCTCAACTTTTTACCTCTTCTATTAAACCTTCCCTGATTTTTTTCAGCCAAAATAAACTCATCTGTCTTGTATTATACTTAATTATATTCTATGAAACATTTGAAGATCTCAAAGTAGTTTTAGCTGCATCCTACATTTTTTTTTTTTTTAGTGTTGTGGTTTTAATTTTGAACATTTCTAATCTTTGAAAAATTTCCATATGATGTATTCTGAGCCATGAATTTTCAGAGCGGTGAGTTTAATGTTTTCAAATGTATAGCAGTTTTGGTTTAAGGTATCTTTGAATTTCTGGAGAATGGCATCTGTGTGATCTATTGAATAGATTTTTTTTTTACACAAATTTTTTTAAATTGTGAAAATATAACACTGAATGCTTTTAAAGTTTCTTGATTGGCTTTATAGTCTTACATGTAGTTTGTTTTAAATGTTTGTGTTTTGAGGATTATATATTGACTTAGATGAACCTTATTAACTTTTTACTATATTTTGTTTGCTTATTACTGAAGAAAGTGTTAAAATCTATGATTGCCATTTTATCCACTTTTACTTGTAGTTCTGTTAATTTTTGTTTATGTGCTTCGTTCATAACAACCCTTATCTCTTGTTTTATATAACATTTATAATCCCACCTTTTTTCAATCCCATCTTTTGTTTGAACTTAAAATTCCCAGTTTATGGTACTGATAATACCTTAAGAAATGGTGGCTTTAGAGCTAATTGATTATTATGGGATTCCAGACTCCTGTTTGTTTTTAGGACATTAGAGAATCATATTCTTGAGAGGGCAAACGTGAATTTTAGAAACTGAGTATTCCATATTTCTCAAGGTACTTTTATCTACCGTATTTGTGAAAACTGAGGTTTTTGCATTTCTTGCTATAATGTGAAAAACTTATGCTTTTGCTTTTATAGTATGCTTCCTTAAAAAAAACTTTCATCAATAGCTTGGTCATTTATATGTTTTTAAGATTTCATTTAAGAGTGAATGGTAAAGATAAAGTTGTTCAACAGCCTAAGATAACTAACTTGGTGACTTTGTACAGATTTCTTTAACTCTCCAAGTCTTTTTTTTTCTCTCCTATTTATGATATGAAGTCTATAAGCATTAGAATTCCTGTGGGATGATTTTCTTACATGGCTTTTCACCCCAGAATGGCTGAATCAGAATCTCCTGGAATAAGGTCATAAGCATGTGGGTCCTGGGATAGAGTGGATCCTTTCGTTGTTACTGTTGTTAAAGAAAAATATAGCTCATCTCCCCCTTGCACACATCAGGAGACACGAGACTTCATACCACACAGTGAGTTAACACATTGGCTCCTCTCTCATTTCTTTGTTAATATAAACTGTGTTCAACAAGAACACATTTGCTCAACATTAAGCTTGATTTCGCAGGTGGAAATGGGCATGAGGCTGCAGGGCGAGGAGAGCTCGGAGCAGGTCTCCAGGATACAACTCTGTGGGGTTGCAAAATCACACTTTGGAAACGTGACCATTTTTGTTTCATTTGGATTCTACAGTTTTTTTTTTCCCCATTTATTTTTATTAGTTGGAGGCTAATTACTTTACAATATTGTAGTGGTTTTTGTCATACATTGACATGAATCACCCATGGATTTAAAAGTATTCCCCACACAGGATTCTACAGTTTTTTACTTTCTGGTGTCTCTTTAGTCCTGGGGAAAGATATTAGAGAATGTACTGTCTCAGTCACAGAAGGCCAAGAATTTAAATTTGAGCTGATCGTTTAGAGGGGAAGAGAGAAGCAACCTGGGGCAGCCTGCAGCCCTGGGGCTCCGTGTGGCAAAGGAGAAAGTGTGTCTCGGGGGGACAAAAGGGAGGGTGAGGGGTTCCCTCCCCAGCGAGGCGGTCTTCTCCTTGAGGTGCTCAGAATGGCGGGATGGATTTCTCATGTGAGAATGTGTGCCCTAAAGAGAGGTTCATGTCTTCTCTCAGAGCTCCAGAGTCCTCCTCCTGGGAAGACGGCTCTATCCCCAAAACTACAAAGGAGCAGCCGTTTCTAGTAGAAGCCATGGCCACTGCTATCACACAGGAAGCCTTGGCCCCCAGGGGAGAACACACGGCATGTTTGTTCTGGAAGAGCGGTGTTCAGTGTAAACTCTGCCGGGGCTGCGCACCTCAGCCCCACGCACTGGCCCCCGCAGCGTGTCTCCATATTCCATAGTGCAGAGAGCTGTAGATTTCAAAATGGAGTTTTCCTTAAACCTCAGGCTGTGCGGTGTAGAGAGCAAGCAGGGCCTTTAGGATTAGATGGGCCCGTGTCTTAATCTTTGCTGAGTGACCTTCAGCGTATTACTTAAACTCTCTGTGCCTTACTTCATCTATAAAATAGAAGAATAAGGCCAATTGCAGGATTATGGTAAAGATTGAATGTGATAACTTGCACCATATGCTCATTTCCTTTTCTTGACCCACAAATAAAGGGCATGTCCTTCTAACCACCCACGTGGAAAGCAGATGCTTGGATAGTGCACAAATGGCATGGAAGGCATTGCTTAAGAGGCAGTACTTTCCATCTGGCTTCCTGTAGCTTCATTGTGACCAGCCTGTAGAAGTCCCGTTCATCATTACTCATAAACTGTTTACTATGGAGGTTCAGATATTGACTGTAGTCCAATTTTGGGTTCTTGGTTTTGACTAAAGGGCCTAGTTCATATTTTGATTCTGGCTTGCATCTGTATTCATCTGACATTTATTTCACACCTAGTGAATGTCAGGAAATATGAAGAGTAAGAAGGACATGGTTCATAGGGTTTGTATCTTTAATCTCTTAGTTCCTGGGAGAGGCAGATATGAGGGCACTCCTGACATGAACTGTGAGGGGCAAATACACGTTGGGCCCTGAGGGTCCTTCAGCCGAAGCTTGGTATTCACAAAAGGCCTCAAACTGTGTGCAGATAAGGTGATACACACGGAAATAAAGACATGTGGACAGATTGCAAAAGTTCAGTGACTGCCTGTAGTGAATAATGATACATATATTTAAAGATTTTTAAAAACCTGTATTGTGGATTGGTCGGTTGCGTAGTCATGCCCTACTCTTTAAACCCCATAGACTGTAGCCTCTCAGGCTCCTCTGTCCATGGGATTCTCCAGGCAAGAATACTGGAGTGGGTTGCCATTTCCTTCTCAGGGGATCTTCCTGACCCAGGGACTGAACTCTTGTCTCTTGCTTCTTCTGCATTGGCAGGTAGATTCTTTACCACACCACGTGTGTGTGTGTGTGTGTGTGTGTGTGTGTGTGTGTATGTGTGTGTGCGTGCTAGTTGCTTAGTTGTATCTGACTGCATCACCTGGAAGCCCCTATAATTTCGGGTTTTGAAACCCTATTTTGGCACTTCATTTTTCAGTGTAAGCAGAATCCCCCAAAACATGGCCTGGGTGTCTCTTGGCTTAGTCAGCTACTAATGGTCCTGAGGAGAAAAGAGACATCTGGAGAAGGCTTCAGACAGAAGGTGACACTTGAGCAGTGCTGAGGTGGAAAGAAGGTGCTCTTAGACCAGGACATTCAGGGCAAGGTCAACAGCATTTACAAGGACAGACTACATGTTTGTGGAACTTGGCAAACATTTCAGCTTGCTTTTTAAATTCACCTTTGTCACTAGTTGCTTCATCTCAAAAAGAGAGGGAACCACTCTGACTTTGGGACCTTCCTGGTGGCTCAGATAGTAAAGCGTCTGCCTACAATGTGGGTAGACCTGGGTTCAATCCCTAGGTTGGGAGGATCCCCCTGGAGAAGGAAATGGCACCCCACTCCAGTACTCTTGCCTGGAAAATCCCATGGATGGAGGAGCCTGGTAGGCTACAGTCCATGGGGTCACAAAGAGTCTGACATGACTGAGCAATTTCACTTCACTACTCTGACTTCACTGGGTTTAAGAACATAGTTAGAAGAAAAACTAGAGTTTTTCATTATAAGGTTTCATTATTTAGCTAACTTGTCACTCAGCCTGCATTAACTGGCTGTATATAAATAAACCAGTGACAAAATTTTCAACATGTTATAGATTAGACCAAGTCAAAATTTTCACCTTAATATAGGTGAAGGCACCTAAAACAAAGCATTTGGTACTGGGTTTAATAGAGACTCCTAAATATTTTTTTCCCAAGGTGGAAATAGATTTTTTTCCTGGTTCATTAATAAAATTGGACTTCATTAAATGAAAACTTCATTAAAAGAAATAGGATAGTTTCTCAGATGTCTGATAGTTAATAATCTTTAGTGAAATATTTTATACTGTATTGATAGGAAGTATCTGATAAGTCCAGTGGGAGGAGATTTGCTTTCCTCTTGTATTCTATAAAGATTTAGTAAGGAGATGCCAAATACAATAAGACTTCAAGGTAAACAGACTATTACAGAAATAAACATTTTAGCAAGACTCAGCTACATGAAAATAAAATCCCTATTTTATTATTAGTTACCCCTCCTCTGTCTGCTCAAAGAACTATTCACCCCGACTCTCCCACTTGCTTGCTATGAGTCTTGGGTGAGTAATTTCATATTGCTATCTTCCTATTCCCCTCTCTCTGTGAAATGGGAATTGCACTACCAATTCAGTAAAAAAAAATACCAATTCAGTTCAAAAAATACATATATTTGTAAAGCACTTAGCAACTGTCTCAGGCAAAAGTCAGGCTTTATACCATGTATCAGGGCTCATTTTGGCTGGCACATCTCTGTCTTTCGCTGCCTTACAATAAATTTTTTCTTCATTTGTGTCCACAGAACACTTTGTGCATCTGATTCAGCATGCCATATTATGATTATTCATTTATATACAGGGCTACCCAGGTGGCAGAGTGGTAAAGAATCTACCTGCCAATGAAGGAGATGCCAGTTCTATCCCGGGGTCGGAAAGATCCCCTGGGGTAGGAAATGGCAACCCACTTCAGTATTCTTGCCTGGAGAACTCTATGGACAGAGGAGCTTGGCAGGCTACAGTCTATGGGGTCACAAAGAGTCGGGCACAACTGAGCATGCGTGCATTTATATACACCTTTCCTGATTATCTGTATGTTCCTTGAGCATAAAGACTGTGTGGCTAGTTGTCGTCTTTATCTCTGGCATGAAGCAATGTCCTGGGGTAAATAAGGTCCTAATGTAAACAGTAAGTACTGTTGCATTGAATTTTTGATGGTCATCAAAAGAGATTCAAAAGGATATTTAGTTACCTTTTTTAATGTGCTTCCAGTTTATATCTATCATGGAATGTAACAAAGCATTTCTTTCCAAGTGTTGTCCTACATACTAAATTGAATTGGCCTCCCACAAGAGTTGGTCTAAGTTTCACAAGTGTGTTATTACATTGAAGGTCAAGATATCCTGAAGCAGCTGGGGTTTAAGTTAGACATTACTAAGAACCTCCTGAGGATTCATGATGCCCATGCCCTGAAAGGAATATGGGACTAATTGAGGGAAGCTGTGAAGTTTTTGAGGGCCTTTATGTCAGATTTTTATTGTGGGTTTTTTTTTGTTTTGATGTGGACCATTTTTAGGGTCTTTATTGAATTTGTTTCAATATTATTTCTGTTTTATGTTTTGGTATTTTTGGCCACGAGAGGCACGTGGGATCTTAGTTCCCTGACTAGGGATTGAACCCACACCTTCTGCACTGGAAGGCGAAGTCTTAACCACTGGATTGCCAGGGAAGCCCCCAGATTTTCATTGTCGCTGGGTGGATTCAGTTGCGTCCTGTTTCCACTAGAGGAGGGGTTAGCTGACCTCCCAGATAACGAGCCTGCAGCCTCCAGGTTCTGTCGGCTGAAACCACTTTACTGTACCTGTGCGCTTAAGGTTTCCAGGGGGCTTTCTACCCTCGGGAAAGCCATGAGGGGTACTCCACGGGGGTCCTCGGGCTTGGGTTTGGAAGGCGATCCTTGTGTTCCTTTAAAGTTATGGACCACACACATTCCCTGTGGGATGAGGGGAAAAAAGATTAGGGTCAGACTGCAGCCATCAATGCCTGGCTATCGCTGTGGGTGGCCGGCCTGCCCCTGAGAATGTCATTGCACAGTGACCTTTGAGCCAGTGGGTAGGGACCATGGAAAGACCTGGGGCATGGGCCAGGCTGTCTACTGCTGAGCATGTTTGGGGTGATGAGGAAGCATCTGTTTGATCACCAGATGGCCAGGGATACTCAATCTACCCCCACTGAACTTGTTTCCTGACCTGTAAAAATGGGAATAACACCTGCCTTGTAGATTCACATTTAAAAGACATGACGCATGTAAACCATTTGACTACTCAACATTCTTATAACGGAGGTGCTGTTATCCTCTCCAATTTAGATAAGGAGGTACAGAGAATTTAGATAACTTTCCCAAGGCTACATAAACTCCATAGCCTCTAAATCAGTCCACTGTAGGATTTGGCTTCTTAAGTGCCAAGTGAAGTCGCTCAGTTGTATCTGACTCTTTGCGACCCCATGGACTGTAGCCCACCAGGCTCCTCCATCTGTGGAGTTTTCTAGGCAAAAATACTGGAGTGGGTTGCCATTTCCTTCTCCAGGGGATCTTCCTGACACAGGGATCGAACCCGGGTCTCCCACGTTGCAGGTAGAGGCTTTACTATCTAAGCCACCAGGGAGGCCCCTCAAAGGGGTTTTCATTGACATACTATTGATCCCTCTCTGAGTCATCTGTATTCTCTCCCCCTTTTAAGAAGCACCCTAGGGGAAATACCCTCTGAGAGATCAGTGTCTCAGGATCACTCGGCACCACTTTTGCTGCCGCTTCACAGAGAATGTGCATTTAAGTCTCCCATCTCAAAAAGAATTTTGAATTCAAGTGGAGCTTGCCAGTGTTCTGAGTAAACGTGAGCATTTTCTGTGTGTATCTGAGCAGGTAAAAAACGTTGGGGAACTCTGAGTTAGAAGTTGGGAGAGGCATATGTGCCTTTTGTATGTTGGGGAGGACATGTATGCAGAATCCCTGTATGGAAGGGATAGGACAAGGAGAAGTTAGGTCACAGGCCTGTGAAATCCATCTACATGTGATGTTAGTCTCAATGGGTGCCTTGGACCAGAAAGGGCAGAATGGGAGGAGGTACAGCAGGCTCTGATGATTTCTGTCTGCTAGGAGAAGCTTGCTGAATGTTATTAGGAGACTAATTTCATCATGCACAGCATCTTTAAGTCTAGTGATTTACTATAAACCTTCTGGGTATATTTTAAATCCTTAAATATATATATATATGCACACATATATACACACATATGTATTTATATAAATTTATTTTTGGCTGTGCTTGGGCTTCATTGCTGCTCAGGCTTTTCTCTAGTTGTGATGAGTGGGAGCTACTCTTTAGTTGCGTTGTGCTGGCTTCTTACTGTAGTGGTTGATCTTGGTGCAGAGCACAGGTTGGGAAGCCCAGTCCTGGACTATATTTTTAAAAACTGTACCTCCATGGTATGTCCGTGCAATGGAATATTATGTAGCAAGAGAAAGGAATTACTGATACAACATGGATGAATCACAAAATAATTATGCTGAATGAGGGAAGCTAGGAAAAAACACATATATATTATATAATTCCATTAACATTAAATCTTACAGTAACCTAATACAGAAGATCAGTGATTGCTTAGGAATGAGGGGGAGGGAAGGGTGGGAGAGAAAGTGGTATCTGAAGGTCAAAATTGATCACGTTATACAATTCCTGTACCATTTATTATATGCCTAGCTTCCTTGGTGACTCAGATGGTTAAGAATCTGCCCGCAATGCAGGAGACCCAGGTTCTATCCCTGGGTCGGGAAGATCCCCTGGAGAAAGAAATGGCAAACCACTCCAGTATTCTTGTCTGGAGAATTCCATCGACAGAGGAGCCTGGTGGACCACAGTCCACGGGATTGAAAAGAGTTGGATATGACCGAGTGGCTAACACTTTCACTTTATCACACCTCAAATCTATAAAAATTAACCAAAACCCTTCTTCAGGAAGTGTTATGTGGTTGAGAAGTCACTTATAGCAGAAATAAGATGCCCAGGAGGCATGTTCAGATAATAACAGGGGTCCCCTGAGTGCGATTAGCTGAGGGTTTTCCTATTTCTGAGTGGGACTTGCAAATCTGGGCCAGAGTGGAGTTTCTCGAAATGCTGGAGAAGGAGCTGCCTGCTTCCATCAATACTTTGTTCTCTGTTCTTCCCCCAAGCGGCACTTAGCTTATGCTGCTGGTATGTCTCTGAGCAAGTATTTAAAGAATCATGGCTTGAAGGTACACTGAATTTTTGCTAGTCTGCCCAGCCCCAGCCCCAAGGACAGGGTGGGAAGCAGTGGAGCAAGCCATCCTTCCTGGAGTGATCATACTCCTGGCCCGCAGAGGGACTATGCAGTCATATTTCTGAAAGCAAGGACGCAGGGTACTCGCTGAGTAACTGCAGCAAGTTGAGGCTGGTGGAGCGTGGACTGAGACCGTGGAGTCTGGGCAGCCTGACTTACCAGGATCTTGGGCAATGTTTCAGAGAGCACCAGAGCGGGAAAAAAGTAGAGGAAGCTGACCTACCAGAAACAGGGCGACCGCAGTGCCCAGGATGAAGCCTGCGATCACGTCAGAGCAGTGGTTCCGATACTCGGAGACCCGGTTGAGGCCCGTCAGGAAGGCTGTGCAGAGGGTCCCGAGGCACAGCACTGGCTTGGCCAGTCGGCTGCTTTTCGTCTTGATTGTGCTTGTGATGTACATCTAGGTGAGGACAGAGACCGGGAGTGACCGGCAGCCTCCGCACACGGTGCACATACACACGCACACGGACACACACCAACACACACAGATGGGCCCACACCAAAGCATGAACGATGAATGAATGAACACTCATCTCAGTGCTTTACATTCTGGTGGGCGTGGGAACAGAATTACAGTGACATGGATGACTGCATAATCAGGTCCAGAGCATGCAGTTTTTATGGTACAAACTAAAGAATCACTTGGAGTGTTAATAAACCCATATGAGAATCTCAGATGCCAGAAAATCTTCTATGAGGATTAATTTTATGGAGAAGACCAGGTAAGGGAGTAGCAATACATTTCATTTTTTGTGTCCCCCATAATCCTAGCTACTTCTTCACACTTTCAATGAATATGAAAGCATTGACTTCCAAACCAGTTTGTAACATAGATAGGTTTCAGTTGTGCTGGGAAATTGATTCTCACATTGCTTGGGATGGCTGTGATCAGTTCTATTCATTCATTTACTTGAGCATGTTTTAAAATTTTCCATGTGGGCGTAAAAAAGGTTGGGAAGACCTGATGTTAGTAAATGATGATACAATTTTTGACACGTGAGACATACTCTGTTTTTATGACATTGTGAGGAGCTGAGTAAGACTTAAATATTTTGCAGGCTCGGTTACCAAATATGTCCCTGGTGGCTTGGACTAAGCAAGATATGCCTCTTCGAAACACACACTTTGTCACACAAACTTTGGTAATGGTTGTAAGAAACCACTAGAGGGCGCAATTGCTCTATTGTCTCTGTCTTAGTCTCATTATGCCCAACTCTGCAACCCCATGGACTGTAGCCCACCAGGCTCCTCTATCCATGGGATTCTCCAGGCAAGAATACTGGAGTGGGCTGCTATTCCTTTCTCCAGGGGACGTTCCTGACCCAGGGACCAAACCCGGATCTCCGGCATTGCAGATTCTTTACCATCTGAACCACCAGGAAAACCTTAACACGTGTGCTAAATGAGTTTGTGACTCAGAAAAATAGTATGCCAATACTCAAGTTACAGTATAGTGTGCTTGTATGGCCTGAACACCTATAAGTTCAAATAGATACATTTTAAAATATTTTAGTGGAAACTTAATTTCCTAGGATGATCCTTCAGCATTGGTGTGAATACAGGAAGATGGGATTTTCTCTACTATATGTAACACATACCCTACAAAACTGTGGTTAGATCAGAGTTATATAAATTAGAGCGTATCATCACACCATTCTGAGGCTGAGTAGGAAATGTTATTTAGCACATTAATGATGAAAGATGTATTAATATGTCTTTTGGTACCGAATGTTATTGACCAGAGACATAGTTGTTAGAGCTTAAAATTGATAGAGTTCATTACACAACTTATGATAATAATAATTATAACTTATAATATTTATCATGTTATGATAATTATCATTATCATTCACATTTTACTCCATTCAATTTTTGTTCCAATGCTGTGTATATTATAAATGCAAGTTTATTGCTGTAAAATTTTCAAAAATGATACATTGTGAAATTTTGAGTGAAGAATTTTATGCACATACTTTATCTGATTGTCTAAGCGGCATATATACTAATGTGTCAAAAGATGATAGTTCTTCAGAATATAGTTCTGATTCAGACAGTGTGAATATTAGACCAGCAAAAAGACAAAAAAACCTTAGTGATCAAGTCTGATATGGAAAGTGATAGATAAAACTCAAGGTGTTGGAGAAGACTTTACAGGTGTGTCAAGTATAACTATTAAATGCAGTAACCCACCAAGTCTTAGTTAAATAACAATTAATTTTTGGCTGGCCAAAATAAAAATCGCTGGCCATAGGTATTGGTTTTTGCAAAAATCCCCTAGTCAATAATGGGTTAAATTCTATATATATATTTAAATTTAGTGTTTTATGCTTCTATATTGTTTTTAAATTATAGCCTTTATAAATCTTACAAGATTACAAACTATTAAAACATGGGCCTATGGTTCATTAGTATTCTTCACAGTATTAACTAGTACTTAGGAAATCCTTGTTGAGTGATTTCTGAAAGCACACATAATAGGCACTCAGAGATGTTTACATAATTGGAATCTTGTATCAGGGTTTATCTGATTATAGTCTGTCTGTGGGGCATGATTTGAATTGGATTATATCTGAATCCTTGAAAACACGTGCTCTACCAGCATATATTCTGAGTAAGATGACTATACTTCTTTCTTCTCAAGAGAAATTTATATTTCACTTGATGAGACAGTAGCTTAGGATGAGTAACAGATTGGTTTTTGTAACGGTGTTGTAAAAATTGATTTCATACGACAATGACTTAAGTCTGATAAAAATACAGGAACGGGTGCAAGACCACATTGTTTCATATAACTTAGGTTCTAGATAAGTTCTAGATAGTCTAGGATACCAATTGATACAATATTTTGAAAGCTGGAAATTATGCCAAATGCCTGAAAAGACCTTGTTTAAAAAATACCTGGCATAGATTTTTTTTTTTTTTTTAGTGGGTGGGGAAAAGTCAAGAAACTTCATTGAGCTAAACTGGTCTGTTTTTAAATCAAGGCTGCTGTATTGTTTACATTCATGTTTCCTTAATGTGGGGGTAGCTGAAATCATTTTTGCCATGTATTCATTAAAGAGTAAATCTAAAAGAAATAGACTTATTTTGGAAAGTTGATCCTATAGATGTGATTCTATAAATTGGACACAAAAGAACCATTGTTCTAAAGAGACTATTCAGCAATTTCTTTTAAACTACACTAAATGGACCAGACCTGTAGTCAGTCACCTTTACTCCTCCCTGAATTTAGGACAATGTTTGGGATGATGGCATGGACACGCTTCCATCAGAAGCAGATGCAGTGGGCAGTGAGGTTACTGTCATTGGAGGGGAACGTGCTCCTGGGGGCTGGGGTGAAGGCTCACGGGGAGTTTCCAGGAAGACTGCAGAGCTTGAAAGTGGTCTTTGCTCTGCCTTCTCCTTATCTCACCTTTCACCCAAGAATCTCTAGACTAGTAGTACCCTAAATATAAAGTAAGTTGAATGAAAAGGGATGTTTTTAGCCAATAGTCACTCATCCATAGGTAAATACACATGATATCCATTAGTGGAACGTTTGCATTGATCCCTCTACTGCAACACATTGGGTTCTACAGAAGCAGAGGTCAGGCAAAGGTGAAATGAGGTCATTTCTATGCATGCTGTCACTTCAGTCATGTCTGACCCTTTGTGACCCTACAGACTATAGCCTGTCAGGCTCCTCTGCCCATGGGATTCTCCAGGCAAGAATACTGGAGTGGGTTGCCATGCCCTCCTCCAGGGAAGCTTCCCAACCGAGGGATTGAACCCATGTCTCTTACGTCTCCTTCAGTGGCAGGCGGGTTCTTTACCACTAGTGCCACCTAGGAAGCCCTAGGTTATTTCCAAAGTGGGGCGGAATTAAAGAGCAGGAAATATAGACGGACACCATTTCTTCCATTTTAAGATGTTAGACACACTTTTGCGCTTTCTCTTTGACGAGGCCACAAAGTTTAGACTATTATACCCCAGTGGGGGCAGTCAAGAGATTTTGTGATCTAGAGAACAGTGAGAAGTGAACTGTTGGATTTTGGGGGTCTTGCAGGATTGCCCATCTGTTCTGCTAAAGTGTCAAAGAGTGTTAGGAGGAGCAGAGGAAAGCCCTGTCTTCATCTGGTATTGCACATTGCTTTGGGCAGGCATTTGCATGAGGCCTACATCTGCAATCTACAGACAAGCGTGAGGAATACGTGTTGTTCTGGAACCAACCAGAGCTTTGGCCCAGAGTGCTATTCTGGGCAGTGACAGAACCCCGTGCCCAATGCCAGGAGCCTGGGCCTCTGCTCTGACTGTGCTCTTAACAATTCTCTGGGCCTCAGTTTCTGCATCTGTAAAATGGGAGGCTGGGACTAAGTGATCATCAACAGTCATGCCAGAATTAATATCCTCTGGCAGGTCTTACATGGGGGTATTGAGGGTGGGGGCATGATAGAATGGAGGAGAAGCACATTGTCACATGACTTCAAAAGTCACCAGAAGTGACTGCCATGAAAGAAGTGATGAAAAAGGCAGTGGGGGGGGGGTGGGTGAGGATGGCAGAGACACCCGTTGCAGCCAAAACTCCACTCGGGTCATACTCACCGTGGCGTACAGGGCGGAGTAGATGCTCAGAGCAGCGTGTTTGGAGGGAAAGGACCTCCGCGCCTTCTCTATCACTTCCAGGTCCCCGGTGCAGATGTTCCCGTTGTTGATGAACTGGTGGTGCGCCCGGCAGTCTGTACTGGTGTAGTTGGGCTTGCACACCGTCAGGAAATACGGGGTCAGGTGCCCCGTGACCACTTGTCCAGCATTTACAAAAATGTCAGTAGCAAAAAGCCCAAAAGCAAATACTCCTATGAGGAGATTTAAAGCAATTAGGAATGGTGACATACACCATAAATTGGTTTTTGTCCCTGAGAGTAAAACAGCAGTGTGAGCTCATGACAACCTATCAGAAAGGTCCTCTCTGGGGTCAGACTGTCCCCTCACCTTTCCCTTTCCTGCTTCCTAAACCACTGTTTCTTCCAAATTGATGCAGTCACGCTGCTGGTAGCGCTTTACTGTTTTGCATCAATAAAGTAGAAGCAGCATGTTCTCATAGGAGGAATTGAATTTTGGAGTCACGTAGAGCTGGGCTCTAGGCACTGTTTTGGTGATTGGTTCACAGTGTAAGCTATCTTCTTTGAATCTTAGTACCCTAATCACAGAGTGGTTGCAGGGAATGATACCTCAGAAAAGAGTTAGAAAGATAAAATGTGTGCAAAATAACCCCTAGGGTGCCTGGCATTAAGTATTGTGTTGGCCAAAAAGTTTGAAAGGTGTTACGGAAAAACATGAGCGAACATTTTGGTCAACTCAATAGTTACTCAACATGGGTTATCTTGCCTTCTGCAGAGTATATCTTTTCCCTGGTCCTGTTGGAGATGCGAGTACTCCTCGAAGGAGTTATTATGGCAGGTGAGAGAGAATGAGTATGTTAGGAGTCGTCCTTCAAAGAAAGAAAGAGATCGCTCTAGAGAAACCCTGATTGAATTGAATGTCTCATTTGATGTTGGCAACAGAAAATGAGAATGTTGTTGACTGTATCGAATAACCAACTGAGTGGTTAAACCACCATGAATGCATCCTTTTACAGTTCTGGAGGTCAGAAATCCAAAATAGGTTTCACTGGGCTAACATCAAAGTGTTGGCAGGGCTGTGTTCTTTCTGGAAGCTCCAGAGCAGAACTTTTTCCTTTCTTTTCCCAGATTCTTACCTTCATTCCCTGACTTATGCCCCTGCTTCTAGCAATTGTATCGTAAGAGCTCTATTGCTGTTGTCACGTCTCCTTCCCTGACTATCTTGCTTCTCTTATAATGTTACATTGGTTACATTGTGTCTGCCTGAATAATCCAGGATAATCTCAAAATCCTTAGTCTGATCACACATGTACATTCCTGTTTGTCATGTAAAGTAACATGCCCACAGTTTCTAGGGATTAGGGCATAAACATTTTGGGGTGAGAAAGGCATCATTTTACCTACCATGCTGACTTGATCTGTTTGGCTAAGAATCCTGTAGGTAGGCTATACTTCTTGGATTTCATCTGTTCTCTGGTAAATTCCACAGGAATATAGGATTGCCCCTGACTAGCTTGGACAAAAATATGAATTCCTTATAGGAAGTTGTACTGTGGATTCTTTCAAAGGTTATGCATACATCTATAGAGTATCTGTTAAATGTATCAAGAGCAGCTGTGGAGAGCCAAGCTATACACAGGTTGTTTGAAGAGGTAAAGAAGACTTTGCCAGTGCATCTCAGCTGTGGGAGGAATTGGCAAGAGTGAGAGGCAGCATTAACCCTTGTAAATTTCAAGGGTCTGCTATAGGTTTTGATTAAATTTCTATCCAGTTTTGACTTCCATATTCAATGTCTTGAATCTGCAAATTGTGCTGATTTCAGCACCCAGAAGTCAATCCATTAGATCAGAAGTGAAGACAAGTTTGGCTGAAACCTTCATCCGGTTTCCATTTTGACTTGTATTGATTCTTATAATTTTCTTTTCTGTGGCTTTGCCAGGATGTGCTTTATCACAATGAGAACTGGCTCTTTTAATAGCTTCAGCTGACTGACACTCCTGGGTCTGACCTCTGAAACTAAGCATTCATTGATCATTCCTTTCACTCCCAGGTTCTGGTTAGCAATTTTTTATATCTTCGAGATACTCAAAGACCAGGTCTCTAGCCTTTTCAAGGGGCAATAAGTCTGTCTAGACATACTTTTCCAGGAAAACGAGGATAATTCATGATTTGAATAGAGAAAAGTGACAGCATTTTCCCCTGGCATTTTATTTGTTGGAGTGCCTCCAATTAGGGTGAATTCTTTCCGAGACATTTCTGAGGATTTCTAGGTTCCTCAGATGAGTATCTGAAATACCAGGTCTGTGGTCGCAGTGGGTCTGTGATGGGCAAATTTCTGCTTTGTTGTCGTGTGATACTGTTGCTGAAAGTTGCTTTCCCTTTTTCCCCTGGCCTCCCCTGGATTATGTCTGCTTCTCCTGATGGCTTAACAAGCATTTGCTTTCCAAACAGCTCATTCTGGTGTATTTGATGTAGCTTCAGAAGGGCAGCCCCAGGACTCCACCTGCCTGGCACATGCCATGCCAACAAAGTGTGGTGGAGCCTACCCTGGTGATTCACAGACAATGTCAGATCATGCAGGGCTTTTGTAAGGCATTCCAGGCATTCCTCTGTTAATCCTGAGCTGCTTGTGTGTATGTTACAAGCCTCAGAAGCTAAAAAGTGTTGCTTTTGTCCTTAGAGTCAGGTGGAACACTGTTTATGGCCTCCTCTACTGCAATATATGATTTGAAGGAGATGCTTTTGAAGTATCCTACCTTGGTGTCTAAAATTCTTTAAGTGTGATAATCTTTTTGAAGTTTTAACAGATACATTTTTCATTCCTATGACCCTCCCTAGCTGGTTCTGTTGATATTTAGCTTATGGCTCTGCTCCCAACAGTATTCCTTGCTTCAGGGAGCTAATCACACTTCTTTTTTAAAAAAATATTTTTATTTATTTGCCTACTCCAGACCTCAGTTGTGGCATGTGAGGTCTTTGGTTGTGGCATGTGAGATCTAATTCCCTAAATAGGGCCCCCTGTATTAGGAGTGCTGAGTCTTAGCAACTGGACCACCAGGGAAGTCCTTGATCACATTTCTGAGTGGATTTATAGCAGTCACAGAAGTCTAAAAGTAAAACTCTCTTAGCTTGCCAGAGCTATATGCTTGAGACAGGTACTGTTTTGTTTGGAATTCTGAAACGAATTGGATGGGAAAACCAAGAGCCATGGTCTAGAGGACAAGACCATTGAATTTCTAAAATAAACCCTGAAATGGGGAGATGTGGGAAGGATGTCTCCCAAGGAGGAGCTAGAAACTTACCTAGTCTGGCTGAAGGAGTGAAGGGGCTGTCCCCTTCCCTGCCCATGCTGGCTGTCAAACCCCAGGGGCAGGGCAACAGAAACCTCCAGAATGATTTTTGAAAATCAAGTTGAAGTCTGTCCTGTGCCTTCCAGGGTGTAGCTCAGGAGCTCTGCACATCTTTCAGAGAAGGTGCCTGTGTTAGCAGTGATGGATGAGGGTCAAATTGGTTGAGCCCTAGGGTACCCACAGGATCCATACATTCTGGTGTAGAATGGGGTGGGCACTTGTCAATCCATCAGGGGTGAGGGGCATTAGAATGCTCAGAGAACCAGGAGGTAGAAGCAGCCTGGCTTTAGGACAGAGACTGGCATTGTTGGTGAGGTCTATGGTTCCTGTTTTCTTTTTTTTCCCATTTATTTTTTTATTAGTTGGAGGCTAATTACTTTACAATATTGTAGTGGTTTTTGTTATACATTGATATGAATCAGCCATGGATTTACATGTATTCCGCATCCCGATTCCCCCCCCCCCCCCCACCTCCCTCTCCACCCGATCCCTCTGGGTCTTCCCAGTGCACCAGGCCCGAGCACTTGTCTCATGCATCCAGCCTGGGCTGGTGATCTGTTCTACCCCAGATAATATACATGTTTTGATGCTGTTCTCTCGAAACATCCCACCCTCGCCTTCTCCCACAGAGTCCAAAAGTCTGTTCTGTACATCTGTGTCTCTTTTTCTGTTTTGCATGTAGGGTTATCGTTATATGGTCCCTGTTTTGATGACATGGATCACCATGGTAACCTGAGCTTGCTGCCACTTTGTGGCCTAAAAGAATCTGACACACATCAGGCAAGTCAAAGGATGAAGAAAGAGGAAGATGAAAGTGTTAAAAATCCTTTCTCCTCCCTCTCAGGGTTTTACCTGGATTCTTTGGACAAATTAGGATCTTTCGTCACTGGTAAATGAGGACACAGAGGTGAAACTCTGTGACCCGCTTCTTGTCATGGGATCAGTTCAGGGTTCCATCCTTTTATTCAGCTGAGAAGGTTGTAGGGGAAACAGTGACGTAAGTAGGAAGCACGCATGACAAAGATCTTCTCGGCCACAGGTAACTGGGGTGCTGGCGAATGCTAACAAGGCCTCCTATCAGGATGTCTTTTTGCCTCCCAAACAAAGAACTGGTCAAAATGCAGAAATCAGACTGCTCGCTGCTGAGAAAGACACACAGGAGGCCTTCATTAGGAAGCCTAGACCCAGACCACAGAGTAATAATTAGCAGGGGCTGATGGGGTGAGCAAAGGAAGGAATATTTCCTTTTAGCCATAAAGAACCTGTGACCCGGAGGTGGAGCTTCTGAACTGAAGGCCAATTATTCTATATTAAATTGCAAGTGTGCGATTTTCCAGTTTAAAATGGCACTTTGCTGACAGACTCTAACAGAACACTTCTCAACTAAAATATACATGATGACAGTGAAAAAAAGATGGAAATTCAGAGTGCCAACTCAAAGGGATAATCAGTGAGGATTTCTGTCTCTCTTCCTTTCTCACATGTGCACACACACACCCAAGGTTTTATCTCATGAAAAACCCTAGCTTCTCTCTGAAGATCCATCATGGGAGAAAACCTAGGGAGATTTCCTTTCTCTCTTGTCTGCCCCCTACTCAGAGATCCGGGATTTAGATTGCTCAGAAAACAGGGATGCTGTCACTCCACTGGATGAGTTCCTTTTCCCCCTTGCTCTGCTAAATGTACTTAGAGACACGCTCCGGGACAACAGCTAGGCAGGCAGTGGCAGGGGCCCTGGTGCTGGCATCTTGCTTCTGAGTGGTTTAGACCTGCATGCGGTGGAGAGCAGCTTGTGCTGGGCGCCATAGCTTTGGGTGCATTGCATTGTCATGGCACTGGGGGGTAGGACGAGATGCCGGTTCAGTAGCTGAGGAGCTCCAGTAGGAAACCTGCTGATTTGGAATTGGACTCCGTGCTGTGCATGCCAACCTGCTCTCAGGCTTACGCTCTGAAGGTTGGACCAGGAGCAAGTCATTCTGTTCTTTCTTTTGAGGAAAACAGAATGTATAGATCTTGCCCCACCTAAACCTGAAGAGGCAGAAATAATCACACATCACATGGGATCTTGGGGAAAAAGCTACTCTTATTTTTTTTTACCTTGTATGATCAATTTATATGAAATGCCTAAAACAGGCAAATCCACAGATAGCAGAATAGTGAACATCAGGGTCTGGGGAGAAGGGAAAAACAGTGGGTGACTGCTAATAGGTATTGGTATTTTGGGAGGGATGAAGAAATTTTCTAGAATTAAACAGTGCTGGTAGTTGTACAATTTTGTGAATATACTAAAACCCACCAAACTGAACACTTTAAAGGGTGAATTTTGTGGTATGTAAATTGCATCTCAGTAAAAAAAAAAAAAGAACTATGAAATGTTTGCATATTTGAGTTACTCAAATTCACAACTGCTATATATAAAGCATATTCTTTGGGTTTATGAAGTTTTTTTGAAGTTCAGTTTACAATGTTGTATTAATTTTAAGTGTACAGCAAAGCGATTCAGTTATATATTTTCAGGTTATTTTCCCTTACAAGTTATTACAAAATACAGAATATAGTTCCCTGTGCTATACAGTAGAACCTTGTTGGTTATCTGCTTTATGTATAGTAGTGTGTATATGTTAATCTCAAACTCCTAATTTATCTCCCCTTTTCCTACTTGGTAACCAGTAAGTTTATTTTGTAAGTATGTGAGTCTGTCCCCTGTTTTGTAAATAAATTCATTTGTATCATTTTTTCTTTTTAAATTTCACATATAAGTGATATAATATGATATTTGTTTTATCCAGCTTACTTCACTAAGCATAATATTCTCTACATCCATTCATGTTGCTGCAAATGGCATTACTTCATTCTTTTCTATGGATGAGTAGTATTCCATTGTGTACCACATCTTTCATTGGCTGATGGACATTTAGAGTGCTTCCATGTCTTAGAGTAGGAAGTGGCAACCCACTTCAGTATTCTTGCTTGAAAATATCCCATGGACAAAGGAGTCTGGTGGGCTACTGTCCAGGGGGTTGCGAAGATTCAGACACAGCTGAGTAACTGAGCACATATGTCTTGGTTATTCTGAATATTGCTACTGTGAACACTGGGGTGCATATATCATTTCGAATTATGTTTTTCTCGGGATATATGCCTAGGAGTGGGATTGTTGGATTATATGGGGACTCTATTTCAGGTTTCTAAGAAAACTCCGTACTATTATCTATAGTGGCTTCATCAACTTACATTCCCACCAACAGTGTAGGAGGGTTTCCTTTTCTCCACACCATCTCCAGCATTTACTGTTTGTAGACTTTTTGATGATGGCTGTTCTGACTGATGTGTGATGATACCTCACTGTAGTTGTGATTTGTATTTCTCTGATAATTAGTGATGTTGAGCACCTTTTCATGTGCTTTTTGGCCATCTGTCTGTCTTCTTTGGAGAAATATCTACTTAGATCTTTGCCCATTTTTAAAACATTTAAATTTTTAAAAATTTATTTAGTAATTTAAAAATTTTTTTGGCTGTGCTGGGTCTTCGCTGCTACATAAGATTTTCTCTAAGTTGCGGGAAGCGAAGGCTGCTCTATAATTGTGGTGGTCAGGCTTCTCGTTGAGGTGGCCTCTCTTGTTGTGGAGCATAGACTCTAGGGCCTGAGAGCTTAAGCAGCCGTGGCTCCCAGGCTAGAGAACACAGGCTTAATAGTGGTGGTGCATGGGTTCATGGCATGTGGGATCTTCCCAGACCAGGGATCAAACCCATGACTCCTGCACTGGCGGGAGGATTCCTTACCACTGAGCCACCAGGAAAACCCCTGTGCCCACTTATTTATTTTTGACAGAGCCACACGAGCTGTTTGTATATTTCGGAGACTAATACCTTGTCAGTTGCTTCATTTTCAAATATTTTCTCCCATTCTGTGGGTTGTCTTTTTATTTTGTTTATGGTTTCTTTTGCTCTGCAAAAGCTTTTAAGTTTATTAGGTGCCATTTGTTCATTTCTGATTTTTGTTTTCCTCTATCCAGAAAGGTATTGCTGCAGTGTATGTCAAAAATGTTCTGCCTATGTTTTCCTATAGGAGTTTTATAGTATCTGGTGTTACATTTAGGACTTTAATCCATTTTGAGTTTATTTTTGTGTGTGGTATTAGAGAATGTTCTAATTTCATCCTTTTACATGTAGCTGTCCAGCTTTCCCAGCACTTACTGAAGAGTGTCTTTTCTCCATTGTACATTCTTGCCTCTCTGGTGTAGATTAATTGACCCTAGGTGAGTGAGTAAAAATACTATTTTAGACTAGTATTATACCATTATTCTTCTTTTTTGTACCTCTTATATATGATTATTCAATAATGTCCATCTCTCCCATTAGAACTGTAGAATATGCACACTGTAAAGAGCAGAGAACGCATCTATTTTTTGCTCAATCCTGTATCCAAGCACCTAGCATCAAACCTGGCACACAGTAAACACTTAATAGACATTTGTGGAATCAGTGAATCAACTGCGGAAGAGATTTCAGAGAAGACTGACAGGAGAAGACAGTAAAAGAGCATAGAAACTTGTCCAATTGTCTCACTTCTGTTGGGTCTCACATCCCTGACTCTGTTGAACATGGGGTTGAGACCAAACCACTTAGCATGTAAGAGGTAGGGACCATTTCTCTTTTTAATAAATGCCATGAAATCCAGCAGAGTGCTAGCTGCTTAGAATTGAAAACTGGGTCTTTCTAAGTGTCTCAGGAGTCAGAAAACTTGTAAATCATAATTTGGAAATCAAACCACTCTCCCTTTTCAATACAGCAAGAATGAGAAAATATCCTTAATTTGGAATGTGAAGATCCACACTACATATGCAGGAGAGATTTCTTCCTGTGGATGTTTATGAAGCACAAGAAATCTGGAGGTCATGATGCACTTGGGCAGTTTTATTTAGACGTGAACAATCTTTGAGACACATTGCCCCATTTCTGATTCTGAGAAGGTGCAATGGTTGTCAGTTTAAATATTAACATGTGCACACATGAAAGCATGACTCCTATATGTTTTTCATGTGGAGAAACTAACACATAGAATTTTGAAACAATAGTGGAAAAGACATAACAAGTTATCTGGGTTAGAGTGGTAATACTACTCTCTGAAAAGGGGAGAGGATCTTAGTTCTTCCTCAACATATGTTTTCAACCTCTTATTAAACACTTCTAAAAGAGAATGGCTCTTCTGTCTATGCTAGCAAATCAAGGTAATGAAAGGGCTTCTCAGGTGGTGCTAGTGGTAAAGAACCTGCCTGCCATTAAAAAGAATACATTTGAATCAGTTCTAATGAGATGGATGAAACTGGAGCCCATTATACAGAGTGAAGTAAGCCAGAAAGATAAACACCAATACAGTATACTAATGCATATATATGGAATTTAGAAAGATGGTAACGATAACCCTATATGCAAGACAGAAAAAGAGACACAGATGTATAGAACAGACTTTTGGACTCTCTGGGAGAAGGCAAGGGTGGGATGATCTGAGAGAACAGCGTCGAAACATGTATAGTATCAAGTGTGAAACAGATCGCCAGTCCAGGTTGGATGCATGAGACAAGTGCTCGGGGCTGGTGCACTGGGATGACCCAGAGGGATAGATGGGGAGGGAGGTGGGAGGGGGGTTCAGGATGGGGAACACATGTAAATCCATGGCTGATTCATGTCAATGTATGGCAAAAACCACTACAATATTGTAAAGTAATTAGCCTCCAACTAATAAAAATAAATGAAAAATTAAAAAAAAAAAAAGAACATGCCTGCCAATGCAGGAGATGTAAGAGACATGGGTTCAATCCCTGGGTTGGGAAGATCCCCTGGAGAAGGGCATGGAAACTAAGTCCAGTCTCTTGCCTAGAGAATCCCCATGGACAGAGGAGCCTGGCAGGTTGCAGTCCACAGGGCCCAAAGAGTTGGACACGACTGAAGTGACTTAGCACACTTAGGCACCATACTGTTTGAGATTAAGAATGCTTGAACATTTTCTCACTTTCAGAAGTTAACCAGCTTTATGAATCTTTTGTGGTAGTTTTCCCACCATGATGTTAAAAAAAAAACCAACAAAACAAGAAAACATACCCTTAAATCAATTCCTGGCCTTTATTTTAGTGGGAAAATTGATGACAGTCTTATCCTACATACAGGTACAAGCAAGAGGAATAGGGTCACCAATGCCATTTTTGACAGTGGAAAGGGGACCTCTAAGGAATTCTTATGTTCAGCTTTCCTCAAAATATATTCTGATGCAATCACTGGGTCTTCATTCTAGATTGCATCTTTCATGAAAGCACCATTGCAAATGGAATATAAGATATGAAGAAATGAACATAGTTCCTTTTTGCTTCTCCTGTTGCCATGTGGAGATCCCTAGTGGAAAATCTCAGTGGAGAAAGTCATCCAGCTGTGAAGACCATTCCTTCAGGAAACAATGATGTCTTTAGAAAAGGGAGAGACAGTGAAATGTTTTCTTCTCCTTAACATGTTTTATTCAAACTGGAAAATTCCTAATGAAGATATTTTATCTGCAGTTACCATGTTCATCTCATTTCCTTGCAAGGTGTACTGAGCTGATGAGATAGATGTTTAAATAAGACTGCCATGGATACGAGCTAATGATGGTAACAAGGTAGCTAATACATGGTGCTTAGAATGTGCTCAGTATTAATCTAAGTGCTTGGAAATATTAGTCCACCACAACTCTTTGAGGTAGACACCATTATCTCCATTTTACAGATGAGGAAACTGAGGCACAGAGAGGTCAACTAATTTGACCAAGTTCACACAGCTAGTAAGTAGAAGAGCTGGGTTTGTTTTTAGTCTCTAAGTTGTGTCTGACACTTTTGCGACCCTATGGACTATAGCCCGCCAGGCTCCTCTGTCCAAGGGATTTCCCAGGCAAGAATACTGGAGTAGGTTGCCATTTCCTTCTCCAGGGGATCTTCCCAGACCAGGGATCAAACCCATGTCTCCTGCATTGGCAGGCCAATTCTTTACCGCTGAGTCACCAGGGAAGCCCATGCGATGGGAATAGAAGAGCTGGGATTAGACACTAAACGCCTATGGCTCTAGATCCAAACTCTCATTCACAACCCTCTAAGCTTATATTTTTATGTACTTAAAAATATATATACATATAGAGATAGGCATTAGGCTGTGAAAAAAAGGACTTTAGTTCTCACTCATGCACTAAGAGGTAAGGATTTAGAGCATTTCCCTGATGAAATGTTTGCCTTGTCAACTCAGAAAAAGAATTCCTCTATTTTTAGCCAACAATTTTCCAACAAGAAGATGGTAGAATACCTAAGACATGTCATCACTGAATGAGGCATTTTTCTTATCACTTTAGCAATTAATCTGATTGTTTCTTGTTATACTAGAAACAATCAGTGCAAATTGATTTACACACATCAAATATTGTTTCGAAAGGAAGTGTCTAACAGACTGCATATGTCAGTTCCTTAGATAGTTAAGTTCAGGGGTTTACAAAACAAAGATTCTGGGGTCTCTTTCCTATATAAGTCACAGAAACATGAAAAGCTGACAGCAGTCTACTTGTCTTGATGTCATGGTTTTAATCAAAAGAATAAATTTAATGTAAATAAAGTAATCTAAACTTCAGTTACTTTATAAGAGGTTTTATTTATTTAGATGCTTTAAATAGTCCTAAATCACTGGGTTATTACTGAAAAATCACAGAAAATAGTTGTAAAAACATTTTGTACATTGTGAAATTTATATATTAGTGACTATTGTTTTTATAACTGAAGGATATTTCAAATAAGTTGATTATAAAGTAATTTTAAGACAGAAGGAGATAAGAAGACTGATTCTAACAAACTCAAACATATATTTGACTCTGTTATTCATTCTTTGTATTAATAAAACACCTTTAAAACATGAGGAGCTGGTGGTGTTTAAACAACACTCTGTCGTTACTATAACTACGCATCATGGCAAAGGAAGAGGAAGAGTTATCAGCCAGAAAACCTCCCAAATGTTTTTATAAATGAAGGAGCAAACCAATAGACTTCTGCTCCGCCAAAGTATAAAGTTGTCTGATTTTTAAAAAAAGTCTACTTTTGGCCACTCCACATGTCATGTGGGATCTTAGTTACCCAACCAGGGATCAAACCTGTGCCCTCTGCACTGGAAGTGTGAGGTCTTAACCACTGCACTGTCAGGGAAGTCCCCAAAGTTGCACAATTTCTTGGGAAGATGGTTCTATCTCAGCAAGAGGGACTTTACTCCTCTTCACTCAGGACAGCGCCTCAGGGCTTCCTCTCTCAGGATCTGCTTCCTTTTTCACTCCTGTTGTGTGCGTGCTGTGTGCGCAGTGGTCCCGGCTCTGCAACCCCACGGCCTGCCGTACGCCAGGCTCCTCTGTCCTCCACCATCTCCTGGAGTTCGCTCAGATTCATGTCCATTGAGTTGGTGATGTTACCCAATCATTTCATCCTTTGCCCACCCCTGGCTCTTCACCTCAGGTGACCAAAGTATTAGAACTTCAGCAACAGTCTTTCCAATGAATATTCAGGGTTGATTTCCTTTAGGATCGACTGGTTTGATCTCCTTGCAGTCTGAGGGACTCTCAAGAATCTTCTCCAGCACAATTCAAAAGCATCAGTTCTTTGGCACTCAGTCTTCTTTGTGGTCTGACTCTCACATC
Source organism: Cervus elaphus (assembly GCF_910594005.1). Classification (NCBI taxonomy): domain Eukaryota; kingdom Metazoa; phylum Chordata; class Mammalia; order Artiodactyla; family Cervidae; genus Cervus; species Cervus elaphus. The sequence goes on from NC_057830.1 coordinate 20,528,898, forward strand.
TATTCATGACTACTGGAAAAACCATAGCTTTGACTATATGGACCTTTGTCAGCAAAGTGATGTCTCTACTTTTTAATATGCTACATAGACCTTTGGTGGCAAAGTAATGTCTCTGCTTTTTAGTACACTGTCTAGGTTTGTCATAGCTTTCCTTCCAAGGAGCAAGATCTTTAATTTCATGTCTGCAGTGATTTTGGAGCCCAGGAAAATAAAATCTGTCACTGTTTCCTCTTTTTTCCGTCTATTTGCCATGAAGTGATGGGAGTGAGTGCCATGATCTTAGTTTTTTGAATGTTGAGTTTTAAGTCGGCTTTTTCACCTTCATCAAGAGGCTCTTTAGTTCCTCTTGACTTTATGCCATTAGAGTGGTATCATCTGCATATCTGAGGTTGTTGATATTTCTCCTGGCAGTCTTGATTTCCAGCTTGTGATTCATCCAGTCTGGCATTTTGCATGATATACTAGAAAGTACACCTAGATACAAACTAAAGGTGGAGAGGGAAGATTTTAGATTCCTTATGTATCAAGGAACCTAAAAATAGAAAATCAAAGCCTGGAGGGCTTCCAGCCTTCAAATTCTGCTCTTTCTGATTCATATTTATAAGTTTCTAAAGCCAAAGCTGTTGATCTGAATCCACCCCTATTCCCACCACCTGACCAGCCTCAAGTTCCATCAGCAGGCAGCTGCCAGCCCTATTGGTGACCAGCCATCCTGATCTGGTACTGTTGCTCTCTGCATCAGCATTTCCCATTCACTTTTATGATGTTTTAATGTAATAATTTAAATCATTTCCAAAACATGCACTTATACTTTTTAAAATTAAGGTGTGAGTGACATGTAGCATTGTATTAGTTTCAGGTATACAAAGTGATTTGATATTTGCATATTTTGCAAATTTTATTATTATTTTTTAATCATAGAAAACTTTGAAACTGCCCTTTATCAGTTGTTGGGAGTCATTTCTTTCTTTCTTTGGCTGTGCCGGGTCTTCTTTGCTGCGAGGACTTTTCCTCTCGTTGTGGCGAGTGGGGGCTACTCTCTAGTTGCAGTGGGCAGGGTACTTATTGAGCTGGCTTCTCTTGTGAAACACAGGCTCTAGGGCCTGCAGGCTGTAGTACTTGTGACACATGGGCTCAGTAGTTGTAGCTCCCAGGCTCTAGAGCACAGGCTCAGTAGCTGCGGCATAGGAGCTTAGTTGCTCTGCAGCATGTGGGATCTTCCCAGGTCAGGGATTGAACCTGTGTCTCCTGCGCTGGCAGGCAGACTCTTCTACCACAGCCAGCAGGGAGGCCCCGGGATTCATTTCTGATATCCAGACAGTATTTCTGCAGCTCGCTGTGTTGATTTTGTGTGTAGTCTTATATAACATAAACATTCATAAAACTCTTTTAAAAAGTCTTTGAAATCCTCGTTATAGCAGTGGATTTTGACTGAGGGGGATCCTGTCCCCAGGGGGCATTTTGCAGTGTTTGGAGACATTTGTGATTGTCACTCATGGGGGAGGGGGCGCTACTGGCATCTGGTGGGTGGAGGCCAGGGACGCTCCTGTGCATCCTACACTCTGCAATGTAGGATGTCCGCTCCTCCTGTACAGAAAAGAGCTAACAGGCCCAAGATGTCCACAGTGCTGAGGAAGAGAAACTCTGCTTTGCAGCAAATAAGTTCACTGAGGTGTCATGAATTTGCACAGGTTAATTGCAAAGTGCTTAAGAAAGAAGCAATCCTTAGTTCTTTTAGTTCGTTCTTAAGCATTAGTCTTTACATAGTCCTTCTAGTTAGCACTAAGCCACTCAGTCTTTTTATTTGAGTCCAGTCTCTAAACACTGGTGCTGGGAAGGGTCCTTGGAAAAGAGTCACTTGAGTCTCATGGCTAAATAACTTTCCTCTTGATAATTAGGATAACTTGTAGAGTTCTGGTTCAGGAGTCTTGTTAAGGTCTGTAATGCTCTGGTTCAGTGAGGATTGACATTCAAGGAGGACGAGACTTGTTCTCTGCACTGAACAGAGCCACCAAAAGCAGCCTCGTCACACCTTCTTGAGACCTGAGCAGTGCTTGATCCCTGGTTATGCCTTCGCGGTCAACCAAGGCTGTCAACCTCAGCATGCCTCCCTCTCCTGCATCCAGAGTCAATCCTGGTCCCTAGAGGGAAGCATCAAACATCTTTGTCTCAAAGGCTGGTGGTCTGGATGTTCACGGGGTCCAGAAACTGAGATTCCACTTATTTCCTAAGATCCATCCTGGCTTTCGCCTCCTCAGCTTATACCTGGGTTCAAATCTGGTTCTTGTTGCTGAGTTCTAGAAATATCTCCATCTACTTATAGGCCCATGCCCTACCTTGTCTTTGACATGTTTGTTTTAGGGTCTACTCTGGACTCAGAACTAAAGTTGGGTGCCTGGACACTGATACTCTCTTTCAAACTCTCCAGCCAAGGTCAACTTCCACGGTCAACACTTGGAGCTGGGCTAGTTCGCTGGGCACCTAGTTTCCCGGGATGGTCATTGTCCTGCTATGAAGTCACTGCCAACTCTAGATAATTCTCATTGGAGGACAGCCTCTTCCTTCCCACTTAAAATTGCATGTTTGCCTTTGCAAACCCCCTATTTCCTTTTTCTATATTATTTCCCCCCATAACACAAATACTATGATATACTTAGTTTAATGCCTAGCTTCCCCCATTAGAATATAAATTCAATGAGAGCAAATAAATCTCTATTCAGTTCACTGATATGTTCTCAACACCTTAATCAGTGTTTAGCATATGGTAGACACCAACAATTGTTGAAGATTAAACATATGATCAGAACCCTGTTTATAATTATAAACACTGAATGCAAATAAAAATGGAGTGATGGAATCAAATGGAGTTTCCTTTCAGGTAAAGTACATCTAAATGAATTTCTAAATTGAGAAAATCTCAGTTGAGATTTAAATTTAAATTTAAATCTCAACTGAGATTTTCTAGTTCTCAAAAAGGCTGACATTAAGCTTGTCTCAGGGTATCAATTCTTACAACCATAAAACACTGTGACCTTTGAGGCTGCATTTAAAATATTCATGCTTCATTTAGATCACACTTAATTTATGGCAATTAATTACTGTTACATGAATTAACTGTTTACCATGGTACTTTCCAGTCTGTCCATGGCTACCTAATCCTTAGACATGACCTAAGTAAATGGCCTAAGACTTATTTGGTATTTAATTAAAGTTTTATTAGAAGTAATAACGGAGCAACCATGTGATCCCAAATGAAAAGCCCATAATGAATAGCTTCTGGATGACAGTCTATTTTAGGTGCTAATAGACAATCTAATCTTGGTATATTTGGATTAGTTTTTTTCTTTAACCCAAAAGAAAGTTACTCAAGAAGGCAAATAAACCAGAAACCCTCATCAAATTCTAATATTTTTTATCCATACTTTTCAGTTTTAAACAAAAAAGCTATTATTTAATAATCAATATTTACAAGATATGCTTACTCAGGTATATTTGTGAATGAAAGGAATTTAACTATGACTTCCTTAGTTTGTTTTTGTTTCTGAAAAGAGAATGTAGAGGTTTATATCTTTTTAGAACTTAAGCCTGTGTATTTTTGTTCAGTTTAATGCATACCAAAAGAACTGGTATAGGAAGGGAAAGCAATGGAGAGGAAAAAATGAAAGGGAGAAGTCTAAATATGTGTTATTGATTTGACAACATTTGCTTTGATAAAAGGTTGGTCAAATTTGTTCGTTCAACCAATTCCTGTTCTCCCTTCCCACGTCATGTAACACAGTGTGAGAAACTATATAGCAGTTTGAAAATGAGTACAGAAGTTAACTCTGAGGGTTTACAGCTAAAGCCTGGGAGACTTCTTTTTGTTCATTGAAGTAGAGTTGATGTATCATATTGCATTAGTTTTAGGTATACAGTAATGTGTTTCAGTTATATATATATTTACAGGTTCTTTTCTGTTATAGGTTATTATAAGATATTGAATATAGTTCCCTGTGCTATTCAGTAGATCCTTGTTGTTTACTTTATACATAGTGGTATATATCTGTTACTCCCAGACATTTCCTTTTTTGTAATCACAAGTTTTCTATATCTGTGAGGGTGTTTCATCTTCCTTATAATGAGGACCCTGGGAAAAAAGTTACTGTTGGATTTGGCAATCAGAGGAGTTCAATCCTTTCTGTCAAGGTCAACACAGTGAGCATTTGTCTGTAGGACAAGATGGCTTAATTTGAATGTTTTCCCTTTGACTTGGCCATTGCCATTTTCTCACTTAAAATTTAATGATTTTAGTCCATAAAAATTGATTTATATTTCCAATTATTTCCTTAGGATAGATTATTTAAAATAGACTTTTGAGTTAAAAAGAATGATTATTTTAAGGCTATTGAAATATACTGTCAAACTGCTGTGCAGAAAGGGTATATCGACTTACCCTCGCTAGAAATGTACTAGAATCCCAAGTTTTTTCTCATCTGTGATAGAATAAAGCATTTATTTTGTTTAAAAATACTTTGCTAGTTCATTGGCCATTTTTGCAATGTGAAACTGATTGTACTTGTTAGGAAACACTATTTGTAATGGGTTCTAGGATAATTATATAAACCACAAGAGCAGAGTCATGCCATTTCAGTTTATAGGAACAGTTATCATTTTCTAATATCAATTGCATAGTATACATTTTGCAGGCTCTTGGGCTAGAGGAAAAGACTGTTAAGCAACTTACAATAATATTTCTAATACATTTTGATTAATACCTTACTATACTTTAATTTTTTCAAAGGAAACATCTCCATTATACTTTAATTTTTTCAAAGGAAACATCTCCATTTAAAGGATCTTCATTTCAAGTAGTATGCTTGAATAAGAAAATAAGAATAAGAAAAACTCTTATTAAAAAAATCCACAGATACTATGACAAAGTTACCCATCTCAAGATAAACCCCTCCCTCCACATTCACCTCTCCTATATGAAAAGTCAGAATAGACTTTTGAATTTCTCTTAGAAATTGCCTTATTTATATACTTTAATTTTCCAGAACTAAGCTAAGAGAGGTAAAAAGTTAATTAGAAAGTGAAAGTGAAGTTGCTTAGTCATGTCTGACTCTGCAACCCTGTGGACTGTAGCCTACCATGCTCCTCCGTTCATGGGATTTTCCAGGCAAGAGTACTGGAGTGGGTTGCCATTTCCTTCTCCAGAGGATCTTCCTGACCCAGGGATTGAACCTGGGTCTCCCGCATTGTAGGCAGACGCTTTACCATCTGAGCCACCCAGGATGTCCCAAAAGTTAATTAAACAGGTGGCAAATGAATATTTAAGAATCAGTATTTATGAAAGCAATTTTAGGTGAATCTGTGATTTAACACAGTTTAGTTTTGCTCTTTACCCCTCCAGAAAAATTATGGAAAACCTACTATGTGACAGGCATTTTACAATATGCTATTGATACAAAGCAAGAAAGATACAGTCCCTCCTCTCCAAGGGATCACAAATTGCAAGAGTCCCCCTTATCCATGGGGATACATTCCAAGACCCCCAGTAGATGCCTGAAAGCATGGATCATACCAAATGTTATATCATGTTTTTCTGATACATACATACCTATAACAAAGTTTAATTTATAAATTAGGTACACTAAGATATTAACAACAACTAATAACAAAATAGAACATCTATAGTAATAAAAGTTAGGTGAATATAGACTCTCTCAGATTATCTTACTGTACAAATGTAATGCCTTTTCTGTCTTAACTAAGTATTTACCACGTACTGTGGCTATAACTTTTGCAGTTTGAAATGTGACAGCAGAATTAGCACATATTCCTTTTTCCTTCATAATTTCACAAACAAAAGATCTGTTCTTACTGTTCAACCTCAGCATATGATTCTTCTTATTGAGTTGAGAACCTTTACCTTTTCACTTAAAGTACTTTATGGCTTCTCTTTGGCATATCCAAATTGCCAGCATCACTACTCTTGCACTTTGAGGCCATTATTAAGTACAGTAAGGGTTACCTGAATATAGCCCTGTGATATAATGATGTCAATGTGATAACCAGAGGGCCACTAAGTGACCGACAGACAGGAGGGACCCTTTGGACAGAGGGAAGATTCATGACAGAGCAAGATGGTGCAAGATTTCAACATACTCAGAATGGAGAGTGATTTAAAACAGGAATTATTTCTGGAGCCTTTTGGGACCATGGCTGACTGTGAGTAACTGAACCCATGGAAAGCAAAGTCATGCAATGAAAAGTTAAAAGTAAATGATTACCATCATCTTTTAAAAACTGGTATCAAGCTCTTTATCATAGTATTTTTCATGCTCACAGTATAGGTATTATTGGCCTTACACACACACTCATAGTCCTTGGGAACAGTGAGTTTATCCCACTTTATATCAGCTTCTTTGTCTGCACAGTTAGAACTATAATCTATCTTAAAGGGTGTTGGGTGGATCAAAGAAATTTTATAAAGTGTCTAGTCCAGTGCTCTGTATAATAAATATTCTATCCTCTCCTCTTTTTTCCTTGAAGCCACTCTGGTAACAAGTGACCAAATTCTGGATGTCTTTGAAAGACACTATTGTTTGGAATGAGTAATAGTGATGACATCATATGGATCAGGGTAAACCCAGTGAGCCTATTGCAGATTCCCACAGGTCTTTCTGCAAATATCAGTAAATGCCAAAGACTGTTTGAATGTTAAGGGTTGCTTCTTTTAGATTTTCTTAGGCCTCCCACTCTACTACTTCCCTCACTCCCATGCCAATGTTAGAAGTTACTGCATATAGTTTTTAAATTTTATTAAGGTATAGTTGATTTATACTATTATTTAATTTCTGCTGTATAGCAAAGTGACTCATTTATACACATATATATATATATATTCTTTTCATAGTCTTTTCCATTATGGTTTATCACAGGATGTTGGATATATTATAGTTCCCTGTGCTATACAGTAGGACCTTGCTGTTTATCCATCCTATGTATAATAGTTTGCATCTGCTAATTCCAAACTCCCAGTCTTTGCCTCCACCCTCCCCACCTCGGCAACCACAAGTCCATTTTCTATATCTGTAAGTCTGTTTTTGTTTCATAGGTATTTCATTTGTGCTGTATTTCAGATTCCATTTGTAAGTGATACCACATGGCATTTGTCTTTCTCTTTCTGGCTTAGTATGATGATCTCTAGGTCTATCCATGTTGCTGGCATTATGTCATTCTTTTTAATGGCTGAGTAATATTCCATTGTATACATGTACCACACCTCATTTATCCATTACTCTGTTGATGGACATTTAGGTTGTTTTCATGTCTTGGCTATCGTATTAATAAATAGTGCTACAGTGAAAATAGGGGTGCATGAATTTACTGCACATTTGATTGTGCTGTGATCCTTTGCTCATGACTTGAGGAAATTCAACCCTTTCTTCCATAGGAAGAAAAGGATTAAGAATAATCAAAGGAGTTGAGAGCATGTGTCTTCTGGACCTCACCTTCTCAGCTGTCAGTTCTCTATGTTCTAAATGGTATCATGACTTGTGTTAACACCATATTGATATGTTCAGAGTTTTATCTTGGCTCCCACAAGCACCTGGCCAGTAGATAATTTGCAGGATCTCATTAGAAGACTAGTAATTATTTACTGAGTACTCACTGTGTAGGAACTCTGTGAGATCTATATTCCCACATTTACCCATATACACATTCATTCCTATATCTGTGATTATTATCCATATCCCCTCAGGATTTTTATAAAAGTCCTAGAAGGAGGGATATAGAAAGTGTCTTAATTATTCTTTGTCATAAACACTAGTAAAACTCTTTGTTTTCCAACTTTGGAAAGGCATGGTTGTCAAGAAACTGATGGATGTGATTTCCCATACTTTTATAAGTTCCCTGCATAACAGAATTACTAGGTAGGAAACTTTTTTTTTCCAGGAAATTTGATTATTTCTAAGTTCATTTTATTGGTGTTCCCTGATGGCCCACCCCCTTGCCTGACTCAGCTAAAGAGTATATGGCAATATCCAGTCAATATTAAAATATATGTCCTGAGGGAATCTCAGTTAAATATAGTGTGGGAAAAAAGTTGAAATCTTTTGTAAAACACTTTAGTAAGTATTGCTTCACTTTAAGGATGAAAGATTTTGAGTTGGCACCATGGTCAGACACAATTTCTGCACTTCCTAGAAAAACTCTAAAACAACCTTTGCTTTTAAAGTTGGTGCTGCCATTGCTTAGGTTATTTTATCAAGTATGTCCATTTTTAGTAAGTTTTATCTGTAAGTGAGGGCTTTTACAACATCCTCTTGTACTCACCTATGAATCTTATGATCCTTCGGAGTAAGGGGTTCAGGTAACAGCATTCTCCAGTCAGAATTGTTTTCTCCTGGGCAATCAGAGATTCTCTGGTTGACTTTATGAAATACATGGATATCTCACCAATAAAAATCTGGAGAAGGAATGTTAAAGAATTATCAAGTTGGAGAGCTTTCTGATAGAGAGACCAGTGGCTTAAAAAAACTGAAAACTTCTGAGGCTTCACAATTGTATTAAAAAACTATGTTGGAGAGATGGAGAATTAAATAGCAGTTTTCAGTCAACTCTTTAGAAGAATTAGAGAAAGCGACAACTGATAATTTCAGATAGATTTCAGGTATAATATTAAATTCTAAAGTCATATAAAACATAAGTTGAGATAATAAATTAAATAAGAGAATCAATGAAAAAGCTCACTCATGCTGGTCTTGAATATTTTGAACTGAATGTGTGTATTACAGTGATGAGGAATGACTGGGACAGCCAATGTGCCCAGCAGGGCATTATATGCACACATCGCAATAAATTGTTAACTTCATTATGTGGCAATAACAGTGGGGACAGTGACAGACTTTATTTTTTGGGGCTCCAAAATCACTGCAGATGGTGACTGCTGCCATGAAATTAAAAGACACTTACTCCATGGAAGAAAAGTTATGACCAACCTAGACAGCATATTAAAAAGCAGAGACATTACTTTGCCAACAAAGGTCCATCTAGTCAAGGCTATGGTTTTTCCAGTAGTCATGTATGGATGTGAGAGTTGGATTATAATGAAAGCTGAGTGTGATGCTTTCAAACTGTGGTGTTGGAGAAGACTCTTGAGAGTCCCTTGGTCTGCAAGGAGATCCAACCAGTCCATCCTAAAGAAAATCAGTCCTGAATATTCATTGGAAGGATTGATGTTGAAGCTGAAACTGCAATACCTTGGCCACCTGATGCGAAGAGCTGACTCATTTAAAAAGACCCTGATGCTGGGAAAGATTGAGGGCAGGAGGAGAAGGGGACGACAGAGGACGAGATGGGTGGATGGCATCACCAACTCAATGGACATGAGTTTGAGTAAACCCTGGGAGTTGGTGATGGACAGGGAGGCCTGGCGTGCTGCAGTCCATGGGGTTGCAAAGAGTCGGACACGACTGAGCGACTGAACTGAACTATGTGGCAATACTACCATTATTTACGTGACAAATCCCACTTGAGCACGTTTGCCTGAGTGATGTTCTCCTACTCTGGATTAGTTGACTGTCACACCTTTAGGATTGGCGCCTCCCTCGTTATCGTGAACTAATACATGTGTACTACCATTTAACTCATAACACCTTTGTGTACCCTGTAAGCTCCCTGATGACAGGGACCATATCTTACATTTCTTCATTATGTTTATAGCATCCAGTACATTGTATTCCCATTTAAAATAAGGAACAGGCATGAGGGAAGCTGTCACCAACTCTGACACTGCTGTGATTAAAGACTGAGAACCTTAAATGAATGAAAAGTTAATAATTACCATCAACTATTGCAAATTGGGTGTCAGGCACTTTATCATAGTAGTTTTCACAAAATCCCTAGTCTCGGTAGTATTACATTTGCTTTGCTTGTAAGGAATGAAAGTTCATCAAGGTTAAGTAACTTACCCTCCAGAGCATACAAGTGACCTGGGGAAGGACTGGGATTGGTATTCAATACAGCTGGGTTCCAAAGTTCCCATATCCCACCACATCATATGCCATTTTAATTTTCTGAACCCTCCTTTCAACATCTCCCCAGAAGAATGTGATCTTACAATTGTTCTTTGCTATGCATGTGCTTGTGGTTTTTTATAAACTTCATCCATGTTTTAAGACTTCCTATGCCTTATATTCCTCCTTTCATTATAGAATATCTATTTAGATGGATAAAAATGCCAACATAATGAATGGCACATGAATGGTGGAAGTTAAATGATAGAATTGTGAAACTGGAATCATCTACAGGTTTCCCCCTTCATCTGAGAGAGAAACTTGACAGTCTCAGGGATTTGGCCACGCAGTGTCTGAAGCAACTCTAGCAGATGGTCAACAAGTAGACACCGTTATCCTCTTGTACAGATAAGACACCTGAGGCATGGAGGGGTTAAATAATTTGTCCAAGTTCATCACAAGTCTTAGTTCTGAAGCCAGGAAACCTGTCCCTGGAGTCCTTTCTCTTAAATGTGACACTTTTACTCAGCAGTGAGCCAGTAAAATACTTGTTAAATTTGTGTTTAATATACCACACAGAAAACAAAACAAATGCAATATGCTTTAAACACTGAAAACCTTAGATGATATTAAAGTACAAGATAGATTGGTGTAGTAGGAGGAGAACTACGACCAAGTCAGATTGGGATGAAAATTTGGCAGGAATAGACTGAGTTCAGGGTCAGACAGGCACATGATGGGACAGCATGGATCACCTTTGTAAGCGCTGTCTGCATATGTCTAGGAATATTTTGTGACATCCTTTGGAATTAATGCATTAGTGCTCCTTCAGATAAAAATATTTGAATAGCTTTAAGGACTCAGCTTTCCCTTTTTTTCTCGTTACACTTATCTCTCTCAAAATGAGGAGCCACAAGGCTTTGTTTGTCCCCACTGGAATGATGGCACTGCATTACTGTTCATCTCAGTGAACAGATGGGGATAAATTCATGCATGGTCGGGTAATGAAACAGCATTTCCTTGAGGGTGCGTTCTCTACTCCCAGAGCCTAGCTTAAGCATTCTTGTTATATATGAATCTCTTACTTCATGTTTCTCCCTTCTATTCCTATCACAAATGAGTACACACTATCATTGTTATTCCTTGTTATAGGATGTCCTGCCTGTCTTATTCTGGTTATATCCCTAGGGCCTAGCCCAGTGTAAGGCACATAGCAGTTATTCAGTGTTAAATGAATTAAGCATATCAGATTAATGAAGGTTTTTTGGAATACAGGTTTAATGAGGTAGATTATAAGGAAGGAAAAATAATTTTTAGTATTTATCCTTCCAGACTCAGTGAAAATGTCATGACTCTCCCCAAACCTTTGCCAGGTCCCCTCAGGAAAAGGGAGACCCTGTCTTATCATTGTTCCCACAACGTATTATACCGATCTCTATTCTGACATCTGGAGCTTCCCAGGAGGTTCAGTGGTAAAGAATCCTCCTGCCAATGCAGGAGACACAGGTTCGATCCTTGGGTTGGGAAGATCCGCTGGAGGAGGAAATGGCAAAACCCATTCCAGTATTCCTGTTGGGAAAATTCCATGGACAGAGGAGCTGGTGGCTACAGTCCACGGGGTCACAAAGAGTAGGACACAACTGAGTGATTGAGCATACACACACAAGAGACAAAATAGAAAGAAAATACGAGTGAAAATCTACACATAACATATTCTTGTTTTTTAAAAAAAAATGCATATATATGTGTACACAGGCATGCACACACACACACACAAATCTAAACAAAATCACTCCAAGGTGCACCAAACAAAACTTGCCATGTGAAAGTGTATGGGGCTCAAATAATCCATGAGTAAAATGTCCTAAGACTCTTGTGTCAGCAGTGATAAGCAGTATATGAATTGGTACTATTGGTCCACAATATTCAAATCAGAGTTGAGAAATGAAATAGAAAAAAATCAGAACTAGAATATATGATAACTTATATAGTTACTGATCTAATACTTTTAGTATATTAAACAATACTGTTTACATAAGGAAGAAAGAAAGAGAGAGAGGGGGTCATTTTATAAGTTAAAGGTAGGACAACCGTCCTGATTTTCAGTTCAGACTGTGATGGACATAAAGGTTTCTGATGGAACAATCCAGCTCTCAGATCCCAGTGAATGAGCTTCATGGATGTTCATTTCACTGATCACACACAGGGTACTGTTTCTCCATCCTCTGGGTCCTATAGTTTCATACAGGCCTGATTCTGCTTGGGAAAAGAGGCGGGCGAGATTCTGCTTCCCTGCCAGGCCACCAGCCCATGTTGGAAGCCACCTCTCACACTGGCAGATTTATGACTCTGGTCTGGCACTGACTGGGTTCTTCCATCTGTCTGTTTGCCATGCACGCTCTGTCTCCATCCACCGCTCTGTTCAGAGAGCAGCCGGGGCACGTGGGACTCTCCATGTGTTTGGCCCTGGCTGCCCTGCCTATTATGGCCTTTCAGATTGTTGACTAACAAGCATGCTATCACTCATAGCAAATGAGAATACCCTCCGGTGAGAAATGATCAAGGCCAAACTCTAGACCTGGCCATGAACAAGCAAGTGAATTCCATTGGTGCATCTCTCGTCCCCCACAGCTTATGCCACCTACTATCGCAAGTGACCTAAAACTTTTAGATAACAATACATATACTTTTAGTGAGTAACTCCTTTTTTAAAATTTTAATTAGAGGATAATTACTTTACAATGTTGTGATGGTTTCTTCCATACATCAACATAAATCAGCCTTAGGTATACATATGTCCCCTCCTCCTTGATCCCCCTTCCTGCCACCCTCCCCATGCCACCCCTCTAGATTGTCACAGCACTGGCTTTGGGTTCCCTGCATCGTATAGCAAATTCCCACCAGCTATTTATTTTACACATGGTCATGTATATGTTTCAAGGCTATTCTCTCAAATCATCCCACCTCTCCTTCCCCCACTGTGTCCAAAATTCTGTTCTTTATGTCTATGTCTCCTCTGATACCCTGCAAATAGGATTATCAGTACTATCTTTCTAGATTCTATATATATGTGTTAATATAGGTTTGTCTTTCTCTTTCTGACTGACTTCATAGTGAGTAACTCTTAATAAATTTGTCTTTCAAATATGGAAGGCCAAATTTCAAATAAATAAATAACCCTGGAATATAATGCATCAGTTTGGTGAAATCTTTCAGAATTCATGTCTTGACAATGTTTTAAGGAGATCTGATAAGTCACAAGTGATATAAATGCAAAATGTTTAGAAGATAGTGTTTTAGGTTGCAAAATATAAAGTCTGCAGAAAAAGTCACTGGAAGACGTATTATCATTTCGTGTTGTAAGGGGGATCCACTGCATGTTCTGTGTGGCTGTCATCACAAAAGGCATCTAGAGATCCTGGAATATAGGTTTTGGGTTCATGTATTATGCTAGCTGTAGCTCTGATACTTGGTATATCAAAATCATTGCTGTTTCTTTTCTGTTTGTTTATGATTTTATTTTTTAAAAATTAGTTTATTTAGTTGGAAGCTAATTACTTTACAATATTGTGGTGGTTTTTGCCATACATTGACATGACTCAGCCATGGGTGTACATGTGTCCACCCATCCTGAACCCCCCCTCCCATCTCCCTTCCCACCCGATCCCTCTGGGTTGTCCCAGAGCAACAGCTTTGAGGGCCCTGCTTCATGCATCAAACTTGCACTGGTCATCTGTTTTACATATGGTAATATATGTTTCAATACTATTCTCTTATATCATCCCACCCTCTCCTTCTCCCACATAGTCCTGTTTCTTGAATGTAGGCTCTGGAGTTGAAAGGTCAGTTCCCTCCCTTTTTGATGGGTGACTTTGGGCAGATAACTGAATATTTCCAAGCTTTCTTTCCACTATGATTTTAAACATGGGGGTAATAACTATATCAGAAAATTATTGATTATTAGAAATGTATAGAAAAGCATCTAGAAAAGCTCAAAGAGTGTTTATTGCTTTCACTTACTGGTTGGTCTAGGTAAGAATGTGTGTTGAAATTGATTTAAAAACTGTCCTGGATTAAGGAAACGTGGTGTGATTCAAGCTCTGCTCTGCCCCTAACCAGGTGTTCAGTCTTGGACCACTTGGCTGACCTCTCTGGTTCCTTCTCTGTCAATCTCTCATCTGTTAGACTACAGTGGCCCCTAAGCATTTTTCTTTTACACCAAGGAGCAGTTTCACGGAAGACAATTTTTCCATGGACTGGGGAGGGGGAATGGTTTCAGGATGATTCAAATGCATTGCATTTATTGTGTGCCTTATTTCTATTATTATTATACCAGCTCCACCTCAGATCATTAGACATGAGATCCTGGAGGTTGGGGAACTCTGTAGGAGACCTTTAAGTTGCTCTTTCAGCTCCAAGATCTTTGTTTTATGATAGAAACGTAGGACAAGGTAGGACTGATTAAGGGACCTGATATCACATAATTGGGCTTCAGTCTCTCCTGTTGGTTAAGCTCTCCAGGGCCAGCGTAGTTTCTTACAGTGCTTCTTCCTCCAGCCTTCATTCACTTTTCAACTCCCACAGGGCTTTGCCCTCACGAAATCATCTTCCCTTGGAGCAAAATGGACACAGCCTCCTCCAGAGTCATCACACTGCCTGATACCTGTCACCTGTGTTTCTAAAGGACAGCAGAGGCTGGCAGCCCCTCCCTGGGTGTGCACGTATCACGCTCTGAGGAAGAGAAGAGGGTTCTCTGCATACTTCTCAATACCAGTGTCTAAGCAGCTGCAGAGCTTTCAGTCCCAGGGAGTTGTAGATGCTTCCAGTATCCTCCTTGGGAGGCTTCTTTACTCGTGAGCATTTCTGAGAAAGGCATGGTTTTTGCTGTGTATGTTGTGTGTTCACACATGTTAGTCACTCAGTTGTGTCCAACTCTTTGCGACCCCATGGACTGATAAATCACCAGCTTCCTCTGTCCATGAGATTCTCCAGGCAAGAACACTGGAGTGGGTTGCCATGCCCTTCTCCAGCAGATCTTCCAGGCCCAGGGATCGAACCTGGGTCTCCTGCATTGCAGGCAGAGTCTTTAGTGTCTGAGGCACCAGGGTTTTTCCTGTAGATCTTGTTTAAAAGTGACCCAGGGGATTTTAAACGTACTGACCATGCTGCCCAACATCTTCATGCTCAGTTTAATCTTTCCTGATGAGTACCAGTGACAGCTCAGATCTGCAGAGAGGATTCTAGTCCTCTGGCCGGCTGAGTTATGCTTGGTTCAAGACCTCTTGACTTCTGCTTTATCCCACTTGAGTGTAAATAAAGGAATTCAGCTGTAGACATTTCTATGCCTTTCAAAGCTGAAGGCTTCGATAGAATCAAGGCCATTTGGATGATGGCTTTGGAAATTATCCAGCAGCTCAGATAATAAGTGTTTTGTGGATTGGAGAGTCATCATTACTGCTTCCTGTGTGGCTCAGCTGGTAAAGAATCCACCTGTAATGTGGGAAACCTGGGTTCGATCCCTGCGTTGGGAAGATTCCCCTGGAGAAAGGAATGGCTACTCACTTCAGTATTCTGGCCTAGAGAATTCCATGGACTGTATAGTCCATGGGGTTGCAATAAGTCGGACACGACTGAGTGACTTTCACTGTCACTTTTCACTTACTGGTCTTAATCTAGGGGCGGCACCTACCCATTCAGAAGGCTCTGAAATCGACACTTGCTATGAAGTGTGGCACCAAGGTGGCACACTACCTTTCCAAAGCAGGGTGTTCTCTTGAACTTTTTTTTTTCCCTTTCTGAACAATGGATATAAGAGAAATGGGAATTTAAAATGAATTAGCTAAAATACTGCTCTCAGTAAAAAGTAAAATGCATTGTGATCACCAAGTAAACTAATCATCACATAATTTTAGGCAAATGATAGTCTTTTCAAGAAACAAATTATTAAAACTCCTAACACAATCATCTAATCATCAGTCATTAAAAGAGGCATTGTAAAGGTGGTAAGGACCATCTCAAAGGTGTAAGGACATCTCGCTGTCAGATGATGTTGGGTAAAAACAGTCCGTAAAGGAATTTGGAGCACTCATCCATCACAAGGATAGTAAATAGGGAAATGGATATTCTTCTTCAAGGTTTTGAAAAAATCCACAGCAGTTAATGAGGATATTTATAACTCTTTCCCGGGGCGGGGGCGGGGAATGTAAATTGTATTGACTAAGTACATTTGCAATAAAGAAAATGTACTCATGGTAAATATGAATAAATATAGGGACTTCCCTGGTGGTTCAGTGGTTCAGACTCCATGTTTCCACTTCACGGAACATGGGTTCGATCCCTGGTTGGGGAACTAGGATCCCACATGTTGCATGGTTGGGTCAAAATAAAGTGAAAAAACAGTGCAGGCTTCTAATAAAAAATAAAAAAGGAAATCATGTGATAATGTACAAAAGGGAAAAGATGTGAATGATGAAGTGTTAAAAGGGGTTTCAATAGCTGAGGTTGTTCAGAGCCGGGAAGAGGCAGATGACAAGGCACTCGGGCGCCGACACTGTCTCCTCTGCCGCCGCAGCTGCGGTCCTCATCAGCCAGGCGACAGATGTGCCTTTACCCAGGGCCCGCTCTGATCCACGCTGTGCTTTGCGCTTTTGTATTCACTCCCAGAGCTTCTGGCCTAGAAACCCCCCAAATGAAGCGTCACGGTTTTCTCCAGATTGGGCCTTTCCATCAAACTATGCTTGTCTCTTCCTTTCCTAGGAAATTCTCGCAGAGTCTTGTGCATGTATGCTCACGTGTACGCGTGCATGCAGACCCCGAGCTGGGTCGATTCTCCTGGGCTGGGCGTCAAACATTCTGCTGTTTCAATTCTAAGTACTCCCGTCACTTTGTTGTGAGGCCAATAAAGGTTTACTAGCTATCTTCTCATGCCCTGTGGTGCTGGGGCTGAGATACAATACGGGTAAATCAGATTGTCCACCGAGTTAAATCCTCTTATCCAAAAAGGCTCTCTGCCTTTGAGTCTGAGTTTACTCAGGGGCCCTGAGGCAGTTGTGAGCCAGGGTTTCCACAATGGTCAGAAGGCACCCTGCAGATTTCCTGGAAGCCCGGGCCAACACTTTTGGCTAAATGGTTCTGGACGCAATAAATACTCCAAGCTCTAACCTTTCCTAAGTCCCCGCACAGTTGCTCCCATGTGGCCTTGCCTCCACATGATGCTGATCCTTTCTGACAGCGAAGCACAAAAGGAGAAATGGGAAGTGACAGGTCAAACCCACAGCAGAGTCCTTTCCCTCATGACTTTTCTTGTGCATCCCGGCAATTAGTGCCCATTCTCAGAGACACAGTGTAGGGTGCGAGGTTGTTCTCTAGCACATCAACCACAGAATACACAGAACACCAAGGATAAGTCCAGGTTGAGGTGCCTCCTCAGAGAACTGCCATTAGTTTGTGTCACATGTCACCCCTGAGGAGTCCTGCCTTCTTTCTTTGTTGTTATTGTTTGTTGTTTGGTCTATAAGTCATGTCTGACTCTCTTGTGATCCCATGAACTGGAGCCCCCCAGGTTCCTCTGCCCAGCATTCCCCAAGCAAGAATACTATGGAGTGGGTTGTCATTTCCTTCTCCAGGGGATCTTCTCAACCTCGGAATTGAACCCATGTCTCCTGCATTGGCAGGAGGACTCTTTACCACGGAGTCCCCAGAGTAGCCCCGCCTTCTTTCTACTCCAGGGAAAATAGGAAATGGGCTTAAAAAGGAGTAAACACACACACACACACACTGTACCACTCTGAGAAACCCTGCACACACAGAAACACACACACACTGTCCCATTCTGTGTAACCCTTGGCCAGGCACAAATTAAACTCCAGAAAGTCAAGAGAGACTAAAGAGTTGGGAATCTGACATTTGGAGCCTTCCAATTATAATGTTTTTGTTCAGCTCTTAAGGAATATTAGAACCAGAAAGATCTTGGAGATCATTTAGCCCAACCCTACCTTTTACAGATGAGAAATCCACCCCAAAGAGGGAACATGCCTTATCAGAGGTCACACAATTACTGGGGTACAAAGCCATAACTGACGTCCCTCCCTCTCTTGACAGAGCAGACCTGAGACAGGGCGACTCGGAGCGTGAGGATGAAGGATGCACACTCAGGGGGTAGGGGTGTGCTGAGTTTGGCACTTGGGATCTGTGTTCAGGTGGCCTGATACAGACTGCACTCGGATATGCTGTACCTCTCCAAGAGGGACAGAAGTGAATATGGCTCCCTGCTCCCAGGAGATGTCTCTGAGCATCAGGAGAGGTCCACTCTCTGTCCTGCAGCTGCTCACTTATTTTCAGGTTTCGGGGGAAGATCAAGCACCACAGCAGGGTTTTAAGGCCACTGGACTCTCTGCCATTAACCCATCAGCTGTTATCAGTGCTGGGTCCTAGCAATGCTCCTTGTTTGAGAGGAAAATAAAAGTAGAACCAAATGGGTGGGTTACTGTCCAGTCACATAGAGAACTAGCTGCAGCCTTCAGCAAATCATTTAACGTAGCTAATGACTGTCTTTCTAAATGAACTCATAGACTCAGAGTCAAAAATGAAGGAAATTGGACCACACACTTTCTCTATGCTCTTTGAGATATCTCTTTTCTATTTCTCTGGGATGCTATGAGGATAAATTAGGCAAGGACTGCAGAACAAGAAAATTTAAAGAAGTTATCCTTGCCATCTTCATTTATGGAATATTCCTCAGCACATATATTGAAGGCCCACCATCATTATTGGTCACACTTTTCTCCCCAAGAAGGAGGAATGGAATGTCCAAATCAAAGTTCCATACTTGAAAATGAGAGGAGAATTCTAGATCCTTAAAATTCAGTTCACTGTCCAGTGGCCACACTCCCTTGGCTTCCCATCACAGCATTTGACCCCATGTCAGTTCATATCATTTGGGGGAAAAGGAGTATAATGATCAAAATTCATAGTTTGAGAAGAATTTCTGCTGAAATCTTAGAATGAAATCTATCATCTTTACACAGAGAGAAGAGAAATTCCTCATAAAGTTCTGTTTTATTTTTGTTTTTTTGGTCATATGTGTTTTTGTTTATTAGAATTGCTGTTTAAATCTTACTAAAGATTGGTCATTTCATAATTATGCCAGAAGAATCGGAATGTTTTAAAAATATCTTTCAGTTTGAAAATACTGCATTGATGTAGAATTTAATTATATAACAGAAGAAAAATAACTTCCATTAGCACTCAGAGATAATAGCTGTACATTTTAGTTTATTTCTTGCCAGTTTTTTTATGTATAATTATAAATTTGGGATTATACTTGTAACACACATACGGTGTCTTCTTAGGGTCTATTAAATATTCAGAGCCACAGACAACCACATGTCTCATTTGGCACTGGTCCACTTGGGAGGAACTATAGCTTGTCAACAGGGCAGCATCACTTGCTCCTCTTCAGCCTGTTTCCTTGCAGTGATCCAGGGCAGCTCAGGTGCAAGGAGACCACAGACACATCAGAGGATGCAGGAGCCACCTTGGCTTACAAGACTTATCACGTCCCATCAGAGTCAATAAAAGGTGCAACAGTTCCACAGACATAGCTTCCAAGTTTCCAGAGTCACTTGGACTGGGAAATCATAGCATGGCAACGTCTTGGGTAATCTCAGTTCTCTGAGTCCAGGGGCAATTCACCAATCAGGGGTTAATTCTGCCTAGTAACATAGCTGATACATACCCTCTTTTTCTGGAGAAACAGAGCTAGAAAACTAAGAGAATCTCATATTCTCTTGTAGAACGGAAAAAGCTTTTACCTCTGATACTATATACAATTTTTTAGCCCTCATAAAAATCTTCTCACTAAATCATAAGCATGCTTCATTTCTCTTAGAGGTGTTTCAGAAATATCACAGCCTCATAATGAATTTGGACAATCCTCTAGTTCTGTGTATTTAGCTACCACCAAGTATCCTTCTACTCTTTTTTTTTTAAATTTTTTCCCCAATTATTTTTATTAGTTGGAGGCTAATTACTTTACAATATTGTAGTGGGTTTTGCCATACATTGACATGAATGAGCCATGGATTTACATGTGTTCCCCATCCTGAATGCCCCTCCCACCTCCCTCCCTTAAAGCTGACTGAACATCTCTACTCAGGTTATCTCCTTAACATAAATTCAAGGAATGGAATTAATGGGTCCAAAGTTTATAAAACTCTTGTACATCTTTGACCAGCTGCTCTTCAAAAAGAAAATGCCAGCTTGCATTTTTAATGACCAGTTTCTTTAAAAATATTATTTGTTTATTTTTGGCCGCACTGGGTCTTCATTGCCTTGCACGGGCTTTCTCCAGCTGTGGGGAGCAGGAACTACTGTGTTGTGGCGCATGGACTTCTCATCACAGAGGCTTCTTTTGTGTAGCGTGGCTCTAGGGTACATGGGCTCAGTAGTTGTGGCTCCTGGGCTCTAGAACACAGGCTCAATAATGGTGGCGCAAGGGCCTAGCTGCTCCATGGTGTGTGATATCTTCCTGGATCAGGGATGAAACCCATGTCTCCTACATTGGCAGGTGAATTCCCCACCACTGAGCTACCAGGGAAGCCCCTCAGTTTACGTTTTGACTCAAATTGTATGAAAGTACTTATACCTTTAACAACACAGGTTATACTTCTTTAAAGCACTTGCCAATTTTACATGGGGAAAATTCTGGACTTTAAAAAATGACTTTTCTGTGATAATTCATGAGTTTAGAAATGTTTGTGTGCATATAATTTATTTTGTTAATTGTCTATTTTTGTCCTTGCCCGTTTTTATTTTGGGAAGCTCATCTTTTTAAGTAGTAAGAATATTTACATGGGAGTCTCATATTCTGCAAGTATTTTTGCAGTCTTTATTTACCTTTTATTTTGGTAGAAATGCTTATTTTTCAGGTAAACTTATCAGTCCTCTTCCATCTGCTTGTATTAACATTCCTAATGCTTTTGTGGATGTGTATGTAGACTTTCTAAGTGTTTGAAATCCCTATTTTTCTTGCTTTATAATATGCATTGAAAAGCTTTCTGCTTATTTTAAGGCTCTGGAACAGTTTATGTAGTTACTGACTTTCTATGCCTTGAAATTTTGAAGGAATTTATATTATAGTTATGTGTCTCCAATGAAATGAGATAAATTTTAGACAGTTTAAAATTTTCTCTGTTGTTATTCACCTATTCAGTTTTCTACTTCTATTAAAGGCATTGTTAAAAAGTTACATTTTCATAGAATATTATCGATTTTATTGAGAGGTAAGCATGTATTGACATAGAGCTGAATATACAATTTTAACAAAACTATAGTACAGACTTTTAAACATTTATATATTTTTGCTTATATATTTTTTCTCTTTTTTTTAACTTTTGTCTTTCTTATGTTAGACCAAGGGGATTGTACATTTTATTTATCAGTCCTATTGTTTTCTGATTCATTGATTTGTTCATAATTTTTATTGATCTGCTTCCTTTGCTTTCCTTGTTTTTCTTTTTTTTAAAGGAAAAATGTCTCTATGATTACAAAAAGTAATTGTAGGAGAGCCCAGGCAATATATTTCCTGGTACTAGCAAGAAGATAGGTAAATGTTAGTAAGTCAATGGATCTCTCAGGGATTCCAGTCTGAGAACATGAAATAATGGTATGTTTATGGGACAGGAGAAACCAGGACCTGAGTCCAGCTAAGCCCAGTGCCTCTGGTTAGAGCCGCCATTAAACCATTCCAGATAGAACCCAATGTAGCCTCTAGGCTTTACCTGGGGAGCGAATTGTGTCATCTTTTGAGATGCCTGGAAGTGGGGCTTTTATGCTTTCTCTTAGTCCCTGGGCTGGTGAGAAGGGAAAGTTAAGAGGGGCACATCCCCTATCACTCTAAACAGGAAGTGTCACCAGCGTCTCATGGAATCACTAAACAGGAGGTGTGACTAGGGTCTCCATGGAGTCTCCTCTGCAGGGAGAGGAAGTTCGTCTGTGATCCTGAAGGAGGTGAAGATCAGTTTCCAGTTTTTCTTTGTTTCCTCTACTTCTAACCAGTTAGTGCATGCTAGACACTGTGCCAAGTATTTGTATGAAGCATCTTCAGTCTTGATAACTCCGTGAACTAACCAGTCACATTATCTCCATTTTGGGGGGCAGAGGGGAAGGGAACAGTACAGTGACTTGCCGGAAGTCACACAGACAGGAGGTCCTGTAGGTTGGACTGCAAAGCTTGTGTGTTTCACCACCATGAGAGATCCTGTTTTATCACAGCTGATCTTAACTCCTACTGCAGAGCTTTATCATTTAAGGGGGAGCTTGTCAAGTCTAGAAAAAATGATAAAAATGAACTTAAAGTACTCATTATGTGCATATTCTCTTCTAAATTCGATTCCATTTCTCACCTTAAAGCAAGGAAAACATGTGTATGGAAAACAATACTTGAACTGAACATCTGAGTAATTAGTACATTCCTCAGCATGCCAATGAGTATTTTTATTATTGTCCCAAAGAGATGGGAGTGGGGGATGAGGGAGAAAGAGTAGGGGAGGAGGGAAAGTTGAGGGGGAGGAATCTTTGGAAGAAAAAAGGGGTGAATGATAACTGAGATCACATCCCAAATAATCTGACCCCATAGCATGTACAAAGAAATGTTTATTTTAAAATACAAAGTCATTTTTTAAGTTAAAATTAAGATGTCTAAGTGTTAAATCACTTTACTAGACAATACAGATCTGTGAGTTATGCTTTTGAAACAGTCTCCCTAGAGAACTGCTGGGCCTTTTTTTTTTTCCCCTCATGAGAGAGAAGAGTGCAATCAATGAAGGTAAAGTTGCAACTTAATTGAATGTCAAGCAACGTGAGCAGAATCAGCTGCCCAGAATAAATCACGGCAAATCAGGTCGAGTGATTTCTCTCATCTCTGGCCTCTCTGGAAATTCAGTCAGAAGGACAGGAGATGCAGGCTGGAGGGGGGCGGGGAAGGATTCTGTCCCACTCTGACTTGAGTCTTTATATTGAGGCCAGCATTTACATTCCAACCTCTTCTGAATACACACATAGCAAGCCATACATTTTTTTTTCAAGAGCACAATTAAGTATAGCACAATGCTATACTTAACATGGCAGCCACTCATGACTATTGACTTACATATTCAGACATACTTTAAAAATTATATATATTTCAATTCAGGCACCAAAAAGCAAAAGCCACCTGTAAAAGACAAGGCCTACTTAGATGAGATTTTATGCAGGGCTCTACTCACTCTATTTTGACCAGAAAAGGACACATCTAGTAAGGCTGCTGCTGTAAGCCCAGGAAGAGAGGAAAGAGGAGAAAAGGCAGACAGAAAATGTTGTTTAGGACCCGACAGCAAAGAAGGAAATCTCTTTCTGTACTTACAATAGCAGTTGGGGTGGCAGCCAGCACGCAGTAGAGCAGCAGAGGGGTGATGAAGCTTTCCTCCTCTGTCCCCGGGTAAGGCTTCATTAGGTCTCCATCCTGACAGAAGAATCCTTGGATATGCACCTGAAAAGTGTCAGTGCATTCGAAGTAGTAGGCAAGCAGCACTGTCCCAGCCATGATGACAAGCTGAAAATACAGCATGGCCACACAGAGACATTAGCAGGGCTTCGGAGCCGCGCCCGCCCCTCTGAGCACACTCCCTCCATCACCCGGCAGCTCTCCTCGTGCTGGTACTTGCAAGGGTGTGCGTGTCTGGCTCCACGTGCGGCGGGCTCAGGGAGTGTGTGCTTACTTGTCTGCCTTGTAACATCTGTTATATAAACCTCCCAGCAAATAAGAACGGCTCCCATCTGAGAGGCAGACCACAGCATCACTTGTAGAGAGACCCAGCTTCTCCTGCCCCCCCGCCCCCGCCCCGCCCAAAGGATGCGTGGGAACCAAGGCAATGCTGTCATACAGGACAGAGGTGAAAAGTCAAAGGACAGTGGCATGTGAATTGGCCAGATGTAGCATGAGATCTGCTCATGGAAAATTTCAGGAAATATTAGAGATAAACTTACCTTATTATAAAGTATTAGAGGCAGGTAAATGATGAACGAATGAACAAATGAATGAATGATCAGGAAAGCTAAAGCCTAGAAAAGGTTAAGGGAAATTTTCAGAACCACACCCTAAATTAATGGCATGGATAAGAATATCATACAGGTATCCTATATCAGTCATAACTCTTATCCTTTTCCAAAAAGGTATTATTACCTTTATTCCAAAAATAAAGGTAAGGCTTTTCTACCTTTAATAAAGGCTTTCTATCAGTCAATAAAGGACTTTGCCTGATGATCACATCTTATTCTATATGTACTTCATAAGGTTTGGACACAAAGAGGGATACAATTTTATCCTTTCGTTTAGCTCAGACATGTCCCAGATACTCACTGAGGTTTAGATGAAGCCTTTGATAGGTGTGAGGAGTTGGGGGAGTGTGGAAACACCATTATTTTCCTCATTTACAATAGAAACACCAAAATGGCAAGATGAGATGGCGATAAAGGTAGACAGAAAAGAGGTCTT
Organism: Cervus elaphus; assembly: GCF_910594005.1. Lineage (NCBI taxonomy): Eukaryota > Metazoa > Chordata > Mammalia > Artiodactyla > Cervidae > Cervus > Cervus elaphus. Next base: position 20,553,435 of record NC_057830.1, read on the forward strand.
TAAGATCATGACATTACAGAAAATTAAGCTGGAAAAGACCTTGGAAATCTTCCCGTATAAAACCTTTATTTCATAGATGAGCAAATAGAGGCCCAGCAAGGAGAACTAACTACTGCTGGATTATCCAATAAGTAAACTAAACATGTGCTCATGCTGACAATCAGCAAAGCAAGGAAACTGAAATGGAGAAAAAGTATTTTAAAATGTTGATTTGTTTAAAAGTATCAAAGTAATCATTTTGGGAAAAATTAGAACTTGGTAGAAGGCAATGGCAACCCACTCCAGTACTCTTGCCTGGAAAATCTCATGGACAGAGGAGCCTGGTAGGCTGCAGTCCATGGGGTTGCGAAGAGTCAGACATGACTGAGTGACTTCACTTTCACTTTTCACTTTCATGCATTGGAGAAGGAAATGGCAGCCCACTCCAGTGCTCTTGCCTGGAGAATCCCTGGGACAGTGAAGCCTGGTGGGCTGCCGTCTATGGGGTCGTACAGAGTCGGACATGACTGAAGTGACAGCAGCAGCAGTGTGTCTTTTACGGCTTAAAAATTGTTTCTGTGTGGAAGTACATAAGCGGCAGGGAGGAAGAAGTGTAATCTTTGAGGGTTTAGTCTCCAGTTTTTATTCCAGCCTTGGAGTGACTAACCTAAGGTCACGTAGCTAGTTAGTGTTAGACCCAGGACAAGAAACCCACGTTTTCTGATCTCCAGGGGGCAAAACACCTGTCATGGAGTGGAAATCACCTCCTATGCAAGTTATGGGGGGAGGCAAGGCAGCTCAGTTCTCATGCAGAGAGGCACTGTTTGTCATCTTTATCCACATCCATGTCCATTTCTTTAGCCACAACACCGGAGCAGAGCCTCGCACTCTGCCCACTCTTTCACACCAGGCACAGTCTCTGCCTCTGGGAAGTTAGCTTTGCGATTCCTCCTCCTCATTGTCTTTAGGGGTCATTTGGATTAAGAATCTTCCCCAGTCTTCCATTTTCTCTAATTCAGTGCCTTTCCTCTTTGGTTCAGAAGCCTTGAATTATCTCTGGCTGCACTGACTTCAAACTCCTAACCATCCTGCTATAAAGGTCTGTAGGCTCCAAATCATACTTTCCAATCACTCTCATACCCAGCATGTTTCTGGCTCTATAAGGATTATATTCCATTATCTGACGCTTGCTACCTTCCTCCCCAGTGGACCTTCTGTCACAACTTCTGACCATCCAGTAATCTCTAGACGTTTGCCTGTGTTTCTCAGTGCCTGAAGTCGTTTATTGGCCTGTGTAAATTACCAGTGCTCGTGCCACCATCTCTACTGTTTCAAGCATTTTCTTTCTTTCCTCTTTAACACAAACTTGGATACAGATGTTTCCTAGAAGGATGAGAAATAGGTGCTCCCAAGCTGCCCCAGTGAATGGTGCTCTTGCCAGCAGCTAGTTTATAAAGTCAAGGCCATGATGTCTCTGTTTCTCTTCTGTTGCCCTGCTCAGTTGAATTGACTGGATGGGAAGGAAGATGGCCAGCTGACCTGAATGTTTTGGAGTGAACACTAGGATTCCAACAGTGTGGGGGCTCTGCCTCTATTTCTGTTTTCTGCACAGGCCTGATCTGATTTCTGTTTATGTTATCCATGTGGCAGGAAACACATTTTCTCTCTCTCTCAGCTTCATTAGTCCTTAGGAGAAATGTGCTTGGAGAACAGGCAGATCAATGGGGGCTTTTTGGATAAAACAAACATAAATAAATGGCATCTAGCTTCCTCTATTGAGGAGGAATGTTATATTTTATTAGGTGCATTTGTGCTACGACTTCCATTTAAAAGAGAAAAGGTAAAGGGAAGTAAATGATAGCAAAATTGTGTGTGTGTGTATATATATACACATATATATATATGTGATCTATATACAAATGACCTATATATATGTGTGTGTATATATATAATCATACATATATATACACATTATATATGTATACATTATACATATACATATACATTATACTTATATAATGTATGTGTGTTCATGTTAGGTCACTTTAGTCGTGTCTGACTCTATGCAACCCTATGGACTGTAGCCTACCAGGCTCCTTTGTCCATGGGATTCCCCAGGCAAGGATACTGGAGTGGGTTGCCATGCCCTCCTCCAGGGGATCTTCCCAACCCAGAGATTGAACCCAGGTCTCCCGCATTGCAGGCAGTTTCTTTACCATGAGCACAGGCTTCTTTTCTCTTGAATGTTCTCTCGTGAAAGAAAGTGAAAATGAAGTCACTCAGTCGTGTCTGACCCTTGGTGACCCCATGAACTGTAGCCTACCAGGCTCCTCCATCCATGGGATTTTCCAGGCAAGAATACTGGAGTGGGTTTCCATTTCCTTCTCCAGGGGATCTTCCTGACCTAGGGATCAAACCCGGGTCTCCCACACTGTAGGCAGATCTTTACTGTCTGAGCCACCAGGGAATCCAGCTTTCTCTCGTGACCATGTGTTAAAAACAAGAGCAGGAACAGGAGCAGCATGTTGATTCTGCTTCCATGGGCAAACTCACAGCATGGATGGCACACAGTTAGCTGTCAGCATCCTCCCTTCCTCCTGCCTCTCCTGGGCCACATTCATCACTGTCTAGGTTTGTGTCAGTCGTGCCAGCTGGCACCCTCGCTGTCTGCGCTGCCTTCTCCAGCCCCAGCTAGGGAGGCCTGGAGGGCGGCCATAATGTTGGCGTCACATGAGCAGATGGCGAGGCTGTGCCGGACCCAAGGGCTGGTGGCAGGGTTGACGATACCAGTGTGAAAAGAGCAGTTAAGGCTGTGGGGAGATAAGGTGTCAGGAGCTCCCGTATCAGGGATTCTCCTCAGCTGTCACTTCCTAAGAATGACAACTCGATATGTGAGGATGCATGAAGTCCTGATCATTCTATGAAGATTCAGAAGGCAGCAGCCAGCAGTTTATGAGAAGCAACTTCTCGGAGTCGACAGTCCTGTGTTTCTACCCCAGCCCTCTGCTGATGGGAGAAAAGTTAAGGTCACAGAGGGGTAACTGGGAAGGTCACAAAGCTGAGAGGAGAGACTGAGATGACAGATACATTTTCCTTTGGTTGGTAAAGTCTGAAGAAATTGTGGACCACTAATTTATACAACTTATAAAAATTTTTTATAAAAACTTTATACAAATTTATTATAATTTATAAAGGAGATCAGTCCTGGGTGTTCATTGGACGGATTGATGCTGAAGCTGAAACTCCAATACTTTGGCCACCTCATGCGAAGAGTTGACTCATCAGAAAAGACCCTGATGCTGGGAGGGATTGGTTGTAGGAGGAGAAGGGGACGACAGAGGATGAGATGGCTGGATGGCATCACCGACTCGATGGGCATGAGTTTGAGTAAACTCCGGGAGTTGGTGATGGACAGGGAGGCCTCATGTGCTGCGGCTCATGGGGTCGCAAAGAGTCGGACATGACTGAGTGACTGAACTGAACTGAACTGAATTTATACAATAGGATACAAGCTAGGAGAGCAGGGGACAGATAATGGTGTATGACTCATATGAGTGAGTAAAACTGTGTGTGTGTGTCCAGGGATGTAGGGGCAGACTTATGATGTGGGGATGAGAGGACTGGTATCTGGTTTGGAGTGTAAAGGGGATATTTTTATTTTAAGATTTATTTTTATTTATTTATTTGGCTGTGTCAGTCTTGGTTGCAGCATGTGGGATCTAGTTCCCTGACCAGGGATCAAACCTGGGCCTCCTGCATTGGAAGCTTGGACCCTTAGCTTCTGGACACCAGGGAAGTCCCTAAAGGGCATATTTTGAACTGAGGGATCCTAGTGCTAAGTGACCAATCATCTCAGTTTGCCCAGGACCAACGGGTATCCTGGGATGTGGGACCTATCAGTGCTAACATGGAGATGTTTGTGTGTCTTGAACAAATTGGGGTGCTCAGTCACTCTACCTGAGGCAATGAATGCTTCCCTCCCCCAAAAGCTTTCTTATTCTGGTCTTGCCAGAAGTGATTGAGATCAGTGCCAATTAATCAGCCAACCAACAACTGTTTCTGAAAACTGTCTCTGCATTCAGTTCTGAACTAAGTGTAGTGAAGGTGAGGAATTCTCAGATATGCTCTCTAATCTCAAGTCATTTGTGACCCAACTGAGGAGCACATGTCAACACAGGAAACAGACAGTGATCTGTAGGAGGGTGTCAGTTGATACCAAGCTGGGGTTCATATATGGTTGGTGACCTAGTAGGGCTGGGTGTTGACAGAAGGAGAGCAAGGGAAGGGGCTGCTGTGTAGAGGAGGAGAGAGGGCAAGGGGGTGGAGAAGGCAGAGTGGTGTGTGGTCAGGATATTGATTTTGACTAAGCCCCAGGGACATATGTTCAATTCCACAGAGAGAGAGAATAAAGGATACTCTGAGCAGAAGGAATGTTGCATCAGAGCTTAGATGATCAGATCTGGCATGGTTGCGATGCAGAAGCAAAGTCTTAGTCAAGGGATAGTACACATTAAAGATTTGCATATTGTTCAGTACCGGCAAAGTATGTTAGGCACCAAGGTCAGTAGCTGCACAAAACAACTGGGGTGGGAAACCCCCAAGTGGTACTGATGGACAAGATAGTAAGCTGGAGGGGAAACACCTGAGAAAACTGATTGTGAGCCCCGTGAGACCTCACTGGGAACCCTTAGATATAAAAGTGATGCTTTGAGAGGAACTGGAAGTCTTCCATAATTACAGGGGAAAGAGCCAAGGAGAAACGGAAGGAGTAGGAGATGGGGGAGATGGTGATGATAAAGGTGATGATCTATACTATGCATGTCTTGGGAACTGTCCTAAGCACATACCATAAATCAACTATTTTCTCTGTGCTCAACCAACCAAAATGGTACACATTATTTCCATTTTATAGAAGAGGAAACAGAAGCCCGGAGAGATAACATGAATTATATAAGGTCACATAACTTGGCTGAATCTAGAATTACTACTGTAATTATGATGTATTTCTTCACACAAACTCTGCCAGCCTGGGGAAAATCAGGTTAGAAACATGTCAGCATAATATTAAGGGCTAAACCATGTGCTACAGACTTAAGTACTTAAAAAAATTTTGTTTGACTGTGCTGGGTCTTAGTTGCGGCATGTGGGATCTAGTTCCCTGACTAGGGATAGAACCTGGGCCCCTGCATTGGGAGTGTGAAGTCTTAGCCACTGGATCACCAGGGAGGTCCCCAGGCTTGAGTACTTTATTCAAATGTCTCCTGGAATCAATGTCTTCATCTGTATGAAGGTCAATAATAACTCATAAATATGCCCTGAGGCATGTTTATATATTCTCATTTTGTTTCAAAAAGAAGTTGTACCAACTTCTACCAAATAAAGTAAGCAAGCATCAATGAACTGTTGGCACAGAAGAAATAAATATGGAGACAGGAATTACATCCTTGAGTATAAGTTGTCTAATAGTCAACACAATAAGGAATTACTGGTCAGTTTGACATTTCATGGTAACTATAAGATAAAAACCAACCAATGGTTAAATAAAGGTAAGTAGAATCTTTCTGATAGAGTGACTGGACAGAAATTCATCCTGGGTCCTCACAAGCGACATGATAAACAGTGACCATGCTGAGAATGACTGTGCTGTTCCTTACATGGGATTTCATATCAACTCTTAACATAGGTTGATGACATCACATTAAAGCTAAATGCACAAAAACAATACTGTGAGATAGAAGGGAGGAGGTGTGGGTGTCATGATTCAGTGTAGGTTAAACTTGAGAGATATACAGCACAATGAAAGGTTAAGGCTGTCTAGGCTGGAAACCCACTCTGCTGCTTTCTAGGAATGTGACAAATTCCTGTGCCTCTGTTTCTTCATTAATAAAGTGAAGGGGCTAGTAATACTATAGCACTTACCTCTTCAGGTCTTTGTGCAGATTAAATGAGGACTGTGTAGTATTTAGAGCAATATCTGACTCAATAGTAAGCATGTTCTAGAAGAATGCCCAGACTGTGTATTCTTCCACATTCTTTCCTATAGTTTCTCTCAGATTAGGTATTTAAAAATTAGGGTAGCAGTGAATTAGATACTACCTTTTCATAAGTATTCTGCTAGTGAAACACAGATCCACATATTTTTTAAAAAATGGATTTCATTGTTTAATGATACTACAATGTCATGAACCTCCGTCCATAGTTCATCAGGCACTCTATCAGATCTAGTCCCTTAAATCTATTTCTCACTTCTATGGTATAATCATAAGGGATTTGATTTAGGTCATACCTGAATGGTCTAGTGGTTTTCCCCACTTTCTTCAATTTAAGTCTGAATTTGGCAATAAGGAGTTCATGATCTGAGCCACAGTCAGCTCCCAGTCTTGTTTTTGCTGACTGTATAGAGCTTCTCCATCTTTGGCTGCAAAGAAGATAATCAGTCTGATTTCAGTGTTGACTATCTGGTGATGTCCATGTGTAGAGTCTTCTCTTGTATTGTTGAAAGAGGGTGTTTGCTATGACCAGTGCATTCTCTTGGCAGAACTTTATTAGCCTTTGCCTTGCTCCATTCTGTACTCCAAGGCCATATTTGACTGTTACTCCAGGTGTTTCTTGACTTCCTACTGTTGCATTCCACTCCCCTATAATAAAAAGGACATCTTTTTTTGGGTGTTAGTTCTAAAAGGTCTTGTAGGTCTTCATAGAACCATTCAACTTCAGCTTCTTCAGCATTACTGGTCGGGGCATAGACTTGGATTACCGTGATATTGAATGGTTTGCCTTGGAAATGAACAGAGATCATTCTGTCATTTTTGAGATTGCATCCAAGTACTGCATTTCGGACTCTTTAGTTGACTATGATGGATACTCCATTTCTTCTAAGGGATTCCAGCCCATAGTAGTAGATATAATGGTCATCTGAGTTAAATTCACCCATTCCAGTCCATTTTAGCTCGCTGATTCCCAGACTGTCGACATTCACTCTTGCCATCTCCTGTTTGACCAAAGAATGCTCAAACCACTGCACAATTGTTCTCATTTCACATTCTTCACATGGAGAAGGAAAAGGCAACCCACTCCAGTATTCTTGCCTGGAAAATTCCATGGTCAGAGGAACCTGGTGGGCTTCAGTCCTTGGGGTTGCAAAGACTCGGCCATGACTGAGCACATCAGCACACGCTAGTAAGTAATGCTCAACATTCTCCAAGCCAGGGTTCAGCAGTACATGAACCGTGAACTTCCAGATGTCCAAGCTGGTTTTAGAAAAGGCAGAGTAACCAGAGATCAAATTGCCAACATTTGCTGGATCATCAAAAAAGCAAGAGAGTTCCCGAAAAACAATCTACTTTTGCTTTATTGACTATGACAAAGCCTTTGACTGTGTGGGTCACAATAAACTGGGGAAAATTCTGAAAGAGATGGGAATACCAGACCACCTGACCTGCCTCTTGAGAAACCTGTATGCAGTTCGGGAAGCAACAGTTAGAACTGGACATGGAACAACAGACTGGTTCCCAATAGGAAAAGGAGTACGTCAAGGCTGTACATTGTCACCCTGCTTATTTAACTTATATGCAGAGTACATCATGAGAAACGCTGGGCTGGAAGAAGCACAAGCTGGAATCAAGATTGCCAGGAGAAATATCAATAACCTCAGATATGCAGATGACACCACCCTTATGGCAGAAAGTGAAGAGGAACTAAAGAGCCTCTTGATGAAAGTGAAAGAGGAGAGTGAAAAATTTGGCTTAAAGCTCAACATTCAGAAAACTAAGATCATGGCATCTGGTCCCATCACTCCATGGCAAATAGATGGGGAAACAGTGGCTGACTTTATTTTTCTGGGCTCCAAAATCACTGCAGATGGTGATTGCAGCCATGAAACTAAACGACACTTACTCCTTGGAAGGAAAGTTATGACCAACCTAGACAGCATATTAAAAACCAGCGACATTACTTTGTCAGCAAAGGTCCATCTAGTCAAGGCTATGGTTTTTCCAGTGGTCACGTATGGATGTGAGAGTTGGACTATAAAGAAAGCTGAGCGCCAAACAATTGGTGCTTTTGAACTGTGGTGTTGGAGAAGACTCTTGAGAGTCCCTTGGTCTGCAAGGAGATCCAACCAGTCCATCCTAAAGATCAGTCCTCGGTGTTCATTGGAAGGACTGATGTTGAAGCTGAAACTCCAATACTTTGGGCACCTCATGCGAAGAGCTGACTCATTGGAAAAGACCCTGATGCTGGGAAAGATTGAGGGCAGGAGAAGAAGGGGACGATAGAAGATGAGATGGTTGGATGGCATCACCGACTCAATGGACATGGGTTTGGGTGAACTCTGGGAGTTGGTGGTGGACAGGGAGGCCTGGCCTGCTGTGGTTCATGGGGTCACAAAGAGTCGGACACGACTGAGCGACTGAATTGACTGATACCATAGTGTTATTTTTAGAGTGGACTAGTGGAAGGAACGTTTGATCAGTCTGCTCTCTGTAGGACAAATCTTTTAACCTTTTCTCATTCTGGTTTCTTCTGTGAGGAAAGGCTGAATTACTTTTCAGGGTTGTAATAAGAACTGAGGATATTATACATAAATTTGATGACAGTATTTTGGCACATAGTACATGCTTAATAAATGACATCCCTCATCATTATTAGCTTCATTTAGGGATACTGTATCTTAACATGTCCTTTTTTATGCTGGGTTTCTAAACTGAAGGTATGAAACCATTAGTGGATTGTGAAACAAATGTACAGTTTGGGGTTCAGCCAGAATTTTGTAGGGAAAAAGAACAGAAAAGAATTGAATATATCAGAGAGTTTTACATATAGTAAGACAAGTCTCTTTAAAAATTTTTATTAAAGTATGCTTGACTTACAATGTTGTGTTAATTTCTTTTGTACAGCAAAGTGACTCAGTTATACACATGTATATTATTTTTCATATTTTCCCCCTTTTGGTTTATTATAAGATATTGAATATAGTTCCCTGTGCTATTCAGTAGGACCCTGTTTTTTAGTCATCTGATATATACTAGTTTGCACCTGCTAATCCCAAACTCCCAGTCCTAAGGACGAGTGTTTTTATGTGAAACTTTTTTTAAGTACACAACATATAGGCAGAAGGAGAATGATATATATTTCTTTCTTTCAGTTCTATTTTTAAAAATCTTTCAATAAAATGGGATTTTATTAGATACCTGTCTCATCATAAGCAAGTTCCTTATACTTCAGTGACTAAGACATGTAAGTTCAAATCCCAAATCTAGTAATTACTACTATATGTCTTTGAACCAATTGCTTAACCTGTCTATGCCTTAGTTTCCTCACCTGTGAAATGCTCATGAGAGTAGTAAGAGAACTATATGATTTAGTACGTCAAAACCACTTACCTGTCAATACTCGTGGAAATGTATATCAAAAAGAGTAAATTTTTATCATATGTAAATTTAAAAATACATTAAAAATGCCTCCACTGAGTAGGCACTCAATAGGCACTCAATAACTGTTAAACCTAAGTAGAATATACATTGTTTTCTGAATGAGCAAATAATACCACATGCATTAAAATACATGAGAATGTAAAATCATTGCATTAGCCAAGACTGAATGATCAACTAGTTTTTCCATGTACAAAAGACAGAAAAGATGCTTCTTAACAAGCATCTTATTTCTACAAATAGGAATTTTCAAAAGTCAAACTGTTCTTAGTTTGCTATTTGCAAAGGATATCTTCTCTTAAGAAATGACAAGATAAAAATATTAAGCAATTAGTCTTCTTTTGTCAGTGCATTTGATTCTTAATTGTCTATTTTTTATTCTGAAAGATTTTTAAAATTATTGTGGTAAGAACACTTAAAATGAGATCTACCTTCTTAACAAATATTTAAGAATACCATTATGTTATTGATGACTATAGGTCCAATGTACAGCAGATTTTTAGAGCTTATTCCCCTCTTTTTTTGAGCTGTATAATACTTTGGTAATCAATACCATAGGAAATGGATGGATGCAGCATTTCTAACATTTAAAAAATAAATACACCTCTGGTCACATTGCTGTCAGCTTTCATAGGGACTGAGACAGACTGCATCTGTCTGTGCTGATCCTCTGGTATTTTTCTGGAGAAAAAACATCACTTCTAGATAGTGCCAACAGAGCTTAAATCCCTGGGAGCTGAACTCAGTACCCTGAATCTTCATACCTGTTGATTAGTAACTCTCCATTTCCCCCTCAGTCCAGGATCTTTTAATTAGTACGCAATTAAGTTATGGTTAACCATGACATCCTCATGTAAAAACTGAAAAACTTACTGTATATTGACCAGGGTATATATGAGAATTCATTCCTTTTTTAAGGAGAACCAAAGGTATACCCGTAGGCAAGGATGTAGATGAAATGAGATTGTTCAGTTATTCAACTAGTATTCAGTGAGTGCCTACTACATACAGACACTGGGGGTTTTCAGTTGTTGACAAAACTGAAAAACAAATAACAAAACTTATAAAACAGACATGATTTTTGGACTCATGGGGCTGTCTGTGGGGGAGACAGATATGAAAGCAAACCCAAAGGAATGAGAATAATGACTCCCATTGACTGAGCACATAGCTAAGTATGTGCTTTGAAATGTATTGTTACATGATACTCATGCCACCCTGTGAGATGATGAGTCACGCTCATTTAAAGCAGAGTACATTTATCAAAGCTCACAGAACTAGTGAATGGTGGGGTAGGATTTGAACCCCTGGTGTCACTTAAGCATAATGAGATGATGTCTGTAAAATGCTTAGCCTAATGACTTCTCAGCACTGAGTGAGTGCTCAGTCCTTCCTTTCTCATATTCTTTGATTTCTATTCACTTGTCCTTTTCAATGGGCATGGGGTAAGAGTGGGTGTTGACTGATCACTTCCCACCCAGAGCTCTCCTTTCCTAGTATTTAATTAATTTGTCTGTTTTAGGTCTTAGTCGTGGCGCACAGGCTCTTTGTTGCAGCAGAGTGCTCTGCCTGTTTTCCTCTCAGGGCTTTATAGTGTCTGGCCTTACATTTAGGCCTTTGACCCATTTTGAGTTTATTTTTATGTATGCTGTTAGAGAATGTTCTAATTTCATTCTTTTACATGTAGCTGTCTAGTTTTCACAAGACCATTTGCTGAAGAGACTGTCTTGTCTCCATTGTATATTCTCGCCTCCTTTGTCATAGATTAATTGGCCATAGGTCTGTGGATTTATCTCTGGGCTTTCTATCCTGTTCCATATATATTTGGATCTTTATTTCTTTTTTTATGCTAGGACAATACTGTCTTGATTACTGTAGCTTTGTAGTATAGTCTGAAGTCAGGGGGTATTTCTCCAGCTCTGTTTTTCTTTCCCAGGCTTGCTTTGGCTGCTTGGGAGGTCTTTTGTGTTTCTATATAAATTAAAATTCTTTTGTCTTAGTTCTATGAAAAATGCTACTGGTAATTTGACAGGGATTGCACTGATTCTGTATATTGCCTTGGGTAGTATAGTCAGTTTGACAATTGGTTCTTCCAATCTAAGAACATGGTATATCTTTCCATCTGTTTGTGTCATCTTCAATTTCTTTTATCAGCATCTTATAGTTTTCAGAGTACAGATCTTTTATCTCCTTAGGTAGGTTTATTCCTATTTTATTCTTTTTGATGTGATGGTAAATGGGACTGTTTCCTTAATTTCTCTTTCTGATCTTTTATTGTTAGTGTATAGGGATGCAAGAGATTTCTGTGTATTAATTGTATCCTGCAACATTAGCAAATTAATTGATGAATACTCTAGTAGTTTTTTCTCTTTTTTTAGAATATTTATTTATTTGGCTGTGCTAGGTCTTAGCTGTGGCATGCAGGATCTTCAGTTGTGGCATGGGACCTCTTAGTTGTGGCATGTGGGATCTAGTTCCCCAACCAGGGATTGAACCTGGGCCCCTGCATTTGGAGCACAGAGTCTTAGCCACTGGACCAACCAAGGAACTACTAGACCTACCTTCTGGTAGTTAGACTTTTCTACTAGTTAGGATCCTCATTGGGATTTTCTTTGTTACTTGTTATAATTGGATGATGGATTGATGGAAGGAGGGAAGGAAGGATGGATGGATGGATGGATGTCACATCAAGAAGAGAAAATGACTGTGAGAGACAGGTGATGAGACAGGGGAAGGGTTATGTTGGCAATGACATCTGAGCTGGTTATATGGTACAGGAGAAGTTTATGGCCTTGAAGCTTAAAGACCCAGATACAATACTAGATACTCCATCGAGAGGCTTGGCTTCAGGTAATATACAGAATCTCTCCAAATCTGTTTCCTCATGTTTAAAATAGATTTATTTAACACTCAACTGTGAAAAATAAAATTAAAATATGTGAAAGGTAATGTTTAGCTCATAGCTTATAGTACTTGCTGGTAAAGGGGAGTTCTTTGCCATCCTTAGCCTCCTCATAGCAGAAAAAATAGCAGAATGTTTCTGGAAAACCTAATAAAAAAAAGTTACATAAAATCAACTGACCAGTCAGAAACACCAAAAGACTTAAGGTGCTACCCATATGCAGGGCCCCACTGCCCTGTGGGAGAAGGGTAAGCAAACACAGTCCTGTGTGACTTGGCTCTCAAAGATGACTTCAAGACTGAAGAAAGTGAGGACTGGATGAACTGTGCTCCCAGTTGAGTATCACAGGGAGGTGGCAATGGAAGCCATTTCCAAGGGCAGCTGGATGTGCCTTTGGTCAAGATGTTCCACATTTGGTCAGCACTCTCTGAGGTTACAAAGTAGGATCCAAAGAGGGGAGAAACCCCATAATTTGGAGAGGAAGTCCTGACTTTTGGTCTCTTCCTCTCACTGATTGGCTTCTAAGGAATTTGAAATGAGATTCACACACCTTTGTATGTCTTTGTTGACCAGCTCAGGACATGTTAAATCCAGGAGCTACAGGGCTAGGTGTGTGGCCACCTGAATCTGGAAAAGCCATGAGGGTTAATGCATGGTTTTTCAGAGGGAAAAGTAAAGGGGACATGTAAAACCAAGAGACCGTAAGGCCTGGAGAGAGAGAATAATTTTGGTTCTGATGGTTTTGCAGTTTTTGCTTTTAGTTTGTGCTGAGGGTTATCTGCTTTCTGGTTTTCTGTGAATTCACTTTTACTCTAATTTCAAAAGGTTTGGCTTCACATAATGCAGTTGGTTTTCTGTTCTATGAATCCAAAGAGCCATGATCAAAACAAGCTACCCTGTTGTTCTTAAAAGAGTTGGTCCTTTAGGGCACTTGAATGAGACCTCTGCTCTAAACCCACAAACACTCTTGGGTTCAACTTTCCCAGCGCCTGACTTCTTTGTGGGATTGAATATCATTGGATAAAAAGCTACAGGAATAACAAGTAGGTCATCTGAATGCCAGTCTTTAGACTCTAACACCAAAGGCCTCACTTCCTCTGGTGGAGGAAGGGGAGAAGGGTATAGATGTGAGAACAGGGCCTCTGGTGTGCCATCCACTCTAGTCAAAAGCACTGAAGAAAATCTTTAGAAACACGATTGCCCGAGCATCCAGAAGAGTTAGCTGTCCTCCACAAGAATGAAGACTTGTGTCATTTCTGACAGCCGAGACATAGGCAGCAGACTTATTAAGTGTATCAGTAGGTCCAAGGGGGTTTGAGTGGGCACAGGGAAGGAAAAAAATCTCATTAATCTGTGAGGATGAGGCCTTCTCAATTTTTAAAGAGCCAGTTGAAGAAATTACACTTATACTATAATTTCAAAAGGAAATGCAATTTTCTTTCCATCTTTAAAATTTCTTTCATTAATAATCAAAAGAGATTTTCAGTGAAAGAGATACAGGCTTAATCAGCAGGCACAGCCCCTGTGTGAACAAAGCCGGGTATCACAAGTGAATACATGAAGCCGGATTTGAATCATCATTACTGCAATCTTTGCTTTCTAACTGAACACTGATTTGCCTTCAGGGAGACTGATTTGATTTTCTGCCTAAAGAATCATTTTGGGTCTGCCTAGTCTGAAGGAAAAAGAGGACTTTATTCTTACTTCCTTTGGTCTATCCACACTATACTAATATCCACACTAAAATCCTAATTATGATGTTCCAAGTAAAGGTACCTTACTGAAGGACTTCAACTATTTAATCCACGTAATCAAAGGAAAATATAATAGGATAAGACTTCAGCCCAACAAAAGAAATTTGCTAGTCATTCTGGGCCCTTTTGTAATAGGATTAAGTTCTATGGGACTTCACCTTATCCTGTATTTTTCTTTATTTAGGGGTAAGGTCATGTAATGAGATTTTCATCATTAGGAATACTTTGGTATAGGAAGCCTCAGTATCCAAGAGGCAGTTATTGGTGGAAAGGAAATTAGTTTTAATAAAAAAGCCACCAATCAGGGAGAAGGCAGATTCATGTCCCCCCAAAACCAAATCTGAAGATTCTGCTCGGCCATGAAGTGTTTGTTTGTTTATTTATTTTTAACTGGGGAAGACAATTGCTTTACAATTTTTTTTCTTGGTTTCTGCTGTACAACAGTGTGAATTAGCCATACATATACATATATCCCCTCTCTCAAGAGCCTCCCTCCCTCCGCACCTCCCCGCCCCCCCCCCCCCCCCCCCCCAGATCATCACGGAGCACCTGGCTGAGCTCCTTGTGCCATACGGCAGCTTCCCACTAGCTATATTTTACACATGGTAATGTATAAATGTCAACGCTGCTCTCTGTTTGTCCCACCCTCTCCTTCCTGATTGTGTCTACAAGTCTGGTTTCTATGTCTGCATCTCTGTTCGTGCCCTGCACATAGGTTCAACAGTACTATTTCTCTGCATTCCATATATTATGCATTAATATATGGTATTTGTTTTTCTCTTTCTGACTTAACTCTGTGTAACAGGCTCTACATTCATCCACCTCACTACAACTGACTCAAATTTGTTCCTTTTTATGGCTGAGTAACATTCCATTGCATATATGTACAACAACTTTATCCATTCACTTGTCAATGGACATCTAGGTTGCTTCCATGTCCTGGTTATTGTAAATAGTGCTGCAGTGAACATTGGGGTACATGTGTCTCTTTCAATTCTGGGCATATACCCTGAGAAAACCATAATTCAAAGAATATATGACCTAAAACACCATGGGATGTCTTATTGGTATATTGGTTAAAACTAAAGTTTTTAGTATAACCAGCGTGTTCTGAATAGTGTTCTCTAGTATGTAAGAGGTTAATAAGTGCTTTGCAGAGAAAGAGAGAAGGAATGACATCTGTGGTCAAAAAAGTTGTAATGATTTTGCTCTTAAAAATATGATATTCTCATGGGCTTACTGTTTTGTGACTTTAAAAGGATACTAGAGATTGAGATATAATATATTGCTCTTTAAATATTAAAAATCAGACTGTATCTCAAAAATATTGAGAATTCCTATTTTTTATTTACAGTAAGAATGCTTTTCTCACTATGAGCTTTTAAATTATGGATCTGGGAAAAGTCACATGAGAAATTATTTTATGATTAAATTAGAATGGACACAAAACTAACATTGCATTTTCTGCACACCACATACAACAAACATTAACGATTTCAACTGAAAAAGAAAATTAAGGAAACAAGGTAGCTTGTTTCCTATGTTTGCTTTCAAGTAATTTTGAACAGAAGTACTTAAGATACCATTTTAATTTTCCTACCAGAAAGGAATATGATTCTTCTTTCTCCACATGGATTGCTATGTTATTTGGGAATTAAGTAAATGAGAAAAGGAAAGACATTTTTTTAAATCAACCAGTTATTTTTCTTTCTAATTAAAACAGGTTAATATCAACATTGTAAAAGATTTAGATGTTCTCATTTTCCTTTAAAAATTACCAGTTAGGATATTTGTTATTTTCCTTCAATTTACTGAGTAAGTTGCCTCTACGATAGCACTTTCCCCAGACACATTAGGAAAATCTCACATAAAGGAACACTGAGCTGACCCTCACTCCAACTCCTGGTGGCTGTCAGATCACAGGTGTTCAGGCCTGTACCTGCTTCACTCTGGCTGCAACTAAATGAAGCCAGTTATCCTAGTGATGACAACCAGGTGAGCATTTAGGAACATCTGGCTTACCAGGTGTTTCCCAGTGTGGGACTGTTTTTAATTGATGGAAAGCTTCCATATCTGTACTCTCAATACGATAGCCACTAGCGATGTGTAGCTACCAGCCCTTAAAATGTGGCTATGTAATTTTAAATTTCACCTCAGTTTATATAAATTTAAGTAGCCACACATGGCTGGTAGTTATATTGGAACATGCATGATAACTTTGCATTAGCAGTGTGCAACTATGAGCCAAACATAAATATGAGCCTTTCAATTTTTTCCAGTTTTATTGAGAAATAATTGACATGCATCACTGTATAAATTTAAGGCATACATCATGATGATCTGACTTATATATATTGTGAAATTATTACAATAGGCTCAGCTAATGTCCATCTCATATAACTAAAATAAAAAGAAGAAATTAAAAAAGAAAAAATTTTCTCCTTTTGATGGGAACTCTTAGCATTTACTCTCTTAACAATTTTCCTATATCAGACAGTATAGTCATCATGTGGTACATTACATTCCTGGTACTTACTTTATTTGGAAGCTTGTACCTTTTGATCACCTTCCTCTAATTTTCATTCCCCTCTTCTTCCACCCCTGTTAGCCACAAGTCTGATCTCTGTCTCTGATTTTGTGAATCTTTTAAAAAATGAAACACTCTAATATATAATGGTATAATTTGAAAAACTTATTGAAATTAATATGTGGTCTATATTTGTTCTTCTAGATTTTAAAATACATGAAGTAGAATCAAACCATAAATGCTATTCCACAGCATGTATTTCTCTTAACTTATTTTCACCATTTTTCTGTCTTAGTACATAGAGATCTTTACAGTTAAAGTGAAAGTGTTAGTTGTTCAGTCATGTCCAACTCTTTGGGACCCCATGGACTGCAGCCTGCCAGGCTCCTCTGTCCATGGGACTCTAGGCAAGAACAGTGGAATGGGTTGCTATTCCCTTCTCGAGGGGATCTTTCTGATCCAGGGATTGAACCCTGGTTTCCTGCATTGCAGGCAGATTCTTTACCCTCTGAGCTAGCTATTATTTCTTTGTAACTATAAAGATCTCTATCTTAGTACATAGAGATCTTTACAGTTAGATGAGCTGATATATTCTGATTGACAGGTGTATTCAGGAACCAGAATAAAAAAGGATAAGTAGGTACAAACTCAAAAGAGGAGAGCTCTGCATGGTAGGCAGAGGAAATCAACCTTTTATTGGATACTTGAAGTAACTGAAGGATTTTGAGCAGAGAAGTGGTACCATCAAACCTGTCACTGAAGAGAAGGCAACCCTGACAGGAACCCATATGGGGCTGGAGCAGAGACCCTTGGCAGACAAATCAGAGTTGGTGCAAAGGTTAGTTTGCAGGTCAGTTTCCAGGTACTCAGAGGACCAGTTATACTGTAGTGCTCTCACGAAATCCTATTTAGCACTCTCCCTCACAAAGGAATAAAAGTAAAATGCTATCTGTTGTAAATTTAGTTTTTAACTACTATTGTGAAGATATAAAGTAATTCATTCATTAAACTTTCATAGATAAACTACTACATGATAGGTATTAAAGAAATAGCAGTGCACAAAATCAAGTCTCTGTCCACATGGGGTAGGCAGTAAAAAGAGTAGATTTGGTGGCTGGGGGAAAATAAGTTTCATTTTGAACATATAAATTTTGAGACGTCTATTAGACATTCAATAGAAATGTCGAGGAGGGAGTCAGCTATATAAGTTGGAGATAATATTTTGGGAGTCAAGGTATGTGATCATCTAGTTAGTGATCAGTTGCTCAGTTGTGTCTGACACATGGACTGTAGCCCTCCAGGCTTCCTTGTCCATGGAATTTTCCAGGCAAGAATACTGGAATGGGTTGACATTTCCTACTCCAGGGATCTTCCAGGCTCAGGGATCAAACCTGCATCTCCTGCATTGGCAGGTGGATTCTTTACCACTGGACCACTTGGGAGCCTTAGTTAGTGAACATACATAGAGGAGAGAAGAGTCCAGAAGATGTGATGAATGAGCAAAGGCAAATGAAGAAGGTGGTGACAAGGGTAGGACTGGAGGCAAAGTAACAGTGAGCCAAGAACAAGAATATTGGAGATATGGAGGTCCAAGACTTCTAAGGGCATCAAGGAGGCAATGAGTGGTACTGACTGATAGAATGAGGCTCCACGCTGAATGATTTTTTTTTCTTGAAGTATAGTTGATTTACAATGTAGTGTAAGTTTCAGATGTACAGCAAAGTAATTCAGGTGTGTGTGTGTATGTATGTATATATGTGTGTGTGTGTATGGTTATATATATAGCCATTCCCTTCTCCAGGGGATCTTCCCCACCCAGGGATCAAACCCAAGTCTCCTGCATTGCAGGCAGATTCTTTACCATCTGAGTCACCAGGGAAGCCATATATATACAAGGAGGGGGCATGGCAAACCACTCCAGTATTCTTGCTTATAGAATCCCATGGACAATGGAGCCTGGCGGGCTACAGTCCATGGGGTCACCAAAGAATCAGACATGACTGAAGTGACTAAGCATGCATGCATAGATATACATATATGAATACATTATTTTCATATTTTTTCCATTATGGTTTATCACAGGATATAGAATATAGTTCTTTGTGCTATACAGTAGGATCTTATTGTTTATCCATTCTATATATACCAGTTTGCATCTGCTGATTCTAAATTCTCAATCCAACCCTCTTCCACATTTGCAATCACCAGTCTATTCTCTACATTTTATTTCTTTTTTATAAAGTTTTTATTGGAGTATAGTTGCTTTACAATATTGTGTTAGTTTCTACTGTATGGCAAAGTGAATCAGTCATACACATACATTTATCCCATCTGTTTTGGATTTCCATTTAGGTCACCACAGAGCATTGAGTACAGTTCCCTGTGTTATACAGTAGATTCTCATTACTTATCTGTTTTATACAAGTATCAATACTGTATATATGTCAATCCCAATCTTCCAATTCATCCCACCTCCCTTTCCCCCTTCTGGTTCATAGACGGGTTCATTTGTGTCATATTTTAGATTCCACATGTAAGTGATATCATATGACATGTCTTTCTCTTTCTGACTTACTTAGCTTAATCTGATCATCTCTAGGTCCATCCATGTAGTTGCAAATGGCATTATTTCATTCTCTTTTATGGTTGAAAAATATTCCATTTTACATATGTACCACAAACTTCTTTATCCATTCATGTGTCGATGAACATTTAGGTTGTTTCCATGTTTTGTCTATTGTAAATAGAGATGCCGTGAACATAGAGGTGCATATATCTTTTTGAATTATAGTTGTGTCCAGATATATGTCCATGAGTGGGACTGCAGGATCATATGTGCTTCTGTGTGCTTAGCCACTCAATCATGTCTGACACTTTGTGTGACCTCACAGACTATAGCCGGCCAGGCTCCTCTGTCTGTGGGGATTCTCCAGGCAAGAACACTGGAGTGGGTTGCCATGCCCTCCTCCAGGGGATCTTCCCATCCCAGGGATTCAACCCAGGTCTCCTGCATTGCAGGCAGATTCTTTACTGTCTGAGCCTGCTGGATCATATAAACTATATTTTTAGTTTTTTGAGGAACCTCCATACTGTTCTCCAGACTGGCTACACCAATATGCATTCCCACCAGTAGTGTAGGAGGGTTCCCTTTTCCCCACACCCTCTCCTGCATTTGTTATTTGTAGTTTTTTAATGACGACCGTTCCGACTGGTGCCAGGTGGTATCTCATTGTAGTTCTGACTTGCATCTCTCTAATTATTACAAGCTGAGTGACTTTTAAGAAGAGTCTACAAGAGACAATGGGGAGCAAGAACAACACCTGACCTAAGTCCAGTAGCACAAGGGGTGTGGGAAATAAAACATGGTCACTTGGGAGGGCTGCAGGAAGCAATTATATTAAGAAAGTCAAGTTCACAGAAGAAGAAACTGTTCAGACAAGGGTAAGAAGATAAAGGATTGTACTGATGACAGACCTATAGGGAAGAAATGTAGGGGCTGAGGAAGGTGGGTGATGGGATCACTTAAGAGATGCAGGAGCCGTGTGGACATACGAGGGTGAGAGGTGATGTGGAGTCCTTGTCTTTTAATTGTGGTTGAGATAGGGACAACTGGCCGGACAGAATTACCCCTCAGAATTCTTTGAGGCAGATTTGTGGGGATGTATTGAGAAGACAGGAAGAGACAGAAAAAGGTCCTTCGCATTGTGCTGTGAGTTTTTTGGTTTTTTTTTTAAAGCCTTTGTGTGCTAATCCAGGAACGTGGCTGTTTTAAAAATGTTTCCTAAATTGTGGCAGTTTAGCACATCTTTAGGTATCTCTAGGCAAGATGAATTCTGCCCTTGTCTTATCTCAATAAATAGGTGTCGAATGTCCACTATGGTACTCGACATGGAAAAGGAGGGATAGGAAGGAAACATCAGTTCTCAAGTGCAGCTGTGCCTGTTGTTTAGCAGATGATGAGAAGAGACCTGGTCATTTCCAAACCTTTTGTTGCTCTTTGGGATTCCAGGAGGTGCATCTTCCCCTTGTCTCCACAACAGAATGGGCCAGTGGTCCACTTATCCAAGTACTCCCATGTTGGAGACCGTAGTTCAGAACTGCCTGCCCCATTTTATAACAAGCACCTAATAAATTGTCAGAGAATAACACAAATACAGGACCAACATCTTCGCTTCAAAATGCAGAGGACTTAAACCCACCCACCCGCCCCCATCCCCAACCAGGCTTCCTTTTCCCTGTGTTTTTAAAGAAATGAGAAAATGTGAGGAAAACAGTTGTTTCAAGTCAGCAGAACTAGAAATGATAATATCGTGCCAAATGTGCCATAATTATGACCGATAGCGCCAGTTATTCTTGGGACTCTTTCCTACTGAACCCAGTTGGGTCTTCACATCATTTTCCACACAACACTCAGTCATTACCAGTTGACTGGAACTAGGCTATCCCTGATGTCGTAAGGGGTACCACCTATTCAGATATGTGACTTGGGTCCTGAAATAGGTTAGACTGCCATGAGGTTTTCAGTACATGCTTGAATGACGTCTGTGTGCCTTCAAAGTACTCCACATTCCTGAGACAAGGAAACTCGGGTTCCAAAGTTTCCTGTCCAGAGGAGAGGTACATGACAGGCAATCCAGCATGGGGTATCACCAGACATTTGCTCATCGATCATTTCTTTGAATTCTGGAGAAAGGCAGTAATTTCAGTAAAGATGGCTACCTCTTGTCCCAGATAAGACCCCAGTTGTGTTAGCTTAGAGTGTTGACTGATGCAATCATGGTGATTCAACTAAATTTAGGGCATTGAATGGAACAAAGACTGTTTTTTTCTTCTCCCCTCTAATATTAGGTTAATTTGTTCCCAAACATATTTCATTAGGAAAAGGTTATTATACCCCTCTAACAATCCTAGGACCACTTTTCAATTTGAGTCTTGTCCTAGGAGAGGCTTTCTTTACCTTGTTTTTGGGAGGAATGTCCAGTTACATGGTCAACCACATAAGCCCAGAGCTTTGAGTTTACTTAAACAATTTCATCTAGAGAAGCAGACACTGAGCAGATACAGCATTTTTGTTCTTATGTTCTCTCTAAATTGAACTAAGATTAGAACAGGCATTAAGCTGCTTAGAGATTTGAATTAGAGGAACAATTATTTTAAAACACATGATAGGAGAAAGGCTTTCAGAGCTTTTAATCTCCTGATTCTTATGAAAAACTGTCACTCTCTGGATATCCATGCCTGACTGGAGGTTCTGCGAAGCAATCTAAGCCTCCTTTTCTCACTTTTATCCTCTTGGGTTGATTTTTGTTCCTTTTGAAAACGATTGTTCCATTTAAAAACTTTCTGAACACAGCACAATGCATAATCTGTATCATTTAGCACTCTAAATACTCTGCCATTATACTAGGGGACTTATGACTGAGCATGCCTTGTCAATGGAAATTTATTCAATGAGATGTGAAATTACTTTAGAAGACACATTTAGAGCATTTGATTTGAGCCAGGCATGTTGAGCTGAAAGCGTTCAGGAAGTTAGTTATATTCTTAAGTAGTTAATAATTGTTCACCATAAGCTTTTCATTCTTGACTGATGCTTGTCTTCTGACCCCATGAAACAGCCAGTAGAAGGCAGCAAATCTAGGATGTGAAAGATCATTTCAGTGGTGTCTTCACATTTTCACGACAGAAAAATGTGAAGGTCAGAATGTTATAACTATAGAGTGTGCAGTCAGGGTGCTGGTTTGGGCCCCACCAACTGACACCTTATACCTCACATCATCAGCCTCTTACTGTGTCCAAAAGTAGTTTCCATCAGTACTGCTGTATCAGCTAATCCAGGCTTAGCCCCATCCCTTCCTAGGCACAGGCTCTCTGCTTTCTACGAAGTAGGACAGGGTCTCTATTCTCTGGGGATCAGGAAAAATATTTTTAGCTGGATATATTGAAGAAGAGGTTATACTCACTCATAGAGAGAGAGAGGTATGGGAGACAGAATAGCAATAATCATGCTATTTTAATTCCTGAATATAGTCTAATGAGCACTCTGGGTCTGGGAGACCATGAAGAGTCAGTGCAGGAGGTTAAAAAGTCCGTGGGGATTGTGAACACTGGACAGCTATTGTGCTCCCAGAGCCTGGTATTTGGTAGGTGCTCCATGCATCCTTGTACAACAAATGGATGAAAGTCAGAGGAGAATGGTGAGATCCAGACTCCAGCCAATGGGTGTCAATCCACAGACCACCACACCTATAGTTCTCTCAAGTGCCTTAAGACAACCATCAGCAACAAGCAATGCCTTGGTAAGTGCCATGTAATAAATCTAAACCCCAGCAGAAATGGAAGACACTTTCTCACATAAATATCTCTTTAGATTCCTTTCCTTTACCTATGATGGCTGTAAACATCCTCCTCTCGGAGGTCCCAGTAAAGGACAGTTTGATGTATGTACCCAGTTAGGTCATATAGAAGCCTGAGAGGGGAGGAATGAGAGGGAGCTGCAGTTGCCTTTGGGTTGCTTCTTTGAGTTTTCCCTGTCTTGTTGGAGAATCTTCCCTGGAGGTCAGATTGCTGAATCCAGTTGTCTGAAGAGCCTGGCTCCAGGTGGCATATTGTTGGACCTTCCCTCCCTTCAGAGCTGCCTCAGGGAAGAGTCCTGACGCAAGCGGGGAAGCCTTGTTACTGCAGCAAAAGCTTCTTTTTCAGAACCTCTCAGCAGTTACCATGACAAATGAATGACAGTAAAGGCCCCAATTCATCTCTCCCTGTCTCCACATCGTTTCTCTTGTTCCTCTTATTGAAGAACAGTGACTTCCTTTGGCCCAGGGGATGCGTGCAAACACTACAAACAGAAGTGTGAAAAGCACTGTGTGTCCTCTTTGCTCATGCACATCTGCCAGGAGAACGTGCCTGGGTCAGCCTGCTGGAGGGACGCGTGAACTGCTTGGAGGAAAGCCAAGTCACCCCAGGATGTGTGAGCCTCAGACAATAGCTGGTCAGCTCTTAGACCTATGAGTGAGCCCAGCCAAGACCAGAACCACCCAGTAAGGTCTAAACAGCCATCCCACAAACTCATGAGCTTATGAGCTTATGTTATATACCATAGGATTTTGAAGTCGTTTTTAATGCATCATTATTGTGTCAATAGACATTAGACACAACTACTTTCTTTTGCTGTTGAGGGACAGTATATATAGTTCAGTGATAAGTGGACCAGACTCTGGAAGTCAAGAGCTTGGATTTATTTCTTAATTAATTTTTACTGGAATATAGTTGCTTTACAATGTTGTGTTAGTTTCTGCTATATGGCAAAGTGAATCAGTTATACATATATCCACTCTTTATAGATTTCCTGCCCATTTAGGTCACCACAGAGCACTGATTAGAGTTCCCTGTGCTATACAGTAGGTTCTCATTAGTTACCTATTTTATACATAGTAGTGTATACAGGTCAATCCCATATCCTGATTCATCCCCCCCCCAATTCCCCACTTGGTAAACAAATTTTTTCTGTACATCTGTGACTATTTCTGCTTTGCTGATAAGTTCATCTGTACCATTTTTCTAGATTCCACATATAAGTGATAGATTTGTTTTTCTCTTTCTGATTTACTTCATTTTGTATGACAATTTCCAGGTCCATCCACATCTCTGCAGATGGCACTATTTTGTTCTTCTTTATGGCTAATACTCCATTGTATATATGTACCACATCATCTTTATCCATTCTTCTGTCGATGGACATTAAGATTCTTTCCATGTCCTGGCTATTGTAAATAGTGCTGCAATGAACATTGGGGTGCATGCATTCTTTTAAATTACAGTTTTCTCCAGATATATGCCTAGGAGTGGGATAGCTACATCATATGGTAGCTCTATTTTTAGGTTTGTTTTTTTTTTAAAGCTTTTTTAAGGAAGCTCCATACCATACTTCATAGTGGTTGTACCAATTCACACTCCCACCAACAGTGTAGAAGGGTTCCTTTTTTCTCCACACCTTCTCCACCTAGAGCTCAGATTTAAATCCTGCCTCAGCCACTCACTGGCCCTGGGCACAGTCACATAAACTATCTATACCTGTTTTTTCACCTTTAAAATTGAGACAGAAGTATTTACCAACAGAGTGTGATGTGAAGATTCAGTGAACTAATTATATATAGTGACATATAGTAAACACTATAAATGTGCTATTATCATTTGCATATATATTGATTTGCATTGATGAAAAGAGAACAAAGTCGTTTGATCCTGCATGTCTGAAAGCCTGCTCCTGTCCTAATTAAGGAATATCAATGGTGTTTTTCCAACGAGTTTTATTTCTTGCTTCACATGCTGCTGCTAGTTTTGCTGGATGGGCAAGAGGTTTTATAAACCAGCCTCAGTTTCCTTTTCTTTCCTCTGAGTCCATCAGTACCACATTTGCAGTATTTGAGATTTTTGTCACTGAATGTCATTTTCCTTTAGATTTCAGGGTTTATACAAAGTTTCCCTTGTTTTTAAAGTTTTGAAAGGGATATGGGAGAGGTGATTAGGAGGGTTGTAGACAAGTAGCTATTTGATCCAGGGGTAAGACGGTTATAGTTTCAAATAATCTAATACAATCTTCTTTATTTAGTCTTTCCTTGTTTGAATTTCTCATTTATTTAAAATAACTTAGCAGCTTAATATTCTTTGCCCCTTTTCTCATATTTTGAGCCTATGTCAACATGTGTAAATTGAAAACTAACTGGGGAAGATCCTTGGTTTACATACTGTTATTTCTCTGGATCATGGGATTAGAGACTGTGGGAATTGCAAGACACTTTACAGATTAGCCAGTTTCTTTACCAATGAGGGACGTGAAGCTCAGACAAGCAAAGTAACTTGTTTGAGATAACAGAATAAGTTATCCAAATACTCTGGGTCAGCACATAGCACGGTGGGTTCTTATTGTTTTTTATTGTTTGGTATTTTTGATATGTGTAAAATTAAGAGTTTGGGGACAATATGCACACACTCTATATATAAAATGCACATTACTATACATAAATAGATAAGCAACAAAGACCTGCTTATTGTATAGCATAGGTAACTACTGAATATATTCAGTATCTTGTAATAACCTATAATGGATAAGAATCTGAAAAAAAAAAATGAGTAACTCAATCACTTTGCAATACACCTGAAATTAACACAACATTGTAAATTCACTATATATATTTAATTGAATTATAGTTTAAACACATGATTATGTGAGCATATTATTTAAAGCCATAGACACTTCCCATATATAGTTGACCCTTGACCCTTGAACAGTCTGGTTTTGAACTACATGGGTCCACTTAAACCCAAATTTTTTTCATTACGTGATCCATGAGGTTGAATCCTCAAAAGCAGTAGATATGGAGGAAGTGCTGATATGGAGCACCTATTATAATTTACACACAGATTTTCAACCGTGCAGTGAGTTGGCTCCCTAACCCTGTACTGGTTAAGGGTCAACTGTATGTGCTCCAATCTCAATCTATTGGATCCTATTGCAGCCCCAACCTGATGATCTTCCAAAGAGGCCACTGTTACCTGAATTTTATATTTTTCATTTCTCTGCACATCTGTATGAGTACCTTAAATATAGGTAGGTACATATGTGTGTATGTTCACACACAGCCTATTTATGTGTTTTTTTGCACTGTCATTTTACTGGCTTGAAGTAGTTTTTAATAAACTCTGGACACTAATCTCTTATCAGATAGATACACATAAAAAATATTCTCCAGTATTTCTTTTTACCTTTCAAAAATTTATTTTTTAACTTAAGGATAATTGCTTTACAGAATTTTGTTGTTTTCTGTCAAACATCAACATGAATCAGCCATAGGTGTACAATTGTCCACTCCCTCTTGAACTTCCCTCCCATTGACATCTTTTGATGAATACAATTTCCTGGTTTTTGTATTTCTTTAGTATGGTTTTTCAATACATCAAAGGTATATTTTATTGTATGTCAACATAGAAATGAGATTACCTCCAAATTATAGGGATTTGA
Source organism: Cervus elaphus (assembly GCF_910594005.1). Lineage (NCBI taxonomy): Eukaryota > Metazoa > Chordata > Mammalia > Artiodactyla > Cervidae > Cervus > Cervus elaphus. The sequence continues at coordinate 20,580,049 of NC_057830.1, forward strand.
TATGTACAAATGATTGTCCTAGTCAGTCATATATCTAAAGTACTCTAAAGCAATTACTTTATTGGTTATAACCTCTTTGTAATAGTTAATTCAAGTCACATTAGTAATTGAGAAATATGATTCTGTGTACCTATTATGCCACATGGCTTTCATTTTCCACTTGCCCCACAATTCATACACAATATCAACTTTTCAGTTAATTTTGATATTCTTATAAGGCATAGGATTATTTATAGGTAACCTATCAGATCAATGTGCTGTAATCCATGAAAAATAATTTAAAAATAATTACCTGAAGTGAATGTAGGAGGAAAAATCTGCCATGTAACTTAGTTCAGTGTATCTAAGAAAGGAAAGGTTGAGTTTGGTCAGACATGAACTCGTGAAAATAAATGAAAAGATTTCAAGATGAAGCAGACATGGGTCTAAGACACGAGAAGCTAAAAGAGAAATCAGTCTAGATGACTGAAGTTCTCACAAGTGAAGTTGTAATGAGAAAGAAGAGGAGAAACAACTGAAAGAAGCTCTCTGAGCTGTATGGGGAGCTCTCTGAGGAGGCCAGATTTGGCAATGTGTACAAAATGAAGGAGCGCTAACGGAGACCAATATAAGGCAGGGAATCTCTCTCTTTTGTTTTCTTTCCATTTTATTAATTTTTTAAAAATTGGAGTATAATTGCATTACAATGTTGTGTTATTTTCTGCTGTGCAACAGTGTGAATCCGTCACACGTGTGTAGATATATAGATATGTATATCTCCCCTTCCTCTTGAGCCTCCCCGTCCCCCACCCATCCCACCCCTCTAGGTCATTACAGAGCACCCAGCTATACAGATATATAGCAACTTCCTGCTAGCTAGCAGTTTTGCACATCATAGTGTATATAATATGTCAATGCCACCCTCTCAGTTTGTCCCACCCTCTGCTTCCCCCCACCCACCATGTCTCTATACCTGTGTCTTTCTAGTCCTGCCCTGGAAATAGGTACAATTATTTTACATTTCATATATATGTGGTAATATATGCTATTTGTTTTTCAGGCGATCTCTTTAATAGTGTGTTCTGATATCTAAAATCCAAAGTAAATGGTGGTTAAAAAAATGCTACAATTAGATTTGATGTAACAAGACAGAATGATGATTGTGATACTGATGGATGGTACTGAGGAAGCTGAATTATTTAATATTTATTTGTTTTCTCGGTCTAGAGAAAAGATCTTTAGATTGAAAAAGTGAGAGTGGCATTGATCCCAAATGTAGTGTGGGATTGAAGAAAGAATAAAGTTGCTTTAAATGAGTTTAAATATGCTTTACAAGAGAAATCACATCCAGGACACTGAGAAACTTGTAAATAAGTGTTAAGAAATCACTGAGAGTAAAAGAGAAACAGGAAGGTTAGATATGGGCAAACATTATTTCCAAATTTCAAAAAATGAAGTCAACAGACTTAAAAGTATTGCTAATGATGATGATTGAATTTTATAGTTACCTGGGGGATGACTGTAGAATATTACAGGGCAACTTTCTTTGCTTTTAGAAGAGGAAGCCCTGATCACCCTGAGCCAGATGGGTTCATTAAGGATGAGTCAGGTTATCTTAGGCTGATCTTACTTCATTCTTTAATGGAGTTACTGGATTGGCATAGGAGGGAGGGATATGAGTTATTTATGATCTGTCTAGGCTACATCCAGGAATCTGTCAAAAGTTGACCTTAAGAAATCTGAAGGATAAGACAGAAATGTGTACTGAATGATAGGTATATAGAATATTGGATGAACTAAATGAGCTTATTAATGAGTCAGTAGTAATATTAATGGAAAAATCCAGGTGTGTGCATTTCTCATTCTTGTGTCAATGGGTTAGAAGTCAGCTGTACCAAATCTGTAAATGATGAATGTGAACTTTGAAGGGATAGCATACACACAGAAACAAAAAAAATCTGAATCTGTTGCAGGCAGGGGGACCCCTTCCAGGGCCCAAGAGTAGATTCTTGTCTAACACTCGGAAATGAGTTGTCTGAGGAGACACACATGCTGACAAAGCAAGAGACGTTATTGGGAAAGGGTTCCCGGGAGGAGAGCAGTAGGTAAGGAAACCCAGGAGAACTGCTGTGCCACGTGGCTCACAGTCCAGGGTTTTATGGTGACGGGATTAGTTTCTGGGTTGTCTTTGGCCAGTCATTCTGACTCAAGGTCTTTCCTGGTGGTGCATACATTGGCCAAGATGGATGCCAGTGAGGATTCTGGGAGGTTGTGAGACACATGGCGTCTCCTTTTGACCTTTCCCAAATTCTTCCAGTTGGCGGTGGTTTGTTAGTTCCACGTTCCTTACTAGGACCTCCTGTCATAAAATAACTCGTGCAAATAGTTACTATGGTGCCTGGCCAGGGTGGGGGGTTTCAGTCAGTCTGCTTCCTCTAACAAAGCCAGAAAGTCCTCAGTGGTCTGAAGTGAGAGACTGAATTTAACTCCAAGAAATTTCATAGAAACAGAAAACAGGAGCCCTAATACTTGGGTCAAAAATAATCTATTGCTCAAATATTGGGTGGTGGATATGAGAGGGGCATAAATGTAACTTAACAGAATTGCAATAAAGGAACAAGGCTTAGAAAAAGAAGCCTTTCCTCTTGTGGCTGTTAGCTAATTTGTCTTTCTTGAAAACACTTCTCCATTATTTTTCCTCTTTCTGCATCCTGAACCTCTCCATCTTCACCACTTCTAAGGACATCTTAAACATTAAAAACACAGACCAAAAAAACAAAACTCCCTTCATTGTATTACTGCCTTTCGCTACCGTCCAATCTTTCTACTTTTCTACAGTGCAGGGCTGCTGAGGGGTTAACTTCATCTGCTCCAGCCACTCTCCTCAAGTTGGCCTCATTTGAATCATCAATGACTTCCTAATTAAAAAACTCATTCAACACTTTTCAGTCCTAACCTTATAGGACTGGTATAATCGTACCCCTCTGCAGCATTTGAAATTCCCGGTCAGTTTTTTATTCTTGATTTTCTCTCTTTCCTAGGTTTCCTTCCTTTTGTGGTGATTTTCCTGGTCTCAAAGTTCCATTTCAAGTCTCTTTTGTCACTGCTTTTCAAGCACACATCTTATTCTACCAGTGACTCTGTACTTTCTCCTCATTGTTTCAGGTGGTAGGGTCTTACGTACTCCCAGAGTTTCAACTGCCTCTTCCATGCTGAGATCTTTTATTTCTTGCACACCCTTTTCTTGAGCTCTGGACTTTAGTTTCTTCTCAACTTCTCTAATGGTTTCTTTTACCACCTATACTTTGACTATTCACAGAAACTCTAACCCAGATCTCTCTCTTGAATTCTAAACCTTTATTTCTATATCCATACTCAATACCTTTGCCTAGATGTTTCCTAGGCATCTTACACTCAGTTTTCCATATGGATCACAACTCTTCTCCCTCCACCTCCTGAAACCTCTTCTTGCAGTATTTCCTTCTCTGAAAAATCATACCACCCCTCATACAAGCCAGAAAATGAAGCACTGCACCTGAATCTTCCTTCTTTTTCTTTCCTCCTCCACGTTTAGGCAGACTCCAAGTCTGGTCAGTTATATTCCCTTAATACCACACTGCCACTGCAGCACTTTTTCTCAAACTCAATTCTACTGATTTCCTTTTCTAGAGAATAATAATCCCAACTCTTTACCATGTCACCCAAGCTCTTGATGAGCTGAAATGCTCTCCCCTACCTTTTCAATCCCATCTCATAGTTTTTCCTGCAAGTAACCATCCATCTCTACTAAAAGTAAGATTACCTATGTATATCTTGCTTCTGTTGTACTTTTGTGCCTATTCATATGTTTTTCTTTTTACTTTGATTGTTTTCTACCTTTTTTTTTTTCCTGATGAAATTCTTTAAGGCAAAATTCCTTGTTTCCTGTAGGAGGCATTTGAAACTTTCTCTTTTGTATTCTCTTAGAGCCTCACCTATAGTGTAAAACAGAGCAGCAATTACTTGTTTTGCATGACAATCTTTACCACTAAACTGTGAGCTTCTCAAGGAAGTGACTAAGTTCTATTTACCTACAGTTCCCGGTATGTAGTGAACACTTAACTCATGTTATGGGATAGATTACAGAGTCACCTCTACAAATTTGTTCTTCCCGGGATCTCTTAACAATTCTAGAATTTATAGGCAGTTTATACTGTCAAAATGTTGTGTCAGACTCTTTGAAACCCTAGGGACTATGTAGCCCACCAGGCTCCTCTGTTCGTGGGATTCTCCAGGCAAGAGAATGGGTTGCCATTTCTTTTCCAGGGCATCTTCCAACCCAGGGATCAAACCCATGTCTCCTGCGTTGGCAGGCAGGTTCTTTACCGCTGACCCAGCAGAGGAGCCCGATAAGGCACTGGCAGTGATGCTTTTCTCTGGGCTGATCAATGCGTATTTAGAATATTTTGCTCTGATGTGATGCTGCACTTGCATCAAGGCAGCTATAGACTAAAAAACTTTAAAAGAAGCACAATAAGGAATCTAACACCTTGTCAAAGGGGCAATGATTGAAGAAATGGGAACTGTGAAGCACCACAGAAAGAAAACAGTACCTATTACAATAGTAAGCAATTGAGAGCAAGAAACTTTTTTTTAAAAAATTGAAGTATAATTGGCATTTGACATTAGTTTTAGGTGAATAAATAACGATTCAATATTTGTATACACTGAAACGATCACATCTTCCACTACATGTAGTTAGAAAATTTTTTTCTTGTGAAAAGGACTTCTAAGATTTACTCCTTTAGCAACTTGCAAATATGCAGTACAGAATTGTTAATGGTAGTCTCCATGTTGTACATTACATCCCCAGGACTTATTTATTTTGCAGCTGAAGTTTGTGCTTATTGACCCTCTCCACCCGTTTTTGCCCACCCCAACCCCCTCAAGCCATTCCTTCTCTAACTAAACAACTATGGCAGATTAACCGTTAACAGCAGACTCTTTGCTGCTTTTCTCACTAAGAAATGGAGCTGAATTATCCTGCTCTTGAAGGTAGTTTTCCTTGACCAACAGAATGAGAAGGTGACACAGATTTATTTAATATAAGTTTAATGTGACATGAGAGCCTTCATAAGGAAATGAAGACCCAAAGAAACAGCCTTGAGTATTGTATGCTAGGGCTTGGTGAGCTGCACAACTGGAGAGGAATCTGACAGGTTAAGAAGTATGAGGTGATTGCCGGAAACTGGGAGAAACTGAGCAAGACCTGTTAAGATTCTTCTCAGCTGCCCTTGTCTTCAGAGAAGAAGGATGCTCTTTTTCTCTGGGTGTAGGAAGAGCACCTGTCACGTGAGTGTTTCTTGGCCTGTTTCAGGGAAGAAGCGTGATGAAGGGGAGGTCAGTCAGGTCAGAAGCAGCCTTGCAGCGTCTACCTGGGTCTGTCTCAGTGTTTCTTCCTGTAATGCTTCCACTCCCAAATCAAGAAGCCCAAGGCACATAAAAAGGCCACACGAAGGTGCTGGTGGAGCCTGCACAGAGCTGAGCTCTCTGTTGTACACAAGATAACGCATAAATGTCAATCACATCTCCCAATCCATCCCACCCTCTCCCGCCCTGCAAGTAAGTTCAAAGTTCCTCAGTACCATTTTTCTAGATTCCATGTCTATGTGTTAATATATGATACTTTTCTTGCTTGTTTTATAATTAAATAAAAGATGGCAATACCCTTCATGATTGGCTTCCTAGACAGCAAAATTAAGGCTGCAAATAAAAGGGAGTTATACAGAGAGCACTAGCAATCTTGATTTTGCGTCTGCCCGAAGAGAAGGGCCTGAACTTAATGGGATGACAGACTTCTTACAAAGGTCCAATTGGTCTTGTGAGACATTTGCTGCTTAAAAAGCCTCAGTCTAAGTTCACTGATTTCTCAGCCTTGTTGGAAACCCTCATCTAACGCTGCTTGCTTAAGAATACATGGACTGAGCAGGGAGGTCTAACAATTTCCAGGCATTTGTGAAGGTAGCCTTGAGACTGGATCTTCTTGGAAACATTCAAATCACACTAACACAGAAGTTGAATTGGTCTCTTGCTTCCTGTACTAAGTTCAAAGATGACCTTTTTTTTTTTTTTTTGACCTAGGATTTGAGACTTTATTTTGATAGTAAGAGGATCCTTTAAAGAACTGAAAATAAAGATGTGATCAGATTAAAGTTCTGGAAAGATTTCTGTGCTGTATGGAGCCTGGAAAAAGATTGTTGACCATATCACAGAGAGTAAAGAAGACCATTTTAAAAGTGTAATGTGGTAACCACGAGGGGTGTGTATGAGAGAGAGCGAGGAAGTAACAATTAGTACATAATTTGAAAATAGGAATTTTATACTCTTCTGGCATACATGCTTGCTCAGTTGTGTCTGATTTGAGACCCCATGGACCATAGCCCTCCAGTGTCCCACGTTCATGGAAGTTTTTAGGCTTGAATACTGGAGTTGGTTGTCATTTCCTTCCAGGGGACCTTCCCAAACCAGGGATTGAACCCACGGCGCTTGTGTCTCTTGCTCTGGCAGGCAGATTCTTAACCACTGTGCCACCTGGGCATCCTGTCCTAAATCCTTGCCCCTTTGACCTCACATTTATAGAAACATTTGCCTTTTCTCTAACATCTGACATCACTCTTCCTGAGGAAGAGAAGAATGCCAGAAGAAGGGCATAATCTTTCTGTTCAAATATTGAAGAAGAATTAGAGTTGTTACTGCAAAGGAAGGGAAGAAATTGCCCAATATTTTGAAAGCTGAAAAGTTTTTCCATGAACTTTCTGCCAGAATTGTTCAAAGATGCAACAGGTTGTTTTGACAGGTAGTGTGTTCTCCATCACTAGGGAAAACCAAGCAATTATTTTATGGAGATGACATTAGAAGGGATTCCTGTAAATCTGGAGCATTAGGTATTAAAGTCTGTTTATGCCTGAATTCTATAAATACTGAAGACACAGGAAGACAAATAGGAAGGTATTCAGAAGGACTTTTCCCATTAAATATAAACATAATGTAACATGAATTACACTACTATAATCAAATGTTAGTTCTGGTTCACATTTTATCAGGTATAAAGCTCTGCTGATACCTTTAAAATTGTTTTTCTAATACAGCCAGCCAAGCATGAAATAACTTGTAGCTGCTTTAGTAAAGACTAATAGAGGAAATTACACTAGTGACAGGCTAATAAAGCAGACACAGGTGGTCCAAGAAGCACTGGTCCTTTTCAGACAAGGCCGGTGAAGTATGCTTGTTTTAAGTGAGGGGGTTCTGTTCTCATTGTGCATAGAAAGGTTTTGGGAAACTTATCAGTAGGGGGCATTGGTGTTCTATCAGCAGAAGTACTTGACTCAGAGATTAAGTGCTCTTGGTAATGCTGAGCATTTTAAAATGATCACAAATCAAAGCAGATAGAGAAACTATTTTTCTTAGAAAAATCCACAGAAATGTCATCTGTTTCAAATGAAACTTAATGAAATAAAAGCACAGCATGTACATATTTGGTTTTTCTAAGATAAAGATGCTGGAGGCCTTAAATTTTTTTTTTTTTGGTGAGAGAGAGGGTGAAAAAACTGTCACAGCAGCTGCAGATTCAGCATTTCCAAAGTCCTGGGAATTGGGAAGACAGCTGAATTGACATCATGGTGAACTAGCATCACTAATGCTTACAGCTCTCAGTTAGCTGTAATGAGTGAAATGAAACAGTTCTTTCTGTGTTAGAAACTACTCTGATGCAACAAATACTTGTCTGTTTTGCTCTCTCCCCTTTTATTGGCACAGGCAAAGGCACGTAATTATGAAAGGAATTGGGGGGAAAGGAAAATATTTAGATTTGAAATGCACAGTAGATGAGATAAAGAGCCGCCTTTCTTCACACTAACACATTCACAAGCCCCATGTTTGGTCATGAATAGAGAGATTATTAAACACCAATAAAAATAAATGCAATTTTTGCACATTTACCATGACATAATGCTAGGTGGCATATATAATTACTTATGAATTATTATAGTTTCTAGAAATTTCTTATATCCCATTTTTCTGGATCCTCTATCCTCAAAATACTTTTAGCGTTATATCTTAGAATTCTGGGACTTAAAATGTGAGACAAAGGAAGGATACATTAAAACATACCTGTGCATACCTATGGTTTTCTCTGTTTCAGTTCTATTTGAAGCATAAGAAACCTGCCTAATTCCCACCTGCCCTTAATGCTCATTTGTATTTTCACCTTCATTCAACCCCCTCTAGGTATATCCCAGACACAGACTAGGTACTCCTCTATAAAACTCACCTTGGCCCCCGAGGCCATCCTCTGAACTCCTGGAACATGCTTTCTAGTTGGACATATTTTTCTCAATTTAATAAACCCTTATAGCATATCTTTCTGATGCTGCCTATAATAACTGAAAGGAAAACAGCACAACGCTAAAACAGAGTGATGTTTTTGCTTCACTTTGTTTTTGAATCACCAGCTTCTTTGTGTTTAGTAGTAAATAGCACCTGTTTTAGCCATCCAAGTGTTCTGAATTGATTAAGACAGCGAGAAGGTGTCAGAGATGGAGGGTCCTTTGTTACTTCTAAAGGCTGAGTTCGAGAATGTGGCTTAATTGGAGCCACTAATGCTGAGCCATAGACTTAGATGGACTTAACCTACTCAGTCACAGATAGCTAGAAAACCTCAGTCCTTCCCCACCAAGAAAGAAGAGACTAGAACACACATTTCTTGTGGTATCTGGCTCCCACAGGGAAGGAAGGAGAAAGAAGCTGAGCCATGCATGCCCAGGTCATCTTCTAAACTCAATAATGGTGAAACTTCCACCCCAGGGCAGGGGTACCCCAATGGGGAGGAGGGGCCAGACTTTATACCCTTACAGATAGCTCTCCACACAGAAGGAAATACCAGGAGGGGGAAATGTGCTTCTGAGAGCATAAATCATCTCAGTTTATTCTTGTTGGGCAGGATGAATTGGATTTTACAATAATGAAATTTATGATAAGTAAGAGAACTCGGCATCTATACCCTTTTTCTTTAAACAGTCCACATTTCATCACCCTGATGAATACATCCTGGTTTTCTTCTGGAATGGCTTGACGAGAGACATGCTATGTCTGGATTTTTCCTTTACTGAACCTTTTAAGGCATTTAATTTCCAGAGATAACTGGATCCTTTCCAGGGGAGGAAGGGGAGAAGTACATTCGCATCTGTAATGATCTCTGACAGCGTGACACGGAGCACTGATTTTTTACAGCAGTAGCCAAAATTACAGTAATTAGAGAAAATATCCACATCTTTATAAACAGAGTGTTAACTGATTCAAAAGGAACTTAATGAGAACTTACAAGAGGAAGCGCACGTTTGCTGCTCAGTATTAAACATTAATTAGCGTCAGAAGGCAATAGTCAAGTTGCCTCTCCACTTCAGCCGCTTGGCAAGGCACAGAAATTGGAGAGGTTTTAGAATCTGCTGATTTTGCTGGCTGAGACCCTCCAACTAGTCTCTAATTTTAGTCAGGTTTGATACTGAATTTTACTTCCTGTTAAAGATGATGGTAAAGTCTTACTGCAGAAACTGAGAGATGAAAACTTTCAAGTGCATGGCATTTTAGATTTAGGCATCTTATTTTTAAAAAGTATTTTTAAATGCTCTTTATTATTAAGATAAGTAAGTGAAGCCATATATGAAAGAGAGTATGATCCCAACTATGAAATAAAATATGCATAGAAAATTCTAGGACATACATCACATTATTAGCAGTGGGTTGCTTTGAATGATTGACCAATGAATGTTTTTTTTCCTTTTTTTCTGTATTTTATATACTTTGCTTTTATAAATGGAAAAGAAATATTTAAATTACTTAAAATATGATTATTCTCATACAGTTAAATCAGTTCCCCAATATGGGCTATAAGATCCAATAAGCTACACAGGAGAATTAGCTTTTTTCCCCTAAGATCCTGGGACTGGCAAATTTGATGCATTGGAAAATAACAAACACAGATAACAATTGATTCTTACACTGTACTTTTTTTTGACTGAATGACTGCAGATACACTTTGTTTTCATTTCAATACAAAATTATGCTTAAGAATCAATATGTAATTGTGGCTTTGATCCAATATCAAACCACTGACCCAATAACAAATAAGCCAAACTCTTGGAAGCAGATCTAATCATTTTTTCATTCTGAGTTAAGAACTGACTAATTTTGTCAGGCAAATCATGGAAATTACCTATTTGTTACATGAATCTCCTCAGAGGCTGCAGTTCAAAACAGTTTATATTGATTCCTAGGTAAATAATATAGTGACTTTGGGGGAGGGATCCATTGGCATATGATTTTTTCAGCTCACTTATTTAGTACTTCTCCCCTGCAAATGTCCATTAACTTCCTTCTACCTCTACCCTGAATTTACTATTTTACTCTTCTAGAGGATGACATGCCTGTTTTCTGGCTAGCATTTATGATTAACTTAATTGGTTCTTCTTTTAAATAATTTCATATCCTAAATATTATCACATCATCAATAGTCACACTGGTATTTATTAATACTGTTAATTTCAACCCCTGTCCAGTTTCTCTTCTTTTGTGTTTAAATTCATTGACTAAATAGGCTTTATTTTCCCTTTCTACTTCCTTATTCTCTATCCTCTCCATTCAATTCTCAGTTTTATATACTTATTCTGTATGTTACTTGTTTTGTGTACTTATTCTTTCTTTGGAACAGTATTTTTTCTCATTTTTTACTTTTTGAAAACTGTTTTTTATACTGCATTTGTAAGCATATTGTCAATCAGACCTCTAACTCAAATATGACATCCACTTAGGAAAGGATTAGAACCTAGCTCCTTGTTTTCAAAATCCAGAGTTCACATGACTGCCCCTCACTGTGTGGGATTGACCTGACTGATTGGTGTATTTTAGGCCTGGACAAGGGTCCTACAGTGGGTATGAGGGAAAGAGAATTAGCAATATGATTTTTTCATCACGTACCTTGTTTTGCCTGTACTCTTCAGTAGGCTGGGAGCTCCTTGCGGGAGCGTGTGTATGCATGAGACTTTCTCATGGAACAGAGCAAAGTGCCCCAAACATGCTAAGTATCCCCTCGAGTCTGTTGACCTGACCTGAGCTGAGAGCAGAAGCGGCAGCAGAACTGAAAATCTAGAAACAGCCACAGCTTCTAAGTAACCCCGGGGCTCCTGTCTTCATCAGCCCAAATGAAGAACGCATGGGTTTGCGGTGTTTGTTTGTTTGTTTTTTTTTTATCTCAAAATTAAGTTATGTGTAGCCCGAGCTCAGTTCAGTTGCTCAGTCGTGTCCCACTCTTTGCGACCCCATAGACTGCAGCACGCCAGGCTTCCCTGTCCATCACCAACTCCAAGAACCTGCTCAAACTCATGTCCATCGCATTGGTGATGCCATCCAACCAGTTCATCCCCTTCCCCTCCTGTCTTCAGTCTTGCCCAGCATCAGGATCTTTTACAATGAGTCAGCTCTTCGCATCAGGTGGCTAAAGTATTGGAGCTTCAGCATCAGTCCTTCCAATGAACACCCAGGACTGATCTCATTTAGGATGGACTGGTTGGATCTCCTTGCAGTCCAAGGGACTCTCAAGAGTCTTCTCCAACACCACAATTCAAAAGCATCAATTCTTCGGCACTCAGCTTTCTTCACAGCCCAACTCTCACATCCATACATGACCACTGGAAAAACCATAGCCTTGACTAGACGGACCTTTGCTAGCAAAGTAATCTCTCTGCTTTTTAATATCCTGTCTAGGTTTGTCATAGGTTTTCTTCCAAGGAGCAAGCATCTTTTAATTTCATGGCTGCAGTCACCATCTGCAGTGTGTTAAAATAATCTCATCTCTCTTTTTTTTAAAAGTCTGTTAATATCTGATTTTGAGCCACCATCACCCTGGGCCACAGGAAACTTATTTGTAACTACTAGAACTATGGTGTTGGAGAAGACTCTTGAGAGTCCCTTGGACAGCAAGGAGATCCAACCAGTCCATCCTAAAGGAGATCAGTCCTGAGTGTTCATGGGAAGGGCTGAAGCTGAAACTCCAATACTTTGGTCACCTCATGCGAAGAGATGACTCATTGGAAAAGACCCTGATGCTTCGAGGGATTGGGGGCAGGAGGAGAAGGGGACAACAGAGGATGAGATGGCTGGATGGCATCACCAACTTGATGGCCATGAATTTGAGTAAACTCCAGGAGTTGGTGATGGACAGGGAGGTCTGGCGTGCTGCGATTCATGGGGTCGCAAAGAGTCGGACACGACTGAGCGACTGAACTGAACTGAGGACTCCCCTATTGGATCTTAGTGTATCAGATAAGCCTCTGGGGTGGGTGACAGTCTATACTGGGTAGCCCTGAAGCCCACAGTATCCAGCTCATATAGTTCCTTTAGGCCCTGGGGCTCTGCTGCTTCTGTGTCACCGTTAGGGCACAGGCATCTTTGCTGGGGCTTGGAGCTCCAAGGTCCAGCCTCCTGTGTACCCACGTGGTCCTCACCTGTGAGGTCTTGCAAACTCACAGAAGTCCTGCTATGCAGCAAGACATTTGTCCCTAGCTAGTTTAAAGACCCACCCATTCTGTTTCTCTTTTCCAGTCTCGGGGAATTTTCTTCCTCGTCGTCTATCTCTGCTGGCTCTCAAAGACCTCCCTTCTTCCCAGTCCCTCCAGGTCTTCTAGCATAATCACTGTAAGGAATACAAGCTCTGATAAAAGATAAGAGCCAGTAAGTTTAAGTAGCTTCAGCTCTTTCCCCCTGGCATATGCCCCTGTGATTAACAAAGTACATGGAGTCCCTGGCTACCTGTGTGGTATTGGAACAGAATGGGGTGAGGGGGTTTGTGTGTGTACATGAGAGGAAGGAGAAAACATCTCAGTTCACTGTTCTACCACCTCAGCAACATGTTTCCAAGAAGTTTACTTTCAGAAAAAGCTACCATCTTACCTGCCCCGAGGACAAACGTATAAGTCATCAGGTCAGAGAGTAAACTTGGGAAATGAGATTGTAAGAGAGGAAAAGCCTCTCTGGTCCTGGAGGGAGAGTAGGAGCCATGGAGCTGGGTCTCACTTCTCTCACTAAACTTCCTGTGTGACTCTGGCCAACTGACTTTCTTTCTCTGGGTCTCAGTTTCCCCAGTTGCAAAAATAAGTGATCTTGAGGGGTTGATCCAAAAGGCCCTCCAGGCTCCAAGATTTGCATCTGGTGTAGTGTAACTGGAATGGATCTATCATTTTTATAAAAGCACCTTAATCCATTGTGTATAATATTTGGCACTCTTAAATTCTATTGTTTGGCTAGACCGGTACAGGGGACAGTGAGGGAGCCATGGGGTGCGGGAAGCTTCCAAAGGTGACTGCCGCATGTGAGCAAGCATGGACTGAGAGCTCATGTCAAAAGCATCTCACTCCCATTGACTGCTGCAAGCCCTTCTGTTACTGTCCACTTCTAGTATCTTCACCACATGCTCTCTCTCTAGTTTGAGGTGCACAGGCAAATTTTGCAATGGGGATGAGAGGTTCTGGAAACCTAGGAGTTGATGGGTGAATGCTTGTATGGTCGAGGGCTAGCTCTTGCTTTGGGGTGGGTTGTGTGGGACCAGAAAGAGCCCATCAGCCCAGCACAGCCAAGTGAGGCATGGCCCTTGTGAAATCCGTCTACAAGGCCTTCTATTTTCGGAAAACTACCGTGTGAGCACTGATAATATTTCACTTCACAAATGGCCCGTAAGAAACATTAAAGATGTCATGTGCTCGAAAGGAAATGACTTAATGATTCTTTTCACTTAAGGAAGAATTGCTGGTAAAATTCATTCCCCAAATGACTCCAAAAGACAGATTATTGAACTGGTACAAATTCAGGCCCCACATGCTAACATAGTCTTTTACATCCACAGATCTACTCCATGGTGTCTATAAATGCCCACCCTAGGCTGTCCACAGGCCCTTGGATAGAGCCCACTGTACATTCCCCCCCCCCCCAAGTAAAACTGCCACCACTTTACCCTCTTTATACAGAAGAAATAAAACCTTCCCCCAAAGACTCAATGACAGAGGCCTGGGGCTTCCCACATAGCTCAATGGGTAAAGAATATGCCTGCAATGCAGGAGACAGAGGCCTAAACATTAGTAACTTTGGGTTCAGTGAGAAAGGAAAATGCTTGTCATCAAAATGGAAGCTTCTAATTATGTTTCCCTCCATCAATGATAATGAATGCTTAAAATTCAATAGCACATTGTATCTTTTTGGATATGGCCCTGGAATTCTATTTTCCTAGCAGAATATTTTTAACCCTTGTTAGTGTATAACCATCAACAATAGCAAAGACATTTTACCACCTGATTTGTACAGAAAATTTTTGCAGAATCTTTCTCCTTTGTCCAGTTTCTTACATTTTTCAATTGTCAGAGGCTAAAAGCACAATAGCAACTTTTTATCATACCTCAAAATAGCTCTCCTAAGGAGGTGAGAGGCTTTGTTATTCGATCCTTATAAGACCAGGGGAGATTTAGGCCAAGATATCAACCTGCAGGTTCCCACACATTAATAGGAACAGGAGAGGAATTTGGAGAGGGGTATCATGTAAGTTGTTGAAAAAAACGTAAAAATACCAACTGAAACCTGACTGGCTGTTTTCTCCAATGGAAGTACTGGTTTGGTTATATACATTTAGGTATTATATGTATATGTTTCAGACATTCATACATAATTTTCTTTAAATGGACAGAACTAAACTGGGTGTTTCACTTTACATCCAATCAAATTTAGAACTGTCATGTCATTTCTCAGAATAGCTGAAATTACCTCAAAATATAGCAAAAGTTTCTCACTCTCTCTTAAATGCATTTTCCAATACTTGTAGGTGGGAGGTCAGGTGGAAAATAGATTTTATCTGCCGCCCCACTAGTCGGGATGTGCTCAGTCATGTCTGACTCTTTGTGGCCCACCAGGCTCCTCTGTCCATGGGGATTCTCCAGGCAAGAGTACTGGAGTGGGTTGCCATGCCCTCCTTCAGGGGATCTTCCCAACCCAGGGATCGACAATCCAAAGGCTTAAGGCCCTGATGCTTTACTTAGAACTCACTAGAGATTCTTGTTGGGGGCAGGTGAATTAGTAAAAGGATTGAATAATTGAGGAGGGAGGTGTCTCAGAACAAGATGGACGGGCTTCACAAAAGTTCTGGAAATTCTGTTTTCTGGATATCATGCCCAGCACTATTATATACCAAGCAACTGGTTCCCATGCAAATTCAGGGGGCACTTGCCCCCAGTAGCTGGCATCCTCTAGAGCAAGGGTCACCAACCCCTGGGCCATGGACCGGTACTGGTCTGTGACCTGTTAGGAACTGGGCTGCATAGCAGGAAGTGAGCAGTGGACAAACCAGTAAAGCTTCATCTGCCATTCCCCATCGCTCCCATTATCACCTGAATCATCCCCCCGCCCCCCAATCCCTCTGTCTGTGGAAAAATTGTCTTCTATGAAACCAGCCCCTGGTGCCAAAAAAGGTTGGGGACCACGGCTCTAGAGTGTTGACTTCCATATTGTCTTAGGATCTGTCATTCTGAGCATAACTCAGGCATTTCAGAGGCAGAGATAGGTGTTTCTATCTAGGACTACGGCTTGTGAACCTTTTGTAGTGAAATATTCGCAGATACAATCTCACATAGAGCTCCAATAGTAGAAGCAGGTGCAGGGGAGGTGCCAGGGAGAAGGGGTGGGGGGTGCATACACAGGCATCCCCCTGGTCTCTTTTGTGGCTTTTGTGACCCTCTCTCAGGCCTAGTTCTCTGCAGAACCCAATCCGAGGACTTCTGCTCTAGGCTGTCTGCACAACAAGCCAGATCGCACACAGTTGACTGTCATCTCGACACAGAACAGAGAAAACTAGCTATTTGCTTTTGTGTCGTCCTGCCATATATCATGGATCATGGGCAAAGGAATGATTTAACTCACAACCTGTCCAAAGTTTACCTGGGTTTAGGATGACAGGTGGAGACTGAGGTGCGTAGAGGGTGTGTCTCATTTTTGATGTGCCTAAAGGTGATATTCTTGCCAGAGCTGAAAGAAATCCACGTAATACCTACCCTATGAGGTGAAGAATACACCCAAGTGTTATGGCTATGTTAGCTTTTCAAGATAACCCAGGAATGAGCAAATGCTCTTCCTGTTTGTTCTATTCCAGATGCAGAATTTGAATTTCAGCAAAGCCTATGTGTATTGCTGCACCATCTTTCTCTAGCAGGAATTCCTTTAGGGCCCACCAACCTGGAGGCAGAGCCGAGACCCCCTGTGATGGGACTGGCGTGCACACTGCCCGCTCACCTTCGTTGTCAAATGCTGCTTTTGATTCCCACTGTTGCCACAGGGCTGCCCCAGCCACCACTTACTTCTCTGGGGACTCGGTGTCACTGCCTAAAGGCCTCTTGCCCTAACTTCTTCACCATTCCTGCAGATGCTCTCATTATTACACGTTGGTGATGATTTCTAGGTACTGTGTGGGCCACTGGGATGACTAAGGCTCTTCTCATTACACAAGGGTTTTATCTTTCCTGCTTTCTCATTTTTCCTCTTCCATTCATTCATTCCTGGGGAAAAGGGGAAATGCTCTATATTTACTCATATGTAAATAACGTTGAGCATATTTCTTGACATACAATAGATTTTAAGTAAATACATATTCATTGATTTTCTGGGGGGCTCACTTTGGCTGATGCAAAGCACAGGCTTTGGAATGAGACATGTCAGTGAATGTGTGTTCGGCCTCTTACGGAGATGTGCTTGGGGCAAGCTGCTTCACCTTCCAGAGTTTCCACTTCCTGATCTTTGAAGTGGGATAATAAAACCCACCTCGTAGATGGTTGTAGGAAGACATGATATGAACATGGCATTTGGTTGGTACACAGGAGGTGCTCAAACACAGCCCCTTTCCTTTGCTTAAGGAATGAACTGCTAACCTACTTGCAGTGACAACAATCTGGCCCTAGAGTCCCCATTCCCCATGATTGAGAGAGGTTTTGATTGAATGATAGGGACTGGCTGGGAGCCCTCTCTAAGAAACAGTGGGCTGTCCACACACCTGGCATTGGCCTTGGCTGAGACCTGCTTTGTGGGTGTTGGTTCACCACAGTATCTACCTAGGCACTTGTTAAGAGTTTTCAGCAATACCAGGTAAAGGAAACACGTCTATAGTAAAAGTTCTGTAATAAAATTGGCTGGGGAGGTCTTCGGATGGCAGGGGGCAATGTGGGGGGGTTGCTGGGGAGATGACTTGTGAAATAATGAGAACTACTAAGTGCAGCAGACAGATTAACAGAATTGGTCTAAAAACATATTTGGTCCCCCCTAGCATCCATTCCCCCATCTTCTGGAATTATATTCCTAACTTTCCTTGAGGAATCACTGCTTCCCAATTTTAGATCTATAAGTTAAAGGGGATTGACCCCAGAACTAGTCCAGAGTAAGCCTTGAAGAGCTAAAGCAAATTATATAGCCAATCCTCTGGCTGAATTGAGGGGTTCAGGGATGGGCATATGACTCGATGAAGAGCCAAATATTTTCTAGGGCTTAAGAGAAAAATAAATCAACTCTCTCGCTCGTGGGACTGCCGCCTTCTTTTTAGATGGTGTAAAATGAAGCTGTGAAGCCTGACCCACCACCATGAAGAGGGAGCCTTAATCTGCTGGCCCAAAGTGTAAAACCTGAGAGTGGAACTTGCATTAAGAAAAGCAGCTGAAACATGAAGGGAAAATAGTGTTTGAAACCCTGGATCAAGTCTTACCTGAGGTCGGTATTATATCTGGATTTTTCCATTATGTGAATCAACCAGTTTGAAATCTATAATGTAAAACTTCAACTGAGAGACCAATATGCTTGGGGAAAGGAAAACCCTGTGAATCTAATTACCCTCAAATATAAATTATTTTCCATTTAACTAGAAGGCAGAATTGTAAGAAAATTATTTGTTCTAAAAGATATTTGGCACTTTAATAATGTAATATCAGCTAAACTAATGTAGCTCTTTTTTTTTTTTTTTTTTGTTACTATACTGCTCCATGTATTATGTGTATATTGTGATGAACCAAAGGTCTGTGTCCCTCCCAAATTCATATGTTGAAATCCTAACTCCCAATAAGATAGTATTCAGAGGTGGGGCCTTTGGGAGGTGATCAGCTCATATGAATGGGATTAGTGCCCTTATAAAAGCTCTCTTGCTCCTTTTGCCATGTGAGGACACAGGGAAAATACAAGTTATCTATGAACCAGCAAGATAATACTCTGGTTTGCAATGTTAAATAGTAGAAAAAAAAGGTTAGAGTTCGAGTTAGACTTATGTTCAAATCCAGATATTACCACTTATGAACTGTGTAATGTTTGGCAAAGAGAACCTCAATTCCCTCACCTGAAAAATGGGTTTAATAATAATTCCCTCATAAATTATAGGTGATGAATAATGATACTTAAATCATTGTGCTCATTTAAAGGGCATTTTTACATAAAAGTGATCAGGAGGTCATACAAAATGACCGAGCAGAAGAGTGGTTCTCAAGTAGGAGTGATTTCACACACACATGCACACAGAGACACCCTGCCCAGGGAACATTTAGCAAAGTCTATAAAGCATTTCTGGTTGTTAGAAGTGGATGGGAGCTACAACTGGTGTTTAGTAGGTAGAGACCAGGGATGCTGCTAAACATGTCACAATTCACAGCACAGACCCTGCAACAAAGAGCCACCCAGTCCTAAATATCACAAGTGCCAAGGTTAAGAAACTCAGTTGTAGAAGATAAGTCTACTGATGTCAGGGGAGGGCTCAAAGAGGGCCTGAATTTCCATTATTTCTGCCACAACACTTTGGTAAAATGAGGGAGGGGAAAAAGAAGGAGCACATAAGACAGTAGCACCAGGAGGGAAAACAGAGGGACTCCCTGCCCCTGTTCCAAGGCTGCGGCAGTTCTACCTGTGACGGATGGATTTCAGAGTGAACGAGGGAGCTGAAGGCCATGCAGAGGTTATGGAGCACCGGGGAGTACAAACTGGGGGCCCAGCTGGGGTTCATGACGGTGCCACAGTAAGAAGACAAATGTCCCCGTGGGCAGGGCCATGGCAAAGTTCTAGACCGGAGCACTCCCTGCATCTCCAAGTGTTGTGAGGTGAAGCATAGTCAACATGCTGAGAACTCAGAGCTGGGAGGAATAGGGCATCTTACTTTCATCAACCGGCTACTGACCTTCTGTAGGTTATATATTAAACTCCTTAAACATATTCTTTTGCATTACATGCTATTTGTGTGCACACGCTGAGGGTGTTTGCAAATTCTGGCTTGGTGGGGAAAACAGAACACTGTCTAGTTCAGTCTAACAGATATTCCCAGGTGTAAAAGGGAAAAAAGGTAGGATAGTCTTATAAACCATAACCTGGCCTTCTGTGGCAATGAAAATCATCATATGGTTGAAGAATAAGCCCAGATTTACTGTGTTAAATGCTTTTCTCACAAGCCTTCTTGGAACCAAACGACTAGAGTGAATTTCGTGTTGAGTCAGCCCCCCAAGACTATTGAGCTACATACAAGGTGTCCCCACCTCTCACTGTGGATGAGTGGGTTTCCAGACAAGGGCATGGGCCAGGAGTGAATGACAAAGATTCCTGGCAGTAATGTGATGGTGTGACTTCTCTTCCTCTCTCACCTTAGCGGAGAAGCTGGGTAGAGGAGCCTGTTCATGACAAGACTGGTTTAATAATTACCCCTTCGCCTGCTCCTCTGCTGCCTTAATCAGCTGTCCTAAAGGACAGAAAGATGTGTGTGAGTTTGCCTGTGTGCGTATCTACTGGCAGCTTTAATTATCGCCCCTCATTACCCTTCCCTGTGCTCATTCTAATCGTCTTTGTGACTTTGCTTAGCAACTTATGTAAGACATTTCGGCAATTCTTTTCTCTTTTCTATTGGTGAAATATTCAAAATAGTCTTTTTATTGTCCCTGCTTTAGTTGTTTTAGTTTGCTACCTACTGAGATTGCTGTAGTCTTAATCATTACATTTTAAAAGACAGCTGTTAGAAGTTTCTCTAACGGCACAAATAACATCATAACAACTGAACTAAAAAGGAAATGAACTTTTAATTTCCCATGCTTTGCTAATAATAATAATAGCTAACATTTGAAAGCATCCCATGTGCAAAGCACTGTGCCATACCGTATCTATCTTTTAAGTCACAACATCCTCATGATATAGACAGTATAATGTTATCACATCTGTTTTGAAGAAAAGGAAATTGAGTCTCAGAAGTTTAGTAACTTGTTCACAGTCATGCTAAATGGGGCCCTGCCGAACACCGCAGGCCCAGGACTCCAGCAGTGTACTAGAACTCAAAGACTGTTTTCTGGTTTCTTTCTCATTGACTCCTTCCAGAATTTTTCATTAGCCATTCATAATTTTTGCCTTACTGCAAACACAGCATTGATTGATTGTTCTTTTCATATAGCAGAATACTAAAAACTTCGCAAGTTGCTGTCTCAACTTTACAAGCTGGATCATCTTTATTGAGAGTATGTATACAATTTCAAAAAATCAGTAGAATCATACTTTATTTAAGCATACTTCCATTGTAGATATTTATATTGTTATCAGTTTCCCTCTTTTAGTAATAAATCTCTAGCGAATATCTTCATGCACGCAATATTCTCTAATTTTGACCTGTTTCTTGGGATAAATTCTTAGGAGTGAAGGTACTGAGTCAAAAGCTAGGTGCCTTTTTATAATTCTTAAAATTCTTTAAACATAGTCTTCAAAGTTTGAGTTATGCTCCTGTGACTGTTTTCTGAGGCTACCAGGTTTACTATGATTTCATTGGTATGGAAATTAATCATTAAGTTTGTATTAATTCAACAGTTGTTAATAATTATTTCTTTGAAAATGTCAGAACTGGGACATTCATTTATGGTTCTTTTTCTTTGTTTCTATATACTTTCTATAGAATTTGTTGCTTAGTCACTTGGTCATGTCCAACTCTCTTGTGACATACAAGGGTAAACAATGTTTATGGGCTAAACCTGGCCCACTGGCTGTTTTTGTAAATAAAGTTTTATTCAAGCATGACCACACTCATTCACGTATAGTCTATAGTGGCTTTTATGCTACAACCACAGAGTTCAGTAGTTTCAACAGAAAACATGTGGCCTGCAAACAGAAGTGGCTACATAATTTGAAGGGTAAGAAAATGAAAACAATTTTTTAACAAGGAGCTCCACACTAAGAATTTCAAGATGTCAATGACAGAGCATTAACTCAAGTGAAGGTCACATGCCCATGAAGTTGGCTCTCCCCACAAAGTCTGAAACATTTACTATCTATCCCTTTGCTGCCCTCTGATATACCCATTAATCTTAAATCTCTTATAATGGGCTTAAATGTTTATCCCTGTCTGTAATTTTGTTTTTTTAAATTATGCCATTTGTGTCAAAACATTGATGTTTGTTTTTATGATAGAATTTTTAGTTTCCTTCAACAATCACTGCCCCAGAGATCAGATACATGGGTTTAGTCTATTTTCTATTAGCTCCTTTTAATGATATGATTCCTTTGTTTAATTCTACTCACAATGTTAACTTTAATGTATAATATGAAACTTGATTGTGCAAATCTATTTTAAAAACTATTATGCATTGCCTATTGATGCCTACCTTTTCATAACCTTCTTATATATAATTAGAGAGTTTTTGAACTCTCAAATCTGCTTCATTAATTTCTGATTTTTTTTCTTTAGCTCAGTGGTCCTCAACTAGGAATGATTTTGACCCCCAAGAGACATCTGTCAGTATCCAGAGGTGTTTTTGGTTATCACAACTGAAGAAGGTGCTACTCACCTAATGAGTAGAGAGGCCAGTGGTGCTGCTAAAAACCATCTTACAATTTCAGGACAGCCCCCAAACAAAGAATTACCTGGCCCAAATGTCAGTGTAGTTGAGAAACCCTACTTTAGCTTTCAGCCAGTGAAGGACAGGAACGCCTGGTGTGCCGCAATCTGTGGGGTCGCCAAGAGTTGCACATGGCTTAGCCACTGAACAGCAACTTCAGCTTTGTACCGTATTTACCGATGCTTTATAGCAATGGCAACCCACTCCAGTACTCTTGCCTGGAAAATTCCATGGACAGAGGAGCCTTGTAGGCTACAGTCCTTGGGGTTGCAAAGAGTCGGACACGACTGAGCAACTTCACGTCACTTCACAGCAACATGCAGCCAGTCACCTGCTCATTTACGCTTCTTTTAAAAGTATAAATTGGTCTTCTGAATGCTTATTTTTACAAATAAATTTTACAATAGCCTCTGCCAAGGAAAAAGAAAATTCTTTTCAGACTTTGGCCAGAATTGCGCTAGTGCTACAAATTAACTTACATTCTCAGTCAGTCTTCTATTATAGCTCCTGTTTAGAAATAAGTCTTTACTAAGTAAAAGTTCCAGTCAAATTTTCTGGTTTTCTTACTTTGTTACGAACATCTCTGAGGTTTATTCCTAAGTATTTTACAAGTTTCTTGCTCTGAAATGGGACCTCTTTGTTATCAAATAGCTATATCTGGATACTATTTTTTATCTCAAGCAACTTTACTAAAACTCAGAATTTGAGTACAATTTGTCTGGCTACTTTCAGTTTTCAACCCATGAAGAAGTATAATTTGTAGATTTTTTCCAATGTTTATCTTATTTTTGTTTGGTTCATACAGCATAGGCTTGGACTTCCAAACTAATTTTCAAAAAGAATGTTGATAGAATTAAAAATAAATATTTAAAAATTTTAAAATATTTAAAATTTGAAATGAAGATCTGTAAGTTTTTCACCATTTTAAAGCATACATACACATATGCTTTTATACATATACATAGTAAGTATATGTATATATCTGTGTGGGTGTGCACATATATACACACATACACATACATACAATACCTTTACTAATATTAATGTGACATGGTGAAGTGTTGCTGTGCTAGCTAGGCCAGGATACGTTGGCACTACAAAGATGTGCTTAAGCTCCTTGAAGTACAAGGAGCTATTCAGAAGCCATCAAGGGTAAAAGGTTCCTCTTGTAGCAGGTCAAATTGTAATTTCCCCCAGCATCCCTGCAGAACAGCATGATTGATTCTTGAATGAACTTGAACAAAAGTATTTCTGACCTAATCCTTAGTCCTTCAGTGATAGCAATCCCTAAACCCCTTTTTGCCGGGATCTGTCTTGTCACCTCATCCATCTCTTTTACAAATTTTTCTGGAGGCCTCACAGAGTAGTCAAGAGTGACTGAGCTATACATTCTCTTCTCAGATCAAAACTGTAGACAAACACATCTTTCTAAACTGACCCACATGTGTGATTTTCTCTGTGAATATATAGAGTCAGATGTTTAGAGTAAGAGATGCAATACTGATGAAACATTTAATTAAATTACTTTTTTCTGTCAGTATTTAACCTTCTGTGAATACTCCAAAAAATGGTATATTTGCATTTGAGGTGCTTACAACTAAACTTTTTCCTTTGTTTCTTTATGTTTCCCTTCTTAGATACAGAGCTAAATTAGACTTACTTACAATTTGTTTGGCTGTAAGGCGCAATGGAAGGACTATGAAAGTTAATTGTAACCCTAACAATTAGGTAGGAACTGATGAAAAACATTCTATATTACCACATGCTGAAATGAAATGGCAACCCACTCCAGTATTCTTGCCTGGAAAGTTCCATGGACAGAAAAGCCTGGTGGGCTACAGTCCATGGGGTCACAAAGAGTTGGATACAACTAAGTGCACCCGGAAAGTCACAGGTTTTCCCTTGATGATTGCTCCAGATAACAGACAGAAAAGTATTCCATAATCATGTGCAAACTGATAAGGGACAGGAAGGCAAAATCTGTTTATAAATTTTGTTTCTGCACATTTACTATTTTAATATTAACCTTAGAATTTCTAAAGTATATCAGTGATGTTAAACATACACCTATTTTGAAAACAATACTTATTAAAATTATTTGTATGGATTATATATTTTCTTGAGTACTTACTCAAAATTATTTTACATTCTTTTGGATATTCAAATAAGTTCTTGATTTATTAACTAACATTGACAAAAGGCTTAAAGGTCAGAAGAGTTGTAAAAATGGCTAAACCATTACAAAAATTCTACCAAGTGGTAAAAGAAATGGTAAGTTAGCATAAAAGGATGGATCAAGTAAACAATGAGAGTAATTAAATTCTCTGTGACTAAGAGGGACAGAGAACATAAGAGGTTGAAAATAGTGATTGGACAAAAGAAGAACAAAACACTGTACAATGAATCTAGTAGTACCTCTCGATGTAAATACCCAATTCAGCTATTACCAACAAGGAAAAGGATTACCTGGGAAACACTTGTAACAACTGATGCCACCTTAATATACCTGTACTCAGCACTCATGTTACACATATCTCTCATTCCTTTTGCTACAAATATGTCTATCTTATTCAAAGAAGAGTTTCCTATATATTTTTATTTTACAATGACCCTATATAAGAAGAATACACTTTTAACAATATTTGCACTGAAAACATCTGAACCCTGTAGTTATACTGATGTATGATAATACTATCTGGCTCTCTCAAGAGTTTGATCATGGATTCATTAACTACCGTGGCTGAGAAGAATAAGGCTAGTAATATATTTACCAATGTACCAACATTTTAATAACTATTATTATGTCTACTTAGAATTATGTGTGTTCTTCCAGATAACCGCATTCTGAATTACTACTGTTTAGATTCTGGGAAACAGAGGAGGTATCGCAAAGGCAGCAAAATGTAAAAGTTCAAAGAGAGGAGAGTTAGACAACTTGAATATGAATCTTTGTGTAATTGGGCAAGTTAATTCACCTGTGTTTTAGTTTTTCCTCTGTAAAATGGAGTCATGGCAAATAGATGGGGAAACAGTGGAAACACTGGCAGACTTTATTTTTCTGGGCTCCAAAATCACTGCAGATGGTGACTGCAGCCATGAAGTTAAAAGACTCTTGCTCCTTGGAAGAAAAGTTATGACCAACCTAGACAGCATATTAAAAAGCAGAGACGTTACTTTGCCAACAAAGGTCCGTCTAGTCAAGGCTATGGTTTTTCCAGTAGTCATGCATGGATGTGAGAGTTGGACTTTAAAATGTGTGTGTGTTAGTTGCTTAGTCATGTCCGACTCTTTGCAACTCCATAGACTGTAGCCCCACCAGGCCCCTCTGTCCATGGGATTCTCCAGGCAAGAACACCGGAGTGGGTTACCATTTCCTTCTCCAATAGGAACTATAGAAAGAAAGAAAGTGAAGTCGCTCAGTTGTGTCCAACTCTTTGCGATCTCATGGACTGTAGCCTACCAGGCTCCCCCACCCATGGAATTTTCCAGGCAAGAGTACTAGAGAGGGTTGCCATTTCCTTCTCCAAAAGAAAGCTGAGTGCAGAATTATTGATGCTTTTGAACTGTGGTTCAGTTTGGATTCTAAGGTGACTCCATTCAAAGAATTAAAATCTTTTCAGCATATGAACCTATTAAGAACAAATCTCCAATTATGGATACATGTATATACATGGCTAAGTCCCTTTGCTATCCACTTGAAACTATCAACATTGTTAATCAGTTCTATTCCAATATAAAATAAAAAGTTAAAAAGTAGAAATCTCCCTGAAGTGAGAGAAGGACAAAGCTGATGCATTCATTAGTAAGCATGCCCAGCGTTAAGGAGGTACAATTCATATTTATCATCCAGAGTGGACATAACCAAATAGTCAACCAACATATAGAATATTCTCTGGCCAAAGACCACCAGGAACACACCTGTGGTTGAAAAAGTTGGGTTTGTTACTTGTTGCAGTGAGAGCACACCACGGGTAATTATGGGTTGTCTCAGAAAGAGGGTGTTACATTTATGGTAAAAACTCCCCAGAAAATAGGCATAGAAGGTAAACTGGATAGCTACATGCAAAAGAATGAAATTAGAACATTCTCTAACACCATACACAATGATAAACTCAAAATGGATCAAAGACCTAACTATAAGGCTGGATGCTATGAAACTCAGAGGAAAACAGAACACTCTCTGACACAGTAGTATCTTTTTGATCCACCTGCTAGAATAATGAAAATAAAATAAATGATACCTAAGTAAACTTAAAAGCTTTTTCACAGTAAACGAAACCATAGACAAAATGAAAAGACAACCCACAGAATGGGAGAAAGTATTTGCAAATGAAGCAACTAACAAAGGATTAATCTCCAAAATGTACAAACAGCTCATGCAGCTCAATAAAAACAAAAAATTCAATCAAAAAATGGGCAGAAGATCTAAATAGACATCCTCTAAAGGAGACATACAGATAGTCAAAAAGCACATGAAAAGATGTTCACCATCACTAACTATTAGATAAATGCAAATCAAAATTACAATGAGGTATCACCTCATTTTGGGGCTCCAAAATCACTGCAGATGGTGATTGCTGCCATGAAATTAAAAGACGCTTACTCCTTGGAAGGAAAGTTATGACCAATCTAGATAGCGTATTAAAAAGCAGAGACGTTACTTTGCCAACAAAGGTCCTTCTAGTCAAGGCTATGGTTTTTCCAGTGGTCATGTATGGATGTGAGAGTTGGACTGTAAAGAAAGCTGAGCGCCAGAAAATTGATGCTTTTGAACTGTGGTGTTGGAGAAGACTCTTGAGAGTCCCTTGGACTGCAAGGAGATCCAACCAGTCCATCCTAAAGATCAGTCCTGGGTGTTCATTGGAAGGGCTGATGCTGAAGCTGAAACTCCAATACTTTGGCCACCTCATGCGAAGAGTTGACTCATCAGAAAAGACCCTGATGCTGGGAGGGATTGGGGGCAGGAGGAGAAGGGGACGACAGAGGATGAGATGGCTGGATGGCATCACTGACTCGATGGACATGAGTTTGAGTAAACTCCGGGAGTTGGTGATGGACAGGGAGGCCTGGCGTGCTGAGATTCATGGGGTCGCAAATAGTCGGACATGACTGAGCAACTGAAGTGAACTGAACTGATCACCTCACACCAGTCAGAACACCCATCATCAAAAAAATCTACAAACAAATGCTGGAGAAAAGGAAACCCTCCTACACTGTTGGTGGGAATTTAAGTTGGTAAGCCACTATGGAGAATAGTGTAGAGGATCCTTAAACCAAAAATAGAGCTACCATACGATCCAGGAATCCCACCTCTGGGCATATATCTGGAGAAAACCATAATTTGAAAAGATATACGCACCCCAATGCTCGTTGCAGCACTATTTACAATAGCCAAGACATGGAAGTAAACTAAATGTTCATTAACAGAAGAATAAAGATGTGGTACATATACACAAAGGAATGTTAGCCATAAAAAAGAAGGAAATAATGTCATTTGCAGCAACATGGATGGACCTAGAGATTCATACTGAGTGAAGTCAGACATAGAAAGACAAATAACAAATACCATATGATATCACCTATATGTGGAATCTAAAATGAAAAAAGGTACAAATGAACTTATCTACAAGACAGAAGCAGAGTTATAGATTTAGAAAACAAACTTATGGTCACCAAGAGATAAGGCGGGGAGGGATAGATTGGGAGATTGGTACTGATGTGTACACACTACTGTATATAAAATGGATCACTAATACAGACCTACCATATAGCACAAGGAACTCTACTGTACTCTGTAATGGCCTATATTAGAAAAGAATCTAAAAAAGAATGCATAAATGTATATACAGAACTGATTCACTTTTCTGTACACTTGAAACCAAACACAACATTGTAAATCAGCTAGACGCCAATAAAAATTTTAAAGAAGGTATATGCACCCCAGTGTTCATTGCAGCACCATTTACAATAGCCAGGACATGGAAGCAATCTAAATGTCCATCACCAGAGGAATGGATAAAGAATGTGGTACATATGTATGGTGGAATGTTACACAATAAAAAAGAACAAAATAATGCCATTTGGGGCAACATGGATTGCAGGGGTTAATAATCAGCTGCCTGTTGCTCTGGCTAAGCTATAAGAAAAACGCCATGAGAAAAGAACAAAAGCAAAATATAGCAATACAGTATAATCTGAACAAAAGTACATCGGGTTGACTAGTTGAGGTTGTCATGCCCTGCTAAACTAAGGAAAAACATAGTGTGGACCTTGGAATGCCAGGTCAGCGCAAGTTCAGAACATTGCTTGTGCACACATCAAGATGTTTTCCCAAAGCATACGTGGGTCTATGACCTCCAGCCGGGTGATAACCCTTGTACAAGAAAATAACAAAGATAGTTCAAAGTAATCAATAAAATGGGAGACGTGACCAGGGACACAGGAGGTTGATTTTATCATAGCACAACAGATACTTTCTGCATGCCGAGACACTAAATAAAAGTGATGTGGCCCTGAGGAACAGGGCTCTTGATCCAAGAAGTCTTGAGTCCCCCGGTCCCATCTTTAACACTTTAATTCTGTCTCTAGTTTCTTCTTCCCAAACTGTGCGTCGACCACTTTCGATCCCTACCTGTTGTGCTGGCCGCAGCAAGGGATGGACTTAGAGACTGTCATACCGAGTGAAGTAAGTCCGATGGCGAAAGTATCATATAATATCACATATGTGGACTCTTAGAAAATGGTACAAATGAACTTATTTACACAACAGAACAGAGTCATAGATGTAGAAAACAAATTTATGGTTACCTGGGGGGAAAGGAGAGGGGAGAAACTGGGAAACTGGGATAGGTCAGATAGGTAACTAAAAAAGACCTACTATATAGTACAGGAAACTCTACTTAAATCTCTGTAAAGATCTATATGGGAAAAGAATCTAAAGAGTGGATATATGTGTATGTATAACTGACTCACTTTGCTATATAGCAGAAACTAACACAACATTGTAAATCAACTATACTCCAATAAAAATTAATTTGAGAGGTATATTAACTATAGATTTTCTTATATGTTTATATCTAAGCAGGTCTAATTTAAATCCATGTAGCATAATATTAATAATAATAAAAGAATATGAAAAAGAACATATAACTGAATCACTGTGCTATACAGCAGAAATTAACACATTATAAATCAGACTTTAATAAGTTTTTTTTTTTTTTTTAAGTACAAAAAAATTTTAAAAAGGGAGGTGTTAGCAAGGAGTTTTAGGATTGGGGTTTTGACTGAGTGCTCTGAGGAGAGTCCAAGGAAGCGGGCTTTTATCTCTGTTGGTTAATTATAGAAAGCAGGGATAATTTTTAAATTACATTAATGAATCTTATCTGAAGGCAGGACAAACTAAAGCTTTAATTGAAAGAGAAACAGCAGTCATACCTACTAGCTGAGAGAGCGGAATGTTTAGGTTTTGCCTGTGTTCAGATGTGATTTGGAGTGGTCTTATTTTTGTCTTGATCCAGCATAGTCACAGAATGGCCTTGTCTGTTGATGGTGTCCTGTGAAAATACGTGCAGCAGGCAAATGCCAAACCCACTGAAAGTACTAAGCCAGCTCCTGGGTGTCAGGGTTCTTTTCTCTTTCTATCTTAATGAAGCTCCTTTCTGACCAGTGCAGGTGACCCCTTCTGAAATCTCCAGCCCTATCTGTTCAGTTATTGCTTCCAGCAGCAGCATCTGAATCCTGAAATTAACCAGGGCCTCGTAAAACCATAACTGTAATTACAGCATGAATATAAAATTAAATTTAATTAAGATTAAAAAATGGAAGGATGTCCAACTCAATTGTGAAGGTAAATAAAAAAGAAAATTGCATTCTTCTTTTAAATTCTAGGTTTTAAATGTCTGTTTTTACAAGCAGAACTGGCCAACAGAAACAGGTACACTTCATCATATTCACAGGATACAAGGCCAAATTTGGGGAAAAAAAGTTGATCGGCAACTATGAATCCTCATATACTCAAAGCCCATTATAAAGAATGAGAGGAAGAAAGATGACCAGTCAAGGACCTGCTGCAGAGGCCTCCAGAGGGAGGAGTGGGGATGAGTGCATAGACGTCTTCCCTGTCTGTCCCTAAACACTGGCCACTACCCACACAAACCCCCAGGGCCCAGGGAGCCCCTGGGTCCTGCAGTTAATATCCAGAGGCTTCCAAGTGACTTGTGTTATAACCTACACATGTCTTTATCTTCTCTCAGATGACCCTGCGGTGCTCTCAAGTACACAGGTCACATTAATACCACTCCCCCAAAGCCAGCAGAATCTTTGCCCGTGACAGAATGCAGTACTAGCCATTGTTCACGGTGTTAGCAAGCACAGTTGCGTGGACGTAATCAGTTGCACAGTCACGGCCGACTCTTTGCAACACCATGGGTTGCAGCCTGCCAGACTCCTCTATCCATGGAATTTTTCCAGCAAGAATACTGGAGTGGGTTGCCATGCCCTTCTCCAGGGGATCTTCCCGACCCAGGGATCGAACCCATGTCTATGCATTTGCAGTCATATTCTTTAACACTGGGCCACCTGGGAAGCCCCACACAGTTGATGAGCACAGCTTAAAGCAATTGTCAGGACACAGCAAAGGTGCATAATGTTGGGTTTTATAATTCTAAAAATAGGAAAAACAATTCTACACCTGATGGAAATGTAAGTCGTTATAAAACTAATCCCTGTATTTCTAGGAAGTACTGCTCATTCTTCACTTCTAAGGCTCCTGAGTTCAAACCCGGATTAACAGTCACTGCACAAACTGCCTGCAAAAATCAGTGTTAACTCTGAGAATGGAACACATGATTAGATCAGTGAGGCGGTGATCCAGAAGACAGCTGATGTGCTATTTTTAAAACTTCTCACCGGTGTAAATCAACTATACTCCAATAAAATTTAAAAACCAGAAACTTCTCACTGGTAAAAATAATCCACATTTTGCAGATATTCCTTAGAGGGATTATCTCTAAGTAGCTGAAAAATGGACAATCCTGGCATGGTCAGAAGTCTTTTCATTTATTTGATGTGGAAATCAGATACCCTGGCCAGCAGAAAAACCACACTGTCAACAGCTAAAAATATGTTGCTGATTTTATACTTTACATCCTCATGGTTTGGACCAAACCTATGTCCCACATTGTGAATTTGTTGATTCTATCTCTCTGATCAATAGACAGTGGAAAGGAGATTGTGTAGACTAAAGATGCCTAAGAAATCTGAGAAAAGACCCTAAACAGAGAGACAGACAAGGGAGCAGGTGATTCATTCACTCCAAAACTACCTTGAAGGTCGGTCCTGTCTATAACATGTGCCTGAGTGCTAAGTTGCTTCAGTCATGTCTGACTCTCTGTGACCCTGTGGACACACACCCTGCCAGGCTCCTCTGTTCATGGGATTCTCCAGGCAAGAATACAAGTGGGTTGCTGGACCCTTCTCCAGGGGATTTTCCCAAGCCAGGGCTTGAAACCATGTCTCCTGCATTGGCAGGCGGGTTCTTTACCACTAGCACCACCTGGGCTGCTGAAATAGCCACAGAGCAACAGCAATACTAGAGAGGAAGAACTCACGAAGGAAAAAATTCTGCCTCTTTGGAGACCAGGGCCCTCAGGCTTTAGCTTATTTGTTTAGTTTCTGGAGAAGTTTTGTGAAGAAACTCTGGGTATAGTTTATGTGAATGGAACACAGGACACTTGGGCTCTCAAACAGTTACGTAAGTCAGAAGCACCTGGAGGGCTGGTTAACACACTGATTACGGGGCCCCCTCCTCAACTTTCTGGTTCGTTACATCCAGTGGGAGTTGTGAATTTGTACTTCTAACAAGTTTCAGTGTGATGATGAGGCTACACATTGTGGCCTGCCCACAGGCCTAATTCTTCACTTGATTATTAGCTTCTGAGCACTCTGAGGGCTGGTCTCTCTTCTCACCCAAGGCTCCAGTGGATCTGCTCAACAGATGATTGTTAGGAAGTGAATGAGGGAGTGAATGAGGAAGCAGAGAGATGAAATAGCAGGCCCAAGCTGGATGTTTCTGTTTGTTTAGCCAGAGCAAAGGGGGCAACTATAAAGGAAGATGACAGTGGCCAGAGAGCTCTATCATTGTAAATGTGAACATTACCAAATTACAATTTACGACTAATTAGAATTTGCATGAGTCTTTCACAAAACCACTCCAAAGGATTCATTAGAAATTTTCTCTAACCTTTTTTTCTGACTGCTGTGGCAAAATGACTTAATGGAATTACCTTTACAAATGTATTAATTTCTTCTACCCTGAGGATATTATATTCACTGATTTGGCAAAACTAATCTGGCCTAATAACAGACACACATTTACTGAGACTAAGCAAATTTTCCAGTAGGAAGAAACTCAACCATTTGAACAAATGAAGGTTGAGATATAAAGATGAAAGAATGACTGTAATTTCCAAAATAGGTACTAGCAAGTGTTACAAACTGACTAAAATGCAAAGCTAAAATTTGTGCTGACAAAAAAAAAAAAAAAATCTGTCACAGAGGTACAGAAAACCTACCACCACCACCACCACCATCTAGAAATTCTCAACCACCGACAGATGCTTGAGTTCAAGAGATATTCTCCATATATGTGCCTCCTAAGGACGTACTGGCCAACTCAATGTAAGTGATAAACACACCTCCTTGGAGCCTTTGGTTCTCTCTCGTAGAGTCAGGAAGTGTCTGCCAATTCACTTCCATTCTGTCAACGAAATACCCGCGGTGTACTGTTCCTTTG
Organism: Cervus elaphus; assembly: GCF_910594005.1. NCBI lineage: Eukaryota > Metazoa > Chordata > Mammalia > Artiodactyla > Cervidae > Cervus > Cervus elaphus. The sequence goes on from NC_057830.1 coordinate 20,612,764, forward strand.
AAAATCCTAAATCTATTTCAGAGACCAGAGATGAAATATTGCAGCCAACAGGAACCAATATAAGTGAAGCAGAATATAAGGCAATAGATAGTAAAGAGACTTGATTAACCAAAGACTGTTATATTCTGTTTAGATGGGAAATTCTTTCCCAGACTCAGGAGATTGCTGCATTATGGGATGTGATCCCAGTGTTACCAGATCTCCCAATTTTCCAAGAGGGATCAGAACTTGGAATTTCATGTAAAGTTTCCTAGCTGTTAAAATAGTGTGTGACTAGTCAGAATGGCCATCATCAAGAAATCTGCAAACAATAAATGGTGGAGAGGGTGTGGAGAAAAGGCAACCCTTATGTACTGCTGGTGGGAGTGTAAATTGATACAGCCACTATGGAAAACAGTATGGAGCTTCCTTAAAAAACTAAAAATAGAACTACCATATGACCCAGCAATACCACTCCTGGGTGTATACCCAGAGAAAACCATAGTTCAGAAAGATACATGCAACCCAACGTTCATATCAGCACTATTTACAGTAGCCAGGGCATGAAAGCAATCTAAATGCCCATCAACAGATGAATGAATAAAGATGTGGTACATAAATACAACGGAATATTACTCAGCCATAAAAAGGAATGAAATTGTGTCATTTGCAGAGATGTGGATAGATCTAGAGACTGTCATACAGAGTGAAGTAAGTTAGAGAAAAATGTATATTAACACATATGTGGAATCTAGAAAAATGGTACAGATGAACCTATTTTCAAAGCAGAAACAGAGTCACAGATGTAAAGAACAAATATCTGGATACTAGGGGGAAAGTGCAGGGTGGGATGAATTGGGAGATTGGGATTGACATATATATATATGTGTGTGTATATATATATATACATATATATATATATATATATTACTATGTATATTACTATGTATAAAATAGATATCTAATGAGGACCTACTGTATAGCACAGAGACCTCTCCTCAATTCTCTGTGATGACCTAAATGGGAAGGAATCTAAAAAAAGAGGGGATATATGTGAGAGTGTTAATAGCCTTCATAGGGAGGCCAGAGGTCCCCAAGGGGCAAGAGGAAATAAATTCGGAAGTGGCAGACATTTTTTTTTTTCTTTTAAAATTCTGTGTTGTCATTATGACACCTGGTTCCACCTGAACTTAACTTTGTCTCAAACCTTGAGCTAACCAACACGTTTTTCTCATGGAAATGTCTTCCTTAAGCTATGTTAATGAACTATGTATTTGCTTGGAAGTCTGCTTTTTTCAAGACTGATGCCAATCGTTTTATGGCCTGAGATGACTGGCCTTGTGCCAATGCTATCTCAAAACGCCTGCTGTGGGCCTGGAGCAGCTCTCTCAGTTTTGAGGCATTTCCTTTCTCTAACTAGCAGCTTGCTAATAGGTATATAACTCCTTGCTAAAAACTAGCAAGGGGGCACTCCTTCTGTCCCTTTTGATGTCTATGTCAGAAGCTTTCTCTCTTTTATACTTTAATAAAACTTTATTACACAAAAAGCTCTGAGCAATCAAGCCTTGTCACTGGCCCCGGATCGAATTCCTCTCCTCCAGAGGCCAAGAATTCAGGCATTGTTCACAACTCATAGCAGCAACTTTTCATTATGGATATGTATAGCCAATTCACCCTGTTGTACAGCTGAAAATGACACAGCAGTGTAAAGCAATTATACTCCAATAAAAAAAAGTGTGTGACTCAAACAAAATATGTTTGCAGGTAGAATGAAGCTGGCATCCTTCCATTTAGGACCTCTCCTTAGACTATAAGAAGCCCTGTTTTCCTAGTTACCTCACTGATTACTAGATATGTATTCTGTCCCCTCCTTGAAGAGCACTCCTTCCATTTTCAAACTCTTTCATAGGCTCAGAATTCTTCCCCTAATTCTTGGAGGTTAAGATGGCTAGATCATGGTTCCATCAGAAATTCTTTGATGACTTCATATGCTGAGATACTGTCCATTAGTAATGTATTTGCCACTGGTGGTGAGTGGGGGTGGCTTGATGTCACATAACCTGAAGATGACTTAAGGGGTAGAAGCTTGGGTTCCATTCCCCATGCTTCCCCACACTTTCTCCTCATCCTCATCCTTCCATCTCAGGCTACTGGAACAATATTCTGAAAATTCATGTAGGGTCCAAGAAAGAAAGCAATTTACCTAATTTCTTAAAGTATGAAAACTATCAAACCACAGCTGGAGAAAACCAGATTATTGGGCGGGGGAGGAAGTTGAATCAAAGATTTAGAGGGTTTAAAGACAACTCTGCATAATTCTTCCAGGCCAGGTACAATTAAAAGATAGAGAGCAGCCTCTATACTAGTCCTGAAGGTTAGTGCGGTCTAATGCTTCCAGTTCCTTCTTCCTCTCATTCCTCTTCATTTTGTTAGGTAGTTAGAATAGGGAAATGGAGTCCAAAATGGCGGTGGCTAAAAGACCTGGAAGGGAAAGCCCACGAAAATAGAACAAAGGAAGGTCTGAGGACCAGAGTGAGAACCTCAGGTAAAACATACAACACTCCTGCCTAAGCCCAATTTGCATAGGACAGGCCCAGGGGGAACAAAAAAACATATAAAAAGAGGAGTCAAAGCCCTCTTCTCTCTCTCTCTCTCTCTCCCTCACACGATGGGGCACTCTTCTCTTCCCGTCTTTGGATCGAAGTGCCCTCACACCTCGAAGATGGATTTTCCTGCTATCATCTAAATAAATAGAGCTATAACACGGTCTGTCCTCCGAGAGCTGTGACCCGCCAAGGGGCTTTAATGTCCGTCACTCCAAATTTTTGTTGTGACGAGACAAAGAACAGAGGAGCATACACTCGCGTGACAATTTCTTGGAAAGGGAACAAGTGAGAGGAAGGGCGGGGGTTGGATATATTTTTCCTGAGGGTTTACCTGTTTATTCACTGAAACAATATTTATTATCTTTATTTGTTATGCATGGAGCTTATAGTCTAGTGAGTAAGACACAGGAGAAAAAGCAAATTTTAAAAAATCACACACACACAAGCAAACAACTTACAGACTATAACTACGGGTATCAGTGGAAGTTCCAGGGAAAATATCATTATCCCACAGAAAGTGATAAATTCAGCAGTTTGCCAGAAAAACCTGGGTGTCATAGCTGGAAGCTGAATAAATGTTCATTTCCATCACCTTTCAAGAAGAGAATCTGCTGGCAAAGGATCCAAGTTTAAACCTACTCTTTTCCTGTCTCTACCTCTGTCCCTTTGCTGTTGAGCAAGAGAACCCTGTGTGCTTGTAACACAAAAGGACAGAAGAAAGTTTGTTCTGTTCTAGGCAGAGAGCTTAGACTCTGAGAGAAAGCTCAGGCTGCAGACTGGAGCAGATGGAGTCACAGGTTAGTATGTCCAAGCAGCAGGCATTTACTGAACATCTTCAGATATACTTCCCTGAGAATCACTGGATAATGTCTACACTCAAAGTGAACTTCCAGAAAGCTAATCAGAAGGCTAAGGGTGTGGGCCTGGACACTGCATGTGTTTAGAGTGTATGTGTGTGTGGCCATGTTTGTTCCACTATCTTCCTTTCCAGACTATGGATTCTGACATTCACAGAGTCTTTTGTTTGACAAAGTCCTAAGTTAAAAACGCTTCCAGATAATCATAGGTCAGTAGTTTTTAAGCCTTTTCCAGCCTCACCTTTGAGAAATAGTCTAGCTCCTATAAACCCTTCGGTCCCTGTGACTTTAATTTTCACATCTGCCCAAATCCCTGAGGAAATATGTTGGTGTAACTTGTGGGCACACTCTAGCTCCCAACCTAATGGCCATCTCACCCTTTTCCAACCATCGGTTGAGATTCTCTGTCAGGATACATGGAACATTCCTCTATGTCTCTGTCACAATTACAGAAAGGTTATGATTCCTAAACTGAGTAAAACTAAGCAAGCAGCACTAAGTGAGCTTAAACAAAACTTATGTTTGTCTGAGCTTGTGTGTTTTATACAAGCCCAGAAGTGTAGGACATTCAAAACCACTAGAACATTCACATATGACCTGAATCAAATCTCTTATGATTATACAGTGGAAGTGACAAATAGATGCAAGGGATTAGACCTGATACACATAGTGCTTGAAGAACTATGGACAGAGGCTTGTAACATTGTTCAGGAGGAGTGTACCAAAACCATCCCAAAGAAAAAGAAATGCAAAAAGGCAAAACAGATGTCTGAGGAGGCCTTACAAATAGCTGAGAAGAGAAGTGAAAGGCAAAGGAGAAAAGAAAAGATATATTCATCTAAAGGCAGAGTTCCAAAGTACAGCAAGGAGAGATAAGAAGGCTTTCTTACGTGAACAACGCAGCGGAAAAAAAGGAAAACAATAGAATGGGGAAGACTAGAGAAAATTGGAGATACCTAGGGAATATTTCATGCAAAGATGGGCACAATAAAGGACAGAAATGTCAAGGACCTAACAGAAGCAGAAGAGATTAAGAATACACAGAAGAACTGTACAAAAAAAGGTCTTAATGATCTAGATCACAACAACGGTGTGGTCATTCACCTATAGCCAGACATTCTGAAGTGTGATGTCAGTGGGCCTTAGGAAGCATGAATAAAGCTAATGGAGGTGATAGAATTCCAGCTGAGCTATTTAAAATACTAAAAGATGCTGCTGCTAAAGTGCTAAAATACTCAATATGCCAGCAAATTTGGAAAACTCAGCAAGGGCCACAGGACGGGAAAAGATCAGCTTTCATTTTAATCCCCAAAAAAGACAATGCCAAAGAGTGTTCAAACTACTGCACAATTGCACTCATCTCACATGCTAGCAAAGTAATGCTCAAAATCCTTCAAGCAAGGCTTCAACAGTATGTGAACCTAGAACTTCAGATTTACAAGCTGGATTTAGAAAATACAGAGGAACCAGAGATCAAATTGCCAACATCTGTTGGATCATAGAAGAAGCAAGACAATTCCAGAAAAACATGTACTTTTGCTTCATTGACTATGCTAAATCCTTTGACAGTGTGGATCACAACAAACTATGGAAAATTCTTAAAGAGATGGAAATACCAGACCACCTTACCTGCCTCCTGAGAAACCTGTATGCATGCCAAGAAGCAACAGTTAGAATGGGACATGGAACAATGGACTGGTTCCAAATCAGGAAAGGAGTATGTTAAGGCTATATATTGTCACCCTTCTTATTTAACTTATATGCAGAGTACATCATGTGAAATCTGGGCTGGATGAAGCACAAGCAGGAATCAAGATTGCCCAGAGAAATACAAACAACCTCAGATATGCAGATGATACTATCCTAATGGCAGAAAAGAAAAAGGAACTAAAGAGCCTCTTGATGAGGGTGAAAGAAGAGAGTGAAAAAGCTGGCTTAAAACTCAATATTCAAAAAACTAAGATCATGTTATATGGTCCCATCACTTCATAGCTAATATAGAAGGGGGAAAAGTGGAAACAGTAACAGATTTTCTTTTCTTGGCCTCCAAAATCACTGCAAATGGTGACTGCAGTCATGATATTAAAAGATGCTTGCTCCTTGGAAGAAAAGTTATGACAAACCTAGACAGCGTACTAAAAAGCACAGACATCACTTTGCTGACAAAGATCTGTACAGTGAAAGCTATGGTTTTTCCAGTGGTCATGTATGGATGTGAGAGTTGGACCATAAAGAAGGCTGAGCACCAAAGAATTGATGCCTTTGAACTGTGGTGTTGGAGAACACTTTTGAGAGTCCCTTGGACTGCAAGGAGATCAAACCAGTCAATCCTAAAGGAAATCAGTCCTAAATATTCATTGGAAGGACTGATACTGAAGCTGAAGCTCTAATACTTTGGCTGCCTGATACGAAGAGTCAACTCTTCGTTGGAAAAGACTCTGAATGCTAGGAAAGATTGAAGGAGGGAGAAGAAGGGGTTGACAGAGGATGAGATGATTGGATGGTATCACCGACTCAGTGGACATGAGTTTGAGCAAGCTCTGGGAGTTGGTGATGGACAGGGAAGCCTTTGTGCTGAGTCCATGGGGTTGCAAAGAGTTGGATATGATCAGCAACTGAACAACAAACTGGGCTGAGCATGGCCTCCTGTACTATTCCTAACCATTAAATAGTTCCCAAGCTGATTCTGACTCAAAGGTCTGTTGGGACTTCAGACATCCTGATTAGCTCAGGAAACATCGATGTAAGAAACATCGACCCTACTAGAGAAGCCAGAGAATCTTAGAAACCCATTCTGTACTTCCAAGGGCCTGAAGACCCAGTCTGGAGTGGGGTGGTCCCCGGGGTGATGAACAGGTGTCCACAGCATGGCAAAGCACTAGCAGAAGGGCCTGACTGTGGCTCTGCTTTCCCACTACACAGAAGCAGCAGCTTAAGAGTGTCTATAAACGTGGCTGGGCCTCAAAACCAGTGAATCACATTCTGCATCCTCAGCTGAGCACCAGGCAAGCCCAGGCACACTCCCTTAAAGGATCCGAGTGGGAAGGTCGGAGCCAGGAGTGATTAGCCATGGTGCTAGCTAGAATGTGAACTTCCCTCTCTTGACATCTCCATCACAACCTAATGTACATCATTATCATAAAATACCAGAGTTCTCTTATTCACAGTATGATATGAAGTCCTCAAAGAGATAGGGGTTGGGATAAGTGAGCCCCACCAGTGGGCTTGAACTGGTTGCTCCCACCCTTCCCACACCACTCTCTACCTCTTAGGAAGAACAGGATAAAACCTTACATTTATTAGGTTATGAGGCCAATACTTAAGGCTAAATCAGCAAAACAGAAACTGCAAAGTTGGATTTTTTTTTTAACATTTAAAAGTAGGGCATCCTTCCATACTAGTATAATCCTGCTGAGTTTATGAAGACAGATGGGAAATTAACAGAAACTTAAATGACCTGGAGAAGCAACCTTAGGTTATTTTCACATGAATTTTCAACCAACATTCATCTCTATGGACTACTTAATCACGTCAGTCACAAGAAAAGATCTCATTCTCAAATTCCCTTTCCTGTTGTGATCCCACATGGAAAATATATTCTCACTTATAAGTGGGAGAAGAAACCATTTGCTTTCAGGGGAAAAGATTATTAGAAAAGGATATATTCCAAATGTCAAAACAATATGTTCTCTCATTTTTGGAATAAAAAAAACTACAGAATGAATAGACACACATCTTACCGAAATAAATATGCATAATTTGTACATATGTGTAAGTCTGTATTTTTTCCCCTTCCAATCTCTACTTGATCCACATAATACAAGTCCTATTGCCTTATTTCATAGGACAATCATACTTAAAACTGGAAGAAATCTTAGTGTTCAACCTATCCATTTTACACGTCAGCAATTGAGGCTAGAAGGTTCAACGTGATTTCTGTAAGGCCACGTGAAGTCATGTGAGAAAGAATATAAACACCTAAATCCCCTAACTCCTGGCCCAGCACTCTTTCCAAAGGACAATACAGTCTTTCTTCCCTGGAGTGTCTACTGAGATCCCATACTGCTTAGTTTAAAAAGCATAAAAAAGTACTTTTATTGCTCTATCTGTAACATAGCCTGGGTATGTAAGACATCCCACTGGTGTGATGGAGTCAGAATAAACACTGCCCTCCTGCTGCTTTTAAAGATGGCATTGCCCCCAAATCGTTCAGCCCTGACAAAGTTGATACTGCTGAAAACACACGTCTGCAGGAGGTAAGTAAAAATCAGTGATTTCAGGTCTTGGAGTCACTTGACATTTCTTATAGCTCTGGGAAAATTCCACTCAATTCTGTACAAGAAGAGTTTATTAAGCATTACAGCAGAGGCAGCTGGTGCCCTGCTCACAGTCCCTTAGCACTCGTTATCTTCTCACAAAGTGACCCTCTGCCTGAGGGTTCCTGAGATGCGGGAGTGTGCTGGCTGTGTGCACGGCTGGCTGGAGTGCCCAGGAATCAATGCCCCTGGGAGGACACCTTGAACCACAATGCAGCTACCAGATGATAAATATACCAGCTTCCTCGCCCCTTGGTTGGGATAACTCTGAGGCATATCCTAGGTGTCTCCAGCATGCACAGAGCCGTTCTCCACCCTGGGCACCTGCCCTCCCTGTATTGTGTCTTAGCTTCATCCTTTCTCATTTGTAACGGGTACTTTCAACTACTTGCCCGCAAGTCTTGGTTTTAGAGACTGTTCTGGAGGAATCCAACCTAAAACAAGCATTTATACTCTGTACAAATCATTTTTATATAACAGGTATCAGAGATATGAAGAGCAAGCAGATACCATCCTAGCCCTCAAAAGATAAGACCTCTAGGAATATAAGCACAAAGGTTAAGACCAGCGACAACAGTCTACTTTGGAAGGATACTGGGGATACGTACAATAAACATATGTTCACTAATGCAAGATTCTCACAATGAAAAGTGGAGTTTGCCATTAAGAACTCAGCACAAAGTACCCTATGGCAGAAAGGCGTCAGACAACCTAAGGAGTAAGATTACATACATCAAAAAAAAATCAAGGTACTGATTTCACTTGGAAATATTAATACATTTCACAGAATTTGTCATCCCTTACAATCCACACTTGAATGACCAATCTAAAGAGAAAGATTTCATACAACCCAGGCTTGTTCTTTAGTGACAAGGCTAGGTACATAGACCCCCAGACTGGCTGCACAAGATTAATTGGCTATTTTGCATCTTGTGTTTGAAGAGTGTCAGAACTATCTGTCTTCTCATTCAGTTCTGTCCAAATAGATTAATGTCCATGGAAGGCAAACAAATTAAACAGTTAAATTTTGTGTATGTCATTAGCTTGACATGTTAGCCATTTGGGTTTGCACTCGAGCTGGTGACTCTGCCAGTCAGACAAATGTTTGCAGGCCACAGACACTGGCTACACAGAATCCTATAAATAACCCTCCTTCAGCTCAGGACAGTTACTGAATAAGAATGATGGAACAGAGCAAGCTGAATAGAAGTAGATGATAAGAAACCTTGAGGACATTCCTGAGTTGATAAATACTGGCTTCTTCATGGTGTGAGGTTCTAGCTGGGCTGTCTGGTGAGCTAATGAGTAGTAAGCATCTACCTTCCATGTGCCAGGCACCTTAAAAATACTATGTAATCTGCAAAACAACCTAGTGAAGTAGGTATTGCTAGTATTATTATTATTACTACTCTGTAACAAATGGGAAAACTACAACTAGGAGATGATTAGTAAGGTATTACAGCTATTTTGTCAGACCCACAAACCCTTGCTTCTTCCAAAATACCATGCTGCCATCCTTTAGGGCTGGAAAAAAAAGCATACCAAAGTTCAGCTCCAAAGTGTTTGCCTTAGGATGTGCAAAAATGAGTTTGAACAATCGTGTCCTCAATTGTTTGGGTCAAATAACAATGTAGTTTCAGGGAAAATGAGTCTTTAAAATGCTGCTTCTTTTTTTTTGGCTAAGCAGTCTTTTGTCTACTATCAAAGGAAAATTGATTCCTAAGTTATCTAAATTCCATCTAGCATACACAAAATTAATATTTATCTTCATAAAAATCTGAATATTTTCAAGAAAAAGTTGAAGGATTTAATATAAATAATGAGAATACTTTGGGAAGGTTGTTGAACACATCAGACTTCATAGAAGGCTGTATACCCACACAGAAATAATAGAAAACAGTGTGAAAAATACAACAGCTTGAACTGACTCCATTTTGATTGGGTGGATTTAATAAAATTTCCTTTATCAAATTTCTTAAAAAAATTTTACCCTCCATTCTTCAAATCTCATTCCCTAATTTGGCTGTAATAAAGTTTTTCTACTCCACATACAGTATATTATCTGCCTTAGTCTGGGTTCCCCCCTCCAAGTGGACAGTGATGTGGTTGCAAGTCATTTATTTGTGAAGTGATCTGGGAAACACCTGAGGGAAGGGTAAGGGAGACAAGGAAGGGAGGATAAAGACAATAACAGTGCATTAGTGAGTAGGTTACTGCTAGGGGCAACCGGCATTCAATCTTGCTGGGAACCTCTCAGAGATGATATCAAACCCCTTTCAGAATAGTCCCACTGAGGAGTGAGGAAGGTAGACAGTTTATCCACCATCATGTCTTCTTCATTGGTCAAGGGGAACTGGGTGTAATCCCCCCAGCAATCACGGCCTCCTCAACTTGTTAGGCGTAGCACATTTCTACAGCTAGAGAATAGCCTACGGGGACAAGATAGAAAAACCTGTATGTCTGTTCAGGGCTGTTTGCAAGGACTGTTTTCTCAGGTTGAGAAAAATGGGCTGAGCAGAGTGATGCCTGCATCTGCTGCACTGTGTTCACACTGAACTAAGTTAATCAAAACTTATTCAACTTTACTGGGCATAATGACCTAAAAATGTAGAAAAATACATATCTCTAGCCCCCCACCTCCACACTGAATAAGATCAGTGATTGGATTTAGCAACCTGAATTTCAACAAGCATCTAACTGTTTCAGAGCAAGTGGTCCCTGGACCACTGTGTGAAAACACTGTCCTAGTGACACCAAACACCATGAATTCATCCCCAAGTGTGCTCACCAGTGTCTTGGAGGAAAAAAATCCTAACGACTGCAGATGGATCTTACTTTCCTATGTCTCATTTTCTCAAATATAAGCTGTTGCTCATGAAGGGAATGTAATGAGAATATGTGAATGGGTTAGTACTTTGCAAGTCTAATTCTGGAAAATGCCTTTAAATATAGATTCATCCATCTGATCATGGGTCAGGAGCAAAATTGTCAAATACCCTTATTCTGGAGTGATCATACTTTTCCAACAAGATGGTGTGATGAGCAGGAGTGAATGGAGGGAGGAAATAAGAAAAGGGGATATTGAAACAGAAAATGAAATCATTGTACCTACATATGTTGGTCAGGATTCTTAGGAAAAAAAAATCTTTAAGCCTTTGTTACAGGGAGCCTGCATATATACCTGTTCAGCTTTGGGAAGCGTCAAAGCCAGACCAACTGCTGACACCATCTTTTTCATAATTTCCTAAGTTATGACAAAAGGTGACATGGTACTTCTAAAAGCAGTTTGCTATGCTTAGAACTTTTTTGATAAGGTATCATTCCTTGCACATTCTTCTCATCCGTCTGATATTATGGAGTGTGGGCAATGAGGACCCTAGGGCCTTGACACTTGTTCACCTCTCTAAGAATGATATTCTGCCATCTGGGGAGAGATGGTATCTACTGCATGTAGTGCAAACCTGAGCTCATGTCTCCTATCCTCAGCTCCAGGTTCTCATCACCACTTCTTGCTGACATCTCATTTTATCAGGTAATGTACAAACTTGACTCAGATGGTAAAGAATCCACCTGTGATGCAAGAGACTTGCATTCAATCCCTAGGTCGGGAAGATCCCCTGGAGATGGGAATGGCTACCCACTCTAGTATTCTTGCCTAGAAAATTCCATGGACAGAGGAGCCTGGTGGGCTACAGTCCATGGAGTCACAAAGAGCTAGACACAACTGAGAGACTAATACATTTTTTCACTTTCATAAACTTAAAAATATCCAGGAGCATCCTGATTTCCCAAAGCTTTGAGGTTGAATACATGGCTTAATATGGCCTGTAAGGCAATTCACAACCTGGCTTCTTCTCTGTCACTAATCCCTGTTTTACCCTTTAAGCTCCAGCCTTACTAAAAACACTTTCAGCTTTTCAAGTTCTCTGTAGATCCTTAGTTCTTGGCCCATGCCATGCTGTCTCTCTGTCCTGGAAGACTCCTCCTCCTCCGTCACTTGAGTGAAGACTCACTAGTCCTCAAGTACTGCTCTAAATGAACTTCCTCTAGAGTAAGCCAGAGCTGTTATGGAATCTCCGTAGGCCTTGGGATCTAACACTTTTGAAGGCTCCTCCTAACATTACATTAAGTAGACTGAGATACAACACATTATATATTATACCGTTGTTCTTGATGTACATATTTGGAAATGCTTTTTATATTTCTGTGTTTAAAATTATTTGGCTATGAACAATTAATTTCATTTGCTATTGATTATGACTGGGTCAAGAGTTACAGGTTTTGGTTGCCAACTCGGTTAATAATTGGCTATGTGAGTTCTGATAAGTCACTAAACCTCTCTGGATCTCAATTATTTTATCTGAAACAAGAGAGATCTGTACAATGATCTAGGGCCCCATTTAGCACTAAGAGCCTTTATTCTTAACTGTGAGGAGAGAAGTTTTTGATGCTGGTAAGTGTCTAGGGGCAGGAGTGGGACAAGGATTCTTTACTCCACACACATTACACCCACAAGTGAGACAACCACTGTAAGCACTTGGGCCAGAGCTGCCAGTTGAGTAGAAAAATACAGTTTCGCAAATATGTATAGAAAAGACAGTAGTTTTAAAACTAAAAATAACAATTATTCTCTTATATAATGAACAATCTAATATACCAATCTATAGCCAGAGAAGAATCCAGAGCACTCAAATATTTTCTTAAATATGTTTTTCTACACGAAACTGGCAACTGAAGCATGATTATAAATATTTACATTGATACTCCCAATGCTTTTATTAGTGATAAACACATAGTATGTATTGTAAAAAAAAAAAAATCCAGTGTTAGAGCAACCTTCACTGTTGTTTCAATTAATTCTATATTGAGAAATGAAGGAGTTTTTCACAGATTTTTTGTGAAGGAGTTTTCAAGCTACAGAAGTAGTAGCCAGGTTCTACCTTTAAACAACAGTATTTTCATATTTCATACTATGCACATCAGTGACATAGTGTACTCTTAAAAGGAAGTTATTTTTTTTTATATAGAAAAAGTAAGTTCTATGCAAAAAAATGTACTTTTAATACTAATATCTAGAGGTGAACACTGGCTTTTGCACATACTTTTCTTTCTAGTTATATAGCTACATATCCATATTTCCAAAATGGCATCACATTTTATAGCTGTGTTGCAGAATTTGAATGGAGAGGTTATCTGGCTTGTAGGCTACAATATCTACTGCCATGACCTGAATACATCCAGCATGTCTGAGACGTTAATGCAGTTGATGGCCTACAAAATGTTATTTTTTGAACTAATTTGCATGGAAAAGGGGGAAGAAAAAATGCAAATAGAGGAGACAAGTGTGTCTGTTTTAGGCATTGGTTCTTCCATGAGTACACAGATTCACATCTGAGTCCTGTGAACAGAAGGTTGTAAAGACACATCAGAGCCTCCTGATGCTCTGGTGATGAAGTGAGACATTGAGTTGGGAACAGAATTTCTTTTCTATCCTTCACAGAGACAAAGGTAGCTCAGATGGTAAAGAATCTGCCTGCAATGCAGGAGTTCAATTCAGTTCAGTTCAGTCACTCAGTTGTGTCCAACTCTGCAGCCCCATGAACTGCAGCACACCAGGCCTCCCTGTCCATCACCAACTCCCAGAGTTTACCCAAACTCATGTCCATTGAGTCGGTGATGCCATCCAACCATCTCATCCTCTGTCACCCCCTTCTCCTGCCCTCAATTTTTCCCAGTGTCAGGGTCTTTTCAAATGAGGAGTTATTTCTCCACTGAGAAGCATATTGGGTACCCACTGGCCTGGGGAGTTCATCTTTCAGTGTCCTATCTTTTTGCCTTTTCATACTGTTCATGGGGTTCTCAAGGCAAGAATACTGAAGTGGTTTGCCATTCCCTTCTCCAGTGGACCACATTCTGTCAGACCTCTCCACCGTGACCCATCCATCTTGGGTGGCCTCACACAGCATGGCTTAGTTTCACTGAGTTAGACAAGGCTGTGGTCCATGTGATCAGATTGACTAGTTTTCCGTGATTGTGGTTTCAGTCTATCTGCCCTCTGATGCCCTCTCTCAGCAATGCAGGAGACCCGGGTTCAAACCCTGGGTTGGGAAGATTCCCTAGAGAATGGAATGGCTACCCATCCATGGACAGAAGAGCCTAGAGGGCTACAGTTCATGGGGTTGCAAAGAGTTGGACATGACTGAGCAACTAACACCCACACCCACCCTTGGCTGAGATTTTAGCATTGCCCATGACAGCAAAGCCAGCAGCAGCAGGGCTGAGGCACCTTTATGTGGCTTCTTTGCTTGAGAAAATAGATATGTATGGCTGGAGCTGATCAACAAAATTCTCTGATTCTCTGGGTAACAAGAGCCCAGAGACTGCTTCACAAGCATGGGTATCAATTCCAGGCTTAACCGGGGAAGATTAGGGACCTGCTGGAATCCTCTGTGAGCATGTGTGAGCAATAGGCAATGAGAACAGATTTGTGACTGCCAAGCAGGAAGAGGGGTGGTAAAGGCATGCAGTGGGAGTTTGAGGTTAGCAGATATAAATTAGCATATAAAGAATGGATATATAAGGCCCTACTGTATAGCACAGGGAACTATAATATATTCAATATCCTGTGATAAACCATAATGGAATGTATATATGTGCAACTGAATCACTTTGCTCTGTAGCGGAAATTAACACAACACTGTAAATCAACTATGCTTCAATTAAAAAAAAAAAGCAGATTGTGCTTTTGGGGTAAAAAGGGGAATATAAAGTCTTGAAGATCTTGGGACACAGTGCCAAGCTGCTTCTCCCTACAGATTGCTATTTTAGCATTCCTATAAGTTAGACTTTTATATGCTGTGAAATAGATTCAAATTCAAGGATTTTTGCTTTGTTTTTAGAATAAATGATTATAACATTGTATTGGCTTAAAAATTAACCTTGATATAATCTTGGAATTAGGATTCAAGAGAAATGCAAAGAGTTTGGCCAGCCACACATCTCAACGACAGCTTAGACTGCTTCAAATTATATTTAAAGGATTTTATAAAAGAAAAAAGGCATCACAAAGCAAAGAATGAATTCACCTGTACCCTGTGCAAAATAATACACTGCAGTAGGACAAGATGCTTTTATAGTTCTTAAAAAATATAACACGTTCATTCCGGACTCTGCTATTATTTTGGCTTTATTGGGCTCATGACCTATAGAGACAGAATATAAAATTCGATGAGGACCAGAGTATTGGTGCATTCATTCAACATTATGAAGGATGCTTGGTTTAAGGTGCTATGTCAATTATCAGGGAAGCTGGTAAGGAACATGTTACCACATGGTATACCATATGGGAAAATAAGGTGGTCTGGAAACTCCGCAAAGTAGGTGGATGAATTAAGGAAAGCATTCTTGGGCAAAACCTGGGCGATGGTACTTGCGTGTGGATGGTCTCACTAGGACTATCATCTTTGGATGGTCTCACTAGGACTATCATCTTTGGATGGTCTCACTAGGACAGGTACTCGGGGTCATAAGGGAATGAGGGTCACTTGTTTGGCATTGAGGGGCTTCCCTGATAGCTAAGCTGGTAAAGAATCCACCTGCAATGCCGGAGACCCCAGTTTGATTCCTGGGTTGGGAAGATCTCCTGCAAATGGGATAGGCTATCCCTCCAGTATTCTTGGGCTTCCCTAGTGGCTCAGATGGTAAAGAATCCGCCTGCAATGTGGGAGACCTGGGTTTGATCCCTGGGTTGGGAAGATCCCCTGGAGGAGGGCATGGCAACCCACTCCAGTACTCTTGCCTGGGGAATGCCTGTGGACAGAGGAGCCCAGCGGCTACAGTCCATGGGGTTGCAAAAAGTCAGACATGACTGAGCGAATAAGCACACACAGTGTGGTACTGAAGTCTCTTCTTCAGTCTCTCACTGCTTGGCGAGTCGGTCTCTACTTAAACACACCAGTGACAGGGAACTATCCCTATCAGCCACATCAACTGCATAAATCATTTGACAAAAGAACTCAGCAAACACATGCAAATGTCGCTATCAAATAGAACACGGCTAAGTAAAGCTTATTATCTGAACGATTTGGAACATAACTTTTAGTGGGAAGGAAGAAATCACAAGGGCATTGTAGGGGTCATTTAGGCTACAAAGCATCTCTCTCTCTTAGATACGTTTATAGGATGTACTTCCCAACCCTGTTTAAACTTGGGCATGGCCACAGTTTTGTTGCTTGGGCTGCTGAACTGTGGGTGGAAGTGACCGATATTAACTATATATAAGAAGCTTGACTGATATTAACTATATATATGAAGCTTTGGAGTCTGTGTTGTGAATGTGGAGTCTGTGTTTGCTCTGGTTTGCCAAAGTGATCATGGAAACATGTGTTGAGCTGATGCCTCCAACAGGAAAGGTCTCAGTGACTGGGATGGGCAGAACCCTCCCACCAACTGCAAAGAATCTGCAGTGTGAGAAATCAGCTTGTGTGTTAACCACAATAACTGTCTGTTATTGTGCCAAAGCCTATCCCACACTGACTGTTAGAGTCAGTTTTAGCTGGGATTATTTTAAAATGCCAACCTATCATATAAAGCCATGGACATTATGTGTTTGGTTCAATCTCCTAAATATCTACACCTATAATAGAGCAGCATGTAAATACAACTCATGATCAAGTACTTTAACATTAAAAAAGAAATTGTTCAGCCTTTCTAACTTACTAAGGCACAAAGTGAACACATATTATAAAAGTGTACAAAGCTTAGAAAACTATGTCCAACAAATTCAGCTTAGTGGTTACCTCTAAAGAGGCAAAGTAAAAAATGGGATCCCATAAAGGAAAAGTACATGGGAGCTTCAACTATATCAGTGACATCTTATTATTATTTTAAATCTGAACCACATAATGCCAGAATTTAAGGTTTTATATAGCTGAGTACTTGAAAGATATTATTTTCTATTATGTAGAGTATGCTTCTGATCATTCAAAACACAAGTCTAAAAGAAAGTTATTTAAGAGCAGTTATTAAAGTCAAAGGGTTTTCTGATTTTTATCAGCTAACTTAAACCTCCAAATAAAATGCCCTACTTTGTGAAGGGATGGAAAAAAGATATTCCACGTAAATGGAAACCAAAAGAAAGCTAGAGTATCAGTACTCAAATCAGAAAAAATAGATTTTAAAATTAAGACTGGTATAAGAGAGAGACAAGGAAAGACACTACATAATGATCAAGGGATCAATCCAAGAAGACATAACAATTATAAATACATATGCTCCCGCTCCCAACATAGGAGTACAGCAATACATAAGGCAAATGCTAACAGTCATAAAGGGGAGATCAACAGTAACACAATATTAGTGGGGGACTTTAACACTCCACTTACACCAATGGACAGATCATCCAGACAGAATATAATAAGGAAACACAAGCCTTAAATGACACATTAGACTTGATAGACTAAATTGATATTTATAGGACATTTTATCCAAAAGCAGCAGAAAACACTTTCTGCTCAAGTGTACATGAAAAATTCTCCAGGATAGATCACATCTTGGTCCACAAACAGTCTCAGTAAATTTAAGAAAACTGAAATCATATCAAACAGCTTTTCTGACCACACACTATGAGATTAGAAATAAATTACAGGAAAAAACTGTAAAAAGCAGAAACACATGGAGGCTAAATAATATATTATTAAACAACCAATGGAACACTGAAGAAATCAAAGAGGAAATAAAAAAATATCTAGAGGCAAATGACAATGAAAACATAATGATCCAAAACTTATGGGACACAGCAAAAGCAGTTCTAAGAGGGAGGTTATAGCAATACAATCATACTACAAAAATCCCAAATAAACAACATAATCTTACACCTAAAGCAACTAGAGAAAGAAGAACAAACAAAACCCAAAGTAAGTAGAGGGAAAGAAATCAAAGATCAGAGCAGAAAGCAATGAAACAGAGATGAAGAAAATAATAGCAAAGATCAATGAAACTAAAAGCTAGTACTTTGTGAAGATAAACAAAATTGATAAATCTTTAGCCAGACTCATTAAGAAAAACAGAGAGGACTCAAATCAATAAAATTAAAAATGAAAAAGGAGAAATTACAACTGACACCACAGAAATTCAAAGAATAAGAGACTACTACAAGCAACTGCAAACCAATAAAAGGGACAACCTAGAAGAAATGGACAAATTCTTAGAAAGGTATAACCTTTTAACACTGAATCAGGAAGAAATATAAAATATGAACAGACCAAACACAAGTACTGAAATTGAAATTGTGATGGAAAACTTCCAACAAATAAAAGTGCAGGACATGATGACTTCACAGGTGAATTCTATCAAACATTTAAAGAAGAGTTAACACCTACCCTTCTGAAACTCTTCCAAAAAAATTGCAGAGGAAGGAACACTCCCAAGCTCATTCTATAAGGCCACCATCACTCTGATACAAAAATCAGACAAATATATCACAAAACAGAAAATTACAGGCCAGTATCACTGATGAACACAGACACAAACATCCTCAACAAAATACTAGCAAACTGAATACAACACATTAAAAGGATCATACACTGTGATCAAGTGACATTTATCTCAGGGATGCAAGGATTCTTTAATTTATTCAAAGCAATTAATGTGATATGTCATATTAATAAACTGAAGAATAAAACCTAGATGATCATCTCGATAGATGCAGAAAAAGCTTTTGACAAAATTCAACACTAATTTATAATAAAACTCTCCAGAAAGTGTGCATATATGGAAATTACCTCAACATAATAAGGCCCATATACAACAAATCCACAGCAAACATCATACTTAACAGTGAAAAACTGAAAACATTTCCTCTAAGAGCAGGGAAAAGAAAGGGTGTTCACTCTTGCCACTTTTATTCAACATAGTTTTGGAAGTCCTAGCCACAACAATCAAAGAAGAAAAAAATAAAAGAAATCCAAACTTGAAAAAAATAAGTAAAACTGTCACTGTTTGCAGGTGACATTATACTATACACAGAAAATCCTAAAGATGCTAACCAAAAAACTTATTATAGCTCATCAATGAATTTGGTAATGTTGCAGGATACAAAATTGATATATAGAAATCTCTTGCATTCCTATATACTAAACAACAAAAGATCAGAAAGAGAAATTAAAGAAACAAACTGATGTTCCACTGCAACAAGAAGAATAAAATATTTAGGAATAAACCTACTTAATGAGGCAAAAGACCTGTATACAGAAAACTATAAGCTACTGATGAAAGAAATCAAAGACAACACCAACAGATGAAGGGATATACCATGCTCTTGGATTGGAGGAATCAATATGGTGAAAATGACTTTACTACCCAAAGCAACCCTCAGATTCAATGTAATTCCTTTCAAATTACCAATGACATTTTTCACAGACTCAGAACAGAAAATGTCACAATTTGTATGGAATCACAAAAACCCTGAACAGTCAAAGCAATCCTGAGAAACAAGATGGAGCTGGAGCAGTCAGGCACCCTGACTTTAGACTATGCTACAAAGTTACAGTAATCAGGACTGAATGGCACTTACAAAGTTGCAGTAATCACAACAGTGGCACTTTGCTATACAGCAGGAAGTAACACAAAATTTTAAATCAACTATACTCCAGTAACAAGTTTTTTAAATGCCTTACTTTGAAAGGGTTCTAGATAGTTGAGATTTACCTGGATTTAAACATAACAATACTTGTTAAACTCTTAAAGCACACAAGCTTGTAGAAAGGGAAATTCACACTTCAACATTTCTATGTTTGGATTCTGGCCTCTGAAAGGACTTCCTTACCCTAACGTTATTTTCTCCAGAGGAGAAAGTTCCCTCCTTCCATGTGACCAGGAGGCCAATGATTATCATGCCTAAATATATGCAGTGGAAAGAACATAAGATATGAAGGTGTGATGAATTAAAATCCCAAGTTTAACACCTGTTGGCTGTGTGGCCTGGAGTAAGCCAATAAACTTCTCTGTATCTCAGTTTCTTCATTTTGAAATTTTAAAAGACATATTTCTATTGAAAAAATTCAGTATTTCCCTACTGATGTTTTTCAGGACTCCAGTTTTATAACAGAACACCATGCAAATGTCAAAAATATTTAGTGGTATAAAGGGCTTCCCAGGTGGCTCAGTGGTAAAGAATTGGCCTGCCAATGCAGGGTATGAGAAGATGAGGGTTCGATCCTTGAGTCAGGAAGATCCCTTGGAGAAGGAAATAGCGACCCACTCCAGTATTCCTGCCTGGAAAATCCCATGGACAGAGGAGCTTGGTGGGCTACAGTCCATGGAGTTGCACAGAGTCCGACAAAACTTAGCAACTGAGCACAATAGTATAACACATTACGGGATTTTCAAAAAATCTGAAATCTGACTAACTTACATCATGAGATGCATGCAGAGAGTTATATATTTCATTAAAATGTTGACAAGAGCAAAGCTGCTCTCATTCTGACCTCATCCCTGCTCTATTCAAAATTCCTTCATGGTATAGTTATCATCATTATCACTTTTAGATTACCAGTGAGTTTGCTCATCTTTTCTTATATTTCTTGGGGATTTATAACTCCCCCTCCCCTGGAGTTAGATTGGGCTTTTCATTAGTTTGAAAGGGTGGGTGGGAGGAGGAGTGGACCAGTAAGGAAAACAGGAGGGTATGGAAAGGGGATCAGAGAAAGAAGGGGCTAGGAGGTTCCCAGGCCCAACTCCTAGTTGGTCTTGGAGTCCGACCATCTGAGTGTCCCCAGAACTATATTTCTTCCTCTCTTGATCTTTTGTCCTCTGAAGCCAGATTCATTTTTGTATTCCTAACTTCTTTTCCCCTCAGGGAGATTTAACTGGGACCTTGATCCCAAAATATTCATCTTGGAGAGACTCAATGCTGAAGAATAGAGGAGACTTCATTCATTGGGAAGGGCATCTGATGACAAGGATAAAGGGTGATGGTAACCATATTTAATTTTTAAAATCAACATTGGTATTTTGATACTATGAAAAATAGATACCTAAAGATTGGCATTGTCCTTTTACCCCAGTACTGCAAACACTAGTCAAAATAATGATTAAATAAGGAAAAGCATGGGAAAGTACTTTATAATGTGCATTTATCACTGCAATTGTTAAAAAGACCATGGATTGTTCATTGCTTTTAAAACACCACATCCAATAACATCTCAATATATTCTAAAAACATTATGCCCCTAAACCCAGCAATGCAGCATAACTGGGGATTAAACTGCCAGACTTCCTCCCTAATTGTCAGGGTTTTAGTGTCTGTGTATGTGTGTGTTTGGTTAGTTTTATTTTTCATCTTTGCTGTTTTTGTTTTCTGCTTTATAGTGGGTAGAACTTATTATTTTAAATTATTTTTGTGCTAACACTTTTTAACCACTTATTACTTAACAAGCACTTTCAGATGCATTGCCTCATTTCTCAAAAGTGTTCAGGAAGAAGTTATTTTTATTTCCACTTCAAAGGTGAAGCAACTGAGGACCAAAGAAGGAACCCAAGTTTATAGAAGCAGTAAATGGCAGAGCCAGGACTCAAACTCACTGCTTCTGACACCAAGTTATTTTCTTGTTCTACTTTACTCTGTTTGAGGATAATTTTTGATACTTTCTCCTTGTAAGAACCAGCAGTTTGATTTTTTTTTTTAAGGAGAAAAATATCTCAATGTGACTTAAATATAAATGCAATTTAAGACTCAGAAACAAGGCAATCGCAGCTGCTAAATCTTTGCACCTGCAAATAAACAGCAGAAAGCAAAGCCAAGCAACCCTTCCTTTAAAATCAGAGGTACATGAAACAAGTGAGACATTGAAATGGCACTCATTGTCCAGAAATGACAAGGGGAAATTGCTTAACTTCTGGCCCTGGAGAAAGACACTCAGAATCAAGTTCTTGCTGAACTTCATGAGAGTATTTATCCTCAATCTGGGATTTATGACAATTACCTAGTAGGTTCCAGCTGAGAAAAATGAGTTGTCAAGAAAAGGCAATAACAACTGCAAGTACAAGCAACCATCAAAATGATAAAACTGTCACGTTTGTACATATCAAGCAATGATTACATTCATTATGTCCAACTCCTGATACTTAATACTTGTCTTCCAAGGAAGCTAAGTTCCATTTAGAGTTTTGCTGTTAGCACAAATATGTTTGAAAGAGATTTGACTGAATTTTTCACAAGTTTATAGAGCATGCAGTGAAACTGTCTCAAGAGGTGTCCACTGATACCTGGAAAGATTTGCAAAAAGGGTATTTCAGCCCTAAGTAATTTGCAAAAATAGAGTTAGGTGTTGATTTGGGGGACATGGGAGATCTCAAACAACTTGTGTTCTTATTTTTAGGGAAAAATTATACTTCAGTCACAAATTTGAGTGTGTTTTCCCCTCAGGGAGATTCTCCAGTTTAGATCCTCAAGCATAAGAGGTATTGCTAAAATGACAGAGAAAAGGGGACCAGAAATAGACTAAAAGGCAGAGACGGAGGTAGGGAAGGCAGAGGGAAAGAGAGAAACAGGGACTAAGAAAAATCACAAAGAATATTTGATTATTTTGATCACTTTTTGGAAGCTACTTTGTTGTACATCTATCCTCACCAAAAATTAATATTATTGAGTTCAAGAAATAAAAATGAGGATGGTAAGTAGGTGTCCCCCTTGTCCTCATGTTACAGGGTGGTAAACATCTACTGCTCTTCCTGCTGCCTCTGACTTTTCTAAACTTTTGTCTAGCTCAGCATTTGCTCTACTACTTGCACTAGAAGAACAAGATCAGCAAAGAGCCAAAAGCTGGCCAGAAGTATTATTGTGGACCATATTCAAATTTTAGTGATTCTGAAGTTCCCTCTCATTAGTGACAGAAAAGTTTGTATCCTGGTCAATCGAGTCATCATTTTCTTGTCAAGGGCTTTCCATTTAACAGGCTTTAGCCAGCATGGAAAGGTACATTTTAAGGATTAGCTGGAAGATGTACTTGAGACATTTTTCTGAATTTCTAACATTCAAGGCCTTGGTTTCTGGAACTACCTGCATTGCCCACTGCATATCATCCTTCTCAATCTATTCTGCTGTCCTCCCACTGTTAATGCCCTCCTTTCAGCCCATTACTTTCTCTAGATACTCTCCTAATCTACAAACTTTGCTCTCTCTCTAATGATATCTTGACCCTTCATTTTGGTTTGTGACATTCAAGGATTACCTAAAGCAATGCTCTCCTGACATGTTACCACCGTGAGATATTTCCTGCTGCATGCTGCCTTGTCAGCCTGTTTCTGTACCTCTACCACTGTTTCAGCCTTCTGGGTGGGTCTCAAGCAAGCTCCTACTATATCAGCAAGTTTGAATTTTAGAGGCTGGTTGGTATCTATTCTCCTCACCAACTACCACAAATAAAATTTTATGCTCATAGAGTTAAAATCACCAAGAAAATACACCTAAGAGCTCTGTGTGTGTCTCATCCCCACCCTCCATCCCCTACACATGTTAAACATGGCCCAATAACCACGGACCTCCAAAAACCTTGATGAGATACAAGTTACAGAAACCCAGTTAGTATGTCAAGTATGCAAAAAAAGGGCTAAACACATAATGACTTGGGGAAGAAAAATAAGTACTAAAAATATGAGTGCTGAATGAGTGAATGCATTCATGGAACAAAAAAATCATGCAAAGATTCTATTACAAACACCTACAAACAATGGTCAGCCTTTTTCTTTCTTTTTAATTCATAGATGAGCTGAATCTAAAAGGGTATTGAAAGCAGGAGTGGTAACTGAGTAAGCTGATGACACAGTGAACCTAAACGGGAATAGAGAAAGGCATACATGGCAGTCTTAGCAACAAGGCTTGGGTTTTAATGCCCATGAGGATAAGACATTCTAAGGACCTGAGTTGGAACTGAGACTCCTGTGTGAAAGCCAGCATTCCTGAAAGCTTGCTTTTGACACTTCAGAGACAGTGTTCTATGTAAATCCACCTGCTGGCATAGGGAGACTACATGGAAGATGAGCTTTGATTAATAATACTGTGGAATTATGAAAATTTGACTAATGAATATAGAAACATAAACCCAAGAGAAACATGCATATAAAATCTTTCCAGAGAAATACTCTTAAAACCTAAGGCCCACATGAATTATATAGAAGAAGAATTTTAGCTCTGTCAAAAATGAGCTAAAAATAATTATAAAGAACCAATCCACTATGAGCTAGAGACAGCAGATTCAACATACTGGAGGATTAAATATCAGTGAATTCAGGGACATCCCTGGTGGTCCAGTGGCTAGGACTCCATACTCTCAACGCAGGGAGCCTGGGTTCAATACCTTCAGGTGATATAACTGTCTGAAAAAAATCTAAACAATATACAGACACCAGTAAAAGTAATAATAAAGTACAGCAAAGTCTTTTCAAGAAAATTGGTAGAAAAATACCAATATTGTTTCTATAATGAAGAAACAAAACAGGAAAATGTAATTATCTCTCATCTTTCCACTGCTAGGTGTCAATCCAAGGAAAGCGCTTGTATACCTGCATACAGAGATAGAAATAAGGATAATTTCTGCAAAAAAATAAAAAGCTGTAAGGGCATAAAGCGTTAAGAAAATAAGAAAGAATCAACCAAACCATCCCTCAGTAGGTATTGATATATATTCACATAATGGGATAAAAGGCAATAATTAAAAGAATGACTTGCCAGTCTGAATAAACTCAGAAATATAATGTTGAATGAAAAGGTAAGTTACAAAAAGTAGGTTCAATATGGTATAATTTATCTAAACTCCCCCTAAAATATAATTTATGAGTATGTGGACATGTAGGGAAAATATGAAAATACATATAAGAATTATGCAGGAGAATAAAGCCTCCGTCTTCACATACAAAACAACTGACCCTTGAGCAAGGCAGGGGTTAATCCATGCATAACTTGTAGTCAGCCCTCCACATCCAAGGTTCCTCCACATCCACAGATTCAATCAACCATGGGCTCTTAGTATTGTAGTATTTACTATTGAAAAACATCTGCATATAAGTGGAATTGTACAGTTCAAATCCACAGTGTTTAGGGTCAACTGTAGTTACTTCTGTGTCTAGAACAGTAAAATATCTGGAATATTTTACATTCCATGAAAAAAATATCTGAAGCATATGTAGCAAATTTTAAGATTTGGTCTTGATGGTAGGTACAGTGATTGATGTCTGCTATATTATTTTCTCTGTTTGAATTACTTCATAATTAAAAAACAACAATGGAAAGATACTTATTGATCATGTTGACATTTTTACCAAGTTATACTTTTGATCAAGTTTTCTGATATCCCTGTTATAATGCCTGGAATAATGTAGGTAAACAATAAGTATTTTATTTCATTTCTTTTGTTCCCATTGGATCTTACTCAAAATTTTGTTGCCCAATCTCAGAAGAAACTTATTTTTTTTTTTTAACATTTTGACTCCCTTCACCCATTTCTGTCCTCCTCACTGTGCCCCCACATCTGGAAACCACAAATCTGCTCTGTATTTATGAGCTTTTATTTTCCTTTTTAGACTCCACATATGTATTCCACATATTTAGATTCAACAATCATAAAGTATTTGTCTTTGACTGGTTTCACTTAGCATAATGCCCTGTCACAAATGACAGTATCTTAATTCTTTTTGATGGCTGAATAATATTCCACTGGGGGGAAATATATATATATATATATATATATATATATATATATATATATATATAGATACACCACACACACACATATCTACAAACCACAATTGCATTATCCATTAATCTATTGTCAGACACTTAGGCTGTTTCTATACCTTGATTATTATAAATAGTGCAGCAACAAACATGGGGTGTTTATAACAGAAAGCGTTTGATGAATGAAATAACTGAGAATCATGAAAGCCACTTTTCACCTCTTTCTTTTTCAGTTTCTACTTTCTTCTATTGATACCTCATGTCCTCTTTTTCTTTCTCCTCATTTCAAAGAAGTCACTGATATGTCTTAAACTTCTATGCAAAGTAAGAACAATAATACAGCAAGATAAAGAATAAACTATCTTTCCTTTCCAAGATTTTTAGACTTTTTATGTTTGTGTCAGGTTGAGGCATAGAAAGATTAATTGATGTCTTCTGTGGTTTGCTCTACTTGTCAAGCTCATCATTCACAGACTAGAGGCCTGACAATCTTTAGACACAGAGCTTCCAGCCAATTAATTCAGTCGCTTACTTTAAGGTTTGGTTCAACTTTTAAGAAAATTTAAAATAAAACTGCTACCAGGAGGATAAGGATGATGACAGATGACTTATTCTAAATCTCCTCTAGTTCACTTTAAAATCTCATTTTTGTTGTGACAAAAGAGTCAGGGTTTTAACATTGAAAAACATAGTGTCAAACTCTTCTATCCTTTTCCCATGATCAGTGGGAGAAAGGACTCCTTTTTATTCATCACAATCTCAATATGAACAACAGTAACCAGAACCCACAATAAATATAATATAGAGTTATTGTCTGAAATGAGTTATTCTTGACCTTGTATGGAAAGTTAAGAGTATTAAGAATATATGCTTGTGTTTAAAGATGAGTTCCTTGTTTACCCTTTCAAAGATGAGCTCTTAGTTTACCCTTTCAAAGATATAGCTTGAGTCTGAGTATCTTAACTTATATCAACACTTCTGTCCCAATCTAATTTTATTTCCACTTGGTTTTGCAATACAAATAGATTCACAGATATCACCAGAAAATAAATCATCAAGTAATATTTGTCCATCTAAACTACCAAGGGATATCTATAAGGTGAAACTTGAGGATCAGCCAAACATTACTGTTTGGTCCAGATAATATTATCAAAATCATTCAACTGACTATATAGACAGCTATAGTTATTTCAAGAGCTAGAAGATAAAAAAAAAACAACCAAACTTATTTCATTGATTCATAGGCTATGTTTAAACTACACATGCACTGAAAGTACATTTTTGCTAGCATCAGTAATGGTTTAACTCAAGTGATACAGGTGATAAAATGGATCAACATGCATATTCCTCCCATACTCAGAGCCAAAAAGTTCCCCTGCCTGATTATGTAAGAACATGCTACAGCCGATCCTTAGAATGGAGAGACTATACAAGCTGTTACCAGAAAGGAAACTCAGGACATTTACTTTTCAGCTCTTCACATCATCATATTTTAAACACAATTTTCTGGATAAAAACCAATGTGTTAGATGCCCAATAATATCATCTCTGGCAAATAAATACCTTATTTTGTGAAAATCTGGAGTAGCTTTTTTTTCATCATATTATTCCAAATTACCTAAAATTTTCATGTCTTTGTCTCTTCTATAGCAAACATTATGGAAAGGGAGGTACAGTGGGGAAAGGATGCCAAGAAGTTTAACCAAAAGATGCTGGAGAAATTCTTTGCTGGCACAAAGTTGGGGCATCTCAACAAAATCATTTAAAACCCAAAGAAATTGCACACTATATAAGTTCTCAATATCCCAGTAAAACAAATATGCCCAGTGAAGATAGTTAACTCTAAGAAATTTTCTTCTTTATATTGGATCCAAGGCCAAAGGTCATTAACATCATCTATAAACCTTGCTTATTGAATTCTTGAAATATGATATTGATTTTTTAAAGAAACAATTTAATCAAAATGCTGCATTCATAATTAACAATATATTCAAATCACCACTGAAAATAAATCTCAGTTCAGTTCAGTTCAATGCAGATGACACCACCCTTATGGCAGAGAGTAAAGAGGAACTAAAAAGCCTCTTGATGAAAGTGAAAGAGGAGAGTGAAAAAGTTGGCTTAAAGCTTAACATTCAGAAAACTAAGATCATGGCATCTGGTCCCATCACCTTATGGGAAATAGATGGGGAGACAGTGGAAACAGTGTCAGACTTTATTTTTTTGGGCTCCAAAATGACTGCGGATGGTGATTGCAGCCATGAAAATAAATCTAGTAAGACACAATTATTTTGGACCCCATAGATGAATCTTCTTGTTCTATGGCTTCCTATTTAACAAACACATTGCATAACTTATTCTTTACCAATGTTTCTGCTATAAAAATTTCATTATCAATCATACGATTAAATAATTCTATAAAACAATCCAAGTTCTCAGCATAAAAACTGCTACAATTATTCCAGTTTTTCTGTAAAAGTAAATAAATACACCTACCTCAACAAATATAAAACACGGGATGATGGAATAACTTCGTTGAGTGTTGTTTCCTACAGCCATTTCTTACATGTAGCAAGGCTGTGTCGTCTAAAACTGTCCAGGCTGAAACAGAAATAGATGGCATGGTGTAAGAACCATATGTTTAGAAGTCCCTCAGGTATGCACATAAAAATATCAGCTACCGTCTAGATAAGCAAGCTGTGTACAAACAAGGCCAAATACTGGTCTACAGCAGAGTCAAATCAGATTAATAATAAGTCCAGAGAAAAGAAACTGAGGTTCACTAACCATAAACAGTCTCTGAGCCTAAATGACCAAGCAGGGAGCCCCTGTGCACACAGATCTAGTGAACAGAATTTTAATTGCCTGGTGCTGCACAATGCTGAACCCAGAAGATTGTGCTCATGCCACAAATGCAGTTTTTGCTACAACACATTTGTTACTGTCCATTCTGCGTGAATCTCTTCTGTGCATGACTCTTGCAGCTTTCAGTCTAAGGATTTGTTCGTTTTTGCCTCTGCCTCTTGCTCTGGAGCCGACATTTAGGACTGAGGCACTAATCCCGGACTTCCTTTCTTGACCCCTCTTTGCCCTTGCTCCCCTGACTACAGTGCTTTCACTACTTTGGATTAATACATCACTGATCCCTCTCACTGGGTTCCCTCAGCCGTGTCTCTCTCTTTCTGTGTGTATGTTCTAAACACAAAACATTGACACCATGAACATTCTCCTATAAGAATGGTGTAGTTGGGCAACAGCAGATTATTTTAAATATTTGTTAGAACTCTTCTGTCCTACTTTGAACTGAAAATAGTTGTGTATTAGAAGATCAGTTAATTTTGGTTCTTCTTAATAACAACAACAAAATAGAGATTCTAGGCTTTTCTGAAACTTCCATGGCCCGATAAAAAGAATTTTCCACTAAACCTTTCATTCTCTATTCAAAGCAATACTGAATATGTTTCAGGTAACTGCTCCTGAGAATTATTTTTTGTTTGTTCTGTTTCTGTGTCAGACTTCCCAATAGTTCTTATGGACTGTGTAAGAAAACTGTTACAGAGACTGCTGGCCCATGCAACTGGCCAACTGCATTTTTTCTTAAAGGTCATGAATGAATGTTTTTTTAACTTAATTCTGTCTTTCTGCCCATTCTTATTTTTTTCCAAGATAAAACTTTAAAAAACATTTATTTCTGTTTATGAAAAACCAGCTTTCAACTGTTGATTAAAACCTTCTCTGATCAAATTTAACATTATGTGCAATATTAAGTCTACATCAATCATAGTGCTTAAATTATTTAATTTTTAGGCAGCTTAAATTTTTCTATTAAAATTGGATATTATCTGTTATAAAATACTCATAATAAATCTTTTATTTCACCATTCTATATCATAATTTAGGAATAAATAATATTTTTTACAATTAGAAAGAAACTCATAAATAAAACACATTTGAGTTGGTTTGGCAACTCAATGATTGGTTTCATTTTACCCTTACTTAACCCAAGTATCTTAGAATTCATTTATCAGTATTTATGATTTTTTTAACTTTTCATTTTATATTGGAGTATAGCCAATTAATAATGTTGTGATATGTGGGGCACCAGAAAAATAAAGGCATCAGACACACCCAGTATTTTAGATGGCCTCTCCATACAATTCATAAAAAATAGCAATGAAATGGAGAATACAACACAACCTTTGGGATATCACATAAAATTCAGCTTTCTCTTCACTCTTCTGGTTCAAAACACAACCTAGCTTTTTATACATGTATGAAGACTAAATAAATGCACACACACATATATACATGCACATATGTATCTATGTATGTGTATTATACATAATCAGTAACTATAATGAGGTTTCTTTCACATATGATTCACCTATTTCAAGTGTACAATTCAATGATTTTTAGTAAATTTACCAAGTCGTACAATGATAAACACAAAACAATTTTAGCACTTTTTCCTTTACCCCCAAAGAATTCTCATTCCCATCATCACCTCACTCACCCCTCTCCAGCCCAGCTAGTCACTAATCTACTCTCTGTCTCTACAGATTTGCTTTTTCTCGATATTTCAAATAAATAGAATCATATAATGTGTGGTCCCTTGATCTGGATTCTTGTAAAAACAAAAGCATGTTTTTGAAGTTTATTCATGTCATAGGGCACACATCAGTAATTTTTCCTTTTTATTACTGAATCTATTCCATTGTATGGATATAGAGCCTTTACAACGGGTGGGAATGTAGGCTGTTTCTAATTTTTTGCTGTATCCAACATAAGGTTGTATCCAATATTATCATTATCCAGTGATGCTAAGAACATCTTGTGTTTATTTTCATTTCTCATAGTCATTCTAGTGGGTGTGGGATAATATCTCATTGTGGTTTTCATTTTGTAAATAACAAATGATATTGAACATTCTTTTAGGTGCTTATTGCCCATTATTCTATCTTCTTTTGTAAAATAACCAAATCATAAAAAACAAAAGATTTGGATATTTTCAAAATAAAAGCATTCTTTGTATATTCTGGACACAAGTCTCTTACCAGAATATATTTTGTCTTCTGACTATTAATGTGCCTTGGTATGGATTCCTTTAGGTTTATCCTGCTTAGAGATTTCTTAATACTTAAATCTATCAGTTTAGGTTTTTCCCAAGTCTGGGAAAATTTTCAGCCATTATTCCTGGAATACTTTTTTAACCCACTCTCTCATCTCCTTCTGGGACTCCAGTGACATGAATATCAGATTTTTTGTTGCAGTCCATCCAACATGTCCATGAGACTCTTATTACCCCATCCCCACCCCAGTCTACTTTCTCTCTGTTGTTCAGATGGGGTCTTTTCTCTTATTCTGTTCTCAAGTTCACTGATTCTTTCCTTTATCAATCCCATATGGTGCTGAGCCAAGTCCATCCACTGAGTTTTAGTTGTTATATTTCTTAATTCTAAAATTTCCATCAGATTTTTCTATTTTCTATCCCTTTGCTGAAAGTCTTTCTTCACTGAGACTATTTTTTCATTTGTTTCAAGCATGTCTACAATTATTTATTAAAGCATTTTTATGATGGCCACTTAAATTTCTGTCAGACAATTCTATATCATCTTGTTTTAGGTGTCTGTTAATGATCTGTTCTTATTCAGTTTGCCGTTTTCTGGGTTCTTGGTATGCAGAGTGATTTTTTATTGACCTTGGGTTGTTATATTATAAGACTAAAGATCCTGTTGAAAGCTTATGTCTTTTTATACCTCCTCTGACACTCCTCCAGTAGATACAGGGAATGTCACCTTGTTACTGCCATGTGAAGGTAGAAGTCCAGGTTCTCTACCTGGCCCCCTGTGATAGCTAGTTGGTGAGTGGCCCCTTTTACTAGGTAACAGGAGAGTTCAGGCTCCTCAGTAAGGCCCACTGATACCACCAGGGCTGGGAGGGGTTCAGATCATTCGCCCAGTCGTGTCCGACTCTTTGTGACCTCATGAACTGCAGCACGCCAGGCCTCCCTGTCCATCACCAACTCCCGGAGTTTACTCAAACTCATGTCCATTGAGTCGGTGATGCCATCCAGCCATCTCATCCTCTGTCGTCCCCTCCTCCTCCTGCCCCCAATCCCTCCCAGCATCAGGGTCTTTTCTGATGAGTCAACTCTTCGCATGAGGTGGCCAAAGTATTGGAGTTTCAGCTTCAGCATCAGTCCTTCCAGTGAACACCCAGGACTGATTTCCTTTAGGATGGACTGGTTGGATCTCCTTGCAGTCCAAGGGACTCTCAAGAGTCTTCTCCAACACCACAATTCAAAAGCATCAATTCTTCTGCACTCAGCTTTCTTTACAGTCCAACTCTCACATCCATACATGACCACTGGAAGAACCGTAGCCTTGACTAGATGGACCTTTGTTGGCAAAGTAACGTCTCTGCTTTTTAATATGCTATCTAGGTTGGTCATAAGGTTAGGTACCTCTTTAATGCTCCCTACATGGCCTCCACCGACAGTGTGGTTTTGCTAATGCTGTGTAATGGTAAAACAGAATTTCCACTAGGCCCACTCTGATACCACTCCAGTGAGGAGGAAGTAGGGGTGCCTCATTACTGCCTGATGGGGGTTGAAGTCTAGGCTCCTCCTGTGTTCTCCCCCAACACTGTGGAACAGGGGTGGGGGCCTACTCGTTATTGGCCAGCATAAATTAAAGTCTTGGCTCCCAGTTGGCCTTCTCTGAGATACCCCAGCAGAAGTTTGGAGGAGTCTCCTTGTAGCCTGACAAGGGCAGAAGTCCAGGGTCTCTGCATAGCCTTTGCTGATAGAGACAGAGGTAGGACTGCAGTTTTTCTCTGTGGTTTTGGATATAGTCAAAGGGTTATTTTCTAAAAGTTTTCTGCACCACTAGGCTGCCCTTCCCCCAGTGCTTTAGCTAGAAAAGCAGCAGCTTTTCTTGGGGTTGTTTCATCTAAGAGTACCAGTGTCCCAATATGCTAGCTTCTCTGATATCCCGTCTGAGATACGAGGCAAAAAGCAATCCTGAGAACTCAATATTGTGCTGGTTCTTGTGTGAAGCCTCCACCAGTCCACCTTTCCTTCCTCTGAGCTTTGTCTCTTTACGTGTAACATTCAAGATTTTTGGTTGATCTAGTTGTAGGAATGGGGAAAATACATCTTACTCCATCCTTTCAGAAGAAGTCGTTAGAAGTCTTTTTAAAGGAGCACCACAACGGCAGGGACCAAAGTTCTCATGTAGCTCAGCCCTTCTGTGTTCTCATGAATTTGAGTCTTTTTGTGCCCAAGGTTTCAAAATATCAGAATAGCCACATTTGTTTATTTGTGAGTCCCTAATTCATGCCGGGTATCCCATTAGGCACAACTAGAAGTAATGAATTAGCCAAACACTCCGTATTTAAGGGGCTAATAGTCATCAAGAAAAGGCTGTTATACTTGTTTGTATATTTTCCGATCAGTTATAAGAGGGATAATGGCAGCATGGATGACCAATTCTAATTCTGGAGGTCAGGGAGTTATCCAGTTGGCATAGTAGATTCACTGTTTGGGACCCACAATACTTTTAGGAGCCTATGAAAATGTTTTAATTTATTTTAAAATAATAAATATTTAGGTTAGGTACAAAAATATTTAATGTATTACTAAATTCAGTTTTATACCAATTTAACTGTAAAATATAAATTTTAATTTTAATAGAGAAAGGGGTCCACAAAGGCAAAATTGTTTAGAGTCCACAAAAGTAATGAGATAGTCCTTGTTGGGAGAAAGTCAAGGAAAAGTTTCTTAGGGGAGAAGGCTATTTAAGTTGTTTAAAATAAAGGTAGATGCTCCCCTATCAGAGGAGGACAAATGAAGTATTTTTAGTTAAAGGGAACAGCAAGAGCTAAGGCTTCAAAGATATAAGTTGACTTAACATATGTTTGCAAAGCTAAAAACATCACCAGCTCAAGTGTATGAAAACATTCAAGGTGTTACCAAAATTTGTTTATATACATGTAGAATTTTATGCACAAACTCAGAAGTTAGAAGACCTCAAGGATAAGAAATACAAGGTTGGTCCATTTCTATATCAGATAGGAGCATGGGGAAAAAAGAGAATATTGACAGACTACTGTTTACTACTAATTAACTCAGAGCTCTTCATCTCTAGGCAGTAAGTACATTATAAATCAGACCTGTCCAATCAAGGAGTTAATGACATCTCACGTGTTTCCACTGGATTTTCCATGTACTTCCCTTTTGCTCATGAGAAGTGTAACAATTCTTAGTCAATCCAGGACAAATGCACAAATAATGGCTGATTATAAACAATCTGTTTCAGTGAGACTCAGAATTGCTATGGATGGAGCACAGTCATAGATAGATGAGGATAAACCTCACCGATTTCTATGTTATGCAAAGTTAGCTCCAGTTGACCGGTCAAATGAAGTATCAACAGCAAGGAACGAAAATGCCCTTGAGAAAGAGTTCCCATGATTCAGTGGACCTTCTGCCCAGCCTTGATGTGAATCCAATATTTTCAGTGGGCAAAGTCGCAGCCTGAGGTTCTTCTCAGCAGCCCAGAGTCTATGATTTTAGGGATGCTAGATCTTGCTCTTTTTATACAGAATATTTTAAGCTAATTTTGCTTATAATGCCATGGTGATTCCCTTCAAAGTTAGGATGATATGAATTAATTGAGTTCACTAAAATAAAAGTCTAAAAAACAAATAGGTAACAACAAGGCCACCAAAAAGGTATTTTTATGAGTAACCCCAAGAATTCTGCACTCTGAGGCCACACTGATTCAGGACAGTGTTTCTCAACCCCATCACTGTTGATATTGTGGGCTTCATAATTCTTTGTTGTGAGGGGCTGTCCTGAGCATCATTAGATGTTTAGTTAAATCCCTGGCCTCTACCCACAAGATGCCAATGGTAGGAAGCCTCCTCCTCAAATATTGTAACAACTAAAAATGCCTCTAGACGTTGCCAGTTATTCCCCTCCAAGGTGGGAGGGAGCAGGGGATGGAGATAGACCTGGGGGAGAATCATTGATTTTAAAGGATTGAAAGCAGAGGCCCTAGGACATTAGAATTTTTGAGCTGATGAAGAACTTGCTTCACTAAGGATAAAGGCCACATTTTAGCACAAGGGGACAAACCTATTCCTGCTTAGTACCTAACAGAGGGAAATGCGAAAATTGCTGAGATGTCTTATTAGCATTTGGGGGAAACAAAGGGCATCTCATGTCAGAGACCATGACTGGAGTGATAATAAAGCTATTGTATGTGGTATTACTACCACTTTGAACCTCTAAAGAAAGCAGGACTGTTTTATACATTGAGACCTTTAGGCCCAAATCCTAGGGCTGATGAGTTATTTAACAGTCTATGAGAATATATAAGAAATAAACAAAAAAGGCACCAAAGCTCTGTAAAATCCAATGAATATGTACATGTATACCTAAAAATGTAAAATTCTTGCAATTTCATTACTCAATTTAGTGTTAACAATCTGAAAGTGACTTATAGGCAAAAATCCTTAATTCTAAAAATTCCTTTGCAAAGAACCTTTAATTGTAAAATTAGTGACTCAGAAAAATAATTTCCAAAGAAAAATCATAAAAATCTTCTCATTTTGCCACAAAATAAAAATGTACTGTCAGATCACTCATTGTGTGTTTATCTTTGTATGGAGTGAGTTCTCAAAAAGTGAGTGTCAAAAACAAGCTTAAACAACCTTAAAATAGCCCTGGAGGGATTCTGCTTTCAGCCAAGCGAAAGTAACTAAGACTGGATTTCATGCCTGGCACAACTGAAAAATAGAGACAAAATAAATGAGCCGATGGTATTCAAGGCATTGGCTGTGAGGCAATGAAGGGCAGTGATCCCTGAAAGATGGGAACAAACAGAGGCAAGCCCCGCAATTGCCCTCGCTTACTGCCTGGAGAGCGTCTCCAGCCCAGGGCACAGAGAGGAAAACCCAGAATGGCCTGTGGTCTCCCTAAGCTGAGCAGACAGCACTGGGAATGTGGGGAGGCCCAAGTGACTGGAGGTCATAAGGTAGAGGACCAAAGAGGAGGGTTCTGCAGAGAGAGAGCTGGGTTGCCCTGCTGAGGGTCCCCTAGGCGCAGGGGTCCCCAACCTCCAGAATCTAATGCCTGGTGATCTGAGGTGGAGCTGATGTAATAGTAAGAGAAATAAAGTGCATAATAAATGCAATGTGTTTAAATCATCTTGAAACCACACCCTCCAACCCCCAGTCCATGGAAAAACTGTCTTCCATAAAATCTATCCCTGGTGCCAAAAAGGTTGGGGGGGGTCTCTGTGAATTTTTGGCAGAGTACTAATGAGCACGGGAGAAACTAGCCAAGGCCGGGAGGGAAACCATTCAAAAGGATTAGAGTGAAATTATCATCAGGGCTCATGCAAGGCCAAGAATACTTCCGGTTCCCACTAACCCAAATGAAAAGACACCTAACTCATCAGAGAGAAGGTAGAAGACTTCAGTTTAGGTTAACTAATAACTCAGATATGAAAACATTCCTTATCCAAGGGCCACAAGTATTCCTTACAGAGTTTTTTTTTTTTCCTTTGTTACAGGATACTGAAAATTTACCTAGATTCTGGGCCACTGAATGACATGCTTTTCCCCAGTGTCAGGGGGCCCCAGAAGCAAGAATATCCATGACTCAGGTCACATCAAAGGAACCTCTGACGTGAGTTTTACAACACTCAATGTGGTGAAACTTTCTAGGATTTATTCAAAATTGGGTTGATGTAGGATTGAAATGAGATTATGTCTAGCAAGGGGAAAAATAGGACTTTTTTTCTACATGATCTACATCTTAATTAGAGGTACGGCAGAGGGGATTAGAGTAGAAAAGGGAAAATTAAAAGGCAAAAAATGAGTTGTGCGAGTTCCATTTCATTTTGTTCTCCTGTGCTAAGGATGAGCCAGAATCCCCTAATCCAGCTCATCTTTAACACATGTTAAATAGGCATTAACTTCCCTGGTGCCTCTGGGCTGCCCCTCACTGTTCTGGATCATTTCTATTCAGTACATTATCTCCAACCAGCATCTCAGTAGGCATTTAATTTCTCAAAGCTGGAAAACCTAACTATGTTTTCTTTCTTTATTTTTTGAAAGCAACTAAGACATTAAGAGATAGGAACAAGTCAAATGAGATTGTAGATGAATGTAAAAGAGATTTCATCACAAGATGATGTGGGGTTTAAGACTGTACTACTTAGACTTTGAAGAGAAATGCTGTACTCTGTTCAATTTTAGAGATGCTTTTCAAAGCTTGTAAAGATGCTTTTCAAAGCTGTGAAAAATGACAAAGTGAAAACCCTACATTAAGGAGAATAGCATTGACACCCTCTTTCTTTGTCCAGTCTCTCCCCTCCACAGTGTCTCACAGCTGGATCCATGGTCCAGCCCTTGAGCTAGCCCAGCATAAGGCAGAGATACAAAGAACATGAGACCTACAATACAGGGAACTCTAATTCAGTCAAATCTTTACAAAATAAAAACTTGGGGGGGGGGGTTCCTGTGAGGATGCCAGAGTCCCAGATTGGTCTTGAGTGGCTTCTCAGACCCGGGGATAATTCCAGGTTCCCTCTGGGCTCCCATACAACATTGGCCAGGTCTGTATGACCAGGCATTAAGCATGTTCCACTGCTTAAACCTGATGAATCTCTCTCCTACCTCAATCTCTTTTCAGGTCTGCCTGCACACTCCTGTCTGAACTTCACCCAGTAACTAGGACTCATGCCCATTTATCTAGGTGAGTCCTTTGAACCTACAAGTTACACCTGGCTCACACTTTAGCCCTAGCCCTGAGTGGACAGTCTGCAAGACAGCCACTGCCCCTTGCTCCCAGAGGATGACTTGACACCTAGGAGTACCAATGATGGACCTCTCACGACTGAGGCAGAAGATGGCCTGGCTAATGACTGAGCTTGTTGAATTTTTTTGACTATG
Source organism: Cervus elaphus (assembly GCF_910594005.1). Lineage (NCBI taxonomy): Eukaryota > Metazoa > Chordata > Mammalia > Artiodactyla > Cervidae > Cervus > Cervus elaphus. The sequence continues at coordinate 20,650,217 of NC_057830.1, forward strand.
TTAAATCTTTCTAGTCTCATTTTGTAACAATCTTCACCTCATGCCCATCCCCAGCCTCCCGGTACTCCAGTCACTCACTCAGTTTCTGCAACATGCTAAGCTCTTTCTCACCCCTGGACTTTCTCATGCACTACAGCATGGAGAATTTTTTCTCCTCCATTATTTGCCCCACCTTCGGATTTGCAGTTAAACACCATTTTCAATGGGAAAGTTTCCTTAATTGCCTTGACTTGTTCAGTTCTATTAAACACTATCATGCTTCTTCAGAGTATGTATTGTATAATTGTCTAATATCTCTTTTCTAGGAATGTTTGCCTTGCTCAGCACTGTAACTTCAGTAATCTGCACAGACCAGGCACATAGTAGGTGCACAGTAAAAGTTGACACTAACAGTGTGCCTAAGCCTCTCAGCTCTGTCGTTTGATTTCACATTTGCCCTGGGTCCACTCCTTAACTCCTGACCCAGTCCTCATCTGGGTCTTGATCAGTCCTTTCCAGGTCCTGCATGAACTCAACAGTATAGTGCTAATATAGGTCTTGGGTCAAGCCCTTTGACCCACCACAACTAGCTAAGACCTGCTATATCTTGGGCCCAAAGAACAATGAAGAATAAAGTGTCTGAAAGGCCTAGAAATCAAAACATAAACCAGAACAATTTAAAAATGTAAAATTTAAAGGAGAAATCATCACACTGGATTCTACCTCTAGTCCTTGAGTATTAAGAAACAAAACTGCTTCAGATGGCTGCATTAAAAGGTACACTCCTTCAAGCTAAAAGTTTAAATTGGAAAAAAAGAATCCAAATCTATCCAAAAGTTAGCCAACTTTGTTACAGTCTGATCTAAAAACAAAGAGCACAAGGATGATTCAGACCACAAAGCTCAGCATGTGACTTGAGACAGCTGGAGGAAAGCAGAGAGTTTGCAAATGTCAAACTTGCTGATGGGAACAAGGACCCAGGGCCATCTGATGGGCCACCACCAGGACAACTGTTCAATAGATAGCAAGACAGTGCCCAGATCAGAAGGTCATTCCCTAATTTTCTTTTTCAATTCAATTCAGTTGATACTGTTTACCCTAATTTTCCACCAGGAAAAAGAAAAAAAAAATAGCTGGGGGAAAGCAGAAGTTAATGTTTCTTTCAATAAAATCAAAGGCTAGAAGGAAATGAAGTTTTGATGCTCAGTTAAACTGAAACCTTGAAGCATCGGAGCAAGCACCAGAAGTATGCATGCATGTATGTGTGTGTGCACACACACACGGGCTGGGATGGACACACAGACACACACCCTTCCCCCTCAGAAAGGCTTAAAGATAGGGAAAGTTCCAGGCAAATGTTGTGCTCACAGCTTAAATTCTGGAGAAAAGAGGTACGGAATATGCTGAATTGCTCTTATAAAGTAGTGAATATGATTTTTAAATATAATTAAGTACAGGTCTTCCTTGATTTATGGTGGAATTACATCCTGATAGACCCATCATTAACTGAAAATCGCCTAAGTAGAAAATGCATTTAATTCACATTAACTTACCAAACAGCTTAGCCTAGCCTACAGAACACTTATAGTTAGCCAGCAGTTGGGCAAAGTCATCTAACACAGAGCCTGCTTTACAATCAAGTACTGACTATCTCAGGTAATTTACTGAATACTGTACTGCGTATGGAAAAGAAAATGGTTGTATGGGTACAAACTGGTTGTAAGTGTATCAGTTGTTTATCCTTGATCATATGGCAAACTGGGAGCTGCATGCAGCTTAGGACCTTGCCCAGCATCAGGAGACACTATACCTCATTTGCTAGCTCTGGGAAAGATCACAGTTTGATCTTCAGTCTTTCTGCTGAATGGCTTTCACACCATTACAGAGTTGAAAAGTATTAAATCCAACCATATTAAGTCGGGAACTGAATGTATTTATATTCTCCTGCATCTGGCTCCAGTTATTAAATTTCAAATATAATTTCAAAAGCAATTGAAGTTAACGAAATTTGTAACGATGTTATAATCTGTTATAGGACTGACTATATTAAAGGTAAAGATTGTTTTATTGTGGTCTCTCACATCATTCCAGAGAAAATTGCCCATCAATCAGACTTACCATCAACTTGCACTATGCTTGTTCTAAAATGGACTGTATTTTAGAAAGGCTCCGATGTACCTAATACCATAACACCTTTTACTAAACTATTTTGAAGACAAACATCGAGAAAAGATGCCATTTTGTCCATTCACTTATCAATGAGGCTTTATTAAGTATCTACTAGGTACAAAGTTTTAGGCTTTGAATAATGCAAATATGGGTAAAACAGACATTGCCAGCCAGTCACTTACAACCTAGTTAAGAACGCAAATGCAGTCAAGTGCAGAGTCTACTTATAAAATGATATAAATGATGAAAATTCATAGAAAGAAGAGAATGTTTCCAAGCAAGATATCTGAGGTGAACTGAAGAGGACAGGAAGTTATGAACATGCTCAGGAGACAGATGGATTTCTAGGTGTTAGGACTGGTAGGAGCAAAGTATGGAGTAGAATAGCCCAGACCATATCTATGACATGGAGTTATGGTTAGGCAGATTTCTTCTATCTCTAGAAGACTGGTACTGGATTGTTCAATGCAAGCTAAGGAGTTTAGGTTCATTTCATTGGCTTTTGTTTACAGAATATAAGATAGGTGATGGTGGGTGAACACTGGAGTCAGCAAGACTTATGAAGGCTACAGTTTTTCCAGTAGTCATGTACGGTTGTGGGAGTTGGACCATTAAGAAGGCTGAGCACCAAAGAATTGATGCTTTTGAATTGTGGGGCTAGAAAAGACTCTTGAGAGTCCCTTGGACTTCAAGGAGATCAAACTAAGCAATCCTAAAGGATATCAACCCTGGATATTAATTGGAGGGACTGATGCTGAAGCTCCGATATTTTGGCACCTGATGCAAAGAGCCAATTCATTGGAAAACACCCTGATGATGGGAAAGATTGAAGGCAAAAGGAGAAGGGGGGCAGCAGAGGATGAGATAAATGGTTAGATAGCATGACCAGTTCAATGGATATGAATCTGAGCAAACTTCAGGAGGTAGTGTAGGACAGAAGACCTTGGCATGTTGCAGTCCATGGGGTCACAAAGAGTCAGATGTGACTTAGCAACTGAACAACAACAACGAAAGAGTGGCCACTATCATCTAAGTAAGACATAATCAGAACCATGCAAGAACTGCTTCAATCCAGTCTCTTAAAAAAATTTTTGAGGTACACAGGGAGGAGACATAAATAGGAGTGCCTGTTTGAACTGGGGCCTCTGTAAAGTGGCCAAGAAGGGAACGTGTTATGTTGTTAAGGTCAGAGGGACTAGAGTGCTTTTTCAGACTTCCAAGTCATTGGTTCCTGCATTTCCCTTTGAATTTGGTTCTGATTCCCATCTCCAGGGCCACTGTGAGTTTCTAATGATCGAAGAGATGAGATCACTAATTAAACAGACAGGAAAGAAGCAAAAAGTTCAAGTCCAGCATGAGAAACTGCTGGGGAAGAGAAGATATGCCCCGCAGACCAGAATTCTAAAGAAGCTGCACAGGAGAGTCCTTTTGGGGGTGGTGGTTCCAGGACATTAGACAGCCCTTTATGGTCTTGCCTGCAGGGATGTGTCACAAGCTGTTCTGAGCCACGGGGAGGCTGTGATACTGTTGTTCTGCCAAGCAAGGCTGCACTTTCCAATTTGAAGCTAAGTTGCCCAGGAGCCAAGCTGTTTGTTGTTGAGAAGACAAGGAGAGAAAGAGCATGTGTGCATGTGTGTGTGAGAGACAGAAAGTGACAGAAACATCCAGGAGTTCAGATATCCAATCTATCTGCACATCAACTCTCTGGAACAGAATGATTCTGTTTTTGTCATTAGGCCTGCTCAATCTTCAGGTGTCCTCAGAAATCACTGCAAGGAAGTCCCTGTGTCCTCATGACAGGGTAATTAATTAACTCTGTTGGACCCTGTTAGGGTCTCTCAGGAGACAGAAAAAAGCGTTGAAAGGAATCCCCTTTCACCACAGGAGATTTCAGAGAAGGATTACACAACCCTGGTGTAAGCCTTGGTTTGCCTGCTATGCAACCAGGAGAAGGCTGCACATATTCTGTGCCTGACCCTAACTTAGAATTTGAATGAGTATAATAACAATGATAATATTGTCTGCTAGTCTCCTTGATAAATATGTTTTAAGAACTTACTAACACATGCCAGACTTTATGCAGAATTATGGTCTTAACTTTTACATTTAACACTACAGTATTTCTTGAGTTAATTTGCATATGGCATGGAAATATGCTGACCATTCTTTCCAATATTGCAGCCTGCCTCCCTCATTTCATCCTTCTTACTCTAGTCTATTCTCTCTTTTATATATATCACTCATCATATAACATACCATAATTTATTTATTCATTATGTTTATCATCTTCCTCCAGTGACCAGGATGTAAGTTTCATGACTCCTCCTGTTTTGTTCACCAGTTGTACCCTAAGTGTCTTTTGGAGAGAAGACAGAGAATAATTACAAGTGAGACAAGACAGTCTCTCTCCAGGACCTAATGGGGAACCCAACATAGTATAGGGGTTAGGAGAGTCTTCCCTAAAGAAGTGATCTTGGATACATATAAGATTGTATTGTATTCCTGTTAAAAGGAATAGAACAGGGGAACTTCCTGATATGAGAGAAAGCATGGCCACACAGCTGCAAAACACAGCATCGGCAACGGACACATGATGAGGGCTGGGATGAAAGGGCTCACGATGCAAGGCTGGGGAGACACATTAAAAAGTCTGAGATTTGTTCTAAGAACAATAGTAAACTATTGAAGGGCTTTAAGGAACAAAACAGTCATGCCCCGGTTTGCTTCTACTAAAGACAGCTCAGAATACAAGAGAATGGTTTGGGAGAGTGGGACAAGAGAGACTGTGGTGAGGTGACCAGCGGAAGGATCCTGCTATCTCTAGATAAAAGGAGAAGGTAGCTGGGGCTCAGGCAACAGACACAGACAGGTCAGTGAACTCAAAAGATCAGAAGAGCAAATAACATTTAATTATTGATTAAAATAGGAGTGGTGGGGATATTTAAATGCCTTTTAAAATTTAAATCCTGAGTACTACCTTATTTGTGCTGCCTCCAGGGGTGATGATGAATAGCTTTGCTTCCTCTCCTGTTAAATCAGCCGCAGCCTCTCCTTCAATCTTTCCTCATAAATCCCAACTGTGTCTTCTCAGCCTTCATCTGGCCCAGAATCAGGCACAGCATGGAACAGACAATTCTTGAGAATCACCTCACAATATCTCATTTGAAAATACCATGCTTACTCGAGAGAGAGGTGATATATGTATACTTGTGTGTGTGCATGCATTTGTGCTAAGTTACTTCAGTTGTGTCTGACTCTTTGTGATCTTATGGACTGTAGCCCACCAGGCTCCTCTATCCATGGGATTCTCCAGGCAAGAACACTGGAATGGGTTACCATGCCCTCCTCCAGGGGATCTTCCCAACTCAGGGATCGAACCCACATCTTATATGTCTCCTGCATTGTCAGATGGGTTCTTTTTTTTTTTTTTTATTAGTTGGAGGCTAATTACTTCACAACATTGCAGTGGGTTTTGTCATACATTGATATGAATCAGCCATGGATTTACACGTATTCCCCATCCCGATCCCCCTTCCCACCTTCCTCTCCACCCGATTCCTCTGGGTCTTCCCAGTGCACCAGGCCCGAGCACTTGTCTCATGCATCCCACCTGGGCTGGTGATCTGTTTCACCATAGATAGTATACATGCTGTTCTTTTGAAATATCCCACCCTCACCTTCTCCCACAGAGTTCAAAAGTCTGTTCTGTATTTCTGTGTCTCTTTTTCTGTTTTGCATATAGGGTTATCGTTACCATCTTTCTAAATTCCATATATATTTGTTAGTATGCTGTAATGTTCTTTATCTTTCTGGCTTACTTCACTCTGTATAAGGGGCTCCAGTTTCATCCATCTCATTAGGACTGATTCAAATGAATTCTTTTTAATGGCTGAGTAATATTCCATGATGTATATGTACCACAGCTTCCTTATCCATTCATCTGCTGATGGGCATCTAGGTTGCTTCCATGTCCTGGCTATTATAAACAGTGCTGCGATGAACATTGGGGTGCACGTGTCTCTTTCAGATCTGGTTTCCTCGGTGTGTATGCCCAGAAGTGGGATTGCTGGGTCATATGGCAGTTCTATTTCCAGTTTTTTAAGAAATCTCCACACTGTTCTCCATAGCGGCTGTACTAGTTTGCATTCCCACCAACAGTGTAAGAGGGTTCCCTTTTCTCCACAGCCTCTCCAGCATTTATTGCTTGTAGACTTTTGGATAGCAGCCATCCTGACTGGCGTGTAATGGTACCTCATTGTGGTTTTGATTTGCATTTCTCTAATAATGAGTGATGTTGAGCATCTTTTCATGTGTTTGTTAGCCATCTGTATGTCTTCTTTGGAGAAATGTTTGTTTAGTTCTTTGGCCCATTTTTTGATTGGGTCATTTATTTTTCTGGAATTGAGCTGCAGGAGTCGCTTGTATATTTTTGAGATTAATCCTTTGTCTGTTTCTTCATTTGCTATTATTTTCTCCCAATCTGAGGGCTGTCTTTTCACCTTACTTGTAGTTTCCTTTGTAGTGCAAAAGCTTTTAAGTTTCATTAGGTCCCATTTGTTTATTTTTGCTTTTATTTCCAATATTCTGGGAGGTGGGTCATAGAGGATCTTGCTGTGATTTATGTCGGAGAGTGTTTTGCCTATGTTCTCCTCTAGGAATTTTATAGTTTCTGGTCTTACATTTAGATCTTTAATCCATTTTGAGTTTATTTTTGTGTATGGTGTTAGAAAGTGTTCTAGTTTCATTCTTTTACAAGTGGTTGACCGGTCTTCCCAGCACCACTTGTTAAAGAGGTTGTCTTTTTTCCATTGTATATCCTTGCCTCCTTTGTCAAAGATAAAGTGTCCATAGGTCCGTGGATTTATCTCTGGGCTTTCTATTCTGTTCCATTGGTCTATATTTCTGTCTTTGTGCCAGTACCACACTGTCTTGATGACTGTGGCTTTGTAGTAGAGTCTGAAGTCAGGCAGGTTGATTCCTCCAGTTCCATTCTTCTTTTTCAAGATTACTTTGGCTATTCGAGGTTTTTTGTATTTCCATACAAATTGTGAAATTCTTTGGTCTAGTTCTGTGAAAAATACCGTTGGTAGCTTGATAGGGATTGCATTGAATCTATAGATTGCTTTGGGTAGAATAGCCATTTTGACAATATTGATTCTTCCAATCCATGAACACGGTATGTTTCTCCATCTGTTTGTGTCCTCTTTGATTTCTTTCATCAGTGTTTTATAGTTTTCTATGTATAGGTCTTTTGTTTCTTTAGGTAGATATACTCCTAAGTATTTTATTCTTTTTGTTGCAATGGTGAATGGTATTGTTTCCTTAATTTCTCTTTCTGTTTTTTCATTGTTAGTGTATAGGAATGCAAGGGATTTCTGTGTGTTAATTTTATATCCTGCAACTTTACTATATTCATTGATTAGCTCTAGTAATTTTCTGGTAGAGCCTTTAGGGTTTTCTATGTAGAGCATCATGTCATCAGATGGGTTCTTAACCACTAGTGCCATCTGCGAAGTCTGTGTACATGTGCAGCTGATCCATACTGTTGTACAGTGGAAACTAACACAATATTGTAAGGCAATTATATTCCAGTTAAAAAATAAATTAAAAATATACCATGCTAAAACAACAAAACCAGTAACTTATTGCAAATCCATTCCTTCAATAAGTTGGGATCCTTTAACATATACAAATGCCCTTCCTTATTTTCTTTTTGCCTTTCCAACTCCTCTGTATCCTTTAGGACACAATTAGGTAAGTCAGTCATTCACAACAATCATGCTTTGATCTGCCCATAAGCTGTGCATGCTTACTATGTGAACCATTGATTTGGTGTTTGGTCAAAAGCAACATTAGGATGTGAGAGCTGGACCATAAAGGAGGCTGAGTGCTGAAGAATTGACACTTCTGAATTGTGGTGCTGGAGAAGACTCTTGAGAGTCTGTGGGACTACAAGGAGAACAAACCAGTCAACCCTGGAGGAAATCAACCTTGAATATTCATTGGAAGGACTGATGCTGAAGCTCCAACACTTTAGTCACCTGATGCGAAGAGTTGACTCATTCGAAAAGACCCTGATGCTGGGAAAGACTGAGGGCAGGCGGAGAAGGGGGTGACAAAGGATGAGATGACTAGAGGGCATCACCTACTAAATGGACATGAGTTTGAGCAAACTCCGGGAGACAGTGAAGGACAGGGAAGCCTGGTGTGCTGCAGTTCATGGGGTTGCAAAGTCAGACATGATTTAGTGACTGAACAATGATAAGACCCTTCCCAGCCCATGGTTCTCTTTTGTATTCTCATTTTCATCTTTCACTGCAAAATTTTTAGTTAACTTCCAGTGGGCAAATGGCTTATCTTTTCTTCCAGATTATAAACTCCCTCACAGCATCTAGCCCAGGCCTAAATGATAATATACAGAAAGTATTTATGGTCACCAATGTGAGACACCCAGCTGGGTGTCAAGTGGGCAGTCAGCAAAATGCTGGCCATAGTAACATGTCAAATCTTCTGTGAAGACCCTGTGATTAAAGCAGAGTCAATTCATGAATATTTTTTCACTTTAGAAGGAAAATGAATGAACTCAAACTATTGATCCAATTTCAGATCCATAGAGTCACCTGTCCTTTTGGTAAAATTACTTAAAAAATCCACTATGTTTTCCTTCCTTTCTGCCTTCCCATTTTTAACAGGAACATTTATAAAGGTGTCAAAAGGTCAGGATGAAAGTAATAGCAAACTATATATAGAATTCACTTAATATTTATAACCACTATATGAAATATACAATCCATTGTTGGATCTTTTGGGGGAGAAAACAGACAGTTACAGAGAATTTAAGCAGAGCCCAGGATCACATATGACACTAGGTTTCAAGCTGGGATTTATAACCTAGGTATCTGATCCTAAAGTTTGTGTACTCAGTAATTGTATAATTTTCTTCTCCAGAAAAATGAAAAGGGAAGCAAAGGGCTTAATTTACATCCCTGGTCCCAGCTTGCTAGCTGGGGTGAGTTTGCTCTTTAACCTGCTGGTTCTTTTTATATTTCATTAGACATCCAGGGATTGTGATCACCTAATGCAAGCCCCAAGATTTTCCTGATTTTATTAAAAAAAATTTTTTTTTAATTTATTTGGCTGTGTGGGGTCTTAGTTGCAGCATGCAACTCCAGTTGTGCAGTGCTGGCTTAGCTGCCTCCCGGCGTGTGAGATCTTAGTTCCCTGAGCAGGGTTCAAACCCAAGTCCTCTGCATTGGAAGGTGGATTCTTAGCCTCTGGACTACCAGGGGATTCTTCCCTAGTTTTACAAGAACTTTCACAAGTTGTGGCCCAAGATACCTTCAATGACTATACTTAGGAGACCTCTCATCCTTTTCTCTATCTCACTGAAATTCCACACTTCAGAGGATCATAAAATTACTTCAGGGACTTGATGTTATTCTGTGGTCCAACCCAGAGTGAGTTAAGGATAAATCTTAGCCCCTCAAAGGCACCTGTTTACTGACCGACATTCGCTGTCTATAAACAAGCTTTGGGATGAAGTGCGCCCTTGTTCCAGTGTTCGCACCACGTGTCCCCCTTTCTCTCTGGACTTTGCTGATGTGTAACCTACAGAGGGAAAGCTGGGCAGGTTAATGAACAACCTCCCCAACAGCTTGCTGTCACTAGAATACCACCAGGACAGAGATTTCCTTCTTGGGACAGCATTAACCCTCCTCACACGAGTAAATGTCACTCTGCATCTGATGACAAAGTCGCAGGTTCCAGGCCTTGAACACTAGCTTTGGAGTCTGACAGGTGTTGGATCTGGACCCCAGTCACAAGAACCAAGTACATAAACTAGATTAAGCCACTGTGACTTGCTGTGTTTTCTATTCCTTGGTATTATTGAGGTTGTGCTACAGTAATCGGTGTGAGGGGTAATTACATGATATGTACAGTGGTTAGCACATACCAGGCATGAAAGATCACTACAGGGACTTCCCTGGTGGTCCAGTGGTTAAGACTCCGTGCTTCCAATGCACGGGGCACTGGTTCGACCCCTGGTTGGGGAACTTAGATCTTGCATACCACAGGGTGTGGCCAATAAAATAAAATAAAAAGCAAATAAAAATGTTTTTAAAAAGAAATCTCACTACACCCCTCACTTGCAGTCACTTTTCTGCTTTTGCCCCTCAGGGCCAAATATCACCCATTAGGGAAACAGTGCTCTACTATCCTGCTTAATGAGAATGGACTGTTTGTAGAGAACATTAGCCATACTTATTAAACATTCTTCTTATTCACCCAGACCTAAAAAGGTTATTAATTACTGAGCTTTGGCTAATTCCCAGAACGCCTAATTTGTTCACATCTATTTTCAGAAAACCTTCAGATTTGAGTATGAGTTAATTTCACTATTTTATTTTCCCCTCACAGAGAAACCACCGTTCAGTGGAGCGGATAGCCGGGTACAGGCTACATTGCAGCCAGCGGGACTTTATGAGCAGGAAATTCATTCTTGAGATTGGAGAAGAAACGTGGGTAATGAGATAAGGGAAGCGATGAACCAAACAGCAAGGAAAATTAAAAAGCACTTGCGGGTTCTGCCTGAAGCTCTTAATTAACCATATTCTCCACAACACAGAGCAAATCCATCTGGGCAACCCTGGAAGTAAAAACATAGCACGTAGCACTCGGTGATGGGTCACGGCTGGCAAAGTGGTAGGTCAAACACTGAAGATATGAGAAGCCCCCAAACTCCCAAATCAAAAGCAATGGTGAGGCGGAAGCTAGAATGCCCTAAACTTAATGAACTAATAAATTAACTTCCCTCAAACTTGGCACATCATGCTAAGAAGACAGTGTTTAGAGCTGCCACAACAGCTCTAAAAAGAAATGGGAAGAGACAGCTGCAGGAACGTGGATGGCAGCTGCAGCACAAAACTTCACAAGTTCTGACCTCAGCAAATAAAGCCAGTCACAGCATCATTTGCTTTGTCCTTGGGAAGCCAGGCACTTTTGCCGCTACCTTGCGGATGAGCCAAAACTGTTTCTACCCAAAGCATTTTATTTAGGGCTTTTATATGACCACAAACTGGGTGTCAAGCAAAAATCTTACATCCTAACATTTGGGCCAGGCAGAAGATATTCCTGCTGTTTACGGGGTGGGGATAAAACACCGTCAGGCTCTGTTAAATCATGCAGACACACCTAGCTAAAAAGTGAAATCTGCAGCCAACAGAAAGATCATTTCCTGGATACCCAGTGCTGGACCACATAACACGGACTAGTTCATCACATCTTCGTTCCAGACCTCCTGGATATTATTTTACCCTCATTTTACAGCTGTGAATTTTGAGGCTCAGAGAGGTTAAGCAACTTGCCTCATGTGGTTCCCAGCTAACAGGTATTAGAAGCTAGGATATAAACTAGGTCCAAAAGGTCCAGAGGTAACCGAATTCCATCTACTTCATCATGTTAGCTCCTCATTCTACACAGTGCTTACCCAGGATAACCAGGCTATTCATACTTGTGGAGATATGGAAATGTTTACCATAGTGAATACTATGAATCAAATACTCAAAATAACAGTCTCAGAGCAGGAAGCTGCCTCATGAGTCATCTAGTCCAAGAACCCAGCCTATGCTTAGAATTTCAGAAAAGGACTTTTACACAGTTTGAAATAAGGCAGTAACTTTCCAGAGAGGTGAGTAGTCTTGGGGTTGGGAAAAACCATTTATGAGACACTCTTTTCTCCCCCTTTTAATAAATAGCATATTTTGAATGCCTCTTGTGTGTTAGGCCATGCTAAGCTCCAGTATTGCCTTAAGAAACCCCACAGTAATCTTTTTTTTTTTTGCCACTTAATTTTTTTAACTTAAGGATATTTCCTTTACAGAATTTTGTGGTTTTCTATCCTATATCAACAAAAATCAGCCATAGGTACACCCATGTCCCCTCCCTCCTGAATCTCCCTTCCACCTCCCTCCCGTCCTGCCCTTCTAGATTGTCACAGAGCCCATGTTTGAGTTCCCTGAGTCATATAGCAAATTCCCACCGGCTATCTATTTTACATATGGTATTATGAATTTCCACATTACTCTCTCCATATATCTCACCCTTTCCCTTCTCCCCTCCCCTCCTGTCCTTAGGTCTGTTCTCTATGTCTGTTTCTCCATTTGTGCCCTGAAAATAAATTCATCAGTACCATAATCTTTCTAGAGTCCATATATATACATCAGTATATGATATTTATATTTCTTCTCTGACTTAGTTCACTCTGTATAATAGGCTCTAGAAATTCTATAATAATCTTATAAAGCAAGTTCTATCATTAATATCCCCATTTTACAGATACAGAAACAGGCTTAGAACCATTGCATAACTTGTCCAAAGTCACACAACAAGCAGGCCTTAGTGCAAGGATACAAATGTAGTTTATTCATGTGGTCCTCAAGGTATGTGGAGATACGTAGTAAAATAAGGAGTAAACCTAATGACTTCCTACTATTCTCTGTCTTGACATCAGCAGGCAGTTGTGATTATTTGCAAGTTTGTGGCAGGTGGCCAATAACCCAACACATTCTTCCATCTAAAGTGAAAGTGTAAGTAACTCAGTCCTGTCCAACTCTTTGTGCCTCAATGGACTGCAGTTCACCAGGCTCCTCTGTCCATGGAATTCTCCAGGTAAGAATACTGGAGTGGGTAGCCTATCCCTTCTCCAGCGGATCTTCCCAATCCAAGGACTGAACCTGGGTCTCCTGAATTGCAGGGGGATTCTTTACCATCTGAGCCACCAGGGAAGCCCTTCTTCTATCTAAGGTTTGTCCAAATACTTCTCTAGTTTCCTAGGGTCAGAACGTCTTGGGGCAACTGAGCTAACGTGTTAACTACCACTTATTGAGCCTGTATTTGAACATCTCCAGTGAATAAAAACACTTAAAGCTTGTTCCATTTATAAGCAGCTCTGATGATCAGAAAAATCATACTTATATTCAATTGACAATGCAATTCAGTTAGGAACCTCCCACTTTTATCTCCCATAGGGTCAAGGGCAAAAAATAATGCTAATGAAGTGATATTTCCAAAAGTAAAGAGGTTTAATGCAATTTATTGAAGCACAAGTGATCTTGAAGGAAACTGAGATTCTTTTCAAGGACAGCTTTAATAGCTGAAGGAGAATAACATTTTATATCCAACCAACCATCCAGCTACAGACAACTTGTCACACTAAAGTGGTTAAAAAATTTTTTTTAATATTTCAATGACATTTTGAACACACATAAAAGGTTAGAATGAAAAAGGAAGTTAAGGGCTTTTTTTGTAGAAATCACATTTGCATTTAACTTGAAATTCTTTCCAGTCCTATGATTTTTGCATAAATATTTATGGACTCCTGATAGCTAATTGGATTATAAGCCTTTTATCCAGGAATTTGTCCAATTTTATGCTCTCCATGAAACCTGAGCTCTTTGCTGTTATTAGTTAGGTCCATGTTAAATAAGCAATTGTTTTTAACATCCTTCAAGGCTACATTTTAAATTCTCACATTTGCTATTCAAACTACATCATGAAATTTATAATTCTTACAACAAATGAAACAAAAAAATTTGGATGAAAGTTTGAAGACTCAAGTACCATGATAAAATGGATTTCTCATGTGAAAGCATTCATTCTGATCAAAGAGTACTAAAGTACCAAATGCCCTCAAAGCAAAGAGCAAAAAAGCACACATCATATCATCACCAGGCAGCCTTTCATATAGATGACTTCATGTGATCCCCATAACCACCCTAGAAGTGGAGATTACCATCCTATTTTACTATTAAAGAAACCAAGGAGTAGAAAGACCGAGTAACCCATTCAGTATCATGTAGCAACTGAGCAGAAGCAGGTCTTGAACCACTCGTCTGACATAAAAACACTGCTATCGTTACAGAGAAAGGCAGCTCTCAACTACCCAGAGGGGAATCAATGGCTCGGTCCTTGTTCTGCCTGTTTCTAGAAGGTTCATGCTCTCCCCAGGTACACACTTTAGGGATCTCAGCAGGTTCACAAGAGGCCTTTTCATTGACACTTAGCACTGTCACTCCAACTTCTTAAGGGTAAAGCCCTAATCACCACCACTTTTTTCTTGACATAGAAAGCCTTGCATTTTGTTTAGGTACCATCATGTCACAAGAAGCAAAATAACCCCTCTTTGCAGAAGAATCTTAAATTAAGGTCTGGAAAGTGAGATGTAAAGTTTATAATATCAACACACAGCTTGGAACACAAGTCCTGTTCAGTTTAACCAGTTCAGCCCCTCTCTGCTCCAAGGATGTCTTTTGCATCATGTTCCTTTGTGTTTGTGTGTGGAAGAGGCCATGTTATCATCCTCGCCTCCCAAAACTTTGTTCTTTTACACTACAGCTCTGGTTAACCACTGCTTTCCATTCACCTCTCTCAGCTTCTTTGTTCCACAGAACATTTTTAAAGTCTGTATGAAAAAACAAATACATGTGCCAAGTTTAAAAGATCAAATAAAACTACCAACTAATGACCCCATTAGCAGTCTGCCATTTTGCCTTTTTTCACCCTGATGCCCCATCTTTGAGAGGCAATCACTTTGAAACATTTTAATTTTTTCTTTTCATATTTAGTAACTAGACTCATGCATTAAAGGGCAAATAAAGTGATTAGTATTAAGTACAGGAAAAATCATTTTCAGTTTGATCTAAATCTAAGAGAAGTCTAGAAGAAACTTACACATACAGGCATGCATCACCACAACCTAAACCACCACTCATATCTTTCACAAGACAACTCAAAATAAATTTGAGGTTAATACCTATGTTTGTCTCTATAATAAGAGCCCAATATTATATGACTTAAGGTTATGAATGTTGTAGGGTTTTTGCACCTTCACTCTCACTCCTAAAATATCTAGCCCACCTCACTGATGAATGTAAATTTCTATGTACTTAGTCACAAACTTTGATTTTTCACAGTACAGTTCCTTTGCCAGGTCACTTTTTGCAAGATCACTTAGTTCTGAGAAATCAAGTAACACCTTCTATAGATTGAAAATGGTGTCATACCTCAAGATTTTAAATTACATATGTAAGACAGGGGAAAAAGTTTTTTCCTTATAGATTACTCTTCAAACATAATTTTCACTCTTAAAATTGATATATGATGAAGATAGTAGTCAAATTTAGCACACACACACCAATTACATGAAATGGAATGGAAAATCCCCTCAATCCCATGCCTCCAACTCACTCAGCACAGTCTATCTTTCAAGCTGTAAGAAAACTGTTGTGGCCCAGCACACCCACCCTGTGACTTACTATTTCAGTTGACCTATCCCATGGATGGAGGAGCCTGGTAGGCTACAGTCCGTGGGGTCGCAAAGAGTCGGACACGACTGAGCAGCTTCACTTTTCACTCTCTTCAGCCCAACTCCCATCCTGCAGCACCTATGACATCTCTTCACCAGGGGATATTCTACCTGCAATGCAGGCTGGAAGCGCAGGGAATTAAAGCCCCTGAAAATAGCAACTCCTCAACCAATGTCTGGTGGTAATCAGAGTAAAATGCCCGAGCTTCACCCCTGGGGATAAGAAAACTCGGTGGCAGGCACCTCACACTGTTTCCTAGACCTTCCCCATGGGGTTAAGTACCAGTCGCCCAAAGTGGTAGCTGGTCTGAGAGTTTATCTTTTATTGGCTATCTTCCTTCCCTGTCCCACTTTTCTACCTTCCTACTGTTATTTCCCGCACTCCTCAAGAAACTACTTGCCCTTGCCCTCATGTTTCAGCATGTTTCTAGAGAGATCCACACTAAGATGAATGCCAGCTCCTTCACCTGTTCTGGTCTTATGTCCCATCTTGCTCTCTGCTCCAGTGATGGCTTCTTCCAAAGAGCCAATTTTCTCTCACTCCAAGAAAAAACCCTCTTGCGTCCGCCTTCTGGCTACTATCCAAACTTCCTCTCCCCTTTCTTTATCAACCAGTCTACAGAGTGCCCTATATGCTGTAAATTTCTCATCTTCACCAGCTGTAATCTGCCTTCTTCATCCATCTCTATTGAAACTCTTTTCATCAAAAAGTCAGCAGTGACCTTCTAAATGCCAAACCTAACACTTTCACTTCTCTATGTTACAGAAACCATCTTCTTTAAATTTCATTAACCTTGATTTTTGTGACCTCAGTCTCTTGATTTTCCTCTGATATTTCTGACTATTCCTTTGAAGACTGCTTTGGATTCTATTCTTCCACAAACTATTTAAATGTTGATGCCCTCCAAGGCTTTCTTCTCAGGTTCTCTTTTTATCATACATGCTCTTCCTTGGTAATTTCATTTACTCCCCTGGCTAACAGTGCTGAAATCCATATTTTTCAGGATTGACAACTCTTGAATTTAGATCCATATGTCCCTTTGGTTACATTTACAGACATCTAGATGTCATACATCTGAGACTGAATTGATCATTTTTTAGCTCAAATCTCCTACAATTTGTATATTACTCGGTGAAACCTTCATAAGTTTAATCACCCATCATCTCTCCTAGGGTTCATGACCTAACCGTTAACAAGTCCTGTGAATTTTACCTCCTAAATAGGTCTCAAATGTATTCTCCCCTTTGCTTCTCCACTAGCAAAGAAAAAGTAAAGTAGGAACCAAAAAGTGTAAATTGGATTAGGCATGTGGGTTTGGGCATTTTGAATTCTTTACTATAATATTCCTCATTAGCTCCCCCACATAGTGTCATAACCTCCAGTCTCAGTTCCTTATCTCCAGGCTTTACTTCCCTCACCAACCCATCCTCAACACTGCCACCAACTGATATTTCTGTAATAAGTGGGGCCAAGTCAATGTCAATCTCATTGGTACAAAAAAATAAAGCGTAAGCTTCTGTTTATGTCATATAGGGATCTTGATCAAGTGAGAGGCTGTCATGTGCCATTCAGAATCACTTACAGTTTTCTGCAATAACTAGGCAGTGTCTCTCATTTGCTTTTGAATTCCAGCAATTTCCTCCATCTGGCAAGCCTCCCTCTCTGCTGTGTGCATGCCCACTGACTCCCTATTTATTCATTACAACCTCCCTCGAGTGTTCCCTACGTGCTCTTCCCTGACTCTACAAAGCAGAATGAATCACTGGGTCTTTGCTTCTGTCCCTTGTACATAACTCTTCTATCGTTTGTGTATATATATACTAAGCATCACTTGTTTGCTTCTGTGGCTATTTCTATTACTAGATAACAAACCCCTTCACCCACGACAAACTAACAGCCCCCGTCACATACTAATAGTAGTGCCCTCAACAACTCTGAAGCACTTTATGTCCTTGTAATTAGTTAACCATTATCTGTTTTGATTTCCCAGCTTCCCTTCTAGACTGTATGGTTCCATGAGGGCAAGGTCAGCACTTGTTTTACTCACTTCTGTAACCCTAGCACCAGGCATTGAGTCTGCCAGAGGAAGTGTTTCATAAATACTTAGACTAATTGGTTAACTTCTAGAAGACAGAACTTATATTTTATTCATCTCCTCACCCAAGATCAAACAGCACCCAGAGTAGGCATGAGGTTTCGAACCGAATTTTAGTCACACTACCAAAACATCATAGAAAGAGAGGCCTATGGAATGTTTTCTGATAGTTAGGAAACATCATTTTCATCATTTAATTTCACAATTCTGCCTGCTCATTATTTGGGGAACATCATCAAATTGAGAAGCCCAGTAGTGAGTTAAGAGTAGGGGTGGTAGGCAAACTGCTTCTGTCATGCCATCCTGAATAAATTCATAGTAGATGCTTTTGTGACGGGAAAGGTTCCAAGGCCATGTTTGATCTCAGTGTAATGTGTAAAATGATAAATCAGCACTCTTTAGGAGCTCAGCAAGCGGTGGGGCAGCAGCATATATGCTACGTAGTTGCAATCCCTTTGTAAACCAGAGAGGGGATAACAAATAATACAGCCACACAAGAGGCTTCACCAGTGCCTGCTCAAGCATTCATCTAGGATGTCAGCGAACCTTGACAATTAACTCATTACTTATTAGGATGCTGCTGTGCTATTTGGTCTGATTGAATAATATTTTAAAGCAACAAGCTGTTCTTCCTGTAAGAACCGAAGCCTTCCCCTGCTTAAAGAACACTAACATAGTTTCCTTTTAAAATAAGTACAATATGTACAAATATTTGAAGCCAAATCAATAAAAAAGGATTTTGGGCATTCCCATCAGTAAGTTTTTTAAAATGACCCAGATTTATATAAACTTTATTCTATATAAACTCTATTATATAAACTATATATATATGTATAAACTCATATATAAACTCTATGAATATTTGTTGTTGTTGCCGTTTAGTTGCTAAGTTGTGTCTGACTCTTTAGTGACCCCATGGACTGTTGCCCACCAGGCTCCTCTGTCCATGGGATTTCCCAGGAAAGAATACTGGAGTGGGTTGTCATTTCCTTCTCCAGGGGATCTTCCTGACCCAGGGATCAAACCCTGTCTCTTTACCACTGAGCCACCAGGGAAGCCCATAATGAATATTACCTTACACTGAAACACTGCCTAGTATTTTAAAAATTCTTACCCATCCATTATTTCATCTGAGAATGGTTCCAAAGAATTACACAGCCAACTCATATGGCAACAAATACCCATTACTTCGACATTATCTAACTAACAGGATGTTTTTTTTCCATGTTTGTGTACTTTTATTTTTAAACATTTGGCAAAATACACATAATATGAAATTTGCCTTTTTCACCATTTTAAGGTTAAAGTTCTGAGGCATTAAGTACATTCTCATTTTTGTGCAACCATAACCACCACCCATGTCCAGAACATTCTCCATCTTCCTAAATGGAAACTATATCCATTAGATAATAACTCCCCATTCTGACCTCCCTCAGCCCTTAGCAACCACCTTTCTTCTTTCTGTGTCTATGAATTTGTCTATTCTAGATAGCTCATGTAAGTGGAGTCATACAATATTTGTCCCTTTTTGACTAGCTTATTTTACTGAGCATGATTTCTTCAAGCTTCATCTATGTCATAGCATAATTAATAGAATATTTTATTGGCCACATATGGCTTTCTTTTCGTTTAATTTGGTCTTTAAAAACATTATCTGAACCTTTGCTTAAAGATGTAAAGGTGTTTCCATTTGACCCTATTCTCTCAAATACTGTGCACATATACACACTAAACTATCAAGGAAAAAATCCCATTTACTTGGAAATAGCAATGCTGCTCTAACTATAAAGCATAGCTGACCAATACTGTGAAACCTGTATGTGTAAAGATGAATACGCATCCTCAAAACTCAAGCAGGAAGAGGATTTCACCAGGAGCAAGAGGCATGGCCCTAAAGGCTTGCTGAAAAGTTATTTTGTTGAAGCAATGAGAGTGGGAACAGAGGCAGGTTAAATCATTGCTGATCTGCACAGCAGGGGATCCAAAGAGGAACCAAAGCTGAGTGGCTCTTTCTGTGGCCCACAGTATAACCATCTGCTGGACAGAGACCATCAGAGAAGAACAGGGTGGTGGATGAACAAGAGGCAGAAGTCCTCGGACTGTGACACTCTCAGCCTGTCAAGAGTTTTTGCTAAAAATCACACCAGCTTTCTGAATGACAAAAAGTTAAAGCCAGGACCCTGAGTATAAGACAAACTTAAAATAGATTTTGTGAAAAGGCATTTGTGACAAATCTCAACCAAACTGTTCTTGTTTTCCTAGCTGCCTCTACCAAAATTGTAGAATGCTCCAACTTAATAGCTCTCCTTCACTCCACTCTGAAATATTCTTCCGAAACTAATAACCCAAAGATAATAATCAGAAATGCATCAATTTGAGACCTATGCATAAAAACTACAAAACTAAGGTAAGCAATTAAACACTAAAACCCCACAACAGGAAAAGAGGGGATAATGAGATTAAGACAATTTTATGGAAACAGAAATCAATAAAAGTGCTTAGAGAAATGCATCTCAATAGACACAAAAATATTAGAGGGCTGTAGAAAGAGTTCAAAGGATACAGGATTTTAAATAGGCAATTATTATGAGATTATAGAAGATTTAAAAAGTTGGCAGTGCTCAAGACAGAAATACAAAAACAAAGCAGAATTATGACAAATGAAAGGCTTGTTAAAAGCACAAATGTAAAACAAACATAACTGAAAACAGATCTAGAAATATAGTGGAGAGGCCTGAAATGACATAAGATAAGAACCAAGATATTATCATGATTAAAAGGAAGATGATGAATAACCCTGATTATAAGGCAAAGGAAATCTGACATCCCTAAAACTGGTATTCCTGAAAAAGAGGACAGGGAAAAAATGGAATAAAAACAAAGTTATAAAAGAAGAAAACAATCCTGGATTAAAGATTTGAAATTACAGATAAAAAGTCATACCATTTCCTAAGAAAACCTGATCAAGTACTGGGGAAGTTGCTGAGCTCCAAAGATAAAAAATAGTCTGTGGATACCTAGCTGTGAAAAATAAAGCAGAAAAAAATTATGTTGGCCCTGACTTCTTCCTAGCAATATTAAATATGGAATAGTGAAATAATATGGGCAAAATTCTAAGGAAAATGTGACCTAAGAATTTCATAACCAGACAAATTGTTCTTGTTTTGCTAGTTGCCTCTAGTATGAGACTGGTAGGGATTCTCTGTAGGGGAAGCAAGGCCACCATGGGTCCAAGACTGAATACACAAGGAGGTCACCCTAGATTACTGGAAGACTGTGTGGCCTAGAATTCTGGAAGACTCACAGATAAGGCCAGGAAGTGTATGAAGTGGTAACAGTTATGAGTAAGGTCAGGGGTTTTTCTGTTTAAAAGCTGAGCTTAAGAAATGTTAATTTGCTTCTTTTATCCATTCATTTAGTCAATAAATATTAAGTTTCTGTTAGTCTCTGGTGTCAATACTCTGTCTGTGAGTCGCGCAGTCATATCTGACTCTTCATGACCCCATGGACTGCAGCCCTCCACGCTCCTCTGTCCATGGGATTCTCTAGGCAAGAATACTGGAGTGGGTAGCCATACCCTTTTCCAGAGGATCTTCCCAATCCAGGAATCAAACACAGCTCTCCAGCACTGCATGCAGATTCTTTACCATCTGAGCTACCAGGGAAGTCCTGTCAATACTCTACACAGTTTATTTTGTATATATGATCAATAGTGCTTTAGAATAATCACTTCTTTTCATCATAACTCTGAAGAGTGCTTCCCCATTATCTCAGAAGTATGGAGGAAACATAGGAAGCACATGTCAACTGGTTAATTCTATGAAGCAAATCCCTAGAAATGTATGTAAAACAGGTATTTATTATCTGAATATTTCTAACAAAAATTTTACACTGCAAAGTTCCCTGAGAGGGTGTAATGCACTGTGATAGGGATTCGGTGGTAGGAGATAATACTTTAGGTAGAAGGATGGGGAGGAAGACTTTAACAGAAATTCTCTGTGGTAACTGGTACTTGAACCAGGCCTTGCATTACAGGTGGATTTTGACCTTTGGGAATAATCCCAAGTAGGGCAACTGTGGGAATGAAGGCATAGAAATGGAAGAAGTTCTAGATGTATGCTGGAATTGAGACTGTTGGGTGGGGAGACCCTAGAAATCAGGGTGGGGTGAGTCTCTGTGAGACCCGATGGAGAGCCTTGAAGTCCAGACTAACCTTGGAGTTTCATTCTGTCATCATTGAAGTGCTACTGTGTCAACATAGAGCAAAACCCCGACAGCTCATTGGTAAAGAATTCGCCAGCGATGCAGGAGACACAGGAGATGCGGGTTCAATCTCTGGGTCGGGAAGATGCCCTGGAGAAGGAAATGGCAACCCGCTCCAGTATTCTCGCCTGGAAAACCCCATGGACGGAGGAGCTGGGAGAGCTACAGTCCATGGGGCCGCACGACTGAGTGAATAAACCACCAAAGCTCCAATAGTACCACCAGGTGGCGCTAGTGGTAAAGAACCCATCTGCCAATGCAGGAGACACAGGAAAGAAGGGTTTGATCCCTGGGTTGGGAAGATTTCCACGGAGGAGAAAATGGCAACCCATTGCAGTATTCTTACTTGGAGAATCCCATGGACAGAGAAGCCTAGAGGGCTACAGGGTTGCAAAGAGTCGGACACAACTGAAGCAACTTCCCAGAGCACACAAGCCCCAATACTTTGGCCACCGGATGCAGAGTCAGCTCATTGGAAAAGACCCTGATGCAAGCAAAGATTGAAGGCAGGAGGAGAAGGGGACGACAGAGGATGAGATGGTTGAATGGCATCACTGACTCAATGGACGTGAGTCTGAGCAAACTCCAGGAGATGGTGGACAGGGAAGCCTGGGGTGCTGCAGTCCACAGGGTCTCAACGAGTTGGCCATGACTGAGAAACTGAACACCACTGCACTTAGGGAGGATAAATCTGGCAGAAACTTCATAAGATGAACAGAGAGGGCCCAGGCCGGAGGACAGTTACATGGCGAACGGAGGGTTTAGCAAAAGAGTGTTGGGAGGACCTGGCCTGACACAGTGCAAGTGGGGCACTGGAGAGGTGTTAGAGATTCATTCCAGGGGTGAAGCAGCAGCAAACTAAGTTCGAAAAAGGGCTGAACATGAAAACACCAGATGAAAGAAAATAGGGGTCAAACCCAAACCCCAAGTGGTTACTTAGGAGCTGCTCCCAGTTTCCTCAACCTTTAAGGGTGTTTTCCAGTTGTGAATGCAAACAGTTTCATCAAAGAGGCAAGTGAGCCCCTGTCAGAGTCTACGATCAGATCAGGAACACCTGAGACTTCTAATTTAGAGCAGCATCCCTAGGCGCTAAAATATGAGACTGGAGAAGACATCTGGATATTTGCTATATGAAGACCCCTGAGGGGAGAGAATGGAAGACACCATCCCCTTTGCAGTTACACCAGGGAAGGGACCCCAGGCACCTCGGATTCTGTTTGTCCACTCAGAGCAGAGGCCACCTAGAGACTGAGAGGTGGGTTCTCGCCAGCCTAACTATTCGTAAGGAGGCCACTCTCCTAACACCCACCCAGGTGAATGGGCATCCAAGTCTGACTGCCTTTAGATGGGAATACCAGACCACTTTACCTGCCTCCTGAGAAACCTGTGTGCCGGTCAAGAAGCACAGTTAAAACCAGACATAGAACAATGGACTGGTTCCAAATTGGGAAAGGAGTACATCAAGGCTGTATATTGTCAGCCTGGTTATTTAATTGCTATGCAGAGTACATCATGTGAAATGCTGGGCTGGGTGAAGCTCAAGCTGGAACCAAGACTGCCAGGAGAAATATCAATAATTTCAGATATTCAGATGACACCACCATTATGGCAGGAAGCAAAGAGGAACTAAAGAGCCTCTTGATGAAAGTGAAAGAGGAGAGTGAAGAAGTTGGCTTAAAACTCAACATTCAAAAAGCTAAGATCATGGCATCTGGTCCCATCACTTCATGGCAAATAGATGGAAAAACAATGGAAACATTGACAGACTTTATTTTCTTGGGCTCCAAAATCACCAAAGATGGTGACTGCAAGCATGAAATTAAAAGATGCTTGCTCCTTGGAAGAAAAGCAAAGACAAACCTAGACAGTGTATGAAAATCAGAGACATTACTTTGCTGTCAAAGGTCCATCTAGTCAAAGCTATGGTTTTCCCAGCAGTCGTGTATGGATGTGAGAGCTGGACCATAAAGAAGGATGAGCACTGAAGAACTGATGCTTTCAAACTGTCGTGCTGGAGAAAACTCTTGAGAGTCCCTTGGAGAGCAAGGAAATCAAATCAGTCAATCCTGAAGGGAATCAACCGTGAATATTCATTGGAAGGACTGATGCTGAAGCTCCAATACTTTGACCACCTGATGCGAAGAGCTGACTCATTGGAAAAGACCCTAATTCTGGGAAAGATTGAAGGTAAGAGGAAAAGGGGACAAGAGGATGAGATGATTAGATGGCATCACCGACTCAATGGACATGAATCTGAGCAAGCTCCAGGAGATGGTGAAGGACAGGGAAGCCTGGTGTGCTGCAGTCCATGGGGTCATAAAGAGTTGGACATGGCTGAGCAACTGAACAACAACAGCGACAATGGTTTGCAGAGTGCCCTGGAGAACAAAGGACAGAGACAGTGCCTCAGATCTGGCTATCTTAGGAATGCCACCTCTGGTATCAAAACACACCTGGGCTCAAATACCATTTCTGCCACTTAGCTGAAATGGTGACATTAGCTTAGCTAGCTTGGATAGTAACATCTCACTGGGTTAGTGTGGGGGTTTCCCAGGACAATAACAGCGGGTGGTAAACGGCCTGAGAGGCTTCAGTGCTCAGCAGACGGGCGCCCTGTGCGCCTCACCCCACCCTTCCCAGTGTACCTGCCGCCTCAGCCACTGGTTTCCTGCAAAGTCACCTCTGACTCCTGAAGCTGTGTCTTTAGTCTTCTTCCTGCCCATTCTCACTCTCCCTCTCCTTCGCTGGAACACTCTTCTGTCCTGTTTCCTGGGAAACTGTCTCACTTCCTCCTCCTACGTCTTGCTCTTCTTCCTTCTGAATCCAACTGTCTGTCTCTCTGTGCTTTTTACTATTCTGCTCCTCCTTCCTTGGACGTTACCACCGAGAAGACACAGGAGGAGTCCCAGCAGCACGTAGCACAAAAACTCATCTCCTTGGTTGGCAGAGCAGTTCTGAATATCTGACCCTCGTGTTAGGAAGAAATGGGCACCTTCAAGGGGCCGAAAGTGACTGTTTTTCTAAAGCCCACCCAGAGACAGGAACACTGTGGTTATTTCACAGAAAACCTTACTGTGGGTTAATACAAGACCTTCCTCACAAATTATAAATATGCAGACATGGGAAATAGCCTAGACCACTAGGCACTGGGTAGGCCTCCGCTCTGAGCCACAGAACTACATTTGAGTGAAGTTCACACAAGGCCACTGAATCACCAAAAGGCAATTCCAGGCTCAGCACCTCTTTTGTAGGGCAAGGATGGGAGCCACTCCCACCACACACGCTGCTCCTATTTAGTTCTACGGCTACCAGGTGGCTGGGCTGGGACCACAGTCAGAACTGCTGAAGTGACCTTTTGCCCAGCGTTGCCCACATACAACATCCTGGTCTTTTATTAGGCAAGCTAAACCAGAAACAGATCTCTCTTTAAATTCTTAATGTTGTGTGGAATTGAAACAAGGTCTGAAATCACAAAGTCTGAGTCTCCTGCACATGCTGAGGCCATGTGTTTTGGGCAGCATTTTAAGTTTCTTGGAGGCACAGATCTTGCCTGCTGACCCTCATATAAGGGACTGTCATCACTGCAAGCTCAGAGCTTAAGGTGTTCTGAGGGGAGGGGAAAATTAGGCAGAGATCCTTTGGTTAAAGGCCCCTCAGACCCCTGCTGGGGAGTAAGGGAATTCAGTCCTTTGGAGCCTCAAGCTCAGAAATTGCTTTGCTGGGTTATTTAGCAGTACCTTCACTGGTGATGTTTCCCTGGGTTCTATAATTTCTAGGCAATTCTAGCTAGAAGTTTCAAACATTTCTTTTTGCATTATCAACAGATCTCTTCTCTTAAATGGCCTGGCTTGGTGAGTGGGGTAGCTGGTAGAATCTTCCGAGGGACTTCATTTTCTGTTCCATAGTCTCCTGTCCAACAAGGCTTAACACTGGCACATTATCAGGTATTATTTCTACTCCTTTATTCAAGACTCTGCTCTGAGGGGCCTTCTCTGACACCTCTAAGCACCCACCTATCTAACCAGTCATTTGTCAACAAATATTTCTTGAGCTTCTGCTAGGTACCAGGGCTCGTGCTGGTCACTTGGTGGGTGGGTGGGGGGAGGGTGGGTAGGACGGCGGTAACAGGCATAAATAAACTGTGATTTCTCAAAGCAAGAGGCATGTAAAGAATCACATTAAGCTGTGAGAAATAAAACAATATAAAGAAAGTGCTATGGAAGCCAGAGGAAGCAGTAATTCACTTTACTCAAATGGTGGGATAAGGGAAGGATCCCAGAGGCAGTTGTGCTTCAGCAGAGACTCAAAGGATGAGGATTCACCAAGGAGAGAAAAGAAAGAGCATTCATGGCAAGATGAACAGCGTGAGCAGAGGTAACAGATGACGAAGTACTTGGCATATTGAAAACGCTGCAGAGAGGCTGACTAGAACACTGTCTACATGAATGAGAAAGTGGAGGAGTGAAGCTGGAAATAGGCTGGCTTAGTTTATGGAGCAGTTAGCAAACTGTTCTTCAGGCCAGTGGTTTTCCAAGTGTGGTCTCCAGACCATCAGCATATGGCGAAAACTTGTCAGAAATGCAAATTCTCAGACCCCACCCCAGACTAACCCTCAGATCTATGGCATCAGAAACTTTGGTAGGGAGGTGATGAGCACCAGGGAGGAGACAGCCGTCAGTGTGGTTAACTCTATGCAACTGTGATCCAGTAAGGATGGAAAACCACTGCTACAGGCAGAGGGGGCATTACAGATGTCTAATTAGAGCAACGACATAGCACCCCTGTGTTTACAGAGAACATGTTGGCATCAATATGGAGCAGGAGAGAGGTGAGAACGGGAGGTTAGGGGACTATTCAGCAGACTTTTGTAATGATCTGCGTAAGAGATGAAGAAATGAAGTCATCCATCCACCTTGTCCACGCCTCATCTAAGCAGGTAAGTTACAGGAGGAAAAAGAGTCACTCAACTAGGATCACTGGTTTCACAATCAATTCATGAGTACCCACATCACCCTTCAATACCATCCAAAATATATGCCCATAGAGGCAATATGGCATAGAGGTTAACAGGGCAAAGTGTATAGCCAGACTGAGAAGGTTTGAATCTCAGCTCTACCAATATTAGCAGTGAGACTTGAGGCAAGTTACTTAAGCTTTCTGTGCCTCAGTTTGCTTCTAAGTAAAAAACTCTAGGGGGGGGGGTATTTTCTTGGAAGGAAGAAGTTTGCAGCATCTGGTGAGAGGGATGTTCAGATACAGTTGGGCTGAGATATGTGGTAAATGTTTGGAAGAGCCACTGCAGGATAAAGAACAGAACTGCTGACCAATCGGGAGAAACAAGCTGGGGCAGGGAATGGGAACTATGCAGTGCTCACCTGGTCAGTCATGTCTGACTCTTTGCAGCTCAATGGACTGTAGTCACACCAGGCTCCCCTATCCATGGAATTTTCCAGGCAAGAATACTGGAGCGGGTTGCCATTTCCTACTCCGGGGGATCTTCCCGACCCAGGAATCGAACCCATGTCTTTTACATCTCTTGCATTGGCAGGAGATTCTTTACAACTAGCGCCACCCAGGAAGCCTGAAATGCACGCGGCTGGAGCCAATTAGCAGGGTTATGCTTTCCCCCAGCCCTGTGCTGTTAACCATCAAAGAACAGGAGCAAATCAAGTCAGCATTGGAGCTGATCCAAAGTGGGGAATCACAGAGTGGGCAGAGGAACTGAGATTCCAGAGCACATGGGGATAAAGAGTGCTGGTGACAGAAATGCAAGAGCCAGGTAAGGATACGTGTCCTAATGCAGTCTGCCAGTTTCAGTTACTTACATACTTATTCACGGCTTTCCCATGTCCTTCCTATTGCGAGAAAATTACCTTTAAGATGACTATTTTTACTTGGTCTCTTTCTAAGAACAGCTACAATGAAATCATGGGTTGGATTCTTTTTCAGACTCCCCTGCTGGCACAGTAGACAGGAATCTGCCTGCCAATGCAAGGGACATAGGTTCCATCTCTGATCCAGGAAGATTCCCCATGCCATGGAGCAACCAAGCCTGTGCCTCACGACTACTGAGCCCACGGCTGCGACTACTGAAGCCCATGAGCCCAGAACCTGTGCTCTGCAACGAGAGAAGCCACCGCAATGAAAAGTCCAGGCCCAGCAAACAAGAGTAGCCTCTGCTCACCACAACTAGGGAAAGCCCACAAGCAGCAGCAAAGACCCAGTGCAACCAAAAATAATTTTTAAAAAATTCTTATTCAATAAATATGTTTTAAAATTGTTCATTCATATACAACCAAGAATCCTCTCACTCATTCTGTGCTAGGAAAAATCCATCAAGTTATTGTTAAGAACTTGGGCTCTGACCTGAGTTTAATTCCATCTAATAGGAGTAGTGAGATTTTTCCACTAATGGTGTGATTTTTTGATGATATACTTAATCGCTTTAATCCTCAAGTTTCTAATCTGAAAACTGGCACGGACAATATCTACTTCATAAATCATCGTGAGAATTAAATAAGGTAATTCACACAAAAGGCTCAGCCTCCACAGTGCAAAAACATTTACGATGCTAATGATTAAAGAACATGAGACGCAACACCTGACGCTTTCACAGACTAGAATCTTCCCTGTGGCCAAAGGAGATTCCCATCGGTTCTCCTCAGAAACATGTCTCTCCTCCCAATGTCTAACAGGACGCCATGTCCATTGTGGCTGGAAATTAATCCTTATTTTCTCTTCAAAGACTCCCAATTCCTCATGACACTTCTACACAGGGACACAGGAGTGTCATTTTCTTCCAGACAGAAACTTCCATGCGTGAATCATTTTCTCATGGGATTCCTGCCAGGTAACACTTCTAAGCAGAGTGTTACCTACTGACAGGCCTTGAGGCCGCTCACCTGTGGAGCATACTCCCACCTCTTTCTCACATTTGTCTGTCGTGTACTGCTGCTTATTTCAGTCTCTCATCCTGGTGCTGAGTTATTCTTGCTGTCCAGCTAGCTAGAGGACACACATTTAGTTGTGGGGGTTCAGTACATCCTGTTACACAGTCCATCAGAACCATCCTCCCCCTACAACACATGGGCCAAATTCTACTGTGGGTAACTGGCTGCTAGCTTCTGACCCCTAGTCTCCTCTCGGAGGGGTATGACAATCTTGTTGGATTCATCTGTTATGTCATTAAACAGCTGTCATATTGTACCCTATAGAAGGAGTCATTTATCCCACCAACAGATGAGGAAAGGGAGCTATTTAAATAAGGGGGTCCCTGGAGAAAGCGGGAAAATCGTGTTCAGTACACACACAAGGTACCCTTCTCCTGACCTTTATCTACTTGTCAACGTGTATAAAGGGCAAAGAACATTTTACACATCTAACGATTTCTACATTATTAGGGCCAATGCTGTTTTGTTCTTGCTGGTGTTTCAAATGCCTGTTTCTCCTATGTGCAATACTCCATGGGGATTCTGGTACATAGCAGACCTCAAACACTCAAACGAATGAAACGTAAACTCAGCTTCAGTCTATATAAGGAGTCAACTTCTTTCCTACTGACTAACCTTGCTTTTATGTCTCTAGGAAAAGTCAAACTCATTCAGGAAAAGTTATTTTTATGAGAATATATATAGACTTAGCCCTTTCGTGGACAAAAGGAGTGGGCAGTGACCCACTTCTAACTCCTTCTGTGCTCCCATTTGAGGGTACTATAGATCCACAGGTTTCGCCTCGTTCATTGTACTAAGCAGCAAGCGTGCAGTAGACGTGTCTCCATTTGTTGGGGCGCAGCTGAGACATAGGCGGGGGGAAAGCTCTCTAGCACATCTAGCCAGGGCCTCAGCCCTTGATGCCGGCCCCACACCCACCCGCATATTTAACTTCAAGATGACCATTTTATTAACCAACCAGAATGATACATAATCTTTATTTTGCATTTCCATGTCTACAAAAATTAATGTAACGATGCCACTTCTACTGCGAGGACCACACACTGACTTCACCTGCAATCACCTCCCTCATCTTCTCCAGCTCCCTCTCACTACACTGTCGACCCTGAGGGGGAAGAATCCATCTTCACGGAGCTCCCACGGGCGCCAGGCACTCAGCTAGGTCTGCTCCGTGCTGCCTCCTTCAGTCCTCACAAAGTGCCTGTGAAGCAGGAATTCTCAGCTTCCTACGAGAGCAAGGCCAAGGCCCCGTGGAGGTTAACACCTCACCCAGAACAGTAAGGCTAGCAAGTGGTGGAGCTGGGATCTGAACCCACGTGGTTATTTCAAAAGTTCATGTTTTGCAGGCTGGTCGGACTAGAGCTGCCTCTCTGAACCATGACCACATCTGGGTGCTTGTTCTATTGCTGGCACCCAGTCATGTGCTTTTCATATTAAGCAGGGGGACGGAGGCTCCGGGCAACTCTATTAGACTTCATTATAACTATTTAATATTGTCTAAATGTTATTTTTCCTGTTTCTGAAAGGTGAAGAAATACAGATCTCACAATAAATAGTGAAAAACTCCCTACCCATTGCGATATTAATTGCTTTACCACAAGGTCTTTTGGGGATGACTACATCATAAAGACAGAACTGTGCTCCCCACCATATGGGATGTTAGTCACTCCTGGCTGCTCCTCTACATCCCTGGAAAAAAGCCAGTATCAATGTCTCTTGTGCTGTGAGACCTGTGAGAACATGCATTACCAGAGCTAACGAGGGGTACGTTGAAAGGAGAAAAAAAAATTGTCAACCAGTGCCCCAAGAAGTTGTCATCACTGAAGCATGATAGAGGAAAGAAACTGGTTAGTCAGGCTTCAAAAGTTATGCTTCTAGTTACTTATCAACTAAAACCCTCATATTATTCTTTAGACATTTAAAAAGTGGTCATGACTTGTGGATTTACAATTGGAATAAAAGAGGAAATTCTCATTAATCAAACATTTGCATTATAAACTATGCTAGGTCCAGCACCTACTTTTGTTTAGTCCTTGCAATTCTAGTAGCTGTGAGCATAAGCTTTAGGATCAGACAAGTCTGTGCTTGAATTCCAGCTCTGTTGTGTGACCTCTCATGAGTTATTTCACTCCACTCTCTGCCTTGATTTCCTCATCTGTAAAATGCAGGTCATCACACACAGCCTGCAGCTCTGTGGTGAGGAATAAGTAATGTTTACAAAGCATTTAGCCCATCCTAGCACCCAGCATGCAGTCAATTGTTATGTTCATTAATTCTTTCAACAAATATATATTGGACAGCTATTTATGTCAGGTATTGTTTTTGTTCCTGGAAACACAGTGGTATATGAAACAGACAGAAGCCCTGTCTTGTAGTGTTTAATATTCAGAAACATAATTATGATGATTAACAACCGAGTGAGTTATGGGGTAGATTTACTACTGGCCTCAGTTTACATGTGAGGAAACTGAGGCACAGAAATTCATTTCTCCAAGTTACCTTGGTGGCAGGAATCCATCAGCTCTATTGTACAGGCAAAATGACAGAGTTGTCTTAATTACTGCATACGTGTGAGGAATGGTCATGGTAATTCACAAATGCAGCCTCATTTATTCTGTATGCTGTCAATGCGGGCAGTCTAAAACCGCAGAAAAACTCAGGATTTACAGTCAGGGGGTTTGATTTAAATCATGACTCTGTTACTTACTTGATGTCATATATCCTCTGTGAACACCTGGATCTCTTTGAACCTGTCTATTCATCTACACAGTGGGGATAACAGTATACTCAGTGCCATGTGAGGGATCAAAAGAAGCACAGAAGCTCAGAAACTTTGTCAGTCTTACTATATTTTGGAAAGGAATATTAGAATACAACCATTTCTGAGCAGACTGTTTTCGCTCCAGAGGTAACATATACTAAAACTTGTACCACTGCTTTTTAGAGCATATTCTTGATCAATATACTCAGACTTGCCATGGAGAGTATGCAGGCTGGGTCCTGCCTAAGGTCACTGAACCCAGGAGGCAGACAGTGACTAAAATACAGCCTACTCTGCTCCCCAAGTTGTGCACCCAAATACAGGACCACCTTCACACAGAGGAACCAGCCACCTTTCTCTAATTTTGCCCCAAGACAGAGTATGGGCTAGCAGTGTCCTTGATTAAACTGTTTTCCTTTAATCATCTTCCACTTATTTCTGTCCAAGTAATTCTTATTTCTTATCCCTCCAGCTTCCGTTCCTTCCAGCCTGTGCTCTTTTCTCTCCTCCCTGATTTCTTTTCTCACCAGGAAGTCTTTCCAATGGCTAATTTAAACCCACATGGTCCTCCTCCTGCCAGTCCCTTTTCTTGCCTTATGTGTTTCCCAAGCCCAATTGAAGAACATCCCTCCATCCTCTCTGCCACCCAGTCTGACAAAGAATGTCACCTCTCGGACTGTCCTGAAAGACTAAAGGAATGAGTGCTGTCAGGAGAGCCAGGCGCTGTCACTAAGAAACTCAGTAACCATATTCAAGTCCTCATTATGCAATTTGATGAAATTACAAAAATAACCAAATAACCACACAGCTCATTTTTAAACATAGAAGTACATAAAGCTCTCAAAAGCAAATATAACAGAATGAATGCAACTCATAAAGTTGCATTTAGACACTTACCCCTAATTGACTAAAAATTGAATAGGGAGGAAGGGATTTATGAGTGAAAGATGCAACAGTAACAAGTAAATGTAGAGAAATTGGAATCTTCACTAGAGCAATAAACACAGCTTAATGTCAGAGGAAAAGAGAACATTGTCATGCAAATCATGTGTTGAATGGTGTCAAATAGGATCAGCAAAGGAGGACCCGCAAGTTATAATTGTTCCCAGATTTTAGCATATCCAGTGAGATAGGTCTCCAATTTGCTGAACAGATCTGCACTTATTCTAATGCTGACAGTATAAGCTGTTTCTATAAACATGACACTTAGGATGCTGTGGATACTTGGCAACCTGCAAGCAGTATCTAAGGTTTTAAAGGGAAGTGGGCTGGTGATAAATGGTGAAAGAGAAGATAATTATTCCCCCTCTAATTCTGATTCACCTGCCACTAAGGGCTGTGAAAGGAAACACAGGGAAGCGGAAGAGGAGGAGGAGGAGGTGAGGGTGGGGAAAGAACTCTGAAGGAATTTACACCCACTCAGAGGTGAAGGTGAGGAACTGAAGCTGATTAAGAAATAGCAGAGAAACTTTCCTAAGCCCCGGCAACCTCAGTCACAGCCCATCCTACCTCCTTTTGTGTTTTATCTGCAGCGTTTCTGCTTGCCTGCCTCTTCCCCACACAGCCATCTGAAATACACCGTGACTGTGTTAACACCCGGACTGACTCGACTCCCCTGCTTCTCCTTTCCTCACCTGAATGCCCGCTGGGCACACAGTGGCGGGGGCTGAAAAATGGGAAGGTGAAAACAACTCCACCAGAATGTAATAGCAAAACAGGGATCTCCCGGGGATGTACGTGTCAGCTTTTATCAGGAAAGGACTCTCGCAGCAGTAGGATCTGCAACCTTTAAGCCAGAGGTGACTCAGAGGAGGAGGAAAACATGTTTCTAATATAATGACCTACATGATTCAGGAACACAACGACAGAATACAGACTCCAGATCAGCAGCTTTTAGGGAGTCACAGGCAGAGCAATCCTGGAGGCTCTATATAAGTGGATGGTAACATTTCATTGATCCTAAAGGGGGTTGGTAAAAGTGAGAAAATGAAACACACACTGTAGAGGAAAAGAAACCGGAGTCATTTAGCCTGACAAGGATCAAAATAATGAGATCCTTAAGAAAAGGGTTTGAAATCATTGTAAATAAATCCAGTGGGGGGTTGTAGTGGAAAGCACTTTGCCCTGGGAATCAGATCTGGGTTCTAAGTCAGTGCTCCAGTGGGTGTTCCTGAGAGGGGACTGATGAAGCCCTTATTCCAATGGCCTGTGAATTAATGTTTGCTTCTTTCACTTTAGGAAATATGGACAAAAAAAAAAAAAAAAAGAGCATCACTTAATCTACAAAATTAGAAGCATGACCATGTGAGAACCATCTAGGGAATTTTTCAGTCCTCTTAATGACTGCAAGGAAATCCAACCAGTCCATCCTAAAGGAGATCAGTCCTGGGTGTTCATTGGAAGGACTGATGCTGAAGCTGAAACTCCAATACTTTGGCCACCTCATGTGAAGAGTTGACTCACTGGAAAAGACCCTGATGCTGGGAGGGATTGGGGGCAGGAGGAGAAGGGGACGACAGAGGATGAGATAGCTGGATGGCATCACCAACTTGATGGACATGAGTTTGGGTGGACTCCGGGAGTTGGTGATGGACAGGGAGGCCTGGTGTGGTGCGATTCATGGGGTCGCAAAGAATCAGACACGACTGAGCAACTGAACCGAACTGAAGGATCTCTGTCATCTGACCCGACAAAGTGATACAGTTGCACATTCATTAGCCAAGGAGTCCAGAACGACGGGGTCTCATGCCAACTAGTAAGTGTGACCTGGTGTTCTTTATACCTCATTCACCTCGTCTATAAAATGAGGGATACATGTTAAACCATAAACTTGACTTCAGAAGGCTTGTCATCTGGCACACCACACCCGGTTCTCACTATTTGCTCACAGATGCCCTCTGGGGTTTCTCATTCCTCTGCTTCTCCCCTCCAAAACGGCCGTGCCCAGACCTACCACCTGCCTTCTGCTTTTGCTGTTCTCGAACTAGAACTTGAATCCATCCATACTCTCTTCCAAACACTTATCACTTACCCTACCATCCATAAATTATTCCCAGCTGCTCGGATATCTGGCCTGCTTTGCAGTTTTCCTTTTCTTACAGACCACAACATATCACTTAGCACTTGATTATGTTATCTGACGCCATCCTCAAATTATCTTCTATGACTTAGGGTTGTTTCTTTAACAATATAAGAAATTCCTTAATTCTTCAACTTCTATATTCTTTACAGTACATAGTCAATAAAGATGTAATGGAGATATAGTCTACCTAATTTAACAAAGTAGAAACTATGGATGGATACCAACCTCATTTTCATAGAACAGAGCAAAACTGCATGATTCCTAGAACTCCAGACCTAAACTTGACTTTAGTTATGTTGTTTACACTCTGAAATTTCCTTGACTATTCTTGAATATTAGTAATTCAAATATTTTGAAGGTCTTCCATGTGCCAGTTCTATATGTATCATCTCACTTAATTCTCACAGCCACTGAATAAAGTAGTATCACTGATCCAGTTTTATAGATGGAGACAGGGGAAGCACAGAAGGTTAAGCAATTTGCCCAAACCTACAGAGCAATAATCTTCCCAGGTGGCACTAGTGGTAAAGAACCCAGCTATCATACAGAAAATTCCCGTTGGCTATCTATGGCTATATGTCTCAGGAAATTCAAACAGGGACTCTATATCAACCCAGGGGGGTGGGATGGGGAGGCAGATGGGAGGGAGGTTCAAGAGGGTAGGGATGTATGTATCAGTTCATTTGAGTTCAGTTCAGCCGCTCAGTCGTGTCCAACTCCCTGCGACCCCATGAATTGCAGCATGCCAGGCCTCCCTGTCCATCACAAACTCCCAGAGTTTACTCAAACTCATGCCCATTGAGTCGGTGATGCCATCCAGCCATCTCATCCTCTGTCATCCCCTTCTCCTCCTGCCCCCAATCCCTCCCAGCATCAGGGTCTTTTCCAACTTTCCTTCAGAGAGTGAGAAAGTTTGCTTAAAGCTTAACATTCAGGAATCTAAGATCATGGCATCTGGTCCCATCACCTCATGGGAAATAGATGGGGAGACAGTGGAAACAGTGTCAGACTTTATTTTTCTGGGCTCCAAAATCACTGCGGATGGTGACTGCAGCCATGAAATTAAAAGACGCTTACTCCCTTGGAAGGAAGGATGTATGTATACCTATGGCTAATTCATGTTGAGGTTTGACAGAAAATAACAAAATTCTGTAAAGCAATTATCCTTCAATTAAAAAATTTTAAAAAATTGTTTTTTAAAAGGACCCACCTTCCAATGCAGGAGATGTAAGAGATGAGGGTTTGATCCCTGGGTTGGCAAGATCCCTGGAGAAGAAAATGGCAACCCACTGCAATATTCTTGCCTGGAGAATCCCATGGACAGAGGAGCCTGGCAGACTACAGTCCATAGGGTCGCAAAGAGTCAGATACGATGGAACATGCACACACAGAGCAGTAAGTAAGGGTAGAGCTGAGACTTGAAATCAGCTTGTCTAAATTCTGAATCCAGTTTGTAACCTCCATACAATTCTACTATACAGCTGCAGTGTGAGTTTATTTGGCTGTAGTTTCCTTCACTTCACTAAAGCGATAAACTCAAGATTACCAGGCATAAAATAGCTTCAAGTATGAAACTTTCTTGTTACTTAAGCTGAAAACATTGATTAACAGTGACTTACTATTTGCTGCTCACTCGATGCCAGGCATGAATATAAGCACTCACATGACTGCCTAAAGCTAATCACGTAAATATCATGTATAGTAGATACATATATAATTCTTTTTAAAAAACTAATAATTTAAGTTTAAATTCAATAATTAATCCAAAGTCAAAAGTTTTTAGATGGTGAACTTAGAATTCAAATTTAGTCCCTTTAGGTACTAGAAGCCAAATTCAACCTATAAACTATACTGTTTCCTCATATCTGTTACAGTGCTCATATGACAATACAAATATTCTTTAATAATGTACATAAAATCAGGGGAAAACAGTTAAATCTGTTCTAACCAGCAGCAAACACTATACTTCTTAAAAGGTAATGGTATAAAGATAGGTTTCAATACCATGTATTACATAAGGAAACAGGTACCATGTGAAATAAAAGGTATTGGTGGAGAAAATCTATATACATAAAAATAAAGAAACACTTTCGCTCTTCCTAAAATTGTTACTCAAGGTTTATCTTTCTGTAACACAGTTTCCTAAGTGAAGCTTTTCTGATACTAGGGGTTTATCTCACATCAAAACACTAGTTCAGTTACATGGTTTTGTAGCATGATTGAATCTATCTGGTGGCCAAACTTACACATGAAATAACACACACCATAATCCTTGGTTAATCACTGAAGACATGAAAAAGTTCCAGAGGCTGGCGGAGAAAGTGGGGGGAAAAAAAGCCACCTAAGGAGTAGAATTCCCCACCTCATTTTCCATTCTTTAGGGCCTGTGCCTGGCTCACTGCTAGGGATTCTGTGGTTCTGATTGATCTTAATCTCTTCCTAAGACTTTCAGGAGTTTTTGGTGTACAGCACCCTCAGTTTCCAAACTATCTCATTTTCAAAACTCTCTTTAAAATGCTACAGGGTCTGAAGATGATGTTGCTATTCTTTAATCGCTAGTTAGTGTCAGACTCTTAGTGACCCATGGACTACAACCCACCAGTCTCCTCTGTCGGTGGGATTTCCCAGGCAAGAATACTGGAGTAGATAACCATTTTCTTCTCCAGGGGATGTTCCCCACCCAGGGATCGAACCTGCACCTCCTGCATTGGCAGGCGGATTCTTTACCATTGAGCCACCAGAGGAAGCCCTAGAGATGTGATATTACGGCTTAAGACAGTCTTAACTAAGCCCTAGTCTGTTCTCAAAAACAGGTCTAAAAGGAATAGGGTTATGGAAAGTCAGAGTAATCCCAATATACCAAATCTTTTCTTATGAAACTGACTAAGCAATGGTTCAAAAACAAAAACCAACCAAAAAAAAAAAAAAAAACCCAAAAAACCAAAACCACAACAAACAAACAAAAAAAACAATAACCAACATCGATGCAGCACTTCCTATAAGCCAGGTACTATTTTGAGCACCTTGCTTTTAACTCTTTCTGTCAACAATCCTATGAGGTAGGTACTCTCTCCATTTTACACATGGGAAAACCAAGACAAAATGAGGTTAAGTAACTTGTCCCAGATCACACAGCTAGTAAATTTCAGAGATAAAAATAGAGCCTAGGTAATCTGAGTATAGAGTCTAGAGTTTTAATCTCTTTGGCTAAAAACTTCTTTCAAAGTTCCTCACTGCTTGTTTCTCTTGGACTTGGTTCTGCATTTGCAAAATTAGATTAAAATACGTACCTTTCTCAAACTTTCAAGACCTCGCAGAAAGCAAGCTGAGAAATAGAAGGTAAATGGTGGCAAACGTTTCACACCCAGGAGCAGATGCTGGTGTCTGAGAAAGGACACTCCCAAGTAGGCCATGGGGTTCCTGCCAGGAGAAGAGTCCACATCCCGGCTCCTCCGACCTGCTTTCTGCCTCCACCTCCCCAACTGAGCTTCTGGGGCTGTTCCTTTAAACAGGTGGTTCCTTTAAACCTGATGGTGCCACGCAGATACACCTGGGCCGTGGAACGTGGGCCAGTCTTGGGAATTAGAGGCTTGGCCTGGGCGCCTCTCCTCCCTGCTCTGAACCAAAAATGCTGCTTGAGTTGCCTTCCTGCACTGAGAAGGTTTTCATGTGATAAACTTCTCTCCTTAAAAGAAGTATTAGTGGCAGATTCAAGAGATCTGGTAATCACATTTACACACACACACACACACACACAATTATCCAAGAATGAGTTTACAAAGGACTTTTAATATGTATTGTTTTAAAAATACCATTAAGGCCAGGCTAAATCATGTGTTTATCATTAGTACACAAACAGTTGGCCTTATTCCAGAATGAGACGGAGAACAGGGACCATTACACATATATATTTAATCTTGAAATTATTTCTGATATTTGTATAAATATTCATTGGCACAACAGATTTGTGATGTGTGAACTGTTTAACTACATTTTGCAAATGAATAAACTGAAGATCACAGAGGTTTAATAAACCTATCCACAGCTTCACATATAAATAGTAAGTGGCTGAGCTCACATTTATAGTCAGGCTGTGTAAAGCAAAACCCACACACTTTCAAGTACCTCTCCACGCCTTTCAGTTTATCAATTCCCACTCTGCTCCAATTCACATTTTCTGTGTTATCCTGTTCTCCATTTGGAACACACTTACACATATGATGTTAATTCAGCTTAGCACAAGTGATGGAGAATTAAGTGGACAGGTGCCCAGAAGTAATTTCGTGTTATTTATATATTCAAGCATAGTCTGCCCTCTGTTAGTTGCTTCATTCTTAATAATTGGTTAGGAATCAGCAAAAATTAAATCAAGCTGAGAAAGAGCTCAATAAATATGTGCCAGTCTTATTTTTAAAAGGTTCTTAACAATATATAATAAATAGTAGCTACCATTAATGACCCTGGTAGCTCAGACAGTAAAGAATCTGCCTGCAATGCCGGAGACCTGGGTTCAATCCCTGGGTCAGAAACATCCCCTGGAGAAGGGAATGGCAACCCACTCCAGTATTCTTGCCTGGAGAATCCCACTGACAGAGGAACCTGAAGGGCTATAATCTATGGGGTCGCAAAGAGTCAGACACGACTGAACAACTCACCCTTTCACTTTCACCATTTATGAGGTGCCAGGCCTTTAATCTAACTTAATTTTTATAATGTTCCTCTGAGGTTGGAATATTATTAATTCTATTTTCTAGAAGAGGAAGCAGCTGAGCTCTAAGAACACTGTTAAGCTTGCCCAGGGTTATACAGCTGTAAGAAGCACAGTTTTGATCACACAAGCTCTGTCTGATCTAAATGCCCCGATCTGCTTCACATCTTCTTGCATGCTGATCTCAAAGAGGAAGCTTCTGCCATAAAAACACAGAGGCAGCGAGATACTGAAGGGAAAATGACACATGTAGAATACTTTCAGTGATTTCAGTACTTTTAGCTTCCTGAGACATAACTGACAATAAGCCAGGCATATCTAAAATGTAAATTTGATGACTTTTGACATACGTGTGTGTCTACCAAGCCATCACCAAAATCTAGATAATGAATATATCATCACCCCCAAAAGTTTCCTCATTGCCTTTATAATCTCCCTGCCCTGTTTTCTCATTCCCAGGCACTCACACTATGTTGTTATTATACATTAATTTACACTTCCTAGAATTTTATATGAATGGAATTTTATAGAATATACTCTTTTTTTTTGCTGAGGCATTTTTGCATTAGGTGCACATACATAATTTTCAAATTTATCCATGTTGCATATATTAATAGTTTATTCCTTTCTATTGCTTAGTACTATTCCATTGTATGGATATATCACAATTTGCCTTTTCATTCAGCTATGGAAAGACATATACTTTGGTTGTTTCCAGTTTGGGGCTACTGCAAATAAAGCTGCTATGAGTATTTTTGTATAAATTTTTGTGTGGATGTATGCTTTCATTTCTCTTGAATAAATAAACAGGAATGAAACAATTAGATCAAATGATAGGTGTATGTTTAACTTAAAAAAAACTCTCAGACTCTTTTCTAAAGTGGTTGCACCACCTTACAGTCTCACCAGCAGTGAATTAGAGTTTTAATTGTTCCACATATTTGACAACGTTTGGTCTAGTCAGTCTTCTATATTTTCAACAAAGATTTATAGTGTGTTCTGCACTGTGCAAGAGGCAATGAGGAGATTAAAGGATTAGAGGACAAGGGACTCTATCCCATGGAGCTCAAAGTCTACCTAGGGAGACAGTGAAGTGGTTAGAGAATCATTAGTATAATTGCATATCTATCTATGTATCTATCTATAAAAAGAAGGATTAATAATGATAGGATATTGAAATATGATTAAAAGGATTCAAAGGAAAATATAAAATAAGAACATAACAGTATTATGTATTGTTGGTCAGGTTTAGCTTTGGTAAAAGGTTTTGTATCACCCTTGAGAGAACCATAGGACTTGTATGGTTAGAAGAAAAAGATGATGTTTCAGAATCCTCTATTGACTGGCTGCTGCTGCTGCTAAGTCGCTTCAGTCGTGTCCGACTCTGTGCGACCCCATAGATGGCAGCCCACCAGGCTCCGCCGTCCCTGGGATTCTCCAGGCAAGAATACTGGAGTGGGTTGCCATTTCCTTCTCCAATTTAACTTGGGTCAATTATGTAACTTCTCTAATCCCCATCATAAGGGGTTATCATGGGAATGACCCACAATAAACCACAAGACAAAGTACTATGAAATCATCTCCTTCCAAAGTTCTCATTAGAGAAGCGTGTCAACCCTGCAGATTACATGGTCTGAAGCAAAGAAATGAGTAATTACCCACATATTTTGAGAGACAGAGCACTAACTTGAGCACATCAACAGAAAAAATGCCACCCTTCCATCATGTTAAACTTGCTCTGTACTGAGTAACAAAAAATGTCCAGTCACTGCTTTGAAGGGAGTGTGGGTTCTCCATGGAAACTGAATTTGGCACTCAGTAAGCTGTCTACCACAGACTGACTCAAATAATATAAAGATCTGGCAAGAGTAAATAAGATCATCATTACCTCTCAAAGGGAAAATGATTGCTTCACTTTAAAAAGAAAGCATTCATTCTTTTAGGGAAATAACTTCGCAGAATTTAAACAAAAAGCTATACCAGCAGGTTGGGATGAATCATGACTCCAGTGAGGATTTTTTTCTTCCTTGGAGTTTCTCTACAGCTGGATGCTTTGGGTCACTATACAATGTGAGCCGCAAACCTCTTGGTTGTTCCATAACAGAAGTCCCAGGTTTTTCTTGAATGTATCTCCAGACATAGCTCCCAGGTTCTCTAAGAAATTTCCCACCATCCCAAAGTACCTACCATGGACTGTAGTCCACCAGGCTCCTCTGTCCATGGAATTCTCCAGGCAAGAATATTGGAGTAGGTAGTCATTTCCTTCTCCAGGGGATCTTCTCAACCCAGGGATCAAACCTAGGTCTCTTGTCTGAGCCACCAGGGAAGACCCAAGAATACTGGAGTGGGGTATCCATTCCCTTCTCCAGGGGATCTGTCTGATCCTGGGATGGAACCCAGGTCTCCCACACTGCAAGCAGATTCTTTACCATCTGATCTACCAGGGAAGCCCTTCTTTTCTAGATCCTCACAAATCTCCCTGAACTACTCTTTCTAGGAATTCTGTCAACCTTAGTCTCCACCCACATCCTAGGCCAATATCCCCTACATTGCCTGATG
The DNA here is from genome assembly GCF_910594005.1 of Cervus elaphus. Classification (NCBI taxonomy): domain Eukaryota; kingdom Metazoa; phylum Chordata; class Mammalia; order Artiodactyla; family Cervidae; genus Cervus; species Cervus elaphus. Next base: position 20,692,147 of record NC_057830.1, read on the forward strand.
CAGTTTAATTTTTTCCTCTTCTCCCTCCCTATGAGATCCTCTTGAAATGATCCTCCAACTACCTATTTGCTCTCACTCCACTCACAGCCCACCATACCCAGCCCCCAAGCACCAGCCATCACTGGGCACTTTGCATTTATGGTTCCAACATTTGCCCTGACTAGCAAGACCACCCAGGCTGTCTGATCTCAAAGCCTGGAGGCCTCACTATGAGGATTTTCTATTTCTTAGTGTCTTAGAAGCCTTACTGTGGACTGATAGGCAGAGCTATTATTAAACCTCCCTAATGTGGGGGAACTTTTGGATTTATAATGTTAGGCCTCAGTTTTAAAGCATGGACCTCTAATTCAGGGTTTTAGAAATATACAGGTACATAGATTTGGATTATAGGGGAATTACATGTAACAAAGTTTTGGAGGGGTTGCAGGAACACCCATTATTTAGCATAAGCCCAGGCGAATCAACTGTACTGAAACTAAACTCAGGTCTAAGAGAATATGGTATTAGGAGGCCCTTAAACATTGCACTTAAGATAAAGTCACTTATAGTAAATGTCTATACTATGTTTAGTATAACATTGTAAATGTTTCAATTCTGAAAACAGAATGCTGACCTGACTTCTACAGAGAGAACCTGAAAGCCTGCAGTCTTTGAAGGAATATGGTTTAGGGGCTTATGGAGATGGAAGTAGTATACCAAAGGCAACAACTCCAATCTAGAATTCACCCTGGGTCTTCTGTTTTCAAAAAGCCTGTTCTCCCCCTCCTCCCCACCCGCCATAGGGATACTAACTATCAAAAATATACTTAATAAAGTAGATCTATTGCATCTTATAACTATAGAAATTATTAAATAAAGTTGAAACTAAGGTAAATAGTAAAAATATAACTTTACAAATGACTGCTAGAATACACATCTTTGAAACTGATTTTGTTCGGTTGTATTTTAAGCTGAATATCTGCCTTAAAGCTGGAAGGGATTTTTACTTCAACTTTTAATTGATTCCCTAATCTATTAAGGAAAAAAAAGATGACTGCAGTTTCTACATCTGTAAAATGAGAATCATCACAAAGTTGTTGTAAGATAAAAAGTTCTTAGAATAGTGCTGGGCACATAGCAAGTGCAATTAAATGTCTGCTAGTAACATTATGAAAACCAACAGTTGTCGACAATGGCAGTGTTTCCACAACAATGGGAAGATGAACAAGTCTTAAAATGTCTGGAAAGGGTATGTATCTTTATGATGTATGACAGGGTTCCTGTGGTAAGATTAGCATTCGGTGACAGATCAGGGAAGACTGCCAGATAAGATTCCCTGTTATGGTTCAATGTTACCTCTGAAAAATCCCTCTCTGCACATTCAAAGAAAATTGCCAAGAACTAACCTGGAAAACAAATGAATACAAAGCAAATTCAATGTTTGTTTTTATATGAAAGAAATAACTATCAAAAGGCCGATTGCTCGGATGGCTCCAGCCTTTCATAGCACTGGCAAACACTCTAGCCATGTTCCTGGGGGTGACTCTGGTCTCTTAATTCTGCAAACCACAGATTAATGGACTCGCTTAACCATACCGTCATGGTCACATGTGTGATCAGCCCTCATGTAGCTTGCCAAGTGCATGCTTTATACCTAAAAAAGAAGAGATGGACTCAGCTATTATAACAAGGGGAAAAGCTTCTAGAAGAATTCATTGTTTTCACTTGCCCACACTCGCAATTCTCATGGCAAAACCAGCTATAAAATCTCGCAATTCCCTTCATTTGAAGGCAGTCAATCATTTTTCACCTTCCTTGAGCACCACATCCACTGTACTTGCTGACAGGAAATGGGAAAACTGACTGAGTGTGCACGTGTTCCGAGGTGCATGCAGAATGAAGCTGAGCTCTGTTTACCCTGCAGCCATTTATAAAAATTACAAACTGCTCCTTGATCATAAATTACTGTTGTAAATGTTGTTACTTGTGACTAAAATGCATGTATACTCAGAAAGACAGAGCTTTGGCAAGCGTAGCTCTCAATTCTTTATTAAAGGAGGCCTGGTGTGTTGAAAAGACACTTTTAGACAGATGTGGCTCTAGAATTGGGCTCTGCTATGATGTGGACTCGGACAAGTGACTTAGACTCTCTGCATCTCAGTTTCCTCACTTATGGAATGAAAAGAATAAACCTTGCCTAGCAGTGCTGTTGTGCAGATTAAAAGAAAAGTACTTGACATAGTGTATAGTAACTCAATGAATGCAAATTTATTCTTTGCCAAAAAGAAGCTAGATCTTATCTCTAAGATGCACTGCACTATTCTGCTGGCTAAGACTCAGGCATCAATAGGAACTTATAAGAAACCCATTCCAGAAGGCCATGATCCTTATGTGTCCTGAAGGCTACAAAAGACTTTACAATCTGAGCATCAGAGAGAACTGGTGTCGACATCTGGCCTTCCACCCTCTGCTTAAAACCCCAGTGATTGACATCCACCCCCTTGTGAATCAGCTTCATCTATCTTTGGGAAGTTCAACTGTTAGAAAATGTTTATTTAAATTGAGTCCATACTTGTTTCTATGTAATGACCATCTACTGATGGATTCTGATTCTGTCATCTAAGCCACCAAGAATAATGCCAGTATGTCCAATGCCAAGGATGTAACTGTGGCAATGAGAGGGAAGAGCCACTAAATCCTGGGAGTAATAGAGCGAGAAGGACCTCATAGGGTCATAATCTTTCCCAAGGTACAGAGCTTCCGAAGCCAAGTGAGATGGGTGGCTGAGCTCACAGAGCCTCAAACCTTTTCCTTTGGTGATGACCCCACACTTCTATCTATTTAAAGACGGAAGAATACGACCACAACTATTCCCTATGTTCAGCTTTTTAAAAATGAATGGTCCTGGGATAAACTAAGAGGATGATTGTTGTTGTTCAGTCACCAAGTCAAGTCCGACTCTTCATGACTGCATGGACTGCAACATGCCAGGGGATGGTACTTATCATAAAATAGGCATTCACCCACCCATTCATTCAGTAGCACCTATTGAGTTGCTGAGTATGTAAAGAAGGAAACAAGGAAGATACCTCACCAGGCAATGAAGTTCTAGCCAATAAGGACATTCATGATGCTTCTAAGAGGAATAATATTAAATGCTTAAAACACAAAGGCATTGATAAGATACACTGGCCGATGCACTTGGTAAATAGAACATTCAGACATTCCCTCTCTTTTAAATAAGTCACAATGCCTACAGTCAGTAATTCTAACCATCAAAGGCAAGAAAAGGAATTCACAACAATTGATCCCATTGGCTGTTGGGCGAATAGGGTTAAAAGACAAAAAAAAAAAGGAAAGAGGAATTTTGAGAGAGTGAGTACATCTCACTCCCTCTCTTTCAGACTTTTGGATGATTATTTTTATCCTTAAGTGTGTAAAGACAGCTTTTCTTCTGGAAAGCTATAGTAAGAAGAGACAGGAAAACAACTTTAGGTGTGAAGATGTGTGAGTCACCAGAAAAAACCCAGAGATCTCTCCTAGCCAGTAAGCAGAAACTCAGTAACGCACAGGCTAAAAGAAGGGAGGAAAGTCTCCTAAATGCCACTAGTTACAGCAGTTAACTGTTAGGTAGATGAGGTAGATGTCCCTAGAGAGGATGCTGAGATGCCAAAGAAAACCTGGATTTTTCCTTTAGTGTAGGACTAGCCTCCTCAGCCCGCCAAAGAACAAACATATGAGGCAGAAATGGGTGGTTGAGGTGGGAGGAATGTGGAAAAGACTATGGGGAGGGGATTTTTCCAGAGCCACTGCATTCTCCAGGCAAGTAAAGAGCCTATGGTGCTTCCCCAGTGGCTCAGATGGTAAAGAATCTGTCTGCAATGCAGGAGACCCAGGTTCAATCCCTAGATCAGAAAGATCCCCCTGGAGAAGGGAATGGCTACCCACTCCAGCATTCTTACCTGGAGAATTCCATGGACAGAGGAGCCTGGTGGACTACAACCCATGGGGTCGCAAAGAGTTGGCCACCTGATGGGAAGAGCTAACTCACTGGAAAAGCCCCCAATGCTGGGAAAGATTGAGGGCAGGTGGAGAAGGGGATGACAGAGGATGAGATGGTTGGATGGCATCACTGACTCAACAGACAAAAATTTGCGCAAACTCCAGGAGACAGTGAAGGACAGGGGAGTGATGCACTGCAGTCCATGGGGTCACAAAGAGTAGGACACAACTTAGTGACTGAACAACAAGAAACAACAGAATAGCCTAGAGGCCATGTAGGGTTCCCCTGAGGTCCTCTGGGAAGTGGGTCTCATCCACTCACCCATGACCTTGGTGGTCTGCATGACATAAAGGCACTGCGAGGCCGTGCCAGCTTTGCCCTCCTCCACGTGCTCAGCTAAGCCTTTTAGTTTCCCACTGTGGGCCCCAACCTAGCTCACAGTTCTCAAGGGGGCAGCTCCTCAATTTCTCTACAGCCCAAACTTGCTCCCAAGGTGCTACTGACTTCCTCTTGGTTGCTCAAGAACACTTCCCTGTCAGCTCTGCATTTCTCCGTCCAGAGACATCGCCTGGTGGTCAGTGGCCTCCAGGGGGACGTTCCCCTGAGCATTTGGACCTGCCTGTTGCCCTCTGCTGCCCTCTACCGGCCACACTTGATGGCCAGGGTTGGCAGAGCTGTGTGAAGTGGTTTTACTCCAAGCATCTCTCAGGAGACCAGGTGGGCGTCCATATGGCCAAAGCAGCACACCACCAATGATGCTACATCATTAGGGCCACCAGCACCCTGAAGGCCCTGCCGAAGGCCTTCCTTCAAGAAGAGGTATCAGCCTTTCAGCTATTAGACACATATCGAGTGTTGTATGCCGAGTGTATGGTAAGACTAGGAAGACAGATGAAAAAGAGAAAAAGGACTCTCAGGAGGCTTTCAGTGCTGCAGGCCCAGGTACAGCTGGCCCACTCCCAGGGCCCAATTCTAGTGCAGGAGGGTGGTGACTTAGTACCTGAGCCCCAAGCCCAAGCCTTCAGGAGTCTCTGGAAACCTTCTCACGGGACGTCATCCAAATCAGCACCTCATCTTTGTGTCCTTCTCTCTTTCATTCTGAAGGGCTCAAAGGGACTGAAGCCCCTTGGCATACCTTGAACAGGCTTCATAATCTTTCCTCTTCCTGCCCTAGAGCCTCTCTCATGGCTTACTAATATCTGCTGTTCCAGCTGAAGTCACATCTTTATCTCAAGTCACATGGAGCCAGAATCCAGAGAGAGTGCCAGTTTGCAGTTCATAGGACAAGTCCTAGATCTTCTGAGCTTCACTCCTCAATTTCACGCCATCTCTTGTTCCGTTCACCTTTCTCTTTTAGATCCTATTTCCAAGAAAGCAAATTTGGTCTCTAAGATGTGACTCCAAACTTACTCACTCTTGGACAGTTGTGTTCTTTCTTTAGCTCTCTCATACCAGTCCCACTAAGCCCAGGCTCCCCAGAACCCCAGCGAGCAGTGCCTGTGTCCCATCAGTGAGGTAGCATTTAAGATTCTCAACTATTATTGCCCAGGGCAGGTCAGCTTGCTTTTATTGGCTTCTTGCGCATCCATGTCATAGGATGTTAGTTATGAATCAAATCTTATGATACACTAAGACACTGTGTCTTAGGTCATTTCTCTGGACTCAGCTTCTACCTTCTCCTCTAAACATTTGATCTTATGGTTGTTTTTTTTTTGGTCCATTGAGTGACCTCTTGGATTGTTCCTTTATGCTTTTCCCCTTGAAACTACTGCTGATATAAAACTTACCTCTGTTGATGGCATCTGACAAAGGCAACCTTCAGCAGGAAATCCCCTGGGGGATATAAGTATCCCGGGGTCCCACTTATTTAAGAAGAGGGAATCAGATATAACTAAAGTGATTGCAGAATTAACTGATGCCTACTGAGTGTTTATGTGTGCTGGGCACCATGCTAGGTAAGTCACTGATCTTCACAACTAAATTTTGAAGGAGATACTCTTATTATCTCCACTTAAAGAGAAGGAAATGGAGACTTTGTAGCTTAAACAGTCTGCCTAAGGTTTTGACACATCTAATTTCAGAGCCTGCACTCTTAGCCCACAGGTTCCCCCCACCCCACCATTGCCTGCCTTACAGATACTGAGTGCTCCATGGCTGTTTACTAGATTGTCTGTGCTTAGTTACTCGGTTGTGTCCAACTTTTTTGCAACACCATGGATGGTAGCCCACCAGGCTCCTCTGTCCCTGGGGATTCTCCAGGCAAGAATACTGGAGTAGGTTGCCATGCCTGCCTCCAGGGGATCTTCCCAACCCAGGGATTGAACCCAGGTCTCCCACATTGAAGGCAGATTCTTTACCATCTGAGCCACCAGGGAAGCCCCATTAGACTGTCTAGGTGATACTCACATTGGTCACAAAATCACGTTGAGAATTGCAGTCATTCCCAGAGAATTTTCAAAGCTTTGTGCTTCTAGAGAAGCTTTCTTTTCATTGTCTGGAAAACTGGAAAGATGTGTAAATTCCGAGAGTCACTGCTAAGCAGTGAGAATAATGTGAAACTCTGCAAAAAGTGATCATCCTTAATGGAGGGACTTACTATTACTGTTGCTATTACCGTCTCTCCCAGCTAAATCGGAGGGAATTATGAGAGTATAAAGAAAGCAAGAAATCCCTCTCATTAAGACAGGACACAGCTAAATGTACATTCAAGTTGTGTGATGAAAAGCACAATGCACATATGCCATATGGAATATATGCATCTCACCAATATATATCTAACCATCAGGTTTTATGTAATAGTTGTTTAAAAGGCTATTATGCAATATGGTTTTTTACATCTCTCACATCTATGATGTTTTTAAACTCTATTCTTTGCTCTCTCGTATATTTCCCAAGGGAAGGAAAGACACATCTTTCCATCTCAACTGGCAATTTGTATTTTTAAAAGTGAACTTCTGAAAGTATGATGACACCATGCCTCTTTTGTTCATCATAATAGCCCCAAGTGTTTGGCCCATGGTAAGCTCTTGATAAATAATTGCATAATGGAAATCAGTTACCATTCCCACAACTATCACAGCTGCCTTTGTAGGCTAAACTTACGCAGGTTGCTGATCCTCTGTGTGAATCAGCCTTGGAGCACAGATACACCTCAATGTTTATGCTGCCTCTCTTCCCATATGTTCCTGAAGCTCCATCCGGTCAGTTCCATCTCTCAGTCATGTCTGACTCTGTGAGCCCATGGACTGCAGCACGGCTTCCCTGTCTATCACAAACTCCCAGAGTTTACTCAAACTTATGCCCATTGCGTTGGTGATACCATCCAACATCTCATCCTCTGTCATCCCCTTCTCCTCCCGCCTTCAATCTTTTCCAGCATCAGGGTCTTTTCAAATGAAGCTCCACTAGGAAAGAATAAAATGACCTTCTAGGAGAGAGCTGGGCATTCTGTCTCACTTGGGCTCTGCTATGGGAATGGAATGAGTTCTCCTACATGAATGCCCCTCCTATTCTGTGGGGCTGGGACAGAATGTAATGAGGCCAGCAAAATTAAACACAGGCTGGCCCCTGAGTGCAAGTCTGAAATTACCTGGAGAATCGTCTCCAGCAGCTGCAAGACTCAACCCATTCTAGGAAACATAATGAGCTACAAGAGGGAAAAAAATAGAGGCCACCTCGCCCTCACCTCTCAAAAGGCCAACTTAATTAATAAGTGGTCCTTAGCTCTCCCCTACAGAGAAGGATGGTTAGCAATATTCACCTTACTCTGCTTTTCAATGCATGCAGGAAGAACAGCAACTCCTCACTGATCTTTCAGGTCCTCATTACATCAGGATCAGTCTGGGTTAAGCACTTTGTACCAGAGAGAGGGGCTTCCCTGGTGGCTCAGATGATAAACAATCTGCCTGCAATGTGGGAGAGGTGGGTTCAATCTCTGGGTCGGGAAGATCTGCTAGAGAAGGGAATGGCTACCCACTCTAGTATTCATGCCTAGAGAACTCCATGGACAGAGGAGCCTAGCGGGTTACAGTCCATGGGGTTGCAAAGAGTCAGACACGACTGAGCAACTAACACACACACAACACACACACACACACACACACACACACACATCAGAAAGAGAAACACGCACCATTGTTAAGAGCATCTGTTATGAAGCCACATGAAGTTCAAATCCCTGTTCCTTTGCTGCTTGCCTCCACATGGACCTTTCTTGGCCTGTTCTGTGTCCCTAGGGGGCTGATGTAGATCACATCACTGGCTCCCTTTCCCACCTGCTTTCTAGCATGGAGCACCAGCAGGAAAACAGGGAGAAAGAAGAGTGTGGTCTGCTTTCCCTACTCCTGTCTCCCTCTCTGCAGGGTCACCTTGGGCTAGTTACATCCCTCACCCATGTCTCAGTCTTTTGTAGGTGACCCTTTCCACACAGCTGTGTCTATTTCCTTCCTCTTCAGGTTTAAGGGTTCCTTAAGTCAGGCAAATCCAAGTGTACTGTCTCTCCCTTGCTGGGACCCTGGCTGATATGCCCTTCGCTAGTGCATAGTTTGGACAACTTACTTGACCTCTCCGGGTCGCAGGCAGCATTTATGTTGGGGAGGATGGTAGGACCTGGTTCACACAAGTGACAGGTAGAGGGCTCAAGATGATAGTGACACCGTGTAACTGGGCAAGGGTTACAGTCCTAGAAATTAGAAGGTCAGGAAAGACCTCTCTGAAGATGGTTGCATGGCAGCTGAGACATGAAGGAGAAGTAGGAGTCAGCCACGCTGAGGACAGTGGAGGTGAAGTATGGGAAAAAAACAGGATTCCAGGCAGAGGAAACAGCATGTGGAGAGGACCTGAGGAGGAAAAAAGCTTGAGTTGTTGGAAGAACCATAGGCAGGTGAACTCGCTGGAGCATACCAAGCAATAGGGAAGTGTAGAGAACGATGGGGCTGGAGGGGGCAGCAAGAGCAGATTTTAAAGGACTTCCGCCTGGTAAGACTTTGGATTTTTTTCCAGTGGGCAATGGGAAGCCATTGAGAGACTCTCAATCCTGTTTTGATGCTGCTGTTTGTCTTGCTGATTTTGCCATTAGGACCAATTTCAGGTTCCCGTCCACTTTTCAGGACACGTCCATCACTCCTTACTTGATCTCCTGTGGGGCCACCCAAACTGCCCCTGCTATCATGGTCACTTGACCGCCCTCCCTCCTTCTCCAGCTGGGTCTCCTCCCACATTCTATAGACAGGTCTGCCTCCAGGCTCCAGCTCTTCTTCTCCCTATCACCTCTGCAACTCACTGTTCTGTGCCTGCCTTCACTTACTGCTGGGCAGACACCGCTCCACAATCCTGCCATGGGTCCAAAGGGCCATAGGGGCTCAAGTTTCTGCAGAAATATGCAATTGCTTTAAGTTTTTTGTGGGAAAAAAATTGCATTTGTCTATCAACAGTGCAGAAACTTGCTTGACTTTTTGTTTTATTTTTTTTTTTTTTGCATGTAAAAAAGCCTCAGTGTCAGCCTAAGAGTATGATTTTTGCTGTTCTTTCTTACCACCACATTTCCCCCTAATCATACTGAATACTGGCATATTTAAGAAGCTGTAAAAAATTTCCTATTAAGAATGCAAATTGAGAGTCCACAGGTACATCTGATCTCTGATTTGTAAAGACCTTGGGATGATACACTTTCTAGTTCATCTTAGAGCAAAATGAATGATCTATTTCCTGCAGGAAAATGAAAAACAAACAATCATCCTATATCCCTTATGCATTTCACTTTCTTGTTGCTTCTCGAAAGAACATACATCACTTACAGCGTATGAAGGCAGAAATATACAAAAATACTGACCTGGTTTCTTTACATTTTGTTTGGTTTGGTTTAGCATAGTTTTGATTTGAGTACATCAGAACCAATACTGAGGGTTCTCACTGGAGGCTACTGCAACATCTTCCAAGGTAAGAAGCATTAGAATATTTAAGGATGCAGCAAAAGAATAAAATTCTCATCACTTCCTGTCCCACTTCCAATTATCTTTCTAGCACCTCCTAACCTGACTGTCTAAATCTAAAAGAACAAAGCAATCAAGCTGGAGGTTCTAGACAAATACAATCACCCTCTCCCACCCGCAAACAGGTATATATCTAAGGATTTGTCAATTCTCCAAAGAAGTAAAAAACTGGAGGAAAAGATCCATCTTTCAAGCCCCCAAACCATGTTCACTGTAAATATGCAAATATCGGAGGCAGATGTCTGAATGGTGAGGTCAGTTTACCGCTTCATCCCATGAGAACTGACATGGGTTTCATCCCGCTGAGTTTCTTTCAACGTAAACCATAAACAGACAAGCAAGCAAGTGCCTCCACCTGGCATTTGACAGTGTGAGGATGAAGTTTTAACCTGCTCAGATGGTTCTGTGGATAGACGGCTGCCAGCATCATTTCCTTTCTCAATGCGGAGGGAAGAAAGTGCGCTCTCAGCATTCTCCCCTCCCCTATTTCCCCTAGTGTGACACGCCATATGGAAACTGTCAAGCTCAGCGCTGCACTGCTTGGGGTGACCAAGTAATGATGCAGGGCTCCTGTGTGCCGGGGCAGACAATGATTAAACGCAGGAAGAGAGTTTCTGTACTAAAGCACTGAAATTACTGCTAACAACACTGTTTGTATTTGAAGCTGTTCATCTGAGATATTTTCAGATGAGAATAGTAGCCAAACTCCCAAGTTCCAAAATTACATCTTATGGAAATGGAACCCAATACTAAATTAATAAGGACTGCATATGTGGCAACTCTTAGCTAAATGTTATTTATAAAATTGGGCTTATATTTCCACCTATTACCCACCTTCAAATTCTATGTGTGGAACAACTGTTGCCTATATATGTAAATATAAATAAAGCTATATATGCACATGCTTCATAATATAGAAATAACAGTGTCTGAAAAGTTGTCCTTACCACCATGAGTGCCTTTGTGGGATGAAGTCAGTGTTAAGCTAACATGCAGATAGAGTGTTCAAACAGGACTGTAAAACTGCCTTATTTTTGAGCATGATTATCAATTTATTAAGTAGAAACTAATGGTAAGTGCAGAATATTAGATTTCAGTTGATATGACACTTGAAGCCCGCACCTCATATTTCTGTGCAAAAACTGTAGCTCACAAGGCAAATATCATTCTCAGAGAGAATTGACAGGATGGCCACCAGAGATTCTGCAATAGAAATGATCTCCTTATCACAGAATATAGAGAGACAGAGTGTGTACATGGGGGCAGAGAAATGCCAAATTATTTCCTGAGCTTAAATTTGTTTAAATAAAGCACCTTATAAAGTTGGAAAGGAGAAGTTAAAGTAAAGCTGAATGTATTTTAAAGCATTGTTTGAGAGCATAAGTTCTATTCATTTCTCCTACTATAAAGACTTCCTAATATTTGAGTGCCCTTCTGAATGTATCTTTATTAGTGTTGGGTTGGGTTGGCAGACACTTTTAAATGACATGGTTCAGTCCAGCCTGGAAGAGGACAGCTACACATTCAGCACTGCTCTGTGGTCAGGGAAAATCAGAAAGTCAAGATGTACCGTTTTTATAACTGTGCAATTAAGGTTCTACCACCTAGTACCTGAATTTTCATAAAGTTAATAACAGTGCTTCACAGTTTTTCTGTCTTACCAAAATAAATAAAATCCATCCCTTGGACTGCACAGAGATCAAATCCAGTCAATCCTAAAGGAAATCAACTTTAAATATTCATTGGAAGCACTAATGCTGAAGCTGAAGCTCCAATACTTTGGCCACCTGATATGAAAAGCCAACTCATTGGAAAAGACCCCAGTGCTGGAAAAGATTGAGAACAGGAAGAGAAGGGGGTGACAGAGGATATTATGGTTGGATGGTACCACCAAAACAATGGACCTGAGTTTGAGCAAACTGCAGGAGATAGTGATGGACAGGGAAGCCTGGAATGCTTCAGTCCATGCGGATGCAAAGAGTCAGACACAACTTAACAACTACAATGTAAAATGCCAGAGTAGCATCAACAGAATATTGACAAACTATATCGAATCACATAGATCATTTAACATAGCTTAGGTACACAAATACAGGTACAACATAAAAATACTTTCCCCCAAATATCTCACTACACAAGCTCCAACATATTTTTATTAAAGAAATTGCCTGCTGAATAGATAGGTTTATGAATGTATCAGTTATATGGGAATTCCATAGCATGTAAGCCAAGCAGTAAGTAGCATTACTAAACTAAGAAAATGGAGTCAGGTTATGAAAATATGGAAACAGATGTTCTGATGGTGCTAAGAGATTTACTCTTAACAATATCTAAATATCTTAGCTTTTATTTTTATTTTTTAAATAACCTGGGTTGTATGTGTGTATGTGTTTAGAGCACTTGGGAAATACAGAATTTTTTTTAAAAAAAAAGGAAAATAAAAATCACTCATTAGTCCACCACTAATCATGTTTGGATATATCTCATCCCAGATACAGAGCAGGCACTGGCAACCCACTCCAGTACTCTTGCCTGGAGAATCGCATGGCCAGAGGAGCCTGGTGGGCTGCAGTCCATGGGGTCGCTAAGAGTCGGACACAACTGAGCGACTTCACTTTCACTGTTCATTTTCATGCATTGGAGAAGGAAATGGCAACCCACTCCAGTGTTCCTGCCTGGAGAATCCCAGGGATGGGGGAGCCTGGTGGCTGCCGTCTATGGGATCGCACAGAGTCGGACACGACTGAAGCGACTTAGCAGCAGCAGCAACATCCCAGATATCTGAGCTATAGTGAACATACTTTAAGGGGCACCATCTAACAATACAGTATAAATATTCTCTCAAAATATCATTTTTAATAATACTATAAATCATGTAACCTAATTCCATGATTGGTCACTTACATTGCTTCTAATATTTTATTTAGTAACTGCCAAAAGACCAACTTAGGACCAGGGCTCTTAATAATACATAACCATTTCTATAAGGTTAATTCCATAAAGTTGTACTCCTGGATCTAAAATGATAAAAATTTAAAGGCTTTTTATCAAAATGTTTTTCATTATAGGAACACATGAACATAATTTATCAAAAAGCAAAAGGCTCTTTTACCTTCTTCCCTGACTCCAATCTACAGATTATCCTTCAGATGTAACCAGTGTAGACAATTCCTTATTTATTCTTCCAGAAGCTTTATATTCATACACAGGAATACATGCAATTTACTCACACACCCTGCCTCTGATGGCTCAGATGGTAAAGAATCTGCCTGCAATGTGTGAGGCCCAGTTTCAATCCCTGGGTCGGGAAGATGCCCTAGAGAAGGGAATGGTAACCCACTCCCAGTATTCTTGCCTGGAGAGTCCCATGGACAGAGAAGCCGGGGGGGTTGGGAGCTACAGTCCATGGGGTCGAACACAACTGAGTCAAGAGTCGGACACAACTAGGCAACTAACACTGTGCCATTACACAAACGGAAGCCTGTTATATCTTAGCAACATATCTTGGAGATCAGTGCCTATATCGCTTCTTCTTCAATCCTTTGAATGATTTCATTAGATTTGGTTGCCTGGATATAATAGAACTTACTAAAAAATGGTCCCCATTGATGCATACTTCCATCACTTGATTTTTATTGTTACAAACAATGATACCACATCCTTGTACATGTATTTTGCAAACTTGCATAGATGTTTCAGTACAGAGGGAATCTGTTCAGTAAATTGATATACATATATGCCTTTTAATTTTGCTAGACATCATCATATTGCCTTTTCTAAATGGTTATTTTTATTTACATTTCTTAGCAACACTATGATGCAACCTTTTAATCCTTGCTGGGCTAAAAGCTAAGACATTGCATTATTTTTACTGTATTTTCATTTGTATTGCTTTAATTATGAGTGAGATTAATCACTTATTCAATTTGAACCTTAAATTCTAAATTCCAAGTGAATCATCATATGGATTCTGAAGACAAGGGAAAATCTTGCCCTTGTTGTTCTTTAACTAATTTGCTCGCTAAGAAACTGTTTTGTTATTTATGTCCTTCCCTTCAAATTCATAGTCTCCTGCTTTTACGTATGATAATTTAAAGCAGCAGCAAAAGCTGTTGTGTCTTGGCACTGTTAACAATGGCCAAACTGTTTACATGTTTGGGATGCTTTGCTGGGAGAATCACTGAACAGTTTTCCCACCTGTCCTACCCCAAAGCAGAGTTGCCCAGCAGCACATAACGACCACGGGCATGTGCCAAGAGTTCAAAATAGCTTTGAAAGTGCTGCCACAAGCAAACCACCCAGTTACAGGTATTACACATGGCTAGCTGATTATGATTAAAACTCACTAAAATATTGGGTAGTACTCAAATTTGCAAAACCACACCAAAAAAAAAAAGAATTACCCAAAAATGTTCACAGTGATTTTGCCTGGGTAATAGGATTGACTATTACTAAATTACTCTTAATCTTTCTGTGGAAATGGTAAAAAATCAACACCAAGTGCTCTGTGCTGGAATCTCCTACATATGCCCTTTGAAGAACATACTAGAAGGATTACTAGAAATTCATAATAACCATTGAGTCAGTGAGTATATTTGAATACTTTCTGTGAAGCTATGATCATGCTCTAGGCCGGAAGTATATATGGCAGCACCACAGTACATATCTACAGGAGAAATGATTAGCAAAGTCAATAGAGAGAAGAGAACAAAATGTTGATTTAAATGCAACAACTATGCCCTTGAGAAAGTCAAGGTTTCCATTTCTTTACTGCAAAATGATGACATTAAGTTAAAATAGATGAAAGTTTCTAAACTTTATTTTTTTGGTCTCAGGACCCCATTACACTCTTAAAAATTATCGTGGACCTAAAAGAGCTTTTATTTTGTGAGTTATCTCAATCAATTTTACTATGTTAGTAATTAAAACTGAGAAATTTTAAAACTATTTATTAGTTCAAGGGTAACATTAAAAACACCAATGCAGATTAACATAAAAACATATTACTGAAAAATAATGAGATTTTCCAAACCAGAAAACAATTGTAAAAGCAACTCTTCTACATTTCTGCATATCTTTTTCCTGTCTAGTAAGTGGAAGACAGCTGGATTCTCTCTTCTTTGTCTACATTCCATCTGTTGTGATAACACATGCCATGTAGCCTCTGGGAAACTGACTGAACGCTGGTGAGAGTAAAGAGACAGGTAGCATCTTAGTATTATTACAACAAAGATTTTTACCTTGCAAAGGTCTTATGGATCCATGAATGAGAAGTTTTTTAAGGTTTCATACAGTTCTGACATGTTATGACTGTATGATTCTCCTCATTTTAAAAATGCCAGAATGAAAAATACAGAAAAAAACTACAGCAAACTAAGGTCTAACAGGAAAATCATAGCAAAGACAGGAAATTTTTCTCTAAGCTTTGGTCTTCTGGAATTTGCTCTTTCTCAAAATTTATCTGACCTTTCAGAAAAGGAAAGTCATCTGTACATTACAAATCTCCAACTTAATGACCAACTAAGATTTTATTTTGTTCTATATGTCTTTGTGGGTGGGGTAAGGTGCATAAAAGGTACAAAAAATGTTAATTAGCCCTAAAACTGAACCAGAGGCAGGAATTGTATGTGTGTGTGCACAAAAGCATGTGAATATTCAGACTTTATGTATAGGGTTTACCTTAGTCATTTCATAAACAGATGAGATCTTTCTGCATAGAAAATAATCCTAGTGATTAGTCATTTCCTCTACAGATGGAATTTCTATAATAAAAGAATTCTGGTGCCCAGTGGGGTTTTTAGACATATATTACACTAAATATCTCAGGCTTAGGTTGAAATGAATGCATTAAATACATTTTTAATCATCACCTGTGTTAAAAGTAATAGTAGAGCCCTATAAAGCTGACTGGATCACCCAAACGCAGGCATTAAGAAGCACGTTCATTTAAAGTATCTGTGAGTTAATAATAAACAGTTTTGCTTCATGTTGAATGAATGTACTAATCCTTATAAAGTGAGTAGATTCTGGCAAAATAGTCCATACAAAGCTTTTCGAGACAGAATGGCAGGAGAAGAGGTGAGCAGGAAGTGCGCTCACATCATTTCCCCCACTGAGACTATATTTGAAATAAAATTTAAAGCTTCAAAAAGGCATTTTAAAAACTCAGGGTTTTAAGGATACATTCTGGTTTCTCAAACTCAAATGGTGCCTTGCAAAATAAACATGTCTTTCATATAGAGTTCATTGCCAGTCTCCACTCCTTATTAGGAAATGTTGAGTACTTAATTTATGAAATTCATGTATGTGATTCAGTTTACTCATAAGTAAAATGAGGATAAAATGAATAGTGCCCATCAATCTCAACAGGATTATTTGGGGGTCAAATAAAACAATGCATATAAAAAGCTTTTAGCAGAGTTCCTAGTCCAAACTAAGCTCTCAATAAATGAAAGCTCTAGTGAGGTTGATTCTTTCTCTTTTTTAAAATGCTACTTGGAAATATAGATCCATGGATACATGGAAATCTGAGCTTACACTGCAAATACAGCAAAGGATGGCCTTTCCAAAAACAGGCATTGGGACAACTAGTTATTCATAGGAAATTTAAATTAAATTTGTCCCATCTCATATCATACACCAAAATTAATTCCAAGTGAATTAAAGAAAAATGCAAAAGGCAACATTCTACATATCTTAGAGGACATTACAGAAGAATATTTTATGAGCCAAGGTAGTAAATGTTTTCTTAAATGTGACACAAATGGTTGACCATTAGAAGAGTTAAATTTGACTACAGGGGAAAAAAAAAACAAAAAAGCTTTTTCCAACATAAAAATATTTTTAAATGCACTGAAATTCAAACCACAATTTGAGAGAAAATAGTTACCACAAACTACTAACAATTCATTAGTATTCAAAAAATATAAAGAGTACCAACAAATCAATAAGAAAAAGATAGTCAAGTAAAAAAAATAGGCATAACATGTAATGAGGCACTTCAGAGTAGGGAATCCAAATTGTGGGTAAATGTATTAAATAAAAATTACCCTCTTTTGTAATCAGGAAAATACAAATTAAAACCATAATGCAGTACCGTTTATAACCACTAGATTGGCAAATATTAAAAAGTTGAGCAATATCAAGTGTTGGCTAGGATGTGTAGAAATTAGAAAATTCACATGCTCTTAGTGGATATGTCAATTTATCTTCCCCATTGAGGAAAATAATTAGATATAATCTAGTAAAACTAAAGATGTGAATTATTCATAATGCAAAATTTTCCCTTAAATACTTGTACTTTCACACAAGGACACATATAAAAGGATGTTCATAGGATTGTTTGTAATAACAACAACAGAAAAGAAAAAGCCATGGAATACTTAACAGCATTGAAGATGGGTGAATTCTGTTCATACAGAACAACATGAAATATAATTAAGTTATAGGAATATTATGGTAAAAAGAAGTAAAATCTAAGAGCATATACAATATGATTTCATTACTGGCAAGTTAGAGTGTCAAAAAATAGGCAAAATTTACTTATGATCACTGGATTCCACCGACATTTGGTCATCTGATGAGAAGAGCTGACTCACTGGGAAAGACCATGATGCTGGGAAAGATTGAGGGCAGGAGGAGAAGAAGGTGACAGAAGATGAGATGGTTGGATGGCATCACTGA
The DNA here is from genome assembly GCF_910594005.1 of Cervus elaphus. Classification (NCBI taxonomy): domain Eukaryota; kingdom Metazoa; phylum Chordata; class Mammalia; order Artiodactyla; family Cervidae; genus Cervus; species Cervus elaphus. Next base: position 20,709,802 of record NC_057830.1, read on the forward strand.
CTCAAAGGACATGAGTTTGAGTCACTTCTGGGAAACGGTGAAGGATAGGGAAGCCTGGTGTGCAGTAGTTCATGGGGTCGCAAAGGATCGGGCATGACTTAGTGACTGAACAATAACATCATTAACTGTTTTCTAAAGAGAAGTACAGACAGTGTCATAGAACCTGGCAGTATCCTAGTATTATCATGGATGATGCCCAGAGCAGCTGTAGGACGCTGATCTGTTTAGGCCTTCACAGTTTCTGTACTGCCCTTTACGGTTTACACAGCACCTTCACATCAAGGTTCCCTTAATACTGTGATCTTCACAACACGACTCTACACAGGAGTAAAAAGAGGCCCAGAAAGGGTCACATCGCTATCTGAGTAGCAAACTATGATTTCAGCCCACAGCCTTGTCTTCTAACTCTGAGGTCACCCTTTCACACTGCCTGAAAGTTAGCTTGACTAGAGGATTCTGCAGTCCACAAACAGGAGAAGAAGTCCATAAACCAGAATGAATGTGGTCCCCATTCATTTCCAACATCACCGGCTCTAGAGATTAGCTAGTTCTATTAATAGTCTGAGCTATGTAAATGGATCTAGTTCTAAGGTGGATAGAAGTGAAGGCTGTGCTATGAGCCAGAGACACCTTAAGAAGAAACTTCAGACCAAAGCAGGCTGGGAACATTTGCAGTAAGCAAGAGTGTTAGGAGAGCAGCATTCCCAGAGGATGTTTATTCTCTTCTCAAAGGTTAGTGAAACAAAACACAAATTGTTGTAATGATTTATGATTTATGTATCAGGCCAGGAGACAAAAGCCCAATTGCTCTCCAGCCTGTTTTGAGCCTGTCTTCCAGTTTTCAGGACTTTTAGGAAATAGAAAGGATCTTGTGATTTCCAAAGTAAATATTAGGTGTAGCTTAACTGTTTAATTTATGGCGTAGGGTGGGATTTTAAAAAAAATGTTCAAGGGAACTGCATTATAATGATATTTTCTTGTATTTTCCCTAAACAAAAATCTACTTTGGTATCATCTTTATCCACAGGGTGACCGAACTTCCCAGTATGTCTGGGAAATTCTGGTCTGCGCTTGATATCCTGGCATAGTTACTAATGGCCCCTGCCTTCATTAACAAAGAGTCCCAAGTTGGACAGTAAGGGCTTATCCAAGACTCATTTATACATGTATTTATTTCATTCAACAAGCATCTATCAAATACCTACTCATGCCAGATTCCATGGTTTAGGTCAGGAATACAAAACGGAATAAACCTTTGCAAGATGTTTATCATCTAAGCCAATCCATAGTCCATGAATGGATTAACTGATTGACTTAATCATCCATTCATCCATTCATCAATTAAATAGGTCTCCCTTAACAAATATTTATTGCCTCCATCCAAAACCTGGAAATCAGTGGTATACAGATAAAAGTTTTTCCTACTTTCATCAAGTGTATAAGTTCACTTTATAATGGAAAAGGCAATTACATAAAAAATAACTAGAAATGTGATAAGTGAGAAAGGGTGATATTCTATAAACAGCATTGAAGAGGTAATGGTGTTATTCTCTTTGGGGCAAATAATGCTCTTGTATTTGGAAATATTCTTTTAACAGCCTATGGCCTGGTTTTAAAAGAAGTTTTAAAAAGAGACCCTAATTTTCTCTTTAGTGTACCAATATACTTAGCTAATGGCTTTATTCCATTAATATATTCAACAAATAGTTTTTTAGCATTAGCTTATAGGTATACAATGGCTTCCCTGGTGACTCAGATGGTAGAGTCTGCCTGCAATGTGGGAGACCTGGGTTCAATCCCTGCATCAGGAAGATCCCCTGGAGAAGGAAATGGCAACCCACTCCAGTATTATTGCCTAGAAAATCCCATGAACGGAGGAGCCTGACAGGCTATAGTCTATGAGGTCACAAAGAATTGGATACAACTGAGCAACTAACACTTTCACTTTCATAAAATGGTAAAGAATATAGAAAAAAACTTTGCCCTTAAGGACTTTACAGTCTTGTGCATGGATTTGAACCACCTGGTTCATTCATATTTAAAGGGTCTGTAGATTTATCCTTTCATTTATTCATTCATTATTTATTCAACAAGATGGCTGTATGTCGAGTAGAGTATCCAATAAGAAATCTGGGGGAAAAGAACTATTAGTTTTTCCCCTTTTCCCTCCTTAAATTACCTCAAGGTATGCTCAGATCCTCACTAAGCGTATCAGCCACTCTCCAGAGCTCATTCTGGAGCTGTCTGCAGCTGCACCCAGAGGTAACGTGTGGCAACAAAGACTCAGAAGCATTAACAGCAAGCACTGAGATGTTTTCTGAAAGAGACCAGATTTCCCTTATGAAGTACTCAGTATTGAGATACTAAATAAAAGAGTGATCTAACATGTCTAGAAAATCTAAGAACACCCAAATCATATTTTGATGGGGAAAAGGTATAATGTTACATAAGTCATCACTGAAGCATTAATCCAGCCTACATGCCCACACATTTTGCCTGAGAGAGGTCCTAACCTTGATAAATCCTCAAAGAGATTCATGATGGCCATCACCATCTTTTACTGCACAAGAAAATCAAGAGCCATTGATAAAAAATAAAATAAACATAAACTAATAACACAAAGCAATATGTAAATGTAAGAAAGGGATGCACAAAGTGCCTACAGCAAGCTAAGCAGAACACAGCAATGGGGAAAAGAATGTGCATTTCTTAAGGTTGAATTCACTTGCACATACTTTTTAGTACACACAAGTATTGCCCAGTGGCTCAAAGAGTAGGTTTGGGAATCAAGCAGACCCGTGTTCAAACCCTACTCCACCACTATTTAGCTATGTGACTTTGGGTGAATTACTTTGCATCACTAAATTCAGCTCTCTCAGCTACAGAATGAATGAAATAATAATCCTAACTGTGGGCTCTAACTGTATCCTAGTGAGACAGGCCAGGACCTGGGACCATTTGCTGCAGTGCTGCAGTGTTTATACCTGGACAAACCTCTCCTCTGGCAACAAAACAGAAAGAAACTATATGGGAGGGAAAATAACTGCGTGTAGTGCAGTTGGGCAACTTCTGGACAAAAGACACAAAAAGACCAAAAAATCCCTACTACCACTTCAGAAGAGCTAGAAGCAAAAACAGAGTGTTGGGAGCAAAAGCAGCATATTGAGCATGCCCCCTGCACTCACCACCACCAGAGGGGTGGGCAAAGCACCTAATCCACCCCTCAGGCCAGACTCGTGGACACATCCCTACCCTCATCCCATATAAGGAACAAGGGTGCTCTCCCTCAGGGAGAGAGCAAGCAAGGGAACCTGTTGTTTTTTCTTGCTCCCCTTGCTACAGCGGTGGCCCAAATAAAGCCTTGACTGAATTTCTCGTCTGGGCTCTAGTCAGTTCCTATTGATGGGGAAGGCCAAGAACCTTGATCAGTATCACTAGGAGTCTTAAGAATGGAGTCCTAACTGTGAGGATTAAATGCTAAATAAGAACTTGGAAAAGCACCTGGTTACTCAATGTGCTTAATAAATGTGAGCTACAACCAAAACTACACACACACACACACACACACACACACACACACACAAAGAGAAAATTCTCTGACAAACCATCTTTTAAGTCCATCCCATGTATTATCACAATATAGTTCCTTAAAATTTCTTAAATGCTAGTGTACAAAAAAGTGTATTCCAAAATACATCTCCATAATAACTGTAGTGTTTTCAGGGTTTGAGAGCAATGAGGTTTTATTTCAAGCTGATAAGCTGAGCAAAGTGTGAGGAATTGAAGGGTGGAGGACTTATACAGAGGTGAAAAGCTCAAATAATACCTTGAAATGCAATCTTATGCTTTTTCATAAATAAAAATAAAATGAGTAGAAGATAAAACCTAACTCTTTCTTCTTTCCAGGGTCCTGCCTTTAATCTGCTCAGTCTCACTAGCCTGCCTTTGCGTGGAGATGAGGATGGTTTTGCATTGCAAAATAGTCCCTGTCACCAGAAAGGTGAGATCTTCTCATCTTCTCAGTTGCTCTGTGCCATTGGCTTTGAGTCAGACTGCTTTATCTTTCTACCTTGTTAGGTCCTAAATTTAGTTGGGGATCCATATTAATAAGCCACTTTTTGTCAGTCTCACATTTTTCTAGACATTGCACATATGAAAAAATGCTAACCGTGCAACTCTCATAAAAGAAGTAATGAGACCCTCTGACCAGGTGTGATAAAAGAGAAAGGAGTAATCAGCCACCATATTTCCCCCAAGCTCATGACGCCTTCTCATTTTATCGCAATATTTTGAGAAACAGATAATTACCCGTCCCAGTGATTAGATTGAGGAAGCAATTTATTACAGGTCATTAGCAAAAGATGCTCTTTGGATTCCATGCAGCACAGGCTCCTCAGCTGCCTCGGGGCGGGAGAAGAGGAGGGGCATTGCCTAGCAAGCCATATTTTTTTTAGTGTATTTGCATTTTATGGTGGTTTTTTCTTCCCCCCATCAGAATTATTTTTTCTTGCTGTGTAATACATGTCAGAAGTCAGAAACCATATCTTTCTTCCTAGTCAATGTGTAGGTCATAAATGTCTACTGAGTGTCTCATTTCAGGATCGCAGACAAAAAGAGAAGCAAACACAAATAATGTGGGGCTGGAAAAGACTTTCCTGATGATCTAATAATTTGACTTCCTCCAGCATCATGAGTTCGTAGCGTTTTATTGTTGCTATTGATGGGTTTGTCTGTTTGAACACTTACCCTGTACCAGGCACTGTGCTAAGCAGTTTACATGGCGTGTCTCTTTAAATACTCACACAAAACCACCCCACAAGTCTACTACTGTTTGACTTATTTTATAGGAAATTGAGGCTTAGAGAGATTAAGTAACTTATCCAGGGTCAAAGAACTAGAAAACAACGCCTTCAGGATTTCAACCCAGGACTGAGCAATGCCAGAGCCTGCCCTTGTAACAAGCATTTCAAGGACAGTCTAAACTCTCATTCACAGAGCAAAACAGAAACTACCAAGCTCTTGTTCTCTCACAGTCAAGACTGCCTTAGCATTTTTCATATTTTGAAGCCCATAGACTCAAATTCATGAACCAAAGCCACAAAAGCACCTGGTGGCCCAGCCAGGATGGAACGTGAGTCTCCCTCTTGAACCACCCACTCTCAATCCAGGACTGTCTGTAAATCATTGAAATGAAATGAATTTCCCCCGACTTTCAAAAGAACTTGATGTTTCATGGGGTCACACGATTCTGCATCCCTCTACCTTTCCAGTATTCCACCTGATTTTCTTTTGTTTCAGTCTCTTCATTTGCCGACCCCTCAAATGCTGATGATCCTGGGCAGCCCCCTCTCTGGCCTCTTTGCTCTTTTCACCAAAGCCTGGCCATTCCCATGAGTGTAGTTAGCACTGACTAATCATTTCCAAATTTCTATCTTTGACCTGGATTATCTCCTGAGCTTCAGCCCCAAGTGTACAACATCACCTTCTGAATGCTGAAGATGCACCCAAGTTGACAGTGTCTAACAGCAAATACATCATTCTTTCCAGTCCATTCTCCATATTCCTGGTCTTGCCCATTCATTTCACCTGAGACTCATGACCCACCAGTGCACAGGTCCACAAGTCCTATGGACTTTCATCTCCTAAAATTGATCCTAATTTTGTCCCTTATTTTCCACTGCATTTTTTTTATAGTTGAAGACCTCATTGTCTGTTGCAAATAGATGTTGCAGCAGATTTCCTGCTCCCTTTCCAGTCTATCTCCCATTCAGGCTCCAAAGTCCTATTTCTGAACATAAACCCATCACATTAATTCTCTACCTAAATCCAATTCATTGGTTTTTGTATCACTTACTGGGAGAAAAAAATCATCAAGTTCCATATCATGGACCATAAGGATCTCCACGATCTGATCCCTTGGGAAACCCTCTAGCCTCAGCCCCTGCAAACCACATGATATTTTATTCCAGAAATCTCAGACTACTTTTGGTTCCCCAAATACACCAAGCTATTTTGTTTTATGCCTTTTCTTAATCTGTGCTCTCTTATAGAATGACCTTCACCACCTACCTCCTCTTGTTAGCCTGGAGAATTCATAATCAGCTTTTGTTAAAAAAAAAAGAAAAAAGCCTATAGTATTAAGTATTCCCACGTGGTCTCCAATCCGAACACTAGCCAAGCCCATCCCTGCTTAGCTTCCGAGATCAGATGAGAAGGGACTCATTCTGGGTGGTATAGCCATAGACCTAACCAGCACTTAAAACAGACCTAAGCGGTCATCTTCCACTCCCTTCTCCTCTAGCAGCTTCTGCTCTGAATGTAGCTATTGTTTCTTGTGCATCTTTGTTCCCTGGACATTCATTGCTGCATTTCCCATAATGCACAGTAATTATTTGTACAGATGCCTAGTCATATGAGTGCCTTCAGATGTAAAACATACACACATCTTCTAGATGTTCTATCTACTCAGATGGTACTCACATTCATTCAGATATTCCTCATATTTACACACGTTTATTTAGATGTTTTTGCACATACATCAAGGTTCACTTATGTTCCCTACATATCATATGCTACATGTGCTTGTATAGTTGCCACAGTGTTTGTTCAGGTGACATATATGTCCCTTATACACATGTGTTCACTTAGATCTGTCATGTGTCCATGTACCACTAACCAGCTCACTGAAATGCTACACATAACTGTTACACGTCATTAAAACAGTAGTTCTTAGCATGTGTTTCCTAGGCCAGCAGCACCAGGATCACATGGATGCGTATCCTTGGACCTGACCCCAGATCTTCTGATTCAGAAATTCTTGGGACGAGTCCCTGGCCATGTGAGCTTAACATTGTCCTACAGATGATCCTGGCATATGCTCCAGTTTGAGACCTGTCAATTTAGGTGTTATGCATCCTCATTCAGATGTTCTATTTGCCTGCTCAGATCACATCCTCACTAATGCAGGTGACACATACCTTCACTAAAATGATACACACATTAGCTTGTTAGAAAACATATTCATTTAAGTAGTAAAGAGTTCAAACATTACACATTGATATTCAGATCATGCATGAGCTAGTTCAGAAAGTCATACCTGAGACATCACAAAACCTCATCAGATAGTACATGTGCTTGCTGAGATGACACACATGTTCACTGCATTGTTAAAAAATACTTACCTAAATCTTTCATATGTTAAACTATTTATTCTGACCTTCCATAGTCATGTGTTTATTTAGATGTCACCTACCCTATTTCAAATAATATACAAATTCACTCCAATCTTACACATGGTCACACATGTTTCACAATGCACAGAGATCTTTTACAAGCCCATTCTGATGTTAAAGGAGCTTATTCAGCTCACACATGCTCACTCACATGTTCACAGGGGCCATTCAGTTGTATGCTCACTCACTGAGGAACTGCCCTCACATCCTGTATGCTAACCAGCCCCTGCTAGAGACGAAGGGGACCTACTGCTCTAGCCCCTTCCCATGTTGAGGGCGGTACCTTCTTTAGAAAGTTTCCCATTTACTTGTCTCCTATGGCACCCGGCCTCTCTCCTGATGCCGTTTCTGTGTCACTCCCTATGAACACTCTGCTGGCCCATCAGTTGCCTCAGAGTTTGATCACCCTGTGATCTCAGAGTAGCCCAAGCGCACCACTGTTTACACTGTATTTATATCTGATTCTCATATTCAAATACCCTCACCAACTTGGGAAAAGTTGTTCCAGCAACTGTCAGCCTTTCAATGGGTTAAAATGTGCTTTTAACCACATCTTCTGTCACCTTTAGCAATCCAGTTAAATATCTTCAGGGCTTTCCAAGTTCCTTCATTTCAGAGAGCTTTTGATTGGTTCCACTTCATAATTTTATCATTGTCTGGGCCACAATCAATAAGAGAGGCTTAAAGCAGTGATACTGGCTCAACATTCAAAACAAAGAGTAATGATGGGACACTTATGAACTCAACCTCCTTTAGTGGCTCAGAAATATTTCTGTACGTGTCTGAAGTGTTTTCTGCTCCAATTTGCAGAGAAAGAGCTATTTTATGCTTGAAATCAGAATGATACTAATTTGAATCTTGGTTCCACCACTTATCGGCTAAGTGATCTTGCGAGAGTCATGTAATATTTCAGAGGCATAGTTCCCTCACCTGTATGATGAAGATCATGATGTTTATGAATGTTTTATGACTGGCACATAGCCTTTGATCAAGGAAAGTTAGCTTTAAAAAAGATTGTGTTGTAAGTCAAATAATGGGAAGAATCATGCTTTCCCACAGTGAAGTTACCATGGCACATGTAGGTAAGTTTGGGACTGAGAGGTGAGCTCCACTTAAATAGGCAAACCCATCACAGACTCAGGAAAGAACCAGTCCAGGTACCGTGAAGGCAGCTGTGAGGACAATGCTCAGAAGCCAGCAGACAAGTAATATTTATGGATGGACTATGAGACTGATAAACCTCCTATCAGGGGCACTGGGACAGTGGGAGATTCACAAGAGTCTCAGTTATACTAGGTTTTGCTGAAATAAAATCTTGGAATAGGGACTAAGTCAGCAGTTTAGTCCCACTGACTGAGGCACATGAGGGTAGAGGAAGAGGGAATAGCGAGCTTAGAAAATTGGGTACACGTGGATAATCCTAGAATGGACAATTTCAAGGTCTGAGAAAGGAATAGAAAGCTCAATAAACAGAGACTATGCTGTGGGCTTAGTCACTCAGTCATGTCTGACTCTTTGCTATCCCATGGACTGTAGTCTGCCAGGCTCCTCTGTCCATGGGGCTTCTCCAGGTCAGAATACTGGAATGGGTTGCCATGCCCTCCTCCAGGGGATCTTCCCAACCCAAGGATCGAACCTAGATCTCCCACATTGCAGGTGGATTCTTTACCATCTGAGCCACTAGGGAAGCCCAAACACAGATTATAGACACCACATAATCTGTTCAGACACCACACTCTGGAACAGATGAGCTGCAAAGCCACTGACAATATGGCGTGGAACTCATGGTCAGTATTTGGGCCTGACACTACCACTCATTGGGGTAGAGGGCTGGGGCTTCTTGAAACTTCCTACCTTAATAGAAGATTGTTTAATTGGAGGATACCCTGAGAAAACCTTAATTGAAAAAGACACATGTACCCCAATGTTCACTGCAGTACTATTTACAATAGGCAGGACATGGACACAAACTAGATGTCCATTGACAGGTGAATGGATAGAGAAGATATTATGGACTATTACTCAGCCATAAAAGGAATTAATTTGAGTCAGTTCTGGTGAGGCAGATGAACCTAGAGCCTGTCATACAGAGTGAAGTAAGTCAGAAAGAGAAATAGCAGATTATCTTACAATTTAGATAGATTGAAGCCTTCAGGGATGTCTTTAGTGAGCTGAGAAAACTATAGAAGCAAGGAAATGGGGTTCAAATTGGTGACAGAAGGGCTGCTAGAATGGGCTTCACACTTCCATTACATTTAAGTCTCAAAGCAGTGCCTGTTAACCAAAAAGGCGACCAGGCTGTACACATTTACTCCTTAAGTAGGTAATGTGTGCTTAAACCTATTACCTTAAATAGGTAATATGCTCCAGGATAAGTAAGTATAAGTGGTTTCCCAGGTGGCACTAATGGTTAAAAAAAAAAACCCACCTGCCAGTGCAGGAGACAAAAGAGATGCAGGTTCAATCCCTGGTCTGGGAAGATCCCCTGGAGGAGGGCATGGCAACCCACTCCAGTATTCTTGCCTGGAGAATCCCATGGACAGAGGGGCCTGGTGGGATACTGGTCCATAGGTTCACAAAGACTCAGACACGACTTAAGTGACTTCACACACACACACGTGTTTTCTAGTGAGATGGTATTTATAAATAAATTCATAAATAGGGAGCTACTAAAGGTTTTTGAGCAGCAGAATGACTTGAGTTGATCTGTCTTTTGAAACATCAATCTGGCTACAGTGTGAACACTGTCTGGAGGGAGGCAAAGCAGGAGGAAGAGAGTCCTGCTAGAATATTCCAGCTGCAATTCAGATGGAAGATGATGATTTAGATAAAGAAGTAGAAGTAAGGATGGAGATGGGAGGACACATACCAAGGAGAGTTAAGACATAGGAAAAAAATAATGGGATTTGGTGATCACTTGAACAGTGAGTTGGAAAGAAAGGAAGGATGTCCTATCACACATTTAGAAAAACTGCAAGATTTAAGTGAAGGCCCCACTGCAGATGGAACAATGATCTACTCTGATATCCAGCCTTTGTTCAGGACTTCTCCCTTGATGAACAATCCAGAAACACAGACAGTGATTCAGAGATTCCATCATTCATGCATTATGGAGCCTGACTGGAGCTTCTTCTGGGATGCTAAAGCAGCATTGCTGATCTAATGAAAGGAGATGGTCACTATCCATTTCATTTAGCCAAGAAGGTGGAAGCACCGCCACAGCAGCGCACTTATGTATCAGATGAGTCAATGAATGGAAATTCTAAAGTTAAAGCAGATAGACCTAAGACAGAATACAAAATTGGTCGGTGGCTATGGTATACTTCCTGGATGTATCAAGACAGACAGGAAAGTAATTATGTGACATTTGAGTGGACAGAAGCTTGACATTCTCAAATTTCAAATCTCTGTTATAGTTGCCATGACCAAAATAGTCAGTTTAAAATGTCAGGGCTACATATTAAGTGGGCACTCAATTGAGTGAATAAATCAATGAATGGGTTTCTCTGAAATATTAAATCTAGCTTCAAGATTTCCTGGTGATTACATTACCGTTCACATTTTCCACATGGGCTTGGAGACAGCATATTAATAACTGGGAGTGTTGATTAATGGATCAGTATTACCTTGAAGGGAAGTTTTAGTAGCATTCTCAGCTTTTGGTACAGAGCTCAATCCTGTTTAACATTTTCATCTAGTGTGGAGGAAAGCATAACAGGCACTCTTATCAAAATGACTGGGAATGTCCCTCTCTTCTTCCTTCTCTGTTCACTGTGATAATCAGAGTAGGTCTGATATTTAAGAGAAAAAAGAGAACTAGAGATCACCTAGTTGCTTTATATTATTTGGGAAATGAAGTAGGGGAAGGTAAGGGATGGAGAGGAAAGGAGAAGAAGGAAAGGGAGGAGGGAAAGGAAGAGCAGTGGGAAAACAGAAAGACCAGAGAAACAGGAAGCAGGACGGAGGAAGGAAAGAAAGAAAACAGAAAACGAGAGGAGTGAGGGGGAGGAAGGGAAGAGGAAAGGAAAATCAGGGAGAAGGAAGGAAAGGTAGGAAAAGGAAGTTGATAGAGAAAGAAGCAAAAGAGCCATCAAACACAAACAGGATGGCGATTGTTGAAAGGAATGGAACTAAGACAAGAGTCCTGGGCAGGGGAGGAGAATCCCTAATACCTGCCCATAATTACATGAAAGGAGTCACTCCAAAGAGAGAATAATTTTATCACGTATTGCTGCAGAGGGCTGAGATGGGATAAATGAGAGGAATTTAAGAAGATGGTTGCTGGTTTGGTACATGGAGAGTTTTCAAACAATCAAAACTGCTGAAAAACAGAACAAATTGAAATGTCATGAGCTACCAGTGACTGAAAAAGTCTGTTATCAGTCCAAGCCTCAGGGAAGGTGAATGAACTCCTGTCTGGTAATGGAGACAGTTACAGATGATCTTAAGAGTCTTACGTAGTTATCCTAATGTAGACAAACTCTTTAGTACTCCTGTTTTTATAGTAAGTTGCCCTAGCTAGCACTGTGAAGAGTACAGAAAAGAAGAAAGGGAGGGAAAAAGGAAGAAACTCAGAGGATAAAAGGAGAGGAATTCATTCATTTATTTATTCATCCATTCTTTTTTTTTTTTCATTCAACAAATATTTATTGGTGGCTGAATGGGAATACAATGATAAGTCAAAATAGATAATTCCTATTCTTATGGAACATAGTCTATTAGTAAGATGAACATTAATTAAATATACCCTCTAATGAATGTATAAATACTGAGATAATGGCTCTAATATAAGTGTTTTTGAAGAAAATATAACATGAGAGTTTGGGAGAGGGGAATGGGGTGCATCTTAGACTACCATAAACCATAACAAAATATCACAGACTAGGTAGCTTACATGACAGCCATTTTATCCTCACATTCTAGAGGTTGGGAGTTCAAGATCAACTCAGTATCTGGTGAAGACTCTCTTCCTGATTGCAGAGGGCTGTATTCACATGAAGCAGAGAGAAAGACAGCTTGATTTCTTCCTCTTCTCATAAGGACACTAATCCCATCATGGGCCCCACCCCTGAAGGGAAATGAAGAAGTGAAGTCGCTCAGTCATGTCCGACTCGTTTCGACCCCTTGGACTATAGAGCCCACCAGGCTCCTCTGTGCATGGGATTTTCCAGGCAAGAATACTAGAGTGGGTTGCCATTTCCTGCTCCAGGAGATCTTCCTGACCCAGGGATTGAAGCCGAGTCTCCCGCATTGTTGGCAGATGCTTTACCCTCTGAACCACCAGAGAAGTCTCCCCTATGACTTGTCAAAACCTAATTACCACACAAAGGCCCAATCACCACAGTTTAAAGTTTCAACATAGGGATGCAGAGGCTTTACAGACACTTAATCTATAAAAGGGAGAGTCAAGAAAAGCTTCCCTGCAGAAGTGACCCCTGGGCTGAGATCTGAAGGACAGGTCTAGGCACAGGAATTCATTCCAAGGAGAGGGTACAGCATAGGCATTGTTCCTAAAGCATGATGGAGCAGGGTTCCTTGGCAGAACTGAAAGGCTAGTGTGCATGAATCACAGAAAAGAAGAGAGAGAGGCAGGATGAATTTCAAGAGGTAGGGCTGGACCAAGCAAGGATGCTTTATTTGATAAAGGCCCATATTGATTTTTTTTTTAACTCAACAAATTTATATTGAGAATTTAATATATGTGAAGCACCAGCTAGGCACTAAAAATACAGCAGTGATGGTAAGCAAGATAGATATGACGCTCACAATGTCAAAATAGTATTGCTGATACAGGGAAGTAGGGACACATAATATCCAGAGGATGGGGAACAGCAAAAGACTTCCTAAAGGAAGTAAGCTTTTAAGTGGAACCTGAAAGAGAAATAAAGTAGACTTCAGCAAAGTGAAAACTGAAACACATAACTCTTATTGCAGTTTTAAGGGCCTGCATTTTGGGAGACCTGGGTTTGATCCCAGGGTTGGGAAGATCTCCTGGAGAAGGAAATGGCAACCCACTCCAGTATTCTTGCCTGGAGAATCCCACGGATGGAGGAGCCTGGTAGGCTACAGTCCATGGGGTCGCAAAGAATCAGACACGACTGAGGGACTTCACTTTCACTTTCTTTATTATGCAGACCTGGGGGCTTCCAAGGTAGTCAGTGGTAAAGAATCTGCCTGCCAATGCAGGAGATGCGGGTTCAATCCCTGAGTCTGGAAGATTTCCAGGAGAAGAAAATGGCTTCCCACTCCAGAATTCTTGCCTGGAGATTTCCACGGACAGAGGAGCCTGGAAGCCTGTAGCCCATAGGGTTTCAAAGAGTTGGACATGACTTACAGACTAAAAACAACAAAAAGTGTAGACCTGGAGGCAAGAAAGAATACATTGTATTGGATGAAGATGACAGAAGTTCAGGGGTAGCTAACTTCTGACTTCTACATATGCCATTAACATGTGTAGTAACTTACCTGCCATGTACAGGTGATCATCTAGGGAGTGAGAGTAAAAATTTTAAAAAGGAAGAAGAAGAAATAGACCTAGTACACAACCATAAAGAGCTCCAGAATTTAGGGGATGGGAGAGAGAAAGAAGCAGGTGGAGCTGAGAAGGAGCAGCCAATGAGAACGGAAGAAAACAAGAGAGGCACTGTCATGCAAAGCAGATTTAGAATATATTTCAAGATGGAAAGTTGGGACATAAATATGCATTACTGTTTACCAGGGCAAGGAAAATAAAAACTGAAATGAACACTGAATTCAGTGGGAAGGAGGCCACCAGCATTCTAGAAAAAGCAGATACAGAGGAGTGGTAGGAGTGGAAGCCAGATTGCGGTGGGTTGAGGGTGGCTGAACATGAGTGTAACAACCCATAAGAAAATGAACACTCTCAAATCAAAGCATACACACACATCATTTTTCATCTTTTAAATTGGCAAACATGAAATCTCTTTTCATTTGTTAAATTTTGCCCAGTCCTGGTGAACATGCAGGAGAATAAGGACTCCTACATCATACTCATAAAGACTGTACACCTTGTGTGATGGGTTGAATTATGTCTCCCCTGGGCTTCCCTTGTGGCTCAGCTGGTAAAGAATCTGCCTGCAATGCGGGAGACCTGGGCTTGATCCCTGGGTTTGGAAGATCCCCTGGAGAAGGGAACAGCTACCCACCCTAGTATTCTGGCCTGGAGAATTCCATGGACTCTATAGTCCATGGGGTCACAAAGAGACACAACTGAGTGACTTTCACTTTCCGCTAAAAAGTTGAGTCAAGTCTTAACCACCATTTCCTCATAATGTGACCTTATTTGGAAAGAGGATCTTTGTAGCTTTAACCAAATTAAGATGAGGTAATTAGGATGGGCCCTAATCAAATGACTGCTGTCCTTATAAAGGAGGACATCTGAACACAGTGGCACACAGAAGGAAGACCATGCAAAGAGATACAGGGAGACACAGGGAGAATTACACAGCCACAAACCAAGAAATGTTCTGGGTTACCAGAAGCTGGAACAGTCAAGAAAGGATCCCTTGTCTATAGGTTTCAGAATGAGCATGGATCTGCCAAAACCTTGATTTAGGACTTCCAGTCTCCAGTACTGTAAAAAAATACATTTTTCTTGTTCTAAAACATCCAGTTTGTGGCACCTTGCTATAGCATCCTCAGCAAGCTAACACATCTTACAAACTATCTTCTCCAAGGCAGTCTAGAAATATGTGTCAGACAGACTGCTTAATAGGAAGGATCATTGTAATACACGTAATAATGGAATATCAGGAACCACTTAGGTCAAAAATAAGAAACTGGCTGACTAAATCACAGGTTCCTTACCTGGAAATAACACCATATGTTAAATACTTAAAATACTGCTCTAGAAAAAAACTAATGATATGGAAAAATTTTCACACATTTGTATATGAAAAAACAGGCTATATAAGGTCCATTATTACTCCAACTTTGTACTTCGTGTGTACATTATGAACGATAATGGTGAGCATTAGAGGAGAGAGAAAGAGAACTCAATTTGCCACCCCCAAATACACTTCTTTGGTAGAAGAATTATTTTAGGCTGCTAAGGTTTAAGAAACAGCAGACACGGGAAAACCTCTAAAACCTGAGTAGAAGTTACCCTTCTGTATGAGACTTTTACATTCATAAGGGAATCCAGTTGCAAGGATTCCTTCCTCTCAGGACTAGCAAGAGAAGGGTGGCTAACTCTCTAGAGATTCTTATCAATGGAGAAGGCAAGGACTTAGATCTGCATGCCCACCATACCCCTCTCACTTGTTACTGTGTCTTTCCTGGTAACCTCTCTCCCCATTAACAGCCCCCAACCCACCCCAACCTCTTTCTTTTGTCTTAAGCTGAAAATAGTATTGAAGGTGATGGCTTGGGCCATTTCAGGGAGTTACTCAGTTCTCCTGTATATCTCCATGTAGACAGGAGGTGTTATTAAACTTCTGTTTGTTTTTTCTTCTGTTAATCTGTCTTTCATTGTGGGGAGGAGGAGTCTCAATCAAGAACCTAAAAAGGTAGAGGGAAAATTATTTATCTCCTCTACAAGAACACAGTGATTTTTGTTTTCTTAATGTTTTTCTGATCATTCCACAGTAAACATAATCACGAAAATACTAATAATACCTTTCAAAACATATGTAATTAAGCTAATATACTTAATAATAATTATTTGGTTAACAAAAATAATGATACTCTTTCTCTCTATGTTTCAGCTCCATCATTCACTGTTCTTCATAAGTCCCTTGACTTTTTAAGCCTCAGTTTAATCACCTGTAAAGCAAGAATAAGAACTTTTTCATTTGGTTGTTGAAAAGACTGAAGAGACGATAGACATAAAACACATTAGCACAATGCCTGGCAAATACTAGGTAATCAATAAATGTTAATGCCTGGCTTTTACAATTAGTTTACTAGGAATCAAAGATGTATGCCACTTTCCAGGAAAGGCAGATCCCTGTGGGTTTTAAATGTTCACCATTTGGAATCACTGTAAGATATTTGTTTCATCAGCTGAATACTAACACTCAGTGATCAGAAAGCTAGCACAGCAAATTCCAGCAGTTCTTTTGTGTTCACCCTATGACTTTCCTATAAAATTTAACATTTCAACATAAAGACATTTCTAGAGAAGAAATGATCAAAGGCTAAGCAGGTTACAAATGCTTGATTACTGTGACAGCAGAAACATCACTGCAAGCCATTTCCCATGTAACCCTTGCTATACTTCCTCAAAGCATTTACATGGTGAGAGCAATACGAAGTGTCTTTTTGCTCACATAGAATTCAACAATGGAAAAGTGTATTGCTGATTACTTAAGAAGGCTTTCCAGGTGGCTCCATGGTAAAGAATGCACCTGCCAATGCAAGGAGATGCAGGAGACATGGATTCAGTCCCTGGGTCGGGAAGATCCCTTGGAGAAGGAACTGGCAACCCACTCCAGTATTCTTGCCTGGAGAATCCCAGGGACAGAGGAGCCTGGCGGACTACAGCCCATAGGGTCACAAAGAGCTGGACATGACTGAGCACATATGCAGGATTACTTAAGATGGTCTGATATAATCATTGTGAAAATTAGCAGTAGCTCAATGTTATAGAAGAAAATGCTGTGTTTCATTAAAAAAAAAAAGTGAGTGATAAGCAAGATATAGATATTTGGATTCTTTTCACTCCTTACTCTTTCCTCCTGGCTGTTTCACTCACCTACCCTGAGGCCTATTTGATTTCCACAAGTGGAGAATAGATAGTCATTTCACAAGCAGATCAATGCTTTCTTGGTCCTCAAAGTCACCTTCTTTAACTGGCTGCATCTGCAGTAATCCAACAGCAATTCCTTGAAGTTTCTTGTCATCTCTAAATTTAATCATTAATCATTTCCATGGGGTTCAGGATGGGAGGATTGAAGGCAGGGGAATTTAGACGCTTCAGTTCTCATTTCAAATGTTACCAGTAAGGATCCTCTTCTGAGGCTTACTTGAAAAGCCAGGCATATGTATCCCCAGGCAAATACTCTGAGTTGACAAAGACTTGGCCATAAGCTGCGCTCTCTGCTTAATGTCAGCCTCTCAGAGACAGAGATGAATCAGACTCTGTTATTGATGAGTCAAATTTCAGATAAAAGGAGTGACAAATCATTTCATTTGTGGAAGAATGATTTACCTCAGAGAACAGTAACTAGACAATTCTGATAAAAATAATACCAAAGAGTTCCTCTCACTTGGAGAATAGATTAGTCCATGTTCAGGAACACTGATGGGTTAATTTCTCTCCCTCCACTTCCCAGACAATCCAGTAAGTAAGACCTTAGAGGATTATTTACATGACATGTATTGACACTCCACATTAGTGTAAATGTGGTTTTCTGTTCATTATGCCACATTTTCTGAGAACAAAGAACAAGTAAATTCAACCTAGTCTAAGTGGATTTTAGAGGACCATTGAAAAGAGACCTGAAGTCACAAAGCCAGAGTAAATAAAAGTGAAACCTGGAGCAGAACAAATATTTATTCTAGATTTACAAGCAAGACTTCTTGAGATAGAAACAGATGTGAGTTTTTAATCTCTTTTCCTTTTTGTTTTTTTTTCTAACAGTTTCTGTGTTTCTGGGTCTCCTGAGTTACATGCATGAGATTTTTAGTAGGAAAATGAAGATAAGGATAAGAAAAGACCAACAGTATGAAAAAAAAATAAAAGAAAACAGGCATATTAAATTATATTTTCAATTAAAACTTCCCTTCTCAAGTGAAGGGTGTGCCCGCAAAACTTCACTTACTAGATTTTCTAAGAATTTTCTGTCATCATAAATAACAGGAACCTATTCTTGAATGTGTCCAGATTTGCACAAGCCCTGTTCCTCATGAGAGAACATTTAAATTAGCCACCAAAGCCTCTGAGCACCGTGGGTATAGACTTTTGTGTGTGCCAAGTAGTCCAAGAAGGAGTGTGGGCACTTGCTTGGGGATTTGTGACTACTGGCCTACTGAGTGTGACTCTAACAAAAGTATATGAAGGGTATCCACACTTCTGATCTACCCTGCAACCTAAACTACTCTGCAATCTACTCTAAACCTCTGATAACAGCAACAAACCTTCTTGAGTCAGAATCTAAGATTTCTATGAGTGAGTATGGTTGATATGCTGATGCACAGCCCAAAGCACCTTCCAGGGAAGATTTATTGCCCAAGTGATCTGCAAACAACCTCCGGCTGTTAGTACCTTCAGGGTCTCTTCAGCCATGGAGAGCTACCTGGCCCCGGGGCATACTCTTCATGGAGAAGCTGACATCGGGATATTGAGCAAGATGGGGCAAAAGGCCCCAGCCACTTTGACCCATTACAGGAGAATTTGAAAGGAAATATCTATTTCAGACTTGCCTGCAGGATTGGCTAAGATTTTGTCAGACATATATGGCAGTTTTTGACCTTTTCCCCTTGTCCAATCTTGCTTTCTCCCAATTCTTTCATAGGTGTTGATCCCTAATAAATCTCTTACACTCCAAATTTGATCTTAATATCTGCTTCCAGAGAATCTAAGCCATGACATACATTGAGTACCCAAATGTAAATGTTCTCAGGTATTCAAGAAAACAAGTAGACAAATTAATATGATATACCATATTAACTGATTAAAAGACAAATCACACATGATCAGCTTTTTTAAAAAATCTAACACTCTTTCCTAATAGAACACTCAACAAAATAGAAATAAAAGTGAACTTCCTCAACCTGATAAAAGGCATCTATAAAACATCCATAGCTAACATCATACTCCACGGTCACCGACTGATAGTTTTCTGCTTAAGATCAGGAAAAGCAAATACTCTCACTACTTTTAGACAATATCATACTGGAGAGTCTAGCCAGGACAATTAGGCAAGAAAATGAAGTAAAAAACACTGAGATTAGAGAGAAAGAAATAAAAGTATATCTATTTTCAAATGACATGATTTTGTATATACAAAACCCTAAGGTGTCAACAAAAATACCATTAAAACTAACCAGCAGATTCAGCAAAGTTGCAGAGTACAAGAGCAATATACAAAAATAAGTTTTACTTCTATACACTGGTAGTGAACTATCCAAAATTAGAATTAAGAAAACAATTTTTATTAGCATCAAAAAGAATAAAATATTTAATAATAGAGTAACAGAAGTATAAAACTTATACTCTGAAAACTAAAAAAAAAATTGTTGAAAGAAATTAAAGAATAAATAGAAACAGATTCCAATATTTATTAATCTGAAAACATATTAAGATTAATGCTGTTCTGTTTACAATAACTAGGACATGGAAGCAACGTAGATGTCCATCAGCAGACAAATGGATAAAAAAGTGTGGTACATATACACAATGGAATATTACTCAGCTATTAAAAAGAACACATTTGAGTCAGTTCTAATGAGGTAGATGAAATTGGAGCCTATTATACAGAGTTAAGGAAGTCAGAAAGAAAAATACCAATACAGTATATTAACATATATATATGGAATTTAGAAAGATGGTAGCAACAACCCTATATGTGAGACAGCAAAACAGACACAGATGTACAGAACAGACTTTTGGATTCTGTGGGAGAAGGTGAGGGTGTGATGATTTGAGAGAATAGCACTGATACTTTTATATTAACCATATGTGAAATAGATGACCAGTCCAAGTTCGATGCATGAAACAGGGCACTCAAAGCCGGTGCACTGGGACAACCCAGAGGGATGGGATGGGGAGGGAGGTGGGAGGGGGTTTCAGGACGGGGGGACACATGTACACCTGTGGCTGATTCATGTCAATGTATGGCAAAAACCACCATAATTATAAAGTAATTAGTCTCCAATTAAAATAAAAAATTTTTAAAAAATTAATGCTAATATGGCATTACTCCCCAAAGTGATTTAATGCAATCACTATCAAACACTGTCAAAATTCAATCAGTGAGCAAAATAATATAATGCAATCACTAACGAAATCCTAGGTGACTGCCTTGCAAAAATTTATAAACTGATCCTAAAATTTATATGGAAATGTAAGGGGCCAAGAATATACAAAACAACATTGAAAAAGTGGGAAGACACACATTTCCCAATTTCAAATCTTATGACAAAGCTATAGAAATCAAGACAGTGTAGTATTGGCATAAAAATGGACTTAAAGATCAATAGAATAGAACTAAAAGTCTAGATATAACCACTTGCACTTATGGTTAGTTCTTTTTTGACAAGGGTGCCAAGACTATTCCATGGAAAAGAGAACTGTGTTTTTAAAAAACTGTGTAGGAACAAATCAATA
This sequence comes from Cervus elaphus, assembly GCF_910594005.1. NCBI lineage: Eukaryota > Metazoa > Chordata > Mammalia > Artiodactyla > Cervidae > Cervus > Cervus elaphus. The sequence continues at coordinate 20,730,325 of NC_057830.1, forward strand.
TCCATATTTCTTGGACCCAACACCAAAAGCACAAGCAGCAAAAGAAAAAAAATAAATTCGTCATCTTCAAAATTAAAAGCTTTTGGACTTTAAAGAATAAGAAAATGAAAAGATAATCTACAGAATGGAAAAAATATTTCTAGATAATATAACTGATGAGACATAATAGAAAATATAAAAACCCAATAAAAAGACCATCCAATTTACAAATGGACAAGGAATCTAAATAGGTATCTCTACGAAGAAGATATTTAAATGGCCAATAAGTACATAAAAAGATGCTCAATATTATCAACCATAAGGGAAATACAAACAAAAACCACAATGAGATACACCTTCATAACCATTAGGAAAACATGTCATAAAACAAGAGCTGGTGAGGTTACAGCAAAACTGGAACCTTCATACTTTACTACTGGTAATGTAAAATGAAGTGGCTACTTTATAAAACAGTTTGGAAATTCCTCAAAATGTTAAATATAAAGTTTTCACATTACCCAACAAATTCATTCCTAGGTATATATGCAAGAGAAATGAAAACATACACCTACACAAAAAGTTGTACATGGAATGTTCACAGCACTGTTACTCTTAATAGCCAAAATGTGGAAACAATGCAAATATCTATCAGCTGATGAACAGAAAAATAGAATGTGGTATATCCATATAATGGGCTATTATTTGGCAATAAAGGAGAATTTTTCATGTACCTACAACATAGATGGTCCTTGAAAATATGCTAGTGGAAGAAGTCAATCACAAAAGGCACGTGTAATATGAACCCATTTATGTGTAGAAATGGGTCTAGAATAGGCCAATCTAATGAGATAGGAACCCAAGGCCTAGGGAGTGGGACCACTGAGGGAGAAATGAGGGGTAACTGCTAACACAGGGACAGGGCTTCTTTTAGAGTTGGTGATGATGTTTTACAATAGATTGTGGTTGTGGTTATACAACTCTGTGAGTACAATAAAAGCCATTGAGTTACATACTTTGAATGGTGAATTGCTTAGCACATGAATTACATCTCAATAAAGATTTTTCTTTTTTCCATTTATTTTTATTAGTTGGAGGCTAATTACTTCACAATATTGTAGTGGTTTTTGCCATACATTGACATGAATCAGCCATGGATTTACATGTATTCCCCATCCCGATCCCCCCTCCCACCTCCCTCTCCATCCCATCCCTCTGGGTCTTCCCAGTGCACCAGCCCTGAGCACTTGTCTCATGCATCCAACCTGGGCTGGTGATCTGTTTCACCCTTGATAATATACATGTTTCGATGCTGTTCTCTCTAAACATCCCACCCTCACCTTCTCCCACAGAGTTCAAAAGTCTGTTCTGTACATCTGTGTCTCTTTTTCTGTTTTGCATATTGGGTTATCGTTACCATCTTTCTAACATTCTAAAGAACACAGCTAGCAATAGAAAGCATGGAAGACGTTCACAGGATATATTCAGGATGTGTTTTATGTTCCCTGAATACTGAGAAGGTAATAATACCCTTCGAGTTCAGATCCAGATGAAGATGGAGCCAATAAAGCCATGCTGGTCCACTTCCAAGGAGAGAAGGGGACCCCTCAGAAGCCAGAGTAAGTTCTGGAGACAATCTAAAGAAGTGAGTCCACATACTATTATATATAAAACATGTAACTAATAAGAACCTACTGTAGAGCCCAGGGAACTCTATTCAATACGCCGTAATGACCTTTATGGGAAAAGAATCTGATTCATTTTGTTGTACAGCAGAAACTAACACAACTTGTCTATTAATAAGCTACACTCCAATAAAAATTAATTGAAAAAATAAAAAATAAAGAAATGAGTCAACTTTATAGGCTGCCCCAGTACCTCCAGCATCTCCTCCTTTTAAAAGCTAGCCCAGCTTCCCCTCCTTTAAGAGTCCTGTCTTTGACCCTCTGAGAAACACCAGAATCCATTTCCCAACAGCTTTCAGGCAAAAGCACGTTAATTATGACTTTGACTTCAGTTTCAAACAGTAATTGAATTTTTTTTCTTATCAAAAATTTTCTCCAATTCCCATAGTATCCTTTTGCCTTTTAATTTTGACTTAACTGTCTGGTTTTGCGTACCCATGTCTCTGTGTTTAAGCTTATGAGCATAGGTGCCTTATCTAGCTGTGTGCTCTCCGGATGGATTCCACTCGTTCATCATTGATTTTCTACCTCCTTCACCTCCCTTCCTGGGTTCACAGGCAACCCAATGAATTAATCAAGTCACTTTTAGTCCTAAGTGGTAGAAATCCCTTAACCTACCTCTGGCTAAAAGAGAAAGGGAAATAACTTGGAAGGATAGTCTAGAGTATCAATTTCTGTAACTGAAGAAATTACTGAACAAATTGTAGGAACAGTACCACTGGGCCTTCGGGAGGATTAGAAGTGGGGATAGGAATGCCATTTGGACTTTTCATGACGCTATCTCTTGCCATTCTCATGACAGTGGCATCCTTCAAAGCAGAGCAGGGCCACCAGCAGTTCCTAAGCCTCCATATCAAAGTTTCCATATCACAGAGGTAAAGACCCTATGTTTTAATTTTAATGTGAAAAATCACAGACAAAACATAATACTGGTCAAGAAATCAGAATATAGCTAGCCCATGAGTTGCAAAGTAATGCCAGAGCTAATCCAACCCAGAGAGAGGTTCTGCTCATGTGACAGGAGTTTTTGTTGTTAATGCTGTTTAATTTGAACATCTCCACTTGGCCTCCGTCACACTCATTGATGTCATACTGCATGGCTTCCCCAATTGATTGAGTTCGTAGCCCAGTTTGGAATGAATTTATTAATGACAAACATTGGGCCATTTTCACCTCCCTATCCTCACGGACATAGGAGCCTAGCAGGCTGCAGTCCATGGGATCGCAAGAGTTGGACATGACTGAGTGACTAAGCACAGCACTTGCTCAGTCCCCAGACCAATCCCTGGACATAGTACCTCAAAGAAATTCTTGGATCAAAAACTGAGCTGCTTGTAAAGAGGCCAATGGAACATTGCAAACTTGTAAAGAGGCCAATGGAACGTTGCAAAGTGAGTTGCCATATTCTGTACCAGAAAAAAATGACTCCCTGAAGGAGATGTTCAAAATGGCAGAGTAAGAAAACATGACACTCATTCTCCCCCACGAACACATCAAAAACACAGCTACTGCGGAACAATTTACACTGAAAACTAACTGGATCATGTGGAAGCAACCCAAGTGTCCAACAACAAATGGCCACAGAAGATGTGAGATAAATATATATATACTATACACACACACACACACACATACACAACAGTACATTACTTAGCCATAGAAAAGAATAAAATTCTGCCATATGCAGCAAGGTAGATGGACCTGGAGAATCTTATGCTTAAAGAAGTAAGATAAAGAAAGATAAGTACTGGATGATATCACTTACAAGTGGAATCTAAAAAAACAAATGAACGTATAAAGCAAAATGGAAAGAGACTCACAGACACATTAATAGGAAACAAACTAGTGGCTGCCGGTGGGGCAGAGGAAGGGAGGAGGAGGAGCAAGGTAGAGGTATGGGATTAAGAGATATAAACTACTATGCAAAAAACAGATAAGCAACAGGAAGGACATACTGTACAGCACAGGGAATTATAGTCATCATGTTTTAATCACTTTTAGTGGAGTATAACCTGTAAAAACACTGAATCACCATGTCGTACACCTGAAACTAATATTATAAAACAACTATACTTCAATTAAAAAAACAAAAGACGACTCCTATGAAGCTCTGATTTTTCCACACTTTTCCTTATTAACATAAGCCAGATGGTTTTTTTTTTCCTGTAAACTTGGTATAATAATAATAATAATATCAACCTCACAGTATATTGTGTTCATTTGGTCTGGGTCTGCAGAGAGTCAGTTCAGTCACTCAGTCATGTCCAGCTCTTTGCAACACCACGGACTGCAGCACACCAGGCTTCCCTGTCCATCACCAACTCCTGGAGCTTGCTCAAACTCATGTCAGTGATGCCATCCAACCATCTCATCCGCTGTCATCCCCTTCTCCTCCTGCCTTCAATCTTTCCCAGCATTTTCAAATGAGTCAGTTCTTCACATCAGGTGGCCAAAGTATTGGAGCTTCAGCTTCAGCACCAGTAGTCCTTCCAATGAATACTCAGAACTGACTAGTTTGATCTTGCAGTCCAAGGGACTCTCAAGAGTCTTCTCCAACACCACCATTCAGAAGTATCGGTTCTTTGGTGCTCAGTTTTCTTTATGGCCCAACTCTCACATCCACACATGACTGCTAGAAAAACCATTTGTCAGCAAAGTAATGTCTCTGCTTTTTAATATGCAGAGTAGCATTTAATAAAATAGGTCATTAACATTGCTCTCATTGCTCTGATGCCATCTCATCATTATGGCCATTCAGCTTTCACTGTTTCACTGCCCCATCCAAGTGGATCAAGTGACATACGACTAAGTTTTAATCCTTCTCTCCCATGGTAGGAATTGTCATTGTGTACTGCACACAGCATCCCCAACCCTCCCGAATTACAAAATTTAGGAAAGAGAAAAGACCCTAGTAGGTCCCCAAGGCATGGCACAGACAGTTACTCCTTCAAGAACTGGGACGACCTGAGCATTTCTATCAAATTTTCCCTGTTTCAACAGCCTCCAGGCATCCCATACAGGAAGCTCTGAGTCAAAGTCCCCTTGTGTGCAAAGCTTAAAATGGGTTTCATTATCAGTACTGTAGAGACGCCTTTAAAACAGCTATTCAGGGCAAACACAATTTATCGTCTATGTTCCTTAGTTATTAGATCTACAGATTGGGGGACATTAAAACTGCATCTTCCTTACGGGCCAACTGTAAAGATTAATTAGGTGACATCAGCCAAGTGGAGTTCTCTTGTGAAGTACACATAAATATACTCCCTCGTGTTATTACAAGGCCTGGAAATATTCTTTCTCTCCGTTATTTAAGATAATGAATCTGATCATTAATAGGTAAACAGATGAAGGAATAGACCTTTGTATTCAACATGGCATTCCTCAATCAAACAGTCTCCTTTAAAAAAGACAATGGCATCTGTACTAAAGATGCTGCGTGCTGGGCAATCAGCTGTCTTAAGGGGCCACTTCTTCATAATGTGGATGTAGCTTCCAACACCATTTTGATGCCATCTTTTATTAAAGATCTACCTTGAGGAGGCAATTGATTTTTGTTAGTCCCTGGAGTAAATGCTTAAAGGCAGCTTCATCGTATTTACGAGGTTCCTATTCCTTTATGAAATGCATTTGATTTGATACACGGGAAAAAAGAAAAGCTTTCATTTACTAAGTGCTATTCTTTTCACAGTCAATTTTGCATTACTTTAATTTTTTTTAAATGTAGGAAACCCAGTTCTGCATCATAGACCCTTGGAATCCTATTTATTTTTCTAGCTCTTTTTTAAAAAATACTCCCTTCAAGTCTCAAAATGGATCAGCTAGATAGTTCTGATAATTTTCCATGTGTCTATTACTTTGTACAACTACTCCTGTGAATATTTGGACATTTTAAAATATTTTCATTAAAAACAATATATTTCAGGATTTTTATTGCTCTCCCAACAGTATCAGTGTTCACTGCCTGTTGAGATTGGACACAGGTAAGGAAGAAGTTAGTTGCTCAGTTGTGTCCCACTCTTTGGGACGCCATGGACTGTAACCTGCCAGGTCCTCTGTCCACGGAATTCTCTAGGAAAGAATACTGGAGTGGGTTTTCATTCCCTTCTCCAGGGGAGCTTCCCAAGCCAGGGATCGAACCCAGGTCTCCTGCATTCCAGGCAGATTCTTTACCTTCTACGCCACCAGAGAAGCAGTCTTGTAAATGGGACTTTGAACTTTTGAAGATTCCCCAAGCTTCTTCCATGGGCCTTATAAGGATCTGGTGTGTGATAAGATAAATGTTAGGTGAACACTCCATAAAGCAAGATTTATTTTCTAGTCTGTGCTGTGGATGGAGAAGGAAATGGCAATCCACTCCAGTATTTTTGCCTGGAGAGTCTCATGGACTGAGGAGCCTGGGGAACTACTGTCCATGGGGTCGCAAAGAGTCAGACATGACTGAAGTGACAACACGCAGTGTGCTGTGGAACCACGCTTACACAGGTCTTTCACTAGATTCTGCAGGAGAAGCAGGCTGAGCTGTCTTGCCTTTGCTCACCCCAAGTCTCTTCTAAAATATCTTTTCTCACCTTTCCACCTAATGATGGTCCCAGTCTTTCTCTGAATAGTAGTAACAGTGAAAATAATTATGGCAGTGACAGGAGCTCTTTGCTTACTTTTGTTCATTTAATCATCACAGCAGTCTTTGGAGAAACACAAACATCATTCTCATTTTACAAATAAGGAGGCTGAGGTTAAGAGAGATTAACTAGTTTGGCCAAAGTTACCCCCACACATCTGGACCCAGCGTCTCACTCCAAAACCCAGACTCTTTACTCCTGCGCAATACTGCCTTTGGAATCTTGGAATCAGAACGTCCTGGCCAAATAAATAAGTGTTGCACCAGTGCTGGCCTTCCAAATTCAAAACCAGAAAAGGCAAGGAATGGCCAAGCTTCCAGTGCAAAGCAGTAAATAACAACTTTATTTTCTTGAGTTTGACTCTGCAGCTAAACATAAACCCAACTCAATTTCGTGACGCAGCTAGGATTGCTTTCTCCCTGCACTGGTTTCACAGTACACGGGGACACACACACCCGAAGGGAACTTCACGTGGGTGAATCAAGCTCTGTAATTCTTCCATCGAAAAAAATAAAAGCTTTCCTGCTCACCACCACACCCCAACCCTCAAAGTAAGAAAGAAAAGAAAAATCACCAGAAAATGTTCTGATGAAATTATGTTTGTAAGTAAAAGGAAGGATAACAGAAAAATAAAAATAAAAGGCAGATCAGGTAAACCTCAAGGCTCTGTGAAAGTAGAGAGGTAATCAACCACTCTCCAACCACAACCACTTCTCAAACAGCAAATTATAAAATATGTTATTTTGTTAGGTTGTACATGGCATTTTTGACAGCAGCTGCTAGAGTCCCCTCCTCCCCTCCACCCTCCTCACTGAGTCACTGCCCATTTGGCAGCAGCTATGCCCACCACTCTCAAAAATGATGCCCAGGTACTAATTGGATGCAAGCAACCTGATCTCAGGGCCAACTCTGCAATATCCAAATATGCATCAATGAGAGCATTGCATTTGGTTAAAATTGCAGATATTTCTTAATCCCGACAAAGAGAAGAGTGTGCTTGCTCCTGTGCTAATTGCCGCGCCTTACAAAGGAACGCCAGCCAAGTTAAGATCAATGCTTATGCTAGGAGTTCTTTGTCAACTCAGCTACTCGAAAGCTTCAGCGGATTCCCCTGATAACCCATTTCAACATCCCACACACTCAGGAGATTTTATTATCTAATCTCCATTCCCCTTTCTGAAATTTAAATATATTCCTGTTCATCTTGTCTTAAGCAGAAATAGATTTGGACCAAATGTAACACAGAGGGGAAACATTTTTTTTTAATCTAAACATACTGTATCTATTTCTGCTTTCTAATGGGGAAGTGTAGGGGTAGAGGTGCCATAATTCATGTAACTCTCCAATCATTCCAATCCAATTCAGAGACTAGAGGAAAGCAAATAAGTTTAAAAGCACTTGTGATTTTAAATGGTAAATTAAACACAGGCATTTAATTCTGTTCCCTCTCAAATCCCATACAATTTCAAGAATTATATTTTTAATGCATGAACTCACAAAGGAAAATGGGAGAGGAAATGACAAAACAAAATGTTGAGGGCTAGAAAGTAGATGAATAGGTGGAAACTGACTTAGACTCAAAAAAGCACAATTCTAAATCAGCAGCAAAGAAAGGCAAGAACAGTCTGTTTTTCACAGCAGAACTCCCAGTGGCTCAGGAATCAATGGCACCAAATACTTCTGGAAGGGGTAGGGAAGATGAGGCTAACAACAGGAAGATCTGTGAAAAGAATACTTAAGAAGCAGTTGGCTCCCCAAAGTCTTTGGCAATTCCTCCTCCATCCTAGCAGAATCCTGGAGCTTTAATCTCAGGAAGGGTAATAGAGGGTCCCTGAATTAGGGAACCAGGCCCAGTTGAGACTTGGGTCCCATCCTGAAAACAGCGTAATGACAGAGCATAGATTTACTGAATGTTCAGACCTCAGTCCTTTTCTACATCTACACAATTCGCAGAGGTTGGCAGCCAGGTAGGAGAATGGAAGAGTCTTTCCTGGGGATTGTAACCAAAAAGAAAATTCTAAAGACATTGACATCAGAAGTTCCCAAAGAAAGGAGTTCAACCAATTACCCTATAGTGAAGACCAGAGTCAACAAATATCTTTTAGTGCCCAGAGCTTCCAAATAGATTCACATTAAAATAAAACCAAACCACCAGATAGAATGGAGAAAATGGAGACGAAATCATCAGTAAAATAATTCAAGAAAATTCCCTACATATGAAAGACATGAATCTCAGATTTGAAGTTCTGACCAGCATAATGGTTCCACTTAACAGTTGAAAAGATATGCACACCTAGGCATTTTGTGAGGCTGCCAGAGTTAATACCGTGACGGGCGGCCTGGACCTAAGTTTTAGCTTCCCCCGAAATGGTAAGATTCCCTACCCCCATCAGGTAACCTGGAGCCAGCCAATCAATATGCGCCCAGTAAGAACAAAGGGAGAGCTAAAAAGCCCGCGAAAGTCTGTACCGATAGAATTACTTTGCAAACATGTAACCAATCCGCTTAAGCCAGCTACTAACCGCTTTTGCATATCTTATAAATTTGTGTACCAAGCTTGAGCCAGGGCTTTTCTGACCCTGCACCACTGTGATGTTTGTGGCAGAAAGCCCTGGCTCGAGACAGTAATAAACTTCCCTTTTTTGCGAGTTGCATTGTCTTGGAAGCCTTCTCTCTTCCCGCTCGGGGATTCGGACATCGGGCATAACACATTTGACAGTGAAATTTTTCTTCCCCTAGAATTCTGAAATTTCTAGTGGAAGTAAAAGATGCTGGAGACTCCCAGAGAGAAAAAAAAAGTTTTCATACAAAGAATTAAGAATCCGAATGTCACTGGAAATGAAAAGACAATGGTGTAATACTTTTAAAGTGCTAAGGAAATAGTGACTTTTAATCTGGAAATCTTCAAACATCCAACGTCCAACTACCATTAGACAGTGCAAGGATAAAAGACAATTTCAGACATGAAAATTCTAGAAAATAAAAAACAAAAACAACTCACCTCTCAGGCACCCTTTCTTGGGAAGTGAGAAGTGTGCTTCTCCAAACAAAGTAAGAAAGAGGAAAGAAATTCAGGAAATGGAGTCCTGCACAGGAAAACTGGGTCCAACATTTGAAAGGAGAGAAGAGAAAGCTCAGGATGACAGAGAGAAATGATGACAGGGATGAATGCATGCCACCCGTCTAGAGTCTCCAGACCAGACTGAGGTAGGTCAGAAGACTCCAGGAGAGATTTCTGCAAGAATCTAAGATGGGAATCTTGCCTAAAAAGAAAGAAAGTGCCACGGGGAAATTTACTCCAAAACACGGAAAGCAGATGTCCTTGGGAAGGTAGAAGAGGACAACACTCTGTCTGAGTCTCAAGGAGAGGGGGAACACAAGCAGGAAAGAAAAGCATGGCTTTCTCTCACAATGTCTGTGAGATTTGGAGGAAGCACTTCTTGGGGCTTAGTCTGTCTGACTGACACCAACAGGGTGTGTGAGATTCATGCCTTCAATGAAGCAGACTTATCTGGTCTAACTAGGAAGCTGGCAGAGCCAAGAAGGCATATTCCAAAAGGCAAAGCCTCTAGTAATGGGAGACAGTATAGGTATACATGTGGAATTTATGGCACAAATAACCTCATGTGACTTTACTAAGCATATCACAAGAAAGAAAGTAGAGTAGAAAAGAAGGGAAAATGGCTGATGTAAGTGGTGGTTGAAAAGATTTGTTCTAAAATAGTCTTGGATCATCCCTTGAAGACTCTGTAAATATTCAGAGGGATTTCATGGTACAAAGGTTAAGTCCTCATTCTAGGAAGCATGTTTTACACACACACACATCCCCTACCAAATCTGGGCTGGTATCCAGAGTAAAACAGACAACGTATTAATTTACAACTGTTCTAATTCTATTTCACTGCGAAAGCCAATTGTTTGTTTCAACTAGAAAATCTGCCCAACTTAAGACATTAGTATCCAAAGACAACTGATAATGGGTTTGCATTTCCGCAAGTGTGTTTGAATTTCCGTTATCTGACATCTCACAGTAGGGAATTACTATTTGCATTTCCAGGTACCTGACATCTGGAATTCAGGCATGAGATTGAACACAATTATCTTTCACAATAAAAGTAAACAGAGCTCAGCATGAATCTGCTAATTGTTCTTTCCTGCTGAGCTAGTTTTTAGTCAGAATAGACACACAAAAGACTTAAGTACCAATCTGTCCATTCTCCTCACAAAGGCCAAAGTTATCTTCTCAAAGCCTGCGTGCGTGCAAAGTCACTTCAGTCGTGTCTGACTCTTTGCCATCCTATGGACTGTAGCCCACGAGGCTCCTCTGTCCATGGGATTCTCCAGGCAAAAATACGGGAGTGGGTTGCCATTTCTTCCTCCAGGGCACCTTCCCAATCCAGGGACTGAACCTGCGTCTCTCACGTCTCCTGCACTGCCAGGCAGGTTCTTTACCGCTGGTGTCACCTGGGAAGCCTACATCACATTATTTCCTTCCACTTAAAACCCTCCCATGGAGAATAAAACACAAATTACTTATCATGGCAAAAAAGGCTCTAGATTGGTGGGTCCTGGGTTTGAGCACACGTCACTAGGAGGGCTAGTTAAAACTCAGAATGCCAGGCTCTTCCCCCAGGTTCTGATGCAGGAGGTCTGGGATGGGACCTGAGAATCTGCATTACTCACAGATTTTTCTGGTGATACTAATGCTATTGGTCTGGGGACCCCACTTTGAGAACCATAGTTCTCCCTGCTCAGTTCCCCATGAAATCTCTAGCTCTATGTCTTAATACTCTCCTTCTTGGATATTCTACTTCAGCCACTCCAGTCTTTCTGACCCTCAACACCTCATACTTGTCCCAGGCCAAGGTATCTGCACTTATGGTTCTCTCTGCCCAAATTCATTCTTTCCTTGATCTTCATCTTCTCAGAAAAGCCTTCTTAACCACCTTAGCTAAAGGAACTCTCTACCACTCTCCACCCACACCATTGTCCTATTTTACCGTCTTGTCATTGGTACTTATTTCTATCTGAAAGTGAAGTGGCTCAGTCATGTCCAACTCTTTGCCACCCCAGGGACTACAGTCTGCCAGGCTACTCTGCCCACAGGATTTTCCAGGCAAGAATACTGCAGTGGGTTGCCATTTTCTTCTCCAAGGGATCTTCCCAACCTAGGGATCAAATCTGGGTCTCAGGCACTGCAGGCAGACCCTTTACCAACTGAGCCACCAGGGAAGCCATTTCTCTCTGAAGGTATGTGATAATTATTTGCTCATTATCTGTCTTCTCTACAAAGAGTAAGTTCTATGTGGACAGGGACCTCTTTTGACTTTCTGGTTTATCTGTAGCACTTGGAGGCAAACAATAAGTGATTTTTGGATGACAAATAAATCTATGAAAGAGACCAGATCTGGTTTGAGTTTTCTAGTCAAAGAAGACTTTTACTACTAGTCAGCCAGACATCTGACAACTCTCCATCAGGGGTATTTCCAACACTCTCATCCAAAAACCTTTTGTTACCATGTCATCTGTAATTAGAAAATTTATTCCACACATCATTTTTAATTAGAAAATTGGACCAGGAGGTATAATTTAGTACAAAATTAGTGGAATGTCATTTCTGCTAAGCCAGAATACAGTAATATAAGCCTTATTCTAAGAAAAAAAAATCAACCTATTTTATAAAAAGAGGAAAGGTATTATAAACAAACTAAACATATTTTAACATGTAACAAAACTAAAATTTATTTTGATGTGAGGCTACATCTCTGATCCCAGGCATCTATCCCCTGACAAATCACCAAAACTGTGAATCTAGAAAAGAAAATAATAATTTTCAATATAAAAAATTCAGAGCCATTTGAGTAATTCAGTTGTCAAACTAAACAAAAAAACATAAAACATTTCTCTTAGACACTGGATTATTTAACAACTGTCTATTCCCCTGGCTCTTACAAAAATCTTGATTTTTACATCATTTGAGTGGCTTTTCACAATTGTTGACTATTATCTTTAGGAGACAGCTAATGTTTGTTTCAAATTCAGTGGTTCACAGTAAGTGATCTCCCTTAATTTCTTTGGTTGGGATGAGAAGGAAAACACTGCACTTTAGAATCAAATCACTGCTGGGGGTTTTTAACAGCACTTCATAAACTTCTGTCTGAAAACTTCCACCCCCACAGTCATTGTAACAAGTGCATTTCTATTATGTGGACTTCTTTCTGGGTAATTACTTGATAATTAGCCCAATACTTGCCCCACAGAGTATCTAAACATAACTCACTCTTCTCTTGCTGTCCTGCTAAATGTTGCAGAATACCTACCATGGTGATAGTCAGTGGGTACTTAATGAATGAATCACCAATATAGCAACCAAAGAGAACAGGAGAATTAAGTCATATTTAGAGAAAGGAAACCTGTTGTTACCATGACCATGATCTCAGAAAAAATATTTTCTCCAAGAATAGACATAACCTTGGGGGGACGGAATAGTCAAGGAGTTTGGGATTGACAGCACATGCTGCTATATTTAAAACTGAGAACCAAAAGACAACCTCTTTAACAAGTGATGCTGGGAAAACTGGTCAACCACTTGTAAAAGAATGAAACTAGAACACTTTCTAACACCATACACAAAAATAAACTCAAAATGGATTAAAGATCTAAATGTCAGACCAGAAACTATAAAACTCCTAGAGGAGAACATAGGCAAAACACTCTCCGACATAAATCACAGCAAGATCCTCTATGACCCACCTCCCAGAATATTGGAAATAAAAGCAAAACTAAACAAATGGGACCTAATGAAACTTAAAAGCTTTTGCACTACAAAGGAAACTATAAGTAAGGTGAAAAGACAGCCCTCAGATTGGGAGAAAATAATAGCAAATGAAGAAACAGACAAAGGATTAATCTCAAAAATATACAAGCAACTCCTGCAGCTCAATTCCAGACAAATAAATGACCCAATCAAAAAATGGGCCAAAGAACTAAACAGACATTTCTCCAAAGAAGACATACAGATGGCTAACAAACACATGAAAAGATGCTCAACATCACTCATTATTAGAGAAATGCAAATCAAAACCACAATGAGGTACCATTACACGCCAGTCAGGATGGCTGCTATCCAAAAGTCTACAAGCAATAAATGCTGGAGAGGGTGTGGAGAAAAGGGAACCCTCTTACACTGTTGGTGGGAATGCAAACTAGTACAGCCGCTATGGAGAACAGTGTGGAGATTTCTTAAAAAACTGGAAATAGAACTGCCATATGACCCAGCAATCCCACTTCTGGGCATACACACCGAGGAAACCAGATCTGAAAGAGACACGTGCACCCCAATGTTCATCGCAGCACTGTTTATAATAGCCAGGACATGGAAGCAACCTAGATGCCCATCAGCAGATGAATGGATAAGGAAGCTGTGGTACATATACACCATGGAATATTACTCAGCCATTAAAAAGAATTCATTTGAACCAGTCCTAATGAGATGGATGAAGCTGGAGCCCCTTATACAGAGTGAAGTAAGCCAGAAAGATAAAGAACATTACAGCATACTAACACATATATATGGAATTTAGAAAGATGGTAACGATAACCCTATATGCAAAACAGAAAAAGAGACACAGAAATACAGAACAGACTTTTGAACTCTGTGGGAGAAGGTGAGGGTGGGATATTTCAAAAGAACAGCATGTATACTATCTATGGTGAAACAGATCACCAGCCCAGGTGGGATGCATGAGACAAGTGCTCGGGCCTAGTGCACTGGGAAGACCCAGAGGAATCGGGTGGAGAGGGAGGTGGGAGGGGGGATCGGGATGGGGAATACGTGTAAATCCATGGCTGATTCATATCAATGTATGACAAAACCCACTGAAATGATGTGAAGTAATTAGCCTCCAACTAATAAAAAAAAAAAACAAAAAAAAAAAACAAAAAAAAAAACAAAAAAAAACCTGAGAACCAATAAGGACCTACTGTATAGCCAGGGAACTCTGCCCAATATTGTGTGTGAGCGTGTATGTTAGTCGCTCAGTCATGTCCAACTCTTTGCGATCCCATGGTCTGGGGCCCACCAGGCTCCTATGTCCATGGGATTTTCCAGGCAAGAATATTGGAGTGAGTTGCCATTCCCTTCTCCAGGGGATCTTCCAGACTCAGGGATCGAACCTAGGTCTTTCACACTGCAGGCAGACTCTTAACCATCTGAGCCCAATATTATGCAACAACCGAAATGGGAAATGATTTTGAAAAATAGATACATGTATGTCTATAATTGAACCACTTTGCTATACACCTGGAACTATCAAAACATTGTGAATCAATGATACTCCAATATAAAATAAAAAGTAAAAAAAAGAATAGACAGAGCCTTGATATATATTCAAGTCCCATCACTTCATGGCAAATAGATGGGGAAACAATGGAAACAGTGACAGACTTTATTCTGGGGGGCTCCAAATCACTAGAGATGGTGACTGCAGCCATGAAATTAAAAGACGCTTGCTCCTTGGAAGAAAAGCTATGACCAACCTAGACAGCATATTAAAAAGCAGAGACATTACCTTGCCAACAACAGTCCATCTAAGTCAAAGCTTTGGTTTTTCCAGTAGTCATGTATGGATATAAGAGTTGGACTTACTCCAACTAAGTGCCGAAAAATTGATGCTTTTGAACTGTGGTGTTGGAGAAAACTCTTGAGAGTCCCTTGGACTGCAAGGAGATTCAACCAGTCAATCCTAAAGGAAATCATTCCTGAATATTCATTGGAAAGACTGATGCTGAAGCTGAAACTCCTTTGGCCATCTGATGTGATGAAATGACTCATTGGAAAAGACCCTGATGCTGGGAAAGATTGAAGGCAGGAGGAGAAGGGGATAACAGAGGATGAGATGGTTGGATGGCATCACTGACTCAATGGACATGAGTTTGAGCAAGCTCTGGGAGTCGGTGATGGACAGAGAAGCCTGGTGTGCTGCAGTCCATTGGGTAGCAAAGAGTCGGACATGACCGAGCGACTGAACTGAACTGATATTTATTCAAAGAAAGCAACATTTGTGGACCTGTTACTGCCAATGGGTTATCATATGATATGGCAAAATAGTCATTAATTTGCTGGGTCATCTTGGGCAAGCTGCTTCATCTCTCTGGAACTCACTTTTCTTGGGGGTGAAATTAGAGAGTTAAGGTAATTAATGAGATCCAAATACTAGATACATTTCCAACTCTTTCCAAGTAAAAGGAAAAATGCTATATGCCAATGTCATACTTGACTTCTATAATAGCTAATCACCTAAACTGAAACATGAGCATTCACAAAGCATCAAGCTAATGTCTTACATTAATTGATCCATGAAGACACTGGATGTCACGTTCAGTTCCTGATACATAAATATACCACCTAATGCTTCACAACTGAACAAAGACTTGAACCTTAGAGCCACAGTTTATTGCTATGGGCAAGGCCTGGAATCATACTTTGCTTGCATGATCTTTCCAAGTTTCATTTCTTTGGGACAGAAATTATACAGGTCACCTCAAGATCATTTCCTTTTATATTTTGAGATTTTTATGGTGTATGTGTTTAGAATACCATGACATGATAATAGGATTTTAATATTCATGGTCTCATTGTCTGTCTCCATAAATCAGATTCATATAGATTAGCACCGTCTGCTACATACACTGTCTGGAGACCCACGAAACATGAGCCAGGGCATGGAAATCTGTGTAAGGAACAACTTTTAAGTCAGAAGGAGTGAAACAGATCAATCTACTTTTATTTGTCAGGCTGAAAACATTGTAAAGATTAAGCCAAACAAAAGTCAAGTGTGACAAGGATTTTAATTGGAGAATATGGTAGATTGCCATCATCAAAGCCCATAGCAAAAGACAAGGCTAATCTTATTAAGGCTATCTGGGTACACGGCAACAACCAGCCCCAAGAAACCCACGGTTCTCCAATCAATTTCTCCACCAAGGGAACTTAGTTTATTCAGGCTAATGAATTGAGAAGGAAGACACAGGACTGGAAATAATATCTAAGTATTTTTTTAAAACCAAAAATGTAAATGATCCAGGTTGTATATAACCAATAGGTTGATTCATTCTTAATGAAACATGCAAATTTTCCTTTGCAAGCGGCCCTGAGAAGTTGCCAACTGAAGAGAGCTTTTTCCCGGATTAGTGGCCTTTTGCATAACACCCTTCAGGATATAGTCATTGAAATGAAATGCATGCTGTGCGCAGCTGCCTCAATCTGTGCAACAGATCGGCTGCAAAGCAAATTTCAGCTAAGACTCCTGCACTGTGAGCTACTACTGAATTGAAAGTCCCTTTGAGAAATAACCTAGCAAAATCAGACTTGTAAAGTATCACCATACTATACCAGCATGCTAAGATTTATTACTTGGTGTCTAGTTCACCTGACCTAGACCCATCCCTCCCTAACTCTTTGTCATAGCCACATAATAATAGCAGCTACCCTTTATTTCCAGGAGCTAAACGCTGTACTGGGTACATCACTTACGCTTTCTCCACAATCCTCAGAACAATCTGTCAAGATACAGACATAAGCAAAAGGTTTTCCCCACTGTGTTCATGCATTGTTTATCCTTTAATAAGCCAGTAAGTGAAGTGAAGTGAAAGTTGCTCAGTCATGTCCTACTCTTTGAGATCTCATGGACTGTAGCCCGCCAGACTCCTCTATCCATGAAATTCTCCAGGCAAGGATACTGGAGTGGGTTGCCATTCCCTTCTCCAGGGGATCTTCCTTACCCAGGGTTCGAATCTAGGTTTCCGGCATTACAGGCAGATTCTTTACCATCTGAGGCGATATACCTAAACCTCACGGAATTGGGTGCACGCTTTCTTAAACTTTTCACTCACAGTACACACTGATGGTTAACTTACTTTCTTTAATAAAACAAAGGAGAATAAATAGCTTTCATATTGATGCAAGAGCCTCTTCTCTGTGAATCTTTTCACGAGTTGCTACAACACTGTCTCCTTCTCAAACAGAAAGGATGTTAGAGACCTCTCTTCACCAGCCTCTACTCCCTTAGCGCAGGGCATCATTGTCACCAAACCAGTTTTTCTGTCTTTAGTCTTTAACTTCCCCATACCCAACGTTCACTAGCTAAACAGAGGCCAGGTGGTCTTTCTAAAATCAACAGAAAATCAGATCTTGTCTTTTATCCACTTAAAGTCCTGAAAAGAGTCTTTGTGCATGTCACAGTCAAGTTCTAGTTAAAGTCAGAATGACCTGCTCAGCCTTTCATAATTTGCTGCTGCTGCTGCTGCTGCTTAGCTACTAAGTTGTATTTGACTTTCTGAGGCTCCCATGGACTGTAGCCCGCCAGGCTCCTCTGTCCATGGAATTTTCCAGGCAAGAATACAGGAGTGGGTTGCCATTTCCTTCTCCAGGGATATTCCCGACCCAGGGATGGAACCTGCGTCTCTTGCATTTTCTGCATTGGCAGACAGATGCTTTACCACTAGTGCCTCCTGAAAGCTTGATTAATGCATCAACTCAACAAATATATAGGAAGCAGCTTTTCGAAGTGCCAGATACTGTTTTCAGTGCTGAAGGATGCTCTAGCAAACACCAAACAAAATCTGGGCACTTGCTGAGCTTGCATTCCAGTGTGGATCAGGTAGTAAGTTAAATATATCATTTAGCATGTTAGATGATTACAAGTTCATGGGAAAAAAAAAAGTAAAGCAAATAATGGCATCTTGGAGTGCAAATTTGCAAGAAAGATTACAGTTTAAATGAGGTGATCGAGGCAGGCCCTTACTGAAAGGGACAGAGGATCATTTGAGGTGATAAAGCCATGCAAACAGAGAAGGTGACCAATGACTAGTACTGGGGCAGAAGCATGTCTGGTCTGTATGAAAAAGTTGATCTTATAATCTACTTCTGGTTCCCAAGTGCACCCTTCTTCCTCTTCCAGGCATATGAATCCATCTGTCTAGAATGCCCTTCCCTTCCTCTTTCTCTATATAACTCCTCCTCATGCTTTAGGGGTTGGCTGGGCACTGCGGCTCTTTTAAACCTCAGTGTGCATACAAATCACCTGATGTGGAACCTGGCAAACGGCATTTCTAACAGACTTCCTGGTTTCTAAGAGATGGTGCTAAAGCTGATCATCACGGGCCACAGGAGTAGCCAGTCATGGAGGGTGGGTCTAGGTCGGTGGTTCTCAGCCGTGGGTCCTAGTGGAACCACCAGGAGAACTTTTAAAGACCTCCCTTCTCCACAACAAAGCCACATCAGACCAGTTGAATCAGAAATGGTTAAGACTGGGCTTCAGGAAATAGTAGGTTGTCAAGTCTCCAGGTGAGTCCAGTGAGCAGGCAGATTGAGAATCTGCGGTGTCATGAAAATCTCTTCCAAGTCAGAAACCTATCATTCGATTGGCCAGGCCTCTGCAGACAGGGCATCACTGATACTGCCTGGGCGAGACACGGACATGGCCATCCTAGGCACAAGTCTGTAATACAGTGGTTTTGATCATGAGCTCTAGAAATAACAGGTGTGGGTTCATAACCCAGCTCTGTTACTTGACCTTGAGCAGAAGCATATTATGTAGAAAACAAATTTATGGTTACCAAGGAGGAAAGGGGAGGGAGGAATAGACTGGGAGATTGGGACTGACATATATTCACTACCATATATAAAACAGGTAACTAATAAGAACCTACTGTATAGCACAGGGAACTTTACTCAATACCCTGTAAAGACTCCTATGGGAAAAAATTTTTAAAAAAAGAGTGGATATGTGTATAGCTGATTCACCATGCTATATATACAGTAGAAACTAACACAATATTGTAAACCAACTATATATATTCCAATAAAAATTTTGAAAAACATTAATATGAAAAAAAGATGCTTTACCTCTTGCAGTTTCAATTTCTTCATCTCTAAAATGAAAGTCACTGTATCTAACATGTTGGACTATTAAAGGATTTAAAAAGGTGATTATACCCAGTACTTTGCAGGTGCCAGTAACTTGGGGCTGCTGTTGATATTAAACATGGGATTTTGCAGCACTAAAGCTTTTTTTAAAAAAACAAAGATGCTAGTTCGTCTTCTTGCTTTTCCTCCTGAAGAGCATCCACATGGAAAATAACAACAGCCACCAGGGAAGCCAGGATCAGCTTAAGTGCCATCAGGGGAACTCTTTCCAGTAGTTAATTTCCTCCTCTGTCCTCAGTTCCCAAAGCTATTCTGGGATGAAACCACTGTTTTACTTTATGAAACATTTGCCTGTTATAACAGATGGGAATTCTAAGCGGGCTTTTGGCAAACAGACTCTTTATTCCTATCCCCTGTCACCCTTGTTGATAGTAAGCAAAGTTGATACACTCACTAGGAATAACGTTCTTGTCTGTTTTCGTTTGCTAGCACTGTATTATAGTTCTGATTGCCTTACATGCATCAAATGCTCTCTTGGTGGAAACTGCAACAGCAATGAAATCATTACAGTGGTTCCACCTAATTAGTAAGTCACGAGAACACTTGTCTCTTGGTGTTTGGGGAAGGGATCATGGAGACAGGGAGGCCAGGTTTCCATTTATTCAGAGCTATGGGCACCCTGAGAAGCGAGAGCATTTCCCCTACATTTTGTTGATGAATCTCACCCACAGCAAATGTCTGAATGTAAGGGCAGTCCTCAAATTCTGCCCCTCCCCACGACACCAGGCCTGGATAGCAAGTTTTCAGAAAAAAGTTATGGAAAATTTGACCACAAATTTAGGTCTGTCAAAACGATCAATAACGGTTTAACTTCCTGCCCCAAAAGACCCCTGTTTAAGACACCCACACGGAGACCCATCTGCTCAGTTCACTCTCCTCTGCTTTTATGCATACACGGATGTACACATCTCCAGTCTTGACTTTACTCACATTGGGATGTTCCCTTTGCTCTCCCTCACATCAAAAATGTGAGGATTAATTTCCCTGGAAATAATATTATTAATATGGTTGGACTTAGTAATATTAGTAGTACAATTAATCCAGCTGATGCATGTTAAGTGTTTAAAATAGTGACTTGTATACAATATGTGAGATACATGTTTGGCATTAATATAACTATAAATTATTGTTATTAAAATAGGTCAGGTATGCTATACTTTATAAAGGCTTTTGGAGGCCGACCTCTATTTTAGATACCTTTAAATAACAATTTAATACATTCTAAGCACAGAGCATTATGCTATAAGCACACTGCATGCTTTACCTTAGTTAATTCTCCCAGCTACCCTATAAATAAAGATGGTACTATTATTCCTCATGTAAACAGTAAAGAGAGTGAAGCTCAGGAGGTTAAGGAACTTAAAGTCACATAGCTGGTATGTGCCAGAGACAGGATTCACACACATGGCTATTCTGTCCTTGAGTCTCTTCTCGTACTCATGATGCTCAGCTTCCTAATAGAACAATGTTTGGTCTTCCCTATCCATTTTTGCTATTCTCAACCCAAAACTAGCAAGCTCATCAGAAACAAGCAAAGCGGAAACTTTCTTGGTGGTCCAGTGGTTAAGAATCTGCCTTCCAATGCAGGGCACATGAGTTTGATCCCTGGTCAAGGAACTAGGGTCCCACACACCATGGAGCGTGTAAACCTGGGTGCTGCAACTAGAGAGCCTGTGTCAAGCAACTACTGAGACTGCACGCTATGGAGCTCCTACTCTGCAATGAGACTAGCCATGTGCCACAAGTAGAGAAAGTCTATGCCCCACAACAAAGAGCTTGGGCACAACAACAAAGACCCAATGCAGTCAAAAATGTTTTTAAAAAGAAAACATTAGAAAAAAAAGACTCAAGGTAAGTGTAGAGAACTTTAATAGTCTAGAAGAGTCTAAGGAGACATGACAAGCAAATGCAAAGTGCAATTCTGGCACAGAAAACAGACATTAAGTAAAAACTGAAGAAATCTAAGTCAAATATGGACTTTAGTGACTCATAATGTATCACCAAGTTCAAGCCAGTCAATCCTAAGGGAAATCAACCCTGAATATTCATTGGAAGGACTGATGTTGAAGCTGAAGCTCCAATACTTTGACCACCTGATACGAAGAGCCAACTCATTGGAAAAGACCCAGATGCTGGGAAAGATTGAAGGCAGGAAGAGAAGACGACAACAGAGGATGAGATAGTTGGATGGCATCACTGAGTCAATGGACATGAGTTTGAGCAAGCTCCAGGAGAAAGTGAAGGAGAGGGAAGCCTAATGTGCTGCAATCAATGGGGTCGCAAAGAGTCAGACACAACTGAGCAACTGAACAACAATGTAACACTATTGAGTCATCAACTATGACAAATATACCAAAGTCATGTTAACAATAGGGGAAACTGGATGTAAGTTATACAAGAACTCTCTGAACTATTCTTACAACTTGTCTGTGAATATAAAACTCTTCTTTAAAGAAAATGTTTACTTTTTAAAAGTCAATAAACCCTTGCTCAAGGTTATACTTGGAATGATATAATTTTTCCAACTATAAGTAAGTTCTCATAGTAAAAGGATTACATTTCATTGATAAACGTGCATTTTGGAGCTTGGCGCAATATAGCAGTTTGTGTGTTTTCTAATCCAAATTATCCACCTTCTAAAACATCCCACTGAGTACGTTCAGGGAGATGGTTATAAACCAGGATCCCAGAACTCATGGTAATTCTTCCCTGTGGAATTTCGACCAGAATAGAGAATATTTGACTCACTGCTTAGGGGTTAAAAAAAAAAAAAGCTTTTAATGAAAACAGAAAATGTGTTATGTAGGATATGAAGGCTGGGAATCCAAGACCAATTATTGTGAGAAAAGCTCTTTTCCACAAATGTGCTAAAGCAACATTAAGGATCAGTGCAGCCTAATTCTAATGGTATAAAAAGCAGCGAGCGCCCAATTCAATGTCAGTGTGTTCATAATATGATACAATACCCTGCATAGGAGGCACTTTTCAAATTGGATGTCCTGAATACATACATATCTTAAAGAGGTCTGTGCAGGAAGAAAGTTAAGTGCCATGGAATTCCTTGGTGGCCTGTGTAAAAAGTAGGATGAATGAGAAAGGCTAGTCATAATAATGCCTTAAAATACTCTGCAAAGTTCAAGGATTCTATTTATTCCTTCCTGGTCAGAGAGGTAGTTTAAAAATATGTCCACCAATTCATTGGCATGCCTCCTATCCAGAGATGGTCTCTTTGTTCTCTAAGCTTGAACCCGTATGCTTCAAATAACAGCATACAGTGGGAAGGGACACAATCTCCCAAAGCTAGGTCATAAACACCACAGTACTTCCTCTTTATTCACAAGAATACTTTACCTCGAAACCTTCAGCCTCTAGGTCTGCTGTGGTCCCATTGTCATTCTAGCTCCACTGTTTAACCACAACCACATGAGAAAGTCTGAGCCAGAATAATTTGGTCAAATGGTTATGACCTAAATTTTTGACCTACAAGAATGTGTGAAAGGTGATAAAAAATTATTGCTGATGTTTTAATTCTCTAAATTCTGATCCATAATATAGCAATAGCTAGCTGGAATATTCAATTAATGATTGTTCAAGAAAGAGGTGGGTTAATATAAAGTGTTGTATCAAACTTGGCCATAGACTCATAAATACCTAAATCTATATTAAGGATAAGCAAAGGGTTTTAGTTTAATGTGTAATGATTAACTGATTACCCAGAGCCTCCACCCTAATTTAGAAAATACTTATTAAGTATTTTCTAATATGCTTAATATATTAGTAATATATATTAATATATACCAATTAAGCATATATTATATGTGAGGCACAATGGCAGACATTAGGAATTCAATGATGTAAAAGACAAACATATACATGATTTCATAGAGCTTATACTCTAGTGAGAGAAACAAACAAAAGCAAGTAAATAAATAAATGACTATCAATTATGATAAGTGCTATAAAGAAAACCAGCAAAGTGCATGGGACAATCCTATTTTTGACAGGCGGTTAAGAAAAGTGTCTCTGATAAAAAGACATTGAAGATAAGATCTAAAGGTAAGGAAATAACCGGTCCTGTTAAGAACAGTAGAAATATTCCTGGAAGAGGAACACCATGGGCAAAGGCCCTGGGGTAGAAATATGCCAGGACCAGAGTAAAGTCAGAGTGGCTGGAGCTTAATGTGTAAGAGGAGAGTGGAAGAGATAAGTGTTTCATCAGAGAATGCCCCTCTGTGTTGCAGAGTTGTTTGGGGGAAGTGGTTTTCGAATAAGAGATTTTATTTCTCAACCTTATCTCCTGCATGCAAGCATAATCACATGACTGGTCCCTGGTTCAAAGAATTTAGGTGGGACTACCACAACTAATCATGGCCCATCAAATCCTCCACCCTCTTTGCTTAAGTGCCAGTTGGATGTTAATACCCAGGCTGTTGATGAGAACCAAATGTGAAGATATCACTATCAACTGAGCCCTGTGACTGCATGGAGCAAAGACCCATCCTCTTTCCTCTCTCTACCAACCAGATTTACGAGTAAATACATCTGCACTGGTATTAAGCTTGAGAGCCCAGACTTGGCCTTTAGAGCAGTGAGTATTCTCTTAACTGAAAGAAGGCAGAGTGAGACAAGATGCCACTGGAATTTGTCATGAGAGTTTGGATGAAATGCTGAGGAATTTGATTTTTACTCTGTGAGCACTGAGAACCCATTATTGTATGCAGGGTAATGAGATGACCTGGTTTATGTATTAAGAGCACTCTGGTCTCTGTGGAGATTGAATTGGAAGGCAGAAGAGTAAAACTACTGTGTTGGGTTATTACAAAGGTCAACATCAAGTAAAAACATGGAAACCTCATGTCCTGTCATCTGAGAACTCTCAGCTTTGTCCAGGAAAATGAGAATTTCTTTTAAATGGAAAGGAATCATCATCCAGTTCAAGAGGGTGATTTGTACATGACCTAGCAGCTTTTAGATTTTCTGGAACTCTTAATAAGCACATGTTTTAGAAAACATAATCTACTCATATACCATTTTTCCAGCTAAAGAAAGTTTACATCGGGCTTCTCACCACTTGAGATAATGTGTAAAATGATTGACTGAGGCCACACAGAGACAGTGTGATCTGTATCAAGCCAAACCATATGTTACTGCTCCTAAAATCAATCTCTAAGTACGACCTAAGACTCTACAGCAAATTAAGATACCATCACTCAGTTCAGTTCAGTTCAGTTGCTCAGTCATGTCCAACTCTTTGTGACCCCATGGACTGCAGCATGCCAGGCTTCCCTGTCCATCACCAACTCCCACTGACCATCACTATGGTCATCACTATGAGCATATGATCATCACATATGACATATGACCATCACTATGAGGAATGAAAAAGTCTGGTGGACACAATGATGAATAAATATTCAAGTAAAGGATACTTCCCAACACAAGCCTAGTTGGAACAGAGAAGACTGAATATCTTAGTTGGCTGGGAGGGTGTGTAATGGGGAAAAGGAGACAGAATCAGAGGACCAAGAGTTGCCTGAGCACAAGTTAATCCAGGCAAAGAAACACGATGTCATGTGATAATATAGGCTCTCTTATTTCTTTGCCTTCTCTTACAATTGCTGTCTATTGGACCTAACTTTCATTAGAATCTTTTCTGAGAAAGAATCTTCGGTCAAACACAAAGTTCATATGATTTTAGCTATCTTTCATGAGTTAATACTCCCAATGTGCTATTACAATTTGTCAAAAGATACTCTAAACATGTTTCCCAAAGTGGAATGGTTAAATCAGAGTCTGAAACCACAGAGTCTAAAATATGTAAAAACATACTATTCCTATCATCTAGCAAAGTATTTGTTGCTTTTTATGTTTAAATCTTAAATGTAAAGTCTACCGAAAGCCTTATTCCAAAAAACTCAGGGTTACCAATATTAAAGAAATTTAAGCCTCTATGAGCCCTCAGAAGTGCTAAACTGAAATAAATCCAGGCATCAGTGAGTCCAATTTACACATTATCTGAAAAAATATATATATGTATATTTAAATTATCTTCTTTCAGAGAACATCTGTCAGCTTGAAGGGACTTTTGTTGTTATATTGTGGTAAAATTTTAATGTGGTCTTTGAGATCTACATGAAATCCTCAAGTTTTATGAAGGAAACTACACACAACATACACACATTAAAGCTTGTCATAACTGTGAGTGCTCCAGAAATACCGGAAAGAAGCAGAATTTGATTGACAGCTAGGAACTGTGTACTGGCTTTTACTCACTCTAGCTTTGACCCATGCGATTACATGGACCCAGAGGACAAATATGCAGCTGTTCACAAACATTCAAAGTGATTCCCAAATGACATGACAGTTCTTATCCCTCCTGATAAATCTAGACTGAAGTCAGCCATACAGTAATTCTTGATCTTCTCACTTGAAAATTTCATTCAGATGTGAGAGGAGCTCTCATCCAATCATTTAGGAGAAGATTATCATCCTCAGTAGCTCAGACTGATTTCTAGAGACACTGACCAATCATTGGTTCATCCAATCCACAAACATTATTGTCTTCACTATGTACCGGTTATGATACTGGGGACCGTACATAAATATGACATTATCCTTACCCTTGAGAACAGAATGATCTTTATGACAATTCAATATATGTTTAGGGAACACAGACAAGGGACAGTCAACTCCACCTGAATGACCTCAGGCTTCAGTAGTCAAATGAATTCATCTTAACGTGAATTCTCATATTTTGCTTGGAGTATGTTCCCTTGGAGACCCCAATCTCGGGGAAACCCTTTCCTTAATATTTCTAAGAGCCTCTAGGGGGCATTGCATGCAATGTTTCCATTCTCCACCGGCCCTCTATGTTCACTGGTTATCACAGCCTGCCTTAGGCTCTGTCACTGGTAGGCAAGGGCGCGTCACTGTTTCTGAGACACCACGTGGAGGAGGTTCCACTCTCCCATTCAGCTCCATACTCTACGGCCCAGTCATCTAAGCAGCATAAAGTTTCTGCCCGTGGTCTCTTTCTCCATTGAGCTCATTCTCAGAGCCAGTGACCATAACTGACACCCACTGCCTTGACCTCCTACCCGTTCCCTTATATTTTATTTGCATTCAAATGATACATGTATTCTGCCACTTGCTCTTTTCCACTACTAGTATTTTTTAATGCAGTGTACTGACAGATGAACAGTAGGCTATGTCCTTTAATATCCTTGCATCCCTCTGTATGAATACACTGCTCACTCTCCAGAGTGAGTGCCCAGCTACTCCCTGTGAGAACACCAGTTCTCCCACAACCCTGCCGATCCTAGAAATGATCAATTTGGCTTCTATCAACCTGATAGGTGAAAAACGGAATGTCGTTATTTATTCCCTGATGAGTAGAGAGGTTGAGCACTATATTGGACACGTCTTATCTGTGTCCATCTCTCAACCTTGCTTGCTCACTCATTCTGCTTCTGCTGTAGCAGCAGCAAAGGGACCTCACATGTCCAGTTTCTGCTGTTGTTTAGTCACTAAGTCGTGTCCAACTTTTGTGTGACTCTATTGACTGTAGCCCACCAGGCTCCTCTGTCCATGGGATTTCCCGGGCAAGAATACTGAAGTGGGTAGCCATTCCCTTCTCCAGGCAATCTTCCTGACCCAGGGATCAAACCCAGGTCTCCTGCATTGCATATGAATTCTCTACTGGATTTGTGGTTTTGGAACTGGACAGTGACTCTGTTCCCCAATTATATATATTCTCAGTGCCTGAAATACCACTGATATAATCCTACTGCTTTGAAATTAACTTGTTTATAAATGTTCTGGCACGATAAGCTCTAATGTGGTTGTGAAGATTAGATGAGAACATTGCAGTGTGGGATTTAGACTCTAGGAATGTTAGGGGCTCCGGGAGGTAGGAGAGGGTTTTTGAAGGTTTAAAGAGGAAGACATCAGCGACAGAATTCACCTACTTCATTATTTTTATTTAGGATAACACCTTCTAAAACTCCTAAGAGAAATCATTCCTTTGCACAAGTTAGTATATCTACTACAATCACACAAAAAGGTACACACACACAAACATACACACACCTTCTCTCTCCTTCTTTTTTTAGTTCAGAGAATACAAAAAGAAACTTCATCCCAGTCTGTGTGAATTACTGCAAACCCAAAAGAAGAACTCAAAATAATTAATTGTGTCAACTGTTTAAAATGTGACCTGTGCTTCATAATCAAGATGTCTGACTGAGCTGTTCTTTTTTTTTTTTTTTTTTTTTTGAGCTGTTCTTTAAATCAGGTGTCAGAAGCATATCCTGCAGCCAAAATCTCCAATTACTGAAAGCCTCCCCCAGAAAAAAATTGCAATCTGTGCTACAAGTTATATCTTCATCAAAATGTTACTTTTAAAAAGATGTTTTAATGGAAAGTTAATAGGATAAAGAGCTCAAAAGAATACTTTGCACTGGCTAGAAATCTGCTTCTGGTTTCAATGAAGAATCAAGATCCAAGAATGGCAAAATGAGATCATGGAGTTATAAATATGAGGCCACAGAGTAACACTATTTTTTTAAGTGGATACTTGAATGTGTCCATTCAAAGGCATGCAGGCTTAATCAGGGTATTACCTACTTTGGGAAGTTCCTACATTACTCCCAACATTTTGGGAACTTCTTCTACTGTCCTCTGTACCTCTTCGATGGTGACACTGAGATACTGGTGTTGGTTTTGAGAAAGAGTCAAAAGCGGGTCAGAGCCTGGTTTGGTGAATCAGACGAGGTGACGGGATGGAGAAGCATCACTTTTTGGTAATGAAGGGAGGCTGGTTATAAATTGATGAAAATGACTTTCCTACACTCTGTAAACTGACTCTGGGGGAAATTCACCCAGGGGAATGTTCAAAATGTTTTAAGAAATGACAGTGTTATTAGAATAAATATAATAAACTCTAAAGTGACTACTTTATAGAGAACACACAGTGGACATGTGAGGTCCCTCCAAGTTTGCTATAGAGTGGAGCACTTGTATTCAGTACATAATTTTAATGCAGTTTAAATAAAATAAAATGTGACAAGGATGACCTAAATTCTTATACATTTTAAATCTCATTACTTTATAGTTATACTGCATATCCCCTCCATGTAATTGGAGGAAGCATTTTATACACACTGAATTCAAAAGTCTTCTGCAGAAAGGTGGCTGATGAATTACCAGATCTTTAATTCATAAATTTAACTTGTTACACTCATTTGGTTTATTGTGTATAATACACACAAACCCCGAATGAGTCACATAAACTATTTTTTACTCATAAAAACATGCCAAAACCTTCTAAGAGACTTGCTTTTGTCTCTTTTTAGAGTGCTCATTCTTCAGTGTGTATAAACAAGCAAATGCTTTGATATTCAAATTAATGAAAGCAGTGGAAATGAGAAATGAATCCATCTGAAAATCATATGCTTCCATTTGATGCATATTAATGAAACGCTTGCACACAAAAAAGTTGAGAAGCTATCTACCTCACATGCAATGAAAAACTCCCTTGCAGGTAACAAAATGGTTATTTTACAGTTAATCATAACATCTAAATCTTAGTTCTGCCAGTCCCAGAACAGCAAGTGGCTAGAAGCATGGACTTTGAGGTCAGGGAGAAACGGATTTAAACTCTGACGCAGCTGCTTGTTAGCTATGTGACTTTGAGCAAGTTAATTAAGGTCTTTTGAGCCTTACTTTATTCATCAATAATATGGAAATAATAGCAATACTCATTTCACAAGGTAATTTTAAGAAGTAAATAAAAGAGTGCATGTAACTTTCTTAACATAGTACCTGAGACTGAATTAGTTTTTAATAGGATTATATTGAGTAACTGCTTTTTTCTGTGCATCAGTTTTCTCTCCTATAAAATAGAACCTTGCCTAGTTAATCAGTAAGAAATAGGTGATGTAGAAAATTAAAGGAAAAATTGTTATGCAATGTAGATATTGCAAAATACAAAACGCTATTTTGCCTGCATTACAAAGAACAATAAAATGCCTTATTTCTCTTGCCAGTATAGACTGAACAACTGTTTGCATCTCCTCTGGCAGCAATAGGTGTTTGGTAATTTCAACTTGAGGTGGCTGAGTTTTGCCAGGCTGCCCCGACAGATGGGATCCTGGTTGGTAGACTAAACCAAATTTCAGCAGTTCCTATCCTGACTACTCAGGAAGAACTGCAAGCAATGCCACCAGCCACACCCTCAGAGTCTCACTCAAGTATGCCTGGTGGTCCCCACAAGATACTGCGTGTGTGCTCACCATGCCTCTTTTAGCTCCTGTCATCACGTGGCACATGGATTCTCTCTCTCCTACCCAGCTCTCCTGTAACACCTAGGCTGGTGAGGAAAGGGGAAGCCGACACAAACGACCAGTGGTCAGAAGGGAGTCCAGAGCCTACCTGTGGTAGATGTCAACACAAACGCATTCCTTTAGCTCAGATGGTAAAGAATCTGCCTGCAATGCAGGAATCCGTTTCAGTCCGTGGGTCAGGAAGATCCTCTGGAGAAGGGAATGACAACCCACTCCAATATTCTTGCCTGGAGAACCCCATGGACAGAGGAGCCCCCAGTCCATTGGGGTCACAAAGAGTCAGACAGGATTGAGCGACCCTTGCTGGAGAGACCCCCAGAAAATTTTCACCAAGGCCTGAACCAATTCCTGGAAGCTCTGTGCACCATGGAGGAATTCTGAAATTGATTTCTTTCCCAGGATCTTACGAAAAAAAGAGAGGTGGGTCGCCTCTGCTCTTGTATCCCCAAACCTATCTTTTCTTTATCATTCTTCACCTGGACTCTGTTTGGAGGAGTAAGGAGTAAAGACCTGTCCTCAGTAAAGCTCTTCTTGTTTTCCTCCACCTCTCCTCTTCACAAAGCATGTGTGGAATATAAAACAAAAGTGCTGAGAAAGTAAGAAACAGTCCCTGTCATCTCCCCCGCCCCAGGGCCTGGG
This sequence comes from Cervus elaphus, assembly GCF_910594005.1. Classification (NCBI taxonomy): domain Eukaryota; kingdom Metazoa; phylum Chordata; class Mammalia; order Artiodactyla; family Cervidae; genus Cervus; species Cervus elaphus. Next base: position 20,760,575 of record NC_057830.1, read on the forward strand.
CACTCTGGCTAGTGGAAGAGGGGATAGTCACCTTGGAGAGGTGAAGGGGGTCAGGCTTTTGTACTGTAATACATGGGGTTATTATTCCTCTGCAGTGTCTTTTTAATGTATCTGGAATCTTTCTTCTTTTCCGTATTCTAGCTAAGTAATTCTGCTTCTTCTCTTTTTCTCTTTTCCTCAGTTAACTGAGCAAGAGTGCATATGGCCCAAAGGAAAACAAAGAGGGAACTTGAGATCTGGGACCTTCAAATTTCTTTCTAAATGTCCTGACAAGTAACCAGGGAGGAAAAGGAAGAGGGGATTAAACTGGATATTTGTCTCTGGGATAATCTGAGCACAAGAGATTAAGGACAAAAGTGCTGTGACCCTGTCTGGTATGACATTTACCAGACTCTGTTTCTCCTTAACTGAGCCCAGAAGCAATGGTGGCCACCATCAGTGTGGCGCTTCCGCAGCTGGGCACTGAGTCATATAGTGAAGAGCTGCATGACCCCTCAGAGACAAGACTAAGAGATCTTCAGTGACCCCAAGGCATCTGTCAAAGTAAAATTTTACCAGCCTTAGAAAACTTCAATATCAAAAGGAGACTAGGGTACTATAAGGATCTATCATAGATCTATTTCAGATAGTCCTTAGAGTCATGGACAGAAATTGTGACTTGTTGTTCATTTAATCCTAGTTGGGAAGTTCAGATACATATGGGTGGGTATAAGATCTTGGCTCTACTTGGCAAATGGGGAACCTGATGTCCCAAATCAAACTGGCTCCCTGGGCCCTCCATCAAGTTCTCCTGACACTAAAAGTTGACCTCAGAATCTTCAGATGACCTGGGAATGGCTTCAATTTGAAGGTGCCTTTGTCTTAGACACAGAGGATGCTGTGGGTACAGCCTGGTCCAGTCTGATACAGACACATGACCAGAAAGAAGAACTATGAACAGAAGTAACCCAAGACAGTGCTTTTGAAATACCAGGATAAAGGAGAGATAGTAAAAACAGTCTCAAGTTACATGTTTCTGAGGAATGACTAACACTTTTATGGGAATATATAATCCTGTGGGTCAAGTACCCAATACACACTTTTAGAGGAATTAGAAATGTTTCATCTATAAAAAATAATCCAGAGAGGGAACTGAAAGCCATTTCTCCTAGCCAAAACTATCAAAATAAGACCAATGAGTAAAAGTTATAGACAGAAAGATTTCAGACATTTTAAATAAAATGTTTTAATAACTGAAAAATAGAACAGGTTACCTTTGGAGCATATATAATAATATGATTAAGAGAATAGTTTTGAGGGTCAGAAATCCATGGACTTGAATCCTAATGTCTAAAATGTACTAGTCATGTTACTCAACTTTTGGGGGCCTCTGTCTTCTCATCTGAAGACTGTGGATAATAACAGTACATACTTCCCCAAAATATTGAGGAATTAATGAGATAAAACATATAAGGCACTTACAGAATCTGACACTTTAAGAAGATTTGATAAATGAAAGCTATTACTGTTACTGCCTTTGTGTTAATAACTGGTGTAAAGTAGATATTGCCAACTACAAATGGAGGACACAGATAGCTTTTACATCATATAACCACATAATGTTTGTTTCTAAGCAAATGTATATCAAGCAAACAATAACTTTAAGTTGACAGCCCAAAAGAAAGGAAGTTAATTGTGTCCATTGGCAAGAGAATGCTCAAAATGAGTAAGTCTGTTCACTGCACCTCTCCATCCTGCCCATGTAACGTGGAACTATATAGCCCAGCACAATAAACCAGACAGATCAATAAAGTTTAGACAAGAATTCCCACATGAGGTAATGCAGGGAAAAAAATCCCCATCAAATTGGATTATGACATAAAGGGTCTCTGTGTGCATGTTGAAAATATATATAAGTGATTTTATATGACCTGAAGCGGAAGACCAACGGCTAGTGATTACATAAATAATGGAGCAGGAAGATAGCAACAATATATAAGGCCACTCAAGACAATAAGTAAGCACAAAGCTGCCATTTGACAGTGTCTAACCCAATTCTATAAGGAATTAGCTAATATTCTAATTTAGTTGAAACACTTGACAAAACTGCTTTTAGAAAGACAAACACAACCATCTCAACTGGAGAATTAAAGGTAACACCTGTCTGGAATGAAATAAGAACTTCTAACACATTTAGGTCTATTATTTGGTTTCCAAAGACTGTCTTTATTAGATAGGTATCAAAAGGATGCTTCCTGGATTAACATAGGAGAGGAAGGACTAATAAATTTAGATCTTTTCATTATTAGCATAAAAACTCAAAAGCAAACTAATGTTAAGATGATCTTGTAACAGAATGCAGATCCTTCAAGGGAAATTGCACTTGACCGTATTCAGAGTGTGGAAAGACCCATTCCAATAATAACCTCTTTATCCAATTGTTCAGTTCAGTTCAGTTCAGTCACCTAGTCCAATTGTTGGTTCCAACTAAAAGGAACTCCCAATCCCAGACTGAACTGATGAGCTCAGGTTAAGTAGTCCACATGGAGCCTTTTGCTTATGAAATGGCTATGCTGTTACCAAGAAGCAGAGAAGCAATTGCCTCTGCTCTACTCCCGCCACAGACCATCTCACCTTTAGACTCAGCAGGGCCAGGTTCCTGCTGTTTCAGCTCCTAATGGCCTTCCTCAGTGCCCATTCTGTCTGCTTCACTTTGAGCTGACACAGCAAATGCGCACGAAGAGGTCTGCAGCATAGCAGAAGTCAGAGAGTTGAAACAAAGAAGGCTCCTGATATTTATTTATATGCTTGTCTGTAATTCTCTCCATCCACTGATGGTCAAGGATTTCAGTGGCTGGCACCAGGGAAAGGCATTGGAAGAAATGAATTTTCAGTACCCTTAGAGATCACAGGGCACTGGATAATAAGCAGCAAGTCTTTGTGAAGAACAAATCCTGTCTAAAAGAGGGCTACTGGGTTTCTGCAAAGTGCAGATGAAGACAGGTAGGAAGGCCTAATCAGAATATTACCCCGGACTCCAGTAAACCAAAACCATTGTCGATTCTGTTCCAATTGACTATGTCATCAGCACACTTCAGAGTGCTATTGGGACCATTTTCTAAGAGGTCAAAGGTTATGTCCAAAGAAATGAATGCATAAAAAGGGGTTCCAGAAATTACCCTGTGAAGTTGAAGACTTGGTGAAAGCCAGGTAATAGAAATCAGGCTACTAGGAGGATTAACTTTCGTCAGGAAATTTTGATTCAACATGGATGAGAACATTGAAACTAATGATTTTTTTTTGCATTGAAACATAATGTAAATAGGGTTTGATACTTCCTTTTCTAGAAATTATCTGAAGTAGCAGAGGCTGTCATATGTTTCTGGTTTCTTCTAGAATGAAATTCTGTCTTCTTGGTCGGATACACAAGGGCATTTATAATCAAGTCCCTCATGACCCTTTAATCTGCATCTTTTCACTACAACTTCCAAATCTTTTACCCCAGCCAGATATAAGTACTTCTTTTGTATTCATTGATTCACTTATTGATTCATACACTCATTCATTTATTCAGTATACACAGAGAATTTCATTTATTTACCTAAACAAGCTTGTAAGATGGGTAGAGTGTTATCATTTCGCTTACAGCAGGGATATGGCTGCTCTGCTACATCAGCTTAATTGCAGAAAGACATGGAGATTCCACAAAGTACATAAAAAATTCAAGGGATTTTTGTTGTGGAATTGACTTGGTCTGATTTTTACTTTGGAAAGATAACTCTAGGGGCATTAGAGTGGGTGGGGTGTGGTAGGGTAAGTGATAGTGGACACAGAGGATATTGTAATAATCCAAGCAAGGAAAATAACCACACCATAAATTAATCCTATGATGATGGGGAAACACAGGGTCAATTTGAAAGACATTTAGGGGGTAAAGTAATGGAGGGTTAGATGACTGATCAAAAAGTCAGGGAAGTGAGGGAGAGGGAAGTTCTGAGAGGAGAAGTAGGTCAAGTGATTGGATAATAGTGATGCCATGAACTGAAAAGGGCAGTGTAGGAAAAGCAGGTTTTCCTGGGAGAAAATACATTCTTTCATGCCTTCTAGTTTAAGTACCATGTGACATCCAAGCTGAGATGCCATCAGGCTGTTTAACACAAGAAGCTGGGCTCATCTGAGGGGAAACATCAAAAATGAATTAATAGAAAGTTTTTATTTTGTTCTGTTTCTATCCTGCCCTTTTACTTTCATCTGAATGATCAAAGCCTCTAAGTGCTAATATCTTTTTAACACCAACTTATACCTATTTTGTGAGATAATAAACACCAACAACTGTTGGGTGAGTCAATTGGTACAGTCTTCTGGGGGGAGGGGGGTTGCTGCTGAGCAAAATGAGTCTCAGTTAACAGTGTATCCACCCACGTAGTAGATTTATTTTTAAGCCATAAGAGTTTGCAACTCCTCCCATCATAGAGCAGAATCTACCCCTAGAAGCTGGAATTGGCCATAGAACTTGTTTTGGCCAATGGGACAGTAGAGAACGTGATACAAACAAGGACTGAAAAGTATTTTCGGCACCACATTGGAGTTTGCCCTGTCACTGCTGGGAAACCTTCCACTACCAAGTGAACAAGCTCAAGTCAGTTTCTCACAGGAAGAATGACAATGTTGAGAGAAGCCCCAGCCACCAAGTCACCTCACCCATCTCAGCTCGGCCACTACTGACAACTGGGCTCAGGTCACTCTTTGCTGCGCAGGGCTGTCCTGAGCACTGTACGGTGTTCACCAGAAATTTTAGCCTCTACCCAACTAGATACAATTAGCACCATTCCACCCCCTGTTGTATTTGCCAAAAATATTTCCAGACATTGCTAAATGTCCCCTGGGGGGCAAAATCACTACCCTTTGACTAGACTAACCACCACTTGTCTAGACTATACTAATCATCATATGGATATATTCAAGACAGCTTTTTATAATAACAGCAAGCAACATTTATTATATGCTTATACATTATGTCATATGTACTAGGTAAATATTTTACATAGATTATGTCATTTAATCCTTCCCATAGGCATAAGAAGTGGATATTATTAATAATTGCATTTTACAGTTTAGGCAATTGAAGTAAAGAAAGGTTAAATATTATCCCCAAGTTCACCCAGGTAGTAAGTAATGAACCAGAGATTTAACTCAGGCAGTCTCTTCCTGGTATGACTGCTTAACAACCATTTGGAGCCAAGCCATTCAATTCTGACTTTTCATTAGGTAGTAAAACAGGTTATAAAAGAATATGTATACTGTGATATTGTTTTACTTTTTAGAATAAGGAGTACTGTAAGTAGGCATAAAGAAAGCCTGCAAGGACATACACCAAAATGTGAATCATAGTTATCACCATCTGGGTGCTGGAATTACTTTTACTCTTTCTGTAACTCTAAATTAAAAAATAAACATCTACCTCTCTTCAAGGAGGTACACAGTGAATGGAAAAGACTAACACATGTATATAATAACTATAAAGCAAGCACCAAAAGGACCTCCCTGATGGTCCAGTGTTTAAGAATTCATCTTCCAGTGCAGGGGACGCAGGTTCTATCTGCCCAGGGAACTAAGACCCCATGGGCTGCAGGGCAACTGAGCCCTCTGGCTGCGACGACTGATCCCACGTGCCAAAACTAGAGAGTCCATGTGCTACAAACTATAGAGCCCACACACTCTGGAGTTCACGCATCACAACTAGAGAGAAGCCTGCGTGCCAGGACAGAGAGACCATGTGCCACAGCAAAAGATCCCACATGCCTCAACTAAGACCCAACACAGCCACACAAATAAAAATAAATAGATGCGCACACTTAAAAGAAAAAAGAAAAAATAGGGGAACAACAGCAAAAGAACAAAAATGAAATGAGCACTTAAGAGAATAAAACAAGAACATTAAGCACAGAATGATTGTTTCTGATTGGGAGCATCTGAGAAGGTTCAGGAAGATTTTAGAAAGTTCTACATAAGAGGGGCATAGGACACAAAAGGTTGAACACGTGGAGAAGGAATGTGCAGGGCATGCTTGTGAAAATGCTGGAAGTCTTACGCAGCTTGAGCAGGCAGGAGATAAGCTGAGGAAGAAGTTCAGGGCCTAACCCTGAAGGATACAGAGTCCCAGAATGAAGGGGCTGGATTTCATGATGAGCTACTGAAAACAGTTGAGGAACGGGGTGACATGACTAGAGATGAATTATATATACAACAGATCAGACATGAGTACTTACAATGAATTAGAGGGAGCGGAGATAAGAGGCCAATTAAGATATGAGTGAAAAAGTATATGCAAAAATAATGACAGCTCTAATTAGGACAACAGTAAAACCAGAAAGGAGGCAAGGAGCACTATGTAAAGCAGAGAAAGGAAGTTCATCAACAGCAGCATTTGAGGGAAGACATGAGTAAGATAAGCTAAAAAGCAGGCTGAAAATAAGAAACCACGGAGACAAAAGGGCAAACCAGGAAGGGACAGGAAAGGAAGCCATGGGAGGAGACAAAGTAAATTCACAGATACAGTAGGGCTTGAGTGAAACTGATTGACAAAGAGAAGGCTAAAGCGTCCAGGAAAGTGGTAACAGATGGATGGACAGTGAGATGAAAGGTTGAGGCTGTGGTCACACGGGTGTTTCCGAATTTCACATTTTAGAAGTGCAGTTGGTCTAATTTGTCGAGACTCAATCAATACCACCATTCATAAGCATCAGTTTGGACCAATTTTGACTCATAATGTTCTTATTGATTTAGTACTACCAATAGAGAAGCAAGATCCACTGCGTGCTCTCTCTTCATTCTGAGATCCTCCTCTACTCCACTCCACCAAACTTCAAAGTATTCTCACAGCATCCTCCATCTCTGACACTACCCCTTCACATTCATTTCCTCTTGAACCTTCCAGAAAACCAGCACCTACTCAATTGGAATATCTTCCTCACACATATCAGGATACCAAAAATGAGACCCAAGTCTTACTTGGAGAGTTCAAATACACATAGTTTTCATCTTAAAAATTCATGACTTGACTGTGTTTAAAATACAACCTGATCCATGACTTTCTTCCACCTTGCAGAGTAGGCATAAATTCTCTCAGTACATGAGTCTTTTGCCAAAAAAGACATTGAAAAGGATTCAAATCAATTTGGAAATCATGGAATTTCTGGAATTTTCTGAAATCTTTAAGACGCTCTTATTTTGGTTGTTTGGGTGTGATAAACTCAAAGGCAAACTGACCTCTTGTTTCTTAAAATAATCAAGATTCTTATGAGAAGCATCACTTTTTAACATATATACATGTGTGCTATGACAAGTCTCTTCAGTCCTGTCTGACTCTTTGTGACCCTATGGACTGTAGTTTGCCAGGTTCCTCTCTCTATGGGATTCTCCAGGCAAGAATACTGGAGTGGGCTGCCATTTCCTTCTCCAGGGGATATTCCCAAGCCAGATATCAAACCATGTCTCTTATATCTTAATCAAAACTCTTACTAGAAGCAACACTTTTTAATATATATACATAAATATGTACATATATACATATTGTTATTTTTTAATACAAAAATTGGGGTTTATATTAATAATACCCATCATTTGAGAAAAAGTACACCATGGTCATTAAGATTTCCAACTTTGGAGCCAACCCACTAGAGTTTAAATCTTAGCTCTATCACTAAGTGTTTATGTGTCTTAGAAGTCCTTTAACCTCTCTCTATTTTATTTTCTCAACTGTAAATGGATAGCAGGACATTTGAATGAAATTACACATGCAATCCATAAGAGTAACTTGCATACAGTAAACAATATATATGTTTTAGCTAATATTAATAATTTTTTTCTTCTACTTGCAAAAGGATAAAGGCTATTACTCCAGGTGAATAAACATAAAATCACATTTTTCAAAGAGGCAAAATGGCATATTCCAATATGTTTAGTGTTCCATAATTTATTCAAGGCCCCACTGATAAGCATTCAGATGTGTTTCCATATTTTATCTACTAAATGCTATATTTTTGCACATACATACCCTTAAAAATGCATGCTCTTCTCTCCTTAGGATATCTTCTCCAAAGTCAGATTATTGAGTGACAAGGAGTGTGCATTTTCAGTCTTGAGAATATTTACCAATTAAGTTCTAAAACTGTTGTAGTCATTCAACCATCAGCAGTGTACAAAGTGTTTTCACACAAACACACACACACACACACACATACTTGCCACCACTGAATAAAAACAATATTTAAAAATTTTACCAGTCTGATGGCTTCAAAATTGTATCTTGTCTTGATTTTTACTTGCTTTTCTCCATCAACTAGTGAAACTGAACTTCCCTTGATATTGTTATTGGCCATTTGCATTGTGTCTTTTAGGACTTTCTTCTTTGTACCCTTTGCTCATTTTACTATTGTTTATTTCTTATTATTTTGTAGTGCTCTTTATCTGTATGCTTATTATCCACTGTATGCCATATGTACTACTAGGATTTTCCTGTCTTTCAAGGTTTTATCATCCAAGTACTAAAGAAGAGTGACCTATTAGACAGTGGTTCTGAATCAAAATCTTTCCTGGCCTCTGAGGATTTGTGGCTACTGAAGTATGAGCTTTCAGGGCAAATGCATTAGGAGATACACATGCTTCCTACCATATAATCAATGTTTCTAAGAACCTCCCTGAAGTAAGATAGCACCACATCACCTTTGTTCTTTACTTTAAGAAGTATAAACCTTTTCCTGAAAAGGGATACCTGGTTCATTCATTGTCTCATCATGAGCCCCATTACTCCAGGACAGCCTTGCATCCCAAAGCACTGTGTTCTCTGATGCTTTATAGGAAAATATAGCAGACTCAGTAAGGAGTGTGTACCCCAAAGGTTCTAGGATCCCTGCAGTTTTCCATTAGTTTAGGGTGGGCCTGGTGCATCTTACCTCAGACACTCACTAGATCAAGGATCATGCTATCCCATGTCTACTTATTTTGTCTTTTCAATGAAATGGTAAGCTGAGTTGTCATTTTTCACTTTGCTTTTCAGGAGCCCTGATGTTTTCTTGGACACAGAACAAGGCTATTTGGCACTTCTCCCTGTGAGTAATGATCTATTTATGGACCTGTTTCTCTGGCCCATTTCTCCCAACACAGTTCTCGAGAAACAGAAAAAGAATGAGTGAAACTGGGCCAAATGGCTTCCCGAGCAAGAAAATGGCAAAGAAGATGAAGGGACAGGTGATTCACTCAGTCAGTCAACAGATATTAACTAAGTCTCCTCCATGGAACAGCCCGGGTACCCACCTACCAAGACTCACCTAAGCTTTAGGAAAGATTCACTTCCTAAAGATCTTAGTAACATCTTAGTCAAAATCAGGAGCCTTAGAAAAAGAAACACACAAGAGTCATTAAAAGTAGCGAGAAGAAAAACAAGTGGCAGGGCTGCTCCAAGACAGTACAATCTTCAAGACAAACTACAGTGCAAATGTATTTGGAGACAGAATTAGCATACAGCATGACCGAGGTAAAGCATTCACCTGCAATGCAGGAGACGGGTTTGATTCCTGGGTCTGGAAGACCCCACTGGAGTAGGAAATGGCAACCCATTCCAATATTCTTGCCTGGAAATCCCAAGGACAGAGGAACCTGGCAGGCTACAGTCCATGGGGTTGCAAAGAGTCAGATGCAACTGGGAGCAGGCAGATGCATGACCATTATAAACATATATATTTTTTAAAAGCACAAGTACTGGACATTGAATGGTGAGGAAATCCCATGATTCAGACTTGAGAGCAGCTTCGTGTTGGCTGCAATCTACAAGGGCGATTAAAAAAGAACAGAGAGTGAAACTGAAGTTGACACCATCATAGGAGTAAGTGGAGACTGATAAGCCTGATGAAGGACAGGAATGGTGTGTTCCTGATATAAACCATGGAATGGACCCCATGGATAGGCAGAGCAGGATGGAAGACATATATCCACACACTGCCCAAAAGACAACTTGATTGATCCAGTGCTCAGATACATGCTTAGCCTTCTCTTTGTGATGTCATTTCTCAAAGAAATGTAGGAGCTCATTAAGTGGACTCTAACTTATTCTGATCAACAGTGATGCACAGCCAGGGAAATAGCCTCAAAAGAGGAACATGAGAGTTTACCATCACCAAGGAAGACTACTCTAAGGATCCCAAAGAAGAGAGGAGCAGAATCCCTTAATCTGAAACTCTAGAAATGGTTTAAAGGACTAGGTATACATATGTGAGAGAAGAGGAGTCTCAAGAGTAAGGATATGACTCAGAAAACTATAAATGATTTTGCTTGGGAAAGAAAGGTGAGTTATCACCATCTAGAGACACCAGGGTGACTATCCAAGTTTTCAAGAAGCTCCGTTTTGAAGATCATATATGAAAAGGGATGCATATGTAAGATAAACACATTAAAATAAAATAATTACAAGGATTTGTAAGAAAGTAACAGCAAGGATAAACTAAGGGAACTAAGGATTGAAAAAATTAGGGAAGAAAATGGGGGTGGGGTATTGGCTTTGGTAAGAATAAGAGAGGGCTTCCCAGGTGGCACAGTGGTAAAGAATTTGCCTACCAATGCAGGAGATCAATACAGGAGACACAGGTTTGATCCCTGGGTTGAGAAGCTCCCCTGGAGGAGGAAATTGCAACCCATTCTTGCCTGAAAAAAATTCCATGGACAGAGGAGCCTGGTTGGCTACAGTCCATGGGTTTGCAAAGAGTAGGACACGCCTGAGCAACTGAGCACACAAAAATAAGAGAGCTGACGAATATGGGTGGATAAGAGAAAAGACAAAAAATGGAACTTGGTTCTTTTGCTGCCCTGGGTGGGGGTAGGCACTTCAGAGTTGTCTGGGGGAGGGCTCAGAGTCATATGTCAAGAATCAGCAGCAGAGGTTGTATAACACAGGCAAGGAAGTAGAAGGAAATGTGTGAAAAGCAGCAGAGAAAAGGGGCAGAGGACCAGGAAGAGGTCAGAGGAGAAACTTTCCTGGGTGAGGTCCATATGGAGCAACTGATTAGGTGAAGTCTGTGTGTAGCAGGCTGTCAACGCTATGCATGTATAAACACCAACATGCTTAAGAATGTATATGTTAGATATTGTAGGAGTAAACCAGTGTTGCAAGAGCTGTGATTCTTCATTCATTTTTAACTTGTCAGAATCTGATGGGAGCTGCTGCTATTTTGTCCAAGAATAAGGATAAGAGAAGGCAATTGACATTTATTGAGAATGAACAATATGCCAGAAGATTTACAGACAGCTCAGATACTCCTTATGGTAATCATATGAAATAGGTATTATTAGCCCATTTTTAGATGAGGAAATTGAAGGTCAGGGAGGTTAAATATCTTGTCCATGTCAAAGACAGAAAAGTAGAACTGAAAACCATCTACTGGACCCCAGATTCCATGCTCCACTCATTACTAAACTATGTCTCTGGGGGCGGTACAAGGATACCATACTTTTTAAGAATCAAGTGGCATAATCACTTACCACATACACAGCTTTGGGGCAAGTCTTTTATCTGACCCTATCTTGCTAAAATATGCTTCCCAAGAGCATCATTTAGAATCTCTAACCCAGCACATTTTTTGGCTCATCCTTTCTCTTCCCAACAACGTCCAACTAAATTGCTCCATTAGACAACAGCTTCCAGCTCTCAGCTCAGGGTAGTCCCATTCACTCACAACTCTTTTGGTTCACTTATTCACTTACTCTTCTATTTTATTCACCCCTTCATCAAATATGTACTGTGTACTCAAACATGTCTACTTACGAAAGAAAAGGAATGTGTTAAGTTTCAGCTGTTGCCAGTCATCAAAACCTCAATCAGCCTGTCCAGGTCTTACCTATTCACCCAATTGAATTTTCCTGGTGATTTTCATCAAAACGATTTTGGTTTCTCCAGCTCTGTAGTGGTAAAGGCCACATAACCCTTACTTTGTTATTGAACCTGATTCTTTCAAATCACACAGCCTTATCTAGCAAAGCTTCTGCTTCACATCTTAGGTTCATGTGAAATAGCCAATTCCTTCTGGATCAGCTCAGACCCACTCTTCCCTTATCCTCTCCATTTTTCTTTTCTGAAAGTAGCCCCTCCCTCTTGCCACCTACTTTTTTAAAATCAAGGATGAGAACCTTTTCAACTCTTCTGGATAATCTCAGACACACTGCATTTTAAAATGGGAACACAGTAAACATAAAGCTTAATAGTTTCAGGGAAGCAATTTGGGGCTAAGCTAGGTGAAGTGATTCCCTGTATGAATGCTAAATGTGTACTCTGTTTACAATAAAACACTTCTGAGTCATACCAAAGAGAAACACATCTGATCTTAGGATAATTTATATCCTCAGCCAGCACATGTATTTCCATCTGATTCATACTACCTGCTTTGATTTTCAATTGCCAAATGAATAGGAAAAATTGAGCCCTGCATGCTGGGAAGAGTTACTTCATTTCCCTTCATTACCAATAAAATCATGGCTGATGGAGCTGAATTAGAAATAATGTATTAATAAATGAACACTTTTTACAAAATTTTTGAGTTTACCTTCTCATAAATTATCCCAAAACAATTCTTTATGAGTTATGTTTGTCCTTATTTAAAGCAATTAAATCTAGAGAGATTAAGAAAACTCAAGTTATATAGCAAGTAAAGTCATGTAGTCAAGGCTAAAAACTCAGAACTTTTGATTGAAATCTCATACTTTCTGCCACATTCCACCATTTCCAAATGATCTTTACATTGCCTCTCAGGCGCTGGGGGTGGGGTGGGCTACAAAGCTGAATGGGGAAGGGAGTGGGAGTCATGCAGTGAAGACTGCAGCAAGGGCTGTCTCTAATGGGAAAGATGGTAGACAAGACAATTGTAATGGAAAGGTAGCTCTGGAGAAGACGACTCACAGCCTGGGAAACTGTCAGATGAGAAAGAACCCCGGGTGAAGTCCATACGGAAGAACTGTTAAGGTGAAGTTCATGTCTCATCTAAAATAACGGAATGATTATTCTTTTTAACTCACATTTTAACAATATTTAAATCATTCTGATTTATAAAATATTACCTGGGAAATTATAATTTTACAAAACTCTTTTTGGTCAAAAGTTTAATCACTGAAGTTACAACCATTTCCTAAACTCAAATCAAGAAATCATTCATTCATTAATTCATTTTGGCTCCCTGGGTCTTAGTTGTGGCATGTGGGACCTAATTCCCTGACCAGAGATCAAACCCAGGTTCTCTGCACCAAGGAGTGCAGAGTCTTAAAGGCCACTGGACCACAAGGGAAGTTCCAAGACAGAATTCTTTTGAAGGAAAAGAAAAGTTCTCATTTTTTCCTGTGGTTCTGGATGTTTAGAAACAAGTTTACTTGAAAGTTGAATCTACCTTAAAGGTAACTTACCATTATTTTTAGGAGAATTCCATGGATAGAGGAGCCTGGCGGGCTACAGTCCATAGGGTCACAGAGTCAGACACAACTGAAGTGACTTAGCACAAACACACACACAGAGTGGATCTAACACCAGGGAAACAAAAATGAGGAAAATTTTTGTTGTTCAGTCGCTAAGTCATGTCTGACTCTTTCTGACCTCATGAACTACAGCACACCAGGTTTCCCTGTCCTTCACTATCGCCTGGAGTTTGCTCAAACTCATGTCCATTGAGTCAGTGATGCCATCCAACCATCTCATCCTCTGTCATTCCCTTCTATCCTGCCCTCAATCTTTCCAAGCATCAGGGTCTTTTCCAATGAGTCAACTTTTCAAACCAGGTGGCCAAAGTATTGGAACTTCATCAGTCCTTCCAATGAATATTCAGAGTTGATTTCCTTTAGGATTGACTGGTTTCATCTCCTTGCTGTCCAAGGGACTCTCAAGAATCTTCTCCAGCACCACAGTTCGAAAGCATCAATTCTTTGGCACTCAGAAAAACTTGGTGAGTAGATATTTTTTGTTGTTGTTATTAAAGGATGTGATGGGCCAGAAAAAAATGCCTAGACAGAAAGGTGGCCCAAAATGCTTTGTAGGGAACAATAGGAAACATAAGCCCTGGTCTCATGAATTGTCCCCTTGGATCCACCAACAACAAAGAGTCTTGAATTCAAGGAAAAGGCAGAGGAACAGAGATTTATCGCAAAGGCAAGATCTGAGAGGAAGAGAGGGGAAAGATCCCCTCTTGGTGAAAAACTGGGAAATTTTCTCTCCCAGATGCCCTATTAGAAAAGGTACCAGTGATGTGACAAATTCTGATTTATTCTCCAGTGACTTCATCCTTCTTATAACACTAGGCAATCAGTTCACCCAGTTCTAAATGTTTAGATTTCTCTTCTTTCAATTTTTTTCCTATAAATTCTATTTTCTCCATGTATAAAGGTATAGACTTTAGGTTTTTATCACTGGCCTCAAGACTGACTTGCGCTGATGACTCACACACAAGAACATCCTGTAAAAGTGACTGCAGCCCCTTCTCTTTCACAGAGTTAAACTTTCCAAGGATGCTACATTTCCTTTCGATTAGTTTTGGTGAGCTTCTTCTATATAGTTGATATTTAAGTGAGTGAAAACTTCTGCTCAAAGCAAAAGAGTTATAAAAAAAAAAAAAAATCCAACTATAGTTCTCTAAGGAAATCCACTGAGATCAAGACCTGGGTTGGAGTGTTCAGGCAAGGCTGTCACACCATTTACAGCTTCTCCAGGGGAACCCCAGGACAAATTTGGGGCAATCCTGTCCTTCACGAAGCTGCCTCTGGCTGCTGTACCCCAGATCACACAAATGAAACAAACGACGTAGAACACTTGTCAGCATTGCACCCAGAACCAAATCCACCTCTGAAGTGAGAAGTAACTTCACATTTAAAGATGCCAAGATAACAAGACTTCCTACACAAAAGTAACATTTGTTCAATAACGGGTCACATATAGAGGTGAGAAGGTTCACATGCTAAATGTTTGCAGTTTTCCAAATTTATTTTCCTGATAAGTATACGATGTGTGGTCCAGCTTGCTCATTTTGTTGGAGCATTACACAAATGACCTTCTATGTAAAATCAAGCTGGATTTCTTGGGCATCATTTAATTTCATCTTCTTCCACATGAGCTCTACCCCTTAGCCTGGCCATCTGGCCCCATGCAGCTAAAGGGAGGCAGAATTTGGCTCAATCTGTTTAATATTTCAAGTTGTCTGCAGTGAAATGATCTCTTTCCTGCTGGAGTAAGCTCAATGGCATGTGCCCATGTCTGAAAGTCAGTAGTAGAAACTGTGATGCCTTCACTTATTCAGAGCAATCCTCTGTGACCAGCCCCAGACTTGGGCCTCACTTCCCACCAACATTCCCAGATCTGCCCAGGTGTGGGTTTCTGGGACCATCTCACATTTTTAGATGTTATTATCACTCTCCTGCCTTTTGGACTGGGTGATTTCTACTGGTTTCTTAGATCCACTCTCAAGATGCTAATTATTCTTTATATTTTAATTTATTTATTCAATAAATTTCAATTAAATTTATAGAGTGTCACAGGCACTCCTGGGGATATAAAAATAGACAAAATGTAGAGAATGCCTCATCTTGTGGCACTTACATTCTAGTATGAGACAGACCACAAACAGATAAACAAGTAAACACATACAAAAAGCAAGGTGGTGATCAATACTAACGAAGAGATATAAAGCAGAGTAAAGAGTTAGAGATGAATGGGCTGGGTATTCTAGACAAATCGACCAGGAAAGGCTTATTTGATGACATATGAGCAGGTGGATGAAGTAGAGAGAAAGCCTGCAAAGCAGGCATTCCAGACTGAGCTAACAGCAAGTGCAAAGATCCTGCGATGAAAGTATGTTTGGGGGTTTGATGCACATTAAGGTTACATTCTCTGCCTCAGCTCTCAGGATCCTGGCCAACCACAGCTCAGATCTGATCAGCTTCTATCCTGAGTACCTCCATTATGGTCATCAACATGGGGAAGGAATGGAGCCCTGGTGCTGAAAAGCAAAGGCTGGACAGCTTCTCATCATATGGTGTGAAATGGGAGACCCAAGCACTGAGTGAGCGACTGGATTCTTGCCATCCACACCTCAGGTTCTATGAGTCTATGCAGCATTCAACCATGTCGACATCTAGATACAGGTAAGGAAAGTGAGACTTAAAACACACAGTTAACCAAGACTGATAAATAATGTAGTCTTCATGTTTGGGAAAGGCATACATTTTCATCAGTCCTCAAGCATTTCCATGAAAGTAGAATAATGCAAAGAGGGCTGACACTTTTTTTTAAAGCAGGGCTTCAGTGTATGAACCGAATCCCTCAACTTTCCCACCTCTTGCTATTCTTCAGAATTCCACGGAAGGTAATATTCTGACAAAGACTTGACAACATTAGGGAGTTAATTGCATAATGAGTCATATTTTCAGATGCTTGGTTTAAGTCTTACTTTAAAAAAAAAAGATTAAAATGTTATGTGATAACCCAATAAAGCTTTATATCTAAGTGGTTCTGAAGGCTATGTCAGTTACATGTCTTGTATATCATAAATAATGAAAAATAGTAGCTGCAATTTCCTTAGTCAATATTATGTTCTAAACTCTGTGTTCAAGCAAGCAATTTATTTATTCCTTACAAAATCTCTTTGAGGGCGTACTTTTATTATTTCCATCTCACAGACGAGACAGCTGAGATTTAGAGAGACAAAGGGATTGGCCTGACATCACAACTTTGGTGAGTGGCAGAGCTGGGACTAACACCCAGGTCCCTCTGACCTCATAGTCCAAGCTATGGACTAACCCACCACGTGACCCTGCCTCCACAGCAGGGAAGGCTAACTAGAGAATTCATGCCCCCATCAGGGAGAAAAATCATCAGGTAATAAAAGGAAGAATTCATACCTTGATTAAAGTTGGCAGGTAAAATGCACTTATTTTGGAACTCATTCCTTAAAGTTCAAGATGGCAAGAAGCAAAACTAAAAGTTAAACCTCTGCTAAGATGTATATAGAAGAACACTCTCTTTAGGTAATGTGGGCATCATCTCAATATGGTCAGACTGCTACCTAACTTCAAAGTGTTACTAAAATGGGAGACGATCAGGCTGTTGAAGAGGAGAAGATGGAGCTTAGGCAGGGGTTAGACAGGCAGGCAGGAAGTGAGGATGGGGAAGCAGTATCCGCAGCAGCTTGAGGGTGACAATATTTACATAAAGCATGAGTTTCAATTTACTAGAGATTCACTGGTCAAGCTAGTGTTTGTGAAGTAAGTTCCAGCATTCCCTTTTCCAGATGTGAGGGTTGTTTTGCGGTCAGGTCTGATGTGACTTTGGCCACCTGATGCAAAGAGCCAACTCATTAGAAAAGACTCTGATGCTGGGAAAGATTGAAGGCAGGAGGATAACGGGATGACAGAGGATGAAATCGTTGGATGGCATCACTGACTCGATGGACATGAGTTTGAGCAAGCTCCAGGAGATGGTGAAGGACAGAGAAGCCTGGTGTGCTGCAGTCCACTGGGTCGCAAAGAGTCGGACATGACTAAGCGACTGAACAACAACTGATGTCAGGTATTAAGCACTGGCTTAATAGGTTACAAACCAGCCTGTCATCCCAGCCTCTCCAGTCATCAGCTGTGGAACCTTGGACGAGTCCCTTAACCTCAATGGACCTCAGCATTCTCAACCGGAAAAACTGAAAACAATTGAAGTAGACTATCCCTTCCAGCAATTCTGTGAATCAAGGAGAGTTTATAGCTGCTGCCATTCATTAAGTTCAAATGAAGTCCCCTCATTATCTTATCTCTTGCTAGATAGACGGTGAGCTCCAGAAAAGCACATAGTATAATTCGGTGGCTCCCAGAAGGACCTCAGACAATATTTGCTCCTTGACTGTATCTAAAAATTACATGAGGACAGGTTTCCCAGGTGGTACTAGTGGTAAAGAATCCACCTGCCAACGCAGGACACATAAGAGACATGGGTTTGATCCCTGGGTCAGGGAAGATCCCCTGGAGGAGGGCATGCCCTAGATAGGAGGGCATCAATCCAGTTTTCTTGCCTGAAGAATCCCGTAGACAGAGAAGCCTGGTGGGCTACAGTCCACAGGGTTGTAAAGAGTCAGACACAACTGAAGCGACTTAGCACACACAGGTGACCAAAGGACCATAGGAGAGATCAGCTGAGCTCTATTTTAGGATGAAAAGCAGCATTTATCCTAGTCATACAACAGAAATATTTACCAAATATGAACTTCCCCAGTGGCTCAGACGGTAAAGTGTCTGCGTACAATGCGGGAGACCTGGGTTCAATGCCTGGGTTGGGAAGATCTGGAGAAGGAAATGGCAACCCCCTCCAGTATTCTTGCCTGGAAAATCCCATGGATGGAGGAACCTGGTACGCTACAGTCCATGGGGTCGCAAAGAGTCGGACACGACTGAGCAACATTTACTACTTACTACTACTATTAACCTAAAGTAAGTGCTTTCATTTGAAATTGTAACTAAAAGTAAATATAAAAGAATATGTAAAGTATAACTCCACCTTTCTTTTTTTTAAAAAAAAGAGTAACATATACTCTTGGACCAAAAATGGAGGAACATACAGTAAACAACTGGCAGTGGTTTTCTGGGGAAGAGGTTGGGGCAGAAATATGACTGATCTTTACTTTCTACACCATGCATTTCATTACATTTACATTTTGTATAATATTGCAGTACATATATAATTGGTTTAGTTTTTTGATTTCTAAAATACTCTAATTGTTCCAAAACAACCCGGCCATGAATTGTGTCACATGCTAGGAGTCAGCCCACATAAAACACTAAACCCAGAAGATTCTCTCAAACACAGAGATACTGCCTTACATTTACACTGAGGGAAAAAAACCAAAGAGATAGTGTTCTTTTCCAGTTAATACAAGTGTGAATGAAAAGGTCTTACGTTTTTGTTTTTGTTTTTGTTTTTGTTTTCAGTTTCTGTGACCCTCGGGAGAGAAGGCTGTGGGCTGATTATTAGAGCATTTGAGTGTGTGAGTTTGCCTGGAAGTGATAGCTAGCGCAGACGGGGAGACGGGAATAATGATAAAGCATGCTCTGCTCCTAGAGCTCCGCATGGAACAGCATTACTCTCAACCAGATTTTATTTCTTGTTAATTATATCAGATTCCACTTGATTGAGGATTTCATTGAATTTAAAATGTTGGGGGTGAGGGTCACTGCTCCATGCTACTCATCAGAAACATCGAGTAGAAAAGCACCCAGAAACCCTTGACTGTCAGCTGTGCAATACACTACCCCTCATCGTGACAGATGTGCTCAGTAATTATGATCACCTTTTTTCATCAGTCTGTGTCTGGGAGCATTTCTGGAACACTTGATGCTGTAATACCCAAAGAAAAAGCCCTCTCTGACATAATGGAGGTAAAATAAAATGTGTGCTTTCATGTCATGTAAAAATTTATGATATTCACACAAAGATGGGTATTTATTTCCTATGTGTATGCATCTCTGCTTTCTGTTGTTATTGATGAATGGGGAAAGATAAATGTACCATAGACGGAGGAAATAATAGCAGGGATAGGAGCGGACTGCTGATTTCCCATCCAGCAAACCCATATGAACTGCCAAAGCCCTGAACCTCAGGCTGCGGTGAAGACAGGAGGTGATAAGGGGACCTGTCACCCCAAGCCCTGGAGAAGCAGGATGAAGTGGGATGAGTGTCATCTATGAACTCACATCTGGGTTTTGAATCCGGCTCTAGCTTAAGAACTTGGACATGCTAACTCACTTTTCTGAGTCTTGGTTTGCTTAGCTGTCACATGGAGACATGAACACCTATTTTAGCCTGCTGTCAAAATTACTGAAATAATATATGTAAAGTCCCTTCTACACTTGAAAGTAGTATAGGTGGTACTTAGCAGATATCTCTCTCAAAATTTCTCTCTTTTTCTCCTTTCCATTAATGTTTCTTTTCCTTCCTTTCCTATTTTGGGGACAGAAATGGCCAATTTTTTAGCCTTCTAACCTTAAATCTTCAAAACAGACCAACAGTGCCATAAGCCAAGACTCACCAAGTTGATGAGAAGAATAATTTTCTTCTTCCATCTTGTGTCTTCAGAAACTTCAGAAATATAGACATATATAAACAACCACATGCATAAACTTATAAATGAAGACAATCTCTACATTGTCCCTTGGTTCTGAGACAGATAAATAGACATTCAATAGATAGAGAATCTTTCAACTTTTATTTTTTCCTTTCGGCCTTGCTTTTATGCTGTAAATGTAACATTTACTAATAAGCAGATCAGCCAGGTCATGAAATGTTTCTTAAAGCTCATTCCACCATGTTAAATGATGTTTCCTTTGATATTTTTGTGCTTTCCACAGTGAAACTGCATTCTTACACCAATAATGAAGGCCCAGAAGTGGAAAGAACAGAGTTGGAATTAGGGTGAGGTCAGAAAGATCCTCACATGAGGCACAAATTTTAAAGGGATGTCCAAAAACTCAGTAATGAAAACAAACAATATTTAGTGCAATATTTTTAAAAATTAAATTAATGCAAAAAATATATAATGAACAAGACTGCAAATTTTGAAATAAAGACAGGAACAAACCCTGCAATTACATGACTGCCTCCCTCAGCTCACCCTGATCTAGGACCTGGGCAGACGCTGCATCTGAAATCAGGAGCTGGGTGTTCTAGTCCTGGTTCTCACACTACTGAGCTCTGGCGAGTCACTGAAACTCTCCGGTTCTCTATGTCATTTTGTTTCACTTAAGAGTCTGATTAGAAGATTTCCAGTGAACTGCGGAACTTGAAAATTCTATCATTTTCTCTAACATGAAGCTGCATTATTGGGGCATCAGAAATGACTCAAGCCAAGATTCATTCACTGTCACTCATTCAATCCAAAATGAATTAAAATCAATCCAATCAATTGCTATGTGACAAGCCCTATGTGAAGTGCTGAAAATACAAAGGTAAGGATCAGAGAAATACGTAGGACAGGAAGCCGATTCTAGCGCTAAAAGGTCAAGACAACCTTCCCTAACTTCCAAAGGAGTTAGGCAGGGAAAGTAAGGGAGAAAATTCCAGCAAGAGAGAACAGCACAGCAAAAGACCTGACGGTGAAAAAGAAAAATCTCAGTTGGGTAGCTGTTATGTTTAATCTGAGTGAAACAGAAATAGGACAGATGAAACAGGAAAACAAAAATCAGTCTTTGATTATGGAGCAAAAACAATATTTGGCAAGAGGCGCAGGTTCCATTCCTGAGTTGGGAAGATCTCTTGGAATAGAAAATGGCAACTCACTCCAGTATCCTTGCCTGGAAAACTCCAAGGACAGAGGAGTCTGGCGGGCTACAGTCTATGGGGTTGCAAAGAGCCTGATACAACTAAACAGAATACAAGTACAACAACCACAACATAAAGAGCTCCAGGCAGCGGTCAGACCTAAGTTCTAGTCACTGCCCTGTTGCCAACTAGCTAGAAGACAGGGCTTCCATATCCACTGGAGATTCTATTTTAGAACACAGTACAGACTTTTCTGTGAAGAAAAAAGGCTTTTAATTCCCAAAGAATGATGCAAACCTCACATCTGACATGTTTAGTTTACATCCCCCAGTACCAAAGCAGTGCTGTAATTAATACATGTAGTCACTTCCCTGAAAACAATTTCCTAAACAGCTAAGCATCTGTTGTGTGCTGCCTATGAGCCTGAAGAATATGAGGACCAGCCTAAAGGCAAGCAAACTTTTACCTTCCCCAGATAGGCATGAGGAGGAGGCACCTAGGCAAATGTTACAGGCATACATGCTGACACCTACTCTACCTAGGAGCTAGTCTGCTCCCGCCACACTCATGTTGGCTGATTTAATTTCTACACTGAGAGGTAAATAGGATTACAGCCAGCTAATTATAAACCAACCAAAATAATTTTTTAAACAAATGCTATGGCACACAGTCTGAAGTTCTGAGTATAAAGTCAAAACTTTGCTTTTAACCTGACTGTTGTCACACATAAAACCTACCATTTATTGAGCACGTACAAATACTAACTCATATAATCCCCACAATTCTATGCGATCGGTTAAGATGGTTATCTCCATCTGAAGTGCAAGAGTAATTTCAGGCATATAGATATAAACTGTGTGCCCAAAGCAAAGACATCACTTTGCCAACAAAGGTCTGTCTAGTCAAAGCTATGGCTTTTCCAGTAGTCACAGACAGATGTGAGAGTTGGACCATAAAGAAGGCTGAGCACCGAAGAATTGATGCTTTTGAATTGTGCTGCTGGAGAAAGCTCTTGGGAGTCCCTTGGACTGCAAGGAGATCCAACCAGTCAATCCAAAAGGAAGTCAATCCTGAATATTCATTGGAAGGACTGATGCTAAAGCTGAAGCTCCAGTAATTTGGCTACTTGATGCAAAGCCAACTCATTGGAAAAGACCCTGATGCTGGAAAAGACTGAAGGCAGGAGGAGAAGGGAATGACAGAGAACAAAATGGTTGGAGAGCATCACCAACTCAATGGACATGAGTTTGAGCAAGCTCCAGGAGATAATGAAGGATAGGGAAACCTACAGCCAATGGGGTCACAAAAAGTCAGACACAACTTATTGACTGAACAACAACAGAGCCAAAATTCAAATAGAAGCTGTCTAGCTCCAGAGTCTGTGCTCTTAGCCACTGTGCTACATAAACAAGGTTTGTCTGACCCAGGGAATTGAACCCATATCTCCTGCATCTTCTGCTTTGACAGACAGGTTCTTAACCACCATCACAGCCTGGGAAGCCTTTATTCCACAGCATCAGTTGCTAATTACAGTAACTTAGCTGCTGTTCATCTCTGTATCCACACTCCAGCACCCTATGCTCAAGCCACACAGGATGGCTCAGAGTTTCACTAACTCATCAGGCACACTCAAACATTTCCTCTGCCAGGATGTCCTTTTCATCCTTCCCTACCTCGTAAAGACTATCCATTTTTCAAAAATATCTCCAAAACCATCTGGTTAAATTCCATAGAGGAAGAAAAAAAGTCACTTGCATGTCTATACTATTACTACTTAATTTACCCTATAACTATAACAGTCAATCAGATTGCATCATAGTTAGCTAAATACCTGTTTCCCCATCCTTGAAAGCTGGAATTATTTTTTACTTCCATGTGTTTCTCTTCCTCCAGGCTCCTGCACATAAGTGCTGATCTGTGTTTTCTGAATGTTGAGAAAAGCCAGGAGGAAGGATGGAGTATATGGCATGCATGTTGAGAGCTCACAGGACAGTAAAAACCTACCTTACTTTCCAATTACTTCATGTGTGTTAATCTTGTATTGGCAACTAGATTATAAATGCTTTAAGGGCCAGAACGATGTTATACATTTTTATATAAACTCCAATGCTAAATAAGCGATAGGTGGTCAGTAAATACTAGAAAATAGAATCTGAATATAATCAAAATGAGTTAAACTTGCAGATGTACTAACAGGAAATATATCATAAAGGGAGAAAATAGAGCTCTAGGATAAAGCAAAAAATAATAATAATCTTAATCTTTTCTTGCCAAGATTTACAATGTAAATGATGTGACTATTCACCATGAAATAAAAAGGGACATAAGCTGACAATTATATTTAAACCCCTACTATGTCAATTTCAACTTGAAAATATTTCTGGAAAGGTCTTCACTAGTTGTTTGAAAAAAGAAAAAAAAAACTTCAGAATTCTATCTTACTGAATGCTTTTTAAAAAATTATAAAAGTGAAGCTGTTTTAATAATACACATCCATTTCCAATTCCTCTTTCCCCCCCCTTTCTCAAAAAGTTCACCTTTGGCAATATAGACTTTTGTGCCAAGGTGCTCTCATAAGTGAACTTCCTTAATTAACCTTATGTATATCAGGCTTTCTCCCACTTCAAAGAAGTTACAAAATGCTTAAAATTTTAAAAGTTCCCCAAAGCAGCAGAGAGACAGCCTCTACAACTCATCTTAAAGTGAAGAGAACTCTCTGGCAACCCACAGTCACAGGAACTAGATTTGAGCTTCTGGTGTTTTCTTCTATCAGCATCAGCTTGGCTTCCAGGCTCCCCCCGCAACACACAGTCTTCTACAAATCCAAGCTCTCTTAAGTAGAGATTCCGCCCCACTGCAATACACCGGTCTCTCCATCCCATCTTCCAGGTATGAACAAAATGTCAAAACAGAGAACCACACATGGCATTTTCTAGACTTACAGAACTAATCTGTGGCTGTGCTCAGGGTTAGCTAAGGAACAGTCACGTTTTCTATGCTCCAGATGTGACATTCTGGAAATCTCCAGAGTCCCACCAGATGAATAAAAGCCATCAATCACAGAAGAGAAGGGGTATAGGAATTCAGTGAAGACTGCAGGGGTACTTTGCTTCCCACAAGACCTCTTCCTGCCTCAACTGGCCTCTAGTCACTCCTCTCCTAAATAGCCATCATCTGTCCCTCTTGCAAACCCCTTTGTCCCAGTCCTGGACCCCTTGTACGCTGACCAGTCTCGCCTGTTTCCAAGGACCATTAGATTTGAGGCTCTTCCCCGGTACCAGCAGGCGCTCTGCCCTCTGAGACCCCGCCCCAATGGAAATGGCATTTTAGGGAACCCTTCGCTGGGACCTGTTCCCAGGACTGAAGGGATTATTCAGAAGGGCTCCTGTCCACCAGCTCGATATAAGGACTGCAGAGAATCTCTCCCAAGAAAGAGGTTAAAAGGGAATATGGTATCCCCACAAAGAAAAATAACCCAGAATCCTCCACATACTCCACATGTGTGGCTCATAAAACCCCCGGGCAAAAATAAAGCCCCAGCTTCCCCCGCCTGCAGACCCCACCACAGCAGCCCAGCCCGGCTCCCAGGGCCGCCGCCTGGGTGTGCGTGAAGACACTCTCCCCGGGGAGGAGAGATCCTCGCGCCCAGCGCTTCCAGGAGGTGATTACCACAAGCCTTTTAGTAACTCATCATTCATCCCCGCGCTGACCCAAGCCTCACCCCGGTGCCGGTGGCACATTGGTGCTGAACGAGAAAGCCAAATGCTGCCCCTTCAATTCTCCAGGTGACACCGCCTCCCTCTCCCGCACCGCCCCCCCGCCCCGCGCCCAAATACGAGGCGCCGAAGGTGCGGGAAGGGGGAGAAGGAAAGGATGACAGGTGCCCACGCCTGAGGGAAAATCAAAGGCAAACGCGTACAGCAGGGGTGAGAAATCCCAACCCCGCCCGGAGGGAGGACTTGGCACCAGCTACCTGCAGGGCGCCCCCGCCCGCGTGCCGGGTCCGGTGCAGCCCAGAATGCAGCCAGGAGGATGCAACGGGACGGAGGGAGCCTCCACGCCCCCTTTGTCTCCACGTTCCCCAAATGACAGGGGACGAAAGTTTATGAGCAGTGACGGTGTCGCTTTCCACTGGGTCAATCTGACACCTCGTAGGAGGCGACCCTTTCTGGGATCGCCCTCTCCCCCTGCACCGCCCCAGAGCTGCCTTCATCTGCACCTTGATGCCCGCAAGCCGGGCTTGGGCCACCTGCGCCGCTGTGTCCGGCAGGAACCTGATCTGCCCCCATGGACGTCCAGAAGCGGACCCGCGGCTGCGGGCGCCCCACTCACCTCTCCCGGCAGAGTCTCCTCCCTTGCGCCCTACTGGGCCGTCCGGCTCCGGCTCCCGCGAGCGAGGCGCATTCAGGCAGCTGGAGACACGCTGCTCCCCGGGCTCTGCTGCATTCCGCCTGCGTGGGAGATCCAACCAGCGAGCGCGCGGCGCGGGCGTGTACGAGTGTGTGTTTGTGCGAGTGTGTGTGTGAGAGAGAGTACGTGCGCGCGCGCGCGGGAGGGGGTTGGTGGGGGAGCGCGGGATCACCGATCCCCCTCGGCGGCGCCCATCCCACGCTCTGCCTACTCCTCCGCCTCCTCCTTGAGCTGCGGCTTGCACCGGGTCCAGGTTTCAGGATCTCCTGTTTGTTTAATGAAAGGCAGAAGCAAAAGGCTGGCCAGGGAGGGGGCGCGCCGGGCTGCGCATGCTCAGAGGGGGACCCTGAGCACTCACTCCCGGGCGCAGCCAGAGCGCGAAGAGCGAGCTGGCGGCCGGCGGAGGCGAGCTCGCCTGCGTCTCCGGAGCCGCCGGGGGCTCGGCGGGGTTCCCAGGAGGCGACTGGGAAACCCAACCGCAAAGATGCGCCCTGCGTGGCGACTCCCTGGAGCACGCCGTGCAGGAAGCCGGCGGCGGGATCCCGACCCGCCCTAGGAGACAGCTTCAGCTCCGAGTCCTCGCGACGCCTGGCTCTCCTCTCCGTGTATTTTTAGCGCTTGCCCGGGGTTCCCGTGGACCGATCAGCAGCCTCTGCGTGGCGGAGCTCCGGGTGCGTGTAGTCGGGGGAACCACGCGCAGCTGGTCGAACCTGAACTAAAACGGGATTCCTGACCCATGCATCTTTTTCTCCCCCTTGCCCAACTTTCAACCTGTGAAGGGCAGGAAAAAGGCAGCTGTCCACTCGGGTCCCAGGACTGGTTCGCTGGAGGGGAGGGCGGGGGTTGGGGTACACCAAACCCTCTTCCCAGAACAAAGCGGACGTGGAAGGAAGGTGAGTCTTGGAGGGCTCCATGCTCAGCCTCCCGTGGTGACAGGGTTAGATGGAGGAGACATTTGCTCTACTGAAGAAGGCCAAAAGAACAATAGAGCCATTGTCCCCTCGCCTCGAATGCCAAAGCGCCAAAGCAGTTTTTCGCAAGTGGGAATTCTGGCTGCTTGGTAAAGTGGAAGAACTGTCACAGCAAACAAAGTCCAGTAAGAGAACCTGAGCCCGCAGGCGACGGCGCAGTAACCTGAGGCCAGGGCAAATACTGGCTGAGAGGCTTTGCGAATAGAGTGGAAACTCTTTCTGGTGAGATAGTTCTATGAGCAAAACAGGACAGTGGTCAGCGACCCTGTCCAGAGCTTCCATTTTCAACCTCCTCCGTGTTTGATCACCTTGTCTTTTCCCCCATTTTCTCTCCTAAGAGAAGAAAAGCCATCCCAAGCAGGGAACTCCCTGTAAAGATATTATGACCTCCTTTTTGTTCAGTTTTGGTCCCTCCAGAAAAAGACTACCTTTTGGTCACTCCAGTGCTGCAGGGATAGAAGACTGCCTTCTCTGTGCAAATCTTTTCCAAGCTTTCATTAAAGAGCACCTCTGAGCACTTCTACTATGCAGTGCTGGGCTCGCAGATGCCTTCCTGCTGAACTCTGACCCCTGTCCCATTTATCTTCCCAATAATAATGCCAAGTGACACTAGAACAGAAGGAAAATTAGATAACACCCTAGGGCACACCCGGAGGAGAGAAAACAGCATGTCTAAATAGCACCAACAAAAGCCAAGTTTAGGAGAAAAGACACAGAAAAAGGGAAATAAGGCTGAGAAAGAGGAAGGTTTTAAAAAGTGAAAGGGCCCTGAATATTAGTGACTGGTTCCTTCTCTCCATAGCTCCCTTGAAGGGGGCAGAACTGCAGCATCTCTTTGCCTGAAGAACAGTGAGTCTGAGTCTCTAAGCACAATGAAGGGGAGATCAGGTTCTTCTGAAAAGCCTTGACAGTGAGTCTGAGTCTCTAACCACCAGATAGGGGACATCAGGTTCTTCTGAAAAGCAGCACGGTCCTTAGGGTGAAGCTCTCAAAGAATTAGGAGCTCCTTCTTCCAAGCTCCTTTTTCTCAGGCCTTCCCCCTGGCACCAAGCTTCGTGGAAAGCATCCAAGCCAGATCTGCTTGTTACCACTCTCCCTTCAGAACAGTGAATAGTTCACCAGAATTTCAAGGTGTTGGCAGTGGCAGGGACCTGAGGCAGGAAATCGGGCCCTGCCTTGGCATTGTGTAAGCCCCAGGGGAGCGAGGGCTCTGAATCCAAGCACCTGGAACAGAGAGGTGGGGTGGGGGTGGGTGCAGGTCTCAACTCCCTAGGCTCTGTCAGTAAGAGAGTACGGAGGCCCTCCCGCCAACAACAGTGAGTGTCCAGGGCTGCCTGACGAAGGAGCACTGTCTCCTTTGTCTGAGCCCGGCCTTGGGTGAGGAGCAAAGGGACGCCTCTCCCCCTTGATGCCCAGGGTCATTGTCATCGCCACCTCAAAGCTCCAACAAGGTCAAGGAGATGTTATCAATTGCAAATCAGGTGGAATCCCTCCTGGTACGGCTATAGGAGGATGAAGTACAATCCAGGAGGAGATGTTTACTGCTTGTGGAGAGTGGGGGAAGCCCCTGGGGACACTGAGTAAGATGATGTACCTAAGACACTAACACAGTGCCCACTGCATAGCAACTCTTTGTAGCTTCTATGAATTTGATTGTTAACATTTTCATTATTAGGATTTTTTTTTAATAAAGCTGAGGAGGTCCCCTCCCACCCCCGCATGCTTAAACAACTAGAATAGATGAAAGCCAAATGCCTTGCAATTTTCCTTGTGACTTACTTCCTTCTCCCCTTCACACATCTCCCTGAGCACCGATGCATTCAAATCCATGAAACAAAAAGTGTGATGTACAGCTGTGTGGCTATGTGAATCATGAATAACCCTAACCCTCACCCTCCACACTCAGGTTCAGGTCTAAATGGGAGACAGTATGGGTGTACAATAAGGCACACCCCCCAGCACTTTTTGCCATTCACACCTTACGAGGATTAAGGACCCCTCCTGCTTGGCAGTCAGGGTCTCTGGCTATAAAGCCCCATGGACAGTAGCTCACCAGGCACTGTATTTTCACTTTTTTTTTTTTTAACCTTCCTTCTAATTTTAGCTATCTAATGTGTTACTCCTCCTAGGTAACAGAATGCCCGGAGCCAATTAATATGCACACATCTGCAGATGGTTTTGAAAGAAATAATGGTCAGAATATCAGAGGCTGCAGGTATTTTCAGTGCTCCTTAAATTCAGATTTTAGACTTAGCATTCATCTCCCTACCTAGTGGACGATTCCTAAACTTTGCACCTCTCTTCATCAACAAACAAGTCTCTATGTCAGCAAAATAACCCAGTATTGTTGCCTGGCTTTGTACAATGTTTTTTTCTTTTTTTTTTTGGAGAGCTAGCTATTAAATTTTTAAGAGAACTAGCTTTTCAGAATATCCACTGGTTAAGAATCCAAGTTTTCAATGCAGGGGTCGCGGGTTCGATCCCTGGTCAGAAAACTAAGATGCTGCACAGCCAAAAAATAAATTAAAAAAAATTAGAATTCTCATATGCATATTTGCTTCCCCAGTGGCTCAGTGGTAAAGAATCTGCTTGCCTATGCAGGAGATGCAAGAGATGTGGATTCAAGCCCTGGGTTGGGAAGAGCCCCCAGAGAAGGAAATGGCAACCCACTGCAGTATTCTTGCCTGGAAAATTCCTTGGACAGAGGCACCTGGCAGGCTATAGTCCATGGCATTGCAAAGAGCTGGATACAACTGAGCACACACATGCACAAAAATTCAAAATTAATAAAAGCCAGTAATAAAAACATTGTTTGAACATAAAGTTTTTCCAAATTATGGATGCTATAGTGATATCTCAGTTCTTAGAAAATCATATGAAAGTAATTCTATCAAGTTAGATATTGCTGAAATAATATAATAATTCTATGGTGATGCAATATGTTTATAAGTTGTCACTCACACCTCTGAATATTATCTAACAATTACGAGACACAGCATTTGTATTTGCATTGTGTTCTAACTATAATCTTGGTTATTTTCAAATGCCACCATAATGGGACAAAAGAGTTATAATTTTTTCTTCTTGTAGAAATTTCATATTTATAGCAATCTTTTTTGGTTCAGTAAAAATGTTAAGCCATGACTCTAAGGGCTAAACTAGTGCTTATCATAAGAATTAAAATGCTTCTGGGAACATCAAAAACTATTATAAAACTATCCCTATAGCCCTTTCCAAATACTCTTATTGTCACTCTTAACACATCAAGTCATTTTTTTATGTCTAACTTGCCCCCACTTAGGTTGGTTTGAGCCATTCAAGGGCAGAGGTTTATTCTTTTCTATGCCCCGATGCCTCATGAAAGTAAGCAGGTGGTATATGTTCAGCAAATGTTTAAAGAGTGAATGAATAAATTTGCAGCCAAAAATAAATTTCTGTGACTAAAATGTTGACTTTGGAAAAAGACTCCCAAGTTCTGTGCCACTTGGTACTCATAGATGGTGAAGTCAAAAGACACAAATTTTTAAGATTTTGTGTATATGATTATCAAAAAATGAAAGTTGAATGAGAAAGACAAAATGGCTTTCTGGAGATAGTTTCTATCCCCTTGGAAACACATACTGGCCAACCCAATACACCAAGTCCATTCTAATTTTTCTGGTTCAGAAACAGAATGTATTTGTGGCCCAAAGTGCATTGTTATTCAAAGGATAGCTTCATGCTGACCAGCTTAATCCAGCCAGAATAATATTCTACTTTAACTTTCCCCCTAAGTAGGATGAAATAGTTGAGGCAATAGTGCTTAGAACTCCTCTTCAAAAGAAATCATTCAAAATGTCAAAAGGCAACACTGTTAGCTATATCCCAATACAAAATAAAAAGTTTTTTTAAAATGTGAAAAGGACCACCCCCAGGCACTCATCCCCAGCACTTCTATCATTACTGTCTTGATCAAAAGGAACCAGCAAGTAGTTGGCTCTGTTTTCATAAATAGGTATCTAAGGATGGGGAGCAGGTGGGGAAGGGGGAGACTAAACTATAAATAAAAGGTCTCAGCTCTGACCGCAACTCTCCTGAGCCAGGGGTAGAAGAATACAGGGGACCAGGTGACTGCTGTCATAGTGGTTTTTTCTCTTGCATTCATATACCCAGTAAGAGTTTCCTGAGGATGGTCTCAGGCAGAAAGATCCCAGGACAGAAGCTGCAGTTCTTTACCACGTAGTCTCAGAAGCAACACACCATCACTTCTGCCATATCCATCACACAGCCTAGCCCAGCTACTCCCCTTGGATTATCTTCATTTAAGGGATTCCCTCTGATTCTTGCTGGGACCCTGACTGATACAGATTTCAAGCATTTGTTTTCCTATTTATGGACTCATCTCGCCCACATTTCCTTGGGTGTCTCCAAGGCAAGAGGAGCCTGGCAGGCTACAGTCTATGGAGTCACACAGAGTTGGACACGACTGAAGTGACTGACTTGGGGGCAGAAGGAGAGGGGACGACAGAGGATGAGATGGCTGGATGGCATCACCAACTCGATGGACATGAGTTAGAGTAAACTCCCGGAGTTGGTGATAGACAGGGAGGCCTGGCGTGCTGTAATTCATGGGGTCACAAGGAGTCGGACACAACTGAGTGACTGAACTGAACTGAACTGAAGTGACTGAAGTGTGACGTGTGCACACAGCACAGCTCACCCACATTAAACCTAATGCTTGTTGCTACTTCATCAGCTCTGATTTATTCCCCCACACACCATTGATTTGTATTCTGAGTTACTACCTCATGTGGCCCAGCCCCCAGGATCCATGTACCTCTGTTGGAAATTCTACCTAGTTCTCCATGTCCTCACAAGCAGAACTGAGGTACCTATTGCCGATCCTCCTACTCTTTGGTTCGACCCCTGGTGACACCCTTGTTATCTGCTCCTCTTCAAGAGCTGTCAGAATCATGACTCTGCCTCCCTTTGAATACTTCAGAAAGTCTAGATTCTACTTCTAGTGATTCCTGTCTGCTGACCCTGTCCCACTCAGGCGAGGTTAATCTGCCAGCAAGTCTCTTCTTCAGTCTGTCCTAAACTGCCAACATGGACCCCTTAAAACTCAGTAATATTAGCATCTTCATTTTTCTCATCTTTAAAATGAGAGGTTTGAATAAATTACTTGGTCATCACGTGTTAATAGCCTAGTTCAGGGGTCAACAAACTTATTCTGTAAAGAACCAGATAGTATATATTGTAGGCTCTGAAGGCCATGTATCTCTGCTACCACTATTCCACTCTGCAGCCACAGACAGTGCTAAGAATGAGAGTGGCTATGTTCCAATCTTTTTCCTTTTTTTTTACAAAACAGGTGGTGTGCTGATTTTGCCCACAAGATACAGTTTGCCAACCTTGAGTCTAATGCTTCATTTTCTGCCCTTTGCAAGCAATGTGTTGGGTAGAAGGAACCTGAAGAATCCTGCTTCTTGCTCTGCCAGTAGGAAAATAATAAAACTCATGAAACTGGTGCAGGAAATCTTAGTCCACTGGCAGTTGAGGGGCTCCTTGTCAGCATGGCTTTCACACTATCTTAAGAACACACTAGAAAATTATTTTTTCCTTTTCTGTAAAGCAGTTGGCTATGTTTTCCACATGAAACAGCAGTGGCAATAGCAACTATACTATTTTTAGCCTAAAACTGATTTGTGCAGCCCTAGAAATTTAATGAGAGGAATATTTTAAAGGAAAATGAAAAAAACAATAATAGTGTGAGCACAATATTCCTGACTGTGAAAATAGGGCAGGTAAATACATTCTAATTATGACTAGACTAGCACCTTAAGAAAACTGCCTCTCCAAAGATAAAAACTCAGCCCCAATAAACAGAATACCTTCTTAGGTAAGTCCCAGTACAGGAGCAATGCCTCTACTGAGTTGAACTTATAAAAATCTGGCTACTGGCTGAGTATTTTCACATTCAGCCCAAAGTTATGACATTCGGCCTATCTAAAAATTTCACTCCCCCAAAGCAATCTATAGATTTAGTACAATCCCCATCTGTATTAGTTTGCTGGGGCTACACACTGGGGGAGGAGGGCTTGGTTAACAGAAATTTCTTTTCTCACACTTTTAAAAATCAAGGTATAGGCAGGGTTGGTTTCTTCTGAGGTCTTTATCCTTGGTTTGTAGATGGCCATCTTCTCCTTGGCTTCACACTGTCCTCCTTCTATACATGTCTGTGTCCCACTTTCCTCTTCTTATAAGAATAACAGTCATATTGGATTTGGGCCCACCCTAATAACCTCATTTTAAATTAATTACTTCTTTAAGCTCCAATCTCTAAATACAGTCACGTTCAGAGGTCCGGGGATGTGGAGTCAGAATTTTAATATGTGAACTTCTAGGTGACACAATTCAGGCCAGAATACTATCAAAATCCTGGTGGGGTTTTTGCAGGTATAGAAAAATGTGTCCTAAAATTCATATGGAGTCTCAAGGGACACCAAATAGCCAAAATAACCTTGAAAAAGAACAAAGTTGGAGGTCCCATACTTACTGATTTCAAAACCAACCACAAAGTTATAGTAAGCAAAATAGTGTGATACTGGCATAAAAACAGACATATACCCAATGGAATAGAACAGTGAGCCAGAAATCCTCAAATGTATGGTCAAATGATTTTCAATAAGGATATCAAGACTACTTAACTCAATGGGGAAGGGTGGTCTTTTCAACAGAGTGTCGGGAAAACTGAATAGCCACATGCAAAAGTTGGACCCTTACCTTATACCATGTATAGAATAAATTCAAAATGAATCAGAGACCTAACATAAGATCTAAAACTACCTGATAAGAGGTTAATATTAAGGACATATAAAGAACTCCTACAGTTCAACAACAACAAAACAACCCAATTCAAGAGTGGGGAATGAGTTGAACAGACATTTCTTCAAAAAAGATATTCAATATCCCATGCACCAATATTTCATATGCCAATATGCCCATGAAAAGGCACTCAACATTGCTAATCACTTGGGCAATGCAAATCAAAACCACAATGATAAAGATAATGCTTATAAGAAATAACAGATAATACAGTGTGATTTTCACAGAGGAAAAACACACAAGATACCACATCATACCCACTAAGATGGCTATTATCAAAAAGAAAAAAAAAACATAAATTAACAACTGGTGATAAGGATGTGGAGAAATTGGAACTCTTGTGCACTACTGGTGGGAATATAACATGGTACAGCCACTATGAAAAACAGTATGGCAAGTCCTCATAAAATTAAAAATATCAATTATTATATGATCCAACAATTTCATTTTGGGTATACACCTGGGTTTGAGATTGGATTGGGTTTGGGATTGGAACGAAAATTGACCTTTTCCAGTCCTGTGGCTACTGCTGAGTTTTCCAAATTTGCTGGCATATTGAGTGCAGCACTTTCACAGCATCATCTTTCAGGATTTGAAATAGCTCAACTGGAATTCCATCACCTCCACTAGCTTTGTTCGTAATGATGCTTTCTAAGGCCCACCTGACTTCACATTCCAGGAAGTCTGGCTCTAGGTGAGTGATCACACCATCGTAATTATCTGGGTCATGAAGATCTTTTTTGTATAGTCCTTCTGTGTATTCTTGCCACCTCTTCTTAATATCTTCTGCTTCTGTTAGGTCCATACCATTTCTGTCCTTTATCAAACCCATCTTTGCATGAAATGTTCCCTTGGTATCTCTAATTTTCTTGAAGAGATCTCTAGTCTTTCCCATTCTGTTGTTTTCCTCTATTTCTTTGCATTGATCGCTGAGGAAGGCTTTCTTATCTCTTCTTGCTATTCTTTGGAACTCTGCATTCAAATGGGAATATCTTTCCTTTGCTCCTTTGCCTTTCACTTCTCTTCTTTTCACAGCTATTTGTAAGGCCTCCTCAGAAAGCCACTTTGGCTTCTTGCATTTCTTTTCCATGGGGATGGTCTTGCTCCCTGTCTCTTGTACAATGTCACTAACCTCCATCCATAGTTCATCAGGCTCTCTGTCTATCAGATCTAGTCCCTTAAATCTATTTCTCACTTCCACTGTCTAGTCATAAGGGATTTGATTTAGGTCATACCTGAATGGTCTAGTGGTTTTCCCTACTTTCTTCAGTTTAAGTCTTAATTTGGCAATAAGGAGTTCATGATCTGAGCCACAGTCAGCTCCTGGTCTTGTTTTTGCTGACTGTATAGAGCTTCTCCATCTTTGGCTGCAAAGAATATAATCAGTCTGATTTTGGTGTTGACCATATGGTGATGTCCTTGTGTAGAATCTTCTCTTGTGTTGTTGGAAGAGGGTGTTTGCTATGACCAGTGCATTCTCTTGGCAAAACTCTATTAGCCTTTGCCCTGCTTCATTCCATACTCCAAGGCCAAATTTGCCTGTTACTCCAGGTGTTTCTTGACTTCCTACTTTTGCATTCCAGTCCCCTATAATGAAAAGGACATCTTTTTTGGGTGTTAGTTCTAAAAGGTCTTGTAGGTATTCATAGAACTGTTCGACTTCAACTTCTTCAGCATTACTGGTCAGGGCATAGACTTGGATTACCGTGATATTGAATGGTTTGCCTTGGAAACGAACAGAGGTCATTCTGTCATTTTTGAGATTGCATCCAAGTACTGCATTTCGGACTCTTGTTGACCATGATGGCTACTCCATTTCTTAAGGGATTCCTGCCCACAGTAGTAGATAATAATGGTCATCTGAATTAAATTCACCCATTCCAGTCCATTTTAGTTCGCTGATTCCTAGAATGTTGACATTCACTCTTGCCATCTCCTGTTTAACCACTTCCAATTTGCCTTGATTCAGGGACCTAACATTCCAGGTTCCTATGCAATATTGCTCTTTACAGTATCAGACCTTGCTTCTATCACCAGTCACATCCACAACTGGGTATTGTTTTTGCCTTGGCTCCATCCCTTCATTCTTTCTGGAGTTATTTCTCCACTGATCTCCATATATGTAACTTATATGCAGAGTACATCATGATAAACGCTGGGCTGGAAGAAGCACAAGCTGGAATCAAGATTGCTGGGAGTAATATCAATAACCTCAGATATTCAGATGACACCCTTATAGCAGAAAGTGAAGAGGAACTAAAAAGCCTCTTGATGAAAGTAAAAGAGGAGAGTGAAAAAGTTGGCTTAAAGCTCAGCATTCAGAAAACTAAGATCATGGATTCTGGTCCCATCACTTCATGGGAAATAGATGGGGAAACAGTGTCAGACTTTATTTTGGGGGGGCTCCAAAATCACTGCAGATGGTGACTGCAGCCATGAAATTAAAAGACGCTTACTCCTTGGAAGGAAAGTTATGACCAACCTAGATAGTATATCAAAAAGCAGAGACATTACTTTGCCAACAAAGGTCCATCTAGTCAAGGATATGGTTTTTCCAGTGGTCATGTATGGATGTGAGAGTTGGAGTATAAAGAAAGCTAAGTGCCGAAAAATTGATGCTTTTGAACTATGGTGTTGGAGAAGACTCTTGAGAGTCCCTTGGACTGCAAGGAGATCCAACCAGTCCATCCTAAAGGAGATCAGTCCTGGGTGTTCATTGGAAGGACTGATGCTGAAGCTGAAACTCCAATACTTTGGCCACCTCATGCGAAGAGTTGACCCATTGGAAAAGACCCTGATGCTGGGAGGGATTGGGGGCAGGAGGAGAAGGGGACGACAGAGGATGAGATGGCTGGATGGCATCACCGACTTGATGGACATGAGTTTGAGTAAACTCCGGGAGTTGGTGATAGACAGGGAGGCCTAGCATGCTGCAGTTCATGGGGTCGCAAAGAGTCAGACACGACTGAGTGAACTGAACTGAACTGATACACCTGGGTATGTCCTATTAGGTGTATACCTGGATAACATACCAGGTAAGATAGTCATTCACTCTTTCTTAATTTTATTTAACCAATATGTATTAAATGTTTGATGCCAATATAATCAGAAAATTTGATGTCAAGAATTCTAGATAGTGCTCTGAAGAAATCATACCTAATATTCTGTGTATTTATGTTACTTTCAAATTACAAATGTATTTGTTAAATAACAATTCCATGAAAGGTATAAAGGAAACGCCTCAAGGACTTAGTTAAAAACAATCCCAAGGTCTTACTGGAATATTATAGTGCAATCACATAAAAATTTTATTTTAACCGTCTAACTATGATATAGGCATGAGTTATGACATAAAGCCACTTGATGAGACTTTTTAAGAGTATGTCTCTTAGTCCTCCTATAAGATTATCCTATAGCCCTTATAACTGGTAAATGATACATTAACCCAGAAAAGTGCCTAGATCATTCTTCTGACTATGAAAATTCAGGAAGATCACTGAACTATACACAAACTGTAAAATATCTTCTGAAAATGTCAGTGATAATTAACATCACCATCAATAGCATCTGCAGATAATCACCATCCAAATGTCACCTTTAGTTTACTTTGCTTGGTAAACCAAAGATTCAGTGATGCTGACTATCTGTTATTTTGTCTTGCAGTATTCCCCCTTTGATCAGCAATGTTACCCATATTTCTTGTAAGAAATCACCATTCTTCAATTACTAATCCATGTGGGGGTTTGGGGGTGAAAAACCTTTCCAACTTTCAACCATGAGCATAGAAGCCCAGCCTAGTTAATCAGAATCTCCCACTGCTCTAGCCTTGTGATGTCTCAGAGATGGCAAATGGCAAGTGATTTCCATATCAGGAAAATTAGATTAAGACCTAGGACTTCTGCTGACAAGAAAGAAAAATGTCTCCTTTTACTGGGGATTCTAAGCATTTAAAAAGTTCTAAGTCTAGGAATGCCGTGAGAGAGACCTTCACATGTCTTTTAATTCCTAAACCTAGCCATGTCTTAAAGTATCACTGGACTTTTCAGTCACTTAATCAATAATGCATTTTTGCTTAAGGCATTCTAAATTAGATTTTCATTCCCTAGCCCCACTGAAAATGTCTTTATGGATACATGAATTATGACATCTCTTTAAGTAATAATGACAAACAAGAGGGGAGGTAAGAAGATGGGAAGAATTTTTAAGGATATCTCCTGGCCACACCGTGACTGAATTCAAGCTCTGATCATTTCAGGCAGCCTTCCACCCGTGAGCATACATCTTGTGTGTCCTCTTCCCCTTTTCTGAATCACCAGATTCCAAGGCTGGCACACTTCAAGGCTGACATCCACTGTGAGACAGATGGAGCTAAGGGGGGTAAGGCAGAGGCCAGGCGAACCCTGCCAACTCATTTGGCCTCAGGCCCAGCCCTTCTCTACAAGCACCACTGCCGTCAATACCCAGCTAAGGCGGGTCTGAGTTCTCCTGGCTGTCAGCTCTCCGGGGCTCCAGAAGATGACGGTGGGGTTGGAGACTCTGAGTGCCTGGTGGGTATATGTGCCAGTCACAGCTCTGTGTGGTGGGACAGGTGTCCCTAGGCACTAAGGCAGGATGGCGCAGCCCCTATCCCAGAGGCTCCGGCACCACAGGGGTTGTCAGGGAAAGCGCCCCAAACAGCTGTCACCCCTCTGGCTGCCAGGCTGATCTGACTGGCTTGGTGGGTGTTCCCTCCTTCCCCAAAGCCCCCCACAAGCATCAACTTTCCAGAGAAAGAGGAATACTCTTGTTGGTCCTTCACCCCAGGCTCATGTTTTATTCTGCACCCAGTGACCTGAAACGTAGTCTGATTGTGTCACTCACTGGTTTAACTCTTCAATGGCTTTCCCTGGCCTGATGTTCAAGGTCCTTCATGCTCTTGACAGACTTCCTATTTATCAGCCTGAAAACTTGCTATTCACAATCCACCCAAATCTTCTTGTTGCTTCACCATTCCAAGTATGTCAGGTGTCTCCCCCGAGTACTTCTTACATACTCTTCTGACTTTCCCCATCGAGTCTGCCTAACCCTAATTTGTCTCATCCAGAAAGCTCCTCTGAATTTCCAAGGCAGGAAGGAGGAAGTAAAGTGTTCTTCCGCTGTGCTCTCGGAGCGCCGTGACTTGACCTCTAGGGCAGCACTTCTCACACTGCACTGCAGTTACACATTCATATCATTCATATTTGCGACTCCCTTTATAATCTGTGAGCAAACTTGAAGATGGGAATTATGGCTTTTACCTGGTATATATTAGGTGCTTAGCTTAGATTTGTTGAGTGAATATCTGACATATGAGTACCTGTGCCTCCCTACATCAGCAGATGCCTGATTCTTAAGGGGTATCTCATTGCAGGAAAAAAATTCTACTGTTTTCTTCTGCTCATCCATAGGAGTGCCTGATTTCAAGGGAATGTGGGTTGTGCTGGTCTGAACACGGAAGAAGCAGGAAGACTCTTGCTGCTGTTTTCCTCCACTTGTTACTGGGTCTAATAGAAAAGAACTCTTGACTCTGGAGCATCCCACCTCCACCTTCACTGAACTAGATCACTTTTAGCTCTGTGCCCACTGCCCAAACAGTTCTTTGTGACTGTGCGCAGAACCTCAGGGAACGCAGCCCTGCTTTGGCACATCAGTGGTCCTGGTACCCGCCCGTGGCAAGTGGCTGCTGCACCGTCTCATGTCTACATGAATGACCATCAGCAGCATCAAGGGCAGTGGGGCTTCAGTGGCACCTGAGGCATTGGCTCAGTGTACTGGTTTTGTCACAAAGATTAGCATCTGTGCCAGTGATGGTGGTCATCAGCCGCAGTGGTGATGTCAAGTCTCACTCTTCTAGTGTAATGATTTTCCCTCACCAACACCCAGAGTTAAACAGGAAAATGGTTGTTTCTAAACTGTAGAGAAGAGAATCTTTTCATTTATACTTGTAATCCCATGTGATACACCATTACAAACTGAAGGAAGTCAGAGGAATACTGTTTGTTTGTTGTAAGACAGTTCAGAGGATTCAATAAGCTGTGTTTGGCACCTATCATGTAGCAAATAGCATATTCTATTACTATTACCGAAGTTAAGCCCCATGCAGGCATAGACTTTCCAATTCACATACATATCATAGCACCTAACAGAGTGTTAGAGCCTCACAAAAGTCTTCAGTGGTGGGTTGGTCGGATTTGCACATTGCTAATGAAGAAAGGGTCACTGAGATTAGCCTGAGAGGGCTAGTTTGGAAAATTCTGTTGCACTGCTACCTTCCACAGCTTCTCTCATTAGAATTCTCCATTGGGGTGGGGGTGAGGAACAGCAGGGCACCTCCTCAGCAGAGTGCTTTTTGCCAATAATAGAGTCCTTTCCATAGTGGGAAACTCAGCAGAAAAATTAGGCTATCACCATTTTTTATCGTAGCTGACATATTTCACTTCACCACCGCCTGCACAAGATCTTTTTAAAAATGAAGAAACAAACACTTAATGACATTTTGCAAAGGAGTCTGATGTGAATCTGGGGTCTGATCAACTCCAGTTGAATAAATGGAGACTACATGGAGCAATTCTGAATTTGTCAGCCTGTCCACATGTCAATTCCAATATGCATTTACTCACACTTCCTGTCAGTCTTCAAGGCCAGTCTACTTGAATGACTGGTGCATGGATGATCTATCATAAAATGGGCAACACATGTAAATGTCTGCAAATAAAGGATGAAAACAACAGA
This sequence comes from Cervus elaphus, assembly GCF_910594005.1. NCBI lineage: Eukaryota > Metazoa > Chordata > Mammalia > Artiodactyla > Cervidae > Cervus > Cervus elaphus. The sequence continues at coordinate 20,800,865 of NC_057830.1, forward strand.
CAATTCCTTACTGGCTTCCAGCCATCTGTATTCATCAAGCGGAAAAAACTAGCTCAACAGGCAACAACTGATCTGGTGTTCACTTGTTATGGCCTCTCATCAGACACCTGATTGACTGTGTCTCATAGCGCTAAGAACTATATGAGTTGCCAATGAGAAGAGAAGGTATTATTTTGTGAGAAATAGTAGATGTCTTCCCACCTATGTTTTGATAAATATTGTAATTTATGCTTCCATTTTAGAGGCTACAGGCTCCAATGTAACATATTAATGGAAGGCTTCTTTCCGAAGGGGGAAACCTATGGTAATGGATTGAATTGTGTTCTCCTCAGATTTGTAGAAATCCTAAACCCCAGTACCTCAGAATGTGACTTTATTTGGAAATAGGGTCATTGAAGGTGTAATTAATAAAGATAAGGTCATACTTTATTACTTCTATTCTTTCACAGCTATTTGTAAGGCCTCCTCAGACAGCCATTTTGCTTTATTGCATTTCTCTTCCATGGGGATGGTCTTGCTCCCTGTCTCCTGTACAATGTCACAAACCTCCATCCATAGTTCATCAGGCACTCTGTCTATCAGATCTAGTCCCTTAAATCTATTTCTCACTTCCACTGTATAATGTTACGGATTTGATTTAGGTCATATCTAAATGGTCTAGTGCTTTCCCCTACTTTCTTCAATTTCAGTCTGAATTTGGCATGTGGTTCATGATCTGAGCCACAGTCAGCTCCCAGTCTTGTTTTTGCTGACTGTATAGAGCTTCTCCATCTTTGGCTGCAAAGAATATAATCAATCTGATTTCAGTGTTGACCATCTGGTGATGTCCATGTGTAGAGTCTTCTCTTGTGTTGTTGGAAGAGGGTGTTTGCTATGACCAGTGTGTTCTCTTGGCAAAACTCTATTAGCCTTTGCCCTGCTTCATTCCATACTCCAAGGCAAATCTGCCTGTACTCCAGGTGTTTCTTGACTTCCTACTTTTGCATTCCAGTCCCCTATAATGAAAAGGACATCTTTTTGGGGTGTTGATTCTAGAAGGTCTTGTAGGTCTTCATAGAACCATTCAACTTCAGCTTCTTCAGCATTACTGGTCAGGGCATAGACTTGGATTACCATGATATTGAATGGTTTGCCTTGGAAGAAAATAGAGATCATTCTGTCATTTTTGAGATTGCATCCAAGTACTGCATTTCGGACTCTTTTGTTGACTATGATGGCTACTCCATTTCTTCTAAGGAATTCTTGCCCACAGTAGTAGATATAATGGTCATCTGAGTTAAATTCTCCCATTCCAGTCCATTTTAGTTCGCTGATTCCTAAAATGTCAATGTTCACTCTTTCCATCTCCTGTTTGATGACTTCCAATCTGCATTGATTTATGGACCTACCATTCCAGGTTTCTATGCAATATTGCTGTTTACAGCATCAGACCTTGCTTACATCACCAGTCACATCCACAGCTGGGTGTTGTTTTTGTTTTGGCTCCATCTCTTCATTCTTTCTGGAGTTATTTCTCCACTGATTTCCAGTAGCATCTTGGGTACCTACTGACCTGGGGAGTTCATCTTTCAGTGTCCTATCTTTTTGCATTTTCATGCTGTTCATGGGGTTCTCAAGGCAGGAATACTGAAGTGGTTTGCCATTCCCTTTAATTACTTAATTAACTAATTAATTTATTTAACAAATAAATGTATTTAATAAATAATGTTTATTAAATTAATAAACAAATAATACATACTTTATGTAATTAATAAAGATAAGGCCATACTTTATTAATTGTAATTAATAAAGATAAGGGCTTCTCTGATAGCTCAGCTGTTAAAGAATCCACCTGCAATGCAGGAAACCCTAGTTCGATTCCTGGGTTGGGAAGATCCCCTGGAGAAGGGAAAGGCTACCCACTCCAATATTCTGGCTTGGAGAATTCCATGGACTGTATAGTCCACGGGGTTGCAAAGAGTTGGACATGACTAAGCAACTTTCAGGGGGGAAAAAAAAAGATCATACTAGAAGAGGGCAGGCCCCTAATTAAATATGACTGATGTCCTTATGACCAACCTAGACAGCATATTAAATAGCAGAGACATTACTTTGCCAACAAAGGTCCATCTAGTCAAAGCTATGGTTTTCCCAGTAGTCATGTATGGATGTGAGAGTTGGACTATAAAGAAAGCTAAGCGTCAAAGAATTGATGCTTTTGAACTGTGGTGTTGGAGAAGACTCTTGAGAGTCCCTTGGACTGCTAGGATATCAAACAGTCAATCCTAAATGAAATCAGTCTTGAATATTCATTGGAAGGACTGATGCTGAAGCTGAATCTCCAATACTTTGGCCACCTATGCGAAGAACTGACTCATTGGAAAAGACTCTGATGGTGGGAAAGATTGAAGGCAGGAGGAGAAGAGGATGACAGAGGATGAGATCGTTGGATGGCATCACCAACTCAATGGACATAAGTTTGAGTAAGCTCCAGGAGTTGGTGATGGACAGGGAAGCCTGGCGTGCTGCAGTCCATAGGGTCACAAAGAGTTGGACATGAATGAGCGACTGAACTGAACTGATATCCTTATACAAAGGAGAAATTTAAACACAGAGACACCCACACAGAGGACACCATGTGAAAAGACAGGAGATACACTGCTACAAGCCAAGGAACTACCAAGCGAAGAGAGAAGCCCGAAACAGATTTCTCCCCGGAGCCTTCAGAGGTGCTATGAATATAATATGACCATTTTAACACCTTGATTTCAGACTTCTGGCCTCAGAACCGTGACACAATAAGTTTCTGTTGTTCTAAGCCATTCAGTTTATGGTATTTTGTTATGGCAGTCCTAGCAAACTAATACACCTATCAAACAATACATTGGGTTTTGGCCCATGGGATATAATATGGAATCTGGATAAATAAGAGGAATAATTTGACTCTTACTACAAATTTTCTCCCATAATGCCACAGTTTGTACTATTGTGTTACACATGTATGCATTCATGTTGAGGCACCTTCCAATGAAGAACAGTTATTGTGGGAAAAAGTTAATAAAATACAAACAAAAAGAGAACACCAATATTAAAGAAGATAGAAGGAAGGGCATCTGTTAGATACAAGGGTTAGTGAACTTTCTGGAACTGAGAACTTTTTCAAACTTTCCTGGATGTTTCCTGATTGCCTGAACAGAAAACAAAACATGGAAAGATCATGAAAAGATAGGAAGATAGGAAGAAAAGATAGGAAGTCTACTAGTTTCTCAGAGATATAAAGCTTTGGCTGATATTTTATTATTCTGTAAGTTATTACTGTTACGTGTATGACTACAATGGTTACATGAACAGTCAAATAAATGGCCAAACAGTAGTGTCTACTTACAGTGGGAAGCATGGTTCATGCCATCCTGTATGGATTTCATACACCCCAAGATGACCTTCTGCCGACTTAGCTATTTCTTAGAAAATTTTTATAATCTATGCCCTACTAAGTGGGTATGTAAGTTGCTTGTTCAGTGTCAATAATGTTATATTGATTAATTTAATAAGGAGTACTCTTACAAAAATCTAAAAAATGTAGGCCAAATACATTTTACACACAGTGTTAGTATGTGAAGTGACGTGAAGTGAAGTCGCTCGGTTGTGTCTGACTCTTTGTGACCCCGTGGACTGTAGCCTACCAGGCTCCTTCAACCATGGGATTCTCCAGGCAAGAATACTGGAGTGGATTGCCATTTCCTTCTCCAGGTCATCTTCCCGACCAAGGGATTGAACCCGGGTCTCCTGCATTGGAGGCAGATGCTTTAACCTCTGAGCCACCAGGGAAGTCCCTTTAGTGTTAGTATAGAGAATGATAAACTTCTTTGTTTAAAACCAAATATCACTATGATCTCCTTTTGTAAAAGTGTTTCAAAAGTCATGACTTTGCCTTAGTGTCAATCTGTGGAAAAATGGGAATAAGACCACATCTGAGTATTTATTGGGATGAATGTTTCCTCTCTCTTCTTCCATCCAAGGTTCATATAACTGTTTGGATCCAAACTGCAATCAGCATGTATTTATGCAAGGGAGCAGGATGGGGTTAATGACCACTTTATGCACAGGTATTACAGTATGACTATGCTAAAGCCTTTGACTGTGTGGACCATAAGAAACTGTGGAAAATTCTTAAACAGAAGGGAATACCAGACCACCTTACCTGTCTCCTAAGAAACCTGTATGTGGGTCAAGAAGCAACAGTTAAACCCAGACATGAAACAATGGATTGGTTCAAAATAGGGAAAAGAGTATGACAAGGCTGTATATTGTCACCTTGTTTATTTAACTTCTATGCAGAGTACATCATGTGAAATCCAAGGCTGGATGAATCACAAGCTGGAATCAAGATAGCTGGGAAAAATATCAACAACCTCAGATATGCAGATAATACCACTCTAATGGCACGAGTAAAGAGGAACTAAAGAACCTCTTGATCAGAATGAAAGAGGAGACTGAAAAAGTTGGCATGAAACTCAACATGAGGAAAAATAAGATCATGGCATCCGGTCTCATCATTTCATGGCAAATAGAATGGAAAAAAGTGGAAGCAGTGACAGATTTTATTTTCTTGGGCTCCAAAATCACTGCAATGACTGACTCAGTCATGAAATTAAAAGACACTTGCTCCCTGGAAGGAAAGTTATGACAAACCTAGAAAGTGTATTCAAAAGCAGACACATGACTTTGCTAACAAAGATCCATATCATCAAAGCTATGGTTTTTCCAGTAGTCATGTATGGATGTGAGAGTTAGACCATAAAGAAGGCTGAGAGCTGAAAAAGTGATGCATTTGAACTGCAGTGCTGGAGAAGACCCTTGAGAGTCCCTTGGACTGCAAGGAGGTCAAATCAGTAGATTCTAAAGGAAATCAACCCTGAATATTCATTGGAAGGACAGATGCTGAAGCTTGATGCCCCAATACTTTGGCCACCTGACATGAACAGCTGACTTGCTAGAAATGACTCTGATGCTGGGAAAGATTGAAAACAAAAGGAGAAAGGATGACAGAAGATGAGATGGTTAAATAGCATCATCGATCCAATGGACATGAATTTGGGCAAACTCTAGGAGATAGTGGAGGACAGAAGAGCATAGTTATACATGTTATACAATCTTGTATGTTATAACATACAAGAGCATGTTATACAATCCATGAGGTTGCAAAGAGTTGGACATGACTTAGCAACTGAACAACACCATTACAGCATAATGGGGAAGTTTCTTAAACATAGTTTGAAAGAAAATGTAGGAAGAAGGCTTTGAATTTTTCACTGTAAAGAACCATACTTGGTTCCATAGGAGTAGTCATCCCCTCTATGGAGCTGCTACGTGCATAGAGAGAATAATGTCAGAAAATTCATTTCCAAAATAAACAATACTCCTAAAGAAAGCAGTCAAGGACAATTCAGGCTTTTTACTTCTTACTTTGTCAATTTTAATGAGTGGGATTTGTACAGTGATGATTCATTTCTAAAACAAACATTACTTCTAAAGAAAGCGATAGAAGAACAGATTAGACTTTTTAATTCTTATTATGTTAACTTTAGTAGGTCAAATATTTATAGTGAAAATCACTTCATTATCATTTCAAATTTATTGACATAATTGTTCACATTCTCTTATTTCATGGTTAAAAATAATTTTGTCTAAGAAACTTTCCATTGGCTTCTGGAACCTCAAAAGTCTGATATAAACCCAATTTCTGTAGGAAATATATTTCCTGGCAATTAAAAAGAAATTGGTATTTTCTTTAAATTATTGCCCTGATACCTGCTATGATTCTTTTCTAAAATTATTGAAGTACAGTTGATTTACACTACTATATTAGTCTCAGGGGTATAGCAAAGTGATTCAGTTATGTATGTACATATATTTTCAGATTATCTTCATTTACAGGTTATTACAAGATACTGAATATAGTTCCCTATATTATACAGTAATAATCTATTTTATGTGTAGTAGTTTGTATCTGTTAATTCCATACTCCTAATTTATTCTTTCCCACCTTCCTTCCCTTTTGGTAATCAATCATAAGTCTGTTTTCTAGGTCTATAATTCACAATCACAGAAAACAAGCAGTGGTTCTTTTTTTTAATACCACTTGCCCCTTAATACCACCTCTCTACTTAAAAGTCTTTGTTTTCCTCGGTGTGTATGCCCAGAAGTGGGATTGCTGGGTCATATGGCAGTTCTATTTCCAGTTTTTTAAGAAATCTCCACACTGTTCTCCATAGCAGCTGTACTAGTTTGCATTCCCACCAACAGTGTAAGAGGGTTCCCTTTTCTCCACACCCTCTCCAGCATTTATTGCTTGTAGACTTTTGGATAGCAGCCATCCTGACTGGCGTGTAATGGTACCTCATTGTGGTTTTGATTTGCATTTCTCTGATAACGAGTGATGTTGAGCATCGTTTCATGTGTTTGTTAGCCATCTGTATGTCTTCTTTGGAGAAAGGTCTGTTTAGTTCACCCCAATGTTCATCGCAGCACTATTTATAATAGCCAGGACATGGAAGCAACCTAGATGCCCATCAGCAGATGAATGGATAAGGAAGCTGTGGTACATATACATCATGGAATATTACTCAGCCATTAAAAAGAATTCATTTGAATCAGTTCTAATGAGATGGATGAAACTGGAGCCCATTATACAGAGTGAAGTAAGCCAGAAAGATAAAGACCAATACAGTATACTAACGCATATATATGGAATTTAGAAAGATGGTAACAATAACCCTATATGCAAAACAGAAAAAGAGACACAGATGTACAGAACAGAATTTTGGACTCTGTGGGAGAAGGCAAGGGTGGGATGTTTCGGGAGAACAGTATCAAAACATCTATATTATCAAGGGTGAAACAGATCACCAGCCCAGGCTGGATGCATGAGACAAGTGCTCGGGCCTGGTGCACTGGGAAGACCCAGAGGAATGGGGTGGAGAGGGAGGTGGGAGGGGGGATCGGGATGGGGAATACATGTAAATCCATGGCTGATTCATGTCAATGTATGACAAAAACCACTACAATATTGTAAAGTAATTAGCCTCCAACTAATAAAAATAAATGAAAAAAAGTCTATGTTTTGTTTAGTTATATAAAAAGCTCTTTTATCTTTATTTGATTGATTGATCTCCATTCTATTGTCTCAAATAAGTACATATTAGAAATTCAATATAAAGTCTATGTGATATTCTCTTTCACTTAACTTTCTTATGCTATTTTTTGTCTTTTGATAATATATTCTAGGAGAATGTTTCAACTTTTTCAGTTCCAAAATTCACTCTAGCTAAATCCATTCTTGCAGTCAATCTGTTGATTTTACTTTTGATTTAACTTTTAAAATTTGGTATGTTACTGATTTTTAAGATCTCTAACTGGACTCTTTTCATAATTATTTGTGCTTGTATTTCTATGAAAATATTAATTATACATATGTAAAAGTATTTTCTCCATTGTTGTTTCTTTGGTAGTAGTTCCTTTGCTTGAATTTAGTGCCTAACTTTTACAGTACTGTTTTCTCTTCAAATGTTTGATGATTCTTGTTAGCTTGCTTCACATATAATTGATCATCTCTATTTATTCATCTATGGATACTTGGCATATAGTGCCTGCTTCTTGTGATGATGTTAAAGAGGAAGGATATACTTCAGGATGCAGTATATCAACAGTATCCCTCTTGTGTTTACCTGGCTACCGGAGTGATGCTGTGTCCTCTAGCCCAGATACCCATTTCCTGCTTGAGTCTATGGATAAATACATCTTGCCCAACATAAGTTGGTGATAGGGCAGGAACCAACCTGTTAGGTAGCTCTGAATGCTCTTTCCCAACCACCCAGGACTCCTCCAATTTTTTTACCCATTCTTTCTAAGCTTGGAGTACCCCCAGAAGCACGTGAGTCTTCCTTCTCTTGTATGTTTTGAGCTGCAGTTTTGTGCATCAATTCAGAGCAATATTTTCTTATTTATTTAATTATCTCTAGGTGGCTCAGAGGTTAAAGCGTCTGCCTGCCATGCGGGAAACCTGGGTTCAATCCCTGGGTCGGGAAGATCCCCTGGAGAAGGAAATGGCAACCCACTCCAGTATTCTTGCATGGACGGAGGAGCCTGGTGGGCTACAGTCCACGGAGTTGCAAAGAGTCGGACATGACTGAGCGACTTAACTTAACTTAGCCTAGTGACACAATTTTCCTGTTTGCCAACACTCTATGGATTTATTATTTTCCATATCATATTTCAATTATTCCATGGATTTGGGTAGGAAATCCATATGTATGCCTCAGGTTAGTCTAGTGTCATGGTTCAGGTCCCCAGAAACATCTTTTAGTGATCCTGAGTTTTTTACCCTCACAGTGGAGCTAATGATGGAATCAGTTCAGTTCAGTCACTCAGTTGTATCTGACTCTTTGCAACCCCATGGACTGCAGCAAACCAGGCTTCCCTGTCCATCACCAACTCCTGGAGCTTGCTCAAACTCAAGTCCATTGAGTCGGTGACGCCATCCAACAATCTCATCCTCTGTCATCCCATTTTCCTCCTGCCTTCAATCCTCCCCAGCATGGGAGTCTTTTCCAGTGAGTCAGTTCTTCGAATCAGATGGCCAAAGTATTGGAGTTTCAGCTTCAGCATCAGTCCTTCCAATGAATCTTCAGGACTGATTTCCTTTAGGATTGACTGGTTTGATCTCCTTTATACTGTCAAATAAACATCCCAAAACTTAAGAAAAAATAAATCTATTTGGTAGATATTATCAGCCTCCTAATTTTATAAATAAGAAAAATGATACTTAGAGGCATCACCCAAGATCATATGTGATAGAGTTTGGTTTTAAACCAATATTTTTTATGATTTCAGAAACACAATCACATTATATTTTGCCTCCTGGTATCTTCCAGAGATTTAGGAAAAGCACCTATTTAATGTACTACCTCCCAATTAATAGTGAATAATGGCTGTATTAACTTCCTATGACTGTCATTAAAAATATACCACAAGTATGATGGATTAAAACAACAGAAATGTATTCCCTCCCAGTTCTGTAGGACAGAAATCAGAAATCAAAGTGTCAGCATGGACATCCCCCTTTGGAGGCTCTAAGGCAGAATACATTTTTTGCATCTTTAAGTTTCTGGTGGCTGTCAGCAATCCCTGGCTCATGGCAGCATCTCTCTCTGGTCTATTCTGACATCACCTTCTCTGTGTATATATGTGCCTTCTACATTCTGTCTCAAATCTCTCTTTGCTGATTACATTTAGTATTTACACCCAGGTAATCCAGAATAAACTCTTGCCTCTCAATGTCCCTAACTAATTAAAGTCATATCATTTGCCACATAAGGTAATATTCAATATTTTTCCCAATAAGGTAATATTCACAGGTTCCAGGGATTAGAAAGTGAATTTACTTTTAGGGAGAAGAGGGCATTTTTTAAGCCCATCACAAGACAATCATAGTTCAGAACAGCATGCCTTTCAGCTTACGTATGCTTTTCTTTAGGTTGAAACCCATTTTCTCATTGGATTTCCTACATTGGCTCTCATGCTTAGTTCTGCAAGAGCTCAGTCTGTAAAATCAGCATCATATCATTAAGTTCTTGCCTATTTCGTGGGCATGTGGAGAAAGAAAATGAGACATGATGTATGCAGCACTTTCAGGATGGTATCATAGAGAGAACTTGTGTGTGTGTTGTAATTCGCTCAGTCATATCCATCTCTTTGTGACCCCATGGACTGTAAGCCTGTCAGGCTCCTCTGTTCATGGGATTTTCCCAGCCAGAATACTGGAGTGGGTTGTCATTTCCTCCTCCAAGAGATCTTCCCAACCCAGGGATTAAACCCACGTCTCTTGCAATTATTGCATTGGCTGTCAGGCTCTTTTCCAGTGTGTTATCCAGGAAGCCCCATAATGGATAGAATACATGGCCTAATTCTACATTCTAAGGTTTGGCATCAGACACTGGGACCATATTCTGAGTTCTGTCACTGATTAACTTAGGGATCTTTGTCTTTGCATTTCTGTATATATTTTTTAAAAATATAAAATAGCTATTTTACAAGTTTGTGGTCATAATTAAATGAGATGACATATGTGAGTCTGCCTGCAATGTGGGAGACCTAGGTTCAATCCCTGGGCCAGGAAGATCTCCTGGAGAAGGAAATGGCCACCCACTCCAGTATTCTTGTCTGGAGAATTCTATGGACAGATGAGCCTGGTGGGCTATAATCCATGGGATCAGAAAGAGTCGGACACAACTGAGTGACTAACACTTTCCCTTCACTTTTACTTTCAACGTATGTGAAAATGACTGGCATGCGGCCTGGCCCATAGTAAATTCACCCTCCCTGCCGAAAATGATCCCATATACACTCTGTATTGCTACAAGATGCTAATGCAGATAAGCTTAGATCAGCAGTTTTCACTTCAAGCAAGAAGGACAAACATAGATAATAACTATTTAAATAATTAATAGACCGGAACAAACCAGTCACTGATGCTATGCATGGGAAATAAGAATTCTCTGCCATGACCTAATTCACGTCCTTGGCCAATACAGTTTCCCTTCTTTGTTCCAGGGAAGATTAACAACATTGTACAGAAAAGGCCTAGTCAGGGCCTGGCAAAGTGTAGCTCAGTAAATCGCAGTTATTGCTACTAAAGTTATTATCATTTCCTTGCATTCGAGAAGACACTCCTGGCAGTATTAGTATTCATATATAGGAGCAAATAAGAGTGTGATTCAAAGGTCTAATAAATAATCTGAAATTCATTTCATAGTAGCTCTATTCCCCCTTACATCTCTGACTAAATGACTCTATTCATTAGTTCTACAGACTGGTAACATAAAGCTTATGGATTTAATTTCTAGGTGACCTTTTACCCACAACCTCTTGTATCACAGACTGAAGCCCCGACATCAGGAAGAGATTTCATAAATGGGGGCCTTAGACCAAAAGGGCTCAATGAGGAGCTGTTCTTAGTATTTAACACACCCCCCTACTCTAATTTCCACCATTTAACTGGTGTTTCTCACAGATTCATTCTCTGTATCTCCATTTTGGGGGGAGGGGTGGGAGGGAGAAGGTTTCCTGGGGAATCTTGTACAGTCCGATGCACTCAGCTATATCCCATGACCTTCAGATGTATGGCTCCAGCTCCAGCCTGGCCTGTTATCCTCTCTCTCCCCCTCTCACCTGCTTCAGGCAGCCACAGCCTCCAGCCACATCGGGCTCTCTGTGGGTCCCCCTGAAGACTCTCTCATCAGATTTAAGGGGCGGTCACTCCTCTTCTCATGGGCCTCTGGGTTCAGTGCAGCGAGAGTCAAGAGAAGTAGTCAGGGGATGACATGTGGGGGACACAAAGCCTCCCTTGGACCTGGCAAATCTTCAAAAGTGACTTCAGCTCTTGGGGTGCTTTTCTGACCTATTGATGGCTTACTGCTGGACCTTCCTGACCACAGTTCTCTTGACCTGGCAGAGGATCTCCATCAGCTGGCCATCACAAATGCCCTTCTGCGTTTAGTGGTTTACCCTCAACTTCTGTCGGCTGAGATCCCCCGTATATCTGGCAGATACTCTTTTGGGCAGAGTCTTCTTAAATGACCCCAGGCCAACATTCTGATGATGGACATGAATCCATCCTTCTCCTTGGGATCTTGGGATCTTGGGATCTTTACCCTGCTACTGAAGGGAGCGGCACTGCTTTCAAAGGCAGCCCTGCTCTGACTCCATGAGCAGCTTCAGATAGCATCTGTCTCTCTGGTATTCTCAGGCATGGAGCAGCCTGAGAATCAGTCCCCAGGGTCTAAGTGTAAGGAAGAATCTTCCCCTTCATGATACCTGAGGTGAGGGAAATACAGTCCTCCCATGCATCCTTACCCCTATAGGTGAGGTAAGTATCAGGTCTAAACAAAGAAATTTTCACAAAATTCTCTGTAATCTTCAATAAACTTCCCCTCTTATAGTCTCAATATGTGTGAGTTGTTTAACAAGTTCTATAAAACCACTCACCTCAGAATATGCTATCTACTGTCTAAATGCCTTGGTCAAAAGCTATAGAGGATACATCCCATGTTAATATCTTTTTTTGAAGGAATTTTACAAGGTAACCTTCATGTTTCCCCTTCTAATCCATCATGTCACCATCTGGTAACTACAAAGGTAAAATCCTACCATTATTACTACTTAATAAATTTATGTGTCATAATACTTATCCAGCTTCAGGTCACACATACAGACTCTTAAATAGAAGGAATATTGATTTTTTAATTTTATAAGTCACAATTTCATGAGTTGTGTCCTAATCAAACAACAGGATGGAAATAACTGGGGCTGGATAAACAAGTAACTGAGTTAATTATGGACTTGCTCATTTTAAAGAAACATTAAATCATGAAGGATTATGCACAGCTGGGTAATTGTTCCTTATCTTAATTTCTAGAGTATAGAGCTTGGAGAACTGAGACCTCATCAGTTTGCATAACTCACCTGCAAAGGAAATGAGCCACGCTGGTCTCAGCTTCCTTCTCCATCTCTGCATTCCTCCTTCTCCTGATATATGGGATTCCTTTCACCCGACTTGCATTGTCAGCCCCACTGTCAGCCCCATTCCCAGGCATGAGAAGTGTACTCATTTCCTATTGATGCTGTAACAAACTGCCACAGACTTGGAAGTGAAGTGAAGTGAAAGCTGCTCAGTCATGTCCAACTCTTTGCAAACCCATGGACTATACAGTCCATGGAATTCTCCAGGCCAGAATAGGTAGCCTTTATCTTCTTCAGGGGTTCTTCCCAACCCAGGGATCAAACCCAAGTCTCCCGTATTACAGGCAGATTCATTACCAGCTGAGCCACAAGGAAAGCTCTTTAAGCCACAGACTTAGTGGCTTAAAACAACACACATCTGTCCTTTCATCAGAAATCCAAAATGGGTCTCACTGGGTAAAATCAAGCCTCCCTTTGGGAGAACCTAACAGAGGATACAATTTCTTACATCTTTCAAGTTCTAAAGGCTGCCAGAATTCCTTGTCTTGTGGCCCCCATTCATCTTTAAAGCCAGATTGGCCAATCAACTCTTTCTCACGTTGCATAATTCCAATTTCTGCTTTTGCAGTCATGTCTCTGACTGACTCTTCTGCCTTTCTTTTCCACATTGAAAGACCCCTGTGATTACACTGGATTAACTCAAGGTCCTCTCCTTATCTTCAGGTTAGCTGGTTAGCAATCTCAATTCTATCTGCAACCTTAACTTCCCTTCACCAGTAACAAAGTATATTCATAGGATCTGAAGATGAGAAGGGGGACCTCCTTGGCCAGGGCATTATTCTGCCTACCACACAAGTAATCCCACACTGGGACAGAGGTTACCTGAAACCCTCTTTGTCTTCCCCTCCCACCAAGGAAGCAGGTGGCTAACTCCAGATGCTCTCTTGACCCTGGTGTCATGGCCAGTACCTAACCCATAATCCCAGGCACTAAGGAAGAACAAAATCATATGCCTGTTTCTGTAAATACAATGTTATAGGAGCCCACAGTTACACCCATTCATTTATATATTGTCTCTGTTTCATGCTACAATAGAAGAGTAGAGGAGTGACAACAAAGACTATATGGCCCAGAAAGTCTAAAATATTCATCATCTGGCCCTGAGAAGTTTGCAGATCCCAATATAAAAAGAAGCTCTCTTTCTCTCTTTGATTTATTCTTACTCCTAGATTATAGCCTTTCATGGTCCCTTAAAGTCAAGTATGTAGACCAGGGCCTCCTGACTTGGGCAGACAATGAAATGCATTTTTCACATCACCAGTCCTGTTTATCTGCAATAAACTCTGATCAATTTCTCAAGCTCTAGACTAACACTTTCAGAATCAGCAAGTTTGATGAGAACAGCAATTTGCTTCCTTTCCAGAACTTGTTTCCTGAAAACCCTTTCTATTTTAGTAGCTATCTAACGTCTTCAAATAAATACTATTTATATTTCATCTAGCTTCTCTAGTTGTTCTCAGCAAGAAGACTGATCCAAACAATCTGGCCCAGTATAACCAAAAACACATTTTTAGTGCTTGTTATTGCATATTTGTTGTCTTCAAGCCCTTATTATATTATTCATATTCCTGTATATCTTGTTCTTTTTTTGTGTTGACCTTATGATTTCTTTATTGCTTATAGCTTCTTTATAGCTTTCTTTATTGCACTCTGTCTCTTAAGGACTATGCTTTCTTGCTTTCTAATGAAGAAGATGGGTTTTATGAAACACTCTTCTGAATCCTACAGTTAATTACTGTCTCAGATAAACTTACCCTGGACTCTTCAAAATAAAATTTATTTCTCCTTGTTTTATATTAATTTACCACAGCCCCTATTTATTTAGTTTTGTTTCTATCTCTTTATCTTCTAACTAGGTAAATTCTATCCAGATTTGATAAATTGGTTGCTTTTAGCCCTGCTTCTCAAAAAAAAGCAAAACTCAACAAATCTGCTAATCAGATTTATCCTCAACTACAGGGCACAATCGGAGAAGGCACTGGCAACCCACTCTAGTCCTGTTGCCTGGAGAATCCCATGGCCGGAAGAGCCTGGTAGGCTGCAGTCCATGGGGTTGCGAAGAGTCGGACATGACTGAGCGACTTCACTTTCACTTTTCACTTTCATGCATTGGAGAAGGAAATGGCAGCCCACTCCAGTGTTCTTGCCTGGAGAATCCCAGGGACAGGAGCCTGGTGGGCTGCCATCTATGGGGTTGCACAGAGTTGTACACTACTAACGTGACTTAGCAGCAGCAGAGGGCACAATGAGGCAGAGTTTGCATTCGAAGCCAAATTTTCCAGTAATTTCCATCATCTTCTGATGTATCTTTGCTCTATTTATACAAAGTATCCTATCCCAACTGTTTCATTCTTTCTGATTCTGAACTGAAAGAATTTGAAATTTAGACCAAAGCATTTACTGGGACTAAGGTTCTTACATCTCTCACTTTTTACTTTTTCTGAGTAAATGTACAACCATGAGGTATAGCATTTTAGCCGTCTCACAGAGAAGTACTCATAATCAGGAACAATGGTAAGTCTCCTGACTCACTGGCCTCGCTGCTGGTCCCCTATCTCAGGAGACAGAAGGAAGGAGAAATACAAAATTTCTTCTCAACTTCTTTGACTGGATCTCTTTCAAGAGGTGAAGCCTGAATAGGTTCTTTCTCAATCCTGTTCTGCCCTGTCTTTTGTATTACCTTGAAACTTGTTTTTATATTTATATTCCCATTTTGGGACTCTATTTAGGAACAGTGAATTAAAGGTCAGGGTCTACTAGCAGTAAAAGTTGTACAGAATTGCATTGTGCTGTTACCCAGGACTGGTCCATTCCCTTGATTTCATGCAGCTGTATGTTTTTCATAAATATTCTTAGGCTTTCCAGATTCAAAGAGATGACATGGTTTGTGAAGTGAGTCACAAAATTGCAAACTGGCATCAACATAAATTCATGGCATAAATTAAACTTTTTCTTAAGAATTACTGATTTGTGACGTGGTATCTGGGGATTCGGTACAGTCAAGGATTACTTCTACAAGAGGTACTATTATCATTATTGTTCAGTCACTAAGTCGAATCCATTAGCGAGTTACAAGAGTGGATATTTCTACTTGTACAATTGCATTTGGATGTTCTGGTGTCCAATAAATAATGTTGTACAGTGGAAGCAGTCAGAAGGCCTGACTTTGAATCCTCTCTTCTACGTTTCAACTATGTGACTTTGAGCAATGCAACCTGAACCTCTTTCCTCTGGCATAAAATGAGAATGATAATCATAAGACAACTTTACCTACTTCCCTGGTTCAGTAAGAAAAATAATTTATAGGAGATGCAGAAGAAATTTGTAAATTATTATTATGTTTTAAGTTATGTTTATTTTTAAACTATTTCAGAATGAAAACTGAGAACTACTCTTTGACAGCGTTACATTTGAATGACAAATATCCCTGTTAATCTCTAATTATCCATTCATTCCAGAACTGACATAGAAAATCTGTAATATTTATTTTCTACATGATCACAAGAGAGTTCCAGGGTGAAGAGAACAGCCTCTGAGTGATGAAGCTGGTTTAAACTTTAAAGGTAAATGCATCCTCCCTTCTCCTAGTGACATGTTAGAAATCAACAAGGAACACATTGCTATTAGCTCAGCTTCAGTTGTCTCCCGTGCATTCCCCGGCAATGAACCTTCAGGCAACTTAGGGAAAACTCAGACCAAGACATTAAGGTTAAAAATCAAACCAAAACACAAACAAACAAAAAATACCAAGCGTTATACCATGAGAAATCAATTTCAGATTTTTGCTTTCAGTTATATTCCAAGGAATTTCATACCAGGCATCAAAGGTTAAGGGCCCCTTCTTCCTTCCCTCCCATCTCCCCTCCCTTCCTTTCTTCCTTCGTTTTCTCCTACAGAAGAATTAGAAACAAGCATTCTTAACTGCTAATGGAAGAGACTCAACCCTGAAAATGCAGGCCCTCGTTAAAACCACAGAACAGACTTCAGTAGATTACTGACTAGAATTAAAGACTGCTCTGTCTTTCAGAGGGAAATACCACTAACCCAGGAGCAAGACTTCGATAATTTGCAAACACAGGAAAAGGAATGAGGGCAATCCTGAAAGAATTTCTTTTGTCCCGATAGTATCAGGACTGAAGGGCAGTGCATCCATTTATTATAATAACACTGTGAAATTCATAGTAAGTGGGTTGTTATTTTTAAATACAAACTTATTTGTAATATGCTTTTTGAAAATCTGGTGTAACCCCACTCTGTCAAAAAGTTAGAAATTGTCTTTAGAAAAAGCTTTGTAAACATTTACTCAGTTTTTACTGGCATTTGTGGTTGTAAACTTGCTTAGCTGAAGTGTTATGGTTAATAAAATTAGCAGTAAAAACTTCTGATTCCTCTATTTCCTCTTAAATCTCATCATGCACACATGGAATACTCATTTGAACCTCCAAATAAAATGACTCCTGTTGCAAAACCTTGTTATCCATTCTTATTTTTAACATTATTTGTTACTGGATGACTTTCCTGGACATCAAAAAATACACAATAAAGATTTAAATAATTAAAAAGTACAAAAGAATATGGGCTTCCCCTGTGGCTCAGACAGTAAAGAATCTGCCTGCAATGCTGGATACCAAAGAGATGAGGTTCAGTTCCTGGGTTGGGAAGATCCTCTGGAGTAGGAAATGGCAACCCATCCAGTATTCTTGCCTGGGAATCCCCAAGGAGTCCATGGAGTTGCAAAAGATAGGACAGGACTGAGAGACTACCAACAATAGCAACAAAAGCATATAACAAAGAAAAAATATTCATAATCTGATTGTCTAGATACAATTATTGTTTAATATCTTGAATTTTTTTCAGGCACACATATGTATCTGTATCTATATATCTATATCCATATATAAACACACACAAACCCATAGGTTGTTTTGCAATATTTGGTGATATCGTATTCTCAGTTTTATTTTCCTTCATACTTAAAACTTCATAAACCAGAGGAATCGGGTGGAGAGGGAGATGGGAGGGGGGATCGGGATGGGGAATAAGTGTAAATCTATGGCTGATTCATATCAATGAAGAAAAAGAAAAAAAGAAAAAAAAAAACTTCATAAACATTATCCATGTAATTATTATTAAAAAATACATTTAATTCATAAGAAGCACTCATCATATAAATATAGTATCTAATCAATCCTCAATCGTACATTTTAATTGTTTTCAAGCTTTTCTGGTTATAAATAATGCTATGACTAGCACCTATGTATCTAAATTATTGTGATCATCTTTGATTAAGTTTCCTAGAACTTAGGAATTATTAGGCCAAAATATAAGAATATTTAAAAAAATCTTGGATCATGTGACCAAGTTATTTTGAAGAAAGGTCATACTGATTTTCATTTCAATACAGAATATTAGAATACTTTTAAAATTATATCTGCCACTGCATTTAGTTTAAACCTTTAAAAAGTCTGCATTTATTAATTGATAAGTGAAAGAGCATGTTATTATTTTACTGTGTATTCATGAATTATTAATAATGATATGCTTTTTCTAGGCATGTATTGATAATATCTTTTAGAATGTCTGTTCATCTTCTTTGCCAATTTTGTCTATTGTTTGGTATTGTTCTATTTTTTCTGGGCTTCATAAATGCAAGGATTTTAAAATATATCTGTATTGTTTCCTAAAAATCTTTTCTCAATTTGGCAAGAATATTTTGTATTTCTTTACTTTAAGCTCATAACTTTTGTATAGTTAATATTTTCTACTGTTTTTGTACATAATGTTCTCAGATGCTCAGTTGTGTCCAACTCTTTGTGACCTCATGGACAGTAGCCTACCAGGCTCCTCCATCCATGGGATTCTCCAGGCAAGAATACTGGAATGTGGGTGCCATTTCCTCCTCCAGGGGATCTTCCCAAGCCAGGGATCAAACCCAGGTCTCCTGCATTGCAAGCGGATTCTTTACCATCTGAGCCATTAGGGAAGCCTAATATAATGTTCAAAATCACAGCTTTTTTTAAAAAAGAGGTAATTGATCTTATTGAGATATTACATGTTAAAATGTGAATGCCCTGCAGCTTAAGCTTCTTAGATATTAGGAGTATTTCTCTTGGAGACACAGCTCTGATTTCAAGTATTTCTCTTGGAGACACAGCTCTTGATTATGCAGCAGGAAAGACTGCTAATGACATTGTGATCTCTTTCAAATTTAACTCAATGCAACAGATATAGGAAATTACTATCTTTGGAACTATATTTGGGGTCAATGGAGAAGGAAATGGCAACCCACTCCAGTACTCTTGGCTGGAAAATCCCACGGACGGAGGGTTACAATCCATGAGGTCACAGAGTCAGACATGACTGAGCGACTTCATTTTCTTTTCTTTCTTTGGGTTCAACACTAAACATCACTGAATCTCCTTGTATCTTAATTTCCTCAGCCACAAAATAAAGATAAATATCTACCTTTTAGAACTATAAGGACAACTAATCATTTGTAAAGCACAGAGCAAAGTAATGGCATTCAAGTCATATCTATGAGTGGTTCTCTTAATGTATTCAGGAAGGTGAAAGTCACCTGCTCTGCCTTCTTTTAAGGACAGACTTCAAGGCATGAGAGAAAACAAAAGCTTGCAGTAGGGAATGACAAATACTTGGCACAAGCACCACCCACCCTGGCTTTTGTGTCTATAGCAGACATTGCTAATTGAGCTCAGCACTTTTTCTCAATGACCAGCGACGAAATCCCAGTGTTTTCAACACAGAAGTCCAGGAAGTAACTCCTGACTAATTAGAGCTGACATGAGGCTTCCCTGGTGGTTCAGATGGTAAAGTATCTGCCTACAATGTGGGAGACCTGGGTTCAATCCCTGGGTCGGGAAGATCTCCTGGAGAAGGAAATGGCAACCCACTCCAGTACTCTTGCCTGGAAAATCCCATGGATGGAGGAGCCTGGTAGGCTACAGTCCATGGGGTCGCAAAGAGTCAGACACGACTGAGTGACTTCACATTCAAGATTAAAGCATTTTGCCATTAATAGCCCAGGACAAAGATCAGAAAACTTTTTCTGTAAAGAGCCAGAGAATAAATATTCTTAATTTTGTGTGCCATATGGTCTCTGCTGCATCTACTCAACTCTGCATTGCTAGTACAAAAGCAACCACAGACTATGTGGAAACAAATGGGGATGACTGTGGGCTCCAATAAAACTGCACTTACAACCGTAAGCAGTGGGCTAGATTTGGCCCACGGCCCGGCGTTTGCCAACCTCAGGTTTAGTCTCTCCTACTGTATCCCCTAATCAAGGCGAGTCACTATAACAGCAAATCCTGCAGAAATCATTTCAGGAGAGTTTGCAAAAGAATTATTTTGGTAGCCCAGCTAGGTGATGGGTGTGGAAATGAATCAAAGACCTGAGGATTTCCTGTACCTAATTCTGTCTAAAATCCTGCTGAGTCCATTTTTCTCTCCAAGCTCAGAGACTGCAGAGGGGAGCCTCATTCCTCCTGGACCTCAGCTGATTCAGTGCGTCTGTTCCAGGCATTCGTGTTGATGTTAAAATGCACCAGCTGAGGTCTGGTCATTTACTATTAATGTTAGATTAACATTAATGTTAGGCAACACAGGTCTCTAACTTTGAGTTTGAAATTCCTTCCTGCTTACACTCATAATCCAAAAAATCACTGGAGACTCCCACTGCCCCAGCAATTATAGTAAGCCTCAGGTATTACCTCTCCCATAATCATGCAATGAAACTGAGTTACAGATACATATTACCAAAACCTCCTATCTCTTGGGGAACTCTCATGCTGAGTGCAATGTTACATTTTCTCCAACAGGGAGAAATATGGATGGTTGAGTATGTGGTATTGGGCAAGTCATTTTACCTTCCAGAGCCACAATTTCCTCATTCATAAAATAGAGATAATAAAACCTTCCCTACCTATTCCATAGAATTTTATGAGACACAATGGGTGTGTATGGGTGTGTGTGTGTGTGTGTGTGTGTGTGTGTGTGTGTGTGTGTGTGTGTTTACTTAGGCTATGTGTCACAAAATCCACATCAACCATTAAAATCTTTTTCAGTCTAGTTTTCACACTGCCATTAACCTCCACCAACATCACCACAACTACAATCTAATAAACATTAGGGTCAATAACAGAGGAATGAATCTGCTAATGTAGCTTTCACCCCCATATCAGAGATGTTTGTCCTGAGTGTCCTGCCTTCTTTGCTCATCAGTCTCTTGCAGCAAAGAGCATGAAAAGGTCTCCAGACGGATCCTGGCTTTCATTGCTTTTTGGCACTAAGACATTTCCAAATATTCAGCATTAGCAAATCAGACACATATAAATTACTTAAATTCTATGTGTCTATGCCAAGGAAGGTGAAAATAAAATATTCTAAGACACAAAAAACTGACTTGGTGACTACTGCTAGGAAGTATTAGGTAAGAATTATTTACCATAATAGCTTTGATTTGGGAAGAAAGAGCCATTCAAATTCCACCTGAAGTCCCTTCAGAAAATGAGAAACTAAGAGCATTATAAAACCAAAGCTGCTGTTCTCCTACCAAAGTCCCTAAATTGCATGGGAATAGTGTCTGTGTGTATATGTGTGTGTGTGTGTGTGTGTATGATTTCCTGGAGAAATTAAAATTTGGCAGCATTTCCAGAAGACTCTAAAAACATTCATTTCAGAACAATATGCAGTTTCTTCATACATGCATTTACCAAATGATTGTAAACACCACACTTTTGGTATCAAAAGGGATTCATGACAATAGCTTTTCCCAAGATCGCTTAGTTCCTTTGTTCCTCAATTTCCCCACCTTACAAATCCTACTTTGTTCTTTGTAAAATAGGATTTACACATATCTGCTTTCCTCCTTCACAAGGGTGTAAAAAGGAGCAAATGGAATGATACCTATGAAGGAAGGTACTTTGAAGCTGAATGATCCATACAACCAAGCCCAATAAACTTTCTAAGTTAAATAGGAAGGATGATCTCCTTGCAAGCAGCACTTGTCTCAAAATAATTTCCACAATGGAAAAATCAAATAACTCCCCTTTTATTATGTCTGCTTTTCCTCCCACTTAAGAGTCAGCTGCCTCTTATTAAACACAGTCTCTGCTGTTCAATGGTTTCCCTACTATTTACTCATAAGCTAATAAAGTGACCAGCTTTAATGTGAAAAACAGGACATATATCACTCTTCCAAAATATATCATGTTTATTCTTCACAGGGAGTTATGACTATAATTTGTATATATGTTTTAAAAACAACAGTATGCTTGGCTATTTTCCCAGTTAGGAAGAAATGCCTTTTCTGTTCAACTTCTTAGGTCAGAAGTTGGGGGGTGGGGGCAACACTCCCAGAGGAGATTCAGCATCCCATTCTTCTGTTTAGGGGAATGCTGTTGAGTGTTCTGTACTGTGAAATGGAGGATTAGTCACACAAATTACTTACGATGGGTCAGGTGAAGTGTCAAGGCAGACTGTGTCGCTCCTGCCAGAGGGGTGAAGGCCACGTCTGTAGGGAGCCCTCACAGGTATAATAAGGATGCTAACACGGCACCTCAGCAGCAGCCATCATTCCAACTGTGAAGGACAGTCTGCCAGTGAAGCTCACACCCTGAAGCCTGGTCACAGAAAGTCTCGATCTGGCAGAGAACGGGCATTCCATCATATTGACCCCATGCTTCCATGAACATGCTCCAAACACGGAGCCCTCTGGCCTCCACCCCCGTCCCCCTTGTCTCTCCACTCTCTGGGCTTCCCGCAGCCCTGCTCTCCTTTCAACCCCCAGGGTGGGAACTTCTGACTGGTCATCTCTCCTCTTCCTCATTTCCACTGCAGGCAGGCTTACTTTATGTGCAGCTGCTTACAGGTTTTCCCTTTGCATTTCTGAAATGCTTTTCTCCTCTCAAAGAGCCTGGGTCTTACAGCTCAATAGCTTTGCCTTCCACAGCTATTTCTCTAAACTGGACTGCAAGAGTCAAATTTGGAAGACAAAAATTAAACAATTTCTCTTTCATAATAATCCAACCCTTTTCAAAGTAATGAGTGTCTCAGCAGAACTAGGGAAGGGTGATATATAGGACATGAGTGCGCTGCCATATTCCAATATATTATCTCTAGATATTAGCCTGTGCTCACTGCAGTCTTTCTGAACAGGCAGAAAGCCCAGACTGAGGTGACAGCCTTCTGATTTTCATCTCTTCTGCTCAAGGACTTGCTCACACACTAAGCTATTTCATCCCATTCATAAGGGGATGAGACAGCCAGGACTCACTGGCAGAGAGCCATTTTCTCTATTACCCAGTGAGTCAAGTAAGCAATATATTTCTGTGAGATACTATTTTAAGAGTTTTTCTGAAATCATGTCAAGGCACTTATTGGAAGTCATAATAAGATATAGACTATACATGTATTTCTCCTTGAATTAATGAGCAAGAGTAATTCCAAAGCAGACCACAAACAAAAAGCTACAGATTTAATGACACCCCCCACTTCATGGGGCTTCCCTGGTGGCTCAGATGGTAAAGAATGCACCTGCAATGCAGAAGACCTGGTTCAACCTCTGGGTTGGGAAGATCCCCTGGAGGGGGGCATGGCAACCTACTCCAGTGTTTTTGCCTAGAGAATCCCCACGGACAGAGGGGCGGGCTACAGTCCATGGGGTTGTAGTCAGACACGACTGAGTGGCTAAGCACAAACACCCCACTACATACACATACCTTTCAAAGAATGCATCTCAAAGAATGTTACTTAAGCATAAAAAGATTTGGGAAACTCTCCAGAATAATAACAATACCTTCTCTTCATTAAGCATGTATTCCACGCCAGTACTTCACATATGATAACTCATTTAATTTACACAAAACTATCAAGTAAATACCCCTCTCCCCCATTTTACTAACTAGAAAACTGAGACTCCGCAAGATTAAACAACTTGCCCAATTTCATACAGCCAGTTAATATGGGAGTCGGAATTCAAGCCCTGATTTATCCAACTCAAAAATATACTCATGCACTTTCCTGGTTGGCCATTGGTAAAGAATCCTCCTGCCAAAGCAGAGTACACAGGTTCAACCCCTGATCAGGGAAGATCCCACATGCATGGGGTAACTAAGACCATGTGCCATAACTACTGAGCCCAGTGCAAGCACTAAAGCCCACACACACCTAGAGACCATGCTCTACAAGAGAAGTCACTGCAATGAGAATCCCACACACCACAACTAGAGAGTAGGCCCTGTTCACCAGAACTAGAGAAAAGCCCATGCAGCATCAAAGACCCAGTGCAGCCAAAAATACATACACACATACATACATTTTTTTTTAAAACTATACTCATAGTCAACTACAGAGCTGTTTGTCAATACAGATGCTCACCCTTCTCTAGTGATTGCAGTTGACTAAGTCCTGGGGTGCAGTCACCATGCAGGTTAAGATCCCATAAGAACTATAAGACTACAGTTCTAGACTACCTCAGCTTAGAATTCTGAGTTCTGCTCTTGGTAGTTTTGTGATCCTGGGAGATTTACTTAACTTCCCCTGTGCCTGCCTTTCCTCATCTTTAAAGGAGTTGTTGTTGTTTAGTCGCTAAGTCATATCCAACTCTTTGCAGCCCCATGGACTGCAGCATGCCAGGCTCCCCTAACCTTCACTATCTCCCAGAGTTTACTCAGATTCATGTCTTCATTGAGTAAGTGATACTATCTAATCATCTCTGCTTTAAAGCAGTGAGGGAGACAACTGTGATACCATCTTCCCCATCAGGTCCTTCTGAGGACGGAATGAGTCAGCAGATGTAATCAACTTAGAATGGTATCTTGACATCTGAACACAGTTACTATTATTACGATTAATCTGGTGCACTATTGATCAGATCTTCTATTATTCAGTGTGTCATGTTACACAGTGTATTTGTGTGAGATACCATTTCAGATCTGAGGATAACTGAGCCACATTTTTTTTCTGACTTAAGATGAATCCACGGAAGTGAACATCACATACAAAAATCTCTCATCTTTTTACACTGCAAATTTGATATTAAGAAATCTTATGAACTAGATATAGCTGAAGAACATATTTTCAGTTGTGCTGTAACACAGAGTAACATAGAGAATGACTTTTAGTTTTAAGAAAAAGCAAGAATTTTACGGCACAGCAAGAATATTAACTGAGGGTGAAGGCAAGCAGAGAACCAGAACTCAGGGATGAGCATAGGAATAAGATTATAATTCTTTAAGACACTTCATTTTCAGAGCAGCCATAGGTTCACAGCAAAATGAAGAGGAGTGTATGAAGATTTCCCTTACACCACATGCCCTAACACTTCTATAACCAACCCATTATCAATATCTTCCACCAGAATGCTACATTTGACAACTGACGAACCAACATCAACACATCAGGATCACCCAAAGACCACAGTTTACCTTGGGGCTCACTCTTGGTGTCGTCCATTGTATGGGTTTGTATTCATGTAATGACATGAATCCACCGTTAGAGTATCATACGATTTTCACTGCCCTCAAAGTCCTCTGTGCTCTAGCTATTCATCCGTCCTAAACCCCCAACCCCTGGAAACCACCAATCTTTTTACTGTCTCCATAGTTTTGCCTTTCCCAGAACATCATATAGTTGGAATCATATATTACATAGTCTTTCAGATTGCTTTCTTTCACTTAGTAATATGCACTTAAGATTCCTTCATGTCTTTTCATGGCAGAATAGCTCCTCATTTCTTTTTAGCACCGAATAATATTCCATTGTCTGGATGTACCAGTTTGTTTATCTGGGCATTTCACCTAATGAAAAACATCTGTGCTGCTTTCAAGTTTTGGCAATTGTGGCTAAAGTTGCTATAAACATCCACGTGAGGTTTCTGTGTGGATGTAAATTTTCAACTCCTTAGGATAAAAATCAAGGAGCACAATTTCTCGATTTTATGGTAAGAATATGTTTAGCTTCAGAAGAAACCATCAAACTGTCTTCCAAGTGGCTACAACATTTTCCATTTCCAAGAAGCAATGAATTAGTTTCAGTCACTCCACATTTCCACCAGCATTTTGTTGGTGTTTCAGATTTTGGGTATTCATTCTAATGAATATGTGGCAGTATCACAGTTTGTATCAACCTGATAACATATAATGTCAAGCATTTTTTTTCATATGCTCATTTGCCATCTGTATATCTTCTTTGGCTTCTATTAAGATCTTTGGCCTGTTTTTTTTAGTTTGGTTATGTGTTTTCTTATTATGGAGTTTTAAAAGTTGTTTTGTATATTTTGGATAATAGTCCTTTATCAGATGTGTCTTTTGCAAATAGTTTCTTTCAGTCTGTGACTTGTCTTCTCATTCTCTTAACACTGCCTTTCACAGAGCAGAAGTTTTAATTTTAAAGAAGTCTAGCTTGTCTATCAATTATTTCTTTCATAAATCATGTGTATGTGTTTGGTGTTATATTTAAAAAGCCATCACCACAGTCAAGGTCATTAAGCTTCTCTCCCATGTTATCTTTTGGGGGTTCTATAGTTTTGCATCTTACATTTAGGCCTGTGATCCATTTTGAGTTAATTTTTGTGAAGGGTGTAAGGTTCATGCCTAGATTTAGATTGTTGTATGCATGTCCAGATGTTCCAGCACCATTTGTTGAAAAGACTATCTTTGCTCCATTGTGCTGCCTTTGTTCCTTTGTCAAATATCAGTTGGCTATGTTTATGTGGGTCTATTTCTGAGCTCTCTATTCTGTTCCATTGATCTATTTATCTAGAGCAATTATTTATTCACTAGACTGTGAGATATAAAGTAACTTTGTAAAACTAATGATTCAAATTTTCCAAATTTGAAGACTCATCCTTGTTAAAGGCCAACCATTTACTTTTTTTCAAATTGTTAATTTAGGATACAACCTACTGGTTATCTGTGAAAACATAAGTACATTTCAGGCAGCTCAAAATTAGTATAGGTTCATGTACAGTAAATATATTCCTTTTCATATTCTAAGTCTACTTCACAATTGCAATTATTACATTTTACCCTTAAACTCTACTTTATTCTTAAACCCCATTAACTAAATGTATTTTGTAAAAGAATGTTATTTATTTCTGGATTAATTTTGATTATAGCATAACTATTAAACATTATCAAAAATACTTGCTTTCAATTCACATGTAGAACTTTTATACCTTATTTGAACTATACTTTTTGCTATTTGATTCTTGTAATTAAATGCATTCTTAAATTCACAACCAACAATTAATATTTCTAACCCAAACTTTTTAAACTAAATGTATAATTTTTGGCAACCAAATCCATTCTAGCACTAATTTTTGTTGTATTCAGTTTTAAGCTTTCAATTATATTTGCACTCTATTTCAAGCATTCAACTTTTCAGTGAAAATTTTACAGCTATAAAATGTATATATCCTCCTTCAGTGTCTCCATTTTCTTCTTCTGTGGTACCATTAGTCATCATTAGGATAGGATTCTTATTAAGGAAAGAAACATGTAGACAATGGAAATACCAGAGTAAAAATAAGGATTGTGATGCAAGACAACATGCTTATGAATTATTTTCAGTTAACACTCATAATAACATAGTGCCCTATATGCTGACAACCTCAGACCTTATCAAAGAACATGTATGTTGGCTGAAATCTGACCCTTTTGGGGACTGTATGGTTTCTCTTAGAAACTATACAACTACACTGTACTTCAAACTTTTTGTTAAATGGACTGGTAGGTAATTTTATAGACTATGTACTAGGTCACACAAATTTTGCACACTATAAAAGTTCAGAGTTCTAAAGCATGTGATTCAAGCACATGCCAGTTTATGTCATTGAAAAAATTAGTGAATTATTGATATGATATATACTGATAAGGAAATTATTAGTATTCCATGTAGTGCTTGAAACCTAAACTAAAAAAAAAGACTAAGATCTATCCATTGAGATATTATAAATTAAACTACAATATGACAAAAATATGGTACATTAGGGACCAAATGTTTGTGTCTTCCCAAAATTCATAGGTTAGAGCCCAAATTCCCAGTGTGGCAGTAGGAGGTGGGGCTTTTAGGTGAAGTGAAATTCGCTCAGTCGTGTCTGACTCTTCACAACCCCATGGGCTGTAGTCCATGGAGTTCTCCAGGCCAGAATACTGGAGTGAGTAGCCTTTCCCTTCGCCAAGGAATCTTCCCAGGGAATAGAACCCAGGTCTCCCACATTGCAGGTGGATTCTTTACCAGCTGAGCCACAAGGGAAGCCCAAGAAAACTGGAGTGGGTAGCCCATCCCTTCTCCAGCGGATCTTCCTGACCCAGGAATCGAACTGGGGTCTCCTGCATTGCAGGCAGATTCTTTATCAATTGAGTTATCAAGGAAGCCCAAGTGGCTTTTAGGTGGTATTAATAATTAGGTTTAGGGCTTCCCTGGTGGCTCAGATGGTAAAGAATCTGTCTGCAATGTGAGAGACCTGGGTTTTATCGCTGCGTTGGGAAGATCCCCTAGAGAAGGAAATGGCAACCCATGCCGGTATTCTAGCCTGGAGAATCCCATGGACAAATGAGCCTGGCGGGCTACAGTCCATAGGGTCACGAAGAGTCAGACCTGACCGAGCAACTTTCACTTTCAATAATTAGGTTT
Organism: Cervus elaphus; assembly: GCF_910594005.1. NCBI lineage: Eukaryota > Metazoa > Chordata > Mammalia > Artiodactyla > Cervidae > Cervus > Cervus elaphus. The sequence goes on from NC_057830.1 coordinate 20,829,080, forward strand.
AGATGAGAGCATGAGCAAAGAAGCCCCATCATGGGATTAGTGCCCCGACAAGAAGAGGAAGGTACAGTGTCTCATACCTCAGGGCTTCCTCTCTTCACCTTGTGTGGTTACAGCAAAGACCAGAAGAGGGTTCACACTATGAACCAAATTGACCGACACCTCGATCTAGGTCCTCCCAGCCTCCAGAAATGTTAGAAATAAATGCCTGTTGTTTAAGCCAATCTTGGTACTTAGTTGCTTCCCTGGTGGCTCAGATGGTAGAGAATCCGCCTGCAATGAGGGAGACCTGGGGTCGATCCCTGGGTTGGGAAAATCCCCTGGAGGAGGGCATGGCAACCCACTCAATATTCTCACCTGTAGAATACCCATGGACAGAGGTGGGCTACAGTCCATGGGGTTGCAAAGAGTCAGACACGACTGAGTGACTAAGCCCACACATGATACTTATAGTAGCCTGGACAGACTAAGACAGTGTGAAGTTAAGATCTGCTTCTATCTATAACATTAACCTTTATTGTGTGCCTATCAGTGTGCAGAGGTCTGAGTACCCTAAAAACAAATAGGAAATATCCCTTCAATCAAGATGCTCACCATCCAGTCACGAAGACATCCATGTTCACAATTATTACTCTGTTTGGGAGGTTTAATTACAGAACTCTGGACAAATTACTCTGGGTGCAAGGAAAATAAAGTGGCAAACTGCTTGGGACAGAATAGTGTACACAAAGAATGAGAAAGTTCTCCAAGCAGAGAACAGAAAAGAGGCCTTTCAGAAAGAAGGAAGATCACGTGAAAATCTGGGGTCTGGTGGAGCAGCTTGCGCTTGGAGAATCACACATGATTTCACATGGTTGTCAGGGAAGGTATGATGTTTGGGGAATAGAAGCCACTGAGCCCATAAAGGCACATTCAGTTCAGTTCAGTTCAGTTCAGTTGCTCAGTCGTGTCCGACTCTGCGACCCCATGAATCGCAGCACTCCAGGCCTCCCTGTCCATCACCAACTCCTGGAGTTTACTCAAACTCATGCCCATTGAGTTGGTGATGCCATCCAGCCATCTTATCCTCTGTCGTCCCCTTCTCCTCCTGCCCCCAATCCCTCCCAGCATCAGGGGGAGTTTTAACCATGCTAAATAGGTTGCATTTCATCCTGGGGGCAAAAAGAAGCCATTTAAAGGTATCTACAAGATAAGTCAGGGATTTGTTTTAAATGCATGACTGTGGTAGCCATTCTTCTTTAATGAGAACACTTGGTCACTATAATTTCCTAACTGTCCATTACCAGGCAGGATGTACTCTCTGTGGGCACTCGATAGGCAGTGTCAATCAACCAAGTGAGAGTGGCCTTGGGTCAAACTGTTGTAATATAAAACCTAATTGTCCTGATATTTCTATGTATGTGTGTATCTGGGTAAGCCTTGTTTCTCACTCATAAATTAATGCACTAATTTGGGAACATTCAGTGTAAACTTACTATTGGAACCTGGAGGGCCCCACAAGTATAAAGGTCCCTCCATGTCCCCTTCCTCTTGTTTGGAGTAAATCTGAAATCTTCCAGATTTCCCTAGTCAAAAAAAGAGAAAGCTCAGGCAGTGAATGATTAGGACCACAGAGTCACAGACTCACTATCTGATGCACACTCCTGAGTTGTTTTACAGAGATTATGACTGCCCTCAGCAGGAAACCCCTTTGCCTTGTCACTTTAGCAAAACTACATTGTAATTAAACTAAAACCCAGGCACCCTCATGCTCTGCTCACCTCTGACCCAAGCACACTTTTCAAATCTTTTGATCACACAATATGTTGACTAACCTGTTGATTCTTTTCATAGATCAAAGAAGTAGAAATGAAGAATAACTAATGAACAGGTGACCAGATCTCTTCCCTAGCTTGCCCTTCAGTATGGTGAACAAACTGTGTGAAGAAGATAGCATCTAAAGAAAGATCACAAGAATTTGACAAATATGCATGCAGATGGGGATGGCAATGACTCTGACCCCCTATATCTCAGTGATGAACTAAAATTACTTCCCCTTTTCCCTTTAAAACTTTCATGGCCGACTATTTACAATAGCCAGGACATGGAAGCAACCTAGATGTCCATCAACAAATGAACGGATAAAGAAGTTGCTGTACATGTATATAATGGAATGTTACTCAGCCATAAAAAGGAACTAAACTGAGTCAGTTGTAGTGAGGTGGGTGAATGCAGAGCCTGTTACACAGAGTTAAGTCAGAAAGAGAGAAACAAATACTGTATATTAGCGCATATATATGAATCCAGAAAAATAGTACTAATGAGCCCATGTGCAGGGCATGAATGCAGACATAGAGACCAGACTTGTGGACACAGTCAGGGAAGGAAAGGGTGGGGCCAACTGAGAGAGCAGCACTGATACATATGTTACCATGTGTAAAACATACTAGTGGGAAGTTGCTGTAATGACAAGGGAAGCTCAACCAGGGGCTCTGTGATGATCTAGAGGGGTGCGATAGGGGAGGCAGTGGGAGGGAGACTCTAGAGGAAAGGGATATATGTAATCTTATGTCTGATTCATGTTGTTGTACAGTAGAAACCAACAGAAAATTGTAAAGCAATTACCCTCCAATTAAAAACAAAAATTTAAAGAAAACTTTCATGGCCAAGCAGAATCTTCAGATTTTGTTTCAGGGGGCCACAAGTCTGCCTTCTCCCTGATTGCTTTTTGACTAAAACTAATTTCCTTTCCACCAACTGCGGCCTCTTGGATACTGAGTTTTGAAGGGTGAGCAGCCAGACCTAGTTCAGTAACACTATGAGACATGTACTGTAATATTAATACATGCTGGAGACACAGGACAGACAAAACAAAATTCCTGACAAACTGTCCAGGATTCCTTCATTTATTCATTCACTCAGTGGTCTTCTTAAAGATATCTTAATGCCTGACATGTTCTAGTTACTATTTCAGGAAACATACTGACAATAGGCAATCTAATTACCATGTGGTACATGTTATGATGGCATAAAAGCAGAATGAAATAGGAGAGAATTGGGCAGTTCTGAAAAGTTTGCTAGTGGGATATGAACTTGGTCTCTGTACAGCCTGGTGACATTGGAAGGACATGGTCAGGATTGCATTTTAAGAAGATCACTCTGGATCTCTATGGAGCCTGTGGAGAATAAACTAGACTGAGGAAAGGTGGAGAACAAACCAGAAGCAGAGAGACCAGTTCTCTTCAATGGCTCTCTTCCCAATAGCTAGCACAAGGCCTGGCCCACAGTCAGTGTTCAACAAACCAGGCATGGAGTTTGGTTTGAGTCAAACAGAGTCAAATAGCCCCTGTTTATTGGCTCTACAACCACCCATTCAGCTGTATTTAAAGTCAGGATGGCTGCTATCCAAAAGTCTACAAGCAATAAATGCTGGAGAGGGTGTGGAGAAAAGGGAACCCTCTTACACTGTTGGTGGGAATGCAAACTAGTACAGCCGCTATTGGAGAACAGTGTGGAGATTTCTTAAAAAACTGGAAATAGAACTGCCATATGACCCAGCAATCCCACTTCTGGGCATACACACTGAGGAAACCAGATCTGAAAGAGACACGTGCACCCCAATGTTCATCGCAGCACTGTTTATAATAGCCAGGACATGGAAGCAACCTAGATGCCCATCAGCAGATGAATGGATAAGGAAGCTGTGGTACATATACATCATGGAATATTACTCAGCTGTTAAAAAGAATTCATTTGAACCAGTCCTAATGAGATGGATGAAACTGGAGCCCCTTATACAGAGTGAAGTAAGCCAGAAAGATAAAGAACATTACAGCATACTAACACATATATATGGAATTTAGAAAGATGGTAACGATAACCCTATATGCAAAACAGAAAAAGAGACACAGAAATACAGAACAGACTTTTGAACTCTGTGGGAGAATGTGAGGGTGGGATATTTCAAAAGAACAGCATGTATACTATCTATGGTGAAACAGATCACCAGCCCAGGTGGGATGCATGAGACAAGTGCTCGGGCCTGGTGCACTGGGAAGACCCAGAGGAATCGGGTGGAGAGGGAGGTGGGAGGGGGGATCGGGATGGGGAATACGTGTAAATCTATGGCTGATTCATATCAATGTATGACAAAACCCACTGAAATGTTGTGAAGTAATTAGCCTCCAACTAATAAAAAAAAAAAAAAGAAGCCAGCCAGAAGTTTCTAATAAACTGTCTATAAGGTTAAACCGTTGCATGTTCTCTTGAAGCCCTAGGCTAGCTATTTTCTGTTCCCAAACCTGTTGGTCGATGTTCCCTTGGGGACCTCTAAGTAACAATGGCTAATCTCATAAAATATAAATCAATCCAGCTTTTTTCTCTCCTTGGCAATATGCATATTGCAATGACTAATTTATTATTTTATTGCCTAATTCAAAATGTCCTGGACAAAATCAGAAGGTCTACTTGACTATAAAGCCTTTATGTAAAAGAGCAGCATGATCTTTAGGAAAGAACACAGGATTTGGGTGCTCAAGATCCAAGTTCTACTTTTGGCTTTGTCTCTTAATGGTTCTATGACAAATAAATTATAATCTTTCTGAGTTTAAATTTTCTCACTAGCAAAATGAGCATAACAATACCTAAATCATGTGGTGGCAAAGATTAAATGATATCACTTATGCACCAAGTACTTTGTACAATCTATGAACTACATAAATAGAAGTCATTGAAGTTATAACAAAAATAATTTGGAAGATCACTGTACTTTATTAATGTCAGAACCAACGGGCCCCTGTTTCTTGACAATGTATATAGTAACTTTTTTTCTCAGTAGCATGGTTTATCCAGAATCAAAAATTTATTTAAACTGAGACTCTAAAGGGGTGGCCTAATAGAGTCACAGAGAAACATAAGCGCTGTGAATACACTGATTTCACACTCCCAGGGGCCACCCTGGTCTCCCTGGTTAAGCCACACCCTGAGTAAGATCAATAAGTTGTTTGCCTAAGGAAAGACTCCAGTATCAGGTCCACAGAGAACAGAAAATGTAGACTCTGTAGAAGAATCACACCACAGGAAACAGAAGAAAATCTTTATGGGAGTGAAGTCCCTTACAGGCTCCTCTGTCTATGGGATTCTCCAGGCAAGAATTCTGGAGTGGGTTGCCATTTCCTCCTTCAGGGGATCTTCCTGTATCGAGGCTAAATGCTGAATGTGAGAGAGGGTTGAGAGAGAAAGGAATAGGTGAAAGCCATGATGCTTTGGGGAAATATTAGCCTTAGCTCACAAAAGGAAAACAATCCATAAAATCAAAGAGAACTCTTCACCTTCATGGCCTAATTCTGCATCAATTTCTAATTCACAAAAATTTACATTTTCACAATTTGCACTCATTATTGTCAGAATCATTATGCTCAACGCTACAAGTGGACTGAGTCTATAATCTGCACTCTCTGTCCAACAGCTCTCATTCACTTCTCAGAGCCTAACTAGCTAAGCTAAGGGCAGTTAAATGTTCCTGGAGAAGCTGTTAGAAATTCCTCAACACTGTCTTGAGAGAGGTATATGCTCCAGTTGCCAATCATAGCTCAGTCAGTAAAGAATCTGCCTGCAACGCAGGAGACCCAAGTTCGATTCCTGGGTTGGGAAGATCCCCTGGAGAAGGATATGGCAGCCCACTCCAGTATTATTGCCTGGAGAATCCCACGGACAGAGAAGCCTGGCAGGTTACCGTCCATGGGGTTGAAAGAGTCGGACACGACTTAGCGACTAAAGAGAGAGAGAGAGAGATGCTTATGTAAAAAAATTCATATTTTATATATATATATATGTATATACACACACACACACACACACACACATATATATATTTATAGTGTTATTTTCCATAGACATATAAAACACACACATATATAAAATATTTATAGTGCTATTTTCCATAATTAAATATAGTTCTTAGTCCACCCCCAAGAGACACATTTGATAGTCTGTCCCTGGGGAAGGCATATATTTCTGGCTGAGGAATGCCCATATTGAACCACCACTGCATGTACAGTTCCAGGCTCAGTGTCTCCTCTATGGACCTTGCCTCCAAAGTCTCTTGCAGATTTTTCAAAAGAGCTTCTATGACCTGTGAGAATCAACTAGTAATTTGGAAACTATCAAAAATCATTTTTGAATGTGGACAGTTTGGCAGATGATCACACTAGAAGAATAAACTCAAGAATGCTTTTGGCACGGACAATAGTATTTCTCCCCATCATGATCGCTTTGTAAACACATCTAAGCACATTCACGGGAGTGCTTAAAAAAGAAGTAAATAAGCCAGACTCTGCACCTTTTCAAAAGTTATTTTCTAGTTATGGAAATGCATGAAAGCCACTAATAGTTCAATAGGATGATATTAAAGTGTTTTTCAAGAATTTAGAAATAAAATTCACATACAATGGATATGAATAATCAATGATGGAAGTGAGCCAGAAGAATGCATGTGAAAGAAGCAGATATGAATTGGGGATAAACATGGGGACACAAATTTGGATTGGTATACTATTCAGTAAGTTGAAATCTAATTAACTGCATGTGAAGAGTAGGGTCAGCATAATGCATGAACAGGGGAAATACTAAGACCAGAAGTTGCCTGTGTTTTGTTTAGCTCTGCCCAGGCCAAGGAGCCCAAGCTTTCTGCTCACTGTGGAGCTGATTTCTGCTGTGGGGAGGGGTGATTTATTGCCTTTCCCCAAAACCATGATAAAATATCTCTCAAGACTAGCCACCTTCATTTGCTGGACTCAGGCGAGGCAAGAGACCTTCTGATAACACCCGAAGGTGACAGCCTGAGGGTTGACCAAGACCAGGCAGCCTGTAAGATAATGCCCTTCATAAAGCCGCAGCCCGTCTTCTAGCAAAGCCACCCTTTCTGCATACAAATTATGGCTATGGTTAGAGACCTAAAATTATAGAAGATTATTCAGAAAATCAAAATCACGTTAAACTCACAACCCAGAGACAATCACTGTTAACATGTTGGCGTATTTCACCTGAACTATTTTTTCTTTTCTTTTTTTTTTACATAACTGAGGTCAAACATTATATTTAGTTTTTCATTCTGCTTTGTTATTAGGCATTGCAACTTATTTTCTGAAGTGTTTAAAGTATCCATAAATATAACCATTAAAATTGTATAAAATATCATCAAGTGATTTTTTGCTGTGCTAAATCAATCCTCTATTAGAGGATGGCCTCCAATTCGGGCTGCCTCTAATTGTTTTCTTCTTTTGTGAAGAATACTATAATATGCACAGAAATGCAAAAGGCTTAGTCTCTATTGGCGATTATTTCCTTGATTCAAGTTCTCACTGTTGACTTTAAAGCTTACTGAGCTTCCAGTTTCTAAATCTAACTGCCCACTGGACTTCTTCACTTGAAATTTAACAAGGCCCAAGCAGAGCGGTGCTGAGGGTAAGCCCACCTCTGGCCTCAACCTAGGCACGCTGATGTGTTTTCTGTTGCAGGAGAAATCTGTCCTCAAGCACAAGCCAGGCAGGTGCTGGCAGTGGAAACCGACAGCGATTGATGGGAGTGGGGACTGGGGAAGAGGGAGGGAGCCGCCCTCACCACGAGCCTTTAAAATCTGGGCATAAGAATCTTGATTATGTAAGCTTCGACACAATTCAGAGCCTTGTCACACTTCACCCTATTTGAAAAGCTCTCATTTATAAGCTCCTCCATTACCTTATCAATCTTCAGGAGAGTCCTGCCTCTGAGGGAGCTTCTAATATCAACCCTATTTTCCTGAGGCTCAGGAAAGTCAAGTGCCTTGTCTGAAGTCAGACACGTAATAAGCGATAAAACCGCATTCAGTCCAGTTCTGTTGATTCTGAGTTTATAACATTTCCATTTCACTGTGATGTCTCCTCTCCAGTAGTTATGTCGGGGTGGATGGGAAAATACAATAGGCTTCTAGGGCTTTTATTATTCTCCTTGAATGTGTTTGTGAAGCAGTGGTGGCAAGCATCAATCTGAAATTCTAAACAAACACAGTTTAAAATCCCACGTGGACTATTTTGCACACCAACCCACCTGAGACCCCCTGTTTGAGTGATGAAGGAAGCAGCTGGAGATGTGCAGCGGTTATGGGAGATTATATATGTTCTGGGAACTCGGGGTCCAAGCACTTCACTATCTATAATTGAAAATGTACTGAAGCAAATGGAAGTCTGCGATCCCATGTGTATTTTATCAGATACTTTGGACATTAAAGGAATTCCTGGGAAATTATAAATTGAAACACTTGTCACGTTGTCATAACGGGGAGAAAAAAAAAATCATACTTACACTTTGGAAAGAAAAGAATAAATTGCCCGTAAAATAATTCGTAATAGATTCGCAGCTAGAACTGGTTATGAGAGAGTAGTGTGGTATAAAAGATAAGAAATAGAATTCCAAAAATGCATGGAATCATTGCTAATTCTTTATATAGGAGCAAGAATAATTGTACAGAGACAGTTAATTCTATTGCCTGAACTGCAAGAGGAAGACAATTATAAGACAGCATTACTTAAGACACACAAGGGAGAAATAGAGGAACTGTATTTTTCTCTTTATTTCTAATTCTATAAGAAGGAAATTCCATTCAAAGCAAAATCACATTGTTCTCACAATAAAAAGCACTAAAAAGATAAAATTCATGCCCTCATTTTCTCATTTCATGATAAAAGGGATGCTTCAGACAGAGACTCTAAGGATCAGTTTTAGTAAAACATACAGGTACATTATTTAATTAAGTGCTATAAAGATATTTCCAGATAAGGTGGTAGCAAAGGCTGCCTTTCCCCAATCTCCCAAGGAAATGTACAAAAAGGATCCATAAATAAGAAAATGGGAATGGGTCCCTGGGAGAGAATAGCACTAAATGAACCAGGTTGATGGAACCTATTGAAAACTGACATGAGCTGGGTTACTGAGAAGTAGCATACCTGGAAAGCAAATGAAAGAAAGCTCCCAGCTTGGAGGGTAAGAGTGTGAGGACAATAGCAGACAGAGGTGGTCGTGGGAAATGGACCACCAGAAGCATTTTGTGGACTGGCAGCCAAGGACCAATACTGAAGACCACAACAGAAATGTGGACAAGTAGAAATGAATAAAACAGAGAAGTGGGTTTGCTTGTGATGTGATGTCTGTATAGTATGTGTGTGCACTCACGTGTATTGAAGGGAAGAATCCATGGAAATCTAGCTTGTAACAGTGGTTTTAAAAAATTGAAGTCAAATCCTTGGCTAGAGCTGATGATCTAGTTCCCCTACCCACCCTCTTTGTTCTTCCTTCCTATCTTCATCTAAGTGAAACGAAAGTCGCTCAGTCATGTCCGACTCTTTGAGACCCCATAGACTATAGTCCATGGAATTCTCCAGGCCAGAATACTGAAGTGGGGAGCCGTTCCCTTCTCCAGAGGATCTTCCCAACCTAGGGATCCAATGTGGGTCTCCCACATTGCAGGCAGATTCTTTACCAGCTGAGCCACAAGGGAAGCCCTTGTGGCTTCTAAAGCTTCTTCTGCATCTAAAGTTTCATCTGTAAAAACTGTAGACAGGAACACACAGCGTCTCTGATAGACCTTCCTGAATTTCATTCCTGACAGTGGGCAAGCATAGAGTGAGACACTGAAGCTGTGAAAATCTTCTGCTGTTCAAATAAAGGGGGGGATTGGCAGGCATTTTTCCTTTTTTATGCTGTCTTCATCATGTTTTGATGTCAGAGTTAGCCTTTAAAATGGATTGAACACCTTTTTCCACAAATAGAAACAGTTTAACTAGCATAGAAATAACCCATTTAACCCAGACCACCTGACCTGCCTCCTAAGAAATTTGTATGCAGGTCAAGAAACAAGAGTTAGAACTGGACATGGAACAACAGACTGGTTCCAAATCTAGAAAGGTGTACGTCAAGGCTGTATATTCTCATCTTGCTTATTTAGCTTATATGCAGAGTACATCATGAGAAACGCTAGGCTGGATGAAGCACAACTTGGAATTAAGATTTCTGGGAGAAATATCAATCACCTCAGATATGCAGATGACACTACCCTTATGGCAGAAAGCAAAGAAGAACTGAAGAATCTCTTGATGAAAGTGAAAGAAGGGAGTAAAAAAGTAGGCTTAAAACTCAACATTCAGAAAACTAAGATCATGGCATCTGGTCCCATCACTTCATGGCAAATAGATGGGGAAACAATGGAAACAGTGAGAGACTTTATTTTGGGGGGCTCCAAAATCACTGCAGATGGAGACTACAGCCATGAAATTAAAAGACACTTGCTCCTTGGAAGAAAAACTATGACAAACCTAGACAGCATATTGAAAAGCAGAGACATTACTTTGCCAACAAAGGTCCATCTAGTCAAAGCTATGGTTTTTCCAGTAGTCATGTATGAATGTGCGAGTTGGACTATAAAGAAAGCTGAGCACCTAAGAATTGATGCTTTTGAACTGTGGTGTTGGAGAAGACTCTTTAACAGTCCCTTGGACTGCAAGGACATCAAACCAGTCCATCCTAAGGATCAGTCCTGAATATTCATTGGAAGGACTGATGCTGAAGCTGAAACTCCAATACTTTGGCCACCTAATGCAAAGCACTAACTCATTTGGAAAAGACCCTGATGCTGGGAAAGACTGAGGCGGAAGGAGAAGGGACGACAGAGGATGAGATGGTTTGATAGCATCACCAACTCAATGGACATGAGTTTGAGCAATGTGCAGGAGTTGGTGATGGACAGGGAAGCCTGGCGTGCTGTAGTCCATGGGGTGGCAAAGAGTAAGACACGACTGAGCAACTGAATTGAAACTGAAACTGAACTCATTTAAAAGATTGGCTAAAACTCAATATGAAAAAAGAAAAATCTAGGACCAGAGGAGAGACTCTTGGACAATCTTTCACAAGTTTCCTTCTTTTTACTGAGTCCTTTACGCTTATATTTTATAAAATAGTACAGGACATCTTCAAAAATTCCGTAGAAATAGTAACAGGACTATTTAAAAATTTTTGCTCTGACACTGAATCTCAGCTTTGGAGGCCCCACCCCACAGCACATCACACACTAATTATTTGGCAGGGGAATGTAAAATAATTGGCAGAAAAGATTTTGGAAAGATTTTTAATTTCTTATTGTAATTAAAAGTGGATAATATATTCATATAATTCAAAAGATTTGAAAATGTACTCATGAATATTCTCCATACTTTTGCCCCCAAGCTACTTGGTTCCATTACAAAGACACAATTGATTTATTGTGTATCATTAAATGATTTGTAAAATTTTAGTTTCTGGCTAAATAATACTACATTTAGTCTCACAGTTTTAAAAATCTCAAGGACCATTTCTTAAAGACCTTAAAGCTTTTGCTCTTGTCTCACAGTTCTATCACCTTTACATTCCCCTCTTCCATGAAAGAATGTTGGAAGGTTGTAGAAATGGGCATTTGTGATTGTGGGAGGCTAACAAGATATACAGGACTTACAGGGCTTCCATTCTTCCCAGAGTAAGCACTAATTAACTGTGCTTTCTCGTAGGCTATTCAAAGGAGTGTGCATTTCTTTCACGGTTCAATTATACAAAGATAATATGAGTATGGTTATATATGAACTGTAGCCTGCCAAGCTCCTCTGGCCATGGAATTCCCCAGGCAAGAATACTGGAGTGGGTTGCCATTCCCTTCTCCAGGGGATCTTCCTCACCCAGGGATCGAACCTGGGTCTCCCTCATTGCAGGCAGATTCTTTACTGTCTGAGCCACTGGGGAAGCCATATGTATATATGTGTGGATCTCTTAAGATCTCCTTGGATATAATTCCAGGCATTTTTCAATGCATTTATATATGTACCACAGATATAGTGATATGTATATATATAATAATATATGGATTCATTTTCTAGGACCTGGAGCACTGCCTGCTGAAGAGAAACCAGAGGTGCCATCTATCCTGGGCAAGGAGGGATCAACGGAGGCTGTCTAAAATTGAAACAAAGATTATTGAAGCTGATTGGAAGACGTGATCATCCCAGTCTAAGGCCAGTCACCTCTTGTGTTTCTATAGCTCAGCTCAGTTGCACAAGCGCCGCCACACTGAAAAGTGCTCATTTGTGTTAAAAGTCACAACGCATTCCAAAGGCAGCTGAGATCTGCAGGCGGAGTCGTGACATCTATATCTCCCTGTTCAAAGGCAGCTTCCCAGAGGCGCCTGGTCACCTGCCCCCTCAGCCAGAGTGATGAACTGCACAAACTGTTCCTGGAGCTGCATCCACTGTTCCTGAATCTGAAGGCATCCGTGCTCCCTTGGAAGTGTGCCTCTCCCTCCTTCATTCATAAAGAAAGTCTCCTGATAAAGTCATGGTGAAGTCAGGGTATTCTGTGACTTTAAAGCACTTTGTAAATATTAAATGCTAAAACTTGGAGTGGTAGAAGAAAAGGAACGGAAGGCCAAGAGCCCAGTGCTCAGCTATAGCTCTGATGGCAGAAGGAACACTGTCACCAAACATACCTGCCTGACACAAAACACAAGGCAAGCTTGTACTAAATTCAATCATATTCATGGAAGTTCAACTAGTTTTGTACTTGCCCAGAACTATTAATATTCTTATCTAATAACTAGATGAAAAGTTGACATTCATGTAAAGACAAAATAACCTGCTTGCAGAGATAAACAGGGCTTTTCTGGTGGCTCAGCGGTAAAGAGGAGAAGGCAATGGCAACCCACCCCAGTACTCTCGCCTGGAAAATCCCATGGACGGAGGAGCCTGGTAGGCTGCAGTCAGTCCATGGGGTCTCTAGGAGTCGGACGACTGAGCGACTTCCCTTTCACTTTCCTGCATTGGAGAAGGAAATGGAAACCCACTCCAGTGTTCTTGCCTGAAGAATCCCAGGGATGGGGGAGCCTGGTAGGCTGCCGTCTATGGGGTCACACAGAGTCGGACACGACTGAAGCGACTTAGCAGCAGCAGCGGTAAAGAACCTGCCTACCAATGGAGAAAGCCTGGGTTCAATTCCTGGGTTGGGAAGATCCCCTGGAAAAGGAAACAGCAACCCATTCCAGTATTCTCGCCTGGGATATCCCATGGACAGAGAGGAGCCTGGTGGGCTATAGTCCATGGGGTCGTAAAAGAGTAGGACACAACTTAGCCACTAAATAACAACAACAAGAGACAAAGGAGTTTGGTTATTCTGAAAATGATGATGATATTTTTCTCCCCAACTGTCACATTAAACAAGAAACAAAATTATACCAATACCACTAAAAGGAGAAAAAAACAGTATGATCCAAGAATAAGCTCCAGAGAGATATTCTGTTCCTTGAGAAACCCGGTAGGAGGAAAATAGTAGGTGATAAGAAACACCAAAGGCTTGGAGAACTGACTGCAGCATCTTCAGAGATCTCAGCAACTACCACTACAAGGCAGTGAACAAGGGGGAAAGGCTTTGGAAAAACATAAAACTTTCAAGTCAGAAACAAAGATTATAGGTCTACTTTCAGTTTCACCATAGGTAGTAATCATTTACATTTAGAACAACTACAGAAGAGGTGATTGTGATGGTGAATACACCTGTGCCATTTAACACCAGGTTCGAGACAGAATAAATATGCAGTAAGTGATAGTGGTCATTAAATATATATTATTACAGTTAATGGCAAAAAAAAAAAAAGTAGACTAAAGTTGAGGGCAAACTACTGTAGAAATTCAGCACACAACAGGTTCTATTTTTAGTGAGTTAAGGACAATGGTACACCCTCTTCAAGCAACACAAGAGACAACTTTACACATGGACATCACCAGATGGGCAATACTGAATACAGATTGATTATATTCCTTGCAGCCAAAAATGGAGAAACTCTATATAGTCAGCAAAAAAAAAAAAAAAAAGACTTGGAGCTGATTGTAGCTCAGATCATGAGCTCCTTATTGCAAAATTCAGGCTTAAATTGAAGAAAATATGGAAAACCACTAGGCCATTCAGGTATGACCTAAATCAAATCCCTTATGATTATACAGTGGAGGTGAAAAATAGATTCAAGGGATTAGATCTGGGAGAGAGTGTGTCTGCACCAGTCAGAATGGCTGCTATCCAAAAGTCTACAAGCAATAAATGCTGGAGAGGGTGTGGAGAAAAGGGAACCCTCTTACACTGTTGGTGGGAATGCAAACTAGTACAGCCACTATGGAGAACAGTGTGGAGATTTCTTAAAAAACTGGAAATAGAACTGCCATATGACCCAGCAATCCCACTTCTGGGCATACACACCAAGGAAACCAGATCTGAAAGAGACACGTGTACCCCAATGTTCATTGCAGCACTGTTTATAATAGCCAGGACATGGAAGCAACCTAGATGCCCATCAGCAGACGAATGGATAAGGAAGCTGTGGGACATGGAATATTACTCAGCCATTAAAAAGAATTCATTTGAATCAGTTCTAATGAGATGGATGAAACTGGAGCCCATTATACAGAGTGAAGTAAGCCAGAAAGATAAAGACCAATACAGTATACTAATGCATATATATGGAATTTAAAAAGATGGTCACGATAACCCTATATGCAAAACAGAAAAAGAGACACAGATGTACAGAACAGAATTTTGGACTCTGTGGGAGAAGACGAGGGTGGGATGTTCTGAGAGAATAGCGTTGAAACAAGTATACTATCAAGGGTGAAGCAGATCACCAGCCCAGGTTGGATGCATGAGACAAGTGCTCGGGGCTGGTGCACTGCGAAGACCCAGAGGGATCGGGTGGAGAGGGAGGTGGGAGGGGGGATCGGGATGGGGAATACATGTAAATCCATGGCTGATTCATGTCAATGTATGGCAAAAACCACTACAATATTGTAAAGTAAGTAGCCTCCAACTAATAAAAATAAATGGAAAAAAAAATCCTTCACTGCACACATGCATCCTTACAAACCAAAAGAAAAAAGAAAAAGAAAGAGAGTCTGAAGAAATATGGACGGAGGTGCATAACACTGTACAGGAGGTGACCACCAAAACCAGTCCCAAGAAAAAGGAATGCAAGAAGGCAAAAGGTTGTTTGAGAAGGCCCTACAAATAGCTGAGGAAAGAACAGAAGTGAAAGGCAAAGGCAAAAGGGAAAGATACACCCAACTGAATGTAGAGTTCCAGAGAAAGCAAGGAGACCCAAGAAAGCCTTCTTATGTTAACAATGCAAAAAAAAAAAAAATACAAAGGAAAACAATAGAATAGGAAAGACTAGAGATCTCTTCAAGAAAATTGGAGCTACTAAGGGAACATCTTGTGCAAGGATGGGCACAATGAAGGACAGAAATGATAAGGACCCAAAAGAAGCAGAAGATATTAAGAAGAAGTGGCAAGAATATACAGAAGAACTACACAAAAAAAGTCTTAATGACCCAGATAACCATCACGGTGTGGTCACTCACCTAGAACCAGACATCCTGCAGTGCAAAGTCAAGTGGGCCTTAGGAAGCATTACAAGAACAAACCTAATGGAGATGGTGGAATTCTAGTTGAGCTGCTTTAAATCCTAAAAGATGATGCTGTTAAAGTGCTGCACTCAATATGCCAGCAATTTTGGAAAATTCATTGCCCACAGGACTGGAAAAGGTCAGTTTTCATTCCAGTCCCAAAGAAGGGCAAAGCCAAAGAAGGTTCAAACTACCATACAATTGCACACAGTTCACACGCTAGCAAGGTAAGCCTCAAAATTCTTCAAGCTAGGCTTGAGCAGTACATCAACTGAGAACTTCCAGATGTACAAGCTGGATTTAGACAAGGCAGAGGAGCCAGAGATCAAATTACCAACATCCACTGGATCAAAGAGAAAGCAAAGGAACTCCAGAAAAACATCTACTTCTGCTTCATTGACTACACTAAAGTCTTTGAGTGTGTGGATCACATCAAATTGTGGAAAACTCTTGAGGAGATGGGAATACCAGACCACCTTACCTCTGAAACCTGTATGCAGGTCAAGAAGCAACAGTTAGAACTGGACATGGAACAACAGACTAGTACAAAATTGGGAAAGGAGTACACCAAGGCTGTATATTGTCACCTTGCTTATTTAACTTATATGCCAAACACATCATGCAAAATACTAGGCTAGATGAATCACAAGCTGGAATCAAAATTGCTGGAACAAATATCAACAACCTCAGATATGCAGATGATATAACTCTAATGGCAGAAAGCAAAGAGGAACTAAGGAACCTTTTGATGAAGGTGAAAGAAGAGAGTGAAGAATCTGGCTTTATACTCAACATTCAGAAAACTAGGATCATGGCATCTGGTCCCATAACTTCATGGCAAATAGATGGGAAAAAATGGAAACAGTGACAGATTTTATTTTTCGGGACTCCAAAATCAATGCAGACAGTGATGCTAGCATGCTGCAGTCCATGGTGTCACCAATGGTCAGACACAACTTAGTGACTGAAAACCATCAACAACAAAGGACAATGGTGATGATGTACTCTAAAATAGAGAAGGGCTAAAAATATAAGACAGAGTGAAAGAAAGATGTGATCCTTTTTATATCAGAATTTAATATTCAGTGACTTCAACAATCTCCACTCTGGCAACTACCATGGTGAGAGTTCTTTCCATTCTATGGACAGACCACAAAACCAAGAACACTCTCTGTCCCCAACGCAGTGGGCCCAGAGCAACCAACCTTCAAAATCAAGACTCAGACAGCTCCTAATCACAGATTCTATCTTTGAGTGTTTGTTTTATCAAGAGTTAAACCTCTGCATCTAAGTGATGCTTATTTTTTATTGGGCACCAAAATCACTGCAGATGGTGCCTGCAGCCATGAAATTAAAAGACACCTGCTCCTTGGAAGAAAAGCTAGGACAAACCTAGACAGCATATTAAAAAGCAAAGATGTCAATTTGCTGACAAAGGTCCATATAATCAAAGCTACGGTTTTTCCAGTACTCATGTATGGATGTCAGAGTTGGACCATAAAGAAAGCTGAATGCCAAAGAATTGATGCTTTTGAACTGTAGTATTGGAGAAGACTCTTGAGAGTCCCTTGGACTGCAAGGAGATACAACCAGTCCATCCTAAAGGAGATCAGTCCTGGGTGTTCATTGGAAGGACTGATGCTGAAGCTGAAACTCCAATACTTTGGCCACTTATTTGAAAAGACCCTGATGCTGGGAAAGATTGAAGGCGGGAGGAGAAGGGGACGGCAGAGGATGAGATTGTTGGATGGCATCACTGAATCAATGGGCATGAGTTTGAGTGGACTCTGGGAGTTGGTGATGGACAGGGAGGCCTGGTGTGCTGCAAATCATGGGTTTGCAAAGAGTCGGACACGACTGAGCGGCTGAACAACAGCAGCCCAACTAAGAGAATGAAACAAATCTTTGATTAAGGATATTGCAGGTTGTGAAATATGTTGATGTTTAAAAAGGATATTGTAATATAATACAGTTCTTTAAAATTTTATGTAAATATTCCTAAATTATTCTGTGATTACTTTCTTTGAAAATTAAGACAATGATGAAATTGTAAGAAATGTCTTCTCCTATTTGCCTTTCTTTTTAAGTATCATATATTTTCTCATTTTCCATCAGTTCAGTTCAGTCTCTCAGTCGTGTCCGACTCTTTATGAATACGTGCCACTCTATGGCACATCTGTTGACTTATAAGAAATCCTCGAACATGGCCACTGCAATCCAAAACTGTACTTCCTTATTTGGGCCAAGTTTTAACTTTATCAAATTCACATCAAATTAATAGTACAGAATTTATCTGAAAAAGTAAAAATTATTTTCTCTATTTTTTATTTTCATAGATCTTTATTAGCCTCCATTAGACCGAAAAAAATTAGGGAAAACACTGAAGTTTTCAAAATGCTCCTAGATTTCTGTTGCTGTACAATATACACATTATTACTAAGTAGGAAATATATTCTGGCCCAATAACTATCCTGGGTACATAAATTTGTGTTCTTATTACAAAGAATACTGGGCTGACTAAAATATGAAAAACTTTTCTAAAACCAATAATCAAGCTTAAGGAGTCCTAGATATTTTAAAAGTGGCTTAGATGTTGAAGGAAATGGAATACTTAGGGTTGACCCTTGATCTCTTTGAACTGATTCATATTAAACATTTACTCTCTGACTTCCAGAAATTCAGGGATTTGAAAAGGGATTAGACACAGGTCCTGGTCTCAAGGAACTCACAGTATAATATGGAGAATATGATGATAATTTTTATACTACTCGGCATCATCCAAACTGCCATGGTTCCCTTACCAGCTTCTTTATCCACCAAGGGCTACATCTAACATTTGCTGAGAGGCTCCTCCCAAGACAGAGAGTTGCCTGTGAGAATACTTCCAGTCTTTTCCTCTACAACACACTCAGCTGGCCATGCTTAATGGCTGTTTCCAAACTTTTGCTTCAACGTACCGATTTCTCTCCTCATTCCTGCTTTAGTCTTGACACTTTGGACCTTCTCTTTCAACCTGAACTCATCCATGCCTTAGATTAGAATCTGTTTCCTCTCCATTCACATCTCACAGTTGCCTGCTGTTCTCCCTACTTCCCTGACTGGGGTGGATCCTGGAATCCCAGCTGGCCCTGAGCTCTGGGCGTTCTCTCACTTCTGCTGGGAAAGTCTAGGAATGTTCTCAATGAGCTCAATGTAATTAAATGAGGTTTAGAAAAATTCAGGAACACTTAAATTGATCTCATGAGGACAACGAATTGCCAAATGTTTAATGTAATTCAAAATTAATGACAATGACAGCCATCACTTATTTTTAGGTACTCTATCCCTATTTACTGGTGAGGAAACAGGTTCCCGGGAGTTAGATCACTTGTTCAAGTTCAGAAAACTTGTAATTTGAGGGATGGAGCTAATATTCAATCTCAAACTTGTTTAGCTCCATACAAAATTATACATGTGCATGCATGCTCAGTCATTCATTCATGTCCGACTCTGTGGCCCCATGGACTGTAGCCCACCAAGCTTTTCTGCTCATGGAATTTTCCAGGCAAGCATATTGGAGTTGGGTGCCATTTTCTACTCCAGGGAATCTTCTTGACCCAGGAATCAAACCCACGTCTCGTGTCTCCTGCATTGGCAGGCAGATTCTTTACCACTAATGCTACCTGGGAAGCCCATAGTACTGCTGTATAGTTTTACTTTTAAAGACAGCATCACCATTATCACTGGATTCAATTACAGTGGCAAATATTATAATGGAGGAGCTGTAAGCTACCGCCACTCAAGATAATAACTACTAATATTAACTGCTTACTATATGCCAGGTATGGGTCCATGGCCTTTACAGAAACCATCTTATCTTAACTCTGCCATTTTGTCAATTCAATAAGTATAAAGGAGTCCAGTCTCAAGGGGATCTGCCTAATCTCCTTTGCTTGGATGGGATTCCTCCCCTCCCCACCATTCCTATAGCTTTCAACTCAATCTCTAAGAACAATCCCAGCAAAAACAAGATCTTACAGATAAATATAACTACTAAAAATAACTATCAGAGAAAAGTCTGAGTTAGACTTTTCTTTTTCTGTAAGGCTAAAAAGCTCTGCATCATAATTGTAGAAGTCCTACCATCTGTTCCAAAACCAGAGACAATCTAAGTGCTTAAAATGTATGAACTGGCGAAAGAGGGAAACCCTGGATTAGGAAAGCAATACATCTGACCAGCATAATGATATAGTGTGGTATTGTCTATATGAATATTACTCAGACTGCTATCCACTGACCTAATTGCTTTAGAATCATTTAGGATCCTTTGAAATGCAGGTTCCTAGGCCTCCCTACCTCTGTCTCCTGAAACTCAGGAGAAGGAAATGGGGCCCAGTGATAGTTAACAATTAACAAACCCCCTAGTATTTTGGATGCAGATACACGAGAAACCCCCCCTCCCATGTACTTGTAATTTCCACCCCATGGACTATATATTCCATAGAATTCTCCAGGCCAGAATATTAGAGTGGGTGGCCTTTCCCTTCTCCAGGGGATCTTACCAACCTAAGGATCGAACCCATGTCTCCCACATTGTGGGCAGATTCTTTACCAGCTGAGCCACAAGGGAAGCCCAAGAACACTGGAGTGGGTAGCCTATCCCTTCTGCAGCAGATCTTCCCAACCCAGGAATCGAACAAGGGTCTCCTGCATTGCAGGAGACCAACTGGGCTATCAGGGAAGCCCTATATAATCCCAGGATCACATAATTTCATTTTGCAACTGTAAAGCAGATTAAATTAGGACTTATGTTACTTCAGAGCTCATAAAATAATTTATTACTCTAATCATTATCAGAATAAAGGTGTCATATATACTTTCAAATATTTCAAGAATGTTATGTACTCTCTAGCCATAGAGGACCAGCAAGTGCACCAGTGTGCACGCACACACATACACACATAGTTCTTCTAAAAGTAGCAAACGAAATTCAGTTTGTTTTTTTTTTGCTTATTATACCATACTTATTTATAAATGCATTAGTATTGCAGAGAGAAGCTAATCAGTACTTTGAGAACAAAGGGTTTTACACTCAAAAACAAACAAAAAAAATGAGCTTGGGAAATTGCTTTGCTAAATAAATCCTTTCCCTGAAGATTCACAATACATACTAAAAAATGTGAGATGCTCCAGAGAAAAAAGGAAACCTGTGAACTTTATTGAATATTTAACAAACAAACTTACTTGGGCAAAGGATGAGTCGTTGTCTTCTTTTCTGCATGTTCCTTGTAGTTTGCTCAGCTCTGAATTAATTTACTCAACACATAGGTGTTACAAACATATGTAGCAACTATAAACTAGGCAGCACTTTAGATACGGTGATAAAATGGGAATAAACTAGACAGACTGTTCAATAGCCACATTCATTGCCATTTGAAACTTGTCAACTCACAAAGGTTCCTCATAGCCCAAGGGGCTCTGATGCAATGCATTTGGCTATATTGCCTCACTTCTAACACTGACCTCACTTTAGCTGTAGTTTACAAGAGATTTTGAGAATCTCCAAACAGCTTCAGAGCTGCTGCTGAGCCGGGGGACAAGCAGAGGGACTCCCCTCAGAGCTGCCCAGCCAAGCAAGCTCTATAGCAAGTACACTATTATAGGATCTGTTGTGGCACAATGGTCACCTCAAAGCAGGCATTTAAACTAGTAGTCGAAATCAAAATTAAATCCACAAATTTTATGCTACCCATATCATGGAATACCACCAATCATTTGCAAGGCTATTTCAAATGTCCACTGACAAATGAAGTAGATAGAGTATTTATTCGACAACTCTGGTGGATAAGGCTTTCTTATTATACTTTTGTGGCTGATTTCTTATTTTTATCCTAAAAGATACTGAACAGTCTGCTGAAGGAGCAGGTCTTCATATTATTTATCCCACAGCTTTGATAATGAGTGAAAGAATGTTAAATTATTTACTCATGCAGGAACTGATTCAAGGGATTTGTTTATTTTTGTGACCCTGCCATTGCTGGGTACTCTAGGCTGTAAATTCTATACTGACTACATACATCCTCACACCTGTTACAATTCAGGCAGTTATGATTTCGTCTTTGCAAAAGATGCCTTTCAACATGAAAACTCTCTACCCTATAAGAGGTTTTATAACATGAAACATTAACGACTGAAGTGAGGTCAAACCCCAGGACAGCTACACATACTTGTAGCAATTTTTCCACTGTTTCATCTTCTGCTTTTATAGAACAGGCAAGAACATAACCATGTCTACCTAAACCTGTGACAACAAAAATCCTTGTGACCTCAGGAAGACTGAGGGACTCACTTTGGTACTCCAATTTCTAGACATCAGCTAGATCAGCTCTACTCTGAAACACAGAGGATGCTGCACAATTGCCCACATATCTATGTTGTAGCCATTAGCTCTGAATACCTGTGTACGGTTCTCATTGTGTGTCTGTGTGTATGTGTGTGTAACAGAGAATGTGTGTGTTTTCTTTTTTGGCCAAATAATGGAATGTTTTGCTTTGGAACATGGACAAAACTGACAAAAATCAGTCACCTAGAATCAATTGAATATGTTTATTTCTTTGAAAATGCCTGTTTCTTGGAGGTAGCAGAATGATCCATCATCTATTTATTCAAGAATTATTTAGTGAAAGTCTGCTATCTGCCTGATACTCTCCTAGGGGCTAGAGATAAAGCAGAGAAAATAAGACAAGGCCTAGAACTTAGAGTAGATTTTCTGTAGCCATGTGAGGTTCAATCCTGAACATGCAAAACACTCAGTGTCTTAGTTTTGAAGTTGCTGATCAATTTGTCTTATAGGCCTATTGAACTCTCCTAAGCTCACTTCTATCCCCACCCACCATTGGGATATTGATGGAATCCTAACTTCCAGCTGTAGGACTTTCAAAAGGAAGACTATGTAGAAAATACGAAGGAAAAATAAAGAAGAGTTCACTTGGGAGGAAGACTTTTAACAAAAGGTATTTGAAGTGGAGATGGAAGTAGGTGACCTAATTCCCTTGTGCAAGGGAATATGGCTACAAAGTCACACACACTGGATGAGAAGTCTCTCCTGTAAGAAGGCCATCAGAGGTGTCATTTTGCCAATGTGAAGTTTACCATTTAACATAAAAAGAAAAAAATGCAGGCTATGCTATGCCTTTATAACCTGAATTTTGAGAAACACCATCTGGTTTAAGGAGGGAAAACAGCAAGAGTAGGAAATCAGTATTCCATGACCAAATGGTTAGATTTCAGTCTTTTAGTAGAAATTTTTACATCCATCATTTATTTACATTTTAACATGTGGCTTTCTTATTTGTCTGCATTTATTATTTTCCAAGGAATAAAATCTATGTTGAGTCTTCTAAAGTGCTCTTAGAGAGTATAGCATAACTACATGTGGAGTGTAAATGCAATATGTGTGTGTTTTTGCACACAAATAAACTACAGCACTAAACAATTCATCCTTGGAGTGTGTTTGTGATAGCACTTTATGGGGTGACTTTAAACAAGAAGTAGAAGAAACTAGAGCTATTTGTGCTTGTCTCAAGAGAATAAAAGCTTTTTCCTTGAGTTCTCTGATGCATGTAATGTTTTAGATTTACAGAAATAGCATCCTTTTCCCCTAAGAATAAAATCACCCCCAGGCAGAAAAATAACCCTGCCACAAGTAACCAGCAGGTAGTCTGTTTCATCAACTACTCAAATGAAAGCTATAGAAATTTGAGAGCAACCATTAAATTATATTGCAAAAGCATATATTTCCCTAACAGAATTGACAATCCATTGTGCTCCACCAAAAGAAAGAAAGAAAGAAAAAATGGCCTAGAAGCATGAGAGTTGCCCCTTTCTACTTTGCTGCTCTGCACCCAACAGTCCATCAGCTACCCCCACAGGAATCCTCCAGTTCCTATGGAGGCTTTGTAGTCAAGCCGAGCTGATCACAGTCTCACTGGTCAGCTTTTCCTGTGGTTTTACCCTGCCGTGAAGCCCACCAAATGCTCCAGGTATTTAGGAGTATTCTGATAGGTAAGGAGAGAGTATAATCCTCCTTCCTTTCCAAGACAAAGCTGCTTTAACTCCTGAGTTTCCTTCTGACCTCACTTCAATCCCTGCCTGGTTTCCCTTGCCTGGGACACCTTTAACCTTTACCCATGGGATGCCAGCAGCATGCACTCTGCCAGGGTGATAATCAAAGCTGTAACCAGACAATGCCCAAAATCTCTCGGGATTCTTCGGTTGAGAATCATTAAATAAATATGACAAAATGAGGAAAAGATACTATTTGAACTTGAGTCTTCTTCAGTGTCCTATAACACACAGAACCCCTGCAAAATGTAATTATCTCACCCACAATGTCAGTAGTTCCAAGGCCAAGAAAGTTTGATTTATATCCAACTCAGAGAGTCACCTGTCAAGATTCATGCAAAATCTAATAATGGTCACACAGGGACCCTCTCCCCCTTCCTCCTCTTCCCTTGGGGACTTATGTGAGCCTGAAGTGAGACCCAGCGGACTTCCAGTTTGGGATGGAGAGCTCGGCCTCTCAGCTGGTGGTTGCTTGATGTCACTCCTCACGGCCACATGGCACCACTGGTCTGAAACACATGGAGTCTGTCCTTACTTCTTGTTTTCCCTAACAGCCCCTGATTACCATCAGAAACATCTTGATACTGTCATCAAGGACTACTTAAAAGCTTTTTGGTCTTTTCTAGAAATGAGGAGAGCCAGGGCCTTAGGCATGCTATGCCTTCATTAACCTCTTAAGCTGGTAATCCACATGCCGTTCAATTCTTGCTGATGAACAGCAATAAAAAACAAAACACACGGTCATTTCTCCCACTGGGTTAAATTCTCAGAAATCTCCCTGGTTCTGGCAATGACTTCTCTCACCCTGCTGCCTGGCACTGTCAGGGACTCTGCCTGTCTTCTTCCAGGCTGGGACCTCTGAGTCCTGACTTCTGCCCTGGGCATGCTGCACACATCTTTACCAGCCCTACTGGAATGGGTGAGAGAGAAAAATAGCCCTTTGGGAGAGAAGAGTAACTCTGATAGGACATCAGAGCTACAAATGGGTACAGGCAGCCGAGGCCTGCCTCTTCCCATGGTCTGTCTGTCACGACACATCCTCACCAACACTGATGGTTTGAGATTTTTCCCATTAAGCCATTCCACACACAAAGTGTGCTGACTCCTAGGCCTTATCAAAATTCTTGTATCACATAACTGTAATGATCTGTGTACTCATTTGTGTCCCCCAAGAACTTCTGAGCTCCTTGAGGTAGGAAAAGACTGTGTTTTAGTATTGCTACGCAGTCAGCCTAAAACACACTGCATAGCACGTAGGAATCACTCAGAATAACAGGATTAAAAAAAAACTGCATAAAACATTTCCAGGCAAAATATTTGTGAGGATTTATAAAGAAACTTAGGATGAGAAAAGCTACCCAAAGTACACAAAATGATACTTTATACAGACAATTTAAAAGATCAGCACACAGTTCTTCTGAAGCTTTTAGCATAATGGAATAAAAATCAGAAACAGATTATACATTTTTTTTCTTTTTTTCAGCCATTTGGAAACTGTGGTAGCAAATATACTCCTCTTTTATTTTTAGAAGACAGTAAAAAAAAAAATGTCACACATATCATATGAGTTATTGGTCTCACAAAGTTAGTTGAAAAATTCACCTACAAGTTAAACAGTAGAGATGCTGGGATGGGGTTTCAGAGGCTGGCTAGCTCCAATCTCAAGGAGAAAATGACCAACATCAGTGTTCTGGCGACCTGTAAGCAGCTTCTCCCCAAATACCCACTTTGATCTAAAGGCAGCTTAAAAGCTAGTTGCTCTTAGAGATGATTTTTAGTTATATAAATGAGTTTCCTACTGGTTTAGCCCAAGGTCTCATTTAGCCCAAGGTCAGGTAACTAACGTGAAAGTGTATTTCATTTACACCACTGGGCATACATACTTGACTCACAGAAATGAGAAATGATGAAGTCAAGTTTGTACTTTTTCTTCTGGCCCTTGGGTCCTTTTAACAAACTGTTAAACCACCTGAATTAAGTCTGTAGATTAAGTCTGAAGTCCTTATTACATAGCAAATCACAACCTATGTCAGAATCTCCAGTTACCTCAAAAAGTGGCATAATATTATCAATAAAATTTGTTTTTATTGACCTTAGTTTAAAAGACTGTCTTGGTTGAGCAAAGAATGGACTCACATGAAGGTTATGATATTGAAAGTAATAATAATTATAGCCAGTACAGTTAATATGTACCTCAGTTTATATCTCAAATGTCCAAATAAATAAATTTATAATAGTTACAAATCCTTTACCTAATGCCTATCTCCCATTCCACCAAGATGGCAGAAAGTTAATCTCAGTTAATTTGGATTTCCCTCCCCTTGCCTTAGAGTTGTGTCTAAGTTTCCAGCAACTTACACAGTGCCATGACAGCTGATGAAAGGGGTAGGACTCTAACCTGGTCTTCAATATCCTACCTTCTTCTGAGGTAGCTATTACGTCTTCTGTTTCTCTGTCATTAATTTGCACAGGTCACCACTGAAAGATCACAAGCTTCTCTCCACCTGCCCCCTTCAGGTCTGATGGATCTCCCAGTTCCTTTCAGTTATGGGCACAAACTATATTCTAATCTTTCCCCATCATGTTAGGACACCAAAATCTCTACTAAGCTGGCCAAGACCCATTCCCCCTAAACTCATCACACCTATCTTCACTCCAAACCCAAAGCTTCCTCCAGAAAGCAGGATAGATTATCGTAGGATATCTCCCTGAGACAATCCACCCCCTGCCTCTAGGTGGGGTGAGAGGGTAGACCTCTTTCTCTTTAACCCTAAAGTTTTGGCCATGCTGCAAGTCTTCTCCAGTCACCTAAGGGTCTAGGCTTTTGCAGACAAAGTCCTAACACTCCTTTGTTTTTCTTCTGTCCTGTCCCATCACTGCCCTAAGCAAAGAGCACAGAATTGCCAGCTTCTTGCATGGGATAAGGATGGAAGGTATAGGAAACAGTGAAGCGTAGGCAGGGGGAAATAGGTTAATATCTCAAAATGTTATCTCATCACACTCACACTGATGGAGTATCCTTCCCTTGTCAATATTTTTTAAATTGTCTCCTGCGGTAGGTTTGTGTGTTCTGTTAGAAAGGCTAATTGTAAAGAGCCTTTTTTTTTTTTTCTCTTTTTTGTTGATGGTAGGCCTCACAAATGGAGAATGGAATGGCAACCCACTCCAGTATTCTTGCTTGGAGAATTCCATGAACAGAGGAACCTCGCAGGCTACAGGCCACAGGGTCACAAAAAGTCGTACACGACTAATGACTAAACAACATCTTTCAATCCAAGTCCAATGTTTGTGACAAGGCAGCTTTGCTGGATGGTTACTCTGCCCCCTGACTACCCATCCAGATATTGCCACTTTCCTTCACATATCTAAATATGGAGAATGAATGCCTGTCCACGGCCCACAGCATCACCTATGATTCCTAGCAGATATTCCTGCAGTGACGATCCACTAGGCTGAGGTTGGATCTTCCCTTCCTCAGTCTGGTAGTTTCTCTCAGCCCCTGTATTTACGACTCTGTTTCCATTCCTTTGACTGAAAAAAACATCCACATGACAGACTTCTCTCAGAGCGCATCATACAATGCACTTTTCTCCAGGCTTCTCTCCCTCCTGCAGAATTGTGCCTTTGGAGTTGTATACACTCCACAGATAAGAGAGAGTCACCATTTGAAGGTTAACAGACTGGGAAACTGTCAGAGTGGGGAATAGCTAAGGAGCCAGCTTAGTCTGGCTTAGAAGACATTTCATGCACAATTGTACAGTGGCCCTGAGTTTTTATGACTGCGTGACCCTTCAGTATCCTGGAATGGGTAAATATATAGAGTTGTTATTGTTGTTGTTCAGTTGCTCAGTCATGTCCAACTCTTTGCAACCCCATGGACTACGGCATGCCAGGCTTCCCTGTCCTTCACTGCCTCCCTGAGTTTGCTCAAGCTCAAGTCTATTGAGTCGATGATACCATCCAACCATCTGATCCTCTGTTGCCCCCTTCTCCTGCCCTCAATCTTTCCCAGCATCAGGGTCTTTTCCAATGAGTCGGCTCTTTGACTTTGGCCAAAGTATTGGCACTTTAGCTTCAGCATCAGTCCTTCTAATGAATATTCATAGAGAGGAGATCAATTAGTATTTTTTGATACCTTCGGAGGGACTATTTTAGGTAGAACATGTGGTATGTCTTCTAAGAAAGTGCTTCGCAATTCTTTGTCTTCAATAATGCAGTTAAGAAAAGGCAGGTCAGATTCTGAACTATAATCTCTTCTTTAATTGTCATTGCCACTGTTAGTTTTATTTTTTTTTTATATTCTTTTGGATTTGGGTGGCATATCTGTTAGGCACACCTAATCTATTCCCCTGTAAACCCATATGCCCTAAAGCTGGAATTTTCACCCATGTCTATCTAACCCCAAAGTATCTATCTAAAACTTTCTGCTACTTCCTGTTGCCATTTCATGCAGGCTTTAAAAGAAGTGCGTGCAATTCTGCTCCTTAAATATTAGAGTCTATTTCAAAATAAATTCTAATTATTATAACTTTGGTTTGTATTTCCCAAATCTCATCTGAAATTCAGTAGTAAGAAGAAAAAGGTGGGGGAGGGCTTTTGTGTGGCCTGTACTTCAAAAACATTGGTTGTTGGAAGTAGTTCCAGACAGAAGTCAGAAAAGGCATGTGACTCACCAAACCCAGAACGTTAATGAAACATGTGCAGGTGGATCTGGGACTCCATAATTGGGGTGTAATAAGACAAAAGAGGAAAGAGTTTAGGCTTTGGGTCTGGATGGACCAGACCCAAACTCCTGCTGTGCCGCCTTGAACAACAATTCTGAGTCTTGGCTTTCTGATCTGTAAAATGCAGCTAATGATGTTCACTTCCTAGGTGGCACGGAGAGTTTATATTTAACACTTTGGACACAAAGTGTCCATAAAAATAGTACTTGGCTTACCAGGTTAGACACTATTGATTCCAAGTAACAGAGTACCTAATTTAGATTGGCTTAATTAATAATAAAGGAGCTATATATATAGATGAAAAGCTTTAAGCTAAAGTGGGCTTCACATGCAATTTAACACATCAGTTCTTGATGTCAATCAGGGCTCCAAGAGTTTGCTGAACTTGCCTCATTGATTTGTGAGAGGTAGCTTTGGGCTGAAGGCAGCTTCCCTCATGCTGACAAAAATGGTCCATCACAAACTGAGAGAGTAACACGGAAATATAAGCATTACCACGTGTAAAACAGACAGCTAGTGGGAAGTTTCTGTATAATACAGGGAGCTCAGCCTGGTGTTCTGTGATGACCTAGAGAGGTGGGATGGGGGAGGGTAAGAGGAAGGTTTGCGAGGGAGAGGATTTATATATACTTATGGTTGATTTCCATTGTTATACGGCAGAAACCAACAAAATAGTGTAAAGCAATTAGTGCGAAAGTCAAAGTGTTAATCTCTCAGTCCTGTCCGACTCTTTGCGACCCCTTGGACTGTAGCCTGCCAGGTTTCCCTGTCCATGAAATTCTCCAGGCAAGAATACTGGAGTGTGTAGCCATTAAAAATAATTAAAAATTATTTTTAAAAACAACTAAATATAATTTTTGAAAAAATGGTTCATCATACTCTCTAAAAGGAGAGTATGAACAAAATAAGCCTTTGTTTCAGTATTACTCACAGGAGTCTCAAGATTCACTCTGCTTTATCACCCCAGAACCATATGGCAAAGGAGATAGAATCCACTGAATGTCCCAGCTTCAGGACCTGCCTTGAGAGCAGGCACAAGCCCACTCTCTGCAAACCCTCAATACCTCTATGCCTTCAGTTCCCCTCTGCTCCTCCTCCATATCCTCAATACTTCTTCTCAGGACACCACTGTCTAGTCTGGTTCAGGAGATCAAGGAAGGAAACTCTCTCTCTCTCCAAACTCTCAAATCTTTTCTCTATGCCTACAGTTCTCTACAGATTCCTACAATTTTAGGTTTTAAGAAAGTATGCCAGAAAATTCCTTGTTTCTGTATTTTACAGCAGTGTATCCCTTCTTGGTGACAGAGATCACTTAATACTTAATTTTTCCTTTCCTCAAGTCAGAGGAGTTAGAAAGTCTTGCAAGTATTCAAGTCAAACACATAAACTTGTGAAGATATGCTACACACATAACACTTCTTTCAGTAATCATTAGCATTTTCATCTTGGTGTGATGTTTTTATTAAAACTGCCTTGCTATTAGCAATATACTCTATGGTCATAGCAAACACACTCTTCCAACAACACAAGAGAAGACTCTACACATGGACATCAACAGATGGCCAACACTGAAATCAGATTGATTATATTCTTTGTAGGCAAAGATGGAAAAGCTCTATACAGTAAGCAAAAACAAGACCAGGAGCTGACTGTGGCTCAGATCATGAACTCCTTATTGCCAAATTCAGACTTAAATTGAAGAAGTTAGGGAAAACTATTAGACCATTCAGGTACGACCTAAATCAAATCCCTAACGATTATACAGTGGAAGTGAGAAATAGATGTCAGGGACTAGATCTGATAGACAAAGTTCATGATGAACTATGGATGGAGGTCTGTGACATTGTACAGGAGACAGGGAACAAGACCATCCGCAAGAAAAAGAAATGCAAAAAAGCAAAATGGCTGTCTGAGGAGACCTTAAAAATAGCTGTGAAAAGAGAAGCAAAAAGCAAAGGAGAAAGGGAAAGATATACCCATTTGAATACAGAGTTCCAAAGAATAGCAAGAAGAGATAAGAAAAGCTTCCTCAGTGACTAGTGCAAAGAAATAGAGGAAAACAATAGAAAAGGAAAGACTAGAGATCCCTTTAAGAAAATCAGAGATACCAAAGGAACATTTCATGCAAAGATGGGCTCAATAAAGGTCAGAAATGGTATAGAGCTAACAGAAGCAGAAGATATTAAGAAGAGGTGGCAAGAATACACAGAAGAACTATACAAAAACCCAGAGATCAAATTGCCAACATCTGCTGGATCATCGAAAAAGCAAGAGAGTTTGAGAAAAACATCTATTTCTGCTTTATTGACTACGCCAAAGCCTTTGACTGTGTGGATCACAATAAACTGTGGAGAATTCTTCAAGAGATGGGAATACCAGACCACCTGACCTGCCTCTTGAGAAATCTGTATGCAGGTCAGGAAGCAACAGTTAGAACTGGACATGGAACAACAGACTGGTTCCAAATAGGAAAAGGAGTATGTCAAGGCTGTATATTGCCACCCTGCTTATTTAACTTATATGCAGACTACATCATGAGAAACACCAGGTTGGAGGAAGCACAAGCTGGAATCAAGATTGCCTGGAGAAATATCAATAACCTCAGATATGCAGATGACACCACCCTTATGGCAGAAAGTGAAGAAGAACTAAAGAGCCTCTTGATGAAAGTGAAAGAGGAGAGTGAAAAAGTTGGCTTAAAGCTTAACATTCAGAAAACTAAGATCATGGCATCTGGTCCCATCACTTCATGGTAAATAGATGGGGAAACAGTGGAAACAGTGTCTGATTTTATTTTGGGGGGCTCAAAAATCACTGCAGATGGTGACTGCAGCCATGAAATTAACAGACACTTACTCCCTGGAAGGAAAGTTATGACCAACCTAGATAGCATATTAAAAAGCAAGAACACTACTTTGCCAACAAAGGTCTGTCTAGTCAAGGCTATGGTTTTTCCAGGAGTCATGTATGGATGTGAGAGTTGGACTATAAAGAAAGCTGAGCGTCGAAGAATTGATGGTTTTGAACTGTGGTGTTGGAGAAGACTCTTGAGAGTCCCTTGGACTGCAAGGAGATCCAACCAGTCCATCCTAAAGGAGACCAGTCCTGAGTGGCCAATGGAAGGATTGATGTTGAGACTGAACCTCCAATACTTTGGCCACCTGATGCGAATAGCTGACTCATTTGAAAAGACCCTGATGGGATGGGGAGGGAAGTGGGAGGTGGGAGGGGGGATCAGGATGGGGAACACAAGTAAATCCATGGCTGATTCATGTCAATGTATGACAAAAACCACTATAATATTGTAAAGTAATTAGCCTCCAACCAATAAAAATAAATGAAAAAAAAAATAAAGTAAGAAATAAATAAATAAACACACACACACACAAAAAAGACTTTGATGCTGGGAAAGATTGAAGGCAGGAAGGGAAGGGGACAACAGAGGATGAGATGGTTGAATGGCATCACCGACTCAATGAACATGAGTTTGGGTAGGCTCCGGGAGTTGGTGATGGACAGGGAGGCCTGGTGTGCTGTGGTTCATGGGGTCGTGAAGAGTCAGACGTGACTGAGCGACTGAACTGAACTGAACCAAGGACTACCTTGCTGATACTGTTGAACAAATAAAAAAGGACATTTCTAATCCCCAGCCTACAGATTCAAGGACTGGAGCATGCACAAATTCTTGATATGCTCTCCAAGGAGTCCTTGTAGGAGCCCTACTAGCTTTTGGTTTGTATTCCTATTAGGGGAATGGCTGAATTGAGGAATTTTAGTTTTCATCAGCTCTTCATGATTTGCTAAACCCAATAATCTTTATTTGGAATTCTCCTTTAGTTCTTGCAGTTTAAAAAGAAAACTAGTAACAACAACAAATGACTGAGGATAAATAAATGCAGCTTTTTCAATTCCTGACCAGTGGAAACAGAGCTGTATTTATTGCATATCTTGAGATACTTTGGCTATTATTTTTCCAAACACAACATTGCTTCAGCAGATCTATGTGTAACCATCAAAGAAATCTACACACAGAAAGACAAACAGGCAAAACTTCCTGGCTTCTTTGTACTCCCTAAATTTGAAAAATGGGCAAGATCATAATTTATGTATGGCACTTAGCATATACACAATACATGATATCACTCCTTATTACCATTATTATATAAAGAAATCTGTATATTCTGCCTAACTACCTGGTCTAGGCCTTCAGATCTATTTCCCAAAACAGGTCCAGTGGGTGGTAGTAAGGGATTGTAGCAGAGTTCCTAGTTGAAATTAGATGCATGGGACTTCTCAGTAAAGCTACAAGCAAGGAGTGTTTGTTAGATTAGTTTAAATACCATTCTGTATTATTAAAGTTATACTGTACATGTGCTAATGTTATCTTTGAGTAAAACTCTAAGGTAGGACCTCTTGTTTGAAAACACTTTGTTCAAGAAATTTAATAACAGTAAACCAAGGGAAAACATTTAAAACTTTGAGGAAGAAATAATCTGGTAGTTCATAACCATGGTCCTCATGTACCTCTGAGGATAATGAGCTATACCTAGGACTTGCCAAATCTAAATAAGAAGTCTGGGGTCTAGGTATATAACTGAACATCACCTCGGTGGACAACCCATAAGGCTAACAATTCCTCACAATGGATTCATCTTCTACCCAAAGAATCCTTTTAACCAAGCTTCTTCTTTTAATAGTTTGCCTATAACACAGTGATTGGCACAGAATGGGCACTTAATATACATATGCTGAATGAATAAATAGATTAATGAATGACCTACCTTCATATTTTGGTATGTTCTGGCACTTCAATCATCTTCAGCCCAAGCAATGGCCTTCAGCATTAGAGAATTCAGAGAGACACGTGAAGACCCTAAAATGAAAACAGATCCCCACTGAGTCACATATTAAAAGAAGCCATGTTTTTTTCCTATAACACATTAAGCCAGAAGAGAGATAAGCATGAAGACATGTTGCCAAGACCAATCTCAACTCATATATCACTTTGAATAGCCAGGGTGTTTCTTCAGGGAGAACAGGTAGTGTAAGAATGGGACTCAGGGATGGGGGGAAAATGCAACTCGCATTTCTCTCCGGATGTCTTCATTAGATTCCCCACCTTGGGACAGTCAAATGCAAAACTACAACTGCAGAGCAGACTAAACAGGAAAGTGTTCTCTGTCATTCTGTTCATCCAACTTCATCCAGCAGTCTGCTGCTGTAAAGCCCTGGAGTAGAAAGACAAGTCCAGTTCCCTTCAGCCTCCTAGGTTATATCCAGTTGCCCACTTCTGAGGGTCTGCATTCTCTAGCCCCTCCCCCAGGACCTGCATCCCAGCCCCACAGCCGCCATGGAAATGATGAGACGGTAGACCAATAGTTGAGAGTGTGAGTAAAAAACGAAGTAGGACACCAGAATAAACCACTTTCCCAACTATGTATTAAAAACTGGGTTTTTCACAAATTAGTTTTTCTAACAGGGTTCATGCTGTGCTAAGTCGCTTCAGCCATGTCTGACTCTTTGTGATCCTATGGACTGTAGCCCTCCAGGCTCCTCTGTCCATGGGATTCTCTAGGCAAGAATACTGGAGTGGGTTGCCATGCCCTCCTCCAGGGGATCTTCCCAACCCAGGGATTGAACCCATGTCTCTTATGTCTCCTGCATTGACAGACATGTTCTTTACCATTAGTGTTACCTGGGAAGCCCCAACAGGGCTCTGAAGTTACAAATTCATCAAAATAAGCAAACTGCCCATTTTGCCCATTCCAAAACCATTCAAGTATTGTTTTGATTCCAAAGGCTTCATTTGAAAAGCCACTGACTCCCTCAGTTTCAGATTATTGCTAATGGAATTTTTAATTACCTTTTGAAGGAAAAAAAGCTGGATTCTGGTTTGGGCAGTAAAAGAACAACTCACTTGATTACTTTTATACTTTTTTTAAAGAGCAGTTTTAGGTTCTTCTAGTGGAGAAGGAAATGGCAACCCACTCCAGTGTTCTTGCCTGGAGAATCCCAGGGACGGGGGAGCCTGGTGGGCTGCCATCTATGGGGTCGCACAGAGTTGGACACAACCGAAGTGACTTAGCAGCAGCAGCAGCAGTGAGCCTGTACCTCTGGACTGTGAACGTTACACGCGTTTCTCGGGTTTCCCCATCCCCATTAGGTAGCACAGGATGGCTAGAGTGGGTTAGAACTGGGAATTTCCCTTCCCCTTAGTGCAGTACTCTCTGATAATACCCCAACTAGACAAGTTAGTTCTATTGACTAGTTTCTCCTGAGGGCAAGCCTTGTTAAGAATAGAGTACTCTGGTGTCTCTTAGAATGGCTCCTTCCCCCATTGCCACTTTTTTCTACCATGTATAAAATCAGTCATATGAAACTTTTTAGATGGCTCTATTTGGAAAAGACCCTGATGATGGGAAAGACTAAAGGCAAAAGGAGAAGGGGGTGGCAGAGGATGAGATGGTTAGATAGCATCACAGAATCAATGGACATGAATTTGAGCAAACTCTGAGAAATAGTGAAGGACAGAGGAGCCTGGCGTGCTGCAGTCCATGGGATCACAAAGAGCTGGACATGACTTAGTGACTGGAAAAGAAGAAATAAATGTGTGGCAGTTCAGTGTTGGTTACTGCCTGCTGTGGGTGGCATTGTTTAAATTTCTGAACTTTCAAGTCAAAAATGACAACCCACATGACCTACTCATTCCCACCACCCTTTGTCAATATCAAACAGGCTTTACTGGGGGTGGGTCTGCATTGTACGAGGACTACAGAGACAAATGCATCAGCCTAGAGACAATCTCACTGTTGTCTTTCCCAGCATGCCTATATTTATCCTATTCTTGCCTTCCTATGTTCTTTATTTAAATTCCACAATGATTTATTTATATTCTTGTTTTAAGCCTCTCCAGATTCTTAATAAACAAACACAAAACAAACCAACCTCCAAGACATTTAGGTTTCTTATACCTCAAAAGACACATTTAAAGACTAATGTTCTGAAGGTATAAACCCCATCAGCCTCATTAAGTGTTACACATGCTTAAGGCTGAAACGAGTCATTATACATCTTTAGCTCATATACCCTCCCCTGAGGAATGAGGCTGAAGGCTCATGGGGGTGTGGCTGTCACATATGATTCATCACCACTGCTGAAGATTGCATTTGTTTTGTGAACACCAGTGCTGTTTTCAGAGGCTTCCCTCAGCCTTTGAATTCTCCCAGTCATATATACCCAAAATAGCCTCATTCAAAACTATAACTTTGCTGCTCTTTTAACTGCCGTGCTTGCTCATGATAAGCCCCATCTGAGCCCATGCTGTACAAGGTGGTTTATCATGGTTGCAATCTATTCCCCACCCAATGGCCTCCTTCAACTGCGTTGTGTCCTTGTAGTGGTGAAAATTATCAGTTCAGTTCAGTCGCTCAGTCATGTCCAACTCTTTGCGATCCCATGAATTGCAGCACGCCAGGCCTCCCTGTCTATCACAAGCTCCCAGAGTTTACTCAAATTCATATGCATCGAGTCGGTGATGCCATCCAGCCATCTCATCCTCTGTCATCCCCTTCTCCTCCTGCCCCCAATCCCTCCCAGGATCAGGGTCTTTTCAAATGAGTTAGCTCTCTGCATCAGGTGGCCAAAGTACTGGAGTTTCAGCTTCAGCATCAGTCCTTCCAATGAACACCCAGGACTGATCTCCTTTAGGATGGACTGGTTGGATCTCCTTGCAGTCCAAGGGACTCTCAAGAGTCTTCTCCAACACCACAGTTCAAAAGCATCAATTCTTCAGCGTTCAGCTTTCTTCACCATCCAACTCTCACATCTACACATGACCACTGGAAAAACCATAGCCTTGACTAGATGGACCTTTGTTGGCTAAGTAATGTCTCTGCTTTTTAATATGCTATCTAGGTTGGTCATAACTTTCCTTCCAAGGAGTAAGCGTCTTTTAATTTCATGGCTGCAATCACCATCTGCAGTGATTTTGGAGCCCTCCCAAAAAAGTCTGACACTGTTTCCACTGTTTCCCCATCTATTTCCCATGAAAATTATCAACTTCCCCCAAATTATAGTTTAGTTTGGCATCCTAGTTAGGTGGATTAAATTATTCAAACCACCCCACCTGCAAGGAGGTCCCTTGGACTACAAGGAGATCAAACCAGTCCATCCTAAAGGAAATCAGTCCTGAATACTCATTGGAAGGACTGATGCTGAAGCTGAAACTCCAATATTTTGGCCACCTGATGCGAAGAACTGACTCACTGGAAAAGACTCCCATGTTGGGAAAGATTGAAGGCAGGAGGAGAAGGGGACAACAGAGGATGAAATGGTTGGATGGCATCACCAACACGATGGACATGAGTTTAAGTAGGCTCCAGGAGCTGGTGATGGACAGGGAAGCCTGGCATGCTGCAGTCCAAAGCACACCTTTGCGACTCTTTGGGGTCGCAGAGTCGAACACAACTGAGCGACTGAACTGAACTGAACCCCTCCCATGTGGCATTCCAGAGTTGTCTAAGTTTCCCAATCACCTCAGACATAAGAAATCCCCCCTACTCAACAGACTTGTGTTTGGTGTTGAGTGAAAATGAAAGAGGAGAGTGAAAAGGCTGGCTTAAAACTCAACATTCAAACAACTAAAATCATGGCATCCTGTCGCATCACTTCATGGTAAATAGATGGGGAAACAATGGAAACAGTGACAGACTTTATTTTCTTGGGCTCCAAAATCACTTTGGATGGTAACTGCAGTCATCAAATTAAAAGACACTTGTTCCTTGGAAGAGAAGCTATGACAAACCTAGGCAGCATATTAAAAAGCAGAAACATTACGTTGCCGACAAAGGTCCATCTAGTCAAAGCTATGGTTTTTTCCAGTAGTCATGGAAAAGAGAGTTTTCCATGGGGTCACAAAGAGTCAGACACGACTGAGAGACTGAACTGAACTGAACTTGATGCCATGACTACTACAGTCTCAAAAGACATTCTTCAATTTTTAATCATTTTGCAAATACTTTGGTCTTCAACACATTGCTGGCAAGTGTTATTTATGCAGTAAACTAACCGATAGCTTTCAGCTTTCTCAACCAATCTAATGAAGGCCAGTACACAGCCTCTGGGTTTTTGTTTTTCCAGTTTATGTTCATAAAACTGTATGCACTAATTTTCTAAACACTAGCCCTTTGTGTTTTATATTAGTAGTACTGACAAGGCCTACATTAATAACAATTAGTGGAATATTAATAGCTGTACTTAATTTTTTTAATTACTACTTTTATTTTTCTCAGATAATGCTTCCTGAACTTAATGATTATGCTGTTGAGAGAATAACACTCAGCTGTTGGTGACTAAAACCACAGCGATAAATCACTGAAATCAAACTCTAGTCCTTAAGACAAACTCAAAAATATATACATTCATAAATGCTAACTAAAGCATTGTTCAAAATTCTCAAGTAAAAAGTATTTACCACCAGACAGAGTAAAACTTCTTTGTCTGATGTAAAAAGAGATGAAAATTCTGCCAATTACTAAATGTCTATCACCACTGTTGGTATCTATAAATCAAAATAAGCAGTTTCTCAAAGCTCAGTGGGTACCTGTCTGTAGCTGGAATAATACCACAAAAACCACGCCACACTGAAGACCCATTGTGTATATAGATAAAGCACATGGACAACTGCAACTTACAGTGACATCCACACTGGGCCAACAAAGAAACTCAGGGTGGTGATTAAGGATGTGGACCAAGGGCCCAGGCTGACGAGGTTCACCTGCCACTCTGCCCCTCTGTAGCCGTGTTATCAAGTCTCTGCGGCTGTTTCCTCATGTATAAAATAAGAACGACACTAACAGTAATATACACAAACATCCATACCTTATAGAATTGTTGTAAAAACTGACAGAATACATAAGTAAAATATAAATACACAAAAATAATAACTACGGCTTACACTTATTATCTGCAAACACCTAGACATGGTACTGGAATGTGGAATGTGCTGAGTGTAAGCCATAGTTGTCATTTTTATTTCAGTGTGTGCCTGGAGTGGTCATTGTGTCTGAGACGGTCAGTCTGGACTGAGATGCTAGTCAGCATGTGTAAAGCAATCAGAATTCCGCTCCTGAGAGTCTGTCAGGAACGACTCTGCAGTCGTCAGGCCATCCAAGCCCCAGTGGACCTAAAGTGGCCAGTCACTCCGAGGTTCTCAAGTTATGTGCTGTGTTTTCACACTTCTCCAGCATCCCCCAGGGGCCTGGGGGAAGTCCTGTTCAAGGGAGTGGGCCCCAAGGACAGACATGGCCCAGGCAGGGGCGAATGGTTATTGCCGGCTGCTGATCTGCAGACTTCCTCTTTTTTTCTTTCTCTCTCTCCAGCCCAGCCACTTAGCCTTTACAGTAGCTCCGCAGACTTCCCAACAATCAGGTGGGGGTCCTCCC
Source organism: Cervus elaphus (assembly GCF_910594005.1). Lineage (NCBI taxonomy): Eukaryota > Metazoa > Chordata > Mammalia > Artiodactyla > Cervidae > Cervus > Cervus elaphus. Next base: position 20,867,819 of record NC_057830.1, read on the forward strand.
CTACAGTAGATATTCCACTATCTATTTCATGGAAGCCTCAGAGCCTACTGAGGCCACTCAGGTCTACACACACACACACACATACAGACACTGCCCTCCCCCTTCTGTGGAGAGGTTCTTAATAGGCAGCATAACCAGCAGGCTGCCAGCAGGCTCAGGCACTAGAGCTGAGCTTTCCAATAGAACTTCTGCAATGATTTGCAATGTGGTCAATGTCACTGAGAAACTGGATTTTTAATTGGATGTAACTTAATCTATTTAAATAGTTGCATGTGGCTAGTGGCTACTATATTGGACAACATAGTTTTAGAGACAGCCTGAGACCAAGTCCTAGCTCCGTATTTCCATGCCCCTTGACACTGGGAAAGTGACTTTAATTCTCTGAGCCTCAGTCTCTTGCTCTACCTAGAAGTAATATATTACTTAACTCACAGTGCTGCTGCAAAGATAAGGTAAACTCTTTCACTGAAGCACCTACAAGAAGATACAGTCTAGATTAAACTTCCAGGATTATCAGCTATTACAGGCATTTAAAAATACTTACCTATGTCTCCTCATAATTTAGCTGGGTTGCTTTTCTCAGAGTATTGATTGATTGGTTGAAATAATCATACCAAAGTCACACTCAGTTGACCCTTTAAAAAAAAATAGAAAACATCAACCATTAATATCTGATGGAACTATTAATATAACTATTAATTAATATTCCTCAACTCCACCTTGGGGAAATACACAGACCACCAGCCTTGCTGAGCCTTGGAGAAACATACCTAAGCCTTTTTTGTTGAGATATGTATTATGGAGGTTTCAAAGGCCGAGTAATAAGAAAATTTCTTAAAGCAATGACATTTTGTTGGGCTGAGTCTGAAAAGAGTTCAACCTTGCCTGAAATATTTGACAGAGTTATGTAACAAATAAAGAGTCATCAACAATCACCTATCAAAGCAGGAAAATCAATTTAATAAAAGTTTTAATTGAATACCAGCTCTGTGATAGAAGAATGGAACCCACAAGAATAATATGACACTGTCTCTACTTTTCAGAATTTCAGTGGACCCACCTCCTAGTGTAATAGAAATAAAAACAAAAGTATACAAGTGGGACCTAGTTAAATTTAAAAGCTTTTGCAGAGCAAAGGAAACTATAAAAAGGGTGAAAAAACTGTGCTCAGAATGGGAGAAAATAATAGCAAATGAAACAACTGACAAAGGATTAATTTCCAAAATATACAAGCAGCTCATACAACTCAATACCAGAAAAACAAACAACCCAATCAAAAAGTGGGGGAAAGACTTAAACAGACATTTCTCCAAAGAAGACATACAGATGGCTAACAAACACATGAAAAGATGCTCAACATCACTCATTATTAGAGAAATTCAAATCAAAACTACAATGAGATATCACCTCACACCAGGCAGAATGGCCATCATTAAAAAGTCTACAAACAGTAAATGCTGGAGAGGGTGTGGAGAAGAGAGACCACTCTTGCACTGTTGGTGGGAATGTAAATTGATACAGCCACTATGGAAAATGGTATGGAGATTCCTTAAAAAACTAGGAATAAAACCACCATATGACACAGCAATCCCATTCCTAGGCATATACCCTGAGGAAACCAAAACTGGAAAAGACACATGTGTCCCGTTGTTCATTGCAGCAGTATTTACAATAGCTAGAACGTGGAAGCAACCTAGATGCCCATCGACAGATGAAGGGGTAAAGAAGCTGTGGTACATATACACAATGGAATATTACTCAGCCATTAAAAGGAACACATTTGAGTAAGTTCTAATGAGGTGGATGAACCCAGAGCCTATTATACAGAGTGAAGTAAATCAGAAAGAGAAAGATAAATATCATATTCTAACGCATATATATGGATCTAGAAAGATGTACTGATAAATTTATTTGCAAGGCAACAATGAAGAAACAGACATAGAAAACAGACTTACACTGGGAGAAGGGAGGAGAGGGTGAGATGTATGGAGAGAGCAACATGTAATCTTATATTATCATTTATAAAATACACAGGCCGATGGGAATTTTCTTTATGTCTCAGGGAACTAATACAGGGGCTCTGTATCAACATAGAGGGGTGGGATGAGGAGGGAGAAGAGAGGGAGGGGACATATGTACACCCATGGCTGACTCATGTTGATGTTTGACAAAAAAACAACAAAATTCTGTAAAGCAATTATCCTTCAATTAAAAAATAAATAATTTTTTTAAAAGGTACCTAATAAAAAAGAAATTTCAGTGGTTTTTGGAGATGCCGTGTTTTCAAGTACAAATGACAGGAATATGAACTAGGATAACTGTTGTGCATGTTTGGATGAGAAAAACTCAATGTTGGCTGAAGTGATTGAGGGGACCTTTGTAGACACAGCTGACCTCAGATCACAAAGCCCAACAAAAGAAGACTGCCCATCTCCCAAGTCTGAAGAGGTCAGCATGGGAGGAATCATTTCTGAAGCATGTGCTTGTGGCAACTATTGTTTACATGATGCAGGCATGTATGCAACTTACACATGTGAGTTTCCTCTGGATTCAAGTCATCCAACAGGTATCTACTGAGCATCTAATATGAGCCTGGCAAGGACATACACAGGCAGCATGTGGTCTGCTCAGGTTTACAGACTTAAAATCTGCATGTAGGGTGGGGAATCTGCTTGATGGATGGCAGCTTTGTGTCCCCAGAGTGATAAATCAGAATGCCTTCGTACATAAAGATGCAAATTTACCTGCTTATCATGACAACAATTCTTACAGAAATATCACTATCTAGGTGTTCACTTTAAATCACCACACAAAGGGTGGGCTTTATGTTTCGTGTTTTTCAGTTTCCATGTCCTTTGTTACTCATTTTAAAAGAATTTTCTTTGCAAGGATTCCTACTGAGTAGATCAAAATCTTATCATTTTAAAAACTGTCACAGTATAAGCCTATCAGAGCTTTTATATCTCATGTTCTAAGTAGGAACTTTGAAATGTAAATTTCAAAATCATAGAATCATATAATTCTCGCCTAAGAGTATAAACCTCTTTTTTGGCAAGATATCTAAAATAAGCAGGGATTTTCTTTCTTTTTTTTTTTTTTTAAGGGAAGGGGCCAGTAAACCACTCACCTCCCAAAAAATGTTTTAAGGGTTCATATGTAAAAATATATAAACAAATAAAATGAGTTTAAAATTGAAACCTAGCTTATTGTTCTCCCCACCCACTTTTCATAGAGAAATACAGACCCTTCCATCCAAGCCAGAGAAAAGGGGATGTGACCTACACCATCGCACCATCCCTGCCAAAGTGTGGGCCCTGGAGCAGTAATATCAGCATCACGTGGGAACTTGTTATGAATGCACAAAGTCAGGGCTGGGGTCAGACTGAACCAGAATTCACTGAACTCTGAAGCTGCTTTTAATAAGATTTCCAGGTGAGACATATGCACATTATTGGTTGAGAAGTATTTCTCTCAGGAACATTAAAATATTACTGAATCAACTTGAAAACAAGGTACCGGTTAACTCCACCCTGGGTCCTCAGATCCTTTCACAGCTAACCACATGTAAATTGGTCCTGCAGAACAGACAAGAAGAGTGCTTTCATGTTGAAACAACAAAGGATTCTTAACAGGAGCCGACAGACCCTCTTCCTCAAATAAATATTAAATGTACATTTTTAAAATGTGCGTTTAAGGAGATGACAAATTGCTTTCTCACCCAGGTCACCTACATGACTGTACAGTTGTCTTTCCCATCAACTGTTTCTCTTTTAAAATTAAAGTCAGTGATATAAATGCAACCCAGTAAGTACAATAAATAACTAGATTATGATGAAAAGAGATTGGAAAGATTGAGGAAGAAAGAACTATTGAGGAAGTCAAGAGAGATGGAGGGGACAGCAGGGTCAAGGTCAGCAGTTTCCTGGAACCCCTGCTTCCTTACTTCTCAGGGTGCTCCTCTCAGACAATTTTCCCTGATGCTCTAAGGGGTGGGACCTCCACGCTCCAGGTGATGGAGCAGAAATGGAAGCAGGACCCTAAGCTAGGAACGATCATCTATAAAATACACCCTAGGGGAGATGAAATTAAGTTCATTATTAATATAATTGGAGGCATTCAACTTCTAACTGACATTAAATCTTAAGAAAAACTGGAGCCCATTATACAGAGTGAAGTAAGCCAGAAAGATAAAGAACATTACAGCATACTAACACATATGGAATTTAGAAAGATGGTAACGATAACCCTATATGCAAAACAGAAAAAGAGACACAGAAATACAGAACAGACTTTTGAACTCTGTGGGAGAATGTGAGGGTGGGATATTTCAAAAGAACAGCATGTATACTATCTATGGTGAAACAGATCACCAGCCCAGGTGGGATGCATGAGACAAGTGCTCCGGCCTGGTGCACTGGGAAGAGCCAGAGGAATCGGGTGGAGAGGGAGGTGGGAGGGGGGATCGGGATGGGGAATAAGTGTAAATCCATGGCTGATTCATATCAATGTATAACAAAACCCACTGGAAAAAAAAAAATAATAATAATAAAAAAAAATGTTAAAAAAAAAGAAAAACTGAAACAGAAATGTATCTTTTAGTGGAAAGATTAATGATAATAAAAAAAATCAGAGAGAACCTAGCTTACAGTTGTCACATCTTTGTGATTCTTAACTACAACCAACAATTCCTTATGAAAAAGGTACAAAATCACTGCTTGGATATGGGTTTCTGCTCTTGTGGTAAAAGCAAATTTATGAAAATTCAAATCCAATGTCATTTGCTGACTCAGTCCCTATAATGAAAGCTGACAGGTTTAACATAAATAAACTAAATATAATCATGTAATTGCCAAGAAAGAAAGGATTAAAAAGGCCATAATAACAGTGGTATGCTGATAAATGTTTAACAACTGGGTCTCTGGAGGGAAAAAAAAGCCCTAACTGTAGCATTTGCCAATTTGCATGACATAAATCCTCCCAACATGATCAGTTTCGGGCTACCATTGTGATGTCATTGAATGCAGTTTGAAAGAGACTCACACAGTTGGTTCTCTGGAACAAATAAAAGCTGTTCCAGTGCATTCCCAAAAGTAAACAAATGTGCAGATTTTTCTATTCATCGATAGATTAAGCAACATTTGATCTCTGGTCCACAGGTGTGTTTATTTATACCATGAGAAGTCTAGTAGTTCTACTGTTAATCAAAGGTGGTCAGGGCCAAAGTTTAAACTCCAGATGAGAAAGCACATGAGTACTGAAGTCTGGCTTTCATATTTTTTGATTTTCAGCATATCAAAAAAGGCCTTCAGAAGCTTGTGGTTTTATGATATCCTCCTGCTCATCAATCACTCTCAGGCTGATGTTTTCAACACTTGAAAAAGATGGGGAAAGTATTCTGCATGGCTTACGTTCTGCTTTCTTGGATCTTTTGCCCTGCATTTCTGTCACTATGTTAGATGTAATCATGAATTTTGAGGACAGAAATGAAGCAACAGCCATGAATATGTACACTTTGGAGTACTTCATCATAATTTTTGACAGCAATATTCCTCAAGATCGGCAGATAGATTATACTTGAGGTGGTTGCCTCAAAAATAATTTTCAGGTAGACATTTATAGCATACACAAAGCAAGATTATAAAGCTATTTGTCATAGGTGCTATTTTATTCCAATAATAGAAAAATAACATACCTTACAAGTAAAGTTTAAAACACAAGAATCACAAAACCTTATACATCATGTTCAACTAATTAGACAAAATCTATTATGCCCTTGTAATACACATGATGGTGAGAGTTCTCATTCAAAAAAAATGTCTCATTAATATTTACTTGGGCTTCCCAGGTGGCCCCATGGTAAAGAACCCACTTGCCAATGCAGGATACGTGGGTTCAATCCCTGGGTTGGGAAGATCCCCTGGAGTAGAAAATGGCAACCCAATCCAGGGTTTTCTTGGGCTCCAAAATCACTGTGGACAGTGACTGCAGCCACGAAATTTAAAGATGCTTGCTCCTTGGAATAAAAGCTATGACAAACCTAGATGGTGTATTAAAAAGCAGAGACATCACTTCGCCAACAAAGGTCCAATAAAGTCAAAGCTATGGTTTTTCCAGTAGTCATGTATGGATGTGAGAGGCGGACCATAAAGAAAGCTCAGCACCAAAGAATTGATGCTTTTGAACTGTGGTGTTGGAGAAGACTCTTGAGAGTCCCTTGGACTGCAAGGAGATCCAACCAGTCCATCCTAAGGGAAATAAGTCCTGAATATTCATCAGAAGGACTGATACTGAAGCAGAAACCCCAGTATTTTGGTCACCTTATGCAAACAGCCAACTCATTGGAAAAGTTCCTGATGCTGGGAAAGACTGAGGGCAGGAGGAGAAGAGGATGACAGAGGATGAGATGATTGGATGGCATCACCAACTCAATGTACATATGTTTGAGCAAACTCCAGAAGACAATGAAGGACAGGGAAGCAAGGCATGTTGCAGTCGCAAAGAGTTAAACATGACATAGTGACTGAACAACAACAGCAAGACATCTTCATGTGCAAGACCTCAAAAACTGTATTGCCCATGCACATATTTTTTTAATAGTTAAAAAAAAATTCCATATAAAAACAGTATTTGATTCCTTGGAAATTTCAAAGCAGAAAAAAATTTCATTCTCAGTGTAACCCAGAAAATAAACCCATTAATCAGCCAGAAATTTCAAGGAATTTACACAAGATACAGCAAAAACAGAACCTGGCTTAAGAAAATACTACTCTCGAGGTCCAGTGACTGAATATTTAAAATATATTGACTAACTGTTGAAAAAGAAATCCAATGCAGTGGGCAGTATCTGAAATGGCTCTCAGTAATCCCTGTTTTTTTATATTCACACATCTGTGGAATTTCCTCCATGTATGTATGTGTGCTGAGCCTAGTGACTTGCTTCTGAGTGTTAGCTGCTCAGTCGTATCCAACTCTTTGCACCCCCATGGACTGTAGCCTGCCAGGCTCCTCTGTCCATGGGATTTCCCAGGTAAGAATACTAGAGTGGGTTGCCATTTCCTTCCCCAGGGGGATTTTCCCAATCCAGGGATGGAACTTTGGCCTCCTGCACTGTGGGCAGATTATTTACTGTCTGAGACACAAGGGAAGTCCGTCCTGCTTCTGATAGAATACAATAAAAATGATGGAATATCACTTCCAAGATTAGGTTACTGTGATTTCCATCTTGCTAGTCCTCTCCTTCCTGCTGGTGCTCTTCTTACCCTCTAACTTGCTCACTCTACCATGTTGTGAGATGCTCTATGAAAAGGCCCACATTGCAAGGAACTGAGGGCAACCTCTGGCCAGCAAGCCATTGAGAAACTGAGGCCTGAATTCTTCCAACAACCACGTGAGTGAGCTTGGAAGTGCATGCTTCCCCAGCTGAACCTTGAGATGAGACTGCAGACCTGCCTCCACCATGACTGCAGCCTAGCATAATCTGGTTCTATTAACACATTTGCTCTCAGTAACTCCACTCCATTTCCTGAGAGCCCTAGTACAATCCTAACAAGGTTCCAACAATTAAGGTCTCGGGAAGGCCCGTCACCCACAGAGACCCTGAAACAGAATATCCAGTTAAAATGCCTGGACTCCTAGCACACAGAAACTCTGAGATAACTGGTCCTGTTTCAAGCCATAAAGTTTTAGAATGATTTGTTATAAAGCAGTAGATAATATATCTAGAAGCCTCCACATCAACATGGAAATTCAGGACGCAGAAATTAGAACGGGCTAACAGGCAGCAGTGACAGAACTGAACAAATTCAAGATCTGTCTTAGTGTCCACCTTCCCAGGGGGCGCTACTAGTAAAGAACCCGTCTGCCAATGCAGAAGACATAACAGATGTGGGTTCAGTCCCTAGATTGGGAATACCCACTGGAGGAGGGCATGGCAACCCACTCCAGTATCCTTGCCTGGAGAATGCCATAGACAGAAGAGCCAGGCAGGCTACAGTCCATAGGGTCACAAAGAATCAGACATGACTGAAGTGACTTAGCACGTACGCACACATTAGTGCCCACACTGACCTTCCCTGCAAATGAACAGTGTGTTCAGTGGCAGAGGTGTTACTATGGTGAGCTCCCAATCATTGTGGTCATGAGCACCAGCTAGAGGTCAGCTTTGGACCCTCAGCCCCCTTTATGCTGCTATCTGTAATGCACCAAGGGTAGGGGAGTGGGAGTGGTCCATTTCCATGAAGGCAATGATGGGTACATTTTCTGCAAAAGACTATAAGCAAAGCCAAAAGTCAGGTTTTTATTATCACAATTTTATTATGATATCACAATTTTATTATCATAATAAAAATAAAATTATTTATTATATTATCAATTTTTATTCTTTATTAATTGCACTGGCAACTCTAAACAAGGAAATACTCCTTCCCACCAGGGCAGACAGCCCTCCTGCCTCCCCTCCAGTGCATCACTGGCTGCCACAATAAAGACTTTAGAAATGCTTGGCAGGGTGACACTTCCCGCTGTGCAGAGCCTTCCTGATAATGCCATCTGCATTTTTTATGGAAAATTGGACCTTTTATCCAACACAGATGCCCTTACAGATCAGAGTAGCAAGAAAGAGCAGAAGTAAAGGCAGAAGTAAGGGTGGGCTCTGGATCAAAACAACAAATGAGATTCTTACAACTGACTTCCGTATTGCATCAGCGCCCCATGCATAGAGTCACCACCTGCAGTCACCTGTCAGGGCAGAATTTATTCCCAATCATTTGTGAAATATTTATTCAGTGCCTAATTTGAACCAGTTATGTTACTAGGAAATCAGTAATTAACAGATATGAATAGTTGCCTTTATGGAGCTTACCTTCTAGTGGAAATTGATTGAAACAAACTAAAAAGTAAAATAGATATCAGATGATTATAAATGCTATGAAGGAAACTGAAGCAAGGAATGAGAGACAACATTTTCTAGGACAGATTTTACAATTTTAAATGAAGTGCTCAGAGAGGATTTCAGTAAGTAGGGGACATGTGAACAAAGACCTGAAAGAGGTGATGGAGGAAGCCATGTGGAATCTTAGGAAAGAACAATCCAGGTAGAAGAATGATCAAGTGCAAAATGCCTAAAAGTGTAGCATTCTTGGAGCATTACCAGGTGGCACAGTGGTAAAGAATCCACCTGCCAATGCAGGAAACACAGAAGATACGGGATGGATCCCTGGGTCGGGAAGATCCCCTGGAGGAGTAAATGGCAAACCCACTCCAGTATTCTTGCCTGGAAAATTCCATGGACAGAGGAACCTGGCAGGCTATGGCCCATGGGGTCACAACTTAGCGATTGAGCACACACACATTTGGGATATCTGTGAAACAGCAAAGAGGATGAGAGGGCTAGAGTGGAGTAAATGAGGGAACAGGAAGTTGTAGGAGATGGAATATGAAGTAGGATGACTGCTGCTCCTCTTCCTTTCCCAAACCTGCACATTTCTTTCATGGGTGAAATCCATTAAATAAATAGAATGATGCTGGCAAAGGATTCTGAGAAAAGTAGTACCAAGCTGCCAACCTCTGGGATACCTAAGAGAGAACATAGGTGGGCTGAAAAAGTGCTAAATACCAATAGGCAGTCCCACACTGCAACTTTCCCCACCTTTCCTCCTAGGATCTGAAAATAAAATTGTCAAGAATTCCTTATAAATTTAAAGACATGGACATGACCTGAAAGAACTGAAGGGACACTTGCCTGAAAGAAGGCCTGATTTCTAGTCCATTTCTGCTGCTTGACCTTGAATAGGCCCCTTAACCTCTTGGAATCTCAGTTTCCTAATTTGTCTAGTCGACATAATGACATTTCTCTCTCAAAGTTATGAAGATGTAATGATCTTGTGCATATAAAGGGCTCATACCAGTATCTATCATATTAAAAACAAATAGCAGCCAATATCATTATAGAAAATCAAGGGTCTTATGGGTCTTAACTCTGGCTTACTGCCTATTAGTTACATGATATCAAGTAATATATTTCACTTCTCTGAACATCAATTTCTTCATCTTTAAAATGAGAATAATAAAATCTACCTCTCAGAGTTATTTTGAGGATTAACAGAGATAACAGAAAGATAATACTTATGCTGGTACACAGCAAATTCTCAAGAAATGCTAATTACTATGATTATCTAAGAAATCAAAGGGTTGGATTTTCTTCAAATTTCTTTCTCATCCTAACAGTTTTTGGTGCTACTGGTGGATCTACAACACAGGACTTTCATAATCCACATCTTCAATAACTTGTGGAATTTACAAATCTATTTCCTTTTAAGTGTATTTCTTTCTAACACACTGTGGGAAGAACACCAGAAAATTAGAAATGCTTACCTGTCAATCACCTGCAAGTCCACGGCCAAGATTCTTGTGCAGGTGCTGAAATCAAGAAGCCAGAGTTCCCACAGGAGGTGACCCTGACCCTTTGGATTTCCTGGGTCATTTAAATTAACTCACGCCATCACTTTCTCGTTTATCTACCACTTGGTCCCTCGGTCCAACCTTTCAGAGCAATGGCACAGTTGAGGCAGGTGGTCCCATGTTTTCTGGGGCTGTTTCACTGGGAAGTAAACTCAGCACTGAGGACCTGGCCATCCCAAGGAACTTAAGTAGCCAAAGTCAAGCTGGGAAGGAGAGATGAGAGCAAGCAGCATCCAACCAGTCACCGACCCCACTGCTTGCCAGAGCCCCAGTCATGGCCCTGGGAGTGGCGAGAGCACACAGCAAGAACCCATTCCATCCCCTCAGCCACCCCAGAAATTTCCTGAATACAGTCACAAGTTGCGCAGAGACACACACTTTTGAAGGAGCAAGGGAGTGAATGAAAAAAGGCCATATTGATAAACAGCCAGCATATAAACATGAAACAATTCTCCCCATCACCTCTTACAGAAGCAGTGAGAAAACAAGCTCCAGATTTACTCTATCTAAATATGTTCTCAGTAGCAACCAGCTAATTAAGCTACATGTAAGTAATGTTTCCCTGGTGGCTCAGCTGGTAAAGAATCTGCCTGCAATGCAGGAGACCCAGGTTTGATCCCTGGTTCAGGAAGATCCCCTGGAGAAGGGAATGGCGACCTACCCCAGTATTTTTGTCTGGAGAAGTCCATGGACAGCGGAGCCTGGTGAACTACAATTCATAGGTTGCAAAGAATCACACAGGACTGAGCAACTAACACTTTTACTTTCAAGTAATGCTTACATTTCCCACCCCTCTGCTAACCACTTCAGAACAATTTTTCTTAGACGAAGGGCCCAGAATATGGGAATCACTTCTTCACTTGCCCCTCTGGAATTACAGTGTCCATTTATTTACTCATTCATTCATCCAATATGTAAAATTATTGTACATACACTTTGCTTCAGGCACTGGACCTTTAAAGAATTGAAATAACATGATGAGATTGGTCCTGACTCTAAGGAGTTTTAGTTCTGGGAAAGAAGACTAATTAATCCACAGTTTTCCATAAGCATGGTATGTGGGGAAGGATGCTGAAGGAAGGACACAAACATCAGAAAGAGAAATGAGGTAGGCTTTCAGGAAGAACTACATTTGAACTGAGCCTAGAAGAATGTGAAGCAGTTAGTAAGCTAGAAAGACAGTGTGGTGGAATGTTGGTGGTGAATATCCAAGATGGAAGGATAGGCAGAAGGAACATCAAGAAGAAAGGCATAGTGAAAGACCCACAAGATCAGTGTGACTGGGGACATGCAAGGATGAGGTCTGAATCTGCAGTTCAGAAAAGAGCTACACACTAGAGACTTTTATAAATCTTCAGCCTCAAAGACCTCACTGAAGCCATAGAAGACCCCTACATTCCTTATGGTATGTAGTGAAATAAATACAGTCTTAAATTAATTAAACCAGGAGGCCATTAGACTGACATGGCACTTGCGGTGGCCTATGTAAGCAAACCAAAATCTAAGCCCTTTAATGCCTCAGGGTTACAAAATCAAAACCCTGAGGACAACCAACCAAGCTTTCAAGCTATGGCCAACCAAATAACTTCTTTCCCTCCACAATTTCTCTTTATAAGCCTTTCTCCTGGCTCCTATCAGCAGCATGCTCCTAACCACTTCTGGTTTGGCGCTGCCTGATTCCAATCCTGAGTTTTGCCCAAATAAACTGTTAAAAATATTAATATGCCTCAGTTTATCTGTGAACAGGTCTAAAGACCAGAAATGGACCTGATTATTTCTTAACACCCTATTCAACTCTGGATGAGCTTCATCACACTTTATCTCCCCTAACACCCAGACTCTAACTCAGCCAGCTACAGTCTCCTGCCTCTCCATTTCCTAGAGCAGTCCCAATAGTCAGTCATTTATATCAAAGGAGAAAAACAAGAGCTGTCAACTCTTCAACCTAGAGGGACAAGGTTGGGAGGGAGGCTCAAGAGGGAGATGATATATGCATACTTATGGCTGATTCACGTTGTTGTATCAGAAACTAACACAATATGGTAAAGCAGTTGTTACTGTTGTTGTTTAGTCCCTAAGTCGTGTCCAACTCTTTCAGACCCCATGGACTGTAGCCTGCCAGGCTCCTCTGTGCATGGCATTTTCCAGACAAGAATACTGGAGTGGGTTGCCATTTCCTTCTCCAGAGGTTCTTGCCAACCCAGAGAAGGAACCCATGTCTCCTGCATTGCAGGAAAATTCTTTACTGCTGAGCCATCAGGGAAATTGTAAAGCAATTATCCTCCAATTAAAAATAAAAAAGAACTGTCAACTCCTTATATTTTTAAGTGACGGTGGGGTTTTAGACACACTTCTGCTATAGAGAATCCTTTCATAGTGGCAAAAATCATTCCCAATAGATCTATGTAACATTAATACATTGGCCATAAGAGAATGTGACTTTTTTTTTTTTTAACAAGAGAGAGTCTGAACTGTATTTTAACCTCTGAATGTTGCTAATTAAGCATTCTCCACCAAGTCAGTTAGCAGCAGGTTTTACAGATTTTATAGTCTTGTTTTAGTGCTATTTTTGCAGAAATCATAGCAGAAAATGAGCCTGTTTTTTCTGCTTAGTCCTTCTTGCTTAGAGGGTGAGCTACACAGATCGTCACTGAGCCTTTTTGTTTAAGGTTTCTGACTCCTTTCGGTCAAGGAAGCCCCAGGTTTTACCCTTTGGACCTTACATCTTGGCAACTCCTTTTTAATTGAATGTCTTCTGACTGATGAATCTGCTGCTGTGTATTGTAATTCTCTGCCTAGGCTGTCTTGTAGAAGGAGATGCTGACTCCCAACTTAATCTAAAGGCTAGAAACTTTCTTGTCCAGGTTGATGGAGGCTTCCATAACCCCGGTACATATTGCCCCTCCTGAAGCTATCCAGCTCTGTCATTACGGGGACTCCATGGGATGGTGGGAAGATGGGCAGCCACCCATGCTGACGTCCACAGTTGATTTCATGAACGGACAACCAGTGCAGTCACTCACCCACGCTTGAAAAAGCCCCACACTTGCCTTAATGCTCTGTTGTCACTGCCTCAAAATTATTAACGATGTTAACAGGGTCCCCAAATTTTCACTTTTACCTGGGTCCCGTAAACCAGGCAGCCAGCTTTGCTGACATTATAATCCCTATTGATAACCAGAGTGAGCCTCAGTGTTTTATCAGATCTAGTTTTTCAGAGCAGATAAGCCACTTTATCTCCTCTAACCATTATATCTATGGTTGCATACATGGGAAATCGTATTTCAGAGAAGTCCACAGGACCATTACACTGGAAGGTTATTCAATTCAGTTGTTCAGTCGTGTCCAACTCTCTGTGACCCCATGGACTGCAACACACCAGGCCTCCCTGTCCATCACCAACTCCCGGAGCCTACCCAAACCCATGTCCATCGAGTCGATGGTGCCATCCAACCATATCATATCTCTGTCGTCCCCTTCTCCTCCTGCCTTCAATCTTTCCCAGCATCGGGGTCTTTTCAAATGAGTCAGCTCTTTGCATCAGATGGCGAAAGTATTGGAATTTCAGCTTCAACATCAGTCTTTCCAATGAACACCCAGGACTGATCTCCTTTAGGATGGACGGGTTGGATCTCCTTGCAGTCCAAGGGACTCTCAAGAGCCTTCTCCAACACCACAGTTCAAAAGCATCAATTCTTTGGTGCTCAGCTTTCTTTACAGTCCAACTCTCACATTCATGCATGACTACTGGAAAAACCATAGCCTTGACTAGATGGACCTTTGTTGGCAAAGTAATGTCTCTGCTTTTTAATACGCTATCTAAGTTGGTCATAACTTTCCTTCCAAGGAGGAAGCGTCTTTTAATTTCATGGCTGCAGTCACCATCTGCAGTCAGACACAAAACTGCACAACTTCGTTACTAAACTCCAGTGCATTCAGGATAATACAGAACTGGCAAGGCCCTTGTGAGCTTCCCAAGCTGAGCCCATCCCAGGAATAACCTCAGTCAGCCTAAGAAAAGTTCCCCAGAGAGCAGTACTTGAATGATAAAAGAAAAAAAAAAAGAAAGAAAAAAATAAAAATTTACAGCAATCTGTGCCTGTTTTCAGTAAGTATAAAGGGAGATGCCTCTTTGATTAGACCTCTTATTCATTTAAATAGAGTTAAACTAAAAACCAGGTTAACAGAACAATGCTCTGTCTTTTCTTTAAGTCTGAGAACACCTGGCTTGCAAGAAAAGCAACCTGAGAAGAAGGCAACTCTCCAATTTTAGAGAGTTTTTATACCTAATATCCTTATTCATTTAGGGTTTATCCAAAGGAGTAAAGCTGTAATACTGGATTTCACTCGCAATCACATGATACCCGGTTGCCAAGGAAATCAAAATGCCTAAAATTCTGGCTACAAAAGAAAAGGTTTAGAGATATAGAGATATAAAATATATCATATACATACACACACATATATGTGAATACCTATATATATATATACACAAACTAGCATTTATATATATGTATATATAATGTCTTTCAACTAGTTGAGAATAATTTTGGAATACTGATTCACTTTGTTGGTTAAAATATGCTGTTAATTATAAAGACAGTGGTGTACTGAAAGTGGTTCATTGGCTCTCAAGCACCAAGTGTACACATCTCTTCCCAACTGCACATTCAGTGATGTCATGTTGACATCCTGAGATCAGCCATGATGGAATTATTCATATCATGGGGACATGCACTCCATACCTAGGCATTTCCCCTGAGAGACGCATTTATTGGTGCACTACCATATATGCTTACTGTACCAATACAATACAGTACTTACTGTAAAGAATTCTAAATGAAACTTGGAAGTTGTGAAAATTTAGCTGAGACAGCAAAAAATCTGCCTGCAGTGCAGGAGACCTGGGTTCAATCCCTGGATCAGGAAGATCCCCTGGAGAAAGGAATGGCAATCCACTCCAGTATTCTAGCCTAGAGAATTCCATGGACAGACCATGGGGTTGCAGAGTTGGACATGACTAAGCAACTAACACATTCACACACACCATACCAGGAGATCTTCCCAACCCAGGGATTGAACCCGGGTCTCCTGCATTGTAGGCAGACGCTTTACCGTCTGAGTCACCAGGAAAGTCATGCTTACTATAAAGGATTCTAAGTGAAACTTGGAAGTTGTAAAAATTAAGGCATTATAGATTCAAATTATTAAAATGAAATAAAATTGATGAAAAATGACTTAGAGTGGAAGCTTTAATTCTACATAAAGGAAGAGAAGAGAACTGGGAGAATAACATTAACTCCATCAGCTCTAACCTGTTGCTGGAATGTCTTCAAAGAAGAATATATGACAGCCTACAACACAGGAGTTAAATCCTCCCTCAGACTCTAAGCAATATTATACCTGAAGATATGATTAATGCATATGTGTGAGTCTGGGGGTTGGAGCTACCTAATGTCATAAATACAAATCATAAAAATAGGTAACTACATAAAATATATGCCTTCATTCTCTCAAACTCGACATTATTAAAATAAATACAATTTTATAGAGATAGGGAGAATCAAAACCCTTAGAACTCTAATTATCCCATTATG
Organism: Cervus elaphus; assembly: GCF_910594005.1. Lineage (NCBI taxonomy): Eukaryota > Metazoa > Chordata > Mammalia > Artiodactyla > Cervidae > Cervus > Cervus elaphus. The sequence continues at coordinate 20,883,874 of NC_057830.1, forward strand.
CTTAAATGTGTAAAAGTAACCTAAGCATTATATATAACACAGAGAGAAACAGACTGATTAAAACTGAAGAGGAACATTGCCATTTCTTTTTCACATCAAGTATAATCAAGTGAAGGAACCTCTTTCCAACAGGGGGCTACAAGGAATTAAAAAAAGAATTTATTGCTCAGCTGTCTGTGGCTGCAGAAATTTATGACCAAAGGGGAAATTGCACCAGATGTGTTCTGTAGAGGGAAATGGGTCCACTGCATTTCATTAATGCTAGGAAAATTCTTACAGGAATAATCCAGTCAATTTCATCTCATCATTATAGCTTTTAGATATATCACTAACTACCCTCCACAGCCTACCAAATATCCAACATTTATTATCTGTTGACTAATTTTATTTTGTGATTCTTAATAGAGGAGAGCTAGAGAAAGGAGTTGTTGTTTAGTTGTTAAGTCATGTCTGAGTTTTTTGCAACCCCATAGACTATATAGCCCACCAGGGTCCTCTGTCCATGGGATTCTTCAGGAAAGAATAATGGAATGAGTTGCCATTCCCATCTCCAGGGGATCTTTCTGACTCAGGCATTGAACCTGCAGTAGATTCTTTACCACTGAGCCACCAGGGAAGCCCAGAGGGATAGAGCAGATATATAGGAATCTTAACGTTTAGAAGAAAATATTCTACATCCTCTTGATTTATAATACAAATCAAAGAAAGCAAATCTGGACAAAACCTTCTGGACTAGTGAGACAACAGAAAAGATGCAGTGTAACCACGGGTTAAAACCACTGATTATACACCTGATGTGAAGAACTGACTCATTTGAAAAGACCCTGATGCTGGGAAAGATTGAAGGTGGGAGGAAAAGGGGATGACAGAGGATGAGATGGTTGGATGGCATCATTGACTCAATGAACATGAGTTTGAGTATACTCCCGGAGTATCACCAACTCCGGGAGTTGGTCATGGACACGGAGACCTGGTGTGCTGGAGTCCATGGGGTCGCAAACAGTACGACACGACTGAGCGACTGAACTGAACTGATACTGCTAACTATTAGTAGTCTAGGGGTATATACCTGGCTCTGTTTTGAATACTTTACAAATACTAGCCCATTTAATCCTCACAATAACCCCATCAGGTGATTATCTGTTACCAGATCCCATTTTACAAATGAGGAAACTGAGGCATGGAGAGGCTAAGTTACTTACCCAAGGTCACAGTCATGTAACCAGTAAGTGACTTAGCCTAGTTCTAGACTGGAGTCTGTGTGACTGTGCTCAGAACCTCTTACCCTGTATGAAGACAGATACCTACCTTGAGAAAGCCAAAGAGAGGAAAATATCAAAGTACCAAATGAATCATTTGGGGCACAATTTTATTCTTGTTATTTCACATGAAGTGAAAGTTGCTCAGTTGTGTCTGACTCTTTGTGACACCATGGACTATACAGTCCATGGAATTCTCCAGGCCAGAATACTGGAGTGGGTACCCTTTCCCTTCAGGGGATCTTCCCAACCCAGGGATTGAACCCAGGTCTCCCACATTGCAGGCAGATTCTTTACCAGCTGAGCCACGAGGGAAGTCCAAGAATACTGGAGTGGGTTTGTCTTAAATAAAGTACTGCATATGCATAGCACATTTCTCTTTTTTAGGAGAAATTTTTCTACCTTGTCAGGCTTAATTCTCATTTATCGCCTTGAAAAGACTTTCTTTTCCCCACCTCCTCATACAGCCATCATCCAGAATACATTGTTGTTTATGAGATAATTTTTCAATGAATGAATCAATCAACCAATTAGTCAACAAGTGACTTAATAGCCATAGAGTTAATTTGGCCTGAAATTGAACAGAGCTTGGTGTGGATTATTATTCCAACAATCTAAGACGTTCTCAGAGCATTAGCACAGTGCTTCCTTCGACAGCTCAGGTGGTAGAGCAGAGGACTGTAGTACTTTCAGAGCATTAGCACGAGCTTTGTAGACTAGTGCTGTGAATCTCCAGTATGAATAAAATGGAGAAACCATACTGGGAAAAATAAAAGAGCTAGTCTTGATGATGTGCCAGTGAGGTACCGGATGCAAGACTGTTTGCATCATTTAACTCTCTATTTAATTTCTCACAAAGACCCATTTGGCAGATGAGAAAATGGGGGATCAAGAAATAAAGTAATTTATTCAAAGTTACACCAGCTATTAAGAATAAGCAGAAAACTGGAAATGTGACCCAAATCTTTCTAACTCTAAAGCTCTTTTCACTACCATCCAAAATTTCAGTTAAGTAAAGGAGCAAAAGACTTCCCCAGTGGCTCAGACAGTAAAGAATGTGCCCTGCAATGCAGGAGACCAGGGTTTGATCCCTGGGTCAGGAAGATCCCCTGGAGAAAGGATTAGCAACCCATTCCAGTATTCTTGCCTGGAGAATCCTATAGACAAAGAAGCCTGGCGGGCTGAACAGAACATTACAAAGAGTTGGACACAACTCAAGTGACTTAGCATGCATGCAAAGGAGCAAAGGGGCCAAGGGTGGAGTTGGTGAGGGAAGAAGAGAGAAAGAAGTGAGAATAAGATGAGACTTAGCCAAGAGAGCAGCTTTATCCATGAACCTCAGCTGCTAGTCTAGTTTGCCCTAGAAATACCCAATTATTTTAATCCCCCAATTTCCTTAGCTGGGATTAAAATAAGAATGACCCAGTTATCGCAGTCTTCCTGACAGCAAAGTCAGGGCTGACATCCAATTAATTCAGGGCTTCGCTGTGTGCTGGCATCCCTTCTGTAAGGAAGAAAGCCTCGCCTTTCTCACCTCCGAGCTGGAGGTAATTGCCCCTGCACAGGAAATCCTAAACCTCAGCGCCCTCAGGCAGCACTCTGGCCATTCATTTACAGCATCTTGGCATGGACAGCTGCAGAGGCCCCCTCCACGGTTACAGCTGTCTGTTGGGACACCTGTTCTCCCTAATTGAAGGCGATGGGCAGAGGGTCGGTTGGAGGAATATGGACAGTGACTCCTCTAATGCCTTGTGATTGGACAAAATCTCCCAAAGAGCTGTAGTGTAACAGGAGTTTGGCCCATAGCAGCATTTCTCCAGAGAAGAACTGAGTGCATATATAAGCTGGAGACACCCAATGATCTGATGACGAGCCACAGAGAAACACTTAAGGAAAGAACTGTTCGGAAGGAAGTACAAAGAAGTGAACAGTGCAAAGCCCTCTCTTTGTTGCTAATATTATACATTTAAAATTCTGTAGCCCATCCCCCTCACACTTTTTAGTAATTGGTTAATGGATGCTAAAAGCATGATGAGGAACGGTAGCATGCCCAATTTATTACTATAGTTCATTTCACAGATCGCAAGCCCACGCCCTGCACACTGCAGTGAATATATAGGTTACATTTAGAGATCGATATCACTTGGCTGCAATTTGATAAGTGCTTCTAATTTAATTTCTAGTGATGGCATTTACTTAATCAAAACTTTGGCAATGAAAACCAATTTGAGCACACTATGCAATAAGCAGATCTGGAAAAGAGGGAGAAGAAATCACAGGGTGAATAGTCAGAGTCTTTCAGTGTATGATTTCAGTTCAGTATAACTTTAATAAAAATTGTCAGTGTTTTAACAAACAGTAACTGTCCCAGCACTAGAGGAAAATGTAATGATGACAAGATATTCTACATGGAGGGACCCTGGTTGAAGATATGATCAAATCATAAGCAGCACCATCAATGTATAGAAGGCATGTAATAAAGTTTAATGGGAAATGTCTTATTAATTATATCATATATAAATAATGCCTGGTGGCTCAGACGGTAAAGCGTCTGTCTGCAATGCAGGAGCCCCGGATTCGATCCCTGGGTCGGAAGATCCCCTAAAGAAGGAAATGGCAACCCACTCCAGTACTCTTGCCTAGAAAATTCCATGGACAGAGGAGCCTGGTGGGCTACACTCCATGGGGTCGCAAAGAGTTGGAAATGACGGAGCGACTTCACTTCACAATGCATTATTATCTGATTATTTTAATCCCTTCAAGTATATATTAAAGGTTCAACCCTGCAACTCTTGTGTCTCCTGCATTGGCAGGCAGATTCTTTACCACTGTGCCATCTTTAATTATAAAAATATATCCTACCCAGGACATTTTAAAGTGATGGCTCAGATGGTAAAGAATCTGCCTGCAGTGCGGGAGCCCTAGGTTCGATCCCTGGGTTGGGAAGATCCCCTGGAGGAGGGCATGGCAACCCACTCCAGAATTCTTGCCTGGAGAATTCCACGGACAGAGGAGCCTGGTGGGCTACAGTCCATGGGGTGGCAAAGAGTTGGACATGACTGAGCAACTAACACTTTCACTTTCAGCTGTTCTTATTATATCTAAAAATTACTCTATTTAGATGTCTACTCTAAGGTATTCAGGCCCTCACATAGAACTGTTTTGTTATACACAACCAAAAATTATTCATATTCCATTGGAACTCCTAAATACAGCACAATTTTCTCATTTTATATTTTAAAGACATTGTATCTTCATAGTAAGAGTTATACAGCCACACATAAAATCATTTAACAGAAGCCCTTTTGTTTGGAACATTGGGCTTTTAGGAGAATATGGTTAAAATAAGAAGAAAGAAAGCAATTTTCAAGTCAATGATGAAAGATGAAAGACCAATAGTGAAAGAACCAAATTTCACCTCAAATCTTTAAATGAGACTGTCAAAGAAATGTCCCCATCATCCAAAAAAACAGAAAAAGCACATAGATTTGCCACAGCAAGTAAAGGAGATTCAAGTTGCTTTCCCAGCATTCTTTCTCTTGGATCTGTCTTCATTCTCCTGCACCCTTCTCCAACATCTCAGGGCATCAGCAGTCCTCAAAAAAGAAGTTCTAGAGCTCAAAATACAGAAATGACACTTTGGGCACTCTGGAACTCCTTCCTTGGTTTCCAGGAAATGGACACATGCCCCCTGCCACACACACACACACACACACACACACAAGGGTAGACAAGGAGAGAGCTTTACTGCGAACACAATACTCACCAATAAGCCACCTCCCCATCTCCCCCATGCCTCTTCTTGTATCCAGTTGAGAGAGGCAAACCCTGCAAAGAGGAGGGTGGCAGCTGTGGCTGATAGTTCTGTCCACATAGAATATGGAGGACTTAGTTCCTTTTGTCCTTACCTTTAGGTCTTTGCTTATTTCTGCATTTCTTAGCCAATTGGAAACACTGAACACCTATATATATAACCAACCTAAACATATAACCAAGCTGTTATGTTAGTTTTGGAAACACATAAATGCCTGTCCATGGGGGAAAAGAAAACTAAGATTGACATATCCAAATTATGTAATACTGTGTGAAGAATTAATTAGATCTATAAATGTCAACATGGAGAGATGTCAGGAATATAATGATGAACATGAAATGAGGCAGAATGAGAGAATAGTATTCTCTAACCTCAGTTTCCTCATCAGTAAAACAGGGATTCCTTCATTTAAGAAGTACTGAATGACTACTCTTACCAGGATCTTAGACAAGAGGGATATAGCACTGGAAAGCAAAGAAACTTTTCCTTCACAGAGGTTATGTTCTAGTGGTACAAAACAGGAAGATAGACAATAAAATAAAAAAGCTAAAATTTCAGCCAAAACAGTCAAAAAATGAAGATCATGGCATCTGGTCCCATCACTCCATGGCAAATAGATGGGAAAACAATGCAAACAGTGACAGACTTTATTTTCTTGGGCTCCAAAATCACTGCAGATGGTGACTTCAGCCATGAAATTAAAAGATGCTTGCTCCTTGGAAGAAAAGCTATGACAAACCTAGACAGCATATTAAAAAGCAGAGGTCACTTTGCCAACAAAGGTTCATATAGTCAAAGATATGGTTTTTCCAGTAGTCATGTATGGATGTGAGAGTTGGACCATAAAGAAAGCTGAGTGCCGAAGAATTGCTGCTTTTGAACTGTGGTGCTGGAGAGGACTCTTGAGAATCCCTTGAACTGTAAGGAGATCAAACCAGTCAATCCTAAAGGAAAGCAGTCCTGAATATTCATTGGAAGGACTGATGCTGAAGCTAAAGCTCCAATACTTTGGCCATCTGATATGAAGAATTGACTCATTGGAAAAGATCCTGATGCTGGGAAAGATTGAAGGCAGGAGGAGAAGGGGACAACAGAGGATGAAATGATTGGATGGTATCACCCACTCGATGGACATGTTTGAGCAAGCTGCGGAACTTGGTGATAGACAGGGAAGCCTGGCATGCTGCATTCCATGGGGTCACAAAGAATCGAACACCACTGAGCAACGAAACTGACCTGAACTGAAACTTACAGTATGGCAGGTGGTTATTTTAAGCTATGAATAAAAATAAAAACACGGAAGGAAAAAATACAGCATCAGAGGAAGAGGGCTCGGAAAATTTGCAAATCCAATCTGAAGGTAAGATTCCAATAAAGACACAATGAAGAGAAGGACTGAGGAAGGAACTTTTGTAATGACAGACATGCAGACAAGCATGAGAGAAGCTTTCTCAACCTTGTTCTGATTATCACACATTCTTTCCTGTTTCCCAGGGTGGATATAAAAATGTTCTCTTATTTTTATATCTTTTCAGGAATTTCAGTGAGAAGCTATTTGCTGGGGCTGAGAGGAGGAGAATTAAATAGTACCATTTGAGCCACTTTGTAACCTGGACCTAATTTTGTTTGAAATCAGTATATGTCTTTTAAGGGATTAGGCAGAAAGTTTTTTATTGTTATTGAGTTATTCAAAAATAATTATGTATAATACACCCAGTACTTACGCAAAAGAGTCAATACTCAAAACTCTGATGCTGAGAAATTTTTGTAGGCTGAATGAAAGGATCTGACTTATTGCCTGAAGAACAATTCAATATAAGTCAAAAGCTTGCCTCTGAAATTTATTGTTTAACCTAATGTTGGCTACAAAGCTAACCATAAAGTTAATAGCAGAAGAGATTCTATGGCAAATGGGAGGATATCAAAATTAATGTCTAGAAAGAACTGGGCATGAAATTCCCTTTAATCTAGAGCATGCGTGCATGCTTAGTTGTATCTGACTCTTTGCAACCCCATGGACTATAGCTCACCAGGCTCCTCTGTCCATGGGATTTCCCAGGTAGGAATACTGGAATGGTTTGTGATGTCCTTCTCTGGGGGGGTCTTCCTGACCCAGGGATCAAACCTGCATCTTTTGTATTTCCTGCATTGGCAGGCAGATTCTTTACCACTTCCATGGTAAAGAACGGTACCACCTGGGAAGCCATTTTCTTAGTTGAATGGACCTGCAATATTACGCAAGATGGATCACATCTCTGAGACTCAATTTCCACATTTATAAATGGATATACACTTCTGCTTCTCAGGACTTGAAGAAGAGGATAAATAAATGTTCGCTCTACATCTTTCCTTCTGCTGGACTATAAGCTCCGTGAGGGCAAGAAGTATGTCTGCCGTGTTAATCTCAAAGCCCCAGGAAGTATTGTGTGCCCTCCTGACATATAAAAGGGGCTTGCTAAAATTTTAAACATGATTTCTTGAATATTTGAGAAGGTATGGAATACCGTCTGGCACAGAGGAGAACCTTATATTAGTTTCATCCTCTCTTTTCTTTCCTCCAATACTCTAGGGATCTTTCTCTGCCTAAACCACTTAACCTGGTCCTACATTAATAATTATGATTTCCAAGAGGTTTTCCTTGGTTTGTAATTGACTAGTCAGGTGAATAACAGAGAGCTTCATGCCAATAAACATGACCAAGGCACCGAAAAGGACTCCTTTCACCAGAGGATGATCCCTAGGTAGGCACGGGATCTCTCACCAGCTCTGGCATCCTAAAATACAGGGTACAGCTCTTTTCTGTGACATAAAAATAATGCAGAGATCTCCTTCCCTCAGCAAGAACCTCAGTCCAGCACCTTACTCAAGAGAGACCTATACTTTCTGCCCAAAGCAGGCACTTTCATTCAAAGTGTTCAGAGTACAGGAGGGATCAGCAGACGGTGACCACAGCTTCCTGGCCAGGACTCTAGATGAAGTGGCTAGAAACACAAATGGGGCCACCTTCTCCCTCTCCCTGGCTGCCATATCATCTCAGAGCAGAGGGTAGGCAACTACTAATGGTACTAAAGGTCTAATCTATCCCTAAAAACAGTCATCCCTAACCCTTTTTGGCACCAGAGACTGGTTCCGTGGAAGATGATTTTTCCATGGACCAAGGGAGTGGGATGGTTTCGGGATGGTTCAAGATCATTACATTTATTGTGTATTTTTTTTCCTATTATTATTACATCAGCTCCACCTCAGATCATCAGGCATTAGACCCCAGATGTCAGGGACCCCTACCTTAAAGGAAAGAGATTGAGGCGGGACCTCAGGTATAAACGGTATGAAGAGAAGTTGCACAACATAATGTTTAGGTGCACTCTGAAGTCAGATTTATTCAAACTCCAACTGAACTAACAGTTACAGCCCTTTGACAAGAGCTTAAACTGTCTGCTCCTCAGTGTCTCCTATATGATATGATCCTAACAGCCAACATCTACTGAACATGCCTTATGGACTAGGCACTGTTAACATGTGTCTGCATTAAATCCCTACAATAACTCAGTAAGGTAGGTGTTAGTATTAACCTCATTCCACAGATGAAGAAACAAACACATGGAGTAGTTACATTACCTGCCCAAGTTCAAGGCCCAATGCAACGAGCCAGCACTCTTGTTCACTATATACTTGTGAGAACTGAATTAGCTGCTATGTGAAAAGTACTTAAAATAGTGCCTGGGAAATTCTCACGCTTTGGGGAAAAACATGAATGAAACTGCCTGGCTAGAAATGAGGGATCAATCCATAGGCAGCAGGGTCAGTTAATGAACATTAGAGTTTGGGATAATCTACAAGAAGCCATGAAGGTTGGAGAAGATGAGAAATATCAGAGGTTGGAACAGATGAGGGGAAGTCAGCTAAGAGACGGTGGCAGTGATTTATGTGTGAAATGAGAATGGCCTCAAAGAGCGTGATGGCTTGGAGAATGGGAAGGCAAAAGTTCATGACAGCACAGTGGCTGTTAAGAAGGGTAATGATCTGGAAAGGCAATCTCACAGAAAAGGGGACTTCAAGATGGCCCTTTGAATTACATGAGGATATCATCAGTACTTTAAAAATAGGTGGAGGGCCAGGAGTTAAAGTGGGCTTTCAGATAAGGCAGATGCATCCCATTTCAGTCACGTTAACTTTTAAAGGAAAGCAAAACATGGCAGACAGGTAGTAGATAAGGAAAAAGGCTTCTCTTGAATACATGAGACTGGACACGAAAAACGCCATTAAAAAGAGAGCTCTGAAATGGAACCACCTGGAGAAAACCTCTGCTTTTGTATTTTTCTCTCAGCAATCACAACTTGTTGGGCTCCAACTCTTTATTATTTCATTTTAATACTTTCTTCTTTTATAGGAGCAGGAGAGCTTTGTGGAAGCTTAAGAAATATTCACGTGTGCTTCTTTTGGGAATAAACTGTTACATGAAATAATTTATTTTGGTGGATTCTTGGGGCTTGAGTCTTTATCTTGAAAAGAGAAAAGAAAAGTCTCTTAAAGTGGCTTCTCAACGGTAATAACTAAAAGAGACAACAAGGGGAGAAAAAGCTTTCATGACCTTTCATGTGAACATTCTGTTGAATTGTTCAAATTATAAAAACTCATGTGTGAGTTCTTCAATTTGAAAAGTGCACAAAATAAACTTTCTGCTCTCCTCAGAAATGATGTGATATTATCTCTGCAGGAGAAGAGATTGGGAAGGTTCAGAACATTCTTTAGGCTTTTCAATTGATGACAAATCAAAAGGGGTGCCTTCCTATGTCAAGAGGCTCATTTGCTGCTCTCTATGCCTGCCAAAGTCCAATATGCTGAAATGCTCACTCTGTTGTTCCTCTCCACAGGACACTTTACACCATCAGGCGTTAACTGTTGAACTGCCAGTCTCAGCTACCACTGTTAAATCCTCACAGTCTTAGCCACCCAGAGAGTTATATGAGACATGGCTCCCTTTGCAGGAAGTTGTCTTGTGCCTAAAACAGTTTAATAGAGAATGAGGATTTCAATAAAAGTAGAAACAGATGGCAGCAAGAGTGTGAATGCATCTAAAATGCAAAACTCTCTTCTTCCTAGAGAGCCCTCACCTTACTACATCTGAATAGGTGATGCCAGCAGGTGTATAAATGACAACCTTTTCATTCAGCACTTTCTTGGTAGTGTAGCACTGCTCAAGTTACTAAAACCTTCTGGGTTCTCAGTTTCCTCACATGTAAAATGATGATATAATGCCTACTTTACTATATTGCTACTGGGAAAATTACATATATAACACACCTAGAATAGCGCTTAAGCAATCAACGAATGTTCATACCTCTCTCCCTCCTGGTTCTGAATCATGAGTGTTTCCTGAAATCCTGTTCCAACATTTATCAGAATCCACTCCTATTTGCATCCATGCCCCTTGAGGGGTCATGGGTCATATATAAAACTATAAATGGTAAACACTATTGGGCTGGAAAAATCTTAGGAGGTTTTTTTTGACACTGCTGTACCTTATACTAAGGGAGTTAAGGAGTGCCCCTGTACTAGCTTAACTCAAACAAAAGATTTTAACATGAATTTTGCAATAAAACCCCACAAGACAAAATGAAGGTCAGACAAAAGGAGACAGCAAGAAGAAGAGGAAGGACTACGGAGGGAAAATAGTAGAGAGAGAGATGGATCCTCACCTTTTGTCTTAAGGGGTTTGTGTCCGCACTTTTCCATTAATTACTGGCATATCTTTAGCATCTGCTCATAAAGACGCTTACTAGAGAATACTAGAGCTTTCTCTCCTGTCCACTATATTTGGATCAACAGGAAAATACCCAGATTATATAGATTCTACATATTAACATAGGAAAAGATGGAGAAGTAGGAGGTATCATCAGAGAACACTGTATATTAGATTAGGGAATTCAAGATGGTAGGCTTTAACCAATTCTAGAGCTTCTGTAATTCGAGACCCATAATACTTATCCAAGTAACATAAAATACTTTCCCAACGCCACTGAAGCCTTCTTAAATTTCTATCCTCCAGGTCCATCATATAAATCCATCTGAAGCCACTGATCTAACTATGCCATGTTTTATCCTAAGATTAGCTGTGGAATCCTAGGAAGTCAGACATTCCAGAAGACTGCACACAACACAAAGGATTTTAGGTAACACTACCTAGAGATACGCTGATCACTTTCACCAATTTGTCCAAAGAAACTAGATTAAAATAGTTAAATACTTCAAGGTTACTTTACCTTAAGTTAAATACATTAATATATTAAAACAACATTGTGTGTGTGTGTGTGTGTGTGTGTGTGCGCGCGCGCGCTCAGTCGCTCAGTTGTGTCCAACACTTTGTAATTCTCACAGACTGTAGCCCACCAGTTTCCTCTGTCCATGAAATTTTCCAAGCAAGAATACTAGAGTGGGTTGCCATTTAATACTTCATGGGATTTCCCCAACCCAGGGATCAAACCCATGTCTCCTGCATTGGCAGGTGGATTCTTTATCACTGTGACACCTGGAAAGCCCAAGGTATTAACACATCTAAGCATTAAACCTTAATGCTTAAGAGAAACCAAAGAAAGCACAGAACTGCATTGGCCCCATTCCTTATACAACTTTACAGAGCACCATACAGGTGACAAGCACTATTCTAAATGCCTGAATTACAGAGAACGACTAGACTGTCCTCAAGAAGATTATACTCTGTCAAGGGAAACTTGCCCACCATTACACATATACAAAATAGTCTGAACATCCTTTAGCAGTAGTAGAGGTTCCAGGTATCCTGGAAGCACAGAGATGCCAGCCACTGAACCGAAACTTTAAGAAATACGGAGACTGGAAGAACACTCCAGGCAGATTATGCACAAAACACGGAAGTGTGGAAGAGTACGGTAGATTGAGGGCTGACAGTGCTTTAGCCTTACAATCCCTCAGGGTTATACCGTGGCAGTGACACGTAGGTCCTAGGGATTAGATTTGGTAGACAGTGCCTGAAGAACTCTGAATGGAGGTTTGTAACACAGTACGGGAGGCAGTAACCAAAACCAGCCCAAAGAAAAAGAAATTCAAGAAGGCAAAATGGTTGTCTGAGGAGGCCTCACAAATAGTTGAGAAAAGAAGAGAAGTGAAAGGCAAAGGAGAAAGGGAAAGATATCCCCAACTGAATTCAGAGTTCTAGAGAAGAGCAAGGAGAGAGGAGGAAGCCTTCTTATGTGAACAATGCAAAGAAATAGAGGAAAACTACAGAACGGGCAAGACTAGAGATCTCTTCAAGAAAATTGGATTACCAAGGGAACATATCACGCAAAGATGGGCACAATAAAGGACAGACACAGCAAGGACCTAAAAGAGGCCAACGTATTAAGAAGAGGTGGCAAGAATACACAGAAGAACTATACAAAAAAGGCTCTAATGACCCGAATAAACACGATGGTGTGGCCACTCACCTAGAACCAGACATCCTGGAACGTGAAGTCAAGTGGACCTTAGGAAAATTTACTACAAACAAAGCTAGTGGAGGTGATGGAATGTCACCTGAGCTATTTCAAATCCTAAAAGATGATGCTGTGAAAGTGCTGCACTCAATATGCCAGCAAATGTGGAAATCTCACCAGTGGCCACAGGACTGGAAAAAGTCCATTTTCATTCCAATCTCAAAGAAGGGCAATGCTAAAGAATGTTCAGACTACCGTACAATTACACTCATTTCACATGCTAAGCAAGGTAATGCTCAAAATCTTTCAAGCAAGGCTTTAGCAGTACATAAACTTCCAGATGTACAGGCTGGATTTAGAAAAGGCAGAGGAACCAGAGGTCAAATTGTCAACATATGCTGGATCATAGAAAAAACAAGGGGATTCCAAAAAAAAAACATGTACTTCTGCTTCATTGACTACACTAAAGCCTCTGACTGTGTGGATCACAACAAACTGTAGAAAATTCTTAAGGAGATGGGAATACCAGACCACCTTACCTGCCTCCTGAGAAACCTGTATGTGAGTCAAGAAGCAACAGCTAGACCTGGACATGGAACAGTGGACTGTTTCAAAATTCAAAAAGGAGTACGTCAAGCCCATATATTTTCACTCTGCTTATTTCACTTAGATGCAAAATATCAAGCTGGATGAATCACAAGCTGAAATCAAGACTGCCAGGAGAAATATCAACAACCTCAGATATGCAGATGATACTATCCTAATGGCAGAAAGCAAAGACGAACTAAAGGGCCTCTTGATGAAGGTGAAAGAGAAGAGGGAAAAAGTTGACTTAAAACTCAACATTCAAAAAACGAAGATCATGGCATCCAGTCCCATCACTTCATGGAAAATTGAAAGGGAAAAAGTGGAAACAGTGGCAGACTTTATTTTCTTGGGCTCCAGAATCACTTTGGATAGTGACTGTAGCCATGAAATTAAAAGACACTTGCTCCTTGGAAGAAAAGCTATGACAAACCTAGACAACATATTAAAAAGCAGAAACATTACCTTGCCAACAAAGGTCTGCATAGTCAAAGATACTATTTTCCAGTGGTCATGTATGGATGTGAGAGTTGGACTGTAAGGAAAACTGAGCACCAGAGCATTGATGCTTTTAAACTGTGGTGTTGGAGAAAACTCTTGGGAGTCCCTTGGACTGCAAGGAGATCAAACCAGTCAATCCTAAAGGAAAACAACCCTGAATATTCATTGGAAGGACTGAGGCTGAAGCTGAAGCTCCAATACTTTAGCCACCTTATGTGAAGAGCAGACGCCTTGGAAAAGAGCCTGATGCTGGGAAAGATTGAAGGTAAAAGCAGAAGAGGGTGGCAGAGGATGAGATGGTTGGATGGCATCATCTACTCAATGGACAGAGTCTGAGCAAATTCCAGGAGATAGTGAAGGTCAAGGAAGCCTGGAGTGCTGCAGTCCATGGAGTCACAAAGAATCCGACAGGACTTAGCGACTGAACAAGTATTTAACCTGAGTCCCTTGACAGGTAGAACCTAAAATAAGAATTTAGGAATTAATGTTTCATTTGGTAGGTACAAGCCCAAGACTATACAAGTGACAAAAGAAAAAAAGAAAAGAAAGGAAACAAGGGGTGATATGATACAAGGTGATGTTATAAAACTATAATAAGTATAGCTTTACAAGCAAAGACACAGAGCATGTCACTCAGCAAATACATTCCCTCAGTTCCTCTTCAGATGAGCCACACCAGAAATAGTTCACAAATAAGAAAAAGGAGGAGAAGGGGACGACAGAGGATGAGATGGTTGGATGGCATCACCAGCTCAATGGACATGGGTTTGGGTAGACTCTGGCAGTTGGTGATGGACAGGGAGGCCTGGCGTGCTGCGGTTCATGAGGTTGCAAAGAGTCGGACACAACTGAGTGACTGAACTGAACTAAAAAAGGAAAAAAAAGTACCTATCAGCTTTTCCACCAGTTAAATTTCCCTACTCCCCATTGAGTCAGCAGGCCCCTTGACAGCTGATCAAGAAACCAGGTTCTACACTAGGGTGTGATGTTTACCCAGGATGAAAACAGAGGGATGACCTGTTGCAGATGGTGTGACAATAAAGAAAGAGAAAGCAGGAGGCAGCTGGGGACTCTGAGAAGCCATTGTGACTAGAAAGCAGAAAGCATGGACAGAGACAGGGAACATGAGACAGAAATAGCAGAGATTAATTCGTGAATGGCTTGACATGCACTTTTGAAAATTTAGATTTTATTCTGTAGGTTAAGAATATTTGAGGAAGGAAAGTGAAGTTCAGGTAGATATAATACAAGGTTAATTGAATGTCTAGGTAAAAGTAGATCTGTATTTTCTACTAACTGTTTCAATATTTGGCCAAAGTTAAAGAAATTCATTTCAGGCTATTCCAAGTTGAGATTTAGACAATTAACTGATGCTACAATCATACAGGGAGCAAACAAATTGTCATGAATAAGCAATGGTAGATGTTCTTGCCTGTTTTGTTTAACTGCAAATAGGAATTAGATTTACTGAGACAACAGATGGATACCAGGTTCACATGGTACCTTGAGTTGGTCTAGAACTGGCTGATAGGATTACTGAAATTCTCTGGAAAAGTGCCTCTTTTCACACCTGGCTTACAAAGCAATCACCCAACTATGCAATCACATTTAGTACTTTGAAACAACCAAGAATAACATTTGGCATTTTGGGGAAGAATGATTTTTTTTTTCACTGTATAGTAATAGTTGTTGTCAGCCAATGTTTCTAGACAGCTTTCCACAATCTATAATCTCATTTAATCAGCATAGCAAGATTATGAGAAAGAGAATTATTATTCCCTAATACAAATGTAGAAATTCAGACTCAGAAACATTAATGTGCCCAATGAAAAGTGAAGTGTTAGTTGCTCAGTCATGTCCGATTCTTTGCGTGACTCCATGGACTGTAGCCCACCAGGCTCCTCTGTCCATGGAATTGTCCAGGTAAGAATACTAGAGTGGGTTGCCATTCCCTTCACCAGGGGATCTTCTGGACCCAGGGATCGAACCCGGGTCTCCTGCACTGCAGGCAGATTCTTTACCACCTGAACCACCAGGGAAGCCTAATATTTAAAAATAATTAACAGTGCTATTGAAATTTGGACCTCAATTCATTTGTCTCCAAGGCTCACATTTTTCCTGGTGTACTTTGCTGCCTCACGGAGACTTTTGTGAGAGGACAATGTGTTTTTTCCCTACTAAGAACACAAAGCCTTAGAAGTTGAAAATGTATCCAAATGGCTATACTTCTCCTATGGCAAATTTCTGAAAATCTTTCTTAAACAGATTGATCTTCAGTTCAGTTCAGTTCAGTTACTCAGTCATGTCCGACTCTTTGCGACCCCATGAATCGCAGCATGCCAGGCCTCCCTGTCCATCACTAACTCCCGGAGCTTACTCAAATTCATGCCTATCGAGTCGATGATGCCATCCAGCTATTTCATCCTCTGTCACCCCCTTCTCCTCCTGCCCCCAATCCCTCCCAGCATCAGGGTCTTTTCCAATGAGTCAACTCTTCACATGAGGTGGCCAAAGTACTGGAGTTTCAGCTTCAGCATCAGTCTTTCCAATGAAC
The DNA here is from genome assembly GCF_910594005.1 of Cervus elaphus. Classification (NCBI taxonomy): domain Eukaryota; kingdom Metazoa; phylum Chordata; class Mammalia; order Artiodactyla; family Cervidae; genus Cervus; species Cervus elaphus. The sequence continues at coordinate 20,900,038 of NC_057830.1, forward strand.
ACCCAGGACTGAACTCTTTTAGGATGGACTGGTTGGATCTCCTTGCAGTCCAAGGGACTCTCAAGAGTCTTCTCCAACACCACAGTTCAAAAGCATCAATTTTTCGGCACTCAGCTTTCTTCACAGTCCAACTCTCACATCCATACATGACTACTGGAAAAACCATAGCTTTGACCAGACGGACCTTTGTTGGCAAAGTAATGTCTCTGCTTTTTAACATGCTGTCTAGGTTGGTCATAACAGATTGATCTTAGATAACACCAAATCTTGAGGAAATGAGTTCCCTGTAAATGATTTGAAGTTGTCTTCCCACTAAGGGATTTTGTTCACACACTTAAAGCCTCCAGAGTTCCCATGATTTTACTATTCCAGAATTCCTCTCCATGATTTCAAAGGTTTTTAAAAATCATACATCATCCTTCACGGTCAATAGACCTGAATTTAAATCATTGTAGGTATTAATTTGAAGAAGATTTAACTTCTCTGAACATCCTTTTCCTTGGATGTAAATGAGGCTCATGGTGGCTCACTTATAGGATTTCTAGTTTGTTAGATGGGATATTAATACAGAGGAAGAAATAGGCAACAATTTGCCTGAGAGTTGCAAGAGCATCAAGTATCAGTTGCCCCAGTGGAGCTCATACCTCCACCTAATCCTGATTGGATGTTTGACTCTCCCGTGCTCAATCCCTTTATTTCTTTGGAGGTCAAAATAATGAAACTGCCTTCAGAAATAAAGACACAATAGAGATGAGGAGTGAGTGATTAGAGTATTTGCACTTTAATCTATGCAGAGAAACAGAGTGACAGTTTGTCTCTTGTGTTCTGTTTTGCAGTTAATGTCAAATAGGACAGAATAAAAGAAAAGATATATAAGATCCTTCAGACTCCCCTATCTGTCTAGAATCTGCTTCTCTGGCCCTGATTTTGTCCCAGCCTCTGGGTCTCACCTTTAGTCTCCCCTTTCTTTCTGCTTCTGATTCCAGTTTTACTCATGTTAGCCAGCCTGACCCCTCATCTTCACCTGTATTCCTAGCTTTTATGTGGCAACCAGTCTGGTTCCTTCTCATTCTCAATTCATCTGTTTAAAACATTATAGAATCAAATGAATTCTTTTTGACAGCTGAGTAATATTCCATGGTGTATATGTACCACAGCTTCCTTATCCATTCATCTGCTGATGGGCATCTAGGTTGCTTCCATGTCCTGGCTATTATAAACAGTGCTGCGATGAACATTGGGGTACACGTGTCTCTTTCAGATCTGGTTTCCTCAGTGTGTATGCCCAGAAGTGGTATTGCTGGGTCATATGGCAGTTCTATTTCCAGTTTTTTAAGAAATCTCCACACCGTTTTCCATAGCGGCTGTACTAGTTTGCATTCCCACCAACAGTGTAAGAGGGTTCCCTTTTCTCCACACCCTCTCCAGCATTTATTGCTTGTAGTCTTTTGGATAGCAGCCATCCTGACTGGCGTGTAATGGTACCTCATTGTGGTTTTGATTTGCATTTCTCTAATAATGAGTGATGTTGAGCACCTTTTCATGTGTTTGTTAGCCATCTGTATGTCTTCTTTGGAGAAATGTCTGTTTAGTTCTTTGGCCCATTTTTTGATTGGGTCATTTATTTTTCTGGAATTGAGCTGCAGGAGTTGCTTGTATATTTTTGAGATTAATCCTTTGTCTGTTTCTTCATTTGCTATTATTTTCTCCCAATCTGACGGCTGTCTTTTCACCTTACTTATAGTTTCCTTTGTAGTGCAAAAGAAGCTGTGGTACATATACACCATGGAATATTACTCAGCTGTCAAAAAGAATTCATTTGAATCAGTCCTAATGAGATGGATGAAACTGGAGCCCCTTATACAGAGTGAAGTAAGCCAGAAAGATAAAGAACATTACAGCATACTAACACATATATATGGAATTTAGAAAGATGGTAATGATAACCCTATATGCAAAACAGAAAAAGAGACACAGAAATACAGAACAGACTTTTGAACTCTGTGGGAGAATGTGAGGGTGGGATGTTTCAAAAGAACAGCATGTATACTATCTATGGTGAAACAGATCACCAGCCCAGGTGGGATGCATGAGACAAGTGCTCGGGCCTGGTGCACTGGGAAGACCCAGAGGAGTCGGGTGAAGAGGGAGGTGGGAGGGGGGATCGGGATGGGGAATAAGTGTAAATCTATGGCTGATTCATATCAATGTATGACAAAACCCACTGAAATGTTGTGAAGTAATTAGCCTCCAACTAATAAAAAAATTAAAAAAAATAAAAAATTAAAGCATGTAAAAAAAATAAATAAATAAAAAATAAAACATTATAGAAGATTTCTAAACAAGATGGTGCTAGAATAATACATGTTTTATACCTTTTCCCTCAACTTTCACTAAAGCAACAAATGAATGTAAAAATTAAGATGCAGAAACATTTTTAATATTTGAACTTGCAGCTTTGTAACAATATCTCTAGGATATTTCCATATATATATATACACACATATATATATTATATGTCATAGTATATATATATATATATCATAGAAAATGCACATATATATATATATATCATAGAAAAAGGGTTAAAAGTATAAAATAACAATGTCATTGGTCTCATCACCATGTCATGAGCTTATCAAAGGTTTTCATTTACTTTGTTTTGCTTTCATTTGCTTTCAAAATGTTAATTAGCCTACATTATTTCTCTAAACAGAAACAAGATACTTGTTGTTTCTTTTTAAGGAAAACAAAGGCAGAAATAGAAATATAAAATACCTTACAATATCACCTAGATCTTAGAAGTAACCAAGACTGTAGTTTACTTTTATTTCGTCTCCTTTGGATAATAAATAGTAGTACTAAGTACTCTGAAATATGCCCCAAGGCTAATAAATAAGAAGCAGTATATAATTCCCACAGGAAAACAATGTACATGCTAATGATCCTGTGGTATGGTAAAATGTTGATATTTGAAATATTTCATTATGAGTTTGGTACTAAATTTGAAATATGCTATTAAAATGCCACAAAACACTTAACAGCATGACTATTAAACTGGCTTTAATTTTCCATTTAATCATGAAGAATACACAGATTAAATTTAGATTTATTTTCAGCATATTTATATAGTCATATCTCTTTTCAGGGCTATTATTATATTCCCAGAAGCATTCTTCATCAGCACTCTAGCAAAGAGAATTTAATATCTCTGTTTACCTTCTTAAATTTCTGTTTTCCAAGGAACACCATGATCCAATACTGTGTGTAAGAAATTAACCCAATTATGGTGTTCCAATCTTGAGACACAACATAATAGTTTTTTAGGTAAATAGCAAACATGCAAGGAGTTGGGAAGGAGAAGTAATGAGTAGAGAATTAGAAAATTTTATTGCAGTCCATGGGGTGCTACAGTCCATGGGGTCACAAAGCCGGACATGATTTAGCAACTGAACAAGAAATTGAAGAGTTTAGAAAATTATAAGAGTATTAATACTGAAGCTTCAAAACCTCTTCCAGTTTAGCCTGTAATAGCTGAAACATGATTTGTAGATTTATGTTATCTGACACTTTCTCAATATTCATAACTTCCTTCTGAAAGTGAAAGTAATAGTTGCTAAGTCGTGTCTGACTCTTTGTGATCCCATGGACTGTGCCCACCAGGCTCTTCTGTCCATTGAATTCTCCAGGCAAGAATACTGGAGTGGGTTGCCATTCCCTTCTCCAGGGGATCTTCCCGACCCAGGGATCAAACCCACGTCTCTTGCACCTCTGGCATTATAGGCAGATTCTTTACCATCTGAGCCACCAGGGACGTCCAGGAATTTGGAGAGAATGAGATCATATTTTTGAGCCTGTTTTAAAAGTGTTACTGAAAGCACTCTCCAAAAAGTCTCTGTTTCAGGAATTTTTACAGAACAGAAGGCAACAGCTAATTTGCCAACTGGTAGTGGCCAATATGTACTAGGGCAGGTTTTAGGCTAAGTGTCTTTACCTGCATCATCTAAACTAATGTTCACAAGAAAACTAAGAATTAAATATGATTAGTTTTTGCAATTTTACAGATGAGAAAACTGAAATAAACCCAAGTTAAGCAACAAAGTAAGACAGTGGTAAGATCGAGAGTCATATCATCTGGGCTACCAATCACACCATGAGGGGTTCTACTTGACTAAATGTTAGAGTCATCTGGGGACCTTTTAAAACAATATTGATCCCTAGGATGCACTTCAGACCAACTAAATCAGAATATCTGGAGTTCAGACACAGAAATAATTGGTCTTCCTTCTTCACTTCCTTCCTCCCTCCTTTCTTTCTTTCCTTTTTTAAAGTTACCTGTGTGATTCCATGTACAATCAAGTTTGAGAATCACATCACTTTCCTATTATTGAAGAAAAGTAAAGGTAATGTTGAGCTGATGGCTGAGGGATTAACAAGAGTTTAGCATTTGGGAAATCATAAAACAAGGTACTCCAGGTAAAAGAAAAGCATTAGCAAAGGTATGGGATGTTAATACAAAGGATATGCAGTGTGTCTAGACTAAAAGTTTGATTTTGAATCTTGAGTTCCCTAATAATAATCTGTCATTTTATTCATCATGTAATGGAGAGCTTTTAAATGTTTTCAAGTATGAGAGTGAAAGAGAATCTGATCAATTGTAGAATAATGGCTCTTTGGGGGGACAGATAGAATAAAGATTAATAACTGGCTTAGGATTAATTAAAATAATTTAAAGAATTCACTTTGGCCAGTGGTTTGTTCTATGGCATTCTACTACAAAGGAGATCACACTGTTAGGTATTTATAGTTTAATTCAAAGTTAATTCTCTAGGGTACTTTTATACCACAGCTGTTATCCCAAAGTACAAAAACTTAAGAGATTTAAAATAAATTTACCAATCATTTAGGTTTTAATAGAACTGAAGTGATTCACTAGCCTTTGATTGGTGTCATGACAATTTCACCCTACACAGAGTAAAGGTGACAGCAGGAATGAAAACTCACATTTTAAAATTAGACTCACTTATTTTTCTTCAAGAAAACTCTACTTGAGCCATGGAAACAAATGACACTTCTAAAACCATCGCTTATTCAGAAAAATCACATCCTCTTTACTGAACTGATACATAGTTTCAATCCTCCTACCCATTTTGAAATGAAATATGGAAGGCAATGGAATACTACAATGAATTACAGAGAAAGGCCGTCTCTTCTCTTTTCCTCCCTTTCCCTGCAGTCCCTCTAAAAACCCAAGCTTCTTATTTCCTTTGGAAGTGGAGTCAACTGAAGAGTCTCCTGACAAATGGCAAGAGGAAGAGAAGAGTCTAGCAGTCATTCTCATGCGACAGTCCAAGAGAGAATTAAGCCATAATGCCAGCCTAAGGTACCTATTGTATATAATGAATTAACTTCTTTCCTACGCAGGTAGGATGGTGGTGTTCACCATCCTTGGGAAAACTGAGAAAACAGTCATCACTTTTCTGGTAGAACCTGAATGATAAATCAGAAGTCTGGAAGAATGCTGAATTGTTCAAAGAAGAGGAAGACAGAACATCAAATCTTCTTTTTCCTGAGGAGCCTGATGGGCTACAGCTCATGGGGTTGCAAAAGAGTCAGACATAACTTAGAGACTAAACAACAAAACCATCATCCCAGGTTCATGTAAACAATTAGATTGGAATTTAGGGACACAGATCAAGACAATTTTCCTTCTTTGATTATCCTATGTCTCCTGAAAACAGTCAGCCTGGGAATATGTCAATTAGCCATATACTTACAATCAGTAACAAAATAACCTATGGGGAATGATGTTCTAAGAACAAGAAATTGGAGATTCAGTATAAATAACATTATCTGGTCTTAAATAAACCTGTAAATGGCCATTTGAATAACTCTATGTTCCTTGAAGTATTTGATTTCTGAAGTTAAAAAACATGACAGAAAATAGAAATTCTTTTTTCTCTTTTCTAAGATCTCACTAACATGGCAATAAAGAAATTTTAAAAGAGGAATTCTGTTTCTGTCTGCGTAACATATTAAATGGGGGTTTCCAAGGTGGCTCAGTGGTAAAGAATCCTCCCGCCAAGCAGAAGACAAGGGTTCGATTCCTGGGTTGGGAATATCCCCTGGAGAAAGAAATGGCAACCCACTCTAGTAGCCTTGCCAGGGAAATCCTGTAGACAGAGGAGCCTGGCAGGCTACAGTCCACGTGGTTGCAGAGAGTCTGACATGACTTAGTGACTAAAACAACAAGAGCATGTTAGATATCCAAATGGTCCTCACAATTAAATGCTGACAAAAGACATTATTAATTACTGCATTTGCAGAGCAGGTACAAAATAAAGAACCCACAGAAATCAAATGAAGACGTAAAAGGAAAACAAGCAAAAAAAGAGAAAAAAAGCTGACTTTTTACTTTTTATTAAGTTTCTGTGGAGATGTTAATCTTCTTATTTTATGGCTATCCAGGTTGTGGAGGAGAGAGAAAATGTCACAGACCTCCTCAGTTCAGTTCAGTTCAGTCACTCACTTGTGTCGACTCTTTGTGACCCCATGAATCGCAGCACGCCAGGCCTCCCTGTCCATCACCAACTCCCGGAGTCTACCCAAACCCATGTCCATCGAGTCAGTGATGCCATCCAGTCATCTCATCCTCTGTCATCCCCTTCTCCTCCTGCCCCCAATCCTTCCCAGCATTAGGGTCTTTTCCTAGAGGTCCCAGCTTTATTTGGGTGGAGTGAAGGGGTGACTTTCACTCCACCCAAATAAAGCTGGGGCCTCTAGGAGCTGATTTGTAAGTAAAATAATGAATGAAAAGTAAGTCCACCTTCTCAAATGGCATGATACAGGCATCACACTGTCTTGGTTTTGGTGAAGAGTACAGGTGGAAAAAGGATACCCACCCTAAGAGAGCATAACTACAAACTACCTCTCTTGCTACCAGCGTGGTAAGAAAAACCTCAATCAACTAATTTAATATGAAATGGTTGGCTATGCTCCATGCAGAAGTAAACACAAATCCTCTCTAAAGGAACTCACTTTCAATCCAGGCTTCAAAAATTCCCACAAATAACATTCAAATAAACCACATGCTCACAGTCTAACAGCCCAAAACATACAAAAACACAAAGAACCATCCCTGAGAGACATCAAAAGCAATAGACAGCAGAATCAGATCTGCATAGATCCCAGGGAATGGTATTACTAGGCACAAAATATAAAATTGCTATATCTGATATGTTTAAAGAATAAAAGAAAAATAAAGAAAAGAATATTTCCTATTCCAAATGTGAATAGGAAATAGATTCAGAAATAACTGAAGAGATTGGGCAAAGAACCAAATAATTCTTCCGATATTAAAAATATCTTCCATCTAGGTATAGAAACCAAGTGGAGAGCATAGCTCCTACTCTAACAATAGGAATAAGTCAGATATCCTATAAAAATCATGTTTGAGCCTCTCAGAGAGCTGAGGCCACAGGTAAGCTATGAAACTAAAATCCAAAAGGATGGCAGTGCTCTCCATGAAGAAACGAAACTCACATCTTTGCAGAGCAGCAGAAATAGGAGGTAGCCACCACATAAATGGGCAAGAAAACATCTGAGATTTTAGTTAAATGTTAAGGAGTATATTGGGGCTGGTGAGATGGTTGAGGATGCCTGAAAGTCCCAGACACAAGAGAAGTCTGCATTCACCCACAAAATCATTTCCCCTGATCTTCATGGAATGTTTATGAAAAAGATTACAGGCAGCAGAGGAGAGTTGAAAGAGATTACCTCCATGGTAAAGATACACCTAAGTGTGAGGGTGAAGAAGAGAATGAGGGTAAATCTCCCTTGATCTGGAAGTTGTGAAAGAGACAAAGTCTGTCGCTGCTGGCAGAGGGCAGGAAAACCTACTGTGCTCTCCTGAGCGGAGTCCTTAGCTCTCAATCTGATTTGAGGTCACTGCTCTTTTCAAGTTGTAAGAAACCCGCTTTGATCTCAAGTTATTCTGATCACTTTCACAAGATTCTCAAATATGGGGAAAAGCAAATTATATTATCTAACAATCTCAAAGTCACTTTTTAGGTAAATGAATAGAATAACTATGAAACATGAAAGTAGTTCACTGATTCACGCAATGGAGTTACTTGGTTACCCAAAATTTATTTGGCAAAACTGAGAATCTTTTTTCTATGGTAAGTATCAGCACTCCATAGAGAAGTGTGGCAGAAAACAGGGCCATTTCACCTCTAGGTAAGAAGAGGCAGTTTTTAGTTATGCTACAATCATGGTCCTTCCTTGATCACCACCAAAAAATATTATTTCCTCCAACTTTCAGAGACTTTCTGGATATCTAGAACCAACTCAGCTCTCTTAATTAAATAAATAAATGAGAGAGACAGAAATTTAAAATGCAAAATGACTGTATGAGATTTTAATATATTGAGAGGATTGTATTCTACATGTGAGTGATCTATCAGAGTAGATTATAACTACAACTATATATGGAAAGAGATAGAGAAGTGGATGTCTGAAAAAGGAAGGGGGATAATTTAATTTCATAACTTAAGAAATTTGTCACAAATTAAATCCAAAAAGTAACCATGAAAAGTAAAGTTTTCATATGTGTTTTCTGCTTCTGGTTCAATAAAAACTAATACCCATTATGTACCTTCACTGAAACCCACATTTCTTAAGTTATCTTAATTTTATTTAACAAATATTTATTGAACTCCTACTATGTGCTAAGCACCGTTCTTTCATTTAGGATACTCCCCAACAGAACAAAGACCCCTGTCTTCAGGGAACTCAATATCAATGGAGGGATAGAGACAAAAACAAATATTGTGCTGTGCGGAGTCGCTCAGTCACTTCTGACTCTTCGTGACCCCATGGACTGTAGCCCACCAGCCTCCTCTGTCCATGGGATTCTCCAGGCAAGAATACTGGAGTGGGTTGCCATGCCCTCCTCCAGGGGATCTTCCCAACCCAGGGATTGAACCCAGGTCTCCTGCACTGCAGGCAGATTCTTTACTGTCTGAACCACCAGGGAAACCCATATTTATACTTACTCTCATGCAATTCCATTCCCTCCCACTTGGCTCACAGGCAGACTGCCTCCTTCTCCTCACCTGGCTGGGCCCTTGCACTCCAAGTGTGTCTCTCTTAGTGATTCCTTCTGAATCTCCTTGAATGTAGGGTTTCCTCTTAGTCTACCCCCTCCTTCAGTGGTTTTGTTCATGCCATGGTCTTAAACTTCCATCTATATTGATGGTTTTCTAATCTATATCTTTAGTTCTGACTTCTCCTGAGATCTAAGTAGTAATTTCCGACCTTGTACTAGACATGTATATTCTAATGGTATCTCAAATGCAATGGGTCAAAACTCAAATGTAACTCCACCCCCAAATATAGTCTTTTTCTGTTTCCTGTTCCAATAATGTGAGACATCACTACTATTATTGTAATTATATTTACAATTATAAATATTATAATTTTTAAAAGAGGTAAGATAAAAGGTCCAGGTGACAATAAGAATAATGATTATTATATTTTAATACACATATACAAATAATACAATTGTAATTATAACATATTAATTATAATTATATAGTATATAATTATAATATTATACCTCCTTTTTTAGTCTCCCATTTATAATCAGTCAGATCCTATGAATTCATTTTTTTAGTATCTATCACCAATGCCCACCCAACACCTCTTACCAAATACCTGCATTCACAACTCTCACCAGCCATATCCATTTATAGAAGAATATCAGATCAAGAGCATCTTATATGTTGAGACTAGCCTAAATAACATTTGCCCTTTCCACTCTTTTTGATAAATGAGGTTTTGAATTTTTTGTTGTTTGGTTTTTCCTTTGCTGGAACCTAGTAAGATAAGTGCTTGATCCCATTGGCTCATTCGTATGAGCAAGGGAGATTAATTGACTTCTATGTAAATAAATCTTAAGGCTTTGTTAAATCTTGTGAACTCTTAAATTTCACAAGGGGAAGTACTTGAGCTGAGACAGGGGGAAAAGTAAAAATCTTAAAGGCAAATAAGAGAGTTGGGAGAAAATTTCATATAGAGAGAGCAGCATTGGAGAGCATAGAATTTTCAGACAAAGCCTGAAGTTTACAGTGTTATGGGAAAGAGTGAGAAGTGAAGCTAAAAAGAAAGCAAGGGTGAAATTCTATATCCACCAGGGAGCCACTGAAGAGGTTTTAGTGAGGGAGTAACCTAAGATATATAAATGTTAGGAAGATGCCACTGTATGGGGGTGGAAAGACTTAGTTTAAGTCATTTTTTATCCCCCCAGAACCTAGTACAGTGCTTTCAAAGAATGTGTAAGAGTCAGAAATGAATTGCATGAGATTAAAGTAAATGATGGACACGCTGTAGAAAGCAATGAATGACTGTGTTGTGTGCAAAGCACAATTCTGAGCTGTCTAATCTATAAGGGGACATATCAGGCTGTTGTGAAGTTGAGACCAGCCTTGTGAGCCCCTCTCTCCCCATTTGAAGGCTGGTGGTTGCCATGGTTACAGTTGCATGGGTAGGCTTATTTATAGTTATACTCTATCTTTAGTGAATTCCACAACAGATGAGAGAAAAATTCAACTGTGAAGCCATCTAAGTGCATTGGAAGCAGTTAGGAAGAGCAATAAATTAAATATACACCAGAGAATCTCAAAAACACTACGGAGAGCCCCATTTTAAATAACTGCTTTGGGAACAGTCTTCTGAGTAAATTGAAAAAAATAACCCAGGCTTTTGTACACTCTCATCTCGCTCTGCCTTTATAATCTACAGGCATATCAATGCTAGAATAGGCTTCAGAGATTAATTATTTTTACCACTTATCACATAAAAGGCACAGGCACTGTAAGTCTTACAATAATAACATGAGGTAGGTACTATTTTTACCTCCACTATGCACATGAGGAAACTAAGATACAAAAGAGTTGAGAGTTCCCCAATGCCATACAGTTGGTAAAGGCCATAGCTGAGCAAGAACCCAGGCAGTCTGCTTCCAGTGACCTTAATCATTGTGATATACTGACTTGCTTTGATATCTATAACAAAAAGGTCTGGGGACCAAGAACTCCATTCTCCCAGAATTCACTGGGAGGCCAAGAAGCCATATTTATCTCAGTCTACAGTGAATACAAATCTAAAAGGATTACTAGCTCATGGAGAACACAGAATTTATGCTATAAAGCTATATATGCCCAAACTTGAAATCTCAAACAAAACAAACCAGGGGCATGCTACTCCCATTTCAAAAGGAGTTGCAGCAGGATACTTTTCTAAGGAAAATACCTTTGTTTCCTAACAAATTAAACACAATTCACAGAACATTGATTGTGTACACAGGTCAATTTTTGGAGCACATTCACTATATACTACAAAGTAACATGGTAGGCTTATTAAATAAGGAAAATAATAGCAAATAATAGCAAATGAAGAAACAGACAAAGGATTAATCTCAAAAATATACAAGCAACTCCTGCAGCTCAATTCCAGAAAAATAAATGACCCAATCAAAAAATGGGCCAAAGAACTAAACAGACAGTTCTCCAAAGAAGACATACAGATGGCTAACAAACACATGAAAAGATGCTCAACATCACTCAGTATCAGAGAAATGCAAATCAAAACCACAATGAGGTACCATTACACGCCAGTCAGGATGGCTGCTATCCAAAAGTCTACAAGCAATAAATGCTGGAGAGGGTGTGGAGAAAAGGGAACCCTCTTACACTGTTGGTGGGAATGCAAACTAGTACAGCCACTATGGAAAACAGTATGGAGATTTCTTAAAAAACTGGAAATAGAACTGCCATATGACCCAGCAATCCCACTTCTGGGCATACACACCGAGGAAACCAGATCTGAAAGAGACACGTGCACCCCAATGTTCATCGCAGCACTGTTTATAATAGCCAGGACATGGAAGCAACCTAGATGCCCATCAGCAGATGAATGGATAAGGAAGCTGTGGTACATATACACCATGGAATATTACTCAGCCGTTAAAAAGAATTCATTTGATTCAGTTCTAATGAGATGGATGAAACTGGAGCCCATTATACAGAGTGAAGTAAGCCAGAAAGATAAAGAACATTACAGCATACTAACACATATATATGGAATTTAGAAAGATGGTAACGATAACCCTTTATGCAAAACAGAAAAAGAGACACAGAAGTACAGAACAGACTTTTGAACTCTGTGGGAGAAGGTGAGGGTGGGATATTTCAAAAGAACAGCATGTATATTATCTATGGTGAAACAGATCACCAGCCCAGGTGGGATGCATGAGACAAGTGCTCGGGCCTGGTGCACTGGGAAGACCCAGAGGGATCGGGTGGAGAGGGAGGTGGGAGGGGGGATCGGGATGGGGAATACGTGTAACTCTATGGCTGATTCATATCAATGTATGACAAAACCCACTGAAATGTTGTGAAGTAATTAGCCTCCAACTAATAAAATAAATAAATAAATTTTAAAAAAAATAAAATGACATCTTTTGTGGTGAAAATAAAAAAAAAAAAGAAGGAATGGATATAGATTCTATTGTTTTCTTTATGTATCTTGGCAAGTCAGTGAGGCATAAAGGCAGGGACATAAAGATGAATAATTCACACCACTAGAGGCTACTCTAGAGATCAACCATGTAACAGATGATAAACTAAAAGAACCAAGAATCTAAATACTTGTCCAGCATCACACAGCAAAACTGGGGTTAAAACCAAGGTTTGGTGGGAGTTCCCTGGTGATCTAGTGGTTAAGACTTTGCCTTCCAATGCAGGGGGTGTGAGTCTGATCACATTGGAGGGGTGTGCCTTCCAATGTGAGGTGTGGTGTGTCATCAAGGAACTAAGACCACCCACATGCTTCATGGCCAAAAAATATAAAACAGAAGCAATATTGTAATAAATTCAATAAAGACTTTTAAAAATAATCCATGTTAAAAAAAATTCTTAAAAGAAAAAAACCCCAAGGTTTGGTAACTATATCTTTGACTCCTGTACTTTTCTGTAAATCTTCCTGTCATCTCTGACACTTCACATGACATAATCACCACATGCATCTTTTCCTAAATTGGGGGAGATGCTAGAAAAAGATAAGACAGCAACTGCCGTTAAGGAGTTTAAGTCACAGCCCTAACAACGAAGACTTATCTGGCCCAATCTGCAAGAATGCTAAGGCTGAAAAACCTTTATCTAGCCTATCTTTTTTTTTTTTAATTAAAAAAAGGCTATCAAATATATATTATGAAACAAAGAGTATTCTCTCTACTGACATAAAATAAGAGCTCATATAAGACACTGCTGCTGCTGCTGCTGCTAAGTCTCTTCAGTCATGTCTGACTCTGTGCAACCCCACAGACGGCAGCCCGCCAGGCTCCACCGTCCCTGGGATTCTCCAGGCAAGAACACTGGAGTGGGTTGCCATTTCCTTCTCCAATGCATGAAAATGAAACGTGAAAGTGAAGTCGCTCAGTCGTGTCTGACTCCGTGACCCCATGGACTGCAGCCTACCAGGCTCCTCCATCCATGGGATTTTCCAGGCAAGAGTACTGGAGTGGGGTGCCATTGCCTTCTCCGCCATAAGGCACTAGAGGCATATAAAGCTCACATAATGACATAGGAAGCCATTTGATATCACTCAGAAAAAAAGAGATTACTTTCAAATACTGAAAACTGGAGGAGAGAATCTTGGAAGGTATGTCATTAATACAAACTTGGATGAAAGGTGCATGTCCAACTGGACCATGATTATAGATTTATGCAGGTCTTGATCTGCACATATAACTCATTTCACAGTCTGTATACTTACCAAGTAATTAACAGACCTCTGTTGGTTTCATATGCAAGACTATTTAACAGAGAAAAGGCTTCACTTGCTGAGCAGCAAAAATGGGATGGGTGGTCTATTCGACTTTCAGGTAAAAAGATTATAAAAGTATTCCCATTTGGTCTCAAACCAAACATGAGAAATTCCAAAGCCCTGGTCAGTGAGGTCCCAGGTCTATAGAATATTATACTTCATACACATAATTATAGAGTCTACACCAGCCCTCACCTGCTTCCCATTCCATTCACTGTCAACTTCTCACCTCCCCATTTCCACCTCCTATTTTAAATAGCTAAATTAAAATACTGAGGTCCTGGCTTTAGAGATATAGAAGATTTTTAATAATGATGTGAACTGAATTAACTCCCTAGAAGAACCTAAAGTTAAGCATGAACACAATACATAACTCTTTCTAGTGGCAACAAAATATTCAATTAAAATAAAATATTAATTGTCAAATTGACTCTCTGCCTCAAAGATTCTTCTGATCAGAAATAACAAAAGGATTAAAGGTAAGCAAATTGGCAAAGCTCAAAACATTGTTCAGGAAATTTCAGAAAGGAAAGAAGGAAGGAGGGAAGGTTTATAATACTAATATAAGACAAAAATGAAATTAAAAGCCCTGAAGGGGGAAAATACCTATCGTACTGAGAAGATTCGAGCTATGATAAACCCTTATGTATTAAGTAACATAGCATGCAAAAAATAATAGCTAATATTTATTGAATGTTTACTACTTTCACTTTAACCTTTAACAATAACCCAATGAGTCAGGGTAAGTATTGTTAAAGAGTGAGATCATGACTCAATACCTGAAATAAAAATCACAAAGCTGATTTCACTGCTTACCTAAATCAAGAAGATCTATGCTGGTCATGTACAACATTTCCAAGCTGCTGATATAAGGGGAAATTTATATATCCACAATAAAACTATGTGCCAAACAATGCTGCCTCAAAATAGTTTTAAAGGAAAAATCGGTTGGAAATGTATTAAAAAACCAACAAAAAAGACACTAGTGAAAGCTTTCTATAGATCAAGCAAACAAAAAATAAGCAAAGCTATAGAGGAGCTGAATATTTTAAGATTTTTTTTTAATGTGAACCATTTTTAAAGTCTTTTTGAATTTGTTACAACATTGCTTCCGTTGTTTATGTTCTTGTTTTTTGGCCAGGAAGCCTATGGGACTTAGCTTCCAGACCAGGGATCACACCCCTTGCATTAGCAGGCGAAGTCTTAACTACGGGACCATGAGGGAAGTCCCCAAATATGCTAATTAATAAGATTTATCTAAATACCCTGACACATTTTGTCTAGAGCCTGCATCTTTTTTATTTAGCATTTGATCCCTTTTTCTTCTAAGCAGAAGATATTAAGAAGAGGTGGCAAGAATACTCAGAACTGTACAAAAACGACCTTCATGACCCAGATAATCATGATGGTGTGATCACTCACCTAGAGTCAGACATCCTGGAATGCGAAGTCAAGTGGGCCTTAGGAAGAATCACCACGAACAAAGCTCATGGAGATGATGGAATTCCAGTTGAGCTATTTCAAATCCTGAAAGATGATGCTGTGAAAGTGCTGCACTCAATATGCCAGCAAATTTGGAAAACTCACCAGTGGCCACAGGACTGGAAAGGGTCAGTTTTCATTCCAATCCCAAAGAAAGGCAATGCCAAAGAATGCTCAAACTACCGCACAGTCACACTCATCTCACACACTAGTAAAGTAATGCTCAAAATTCTCCAAGCCAGGCTTCAAAAATACGTGAACCGCGAACTTCCAGATGTTCAAGCTGGTTTTAGAAAAGGCAGAGGAACCAAAGATCAAATTGCCAACATCCACTGGATCATCGAAAAAGCAAGAGAGTTCCAGAAAAACGTTTATTTCTGCTTTATTGACTAAGCCAAAGACTTTGACTGTGTGGATCACAATAAATTGTGGAAAATTCTTCAGGAGATGGGAATACCAGACCACCTGATCTGCCTCTTGAGAAATCTGTATGCAGGTCAGGAAGCAATAGTTAGAACTGGACATGGAAGGACAAATTGATTCCAAATAGGGAAAGGAGAATGTCGAGGCTGTATATTGTCACCCTGCTTATTTAACTTATATGCAGAATACATCATGAGAAATGCTGGGTTGGATGAAGCACAAGCTGGAATCAATATTGCATGGAGAAATATCAATAACCTCAGATATGCAGATGACACCACCCTTGTGGCAGAAAGTGAAGAGGAACTAAAAAGCCTCTTGATGAAAGTGATAGAGGAGAGTGAAAAAGTTGGCTTAAAGCTCAACATTTAGAAAACTAAGATCATGGCATCAGGTTCCATCATTTCATGGCAAATAAATGGGGAAACAGTGGAAACAGGGGCTGACTTTATTTTGGGGGTCTCCAAAATCACTGCGGATGGTGACTGCAGCCATGAAATTAAAAGATGCTTACTCCTTGGAAGGAAAGTTATGACCAACTTAGTATATTAAAAAGCAGAGACAAATCCATGGCTGATTCATGTCAATGTATGGCAAAAATCACTACAATATTGTAAAGTAATTAGCCTCCAACTAATAAAAATAAATGGAAAAAATAAATAAAATAAAAAGTAATGAAATTTTAAAAAATAAAAATAATAAATAAATAAATAAAAAGCAGAGAGACATTACTTTGCCAACAAAGGTCCGTCGGGTCAAGGCTATGGTTTTTCCAGTGGTCATGTATGGATGTGAGAGTTGGACTGTGAAGAAAGCTGAGTGCCGAAAACTTGATGCTTTTGAACTATGGTGTTGGAGAAGACTCTTGAGAGTGCCTTGGACTGCAAGGAGATCCAACCAGTTCATCCTGAAGGAGATAAGTCCTGGGTGTTCATTGGAAGGACTGATGCTGAAGCTGAAACTCCAATACTTTGGCCACCTCATACGAAGAGTTGACTCGTTGGAAAAGACCCTGATGCTGGGAGGGATTGGGGGCAGGAGGAGAAGGGGACGACAGAGGATGAGATGGCTGGATGGCATCACCGACTCGATGGGCATGAGTTTGAGTAAACTCCAGGAGTTTGTGATGGACAGGGAGGCCTGCGATTCATGGGGTCATGAAGAGTCGGACACGACTGAGCAACTGAACTGAACTGAACTGAATATCCTTATGAACAGAACAAAGAAGTATTAGTTGGCTTCCATTGCAACTGGATACATTAGTTGCTGGTTAAATTATCACACTGTTAAAGAACAGATATGCACTTGCTTAAGAGGTGAGGGCAGAAAGGACCGCACCACATGTGGATGCAATGCAGAGTTTAAAAACAGCTGGAATGGGAATTCCCTGGTGGTCCAGAGGTTATGACTCTGCACTTTCACTGCCAAGGGCCAGGGTTCAATTGCTAGTTGGGGAAATAACACCCAGGAAGATGCACAGCACAGTCAAATAAATAAATATACATAAATAAAATTTTAAAAAATTAAAAATAACCAACTGGGACGGAGTCTTAGTTCCAACACCAACCGGGCTGGCACTCTGAGCCAAGTTCATCCTGGCTCTGATGGCCTTTGGCACTTCTCCAATGGGACCCCCATCACATTTGTCTGCTAATTCCTGACACTGGATTTCAGCACAGCTTGCAAATTGAACTGTCCTCCCAGATGGTGAATCTACCTGCAATGCAGGAGACTTGGGTTTGATTCCTGGGTCAGGAAGATCCCCTGGAGAAGGGCATGACAACCCACTCCAGTATTCTTGCCTGGGGAATTCCATGGACAGAGGGGCCTGATGGGCTACAGTCCATGGGGTTGCAGAGTCAGACACGGCTGAGCGACTAACACTTTCACTCAGATTCTGCCCATGCCATCATAGAGTCTCCGAAGAATTAATACTTGTAAAACCTGGTTTGTGATACAAACTTTTTCTCCTTCCACTGCCCCCTCATTTCTTGTCAGTTCTTTATTATTCTAATCTAAATTTTGAGCTTTTAAGTATCTCAAGATCTTGCACCTTGATTGCCTTGCCTTTGACATAGCCTTACAATAGTCTAAGATGAAAATACTTAATACCCTAAAGACATTAATAAATTTCAAAGGCTGCTGTCTGCCACTGCAGTTTTAGTGGCATGCTGCAAAGCATTGAAAAGAATGAAGAGAACGGAATCAGAGAGGCAATTGTACAATTAGACCCAAGGCCAGAAAGGATCAGAGGCAGGAACCATGGAGGTATTCCAGAGCACTCTCTATGTAAGGAACTGGGCCGCCCTAGTTGATACTTTGAGATTTTGTATATACAAGTGTAATGACAGGCTAGAATCAAGGTAGAAAGAATACTGTGGACAGCCTTTGAAGGTGCCTAAATAAAATAGTCGTGCAGTGCTCCTATGGAATGCTGCCTGAGAGGGAAAATGTAATCCACCTTCTGGAAGATTTGCCTATTTTATCAGCTCACTTACTATTTGGGATACCAAATTTTACACAGTAGCAACTTCATCTCACTAAAGATCATAGGACAATTTGAGGAGCAAATTAGCCTATGATCAACGATCAAAAGCAATAAATAGAAAGGAATGTGGAAGGTCACAGTGGTATGATCTTTTAACAGGAAACTTTTAAAAGACAATTCTATGGCTGTGCACTCACTATTTTCTCTAATAAAAATAGTATATTTAAGGGAAGTGAGCACTATTTCATTCCAATTCAATAACCTAAATCATAGCATAATATGAATTTTCTTTTCCAATGAGCCATAGTTCTGGATACTACTGATTTCTGAAATAAGATCCTACATTGAAAATCTCTCAAGGTTTTATGATTGCCATTTGAAAGATGCATGATACAGAATAAAGATGCGGTAGCTCCTAAAATCACATCAAAATTCACATTCCAAGCATAATTAGCATGAAATTTTATGGATTTAGTTTGAAGAATGCTGGAAAATAAGTCCTTATTCAAGGAAAATTAGACATTTAGATCACCATCAGTTATCTTTGTTCATATCTTATTATTAAAGTGAATCCTAATTCTATTCACTGAGAATTCCTTTCTTGTTTGGAAAAGCAGTGTTTCTTCTCGTGAGCTCAATAACTGAAAGACTATGGGAGGCAAATAAAATACACTTATTATCTAGTCATCATTGGTCTAGTTTTATTTCACACTGGCAAATATATCAAGTATTTTACAAAAAAAATCAAATTCTTTTAAGAGCATGAGATAATAGAGAAAAACTGAATAGACTTTGTTTACATACTCATTCACAAGTCAACAAATATTTACTGAAGAATATTGACCATCTAGACCTTATGTTAATATTATCAAAGTTAACTAATTTATTATAATTTAAGTTCAGTTCAGTTCAGTCACTCAGTCATGTCCGACTCTTTGCAACCCCATGGATTGCAGCATGTCAGGCTTCCCTGTCCATCACTAGTTCCCACAACTTGCTCAAACTCACATCCATCAGGTTGGTGATGCCATCCAACCATCTCATCCTCTGTCGTCCCCCTCTCCTCCTGCCTTCAATCTTTCCCAGTAGGGTCTTTTGCAATGAGTCAGTTCTTCGCATCAGGTGGCCAAAGGATTGGAGTTTCAGCTTCAGCATCAGTCCCTCCAACGAATATTCAGGACTGATTTCCTTTAGGATTGACCAGTTTGATCTCCTTGCAGTCCAAGGGACTCTCAAGAGTCTTTTCAACACCACAGTTCAAAAGCATCAATTCTTCGGTGCTCAGCTTTCTTTATAGTCCAACTCTCACATCCATACATGACTACTGGAAAAACCATAGCTTTGACTAGACGCACCTTGTTGGCAAAGTAATGTCTCTGCTTTTTATTATTGTATTATATTAACTTAATGTTTGTTTATATTATATTAAATTTTATTACAATTTAAGTTACTGCTGTACAAAATGAATAATTTACTTTAGTACTGGCTGTCATATATGAATTCACAAAGATATTTGAATTTTTTCTCACAAAGTTATAAATGGTACTTGAATTTCATAATGTCACAGATAAATTTTGGCTAGAGTTTGGCCTTAAACAATAGAACACAACACAACACATACACACAAGTCATGACCATCTGTTTATTCAGCTGCTATAAGAAACCCATTTTTTATTTTAGGAAACATCTCTCCTCTATTCTCAGAGTATGTGGTATGAGGAGGGTGATCTCTACCTTCTCTTTTCAGAGGTGAGCACATGATCAAGCCTGGTCAGTCTCAATGTCCATCCTTCCATTTTAGTTCAAATATGATTCAGGATGATCAGATGGCCCACATCAGACTAATCAGAGGCCTCCATGGAACTTCTTCTAAACTACTAGATTATAGAGGCTAAGAACCATCTAGAGGTTAAGAATCAGGAGACGGTGAAGGACAGGGAAGCCTAGTGCATGGCAGTCCATGGAGTCGAAAAAGGCAGACACAACTGAGCGACTGAACAAGAAGAAGAACCATTTAAGACGATGTGGTTAAGGACAGTGTTGTGGCCGTATGAAGAGAGGCTTCCTTAGAATGAATTCAGAAGAGGAATGTAGATTTAGAAAAGGAAGAAAAAGAGAAAGCTTTTTAATATCAATCTAACCTCATAATTCAGCCATGCCTAAATATAGCTTGACCTCTTGAAAATACCAGCTATAGGAATCAGTAGATTCCACTGTGTGCTTCTTGCTAAAACCAGCTTGAGCTGCTTCTGACTTTTGCCACTGAGAAAGTACAGCCAAAATACACATATACCCACAGACTTATGATCCTCTGTTTGCAAAATTTATTTTTCTTGCAGCATTATGGATCTATTTCTCTCTCTTTCTCTGTCATACACACAGTTCTTAAGAAACCCAGTATTTGTCTTATAGATAACAAAAAAAACTCTGACAATATGGTTTTCACCTTCATGGCCAGTAGAATTTTACTGAAGCTCAGCAAGTTTTTATCTGATTGATGTGCAGCAACATATTCTGACTGCCTGCAGAAACTTTTCCAGCCATTGACACAAACGTGACAATACTTCAAATGTGCATCAGCCCTCCATCTGTATCGCATCATTTCTGCCCCAACTCTGAAAACTTAGTTCACATTTGTCACAGAGTTGGAATCACATAAATTACAAAAAAATGTTGGGCTGAAAATGATGTAACACCTGGAGGTCCTCACTCATGACTCCAGAGGCATCTGCTTTTAGCTGGAGCTTTATTCCTTATCAATGCCAAGTTGAGACTGGTTTAATTATGCGATTTCCAGGTCTTTGGCTGACAGCATATTGTCACTCTGCTCCATTGTAGCAGAAATCCATAATTGTCTTCAGCTGCAAACAAACGTAACGCTGACTCTAAAGAGGCATGAGTCTTCTGTTCCTCTGATCAATAGCTTCGGTCTGTCCCATCAAGATGCCATCAGTACACAGCATCTCAGGGTTGGCTACATTTAATATAATGTATATTGTGGGAGTACTTGACACAACACTAGTTGTTAAATTTTCTTTCGAGATGGTCGAATGGGGACTACCAGGTTACTAAGTGGGCTTATATTGTATTGGATTCTAAAGCTAGAACAGAAGAAAAGTTGGGGTATGAAACTGACCCCTAACATACAAACATAACAGATTTCCTGAGTTCAAATATCAGACTTTTGAGCAAGTTGCCTAACTCCCCCAATCCTCAGTTTCCTCATCTGTAAAATAGGAAAATGCAGAAGTAGTATACAATCAGAGGTTTCTGATAAATTATATAATTCATTGAGAGTTCAAGAAACACTAGCTAGTAATATCAATAACTAATAATACTAACTGTCAATAGACATTGTTGTTTAGTCTCTAAGTTGTGTCCGACTCTTTGCAACCCTGTGGACTGTAGTCTACCAGGCTCCTCTGTCCATGGGATTCTCCAGGCAAGAATATTGGAGTGGGTTGCCATGCCCTTCTCCAGGGGATCTTCCTGACCCAGGGACTGAACCTGCGTCTCTTAGTCACCTGCATTGGCAGGTGGGTTCTTTACCTCTAGTGCCACGTTGGAAGCCCACAATAAGTGTATTTGTATGTATTTAGCATTCGGCATGAATCAGCCCTGGTCAGGCAAAAAAAAAAATCCTACTCTCTAAATTCTTATTATCATGGCAAAGACATTAGCAAGGATAACTTTAACACATAAAGTAGCCTTTCCTACTATTGAACAAATTCCTTTCACAATGATATAGCTCAACGCTGTCAGACAGATTTTTCTGTGAACAATGATGCAAATGTCATACAACTGCACCATCCAAAATGATAGCCACCAATTACACACACTACTGAGCAGTTGGGATGTTGCTAGTGTAAATGGGAAACTGAACTTTTTATTTCACTTTAATTTAAATTGCAATAACTGCATGCAGCTGGTTGCTACCACATTCAACAGTACAGGAGCAGAACGTCTTCAATCCCTTAGACAATGGGTCTGCCATTTTGTTGCATTGTATGTTATAATGATATGATTTTAGGTTGAAAATATATTGCATTACAAATCCCATTTAAATGCTATCTTCAACAAATTGTACATTTACATATAATATATACCCACCATGTAGGGAAACAAGTTTTGACATTTTACATGCTAATTAATATAGACTGAAAGTGAAAGTCACTCAGTCGTGTCCAGTTCTTTGTGACCCCGTGGACTGTAGCCCACCAGGCTCCTCTGTCCATAGGATTCTCCAGGTAAGAATAGTGGAGTGGGCTGCCATGACCTCCTCCAGGGGATCTTTCTAATCCAGGGATTGAACCCACATCTCTTAAGTCTCCTGCACTGGCAGGCAGGTTCTTTACCACTAGTGCCACCTAGGAAGCCCATAAATGTAGATTAATTATGTAAAAAAAGTGTAATTTTTAAAATATGCTATTTTGATATTTTGAAGCCAAGAATATAATTAAATTTAAATTTAACTATGAATTACAGCATAAACTAGGCTCAAAACTATTTTATTATGGATGCCTGATATTCTTATATTAATGTGCAAAAAAAAATTTAGTATTTCTATATCTTGCTTCATTTGTCTGCTTATGCAAATTCTAATAGTAACACCTGTGGTTAAAAATAGCCTTTATTCCCACACATGAAGTTTTCTAACATTGTCCATTTAAATAATGATTTTTAAATTATTCTTATATCTCCTAATGTGCTACATGAGAATTTTGATCAAGTGGATGCAGCTTACAGATTTGGTGAAGCTCATATTGAAGAAAATTTAAGAATTATTAATATTTTATATTCTTCATTAACTTGATATATAGCAGTTTCTGTGTCCCTTATGTCATGGTCTTAAATAATTATCTAGCCTTAATAATAACTTTATTCTTATAACCATGAATAAAAATAATTTACAGCTGATTGACGGCCAAGTCCATCATGGCTGTGGTTGATACTCAATTCACCGTGTCTGGCTAAGCAACTGAGTCACAAACACAGTCATTTGATCTCCATGATATGCACTAACTACATACTTAAGAACTCTATGTACACTTTTAAAGGGATATTTTTCAATTACTTTATCTGATGACCTTTAATATAAATGCAAGCAGGCACAATTACTCCTTTTGATACCATGAACTCCTTCGGACACTTTCTCTAGACTTCAGAATTTCTCAAACCACTTGTTGGGTAAGGCTGTCAAATAATACTGGAAAACTGCTTAACCTTCATGGAATATTCAGACACCCTAAAGAGGGCCCCTGCTCTCTGGACTCATAGAAAACAACTGCAACTCTGTCCACAACCGGGCATCTGATATGCAGACTTAAATGAGAGGATCAGTGAGGAGAGAAGATGTGAGAAAAGCCAGACAAGCATCAAGATAAGAACATGGAGGCCCCCAAAATACATCAACATGAAAGAGAAAGTCTGGGACCTTGCACCAGACATAGCATCAGGTCCTAGAGTTTAGACGGGGCAATGGAAGAAGAAAGGGCAGAAGACTGGACTTACCCACTCATGACCTCATTCCCATTAGTTTCTCCAGCCTTCTCCCAATCCCAAAGAGCCCAAAACTCCCAGAAAGGAAAACAGCGTGGTAGGAAAAAAATGTTATATACTGGGAAATCTAAACAACTCTGGTATTTTTAGTTTGAAATCATCTCGTATTTACATCATGAGAATTGGAAAAGGCTACAAACCAGGACTTTACATGACCTTAAGCCAAAAATTCAGATAAATTTCTGATCAAATGATCCTAACTTGGTTGTGTCATCTGTTTCCTTTTGGAATCTAAAGGAGACACAGTCCCATGAATATACAAGAATCTACATTTCCGTTCATTTCTTCAGCATCTCACAAAACTCAAGAGGTACTGTTGTCACTCTGAGATGTAGTACTACCCCTCCAGCTACAGCATCCTTCCTTTGTTTCCATTCTTAGGGGGGCTGCATCGGGTCTTTTGTCATTAAATTTATTTTTACTGTATTTATACCAATACCAAACTCTTTTGGAAAATTGGAAAAGGCTATAAACCAGGACTATACATGATCTTAAGCCATAAATTCAGATAAATTTCAGATCAAATTATCCTAACTTGGTTGTTAAAAAATTTTTTTTTAATTTAGAAACTTTAGGAATCAGTGCACTAAAACGGACTGAATGGGTGAATTTAACTCAGATGATCATTATATCTACTGCTGTGGGCAAGAATCCCTTCGAAGAAATGGAGTAGCCATCACAGTCAACAAAAGAGTCTGAAATGCAGTATTTGGATGCAATCTCAAAAATGACTAGAATGATCCGTCAGTTTCCAAGGCAAACCATTCAATATCACAGTAATCCAAATCTATGCCCCAACCAGTAATGCTGAAGAAGTTGAAGTTGAACATTTATATAAAGACGTACAAGACCTTCTAGAACTAATATCCAAAAAAGATGTCCTTTTCATTATAGGGACTGGAATGCAAAAGTAGGAAGTCCAGAGAAATATCTGGAGTAACAGGCAAATTTGGCCTTGAAGTACAGAATGAAGCAAGGAAAAGGCTAATAGAATTTTGCCAAGGGAACGCATTGGTCATAGCAAACACCCTCTTCCAACAACACAAGAGAAGACTCTACATGTGGACATCAACAGACGGTCAATACCGAAATCAAATTGATTATATTCTTTGCAGCCAAAGATGGAGAAGCTCTATACAATCAGCAGAAACAAGACCAGGAGCTGACTGTGGCTCAGATCATGAACTCATTTTTGCCAAATTCAGATGTAAATTGAAGAAAGTAGGGAAAACCACTAGACCATTCAGGTATGACTTAAATCAAATCCCTTATTATCACACAGTGGAAGTGACAAATAGATTCAAGGGGTTAGATCTGAGACCCAGAGTGCCTGAAGAATTATGGACAGAGGTTCATGTCATTGTACAGAAAGCAGTGATCAAAACCATCACCAAGAAATAGAAATGCAAAAAGGCAAAATGGTTGTCTGAGGAGGCCTTAAAAATAGCTGTGAAAAGAAGAGAAGCAAAGGGAAAGAAGAAAAGCAAAGATACACCCATTTGAATGCAGTGTTCCAAAGAATAGCAAGAAGAGATAAGAAAGCCTTCCTCAGTGATCAATGCAAAGAAATAGAGGAAAACAATAGAACGGGAAACACTAGAGATCTCTTTAAGGAAATTAGAGATACCAAGGAAACATTTCATGCAAAGATGGGCACAATAAAGGACAGAAATGGTATGGACCTAACAGAAGCAGAAGACATTAAGAAGAGGTGACAAGAATACATAGAACTACACAAAAAAGATCTTCATGATCCAGATAATCATGATGGTGTGATCACTCACCTAGAACCAGACATCCAGGAATGCGAAGTCAAGTGGGCCTTAGGAAGCATCAGTTCAGTTCAGTTCAGTCGCTCAGTCATGTCCTACTCTTTGTGACCCCATGAATCACAGCACGCCAGGCCTCCCTGTCAATCACCAACTCCCGGAGTTTACTCAAACTCATATCTATCAAGTCGGTGATGCCATCCAGCCATCTCATCCTCTGTCATCCTCTTCTCCTCCTGTCCCCAATCCCTCCCAGCATCGGGGTCTTTTCCAATGAGTCAATTCTTTGCATGAGGTGGCCAAAGTATTGGAGTTTCAGCTTCAGCATCAGTCCTTCCAATGAACACCCAGGACTGATCTGCTTTAGGATGGACTGGTTGGATCTCCTTGCAGTCCAAGGGGCTCTCAAGAGTCTTCTCCAACAGCACAGTTCAAAAGCATCAATTTTTCGGTGCTTTCCTCACAGCTTTCTTCGCAATCCAACTCTCACATCCATACCTGACCACTGGAAAACCATAGCCTTGACTAGACGGACCTTTGTTGCATCACTACGAACAAATCTAGTGGAGGTGATGGAATTCCAGTTGAGCTATTTCAAATCCTGAAAGATGATGCTGTGAAAGTGCTGCACTCAATATGCCAGCAAATTTGGAAAACTCACCAGTGGCCAAAGGACTGGAAAAGGTCAGTTTTCATCCCAATCCCAAAGAAAGGCAATGCCAAAGAATGCTCAAACTACCGCACAATTGCACTCATCTCACACACTAGCAAAGTAATGCTCAAAATTCTCAAGCCAGGCTTCAACAGTACATGAACCATGAACTTCCAGATGTTCAAGCTGGATTTAGAAAAGGCAAAGGAACCAGAGTTCAAATTGCCAACATCCACTGGATCATTGATAAAGCAAGAGAGTTCCAGAGAAAACATCTACTTTTGCTTTACTGACTATGCCAAAGCCATTGACTGTGTGGAACACAACAAACTGTGGAAAATTCTGAGAGATGGGAATACCAGACCACGTGACCTGCCTCCTAAGAAATCTGTACGCTGGTCAAGAAGCAACAGTTAGAACTGGACATGGAACAACAGACTGGTTCCAAATCAGGAAAGGAGTACATCAAGGCCGTATATTGTCACCCTGCTTATTTAACTTATATGCAGAGTACATCATGAGAAATGCCAGACTGGATGAAGTGCAAGCTGGAATCAAGATTGCAGGGAGAAATATCAATAACTTCAGATATGCAGATGACACCACTCTTATGGCAGAAAGTAAAGAGGAACTAAAGAGCCTCTTGATGAAAGTGAAAGAGGAGAGTGAAAAAGTTGGCTTAAAACTCAACATTCAGAAAACTAATATCGTGGCATCCGATCCCATCACTTCATGGCAAATAGA
This sequence comes from Cervus elaphus, assembly GCF_910594005.1. Classification (NCBI taxonomy): domain Eukaryota; kingdom Metazoa; phylum Chordata; class Mammalia; order Artiodactyla; family Cervidae; genus Cervus; species Cervus elaphus. Next base: position 20,927,042 of record NC_057830.1, read on the forward strand.
TGGGGAAACAATTCAAACAGTGGCAGACTTTATTTTTCTGGGCTCCAAAATCAGTTCAGATGGTGACTGCAGCCATGAAATTAAAAGACACTTGCTCCTTGGAAGAAAAGTTATGACCAACCTAGACAGCATATTAAAAAGCTGAGACATTACTTTGCTAACAAATGTCCATCTAGTCAAAGCTATGGTTTTTCCAGTGGTCATGTATGGCTGTGAGAGTTGGACTATAAAGAAAGCGAGCATGCAAGAATTGATGCTTTTGAACTGTGGTGTTGGAGAAGACTCTTGAGAGTCCCTTGGACTGCAAGGAGATCAACTAGTCAATCCTAAAGGAATTCAGTCCTGAATATTCATTGGAAGGACTGATGCTGAAACTGAAATTCCAATACTTTGGCCACCTGATGCAAAAAACTGACTCATTGGAAAAGACCCTGATGCTGGGAATGATTGAAGGTGGGAGGAGAAGGGGACGACAGAGGATGAGACGATTGGATGGTATCACTGACTAAATGGACATGAGTTTGAGTAAGCTCCGGGAGTTGGTCTTGGACAGGGAAGCCTGGTGTATTGCAGTCCATGGGATCGCAAAAACTCAGACGCAACTGAACTGAACTGAAACACTCTTGATTACTATAGCATTGTAATCTATAGTTGGAAATCAGGATATGTGATGTCTCCAGCTTTGTTTTTCTTGTTTAAGACTTATTTAGCTAGTCAGGGTTTTTTGTGGTTCCATATGAATTTAAGGATTATTTTTTCTATTTCTGTGGAAAATGCCATTGAATTTTAATATGAATTGCACTGAATTTGTATATCACTTTGGGTACAATGAACATTTTAACAATATTAATTCTTCCCATCCATGAATACAGATTATCTCTCCATTTTTTGCATCTTCAATTTCTTTCATCACTATTTTGTTGTTTTCAGTGAGTAGAAATAGTGATTACCAGAGCCTGGGCATGAGGGAAGGAGGAAATACTGATCAAAAGATACAAACTTTCATTTACGAGATAAATAAGTTTTGGAAACCTAAAACTTATGTTCATCATGGTCACTATAATTAATAATAGTTGTACACTTGAAATCTGCTAAGAAAAATAGATCTCAAGTGTTCTCATCACACCAAAAAGAAAAATGTGGGGGGTAACATGTGAGGTGATGGATATGTTAATTAGCTTGACCGTGATCATCACTTCACAATGTATATGCATATTAAACTATCAGTTTTATTTGTTAGTTATACATAATATAGCTTGGGTAAAATAAATAATACATACGCACACACATGGATTAAAAAAATCAGAAAGCTAAAATCACCTCCCAGACTCCCTTAGAGCTATATTTCTGTATATAAATTTGTTTCTGACAATAAGGAACATGTGTTTGAGGTTTGGAAGGCAGGAGTAAAGCAGAATCTATTTTCCTATACCTTACTTGGATGTTTCAGCTAGAAAGCACAGTCATGGGAATATGAGTTTTCTCTGGAAAAGTGTCCATGCTCGTTACCTTGTTGATGAGACGTAGTGGAGGTGGCTGAAGTAACAGCAATGATGTTGTGCTTTGCTTAGCTGACCCATGGTCAAAGCTATGATTTCCATGTTCTAGCTCCTTGTGTTCTCAAAGATATTTTCAGTAATCAATGGCAGCAGTTGATCAATTCTGTCATGGCCCCAGTAGGGATTTCAGAGGTAGCTGTTCTCCAAGTGGGCCAGTTATTTATTTTTTTTTAATGGTCATTCCTGAACATTCAGCCTAGAATCTTCTCTATCAATGCTTGCAACAATTTTTAAAGCAATAATTCCATATATTAAACCTATTACTGCTCAAATACTTAATGTAGAAATCTTTATTGAAAGTTGGCTGATAGAAGATCCAGGTATTGCCAGATACCTAGGTATCAAAGAAGTGAGCTATCAGCCATGCATTTGTCCTCCTCATGGTAACTAAAAGGGAGAAATTTCTTGCAATAGGGAAAATGAGTCATGAACGAATCTGTAAAGGTGTCCATGAGTGTAAGAGTCAACTTCATGCCTATATTATGTGACACTATGTTAGACCAGTGGGACAGTGCTAGTCAGTTAATAAGAACTTTCTTGCTTCTCTGATCTCCTGTCCCTCCTTGTGGTCCAATCTGCAGTGTTCAGAAACTAAAGTAAGAAAAATAGGAGTACATGTGCTAAGTAGGGAATGAAAGAAACTCAGCACATGTTCCCCTTCACCAACTACAGATTTTCTGCTTTAAAAAGACCAAATTGGAGAGGGAGAAAAGTCTCAACTTTAAATCAAGGTTGAAGTATGTCATTTTAATACTTCAAGATTGAAGTATGAGGTTTTTAGTGTGATAGCAGACCAGATATTTTAATTATTGAACTGTGTTTTATGTATTAAACTGACCTTAGGGTTATGTTATTACCGAAAGGTAACAAGAAAAGTAATGGGTCCTACTAGGGTATTCGTTCAGTGAGAATTCTCTTTATAAGATGCACTAGGACTCTAAAATACAGCTTTATTATTATATACCATGCATTGTGCTTGTTTATTATCAGTTACTCTGTTTTTACATTCCATTGGTAACTTCAGTTACACTGGCAAGAGCTAACAAGAATGCCCTTACATGGCCTGATATCTTTTCCCATAATCTCCACTTATTCCTACCTTCCCTTGTTCTCCAAGATATATGTTGAGAAATTCCCCAATCCTATAATTACTGCTTGTAATAGTCATAATATTTAATGACATTTTAATATCAGGTCATCACTTTTACTAATCTTTTTTTACCCATTTTAACAAAGTATCATTGAGTACTAGTAATGTGGTTCTTATGAGAAATTCCACATGATCTTGGGACTTAGGAGAAACATGTTGCTGGATACTGGATAAAATGATTATAGGACTTTCCTGGTGGGCCAGTGGTTAAGAATCCACCTGCCAATGCACGGTACAAGAGTTCCACCCCTGGTCCAGGAAGAGCCCATGTGCCACAGGGCAACTAAGCCTGCAAGCCACAACTACTGCACAGAGCCTGTGCTCTGGAACAAGAGAAACCACCGCAATGAGAAATCTGCACAGTGCAATAAAGAGTAGCCCCTGTCGCTGCAACGAAGACCCAGTGCAAAACTAAATAAATAATAAAAAAACAATTATATACTGTGTCAGGAAGCATTTAACAGGAGGCTTCCTGTGTGCTGTTTTGGATCTGTCAAGAATCCTCTGTTCCTTATTAATTCCTGAATATTCAGGAATTAAGAGGAGAGGCAAGCCTCTCCCGGGACTGAGGAATCCATGCATTTCCTTCGTTAGTTTTTCCATACAGTGATAAGTAACTGTTTACAACCCTCTTCCTTTATATGAACCGTATGGTAAAAGTGATTGTTTACAACTCTCTCTCTTTGATATGGATCGCCTTAAGTTTTGTAAGTCTGGAATTTTGATTTTTATCTTTGCTGAGAATAGCTACCTTGTAAGACAGTATATATACTCACACTATGTTAAATAAAACACCTTTGCTCCATCATAGCTTGGGTCCCCGTATCTTTCATTCTCTTTCACTCTTTCTCTCTGTCTCTCTATTTCTGGCTGATCCCCTGGAGCGCAAAGGCTGACTGCGTAACCCAGGGAATATTAGCCTCTTTCCTTCTTTCACTTTCTTATTGTCGACTCCAGACCACCAGGTTCTGGTCCATTAAAGGACCCCAACAATATTGTATCTGTTATCAAGACCAACTGTCAGATTCAATTGTAAAACTGGGAGCAATTCCTCTTCTCATAAGAGTACTGTGTGGATTAAGTTGAGCAATGCTTAAGAAGATGGACAAGCTCAAGGCACAGAGGAGTCATGTAAAGGTTGACTCTAAATCTAATTTCAGTTTCCCTCAGTGCAGGTCTATTTCCATATCCTGAACTACAAAAGTCAAAGATTCTTAGGCCTTAATAGCATAAAGCACAATCTCACCCCTGAGTTTCAAAATTCATTTGGATTAACTAAAATTTATTTGGCAAACAGAAAGAATGGAGACTAGAAAGGAAACACTTTTGCCAGGAAAGTTAAAGCATATGGCTAATCAATAATAATCATGTCCCATGAAAGAATTATTTTTGACTGAAAATGAGTAAGTTGCAGCTAATGGCAAGAGCTACGACTGTATTAATATAGCTTCAGTGAAATGCCATTACCTTTCTCTGCCTCACTTCCTCTATCTTTAAAATGGTGGTTATGGTTATAGTTGATGACTTTTATGACTGTCAAATTAAAAGTTATGTTCACAGTAGGGATTTGTGGGTTTTAATAACATCTTCCCCTCCACGCAGAACTGCCAGCAGCAGGAAGTCCCTGGAACCTGGACACTTATATAAATGTGTACTCCTATAATTACATATTGAGGTTACATATATGAGTTTGTAAAATAACATTAACAATGTCCCTTGTCTGCTATATAGTCCCCAAATGTTCTCCTTCCACACAGCTGGTAAGAGGAAAATCAGTCTTACAACTTTGTGAACAACCTTCAAAACTAATTTCAATGGGAGCAGGAAGGCTTGCAAAGATAATAATGGTCATCTAAGGAGTACTTTAGAAAATCAGACCTATGGTTTCACAGTCCTGGGTATCAAGAAAAGTCCCTAGTATGACCAGATCATTTGCTCAAGGAGGTCTCACCTAGGTGGAGCAGAATGTGCCTAGAGCCCCCCAAAAGGTTGTTTTCCTTAATGCCAGATTTCAAAGTGAGAAATACAACTAAGGAAAGTGACCTCCAGTCCAGTCAGCACACACCATGTAATTTTTCCTCCTAATTTTGCTTTTGTTTGGGGCTTCTCTCATGTCTTATTCATTTATTTGATCCTATGCCTGGAAAAGCAGAAGTTCATTTGAATTCAGGGTGCACTGTCAAGAGGCTGGAGTCTCAGAACTGAAAATACATAACTGCTATTCCCAGATGACTGATACAGTGATGTTTAGAAATGCTGGCATACTGGAGAAGGTGACTAGGAGTCAGATTTTTATGAATTCTCAATGGGCATCCTGGAAAGGCTGTGGAAAGGGCATTGTAAGTGATGGTTTGTGCCCAAGACACTGGAACACAAACTCCCAGTGAGAAGCACAAGTGGATGTTGCTGGTGCTCTGCCCAGACCCTCCCAGACCCCTCATTTCTCTCTCTGTACCCCTCTCCCAGCTCTGGTGTGCTTTGCTTTCAGCAGTCCAGACTTGCAATCTTAATTTGGAGAACTTCTCTGGGACTGCTAGATCCACTTTGCCCAAGCACACAGAAATCCAGAAGTGCCTAGGACTTTACATCTCCAAAAAGGATGACTAAAGATATAGAAGTATGAAACTCAGCCCTCTTGCTTTGGGTAAAAGCACCGAGGCATAATTTACATTCCAAAGTTTTCCTGGGGGATCAAGCTGATGCTACCTTCTGTGGGATTCCCCAAAATTGCACATGGATGCTTCTGTCTTCATCCCAGTTCTACTCCCCCCAGTGCCTTACTAAGTCTCCTGGGAGTACTTCCTTAACCAATCACTTACACACAAATCCTCTTCTCAGGGTCTGATTGACAGAGATCAAAATAGAATAAATCCAGTCTCTTAGGAAATGCTATGGATAAAAAAGAAGCAAACCTAAAATAAAAGAGAATGTAAGTATATACCATTCATAGCAGCATTATTTACAATAGCTGAAACAAGGAAGTAACCCACTTGTCCACTGATGGATAATTAGATAAACAAAATATGGTATATACATACAATGGAATATCATTTGGCTTTAAAAATGCTACAACATGGATAAACGTCAAGGACATTATGCTAAGTGAAATAAGCCAGTCATAATAAGACAGAGACTCTTTGATTTCATTTATATATTTTTTGTAGTAGTGAAATACATAGACAGAAAGAATGGTGGTTGTTAGAGGCTGGTGGGTAAGGGAATAGGGAGTTATTGTATAACAGGTACTATATCTCAGTTTTGCAAGATGAATTCTAGAGATGGATGGTCATGATAGTTGAATATGAATATATTCAATATTCACACAGAATGGCTCAGATGATCAATTTTAAATTGTGTATTTTTTATCACAATTAAAAAAAAACCTGAAAAAATAAGATTCTTACCTGGAATTCATTCATGGATATGGGATACCAGACTTGGAAAGGACTATTAGAGATAAGATACTGTGGGGGCCTATAGATTATCTCCCTGTGTTGATTCAGGGATACAAGCTTTACAATCCAGACATCCAAGGAGGGCTAAAAAGGCTGAGAGAGTATAGTGGCCCTCTTTGGAATCAACAGGCCTACTATAAGTAGCTGGGTCAGAGCAAGAGAAGCAGGTTATCAAGATTTCCAGATGATGAAATGGAGATCAGACACCAGAAACTGTTGTAGGAAAGAGAGTGGGGTGCAAGAGAGTGGTCATATCCCAGGTCATGTCTGAGTCCCTGAAATTGCCAAGTGTGGGTTCTAGCTTTCCATAGGAAAGAATTCAAGAGCAAGTCATCGTAAAGTGAAAGAAGGTTTATTCATGGAGGAAACACATTCCGTAGACAGAGTGTGGGCCACCTCAGAAGGAAAGAGAGGCAACAGGGAATGGTGACTGTCAGTTTTGATGTGTGCTGAGTAATCACATAGGCTAATGAGTGGGAAGAGTACTCCAGCGATTTGGGGGAGATGTGGGGATTTCCAAGAATTGGGCCACTGTAACTTTTTGACGTGGGTATGTTATTTAGCATTCTGGTGTGTTTCACTGAGGGTACACTGAGGCTCAAGGTCTAGTGGAAGTCAACTTGTCTGACATCTTGGACCTTTGGTTCCGATCAATTTATGTTGGGTCTCTATGGGCTATGCAGAGAAGGCAATGGCACCCCACTCCAGTATTCTTGCCTGGAGAATCCCATGGACGGAGGAGCCTGGTGGGCTGCCGTCTATGGGGTCGCACAGAGTCGGACACAACTGAAGCGACTTAGCAGCAGCAGAAGCAGCTATGGGCTATGTCATTCTTTTAAAGGTTGTGCCCTATTTCCTTCCTGTCTCAAAACTACAGAGAAGACTTTAATAACAGCCAGTGGGAATTTATGAGCCACCCAGAGATAGGCTCCTAGGAATTCATCAGGAATCTTTGTGGGCTAAGTCTGACAGTTGTTACATCTTCGAGGGAAAATGACATGCAAACAAATTTGCCTCCATCACAAAAGTCTAAATACAATGTACGTCATAAGGAGTATACAAACTGAATACCATGAAAATGCAAAGAAAAAGAAATTGCTTCCAGATGAGGAGATCTGCAGCATGAACATGTGAACAAAAGCATGGGAGTGGTGTATTACAGGACATAATCGATTGCCTAGAGATTTAGGATGACTACAATACTAGTTATAAATGCCACAGCATATTGATTAAAGCATTTATTGAATTCAGTTAACTCTGAGACTTACTCAAGTATTACTCACATTTAAATGTCACATACAGACAGTCAGGCATTCCAAATGTTCCCAAGATGTACAAAGTCATTTGTTACACATGCTCACACACGAATACAGAAGTTTCTTTTCACTGCCTGCTTAGTCAGACTGCTTACAAGAGAACTTCAAGAGCATAGCCAGATATATTCTCTCATGGAAAGGTCCTTCCTCATAAGATTCTTTCTAAAGTATTTTGATCTCAAAGGAAGGGACCACTCCAAATTTGGTCTTTTACTTTTCCCCTCATAAAGGACAGGTTAATCTGTTAGATGGACCTCCAGAAACTCACAAGATGAAAAGCTTCTCCACAAACAGTAGGTTTTGCTGGCCTTTGTAGTACTAATCACGGCAATTATGGTCACTTTCAATCACAAGCAAATTCAACATTAACAAATTCCTAAGGTTTTTATTGAACATAATTTCTAACAGAAATTTCTATTTTATAACTTGAAAATAAAAGCTGCAGGGGGGAAAACTTTACATTCACAGTCTTTGCAACCAAGACTTTGCAACCCTCTCTACTGTTTCTTGTCTTAGTGAGTTGGCACCACAGTCTACCCAAGTGCCCCAGCAACCAACTAGCTGGATGTTGCTATTTTCTATCTCTGTTTACCCACATGCAATTACCTGCCATATCCTGCTACACTTGCCTTATTTATATTTCTCAGTTTTCTGCTTGGGACTCAACTCGATTTTTTTCTGAATTCCCATATCAAATCCCACAGCATTCCAAGTGAGTACACTTCCAAAATATATCCTAAATCTATCACTTCTCTCCATCTCCACTGCTAATACTATGGTCCAACCTGAGCCTTTCTTCTGGACGACTACAGGCTGACTCCTGACTTCTGACTTACTCCTCCTTTACTTTTGTCCACTTAAAATTCAATCTCCTTGTAATAGCAAGAATGATCATTTAAAATTGGATTCCGTCATTTGCCCATTAAAATGCTTTATTGGCTTCCTACGGTAGTTTAAATCCTGTCACTCCTCTGATTAAAATACGTTAGTGGCTTTCTGTAGCATTGAAAATTAAATACTGCAATGTCCTATGTGACCTGCCCTCTGCCTACCTTTCTACCTTCATCTCACGTTTCCACTGCTCGCTCTGTTTGATCACGAGGGATTCTGGCATTTCCTAGACATCTCTGTACTGGGAATAGACACATTTTTGGCTTTTCATGTGGCTAGTTCCTTTTCATCCTTTTAGATCTCAGGTTAAATATCATCGTTTTGAAGAAGTCTTCCCTATTTCTGTTCCTATCCCTATCTCTGTTCCAGTCTTCCCTATTGCTCCTTACCCTTTTATTATTTATGGAAGTATTTCTCCTCCAAAACTTATCACAACTGGCATCTATGTGAATTACTTATGTTGCCTCCACTAGAAGGTAGGCTCCTGGGGGACACATATCATAAAGTGGAAACAGTGGCAGATTTTATTTTCTTGGGCTCCAAAATCATTGCAGACAGTGACTGCAGCCATGAAATTAAAAGACTCTTGCTCCATGGAAGAAAAGTTATGACAAACCTAGACAGCATATTAAAAAGCAGAGATGTCACTTTGCTGACAAAGGTCTGTATAATCAAAGCTATGCTTTTTCCATAGTTATGTATGGATGTGAGTGTTGGGCCACAAAGAAGGCTTAGCACCGAAAAATTTATGCTTTTGAATTGCACTGTTGGAGAAGACTCTTGAGAGTCCATTGGACATAAAGAAGATCCAACTAGTCAGTCCTAAAGGAAATCAAGCCTGAATATTCACTGGAAGGACTGATGCTGAGGCTGAAGCTCCAACACTTTGGCCACCTGATATAAAGAGCCAACTCATTGGAAAAGACCCTGATGCTGGGAAAGATTGACAGCAGAAGAAGAAGGGGGTGACAGAGGATGAGATGGTTGGATGGTATCACCGACTCAATGGACATGAGTTTGAGCAAACTCTGGGAGATGGTGAAGGACAGGGAAGCCTGGCATGCTGTGGTCCATGGGGTCGCAGAGTCAGATACAACTTCACAATTGAACAACAATTGTGTCTTACTGTCACATCCCCTATATCCAACAGTGCCTGATTGCTATTGGGTGCTAAAGAAAGATTTCATGAGTGAGTGAATAAATGAAACACAGGGCTGCTACATCTTTTCTTTTTTTTTTAACTTCTGCTCTTAACAACTTGACCATTTGAGATCATTCAAAATATAATCACTTTATATAAAAAAAAAATCTGACCAAGTCTTACTCAGAGCCAAAAAGAAACTTGTACTCTGTGAGAAAAAAAAAAAAAAAACTGATGCTTTTCTCCCCATGTGGAACCAATCAGTTTAAACAAGGTTAATAAATGACCAAGAATTGCTCAGAATGGGTAAATGACTATAACAGATCTTTCCAGAATCATACTATCTGAGAGATGGCAATGCAGATAGTTCCATTGTGAAATTTTTCAAACTGTTTTGCAGCCAGGCCTTTTCTTCATCTGCCCTTTTTAATATTTGATAGATTCAGGGACATTAAACCCCTGGCAATTATTTTTTGAAACTAGGCAGTGGTAATTTTTTTAAAAAAATTATTTTTCTCCTTATATGAAGAGTTTTTAAAGTCTTAAGAGAATATCCAAGTTGGATGGTACTTTTTGGCCTGATTTCCTCATTATTCAGTTATGCTAACTGGATGTGTTAAATGTGTGAATACTTGAAGAGGATGCAAGCTGACACCCTTGTTTCTAGGAAATTTGTTCCTTATAGTCTGCATAGTTTATCATCTTTTGTCAGTGCTAATGGAGACTAATGATCTGATACTACAGATGCTATAATTTAATAAAATGTGACTTATATAAAATACTATTTAGTTATAATTCTAACAATGTAATCACACTCATTTTAGAAAATTTTAGAAAGGCAAAAAATTCTAAAAAAGAAAAAATTAATCATCTGCCAAATTCCACTTAGAAACAACCCCATTACTATATTTTGTTACATAGCTTTTCAATCTTTTTATCTATACATAGGCATATTTATTCATTCACTCATTCATTCAACAAACACTTACTGAGCACCTATCATGTTTCAAAAACAAGTCTAGTTGCCGCTGAACAAGACAGATGAGATCCATACATTTCATCCAGCTTGCAACAAAGAGGACAGCAAATGAGAGCACTAACAAATAAGCTGATTCCCATCAGTGGTAGCAGCTATGAAGAACACAAAACAAGTAATGTGACAGAGTGAAGGTCAGAAAGGAGGAGACATTGAGGGGTAGTTACTTTACAGAAGATTAACAGGGAAGACCTTTCTAAGAAGAGAATATTTGACTAGACCTAGTGAGGAATGATAGGGAAGGAAATGGCAACCCACTCCAGTGTTCTTGCCTGGAGAATCCCAGGGACGGGGGAGCCTGGTGGGCTGCCGTCTATGGGGTCGCACAGAGTCGGACACAACTGAAGTGACTTGGCAGCAGCAGCAGAGAGGAATGAGGAAGCACCTAGACCTAGTGAGGAATGAGGAAGCACCAGTCATAGAAGGATGTGCAGGAAGAGCATTCCTTGCAGAGGGACCAACACACGCAAAGGAGTCTGTTTCTAGTAACTGCCACAAGGTAAGTGTGGCTGGGACTAGAGAATTTTTGTGAATGTCTTTTCATTTATATTTTTGACCTAGAGAATTTAAATTTTTATGTTATCAAGTCAATCATTTTTTTTCTCTGTGTTTTCTCCCATTACAAAACCTCTTACCTTTCAGTCAGAAAAATATTCACCTACATCTTCTTCAAGTGCTAAGGAGGTTAGCTTGGAGAAAAAGAAAGGCTTTGACATACACCCACAGTTAATTATGACATATGATGAGGATTTACGTAGCACCATTCTCCCCTACATAATAATCCAAGCCTGAGCTCAACTTTTTGAACAATCCTTTTTTCTATGCTAATTGTGATGACATCATTACCATATACTTATTTCTTATATTGAAGGCTTATGAAGAAAAGAATGATATGAGTGGAGTGACCCTCCACCTCTTTTAGGACATTTATCCTGGCAACAGTTTGAAAAGAGATTTAAATGACCAAGAGCTTGAAAAGTGGAAGACCAATTAGAAAACTAGTAGTCATCCAGACAAGAGACCAAGGTCTTGAATGAGGGTCATGACACTAAGAAGGGAGAAAGTCATAGGTAAGAAAAACACTGAAGATATCAAATAAGCAGAAGTCATCAAATGACTGGATGCATGACTGAGAAAAACAAGGAGAAAGAATCAAAGATGACTCTGAGTATAACCCAGAGTACAATTCCTCTGTGTCTTGACTCTTGTTGCTTCTTCATACTCAAATGCCCACTCCTCTTCATTATTCAAAACACAAATTAAACATTGGAGCAAGGCAAAATCAACCAGTCTTGGGGGTGGGAGGAGGGAGGTTTAAGAAGGGCTATATGCATATAGCTGACTACAGCAGAAAATAATACAACACTGCAAAGTAACTCTACTCCAATAAATAAATAATTTTTAGAAAAAATTTTAAAAAGAAAATTTGGAACATCAGAATGAAGGAAGAGCATCAAAAAGGGTAAATACCTGGTTACGTTTAATAAACTATTTTTCATCTTATAAGTTATTTAAAATACATTTGAAGATTAAAAGCAGAATTATAACATCTGGTAAAGTTTTCAATGTATGCAGATATACCATGTAAGATAATGACAACCTAAAATGGGGAGAATAGGACTGGTGTGGTAAGATTTCTCCACCCCTCCTGAAGTGGGAAAATATTAACTCTAAGTAGTTTGTGAAAAGTTAAGAGATATATTGTAATGTGTTTGATTACAATGTACGTTGTATCATAATTGCTATAAACTAAATACAAAAGTACAAAAAAAAAGTCTTTCTTCTTAGCATATTAGAAACAAAAATTAAGAAACCAAATCTACAAATTGAGTTCCACAATGATGTTAACATTACTAATCACATCTATTTCATCTCCGTTCCCCAAAACCTTGCTTATCTAGAATTTAGCTCAATGGATTGAATCATACTTGTTTCACCTCCAGCTTCCCAAATCTTTACTTCTTTTTCCTTCAGGTCAACCAATATGGCTTCCTTCTCTCCCTCATGCTACATTAGCCTTACCAACAGGAGGGACTCACTTGACTCTTAGGACTGTGATAAAAGGTAAGATGGTTAGGTAATTCTTGGCTGTCAATCACTCGAGAAACTGGTCAAAGCCTTTCTTTTTCTCCAAGCTAACCTCCTGAGTATCCTAGTGAATGTCTCTCTGTAGAAATTCTTCCAACCCAAACTCTTAGGTGGAACAAGTCTCCTCAGGTATTCTTCCCGGTGGTTTCAGAGGTGAGAGAGGCTATCCACCCTTTCCTCTGTTGAGTCAGTTTTTCTGGATAGTTGAATGATAAAAGACAAACATAAATATGGAAACAGTACGCTGCTGCCCACTGCTACCTGTGGCATTCTAATGCACAAGATTATAAAAGTGTTTATCACGTTTACTGTAAGAATGCTGTTAAGACAGAAGATTGCTGGTTGCCAAGGGACTAGTCAGTGGGTGTGGAGTTTTCATTTATGAAAAATTCTGGAACTAGACAGTCTACACAGCAATGTGAATGTACTTAACGCCACTGAACTGTACACTTTCAAATGGTTAAAATGGTTAAATGGTAAATGGTTAAAATGATAAACGTTACATTATCTGCCTTTTGTCATAATTTTTATGATTGTGTTTGCTTATCTTGTTGTTGAGGATATTGTTAACTAGATTTCAAAATGCCCTCTCGATAAAGATCCATGGGAGGAATGTCACATATTACTATTATGAATTGCTCAGTAGATCACATTTTCCTTTAACAATGGCCAACAGCTAGATTTAAGCCAACTTTCCGGGACTTCCCTGGCAAGTGCATAGGACTTCACAGCTTGTCTTTTTATGCTAAGGTAATTCCAGGCTCCAATGTACTTTCCTATTTTTACTTTTTTCCTTTGCTTCATTTCTCATCCTCATTTTCAACTGATTTTGTCTTGCTACCATATACAGATCTCTGTAAGACACCTTAAATCATTTTAAGAATCTAGCAGAATGTAAATAACCTAAACATCAAAGAATGAACAGATAACGTGTTTACTTATTTTGTCTCTCATAACGTGGTCTCTTTTCCTGATACAAACTCCAAAATGGTCCTTGCACTGAAATCTCCAAGAAATCCTATTAGACGTGAGACAGATTTTTGTTAAATAATTAGCTTCCTCACAGCGAACATCTTCTTTTTACTGACTTGATTTACACCTGGTATTTCCCATTGTTAACTGAACACCAACCATCAAGCACCATATTACAAATGCGGCGATAATGATGAAATGTCCTTAATCCTGAGTAACAGCCACTGTTGAAAAAACAGATCACACTTTCTGTCAGGTTTTTACTGCTTTCCATGATTACAAGGAAAAAGAAGTTTAGCAATCCCTTTGTCCAAAGTGCAAAAAAAATATTGGTACATTTCAAAGTGAGTATAGAGAACTGCTTCTCAGATAGTGGTACATTGATTGGTACATTGTAATATTGGTACACTGAAAAAGGAATCATAGACAACTAGACTGCACATTTTTCTTATTTTGTGGCAAATTGGGGAGAACATAAATAATTCCTCAAAGCACCAACGCAAGCTTGGGGTGGGGGAGGGTTGGGTCCTAAACACAGAGACTGGCTACAATGACAGAATATTTTTATATAGAAGTCTCTGTAGTTGGTCTGAAACAAAGATTGCATCAATGGACATTTGAGATAAGTCTTAGAAATCAGATGTGTCATCAGGCTTTATTGTTGACTGATAAAATGGTGGCAATATCAATGAATTTATCTGCTCACTCAACAAATGCAGGGTGCATCTGAAAGCCTCCAATGTTAGTCACTTGAGGCCCACTGTGGACCACAAGAATTTTAGAAGGTGGAAAAAGAAGTAACCAGAACCACATATATACACTTTAATCCCTATCTTTAAGATATTTAACTGAACTCTTCTGAATTCTCTCTTGAACCAGAGAGAGAGTGATTAGAGGTTAATGTCAGACGTATTACCTGGTATGATCTTATGTTGAAAGAGCATCAGGATTCATAATTGTCAGAAGACAAGTTGTCACCATGCTAGAAGATGTTGATTTTCTGGCACAGACAGGTTCTCACTGGAAGCTCACAACAGCCATATTCAAGCAAATGAGAAAACACTATCTGAGAAGCAATTCTCTACACTCACACAGAGTAAATGGCAAGACCGGCATTCAAAACAGGATATTGTCTGCATCCAGCACAGTCAACCTAACCATCACACCCTGGTGCCTCTTGAGCTCCCCCAGCAACCATAACAATGTCCTCTCACAAATTTGAGGAGCCAAAGGAAACGCTGCCGTTGCAAAGATTTAAAAGTTCAAAGAACAGTGGTTTCTCCTAGGTCATCTGGATTGTGAGTGCAGAAAACAAAAATAAAACCTGGGTGTCCTAACGGTTCAGAACTTTTGCACTATCGCTAATGTATAAGTGTGCACATGCACCTGCACACACACACAGACCCACCCCCACCCCCACCCACACAAGTAACAGGAACTCAATCTTACAACTGCCGGCTGCTGATGCTGTGGATGCCAGGCAAAAAATGCATCACCTTACACTGAAGAAGCTGTGAAAGCAGAAAAATCAATCTACCATTTTAATAAAAAATGTGAGAACCTGAGAAGATGAGCTATGGTGCAATCACTTTGGGAGGATCTAGCTGTTTTGCGATTAATCATTTCTTACCTACACAGTCAGCAGAACTTTACTTAAGACTATTCAGTGTTTTGTCTGGTCCACTGTAGAGGCATTGCAACCAAGTGAGATGAGATTACAAAACCATCATTGTACCCTAAGGACTGCGAACTGTGCTCATAACAGCAGTCTTCAAAAGGAAAAGATTAAACCTGGGGAAAGACAATCATTTTTCCCAAGACTGGAATACTGAAATTTCCTGGCATGACACTTACATTCTAGCAATTACAAACGTTGGATTTAAGATCTTAAACTGCATCTATAATCAATCTTCAATCAGTACCTTTCTGTTTTAAGAAAGAATTTGAATAAGATTAGATTAATACTTTATAACTGGGGTCTTAGGTTTTCTTAGAGATCTGTTTCTTTTTCCTCTTCTCAGTATTCTGTTCCCAACCTATTAATAATTTGGGGATGTCAGTGACTGCCTCAGAAGTCTTCAGACTACTCCTTCCAGGTGTCTGATGCATAAAATCATTCTACTGGTTATTGAGGTACCTAGTGAGAATGGGAGCATTTTCTGTCACACCTCTTAAATTGAAGACTCTTGAGAGTCCATTGGATTGCAAAGAGATCAAGCTTGTCAATCCTAAAGGAAATCAGTCCTGGATATTCATTAGAAGGACTGATGCTGAAGCTGAAGCTCCAATACTTGGGCCACCTGATGCAAAGAGTTGACTCATTGAAAAAGACCCTGATGCTGGGAAAGATTGAAGGCAAAATTTAAAAGTTCAAAGAACAATGGTTTTCACTAAATCATCTGGATTGTGAGTGCAGAAAACAAAAATAAAACAAGATAAAATTGTGAGTACAGAAAACAAAAATAAAATCTGGGTGTTCTAACAGTCCAGAACTTTTGCACTACAGCTCATATATAAGTGTGCACATACACACAAACCCACCCCCCACACCCACACATAGACTTACAGGAGAAGTGGGTGGCAGAGGATGAGATGGTTAGATAGCATCACTGACTCAGTGGACATGAATCTGAGCAAACCCCGGGAGACAGTGAAGGACGGGGAGCCTGGCATACTGCAGTCCATGATATCACAAAGAGTTGATCATGACTTAGTGACTAAACAACAAATTGACCCACTTGAGCCAGCTGAATACCCCAAACACCATGGATCTTCCTATACGCTGGAAGACACTAGTCCAAAACAGCAACAATGCCTCCCAGGATCCATGTCCACTGATCTGACAGCAGCACACTCCCTCGGTCCAAGCATACTCCCTAGGAATGGATGTAAGCTATAGTGCATCCAGGGTTAATGATCCTTCTTGAACCAAGTTCAACTGCCATTAGGTTCCAACTTTAGGAGTGTCAAGTGTCAGCATCAACCCAGAGAACACAAATAGGATCCCTTTTCCAAATACCATATTTTCTTCTAAGACAGAGTCACCTGAAGCAGGAGATTTCTTCATATCACTTCAATTTTCTATTGCTTAGTGAAGCAAAAACCCAGAACATAAACACAAAAGGTACATTTGGTGAGGAGTGGAATATTTTACCCTTTTTACTTTCATTCCAATTCTAGACATTTTTACCTTTTTATGACTCCATCCCCCTATACTCCATCCTAAGGTTGAGATAATCATAAAACATTCATATAAGTCTGTACCCTGATAGTTCAGTGGCCCTGGCCTCAGTTTTACCAGCCTCCACACAGTTGCTTGCTGTTAAACTCTATCCTGAGTTTAGTCTCCCTTCATCTTGGTGCCATGCTCTCTCCATCTTCTAAAAGATTCTCTCGTTTGTTTCCTAGCTTCTCTTCCACCGCAGCACCAGAAATACTCCCCCAAGTGAACACACCTTGGGCAATATCATCCCAAGAAAAGACCTCATTACCCACACTTCAGGTCCTCTAACAGAGTCCAGCCTTGGCCCACTGACCAAACAAACTAAAACCTCACTGGCTCTGCAACCCCTCTGATTTCATTGTCCACTCTGGTTTCACTGTCAGATTCACTGGCCAGTCTAGTTTCTGAACCAACAGTATCTCTAGGATAACTGTTAAATGTTTCTGACCTCAAAAACTTGTATAGTAGGAGATGAATATGTCTCCCTGTCAGTATCCTCTAAGTCTGCTGGGCAGTTTTCAAGTTTATAATCTTGCAGATCAGTGCTATTTACTGCAGTCCTATTGTTTGAGGTACAAAAGAATCTCTTTGGGTAAAGGATAAAAGAGAGTATTCTCTTGAAAACTATCCTTCTTTCTATAGCTTTTTCCTCTTTCCACCTTTCAAAGTATTCATTTACCATATCTAGTATATGGGGGTAAAATTTTGACTTTATTTGACTTTAGAACAGATGACTAGGGATCAGAAAGAATATTTTCACAGCATAAATTATATCTTCTAATTCCTTCCATCAGAGCCTTTTGAGACATGAATGCCATATGTTAGACCAAATGATGTTTCCATACAAGATACTTAGCAATTTTTATGAAAGATTAGTAACAGCATATCCCATTATTAGAGAAATGCAAATCAAAATGGCAATGAGGTATCACCTCACACCGATAAAATGGCCATCATCAAAAATCTAGTAAGAGCATATTCATTCAGATTCCATTAATTTGATATTTCTCATGAAGCAGGACCATGATTTAGCTCTATTCTGTGGCAACCTTAAACAGATTAAGACAAAGTGACAAGAGGACTAATCTCTTCTAACTACATTTTTGTGAAGAACTCTAGAAGCATCAATATAACACACATCACAAAAATCTTCCTTCATCAAATCATTGTTGATATTTTATTTGTGCCAAAGAAGTACCCTCAAGGAATTTACAACTTGGTAACGACAAACTAAAAGTTTTCCTAGTTAAAAATTATTCTTGTGATTGGATTTTAAAACTATCCAGTAGGGGGACTGCCCTAGTGGTCCAGTGGTTGGGACTTCTCCTCAATGCAGAGGGTGTGGATTCGATCCTTGGTCAGCAAGCAAAGATCCCACATGCCTCCCAGCCAAAAATCCAAAACACAAAACAGAAGCAATATTGTAACAAATTCAAAAAAGACTTTAAAAATGGTCCACATCAAAAAAAAAATTTAATAAAATAATCTAATAGGCATACAAAAGAAAGTCACATACACATAAATGAAGCATGAAAACAATTACTTCACGGCTTCACCACCTACCCTGAGAACTAGAATATTCCTAACATTTCTGTATTAAGCCACATACCCCTTTCTAGTCCCTTGGCTGCCTCTTCCTACAGTCCCGCCAGAACTAAGCACTACCTTGTAATTTCTATTTACCATTCCTTTTCTTTTCTTAGGGCTTCCCCGGTAGCTCAGTTTGTGAAGAATCTGCCTGCAATGTAGGAGACCCCTGTTGGATTCCCGGGTTGGGAAGATCCACTGGAGAAGAGATAAGCTACCCATACCAGTATTCTGGCCTGAAGAATTTCATGGACTGCAAAGTTCATGGAGTTGCAGAGAGTTGGACACAACTGAGCTACTTTCACTTTTTTTTTTATATTACTCCATATGTATGTATTCTTAAATAGAAAACTGTTTCACTTGTCTATAAACTTTTTAAAAAATGGTATTTAGCTTTTAAAAAAACAGTGTAGATTCTTTTGTGACTTGCTTTTTTTCACTCGATACTGTTTCTGAAATTCACACATACTATGGCAGTGTAGCTGTGACTCCTTCACCTTCACTACATAGAATATTCCATTGTACTTAGCTATTTGTCATGGTGGTGGACATTTAAGATATTTTCAATAATATTTTTATCACAAATATATGCTAACATAGCTATGAACATCCTTGCATGTGTATAGTGTTTATATGCAACAGGTTCTCTAGGATCAACTTAGAAAAGGAAAAGCCAGGTGTTGGGTGTATTCAAGTTTACAAAATAGTGCTAAAAATAATTTTGAAAATGTCTGTACCAATATTTACTTCCCTCAGAAAGATATAATTTTCCACTGATCCATAGCCACTCCAGCAGTTAATATTGGCAAATCTGCCTTTTTAATTTTGTCTATTTGTTGTTGTTCAGTTGCCAAGTCATGTCTGACTCTTCACAACCCCGTGGACTGCAGCACAGCAGGCTCCCCTGTCCCTCACCATCTCCTGGAGTTTGCCTAAGTTCATGTCCATTGCGTTGTGATGCCATCCAACTATCTCATCCTCTGTCGCCCCATTCTCCTTCTGTCTTCAATCTTTCCCAGCATCAGAGTCTTTTCCAATGAGTTGGCTCTTTGCATCAGGTTGCCAGAGTACTGAAGCTTCAGCTTTAGCATCCATCCTTCCAAATGAGTATTCAGGGTTAATTTCCTTTAAGATTGACTGGTTTGATCCCCTTGCTGTTCAAGGAACTCTGAAGAGTCTTCTCCAGTACCACAGTTCAAAAGCATCATTTCTTTGGTGCTCTGTCTTCTTTATGGCCCAGCTCTTACAATCGTATGTGACTGCTAGAAAAACCATAGCCTGGAAATAAGCGAACCTTTGTCGGCGGCAAAGTGATATCTTTGCTTTTCCTCACACTGTCTAGGTTTGTCATAGCTTTCCTGCCACAAAGCAATCATCTTCTAATTTCATGGCTTTGGTCACCATTTGCAGAGATTTTAGAGCCCAAGAAGAAAATCTGTCACTGCTTCCATCTTTTCCCCTTCTATTTGCCATGAAGTGATGAGGCCTGATGCCATGATCTTCGTTTTTTCAATTTTAGTTTTAAACCAGCTTTTTCACTCTCTCCTTCACCCCCATCAGGAGGTTCTTTAGTTCCTCTTTGCTTTCTGTCATTACAGTGGTATCATCTGCATATCTGACGTTGTCGATGTTTCTCCCGGCAATCTTGATCCCAGCTTGTGACTCATCCAGCCTGGCATTTCTCATGATGATTCTCATGAAGTTAAATAAACAGGGTGACCATAAACAGCCTTGTCAAACTCCTTTTTCAGTCCTGAACCAGTCAGTTGTTCCATTCAAGGTTTTAGCTCTTGCTTCTTGACCAGCATATAGGTTTCTCAGGAGACAGGTAAGATAGTCTGGTATTTCTATCTCCTTAAGAGTTTTTTATAATTTGTTATGATCAACAGAGTCAAAAGCTTTATCATAGTCAATGAAACAGAGGTAGATATTTTTCTGGAATTCCCTTGCCTTCTCAATGACCCAGCAAATGTTGACAATTTGACCTCTGGTTCCTCTGCCTTTTCTAAACCCAGCTTGGACATCTCAACATTGTCACTTCACATAATGCTGAAGCCTAGCATGCAGGATTTTGAGCATAATTTTACTAGCATGGGAGATGAGTGCAATTTCATTTGGGTTTCTTCTGTGAAACATCTACCTAAGCCTTTTGTTCATTTTATATCAGCTTGTCTATCTTCCTCTTTTTGATTTATAGGTATCCTTTATTTGTAAATAAAATCTTATTTGCAGATAGTTCTTGATCTAGTCATTTCTCAGTTACATGTATTATAAATTACATAACCTGGTTTGTGACTTATCTTTTCATCATCTTTGTGGTATCTGCTGTCGAATAAAACATCTTCATCTTAATGTAACCATTACCTCGATCTCTGCCTTCATTTTCATATGACATTTTCCCTGTGTTTGTGTGTCTGTGCTAGTCTTTCCCCTTCTTATAAGAACCCTAATTATACTGGATTACAACCCATATTAATTACCTAATTTTAACTTGAGTATCTCTGTAAAGACTCTACCCACAAATAAGGTCACATTCTGAGGCACTGGGGTTAGGAATCATCTTTTAGATTACAATAGCATTCTTTGGAACTGTATGTCAATAATGCCCTCAAGATGAGATCTAGACATCATCAATAGATTAAACTTCACACTGAATCTAATAAAATTCTAATAATTAAATACAAATATAGTTTAATCCTTTAAATCATTAGTTTAAACTATAAACTAAACTAAATATTTAGATATAAATATAGTTTAGTCAATGTGTCACTGAAGTAAAAAGATTGCCAACTGTAGATGACCTTGATGTTTGTTTCAAATTCTACATTTAGATATTTTCTTTAATTATAAAAGCAATATGCAATCATAAAAATTCAAGCCATATAGAAATGAACAAAGCAAAATACCTGAGACAGCTTCTTCCCCTCCTTGTCTCAAGCCCCATTTTGCAGAAACATTCCATTAAGAGTACCTTCTTTCAGACCTTTTTAATTCATGTACATATAAAACATTTTCCCCTTTTTGCCATTTTCCCTCTTTTTTTAAAAGATGGAGAAACAATGGAAACAGTGAGAGACTTTATTTTTCTGGGCTCCAAAACCACTGCAGATGGTGACTGCAGCCATGAAATTAAAAGACACTTGCAGAGTTAGGGACGTCCCCCGCCCCCAGCCCTGAGGAGGGCTCTGGGAGAGTTCTACATAATTTTTGGAGGTCTTGTGAGATAAACAAGACCAAAAGAAAAAAAAATAAATAAAAGACACTTGCACCTTGGAAGAAAAGCTATGACCAACCTAGACAGCATATTAAAAAGCAGAGACATTAATTTGCCAACAAAGGTCCATCTAGTCAAAGCTATAATTTTTCCAGTAGTCACGTATGGATGTGAGAGTTGGACTATAAGGAGAGCTGAGCACTGAAGAACTGATGCTTTTGAACTATAGTGTTGGAGAAGACTCTTGAGAGTCCCTTGGACTGCAAGGAGATCAAACCAGTCAATCCCAAAGGAAATCAGTACTGAATATTCATTGGAAGGACTGATGCTGAAGCTGTAATTCCAGCACTTTGGCCACCTGATGCAAAAAAATGACTCAATGGAAAAGACCCTGATGCTGGGAAAGATTGAAGGCAGGAGGAGAAAGGGACGACAGAGGGTAAGATTCTTGGATGGTATCACCAACTCGATGGACATGAGTTTGAGCAAGCTCTGGGAGTTGATTACAGACAGGGAAGCCTGGCGTGCTACAGTCCATGGGGCTGCAAAGTGTCAGATACAACTGAATGACTGAACTGAAAACTAAAGATGAAAAAACTAGAACCTTAAAAAATGAAATGGAAATTTTATTCCAAGATATCTTAGGTGGATCTCTAAAATTTTAATGGGAAAGCAAGACAGAAATGCCCTTAGTTGGACAGAAAGGCAACTTATTTGTTTATATATTGCAATGGAAATACACTTTAGGTTCATTATCAGTTCAGTTGATATTCAATTGGGAATCAACTAGTGCAGTTCTTGGCACATAAGAACTACTCAAAAATACTAATTCATTAATTAATTAGACAATAAAATAGTCCCCAGGAAACATCTTTTGGGACTGGAGAGTCTTAACATAGGAATCTGAGGGGGCACAGGTGGTGTTGTCATTGATTCTTCCAACTAACAGTTGGGAATTTCAAAGAGAAAGAGACTATGAGAGGTGAAAAGACTGGCTATGCAGATGGTGTCAAAAAAGAAAATTTCATTTTCTGGACTACAGTCTAAAACACCAAAATGATAAGTTTTGGGCTAGAAACGCAGCACATGTTAGCAGTAAAAGGAAGCATACGTTTGTCCGAAAATGAACTACCCTTATTAAAAGCAATGGAGTAGGAAATCTGGACACTGGTTGAAGCTTGGCCTCAATTAAGCATAATTAATCCAAATTATAGTACCACTTTCATCCTAGTCACTTTTTAAATGACAATACAATGTCTATGAGCTCATCCAATCTTAAAATTCAATGTATCTATAAAGAGCGAAGGAGACAATGAAAAAGTGAGGTATGTATCCACTTACTAAGGAGACCTACCTAGCAGGCATGACAGAGGGAACTACAATAATACCCAAGGTACCCAGCGGTGTCCACGAGAGAGTAACTAAGAATAGATTCAGAAAAAATAGGTCTCAGATGATTATATACTATTATGTAGAGTGTGGATAGAGAACAAAGAAATCTTGATATTGTAAAAAAAAAAAAGATAAAAATAAGAGACAAATGCAACATTATTGTTGTCCTCAGACTTGGTAGGCAGCTGCACACAGATGGAATATTGTGGTTGATGTGAAGGAAGAGAGGCAGAATTTTACCGAATAAAAAAATTTAGAAAGTGATGGGGAACTAAAAAGCCTCCTGAGGGTGAAAGAGGAGGGTGAAAAAGCTGGCTAAAAACTCAACATTCAAAAAACTAATATCATGGCATCTGGTCCCATCACTTCATGGCAAATAGAAAGGGAAAATGTGGAATCAGTAACAGATTTTATTTTCTTGGGCTCCAAAATCACCGCAGACAGTGACTGTAGCCATAAAATTAAAAGACACTTGCTCCTTGGAAGGAAAGCTATGGCAAACCTAGACAGCATATTAAAAAGCGAAGACACCACTTTGCTGACAAAAGTCTGTATAGTCAAAAACTATGGTTTTTCCAATATTCTTGTATGGATGTGAGAGTTGGACCATAAGGAAAGCTGAGCCCCAAAGAATTGATGCTTTTGAACTGTGGTGTTGGAGAAGACTCTTGAGAGTCCCTTGGACTGCAAGGAGATCAAACCAGTCAATCCTAAAGGAAATCAACCTTGAATATTCATTGAAAGGACTGATGCTGAAGCTGAGGCTTCCAATACTTTGGCCTGATGTGAAGAGTTGACTCATTGGAAAACACCCTGATGCTGGGAAAGATTGAAGGCAAAAGGAGAAGAGGGTGGCAGAGGATGAGATGTTTAGATAGCAGCACCAACTCAATGAACATAAATCTGAGCAAACTCCAGGAGATAATGAAGGACAGGGAAACCTGGTTTGCTGCAGTCCATGGGGTCGCAAAGAGTTGAACATGACTAGTGACTGAACAACAACAAAAAAATACATTTACTCAGAGATTCTTAAATGTGAGAGTAAAAATACCCCCAAACAATAGAGAGATAAGGATAAAAGAAGAGATCAACTCTAATAATTCATTAATCCTTTCATTCATTCAACCTGGATGATTTTCAAAACATTTAGCAACTAGTACGGCACAATGGGCTTCCCAAGGGGCACTAGTGGTAAGGAACCCGCCTGCCAATTCAGGAGACATAAGAGACTCAGGTTTGATCCCTGGATCAGGAAGATCCCCGATGGCATGGCAACCTATACCTAGAGAACCTCATGGACAAAGAAGTCCAGTGGGCTAGTCTATAGAGTCGCAAAGAGTTGGACACAACTGAAGTGACTTAGTATGCCTGTATGCACACATGGTGTAATCAGAACATACAGTCTCACCAATCAGAAGAGATGTAGCCATAAACAAATGGTACGATGTCATGGACACCTGTTACATGTGTGCTAACCACCTACCATTCCTGCATTCAGTAACTGAGTCATAAGAACAGTGTGCGAAAAAAAACATATGGAATACTTCTCACCACATAAACTGTCACGTAAATTACTGTTAATAAAATTGCAAGACTGTATCTTTTCTCTTTTAAGAAAAACTTTGAAATTTGCGTTTAATTTTAAAAATGCATTTTACTATAAACATTTGGCTTTATCCTACACTAGATGTTTCAAATAACCACAAGTTGTTCATACCAAGTTTCCCCAAGTTTCTTGGGCCACTGGAGTAAAACATCCAATAACTTTAAGTGTTTCTCAATGCTCTGCATACACTAGAATGATTTTCTCTTGCCTTTATACACGAAATACAACAAACAGGTATTAAATCTGTGAGGTCTCAACAGTTTTTTCAAAGAAATTTTAACCCATTGTTCCACTGTTCTCTAGCATTTATCATTCCTCAGGAGAATTCTGAGCCAGCCAAAACTTTTATTCCTTTGCAAGTAAACATTATATGCATCGAGATTTCTCTCTTCATCTAAGTCCACTTTTCCAGTAAATAAGTAGGTGTGATTCTCCCTTTTTAGGCTTTAGTTCTCTTTTTCATTTTTATAGATTCCTTTCAGGAAACTTTCCCACTTTTATGTCTCTATTATTGCTTCGATTTCTCTAATCTTTATTTATGCTATTCCTTTGTCTCTCAAAACACTATAGCTCCTATTAACAAATAGTTTTCTAAAAGGCACATTGTATATATAAATAAATATCATTTTTAGCTGCATAATTTGCAGATACACAAAGCCTCAGCCTTTTCTTGGCACTGCCACAATTCTTCCATTGGCTTCATGTTGTCATGGCAGATGTTGCTGAGGTGGTGGTGGTGGTTGCTTTCATCATAAAATAAGAAGCAGTCTGTCCAGACGGCATGTTTGTCAACAGACAGGTTTGATTTGTTCTTTTTTTATTTTCTTGACTTTGCTCATTATACATATGGACATTGATGAAATCCCCTCTCTGGGATCTGAAATGAAGGGCATGTTGATGTATGTGGTCATGGCTGGTAGATGGTAGATTGGGGATAAGGACACAGATCTTTTGACTCCATCCTTTTTCCTAATGCTACATCATAAAAAGAGTCAAATGTACCAAGATATGACATTGTGATAAAGCAGTGATGCTGATATCACAAATATATTTCCATGAGAGTGTGTATGTAAACAAACACATATAATTCATACTGACAATCTACGCTATGCTCCTATTCTATAAGAGAGGAGGATTCAAAATAACGCTTAAGCCAAAGATAATACAGTAAAATATATTGTTACCTTGATGGGGTAAGCAAAGGGCTCGGTACAGCTTATCTAAAGAGTAATTCAAACAGCACTCTATACAAAGGAAACTGAAAGACTTCTTTCTTGTTCATAATACATATTTGATAATCCTCATCCCTTTGCCTTTCTTATTTGCCCAAAAAGAGCCTGCAGAATTATGTAATTGCAAAATGAAATGCAGCATGAAGCATGATTTTCCATTTTATGCCATCCACTGATTAAGTGATCCAGTTTATAGCAATGTCAACAGTCGTTAAGAAAAGTCAGATTAGTTTGTATAAAAACAAACTAGGGAAATGAATAAACAGCATTTAGAACCTGCTGATACTTAATAAGGGAATTTTATAATAAAATTAAAAACTAATTCACCTATAAATAATGATATTAGTAGTAAACAAAATTCTCGCACTGCAGCATTTTTCTTGATTTCTTCTCTGGCCTTTCAATGGCATGTTTTTTAAAGTATATATATTTATAATCTTAACTCTTTAGGCATCATTGTCATATAGGATCACTTTAAATGGTTCAACTTTATGGGAAAAAGTCTGAAAGTCACTCTCTGATACCATAGCCCTGCTCCTCAGAGGCCTGCTAAATAACTGATAAGCAATAGATTGTTAAAATGTCAATTAGCATGACCTCACAGTCCCTTTACAAGTTTAAATGCAAGTTTCTATCATTTAATTGTAGAAAGATTACTAGATTTTTGTATCTGATTTTGTTACCTAACAACCTATCAAAAATTTGCTCCTTGATTCTAAGCAGATTATTTAGCTTGTTTTTTCAGTTTGAATAAACACAAAATAATTCAAAGAAATTCCCCTGAAAATTATGTAGGCAAAAATCTCTTAGATTTAAATCCAATGATTTTTAATTATGTTTTGTTCTTTGTTTTTAATATAAAACATGAGTAATATAAACCAAAGGAAATTTAGAGACTTTTTAAAATTATGAATAAATTATCAGCAGTACTTCCATCATTCAAAAATAATCATGGTTAACACAGACATTTACTGTGATTTTACCATATTCAGAATATTGTGGGACTTCTCTGGAGGCCCAGTGGTAATACTCCATGCTCCAAATGCAGGGGTCCCAGGTTCAATCCCTGGTCAGGGAACTAGATCCCACATGCTGCATCTAAAAATCATGCATACCACAACAAAGATCCCACGTGCTTTACCTAAGACTCAGTGCAGCCAAATTAAAAAGAAAAAAAAAGAATATGGTGCTAAGTGCTAATAAATATGGCAGTGAGCAGGGACCAATCCTTGCCCTCATGGAAGCTATTAAAAACAGTGTGATAGGAAAGAACAACGCTGAACAAAGTAGTTGAAAATTTGATCAACAGTTCCAAGGTAGTGGCTCTGGATACTTTGGTGCATTCAATCAAAGATTTAGGCAATCTATGATTTAGAAAAGGGCTCCCCAAAGAACTGATGCTCTCTCCTCCCACCCGAAGTTAAGCTCCATACAGGCAAAGATCTGCTCGCCACAATTCCTAGCACATGGGCGGAAAAATTAGATGAGAAACAACTCTTCAAATAGGTGGGATGGATGAGAGATAAAAGGGGAAGGAAAATGACAGGTTAACAAGTTCACTGCAGGGAGGTTTACAGAAGTCTTACTTGAAAACATCTACTTTCTCTGTGAAGTCGGGAACTTAATCTGCTGAAAATTTAAGAATTGGGAAAAGAAAATGTCAGAGGTCTGAAGAAAAGGGAGAAAGTATAAAATGATTGTGGAGGGCTAGAGTTTAAGCTGCTGAGGTAACTGGTAAGCATAGACCAGAGGAGGCTGGTAACCACAAATGTACATTGACATCAGTGGGATCAGTTTGTGGCTTTTTTACTCACAGGACTAGAAAGTGAAAGTGAAAGTCACTCAGTCCTGTCCAACTCTTTGTGACCCCATGGACTATACAGTCCATGGAATTCTCCAGGCCAGAATACTGGAGTGGGCAACCTTTCCCTTCTCCAGGGGATCTTGCCAACCCAGGGATTGAACCCAGGTCTCCTGCAAAGGTGAGTGCAAAAAAGGCAAAGGCAGACCGTTGGGCTCATCTAGGGTTTGGGTTTTGCCCCAAGAGACACATTCTAAGGACACGGGACAGGAGAATATAATGTGCTTCAGGTTTATCTAGTCTGTGGCATGTATCAGTAGCTTATTTCCTTTTGTTAATATGAGTATTATTCCATTGTATGTACATCCTATAGTTTATCTATTCATCAGTTAAGAGACATTTGGACTGTTTCTATTTTTGAACTATTATAAAAAAAATGCCACTATGAACATCTTCATACAAGCCTTTCCTTGGATGGGTATGTAGGAGTGGAACTTTCAGGACATCTGGAAAATGTATGTTGAATCCATGGAATTGTTTTTCAGAATGGCTACACTACTTTTCATTCCCACCAGTATTTAAGCCCCTTATCTTACAAGGCTACGGTTTTTCAGTAGTCATGTATGGATGTGAGAGTTGGACTGTGAAGAAAGCTGAGTGCCGAAAACTTGATGCTTTTGAACTGTAGTATTGGAGAAGATTCTTGAGAGTCCCTTGGACTGCAAGGAGATCCAACCAGTCCATCCTAAAGGAAATCAGTCCTGAGTGTTCATTGGAAGGACTGAGGTTGAAGCCGAAACTCTAATACTTTGACACCTGATGGGAAGAGCTGACTCAGTGGAAAAGACCCTGATGCTGGGAAAGACTGAAGGTAGGAGGAGAACGGGATGACAGAGGATGAGATGGTTGGATGGCATCACCGACTCAATGGACATGAGTTTGGGTAAACTCCATGAGTTGGTAATGGACAGGGAGACCTGGCATGCTGCAGTCCATGAGGCCACAAGGAGTCGGACATGACTGAGCTACTGAACTGAACTGAACTTACCAGGAATTTTACTTTGGGACAGTGAGTTCTTTTGACCCACAAACTCAAATGGTTTTCCAGTGAGTAAAAAAATTTTAAAGCAACTTATTTTCCATTGATATTGTTGGTCTTTTGGATTATAGCCATTCTAGAGGGTGATATCTCATTGTGGTTTTAATTTGTACTTTTCTAATGGCAATTTAATGTGTGTCTTGGGACATCTACACTCTTTGCTTTGCTGGGATGGCTCCATTTTTAATTTAGTTCCTTGTTCTAACATCTCATCAATTAACTCTTCTCCCCAGATCTCATGTTTTCTTTAACTCATAGTAAAACACATCTCTGTTTCCTGCCAAAACTTATTCTCAAGAGTACTTTTCTTTGCTCCTTTCTATTTCATTTTTCTTATTTTAATCTTTTATAATCATTTCATCATTTGTCATACTCTCTTCTGTTTTGTTTTGCTTTATTTCTATCCTTGAATAAGGATAACTTTAACCTGAGCTGTTCTTTACCCTAACATGATCTGATTAATTTTTCCCTGAGTCCCATCCCTAGACACCATTAAAATTCTCTTAAATCCTAAAATGAAGAAAAGTTCCATAAACTAGTCGCCAGAGGAGGAGATCTGGGGCTGTGGAAACCTCAGCAGTTATCCTGGTAATCACTCCTTTGTTGAGAACCACAGCCACCTCTCCATATCTGCATTTCTGCTCCTGTACTCATTCTTCCTCACATTACTGACCGTCATTTTTTTGGGTAATGTTCTCATTAGTAAAAAGTCATGCCAAGCAAAGGCCTGATACCTGCTGACTTCCTATTTGGTCTGCTGATATTACTGTTTGAGCCCCACCAGAGCCACTTCCAAATGGTACTGACCTATAGTGAGAAAAGGATCTCCAGGTGACATGCCCCTCACTAGTGAGTCTTCTTTTATTCATGAAATTTATTCATCTTATCCAGGATTGTCACTTAAGGCACAGAGAGTCCCTTTGATCTACAAGCTCAGGTGGTTTCCAGTGTGTGAAAAATTCTTAAAGCAATTTATTTTTCATTTGTTCAGATCTTTTTATATGGCAATTATTCATATTTTAATACCTGCTCTGTTTTCCATTCCTATGACTTCTCTGTCATCTTCACATTTCCATATCCTTTTCTCCATACTCCCAAAAAAGCAATTCAAAATTGTCTTCCACATATCTTACGTAACTTTCTAAAATCTCTTTTGCCTTGTGTGTTCCTAATTTTCATTTTAAATCTGAGGTTATGTTTTAATTTAATTAAACTCTAAGCCAGGTCTTTATTTCTATATGCCTTTCAAGAAGCTCTCTGTTTATCTGAATAGGCTATCTCATCATACTGTCTTTCATCTTTCATCATAAACTTGATGAAACAATACAAATTGAGTTAATCCCATGAACAGATGCTATCAAATACTTTATAAATCCCATAAAAAAATCTTTATCAAAAAGTTTGTTTCCTCTCCGACATTTTCATTTTTACCATCCTATTTTTTGAAGAATTCAGTATTGGTTTTCCTTTATCTGCTAATACTGGAATGAGAAGAGGTCTGCCAAGGCCCAAGTTTTCCTTCACTGCCCATCTGGTTGTTGTTGTCTTCAATCTTAAGCACGAATTCTGTTTTACACAGCTTCACATTAACAGTTCTATGTATAAATGGCAGCTGCAGCAAAGAAATTTCATGGGTCTCTTCTCCCTGTGTTTGCTTACACAGCTGTGACAGAGGCCAGCTTTCTTTTAAGAGCTTTACGCTTAGCCTGGGCTGTGTGTCGATTTTAACATGGCTTGACCATCAAGGCCTCCCTCCTGGGTCTGTTGCTAGGTGCCAAAGCCCTGCTGCGCTGCCTGCCCTGTGCCTGATTTAGCTACTGCATGGACCCTAGGGTTGCCTTCAAGTGTTGTTGCTCCAGGACAGCAAGAGGGATTCCAAGCAGTTCATTCCCTTTCGATAACCCAACTCACTCGTTCCTCCTCATCCCAAAAACGGCATATAAGCAAATTTCTACCAGCTGCTACTGTCTTAGAATGTATAGTGGTGAGTCAGCCTTTAGTTTTTCTTCATCTTCAATCCTTTTTTAACTCCCCAAAGCTGGAACAATTTGTTTGCTCTAAATTTATTCAGTCCCTTAAACTGTATTGATGGTTACTTATCCCATTCCACCAACCAACTAGAGACTCTCAGTACTCCTTTCATGTAATAAAATTGACACTGACATATACATACAGCACACACATGCACACATTCACAGCATACACACAATTGCACGTCATTCCATCAAAGTCAAGAACATAATAAGCTAAGTGAAGTGAAGTCGCTCAGTCATGTCCGACTCTTTGCGACCCCATGGACTGTAGCCTACCAGGATCCTCAGTCCGTGGGATTTTCCAGGCAAGAATACTGGAGTGGGTCTATCACAATTATCAATGTTTGTGACATTCAATGCAATTAGGCAGGTAAACAAAATCAGCAGTGCAAGTATTTGCAAAACTGAGGTCTAACTATTACCTGTTTGCGGTAGGTATACCTGACAAATGCAAGAAAAGCAATGGTAAACTATAGCACCTGACACAAGAGTTCATTTAGATCACAATTTAAAACATTTGATGACTATTTTGACTTTGTTTGATCATTTGAAATAGGGTCTGTGTGTGTGTCCGTGTGTGTCTGTGTGTGTCTGCACAACCACACGTAGAACAAGACCATCAAAATGTCAATAGTCGTTTGTCTCTGACTGATAAGATTTCAAATGCTTGTTTTTTCCTTATCTATATTTTCCAAATTTTCTACAGTCAACATGAATCATTTTCATAATAAACAGATAAGTTTTTCAATGATGAAATGACATAAAAGTGCCCATCTATATTTGCCGCACCTTTCCTATGAATCTCCTTAGTGAATATTTAGGAATAGGTTAAGAAATCCATTCTTGAAATTATAACTTATGTAAAAATGATTATGTTTTATGATAGGGCCTTTAATGAAGTACATCTGAAGAATAAAACCAGCCAAGCATAAATGCAACTTGAAAAATGAAAAGAATAAAGAACTAAAATCCTTTACAAAGACTGGCATATAATGAAATTCAGGTTTCATTAATAGAAAACAATTTCAAGGCAAGATGTGTACATTAAGTTGAGGTGGGATGAAATGCAAATGAGCCCAGCAGCTCTGTAGAGCCTCTCTTCTACCCTCCTGATTTCCTTTCTCTCTTGCCCCTGAATAGCCTGGGAAAACACCGCACATCCTGAGTGTTCAACAAATATTGAAGAAGATAAAATAACTTTCCAAAGGTCATTCAGCTATTTTCCAGAAGTTAATACCAGGACAGATACCACCTGGTAGAAAGTTCTCCAAATAAATATTCCAACTTTTAAGCTCACAATTATTTGTCAGACTATACCAAGTGCTCTTAGTATTTATACACACTTCAGCTAATATATTTTTATAGCATCCTAAGAGGTAAATGGGGCTTCCCAGTTGGCATTAGTGGTAAGTAATACACCTGTCAAAACAGGAGACATAAGAGACATGGGTTCAATCACTGGTTTGGGAAGATCCCCTGGAGGAGGACGTGGCAACCCACTCCAATATTTTTGCCTGAAGAATCCTATGGGCAGAGGAGCCTGGCAGGTTATAGTCCATTGGGTTGCAAAGAGTTGGCCATGACTGAAGCAACTTAGCATGCACGAAAGGTGAATATATACTCTCAAGTTGGAGATGAAGACTCTTAATGCTCATTAGAGTAAAGGTTTTTCCTCAAGTGAAGAGCAGGGTGGACAAAGCTGTCTGGTCTAACAAGTGAACAAAGTCGGGGCAGGGACAGCTGCTGTCACCAGGTGAGAATGATGTTAGAAAGGAAGTGGCGGATAGCATTGCTGAACAAGACCCAAGAGCTATGCTAGATGTCAGGGACACCATTGTTTTTTTACAAAGTACAAATTCTGGCTTTTACCTTCATGGTGCTTACAGACTAGTTGGAAAAAATAAGCATTAAGTCAACAATCTCTTGGAACTTATTTTAATAGTGAAAGGGTCCATAACAGAAAAGCACAGGTGAAGAGGAGTTATCTGGGTAAAGAGTGTAGGTAAGAGCATTCTAGGTAGATGGCACAACAGGCCTGAACGCTCTGAGCCAGAAAAAAGCCAGATGACCGACAGAATGAACAAAAGCCATGAGTGTGAGTGGATGGTGAACAAGAGCAGATAGTCCTAACAGAGGAGGCTGGAGGGGTAGGCAGGACCAGATGGAACCTGTAAGGCATGCTAAGGATTATTTTTATTTTTACCCAAGGAGCAAAGTGGGCTTAAATAATGGAGTGGCAAAACACAATTTCTCTTTT
Organism: Cervus elaphus; assembly: GCF_910594005.1. Lineage (NCBI taxonomy): Eukaryota > Metazoa > Chordata > Mammalia > Artiodactyla > Cervidae > Cervus > Cervus elaphus. The sequence continues at coordinate 20,960,094 of NC_057830.1, forward strand.
GAAAAGACTGCACTGCCTACACTGTGGTAAAAAGACTGAAAGTGTGAAAGTATTAGTCACTCAGTCATGTCCAACTCTTTGCGACCCCATGGACTCTAGCCCACCAGGCTCCTCTGTCCATGGAATTATCCAGGCAAGAATACTAGAGTGGGTTGCCGCTTCCTTCTCCAGGGGATCCTCCCCACCAGGGATCAAACCTGGGTCTCCCGCAGTGCAGGCAGACTCTTTACCAACTGCATCACCAGGGAAGCCTAGTAAAAAGATCAGAGGGAAGCAAAAGTGAATGGAGTGTCATGGATAACTCATATGTGCTTCACTGTACTTTCTTTCTCAGTTACCAAGTCCCCCCAAATTCCTTCAAGTTATTTCCCCTGTAACATTCTTCACCTTAGAGTTTGAATGGGATTCATCCTTCCTTAACTTTTAGTGTAAGCCTCCAATGAGCAAAATCCATCCTTTTGACTACAGTAATTGATTCAGGGGAAAAAAGTGACCCAAATTGGGGGTATGAATTATGGGAGGTGGGTATTTTCAAAGACTACCGGGAAGGAAGTTTTGTTACTCTTCTATGAGAGCTACTGGGAGAAATGTTTTCCCTTCCCAAAGACCACGAACAAAGAAGTATGGGGATCTCCTGGCAGTCCCTTATTTGACAGAGTGATCCAGTTTGAGCAGGAAGAATACACAGGAGAAAGGAGAAACTGAAAGAAACTAGGATTTTGGTGACCCTGCTGACATACTCAATCAAGCCTTGCCCAAAGCCAACCCTAACTCTGGCCTTTTCACTTACATAAGGCAGTGAAAGTCCTTTATTGTTCAGGCTGTTTTCTAATCAGTGTCTCCAAAAGATTCTTTCTGGAGTTCTCTTTTAGGTGGGTGAATTCCAGGACAGAGTTACCAATAGCATGGGCTAAGGTTGTAGCAGTAAATGTGAGTAAATGTAATGAATCTGAGATTTATTTAAGAGATGCATTCACCAGAATTTGTAATAAGAGGTTTGAAAAGAAGTGTTAAGGATGATGGCTAGCTTTCTGGGTGGTGAACAGTGGTGGTATTTCCTGAATTCAGGGCCACTGAGGAGGGAATAGGCTTTGGGTTGGGTTCAGAGTTGAAACAGATAAGCAGAACTTTGTACACACTGAATCTGAGGATCCTATGAGCTATCCAAATGGAAATGGCATAGGCAGTTTGACAAAGCACATATAAAAGAAATAATAAGATAATACTACACAGCAAGTATTTTCTACCTCCATTTCTCACTCTCCTTCAAACAGATGTAAAACAGCAAGTCTATTTAAACTCCTGTAGTCAGCCTATTATCAGCTGCAGGTATAATAGAAGAGTAATAAGAAAAAAGAGAGCAAGATATTATTTGCTTAACAGAAGAGGCAAAGGAGAGTCTTTCCCATTTTGTGAAAATGATAGAAATGCTAACGAAAGTGGGAATTGGGGGTGAGCTATAACATCTTCGGTTGATAGAGTAGGATCATGAAGGAAAAAACCTGAGAACAATAGTAAATTGATGATTCAGAATAGTATCACTTAACAACAATGCGAAGAAGTCTTTCCAGTCCACTAAAACATTTCGATGTATGTGAGGTCTGAACATGGCCAGGCAGGGGTAAAAATGTGCTGTGGTGAGCCTTGCTTGTTGAAGAAATAGCTTTGAGAATCCTAGTGAAGTAGACTCCATATGCAATGGGGCAGATGACAGGGGAGGAGGTTAAACACCCCAAACTGGCAAACAGAGCCACGGTATCTATGGTTTCTTTTGTTTTGTTTTTCTTTTTTTATTTCTGAATCCAAGATATTTTGATGTGGGAAGTAGAAAGCAAAGTACCTGAGTTTTGTTGTGATACACTCTTCAAAGCAGCACTTCTGGACCCTAAGTTTTCCCCCTAATAATGCAATTGATTTAAGGAATTAAATGATATACAAGGAAACTTTTTTCTGAGAAAATATGTGATGGGAATAAAATGTTTTGGCCATCTTAACTGTATGTGAAGTGAAGTCACTTAGTCATGTCCGACTCTTTGTGACCCCATGGACTGTAGCCTACCAGGCTCCTCTGTCCACTGAATTTTCCAGGCAAGAGTACTGGGGTGGGTTGCCATTTCCTTCTCCAGGGGATCTTCCCGACCCAGGGATTGAACCTGGTCTCCCACACTGCAGGCAGACGCTTTACCATCTGAGCCACCAGGGAAGCCCATGGAGGAAGGCAAATTCCCCTTGAAAGAAGAAAAGATATCCGTTTGAAAAGAACAGTCTGAAATTTTTTTTAAAAAAATAGGATTAAGATTTCAATGGAAAAGGATATGAAAGGAGCAAAGTGCAACATAGGAATTAAGTTCAGCTCTGGAGGCAGTTAAGAACAGAATCAATACTTCAGAAAATAGAATCAACTGATGCAGAAGACAAACTTAAAAATTTTTCAACAAATGTAGAGGGGAAAAGTGAAGCTAAGAAAATTTAAAATATGAGCATATGAGAAAGGCAAGCCAAAGAAACTGACTGACTAATGTAAGGAAAAGGGAATGATTTCAGTGGACTTCTAGGGGCTTCCAGAATCAAGAGAGGGCTGGAAATCCAGGGTCAGAAACAGACAGGACTAAGGGATCTTCAGAGGGTAAAGATGGAAGAACTTTGCTCTACCTGTAGACAGAAGAGGTTCTGGGGTCAGCTGACAAGGGATCACCACCCATTGGCTCTATGCCACTTGCTCAAGTTGCAAAGTCCCAGGAGAGGGCATCCAAGTGTCCAAACTTGGAAAAATGACTTAAGAACAAAGCAATATTTCCTGGATCTTTAAATAAGTTCCACTACACTGTAAGTTCCTTAAGGGTCAAGATCAAATAATATATAAAATATAAACCATATGCACAATCCCATCACACTTAAAATAGTGGGTTTTGCTTTTAAAGGAGCTACTCAATAAATACTTGTTGAATGAACATCTAAACCATGTGGACACTAAATAGACTGTACATATACAGAGTATATTTTTAGAAAACTTAATGATGCAACATTAAAAATAATTCCTGCAACACTGTCTCATTCAATTATTCACAAATTCACATTACTTCCATGTCTAAGAGATCCCTCAATTTTACGCCTTTCTCTCCATTCTCGTTTTCACCATCTTAGACCAGATCCTCAGTCTCACTCACCTTAACTACAGTGATGAATCTAGTAACTGATCCTCAGCTAGGCTGCCACATAGAAACCACAGGCATGCATTTAAACTTTTTAACTTATTTTATCTGTTTATTCTTAAAACATTTCATTGACTCTTCCCTGGTGGCTCAGCTGGTAAAGAACGTGCCTGCTAATGCAGGAGATGCAGGAGATGTGGATTTGATCCCTGGGTCAGGAAGATCCCCTGGAGAAGGAAATGGCAATCCACTCCAGTATGCTTGCCTGAAAAACTCCATAGACAGAGGAGCCTGGTGGGCTACAGTGCATGGGGTCTCAAACACTCGGACACAACTGAGCAAGCACCCATACACACACACAAATGATTTTATCTGTTTCTGCTTAAAACATTTCAATGACTCCTATTACCTACTTGAACCCACCCACACTTCCTATGGCCACACAACCTATCACACAAGTGTGTGCACGCACACATACACAGAGGTACAACTTTTCAGCTTCTGTCAGCAATTCCTAAAAATTCTCTCCCTTCTCAAGTTCTGATACCTTTTGCCTGAACTGTACCTCCATTATTTGTAGCCTACTATCCACCTGCAATAGACTCACATATCCTTTATGACCCAGCTGCCCTAAGGTTTATGAGTCTGTACTCCACTGGAATCCTGTGAGCTTTGAAAGTGAGAACTATGTCTAATTCACTTTTTGATTTTCTCATACCTATCACAATTCCTGGCACATAGCAAGCCATCAGCAGAAGATTTTTAATATATTAATTAATTAACTAATACAGGCACAGAGGTAGTTCATGATCAGTGTTTCTATGACTTTTCCCAAAGTGTGAGCAAGCTACAACACTACTAAAACCACCCATCACTGAGCTCTTGAAATCCATAGGGTAGATCTTAAAATAGAAAAAAAAACTATATCTAACACAGAATTTTCTTTTTTCAGTGCTCTGGATTTACCTGATATGTATACACAAAACTGATTTGGACTCAGTTGTATAAGATAGTTTGAGTGTTATTCTAAATACAGTGACTTCATACAACCACCACAGACTAATGATTGAAGATAATGTATAACTCACTGGAGAACGACAAATAAAAGCCAAGAGAGAAATTGGATTTTACTTATCTCCAATGTTGAGATTCAATTCATAAGATTTGTAGCTGAAAGTGATAGATATGCTCTTAGAGTCACTCATGCATCATTATCAGGCTCTCTGAATAACAATTTTCTAAAAGGAGGAGGTAGTGCTTGGTCTCAGTATAAATAAAAATACAACAGTAGATTTATGGCTTTGAACAAACCTATTATTCAAACAAACAAAAGGATGTATTGGAGATAGTTCTATATTTGGAATGAAACTCCAGAATTCCTGCTTTGCTCTTTATTGTTTGTTTGGCTTGGCTTCAAAATAAACTTTTTAAGCTTCAGAGACATCTATTTTATCCACCACACAGGATTATTAGGAAGGAAATCAACCCTAAACATTCACTAAAAGGGCTGATGCTGAAGCTGAAAGTCTAATACTTAGGTTACCTGATGCGAAGAGCTGACTCACTGGAAAAGACCCTGATGCTAGAGAGACTGAAGGCAAAAGAAGAAGGAGGTGACAGGGGATGAGATGGTTGGATGGCATCATCAACTCAATGGATGTAAGTTTGAGCAAACTCTGGGAGATAGTGAAGGACAGAGAAGCCTAATGTGCTACCGTCCATGGGGTTGCAAGAGGCGGACACAACTGAGCAAATGGACAACAGGATTATTATAAGATACAGATGCTTATTTTTGTTCTGAGCCACTATTTACCAGTTGCTCACCAAATTCCCTTTTGTCACATCAGCATAGGTGGTGGGGACAATCTTCTCCCAGGTAGTGCAGCAGAGTGGGGAGGACCATGGGCTCTGGAATCAGATTCCCTGTCCTGGCTCCCAGGTGTTACTGGACAAACCTTGACAACCTTCTTTCCCTCCCCCACCAAGCCTTAGTCCCCTCATCTGTAACATGGCAGTCATCCTCTGTATTATTTCCTATTGCTTCCATAATGAATTACTACAAATTTAATGGCTTAAAACAACATAAATTTATTATATTACAATTCTGAAAGTTAAAAGTCTGAAGTGGGTCTCACCGAGCTAAAATCAAGAGGTAGGCAGTTAGATCTTCTGGAGACCTAGAACAGATTTTGGGGAGAATCAATTTCCTTGCCTTTCCCAGCTTCTAGAAGTTCCTTGCATTTCCTTGGCTCATGGCTCCCCCACTCCCTCACCTTCAAAGCCAGAAGTATAATCTCTCTCTGACCCTGCTTCTGTCTTCTCGTATTTTTCTCTGACCACACCAGGGAAAGGTTTTTTATTTTTAAGGATCTGTGTGACTCTATTGGGCCTGCCCAGATAGTCCAAAATGATCTCCTCGTCTCAAGGTCCTTCATCTAACCACTTCTGCAAAGTCCCTTTGACCAAGTAAGGTACTGTATTCACAGGCTCCAGAGACTAGGACACAGAAGCCTTAGGAGGGCATTTTTCAGCCTACCATAGTCATCCTCAGAGGACTACAGTAAAGACTAGATAAGTTAGCCTATGTGAGGTGTTTAGAACAGTGTCTGGCATATAGAAAACATTATATCTGTGTTAGATATTGTTGTTGCGGCTATTACTATTACTATCACAATGTTCAGTCCCTTCAAGGCAGTTAGCTAAACAAGGATGGAGACAAGGGGAAGCAGGGAGACAAACACAGTTCCAAAATAAATTGCTAAAATAGCGCTGAATTTCGCTCAGAAATAAGCAGGTGAGGCCCACGGCCATGCTTCTCCAGCAGTGAGGTGCACATGAGTCTGGCAATTTTCTAAGTAAACAGAAGAAAGGACATTGACTGCTCACCCAGCCTGACACAGAAGGTTGAGGCTGCATAATATCAACTCGTAAGAACCTAACATGTGGAGGGGAGAACAAGATGACAGAGGAGTAGGTGGATGTGGAGTACATCTCTCTCCACGGATACATCAGGAATAAATACACCTTCAGTCAGAGACATGCATGCAGAACCCCAGCTGAGAATGGACAGGAGTACCTGACCAGAGGAAAAGAACATACAGAACCATGCAAAAATAGGTAGGATGAAGGAACTAGGAGGGAAAACAGGAGTATTAGTAGGACTGCACTTGCCCATGGCGGGTGGGGGAACTGAAGCAAGGGTACAATCCCCACATCGGGGCAACTGTCTGAGTCAGAGGAGAAACATTTAAGGCTGAGGGTGAAACAGTTGATCTGTGGCAGCCACGATGGAATGAGAATCAGACAGTCCTTGCCGCAGCCATACATACCCTGGACAGGGACACAGGTGCCCCGGAAGGCGCAGCAGCTAGGAGCTGGAGTTTAGGGATTGCAGAGCAATCCCAGGGTGAGGGCTGCTGTTGACCTTGGAGAGATGGATTGAGGGGAGGTGAGAGAGGAGACTGTAGTGGGAAATGCCTGTGGAGGAAAGCCAGGCAGCCATGGAAGAAAAGCAATACTGCTGAGTCAAACATAGCGGGTGGAGCCATCACCATAGCCTCTCTCCCCACACGCCAGCATCAGCAGCTGAACAATAGCGAGGCTGGCCCATCAAACACCAGACTCACTGAACTACAGGGCAGGACCCCAGCCAGGGTGATCCTTTAAGTACCTGACGCAACGATCTACAGGGCAGGACCCCAGCCATGGGGGCCCCTCTATGTGCCTGACACACGGAACAACCGAGAAGGACCCCAGGCAAGGGAGTGCCTGAAAGGGCAGAGCTACGGAGAAAGACTGGCCAAAGAGGCCTTATGATCGCCAGCTACAAGAGGCTTGAAAGGAAAACTCTGATATGACCATAACTCCTGCGGTGGAGGCCGTCCATGTCCCTGCACACTTGGCACCGCCAGGGTCCCCGCAAGCCAAGCAGCTGTGCCATCTTCATGCTCAACTCTCACTGATTTTTTTAGCCACAGCTAAAAAAAAGTCTTGCATCACTGCACTTGCAGGGTCGCTTCCGTCACATCCCACTCTTTGTGATCCTGACTGTGGCCTGCCAGGCTCCTCTGTCAGGGGGTTCTCCAGGCAAGAATACTGGAGCATATTGGTCAACACTGGTTGCCATACCCTTCTAGAGCACTATATTTCCTGCTTCCCAAACCACCAACTCCCCTGAACACCTGGTCCTGCCAAAACCCCCGAGACCCAAGTAGCTGTACTACCTCCACACCTGGACCTCACAAGGGAAGACTCAAGATCTCCAGGGCAGCCTCAGGAGCAAATCCCAGTGGACAACCCACATGCAGAGGTGGAAATAAAACCACAATTGAAACCCAGGGGCAGTGTGGCTAAGGAAGAAGACCCGAAATCTTCCCACCAGCTGTTCAAGCTGCAGATTAAATCCACATGATCAACTAGGCAGACTCTGTGTCTGTGGAATGTATAAAATGATACTGAGAGCTGCCACTAAAGACAAGCATTAATTCTGATAGCTGTGGACATTGGAGGCAAGACCACACAGGAGTAGGACCAGATTAGAATCTGAGCTGCCCCCACAGCAGGTCCAGAGACAAGCACAGTGTTGGAGGGCATCCTAGGGAGGCGAGGTGGACTGTGACTCCCAGGGAGGGAAAGGGCTCTGACAGCAGTGACTCAAGAAAAATATTTATTATTTGTACGTTTTGACTTGTTCTGTAGAATCTTTGGGATTTTTTTTCTTTTTTTTTCCCCCTTTTTTTAACTCCCCCTCTGTTGTAGTTGCTGATTTTATTGGCACTATGAAATCTAATCAACCTTCTGAGCTTTTTTTTTTCTCTCAGTCACATTTTTTACTGCTGTTATAAACCTCTGCCTCTACATTGGGCTTTTGCAGTTCTGTGGAGTTTCCCTTTTTTTTCTCTTTTTCTAATTTTAATTTTTTTATTTTTTATTATTTTATCTACATTTATTTCTTTGTTTGCTTTTCCTTTCTTTTCCCCTTGCAGTTAAACTTTCATGTATATAAATCTTTACCTCTATTTACTTTGCACATCTATTCTTTCCTTCTTTTCTTTCTTTCCTTTCCTCTCAACATATTTGTTAATTTTCTTTCACTGCTTTATTCCCCAGTTGGCATCTTGCTTTAGTTTTGTTTTCCAGTTTGTGCTTTAGTAAGTTTTGTTCTTACTGGTAGATATAATTTTTGGTTTCCTTTGTTCACCGGGTCAATCTAACGTATTTTATTTCTGTTGGACTGTTGATTTTGTTTATTGGTGTATATGTATATGAATATATTCAGTCACACTTTTTATTGTTGTTATAAACCTCTGCTTCTATGTTGGGTTTTTGCAATTCTGTGGAATTTTCCTTTTTTTTCCCATTTTTCTTTCTTCTTCCATTTCTTTCCTTTCTATCTTTTACACTTTTAATTTTTAATACTTTTAAACCCATTATATTTTTTCTACATTAAATCCTTTATTTGCCTTTCCACAGTTCTTTTATCTTTAATGTATATAAATCTTCTTCATCTACTTCTATTTAACTTGGGTACCTGTTCTTTCTTTCTTTTCTTTCTTTCCTTTCCTATCAACATACTTATTAGTTTTCTTTTCATTGCTTTATACCTCACTTGGCACCTTGCTTTAGTTTTATTTTCCAGTTTGTGCTTTAGTTACTTTTGTTCTTAACTGGTAGATATAATTTTTTATTTCCTTTGTTCTCTGGGTCAATCTACTGTACTTTATTTTGGTTGGGCTGTTTTGACTAGCTTATGTGTATATACGTATATGTGTATATTCCATTATTTTACTTATTATTTGCCTGATTTTGTAACTGCCATTTGTCTGGGGTTCATCTTTGGTTTCTCATTTTTGGGTATTTGTTTTAGTCTCCCATAATGCCACAACAAATCACTTGTGGAATCTTCGTTCCTGACCAGAGATCAAACCCTGAGCCTTTGGAGTGGGAGCGCTGATTCCAAGACCCTAGACTACCAGAAAAGTAACTCTAGGGAGTATCAGATAGTGAGAACTCATACAAAGGATACCACTTGACTACAAGACCTGGTATCACCCAACTACCAGTAGCACCCTGTGCAGGCCTCATCTAAACAACAAGCAAAACAAAAATACAAACCCAATCATCAGCAGACAGGATTACCATCTCACTCAGCCTTGCCAATCAGAGGAAAAACAAACAAAAACTCAGCACAAATCTCACGCTATACAAAACTTACACAAACCACTGGACCAACCTTGAAAGTGAAAGTGAAGTGAAGTTGCTCGGTTGTGTCCAACTCTTTGCGACCCTATGAACTGTAGCCTACCAGGTTTCTCCGTCCATGGGATTTTCCAGGCAAGAATACTGGAGTGGGCTGCCATTTCCTTCTCCAGGAGATCTTCCCCTCCCAGGGATTGAAACCAGGTCTCCTGCATTGTAGGCAGATGCTTTTACCGGACCAATCTTAGGATGGCAGAAACCAAAAGGAAGAAATAATTCAACCTTTAAGCCTGGGGAAAGCAGACCTCAAACACAATAAGTTAAAAAAGTATAATGAAAAGACAGGGAAATACTACACAAATGCAAAAACAAACTAGAAACACAGAAGTCCAAATAAATGAAGAAGAAATAGAAAAACCACCTGAAAAAGAATTCAGAATAATGATGGTAAAGATGATCAAAAACCTTGAAAACAGAATGGAGAAAATGCAAGAATCAATTAACAAAGACTTAGAAGAATTAAAGAATAAACATACAGAGACAAACAACACAATTACCGAAATTAAAAATACTCTAGAAGGAACCAACACCAAAATATCTGAAGCAGAAAGGATCAGTGAGCTGGAAGATAAAATGGTGGAAATGACTTCTGAAGAGCAGAATAAAGTAAAAAGAATGAAAAGAACTGAGGATAGTCTCAGAGACTGCTGGGACAATATCAAACACACCAACATTCGAATTATAGGGGGTCCCAGAAGAAGGAGAGAAAAAGAAAGGGTATGAGAAAATTTTTGAAGAGACTATAGTTGAAAATTTCCCCAACATAGAAAAGAAAAAGGTCAATCAAGTTCAAGAGGCACAAGGAGTCCCATATAGGATAAACCCAAGGAGAAAAATGCCAAGACTCATACTAATGAAACTAAAAAGACTAAACACAAAGAAAGAATATTAAAAGCAGCAAGGGAGAAGCAATAAGTAATATACAAGGGGAAGCCCATACACTTAACTGCTGATCTTTCAGGAGAAACTCTGCAAGCCAGAAGGGAATGGCTGGCTATATTTAAAGTACTGAAAGGGAAAATTCTACAACCAAGATTACAGTACCCAGCAAGGATCTCATCCAAAATTGATGAGAATCCAGTACCACCAAACCAGCTTTACAGCAAATGTTAAAAGGACTTATATACTCAAGAAATACAAGAGAAGAAAAAAGATCTACAAAATCAACCCCAAACAATTAAGAAAATGGCAATAGGACCATATATATCAATAATTACTTTAAATGTAAATGGATTAAATGTGCCAACCAAAAGACACAGACTGGCTGAATGGATGCAAAGACAAGACCCATATATATGCTGTCTACAAGAAACCCACTTCAGACCTCAAGACACATAGAGACTGAAAGTGAGAGGATGGAAAAATATATTCCATGCAAATGGAAAGCAAAAGAAAATTGGAGTAGCAAGCCTCAATTCAGACAAAATAGGCCTTAAAATAAAGATTACAAGAGATAAGGAAGGACACTACATAATGATCAAGGGATCAATCCAAGAGGAAGACACGAGAATTATAAATATCTATGCACCCAACATAGGAGCACCTCAATACATAAGACAAACACTAACAAACATAAAAGGAGAAATTGACAGTAACACAATAATAGTTGGAGACTTTAACACCCCACTCACACCAATGGACAGATCATCGAAACAGAAAATTAATAAGGAAATACAAGTCTTAAATGGTACATTAGATGAGATGGATCTCATTGATAGCTTCAAGACATTCCATCCAAATGCACAAGGATACACCTTCTTCTCAAGTGCACATGGAATATTCTCCATGATACACCACATCTTGTGTCACAAATCGAACCTCAGTAAATTTAAGAAAGTTGAAATCATATCAAGCATCTTCTCTGACCACAATGCTATGAGACTAGACATCAATTACAAGAAAAAAACTGTAAAAAACACAAACACATGGAGATTAAACAACATGTTTCTAAATAACCAACAGGTTACTGAAGAAATCAAAAGGGAAATTTAAAAATTTCTGGAAACAAATGACAATGAAAATACGACAACTCAAAACCTATGGGATGCAGCAAAAGCAGTTCTAAGAGGGAAGTTTATAGCAATACAATCCTACCTCAAGAAACAAGAAAAGCAAGGAATAGACAACCTAACTTTACACCTAAAACAACTGGAAAAAGAAGAGCCACAAAACGCCAAGATTAGTAGAAGGAAAGAAATCATAAAGATCTGAGCAGAAAGAAATGAAAAAGAAACGAAAGGAACAATAGTAAAGATTAATAAAACAAAAAGCTGGTTCTTTGAGAAGATAAACAAAATTGACAAGACTTCAGCCAGACTCGTCAAGAAAAAAAAAAGAGAGAAGAATTAAATCAACAAAATTAGAAATGAAAAAGGAGAGGTTACAACAGACAATGCAGAAATACAAAGGATTATAAGAGAGTATTATGAACAATTATGTGGCAATAAAATGGATAATCTGGAAGAAATGGACAGAGTCTTAGAAAAGTTTAATCTTCCAAGACTGAACCACGAAGAAATAGAAATTATGAACAACCCAATAACAAGCACTGAAATTGAAGCTATGATAAAAAATCTCCCAAAATACAAAAGCCCAGGACCAGTTGGTGTCACAGGAGAATTCTATCAAACATTTCGAGAAGAGCTAATGCCTATCCTTCTAAAACACTTTCAAAAAATGCAGAGCAAGGAACACTCCCAAACTCGTTCTACAAGGCACCATCACCCTGATACCAAAGCCAGACAAAGTCAACACAAAAATAGAAAACTACAGACCAGTATCACTGGTGAACTTAAATGCAAAAATCCTCAACCAAACTTTAACAAACAGAATTCAGCAACACATCAAACAGCTCATATACCATGATCAAGTTGGGTTTAATCCAGGAATGCAAAGGTTCTTCAATATATGCAAATCAATCAATGTGATACACCATATTAACAAATTGAAAGATAAAACCCATATAATCATCTCAATAGATGCAGAAAAAGCTTCTGACAAAATTCAGCACCCATTTATGATTAAAACTCTTCAAAAAATGGGCATAGAGGGAACCTACCTCAACATAGTAAAGGCCATATATGATAAGTCTAAAGGAAACATTATTCTCAATGGTGAAAAACTGAAAGCATTCCCCCTAAGATCAGGAACAAGACAGGGGTGTCCACTTTCAGCACTATTATTCAACATAGTTCTGGAAGTCCTAGCTACAGCAATCAGAGAAGAAAAAGAATTAAAAGGAATCCAGATTGGAAAAGAAGAAGAAAAGCTGTCACTGTTTGCAGATGACATGATCTTGTACATAGAAAACCCTAAAGATAGTATCAGAAAATTACTAGAGCTAATCAGTGAATTTAGCAAAATTGCAGGATACAAAATCAATACACAAAAGTCACTATACACTAACAATGAAAAATCAGACAGAGAAATTAAGGAATCAATCCCATTCACCTTTGCAACAAAAACAATTAAATATCTAGCAATAAACTTACCTAAGGAGACAAAAGAACTGTACACAGAAAATTATGATGCTAATGAAAGAAATTAAAGATGGCATCAACGGATGGAGAGATAGTCCATGTTCTTGGGTAGAAAGAATCAATAGTGTGAACATGACTACACTACCAAATACCATCTACAGATTCAATGTGATCCCTATCAAATTACCAATGGCATTTTGCACAGAACTATAAGAAAAAATTTCACAATTCATATGGAAACACAAAAGAACCTGAATCGCCAAAGCATTTCTCATTCTTCTTGAGAAAGAAGAATGGTGCTGGAGGACTCCAGTCAATCTTCCTGACTTCAGATTATACTACAAAGCTACAGTCATCAAGACACTAGGGTACTGGCACAAAAACAGAAATATAGACCAATGGAACAAGATGGAAAGCCCAGAAATAAACCCATGCACCTATGGGTACCTTATTTTTGACAAAGGAGGCAAGAATATACAATGGGGCAAAGACAGCCTCTTCAATAAAATTGCCAGGAAAACTGGACAGCTACATGTAAAAGAATGAAATTAGAGCACTTCTTTACACCATACACAAAGATAAACTCAAAATGGATTAAAGACCTAAATGTAAGATAGGAAACTATAAAACTCTTAGAGGAAAACATAGGCAGAACACTCAATGATATAAATCAAAGCAAGATCTTCTATGACCCACCTCCTAGAGTAATGGAAATAAAAACAAAAGTAAACAAGTGGGACCTGATTAAACTTAAAAACTTTTGCACAGTAAAGGATCTATAAGCAAGATGAAAAGACAACCCTCAAAATGGGAGAAAATAATAGCAAATGAAACAACTGACAAAGGATTAATTTCAAAAATGTACATGCAGCTCATATAACCCAATCCCAGGAAAACAAACTACCCAATCAAAAAGTGGGTAAAAGACCTAAACAGGCTTTTCTCCAAAGAAGACATACAGATGGCTAACAAACACATGAAAAAATGCTCAACGTCACTCATTATTAGAGAAATGAAAATCAAAACCACAATGAGACATCACCTCACACCAGTCAGAAAGGCCATCGTCAAAAAGTCTGCAAACAATAAATGGTGGAGAAGGTGTGGAGAAAACGAATGCTCTTGCACTGTTGGTGGGAATGTAAATTAATACAGCCACTACAGATGATGGTATGGAGATTCTTTAAAATACTAGGAATAGGAGGAGAAGCCAAGATGGTGGAGGAATATGACGGGGAGACCACTTTCTCCCCTATAAATTCATCGAAGGAACATTTGAACGCTGAGCAAACTTCACAAAACAACTTCTGACCGCTAGCAGAAGACATCAGGCGCCCAGAAAAGCAGCCCATCATCTTCGAAAGGAGGTAGGACAAAATATAAAAGATAAAAAGAGAGACAAAAGACCTAGGGATGGAGACCTGTCCTGGGAAGGGAGTCGTAATAGAGGAAGTTTCCAAACACCAGGAAACCCTCTCACGGGCGGGTCTTGGGGAAGTTTTCGAATCTTGGAGGGCAACCTAACTGGGAGGAAAAACAAATAAAACTCACAGATTACATGCCTAAAAGCAACTCCCAGCAGAAAAGTACCCCAGACGCCCGCATCCGCCACCAGCAAGTGGGGGCGGAACAGAGAGGAGCAGGCGGCATTGCTTAGGGTAAGGACCGGGCCCGAATGCCCTGAGGGCAATCGGAGGGAGCTAACATGATATAGCAACTTAAACTGTGGGATAGCAAGAGAGAGAGAGAAAATTAACCAGCCCAAACACTACCGGCTGTTCGCAGAACAAAGGGACTGAGCAATTCCAGAGAAGAGCTAGCCGGCAGCGGACTGGCCCATCCCCGCCGTAGGCAGGAGGCAGGGGGAGGGGACAGGGGCAAATTCAGCCCCAAAGACGGCACCCCCTACCAAACTGCAAACAGGCCTCCAGTTTCTAACCAAAGACTTCTTGAGATTCTGGATGGTCGACATCCGCAGGAAGGGTCGCGACTAAAGGCCAGCTCCCGAGAATAGACACAAGCTGCACGCACCCAACTGGTGTGCTCGGAAACTGAGGCTGGGACCACAGAGGGAAGAAGGTGCACTGCACCCGGGGAGAGTGCGCCCGGCAAGCTCCTGGCTCCCTGAGCTGCTCGGGCGGGGAAGGCACAAAACGCAGGCCCAACCGAGTCCGCGCTTTTGTGGAGTACCTGAAAACTGGAACCGCACGCAACGCAGGGCCCGCTCCATATAGAGCAGCCGGGAGCCTGAGTAGTGTAGATGGGGAGGGCACACACCCGTGAGCGGGGGCAAACCCAGTGTGGCCGGAACACTGTGAGTGCTCCCCACACATGCCAGTGATATCTGTCTGCAGCACCCCTCCCTCCCCACAGCACGACTGAACCAGCGAACCTAAACAAGAGACCACCTCTGCCCGCCTGTGTCAGGGCGGAAATTAGGCACTGAAGAGACCTGCCAACAGAAGCCAAATAAACTAAGGGAACAAAGAAGACATACAGATGGCTAACAAACACATGAAAAGATGCTCAACATCACTCGTTATCAGAGAAATGCAAATCAAAACCACAATGAGGTACCATTACACACCAGTCAGGATGGCTGCTATCCAGAAGTCTACAAGCAATAAATGCTGGAGAGGGTGTGGAGAAAAGGGAACCCTCTTACACTGTTGGTGGGAATGCAAACTAGTACAGCCGCTATGGAGAACAGTGTGGAGTTTTCTTAAAAAACTGGAACTAGAACTGCCATATGACCCAGCAATCCCACTCCTGGGCATACACACCGAGGAAACCAGATCTGAAAGAGACACGTGCACCCCAATGTTCATCGCAGCACTGTTTATAATAGCCAGGACATGGAAGCAACCTAGATGCCCATCAGCAGATGAATGGATAAGGAAGCTGTGGTACATATACACCATGGAATATTACTCAGCTGTTAAAAAGAAATCATTTGAGTCAGTTCTAATGAGATGGATGAAACTGGAGCCCATTATACAGAGTGAAGTAAGCCAGAAAGATAAAGACCAATACAGTATACTAACAAATATATATGGAATTTAGAAATATGGTAATGATAACCCTATATGCAAAACAGAAAAAGAGACACAGATGTACAGAACAGACTTTTGGACTCTGTGGGAGAAGGCGAGGGTGGGATGTTTCGAGAGAATAGCATCAAAACATGTATATTATCTAGGGTGAAACAGATCACCAACCCAGGCTGGATGCATGAGACAAGTGCTCGGGCCTGGTGCACTGGGAAGACCCAGAGGAATCGGGTGGAGAGGGAGGTGGGAGGGGGGATCGGGATGGGGGATACATGTAAATCCATGGCTGATTCATGTCAATGTATGACAAAAACCACTACAATATTGTAAAGTAATTAGCCTCCAACTAATAAAAATAAATGGAAAAAAAAGTACTAGGAATAAAGCCACCATAAGACCCAACAATCCCACTCCTAGGCATATACCCTGAGGAAACTGAAATTGAAAAAGACACATGCACCCCATTGTTCATTGCAGCACTATTTACAATAGCTAGAACATGGAAGCAACCTAGAGGTCCATCAATGGATGAATGGATAAAAAAGTTGTGGTACATATACACAATGGAACATTACTCAGCCATAAGAAAGAACACATTTGAGTCAGTTCTGATGAGGTGGATAAACCTAGAGCCTGTTATACAGAGTGAAGTGAGTCAGAAAGAGAAAGATAAATATCGTATTTTAACGCATATATACGGAATCTAGAAAAGTGGTACTGAAGAATTCATTTACAGGGCAGCAACAGAGAAACAGACATAGAGAATAGACTTATGGACATGGGGAGAGGGGAGGAGAGGGTGAGATGTATGGAAAGAGTAACAGGGAAACCTGCATTACCATATGTAAAATAGAGAGCCAACAGGAATTTCCTGTGTGGCTCAGGAAACTCAAACAGGGGCTCTGTATTTACCTAGAGGGGTGGGATGGGGAGGGAGATGGGAGAGAGGTTCAAAAAGGAGGAGATATATGTATACCTATGGCTGATTCATGTTAAGGTTTGTCAGAAAAACAACAAAATTCTGTAAAGAAATTATCCTCCAACAAAAAATTAATTTAAAAAGGAAAAAAAGAACCTAACTTATGCCCAGAGGTCACTTCTTCATGTGTAATTTATCCCGTGATTCCTTAAGTTGATCACTGATGCTCTTCTTCAGAATAAAGTGGAAAGGAATAAACATTTATCAAGTACCTACTTTATAACTGCATTATGCCATGTATTTTACAAACAGTATTTCATTAAGTCTTTACACCACCCTGGCAAGTTGGTATTGCCATTCTCAGTTTTTAGAGGGAAAGTCAAATTTAGGAGAGAGCAAATAATTTGCCCACAACCTCAGAGATTTGTAATTGGCCAAGATGTGTTCCCAGTGTAGGTATGTATGTCTGGTCTGTCTTATTTGACTGCAATGCCCATGCTGATTCCACTGCCCACATCTCCTCAGAGACACAAACTGTGTATAGAGACACATTTTCCTGAGTTTTGACATAAAGAAGATAGCAGTGAGTTCAGCAAAATCAGAGCAGCTGGGAGTCACTTTAGTGCCTCCAGGACAAGAAGTGGGACCAGTTTACCTCTGACATCCCTGTAGGGCAGGGTTCCTTAATCTCCATATTATTGACACTAGGGTCCAGATAATCCTTTGTTGTGGAGAAGGAAATGGCAACCCACTCCAGTATTCTTGCCTGGAGAATCCCATGGACAAAGGAGCCTGGCGAAAAGAGTCGAAAAGTCGAAAAGAGTCAGACATGACAACAACAACAATCTTTTGTTGTGAAGGGCCATGCTGTAAATCTCTGGATTTTTATCAGTATCCTTGAACTCCCAGGATCCTTGAACCACTGAGTAGATGCGGGCAGCACCCCACCACAGCTGCTACACAAAGAAACACCCCAGGCATTGTCAACTGTTAGCTCAGGGACAAAATGACCTCCCACGCCCAGAAACAATGCTCTAGGGCTAACATCATGCAATTCTGAGAACTGCAACAAAAGAAAGGAATACAATTGCTAAATATACACAGTCTAGGTCACCGTTAGTCTGAGCCCAATTAAGAACTGAACCTAGAGTAAAAATTAAGAGCTTTGATTCTGCTCTCCTGGCCTCTCTATGGGACAGTGAGCTGAATACTGAATTCCAAATGGTGATTGTCCCACACAGCAAAGCCATGTTTTCTTTCTTTTTATAGCCATATTAATGTCTGTCAAGCAAATTAATTAGAGAAGTCATGGATCAGAATTCTTTTTTTATAATGTTATTTTACAATGAATATTCTCTTTATAAACGCTCAAAAGTAAAATATCACCTATAATCTTAACAATCATATGTAAATATCTGCATGTGTAGCTTTCAAAGGTTGTCTTTTTAGTCTGCCAGAAGCAGTGTTAGTTGTGGTTAACAGCTCAAGCTGTGGAGCAAAAATTTCCCCGCTGAGTCCCTGTGATACCTAGTAAACTTGAGCACGTTGTCTAAGCTTTCTGTGCCTGTGTCCTCATCTGTAAAATGGGAACAATAATAGTATCTTACAGAGTTTTGTCAAGGGTTAATAAGCTAACGCATTTAAAGCAATTTGGACAGTGCTTGACATCCCAGTATGCACTCAGTAAATATTAACTATTATTACTATACCTGTATTAAACATACTGTTTAGTAATATATTTTTAATGAAAAGAGTCAATTATTTCTCACCCCATTTCTTATACTAACTAATGTATCATAATCATCTCTTTACCTCTATATCTTTTCCTACAACATGATTCTTAATAGTATAGTGTGTTATTCATTCAGTTGTGTCTGATTCTTTGTGATCCCAGGCACTATAGCCTGCCAGGCTCCTCTGTCCATGGGATTTTCCAGGCAAGAATACTGGAGCAGGTTGCCATTCCCTTCTCCAGGGGATCTTCCCAATCCAGGGATCACGCCCTGGTCTCTTGCATTGAAGGCAGATTCTTTACCATCTTAGCAACCAGGAAAGCCCTGTTAATAGAATGGACGTACCTCATTTAAAATGAAGAGCCTTCTATTTGAAAATATTTAGGAATGTTCCAGATATTGGATACTATAAAGTGTTGCAAATGGGCATGCTTGAACACTACTTCCGTAAGAAGAAGTAAAATTGATGGAATAAAAGGTATATTCACTTTTAAACCTGTTGATACATTTTAGATCTCAGTACTTACATCACTCAGAGTTCCTTGCAATATTTAACATTTGGCTTATTTTGAAAGGGGCTAGGAGATAGTTTCTGAGCAAAGGCAAATAATTGCCTCAAGTCAGGGTAATGTGCTCCTTAGCCACTCCGAACAGCAACATGATGTTGAAATAAAAGGTAACTTGCTGGTGGATGGTGGACAAGGGCTGGTGACCACACCAGCAGCTATCTCCATGCGCAGGCTACTTGAGGTATCAGCACTCTTCTGATATAACTAACTCCAGATATGGAAGCATAATCTGGCCCTGAATGTCAGGAATACTCAGTCTCAAGCTGTGTTGAATTTGGGGAAGTCAGAGCAGCTGCACTGACACACATTTCACAGGCTTTCTCTCTTAATTTATTCCATTCATGGAGAATTCCTCTTGGCAAGGTATTATGGCCTTTGTGTCAGCAAAACCTTGTATAATTTAGAAGTATGTTCCTAAAATAGTGAAACGGCTGAAATGTCTCAGAGGCAGAAAAATTACCTAAAAAAGATTCCACTGGAAGGAACTCTGCCAGAAGGAGCTAATCACACTGAATTGCAGGTGAGGAAGCAACATGACATAGAGGTTTGACCCGTTAGCTCAACATGTCATGCTTGCTACTATTAAAGGGAGAGGCCTTAAAATGGATCATTAATAAATAGGTGCTTCAATATTTAGAGAAGGTGAAAATTGTGGATTCACAGAATCCCAAGATTACAGAGGTCTTCAAGGTCATCTATTCGAGCCCCATGGTCGGCTGTTAATTGAATTCCATTTACAACTGTCCTGGCAAGTGATCATCAGCCTCCCTCTGGACATCTCCCACAGCAGAAACTTGTCACTTCCTGCAAGCCACTCTCTCTTAGGACACCTGTTATAGCTACTAAGTTCATCCTTATTAAGACCCTGAAATCCATCAGCCTAAATAAGCAAACAAATAGATGTTTTTTCAAGCACTGATGAATGACAAACTGTTGAAAACATTGTATCAAAAAAACCAACAACCTGATTAAACAATGGGCAAAAGATCTGATTTGATGTTTTTTCAGAGATAAACAGATGGCCAACAGGTACATGAAAAGATGCTCAATATTGCTAATCATCAGAGAAATGCAAATCAAAATGCAAATGTTGGAGAGGGTGTGGAGAAGAGGGAACCCTCTTACATTGTTGGTTAGAACATAAATTGGTGCAGCCATTACAGAAAACATAGAACTACCATATGATCCAGTGCATATCCAGATCCATATGACAATTCCAGTGCAGGATACAAATTCAAAGAATGCAAAAACACTAATTTGAAAAAATACATGCACCCCAATGTTCACAGCAGCTCTATTCACAGCAGACAAGATATGGAAGGAATCCAAGTGCCCATCAATAAATGAGTGAGTAAAGAAGATGTGGTATATGTGTACAATGGAGTATTATTCAGCCATAAAAAGAATGAAAGTCTGCCATTTGCAACAACATGAATGGACCTTGAGGGTATTATGCTTAATTAAATAAGTCAGAGCAAGACAAATACTGTTTTCACTTTTATGTGGAATCTAAAAAATAAACAAATGAATATAACACAACAGAAACAGACTCACAGATACAGAGAACAAACTAGTGGTTATCACTGAGGACAGGAAAGAGTGAATGAGCAAGGTAGGGGTAAGGAATTATGGGTTACAAATTACTATCTATGAAATGAGCTACAAGGACGTATTGCACAGCACAGAGAACATAGCCAGTATTTTGTTATAACTTCAAATGGAGCATAATCTATAAAAATAATGAGCCACATATACACCATGGAATATTACTCAGCCATTAAAAAGAATTTATTTGAATCAGTTCTAATGAGATGGATGAAACTGGAGCCCATTATACAGAGTGAAGTAAGCCAGAAAGATAAAGACCAATACAGTATACTAACACATATATATGGAATTTAGAAAGATGGTAATGATAACCCTATATGCAAAACAGAAAAAGAAACACAGGTGTACAGAACAGACTTTTGGACTCTGTGGGAGAAGGCGAGGGTGCGATGTTTCGAGAGAACAGCATCGAAACATGTATATTACCTAGGGTGAAACGGATCACCAATCCAGGCTGGATGCATGAGACAAGTGCTCAGGCCCTGGGAAGACCCAGAGGAATCGGATGGAGAGGGAGGTGGGAGGGGGGATCGGGATGGGGAATACATGTAAATCCATGGCTGATTCATGTCAATGTATGGCAAAAACCACTACAATATTGTAAAGTAATTAGCCTCCAACTAATAAAAATAAATGAAAAAAAAAAAAAAAAACACAAAAGAGACAAAAAAAAAAAAAAGAAAAGAAAGGCTTGTTTAAAAAAAAATATATTTCTGAACTCTGACCCCATAGTTTCTACTTCAGTTAAGTTTGAGGTAGAGACAGAATTTTTATCTTTTAACTAGTTTTTAAGTGATCCTGATTCAGTTGGCCCAGGGACCACACACTGAGAATCCCTTTCATTATAGTAATTATTGAAATAATATACCAATGAATAAATGAGATAAGCAGTAGAAAATAAAAATAAAAATAATGAGCCACTATGTTGTACACCTGAAATAATATAATATTGTAAATCAACTATACCTCAATTTTTAAAAATTATCTTCACAGCTGCCTTCAGAGCCTTTCGCTGAGAGGGAACTAACTTTATTTAGAAAAATATTTTGATAAGCCACTTTGGGTGACAAAGATGAGGTCCTCCTGGGGGCTTAACATAAGGAAAAAGCAAAAGCAAACCATTGTGTCTTAGACATGAATGGAATGTTGAGGTGTGATGTGCAGTGAAAGGTTGGAAACAGGATTGGAGAAGGGAAAGAGGGAGGTGAATAACATATGCAGATGCTGACTCCTATGAAAGGAGCTGGGAAAGGCAGCCAGTTAGAAATTCCCTGTGCCTGGAAGTCTTTTAAGAACAATACTCCATCTTAAGTTCATTTCATTTCTACAAAACAAAATTCAGATTGGCATAACACTTTTAGAAAGAAATTTGGCAAATATTAATATAAATCCAATTTGTTTTAGTCTGATAAGCCCAATTCTTGATATAAACCCTGAAAAATTAAACCAAATGTGGAAGTGCCAAAAACTGGAAACAACCTAGATCCAAAGACAAAGACTGCTAAATAAATCATGGCACAGCCCCTTGAGGGGTACTTTACAACTATTATATATATGGTTATAAGATAATGTAGATTATAAGAAAATGCTAGCAAGAAAATGCTAGCAAGAAAATGCTAACAAGGTAATGCTCAAAATTCTTCAAGCTAGGCTTCAGCAGTACGTGAACTGAGAACTTCCAGATGTACAAGCTGGGATTAGAAAAGGCAATGGAACCAGAGATCAAATTGCCAACATTTGTTGGATCATAGAGAAAACAAAGGAATTCCAGGAAAATATCTATTTTTGCTTCAATGACTATGCTGAAGTCTTCAACTGTGTAGATCAAAACAAGATATACAAAATTCTTAAAGAGATGGGAATACCAGACCACCTTACCTGTCTCCTGGGAAACCTGTATGCAGGTCAAGAATCAACAGTTAGAACCAGACATAGAACAATAGACAGGTTCAAAATTGGGAAAGAAAGTACATCAGGGTTGTATGTTGTCATCCTGCTTATTTAATTTATATGCAGAATACATCATGTGAAATGCTGGACTAGACAAATCACAAGCTGGAATCAAGATTGCTGGGAGAAATATCAACAACCTCAGATATGCAGATAATACCACCCTAATGGCAGAAAGTGATGAGGAATTAAAGAGCCTCTTGATGAAGGTGAAAGAGTAGAGTGAAAAACCTGGTTTTAAACTCGACATTAAACAACTAAGATTATGACATCCAGTCCTATTACTTCATGGCAAAAGAAGAGGGAAAAGTAGAAACAGTGACAGATTTTCTCTTCTTGAACTCCAAAATCACTGTGGATGGTGACTGTAGCCATAAAATTAAAAGACACTTGCTCCTTGGAAGGAAAGCTATGACAAACCTCGACAGTGTATTGAAAAGCAGAAACATTACTTTGCCAACAAAGATCTGTATAATCAAAGCTATGGTTTTTCCAGTAGTCATGTATGGATCTGAGAGTTGGACCATAAAGAAGACTGAGTGCCAAAGAACTGATGTTTTCAAATTGTGGTGCTGGAGAAGATTCTTGAGAGTCCCTTGGACTGTAAGGAGATCAAACTAGTCAATCCCAAAGGAAATCAACCCTGAATATTGATTGGAAGGATTGATGCTAAAGCTCCAATATTTTGGTCTGCTCATGAGAAGAGCCCACTCATTAGAAAAGACCCTGATGCTGGGAAATGTTGAGGGCAGGAGGAGAAGGGGGTGATAGAGGATGAGATGGTTAGATAGTATCACTGACTCAATAGACATGAATCTGAGCAAATTCCAGGAGATAGTGAAGGATAGGGTGGCCTGGTATGCTGCAGTTCACGGGGTCACAAAGAGTCAGACACAACTTGGTGACTGAAACAACAAGAAAATGTATGAGAAAATGGCTTTCAAAAAAAAAATTTTAGGTTATAACTCAACATTAACCTACTAAGTAAACAAATAAAATGACAAAGAAGTTCTATGCATAAAAGATATTTTAAAAGGAATACACTCGGGGAATCCCCTGGGAATCCACTGCCAAGCACACAGGTTTGATGCCTGATCATGGAACTAAGATCCTGCAAGCCAAATGGCACAGCCAGAAAAAGTGAAAGAGAAATAAACCAAAAATCTTAACAACAGTCATCTGTAAAGATAATTTTCCCCCATCTATTTTCCCAAGTTTTTGAAATGCAGTATAGCAAAAATGCTTAATACTTAGTCTGGGAAAAATCTTTAAATAATGTGTATTTTTAAATCAATTTTAAACCTCATTTAAAATGTCTTTATTGCTGTGGTTGTTTGGCAATTAGATGAGGGAAACAGTTTCATGGTTATAGAAAAGTAGACAGCTGTCCTTTCTTTCAGACCTAACTCTGACCTTGGTCAAGTCACATTACCTTTCTGAGAGCTATCTGCAGGACAGGAATAAAGACACCTCCCTGCCTCTTTCACAGGATTGTTGAGGGGTACAATGCACTGGATAATATGAATGCCCTCTGAGTTCTACATCCGTATAAAACCACAAAGAACTGTCACTGTTAGATGAGAATGTGAGGGTAGTCAATTCTTTCTTCTACCTTACAATCCATTGTTCTTTTGCATGTGGCCACTTAATACAATCTAGGAAAATACACTGTATGTAAATTTCTATAAAGTACATATTGGGATAAAATTCAGTGTACTACTTTGAAAACAAAATACACAAAAGATCCTGAAGCCAGTAGTAGTATAAGTCTCTCTTATAGTGTGCATTCGTGTGTGGTATGTGCATGTATTTGATTGTGAGTGTGTGGTGCAACGAGCATGGTAGTTGTGTGTGAGTGTGGTATAACTACTGTGTCCACATGTATGGTGTGTGTAATATGTATTTGGTTGAGGATGTGTACATTCAGGAGACTTTGGGAGCCATGAAAAATTTAGAATCACTGTTGCCTTATAAATTTTGTTGTGTTTTACCTGACTATCCATGATGAGTCTGGATATTAAACAAACTTTTGAGACCAAAAATTATAGATACACGTTCTAGGGATATGAGCCTATCACATACTGAAGGAGACTGTTCAGTGGTCTGAATGGACCTGACTGCAATGCCTTAATCTTTGAGTATAATTCAACGTAAGTGCATTTGGTTTCCTTCCAAAAGTCAGGGAATGAATCGCACTCAAAGACCAATGGCAGTTTCCTCTCCTCCACTACCCAGACCAGAGAAGGGCATGGCAACCCACTCCAGTATTCTTGCTGGAGAATCCCATGGAGAGAGGAGCCTGGTGGGCTACAGTCTATAGGGTCACAAAGAGTTAGACACAACGGAAATGACTTAGCACACACGTACAGCTACCCTGACCAAAATACATAGGTACAGTGGAAAAAATACAAGACTTTAGTCAGAAGCTCAAAATCATATTCATTATATTTGTACTTTCATTACCTATAAGCCATCTCTGGCTCAGCATGGTGCGACTTCACCCTACTCCACCCTGTAATTTCCTCAAATTCCCAGGGCCCACCTAATATCCTCTCCCATTGCCAATCCCTCCCAATTCATCACCAATTCTTATGGCTGGACCCCTCAGCTTCTGAGTTCTGACAGCTGTATCCTTTCCCACCCTGGCCTGTACCATTCAAATGAGATGAAGTTCCCAGCCTAGCCCATCTGCCTGTGATTATCCAGCCACATCAGAGGATGGGCCCTAGGGAGCCAAGAGAACATTTTTAAGTTATTTAACCTCTCTTGATGCAAGTGTCAAGGCTAGTGGACTAAATTAGTTTTGGCGTCCTTTCTTGATCTACATTGTATGGTTCTGTCACATGATGATGTAATAACAAAAAATGTAATGATAATTACACCTAAAATCTGTACAGTGGGCCTGGTCTAAATACCTCTTTACTCCCATTGTCTCCTGACCTACACAATGTGACAGTGAAAGTCAGTCGTGTCTGACCCTTTGCGACCCTATGGACTTGAAATTCTCCAGGCCAGAATACAGGAGTGGGTAGCCTTTCCCTTCTCCAGGGGATCTTCCCAACCCAGGGATAGAACCCAGGTGTCCCGCATTGCAGGCAGATTGTTTACCAGCTGAGCCACAAGGGAAGATAATCCAAGTATCATCATCTCCATTCTACAGATCCATTTGGGAGATTACATGATGTCTTCTTCCAGGAGAGCAAGATTCATTCCCACATTTTCAGACTCTAAGTTCTTTCATCCATAGAATAAGGTATAGCAAAACTCTACTGCTGTTTAATTCAGAGGAAACAAGGCATTTGTGCAATTATGGTAATTCCAAGATTCAAATATAAGTAACTTTTTCAGACTAGATTCAGCTCTTTAAGGGTATATCTCACTGCAGTTCTTGTGACACAAGCCATGTCTTCTGTCCAGAAGAGAAGCTGGTAGGATTTCAAATATTCTTACCAAGCTCAAGGAGATGAGAATTTAGCACATACACCCTAATAGCTTGTCCAAATACAGAGATCATGGGCCTCATCCTTTCTACAGTGGCACAAATCCTTGACATTCTCTTTAATCATGCGTTAGTTTTCCATTATTGCTATATAAGAAATTCTCACAAACTTAGTGGCTTTAGCTATATAAATTTACTTTCTCACAGCTCTGTAGGTCAGAAGTTTGACATGAGTGTCACTGGACTGAAGTAAGGTGTTGTGGGGTTGTGAGACTGCCCTAGAGTCTCTAGGGGAGAAGCTGTTTCCTCGCCTTTTCTAGCTCCTAAAGGCTGCTTGCATTCTTTGATTCCTGGTCCCCTTTCTTCTTCAAATCCAGAAATGTAGCATGCTGCTGACTCTGCTTCTGTTGTCACATGCTCTTCTCTGACCACAAAAGGAAAAGGTTCCTTTTAAGGGTTCAGGTGATTAGATCAGACCCACCCAGGTGACCCAAGACAAGCTCCTCATCTCAAAGTCTTTAATCATATTCACAAAGTCTCCCTTTATGCCATGCGTGTGTGCGTGCTAAGTCACTTCAGTCCTGATGGTTCTTTGCAACACTATGGACTGTAGCCTGCCAGGCTCCTCTGTCCATGGGTTCTCCAGACAAGAATACTGGAAGGGACTGCCATGTCCTCCTCCAGGAGATCTTCCTGACCCAAGGATCAAACCCTTGTCTCAGGCATTTCCTGCACTGGCTGGCAGGTTCTTTTAGCCATGAAAAGTAACATATTCATAGTTTCCAAAGATTAGAATATCTTTGGAGGGTCATTATTCTGCCTATTACAATGATTATTTATTTTTCATTCATTTCATTAAAAATAATAGCTAAAATATATCAATGTTCCTTCTATATGTCAAATACCAGTATAGGAACTTTGTACATATTACAACAAATTTGTATAGAAATACCACGAGGTTGATATCACTATCCCAATTTTATAGACAATGAAATTGAGACTCCTGGGCTAAGTAACCCTATGAGGTGACCTAGCTAGTCAGAGGCAAAGCAGACCTCTAAAACTCTGTAAAACAACTGTGTGCAGCAGGAATAGCCACTTTTCAGAGCAATCATTGGTTCCCAGGCATAAAGCTCTCATGGAGCTAAGCTTGGCTGGAAGCCTCACAAACATCTCTGCATGGGGGACACCCTCCCTATCCACAGACCCAGGTTTGCAGCCTGTGATTCCTTTGCTGTGGCAAGTCCCATCCATGGCAAAAGGGGAACCTAGAGATTAAGATGGCAGACACTTCCTAAGACAAAAACTCTTCTAAAACCCCTGTAGACTCCATTTGAGATTTCTGGTAACACATGGCAAATGTGACAGGTTTCCTGAGCGTCTGCTAGTACTTGGCATCATCACACTCCACAGTCAATTTCAAAATTGTCATTTTTGGCCCACTAAGGCTTTAAATAGCACCTCCTAACAGTCGGGCCAGGTTTTGTAGCTTTTGCTTTCTATTAAGAGTGTGTAAGGGCTCACACGCTATTGAAAATAAATGTCACCAAGTAAATGCTTTTTATATACTTTGTTTGTTTAAATGGCTTTGAGGACACTGAGAATGAAGACACATGGCTCAAAATGAAACTTTTGAGAAATAATGATGTCACATCTCAAAGCACCAAAATATCTACTGCTACCCAAAAGAAGAGGCTGGGACAGCAATGCACGTGTCGCAGTAACGTCAGGGCCAAAAAGGGACAGAAGAAGAGAACATTTCTAGAACACTAACGTTTATTGAGTACCTTCTGTTTGCCAGGCGTTTTGGAGAACCAATGTCATTTAACCCATAAAATAGTTATAAGTAACCCAATTCTACTACTGAAGACCAGAGCATTACAGAGGTTAAGGTACAGCTCCAAGGTCACCCTGCTCCACAGCAGTGAGACTGGGGTTACCTGGTTTTGAAAAGAATCCACTTCACTATATACCCAACCAAAGAGACCTGGTCAACAGTATAAGGCCAAAGTCAGCTCTGACTTCTTGGAAGGCAGCCTGACTAGGAAAATAATATTTCTGTGCTCACAGGCTGTGTAGGAGACCAGATGCATTGAAGCTGTAGGTAAAGACAGGCAAGTTCCACTGATTTAATTCCAGCCATGCAATCTCCACTCGCCTAACGGGAGTGGTGATAGTAACACCTCATTACAGAGCATCCTTCTAGCAGAAGCTCAGAGCTCTTTACTGGCACATTCACCTTCTTCTCCCTATCAGCTCTAGAATGTAGGAGATAGCACACTCATCTTTTTTTTTTTAACAGAGGGAGAAGCTAATGTTTTTGCCCAAGGCATTCAGGGACACAGAGACTGGGAGAGGCCATAGCCCTGGGTCTCCCGTTCAGGCTGCTTACCCACTGGATCTGGGAAAACAAATTCAACACCCTGTCTCAAAGACCCATGCATGAAACAACCGCTGAGTCAGCCTAGCCGTGTTCTAAAAAATCACCATCAAAACAGCCCATACTACTTAAAACGTGACAGGAAGGGCCCTGTATCCTTCATCCCTACATATATCCACTTCTGATGGAGAGGGAATCCTTTTTGGCTAAACAGCAGATTTGCACTGATGAAAAAAAAATCCCATCTTGACAAAAGAAAGGCTTGTTTGTCAAATTATGGTCTATCCCAAAGAACCTCACATTCTTGAGTCAGGAAGATCCTCGCCTTTCCAAGGATGGAATTTAGAATTAGTTTCTGGTCTTAACTATGAGGAGAATCAGCTGAAGAAAGTAAGATTTCAGAGGAAGACTTGGAGAAAGCATATGAATGGGAGAAACACCCTGCTGAGATGGGACCCTTCAGCTGGGCATCCACTGCATGGACCATCTCCAAGGAGAACCACATAGATGATAATGTGCTGTTGAGCCAAGATCTGCACACCCCTGGTGTATGAAGGTGGCTGCTGGTGTGACTGTGGGTTTTTTGAGGATTGTATTTATATGTTCTTCCAGGTATCTCAGGACTTAATAGAAAGTATACACAAGATTCAGAATATGTCTCCCAAAGCAAAATAAAAGCACGAAGAATTCTATTGGTCTTAAGCAAAAGTATGCATCTTATTCCAATTATCAGAGTTAACCAAATGCTCTTTTGCACCTACACAAAACTCCTCACAATTAAAGATACTCCTCAAGGCAGAAGGCTTAGCACTGAATATTTGCAATGCCAACATCCTCAGGTTTAATCCTGAACCAGCCACTGAGAGACTCCCAACTCCTAGGGAAGTGGTTAAGTGCTACTGTCCCCTTCCTGAGGCAGAAACTTTACTGTTATGAAATTCTGAAAGTCAATACCATATTTTTAGAAATTCTACTGTCTCAAATGTGAACTACATGAAAATGCCATGCAATCTTATTTTGCATATTGCTCTGAGATTTGAAGCACAGAACCAGGGGCTTTTGGATTAATAAAACATGTTTCCTACCCCTCACTTTCCTAGTGTCTGATGAATAAAATCCAAGGGAAAATAGAAAAGAAAGGAAAAAGAGAAGCAATCTGAATTAGAGGATGTTAGGAGAGAAGACTCAAGAACATTCTACTACACAAACAATAGATGAAAACAAAATAAAGGAAGGACAAGAATGTACCCTGGCTGAGAAGAAAGTAACCAGAACTCAAGGAAAAAGTCACCAGAAGCCCCCCTTCCCCACAGCTCACAGATGCAGGGACTGGAAGCAAGAAAGACTTGGCCATGAAGTAATAACTGTGAAGGAAATTCACAGTCTCCTAGGCAATCTCAACTATAACTATAAATACATCTATCATTAATAAAACATTAGAAAATCAAATCTGTCAGGGTATTTAAAAAGTTACACACCATGACAAAGGAGGATTTATTCCAGAAATGAATGCAATTATAGCCAATATTGGGAAATTTATAATTCATCATATTAATAGGTCAAAGGAGAAAAGCCATCTGACTGCCTCAATAGATGTTTTTTCAAAAGCAATTGATAAACTTTTAAATCTATGACCTAGAAGTAAAAGAGTATTCCTTCATGTGATATGGAATATCTACAGTCAAGTTAATCGGCAATGTTCTATCTAAAAGAAAATACTATGGACATTTTTCATTCATATAAAAATTAGACAAAAATGCCCACCATCAGAACTAGTATTTGAACATCCTTCTGATAGTTCTAAGCAATTCAAAAAGACCACTAGAATTAAAAATGAAGTATAAATATTAGGAAAGAGAAGGAAATATTATCCTTACTTGTATATAACAACATATCTACCTGAAAAAAACCACCCTAACCATTCTAAATTCTAAGTATTAGAATTAAAAGGAAAGTTCATTAATACCACTACTTTCAAATGATAAACTTTGTATATACCAGTTACATCCATTTTCTCCCCAGAGAAAATGGATGTAAATTAGGGTTTACTCATGTTGAATAAACCCAAAGAAAAATAAGGGTAAAAGAAAACAAGACACACAAACATTTCAGGAAACATAAAGATACCAAGAGAGCACCCGTTATCTATCACAGAACCTTTCACTACAATGGCAGGGGTCAGAAAATGTGAGAGACATTTCAAGGGTCAATACAAATGGTTACATACAAGTGAGAACAAGCAGCATTCCCTTCCCTTTTGTTAAAGAATCCTAAGTTTTCATAACATATTGAGTCTTTACTATAGTGACCCACACGTCCATGCATCAACCTGCTTTATGAGAGCACACTTCTATCTACACATCAAGGTCAGAGACACCACGCCTATGTCATGCTCCAGACCCCTAATCACAAGCAGGTAATCTCACTACCAGACCTTCACAGGTTCCGATGTTAGGCTCCTCTAATCTACATAGAAATGGTTGTCTTCCTGTCTTCCTAAAACTCTGGAATTACCTCTTATTTCACTTTTCAAACCCTGGCCCCTCATCAGTTAATTCAATCCATTAACAAGGAAACCTCTGTCTTATTACTTTTACTTGGCAACTGAAATATTCCTACCCACTCAGCATCGGCTCTGTGCATTTATTCGTTCATACATCCATCTGACAAATGTTTATCAGTCCCAACTAGGGGCCAGGCACTACTGCTGGTGACATAATAATAAATAAGCTGGATACATAGGGGCCCTAGCAGAGCTTATAACCTAGTGGAAGATTCAAACAGGTTGAGAAGCAATCACAATACAGTCAGTAAACGTGTGTTAGGGGAAGCACACCATGCTAACAGAATAGAAAGTAGGGTCCTCTAACCCACAGGGAGGACTGGGGTGCAGAGAGACCTGACGAATGAGTAAGAGTTGAAAGACAAAATACAGGGCGGGATGGGGACAGGAAATAGCACGGCTCATTTTATCTGTTTCTGGCATAAAAGACAGTCACACCTCCAATTAACATTCTCAGAGCCAACATGTGAGCTTCTAAAAGTTGTGATCATTTTAGCTGGTACAGACACTATATTACATGAGGTGTTCTATACCTCCTTGGAGATCTCTGACAGCACTCTAAATAATCCTCTGGAACTTACAGAAGTTTGAAGTAAATACAACGAATTCTGGGCAGAGTGTTTTTGAGAGCCCCTTTATCCTCTGGGGCTGAAACCCCTTTCAAGTCCTGCTTAAGCAATTCTAGTTGTTAGATGACAGCCCCCATCGTTACCAAGGCTGAAGACTGTTTTGGTCTTCAGTAAATGTTTGAACTCTGCTGAGTCTGACAGCAAAACCCCAAGGACAAAGATGAGTTTTATGATGTAGGCTTTTCCCATCAACGCTCATGATTAACTAAGTTCTTTTCAGGCTCCAACCAAGTTCTGCTACCATGGTCAGCACTTGAAGTATGTAGCACAGAAAAGAACGGCATTATAGATTTGGAAAATCTTACTATCTTTTGTCCAGGACAATCTGAATGATACAAAGCAAAATTTTTTTGCTAATCTCCTAAAAACCAGCACTATTTATCCAACTCTAGATGTTTGTCAACTACTACAAATGCCACTTTATGAAAATGCTGGTTTAGTCCCTTCAAACTCTGTTTAAATTTTAAATAGGAAAGACATGTTTAATACTTGAAAGTAGTTACTGACACCATCCTAATCTTAAATATTTACATGTATTCTGTTAGATCCTGAAAGGGAACAAACTCCAACATACCTGTATAAATTATGGCAAAACTGGTTTGAAAGCTATTTTTTTATTGAACAATATATTTGTTGCCTAAAGTGTGACATAAATGATGATCTCTAGAAATAAGCAAACTTTGTAAATTCAATGACAAAGGAAACATCATTACTTTCCTCCTAAAATGAAGACTAAAACGAGGATGTCTGATTTCACCCCCAACTATTAACATTGTATTAGAGGTTCTGACTAACGTAAAACCGCCTTTATCCGAAGACAACATGATTGTCTATGTAGGAAAGTCTGAGGCACTGAAAAAGAGAAAGGAGGGAAGGAGAGAGGGAAGAAGGGGAGGAGAAGAAAGAGAAAAGGGAAGGGAAGACAGAGGGAAAGGAGGGGAGGGAGAAGGGAGAGAGAAGGAAAAAAAGAAAGGAAGGGAAGGAGGGACAGAAGGAGTGAGACTAGGAAAACTGTGGAAATCCAAGACAATAACAACCAGTAATTTCTTGAGTAATTTGCTTAGGATAATTTTAAAGACTGAGGCACAGTTTGGCCTTATTAAACCCAATACTGAGACATTTCCTCTGAAATGTGTGACTTTTAAAGTGTATAATTAGTTGTGTTCTCTCGACTCTTAAGAAAATTATATATTTCAAATATTTCAATAATTTCAATTCAGTATAATTGTCAATGTTTAAGAAAGTCACATAAATAGTAGAGTCACATTTTTATCAAGCAAATCATTTTTCAAGCATTTTAAAAATATTTCTGGGGATTCCAGTCTTGAAACTGCTGTCTGAATTCATCCCGAAGGTCTTACACGAACTTTGCTTTTTTTTTAATTTGAATACTAAGTAGAGAGATTCCAGTTAGCCACCAGCCACACAACTACTCTATTGTGTTACACAAAATCCACTTCACTCAATTACACAGCTTCAGCCCTGTAAGCATTTGAATTGGTGAACCTTGATTTTAAACAAAATGAAACATTATGAAGTTACAAATGCATCCAATCTTTTACAGTGAGTCAAAGGAAACTCAACCTAGAGTGTGACTAGATACTGAAACATAACTGAAAGTTACACCCTGTGTAAACCATTCAAAATGTATTCACCATAACCAATGAATATTTATACTCAGTGCATCCTGGATGGGAAGAAGGAAACAAGAAAATCCTAACAGAATGGGCTAAGGTTTAAGATACAGAAAACACTAAACATGCTTGTAACTCTATATCTACTCATCTACACTTACTGCTTCAGCATCTCTTGTCTGCAAAGTAGAGATAAGGGTTCCCTTTATTATAGTGGAATTAAAAAAGCTTAGCCTAGAAGAGGATGGGACACTTCTGTGAAAAGGATACATGAAGACTCTTATCATGTATTAGAGTCCTAATACTAATGTATTTAGGAAAATCCAATTTTAGGTATTAAGACTCTGCTACAGAAAATCCATTTCCCTTTTCTTAATCAAAGGACAATTTTCAAAGGAAAATTTCTTTTATTCCTAAATAATCCTTCCAGGCCCCTCTCTGTCTTGTGAGATGTCAGGCCTCACAACTCTCAATGTGAGTTTCTCTAGGGTAAGAGTTTCTGTCTTTAGGGACCTTCTGTAGAGCTCCTCAGATGCCACAGGCAACATGAAGAATTCCTAAGGAAAGCCTTTTTCAGAAATACACTATTGCCAGTAGAGCCACAAGCCCACAAAACTGGTGGGGGAGGGGGAGGTTGCAGGGGGTGGAGTCCTAAAGGAAGGAATGAGAAGCTTGAAACTTTGTAACTACCTGCCAACTACTTCCTTTCTTGCTGTCAAGTTGCCATGGCAATGAAGAGACTTATCTACCAGCTAATAAATAGGTGAAAAAATATCACCAGGGAGTTATTTATTCCATAGATTTATAGGAACTTAACCCACTGGATATGTTGGCAGCACCGGCTACTTCTTGCCACTGATTCTACTTCAATAAATACCGAGTAGCTCCCAAATATCTGTGTGTCACGGAGCTAAAACCACTTCTTGTCACATTCATTTTTTCAAGCCTTTTCCAGCTGGTCTCAGATGGGGAGACTCTGGGGGAAAGGCAACTGGAAAAGAAGATATTTACCTTGCTCAAAGGTTTTCAACATATATAACTATTGGTCAAGCAATGGCAAAGCCATCAAGCCTTTTCAACTCATACTAAGTGTTAACATAAAGAAATTCATAGAAAAATATAAAACAGACACAGAAATCAAAATTCTTGGATTTTTTTCAATTTAATTCAAACATGGCAATGGATATTTGCACTAAAAAACCCTAAGGCTCACATTTTAGAGCATAAAGAGGTGGAACTCCATTTGACCATGAAGCAAACTGTGTAAAACTGATTCAGGGATAGGAAAGAGGATTTCGTCTCTGTACAGCAAGTCTTTAAACTTATTTCCAGTTAAAGGGAAAAATGTGAAGAAAAGAGTTTACCATCAGGATATCTGGAATTTTAACAAAATCATGCTACAGCTTTCCAGCGTTGTCTGTTTTTCAGTCGCTAAGTCCTGTTCAACTCTTTGTGACCCTATGAACTCAGCATTCTAGGCTTCCCTGTCCTTCCACTATCTGCCAGAGTTTGCTCAAACCCATGTCCATTGAGTCAGTGATGACATCCAACCATCTCATTCTCTGTTGCCCCCTTCCCCTCCTGCCCTCAATCTTTCCCAGCATCAGGATCTTTTCCTATGAGTTGGCTCTTCCTATCAAGTGGCCAAAGTATTGGAGCTTCAGCATCACTCGTTCCAATGAATATTCAGGGTTGATTTCATTTAGGATTGACTGGTTTGATCTCCTTGCTGTCCAAGGGACTCTTAAGGGTCTTCTCCAGAACCACAGTTCAGTGCACTGGGAAAGAATCTGGATAAAAACCCACTAATTTTTGAGAGAGTGGCTTGTTAACTGCTCCATTTTGGAGGGGAACAAACATTTTTTCTGAGGAATTTATGAAATTAGCAGTCTAATTTGGAGATACAGATTCTTAATTCTCCTTTTTACTTGCACCAATACAGAATGTGAGTTTATGAGTCACATTTACTCATTAATACAGCAGTGACTTTTCTCTTTAACTACAGATCGAAGCACTTTTATAAGCCCACAGCAAAAGGAGTCCTCCCACATAGAGAAATCACAAAGCAGAAGGCTGACAGGCTCGGCTCCAGTGTTCTGTGCAGGAAGCCTTCCTGGAGTAGTGAATATTTTTACAAACCAAAGAGATGATGAAGAAAAGTTCCTCGCTAATAATGCAAAAGAAATAATAGAATTTTAAAAATCTCTCTTTATGTAAATCCCAATGAATAAAGGATGAAAGTGAAAATTGCTCAGTCGTGTCCAACTCTTCACAGCCCCATGGATTCTCCAGGCCAGAATACTGGAGTGGCTAGCTTTTCCTTCTCCAGTGGATCTTCCCAACCCCGGGATCAAAATGAGGTCTCCCACATTGCAGGTGGATTCTTTACCAGCTGAGACACAAAAGAAGCGCAAGAATACTGGAGTGGGTAACCTATCCCTTCTCCAGCGGATCTTCCTGACCCAGGCATCAAACGGGGGTCTCCTGCATTGCAGGCAGATTCTTTACCAACTGAGCTATCAGGGAAATCCTGCTATGAATGAATAAAGGATCTGGACGTCAGTTATCAATGGATGCTAAGACCATTATGTGACAGGTTGACAGTGAACATTAAAATACACACTCTGGCTTAAATCACCTGAACCCAATAACCAACCTTAAACTACAATGAAAAGTGGAACAGTTACTCATTGTGTGCTTCACCACCTATGAATTATTCTTGACCAAATAATTGAATCTAAATCTAGTTGAGCCTCTAGATCAAGTTACCAAGCTATAAAAAACAAGATTGAGGATGATGTTAAATGACACCATGAGGATACAATCAGCCAACTTCAAAATAAGAAAAACCTTGCAGGAAAAATGTCCTGGATTCCTGAGGAAATAAACAGCATGAAAAAGTGGAGGGGTGGGGGTGGGGGAGTTAGAAATCAAGAGACATCAGTAAGATGGCAAACAAATGCAATGTGTGAACCTTGTTTGGATCCTAATTCAAACAAAATAATTGTAAAAGGGCACTTTGGAGACTAATATGAAATTTTTCAGAAGTATTGTTTAATCAGATAATGTCAAACCTTTGTTCATGTATAGATAATAGTTCTTATCTATTATAAGCACTCTGGTGTATCTATGGATGAAATAATATGACATCATGGATTTGTTATAAATATGCTACCAGAAAATAAAGATGTGGGGAAAATAGATGAAATAAGATGAGAGAAATCTGACAACTCTTTAAGCTGGTTAATGGGTACAAGGTACATTTTACTATTCAATGATGGCTGTTTGAAATATTCCATAATAAAAAGATCCAAAATAAGAGAGAACTGCTGCAGCAAGTTGTTCCCCTAGTTTAGTTACCATTAACACAATCCATGGAATGTATAGGAGTTCACAGAAGGGAAAGTCGAAACGTGAGAGGAGAAAGAAGCAAAAAGGGAGGGGATGTATGTCTACCTATGGCTGATTCGTGTTGAGGTTTGACAGCAAACAACAAAATTCTGTAAAGCAATTATCCTTTAATTAAAAATAAATTAATTTAAAAAGTAAGGAAAACGCAATAGCTGGTCAAGAAGCTGCAGGTTATTTTCATTTCTCCAGAGAAGACTTGGATTCACCTTTGTGATCGATTCTACCTTTTTAAAGGAAAAATCTCATTTGGGATTTCCCTGGGGTTTTAGTGGTAAAGAATCCGCCTGCCAATACTGGAGATGTGGGTCAGGACTCCTGGGTCAGATTTCAATAATTGTGTTGTTTGTCTCTGTATGTTTATTCACTAATTCTTCTGGATCTTTGTCAATTGATGCTTGCATTTCCTCCATTCTGTTTTCAAGGTTTTTGATCATCTTTACTATCATTATTCTGAATTCTTTTTCAGGTAGTTTGCCTATTTCCTCTTCATTTATTTGGACTCTGTGTTTCTAGTTTGTTCTTTCATTTGGGTAGTATTTCCCTGTCTTTTCATTATACTTTTTTAACTTATTGTATTTGAGATCTCCTTTTCCCAGGCTTCAAGGCTGAAATCCTTTTTCCTTTTGGTTTCTGCCCTCCTAAGGCTGGTCCCACACGGCAAGGCTTAGTTTCATTGAGTTAGTCAAGGCTATGGTTTTTCCAGTGGTCATGTACAGATGTGAGAGTTGGACTATAAAGAAAGCTGAGTGCTGAAAAATTGATGTTTTTGAACTGTGGTGTTGGAGAAGACTCTTGAGAATCCCTTGGACTGAAAGGAGATCCAAGCAGTCCATCCTAAAGCAGATCAGTCCTGGGTGTTCATTGGAAGTACTGATGCTGAAGCTGAAACTCCAATACTTCGGCCACCTCACGCGAAGAGCTGACTCATTGGAAAAGACCCTGATGGTAGGAGGGATTGGGGGTAGGAAAAGAAAGGGACGACAGAGGATGAGATGGTTGGATGGCATCACCGACTCGATGGACATGTGTCTGAGTAAACTCCGGGAGTTGGTGATGGACAGGGAGGCCTGGCGTGCTGTGATTTATGGGGTTGCAAAGAATCGGACACGACTGAGCGACTGAAGTGAACTGAACTGAAGGTTGGTCCAGTGGTTTTGTGTAGGCTTTGTATAGGGTGAGATTTGTGCTGAGTTTTTGTTTGTTTGTTTGTTTTTCCTCTGATGGGCAAGGCTGAGTGAGGTGGTAATCCTATCTGCTGATGATTGGGTTTGTATTTTTGTTTTGTTTGTTGTTTAGATGAGGTCCTGCACAGGGTGCTACTGGTGGTTGGGTGATGCCAGGTCTTGTATTCAAGTGGTTTCCTTTGTGTGAGTTCTCACTGTTTGATACCCCCTAGGGTTAGTTCTCTGGTAGTCTAGGATCTTGGAGTCAACGTTCCCACTCCAAAGGCTCGGGGCTTGATCTCTGGTCAGGAACAAAGATTCCACAAATGATCTGTTATGGCATTAAGTGAGATTAAAACAAATACCCAAAAATGAGAATCGAAAGTTGAACCCCAGGCAAATGGCAGTTATAAAATCAGGCATTTAATAGTTAAAATAATGGAATATACACATATACATATACACTCATGAGCAAGTCAAAACAGTCCAACCAAAGTAAAGTACCTAGATTAACCCGGAGAACAAAGGAAATGAAAAATTATATCTACCAGTTAAGAACAAAACTCACTAAAGCAGAAACTAGAAAACAAAATAAAGAAAGGTGCCAAGCGAGGTATAAAGCAATAAAAAGAAAACTAACAAATATGTTGAGAGGAAAGGAAAGAAAGAAAAAGAGAGAATAGATATGCAAAGTTAAATAGAGGTAGATGAAGATTTATATACATTAAAGATAAACTTAAAGGGAAAAAGAACAGTTGGAGAAACAAAGAAAGGATTAATTGTAGAAAAATATACTTGATTTAAAAGTATAAAAAATAGGGGGAAAAAGGAAGAGAGAAAAAAGGGAAAAAATAATGGAAAATTCCACAGAACTGCAAAAGTCCAACATAGAGGCAGAGGTTTATAACAAGAATAAAAAGTGTGACTGAATATACACAAATACATATACACCCATAAACAAAATCAATAGTCCAACAAAAATAAAGTATAACAGATTGACCCAGTGAACAAAGGAAACCAAAAATTATACCTACCAGTAAGAACAAAACTAACTAAAGCACAAACTGCAAAACAAAACTAAAGCAAGATGCCAACTGGGGAATAAAGCAATGAAAACAAAACTAATCATTATGTTGAGAGGAAAGGAAAGAAAGAAAGAAAAGGGAAGAATAGATATGCAAAGTTAAATAGAGGTAGAAAAAGATTTATATACATTATAGATTACCTGGAAGGAGAAAAGAACAGTAGGAAAAGCAAACAAAGGGATAAATGTAGAAAAAATAATAATACGTTTAAAAAAATTAAAAATCAAAATTAAAAAAAAAGAAAAAGGAAAACTCCACAGAACTGCAAAAGCCCAACGTTAGAGGCAGAGGTTTATAACAACAATAAAAAATATGACTGAGGGGGAAAAAAGCTCAAAAGCTTAATTAGATTTCATAGTGACAATAAAATTGACAACTACAACAGAGGGGGACAAAAAAGGAAACAAAAATTTAAAAAATCCAAAAGAATCTACAGAACAAGTCAAAACATAGGAATAATAAGTGTTTTTCTTGAGTCACTGATGTCAGAGCCCTTTCCCTTGTTGGGAGTCAGAGTCCACCTCCCCTCCTTAGGATGCCCTCCAACAATGTGCTCATCTCTAGACAGCTGTGGGGGCAGCTCAGATTCTAATCTCATCCTACTCCTATGTGTTCTTGTCTCCAATGTCCACAGCTATCAGAACTAGTGCCAGTGGACAACCCACAGGCAGAGGTGGAAATAAAACCACAATTGAAACCCAGGGGCAGTGTGGTGAAGGAAGAAGACCAAATCCGTCCCACCAGCTGTACAAACTGCAGATTAAATCCACATGATCAACTAGGCAGACTCCATGTCTATAGAATATATAAAAGGTCATTAAGAGCTCCCACAAAAGAAAACACAGAAGCTCTGATGCTGGTGTGTGGGGAGAGAGGGGCTATAGTGATGGCTCCACCCCATACACGTGACTCAGCAGTATTGCCTTGCTTCCATGACTGCCCGGCTTTCCCCCACAGGCATTTCCCATTACAGTCTCCTCCCTCACCTCCCCTCGATCCATCTCTCCACAGTCAACAGCAGCCCTCACCCTGGGATTGCTCCACAATCCCTAAACTCCAGCTCCCAGCCACTGCACCTTCCAGGAGACCTGTGTCCCTGTTCTGGGTATGTATGGCTGCGGCAAGGACTGTCTGATTCTCATTCCATTTAGGCTGCCACAGATCAGCTGTTTCACTCTTAGCCTTAAATGTTTCTCCTCTGACTCAGACAGTTGCCCCAATGTGGGGATCGGACCCCTGCTTCAGTTCCCCCACCCACCGAGGGCAGGTCCAGTCCTACTAACACTCCTGTTTTCCCCCCTAGTCCCTTCATCCTACCAAATTTCGTGTGGTTCTATATATTCTTTTCCTCTGGTTAGGTACTCCTGTCCACTCTCAGCTGCTGTTCTTCATGTATTTCTGTGTCTGAAGGTGTATTCCTGATCTATCCGTGGACGGAGATGTACTCCATGTCCACCTACTCCTCCACCATCTTGTTCTCTCTACAATAGGACAGATTTTTAATATGGGACTGAGCATCTGGGTTTTCAAAGAACCTGGTGAAGACTGTATTTATTGCTGGAAGTTAGGGTAGAAGTACAAAGACTTGGTAATACAGGATATTAATGCAAATGTCTTCTCACAAACTGAGGCACATAACCAGTTAAAAGTATAAAAGGAAATTTTAATTTTAGTTTGGAATAAAAAAACCAAAAAACAAAAATCAGTGCATTCAATTTCAAAGAAAAACGTGCTACAGCTGAAGCTCCGACAAAAAAGAAGCTAAAAAAATTTAAATTTGCCAGATTTGCATGCATGTGTGTGTGTGAGAGACAACGAAATTTCATCAGACTTTGATATAGCCACATTTATTGACACCAAGGAAATGGAGAAGAATTTTTTTAGACATTAAAATTGGTATCAGATTCTGTTTTTTGCTGGTGATCAGCTGCTCTGAATATGAAATTTTGATTCAATTTGTGGTGTCTATCAGTTGACACCTTCAGGCTTCAGGACACATTCAGTTCAGTTCAGTTCAGTCGCTCTGTCGTGTCCGACTCTTTGCAACCCATGAATCGCAGCACACCAGGCCTCCCTGTCCATCACCAACTCCCGGAGTTTACTCAGACACATGTCCATCGAGTCGATGATGCCATCCAGCCATCTCATCCTCTGTTGTCCCCTTTTCCTCCTGCCCCCAATCCCTCCCAGCATCAGGGTCTTTTCTAATGAGTCAACTCTTTGCATGAGGTGGCCAAAGTATTGGAGTTTCAGCTTCAGCATCAGTCCTTCCAATGAACACCCAGGACTGATCTCTTTTAGGATGGACCGCTTGGATCTCCTTGCAGTTCAAGGGACTCTCAAGAGTCTTCTCCAACACTACAGTTGAAAAGCATCAATTTTTCGGTGCTCAGCTTTCTTTATAGTCCAACTCTCACATCCATACATGACCACTGGAAAAACCATAGCCTTGACGAGATGGACCTTTGTTGGCAAAGTAATGTCTCTGCTTTTTAATATGCTATCTAGGTTGGTCATGACTTTCCTTCCAAGGAGTAAGCGTCTTTTAATTTCATGGCTACAGTCACCATCTGCAGTGATTTTGGAGCCCAAAAAAATAA
Source organism: Cervus elaphus (assembly GCF_910594005.1). Taxonomy (NCBI): domain Eukaryota; kingdom Metazoa; phylum Chordata; class Mammalia; order Artiodactyla; family Cervidae; genus Cervus; species Cervus elaphus. The sequence continues at coordinate 21,001,716 of NC_057830.1, forward strand.
AATCTGACACATTAACTTATGATAAACAGTAATAACTGAGCTCTTCCAAAACATGATAATGGTGTGAGTAAAAGGGACCAACTTCCCCAGCAGACACCAACTAGAATGACTCCAGCCAGATTTGACTGTCGTTACAATTGAGACCATATTTTGGGGTGTTCTCAGGCATCTGGTCCTGCTCTGCATTAGATTCCTTACCCCTACCTTCCCAACAGTCATGTATGGATGTGAGAGAGTTTCTTTCTATAAAGAACGCTGAGCACTGAAGAACTGATGCTTTTGAACTGCAGTGTTGGAGAAGACTCAAGAATTCCTTGGTCTGCAAGGAGATCCAACCAGTCCATCCTAAAGGAAATCAGTCCTAAATATTTATCGGAAGGACTGATGCTGAAGCTGAAACTCCAAAACTTTGGCCACCTGATGTGAAGAACTGACTCACTGGAAAATACTCTGGTGTTGAGAAAGACTGAAGGCAAGAAAAGAAGGGGACAATAGAAGATGAGGTGGTTGGATGGCATCACCAACTCAATGGATATGAGTTTGAGTAAACTCTGGGAGTTGACAAAGGACAGGGAGGCCTGGCGTGCTGCTGTTCATGGGGTCACAAAGAGTCAGACACAACTGAGCAACTAAATTGACTGACCTCTCCAACGCCAACTAAGAGTCATTTCTGGATAGAATCTAAGATTGAACATTAGTAGGTAGAAGTGACTACCTCCCAGTGCTTGACTCTAAACCCATCCATCCACCTGTCCTACCAGGAGGGAAATTCAGTCCTCGTCTCTTATTCATTCCAATATCCCCTACTCTTATCAACATGTGCTCAGCCAAGGAAAAATTATCCTTTATCCTATCACCTTCTGATTAATACCCACTATACTTTTTTCTGGGCCCAAATATATCTAGCAGGTGACTGTAGGTCTGTCTGGTTGGCTCCAAACAGATCTCTTAAAAGATCTAATTTCTCAGCGAAACCCACTACCACTACATAGACTTTATAGGAATCTTCAACTGAATAACTTACCAAATGTTTATTGTCCACTCTGTGCCTAACACCATGTCAGACCCTAAATACATGTCCCAAAATATACCAACTTTAGGAATAATTTTTGTTTAGTTAATAATTTCATATTTTACTAACCAGTCACAAACATTGCTTATCATGTTCTAGGATTTGTTATAAGTGCTATTTCATAGACTGACTCATTTAATCCAATTAACTAATATTTATTGACTGCTTACTGTGTACATAAACATTAGACACTATAATATTAAATTCCCAAAACTTAAAGATCTTAAAATGTCATCAAGGAGATAAGTCTTAAATTCAGAAAACCAAAATACATCAATCACCATATAAGTGGATCACACAGCATGTTTTATTGGAGCTTAGAAGCAGGAGAAAGATATACCTGACACACAGTAAATGTGCAATCAATGTTTGAATTAAATTGAACCAGGGAATTTAATACTGAAAATAAAGACAGGTGGAATGACATGAAAATTTGATAACTCTAAAAATGTACAGAAAAATTCTGAGATTACATGCATGTTCTCTTTTAAGCAAGTTTTTACTTAATGTAAAACATATTAAAAAGGACATACTTTATTGGACAATATCACCACTGCACATGGGAATCCCTACAGGTGACATGTCTGATAATGTGCTAAAACTATGATCATAATTTTAATTTACTCTGTTTTTTGACAGAAGATGGTTGGTATATATCTTATAGAGTTTTCCTTAATTTGAGCCTTCTAAATAAATATGGTGTCATTAGATAAATTTCTTCCCTACTGCTAAATTGTTGGGGTTTTTTTATTTCCAGTAGAAGAAAAAAGCAGAACATGACATCATTCTGAAAGATCACAATGAAAAGTCTCGTGTAGAGGAACACTACACAGAAGGTACTATATACATGAAAAAGTAGTGACTGGAATCTGTCTCACTCCTTTCCTGTGACATCAATCCATAAGCCAAGATTAGCATGCCTAAACCATCACTTTCAGTGTTAACACACTGGTATGATTTTTCAAGGCAGAATCTCAGAATTAAAATATTAACATTAAAATGGTAGTCCCATAGAGAATCCAAATGCTCCTATTAAAGTGGGAGGCTTGCACAAAAAAAGAAAACTACAGGCCAATATCACTCATGAACATAGATGCAAAAATCCATAACAAAATTCTAGCAAACAGAATCCAACAACATATTAAAAAAATCATACACCATGACCAAGTGGGCTTTATCCCAGGAATGCAAGGATTCTTTAATATCTGCAAATCAATCAATGTAATATACCACATTAACAAATTGAAAGATAAAAACCATATGATTATCTCAATAGATGCAGAGAAAGCCTTTGACAAAATTCAACACCCATTTATGATTAAAACTTTCCAGAAAGCAGGAATAGAAGGAACATACCTCAACATAATAAAAGCTATATATGACAAACCCACAGCAAGCATCACCCTCAATGGTGAAAAATTGAAAGCATTTCCCCTGAAATCAGGAACAAGACAAGGATGCCCACTCTCACCACTACTATTCAACATACTTTTGGAAGTTTTGGCCACAGCAATCAAAGCAGAAAAAGAAGTAAAAGGAATCCAGATGGGAAAAGAAGAAGTGAAACTCTCGCTGTTTGCAGATGACATGATCCTCTATATAGAAAACCCTAAAGACTCTACCAGAAAATTACTAGAGCTAATCAATGAATATAGTAAAGTTGCAGGATATAAAATTAACACACAGAAATCCCTTGCATTCCTATATACTAACAATGAGAGAACAGAAAGAGAAATTAAGGAAACAATACCATTCCCCATTGCAACAAAAAGAATAATATACTTAGGAGTATATCTACCTAAAGAAACAAAAGACCTATACATGGAAAACTATAAAACACTGATGAAAGAAATCAAAGAGGACACAAACAGATGGAGAAACATACCATGCTCATGGATTGGAAGAATCAATATTGTCAAAATGGCTCTTCTACCCAAAGCAATCTATAGATTCAATGCAATCCCTATTAAGCTACCAATGGTATTTTTCACAGAACTAGAACAAATAATTTCACAATTTGTATGGAAATGCAAAAAACCTTGAATAGCCAAAGTAATCTTGAGAAAGAAGAATGGAACTGGAGGACTCAACCTGCCTGACTTCAGACTCTACTACAAAGCCACAGTCATCAAGACAGTATGGTACTGGCACAAAGACAGAAATATAGATCAATGGAACAGAATAGAAAGCCCAGAGATAAATCCACGAACCTATGGACACCTTATCTTTGACAAAGGAGGCAAGGATATACAATGGAAAAAAGACAACCTCTTTAACAAGTGGTGCTGGGAAAACTGGTCAACCACTTGTAAATGAATGAAACTAGAACACTTTCAACACCATACACAAAAATAAACTCAAAATGGATTAAAGATCTAAATGTAAGAATAGAAACTATAAAACTCCTAGAGGAGAACATAGGCAAAACGCTCTCTGACATGAATCACAGCAGGATCCTCTATGACCCACCTCCCAGAATATTGGAAATAAAAGCAAAAATAAACAAATGAGACCTAATGAAACTTAAAAGCTTTTCCACAACAAAGGAAACTATAAGCAAGGTGAAAAGACAGCCCTCAGATTGGGAGAAAATAATAGCAAATGAAGAAACAGACAAAGGATTAATCTCAAAAATATACAAGCAACTCCTGCACCTCAATTCCAGAAAAATAAATGACCCAATCAAAAAATGGGCCAAAGAACTCAACAGACATTTCTCCAAAGAAGACATACAGATGGCTAACAAACACATGAAAAGATGCTCAACATCACTCAGTATGAGAGAAATGCAAATCAAAACCACAATGAGGTACCATTACACGCCAGTCAGGATGGCTGCTATCCAAAAGTCTACAAGCAATAAATGCTGGAGAGGGTGTGGAGAAAAGGGAACCCTCTTACACTGTTGGTGGGAATGCAGACTAGTACAGCCACTATGGAGAACAGTGTGGAGATTCCTTAAAAAACTGGAAATAGAACTGCCATATGACCCAGCAATACCACTTCTGGGCATACACACCAGGGAAACCAGATCTGAAAGAGACACGTGCACCCCAGTGTTCATCACAGCACTGTTTATAATAGCCAGGACATGGAAGCAACCTAGATGCCCATCAGCAGATGAATGGATAAGGAAGCTGTGGTACATATACGCCATGGAATATTACTCAGCCATTAAAAAGAATTCATTTGATTCAGTTCTAATGTGATGGATGAAACTGGAGCCCATTATACAGAGTGAAGTAAGCCAGAAAGATAAAGAACATTACAGCATACTAACACATATATATGGAATTTAGAAATATGGTAATGATAACCCTATATGCAAAACAGAAAAAGAGACACAGATGTGCAGAACAGACTTTTAGACTCTGTGGGAGAAGGCAAGGGTGGGATGTTTTGAGAGAACAGCATCGAAACATGTATATTATCTATAGTGAAACAGATCACCAGCCCAGGTTGGATGAGACAAGTGCTCGGGCCTGGTGCACTGGGAAGACCCAGAGGAATCAGGTGGAGAGGGAGGTGGGAGGGGGGATCGGGATGGGGAATACGTGTAACTCTATGGCTGATTCATGTCAATGTGTGACAAAACCCACTACAATATTGTAAAGTAATTAGCCTCCAACTAATAAAAATAAATGAAAAAAAAAAGTGGGAGGCTTGTAAATTAAGGCATCAGCTTTACAAACCTGAATCAGGTCTTGGAATTCCCATTTGCAGTCAAGACAGAAAAGATCTCCCAAAAGAAGTAAGAGTGCCTTCTAAAAGAGAAATGAGTAATAACAAACAAAAACACTAAAGCATATTTAGACTACCTGGTTGAAGACAGGGCAACTATAAGGAGCAGGAAGCATGGAGCAGGGAAAGATCGAGCCAGGGCACTGCTGCTGCCTGCAATGAATGGACAAGGGGCCCTGGGCAGCTGAGCAGCCACGAGGAGGGCTAGATGATATTGCCCACAAAGATCTCACTACACTTCCTGCTTCGGACTGGCCCCCAAGGTGCCTCCAGTTTTACCAGACTTCCCCTGAAGTTGTTGCACTGACCCAGTGAATGTGGGTAGCTGCTCTTCCTGTTGCAGGAGTTCTCTTTGAAATAATTTGAAATAAATGCAATGTAGTTCCCACATTTTCTTCTTGAAATCTGGTTGTCTGTCCAGTTCTCCAGGGTGGAATCACAATGTAGCTGACATTGTTGGGCTGTGTACAATGTGGGACTACTTGAATAATAACAATCACAAAAACTAATATTTATGGAGTTTCCACCCTATGCCAGACACTGTGCTCACAACATCTGTGTCTCCCCAGAAGTGAGAAAACAGCTGCAGGAGTACTGATTCCAAGCCCCAAACACAGTAAATATTTGTTGAATAGGAGAACAAAGAAACATAAACACCTAGGAAATTCCTAGCCCTGCCTTTGGGGAAAGGTGTTCATAGGTGGGGAAAGAGTACTGGTTCCTTAGTGCTTTAATTATAACAGGTTAATGACAAACACATGCCTACATTTCTAGATAGCATCTCTACCTTGGTTTTAATTTCAACCACCTCCTTGTCCATTAGTTCTAAAATATGAATAAGAGGAGTCTAATTCTTACTTCTTCATGTATCACACAGAATAGTCAGTATTCCATGCATGACAAATAAATATAGAATTGAAGTGGCAGTTAAAAAAAAAGTCAAAGTAAGAACTAAGATTCATACATAAAACAAACTTACAAAACCTAACTGTAAAGGGCCTTAATAATAGGACACCTCAGCTCCTTTTTCACCAAGTAAGTGAAGAACTGGCATGTGGTTTTAGTTTTACAGGTTGAGAAAGAGCCAAATCGGAGTATTATCACAGAGTCAAATGCCAGCTTTTCCAATAGGCACAAATCTGAGTCTGAAACACTCTTTTGGCCAGAAAACCCATACCGAAAATGAAAAGGATTTCTCTAGATTTAGTTTTCCTTAGGAATTATTCTCGGAGAAGGCAATGGCAACCCACTCCAGTACTCTTGCCTGGGAAATCCCATGGCTGGAGGAGCCTCGTAGGCTGCAGTCCACGGGGTCGCGAAGAGTCGGACACAATTGAGCAACTTCACTTTCATTTTTCACTTTCATGCATTGGAGAAGGAAATAGCAACCCACTCCAGTGTTCTTGCCTGGAGAATTCCAGGGACGGGGGAGCCTGGTGGGCTGCCATCTATGGGGTCGCACAGAGTCGGACACGACTGAAATGACTTAGCAGCAGCAGCAGCAGGGATTATTCTGAGATAACGGCAAGAGCAAGCCAAAAGAATGACTACAGGAAACCCATTCCCCCCAGAGTCCAAGCATTCATATATTCAGTTACTTAATAGGCACTTACTGTATACCTATTATGATACCCTGCAGAGAACAAGACCTTGTAGTCTAGCAGGAAAGACATGGAGAAATAAGGAATACATGACCCATGCTTCCTGTAGGAAGCTACAAAGCAAAGGAGATCACCTAACCCAGCTGGGGCCCCATGTATGGACTAGATTACCTGCAGAATCACTCTGCAAATAAACACTTCAGTAGGCTCTCCAAGGCAAGGGTGGCATTTGAAATATCTTCTCAAGCCAATGTTGAAGACCTCTGGCTGAAAATCGTTGGCGGGTAGAGAAAACCCTCCGCTGGCCCAGCATATCTACCTGGAAGTCTGTGCTAAACTAATTCAGTGTATCCTAACAGTAAGATAGCCAAACTATTAAATGCTCCTCACTTTATAGTAATGTGCTTAGTGATGTAATGATTTTGACCACCTAAGAAAGATGCACTCCTATGAAAAATTAGCTAACCTGATCTTAAAATAACCTGATAGTTTGGCAAAACGGATCAAATTTATCTTCTTTCAGTGTGACTTGAAAAAACTTTCCTGAGAAAAAAAATCTCATCAGTTTATTGTCTTTATAATCTCCTATCTTATACTATTCTTGAATATGTTTTAAAATGCAGATATTTCTTTATCTGAAAGTATACCATGGTTCAGGTGGTAAACAATCTGCCTGCAGTGTGGGAGACCCACATTCGATCCCTGGATCAGGAAGATTCCCTAGAGAAGGAACTGGCAACCTACTCCAGTATTTTTGCCTGGAGAATCACATGAATAGAGAAGCTTGCAGAGCTACAGTCCATGTCACAAAGAGTCAGATATGACTGAGCAACTAACACACACACATGCCATGAAAAAAAAATGAATAAAAACACTATAAACACAATTTTGTACACTTACAGGTACCGTTAAGTATTTACATACTAATAATGCTATAATACAGATTCTCTCCTACTGAGGAAGAAAAACTGAAAAAGTATATAACAAAGATTTTATAATTTAATTGTGTTTTCCCATCAAACCCTACAGATTTTAATAGTTTAACCAGCATAATATATGGATTTTCTCTTTTTTACCCAATTAGCCCTACGGTTGCATTAAGTAGGTTACTAATGCAGTTTATTAAATGAGGTCTTTTGAAGGGAACTGATGATTTTGATGCTCCTGGCTAAATAATAAATATCACTAACATTAAAGTATGATTGTGTGGCAGGGGAAACAAAAGTTCACCAAGGATTATCTAATGGTGAATCGATGGCTCTCTGTTTGTTAAAAATCATGTGTTAATACTAAGAAAGAAAGAAATGGAAAGTCAAAATGAAAATAAATGAATATTTAGAAGTCAATGTTGTATAAAGTTTACCAAGAGGACAAGAAACTCATCTATTTTTTAAATATTATCATGGTTCTTAAATAAAGCTTATTTCCACAAGTTTCAAATATTCCCATTTAACATTTAAACACCAGAAAAATCTCACTTTATAGTTACACTGAAGTTTCTTATATCAGAGTGAATGCCAAAAATACAGAGGAAAAAGATTAAAGAGTAAATAAATATTACTAGAATTTCCATTTATGGCACTATGGTGGATGAGAATGAACAGCCCTCTTGGAGTGGAAACAGTAACATGCTGGATAAAATTATGAAATATTTTTTAAATGCAATTCAGTGTAAAACTGAGCAAGTAAGATACAAAGCCCCAAAATGCAATGAAAACAGGTTAGGCAGGTAAGCACACCAAGCTGCTTTTATCTTAAGGTTTCTGCTGAACTGTAGGGACCTTAAGTGTCTGCTTTGATGGCCACATGAATCTCAGCTGAAAGAAGATCATTCCTAGGATCTACTGTTCATGCTGTGATACAAGATCTTATTCCATTATGGAAGGGAATATATGGAAAACCTATTGTCACAGCAATCATTTACTATTACAACTTATTAAAAACGAGTAAACAAATAAACTTTGTGAACTGTGGTGCTTTTGAACTGTGGTGTTGGAGAACACTCTTGAGAGTCCCTTGGACTACAAGGAGGTCAAACCAGTCAATCCTAAAGGAAATCAGTACTGAATATTCATTGGAAGGACTGATGCTGAAACTAAAGCTCCAAAAGTTTGGCCACCTGATGTGAAATACTGACTCATTAGAAAAGATCCTGATGAAAAATTAGAAAAGATTGAAGGCAGGAAGAGAAGGGGACGACAGAGGACGAGATGATTGGATGGCAACACCAACTCGACGGACATGAGTTTGGGCAAGCTCTGGGAGTTGGTGATGGACAGGGAGGCCTGGCGTGCTGCAGTCCATGGGGCCACAAAGAGTTGGTCATGACCGAGCAACTGAACTGAAACAAATAAAAAACTACACACAGAGCTGGCATACCTGTCTCAGCAAAATGAGCCCCACTGCACAAAAGGGTAGAAAATCCTGCCTGCTTTAACTCTAGTACTAGATAGAGGGGATAAAAAAATTCCCTGATAATTAATAACAAACTAGCTTGCACATGAGTTTACATATAGTCCAAATTCACACCACCTTTGGGGACAAAATCCTCAAGAAGAGAATTTAACTCGAGTCCCAGTTTGGTAGTTTCACTAAGCAACTGGCAGAAACCAGTGCTAATCCTGCCTAAAGGAACTCAGTTTCAATCCAGAGCTCATCTATTTCCCAGATACAAAATTCCAAAGAAAATGAAAAGACCACAGTAGAAAGAAAAGTTACTAAACACATAAGGAAAATAAGGCAATATGGGTGAGAAACATATAACAGATCTGCAAATGGTATTCTCCAGCACCAAAAATAAAACAACCATATTGAATATAATTTAAACAAATAAAAGAGAGGCTTGAAAATACAAGAAACAAGATCCCAGAAAGAGTAATTAAGCATACAGAATTGGAACTAAGTAGAATTCTAGAAATAGATATTAAAATAAATGAAATTAAAACTTCAATTAAGTTTTATCTAGTACCAAAGTTTGACTTTGATACTAGACAGAAGGGGTAAAAAAAAGAAAAAAAATAAGCAAGACACAGCTAAAAAGAGAATTAATGGACAACAAAATAGATGTTTTTAAATGATCTAAAGTGAAATTCAGAGATAAAGAGATGAAAATAATGAAAACCAGGTTATTGACATCAAGATGGTGACACAGGTTGTTCTTGACCTCAGTCACTGACATAAGAAGACCAGCTAGCATCTATCCATAGATAGTTCCCCGTTGTGAAAATCCAAGAAACTGGGGGTAAGGCTGAAACCTGGACCACAGAGACCAAGATAGACCATTTTAGGAGGGAAAGAGGAGAGGTTTCACTTTAAACACATTGCCCCTCCCTCAGGCTGGCACAGTATTGCACTGGGAGGGCCTACATTTTCTCCAGTTGCTAAAAGAGATCCCGGTGGACATGTGGCTTCCCCAACTTTGCAGGACACTCTTCAGGAGACCCACTCAGGTCTCATAAAACAGGAATCACTGGGGGAAGCTACTGGACTCAGTCGCGGGGGGACAGAAAAGAAGACAGGGTTTACAGCAACCAATGCTCAGACTGGACACTACAAAAACACAAAAAAATCAAAGATACTACTATGGACAATTATATGCCAATAAACTGGACAACCTAGAAGAAATAGAAAAACTTCCTAGAAACATACAACCTACTCAATCATACAAAGACTCAATCATAAGGAAATAGGAAATCTGAACAGATCAAAGATAAGAAAGGGGATGAATCAGTAGTCAAAAGCCTGCCAACAATAATAATAGGGCCTAGGATTAGAACATTTCACTGATGAATATCACCAAATATTTCAAGAAGAGTAGAGGCTAATATTCTTCTCAAACTCTTTCAAAAACATAAAGTGGGGAATACACTCAAATTCATTTTACTACCCTGAAGGCAAGGATGCATAAGGACACTATAAGAAAAGAAAACCATAGGCCAATACCCCTGATGAATACTAAAATTCTCAACAAAGTACAGCAAACTGAATTCAACAGCACATTAAAAAGATCATACAATATGATCCAGTGGGACTCACCCCTGGGATACAAGAATTCAATACACACAAATCAATAAATCTGCTACATCACATTAATAGAATGAAAGATAAAATCAAATGATCACTTCAATAGATACACAAAGAGCATTTAATGCAATTCAACATCCTTTCAAGGTAAAAACTCTCAACAAATTGGGTACAGAAGGATGTACTTCAGTGTAATACATATGCTATATGACAAGTCCACAGGTAGTATCATACTAAACAGTGAAAGGTTGAAAGCTTTTCCTCTAAGGTCAGAAGTAAGACCAGGGTGCCTACTCTCATCAATGCTATTCAACATAATATTGGATGTTCTAGCCAGAGTAACCAAGGAAGAAAAATAAATGAAAGGCATCCAAATAAGAAAGGAAGAAGTAAAATAATCTCTGTTGTCAGAACCCTAGAGTCCACCAAAAAACTATTAGAACTAATAAATGAATTTGGTAGAGTCCCAGAATACAATATCAACATACAAAAATCAGTTGTGCTGTTTATACTAGCATGAATTATCTGAAAAAATAAAGAAAACAATTCAATTTATAATAGCATCAAAACAATAAATTACTTAGGAATAAATTTAACCAGAGAGATGAAAGATCACTACACTGAAGAGACAGACATGAAAGAAACTGAAGAAAGCACCCCCAAAATGGAAATATCTCCTGCTCATGAAAAGGAAGAACTAAAGTTTTTAAATGTCCATACTATCCAAAGCCAACTAAAGATTTGATTCGTGTATATGTATGGTTAAGTCCCTCTTCTGTTCACCTGAAACTACAAAATCAGCTATATCCCAATACAAATGTTTTTGGTGTTAAAAATAAATAAAGAAAATTTTTAAAAATAAAATATATACAGAACTCATAGAACTCAATAGGAAAAACAACAAATAATCTAATGAAAAATGGGCAAAGGACCTGCACATGAGTAATATAAAACCAGTGGAACTATCTAAAACAAAGTTCTACATATAACAAAATACATAGATTATCTTCAAAGACTGAAAGTTTTTTTTAAAACTCTAAAAGATGCACTTCACTGGAAAGGAGACAATCTCAGGTAGAAGAAAGTCTGAGAAGAAATGTTGAGAAAATATATTAGGAAGTATGTGGTTATACTTAAAAACATATTTATCATAAAACCTAGTTAAGAATATATTAAATGACAAAACGTCATTTCAAATTAGTGAGGAGAAATGATGTGTTACTCAATAAGTGATACTAGGAAAACTGGCCAGACACTAATCAAAAATAAATAGGCAAATCTTACATATCACATTTCTTAAAATCCAGATTTAATACAACTTAAATATAAAGCTACAATGACAAAACTATTAAATGTATGAAACATTTTGAAATTTTTTGACTGATAGCAAAGATATTTCTATCATGATAGCAAAGTCAGAAATCACAAAGAAAAATACTGCTTTAATGCTAATGAAAAACTGGCAAAAAATATAAGAAAGGTAGTGTAAAATAACACATAGAAACTGTCTGCAATATAAAAGGATGATGACTCCATTTTTTAAATGAGCAAAGCACAGGATCTGACATCACATAAAAGAATGGAAATAAATACTTAATAAACGTCCTCATTAATGAAGGCCACAAATATTACAATTATGAGCTATAAATTTTTCTTCTGATACAGTTATGATTAAATTGAGTAACTGTCATTGTCTAAGAGCATGCATAGGCACATTTGGCAATATGTATCCTATCCTTTGGCTTCATTCCCTAACTTGTGGGAATTTAGCCTAATAAATTGGAAAAGAATATAATGACATATGTATAAGGATGTTCATTATAGGTCTGTTTAAAAGAGCTAAAAAAAATTTAAAGGACACAACTTGTTTGGGAGTACAAGACTCCTTAAATACATGAGAACACAGTCTTTATAAATGCTGGTTCATAAATTGGCCTCCATACATGAAGGGCAAGGAGAGCCTGAAGAAAGAGGCAGACCGTTACAGATTGGCAGCTGGCAGTTTTAACAAGCAAGGGAACTTACAAGGCTTATCTTGGGCAGCTGTAGGATAGTAATCTCCATACCTGCTCACCAGTATAAAGAATCTTAAAAGTTTGTATAGCAGCCTTAACTGGGTTCAGTGGATGGTCTCAAGGACACCTGGTTCTCTCAAGACTACCTCCTAGAAACAGCTCTGGCTATGGCTAGTGGTAAAGAACCTGCCTGCCAATGCAAGAGACATAAGAGACCCAGGTTCGATCCTTGAGTTGGGAAGGAGGAGGACACAGCAACCCACTCCAGTATTCTTGCCTGGAGAATCCCATGGACAAAGGAGCCTGGCAGGCTATAGTTCACGGGGTTGCAAAGAGGCAGACATGACTGAAATGACTTAGCATGCATGCATGCATGGGAATGATTGATAGGATGTACATTCCAAGGACAAGGAAAGAGGTAAGAAGCTTCCAATTGCCCAGATTTAGCTTGGGAGTCACACCCTCTTAATGACCTCCTCCAACAACAAATTCTCATGACAAAGAAAGATGCCAATATAACACTGGTAAATGAATGTCATCTCAGCATGGCTTCTTTGGTGACTCAGCAGTAGAGAATCTGCCTACCAATGGAGGAGACCCAGGTTCAATCCCAGGGTCAGGAAGATCCCCTGGAAAAGGAAATGGCAATCCACTCCAGTATTCTTGCCTGGAAAGCCCATGGACAGAGGGGCCTGGCAGACTACAGTCCATGGGGTCACAAAGAGTCAGACACAATTTAGCAACTAAACAATAACTATCTTGGGCTCCAGAATTACTGTGTTTGGTGACTGCAGCCATGAAATTAAAAGACGCTGACTCCTTTGGAGAAGGGAATGGCAAACCACTTCAGCATTCTTGCCCTGAGAATCCCAAGAATAGTATGAAAAGGCAAAAATATAGGACACTGAAAGATGAACCTCGCCCCCAGGTTTGTAGGTGTTCAGTGTGCTACTGCAGAATAATGGAGAAATAGCTCAAGAAAGAATGAAGAGGCTGAGCCAAAGCAGAAACAAAACCCAGTTGTGGATGATCTGGTGCTGAAAGTAAAGTCCAATGCTGTAAAGAACAATATTGCATAGGAACATAGATGGTGAGGTACATGATTCAGAGTAAATTACAAGTGGTCAAACAGGAGATGGCAAGAGTGAACATCAACATTTTAGGAATCAGTGAACTAAAATGGACCTGGATGAGCAAATTTAATTAAAATGACAATTATATCTACTACCATGGGCAAGAATCCCTTAGAAGAAATGGAGTAGCCCTCCTATTCAACGAAAGAGTCCAAAATAAAGTACTTGGGTGCAGTCTCAAAAACAACACGATGATCTCTGTTCGTTTCCAAGGCAAACCATTCAATATCACAGTAATCCAAGTCTATGCCTCAATCACTAATGTGGAAGAAACTGAAGTTGAACGGTTCTAGGAAGATCTACAGACCTTCTAGAACACCAAAAAAAAAAAGATGTCCTTTTCATTATTGGGGACTGGAATACAAAAGTAGGAAGTCAAGAGAAACCTGTAGTAACAGGCAAGTTTGGCCCTGGAGTACAAAATGAAGCAGGACAAAGGCTAACAGGTGGCCAAAGTATTGGCCACCTGATGCGAAGAACTGACTCATTGGAAAAGACCCTGATGCTGGGAAAGATTGAAGGCAGGAAGAGAAGGGGATGAAAGAGGATGAGATGGTCGGGTGGCATCACCAACTCAATGGACATGAGTTTCAGTAAGCTTTGGGAGATGGTGATGGACAGGAAAGCCTGGCGTGCTGCAGTGCATAGGGTCACAGAGTCGGACATGACTGGGTGACTTAACTGAAAAGCTAACAGAGTTTTGCCAAGAGAACACACTGGTCATAGCAAACACTCTCTTCCAACAGCACAAGACATGACAAATCTAAACACATTAAAAGTAGAGACATCCCTTTGCTGACAGAAGTCCAGATAGTCAAAGCTATGGTTTTTCCAGTAGTCATGTATGGATGTGAGAGATGGACCATAAAGAAGGCTAAGTGCCAAAGAATTGATGCTTTCAAATTGTGGTGCTGGAGAAGACTCTTGAGAGTCCCTTGGACTGCAAAGAGCTCAAACCACTCAATCAATCTTAAAAGAAATCAACCCTGGATATTCATTAGAAGGACTGATGCTGAAACTGAAACTCCAATATTCTGGCCACCTGATACAATGAGATTAATTGGAAAAGACTCTGATGCTGGGAAAGATTGAGGGCAAGAAGAGAAGTGGGCAGCAGAGGATGAGATGGTTGGATATCATCGACACAATGGATGAGTTTGAGCAAAATCTAGGAGATAGTGAAGGACAGTGAAGCCTGGAATGCAGCAGTCGATGGGGTTGCAGAGTTCAGACAGAGCTTAGTGCCTGAACAACCGCATCTTGGTAGTGAACAAAAGGCTAAAGAAACTGTAGGAACAACAACAACAAATAAACAACAACATGTTTATTTGAAAAATAAATATTATGTGTGTGCTCAGTCATGTCCGACTCTTTGCAACCCCGTGGACTACAGCCCACCAGGCTTCTCTTATCCATGGAATTTTCCAGTCAAGAATACTGGAGTGGGTTGCCATTTCCTACTCCAGGGTATCTTCCCAACCCAGGGACCAAATCTGTGTCTCTTGCATCTCCTGCACTGGCAGGCAGATTCTTTACTACTAGTGCCACATAAAATAAATATACATATATCATATGGGGCTTCCCTGGTAGCTCAGCTGGTAAAGAGTCTGCCTGTAATGCAGGAGACCTGGGCTCAATTCCTGGGTCAGGAAGATCTGCAGGAGAAGGGACAGGCTCTTGTGTCTCCTGCAATGGCAGGCAGATTCTGTACCACTAGTGCCACATAAATAAATACACATATAACAGAATGGGAAAGACTAGAGATCTCTTCAAGAAAATTAGAGATACCAAGGGAATATTTCATGCAAAGATTGGCTCAATAAAGGACAAAAATGGTATGGAACTAACAGAAGCAGAAGATATTAAGAAGAGGTGGCAAGAATACACAGAAGAACTGTACAAAAAAGATCTTCACAACCCACATAATCACGATGGTGTGATCACTCACCTATAGACAGACATCCTGGAATGTGAAGTCATGTGGGCCTTAGGAAGCATCACTACGAACAAAACTAGTGGAGGTGATGAAATTCCAGTTGAGCTACTTCAATCCTAAAAGATGATGCTGTGAAAGTGCTGCACTAAATATGCCAGCAAATTTGGAAAACTCAGCAGTGGCCACAGGACTGGAAAAGGTCAGTTTTCATTCCAATCCCAAAGAAAGGCAATGCCAAAGAATGCTCAAAACTATTGCACAATTGCACTCATCTCACACGCTAGTAAAGTAATGCTCAAAATTCTCCAAGCCAGGCTTCAGCAATACGTGAACCATGAACTTCCAGATGTTCAAGCAGGCTTTAGAAAAGGCAGAGGAATCAGAGATCAAATTGCCAACATCCACTGGATCATCGAAAAGCAAAAGAGTTTGAGAAAAACATCTGCTTTATTGACTACGCCAAAGCCTTTGACTGTGTGGATCACAACAAACTGTGGAAAATTCTGAAAGAGATGGGAATACCAGACCACCTGACCTGCCTCTTGAGAAACCTGTATGCAGGTCAGGAAGCAACAGTTAGAACTGGACATGGAACAACAGACTGGTTCCAAATAGGAAAAGGAGTATGTCAAGGCTGTATATTGTCACCCTGCTTATTGAACTTATATGCAGAGTACATCATGAGAAACGCTGGACTGGATGAAGCACAAGCTGGATTCAAGATTGCTGGGAGAAATATAAATCACCTCAGATATGCAGATGACACCACCCTTATGGCAGAAAGTGAAGAAGAACTAAAGAGCCTCTTGATGAAGGTGAAAGAGGAGAGTGAAAAAGTTGCCTTAAGCTCAACATTCAGAAAACTAAGATCATAGCACGCGGTCCATTCAGTTCAGTTCAGTTCAGTTGCTCAGTGATGTCCGACTCTTTGCAACCCCATGAATTGCAGCACACCAGGCCTCCCTGTCCATCACCAACTCCCGGAGTCCACCCAAACCCATGTCCATTGTGTCGGTGTTACCATCCAACCATCTCATTCTCTGTCATCCCCTTCTTCTCCTGCCCTCAATCTTTTCCAGCATCAGCATCTTTTCAAATGAGTCAACTCTTCGCATCAGGTGGCCAAAGTATTGGAGTTTCACCTTCAACATCAGTCCCTCCACTGCACACCCAGGACTGATCTCCTTTAGGATGGACTGGTTGGATCTCCTTGCAGTCCAAGGGACTCTCAAGAGTCTTCTCCAACACCACAGTTCAAAAGCATCAATTCTCCTGTGCTCAGCTTTCTTTATAGTCCCACTCTCACATTCATACTTGACTACTGGAAAAACCATAGCCTTGACTAGACAGACATTTGTTGGCAAAGTAATGTCTCTGCTTTTTAATATGCTTTCCAGGTTGGCCATAACTTTCCTTCCAAGGAGCAAGCATCTTTTAATTTCATGGCTGCAGTCACCATCTGAACTGATTTTGGAGCCCAGAAAAATAAAGTCAGCCACTATTTCCACTGTTTCTCCATCTATTTGCCATGAAGTGATGGGATCGGATGCCACGATATTAGTTTTCTGAACGTTGAGCTTTAAGCCAACTTTTTCACTCTCCTCTTTCACTTTTATCAAGAGGCTTTTTAGTTCCTCTTCACTTTCTGCCATAAGGGTGGTGTCATCTGCATATCTGAGGTGATTGATAGTTCTCCCAGCAATCTTGATTCCAGCTTGTGCTTCCTCCAGCCCAGCGTTTCTCATGATGTACTCTGCATATAAGTTCAATAAGCAGGGTGACAATATACAGCCTTGACGTACTCCTTTTCCTATTTGGAACCAGTCTGTTGTTCCATGTCCAGTTCTAACTGTTGCTTCCTGACCTGCATACAGGTTTCTCAAGAGGCAGGTCAGGTGGTCTGGTATTCCCATCTCTTTCAGAATTTTCCACAGTTTGTTGTGATCCACACAAAGGCTTTGGCGTAGTCAATAAAGCAGAAATAGATGTTTTTCTCAAACTCTTTTGCTTTTTCGATGATCCAGCGGATGTTGGCAATTTGATCTCTGGTTCCTCTGCCTTTTCTAAAGCCTGCTTGAACATCTGGAAGTTCACGGTTCACGTATTGCTGAAGCCTGGCTTGGAGAATTTTGAGCATTACTTTACTAGCGTGTGAGATGAGTGCAATTGTGCAATAGTTTGCACATTCTTTGGTATTACCTTTCTTTGGGATTGGAATGAAAACTGACCTTTTCCAGTCCTGTGGCCACTGCTGAGTTTTCCAAATTTGCTGGCATATTTAGTGCAGCACTTTCACAGCATCATCTTTTAGAATTTGAAATAGCTCAACTGGAATTTCATCACCTCCACTAGTTTTGTTCGTAGTGATGCTTCCTAAGGCCCACCTGACTTCACATTCCAGGATGTCTGGCTCTAGGTGAATGTGAGTGATCACACTTTCGTAATTATCTGGGTTGTGAAGATCTTTTTTGTACAGTTCTTCTGTGTATTCTTGCCACCTCTTCTTAATATCTTCTGCTTCTGTTAGGTCCATACCATTTCTGTCCTTTATTGAGACCATCTTTGCATGAAATGTTCCCTTGGTATCTCTAATTTTCTTGAAGACAT
Organism: Cervus elaphus; assembly: GCF_910594005.1. Classification (NCBI taxonomy): domain Eukaryota; kingdom Metazoa; phylum Chordata; class Mammalia; order Artiodactyla; family Cervidae; genus Cervus; species Cervus elaphus. Next base: position 21,019,844 of record NC_057830.1, read on the forward strand.
CTCTAGTGTTTCCCATTCTACTGTTTTCCTCTATTTCTTTCCATTGATCACCGAGGAAGGCTTTCATATCTCTCCTTGCTATTCTTTGGAACTCTGCATTCAAATGGGTATATCTTTCCTTTTCTCCTTTGCTTTTCTGGTCCCATCACTTCATGGCAAATAGATGGGGAAAGAGTAGAAACAGTGGCTGACTCTTTTTTGGGCTCCAAAATCACTGCAGATGGTGATTGCAGTCATGAAATTAGAAGATGCTTGCTCCTTGGAAGAAAAGTTATGACCAACCTAGACAGCATATTAAAAAGCAGAGACATTACTTTGCCAACAAAGGTCTGTCTAGTCAAGGCTATGGTTTTTCCAGTAGTAGTCATGTATGGATGTGAGAGTTGGACTATAAAAAAAAAGCTGAGCACAGGAGAATTGATGTTTTTGAAGTGTGGTATTAGACAAGACTCTTGAGAGTCCCTTGGACAGCAAGGAGATCCAACCAGTCCATCCTAAAGGAGATCTGTCCTGGGTGCTCATTGGAAAGACTGATGTTGAAGGTGAAACTCCAATACTTTGGCCACCTGATGCAGAGAGTTGACTCATTTGAAAAGATGCTGATGCTGGGAAAGATTGAGGGCAGGAGGAGAAGGCAACAACAGAGGGTGAGATAGTTGGATGGCATCACCGACTCAATGGACATGGGTTTGGGTGGACTCCATGAGTTGGTGATGGACAGCGAGGCCTGGTGTGCTGCGGTTCATGGGGTCGCAAAGGGTCGGACATGACTGAGTGACTGAACTGAACTGATAGCATATAAATTCATATAATCTGAGTAAGTACTGAAGAGTATTTTTGTCATTGTAGCTGTGCCATAAGATGATACTCTTATGCAAAACTTTAACTCCAAGCCACATTTTTGACAATGTAATTATCCAAAGTTTTGTACATTTTAGAGTTCATTATGTTTGATGGCAAAAGCTGAAGAAATATGTTAATTCTTCCTTATCATCATCATGTGCAAATTACACATATTCTTGATGAATGCAAATGTTACTAAAATTCTGCATGTAAATGATACTTAAGCTTTGATAGTTTCACTGATTCTTTAGACAGTATACCTCCACAAATTATATACTGCATACCTAGAACTCACAAAATAAAATTCAAAATTTCTAGAATCCAATCAAAAATTACCATACTTACAAAAGACAGGAAACTATACTGAGAATTTACACAGAGGAGAAAAATCTATCAAAACTGATACAAATGTTAGCATTAGTAGACAAGGACATTAAAAGAGTTATAACTGTAATCCACAAACTTAAAAAGTCAAGTAGAGACATAGAAGATACTTTTAGAAACCCAAACTGAATTTCTAAAGATTATAACTACAATGCATAAGATGAAAATACACTGATGCATTTAATGGAAGAAAAGAAATTGCACAATAAATGATTAGTGTCCTTGAAGACATACCAATATCCAAAAAGAAAAACAAAGAGAAAAGGAGAATTTTTTTAAAATAACATAGCATCTGTTATGTGATGTCCTTCCTAACATAGTGAACTGAAGGACAAATTCAATCATCCTTAATATATGTTTCTAGGGTAACTGAAAAACAGGGGGACTAAAAAGAGGACAAAAAATATTTGAAAAACTTGTAACTGAAATTTCTCCAAGTTTGATTTTGAAAAACTATCAAGCTACCAAGAAACTCAATGAACTCCAAATAATAAAGGAGAGAACAAAATTATACCAAAGTACATCATGATCAAATGATTTTTTTAAAAAGGTAAAAAAGATAAAGTTTAAGAGTAGTCAGTAAAAAAAGAAAGAGTATTTTAAAGAGAGAGAGATTTACAAATGTCTGTTAGGAAACTCTTAAGGGTGATAGATATGCTCATTATCTTGATTCAAGCTATGGTTTCACTTTTTATTATACATATCTAGATATGGTTGCATAGTTGTGCATGCAAGTTCAAAACTTATCAAATTGTACACCAGAAATGTGTACAGTTTGTTGTATGTCAATGATACCTCTATAAAGCTGTTTTAAAAGGGCAGCTCAAATATAAGAGCATAGGTTTTCATCTTGGTCTCAGATCTGAGGATTCCTTTTCATTTTGTTTGGTTTTGCCTTTGCTTCTCTGTACTGCTCTACTTAGTCACTCAGTTGTGTCTGAGTGACCCCATGGACGGTAGCCCACCCGGTCTCCCCCATCCATGGAGATTCTTCAGGCAAGAATACTGGAATGGGTTGCCATACCCTCCTCCCGGATCTTCCCAACCCAAGGATCGAACCCAGGTCTCCCTCATTGCAGGCAGATTCTTTACTGTCTGAGCCACAAGGGAAGCCCTCAAATGATACAGTCCTCTCTGTAACATGGTATCATGAGAAGAGTACTGGGTTAGAAATCAGAACCAAATTTTTATCTCGTATTAAACACTGTATGACCCTGAATGTATTACTCAAACCTTGAACTGTTTTTTCATCCAAAAAAATAAGGAGGTATACTGGATAATCTCTGAAATATTTTCAGGACTTACAATTTCCTGTGAATCAGATTAGAGGTAACAAAGAAAGTTTCCTCCCCTCAAGAGTGATTTCAGAGCAGCATCAGGACTTGCACCTGGGCACAACTAAATCACAATTCAAATGGATACAGAGACGCAATGGCAGAAGAAAGAAATATTTGGTACTCCATAGGTTTCCATCTGTTGTTATGCTGGAGGGTTCCCAGGAAACTCGGGGAAGTCATGAGGGCAACAAAAACAAAGCAGACATCTCTGTCCTGTTGTCCTCGGTAAGACACGGACATCTTCCCATGGGACTGGCAATAGGGGGCCCAATTGAGGGTTCACAAATGAGAAATCACAAATGAGGGTTTTCAACTAAACAATCTGTGAAGGCCTGCCTACTTGCTCCAAAATTCTATGATTTACATTTTTATTGTAGAATGAGGATTAAAATGGAAACAGATGAACATTTTTCACACCCAGCCCCAGTTTCATATGAAATGTTTCTGCACAAAAATGTTTAATTGCTTTGCAGAAGTCACAAAGATGATTCAATGCCTCTTTCCTCTCCAAATGTATATAACTATTAACAACGCTGTACAATATAGGAAACATGGTGTTTTGGTATAATCTGGGAATGAACACGGATAATAGTCTCTGAAGTAGCTATCACTTGGATCTAAGTCAGTAGGTACTTTGTGGAATCTTGCTGTGTTTATTTCCCCTTTTGGTTTTGGCCTTTAAGAGTATCTGTGCCTTTTTAAAGTGTATTTAAACAAAAAAAAAGAGTGGAGCAATTCTTCTCAAAAAAGTGTTTCTCACATTTACGGGTGGGTGTAGTAGATAAGCCCAACAGCCATTATTGACTGCCATTCCTCTGCCACTTGCCTTCTTCCTTTGTTTAAGTTTGAATATATTCCCAGCTTACTCTTCAAGCTAGGAGTGGCCATATGACACAATTTCAGCCTTTGGACAGGGCTTCCCAGGTGGCGCTAGTGGTTAAGAACCTGCCTGCCAATGCAGGAGATATAAGAGATGTGGGTTTGATCCCTGGGTCAGGGAAGATTCCCTGTTGGAGGGCATGACAATTCACTCCAATATTCTTGACTGGAAAAGCCCATGGACAGAGGAGCTTGGTGGGGTATAGTCCATGGGGTCACAAAGAGTCAGATCCTACTTAGTCACTGGGACACAAACAGTGGCTTCTGGGAATTTTTGCTTATTCTAATGAGATTTACACATTCTCCACAACTCATCCCAACCTACCCCCATAGCATCTTCATCCATCCCTGAACCCGGGTGGTATGTCTGAACCTTCAATAGCTATAATGCAACCATACCAACATACCAACAACTAAGGGGACAAAGATAGGAAAGGCTGAGGTCCTTAAGAACAGAGTTGAGTAAAAAAGATAAACTAATTAACAACTATTGCTTAAGCCTCTGTTAGCCAGGCTGTCAATAGTTGCAGCAGAACATATTCCTTATTAATACAGTAGGTCTTGGGAAAAGAATTGTGCTGTGCTGTGCTTAGTCACTCAGTCATGTCCGACTCTTTGCAACCCCATGGACCACAGCTCACCAGGCTCCTCATGTCCGACTCTTTGCAACCCCATGGACCACAGCTCACCAGGCTCCTCTGTCCATTGGGGGATTCTCCAGGCAAGAATACTGGAGTGGGTTGCCATACCCTCCTCCAGGGGATCTTCCCAACCCAGGGATCTAACCCAGCTCTCCTGCATTGCATGCAGATTCTTTACCATCTGAGCCACCAGGGAAGCCCAGGAAAAGGATTAGTTGCCTTTTAGTTTGAGAATAAGTGCATCACTGGAAAAACAAATGAAATTAATTCTTGACCGTTTCTTAACATTAAGAACACCACCATTCTTTAACAGGGCTATTACACATTGTCTTGATTTCCATCACCATTACAAGGAAGAAATATTAGCATCATATCAACACCTCAGATAAACAGCGTAAAAATATATATACCATGATCCCATTTCTATTCCCTTTCCTATTACCAAAAACTATAATTTAATATTTAACATAAGCATGTTATCTGCCTCAAAAGTCATGGTCATCATCACAAGTGTGAAAATGAAAACTGTAATCAAAAATCTTCCAACAAACAAAAGCCCAGGACCAGATGGCTTCACAGGTGAAATCTACCAAAAATTTAGAAAAGAGCTAACACATATCATACTCAAACTCTTCCAGAAAATTGAAGAGGAAGGTAAACTGCCAAACTCATTATATGAGGCCACCATCACCCTAATACCAAAACCAGACAAAGATGCCACAAAAAAAGAAAACTACAGTCCAATATCACTGATGAACATAGGTGCAAAAATCCTCTAGCAAACAGAATCCAACAACATATTTAAAAGATCATACATCATGACGAAGTGGGCTTTATCCCAGGAATGCAAGGATTCTTCAGTACTCACAAATCAATCAATGTGACACACCACATTAACAAATTGAAAGATAAAAACCACATGATTATCTCAATAGATGCAGAGAAAATCTTTGAAAAATTCAAATCCATTTATGATTTAAAAAAAACCTCCAGAAAGCAGGCATAGAAGGAACATACCTCAACATAATAAAAGCCATATATGATAAACCCACAGCAAACATTATCCTCAATCGTGAAAAAATGAAAGCATTTCCCCTAAAGTCAGGAACAAGACAAGGGTGCCCACTCTCACCACTACTATTCAACATACTTTTGGAAGTTTTAGCCACAGCAATCAGAGAAGAAAAAGAAATAAAAGGAATCCAGATTGGAAAAGAAGAAGCAAAACTCTCACTGTTTGTAGATGACATGATCCTCTACATAGAAAACCCCAAAGACACCACCAGAAAATTACTAGAGCTAATCAATGAATATAGTAAAGTTGCAGGATATAAAATTAACACACAGAAATCCCTTGCATTCCTATACACTAACAATGAGAAAACAGAAATTAAGGAAACAATCCCACTCATCATTGCAACAAAAAGAATAAAATACTTAGGAATAAATCTACCTAAAGAAACAAAAGACCTATATATAGAAAACTATAAAATACTGATGAAAGAAATCAAAGATGACACAAATAGATGGAGAAATATACCATGTTCATGGAGAGAAGAATCAATATAGATGAAAATGAGTATACCACCCAAAGCAGTCTATAGATTCAATGCAATCCCTATCAAGCTACCAATCCCTACCAATGGTATTTTTCACAGAACTAGAACAACTAATTTCACAATTTGTATGGAAATACAAAAAAAAACTCAAATAGCCAAAGCACTCTTGAGAAAGAAGAATGAAACTGGAGGAATCAACCTGCCTGACTTTAGACTATACTACAAAGTACAGTCATCAAGACAGTATGGTACTGGCACAAAGACAGAAATATAGATCAATGGGACAAAATAGGAAGCCCAGAGATAAATCCATTCACCTATGGACACCTTATCTTTGACAAAAGAGGCAAGAATATACAATGGAGAAAAGACAATCTCTTTAAAAAGTGGTGCTGGGAAAACTGATCAATGACCTGTAAAAGAATGAAACTAGAACACTTTCTAACATCATACACAAAAATAAACTCAAAATGGATTAAAGATCTAAATGCAAGACCAGAAACTGTAAAATTCCTAGAGGAAAACATAGACAAAACACTCTCTGACATAAATCACAGCAGGATCCTTTATGACCCACCTCCCAAAGTAATGGAAATAAAAGCAAAAATAAACAAATAGGACCTAATTAAACTTAAAAGCTTTTGCACAATGAAGGAAACTATAAACAAGATGAAAAGACAGCCCTCAGATTGGGAGAAAACAATAGCAAATGAAGCAACTGACAAAGAATTAATCTCAAAAATATATAAGCAGCTCGTGCAGCTCAATACCAGAAAAATAAATAGCCTAAACAATGGGCCAAAGAACTAAACAGACATTTCTCCAAAGAAGACATACAGATGGCTAACAAACACATGAAAAGATATTCAACATCACTCATTATCAGAGAAATGCAAATGAAAACCACAATGAGGTACCATTTCATGCCAGTCAGAATGACTATCAAAAAGTCTACAAACAATAAATGCTGGAGAGGGTGCAGAGAAAAGGGAACCCTCTTACACTGTTGGTGGGAATGCAAACTAGTACAACTGCTATGGAGAACAGTGTGGAGATTCCTTAAAAAACTGGAAATAGAATTGCCATATGACCCAGCAATCCCACTGCTGGGCATACACACTGAAGAAACCAAAATTGAAAGTGACGTGTGTACCCCAGTGTTCATCACAGCACTGTTTACAATAGCCAGGACATGGAAGCAACCTAGATGCCCATCGGCAGATGAATGGATAAAAAAGCTGTGGTACATATACACAATGGAATATTACTCAGCTGTTAAAAAGAATGCATTTGAATCAGTTCTAGTGAGGTGGATGAAATTGGAGCCTATTATGCAGAGTGAAGTAAGTCAGAAAGAAAAACACCTATGCAGTACATTAACACATATATATGAAATTTAGAAAGATGGTAATGAAGACCCTATATGAGAGACAGCAAGAGACACAGATATAAAGAACAGACTTTTGCACTCTGTGGGAGAAGGCGAGAGTGGGATGATTTGAGAGAATAGTATTGAAAGATGTATATTACCATATGTGAAATAGATCACCAGTCCAAGTTCAATGCATGAAACAGGGCACTCAAAGTTGATGCACTGGGACAACCCTGAGGGATGGGATTGGGAGGGAGGTGGGAGGGGGGTTCAGGATGGGGGCCACATGTCAACCCATGGTTGATTCATGTCAATGTATGGCAAAAACCACTACAATATTGTAAGGTAATTAGCCTCCAATTAAAATTAATTAATTAATTTTTAAAAAGTCATGGTCATGTCATTCTTTTAATAATAATAACCAAAAGACCCATTATGTGTCATATACTGTCATTTCACATTTTGAAGTGCAGATATTTGTCAATTATTGTCATCTAATTCACTTTAAACTCTAAATATCTATATTATCCCTGGGAGACAGCAAAATAGTTACGGTTTGTTATGCTATTTTAGTTATACTGAAATCTCTATAGGGATCAGCAAACCTGTTCTGTAGAGGGCCAGATAGCAAACATTTTAGGCTTTACAGGCCATAAGGGCTCTGTTACAAATACTCAGCTCTGCTGTTGTAGCACAAAATAGCCATAAATTACATGAAAGTTAATTAATGTGACTGTGTTGCAATAAAAATTTATTTATGGACCCTGAAGTTTGCATATCATATAATTTTCAGATGTCACAAAATATTCTTATTTTTTTTCAACCATATAAAAATGTAAAAACCAACCTTAGCTCTTGAACCATACAAAAACAAGCTGCAAGCCAGATCTGGCCCACAAACCACTAGCAAATCAAACATGTTGTTTTACTCTGCATGCTTCAGTCAACAGATTATGCCTCACAGGATACGCAAATGGAAACTTTCAAAACCTCACTAATGTTTCATAAGAAGTTCTTTCTAATAAAGTGTTCAACAGAATCTCCAATTTGTACTGCTTGAGAGTCCCTTGGAGAGCAAGGAGATTAAACCAGTCAAGCCCAAAGGAACTCAGCCCTGAATATTCACTGATGCTGAAGCTGAAGCTCCAATACGTTGGCCACCTGATGCGAACAACTGACTCACTGGAAAATATCCTGATGCTAGGAAAGACTGTAGGCAGGAGGAGAAGGGGATGAGAGGATGAGATGGTTCAATGGCATCACCAACTCAATGGATGAGTCTGAGCAAACTCCGGGACATGGTGAAAGACAGGGAAGCCTGGCATACTGCAGTCCATGGGGTCACAGAGAGTCAAACACGACTGAGGCAAAAAATAAGTGATCTGCTGAACAACAACAAATAAATAAGTGATTCTAAATTTGTTAACTACAACTTTCACTTACATGAGAGAAATCGGCCTTGTTCATAACAGGCAGCATTACCATGAATGCATTATGATCTGAAGTCACATTTCCAATGACAACTGATAATCCCCATGGACATGGCATCCACAACACAGGCAAGTTGCCCCATTCATCTCTGTGCTCATCCCTGTTATCTTCCCCTCGGAAATTCCCCTTTTGTGGCTGTTCTTCACCTGTCATATTCGCACTCTAGCAGGGTAATAAAAGAAAGCATTCTTTGGCCTGATTTTAAGTGTCTTCCCTGAGTTTTGTCTGGCCACTAGAAATGCACATAGTGTCCTCTTTCATAAAGAAGTTAATGGGACATGAGATTACTACTACTATCAATAATAATAGTATTAAATAGAAAATATCGCTTTATCCTTCTTGGCAAAAAGAACAAGACAACATTATATAGAGAGCATGAAAAACAATGGTTTTCATTCTAGGGCTCAGAAATATAACTCCAAAGAATGATGTGGCCATTTCTTCATGGTCTTCATCAGGATTATCTCCTATGCACATCCATAAATCATATGAATTATCTTTTTTTATTTTATCACCCATTTTCTGCTTCCTTCATCTTGGAAGCCAGAACAAAAACCAGTATGTTATGAAAGCCTCGGGCAGTTATGGCCCACCCAGCTTTGTCCCCTTTTTTCCAACCTATCACCCTTTCCATGGCTGCAGACCTGCTTCTAGGACTGGAGCTCTGCCCACATTTCCATTATTTTTGGCTAGGGTCCTATTAAATGAAGGTGACTTTGATTTCCAGGCTCAATAAAAAGACTTGAGGATAGGTAGGTGGTATGGATAGTGAATGATTTAGTGAGAGAATCTACTGTGAATAAGGTACTATGCTAAACTCTTCATATATTTAATACAGGAAGTCCCCTACATACAAACCTTCAACTTGTGAACTTTGCAAACTTTCAAAGATGTGAATGTGTTATAAACCTATTAGAATACAGTACTATGTAGGTGACTGTGTTAGTTGGGTACCTAGGCTAACTTTGTTGCCCTCATGAAAAACTGGACTAACATGCTCTAGGAATGGAACTTGTTTGTATGGAGGGGATTTACTGTACATTATCTCATGTTATTCCTTTAACCTCTCAGCAGCTCCACAGATGAGGTGATATTAATATTATCATCATCTTATTGATGTGAATACTGAGGCTTAGGGAGTTTAAGAAACATACTCAAGTTCACATTGCTGATAAGATGGTGCTACCCCTTCCACTGCACCTTACTCCTGGATTCTATTTCCTTCCAGCCTCTTCCCCTAGAGTCTTAATTTACCTCCAATTTCTCCACATGGATATGGGAAGATTTCCCAAACCAGGAACCACGTAGGACTGGATACTCTGCATTGATTTTGGATTACCCAGAGCTATGCCAACCTTCTCCTTCCAGAAAGAACTTGAGACTATCATGTTTGAGCAGCCCAGGTGCTTGCTCCAGGCCATACCTGGACAAAACTGGACAAATTCTTTAGCCCCTAGCTTGTATCCTGGGAAACAAGATACCATTCCTTCCCTGACAGCACAGTATTTCTGAACACCTGTACCCCCAAACCATGTTTGCTCAAGTGACATTATTTCACTATAAACTTTTGAATGCTTAATCATACCAATGAAAAGGAAGAACACTGTCCCACCATAAACTCTTTAATAATAAATTGTATAATATTAATTTATGCCATTAAATTTGAATTTTTCTATGAAATTTAATATTCCTTATTTTTTAAATAATAGTTTTCAAGTATAAGGTTCTGGAAGGTGTGATGGTATGTGCAACAATATACATGGAACTTTTATTACGTATTTAAATAATAAAACCTAGTCCCAATTTCAAAAGTGTGCATAAACTGTCTAGTAAATTTATATCTACCACAACTGTGAGAGTCCTGTGCTGCATTGTATAATGCGGACACAGACAGGTAGAACTCAGTCCAGGCCTACAGCAAATCCTGGAATAGGTGGAGCTGTCTTTGCTATCTCTTCACCCCTTCTGTGCTACCATCTCTCTAGACACTTTACTACTGTCCTGTATCACCCAGACATGCCCACACACAAACCCCTAAACTTGAGACCTTTCCCATTCCCATTTTTGTCCGTATCAAAATTATCTGTCCAGGGTCTTGTTTTCTCAGGCATACTTTTTATCTCCAACCAAAAAAAAAATCCACAAAATTGTCTAATTATAAGTACCTTAGCATACCTCCCCTATACTAAAGAAAGAAAGCGCTAAGTCGTGTCCAACTCTTGCAATCCCATGAACTGTAGCCTGCCAGGCCCCTCTGTTCATGAGATTCTCCAGGCAAGAATACTGGAGTGGGTTGCCATTTCCTTTTTCAGGTAACAAATTATCAACTTGGCTCTCAAGATTGGAAGCTAGAGGTCATTGGTCAGAACAAGGAGTGAAGATAAAGGATTTTAGATGACCTCAGAAGCACAGAAGGTTGGGCAGCTTGGCAGATGGACAGGAGATATGGCAGGTACAGATGGCAGCAGTCCAGTACCTAGGGATTCAGACGGCAGTTAATTGACAGGAGAAAATAACCAGGCAGGTGGCTAACGGAACAGGCTCAGCTATTTTAAGTTAGGTCAGGCACAGGGTCAGTAACATTAAGCCTGAGAAATAAGGAATTAATTTAAAACTGAATAATTTTACCTGAAGGGTCTGGATTGCTGAACCTTTTCCCTCCCCAGCTCTGACACAGTTTTGCCCAGGTTTGGTTAACCCCAAGAGTCTGAGATTGAAAGGGATGTGACAGATTCGGAGAAGGAGTAACTGCACAGCAGGGGGTTAAGGTTAAGAAGACCACTGACCGAGCCTCATGAACAAAGCTTGATTATTCCCCTCCTTCAGGAAAGGGCATATTTAGAGTGCAGGAAGGACTGCAGTGGCCAAATTCATTCTAAATGCAATGCTCAAGTCCATTATATTGGGCATGGGGGGAAGGCCTCAGAATTCATAATATTCTATTTATAATATAACATTATATAATATAAGTAGAATATTATCATATAGGAAGAAAGATGTTCTGAGCAGTAGGTACAGCAAAGGCAAGGAGGCCTAAAAATACACATTATACTTTAGGACTTGTGGGTTGTCCAGTATGATTAGCATACAGGTCACGTGGTAGGAAATAGCAATACACACACACACAGGCACACACACTCACATATATACAGATATTGTTAAACTAAATAGATTGTGAAGGTCTTTGACTATAACCCTTAAGGAAATGAACTTGACCTTGAGGGAACCCATTCAAAGATTTTAATCAAGCAGAGAGGCATAATCAGCTTTGTAAAACCAGTGATAAGAATGCAAAGGATGGATTGGAAGGAGAGACTCCTAGCACAGAGACCAGATTCACCAGAGGTCAGTTATGACAGTCCATGCAGATAATAAGTAGCTAAAGCTGGGCAGTGGTTATGAGGATGGTGAGGAAACCAAAGCTTCAGGAGTCTTTGAGAGGCAGAATCAACACAAACACAAATCAATAACCTGCTTTACATGGAGGAAGAGAAACACTAAGATTCCTAACTTAAGCAGCTGAGGATAAATGAGATGGTAGTGGGATAAATGAGATGAAGACAAAGAAATAAGAGAAGATTTAGGGGCTAAGATTATGAACTGGATTTAAATTTGATAAAAACAAAAGACCTGGAACATCAGAGTGCTATAGAATCTTACATCAAGTGTATTAGTAAGTTTTAAATACTTGATAATTCACAAAATCACCAAGGGAAATTTTCAGCGCAGGGGGTGGTAAGGGGACAGAGGTGGAAGAGACAGACCTGGAGAAGACTAGATGTATCCAACATGAAAAGATGTGCCATGACCAGAAAAGTAATTATGCAGCTATTTCAGCCAAATGGGCAAGATCCAACAGAGTGATTCTTATATTTGAAATAGGTGAGAGGGAGATGGACAGATCATGCTTAAGGGAGAAGTACCGAAAAATAGTCAAAGTTTTCTGCACTCAAATGTACCTGCACTGACAGCCAGCTACACTCTTTAAGTCTTCTTGAAAGAATGAGAACATGATAATGGCCTGTGGGGTCTTTCCTAGTCTCTGAATCTGTAGTCCTATTAAGTTCTCCTTCAGAAGCACCTACTTAACTTATATCTTGTTTAAAGAATCCTGGTCTTTCCAAGGGCCACTGCTGGATTGGTACAGCAGTCACTATCTAAAGTGCACCTGAGTTCATCGCAACCAAGTTATCACTGATATTATGTGGCAGACCTGGATGACAATTTAATGGAAACACACTACTAGTCCCCTGTGGCCAAAACACCTCATGAAGATTGTCTTTATATTCATCCTTAATTCTGGAACAATTTGTGTTAGTTGCTTCAGTCATGCCCAACTCTGTGTGACCCCATGGACTGTAGCCCACCAGGCTCCTCTGTCCACAGCATTTCCCAGGCAAGAATACTGGAGTGGGTAGTCGTTCCCTTCTCCAGGGGATCTTCCCAATCCAGGGATCGAACCCAGGTCTCCTGCATTGAGGGCAGATTCTTTACCATCTGAGCCACCAGGGAAGCTGATAACGATTTAGATGTAACTTTTTAGGTCATTCAGCAACATATAGTAAATGGCCTCTTCTATCACACTGATCAGGAACAAATATCCACATTAATTAATCTTACTGTGATAATCATTTCACAAAGTATACATATACCAAATCATTAGATTGTATACTTTAAATATATTCATTTTTATTTGTCAGTTATACCTCAATAAACCTGGAAAAGAGAAAAACAAGCCATTGATTACATGCTTGGAAACTTCAGTATTCTCAATACTAAAGCTGGGATTATAAATGCACCTTATGGGGTTATTGTGAGGGTCAACTCTCTGTGGAAGTGTTCTATAAACTTTCAACTACTATATAATTGTTAGTTGTTAGTATAAGACCTCTAGAGTTTAATGAATAGTTAATGATACATAGGAGTAAATGGCAAAGTGATTTTCATTTCATTTTTACTACAACCAATTAAAAAAATGGTAAATGATTATGACATTAGCCCAAAGAAATATGTGACATTTTAACAGACAAAATTTGTACTCTGATGAACTGAAAAATATTCATAAAACTGTACACATTCAATTCAGAATTGAATTGAATACATACATTCCTACATACATTCCAACAGAAACTTGTAAATAATGGAATAGAGTAAACCAGGCTACCAATGAGAGCTTAAATAGATGGGTTCCATCTAATCAATAATATTGTGAATGCCAGAAGTATTAAACATTCAGTGAATCAAAAAGACATCAATTTCATTGTTATATTCTTATAGCATGATATATATGTTATAACATATTATATATTATAGTATACTATGTTATTATATATTATATATTATAATATCATATAATATGTATATGATATGTATCATCATATTATATGGGCATTATGTGATATTATATGGGCATTATTTTAGAAGAGAATTCTGTTCCAAAATGATTAATCAAAACTAGATAAAAATGCAGAAAAACTTGGTAGTTCCAGACAGTAGGCTGCATAAAGAATCAGTTTGTCCTGAGGGAATACATTCCAGTTTCCACATCTCTCTATGTAACATTCTGCAACTTTGCTCAAGATAAACCTAAGTTGAAGAAAAAGATACAACTGAATATCGGATATTTTAGCAGCAAAACCATTTAATTCAGAGTAGAATGATAATGAGATTAGTTATTTCTGAAGAAACTCAGAACTATGAAAAGTAAATACAAATGTACAGTCAAGTTAAGCAAAGTAAATGCAGGCTCCAACATTTCACAAGAATATTCATGTTCCTAAGGGGTGAAAAATATATTGATGGCGAAGTCAATTCTCTCTGTCTCCCATGCATTTAAGGATGCCAGGAAATGTTCCTAAAAGACAATTTCTGTCCAAGAAATAATAATTGTATATAAATGAGGGCTTTGAAAAGACAGAAAAAAACAAGCATCATTTTCACTCTAAATGAAAGCTGCAAGTTTGGACAGCAGCGATCTATTGGAGATTGGAGGTCTAATTCTGCCACTCACAGCGCTTCATGTCTCTGGGAATTTCCAGCCACTTCCTTCCAAAGAGACCCCGGTATGACAACATATGCTGAGTGGGATGGCCACTAACAAGGAAATGTGGGCCCAGAACCAGAATCAATCCAAGTTGTCTCCTGATGTGATCACAAGATATTTTTTAAAGCCCAAATATTTTCTCTGATTCAGTGTTAAGGCAATGGAGCTCGTTTTTCAGCAGCTGAAAATACATGACTATATATTTACCCACATAAGAGGGAAACAGAAAGCCTACTTCTCAAGAAAAGCAGACTTGGTTTGTGCAGACACTAGATCAAATTAAGTGGGGGCCAGGAAGCAAATGAGCTCAGATTTAGGACAACAAATTTTGTCAAAGGATTTGGCTCCATCACACTTGGGTATGAAGCACACCAAAATAATGGGATTTGGTTCCATGGTAGAACAAAATCATGGAGCCAAAAAAAAAAAAAGTCCCATCCTTTTACAATCAACTACTAGAGGATTCTGCAAGGGAAATTCACTCAAATGAATTAGTGGTATAACGGTTACTCTTTCATTAAGATGATTTAATAGTTCTATAAATGTCATGGCATTAGCATTTTATACAAAGCTATAAAACAGTAGCAAGTTAAAAAAAATCAACTACCTTTAAAAGTCCGCACTTTGGACTATGTTAATGAGACTACATGGTCACTTTGTGACATGAAATGGCAGCACTGCTAAGATGAATATTGTTTACTGGCCAGTCTTATTTTGGGCAGGAGGCCATTAAAGGACAAGGCTGCCCAATTTATCTCTCATTTGAACAGGCTTCAACAAAGCATTCACACTGGCTAACTCATCCTAAGATGTCTCTAATAAGAAAAGCAGCTTTTTGGAGTATTTCCCTAAGAAATTATTTAATTACACATTTTTATCATGCCTAAACTTCTTTCATGTCAATGTGAAAACATATTTATAGACAGGTGGCTGACAGAGACATCATGGCAAAATCTTAACAAATGAATTCCAGAAAGACAAAGGGCACATATGTAGATGCTAACTCTTGACAGTCTATCCCTAGCCCAATTGTATCTTCAAATAAATATTAGATGTTTTCTATCCTCAATAGAGGATGGAAGGTGATGTTCATATTTTTCATTTGTTGCTGTTTCCAAAACTATTCTTCATACAAGATTTTTATAAGAATTAGCAACACTAAGAGTGGTATCCTAAGTGGCAGGATAATAATCCACATGGTTGTGTAAATTATTAAGTGGACATTAGATGGCTTAGATGGCAAAGAATCCACAAGAATCTCCTGTGATGAAGAAGACCTGGATTCAATCCCTGGGTGGGGACTGATCCCCTAGAGAAGGGAATGGCTTCACTCCAGTGAAGTATGCTCCACTCCAATATTTCTGCCTGCAGAATTCCATGGACAGAGGAGCCTGGAGGGCTACAGTCCATGGGGTTGCAAAGAGACGGACACGACTGAGCGACTAACACCATTGACAGTAACATTAGCCTTTTGCTAAGGTTTAATGGGAACCAGTACTGAGTGATGAAAATCAGCATTGAGATTAAAAATTAAGTTTTGAACTGCTGTAAGTCTGAGTGTAAATGGATAAGATTTAAATGGTTAATACACTCAACAATCCTTTAGGAGCTGATGCCACATGAGAGATTGGCTGACATAGGGAGGGAGGTGGGAGGGGGGTTCAGGATGGGGAACACATGCACACCCATGGCTGATTCATGTCAATGTATGGCAAAAACCACTACAATACTGTAAAGTAATTAGCCTCCAATTAAAATTAATTAATTAATTTTAAAAAAGAGATTGACTGACAAAAATAAATGGGGAACAAAGTAAGTCTACTCTAGTCTGTGTTAATGATCTTATTTAGATCTTACCTAAGCTACTCTGGGAGAAGGCAATGGCAACCTACTCCAGTACCCTTGTCTGGAAAATCCCACGGACAGAGGAGCCTGGTAGGCTGCAGTCCGTGGGGTCGCTAGGAGTCGGACACGACTGAGCGACTTCACTTTCACTTTTATGCATTGGAGAAGGAAATGGCAACCCACTCCAGTGTTCTTGCCTGGAGAATCCCAGGGACAGGGGGAGCCTGGTGGGCTGTCGTCTATGGGGTCGCACAGAGTCGGACATGACTGAAGCGATTTAGCAGCAGTAGCAGCAGCAAGCTACTCTGACTCACATAGACGGTAACATGTATCACAAAGGCAGCAGCATGATATAGTAAGAGAAACACTGAATTTGGAATATTAAGGTCTAGGTTAAAATTCTTGACCTTGGGAAACTACATAGTTCATTACATAGTTTATCTCTAAAATAAGGAGGGTGGACTGGACAATGCCTTGGACTGGACGGTGGGGGAAGGAGAGCACCTGTCACCACACAGTAACTGGAGGCTTCTAGTGTTTTGCCCAACAACTATCAGAAGGTGTGCAAAGCCTCCGCACGGCCCCCATTGAATAATGTGGAAGTTTTGCCACAATAGGTTAGAAGAGGGTTGTCCTGGCCCCCATATGATCTCACTCCAATAATAAGCTACAATAATTTATGGCCTTGAATTTCTAAATGGTATGTCAGTCTTATCACCTTTAAAATTCTATATTCTAATTATAATAATTAGCTCCCAACAAGGTCTCAGTTCATTATTAAAACTGCCTCAATGTTAAAGGCAGGCAAGAAATATTCAGTAAGTCAGTGTCAGAACCTAGAGAAGTATTCATGAAATTGGGGCTTTCAATTACTACCAGATGCTTTAATGGGAACCAATAAGGGAAGCATCCTCTGAAGTGGAGGGTCTGGTAAAAGTGGGAAACAATAAGTGATGGCTCAGACAGGAAAGAGCCCGCCAGCAATGCAAAAGACCAGGGTTCAATCCCTGGGTCAGGAAGATCCCCTGGAGAAAGGAATGGCTACCCACTCCAGTATTCTTGCCTGGAGAATTCCATAAACAGACAAGCCTGGAGGACTACAGTCCCTGGGGTTGCACAGAGTTAGACCTGACTGAGAAACTAGCACTTTTACTTTCACATTAGAGGCAGATCCCACACTAGGAGACAGGATGAGGATGGATAAACAGCAAGGGCCTATTGTAAAGCACAGGGAACTATATTCAATATCCTGTGATAGGGTCTTCCTTGGTGGTCCAGAAACTAAGACTCTGAGTTCCCAATGTAGGGGGCCTGGGTTCGATCCCTGGTCAGGGAACTAGATCCCGCGTGCTACACCTAAGAGTACACATGCAGCAACTAGAAAGGTCCTGGGTGCTATAGCTAAGACCCGGTGCAGCCAAATAACTAAAAGTTTTCCAAAATTCTGGAAAAGAATATGAAAAAGAATATGTATATATATAATTGAATCACTTTGCTGTACAGTAGAAATTAGCACAATATTGTAAACCAACTATACTTCAATAAAACAAAATAAATAACAAAAAAAGGATATTAAAAGATCAATGTATAATAACTCTTCTTTTTACAAAAACAATCCTTTATTTACAAAATAACATCACTCAAAATCTTAAGTCAGGTGAGGCTACTGCTCTGAAAATGCAAACAAGTTTATTATTATTTTCATTTACACTGTGTCCACAACTATATAACCAGCAACAAATTAAATAATTAAATACCGTACATGCCAATAGTCAAACTGGATAATTGAAAAGTACAATGAACTCTCAATTGACTATAGGTTTCTGAGTAACTTCATTAAATTCATAATTTAACAGATGATGAAAAATCCAAAGTACACTGAAGCACTAAAAGTCTATTTTGGTTCTCTTCTCTAGCCTCTATTTACATGAATTCTTAGAGGTTTGCTACTGACTGCTATTTGACACCCCCAAAAACATGTACATCAAACATTGCTGAACCCCTAGAATGGAAGTCTTCCCAAACTGCTTCCCATTGCCCACAAACTTCTTTCTGCTTTATAATATATCAACTTCTCTGTCTTTATCTTCGGAAAGATAATATTAAAGGAAAAAGTAGGTAAGTTGACTTTTTTCTTTGACTCCTTAAATGATGTCTTAAAAATTAACGAAGCTCATGAGGGTGTGCACACTTCACTCTCAAAGAGGCTATCCATGTCTTGCATTCAGGGCAGCAGTGATTACCGCCTATACAGCACAAATTGTATGCAGATCACAGGACTATGTTGCTGAGGACTCAGTAACCTAAGCAAGGGTACACATCTGCATTGGCTATTACGATCATCATTTCAGTAGAAAAGACATGCCTTAAAAGAATCACAGCAGAAAAATAGGAATTTATCTGAAGTGATACTTTTCTATTACTGGGCCCACAAAGTAATTACTACAATGAAAATATCACGCTAATACAATTTGCAATCTTTAATAAACTAGAAAATGCAGTCTTTGCCCCCACTACCATTCACTTCCTGTTTTTCTGAACTGGGAATAAAATGACCAACTTAAGCTTCACTTCACTAATTTGATTCCGGTTAATGCCCCAAGGGGAGCTATCAGCATGTCTCTTCCAATTGCCTCCTAGGGAACAAGAGAGAAATATTTGGCCTATTAAAAACAATGGACTCATTCACTTCTCTGCTGGTCCAATGGGGACCCCATGCTTCTGTTTACAACTGCCAGGTTCATTCAGCTCTTTGATTACCTTCTATCTGTGTGTTCACCACCAATTCAAGCCAGTACTGGGAGAAAATTAAATCCACTGAAATAGAGCAGTTTCCATAGTCACACCTGCCTAATGCCCCCCAGTCTATTTTCATGCATGCATAATTAATTGTGTTCCTTGCCAGTGACTCAAAGTTTCAGCTACTGAGAGTTTGGTGTTAAGAGCTCTGGTTATTTCCTTGGAGTGACCCAGGCCTCAGCTTCCATTCCAACTTATACATTTGGTAGCCATGTGACCTATGGCACATTATTTAATCTCTCTGAGCCCTGGTTTTTTTAACTATAAGCAAAGATAATAAAACCACATGAGAATATTGATATAAAAAGTCTAACACACTGCATGTATTCAGCCAGCATTAGTTCATTTATGAACATTGCTCAAAAATATAACAACTATATCATCCCAACTTTGGTCACATGGGTCTTAAAGAATTGGGAATGAAAACCAGACAATAATGGGTTCAGAATTATTGGGTTTTAGTCTTAAACAGATTAGGCCATCCCAAAAGCTCAAACAGTAATTACAAGAAATTAGTTCCCATTAAGTACAAATATGTCCTTATAAACACTGCACTTGTATGAAGTATTTAAAAATAATCAAACTCATTGAACTAGAGAGTACAATGTGGTTGTCAGGGGCTGGGTGGAAGGGGAAGTGGGAAGTTACTATTTGAAGGGTATAAGTTTCAGTTAGGCAAGATAATAAGTTCTAGAGCTCTGCTGGACAACAGTGCCTACAGTTAGTAACACTGTGCTGTGCACTTTAAAAAAATCTGCTAACTACAAATAACAAATGCTGGGGAGGCTGTGGAGAAAAAGGAACCCTCCTATGCTGTTGGGAATGTAAACTAGTGTAGCCACTATGGAAAATCGGTATACAGGCTCCTTAAAAAACTAAAAATAGAGCTGCCTTATGACCCAGCAATCCCACTCCTGAACATGTATCTGGAAAAGATGAAAACTCAACAAAAAGACACATACACCCGAATGTTCACAGCAGTACTATTTACAACAGCCAAGACATGGAAGCTGTTCACTGACGGAAGAATGGATAAGGATGATGTGGTACATATGTACAGCAGAATATATGGCTCAGCAATACATTGAATGAATATATTTATATTACATGTTTATATTGAATATAAAAGAATGAAATAATGCCATTTGAAGCAACATGGATGGACCTAGAGAGTGTCATACGAGGTGAAGTAAGTTAGACAAAGACAATATCATGTGATATCACTTACATGTGAAATCTAAAATACAACAAAAGTGAACTTTAAATAATAGAAACAGACTCAGACACAGAAAATAAACTTATGGTTACCAAAGGGGAAAGCTGGGGGAGAGATCAATTAGGAGTTTGGGACTGATAGATATAAACTGCTATATACAAGGAACAAGAACATACTGTATAGCACAGAGAACTATATTTAATATCTTACAAAAAACCATACTGGAAACAAAGAGGAAACTGGACGTGTGTATACATAGATACGTGAGAATCATTTTTCTGTATACCAGAAACTAACACAATATTGTAAATCAATTATGCTTCCATTTTTAAAAATTTGTTAAGTGGGAAGATAACATATTAAGTGTTTTTACTACCAAAAAAAAGTTGAGGTGTGGACACAAGGAAACTTTTGGAGGTGATGGAGTGTTTATTACCTCGCTTATGGTGACGGCTTCAAGAGTGGATGTATACGTTCAAACTCATCAGATTGTATACTTTTGTTGGGTACAATAATTATACCTCAGTAAAGTGATTTAGAAGGCAATGGCAACCCACTCCAGTACTTTTACCTGGGAAATCCCATGGATGGAGGAGCCTGGTAGGCTACAGTCCATGGGGTCGCGAAGAGTCAGACATGACTGAGCGACTTTACTTTCACTTTTCACTTTCATGAACCGGAGAAGGAAAAGGCAACCCACTCTAGTGTCCTTGCCTGGAGAATCCCAGGGACGGTGGAGCCTGGTGGGCTGCCGTCTATGGGGTCGCACAGAGTCAGACACGACTGACATGACTTAGCCGCTTAGCAAAGTGATTTTAAGAAAGGAAAGAAGAAAGAAACAGAAACCCTTAGAAAGTCTTTACCACAGCAGGTGCTCTCTGCTTCAAACATGAAGAAGAGTATCTGGTCACTAGAAAGCTCTGTAGTCACCACTTACTGCTTCCTCTAACCCAAAGGAACTTATTTCCTTTTCCTCTACCTCTCTTCCCCAGTTCTTCCTGCCAGAGTCAGCTGAGACCTCTCCTTCTCCAGGAAACCATGCCCCAGTGCCCTGTCTCACAAGCTCCTCCACCAGCACCAGGTTCATATCTTAAGGTCCTACTTAACCCCTTCATGTAGTCTGAGTCCCTCACAAGGACCATGCCTTACTCATCCTGTATCCCCAGCATCTTCCAAGCACATGTCTGGTACAGGGCAGATGCCCTATGACAACTGCTGATTGACTGACTAGACACTGGCTTTACAGTCAGGAAGATGAAATCAAATTCTGACTCTACCACTTATCCAGGGCTTCCCATGGAGCACTAGTGGTAAAGAACCCACCTGCCAATGGAGGAGACATGAGACACCAGTTTGATCCCTGGGTCAGGAAGATCCCCTGGAGAAGGCAATGGCAACCCACTCCAGTATTCTTGCCTGGAGAATCCCATGGACAGAAGAGCCTGTCCACCGGGCTACAGTCCATAGGGTCACAAAGAGTTGGACAACTGAAGTGACTTAGCACACATGCACCATTTATCTGTTTGCCTTTCTGATTCTGTAACTCTTTAACACCCTCATTAGTCATGTTATCTTACAAAATAAACAGAATTATGGAAAAATGCCAAGAGAAACATGGATTGCACTGACTTTTACATTCATAGCCACTGCCCTGAAGCACTGTCACAGGAAGCCACTGCTTCTCAATACTGGCAGAAGCAAAGTGGCACTTTGAACCAGACATTTGCTCTTCAAAGAATCATTTGAGTAGCCTCTCTTATGAAGGATGAGCCTGTACCTTTGCTCTGGCAGAAGAATATAACAGAAACATTGGTGCTTTACCAAATCAGACCCGTCAAAGTACCTGTTGACAACTAGGGCTACTTTCTGGGGGAAAGGTGGACCTGTTTGCATATTGCATATTCCAAGAGAGGATTCCCCAAACTCTGGTCCCTGACTCCAAGTCAGGAGGACTCATGAGGACTGACCAGGGTGGTCCAGAATAAGGCCCATGGGAAAGACATGCCCTCTGGAATAAAATTACCTGTGGGGAGGGTTAATCTAGGTTAGCAGTCTGGGCTCAATAGGCCTGAAATGTGTAAACCAGAAGGCCTGGTATATGCACAATGTCTAATGATAATGGAAGTCCCTGGGGACCCAGCCATCCTTGCACATGTTGCGTTTAGAAGACCTCTGAGTGCAGACTAAGGTAATAGTGATCTTGGAGCCCAATCGTGGGAGATCCCAGTGGTTTGTACAGGTGTCTGGATCATTACTATACTGCAAAGGGAAGCATCGGCATCCATGGGACACTGTAAGACCCAGCTTAACAGCAAAGCCGAGAGTTAATGTCAAATGATTATCAGGCTTCCCTTTTCCCTCTGACTCTGCCATTAGACGGAGAAATCATCCTTTCCCCAAATTGGACAAAGTAAACCTTCATTCAGAGTTCTCATAAATTTTTAAACAGGGGTATGGGCCTCAAGAGGCTTCCCAGGTCTCTCAATGGTGAAGAACCCGCCTGCCAAGCAGGAGATGCAGGTTCTATCCCTGAGTTGGGAAGACTCCCCAGAGAAGGAAATGGCAACCCACTCCAGTATTCTTGCCTGGGAAATCCCATGGACAGAGGAGGCTGGTGGGCTACAGTCCATGGGGTTGCGAAGAGTTGGACATGAATTAGCAACTTTACAACAACAATAACATGGGCCTCAAGGCAAACACTGGACATCCTCCTATGGAATACTTGGAGTCTTAACTAATTAACTTAACAAAATTAAGGTGATATGACCATATGTGTATCCTGAATTAAAAAATGGGTTATACTTATTATGGAGAAGGAAATGGCAACTCACTCCAGTATTCTTGCCTGGCAAATTCCATAGACAGAGGAGCCTGGCAGTTTGCAGTCCATGGGGTCGCAAAGAGTTGGACATGACAGTGTGACTAACACAACATGCTGGTTATGGTGATACAAAAGCAGGATTCACAAAGGCCAACCTGAAGAAGGGGCAACATTAGCCAATCGAAGAAGCTATGCTGGTGGAAAACATGCGTCAGTCTTTCAATCAGAGTTTCTACCTTCTGAACCCAGATATTTGGCTTATTATTTTCTACGTTAGATTTCCAGTTAAGGTGAAGAGCTGAGCATGTCTCATTCCTGGTGCCCATTTAGATTATAAAAAACAAAAAAGATTAGGGAAGAAGGCTCAAGAGGTAGAGGATATATGTATAGCTGATTCATGTTGTTATATAGCAGAAACCAACACAACACTGTAAAGAAATTATTCTCCAATTTAAAAACATAAATTAAAAATATTTTTAAAAATTATTAGGGAAAAGTATGTGACATCATCACATGAGAAACACTGAGATATTTCAAAAACTACTCTGCTGAGGGAACTAGATGGAAGGAACAGCTGACCATTCCCATGACTTCTCTCAGGTGCTAGACAAATTTACCTATGAAGTAAGTGGAAGAGATCTCAGTAGCACCCATTGAAAGGGAAAAGCAATCAAGGGAGGCAAAGATGGTCTGTGAGATCATCCTGTGTTGTAATGAACTCCCACCTGAGCCCCTAGAAAAAGCATAGATGCTAGAGGCCACATCAGGCAAGGATCCCAGGTCTCAACTAGGAAAGATCGTCATGCTTAACCACAGACAAAATAGCAAGCTCATTTTGACAGCAACCCTGATACACCAGGAAAAGTGGCACTGCCCTTGTTGAAGTCTGAGTACCACTACAAACTCGGAAATAAACTCTGGCTCTAGTTCCCACTGTCTTCCTACCAGGATGCTAGATCTCTAAACTAGCTGGCAGCTCAAAAATTCAGACCACCTAACTTTTTCCTCTTCTCTTTCTTCTTTACCTGTGGCTGAAATATTCAAACATAGATCCATGTTCTATTGGATCCATTTCAACTACCAGTATAGGACAAGAATTGACATTCATCTGTAAGATATGCAAACGAAAGGGAGGGGTGGAAATCACCAAACAGGTAAAGCATGAAAGCAAGTCAAATGAAAAGAAGCAACCTGGGGAACCAGGACAAGAGCAACCCTTTGAAACATATGACCACCAGGAACAGGAGAGGATTTTAGACATTGCCCAACACATGTTCTCAAAAGAAGAGTAGAGGGGGAAAAGCCCACATAGATGAATCCACAGCAGACTACCAAGAAGTCACACCAGTCTGGCATCATAAAAAAAACAACATGTAATGAAACACTACGATGGATAATGAAATAACTCCAACACTTGGGCCACCTGATGTGAAGAGCCAACTCACTGGAAAAGACCCTGATGCTGGAAAAGATTGACACCAAGAGAAGAGGGCAGCAGAGGATGAGATGGTTCGATAGCATCACTGACACAATGGACATGAATTTGAGTGAACTCTGGAAGATAGTGAAGGACAGGGAAGGCCGACATGCTGCAGTCCATGGGGTCACAAAGAGTTGGACATTACTTAGCAACTGAATATCAGCCACAACAACAATAGATACAGTGAGCAGCTCACTGGATCTTTCTAAAAATGTAATTAGAATTACACAGACGTCAAGCTCAAAATATTCTCCCACAAATAGAAGAGAAATTGAGTAACAGGCTAAATTAATGAAAGAAAAGATACATGGAGAGATCAGGATTGTATCTACAGAAATAATGTCAGATATAAAAACTGAGATAAGAGAGAAAAAGAAATAACTCTTTAAAGTTAGAAGCAAATGCCCTTAGATTAAGAACTGATTTTGCAAGTCACAAAGCCTAAATAGTACCAGGAACATTATTTATACATAACCTAGATAAAATTTTGAACTTCAAGATTAGCAGGAAAATACACAAGAATACAACCAGAAGTAAAAGTGATATGCAAGGAGCAAATATCAGCTTGGTCTCAGTCTTTATTAACTGAACTTTGAGGGGAAAAGATATATTGCATCTACTCAAGTAGTTATCTTCAAAGGCAAAAAAAGAAATTTAAGACATTTAAATATTCTGAAATTAAAACACACATGAACTCTTCCTGGAAAAAAAAATGTCTACAGTATATACAACTAAAAGATATCAAAAATTCAAGAAAGGGAAAATTGAGGTTATAAAAGAAAATGGTCCATGAAAAATATTCCAAATAGCTAACATATACACAAAAAAATTAATGCATATACCAAGATTATCATTAAGAGGCTATAAGTTGCCCAACGTAAAAGTAGTCATTGTCTAATAATCTGAATTTACAACAATTTACAACAAAAAGCAGCAAGTGAGGAGAAAGGGGGAGGCATACAGAATTCCTCATTTTCCACAAGCAAGAGAGAACTCAGCATGCTGCTCTTACCAACTCCAAGTTCGAAGTCATGTTAGTAGCTTGAAATCAGCCATGGGGGAGTATTTATACCACAGAAGTCAGTGAATGTGACAAATAACTTCTATTTTTCAGAGCCACTACTATCCCACAAGGTACAGTCAGCAAGATGCTCTTTTTTTGTTGTTTGGTATTGTGGAAAAATGTATATAATATAAAATTTACCATTTTAGTCATTTTTAAGCAAGCAATTTAGTGGCATTAAGGACACATACAGTGTTATACAACCATCATCACCACCGTGCAT
Organism: Cervus elaphus; assembly: GCF_910594005.1. Taxonomy (NCBI): domain Eukaryota; kingdom Metazoa; phylum Chordata; class Mammalia; order Artiodactyla; family Cervidae; genus Cervus; species Cervus elaphus. The sequence continues at coordinate 21,045,840 of NC_057830.1, forward strand.
CTCCACAACTTTTCCATCACCCCAAACAGCAACTCTGTACTCACTATAAAATAGCCTCCCTACCCCACTCCCCTCAACCTGACAACCACTCTTCTACTTTCTGTCTCTTAATATCTCATGTAACTGGACTTGCACACTATTTATCCTTCTGTACCTGGTTCATTTCACTTAGTATAATGTCTTCAAGGTTCATCCATGTTACAGAATGTGCTAGAATTTCCTTCCTTTTTCAGGCTAAATAATATTCCATTATATATGTATCAGGTGGCACTAGTAGTAAAGAACCACCCTGTCAATGCAGGAGACATAAGAGATGTGAGTTCAATCCCTGGGTCAGGAATGATCCCCTGGAGAAGGAAATGACAACCCACTCCAATATTCTTGCCTGGAGAATCCCATGGACAGGTGAGCCTGGTAGGCTACAGTCCGTAAGGTCTCAAAGAGTCAGACACATCTGAAGCAACTTAGCACACAGCACGTATATGTACTCCTTTAATAGTCATTCATCCATGGATGGAAGTGGGTACTTTTAATACTTGTTGATAAATAGAAACATATATCTAAATAATAATGATCAGTACAAACTCTGAACTTCCTGTTAATAGGGCATATGCCTTCTCAAACAGTTACCAGGTAAATAAAAGATGAGAACATAGTGTAACCCACTATCAGTGAAGTGGGTTGTACTCCCTCACTGACATCTTCAAGGATCCCAGCATGTTGTGTGGAAGTCAGACCCACTGAGACTCTAGTACAGGAGCTAATGAATAACACATATGCAATTATACACAACACAATGCTCAACACAGGCACTGGGCCAGGTGTAGTCACGTGCATTATCTCACGAAATAGAGATTCTCCCTTATTAAAACTCTATCTGCCAACACAGTGTACATCAACATTGAAACTTTCTAATGAAACAAATGAACTGGCTTCTTTGTTATCTAGTCTAGACTGAACTAACAATAATCAAGCGGGTATGAATATCTAAACTGTTCCTAAGCTTTCATAGCAGAGAAACCAGGCTCACAGAGGTCTGCTAATGGGAGTGGAAGATGACAGTTTCAATCAACTTCTGTAAGTTCAGGATATCTGTATTCATTTCACAATACAAGGGAAGAAGCCAATTGTTTCTGCTTTCCAGTTAAGGAAAATGGCTTAAAGTGGTCATGTGACTTATCAACACAGCCGAAAGGACATGAGTAGAAGGCAATTTCACCGGAAACTGAAACCCCAGTGTCTAAGGAATCAGGCTACCAGACGGACCCAGAGCCATGGGCAGTACATGTGGAGCCACATGGTTTACTATGGCCATGATCTGGAGCTGCAGTGGGATTTTTGCCTCATGGTGCCCAGCTGAGACAGGGGTTGTCCAAGGAAAGATACGACTTCCAGGGATTCAGGCAGACATTACACTCCAAATATTAATAGTCCCCTAACTTTGCCCTTTTGTCTTTCAAGTCAAACAAACCAGGAAGGTGTAAGTCAGCGGTTCTCAACACTTGCTACACATTGGAATTACCTGATCAGTTATTTGAAAGCATTGACCCGTAGGCCACTCAGCAAACTGCAGCAGAATCTGCGGGACTGCAGTCAGGATTGAGGGCCACCAGTGCAAAGTCACACCTTTCAATAAGGGACCTCAGACTTGGAGGCGTCTGCATCAGCTACGAACAGGCTTCCACCTCTGCTGTAACTTTTCTGGTGACCATCATTTCAGGCAGTAAATGCCAGAGAGAGAATGAATAGGAAATGGAAGGACACACATAAACCGAACATCAAAATGAACATCAAACTGAAAGGAAAGCAATGCAGGCAACTTTAAGAATAATAGCCAAGATTAAACCAGGGATTCAAATCTAAAATGGAAACTGACCTAATCCTCCACTGGTTTCATTTCTCCCACTCAATTTTTTCTGCTATTTTCAACTTTGTTTCCTCTCTAGCACTGATCCCTGTGGATTGTGCCAAACAAGCTTTCTGATGGATTCACTGCTGTTAAAATACTTCCTAGGATTACCCCGCCTCAGTGGGATTATCCAGAGTATTCCCAATCCATTCAGAGGTAGCAAACTAATAAAACTGTGGAATACATTATCAGGAGGCTGTTGTAACATTTCAGTTGATAATACACTATCTTTCCTCAAATGGGCTATAAGAACAAAACCCCTGAAGAGCCCAGGATATTACTGAGTTTGATTTCAGCTGGATGTCAGTACTGATTAGCCCAGGCAATTTTTTCCACCTCTCAAAATAAATATACAGTTACAGATGCAGAAAACAAACATGGTTACCAGGGAGTCAGAGGAGGAGAGATACATTGGGAGATTGGGACTGATATATACATACTACTACAAATAAAACAGATAACTAATAAGGACCTACTGTATAGTACAGGCAACTCTACTCAATACTCTGTAATGATCCATATGAGAAAAGAATCTAAAAGAGTGTATATAGGTACATGGCTAAATGACTCACTTTGCTGTGTACACCTGAACCTAACAATCTAATTTACAGTATCAACCTAATTGATACTGTAAATCAATCATATGCCAACAGAAATTTTAAAAAAATAAATAAATGCAAAGCCCAGTTCACTTTAAGTGTGAAAACTGAGAAACAGGTCCTAGTCTGAGCTCTGTGCTCTCCTTGAGAAGGTGGAAAAGGAAAGTGAGCTAGCAACTATGATACACTGCATGAACTCCCTCCTGGAAAAGAGAAGCTGCTATGGAAAACTTTAGCCAAACCTAGGCTAGCCGCCTGGCACTATCTACCCTTGAGGTGCTAGCAGATGAGGCATCCATTATAGGTGAAAGTGTCTCCCCAAATGATACTGAAGTCCTTACCTCCACTACCCATAAAAGTGACCTCACTGGAAGTAGCTGCAGATTATCAAGTTAAGACAAGGACACTGGGGGAGGGAAAGGGCTGATACAATATGACTGTGATGCTAAGTCACTTCAGTCATGTCTGACTTTTTGCAACCCTGTGGACTGTAGCCCACCAGGCTCCTCTGTCCATGTGATTCTCCAGGCAAGTGGTTTTCCAGATCCTCCTCCAGGCGATCTTCCTGACCCAGGGATCGAACCCACATCTCTTATGTCTCCCGCATAGGCAGGCAGGTTCTTTACCACTAGCACCACCTGAGAAGTCATTATGACTGGTGCCCTTCTAAAAACGGGGAATTTGGACACAGAGATTGACATTGACAGATGGAGGAGGATATGAAGACAGAGAAAACAACCATCTACAAACTACAGATGCCTGAGGCTGCTGGAAGTCAGGAGAGTGGTATGGCACACACATTCCCCCTCAGAGCTGTCAGAAGGAACCTACCCTACTGACCCTTGACTTCTGACTTCCAGCCTCCATACTGTGAAATCATAAATGTGTGGTATTGAAGCCACTGTGCCCATTGTGCTTTGTTAACAACAGCCCCAGGGAACTAACACCACATCAAAAGAAAGTATTGATTTAAAACCTGGTGGGTCGTTGAAAATCAGACTACTAATCCAGAGGCCTAGGAAAAAAAAGAGGCACTCAAACTGTGATGCCAAAGAGAAGCATCAACGGAGCTGATTAGACAAAGTTAAAAGGGTGGCAGGAACAGGACCAGGAGCAAAACCAAAGAGGCTGTTCCGTTCACTATATAAGCATGGACCAAGCACTGTTCCAGGTGTGGGGTTACAGAAGTGGATAAGCAGTTATGCGCCACGTGTGCCGCTAGGCTGTGGTGAATGCAGCGTGCTGAGGCAGCAGTAAGCAAGGTGCTTCAGGATCAAGGTGGTGGGGGATGCTCACAGAGCAACCTGGGATTCGGGGAGGACTTCCTAGGAAACAGGAGGTGCGGGCCTGCTCAGTTATGTCCGACTCTATGTAACCCCTTGGACTGCAGCTCACCAGACTCCTCTGTCCATGGGACTGTTCCAGGCAAGAATACTGGATCAGGTTGCCATTTCCTTCTCCAGGGGAATGTCCCCACCCAGGAATGGAACCACATCTCCTGTCTGTCTTATATTGGCAGGTGGATTCTTTACCTCCGAGCTACCTGGGAAGTCCTGACAAACAGGATATCTAAGCTCAGTCTTAAAGGATAAGAAATTGGCAGGATGGATCAAAAGATGACTACTTGCATAAAGAATCCAGGGGCCTCTTGGCACCATGTTAACAATGTTGAATAGAATGTGATTTTTTTTTTTTTTTAAGAAAGAATGAGGTGTCACTTTCACGTGTACACTTGAACAAGAAAACCAGAGTTTGGCACCTCCAGAGCTGCAGTGCACCCACAGTAATAACCAGCAGCAGGGGCCATGTTACAGAGCAGAGGAAACCGTGGCCAGGCCAGTAACTCATCCCAACATATGCAGATATAAGAGCAGCGGAAAAGGAAATAAAACTGCACATGCCACACGGAAGTAAGTTATAATTGTTCATGGTACATGTGGGACATGCCACAACACTACCACCTTTCAGAACTACCAGAAAACACAGAGGACTTTGCAGGGGCTCCTGACAGCAAGTGGGAGCAAGCCAGAGAAACTAAAGTAAAAATAAAAATAATAAGGCTCTCATAGGGTTGTTGTATGAAATGAAGAAAGAAGAAATAGTATTTCAGAGTAACTGGGATATGCCACCCCACTCCATCTATCAATGTTTGGTCTAATCTGTCTGGCGTTTATTTGATCATTTTGTGTTAATTTATCATCATTATCACTTTGCAATATTCATTTCTTGAAAGCAACCTATTTGGGGAAAGATGCCTTCATATCACAAATGAGGCTAATTTAATGACTCCAACGAGCAGTACCCTAATGGGGAGCCCAGCGGCTGCAGGCGTGAGCACACACAGGCCCGGCTCGGGGCTCCTTTGTGCGGCACCGCTCTGCTAATTGGATCTAACGAAGGAGCTGGAGGTATTCTCCTTCTGTTTTCTAACGATATTAATGTCTTCATGAGGTTAATGAAACTGCTAACACAGGCCAATTGTGAATGGCTTTATGTATAATAAAAAAAAATAAAACATCTATTCTGAGTTTTTTGCAAACACTAGGGACAAAGATTGCTGTGGTGGTTTTGCCTATTATTGAGTATATCAACGGGGCTTTTTTTCCTTCTTTTTTCCTTTAGGACCAGGCTCGAAGACCACTAACCTCATGTGATTCGGAGATGCCAAGACTGCTAGGTGGACCTAGTTGGGGCCTGCTTAAGGCTGCAGCCCTGGTTTAGTCCTAGCCTTTATGGTCTCTACTGCCCCCTGCTGACCGGGAGAGGCAGGAGCGGCTCTCCAGCACCCCCTTGGGAAATGGAAAGCACCAGAAGACAAAATATGAACAGCTATTATTTACTGTCACTTACTATATGACTTCTAATTTAATACTCACAACATTCCCGTGGGGTAGCTCCTGCCCTTTTACAGATGAAGAAACCTAGGCTCGAGTAATAAACCAAGTTCCCTGAGGACACAGGGCTTGTGAGTGGCAGATCCAGGACAAGGTATAAATCTGTCTGACTCACAGCTGCTGTTATACTCCCACCAGAGACATGGTAGAGTGAAAAGTACATGTATTTTAAAACAAGATAAACTTGGATCTTGGTTTTCCTTCCCCAATTTAACAGCCATTTAAGATAAACCTTAAACAAGTTCTTATATTTATTTTCTCACTTCATGGCAAATAGAAGGGGGGAAAGTGGAAATAGTGACAGACTTTATTTTCTTGGGCTCCAAAATCACTGTGGATGGTGATTGAAGCCGTAAAATTAAAAGATGTTTGCTCCTTGGAAGAAAAGCAATGACAAACCCAGACAGTGTATTAAAAAGCAGAAATATCACTTTGCCAACAAAGGTCTGTATAGTCAAAGCTATTGTTTTTCCAGTAGTCATGTAAGGATATGACAGTTAGACCAAAAAGAAGGCTGACTGCCAGAGAACTGATGCTTTCAAACTGTGGTGCTGGAGAAGACTCTTGAGAGTCCCTTGGACTGCAAGGAGATCCAACCAGTCCATCCTAAAGGATATCAGTCCAGAATATTCATTGGAAGGACTGATGCTAACGCTGAAACTCCAATCCTCTGGCCATCTGATCTGAAGAACCGACTTATTGGAAAAGACCCTGATGCTGGGAAAGACTGAAGGCAGGAGGAAAGGGGGATGACAGAGGATGAGATGGTTGGATGGCGTCACCGACACAATGAACATGAATTTTAGTAGGCTCCAGGAGTTGATGATGGACAGGGAAGCCTGGTGTGCTGCAGTCCATGGGGTAGCAAAGAATTGGACATGACTGAGTGACTGAACTAAACTGATCACCAACTCAAAGGACATGAGTTTGAACAAACTCTGGGAGATAGAAAAGGACAGGGAAGCCTGGTGTGCTGCAGTTCATGGGGTTGCAAAGAGTCAGACACAATTTGGCGACCAAACAACAACAGAATGTGAACCTACATTGAAGGTTTTCTAGAAGGGTTAGTAATGAAGTAAGTAAAGCAAAGAACCTGAGATATAGTGACTGTATAATAGCTGCCATGTGCTACCTGGGGCCAGAAACAGAAAGTGGACAAGGATCAGTTTTCTTGTGGTTTAGTGACTGCTTCATTCAGGTTCTGTGAAGGTTTGTGACTCAAGATCCAGGTTCAGAAAAATATTGAAATGCTCAACTAACGATGTCAGCACATCTGAATAGCTCCTTAACACTTATAAAGCACTTTTGTGTATATTTTATTTGATCTTCACAAATACATACCCATAGATCCATAAAAATGCCATAATTAGAGAAAACTTACAATATGTCCAGTCATTCACTAAGCACAGAAAATACATGGTCAAATTCTGTCTTTATAACAACCCCATAGGTTGGTATTAATATTTTCCCCATTATCTAGATAAGGAAACTAAGGCTCAGAAAAGTTAAGTAACTTTCCCAGAATTACACTGTACTAAGTAGCAGAGTTAAGACTTTAACCCCAGTCCACCTAGCCACAGAGCTCATTTCTCTCAATAAGGGGGCTAATGCAGTTTTCTTCTAAAGTAGGCTGGGCAAGCATGACATTTTCACTATGTACATGAGAATATTCTGACTCATATAAGGGAAAGCGACCCGTTCAAGGACTCAGAAGTTCTATTTTGGGAAAACTAAGCCTGAATGGTGGTATCTACAACCATGAGAAAGATCCTTATCTCTGAAAATCATAGTGAGCTGAGATGATAATCATCCAGTATAATACAAATAACACTTATGAATAAGATAAACTACATTCTTTATTTGCCTCAGATTTCTCTTCAAATCTTTGATTCTGTAACTCCATTCTTAACACAGACTTAGCCTTAAAACTAGAAAAAAATTTTTCAATTAAGATAAAGCTACATGGGCACAAGAAGGTTCCAGGTGTCTTAGGTTCACAACATAACAGCCGGAGAAGAACTTTGTGAAGCTAGTAATGTCCAAAAGCATTAACATCCAAAGATAAATTAATAATAATGGGGGAAGCGAATTATTCATTAAAACTAGATGAGGTTAGGAAAAAAATTATCCCTTTGCAAATCTGGCCCAGCACTTTCACTATAAATTAAAATCTATGATAAATCACAAATAAATTGGATGGACATCTGCAGCAGAAATTAAATTACCAAAAAAAAACTGCACATTTGGGGAGCTTTACAAACAGGGAAACCACCATGAGAGATAGCTTTTCTTACAGATTTTTTAATGGATTCATTTCTTATTTAACATATTTTAAAGAACAAATGTGATGCTTCCCACTCATTAGTTCCTTTTGAATATTAAGAATTTTCTACGAACTGGACTGTGAGGACAGTCAGATACATAAGGACACTGTAACATAGGGACTAGAGGCATAACTACAGTGCTTAAATGTAAATTTATCAAGTTATGAATATAATTCTGAAACTTTTAGCCATGACATATAACATATTTGTTTGATTATCATTATGACAATCATAAAATAGGAAATAGAAAGAAAGGCCTTTATAAACACAAACTTTCTCATCTTTAAAGACAGTTTAGGGGCTTCCCTGGTGGACCAGCGGTTAAGAGTTTGCCTGCCAGTGCAGGGAATACAGGTTCAAACCCTGGCTCAAGAAGATCCCACATGCCACAGAGCAACTAAGCCCACGTGCCACAACTACTGAAGCTCACACACCCTAGGGCCCAGGCTCCGCAACAAGAGAAGCCACCGCAATGAGAAGTCCCCACCCTGCAATGAAGAGTCACCCTTGCTCGTCACAACTAGAGAAAGCCTGCACAAAGCCACAAAGACCCAATGCAGCCAAAAGTAAAGAAATAAATCTTGAAAGATAGCTTAGGTTTCTATATATCTCAAGATCAGCTTTGTATTTAAAATGAACAGTGAAAAGAGTGTAAATAATATACAAATATAAATAAAATAACATGGTTTCGTAAAAGTTAACTATGAAGGGCAACAAATCATTGGAGAGCTTCCTATTTGAAATAAACCTGACTTGTCCCTTCTTCTTATTAAGTGATAAATAATTTACTGTCCCTCAGTTCCTATTATTTAACTTGTATTGTAAAAATGTATCTTTCTGCAAGCAAGACTTTCAAGGTAAGAAAGTGTATTAACTGAGGAAGGTTTGCCTTAAACAGACTTTCCTGCTTTGCAAGCCGAGTTATCCCTTTGGTGACCACAAGCATGAATGAAGACACGCTTGGCCATTCAGCAGCACTGGCCCGGGAAGTTGCCTGCATCCCATAAAGCACTCTGGGTCACCATAACACAGAAGCAAGACAGAGAGATGGCAAGTGTCCAGGAACTAAGAAGGAAATCTCCCATCTATTGTAAGATGCCTTTAATGTAGGGGACAAGGGGTTGTTATCTTGACAAACAACGGACATCTCAATCTCCCAGTCTTTCCAAACCTTCACTATCTACTGATCAATTAAGATGCCTTATTTATCCTACACAGCACACCCTTCACAGCTTACTACTTCTGCTATCTCTTTCCCACCCCTGCTTATGGCATGATATGTAAGACTTTCCTCTATCTCCAACAGTGAGTCTCTTGGCAAAGAAAAGAGAAGAGCCGAAGCATACCCAGGACTCTCCAGACCTTGAGTTGGACAATGACCCCTGAAGTAGGCAAATGGGCCCAGGGTGTTTATGTGTCAGAATAAAGCTTTACCTTTTTCCTATCAAGGAAGCTCTCAGAACTCGGCAAGTATAGTAGCTCTCAACCAGGCCAGTGGAAAAATCCAGCCTCAATCAAATCTGTAAAATAAGATCATTGCGAGGGTTGTAAATTAGCAAAACCCCTGGACTAATTGCTCCATGTTTCTCAAAAAGTGGAATTTAGTCATCTTTCAATGAGCCATGTGTTCTCCAAGCCATCAGAGCCCTGTAACTTCTTTGGTCTCATACCTGATCCTCCTTCATACATCTGTAATACCAATCCAGCCCTGAAACCACTTGGGCTTGAAATTAAAGACTCTGAAAGAGTCTTTCCCAGTGTTTCAATGAATCTACAGTGTTTTGACCCAGGCAGCCACAGCTAATGCTCCCTGGTTGCCTCTCTCTACTTGGGAATCTCAGCTTGAACTGCATTTTGAAAATGGGGAAACAGATAAAGGCAGCCCAGCAGGAAGAAGGGAAAGCATGCCTTGAAGTGTGGCACTGTGAAGCATCATGCCCCACATTCCAGAAAGGCAAGCAGTTGGGCGCAACTAGACAAAGGGCTTCTGGGAGAAGTAGGGGAACAGAAACGCTGAGGGGAGAGGTGTAGCAAGAGGCAAATAGTGAAAAGAGCTGCAAGTTAAGCTGAAGACCCTGAACTTCACCCTGAAAACTGAAGGGAAATGGCAGAAAGGGGCTGGGCAAGTTGTTGACGGTTTCTAACTGGTTGGATTTCTGAAAGAAGTGAATTCGCTCAGTCATGTCTGACTCTTTGTGACCCCATGGACTGTAGCCTACCAGGTTCTTCCCTCCATGGAATTTTTCAGGCAAGACTACTGGAGTGGGTTGCCATTTCCTTCTCCAGGGGATCTTCCTGACCCAGGGATCGAACCCAGGTCTCCAGCATTGCAGGCAGATGCTTTACCATCTGAGCCACCAGGGAAGCCCCAAGCATGGGATTATTTGAGAGAACAATTCCAAACTTCTATTTTAGAATTTAACACTGTCAAATCATTTAGATGTGGGGAAAAAAAAACAGCACCTCCCAAATAAATGGAAAGCCAATACGAAATAACAGGCAAAACTTATCCATACCTTATAAAGGATTATTTTTCATCAATAGGTTAACAGAATTTTGAAGGCCATAGGAAAGATGGCCTTCAGCAAAAGATGGCCTTCTCCCTACCAGCAAAAAGTACTTAGTTCATCAGTAAAATCAGCTGGTGTGGATCAAGGGTTCACATGGCTGGTTGCATCAGAATCACCTGAGACGCTTGTAAAAACTGCTGCTAACCTAGCCTCACTGCTAAGAGATTATTTAATTGGGTGGGGGGAGGGAGGGAAGGAGGCAGGCAACGTATTTTTTTTAAAGCATAAGAAGCTCAAGGACTCTTCTGGCTCTGAAATTCTATCATCTGTGTCAAAGAAGGTTCCTACCTTTTGAAGTGAAATATGGAAAAGGCCATTTCCTTTGTATCTTCAGACCCTAAATCTGGAATGAGGTTTGGAAAGCACCTCCAAAGAGTTCACAGCACCCTTCTTCTTTAAGTTGGTTTAATTCTTGGGCATATCAAGTTTCTGTCTAAAAAAGCATAGGATTATTTGAGAGAACAATTTCAAACTTCTATTTTAGAATTTCACACTGTCAAATCATTTAGATGTGAAAAAAAAAAAAAACAAACAGCACCTCCCAACTAAATGGAAAGCCAATATAAAATAACAGGCAAAACTTATCCACACCTCTTAAAGGATTGTTTTTAATCAATAAGTTAACAGGAATATATACATATAAAATCTTAGTCTGTGTAACATGTTCTAAAATGAGTTATGCCAGCATGGTAAATGAGCAGGCTTCCTACTTATGTTCTGCCTCTCTTCCTCTAGCCGAACCCAAGAACATGTTTGCTTGCTTGCTTGCTTCTTGTAAAAGCTATTATTTACTGAACACGTCCTATGAGCCAGGCATTGTGCCAAAAACTTATTCCAAATAAGTTAGTATTTATCACCATTTTATTAATGAGGAAACATAACTGCTCAAAGATGGGGCTAGTAAGAATCAGCACCAGAATCTGAAGTTCTGTCTCCTAAATCCCTGAGCCACACATCTCTACAGGGTAGTGCCCTTCCTCTCCACTCTCTAAAGCCCGTCTCCCACACCCTCACGCTCCCTACCTTGACCCGTGGACCAGGATTCCACCATGACGTCACTGAACACATGTGAAGAAGTAAATGAAGTGTAGACCCAGGCGCACAGCTCAGATCATCTGGTCCTCGCCCAGGAGAGATGGATCCCTCAGATTGCTGTCAGTAGAGCGCCCTCTGTTGTTTAGGATGCCAAAGTGGGTTAAGGACAGAGGACCAGAAGATTCAAAGTGCTTCCTTATACTGAGCTGACCTAATCTTGAGATGAATTTGTCCCTTTTAAACCAACAACTGTACCCACCCCCATCATAAAGAAAACACTCCTGCTCCATCGGTCAATCCCAAAAGGCTTCAACCCCAAAAAGCAAGAAACATCAATCTCAGTTTTCAAGATTTTGTCCAAAATCAAGTTACAGAATCATTACAAAGGTCCTGAAGTTAGCCTTCACTGTCTGGTTAGATGCTATTTTCCTGTGTTCTCACTGTTCACACAGGAACTTTAGCCTTTATGGCTACTGCCTTGTCAAAGTGTGACTGGGAGAAGGAGGAACGTCTCCTATCTGCGGCAGGATAACAATATTGAACCTGCTGCTTAGAGCAGGAGGCCCCCAATGCTTGCTTTATTTACCCAGAAATTATAAAACATTTAGAGACCCCTAGGGCAAGTTAATCATAAAATATTCAGCAACATCTGTGCCATATTATTTAGTGACAGACTAGACTCGGAAAATATGGCTGCTGCAGGCTGCCCTGCACCACGTCAGCCGTTGGGCTGCGGCTGGGAGGCGCTTTTTCCTGGCCCTTCGTTCCCACTGCCCTCGTTGTCAAGCAGACGTCTCCCACCCCCAGCACCTCACAGTCATGGGGCTACCAGGACAAGCTTAATAACACGTTTGTGCTCAGAGACCCCACGAACAAAGCAATTTCTAACAAAGGCTGCCTGGCCCTGTGAGGGTTGGGGTTGTGTCCCTCTCCGGAACTTAACTATACAGGTGAGTCCCAGCGAGGCAGGGTCACAGGGTCGGGATGGAATTGCCCACAGGCCGAGAGCGCTCACCCGCGCCCAGGAGTCTCCGCATGCGCACTGGATGCTGCTTTGTTCCAGAAACTGACCAGACTACAAACCAAGACACCTGAGTCCTATCAGACGGTCAAATGTTCAATGCTTTGCTTTGCGCAAAGCGCAGTGCTAGCTCTGGCTGCTAGTTCTTCCTCTGCCACCTTGTGACCCTAATACTTGTGTGATCCTCAGAGTGGCTTTCAGGGTGGAAAGGACAAGACAGTCAGTGGAAGAGCTGTTGTAAGTCACACGCCCTTCCTGTCACTAAAGTCCAATAAACAACTGCTCTCTCCACTCCACTCTGCCCCCATTCCCAACTACGTTTGTTTTGAAAAGTTCTCATAGGCTGTAGCATGTCCTCTGCAAGAACTACTGGAGTTGCTGTTGTTCAGTCGCTAAGTCGAGTCTGATTCTTTGTGACCTGGTGGATTATGGCACTCCAGGCTCCTCTGTCCTTCACTATCTCCTAGAGTTTGCATTGAGTCAGTGATGCCATCCAACCATCTCATCCTCCGTTGCCCCCTTCTCCTGCCTTCAGTCTTGGAGTAGATCCTTTACAAGCAGAGTGAACACACATCCCAGCCCCACTGAATTAGAGTTTGCAATTTAACAAGATCCCCATCTGAACAGTAAAATTTGAAAAGCACAGTTCAGGGGTCAGCAAACTTTTTCTTTATAAAGCTAAATAGTAAATGTTTCAGGCTTTGTGGGTCATTTAATCTTGGTCACTACTGAACTATGTCATTGTATTATATATAAGTGAATGAGTGTGGCCGTGTTCCTGTAAAACTTCATTTACAAAAACAGGCTACATAGTTTGCCCATCCTATGTCAGACCAGCATTTTTCTTCAAATATTAGCATTCATTAGCACCACTTAGGGAGCCTGTTAAAACACTGCTTGCCAGTCCCTACCCTCAAAGTTTCTGATTCAGAAAGTTTAGGAAAGGGTCTGGGGATTTATATTTCAAACAAGTTTCCAGGCAATGGCAAACTCTGCTGGGCCAGAGACCACACTTTGCGAATCACTATTCTAGAGTAATCATTTTCAAACCTGGGTGTACATTGGAATAATCTAGGAGTGTTTAAAAATACTCATTTTAGGATAAAGAAGATGTGGTACACATATACAATGAAATATTACTCGGCGATAAAAAAGAATTAAATAATGCTATTTGCAGCAACAAGGATGGACCTAGAGATTATCATACTAAGTGAAGTAAATCAGACAGACAGATATTATATGATATCACTTATATGTGGACTCTAAAACAATGACACAAACAAAGTTATTTACAAAACATAAACAGACTCACAGGCTTTCAAGACAAACTTATGGTTACCAACAGGGAAATGGGTAGGGGAAGGGATACATTAGGAGTTTGGAATTAACATATACATACTACTATATATAAAATAGAAAATCAACAAGGACCTACTACATAGCACAGGGAACTCTACTCAGCATTCTGTAATAACCTATATGGAGCATCTGAAAAAGAATGGACATATGTATAACTGAATCACTTCACCCGAAACTAACAGCAATGTAAGTCAACTATACTCCAATATTTTTAATTTAATTAAAAAAAAAAAAAAAAACTCATTCCTCGACCTCCTCCAGACCAATCAAATCACAATCTCTAAGGATGGGACCCGGCCACACTGATGCTTTTTTAAAGCTCCTAAATGATTTAATGTGCAATCCCTGTTTCGCACATTTAAAAATTACCAATTGTTCCCTAAATGACAATGGCAAGGTGTTAGAAAGACAGAAATGTTACTGAGCTTATCTACACTACCTTTGAAAGATTTAGAGCATCTTAACACAAGAAAGACCTAAGTATTTTACAAAGGGATTTTTTTGAATGGCGCTCACATGGATGGAACACTGTGACTAAGTACAATCTTAAACTTCTAGGTTGTTAAGTGAGTAGGAAAAAACATGGGCTTTCTGAATTTGCTTTCCTATACTGTTTCTGTTTTCAGTTTCACAATAGTTCACCAACAGCAAGTTCCAAGACTCCTTGTTCTTCTAGTTATGTAACCTCAGGTAAGTCACTTAAGCTTGCCTTTCCTTAACTATAAAACGGGAGGGTTCAACTTTTGTCCCTTCCAGCTCTAAATGTATTTTCTTTATGATTTGCATTTTATAAATCATGACTTTTTATAAACATTTCAAATAGTTTTTTCTCTTGGGCAGCAGCAGCGGGCATTGTGTTAATAGGATCAGGCCTAAAGTGAAAGCAACTGCTCACACAGAGATGTCCTGTATGTAATTTTATGTGCAGCAAATCCTCAGCATCATGCAGCTTGCCAACTTTGTGAACCACTGTCAGAAATCAGAATTATGGCCAGGCCAGTATCAGGTAGAGACTTCAGCTACTGTCCCAAGCTCTCAGCTACTTTGAATAGTGACACTGAGACGTGTGAAGAGGAGAAGAGGAGAGTAAATAATCTTAACCGTGAACAAAGGCAATAAAAGCAAAGACCTAGGATACAGGAGACTTTAGGTAGAGAATCCGCCTTCCAATGCAGGAGATGGAAGAGATGTGGGTTCGATCCCTGGGTCGGGAAGATCCCCTGGAGGAAGAAATGGCACCACACTCCAGTATTCTTTCCTGGAAAAGTCCATGGGCAGAGGAGCCTGGTGGGCTACAGTCCATGGGGGTGCAAAGAGTCAAACACAACTGAGCACACGCTCACAAGGAAGAAAAGAAGAGACCCAAGAAAAGTCAACAAAGATATCCCAGCGTGGGTCTGTGAATACAGGTCAAGTGGATGGGATGGATCCCATTTTGGTAAGCATAGAGTAGCTGCCTTCCATACAGTAAATTACTTCTTCCTCCCTAAAATAAATAAAAATCAATCAGCCAAAAACAATTGCTAATACAGTAGAGGAAGGAATAGAGATACTCATATGAACCAGAGGAAAGTAGAGTAGATGGAAAAGAAGTAAGCATATGTAATTGATTTCCTGCACTCATAAACCCGGCCTAACTCACTTGAAAACAGTTCAAATGCCCTAAGAAAGACCAAAAAATTTACAAAATAAGATCAATTCTCATTCTTTGGGAGCCCCCAATGGACAAAGATGCCCCTATTACTGGACAGACAGACTTGGAAGTTAGGAGTCATAATTTCTATATGAATTTAAAAAGGAAGATGTTTTATTAATTTACTTCACTAGATATTCTTTCTACCTAAGAGTCTTTTTCATATTATGCACCCATGGGGACTAGTTTTCCAATAAGATATTTTCTTACTACTATAAATAACCTAGTTAAATTGATACAGTGAAAAAGCAAGTGGAATCATCACTAGCAGCAGTCTAGTAATTCTATCTTTTTTCAACAGAGATGAGAATCAGTATAGGGTAAACCAATCCCTTTCTTCCTTTGAAGCCCTGTGTGAATTCACCCAACAGTTATTTTTACCAAAACATCCACCCTCTTGAGAAATTTCCATCAACCATTCTGCCCTGTTACTCTTCTGGAAGAGAGGAGGAGTGTCTCATCAGATTGTTGAAAATGGGATAAAATGCACAGACATTTTAACCAAATACAGACATGTATTTGGTTGCTTCTTGAGGACAAAAATGAGACTGTAAAAACTGAGAAGTTATGGAATTTGGTTAAATATTATTACTAAGCATGTTTGTTACTCAGTAGGGAGGAACTTTGAAAAAGAAATGAATGTGACAGTTACTGTAGAAAGCAGAAGTATTACACGTTTATGCTCCAATAAGGTGCATATCTGTATTTGCATTTCTTTTTTTAAAATCTGGAATGGACTAACATGTTCTACATTCATCTCCAACTTGCTCTTTTCACATAATAATATATCACTGGACTCCCTCTAGGTCGATATATGTTAATCTGATTTACTTTTTAATTTTGGTGTAACAGTTTTAGTAAAGATTATTATAATTTATTCTACCAGGCTCCCATTAATGTTCATTCTGATTGTTCCCAGCTTGTTTATTTCCTACTACAAACAACATTAAATATCATTATTCACATATCCTTAAGTACTTGTGCTTTTGTTCCATAGTAGAGATTATCAAAAGGAAGTACAAGGTCAAATGATTTGATGTATTTTGTCTTGATAGATATGGCCAGATGCTTTCCTAAAAATTTCAAGCAATTCAAATTTCAACCAGTGAAGTTTGACTACCCATTTTCCAATTTCACCAACACTTAATATTTCCAAAATTTCCCATTTCTACTGCACTAGCAGTTTAATATTTGTTTGCCTGAGTGCAAGTGAAACAGAGTATCTTTTCATGTATTTACTGGCTATTTGCATTCTTCTTTATGTGAATTATCTGTGCATATACTTCACCTATTTTTTTTCTATTAAGTCATTTGCCTTATTTTTACCCATTTATAGGAGGTCATTGTTTATTAGGGTTGTTAAATTTTGCCCATCATAGGTGTTGAAATATTTGTTTCTCTTTCATCTTGTATCTTTTGCTTTCTTTTATGCTATGTTTAAACATAAACATTTTCAGGTTTCTTGAAGTTTAACATATCAGTTTCATTGAAATTGGGTTTCTTGTCTTGCTTAGGAAGTTCACCCCACCCAAGGTTATAAATATATGCTCCTAAATTTCATTATTTTATACTTCTACATTGAAATCTTTAAAATATCAGAAATGTATTTGTTTTTCATTTGAACAAAATTTCTTTATTTTTGCATTTAAAAAATAAAAATACATGGACTTCCCTGGCAGTCCAGAAATTAAGACTTCACCTTCCTGTGCAGGCAGTGTGCGCTTGATCCCTGTTTGGGGAGCTAAGATCCCACATGCCTGGCAGCCAAAACAGCAACATAAAACAGAAACAGTATTGGTGCAAATTCAAAAAAGACACCAAAAAACTTTAAAAAACTAAAAATACAGAAGTATAAAAAGAACTTTTAAAAACAAAAATCCCTCATTTCCTATTACCCCAAAAAGTTTTGTTAGTTTTTGCATATTCATTTTCAGTTGTTTATGATTGCAATCACTAATATCCATACAGTTTTTAATTCTGGCTTTGAATTTTTTTTATTTTTTAATTGGTGATAATTGCTTTACAATATTGTGCTGGTTTCTGCCATAAAACAACTCAAATCAGTCATAAGTGTATATATATATATATATATACTCCCTCTTGAGCCTCCCTCCCAAAATGAATTTTATTATTGAGGTAAAATTCACATACAGAGAAAAACACAGATTTTTAAGGGTACAGTTTTACAAGCTTTGACAAATGTACACATCCATGTGGGGCTTCCCAGGTGGCTCAATGGTAAAGAATCTGCCTGCCAATGCAGGAGACAGAGGAGACTTGGGTTCAACCCCTGGGTCAGAAAGATTCCCTGGAGGAGAAAATTGTAACCCACTCCAGTATTCTTGCCTGGAAAATCCCATGGACAGAGAAGCCTGGGGCCTTCAGTCCATGAGGTCGCAGAGTCGGACACAACTGATCAGCTGAGAACGCATACATACATCCATATAAAAAAAACCTCTGAAGATGCAGAACATTTCCATCACTCCAAAGAATTTTTCATGCCGCTCTTCATCATTAATGGAGGACCTCACTGACAACCACTGTTCTGATTTCTACCACATGTCAGTTTTGCCCATCACTGAATTTCCTATTAATGGACTCTTATAAGGGAACTCTTTCCTGTCTATATTCTTTCACTCAATACAATGTTTCTAAGATTTTTCCATGTCATTGCTAGCTGTATTTCATTGTATAAATATATGAGCTTACCTATTCTCCTGTTGAGGGATATTTGGGCTGTTTCCAATTTGGAGATTCTATTAATAAGCTTCCATGATCCATGAACATTCACATACACATCTTTTTCTTTTTTTTTTCTTTTTGGACAGATAGGATAGATGTTTTCACTTCTCCCCAGGGAAATACCTAGAAGTAGAAATGACACACCTCAGAGAAGGTGAAGGTTCAAACATTTTAAGAAACTGCCAAACCATTTTCCAGGATGAGTATACCATTTTCTACACCCACAAACAAAATACAGTTCTATTGCCTCAAACCTTTGCCAACATTTGGTGTAGGCTTCCTAATTTTAGCCACATCAGTGGGTTTGAAATGGTTTCTCACTGTGATTTAAATTTGCACTTTCCTAATAACTAATGATGTTGAATCTCTTTTCATGTCCTTAATACCACTTAAATTGGGTGATAGATCTTTTATTATTGAGTTATAGAAGTTCTTTATATGTTTTAGCTACAATCCTTTTGTATATGTACAAATACATATTCATATACAGATGAATACACTTTTCCATCTCAGGCTTTTGTTTTCGTTTTCTTCACAATGTCTCTTAATGAGAAAGCACATATAATTTTAATAAGGTATGAAAGTGAAAGTGAAGTCGTGTCCGACTCTTTGCGATCCCATGGACTGTAGTCTATCAGGTTCCTCCGTCCATGGAATTTTCCAGGCAATAATACTAGAGTGGGTTGCCATTTCCTTCTCCAGGGGATCTTCCCGACCCAGGGATTGCACCTGGGTCTCCCTCATTGTAGACAGATGCTTTACCCTCTGAGCCACCAACGCATTAATTTTTTATGTATAGTTAGTGATTTTCATAAGAAATCTGTGTCTTCCCTGAGTTTACAAAGATATCCTCCTATGTTTTCGTCTAGAAACTTTATAATTTACCACTTAAATATGTCAATGATTGATTCTTAATTTTGTTTATAGTGTGAAGTAGGCCTTGAAGTTCATTTTTTTCCATGTGTTTAATCAGTTCTCCCATAACCACTAGAAATCTTTGAGAGGACAAGACTAATCCAGTCAGAATGGAAAGATAAAAAATAGCTGCAATGCCTAGGGCTGTCAAAGATAAGGAGAACTAGGCATTCTTATGCCTAAGTATATACCTATATTTATAGGTATATAAATATAAATCATAAATTTATGATACCTTTCTTCAAAGCAATTTGGCAAAAGATCAAGTTCCTTGAAATATCTACAAACTTTAAACTAGAAATTTAATTTCTAATAATTTAGGCTAAGGAAATAACTCACATGCCCAAAGATTTCTATACAACAATAGTCACAGGACAGAGGTAATCTAAGTGTCCAAAATCAAAAAATAGGTAAAATAAAGTATGATACTTATGATAAATTTTTAACAGAATTTTATGTAGCTATTAAAATTGGCTCATAAATGTTTTACAATATTTTATATATTTGTAAAATATTAAGTGAAAAAGAAGTATAAGACATCAAACATCATTTAACTACATTTTTGCAAAAAGATGAAGTAAAAGATTAGAAGGATATACACCAAAATGTTCTCCTCTTGACAAGGGTGCCCACTCTCACCACTACTATTCAACATAGCTTTGGAAGTGTTGGCCACAGCAATCAGAGCAGAAAAGGAAATAAAGGGAATCCAGATGGGAAAAGAAGTAAAACTCTGTTTGCAGATGACATGATCCTCTACATAGAAAACCCTAACAGAATAGAATAGAAACAGAATAGAAAGCCCAGAGATAAAACACGTACCTATGGACACCTTATCTTCTACAAAGGAGGCAAGGATATACAGTGGAAAAAAGACAACCTCTTTAACAAGTGGTGCTGGGAAAACTGGTCAATGACCTGTAAAAGAATGAAACTAGAACACTTTCTAACACCATACACAAAAATAAACTCAAAATGGATTAAAGATCTAAATGTAAGAACAGAAACTATAAAACTCCTAGAGGAGAACATAGGCAAAACACTCTCCGACATAAATCACAGCAGGATCCTCTATGACCCACCTCCTAGAATATTGGAAATAAAAGCAAAAATAAACAAATGAGACCGAATGAAACTTAAAAGCTTTTGCACTACAAAGGAAACTATAAGCAAGGTGAAAAGACAGCCTTCAGAATGGGAGAAAATAATAGCAAATGAAGCAACAAAGGATTAATCTCAAAAAAATACAAGCAACTCCTGCAGCTCAATTCCAGAAAAATAAATGACCCAATCAAAAAATGGGCCAAAGAACTAAACAGACATTTCTCCAAAGAAGACATACGGATGGCTAACAAACACATGAAAAGATGCTCAACATCACTCAGTATGAGAGAAATGCAAATCAAAACCACAATGAGGTACCATTACACGCCAGTCAGGATGGCTGCTATCCAAAAGTCTACAAGCAATAAATGCTGGAGAGGGTGTGGAGAAAAGGGAACCCTCTTACACTGTTGGTGGGAATGCAAACTCGTACAGCCACTATGGAAAACAGTGTGGAGATTCCTTAAAAAATGGAAATAGAACTGCCATATGACCCAGCAATCCCACTTCTGGGCATACACACTGAGGAAACCAGATCTGAAAGAGACACGTGCACCCCAATGTTCATCGCAGCACTGTTTATAATAGCCAGGACATGGAAGCAACCTAGATGCCCATCAGCAGATGAATGGATAAGGAAGCTGTGGTACATATATGCCATGGAATATTACTCAGCCATTAAAAAGAATTCATTTGAATCAGTTCTAATGAGATGGATGAAACTGGAGCCCATTATACAGAGTGAAGTAAGCCAGAAAGATAAAGATCAATACAGTATACTAACACATATATATGGAATTTAGAAAGATGGTAACAATAACCCTATATGCAAAACAGAAAAAGAGACACAGATGTACAGAACAGACTTTGGGACTGTGGGAGAAGGCGAGGGTGGGATGTTCTGAGAGAATAGCGTTGAAACAAGTATACTATCAAGGGTGAAACAGATCGCCAGCCCAGGTTGGATGCATGAGACAAGTGCTCAGGGCTGGTGCACTGGGAAGACCCAGAGGGATGGGATGGGGAGGGAGGCGGGAGGGAGGATCAGGATGGGGAACAAATGTAAATCCATGGCTGATTCATGTCAATGTATGGCAAAACCCACTACAATATTGTAAAGTAATTAGCCTTCAACTAATAAAAATAAATGAAAAAAAAAGTTCTACTCTTAAAAGAATAGTTTGCTCCTTGAACCCGTTCATTCTTTAACCCTCTACAAAATTAGGAGTTGGGGTTACAGGTTATGATATTTTTCTGGTCTCTATCTCCTTTTTTTTTCCTACAATTATCGTATGTTGTTTTTGTACTAAGGGGAAAAAAAAGACAATAATTTTAAAAGAAAAAATAGAGAGCCTCTAAACCCATTATGTATTTTGGTCACGATTCTTCCCCAGTCAACTTCAAAACAGCTGTATTTCAGCTAATTGCTACTTTTCCCTGGTGCAGATATCAATGTGGCTACATGGCAGATTTACAATGACTGGCGCTCTCCTCAGCACGTCTATTATTTTCATCACAGCTCTGGTCGGTGTGTGTCATGCAGGCAACCATGGAGAAGCAATGAAGCAGCTCACCATTGCTGCCACAGAGTCAAACAGGAAATAAAAGACTACGTTAAGAAAAGGAGTCATTTGTATCAGTTATATCCAGAATTCCAGCTTTCATCTAAAGAAGAAAATTAGGGGAAATTGGAATTGCATTTAGTGTCCATGTGTGATAACAAAGAGAACCTTGCTCCTCACCTATTTCCTTCCACCTCCATACAATTCATGCTATCATTTTATATATTTGATCTGCTTATGCAGATAATAAGGAGGATATACTGATTCTTATTCTGTTTCTTTTTCTATGTCTGTAATTTAATTTTTGTTCTATCAATGGGCCACATTGACCGTACCTGGAACTACAGGCTTCTCTTATCCCTTGAGCTAAAAGCACAATTTGTTATGATCTGTTACCCTCTTCTGAAGTAAAATTATTCTATTGGGAAAGGAATAGTTTGCTCCCAGCTCCTATTCACTCTCTAGTCCTCCATAGAATTGCATGATGTTGAAACCAGAAAGGTCTTAGAGAATAAAAGCCATCACTTAGAGTGCTCACTATAGGACAGGCCTTATTCTACAAGCCATGCATATACATTAACACATTTAATCCTTACAACTTTAGGGTAGATTCTATCATTCCAAAGATCAGGGAACTGAGACACAGAGAGGTTAGGTTCAGTTGTCCAGTATCACACAAGAAGCATCCCGGGATTGGAACAGAGGCAATCTGGCCCCAAAATCCCCTTAACCTCCACATTCTGCCTCTCGGTCATCACATGACCATCCGGTCCTCTAGAGACCACCAAGTACCATTCTTACTATAGAAAAATAGAAAACACAGACTACAAAAGCAATACATTATTCATGCATCTGTCTTTTATTTTTATTTATGGTGTTTCTGACAGAGTACATTTTACTCTTTATGTACCAAATCTATCTTAAATTTTATGGTTTCTGCCTGTGACGGCATTATTAAATTTCCATGCCTCCAGATGATATATAGATATAGTCTCCTGCATTTGCTTCAGTTCTTCTACATTTGTTTACTTATTCTATACTCTATTTACTTCAGTTCTTTTGAAACATTTATATCTCTCATTTGGGTGGAATTTCTTTTGATGTGTTACGAGGTAACTTTTCCACAAATTGTTTAGTCTACTGTCTGAAGTGATTTACAATACATTAATCCTTTTCCCACTGATTTTAAATGTGACCTTTACCACAAGAGTCTGTTTCAGCACTTCCTTCTAGTCCATGGATCTAGTCCAGAGTCTCTTACTAGGACGCTTTTTTCCTATATTCTGATTTTTAATACATTTTAATATTTTATTGGGAAACATTCTCCTAAAATTTATCAATCTTTTGTAAAGTTTTCCTCAATATTTGGAAAATAATTAATATCATTTAATCTAACCTCTCATTCAAGTCCCCTTTTCATGACCTTCGGAAAGAGCTTCCTTAAAAAAATCACAGTGCTACAGTGTTTTATGGATTATTCAAGTAAAACATTCTCATTATGTTAAAAATCCTATAATATAAAATCTTAGAAATTGAAAGCCACCCTATTCTCACTATCCATCAATAATCTGCTTTTGGGTGTGTATCTTTCCATTCTTTTTTTTATGCGCCCATACACACTTACATATACTACTGAATTACATATTTTATACTGCATAAAACAACTTTCATTTAATAATACATTGTGTATTTCATTCCATGAAAGTGTGGATTTCTTTTTATGTGCCCCTGCCAGCACCCACCATCTTCTTCCAACTCTGTTGTTTTCTAGTAACCTTTTGTGTAAATGAATATAAAAGATAGGGAAGTAGAATTTTATACTTTCGCCATCTAAAAAATCTTAACTTAGGAAGAAAAGATCAAACACTGGGTCTCTAACACAGAGAAGATGGTGAGTAGAAGGAATCACAGTATTTTTCTTTTTTTTTTTTTTTTACCCCTTTTTTCAAACAGGGTCTGTTTCATAAGGTAAGGCATGAGTGGGTAGTAAGGGAAGATGAGGAGATATTTCTTAACCCACCCTCAGTTAACAAACTTTTTCCCTTTAACCCTTTTAGGTGGGATAATTTAGTTTTACGATTTTTGTTATTGTTGTTGTTGTTTTCATTTTGTTGTTGTTTTGTTGTTGTTGTTGTCCCCCCCTAGGCATTTTCATGCAAAGTTGGGAAAGGCGATGTCAGAAACTGCTAGTGAAATTGAAAGGATTAGTCACTAATTCGTGTCTCACCCTGTGACCCCATGAATTGTAGCCTGCCAGGCTCCTCTGTCCATGGAATTCTCCAGGAAAGAAAACGGGAGTGGGTAGCCATTCCTTTCTCCTGGAGACCTTCCTAACCCAGGGATCAAACCTGACTCTCCTACATTGCAGGCGGATTCTTTACGGTCTGAGCCACCAAAGACTCCTAACAAACTACTATTTCAAACACTGCAGTTTCCTATCATTAGACTCAATTAGGGGGTCTTGAAAGCCAGTGAAACATGAAAGCAAGGGAAACGGACCTTCCCACCTCTCTGCTACACTTGAGCCTCTTTCGCACAGGTTACAAACACTAACCTGGGAACTCACACAGGTCAGATGGGGATAAATCACTATAAACAGCCACAATTTTTAAAATACTCCAAGCATTAGGTTGAGGTTAATTAGAAGGATGAGTTTTGTCATAAGGCCAAACACTTCCTCTAACCTGAAGTAAAGATCATTCCGGGCATGTCATTCAAGGTGACAGGGAAGACCCAGTATCACTTCATATTTGCCGGTGTAATTTTTCATATGAGCTTTTTACAATTTTCTACTTGAACTAAGGAATTTGAAGAAAAATAAAATAACTAGTACCCGTGTTCAGTATTCCTTTCCACGCGTGAATATAGTCCCTAGACAATTTCCTTAGAGAAAATATCAGTTCAATAAAAAGGAATGCTGAGAGCACAGAATGTGATCTGGGTTACGAAGTAACAGTTCGTACTGAGGGCCATTCACTAACGCGCTAAATACAAAGGATCACAATATGCATTTTACGTCTTCAAGTCATCTGTTGAAATACTACAGTGTAAGTGTAGCCCGAGGAAGAATATTCCCTAAAATAAAAATATTTGACTTGATTCTTCAGTAAGTGATGTGCACTATTTAGTTTCCAGGGGTCATAAAAATCTGTCCTTTATGCCCTTGCATAAAGGTTTGGACTTGCCACTACAAGTTACTAAAAATATTGGTGGAATTAGCACAGGGTTCCCTCAGGCACTTGGAGCTGAAATCCTACGCCTAGAAACTGCTGTCAGTTTTGAAATCACCCCGCTTGGCTGAGTCAATTGCTCGCTCATGCGCATGTCTACTGGGGAGCAAGGGTCCCTTGTGGCAGATTTGGAAGGTGTCTTCCCCATATACCAAAAGAGGGAGAGATACGCTCAAAAATATCTTTCTTCCTTATTCACACCTCGGGCACCATGTTATTCTGGGAATGAATACATTACTGTCAGTGGGAGGGTGTGTAAGTATTCGTAGGTCTTTTGCAGCCTTCCCTGTTCCCAAAACAGGTTTGTGTTTATGTGATATTTCAGGATGAAGCACCTAACCTGAATCCTGGAACGCAGTACCCAACAGATGTTGGAGGAATGAATGATTCAGGAAAGCAACCCAGAAACTCTTTTCCAGGAATTATATTGCAAAATACTCAGGGCCCAGAGCAATTCACTTGTTAAGTACCGTATATTTCTTGTATATACCAGTACCTTTCTGGACTATAAAGAGGCTGAATGCTGAAGAATTGATGCTTTCGGGCTGTGGTGCTAGAGCAGACTCTTGAGAGTCCATTGAACAGCAACGAGATCAAACCAGTCAATCCTAAAGGAAATCAACTCTGAACATTCATTGGATGCTGAAGCTAAAGCTCCAATACTTTGGGCACCTGATGAAAATAGCTGAATCATTGGAAAAGACCCTGATGTTAGAAAAATTGAAGGCAGGAGGAGAAGAGGGCAACAGAGGATGAGATAGTTGAATGGCATCACTGATTCAATGGACATAAATTTGGGCAAACTACAGGAGATGGTGTGGGACAAGGAAGCCTGGTGTGGTGCAGTCCATGGGATCGGGAAAAGTCAGACATGACTTGGCGACTGAACAACAACATCAACATTTCTTGTACCTTTGTTTGTTTCCATAATGCTCATCCTGATCTAGATGTTGGACAGTAGTTTAGGAAAGCACAACTTTCTTTGCCAACATAGCCTTACCCCTAGCTTCTGTCTTTCTGAACTTTCTCCTAAATGAATCTCCTCAAGATCCTTCTATCTTTGCTCAAGCCATTACTGCTTCTCAGATGACCTCCTGAAGACTCATCTATAACAGTTTGAATGATTTAAGTCACAGCTCAAAATTCATCCCTTGTGTGACTCTTTCCCCAGCAACCAGCCATCCCTCCCCACCTATCTTCACCCCTCAACACACCCACTAGGTATGTGCTCATTGCCCTGACATTTCTAGTGTTCTTTCTTGATAGTTGTTCTCAAACTACTGATGTTGTGCCTATATTTTATCTCTCCTTACTTATATATGTCTTCATGAAAGTATCTTTTGCATCTTCTGGACACACTCCCTTCCATACTGCCCCACAGGATCAATTTACCTATGTTCTATAAAGTAAGAACTCAAGGAATGCTTCACTGTTCAAAGATCTCACATCACAATGTATCAGTTAAAACATGAAGCAGTTTTTTGTTTGGCAGTTCTCTGGGTAATCTGTACAGCTCTCTGCATCTGGCTTCATAAACACACATCTCATAAAGTCACAACCCACACTCTGGAGATATCTCCTAAATGCTGATCTTCTATAAGGCCATCCTTACAGGACCTTGCAAGTAATTTCAGGTCAAAAAGTGTTTTTTTGTGTGTGTCTAGACTTCCTTCTGCTTGTCTAACATAACAATAGACTCTTCGAGAGAAAGGTATCACTTCACAAAATCATCTTTACTCTGAGAGCAAAACAACTTTCATATTTTATTATTGTACAAGGTAAAAAATATCAACCACTGTCCTGCTCCAACTTCTCAGGTGATAATGCTAAAGGAACTCAGGAAAGAGCTTTGTAAGGCAGGGTAGGGTATTCAGCTTTTCTTCTAGGGCACAGGCAGCCACTGGAGCGCTTTAAGAAGAGTAAGTCTTTCTTAAAGATCCCTCAGGCTGCAGGGTGAAGAGCAGCTCGTGGTGAAGAGGATTACAGAAGGAGTCTATAGAGTAATCCCCCTGAGGATGGCCTGGACCATATCAATCTTTCCTAAGAGCATATTGGAAAATAACTGTGGAGAAAATTGGCAGATAATTAGGAATAGGAAATCAAATATATCTCTTTGCAGTACAGTCTGGGAAAAGATAATAGAAGTGGAGACAAAAAGCACAGAACCCTGAGCATCCTGGGTGACTGTTGGGGGAGAGAGCTGAGAGGGGTGCATAGGCAACCAACAGAGCTGATAAGATGGTGAGGCTGTGCCCTGATGCTTCTCCTAGGTCTCTGTTCTATGTGGGGTTCAGGAGAGCCCCCCATACATTGGGAGAAGTGCTCTTGGCTGTACGTTAGGATTTCTCCCAGAGCTATACCAAGCTGAGAAGGCTAATTAGAGTCTACCTGAGGTACATGAGTTGCAGGTACCTGCTGATAACGCAGGAGCTCAGTGGCTAACAAGAACAAGTTCACCTGTGGCCGTGAAACTGGGCTCTCGGCACTCTTCAACTACTAAAGTAATCCAAGATTTGACCCAACATATGCGGGGAAACTATTTTACAAAGGTTAGGGCATGGGAAATAATGTTTATTGATCTACTCTGTCAAGCTGTAGTGGTTATTTTATATTTTATTTTCATTGTTTCCTTAATTTTTTTCCATCAGGCCCCAGCAGAGTAGTTATGACCATTCTCAATTTATAGGAAAGTAAACTAAAGCCCAGAAAAGGCAGTGCCATATAGCCAATGAGTAGGAAGGCTGGTTTTCTATTTCAAAGCTTATATTTTAAGAACTCCATGTACATAATATAGCTTTGACTTCTCTAAAAGAACAGGGAAAAGTGATATCTTAAAAAGCAAACAATTGTGCAAAATAACGTAGCTTTATTTTGAGTTTTATAGATGAAATACATGCTTACTTAGGATAATGTAACTTTTAATAATTTTTAAATAATTTTTCAGTAACACAGATGTGCTAACTATCACTTCTGGGCAATGTTCTTTTTGCTCAGGTGGAAATCCCTAAGCTTTAGACCCACATACTTACTTCCTACACCTACTACTCTCAGAGCACTCTATTCCCTCTGGCCAGAATTCCTATCTAGGCCCATCCATGCTCCCTTCCCTTCCTGATAACTTCATCAACATCTATAGTACTTGGTCCACATTTCCTTCAAAGCCTCTTTTGCATCCTTCACCTTGCCCACCACCTTCCCCTAACAGACAAGAATCACTCTGTCCTCTACCCACTGCAAACTGTCACTGGGGCCTCTAAAAGCAATCCTACTGAACTCCTCCACTGAATTCTGACCTCCAAGAGGGTAGGGACCAAGTCTTATTTGTCTTTATGCCATGAGCAAAAATGCCATGGCACAGCTTGCAGCACAACCTGGCTACAGGGAAGAATATAAAATCTCTACTATTAAATAGAAGGCACGGTGTGGCAGTTAGGAACACTGACTCAGAGTCAGACTGCCTGGCTTAAAAACATGACCTTGCCCTCACTATTTGTAAATTTGGACAAGTTACTTAACCTCTCAATTTTCTCATCTGTCAAATGGGGATAATGATAACCCCTACCTCATAGCGAGAATATATGAATTTAATGAGACAGTACCTGTAAAGAACTTCAAAGAGTACCTGGCACTAACTAAAGATTTGTTTTAAAATATTTTTTTGAAATGATAAAAACTATCTTATTCACAAGACAGAAATCGACTCACAGAATTAAAGAACAAACTTATGGTTATCCGGGGGAAGAGTGCTGGGGAGGGAAAGATTGGGAGTTTGGCATTGACATGTACACATTGCTATATTTAAATAGGATAACCAATAAGAATGTACTGTATGGCTTAAGGAACTCTGCTCAATATTCTATAATAACCTAAATGTGAAAGGAATTTGAAAAAGAATAGAATATGTACATGTTCTGAAATGTCCTGAATCATTTTTCTGTACACCTAAAACTAACACAACATTGTTAATCAACTATACTCCAAAATAAATTAAAACTTTTTAATAAATAAAAATATTTTTTTGAAAAACATAAACAGGCTAACAAACATAGAAAACAAATTTATGATTACCAAAGAGGAGAGGGGTGGGGAAGGATAAATTAGGAGCTAGAGACAAACAGATACACACTACTATATATAAAATAAACAACAAGGACCTACTGTATAGCACAGGAAACTATATTCAATATCTTGTAATAATCAGGGAGAGAGCAAGATGGTGGAGGAGAAGGTGGAGGTGGACGTGGAGTACATCTCTCTCCACAGATACATCAGGAATACACCTTCAGACAGAGAAGAGTGTGCAGAACACCAGCTAAGAGCAGACAGGAGTACCTGACCAGTGGAAAAGAATATATAGAACCATGCAAAACTCAGTAGGACAAAGGAACTAGGGGGAAAAACAGGAGTGTTAGTAGGACTGGACCTGCCCTAGGTGGGTGGGGGAACTGAAGCAGGGGGTCTGATCCCCACATTGGGGCAATTGTCTGAGTTAGAGGAGAAATATTTAAGACTGAGAGTGAAACAGCTGATCTGTGGAAGCCTAAATGGAAAGAGAATCAGCCTTGCGACAGCCATACCTACCCCAGACAGGAACTGGTCCCCTGGAAGGCTCAGCGGCTGGGAGCAGGGATTTAGGGACTGTGGAGCAATTTCAAAGTGAGGGCTGCTGTTGACTCCGGAAAGATGGATCAAGGTGATGTGAGGAACGAAACTGTGGTGGGAAATGCCTGTGGAGGAAAGCCAGGCAGCCACAGAAACAAGGTGATACCACTGAGTCACGCGTAGGGGGTGGAGCCATCTCCGTAGCCTCTCTCCCCACACGCCAGCATCAGCAGCTGAACAATAGAGAGGCTGACCCATCAAATGCCTGACCCACTGAACTATAGAGTAGGACACCACCCAGGGTGCCCCTTTAAGTGCCTGATGTGCCGATCTTCAAGGTAGGACCCAGCTGGGGTGGGGGGGTGGGGCCTCTATGTGCCTGATGTGCTGAACAATAGAGAAGGACCCCAGGCAAGGGAACCCTCTAAATGCCTGAATGGGTGGCACTATAGAGAAAGACAGGCCAAAGAAGCCTTCTGATCACCAGCTACAAGAGGCTCAAAAAAACACTCTGATAGGGCCATAACTCCTGTGATGGAGTCACAGTTGGCGCCACCAGGGTCCCCACAAGCCAAACAGCTGCGTCACCTTCACACTCAGCTCTCACTGGGGCAGAGCTGACACAGGCAAAAAATTCTTGCATCTATGCGTGCAGGGTTGCTTTGGTCGTATCCAACTCTTTGCAATCCTGTGGCCTGCCATGCTTCTCTGTCAGAGATGCAGAGATGGGGGTTCTCCAGAGAGGACGGTTCTCCAGGCAAGACTACTAGAGCATATTGGCCAATACTGGTTGCCGTACCCCTCTAGAACACTGTATTTCCTGCTGTCCTAGCTGCCAACTCCCCTGAGTACCTGCTGCTGCCAGAACCCCCGTGACCCAAGCAGCTGCACCGCCTCCACACCTGGCCCTCACTGGAGCAGACCCAAGTCCTCCAGGGCAGCCTCAGGAGCAAACCCCAGTGGATGACCCACATGCAGAGGTGGAAATAAAACCACAATTGAAACCCAGGGGCAGTGTGGCTAAGGAAGAAGACCCAAAACCTTCCCACCAGCTGTGCAAGCTGCAGATTAAATCCACATGATCAACTAGGCAGACTCTGTGTCTATGGAATATATAAAAGTTTACTGAGAGCTCCCACAAAAGAAAACGCACTAGTTCAGATAGCTGTGGACATTGGAGTAAAGACCAGATTAGCATCTGAGCTGCCCCCACAGCAGGTCCAGCGATCAGGAAAGTGTTGGAGGACATCCTAGGGAGGTAACGTGGACCGTGACTGCCAGCGAGGGAAAGGACTCTGACAGCAGTGACTGAAGAAAATCATTTGTTATTCACATGTTTTGACGTGTACTGTAGAATCTTTTGGATTATTTTTCCCCTCTCTGCTGTAGTTGTCAATTTTATTGGCTCTATGAAATCCAATTAAGTTTTTGAGCAATTTTTTTTCTCAGTCACATCTTTATTGTTATAAACCACTGCATTTACCTTGGGCTTTTGCAGTTCTGTGGAGTTTTCCTTTTATTTTTATTTATTTTTTACTCTTTTTTTCATTGTAATTCTTAATTTTTTTAACCTATTATCATTCTTTCTACATTTATTCCTTTGTTTGCTATTCCTACTGTTCTTTTCCCCTTGCAGTTAATCTTTAACATATAAAAATCTTCTTTATCTACCTCTATTTAACTTTGCATATCTATTCTTTTTCCTTTTCTTCCTCTGTTTTCCTCTCAACATATTTGTTAGTTTTACTTTCATTGCTTTATTCCCCAACTGGCACGTTCCTTTAGTTTTGTTTTCCATTTGTGCTTTAATTAGTTCTGTTCTTAACTGGTATATATAATTTTTTATTTCCTTTGTTCACCGGGTCAATCTATTATACTTTATTTTTCTTGGACAGTTGATTTTGCTTACACGTGTAAATGTATATGTGTATATTGAGTCACACCTTTTACTGTTGTTATAAACCTCTGCCTCTACATTGAGCTTTTGCAGTTCTGTGGAATTGTCCTTTTTTTCCCCCTTTTTTCTTTCTTCTTCCTTTTTTTCCCTATTTTTTATACTTTTAATTTTAATAAATTTAACCTGATTATATTTTTTCTACATTTAATCTTTTGTTTGCCTTTCCTACTGTTCTTTTCCCCTTGAACTTTATCTTTGATATGTATAGATCTTATTCATCTACCTCTATTTAACTTTGAGTATCTGTTCTTTCTTTCTTTTCTTTCTTTCCTTTCCTCTCAACATATTAGTTAGTTTTCTTTTCATTGCTTTATTCCCCATTTGGCACCTTGCTTTAGTTTTTTTTCCAATTTGTGCTTTAGTTAGTTTTCTTCTTAACTGGTAGGTATAAATTTTTATTTCCTTTTTTCTCCAGGTCAATCTACTGTACTTTGTTGGACTGTACTTTATTGTACTTGGACGTTCTGACTTGCTCATGGGTGTATATGTATATGTATATATTCCATTAATTTACTTATTATTTGCCTGATTTTCTAACTGCCATTTGTCTGGGGTTCATTTTTGGTTTCTCATTTTGGGGTATTTGTTTTAATCTCACTTAATGCCATAACAAACCACTTGTGGCATCTTTGTTCCTGACCAGAGATCAAGCCCTGAGCCTTTGGAGTGGGAGCACTGACTCCAAGACCCTAGACTACCAGAGAGCTAACCCCAGGGAGTATCAGATAGTGAGAACTCACACAAAGGAAACCACTTAAATACAAGACCCAGCATCATCTAACCACCAGTAGCACCCTGTGCAGGATGCCTCATCTAAACAACAAACAAAACAAAAGTACAAACCCACCCAGTCATCAGCAGACAGGATTACACCTCACTCAGCCTTGCCCATCAGAGGAAAAACAAACAGAAACTCAGCACAAATCTCACCCTATACAAAGCTTACACAAACAACTGCACCAACCTTAGGAGGAGGGCAGAAACCAAAAGGAAGAAAGAATTCAACCTTCTTCAAGGAAAGAATTCAACTTTCCTTGAAGCCTGAAAAAAGGAGACCTCAAACACAATAAGTTACAAAAAAAAAATACTGAAAAGACAGAGAAATACTACACAAATGAAGGAACAAACAACAAATGCAGAAGTCCAAATAAATAAAGAGGAATTAGGCAAACTCCCTGAAAAAGAATTCAGAACAATGACAGCAAAGATGATCAAAAACCTTGAAAACAAAATAGAGAAAATGCAAGAATCAACTAACAAAGACCTAGAAGAATTAAAGAATAAACATACAGAGACAAACAACACAATTACTGAAATTAAAAATACTCTAGAAGGAATCAGTAGCAGAATATCTGAAGCAGAAGAACAAAACAGTAAGCTGGAAGATAAAAGGGTAGAAATAACTTCTGAAGCGCAGAATAAAGTAAAAAGAATGAAAAGAACTGATGATAGTCTCAGAGACCTCTAGGACAACATCAGACACACCAATATTTGAGTTATAGAGATCCAAAAAGAAGAAAAGAAAAAGAAAAGGTGAGAAAATTTTTGAAGAGATTATAGTTGAAAATTTCCCCAACATGGAAAAGGAAATAGTCAATCAAGTTCAAGAGGCACAAAGAGTCCAATACAGAATAAGCCCAAGGAGGAACAGGCCAAGACACATACTAACCAAACTAACAAAGACTAAACACAAAGAAAGAATATTAAAAGCAGCAAGGGAGAAGCAACAAGAAGCAGCAAGGGAGAAGTAACATACAAGGGGAACCCCATACACTACTCTGCAGGCCACAAGGGAATGGCTGGATATATTTAAAGTACTGAAAGGGAAAAATCTACAATCAAGATTGCAGTACCCAGCAAGGATCTCATTCAAAACTGATGGAGAAAAAATATCTTTTCAAACAAAAGTTAAGAGAATTCAGTACCACCAAAACAGCTTTACAACAAACGTTAAAGGGATTTTATATATTAAAGAAATACAAGAGAAGAAAAAAGATCTACAAAATCAACTCCAAACAATTAAGAAAATGGCAATAGGAACATATATATCAATAATTACTTTAAATGTAAATGGATCAAATGTTCCAACCAAAAGACACAGACTGGCTGAATGGATACAAAAACAAGACCCATATATATGCTGTCTACAACAAACCCACTTCAGATATAAAGACATGTAGAGACTGAAATTTAGAGGATGGAAAAAATATATTTCATGCAAATGGAAAGCAAAAGAAAGCTGGAGTAGCAATCCTCATGTCAGACAAATAAACCTTAAAATAAAGAAGATTACAAGAGATAGGGAAGGACACCACGTAATGATCAAGGGATCAATCCAAGAGGAAGACATAACAATTGTAACTATGCCCAACATAGGAGCACCTCAATACATAAGACAAACACTAACAGACATAAAAGGAGAAATGGGCAGTTACACAATAATAGTAGGAGACTTTAACACCCCACTCACACCAATGGACAGATCATCAAAACAGAAAATTAATAAGGAAACACAAGTCTTAAATGATACATTAGATGAGATGGATCTCATTGATAGCCTCAGGACATTCTATCCAAACGCACAAGAATACACCTTCTTCTCAAGCGCACATGGAACATTCTCCAGGATACACCACATCTTGGGTCACAAATCAAACCTCAGTAAATTTAAGAAAACTGAAATCATATGAAGCATCTTCAACCACATCACTATGAGACTAAATATCAATTATAAGAAAAAAAAAACTGTAAGAAACACAAACACATGGAGATTAAACAACACATTTCTAAATAACCAACAGGTTACTGAAGAAATCAAAAGAGATATTAAAAAATTTCTAGAAACAAATGACAATGAAAACATGACAACTCTAAACTTATGGGATGCAGTGAAAGCAGTTCTAAGAGGGAAGTTTATAGCAATACAATCCTACCTCAAGAAACAAGAAAAACATTGAATAGACAACCTAACTTTACACCTAAAACAACTGTAAAATGAAGAACCAGAAAAACCCAAAATTATTAGAAGGAAAGAAATCATAAAGATCTGAGCAGAAATAAATGAAAAAGAAATGAAAGGAACAATAGTAAAGATTAATAAAACGAAAAGCTGGTTCTTTGAGAAGATAAAATTAACAAGCCTTTAGTGAGACTCATCAAGAAAAAAGAGAGAAGAATCAAATCAACAAAATTAGAAATGAAAAAGGAGATGTTACAACAGACAATGCAGAAATACAAGGATTATAAGAGAGTATTATGAACAACTACATGGCAATAAAATGGATAACCTGGAAGAAATGGACAGATTCTTAGAAAAGTTCAATCTTCTAAGACTGAACCAGGAAGAAATAGAAATTATGAACAACCCAGTCTCAGGCACTGAAATTGAAACTGTGATCAAAAATCTCCCAAAATACAAAAGCCCAGGACCAGATGGCTTTACAGGAGAATTCTATCAAACATTTCAAGAAAAGCTAATGCCTATCCTTCTAAAACACTTTCAAAAAATTGCAAAGGAAGGAACACTTCCAAATTCATTATATGAGGCCACCATCACCCTAATACCAAAACCAAAGACAACAGAAAAAAAGAAAACTACAGACCAATATCACTGATGAACAAAGATGCAAAAATCCTCAACAAAATTTTAGTAAACAGAATTCAACAGCACATCAAAAAGTTCATACACCATCATCAAGTTGGCTCTATTGCAGGGATGCAAAGATTTTCCATCATATACAAATTAATCTATGTGACACACCGTATTAACAAATTAAAAGATAAAAACCATATGATCATCTCAATAGATGCAGAAAAAGCCTTTGACAAAATTCAGCACCCATTTATGATTAAAACTCTTCAAGAAATGGGCATAGAAGGAACCTACCTCAACATAGTAAAGGCCATATATGATAAGCCTACAGCAAACATTACTATCAATGGTGAAAAACTGAAAGCATTCCCCCTAAGATCAGGAACAATACAATGGTGTCCAGTTTCAGCACTATTATTCAACATAATTCTGGAAGTCTTAGCTACAGCAATCAGAGAAAAAAAGAAATTAAAGGAATCCAGATCAGAAAAGAAGTAAAGTTCTCACTGTTTCTAGATGAAATGATACATGATAGAAAACTCTAAAGATAGTATCAGAAAATTACTAGAGCTAATCAGTGAATTTATCAAAGTTGCAGGATGCAAAATCAATACACAGAAATCACTTGAATTTCTATATACTGACAGTGAAAAATCAGAAAGAGAAATTAAGAAATCAATCCCATTCACCACCACAACATAAAGAACTAAATATCTAGGAATAAACTTACCTAAGGAGACAAAAGAACTGTACACAGAAAATTATAAGACACTAATGAAAGAAATCAAAGATGACATAAACAGATGGAGAGATATTCCATGTTTCTGGATAGGAAGAATCAATAGTGTGAAAATGATTATACTACCAAACACAGTCTACAGATTCAATGCGATCCCTATCTAATTACCAATGGCATTTTTCACAGAACTAGAACAAAATATTTCACAATTTGTACAGAAACACAAAAGACCCTGAATAGCCAAAGCAGGCTGAGAAAGAAGAATGGAGCTGAAGGAACCAACAGTGGAGCTGGAGGAATCTTAAGCTGGCTTAAGATTATACCACAAAGCTACAGTCATCAAGACAGTATGGTACTGGCACAAAAACAGAACTACAGACCAATGGAACAAGATAAAAAGCCCAGAAATAAACCCACGCACCTATGGGTAACTTATTTTTGACAAAGGAGACAAGAATATAAAATGGGGCAAAGACAGCCCCTTCCATAAATGGTGCTGGGAAAACTGGACAGCTACTTGTAAAAGAATGAAATCTGAACACTTCCTAACAAAGATAAACTCAAAATGGATCAAAGACCTAAATGTAAGACTAGAGACTATAAAACTCTTAGAGGAAAAGATAGGCATAACACTTGATGACATAAATCAAATCAAGATCCTCTATGACCCACCTCTTAGAGTAATGGAAATGAAAACCAAAGTAAGCAAGTGGGACCTGATTAAAATTAAAAGCTTTTGCACAAAGGAAACCATAAGTAAGGTGAAAAGACAACTATCAGAATGGGAGAAAATAATAGCAAATGAAATAACTGACAAAGAATTAATTTCCAAAATATATAAGCAGCTCATACAACTCAATGCCAGAAAAACAAACAACACAATCAAAAAGTGGGAAAAAGATCTAAACAGACATTTCTTCAAAGAAGACAAACTGATGGCTAACAAATACATGAAAAGATGCTCAACACTGTTCATTATTAGAGAAATGCAAATCAAAACTACAATGAGATATCACCTCACACCAGTCAGAATGGCCCTCATCAAAAAGTCTACAAACAACAAATGCTGGAGAGGGTGTGGAGAAAAGGGAACATTCTTTCACTGTTGGTGGGAATGTAAATTGATACAGCCACTATGGAAGATGGTATGGAGATGCCTTAAAACACTAGGAATAAAGCCACCATATGATTCAACAATCCACTCCTAGGCATATACCCTGAGGAAACTGAAATTGAAGAAGACACATGTACCCCATTGCTCATTGCAGCACTATTTACAGTAGCTAGAACATGGAAGCAACCTAGATGTCCATCAACAGATGAATGGATAAAGAAGTTGTGGTACATATACACAATGGAATATTACTTAGCCATAAGAAGGAATGAATTTGAGTCAGTTCTGATGAGGTGGATGAACCTAGAGCCTATTATACAGAGTGAAGTGAGTCAGAAAGAGAAAGATAAATACCATATTCTAACACATATAGATGGAATTTAGAAAAATGGTACTGAAGAATTTATTTACAGGGCAGCAGTGGAGAAACAGACATAGAGAATAGACTTATGGACACAGGGAGAGGGGAGGAGAAGGTGAGATGTATGGAATGAGTAACATGGAAACTTACATTACTGTATGTAAACCAGAGCCAATCTGTATGGCTCAGGAAACTCAAACAGGGGCTCTGTATCAACCTAGAGGGGTGGGGTGGGGAGGGAGATGGGAGGGAGGTTCAGAAGGAAGGGGATATATGTATACCTATGGCTGATTCATGTTGAGGTTTGACAGAAAACAACAAAATTTTGTAAAGCAATTTTCCTTCAAGAAAAAATAAATAAAATTTAAGAATAGCTTGTAATAATTTATAATGGAAAATAATCTGAATATATATATGTGTGTGTGTGTGTATAATGAATCACTCCACGGTACACCAGAAACTAACACAATGTTGCAAATTAACTATACTCCAATAAAAAAAAATTTTTGTTTGAAAGGTAGATATTATTCAAGCCCTAAACTTGTACCACACTATTCAAGAGAGAAGAAAATACAGCTCAGACTCAGATTCTTCAACCTGCTTTCTCTTCCACAACTATTTTCACCAAATATTTTTAAACTGGTGAACAGTTAAACTGGTCTCAGTTCTGAACAAGGGATCCAGTAGCTAGAGTTGATTTCAGAGATGGCAAGTTTAAGCTTCTCATTTTATGGGTGAGGAGACCAAAGTGAAGCGACTTACAAAGGGCACAAGGCTAATTTTGACAGCACTTCATTTGCCAACAGAGTGCTCTTTCCAGACAGTCTCAGACAATACTAGATAACTTGAGCATTGTCAAAGTTATTTGAGGGAAGAAAAAAAAGTCAGCAAAACGGTGTGAGCACAGTACTGATGGTGATTAAATCACTGTTCTTATTCAAAACAGACCTCATTATTTTCTGACCAAAGTTGGATTCTACTCCTTAGAGTGAACTGCTGTGTCTTCTCCTTGGATAAAATCACCATGAGCCTCAGAAAATGCCTCTAATTGCTTAATGAGTGGCAAGAGGAATTGCAGAATGTTCAACTGCCTTAGTGCCATCTGGGGAGAGTGTCTTCCACTTTATACTTCCAAAGGGAGAGTAAGATGGTTGTTACTGTTACAACAAATGTGGGGATGGAATGGAAAATGTATGTGACTTTTTTTTCAGGGTTAAAAGTGACATTGCAAAGAAATTTCTCACCTCTGCTATGGATGCTTCAGGCTACACCTCCACCCTCTGGAGATCAAATTCACTCTTTCCCACCTTCACGGGTAATTCAGGAGGATGTTTTGAAATGCAGTAAAACAGTAGTGAATGATATGAACCATTCTGTGGGTTCACATTCAAAACCTCAGATGTGGAGTCTACTCCTGAAGACACAAATCAAACCAGCATGATCTTTCCTGGGAGATGATTCCTGATTTTTCACCTTCTTCCCTTTGACAAGCATGATGTGCGGCTAGGAAAAGCCATTTTCATAAATGTTTCATTCCCTTTCCTCCAGGCACAGTGTCACTGGAGCATGAATTATGACCAGCCTGGCCGACAAGCATCTTTCCAGGGGCGCATCCTTTCTCCTTTGCGGTCACAGTGGCGCCTCCGGCAGAAATGACTAGGTGAAAAGAGCTTGTGTGTCTGCTGACCAATCCCTTGCCCGAGAGTCTACCAGGTGGCGTATTTATGTTCTTTTCTCAAAGTCAACATGACCCGGGTTTTCTTTCCTTGCTGCTTGGTGGACAACATAGGGAAATCCCACTGTGACCAACTTCCATTCCCACCTACAATTCCCATTGCAAGCACTATTTACGTCACGCCATATTTGAACAATAAATTATTGTTAGTAATTTTCTTTTAATGGTGAACTACTTTCATGGTTGCTGAGTGATAATATTCATCAGTGTTGCTGATCAGGAGAATCTGTGGGTATTTCCTACTGCCGCTATAATCACGGCACTTCTGAGGATGAGGAGAAAGGAACATGAGGTGGCTTCAAATAAAACCCCTCTGACAGTCAGTCTGCTTCATCCACCCTGGAATTCTTCTCCCTTACACATTCCTAGTCTGTAACATAAAACTATCCACAGAAGCCACTTAATTTATTGAAAGGCCCTCGTGAAATACTTCCATAACAGAAACATAGAAGCTGCTGAAGTGGAAAAATGGAGCCATCTTTAAAAGGAAACGCTCACAGTGAGAGAAAGCAAAAAGCATTAACCCTGAGAGGACTGCATTCATGAGGACTCTGCTTCTCCTGAGGCCCCAGCACACTGGTGGCGACTCTGCCCACACAGTTACCCAGCTTAAAACCCTCCTCTTCCTCACCTCCCTCTGACTCATTACCAACAAGGTCAGGTTGTACTGCTTAAATATTTCCTCAATACATCCCCTCATCCCTAACCTGTCCTGGCACTGATTCAAAGCATGATTATGTATCTGCAACAGTAGTTCTTGTGGTTCTCAAAGTGGGGCCGCCAGATTAGTAATGTCAGCATCACCCGAGAACGATCTGGACATTCAAATTCTCAGGCCCCACCCAGACACACTTTGTCTGACACCCTAGGGTAGCTCTCTTGGTCATTCTGGTGCCTTCCAGTCTGAGAACTGCTGCTTTCTTGCCATAGCATCCTAGCTTATCTCCCTGCCTCCTGTCTTGCCTCCTTCCCTGATACTGCAACTTCCCTAATGACCTCTCCAAATATGAGTACGTTTCTGTCAATTTCCCTGCTTAAAACCTGCCAGTGGTTCCCTCTTGCCCTCTAAATAAAACTCCTAATTTCCTAGAACAGCATGTAAGGCCCTCCCTAATCAATAATTTTCCTCCCCTCTGTTGATACCCCTACCAAGTGCCCTAGGATCGAGGTATAACAATAGCTGCCCTGAACGCGCCTGTTAAAGTGCATGCTGCCACCTCAGCTGGGGAAGACAAGGAGAGATCAGAGAAGGTTTCACAGAGGCAGAGTTCCTTGCCTGGGTGTTAAAAGAAAGGAGATGGAAGCCACTCCAGGTCCAATCCTGGTGGATACAGTGGTCACAGAGGCACTATTATACACACAGGACTCTTTATCCCTATGAGACTCAGTGGCCTCTGGGTTCTAGAATCAGAGATGCTCTTGCAGGGGCAGAAGCTCATGTCAACAGATAATGCAGCTGGTAGGGCAGGAGGCCTGGCACCAATAGCTTTTTCAGGCTGTGCCTTTCATCCACAAACAATCGTTAGCAATATTTGTGACAGTAAAAGATATATTGATGTATTAAGATGTATAAAGGGGCAATCAAGGATGAGAAATAGGAGAAAAGGCATCACTGATAGCTTGTTAACATGAGACAATGCTGGCAGTATGACCTTGGGTAATGAGTAACTTCATTCCTTTGTTTCTCATTTGTAAAATAGGGATAATAATAGGACCTACCTTACTGAATTACAGTGAATAGGAAACAAGATTTTGAATGGGAAGTACTTAACATAGCTTGGCACATAGTAAGCACACAAAAAATTGTAACCATCATTATCACCAATATCCATTTGTCAGGGGAAGCACTGACTGAAACCGCCCACCCTGGCCAGGCACCATTGTAACTATTTGCATGAGTTATTTTACAACAGGTGGTCCTGGTAAGGAACAAGGAACACGGAGAAGAATTTGGGAAAAATCAGAAGGAGACGCCACATGTCCTACCAACCTCCCAGAATCCTCCTTGCTGGAATCCATCTCAGCTGAGCAGTGTGTGCACCACCAAGAAGGACAGGTGGTGAGTCAGGATGGCTGGCCAGAGAACACCCGGAAACTAACCCCACCACCATAAATCCTGAGACCGCAAACCATGCGGCAGAGCGGTTCTCCTGGGCTCTCTGACCCTGCTGCTCTCCGCCTGGGTGTCCTTCCCAGTCAAGCCTCTTGCTTTGGCCACATGTGTTTCTTCTTAGACAATTCATTTCCGAGCATTAGACAAGAGCTCACTCTTGGGCCCTGGAAGGGGTCCCCCTCCCTGCAACAAAATTCTTGATATTTTAAGAGACTGTCAAGGCCACACAGTGTGTATCTGGAGGAAAAGCATCTATATGGCACAGAACATGTTCTAACAATCATGAGAATATAAGATCCAAACCACTTATATGGATTCAGTCTTTGCATTTCTTCCCCTCCAAGTCATTCCAAACAGTAGATCCATTAGAGGTCCTCATTGGTGTAGTTACCGGAGTTCCAAATTATTTGTTCCAAGCATTTGAGAAGACCATAAGCAGAGTTTCTGACAAGTTTTATATGACTTACCCAAGATGCAGGCAGAGGTGGGATATTATCTGAGAAGATCTAGCTCACAGAATGGAACTTCATCCATAGAGTTTTCTCAATAGCTAGGTTTCCTTTTGACCAATGACAGTATTATTTATCAATTTCTGGTGATAATTCCCATGCCATGTGGAATGGATTGTTTCTAGCTGACAAAACGGGTGTTTCAACAAGACAGAAACATACTATTCTCACTTCTGCATTCTGTCCAAGCTCCTCTAATGGCTGGCTCAGGTACCTAGCTTGACAAGGTACTTGTGGCACAATCCAGATCAAAGAACATCACCCCTCTGCTGTTCTAACAGTGTATCTTACGAACAAATTCTTGTAATTATTTGTCATGGTGGAGATTCTAAGTTTCTCCCAAGCTTTCTAAGTTTACTCCATTCATCTTAAAACATAAGCTTCGAATTTTAGAATTTATAAATTGTGATTGAGAGACCGAGGTAATGGAAACTGAACTGCAGCCGCTAATTCATATAAATGTAGCTATCAACAAGAGAACTCATGAGAGTTTTTAGTAGAATTATAGGAGCTATAATGAAAATAATGACCTAGAGGCAATTTTGTCCCCATCTTCTCATAACTGCTTAGGGGTCTTTGCGTTGATTAGCAAATGTTTATTATGAATTTCCATCTAGCCCTAATTGGCTCAAATAACACATTTGGCTTCTCAGTAGGAGTTGGATTGCCATAAGCAGAAAAAAGAAGGAAAAAGTTACAGAGTTATAGCTGAAGTAGCCTGACTTTGAATGAAGGAGTTTCTAACACACTCATGTAGGTTCTCCATGTTCGTGGTAACAACTACATTTACGGAATGCAAAATCTGTTCTCAATACCATGTTAAATACTTCTATGGATCCTCTCTTTTCATCTTTCCAGCAAACCTACAAGGAGGCTGCTATTAACATTAGCAATTTATAAATGAGGAAAGTGATGTTTAGAGAGTCTTAATTTGCCCAAGTGTAACAGCTGGTCTGTGTGGGGCAACAATAGTCAGACTGGGCCGTCTGATCCATGGAGC
Source organism: Cervus elaphus (assembly GCF_910594005.1). Classification (NCBI taxonomy): domain Eukaryota; kingdom Metazoa; phylum Chordata; class Mammalia; order Artiodactyla; family Cervidae; genus Cervus; species Cervus elaphus. The sequence goes on from NC_057830.1 coordinate 21,088,519, forward strand.
CCTTGCTTTGAATCACTGGGCCCTGCTGCTGCCAAATTGACTCTGAAGGCCTGGGTTGCTGAGAAGTTCTTGGGACATTACAGTTCTTTTAACTGATCTTCTTTCTCTCCTTTCTTTAGTCGCTAAGCAAGTTGGGACCAATCTTCAGTGCTTCCTGGAGAAAGATGATTTAGCACAATGGAGAATGGCTCAGCTTTGATCACTCAGATACATACCCACGACTCAGTCTCCACTTGACTGTCATGTGAACATGGCCCGTGATTTCAGCTCTCAAAGCCCTATTTCCTCATCTAGAAAACAGTAACAGAAGTACCTGTTTACTAAATTAGATGAATCAGTGTATGTTGTCTTATCAGTGGACTGGCTGTGGTCATGCATTTGATGAAAAAGATACCAGTGTTGCACTGGGAATATAAGCATTATTTTATAAAAAGCTTATCTGGAGTTGAATGTTTATGCACACCCACACTAGGTCTTCATGTAAAATGTGTCTGTTACAGTAAGTTGGGGCTGAAGTTTGCAAGTACTAACCCCTTCTTAGTGCTGGAAAAGGTCAGTTTTCATTCTGATCCCAAAGAAAGGCAATGCCAAAGAATGCTCAAACTACTGCACAATTGTACTCATCTCATGCACTAGTAAAGTAATGCTCAAAATTCTCCAAGCCAGGCTTCAGCAATACATGAACCGTGAACTTCCAGATGTTCAAGCTGGATTTAGAAAAGGGCACAGGAACCAGAGATCAAATTGCCAACATCTGTTGGATCATTGAAAAAGCAAGAGAGTTCCAGAGTTCTATTTCTGCTTTATTGACTATGCCAAAGCCTTTGGCTGCATGGATCACAATAAACTGTGGAAAATTCTGAAGGAGATGGGAATACCAGACCACCTGACCTGCCTCTTGAGAAACCTGTATGCAGGTCAGGAAGCAACAGTTAGAACTGGACATGGAACAACAGACTGGTTCCAGATAGGAAAAGGAGTACGTCAAGGCTGTATATTGTCACCCTGCTTATTGAACTTATATGCGGAGTACATCATGAGAAACACTGGGCTGGAAGAAGCACAAGCTGGAATCAAGATTGCTGGGAGAAATATAAATCACCTCAGAATATGCAGATGACACCACCCTTATGGCACAAAGTGAAGAAGAACTAAAGAGCCTCCTGATGAAAGTGAAAGAGGAGAGTGAAAAAGTTGGCTTAAAGCTCAACTTTCAGAAAACTAAGATCATGGCATCCGATACCATCACTTCATGGCAAATAGATGGGGAAACAGTGACTGACTTTATTTTGGGGGGTTCCAAAAATCACTGCAGATGGTGATTGCAGCCATGAAATTAAAAGATGCTTGCTCCTTGGAAGGAAAGTTATGACCAACCTAGACAGCATATTAAAAAGCAGAGACATTACTTTGCCAACAAAGATCCGTCTAGTTAAGGCTATGTTTTTTCCAGTAGTCATGCATGGATGTGAGAGTTGGACTATAAAGAAATCTGAACGCCAAAGAATTTATGCTTTTGAACTGCGGTGTTGAAGAAGACTCTTGAAAGTCCCTTGGACTGCAAGGAGATCCAACCAGTCCATCCTAAAGGAGATCAGTCCTGAGTGTTCATTGGAAGGACTGATGTTGAAGCTGAAACTCCAATACTTTGGCCACCTGATGTGAAGAGCTGACTCATTTGGAAAGACCCTGATGCTGGGAAAGATTGAGGGCAGGAGGAGAAGGGGACAACAGAGGATGAGATGGTTAGATGGCATCAATGGACATGGGTTTGGGTGAACTTCGGCAGTTGGTGATGGACAGGACGGCCTGGAGTGCTGCGGTTCATGGGGTCGCAAAGAGTCGGACACGACTGAGCGACTGAACTGAAACAAACCCCTCCTTCCTCCAGTCCTTTCCTCTAAGATCTCTGTGGTCCCTTTCCACCCTTTTTGTTCTTCCTGCAGTGAGAGGTGGAATGTCTATTTCCTTGGGATTTTAGCTTCCTGGCAGAGATATTAGGAATATACTCATTACAAGAAAATAAACTCTTCTCTAAAGGCCCTTTCTGACTTGGGAAAAAGAAACCTAGAACTTATTCACTTTAAGCTGTTTTAAGTTCTTTGTATATGGACACATACTACCCTTGATCTTAGCCAAAAGGCTGAGAAGAGAGTCCCTTGGATGGCTAAGAGATCAAACCAGTCAATTCTGAATATTCATTGGAAGGACTGATGTTAAAGCTGAAGCACCAATAATTTGGCCACCTAATACAAAGAGCTGACCCATTCAAAAAGACCCTGACACTGGGAAAGATTGAAGGCAGGAGATGGGGACAACAGAGGATGAGATGGTTGGAGGGCATCACTGACTCAATGGACATGAGTTTGAGCAAGCTCCAGGAGATGGTGAACCAGGCCTGCTGCAGTCCATGGGGTTGCAAAGAGTCAGACATGACTAAGCAACTGAACAACAACAAACAGGGACACATGGTTGCTAAACATCATGATGATCATTTCATGATGTATTTAAATGTCAAACCACTATATTGTACACCTGAAACTAATATAATATGTACACCGACTATATTTCAATAGATAAGGAAATAAAGTTTACTCAAAATTTTTTAAAAATGAAGCACAGAAAAAAAAAGTATCATAAGTGGCAGAAATTTAGTCTGACTCTCAAATGCAAGCCCCTGGCAATTCTGAACATAGAAGAAAGCCCAGAACACTCCTCTGAGCAGGTGATTTGCTAATAACTAAGTATTAAAAAAATTTCCTACGTGAAAGTGTCTGGTGATTGGGCTCAGTCACCTTATCCTGTTCCTTTCTTGGTTTTTCTGTGTTTATCCTATTCTCCAAACACCTTCTGGTTATTCCTTTGCCTCATTAAATCCTTCTATTCTTCCTTCCAGCCTGAAAGCTTACTGGAAAACAACATGCTGATTTATTACTCTTCAGCATGTATTTTTAATGACAATTACACATAACCAACATCCTTTAATCGGTTTGAATTAGCACAACTCTTCAGTAATTGAATGGTCTTCAAAACAGTAGTTGGGATAACAACTGTTTTCACTTGCAATCTACCATTAATCCATTTTGGGGCATTGCAGTTGCACTGAATTTCCAAGTTCAAGCAGTACCTCTACATAGTGACTCATGTGGTTGCCCTTTGCTTTGCTAACTGTGCGTGCTGACAGTACAATAGACATGCGTTCAGAAGACATCCTCATGGAAGTAAGCAGCTCTATTAACAACCTGAAACTCTGGCACAGTCATTCTGAGCCAGTAGCACCATTAAGTACACAAAACAAGATGAATGATACAGTACACGAGGTCAAGCAGAATCGCTTTCAATGCAGAATGAAAGAGACACCCTATTTACCATAAATGCAAGAGACAATTGTCATCCTGTGATATAGAGTTTCGTTTCTTCACTGCAGACTATCAGGAAATGTTTCAATCATGTTAGCTGGGTTTTTCACTTTTACTATAATAATTATTATTGACAGATTCATTTGCGGGTAAGAAATGGTATCTGAGAAGAACACAGGACTACTGCAGAGCCCAGGGTATGGGAGCAGATGTGCATTATAAAGCAATATGTGGCATGATGAGAAAAGCATTCTTCCCTATCCTATTAATTGTTGGCACTATCTGATAATCAAGACTTACTGACCCCTCCCACCCTCCAGCTAGCACATATTTGTATCTAGCAATGCACCATGGCCCAAACATGAACTCAACTCTGGGTAACATGTTAGTAACATTAATCTGAACTCTACCATCCCCTCTGCATTGCCTATAACACAACTTGTAAATGATAAATTCCTTCTAACAGCTGAATGGTTGAGTAAATAATACAATGCAAATGATAAATTACTGCACAGGATTTTAACTACTAACCACAAAGATGATTTTGAAATACGGAAAATGCTTTAGACATGAGGTTAAATAAAAAACACAGAATTCAAAACTGTCAGAAGATTACAGATATGTAAAAATGCAGTTGGAAGTAGAGAAAGAAAAGGCAAGCTGTTGTATTGAGAGATGGAGGATGACAAGAGATTTCTTTTTTTTTTCTTTCTTTTGAAGATACCCTTTAGCGTTCCTGTGAAATTCGTATAAGAAAAGTTATTTTAAAATCAAAGCCGGTCTCTTATGAAAAAGTTAGTTACTCCTTACCATGAAATCCACAAAATTAAATCTGCATGTGATAAATGCTGAATTTTTTTTTTTTTTTTTTTTTTGCAGGTTCAAAAACAGTGTTGGAATCTGCCAAGGAATCAGCTCACATTATTCAATGTCAGACACATTTACACTCACATGTATTAGTAATTCCTTTGGTTGACTTTGCCTTGCTGTTGTCATGGCAACGGTTTCCACTGCCATTAGTACCTCTAGGGCCCAGCCTCCTTCATATATTTTTAGGCCGTTCCTCTTCTAACAAAGCAATTAATACTTGTGGTATATCTGTATCAGAAGCCCCAGTGGCCCACTCTGTCTCCTGGCACTGCTGAGCACTTGGTTGCCATTATTTCTTCTTTTGTAGGTGCTTCTATTTCTCTCTGTGGTGCTTCTCTTTACCAACTCTTACAAGCCTCTTCCCTATTTCTAATTATAGCCTATTGAAATTATTTAAAGTTTCTTTATTTTCACACATAGTCCATGTTTCTGGGGCCAAATAACCATTTCTCTATCATCAAAAAAATAGCACATTTTCATTAGTGATCACTTTGGACCACTACCATAGAAGAGAATCAAAATTCCATAGGAACAACTGGACTGCAAAGTGATTCTAGATGATCATAGGACTGTATGGTCTGAACTTGCACACCTTCAGTCACAGGGAGTTCACAGCAGTACAAGATATGTCCTTGCATTTCCTGACAACTGGAGTCATTTAAGTGTCTTTTTTTTTTAAGTGTCTTTTCTAATAAGAGCAAGGATATTGACCTCTTTCTCTAGAGTCAAATTAATTTTTTCATGGTAAGGACCAATGTGGCGAAGTTGCTGTGAAATGGACTTTTTATTTACTGCTGAGCAGAAAGTAAATGCATGCACTTTTTGTTAAGCAATAACCACTACCAAAAGCCTTATCAATGTTTACGGCCTCTGGCTCTACCATTCTTAATCTTTTCTAAGGAAATAATCTAAAATGTAGGAAAAAATTAAGTATATTATTTATTCACCAAGTAGTTTATAACAGCAAAAACACAGAAAGCCATCTAAAGGTCTAACAGTAAGAAAAAATGTGTGGTATCCACCAGGAGAGATATTATGCAATAATGCATCCATAATGGTAAAGCAAGTATACATGAGGTAATGATAATTTAAAATGTTAATTTTAAAAGATAAGAGGATGAGAATATGTGGTTATAACTTTGTATAAAAAAAAAAGATAAACTAAACCACAGCCCTATAAGAACAGGAATTGAGTTTGTCTTATCTATCTTATGTCTATATAATCTACTGTAACATCTATATATATTTATTGTGTATAAGAGAGTGAACAGATGGACAAATGAACATGTGTACCAAAAAGAATGGAAAGTAATGCACCAAGTTTTTAAAAATGGCTGTTTTGGGGAGATAACTCATGGTGTTTTCTAAGTTACATTTTACTTAATTGCATTTTCCATCATATTAACTTTTAAAGATTTTTTGGAGAATTTGAATTAGTCTTAGACTTATGCCTTTGCTGTACAGACAATACAAAACAAACCTACACCCTTTATATATAGAACCCTGCAAACAATAAGGGTCTGTTTCCACTGATTTCAAACAGACATCACATGGCATGAATTCCCAACCCCATGTAGGGCTTTATTCATGCGCTTCATTCTACAGGATCACATTAGGTTGAAAAGCTACGTAGATTTCAGAATTCTGTACAAGTATCAGAGTTCTGTACCTTAAAATTACTTTTAGTATTTTATAAGTTATCTTGCTAATGCAAGAGTCAGATCACTTCCCCATTCAAAAATCCCCTTGCCTAATGAATAAAACTCAACCCCATAGACTGGCTTTCAAGGCCTTCCAAAACATGGTTCTGAAGTATATCTCCAGCTTTATGTTCCATCACAATATTACCCAAACTACATACCCTAGCCTCGCTAGATTATTTGCCATATGCTGTGTATACAATGCCATGTCTTGCCTTCCCACACATACTCACACTGTGTCCTCAGCTTGAAAGAGTCTTCTTCCCTTTCCTCTTATCAAAACCCTTCAACACCAACTCAAACACCACTTTCTCTGGGCCATGAAGTTACAATCAATGATGAAAATCAGTCTGTTGAATACTAAAGAGCAAAGTCCTTTTATATTTTCAAATACTTGGGCATTTCCATTTCTGCTATCAAATAGATCAAAAATCAAATCATCAATTATTCACTGCCCTTCTAATTAGAATCTACTGTGAGCAAGTGTCATTAACAAGAGACAGACATTTACCTGGTAGAGATTCACTCAACTCTATCCTGACAGGCAAATAAGAGTGTGTGTGTGTGTGTGTGTGCATGCTCATGCTCATGTATTGGGGAATGAGGGAGAGTAACATGTACTGAAGGAAAGAAATTTCTGGAGTTGTGAAACCATTTGATAACACTTTTTTAAAGTTCCAAAACTGAAGCTTGGATCACTGGTGGTGAGGGAAGGAGAGAGTAGTAATTTTCTAGCCTGGCAGACTGGCCAAAAAAATGAATTTTAAGGGACATTTGTTTCCACCTTCTAAGGCATACTCGGAAAATTTACCAAAAGATGACATTTTAAAATATTTCTCTTTTATAATGTTTGCATTAGTGCTAGCCTTCATCCTGCCAATGAGCGCACAGAGGAGATAAAACCCACCAACCCAGAAAAACACCAACTGTCAAAAGAAAGTGACACATGGCACCCTGAGTTATTCAGGCACAGAAGTGCCTCCACTGACGCACCCTGTTCTCTCCTTTCCCTCCTCCTGGGGGTACACTTCAGCACAGCCAATAATTTTCTCTTGCCTTACAAGCATCTCTCTGCGGTCTTTTTAAGTACTTATTACATTTCCATTTTCATGTATTCAAATTTCCAAGCTCATCAATACAGAGCATCTACAATACTCCCTCTCCAATTCGTATGAAAACTCACTCAACCAGTTCTTTCTCAATAAAAACAGAGTACAATTTTCCTCACTTTGTATTTCACTAATTTCCTCAATAAGCTCTAACAGAATTACACCTGCCTTTCATCTCCCAATGCCTTTTCCCACTAAGTCACTGGAGGATTGCTATTTCAAATTATTTCAAGGGTCCAGATATTGATGCTGACTGGTATTACTCCATCTCGCCAGAATAGTGAACAAAAAGAAATGGAATTAAATCATCTCTGAGAGGAAATTCTGAGACAGAAGGAAAAAGCTTCAGGAGAGTATGAATCAAATGTTACAAGAGTTTATGTGAAGGTTATAAAACAGCAATCATTAAAGTCCTTTAAAAAGGAGTTAAGTCTATTTTTCAAGCCCAAACCGCCCTGCAAGAAGTGATTGTGAATGAAAGACTTCTTAATGTCTTTTTCTTCACAAAAATCATATGATTAACAAATATTACAGTAGCAGGCACTGTTAACTAACTACCTGAAATTCATTCCTCTCCCATGTAACTGCCCACTGAGATGCAGGCAGGAGTGACTGGAAGGTGTTTCTGAGGAAGTTTTTCAAATAGAAACCACACTCAGCTGACCTTTTACCCTTTGACCTTTGCTCTTTACCCTTTCCCATTCTTCTGACTGAAAGGCAAACTGAAAGCTTAGAGATGCAGCCACCATCACTGAACTGTGAAGCCACACACTAAACACAGCAGAGGAGGACCACAGAGGCACCTGCACTTGGACTCCAGCCATGAATGGCTTCTTTTAGACTTATTGTTATAGGACCAGGATAAACCCATTCTTTGGTTAAACCACTAAAATAGGATTTTCCGTTATTTACAGACAAACCCACAGTTAACTGACACAGTTATACTACCTCTTTGTGGTTAAAAACTGTCTACCTTTCACTTCTGTGATGCATTCTCCCAGTTTTCCTCCTTTCTTGTTGGACCTTCCTCTTCTTTTCTGGATCTTTTCTGTTCAGGCCCCGAGCAACACTCCAGGGGTCAGTCTTGTCCCCTGTGGTAGCCAAATAATGACTGTAAGGTAGTTTGTATCCCAATCTCCAGATATGAGTAAGGATGGGAAATTATCCTGGATTATCCAGATAGACCCAATAGAATCACAAGAATCCTTATAAAGGGAAGCAGGAGACAGAAAAAGTTGTGACAATGTACACAAAGCCAGCGTGTGTGTGTGCTCAGTCACCCAGTCGTGTCCGACTCTTTGTGACCCCACGGGCTCCTCTGTCCATGGAATTTTCCCGGCAAGAATACTGGAGTGGGTTGTCATTTCCTCCATTGAGTCTTCCTGATGGCCAATGGCACATGAAAAGATGCTCATCATCACTCATTATTAGAGAAATGCAAATCAAAACTACAATGAGGGACGACCTCACACCAGTCAGAATGACCATGATTAGAAAATCTACAAATAATAAATGCCAAGAGAGGGCATTGAGAAAAGGGAACCCTCTTACACTGTTGGTAGGAATGTAATTTGGTGCAGCCATGCTGGAAAACAGTATGGAGGTTTCTCAAAAAAACTAAAGACAGAGTTGCCATATGATCCAGCAATCCCATTCTTGGCCACATATCCAGAAAAATCTGTAATTCAAAAAGATACATGCATCCCTATGTTCATAGCAGCACCATGTACAATAGACAAGACATGGAAGCAATCTAAATGTCTAAATGAATAGGTAAAGATGTGGTACATATGTTCAGTGGAATATTACTCAGCCATTGAGAAGAATGAAATAATATCATACCATCCATGCAGCCACATGGATGGACCTAGAGATTATCATACTAAATGAAGTAAGTCAGAAAGAGAAAGAAAAAATACCATATGATGTCACTTATATGTGGAATCTAAAATATAACACAAATGGACATATCTACAAGACAGAAACAGACTCACAGACATAGAGAACAGATTTGTGGTTGTCAGGTAAGGGGGGTGGGATGTGGAAGGGAAGGATTGGGAGTTTGGGCTTAACAGATGAAAACTAGCATATATAGGATGGGTAAACAAGGTCCTACCATATAGCCCAGGGAACTATATTCAATATCCTATAATAAACCATAATGGGAAAAAATACAAAAAAGAATGTATTAATATATGTATAACTGAGTCACTTTGCTACACAGCAGAAATTAACATTGTGAATCAACTACACTTCAATAAAATCAACTAAATAAAAAAAGAAAAAGTTGTGACAATGGAAACAGAGGTTGGATGAACTTTGAATACAAGGAAGGGGCCATAAGCCAAAGAAAGTAGGTTGCTTTGAAAAGCTAGACAAGGTGACAAAACGGATTCTATCATATTCTCCAGAGAGAGTTCAACCAAAACCTTGATTTGGGCCTAGTGAGACCTAGTTTAGACTTCTGGTCTCCAGAACCATAAAATAATAAATTTGTGTTGCTTTAAGCGACAAAGTCTGTAGTTGTTGCCACTGCAATAAGACACTAATCCAGGTCCCAGTCCTTTATATGTCCTTCCAAAGAAAGCTTAAGTCATCCTGTGGCTTTAAAAACCATCTATATTCAAAAAATAAATAAATAAAATAAAAACATCTATATTTCAAGACTACTAAATGTTTCTCAGCAAATCTGATCTCTCCCTAGGATTCTAGGTTCATATATCCAAATTACTACTTGTGGGAAAAAAAACAAGCAGCAGCCCCGTTACAAAATTCAGACTTCTGCTGTGCTGTGCTGAGTACCTAAATCGTGTCCGACTCTTTGCAATCCCATGGACTGCAGCCTGCCAGGCTCCTCTGTCCATGGGGATTCTCCAGGCAAGAGTAATGGAATGGGTTGCCATGCCCTCCTCCAGGGGATCTTCCCAACCCAGGGATCGAACCCAGGTCTCCTGTATTGCAGGCGGATTCTTTATCAGCTGAGCTACCAGTCAAGACCAATGTAGACTTACTGAAGCCTATTTTTGCCTAAACGTGTTACTTGTTCAATCAGTCTGTATCTTTCTGTGCTCCCTGTGTGTGATGAGGCAGCATCTGATGACAGTAAGAGTGTGACAGAACAGGATACCATCCACATCATCCTTCCACTCTTTCATCCGAATATCGTTACCGACCCAACCTAGACTGTGCCAGTTGCTATGCCAGTTCCACAAGTGGATAAGGCCTGTTTCCTCTGGTGAGTCTAAGATATCTCCAACACCACACTGCCATTTTGGATCCCCTATACTCCCCTGCTTCATCCCACACACCAGCACCTGCCCCTTCCTCCCTAGAAAACCACACTGCTCCTTTCTCATTCTTCTTCATCCCAGTCAACTGTACCATCATCAGTTGCTCATGCTGAAGATCTAAGAGCTTGCCTTGCATTCATTCCTCTTCTCCTCACTCCACACATCCAGCATAGAAGCAAATCCTCTCAGTGTCTGTCAGTCACTCAGTGGTGTTCAACTCTTTGCGACCCCATGGGCTGTAGCCTGCCAGGCTCCTCTGTCCATGGGATTCTCCAGGCAAAAATACTGGAGTGGATAGCCATTCCCTTCTCCAGCAGATCTTCCTGACCCAGGGATCAAATTGGGGTCTCCTACAATACAGGCAGATTTTTTTACAGTGTGAGCCTACCAGGAAAGCCCTAAACCCTCTCAATTCTATCTTTAAAACACACCTGAATGCACTGATACCTCCCCATCTGCTGTTTCTTCTGCAATCCAAGCCACCACCATCTCTCACATAGAATAATGCAACCACCTCCAATCATCTATTCTCCACACAGCAACCAGAAGTGCATTTTGCAATGTAAATTAGTCCATGTTACTGCCCTGCTTAAAGCCCATCAGTGACATTTCATTGCACTGAGAATGAGTCAGTCTCCTTTGCTGACTTTGAGAGACTCTTGCCTCTTCCTAGCGCTCCTTGTCCCATACGTGGCTTGCCATGCTGGCCTTCTTTTGAACATGCCAATCTCCATTTTGCATTACGGCATTTCTTTCTACTGGCTTTACTCTCTAACTAAAATGCTTTTGCCCTAATTTTCTTTCTGAACCTTTAAGCCTCATCTCAAATATCACCTCCTCAACAAGTCTTTCCTGACTACCATATATAAAATAACCGTCTAACTATTCCCCCAAATCATCTCCCTATTTCAACTCTTTGCATAGTGTACATTCCTATTGATATTTTCCTTTTAGTGCATGCTCTTTCCCCCCAAGATAATAGAAAAGTTATGACAGTATGGACCTTGTCTTTTTCACTGCTATGGGCCCTGGTCTTTCAAAATTGTCTGGCACATGTGTGAAAGTTGCTCAGTCGTGTCTGACTCCTTGCGACCCCATGGACTATACAGACCATGGAATTCTCCAGACCAGAATACTGAGTGGTTAGCCATTCCCTTCTCCAGGGGTTTTTCCCAACCCAGGGATCAAACCCAGGTCTCCTGCATTGCAGGAGGATTCTTTACCAGTTGAGTCACAAGAGAAGCCCATCTGGCACATAGTAGGTATTAAATCAGCATCTGTTGTATGAGTGAAGTGCTCCCCAATACCTGTCATTACAATTATGAGCTGTTCTCATCTAGTTATTATTATAAAATTTCTTCACTATTGTTATGCTTAGCAAGTAGCATTACTTTTGATTTTTCTGTTTACTTTTTATGTCTCCGCTACTGGGTGTGAAGTCATTGAAAATAAGGATTTGGAGACTGGGGCCATGACTGATGCATTCAAGGCAGTCAATCGCCATCTTTGAATTAATAAATGAATGAATGAGTCAATCAATCAATCTATGAATCTGTGAATGATTAATGAATATGTGAGAGATGAGACAGCCTGCTCTGCCACATGCATCCTCATGTCACCTCAGCACACAAAAGAGGCTCATAAAGATAGAAACGAAGTTAACTGGTAGCAAATTCAGATAAAAATAGCCTTAGTTATGCCTGCATTCTGCAAGGGGCTGCTTATATGATTCTAGTTTTCACCCTGGTCGGTCCAATGGTCAGGTAGTGTCCACCTGAACTATGTATCAACATAGAAAAACACCCTAATGAGCCTCTATTTCAAAACACTAAACAGTTTGAAGAGGGACTTGCCTGGTAGTCCAGGGGTTAACAGTCTATCTTGCCATGTAGGAGATGCAGGTTCGATCCCTGGTCAGGGAACTGAGATCCCACATGCCACAGGGCAACTAAACCCGCACGCTGCAAAAAACAGCCTGCACATCACAACTAAGCTCCAACACAGTCAATTAAATAAACAAATATTAAAAAAAAAAAATTAGGAAGAGTACAAAAAGACTTGTGGGGAATTCCCAAACCTTCATTTTGTAATAAGAACAAGATACAGTTCACTAACTATACTATTATACTAAAAGCCATAAAGATAGCAAGTGGATTCTGGTATGTCTCATATCACTATAGAACTAATATTAATATAATTGCATTAGCATTTATGCAGCTACATTTGTGGTGAAATCTCTAGGCTCCAGAAACTTTGCTAAGAGCCTTACATGAGATGTGCTATCATTATGTTTCACAGCTAATGCTACTGAATTTGAGAAACACAAGGTCAGACAGTGGTTACATGGCAGATCCAGGTTATAAACCTGGTGTTCTGACTCCCAAGCTTGCAAACTGCACCACCACACCAGCCTGAATTAGCCAGCAGGACCAGAAACTGGCCAGCCTTTCTCAGATGGTTCCCTCTGGACCCCCTCCTGAATGGCTTAGTATATGTGGCTCCCAACCCACCTGGCTGCCCTCCCTTGGGATGTCTGCTTATCTTATGTTTATTTCAGGGCTGTTATTATTAAAACTTGAGCATCTGGTAACGACGTATGCAAAGGACTGATTTCACCATATCCTAAATCCCTATACATCTGGCCTGACTGTCACCCCAGGTTCTGGGGCTGGAGCCCCCTGACCATCCACCCTGATTGAGCACCCTGCTGCTGGCTCTCTTGGCCCAGGTGTTCCCTGCTCTGTAGCTGAGTTCAGCCAACCAGATCAGCATATTTCAAAGGCCCTTTGACATGAATAGTATATCTTTGCTTGCAGTGGAAAGTTAAAATGATGCCCTCACTAGACAGAAACACGGAGGCGATGACACTTTGATGAAACACCATTCAAGACCCCACATAAAATGTTCAATGGCTTCACACCCAATTTTGTATAGATTGTTCTAAAATACTATAATCAGGAACAGGTCTTTTTAATCACACTGAGTAGATTCTAAATGAAAACACTTTCATAAATTAAATCACCGGGTACTTTCATGGCTTCAGAATTTCCACCCTGCAGCTCACAACAAGAGCACCAGTTGTGCAGTTTCTCCAGATGATATTCCCTTGGCACTTGGTCACACAGTGATACATGTGTCTTTTCTATAATGCTTTCTCCCTTGACATTTGGCCATTTACCCAAAAGGAGGTGAGGATAACCAGGTAAAAGATTGAAAGGTAGCTCTGCTACCTTTTTTTCTCCACCCTTTCCCCCCCAAAAATTAAATGTCAAATGGTCTGTACATCATATACTTAGCTTTGGGTTCACAGTATAGGGACATTCGGAACAGCCTGGGTGAACTCTGGCCATACTGGAAAGGCATCTAGATAGTTATCAGTCATGCCTTCAAGCAGATATTAGCCTATTGTTTAAATGCCAAGTTTAAAAGGCATACAGTCATAAATAAGGAGCATGCTGAAAAGCTTGAAAAATGCATCTGTGTTTTAACCACTAAAATCTCCCACCATACTAAATGCAATAGGTAAACTTCTAAATGGGAACCATGTAGCTTTAAGAAAATGAAGGCCTTAAACATAGTAGAAACCTAACCAATCACAATTCTTAAAAATAATTTATGTCTGTGTTGCTTAGTGCACAAAACATCACTTATACCCAAAAAGAAATATTAGGCTCTGTGGTGTGGCAGCTTCTCACAGCTGTCAGAATCCAGTTCCCTTATCAGTCCAGCAGGAGTGTAATTAAAGACAATAGCTGGGGCAGCTGTATTGAAAAAACAAGTCATTTGTCTTCCCCCTTCCCCCACCTCTTCTGCACACAGTTAATCTGAACACAGCATCAGCTCCATCCTCTAGGCTTCTCAAAAGGCGGAATAATAGGAAACATATCTGTTTCCCACTGTGGATTGTGAGGGCTGAAGAAATACTTGCTCTTATCTTGCTATTGCATTCTATAAAATGCAAATAATTTAGGTCTGGAAATTCAAAAACTCCTGAGATAGGAGAATGTTCTTATTGAAGAGTAAGAACAATTATCTTCAGGGGTAGAGAGAATCTGGGAAAATGGCTTATACTCAGTGGTGTTATGGAAAATGTTTGACAACAGGCTCTCCAGGGAAAAGCCCTGGTTTGTAGTATTTTCCAGTTTCTATGGTGTAAATATTCCCACCATGACTGATTTCAAGTTGCAAATGTGAAATCACCAACCAGAGTTGGAGAGAGATCTACAGCAGGAAGCCATTACATAGTATTTCCACCACAGGCACAATAGATATAAATGATCTCAAGAATACAGATTATAGTAAAATAACCAGAAAATGATGAATTTTGAGTATTTGTTACCTTTGTTTTTAATGTAATTGGTTGACACTTTATATAGTTTAATTTTTAATAATAGCTATGTTTATTACCTTGCAGAAGCTATGTTATTACCTTGTTGGTTAGTCACTCAATCGTGTCTGACTCTTTGTGACCCCAAGGACTGTAGCTCGCCAGGCTCCTCTGTCCACGGGATTTCCCAGGCAAGAATACTGGAATGGGTTGCCATTTCCTTTTCCAGGGGAACTTCCTGACCCAGGGATTGAACCTGGGTTCTCCCACATTGTAGGCATTCTTTCCAATCTGAGCCATCAGGGAAGCATCATTATATAATTTAATTTTTAATAATAGCTATGTTTATTACCTTGCAGAATTCCTGAGAACAATCACCTCTCACAAGCCAGTACAAACTGTCACCAGCTCACCGCTATCTATATAACACTCTGGCAGTCACATTACTGGAAGCAATAAATAGCTCTCCGGTTAGGTATAACAAATGAAAGAGAATGCACAATAATAATATTCATCTTTTCAACAATGCAATTTAGTCATTTCTCTAATAATTTTCCCAAGACTGACTTTTCCAGAATGATCTCCCTGAAGCCAGAAGAAAGAATCATCTAGGAACATGTTTATGTGTTATTACTGAAACAACAAAAGCCCAGGTACTTTATATAATCACGATTGCTGAGAATGTATTTTGTAACCCTTTCTTCTTCACATGTATATGACAAAAGGCTAATGGGAAATTTTGGCTGGGGTAGCATGACAATTTTACATCCCAAGTGAAGTGCAAAGCTATGCTGCAAAAGAGGTGATCAAAATACAGTTACATAGACTTCCATCTCTGGGAGGAGGGAGTTGACATACTTTTTCTTGTCCTCCTCACTAAGTGCAACCAAACACCCTGGACATTATATATAAAACAAATGAAAGAAGATACTGAAAGGTGGAGAAGAGATGCTAGACCAGTTAGGGAATAATGCCACGGTGTTTCCTGCCTTTTCTTGTTACCTCAAAAATCCCAGAGTAGGGGATGAAGAAGCCAGCAACCCAGAAACACCAATGGACACAGACTAAAAGCTCCACAGAGCTCTTGTTCTCCAGCCAAAGAATATTTTAAGGATGGAACTTTACTGTATCTTGACTGTGTTCATGTCAGAGTCCCACTTGTGATATATTATTCTACAGTTTGACAGGTGCTACCATTTAGGGAAAACTGAGTAAAAGGAACATGGGATCTCTCTAGATTCTTTCTTACAACTGCATGTGAAATTACAGCTATGTCAAAATTAAAAGTTTAATTTAAAAAAAGTTGCATGTCACCTACCCACCTCAGCTATATCAGGATATAAAAGGATGAGAAGTCAGACTTTTGGATATTTTTGGAGAAAGCTGTTAGTGTACCAAGACATCTGACTCTGCTCCCAAGATGGTAAACTAAGGGGTGTTTCCCCCATCCCTGCGAATCAAAATAGAGAGGCTTTAAGGAGACTACTTGGAGAGTTTGATATGGGGCCTCTAAAAATGAACATCTATAGACTGATTCTTGTCTGAAAAAGCTGAACCGCAGGAACCAGTTAGCTAGAGTCTTCGACAGAAAAGCAAATGTGAGGCAGGTGCTTGGGCAGCCTAAGTTCCCAGGGTCTGTGGAACAAAGGATATGTGACTGCTTCCTGTGGGCCTGGATGGGGACCATGCGCAGGAGCTAGCATAGGGCTTCTTAGATATCGTCCGAGAGAGTCACCTGGAGGGGAAGAAAGACCTTGACGGGAAGAAGTCAGCACACTTCTGAATTCCTAAGGGATGACAGAGCTTTCCCAAATCTCCCTCCAGAACACAAAAGCCCAGGTCAGCGGAGCAGTGCCTTTTCTCTTCTGAGGGATCAAAATCCAAACCAGCACATAGGAGAGGATGAGCAGAAGCTCTAGGCGGGAAGAACACAGAGCAGTCAATGCTGTTATCACACTGAAACACGGAGTCTTCTCGTATTGCCACAAGTGGGCAAATATTCATTATTATCAGTTCTCAGACTGAGCACTCCTGAGGACTTCTGCAAAAGGGGATTATAGATGACTTAATTTTTAATCCTCACATAAACAGGTCAGGGTCTTCATCACTGAAATGCACTTTGAAATTTTTTTTTTTAATTTAGTTTTTATTGAAGGATAATTGCTTTACAAAATTGTTATTTTCTGTCAAACCTCAACATGAATCAGCCATATGTTTACATATATCCCCTCCCTTTTGAACCCCCCTCCCACCTCCCACCGCATCTCACCCCTTCAGATTGATACAGAGCCCCTGTTTGAGTTTCCTGAGCCATGCAGCTCATTCCTGTTGGCTATCTATTTTGCATATGGTAATGTAAGTTTCCATGTTACTCTTTCCATACATCTCACCCTCTCCTCCCCTCTCCCCATGTCCATAAGTTTAGTCTCTATGTCTCTTTCTCCACAGATGCCCTGTAAATAAATTCTTCAGTGCCATTTTTCTAGATTCCATATATATGTGTTAGAGTACAGTATTTATCTTTCTCTTTCTGAGTCACTTCACTCTGTATAATAGATTCCAGTTTCATCCACTCATCAGAATTGGCTCAAATGTGTTCCTTTTTATGGCTGAGCAATATTCTATTATGTATATGTACCACAACTTCTTCATCCATTCATCTGTCCATGAACATCTAGATTGCTTCCATGGTCTCGCTATTGTAAATAGTGCTGCCATGAACAATGGAGTGCTTGTGTCTTTTTCAATTTTGGTTTCCTCAAGGTATATGCCTAGAAGTGGGATTATTGGGTCATATGGTGGTTTTATTCCTAGTATTTTAAGGAATCTCCATAGCATCTTCCATAGTGAATGTAAATGTATCGATTTACATTCCCACCAACAGTTCAAGAGCATTCCCTTTTCTCCACACCCTCTCCAGCATTTATTGTTTGTAGACATTTTGAGGATGGCCATTCTGACTGGTGTGAGGTGATATCTCATTGTAGTTTTGATTTGCGTTTCTCTAATAATGAGTGATGTTGAGCATATTTTCATGTGTTTGTTAGCCATCTGTAAGTTTTCTTTGGAGAAATATCTGTTGAAGACTTTTTTTTCCCACTTTTTGATTGTGTTGTTTGTTTTTCTGGCATTGAGTTGTATGAACTACTTGTATATTTTGGGAATTAATCCTTTGTCAGTTGTTTCATTTGCTATTATTTTCTCTATTCCGAGAGTTGTCTTTTCACCTTACTTACAGTTTCCCTTGCTGTGCAAAAGCTTTTAAGTTTAATCAGGTCCCACCTTTTTACTTTGGTTTTCATCCCCATTACTCTAGGAGGGGGTTGTAGAGGATCTTGCTTTGATTTATGTCATTGAGTGTTCTGCCTATCTTTTCCTCTAAGAGTTTTATAGTTTCTTATCTTACATTTAGGTCTTTAATCCATTTTGAGTTTATATTTGTGTATGGTGTTAAGAAGTGTTCAAATTCATTCTTTTACATGGATCTGTTCAGTTTTCCCAGCACCATTTATTGAAGAGGCTGTCTTTGCCCCATTGTATATTATTGCCTCCTTTGTCAAACATAAGGTACCCATAGGTGCATGGGTTTATTTCTGGGCTTTCTATCTTGTTCCATTGGTCTATATTTCTGTTTTTGTGCCAGTACCATACTGTCTTGATGGCTGTAGCTTTGTAGTATAACCTGAAGTCAGGAAGGTTGATTCCTCCAGCTCCATTCTTCTTTCTCAAGACTGCTTTGGCTATTTGGGGCCTTTTGTGGTTTATTTTGAAATGTGAAATTTTTTGTTCTAGTTCTGTGAAAAATGCCATTGGTAATTTGATAGGGATCACATTGAATCTGTAGATTGTGTTTGGTAGTATAGTCATTTTCACACTATTGAATCTTCCTACCCAGGAACATGGAATATCTCTGCATCTGTTTTTGTTGACTTTGATTTCTTTCATTAGTGTCTTATAATTTTCTGTGTACAGTTCTTTTGTCTCCTTAGGTAAGTTTATTCCTAGATATTTAATTCTTTTTGTTGCAATGGTGAATGGGTTATATTCCTTAATTTCTCTTGCTGATTTTTCATTGTCAGTATATAGAAATGCGAGTGATTTCTGTGTATTGATTTTGTATCCTGCAACTTTGATAAATTCACTGATTAGGTTCAGTCATTTTCTGGTACTATCTTTAGGGTTTTCTATGTGCAGTATCATGTCATCTGCAAACAATGAGGGCTTTACTTCTTCTTTTCTGATCTGGATTCCTTTTATTTCTTTTTCATCTCTGATTGCTGCAGCTAGGACTTCAAGAACTATGTTGAATAATAGTGGTGAAAGTGGACACCCTTGTCTTATTTTTGATCTTAGGGGGAATGCTTTCAGTTTTTCACCATTGAGAATAATGTTTGCTGTAGGCTTATCATAAATAGCCTTTACTATGTTCAGGTAGGTTCCTTCTGTGCCCATTTTTTGAAGAATTTTAATCATAAATGGGTGCTGAATTTTGTCAAAGGCTTTTTCTGCATCTATTGAGAAGATCATATGGGTTTTATCTTTCAATTAGTTAATATAGTGCATCACTAGTAAAGATGCACTAGTTTTATCTTTCACTAGTAAAGATCACTAGTTTTATCTTTCAATTAGTTAATATAGTGCATTTAGTAAAGAATCCTTGCATTCCTGGAATAAACCCAACTTGATCATGGTGTATGAGCTTTTGATGTGTTGCTGAATTTTGTTTGCTAAAGTTTTCTTGATGACTTTTGCATCTATGTTCATTAGTGATGCTGGCCTGCAGTTTTCTATTTTTGTGTTGCCTTTGTCTGATTTTGGTATCAGAGTGATGGTGGCCTTGTTTGAAAGTGTTTTAGAAGGATAGGCATTAGTTCTCTAAATGTTTGACAGAATTCTCCTGTAAAGCCATCTGGTCCCGGGCTTTTTTTTGCAGTGGGGGGAGATTTTTGATCACAGCTTCAATTTCCATGCTTGTGATTGGGTTGTTCACAATTTCTATTTCTTCCTGGTTCAGTCTTGGAAGATTGAGCTTTTCTAAGACTCTGTCCATTTCTTCCAGGTTATCCATTTTATTACCATGTAGTTGTTCATAATACTCTCTTATTATCCTTTGTATTTCTGTATTGTCTGTTGTAACCTCTCCTTTTTCATTTCTAATTTTGTTGATTTGATTCTTCCCTCCTTGTTTTCTTGATGAGTCTGGCTAAAGGCTTGTCAATTTTGTATATCTTCTCAAAGAACCAGCTTTTAGTTTTATTAATCTTTACTCTTGTTTCTTTCATTTCTTTTTCATTTATTTCTGCTTAGATCTTTATGATTTCTTTCCTTCTACTAACTTTGGGGGTTTTTTTGGTTCTTCTTTTTCCAGTAGTTTTAGTGTAAAGTTAGGTTGTCTATTTGATGGTTTTCTTGCTTCTTGAGGTAGGATTATATTGCTATAAACTTCCCTCTTAGTACTGCTTTTGCTGTATCCCATAGGTTTTGAGTTGTCGTGTATGCATTGTCCTTTGTTTCTAGAAATTTTTTGACTTCCCTTTTGATTTCTTCAGTAACCTGTTGGTTATTTAGAAATGTGTTGTTTAATCTCCATGTGTTTCTGTTTCTTACAGTTTTTTCCTTGTAATTGATATCTAGTCTCATAACAGTATGGTTGGAGAAGATGCTTCATACAATTTCAATTTTCTTAAATTTACTGAGGTTTGATTTGTGACCCAAGATGTGGTGTATCCTGGAGAATGTTCCGTATGCACTTGAGAAGAAGGTGTATTCTTGTGCATTTGGATGGAATGTCCTGAAGCTATCAATGAGATCCATCTCATCTGATGTATCATTTAAGACTTGTATTTCCTTATTGATTTTCTGTTTTGATGATCTGTCCATTGGTGTGAGTGGGGTGTTAAAGTCTCCAACTATTATTGTGTTACTGTCAGTTTCTCCTTTTATGTTTGTTAGTGTTTGTCTTTTGTATTGAGGTGCTCCTATGTTGAGTGCACAGATATTTACAATTACTATGTCTTCCTCTTGGATTGATCCCTTGATCATTATGCAGTGTGCTTCTTTCTCTCTTGTAATCTTCCTTATTTTAAGGCTTATTTTGTCTGACATGAGGATTGCTACTCCAGCTTTCTTTTGCTTCCCATTTGCATGGAATAGATTTTTCCATCCTCTCACTTTGTCTCTATGTGTCTTTAGGTCTGAAGTGGGTTTGTTGTAGACAGCATATATATGGGTCTTGTTTTTGTATCCATTCAGCCAGTCTGTCTTTTGGTTGGAACATTTGATCCATTTAAAGTAATTATTGATATATATGTTCCTATTGCCATTTCCTTAATTATTTGGGGTTTATTTTGTAGATCTTTTTTCTTCTCTTGTATTTCTTGACTATATAAATCCCTTTAGCATTTGCTATAAAACTCGTTTGGTTGTACTGAATTCTCTTAACTTTTGCTTGTTTGAAAAACTTTTTATTTCTCCATCAATTTTGAATGAGATCCTTGCCGAGAACTGTAACCTTGCTTGTTGATTTTTCCTTATCAATACTTTAAATATATCCTGCCATTCCCTTCTGGCCTGCAGAGTTTCTGCTGAAAGATCAGCTGTTAAGCATATGCAGTTCCCCTTGTATGATACTTGTTAATTCTCTCTTGCTGCCTTTAATATTCTTTGTGTTTAGTCTTTGTTAGTTTGATTAGTATGTGTCTTGGCCTGTTTCTCCTTGGGTTTATCCTGTATGGGACTCTTTGTGCCTCTTGGACTAGATTGACTATTTCCTTTTCCATATTGGGGAAATTTTCAACTATAATCTCTTTAAAAATTTTCTCATACCCTTTCTTTTTCTTTTCTTCTTCTGGGACTGCTATAATTCAAATGTTAGTGCATTGGATATTGTCCCAGAGGTCTCTGAGACTATTCTCAGTTCCTTTCATTCTTTTTACTTTATCTGCTCTTCAGAAGTTATTTCCACCATTTTATCTTCTAACTCACTGATTAGTTCTTCTGCTTCAGACATTCTGCTGTTGATTCCTTCTAGAGTATTTTTAATTTCAGCAATTGTGTCGTTTGTCTCTGTATGTTTATTTTTTTATTCTTCTAAGTCTTTGTTAATTGATTCTTGCTTTTTCTCCACTTTGTTTTCAAGGTTTCTGATCATCTTTGCTATTATTATTCTGAATTCTTTTTCAGGTAGTTTGCCTATTTCCTCTTCATTCATTTGGACCTCTGTGTTTGTAGTTTGTTCCTTCACTTTTGTAGTATTTCTCTGCCTTTTCGTTATTTTTTCTTTTAACTTATTGTGTTTGAGGTCTCCTTTTCCAAGGTTTCAAGGTTGAATTCCTTTCTCCTTTTGGTTTCTGCCCTCCTAAGGTTGGCCCAGTGGTTTGCGTAAGCTTCCTATAGAGTGAGATTTGTGCTGAGATTTGTTTGTTTGTTTTTCCATTGATGGGCAAGGCTGAGTGAGGTGGTAATCCTATCTGCTGACGATTGGGTTTGTATTTTTGTTTTGTTTGTTGTTTAGATGAGGCATCCTGCACAGGGTGCTACTGTTGGTTGGGTGATGCTGGGTCTTGTATTTTAGTGGTTTCCTTTGTGTGAGTTCTCACTATCTGATACTCCCTGGGGTTAGTTCTCTGGTAGTCTAGGGTCTTAGAGTCAGTGCTCCCACTCCAAAGGCTCAGGGATTGATCTCTGGTCAGGAATGAAGTTTCCACAAGTGGTTTGTTATGGCATTAAGTGAGATTAAAACAAATATCCAAAAATGAGAAACCAAAGATGAACCCCAGACAATGGCAGGTATGAAACCAGGCAAATAATAAGTAAAATAATGGAATATACACATACACATATACACCCATGAGCCAAGTCAAAAGAGTCCAAACAAAATAAAGTACAATAGATTGACCCAGTGAACAAAGGAAATAAAAAATTATATCCACCAGTTAAGAACAAAACTAAGTAAAGCACAAACTGGAAAACAAAACTAAAGAAAGATGTCAACAAGGTAACAAAGCAATGAAAAAACAAAACTAACTAATATGTTAAGAGGAAAGAAAAGAAAGAAAGATATGCAAAGTTAAATAGAGGTAAATGAAGAAGATTTATATACATTAAAGATTAACTGCCAGGGGAAAAGAACAGTTGGAAAGTCAAACAAAGTAACAAATGTAGAAAAATATAATAGGTTTAAAAAATTAAAATTATAAAAAAGGGAAAACAAACAGAAGAAAGAAAAAAGAAAAAAAAAGGAAAATTCCACAGAACTGTAAAAGCCCAACGTAGAGGCACAGGTTTATAACAACAATAAAAAGCATGACTGAATATACAAAAATACATATATACCCATGAGCAAAAGAGGCCAACCAAAATAAAGTACAATCGATTGACCCAGCAAATAAAGGAAATCAAAAATTACATCCACCAGTTAAGAACAAAACTAACTAAAGCACAAACTGGAAAACTCAAAACTAGAGCAAGGTGCCAATTGGGGAATAAAGCAATGAAAACAGAACTAGCAAATATGTTGAGAGGAAAGGAAAGAAAGAAAAGAAGAGAATAGATACTCAAAGGTAAATAGAGGTAGATAAAGAAGATTTATATACATTAAAGATTAACTGGAATGGGAAAAGAACAGTAGGAAAAGCAAACAAAGGAATAAATATAGAAAAAAATAGGTTTAAAAAATTAAAATTTAAAAAGGATTTGAAAAAAAAAAAGGCAAACTCCACAGAACTGCAAAAGTCCAATGTAGAGACAGAGGTTTATATCAGCAGTAAAAAATGTACTGAAAAAAAAAAAAGCTCAAAAGCTTTGATTTCATAGTGCCAATAAAATTGACAACTGCAACAGAAGCAGAGAGAAAGGAAAAAAGAAGAAAAAAAAAAAATGAAAAAGAAGGTACAGAGCAAGTCAAAGCATAAGAATAATAAATGATTTTCTTGAGTCACTGCAGTCAGAGTCCTTTCCCTCACTGGAGTCACAGTCCACCTCACCTCCCTGGGATGCCCTCCAACACTGTGCTGATCTCTGGACCTGCTGTGGGGGCAGCTCAGATTCTAACCTGGTCCTACTTCTGTGTGTTCTTGCCTCCAACATCCACAGTTATCAGAACTAGTGCGTTTTCTTTTGCAGGAGCTCTCAGTGACCTTTTCACAGACACAGAGTCTGCCCAGCTGATTGTGGGTTTAATCAGCAGCTTGTACAGCCGGTGGGAAGGTTCTGGGTCTTCTTCCTTAGCCACACTGCCCCTGAGTTTCAATTGTGGTTTTATTTCCACCTCTGGGGTTTGCTCCTGAGGCTGCCCTGGAGGACCTGGGTCTGCCCCTGTGAGGGCCAGGTCTGGAGGTGGTGCAGCTGCTTGGGTTGCAGGGGTTCTGGCAGCACCAGGTACTCAGCGGAGTTTGCGGCTGGGGCAGCAGGAAACACAGTGCCCTAGAAGGATATGGCACCCAGCACTGGCCAATACGCTCCAGTATTCTTGCC
Organism: Cervus elaphus; assembly: GCF_910594005.1. NCBI lineage: Eukaryota > Metazoa > Chordata > Mammalia > Artiodactyla > Cervidae > Cervus > Cervus elaphus. The sequence goes on from NC_057830.1 coordinate 21,112,648, forward strand.
TGGAGAACCCCCACTCCGTGACAGAGAAGCCTGGCAGGCCATGGTCTACAGGGCTGCAGAGAGTCGGACATGGCGAAGTGACCCTGCGCGCATAGACGCAAGGCTTTTTTTTGCCTGTGGCAGCTCTGCCCCAGAGAGATTTGAGCACGAAGGTGGCGCAGCTGCTTGGCTTGCGGGGACCCTGGTGGCACCAAGCGTGCAGGGACAGGGACTGCCTCCATGGCAGGCGTTGTGGCCCCATCAGAGCCTCTTGTCCAGCCTCTTGCAGCCCGCGATCAGAAGACCTCTTGGCCAGTCTTTCTCCATAGCTCCACCCATTCAGGGACTTAGAGGGCTCCCTTGCCTGGAGTCCTTCTCTGTTGTTTGGCATGGCAGGCACACAGAGGGGGCCCCCTTGGCTGGGGTCCTACCCTGTAGATCCACTCATCAGGCACTTAAAGGGGCACCCTGGGTGGGGTCCGGCTCCTAGTTCAGTACCTTGTTCAGCTGCCATGCTGGCAGGTGGGGAGAGAGAGGCTTTGGTGATGGCTCCACCCCCTACACGTGACTCAGCAGTATCGCCTTGCTTCCATGCTGCCCAGCTTTCCTCCACAGGCATTTCCCATCACAATCTCCTCCCTAACCCTCCCTAGATCCCTCTCTCCACAGTCAACAGCAGCCCTCGCCCTGTGATTGCTCTACACGCCCCAAAATCCAGCTCCTAGCTGCTGCTCCTTCCAGGGGACCCTCATCCCTGTCTGGGGGATGTATGGTTAGGGCAAGGGTTGTCTGATTCTTATTCCATTTAGGCTGCCACAGATCAGCTGTTTCACTCTCAGCCTTAAATGTTTCTCCTCTGACTCAGACAGTTGCCTGGATGTGGGGATCAGACCCCTGCTTCAGTTCCCCCACCCGCCAAAGGCAGGTCCAGTCCTACTAACACTCCTGTTTTTCCCCCTAGTTCCTTCCTCCTACCGAGTTTTGTGTGGCTCTATATATTCTTTTCCTCTAGTCAGGTACTCCTATCTGCTCTCAGCTGGTGTTCTGCAAGCACTTCTGTGTCTGAAGGTGTATTCCTGATGTATCCATGGAGAGAGATGTACTCCACGTCCACCTACTCCTCTGCCATCTTGTTCTCCCCTTGAAATTGTTTTTTAATTAACATAATTACAATATAAACAGCAGGAGCAAATTCATTCAAATTAATTCAATGAAATCATTTATCCCCTCACCATATTCTCTGATGTTGTGGTCTTCTATGAGAAGACATACTACTTCTTTCAGGCTTCTCTCTAACCTCCCATACCCTCTTCACACCCCTGCTCTGAACCCCACCCCCAACCCATTCTCTCCAAAGAGGGGAACTTTTAAGTCATATTCCTGGACACAGATCAGGTCACATCTGCTAGAGGGCGGAGCCACCATGAATAAAAGGGTCTGCATGAATGCACTTTGTCTCCCCTTTCTCTTGTTTTTTTGTTGCTGAAGTGATGAGCTGACCATGCCCTGGCCATGCACTCTCTTAGGAAGAAAAATGATTCTCAGGAAATCATAAGTGGAGCTGGGGGCAGTGGGCAAGGGGCAGACAGAGGTTGTAGAAAATCACATCTTGTTTCTCATGTTCTCTATTCCACCCTTTTTTCCCCAAGCATCTTATTTATTTTGTACCCAATAACTATATTATTCAAATTCTTGAAGTTCTAATTCTGCTAATTATCCTTTCTGGTGACTTTTATTCCAGGTGAATTGTTTCCATGTGCGCTTTGTACTTTTAGATTACAAGCTCACATTTAGTGGAGTCTCTAATTTCCAAGCTAACTAAATAACAAGAGCATTCCCATGATTTACTCATTTAACAAACACAAATACGCTAGGTGGTCCTCTCAGAGTCTCTACCCAGAAGGAACTTTAGAGTCACATTCCCCAGGGCTCGTTAGACAACAGCCAACATCCTAGTCAGAAGGATAATAACTAACACTGAACAATCACTAGGTCCCAAACGTTCGACACACATTACTTCACTTAATCTTCAACATCCCCCAAAGGGAAGGACTATTATTATCCCCATCTTATAGATGAGGAATGTTGGTGCTTGTACAGAGAATGGTAACTTTCTCATGGTCACTCTGCTAGTAAACTGTAGAACCAGAATTTACAATCATGTCATCCTGACTCCAGCACCCAAACTTTTATCCAGTAGTATAAATAAACTTCAATGCACTCTGGCTCAGACATAAAGGAAAATAACAACACAAAGCCAGTAAGGAGAGAGACTTGATTGAGATCTTGAATTTCCTCATTTACTTGGACATAAAATACAGGCTAAGAGTTAGATAGGAGCTTGCCTCGTGGCTCAGACAGTAAAAAAATCTTCCTGCAATGCAGGAGACCCAGGTTTGATGCCTTCCAGGGGTCTGGAAGACCCCCTGGAGAAGGAAATGGCAACCCACTCTAGTATTCTTGCCTGGGAAATCCCATGGACAGAGGACCCTGACAGGGTACAGTCTATGGGTTTGCAAGAATCAGACACGACTCAGCAACTATACCACCACCACCATCTAGTACACAATCTTCATGAGAATGTTGAAATCAGGACTTTAACAGTATGGTATTTGAAAACGCCACTGCATCAATCTAGAGGACAAAGCTCTGTAAAATTTGTATTTTTCTGGATTTTATACATAAGATGAGTTCAAAAGAAGATTTGTCAAGCTGAAAGCATGAGAAGCTAAGAGTAGTTTGGGGAATGAATGGTACTTTTAAGTCATTAAGTAGATAGATGATCAGTGCCAACAAACATCAAGGGTGCTTGTGCCCACTTACTAGCAGATGAAACCTCCTTGAAAGAAAAGATATTTTCAAAAACTCAGACTAAATGGGATAAAGTTCTTTTATCTGAACTAAATATGTTACTTGGCTTTGAAAATCTCATTTTAACTGCTTATATTACTGTTTGCCTTCAAACTTTGACCTGTGGTGTTGGAGAAGACTCTTAAGAGTCCCCAGTTGGACTTCAAGGAGATCAAACCAGTCAATCCTAAAGGAAACCAACCCTGAATATTCATTGGAAGGACTGATGCTAAAGCTGAAGTTCCAATACTTTGACCACTTGATGCAAAGAGCCGACTCGTTAGAAAAGACCCTGATGCTGGGAAAGATTGAAGGCAGAAGAAGGAAACAACAGAGGATGAGACGGTTGGATGGCATCACTGATGCAATGCACATGAGTTTGAGCAAGCTCTGGGAGTTGGTGAAAGACAGGGAAGCCTGCTGCAGTCCATGAGGTCGCAGAGTCGGGCACGACTCAGCAACTGAACAACATTACTGTTTACCACCTATAAAAATACGACCTAGAACAAGAGGAAAAAACTTGTATACATTCTTTCATAATAACCTGTGCTCTTGAGTATTATTGAAATAGGCATTATATAATTGTTAAACTATCAGATTATTGCCCGAGGCTGATTAATTTCAGGAGGACAGCAGACAAGCCACAAATGAAGCCACGGCCATCTTCAGGAAGGCTGTTTAGGGATGCTGGGTTTCATGACTTTGACCTCGCCCCTCACCCCAGCTGGTGGCAAGGGAGACAAAGCTAGATAGAGAAAACAGCCCTACTGATAGCAGAAATAATGCCTTTACACATGAAGAAAAACCTATTATTAGGTCATGGCTGACATTTAACAGGTAATTCCCTGAAATGAGTTACCATTTCATACCCTGTAATTTGATGTGATTCTCCTCTTAATAGCACTCTGAACAGATGCACATTCCCCATTTACATTCAAAATCACAGTACATTCTCTTTCCACCAGCATGGCTCTTCCGAAGGACAAGTCATAACGATAATGCATGCAGTCAAGGGGAGCGTACCAGGGAACCACAAGGACCTCTGGCCTCGGCTGCTCATCCCACTGTCACTCTGCCCTCTCTACCTCCACGAGCCCATTTCACCTCCACGTCAGGGCTCCGCCTGCTCTCCTTCCCATTCTAGAGCTGCTATCACTGGAGGTTCCTCAGGGAAACTCTCCCGGGTCTTGCCACACAGGATGCTTTTTCCTAGGTCCTTCCCCTTCCTTAGGATGTGATCTCACAAAGGAAGCCCCAGACGTGTTTTTGAGGCCTTTCTCTTCATCACTCTGGGGAAGCAAGCAGGAGTTAGCCACAGAAACAGACAAGTTACAAACTGATAAGCCTCCTGAGGTCCCCTAGTCAGTGTCCTCTGGGTGGAACCACGCTGGGGACAGAGAAGACAAAGTGTATTTCCAGAAAGAAGAAACACACTACCATTTACTAGCTTATGGTATATCTTTACAAAGTTAAGACCCTAGCTGTCTTTAAAAAAAAGAGGATGTGAAGGTATGGGGAGGAAACTCATTATATATTTATATGAAGTGACCCTCAAAATATATTGTGAAAGCTAGAAGCAGAACAGGCATGTCTGATACACAAAAGGGAGAAATGTCTAGTTCAATGTATTTACTTGTAAATGTCTAAAATAGTGTAGACCAGACAACACAGATTGCCTTTCTGGAAGGGAACTAGGGGGCTACAGTACCGTTGGCAAGACTTCTCTTTTTAGTCCCTTTTAAGTCTTTTGAAGTTCTATTCTTTCCTCTCTGGGGAAAGAACTTACAAGATATGTTCTCACCACTCAATAGACAGACACCTGACAGATGGACAGATTGTGATGGTGAGAATCTGAAGAAATCATCCAATTCTCTGGCAGGAGGAAGGTGACCCTTCTCCCATCTCCCACTGTCATCCTGTCCTCACCTATCCATCCATTAAAGAATTATTGTGAAGGTCAAGTGCATTATTGAACTGTGAGAGAAATACAATAAACTCTGAATAGCTCATTCCCTTCTCTTACCCACTCCTTTACACAGAGCCTTCATCTTATTGAAGAAGGTTCTTAAGAGATGGTTAAGACTCCAGTGATTTTTAAAATTGATTTTTATTATAGTTCCTTTTCAATGCTGCATTAGTTTCGCTGTACAGTAAAGTGAATTAGCTATATGTATACCTATAGCCCTTCTTTTTTGGATTTCCTCCCCATTTAGGTCCCACAGAGCATTGAGTTTCCTGTGCTATACCATAGGTTCTCACAAGATACCTATTTTATACATAGTACTGTATATATGTCAATCACAATCTTCCAATTCATCTCATTCCCCCCTTCCCTCCACACATTCGTATGGACAAATGTGAAACAAATATATCCACACATTTGTTCTCTGTGTCTGTGTCTAAAGATGTGGTACATATATATATATGATGGACTATTATTCAGCTATAAACAGGAACAAAATTATGCTATTTGCAGAAACATGGTTGGACCTAGAGACTATCATACAGAGTGAAGTAAGTCAAAAAGAGAAAAACAAATATATATCACTTAAATGTGGAAGCTAGAAAAATGATACAGATGAACTTATTTGCAAAGAAGAAATAGAGACACAGACCTATTGATTGTTAAATTGAGCTTTAAAACAGTTGTAAAAGACTTCGTGGAAGCATACCCTTTCTTCCCATGGCTTTTTACCTTTTTATGAGTACCACCAGCAATACTTAAGCACCTAAAGTTTAAACTTTCTCTAAGGATTCAGTTGAAAGCCTTGCAAGTCTTCTTTTAAAACATAAAAGACAACAATCTCTGCACACAATGTCCCCTTTCCATCCAATATTTTTTTAATAAAATAAGCATCCTCTATCAAAAATAATTTGATTCAAAGGAAAATCAATTGATCCTCAAATTCTGTTGCAGCTTTGAAAACATTCTTCCTGAGTAACCAAATAGCGATCTGCATCATGAGTCCTAATGTGAAAAAAATTAGAACGCAGTTCAGCCATAAAAAAAGTAGCAAGACCCTATAATATCTTATATTTCTGCCAAGGTGGAACTGAGAAAGAATAACAGACCCAATAAAGGTACCACATTAAATTTCGGTCATTTGTACGGTGGCTCACACTAGTTTACAACTATTTGCTCCCAACCCTGCAAGGCAATTACACATCTTTGTTGTTTGCCATGACACCTTCAAGAGAAGCATATCTTGCTTGGCCATGGACTTGACCAGCCAATGAATATCAGCAGAAATGCATTGTGCTCGTTCCAAGCAAGAGCTTCTTGAAGAAGGCTGTTCTTTCTTTTCCATCTCTAACTGAAGAACACCCTATCCTAGATGGGATGCCCCACTAGCCTGGACTCCAAAATAAAGACTCATGGAAAAGAGCCATCTGGAACAGAGTCTCCACCACAGCTGCAGCACCCTACAGCAAGAAGGGAAACCCACAGCCCATCCACAGAGGACATGCAATGAGACAATGCGAAAAAACCTTTGTTTTATTTACACTGAGACTTAGGGGTTGTTTCTTACCACAGGTTAGATGAATCAATGCAACAAACAAATCATAATGATCCCAAGAATGAGAACTAGATTTCTGTGTTCTAGGAAAAAAGGAAAAGAAACTAACATCGTTAGAATATATGCTCCAGACCAACTAGTTGTTCTAGGAGTTTTCATGATACTATATACCAACTTGATGTCTGAAACAACCACTTGAGTCTCATCTACAAAATGAGAGACTAAGGTCCTATGACCTCTAAGCCAGTTTCCAAACCTGGCATTCTATATGAGTTCTTCACTGGAGGCTTCTCCAAAAATAAGATTCATTACATAACTTATAGTCACCATGTTTTCAGGAAAATGGATATCTGGCCTAGATAATGCCATGTTTTTTTTTTTACAATATGTCTGGTGCTTTAAATGAACCAAGAATTATTTCCGCAGAAGACTGCCTTTCAGTTTGCTAATATTTAAACATTTTATTTCAGAGAAGAAGCCTACTTTTAAGTCCTATTTTTACCTACTTAACATTAACTACCAAAAATCTTGGAATTCTTCCATTTTTAAGAGAAATCTTTAATTAAAAATTTAGCTTCCTCTTACACTGTCATGAATTTCATTTAAGATACCTATAAATGTACCAATATTAATGTGAGTCAACTAATAATTTGGCTTTTTAAAAAGTTATATGTGATAATAGAGATATCATCAAAAGATTTCAAATCATCACAGTCTATTAAAGATCAATGCCATCACCATTAATGACAGATAGGTATTGTTCTGGGAAGGGAAATACATCTGGAGTCTGATAGATGGATTTTAAATAAAGAAGAGTGGAAACTAATCTATCCAGGTTGAAAGAAAGATTTTAAAGGCAGGCAAAGTCAAATGAATATTCTAAAGCAAAATTCTCCTGTGTGTCCTCTGATTTGAAAAGAAAAATACCTGTAGAAAGATAACATTATACATTTTTTGGTGATGTTAATCTTTACCATTTTATTTGACATCTTAACTATATACCTAATGGACAGAACAATAAATCTATAAATTGCAAATCTTTATAATTCCAGGCAAAGAATGATAACATGTTAGAGCAGAATTAGAAATGTGGTATTAGAAAAATTATACAGAGGTTATTTTTAATAAAGTATTTCATTAAAATTCAATGCTATGCAGTTCTAATGAGATGGATGAAACTGGAGCCCATTATACAGAATGAAGTAAGCCAGAAAGATAAAGAGCAATACAGTATACTAACACATATATATGGAATTTAAAAAGATGGTAACGACAACCCTATATGCAAAACAGAAAAAGAGACACAGATGTACAGAACAGACTTTGGGACTCTGTGGGAGAAGGCGAGGGTGGGATGTTCTGAGAGAATAGCATTGAAACAAGTATACTATCAAGGGTGAAACAGATCACCAGCCCAGGTTGGATGCATGAGACAAGTGCTCAGGCCTGGTGCACTGGGAAGACCGAGAGGGATGGGGTGGGGAGGGAGGCAGGAGCGGGGATCGGGATGGGGAACACATGTAAATCCATGGCTGATTCATGTCAATGTATGGCAAAAACCACTACAATACTGTAAAGTAATTAGCCTCCAACTAATAAAAATAAATGAAAAAAAAAATTTTTTTTTTAACTAAAAAAAAAAAAAAAACCAAATAAAATAAAATTGAATACCCAAACAAAAAAAATAAATAAAATTCAATGCTATGGACAATTGCTTAACATGCACACTTTATCTGCATATAAAATAACAGAGCGAAAAATAAAAAAGGTAAGTTGAATGAGGGAATTATATGTGATATTTTGGTTTATATATATTTTATTATTGCTAAAATAATATTTTTAAACAATTACAAATAAATGCTGCTACTAGTATTTATTATATATACTAATTTTAATGTCCCATGGAAAATTTCAGCAAAGAAGTGAAAATCAGAAAATAAAATGAAAGTCTAGGGCTGAAAAACAAAACAATGTAAATTGACAAGAGATGAACTTAACAGGAGATTACATAAAACAGAAACAAGAGACAATCAGCAGGGTAAAACATCAGAAGAAAACATAGCTGAAGCATGGAGAATCAAAAGGAAAAAATACAGAAATGAACATAAAAGACACAAGGGATATGGTGAAAGTTCCAACAATAAGAGAGGAGAATAAAGCAAAAACAATATTTGACAAAATAGGACTGCCAAAAATTTTCCCCCAAATGGCCAAAACACCAAGAAATACTACAAACTCCAAGAAAAATAATTATAAATAAAACCACCCCTAAACGCATTATGATCAAGCTGCTAAAAAACAAAGACCAAACTGCTGAAAAACAAAGACAAAAAGACCTTCAAAGAGATATATTACCTTTGAAAGGATAACACAAACCACTGGCTGATTTCTCAATAGGAAAAAAAAAAAAAAGCAAGGAGACAATGGAATGATACCTTAAAATACTAAAAGAAAATACCTCCCAACACACAATTCTATGTCCATCAAAAATATCCTTCAAAGTTTAAGGCAAAATACACTTAACACAAAAACTGAGAAGATTTTGATCAGCACAAATACCCTCGCGGAAAGACAATTCAAGCAAAAGGAAAAAAAAATCTCAGAAAGAAACACCAAGTTACAGAAAAGAATGTAGAACAATGAAAAGGGTAAATATGTCAGTTATTCTAAGTAAAATCAACTACAAAATAATTAATGTCACAGGGAATCTAACATAACACAAAAACAAAAAAAAATATTAAGAAGGTAATTGCTAAACTGACGCATGTGTACTTTGGAATATTATGTAGTATTTTATAAGGTTGAAACATATAAATCTATTTTTTAATAAAAGAAGCATGTGAGAAATGATGTATACTGAATAACACAGTTTATATAATTAAATACCAAAAAAGCAGCCAAGAAAGGAAGAAAAAAGAACATCAACTAGTAGGACAAATAAGCATTAAGATTGTAAGTTTAAATCCAAATCTATCAATAATACATTGAACATGAATAGATTATAAGAAAAGGTGTCAGACTATCAGATTTTTAAAAAGCAACTTAATCCCGAAGAAAAGGAGGTTGAAAGTAAAAGGACAGTAAAAACTATATATGCTATACAAACACTAACCAATAAATAAGTGGTGTGCCTTGACTACTGTAAGGCAAACCCCACCTCCATTAAGACTAAGAAAAATGGCATAAAACAGGAGTTAAAAAGGACATTAACTAAAGCATCTACTGACATTAAAACATAAGTTGATATTATCAACTTTATGCCAATAAATTTGAAATGATAAATAATTCCTACAAAAAAAAACATAACTTAGCAAAAGCATCAGAAACTCTGCATTGTCCTATATCCATTAGAGAAACTGAATATAGCCTGATTTTTTTTCATATAGCAATATATTATATAAACAATTCCTCATGCCATTTCCTTATGTCACTTGTTCCATTATAGAGGACATTAATTATAGCAATTTATTAAGATTGGGGTTTCATTTACACTTTATTAATTCTTACCCATGTGACCTTTAATAAATAACTATAACCTTTTTATGCCATAATTTAAAACAAAAATACCGACCCCAGCAGTGGGATACTTCATTGACTTAGTACAGTGCTGTGGATCTTGGAAATGTTGCTAGGTTTATCAATGAGTATGTCTGATGACTGCATGGCAGCCTATTTTCCCAAAATCCTTATTTATCTACTTTTATACATATTCCTATTTTCTTCAGGATAAAATCCTGAAAATGAAATTGATGGACAAAAAGAGATTCATGATGCATAGGGCCCACTGTCCAGAAAACCTGAATCAGCTTAATTTCCAAAAAACAGTATAAAAATGCTCATTTCCCCACACTCTCATCCACCTGGATATTTTCCTTTTATAGTTTTGCCAGTTTGGCAGGACAAAGTAGCAGATCAGTATTATATTTATTTTGCATTTTACTATTCTTGCCTGGAAAATCCCATGGACTGAGGATCCTGGTAGGCTACAGTCCATGGGGTCGCAAAGAGTTGGAAACGACTGAGTGACTTCACTGACTGATGCATATCGCACACTTATTAGATCTATTGGCACCTGTAATTGTCCTTTCATAAACTGCCTTTTCCTATCTTTCACCAGAGCAGAAGAAAGGGAGGAAAACCAGCAAATCACAAAGTCCTGGTGGTCCAGAGCACCAAGCAAAAATTATACATATTCACTGGCAGAAGCTGTACATAGCTGAATGACATTGCCCCATTATCCAATAGTGTTTTAACATACCAGATGTAAACTGTAATGCTTAGGTCTCAGGAAATTAGACAATTCAATGCCAGGCTGTGGACAGACACCAGCTGCAGTGGGGTCTTTACAATCTCAAGCAAAAAATATGTCACCACGGCAAACTCCCCTGGGGTCTGTTTTACTGAAACCAGAAATTACTTCCATGATTAACAGAGTATGTAGCACTGTTTATATTGAAACACTGACAGTTTAGAAATTGTTGACATTTCCAAAAGAGCCATCTGATAAGAGACTTTTAAATTCTTCTGAGAGGCAGGCCATGGCTTCTTGTCAAATTAAGCTCCTGTTAGATGCCTAGAGAAATTGGGCATGAGGAAGCCCAGAACAAGGCCTATAGGAATACGATATTTCATGAACGGACACTGAGGCACTGACTGAACCAAGGTGTTTCCTAAGTTTTAGACTGTACCTTTCCGGGCGAAAGCTGTGTGTAAAATCGATGCAATATATGAGAAATATAGACATCCCTAATTTTGCTTAATCATGCTTATCAATGTGTGTCAAAAAAGATCAAATGATACCCCATCCAATGAGATACAGTATAATGGGCGATGAGAGCTTGGAAAAGCAAAGTAACAAAAGATGGGCAAAATGGGTAACGTTAAGAGGGAGGCTGACTAGCCTCTATTTTGGCACATGGGACCCTGTTCCTGTCAAAGCATAACTATAAGAATGAAAAGCATGGTTTTTTTCCTCAATTGCCACAGACACAGAGGATTTCTTGATATCAGCACTTCCCAAACTGACTTCTCTTAGAATCTTTACAACCCAAGAGACATTTAACATAGGGAAACACAATTAGGAATATATTTGTAATTATGCTTATTGATATGCGTAAATACACTGCCAAGTCATGTGATACTATGTGTAAGATAGTAACAATTGTGTTATGACATGTTTTATATATTTACATATGAAATATAAATATATGTAAAATGCATTTATGTAGTATATCTTTTGTTATTATATATATATATTTGATCTTCATTATTCTAGGATTTCATAATTGCAATTTTGTCTGTTTGCCAAAATTTATCTGTAACCCCAAAGTCAGTCCTTGTAGCACACTTGCGGTCTCATTCACTGACATTTGAAAAGCAGCGAAAATTTTGTGTTCCCCAATGCCCTCTTTTTCAGCTGAAGTGGAACAAGGCAACATTCCACCTTCTTGTTTCAGCTCTCCTACTTTAACAAGTGTCCTTTTCATGGTTTATTTAGCGCCACATTTCTCACATTCGTATGCTTTTGGTTGGTGGTTTTATACGAGCCCCAAGTATACTGCTGAAGTGCTGTCTAGTGTTCTAGGTGCAAAAAGGCTCCGATGTACCTGAGGGGAAAAATACGTGTGTTACAAGGCTTCATTCAGGCATGAGTTATAATGCTGCTAGCTATGAACTCAGTATTAATAAATCAACAGTGATATTAAAGAAAGTATCTTTAAATAGAAACACACATAAAACGAGGTTGTATATAGACCAGTTGACAAAAGTGCTGTGACCAAAGGCTTTCAGGAACCCAACCCTGTACTTCTTCCCTTAGGAACAATTAGGCAGTATTCACTAATTCAGTGTTTGAAGAAATCTTATAGGAGATACAAGAATAAGTGATATACATAAATGAGTCAAAGAAACTTGAGGAACTTTCATTTTTTTAAGCTAGAGAAACAAGCCTGAATAAGAATCATCTCTGGCGACTTTTATTTATTTATTCAACCCATGAATGAATATTTATTCAATCAGCCATTTATTTACTCAGTCAATGAGTGTATATGGAGTTCTTCTATGTGCTGTGTATAATGTGGTATACAAATAAAAACATTGTGCTGACTTTCTGGAAGTTTGTATTCTAGAAGAGAAGGGCCACCATTCACATCTGTTGTATAACACACAACCCGACTAGGGAATACAGATGTAACCAACAGTCACATTCATGAATGAATGGCCACAAACTTGGATCACTAAGAACATGGTTCTCTTACAGAAAAGACACGCAACTTAGATGAAAGGTGATGGAGACAATATTCCACTTAGAAAACAGGCTTGGGCAAAGATTGTTAACAAGAAGGATCACGACATTCTGTAGAAATGGCAAGAACACTGTGCCTGAAGCAAAAAAAAGAAAAGAAAAATGGCCCAAATAAAGCTAGAGAGACAGGGCGGTAAGCCATCCAAGACCTTAGAAGCCAAGCTAAAAAATGTTGGTTCATTCTGACTGCAATGGGAAACCACTAATGAGAAGTGATTATTTACCTTATAAAGATCACTTTGGCTGCAGTGCAGAGATGGCCAAGGATGGTCAAACTCAGTGTGGAAGAACAGTTAAATCATCATAACCTTCCTGAACTGTCTTTTCCAGCATAATAATAGCCTAACAAATATATAACTATCAGTGTACAGACTGGCCATTACACACAGGAAAAAAAAAAAATGATGAGACAATCAGCATGGCCACAATCAAGAGTTTTAAATCTCTTATTCTGAAAATTATAAACCATGGAAATAGTGTGACTTCCTTGCTTTTCAATATATGTCTGAATAGCCTTTGATGAATACATAATCCTTTTTACTATGACTTCCCTTATTCTTCAGAAGGTATATTTATATACCATTCAAATGTATACTTCATTCTATTTGTCATTATTCCTCCATTTTCACAGTCTGCTTAAGTTGCCTTTTGAATGTATACTGTAAGTATTCTTATGAGTACAAAGACTTCCCTCCTCAGTGGATCTCAAAACGATTTCTGTAAAGGATGGAGGTGGCAGAGATCACAAGTTAAAGGTAACTTGGAAAATTCATGACTTAAGACGTACATCTCCTGACTGTGGCTGCTCCCTTCCCTTCTTCTTGTATGCAGACTTTTAATGAAATGGTAAAAGCTGTATTTCAAAATAGGAAGTGAGGAAGAAGAGGGGAAGGAGGAGGAGGAGAAGCTAGAACAGAAGAAGGAAGAAGAGGAGTCTCCCACCCATGTGGGTCTGTCTGGTCCTCATTTGATCAATGATTATAAATAGACATTATAAAGACAAGCAAGGAAATTTGAATAAGGACTGTTATTAGATGATAATGGGAACATTTTGTTAGATATGATATGCCATGGTGGTAAGTAAATATATATATTTATATATTAATATATATATACACACATATATATGTAAATATATACTACATAAATATATAATATATATGTAAATATATATTTACATACCACAATATCTATATATACACGTGTGTATGTGCATAGTCACTCAGTTGTATCTGACTCTTTGCTACCTAAAAGTCCTTATCGATTACAGATGTATACTGAAACAATTATGGGTAAAATGTCATCGTGTCTAGGATTTGCTTTAAAATACTACAGAAGGACTTCCCTGGTGGTCCAGTGGTTAAAAATCTGCCTGCCAATGCAGAGGACACAGGTTCAATCCCTGGTCCAGGAAGATCCCACATGCCCTGCAACTACTGAGCTGCAGCTACTGAAGCCCGTGGGCCTAGAGCCCAGCCTCCACAACAAGGGAAGCCGCCACAATGAGAAGCCCGTGGCCGCAACAAAGAGTCGTCCCTGCCCTCTGCAGCTAGAGAAAGGCTGAGTGCAGCGACAAAGACCCAGCGCAGACATAAATAAATGAATAGATTACTCCCGAAAAGGGATAAAGTCAATGAAATGTGACTAACAAAAGATAAATCATTACTGAGGCTGGGTGATGGGATGTAGGGATTCATTATACTTTTCCTTAACTTTGACATATTCTTAAAAATTGAGACAAAGGAGCCATAAGCTAAATTATAGTGGGCTGAGGAGTGACGAGGAAACTTGTCACGAGTACCTTGTGTTTTCTCTACTTCAAAGTCTTCAGCACATTTTCATTAAATATGAAGTCTTGTCTTAACTGGGATTCAGGAAATTGAGAGAATAGATTGTGTTCACAGTAAGGAGGGGGTATTAGGCAGCCTCACTTCTCAGGAGACACTGGTCCAGAACGATAGTGGGTAACCAACTATATAGAACACACACAGGATGCTCTAAGGATGCCCAGACTTCCTGTCCACCTCTGATGCAGGGCAGTTATGGAAGCTGATCATAGATCATCTCCCAAGCAGGTAACAAGAGAAAATATTGGAGTGGGTAGCCTTTCCCTTCTCCAGAAGATCTTCCCAACCCAGGGATTGAACCCACGTCTCCTGTATTGCAGGCAGATTCCTTACCATCTGAGCCTCCAGGGAAGCCTCAACAAGAGGGAAGGACCACAAAAAGGCAAATGAAAGGCATCCAAAATGTTTGCTACATCTCCATTTTACTCTGAACCAGCACCGAGCCAGGTAAATAACATGTTAGGAGGGCAGAGCTGCTGTGGGAAATAAACGATTAGGGAACCATCGATCATGCAGGGAGCTGCAAAGCTCCTAGTGTGACAGCCAACGACCACCGACCAGGGACAGTTATCCTCCTTTTTCATGGCCAATAAGGCTTTCTCAAGTTCAAATGCCACCCTAGTCAGTTTCACCTTCATAGCACTTTCCCTCTGTTCATAACCCAATAGGGAACTGAGCATGGCCGTGAAATAAAGGTAACATTTTCATTTCTTCTTTAGTGTTATTTCCTCTGAGGATATTTCTAAACTATGCAATTATTAAATATTACTTGTTTAATGTGTGGGGAAGCACACAGGATTTTTTAGGAGGTTATACCAACATATAGAATAAATTATGGAAAATATATGCAGTACTGTCAAAACAGAATAGCCCTATGAGCTACATTCTTTAAATCCTCTCCTTCCTTGATTTCCCCTATGGTCACACACTGGGCCTTGTCATCTCTTGAAACAATGGCCATTGATTTCAACCGTAAGGCCCTAGTCTTCTGACCTCATCAGATCCCCCAGTCCTTGGGCCCCTCCCCTCTTCCCAGTTCCTCAGCCCACTCCCAGCTTTCCTGCTTGCCCTATGCAATCACATTCCAAGAACTACTGTTTCCATACTTCTTCCAACTCCTCACATTTCTCTGACTAAATTCTAGCTCTGGACACATTCAACCATCCACCTTCCCTCTGCCTGGACCTGAGCTTCTGAACAAAGCTGAGAAAAACCCAAGGATTCTCTGGAGTTTGCTGAAACAGGTTCCCACTCTCTTCACACCTGCAGGTTCCTCTTAACCTCCTCACTCCCTGCAGATCATCTCGTCGTCAATCACACAGAGAAAGACTATGATGTGGGAACTCCCTCAACTTTCTTTCCCTCCTATTGTGATTAGGAGGATTCTCTCCTGTCTAAACATGATAGCTCCCACCTGTATCTGGATCCCACTTCCCCCTACCCATCATCTTAGGGCCTCCTAGGTGGTAATTCACCGCCCACCCTCACCTTCCATCTCTCCCTCCCCTGCTCACTCCTTCAGGGGTGAACATGTCCAAGCTTAGGCCACCTGATGTGAAGAACTGACTCATTGGAAAAGACCCTGATGCTGGGAAAGATTGAAGGCAGGAGGTGAAGGGGACACCAGAGGATGAGAAGATTGGGTGGCATCACCGACTCGATAGACATGGATTTCAGCAAGCTCCGGGAGTTGGTGATGGACAGGGAAGCCTGGTGTGCTGCAGTCCATGGGGTTGCAAAGAATCAGACATGACTGAGCAACTGAACTGAAGGCTTCTTCTACCATCAAAAAAAAAAAAAAAAGTCATCCTCTATCTCCACTTCAGCTCTATCCATCCCATTCTCTATTCTCCCCTTCAAAGAGCTCTCCCGAGAGGTGCAAACATTAACTATTTCTGTCCATCATGACCCACTCATTCCAATCTGGATTCTCCTCCTACCAGTCCCCTGAAATGGCTGTCATGAAGGTCAACAATAATCACCATGTCACTAAATCCAGCTGAAAGGAAGACTCCAGGACATCTTTAGAATAAGTTGAAACTGATCACTTTGTCATGATTGCTAAGGCAAAACTGTAAAATGTAGAAAATATATAAACTAAAACTACGGCAAAAATCTAGCAAAAACGAGTCTGCAATCACATTTATAGAGATCAACAAAAATTCAGTAAAGTTTTAAAAACAGATTAAATTCCATAACACAAAAAGCTAGCCAAAGCAAGCCACAGGGGAGAATTGTACTTGTTTTCCTCTTTTTCTTAACAATTTTCACATGACAAAAATAATGGATGCTTATTTAATAAGTAAAACAAAACAAAGGTCCAAGGAAAACAAACATCCATACCTAGTATTCCACCCCATCCACTGATCCATAATGAAATAATCATCAAGGGAATATTCTTTCATGTTCTTTTCCTAGTCATAAAAACACAGGCAAACAAACAAACACATACACTAGGGTTTGGCTTGATTAGTAGTTGTTTGGGTAATATGTTGGTATTTTGTTTTGGTGTATATAAAAAATTACAAACAAAATTAAGGAGAAATTGCTTATCATAAACTCCTTATCCCCATGCATGTAGACTCCTACACTAGCAACACTCCCACCAAGATGGTATTACTACTTCTATTACAAATGATGAACCTACATTGATATATCATTATCACCCAGAGTCCAAAGAGTACACTACAGTTTTAATAGTATTATGTATTCTATAGGTTTGACAAGTGCATAATAACATCTATTCACCATTGTTGTACAGAATAGTTTTACTACCTTAAAACCCTCTGTGTGGAATCTTTCCAGACAAGAGATCGAACCAGTGTCCCCTGCATTGGCAGGCAGATTCTTATCCACTGTACCACCAGGGAAGTCCTGGACATAACTTTTCAATTCATTTGAGTAAATACCAAGGAGAACTCCTAGGTGTATGTCTGGAGACAATTCTAATTTGAAAAGATATCCGTACCCCAATTGTAATATCTTACTGGTTCTTTCATTAACTAATGAGTTAAATAAAATCTTGATACAACTTCATCTTATATTTGCAAATTTTATATTTGCATTATCATTCTACTTTTTCTAGTTTCTATAAATGTGAGTACAGACTAATTTTTGTTAGATTTTGGTCATAGTTTAAGTTTCTATATTTTCTATATTTTACAGTTTTTCCCTAGCGGTCAGGACACGGTGATCAGTTTCAACTTCCTCTAGAAATGTCCTGGAGTCTTCACTTCAGCTGGATTTTGTGACACGGTGATCACTGGTGACCTTTATGACAGCCATTTCAGGAGACTGGTAGGAGGAGAATCCAGATTGGAATGAGTGGGTCAGGATAGACAGAAATAGTTAAGAGTCCTTCAACACTACAACTACAGTGTTAAAAAAAAAAACAAAATTGTTGCTGTCAAAATGTTTATGCCCACTTTTTTAAAACACAACACAAAGATATTCTTACACACCCAAGGATAAAACATATATATAAAATATAGAAGACACATATCTTCATTATTAAAAGTGCCTGAAGAAATCAGTGTAGTGATGCATAAATCAACACTAAGAACTCTAGAATGGCAAACAAGTGAAATTTAACACTGAAATATCTTAAATAAAAAGAAATATGACTTATTAAATCATATTTAAGCAAATACAACTTATTAAATTAACTATTAAATATAAATTTCTGGATCTGTAGAAAATATATTTTACTGTTTAAAGGTATCAAAACTAATTAATGTGATTCCGATTCAGCATTGTCAGAATAATTACAAACTCGTAAATAACCCACACCAATCATGCCAATATTTCTTGAATGAAAAGTAAATAGCTACACACCTTTGGTTGGTACCATGAGAAATGAAGTAATTAATATAACTGTGACTTACTATTCCCGCTAGCGGAAAGCATACTAAGCATTACATCATGTATGCCCATATTTGCACTTAGAAAAAATGGAGCACACTTAAATCGGTAACTCTTGAAATGAATTAATAAATGTATTTTCAAATTATATGGGTACAACTATAAGTAACCTCAAGACATTTCTTCCCAGAATGTTAGCTTCTTGGAAAGAAAGACAAGTCTTTCCCCAAAAAGGTCAAATCACTCCTCTTTACGAAATGTCAGCTAAATGCTAACCAGATATCAAAGCTTCTAAAAAGTTTACATGCCTCTAGACCAAATGTCTCTCGACTTTCTTAAAGGCCCAGATAGTATACTTTTGGCTTTGCAGACCACATGGTCTGCGTCACAGTACTCAAAGTTGAACAAAATACTGACAATACATCAACAAATGGGTATGGCTGGGTTCCAAGCACATTTATTTACCAAATCCGGCCGAGAACCAGACTCGATGCTAGGGCCACAGTTTGCCGACCACTTGCTCTGGACCTTCCCTCTAGAACTCAGTCAGTGCAAACAAAGCCTGAGGGAAGGGGCATAAATGCTCCCACCTCGCCCACTCCCACGTCCCTATTTCCCCAGATTTGTCCCCTAGAACTGTTCTCTAAATAGCAAAGCAGCCTCGCAAACAAGTAGACAGGAATCTGTCTTGCCTGTTAGAATCCCCCAGTCAGTGAAGAAGTGAAGGTGCAAGGGATATTTCCAGAGAAATCTTCTGTAATGTGTGACTCAACCTCAATTCAAAGACATCCTCTTCGGGCTCAGAGAAAAGCCTTTTCCCCTGAAATACGGCTTTCTCAAAGGAAATCAGAGTCTTAGCCTGCCCTCTAGTGGCAAATTGGAGTATTGCCAACGGGGAAGCATGGGACCAAGATGAGGGCAACAAGATAGTTTTTGTTTTAATTTTGCATTCACTTTACTTTGTATGTAACTTTTAATTATTTATTTCTGGCTGCGTTGGGTCTTTGCGGCTGCGCAGGCTTTTCTCTAGTTGCGGTGAGCAGGGGCTACACTCTCGCTGCGGTTGAGCAGGCTTCTCAGCGCGCTGGCTACTCTCGTTGCAGAGCAGACTCTCGGGTGAGCGGGCTTCAGTAGTGGCGGCTCCCAGGCTGGAGAGCACAGACTCAATCATCGTTGCTTATGGGCTTAGTTTGGCTTCCCCGATGGCTCAGACGATAAAGATCCACCTGCCAAGGCAGGAGATCAGGGTTCGATTCCTGGGTCAGGAAGATCCTCTGGAGACGGGAATGGCAACCCACTCCAGTATTCTTGCCTGGAGAATTCCATGGACAGAGGAGCCTAGCGGGCGAGGAGCCTAGCAGGCTACAGTCCATGGGGTCACAAAGGGTCGGACACGACTAAGGGACTAACACACACACACACAGGATTAGTTGCTCCACTAGTGGGATCCTCCCAGATCAGGGATTGAGTCCATGTCGCCTGCATTAGCAGCAGATTCTTTACCACTGAGCCGCCAGGGAAGCCCACAACAAGGTACTGAATATAGTTTCCTTTAGCTCAGTTTCTGGAAAACAATTTTTTAAAGAATATATGTATATACATATAGCTGAATCATTGACGTGCTGTAGACTGGAAACTAACACAACATTGTAAATCAACTACAGTCAAGTGATAGCTTTTCCAGCAGTCATATAAGGATGTGAGAATCGGACCATAGAGAAGGCTGAGCACCAAAGAATTGATGCTTTTAAATTGTGGTGCTGGAGAGGACTCTTGAGAGTCCGTTGGACAGCAAGGAGATCAAACCAGTCAATCCTATAGGAAATCAACCCTGAATATTCATTGAAAGGACTGATGTTGAAGCTGAAGCTCCAATACTCTGGCCACCTGATGCAAAGAGCCTACTTATTGGGAAAGACCCTGATGCTGGGAAAGAATGAAAGCAAAAGGAGAAGGGGGCGGCTGAGGATGAGATGGTTAGACAGCCTCACCAACTCAATGGACATGAATTTTGGGCAAACTCTGGGAGATGGTGGAGGACAGAGGAGCCTGGTGTGCTGCAGTCCATGGGTCACAAAGAGTCGGATACGACTTAGTGACTGAACAACAACAAATACGTCAAAAAAGACAAGGGGAACAAGGCGACATGCCTGCTTCAGAAGAGCCACTCTACAACACGTGCCAGACACGTGGCTTTACAAGGAGCCAAAAATCCTTTTCCTCAAGGAGCTTACAATCTGTAAGAAAGGAGATAGGCATTATTTTTTTAAATTGCACAAACATACATAAAGACCTTGTTGGATAAGGAACTTCTGTGGCTCCCTGGATGATAGAGAAGCTGCAGGACTGGAAACAGCTGACCTCCCTCTCTAGGGTGCCAGGGGAAGCCAAGGGCAGGAACTCTTTGAACTATGAAATCACCCACAGAGGGCACCGCTCAAAGGGAGGAGTTTCTGGCTGCTGCGTGCCCCTGGTGACAGTACACTCCAGGGGCCGGGCTCAGGATCCCGGGGCTGGAGAAGCCGGGCACACAGCAGGAGCCTGCAGAAAGCCGGGCATCCCTAAGAGGCAGGAAAACACTCTCCTCCTCCAGTGGCTTTCTAGTGCCCTCTACTGGCAAAGTTCAGCATTGTGCCAGCTGGCAAAGGAAAAATACAGGGCCCAGCAGAGCTGGCAACTTACAATAGATTTGAAGCTGAGAGGTCATAAATTGATAACCAGTACACTCTGGTCTCCGTATGGTGACCCTTCTAGAAGAAGAGCAAGCAGACAGGTTAGGAGGTACTTAAGAAGAGAAGATCAGAGAGAATAATAAATATATAAAAAGAAGAAAAAATGATAACCTATATGGTGCTAGACAAAATACACTTGCAAGTCCCTAATGGGCTTCGGGAAAGACGCCAAATATCATGGCTTATGTCCCTGTGCCACTAGACTTCCAGAAGAGCTGTCTCAGAGAGCATGGCTAAGAGAGCGAGGAGGGTGAGCTGTCAGGGGCCCCAGGACAAGGGGCTGGCGGCACCAGCAGAACCGAGGCAATTCTTAGTGTACAAAAAACACAGGTGTCGTACTGCTCCCCAGAGACAGACTCACCAGGTTTAACACATCAGGTCCAATCAAAGCTGCACTCAATCCACGCAACTACTACCCCAGGTGGGCTTGCAAAAGCAGACCTTCGAGTCTCAAAAGTTACTACAGAAAAGCCAGTATAACCTGTGACAAACCATCACTCCCCATTTAAAAAAACTTTTTTAGAACATTTATGTGGCCACGCTGGGTCTTGGTTGCGGCACACAGAATATTTGATCTTTAGGGCAGCTATAGCACACAGGATCCTTAGTCGCAGCATGGGAACCCTCGGTTGCAACATATGGGGTCTAGTTCTCTGACCAGGAATCAAACCCTGGCCTCCTGCACTGGGAGTGTGGAGTCTTAGCCACTGACCACCAGGGAAAAAAGCTTTTAAATGAGTGGTCTTTTTTTCCTTTAACAGTCAGCAAGCCTGGCTTTCTGGTCCTTCACACGCATCTTCAATTTACCCCCTGTGTCAAGATCATCAGCAGGGGCAAGGTCCCCCTACTGATGAGGGAGGTAAAGTGCCAGCTTGTCTGTTAGTGTTTCCAAAACATTAACACTCCAAGTAGGAGAACTTGAGCACCAACTGAGAAGCCAAGGTGGAAGTAAATTTGTCAACAACAAAAATTTACCAAACACGAAAATAAGCAACAGTGTATAATGGCACCCTCTGGGCAATGAGGCTGAGGATGGGCAGTGGGGCAATGATTTTTAAATAAACCCTTCTATGTGGTCTGAGATATATATATTATATATTATTGTATATATTTTATATAAATATATTTTTATATATTTACATATTATGCATAAATGTGTTTATATAATTTATATAAATATAAAATATATATAAATTATATATTTATGTATATTATATTTTTAAATTTTTTTTCATTTATTTTTATTAGCTGGAGGCTAATTACTTTACAATATTGTAGTGGTTTTTGTCATACATTGACATGAATCAGCCATGGATTTACATGTATTCCCCATCCTGATCCCCCCTCCCACCTCCCTCCCTATCCCATCCCTCTGGGTCTTCCCAGTGCACCAGGCCCGAGCACTTGTCTCATGCATCCAGCCTGGGCTGGTGATCTGTTTCACCCTAGATAATATACATGTCTCGATGCTGTTCTCTCGAAACATCCTACCCTTGCCTTCTCCCACAGAGTCCAAAATTCTGTTCTGTACATCTGTGTCTCTTTTTCTGTTTTGCATATAGGGTTATCGTTACCATCTTTCTAAATTCCATATATATGCGTTAGTATGCTGTATTGGTCTTTATCTTTCTGGCTTATCCAGGCCTGAAAGGAAAACAGAGAGAAGCTTTCAAATGGATAAGAGAAAGTTGTTAGATCATTATGACACTGGACTGGAATTTTAATTACTCAAAAAAGATTACCCTTGAGTCTGAAGGTGTCCCACGGACTTCTTACCTGAGAGTGGCTAGAGAAGTTATAGGATACGCCTGAGATAGTAAGTGGGAAAGAACAGCCTCCTCTCCTGGCATCCCTCTGATTCCAACCCTCTCAATACAAGGGCACCCAGAGGGAGAGGGCGTCGGAGAGCTGTCTGCTCCGCAGAACTAGGATTTGGACAAGTCTGCATCTAAGGGTGGCCTTGGTTCCCAAGATAGAGTTGAGCAAGCTCTTTTACTCCCCAAAAGTTTTGGTTGCTTCTTGCAGGTCGATTTTGATAATGTTGCATACAAAATTCTTCTTGTTTTGGAGGTGTCAATCAATATATTGAAATATTTGGAAGCATGAATTAGTCATGAAACAAGACCATCCTGGAGGATTTGCAAAGAACTTGGCTAAAAAGTCTTGAACCTATCATTGTGCCCATAAAGATCCAAAAGGGTACGAGTAAAGTTTGGAAGGGGTCTGGATGGAGGATTTCTTTAGAGAGCCCTGCTGATCCTCTAAGCAGATGCCTACATCTCTGACTTCCAGCTTAAGGGAACCTCCACAAGACCACCCAAAGAGCTTACAGATTGGGATTCCCAATGAACTGCTGTCTGACTCCCACCCGACCCGGGAAATCTGGAGAACAGTGCTGTGTTCCACAGGCGACTGGTTCTTTTCCTTACAACCTTTTAGAGGTCCCTCCTGCAACACCTTTCCTCCAGCAAACCCCTGACTACACACAGCTCTCAGCTTCCGCATCTAACGCTGCGGTGTTTATGTCCTCTGCTGAGGTCTCCTCACCTCTGAGCAAGGCCCTAAAAGAGAGTCCTTTTCCAAGGGACCACCACGCCCCTCCCTACCACAGACCCACTTGGGACAGAGAAAGCTCACTCATTATTGCCCTCTCTTATTATAACTTGTTCATAATCTAATCTGACCCAGAGGGGAAAAAAAAAAGCTGCACTTGCCCCACCCGCAAAGCTTTGAATTAACAGCTTGGTCACCAGACATAATTACAAGGAGAGAATACTGGTCCTTCGACTGCAAAGGCTCCAAACCACACACACAATATAGAGTTCTGGTTTGCATAAGTGGGGCTGTAAAATATTCCACCATATTACACAACTATATTTCAATTAACAAATTCCCTGTTGGTAGATGGTTAGACTGCTACCGACTTATTTTAATAACACAATACTGGGAAAACAAACTGCGGAGTCACGTGCGGCACGAGTCAGGCGCAGAGCCGGGATTCTAACTCACGGGAGAGAAACGCCCTCGTCCAGCAGCCCTCGTCGTCCCATCTGCAGCGCACACGCTTTACCCAGCCGGTGCTTTTTCATGTCCCTCTTTCCAGGTCCCGTAGGCTCCTTCGAGAAGGTCAGGGGTGGCTTCTGGAACAGTTCAGCCCTGGAGGGTACACCCCCCTACAACCCGCCCGGCAGAGCTTGCTTTCACCTGCCTACCGGGAGACGGGGCGGGGCCCCGGGGGCAGGGAACCTATCAGAACCGAGGCCCCGCCCTCTTCACATCACCTGCCCAGCACAGGTGGGGTGGTAGCCTACTCAGAGACTTGTGAGGGCTAAAAAAAGTACTGAAACTTCCTGATGCTTAAAGAGCATAAACAAGTTGAAGCTCTTGTTACTGCCTCCACGTCTGCTCACTTTCCTTCCGGCGTCAATAGTAGTGTGGTTCCACCCCTCCCAAGATTCCTCTTGTGCACTCAATCGTCTTTCCCCTTCTCAAGAACTTCTACCAGTTGTCACTCATGTGGCCTTCCCTTTATACTTTTCTAACTGGACCTTCTCCTTCAGCCCGTCTACCCATCATTTATACATAAATATCCTGTTGTCTTAGCTCCTCACTATTATATCCACCTTTCCTTTGTCACTCCTGTCTATTGAAAACCAAAAAGTCACCATATTCGTCTCTTCTTCATCCCTCCAACCCCACCTACTTCACAGGAATCTGGTTTCTTCTACCCACTCCACTGAAACCGTCCCCAGCAGGGTCTTCCGTGGCAGGTGTGATTAAATCCAATGGCCGTTTCCAGGCTGTGATCCTTGCAGCACCTGGTACACTGGCCTCTGTTCGCTGTAAACCCCTCTGCCCTCTGCTAGCCATACCACTCACACCCATGACAGGTTTTCCCACCTCTCTGATCCCTCTTGAACTGCCAGGAAGGGTTTGTCTTCCTCACCCTCTGCTGGTTCCCGGCTCACTGTAGTCCTCTGTACCTTTCACTTTCCACAACTTTCCATGGGTGAGCTCTTCCACATCACTGTTTTGTTGTGCCAATGACCCCCAAGTCCATACCTCTAGTCCAGACCTTTCTTCTGGGCTTCACGCTCTTGGCTGTCCCAAGGGAACTTCAGACTTACCACCTCCAAAGTTTATCTTTTCCAGAAAACCTGCTTCAACTTTTACACATTTTTTTCTTGTCTTCTTCTGTCACCGGATGGCATCACGTGCTGCCTCAAGCCAGGTATCCGGGCAATGCCTTAGATTCCTCCCACTCCTCCACACCTAGTTTTGAGTCGGGTTCCCTAGGAAACAGGCTCTAAGACTTCTGTGCAAGTGGTCTGGGGGTACGTGGGTACCTGAATAAACAGCACCTGTGAGGGCTGAGGGAGGAAGGATGGGGTGAGGGAATTAGTTCACGGTGGCCTGATGAGCCCTCGACCTGAAATGGCCCTTCAAAACTGTCCCACACGTAGGCAAGGGGCAGCCCCATACCTCCCAGTTAACCAGTCACTGGATATGGTGGACGGCTCTCAGGAGAGGGTGTGACCTTAGGTGAGGTGGCTCTCTTTGCTGAGGGTAATTCCTGTGGAGGGACTAGGCTGAGTGCCATCAGCCATTAAAACTCCCAGCCTCTGGAGGAGCAGGTGTCTAAATCTAAAGAGAGAACCCAGGCATCACACCACAGGACCCATTACATATCTCACGCTTATTAGTCACCGTTTTACCTATTTCTGCATTTTAATTTTCAAATCAGATCCCACCTCCCTCACACGACTCTTTACTATTCAAAAAAGTATTTGAGAGTCTGAACACATCAGGCCCTATGGCGAGGACAAAGTGATGGGGAAAGGAGACACCACTCCAGCTTTCAAGATGCTTACAATCTAGTTGGGAAGTAAATAATCATACATCAGTTCAGTTCAGTCACTCAGTCGTGTCTGACTCTTTGCGACCCCATGGACTGTAGCACGCCAGGCTCCCCTATCCATCACCAACTCCCAGAGCTTACTCAAACTCATGTCCATTGAATTGGTGATGCCATCCAAGCATCTGTCACCCCCTTCTCTCCATCCAACCATCTGTCATCCCCTTCTCCTGCCTTCAATCTTTCCCAGCATCAGGGTCTTTTCAAGTGAGTCAGGTGGCCAAAGTACTGGAGTTTCAGCTTCAGCATCAGTCCTTCCCATGAATATTCAGGACTGATTTCCTTTAGGACGGACTGGTTGCATCTCCTTGCAGTCCAAGGGACTCTCAAGAGTCTTCTCCAACACCACAGTTCAAAAGCATCAATTCTTCTGCGCTCAGCTTTCTTTATCGTCCAACTCTAACATCCATACATGACTACTGGAAAAACCATAGCTTTGACTAGATGGACCTTTGTTGGCAAAGTAATGTCCCTGCTTTTTAATATGCATATATATACTTTAAAACTGTAAGTGTTCTAAAGAAAAGCTAAAAGTACAGAATGCTATGAGATCTTATAACAAGGGAGGCTTGCCCAGCCTGGGAGTGGGGTGGAGGCAGGGAAAGCTTCCCTGAAGAAGTGTCATTTGAGCCAGCATCTGAAAGATGAATGGGCATTACCAGGTTTGTGCTTGGTTGTCGGTACAGGTTGGGTGGGAGGTATGAGGACCAGTATGGAAACTGCCTATGCAAAGGTCCTCAGATAGGTGGAACAAGATGTTGGAGGACCCGAAAGAAGACCAGCGTATCTCAGCATGTCTAGAATTCAGAAACTGAGGGGGAAGAGCAGCAAAAGATGACCTGAAGTGGCAGGAAGGAGCCAGGTTCTACAGAGCCAAGTGGGTCGTTTTCCTTAAAAGTAATGAAAGCCACTGAACAATTATAATCTTTATGTAATATAAATGGTATACCTTAGTCAGGCAGCATATTCAACTATCCCCAACCAATGCAGATAAAATGCATCATATAGATAAAGTAGTTAAAACCTAAATTCTGCTAATCTTAAGTGCTGAAGGCAAAAAAGAAAAAGTTTGTTAATGCAGATACTATCATTACAATAGCCTACTTCTTTACTTCTAATGGCTACTTGTGGTTCCTCTGAAAAATAACACCTAGCTGTTACTGACTGCTTACTAAATACCAATGTTAAGTGCTCTGCATAAATTACCTCACTTAATAAAACACTTTCACAAAGTGGGACAATTTAGAGAGTCAGATACAGAGAATGCAGCACACCCAAGTTCTCACAGTCAGGATGTAAATGGCAGAGCAGGACATGAAGCCAGATGTCCAATTACAAAGCTAAAGCTCTTGACTGCTCCACTAAACACCCCACTGAAGCTTTGGGAAACACCTAACTGCACCTGACTTTGAGTATTTTCCCCACTGCCCTCACCTTCCTCCCACCATGCCTGCTCATGAGCTCAGACCCCTTTTGTAAACGAGGGTTAACTGGACTCCAGGTCAGGTTTGGAACACAAACACTCTTAGATACCACACAACAAACCACAGGTTACCTTCTGAGGGCCACTCCTAGAACCAGAGCACTTTTTCCTAGCGATCCCACCGGATCCTCATTTATTCTCCCTTCACCAGCCCATGACTTTGCTGCCACAATCTTCTGGCAGGTAAATCTACCAGTTTTAACAAATACTTGCTAGAGGAATGCAAGCTTACCAGAATATGAGCACTTGAAAAACGAAGCAAATCTATTACAATCTCCTCTAAAATTTTATGATTGTTTATCATCCTGTTTGTGATTTTTATGTTAAAGCTTGCCCTCTATTTCTAATCAAAAGTGGTTATGTTCCAATTTGCAGGTTTATAAACACTTGTGAGGACTTCCCTGGTGGCTCAGACGGTAAAGTGTCTGTCTACAATGCGGGAGACCAGGTTCGATCCCTGGATTGGGAAGATCCCCTGGAGAAGGAAATGGCAATCCACTGCAGTACTGCCTAGAAAATCCCATGGACAGGGGAGCCTGGTAGGCTACAGTCCATGGGGCTGCAAAGAGTCGGACACGACTGACAGTAAAAAGAAAAAAGACTAAACACTAGTGAAAATATCCACTAGATGTCAGCCTTGAGCTACAACAGGTTTCCTGGGATGCGGCCAAGGACTATTGAGACAGCATGAAAGTGTTGGAAGAATGAAGATTTTTCATTGCAGTCTGAACTAAGGAACTTTAGCTAGCTTTTTGTATGAACACAGTGGTTTGATTTTTCAATGAGTATAAACAGATCAATAAATTACATCATGTCACATGCTCAACAAATTCCAACATGCGCCCCCTTGTTCAAAGTAAAAACGAAAACTCCTTACCACAGCCTATAAACAGTCTTCCATCCTTAGCCACTTTAGCCATACTGTCCCCTGAACACACCTGAAACTCTTTCCCCAGAAATTCTTGCATTAGACTCAGGACCCTGACTGTGGCCACCTTCTCGGAGAGGCCTTCCTGGCCACCCTTTGACCCAGCACCCACCTGGCACCACCCTACCCTCTTACTCTGAACAATTTTTTCTGTAAACTTTTTCCCTGCCTAACATATTATATGTACTTACTGTTAAGTCTCTCTGGAATGTTAGTTTAGCTCTCTTTGAAAGCAGCACCTTTTTGTCTTGTTCACTGCTTTTTCCCCGGGGAAAAGGTACCGGGCTTGTAAGAGCTGCTCAATAAATATTAAAGACCTTAGTTCAAAGATATTCAGAAGAGATGTCATACTTCAAAGATTTGCTTGTTTTCATTCAATAATTACTTAGTAAACACATGATACAAAGAAGGCACTGAATTAAGGAGGTGTAATATAAGACGACATTATCTTATTGTTGAGAACTACAGTCTCTTGCCCTTAAAACTCATAAAATCCCAGTAAGAATGCATGCACAGTATTTTAAGAAGCTTTATGAAAAGAACAGTATGAATATGACAATGATGGCTGCACACTGTTAAAAACTATGGAATAACAAACGTATGATGCATGCATTCATCTCTAAGCACTTCATTTACTACTCTGCCTCCAAAGAGAAGACTGACTGTTCAATTCTTAAACCTACTGAACATGTTTCTGCATAGCAGGAGCCTTTCCTTGTGGAAATCCCCTGCATTCCAAATGCATTTATTTTGCTTTGTCCTCAAATGGCAATGGAGACCACCCAGTTACCCTTATTCCTCAACTTGCACTATTTCAAGGTGTTCTGGCTTTGATCTTTAATTTACAGCTGAGAGTTGGTTTTTTGCCCAGAAGACTCATGACTAATTTCGTGATATCCATGTCCATTCTCCCCATTCCTATATCATATACCCCTGGGGTGGGAGGGGGGATGCAATGATCATTGCCTTTTCTGTACAAAATTTTGAGTCAAGAAAATAACCTGCAACAAGCATATGGGGCCCCCATCAAACCATAGGAGTAAATTCAGGCTCCTTTGGTATCTAACCAATTACTCTCTTTCCAGCTCCTTTTCCCTCACAGATGCTATTACTCTGGAAAGGAAAGATAAAAGAGAAAGAGAGATTTAAGCAGATTATCACTGGAAGATGATGATTTAAGAATATAGGAGAGTAACTTGTAAATCTTAAGTCATTTAACTCTCCAACACAGGTCTGCCTGTAATGTTGCTGAATTTTTTATGTGAGAAAGATGTATGAGCTTCAGGCAGAAACCATTTGGGTGCAGTCTCCCTGTGCATCTACAACCTATGGTCTGATTGAATGTTTTCTTTCTTCTTAAAGAAAATTTAGTTCTATTTCTTAACAACTGACAAGCGTATGAATGTTTCCCTCTGAAATCTCCTCCATTGCTTTGAACTACAACCAAGCACATTCCATGCCTAATTCTGCTTATTTCTTCTCCTTATAGGAACTTTCCAAATAAATGTACTAATATAATTGAAAGGTACTAATACAATTAAAGTGAAAAACTCATTTCAATAGATTTTATTTTACCCTGTAACATACCTACATAACCAGTTTGAGAATTTAAAGTTTATTCAGATAAAAGATGTAAAGAGACCTTGATAATTTGTATTAGCCCATGAGATTATAAGGATAACTTGGCTGCTTTACAATATTCTGTTGTAGGCAAACTATAGCCATTAAGTAATACCTTAACAGACGAACCGCAAGAAACTGAACCAAACCCTCGTACTGCAGTCCTCATTACAGTTCTAAACTTAAGCTAAGAACGATGTTTACTATCCCTCTTATCTTAAAGTGAATTGTATTTCAGAGAGGTTTGGAAACCACTCTTTGAAAAGAGAATTCTTGCCCCTACAAAGATATTTAACTTATATGCAGAGTACATCATGAGAAACGCTGGGCTGGAGGAAGCACAAGCTGGAATCAAGATTGCCAGGAGAAATATCAATAACCTCAGATATGCAGATGACACCACCCTTACGGCAGAAAGTGAAGAAGAACTAAAGAGCCTCTTGATGAAAGTAAAAGAAGACAGTGAAAAACTTGGCTTAAAACTCAACATTATTAAAAAATAAGATCATGGCATCCGGTCCCATCACTTCATGGCAAATAGGTGGGGAAACAGTGGCTAATTTTATTTTTTTGGGCTCCAAAATCACTGCAGATGGTGACTGCAGCCATAAAATTAAAAGACGCTTGCTCCTTGGAAGAAAAGTCATGACCAACCTAGATAGCATATTAAAAAGCAGAGACATTACTTTGCCAACAAAGGTCCATCTAGTCAAAGCTTTGGTTTTTCCAGTGGTCATGTATGGATGTGAGTGTTGGGACTATAAAGAAAGCTGAGCACTGATAAACTTTTGAACTGTGGTGTTGGAGAAGACTCTTGAGAGTCCCTTGGACTGCAAGGAAATCCAACCAGTCCACCCTAAAGGAAATCAGTCCTGAATATTCATTGGAACGACTGATGCTGAAGCTGAAACGCCGATACTTTGGCCACCTGATGTGAAGAACTGACTCATCTGAAAAGACCCTGATGCTGGGAAAGATTGAAGGCGAGAGAAGGTAACGACAGGATGAGATGGCTGGATGGCATCACCGACTCAATGGACCTGAGTTTGAGTAAACCCCAGGAGTTGGTGATGGACAGGGAGGCCTGGTATGCTGCAGTCCATGGGGTCGCAAAGAGACACGACTGAGTGAGTGAACTGAACTGACAAAGATATTAGTAATAATAGAGTGATCAGGAGAAACTTTTTCTTGAAATGAGAACACACGAAGAACTGTTTAGAAGAATGGCTTAACTTACATGTTAGGTAATTTCTGCACCCCTCCCTTTCTTCAATGATCTTTATCCACTGTTTCTTTCAAAGTCAAACTGCCAGAGTTTTCTCATGAAAACCCACAATTTCATTTACCTGTGCTTCATCTAAGTGTGTTTCTCCAGCCCTCTCCTCTGGGCTGGGATCTGTAATCTCCTGCTTGCCTGGCCTCCATGTGGTCTTTACTGAGCATCAGCCCTTCAATTCAATGAGTCCAACATATGCCTTGGAAGCAGTAGCCACCTCCCCTGGGCTAGGTTTAACTCTGCACATTGGGCCTCAACAGCACAAACCAGGCTACAGCTTCAAAGTGGACCCTTTGTGCTGGTGTGGTGGGTTTTCTGGGCCAGAAGTCTCTCTGCCTCCCATCTCCTAGCAACCTGCCCACCCGGTGACTCAGGGTGGGGACCAAAGGCTCCCCAACCCTGCTCCCCTTGGCTGAGTACGTGAGGCTGGCCTGTGGACTTCACTGCCAGCTGATACAACGGACCCTGCTTCTGCACACAAGCCCTGCTCTCCTTACTGCCACAGAGTATGCAGGTCCTCAGGGGACACAGAAGGATCTCTCTCCTGTCTCAGGTCTAAGCCACACTCTCCAACAGAGTTTACCAGATGCTCTACATTCGGGGGATGTATTGGCATCCACCCACCCAGCAACATGGTGACACCTTGCTCCATTTTGCTGGTGATCCTCATATGAACTTTTCCATCAGTCAGAACCTTGGAAGAGAAGAAAAATGGGTTGCATCAAAGCCCATCTTGAATCCCTAATACATTTGTGATGCCATGACTCAGATCAAATGTGTCAGAAGACACCAAGGGATGAGATATGAAACCAAAGCACGCATGGTGAGATGGAGGCTCTTACTGCAAACCATGGCAGCCGAGTAGCTACATGAACCCAAGCAACTGGCCTTGACCAAGGTACCAGGTCCTAGCAGCTTTTACTTAACAATACCAAGCACAGCTTTAGCTAGCATTCTTGGGTGCCAAACAACAACTGAAACTGGAAAAAAGAGAAACAAACCAAAAACCACCATTCTAAGATCAAGGGTAGCTTTTCTTTGGACCACACAATGAGCAGGCAAAAATCTGGCCCTGATCAAAGATACTGATGACAGAGAAGCTCTGACAATGGCCTCAGATCTGAAAGGCAACGTTGCTTCCCAAAGACTTTACAGTCCTGGTGGAGAGGGCAAGCACTTGAAAGAATGACAAAAGGATCATTCCAAATCAGGCCTTCTTCAAGCATGGGTGAGAGACACAATGGCTAGGCCAGGCAGACCTCCGGGGTGGGAGCTTCTGGATTATACACACGGCTCCTCTTTCTCAGGCTATGCCAGGGACGAGCAACAAAGGCGATCAGAGCAGAGAGTACCAGGGGCATCAGGAGAGTGCCTATCTCAGAGCTCCCCAGATGGAATCAGTATTTCCCACCTCAGCAAACAGCGGGACCACTCACCCAAGTCAAAAACCTGGCTATAATTTGCTCCCCATCACAACCCACATCTAAGTGTTATCCCTTTCAGAGCTCTGTTAATGCTTGAGGGCAGATGCTACTCTCACCTGGAAAAATGCAAGGGTCCCAGTAACTGGCCTCTCTGCCCCTGGTGTGTTAACAGAATATCCTTCCACAAGCATCAGTCATGGCACTACCACGGCTTAAAATCTCAATGGCTTTCTATGGCCTCTGACATAAAACCCAAAACACCTTCATACCACCTCTCTAGCAGCATCTTGCCTTGAATTCTGTTATTGAGCTGAATCTCGACTGGCCTTCAAATGCTAAGTGATGCACCATTTTCTCCAGCTTTCCCTGACATGCCCTCCCCAGTTTGTGAGCTTCCTCTATGCTCCCACCATCCTTTCTTAAAGCTGAGGCTCCAATCACACTCTGCAATGATGCTGGATTCCATGTCTATCTTCTTCACCAGGAAAAAGCTCTTGAGGTACAGGGAGTCCATCTCTGGATTCATGATACCAAATGACTGCAGCCATGAAATTTTTTAAAAGATGCTTGTTCCTTGGGAAAAAAAAAAGCTATGACAAACCTCGACAGTGTATGAAAAAGCAGAGACATCACTTAGCCAACAAAAGTTCATATAGTCAAAGCTATGGTTTTTCCAGTAGTCATGTACAGATGAAGAAGTAGGACCATAAAGAAGGCTGAGCACTGGAGAATTGATGCTTTCAAACTGTGGTGTTAGAGAGGAGTCTTAAAGAGTCCCTTGGACAGCAAGGAGACCAAACCAGTCAATCCTAAAGGAAATCAACCCTGAATATTCATTGAAGCTGAAGTTCCAACACTTTGGCCACCTGATGTGAAGACCCGACTCACTGGAAAAGACCTTCATGCTGGAAAAGACTGAAGGCAGGAGGAGAAGGGGATGACAGAGGATGAGATGGCTGGATGGCATCACTGACTCAATGGATATGCTGCTGCTGCTAAGTCGCTTCAGTCATGTCCGACTCTGTGTGACCCCATGGACAGCAGCCCACCAGGCTCCTCCGTCCCTGGGATTCTCCAGGCAAGAATACTGGAGTGGGTTGCCATTTCCCTCTCCAATGCATGCATGCATGCTAAGTCACTTCAGTCGTGTCTGACTCTGTGCGATCCCATAGACAGCAGCCCACCAGGATCCCCTGTCCATAGGATTCTCCAGGCAAGAATAGTGGAGTGGGTTGCCATTTCCTTCTCCGCAATGGACATGAGTCTGAGCAAACTCAGGGAAATGGTGAAAGATAGGGGAGACTGGTGTGCTGCAGTCCTTGGGGTCGCAAAGAATTGGACACAACTTAGCAACTGAACAATAATGATGGCTAGAACTTAGGAGGCTCCAGACAGGAAATATGCTGTGGACCCAAAGAAGAGCAGAATAGAGCTCCTGCCCCTGAGAAGTACTGTCTAGTCCGGGAGACAGTCACACAAATGAACTAAAACACAGTGATAAGTTGTATGACAGACATATCATCAAAATTCTATATCGACAGCTTCCAACTCTATAGTTTCATCGTTTTATACACAGCCCTAATCACATTGCTCCAGTACTCTTGCCTGGAAAATCCCACGGATGGAGGAGCCTGGTAGGCTGTGGTCCATGGGGTCGCCAGGAGTTGGACACGACTGAGCGACTTCACTTTCACTTTTCACTTGCATGCATTGGAGAAGGAAATGGCAACCCACTCCAGTGTTCTTGCCTGGAGAATCTCAGGGATGGGGAAGCCTGGTGGGCTGATGTCTATGGGGTCACACAGAATCGGACACGACTAAAGTGACTTAGCAGTAGCAGTAGCAGTCACGTTGCTAAATTTTTGTTTGACAGTCTCCTAGAAAACAGTGAGGCTGAGATAAGGGCTGAGAAAGAGGAGGGGCAGGGGAGCAGAGGGGCTAAGGACCGCGTTCTGTTCACCTTTGAATCCTCTGTGCCTCACACAGAATCTGGCAGATCAAAGGTGCTATGTATATTGGATATATGGAGTAAATAATCATGCCCTTCCTAAGGGGTGGGATGTAACCATGGAAAGCTAAAAGTAGGACATGGATGGACATTATTGCTGAACTTGAAACTCATCTCCCAGGCCGAAAGGGAAATGAACAGCATGAGCAAAAGCATCAAGTGGCAGGGCAGTCTGGGAGAGCCCTTGTCGAGCAGTTAATCTGGGGAAGATGCCCAAAGTAAATTCAAAGCCTGAGAATATTCTGCCACTCTTCTGTCCTCTCGGGGATCCTTGGCCATCCTAAGAGACGCACCCGAAAAGCTAGTTAGCCTCCATCTCCTATTGACCCATGAAATTCACTGAAGGACTCGGACTTGCTAAGGACAGCTGTAAATCCTCAGAAATCACACTCAGAAGTGATCACAAGAATGATACACAAAACTCACTCGGGCTTCTTCATTTTCCTCCACTACAGACCAGATTAACCAGCATGCCCCCAATTCCAACAGAACTCAAGAGGAGACCACAGTGGTCATTCCCCCTGGTCTTGACTCAGATAGGCCAGAGCAATTATCTGGGGATTGGGACTTATAATATTTTTAGTAGGGTTCAATAAAAGCTGTAGAAAACATGTCTCATAAGAAAAACAGCCCTAGTAATTTCATGCAAGGGGAATTACAAAGTTCACAGTGATTCTGTGAAATATTTTACATAACAAGGCCTGCTCTTCAGCTAAATCGCAATGAATTTCGGACTGCTCTGAACCAAACCCTTTTAAGTACATGGAAGGCAAAGAATAAAGTCAAAATGAAAATACTGCAGTTTAGTTTGTATTTTAAATTTATGAAAACTTGCTCAAGGGAGCTTACACACACCACAAACACATGCTCAGCAGGCTGAATTATCATGCTTCTCTTACCACTTTTTCTCACTGGGCCTTTTCTACTAAACTCTAAGCTAGACCCAGGCCATGCAGACCCTGAGACAAAAGCCTCTGGATCCATTTCATGCAGAAGACAGAGCTGCACTCCCCTCCTCTCTCCTGTCTGTTCTGTAGAAGAGCCTGAGAGAGGGCTCCAGGCCCCGAGTGTCTATGGATGATGCACTGTTCTCCCCCACGGAAAGAAAAGGGGATACATCCTGCCAATGATTTTCTTTCAATAAACGGTTTAAAATCTAACGAAAATTTCAAAAACACAGAAGAGGACAATAAGCACAAAATCTGGTCTGTGCTGTCTGAAACTTTAAGAAGAGAAAATATTGACTACACTATTCCTTGCATTAAATGAAGATATATGATTTTGCAGTCTATATAATAAACAGACACTCTTTGTGTCAAGAGAACAGGGTAAAAGAAAAAATAATGAACATGGAATTGAGGAATGCTCTAAACATGGGAGGACATGTTGAAAGACAGAAGGGACACAGAGGGGAAAATCCTAGTACCAAACAAACACTGTAAAGTAGGATGAACCAGACTGCCCTGGTGGTCCAGTGGTTAGGAATCTGCCCGCTGATGCAGGGGACATGGGTTCGATTCCTGGTTTGGGAAGATCACACATGCCATGGAGCAAGCCTGTGCGCCCCAACATGAGCCCACGTGCCTAAAGCCGGTGCTCTGCAGCAGGAGAAGCCACCACAAGAAGACTCACACCCCAACTAGAGAGTGGTAGCCCCCACTTGCCACAACTAGAGAAAGCCCGTCGATCAAGGAAGACCTAGCACAGCCTAAAATAAACTTTAAAAGTTACAATGAACCTCTGGGAACATGGAAATTGTTCCAAGTCCACCATGATGAAGAGTTGACCAGGTTAAATGTCTT
Organism: Cervus elaphus; assembly: GCF_910594005.1. Taxonomy (NCBI): domain Eukaryota; kingdom Metazoa; phylum Chordata; class Mammalia; order Artiodactyla; family Cervidae; genus Cervus; species Cervus elaphus. The sequence goes on from NC_057830.1 coordinate 21,149,195, forward strand.
CTACATCAAAATTTCAGATGTCCCTATGTGGGAAATATTCCATTAACATGTACAGCCTGGTTCTATGAGTCACTAAGCAAAAGGACTTGGCAAAAATTACTTGACAGTGGTATCTGCAAAAAACAAAAAAAAAGTTAGTTCAGTTGATATTTACTCTGCATGCTGTACTGATGTGCTCAGTCACAGCCAACTCTCTGCGACCCCATGGACTGCAGCCCACCAGGCTCCTCTGTCCATGGAATTTTCCAGGCATGAATAGGAGTGGGTTGCCATTTCCTTCTCCATTACTCTGCATAGTGCCAGAAAAAACATAGCCTATAACTTCTTTACATTCTGCTTAACCTAGAAACATATCTATTGTAAGCAGGGTTACTATATCAAATTCACGCCATATTGTTTGCTTTCATTATCAGCAAAAATATTTACAAATAGGACAATGACATCAAACTTTGTATTAGTATCTTTTTTAATTCAAATTTATTATGGCTTTAAGGAAATATTTGATTAGGCATCCAAGCTTTTGCTAAACCATAACATTTTAAAAATTATTCCTTTTGAGGTATTATTCAAAGCTGTATACACTTTATAAAAACATAATGAGATGAACAATTCATGATTTTATGTATTCATGCACAGTGAAGAGGAAATGATACCGAATCAAACTCCCAAACCCAAATGGCTGGGTAACTCAGTTAAATATTTTAAAGCTGATTTGTGTGTGTGCGTGTACAATTTTTAGTTACTACCAGAGCATCTAAAACTGATCTGAAAGCTGTTGTCCAAAACTCTTCAAATTCCTCAAATTCCATTTATTCTCTTTCTCAAATCAAAAGATTTAAACATACATAATTGAAGAACCAGTATGACCATTTTTCTCTTTAACAATAACATCTACTTCTGGATCAGTCAGATTTACAGCTAACTGACAGGTAGAATCTGGCTTCCTCCCAAAGCAGCCGTGATGAACTCCCTGAACACTGTTTTAGACAGGCGGGCCCTTGAGGTGTTCACTCCAGAAATCAGAAACATATGAGGTCATTTGCAAGCACTGCACAAGGACTGACTTTAGAGAGGCCTCTTGAAGCTACAGCCACAGTTGCAGAGTTCATGATGCTCAAACATGCTGCTCTAGTCCAGCAGAGATCTGTGCAGAAGATAATCAGAGAAGAATTTTCCAGGAAATGTTTTAAGACCCAACTCAAACCCAAGGTCTGAATTTAGTCTCTGATGAAAAAGATGTCTCCCAAACCTTTATTTTTCATTCCTGATTCTGTGAAAAGGAAAACCAACTTTAGTGTCTGTCCCACCTAGGTCCTCACTGCTTGGAGTTCAGGGCTTTTTCAGAAGATGTAATGACTTCCATTCTGTTTCTGAGGAACCAGTGGGGTTTCTTTTCTCTGGAAATGGTTCTGGCTCCCCCCAGAATGTGTAACATTTCATTAATCTTCACAGCAGTCTTCTGGGGTGGGCAGGACAGGTGAACTCTCTTCATTTCACTGACCAGACAATTAGCAGATGACTTGCCAAGTGGCTCGCTATAAGCAAGGCTCTGATGCCAGAACCGAGTGATCGAGTCCAGGACTTCAATGTTTTTATGCAAAGGCACCAAAAAGGGGTGTGACCGCTAACTTACTAACAGATCTCTTGATTTGAACAGATAGATAAAATCCATACATGAGTTATTCCCCTTGTATTAATCTAGACCAAAATCAAGAGTTGACTTGCAAATAAATCATGGCCACAAATTTGCCCTTCATTTGTTGTAGACTAGCAAACACCTAATTGGCCCTCACTAGGAAACTATTTTTTTTGATGGGCAAGAGAAAGGAACTTAAAAATCCACAGCTGCCATGAGAGTGATCTAAGAGAGAAAGCTGATAGAATCAAATAAGCCCTGGGGGAGGAGAGATTTTTAAAAAAGTTCTCCAGGGGAGGGGAAAAAAAAAAGAATTCCCCAGGAAGTTACAAGGAAATGTATATTAATAACTTACTATCTTGAAGATTTTAAACCTAAGAAATGAAGCAAGCATATCATTGATGTTTTCCTACATGGCATATACATGTAAGTGACTATACTAATTAAACTAAGATTGTGTGATTAAGGAGACTTACGATTATAATATACTGAATTCCTCTTTATAATTACTGCTTTAAATCTAGCAAAAGAGATTCATCATCCTCTACCTTCACCTGGGGTTTAAAAGTAACTTTTAGAGGCTCGGGGGTCGAGATCTCCCCGCCTTCTTGGGGAGGATGCGTGGCACTGGCCTCCTCAGGGTCTGTTTCACTGAGCGCCTCGCGGTAGAGCTCACCGATGCGGCCCGGAGCCTCGCCCCTGGCAGTGATGTCCACCCCCATCTCCCTGACCTCTTCTGGACCCTCAGCCACCGCGCTGTCTTTGGTTTTCCGAAGGCCACGCATCTTAAAAGCTTCCCTTGAGGGAGCAGCATTGGAAATAGATTTCTTAAACCTCTCACCCGACTGCCTCAGTCTCTCCCCCGACTGCCTCAGTCTCTCCCCCGATTGCCTCAGCCGCTCTCTCCTCTCTGGGGTCACTATTCTAGTCCTAATTCTGTTTACTTTCTTGTCAAAATTCTGCCGTGTCTTCTGCATGTTTTCTTTGGAAAAGGCCTTTTTGATGTTATCAATGCGCTCCTTGCCTGACTTTCTAAGCCTGGCAGACCTGCTCTCTTCAACAAAATATTCTTCGTCCGAAGACAGATCAACTGGGGTATCGAAGACTTCGTCCTCCTCCCCTGGACTCTCAATCAAGCTTCTGTCTTTCACGACAGACAGGGACGTCGGACACTGAACCTCCTCCTGAAGGAGAGAGAAAGCAAGCTTGTTAGTCATGGGTTCTTGGACCTTCCGGTCACACCTTTTCAATCTCCTCCACGGGTTGTTTATCCTCCACCCGCTCCTTAAATGCTGGTGTTTCTCAAGGTTTCTTTTTCTTCATCTCCCAAGCTCACCCTGAGCAACGTTATGCACTGCTCTACCTTCAAATCCAATGGCAAGCAGACTCACAAATCTTCCCTTCACCTCTCCCCTTCCCCTAAGATGAAGACTCATTTCCAACTGGCAGGCAGACTTCTTCACCTAGATGTAACGCAGGCACCTCTAACTTAACTTATCCAAAAATCAAGGCCTAACCATCACCCTTTCCTGGATCTCTCAGCACTAATACCTCCAGGTGTCATCCAGACAGAAACCTCAGAATCACTGTCCCAAATATTCCCTGCTCTCATCCAACATCCAACTGGTCACCAAGCGCTGTCGGTAACACTGCTTAACAACTAATAATTCCTCTGTTCCCTCCTCCTTCCTCCTTGCCTCTACCAGTGTCTTAATTCAAGCTCTGTAATCTCAGGCCTGAATTTATGAAATAGCTTCACCACCATATCACCTAAGTATTTCCTGTGAAATGTTCCTAAAACATAATCTGATCACATCCTTCCTCTACTTTAAAATATTTGGGAGCTCATCAATACTCAAAGGACAAAGAGTTCAAATTCTTTAGTATAATTAGACGGCTCTTAGGTTTGAACTACACCTGCTTTCCCAGCCCTCCAGTCCAGCCACACAAACACTCTGAGCGCCTTCAACACATGCTCTTCTCATCCCTCCACAGCTTCGTATACATGGTTTTTGCTACCTTAATTAAATACCTTTAAATGCTCTTTTCAACTTTGTAAACAAAATCTTTCTTTGAGTCAAACATGCGCAACCTCCCCAAGAGACCAATTCTGTCTCCAATTTATACCCAAACGACACAAAAGTACTTCTTGTTGTTGTTCACTCAATAAGTCGTGTCCGACTCTTTGTGACCCCATGGAATGCAGCACGCCAGGCTTCCCTGTACTTCAAGTTTGCTCAGGTTCATATGCATTAAGTCGGTGATGCCATCCAACCATCTTCTACTTAACAATATTTTTCACAATCTGAATTAAACTGGAGCTCTACTCATTTATGTATGTCTCCCTGGGGCCTTCACTAAATAATAGGTTCCATGAAAGCCAAGGTGTATCTTATTTATGATTTATGCCCAGCATCCATCAGAGTGCCTTGCACATAGTAGGCATGCTCAACAAATGACTATTGGAAGAAAGAAACACACACCTTCATTCAACAAATTGTTACTAAGCACCCACAATGTACCAGTCAATATTCTAGGCACGGAGAACCTCCTGTGAGTAAAACAGTAAAAGAAACTATATTCTCAGAAAGAGAAATAAACAAGTTATCTATATATATGTTCGATGGTATAAATGTTAAGATGAAAAATAACATGGGGAGTGGGGATACACTGGGGAAGATGCTCAGAAAGGTCTAAGAAGGTAACATCCAAGCCTAGACCTAAAGGTGAAGCATATCCCAGGGAGGAAAAGAGAAAGCAAAAGAGGCATCGTGACCGAAGCAGAATGGTCAAGGGTCAACAGAAGGAGAGAGGGTAAGAGAGAGAGCAAGAGGGCCAGCGCACCGAAGGCTCTGTAGCCAAGAATGCTTGTGGCTCTTATTCCGAGTGTGATAGGAAGCCTTCTGAAATGTTCTGCAGAAAACAGTGACATGATTTGACTCATGCTGTGAAAGGGTTACCCTGTTGAAATGAGGCAGTCGAGGGTAATGAGAAGCAGGGAGAGCAGGCAGAGACCACTGAGATCAATCAGGTGAGAGACAGTCAGGGTGTTGGCAGAGGTGGTGGTGAGAAGCGGTCTGATTCCAGATCCACTGTGAAGGTAGGAGTCAATGGGATCTACTGCTAGACTGAGATGTGGAGACGTCAAGGGTGATGATTCTCAAGTCCAGGGCCTGAGCAAATGAAGGACAGATTTGCATTTCACTAAGATTGGGAAGACAGTGGGAGGCAGAGACTGGAGGGAAAGGAGACTGACTAAGATGCTGAACATGCCGACTTTGATGCCCACTATATATCCATGCAGAGATGATGAGTAGGCAGTTGAATATATAAGTCTGGAATTCAGGAGAGGTCTGGACTCGAGATTTATATCTCTAGGAGTCATTAACATAAAGATGAAACTAAAAATCATGACCAGTTGAAAGAGACCACCAAGAGATTGAGTGAGTGAGTCTACACTCCATTACTCAAAACCCCTTGGAACCAACATACCTTTTAAAAATCAGAATATTTCAGATTTGGGAAAATAATATATAATATTCCCAGTGAGATCTTGGGAAGAAAAAAAATACGAACATTCACTCCAGGGTGGCAAAAAGAGTACGAATAGCCCCATGCTACCTGAGGTTGGGTTTTGCCTTCAAATTAGTTCAGGTCAAGTTAGGTCTTGCTGCCAAATAAGTTGCAAAAAATTTATTTTTAGAAATTCTTGAATTTTGGTGTTATAGACAGATAAATGGATTTTGGACCTAAAGATAAGAAGGAAGAGATGAGAAAGAATCAAAATGGAAAAATATCAGCCAGTGAGGCAGGAGGAAACCCAAGAGAGAAGGACACCCCAAGAAGCCCAGGGGAAAGAAGTATTAAGAAGAAAGGGAGGACCACAAATGTGCAAAAGAGAAGAAGAGAGGGAGGGAACAACTATGTCAATGTGTCAAAGGGTAAGGATGAGAACTGGATTGAAGTGGCAGACACTAGTAATCTTGAGAAGGAGCCCAAAAACACAGATGCTAAAGGACCTCAATTCACTATTTACAGGCTGCTTTTAAAACTAAACCAGAAAAGCTTTAAAGATCATGAGATTTCTAACTGAACCCATGAATTTTTTTAAAAGAAACTATGCTCCCAGGCTTCCCTGGGGGTCCAGTGGTTAAGAATTCACCTTGTAATGCAGGGGACACATTGGTTCAACCTCTGGTCCACAACTAAGTCCATGCATCACAACTACTCAGCCCACGCTCTAAAGCCCACAAGTTGCAAATGCCGAGCCGGAGCCCACGTGTGACAACTACTGATGCCCATACACACCAGAGCCTGTGCTCCGCAACAAGAAAAGCCACTTTGTAGCACAGTACAGCTACACATTAGTCCCCGCCACTGGCCACAACTAAAAAAAGCCCTGTGTAGCAAGGAAGACCTAACACAGAGAAAAAAATGAATAAATAAATCTAAAATAAAACAAACAAAAAAATGTAACCTTACTTTGAGATCCAGATTAAATCTGTTCAACCAAAAAAATTTACTATGTAAGAAATATATTCATATACATTCCAAAATCTATCAGCCTGATAGTGAAGAAGGTTTCCCTGGAACTTTATTTCTTTGGATACTTACTTAAAATTTAATTATTTGGCTATAGGATTGGACAGTCTAGGAGCTTAAAAAAAAAAAAGTCAGGGTGGGTATCTGATAGCTCTCTGATGAATCAGTTAGAAGCTGAAACTTTATTCCTCTCCTTTCCTGACCACCTGCTACCGGGAGCCGCTTCAGCAGCGCTGCGTGTGTGGGTGAGACTGAGGAGGTATTAGGAACAGAGCTGAAGAATCATTACTGTTTGGTGAGAAAAACCTTCACAATCCTACTGTAAAGAAATCAGACCTGGCTCAACTCAGGAATCACAAACCCTTCTTCAACTGCACAACAAACTCTACAAAATCAGGCTTAAAAACAAAACAGAGGTGAAGTCAGAGAAAGCACCTGTCCACTGAATCTATTTGTTGTAACACCCATGCATCGGAGATACCATGAGTTAGTGGTGAATACACTATAATAATAATTGAAAACAATTAGGGTTGAATTATAGTTGATTTCCAAGTATAATTATTATGCATCTTTTCATGTAAAATTCTAGGTAAGAAGATGATTTTTGTAACAAAACAAGTACTATGAATCGGAGTATAGTAGCCGTGATTATGAAAGTAATATAGCTAGAAGAATTCTGAATATTTACAAGTCCGGAACTTATCATTAGGGAAAGGCCTAATACCTCATTTGGGAAGCAAAGGCATGTGGTTAGTAAGCAAAATTGTTAGAAGGTATGATAATCCTCCTTCCTGGCTTTCATGGTGACAAGGTCACCAAGGTGAAAGCATGTTCAAAAAGAAATCATAATTGTATAATACAGAACAGATACTTTTTTTCAAAGCCAATGTCCAGGATTAGGTAAAAGCTCCACTGTACACAACTGTGGGAGATAAAGTACCAATAAAGTCTGCCACCGAAAGATATATCCAGCGAAATCTTTTTAAGGAAAAACCCAAATGGAAAGGTAAGCATGTTACAGCTAAATTACTCAGCTTCAAGTTAATTTTAGTAGAAGGCACAGTCTCAATAAAGACATGTGTGTGTGTGTATATATATACACATGTATTATGTATATATATACATATATTAACTATGAGAATAAATTTTAAGAATTTTGGGAATTCTCTGGTGGTCTAGTGGTTAAGATTTGGCTCTTTCACTGCCGTGGCACAGAGAACTGAGATCCCACAAGCAGAGCAGCCAAAAAAAATTATAAGAATTTTAACTGCTACGAAGAACCATATGAATGCTGTATGCTGTGTTCGAACATCTAAGAATCCCCAAATCCATTGGTAGTTGCCTGTATCTTTTCTTCACAAGCACTTCCAATTACATGAGATAGCCACTGCTTATTGATAAAGGGCTGCTTACTCTGCACAACTTAATTTCACAGACTCTTTGTAGCATTATGCCTCTTAGTCGCTTTTTCATACCATCTTTTATTCATTCTAGTAACTGCTAGGGCCCAAAGAAAAGAAAAAAATAGCAAGTTTCAGGGAATAAACAGGTAAATATAGAAACAACTTTTTAAAAAAAGAATTGTATGTCAGCAGACACACAAGAGACAATCAGGACTTTTCAGAAACTCGTTTCATTAAGCCCCTGTAAACCTTGACTGTTACTGGGTCTACTCTTCACACAAAGGTTCTCAGGAGAAATGCTGGACACCAAGAATGTTTCCTGGCATGCCCCATGCAAGTGGAGCATGAGATACACCCATGACTGTTAATGCCCTTGGAATAGTGAATTCAAGAATGAAGACTATATTCTCGTACTAAATCTAGACCCATCACATACACTGCTAAAGGCTTCTGACAGTAAGATGACAGGTGTGCGCGTGTGTGTGTGTTCCCAAAAAAAGTCTGGAGAAGAACTTTCAGGGACTTGGGGGGTGGGGAGGTGGGAAGAAATGGCAAAGCCCTTCAGATGGCATAGTCCAACCTACCTACCTCTGAAATCAGCAACCTTCTCTTCTCATTCTTTCTCCTAAATAACCAACAGGCTCTTCACAACAAATCCAAAATACCACTTACCATGCCAGTGTAACCTTATCAGTCAACAGTGGGCTACAGAGAACTGACTAAAGTGTAAAGAATCTCCTGGGGCATTAATGGCCCACATCCCTGGTATCTTACAAATACCCGCCCACATAATCCAACTGTGTTCCTATTTCAATTTGTTTTTATTCTTCTAGGCTTTTCCCCTATGCCTATGGGCATCCATCCATTTAAAAAATACAGCACGGTAACACTACATTCACCAGTGAACATCCCTGCACATTCCTGATTTTACGCATCCAGCGAGTTCTTTGACGTGAAATTTTGAGGCCAAAAGGTTTGTGAATTTTTAAGGTTCCTAACACATACTACCAAAACCACCCTCCAGAAATGTACCAATTAATATTCTACTAGCAGAAAATGAAAGTGCTTGTTATTTCCTATTCTTAAACTCAAAATATGTCTCAGTAACTATAAATACTTAAATAAGTGAAAGTGGAATTTTCCTCATTTATTTGGTCTTCTGTGAACTGACTAATGATGACTTTCCAATTTTTCTACCATGAGAGTTCAAGCATTTCCCTTTTGATTTGTAAGAGTTTTAAAACATATAATAGGTTTTAGGCATTTGCCATGGATGCATTCCTATCTCAAAAAACATGAGGGTTAAGTGCAGGGTAAGACAGGAACTTATAAGCTCAATACACAATGTCACATGGAAACTACCATATAAAATCAGCTAAGAGACATTAGAATCAAATACAAGGAATTACTTATGTGACTCCTATGCTTGTACAACTATAAGAAAAAAAAGAACTGTCTGATTGTTCATTAAGAAATACTGTTTTGCTTATAACTGTGACTTACACATTATATACAAAAAATTCAATAGACAAATTAATTTCTGCAAAGTTTACATTTTACTGTTTAGGGCTTTCCAGGCTCTCCAGAGCAAGGGGAAGAACCACAATGAGGGGCTACAGGTCCTCAGTTTCTTTTTTTTTCCCATACAACTAAGAGGTGTTTTAAACTGGAGGCTTCTTAGCTATCTTCTAGTTCTAACTTTCTCAAAGGCTATGAGAGGGCACCATGCTAATATGGCTAATATCCCCAAAGCGGATTACCAATATTAAGTTTCAAAGGCAAGAAATAGACTCAGCTATGATCCACAGTTCATATTACATGGAATGGCTGAGAAGCTCAAAACACTGACAAGATAGTACACCAGTTAACAGAGAAATGGCTTTATCCTGAGATCCCTGCTGATACAGAACTCCACCACACACAGGTATACAACAGTAACCATGTGACACTGGAAACTCGGATAAGATATGCTAGCCATTAAAGGATGCAAAAGATTGCAGTCATCGAGTTAAACACACAGCTTACCTGGAATATGACCACACGGAATTTGTTCTTCTTCATTATTTCTTCTTGCTTAGCTTCAACTTTTTTAACGTGAGTTTGTTGCTTCTCCACCCGGGCCTTCACGTCTTTAATGTGAGCACTGACCTTTCGGGTTTTCTCAAACAACTTGTTAATGACATAGCCCGTGTTGCTGTGAGACTGTGAAAACTTGAGCAGGTCAATCTGGACGGACTTGATGGCATTCTCCATCACCCTGTGTCTCTCCTCTATCCTCTTCTGGCTGGCCTGCACGCTGTCCACAATGGCAGCAACTTTGTCCAGCACGGTCACAATGGTGAGAGCGGCATCTTGGTCTTCATCTTCCGTCACATTCGACAGGCGATTCTGGTGGATTTTATCAGCATTTGAAGCCGACCCATTATGCTCCATTTTAATTATTTCTCAGTGAAAGATGTCTTACCACAATCAATTCTGGCACCGAGAGCAAAAAGTTAGCTTGATAACAGGCAACAGGGTTGCTTAAAGGGTTGGAAGCCCCACCCCTGGAGGCTGGTCAAGTATTTGTAACTACAAATACCCATACATGACTGTTCTGCAATATGAACCCTCCCAAAGCATTGGGTGCTGTTCCAAACATGCTTACTGACTGACTGAAGGGCTCAAATAAGACTGTGTGGGTAGAAGAGGGAAGCTTCTTAAAAAGAAAAGTTCCCTAAAGCCACCATGTTACTGATATTAAGCCTAGAAGCCAAATAACTAAATAAAGCAAACTTTAAGTGATGGGTGAAGCCTTTTGCCTTTAGACAATTTCAAGCATTATTTATAAAAAGCAAATGGGAATTCTGAACAAAAATCTGTTTTTTCCATTAATCTCACATATTAAATGTACTGATATGTCAACATCAAAGAATGCAATAAATAAACACACCAAAACAGAGGCCATATAGTGAAAACATTATATTATAACATGCTTTTCCAAACCAAATATTAAAATTAATATTTTGAACATATTCTTAAATTCTACATGCATACTTCTGAATACCTAAACTACATGTTAAACAGCTGAACACATTCTATTCACACTTCAGATCTTTAAACATCAACAATCTATTAGTATAGCTATTACTACAGAACAAATTTGGATAGAGGTCTGAGATGATTTTTAAGCTCACACAAAGAGCACCAATTGTTAACAATCATTTTTGCATTTTATTCACAAACACTGATACCATTGGTTTATTTATGTTAAAACAAATACTCTCTTTAAAAATGAATGTGTATTAAAGTAGTTTAAATGATAGAGTAGGCTTTATTCCAATCTGTTTGTTGAACAGACTATTTTCACAACATCTAAGTCTACTTTTCAGTGATCCATTTCATCATTGCTACCATATACTTTTAAAAATTAATTCAGAATTATTTTTTCAAAGAGAGAAATGATCAAATTCCAGTCCATACATCTTATAAATATTTTACATCTAACACACACAACTTTATAGTTCATGCGATAGGCAGTGTCTAAAAAATCAGTTAATAAATCTCAAAAACATTGAAATGTCTAAACACAGTGTCTTCTAGATTTTTTTTTTGTAAGAAAAGTAATCTGTAAACATCTTTACCTTTAGTTCATGCTTGGTCATTTGCTGTGGTCATTGTGGAAGAAGTGGGTATGACTTTGTAACCATTTGTGAAGTGGTCCATCTTTGCAAAAATATTACATTCCATGGGTAAAGAACAAGTCTTAGAATTACCATGTGGTACAAATTTGTGAAATCAATTTCTGTATTTAAAAACATAAAACAAAGACTACTAAACAGTCCAAAACTGTTGTAGCTGAATATTCTAAATACGAGCCAACAGTACTACACTAAAAATGTCCAAAAATAAGGCCTCTGAAATAAATATTTCCATTCTTTAAAAAAAGACATAATAAATGTACATCACATGGTCAGTGTACATATAAAAGTCACCAGTTCAAACCATTCTGGATGACGTATCTGAAGTAAAATGACTTAGGTTTTGCTTCTGTCGTCGTCCTCTATTATTTTTAGGGCATTTTCTGTTAAGAAAAAAGGAAAATGTCATTTCGTTTAGGATACTTCAAATGTTTCCAGGTTAATACACATTCCACACATAAAGCCATATTGCATATGACCACATGAAAGGGAAACAGACGCTACTTGACGACAGACCATCGTGTCAGACTGCCGTCCTTCCTACCAAGCTGGGAGGCGACAGGATTAGACACGCCACGCAGGTATGAACACAAACGAAACTCACTCCCAGGGTCTCCCACTGCATGTGCATCCCCAAGAGGAATTGCCACCCTTCTTCTGGCCTGGCAATCACCAAACCACAGTGACTGGTAACATGTAAACGTGTGATAGTAGAAAGGATCCTTGCTTATGTACTTTCTCTGAGCACAACACCACCCTCAAAATGACAAGGACAGCTTAGGTGAAGGGGAAATCAGGGAGAAATGTGCTTATTAACCTCAAATCAGAAAATACAGGAAATGCCTAGTTATTTTAGATGGTAACTCAGAAGAAGTCATTCAACACCCTGTTGGGACAAACCACAAAAGCCAGGACAGAACCGGGGGTAAGAGCCACTTCTGAGCCTGCTCGTACGGTTCTGGGCATGTTTCTCTGCGGTGCTTTAAAGCCTGTCATGCCATGTGCCTGCCCACTGGAATGTAAACGTGACCAGCTCTCACTGTGGACAAAGTGCTACATACTACACAACGCGGAATAAAGGAGGCTGGATGAGCTCCAGTAATTCTGAGTTTAGGCTCTGCTAGAAACTAGCTGTGCAACCCCCCTTTTTCTATAAGCAAAATATTAAGAGTTGGACTAACCTCTAAAATCTCCTCCAGCAAGAACTTTATAATCTAATGGTAAGAAAGTCTTGAGACAATGAGAACTTCTACCCTAAAGTTCCAGGTTTTTACCCATTTTCCAAGAGCACGACTTTGTCTTGATTTAAAGGCCTTGATGGTAACACTTCCAGTTTACATACTGTTTTTCACAAACTTTACCTTACTTATCCTCATAAAAACACTTGGAGGTGCACAGGGCTGGAATCAACTCCATTTGTCACATGGGAAGACTGACTGGGAGGGATGGCAATCTTCAATTGTCACAAACTCACCGTGAAACTAGACAAGTTCCTGAGACCAGGGTTTTTTTTTCATCTACACAATAAGGGGGTTTGGCCAAAGTGATATTCAACATGAAAGAAGATGCCAAGCATAAGAGAAGAACATTTCACTCCTGCAGTCTTCACAAATGTGCCAGTGGGAACATCCCTTTAAAGGAAGATTCCTCACATGTAACAGTCACCACAGGATAAGTGAACAGCTGTCGCAATGGACTGTGTGGGAGAGGCACTCCTTAAAAATGCAGTGCAGGTCAGCCCACGTGCATAATTATAATATCCTCAAGCCAAGGGAGCAAGACATTCTAGGGGTGAAAATGCCATAATAAAAAGGCCTCAGGAAGAGATCTATGATAAATTCAATGAGATGACCCTTCAGACATAGAGACAGAGGGTAGTGAGGACACTGTAACAGTTAAAAATAAATATAAGGCAACGCCTATGTGTCTGTGAAGGCAGCAGATGGACTTGGGATATAAACTGCTGCTGCTGCTAAGTCACTTCAGTCCTGTCCAACTCTGTGCAACCCCATAGACGGTAGCCCACTAGGCTCCCCCGTCCCTGGGATTCTCCAGGCAAGAAACTGGAGTGGGTTGCCATTTCCTTCTCCAATGCATAAAAATGAAAGATGAAAGTGAAATCGCTCAGTCGTGTCCGATTCTTAGCAACCCCATGGACTGCAGCCTACCAAGCTCCTCCGTCCATGGGATTTTCCAGGCAAGAGTACTGGAGTGACGGGATATAAACTAGAGATTACTAACTTGAATTCTCTGATAGCTTAGTTGGTAAAGAATCTGCCTGCAAGGCAGGAGACCAGGTCTAACCCCTGGGTCAGGAAGATTCCCTGGAGAAGGAAATGCCGCACTCCAGTATTCTTGCCTGGAGAATCCCATGGACAGAGGAGCCTGCTGGGCTACAGTCCATGGGGTCACAAGAAACAGACACGACTTAGCGACTAAACCACAACCACCACTAATTTGAAAACTACCTGCAAGGTAATTTTAATTTAGTAGCTGAGGATTATGGCACAGTGAAAATTGAGGCAAAGAGCTGGACAAAAGGCTGGATAGGATTTATAAAAGGGCTTAACCATCTCTCTGCTCTTGGGTGAAGTTTTCCCAACCTAGGGCACCAATTTCCTCACTTCTCTAGAAGGAAGGGGTTGAATACAAAGTAACTTCTTGCTGACTCTAAGGTCCTTCAATCTTTAAGGAACTAAAAATCACTGGGCCTCAAAATCTTCCCTTGCCGTTAACTTATTACCTTATTTCTTTCATTCACCTTCCAAATGATCTTTTATTCCACTCCTGCTTTACTCTAATAACATCCTAAATGGTCTTCCAAAACCTCACATTTTCTCTCCAATAAATTTTTCAGATGACACACAGAACTAACGCTCTGGGAAAATGATTCACACCAAGTCCCGCCCCTGTTGCAAAACCCTGAACTGCTACAAAATCAAGTCTGAATAGCACTCCCACAGGAGGATCATACTTAGCAAATGTATTTCCCAAGATGACTTAACATGGACCCCCCTCCTCTTGGTGGTTCAGCGGCAAGAGGAATGGTTTAGCAATCAGGCAGCACCGAATCCAAATCCAGACCCTTTCACTTACTAGCTGGAGGACCACAGGCAAACTGCTTCACCTCCGAGCCCATGTTAAATAGCCACAGGCAGCCCTGCTGTTACATGGTGGGTCTATTTTTTCTATATTCTCTTTCTGCTGTCATTATTTTTTATAACGTTATGTCCCTACTTTAATCTACTGCCCAATTTCATATTCAGTAGTCTTGCCTAAGGGCAGATCATCTGTTCTATAGAATAAAGTCCACTGGCTTTTAGCACTGGTAATTTATGAAAAATATGTTACTGAGAAAAGAGTTTTTCATCATTTCTAGATTCATCATTTTAGCTCCAGATGGCTAAGACCACAGAAGGTCTGGCTTCTCCCCAGACTTCAGATAGAAGAGCCATAAATCCATTATGGCCTGCCAATATCTGCACTTGATATAGTCCAACCCTCAGCCCAGAATAATGCAGAAATGTATAGAGATGTTGTTTATGGGAGTCTGAACCAAACTGAAAGGAGGTAGGAAGAGGTAAGTGAGAAGAAAAGACCTGAGACTCAGAAGCATAAAGATGAACAAGATGAAAACTTAATCTTGTTTGAGTTCTCCAAGGTCCAGTTCAGTTCTGACTTACATATTTCCACTCAGCCTGGAAAACACCTCTTTTTAGGCCAACTGCACTCCAATTATGCCCTCTACTTTGCAGTTCAGTTATGATAAACTCCCAATGGTTTTAGTTAAGAGTATTTTAAAGTTTACTACTTATGACTGTATTCCAGAAAACGAAGTAATGCTAAGACAACATATTAAAAAAAGCAGTTTTCTTTAACCTCTGATTTCTTCCCTTCTTGTATTTACTGTGGATAAAGTATATTCTTAGGGCACAAGACCCAATCAGTTCTGCCGGACCTAGAAAGTTCCTGCCTGGCTCTTCAATGCATGTGCAGACCATCCTGCTACCATCACTGTCCCTGAAGGCAATGCTTAAAGCGGACACACAGTTCTAAGATCTCAAAATTCCTTTATGCCACTAAATACCCTCAGGCTCCCCCTGCCTGAGCCTAGATCTGCCTGTAACCCTGGGAATGAGTTCTTGACCAAATTCTAAAGCGGCATGACGGGGAGAGGTCAGACCTACATGGATACCTTAGAGAACTAATTCTAGGATTTCTTCCTAATATACTGATAGATGCCAAGTCCCCATTATTTTGAGTGCTTCAGGATTCTTCAGTAGCCCCCCACCTCTAATTGAAAGCTGGTATTTTGTAGGCCATTACCTACCTGGTTATGCACATGACAATTGCCACTATAATGGCAATCTGTACAGCTCCAATAATTGCTGCAATAAGTACATGAGTGAGCTTTTGCCTACTTGGCACTACATAGAGAATACTAAAGTCTGTCTTTTCACAGTGCTGTCCAGTGTAACCAGATTCACATCTGAAAAGGGGGAAAAAGAAAAAAAGGACTCCTATGAGATTTATAAATTTCAGTAATTCCAGGTTTTAAAATGAAAACACACAGAAGAAACAGCAAATCAGGCACTCTCCCACCATCTGAAAACACACTGTCATTATTGTATTTCCTTATACTCTTTTGGATACAACTATTTTACAAAGTGCTTCTTATCATTATATCACTTTAATTTAAAAGCTGCTAAGTAGTCTTTCTCACTGCCATTTAAAAATGGATTCACAATATCCCAATCAGCGACTAAAATACAGCAAACTCACCTATTCCTTGCTCTTAGACATATCAGTTATTTTCCATTTTTCGGAATTATGAGTTAGGTGTGGTGGATATTATGATGACTGTGCATTCTACATTTAGTGTTACCCCTTAGGCTAGATACTTGAAGTGGATTATTGAATAAATAGTTTTATAGACATTTACAGTTCTCTGAACATAACACCAAATTATATTCAGGACACTTCTCAGTGTACATAATATAATCATTTAAAGCACAAGGGGAGAGATGAAAATAAGTTATTAATGACAGAAACAGGGCTAAGCAGTCAAGTAAGTATAAATCTTAGAAATTATCTGAATTCCAATTAAGAGTAAATAAAAAGGCAACAACATCAGCTGATGATAATTTGACAGGGAGAAACATTTACTTAACAGAAAACTCACATTTTTTAGTTGACACAAGGACAGAAGTAAAATGTGTAAATTCGCCAGCCTTTGGTTACAAATGATTAATAAAACATTAGAAGTCTAAGGATAGAGTACTTATTAATGTCCCACATTTCATTACAGAGAAATAATTTTTAATAAAAAGACACATAGCAAGGGGCTTCCCTGGTGGCTCAGACAGTGAAAAAAAAAAAAGAATCCGCCTGCTATGCAGGAAACCCAGGTTCAATCCCTGGGTTGGGAAGTTCCCCTGGAGAAGGAACGGCAACCCACTCCAGTATTCTTGCCTGGAGAATCCCATGGACAGAGGAGCCTGGTGGGCTATAGTCCACAGGACTGCAAACAGTCGGATCTGACTAAGCAACTAACACACACATACACATAACAAGATAGAAATCTGAAAGCACAGAAACAGAGGAAGCCAGAGGGATGTGAGTCCACAAATCCTACCCTTGGGGGTCCCAGACACCTGCCAGAGGTTTTCATACTGGTTCTAAGCTTCCTAGCAGACAAAAAATAGCAGTTTGGTAGATACATAGATCATAAACATAACTGAGAGCCCAGAAATACACCTTTACATCTACGGTTAACTGATATTTGGAAAGGGAGCTAAGATAACTTGATGGGAGAAGAACAACAGTCTTTTCAACAAATGGTGCTGGGACAACTGGATATCCACACACAAAAGGATAAGAGTTGGACCTCTTCCTCATAGCATACACAAAAACTAACTCAAATGGATCACAGATCTAAATGCAAGAAATAAAACTATAAAACTCTTGGGCGGGGAGAAAAGTAAATATTCATGACCTTAGATGAGGTGTGATTTCTTCATACACCATCAGAAGCACAAACAATAACAAAGTTAAACTGGGCTAAATCAAAATTAAATCTTTTGTACATAAGGACACTATCAAGAAAGAAAGTAAAAAGATAACCCACAGGAGAAAATTTCTGCAAAGTATGTATCTGATAAGAGATTTGTATCTAAAATATATAAAAAACTATCACAACTCATTAACAAAAAGAGAGAAAAAGTACAAAATAGACAAAAGATCTGAACAGACATTTCTCCAAAAAAGATATATAAATGACAAATAAGCACTAATATCTTTAGTTGTCATGGAAATGCAAATCAAAACCACAATAAGATGAAATGTCTAGCATACCCTAGGAATCAGAAAGTCAGAAAATGACAAGTGTTGGCAAGGATTCTGTAGGGAACATAAAAATGACGCAGCCACTTTTAAAAACACTCTGGCAGTTCCTCAAAAAGTTAAATACCGAGTTAGCATTTGGCTGAGCAACTCCGAGGCATTTAACCAGTGGAAATGAAAACACATGTCCACACAAAAACTTGCGAACAATTATTCAAGGGAGCATGATCCATAATAGCCTAAAGTGGAAACAATCTAATTATTTTTCAACTGGTAAGTGGATTAAAAAATGTGGTATTACCCATCTAATGAAATACTGTTCAGCCACAAAAAGGAACAAAATATTGATACACGCCACAACATGAATAAATCGTTTAACAGTATGCTAAGTCAAAGACAGACACAGAAGACCACATACTGTATGAATATAATCTACCGAAATGAAATGTCCAGAATAGATAAATCTACAGAGACAAGGAGTATTAGTGGCTGTCTAAGGCTCAGGAAGATGGGGAGATTTGGGAGTAAAAGGTATAGTTTCCTCAGGGTGATGAAATGTAAAACTGACTGTAGTTGACTGCACAACTCCATGAATATACTAAAAACCACTGAATAAAGGAAAGAAGTGGGACAGGAGATGAGAGGTGAGGGGAAAAGGAAAAGAGATAAAATCACTGATATAAAATACAATCTCCACAAAACGAAATCAAGCCAGTTGCTCAAAAGAATAACAGTAACTGGACAAACACATGTACCAGGATGAGACCAGAGTATTTCTTCACACCATACACAAAAATAAACTAAAATGGACCAAACCTAAATGTAAGACTTGAAAACCATGAAATACCTAGAAGTGAACACAGGTAGAACATGCTTTGACATAAATAATACCAATATTTTTTTTTAATCTGTCTCCCAAGGCAAAAAATTAAAGCAGAACTAAACAAATGGGATCTAATTAAACTTAAAATCTTTTGCACAGCAAAGGAAACCATGGACCAAACAAAAAGACAACCTACTGAAGGAAGAAAATATTTGCAAATGATATTACCGATAAGCAGTTAATATCCAAAATATATAAACAGCTCATATAACTCAATATCAAAAAAACCACCCAAACAAAAAATAGGCAGAAGACCTGAATAGACATTTCTTTTTCAAAGAATACATACAGAGATGGCTAATGAAAAGATGCTCAACATTTTACTAAGATATCTCCTCATAGCTGTCAGAATAGTTATCATCAAAAAGTTCACAAATCACAAATGCTGGCAAGAATGTGGACAAAAGGGAACCCTTGTATACTACTACTGTTGGAATGTAAACTGGTGTAGTCGCTATGGAAACCAGTAAGATTCCTCAAAAAACTGAAAACAGATCTACCAAATGACCCAGAAATTCCACTCCTGGGCATATAGAAAAAACAAAAACACAAACTTGAAAAGATACATACATCCCAATGTTCAGGGCAGCATCATTTACAATAGCTGAGTTACGGAAGAAACCCAAGTGTCCACTAACAGACAAATGGATAAACACACATATACACAATGGAATATTCCTCAGCAATAAAAAATAATGAAATTCTGCCATCTGCAGCAACATAGATGGACCTAGAGAATATTACGCTTAGCAAAATGTCAGACAAATATTGTATACTACCACTTTTTTGTGAAATCTAAAAATCAAAACAAAGAATGTATATAGCAAAAAAGAAACAAATTCACAGACATAGGAAACAAATAGTGGTTACCAGTGGGGAGACAGACGGGAAGAAGAGCGAGATAGGGGTACAGGATTAAGAGAGACCAGCTACTATATATAAAATAGACACACAACAAGTATACTGTACAGAGAATTATAGCCATTATTTTGTAACAACTTTTAGTGGAGTATAATCTATAAAAATACTGAATCACTATGTTGTGTACTTGAAACTAATATTGTAAATCAACTATATTTCATTTTAAAAAAACAAATCAGTTGCTATTTTTATTAAATTTAAGGGAACTTTATCTCATAAGTCCTCATATGAAGAGGGTACTTTCCGGGAATTTCCTTGCAGTCCAGTAGTTAAGACTCGGGGCTTTCGCTGGCCTGAGTTCAACCCCTGGTCAGGAAACTAAGAACTCCACAAGTGACACAGCCTGGCCCCCCATCCCCAGAAAGGGTACTTTCTCATCCAGACAGCATCATCCTCAACAATACAGCTATAATAAATTCAACAATATAATGAAGTCTCATAGGATTTTTTAAAAGAATATACTTCATGGCAGGCTAACAGCCCAAAGTCAAAGCTCAGTGAAATAAAAATAGTTCCACAGGGAGCTATAACAATGTCCTAGATACGCAGTTGACTATTAAGCTTAATTCAAAAATTAAAGATCAGAGTATCAAAAAGAATGTATAGACCATGTTTCACTCATGCAGTTCCCCCTGGACATCATTCCTGCACCTGACTATTGGGTTATACTCTCCAAATACCTGGAGTATTAAATTCCAGGTTAGCACCACTTCCTCTGTGGCTGATTGAAGGCACATCCAGGCATCTGGTTCTCTCTTGCCTGTTCTTTCATGTCCACACCCTCCATGGTAATCTCATCATGCCCACAGCCTCATGGGCTGACTCATTCACTCATACCTTTAACCTACTTACTGAGCACATGTGCCAAGTACTGAGGTGGGCATTTGGGATACATCAGGGAACAAAGATCCCTGGCCTGTTTATCCTCTAGTAGGGGAGGGAGGGTCAATAAACACGATAAGCAAATTAAATGGTTATGTTAGAATGCAGAATTAAAAGAGAACAAAGAGAAAGAATTAAGGGGTATTATGAGTGCCAGATATGGGCCAGGAAGGGAGCCCTGCAACTTTAAGGAAGATGGTCAAGGCAAGCTTCAGGAAGAGACAAGTGAGTAAAGATGTGAAGGGGGCCAGGGAGTCTGCTGTGTGGACAAGCGTGAGGAGAGCATAACAGGCAAAAGAAGAACCAGTGCAAAGGCCCTGAGCTGTGTGCATGAGTGCACGGTGTGTCCAAGCAAGTGTGGCTGGAACAGGCCAGCCAAAGGGAAGGAGAGGACTGACACAGAGACGTGAAGGGGCCCGCCTGCCAAGGGCTCCTCACTCAGGAGACGGCGGAGCCGCCGGAAGGGCATCAGCGAAGGAAAGACAAGAGCTGACTTTAATTTTAAAGTCTCCCCTGGCTGCTGTGCTGAATATGGACTATTTAGGATACAATCAGGAAGGCTAATGCATAATGCCGGAGGGGAAAATGGTGCCTGGACTAGGAGTAGCAGTGACGATGCGAAGTAACCAAATGCTGGATCTATTCTGAAACAGAGCTAACAGGACACCTGAAATGACTAAAGGTCTAGTATGATAGAGGGACAAGTCAAAGGCATCTCAGAGGTGTTTTGTCTACACCAAAGAAAAGATGGCGTCAGCATCAACTGAGATGGAGAAGGTAGAGGCAGAACAGGTTTAGGAGAGGGAGGGCAGATCCGGAGATCAGCTTAGGTTCTATTGAGCTTAAGGTGTCAGATGCTCGTGTGAAAAAGGGCAGTGGGGGAGAGTCCCAAGTTGAGAGAGTGGCCTGGGGGTCATCAGCATACATCATGCAAAGCCCTGATGCTGGCCAGAGTCACTGAGGAAGAGGACCAGGGCTGGACCCTGGCAGCACGCCAACATTGAGAGACTGGGAAGCAAAAGAGGAGCCAGGCAAGAGGGCTGAAAGAGAAGCAAGCAGCCAATGAGGAAGGAGAAAACGAGGAGAGCGTAATCCCTTAACCAAGCGAAGAAGGTCTGTCATGCAGGAGGTTGGATGCCACTGATCATTCAAAAAGTCATTTGAGACTGAGGAACTGACTGATGAATTTAGCAACAAGAACAGGCTCAGTGAAGCGCTGGGGAGCAAAAGCTCACTGGGGTGAATTCATGAGATAGGAAGTAAGAAACTGCAGACAGACTACAGACTTCCAGTTCTTCTACAAAGGAAAGGACAGAAATGGGACCGTAGCTGGGAGACGTGACAATGAGAAATGCCTTTCAAGATAAAAGAAATAAAAAGTAACTTATAAATGTATAAAAATATATGAATAAAACAATATATGGTAAGAAGAAAAATGGGGAGCACTGCTGGCAGTGATAGTAAAAAGCCTGTGAATGTTCTCCTCATACTCCTTCAGTTTTCTCACTGAACTTGGAAACAAGATCATTAACTGAGAGTGAGGATGAGAGGAGGTGCTGACAGTCTGAAGAGAGGGTGGATGGTAAAAGCAGTCATTTTATCTAGGAGAGGAGGATGAAGGACCGCAGCTATAGAGTGACTGCCGGCAGCATGCAGGGCCCACTGAGTATAAAGGTGCAGAAGACCAGTTAAAGCCTGATGGGTGTAGGTACGCAGCAGGCGGGAGGCTGGAACGAACCAGGATTATAGTTGTGTCAAGTGCGTGTATGATGAAGCAAGGGAGGGACTACAAGGATTGACCACAGAATTCAGCTGAGGAAGGAGGCAATGAGGATGTGTACTGAAAAGGTGAGAGATTAATCAACTGGAGGCCCAGTGGGTGGAAGGACTGCTGTAGGAATTAGATGGGATACGCTAAAGACCTCTGCCAACAAAGGCCCATATAGTCAAAGCTATGGTTTCTTCCAGCAGTCATGTACGGATGAGAGTTGGACCATAAAGAAGGCTGAGCGCCAAAGAATTGATGCTTCTGAACTCTGGTGTTGGGGAAGACTCTTGAGATTCCCTTGGACTGCAAGGAGATCAAACCAGTCAGTCCTAAAGGAAATCAATCCTGAATGTTCATTGGAGGGACTGATGCTGAAGCTGATGCTCCAATATGTTGGCCACCTGATGAGAAGAGTTGACTCACTAGAAAAGACCCTGATGCTGGGAAAGACTGAAGGCAGGAGGAGAAGGGGATGACAGAGGATGAGACAGTTGGATGGCATCACCAACTCAATGGACACGAGAGTTTGAGCAAGCTCTGGGAGATGGTGAAGGACAGGGAAGCCTGGCGTGCTACAGTCCATGGGGTTGCAAAGAGTCGGACACGACTAAGCGACTGAACAACAACGCTTGATGGAATGATTCCCAAACACATCTTCAAAGTGCACCTGTCTCATGAATTCCAAAACCACAGATACCCAGGAGCCTACTAGATAAATGGATGCCCCACAGACACTTGAGATCAAGCATTATTAAGCTCAGTACATCACGACCCCCCAACCTCCATTCCCCTCCCCCTATTTCCTTTCCCTCCTCAATTCTGTATCAGCTAGAAACCCAGCAGACTCTCTTGACTCTTCCTTCCCATGACCCTCCACCAATTCCCACATGCCCATCCTCATACCCAACCAGTCACCAAAACCTCTGGAGTCACCACCTATTTTCTCTCTACAACTCAGTCCTCATCTCAGTCCCCCTGTGAGACCTTTACCTGGTCCAGGCTCTCGCTCCTCACTAATAGGCTCCTAACCTTCAGGCTTCTAATCTGTTTTTCACCTAGCTACCTGGATGGCTTTCAGATCTGCCCGTATCTTTCTCATTTAATTCCTTAAATGGTTTCTGTCTTTAAAATAAAGGACATGGGAATTCCCTGGAGGTCCAGTGGTTAGGACTCTGTGCCTCCTGTATGGGCCTGGGTTCCATCTCTGGTTGGGGAACTAAGATCTCACAAGCCATGCAGTGTGGCCAAATTAATTAATTAATTAATTAAAGGACAATCTCCTGGTATGGCACAAATGTCCCCATAAGGCCTGCCCCTCCTCCCACTTAAGGTTGAAGAGCTTTCTTGAAGTGTCAAATCATCTCATGTATATCTATGTATGATAGCATTTTTCATACAGTATTACATTTAAATTATTATTTATCAGTTGCTGCCACCAGACTGTAAGTTTTTTTGAAGGTTGGATCTCTGTCATATTTGAACTTGAGACCCCAGGGCCATGTAGGATTTGGTACAAAGTAGGCAGAGTCAGACACGGAGTAGTGACTGAACAACAACAAATGCAATAAATAAACAAAGCAATGGTGATATAATGCTAAAAGATTTTAACCTAATAACAGGACTGTGGCTAAAGGGTGTTCATCCCTGCCTGTTTACTGCTACTAAACAAATACACCGACCAGTAGAAATCCATGTGATGCCAAGGCCTGGTTCTTGTGGACACTGTAGATGCTTAGACAGAAGACAAAGATCAACTGCTTTTTGGAGTTACAATATGCAGAAAAGAGATTCTGTAGCATTTAAGAAACACCTCTGGTCTAAAGAAGAGGAAAAAGCTGGCCACCATCACATGTCATTCAAAAAATATTCACTGTGTAGCTACTGGGAGAGGCCCTATGCCAGGCACTGGGGAGACAATGGTTAGCAAAACAGAGTCCCTAACCTAACAGTGCGTGTAGCCCAATAGTATCAATATTGTCAATTTCAATATCCATTGCTATTTATTAAATACACATTGTGCAACAAGCACTGTGGTAAGTACTTTGCATATATTAACAACACTAGGAAATAAGAACCATTATCATTTTTTTCAATTGGAGGATAACTGCTTTACAATGTTGTGTTGGCCTCTGCCATACATCAACATGCATCAGCCACAGGTATCCATATGTCCCCTCCCTCCTGAACCCCTCTACCCCTCCTCCCGTCTCCCTTTCCATCCCACCCCTCTAGGCTGTCACAGAGCACTGGGTTGGGCTCCCTGTGTCGCCCAGCAAACTTCCCCTTGCTATCTATTTCACACATGGTAATGTATATGTTTCCATGCTATTCTCTCAATGCATCCCATCCTCACCTTCCCCCACTGTGTCCACAGGTCTGTTCTCTATGTCCGCCTCTCCATTGCTGCCCTGCAAATAGGTTCATGAGGCTTGGACACCAATCTCTCTTATCCCTCCCTTTTAGGTATCTTAAAAGACACCCCACGCTCAGAGGACAACATGATCTGAACATCTATTGAGGTATGTATGTCACTATGAGACAAGCATAAGGAATCCACTATATGATTTTTTGTTCTCCCTTGCATGGCTGTATTATTATTATTTTTTTTTAATGTACAGGCAAAGGGGTAGGGTGGGGGGTAAGGCTGGTATTAGCTCCTTCAAAGAAAAGGAAATCATTCAAATAGAAGGAAGCTAAAGCTTAACAAAGAACTCTTAATGACCATTAAAACAGTTTACAGTGTTTTGTTTTATTTTTTAAGTAGGAGGAGAATGAGAGGGAACGGGGTTGGGGAGAAGTCAGGGGAATGGAGTTAAAGAAACAGAGAAACCAGGAGACGTGATGTCACAAGCTTTCTTTTTCTTCTTGAGAGAAAGATTCACTGGTCAAACTGCAGGGGGCAGGAGTGAGCAATCGCCCTGTGTTTGCAAACACTCCCCTGACAACTAGACCAACCTGAGCTGGAAGACAAGCTCCCAGAAGCAGCAGCAAGAAGTGTTATCAGTACAGACACGGAATAGCAAAAGCACCAAGGCCACGAGGGTGAAGGAAATGAAGGAAGGAAATTTATCAGCCAGGAGGCTGGACAAGAACCGAGGTCTCATTACGCCACAAACACAGGGTATCAGGAAATCCGAGATCTAGTTTTGTCTCAGCTCTATTTACATAGCCTCTCTGGAATCACACAGTTGAAGTTGAATCACAACCTTTCTGTCTCCATCCCTCACATTACACCTGATTCTAGTCCCCATCCCCTTATTTTGAGAAATGTATTATAAACTTCATTTGAAACTTGACCATGAAGTTTATTTTAAGAACGTTCTCAGTTCTTAACACACTCTCTAGTCCGTCAAACCACTGTGACAGACTGCCTAAAAATCAAAATAATGTTGGTCTATGGTATAGTTCTACATTAAAAAATACATAGCATAATATTAAACAGGTTAAGCCTATCTCAAAACCCTAATAAACATCTGTGGGTTTTTTTTGCATATTACTTGCCAGCTTTTTCCAAATGATGCTGCTAATGTATTTTTTTTTTAACTCAACTGCAAATAAATACTACCTTTTAGTGATATTTTTAGTCCACATTTCATTGCCTGCTACAGAGCAGTGACCAAAGATGGAAAAAAGGTCTCACCTCTGATCTGGAGGTACTCTTGACTTACCTACAAGAAGCCTTCTGAGTAGAATAAATGAATTCACATTTTCCATGGATGCAGTAACCATTGAGGTTTTCAGGGCAAGGCATGTGGTTTCCAACATAAACATCTTCCCTTTGATCACTAGCATCTTAAAAGAACATAAACCAGGTCAATAAATAATGAAAAGCAAATTGAAAAACATGGACTTTTCAAAGGTTCTAAGATAACAAATAAATTCACCCCTTGCTGGGTAATTTGGGAAGGAAATTTATCAGATAGGAGGCTGGACAAGAACCAAGGTCTCATTATGCCACAAACACAGCAGTAGACTGTTTAGATTCAAAGCATTTAAAAATATTTGCAGGATGTGACCACTGTGAGCGACTGCTGTGTAAAAACAATCAGAAAAAAAAAAAAAACTCAACACCTTTGCTATAAAAATAAATATTACTTCCAGAAGAAATCTCACCTCCATGACAGAGAGGTGGGGTATGTAGCACTGGCTTTTGGGGAACTGACTTACTCTAGCCATTCACCTTGAGGCTATGAAATTGAGGCCAAAGGACACTGGTAAGGCAGAGAACAAGTGTGAGATTCTGAAATTTTAGGGTGAAAGGTTTACTTTGGCATGAAAACTATCAAGCATATTGATTTTTTCCCAAGTGAAAATAGTTTCTGTTCTTTTTAAATTGCTTTTCTTAGTATATGTTTCTGTAAAAAAAAAAAAAATTCAAATGATACAGAGGACAAATAAAAAAGAAATTTAAAACCACCCCAAATCTCTCTATCCAAAGAGAACCATTGTAAACATGTTAATGAGTATGTGTTTGGACTTAGGTATACTGACTTGAACTGAACTGGGTTGGACTGAAGAAAACAGAAGGGTGGTAAGTAATTCCACTACCAAAAACGGAAGAGTCAGGAAGCAAAGTCAGAAAAGGGCAGGAAAGAAGAAGGCATGGGGATCTAGTCTTCAAAAGCAACGATATTCTTTCATTAATTCATTCTCTAATCCTATGTCTCTTTTTCCCATATACTTGTCGTTTAGTTGCTAAGTCGTGTTAGACTCTTTGTGACCCCACGAACTGCAGCATGCCAGGCTTCCCTGTCCTTTATTAACTCCATACACTTACATATGCACATACTCATTTACATATTCGCACAAGCTAGGATGAATTTTTTTTTTACTTTTTTTATGGCATTTACCTAATACATTAGTCCTCAGCTCTATGAAAACAGAGTTCCCCAATGTTTACAGGCCTGTCCATGTATAGGAAAAACTCCCAAGCTTCCTGCCATTTTATAAAATTCCAGCTTACAGATTCTGTGTATTATTCTGTGAATTACAGAGTCTTACTAATAATAATCTCATGTGACCTTGAGCATACCACCCTCTCTAAGCCTGAGTTCTCACAACTGTATTATGTGAGATAATTAATGCATGTACAGGCCACTAAACCCACCAGCTCTCTATGTAACACATTATGCACCAGCCAAGACTTATCTCCCCCAAATATACACAAAGTGTTAATATAATCTGAATAATTATTAATAGAAACAAACTAAGAAGGAATGCAATAAAAGACTGTGTATATATAGATACCAATAAGGAAGGGAGAACTGGGAACAGGTGTACCAAGTGTGAAAAAACTGAGAACTGAAAATGCAGGTTTTTCTGGAGATAAAAATTTACACATGAAAGGAGAATCTTTTTGACTATTAATCTTAATGATTATTAAGTTCAAAGATAGTGTAACTACAGCCAAGAGGGTATGTCATCCTTAACAAGACCAAATTCATGCCACTTTACCTCAAATTTTATGTATTTACAATGTGCAAATTTATGCACAGAAAGAGAATTAAACTAAGGAGAAATCCAACAGAGAAGATCTCAATTTTAAGGGTATCTCTGCTATTTTGTGTAACCTTAAATCAAATAATTTCTTCTAAGAGAGCTGAATGAGATCAGCAAAGTCTATCAGTAGTATAATAGAGTGGTCTTCCCTGGTGGTCCAGTGTTAAGAATCCGCTTGCCAATGCATATGTTCAATCCCTGGTTCAGGAATATTCCACATGCTGAGGTGAGCACCACAACTACTGATGCCTATGCACCCCAGAGCCAGTGCTCCAAAACAAGAGAGGCCACTGCAGTGAGAAGCCAGCCCACCACAACTAGAGAAAGCCCGTGAGGGGAAATGAAGACCAGCGTAGCCAAAAATAAATAAATAATTTTTTTTAATAAACCAAACAAAATGCTGATGATAAAAAAGATGTATAACACAGGACATAATCTTTTATTTTCTAGTAGTCATATTTTCAAAAAGTAAATAAGATAATTTTAATCATATATTTTATTTAACCTAATATATCAAATAAATAGCATTTAAACATATATTCAGATAAATTATGATAGTTTATATTCCTTTTTCTTAAATAGGTCTACAAAATCTGGAGAGCACTTCACACAGGACACCTCAATTCCAACTGGTCACATTCCAAATACTCAACAGTCACATGTGGCTAGTAGCCACCATGCTAGATAGCAGAGAATAGGTGGCTTACTCATTTATCATTTATTCATCACCTTCCATATGCCAGGGGCTCTGCTAGGTGCTGGGATAAAAAAACAGCTAAGATATATCCTGTCCTCAAAGGGCTTACAGGGGCTCCTCCAGCTCCCAAACCATAATGACGCTATAGCAAAGAAATCAAGCCTTCTTCTGGGCTGCTACAATCCTGAGCACCCACTTCTGTGCTATAATACTCACAACAATGTCATAACTATTTAGGTATTTAAATTGGTCTCTGTCACGAGACCATGAACTCCCTGAGGATCTAGATGCCTGTATTGTCCATTTCTGTATAATTCCTGACACTTAGAACATAGTAATGTTCTTGCTATGGTTTCAAACCAAGAGTAGTATTCGACCTTTGCAATCAAGCCATGAGGTGACTTGAGGAATGCGACTGTCTCCCATAGTGCTTATCATCCTGCAACTTCTCAAAACATGATATTTTCAGGTTGTGACATACCATGAAATATATAATAATGGGACTATAGAGACTGAGGTTAGGTACCAACCAATAGAAATAAAGTTGCATAAAGTATATAACAAACAGACCACACTGGTCCACAAAACCTCTGGTAATGTACTAACCTACCATAAGAAAGTCCTAAAAACAGCAAAATAATGCAGAGCTGAAAGTGATCAGAGAATTTAGATGCATGATAGCAATAAGAAAATTAGGAATGGGTTATAAGAAATGAATAAAGAGTACAACACCAATAGCATTCACTGAATGATTAATGAAAGAATGTGGTATCAACCTCTAGACAAAGCAAAGCCACATAAAAGTGGACGTGTCTATTAAGACTTTGAAATCTCTGTCACAGAGTCCAAATTCAGCATTTTGCTCAATGCCAACACTATTCATTCCATTACACTTACATACTATTTCTGTGCACATCCATATGCTCAGCTAAGCTACAGAGGGGGAAGGGAAAAGTGGTCACAGACCCTGCCCTCAAGAAGTTTATCATCAACATACACACACAAAAAGCTGAACAACACAAGAGAAGAGGTCCCACATGATAGCATACAATAAAACACCAAAAGAAAGTTTTATAATACTAGGTGCTATGGAAGTTCACGTTCAAATGAGAACTTCACTTTAGGCAGAATAACCCTGGGAAGGACTCATAGAGAAGGTAGCACTCAAGTTAGGTCTCAAAGCATGGACAGATTCAGATAGTCGAACGCTGGAAACCAAAAAACAGGTATAAGACACCTGTTCTCACTCTCAAGAACAAGAGGTAAGTGGACCTAGCAATAACTGTACACTCAGACTGTGCAAGGGTTTAAGTCAAAGTTGGAAAAATAAGTTGAAGTCAGAGCATGGAAAAATTTAAACCTCAGGTGAGAAACATTTTCTTAATCATACAGACAAGGAGGACCCAGTTGGAAAGCAACAGAAGCAAAGCCATGTTTTACATAAGAAGTTAACTGAGAGTGGTTACCTAGGGCTACGGCTGATGGTCAGGGGGGAATGGGGAGTGACACAGATGTGAGGTTTATTTTCAGGGTAATGAAAATGACCTAAAACTAGACTATGATGTGATGCTAGTACAATCCTGCAAATATACTAAAAGAAAAAAAAAAACCCACTGAATTACATTATTTAAACAGGTGAACTTAATAGTATGTAAATTATCTCAAAAAGTTATTGAAATTAATTAGAAGACAAAAGGAAGATAGGATGACCATTAAGAGGTTACTACACAATCCAAACTGTGGCACTGGTTAAGTCTGAGCTCAGCAGTAGGAACAGATAATAGAAACACAGAAAGAAAAAAAAAATACAGTGTCAACATGCTTTAGAAAGTAAATGAAACCAGAAACTCAGATGTGTAAGGATCTTTGGAGGTCACTGGTCTAACGAAGGAATTTCTTTAGTTACAACCCCATGATCCTGTTTCTACTTAAACACATTCAGAGATAAGGAACTCAATATAGTATCAGTTCAGTTCAGTCACTCAGTCGTGTCCGACTCTTTGCAGCCCCATAGAATGGAGCACGGCAGGCATCCCTGTCCATTACCAACTCCCGGAGTTTACTCAAACTCATGTCCATTGAGTCAGTGATGCCATCCAGCCATATCATCCTCTGTCTTCCCCTTCTCCTCCCACCTTCAATCTTTCCCAGCATCAGGGTATTTTCAAATGAGTCAACTCTTCGCATCAGGTGGCCAAAGGATTGGAGTTTCAGCTTCAGCATCGGTCCTTCCAGTGAATATTCAGGACTGATTTCCTTTAGGATAGACTGGTTGGATCTCCTTGCAGTCCAAGGGACTCTCAAGAGCCTTTCCAAAACCACAGTTCAAAAGCATCAATTCTTCGGCATTCAGCTTTCTATATAGTGCAACTCTCACATCCATACATAACTACTGGAAAAGCCACAGCTTTGACTAGACGGATCTCTGTTGGCAAAGTAACATCTCTGCTTTTTAATATGCTATCTAGATTGAGCAAAACTTCTCTTCCAAGGAGCAAGCGTCTTTTAATTTCATGGCTGCAGTCACCATCTGGAATGATTGTGGAGCCCAAAAAAATAAAGTCTGACACTGTTTCCATTGTTTCCCCATCTATTTGCCATGAAGTGATGGGACCAGACGCCATGATCTTAGTTTTCTGAATGTTGAGTTTTAAGCCAACTTTTCCACTTTCCTCTTTCACTTTCATCAAGAGGCTCTTTAGTTCCTCTTCACTTTCTGCCATAAGGGTGGTGTCATCTGCATATCTGCGGTTATTGATGTTTCTCCCAGCAATCTTGAATCCAGCTTGTGCTTCATCCAGCCCAGCGTTTCTCGTGATGTAGTCTGCATATAAGTTAAATAAGCAGGGTGACAGTATACAGCTTTGACGTACTCCTTTTCCTATATGGAACCAGTCTGTTGTTCCATGTCCGGTTCTAACTGTTGCTTCCTGACATGGGTACAGATTTCTCAAGAGGCAGGTCAGGTGGTCTGGTATTCCCATCTCCTTCAGAATTTTCCACAGTTTGTTGTGACCCACACAGTCACAGGCTTTGGCATAGTCAATAAAGCAGAAATAGATGTTTTACTGGAACTCCCTTGCTTTTTCGATGACCCAGCAGATGTTGGCAATTTGATCTCTGGTTCCTCTGCCTTTTCTAAAACCAGCTTGAACATCTGCAAATTCACGGTTCATGTACTGTTGAAGCCTGGCTTGGAAAATTTTGAGGATTACTTCACTAGCGTGTAAGATGAGTGCGATTGTGCAGGAGTTTGAGCATTCTTTGGCCTTGCCTTTCTTTGGGATTGGAATGAAAACGGACCTTTTCTAGTCCTGTGGCCACTGCTGAGTTTTCCAAATTTGCTGGCATATTGAGTTCAGCACTTTCACAGCATCATCTTTCAAGATCTGAAATAGCTCAACTGGAATTCCATCACCTCCACTAGCTTTGTTCGTAATGATGCTTCCTAAGGCCCACTTAACTTCACGTTCCAGGATGTCTTGTTCTAGGTGAGTGAACACACCATCGTGGTTATCATGAAGATCTTTTTTGTATAGTTCTTCTGTGTATTCTTGCCACTTCTTCTTAGTATCTTCTGCTTCTGTTAGGTCCATACGATTTCTGTCCTTTATTGTGCCCATCGTGGCATGAAATGTTCCCTTGGTATCTCTAATTTTCTTGAAGAGATCTCTAGTTTTTCCCATTCTATTGTTTCCTCTATTTCTTTGCACTGATGGCTGAGGCAGACTTTCTTATCTCTCCTTGCTATTCTTTATATTCTTCAATATAATATAGTTAATTCCATTATTATCAAGTTTTCTTTATGTTGAATGAAATCTCTCTTTCATTATCTTTGTGTGGATTTCCCCATGTCTGTTCACCACCTCCCTCACTGCCCACTGATTTTTTTCTTAATATCAAACTTCCCTAGTTTTACCATTTATATAGTTTGCCAACAACCAACCCACTAACATTTAAGTGTTTAATAGAACAGAACTGTCCTCTTTGCTAAAAAGATGGCTCAATACAGAATTGTGTAAAACAATTTTACTTCAAAAAGAATCAACAAAATGTCGATAAACACATGAAAATATGTTCAACATCATTAATGATTGCATCATGCATCCGTACTCAGTCGTGTCGGACTCTTTGCAACTCCATGGACTGTAGCCTGCCAGGACCCTCTGTCTATGGGATTTTGCAGGCAAGAATACTGGAGTGGGTTGCCATTTCCTTCTGCAGGGGATCTTCCCAACCCAGGGATCTAACCCACCTCTCTTGCGTCTCCTGCATTGGTAGGCAGATTCTTTACCACTGTGCCACCTGAGCAGCCATTCATCACTCAGGAAATACAAATCAAAACAAGATAGCACCTTACACCCAAAAGGATGACTACTATCCCCACACCAGAAAATAACAAGTATTGGCAATGGTAAGAAGAAGTGGTAACCTTTGGGCATGGCTGGTGAGAATGTGCAACAGTATGGCCACTAGGCAAAACTGTATGGAGCTTCCTCAGAAAATTAAAAGTAGATATACCATACGATCCATCTGGGTATATACTCCTCCCAAAAATGGAAAGCAAGGTCTCCCAGAGACAGCTATATACCTTTACTCCCGGCAGCACTACTCACAACAGCTAAAACATGGAAGCGACCCAAGTGTCCATTAATGCATAAACAAAATGGACGAGTTGTAGGGAATAGTCTACACACTAGGAAACATTCAGCCTTAAAAAGGAAGGAAACTAATTCCAACATATGCTATGACACAAACAAACCTTGAGGACATTATGTTAACTGAAGCCAGTGACAAAAAGACAAATACTGTATAATTTCTACTTGTATGAGTTATGTAGAAGAGTCAAAATTATAGCAACTATCAGCAGAATGGTGGTTATAAGGGCAGAGGGGAGGGGGAAATGAAGAGTTATTGCTTAATGGCTATAGCTCCAGTTTCACAGGATGAAAAGATTTCGAGAGATGGATGCTGTGATGGTGGCACAACATCAAGAATTTATCAAATACCACCAGACCCGTACACTTAAAAAATGGTTAAGATAGCACGTGGTGTTGTTATATATATTTCACCACTTCAAAAACTAAAAGAAAAGCTCTTTATGAGCCTAATGACAGGAGGCTCAGAAGAGAGAATGTAGTAAACTGAGTTCAAATTGAGATCTCCAGTCCTCCAAAAGGTATTTATTAAGCACCTATCATGTCCCAGGCAAGACAGTAGTTCCTGGAAGTTCAGGCAAAGGCAATACAGCTAAATGTAGGTATAAAGACCCACAGGTAGCTGAATATATGAAACTAGTTCTTAGAGAAAGAGTAAAGCTAGAGTGTAAGTGTTCACCAAGGTGGTAGCTGAGAGTAGATTAAATATTATGAAGAAAATTGAAGACAGCATGCAAGAGAACAGAATTCTGGAATAGTTGTCATGAAGAAGAAAGAGCACCAGGGCTTAGGGTCAGGAAGTCTGAATTCTGGTCGCTGCTCTTCCATTCCACATGAGCCACAAACTCCCACAGTTTCAGCTTCTTCATCTGCAAAACGATGGTAACATGATTGTGATAAGGATTAAATATCTGACAGCAACTGGCACACAGTAGCATACTTGATTAAAAATTGTTGAAAGGATGAACAGCCTACCGTCACTCATGAGCCACATTAAACATAGTGGGCAGGCAGACTTAGCAATGGTAAGAACATTTAGCACAGCCAGGCTCCTAACAATGCAATTAGGAAAAAGCACCATAATAACATCGATAAAGAATTTACTGACAGCATTTAACGCTCAAAGTAATCCTAGGCAGTAGGTATTACTGCCCCTGCTTCACAGATGTGATCACTGAGGCTCAGAGAAATCAGGCCACACTGCCTTTTAGCATGGACCAAGTCTGACTTCAGAGCACAAGCTCTTAACCATCACATGACTTCACCAAGCTACCCTGGGAAGTGGGTGGGGAACAGACAAAAGTGGAATGTTCAAGCACTTGCTCTCCAGGCCACGTAAATTAGATAACTTCAAAAAGGAAAGATTAAAAGGCTTTACAGATATAATGAAGCACAGTTTCGGAAACCAGAGCAGAGATGCAGCCTTGCACAGCAAGAACCAGGCACCGTCCTGTACAAACAATGCCCTCAGGCAAGTGGTGACAGGCTCCATGAATAACAGCTGCAACTGCGAGTCTCTGAACAATGTGTGCATGTGTGTGCACGCGCACACACACCATATAAAAAGCTCAGACACCCAGCAGTGCCTTCCACCCTACAGAGGCATTCAGAAACCAATTTGCCACCAGCGGCAGTGTTTTCAAATACAAAGGAGAGTATGGTTCTAAGTGATGATGTGGTAAGATTCCAGATGGCTTATCTGCAAAGCCAAGTTTCACTGACTCTGTCTTGGTCCATCCATGTTCCACCCAAATAAAGCACCAGGAATCGCTGCTAACAACCAGGACATGCACCTAGAAGGGGCTACGGAGGCCACAACAACATCAATACCGCATCAGTAACTCGAGGGCTCTTTATTTTCACAGAGCCAATATACTGAATCCAAAAATTCAATATACTCTTTCCTGTTTCCCCTATACCCCTTCACTCCAAGCTTCATCACTAACACATCCTTCTTTAACCCAAGTCTCCTCAGACCCCAAAAGAGAATCATTTACCGAGGCAGAAACTCCCGCCTACTCCCCAACACCCCCTACCCTCTCTCAAGTCTAGGGAGTAGATATGACCGACCCTAACCCGGCTTCTTTCCTTCCTAGTCTCTTCACTCTGCCCCGTCAAACACCTTTTCTGATGCACGTAAACTCATCCACCTCTTCAGCGGCTCCCTTAGGAAGCACTCCCTTCGTCTCCCTGGTGGAACAAAATCACATTACTCCTACACCCTTCCCTCCTCCCTCCCCTGCTGTGCTCACCACCTGTCACCTCTAGATCGGCATCCCACTCGCATCCCGCAACGACCTCCCTCCCGCAGGGTTCTCTGCCACCCACCTACACCTCCTCACCATCTTCACTGTGATTCTCCTCCACACTCCGCAGCAGAGGCTCTCCCCCTCCTCCAGTGACTGTGGCAACTGGCTCAGGCTTACCTTTTGATACGGCAAATTTATCAAGACCATTTTTAAAAGGGCATATCAAATGAGCTGTATTAAAATATATAAACATTAATCACCAAATAATGGAACCAACAATATTGATATCGTGGTGTCTCTGGTATCCTGGATCAGCAGGAGGAGAGACCGAGAGGATGAAATTGAAGGTGGGGTGACGGTTGGGGTGAGGTGATGCTCAGGAATGGAGTGAGAATGTGTTGGCAATTAAAAGGTGTTACGGCGGATTTCAGGCTGTATGAAAATATCCTTGGATAAAAATGGCCACATTAAAATGTCATTTGCCACAAAGGAACTTTCTGGGTAGATGGAAATGTTACAAAGACTGTGATAAGGTATAGTACAGACGGGGTCTATCCATTTGTCAAAACTGACAGCTAACATTTGTGCATTTCCATGTATATAAATTACAGTTCAAAAAATCTGTAAAATAAGAATAATGATAATCCACTGGGTAGAGGTATACAGACAGAACAAGGATGACAGAACGCTGCTCACTGTTGATAGTGGTTGAGTATGTAAGGGTTCATTATACTATCCTGTTCGTTCATGTTTGAAATTTTCTGCAATCAAGTTTTTAAAATGTCACATACCCAGCTCCCACACACCTCATGTGTGTGTGTGTGTTTGCATGCACGCACACATGCACACGCACACGCTTAGTCATTCAGTCATGTCTGACTCTTTGCGACCCCATGGACTGCAGCCCGCCAGGCTCCCCTGTCCATGAAGATTCTCCAGGCAAGAATATTAGAGTGGGTTGCCATGCCCTCCTCCGAGGGATCTTGCTAACCCAGGGATCAAACCCAGGTCTCCCGCATTGCAGGCGGATTCTATACCATCTGAGTCACCAGGTAAGCCAAAGACTGGAGTAGGTAGCCTATCCCTTCTCCAGGGGATCTTCCCGATCCAGGAACTGAACTGGCATCTCCTGCATTGCAGGTGGACTCTTTACCAGCTACGCTACCAGGGAAGCCCATACACCTCATGCTCAGCCACTATATCCTTTATGACTTCAACATCTACAACAAAGCTTCTAACACTGCAATTTCAATATTTACCACAGGTTTTCCAAGAGCCCAAGAAAAGCACTAACTCACCACCATACTGGACATTCAAATGCTCCATCTTGAAAGCACATTTTTGCAAGAGTTCGACTTTACATTTCTGACATCTTCAAATTCAAGGCTTGTCCTCTAATTTCTTTATGCAGCATTTTAAACTAGCAGTCAGTCTTTCTATTTCAACTTCTGTGCCACTGTACTCTTTGTGATGCTTTTCCTCTGGATCTTTTTTCCTACTTCATCCTAGCCTCCTCTCCTTTATAAATAAGAGTGCTATCCAATAGAACTTTCTGCAGCTCTTGATATGTTCTATATCTGTGCTGGCCAATATGGTAACCATGGGTCACATGGGACTACCAAAGATTTAAAATATGGCTAGTATGACTGAGAAACAAAAACCTTCAATTTTATTTCATTTTAATCAATTTAAATTTAAATAGCCACATGTGGCCAGTGGCTACTGTACTAGACAATGCAGTTCTATAATCTCTCTCACTCATTCTCATGACTTCAGTTACCACCTAGATATCCAAGGACTAACTCGTAAATTTATGCTAAAAACAAAGTCGCCTGGGTGAGTTCCACAAGCAACTCAAACCCCAAAGTAAAATTAATCATCTCTACCATCAACTCCTTTCTTACTTACCCCAAACACCTTTCCCCTCCCAATATTCTTAGAACAATAAACAGAATCCATCATCTAAGTCATTCTAGTTTTAACTCTTTTATCTTCCATATCTTAAGTAAGAATCTATTCCTTTTGAGCCTAATTAACTGATCTCTCTGTCTCTAGCCCAAAGTGCATAATAAGCACAAGTCCTGCCTGGTATAATGCATTCAGCTGGTTAATACTGTAGACTTTCCTTTTCAAATATATTATGATTTCCCCAATGCCTACAAGTGAAGTTTCAATGCCCTAGGATAACAGAGCATTCAAGATTGTACACGTGGGAATTCTCTGGCAGTCCAGTGGTGAAGACTCAGACAAAAAAAAAGGACTGTACACAATCTGGCCCCAAGCTACCTTTCCACACTTGCCTTCCATTTCTGCCTTTTAAACCCCTTCTCTCCAGCCAAAAAGGAATCCTCATCGTTCTCCAATACATTCTATCACAAAGTTTGCATTCACCCTTCTACTGATGCTCTTCTATCCTCCTTAAATATCCTTTGACCTCTGTTCAAATCCTAACCACCCTTCAAGGTTCAGCTCAAATAAGACCTCTTCTATGTGTTTCTTAGATCTTCACCATTCTCCCCACTGTCCTGCATGCATGCTCAGTCATGTCCGATTCTTTGCTACTCCATGGACTGCAGCCTGTCAGGCTCCTCTGTCCATGGAATTTTCCAGGCAAGAATACTGGAGTGAGTTGCTATTTCCTACTCAAGGGGATCTTATTGACCCAGGGATCAAACCTGCACGTCCACCTGCATCACCATTCCCCACCAAATAGTAATTTTTAGTTATAGTAATTTTTTTTCCATTTATTTTTATTAGTTGGAGGCTAATTACTTTACAAAATAATAGTAATTTTTATAGTAATTTTTTTCTGAGTTCTCATCCTAACTTTTTCAGAGCACTACATTTATGATAATAACCAACTTTTACTCTGTTAGAAGTAGGTTATGTTAATTTCTTATTGTGTCACAAGCTCTTTAAAGATGGATGTCATGTACTACATATCTTTCTGTCCACCAACAGTTTCTAGTAAAATAACCAGCATAAAATAGGCACTTAATAAATTACATCTACTGATTATGATAAATTCATTTGCATTATAGACAAATTCTTACGTGTAAAGAATGTTCAGTATCTCAAAAATGGCTTAGGCACTAAATTATCCCTGTAAAATTATCAAAGACAGACAAGTATTTTGGGTATACACAATTCCCCAAATTGCCTTGAGCAGGAGCTTCTACCTACTGAAAAAGAACTTTCCTATTCTGGTCATGTACTATCAGTCTAAAGAATAAAACTAACACTGATCTATTATACCTCCTATGGGAATACAAAGAGTTCCTATTTTAAACACAGCACTTTGTATCAACATAGGAAACTGATATTTCAGGGGCTCATGGGATATAACTGATTCAGGTTTAACATGATTCAAGTGACAGAAATAACAAATTATTCAATGATAATAACAGCTACCACTTCGTACACACTTATGAGAATGTCAGATACTATTCACAGCCCTTGACATGCATTATCTCACTTAACCTTTATGACACTCTATGAGATACGGCCTGTTCTTCTCATTTTATGTAGTTTTTAGAAAGTAGGCCTAAAAGGTAGATCACACATCTTTTTAAAAAACTGCCCACTAGTATAACCAAACAAATGGCGCAGAAGATACATGTGTGTAAAAACAAATATACAGAAACCCTGGTCTAGGATCCTAAGATCAAGACCTGCTTCGGTTCACTAGCCTCAGTGAGCCTCAATGTTCTCACTGGTCCTTACCCTTCAGAGTAGTTGCAACAACCAAATGAAATAATGAATATGAAAATGAGCAAGGAAAGTGCACTGGACTTGCAGCCAAGGGAGCTAGAATCCAATCTCTGATCTGACCTCAAAATAAAGGACTTTGTACAAATAAATCCTACAGTTTCTTTGAGCTATATGCATTTTTCTGACAGGCATGGAGCCCCTATGTAAGTGCCAGACATTCTGCTAAGTGTTAGGAATCTCAAAGTGAACATGGCAGAACTCACAGTCCAGAGAGGGATGCAGATGAATAGAACAGACAAATTATACTTAGAGCAGGTTAAGGGCTTGGTCATCAGAGTATGTAAGAGAGGCAGCCAATCTAGGTTTAAGAGTTAAGGGATAGTTCCCAAAAGGAAATAACTTCTAAGGTGGCTGAAAGGATGACTCCTAGGCAAAGAAGAATTCCAGGCAAAGGGAACTAGGTTCAAAGACCCATGCACAGAGGTTAAGTGTTAACAGTAGATTCTAGAGAGGTAAAGAGGATTTTAAAAGCAAAGGTGAGAGATCTTTCTATATAATTTCTTATAAATGCATGTGAATCTACAATTCTCACAATAAAAATTTCAATTATAAAAACACAGACATGACAGTACTCTGTAAACTGAGAAGCACCTTAACTATTTCAGTCAATATTACTACTAAAATTCAACTGCATAATGTATATTGCTACAGAGCAAAGCTGGAAAGGCCATTATAATGGAAATAGAACTACTAAGGACAGTGAGAAACCATATTTCAACAGTTGGCCAAAATTTAGGAAATTGTGATTCAGTACCTTTCACATCTGGTCGATACTGTAGTCCATCATCTTTCTTTCCCAACAAACTAGTGTCATCTGTATCTGTAAGAGAAAATGATTTGAAAATTAAGATACATATGATGTTTAAGTCATACCATGAAACCCCTAAATATTCCAAATGCTCCAGGTCCTGTCCAACTCTCTGTCCACTTTTCCTGCTCCACCACTCTCTTGATCTATCTCAGGCCTCAGATATAAATGTGTTCTGCACGATGAAAGTCTAACTTCACTGAAACTTCAGCTAAAACATCATCTCCTTAAAAAGTCTTCCCTGTGAAACCAAAACCTCATAGACCCTGAATAGAAAGGATTAGCCCGTTCTCCAAGGGACAATGGTTTCAAGATTTACCTTCTCCCACCACTGTTTCCTTGGAAATAAATCAGATTAATATAAATGCGGGATATCAACTGTGTTATCAGACAAAATTTATTATAAAAATGACGCCTTACTGGTAAATTATATCAGGACAGGAGGACTACATGAACCATAAACACCTGCTCGGAAACATAAGCTTCAGTTTCCCAGTGCACAGTGGGGAAAGGTACAGTCAGGTATAAATGGGGACCAAGATAAACAACTCCACAGGATTCTAAAAGCATGAATTTCAATTAACAGAATCCTCAAGCTTGACCAACTCTCCTGAATTTGAAATTCCAGGTAGTACCATTCAACCATATACCAGTTCCTCAGAAAAGATATTCTTTCTCAGGAATACTCTTTAACCTATGCTAGAAATGCCACCCCACAAAAGAAAAGCAAACCACACTATTTCTTCCACCTATAAGGGGTCTCTGTCAGTAAACAGTTTCCTCTGCCATGCACACACCTGAGTCTCACCTAGATATCCTCTGAATAGTTTCTTGGGCATTCTTCAGTAGCTTAGACCACAGACATCGCAATCAGTTGTTCAGTATTTCACAAATAGCTTGTTATCAGTTTAAGGCAGCAAACTCTGGCTTGTAACTTTTTCCCCTTAGCTATGTTTTCCCTAAGCTCATGAAAACACAGCCCTTTAATAAATGCAAAAAGGGGGAGGGGAAGTGGTCAGAACAGAGGGCAGTTAGACCTAGTGGCAGCAAAGATGCATAATCCTAGGCCATCAGCAAGTGTCTGGCCCTTGTTTGCTGTTGGGAAATCACACATTATGCTAGCCTATACGTGGCTTACTAGGACAAAAGATTGAAAACCTCTGCCTCTAGTGACCAGGTATTTCTAGTAGGAACAGAAGACCAAAACTCATTCTTAGTTGATATCCTGGCTCCTAAACTACGGCAAAAAGCAAGAAAGGGAAAAGAATTTCAAACCGAAAATAATCCTTTTTCCTTACATTCTATAACTTCACGCCAAAATCTCTAACAGTATAAAATATGTAGGGGCAAAAGCTGCAGAGAAAACATGAAAACAAAGTCAACTATTATGCTCTAGAAAAAAAGATGAAAACATGGTAATATCTATAGTTTTACTATAATTAAAATAAACTCGTTTCTAAACAACTATAATCATTACAAATTTGAGACAATTTTTAAGAACTATAAATATAGCTACAAGTTCATCTTAGGATCAGCTTAGTAACAAAATAAACAATGAAGAAGCATTGTTTTGTGTCTTGAGACAGTGAAAACAAATTTTTAAAAAGCTAAGTTAGTAACAGAACAAAGAAGTTCTAAAATATATAGTAATAAAAAATAAAGCATCAGAGATTTTTCATTTTACAAATTCAGAACACTACCAAAATATACAAATAAGACTGCAGACATGTGATCTTAAAGACAGGTCTCTAGAATGAATTATACCTGTGCAATGACCAAGATGCCTTATATCAATTTGTTCTTGTTTTATACAAGACGCTTCTCGAACAAAACAGGGATTGTTATAGGAACTCCCATCAGAAGCACACACAGGATTAAAACTGTATCCACTGCAATCTATATTACACACACACCTGTTGGAAAAAACAAAAATTATTTATATTTTACAACAAAAGTATTTCACAATGCCGCAACAGCAAAACTGAGCAATTTTTTTTAACTTTTTAACATTTTTATTGAAGTATTAGTTGATTTACAAGATTATATTGGTTTCAGGTGTACAATGCAGTGATTCAATACTTTCATTACACTTCATTTCAAGCTATTATATAATATTGGCTGTATTTTCTGTGCTGTACAACATATCCTTGCAGCTTATTTATCTTATATAGTAGTTTGTAAGCAATTCTCTTGTTTTTGCTTTCTGTAACAGAAGTCAATACATTATTTTAAGTCACTGATAAAAGTTTAATAAGCAAAGTGAATGCTCAGCCAACAATTTCTTTCAGGTGAGAATCGAGAGATCAGCTCAGTTCAGTCGCTCAGTCGTGTCTGACTCTTTGCGACCCCACAGACCGCAGCACACCAGGCCTCCCTGTCCATCACCAACTCCCGGAGTCCACCTAAACCCATGTCCATTGAGTCGGTGATGCCATCCAACTGTCTCATCCTCTGTCATCCCCTTCTCCTCCTGCCCTCAATCCAGAGATAATTTCATCCATTATTACTAATGCAATCACTTCTTTAGAATTTTCATATCTAGTGATAATAATCAAGAAATGTCAACAGTATTAGCTAAAAAGCAACACGGGAGAGCAGAAAGCACAGAGAATTATGAGTCAAAAGTCATGAATCTAAATCTTAGACCAACAAATAACCAGATCTGTGTCCACATCCTCCTGCTAAGTCTCAGTTTACTGATCCATAAAACAGAAGTAGTAATAATATACCTAACCATATGACCCAGCAATCCCACTCTGGGTATACACACCGAGGAAACCAGATCTGAAAGAGACACGTGCACCCCAATGTTCATCACAGCACTGTTTATAATAGCCAGGACATGGAAGCAACCTAGATGCCCATCAGCAGACGAATGGATAAGGAAGCTGTGGTATATATACACCATGGAATATTACTCAGCCATTAAAAAGAATTCATTTGAATCAGTTCTAATGAGATGGATGAAACTGGAGCCCATTATACAGAGTGAAGTAAGCCAGAAAGATAAACACCAATACAGTATACTAACACATATATATGGAATTTAGAAAGATGGTAACGATAATCCTATATGCAAAACAGAAAAAGAGACACAGATGTATAGAACAGACTTTGGGACTCTGTGGGAGAAGGCGAGGGTGGGATGTTTCGAGAGAACAGCATCGAAACATGA
Source organism: Cervus elaphus (assembly GCF_910594005.1). Classification (NCBI taxonomy): domain Eukaryota; kingdom Metazoa; phylum Chordata; class Mammalia; order Artiodactyla; family Cervidae; genus Cervus; species Cervus elaphus. The sequence continues at coordinate 21,192,109 of NC_057830.1, forward strand.
ATATTATCAAGGGTGAAACAGATAACCAGCCCAGGCTGGATGCATGAGACAAGTGCTCGGGGCTGGTGCACTGGGAAGACCCAGAGGGATCGGGTGGAGAGGGAGGTGGGAGGGGGGATCGGGATGGGGAAGACATGTAAATCCATGGCTGATTCATGTCAATGTATGGCAAAAACCACTACAATATTGTAAAGTAAATAGCCTCCAACTAATAAAAATAAATGGAAATATAATATATATATATATACACCTAACCTTACCAAATAATGGGGAAGATTAAAAAAATAGATATAAAACATGTAAAATACAAGTCCTTCAAAAGTGTTTCTGACTTACACATCCACCTGTATAACTGAGTGTCCATTGAACACTCACTGCCTTCTAGAGAAGGCCAAGAAAGTACAAGGCATGGTCACTCCTCTCAAGGACAGAAAAATCTAACTGGGAATATAAAACTGAAAACCATAGAGAGACTCTGTTTTCCACCAATATGGTGGACTCGGAACCTGTACTAATCCTTCTAATGAAAATAACAAATATTTTAAAACATTCTCAAATATGCCTGTAAGATGTCAAGAAACAAGGAATATTCAAGACAAAAGTTAAATGAAGACAAGAATAGAAAAAGATGAATTAAGTTCGCCAAAGGGGATTTTCACCTTGAAGGTATTTGCCAAACTAGGTAAATTCAATTATCAAGTTTTTGACTTTGCAGGCCTCTGAGAAAAGAAGACAAAGAATACTGACCTACCTAAGGTGGAGAGTCTGAAGACCCTGGAAAAAAGGCATGAGGGCAGAGGAGAAATGAGTTGCCATATTCCAAGGGGACTGTTTAAAGGGGGAAAAAAATCTTCCCCTGAGCCACAGTACTGAAGAGAGGGTAAAAAAACATCTCCCTGAGAACTACAAGCCAGTCCTCACATGAGTAATTACAACTTAAAATACTACTTGGATGTTCTGAAAAAAATCAAGCCCAGAATTTAAGAGTCAATGACTGGAATGGGCCCTAAGCAACTAACAAAAGTAAAAGCAATCCTCTCTGGAGAAACCCAACTTTATTATCTTAGACCTCAAACATTTTCCAAGATACAGTTCTGAGAAAAACAAACAGATCACACACATGTTCACTCACTCCCACACCCACAACAGACAAGAAAATAAAACACCATGAGCAGAGCAAGCTGATGTGGAAATGAACCAAAAAAAGCTTCTAATAAATAAAGAATGTATTATTAGAAATAAAAAACTCACTGGGCAGATTTAAAAGGAGATTAGATAAACTAAAGGTGAATCCATGAACTGGAAGACAGGTCAGGAGAAAACGCCCAGACCACAGCAGAGTTGAAAAGACAGAACATATTAAAAAAAAAAAGATTAAGAGACATGGAAGACAGTCACAAGATCTAGTAAAAATCTGACTGGAGTTTCAGATGAGTTAAAAGAATAAGGCAGGGATAATATTCTCAGTTTCTCACACTTTCTAAAACTAAAGAAATATACTAATCTAAATATCCAAGAAGCCTAATAAATTCTAAACAGGATTATTAAAAAATAATCTAGATAGTGAAATATCACTGTGGAATTTCTGTAACAAAGCAACAAAATAATATTTTAAAAAGCAGCCAAAAAGAAAAGATTACCTTCAAAGAATCAAGAAGAGAGACAGGTGTCTTCAAAAGTAGTACTGAAGCCAAATTGTTTACTTATAGCCAAAAGACAGTGAAATAATACCTGCAATGTGCTGAGATAAAATAGAGTTTATATAAAAAGAACTATCTTTCATGATTAAATGTAAAATAAAAGTAATCTGGAAGAAGTAAAAATTTAGAGAGTTTGTCACCTGTTGACTGTCAGTAAAGCAATTATAAAAGCAGTAGAAAAATGATCCTACAAGAAAGACCTGATATGAAAACAGAAATGAAGAACAAAAGTATAAATACAAAAGCAATATTAACAAAATACTGACAATATAAAAACAATGACATCAAAGCTCTGTGCTGCTAATTTTTAAAAAAACAGTAAATTAGAATATTAATGATAGCATACAAATTGGAAGGGACTGAGATTACAGTGTTTTAAGAAGAACAGAAATATTGATGAACTTTAGACTGTGATAAATTGAATATACATGTTAAACTTATATGCAAAATATATATAAAAATTAACTTGAAAAAAGATATAGGACTTGGAAGCATATAAGAATATATGTAAAAAAGTGTTCAAACTGTTCAATAATCAAGAAAATGTAAATGAAAACCACGAGACACCATCACATTCACTAAACAGCAAAAATTAAGAGAATAATACAAAGTGTTGACAAGGATGAGAAGCAAAGGGAATTCTCACCTTCTGCTGGAGGGAGAACTTACTGGTACAACCACTTTGGAAAACAAGCATTACCAGGAAAGCTAGACTTGCACATGTCCAATAATCCCACTACTGAGTGAGACTCTCGAAAGTCTCTTACACATGTGTACCAGACGACATGCATAAGAATGGTCACAGAGCATTATTCATGAGAACAGAAGACTGCAAACAATCCAAATGTCCATTAACATTAAAATGGACGATAAAAGGATGTGGAACAGTCAAGCAACTGAATTCAATGAAGCAGCTATGAGCATCAACACAAACAAACCTCAGAAACATAATTCTGAGCAAAAGAAGGTACACATAGTATGATTCCACTTATGCAAAATTCAAAATCAAACAAAAGCCGAATAATACTGGGTTGATCAAAAAGTTCATTCACGTTTTTCCGTAACATCTCACAGAAACTTTTTGGCCAATCCAATTTATCGTTAGGAGGGTTATCATGTGATAGAACTATAAAGGAAAAAAAAGGAATCCTTTTCACAAAATGCAGCTGAGCAGGCAGAACAAAGAAACATACAATGGGGGAGGATCATGGGAAGCAGTTCTAAAGTACTGACAGTACCCTGTATCTCCTGGTTTGGGATGTAGGAATCACAATTTATTTCATTTTTGTATGTTAAACTAAATGTGTAAGTTTTCATAAGCTTTTCAATATATGCTCTGTTTCATAATTTAAAAATTAAAAAAAAAAACTTTGAATATTTACTAACAAGTCAAAAATGGCTCTTACAATTTTTAAAGGGATGGGGTACAAAGAATATGTGACAGAGACAGTATGTGGCCCTCAAAATATAAAATATTTACCATCTAGTCCTTTACAGAAAAACACTGCCAACTCCAGGTTTAAGGAATAAAAGTAGGCAAAATTGGGATGGCAATTAAACAGAAATAGTGGCCAACAAAACAAATAATAGAGAAAAGGCTCAGCAACAAAGGCAGGATACCATACCAATCAAGTGAGGAGAAACAAGGGCCTCAGCCGAGGCTCGTGCCAGTCGCTAAGCTGTGTCTGACCCTTCACAGCCCCGTGGACCACAGTCCGTCCAGGATCCTCTGTCCACGGGATTTCCCAGGCAAGAACACTGGAGTGGGCTGCCGTTTCCTTCTCCAGGGGATCTTCCCGACCCAGGGCTCACACTCACACCTCTGCGCTGCAAGCGGGTTCTTTACCACACAGCCACCAGGGAGCCAGCCCATCAGGAACCGGCCTGATCACACGCGGGAAAGGTCCGCTCCACAGTGGATACTAACACCGCATGTAAGACAAGAGCTGTGAGCACAACCACCGCTACTGCTTGCAACAGCACGTGGAAATGAAATGCCCATCTTAAGGAATGTCCGCTCAGTGAAACCATGAGCAGGGGAGAACAGCATTAGCCCCAAGAGGCCACTAACTATTGATTAGAGTGGTCCCTGGGGTCTGCAGGCTGGCAGCGGCGGCAGAGGGCGGGACGCCCAAGCCCAGGAGTGCACTAACATGGAAAGAAATTGCTTCAGCAAACATGCCAAATTCAAGACACTTAACAACCATTCATTCTGCACCTACTGTGCCGGGATAGTCATATTTGCCTCTTTAATCGGGACAGCAAATTATGAACAGGGAAGTTGAATATGAAAGAAGTTGAAAAGCCTAAGATCACAAACCTAACGAGTGACTGAGAGGGTGTTCTCCCCACTCATCACAGCTGTCACATAAAACAGACATCTCAGCAAGCAAAGCGACAGATGAAAGGAGGTAAGGAGTTATTTTTCACATTTATATCATGAAAAATCTTTTCACTAAATCGGCCCTGCTTTTCTCTAAAACTCACCAGGGACACTCCTGCCTCAGGGCTTCCCCTCTTCCTGAAACACTTTTCCCTCAAACAACCACTTAGTTTAATTCCTCACCGTTTTCAAGTTTTGTCTCAGATCTTGAAGGAACAGTAGAAAGTTAAATTACTAAACATCCATTTAAGAAATTAGAAAAAGAGCAATGAATAAACCCAGTGAAAACAAAAAAAAGAAGGGGAACATATGGAGGACATGGATATTAATATTATATTTATAGATACATCTCAGCAGAAATAGAAAACAAAATTACAACAGAGAAGATCAATAAAGCTAAAAGGTGGTCCTCTGAAAAGACCTTCAGGGAATTCCTTGGTGGTCCAGAGGTTAGAATTCCATGCCTTCACTGTTGAGGGCCTGAGTTCAATCTCTGACCCCACAAGCTATGTGGTTTGACAAAAAAACAAAGACAAAAAGAAGAAAAAAGAAAGAATAAACAATTAACTTTCAAATCAACAAGGCAGGATGAGAAAAAGAAAAAAAAAAGTAAACTAAAAAAGACTACAGATTGTGATTTAAAAGATAATAAAATTTTATTGTGAACAACTTTATGTCGGCAAATTTGAAAACTTAAGTGAAATGAATAACAAAAAATTAACTATTAAAATTTGATGAAACAAGAAACAGAAGCTGAATGGTACTACATTCATTGAAGAAACAAAATCAGTTTTAAAAATATCCATCCAAGACAGTATCAGATCCAGGTGATTTTTTAAAAAAGAATTCATGAACACGTTCATTCCAGTCATTCAATAAGCAGATAATTCTATTCTTACACAAAATCATCCAAAGACCAGAACGAACATTCTCTAATTCATTTTATAAGGCCATATAACGGCAAAATATAAAAGATTAAAACTCGCTGAATAAAAACGAATAAAAGAAAATCTCATCCTTACAGCAGACAGAATCCCAATAATAAACAGGCACAAAAAGGTATTACAGTCATAAAACAAAAACAGAATGCTATAAATTTTCTTTCAAAGGAGCACCATAAAAAGTATACGAGAAATGATAAACTCAAAAAAGGACTGGAAAATAAAAGTTCAAGAAATCTCTCAGAAAGAACAGCAAAAAAAAAATTTTAATAGAAACTAAGACAAGAAAATTAAAGGACTAGTCCAGAATGCCCAACATCCAAATGACAGAACTACCAAAATTAGAAAAGAGAGGAAAGGAAGTCATCAAGGAACTAATTGAAGAAAATTTCTCAAATCGGAAGTCAGCAAGTTTCTGGGAACTGTGAAATTTCATTATACCGAGGACCAAAAGGAGGTTCTACATGCTTCGAGAGAGAGAAAACAAACAGTATACAAAGGACCAGAAATCAGAGTGGCTTCAGACTTCAACTGGAAGCCAAAAGACAATATAGCAATGCTTTCACAATTCTGAGGGAACATTCTCTCACACTTAGAAGTATGCACTCACCAAGCTACAAGTCAGGTATTAGGTGTGGGATAAATACACCTTAAACATAAGGTCTCAGATTTCGCTGTGGTACAGTGGATAAGAATCCGCCTGCCAATGGAGGGGACATAGGCTGATTCCTGGTCCGGGAAGAGCCTACCTGCCGCAGAGTAACTAAGCCAGTACCCTGTAGACTACTGAGCCTGCATGTGCAGCTACCGGAGCCTGTGCTCCGCAAGAGAAGCTACCGCGGTGAGAAGCCCACGCACCGCGAGCAGAGCAGACCACGCTCACCACCACAGCTAGAGAAAGTCTGCGCAGAGCAACAAAGCCCCAGTGCAACCAAAAGCAAATAAAACAAATTAGCAAAAATAAAAAATAAGGTCCCACCTTGTACCCTTTCTCAAGAAGCTACTGGAAGATATACTAAAATGGGAGAAGGTTAAAAAAAAAAAAAGAAAACAACAATATGCTATGGAGGAGAGAGGTAAAGGAATTTCTAGGATGATGCGTAGAGTTTAACAAAAAACGTTATTTAGTCTGCAGAGCTCCTAAAGCCCTTCTAACTTTGAGAGACAACAGGCTTTTGTGGGCTAATGAGATACTCCGCTCCTTCCTTAATTCTAAGTCATTTTAGCAAACTATGGAACCTTAAAGGAGGTCTTAGGAACCTCCAGATTAGTAGTATCCTGGGCAGAAGTACAAGGAACCTACCTCATTTGCAGCTGGTGTCCTAAAGTGGGGGGCAATTTGCAGGTCTAAGACCTGGGGGGTCTGTGCTGACTCCAAGTAAAGAATAAGAGAACTGAACTGTAGGACACTCAGCTGGGGCAGGAAAACTGGAGAACTGACTGTGGTGGGAAAAGACACAGCACTGGAGGGAGATTGCGAGATGACAGCTATATGAAGAGGGCAACCAGTTCGCACTGAAACCGTTTCCCTCTGTGGACAGTCATACTGCTGGCTGCCATTACCAGGATGCCTACTGCCCTCTTTTCAGCCAGAGGACAGATTGCCCAGTAAGCCTGGCTCAGATTCTTATCTGTACTTGCCGTGATGAAGTTCCTGCAACGGCCCGAACCAAGCGAGCACGCTCATTTAACTGACATAGTCCTGTGAACTGTAGGTCAGCTACAGTGAGACTGGAAGTACAAAATATTGAGCAGTCCATTCTCAGATGACACTTCTGCCAATCATCCGTACTTGGTGACACTAGAATCCTGCCAGACATCTCAACTGCGACTCCTACAACATTCCTGATAACTTACTCAGGGTCTGGCCCACCGACTGCCCCAGAAGGGAATCTTATCAACAAGGAAGCCAAAAGCCAGACTCTAACAGATTCTGTTCAACGTGTCTTTTTCTGTAAGCATTCATCTAACAATGGGTGCCAGCTAGGTCGATGCCCCGTACTATGAATTTGGCAATACTCTATCTTGTACCCTAGGTTTTAGGTACTTACCTGAAGTATTCTCTAAACTACAAGTTTCTATTTTAAACACATCTGTATGCAAAATGTACTTTTCACCAAAAAAAAAAAAAAAAGTCTTAAAGAGTAGAGCAGTATGTTTCATTATAGGGGACTGGAATGCAAAAGTAGGAAGTCAAGAAACATCTGGAGTAACAGGCAAATTTGGCCTTGGAGTACAGAATGAAGCAGGGCAAAGGCTAATAGAGTTTTGCCAAGAGAACACACTGATCATACCAAACACCCTCTTCCAACAATACAAGAAAAGACTCTACACATGGACATCACCAGATGGTCAACAATGAAATCAGATCGATTATATTCTTTGCAGCCAAAGACGGAGAAGCTCTATACAGTCAGCACAACAAGACCGGGAGCTGACTGGGGCTCAGATCATGAATTCCTTATTGCCAAATTCAGACATATATCGAAGAAAGTAGGGAAAACCACTAGACCATTCAGGTATGACCTAAATCAAATCCCTTACGATTATACAGTAGAACTGAGAAATAGATTTAAGGGATTAGATCTGATAGACTGAGTGTCTGATGAACAATGGGTGGAGGTTTGTGACACTGTACAGGAGACAGGGAACAAGACCATCCCCAAGAAAAAGAAATGCAAAAAAGCAAAATGGTTGTCTGAGGAGGCCTTACAAATAGCTGTGAAAAGAAGAGAAGCGGAAAAACAAAGGAGAAAAGGAAAGATATACCCATTTGAATGCAGAGTTCCAAAGAATAGCAAGGAGAGATAAGAAAGCCTTCATCAAAGGAAAACAATAGAATGGGAAAGACTAGAGATGTCCTCAAGAAAATTAGAGGTACGAAGGGAACATTTCATGCAAAGATGGGTTCAATAAAGGACAGAAATGGTATGGACCTAACAGAAGCAGAAGATATTAAGAAGAGGTGGCAAGAATGCACAGAAGAACTATACAAAAAAGATCTTCATGACCCAGATAATCACAATGGTGTGATCACTTTCCTAGAGCCAGACATCCTGGAATGTGAAGTCAACTGGGCCTTAGGAAGCATTACTATGAACAAAACAACTGGAGGTGATGGAATTCCAGTTGAGCTATTTCAAATCCTAAAAGATGATGCTGTGAAAGTGCTGAACTCAATATGCCAGCAAATTTGGAAAACTCAGCAGTGGCCGCAGGACTGGAAAAGATCAGTTTTCATTCTAATCCCAAAGGCAATGCCAAAGAATGTTCAAACTACTGCATAACTGCACTCATCTCACACGCTAGTAAAGTAATGCACAAAATTCTCCAAGCCAGGCTTCAACAGTACGTGAACTGTGAACTTCCAGAAGTTCAAGCTGGTTTTAGAAAAGGCAGAGGAACCAGAGATCAAATTGCCAACATCTGCTGGATCATTGAGAAAGCAAGAGAGTTCCAGAAAAACATCTATTTCTGCTTTATTGACTATGCCAAAGCCTGTGACTGTGTGGATCATAACAAACTGTGGAAAATTCTGAAAGAGATGGGAATACCAGACCAGCTGACCTGCCTTTTGAGAAACCTATATGCAGGTCAGGAAGCAACAGTTAGAACTGGACATGGAACAACAGACTGGTTCCAAATAGGAAAAGGAGTATGTCAAGGCTGTATACTGTCACCCTGCTTATTTAACTTATATGCAGAGTACATCATGAGGAACACTGGGCTGGAAGATGCACAAGCTGGAATCAAGATTGCCGGGAGAAATATCAATAACTTCAGATATGCAGATGACACCACACTTATGGCAGAAAGTGAAGAGGAACTAAAGAACCTCTTGATGAAAGTGAAAGAGGAGAGTGAAAAAGTTGGCTTAAAGCTCAACGTTCAGAAAACTAAGATCATGGCATCTGGTCCCATCACTTCATGGCAAATAGATGGAGAAACAGTGGAAACAGTGGCAGACTTTATTTTGGGGGTCTCCAAAATCACTCCAGATGGTGACTGCAGCCATGAAATTAAAAGACACTTGCTCCTTGGAAGAAAAGTTATGACCAACCTAGACTGCATTATTAAAAAGCAGAGATATTACTTTGCCAACAATGGTCCATCTAGTCAAACCTTTAGTTTTTCTAGTAGCCATGTATGGATGTGAGAGTTGGACTATAAAGAAAGATGAGCACCAAAGAACTGATGTTTTTGAACTGTGGTGTTAGAGAAGACTCTTGAGAGTCCCTTGGACTGCAAGGAGATCCAACCAGTGTATCCCAAAGGAAATCAGTCCTGAATATTCATTGGAAGGACAGATGCTAAAGTTGAAACTCCAATTCTTTGGCCACCTGATGCGAAGAACTGACTGACTCATTTGAAAAGACCCTGATGCTGGGAAAGATTGAAGGCGGGAGGAGAAGGGGATGACAGAGGATAAGACAGTAGGATGGCATCACCGACTCAACGGACATGAGTCTGAGTGAACTCCAGGAGTTGGTGATGGACAGGGAGGCCTGGCGTGCTGCGGTCCATGGGGTCGCAAAGAGTCGGACAAGACTGAGTGGCTGAACTAAACTGAAGATCAGTATGTGTAGTGGGCTGCCTTTACTTTATAAAAAGGAAAGAACGAATACGTGTGCATACTCGTTTGTACATGGGAAAAATACCTCTGGAGGATTAAGAAACAGATCACAGTGACTGCGGCTATTGAAGACAACTGGGGAGCTGAGGACTGGGGTGGAAAACAGAACTTACCTGCAAAGCCTTTTAAAGCTTCTGAATTTCTAACACTGAATTTCAAAGGCATGAATGCAGACATACATACATAAATAAATGAATACATTCAATGACTTCTCTGATTTAGTTTGAGGATTTTGGCAAATCACAACTCTGAGTCTTTAATAATAGGGATAATACCTCAAACGCTGGTGACAGAATCAAATAAGCTTTTGTAAAAAAGGCCCTTTGAAATCATCAAATACTATGTACATCTGAAAGATATTATTGAAAAATATCTATCCTGTCTCTTTCTTCCTACTTACTGTACATATAAAGTGTCATTCCTTTGAGATATGGTTAAGTTTTATGATCACTGGCATTTTAAACTAAATCACGTGAAGTTATGTAGATTTCACAAACACCTAACAAAGCCTGCAACAAATTCACCTGCTCCAAGTTCCTCACAATATTACTAGTCCTTCTCACACATGTTAAACCATTACTATGACCCCTTGTGCAGCTCCAAGTGAATAAGAAAGCCCTGTGTGAACTTCCAGGAGTTCAACAAGACCTACAGAGGGAACCTAAGATACCCAACCTCATGGCAAGTTCACCCATTGTAGAAACCAGCAAGACCAAGTCCCTGTCCTCAGGAAACCCACAATCTGTCAGCAGCCCCAACAATGTGAGGGCTGTGTGGAGGTTGTCTGAACACAAGCGTTAGTCATCTATCTCACAGGGACTGCATAAAGAGCAAAGCATGCTGCTAGGAAGAGGGGCTGAAGTTGTGCTTATATCCAAGCTGAAAGGAAGAGTAGGCATTAAACAAACAGACATACAGGGGTGGGACTCTAGGCAGAGAGAACAACAGAGGCAAATTATCAAAGAGCAACAGAGCGTTCAGAAAACTGCAGGAGGCCACGGAGAATACTGTGTTCTACATTTTAACATCTAACCTCTCAAAAGAAACCATTACTGGCAGCTGTACAGAAATACAGGAAGATATTTCTGGATAAAGGAGCCTGTCATTGCTAACATCTGGGTTATACTCAGTACAGAATAATGTTTAATAGTGTTTATTTCCCATTATCAGAGGAAAACAGACAACATACAGTTTTTTTTCCATTATAGTCTAAGGGGCCATGGTAGAAATTTATTAAACCTAAATAGCTTAAAAAGTCTACTATTCTAAATATCCATAGTTAGGCCATGTTAAATGACAAAAATTACTGTCATCTCTGATTAGGAGGAAATCAGAGGTGAGGAGAAGATAATAGTAGGAAAATACTTCTTTGGTTGTTTTTAAAAAAAAAAAAAAAAACCCCAACTATGTGCAGTTTCCAGAAAGGAGGACATGATAGAGAACAGAGATACAGAGCATCATTCTTTCTCTTTAAATGAGGGGAAAGATGCCACTGCACATTCTGAGGGAGACACGCATCAGCTCCTGACAGTCGCCAACAACTCTCCAAACAGAAAACGGTGGTGTAACGACAAAGACGTCCATCAGGTGAATTACTGACTCCTGCTTCTCGAACTGTCGGTCACACTGCACACCTACCTGACTCTTTCTCTGAGCAACTCTGGGCACTTATGTCCCTCGGGGGAGAAGGGAAACACCATCTCCAAAGTGACTGACATCAAAAATGCAGAAGAGCAGGGACAATTTCCACAAAGCACGTGGCAGACAAAGTTCAAAGGAATAACTGCAGGGTTCTTAGAGCTTGCCTGTATTGATGTCATGCCAGATGATTCTACAAACTCCTCAAATCGTTCACGGCAGGGACTTAAGTCAGGTATATAAAAGGTCTACCTGGCTGAAGGAGTTCTATGATTATTTGGTCCCACTGTACAGACAAACAGTTGAGAACTATCTTAGAGCAATAAGCTCAGCCTTGGACAGATGAGAGATATTGGGTTGGTTTTTTTTTTTTTTAAGAGATACTGTTTAGATGAAGAGGGAGTGCAGTTGCTAAGAATATGGAGAAATATAATTTTCTGTAAAGCAGGTACTGTTCCCAAGTTTTAAGACTAAGAAAATCTAGCCACTATATTTCAAAAGTCACAATGGAATACTGAAACCTCTCCATGTGGGCATCAAATTTCTTGGAACCTCAACTATCTAGCTCTAGGTATAAATTCAAAGGGCAAGCATCAGTGAAGACAGACATCACAAACCCACGCAAAAGCCCCCAGGGCCATTAGAGAGTCACACTGTGCTTCAGGAAGAAAGAAAAAAGCCTCTCACAAGCAAAACTAATTTCAATTATAATTAAAATAGCCACTGAGCAGGTAAGAGAGAAAACAATCATACAATATATGAAGTTCATGCACTTCACTGAGAACCTATTTACTCTGATTTTACATTTAGAATTTATTCCTACATTAGATACAGTTCCTGTAAGCACATGGTTTCCTATTTTGGGGAAGCAGAGAAGCAATTAATAAGTTGGAGTCATCTACAGTCAGAATCACTGACTAGGCATACTGACAGCACCCAGAGGCAAGGGAACAACCTGACGTGGGAGAAGAAAAATAATTTTTATAAACAGATGTAGAGCCCCAAACACAAGGCAGAACGGACCCTTAAGTAGGGGTGGGACAACTAGCATGAAGAACATCAGGGGCCTCTGAAAACACCATGGTGTTACACACGTGCATACACAACATGATAGACAAATCCCTTGTCATGAGACCTGGGTTCTGGTTCTGTTCTTAATCACAAGCTACTCAGCCTCTTCTGAGCTCACCTCCGCCTGTAAAATCAGAGTAATAAATCCTCACCTTACCAACCAGACATACTGCCATAAAGAGCTGAACAAAATAATTTAGGTAACAATGTTTGGAAACTGTAACACACTATACAATATATGACTTTAAGAATATGTTAGAATATGTTCTGTATAGTCTGTTTAAGAAGACAATCTATTTAAATCAATTTCCATTTAAATGGATAAATAAAATGCTAGCACCTCTCCTAATAACAGAAAATTAACTTACATGGTATCATTTATCCCCTCCCACAAATGGTCAAGTTTCTTTCCCTATTAGCAAAGAAAAAAAGAGCTTTTAAAGCAAGAGAAAGGTTTTAGCATCTGATAAAGAATACATATATATGTAAAACTGACTCACTTTGCTATACACCTGAAACTAACACAACACTGTAAATCAACCATACTTCAATAGAAAAAGAAAGTTTAAAAATAAGAATAAATTAGCCAAGTAAAGGGGAAAAAAAGGATTAGCTGCCCTCTGGAAACCAGATAGATTATATTGATATATAGCATTTCATCTGACAGGAAAGACATTTCAAAATGACAGAAGATAAAAAATACTTGTTCTATTTATTTTAAAAATAATTTTTTAATTTATTTTTTATTTTTGGCTGTGCTGGATCTTCACTGCTGCGTGGGCCTTTCTCCAATTGCGGAGAGCAGGGGCAGCTCTCCAGCTGTGGGGCGCAGGCTTCTCTTGCTGCAGAGCAAGGGCTCGGGGGCTTCAGGGGTTTTGGCTCCCAGGCTCTAGAGTACAGGCTCAATAGTTGGGGTGAATGGGCTTAGTTTCTCCCAAGCATGTGGGATCTTCCCAGATCAGGGATCGAACACACGTCTTCTGCATTGGCAGGCAGACTCCTTACCACTGAATCACCAAGGAAGCCCCCAAAATATTTTTTAAATGAATACCCATAACTAAAAATGTAACATGAAATAAAATATCTATTATAGTTATATTATAGAGCAATATTTTTTAAACTGTAAGTCATAATCACTGTAGGAAATATCAGAGAACATTATTTTCAGCAAAAGTTAAGTATTATAGGATTTTGTTTTACTTAATATCTGTTATTACTATGTATATATGCACTTGCTTTCTAGGTAAAGGCACAAATTACTTCCTTAATGTTCTTCTATTATTGCATCAATTTCCTGGCCTGGTCTTGGCTGCCTGTCCCAATCTATCCAAGGGCTCCCGAGGAGGCTCCTCAGCCTGCCTGCTCCTTTTATTGGTAAGCCCTTCCCTTGTCTACACTCCCTTTCTTTTGCTTAGATCATGTACCTGCAAGGATAGCAGTTACAAGTTCTCAAGTAGACACACACAAAATGAATTTAGTGTGTTTCTATACAACAGACATGCTCTGACTGAGGAGAAACTACACATCATATCAAGAGAAGGTGTACACAGAATGATGTGCATTTTGTACCAATGTCATACTTAAGGCTACCTCTGAGATGTCACAGAATCTGTTCTACTTCCAAGCAAAATTGAAAGAGCATCCCTCTCTTTCAATTAAGGGATGAAAAATGATAGCAAAGAAATGTGTAAAAGAGGACTGAAGAGAGGTACTGTCAACGGAGTAACAAAAGATCAGCAGACCAAGTCGATCAATCACTGACAGCTATTCTGACTCTGAACACGATTTCAGAACAGTACTGAAGAAAAACACAGAAAAGCACTAAATACGTACAAAAAGACACACACGCGTACACATATATACACGCAGGTGTTTCATCATACCATTAGTACAAAAAGAGAGAAAAAGAATATAGCATCTATTACCTGTCCTCTCTGCAAGTCCACATTGCTATCATTTCTCTCATGTTCTACAGGCCAAAATCTACTTTGGGAAACATCTTCTCACAAATCAATCCACTCTGATTAAAACAGATGGACATGTCAACACGTGACTCGGATGCACAAACAGAGCAAACACAGGGTTTGCTGAGCTGTTCAACTTTTTATTGAACTTGTCTTTTGCCAATTCTCACCTACTTTGAAATACATATCAAGTAAATTATCAGACATTTAATTTTACCAAGTGCCAGACAAATAGCTGATTCTGTATCAAAATTCTGTATCAAACACAGGGACCCTGATTTGTAAAAGTCACTCCAGGCACAAATGCTAATTAAACCATATTACCGTTGATCAGTAAAAGGCTCAAATATGCATTTAAGGACTGAATAAAACATAGAAATGCACAGTGAAAATACATATGAGTAAGAAAGAAAGTGCAAATCTCTATAAAATAAGTGTTTCAAACTACGCACTAAGGGGAAATTGAGGAAGTGAAGAGGACCCATTTGTGCTACATAAGGCCCTAAAGACAGCATTCAAGTTTTTAGAATCAACTGTGCAAAAAGCAAGCACCACAGGGAAATGAAGGAAGGCTGAGCCTGGGGATAAACAAACAGGAACCTGATGAACAAACATGACTGTGTTGATGAGGTCTATATCATTACTACTCTGCACCCTTTTCAGAGGGAGTGCACGGGAAATTGGATGGACGATACTGTTTAGCAACAAAACCCACCTTGGTGAAAGCTGAACATGAGTGAGAAAACAAAACAAAACGTCAGTCTGTCCAGCTGAGTTTTCCAGAAATAATTTTTACTTATTATATTTACTTACTATCTTTAAAATTTTGAAAGTTTTAGATTTTCTTAATGCATTGAAATACATTTAAAGTTTGTGTATGCTGGGCATACACACCAAGGAAACCAGAATTGAAAGAGACACATGTACCCCAAAGTTCATTGCTGCACTGTTTATAATAGCCAAGACATGGAAGCAACCTAGATGTCTATCAGCAGAGGAATGGATAAGAAAGCTGTGGTACATATACACCATGGAATATTACTCAGCCATTAAAAAGAATGCATTTGAACCAGTTCTAATGAGGTGGATGAAACTGGAGCCTATTATACAGAGTGAAGTAAGCCAGAAAGAAAAACACCAATACAGTACACTAATGCATATATATGAAATTTAAAAAGATGGTAAAGATAACCCTGTATGCGAGACAGCAAAAGAGACATGGATGTACAGAACAGTCTTTTGGACTCTGTGGGAGAGGGCGAGGGTGGGATGATTTGGGAGAATAGCACTGAAACATGTATATTATCATATGTGAAACGGATCACCAGTCCAGGTTCGATGCATGAGACAGGGTGCTCGGGGCTGGTGCACTGGGATGACCCAGAGGGCTGGGATGGGGAGGGAGGAAGGAGGGGGGTTCAGGATGGAGAACACATGTACACCCATGGCTGATTCATGTCAGTGTATGGCAAAACGAATACAATATTGTAAAGTAATTAGCCTCCAATTAAAATAAATAAATTTATATTTTAAAAAAGTTTGTGTATAAAAATGCAAGAAAAACTGTTTACCATGATTCTAGTTGAAAATATAAAAGTAAGGTAATTCAAATAAGAGTAATTCTGATGAATAAAATTAGCACTTGGTATAAAATTTATCAGTTTTATAACAGTATAAAACTATCAGTGAAGAAAGGGAGTGGTAAAATGAAAAAAAAATTTACAAATGGATTTCCATTCTAAAACACTTAAACTGACTTAAACAGTTATAGTATCATATCAACCTAAAAGTCAATAGATTAACATTAAACAAAAAATAAAGAAGGCACACACAATATACACCAAAGCAGGTTAAAAGATAGCTTTCTATAAGATAATAATGCTGACAATTAACCTCCAAATAAGTTTATCCCTTTCCCTCAGTCAACTCACCCAACATTTTCCGCATCTTCATCACACTCAGCTTTATATTTGCAGGGTCCACACTTGGAGTGTTTTCTGTGAACTTCTGCCCCTGATCCTTCCTCTTCTGTTTAAAAAGAAAAATTAAATTTTCAACCAAAAGCTGGGATCCTTTCCAGACCTGCTTCATGTTTTCAGCAGCCATTATCCTATTTCTGGGGAAAATGTATGCAAGGCTCTTGAAAACAATCAATTCCAAAAAGCTACTGATGCTTGAGTCCAAAAATGCTGTCAATACAGAGTATAACATATACTGTGGAAAAAAACAAGTATTGGGGCCAGAAAAATAATCCCTTAGCCTAAGTACCATGGAACAATAAGCCAGGTCTCACTAATTCTTAAAAAGAATTACCATAACATGAAATAAGAGAGGGGAAATAAACATGAGCAATAAATTCAGTCCGTGATTACCCTACTGAAACAGTCTGTGCAGTCCTATTAGTAGTAAGTGATTCAACAAATAAGTTATTCAACACAGCAGAGTCTAACCACTACCTTGTCCTCACATCAGTTTCACACCTGCCTTAAAAACTGTCTCCAAATTTTAAAAAGGAAAGGAGTCTATTTACAAAGTACTTACCCTTTTTTACTTTGCCACCTAGCCCTGCCAATAATACCAAGAATGCTGAAGTATATGGGTCTCCTATGATCCAGCACAAGATGAGTGCATACCACCAGCCCCCAAATCAGCTCATATTTCAGTTAGGGAACCTCGTATCTGTGGGCCTCAGCTACAGTGGATCTGATCATGGTAATCTCAAACTGGGCAGGGAGATGAGTTCTGAAGCCAATTTAGGGATAATGGTTTACTCAGAGGATGTCCCAGTCTGGTTTGGAACAGAGAAGGTGTTAGAAGGAAAGCACACAGACCTAAGTGCCTGTTTGGTACTATTCCTACACTTGCCATTTTGGATATCTACCTACACTTTACCCAAACTCTCATGCATACTCCCAAACAATTCCAGGGAGCATAATCTTAAGTATTTCTAAGCCTCAGAAATACCATGAGATCTAAAATTCACACAGCCACTATGAGCTCACTAGAATTTGTGTATTAATCTGAGCAAACCACTTAGCCTAACTCATACTCCCTAAAAAAAAAAAAAAAATTACCAACAACCAACATTCTCAGGGCAAGACATCCAATACTTGTACCATAAAAGCAAATATGTAGACCAACTTCCATTTCTTTCATATAGTAACAATGAGTTTCGTAACTGAGTATCTGACCACAGGGGATAGACTATATGGTCCTTTAAAGTCCTTTCCAGTTCTAAGATCTAGAATTAATGAGCTCATCCTTCACACATGATCACGAAGTTTCTGTTTGAACATGTCCATTTAAATTCTACTGTTAGACAGCTTCTAATCTTTTTTTTTTTTTTTAAAGCTAAAACCATCATCCTTGAATGTCTTCCTCAGGACAGTTCTACTCTCTTAGGTGACCTTTAAACTCCCTTCCAACTCTACAATTTGAGGGTTCTATGAAACATAGGAAGATGGAGCAAGGTTTCAGACTGTGCTAGAAGGATCATAACTGTGATTTTTATTTGCATACATGTGAATTTTACCAGAGATATTTTTTCTTTTAGTGCATCCACAGAGCACCTGAAACATTATTTTGCATTCAGTGGATACTCATTAAGAATTACAGTCTCATTAGACTATGAAATAGTTTAGTCATTCTCAATTCTAATAATTCATCATTTCTCGGGTTTGTGGCTGAGATCAAGCATAGTATCTGTTCTAAATCAATGCTAATAATTCAGAGTAAACTCTGTTATATGCTACTACCAAATACTAGTTTTTTTTAATTTTGTGCCTTGAAAATTCCTTATGAGCAAAAATGTGTAAGCAAAGGACAGAAGAGAGTCACAAATACTCTGATCCGAGCTAAAATCACCTGGGGATGATCTTACGGAGAGGGCCCTTTGGTGTAACTTCAATCATTTCCCCTTTGTCTGACAACAAATCTAAAATGAAAAATAAATGCAGGGGAAAAAAGGGGGAACTGAAGGGTTGGGATGATGGCTGAGGGGTACAGGGTTTCTTTCTGGGGCAACGAAAATGTTCTAAAGTTGGCTGTGGTGATTAATGTACAACTCTGTGAATACACTAAAAGCCACTGAATTATACACTTTCGATGGGCAAATTGTATGGTATGTGAATTTTACCTCAGTAAAGCCATTTTTAAAACGCAAAAGAAGAAAGGCATTTTAAGTGTATTTGAAACTTACCTCCTTCTCCAGATCCAGAGCCATTATCTAAGAAGAAAAATAAAGAATGAGTATGAACACGTTTCCCAGAATCTCATCTTACCAAATAGTAAAATTTCTTATCAAAAATCAAACTGTGATATCCATTCTCAGATAGTCCCTTTTCTCATTTTTTTAGAAATCCAACAATTTATTCTTATATACTTATTTTGTACCTTTCTCCAAATAAAAATTCCTTGGATACATAATCTATACCTCATAATCTTTGTAGCCCATTCAGAAAATACCCAGGTGCTTTGTACAAAGTGAAAATCAATAAATGTTATAAAGTAAATGGCTAAATAAAAATAATTATAATGAACTCACTTAAAAGGTATTAGAAATGTTTAATTTTGCTAAAGCTTTCAAGGAATAATAAATAAACTGCTTTTAATAAAAAGAAAGGAAAAGCTTTGGGTCTTGCTCCAAAAATCTTAATTAAATCTGTGGATAAAGGCCAAAAGATATGAATAAACCTAAGGTTTAGAAGGAAAGAACCTCAAGGTTGAGGTTTTCTTAATACTGATGAAATTAACTTCCTCCAGGAAACCTTACCAAAAGGAAATCTCACCAAGGTGTTAGTGAAAAACTTGTTACTAATCAAATTAAAGAACCTCCCTCAAAGTTACCAGCAAGAAACCAGTGTAAAATGTAATTAATTTAAAATATGTATTTTATAATCCTGAAAGAACCAACATATGGCACAGAGCATGTTGAAAAGAGGGCAAGACTGTAGCATCATCAGCCTGGAGCCGAGATGGCAAGTGGTGAACTTGACACTCTATCCAGCACTTTCTAGGGAGAATTTACCAGAAAATGCATTCCAGTCTGTCAGATAGCTCTCGAGAACAGGGGACATCCTTCACAATATCACTCCCATCCCCCCTCACCCTCAATCTCACAAAGACAATAATCAAAGTCCAAATCATGGTAGAAACAAGAGGGACTGGAAAAAATACACATTTTAGATATCACCCACTTCAACACTATTTCTGCTTTATTGACTATGCCAAAGCCTTTGACTGTGTGGATCACAATAAACTGTGGAAAATTCTGAAAGAGATGGGAATACCAGGCCACCTGACCTGCCTCTTGAGAAATCTGTTCGCAGGTCAAGAAGCAAGAGTTAGAACTGGACATGGAACAACAGACTGGTTCCATATAGGAAAAGGAGTACATCAAGGCTGTATATTGTTACCCTGTTTATTTAACTTATAAGCAGAGTACATCACGAGAAACGCTGGGCTGGAGGAAGCACAAGCTGGAATCAAGATTTCGGGGAGAAATATCAATAACCTCAGATAGCAAATGACATCACCCATATGGCAGAAAGTGAAGAAGAACTAAAGAGCCTCTTGATGAAAGTGAAAGAGGAGAGTGAAAAAGTTGGCTTAAAGCTCAACATTCAGAAAACTAAGATCATGGTATCTGGTCCCATCACTTCATGGCAAATAGATGGGGAAACAGTGGAAACAGTGGCTGACTATTTTGAGGGGCTCCAAGATCACTGCAGATGGTGATTGCAGCCATAAAATTAAAAGACGCTTACTCCTTGGAAGGAAAGTTATGACCAACCTAGACAGCATATTAAAAAGCAGAGACATTCCTTTGTCAACAAAGGTCCATCTAGTCAAGGCTATGGCTTTTCCAAGTAGTCATGTATGGATGTGTGAGTTGGACTGTAAAGAAGGCTGAGTGCCAAAGAATTGATGCTTTTGAACTGTGGTGTTGGAGAAGACTCTTGAGAGTCTTGGACTGCAAGGAGATCCAACCAGTCCATCCTAAGAGAGATCAGTCCTGAGTGTTCATTGGAAGGACTGATGTTAAAGCTGAAACTCCAATACTTTAGCCACCTGATGCAAAGAGCTGACTCATTTGAAAAGACCCTGATGCTGGGAAAGATTGAGGGCAGGAGGAGAAGGGGACAACAGAGGATGAGATGGCTGGATGGCATCACCGACTCAATGGACATGAGTTTGGGTAAACTCCAGGAGTTGGTGATGGACAGGGAGGCCTGGCGTACTGCGGTCCATGGGGTCGCAAAGAGTTGGACACTACTGAGTAACAGAACTGAACTTGAACACTTCATGGGATTTTATACAAAGTCTTACAGTGTATTCACAGACCGATCAACCATGAAAAATATCTTCTCTAAGCAGAGGAAAAGAAAGGATGAAAGAGCAGGAAAAAAGACAAGAAGGGAACTTGACTTATTTTTACCAAATTTTTCTCAGGAAAACTCTTTTTCCCTTCTATTCCATATACATTGACTAGGTACATATTATGTGTTAGACAACATAGTAAAAGGAATAGGTACAAACTGATAAATAAGACACACCCAGTGCAGGAGATACTCACTACTAACCTTTTTTTCAACCAATGTCCAATTTTAATAAATATAATATCTCACCGCCTTCCATTAGGGTCATTTAAAATTTTGAAATAAATATATTTTGACTACTCTGATAATGAGGTTGAGCTCTTTCTGTAGGTTAGATTTTCAATAGACACATGCCTTCCCCCACTCCAACCCTGGAATTATGACATCCTCCCTGGGCAAGACATACTACTTTCCTGTTCAGAAACAGGATCTGGCTAAAGGATAAACACATTTATCTGTGTTGGATAAATGAAATGAAGTATGATATGTACACAGACATATGCACAAAGTATGAAGAAATCCTGCCAGGAGATGCCAAAGAAAGATTTCAGAGGGGAGAAAAGACTTAAGCTCAATATTAAAGCATTAAAA
Organism: Cervus elaphus; assembly: GCF_910594005.1. Classification (NCBI taxonomy): domain Eukaryota; kingdom Metazoa; phylum Chordata; class Mammalia; order Artiodactyla; family Cervidae; genus Cervus; species Cervus elaphus. Next base: position 21,213,407 of record NC_057830.1, read on the forward strand.
AAAAAGAAGTTCTCAAATAAGCAAAGGAGAATGTTATTTCTAGCACAGCAAACAGGACCTACACCAGACTAGATAACAGAACACAAACCCCACCCAGCAGATAACAAGATCAATGCAGCACCTTATAGCTCAGCTCATTCGACCCTCACTTAACCGCAGGAGACGATAACCATCTAACCATGTAGGTATGTAACTGGACCTCAGAGCAGCTAAGTGATTTGTGCAAGGTCATTCAGCAAACCAGAGCTGGAGTTAATTTAAGTTAGACTTTTTAAGCCTAGCGCAGCGCTCTTTCCAGCCTAACACTCTGCCTCCCCATGTTTAACATTCATTGTTTATCAAGGCAGTTGGAATCTTAAACTCCTCATAAATGATGCATAATTAATTTGGGATTATAAAGAACTCCATATTCCTTTTTAGTTTCTAAATCAAAGCTGTGAAATATAATGTACCTAGAAAAGTATGTGAGAACCATATCAAATGACAGTCTACTGGCTTAAGGGAACCTAATTATTTAGTGTATGGAAAAGAATTTGGCCTTTCCCAAAGAGAGATCTGACCTTGGCCTGCAGCTTCTAGAAGGCAACTAACTGATGTTTAGGAAGGAGGCTGACCACATCAGATCTTAGGGTGGGGCTGGCCACGCTCAGTGTTCTTAGGGTGGGGGCTGGCTCACACCAGAAAGACCAACCACACAGTTCAGAGCGGAGGCTTTGAGTCACGTGGTGTTAGTGGACCAAGTTTGAGATCAACCACATGGACAATCCATCAGTCATGCTTATGTAATGGAGCCCCAATAAAAACTCTGAACACAGGCACTGTAGTATACAGGAAAAAAAAGGAAATGGGGTAATCATATAAAGAACAGCCTCCACATTTACTGCTAACCTTCATACAATAATTCTCTTATAATATCTCACCAGCATCCCTGCTCCCACATACGAACACAAGTAAGAAACCAAGGCATTACTGTTGGTTTCTTACAGTAATGCCCTCCAAAATTGACCACTACCAATTTAGGAAGACATAAAGAAGGCTGAGCATTGAAGAATTCATGCTTTTGAATTGTGATGCTGTAGAAGACTCTTGAGAATCCCTTGACAGAAAGGAGATCTAACCAGTCAATCCTAAAGGAAATCAACCCTAAATATTTATAGGAAGGACTGATGCTGAAGCTGAAGCTCCAATACTTTGGCCACCTGATGCGAAGAGATGACTTGTGAGAAAAGACCCTGATGCTGGAAAGATTGAAGACAGGAGGAGAAGGGGATGACAGAGGATGAAATGGTTAGATAGCACTACTGACTCAATTAACATGAATTTCAGCAAACTCCGGGAGACAGTGAAGCACAGGGAAGCCTGGCATGCAGCAGTTCTTGGTGTCACAAAGAGTCAGACACAACTTAGTAACAACAACAACAAATAATTTGGTAAGGAAAAGAGGAGTAAATACAAAAACTGGGAGGAGGTTGGTAACAAAGGCTGACAAACAGAAAAGATACAAAGAGAAGAGCTTGGACAAACACTTCCTGGGATGCCACTAATGAGCTTCTACCATATTCCCCACTCCACCTCCCACCAAAATAAAAATTAACAAAACAGATCTCACAGCATTTACCCTCCCAAATCTTATTCTGCCTAATGTTCAAACTATAAGGCAAAATTGATAAGCAAAGTCTCCACCAAAAATAGTATTAAACATTAAAAACATCCTGAGAAGTAACACAGAAGAATAAGAGAGATCACCTGGGGTTAAAAAGCAACATGAAATGGGGGCAAAAAGAAGCCCTGCCCACTTCCCACATTATCATCCCGATCCACACAGCAGTCTTGGGAATAAACCTCTGACTGGAAACTTCATCTTAGTATGGCAGAACCATTTCTAACATTTCTTCAGAAGAGTATCACACATACCAGAGTAGCATGGGCCTCTTGCTACTACTGTTATCTCTTTCTGATGCTTACAAGCAGCCCTTCTGAGAAAGCATTCATTTTGGTACGTGTCCCCATTTGATCCACAGACAGGAATGTAATTCGTATGGCACTGCAAAAGAAACAAAAATAAATTCTCAGAACGAGGCATGAATACTAACAGTTCATTTCATATTCATGAATGCAATGCCATAGTATTGTAACACACTTCTACTACAGAAGTTTGTTCTTTTATTTGGTTTTTAAAAAGAAGAGCTGGGCTACTTTCTCATACCTTTTTTCACATTTATAACGAAAATATTTTAACTATCAACTACCCATAAAAATGAGAATGAAAATCTCTATCCTATCTACATCATTTGCTAGCGATCCAAGGAGATAGTATAAGAGGAGATTCTTCCCAATGTTTGGAATAAGCACTAACGATGTAAACTATCAAAATTCACTTATTCAACACCTCTAGTATAAAAGGTTTCAAGGTAAATGCTATGGAAGACACATGAGCTCTGTTCTCTGAAACTTTACAGTCTTATTAGAGAGCCAAATAAATATGAAATGTATGTATGTGTGTGTATATATATGATCGTGTACCAAATCAAAAGTACAGATAAGTATAATATCTAACACCTATTACTGTAAGATATAAGGTATTTAAGAAAGCCTCCACAGAGAAAGTGAAATGTGAAATGGACCTTGAAGAATTAGTAGATGAAAAGAAAAAAAATGATACAGGTTTGAGAAATGACACTGAATTAGTATGTTTAAAAAACTTTAAAACTTCTATATTTCAAAAATATAAAGGATTAACGTTTTAAAATCTGGGAGATAATAGTATAACATGATACAAGTTATCATCACTGAAACAGAGCACCAATTAATACAAAATGGACAAAAGACAAATTTACAGAAAGATAACAAATGGTCAATTAGTATATTAAAAATGCTGACCTTTACTAACAATCAGAGTTGCACACAAAAATAAGATGCTACTTTAACCTTATAAAACTGGCTATTAGACAAACAAAAAACTCAATTTAGTCGCAAACCAATAGCCCTGCTGTAATTTAAACTGGCTCAATCTTTTAAGAATACAATTTAACAACACATTTTAAGAGTTCTAAAAAAGCAATGAGGCTTTTGATCTAGAATTACACATTTACGGATCTATCTGAAGGAAACTACAATAGATGAAAATTTATTACAGTCATTTCAAATAGAAATGTATTCATATCAAAAACATACAAGAAAAAATCTAAGTATCCAATAAGGTAATGTTTATTTTAAAGCATGCTATATATGTTCAAAGAGTCATTGAGCATTGCCCTTTATAAGAATACTGTGTGACATAAAAAGATGATGTTAGGTGAAAAGCAGGTGATAATACCAAGTATGTAACTTCTGAGAATTTTGTGCCATTTTTAAATGCAGTATCTAGTCCACAAAACTGAATGCAAATTTCTTAAATAATATGATAATATAAAATAAAAATGTAGCAAGAAGATAAATTATATATATATATATCTGAATTATTTAGAAAAATAAATATTCAGAGAGTAAATCCTGGAAGAAAATATCAATAAATTTTTCACATTACTTGTCACCATATTTTTTATTTCCAAGTTTATGATTTTCTGTTTTTCTCCATTTTTCTGCCATGAGCAAGGCTTACTTTCATCATCCATTTACTTTTTAAAAAGTGGTCAACTTACTTAATGAACCATAAATTTGGCATGCTACCTCAGGTAAAGCACTGGTAGAAACAACTTTTAATAAAATATTTTACAACCAAGTTGACTTGCTATACACTATCACCAGACTCCTACATGAACTTCAGTTGAAACTCAAATTTTACTTTAGGATGCCTTCCTATATTCCTCCAATTCTTCCAAGGATCACATTCCTTTATTCTCCTCCCCTAACATGTACACAATAAAGCTTACATGATGTCTGCAGGAGTCAATGTTACTCTGTAATTATACAAGGTATATTTAGCAACAACACAACAGAAAAGACCATAAGCTCCAAGATGTCAAATACAAGTCTATGGATTTTTCAAGCCAACTAACTCTTCACTCAGCAATGCTTAACAACTTTCTAACACAGTGCTCACAAAGGTGCTCATGCTCCCTAGCGGTGGGTGCCCCATGGAGGCATTTTTGGTTGCCACCATGACAAACGAAAGTGAAAGAGGAGAGTGAAAAAGTTGGCTTAAAACTCAACATTCAGAAAGGTAAGATCATGGCATCCGGTCCCATCGGTTCATGGCAAATAGATGGGGAAACAATGGAAACTGTGAGAGACTTTATTTTGGGGGGCTCCAAAATCACTCCAGATGGTGACTGCAGCCATGAAATTAAGACACTTGCTCCTTGGAAGAAAAGTTATGACCAACCTAGACTGCATTATTAAAAAGCAGAGACATTACTTTGCCAACAATGGTCCATCTAGTCAAAGCTTTGGTTTTTCCAGTGGTCATGTAAGGATGTGAGAGTTGGACTATAAAGAAAGCTGAGCGCCAAAGAATTCATGCTTTTGAACTGAGGTGTTGGAGAGGACTCTTGAGAGTCCCTTGGACTGCAAGGAGATCCAACCAGTCCATCCTAAAGGAAATCAGTCCTGAATATTCATTGGAAGGACTGATGCTGAAGCTGAAACTCCAATACTCTGGCCACCTGATGCGAAGAACTGACTCACTGGAAAAGACCCTGATGCTGGGAAAGATTGAAGGCAGGAGGAAAAGGGGACAACAGAGGATGAGATGGCTGAATGGCATCACCGACTCGATGGACATGAGTTTGAGTAAACTCCGGGAGTTGGTGATAGACAGGGAGGCCTGGCGTGCTGGGACTCATGGGGTCGCAAAGAATTGGACACGACTGAGCGACTGAACTGAACTGATGACAAGAGGTCATTACTGTCATTTAGCAGATGGATTCTAAGAGTGCTCAAAGTACCACAAAGGAAAGGGCAGTTCCATACAACATACACACCAGAAAATTTCTTTTTTTTATACACCATACAATCTCTGAATGCATCTCCAGCCATTCACATAGGAACTATGGTAATATCATGAACAAATCAGGCTGCTCTAGCTTCTCCTAGTAGTTTTTAATTCTAGCACTCACCATACTTCTGCTTTTTGTTTTCAAGCACTACTGGTATGAAAGTGCTGCTGATGATCTTTTTAAAAACCCAAATATTCATTTAAGTAGATATCAGCAATGGACTCCTACATTGTGTTCTGGTATAATCATGTCCCAGCATTTACATTTTGAAATACTTATTTTATTATAAATTCCTTTTATTTCTCCTTTACATTTCAATTACACATTATATTGATTTCTTTAATTACGTGTTTATGTAAGCTACATTATCTACAAATTTCATTTTAGAAAAGAAATGGAATACAAATTATTGGTTATAAAAAAGGGTTATTATATCTGATAGGGCTGAGAATCTATATGGTAATAGCTAACATTTAACGAAGAGTTTCTATCTAGTAAATATTGGCTGCAACTTTAAATGTCCTAAACTAACTTAAATATAACAGTCCTGCAAAGCACATGTGGAGAAGGAATTGGCAACCCACTCCAGTACTCAGTGCTTAGAGCCAGAGCTCTGAAGTCAGATGCTAAGTTCAAATCTTGGGTCAACCATTCATGTGACTCAGATTAGCACCAATGCCATTTTTTTCCCCTATCTGTAAAATGGTAATTATAATAGTATTTACCTAACAAAACTGTTATGAGGATTAAATAAGAGAAATCCATCTTTAACATTTATATCTGGCCCTAGTAAATTTTCAACAAACATTTGCTGGTTCTGCTATAGACATTATCATTTCTGAGTTTTAAGTAATTGTCTAGGGTCACAGCTAATTCCTAATTTCTAACCACTACACGCTCCAGTTTTTCAGCAGGATCTCACTATATGTCACTTGGTGGTAGTGAGCAGGGAGCTCGAAACAGACAGGCGATGTCCTTGAAATGCAACCTAACAAGCACATACCAAGGAGTGAGCACGATGGGAAAAGCAAACCTACAGTTCCTTGGTCAGTCAGTTTCCAGGAGTTGCTTTTAGGAGCTTCTTATTACGCTATAGAAAAATTAAATGATTTGGGCAATTTTAACAACATGCATCTTCTGACTCGGGCATGACTCTAACTGAAGGTGTGCCTCCTCTTTACTGTCACTCTTGCTGGGGGAAAGAACTCTCCCCCATACCTACTCTTTACCTGGAAGAGTGATTTGAAGCAGTTTACAAAGATGCAGCAGTGTACAACTCTGCAGCCACATCCATTCAAGCATTTATTATGTACCTACTGTGTGTCAAGAACTGTGCTGAATACAATAATATTAACAAGGCTGTGATGGTGAATTTTAAGTATCAACTTGACTGGGCTTCAGGGTGCCTAGATTAAATATTATTTCTGGATGTATCTGTCGAGAGTATTTCTCGATGACATTGGCATTTAAATTGGTGAACCGATAAACACCCTCTCCAATGTGGGTGGGATCATCCAACCCACTGAGGGCCTGAATAGAAAAAGGCAAATGAAGGGAGAATGAGCTCCTGACCTTGGTTGAGCGGGGACCTTGGTTTTCTCCTGGTTCTCAGGCCTATGGACTCAGACTGAGACTTACATATCAGTTCTCTGACGCTCCAGCCTTCAGATCCACATTGGAACCACATTACTAGCCTTTTTGGGCCCCCAACCTGCGGACTGCACATCATGGGACTTCGTGTCCATAACTGAGTGAGCCCATTCCTGGTAATTTCTTTCTCTCTTCTCTCTAAATATACCTTGTTGGCTGTTTCTCAGGAGAATCCTGACTAATACAAAAGTCTAATAAGAGGACAGAGTACTTAGCTAGAGCAAATACTATGAAACTCAGGAAAAAAAATATCAGCCTGAGAACTTCAGTCAGAAGAACAAAGGGGAAGAAAGAAAACAGGAAAAGCCACGGGCATTCCTCTTTACATATTACCCAGGTTTCAAAGAAAAGATGCAATACTGATCATTTTTCTTTGTTCAAAATTAATAAAAGCAATCTTGTTTATGTATGTGGCAAGATGTAATAGCTCCTATTAACAGGCTAAACAAAACAATTTCACAATTTAAAATCCTATTATCTGTTAAAATGTGTTTCAATTATGCCCCCCGAAAGCTTGACACTGAAAGCTTGATGAATCATAAGCAAGGTTGTTAAATGAATTGAAAGATAGTGCTAAAACATCCACAGAAGAGTGTTTAATGGGCACATGAGGTCATTGTTCTTAAACCAGCAAGAACGGAAGTCTAAGTTGAAGAGACTTAAAAGCTTATAAAGAAGGCAGAGGAGTCAAAGAAAGTTTCGCTCAGCAGCAGGATCAAGTAACGCTGTAAACCCTTAGGCAGTTTGCTCCTGCAAATTAAGTAATTTGTCTTTAAACATCTTTATATCCCCAGCACCTACCACAAAGTAAGCTCTGGGTAAATGTCTACTGATCTAAACCCCTAACTTTTCTTTTTCTTTCTTGCTTTGCCACAAGGTAAGAATACAAGGGATTCAGACAGATCATGAAAAGGTTCTCTAGCTGTTCAAGTACGTTAAAAAGGTCAAAAGGCTTTATAACCTTAGAGTTGCAAGGGAAGACTTTGAGAATGAAAAGCAGAATCATGAAGACAAAGATAAATATAAAATGAAAATGTAGAACTTTATATAAAAAACATAAAATGAAAATAACACTAGGATAACGTCTTTAAAATATACAGAGATTTCTTTATAATCCATATAAACTAAAAAGTAACCATCTCTAAGGTACTTTAGTTTATATGGATTACATATATCCCAGGTGGCTCTAGCGGTAAAGAACCCGCCTGCCAATGCAGGAGACACAAGAGATGTGGGTTTGAGCCCTGGGTTGGGAAGATCCCCTGGAGGAGGGCATGGCATCTCACTCCAGTATTCTTGCCTGGAGAATCCCATAGACAGAGGAGCCTGGTGCGATACAGTCCATAGGGTCGCAAAGAGTCAGAAAAGACTGAAGTCACTTAGCTTGCATGCATAAGTGACTTAGTACTTAAAAGAAATTAAAACACTGATGTATTAGTAAAATACATAATATTTTTAAAAGGAAATGTAAGAATTAACAGGATGTTGCCTCTGAGAAGAGCAACTGGTAGTCTGGAGTGGAAGGAAGACATTTTTTCCTTATATAATGTTCAAGTTGTTTACTATGGCAAATACCACACTTTAAAAAAATGTATCAGAATGATACCTACATCATAGGTTTTCATAAGAGCTTAAGTTATGTTAACTTTTATATATAAATATATATAAAATATTTAGAAGTTAATGGATATAAAATGCTCAGCACAGTAAGCAGTATTATAAGAACAACACAAACAGTGTATTATATTTTATTAATACAGTATACACACATATCTTTACAGATCAACACAGGGAAAAAGAAAATACTCCCCGAAATACAAAGAATATGAAATATTAATTCACAAAAAATGGTAAATAAATCTATGGCACATTTCCAATTTCTCCAGTAATCAAATGCAAAAAGTTTCTTTGCCTTTCAGATTTATATAATTTAAAAGGACTGACAAAATTCACTACCAAGAGGCTGAAAGGAAACAAGCAGCCTGGTAACACCACTCTTGGTGAGAATGCTAATCTGTACACGAACATTCCATTGGCCCGACAACTCCACATCAAGGACTTTAACCTAAGGAAATAAAGAACAGTTGGAAGAGGGGAATAGCCCCAGTTTTCCCCACTCAGGATGGCTAAAATACCCACAAAAAAACCTGCCATCTTTGTTGCATGAAGACCCAGAGGAGAGAATTCAGAGCAACCAAAGCCGCTGGAAAGTGAGAGAGAAAGTCCCAGAAAGGAGAGAGAGAGCAGGGAGCCCCAGATTCCGAGGCTGACTTCTGAACCAAGCACTCATGGGGCACACTCCAAGTGGACCAGCTAAGACTGAAATAAACGATACTTGTGTTGCTCCCCAAACAGGAAGGACAAAGTCTGCTGTTTTTCAGTCAATTCAACTGTTTCAAAAACGACAATACTCAGAGGAACGTAATTCAAACACGAGAAAACATATCATTCACAATGTGTAGGATACAGTCAGAATAAATAGGAAAAAAAAAGAAAACACAATCCACTCTCAAATGAAAAGGAAATCAATAGAAACGATCCCTGAGATGTCCCAGATGTTGAAACTGGCAATGATTCTTAAAGCATCAATATCTATGCTCAAGGAAAATAAGCTTGTAAGGAATGAAAAGACAAGAAATCTCAAACAGAAACTATAAATTCTAAAAATAAAGTATCTCAAAGTAAAGACTCACTGAATGGCAGAATGGTGATGACAGAAAAAAAGATCAGTGAACCTTGATGTAGGTAAGTAAAATTTACCTAACATGAAGAACAAGAAGAAGTAAAAGCACATGAGGACTTGGTACATACCATGTACATCAACACCTTCTTTTAAGCAAAGAAGCCCACCTTAGTTACTGTCCTTCTTAAGAAGGTTTAGGGAGCAAGAAGGCAAGCAGACATAACACTGCCTATTTTTTTAATTTAATTTTTATTTTATATTATAGTTGATTTACAATGCTGTGTTAAATCAGGTGTACAACAAAGTGATTCAGTTATATATGCATATATCCATTCCTTTTAAGATTCTTTTCCCATGTAAGTTATTACAGAATACTGAGTAGGGTTCCCTGTCCCATACAGTGGGTCCATGTTGATTATTTATGTTATAAACAGTAGTTACACTGGCCTGACTACTGTTACATGAGGAACCATGGAGGGATGGGCACAAGGTTAGCTAAGCCACTTCAAAGGTGGCTATTGTCAATAAACAGTGGACTGTAAAGTCCCTTTTGACCAAGGGGAACATTTTTGGCTCGTCATCAGCATACTCCCAACCCCTTCCTCCTTTACTTAAACTTTCTACTTCTTTTAATGAAAATAATCTTGATAGTTAACAGTTTTCAAAAAGGCTTCATATTCAAGGTCTCTTTCTGATTCTGATTCTCATTACAATATCCTAAGAAAGGGTGGGAAATATGCTATCTACTTTCAGATGGATCAAAAACAATTATGCCTGAAGCTTTATAGGACTTCTAGAAATACTGACTATCCTATGCTTTTATTCCTAATCTGTTCCCTTTCTTTCCTTTAAAATCCAAAATGGTAGGTACAATTAGAATAAGATCATGAATTTAAAAATTTCTAGTTCCTTTTTTGTCTCATCAGAAATTCTGAATAAGGGACCACTCTGTGAACAATGGTCCCTGGTCGGGGGAACTAAGATCCCGCAAGCTGTGCAACACAATCAAAAGAAAAAAAAAATGTAGCACATTTCACTCCCATTCTTTTTGCTTTTTTAGACTACAAACTCACAACTAAAACAGCATCTGAAAAACAGAGGTATTTGCACTCTTCGTTTGAGATTCCCCCTTTCTAGTCCATCTGTAACTTGGATCTAACCTGAGGCAGTCATGTTCTTTGGCCTAAAAAAGATGGGACAGCAGCAAATAAGGGAAAAATAAGGGAAATAAGCAAATAAGGGAAAGAGAAACACCAGAAAGAGAAGGAAAGGGGAAAAAAAGACCAACATTTTAAAATAAGTGACTCTACTGCAATCTGAGAGTTCCTTGGACTGCAAGGAGATCCAACCAGTCCATCCTAAGAGAGATAAGTCCTGAGTGTTCATTGGAAGGACTGATGCTGAAGCTGAAACTCGAATACTTTGGCCACCTGATTCGAAGAGCTGACTCACTGGAAAAGACCCTAATGCTGGGAAAGATTGAGGGCAGGAGGAGAAGGGGATGACAGAGGATAAGATGGTTGGATGGCATCACCGACTCAATGGACATGGGTTTGGGTAAACTCTGGGAGTTGGCAATGGACAGCGAGGCCTGCCGTGCTGCGATTCATGGGGTCGCAAAGAGTCAGACACGACTGAGTAACTGAACTGAACTGAACTGCAATCTGTACGTTTCAGTGACAATTATACCTTACATTTGAATAAAACCTTTTTAATATTTTTTTTCAAGGCATTTTCACATCCTATGAGAGCCAGTCTGTCCTTATAATTCAAGAAAAGAATGGAAGGTACAAACAGTAGCGTTTCATTTGACAAGGAAGAATCAGTGGGCTGTGAACCCAAATTTCTTGTAGGGTTCAAGGTGTTTTAATAAGTTTTTTAATTTAAAAAAATGTAGAATTACAAAATATGACAAATGTTAAAAGTCTTGAAAAGAGGTTTGATTTCCTTACCTGAAACTGACATGCACATTTCAAACCATCTCCATCTTCTTTACAGACTCCTCCATATTTACATGATGATTCATCACAAACTCTTAGATCAGATTCCCTCACATTTAATTCTGTAAAAGAGGAAAAATTGTTTCATATACATATGTGTGTGTCCTTTTTATCGAAATGTGCATATATAAATGAGAGAAAAAAAATCCTTATACCTTATGGACAAGTATAAGTCACAACATACAAAAATTAAGTTCTACAGGACACAAACTGTTCGAGATTCCCCAAAGAAAGCTGTGCATGGTAATGTGCCTAAAATCACATAAAGCAAAGCAAAATAAAGCTCAAAATTTCAGGATTTCACATAATTCTCAAAAGGGAAATCCACAGAATTTTTTTATTTTGCCTGCCAAGAGCTTAAGACAGTCCTTTTACTATTATTATCTTAATAATTTAGATTATTTTTCTAGTGACTGAGTTACTTTTAAGGGCAGCCAATAAGAATAACTGAAAAAAAAAAATCTTGACTTTTTTGATACCCAGAATAAGTTTTGGATGATCATTAATCACTCTAGACAGATAAACAGTTTCAATTACAAAAGTGATAAAAGTAAGCTTGAATTTCACACAATAGATATATACAGTATTTCACACCATAGGTATATATGGGGCATTTACATGAAAAGAAAGAGGTTCAAAATCTTCATAGATTTAAGATATTTAAATGATTGATGTAATTTTACTACCACAGGAAGCAGAGCCTATCAACAATACTAGTATTCTGCAGTCATTCTGTGCTTGTTCCAAGACTGTCAGTCTTATTCTGGAACGATCAAAATAATCTCTCTAGGAAACCTAATAAATTGCTTCCAGGTTAGAGAAAAGCTGCCAATCACATGAAACTGGGTGAAAACCACTACAAAGCCAATTTTCATATCCTCCCTACTGGGAATGAGAGCTACAACAACAAATACACTTACATAAACAATTAACAAATGGTTGTTTAAAAACTCATCCCAGGGCCTCCCTGACGGCTCAGTGGTGAAGAATCCGCCTGCCAATGCAGGAGACACAGGTTCGATCCCTGATCCAGGAAGATCCCACGTGCGGCAGAGCAAGTGAGCCCGCGTGCCACAACTACTGAGCCTGCGCGCTCCAGAGCCCGGGAACCACAACAGTCTGTGCGCTGCAGCTGCTGAAGCTTGCACCCCCTAGAGCCTGCGCTCCCCAACAGGAGAAGCCACGCAGTGAGATGCCTACATACCACACCTAGACAGTAGCCCAAGTTCACGACCACTCGAGAAAAGTCCACACAGCAACGAAGATCCAACAAAGCCAAAAATAAACATTATTTAAAAAAAAAAAAAAGAAAAAAAAGACAACTCATCCCAGTGAGGAGGTGAATTCATGAGTCCGGAAGCAGAGAAGCCCAAGTTAGCTCCCGACTCTGTGGCTCAATAGCTGAGATGCTCTGGGAAGAGCACAAGACCGCCCGCAGCTCTAGATGGAGATGAGGTCTTGGCAAGCATCTCTCCGCGAGCATTTCTCCCGCAGTCCCTCACCCCTGGCTGTTTTCTACTTCTAGATTTCAAAGCAGGCCTCAGTGGACTGACCTGAGGAAGTCCTATTTCTCTATCTAGTGCCACGTGTCCTGGCTGACCATCACTGCCGCTCTCTGCCCCCACCGTCCTCAGTGCTCCTTAATATGTCTCTGCCATTTGTCTCAGGCCTCCCACTCCCAGCTGACCCTCTGAGGAACTGACAGTCTCGTACCTAAACACCCAAGGAGTGGACAGTCGGGGTACTTACTGGAGTAACCACCCTGAACTAAGCATTGCACTAATGTAAGCATGTCTATGTAACTATAGGTTACAAAATTTTTTTTTTTTCTTTTCTTTAAATGGATTTCGGGTGGTGCACAGAATTGGATTGCTCTAAAGTTCAAGCATATGTGTAAAAAAAATTTTTTTAGAAGATGAGCAGAAACAAAAACTACAGGAAACTAATGCAGTTGTTTTGTCCCTCTCAATGTTTCACATAGTATTCAAGGCAGAGGTGACCATCCTTCGATTCCTTTCATCGGCTCTGGAGGCTTTATGTTCTTGGTTTTCCTCACCTTCCAGTTTTCACTCATTCTTCCCTGTCCCCCCTTAAACACTCACACTAGCTCCTGAGGCTCAATACTAATTGGGGGGGGGGGGTGTGTTTTTCTGTCTACCTATATTCCTGCAGGGAACTCGCACAAGATCTCCAGGTTCCAGTTACTGTCTTATGTACACATTAGAACCCAAGGAACATAACTAAATATTCATAAAGAACTGCTCTAGAAAAGAAGATAAGAAAGCATGACATCTCTGCTCAACCACAGGCTTAATCAATTTTAGGGACCATAGAAATAAAAAGAATTGCATGATTTGAGAAATAAATTTTAGTGTATTTCTCTTACTTTTCTTTGTGGCTTTAAAGTTCACACTGGGTTCCAATGAAATCAGACATATCAAATGATAAATAAATTTTTATTTTGTCCATGGGTCAGGATCATGCTTTAAGACTTGCTATCTTGGCTTCAGATTCTTTTGAGTTGTAGTATTTCACCTGTTGTATTTTAAAAGCACAATGGAACTGCCATCAAGAGCCTAAACCCTCCCTGCCACAAGGATTTTCACACGCATCTGTTTGCATGACGGACCAAAGAACACCTTGGGAGAATAATCATTCATACTAAGGTGAAGCTTCCCTGGTAGCTCAGTTGGTAAAGAATCTACCTACAGTGCAGGAGACCTGGGTTCGATTCCTGGGTGGGGAAGATCCCCTGCAGAAGGAAATGGCAACCCACTCCAGTATTCTTGCCAATGGAGAACTGTCAATGGAGAATCCCATTGACAGAGCAGCCTGGCAGGCTACAGTCCATGGGGTCACAAAAGTCGGACACAACTTAGCAACTAAACTACAAGGTAAAACAGAAAAGCTCAGCCTGATAAACAATGTCTTGGTTGGACAGGAGAAGTCCAGGCAAAGTCTTAAATAATTGGGTGCTACATCATAGTTTGATAAAAATTAGTTTATCAAGAGTATCATGACTTTCCAGTGCCCCAACTCCTCACAAATTTGAGAACTACTACCTTAAAGCAAGATCAGTACAGAAGGAATTCTGAACTGGGGTCATCTTCTAAATGTTATTTCAAGTATTCTGTTCAGTACCAGGCATCAGGAGGGCACTCTATTACCTATCAACGATAACGATACCACACCTGCCTTTCTGAGCCCCAAGTGGGAATTCAGCAGAAAGGATGAGTCATTTCTAAGGCCAAAAATCAGTTCTCCAAACAGAAATATTTTACATATAGAATCACTCAGAAGAGTGGATTTCAAAGAGAAATATTTAATTCTAGTTGCAAATGTGCCCATCATATAATTCTCTAAATGTAAAACTTGTCTCGATTTTCGTCAACATTCCAAGGCTAGGCAACAATATACCATAAAGGGAAGAAATCCTACTTACTATGAACGTGAACTGCCAGAACCCCCAACTTTTGGCACCACTAACTAGGTTCAGGCTGCAGTTCAAAATGAGATCTATTAGCATTCCAGAATGATGCGACTTTCCTACCACCATTCCAATTAAACAGAAGGTAACTGGGGGATCTTATGAGTTAGCTAGTAATTACGGGAGCCAAAAAGTGAATTAACTTTGCAAGACGTTATGACAGAATTGAGGGTTTCTCCATCTCAGCACTACTGACATTTTGGGTTAGATAGTTCTTTGTTGCAGGGGGTTACCCTGTTCACTGCAGGATGCTCAGCAACATCCCTGACGTCCACCCACTAGAAGCCAGTAGGACCAGCTGTAACAACCAAAAATGTCTCAACACTACAAAACATCTCCTAGGGAACAAATTCACCACCAGGCGAGATCCACTGTAAAAGATGAAATAAAAGGCTTCATGTTTAATTCTCCAACACAATCATTATAAAGAAAATGAGTCAAACAGCAGCAATCTGCAAAATCTCTGCACACTACTACAGTTATTTTTCACTGCAACAGGAGGCTCAGAGTGGGTGTCCTCCTTTAAGAACGTCTTAACCTCTCAGCAGCCTGGCTTCTTTCCCCTTTCATATCAAAATTCCATCAAGGGTCAAAAATCACTCTATTCTAAAGATCCCATACCTTTCTTCTTAAGTCATCCAGCTCTTTTCTTGACCTCTCTACTGGAGCTGACACACCTGGCCTCCCCCATTCCAACCTGGTAATCTTAATTATTCCTCCAACTAACTCTCTGACCACTTCTCAGTCACTCCTTTTTCCTTCTCCTACTGCTCAATCCACGTCACTCTTAGAATTTATCCCCAACTTAATCAACACTCCAGATTAACCAAACTGTGCTTTTGTCTGTAAAACATGCCAACCAATGCCCATGGCTCAGTGAATCCTCAAGGCTACGAGGTCACTCTCTAGAACATTCATGAGTACTTGAGCTCCAACCAGGAGAGTTGCTCTTATGCTTCAAGAGTCAGTTATGTATGTTATCCAGTCTGTGTATACCAACTGTATTCATTACTGTAATTATGTGGTTTTAACTCTTCATGAGAAAGAAAATAAATTTTCTATGAAAACAAAATTAGATGCTACAGAAAGACTTAGGACAGGTTCCTTTTTAAAAACAGCTGTTGCCTTAGGTGGAGGCAAGATAAAAATCTAGGTTTTTGTATCTGCAAGTCTTTAAATTCCTTTTTAAAGACATTAAAACTGGAATGTGTACTCAATGCATTATGAATGTGGTTTATTAAAGAAACGGGAAACTCCAGTTATTCTCAAAGAAAAACTCTGGGCTCTCTTTCAAAATATTTTTTAATATATATTTTTAAGTTAAAATGCTACATACATTTACAAATCATTTTGTGACTCCTCACTTTAAAAACTTTCTTGATTAATCAACTACCAGAATCTTACGGCACTCAGACAAGAGGGCTCCTACTATGTATAAAAATATTCTGTCCTCAGCCATCCCAGTGTAATATCTCATCTTACTTCTTCTCTCAGCACTCTCTTCCACTCCCACGACTCAAGTCTTCAGAGTTGGTTTTCCCCAACCTTATTAAAGCCATCTCATCTGCTTTTGCCAGTGCTATTTCCAGTCTTCAGAGCACTGCTGAGCAAAGTCCTATAAATTAATACCTAAATAGGATTTAATGATAAGTATTCTTTAAGTACTTTACAACATGTGGAAATATTCAGTTTATCTCTAGGTGATTCCTTATTGAATGTCTTTCAGGACATGTTCAAACTTTGTACCATGTTCTTAAGAAAATTTCAGTGGGTTTATTCTCATTGCCTAAATGCTAATAGCATTTAGGAAAACCTACACCCCAATCCAACCTGACATGACCCCTGCTGGATGGTTTCACTCCCAAAAGATGCCCTGTTTGTTCACGACACTGTCCAACTGCCTACATGACAGTTCCACAATCTCCACGCTGAAAACAGTGGAAATATTAAGAATATTTAAACGTTTAAAATATTCCACATCAGAAAATAGTGTGACACAGCCATGGAATATTACACAGCTATCTAAAAGGTTGTGTAATTACATAACAATATGGAAATATGCTGATGAATGTTAAGTAAGGTAGAAGACAAAGCTATCCATACACCAATATAACGTATAAAAAAAATATATAGGAAAATCCAACTGTGTTTGCACCAGTGGAATATGGATTTTTTTTTCTCTTTTCAAGTTTTTATACCAGTTATATTTAAAGAGGTGGGGCTTCTCCGGTGGCTCATCTAAAAAAGAATCTGCCTGCCAATGCAGGAGATGCAAGAGATGTAGGTTCAATCCCTGGGTCAGGAGGATTCCCTGGAAAAGGAAATGGCAACCCGCTCCAGTATTCTTGCCTGGAAAGTTCCATGCACAAAGGAGCCTGGCTGGCTACAGTCCATGCGGTCGCAAAGAGCTGGACACAATTAAGCACGGGAGAAAAGAGTCAATGTGATTTCAAACAACCCCAGACAGTTTGCCACACAATGGACAAAGCATGATTTTGAGGGCCAATACAGGCCAGGTTCACAGGCTAGTTCTTCACATTTTAGAGTAACATCACCTTCCCTAGATGTTATAATGATTAGATGAGATAATGCATTAAAAAGCAACAGTGCCTAGAACAAGAAGGTATACAACAAAGATTCACTTC
Source organism: Cervus elaphus (assembly GCF_910594005.1). Taxonomy (NCBI): domain Eukaryota; kingdom Metazoa; phylum Chordata; class Mammalia; order Artiodactyla; family Cervidae; genus Cervus; species Cervus elaphus. The sequence continues at coordinate 21,230,809 of NC_057830.1, forward strand.
CTTTCCTTTCCCAGACCAACCTTAGAGATACCTGTAATGACACAAGTCATTACTGAAACAACAGATCTATCTAGTAAATGTTGACTTCAGTCTCAGCAAGTGAGATGAACTAGTAATTAAATTCTCCTCAACTTGTTTACTAAATTAACGATATTACCTTAGTTATCTTCTGCTATAAACATATTGGGGGGAAAAAACTGCTCAATATTTCATGATATAAAACCAAAAGCAGTTTACATTAATATTAAACAGCATTCACAGAAGAGATAACTAAAAGATCTCTATGCTATATAAAACGAAAGAAATTCACATGTGCCACACAATTTATCTGACTCCGATGTTTTTCATCCCATTCTGCACACAACTGCCAAACCACCCTTTGTTAAACGCCATTCTGATCATGTCAGTCCTCCAATCAAACACCTACAGTCATTCCCTGCTGCCTATTTCAGTTCTAAAGGCCTGTATGTCAGGATGCTTCAGGCAAGGTGAAGGAGAGGACAACCTATTCCAGGATAAGAAAGAAATACCTAGATCTCAAGCTGGGTATTAATGGTACCCAGGGTCTTTCTAGCCCTACCAAAGATCTCAAATTTGGACACTCTCTCCCTTACTCCTGTTTTTGACTAGCTTGGCAAACCTGGGTGCTTCCCTCTCACAGATCCACAAACTGAAGCCTCCATACAGCTGCCAGGGGACAAGGACAGAGGAGTATTAGGGCTGTTAACAGGTATGGAAATTCTTTTGGGAGCGATGGAAACACTTTGCAATTATATTGTAAGTAGTAGTGATGGTTGCATAACACACTAAATATATTAAAAACCACTGAGTTGTATACTTTAAAATGCTGACCTTTATGCTATGTGGATTATAGCTCAATAAAGAATAAAAAACTTCAAAAATCGGATAAAATAATCATGTCACCTAAATTTTTAAAAAGATGAACAAGCAATATAATTTGCTGTTTAACAGGCAGACCCTGGAATCAGACCTCCTAGATCAGCATCTTACCTCTGTCACTTATCAGGTACATAACACCTTAGTAATTTACCACTCTGAGCCTCCATTCCCTCATCTGCAAAATGGGGACAATAACAGCACCCAACTCATAAAGCTGATGAAGGATTAAATAAAGACGGGAAAAGCACTCAGCAGTGCATGACACATCGGAAGTGCTATGTTAAGTGTTTGCTGGTTTTTTTATTAACACCAGGCTCTGGAGAAGATGGGGGAAATGAGCATTCAAACCAGCTTTAAGAGTATAAACTGGCAGAACCTCTCATAGGAAAATGTAGCAATATATATGGAAATTTAAACTGTCTATATGTCTTAACCCCACAACTCTATTATTAGGAAATTATGATAGGGATAGAAGACAAAACATACTAAAGTGTACCTGCAAGACTGATAACGTCAGCTTTTTTATATAATAGCAAAGTGGAAAACAACCTAAGTGTCCACCCGTTGGGAATTAATTATATAAATTATTGATGAAATACTATGCAGTCATGAAAGTATGTGACAGAAATACATATACTGATATGGAAGGACTGAGATCCATTGTGTAGTGCAAAAAGAAGGTTATAAAACTATATAATTAATAGTAGAATTACATGTAACCTTGTTCTGTATTTTCCATATAGTACTGTATTTTCCATATAGTAAAACCATATAGTTATAATGTAATTTATATTTTGCAATGCATACATGTTTATGTAAGTATTTTTAACTTTTGAAAGTATATTCAGTATATTTCCTACATCAAAAATTTTGAAATATCAACAAATAAATCTAAACACAAGAAAACACCCTTCTATTTCTATTTCCTTTTGTTGTTGTTGTTACTCCGCATAGCTTCTGGGATTTTAGTTTCACTATGAGAGATCAAACCTGGGCCCAAAGCAGTAAAAGCACTGAGTCTTAACTACTGGACCACCAGGTAATTCCCATTTCTAGTTCTATTTCTAACCACTATTCCTTAGTGTCTGCAATACCAAATGGAATGGGAGGTAGCCAGAACCCAGATGTCACCCACAAAGACAAAAACCTACAAAAGAACCTGCAAGTTATCACTGAAGAGCCTGATGTTAACTATTTTAAAAGGACTTCACAAACTCTGGACATTATTATTAACAGAAAGAGTTCCAGATGTGGAGTTTTAACTATTCGATTAAGTAACTACACGAAATTGGCCAGGCACTAAATCTGAGAAACCCCAGTTCCCTAGAGTAAAAATGGGTATAATAATCCCTCGCAGGATAAAAAAGATTAAAAGACATCTTTACAAAAGACCACTGGAAACTATCAAGGATACTTTTCCCCATTGGGTAAAACCATCGAAACCAAAACTTTGACACAACCCCAACCTTAAACCCCATTTTATAAAACAGTGAATAATCTTTTTTAAAAAACTAAGTTTAATTAAATGGTAATTAGGAAGCACTTGCTTCCCTCATAGCTCAGTTGGTCAAGAATCCACCTGCAATGCAGGAGACCCCGGATCAATTCCTGGGTCAGGAAGATCCGCTGAAGAAGGGATAGGCTACCCACTCCTGTATTCTCGGGCTTTCCTTGTGGCTCAGCTGGTAAAGAATCCGCCTGCTACGTGGGAGGCCTGGGTTCGACCCCTGGGTTGTGAAGATCCCCTGGAGAAGGGAAACACTACCCACTCCAGTATTCAGGCCTGGAGAATTCCATGGACTGTATAGTCCATGGGGTCGCAAAGAGTCAGACACGACTGAGTGACTTTCACTAACTCAGGAAGCACTTATGGTCTGAACTTGAAGGAAACAATAGTAAATATAATCGCACAGCCTAAGAAACATCTCAAACCACTTTAGAGAGAAAAAAAATCTATGAAAAAAAATAATAAAGACTGAGCTGACATGTGAACAATAGAGAAGCTAAATATACAACAAGGCCATGAACAACAGAACTGAAACAGAAATATCATCAGTTTAGATTCACTTGTAAAATAATATTATACAAAAGCTGACAAAAAAATAAGCTGAATTTAAAATTCCAAAAGATCTGATCTGTGAACAGTAGTGGCTCCCGGTTAAACAGAATATAAAGCAAACATTAACATCAAGAAAAAAGTTCAGGGGATTCCCTGGTGGTCCAGTGGCTAAGACTGCACTCCCAATACAGGGGGCCGGAGTTCGATCCCTGGTCAGGGAACTAGACCCCACATGCCACAACTAAGAGCCTATGCAGCCAAATAAAAATAAATATTTTTTTAAAAAAAAGAAAAAAGTTCAAACTTTTTTGGCATAAATGAAATAATTTCAGCACAAACATTAACAAGATACATTAAGAGGAGAATGACAATCATCACAGATGTCTCTGTACTTTTTATCATATTCCTCAAATTTCTTCCATCAAACAAATACTACTTTTATAATAAAGAAAAAAAGGTGTGGGGTTTTTTCCTTTTCCTTTTTTTAATCATGGAAAAGACTCAGAGAATATTTGCACAAAAAAATGGGAGGAATGGAGTCATGGTTGAAAACGTAATACCTGCCAAAGTTTCTGAAGGCAGAAGAATATGTTAAGAACTTTAGAACCTGAAATGACTTATCAAAAAATGATGAAACTACTGAGCCATGAAAAATACATGACACTTGTAAAAAAGGAATAGATTCAAAGAGTAACAAAAGATTAACAGTAAATCATCTAATAAAGTAAAAGCAAATAGTGGGAGAGTTTTAAGAATTAAACATAGAATTTCACAGTGTGCAAGAAGAGTAGTATGCCAACCGCTAAACGTTTCAGTTCTCCCATGAGAGAAGCTAATGACGGAACTAAGAGTAGGAATAATGAAAACAGTTCTGTTAAAGCAATGTTTCTAACAATGCAAGAAAAAGGGGAGGGAGAGCAGGGGAAGGTAAATGGGTTGGTGTTATCTCCCAAACCTGCTTTTATAAAAACTGAAATTTACATGCTACTAAAGAAAGTCTAGAGATCTCTTCAAGAAAATTAGAGATACCAAGGGAACATTTCATGCAAAGATGGGCTCAAAAAAGGACAGAAATGGTATGGACCTAACGGAAGCAGAAGATATTAAGAAGAGCTGGCAAGAATACACAGAACTATACAAAAAAGATCTTCACGACCCAGATAATCACAATGGTGTGATCACTCACCTAAAGCCACATATCCTGGAATGTGAAGTCAAGTGGGCCTCAGGAAGCATGACTATGAACAAAACTAGTGTAGGTGATGGAATTCCAGTTGAGCATTTCAAATCCTAAAAGATGATGCTGTGAAAGTGCTGAACTCAATATGTCAGCAAATTTGGAAAACTCAGCAGTAGCCACAGGACTGGAAAAGGTCAGTTTTCATTCCAATCCCAAAGAAAGGCAATGCCAAAGAATGTTCAAACAACTGCACAGCTGCACTCATCTCACATACTAGTAAAGTAATGCTCAAAATTCTCAAAGCCAGGCTTCAATAGTACATGAACTGTGAACTTCCAGATGTTCACGCTGGTTTTAGAAAAGGCAGAGGAACCAGAGATCAAATTGCCAGCATCCCTTGGATCATCACTAAAGTAAGAGAGTTCCAGAAAAATATCTACTTCTGCTTTATTGACTATGCCAAAGCCTTTGACTGTGTGGATTACAACAAACGCTGGAAAATTCTGAAAGAGATGGGAATACCAGACCACCTGACCCGCCTCCTGGGAAATCTGTATGCAGATCAAGAAGCAACAGTTAGAACTGGACATGGAACAAAAGACTGGTTCCAAATAGGGAAAGGAGTATGTCAAGGCTGTATACTGTCACGCTGCTTATTTAACTTCTATGCAGACTACATCATGAGAAACGCTGGGCTGGATAAAGCACACGCTGGAATCAAGATTGCTGGGAGAAATATCAATAACCTCAGATATGCAGATGATACCACCCTTATGGCAGAAAGCAAAGAACTAAAGAGCCTCTTGATGAAAGTGAAAAAGGAGAGTGAAAAAGTTGGCTTAAAACTCAACATTCAGAAAACTAAGATCATGGCATCTGGTCCCATCACTTCATGACAAATAGATGGGGAAACAGTGGAAACAGTGGCAGACTTTATTTTGGGGGGCGGGGGAGGCTCCAAAATCACCACAGATGGTGACTGCAGCCATGAAATTAAAAGACACTTACTCCTTGGAAGAAAAGTTATGACCAACCTAGACAGCATATTAAAAAGCAGAGACGCTACTTTGCCATCAAAGGTCTGTCTAGTCAAAGCTATGGTTTTTCCAGTAGTCATGTATGGATGTGAGAGTTGGACTATAAAGAAATCTGAATGCCAAAGAATTGATGCTTTTGAACTGTGGTGTTGGAGAAGACTCTTGAGAGTCCCTTGGACTGCAAGGAGATCCAGCCAGTCCATCCTGAAGGTAATAAGTCCTGAATATTTTTTGGAAGGACTGAGGCTGAGGCTGAAACTCCAATACTTTGGCCACCTGATGCAAAGCACTGACTCATTTGAAAAGACCCTGATGCTAGGAAAGATTGAAGGCAGGAGGAGAAGGGGACGACAGAGGATGAGATGGTTGGATGGCATCACCGACTCAACGGACATGAGTTTGAGTAAACTCCAGGAGTTGGCAGTGGACATGGAGGCCTGGCATGCTGCAGTCCATGGGGTCACAAAGAGTCGGACACAACTGAGCAACTGAACTAAACTGAAGGAAATCACATGCATAAGGAAATGAGGGATAATATATATGAACTTAAAAAATGGTTGGTTATAATAAAGACAATGACAAGTGTTGGTCAGAATGTGGAGAAATTGGAATCCTCAGACATTGCTGCTGAAAATGTAAAATGATGCAGCACTTTGGAAAACAGCTTGGCAGTTCCTCAAAATATTAAGCATAGACTTACCATGTGACCCAGTAATTCTATTAATACTCCTAGGTATATACCCAAGAAAATTGAAAACATCTGTCCACAGGAAAGCTTGTACATGAATGTTTATAGCAGCATTATTCGTAATAGCTAGAAAGTGGAAACAAGTCAAATGTCCATCAGCTGATGAATGGATAAACAAAACATGGTATTATCCATACAATGGAATAGTATTTGGTCATAAAAATCAATGACATTCTGATCCATGCCACAACATGGATGAATCTTGAAAACAGTATGCTAAGTGAAAGAAGCCAATCACAAAACACCACATATTGTATGATTCCACTTATGTGCAATGTCCAAAACTGTTAAATCTACAGCAAAAGACAGATTAGTGGGCTTCCTGGTGGCTCAGACGGTAAAGGGTCTGTCTACAATGTGAGAGACCCGGGTTTGATCCCTGGGTCGGGAAGATCCTCTGGAAAAGGAAATGGCAACCCATTCCAGTACTCTTGCCTGGAAAATCCCATGGATGGAGGAGCCTGGTAATCTACACTCCATGGGGTCGCAAAGAGTGGACACGACTGAGCAACTAAACTAAACTTAGGGCTGTGGGAGAGGCGTTTGGGGAGTGATTGGTAAAGAACATGAGGTTTCTTTGGAAAGGACAAAAATGTTCCAAAATTGACCATGGTGACGGCTGCACAACTTTGCAGCTATACTAAAAACAACCGGATTTTACATCTTAGAAGATAATCACAATACTAGAGGGCATCGCAAATATCATAATTACTTCACTTAATGTAAATGGGCTATGAAAGCAGAATGGTCTATATCTACACTGTGAAATGAATCCCAACACTTAAAAGACAAACACAAATCCAAAACCGAATAGGCAATATTATGAGTTCAGGAGATTCTTTAAATCTACCTTACACAAAAATAAAAATTACGACAAAAAAAATTAAACAAAAGCTATTCAATGTATAAGTCCCAAATAGCATAACAAAAATATACAAAAATGATACAAAAATAAACTTTTATTATAATTGGAGGCTTCAATGTTTCATTCAAAATAGATGACAACATAAAGTATTAAAATAAAACTGATATAAAGCATAAATTAAACCATTTCCTTTGGTAGGGGCCAACTTGGCAGAGTCAGGTTCAGAAAAGAAAGATTTAGATAGCCATAGATAAAATATCAGGCTTCCCTTGTGGCTCAGATGGTAAAGAATCCGCTTGCAATGAGGGCAACCTGGGTTCGATCCCTGGGTTGAGAAGATCCCCTGGAGGAGGGCATGATAACCCACTTCAGTATTCTTGTCTGGAGAACCCCCTTGGACAGAGGAGCCTGGCGGGCTACAGTCCATGGGGTTGCAAAGAGTCGGACATGACTGAGTAGCTAGGCACGGCACACACAGTGCAGATAAAATACAGATACAAAGGTAAGTAGATAGAAATATACACATATAGACAGATTTATATATAGAAAGAGACGGTGATACACCTAATGTGGTGAAACCTTAATTGGAATATCTGGGTATACTACTACAATTTATTTCTAAGTTTGAAATTCAGAAAATGTTTTAAACTTTAACCAAAATTAATAGCTACATAACAGGGGACTAAGAAGCTAAGGAAATAACACTTTCTTTTCTGAAGTATAAGTATCATTCACAAAACGTGTTCTCACACTAGAATGCAGAGACACACCTAATTTCTAGTTTGGCTGGTTGGTTGTTTTGGCCTTGCTGTGCTGCTTGCGAGACCCTGCTCTCAGACCTTGCTCTCAGGGACTGACGCCATGCTCTCAGCACCGAAAGCATGGACTCCTAACACTGGACCACCAGGGAATTCCCCACCTAGTTCTTACCTGGAAACCTAAAATTACAGATCACATTCCTAGGCTACAATGCAAAACCACAAAACAATCTATCAGTAACATCTAAATTCCTAAACTATACAACAAGGATGAGAGGACGTTTATCATAAAAGCCTGTGGTCTTAAGGAAATAGAAACAAAGTTTTGTTTCTTCCTCAAGAATTTAGAAGAGGAAAAAAAGGGAAAGCTAAAAAAGAGGAAGTGCTAAAACTAAGATATAAAATTGATAAAGGAAAACTAAATACGATAAAAATATCATTAGAGAACACTTCAAGGAAATTGGTAAACAGTCAGAGATGACAGTAGGGTAGCTTTCAAATAGAAGAGGTAGGAGGTGGATTCAAGGCAAGATTTAAGAAGGGAAAGGAAAGAATAAAGCAGAAGTTGCAAGGAGTTACGGGCAGGAGAGGGGATCAGATTGGAAAGGCCGGAAACTGCAGAAAAAAGGATTTACATTCAACTTGGTGGTTGTGAGCAACAGCAATGAAGGAAGGATTACACACTAACTTGACACTCCTCTAAACAGGTTCTCCACCCCATATCAAGAGCATCACAATTCATCCTGCCTCCTATAGGAGGTGATCTAGAAGCTAACGGAGAAAAAGATCAGTGAAAATGGCTGGGTCGGGCCTAACAAGCTGAAGAGCTGATGCCCCATTAGACAACTCTGGAGAATTTTTGCCACGTGGAAAGAGCCTAATGTTATCAATACCTCCAAGTTCAAAAAGTGAAAGTGAAAGCTGCTCAGTTGTGTCAGGACTCTTTGTGACCCCATGGACTATACAGTCCATGAACTCTCCAGGCCAGAATACTGGAGTAGGTAGTCTTTCCCTTCTCCAGGGGATCTTCCCAACCCAGGGATTGAACCCAGGTCTCCTGCATTGCACACAGATTCTTTACCAGTTGAGCCACAAAGGAAGCCCAAGAATACTGGAGAGGGTAGCCTATCCCTTCTCCAGCGGAGCTTCCCGACGCAGGAATCAAACCAGGATCTCCTGCATTCCAGGTTGATTCTTTACCAACTGAGCCACTAGGGAAGCCCTGATAAGTTTAGAAAAAGCAGACCAAAATCCAGATTTTTAAGTGACACCTCAAGATCTTCAATGGTTAACAACCAATGCAATTTCTAAAAATAAAGAGCAGCCAAACAAATCCTCTGAGTTCTCCCCATTTCCACTGTCATCTTTCACCACGCCCCCTGACTCTTCTCCTCTTTCAATTCCAGACTTTGTTTTCTAAAACCACAATGTCACTCAAATCCTTTAAAAGCTTTCCTTTCTCTTCAGAGCAAGTGTCAAACCTTCAATTCAGCCTTCAAGGCCTTCCTCTAATACAGTGGCAACTGTGTCAGACTCATCTCCTGCCTTCATCCCCACAGCCCAGTATCCCCAAATAGTCCCCTCACTTCCCCATATTCGTAGCTGGATTCCAGTGCCATTCCAAAGGCCTAGCGAACACTCTTTCCAACTCTCCTCAGGTTCTACGTTCATTCAGTCATTAACTCCACAAATAAATATAGGATGGGCACCTCATTTTGTGTCAGACATAGTTCGAGGCACAGGTGATGCAGTGGTGAACCAAAAAAAAACACAAAAATCCCTGCCCTCATGGATCTACACAGAGTCGTCAGAGAATAACATGTATAATAGGTCACAGGCTTCCCTCATGGCTCAGACAGTAAAGAATCTGCCTGCAATGCAGGAGACCTGGGTTCTATCCCTGGGTTGGGAAGATCCCCTAGAGAAGGGAATGGCTACACAAGCCAGTATTCTTGCCTGGAGAATTCCATGAAGAGAGGAGCCTAGTGGGCTACAATCCACGGGGGTCACACAAAGAGTGGGACACAACGGAGCGATTGACACAATTTTTCATATTAGGTCTCAGAGAAAAAGGTGCTTAGGAGACAGGAAAAAAAGCACAAAGGAGGATTCAGGTATGAGAAGGCAAAGAAGGGGTGGGAGGTAGAAAAGGTTGCAATTTTAAGGCATCATTTTGAAAGTGAGGTTGAAGATGAGAAGGCGCTAAGGGATAAATAACTGGGACAAGAAGGTTCCAAGCAAAAGGAATGTCAACAACAAAGGCCTCAGGCAAAAGTGTGGCTGGTGTTTCAGGCTGACATTCTACTCTGCCCGTAAAGCCCAGTTCAAGAGCCACTTATTCGGGAAAACAGGAATTATTTTTTGATTCCCAGAAATAGGAATTATTCATTCCCTTAATACTGTATCAATATCTTCCTTAGGGCACACCTCATATAGTGGAAACCTTCACTGATCAATTAACCATAAAAGTCAGGTAGACCAAGGAATCATTTTTTAAATGGCATATACATATACAACCATTTTAAACTTCAAACGTATAAATAGACATTCATTTCCCCATATATCATAGCATCAAGACCTTTTCTTTGAGTATGGGTTTGCCAAATGCAACTCCCCACTTCCTTGGAAAAACCACAATCATAATCCATTATCTACAATGTCCATTCTCCTCCCTTTCACAGCAGAACAAGACTTAAAAAACATCTGCAAAGTTTTCTAGGAGTAGAATCCTCCCAGGTTTTTAAGGCTTCCCCAATCTGTTTTGGTTGAACTGACCACAATTTAATTCACTGAAAGGCAATTCTTTCAGCTTCATGTCTTTATCAAGTCTTTCCAAAGCAATTCATAAAAACAGCTGCTTTTTGCATTCACATTTCATCTATTTGAATATTTATTAATATTTATTTGTCTGTTTTGTTCACTGCTGTATCGTCTGTGCCTATTAATTGAGTAATATTTATTATACCACTGGTATAAATAAACTTGACAACAAATACAACTGATTCTTGGTAAGCAGAGAAATCAAACAATACACAGACAAACCAGAGCAAAATGACCACTGGAGCATCTGTATGCTGTATGATTTGGATAATATGGTTCACTAAGGGAATGTTTAATACAGAAGGTTAAAATCAAGCCCAACAAAGGATCTGAAGAGACATCCCTCCAAACAAAATACCTAAATGGCCGTTAAGCACATAAAAATGTGCTCGATGTCATTAGGGAAACACAAATCAAAACCTCACTGATCCACAACTTCAACTAGGACTCCAACTAGAACAACTATAATCAAAAAGATAGTAACAAGTGTTGGAGAGGATGTGGAGAAATTGGAACCCTTGTATATTGTTGACGAAAATCTACCAATGGTTGCAGCTGCTTTGGGAAACAGTTTGCAAGTTTCTCAAAACGTTAAACGAGAATTGAAAACACAGGTCCACAAAAAAACACTTGCATATGTATGTTCACAGCAGCATTATTCATAACAGCCAAAATGTGGAAACAGCCCACTGTCCATTAGCTAACGGAAAGGCAAAAAGGTGCCACATATATCCATACTACGGAGTATTACTCAGCCATAAAAAGGAATAAAGTTCTGATACATGGATGACTCCTGAAAAAATCATGCTAAGTGAAAGAAGTCTATCACAAAAGGCCACATACTATATGATTCCCTTTATATGCAATGTTCAAAACAGGCAGATCCATAAGGTCAGAAAGATTAGTAGTTGTTAAGGATTGGGGGAGGGCAGGTGAAGAAGAATATGAAATCACTGTTAATAAGTACAGGATTTGGGGGGAATGAAATGTTCTGGAATTAGATAGTGGTGATGGTTGTATGACTTTGTAACTATACTTAAAATCACGTTAACTGTACACCTTTAAAAAACTCCATTGCTGTCAGTGTTCAATAAATGCTTATTATCGAGGGAGTGGGGGAAAGGGGGAGAAAGCCCAGATGTACTAAACATTTCCTGCATATATTTTTAAGAGGTTAACCAACGACTTCTGTTGGAATATAAGGCCTGTGAAGGCAGGGATGACCTCTAATCTATTTCCTTTAATATCTAGTATATTAGATCATACTAAGCAGGTACTCAATCAAGGTTCAACACTCACATATTACATACCAGGGATTTAGAAGTGTCCTGATCAAAATAATATACCAATTACAAAAAAACTCACTTTTTACTCCCCAAAATCCTGAATTGCCACTAACAAGGCACTTAGTTCCTATTTGTTTATTTTTGCTTTTATTTCCATTACTCTAGGAGATGGATCCAAAAAAACACTGCTGCAATTTACGTCAAAGAGTGTTCTGCTGATGTTTTCCTCTGTAAGTATCAAAGTATCTGCTCTTACATTTAGGTCTTTAATCCATTTTTAATTTGTATATGGTCATTAGAGAATGTTCTAATTTCATTCTTTTATTTATTTTTTTGCAGCACTGCAGATCATCTTGCAGGATCTTAGTTCCCTGACTAGGGATCAAACCCAGGACCTGGCAGTTAAAGCGCCAAGTCCTAACCACCGGACAAACCAGGACATTCCCTCTAGTTTCATTCTTTTCTATGTAGCTGTCCAGTTTCCCCAGCACCACTTACTGAAGATGACTGTCTCTTCTCCACTGCATATTCTCGCCTCCTTTGTCCTAGATTATTTGACCATAAGTGTGTGGGTTTATTTCGGGGCTTTCTATCCTATTCCATGTATCTCTATGTCCGTTTTTGCACCAGCAGCATACAGTTTTGATTACGGTAGCTTTGTAATACAGTCTAAAGTCAGGGAGCTGGTTTTCTCCACCCCCCGCAGTTTCTCAACATTGTTTTGGCTATTGGGGGTTTTTTATGTTTCCATACAGATTTTTTTAAACACCTATTTATTTATGTGTTTATTTATTTATTTATTTTTGGCTGCGCTGGGTTGTCCTTATAACCTCCAGGCTCTTCACCGCTGTGCTCAGGCTTGCTCTAGTTGGGGCGAGCACAAGCTACTCACAGCAGTGGCTTCTCCTGTTGTGGAGCACAGGGTCTAAGGTGCAAGGGGCTCAGCTGCCCCGAGGGACCTGGGATTTCAGTTCCCAGACCAGGGATTAAACATGTGTCCCATGCATTGGCAAGCAGATTCCCAACCACTGGACCACGAGGGAAGTCCTTCCATACAGACTTTTTAAATTTTTGTTCCATTTTTGTGAAAAATACCATTGGTAATTTGACAGCAGATTGCCTTGGGTAGTATGGTCATTTTAACAACATTGATTCTTCCAATCCAAGAACACTATCTTTCCCTCTGTTTGTGCCATGTTCAATTTCTTTCATTAGCATCTTAGAGTTTTGGAATACAGGTCTTTTGTCTCCTTAGGTAGATTTATTCCTAGGTATTTTTATTATTTTTGATGTGATGGTAAATGGGACTGTTTCCTTAATTTCTCAATGAGAAACTTCTCTTAATATGAAGTTTATATCATCCATTTATATCATTCTTAACCACACCACAATCCAGAGAATCCACTTCTAATTTCTGTGACATTTTAAAAACCTACTTCAAATTCTCCACCTTACATCTCTCACCAATGCAGCTTGCTGATCTCTTTAAACGTTTTTCTTTCTCTTTAACCCCATTCCCTAAAATAGCAATGTCTCACATGTTTAGCCTCATTTGTTCTTCTCTAACACCCTAGAGCCAAAAAGGACTGCTATCATTATCTTCACATTACAAATAAAAAAAAAGCAGCATGGCTAAGGTCACCTGGTCTCCTGGGCTCAAGGTTAATTTTTCTTCACATAAATCATGTATTTCCAAACATTTTTCTCTTTGCATGAACATGAAACCTCTCTGGTAAGGTAGATTTTTTTAAAATAATAAGTACAGGGCTTCCCTGGTGGCTCAGTGGTAAAGAATCTGCCTGCTAACACAGGAAACACAGGTTCAATTCCTGATCCGGGAAGATCCCACACGCTGTGGAGCAAGTAAGCCCGCGCGCCACAACTATTGAATCGGTGCTAGAGCCAGGAAGCTGCAACTACTGAACCCACAAGCTGCAACTACTGAAGCCTGCACACCTCAGCGCCTGTGCTCTGCAACAAGAGAAGTCAGCACAGTAAGAGGCCACAACCAGTGAGTAGCCACAGCTCACCGCAACGAGAGAAAAGCCTGCGCAGCAAGCAAGACCCAGTGCGGCCAAAAATAAAAATAAGTAAAAATTATCAAAAATAGCAAGCACAAACAAGATAACAATCAATAAGTATAAAGTCTAGAATGAGTAGAAAGCTTAGACAAGAGAACAACTTTAAAAAAAAAGGGGGGGGGGTTGTTCTGAACAAGAAGAGATAAACAAAGGGCGCATTGCTTAGGAAAGATGTAACATCAAGAGGTGACAGGGACATGCAGACCCTTTCACTTTCTTCGTGCTTCAGTAATCTTCACCAAAGAACATGACCTTCAAAAACTGGGAAGGCAGACCCTGATAAAACGGAGCTAACATCTAAGGGAAGCGGCAAGGAAAGCAGACAGTAATGGAATAGAGAGCTAGTTCAAAGGAATCTGCTTCTGATCCAAACAAATCACATTCCATAATGTTGAAAAAAAACTTTTAAGATCTGACTACTGATTATCTAAGCTATCTTGACAAGATGCCAGAAGACCAGAAAGGAAAGAATGCATTCTCAGTTTTCAAAAAAGAAAAACCAAACTCAGAAAAAACATCCATAGGTAAAGCTGCCACATATCCACTGAAAAGCTCTAGAATGGGTCAATAAGTTTTTTAACACAATGAAAAGAAAAAGCCACCATGGTCTCTCAATTAAGGCAGACTACAGGACATTTGCTTTTTGATATGACTACTAAAAATGGAAAAGGGATGGTACAGATATATATATACTGATTCTAACAAGACAATCTGACAGAATCTTTTAATGATACACTGGTGAACAAATTGGGAAAATGTTGAACAGCAGAAGCTCAAAAATCTGTTATATACAACCAGGAAGATACATAGCTGGTTGAACATCCGGCTGATTAATGTATCAACATCAACCAATTTGGAAAGAAGTCTACAGTAAAATATCACAGAATTCGATACTTTTCCATGATCTAAGCAACTATTATTAATTTAATGAAGCCGCAGACTTTCTCCTTACATTTACAAGGGCCACAGGACTGTGAGTGAGCCAAGTCACATAGCCTGACAGAATCAGTTTTCAGAAAGGTCAGAATAGGTTGAAACAATGGTCAAAAACCCAAAATGAAAATTAACAGGCAGTCAAGGCCAGTATTTAGATTTTAAAACTCAAACATGTAAAGAAGTAAACCAGTTTATGTGGGAAATGCCTAGGTAATAAAAGCTACTAAAAAAAAAAAAAATCAATGCACAATCTCACACTGCATTAATAGATGCATACATCATGAGAAATGCTGCACTGGATGAAGCACAAGCTGGAATCAAGATTGCTGGGAGAAATATCGATAACCTCAGATATGCAGGTGACACCACCCTTATGGCAGAAAGCAAAGAAGAACCAAAGAGCCTCTTGATGAAAGTGGAAAAGGAGAGTTAAAAGGTTGGCTTAAAACTCAATATTCAGAAAACTAAGATCATGGCATGTGGTTCCATCACTTCATGGCAAATAGATGGGGAAACAGTGGAAACAGTTCAGTTCAGTCGCTCAGTCATGTCCAACTCTTTGCAATCCCATGGACTGAAGCATGAGAGCCTCCCTATCCATCACCAACTCCGGGAGTTTACTCAAACTCATGTCCCTTGAGTAAGTGATGCCATACAACCATCTCATCCTCTGTTGTCCCATTCTCCTCCCACCTTCAATCTTTGTCAGCATCAGGGTCTTTTCAAATGAGCCCCTTCTTCACATCAGGTGGCCAAAATATTGGAGTTGCAGCTTCAGCATCAGGCCTTCCAATGAAATTCAGGATAGATCTCCTTTAGGATGGACTGGTTGGATCTCCTTGCTGTCCGAGGCACTCTCAAGAGTCTTCTCCAACACCACAGTTCAAAAGCATCAATCCTTCAGCACTCAGCTTTCTTTATAGTCCAACTCTCACATCATACATAACTACTGGAAAAACCATAGCTTTGACTAGACGGACCTTTGTTGGCAAAGTAATGTCTCTGCTTTTTAGCATGCTGTCTAGGTTGGTCATAACTTTTCTTCTAAGGAACAAGCATCTTTTAGTTTCATGGCTGCAGTCACCATCTGTGGTGATTTTTGGGGCCCCCCCCAAAAATAAAGTCTGCCACTGTTTCCACTGCTTCCCCATCTATTTCCCATGAAGTGATGGGACCGGATCCCATGATCTTAGTTTTCTGAATGTTGAGCTTTAAACCAACATTTTCACTTTCCTCTTTCACTTTCATCAAGAGGCTCTTTAGTTCCTCTTCACTTTCTGCCATAAGGGTGGTGTCATCTGCATATCTGAGGTTATTGACATTTCTCCCAGCAATCTTGATTCCAACTTGTGCTTCAACCAGCCCAGCGTTTCTCATGATGTAGTCTGCGTAGAAGTTAAATAAGCAGGGCGACAATATACAGCCTTGACGTATTCCTTTCCCCATTTGGAACCAGTCTTTTGTTCCATGTCCAGTTCTAACTGTTGCTTCTTGATCTGCAACACACATTTCTCAGGAGGTGGGTCAGGTGGTCTGGTATTCACATCTCTTTAAGAATTTTCCAGTTTGTTGTAATCCACACAGTCAAAGGCTTTGGCATAGTGAATAAAGCAGATGTAGATGTTTTTCTGGAACTCTCTTGCTTTTTCGATGATCCAACGGATATCAGCAATTTGATCTCTGATTCCTCTGCCTTTTCTAAATCCAGCTTGAACATCTGGAAGTTCACAGTTCACATACTATTGAAGCCTGGCTTGAAAAATTTTGAGCATTACTTTGCTAGTATGTGAGATGAGTGCAATTGTGCGGTAGTTTGACTGGAAACAGTGACAGACTTTATTTTCGGGGGTTCCAAAAACACTGCAGATGGTGACTGAAGCCATGAAATTAAAAAATGCTTGCTCCTTGGAAGAAAAGCTATGATCAACCTAGAGAGCATATTAAAAAGCAGACATTACTTTGCCAACAAAGGTCCATCTAGTCAAAGCTCTGGTTTTTTCAGTAGTCACGTATGGATGTGAGAATTGGACTATAAAGAAAGCCGAGCGTCAAAGAACTGTTGCTTTAGAATTGTGGTGTTGGGGAAAACTCTTAAGAGTCCCTTAGACTGCAAAGAGATCCAACCAGCCCACAATCATCAGTCCTGAATAGTGGAAGGACTGATGCTGAGGCTGCAACTCCAACACTTTGGCCACCTCATGCGAAGAGTTGACATCAGGAAAAGACCCTGATGCTGGCAAAGACTGAAGACTGGAGGAGAAGGGGACAACAGAGGATGAGATGGTTGTATGGCATCACCAACTCAATGGACATGAGTTTGAGTAAACTCTGGGAGTTAGTGATGGACAGGGATGTCTGGCGTGCTGCAGTCCAAAAATAGGGTTGCAAAGAGTCAAGACACGACTGAGTGACTGAACTGAACAGAATGTCCAAACTGGACTTCCCTAGTGGATCAGTGGTAAAAAAAAAAATCAGCCAGCCAATGAAGGAGACACGGGTTTGATCCCTGGGTCAGGAAGATCCCATAGAGAAGGAAATGGTAACCCACTCCAGTATTCCTGCCTGGGAGATCCCATGGACTGAGGAGCCTGGCAGGCTACAGTCCATGGGGTCACAAAAGAGTCAGACAAGACCTAGGAACCAAATGGCGGCAACAACAAATGTCCAAACTGCAGTGCTACAGCTCTCTAATTAATCAACTCTAAAAAATCCATTTTCCATGTGAATTACTCCCAGATCTTCATCCTAGAAACAATTACAACAAGAATCTACAAACACCATTTAGTTAAAACTCTTAGTTTTAGACCCAGAGTTATTCAAGTATATCTCAGCATTAGAAACATTTTCTTTAATAAGCTTAATTTATTTGTATACATATCAAAATATCAATATACCCTTGAAATAAGGCTCAGATATTATTAAATCCAAATCCCTTTAATAAAAGAGGAAATTAAGAAAATTAAGTAACTTGCTCCAAATGATATAGTTGCCTAGCAAGGGCCACAATCCCCAAATTGTTCCTTTTTTTCTACACCATCTGGGTTTTCAGCCCTCTGTGTCTTTTTTTTAAAACTTCTACTATCCACCAGAGTTAGCAAGCACACCCAAAAAACATCCATCAATACACACTTTATTGTGCTAAGGACAAATTAGCTCAGCAAGAACAAATAACCACAGCACATTATCCCATAAAATATTTTGACATGGTGTGATCACTTACAAGTTTGATAGGCAATATTTGTTACAAAAGGGCATGCTAACATACTAATGACTTTTATTCTTAACCATTAAAGTGTGATTATGTATTAAAGCATTATCCCATATTCCACTTAACATTAGAAAAATAAAGTAAAAGTTATTACACGGATGGAAAAGCTTTTAATGGACATGCTATTGTTTACTGTGCTCATAACCCCTCCCCCATCATAAAATATGCCATTATGAAAATTACTAAAAGATTTTAGACCTTCAAACCTAAACAGCAGGCCAAAGGTTTTCTTGATTTAGGGTAGTATAAACATCTGTGCTCCCTTGCTCCCCCACTCCCCCCAGAAACAATGCCCCTTCAAGAGCCCTTTGGGTACAAAGGTTGTCTGGCAGGCTAATCAAAGGATTCTCTGTGACCTGATGTCCATTCTCTCTTCAGCCCCACCCCCGACCTCCCTGCCTCTTCTCCCACCCTTGATTCAAAGAACACAAGTGGAAAATGAGAACTGATAGAAGGGCAAGTTAGCCAGGCTGTGGCTTATGATCACCAGCATCTGCCAGGCCAGCTCCAGGAGGACCTAGGCACCCCTAAATGAGACCTGGAAGCCTCTCCTTGCTCCAGGGCTCCTCTGGGACCCGTCGTGAAAGGAAGAGGGAACTTTACTGCCAGGATTCCCTCCTCCCCAGTCTCGTCCATTACGGCCCCAGCAAGCTCTTTGTCTGCAACAGCTGTGGGGGGGCAGGCGGCCTTGGAGAGAGGGGAGAGGTCACTCCCTCGCTCCCGTAGCTGCCAATCTCCAAGCCCTCCTGCAAAACAGCCCAACGCACGCACGGGACCGTTCCCTCAGAACCGGTTCGCTCTTCACACACCTTAAGCCGGGGCACACCTTTCTACACAGAGGCACAGACCTAATTACCTCTTTCTGTTACCCACATCCTACACAGGATGATGATTCCCTAGCTAACCTCCCTCTGAATCCACACACACGGGGTTTACACCAGGACCCCCTTCCTTCCTCCTCAATGTATACCCCGGCACATCCCTGAGCCGCGGGCTTCACCCAGCACATCGCACGCAACAGAGGGTCACTTCCATGGCCCCACGGCTTGCCCGCTCATATCCACAGACCCGGGGTCACTCCGAGCCCGGAGCGCCCACCTCTCAACCCAAAAGACACACACACAGTTCACGCTCCATGGCCGATCTGCGACCTCTGGGCCAGCCGCTCCCCTTCCCCACAAGACCCCTCAGAGACCCCAGAGCCCCCCAAGAAGGAACCTCCCCAGCGCACGGTCACTCCCCTGGCCCCTCATCGTCACACAAGCAACAGAAAAGCCCTGCCTCGGGCCGCCCCTTCCCTCCCCTGAGCCTCCACAACACAAACATGCGCTCCCGCGTGCACACCCACGACCACACCGGGAGCCCCGGCCGGCTGCCTCCCACTTGCCGGCCCGGCCTCCTCCCCTCCGCACACGCCCGGCCGCCCGCGCCCAGCCACTTGGCACACACGGACGCACGCACGGCCACTCCCCGGCCCCACGCGGGTCCCCAAGCCCGCATCGCGCGCTCGCGCCCCGCCCGGAGCCCTCGCTCACGCTCGGCCCGGCTCCCGGGACCCCCCACGCCCCGGCCTGGCCGGGCCGCGTCGCGGGGACCAGGCGGGAGGAGGCGCGGGGGCGAAGGAAGGAGGGGCGGCAGAGGCGCGCTCCGGCCGATCCTACCTGAGCAGTTGATGCTCTTGCCTTTGCCGCCGGGACAGTCCCCGCCGCCGCCGCCACCCGGGGGCTGGTTGGACGCGCGGCTCCCGGGCAGAGAGAAGGCGAAGAGCAGAAGCACCGACGTGTAGCAGCAGAAGGCGAGCGGGGGCGCGGCCGGCAGCCGGAGCGGCGCCTCAGCGGCCACGGCGCCCATGGCTGGCGCCCCTGGACGGCGGGAAGCGCAGGGAGCCGCAGGCCCGGGGCATCCAGCCGCGCGCCGGGAGCCCCGCCGCTGCCTCGGCGCCTCCTAGCAGCCGCGCCGCTGCGCCGGGGAGCGGCCCCTCAGCATCCCCGCTCCACCCGCAGCGCCCGCCAGGCCCGGGCCAGCCGCGCTCGGGACGGAGTCGGAGGGTCGGGGCGAGTGCGCGCGAGCGTGCGAGCCCGCGCGGGGAGACCGAAGCCGGGGCACGAGCGGGCGCGCGCGCGCGCGCGGCGGGCGGGGGTCGCGGGGCAGGGTCAGGCCCAGCCCCTCGCTCGACTCCTCGCCTTCCCTTTGTGTCCGCGGCCGTCGCCGCCGCGTCACAAAGACCCCGGCCCGCCCGGTGCGGGGCGCGTGACAGAGCCGCCGGCGGGAGGGGTGGCTGCGACCCCGCCCCGCGCACACCCCCAGCGCCCGCGCCCGCAGCTCCGCCCCCGCCCGCGGCCGGCGCCGCCTCCGGGGGAGCTATTGTTCCTGCGGCGGGGCGGGAGCCCTGGCGGGGGTTCGGGGGCGCGGCCGCCCTTCGGTCCAGCCACCCGGGGCCCGCGGGCGCCGAGCAGGCTCCGAAGGCGTTACCCTGACAGACGTTTTTGCCGCCCTTTTGTGAGCGTGTTTGAAGCGTTTCCTTGGCCCAGCAGTTTGGCCGGGAAAAGGGCAGGTGGGCTATTAGATAGCTATTTCCTAGGTGAAGAAACAGCCGCGGGAAGTGAAGGTGACTTGTCCAAGGTCACCTACGAGGAAGACGGGCAGGACTCCAGAATTAGAACTCACGTTCTGACTCCAGCTTTGTCGTTCTTAGAGATGGGGGTAAAGGGCTGAATTACCGGGATCCTCACCCTTACCCAATTCCCACAAACACCAACTGAATTTAAAATAGTTTTTAGAATTCTGTATTGCCCTCTCCCACTAAGAATAGCTAATATTTGGATAGAATTTTCATATGTACACGACCTGGACAAATTCCCTCCAGTTCTTTCTGACGGCCCTACAAAGGAGTTTTCACTCTCATACCTCTTCTACAGAGGAGGAAGTTGAGAGCAAGAGAGGAAAAGTGATCCGACTCCCAACCCAGTGCTCTTCCTACCACACTGCGAAATGAGTGAGACCCAGCCACAGCAATAAAATGATGGACTGAACTGTTTGAAATTCCTCTACTTTTTTCATTCTGTTATGCTGCCTCTCACCTCAGAAGGAATTTATAAATCTCGTTGAAAAACTGATGAATTTGACTCATAAAATTTTTTAATGTGTGGAAAGCTGCCACGGGCAAAACCACAGTAGGGATAATTTCTTCAATGTAAATAGGAGACAACACAATATAAATTAGGAATAAAAGGTTGATAGAGTAAAAAAAAAATAAAAATGGGGCGCTAACGTTTTATTCACATTATTTAAATACAGACAATAAATATAAAAAAGATATTTAAACCCAGCAGTAGTAAAAGGCAGATTAAACCGACAAGCTTTCTTTTCCTGTTGATGACTAAAAGAGATAGAAGAAATGACAAAGTGAAAGCTGCTCAGTCGTGTCCAACTCTTTGCTACCCCATGGACTATACAGTCCATGGAATTCTCCAGGCCAGAATACTGGAGTGGATCGCCCTTCCCTTCTCTAGAGGATCTTCCCAACCCAGGGATTGAATTCTGGCCTCTGGAATTGCAGGCGGATTCTTTACCCATCTGGGCCACAGGGGAAGCCCAAAAGAAATGACAAAACCTTGCTTTATTAATTTATGTTTGAGGTGAGCAATTCAACTGTGTATCAGAAACCTTTAAAACATTTATCCTTTAATCTAGCAATTCCAAGAATTGGAATGTATCCTAAAGAAATAATTGGACAAGAGCACAAAATGTCTATATGAATATCCATCACAGCCTTTTTATAATAGTAAATATCATCTAAATGTCCATCTGTGGGAACTAAAGTATGGTACCTCTTTTTGCAATGGAGTATTATGCAGCTTTAGCAATGATGATTAGGTTAGTGTTTACTGAAATGGAAAAAAGGATACCAGTGAGTATGTGTAAGAAAATCTTATTTTTATGAAATAGACATGTGTGTGTACATAGCCATAGGAAAATAGATCAGAAGAATATAGTGATATATTAGCAGTGGTTATCTCTAAAAAGTAAGCTTATCAGTAAGACCCCTGTCCTTTATACTTTTCTGTGTTTTTTGAGTTTTTTTCAATGAAAATTTTTGTTAAAACTTTAAAAAGCTATTTTCTTTTAAATTATATTTTCATCATGCTTTTTATATAAATTCACATTTGAAACATTTTACTAAGATTGCCTCAAACCTAAACTGGGCTGTGGCATGGCAGTTATTACAGCTGAAATTCAACTAGCTTCTGCATTAGGTGTGATCTCAGGTTCCTGACTGCCAAGCCACAGCTAAAGGCTCCTTCTCAGACCATTCCTTCAACAGCTTCTCCATTAAACATGACCTCCCCAGTGATTTTTTCCTGCCATGTGTTTTGGCTCTCCAAACGCCAGTCTTCTGCTTTTAATTTTCATTTGACTGCTAACCATAGTCCAGGAAGAAATACTACGAGGAGACAACCCTTAAATAAAACCAAAAACCCTATGGCCAGAAATCACAGATCATTTATTTCTGCATCTTTCTCCAAATCAGGTAAGAAAAATTTAACACAGATTTCTCAGAAGTTTTCAAATTGAAAAGGACTGTACTTCAGAAACAGGAGTCCTCTGACTTCAATCATTCAGTCTCAGAGAGGAAAAAAGATCTTAAGAGGTACAAACTTCCATGTATAAAATAAATAAGCTACAAGGATATATTGAACAGCACAGGGAATACAGCCAACATTTTATAACTTTAAATGAAATATAATCTATAAAAATTCTGAATCTCTGTTATATACTTGAAACTAACACATAAATCAACTATACCCCAATAAATTTTTTAAGTTAAAAAAATCTTAGTGGTCATCTAATAGAATCCCCATCACATGCTTTAACTTTGGTGATCTACTCAGACAGCAAAAGAGTGGGGAACTCACTACATAAAAACCACCCAGAGGAAACTTCCCTGGTGGTTCAGTGGTTAGAAACCCACTGAAGGTGGGGGGTGTGGGGAGGGTGCAGATTCAATCCCTGGTCTTGGAACTGGGATCCCATATGCTGCAGAGCAACTCAGCCTGCTTACTGCATGCCGCAACTAAGACCCAAAGCAGTCAAATATATATATATATATTTTTACATCACCCAGTAAGTTTTAAAAGAATATAGATTTCTGAATACGACTCCAGGAATTCTGGGGGAAGCTCAAGTATCCCTTATTTACTTTAAAGTCGTCTAAGTAATTCACATACACTGTCAGTTTGGAAACCCCTGGCCTATCAATCAGTGATTGCTCCATAACAACTACAAAATGGCAGCAACTCACCATAGTAAACACTCATTTCTCATAGGTCTGGGGGTTGACCATAAGCTTGGCTGGGCTCCAAACTGCAGGTTCAACTGGGCTTGGCTCCTGTGTGCAGGTTGAGTTCTGATCTTCTCCAGGCATATGCACTTTGGGGCCCCAGCTGAAGGGGCAGAACCTGAGGGAACCTGTTTTTATGGAGGTGGCAGAGGTACAAGGGGCATAACCAACTGTGCAAACACTTCACACCCCTCTTGTACATGTCTGCTATGATGCCACTGGCTAAAACAAGTCTCATAGCTGAGCCCAGAGACAAAGAGGTAGAGAAGTCTGTTCTTCTTAGGGAGGTAAGAAGGAGTTACTATGGAATAAACATTTTTTAACAAGGATCTGTCAGAGATTCTATACCTGAACACCATGGATTATGCTCTATCAGAATGTTTTCAGTTCCAAGTCACAGAAAACGGAACCCAAATTAAACAAAAAGAGACTTATTGACTCAGGTTTTTAGGGAAAAAAAGAAACAGAGGTAATGCCCTCTCCTTTTAGTTGATTTTTGTCCTCAATAAAACTTCATTCATGGAAAACATTGCATTCCTTCAAGAAATCTCATTGCATTCTTTCAAGCCTCTGGAAGCAAGAGATAGTCCTGCCTTGCTAGGGGATAAGGGGGTGATATATCTAAAAAATTAATCATTACAACTCGGTATGATAAACCCTAGATAGAAATATAGGGGGGTGGGGGAAAGAGAAATAAATGGCAAATCCTACTTCACACTCCCAACCCAGCCAAAATTCTGACTTTTCTAGACCCCCTGCTAGAGGGTCTAGCAGCATAATAAAGCCCCGATAAGCGGTAATGAGAACTCTGGGACTGACAAATTGGCCTTGGTAAGAAAGAATCATAGTACTTGAATTCAGTTCAAAAACGCTGGAAAGACTTATGGCGCAGCACCAATACAAGCCTGGGATTGACCTCTGACCCAGCTCGAGAAATTGGACACCACTTCCTGGACAGAGGAGTGTTTTTAAAAAATGAAAAGAGTAGGGAGTTCCCTAGTGGCCTAGTGGTTAGAATTTCGGGCTATCACCGCCGTGGACCAGGTTCAATCTCTGGTGGGGGAAATGAGAACCCACAAACTGCACAGTACAGTCAAAAACAAAACCAACAACAATGGAAGTCATTCATTCATTCAACAAATTTATACTGAAGGTCTACTCCTGGTCCCTGAAAACGTACAGTGATGAGTACAACTGATAAGGTCCCTCTCCTTATGAAGTTTACAATCAAATATTAATCAGTTATACAAATAAAAGTAAAATTGCAACAGTATTGACAGAGGCTATGGAAAGGAAAGTCAGAGGTTTCTCTGAAAGAATTGTACTCGTGCTTAGATCAGGAGGATAAGTTAACTAGGTGAAGAGGGGAATGTTCCAGGCAGAAGAAAAATCAGAACAAGGGCCTGTGAATTCATATGAATGCCAGCCAGCATAGTGGGGACAGAGAACAAGATGAACTGGTTGTAAACTTCAACAAATATTTACTGAGCACCTACTATAAATTACACACTGTTCTAGATGCTGAGAAACGGTAGTGAATGAAACAAAGTCGCTGCTTCTCATGGAACTTATAGTCTAGTGCAGAGACCTATATGATATAATATCATTGGTGGAAGAGAATAATTGTTGGATTGAGCCATAACAATAGTAACTATAATTCTCTGAAGACCTGCTACATCGCAGGTACTTCCAGGCACTTCCTATTACTTGTCACTAATTTTCCCATCTACCCTGTTGGTAGGTATTGGTTCCATTTTATAGATGAGGAAACTGAGGCTCGTGAGGTTAAGTAACCTACCTAAACCACAAAGCTAGGACATTGGAGTCACCTGGCCCCTCTGACTCCAAAGCCCCATCACATCACAAGCATGAGCAGGTGGAGAAGCATCATCACCTGATAAAAGTTGGCACAAAGATTGGCACCACTAATACTGCAGGGTGTACAAAGGTATGCACAGGCCATCCTGGGCCCCCTGCCAGGCATCAGGAGACTTTTGTTAGGGCTTCTTGTCATCATAAGCAGTGGTTATTGTGATTACATTGCTCATAATTACAACTCCAGTTGAAGGTACCATTCTTGTTACCCACACGGCCTTAATGGCCCTCAGTTCTGTAGATGGACAGAAGCCAAGGAGGCCGGGGTTACAGATATTTGAACCAAAAGTGCTGTGGGAATCCACAGATGTAGCGTCACTCTGCCTTGAGAACAGGCTTCACCACTGTAATTGTGTATATTTGAAAGGCGCCTCACCCAAACAGTCCCTCTGAGTGGGTAAAGAGACTGAGGAGCCACCTCTGGGTATGTCCTGAAGGTCTTCTTGTCATTCAGTTGCTCAGAATTGCTCTGAATACAGAATGCAGATTTTCTTCATCTTTCAGCAAATGGAAATTTTCAGCTGCAATTCAAACATTTCTCCAAAGGTTTAACTCATAAAAGGATTGTACCAAAAAAAATAGCTTCTCGGACAGTCACCCATAAATTGTAGTAAGAGTTATAGCATAGTAAGTAAGAGTATAAGCTCTGAAACCAAACCGCCTGGTTTTGCATCTTAACTCTGCCACTTGGAAGCTTAATGACCTTGGGCAAGTTACTTCAATTTTCTGGGCCTCAGTTTCATAATCTGTAACACGGAAATAAATTTTTTAGTTACTTCATAGGCTTGTGGTAAGGATAAAATGGGTTTGCATAGATAATGTGCTTAGAACAATGTTTAGTACATTGTAAATATTTAATAAATAATTGGGTAGAGGTAGTAATGGCATAATAAGCAAATAAATGTTAGCTATTATCAGTGGCAGTAGCCATTAACTGCATTTACATTCTAGGCTAAGAGCTCCACATGTATTATCTAATGTAACACTCCCAAAATCCTAATGGGGAAGGTGCTTTTATTATTCTCATTCTGTAGATGAAAAAACTGAGGTTTGGAGAAATTATTTCCCCAAGGTCACACAGCTAGTGGACAGTAGGACTTGGGACTCAAACTGAGGTCTGTCTGACTCCAAAGCCTATGGTCACCCTTAAAGTTGGCAGTCTAAAGAGCTCATCTGATCTGGCTGGCTTCTACAGAGCCCTGCAAGAGGGCAGCCGGGTGACTGGCAGGGGCAGCCCAGCTACTAGAAGGGAAATTGTGATAATTAGCCATGTGGGTCAAAGGGAAGGGACAAGAGCCTGGAAACTTGAGAAGAGCATCCACTGGGCTTAAGACTCATGAAAGAGAAGTAAGGCAAGGAGTTAAGTACAGGGAGGAATTAGAGTGAGTCAACTGGAGCTAAATAATTCTCTTTTACCACTGTGTATGTTTAAGTATGTCAGCTTGATTCTGTATGTACACATATGTACTGAGCATATGCCATTTGCTATGTGTATATATGTAATGAGTGTATATCAGCTTGCCTCTGTATATATGCATAAGTGCCAAGCATATGTCCTTTTACTCTCTGTGTGCATATGTAGGGAATGAGTATATATAAGGTTGCCTCTGAGAATGTGTATGCTTGCATATTTGAGTGTGACAGATGGACCCTGTGTTTGCACATGCACATTTACATGTGTGTATCCATGCACACATCACTGTATAGAGCAACTCAGCAGTACATGTACATGTGAGCTTGAATGAAGTCAGTGATTTTCTTTCTCTTTCTCCCTTGGCAACCAGTTGAAAATTATTCCCTACAGTCTGATGGCCTTGTAACTCATCGTCGGGATCAACATAGTTAGATTCAGCTTTTGGTCTGGGCTCCTACTGAAGGGAGTTGTAAAGGCAAAACAGCAAGACCACACACTAAAGCTGTTTCTCTCAAAGCAGAATAAGAGTGGTGAGACCTCGGGCAGCTCTGATATTGGTGATTTCAACAACAGTGGGAGCAGGGGTCAGAGTAGGGCATGGAGAGCAAGGACACGTAATGCCATTCATCCAACATCCATCCAAGAATATAGAGAGATTGCCCATTACATGCCAGGCAACCATGGTAGGCAGTGAGGAGGCAGAGGTAAACCAGATAGACACAGTCCTTGTCTTACTGTCTAACAGGAAGTCAGATTTTAGACGGCAAATTTCAATAATGAAGGATGTTGTGAAGGATGTGTGAAAGCATCAGTCAGGGACCCTAACTCCAAGGGGTTGGGTACTAGTATAAGGAAAGCTTCCCCTAAGAAGTGATATTTAAGCCAATCCTGGAAGACTGATGAAGAGCTAAAAGGGAGTAGAGAGGGGACAGTATTCTATGAAGGACGTTCAACCTGTAAATGATAAGAATATGGCAAGTTTAAGAAACAGAGAAAAGGCAGCTGTGGTTGAAGCCTGAAGACTGAGGAGGCAAATGACACAAAGGATGAAGTTAGAGACCAGACCACATAGGGCCTTTTAAACCAGAGTAAGGATTCATATTTGATCCTATGATTATCCTGCTCAGATTTACGTCTTTAAAAGATTACTTGGTTATGAAACATTGTAAATCAACTATACTTCGGTTTCAAAAAAAGAGTACTTGGTTATCTGCATGAACCGTAAGGTATGTTAATTATATCTCAATGACACTGTTGAAAAATAGCTTGGGCTGTAGTGTGCATAATGGATTGGAAAGGCAAAATGTACCCAAGAAAACCACAAGAGAAAAATTGCAGTAGTCTAGGTAAGGGATCATGGTGGCTTGAAACTAGGGAAGATGAGGATAAGTAAAGGAATTAGCTTACGGGGGTAAATTCAACAGAATTTGGTGACTGACTAGACGTGGGAGTGAAGGAGAGAAAGTGTCAAGCCATGGTTATCCCTAGGTTCAAGGATATTTACTAAAATGGCCAACTCTGAAGAAGAAGCAGGTTTGGAGAGAGGATGATGGGCTCAGTTGTAGGCACATTGAGTTTGAGGGGACAGTGAGGTATCTATCACTAGGACATCCAGTACCAGTTGGATTTATAAGTCTGTTGCTCCTGAGAGATTTACACGGAACACATAAGTATGGAAGACATCAAATAAAAATTTATTGAAGTCATGGAAGTCGGTGTGACATCTTAAAAGTGTATAAGATACAGTTGACCCTTGAAAAACATGGTTTTGAACTACAAGAGTCCACTCAGTTGTTTTTTTTTTTTAATAAAACGGTACCATGGTGAAAGTGAAGTCGCTCAGTCATTTCCGACTCTTTGTGACCCCGTGGACTGTAGCCTACCAGGCTCCTTCATCCATGGGATTCTCCAGGCAAGAATACTGGAGTGGGTTACCATTTCCTTCTCCAGGGGATCTTCCCTACCCAGGGATCGAACCCGGGTCTCCTGCATTGGAGGTAGATGCTTTACCCTCTGACCCACCAGGTACTACACCGTAAAAGGTTGGTTGACTCCTTAAACACAGAGCTGTGGATACGGAGGGCCAACTGTAAAGTTATATTCAGATTTTCAACTGTGAGGGGGGTTAGTCCCCCTAGCCCCCATGTTGTTCAAAGGTAAACTTACTATAAAATTAGAAGAGGGCCCAGGCTAGGGAAATCTACTCAATGTTCTATGGTGACCGAAATAGGAAGGAAATCCAAAAATCAGGGGATTTATGTATACATATAGCTGATTCACTTTGCTCTACAGCAGAAACTAACACAACATTGTAAAGCAACTATATACTCCAATAAAAATTAATTAAAAAAAAAAAGAGGGCTTCTCTGATAGCTCAGTTGGTAAAGAATCCGCCTGCAATGCAGGAGACTCCGGTTTGATTCCTGGGTCGGGAAGATACGCTGGAGAAGGGACAGGCTACCCACCCCAGTATTATTGGCCTTCCCTGGTAGCTCAGTTGGTAAAGAACACGCCTGCAGTGCCAGAGACCTGGGTTCCATGCCTGGGTTGGGAAGATCCCCTGGAGAAAGGAAAGGCTACAAGGCTTCCCTGGTGGCTCAGAAAGTAAAGAGACTGCCTGCAGCACGGGAGACCCAGGTTCAAACCCTGGGTTGGGAAGATCCCCTGGAGAAGGAAATGGCAATCCACTCAAGTATTCTTGCCTGGAAAATCCCATGGGCAGAGGAGCCCGGCAGGCTACAGTCCATGGGGTCACAAAGCAACTATAGAGTCCATTAAAAATTAATTAAAAAAAAAAAAAAAGAAAGAAGAGGGTCTAGGCTGAATCCCTGAGGATCTCCAATGATGGGAACTGTGAAAGAACTGCCAGAAAATTAGAAGGAAACCAGGAAAGAACAGGGTCACAGTGACCAAGGAACAAAATGTTTCAGGATGGAGGACGTGCCCACCTAGTCAAATGCTGCTGAAAGGTCAAGCAAAATGAGTCCTGAATAGTGTCCAATGGATATAGTCACTTGAAGTCATCAGTGATCTAAGCAAGAGCCATTTGGTGAAATTGTAGGGGCAGGATCCAGATTGGAGCCTTCTGAGAAATGAGTAGGAAGTAGGAAGTAGAAACAGAACGTTTGGACAGCTTGACTGTGAAGAGAAGAAGAGAAACAGAGCTAGAGGTGACTGGGTGGAGGAGAGACTTTTTGAGATGAGACTGTAAAATACTGAAAACAATGATAAAGATCCTGGGGTGGGGGAGTTGACTGTACAACACAGGAAAAAGGATAATCAGGAGTGTAAGGTTCTTGAGAAGACAAGGAGGTGTGGAATTCAAAGCGCAGATGGGGGTACTGACTTTTGAGGAAGAAACTTTCTTCTCTGAAACAAGATAGAAGAGTGGAGGGTGACATGGGGGTTGCAGATATGGTATTGAGACACTGAGGAACATCCTGAATCTTGGCTTCTGTGTCTCTCTGAAAAGAAAGGGGGCAGGTGCAGCCTGGGATTTGGGGGAGGGGGGGGCAGTGCTGCATCCAAAGGTGGCTGAAGGCACCTTTGGCCCCACGGTAATCTCCATCAGCTCCCTCTAGGCTGCTCCACTCCAGTCTGCATCACCATCTTTACTGTGATCGGTTGCATTCTCTCAGTCTTACATAAAAAGTTACTTTTTCTTTAAACTGACTTATGAGAGTTCTAAGGGAAATGATCTCTTAAGAAAGTTTGGGCAAAGTGGACCCTCGAGTCAGTATGACTCGAGGTAACCTAAATTCAGATTCTCTCCAATCTAGCATGCCTTCTATTCTATAGAAATGAAAGTGATAGTCAATCAGTTGTGTCTGACTCTTTTCTACCCCATGGACTGTAGCCTGCCAGGCTCCTCTGTCCCTGGGATTCTCCAGGCAAGAATACTGGAATGGGTTGCCATTTCAAATGCTGGCAAATGGTCAAGAGTGATTTAATCACCATTTTGCAATCACCATGAAATAACTGATTTGAGTAATGATCACCTACGGATGCTAAAACTGTGGTGAAAGGTTGTAGGGGACAGGATATTCACGCAGTCTTAAAATATCACCCCACAGATAACTTATTAACTATAAACAAAAGGAGATAACTTTATAATGGAAAAATACAGTAGATGCTGCCTTTGCCAGGTGATAAAATTTAGCCTCACCAACAGTGGGGCGGCTTTTGACCACACAGCTCTGGAAAGGATGTAATGAGAGATAGGTGACATTATCTATAAGATAGTCTTGCCAAAGAAGTTTAACCTGAATTTAATCACGAGGAAGTAATCAAATAAATCCAGAACATGGGGCACATTGATGAGGCCTGGACTTTAAAAGGAATTTAATGTCAGGAGAAATAATAAAGGAAAGAGGTTTCTTCTAAATTAAATTAGGCTAAAGACACAAAACAACCAAATGCAATAAACCTTGATTGGATCTGAGAAAATAAACAGCAATAAAAGACATTCTTAAGACAACTAGAGAAATGTGAATGTAGACTACATATAGATATTATGTAGTAACTTAGAAGATATTACTAAGTTAATATTAATTTTCTTCCATGTAATAATGGGATTGTGGATGTAGGAGCACGCTGAAGAATTAAATGGGGAAGTGTCAAAGTCTGCAACTTTCAAGTGGTTCAAAGAGCGAGAAAAGCAAACTATTAACAATTGGTGAATCTAGGTGAGGGATTAAAAAAAGGATTTTTAAAAAATTCAATGCAATTTATTTCATTACTTCAAACATATTTTTTTTGCCATGACCTTGGATAGCTTTTTGTGCTTCTTAGTATGCTAAATTAGATAGAAATCTTGAAAAGCATCATAGCAAGAAAAATGCTCTGCAAAGCTTTTTAGACATAAAAGAATTTCTAATTTGTGTAGGAGTATAAGTGAATATATGGTAAAATGGGAGAGAGGACCACAAAATAACAAAAAGAAAACTCTCTGGGAGTTGAAGACCTTTGTGTCTAGCACTTAACCTGTGGAGGTGTCTGTTTCCTCATCTGCAAAGCAGGGGTAATAATATTGCCTTTGTCATCCTGTGGTCCAGGCATAGGAGAAACAGGATAGGAAAAGACTTTATAAACTGGAAATAGGAATGGAAGTCATACTATTGTGATGTTCTGTTAGCAATGGTTCTTGAGCTTTATTACACCTACCAAGCAACAGGGAAGCTTGTTAAAAGCATAGATTCCCAGTCTTGCCCTCAGAGATTCTGATTTCAGTAGGTCTGGGTACTGGTCCAGAACTTGCTTTGGGGAAGCACACCAGATTCTCTGATGCAAGAGATCTGAAACACTTAGGAAGCCATCGAGGACGTAGTTGTTGTTGAGTCGCTCAGTCATGTCCAACTCTTTGTGACCACATGGTCAATAGCCCCACAGGCTCCTCTGTCCGTGGGATTTCCCAGGCAAGAAAACTGGAGGGGGTTGCCATTTCCTTCTCCAGGGGATCTTCCCAACCCAGGGATAAGAACCTGTGTCTCCTGTATTGGCAGGCGGATTCTTTACCACTGAGCCACCAGGGAAGCCTGCCATGGAAATTACTGTGATCTAAAATCCTTGCTACTCAATGTTTGGCCCATAGATTGGCAACATCACTAGCCCCTGGAAGCTTGTTGGGAATGCAAAATCTGGCTCTACTCCAGACTGACTGAATCGGAATCTACATTTTCAAAGAGATGCCAAGGTGATTCTAATGCACGTTAACATTTGAGAAGCACCACAAGACAGATGTGTGACCTCTCTTTCGCCTTGGTCACTGATTCTCAGCTTGCTGTCAGAAGAACTGGCTACCACCTTTGCCACCGCTGTTCCCTTTAATCTCGTGTAGCTCTTCTCTCTGCTTCATTTTGTTTCTGGCTAACAGATTCCTAACAGATGTTGATAAACATAACCAGCCATAAACAGGCTAATCAAATCATACTAACTCAGGATCTAAATCTAGTTGAGCTAAATATGCAATTTTTTATTGCAGTAAAATACCATAAAAGTTACCATCTTCGCCATTTTTAAGTGTAAAGTTCAGTGATGTAAAGTACATTCACATTGTTGTGTAACCATCTGTAAAACTTTTGGTATCTGACTTTGAATGACACTTAACCTCTCTAAGCTTCATTTCATTATCTTTAAAATATGGATAATATTCCTACTCCTACAGAGTATTTTAAGAATAAAATAATATATTAACATGCTTAGGGACCATAAAAGATATTCAACAAATGCTAACTTCCATCCTTTGAAGTAGGTTTCCAGGCAGCCCTGGATGTTCACAACAGATATCATCTACTGAAAGCAACTGATGAAGTGTTAAAAGCATATACAAAAATCTACACATTCTGGGTACATTACTGCCTTAGAACAGGGCAATTTGTAAAATAGAAGGATTCTATAATCTATAGAAGTGGCAATTTAAAAGAGCTAAAGTAAACAGCAGCTAATTACATCTTATTGGGAAAATTACATTTGGGAACCAACAACCTTTATGTACACCTTATATAGAAATTCTTGTATTGCTTGTATTTGGTTTATTTTAGAAACAGTTTAAGTATAATCATTATGCTAATTCAATAACTTTCACAAATAGCACTTTCAACTTTGAAGTTGACCCACTTGGATGGATGATCTGAATTCCATTTACGTACACATTGGGCATCCCAAGTGGCCCTAGTAGTAAAGAACCTGTCTCCCAGTGCAAGAGACATAAGAGACACGGGTTCGATTCCTGGCTGGGGAAGATCCCCTGGAGGAGGGCATGGCAATCCACTTCAGTATTCTTGCCTGGAGAATCCCATGGACAGAGGAGCCTACCAGGCTACAGTCCATAGGGTCGCAAAGAGTTGGATACAACTGAAGCAATTTTGCACGCCTACACATATACACATTATCTTTTAAGGAGAACGGTAAATTGAAAACTTGTGCTACATGTAGTAACTTGAAAAGATCAGTTTAACTTCAGAATCAGATGAATTAGAACAAGGGAAGGGAATTTAGAGATCCTCTCCTCCAACACCCTTATTTTACACACAGGGGAATTATATTAATCCAGAGAGTGATGAGTGGGTCCAGAGCCCAGGTTGCAGGAGTGCGTCCTGGTGTCACTTGACCCTGAAGGATGGGTAACACTTCAGCAAGTAATGGGGAGAGGTTGTAGAAAGGCTGACAGTATTCCAGGTAGAGGGATCAACAGAAGTAATTTCTCAGAGCCTGGCTCTGAAAACGAGAGGTGATGAGTGTGTTCGGGGATTGTCACAGAGTGGGAAGGCTGGAGGGAGAAATTAAGATGAAGTTTCGTGATGGAAGAAGAGAGTCTTGGATTGTCCTATGACACAGAATATCAGAAGAAAGGTGCAGGGTTTGCGGGGTGGGGTGGGGCATTGTATAGTTTGTGTGGCCCTTTCATTTTTATATTCTCATGTAATCATTTTGGCAATCTTGAAAAGTAGATATTTTACAGATGATGGCCTCATATTCGGGAGGCCATGTTCTTTGTAAAGCAAAGACTTGAATGCAGGCTCTGAATAGAAAGACTGTATTCTGATTCTTATAAGCATGAGCTCCAGAGCCAGGCCACTTAGGTTCAAATCTCTCTGGCCCAATTTAGAAGCCATCTGATCTTAAGAGGAAAAAAAATAATAATAATAACAACTAAAACTTAGAGTGTCTGTGTGCCAAGCTTTGTTCTAAATACATACAAGTACTCATTTAATCCAACAGCCCTAGGATAGGTATTCTATTATTAAGTAAATAAAGTTGCTCAGTTGTGTCCAACTCTTTGCCACCCCAAGGACTGTAGCCTACCAGGCTCCTCAGTCCGTGGAATTTTACAGACAAGAGTACTGGAGTGGGTTGCCATTTCCTTCTCCACGGGATCTTCCCAACCCAGAGGTCGAACCCGGGTCTCCCACATTCCAGGCAGACGCTTTACCATCTGAGCCACCCTATTTTAAAGCCTCTCCCTCCAAAAAAGAAAAAGAAGAAGGAACTGGGATGCATTTCCCCCCTAAATTCTCTGTTCTCAGTTCATCATCTAATCTCAACTCCTTGGCATTCCACTCATAGCCTCCCCACTGGTGTCACTGCGTATTGGGTCACCAGTGTTCTTGCCTGGAGAATCCCAGGGATGGGGGAGCCTGGTGGGCTGCCGTCTATGGGGTCTCGCAGAGTTGGACACGACTGAAGCGACTTAGCAGCAGCAGCAGCCCCTCACCAGCTTCATGCTTAGTTGCTCAGTCATGTCTGACTCTCTGCAACCCTGTGGGCTTTAGCCCACCAGGCTCCTCTGTCCATGGAATTCTCCAGGCAAGAATATGGAGTGGGTTGTCATTCTCTTCTCCAGGGGATCTTCTTGACCCAGGGATCGAACCTGGGTTGCCTGCATTGCAGGCATATTCCTTATCATCTCAGCCACCAGGGAATCCTCCCCCTCACCTGCTTAAGAGGCGTCTGCTTCCCTCCCCCTGTCTTTTGGCTCAATCACATGACTTGCCTTGGCCAAGGTGATATTGGCAGCTATCACACTGACACTTGAAATGTGCTTTCCCAGGTGGGCTTGCCCTCTCGTCCTTCTGCCGTCACTACGAGGAGGGCTTCCCCTGGACAGCTCCTATCCCTGCAGCTTGGGGCTCCAAGCAACCCCAGCAGTGCCCCCAGACTTCTGAGTGACTAGAGTGACCACCTTCCATTCCTACAGAACGTGTAACACCAGCCCACCCCAAAAACTCTCTGAGGCTCAATAGAAATCTAGAACCAAATGCACTTCACCAGCAGAGCACCAGTCTGAGTTTCCTTCTTGGTTGCTCTAGAAGCTAAACCAGATGATGAGGAAAAAAAGAACTGGAACCTTAACTTTTTTTTTTTTCCTGCACTGCACAGCCTATGGGATCTTAGTTCCTTCACTAGGGATCAAGCCTAGGCGCCAGGCAGTGAAGTGTAGAATCCTAACCACTGGACCACCAGGGATTTCCCTTGGACCTTAACTTCTGCTGCTTACAGTAGTTCCATTATAACAGGTCCTTTTGATTAAAATCAGCCAATTTCTTAAACAATGGGGTTTGTAATTTTTTTCTCCCAACAAACCCATAAAAGAGAAAACTCAGGCCAGAACCTAATTAAATCTCTTGACAGTTACTGGGAGTTATGACAGGGAACTCAAATTTATGGCTAGAGAACCCCCCACTCTGATGAACATACATGGTGAGTCTTCCCCTCCACACTGGCAGTGCTGTGGAAATATTCAAGTGGAACTGGAGCTGTTATTCCCCTCACTCAGGAGTAGCAGGAACCCCATTCTGTCTACCCTAATCAGTGGCAACAGTCAAAAACCTTCACGCACAAAATCTGGGCATCTGGAGAATGTAGAAATAGAAGTTTTTCCACCTAATGATGATAAACTGCACTGTTAGGTTAATAATCAGCTTGCAAACCCTACTATTACATTGGGTAATAGAGGTTCAATAGATATGTTCTTTAAAAATCTTACATAAATCACTCTTTATCTATAATCAAATCTCATTTTAAATGAACCAAAGCGCTGTTTAAAGAAATGCTATGGTGAAATTTTTCACATACCTCCCAAAATCAGTCTGGTATCTGTTATGGAACTTTTCTCTAGTGGGTATTCCTAAAGCATGGTATCTCCTTGGGATTCTTCCCCTACAGAGTAGCATCTCTACAGGGTTGAATCCATGTCACAATGACAACAATAATGTTAAAACGCTTTACATCACTCTTTATTTCAAAAGTGCTTTACTAACAGAGACTAATCTTTACAACATTCAAGGGAGGTAGATAAGTATTACACCACTGTCACAGATGGAGAAACTGAGGCAGAGATTAGTAAGTTGTGTTGAAGGGCATAACATATGGCACAATTAGGAAAAGAATTTGTTGCAGTCATGAATCACTGGCGACCTTTCCCGTGACATCCGAGTTCCACCAACACAGAAGGAGCGGATGCCGCAAGGAAGCAGATGGTCGATATTACGGCTAGGCTAAGGCTACACACTTCACCCTGTTGATACCACATGTTCAATATGCTGGGTGTTGGCAAGTATCTCCCTCACACACATTCACAGGTGACTCCAACTCTAAAACAGGGGTCAGTGGAAACTGTAGTGGGTGCAGATGGAGGGGCTGCAGAAATAGGGCTGGGAAGGCAGAAGATAGAAAAGGGCAAGGAAGAAGAAGAGGATCAGCTGGGAAACAGCTCAACAGAAAGGATAGCGGCAGCAGAAAAGAAGTGAGCTATTCCATTTGGACAGCTCAGACATCTAGAGATGCTATTAAAAGAGTAATTCTTTGCAATGACATTAGAGTCACTCTTCATGGCTTTGCCAAATATAATTATCAGGTCCTTCTGACATTCCCGGGAGGCAGAACCGTTCCTCTCCCCTGGCCCAGACCAAGTGCTGATGTAATCGACCTGACACTGCAGAAGCTGTTGACAACTCAAATACACTGCCCCCACCATGCCTCTTTCCTTCTGTTGGCTCTTGTCTTAAAAATAAATAAACAAATAAAAACAATGTATTTTTAAGATTCTCCCTGAAAAGCTCCTAAAATACTTCCTAATTTTTAATGCA
The DNA here is from genome assembly GCF_910594005.1 of Cervus elaphus. NCBI lineage: Eukaryota > Metazoa > Chordata > Mammalia > Artiodactyla > Cervidae > Cervus > Cervus elaphus. The sequence goes on from NC_057830.1 coordinate 21,267,963, forward strand.
AACTAAGGTAGGATTCTATGTTTGATTATTGTAAAGGGGCTGTAATGGGCATATGTGGGAATTAGCCTCTCAGTCAGCACATCTTTACACAACAAGGGACACTTAAAAAATACCCTGAAATTTGTGGGTGCCAACTAGGAAGGAACTGAAGCCCAAGATCAAAGAAATCAGTTGACCCTTGAACAACACAGGTTTGAACGGCGCAGGTTCACTCACACTCAACTTGTTTTCAATAGCTGGGTACCATAGCACGACACTATCTGCGGTTGGTTGAATCCCCAGATGCAGAATTGCAGATACAGAGAGCTGACTGTAAAGTTATAGGCGGATTTTATAAGAGATGCACTAGCTGCAGGGGAGGTACTGATGGCAGAGACAGCATCAAATGAGTCGGACGATGAGGACCCAACGGGGAGGGGTTACAATGTCAGCAGAACAGGTGCAAGAGGCAGCACGGGCAACTGAAGTGGCAGAAGTCAGAGCAAAGAGGTGACCGCCAAAGAGGAGACGGGAGGAGGAGCTGGTGTTCCAGGCTGAGTGGCAGCAACTGCACCCGTTTGTGTCCTGGCTTCTCCTAGGACACTGTCAGCCAGATGCATCTTTTCTTTATTTCCATCAGCATCATTCTTTCAGGCATCGACTTCAAAACCTTAGTCATCCGCTTCAACAAAAGAAATCTGCTGCGAAGCCTGAGTGACCCCTCTCCTGCCCCTCACATGGGTCTCCCTCATTTTGCACTGTAGGTGCACTCTAGGTCCTCCTATCATCTCATCCTAGCTAGAGCCAAACCCTCCTCCCTTGTCTTCTGGACTTGTCTTCTCTAAACTCAGTTCCATCTTCTAATCTTCCTCCTGGAGCACCGTTTTGATCATGTTACTGCCGAATTTGGAAATTACCCCACGTCCTCCCAATTACATGTCTCATTGCAGGAATCTTCAACAGGATCTTACATCTAGTGAATTTCCTCTCCTTTCTGAATCTCCACCTACCAAAATACCAACTCTAAAGATTTAGCTCAAATGCTACCTCCTCCAGGCGGCCTTCCTTCAAGCTTTTTCACTCTCTGCTGAGCTACAAATGCTCTAAAAGACGTGCACTGATCAAATACGTAACAGCTGTGTACAAGCTCTCCTACTGGGCTATGTCCACGATTTGGCAGGGCAGGGGATGTATTAGTATTAACCTGTCAAATCTCTACAGCACCTGCCAAGAGATGTTTATTGCATTTCCACCTCAGGTAAAGAACTGCTCAAAAGTGGAACATGTTGGGATATACCTGTTCATAAGTGGAGGCATTACAAGTAAGCTGTAGATGTCATCTGGCTCTCAGGATAAAGCAAATCCATGACAGAGCTTTTGAGGGATGGGGTGGGAGCAGGCAGGTGGGGCTATTTGTTTTCAAGTCAAGAGACCTAGCACTGAGGTCCTGTTTTGCCATTCACTAGCTTTCAGCCTGGTGCAAGTGTTTCTTCTGAGCATCATTTCCTCACTCCTGCTGGACTTCACAGGACTAAGAACCAAATGATACACGTTTCTGAACTCTTCGTAGACCAGTGGGTCTCAGTCTCAATTGGGCATCATCATCCTTTGCAAAGCTTCCCAAAATATAGAAGACCAGGCCTCAAACCAATTAAACTGAATCTCCTGGGAATGGAACCCATTGAGACAAATTTTTTATAAAACACTGTTTCTAATGCAACTCAAGGTTGAAAACTATTATAAACTCATAAATACCATTAACAGTAGAACATGTGCTTTAGCCTGCTGGTTTAATTATCCTTTATTTGTTCAGTTAGGAATTAGTTCGATGCTTTTACAGTTCCATTATATGTGTAAGCTCTTTTTGTGTTGTTCCACATTGTTACTTGTGTGATTAGGTGCCAAATTCTGAGGGAATAATAATATATGGCACAATACTGTATACAAAAAGGTACCTCAGCCAATGGAGGTACTTTTTTTTTTTTTTAAACCAGGGTCCTCTAAAACCTTGCTGCACAGAATGATGGTTACCAGACAAGCAGAACTGGCATAACCTGGGAGCTTGTAAGAAATGCACAGTCTCAAGCCCCATGCCAGAATCGGCATATTAAGGAGATTTCCAAGTGGACCAATAGATGAAGGAAATCAAACTTTTTTCAGTTCACATCTATGTTGAGGACCTGCCATTCCCTGGCCTAATTTGTCTCCCATAAATCCGTGACGGTTGAGACTTTTTCCAGATGCTGCTTCTCTAAAGGGTCCATTTGGTAAAAAACTAAGAACACAAATCCTTACAAAAGCATCCTTCCTTTGAAAGAAGATTAGTCTTCATGGGTTCTCTTCAATAACTGGTTCCTCTAAGGTATTTAAAATATGATCAGTGCATATAATAAATTGATATCCATTTAAGTTTTACGCAGTGCATCTGCATATATGAGTATATATGTACTTGACTGAATTTACAGACCCTGAGACCCAAACTCCAAAATTATGAAAGGAAGGAAGCTTAGCCACTGTAGTAAATGCTCCCTGTCGACTCAGGTCCTACAGACAATTACGATGTTAGCAGCCGTTGTCCAAGACTGTGCAGACCGCATCATAGTCAAGGAGGTGGTCTGATCATCATCTAGACCAACTCCCTTGTTTCAGAGACAGGAAACAGCAGGGCCAAAGGCTCAATGGAGTTAGCCAAGGTCACACAGCACCGGAGGCAGAGCCAAGCTCGGAATTCAAGCCCTGACTCCACGTCCCACACTACCTACATAGCCTCTGCCACACATACTCCTCCTTCCCCGACACACAGTCTTGAAATTTCATTCTCAGACTCTGCTGACCTGCCACGGCCCTTGAGTGTCACTTTGCTTCTCCCAGCCACTGCTACGCCCAGCTCCCAAGGCTGTTTTTCACACTAGACTACAGGAGAAGTTATATCACAGCTCAGTCAAAATATCCATTTATCAATCCATATTTCCAACTCTATTGGTAGTGGATTCTGAAAAAGCTCAACACCAACTGTGTGATGCCTGTGGAGCATTACTATTAGCCAGCACCAGCAGTGTGGCGAGGGAAGGGTCTTTCCTTGGGTGGCTAAAGAATTAAAACTAAGGGCAAGCATGAACTCAGCAGTACAAAGTTGGGAGGAACCTACGGCAGGAAGGCAAAAACTGGAGCACAGTGGGGGAGGCAGCACCTTTAAAAAACATCCACAGTGTGACTGTAAAATTGCAAGTCTTATCTTTTAATAAAATAAGAAATAAGCATGACAGAATGTAGAACTCTAAACGAACATCTCTCTCTCAAAGTAATCACATCCTTAGTACCAACAAAGCTACCCTTGTTGGAGACATTATCTGGAACTCTTCTTTGAGGAAAGGGGGAAAAAAGGCAGTCTATGAGCCACATTAGAAGATAACCTTCCATATGTCGGGCTGTTTAAAAACAGAAAATCCACACTCAGGAGATGACACAAAAAAACTGACAAGCGTGCTGCAGCTCTTATGGAGGTTCCCGAAAGACCTCTAGCAAATTCTGAGCCACAGCATCACCACTGGAGAAACATGTATCCTCCCAAGACAGCCACTTTCAATGGGAGGGCATTCATTTGGATAGAAAAGGTCTACTGTCTAATTTTTAAAAAAATGAAAAGACCCACAAAACCCAGCCACACTCCTTTATAGTCACACTCGCATTTGATTAAAAAAATACAACAACACTCACACATGGTTCTTGTATGAATTCTAATTAAGAGACATTACATTCAGAATGATAGCACTCAAAGTGATAATTTTCAGAAAACTCTAACAGCTTCTTGACCACTGAAGGGGTACATAGGGCGCAGCTGTTTGCCTGAATGTATTTTTTTTTTTTCTTAAGTGACTACTGCCACTCTAATTTTCCTAGTTCGTAGCTCTGTTACAGGTGACTGACCGCAAGTTCGTGTTCCAGACTTTCTTTGCCAACACAGATTAATTACAAGGGAGCCACCCCCACAGTCTTTTAGGGTGAATTGGGAAAGGGCCGGTTAAATGAGGAAACAGGCCACTCCTTGGTAAAAGTTTGTAGTTTTCTTTCCCAATACATCTTCTTTTTATTGAGAACTTCCATTTTTATCCTGTGTTCCTCCTCTGCCATCTCACACTCTCGCTCTATCTGCTGGATTTTGGCCACATGCACCTCATTCATTTGTATCAGCTGCAGTTGTAAGATGGACATTTGTTGATGGTGTTCTTCCTCATGCATCTTTTTTAAAGCACCTTCCTGAGAGGTTTTGCTCCTGTAGTTTTTATTGGCTGTTATTCTGACAGCTGAACACGAGGGTTCAGGTTGAGAGGTCCCCTCACATACTGGAAAATGTATGAACTCTTTCTCATCATCGCACAGTTCTCTATTTGAAACAGCAAATGATTCTGAAAAACAGTAGCAGAAAACATATGTTCAAAGATCTTACAGGCAGAGAGTAAATCAATCCTATTTCAAATGACAGGGTCCCCCATGGCAGGATGACTTGAGACAGCATCTGCTCTGGTCTGCATGGCCACAGGTAACCCTGCCACTCCTGACTTTTAAAAAAACCCATTTAAAAAAAAAAAAAAAACCCATACATCGAAAGCAATTTTCCCTTTAGAAAGTAACAATAATAGGTTTCATCATGTCATTTCTGACACTGCGCACTATGAGAAAAGTGGTCCGAGACTGTGCTTATCAAGGATTGGAGACCTGGGTATGCGGATATAAATTCTAAAATGAAATGTGCACAACCCCCAGTGAGCAGAAGACCACAGTACAAAGCCAGCGGTCGGTTTGCAGATTAAGAAGTTCTCCCTTGGTCTGATCTCCCTCTCTGATTCTCATTCAGCCACGAACACTGAAGTTCAATCTCCACAAGGGCACCATTGTTGGGGGTCCTGGTCACAGATCTTGACCCTTACCCTGGAGAGGCATCTCACAAAGGTTCTTCCTGGAAAGATGAGCCTACATTCCCTGGCTTAACTTCCTCAGACTTCTCTTCAGTCTCCTACAATTGGCTGTTCCCTCTAGCGCTACCATTTGGGGGTCAATATTCAGATCCTACAGACATTTCTGATCCCTCTTATGTAACTTCTCCCTAGCACCTGACAATCCTTCTTGACATTTTTTTCCTCTATTAGCTTCTGAACCATTGCTTTCTCCTAAATTTCCTCTCTGACTGCTCTTTCTTCTGTCTCTCTTCTGGACTCACACTTAAATGTTCCCCTGGAGTTCCTATCTCTGGCTCTGTTTTCAATCCACCCTAAGTAACCCTCATAATCTAATTCCAACCTTCCTTTATCTTCCTTGACTTACTCTTCAAAATCCCAGGTATCCTCCAATTCTACCACAACCTTTATTTTCTCCCATAATGCTGTCTCACTGCTCCTTCTGCCTACAGTTGGGCTCACTAACTGTCTCCAGCCCCTCACTCAAACACATTCTTACTCCAATTTCCCTTCCAGCCTCCTCCCTAACCCCTGCTTCATTCAGGATCAATGCTACTTGCTCTGTGAAACCTCAGTCCTCTCCCTTTCTCTTCTGTTATAGAACTTAACACATCCTAGCATTGTTTGAGGACTGTGACTTATTCATTTCTTTTATCCTTGGGCACCAATTATTTTGCTTGGTACCCAGCAGATGCCTAGTAAATATTTATGCGCTGAAGCTTTGAACAGAAGGGAACAGAGCTTAACGATACAAAACGTTGCCACGTTTGGTGGTGCCATGTTTGCCCTAGTATTTTTATAGGGCAATGATATGAGTATCGGTTAGGGAGTTTCCATAAGGAAACCACTAACATCGCTAACCCATGATTCCATGTGGTAAGACTGGATTCTAGCTTTGACTCCAATGCTTTCTTGGGACGCTTTATATTTCCAATAATGAGAGTCCTCTCCTTAGAGGAACATAACATCAATTTATTAACAGAGTTGATTACATTAGTACGTCCACTCCATTATTCCAGAAGATGGGATGCCGGGAATGTTAATGGCTACTGGGGGAAACCTAACTCGTAACACTCTGTTAATAAAAGGAAAATGGCTGCTGTTTAGATGATTTCACTCCAAGGGGTTAGGTAACAACCATAACTAGTTCCTAATTAAGCTTAAAGAAAAGGTAAAAAAAAAAATCTTACTTTTGAAAGGGAAGGTTAAAAGGACTCCTGCGTCATCCAGAGATAATGAAAATGTCTCCCTAGGAGTCTTCCCAGCTCCAGCGGCTACAGCCTCAATTAGATGTCCTTCCCTCGCGCTCCCACTGCCTCCGGAGCCTACCTCTGGCAGAGCACTTGTTAAAACTGGCGGTTTAACCACTTCCCCTTCAGGTCTCTGAGCGCTTTGAAGACAAACACTGCCTCTGATTCATCCTCCTGGAGGACCCAGCTCAGGGCCAGATACACTGCTGGGCTTGTGAGAAATGTGTGCGGGATGAATTGGCTGCAGAGGGTCACATCGCTCTCAACACAGCACAACTGTGAAGAAAGAACAGCATTCTGCGTGGAGAACCGAGGCGCAGGACAAGGAAGCGGGGACGGCTGAGCACCGAGAGTGGGTTCCCTCAGAAGGGCTCAAATGCAAAGAGGATTACCTCATCCGTTTCCTTTCGAGTCTCAGATCTGAAGCTGTCTTCAAAGAAGACTGGACACATTAGACGTTTTGTGGTACCTTTAGCCTCTTCTCTCTTTGATTTCATTCCAGGGGACAGTTCTGGATACTCCTCTGAGCTTTTAAAAAGCCCATGCCCTGACAATGCTACTCATCTCTCCCAATTTCTAAATGCTTATTTTTATCTCAGTAAGTCTTAGCTTTAGGGGCCTTTTGATGATGACGATGATGACAGCAGCTACCATTTTCTGAGCAGCTAACCAGGCACTCGGCTGGTGCTTGGCAGCATTATCTCATTTAATCCTTACAACAACCCTCTGAGAGAGGTGTTTTTGTTTTGTTTCATTTGGGGGCACACCCCATGGCATGTGGGGCCATGGATTGAACCTGTGCCGCTACACTGGAAGAGTCTTGACCACTGGACCACAGGGAAGTCCTTGAGGGAGGTATTATTATAGAAAACCAAACACAATAAGCTAAAGTCACTTGGCTAGTTGAAAGAACCAGGACTCCAATCCAGGTCTGCCTGACTCCAAAACCCAAGCTCAACTACTGTAACACCCAGCCTCTCAGTATATCACCTGCTCAGCTGATTACTTACATATCTTGAAATGCAGTATTCAGGTTGTATACACTAAAAAACCACTGATTATTAATACTATGGGTGTATATTTCAAATTTTGATCTCCAAATTTCTATCTAGACTTATCAACGTGAAGACAGTATGTTTATGTCTGGGAACAGATAAATGAATCTACTTTAAAAGTTTTTTTTTTTTTTAGTTTAAAAGTGTGCACATTTTAAACTTAAAAAAGCCAGATCTCTCAAGACTCTGCTAGAAGCTGGAGCTTAAAACTAGAGAAGCCCAATGGAGTAGTTAATTAACTTTCACACAAATATTAGCTCCAATGATTGCAAGCTAGTGTTCAGATGGGGAGAGTCTCCTCTTAATTGGAAAAAAAGACTATCCTGGGAATGGCAACCTGCTGCAAACACATACCATGTAATCTCTCTCCCAGGTAAAACAAAGCCAGTAGAAGTAGAAAACAACTGGATCGTGTGCAAAACGGGCAAGAAGGCCTAAAGTGTTTCCTGGGAGCAGAAACACAGTCAAGGGGTGTTCTTCCACTGGGCAATTTGAGTAAGTTTAATTTCATCAGGAAAACCAATGAAGGCAGTCAAAGGATGGGAAGGAAACTAGGTAAGGCTAAAACTCAGCCCTTCTCAGCAGAAAAAAATGGAAACAGGACTGACAGGGAATATGGATAAATAAGATGCTGGGGATGTACACAACTATTGTACATCAACTAAAAGAAACAAGTTAGACTTACTGACTATGGTGGGGATAGATCTTTAAAACATTCTAAGTGAAAAGAGGTAAGAGAAAAAGGAATGGCATCTATAGCATGATTTTTAATCTATGTAAATTTTTAATATTTGCAAAAAATAAAATACACACACACAACACCAATGCATGCTTTCAAGAACACGTGAGAGAATATACAACACATTAGAATGATTAGCGTTCAGGAGAAAAGAGTGCAAGTGGTGAATGGGGATTAAAAAAAAGGACAAAAATAGGGACTTCCCTGGTGGTCTAGTGGGTTAAGATTTCGCCTTCCAATGCAGGGGGTGCAGGTTCGCTCCCTGGTAAGGGAGCTAAGATCCCACATGCCTCACAGCCAAAAAAACAAAACAGAAAATAGAAGCAATAGTGTAACTAATTCAATAAAGACTTCAAAAAATAATAAAAAAATTTAAAAAAAAAAAAGGACAAAAATAATGCTGATTTTTGTGTAAGTAATACATACACAAAAAAGGACTTTTCCAGCCTTTTATATAGCTAGTGTGTCATGACTAGAAATAAAAATCAGTCCCCTGTACTGGAGTTTCCACCCCAAAAGAACAGGATTAAACTAAAAAGACTAATAATGGAATTTATTAAGAAATATTTGATAGGTTGGCATGCCTATGTCTGCATTAGTGGAGTATAGCTGTATAGTAGAGAACTAACAGCATGTGAATTAAATGTAAGTTCTCTCAAGATATTTGAGTCCTACCTGAAAGCTTAGTTTTCCTACGTGTATCTGACATTTGGCCATTCTACCTTCCTGATCACCCCCAGCAAGTTTTGTCGACTCTCTTAGTTTGTTCTGCAAACCTGTTCCCCAAAGATTATGGAGGATAAGTATCAAAGCCAAATTATCACATATCAAAAATCTATAAATTTTTTTATATAAATTCTTTTAATATATTTAAGGGGAAAATATCCGTTTTTTACAAATACGTTCCTAAGTGTTAAGTTTTAAGGCCAGTGCATTCAAATACAGATATACATTTCATGAAAGTTATTGACAAAGCTAAGAACATGCAAGGGATGGTGATCAAGATGACACAGTTGAAGACATCTCACATAAGAAATAGTTGGAGGGAGGCCTCTAGTGGAATGTGTTAGGCTCCTTTGCATAACCTCCAACAAATCTTTGAGCAACTAATTCTGTCACAGGCACTCTGTAAGGTGTCAGGACAGTGTCCGACAGAAATATGAGTTACATATGCCATTAAAATTCCTTCTCATAACCACATTAAAGAAGTAAAAAGAGGTGAAATTAATTTTAGTGACATATTTTTAATCCAATAGATCTAAGGTATTATCATTTCAACATCAATCAATATAAATGTTATGAATAAGACTTTACATTCGGTTTTTTGGTACTAAATCTCTGAGATACAGTGCATGCATTCATAGCACCTCTCAATTCAGTCTCCCTGCATTTCAAGTGCTTACCAGCCTCACATGGCTTGTGGCTGCTCTACTGGACAGCGCGGTAGAGACAGAGGGACACTAGAGACGAAGTTAGCAGAGATACTAACTAAACACACGCACAGAGACCATGCGCCAAAAGATACACGATAGAAGGAGAGCCATAACTCTACAGCAGGTTCTCAACCTTCTCCCCAGCAAGACCCGCAAACAATGATTAACAACTCCAGCTTTCTTTTTCTTTCTTAGAAGTAAGTTGAAATGCAAAATGGGTGAGGTAAGCTCAAAGCTGTTTCAATGTATGGAAAGAGTTCCAGTAGCTTAACTACTAGAGAGTACAAATTATTTTGGACCCAGTTCCCAACTGACAAAGCAACACACTTCTCCACCACCCTCCAGATGTGACCTGGAAACGGGAACCAGACAGCATATGGGCTGTACCTTAAGAACCATCAGCAAAAAGTCTCATGTGCCATATATGTACACACAGCCAATTTAAAGTAAATCTCTTTACAAGTGAGTCTCTAGCAAACGTCACTACAGGAAGGACACTGGGAATCCACATTTATTCCCTTCTTGTTGAAAATTTAGAAATTGTGTTTATGAGTAAATAAGTTATATCCTTTCCTCTAAAAGGCAGGAGGAAAAAAATCTGTAAGAAGAGACTTTCTAGTTCCTACTCAAGAATTTGAAAATGGGGAAATAAGACTGTCGCCTTAGAATAAGCCGATGAAATCAATACACAATCATCCAGACTGCAGATGTGCCAAAGTGAACTGCACGCAGTCCACACCAGCATCTTCCTCAGCATCTCTCAGGGAATAGAAGCAATTTGAAAAGCAGCCCTGCTGATTCACCTCCCCCAGCACCATTCCTTTCACTGCCTCACAGACACAGAATCACTCCAAGGCCAGCATAATGGAGAGGAACTGGCTGAAGTTGTAAACATCTCCAAGGCAAGGACACTGTCAATTAGCAGCAGACCCCACTTTAGCGCAGAAGCAGCAATGAGGATGGAGGAGAGAGAGCTGGCAGTGTCCATATTAACACTGGAAGCTTCCCCGGCTGGGGAACTCAAGAATCAACTTAAACACAGAGATCCTACCCTGAGAAACAACACATGAGTTGCCTGACATTCAACTGGCTTCCTAGATTTAACCTTGGCCAAATGATCAGAAAACAAACATTTGATCATAATTTAGCTTCCCAGGATGATCTGCTGAAAGGAAAAAAAAAAACAAACGTGCTAATCAGAAACATGTTATTATCTTTTCCACTCTACATGAATAACATTCTTGGTTTTACACAATTTCTTGTGACTTTTAATTAACCAGTCCCTCAGAGCTTCAGTTTACTCTCGGGACACTAATAAGTGAATTTCTCATCCTGCAAGCCAAGAGTTGGATTTTTCCAGGCAAATCCTTGCTGTCTGGGTCCTTGGAGGGCCTTACGAGCAGCCTTCTGGCCTTCCCAGAAATCCTCCTCTGCATCTAGGTATATTGTCTGCAAACTCCCATGAATCTTTACATAAAATGATCTTTCCTATTTTAAAAGAGGCAGAAATTACTGACACTTTGTCTATATGCATTCTCACCCTCCACTTGCCTGGAGACATTTCTTTTCAATAGCCCCTTAATTCCAACTTTTTAAAGCCATGATCCACTACTGTTACAGTCTTGATTATGTGACATTCTTTTACTTCCCTAAGAATTATGTATGGCATATTTTTCTCTTTTCAAAAAAGTATATTAAAACTAAAATGAATTTTTTCCAGAATTTCTCATGTTTCCTGGAGTGCACAAACCAGAACTATAGATCACAATATTATAATGGGCAGAAACGCTAGTTTTTAACTTGGGTGACTGCTAAACGGGTGTTTGGTATATTAGTCTCTGTACTTTTGGTAAGTTTGAAATAGTTCACTTTCTCAACGTGGCCTTTTGAGGAACTTGGTGTGGTGCTTTGCACACAATAGGTCCTCAAAAACTACTTTTTGAAAGATTAAAAATATGATTGAGTGAGTATAAATCAAAGTCTCTTTAATATATGAGATAGACTGAGATAAGCAATTAAGGTACTTCATTCATAACTATATTGATGCAGCCCCTTATTTTTCCCTCTTAGGTGATAACAGTGGTTATGAGGCCTGTCTAAGAGAGAGAACAAGGAGAGAAGAGCTTCTGTTTTTATGGACAACATGACTTGAATGTCCTATCTAATCCAGAAATTCTGAATTAAGAAAGTCAAGTGTGATATGAAAGTTATTTTTTTTCTAAGCTCCGTGGAAATGAAGGACTTGAACACTGCAATGTCAAACGGGTACCCGAGGGGAAGGTGCAAGCGGGCGGCAGGCACGATACCTTGGGCGGCGGCCTCAGCGTGGTACTCGGGCTCCTCCTCGGGAGGGCTCTGCAGGAAGTAAAGTTGCTCCGGCAGCATGCTGGCAATCTTCTCCTTCCCCAGGACGTGGGTGCTCAGAAGCGGGCTGACGCTGCGCTTCACTTTCTCTCTCCTCTCGTGGGCCATAATCTTTTTGGTCCGAGCCTTGATGTTCTCCCAGCACTTCTTCAGCTGTTTGAAATCCCGCAGCGACACGCTGGGCTGGGAGTTGTACTCGTGGGCAAGCGCCTGCCAGGTTCGCTGCTTGAGGGCAATAGTTCGCGCATCGCTTTTCTTACACTCCAGCACATACTTGTACTTTTCTACTAACGCCAGCAGGATGCTCTTTTCCAATTCTGAGAAGTATTTGGCAGGTTTTATGATTTCGTTGTTTTGCATTTTCCACTGTGTTTCTCCTGGCTGTTAGCTATCCTGGAACAGGAAGTTTGAGACAATCATTATCAACTCCAGCTATAAAGGCATCAGCTAATCACTCAAGCTCCATCCCTGACTTGATTCCCTTGTCTGAAATACGGCACTTTGCCCCCCTCTTTAGTATTAAGTTGTGATATTCTCAAGAAAACATTCAGAAGTTTACCAGGAATGAGGTTTTTACTTAAGAATAGATTTTCAAGTGGGGGTTCCCTGGTGCCTCAGATGGTAAAGAATCTACCAGTCTGCAATGCAGGAGAAGCAGGTTCAATCTCTAGGTCATGGGGATCCCCTGGAGAAGGGAATGGCTACCCACGCCAGTAGAGGCTTTGCTGCACTTCTTGGCTATTTTGTGATTACCTGGTTATTGTGTTTAGTCCTGTCTGACTCTTTTCTACCCCATGGGCGTTAGCCCACCAAGTTCCTCTGTCCATGGGATTCTCCAGACAAGAATACTGGAGTGGGTCGCCATGCCCTCCTCCAGGGGATCTTCTCAACCCAAGGATCGAACCTGCATCTACTGTGTCTCCTGCATTGCAGGTGGATTTTTTTTTTTTACCATTGAGCCGCTGAGGAAGCCCCTATGTGGTACAGAACAGCCAAAAAAAAAAAAAAGAAAAGAAAAGCTGAACATCTACGTGGAACTCTATTGTGTTAGTTTGTTTCTCCTAAACATTAAGGAACTGCTAATTCCTCAAATTCATGTTAGGCACCTTTTGAACTAAACAGGTCTCTCAAAGTTTTGTTACAGCTGAAGATAAGAGAAGGCAGTGAGTGACCTAATATAACAGATAATATAAATACTACCAAGATTTTAGAATCATCCAGAAATCACCCCAGAAGATCTGACATTTCCATCGCTATGTTTGCGGCTGCAGATAGGTCCATGCTCTTAGAGGAATCTCAATTTCTTTATCTTTAAAATGAGGACTTGGAATCTGTAATCCTTAAACTCTAAGGGCCACTTTTTTTTTTTTTAAGGGCCACTTTTAAAAGTGTACTACTGCTGCTGCTGCTAAGTCGCTTCAGTCGTGTCCGACTCTGTGCGACCCCATAGACGGCAGCCCACCAGGCTCCGCCGTCCCTGGGATTCTCCAGGCAAGAACACTGGAGTGGGCTGCCATCTCCTTCTCCAATACGTGAAAGTGTACAGTTACATGTAAATCATTAATATAATTTTAGAGGTGTAAGGGCCTGAACGCTTTAAAGATTGAGTCCAATGTCCCTCTTTTTTTCCCCTGGACATTTCATACAAATGGAATAATCTGTGACTTGCTTGTTTCACTTTACATAATGTTTTCAAGGTCTGTGTACATTGTGGCACATATCAATACTTCATTCTTTGTTATTGCCAAAGGATAGTCCATCTTATAGCGCAGTCTATATCCTTTACCAATTAATGAATTTTTATTTTATTTATTTTTGGCCATGCCGCACGGCATTGGTGCTAGCAGTAAAGAACCCGCCTGCCAATGCAGGAGACATAGAGCTGCAAGTTCAATCCCTCGGTCAGGAAGATCCCCTGGAGGAGGGCATGACAACCCACTCCAATAGTCTTGCCTGGAGAATCCCACGGACTGAAGAGCCTGGCAGGCTACAGTCCATCAGGTCACAAAGAGTTGGACACAACTTAGGACACATGCCCTTATCATTATTAGAATCTATATACCATAGATTAGCATATTAAAAAGCAGAGACATTACTTTGCCAACAAAGGTCTGTCTAGTCAAGGCTACGGTTTTTCCAGTGGTCATGTATGGATGTGAGAGTTGGACTATAAAGAAAGCTGAGTGCAGAAGAATTGATTCTTTTGAACTGTGGTGTTGAAGAAGACTCTTGAGAGTCCCTTGGACTGCAAGGAGATCCAACCAGTCCATCCTAAAGGAGATCTGTCCTGGGTGTTCACTGGAAGGACTGATGCTGAAGCTGAAACTCCAATACTTTGGCCACCTGATGCGAAGAGATGACTCATTGGAAAAGACCCTGATGCTGGGAAAGATTGAAGGCAGGAGGAGAAGGGGACGACAGAGGATGAGATGGTTGAATGGCATCACTGACTCAATGGACATGAGTTTGGGTAGGCTCCGGGAGTTGGTGCTGGACAGGGAGGCCTGACGTGCTGCAGCTCATGGGGTCACAAAGAGTCGGACACGACTGAGCGACTAAACTGAACCATAGATTTTTATATTTTTAATAAATGTAAAAAGTTATACCTTTTTATATTTTTTAAAAAAAACTGTATATAGGTAACATACATAGTGAAATGATTACTACAATTAAGCTAAATAACATATCTCCCCACATAGTTACCTTCTATGTGTGTGATGAGAGCACCTAAAATCTAGTCTCTCATCATATTTCCAATATTCAGTACAGCATTATTATAGTCTCATTCCTGTACCTTAGATCTCTAGAATGATTCATCCCACAAAACTGCACCTTGTACCCCCTTAACCAACATCTCCCCATTTCCCCCACTCCCAACTCCAGTCCCTGGTACGCACTGTTCTACTCTCTGCGTCTGTGAGTTCGAATCACCTGGTATTCTTAGTATCATTTCACAATTATCTCTTACTCAACTATGACTCCCTAGGTCATCTTGCCATCCTCCCCAGTGCTGAGCCAGCATCTTTCACACAATAGATGCTTAATAAATGTCTTATTCCACTGAACCTATGTGTTTTATGACCACATACTCTCCCACATCTTTTATTCAGAGAAAACTTCCTACAAAATTAATCTCTCAGGTTCATCATGGCAAGAATGTCACTAAGCAACAGAGAATGCACCAATAAAACAAGCGGAGCACTGTCCTCTGTGCAAGGTTGATATGCCCCATCCTCTTTATGTTCTTCAAGCCTCTTGAGTTTTCAGAATAACAGACAAGTATCAAGATACTGATGATGCAGTCCATTTAAAACTGACCAACCCACTATGAACAGAAATAGACACTAACTTGAAAGGAGCCCCACTAGCCAAAAATGGGACATGTGAATAAGAGTGATGGGTACACTAAGATTCATCAAATTATTCTCTTGATCTTCGTATTTGAAAAGTTCCATAGGTAGGTTGTGGGGGAAAGACTGTGGCTTTTAAGTTTTAAAACACTGACTTAAACTCACACCATTATACAAGTCAGCTCTTCACATACTATGCCTGGGAAGGGGTTGCTGTAATTTTGTTGTTTTTTTTAATATTTACTTGGCTGTGTTGGGTCTTAGTTGTGGTTTAGAGAATCCCCATTCCGTCACGCAGGATCTTTCGTTGCAGACTCTCTAGTTGCGGTATGCAGGCTTAGCTGCTCTGAGGCATGTGGGATCTTAGTTCCCAGACTAGGGATTGAACCCGCGTCCCCTGCACCACAAGACAGATACCTAACACTGGACCACCAGGGAAGTCCCAACTGTAGTTGTAAATAGCTGAAATCTGTGAGACCTGAGCGTGGAGGGGACCTGGCCAGATCAGAGAACCTTTAAATAGAAGCCAAGGAAATGTGGACTTAACATGAGGGCAACAGAACCTGCTCGGGGTCTCCCACCATGTACCACTTCCTCCCAAAAGTTAATGTCAGTGTGATCAGTGTCTCAGATACAAGGTGCCTGCCCTCACATTCGTTATGAACACATCCACATCAAAAATCGCGAGCTTTAGCCAAGCCAGAGGCGGTCTGGCCCTCAGGTCTTGGGTAAAGAGAAATGTTGCTGTTGTTTAATTGCTAAGTCGTGTCCGACTCTTTGCAATCCCATGGACTGTAACTTGCCAGGCTCCTCTGTCCTTGGGAGGACAATTTATCTTTGGAGACAAGTCCTGAACTCCTAAATTACCAGGCCTATGCTTCAGCCACATGGCCCTAATATTGCTATGATGATCCAATTCAGACCCCATCTTCCCCAAAGGTCCAAAATTAATGTCCCCCTTCATCAGTACTCTTATTTCCTATAAAGCAGCATTTCCAAACTGAAATTTATTAACACACGCTCCTTACAATATATCTCTTCCTATAGTATCTCTATCTACCAAGATGTCTATGTTCAATTTTATGTTCTATGGTTTATGTTTTATGTTCTATGGTTTTTATTATGAAATCAATAGGTATACCAAATGTTCTTAACCTACACACTACACTATATGAAGCCCACCCCAACTCTTCTGCCCCCAGATGTCTACCTTCCCCCATGCCCCACTGTTTTTAAGAATCACTGCTATGAGGATTGGGAATCTGATTCCCAAATGAAAAAGGGACTGTTTGCTATTTCATTCTATCAAAGGTAATAATATCTTACATACGATATACATTTTCTTTCTAAATAAACCTCTTTTTCCTATCCTTGATTATTTCTTCAAAATTGTGTACCAACTGATATTCCCACTTCACTGACTTCTGCTGTTAACATTTTTTAAAAATCTGTGCCAATTGTGGAGGTGAAAAATATGTCCCTTCACTGTTTAGTGATATATGAATTGCAGCTCCCAAGCAAATAGGCCACACTCTGCCTAACAAAGTCCCTGTGATACTTGGTGGAATTAAAACTACAGGGAATTAGTTCCAGGCACTTGAATTCTTCCTCACAATGTGCAGTACCACTAACTGCCACCAGGGGGTGGTGGGCTGGTGGGGAGTCTAAATTCATAAAGGATCTTAACCTAAGTGTGGCCAGTTTGGTCTCTAATAAGAGCAGTAATAACAATAGCAGATAACTGTTATTGAGGCTATACTGTAGGCACGACACTATACTAACTGCTTAATATGCACTATATCATTTAATCCTCCCCAAAATAGCCCCTGAGAGCATCATTTGTTACACTGCTGAAACAAAAAAACTATGAAAGTACCAGAAGAAATTATACAACTCTCTCAAAAGCAAATATTCAGAATTACCAACACCTGGGGACCATTAATAGCCTATTAACTAAACTGTTATTTAATTACTAGCTAAGTAAATCGAAAGTTACCAATTTACTTTGCCTAATTTTGGAGAACAGCAGGCCTCCCTTGGCTATGTGATTGCATCCTTACGGGCTATAAAAGGATTCTGGTATGAAGACAGCGTACCCCAAAGGTCCCCTACGGATTCCTCAACAGCCTTCTGAAGTGGGCTATACATCCCCACTAACCGATTATTATTCCTATTTCCCAGATTAGAAAAATGAGGCTCAGTATCTTGCCTGTGGTCACACAAATAGTAAGTAGCAGAACCAGGATTTAAACCCGGGTCTGACTCCATGCCCAGGCTGCTCTCTGCTCTGCTTAGCCCACTTCTTTCAGACCTAGCGAAGCCTCTAGTGCCCTGCTCGAATTACTTGTCAATCAGCAATCTAATCGTCAACAGGGAAAGGTCCTAGGGTAGAGCAGCCTAGGAGCTGTGCCTGCTTCTGTCCATCTCCATCTGTTGGCTCCTCCCCTCCCTTTTCTTTCAAACCTAGGGTCCACACCCCCGCCCCCACCCAGGTGCACTGCTCTCGCTCTAACCAGGGGACTGAAATAATTCCCACTGTTGGTCTGCTAAGAATATGTGTTTGAAAAGTAACTGTAGCAATAATACGGAGCTTTAAAATGGTCAAGGCTCAGGGACACTGGATGCTGACATTGTGCTGGGGCGCCTGACTGACAGTCCTAAGAAAACAGACACTTCCCGCAGAAAGAGATGTCCGGGCAAAGCTTATTAGTAGAAACTTCGAGACTAGAAAGCACCTTCTAGCTTAAAACTGCTGAGGAATGTCCATCAGTTCAGTTCAGTTCAGTCGCTCAGTCGTGTCCGACTCTCTGCGACCCCATGAACCGCAGGCACGCCAGGCCTCCCCGTCCACAACCAATTCCCAGAGTCCACCCAAACCCATGTCCATCGAGTCGGTGATGCCATCCAGCCATCTCATCCTTTGTCATCCCCTTCTCCTCCTGCCCTCAATCTTTCCCAGCATCAGGGTCTTTTCCAATGAGTCAGCTCTTCGCATCAGGTGGCCAAAGTACTGGAGTTTCGGGAATGTCCATAACTGGTTATATATGACAACATAACAAGCCTCTGCTGCATCGACTTTTATTAGAAACTGCCCCCAGCTCTACTCCGTATGGATCATCTTTTCCGTCCATTGTTCTGCTAGACAGAGTGCAGATGCATGGTTGTAGGACAACAAGCAGCCCAGAGACCCTCCCATTGTGGGCCCTCAGCAAAATTGAACAAATCAATGTCTTTTGATACAGACATAAAACTGCCTACCATGCACAGAATGAGTATCATATATGATAAATAATCAGTACACCAAAAGCTGCAGTAAAGTAAAAATGGTCAAATAAAATAGCAAAATCCAAATACAATGGAAATTCCTCTTGGGCTAAGCAAAGACCCATAGACAGAACTAAATAAAATAGCAGGATTTCAATATTATAAAAGAACAAAGAGGAAATAATCAGCACAATTCCCAAAACAATAACACTGACTAAACCACCAGAAGATCGTAATAAGTACATTTACTATCCACCTTAAAAATCCATCTGTTAGGGGACTAAATGTTTGTATTCAACCCATTCCCCTAAAAAAACTTATCTGTTGCAACCCTAACCCTCACAGTAACTATATTTGGAGATAGGCTTTTAAGGAAGTAATTAAGATTGAATGAGAAACCAGGTCAAGAAGCAACAGTTAGAACTGAACATGGAACAATAAATGGACTGGTTCAAAATCGGAAAAGGAGTGCATCAAGGCTATATATTGTCACCCTGTTTATTTAACTTATATGCAGAGTACATCAAGCAAAATGTTTGGCTGGATGAAGAACCACAAGCTGGAATCAACATTGCCAGGAGAAATATCAATAACCTCAGATACACAGATGATTCCACCCTTATGGCAGAAATCGAAGAGGAACTAAAGAGCCTCTTAATGAAGGTGAAAGAGGAAAGTGAAAAAGCTGACTTAAAACTCAACATTCAAAAACTGAAGATCACAGATCCAGTCCATCACTTCAAGGCATAAGGATGGAGAAACAATGGAAAAAGTGACAAATTTTATTTTGGGGGGCTCCCAAATCACTGCAGATGGTGACTGCAGCCATGAAATTAAAAGATGCTTGCTCCTTGGAAGAAAAGCTATGACAAACCTAAACAGTGTATTAAAAAGCAGAGACATTACTTTGCCGACAAAGGTCCATCTAGTCAAAGCTATGGTTTTTCCAGTAGTCATGTATGCATATGACAGCTGGACCATAAAAGAAGGCTGAGCACTGAAGAATTGAGGCTTTCAAACTGTGGTGCTGGAGAAGACTCTTGAGAGTCCCTTGGACTGCAAGGAGATCAAGCCAGTCAATCCTAAAGGAAATCAGTCCTGAATATTCATTGGAAGGACTAATGCTGAAGCTGAAGCTCCAATGTTTTGGCCACCTGATGGGAAGAATAGACTCATTGGAAAAGACCTTGATGCTGGGAAAGATAGACGGCAGGAGGAAAAGGGGAAGACAGAGGATGAGATGACTGGATGGCATCACTGACTCAATAGACATGAGTTTGAGGAAGCTCCAGGAGATGGTGAAGGATAGGGAAGCCTGGCATGCTGCAGTCCATGGGGTCGCAAAGAGTTGGACTGAGTGACTGAACAACGAGATGGAATGAGGTCATAAGGGTGGAGTCCTGGCTCAAGAAGATTAGTGACCTAATAAGAAAAAACAAGAGAGCTCTTGTTCCCTGCCTCCCCAGTCACCACCATCCCCTAGGTTACAAAGAGGTCGTGTGAGAACACAGAGACGGCAGCCACCTACAAGCCAAGAGAAGAGGCCTCAGAATGAAACCTACTTTACTGGCACCTTGATCTTGGACTTCCTAAGCTTCCAGGACTGTAAGAAATAAACTTTTGTTGTTTAAGTCCCCGCCCCCCACCAGTCTGTGCTATTTTATATGGCAGGCCAAGGTGACTAATACACCATCCAATAATACTCTAAGTCCACCAAGGATGAAACTAATTCCTAAAATTTGGGCAAAAGCTAGAGAAAGTTGGCCAGATTTGACCCAAAATCGTGACACTGAGACTTCAGATAGATGTTAGGATATGAACTACTGCTCTTAAAGTGAAGTGAAGACACTGGATGCAGAAAACCTGGGCTCAAATCTTAACTTTAGCACTCACTTACCGGTGTGATCCTGGGCAAGTCAATTAACCTCATGCCTCATCCGCAGGAAGAGTTAACACCCCCCATTCTGCCTGAGTCCCTCTATATGACTGCCCTGCAATGGAAGTCAAGAAGCACAGACTAGATCTTCAATAGATTTTAGTTCTTTCCACCCCGCTCACCCATACTGAACTGCTTCCAAAAGTAAAATAATGGTCTAAATACAACATACACCCAAATACTTATTGGCTCTTCTACTCACCGGCAAAAAAAAAAACCTCAACAGATACGTAATGAATTCCTGCCAAAGGTTCAGTACTGTCCTAGAATATGTGCAAGATGAAAAGACAAGCTGAACCACAGAGCCTGGAAGGAGCCCTGGCATGCAGAAACTGATCATCAAAAGGACAGGCACACTGAAACTCAGACCATAACACAGGACAAAGCACCCTGGGCATTCAGAAGAGGGAAGAGGTTAACTTGCACTCTTCATGAACAAGAGGACATTGGAGCTAGATCTTTTAAGAATGTATAGGATATGAACAGAGAGCGCTGAAGGAGATCATGCAGATAAATAATTGATAAGGAAGGGCCTGGATTCTGAGTGGCGGCGAGTTAATGGAAAGGAGGCAGTGGTATGCCAGGGGCTGTTTCAAAGTGAGAAATGACCAGGATGTGTGTGTGTCTACACTAGGGTCGGGGATCAAGAGAAAGCAGAGGCAAAGAGAACGCACAAGGATTAAATAAGCACCTGCATGTGCAGGCATTGGAAGGGAGAGGGGTATGTCTTAAGATTCAGGAGATCATGGTCCAATGAGGACACAACACAAGACAGTGTACTGTGGATGGGCCGGTGACAAGACAGTGTGCTAAGCACAGAGAAAGAAATGTGCCCAGGGATGTGACCCCAAGATTGGGGAGGACCTAGAATGAAGACCTTAACTCCCATCAGAACAGACTCAGAATTGGCATTAGAACAAAGCAGGGCAACTTTGGAGAGAAGGAAAGTATACAGAACTGGCGAGTGAGCTGCAGGAAATGCAGCAGCCAATTCCCTGAAGGGGGTCCTGGCCACGGGTTATGGGTGATCAGTTTGTTCTAAAGAGTAGAAAGGCTATTTCCTATCCTGGTCTATTGACTGTCTCCTCTCTCAGCATCCCCCCAAACAACCTTTTTCAGGAAACAACATCGATCCTAACATGTTAAACTCACAAGGGATTTCAATCCAATCTTCTCACCTTACAGATGAGCAAACGGAGTCTCAGAGCAAACCACAGGGGTTCCTAGAGACAGAGGAGGGGCTACAAGTGAAGCTTCATCATTTGTTTGCAACCCCTCCCCCCAGATCTCTTCTCTGGAACCCTCTCATCATCAAGATGCCCTTTGGATAGGTACCCTCAAGCCCTCCCCCTTACCCCAACTGAAAACGAGGCCACCGCCCTCAACTCTGACACTCACTCTGTGCCATTAGGCAAGTCCGCTTTCCTCCTGTTGATTCCTCATCCCTAAATTATAAAACTACCATGCGTGTTCTCTGAAGCCCCATCCAGTGCTGTAGCCCACACTAACAATGCTGTTACAATGGTTTTTCTGCAACCTAACTTCCATGGTCCTTTGCCAAAGATGCATAGATGGCATTTTCTGATTATTTAGGAGGCTAGTGGGGCTACTAGCCAAAGAAAGAGAACACTGCAATAGAATAGAGTAAACTCAGCACTTTAGGGGAGGTGAGCCCAGGTTTAACTCTGTAGGTTATTTCTAAGTGAAATGTCTAAAGCAAGTGATGGACCCCTCCCTCACTACTGCAGCCCAAGCTCCTTGAAGAGCACTTGGTATACAGCAGGGAAATAAATATAGGGGAAATATATGCTGAAACTAACCTGCTCGCCATTTGTACTTTCTTTACCTAATTATATCTAGATGTCCCACTATGTTAAATTTCTCCTTTTATCAAGGATTTATCATAATAAAAATCATACTGTTGTACTGTATGCCTAATTTTTAAAATGTATTTATTTATTTTTGGTTGCACTGGGTCTTTGTTGCTGCGTGAAGGCGTTCTCTAGTTGGAGTGAGCAGGGCCTACTGTCTAGTTGCGGTGTGTAGGCTTCTCATTGCAGTGGCTTCTCTTGTTGCAGAGGATGGGCTCTAGGCTCATGGGCTTCAGCAGCTGCAGCACAGGTTCTCACTAGCTGTGGCTCTCAGGCCCTAGAGCACGCTAGATTCAGTAGCTATGGCTCATCAGTTGCAGCTCACGGGCTCTAGAGCACAGGCTCAGCAGTTGTGGCTCACAGGCTTTAGTTGCCCACAGCATGTGGGATCTTCCCGGACCAGGGATCGAACCTGTGTCCCCTGCACCAGCAGGGGGATCCTTATCCACTGTACCACCAGGGAAGTCCCTGCATGTCAAATTTTTAAAAGCCTAGCTAGAGCTATGATGCCTTCCTGATTTCATCTGACGCAGTGCAAGCTCAGTCACTCGGTCATGTCTGACTCTCTGCGACCCCATGGACTCCAAACTGCCAGGCTCCTCTGCCCATGGGATATCCCAGGCATGAATACTGGAGTGGGTTGCCATTTCCTCCTCCATCTGTCACAGAGGTTAAGAATCATCAGACACTCCTGTTCCCGCGCACACTTTGCCATGTACCTGCTCTCACGTGTTCAGACCTGTCTACTCAGGATGCCCTCTCTGCCTTCTTTCTTTAGAAGATTTTCCAGTCTATACCCAGCACTAAACTTGCTTCCTCTGGTGCTCTCCCTCCTCTTCTCCTTCACCACCCACTCCAGGTGGCCAAGTAACCGGGAAGTGTTTATTTTTACCATCTGTGTCTAAGTGTGATCGTGAGCAGAACCAGCCTTGTGTTTAAGGCAAGGGGCTCCTACCTCCCATCTCCCACCCCCCTCACAGTTCCCTCTGCCAACCAGGGGAAAGTTCTTAAAGGTCCTGACCCCTCCCCTCCTCTCCCCTCAGCTCCATCCCAAACCATGTCCCCACACTGTCCCAGTCTCCCTGAAATTCCCTTGGGATCATTACTCAAGTACCCTCCACGGAAAGTGCTTTTACAAAATGCAAGTCCCCTTACGTAGGTGTTCCTTCTCCGGCCTGCTTCTCATCTGAGGACAATCTCCTCTTCGGCAACACTCACCACTTCAGCAACAGCAGCTCTCAAGTCGCAGGGCCCGGGGTCCCACGTGTTTACCTTTTCCTTCAGCCTCAGAATTACTCTGTACTAGTCTATCCATAGCCTCAGGGGGTCCCCTATCCAAGTATGAGCTCTTGTGGCTTGGAACTGTATTTTATTTGTATCTTGAGCACATAGCTGATTCTTGGCGTTTGATCTCAAGAAAGTAGGGATGTCAGGAAGAACCTCTCTCCAGCCCCATCCTCTCCCCTCAACACTACATACATTTCCAGTTGTCTCCTGGCCACCTCCATCTAGTTGTCCATCATGGATACCTCAGAAATCTCCCAAAGCGAATGAATTATTCATTCCCAAACCTCCGATTTCTGATGATTTCAGCCACCTCAGTATGCTCTTCAATCCCATGGATCCACTCATCAAGACCCACTTCACATTTTACCTCTGTATCTCTTTTCTCCGCTCCCATCCTCACCGCCTGTGTCCACGGTCAGCCCTAATCTCCCAAAATGACCTCCCAAACTTCCGGCCCCTCAAGGACTCTTCCTAAAACACAGTGATGATGCCATAGTCCTGCATGTAGACCTCTGGTGATAAAGTCCAAACTGCTCACAAGGCATTCCAAGGCTTTTCCAGATCTGGCCCCGATTACACTGCCCCCACAACACCCTTTCCCTGTATGTTTCAACCCAGCCAGACCAAACTCACCTTCATACCCTTGAACTAGTTGTGTTCACATGCCTCTGGACATGGGGCTTCCTTTGGCTGGAATCCTTTACCCCAAAGTCCACCAAGGGCTTATCTTCATCCCTCAAGGTCCAACTCTCATGAAATTTTTTGTGAAGCCTTCCTTAACTAACAGCCAGGCTATTATGTTGATTTTATTTATAATAGCTTCCTCCTAAAATGAGTTTGAGGCAGCTTAACAACTATGTACACACTGCAACTAGGTTGTGTGTGTGTTTTTTTTTTAAGAGAGAGACTATCAGGGCAAAGACAAGACAAAGGCAAAAAAAAGATAGAAATTAAGAGTTGGTGTTGCATTCAAAACCTCTATGATAACATCTCATCTTGTTATATCTTGTTAAAGAGGTAGTTAGCCCTGAGTGTTCTATCCAGAATGAATGAGTTACTCTCCTGTGAGCTCACTACCAGCTGTAGATAATTGCACTTCCCTTATTTTCTTTAATTTGCTCATTGTGTCCATCTCCTTCACTAGGCTGGGAAATTCCTAAGGGAAATACATAATTTCTGACTCATCTCTGGATCCCCAGCATGAAGCATATGACTCAGCATAAGACTGGTGCTCAGGAGACAAGAATTAAACAAATGTCACTGTGGACAGGGGAAAAGGTCCTAGCGCTTACTGAGCTCCCTACCTGGCACTTGAAAAACCATTATTTAATCCTTGCAAAAAATTACATGGCTGAGAAATGGCAGACCTAGAACTCAAACCTCCCACTATCTGTCTCTCCAAAGCATCTGCTCTTTTTACTAGGCACAGGGCTCCTACCTTCACCATCACCATGCGCCCAAACACCCTGTCCTTCAAGACCAGTTTTCAAGCAACCCTTCTCCAAGAAGCTTTTCCTGCTCACTCAGGAGAAAAGTCAGCCTGAGTCGAGCCCCGACCTTCCACAACACTCAAGGAAGATGCAGTCACAAGCTGGGAGAAGAGGGGTACCTTCTGGGTACTCGAGCACCAGGGGGCTGGCTGGGTATTCTGCACATGGTATTCTGGGGGTCTCAGTGCTCCTTCTACCCCCTGCCCCAGGGTACAGCGCCTGGGCCTTCCTGCCTTTCTCTTTTTTCTTCAGGGTCCAGAATCTTTTCAGTTCTCCTCATTCTAAACTAAACCCCCAAATAATCTCCTCAGGCCCACTTCTTATCCAACCAAGGGAGCTGTATTCAAACACACTCCTTCATTACATCAATTAGATCTTTGTATTTTAAGCATCTTACCAATCTTTAGGGTTGGTGAGCATCCCAATCTCCTCAAACATATTAAAAGAATTTAAAAAATCATGAGAAGGGACCATGGTGCTTTAGGAGGCCCTGTCATCCGGTTCTCAACCCATCTGAATACTTTTGAGGTGGCCTGGGAGTAAGAAGAGACAATCCATTGATCTTGCCCCTGGATCCTTCCCCCACCCCTCCCCTCCTTCCTGATAGGATGCCTGGTCTCTAAGGGCAGGATGAAATCTTGGTCCAGAAAGCTGCTGGGGTGGTGGTCACAGGTCCCTTTCTCCACCCAGGGCTTCAGAATCCTCCGTTTCCTCCTAGTCTGCCCCTTGTCTCTCTGGCCCCAAACTCCCAGAGCAGCCCTCAGTCCTAACTCTGGAACTATGTTTTTGAATTAATACTCAACAATTTCCTTGGTAACACAGCTGACTTATCTGACGCTGAAATGCACACCCCTGGCCCTGATATTATCCTACCTGCCGGTTTTAAATGTGCAATAAATATATCCCACAACTGCTCTCCTGACATTGCAGGGACATCTGTAAACTTAAATGTGACCATGCCTAAGAAACACCCAATTTCCTTAATCAGAATAGGGAGGCTAAATTATTCTCTATTTCCTACTCCTAAATAAAGATTACTAGTGCAATTTACAGTAGCTACATCACAGCGCCAGCATGATGATTTAATTAGATAACTCATGCCAACTGTTTGGTACCCAGGCCTGGTATGTAGAAAGTGCTCAATATGTATGATCATTGGCGTACCTCATCTCTCACAATAGCACCTGCGGGTAGGCATTACACCACGCACTCTCCGCCACCATCCCTCCCCCCCAACCCACCCTCATTTACAGGAGCTGCAGCCAGGGCTCTGAGTAAAGGCGCTTTCCCAAGGTCAGGCGGGCACCACTGTGATGCTCGGCGCTCGGCCCCTGAATGAGGGACCCCTCCCCTCACACCTCTGTAAGGGACACAAGGGGTCTTAAAGAAGACAAGTATGCAAAAGCGCGAGCACAGAGCCCGGCATACTGTGGGGACACTGGGATGGGGAGCCGCCGGCACCGAAGGTTTCTCCCCCACCCCCCAAACCGCTCCTCTGCCCTCGGAGTCCAGAGTCCCCAGACCCCGGGTACGTCGCTCAATCTCCCCGAGCTCCGCGCCCTGGGGCTTTGTACGCCACAGGCCGGCCGCACTCACCGAGTCCCATCGCGGCGCGCGGAGGTGGCCGTCCGGCCTGCGGGGCATGGGTCGTGGCGCCTGGGCCGGAAGCGCGCCCTACCGGCCCCGCGGCCCCCGCACGCCTGGCCGGTGCCCCAGCCCCGCTGCGACCCGCCCGCCCGGGGAGCCTCCTACCTGCAGCGGCGGCGCAGCGGCCGCGGCGATCGGGGGAGGGGCCGGCGAGATGCGAACGCGGGCGGCCTCGACTCCTCTCGCAGGCTGGGCGGCCGGGAGGGCCGCGGGCTCCGGAGCGCCGGGCGGCGGCGGCGCGCCCCCGGCCGGCCAGGCCCCGCCGCGCGCGCAGCGGCCACAAAGCCCGGGAGCCGCCGCCCCCTCGCGGGCCGCCCGCCGCCTGCGGGTCCGCAGGCGCCGAGGAGGGCGGGAGCGCGGCCCCGCGCAGTCCCCACCTCCCGAAGACGCGGTCGCCGACCTCCCCCGAGGTTCGGGGCGGGGCGCAGGGGGTCTCCCGCCTATCCACCCCTCTCCCTCCTGCCCGACATCCTTGTGCTTATTGAGTTCCGTCTTCCCACCTTGGCGGACGAGCTCCTGAAGGGCCTGAAAAACTGTTTCATTTCCATGAACAACAAAAGAATGCATTTGTCGCCAGGGACTTGGCGGCCATGGACAGGAATCGGCTCAGTCCATGCGCCCTGTCTGACAAAGGCCCCCTTTTCTTTCGGAACACCCTGCTACTTAAGTAGCCAACCCTCCTTTGCTGGGTTCATCACAGAGTTTTGCTTTATTTTTTTAATTTGCGGGATGTGTCTCCCCCTAGGCTGTGCGCTCCCGGGGCAGAGACTGTTCCCTCTGCAGCCCAAACCTGGTTCAGACGCTGTGCTGAGTAAGTGGGAATTTATGCACGAATGAATGAATACACAACTGCAACTGTAGGACAAGGCACCTTTTATCGTGCCCCGGCAAGGATGGGGGCTAGCTGTCTCTTTTGCCTTGTATCCGCTGGGAAAATTCCAAGCTCGGAAGGGTAGAGAGGATTTAACTTTGTCTTGTCGTCTTATTAGAGTGAAATACACATAACATAAAATAACTTTCAAGTCAACAATCCAGTGGTATTTATGACAATGCAGTGTAAAGCAACCACACCATCTCTATCTCGTTCTGAAACAGATCACCCCAAAAGGGAACCCCCTCCCTACACATTAAGCAGTCACTCCCTATCCCTTGGTCTCCTCAACTCAGAGTAACCACTAATTTATTTTTTCTCTCTGAATTTGGCTATTCTGGACATTCCATATCAATGGAATCATATAACAGGTAGTCTTTTGTGCCTGGCTTCTTTCACTTAGCATGATGTTTTCCAGATTCACCCTCCTTGCAGTGTGTGTCCTACACTTCATTTCTTTTTATGGCTAAATAATATTCTATTGTATGTATACCACAATGTGTTTATACATGTATCTATTGAGGGATATTTGTGTTATTTCCACCCTCTGTGAATAGTGCTGCTCTGAATGAGCCTATATAAATGTATTTGTCAATGTTTTCAGTTCTTTGGGGTATATACCTGGGAGTGGGATTGCTGGGTCATATGGTAATTCTGTTTAACTCTATGAGGAACTGCCAAAAAATTTCCCATAGTGGCTAAATGAATGATTTTATGTTCCCACCAGCAATATATGCAATGTATGAGGGTTCCAAATTTGCCATTACCTCACCAACACTTGCTTTTTTTTTTTTTAATTCCTTGGATATATGTGAGGCTATCCCCACCCTCCTAGCTCCCATGACCCACAGAGTCACCTTGCTCAGAGAGTGAGAGGCTGAGCCAGGTCTTTTGACTGCAAAGAAACACCCAAACACTTCTGGGGTCAGAAGCACTAATAAAAATAAAGACCCTTACTATAATGTAGAGGTATACTGCTCCCTGTTCATTACTTTAACAATAATCTGTCAGGTTTAACAATAATCCAAGTAGATCTGAAATTGTCCAGAGAACTTAAAAACTAAGACCATCCCCATGGAGATGCTATCTGGAAACAAACTGTGTGACATATGCCTCACTGGAACTCAAGGCAGTACAGTATAGTTCAGATACTGAAATCTCAGAACTTCTGAAGTATGTTGATAGCTAATGACAATAGGCAGAAGGAGAAGGGGACGACAGAGGATGAGATGGTTGGATGGCATCACCGACACAATGGACATGGGTTTGGGTAAACTCTGGGAGTTGGTGATGGACAGGGAGGCCTGGAGTGCTGTGGTTTATGGGGTGGCAAAGAGTCGGACACGACTGAGCAACTGAACTGAACTGAATGACAATAATGTACCAAGATTTTTTAAATTGAGACTTCCCTGGAAAATTTTGTCATTGATGAGTCACAAAGTTGTGTCCAGTTCTTTGAGACCCCATGGGTTGCAGCACGCCAGGCTTCCCTGTCCTTCACTATCTCCCACAGTTTGCTCAAACTGATGTCCATTGAGTCAGCAATGCCATCCAACCATCTCATCCTCTGTTGCCCCCTTCTCTTCATACCCTCAATCTTTCCCAGCATCAGGGTCTTTTCCAATGAGTTGGCTGTTTACATCAGGTGACCAAAGTATGGGAGCTTCAGCTTCAGCATCAGTCCTTCCAATGAATATTCTGGGTTGATTTCCTTTAGGATTGACTGTTTTGATCTCCTTGTTGTCCAAGGGACTCTCAAGAGTCTTCTCCAGCACCACAATTCGAAAGCGTTAATTCTTCAGTGCTCAGCCTTCTTTATGGTCCAGTTCTCACATCTGTACATGACTCCAGGAAAAACCATAGCTTTGACTAAATGGACATTTGTCAGTAAAGTGATGTGTCTGGTTTCTCATACGTTGTCTAGGTTTGTCATAGCTTTTCTTCCAAGCAGCAAGCATCTTTCAATTTCATGGTTGCAGTCATCATCCGCAGTGATTTTGGAGCCCCAGAGAATAAAGTCTGCCACTGTTTCCACTTTTTCCCCATCTATTGGCTATTAAGTGATGGGACTGGATGCCATGATCTTCATTTTTTGAATGTTGAATTTTAAGCCACTCTCCTCCTTCACCTTCATCAAGAGGCTCTTTAGTTCCTCTCTGTTTTCTGCCTTTAGGGTGGTGTCATCTGCGTATCTGAGGTTGTTGATATTTTTCCCGGCAATCTGGATTTCAGTTTGTGATTCATCCAGCTGGGCATGTCACATGATGTACTCTGCAGCAGAACAGATTAAGAAGAGGTGGCAAGGATACACAGAACTAGACCAAAAAAGGTCTTAATAACCTGGATAACCACAATGGTGTGGTCACTCAAGTAGAACCAGACATCCTGGAATGTGAAGTCAAGTGGGCCTTAAGAAGCATTACTACAAACAAAACTAGTGCAGGTGATGGAATTCCAGCTGAACTATTTCAAATCCTAAAAGATGATGCTGTTAAAGTGCTCCACTCAATATGCCAACAAATTTGGAAAACTCAGCAGTGGCCACAGGACTGGAAAAGGTCAGTTTTCATTCAAATCCCAAAGAAAGACAAGGCTAAAGAATGTTCAAACCAAGAGCTTCCAGATGTACAAGCTGGATTTAGAAAAGGCAGAGGAACTAGAGATACAACATCAGTTGGATCATAGAAAAGCTAGAGAATTCCAGAAAAACATCTACTTCTGCTTCATTGACTACAGGAAAGCCTTCGACTATGTGGTTCACAACAAACTGTGGAGAATTCTTCAAGAGATGGGAACATCAGCTCACCTTACCTGCCTGCCTCCTGAGAAACGTGTATACCAGTCAAGAAGCATACAGTTAGAACTGGACATGGGACAACAGACTGGTTCAAAATTGGGCAAGGAGTACATCAAGGCTGTATATTGTCATCCTGCTTATTTAACTTATATGCAGAGTACATCATGTGACATGCCCAGCTGGATGAATCACAAACTGAAATCCAGATTGCCGGGAAAAATATCAACAACCTCAGATACGCAGATGACACCACCCTAACGGCAGAAAGCAGAGAGGAACTAAAGAGCCTCTTGATGAAGGTGAAGGAGGAGAGTGGCTTAAAACTCAACATTCAAAAAATGAAGATCATGGCATCCAGTCCCATCACTTAATAGCCAATAGATGGGGAAAAAGTGGAAACAGTGGCAGACTTTATTCTGGGGCTCCAAAATCACTGCGGATGATGACTGCAACCATGAAATTGAAAGATGCTTGCTGCTTGGAAGAAAAGCTATGACAAACCTAGACAACGTATGAGAAACCAGACACATCACTTTACTGACAAATGTCCATTTAGTCAAAGCTATGGTTTTTCCTGGAGTCATGTACAGATGTGAGAACTGGACCATAAAGAAGGCTGAGCACTGAAGAATTAACGCTTTCGAATTGTGGTGCTGGAGAAGACTCTTGAGAGTCCCTTGGACAACAAGGAGATCAAAACAGTCAATCCTAAAGGAAATCAACCCAGAATATTCATTGGAAGGACTGATGCTGAAGCTGAAGCTCCCATACTTTGGTCACCTGATATAAAAAGCCAACTCATTGGAAAAGACCCTGATGCTGGGAAAGATTGAGGGTATGAAGAGAAGGGGCAACAGAAGATGGATGGCATTGCTGACTCAATGGACATCAGTTTGAGCAAACTGTGGGAGATAGTGAAGGACAGGAAAGCCTGGTGTGCTGCAGGCTATGGGGTCATGAATAGTTGGACATGATTCAGCACCTGAACAACAACAGTAGATTGGAGGGGCCAGCGGCTTTAGAATTTTTAAAAATGTGTTTCTAGGAATCAAGAGAAATACTATTTGCACATATGGAAAAGGAGGAATGAAAAAGAGTTTACGGAAGCACTACTGTAAAAAAAGTGAAAACTTAACATCTATTGATACAAAAATGATTAAACTATGGAATAGCCACAGTGTAGAAAATCATATTTCACTGACTTCAGGACATCATGAATGATAAACACCATTATTTTATATATCATTAAAAAAGAAAAAAGTGCTCCTAATTAAACCATGACAAAAAAGTTTTCTTAACACTTATAATTTTTATTTTATATTTATTCAAAAAACCACATGAAACTTAAGACATGAATTTTTAATTCCATGTCACCCTCATGCATACATTAAAAGTATTCATCAAATAAATTGATTAAAACATATATAAATCTTCTTCTTGGAGTCGGAACCTTCTGAGTCATATGTAGAGTCAGAATCATTAATATTCCAGGCTGCTAACATCCATTCTGCAAGCTTTGAAGCATATCCAGCAGGCAATGACAATTATATCACTACTACTGCCTAGATGATAGCAAGTGTAAGATGCATACCAATTTTAGAGATAATAACATGAATGAAAGTGTATGCCTTAGAATAATGAAAAAAGGGTATTATGCAGCAGCTAAAGGAGTCAAGGAAATTTCATACAGGCCACCTTGGAAAGTATTAATTCGTTCATACTGCCAAGGAAAATTAGCAAGTTGCCAAAAATATATAGTGTGAATTTATTTTCAGAAAAGTAAAACCAACCTCTATATTTCTGCAGCAGGCACTGAAAACTTGTTTAGCCCAAAGATATTCACCCCTCACTTTAACTATGTCATTCTGTACTTTGTTGTTGTTCAATCGCTAAGTCGTGTCCGACTCTTTGCAACCCCTTGGACTGCAGCACATCAGGTTTCCCTGTCTTTCACTATCTCCAGAGTTTGCTCAAACTCAAATCCATTGAGTCTGTGATGGTGTCCAATCATCTCATCCTCTGTCATCCCCTTCTCCTCCTGCCCCCAATCTTTCCCAGCACGAGGGTCTTTTCCAATGAGTTGGCTGTTTGCATCAGGTGGCCAAAGTGTTGGAGCTTCAGCATCAGTCCTTCCAATGAATATTCAGGGTTGATTTCCTTTAGGACTGACTGGTTTGATCTCCTTGCTGTCCAAAGGACTCTCAGGAGTCTATATTTTAGATGCTTAAAAAGTAAATTATTAATATTTCCCTAGATTCCCCTGTCTTACTTTTTTTTCTCTTTTGGCCACTCAGCATTCAGGGATCTTAGTTTCCCCACCAGGGATGGAACCCCATGCTCCCTATAGTGGAAGCATGGAGTCGTAACCCCGTGACCACCAAGGGCTCCAGACTCCCTTGTTGATAGAAGGGTCACGTGATACAGTCTGGCCAATGGCAGATGTTCTAGTCGGCTTTCTTTCCTGAATTAAAATATAAAACTTCACAAGATAGCTTTTGTCCTTTCCTGTCCAATATATGGACTCAGTTTTAGAGAAGCAGCAATCACCTTGTGACCATAAGGACAAACGTGTGGATGGTGAAACCAAGACAGAGTCTGCTGGCTCTACACTACCTGCCCTTGTGTTTCCTTTCAAATGAGACTAAAAATCTGCTTTCTTTTGCTGGTTATTCAGTTGGCAGAATAAAGTCCTAACTGCTACAAATCAGTGTATAGATCGATTTTTAAGTATCAGAGCAAAATGCACGCTAAATTGATGAGTGAAGGTGGAAAAAGAATTCAGAAGGGGACTTTCCCTTCATTTTTAGTTTTTGAATTTTTTACATCATAAAGGTATTCACATATTACCCATTTAGCTCAAAAAATTATTTCTGTAAGATTTATGTCAGAAATGAAAGCAACTCTGACAAGAAAGGCTCTTAATATGGGGCAGCATCTCAGGCTGAGGTAAACAACTAAAGGAAAGAAAGTTTTTCCACTGAGCTATCAGTTTACTCTTCATTCAAAAAAGTTAATCTGGCTTGATTTATTTGTTCTTAGAAAGTGCAGACTGCTTCATAGTGAGTACCAGTTCCTTTTCTAAAGTCTCACAAACTACTTTTTTTTTTAGGCAGTACTGCTTGACTTGTGGGATCTTAGTTCCCCCATAAGGAATCAAACCTATAGCCTCAGCAGTGAAAGCGTGGCGTCCTAACCACCGCACTGCCAGGAAATTCTCCTCACAAACTACCTTTGATACGATCCATCCTGGGTTTGTATTGGTGCTCAGTAAAATTCAAGATTATTAGAGTCCATTTTTCAAGATCTACTTTTTTCTCCTTTCTAAAAACAGAGTATTTTCCAATCTCTAATTTCCTTTTACTTCTACGGTTCTCTGATATTTTCCAAAGATTACCAGCATAAAAACTGCATACGAAAGATTCTGGCACACAAAAAAACACATTACGATGATACTTAATGATACTAACATTGATGATAGTAATAGCACTTACCACTTATTGGGCGTTTCTGACATTGTGCCAAATATTTTACACACACTGTCTGATGTCATCTTCACAAAAATCCTGTGAAGCCCACAACTATTACCAGGTCCACTTTACAGAGGCAGACACAGAAGCTCGGGCAGGTAACTTACCCAAAGCCACGTAGGCACGAGGTGTCAGAACACTGGGACCTCCAAAGCATCAGCTCTTGAACACCGAGCTTAATTGAAAAAAAAAAAGGCAAAATCAGTAAAAATGTAAACTCACCAACAAATTGTCTTTGTGTACCCTGCAAACACCCACTAACCTGGCCCATCTCCTCTCTCCCGGCGGAGCCAGACCTGACCTCCATACGGATCTTTTCCGTATTTTCTTTATCACCTCAGGCTAAGCTCCTCAGGCTCCACCCCTCCCCGGACTGTTGCACCTTCTGCGCAAGCGCACTGTGGCCCGGAACTTGCCCACTGCTCCGCGCGTCCCCGAGAGCTACGGACCCGAGCCGAGGGAGCGCGCCGAGCGGGGCCGCGCCCAGAGGTGGGCGGGGCTTCATGTAACTGGCGGAGACACGCGAGCCCAGGACTTGCGGAATGAATGGCGGGGATTATAAGGATTCTGCTCGCTCGCGAGTTGCCCCAAGAAGTTTCCATTGCACAAGTATTTCATCCACCCATCTATTTATTCCAGAAATATGTATTAGTGGCTACTGAGTGCGGGTATCTACTTAGCATGAAGAATGTGCCCACATTCTTCCCAAGCTTGAATAGATACTTGAGAACGTGCGGGAGCGGGGTTCCTTGAGCCTCACCCCCCAACCCCCAACACAGGAGAACTCCCGTACTGCGGGAGGAAAAGCAGGCCCAAGTCAAGGGTTCAGATCTGCACCTACCTGAGAAATAGATCCCGCTTGTCTCTACACTTGTTCCATGCTCTTCTCTTCTCCCAGTCACTTGTATTTACCCCATCCGCCCTGATGTCAGGGTCCTGTCAATTCTGCTTTCTAGAAGCTTACGCTTTAGCGGGGTTAGAACGCTGCAGCATGATACAGATGAGGAAAGGGGGCACTCAAAAGAGGAATGAATAGCTAAGGATGGGTCTGTAGAAGGCAGACGATTAATCCTCATGCTGGTTAATCCTCACTGTGGTCCAAAGGGGCTAGATAATGATAGAACCAGTGTTCAAAATACTTGAGAAGTGTGGGCCCTCTCTCAGGGAGCTCACGATGTTTCAAGAAAGAAAGAGAGGGGCGGAGAGTGGAATAAAAGAAATAAAGAGGGAAACGGGAGGCTGCGCTGTTTACTAAGGGAAACGAAATAAATAATGAATGTAATTTTGTTTGCTTGCTTATTTGTATTTTTGTGATAACTATCTTATTGCATTCCTGTTTTCTCCAAAGTTGAGTCATTTCTTGAATCTGGAACAAGCTGTGCTATTTTTGCATAAGTTCTTCTTTTCTCAAGGTCTGTCTCATGTCATTCCTCTGCCCTCCCTCTCAGGCTTTCCTTTCCCTGCCTTCCAGCTTCCTCTAATAATTGTTTAACAAATGCTAAATTTTAGAAATGGTTTCTGCTCTCAGTGTTCAGCTTCTAAAGCATCTTCCTTTATTTCCGGAGTCTACAGTCTTTAATTCACTAAAAAACAGTCAGCCCTTCTCCCCCTTTTTCACTTTTTGATTAATTATTATTAATTTTATAACTTCCCAGTTCCAAAAAGCTTTTCTCCTAATTCCATCTTACAAGCAAGTGATCTAGTACACTCCTTGACACTGCCATCGCCTCCAAACTGCTATATCCCATATATATATATGATATAGATATCATATATATATATTATATATATATATATCAATAAGTCTTGTCAGTTTCACGTCCCTAAAATTTCTCAAACTTTTCTTTGTCTCACCATATCTGTCCACTACCTTAGTTTAAGCATTCATCTGAATCTCTGGTATAACCACATCCATTTCATTTTTCCCTTCCTGTTAATCCATTCTCCCCAGAGTAATTTTCTTGAGAAACAAAATCTAATCTGTCATTGGATGCCTAATACCTATCAATGACTTACCTTCGCTTTAAGGATAAAAACCAAAATCCTTAGCGGGACTTACAATGCCCTGCCAAAATCTGTACTCACTCTGATTCTATTCTCTCCTTTGTCTATTTCACACACTGCCTTCTTTCAGTTCTTTGAATGTGCTCTCACCTCAGGGGACTTTGCACATCCTATTCTCTCTGCTTAGAATGTTCTTTTCCTTACTTGCAACATTACTTATTAGTCACACTTTTTCCAATATTACTGAGGAAAAATTGACAATATAGTTGTATATACTTAAAGGGTAAAATGGGATTTGATCTATTTATCAAATGATTAGAATAATTACCAAGGTGAAGATAATTAATACATTCATCACCTCACACAACTCTTTTTTTCAGGTAAGAATGCTGTGATGTACTGTCTCGTAATTTTCAAGTATATAATACCATATTATTAGCTATAGTCAACATGCTTCCACATTCACACCAACATTTGTTATCTCTTGTCTTTTTTATTATAGCCATCTTAACCTGTGTGATGGGAAACAGTGACAGACTTTATTTTTATGGGCTCCAAAATCACTGCAGATGGTGACTGCAGCTATGAAATTAAAAGACGCTTGCTCCTTGGAAGGAAAGTTATGACCAACCTAGACAGCATATTAAAAGGCAGAGACATTACTTGACAACAAAGGTCCGTCTAGTCAAGGCTATAATTTTTCCAGTGGTCACTAAGGATGTGAGATTTGGACTATAAAGAAAGCTGAGTGCCGAAGAATTGATGCTTTTGAACTGTGGTGTTGGAGAAGACTCTTGAGAGTCCCTTGGACTGCAAGGAGATCCAACCAGTCCATCCTAAAGGAGATCAGTCCTGGGTGTTCATTGGAAGGACTGACGCTGAAGCTGAAACTCCAATACTTTGGCCACCTCATGTGAAGAGTTGACTCATTGGAAAAGACCCTGATGCTGGGAGGGATGGGGGCAGGAGGAGAAGGGGACGATAGAGGATGAGATGACTGGATGGCATCACCAACTCCTTGGACATGAGTTTGAGTAAACTCCGGGAGTCGGTGATGGACAAGGAGGCCTGGCGTGCTGCGATTCATGGGGTTGCAAAGAGTCGGACACAGCTGAGTGACTGAACTGAACTGAACAGAACCTGTGTGAGGTGATATCTCACTGTGGTTTTGATTTTCATTTCCCTGATGCTTAGTGGTGTTGAGCATCTTTTCACTTGGACCATTAGAATGTCTTCTTTGAACTCATCACATTCTAAACAACTGCACATCCTTTAGATCTCAGATTCAACATCACTTCTCAAGAGAAAATTTCTCAGATTCCCAGCGCAGGTCATCACAGAGATAAATTCTGGCAAGTAAGCAAGAAAGTGTATGTGCTTGGAATTCCATTTGCTCTTCTGGATGTACTCTTCGCTTTTCTTTGCTATGCATAATACCCAAGGGAGCCAACCTGTGCAGACCACACCAAAGTCTCCTTGGCCCCATGGCTTCTGACTGGGGAGAACAGTATGAGTGGGGTGCATAGGCAGGAGCTCAGAATCAGGTGGGGTGTCTTGGCTTTTATCC
Source organism: Cervus elaphus (assembly GCF_910594005.1). Classification (NCBI taxonomy): domain Eukaryota; kingdom Metazoa; phylum Chordata; class Mammalia; order Artiodactyla; family Cervidae; genus Cervus; species Cervus elaphus. The sequence continues at coordinate 21,305,349 of NC_057830.1, forward strand.
CCCTGCTTCCTCCTTTCGGGTCCCTGAAGACTAGCTGCTCCCTCAACCAAGTACTTACTAGGTTTCTGTCAGGCAGGAGTTTCTGCCAACTTTCTTGATTTCCAGGTTCCTGTAATTGCCCCTCCTTCCTCCTGTCCCAACTTCAGGCCCATAGGTACCATCAGCAATGTGGTCATATACTCCATTATTACTTGTGGCTTCTTTAATCTCTGCCCAGTCTTTTGTAAACAGATCTCGTGTTAAACACTCCTCAAATTACTGTCTCCAAGTGTGTTCTCTGTTTCCCCTGAGGACCCTGATAGAGACATTGCCCCTAGGGATTTTTTAGATAACTAAAATTTACATTATTGGTGTCAAAACCCTTCTTCTGGCCAAAAATAAGGGATTATCTAATCTATTGTATTTACAAAATGGATTGCTATTGGGTACTGAAAAATCATATTTTTGAAAAATAGAAACAGGATACAAAGGAATATACTGAATTTGATCTCAGTTTTATAAAACCAAAGAAAATAAACTAAAACAAATGTGTGTGTATAAAAGAGTCAACATATGTATTGTCAAAATGGTAATAACTCCTTTCAGAGTGACAGGGTTATTTTTTCTTTATGATTTTTCTATTTTTTTCCTCAGTTGTCTGCAATAATGCTACATTACCATGATGATGAAATATATATATATATGTTATTTTAAAACATTTTTTCTTGATCCAACACAGTTATAAAAGTAATTAATCAATTAAAGTGAAAGTTAAATAAGACAATGAAAGTATATTGCCTAGCATATGTGCCTATTAGTTGGCACAAAGGAGGCATTCAATATATCAGAATAGCTTCTTATTACAAATCATGTTTTACATACCTCTCTGCCTTATGAAACTAAATACAGAGAATAGAAATTAGCTTTTATGAATGACTCAGGATATTAATCATTATATTGTACTTTAATATTATAGCCTGATGCTCTGAGCTCAGTTCAATCCTATCATTTAGCATATAAGAAAATGTATAATATGAAATTATCCTCAGAGGGCTCAAGTGACTTCGTTGAGGCCATGTACTGCTAATTAGTGCTCTCAGCTCACCCTCTCCTCCAAAGACTTCCTCCAAGACATCCTTCCTTCCCTCCAGAGAAATACTTCTTTTCCTGTATTTGTCACTACCCACAACTTAGTTAATACTATTACAGGCTTCTTGTTAAGTAATTATGTCTATTTCTATCTTGATCATAGTATACCATGTACAATTTTTTCTTCTCTCTCCTTGTCTCAGTTCTATTTTGGTTCTGGAAATGGAACTAATCTGGTAAAATAAGTGCTAGTGATAGAACACAATAAAACGACATCAGAAAGTTTCAGAAGAAAATTAACTTTAAAAAAGAATGAATGCCATCAACTTTTAGAGATCATCAACAAGTCTTTCACTCATCTTCAGGAATCACACAGATGGGACTTCCTGACAGTCCAGTGGTTAACACTCTGTGCTTCCAATGCAGGGGCAGAAGTTCAATCCCTGGTCAGGGCACTAAAATCCCACATGCCCTGTGGCCAGAAAAATTTCTTTTTAAGATTTAAAAAGATGATAATTGGAAAAAAAAAAAGAAATCACACAAATGTGTATTGTCACCTTTTTTCCAACTCTTTATCCTAACAGTACTTTGGTAATATATACTTTATATATGAAAAAATGAACAGATTTAAGTGTAAAGCTTATTGAATTGTGACAGATACACTTGTGCAACCAATGTCTAGATCAATATAAAGCAAAGACTTGTAAAAAAAAGAAAGACAGAGAGCATTGCATTTCACCCAGTTCTGCAAAGATTAACTTGCTGCAGTTGTTGACTGACAGTACATTCTACTTCAGAGGAAATTAAGGTGATAACAGGATGAAGCACTCTGTGCTTCAGACAGAAGAAATTAAAATGATAGCAGGATGCTCTGTGCTTTGGACAAGCAGGGCCTTACACAGTTAGATGTGTCTCAGGAAGAATCTTAGTGAGTGAAGTTTCTTACAACTTTCCATACATTGAAAAGCACCAAAATCATTAGCTCAATACATCCGTTCTTGATGACTAGCAGTAATCTGTTACCAAGATACATAGTATACTTGACTGCATGTATTCCCCAACCAAAAATCATATATGTTAGTTTCCCCAGCTATCTCTTCAGAGCAGTTTCTCAGAGCTACTGAAAGGCTCTCACTCGGGTTGTAGTCTTCAATAAGACCCTAAATGAAACTTAGCTCACAGCTCTCACATTGTGCAATTTTCTTTCGGTCTGTAGTCCTTCACCTCGGAAAATTCCATGTTTTTCTATGCCCTGAACCCTCCCTCCCCTGACTCCCTGCCATGGCACAACACAACCACTATTCTGATTTCTTAACTTGCTTTTGTCTGTTCTTGAACTTCCTATAAATGGAATGTGTGCTGTTATGTATATCAATTGTTCCTTCCTTTATGTTGCTGTAGGATTCAACTGTATGAATATACCACAATTTCTTTCTCCATTCTTCTGTCAATAGACAGTGGGGTTATTTCCAGTTTGGGTTATTATGAATAAAGCTGCCTTGAATATTCTGGTACAAGTACAAATAAAGTGATGAATACGGAAAGTGTAAAAAAGCTTTGTGGCAAGTGTAAAAAAGGTTCGTGTACATGGTACAAGTTTCTTAAGACATTAAACTGCCTTTGAAATCTTTTATTGTTACTTTGATTAAGTAGATAGCTATTGTTTCACAGTGAATGTAAGCTGGTACCAAACTGGAATTTGGTTTTCTCTCCCTGATTAAAAGAACAAAGTTTTCTTGGAATATGGCTTTTGATAACGGACTATGTAGATTTCTTTGCCTTCATATTTGTTTTTTAAATCTTTTGTTACTTCGATAAAATGAATGAATACTATTTCACAAAGCTCTATGAAGACTATGGCACACATAGACAGAGCTCATTTTGCTTCTACAAAATTAACCCTTCATCAGGGACTTTAAAATGGATAAACAATGGCTGTAAACCAAGCAGTTGGGGCTCTGGGAAATCCAATATGGCTGCTTGGCTTTTCCTGGCTCCCTGACAAACCTCACTTTTATTTGATAGGATAAGGCTTTTCCTGGCTGCAGGGTTAGTGTCTCACAATGGAGAAAAAATGGTTAAGACATGTTTTCTACAATCCTCAGTGATCAAGGCACCCACTTTACTGGACAAACCATACAAGCATTACAGTTTTCATGACTCTTTGTCTGACATACTGCTGGCTTCTAATCTTTGTTTTCAGATGTAAAGAGGCTCTTCTCCTCAAGTTACTGATGGTTTAAAGCCACTTAGTAATTTACACCAGTGGGCAGAATTATAACTTTTTTCTCTCTGTCTTGTCCTTCCAGAAATCGGAGACACTGGGTTCTGAACAGATTTATCAGGTAAATAAAAAGACTGTCTCCCAACATATACAGAAATCTCAAAGTATACTGGGGGTCTCTAAAAGAAAAATCCACCTCGATAAAAACTGATGTCAGTCCTATGGCATCTATAGTCAATGGACCAAACTTATTTTAGAAACGAAATTAGCTTTGACTATATATAATAAAAATGGGGATACTTGTAGAAAAAATATTATGTTTCACTGAGTACTAAGTTCTAGTTTTGTTAATTAAGATCTGTATTTACTAAGACTCATTTCTGAGTTAGTTCCTTGTGGCTATGTTATATTGCTGAGGTTTAATTAAGTTATTGAAAAGGACACTCTGAGTTTGTTTCCAAAGCTTATCTCTAAAGCCTATCTTATCTCTAATCCAATCTTTGAATAAAGATCAGATCCTTCAAGATCTACAACTAGGAGATTAACAGCAGGCTATAGACATGTAACAAACTAAGTCAGATGACTTGGAGATATCACTGGGCTATACCTAATGGAAGTTCTTTACTTAAGTTCTTATGATTTTACTATTAGTGCTAACTATATTGTTTTCTACATTGCCTGTTTCAAAAATTGTTGTCCCTTACATTATCAATTGTGTGACTGAGCCACTGATATGATGATGGAATACAGTTCCATATGAAATCCATAATTGTAGCAATGTGACTCTCTATATTAGAAAAAACAACAAGAGGAAATGTTTTCTTGGACCAAGAGGCTAGTAAGATGGGTGTGGTCCAGAGACTTTTGCTATTCACAGGGCCTAGTCCAGTAACAGCACAGAGTGGCCAATCTGTGAAATCTCTGACAGACCTGGGAATCAGCCTTCCCAGCACCATGGGACAAGATGGTCATGAAACGCCCCAAACGGTGGTCAAACTCATGGCCATAATGGGGCCCTGCTGACTGGAAACTGGCACTTGCCAACTTCCTCTACAAAGATTAAATCATGGACATTATAGCTGCTGAACTTTAACACCCCCTGAAAGGAGTTCAGGGTGGAAATCAGAAATTAGGCACTCACTCTGTGCTCTTGGAAAAATGGACAAAACAGGCCTTCAGATAGTTCGATATTTTCAGGTAAAAATTTTCTTGAGCCCCAATTCTTGCATCTTCTCATACCTAGAAAAACACTAAAATTGTTAACGGTGACAACTACAATGGCTTATATGTTAATACCACAGTAAGAGGCTAAAGACTACTTGGACAAACTTAGACAACTGGCTGCCTGGTTGTAAGTCTACATAAAGCACCTATCTACATTGGGTTAGATACACATTTGCTTAAAAAGAAATGATGAGATTCATTTTGTCTGTTAAAGTTCAAGCTGTCACTCTTTCAACTGCTTCTGAGAACTGGGTTTGCTATACCTACATTCAAAATGTATATGACCACACCAAATGTCACCATTCTCACAGACAGGGCAACCCAAGCGTTGACTCTGTCTAGACCAAGATCAAATTTACTGCCAAATGTAACCTGATTCTTATTCTTGTTTGGACTGCTGACTATAATAATTCTTTTACTGATTTTTGGTTTCTGCCTTTTTAATCTACTTGTCTAGTTTGTTCTTCCTAAAGGATACAATGACTTCCCAAAGTAACAGTGATGTAGAGATTCTGGTCACTCTTCAGGATGGACTCCCCTGATGTTCCACTCTGGTCATAGATCCAGTCTTGATTTGGGAACTGTAGTTTCCCCAAATTCACAGACTATTGGGAATGTGTAGTCTGTGGGCCTAACCTGGTGGGAAACTACTCTAGTAGTTATTCTTACTATTTGCACCTTGTATCCTTAATTGTCTAATGAATTTTGTATCTAAGCAACTTGAGGCATTTAAGTTGCAAATGATTGTTCATGCTTCTACAATTTCTACTGCCTCCTCTAGCTATTTCTTGGGGCCCCTGGATCAGAAACACTAAATAAAAGAGTAAGAAGAATATGTTGCTTCAGCTACTTAGGGCCAGTGCCCCTCACCAACATGAAGCAGTTAAAGACAGATTTCTTCACCCCTTTCCCATCAGCAACAATATTCTCCTAAAAGAAAAAGAGGAGAATAAGACAGCTAAACCTTGGGCAGTTAGCCCAAGGCCCTTAAAGGAGGAGGCAGCAAACATTCCTTTATCCAATCTTTTGCCTTAGTCAGGTAGGACATGTTTCTTTTAAGTCCTGTACTGGTATTGCAACAATATATCTCGTTGGAGACCTGGCCTTCTTTAGGTCCAGAACCAATGATTGCAAAGCACAATATATCTTACTCATGGGTATGCTTTTCTTAGACTCTATGTTAATGATTTGTTGCGGTCCTTTAATGGACCGGAACCTGGTAGTCCGGAGTCCACGATAAGAAAGCAAAAGAGAAAAAGAGGCTAGTATTCCCTGGGTTATGCAGAGAACCAATAAAGCCCTAGGACAGGGCTTGTACCACTCACGTAGGCACAGAGCATCCTCTCGAAGAGGTCTTGAAAGTCCAGGCAGTGGTGCACTGGGAAGACCCAGAGGAATCGGGTGGAGAGGGAGGTGGGAGGGGGGATCGGGATGGGGAATACGTGTAAATCTATGGCTGATTCATATCAATGTATGACAAAACCCACTGAAATGTTGTGAAGTAATTAGCCTCCAACTAATAAAAAAAAAAATAAAAATAAAATAAATAAAAAAAAGAAAACCCACTAAATGAGAACCTGAACTTCATAAAACAAGAGTGAATACCCTTCAATTTACTCTAAAAAAAAAAAGAAAGTCCAGGCAGGAAAGTGAGCTCAGCAGGCTTCCATGCTCCAGAGAATTAGCCAGAGGGTGAAAGAGAAAGAGAGAAAGAACGACACAGGGACCCAAGTCTCTGATGGAGCAAGGGTGCTTTATTGAACCCTGTGTGCGTATATATACTGTTTTACAAGGTGGCTTCTTCAGCAAAGATAAAGATCAAAAGACCAGACTTACAAGTTATCAGGGAAATAAGGAGTAATAGAGATCATAAAGCCAGGAGACAATTCATATCAAAAGAAAGAGGGTTGTAAATAATCACTTTCACCGTATGGAAAAGCTAATGAAGGAAATCCACGCATGCATTCCATCTCATGACCTCAGTCCTGGGAGCAGCGTGCCGCTACACTCGTTCCTCTCGTTCCACTCAGCCCACAGTTACCAGGAACCGATAAGGAACAGAGGGCTCATGAGAGACAGAAAACAGCACACAGGAGTCCTACTGTTAAACGTTCCCTGACAATGATTATAATTGTAACAAATCTTGTCTGGGAGCCTGTTTCTCAACAACAATTTATCTCGCCCAGAAACATGGTGCTCCGGAACTCCTTCCTTCTGGCTAATCTTGTACTGAAGTTATCTCAGGATGTATGACTTGGGAAAGGGTCTGGTGGAACTCTTACAACCTCGAAATGTTCTTTTTATCTATTTTCAGCAGCCAGTTAAGAAGTACATAGTTCAGTTGTGTCCGACTCTGCGACCCCATGGACTGCAGCACGCCAGGCTTCCCTGTCCATAACCAATTCCTGGAGCTTACTCAAACTCATGTCCATCAAGTCAGTGATGCCATTCAACCATCTCATCCTCTGTCGTCCCCTTCTCTTCCCACCTTCAGTCTTTCCCAGCATCAGGGTCTTTTCCTGTGTCCGTTCTTCCCATCAGGTGGCCAAAGTATTGGAGTTTCAGCTTCAACATCAGTCCTTCCAATGAACATTCAGGACTGATTTCCTTTAGGATAGACTGGTTGGATCTCTTGCAGTCCAAGGGACTCTCAAGAGTCTTCACCAACACCAGAGTTTTTTTTTTTTTTTTAAAGCAGAGCATTATATACTTCTCATATATAACAACCTGCTTAAAAACTAGTGACGGTGGGTACTCTCCTACCCCCTTTTGCTGGAGGCTTTCTCTACCCTTTTCACTCTAATAAAACTTTGTTACACAAAGCGCTGAGTGACTGAGACTGTGTTCCAGTCAAGACAAATTTTTGTGAAATTTTAGTTTTGAAATTTTCTCCTTCAGAGACCAGGAATACTGGCACCATTCACCATAAGCTTTCAGTTTCAGGTGAGGTGCAGGTGGGACCTACTTCTTAAGGTCTTCAAGTTCATACTTCGCTCTAAGTTAACAAGGGCTCACCCCATACCCCTTCCAGGATCTAGCTTGAAGGCCACACGTGACTCTGGGGACCACTCAAAAAAGGTAACCTAGGGCTTGGGAAAACCTCCTCAGCGCCATCTGGGAGAGAAAGTGATAACAACACTGATCTCCCTCTGGAGAGTCCCCTCCCTGCCTGCTCACAGGCAAGTGAGGAAACCAAGGGGGCATCCATAACGCCCTCAGAGGTTCCTCTGACTGGACAAGACAACCAGCCACCTCTCAGGCTCCCACAGACAATTTTGCTGGCAGAACTGGCACAGTGAGCCTGTGGTGGGAGTGGACAAATGCAACCTGGAGCCTAGTCAAAGTCCAGAAACAGCCAGGATTGAGCCACAGAGGGAAGCTGGGTGGCAAGCCTCCCTAGCATCTTGCTCTAGCATGACAATCACGGACCTCAACGAATGCCCCCAGTCTTCCAGGACCAAACAATCTGTGGAGGAGGCCCTGCATGGTAAGGTAATTTTGAACCTAGAGTACTTATTAAATCCCAAATCATTAACATTGATATGCTACTGCTGCTGCTAAGTTGCTTTGGTCGTGTCCAACTCTGTGTGACCCCATAGACGGCAGCCCACCAGGCTCCCCCGTCCCTGGGATTCTCCAGGCAAGAATACTGAAAGGGTTGCCATTTCCTTCTCCAATGCATGAAAGTGAAAAGTGAAAGTGAAGTCGCTCAGTTGTTTCCGACTCTTAGCGACCCCATGGTTTGCAACCTACCAGGCTCCTCCATCCATGGGATTTTCCAGGCAAGAGTACTGGAGTGGCGTGCCATTTCCTTCTCTGAATATTGATATGAGGAGATCATAATCTCCAAGGTCCAATAAAAATCCCTCCTCAAACACAAAGTTAGAATCCAGAAGATCTACGCACCAATGAACAGTTTCATAAGCTTGAGTTCCAAGAGTTAGCAGTTCCAAGGGCACACTGTGAAATTGGTGTGCTCCTTCAAGACTGTGCCACTGACACTCTTCTCAAAGACTGTCACTCAGATATGCTCTTTGCTGCAAACATCTTGGCTTCTCAGGAATCTCTTTCCTATTCCCAGAACTTGCCCAGTGGAGATGTGTCCAATTACCAGACATTCCGTAACATTACTTCCAGAGGAGGGAGCACCCAGCGGGCAGCAGGAGATCTTGAGACAGCAACCCTAATATAAGAATCTGAGCAATAAGCTTGTCCCCACTGATAGGAGAGAGACTTATAGGAGGTCCAAACTAGGACAGCATAAAAAAGGGTTGGCAGAATAGAGGGCCTACAAGGCCTGAGGGATGAGTAACCTGGGCCAGCAAAAGAGATCAGCAAAGTCCCAAAGAAGCAAATTGCGACAGTTAAACCGGAAGAAGGGATAGGTTCCTTCAGAAAGCCACTTCAGAACACAGATTAAGCAGGTTCTCCAATGGATTTTCTCCAGTAAATGCAAAGGATAAGAATAGCCCCTGCAAAAAGGCAAGCTTGCAGCATCCACCACCCAGGTCCAGGAACCAGGCAAAAGCAGATTGATTACGGAGAGCAGGGCTGTTGAGGATCAGACTCTTATGACAGCTGTTGGACAGATTCTAAAGAAAAGATGGAGCTTCACCATCGACTTCATGCTTCGGAGCTAAATTGGTGCAAAGCAGAACTCTGGGCCCCATTAGGTTCACATTACTGCTACACTAGGTTTTTCTCCTACCCAGAATAAAGGAGAGTGAGGAGAAACACAGCCCGCAATCACCAGGTTACCCCCATGGGCCACATCTTACTCCAAAAACAAGTAAGTAGACCAGTCCCAGGGAGCCAGGTCCCCCTCCAGGCAGAGCCTGCCAGCATGGATCAAGAGTGACAAGTGTCCCAGGCTGTCCCCTCCACTGTCCAAGGCACTGTCTTCTTTGGAAATACACCTCTTCTGGTCAATCAGAACATGCTTTTTACAGCATTTTTGGTAGGAAAACTCTTCTCCAAGAAAAAAAAATTCATTTTTTTTTCAATTTTTTGAAAAATTTTTCTTTCATTCAAGTTTTTCTCCCATGTTAGCACATCTTTTATGCGCTAATGGTTTCTTCCAACCATGTATTATTTTGTTTCCTGAAATAAATGTTTTTTTATCCCATGAGAGGTGGTGGCCTCTGTATGTGCCCTGCTAGGGGGGTAGTGAGGGGATCAGGGGCCACTCTTCCCAAGTGCCTGCTTTGACTTCCAAATGTGCCCCTGGTGTGGGATGTAGAGGATGGAGGCAGGTGGCAGAGGTGCCCAATAGATGGTAGTGACTAAGGAGCCCCTGGCGTCCCACCACCATCTACAGCCCAGAGGAAAGAAGTTAGGAGCCCACGGCTCACAGTGGCCCCACCCCAGAATCTCTCCCTACTGCAGGTCCCAGAGCCCAGACGGAGGGAGAATACCCAGAGCTCCTCCACAGAGGACAGGCTCCCAGAGACAGCAGAGCCTCTGAGCAGGGAAGCTTCACTTCTCCACAGTGTATATAATCAGCTTTTTCACAGGCCCGGGAGCTTGGGACTCACTCGCAGTCTATAATCCAAGGAGGCTCCCAGGGAACATGTGGGACTCAACAGGCCCAGGGACTATGCTGGCATCACAGCAAGCGTCAACTACTCTCAGCGTGTCAGAACCCCAACGCGTAGGACCAGGACCTGGGATGGGAGGGCGGCCGCACAGGCCTGCTTGGGCTGTGGTTTCTCCCTGGAGCCTGGTCTCTCCTCTGGTCAGGAGGCGCATTTCTCTAGAGAGATTAGGGCTCCGTGTCACAGTCACTCCTGTGGCGGAGAGTGCTGTTTCAGAAGGGGCCTCCGATCCAGGAGCCAGCAGGAATGGCCCTGCCTCCATGCCTCTCAGGACCCCCATATGTGAGACCAGGCCGGGGCAGTGGGGACAGAGGGCACAGGTCTGCTTGTGATGTGTTTTCTCCCTGGAGCCAAGTCCTGCCTCTGGGCCCCATCCTCCATGGAGGGCACAGCAGTGGGGACTCAGCCAGGGTCTGAGGGGAGGGTCTGGGACCCAGGTTACAGAGTGACCCCCAGAGCTCAGATGAAGGGGGCATGGAGCAGGGACCTCAAGCCTGGTCATTCTGTCCCTGTGTGGGGTTAGTGGGATCCCTATGGGAGGTCAGTGTGGGTTTGTCAGAGGTCTGTTTACAGTGGATAAATGGATAAAGAAAGGTGATACACACAAGTGCACATACATAGCACACACAATGAGATATTATTCAGCCTTAATCAAAGTAAACCCTGACATTTTCAAGAACATTGAATGAACCTGGAGAACACTCTGCTAAGTGAAATAAGCCTGACAGTATCACTTATGTATGGAATCTAAAAGGAAAAAAAAAAAAAGAATCACAGAACAGAGGGTTGAAATTGTTGTCTGCAGCTAGTTGTGGGGAAATGAGAACAGGCTGGCAAATGGATACAAATTTTCCATTATAAAATAAGAAACAGAATGAAGGAATAAGGTCTGAGGAGCTAATGTACAGCATGATGTCTCCTGGATTGGCAGGCAGGTTCTTTACCACTAGTGCCCCCTGAGAAGTCCTTGAATGTGCAAGCTGGGTTGCTATCACACAGCTGGAATTCCATCACCTCCACTAGCTTTGTTCATAGTGATGCTTCCTGTGCTTGACTTTGCATTCCAGGATGTCTGGCCTTAGGTGAGTTACTGCACCATCGTGGTTATCTAGATCATGAAGATCTTTTTTGTACAGTTCTTCTGTGTATTCTTGCCACCTCTTCTTAATATCACCTGCTGCTGTTAGGTCCATACCATTTCTATTCTTTATTGTGCCCATCTTTGCATGAAATATTCCCTTGGTATCTCCAATTTTCTTGAAGAGATCTTTAGTCTTTCCCATTCTATTGTTTTCCTCTATTTTTTCACGTTGTTCACTTAGGAAGACTTTCTTATCTCTCCTTGCTATTCTTTGGAGCTCTGCATTCAGATGGGTATATCTTTCCTTTCCTCTTTTGCCTCTCTCTTCTTTTCTCAGCTATTTGTAAGGCCTCCTCAGACAACCATTTTGCTATTTTGCCTTTTCTTGGGGATGGTTTTGATCACCGCCACACCTCACCTATCTAGGGCCAATCCTGTTTCCTTGTTCACCTTGCTTCTTGCCTCCCCCAGCTCCTCAGCAATCACCATGGGGTGGGGGGTGGAGGTGGCAGCATCACTGGATCCCAGGTTTGGGAGCTCTCATTCACATTTGGAGGCTAGAAATTACTGATGGCTGTGACATTTCTTGTTGATTAATATGGCAGGAGATATTTTCATTTCACAGTGGCTTTCTCTGTCCCCTTTCATTCAAAGCGGCAGTAAAGTCTCTGCTGGTTTATCCCTCTCTATCCTTGGTCTCTGTTGAGAAGACTGATTTTTTTTTTCATTTATTTTTATTAGTTGGAGGCTAATTACTTTACAATATTGTAGTGGGTTTTGTCATACATTGACATGCATCAGCCATGGATTTACATGTATTCCCCATCCCGATCCTCCCTCCCACCTCCCTCTCTACCCAATCCCGAAGACTGATTAAATTAACAAGCCACATCCATGATCTCATCTTCAAATGGTTGCTCAGCTATACCCTTAGAGTTTTCTTCAGAACAAGCTTGCTCACTTTGAAATATGGATAGGCTGATAATTTTCCAAATCTCTAAGTTGTGATTTTTTTTTACTGTATAAATTTATTTATTTATTTTTAGATGAAACAAAGATGAATATTTTTAATGATAAAAGGTACAACTCACAAAGAAGACAGACATCATAAACCATTCGGGGCCTAACAACAAAGACACAAAGATACGTAAGGCAAAAATTAGAAGAAATGGAAAAGAAAAAAAATATATAATCATAGCAAGGCATACTCACATTTCTCTGAGAATATTTTATCAAGTGCATAAAAATAAGAATAGAAGCGTCTTGAATGATGTCATTAATAATTTAAATATAATAGACTTCTATTTATATTAATTTATGTTAATCTTACATCTTATACAGACATACTTAAAATTTTGTACCTCACACGTTGCTATTAGATGTTCATAGGATGGTGAGAAAAACTGGACAAAAGATAAACATTACTAAATTTCAAAAAGTGGAATTCTTTTTTGTGTGTGATTCAGTTATACATATACACATATATTATTTTTAAAATTATTTTCCATTATAGGTTATCATAACATATTGACTATAATTCCCTGTGCTATATAGTAAAACTTTGCTGCTTGTTACATATTTATTTTTTAAATTAGAAAACTAGCATTGTATTTATACTAAGTCAAACAAGTGGAATCAAAATGTTGTAAATTTTTTAGTTAGGCAAAAACTAGTAAGTTTTCTAAAATACATATATTATACATATTATTTATATCTATGTATACAAGAGCTTTTCTACACTTGATAAAGGCTTGAGGAAGAACACCGAGAAAAAAGAAGAGATGGAGAAATTAGAAAACACAGACTAAATGAAATGGGAGTCCTGAATATGAAATGAAAAAAGTGAAGCAAACTAGATAAAAGAGCCTTATATATTCCAGATATGTTCCAACATCTGTTGGATCATTGAAAAAGCAAGAGAGTTCCAAAAAAAACACAAATCTACATCTGCTTTATTGACTATGCCAAAGACTTTGACTGTGTGGACCACAACAAACTCTGGAAAATTCTTCAAGAGATGGGAGTACCAGATCACCTGACCTGCCTCCTGAGAAATCTGTATACAGGTCAAGAAGCAACAGTTAGAACTGGACATGGAACAACAGACTGGTTCCAAAATAGAGAAAGGAGTACGTCAAGGCTGTATATTGTCACCCTGCTTATTTAACTTATATGCAGAGTACATCATGAGAAACGCTGGGCTGGAGGAAGCACAAGCTGGAATTAAGATTGCAGGGAGAAATATCAATAACCTCAGATATGCAGATGACACCACCCATATGGCAGAAGCAAAGAAGAACTAAAGAGCCTCTTGATGAAAGTGAAAGAGGAGAGTGAAAAAGTTGGCTTAAAGCTCAACATTCAGAAAACTAAGATCATGGCATCTGGTCCCATCACTTCATGGCAAATAGATGGGGAAACAGTGGCTGACTTTATTTTTTTGGGCTCCAAAATCACTGCAGATGGTGACTGCAACCTTGAAATTAAAAGACACTTGCTCCTTGGAAGAAAAGCTATGACAAACCCAGACAGCATGCTAAAAAGCAGAGACATTCCTTTGCCAACAAAGGTCCGTCTAGTCAAAGCTATAGCTTTTCCAGTAGTCATGTGTGGCTGCGAGAGCTGACTATAAAGAAAGCTGAGCGCTGAAGAATTGATGCTTTTGAACTGTGGTGTTGGAGAAGACTCTTGAGAGTCCCTTGGACAGCAAGAAGATCCAACCAGTCCATCTTAAAGGAAATAAGTCCTGAATATTCATTGGAAGGACGGATGCTGAAGCTGAAACTCCAACACTTTGGCCACCTAACGCGAAGAATGGACTCATTTGAAAAGACCCTGATATTAGGAAAGATTGAAGGTGGGAGGAGAAGGGGACAACAGAGGATGAGATGGTTGGATGGCATCACTGACTCAATGGACATGAGTTTGAGTAAACTCCGGGAATTGGTGATGGACAAGGAGGCCTGGCGTGCCCCATTCCATGAAGTCTCAAAGAGTCAGACACGACTGAGCGACGGAACTGAACTGAACTGAATGTTCGTTAGAAACATATCTGAAATTCTGGCAAAAAAATTTAAAAAAGCAATGCTTGAGAATTTGTATTTTTCAAAAATTTCCAAGATAATTCTGATATGCATCTGGATTATGAAAAGTCATTACAGGTTTTTCTATTAAATGGTAGGTTTGATGATACAGAATTCCATTATTTTTCTTTTGACCAATAATGATACAATGGTGGAGCCCCTACCACCCTTGCCTCTGCAGGAGACCCTCCAACAATAGCATGTAGTTTTGGTTCAGTCTCCTTTGGGGTCACCGCTCTTTTCCTCTGGGTCTTGGTGCACAAAAGATTTTGTTTATGCCTTCCAAGACTGGAGTGGCTGTTCCCCCAGGCCTGTGGAAGTCTTATAATCAAATCCTGCTGGGCTTCAAGGCCCAATTCCCGGAGCCATATGTTGTTAGGAGGAACTGTCTCATGTGTGAATTCAGATCCGTGTCGACCCCAATACACACACATGTCCAGCCATGGATGGCAAGGGAAGGGGCAGTAGTTGTGGGATGTCTTTACAGAAACCCGGGCCCCTAAGGTCAGGCCCCATAGCCACAGCAAGATGGGTCCCCTCCGTCCCTTGAACAAGACACTCCTGCATAAAATTCCCATAAATTCCAGAAAGGGGCCCAACTATCATTTTCCTTATATACACCTTTAATGGGCACCCCATGAATTTCCTCTCACCCATTTCTCCTGTTTCATCCTCACTGGGCCTAAGGGGTAGCTGCCTCCACCACTCCCCACACTGCAGTAACCCCACTGAGACAGGAGGGTGCTCACCCTCCAGCCAGGCAGAGAGGCAGACAATCTGGACCCATGGCTGAGATTCTTCCTCTCTGGTCAGGCCACCACACAGGAAACCCTGGATGAGCAGAGGATCAGCCCAGCCCCTTCATCTGGCTGCTTCGGGAAGCAGAGAGAAGCTCCCTAAAGACAAAAGCTGTCTCCAGGCTCCATCCTGGAAACTGCTTAGTGTCCAGAGGGCTGAGGGCAGGAGAGCAGCTCTCCACCCCTAGATGGTCCAGGGATGCAGAGGACAGTACAGATGTCCCAAAGGTTTCGAGCCAAGCTGGCTTTAGAGAAGGGGGTGACGAGGGGGTCCCTGTGGAGGATGAGAGCTGAGAGCTCCCAGGAGCCGCCTGAGGAGTCCTTATCTGTGTGGAGGCAAGACTTGGCCACCTGGAGGCCCATAGCACCTGAGCGCTCCCTCATCCTTCCTTCCTGTCAGGACCCCCTCTGCGGAGCAGAGCAGACACGAATAAGGTGACAATGACCCAAGAGCATTTCCCTACAAAACTACATTTATTCACATTTTACATACATCTCTCCAAAGATCCCGCTGCCACCCACGCCCACCCAGATCCACCTCCCCCACCTCTCGAACCTCCCACAACCCCAACCCCCTCCCTGCCCTGGAGTCCCTTCCCCCAAGAGCAGCCAGGATCGCCCATGAGCTGAGGAGCCCTAGGCTCCCCCTGGGGCCGGCGGCTGTTCCCTACTGGCTGCAGAGCCGCTTCCTCTTCCTCCCCGTGACAAACGGGTCACACTTTCTCTTTCTCAGCTGTGAGGGGCGAACCATTCCCAGAGTCAAGGCTGGCCTCTCAGAGACCCCGAGGCCAGCCCCCGGGCCGGGCAGCATCTCAACAGCAGCTGGGCCTCCGCACAGAGCCCGCTTCCTAGACTTGGCAGCGGCCAGAGGAGCTGGGCTGAGGCCTATTCTCTGAGAGGAGGAGGCCTGGCCTGAGGCAGGGACAGGACTCTGGGACAGCCCCCAGGGCAGCAGGCTGTGCTGCGAGGCCAAGAGGAAGGCCAGGCTGGGGAGCTCCTCCTCGTCCTCGCTGGACCCGTCCCTGGGCCCTTGGGCCCCCAGAATTGGAGAGGCCGTTCTGAGAACTGAGGTATCCCTGGGTCCTGGCTGAGGGCCAGTGCACCTCTGACCCTGGGGAGGGGAGGGTTGTCCTGGCTGGAATGGAGGCAACTCCTGCTGTCCTGGAGAGGGAACAAGGTCTTTGGCCCTGGACAGGTCAGTGTTTGCTTGGCTGAACCTGTGAACAGCCTCGAAATCAACCTCTGGTGGGCAGGCTTCATGACTGATCCCTAGCTGGGGGCCTTGGTCATGTCTCTGGGCCTCTTTGCTGGCGTCAGACTCAGAAGGACTTGAGTCCACTCGGGGTACACTTTGACTGCTGGGGGTCCGCACTCCCTTGTCTTCCTTCAAGGCCAGGAGTCGTTTCTGCACCAGCTGGTAGGAGAGAAGAGGGCAGTGACTACTCTGCACACCCACATGTGAGAGGAGGAGCACTGGGCCGTGGGACGTGGCCCTGGGTGGGGCGGACAGGAGGGGCGATCCTGAGACCCAAATCCAAATATAGACATGTGGTGTTCCTGCTGGCCTCCTGCTCCTCGCTCCCAGCTGTGTCCTTCCCTCCCCCATCACCCGCCCCAGCTCCCTCTCCTCTCCCTCCTATCACCCAGCACTGCACCTACCCCAGAGCGGGCTCTCCTCCAGGCCAGATGTCCCAGGCAGGGGAGGGATGGACAGAGCCATGGAAGCCTCCTGCTCTGGGGTTCTATGTCTCCCTTGCTCACCAGGGTCCCCCACACCCTGGTTTACCTGGGAGACCTTTGTCTCTCCTGTTCTACCTGGGGTCCCTCCCTTCCCTGGCTCCCCTGGGTCACATGGGGTCCCCACCCATAGGCTCCAGAAGAACCCCTCCCTCCCCTGCTCACCTCCTGAGGGGTGAGGCCTTCCTCCTGCTCCAACTCCTCAGCTAGTGCCAAGGGATCCAGTTGTGGTTCTGGGGAAAGCAAGTCTGCCAGGAATCGAGGGTGAATGACTGCCTCTACCTGGAACAGAAGGAAAAGGCTGTGAGCATCCTTGGCCAGGAATGGCCTGGGAGCCAAGAAGACCTAGAGGAAAGTGAAAAGTAGAGACCCACTCCTGTTCTCCTCCACAAGATGGGATGTTTTAAATTGTCATGGTACACACGCACACAAACACACAAATATGCTCATACACATACAGGCACAAAAAAGTGCATATACAGAGTATATGCCCAGTAGTGGGATTTCTGGGTCATATGGTAGTTCTATATTTAGTTTTTAAGGGAACTGCCATACTCTTCTCCACAAGACACAGAAGCCCCAGTGTTCATTACAGCACTATTTACAATAGCCAGGAAAGCAAGCAACCTAGATGTTCATCAAAAGATAAAAAGATAAAGAAAATGCACTACATATTTACAGTGAAATATTTCTTAGTCCTAAAAAGGAATGAATGTGAGTCAGTTGTAGAGGTGCAGAGGAAACTACAGCCTCTCATACAGAGTGAAGTAAGTAGAAAGAGAAAAAAAAAATGTCATATATATATGTGGAATCTAGAAAAATGGTCCTGATTAACCTAGTAGCAGGCCAGGAACAGAGGTGCAGATGGAGAGAATGGACTTGTAGACATACAAGTGGGAAGAGGAAAGGGAAAGGGCAAAAGGAAAAGGAAGGGAAGGGTGGGACGGACTGAGGGAGGAGCCTTGACCTATACGCACATTATGTGTAAAATAGGTAGCTAATGGGAAGCTGGTGTGTAGCACAGGAAGCTCTGAGCTTGGTGCTCTGTGATGACCCAGAAGGGTGGAAAGTGGGGTGGGAGGGATGCTCAAGAGTGAGGGGTGGGGGATATATGTATACATATGGATGATTCACGTGTTATACAGCAGAAGCTGACAGAACATTGTGAAGCAATTATACTCCAATAAAAAAGCATATATACACATGTACCTACACAGACGTATGAAGGCATACACACAGACAGACACAAACATGAACACTCATACATGTGCATACACACATATGGACAAACACACGAAGCACATGAACACACAGCTCAAGGAACAGAGCTTCAGTCCCATTGGGCTGGGCAGAACCCAGATCTTGGGTGCTGAGAGTTCCATGCCTTGGAATCTTATAGACCCCAGGCTCCATGCCCAGCCCACCTTGGTGACGAAGTCTTCCTGGGAACACAGCTTGTCAATGTAGCTCAGGAGATCCGGATCTGCATAAGTCCCTTCCTCTTCCTGCTTCAGCTCATTTCCGTCCTTTCCACATTCTGCATCTGACTTGCCCGTGGCCGAGTGGATGGGCCCCACCAGCGCCTCCATGATGTCCACATACTCTCTCACAGCCTCAGGGGGAATCTCCTTGGGTGCCTTGGGCCCTGGGTGCCGCTGTGATCTGTGTGGCTGCGAGCGGGCAGGATGGGCCCGGGAACCGGCCTTCCGGGGAGCATTGACTGAGGCAGAGCAGGAAAGAGGGGAGGAAGATGAGGGGCTTCTGCGTCCACCTCCTGACCACTGAGCACGTGCTGGTGAGGGCAGTGTTTGGGGGTCAGTGACTTAGGTGTGGGCAGGGTTAGCACCACCTGAAGCCTCATGCACAGTGGGAGGGGGTGGAGGCCATCTAAGAGAGTCCTGTGAGGAATGTGGAACCTTGATTCTTCAGGGTATCCCCAACAAGCCCACTTCTTCAGCAGACTTTGTGTGGGGTCTTTTGACAGGGAGGTGGAAGAGGAGTTATTAAACTGATGGAGATAATACCCTGTAGTGACAAAGGACGACTGAAGACCCTGTCTCACTGCTGTTCTGGTTGAAAGACCAATGACCCTCTTGAAGGAAAAGGATCCACATGGGGCCAGAGGTCATCCCACGTTACCTTTGCTTTGAACTCCGGTGGGAACATGGGTGCCTGGCTGAGGGCACACTTTCGGGGCTGAGGACCCCTGAGGATCCAGCTTTGGTGGGACTGGAGGAGGCAGGCCTTGCACCCCCTGCATCCACTGTAACTTCTGAATCTGCATCATCTCCTCTGCCTCAAATTCCATGAACCTGGGAGTGATGGAGGCATACAGCACACTGAGGAAAAGGCCTGGGCTTTGGAGCCGGGGACAAAGGCAACAGAATGAGGGGCTGGGAGAGAGTGTGTCTTGGGGTGGGCAAGGCCCTGGGAGGTACTATTCCCAGCAGAGGGCTGTCCTGGAACTGACTCGACATCTGGGACTCCTCCTGCCCCACCAGCACTTGGAGGGCACTCAAGAGCATAGACTGAGGCTGCTGAATTGAACCAGGCCCTCAGAACACAGGCAGACCCACAGGGGACCCTCCTCATGCCCCCATTCCTGTCCAGAACTATATGAAGGGCTGATGGCCAGAGGTTGAATCAGGCACATGTCCCCAAAGTGGTCCTTGCTGAATCCAGGACCCTGGACAGGGGCTGAGAGTCCTGGAGACAGGGCACAGGAAGGGTTGGAGGATTTGGCCGCTAAGCTTAGAGGAGAGGCTTTCCTTTCCTCTGAGAGATGTCTGTTTGTTTGGTTCTATTTTTTACACTAAAAGGATTGCCATCGAGAAAATACTGGAACGGCCAGAGACACTTGGGCTAATGACATGCTGGCTTCCCCAGCCTCTTCAGGGAGGTCAGGGTACCCACTCCAGCCTCTTTTCATAAGACGGGGGTCCCAAATTCTATGTCAGTGGCTGCCAGCCACCCATGACCAAGGAAGCAGCAGGCTGGTGGGTGGAAAGCATGCCCCTGCACAGCCTCTATGGCTGGGATTGGACCCCTCTGGGGCTCAAAGCTTTACCCCACCCCATCCTGAGACCTTCATGTCAAGCCAAAGGTAGGTCACCATCAGGGGAGATCAGAGGTCCTGGTGGAGGAAGTACTGAAGACCCACGCTCTCAAGGTGAGGGAGGGGTTCTGGAGGGAAGTAGGGCATTTAGGTTGTGGGGGCCCTGTGCTGAGTGAGCACGCCCACAGCCAGACCCTGACCTGGGGTCTAGCCCTCACCCACCCCTCTCACCCAGCACACAGCTCTAGGGCCCAGGACGCTGACTCACTTTCTGGCCATCTCATAGTAGATCATCCGGTCAAAGTTGCTTCTGTGCTGCCATTCCTGCACAGCCCGCCACAGTCCCTCCTCCAGCGTCATGCTGGGCTTCAGGCGAGCCAGGGACCGAAGCACTGGGCTGTAAGCCATCAAGGTCTGTTTCAGAGTCCAGCCCAGTCCCCACCCATCTGATTCCACCCAGCAACTTGGACCACATAACCCAAGATAGCATGACTGAGCATCAGGAGGGTGAGAGGCAGGCTTGGGAGAGCAAGGACAAGCCTTCCCGCTACTGCCATCTCCGCCTCACGCTCACTGGAGGATGACCATCCATTCCCAGGCTAAAGCTGGGACAGGGAGCCTTGTGAGGGCTTCTTTCTCTGCAAAATTGTCTTTTCACTATAAAAATCCCCTATCAACAGTGACACATGGCACATGCCAGGCAGTCTGCTAACACTTCATAGATTAGCCCTAAAGAGTCTTCTGCACAGTTCTCTGAGTTAAGTGCAATTGTCCCCCCGCCTTTTTTTTTTTTTTACAAGGGAACTGAGGTTTAGGAGGGAAATGCATGCCAGGCTCCCAGCTCTAGGAGGAGAGAGTCCATGCCCTGTGAGCTCTACCACCACCCAGTTCTAAGAATTCTCCAGAACAAGGAGGTTCTTGTTCTTGAGGCATGCATAGAGCTCTATCCTGGACCCTGTACTCCCTCTCCTTTCTGAAGGGACATCCCCTGACCATGGACACTCAAGTCCTGTGTGAAAGGAGATGACACCTCAAAGGAATGCAGCATCCCATCTGTGGCTCCTCACCTCACACCACAACCCTCTTTAGCTACAAGTCTTCATCAATATCACCATGAGCATCATGGAAGGTCAAGTTGGCTGTACTCACAAGGCGGTGAGGTAACTGAGATAAGGTACTGAAAGGATGTCAGGAACTTGCATGGTGATGTGTAGGACCAAAATGTGCCTTCTCAGGGACATCACCCTCAGACTTTCTTCCCGGTATCCCTAGAAACCTAATCTGAGCATCCACCACCAGTTCCTTTTTATCTAAAAGCTCTGATAACCTCATGACTCCCTGGCTGTTCACTCACATGAGAAAGCAGGAAAGAGCTTCAGCATCAGGACTCTGGGGAAGGTGTCTCCGGGCCAGAGACTTGAAGCGCTGCCAACATCGGAAGTTCTCATACACGCTCTTGGGGTTACAGGAGTCATCCTGCGAGGCCTTGGATTGGTTGGTGGCCAGGCTGCCCTCCCTGGAAGTGCCATGTGACTGTGGCCCCAAGTTCACTTGGGGAATGATGGGGGCCAGCTGGGCAGCTGGTAGTGGAGCTTGAGGTGGAAAGCCTGGGGTCCAGCTTCCCTTGCCAGACTGACCTATTCCAACAGCTGGGGCAGTCACAATGGTCTCCATCACAGGGGTTGTTAAGAATAGGGGGACAGGACATGCAGTACTCCCGCTGAGGGGCCCTGGAGTGCTCCAGTTGAGGGGAGCCTGAGTAAGGACAAAGGTCTGAGTCTGGGGGTGCTCCACCGGCCTTCCTTCGGACCTGACTTGGATAATGATGTTGCAAGCCCCAGGGGCACTGGGGCCAGGGCCAGGATTGGGCACCAAAGGTGTCCTGGGGAAAGCTGGCAGCAGCTGGGTGCCGCCAGGAGCGAATGACGGGGTCATGGAAGGTGGCAGGTGTTGCTCCCAGGGTGGCCGGTGTTGGGGGCCAGGAATGGGTGGAGGAAAGGGCACTGTCATGAAAGGAGGCAAGGAGGCACCAGGGGTCAAGGTCACATCCGTTCCCAGCGCTGGAGATGCTGTTGAGACAAAGGAAAGATTTGAATGGAGGAGGAGAATGGGCAACAGATGAAAGGTTATTGCTGAACCACTAAAAGACGCCAGGATTCTTGAATCAAAAGAATGTCTGGAGGTTGTAAAGACCTCACCAGACCTATTCCCATAATTTACATTTTAAGATAACAGGATTAGCCAGAAGCTTTAATCCAGAGACTGTCCTCAGGCAGGATACATTATTGTTATATAATCCTAAGGAATGTAGAGGGGGAAAAAAAGGTTTGTCCTTTCTTCCTCCTTGAGAATTCCAGACTCCTCTATCCTTGAGGACCCCTAGACTTATCAACCTGCCTAGGAAATGACTCTCTCATTGGGACTGAGGCTCTCTGGAGAGAATCAGAGTGTAAATCTCCATAGATGAGGACATCTGGACAGTGTGTACAGCATGGACATGTCTCTTCTAATGATTTTCACCATCTGACCTCTGGGTAAGAATTATTCCACTGGTGACCTCCCTCCTAGCCACCAAGGTCCCTGAGCCCTGTCTGCCGGGAAGAAATCTCCTCAGCAAGTGCTGACTCGGAGGCTCTCCGAGCCTCCCTGGCACCCAAACATCACAGGCTCTCTCCCAGACCCAGAACTGGGTGGACATCTACTCTGTGAGAAACGCCCCTCAGCAGGTACACTAGCCGGTGGGTACCTTCTCCAAGGTAAGTTCTAGGCACCCAAAGACCCTTTGTGGACAGGCATTGTTTAAAATATTAGGGCCCCACCTCCACCTCAGTCTTCCTTTTTCCTGGTGCTCAGTATAAATCCTCTCACTCTTTTCAAGCCTCACAAAACAAAAATAATGGAAAATATCACTCGAATGGATTTCTGATAGAAACCCATAACACACTGGCTCAACATGCACATCAGAGCCACCACTGCAGACAGTTAATATGAGCCAGGTTATACCAGCCCTGTCCCAGTGCCCAGAGTCATGTCATCACTCTAGGAGTTCTGTTCGTAGGAACCGTGGGGAGTCTGAGAAGTGGGCATCTGTCCCTTAAATTCTGTTATTTCACAGCCAGTGAATGGCTGCAGAGGATTAGACAATGGCCAGAGAATGGTCATGCTACATTGGTTGTGGGAGTATAGACTGCCTGGGGTCCTTCCCCTTTGAGTTCCCAATAACAGAGTGAAGACAAACATAAACAGGCCTGATCCAGGTGCCATCGTGATAAGGTTGTCTGGAACACATCCCTGTTCAGAACAAGGTACATACCATGTGTATCTAATTAATCAGAACAGGTGTCATAGGACTTTTGCTCATGACAGAGAAGATCGTCTGCCTGCTTCTGGGCTACACTCCTTATCCTCTTTAAAGAAGAAATCAGCTTTCACTGACATTCCACCAGAACTAACCACCCCCCACATCTGTTCCCTGTCCACAAAGGAGTGACGTGAAAAATGAAATAAATTTTCGTCTCAAGATATGCCGAAGGTCCACCATGAGATATTGGACAAGATGAAGTAGGTCTGAAGAACTGCTTTTCCACAAAAGGAAGAACAGCTTAGGACATCTTGGGAAACTGAGGCCTGTCTTGGTTGAAGCTACATGGATGCCCATCCCTGTCAAAGCCAAGGCAACTGTTACCTGAACTGAGACGTGAGCTGTGAGCTGGAAGGAGTGGAGGAGGTCCGGACGGCAGCAGTTAAGAGTAACTGCCTGCTTAGCTCTCAGAGAGGAAACTTCACTGCAGGTGTGACCACACACAGTCCCATTGAATAGTTTTCTACTAAGACTACCTCTCCCCGTGGCCCAATTAGATACAGTATGCCCCAGTCCAAACCCCTCAGAAAGACATGGGGTATGGGCAAGCTTCTCGTACCTAAGAAACACAATATGGGGCTAGGTCCTCCTCATGACACTTCCCGTGTCACCACCAGGAGATCACCCACACTTCCTACACACACGTTCAAAGTGGCTTATCTTCCTTCTAGAAATAATCAAGCCTGCCTGCTGCCATCCTTTCTCCATACCCAGCGCAATTTCCCTTGATCCATTTCCAATGAACCCTCCTCCCTAGTGCAGCCTCAGGTTTCTTCAGGCTCTTCAGTCTCCCCAGATGTCCTTATGGGTCCAGTGCTCTCTCCTTCCTCAACTTCAGTTCAACCACGTGCCCACACTGAAACGTCACATGTGGACTCAAAGGTGTGAGAAATGGCAGGGTCTCTGAGAACACAACCCCAGCCTACAGGCTTACCTCCTTCTGAAGCCATTCCCACAGGCTTGGGCACGGACCACTGCGGCCTGGTAGCCTCAATGAGAAAAGTCAAGACCGAGACCCAGAGAGTGAGCTGCTCCAGCAGATGCTCAGCATCCAAGTAAAGGAGGGAAATGTTTGAATTCAAACAGTAGAATGTGGAACTGAAACATTCTGCAGCGGGGGAGGGGCAGAGGGCAGGTGGACCTGGCTGGGGTGACCAGACATTCCATGAATGGCTCTGGCAGGAAGGTGAGAACCTTCCTTCCACATTACATAGCAGTGACACAATTGGTGTCTGCCTCTTTAGGCAATTTATCAATTGTTTCTCAGTTTCACAGCACCAAGGTTGGACTTGATCTTCCACCTATTTCACTTCTTTATCCATCAACCTAGTTTTGTCTCCCTCAACTGACTCTGCTTCCTAACTGGATCTTGACTTACTTCAACAGAGACTAGACTTTGAGAGCAAGTTCAGAAGAACTGTTAGTCTTATAAGCCCTTGGGTATTAATGGCCACATGGAACTGAGAGTTTGAAATTAGGATTGTCTCAGCAGATGCAGGGTGTTTGGTTGCTGTATGTACATCATTCCTAAGGAAGCAGTCCTTGTGCCCCAACCAACACCCAGCAGGACTTTCCTTACTAAGGATACTTTTTGCTGGAAAACATCCATCTATCAAAAAACCATCATGCAGCCCACATGTCTAAGACCAGAATTCACTGTGTTTCTCATAGCATTACATTGTTTTTAAATATTTAGTTTTTTATCTTTTAAATGATTTTAGTATAATACTTTAAACAAGTAATACCTTCTCATGGTTCAAATTGTGAGAAGTGGAATATGCAGTGACAAGTCCTGCTTCCACCTCTTTTCCCACTTCAACTCAATCTTCTTTCCCAGAGAAAACCAGAGTTATCTGTCTCATTAAAATCTTTCCAGAGATGTGTTTTGCAACTAAAAATGAATGTAATTGATATTCATTTTTAAAAATGTCTCCAGTTTACTTTTCTGGTTGAGAATTCATATATGTTCCAATATATCCAAGTATATTTTCAATGATTGTTTTTGTATTTTGTATTACAGCTCCTCTGTTTCTGGACTTAATTCCTAGAACAAGAATTTCTACAGTCTCTTAAATTTCAAATTACCTGAAAAGATAGGATGGCCAGATCAAGCAAATACAAATAGCAAATGTCTAAATGAATTTGATTTTTGAATTTTGCATAAACAATGAATTAGTTTTTAGTCTAGTTGTGCCCTATGCAATATTTTGGACATAGTTTTATGCAAATTATTTTCCTCATTATCTGATATTTGCATTTAACTGGAAATCTGTATTTTATCTGGCAACACTACCAAAAAAGTGTAACATAGTATGCTATTATTCGTCAGTCATTTCTGTGAGAAAGAGGGGCTTCTCTTGTGACTTAGTAAAGTCTCCTGCAATACAGGAGACTCAGGTTTGATCCCTAGGTCGGGAAGATCCCCTGGAGAAGGAAATGGCAATCCACTCCAGTATTCTTGCCTAGAGAATTCCGGAACAGAGGAGCCTGGCGGGCACAGTCCATGGGGTTGCAAAGAGTTGGACACGACTGAGCAATTACAGTTTACACTATGAGAAAGAGAACTGAGAGTAAAGAGATTGAAGTGTGCATCTTGGGTCCAACACAAAACACAGTTGCAAACACACAAAATCTGCAGACTGGATGAAATGGATTTAGAAGAGCCATCATATAGCATTGAAAGTTTAGGCTTAGTAGGACTAAGGATAGAAGTAAGGAACAAGAAGGCAAAAAATCTTCTCTTTCCTTGTGTTTAAAGGAATAAATATCCCAGAGCACAGGTTTTTCTAGATGTTAAAAATCTATTACCCATGAAACGGACGTGCACCTTGAGAGAAATGCCAAAAGTTTATCTAGCAATGTCCAATCCTCATTCACATAAATCCACTTCCATCTAAATCCTAGCCTGCAAACCCTGCTTATAAGCCTGTGAATTTCCTGTCTGCATTACATACCCTTGCTCTTTAGAACCTAGGCTCATCATTGGATATGGACCCACCTGCATGGAAATAATGGGAGCATATCTTTTTAAATAATTTGCCTGATTCTTATTTTCATATTGAGAATCAATGTCAGTTTATCACTATCAAAATGACATGAAAGAATATTCACCTTTTGTGTTGTGAGAAGAAAGGATTTTAGGAATCTTGTCAAGGGATATGAAAGGTGAAAACTTCAGAGGACTACAACCACATCTCTTGGGAGACAAGAGTCACTCCCTGCTATAGCAGGGATTGTGGGGTGTTGGGGAAAGAAAGAAAGGTTTAGAAGGACAGTTCCATATGGTGAAAAACACTCCTGTTGGTGCTTATGAAGTTCCTTGCAAGCATGGAAAAATGGACTCAAAAGAAGGTGAGATGAAGTGAGAATATTTAAAGTAATTTCATGGTGAACTTTATATTAAGAAACTCCTGTTGGGGACTGAAAAAATAACTTGGAAATATGGCTCAGTACTTGGACTTTTATCATGAAGGAAAACTTAAATGATATTCCACCAATACTAGACTTGATGCTAGAGGGATGGTGAGGCAGAATACAAGAAAGGAAAGCTTTCTGGTTGCTTCCTCTCCTGTTCAGTCCTTCAACCAATTACAAGATTCTCACTTATAACTCTGATAAAGTATTTGAATGAGGCCTCTCAGGGCCACTGATGCAAAAATTGCATTACGGAAAAATTATCTGATCTCAATTCTGCAATCATTTTTGTACTATTTAAAAATACTACACCCCAGAGACAGAGTTAATCAAATCAGCCCAAATATAATTTGGGAAGACCAGACAAGGAAGTAAGTATCTAAAATTCCTTTAGATCATGATCTCTGACTATTCCTGCAGAGACTTTGGGTGAAGGCATTGATTACAGAGAAAAGGTATCTCTGGACATGGATCACAAGCATCAGAAGACAGTTCATCTTCCACACCACTGCTGCTGCTGCTGCTGCTAAGTCGCTTCAGTCGTGTCCGACTCTGTGCGACCCCATAGACGGCAGCCCACCAGGCTCCTCCGTCCCTGGGATTCTCCAGGCAAGAACACTGGAGTGGGTTGCCACTTCCTTCTCCAGTGCATGAAAATGAAAAGTGAAAGTGAAGTCGCTCAGTCATGTCCGACTCCTGGTGATCCCATGGATTGTAAGCCACCTGGCTCCTCCGTCCATGGGACTTTCCAGGCAAGAGTACTGGAGTGGGCTGCCATTGCCTATGGAACATTAAAGACAGGAAGAGATACAATTTTTGTGTCTTGTGGAGTTTTCAAATCTGTGCATTTGGAAGCTCTTAGTACTGTTAAATATGAGGGATCTTCAGAAGCATTCTGTTGAGTGAGAAATGCTCTAATCTTGCAATTGACCAGAAAGAGGATTTGCTGATTGAGGTTTCTTTGGCAAGCATTACAAAGTCAGGTCAATAAGTTGATTCTGCTACTATTTATTTTTTTTTATTGCCAACTGAAATTTTGCAATATATTACCAAAAAGGGAGGAGAGTAAAATTGTTCCCATAGTATTAATACCTGTTGTGTTTAAATTGAACCAGATTGTCATCTTACTCAGGGTTACAACAAAAACTTTACAAAGGAAACACTCAAAATTTACTGAAAAAAACTCCATGTATTAAATACACTACAAAAAATATTCTAGTAGAGTATATGCATTTGGAAGAACTCTAGGAATGGAATCAGGAGAAAGCATCTTAAGAGTGTTCCCAGGTCTGAAAACTCTTTGCTAGAATTGTTCTTTAACAGAAACTCCCAGCTTGCTAGGAAAAAGACCTACTGGTTTTTGACAGGCATAAACAAGAAGCAAGGAACTGCAGTCTGAAGGTCATGAAAACACTTGCTCCAATTTGAGGATATTGTGATAAGGCTGGAGCTCTCCAAAACTCTTTGCATCTAAGCGCAAGGACTTCACGTGTGCAATTTAAAAATCACAAGTGCTCATTTCACAAGAGCTAGTTTTAAGAGAGCACCACAAAGTTTCCCAGCAAGGAGACATAGCCAGAGAAGATCCTCAGGATACCCCGACCCTCCATTTCTCTCCTCTCGAGCAGGGACTTAAAAGGACAGTTTCCCACAAGTCCTCTAGGGGATTTAGGGCACTCGAAGTGCGGTAGTCTGATAGCTCTTCCAAGGGTCTTTTGAGGCTGCCTGCTCTGGAAAACAGGAGCGCACGCGCGAGCTTGGAGGGCGGGGCCCCAACGGCTGTCCCAGCGGCGGGCCGGACCTCTTAAGGCCGCCTCCAGAGTCAATATGGAGGTAAGGGATGGAGGGACCCTTCAACCTGCGGGTGTCACGCTCTGCCTGCTGTTCACCCTGTAGGGTATTTGTGCCTTTGTCTGTGTAGGGGAGGCTCCCCACAGTGTGGATTCCTGCCCCTATAGAGCTCAGTTCCGTTTGCTGTGTTTCAGTTCAGTTCAGTCCCTCAGTTGTGTCCGACTCTTTGCAACCCTATGAATCGCAGCACGCCAGGCCTCCCTGTCCATCACCAACTCCCGGAGTTTACTCCAGGGTTATTGGCCATGGGGGAGCAGGCTGCAAGAACGGTTCGGTGACTGTTGGGCGTATGTTGTGGGATAAATTGTGTGTGAGAGCCGTTAAACAGGTGCCATTCTGTCCACGTGTTCTGAAGAGTACGAAAGCTAGATGGAAGTTCTTCCCATTTGAAAGCCCTCATCAGGTTCCCAAGAACTAGCACAGGTTGTAGGAAAATGAGTGGAAAGTGAGTGAAACCATAGTTTCACTGGTGTCTTCATGTTTAACGTAAAGACATCAATCGATTGTTCAATTGATTTGGACACAAATGTTCAAACTGCACTCTTTTGTCCATGATGGAAGAAACTTTGCTGAATGTAGTAATAAACGATTCATAGTCTGATGTCAATTCAGTATTGATTTGCAAGCATAGATGGGGTTCGTATGTAATGGTTGGTGGGAATCTGATATGTAGTCAAATGTGTGGGTTGGTTTTGTTTGTGAATATTTGTGTATAAGGGGAAGTTATGTTTTTGTGAGACTGTGTAAGGTAAATCTTTGAAGGGTATTTGAAGGGTGTTGAGATTCAACGGAGACATACTCAAGGAGTTAGCGGTTAGGTGTTTGTAATTTGGTATTTGGGGAATATTTTTACATGTGTCTTTTTCACCGATGAATTTTGGAATTTCTGTGTGTCTCATGGTGGATTTGCATATGCATAAGGACAGTGTTAGGAAAAGGACTGGTGTATATTAGTTTGGGTATACTATCTGTTTTGTGTATTTGGGGAATGTAGGATGATTATATGTGTATTCAGAATACCATTTGTGCATTGTGTATGTTGTAGGGCCTATGTGGTTTGTGTGTGTGTATTTTCAGGAGCTGTGTATGTATCTTTTGCTGTGTAGGGGAAAGTCAGTGGCTATTTTATGGAACTGATAGATGTAGGTGTGTTGTGTTTGTATAATACTGTATTATGCAGGATGGAAGAGTTAATTCTGTGTGAGAGTTTGGGAATGTGGGGTTATGCATATGCAGGTAGTGTGGGATGTGTATTTGAAAGAGTATATATAGTTATATGCTTGCTTATTTGTAGTGCAGTGGGTAATTGTTCTGTTTGGAGCTTGTGAAGAGTTGTATGTAAAGTAAGTTTGTGTGTGTATTCAAGGGGCATGGCCATTTGGAGGAATATCTGCTAGTGCTGCATATTTGTATTTTTCAGTAGGGGCCTCTTAGGCTTATATATTTTGAGAAGTGTGTATATGTGTATCTGATGAGGAGGCGAGGTTCCAGGTTTATACACAGGAGTTGGAGAATTGCACTTATATGTATTAGGAATATGTGATATGGTTATTTGTTAGTATTTGCAGATGTATGAGCTGGCTCCTGCTAGCTGGGGATCATTTGATATGTGGAAGTTATTTCATAAATGGTTTCCTGGAGATACTTCTATGCATGTTACTTGTGAATAGTAATTTGTATGTATGTCATCAAAGGGTGTATGAATTATCAAAATTTGTTCATGAGGTATGGAGTTGTTAGGACTATTCTAAGTGCATTTCTTTGGAGACTGCTAGGGTGTTTATACATGTGTTTGGTAGTAGATAGTAAGAAGTGGTCTGTGTATATTAGCATGAGGGTAGATATATGTATATAGTGTCCTTTGTTTATATATTTGGGGAGCAGTGGGGAGGTTGTATTCTGGCAAGGTAGTGTTTGAGGGGGATGTCTATGTTCAGAGGTTGGGAATATTTGCACATCTGTGTCCACAGGTGTTTGAGAATTGCGTGTGTATATTAGAGGACAGAAATTGTCAGTGTTTTTGTGTTTTGTGTGTGTCTTAGCATTTGGGGTGTATACTCATGAGTAGTTTATGGATGTGTGTATTTGTGATTTGTGAGTATAGGAGACTTAGTGTCCTCTTTGTGTTTATTTAAAAATGTAATGCCTGAAGAATTTAACGGTGTGGCTTGTTTGTATGTTCTCAGTACTGGTAAGTTGGACTTATATAAGTATAATTAACTCTATAACATCATGGGTTTGAACCATATGGGTCTACTCCTAGTGGATTTTTTTTCAGTAAATACTACAGTACTGCTACATGATCTATGGATACAAAAGCATTGAATGGAGGGTTGGTATCCTAATACCCAAGTTGTTCAAGGTTCAGCTGTATTTGATAAGTGTAGGATGTGTGTGTATTTGAATCCCTGGGGCTATGAGCTAAGTATTCTGGCAGTTGTGAGAGTTCAGTAGATGGTGTAGGTTATGTGTATGTTCAGAAATCTGAAGTATATGTATTTTAGGGCTATGAATTGCATGTGGGTCTTTTGGGAGTTGCTCATGAAACAATTGTGTACCTCATGAGCCTATGTGTATACGTGTATAGTGTGTACATGTGAGTGGTATATTGGTTGCACATGTTTGAGTTCAGGCCCATGTTGTGTGTGTATATGTATATAGTTGTAAGAGTGGCATGTGAATATTCAGTGTGAGTAGGTTTTTGTCTATAAAAATTTAGGTAGTAAGAGGTGGTCTGTGTGTATATTTATTCAAGATGAGAGTAGAAATGTACATGTGTGTTCAGAATATATGTGTATGGATATACATACATACACACATATATGAATATGTATGTTGTGTCCTTTTGCTTATATATCTGTGGTGGGAGTTGAGGGGCCTACTCTGGGTGTAAGTGGATCATGTGCACATACTCATATGAAAAGATTTGGGATGTGCTGAAACTGGTTCATACTAGCTTGGGATAGTCAATGGTGCATATCTCCTCCCAGTTCTGTGTTCAGTGATGTCAACTAGGTAGCTTGAAACTGATCATGCTGAGAATATTTATACCATGTAGACACCACAAATGAAGTCTTTCCTACCTTTCTCAGAGAACTTTTTATTAAGCATTTACCAGCACACCAGTGATGTGTGTGTTTAGATGTATGTGTGTACGACACAAGAATATTTGGGCATCAGTGGGAATGTATGGGACACTTACGTGGTTGTGAGTGGAGCTTCTGGGGTTGTAAGTGTGAATGGATCCTTGTCATTCTGAATCATTACATTGTTCCTATCAGATTGGTCAAAGAATTCCCATAAAAGTTGGGGATTCCCAGCAGAAATCATGTAGATGGATAGAGGGGTGTCTGTACTTTAGACAGGTGGACACTCCTTCAGCATTTGTATAGCCCTAACATCTGGACCCCTAGAAGAGTGGATCTGGTGGGCAGATGATCTTATAGAGGAGAAGCTTCACAGGTGCATTATTGGTGTGACAGGCAGCAGTCAAAAGTCATAGGGCTTACTGGATAAGAAGTCAGGTAACCAAGTGCTCTCCCAGGAAAACCCCCTGAGAGTTGGCTGGACAGCTCCAAGTATTGCTGGCTTTTCTGTGACACAGGTGGTGGGCAAGCACACCCTCCACACTGGGTCTAGGTGTTGAAAGTCTGCAAAGCCATGTGTCCCTGAGCCCAATTGCCCCAGGGTGATGGGGACTATTATCAGGCTAGTCAGCTGTATCACTAGGTCTCAACCAACCTAGCTCCGTGGAAACCTAAGTTCCCAGGGTAAGGCAGGACCTCTCGGGATCAATGAGCTGACAAGGATGGAGGTGGGAAGACTTTGTCCCTGAGGGACAGTTGAGGACTGAGACCTGGAGAGACTGGGGAGTCCCACTCTGAGGAGATATGGCTCTGATATCTCCAAATCCTTTAGTCATGTTCCCTGGTCTTTTCTAAAGGCTGAGGATGCTTCTAGCAGTGGGAAGCTCATCTCAGTCTCTTGTTTCTGTGATAGGATAAAGTGACCTTTTTTTTTTTTTAAAGTATTCCACAGCAAGCTGCAAAGTCATCAGATGGAGCCATATGGTCAGTGTGGCCACCAGCTGACCCCGTAGTCATGTTCTGCCTCCCTTGCATCCTCCTAAGAATTTCTGAACCTTCTTAATGGTGAGTCTTCTGGCCTTTTCTCCCTCATTGTGAATCCTCCTGCCAACAAAACATGCTGTGAACTTTAATAAAAGGAAAACTCCACTGTAACTGGAGTCTGGAAGGCCTGTAGAGGGAGCTATCATTTCCTGTCACTCATCATCAAATACCCTAGCAGGAAGAGGTCACTACTGATCCCAATAGGAAGACTGATACCTTGCAGTCCCCAAACAAGAAGTGCAGCTCCATTACTACCCCAGCTGGAGGAGGGAAGATTTCCTTTTTGGGCAACAACAAACCCAGCTAATAGAAAATTTTGCCATCAGAAGCCATTGTCATCTGAACTTTTACTTTTCCCCACTGGAACTTTCATCGCTTCCTTTCCTTGTCCTGCCTTCCTTATTTTAAGAGCATTCCATGATGTGCAACCCCTTGGAGTATCTCCTTGTCTTCCACATGAGATGCCGCCTGATTCATGAATCATTTACTAGAGTCAGTATGTTACAAATTCAGAGTAAATCTTCAAATTTACTTAGTTAAATATTGTTTTTTTTAATGTATTAGTGGTGGTGATGGAATCTGAAAGGAATGTTTAATGGTATTTGGGGACAAGGAGAAACAGGTGTGATGTGTATAAATCCTTTGAATTCACTGTCCTTCTTGCCATTCCTGGAGGTTGTTGGTAAGCTCCTCTTGGTTTGAGCTCCATTCTCTTCACGTTTGTGCTCCCAGTCTGATTGACTTTCCTTTACAGGGCAGGTCAGCTTGGCTGGTAGGGGATTCTGCTTGAGGCCAAACCCCTAGCCTTTCAGATCAAAATTGCCAGGGCACAGTAATATCTCTTGGTTATTGCCAATCTATTTTTGAGTAGTAAATCCTAGCCCCTAATTTTGTTCCCTGGGAACTGCTGACAGTTTAGTCTGTACTTTCCCATCTGTTTGGAATCAGCATTGGCCCCCAGATTCCATGCCGGGAACTATTGGTGACAGCCATAGTTCTCCTTTTTGTTTGGAATTAAGTTTTTAGTCCCAATTTCTTTGAATTTGCTAGTGTGACCCTTTCCCCCATTCCAAGGTTCCTTGGGAATTGGTGGTGGTGCAGGCCAGGCCTTCTTTTGGCTGAGACATAGTAGCATCTCTTGGTTACTGCTGATACATTAAGGCCCTGGTGTATTTGCCTTGTTTTGGGTTGACAAAGGCTAGCTAAGGAAATGGACCTTTATCGCAATTCGTTATGCTACCTTCTGGCACACTTGCTTATTTTATATTTAAGAACTGTAGTCCTGTAGCAAAAGAGACACAGATATATAGGACAGTCTTTTGGACTCTGTGGGAGAGGGCGAGGGTGGGATGGTTTGGGAGCATGGCATTGAAACATGTAAATTATCATATGTGAAACGAATCACAAGTCCAGGTTCAATGCATGATACAGGGTGCTCGGGGCTGGTGCACTGGGATGACCCAGAGGTATGGGATGGGGAGGGAGGTGGGAGGGGGGTTCAGGATGGGGAACACATGTCCACCCATGGCAGATTCATGTCAATGTACGGCAAAACCAATACAATATAGTAAAGTAAAAATAAATAAATAAATAAAACTGGAAAAAAAAAAGTTATTTTAAAAATAAAAAAAAAAAAGAACTGTAGTCCTGGAGGCTGTAGAGACCTAAAAGGATGGCAAAGTTTCAGTAATGTTGATCTAGAATTACAGTGGCCACTGTGGGGAGTGTTCCAATCAGACAAGATTGTTCATTTAAGGACAACACTAGAGCAAGGGATCCCATTTGGACAGGAAGAATGAGATGCTTACTTAATGGGTATGTGAAAACTTATAAGCCTTCAAGATTCCAAAATATCTTCATTTAAAAACTCAGTACAAAAAGCTAATGAAAAATTAAAGAGATAAAGTTATCTGAAACAGAAGATCATAGGACAGGTATGACTGTAGACTTGAGTCCTACTATTCCACCATATCCTTTTCCAATCCCTGGTGGCTCAGACGATAAAGAATCCGCCTGCAATGTGGGAGACCTGGGTTCAATCCCTGAGTCAGACAGATCCCCTGGAGAAGGCAGTGGCAACCCACTCCACTATTCTTGCCTAGAAGAATCCCATGGACAGAGGAGCCTGGTAAGACACAGTCCATGGGGTCACAAAGAGTCAGACATGACTGAGTGATTGACTTAATGTTTTACTAACTTTTTGACTGAACTACTTTTCTATTCCAAAGAGAATATTCAACAATTGCTATTTAAAATAAAACTAACCGAGGTTGCAGGCAAGCCTCCTCAGATATCTTCTATCCTTTGGTTAAAGACTGAACTGAGAGCTCTAGGCAAAGAATTCTCTAAACCTAAGGAGGAACCCCAAAAGTTTTGAAGAGTTGAGAGTCATTTTCAGGGCCAAACTGCTAGATCCTTCTCAGCTTGTACACGTTTGTCCTCTCCCCCTCACTGCATGGCCAGACTCACTTTCTGTGGCTGCAAGTAACACTCCCTAATAGAGGGAGTGTTATCTTGGAGGGCAATGGTCCAGGTTCTTCCTGTAGCTCTCCCATGCTTTAAACAACAAACATGGTGTACCCAGATTAGAATTGCAGTATATAAGGAAGAAAGTTCAGGCCCTCTTCTCTGGGAACAGCCCAGAAACCTAACCAGAAAGGCCGTTTCTGAATAGCTCACAGGTCTCTTTGTACCCTCCCCCACTACTACCATGGGCTTCCCTAGTGGCTCAAATGGTAAAGAATCCGCCTGCAATGCAGGAGATCTGGGTTCAATTCCTGGGTTGGGAAGATCCCCTGGAGAAGGAAATGGCAACCCTCTCTAGTATTCTTGCCTGGAGAATCCCATGGACAGAGGAGCCTGGCGGGCTACAGTCCATGGGGCTGCAAAGAGTTGGACACGACCAAGTTACTAACATTTCACTTTTCACTACTACCTGCAGAGCCAAGTAGATCAAGCACTCTTAGTTCATTGCTAACTGGATATCTTCTAATACCCTGCATGTGTGCCTGTGTCCATGTTTACGATGGGGCTATGTGTTTATTGTCTATTTCCTCCACGTACTGTAAATCTGTAAGCATGGTCTTTGCCATGTGCATTGATGCCTGATAAATAATTGAATGAAGAAATGATGATGGTTGTCATAGTTTGGATTTTTTGGAAAACAGAATCAGAGAAAGAGTTTAGGGAACAGGATATTTACTAAGCAACACCTGTGAGGAGCAGAAACAGAAAGGATTGGGCAGAGGGGCTGTTGAACAGTGACTCAAACTCCAAAACAGCTTCACCCTACCCCATGGGACCCGAGGAGCCAGACTGTCTCTTCAGAGAGGTCGTCAGTTGGAAGGAGTGGGCCGGGCATTTCTAACTCTGCCTCCATCAGTCCATCAGATATGAACTTTCCTGGAAGGGGAATGACTGTAGGCCAGGCAGCTCTCTAGTCCAGCAGTCCCTGAAGGAACTGGGCGCTGACACTGCCTCCTAACTATACTCTCGTCAACTCAGGACACAAGGCCTTCCCTGAAGAGAAACCCAGGTGGCCCATGTTCATGTCACCAAATTCATCTCCGTTACAGCTTGCAGCTGTTTCTTTACAGGGATTCTGAGTGTGGTTGTGTCTTTAGGGTGGTGGAAATTGTATGTGTGTGTCGGGGCTGTGTTGATGTGCATAAACATGGTTTGTATGTGTGAAGTCAGGGAGTGTGGCGGATTGTGCTTATGTTTGAAGGAAGTTGGGATGGCCCCTTATATGTTGGGGTGAGGTGTGTTCACAGGGCGATTTCTGGTGTGTTACATTAAGAATATGCAGATTATGACCTGCTGAGTGAGGAGGCACAGCCCCACAAGGAAATGGCAGGCAGCTCCCTCAGCATCCAAACTCCCACGTTCAGGGAATGAAAACCCTAAGTGCTGTTTTGAATGAAGGCATAGTTTCAGTACATACACACAAAGAAAGTCGAGTCACAAGTGTTATTAGTGTCAGACCCTGGACCTGGGGGATGGTGGGGGTGAGTTGGGCAAGGAGCTGGGAAAAGGCAATCCTCTGCCCAGGTTATGAGCCAGCAAGAGGTAGAAAGCAGGGTAGCATGCATCTATTAATTTTTAGGTGGTTGGGGTGGAGGTCACTGAACTTTAGTGGGCTCAGCTCTAAGTGGCTACTTTACAAGGTGTCCCAGGACAAGTAAAACTGAACTTGGAGCAAGAATTCTAAGCTCAGGGCGTAAAAAAGGTTATGAGACTCAGCACACACCTTGGTTTTCCAAAACTCAAAGGCAAAGAGCAGCTTGGCCATCGTAGCACCATCTCACACTCAAGCAGCAAGTGTTATATATAGTAAGCAAGCAAGGAGGCCTTGGGGTAGACATATAGTGAGCTCTGCAAAATGCGACACGAAGTGGTCATCAGCAGGGTATTTAGATAAGCAAACATTCAATTCAGCAACCAAGTCCCAACGCATGTCTCCCCTGGTGTCACCTTGGCTATAGTGGCAGGTTGTGGAGGCAGCATTCAGGAGGAAGTTGTGTCCAGTCATGTCATGGGCTGGGGTGTTGTCATAGCATGAATCCTCATGTCCCATCCATCCATGTTGTCCTCTCTCAGATGTTATGTCCTGCACTTTTGTGGGCCGTGCAATGTTAATTGCATCTCTAGCATTGTCTCAGGTGAAGGGAGCCATCTCAGAGGCTCCCATCATAATGGTTCTGCCAGGGAGCCGCTGAGGAGGTGAACGGAGTGGTCAGGTGGTCTGACAGGGCCCTGATTAAGGTTTGCTTGCAGTCGGGAGTGAACATCAGGATGCATGTATCTTTCCAAGTTAGAGTTTTCATCTTTTCTAGATATGTGCCCAGGAGTGGGATTGCAAGATCATACGGTTACTCTATTTTAGGTTATTAAGGAACTTTCACACTGTTCTCTGTAGTGGCTGCAGCAATTTACATTCCCTGTCAATAGTGTAGCAGGGTTCCCTTTTCTTCATACCTTCTCCAATATTTATTATTTGTAGACTTTTTGTTGGTAACCATTCTGACCAGTGTGAGGTGATTGAAGCTCTGATTTGCATCTCTCTAATAATTTATTATGTTGAGCATCTTTTCATGTGCCTGTTGGTCATCTGTATGTCTTCTTTGGAGAAATGTCCATTTAGGTCCTCTGCTCGGTTTTTGATTTGGTTGCTTTATTTTGATACTGTTTGTATACTGTGAAAATTAAGCCCTTGTTGGTTGTATCATTTCCAGATATTTTCTCCCAACTATAGATTGTCTTTGCATTTTGTTTATGGTTTCCTTTGTTGTGCAAAATCTTGTGGTTTTGATTAGCTCCCATTTGTTTTGCTTTTATCTCTTTTGCCTTGGAGAATGACGTGAGAAAATATTGCTACAATTTATGTCAAAAGATGTTTTGCTTATATTCCCTTCTAGAAGTTTTATGGTGTCATGTCTTATATTTAAGGCTTTAGGACATTTT
This sequence comes from Cervus elaphus, assembly GCF_910594005.1. Classification (NCBI taxonomy): domain Eukaryota; kingdom Metazoa; phylum Chordata; class Mammalia; order Artiodactyla; family Cervidae; genus Cervus; species Cervus elaphus. Next base: position 21,343,431 of record NC_057830.1, read on the forward strand.
GAGTTTATTTTTGTGTATGTTGTGAGGGAGTGTCCATTGATTTGCTTGTGACTGTCCAACTTTTCCAGTACCGTTTGCAGAAGAGATTGCATATTAGTCCATTGCATATTCTTGCCTCTTTTGTCAAAGATTAATTGACTATGGGAATGTGGGGTTATTTCTGGGCTCTCCATTCTGTTCCATTGATCCGTATGTCTATTTTTCTGCCAATATCACACTCTTTTGATGAATGTAGCTTTGTAGTATTGTCTGAAGAATGGTAGCATTATGCCTCTAGCTTTGTTCTTGTTCTGAGTCTTTGTGGGTCAATATAAATTTTAGGATTATTTACTTTTGTTGTCTATTTGCTAAATCCTGTCCAGGCACTGTAGCCCATCTGGCTCCTCTGTCCATGGGATTTCCCAGGTAAGAATACTGGAGTGGGTTGCCATTTCCTTCTCCAGGGGATCTTCCCAATCCAGGAATCAAACCTGCATCTCCTGCATTGATAGGCAGATTCTTTACCACTGAGCCACCATGGAAGCCCAGGATTAGTCATTGCAGTTCTGTAAAAAAAAAAAAAAAAAAAAATCATGGGTAACTTGATAGGGATTGCATTAAATCTGCAGATTGCTTTGGGTAGCATTACCATTTTAACAATATTAATTCTTCTAACCACAGAGCATAGGATATCTTTCCATTTTCTTGAATAATCTTCATTTGCCTTTGTCAGTGTTTTTATAGTTTGCAGTGTGTAAGTCTTTCATGGCCTTGTCAGGTTGATTCCTAGGTATTTTATTTTTTTGACATAATTTTAAACAGAAATTTTTTTTTACTTTCTCTAATATTTCATTTTTAGTGTAAAGAAATCCAGCAGATTTCTGTATATTAATGTTGTATCCTGCTACCTTGCTGAATTCATTTATCAATTCTAATTGTTTTTGTGTGGAGGCTTTAGGGTTTTCTATAGAGTATTATGTCATCTGTACATGACAGTTTTATCTCTTCCCTTCCAAAATGGATACGTTTTATTTTTACTTTTTTGTCTGATTTCTGTGGATAGGACTTTCAATACTATGTTGAATAGAAATAGTGGTAGTAGGCATCCTTGACTTGTTCCAGAATTTAGTGGGAAAGCTTTCAGCTTTTCACCATTCAGTATTATGTTGGCTGGGGGTTTGTGTCATAAATAACTTTTATTATGCTGAGATATGTTCCCTCTATATCTACTTTGGTGAGAATTTGTGTCATGGATGGATGTTGAATTTTATCAAATGCTTTTTATGCATCTGTTTAAATGATCATGTGGTTTTTGTTATTTGTTGTGATGTAACAGATTAAATGTTTTGCATACATTGAGCCATCCTTATGACCCTGAGATTTATCAAACTTGATTATGGTATATGATCCTTTTTAAGCATCATTGGACTTGGTTTGCTAGTATTTTGTTGAGGATTCTTGCATCAATATTCATAAAAAATATTGGCCTGTAATTTTCTCTTTTGGTAGCATCTTTGTCTGGTTTTAGTATCAGGATGATGGTAGCTTCAGAGAATGACTTTGGGAGTCTTTCCTCACCATGTCAGGTTTAGCCTGTTCCTAACGGTACTATTTCTGTTTTAGCCCAGAGGCATTTGTGGCCATGCTGGGTCCCTCTTAGGAGGAATCCCTTATCTATGATATCTTAGGGATGTGAGTTTGCCAGAGAATAGTCTTTATTCCATGAGGGCTTCTGTTTGTAACAAAGTCCGCCAAGTGACCAGGATTTGATGTGCTAGGGGAGTGTAGTAGGTGTGGAGAGCAGCTGTTTGGTCTAGAAGCCCACAAGCATCCAGGAGGAGCTATGTTAAGTCCAAAGTCTGTGCTGATCATTGCTTCAACCCAGAAGGAGCAGCCAAGGGAAAGGGCTTCATTAATGTTTTTTTCAGATACATTTTATTAAAGCAGACCAATCACCCAATTTATAAATTTACGTGTGTGATAGCAAGGTTGCACATTCAGGGACTTCTCAGGTGCACTAGTGGTAGAGAACCTGCCTGCTAATGCAGGAGACATCATGCTGTACATTAGCTCCTCAGATCTTATTCCTTCATTTTGTCCCTCACTTTATAATGAAAAATTTGTATCCATTTACCAACCTGTTCTCATTTCCCCCACAGCCAGCTGCAGACAACAATTACTACTCTGTTCTATGATTCCTTTTTTTTCTTTTAGATTTCCACATGTAAGCGATACTGTCAGGCTTATTTCACTTAGCATAATGTTCTCCAAGTTCATTCAGTGTTCTTGAAAATGTCAGGGTTAACTTTTATTAAGGCTGAATAATATCTCATTTTGTATGTTATGTATGTGTGTATATCACCTTTCTTTATCCAGTTATCTACCACAAACAGGAAGTTTCTTTCTGTACCATTATTTTGTGATTAATGTTTCAGAGAACATAGAAAAGCACTGATAACTTTTTCAGATAAAAATGTTTGTTTCTTTTTGCTAAATGGCTGGAAGTGAAATTGCTAGATCACATAGTATTATAATTTTATTTTTTTGAAGCATCTCCACAGTGGTTTAAATATTAGTTGTACCAATTTACATTCCAAACACCATTGCACAAGGTTTGTTAAGTGACATCAGACCTACCATGAAGGCCCTGTCAATGAGTGGCTCAGTCAGTCAGTTCAGTCTCTCAGTCATGTCTGACTCTTTGCAACCCCATGAATCACAGCATGCCAGGCCTCCCTGTCCATCACCAACTCCAGGAGTTTACCCAAACTCATTTCCATCGAGTCGGTGATACCATCCAGCCATCTCATCCTCTGTCGTCCCCTTCTCCTCCTGCCCCCAATCCCTCCCAGCATCAGGGTCTTTTCCGAGTCAACTCTTCTCATGAGGTGGCCAAAGTATTGGAGTTTCAGCTTCAGCATCAGTCCTTCCAATGAACACCCAGGACTGATCTCCTCTAGGATGGACTGATTGGATCTCCTTGCAGTTCAAGGGACTCTCAAGAGTCTTCTCCAACACCACAGTTCAAATGCATCAATTCTTCAGCGCTCAGCTTTCTTCACAGTCCAACTCTCACGTCCATACATGACCACTGGAAAAACCATAGCCTTGACTAGACAGACCTTTGTTGGCAAAGTAATGTCTCTGCTTTTTAATATGCTGTCTAGGCTGGTCATAACTTTCCTTCCAGGGAGTAAGCGTCTTTTAATTTCATGGCTGCAATCACCATCTGCAGTGATTTTGGAGCCCATAAAAATAAAGTCTGACACTGTTTCCACTGTTTCCCCATCTATTTGCCATGAAGTGATGGGACCAGATGTCATGATCTTAGTTTTCTGAATGTTGAGCTTTAAGCCAACTTTTTCACTCTCCTCTTTCACTTTCATCAAGAGGTTTTTTAGTTCCTCTTCACTCTCTGCCATAAGGGTGGTATTATCTGCATATCTGAGGTTATTGATATTTCTCCTGGCAATCTTGATTCCAGCGTGTGCTTCTTCCAGCCCAGCGTTTCTTATGATGTACTCTACACAATGAGTGGATACTCAGATTCTAAAGAGCGCCGGTGAGGTCTGTGTGGGAGGTCTCAGAGACAGATCTCTGCATAGTGATTTGAGAGGTCACTGGGAGAGTTTGCTCAGCACAGGTCTGTGAGAGGTCCTTGTGCGGGGGCAGTGTGGATCTGTGGCAGATCTCTCTGAGGGGCTTGTGGGGCCCCTATGGGAGATCAATGGGTTTGTCTGAGGCCTCTGTGTGGGGTCACTTTTTATCCGTGGGAGGTCTCTGTGTGGGACTAGGGGGTCTATGTGCGGGGTCAGTGTTGTGGGGTCAGTGTGGGTTTGTGGGCGATCCCTGTTGGGATCTCTGTGTCTCCATGTGGAGACACAAAGCGGGGGGCCTTACATTGTTGTCCTTTCTGCACTTTAGGGCAGGAGACAGGCACAAGGACTTTTCTCCTCCTGGATTCCTGCTTTTCTGTCAATATCCCTTTGGTGTCACTCCTCCATACAGGAGACTATGGGGCACCCTGGCACTCCCCTCTTGGTGCCCCCAAGGGAACCGAGCAGCAGCCAGGCTCAAGGTCCCCACTCTGTGCCCCCCCTCTTCTGAGCTCTGGAGGTCACACTGTGCCCTGAGCCCCTCCCTCAGGCCCTGAGCCCCCACTGTTGGGCCCACCCTGGAGGAGAGACCAGGCTCCAGGGAGAAACCACAGCCCAAGCAGGCCTGTGCGGCTGCCCTCCCATCCCAGGTCCTGGTCCTACGTGTCGGGGTTCTGACACGCTGAGAGTAGTTGACACTTGCTGTGATGCCAGCATGGTCCCTGGGCCTGTTGAGTCCCTCATGTTCCCTAGGAGCCTCCTTGGATCACAGACCATGAGTCTGTCCCAAGCTCCCGGTCCTGTAAAAGCTTCCCTGCTCAGAGGCTCCGCTGTCTCTGGGAGCCTGGTTCTCTGTGGAGGAGCTCTAGGTGTTCTCCCTCTGTCTGGGCTCTGGGAGCTGGATTAGGGGGAGACTCTGGGGTGGGGCCACCAGGAGCCACCGGGCCTCTACCTTCTTTCCTCTGGGCCTGTAGACGGTGGTGGGACGCCAGGGACCCCTCGATCACTGCACCATCCATGGACACCTCTGCCACCTGCCTCCTTCCCGTACATCCCACCCTAGGGGCACGGCGTCCCACCCTCAAGCAGGGAGCTGGCTGCGCACACAGTGACAGCCCTGCTCCTTCCCAGGGGAGGTGGGCGCTGTGAGCCGGGCTGACCTCTCCTCTGGGGCAGGGGTGGACCGGCCCCTGGGGGCCTCTATGCTCCACACTGCACACCCTCAGAGCCGGGAATGTGGTCCTCATCCTCGCCTCTGCTCCAGAGCATGAGAGAGGCAGAGGGAGGATGATGCTCCTGGCTCATCTCATTCCAGTTCCGTCTGGGAGAGGAGGGACTTCCAGGGTAGCATCATCTGTCCCACCATGACATGAGGACAAGGTTCCTCCTACCTCTCACTCAGGGCCAGCACTGCTCCAAAACTTCCGTCCTTATTCTGACATGAGAAGTTGTCTCTGATACCTTCTGAGCCTGAGGGGAATTTCAGCCTCTGCAAACCCATCCCCCCCTCACCCCCCCCCAACCCCCCACCCACAGCCGCACAAGTTCAAGGTAGAGAGAGAACGGGAGAGGACCGAACTGGATCCTGAGAAGGAGTGGTCTTTAGGTTTAATTCACCTTGGCATGTTCTGAATGTTGTTGCTTGTTTCCATAATGCTGGTATTGTGGAAACTGGGGTGCAATGAGGGAATTGGGGTGAGGGTGAGTATCCACACTGGGGTCACCCTCCGTCCATGTCCCTGTCCAATCTGGAAGATAAAGCAGGCACCTGAGAAGAGTGGACCCTGACCCCTTCCCTTCCCCCGGCAGGGTGCAGAGAGGCCACCACTGTTCATGAGAAAAAAAAAAACATTTATTTCAGGAAACAGTAAACTTTATGGTAGGAAGAAGTCATTGGCACACAGAGGATGTGCTAACATGAGAGGAAAAAGTTTCTAGCTGCATGGTATGCATTTTTTTCTTGGAGATGAGTTTTTCTACCAGGAAAGCTGTGACAAGCGTGTTCTGATTGACCAAAAGAGGTTTATTTCTGAAAGAGGCAGTACCTTGGACAATGGAGAGGATGGCCTGGGATATTTGTTGCTCTTGATCCATGCTGAAGGTTCTGCCTGGTGGGGGTGGGGGGGGGAACCTGGCTCCCTGGGTGGGAAGGTCCACCTGCTGTCCCTGGGACTGGTCCACTTACTCTTTCTAGGACAGCCATGACCCATGGCGTAGGTTGGTCATCCCGGCATGTATATTGCCTCACTCTTAACTTGGTAGAGAGAAACCTGTGGTAGTAGTAACACAGAACTAATGGGGCCCAGAATTTTCTTTTGAACCAGTTATTCTCCGAGGCATGAAGTCCACAGTGAAGTGCCATCTTCTCCCTTAGGATCCGTCCAACAGCTATCCCAAGAGCCTGGGCCTCAGGAGTCCTCCTCTCAAACAGGCCTGGTAGGCCCTCCGTACTGCCAACCATTTTTATGCTGTCCTAGTTTGGGCCGCCTATAAGTCTCCTGACAGTGGAGACAAACTTCTTTCTCAGGCTCTTATATTTGGGCTGTAGTCTCAGGGTCTCCTGCTGGCCGTGGCTGCTCCCTCCGCTCAAGGTCATGGAGCTTCTGGGAATTGGATGAATCTCCACAGGACAAGGGCTGGAAGCCGGACAGAGAGTCCTGAGAAACCAAGATGTTTGGGGCAATGAAAACATCTGAGTAACAGTCTGAGAAACATGTCGGTGGCGCCATCTTGAAGGAGCAAGCGGTGACGCAGCCTTGAGCCTGTTTGTGCCGGTCTCTGAACCCTTGGGACTCAGGCTTACAACACTGGGCCTCCAAGTGTAGATCTTCTGGACTTGAGGCTGTGGACTCTGTTCAACGAGGGGCTTTTATGGGCCTTCGGGACCATGATCTCCTCAGATCCATATGGCAGATTTGGAATTTAATCAGCACACTGGGTTTGAAAGTACTTTTCCAAGCAGGGCCCCCCTCTATGACCTCTTGGGCCCTGGAAGATTGGGACCATGTGTCGAGGTCTATGACTGTCATGATAGAGCAGGAGTCTGGGGAGGCCTGCCCCCCAGCTTCTTCCATTGGTTCATTCCTCGCCAATGCTGGACTTGCACTGGGCTCTAGGCTGCGTTTGTCAGTCTCCACAACAGACTCACTGTCACAGATTCTGCCCACAGAGTTGTATGAGGGGGCCTGTGGAGGTGGCTTTTTTTCCTGTCCAGTCAGAGGGGACCTCTGAGGGCTGGGTTTCTTCACTCACCCATGAGGGAGCAGGAAAGAGACTCTCCAGAGGGGAAACTGCCCTTGTTGTTACCACTTTCTCTCCCACATGAGCCTGGAGGGGCTTTTCCAAGATCTTGGTTAACTGGGATTTTGAGTGGTCCCCAGAGTCACAGGTGACTTTCAAGGTGGACTCAAGCCTTTTTCAACTTTAAGCTAAGTATGAACTTGAGTAACTTGAGAGGTACACCCCACCTGTACCTCACCTGTGTGTGCTAAGTCGCTTCAGTTGTGTCTGACTCTTTGCGACCCCATGGACTGTAGCCTGCCAGACTCCTCTGTCCATGAGGATTCTCCAAGCAAGAATACTGGAGTGGGTTGCTATTTCCTCCTCCAGGGGATCTTTCCGGCCCAGGAATTGAACCCATGTGTCTTATGTCTCCTGCGTTGGCAGGTGGGTTCTTCACCACTAGCGCCACCTGGAAAGATCACCTGAAACCTTATTATATGTGCTTCCAGCTCTTGTTGAATATAAGGATTTGAATATAAGAGATTCATGGGAAAAAAAAAAAAAAGAGATTCATGGGAGGTGTTTATGGAGGTTTCCCCACCCTGAGAGGAGTCTGGATTTTCTGTTTCCTTATGAACATTTGAGTCTCCAGGAAAATCTAATACATGGATCTCAGCAAGCTTCCTACAGCAGACATTCCACAGGGATCCGACCCTCTGGATCTCTTGTGCCTTCCTGCCCATAAGAACTCCTGAGACTTCTTCTGGATGCTTCCTGCCTGGACACAGCTCTCTTTCTGACTCAGGGTGCCAGCTAGACAGGCCTGAAATGGCACAGCTTGAACACACAGGTCCTGAGATGGCTGATCTCCAAGAGGAGTGTGGAGATGAGCTGCGTGGAATAGTACCCAGTGGGAGTGCCATGGAGTCGCCCTGAGTGAGACTCAGCATGGAGTCTCATCAGGAGAGCATGGTGGGGAAAGGAAAGAGCAAGTGGCCAGGATGAAAGGCTGTCCAGGGGAAGGAAAGTTTCTGGTGTTGGAGAGGCACTCAGGGATTAACGTGATTGAACAGAAACAGAGGTCCCTGAGCCTGGAGAACAGGTGGAGGCCCGAGTTAGAGGCTTCTTGGTCCGAGGAGCTGGGGACATGGTGGGAGGAGCCTCTTCCCTGCATGGCTGGTGGGCTGTAGTAGGTGTTGTTTTACACTCTTACAAGGGGGGACTTGACAAGAGTTGATGAAAGTTGCCTTTCTGAAGGAACCTCCCCAGGTGGCTGCAGGAGACATGAGGAACAAGCTGCAACCAGGAGCCTCCAGTGCCACCAGGAGGGCTGGGCAGGCCAGGCTGAGGTGGGCACCTGCAGCTCACAGCCCTCCCTGGCCCCCATGATGACTTTACAATGCTGCTGCTGTCCTTACCCCAGGACTTTATCAATACCCCACTCCCCAGGGCTCTCCCTCCCAGCTCAGCCCGACACGGCCTGTATAGGATCTGGGAAGAAGAAGAACCCGGGAGAGAAGGGGAAGATACTTTACCTTTGCAGAGGTGAAGTCAGGTCCCAGATCTCTTCCAGCTCTTCCTGGTAGTGTCTACAAGTTAGAAATCAGCAGACTGGGTCATGGTGCTGAAGGCAGAGGTCTAGGGGTCTTACAGGAGGTTAAGTGCAGTGTCCCTTTAAGGGGACACCATTGGGAGATTGGAGCCCAAGGCCACATGATCCCTGACAGTGATGGTAAAGTTGATGAAAGGGTTTATCATTTACAAAGTGCTTCCATATCCACTACCCTTTGCTGTCCTTACAACCCTGATATGGAGGAGAGTGGGCAGGGGTCACATTGCAGATGAATCTTAGCAGAGTTAAACACCTTGTCTCTTTTTATGCGGAGTAATATTCCATTGTATATAAGTACCTCATCTTCTTTATCCACTCATCTGTTCATGATCACAGTTGTTTCCATGACCTGGCTATAGCAAACGGTGCTGCAATGAACACTGGGGTACTTGTGTCTTTTTTGAATTGTGCTTTTCTTAGGTTATATGTCCAGTAGTGGTATTCCTGAGTTATGTGGTAGTTCTATTTTTAGTTTTTTAAGGTACCTCCATGCTGTTCTCCCAAGTGGCTGTATCACTTTACATTCCCACCAAAAGTGCAAAAGGATTCATTTTTTTCCCCACACCTTCTTCTTCACTTATTATTTGTAGATTTTTTGATGATAGCCAATCTAGAAAAAATGTTACAGATGAACCTAGTTCCAGGGCAGGGATACAGATGCAGAAGTAGAGAATGAGCCATGTGGACACAGCGGGTGGTGAAGGGGAAGGTGGGATGATTTGGGAGATTAGGTTTGATGTAAGTACACTACCATGTGCAGAATAGATGGTAGTGGGAACCTGCATAGAGCACAGAGAGCCCTGTGTGACCCAGGTGGGTGTGATGGGGGTGGAGTGGGAGAGGAGTCCAAGAGGGAGGTTCTGTATGTTTATATACAGCTGATTCACTTCCTTGTACAGCGGAAACTCACACAGCATTGTAAAGCAATCATACTCCAATTAAAAAACAACAGGAACAATTTGTCCATAGTTGGACCCGGAGTCCCACCTCCCAGTCTAGGCGCTATTGGTTCAATGCCACCCACAGGCTCCTGCTCGGCCACACCCTTTTCCAGGCCCCTCTCGGCTTCATTCCCCACACGGAATTTCAGAAGTATCTGTGTTCTGCTCTTCATCCCAGGAGTCTCCTTGAAGCTTCTGTTTCCTGAGTGACAGGTACTGCCACTGGCCTCCTCAGAGTCCATGGACCTGGGCCCTCAGGGTAGGGAGCCGTGGGGGCTAATGCTTGGGGTACGCAGGGTTGAATGGCAGAACTCCCCTTTCAAAGCTCTGTTTCTTTTCCTGCTCCTGCTTCTTCCCTTCAGCTCTATTTGATGCTGAGAGAGAAAAAAATGAGGACCTGGGACCAATTCTCACTCTCCCCTCTCGAGACAAGCATCACTCAGAAGCCATACATAATATAACTTCCTGCATTTTACTAACAGCTCTGTGGGTTTTCCTTCCTTTCACTCATTTTTAAAGAAGATACAAGTGTTTTCTGTTTTCCTTCTTTGAAGAACATAAAGGATTTTCACTGTGGGATTCACCCTGAATTTCTTTTTCACGGCTCCTCTGCTCAAGACACGCACACATTCTCAGACCTGTGGGTGAATCTGAGCTCCATCAGGTAGGTCTCTGCTTCCTGAGACCAGGCCCTCCTCCAGGCCCTGCTCTGAGGCTCTGGGGGCCTGAGCAGGGTGCTCAGATTAGTCCTGGTCTGAGATACCTGGTCAGGTCTGGTGAACCGATGCTCAAGGGCCTCTCCTCTGGCTGAGAGTGAACTCAGTATCCAGTCCTCAGACCCTGGTCACTATGCTGGGGACTAGTCCTGGAGCCTTCTGCCACACCTGGCCAACTGGTCTGAGAACTTCGGATAGAAATCCTAGTGTTCACTGTAGCCCCTGCCCAGCCTGGTTTCCCTAGAGGGATGATGTTCTGTTCTTCCTTGAGAATAGTTATCCTGTTCTTTTCCATCCCAGGAGTCTCTCTAGTTGATACAGAAAATGGAAATACATATGTAAAACAGATAGCCAATGGGAATTTGCTCTATGGCTCAGGAAACCCAAACAGGGGCTCTGTATCAACTTAGGAGAGGGGATGGGGAGGCAGATGGGAGGGAGGTTCACAGGGAAGGGATATATGTATACCCAGGGCTGATTCATGTTGAGGTTTGACAGAAAGCAGCAGAATTCTGTAAAGCAATTATTCTTCAATAAAAAATAAATTAATTAAAAAAAAAGAAAGTGGAAATAATAATAGAAAAGAAGAGGGAATCATGTGCTTGTGAGTCTGGGCCAAGGGTTCCTTACCCTCCTGATCAATCATTAATCACCTCCACAGTAGAACTGGTGTTGAGCCAAGCATCAAAAGTGCTTTGCGGAGAACAGAGAGGATTCTCCAGCATCTGAATCACACTGCTGCCCTCCGGCAATTGAGCACAGGGTGTGCCCTGGGGACGAAAGTCCGAGATCCCCATCGTAGAGCTGTGGTCTGGTCACAATGGGCTCCTGAGGGTGGGGAGGGGGTCCTAGAGGAGGGGGCTGGACCACGGCCCCTCCCTAACCGTCCAGACCCGCAGCTCCATTCATCTTCCTCCTCTGAGCCTTCCCATCCTGCCTTTTCATCCTGTTAGAGAGACACAAGTCAAGTTTCAGTTAATTCCACTTGGAACTCAGACAATACTTGATTCCTTTGAGATCTCCACTTGAGCCCCATCAGTTGCTCTGAAAAATCTGGAGGTGTCCCTGTAGTTTTGGTTAATCCCAGGAATTTTTATTCCCAGGATGCCCTTGACTGTAATTCCAAGTTTCCCACATAGTATGTTTATGTCTTGCATCAACCCAGGCACAGAACTTAAATTTATCTCATACTTAGCCATGTGAATTTTGAAAGCATTAAAGAAAAATTTTAAACTTTATGTTAATCTTAACTGTATTCAGCTACAAGGATTGAAATAATTATTTGAAATTTACAAAGTTATGAAGTATAAAACAAGTTGAAATAGTTAAACCTCACAAATAAATATGAGTAACACTGATACATTTTATACATAAAACTTTTAACAGTAAATCTTAAGAGTTCTCTTCACACAAAGTTTTTTCTGTTTCTCTAGTTATATGTAACACATAAGGTGAGAATGTTCACTAAACTTTTATCGTAATCATTTCATGATGTATGTAAATCTAATCACCTTAAACTTATACAGTGCTGTATGTCCATTATATCCCAATAAAACTGGAAGAAAAAAAAAAGAAACATAAGTAAATATACTAAAAAAAAAAAGAGGAAAAAAGAGCCATTATGCCTGGAAACTTCAGAATAATAATTAAAACAAGCAAAATATTTGAGCAGAGATATCGATGGTAAATTATCTAAAATGTCTAGTGTTCAATAGTAAGTTATAAGACATAAAAAGAAGCATGAAAATATGTTCATACTAGGGTGGAAATAAATCAGTAAAAATTGTCTTTAAGTATTCTCATATATTTTTCAAACTTAGAATTCAAAGCACTTATTTAAGTATGATTAAGATTTGGACTCTGTGGGAGAAGGCGAGGGTGGGATGTTTCGAGAGAACAGCATCGAAACATGTATATTATCTAGGGTGAAACAGATCACCAGTCCAGGCTGGATGCATGAGACAAGTGCTCGGGCCTGGTGCACTGGGAAGACCCAGAGGAATCGGATGGAGAGGGAGGTGGGAGGGGGGATCGGGATGGGGAATACATGTAAATCCATGGCTGATTCATGTCAATGTATGACAAAAACCACTACAATATTGTAAAGTAATTAGCCTCCAACTAATAAAAATAAATGGAAAAAAAAGAATAATAAAAAATAAATAAAAATTCATACCCCCCCCCCCCCAAAAAAAGAACCAAAATTGGTCTCCTCCAGCTTATCCTTCTAATTGACTCCAATCATGATATGTCTCTGGACAAAGCTTGTGCACAGGTCTATGTCCTAGCTTCAGCGGCTGCTGCTGAGGGTCCTTGGATTACCTGGCTCAGATAGCCACCAGGGTTTGCATTCACTGGTCCCATAGGACAGTAGCAAACAAAGAAGTAGTTGTCACTGGCTGTCCTACTGGGACTCAGGAGCAGAGGGAGCAAACAGAAATACACATCTTTTAGTCTTTTCCTGAAAAGGGTCTATTTGTGTACTTTTACATTCACTGCAAGGATCAAGTTTCTAATTTAGCATCTTTCTAAGGGCTGAATGAGAGCCTCCCCAGAATTCCAAGAGCCTGTGTCCTACCCTTTGCCCTCTTCCTCAAGCCTACTTGAAGTTGCTAGAATCTCCTAGAAGAAGCTTGTACATGTATCCTCCAGCTTTTGCGGCTACTGCCTAAGTCACAGGCCACTGGATTTTTTGACAGCCAGTGGGGTTTGCTTCCATAAGTCCCACAGAACCGGAGCAAATGAAGAAGTAGTTCTGAATGGACACAGGAGAGCCCCTCTTTCTTCCTCACAACTATACAAGCGCAGAAGGAAGAGGCAAAAATGTCAGTCTTCCAGTTTATCACTGGAAAGGGCTTAACTACATACTTTGCCAGCTTCCAATCAGCCTACCTCCAGGTCCTGACGTGATCCTCCCCTTTGGGACACTGATGGGCCCTTGAACATCCTCAATGACTGAGAAGTACCATGGACAAAGAGTGTGGCTTAAACCTAGATGCCTATCAGCAGATGAATGGATAAGGAAGCTGTGGTACATATACACCATAGAATATTACTCAGCTGTTAAAAAGAATTCATTTGAACCAGTCCTAATGAGATGGATGAAACTGGAGCCCATTATACAGAGTGAAGTAAGCCAGAAAGATAAAGAACATTACAGCATACTAACACATATATATGGAATTTAGAAAGATGGTAACGATAACCCTATATGCAAAACAGAAAAAGAGACACAGAAATACAGAACAGACTTCTGAACTCTGTGGGAGAATGTGAGGGTGGGATATTTCAAAAGAACAGCATGTATACTATCTATGGTGAAACAGATCACCAGCCCAGGTGGGATGCATGAGACAAGTGCTCGGGCCTGGTGCACTGGGAAGACCCAGAGGAATCGGGTGGAGAGGGAGGTGGGAGGGGGGGATCGGGATGGGGAATACGTGTAAATCTATGGCTGTTTCATATCAATGTATGACAAAACCCACTGAAATGTTGTGAAGTAATTAGCCTCCAACTAATTAAAAAAAAAAAAAAAAGAAGGAACAAGTAGTCAACAAAGTCAAGTACAAAAGAAAATGTAGACTGGTATAGCCAATTAAAATTCAATAATCTGTACCTAAAAAAAAAAAAAAAAAAAAGAGTGTGGCTTAAACAGTCAAAGATTTGAGAGGCAATCAAGAACCCAGGGTGAGCTGATTGATAAGTTTCATCTTCAATGTGAAACCACTCTGTCAAGACTGGGAAAGATGGCTGTCTTTTCTAATGTTTAAAACCAACAGACAGTGAAGGAAATCAAAGAAACAAAGGATTGTGTTCCAAACAAAAAGGTAAGGTAAGAGGGTTCAAGCTAATGGAGTAGAAGGATGTGTGTTCATCTCCCCTTGTGAGAGCCTTCCAGCATGGGTCAAGAGTAACAAGTGTCCCAGGCTATCCACTATCTAAGGCTCTGTTGCCTTCAGAAATACACCTCTTCTGGTCAATCAGAACATGCTTATCACAGATTTCCTGGTAGGAAAACTCTTCTCCAAGAAAAAAAAAAATTGCATATGGTGCAGAGAAAAACTTTTTCTTTCATGTTAACACATCTTCTGTGTCCTAATGACTTCTTCCTACCAGAAATTTTATTGTTTCTGAAATGTTTTTTTCTCATGAGAATTGGTGGTCTGTACCCTGCTGGGGGGGAAGGGAAGGGATCAGGGTTTACTCTTCCCGGGTGCCTGCTTTGTTTTCCGGATGGGACGGGGCCATGGAAGGAGGATATGACCCCAGCGTGGATACTTACCTTCACCCCATTTCCTCACTGCGCCTTCAGTTTCCACCATCGCAGCATTACAGAAACAAGCAACAGCATTCAGTACGTGTCAAGGTGAACTAAACCTAAAGACCTCCCACTTTTTAGGATCCAACTCCGTCCTCTCTACCTCTCTCTCTACCTTGAGCTTGTGGGGCTATAGAGCAGAGGGGTTTGCAGAGGCTGAAATTCCCCTCAGACCCCAGAAAGTGTCAGAGACAAGTTCACATGTCAGAATAAGGAGGGGAGTTTAGGGGCAGTGCTGGCCCCAAGTCCAGAGGTGGGAGAAACCTCGTCCCCACATCTTGGTGAGATTAGATGACACTGTCCTGGAAGCCCCTTCTTTCCCTGATGGAGCTGAATTGAGATGAACCAGGAGCATCATCCTCCCTCTGCCTTTCTCATGCTCTGGAGCAGAGGCGACGATGAGGACCACATTCCCAGCCCTGAGGATGTGTGGTGTAGAGTGTGGAGGCCCCTGAGGGCCCATCCACCCCTGCCCTGGAGGAGAGGACAGCCTTGCTCACAGCGCCCACCTCCCCTGGGGAAGGAGCAGGGGTGTGCAGTCACCTCACTCTCTGAGGGTGGGATGCTCTGCCCCTAGGGTGGGATGCAGGGGAAAGCAGGCAGGTGGCAGAGGTGTCCATAGATGGTGCAGTGACCAAGGAGCCCCTGGCATCCCACCACCAACTACAGGCCCAGAAGAAAGAAGTTAGGGGTCCAGTGGTTTCTTGTGGCTCCACCCCCGAGTCTCCCCCACTCCAGCTCCCAGAGCCCAGACAGAGGGAGGCTACCTGGAGCTCCTCCACAGAGGGCCAGGCTCCCAGAGACAGTGGAGCCTCTGAGAATGGAAGCTTCACTTCTCCACAGTGTAAAGTAATCAGCTTTCACAGGACTGGAAGCTCGGGACAGACTCGCGGTCCGGACCTGCTCCAGGGGGGCCCCGATCCGGGCGACAGGAGGAATAGCCCTGCCCCACGGCTGTCAGGACTCCCAGTGGGACCAGGATCAGGGCTGCAGGGGCAGCGGGCACAGGCCTGCTGGGGCTGGGTTTTCTCCCTGAAGACAGGTGCCCTCTGGGCCCCATCCTCTGGGGTGAGCATAGCACTGGGGGGCTTATCCAGGGCTGAGGGAGGAGCTGGGACCCAGGACAGAGAGTGACCTCTGGAGTTCAGCAGAAGGGAGCACAGAGAGCTGAGACCCCGCGGCTGGCTGCCGCCTGGTCCTCTCAGAGGCACCAAGAGGTGGGTATGAGGGATGGGGGCAGGTAGACCCCCTAGGCACCTCTCCAGAGGAATGAACCAGAACGGACACAAGAAACAAGAAGCGGCAAGTCTCTGTGTCCTGCCGCGAGGGGCAGAAAGACCAGCAGTAGAGGTCTCCCCACTAAGGGTCCCCACACTGACCCCACACACGGACCTCCCACACACCCACTCTGAGAAATCCCAGAGACCGACCTCTCTGAGACCTCCCCCACACGCCTCACTGGTGTTCTTTAGGATCTGAGTATCCCCCCGCCGACAGGTCCTTCACGGTGAATCTGATGTCAGTTAACGAACCGCAGCGCAGGAGAAAGACCAGTGGCCGTGTCCCGACCTCCCCCCACCCCTTGTCCAGAACTCTGACATCCAGACATTGTCAGCATGTCCCCAGATGGGCTTCTCTGCTCGGAGAAATGCTGCTGCCTTCTTGTACTTTTGTAAACATTGCCTCTGAACAGAAGGATTATAACTTTCCACGTGCAGACTTGCAAATGTCTTTCCTCCACAGGTCTTCATTACCTTGAGCTCTGCCGAATTGCTTAGAGAATCACAAATTTTAAACATCAGTAAAATGCTGCCAACCTCTAATGAGAGAAAGTATAAAAATTTGTCCCATTTTAGTTATCTTCCAGTCAGATGGTGTCAATATCATATTAATTTCCTTGTGGAGAAGATGAGAACTCAAGATGTCAGGTTTCTTTACTTTGAAAACAAGGTAACAAATGGGCTCAAGGAATAAACCAGCAAAAAAGCATGTGAAGTCTCACCCCCTCCCAGGGGGCTGTGCAACTAACACATTATTTTGTGCATACAGCTTGTGTCAGGTGTGGGTTTGGTTTTATTTTTAAATGAAACAAGTTAAATATTATGTGAAGTTTTTCAGGTGAATTATATATCTGGCAATATTCCTTTTTTGTCCATTGGGAAATTTTTTTTTTCCTTAAAATCTGGTAATGCACTCAAATGGTATCATACATATTTCCAAGATATGACAAAGTCCTAATGTCCAGGTAACATAGCTGAAACTAATGAATATTTAGGAGGAATCATTTTTTAAATAATTCTTTAAAAATGTACAATTTCCAAGATTCAGGTAGGCTCCATTTTTTATTCATTATATCATTCTAGGGCTTAAAGGGGGCTTCCCTGGTAGCTCAGCTGGTAAGGAATCCGTCTGCAATGTAAGAGATCCCAGTTCAATTGCTGGGTCGGGAAGTTCCCCTGGAGAAGGGATAGGCTACCCACTCCAGTTTCCCTGGGCTTCCCTGGTGGCCTAGATGGTAAAGAATCTGCCTGCAATGAGGGAGGCCTGGGTTTGATCCCTGGGTTGGGAAGATCCGCCGGTGAAGGGAATGGCTACCCCTTCCGGTATTCTTGCCTGGAGAATCGCCCTGGACAGAGGAACCTGGTGGGCTACAGTCCATGGGGCAGCAAAGAGTCGGCCATGACTGAGCAAGCAAGCACAGGGCTAAAAAAGGCCTCTGCTTCAACTAGTGTGGAGTTTTACAAAAGATCATTTAATCTATGCCTGATATACACACATGGCATAATAAAATGACCAGAAGGGACTTCTTCACATCTGAATTGAAGATAGGGTTACATAAATAAAGAATGTACTAATGTACACAAAATGTACATCAATCATCAGAATTCTCACATTGTATATTCAGCCCTTTCCAAAGGTGGCACTTTAGTGAAACTACGTAGTTCTTGTTGCTCATAAGCAACTACGTTTCCTTGCCTTGTTAAAATCTACTTTAATGACAGCTGTCAAGCATTAGTCATTGGTTAAGTCAGATTATCCCTCAGGATGACAGTTTGTGCACAGTCTTTCCTCTGAGAGAAGCAGAGCTGATGTGAGGGTTCTTTTGGCCTATTTATTTCAACAAAAATTCCCTTCTTGTACTTTTTTATGATTACAGATCTATAACTAATTTTCTACCTTATTTCTTACAATCTTACTGAATCACAACATGATGGAATATGGTTGTGGATGTCCTGTTGTATTCTATTATGTGATTTTTTTTTTGGTAGTGAAAGTTATGCAGGTATGTTTCATGATCATAACAAAATGGGGCCAACTGAGAAAGATTCCATACAGGAAATACTTTACAAAATGTATTATTCCCTTTTCAAGTTGACTGTCTTAGACTGATTATTATTCAGTCCTTTGAATTTAAGTTGAACAAACTGAAAACATAAACAAACATACATAATAAATAATTTATTGCAATGTGTGATTGCATTGCCCCTCATTAGTAATGCATAGTGCAATAAACTGTGCAAAACCAGAATGAACAACGAGCACTAAAGCAATGTTCCCATCAGTCATTGCACCTGCGTCTTCCTATGTTGTCTCAGATGATTTATGTATCCAAATTCCACAGCATAAACTTGCACCTTTACCCTAGATGAAGCAATCAAGGGGATTCTATCTATTTTAAAAATATTGTTGATATTTCCCCATATTTTAACAGGATTCACTTACTGTAAATCTTATAAATGTTTTACCATTTATACATACAAAACAAATGGATATAAAAAATAAGATAATGGAGAACATAACAAAACAAGTCCTTTGTTTTTTACATTTTTCACATGAAAACATGCGATTTAAAAAAAATTATTTATTTTAATTGGAGGCTAATTACTTTACAATATTGTGGTGGTTTTTGCCATGCATTGACATGAATCAGCCATGGGCGTACATGTGTTCCCCATCCAGAACCCCCCTTCCCACCTCCCTCCCCATCCCATCCTCCAGGGTCATCCCAGTGCACCAGCCCTGAGCACCCTGTCTCATGCATTGAACCTGGACCGGCGATCCACTTCACATATAACATACATGTTTCAACACTACCCTCTCAAATCATCCCACCCTCACCTTCTCCTACAGAGTCCAAAAGACTGTTCTTTACATCTGTGTTTCTTTTGCTGTCTTGCATATAGGGTCATCATTAGCATCTTTCTAAATTCCATATATATGCGTTAGTATACTGTATTGGTGTTTTTCTTTCTGACTTCCTTCACTCTGTGTAATAGGCTCGTTTCATCCACCTCATTAGAACTGATTCAAATGCCTTCTTTTTAATGGCTGATTAATATTCCATTGTGTATATATACCACAGCTTTCTTATTCATTCGTCTGCCAGGGGGCATCTAGGTTGCTTCTATGTCCTGGCTATTGTAAACAGTGCTGCAGTGAAGATTGGGTTACACGTGTCTCTTTCAGTTCTGGTTTCCTTGGTGTGTATGCCCAGCAGTGGGATTGCTGGGTTGTATGGCAGTTGTTTCCAGTTTTTTAAGGAATCTCCACACTATTCTCCATAGTGACTGTACTAGTTTGCATTCCCACCAACAGGGTAAGAGGGTTCCTTTTTCTCCACACCCTCTCCAGCATTTATTAAAACATGCAACTTTTAATGCACAGATAAAAGGTTTTCTCCACAATATTCAGTATCTAAAAGAACGTTGGTTTTTTTTTTTTTCTCATTTATTTTTATTAGTTGGAGGTTAATTACTTTACAATAATGTAGTGGTTTTTGCCATACATTGACATGAATCAGCCATGGATTTACATGTGTTCCCCATCCCAATCCCCTCTCCAGCCCCCCTCCCCATCTGATCCCTCTGGGTCTTCCCAGTGCACCAGCCCTGAGATTGATTTATATTTAAGACAATTCTGCCTGGTGGCTCAAGACAGTAAAGAATCTGCCTGTAATGTGGGAGAGACAGATTTCATCCCTGGGTCAAGAAGATCCCCAGAGGAGGGTGTGGCAACTCACTCCAGTATTCTTGCCTGTAGAATCCCAAGGACAGAGGAGCCTGGCGGGCTACAGTCCATAGAGTTGCAAAGAGTCAAACATGACTGAGGAGACTTAGCATCAACAGCAGCAACACACACTGATTAAAATGAACCAGGAAAAACGTGGAAACTAAAATGCTTTTGCACAGCCAAAGAAGCAGTGAACAAAATGAAAAGGCAGCCTACACAGTGAGAGAAAATATTTGCAAACCATCTATCTGATAAGGAGTTGATATCTAAAATATATAAGGAACTCATACAACTAGCAAAAAGAAGTAATCTGATTTAAAAATGCACAGAAACCTGAATAGTTTCCCAAAGAAGACATACAAATCGTCAACAGAGACATTAAAGGATGCTCAACATCATTAATCACTAGGAAAGTATGAAAAACTCCAAAGATATCACCTCATACCTATTAGAATGGCTAGTATGAAGTGTTGACAAGAATGTGGAGAAAAGGGAATCTTTGTGCATGTTGGTAGGAATGTAGATTGGTACAACAACTATGGAAAACAGTATGGGGGTCCCCTCAAAAAAATTAAGTAGAGAACTATCATATGATGCGATAATTCCACTTCTGGGTATTTTTCTGAAGACAGTGAACTCACTATTCCAAAGAGATATCTGCATCCCCATGTTCATTGCAATGGTATTCACAGTTGCTAGGACATGGAAACAAGTGTCCCTCAACAGATGAATGGATAAAGAAAATGTCATGTATGTGTGTATATATATAATACAGATATTATTAAGCCATGAAAAGAAGAAAATCATGCCATTTGAGGAAATCATCCCAAAAGATGATGCTGTTAAAGTGCTGCACTCAATCTGCCAGCAAATTTGGAAAACTCAGCAGTGGCCACAAGACTGGAAAAGGTCCGTTTTCATTCCAATCCCAAAGAAAAGCAATGGCAAACAGTGTTCAAACTCCTGCACAATTGCACTCACCTCACACGCTAGCAAAGTAATGCTCAAAATTCTCCAATGGAGGCTCCAACAGTATGTGAACCGTGAACTTCCAGATGTTCAGCTGGATTTACAAAAGACAGAGGAACCAGAGATCAAACTGCCAACATCCATTGGATCATAGAAAAAGCAACAGAATTCCAGAAAAACACCTACTTCTGCCTTATTGATTACACCAAAGCCTTTGACTGTCTAGATCACAACAAACTGGAAAATTCTTAAAGAGATGGGAATACCAGACCACCTGACTTGCCTCCTGAGAAATGTGTATGCAGGTCAAGAAGTAATAGTTAGAACTGGACATGGAACAACAGACTGGTTCCAAATTGGTGAAGGAGTATGTCAAGGCTGTATATTGTCACCCTGCTTATTTAACTTACATGCAGAGTACATCATGAGAAATGCTGGGCTGGATGAAGCATAAGCTGGGATCAAGATTGCCAGGAGAAATATCAATAACCTCAGATATGCAGATGACACCAACCTTATGGCAGAAAGCAAAGAGGAATTAAAGAGCCTCTTGATGAAAGTGAAAGAGGAAAGTGAAAAAGCTGGCTGAAAACTCAGCATTCAAAAAACAAAGATCATGGCAGCCAGTCCCAACACTTCATGGCAAATAGATAGGGAAACAATGGAAACAGTGAGAGACTTTATTTTGGGGGGCTCCAAAATCACTGCAGATGGTGACTGCAGCCATGAAATTAAAAGATGCTTGCTCCTTGGAAGGAAAGTTATGACCAACCTAGGCAGCATATTAAAAAGCAGAGACATTGCTTTGCCAACAAAGGTTGGTCTCGTCAAAGCTATGGTTTTTCTAGTAGTCATGTATAGGTGTGAGAGTTGGACCATAAACAAAGCTGAGTGCCTGAGAACTGATGCTTTTGAACTGTGGTATTAGAGAAGACTCTTTTTTTTTTTCAGTTTTATTTATTTTTTTGGAGTCCCTTGGACTGCAAGGAGATCTAACCAGTCAGTCCTAAAGGAAATTAGTCCTAAATATTCATTGGAAGGACTGATGCTGAAGCTGAAACTCCAATATTTTGGCCACCTAGAACTGACTCATTGGAAAAGACCCTTATGCTTGGCAAGACTGAGGGCAGGAGGAGAAGGGGGTGACAGAGGATGAGATGGTTGGATGGCATCACCAGCTGAATGGACATGAGTTTGAGCAAGCTCCAGGAGTTGGTGATGGACAGGGAAGCCTGGCATGCTGCAGTCCATGGGGTCATAAAGAGTCAGACACAACTAAGCAACTGAATTGAACTGAAGCCATTTGAGAGTGCTGGATGGACCTTAAAGACATTTTTCTAAATGAACTAAGAGAAAGACAAATACTATAAAATGTCACTTCTATGTGGAATCTAAAAATGAAACAACACAAAAACAAAAACTGAGCACATAAATTCAATTCACTTCAGTTCAGTTGTTCAGTCATGTCTGACTCTTTGTGACCCCGTGAACTGCAGCATACCAGGCTTTCTGTCCTTCACCATTTCCCAGAGCTTGCTCAAACTCATGTTCATTCAGTTGGTGATGACATCCAACCATCTCATCCTTGGTCATCCCCTTCTCCTCCTGGCCGCAATCTTTCCCAGCGTCAGGATGACCCAAGTATTGCAGTTTCAGCTTCAGCATCAGTCCTTCCAATGAATATTCAGGACTGATTTCCTTTAGGATGGACTGGTTGGATGTCCTTGCAGTCCAAGGGACTCTCAGGAGTCTTCTTTAATACTACAGTTCAAAAGCATCAGTTTTTCGGACTTAGCTTTGTTCATGGTCCAACTCTGACATCCATACATGACTACTGGAAAAACCATAGCTTTGACGAGACCAACCTTTGTTGGCAAAGCAATGTCTCTGCTTTTTAGCATGCTGTCTAGGTTGGCCATAGCTTTTCTTCCAAGGAGTAAGTGTCTTTTAATTTCGTGGCTGCAGTCACCATCTGCAGTGATTTTGGAGCCCCCCAAAATAAAGTCTCTCACTGTTTCCATTGTTTCCCTATCTATTTGCCATGAAGTGTTGGGACTGGCTGCCATGATCTTTGTTTTTTGAATGCTGAGTTTTCAGCCAGCTTTTTCACTTTCCTCTTTCACTTTCATCAAGAGGCTCTTTAATTCCTCTTTGCTTTCTGCCATAAGGTTGGTGTCATCTGCATATCTGAGGTTATTGATATTTCTCCTGGCAATCTTGATCCCAGCTTATGCTTCATCCAGCCCAGCATTTCTCATGATGTACTCTGCATATAAGTTAAATAAGCAGGGTGACAATATACAGCCTTGACATACTCCTTCACCAATTTGGAACCAGTCTGTTGTTCCATGTCCAGTTCTAACTATTACTTCTTGACCTGCATACACATTTCTCAGGAGGCAAGTCAGGTGGTCTGGTATTCCCATCTCTTTAAGAATTTTCCAGTTTGTTGTGACCTAGACAGTCAAAGGCTTTGGTGTAATCAATAAGGCAGAAGTAGGTGTTTTTCTGGAATTCTGTTGCTTTTTCTATGATCCAATGGATGTTGGCAGTTTGATCTCTGGTTCCTCTGCCTTTTCTAAATTCAACTTGACCATCTGGAAGTTCTCGGTTCATGTACTGTTGGAGCCTCCATTGGAGAATTTTGAGCATTACTTTGCTAGAATGTGAGATGAGTGCAATTGTGCAGGAGTTTGAACACTGTTTGCCATTGCTTTTCTTTGGGATTGTAATGAAAACGGACCTTTTTCAGTCCTGTAACCACTGCTGAGTTTTCCAAATTTGCTGGCATATTGAGTGCAGCACCTTAACAGCATCATCTTTTAGGATTTGAAATAGATCAACTGGAATTCCATCACCTCCACTAGCTTTGTTCATAGTGGTGCTTCCTAAGGCCACTTGACTTCACATTCCAGGATGTCTGGCTCTGGGTGAGTGGTCACACCATCGTGGTTATCTAGGTCCTAAAGATATTTTTTGCATGTAAATACAGACAAAAAAATGGTGGCTGGCAGAGTCAGGAAGTTACAGGAGTGAAATTAGTGAAGGGGATCAGAATGTGCAAACCACAGTTATTTAATAAATCATGGGCTTGTGATGTTCAGCATGGTTGACTATAGTTAATACTGTATTGCATATTGGAAAGTTGGTCAGAGAGTAGGTCTTAAAAGTCCTCATCACAAGAGAAAAATATTGTAACTAGTATGGGGATGGATATTAACTAGACTTTTATTGTGTTTCAATATACACCAATATGAAGTCATTATGTTGTACATCTGAAACTAGTATAATGTTATATGTCAATTTTACCTCAATTTAACAAAGAAAACTAGTAAAATTTTCCTGTTAGGAAAAAATGTGCTTTCTTAATGAGGAACATTCCACATTGTTCAGGTTTTCTGCCTTGACTAAACAAGTCTGGAAGAATTATGCATGTGTCTGCTCATAACAAGGTTAAAAAGAATAAAAGAGCATATTAAGTCTTAGGTAAAAATCATAGCTAAAACCGAAAGGGGGTGGGGGGGGGGGGACATGTAACCTGTAATCTGCAAATTCCAGAATTTTGAGGCTAGGAATAAATGAGGCTCAAGTCATTTTGGAAAGAGTCACGAAGTCCCAAGTCTCGAAGACATGTTTGGAGGCCAGAGTTTTTCTAGGGGGCTAGTCTTCATAAGA
This sequence comes from Cervus elaphus, assembly GCF_910594005.1. NCBI lineage: Eukaryota > Metazoa > Chordata > Mammalia > Artiodactyla > Cervidae > Cervus > Cervus elaphus. The sequence goes on from NC_057830.1 coordinate 21,367,469, forward strand.
ATTCATACTGATTCATAGAACCATGAATTCAGCTAATTCATAGAATCATAAATTCAAACTGAGTGATAGAACCATAATTTTATACTGCCACCTCTAATTCTTAATCCAGCACCACAGAGTACATTATAGCCTTCTTCCTTTATTTTCAGTTTCTTTGTCCTACAGAGAGAATGAGGGTTTCTTTATCCATAACATATTCACTTCTTACTCACTCCTAGAATATACATATGTTGGCACCACCCCCTGATCCTTTTTTAATTATTTTTGAACACATAAAGTTAACACATTTCTAAATGTAAGAACAATTAAACTTATATTCAAAGTGCCTCTCTTCCTATTCCTATTCCTCTGTTACCATTTCCCCATCCTTTTCGCTTACCCCTCCCCATCTCTGTCACTTTATTCACTTTTAGTTTATATTGTCTCTGGGTTTTTTTGTGGCACATATGTATATTTTGCTGTTTCCTGTCCTTATATTAAGAGTAGACAGTTTGTGAGGAAGTTCTTAACTTTAATCTAATACCTAAACAAATGACAAAATCTCAATTATTTAGCAACTTCAAGTGGGTATATAAAGAAATGACAAATAGCTTCAGAAACTAAACTGAATTATTGAGTTTTTCTCTTTTTCTTTGTCCATGAACATTCTGGTCCTGATGGCATGTGTGCTAAGTCGCTTCAGTTGTGTCTGACTCTTTGCGACTCTACGGACTGTAGCCCTCCAGGCTCCTTTGTCCATGGGATTCTCCAGGCAAGAATATTATAGTAGGTTGCCATGCCCGCCTCTAAGGGCTCTTCCTGATCCAGGGATCGAACACATGTCTCCTGCAGCTCCTGCATTGCAGAAGGGTTCTTTACCACTGAGCTACTGGGGAAGTCCTCAAGTCCTAATTAGGAAACACCTAAGAGATGGTTGGATGGCATCACAACTCAACAGACATGAATTTGGGTAAACTCTGGGAGTGGTGATGGACAGGGAAGCCTGGTGTGCTGCAGTCCATGGGATCGCAAAGAGTCAGACATGACTGAGCGACTGAACTGAACTGAACTGAACTGAACTGAAACGCACTTACCATTCAAGTGTAAGTGCAAAATGACAGCAGCCATTCTGTTGCCATTCTGGTCTATTGAAGTATTCATTTGTATTTCTAAACTAAGAATATATGCAAGCTTAAAAACTTCTGATCAATAAATATAAGGGTTTGAGCTAAGTGTATCTCTGATGCCACTCAGCTCCAAGATTCTGTGAGCCTCTGTTCCCATGGTGCCATGGTTCTAATATTCCAAACCAGAGGAGAATCATTTGACTGAGACATTAACAGGCAGTCCTACTCTCTTGTTTTGGACTTCTTCTACCGAAGTTTGAACATGGGTGGAATGGGCTATACAGTGAAGAAGCGCACAATAAAAGGAGATCCTCTATACCTGCGGAAGGCCCTTGTGTACAACCTTGGAGAGGAGAAGAGAACCAGGATCCACATTCAAAAACTCCAGCAGGCTTTAAATATGCGATTCAGGGAGATTGATAAAGAGAAAGCAGCCTTGAAGAAGTTTTTGGTTAAGCTTCAAAAGACAACTGGGTATTTTCCTCATATGTCCTTCTGGTGACCAATGCCACAGTGCGCGAGGAGTTCCGTGAAAGGTCCAATACAAAACACATCTGTGTCTCCTTCTGTTATTGCTGTGACCCAAGAAAGCATTATAAAAAACCATTGGGACAAGTTAAAAAAAAAAAAAGACTATACAATTGAACATAAAAATGAAATGTCCAGAAGAAAATCAACAAATATCTCCTACAAAAGAGAGACTAGAGCGTTATTTTTTCCAGATGATTCCTTATATTTACAACTTGAAGTGGTAATATGCAGTGCATATATTATTTCCATTCAGACTTTTCCTTGAGACCAGAATAAAGCTTAGCCATTGTAGAGCTCTTTGTGATATTGATGGTAGCATGCATATATTTGTCTTAATTCTGTCTTCTCATTGATGTCATTTTCAATTGTTTTTCTCTAGTTTTAATAGCATGAATAAAAGTTAGTTTGAGGAACTTCCCTGATGGTCTGGTGGTTAAGACTGCATGCTTCCAATGCAGGGGATGCAGGTTCGATCCCTGGTCAGGGAACTAAGATCCCACATACCATGTGGCAGGGTCAGAAAATAAAAATAAATAAAATATGAATAACAAAATAATTTTTTAAAAAGTTAGTTTGAAAAGAATGATATAGTAGGAGAAACTTAGAATCTTGATTCTTTAGTTGTTCGTTGTTGTTCAGTCACTCAGTCACGTTCGGCTCTTTGTGACCCTGGGGACTGCAGCACATCAGGTTTTCTGTCCTTCACCGTTTCCCAGAGCTGGCTCAAACTTATGTCCATTCAGTTGGTGATGCCATCCAACCATCTCATTCTCTGTTACCCGCTTCTCCTCCTGCCTTCAATCTTTCCCAGCATCAGGGTCTGCTCTTTGCATCAGGTGCCCAAAGTATTGGAACTTCAGCTTCAGCATCAATCTTTCCAGTGAATATTCAGGACTGATTTCCTTTAGGATTGACTGGTTTGATCTACTTGCAGTCCAAGGGACTCTCAAGAGTCTCCTCCAACACCACAGTTCAAAAGCATCAATTCTTCAGCACTAAGCCTTCTTTATGATCCAACTCTCACATCCATACATAACTACTGGAAAAACCATAACTTTGATTATATGGATCTTTGTTGGCAAAATAATGATTCTTTAAGGGAACTTGATCAAATCTAGGTCTGGCCATGCATTACCTGTGTAATCCTGGTTTTAGAAACTCTTCTTTTACCCAAGATAGAGATAATAACACTTATATCAAAACACTGCTTTAACAAGACAATCTATATAGAGATTAAATAAGACAATATATGTACAGGGGATATTGCAGACACCCCCAAGTGGTAATAGTTGGCATTGTAGTTAATTTTGTTTTAAATATTATTTTATGACTATATAATAATTAAATTTGTTTAAATTATTACTCAGATTCTCTTCTTAGCTCTTCTACTAACATCCTAGTTCTCCAAACAAGTCTCTTTCCATTCCGAGACCTTGGTTTTTGCAAGGCTATAATGTGAAAACTGGACTAAATCATCTCTAAGGTCCTTTTCAACTTTAAATTCTTTGGAACTAAAACTCCATAGTTCTACTTTGAAATGTGCTTGTGGGACAGAAAAAGGATCCAGCAATCAGAAGACATATCAAGGTGACTTCATGGGCTTGGATATATTATCCTATTTAACCATGACTTATCTACCAATCCTATGTTTAAAGATACATGCTATTCAAATATGATATATTCTCATGATATATTTGCTGGGTGATGGCAGAGCAAATGCACCTCACTTCTTGAAAGCCCTTGGGATTAAGTTGCATGTCTTATTCTTTAGGCTCTACAGTGAAATAGACACAGATTCTGGAGATTTTACTGTTTAATACTAGGCAAGTTCAGTTCAGTTCAGTTCAGTTGCTCAGTTGTCTCCAACTCTTTGCGACCCCATGAACCGCAGCATGCCAGGCCTTCCTGTCCACCACCAACTGCTGGAGTCTACCCAAACCCATGTCCATTGAGTCAGTGATGCCATCCAACCATTTCATCCTCTGTCATCCCCTTCTCCTGTGCTCAATCATTCCCAGCATCAGGGTCTTTTCCAATGAGTCAGCTCTTCGCATCAGGTGACCAAAGTATTGGAGTTTCAGCTTCAACATCAGTCCTTCCAATGAACACCCGGGACTGATCTCCCTTAGGATGGACTGGTTGGATCTCCTTGTAGTCCAAGGGACTCTCAAGAGTCTTCTCCAACACCACAGTTCAAAATCATCAGTTCTTTGGCACTCAGCCTTCTTTAAAGTGCAGCTCTCACGTCCATACTGGAAAAACCATAGCTTTGACTAGACAGACCTTTGTTGAGAAAGTAATGTCTCTGTTTTTTAATATGCTGTCTAGGTTGGTTGTAACTTTCCTTCCAAGGAGTAAATGTCTTTTAATTTCATGGCTGCAATCACCATCTGCAGTGTTTTTGGAGCCCCCCAAAATAAAAACACTGTTTCCCCATCTGTTTGTCATGGAGTGATGGGACCAGATGCCATGATCTTAGTTTTCTGAATGTTGAGCTTTAAGCCAACTTTTTCACTCTCCTCTTTCACTTTCATCAAGAGGCCCTTTAGTTCTTCTTCACTTTCTGCGTATCTGAGGTTATTGATATTTCTCCCGGCAATCTTGATTCCAACATGTGCTTCCTTCAGCCCAGCGTTTCTCATGATGTTCTCTGCATATAAGTTAGATAAGCAGGGTGACAATATACAGCCTTGACATACTCCTTTACCAATTTGGAACCAGTCTGTTGTTCCATGTCCAGTTCTAACTGTTGCTTCTTGATCTGCATACAGGTTTCTCAAGAGGCAGGTCCAAGTGGTCTGGTATTCCCATCTCTTGAATTTTCCACGATTTATTGTGATCCACACAGTCAAAGGCTTTGGCATAGTCAATAAAGCAGGAATAGATGTTTTTCTGGAACTCTCTTGCTTTTTCGATGATCCAGTGGATGTTGGCAATTTGATCTCTGGTTCCTCTGCCTTTTCTAAAACCAGCTTGAACATTTGGAAGTTCACGGTTCATGTATTGCTGAAGCCCGGCTTGGAGAATTTTGAGCATTACTTTACTAGCGTGGGAGATGAGTGCAACTGTGTGGGAGTTTGAGCATTCTTTAGGATTGCCTTTCTTTGGGATTGAAATGAAAACTGACCTTTTCCAGTCCTGTGGCCACTGCTTAGTTTTCCAAATTTACTGACATATTGAGTGCAGCACTTTCACAGCATCATCTTTCAGGATTTTAAGTAGCTCAACTGGAATTCTATCACCTCCACTAGCTTTGTTCGTAGTGATGCTTTCTAAGGCTCACTTGACTTCACATTCCAGGATGTCTGGCTCTAGGTGAGTGATCACACCATCATGATTATCTGGGTCATGAAGATCTTTTTTGTACAGTTCTTCTATGTATTCTTGCCAGCTCTTCTTAATATCTTCTGCTTCTGTTAGGTCCATACCTTTTTTTTTTTTTTTCCATTTATTTTTATTAGTTGGAGGTTAATTACTTTACAATATTGTAGTGGGTTTTGTCATACATTGACATGAATCAGCCATGGATTTACATGTATTCCCCATACCGATCCCCCCTCCAGGTCCATACCATTTCTGTCCTTTATTGTGCTCATCTTTGCATGAAATGTTCCCTTGGTATCTCTAAATTTTCTTGAAGGGATTCTCTAGTCTTTCCCATTCTGTTGTTTTTCCTCTATTTCTTTGCATTGATCACTGAGGAAGGCTTTCTTATCTCTCCTTGCTATTCTTTGGTACTCTGCATTCAAATGGGTATATCTTTCCTTTTCTCCTTTGCTTTTTGCTTCTCTTCTTTTCACGGTTATTTGTAAGGCCTCCTCAGACAGCCATTTTGCTTTTTTGCATTTCTTTTTCTTGGGGATGGTCTTGATTCCTGTCTCCTGTACAATGTCATGAACCTCCTCCGTCCATAGTTCATCAGGCACTCTGTCTACCAGATCTAATCCGTTAAATCTATTTCTCACTTCCACTGTATAGTCATAAGGGATTTGATTTAGGTCATACCTGAATGGTCTAGTGGTTTTCCCCACTATCTTCAATTTAAGTCTGAATTTGGCAATAAGGAGTTCATGATCTGATCCACAGTCAGCTATTTGTTATACCTTCATGTATACTTTAAGTTGCTTATATTTTTAAATTGTACATATGTCCATGGGGTCGTAAAGTCGGACACGACTAAAGTGACTTAGCACACATCTTTCCTCCATTTTACTGCCTTTGTATTTCATCAAGATCAGTGATATTTTCACAGAAATACAGTGATATTTATGTGAGTCTCTTTCAAGATTCTTTATTCTGTTCCAATTATCTATGACTGTTTTTCCATCCAATACCACACTTGGTTACTGGAGCTTTAAGTTGTGAAGTCGGGCAGTGTCAGTCCCCCAATGTCAGTACTGGCGATTCTGGGTCTTTTGCCACTTCAGATATACTTTAGTATCACCTAGCTGACATCCACAAAATAACATGCTGGCATTTTAATAGGAACTGCATTGAACCTATAAATCGTTGTGAACAATGAACATCTTGACAAAATTGAATTTTCCCATCCATGAACATATCTCTACCTGTATTTCTTTTTAAATTTCTTTCATCAGAGTTTTGTAGTTTTCCCCATATAGATCTTCTATGTATTTTCTTAGATTTACATATAACTAAATTTTTTGAGTGTTAATGTAAATGGTAACACATTCTAAATTTAAAATTCTACATGTTTATTGCTGGTATAATAAAAGTGTTAATAACCTTTTGTACATTAACCTTGTATCCTGTAAACTTGCTGTAATAACTTTATTAGTTCCAGAAATTTTTTGTTTATTCTATATAGGCAATCATGTAATAAATGAACGTTTTATTTCCTCTTTTCCACCCCGTATAAGTTTTATTTCCCTTTTTTGTTGTTACCACATGACCTAGATCTTCTGGTATGATGTTGAAAAGGAATGGTGAGAGGACATCGGCCTTGTTCCTGCTCTTAGTGGAAAAGCTTCTAGTTTCTTGCCATTAAGTATGATGTTAGCTGTAGATGTTACCAAGTTGAGAGCTCCCCTCTATTCCTAGTTTGCTAATTTTATAAAAAAATGAGTGCTGGATTTTGTCAAATACTTTTTATATATTGATATAGTCATGTGATTTTTCTTTGTTAGCCTGTTGATGTGGTAGATTAATGGATTTCCAGATGGTAAACCAAACTTGCATACCTGGAATAAATTCTTTACAAATATTTCGGTTTTGATTTGCTAGTATTTTGTTGAGAACTTTTGCATTTGTATTCATGAGAGAGACTGGTCTATAGTTTTAAAGACAATCTGGTTTTGGTTTTAGAATAATGCTGGCCTCAATATAGAGTTAGGAGGTTCCCTTCTGCATCTTGTATTCTGGAAGAGATTGTAGAGAATTGGCATAAATTCTTCCTTAAATGTTTTAATTCACCAGTGAACCTATCTGGGCCTGCTGCTGTTCTGAAAGGTTTTTAATTATTGATTCAATTTATTAGATACAGGCCTATTCAGTCTTTTTCTTCTTGTGTAAGTTTTGGCAGACATATTTTTCACGGAATTGCTCCATTTAATCTAGGTTACCAAATTTTGTGGACATATGGTTGTTCATAGTATTTCCTGATTATCCTTCTAATATCCACGGGATCTGTAGTAATGTCCCTCTTTTATTTTGGATCTTACTAATTTGTATTTTCTTTCAATTGGCTTGGCTAGAGGCTTATCAATTCTATTGATCTTTTCAAAGAACTATTTTTTTCTTTTATTTAACTGAAGCATAATTGACCTATGTTAATTCCAGGGGCACAACATAGTGGTTCAATATTTCTACAAAATGTTTCCTATGGTAAGTCTAGTTATCTGTCACCATACAAAGATATTACAGTATTACTGAGTATATTCCACATGTTGTATATTTCATCCTCATGACTCATTTATATTGTAACTGGAAGTCTGTACCTCTTACTCTCCACTTATTGCATTCAACCTACCACTCCCTCCCTTACGGCAATCACTATTTCTTCTCTGTATCTATTGTTTTCCTTTTTTCATTTGCTGTTTTTTAGATTCCACATATAAGTGAAAATCACTTCATTTTTCTTTCTGACTTATTTCACTTAGTGCAATCACCTCTAGGACCTTCCATGCTATCACACTGAAATCACAAAAGATTTTTCTTTTTATGGCTAATATTCCACTACGTATAATATACCATATCTTCATCCATTCATCTATTGCTGGACATTCAGGTGGTTTCCATTATGTTGCCCATTGTTAATGCTGCAATAAACATAGGGGTGCATACATCTTTTCTAATCAGTGGGTTTTTTTTTTCCCCTTTGGAAAAAATATGCAAAGTGGAGTTGCTAGATCTTATGGTAGTTCTACTTTTAAGGAAACTCCATACTGTTTTCATAATGCTTGAGCCAATTTGTACCACCAACAGTGCACAAGGGTTTTCTCCGTATCCTCACCAACACTTGTTATTTCTTATCTTTTTGTAATAGCTATTCTGACATGTGTGAGGTGTTATCTCATTGTGATTTTCAGTTGCATTTTCCTGATATTTAGTAATGGGAGCTTTTTTATGTTGAGCATCTTTTCATGTGTCTTAGTCGTATGTATCTGTATCTTTGGAAAAATGTCTATTCAGATCCTTGGTGGGATTGTTAGTCCTTTTGATGTTGAGTTCTATGAGTTCTTTGTATATTTTGGATATTAACCCCTTATCTGTTGTATTATTTGCAAATAAATACCTTCTCCCATTCAGCATGCTGTTTTTCCATTTTGCTAAGTTTCCTTTGCAGTACAAAAGCTTTCTGCTTTGATGTAGTCCTGTTTATTTTTGCTTTTCTCTTGCCTAATGACACATATTAAAAAAAAAATATTGCTAACACCAATGTCAAAGAAGGTACTATGCTTTTCTAGAAGTTTTATGTCTTCAAGTCTTAGACTTAAGCTTTAATCCATTTTGAGGATTTTAGTGATGTGGGAAAGTAGTTGTTTCTTTGGCATGAAACTGTCCAGTTTACCTGACACCCATTATTGAAGACACTGTCTCTTCCCCGTTGTGTATTCTTGTCTACTTTGTTTGTCATAACTGCCCACAGTTCTGTCAGCATCATCTCCCAAACTTGCTGAATGGCTTATCCAGACATCCTGCACAACAGTGCCTCAGAACGAAGGACCCATTTTACACCAGAGGGGTGACGATGAGCTCATGACTGTGCAATGCGTTGATCTTGCCATGTATCCGTCATCCAGAAGAAACTGGCCTGATACAACACGGGATGGCCTACTGAAGGCTGAGCTAAGGTGCTGGCGGGGAGACAACACTTAGTGAGGTTTGGACACAACCTTCCAATGCAAGAGATGGTGTGTGCTCTGAACCGATGACCCATAGTGTGACCACAGCGAAAATACATGGTTAGCCAGTGACTAGAGAACGTTATGACTGACAGTGTGACTGTAGCCAAGAATACACGGTTAGCAGTCAGTATTTTGCAGTCTGTTAAGACTTGACCTGTAGCCAATGACTAGGGACATTTTTAAAAAATTAATACAGAATACATATGCCTACACCAGGAGTTAATGGAAGGTCTCACAGGATCTGCATGCTTCTGCAGGACTTGAGGACCACTTAGGTCCTTACGCTCCTTGACTGGAACACTGCCCATTGCACCTTGTAAATCAAGCCTTCAGGACTTGGACTTAGAGGACTTTAGAGCATGACAGACTAAGTGCCTATTCCTGGGGCCATAGCACCACACCCCAGCAGACCATGTTTTCCTGACAAAAGCCCATCTGCCAGACTCAGGACCTACCCCTGTCAAGACTCACAGAAATCCCCAGAGCTCCCTATGTCCCCATAGACTCTCTTACAAACCTCCTACACACACCCAAAGCAGGGACCCCTAGAACTGCATTTGTTCCTGGGTAGGGCTGCCATTCCTAGACATGATACCTAAAATGGCAGCTGAGAGCAGAGTGCCTGGACCTGATTAGCTGGCCTCCCCTAAGAAATGACCAGAACTGCTTTCCCAGCCATCACATGTCCAAGTTTCTTAGGTGGGTCCACACACTCGGGAGTTCCCTTGTCTGATCTCCAATCTCTTGCTGACACCCTAACCCCTTTCCCTGTGTCTTCAGAAAACCTTCCTATATCTCAATTTATCTGAAGTTTTCCCTTCACCTCCGAACAGCTGTTTCCTTTCCTGCTGTGTCAGATGTGTGTGTGTATATTTATTTCAGCTAATTTCTCATCTCCTTCCCCTTTCCCCACTGCTGCATATACAGTGCATTAGTACTTAAGTTCATGAGTTTTGGAACACCAAGCAAAATTGTGATTGAACTAAGAGAGATTCACACCCCTAAGAGTTCTCACTTGAAACCGGTTCCCACAGCTAACAAAGACCTTGGGTTTTTAAGTGTACCAGTTATGCAAGATGTAATGCATTAGGGAAGCTGGGTAAAGGGCACATGGGAACCCTCTGTACTATCTCTGCAAATGTTCTGTAAATTTAAAATAACTCCAAAATAAACCTTAAGATTAAACGAGAGAAAAGCCTTAGATTTTCTCCTCTGGGTGAAATGACTACATGTGTGGTCTTGACTACATAGTATATAGAAGCTGTGTTAGGCCAAAAAACTATTGTTAAAAGGCAAATATAGGCAGTAGGGTATATTGGGTACTGGGCAGCTACAGCAGCAGAATGTAGTAGGGAGCTTTTTAATGTTTCCTTTCTATTTTTGAGGAGTTTTTCACTGTATGAATCTTGGTTGTGAGTACCTACTATTAAAGCTGAATGGGCCAGACTCTCCCATCCTGAACTTGATGGTGTGGGCATGTGACCCAGGCCAGTAAATCCCATACACACACTCCACTGAGTCTCAAAGAGTCGCACTTCCTTAGGGGCAGATGGGAAGTTGTCAGATAACGGCAGTGATGCCTGTTCAGTGACAGTGCTGGGAGCATGCTGGCAGCGGTGTGGTGGAGCTGGAGGGGAAACAGGAACGTGAGCAGCAGAGCCGGGGAGCCAGGCCTTGCTGGAGCTGGCCCTGGTTGTCACCTGCTGCCAGCTTCCCACGGTGCCAGGCCTACTTCTCAAGGCTGCACACTGCCCCTCTACGCTACCCTCTTTCTAATGAACTCATTTTTTGGTGAATTTAGTGGTCCAGCCTGCTGTTCCTGTTGCCTGCAATTAAGAACTCTAAGGATAGACCCGCTAACCCAGTCAGGGCTTCCATGTGGACCAACTCCAGAGGCATCCTTTTCACAAGGCACAGAACGGTGCCCTGCAGCCATGCAATGTTGTGCCGCAGAACTCATCCGTAGGACAGCCAGAGCTATTTATTAATGTGCGTCTAATGTGCGGAGAAGGCAATGGCACCCCACTCCAGTGCTCCTGCCTGGAAATTCCCATGGGTGGAGGAGCCTGGTGGGCTGCAGTCCGTGGGGTCTGGAAGAGTCAGACACGGCTGAGTGACTTCCCTTTCACTTTTCACTTTCATGCATTGGAGGAGGCAATGGCAACCCACTCCAGTGTTCTTGCCTGGAGAATCCCAGGGATGGGGGAGCCTGGTGGGCTGCCGTCTATGGGGTTGCACAGGGTCAGACACGACTGAAGTGACTTAAAAGCATCAAAGCAAGTAACACAGACTAGGAAGATGAAAAAAATATTTACTTCATTAATTACATATTTGGAAAACAAAAAACAATTATGTTACAATCTGAGTACTTTAAACCTGGGTTTTCTAGCACCCAAGGTCTGCATTCACTCCTCTTGGCTACTTACTATCCAAATAACCTTGGACAGTTTGTTTGATAGCTGAAAAATGGGCTAAGAGTGGGTTAACTACTCTTCTGTTACATCTCAACTTCTTTGAAAAATACAGACAGTAATATCTACACTTCATTGGCTTCTGGTGAGGATTTAAACATAAAGTCACCTCACACACTTGTGTGGCCCACAGTAGGTATTTGAAAATCATTACTTCTTTTTCCAATGTTGATACAATACTTTAGTCTCTGTATGTAGACAAGCACCTCACCAACTGTGGTGACAATCTTCAGTTGATGCTGTCATCTTAGCCACACTGCACTTGGAAGTAATATGACCTCAGAATACTAGTTCCGATGTTTCTGGCTTCCACGCCTACAATGCTCATACCGTCACTCTCCACATGAGTAAACCCACTGTGAAGGAAGGGACATGCTACATGTTAACTTTGGAAAAGGGCAAATGTTTAAGTCATAAAGCTTTTACACGAAGATGGAGCTCAATCTTGTATGCTCTCCACCCAGTCCACCCCATCTGTGAGTATACTGGGCTTTGACTTGAGGCTTTGACTTGAGGACCTATGTTCATTTGTATCAAGTAGCAAAAATCTTCACATTCTTGAGTGTGATCAGTTCGAGGTCCTCCTGATGGTAGCTGCCTGAATCACAATGATTCCAGCTACTCTGGAAACTTCTCCTGATACAGGAGCTGGGGGTACCTCATCCAATCTGGGCAGGTCAGAGTCATTTCTCCAAAATTTAGAATTACTATCAATTCCTAACCAGTCTCAGTGAAGGAGATGTAACCGCAGGAGCCAATGGGGCCTTCAGTTTCCACAAACATATAATGCTGCTCTGCTGCACCACAGAAAAACGGAGCAAGTGTGCAGAGAAGCAAACCAACAAACAAAAATAAGAACTAACAAACCAACAAACAAACACAGAACTGCCTGAGTTTCCCACAGAAGCCCACTTTTTGTCTATAGATTGCTTCTGACACTAGCTTTGGCTTTCATGAACTACCTTTCAGCTTAGAGTAAATCCCATGATGACTTACTCAGCTTAAGAGATTAATAAACCACTACAATACTGTGAAGTAATTAGCCTCCAATTAAAAGAAATTAATTTTAAAAAACACATCTAGTGCAAACAACCACCAAAAAAAGAGATTAATAACAAGAGTGGAATGTGGCAGTTTGCAGACTGTGTCAGAAAACTGCAGGATTGGGTTGGAAAATTGCAGGACTGGCTGGTCTACGTGGGGCTGAGCAGGGCAACAACTGCTCCCTGATACAAGCAGTCAGTCAGCAGTCTCCTTGGTTTGTTAGCAATTAAGGTTGAACTAGCACCTATCTTCTTTCTTTTTCTCTTTATAGACTTTCTCTTCATCTTCCCACACCCCCTCCCTCATCTTTAGTAAATGTGCAGAACTCTCTAACTATCACTAAAACCCAGTTTTAAATAATTTCCATTGGCCCAAAAAGATCTGTTGTAGCCATCTGCAGTAAATCCCATCTTACCCCCAACCCTGGGCAGCAGTAATTGACCTTCTGTTCCTATAGACTTGCCTTTTCTATATGTACCACATTAAAGGAATCATTCAATATGTGACCTTACACATTTGGCTTCTTTCACCAGCACAATATGTTGGCAGTTCACCTACATGTATGTCATATGCCATTCCTCTTCACAGATGAATAAAACTCCCCTGTATGGATGCACCATAGTGGATTTATCCATTTACCAGTTGATGGGCATCTGCACTGTTTGCACTTTTAGGGTGTTCTGAATAAATCTGCTAAGAGCATTCAAGTACAAGTCTCTGTAGACATGTTTTATTTCTCCTAGGGGTATGCTGCTAGGTTTGCTATTAAATTTATGTTTAACACACCTGTTTTCTTTGGAAAATCAGAGTATGTATTCACAGATCATAACATTTTAGGAAACTGAAAAGCTCCTAAAAAGTAATGAAAAGATAGATGAAATGCAGTCCATAGCTGCCCATCTTGTGGGGATCAACACAGAGCTAGGTTGCTGCGTTTATGATTGCTAAGTGAAGCCCTCAAAGAGAAATTACCACTTGCATCAACTAAGGATTTCTGAAGAATCTGTTATGAATTGGGAAAGAGCAGAATTCAAGGTTGTAATACATTCCAGGGTTCTGATTAAAGCACATTTATGTTTCTAAGTGTGCTATGCTCATTGAGAACAGTGTCATTTCAGTGAATGGATCTGTTTACCATCCTATAAAATGGGTGTGTTAGTCACTCAGTCGTGTCTTGACTCTTGCAACCTCATGGACTATAGCCCACCAGGGTCCTCTATCCATGGAATCCTCCAGGCAAGAATAGCCATTCCCTTCTCCAGGGACTCTTCCTGATCCAGGGATCAAATCTGGGTCTCCTGTACTGCAGGTGAATTCTTTACCATCTGAGCCACCAGGGAAGCCTCAAAATAGCACAGTTTAAAAACACATATAAAGCAGCAGTTTCTGGAACTTCCCTGGTGGCTCAGTGGCTAAGAATATGCCTGCCAACAATATAGGGGACACACGTTTGTTCCCTGGTCCAGGAAGATCCAACGTGCCACAAGGCAACAAAGCCCATGAGCCACAATTACTAAGCCCATACTCTAGAGCCTGAGCTCTGCAACAAGAGAAGCCACTGCAACTGGAAAAAGCCTGCATGCAGCAATGAAGACCCAGCACAGAGGTAAGTAAATAAATAGTAATTAAATAAATAAGAAGTTTCTAATTGTGCACAATTAATATTTCAGTGAATGAATGTGTTCTGCTTTGTGTAATGCATGTAGAGCAGTGTTTAAAAACGTGTAAAAAAGAAGTTTCTACAAGTGCTACTTGCTAACTAAGTTGACAACAGTGTTCTTTCAGTGAAAAGATGTTCTAACCATTCAGTAATGATATAGGGAATTCTTTAAAGGCACATATAAAAAAGGGAAAGAAAAAAAAGCACATCTTGGGAGACCAACATCACTGGCAAGCTCTTCAGTGGCCTCCTTCCAGTGGCACCAAGTGTTTGTTCGCACATATGTCTCCTGCCACTGGAGGGAAAAAATCATTACTGAGGGGTCATGAGTGGATGTGGGGCATGTAATCAGGGCCTCCACTGGCCTGAGGGGCTTGCTTCACTAAGGCTGGCCTGCAGCCTAGGTACAGACAGAACAGAGCAAGGCCACCTCTCCTGAGCACAGGGGAGGGTAGATAGCGACATATCAGGGTCTTCAGTAGGAAATATACAGCCCCTCATGGCCTGCAGTGTGGAGATGGAATGTTACGGCTCTCAAACTCAGCAACTAGGTAGGTTTGTTATACTGGAGTGGGTTGCCATTTCCTTCTCCCGGGGATCTTCCTGGCCCAGGGATCAAACCTGGGTCTCCTGAACTGCAGGCAGAAGCTTTACCATCTGAGCTACTAGGGAAGCAGGTTTGTTATAGGAATCTTTAATTGTAAAAATATTTAGTTTGGGGCGTTGTATTTTTTTTTTTTATTAATACTGTAAGATGTTTGCCACGGGAGGCTGAATTAATCCCATAACTCATGACAAGTCACTGATGGTTATGAAGTAGGAGGTGTTACCATAAGTAACCCAGTGAAATAGACAGTCTGGAAGCCCTGTCCTTACTTTGCAGGACTTACTCTGATTAAGAAAAAACATGTCATCCCCAAATTCTGGGCTACCCTGGTAGGTCAGCTGGTGAAGAATCCACCTGCAATGCAGGAGACCCTGGTTCCACTCCTGGGTCTGGAAGATCTCCTGGGGAAGGGACAGGCTACCCACTCCAGTATTCTTGGGCTTCCCTGGTGGCTCAGGCAGTGAAGATTCACCTGCAATGCAGGAGACCTGGGTTTGATCCCTGGGTTGAAAGATCCCCTGGAGGAGGGCATGGTAACCCACTCCAGTATTCTTGCCTGGAGAATCCCCAGGGACAGAGGAGCCTGGTGGGCTACAGTCCATGGGGTTGCAAAGAGTCAGACATGACTGAGCGACTAAGGACTGCATCCCCAATTCTAATTGTAAACCACAGCACAAAAACCACATTCTCTCCAACTTTTACAGTCTTGCCCCTACAGCCACCTAAGTTTGGTAAACGGACCTGGCGTTGTGCAGGTTACAGAAGTAGGCTAAGGGCTGCATCCAGGCTGACCCTGGCTTCTGTGCACCCCTGTGGGCCTTTGGGCAAAACCCACATCGCTGATTTCATCTGGGAAATGTGGGTGATGCTAACTGCAGGTGGTGGCTTTGTCTATTAAAAGAGATAATGCAAATGATGCATAGTGTAGCATCTTTTTTTAAAAACAGAGGCTAAATATGAACAGTGACTTGCCTCAGGTCGCCATATAGGGAGAGGCAGGCTGGGCTAAGACCCCAAGTCCCATTCACATTCTTGCCAATGGTATCCTCCTGCTGAGGGACCAGGAGAGGCCAATTTGTAGGTAACATTTAAAAAGTCAGAAGCAATTACCTGGCCCATCTGTGAGACCCACCCAGCAAATGATAGCAGCTCTTGAGGACGGGAAATTTATTCTCCTTGTTCCACATGTAGACTCGCAGGGAGAGGTCGAAGGAAGAGGTTATGACTCGAGTCTGGTCCTTGAAACGAAAAACCAAGTGAGGCAGGGATGTGGGCTCCAAGGCATGGAGCCACGAGGCTGGCAGCAGGCGGGCGAGGGGCCACACTCACCACCCACATGGACGTGATGGGCCTCTGGTGGTCCTGAAAGGCCACCAGCTGCAGGCCGTGAATGGTGAAGAGCACCAGCTCCGAGCCGGACACCAGCAGGATCACCTGGGAGCCGTGGCTCTTCATGAGGTGAGGAGGCATCATGGTATCTGGCAGCAGGAAGCTCGCGATCTGTTGTGCTTTTTGAAATAAAGGCACAGAGATTGTCATGTCTTAGTAGCAGCTGGGGGTCTGGAATAGACATGCCTCACCTACGAGGATGTGGAATAATGAAAAGAGCAACGGCTTTGTGTCACATCTGCAGTCAATCCTGACCCATGCATTTACTCCCCTAGTCTACTGGTCATCAGCTCTCAAACGTGGATTGTGCTGCTTCACAGGGGGACTGTGAGGTTCAAGGCCATATGCACACGGGAGTGACAGTATCGGCCCACGGTACTATCCAGGGCTGAGGCTTCCACCCTGCTCTCTGCCCTTCCCCACCTAAGACAGGGCGATGCAAGACATGACCACATGAGAACTATGACATTTATGACATCTGCTGAAAACTACTGTTGAAGATTCTTTTATACTGTACAGCATTCCTTGTTTAAAAA
Organism: Cervus elaphus; assembly: GCF_910594005.1. Classification (NCBI taxonomy): domain Eukaryota; kingdom Metazoa; phylum Chordata; class Mammalia; order Artiodactyla; family Cervidae; genus Cervus; species Cervus elaphus. The sequence continues at coordinate 21,384,180 of NC_057830.1, forward strand.
ACATTAATTTGATCATTTCCTTATGGAGTTTACGTAGCACCAGGAAAATAAAATTACCTCTTTTGAAGAGTTCATGCGTTTTCTCGTATCAGACAAGGGATTATATTACACATCCTGTTTCCCTTTTTTTCCTCGGCTGCCAGGAAGCTCAGAGTAAAATTTATGGTCAAATGATGATAGGAAAACAAATGAACATAATACAAAGGAAAAAATGCTAAGGAACAAAGAAAAGGCCTATTGGGGTAATGTGGGGTTTGGAAAACAGAGGAGACAGGAAAGGACAAAGATGTGGGTCTTATTTTCCTACTGGATTAGGAGCTCCTTAGGGAAGAGGCAGTTGTGGCTTTTATTCATCTCTGTGTGCACTCAGTGCTGAGAGTGGTGACTCTGACACAGTTGTAAAAGGAGAGGTGGGGATGAATGGAAGCAGAGAAGGGAGAAGAGTGGACAGCAGTTAACATCTGAATCCCACGGCCATGCAGAGGGCCCCAACACACAGCAAGTGTTCACCACTCCACCAGCCCACAAAATCACAACTAGAAAACATTTGTGGGGTCACTATGATTCACTGAGAGGAAAGAAAAAGTGCCCCAAAGGAAACTTGAGGAATCTGTGCTTGAAGCATTGTAAGGAAGTGGTGGTGACATGGGGATCCTTACCGAGAATGTCCGCTCTATCCCTGGGCTTTCTGGTCCCTAGCTCATAGGTGGTGATGACCAACTGCATGCCGTTGTCATTTCTGTGCATCACCATCAGCCTGGCTGCCTCGTCGGGGGCCCAGCAGGCTCTGGACGTCAGCCAGATGGGGAGAGTGGCGGAGGCAGGAGTCTCTTCTTCCGACCGGCACAGCAAGGACTGAGTGTAGAACACCTGGGGAAACAGCGCCACACGTCTCATCGCCGGTGAGGGAGACTTCTCCAGCCAGGAGCACTCCAAAAGCCCCCACTAGACCACATCCACGGTGACTGTACTGGGTCTCACAGGGTGCCTCATGTGGACCCGCCTTTCTCAAACGCCCTTACCAGGGAAAAGAGGTTAACCCCACCCCATGTCTGGCCCTGCTGGAAAGATCTTGGCACACCAGTCCCAGTGAGGTCACCATTATGGGTGAATCAAATAAATGGATTTTCTTTTCCTGAGCGCCTGTCATCATCTTGCTTCTGCCTTCAATGTCTTCCTCCATACTCCTTTCCTATCTTCTTGCAGTCTGGCTCCAAACCCCTTCTTGGTCCCTGGAACTGATGCAAGGCTGCCCACCAATCCTATGGCCTCTCTCCTTTGGCTTCCCAACCTGACCCCCGGCCTCCCAACTCCCAGGTCCCGTCACTGCCAGTTCCGTCCAGCTTGGCCACTGCTTCTCTTTCTCTGTCCTTCCTTGCTCACTGATCCCGGTATGTCTCAAGACCCTCTCCAGCTGCCTGCTTTTTACTCCAGTCTAATTTTCCAATTCAGGCTTTCTGGGTGGCTCAGTGGTAACCCACCTGCCAAGATAGGAGACACAGAAGATGCAGGTTTGATCCCTGGGTTGGGTAAATCCTCCGGGGTAGGACATGACAACCCACTCCAGTATTCTTGCCTGGGAAATCTCACTAACAGAGGAGCCTGGCAGTCACAAAGAGCTGGACACAACTGAACGACAAAGCTTATGGGCGTACCAGCACACACACACACACACACACACACACACATGGGCGTACCAGCGCGCACACACACACACACACACGGGCGTACCAGCACACACACACACACACACACTTTCTTTTTCAATTCAGACCCTGGCACTCAGCCTGAGCATCTCTGAGTCCATGAATCACTGGCAGAGGCAGCCATTCTCACAGGCAAGCTGTGTATGGGCCTCCAGGTAATGGATACAGTCCCCACGCTGTCAGCATCTCCTCCATGCTGGCCCACTGTCTTCCTTCCTCTTGTTGAAGCCTGTTCTCAGGCCACCAATACCTCATGAGCATTTCCACCAGGACGTCCCAAACCTTTTCAAACTCTGTCATCTCCAGTCAGGTAGCTGACCCCCTCCAGCCTGTGGGCAACACGGGAGCCTGGAAAGAACAGAGGCTCCTGGGCGAGGCCGCCATGGCCATCGGCTCAGCTGGTGGCCCTGAGAAGGCAGTCACGGCTGTGAAAGGTCAAAGATGACTCATCATCACCCATGCAGGCTGTGCGGTTTGGTCTTACATGAGAAGCTGCACCCCCCAGATGCACCCCAAAAGCCTAGGGCACAGGACCCACCACCCCCCTGAGGCAAGGGACACAGCCCGCCACTGACCTCGGGGCTCAAGTCTGAGTTCTGGGTTGACGCGAACACCCACTGCCGGTCAGGTGAGCAGAGAAGACTGGTGGGGTTGCCAGGAAACACGCTGACTCTGGAGAGCAGCTGCAGCCAGGGCACCGTGAGTGTGTAGACTGCCCCTTCAGCACAGGTGGCCTGCAAGCGACAGGACAAAACGGGATCAAGAGCCACAAAGAACCAGAAAGTGTCCAAGGAGATAAACAAAGGTCTAAGAAACACAGAAATGAAGTTCCTACAGAAGAAAAGTCAAATAATTAACAGACTAACACTGAAAATCCATGTACAAGGACTTCCCTGCTGGTCCAGTGGTAAAGAACCCGCCTTCCAATCCGCAGGGGACGTGGGTGTGAACCCTGACCGGGGAACCATGATCCCACATGCCACTGAGCAACTAAGCCTGAGCACCGAACCTACTGAGTCCATGTGCTGCAACAAACACGTGGCGCAGTCAAAAAACAAACAAAATTCATGTCCAATGAAACTTTCTGCAAATAAATCCTGGGGAAGCTGAGCTGGGTTGGTCACCACAGACACATCACAATACAGCTAACTACCAGGCTTTAAATATTTCAAAAAATCCTTTAGGCCTTTGATTTTTAAAACTACTAACAAGAGAAGTAAGGGTGGCAGTAGACTTTTTCAACAGAAACACTGTGGCATAACATTTTCACAAAATTCAAGGAAAGCATGAGCCAGGGATGCAGTGTCCAGCCTGGTCACTCTTTAAGCCCCTAGACTACAGAACCACAATGCTAATGCAAGAACTGCATTCATGGGCCCTTCCTCGGGCCCTGACCAGGGGATGCGCTTCATCAAATCACAAGATACAACGCAAATGTCACCAAAAGAACTGGTGGTGTTATGAAATACATTAAACTATAAATCAAAGAGCTAATTAAAAAAAAAAGGTAGACACAAGAGAAGAACAGGTTTAAATATTTTATGTTCTCAAAAAGCTGAAAATAATACATCTTTTAAAAGTGAGAAGGATCAAAATAGAATAACTCACTGACTGCCATGGGAGTAAAGATAACAAAACAGGTGACAGGCCTAAATAAGGAAAAAGGAGAAAGAAAGTGTTAAGATGCAGAAAACTGGGGCTTCCTTGGTGGTCCAGTGGCTAAGACTCCCCATTCCCAATGCAGAGGGCCTGGGTTTGATCCCTGTTCAGGGAACTAGAACCTGCACGCCTCAACTAGGAGTCCACATGCTGCAACTAAAGATCTGAAGTGCCACAACTAAGACTTGGTGCAGCCAAGTTAGGGCTTCCCAGGTGGTGCAAGGGTAAACAATCCGTTTGCCAATGCAGGAGACACAAGAGACTTGGGTTTGATCCCTGGGTTGGGAAGATCCCTTGGAATAGGAAGTGGCAACCTGCTCCAGTATTCTTGCCTGAGAATCCCATGGACAGAGGAGCCTGGCAGGCTACTGTCCATGGGGTCACAAAGAGTTAGACATGACTGAAAACATGCAGCCAAATAAAAGAAAAAATTACATTCTGCTAATGACATGATGGTGTGGAATGTCTCTCCATGTGCTAATGACCATCTGATTATATTCTTTTGAGAATGCTCAAACTACCGCACAACTGCACTCATCACACACACCCGCAAAGTAATGCTCAAAATTCTCCAAGACAGGCTTCAACAGTACATAAACCATGAACTTCCAGATGTTCAAGCTGGATTTAGAAAAGGCAGAGGAACCAGAGATCAAATTGCCAATATCCGCTGGATCATCGAGAAAGCAAGAGAGTTCCAGAAAAACATCTACTTCTGCTTTATTGACTGAAGCCACGAAATTAAGAGACACTTGCTACTTGGAAGAAAAGCTGTGATGAACCTAGACAGCATATTAAAAAGCAGAGACATTACTTTGCCAACAATGATCCGTGTAGTCAAAGAATGGTTTTTTCCAGTAGTCATGTCATGTGAGAGTTGGACCATAAAGGCTGAACTCCAAAGATTGATGCTTTGGAACTGTGGTGTTGGAAAAGACTCTTGAGAGTCCCTTGGACTGCAAGGGGATCAAACCAGTCAGTCCTAAAGGACGTTAATCTTGAATATTCATTAGAAGGACTGATGCTAAAGCCGAAGCTCCAATACTCTGGCCACCTGATGCGAAGAACTGACTCATTAGAAAAAACCCTGATGCTGGGAGAGATTGAAGGCAGGAGGAGAGGGGATGAGAGAGGACAAGATGGTTGGATTGCATCCTTGATTCAATGGACATGAGTTTGAGCAAACTCCAGGAGATGGTGAAGGACAGGGAAGCCTGGCATACTGCAGTCCATGGTGTTGCAAAGAGTTGGACACAACTGAGCGACTGAACAGCAGCAACTGCCCGCTCAATAGTGAAGACTGCTGCTATGTCCTGCCTGCTCCCTGCTGCCGTGGTAGAATGTCACTTAAGGGCCTTGCTTCAGATATAAGCTCCCCCATCCATTAAACCACTGCTGACTCCAGACTCTTGTCTTGAGGCTGCGTAAGTGGGTAGGGTGCAGACCAAGAGTAATAGGAGAATGTATCGTTTTGTATTTACAAAGAAATTGCCATGCATGCACTATGCAGCATACATAGGAATAATTTCTGTGTAAATATACATAGAAGTGCATTTGACTTTTGTATAGTTACCTGTATCTAACAGCCTTGCTAAATTGCCTGTTAATTCTTTGGTAAAAAAGAAAAAATTTTTAAATTATTTTTTGCCCACATTGTGTGGCTTGCGGGACCTTCCCCAACTAGGGATTAAACCTGTGCCCCTTGTACTAGCAGTGCAGAGTCTTAACCATTTGCTCACCAGGGAAGTTCAACCTATTAATTCTAACTGTTAAGACACACAAAGGACTAGCTGTGTAGTAAAAAATGAACAAATCCAATTTCATCAAGTTTAGAACTTTTGCTCTTTAGAAGACGTTGTTAAGAAAAACAAAAGGCAAGCTTCAGACTGGAATAATGTATTTCCCATGTATAAACTGGAGAAGGAAGTGGCAACCCACCCCAGTATTCTTGCCTGGAAAATCCTATGGACGGAAGAGCTTGGTAGGCTACAGTTCATGGGGTCACAGAGTCAGACACGACTGAGCGACTTCACTTTCATAATAAACAAGACACAGGACTGTGTCCAGAATATATAAAGAATTGGTACCAATCAGGAAAAGGGACACAACACAGCTTTTAAATTATGCAGAGGATCTGAACACTCCTCAGTTCAGTTCAGTTGCGTCCAACTCTTTGCGACCCCATGGACTGCAGCACACCAGGCTTCCCTGTCCATCACAAACTCCCGGAGCTTATTCAAACTCATGTCCATCAAGTCAGTGATGCCATCCAACCATCTCATCCTCTGTCGTCCCCTTCTCCTCCCGCCTTCAATCTTTTCCAGCATCAGGGTCTTTTTCAGTGAGTCAGTTCTTCACATCATGTGGCCATAGTATTGGAGTTTCAGTTTCAGCATCAGTCCTCCCAATGAATATTCAGGACTTACTTCCTTTAGGATGGACTGGTTGGATCTCCTTGCAGTCCAAGGGACTCTCAAGAGTCTTCTCCAACACCACAGTTCAAAAGCATCAATTCTTCAGCGTTGAGCTTTCTTTACAGTCCAACTCTCACATCCATACTTAACTACTGGGAAAACCATAGCTTTGACTACACGGATCATTGTCGGCAAAGCAATGTCTCTGCTTTTTAGCCTGCTGTCTAGGTTGGTCATAACTTTTCTCCCAAGGAGCAAGCGTCTTTTAATTTCATGGCTGCAGTCACCATCTGTAGTGATTTTGGAGCCCAAGAAACTAAAGCCTCTCACTGTTTTCCCATCTATTTGCCATGAAGTGATGAGACCGGATGCCCTGATCTTAGTTTTTTGAATGTTGAGTTTTAAGCCAGCCTTTCCACTCTCCTCTTTCACCTTCATCAAGAGGCTCTTTATCTTTAGTTCCTCTTCACTTTCTGCCATTAAAGGTGGTGTCATCTGCATATCTAAGGTTATTGGTATTTCTCCCGGCAATCTTGATCCCAGCTTGTGCTTCATCTAGCCTGGCATTTCACATGATGTACTCTGCCTAGAAGTTAAATAAGCAGGGTGACAATATACAGCCTTGATGTACTCCTTTTCCCATTTGGAACCAGTCTGTTGTTCCATGTCCAATTGTAACTGTTGCTTCTTGACCTGCATACAGATTTCTCAGGAGGCAGGTCAGGTGGTTTGGTATTCCCATCTGTTTAAGAATTTTCCACAGTTTGTTGTGATCCACAGAGTCAAAGGGTTTAGCGTAGTCAATGAAACAGAAGTGTTTTTCTGGAATTCTCTTTTTCTATGATCCAGCATATGTTGGCAATTTGATCTCTGGTTCCTCTGCCTTTTCTAAATCCAGCTTGACCATCTGGAAGTTCTCAGTTCATGTACTGCTGAAATCTGGGTTGGAGAATTTTGAGCATTACTTTGCTAGCATGTGAGATGAGTGCAATTGTGGGGCAGTTTGAACATTCTTTGACATAGCCCTTCTTTGGGACTGGAATAAAAACTGATCTTTTCCAGTCCTGTGGCCACTGCTGTGTTTTCCATATTTGCTGGCATACGAATGCAGTTCTTTAACATTATCATCTTTTAGGATTTTAAATAGCTTAGCTGGAATTCCATCACGTCCACTAGCTTTGTTCACAGTGATGCTTCCTAAGGCCCACTTGACTTCACACTCCAGGATGCCTAGATCTAGGTAAGTGACCACACCATCATGGTTATCTGGGTCCTTAAGATGTTTTTTATATAGTTCTTCTGTGTATTCTTGCCACCTCTTCTTGGTATCTTTAGCTTCTGTTAGGTTCATACCATTTCTGTCCTTTACTGTGCCCATCTTTGCATGAAATATTCCCTTGATATCTCTTAATTTTCTTGAAGAGATTTCTAGTCTTTCCCATTTTATTGTTTTCCTCTATTTCTTTGCAATGTTCACATAGGAAGGCTTTCTTATCACTCCTTGCTATTGTTTGAAACTCTGCATTCAGATGGGTATGTCTTCCCTTTTCTCCTTTGCTTTTTGCTTTTGTTCTTTTCTCAGCTATTTGTAAGGCCTCCTCGGACAACCATTGTGCCTTTTTGCACTTCTTTTTCTTGGGGATGGTGTTGATCGCTGCTTCCTTGTACAATGTTACAAACCTCTGTCCATAGTTCTTCAGGCACTCTATCAGCTCTAATCCCTTGAATCTATTTATCATTTCCCACTGTATAACCGTAAGGGATTTGATTTAAAGTGTGTTAGTCGCTCAGTCATGTCAGACTCTTTGGGACCTCATGGACTGTAGCCCGCCAGACTCCTGTCTCCATGGGGTTCTCCAGGCAAGAATACTAGAGTGAATTGCTATTTCCTACTCCAGGGGATCTTCCTGACCCAGGGATCGAACTCACATCTCCCACACTGAAGGCAGATTTTTTACCATCTGAGCCACCAGGGAAGCCCAGGATTGTCTTTATTCAGACTTAATAATACAGTTTACTCATTTCCCTGCTTTCAGCCCTCTTGCGTCCCACTTCTTGCTCTTTCCTTCCCCTTTTTCTCTCCCGGCTGAAGACTGCTTTCCCAGGAAGGGCTTTATCATCAGCCTGTGTGCTCTCTGCTCTGGAGGCTCACGCTTCATTCAAGCCTGTTTCCGTCCCTCAAAACTCCTGCAACCCCTCCTGTCTATGGTCCAATTTATGGTTAGAGTTATGGAATTGATTTAGAGCATACCTTTATGGCCTAGTGGTTTTCCCTACTTTCTTCAATTTAAATCTGAATTTTGCAATTACATGTTCATAATCTGAGCCGCAGTCAGCTCCTGGTCTTGTTTTTACTGACTACATAGAGTTTCTCCATCTTTGGCTGCAAAGAATATAATCAATCTGATTTGATCAGATTGATCAATCAATCAATTAATCAGTACTGACCATCTGGTAATGTCCATGTATAGGAGGGGGGCCATATACAGAGATAACTGACATCAGGTTGGCTTGTCGGTTACCAGGGAAACCAGCAGAGGAGCCCGTCCCTTACCACCCGTTTGATAAGCTATCATGGAGAAGATGCTCTGATCTAAAGATGAGAATAATCACTAACTGGAGGTGGGGCAAGTATGTATTAGAGGGGAGAGTTGGTCATGTGAGTAGGGTGTAGGTGAAGAAGGGACTGGTCGAGCGAAGGATGTAGAGACAGCAGGACAAGAGCCATCTTGGGTAGCATGATCATACAATAATTTATGTTCTACATATACTGTATACTAGCAATGAAAAAAATTGGAAAAGTAATTTTAAAATAACATTAAGGGACTTGCCTCATGGTCCAGTCATTAAAACTCTGCCTCCCCATGCAGGGAATGTGAGTTCGATCCCTTGGGGAAGATCTTAAGATCCCACACACATGAGTGCTCAGTAACATCCAACTCTTTGGGAAGCAATAAGACTATAGCCTGCCAGTTTCCTCTGTCATAGAATTTCCCAGGCAGTAATACTGGAGTGTCCCATTTCCTGCTCCAGAGGACCTTCCTGAACCTAGGATTGAACCCATGTCTCCTGCATTGGGAGGTGGATTCTTAACCACCGCATCACCAGGGAAGCCATAAGATCCCACATGCCTCAGGGCAGCTAAGTCCGCGCCCCACAACTAATGAGCTGGCAGACTCTGGAGCCCGTGCGCCACAAGTGCTAACAGAGAGCAGTCCCTGTGCTATGACAGAGAGCCTGTGTGCCGCAATGACGACCAACCCCAAGTGCGGCAACCAAGACCTGATGCAGTCAAAAATAAATGAATGTTTTAAAATAATATTTAAACAGTATAAAAATGCTTCTAACTGAGGACCAGGAATTTTTCCAGTGGGTGGAGACTCGGGCCGGCGGCTGGAATCCCGCGATTGGCGGCTTGGCGGGGGCCGGGGGAAACCTCGCGGCACTGCGAGCTGGAGCCCGGGGTAAAGGCTGCGACTGCGGCGGCGGCGGCGGCGGTGGCGGGGCTCGCGCCCTGCTAATGATTAACGCCGCAGGTGGGGCTCGCGCGCGGCCCCGGCGGTGTGCGTCCGGCGGAACGCTAGCCTCCCCGGAGCCACCTAGACGCGCTAAGACACAAAGACGCACGTGGGGTGGGGGGCGAGGGGGTCCCCCTGGTGTCACAGACCTGATATCACCGCCTCCCAAGAGGGCACCGGACGGCCTAAACGGCCCCGATTTTACGAACAGGAAAGCTCCTTTAGAGGGGATCGGACTTGGGAGCCCTGACCCTTCCAAAGCCGGGCACCTCGGCTTTTCTGAGTCAGAAAGGCACGTCCTGAATTCCTCACCGAAATTCGGTTCCCGTGACCCTTTACAGATATAAGTCCAAACCTCTGAGAAACGAGCAAGAAAGAGATGAAGAAGCCGATAACTTAGAGTCCACGAAGATACTGTTAGACGGGAAAAGCAAGAGGAAGAAGAAACCCGTGTAATAAAAGACCCATTTTGGTACAACGAAGAGAAACTGTCCCCTGTTCTGATATCTGTATGTAATCACTTCGGCATGGAAAGGTGCACAGCTGGAAAAGTGAGGCGGAACGGAGACATTCAATAAGGACCCGCTGGCGTTTGAGCAAGAGCATAAACTTTAAATAAACCGGAAATAATTCATCAATAAGTGAAGTCGCTCAGTCATTTCCGACTCTTTGCGACCCCGTGGACTGTGGCCTGCTAGGCTCCTCCATCCATGGGATTCTCCAGGCAAGAATACTGGAGTGGGTTGCCATCTCCTTCTCCAGAGGATCTTCCCGACCCAGGGATCGAACCGAGGTCTCCTGCATTGCAGGCAGATGCTTTAACTCTCTGAGCCACCAGGGAAGCTCCAAAACGTACATCCGACGAGGATGGGATTCGAACCCACGCGTGCAGAGCACAATGGATTAGCAGTCCATCGCCTTAACCACTCGGCCACCTCGTCCCAAACTTTAACCAAACCGGAAATAATTCATCAACAAAGGTGCTGTTTAAAAAAAAAAAAAAAAGATGCCGTCCCAGCACAAGACAGGGAGAGAAGCCAGGGATGGGAGGAGGAATAGCATCAGAACCTCTGGGTACATTTGACTTTAGTGTGTAGAGATTAAATGTGTCTAGTAAAGGACGAATATTCCTGTTTAAAAAAAAAAAAAAAAAATGCTTCTAACAGACTATGTGCAAGTCCTGTTCACGTAAAACCACAAAACTTTGTTGAGAAAAATAAATGAAGGCCTAAATATATAGGGACATATATGCCGTATTCATGGCTTAGAAGACTGAATGCTAACGGGTCAGTTGTCCCCAAATTAATCTACAGATTCAAAGTAACCAAAAACCCAGGAAACAGCGTTATAGAAATTGACGAGCTCACTGGAAAAATTTTATGAAAATAGATACATTTTCAAAAAAAGGAAATGTGGGAGGTCATGACTTAACTAAAATCTGTGGGAAACAAGACCCCGTGTGACTGACACTAGGACGAACATACAAGATCAGTGGAGCCTGACCACAAGTTTGACACAGAACACCCAGACACATTTGGTCAGTGGATATTTTGACAAAACAAAGGTGATAATGTAATTCGATGAAAAAAGTATGGTCTTTCCTATAAGTTTTGGATGACCATTTGAAAGTAAAAATGAACCCTGATGCTGACCTTGCACACAAATGTAATTTAACTTGAAATGAGCCACTGACTTAACAACTTCCAAATAAGCCGTGGAATGTATAAAAAGTCACACAAAGCTGAATCAAGGTGTTAGGGTGCTGGGTTCTCATTGGAGAGCCCATTCAGGTCACTGTGGCTGCAGGACTGAGGTTTCCCTGCCCACTGGCTGGCCGCAGAGACCATCTCCGTTCCAGGCCCACCAACAACCTGGCAGCCAGCACGGGAGGCCCGCATGCCCTCACCCTGTGCCTCTGACTTCCTCTTCTGTGACTGGCTAGAGAAAATGCTCTGCCTTTAAAGCGCCCACGGAACTAGTGGGCCCGCCCAGAGCATCTCTCTTTAACCAGGTAACAGAAATGTCTCATGATGCATGTAGCTTTGACCATTTCTCCTTGAAATTCTACACATTATTTTTCAATATATATTTTAGACCATATTCTAAAATGCATTCAAAATTAGCCCTGGGATTTTCCTGGTGGTCTAGTAGTTAAGATTCTGCACTCCTAATGCAGGGGGTACAGGTTTGATCCCTGGTTAGGGAACTAAGATCCCGAAAGTCACACCAAAAAAATGAGGCCACCCCCCAAAAAAAAATTAAGCCTTGTTTTATCTTCCTGGGAGGCTTACCTAATTATTATTCTGATATGAAATGACCCTAAGATCCAGGAAAGACTTTCATCTTCCAGTCTTCTCATCTAACATTACTAGCTGTATCAGCTTGCTTCTGGTTAACATCTCTAATGCCTATCATTTTCCCATCATTTTAATTCCAACCCTTCCTTAAGTGTTCTGTTTTAGAGGAGTCTTGTATTAGTTTCCTTTGGCTATAGTAATAAGACAGGGTTGCTTATAAAAACAAAAATGTATTCTCTCACAGTTCTGGAGGGCAGAGGCCCCAAATCAAGATGCCAGCAGGGTTCTGCTTCCTCTGAAGGAAGACCAGGGCCAATCACTCCTCCCTACTCCCTCAAGCCATTTCCAGAGCTGACTCCTAGAAGCCCGCCCTGCTCGCCCAGGGAAGTCTGAAAATGAAACCAATGAATCTTTTCACATCCCCTCAGAGCACATGTGGCATCATGAGTTTTGATAATGAGAACTAAAAATGCTGCCTGCCATATCTGTAAACAAAGGATGTTGCAGCCATCAAGCCATCACATTACCACCACCCCCAATGGTGAGCCCTGAGGGGACTCAGGATGTGAAAACACAGGATACTGACCCCAGACAGTGAAGGTTCATAAAATGAAAGTCGCTCAGTCGTGTCCGACTCTTGCGACCCCATGGACTATACAGTCCATGGAATTCTCCAGGCTAGAATACTGGAGTGGGTAGCCTTTCCCTTCTCCAGGGAATCTTCCCAACCCAGGGATCGAACTCAGGTCTCCCACATTGCAGGCGGATTCTTTACCAGCTGAGCCACAAGGGAAGCCCACATCAAAGGAAGGTGCCTATCAAAGGAACAATTCAGTAAGCCTAGACTCTTGCATTTTCCCATACATAGAAGAGTGTTAAATTCCTTGAGATATCATATCTGATTTTCTTTAATTAATAGTAATAGTAATCTTTTGATCCAACCACCTGGTCATTTGTTGCAAAAGAATCCTATATATCCTGGGTCCCCACCCTTGCCTCTTTGGAACCGTTTTCTTAAGGTCATCGGAGATGCGAAAACCTCAGAAAGTTTGCTGAATAAAACAAAACTCTCAACTTCTAGGTTGTGCTTTTATTTTTTTTTTCAGTTGACAATAACCAAGCCAAACTTTGGGTCAGGGTTGATCCTGCCCCTAGAGGGAAACCACAAGACACACTGATCTTCCTCTTATGATTTAGAAGCTACCTGCTGTATACTATTTTGGGAGTTAGGTGAGAGGTAACTGTTTGCAAACTGCCTTATAAAGTATATGACTAACTGGTACATTTAATCTTGGACACTTCAAGGAGCTTAGTAGACCTAGTTCCTCATAACCTTCTCCTAACCTAAATGGTGAAGTCATTCATTTTATTTCTACATATAAAATCCACAAGGCATTGTTGCTGCTGCTTTATACAGGTGATATTCGTTTAGATTTCCTAAGATTTACCATGGCTCTTGCTCAACAATCTTTCCTGCTTCTTCTGAAAATTCACCTGTGATCATTCTCCCACTGCCTGAAGCAGTCTCATTACTATTACATTTAAGGTAGTTTTATTTCCCCTCACTGCTATTAAATAGATCTGTCTTAGTCTTCAATTATCTCAGTTCACTCTGATGGGTCTATGTGCAGATTTATTTGTATTTACCTTGCTCAGGGTTTGCAGGACCTTCTTGACCTTCATGGATTAATGTCCCTAGTCTATTTTGGAAAAATATCTACCATCTTGTCAAACGTTTCTTATGCCCCCACCACCACCCCCCAGCTTGACAGGGAAAGAGTAAAGGGACAAAGCAGGTCATAAAATAGTTAATTCCCACTAGGGGATTGTAAGTTTAAAAAATTGGGGAGACCCCTGGGAGTTAATGATCACTTGAGAAAGCAAATTTGGTTAACCTCAAAACCAAGCTGGCTTGCTTAGCGACAGAAGCATGAGACATGCCCCCAAAACTGCAAACCAATGGTGGCATGAGACCACATCCTGCCCAGGGAGCTCAGTCAGCTGATGATCCCTAGGACATGCTCTCAGCACACATGAAAACAGTAACTTGTGGGCCTAGCTGGACCATGTGGGGACAGGAAAACTCCCCTGCTCAACCTGGAGGAGGAACTGAGGATGGAAGCGTGACATCTACAAGAAAGACAAAGACGACCTTCTCCTCCTCCTTACTTTTCCTTTGATTATAAAACTGTAGCCCACTAAGTTCTTAGGACATAGCACTCTCTCGCCCATTTGCTTGTAAGCCTCATAAGCACCCTGTTCTAATAAATCACTTATCTATCACTTTACCTTTTGCTGGATTCTTTCTGCGAGGAGACATAAAAGATCAGGGCTCTTTGGAACCCCATGAAATGACACTAAACAGTTTCACCCTGACTCATCTACTCCTAAGATATAAATAAACAAATACTAAAATTTTTCATGGGTCCTTTGTGGCCTTGCTACTCCAAGTGTGGTCTGTGACCTGAATCCAAAAGGATCTTACGGCATCAATATCCTCAAGAAGTTCCTAAAAAACTCAGAATCTCAGGTATTCCCAAGGACCCACTGAATCAGAATCTCCATTTAAACGAGGTCCACAAGCAAACATCGCATTCAAGTCTGCGAAGCACTGGTCTCTGTCTCTCAGCCTCTCTTTCACGTTTACCACTCCTGATATCTCCATTGCATTCTACAGAATTACTTTTATCTTCCAGCTCACTAATTCTTCTATATGCTTAACTTCTTAATTGATGTATATAACACACAGAAAATGGCACAAAACGTAAACATAAGAGCTCAGTAAATTATTACAAAGTAAACACTCATATCACCACCCATGGCTTCCATGTCTTGGCTATTGTAAATAGTGCTGCAGTGAACATTAGAATACATGTATTCTTTTGGACAATGGTTTTCTCCAGGTGTATGCCCAAGAGTGGAATTGCTGGATCATATTTTAAGTTGTATTTTTAAGTTTTTTAAGGAACCTGAATACTGTTCTCCATAGTGGTTGTGCCAATTTACATTCCCGCCAATAGTGTAGGAGGGTTTCTTTTCCTCCACACCCTCTCCAGCATTTGTTGTTTGTAGACTTTTTCATGATGGCTATTTTCACTGGTTTGAGGTGGTATCTCACTGTACTTTGATTTATATTTCTCTGATAATTAGTGATGCTGAGTACCTTATCATGTGCTTTTTGGTCTTTAGAATGTCTTCTTTGGAGAAATGTCTATTTAGGTCTTCTGTTCATTTTTTGATTGTTTTATATATATATATTGTTTATATATATATATGAGAGACAGAGACAGAGAGCAAGCTCCATGAGCTGTCTGCATACTTTGGGGATTATTCTCCCATTCTGTGGGCTATCTGTTCATTTTGTTGATAATTTTTCCTTTGTTGTGCAGAAGCTTTTAATTACGTCCCATTTGTTTATTGTTGTTTTTATTTTCATTACTCTAGAAGGTGAATCCAAAAGGATCTTGCTGCAATTTATGTCAGAGTGTTCTGCCTATGCTTTCCTCTTAGGAATTTTATAGGGTCTAGCCTTATATTTAGGTCTTTGATTCATTTTCAGTTTATTTTTGCGTATGGTGTTAGGGAGTGTTCTACTTTCATTATTTTACACATAACTGTCTAGTTTTCCCAACACCACTTTATTGAAGAGACTGTCTTTTTTCCACTGTATATTCTTGCCTCCTTTGTCATAGATTAATTGACTACTGGTGCATGGGTTTATCTCTGGGCTTTCTATTTCGTTCCATTAATCTATATTCCTGTTTCTGTGCAAGTCCCATACTATTTTGATTACTGTTGCTTTGCAGTATAGTCTAAAGTCAGGGAATCTGATTCCTCCAGCTCCCTTTTTCTTTTCCGAGATTACTTTGGCTATTCCAGGGTCTTCTGTGTTTCTATATAAATTAAAAATTTTTTGCTCTAGTTTTGTGAAAACCTGGTAGTCTGGTAAGGATTGCACCGAATCTGTAGATTGCCTTGGGTAGGTCATATTATCTTATCTCTGAAAGTGAAAGTTGCTCAGTGTTCCACTCTTTGCGACCCCATGGACTATCCAATCCACAGAATTCTCTAGGCCAGAATGCTGGAGTGGGTAGCCTTTCCCTTCTCCAGGGGATCTTCCCAACCCAGGGATAGAACCCAGGTCTCCTGCATTGCAGGTGGATTCTTTACCAGCTGAGCCACAAGGGAAGCCCAAGAATATACACCACTGGTAGTTTGGTAAGGACTGCACTGAATCTGTAGGTTGCCTTGGGTAGGTCATGTTATCTTATGGCTACTTATCTCTAAGGGAGTGCTAAACACTGTATTTGAAAAGAGAGGGATGGGGAGTCTTATCTTTCTCTAGAAAGGATTTTCATTTACTACCACCAGGTAACTGGGCAGCTGCAGTCATTGCAGGGACTGTTTATTTTCAGACCCTCCCCCACAACTCTCAGGTTCCAACATTCGATAACACACCCAATGTAAGAGGATTCACAGGGCTCCAATCCTTGATGGCCCTGCACGCCAACCTTTATCTACTTGGCTATCTCCCTACTCAGCTCCTTGGCCTTGGAGTAAACATCTCCAGAACAAAAGCAGCCCCAGCATCAGGCTCAGCACTGTGCTTTCTGCCATCTTCTGAATCTTGGCCTAGAAACTATTTGCTATTTTTAGCTCTCTGACTTGATATATATTCTAACTTTCCTAACTGTCCTTCACCAATAAGGAAGTGTGAATCATGTGGTCTATCATTCCCCAGAGAGCAACTATACTAGCTTCCTCTTCCTCTATACAATATATTCTCAAATTGCTCTGGAGGTATTAATTACACTTATTCCAAAGTCTTCTTTAAACAGCTACAGAGTTATTTATATAAAATATGTTTCATCAAGTCTTACTGTTTTGGTTCATGAGCTTAGTTTCTTTATAGAATTAGTCCTGTTTACATATGAAACTGTTCCTCGGGGTCTGCTCATCTTTGTATTTGGGAGGCCAGCTTGTCCACACTCTCAAAGACCTCCTTCCCTCCAGGAGGAGGATACTGCCGCCAGGTGAGAGCCACATCCTTGACCTGCCAACTTACACCCACTTTCACCATTTCTCTCTGGTCAAATGCTCCCTCACGATACCCAAGAATCACCTCCAAACCAAATGTCCCTGCAACAGAAGGCCTTCATCATCTCAGACAAATGCTTGCATTCTATTGAACATGCCTCAGTTTTCCTTTGGGTTGGACCCTTGCTGAGACTTGAAAGGGGGAAAGAAGGGTGAGAATGCAGTAGTGAGAAGTAACCAGAAGCGGAAGAAAGACTATGAGCAGGACCAGGAGACAGGAAAGCAGGGGCATGCGGACAGGAAAGCACCGGCAGCCCATGGGGCTGGACCTCACTGTGAGAGGGTGAGAGGTTGCAGAGACAGGTCCAGGGAGCAGGCTGTGGCATGTCAGAACTGAAGGGGGATGTGGAGTCTGCCCTCCACACGGCAGGCAAGGAGGAGTGGGGGGACCAAGCAGAATAGTGAGGTCACCTGGTCTGCCCCATGGAGGGCCTGGCTTGAGGTGCCACTGACACGTGGTCTGGTGCCAGCTCCACAGATGCTGGGAAACAGGAGAGGCTCCTAGGAGTCGGGTTACTCACCAGCAAGAGGGGGCCCTCTGGAATGTCACAGGCCTCCAATGTAGATGAATACATGGGCAGCAAGAAGGCGGCTTGCTCACACCCATTCTCTGCTTCCCATGCTTTGATCAGCCCCCGTTCATCCACAGTTACAACCAGCTGCAGCCGAGGGTAGGTCACCAGATGCACCAGAGGAGCAGACTGTACAGGGCTCGACCACAGCTCCATGCCC
Source organism: Cervus elaphus (assembly GCF_910594005.1). Classification (NCBI taxonomy): domain Eukaryota; kingdom Metazoa; phylum Chordata; class Mammalia; order Artiodactyla; family Cervidae; genus Cervus; species Cervus elaphus. The sequence goes on from NC_057830.1 coordinate 21,401,603, forward strand.
TGGGCAAGAACAAAATGAATGTAACAACTCACACAGGGCTCATTTATCTCCTAAACACTTACTAGTTTCATTCATTCAACCATCACCCAGGGCACACTGGGGACATGCAGGATGAGGGGTGTGATCCCCATCCTCACAGGATGTACAGCACGATATGGGATACTACACAAAAGTAATGTTCCCCTGGACTTCCCTGGTGGCCCACTGGTTAAGAATCTGCCTACCAATGCAGAGGAGATGGGTTTGATCCCTGGTCCAGAAAGACTCCACATGCCGTAGGGAAATTAAGCTCTCGTGCCACAACTACGGAAGCCTGCGCACCTTTAGAGCCTGCTTGGCAACAAGAGATCACGCAGCAATGAAGACCCAGCATAGCCAAAAACTTAAATAAATAATAAATAAAATTCTTAAAAAAAAAAAAGTAACGTTCTACCACAAAGGAGACAATTGTCCTAGAGGAGAGCAGTGGCTGAGCGTGGATGCAGAGACTGCCTGGGGCTAAAGCCATGGCCAGGAGGACTGGAGGAGGGGCCTGGGGTGCACACTGGGATGTCTGAAGCACTCCCAGGGGTCAACTATGGCTTAACTGAGGAAGGCCGGGCAGGGAGGGAGGACCAACACTACCCTCCACCCTGCCCTGGACTGGAGCTGTACTCAGGACATGAGTTCCAGAGGGCTGCATACAGAGAACTTCCACACAGAGCATCTCACTTGGTCCCCAGGGAGCCCAAGTTTACAGATAAGCTAATTTAGGCTCATGGATGCAAACAGTTTCTGTTGGATAACTGCAGGTGCCCTGCTCAAAACACACCCTTCCCATCGGGGTTCCCAGTGGTGCTACCACGGGCTGGGCCTGGCTAAGGTCCATGCCCCGTCATGGCCATCAGCACAGAGGAGAACAACTGGTCTGAGCTGGGCTGACTCCCAGCTCCACGGTCTCTCTCAGGATTCCGAAAGCTGGAAGAGTGAGGTAAAGAGCAGGCCCACGGCACATTAACAAAGGGCATCAGAGAACCAATCCTCTAGCCATTGTTTCAGTTTTCCAGAGCTGTGACAAGGTTTTTTTCCTTCCAATTTGTAGTTATTATGGTCCTTTTTGTATCAGGTGTTACCTTGTTAGCACAATCTTTTCCCAGTCATGATATCCCAGTATTCTTCCTTTCTTTTCTTTCTTTCCCCTCACGTCAACATATCAACAGATGATTTCTGTTGCTGGAACAGCTAACAAGACCACCACTAGTAGAAACTCTGCACCGGTGACTGGCTCATGTCAAGTAGGTCTCAGAGACCACACATTACCCCCCCAGTGGCCAGGGGCATGGAAGTAGGCAAAGTAGCAGTGAAACTCCCCTTCTCATGTCAGAATCGAAAGCAGTGACCAGGGGAACAGAGCACGGAAACAGGCTACATATTGCATGACTCCAGCCGAATGACTGAATTTTTAAAAATAAAGTAAGATTGGCGATGTGCTCACAAGAGGGATTAAGATCGGGAAGCAAAGAGAATGGATGCAGAGTGGTCTAGCCCTGTAATAAACAGACCACAGCAGAGTTCAACCACGGCCTGCACCCAAACCCAGCCTACTGCCCATTTTTGAATTTTAGTTAAAGGAAAAAAGCAAAGCATTTCATGACACTTGAAAACAATATGAAACTCACGTTTGAGTGTCCATAGTTATATTGGAACACAACCACTCCCTTTCGTTTACCTGTTATCTAGAGCTGCTTTTGCATTACAGCCACAGAGTTAAGTTGTTGCAGAATCACATGGTTTACAATGCTTGAAATATTTGCTCTCTGGTCTGCTGACTAGAGAAAGAAAAGGTCTTATTGAAAGGTCTCCTGACCCCTGCACCAAAGTCCTTTCTATTTAAGTCAAGATCTTTTTGTTTTGGCAACTATGGAACCTCCCAGCCTTTGGGTCTCATTCCTGCCCAAGATCCCTAAGCTACTAAGCCCACAAGGTCTCATGTCCACAGCCTGAGGCAGGTCTCTTTCAGGACAACACAACTGCAATGAGACAGAAACCAGCTGCATGCACCCATGGTCACCAGAGACCTTCCCTTAGAATTATGTCAAACATCATGGCATATATATGAGGAAAACAAAGCACATGGAAGAGAAAAATCCATGATAAACAACTGAAAAACTGACTATGGAGGAAAGACATACAATGCAAATAACTGTATCCTTTAAACAAAGAAAAATAATAATAATAACCAGAGAATATGAAAGGGTTCCTAGTAATTAAAAATGTAACTTTTAAAGCAGTCAACAGATACTCTCTAAAGTATACAGACCAAGAAACAGAATCTATTAATAAAATATAAAATGTAATAAGACCAGAAATGAATAAAAAAGTGGTTACCTCTGGAAATATAACCTTGGGAAAGTGGAAGGAAAGGCAATTTTTTTTTTTACTTCTCACGAATTATCTTTTAGTCCCATTTTTCCTTTTATATAAAAGCCTTGACAGCGTTTTATGATTGAAAATCAAAGCAAATTATAACTATCTGAAACTCACTCCAAAATTGCTCTGCCCCTTTGCCCTCTCACTGCTCCCATCCTGTGCCCCCAACCTTCCTCCCTTTCCGAGTTCCTATCCCAGTTTCTAGAGTCCCTCAAACGGCCTGGTGTGTCATCTGGCATCTGTCGGAATCCTGGGCTGGAGCCCAAGTAGGGCTTTCGGACTCACTCATTCACTGGCAGCCAAGCACCCCCATCACCTAACACGGTTCACACCATTCTCGCTCATGGCATCTACCACGAAGTCTGGGCAGAGGAGCAACCCCCAAGGCAGGCACGGGGACTCAGGAATGCAGCTTCCACACGGACGGAGAAGTCAAGAGATCCCTGACCACACTGCCCTGTTCACGGGTCCATCTGCGGGAAGTTAGGGAGGGCCTCCTGGTGCCCTACTCAGGAGTTCACGTGGAAGGAAACTGCCACGTCCAGCAAACCTGAACAGCACAAGATGAGCAACAACCTCACTGAGTCTGTCTACTTAATAATGCAAGGCCCTAGAGGGACCTCTCCTTGTTTAGCGTGTTTGAAAACATCAAGTTATCTAGTTTTCCAGGAAAAGATCCATGGGCCCAGGCAGAAGCCCTGGATCTATCTGCAAGTGACCGCGTGGTTCAACTCAGATGCCTTTCCTTTCTGTCTCAGTCTAAACCTGTATAAAATTAGGATGATAATAATAATGAATACTGTGAATAATAATGGCTACCATGGGAATCAAATGAGAAAATGGATAGGAAAACTTTTTAACTATCAGTGCCAACCAAGTTTGAAATTACTAATAAGTTATCGAAGTTTTTAACACTTAGTTTGCAAATGGGTGAGTAAAAGTTGCATTATCTGGGCAAAACCACCCAGAGGCCGGCATCAGCTCCAATGTGGACATCACAAAACTGGGCAAGCCAGCTGCCATCCCCTTGCATGAACAGCCTCCATCAGGCACTATAAAAAGACCCATCTCCCTGAGGCAGGGCAGCGGACAGTCAAGGGCATTTGCGATTGATCAGACTCAAGCTTGAAGAGTGACCTGGCAGTGACTGAGCCTCCTGCAGCTCACTCTTTTCACTGCACAATGGGTCTCCCACACCTCACAAGGTGACTGTGATGGTTAAAGAGAATAAAGGCAAAGGGCCGCAAGGCTGAGGACCCAGCAGAATCCACAGCACTCATCCTGGCCCCTCCCAGGCAGCTCACCTCATGCAGATCCCAAGCACGCACAGTGCCATCAGAGGAGATGGTGCACACCACGGATTTCTCCCGACCATCAAACCGGTACTCGTTGGTTGAGACGTAGGCCAGATTATCTATCTCTCCTGAAAGAGAACACAGACTTGCCTTGAGCGTCAAATCTCCAACGGCCCTGGGAAGAAGGTCCCATGGCTGGACTTGCTTCCCGGTTGCTTACTAAATTGCTCTAGCAATGTAAACGATTCATTGGATGGCTGATTTTTGGCATTATAAGATTAATAACTATTTGCACCATTGCTGTCATCACCAGCGTTACTTTACAAACCTCAATTCAAACACATAATTTTATCCAAAATTGGACTAAAAATGCTCATACTATGTGGGCCACTCAGTCTCAAATAGATGAGGATATTCAAAAAGAAATACAGGAACTGAAAACAGCCATCGAATGGGTTGGAGATCAATTAACAGATGTACAAAAACAGGTGATGCTAAAATGTGACTGGAATTCTACTCAATTTTGTGTTACTCCTGTTCATTTTAATAATAGTGCCTACAACTGGGAACAAATCAAGTTTCATTTACAAAACATACATGATAACGCCTCTCTGAATGTACAATTATTACAAAAAGAAAAATTTGAAACCTTTTCTAATAATCTGCACTCTTCCATTGATATGGAAACTTTAGCTAAACAATTGGCTGATCAATTATCTGGGCTAGACCCACGTGGATGGTTTCAAAGTCTTACTCATAGCATTGGATCTGGAACCATAATTTTGGTGATTGTCTTAACAATTATATTTGTTGTCTACCGTTGCCTTCATGCAAAGATTGTCAAAACTAAATAAACTCTGATGGTCAGAACTCTTCTTACAAATATTATAAATAAATAAGGGGGAATTGTCAGGGAATGTTTGACGGGAGGATTCCTACATGCTGTCTCTCATGAGTCCTTTGTCCCTCTTCAAGCGGAACAGCACGCTGCTCCCAGGGACTGAGGTCATTATGTGAGGCAAGCATGAGTCTCCTTTAGTAAACATTCTCCTTAGGACAAAACAGCTTAATCTCCTTCCCCTTTCTTGAGATATGGATTGTCTCCTGATCTTGTGGTAACAGTTGCTGTACATTTGGTTTTCTGATCTCTATCATTCCCGAAAGAAGTTTCTTGTACTGCAGCCTATATATACTCATAGAAAAATCATTAAAGCACCTTTGCTCCATCAGAGCTTAGGTCCCCGGGTCTTTTTGTCTCTCTCTCTCTCTCTCTTTCTCTTTCACTTTCTTATCGTCGACTCCGCACCACAATGTTCCGGTCCATTAAAGGACCCCAACACCTTGAGCACACATGTGGGTGCTCAGGATACGAACATTCAGCTTGGGAGGTGGGACGGTCCCCCCTCTTTCTCTCTGAGAAGCAGTGTGATTCAGGGCACCGTGGTGGACACACAGAATTAGGGCTTCAGACTTACAACCCGGGTATCATGCCCAAGACTGCCTGCCATCCCACTGGTCGTGTAACTGGGAACAACTTCCTTATATTAGTTTCTTTCTACTCTGAAACAGATGTCATGATCTCTGTGAGGATTAAATTACATAGAACAAGGATAGAGCCCAGCAAGGGCATATCCTCATAAAGCAGCACTTTCCAACTAACTGGCTGAAAGACTAAATCCCTGGAGACGTGACCAGGGAAGCAGTGGGAATGTACAGTTACCACTTTGTTACCCCATACCTTTGTGCCCAGCGAGGGCCCTGCAGGTAAAGTCCTCTGGCCGCCCAGATGCCATTCGGAACTCGAGCTCAGATCGGCGGAGATAGTACTGTTTCCATGTCTGTGTGCCCAGGGTCATCTGGGAGGCTTTACAGGAGGACCAGCGTCTCAGACACAGCTGCCTGAAACACAGGCCCCAGTCCCAGGCAGAAAAGGAGTCATTAGAAGGTGTTTTGACATCAGTAGGCCTAGCTTCAATTCCCAGTTTCAGCACCTTAGCCTGGACAACTCACTTTGCCTACATAGGCCTCAGTTTCCTTTGAGGGGTCCAGTGCTGAGGTGGGATGCAGGCTTCCCTGTACTCACTGGAACTCTGCTTATTCTACAAGAAGTAGCATACTCACAGCCTGTGGGCAGAATGGGCATCCAGATTACCCTGTCTGGTCTGCTTAGGACTGAAAGCCAAAGTGAAGCCGCTCAGTCATGTCCAATTCTCTGTAACCCCATGGACTGCCAGGCTCCTCTGTATATGAGATTTTCCAGGCAAGAGTACTGGAGTGGGTTGCCATTTCCTTCTCCAAGGGATCTTCCCAACCCAGGGATCGAACCCAGGTCTTCTGCATTGCAGGCAGACTCTTTACCATCTGAGCCACTAGGGAATCCCTTTGCATAGGACTAGCCTACATGAAGTGGTTGCACACACTTAAACATCAAATTTCACACACAAATCAGGTAAAAGAAGATTTAGCTATATTGAAATCAAATTACCACCTGATAAAACTTGTCTGGGGCCACAGAGAACTGTCCCCTTCAGACAAGAATGGGCTTTCAGGAAGTTCCCTGGCAGTTCAGTGGTTAGGACTCTGTACTTTCACTGCTGAGGACCTTAGTTCAGTCTCTGGTTGGGGAACGAGGATCCCGCAAGCTGAATGGCACAGTCAAAAAAAAAAAAGAATCAGCTGCACCATGGCCTTCACCATTCGTTTCATCTCCTGGACTAAGAAGCTGAATATTAGCTGCCTCACATCATCACTCTCATGTTGTTGATTTTCATTTAGGTGAAATAAGCAGAAAGGGGAATTTCTTGTACACATATGTCAACTTAAACAGTTTGAAAATAAAAACGAGACTAAGAAGACAATGTAGTTTTAAGAAAAAAAGGGAGAAAGCATGTTTCTTTGTGGAAGTGAAGCCTGTTTCTACATCTTTAAGGCCATTATACATCAAACCATAAGTAGGAACCATGATGAATATTCAGAAGAAATAAAACCAAATGATCTGACCAAAAAAGGGCAGACTATCAATATGGTTGAAGTGTGCATATGAGTAAAGTATATACATCTCTGAAATACAAAGATGTATCAAGTGAAAAAATCAAAACCCTTGGCATCAAAACCTTTCAGACAGCAACTGATAGCAAAACAATCTAATGTACACAACAGAAATTATGTACCTTAAACAAAAGGAAATGTTTGCAGTTTTACTTTTAACCAAAAAACTAATGCTTAGTTTATTAAAGAAATGGCACAATTTCATTAAAAGGTCAAAGGGGAAAAACAGGCCATGAAATATTTTTAAAGAACATGAAGTATTTTAAATTAGAATTAGAGTACCTATTAAAACACATGATCAGTTAATCACGTTCATTTACTGTGTCCATAAGAATTTCAATGGGCCTGAGAAACTTTTGGGTCTGGTACCCACATAGGCACAGCATCAGAAATGCTATGTGCATGTGACAATGCTCCTGGAATGTGCTGTCCCAGAAACAGAAACCCAGTGTTTTTATATGAACATAGGTACAATCTTAAGCAATGACTTTATGCTAAAAAGAGTTAACACCAGATACTGTAAAATAATAATCAACTGAAAACCCATCTGTGGCTTGGCTTGCAGACAGCTGAACAATCTGCTTCAAGAACCTGGAGGTGCATACAATATGGTGATACACAACACACATGTGGGGGTTAGGTGATAAGCTGCTGCAGAGATTTTTTGAACTGCTGCAAGAAATATACTTACTTGTGTTACTCAAAGGGAAATTCCTACCCCAGCTTATCAGGAAAAATGAAAACAAAATCTAGGGTTTAGGGTTGGCATTCTACCCATTTCAACTGTGAGCACTGTACTACAAGTTCAGTTCAGTTCAGTCGCTCAGTCTTGTCCGACTCTTTGCGACCCCGTGGGCTGCAGCACGCCAGGCCTCCCTATCCATCACCAATTCCTGCAGTTTACCCAAACTCATGTCCATTGAGTCGGCGATGCCTTCCAACCATCTCATCCTCTGTCATCCCCTTCTCCTCCCACCTTCAATCTTTCCCAGCATCAAGATCTTCTCAAGTGAGTCATTTCTTCGCATCAGATGGCCAAAGTACTGGAGTTTTAGTTTCAGCATCAGTCCTTCCAATGAATATTCAGGACTGATTTTCTTTAGGATGGACTGGCTGGATCGCCTTGCAGTCCAAGGGACTCTCAAGAGTCTTCTCCAACACCACAGTTCAAAAGCATCAATTTCTCGGCACTCAGCTTTCATTATGGTCCAATTCTTACATCCATACATGACTACTGGAAAAACCATAGCCTTGACTAGACGGACCTTTGTTGACAAAGTAATGTCTCTGCTTTTTAATATGCTGTCCAGGTTGGTCATAACTTTCCTTCCAAGGAGTAAGCTGCAATTAAGTAAATTTACTTAATTAAAGCTTAATTTCATGGCTGCAATCACCATCTGCAGTGATTTTGGAGCCCCAAAAAATAAAGTCAGCCACTGTATCCCCATCTATTTGCCATGAAGTGATGGGACTAGATGCCATGATCTTAGTTTTCTGAATGTTGAGCTTTAAGCCAACTTTTTCATTCTCCTCTTTCACTTTCATCAAGAAGCTCTTTAGTTCCTCTTCACTTTCTGCCATAAGGATGGTATCACCTGCATATGTGAGGTTATTGATATTTCTCCTGACAATCTTGATTCCAGCTTGTGCTTCTTCCAGCCCAGCATTTCTCATGATGTACTCTGTATATAAGTTAAATAAACAGGGTGACAATATGTAGCCTTGACGTACTCCTTTTCCTATTTGGAACCAGTCTGTTGTTTCATGTCCAGTTCTAACTGTTGCTTTGTGACCCGCATACAGGTTTCTCAAGAGGTGGGTCAGGTGGTCTGGTATTCCCATATCTTTCAGAATTTTCCACAGTTTATTGTGATCCACACACAATTCTGGCTTTGGAGTACAGAATGAAGCAGGGCAAAGGCTAATAAGAGTTTTGCCAAGAGAACACACTGGTCATAGCAAACACCCTCTTCCAATAAAACAAGAGAAGACTCTACCCATGGACATCACCAGATGGTCAACACCAAAATCAGAGTGATTATATTCTTTGCAGCCAAAGATGGAGAAGTTCTATACAGCCAGCAAAGATAAAACTGGGAGCTGGTTGTGGCTCAGATCATGAACTCCTTATTGCCAAATTCAGACTTAAATTGAAGAAAGTGGGGAAAACCACTAGACCATTCAGGTATGACCTAAATCAAATCCCTTTTGACTATACAGTGGAAGTGAGAAATAGATTTGTGGGACTAGATCTGATAGACAGAGTGCCTGATGAATTATGCATGGAGGCTCGTGACATTGTACAGGAGACAGAGAGCAAGACCATCCCCAAAAAAAGAAATGCAAAAAAGCAAAATGGCTGTCTGAGGAGGCCTTACAAATAGCTGTGAAAAGAAGAGAAGCAAAGGAGAAAAGGAAAGATATACCCACTTGAACAATGCCGTTAGAGCAAAGATGAAATCAAAATGGCTTATCTGTCCATCAGTTTGTCTATCAGCCAGCTGCATTCAATCTGCTATACATTTCTGTCCCTGAGTTTGGTACCCCCGCCCGCAAGATCAACCTCCACTTGATTAACAAAGTCTCTTTTATTTCAATATACTATTAAAGAAGAGTCTTATTCTTCCAAGTAAGAGGAGTTTCCTGCTGGTAGGGGCTGTGGATTGTCTGTTCCTGTCTCAACAGAAATTCAGTGAGTGCTAAAAAGGGCCACCCCTCTCTCCTTCAAGTATACTCTCCTGAGAGCCCTGGTTTTTCCTTCACTCACCTCCACAGTTCCTTGGTCCTTGAAGCCTCATTCCAGACCTAGAAAACGAGGGGAGAGAAAACAGTCATCTGTTCAGTCAGCAAGCAATCAATGCCCAGCCTGCCAGGCCCTGTGGAGGCGACAGAGTGCTGAATGAGATCCAGTGCTGGCATTCAAGAACACTCACCCTGAGGTGACATATTCAGACAATCAAATAAAACATACCAAACAACGAACGAGGAAGGAAAGAATGACCAACTCAACTGGGGTCAAGAGGTTCAGAAGAAATGATGGATCAAGCCCTGAAGGATGAGTGGCTGTCCTCTAAGAAAAAGCCTGAAGCAATTTCAGGGAGAGACATCCACCTCGGCAAAGATTCACAAGTGTGAAAAAGATGATGAGCAGGTTGCCTGAGTCAGAACACAGAGAAAGGAGCTGGAGACAGATTTCTTAGACCAACTTTGGAAGGGCAAAAACAGTGAGAAGTCACTTGGGAATTGTGAACGGCAGAGTGACAAGCCAAACTGTGTTTCAGAAAGGTCACTAGATGCTATGAGAATGCTATGAGAAGGAAGAACTGAAGAAGGCAGAGCAGCAGGGCCCGTAAGAAAGCTGCTGCAATGGAGTAAATCAAGGCCCTGGCTAAAGGGATGTCCCAGAGATGTCAAGGTGGTGGAACGGAACTTCTATATGGGGAGGGTACATAGGCCCTATTCCCACAAACTGCTCTCTGCAGAAATGTCTGGAAGAGGCTCAGGTGGCCCTGGGACAGGATCAGAGTGCCATGCCTCCCTCTCCCTCAGGCCACACCTGCATCCTGGAACCTCTTGGCCTCTCTAGCTGGGCCACCCTGGATTCAGCAGCCCACCCATCCTCATGGAAACCACTCAGGAGCTTTGTGTGGCCCAGACCTACTGAGGCTCCCATCCAGATGTGTGGCTCACAGGCTCTGGGAGAAGTAACAACCATCCTGTCTGAGCCTAGGCTCCTACTTCTGCAACCCTCACTCATCCAAGTTCAAAATATTTCAGCCCTTAAGAAGTCTTTTTGGAGACTTCCCTGGTAGTCCAGGCGCTAAGACACTGTACTGCCGATGCAGGGGCCTGGGTTTGATCCCTGATCAGGGAACTAGATCCTGCATGCTGCAATGAAAACTGAAGATTCTGTGTGTGACAAGTGAGAACCAGTAGAGCCAAATTAAAAAAAAAAAAAAAAAAAAAAAAGGAAGTTTTTTTGGCTGGAAGGAATGTAAAGCTGATATTTTGCAAAGATCAAACCTGGCAAGATTATCCATTCTCCTTTTACACAGTTCCCAGTTCAAAACCCAAGCAAGATCTTATTTCCCTAATACTCATAATCCTTAATAATTATAATATGTAATGAAACCTACAAATAGATGCTACCCAACTTTGGGCTTCCCTAGTGGCTCAGACGGTAAAGAATCTACCTGCAATGCAGGAGACCTGGGTTTGATCCCTGGGTCAGGAAGATTTCCTGGAAAAGGGAATGGCTATCCACTCTAGTATTCTTGCCTGGAGAATGCCATGGACAGAGGAGCCTGGCGGGCTACAGTCCATGGGGTCGCAAAAGAGTAGACACAACTGAGCGACTAATACTTTCACTTGCAAGTCCTCTGAGAATCTCTCTGTGAGAACCTGACCTTCATGATGACACCTTGAGGCAGGGTTTACTGATCTCATTTTATCTAACAGGGGAACCAGAACCTAGAGAATCTGCTGCTATCAAAGGGTAAAAGGCACCTCCCTTTCTAAATCTGTTGGGGGACTACCTGGGTGACCTCAGCCAACGAGCTCACTACCTGATACTCATTTTCCTTACTGGTGTGCATGCATGCTTAGTCGCTTCAGTCGCATCTGACTCTTTCTTACCCCACGGACTATAGCCCCCTAGGCTCCTTCCTCCATGGGATTCTCCCCCCAAGAATACCGGAGTGGGTCGCCATTTCCTCCTCCAGGGGCTCTTCCTGACCCAGGTATGAAACCTTCGTTCCTGACCAAGTACAGGTACCTGCACTGTCAAGCGGGTTCTTTACCACTAGCGCCACCTGGGACGCCCTAATACCTTACTGGTACAACTGGGGATAACAACCCAGTATTTTACTCTACACATTTAAATTATAATTACACAACGCAGGTCAAGGTCTGTCTGTTTACCTTTTGTAAAGTGATATAATAATGTATTTATAAAAATGAAAAAAATATTTCACTGGACAAACATTTACTGAGGACCCTAAATATCAAGGGGGTTGAGATGGCTGGATGCCATCACCGATTCAATGGACATGAGTGTAGGCAAACTCTAGGAGATGGTAAGCAACAGAGAGGCCTGGCGTGCTGCGGTCCATGGGGTCGCAGAGACACGACTTGGCGACTGAGAAACAATTAAATATCAAGCCATATACTGAGTGTATGCACACAATGATTATACAGTGATTTTAAACACAGTGATGCAAGAAACAAATTCCCCACTCTTAGGAATGAGTCTAGCGAGGGAGGGGGGTGAGGAGCAGATATTTAACAAATACACAACACTGTAAGATCATTTGGTTACCGCTGAGGGAGCGCACAGAGGAGAAAGCGCTCAGAACACCCGTAACATGCGCAGAAGCGCAGACCAGACTACCGCATCCACCAGGCACTCAGGGAACACAGCCAGTACGGAGTTCGACTGGCTGAGGAGGGGTAGCCCGAGCCTGCAGGAGGAGATGCCACTCACAGGCAGAGCAAGGATTTCCGGGCAGGCCCCAGAAGGGAACTTCCAGAACATTCCAGAAGAGGCGGGATCTGTAAGTCCATCTTAGGGGTGAACTCTGTCACAGGTACCCAGTGCAGGTCAACCCGGCAGGAGCTCTGGACACACTATAGACAGACGGAGGGAAGGAGAAGTAAGAGGTTTTCTGACTGAACCCTTCAAACGCTGAGGAGGTCACCACCCCGGGGGCCACGAGCGTCCTCTGCTGATTCCCGGCGGATTCAGGGCCGCCGCACGCCCCCTCCCAGATTTGGGAAACTGAGGCCTAGAGGGAACGGACCAACCATGGACACGCCAGTGACCATGAACCCAGCCCTGCCTCCCACCTGGGACAGGACGCACTACCTTGTCCACTTGGGCGGCGCAGAGCAGGTCGCGGGCCTCCAAGAAGGAAAAGACGTGCAGCAGTTCATGCAAACCCAACTGCGGTTCCATGGCGCCCGCCGCCCAGGACGCCGGGGTCTGGTCACGCCTTCGCTGCGCTTCCGCCCCCGCAGGCCGAGCCCCGCCCCCTTAGGGTAAGCCCCGCCCCTCAAGCCGAACCTCTTTCCGCAGGCCGCGCCCCTCCCGGCCGCCGGCTTCCGCCCGGCTGGCATAATTCTTGCCCAGCCGTGGCGCTGTTGCTGCTTGCCGTAAAGGCTCACCGGCCGCTTCTGTTAGTCTTCAACAGGCTTTTGAGCTGCCCCTTGGCACTTGCTCTTGTCCTAACAGTAGCCCAGAACCTCGCTCTCCGCCTTATACTGACATTTATCCTCGTTCTGACCTTCGCCCTTGCACTGACCCTTACACTGGAACTTGCGGTGCCCCTGCACCAAGTACCTCCTGAGCCCTTGCCCTGGTGCTGGCTCTTACCCAGACCTTGACCCTTTTCTTAGCTTCACCCTAATCATCGCCCTTGACCTCATTAGCATCTGACACCTACCCCACCCCTATTCTTACCTGCACTTGACCGTGACACACCCTAACATTCTTTCACTCCGAATTTTGCCCTAGCCATGACTCTCCCCTTCACAATCACCTTCACAGAGACCCCCCAGCCTCCCTCTTAGCCTGGCACTGGCCCTCACCTAGTGTCTCCTTTGTCATGACCCCTGCCTTGGCCCTGACCCCGGACCTCACTCTGGACTTGGTCATGACCATGTCAAAGATCAGAATTAGTGTAAGGATAAGGATCATGATCTAGCTCAGTGTCAGAGCAATTAGGGTCACAGGATGAGGGTAAGATCAGGGACAGATTGATGAAGATCAGAAATTGGGGTGAGTGTCCAGTTCGAGGTAAAATTCTATGTCAGGTTAAGTGTTAAGAGAAAGGTCAGGGTCATGTCATTGGAATCAGTTTCAAGGACAAGATCAGTGTGAGGGAAATTTTAGATGCAGGGTTAGGTTCAAGATCCAGTTCAAAAAAAAAAAAAAAAATCCAGTTCAAGTTTGAGATAAGTGTGAGTCAAGATCACGATCAAGTTGTGCCTCCACTGCAGAGGGTCAGTGAGAGGATGAATGTCAGGATAAGAAAGATGGTATTTTGGGGATGAAAGTTAAAGCTGGGTTCAGGTTGACGTGCATGTGCAGTTCTGAGTAGGATTCAGGGTCAAGTTGAGGGTGAGGTTGATGTTCAGAATTAGAATCAGTGTCAGATTCAGGGTCAAGATCAATGTGAGGATAATGTCAGTGTCAGGGTGAGCACGACATTATGAAAGTCAAGGTCAATTAAAAGTCAAGGTGGGGTTCCATTTCTGTTCCTGCTGGCAGTTGTCCTCCAACTCTCCCTCCCCTACCCCCATTACATTGGCCCAATCTGCATAATCCAGGACACTCTGTATATCTCATTCCTTTAATTACATTTGCAAAATCCCTTCTGTGTGTAAGATAGCATATTCATAGCTTAGGACGTGGGCATTTTTAGGGGAACATTAGTCTGCCTACCACAGAGGGTCAGAGTTTGGCTTGTGGTCAAAATCAGGCTTAAGTTTCAACATGAGGATAGGTCAAGATGGAGGTGATGATCAGGTTGAGGATCAGAGTCACCATAATCATGAAGGGCTATGTCACCATAAAGTTCAATTTCAGAGTTAAGGTCTAGGTCAAGTTCAAGGTCATGATGGTATTAGGGTGTCAGTAGTAGTCAGCCAAGTGAGTCCATGTCAAGATGAGTGTCAGAATCAGAGTCATGATCAGGTTTGGGGTGCAGACCAGTTTCAGTTTCAGCTTGAGTACCCTGGCTCAGACAGTAAAGTATCTGCGTGCAATGCAGGAGACCCGAGTTCAATCCCTGGGTCAGAAAGGTTCCTGGAGAAGAGCATGGTAACCCACTCCAGTATTCTTGCCTGGAGAATTCCACCATGAGAGGAGTCTGGCAGCTACAGTCCATGGAGTCGCAAAGAGTTGGACACGACTGAGCGACTAACACACACACAGTGTAGCTCAGCGTCAAGATACAAGTTCAAGGGCAGGGTGGGTCAGTATGAGGGTCCTTGTCTAGGTAAGGATTCAGTCTAGGGGCAGAGTGAAGTTGAGGGTTAGAATCAGATTGAGGGTGCTGAGTGTCTCATCATAGTGTTCATGACCAGTGTGAGAGAAACTATCATTGTCAGAGATGTCAAGATCAGGATGAATGTGAAGGACATGTTAATGGTCAGCATTAGGAGCAGGGTCAACATGAGAAACAAAGTAAGATAAATATCAATTAGACAGTCATGGTTAAGGTGAAAATGAGAGCCAAGTTCAAGGACAAGGTTAAGTTCTAGGTCAAATGAGGTCAGAGTTTGGATGAGGGTCAGAGTCAATGCTAAGATCAAAGCCAGGCCAGTGGCCGGGGGTGCGGGGGGGAAGGGGCTGCTAAAGAACTGAATGAAGGTGAGAGTGAGGATATATGCCAGGGTCAGGGTAATAGGGTCAGGTTATAAATGTAAGGCTCAAGGTCAAGGCTAGAGTCTGTCGGGGGTGGGGGTAAGGTTTATAGAGTCTTTGTGAGCAGAACTGGCTGAGTGTCAGTGATCAGGGTTTGGGTCCAGACCCACATTCATATGGAGGTGAGAGATACTAGAAATTGAGCTAGACTGAAACTTAGTCTTCAGATGTGGCTGGACAAACAGGCAGAGGCCAGATCCTTAAAACACCTTTAAAGTCAAGAGACACTTAAACATCCCTGCAAGCAACAACTGAGTTTACTGTGCTTTACTCTCAAAGAGCCCAGAAGGCAGTGATGATGGCAGTTAGTCACCTCTGTAACCTCAGTGCTTGCAGAAGTTTATACGTATGAGCACAAAATGTATATTTTGAATAAAAGACTGCTAGTAAGTTTCTCTCACTTGTCTGTTTTTAATCTATCCATGAACAAATAGCACACTGTCTTATTTACTATAGCCCTATGATATGTCTTGGTATGTGTCTGATACTGTAAATCCTCTCATTGTTTTTCTCCTGCTTCTCCCTCCTCTTAACCATTTCATTTCCACATATATATTTTAGAATTGACTTACCAAATTATTAAATAAGACAGACAAGAGCAAGTTCGGATTGTTTTGGTATTTACTGAGTTAACAAATGAATTTCAGGAATGTCTGTCTTATTTGCAAGATATCTCTGAGTGAAGAGGAGGTTCATGTGGTCCCAGCCTACCCTTATCCTGAGGGTGATGCTGGTAAACCAGTTTAAGGTGTGGAGGGTCACTACCGGGTCCCCCACTTGAGCCATCCCTGGGCCTTGACTTCTGCCACCTCACCTCTAATGGGAGCTCTGTTACATGAAGAACCTAGGAAGCCCCCAAGACTAAAGTAGCCATGAATGGGGCCACTTTCCAAAGGACCAGAGAGAAGCAAGAGCCAAGAGATGATGCCACCTGGGCCACTTCTCTCTATATGAACTTCTTCTCTCTTCTATGGAAGAGGGGCGTATATCACATAGAACTACTCAGGGTTTTTATAATAAATCTCAAAATTGAACTAGTGTTTAACGTCTGAGAACAAAATCAAACCAAACTTTCCTTCTCACTTGGGTTTCCATGAGGACATCTTAAACTCGGTGCTCCCTTAGATGGTTCTCCTGGGACAATCCCTGACCAGTGGAATCCCTGATGATGGCAGGCATGGTAGTGGAACTCTGTCCCCTTCTGATGGATCCCTCAGCAGCGCACAGGTGGGAGGCCGACAGCACAGGTTGAGGGCGCCCTCTGCTGGGGCTGGATGGCCTCATTGTCTGGCCAGGACCAGGGCCACTGTGGTTGAAATCAGGCTGGATCAGAGGAACCAGTGGCTTGGGTTGTCCTTGGGAGGGGTGGGAAGTGGGGCGCGGGGGACAAGCCAACCGGGCCTGGCCCTGCATCTCAGCCCTCTGGGATGAAAGGCCGAATCAGCTCTGGGTTCAACAGTGACTCCTCGAGAGGCCGGTCCACGTGGAAGTCATGGACGTGGGGAGGTCCTGGGTGGGCCTTGGGGGCAGGTCCCCCTGGACGCTGGGGGATCGGCAGCTCCGAGGGGTGGACAGGCAGGGGAGCTGTGAAGAAGTAGTGATGCAGGAGGGCCTGAGGGGAGCGAGCAAGAGACAGCAAAAGGAAACCGGTCACTGCAGCCTTCCAGGTTCAGCTCACTTCCCTCTGGGGGGACAGCGGGGGATGTGAATACTGCCCGGAAGAAATTTTCTCATTCATGCATTCTCCATTCAAGATGATCCCAACAGCTCTGAGTGTTCACTGTTTCAGCACTGCTCCCAAGACAGGAGATGTAGCAGTGAACAGAACAAAGAGCTCTGCCTTCAAGTCTTCCATAAAGTCAGGGGTTGGACACGACTGAACGACTAAGCACAGCACAGCACAGGGGGCGATAAACAAGATAAAGTAAGATGAACAGTGCATCAGATCAGGGCCTACCCTCCCGTTCTTCAGGCCTGCAGCCACGCTGGTTTTCCTTGTCCACGCTCTGACTTTCTCTTTCCCACAGCACCAATCATCTGATGCAGTTGAGCAGAGATCTGAAAGCTCAATGAGTGAGGCTCTGGGACAGACGTGCACAGACCTTAGGACCTGAAGGAGGCCTGGGGTCCCAGGGAGTGAGCAAGGGGAAGGGAGCTGCAGGGTCACAGATGTGACGGCCCCACGTTTGTGATGCCTGTGGGCCACTAGGACCTGGACTTCTCTGCTGAGGAGAGAGCCATGCAGGGGAAGAGGTGAGAGCCTGCCTGGACAAGGCCCCTCTCTCTGCTGGGTGGAGGAGAGACTGAATGGGCAGGAGGAGAAGCAGACTCTGTGAGGCAATTGGGCACGTGCGGGGAGGCAGGGGGCACTTAGACGGGAGGCAGCAGCAAGGGGCTGAGAAGTGGTTGGTTGGCTTTGTGCACGCGTACTAAGTCACTTGAGTCGTGTCCAACTCTTTGCCGGCCAGGCTCCTTTGTCCTTAGGATTTCCCAGGCAAGAATACAGGAGTGAGGTACCATTCCCTTCTCCAGAGGATCTTCCTGACCCAGGGATCGAACCCACGTCTTTTTTTTAATGTCTCCTGCATTGGCAGGCAGATTCTTTATCACTGGTGCTACCTGGGAAGCCTCGGTTGGCTTCAGTACATCCTAAAGGCCTTGCTGACATTGGAACTCGCAGAGGGTGTATGTAAACACACACTGCTTGTTCCAAGGGCAGAGAGGTGAGGCTGCCATGAGGTCAGATGGACAGCTACACATGACAGAGGCCTAACACCATAAGCCATCAGCCCATGGTTCTCCCCACCTCCCTCACCTGCAGCCACAGCCTACCCCTTCTGGGTCCTCCTCTCCAGGCCTCTGCTCATCATTTCTCTTGGGATAATAGACCCCCCTGCCTTTCTCCAGAAGACTTGCACGACCCCAGTGTCAGTCCCAACATCCCTCCCCTTGATGCCCACAGACCGGCTGCCCTGCCCCACCATAGGGTGGAGAGCGCAGAGGAACAAGTCACGTCTGTTCACTCGGGATCAGGACCCAAGATGATGCTGGGCACATGCCAGATGCCAGTAAATTATTCTTGAAGGAATAAAGGGATGAAGAAGCAAGATGCACTCTTCAGCGAGGTGGGCATGCCCTTTTAATATGCCCACTCCTAGCCATCTGCTGCCTCTCCAGGGTCTGCTCAGGAGAGGCACACCTTCTCCACGCCGTCCCTCCCCTGTCTCCGGGTGTGCTGTTCCCAGCCCATCACAGGTTCCGAGGACCTCAACCTGCTGGGTCACAGGGGCCCAAACAAGGAGGGTCAGGGCAATGGGTGTCTCCCTACCTGGGAGGCAGAGATGCGCTGTTGTGGTGGGTAGAGGAGGAACCGCCCTAGCAGGTCCAAGGCCTGGGGAGAGGCGTCGGGCAGCACCTCCTCCAGGGGCACGGGCGCCTGCTCCTTGAAGGAGATCTTGTTGTAGTCGGGCAGCTCAGTGATCTCCTGGAGGAGAAGGGGGCTCATCAGGGCTGGCGCCCACCCCACCAGCACCCCCAGGAGTCAGTTTTGCTTCCTGTCACCCACCTGCTGCCACTCACTCACAGATCCCCCATCCACCTGCCCCTGCTCGCACCGCATCACTCATGACATCATGCGCTCACAGCATGATGTGAGTAAACATGTGCACATCTCAGGCGCCTGCTCCATGCCCAGCTTGGTAAGGGCTGCGTGTGTGCTGGGGATTAGCAGGAAGGAGTAGGGGCTGGGCCCTGGTCCTCCCCCCTCCAGCAGATCAGGGATGGAGGAGATCCCATGCTGGGCCAGGACCAAGGTCTGGGAGTGTCTAGGAGGTGTGGGGCCATGAGACAGAAGACAGAAGATGCAGGGTGGGGGAGTTACGAGCTGCTGGGGGAAGAGAGAACACCCAACCCCACCCCTCCAAAGGCTACCAAATGCCCCTGCAAACCGGCCAGACTTTAGGACTGGGGGTGCCCAAGATTCGAAGCACACAGCAAAGCTGTTCGATGTCATTCTCTCCTGGGAAAAGGGGGGACCCGTTCAACAGCTCCCCCAGGATGCAGCCCACGGCCCTGCAGGTACAGAAGCCAAAATCTCAGAGATCTCACACCAGGGACACAGGTTTCCCCACTCCAGCACCCACACCTCCCCCTGCGGTCAAGACACCCACAAAGTAGCCTACAGATCTCCAGCTTCACACAGTCCAAAGCTTCAGCCTAGAATACAGAGCACAGCCCCTTCTCTAAATAGGTCTCAGGCTTCAACTCTGAAACATACATCAACCCAATAGCTCGGGGAACTTCTCAGAATCTCATACTCTGGGACACACAGCCACCCCCTCCCATTCTGGGGCAGACCTCCAAAACAGCCCCTAGACCTCGAACTCTTGTGAAGTCAAAGTCACTCAGTCGTGTCTGATTCTTTGCGATTCCAAGGATTGTAGCCTGCCAGGAGCCTGCCAGGCTCCTCTGTCCATGGAATTCTCCAGGCAAGAATACTGGAGTGGGTAGCCTTTCCCTTCTCCAGGGGATATTCCCAACCCAGGGATCGAACCCCAGTCTGCCACACTGCAGGGGGATTCTTTACCATCTAAGTCACCAGGGAAGCCCAAGAATTCTGGAATGGGTAGCCTATCTCTTCTCCAGCGGTTCCTGACCCAGGAATCAAACCAGGGTCTCCTGCATTGCAGGCAGATTCTTTACCAACTGAGCTACCAGGTAAGTCAGTCATGTCTGACTCTGTGATTCTAAGGCCTGTAGCCCACAAGGCTCCTATGTTCATGGAATTCTCCAGGCAAGAATACTAGAGTGAGTTGCCATGCATCCGACTCCAAATAAAGGTTCAGGGCCTTCATATCCAGGGACCCAAGCCTTTGCATAACTCAGGGACATTACATCCTGGGATGTTACCCCTTGCATACAGGCTTAGATGCCTCATGCCTCAGACCGCCTTCCCAGCCTCAGACCAGAAGCTTCCTACAGGGACAATCACTCCAATCCCACTTGACCCCTCCCAGCTCAAAACTGTCATGGGGAGGATCACTGATTTCAAACTCCTCAGAGATACTCTAACCAGAGGAGACATTCCCAAGGCAACCTAGAGCTCACAGCAGGGAAAACCCCCAAAAGGCTTAGAGACCTCAATGTCCAGGAGGAGAGGTGACTCAGCTACCCACATCCCCGCTTGTCTAGCCCACAGGAGTCTCACCAGAGGTCGACACCCTGATCGTACTGGCGGGCACCATACAGGAGCTCGGGAGCTCGGTACCACCTATAAGAGGAGGGCAGGGGGTCACAGGTAGGTCACTGGTCTGTCAGAAAGCTGCCCTGGAAGGCCACCCTGACCCCCACACCAGCCCCAGTAGCACTTGTTTGGACAGAACATCTCTGTCCAAAATCACCTCTTCCCCAGTAGGAAGGTTGGGGGCCTATCCTTTGCCATATCCCACCCAGAAACTGGTCCTTCCTACCTGGTAGCCACCTGGTGTGTGTAGAGGCGGTTGCCGTCTGGGGAAAAGACCCGGGCCAGGCCAAAGTCCGCAATCTTGAGCTGGCCTGAGGCACTGATAAGCAGGTTGGCTGGTTTCAGGTCCTGAGGGCACCAAAAGAAGCATCAGTCCCTCCAGAGCCCCCAGTGGACCTCCGGACAGGAGGGCTTGGCAGGCCGGACACCCGGGTGAGCCCAGGACCAGGTCTCCTCCAGGGCCACAACCCCGATCACTTGTCCCCAGGCCCTGCCCCTTCTGTCCCCTCCCAAACCATGCCGTTTATCAAGGGCTGGCCTACTCCCAGCCCAGCCACCCACAGGCCCAGCCCAGCCCACGGTGGCGCTGACCCGATGTACAATGTTGTTGGCATGGCAGAAGGCGACGCCCTTGAGCAGCATCTGTAAGTAGCTCTTGACCTGCGCCTGGGCCAGTGGCCTCTGGGTGTGGCGCACCACCTCAGCCAGATCGGACAGCATGAACTCGAAGGCCAGCACGAAGCCTGCGCCATGTGGGAACACGGCCTTCAGCTGCACAACCTGCAATGGGGTACCCCGTCAGCCTCCAGACTCACATGGCTCAGACTCTCTCGGACCCTCAGCCCCTGCGCCAACAGAGGACCAGGCAGGCAGAGAAGGTGACAAGAGACCTGAGCTCGGGATCAGGGAGCTGGGTGCTCTCTTGCTCCCTTCTCCCAGAAGAAGGCAAGTCCCTACTGGAATCCCGTGGTAAACACTCAGGTGGCACCTAGTGGTAAAGAACTCGCCTGCCAACGCGAGAGATGAAAGAGATGTGGGTTTGATCCCTGAGTTGGGAAGATCCCCTAGAGGAGGACATGGCAGCCCACTTCAATATTCTTGCCTGGAGAATTCCATGGACAAGAAGCCTGGTGGGTGACAGTCCATGAGGTCGCAAAGAGTCAGACACGACTGAAGTGATTTAGCTCTAGTGAACCCTCAGGGGAAAGGAGGTCTAAGAAAGGCCAACATAGGGCAGTGTCTGATCCCCCACCCAGCCCACAAACTGGAAAATCATCTGGAAACACACATACACACAATTGATCACAGCTCCCAGCACTGGGACAGCAGGAGACATGCCATATAAACTGAGGGCCCACAAGGTCACAGGGCTGGCTACACAGCAATGAGCCGGAGGGAGGGCCAGTGGGTTCTCAAGGGCTTTAAGGAGCTTGGGGGACAAATGACTGAGAAACGAACAAACCTATAGGGTATCCTGATGAAAACAGAAGAGGACAGATGGGGCGAGGTCTGTTATACAGGGATCTGGGAAGGAGCTGTGGGCAGGGGGACAGCAAACACAAGGCCCCAAGGCAAGAATAGGAAGGAGGCTGCTCTGTTCTATACTCCTGGAGTCTCGACAGTGCTGTTTTTTGGAGAGACATGTAAGAAATTTTGCTGAATGAATGATGAGGCTGATATGAGCCGGAGCAGATAGAGATAGTTCTTTCAGAGTAAAGAGAAGCCGCTGGAGCTTTTCAAGCTGGGGAGTGGATTCATCTACATTTTTTTGACTGTGGAGTGGGAGTAGCGGCAGGGAAGGTGGAGGAGGGAAGGGGGAGCTGTTGCAGTTGTTCTGATGAGAGGTGAGGATGGCCTGGGCCAGGGGAATATCTGGAGTGTTTTAAAGATAGACCCTTCAGGCCTGCTACACAGGACATAGGACTGTATCAC
Source organism: Cervus elaphus (assembly GCF_910594005.1). Lineage (NCBI taxonomy): Eukaryota > Metazoa > Chordata > Mammalia > Artiodactyla > Cervidae > Cervus > Cervus elaphus. The sequence continues at coordinate 21,423,954 of NC_057830.1, forward strand.
CAACTTCCCATGGGCCCTCCACCCAGTTCACACAAGCTGTTTGCAAGCCCTTTTACTGTCCTCAAGAAACAAGAATGGCCGTAGCGCTGTTTTTCTGATTTTGATGGTAGCAGACAGTCATTTTACAAATTGGGACAAACATATAGATTCAGATAATACACAAAATTACAACAAAAAAACCCCAGCAAAAGTAAAATCCTACCACCTATAGTCAACAGTAGGAGTCTATCCCACCAGACTTTACAAGAGACATGGTATACACAGACACATATTCATATATGTGAGTGTGTGTTGTGTGTGTTAGTCGCTCAGTCATGTCTGACTCTTTGTGAACCCATGGACTGTAGCCCGCCAGGCTCCAGTCCATGGGATTCTCCAGGCAAGAATACTGGAGTGGGTTGCCATGCCCTTCTCCAGCGGATCTTCCCAACCCAGGGATCAAACCCGGGTCTCAGGTATCGCAGGCAGATTCTTTACCACCTTAGCCACCAGGGAAGCCTATATCTATATCTGTATCTATATATATATACACACGAAATATTCTTATAAAAAACCAGGATGACACATGCAGTTCTACAACATGCTTTTTTCACCAAAATATCATGGACATCTCTAGAGAATAAGAAGCAAGTCAGAGTATTGCCTACTCTTGGGAGGGTGGGCCTAGCCTTGTCACTCCCCAGGAAATTAAGTACATTCTCTACTCAGGACATGGACAAGAGAGAAAACCACATAATGAGCCTGGGCGTGTGGTATCTCTCCCCATGTGCCCACAGCCCCTCTCATGCCTGTCACATACAAATCACGCCAAGTGGACCCTGTAGCCTTTGTCTGTCTCCCCTGCCACACTTCAGTTCTCAAGAGCAGGTTAGCGGCCGCTTTTTGTGTCCCCAGTGCCCAGCAAAGGGCAGAGCCTATGGGAGACCCTAATGTTAAAACGCTGATTCTGCAATCAGGCCAAAGCCTCCACAGACAGGCTGAGCCAGCTGAGTGCCCATGAGCAGGCCCTGGCCTGAGAGACAGAGAGCCTGAAACCCGCCTTGCAGGATGGAGGAGAAAACTCAGAAGGACCGTGTACATAAAGCAGTTAACCCAGCCTGCAGAATGTAACAGGAGCTCAACAGGTGATAATAATCATTATCATTAGAAATCACTATATGCTTTGAGAAAAAGTGTAAGTCAGTCAATGAATAAACAGTAGGCAAGAAATAAATGGGTGAACAAGAGGGAATGAGTGAGGGATGAAATAACTGGGTGAATGAATGTGGACAAGAAAGGCAGTGAGTTGAGGGGTGAGGATGTAAATAAGGCAACACAGTGACCGCAGGCCCTCAGAGTGGGAGTGAGCAGGGAGGGCGGGACAGCCCCTCAGAACACCTGCCCCACTCACATACTGACTGTCTTCGATCTCCTGCAGGGCCTTGATCTCCCGCAGGACCTGGTTGGGGATGCCATCCTCCAGCCGCCGCAGGGCCACCTTCTTGAGGGCAACGATCTCTCCAGTCTGTTTGGGACAGAACGCAGACACTGTCAGCCCGTCCCGGCTGGGAAAACGGGTGCGACACCTAGGGATGAGGTCCTCGTGGGGGTGGAACCTCGTCAAGTGGCAACCCGTGCTGGAGGGAAATCAGGGCCAACCGGCGCAGAGTTGGGCAAACAACTCAAGAGATATCCACGCCAGGGTCCTAGGGGAACTCGCTGAAAGCACGGTTGGTAGCTGGCCGCAACTTGGAAGCCCTCATCTCCGCGGGCAAAAGAGGCGGGCGAACGCCAGGACGAACTACCGGGAGGCAGAAGCTATGGCCCAAGCATGGGTCAGGAAGGCGGGGAGATCTCAATGGAACCGAAGGAGGAAGGGCTGGATGCTCACCTCCACGTGCTTGGCTTTGAAGACGATGCCGTGCGCACCCTCCCCTATGCGCCCCAAGATGCAGTACTGCTCCATGGCCCTCTGCCCTGCACCCTGACCCTTCGCAGTCACAGCCCGTTCCCTGGCACCGGACCCTTCCGCGTTAGCCCGCCCCCGGCTCCCGCCCCAGACGCGGCTGCCTAGCAACGGCGCGGAAACTAGCGCCCGGGCCAGGAGGCCGAGGGCAACTAGGGATGGTGTCCGGGCCTCTCAGTGCCTTTCCCTAGGACCTCGCCATCGCGCCTCACTGCGCTTCACTCAGCGGAAGTCATCCGTGCGCAGACCGTGCGGGCGGGAGCGATGGTCACCGCTGATCCCTCTCGACTCTGCCGAGTACCACGTGACCAGTGATGCCAGGTTACGCAACGGGGCGGGGCCACGCAGCCCGAGGGCTGTGGGAAGGCGCTAAACTGGCGGGAGGGTGGAGCCGCTCTTCCGGGAGGAGGCGAGCACCGTGCGGGGTGGGGCGGGGCCGTCCACCCGGGGGCGTGGCTGCGGCGCCGAGGGCGTGGCCTAAAAGTTACAGGGAGGGGCGGGCTCCTCCTCCAGAAGGCCTGGATCCCTCCGCCCCCTTACCGAGAGGTGCCAGCTTCCACCTAGGAAAACACACAGGTGCCATTTTTCGCCTTTAAGCCCCAGGGCCAGTGATGATTGAAGCGAGACGGGTTCCGGTCTGCGTTGTGGAGAGAGCGTCAAGTGGCAGCATTTAAAGACAACTTTTAAAAAGTGCAAACTCTGACACAGAAAGACAATGTCTGAGGACTTCTAATGAGGAAACACTGGAGGAATTTGCAGACTGAGGGATTTTTAAGAAGTGCATGCCGTCAAAGGATGTTGACAAAAGCAAGTAGCTTTTTAAAACTTCTGAAGAAGTGTTTAATCTCATACACGATGAGGTAAACCGTAAAATAATCCAATCACAACTAAAATAATGATAATCACATCACAGCTGCATATCCTCTTTGACCCACTTCTAGAACCTCCGCCAACAGATACATTGCACACATGTGAAATGACACGTGAAAAGTCAGCCATTGAATCGCAGATGAATTGCAAAAACTTAGAAACAGCATAGATGTCCATCGATAGGAGACTGGCTAAATTGTGGTACACACATCAATTACGCTACCTTAAAAATGAACCAGGATGCTTTTCTATGTACAGTAATGGGAAGATTTCTAAAAGGTATTGTTAAGTCAAAAGGGCAAGACGAAGAACAAAGTATATAGAGTGCCACTAGCTGTGTAAAAAGAAAAGAAAAGATTATAAATAATGCTTGTTCATGTATTACAAGGTGTCTGGGAAATACTCAAGATTTCATGATTGTGCTTACCTGCTGAAGGGACCAGAAGGATTGGGGACAAGATAGGAGGCTGTCTTTTCACTGGGCCTATTTGGATTTTTTGAAATGTGAACCATATAATTTATTAATTCTTCAAAAAAATAAATATTTTTCTGGCTCAGAAATTGTACTCTGAAAAAAAAAAAAAGAAATTGTATTCTGCTTTAATAATTTCAGAAGAAGGCCTTGATGTCCATACAGTGATAGTCACCCTGTTTGATGATGGCAGAGGCCAGAAAATAAGTCAAATATCTCATGGAAGAATGGTGAATAAGTTATGAGAGTGCCTTAGAATGGAATGCTTTACTGCTATTGCAGATGGTGTGGGTAAATACAGCAGTGAAATGGGAAAGGATGATCTTCAAAAAATGGTACTGGGTCATTTGGAACGTCATATGAGGAAGAAATGTCTATTGACGCAGATCTCAAATTGTACACAAAAATTGATTCCAGATGGACTGCAGACCTAAATATAAAAGATAAACAATGAAGCTCTTAGAAGAAAACATGATATTTTAATGACTTTGGATTAGATAAGGATTTTCTAAATGAGGTTACAGAAAATGTTAAAAGACAAATAAAAATGAAAAGTTGAACTTTGTCAATAGTAAGAACATCAGTTTATCATAAGAAACTACATTTAGAGAGTGAAGAACAAAGCCACAAAGAGGAGAAGATATCATAACACATGTATCTGACAAAGAATTCATATCCAGAACTTTTTAGGAACTCTTGCAAAGTCATAAGAAGCAAACTTTCAGAAAAATGGGCAAAATATAGGATAGACACTTCACAAGAGGAGATGCACAAATGGCCCATAAACATTTGAAAAGTTCTGTGCTAATTCCACTAGTCATCAGGAAATTTTAGATCAAAACCATAATATAATAGTCGCCAGAATATCATTCCACTCCTAGGAATTTAACTTGGCAGAAATGTGAAAAAAAAAAAAAAAAGAAATGTGTATACATATATATATATATATATATATATATATATATATATATATATATTTTTTTTTTTTTTTTTGAGGAGGGCATGGCAACTCATTCCAGTATTCTTGCCTGGAGAGTCTCATGGACAGAGGAGCCTGGCAGGCTACAGTCCACAGGATGGCACAGACAGAGTCAGACATGACTGAAGTGACTTACCGCTCACGCACATATTTTCTTTAACACCAGAAACACAGAAGAATGTTGATAACAGCACTGTTTTAAATAGCTCAAACCTGGAAACAACCCCAAAGTCTATAGTAGAATAAATAATGGCAGGATTTTTCACCTAATGGAGTGCTACATAGTAACGAGAATAAACCAAGCCTTATTACTGGCAACAACATGGATGAGTCTCAAGCACAATGCTCAGAGAAACTAGACACAAAATAATGTGAAATGGTGCAGCTGCTATGGACAACAGCATGGCAGTGCCTCAAAAATTAAAAATAGAATTACTATGTGATCCAGCAATTCCACTTCTGAATATATATCAAAAAAATTAATAGCAAGACCTTAAAGAAATACTTGCACTTCCATGTTCATAGTAGCACTGTTCACAGTAGGCAAGAGGAATAAGCAACCCAAGTGTCCATAGAGAGATAAATGGATAAACAAAATATAATATATACATACAATGGAATACTACTCTTCTTTTTTTTAACTGATCGGTGTGGTATGTGGGATCTTAGTTCCCCGACCAAGGATGGAACCCGTGCCCCTAGCTTTGGAAAAACAGAGTCCTAACCACTGGACCACCAAGGAAGTCCTAGAATACTATTCATTCTTAAAAAGGAGGAAAATTCTGCCACATGGTACGATGTGAGTGAACCTTGAGGATATTATGCTAAGTGAAATAAGCTATTCACAAAAGCAAAAATACTGTATGATTCCACTTATATGAAGTATGTAGAGAAATCAAATTCATATCAACAGAAGGTAGGCTGATGGTTGCTGGGGTCATGGGTGGAGGAAGAAATGGGGTCCTGTTGTTTGCTGGTTATAGAGTTTGTTTTCCCATATGAAAACTTCTGGATATTGGTTTCACAGTACTGTAAATATGCTTCACACTACTGAGCTGTACAGTTAGAAATTGTTCAGGTGGTAAATTGTTTAAATGGTAAATTTTATATGTTCTTTTCCACAATTAAGCCTTTTTAAATAAAAAAAAGAATTTTTAAATAAACATAATCTGAAAGGCTGGTAAGACATTAAGAGTAGATCTAAAATTTAGGAGAGGTGGAAGAGGGCAGGGCTGAAAAAAAAATTTGAATAGATAATGATTAAAAGCTTCACAAATTTGGGAAAGGTATAACCTACAGTTTGAAGAAGTTGAGTCAATCCCCAAAAACAGTAGGCCCCAAAATATCATCATGCCCCAAAACATCAGAAATCAAATTACTGAAAACTAGAAGAAAAAACAAAAAAACAACTCTTGAATGCGGCCAGCAGTCATAGAAAAATGATACATTGCCTCCTGGGGCAGAATGTCTCTAATTTTTGTGATTTCTCATTAGAAGCCATAGAGGCCAGAAGGAAATAGCACATTTTTCAAGTGCTAAGAGAAAGGAAATGTTACCAGAATTCTACATCCAGTGAGAATATACTTCAGGAATGAAAATGAAATGAAGCCATCCTCAGATGAAGGAAAATTGAGTGAATGTGCTCTTAGTGAACTTAATAAAAAAATTGCTAAAGGAAGTTTTTGAAAGGAGAAGGGGAATGGTAACAGAAGGAAACATGGGAGTGTCAGGAGCAAAAAAGAGGAATAGAAAGGCTTAATATTTGGACTTGACTTGTTGGTGAAGTGGATAAGAGTCCGCTGGCCAATGCAGGGGATTTAGGTTTGATCCCTAGCCAGGAAGATTCCACATGAAGAGGAGCAATTAAGCCTGTGAGCCACAACTTCTGAGCCTGCATGCTGCAACTTCTGAAGCCCAAGTGCCCTAGAGCCCATGCTTCACAATGAGAGAAGCCTGTGCACTGCAACAGAAAGTAGCTCCAGTTCGCCAAAGCTTGAGAAAAGCCCTCGCAGAAATGAAGACCCAGAGCAGCCAAAAATAAACAAATAAATACATAAATGTGTAAGAAAAAGGGTTACTTTTTGGTGAGGATAATAGATTATCCTTCCACTGGGGTTTTTTCAAGAAATTATGCTTGATATTTAAAAACAAAAAAAGTATAGTGTTATTTGAAGTGTTTCTCAATGTATTCACAAATAATATTTAAAACAGAAAACAAGAAACTGCTAAAAAAAAAAAAAAAGAAAAAATAAGGTGCACATAAGCCAACAGAAAGAGCTTCCAATTTCCAAGGCTGAAACAATTTGACCAGGAAAACAAGGATGTAGTATTGGGTTATAACCAAAAGTATAAAATAAATATCCATGAATCACTATTAATAAATAAATGATAAATAGATAAAGGGTAATAGAAAGTATCCTGTTCAAAAGAATTCCAGATAACTTATGTAAGTACTCTGCTCTCAGGAGATGCAGCATAACCCCCCACTATTTGGGGTTTTTTTTTGGTAATTTAATTTTCAACTTATTAAATTATCTAAAAGATAAAACTATGAAAGTTCATTTTCTTAACCTTGTAAACATCAGTAATGATTGTGATTAATTTCTCTCAAATACCTTGGGCTTCCCTGGTGACTCAGATGGTTAAGACTCTACCTGCAATACAGGACACCTGGGTTTGATCCTTGGGTTGGAAAGATCCCCTGGAAAAAGGAATAGCAACCCACTCCAGCATTCTTGCCTGGAGAATCCCATGGGCAGAGGAGCCTGGCGGGCTATAGTCCCTGGGGTAGCAAAGAGTTGGACTATGAAAGTTCATTTTCTTAAACATGTAAACATCAGTAACAATTCCAGTTAAATTCTCTCAAGTAATTTATATGGCAACCACACATTTACAATGACCTTAAACAACATATATAAACAATTGCAATAATTATAAAATTTTATCATGAAATTTAAATTCATTCATGTTTAAATTCTATTTTAAAATAATCAATAGATTCACTCTATCAATAGAGTCACTCTATTCCTTATTTCTGTACAATTTGGTATACCTTCCTTCAGTTCAGTTCAGTTCAGTTCAGTTGCTCAGTCGTGTCCGGCTCTTTTCTACCCCATGGACTGCAGCACACCAGGCTTCCCCATCCATCACCACCTCCCGGAGCTTGCTCAAACTTGTGTCCATTGAGTCGGTGATTCCACCCAACCATCTCACCCTCTGTCATCCCCTTCTCCTCCTGCCTTCAGTCTTTCCCAGCATCAGGGTCTTTTCCAATGAGTCAGTTCTTGGAATCGGGTGGCCAAAGTATTGGAGCTTCAACGTCAACATCAGTCCTTCCAGTGAATATTCAGGACTGATTTCCTTTAGAATTGACTGGTTGGATCTCCTTGCAGTCCAAGGGACTCTCAAGAGTCTTCTCCAACACCACAGTTCAAAAGCATCAATTCTTTGGCACTCAGCTTTCTTTGTGGTTTAACTCTCACATCCATACGTGACTACTGGAAAACCATAGCTTTGGCTAGACGAACCTTTGTTGGCAAAGTAATGTCTCTGATTTTTAATATGGTGTCTAGGTTGGTCATAACTTTTCTCCCAAGCAGCAAGCGTCTTTTAATTTCATGGCTGCAGTCACCATCTGTAGTGATTTTGGAGCACAAGAAAAGAAAGTTTCTCACTGTTTCCATTGTTTCTCCATCTATTTGCCATGAAGTGATAGGACCAGATGCCCTGATCTTAGTTTTTATTTATTTATTTATTTATTTTTTTTTTTGATCTTAGTTTTTTGAATGCTGAATTTTAAGCCAGCCTTTCCACTCTCTTCTTTCACTTTCATCAAGAGGCTCTTTAGTTCTTCTTCACTTTCTGCCATAAGGGTGGTGTTATCTGCATATCTGAGGTTATTGGTATTTCTCCTGGCAATCTTGATCCCAGCTTGTGCTTCATCCAGCCCAGCGTTTCTCATGATGTACTCTGCATAGAAGTTAAATAAGCAGGGTGACAATATACAGCCTTGACATACTCCTTTTCCTATTTGGAACCAGTCTGTTGTTCCATGTCCAGTACTAACTGTTCTTGACCTGCATACAGATTTCTCAGAAGGCAGTTAAGGTGGTCTGGTATTCCTATCTCTTTAAGAATTTCCCACAGTTTGTTGTCATCCACACAGTCACAATATTAGTCACCCTAATATTAGGGTTATTAATTCCAGAAAAACATCTATTTCTGCTTTATTGACTATGCCAAAGCCTTTGACTGTGTGGATCACAATAAACTGTGGAAAATTCTGAAAGAGATGGGAGTACCAGACCACCTGACCTGCCTCTTGAGAGACCTGTATGCAGTTCCAGAAGCAACAGTTAGAACTGGACATGGAACAACAGACTGGTTCCAAATAGGAAGAGGAGTAAGTCAAGGCTGTATACTGTCACCCTGCTTATTTAACTTATATGCAGAGTACACCATGAGAAACGCTGGGCTGGATGAAGCACAAGCTGGGATCAAGATTGCCAGGAGAAATACCAATAACCTCAGATATGCAGATAACACCACCCTTATGGCAGAAAGTGAAGAAGAACTAAACTAAAGAGCCTCTTGATGAAAGTGAAAGAGGAGAGTGAAAAAGTTGGCTTAAAGCTCAACATTCAGAAAACTAAGGTCATGGCATCTGGTCCCATCACTTCATGGCAAATAGATGGGGAAAGAGTGGAAACAGTGGCTGACTTTATTTTTCTGGGCTCCAAAATCACTGTAGATGGTGATTGCAGCCATGAAATTAAAAGATGCTTACTCCTTGGAAGGAAAGTTATGACCAGCCTAGACAGCATATTAAAAAGCAGAGACATTCCTTTGTCAACAAATGTCCGTCTAGTCAACGTTATGGTTTTTCCAGTGGTCATATATGGATGTGAGAGTTGGACGATGAAGAAAACTGAATTGATGCTTTTGAACTGTGGAATTGGAGAAGACTCTTGAGAGTCCCTTGGACTGCAAGGAGATCCAACCAGTCCATCCTATGGGAGATCAGTCCTGGGTGTTCATTGGTAGGACTGATGTTGAAGCTGAAGCTCCAATACTTTGGCCAGCTCATGTGAAGAACTGACTCATTTGAAAAGACCCTGATGCTGGGAAAGATTGAGGGCAGGTGGAGAAGGGGACGACAGAGGATGAGATGGTTGGATGGCATCGCCGACTCAATGGACATGGGTTTGGGTGAATTCCGAGAGTTGGTGATGGCCAGGGAGGCCTGGCGTGCTGCAGTTCATGGGGTCGCAAAGAGTCGGACACGACTGAGCAACTGAACTGAATGCTTCTTTTGATGTTTTCCTGTGGCTTCAGAAAATTTTGCATTAATTCTTTCCAGGAGTTTTATTCAAATTTACAGATGCCTCTTCCCCTCAGAACAGCAGGTTTTGCAGGATCTAGGCTATCAATCAATTTGTAAGTATCTTTTCTGACCCTACTATTAAAGGGAATTAAACTCTAGTGATATATTATGTGGCTGAGTCCCTGTAATATATTTGGACTTTTCTCTCCCTTCCCCTCTCCCTCTCTCTGTTACATATTTTCATTTCTGTAAGTTGTTGTCTTTCCAGTACATGAATAGCTCCCCACTTTTTAACTGCCGGCTGTATGTCGTGTCATACTGTCAAAGAGGACACTATGAAAAGAGAAAAAAAAGACTATATTGTTGTTGTTCAGTGGCCCAGTTGTGTTCAGTTCTTTGTGACCCCATGGATTGCAGCATGCCAGGCCTCCCTGTCCCTCACTGTCTCCCGAAGTTTGCCCAAGTTCATGTTCATTGCATTGGTGATGCCATTCATCCATCTTATCTGAAGTGAAAATCAAGTGAAATCAAACGAAAAATACTCTACAGGGAAGAAATCTGACAAGACTCCACCTCAGTCAGGAGATAAGGTCATTACTAGTGATAAGCCATGCTGATCGTAGGTACTACTGGTACGTGGAGAGAATGGCACTTTACCTCTGTTGTCTTCCTTCCCAAATCCCATAATCTCTATCAAATCATGAGGAAACGTCATGCAAATCCCGAACATGGACCATCCTACAAAATAGGTGAACAACACTCCTCAAAACTGGCAAGGTCATCAAGAACAAGGAAAGTCTGAGAAACTGCCATAGCCAAGTGAAAATCACTCAGTTGTGTCCGATTCTTTGTGACCCCATGAACTGTACAGTCCATGGAATTCTCTCAGGGCAGAATACTGGAGTGGGAGCTCCTTCCCCAGGGGAGCTCCCAACCCAGGGATCGAACCCAGGTCTCCTGTATTGCAGGCTGATTCTTTACCAGCTGAGCCACAAGGGAAGCCGATTACCAGGAGGAGCCTAAAGAGACATGACAACGAAATAGAACTTGATATCTTAGAATACTAGGACAGAAAAAACATATTTGGTAGAAACTAAGGAAATCTGAATAAAGTATGGACTTCAGTCAATAATAATGTGTCAACATTCATTTATTAATTATTGTAGATGTGCCATAACTAATACAAAATGTTAATAGAAGAAACTGGGTTGTGAAGTATGTGCAAGCTGTATTATTGTTGTGATTTTTCTGTAAATCTAAAACTGTTCTAAAATTTTAAAATTTTCTCTAAAAAAATCATTAAAACAGTAATCACAGGGACTTCCCTGGTGGTCCAGTGGTGAAGAACCTGCCTCGCAGTGCCTGGGACACGGGTTCAATCTGTGGTCCAGGAAGAGACCACATGCTTTCTACAGATGTCTGTTGGATTTAATTGTGTTTAAGTGTTGTTCTAGTCTTTTATTTCCTGGCTTTTCTTTTGCCTAGTTGTTCTATTATCGAAAGTGGGACGTGATGTCTTCAACTTTTATTGTTGAATTATGTTTTTCTCCTTTCAGTCAAGTCTGGTTTGGTTTCACTGTATTTTAGGACTCTATTGTTAAGTGAATATGTGTGTATAATCATTTTTCTTATTGGATTGTCCTATTTATTTCCTTAAATACCTCTACAAAGTGTCTTTTGTTTCCAGTAACAGTTTTTGTCTTAAAGTCTATGTTGACTCATACCAGTATAATATAACCACTTGACTCTTTTGGTTACTATTTGCATTCTGTATCTTTTCTCATCTTTTAACTTTCTAAAGAGACTCCCTTGTATACAGCTTATAACTGGATCATGTTTTTGGGAAAATCCATTCTGTTAATCTCTCTCTTTTGATTGGAATGTCTAATTCATTAGCATTTGTTGTAATGACTTCTGAAGTAGGATTTACATCTACCAATTCATATTTATTTTCCATGTCTTTTTCATTTCTCTATTCCTCTATTATCAGCTTCTTTTGTATTAAGTAGATGTTTTCTAGTGTGTTCTGTTTCAATTCTCTTGTCATTTTGTTTACGATGTTTAGAAACATTTTTTTTCTTAATGTTTCTCTGGGTGGTAAAATTAGCATCTTAACTTAAAACAATCTAACATTTTGTTTTTGTTTTGCCTTGCATGTGACTGGCAGGATCTTAGTTCCCCAACCAGGGGTTGAACCTGTGCCCTCAGCAATGAAAGTGTGGAGTCCTAACCATTGGACTGCCAGGGAATTCCCAACAATCAATAATTTTAATTAATACTAAATTTCAGTCACATGGAAAAACTTTGTTCCTATATATCTGTGTTCCTTCCCCTCTCCTTTATGTTGTTACTATTATACGAATCAATATACACAGTGTGACCATCAATACAGATTTATAATTATTGCTTTATGCACTTGTCTTTTAAATCAAATGGGAAAAATAGAATTACACAGAGCATATATATTTATGTTGTCATTACTTATGTAGTTATCTTTACTGGTGCCATGTCGATTCCAGTTACTCTCAAGAGTCCTTTAATTTCAGCCCAAAGAACTCCTTTTAGAATTTTTTGTGGGGCAGATCTAATTCCTCCTTCATTTGTGAAGTATAGTTATGCCAGATGTAGAATTCTTGGTTGATAGTTTTTATTTTCAGCACTTTCAGTGTCACCCCACCACCTTCTGGCCGTCCTGGTTTCTAGGGAGAAATTAGCACTTAATCCCATGGACAGAGGAGTCTGGCGGGCTACAGTCCATAGGGCTGCAAAGAGTTGGGCACGACTGAATTGACAGCTGGGCATGACTGAATCGACAACGTGAATGCACATGAGGATCTCTTGTAAGTAGTGAGTGACTCCTCTCCTGCTGCTTTCTGGAGTCTCTTTTGCTTTGGCTTTCAGAATTTAACAGTGATCTCTTTCTCAGGAAATGGAAAGGCTCTTTTCATCATAGGGAGCTTCGTGGGAGCTTAGGCTATTCTGTGTACTCACTTTCTGAGACAATTTTCGAGCCCCTTGGCTTGGATAGGGTTGGGGGAAACACATGAAAAACAGAGTATAAACTCTTGACTGGTTACTCAAAATGTGGTTTGCAAGCCAACAGCACTGTCTACCCCTGGGAGCTTGCTGCGATGTAGATGCCCAGCAGCACCCTAGACCTACTGAATCAGATTCTGTATTTTTAATAAGGTCTCAAGATGACTCAGTGGTAAAGAATCTGCCTGACAATGCAGGAATTGCATGTTCGATCCCTAGGTCATGGAAATCCCCTGGAAGAGGAAATGGCAACCCACTTTAGTATTCTTGCCTGGGAAATCCCATGGACAGGGGAGGCTGGTGGGCTGCAGTCCATGGGGTCGCAGAGTCAGACAAGACTGAGAAACTGAGCCAGATGACTCGAGTGCACTCTATAAATCCCTCTTTGTGAAGAGGAGAAATGCCTACTCCAGAGCCTGCTGAGTTCCCTCAGCTGAACGAGGTGGCTGCTCTCATACACGGCCTTTTGAGGATGAAACACATAGCAGCTAATACTTTAAGATACTACTGGGAATCTTCCAGTTCCCCTCCATAGCTGCCTATCTCAGAAAATTCAGTATTTTCTCAAGTACTAAAGAGAATCAGTGGCTCTCTACCACTTTTTAATTTATTTATTTTTGGCTGTACTGGGTCTTTGTTGCTGTGTACAGGCTTTCAATGAGCAGGGGCTTCTCTTTTTGCGGAGCATGGGCTCTAGAGCTCTCAGGCTTCAGCCGTTGTGGCACATGGGCTCAGCTGCCCCAAGGCACGTGGAATCTTCCCAAACCAGGGATCAAACCCGTGTCCCCTGCATTGGCAGGCAGATTCTTAACATTGGACCAATAGGGAAGTCCTTCCCACCACTCTTAGCATCATCAAGCAATAAGTCAATAAAGCTCTATGAGTGCCCATGGTGTGCACTTCTAGAGAGAGGGCCATGGACCAAGGCTCCAACTTAGGGAAGCTGCAGTTGCTCTTGGAATATTAACATGTAGAGGCCTAGCGCAGGGGATAAAACCAAAGTGGTTGCAGTGGATTTCTCAAAGTGCTCCTCATCAGCTGAAGACTGCAACAATTGCTGAGTTTTTTCTCTTCCAATGACATATTGCTAGTACCCACTGAAGAGGGTTGCTCCAATGGTTTAATGAGAGTGTAATAAGTCATTAAGTCCTCAATAAATGTTCATCATTATTAAGTCATTACAAGCATAGTGGGTTTCACCAGCGGTGTCGTGAGAATTATATGTGAAGATACCTAGATTCAGAGAAGTTAAATCATAAGGTATTTAGGGACCCAGAATGTTGCATATAATAAGTGCTGGAGCATGAATTTGACTCCAAATCTTCTAAATCTTTTTTTTTGGGGGGGGGGGGGGTCTTTGTGTACAGTCTTTGTTAATTAAATTATTCCTCAGGACAAGAACAAAGATCATCCCCTGACAAAACTTAGGAACTATGTATGTGTGCTAAGTTGCTTCAGCTGTGTCCAACTCTTTGCAACGCTATGGACTATAGCCTGCCAGGCTCCTCTGTCCATGGGATTCTCCAGGCAAGAATACTGGAGTGGGTTGCTGTGCCCTCCTCCAGGGGATCTTCCCAACCCAGGGATCAAATCCTTGCTGTATAGAACTTTACAGAACAGAGAACAACACTTCAGCTGAGCCTGCCTGCTGACCCGCAAAGGGTGTCCTGAGTGGTTTCAACAAAGAAAAGTAAATCAGGCAGGGAAGGAAAAGTACCCATCTGAATAAAACGTCAGCTGCCATCAGGGCAAGTCTTGTGATGGTCACAGATTGAAGGCTCTGGTTTTGGAAGGTTCGAGTACAGAACAGGGGTTCCATGTGTCTTTATGGTTACACCCCAGGCTGAGATGCTATTTGGTCAATGTAACTCAAATTCTTGGCCAGCCAAATTGCGGCAACAAAGTCCCAAATGGAAGATCAAGTTGCTCTGGCAGTCATTCTTATTGGTGCTGAAGTGGTAGATGCCCCAAAGCCACTTCATCTGGAATTTCGGTAGCTTCTTCGTTCACAGAGCCTGCAGCGGTCCCGCCAGCCCCACTGGAAGGCATAGCAGCACCTTCGCCCAAATCTACTAAACCTTTTTTTTTTTTCTACTAAATCTTTTAATCTCAGATTTCTTTGTGGTTCTTTGTACTACAAATCAGCTCCATCCTGTGCTGTCTTTTCCCTTAATTAGCCCTAGCATAGCTAAGTGCCCTGTAGTCATTTTCAATGAGTTAAATTAAGGAACACCTGAATCCTTTGCTTAGCCTAGAACCAACATGGCTAAAAGCCCCTGGAGTGCCTCAGGATATCATTCATAATCCTTTGTCTGCTCAGGCTGCTCTTTCTTCCCTGTGAGCTCTGAATCAGGGAAATTTCAGGCATCAGATAAGAGCATTAATTCATTGGTCCTCATATTTTTGAAGAAAATAAAATAGCTAATGTTTAATAAGCATGTAACACATGCCAGAACCTACCGAGAGGCACTTTATATGAAAACCCAATGAGGCGGCAAATTTAGTTACTTCTGTTGTTCACATGAGAAAAAGGAAGTTTAGAGAATTTTTCTAAGTCTTTCCATTTCAGGGAGCTAGGGAAGGGAGGAACCAGATTCACAACAAAATCTATCTGACCTTCCCTGGTGGCTCAGAGGGTAAAGAATCCGCCTGCAGTGGAGGAGCTTCCACTGGATCCCTGGGCTGGGAAGATCCCCTGAAGAAGGAAATGGCCACCCACTCCAGTATTCTTGCCTGGAGAATCCCATGGACAGAGAAGCCTGGTGGGCTACAGTCTATGGGGTCACAAAGAGTCAGACATGAGGAAGCAACTAACACTAATGTCACAGGGATTGGAAGGACAGGGAGATCAGGGGGGTGGGGGAGAGGGGGAGAGAGACAAAATGAAAGTTCATGGAGTTCACTTTATAGTTTTTAGTTATTATTATTTTAAAAGATATTTATTTGGCTGGGCTGGGTCTTAGTTGTGGCATGCAGGGTCTTTAGTTGAAGCATGTGAACTCTTAGTTGTGGCATGTGGGATCTAGTTCCCTGACCAAGGATCAAACTCAGGTCCCCTGCATTGAGAACTTGGAATCTTAGCCAATGGACCACCAGGGGAGTCCCATGGAGTTCATTTTAGACAAGTGTGGTCCTGAGGGTCTGAATCGTGAAGACATTCACTAACGGACTCTTTCTGACTCCCTTTTAATCATCCTCAATCTTCATCTCCCTCTCACACGCAATCTTTTTTTTTTTTTTCCCTTTCTCTATTTCCATCTATTGCTGTTATGCTTCAAAAAAAAATTTGGCATGATTCTTGAAATACTAAGCTGAAATAATCAACAAGTATTCACAACCATGTTACAAAGTCTGCTATTTCTTATAGGAAAACATTAATTTATGAGTGATGAGTGTCTGATACACTTCAATTGAATAATAAATAAACATAATCTGGGATAGATCAACTTGTCAAATGTCTTTGGAGGTAAAGATAAACTTCCTTAAATTAAAAAAAAAATTTTTTTCCCCCTGTTATTCTCTAACGCAGTAGTCCACAGTGTTTTTTGGCACAACTGGTTTTGTGGAAGACAGTTTTTCCATAGACAAGTGTGGGGGTGAAGGGGGTGGGGTGGAAGGTGGGGGAAGGGGGTTGGGGATGGTTTCCAGATGATTCAAGTGCATTACATTTATTGTGCCCTTAATTTCTATTGTTATCACATCATCTCCACCTCAGATCATCAGGCATTAGATCCCGGGGGTTGGGGGCCTCTGCTCTAAAGGAATCTGAAGCTTTGGCCTTCTCCCATTGAGGAACGTGGAAGCTTCTTGAAGCCACAGAGGAATACTATTTGTCTTGTTCATAAATTATCTTTAGGATTTTGCCCATTATCTGGCACCTCATAGGTGCAGAGGGACTGCATAGCAATTATGGGCACAGACTCTTAATATAATGTGAGCCACATAGGTGATTTTAAATTTTATAATAACCACATTAAAAAGGTAAGAAGAAATGGGTGACATTGATTTTACTGATACATTTTATTTTGCCCAGTATGTAAAAAATGTTGTTTTGACTGTGCAATGCATATAAAAATCACTGAGCTGATGAAACAAAATTATTTTAAGGCAGGACAAGAAACATTGAACCTAAAATTTTATCTGCTGTTTGAGTCACTCTTCCCTCCCCTTCGTATGCATTGTCCATCTGCACTGTACACAGACTAGATCTCCTTAGAAGCTCTAGAAGACACACGAATGCCTGCTCACCAACAAAATAACTAACTAACTAAAAACCGCACCAATTTTCTAGTCACTGCCAGCAAGGTAACTCCTTAGGAGATAACATTCCTTTTTCAATTCTGTAAGGAGTCACGATGACTCACTACTTGCCTTGTTAGATCATGTAAACTATCGATATGTTTCCCTTACGTATAACCCTTTGTCTCAAAAGCTTATATAACTGTGCTTTGACCTCTAATGGATCTTTGAGCTCTAACGGGTGGAACAGTCCTCAGTGCTTTCTGAGAGACTGTCTTCCTGGGTTGTAATCCTCAGATTGCTTTGAATAAAATTTTCCACTTATTTCTTAGATTGGCTATTGAGTATTTTTTTCTTGGACAGAGCTGTTTCACATCGTGTGTTTTGCGCTGAGTGTCCAAAATGCAGTGTGCCGGGGCTTCCCTGGAAGTCCGGTAGTTAAGACTCCAAGCTTCCACTGCAGGAAGCATGGGTTCAGTCTCTGGTTGGGAAATTAAGATCCTGCATGCCACACCATGGGGCA
Source organism: Cervus elaphus (assembly GCF_910594005.1). NCBI lineage: Eukaryota > Metazoa > Chordata > Mammalia > Artiodactyla > Cervidae > Cervus > Cervus elaphus. The sequence goes on from NC_057830.1 coordinate 21,441,341, forward strand.
AAAAAAGAATAAATAAATAAACAAGCAAACAAAACAACCCCACAATTCAGGGTGTGTTTTATAGTCACAGCACATCTCAGCTTGGACTTGCCACATTCAAGTGCCCAATAGCACATGTGGCTCAGCCACTGTATTGGTTATAAACATCCTCAGAGCCTGTTTCACAGGAGGAAAAAGGGCAGCAGTTTACTGCCCAAACTGCCTTGGATTCCAGGACTGTGCCTTTAAAGGGATTTTTGGGCTTGGCCTCTACTCTTGAAGAAATGGGGATGAGAGCAGTCATGGGGACCAATTAATACAAGGGCAGGGCTTGACCCAGAGCAGAGATCCAGATCCTTTGAGCTTTGGATGCATCCTTTTGTGGCACTGAACCATTGGTCACTTCATTTCTGCTCTGATGCACACTTTGCTATAATAACACTTGAGTGTCTCCCATTTTAAAGTATTTCTCCAAAAATCCACGTCCACACGCGTATAGAGCTCCCTCTGCTCCCCTGCAAATTCTCAGGGTTTTCCCACTCCTGCACTTCCTGTCCATCTCTCTCCTCACTGCACAGAGCTTGACACTCACCATCCCCTGCAAGTGCAATAGTCTTCTCAAACTTAGGGACAAGAAATGAAGTGAGAGGGTCAAGTGTTAAAGAGGTGGTGGTGGATGTTGGGCATTATGTGGGATAGCATGGTGTGGAGTGTTGTTGGGTTGTTGTGCGGTCATTTGGGGTCTTTTTGGGGTGGTTGTGGGATCTTGTGGGGCTGAGGGGGAGTCTTGTGGGGTCTTATGGGGCTGTGTGGGGGTGGGGAAGTACAACTGCTTGGAGCTGATGTAGCTGTTCCCTGGTGAAGGAGTGGGAACTATCGCACCCATAAGGTGGTTCCTTCTGCCCGAGGTGGACCCTCTGATGCTAAACTTTTTCAAACAGATTACATCCTTCATGGACACACAGCTGCGAAGATCATTTCTAACAAGAACTGGTGCAGATGGAGAGCCTTTCAGGATTGGAAGCATTCTGAGTTTTCAGTCTGCTACCCCTCTCTGCAGGAGCGAGACAGGCCAGCAGAACCATCCTCAGAGCAGAATAGGAGCCCAGTGCCCATGTATTTCTGAGCGTCCTGGAATGCAGAGCAGAAAGCAGGTTTCTGAGATGGAATTCTCCATGGGAGACCATCAGCAAAGCTTCATATGGCATTTTGAGGTTGTCTTTTTGACAATTTTCAACAATACTTTCCACTCTACTTTTCAACACTTGGATCTTTCCAAGTTTGCTCTTGCTATTTAAATCTTTCAGCTCAGGACAGACTTTGGTGGAAATAATTTCTTTTTTTCTGAGGCAATCCCAAATTAATTGAACGAGTTGCAAATTAATCCAGCCAGGAGAAAAACAAAACAAGTCAAATCAAAACTATGGAGCTTGAAAGAAAACATTGGATAGTGGTCAAAATGTGATCAAAAGCCTCTGGTTTGGATCACAACAAACTGTGGAAAATTCTTAAAAAGATGGGAATTTACCAGCCTCCTGAGAAACCTTACTTGCCTCCTGAGAAACCTTATGCAGGTCAAGAAATAACAGTCAGAACTCAACATGGAACAATGGACTGGTTCAAAACTGGGAAAGGAATACTTGAAAGCTATATATTGTCACCCTGCTTATTTATCATATTTGCAGAGTGAAAAGTTGCTCAGTCATGTTGACTCTTTGCAACACCATGGACTATAGCCCACCAGGCTCCTCTGTCCTTGGAATTCCACGAGCAATAATACTGGAGTGGGTAGCCATCCCCATCTCCAGAGGATCTTCCCAGCCTATGGATCGAACCACATCTCCTGCATAGGTAGGAGGATTTTTAACACTGAGTCCCCAGGGAAGCTCATCATGGGAAATGCTGGGCTGGGTCAATTACAAGCTGGAATCAAGACTGCTAGGAGAAATATGAACAACTTCAAATATGAAGATGATACCATTCTAATGCAGAAAGTGAAGAGGAACCTAAGAACTTCTTGATAAAGGTCAAAGAGGATAATGAAAAAGTTGGCTAAAAACTCAGCATTCAAAAAACTAAGACCATGGCATCTGGTTGCATCACTTCATGGCAAATAGAAGGGGAAAAAGTGGAAACAGTGACAGAGTTTCTTTTCTTGGGCTCCCAAATAACTGCAGATGGTGACTGTAGCCATGAAATTAAAAGATGCTTGCTCCTTGGAAGGAAAACTACGACAAACCTAGACAGTACGTTGAAAGGCAGAGACATCACTCTGTCGACAAAGGTCCGTCTAGTCAAAACTATGGTTTTTCCAGTAGTCATGTATGGATGTGAACTGGGGCTTCCCAGGTGGCACAGTGGTAAAGAATCTGCCTGTAAAGGCAGGACATGCAAGAGACACAGTTTCGATCTCTGGGTCAGGAAGATCCCCTGGAGTAGAAAATGGCAACCCACTCCAGTATTCTTGCCTGGGAAATTCCATGGACAGAGGAACCTGGCAGGCTACAGTCCATAGCATCACAAAGAGTTGGACATGACTGAGTACACATCCACCCACATGGATGTGAGGCTTGGACCATAACGAAAGCTGAGTGCCAAAGAGTTGATGCTTTCTAACTGCTGGAGAACACTCTTGAGAGTCCCTTGGACTGCAAGGAGATCAAACCAGTCAATCCTGAAGGAAATCAACCCTGAATATTCATTGCAAGGACTGATGCTGAGACTGAAGCTACAATACTTTGGCCACCTGATGTGAAGAGGTGGAAAAGACCCTAATGCTGAGAAAGACTGAGGGCAGGAGAAGAGGGGGCAGCAGAGGTTGAGGTGGTTATAAATAGCATCACGGACTCAATTGACAAGAAGAGTTTGAGCAAAATCCTGGAGATAGTGAAGGACAGGGAAGCCTGGTGTGCTGCAGTCCAACAGGTTGCAAAGAGTAGGATGCAATTGAGTGATTGAACAATAGCAACAACAAAATGTGATCATATCTAGTGCCCCACCCTGCTTGTTAATCACTGCAATGAGATAAGCCAAAGGTCATGCAGCTTCCCACCCCTTTCTCTCCTGGTACCTGCACCTTGGGGGCAGTTTGCAACTTATTTCCTTTCTATTTTCGTGGAATTATATTCTACTAAAATTCCCTTGAGATTTGCTCAGTCCACTGGAATTCAAGAAAAGTGGGCCCTGATACACAGCATAAATGTCTAAATCTTGACTCATCACCTATGTACTAGGTAGGCACAGCAGCAGCTTTTATAATAACATAGTTCATTTCATGATTAAAAAAAATTTTTTTTTCGTGATTGAAATGTTGATCAGAGAAAATGGATGAGGAAATTTCAGTAGCAAGTTCTGTAGTAACGGGGTAGGAAAGTGTGATTCAATCTGGCCCTGTGTTTGCTACTGGGGGACGTTTGCTTTTGGGCGACGCTTGCTGCCCTGAACCTGGGCGTATTGTGGGTGTAGAAGAGTTGCCTTTCATTCCTCAACTAATTCATCTGCCGTCGTACCCCTCAAAACCAATCACCTTGATGACGCTGTGCGGTCTGGTCTACGTTATTCTGCGACGGGGTCGGGGCAATCTCCAGTCAGGTTTCCTAAATCCTGACCCAGTGCTCAATGTCTCAGTAGCTGCGCAAAGCCCGGGGAGTCGGGCGCACTGGAAACTAGTGCTCGGCCGAGTGCGCCTGGCCACTCCCAGAACTACTTTCAGAGAAGATTGCATTAAGCGGGGGCCTTGGAAGGGGTTTAAAAGGGGCTTGACTGGGTGGGTCCCTCCAGTGCCTCTACAGGACTCCAGGAGACAGGGAGGCAGTTCTCGCCGAAGTTCCTTGCTTGTCTGGAGGCCCATCCTCATCATGTCTTCGGAGGGTGAGTCTTTGGGAGGAGGGCTCTTGTGGACTAATGCGGGAGAGTCTGGGCCGTTGGGGTATCGGCAGGGCTCACCTGGAGTGATTTGAAGTTTTCTGTTCACTGTGCCATTTAGTGCTGAGACTTGGAAAGGGGGGAAGGCTAACTAGACCAGGCCCTGAAAAAGCCTCCCTAGAGAAGGAGCTCAAGATGGTAGTAGGCACCCATCATGGTACGGTGTTTTTTTTTTCCTTAAATTCAGAAGTGTGGAGAGTTCGCTTTGCAGGATGCAGTGGTTCTAGATTGCTTTGAGGAGGGCTTAAAGGGGAAAGGGAGCCTAGCTTCTCCAGGGCCTGACAGTTTGCCCATTTTTCCTCAGGGAGTGAATTCGGTTTAGAACTGAGTCAGTGGTGAGCCCAGTTCTAATGGACTTGGGAGCCCAAAGCTAAAATTGAGGACTGGGGAGCTTGCCCTGGTTACAAGCAGAAATGTGTAGAATTCCACGATGTTTGGTTTTTCTCAGATGAGATTTCCTCGTTTTAATTTTTGACATCTCCTAATAGCTGCGTATTTTGAGTCCTCTCATAGCTGGTGGGTACATATTAGTGGGGGTCTTGACAGACACATCTGGGCATTCCCAGGCCAGTGTCTGGACCTGTGCATTGCGTTGTCATTATAATTTATATGGCAGATGCCCCAAGAATTGTTTGGGGTGCACTGACGTTTTTGGTATGGGTAAGTTGTGCAGGTGGAATCCCTGAGTTGGGAGTTGAGGGAGAGTTGGGAGCTGAGGGAGAGTCCATATTTCATGGGATTCCTCAGAGGGTGCCAGGCCAGAAGCCGAATCCCAGGAATGGGCTTGCGAGAGCTTTGCAAGGGGGCCTAAGCTTACTGCCCAGAAACAAAATTCCTTTTCTTTGGAAGGTTGCAGATTGAGCAAGTCTCAGTTCTCACACAGAGATGGAGGGGTTACAAGTGAAACTAAATGTGAGGCCTGAGGCTAAAGTCTGTTTTTCATTCTGGATCTGTTTTAGAGTCTCTTTCTGGACCTGCTCCAGAGTGTGAAGAAGGCCAGAGGCGCAGGAGAACCAAGTACGACAAAAACCAGTACAAGGTTCTTTTCGAGGCTTTCAAAAGTGACGCTTACCCCGATATTAATGTCAGAATGGCTCTGGCCGAGCAAATCAAGATTCCTGAGCCAAGAATCCAGGTAAAAATGTAAATCCTTGACAGGAGGGTGGGGCTGGGTGAGGAACCAGCCCACGTTTTAACTGCCTGTTTTTAATACTGGTTTAAAAGCCCTGCTTTGAGTTAATCCTCTTAATATTGCTGTGAGGTAGACATTATCCCCATTTATAGGAAAATAAAGGTTAGAGGTTAGTAATTTAGGTTACTACTCTGGCATGGGGTAGAGTCTAAACTGGCTTCTGTGGGTTCTATCTGTCAAATATTTACCATGTTAGAAATTGAAAACTGAGAATTTGAAAAAAAAGGGGGGGGGGAAGAAATTGAAATGGAGAAATTTCAAAATATTCACTAATTCAGTAAAAATAATAAACCTAATAATAACCTAAAAATAATAAATAGACATAATAAACCTGTGCTGCAGTCCATGAGGTCGCCAAGAGTCTTCGCGACTGAACAACAATAAACTCGTTACATTACTTTGTTAACTTTGAAGTATTTTTTAAGAAAAGCAACCATAGTCTCAAAGCCTGAAAACTGTCTTAGAGGAATGGCAGAACAAGACCCAGAAGCTGGTTTCTCCGTTCTTTGCATTCCCTTTGATGTACCAGGTCTCTGGGCCTCTGGGAATCAGAGAGAATATAGGAAGTAAGCAAAAGAGCAGAGGCAGATCACATCTGGGTGTTGTAAAGAAGATGGATTTCACAAGGACCCCCCAAAGGGGGCTGGAGGTCTCAGGGATCTTGGATCTTTTGGATCTCTGGATTACAGCTTTGGGGGCACACTGTAGTCTGTCTGATTCCTCCTCCAGGAAGTCTACTGGGATGAGTCTGGGTCCAGCCTGGGAATTTAAATTTAAATAACACCCCCTCCTCTGCCCTCTAGGTGATTGAAGTGTGAGGTCAAGTTTGAAAACTGCTGCTGCTGCTCTTAATGAAATTCAGGTCTCTGAGAGCGGAGCTGGAATACACACAGGCCGTTTAGAAAGCCTCCCAGGTGATTCTGATGTGTAGCTAGGATTGAAATCTCTGTGTCTTGACCAGCGGTTTTCAGTCCTATCTGCACTGGCAGGCAGATTCTTTATCACTAGTGCTATCTGGGAAGCCCAAACACCTTTACAGGAGACTGAGACTTGGGTTCGATCCCTGGGTTGGGAAGATCCCATGGAAAAGAGAATGGCAACCCACTTCAATATTCTTGCCTGGAGAATCCTATGGACAGAGGAGCCTGGTGGGCTATGGTCCATAGGGTCACACAGAGTTGTACATGACTGAAGCGACTTAGCAGGCAGGCAGGTACAACTTCGTGACCACTTATGGGCAGAAGCACTGGGTTCAGAAGTTCAGTAAAAAGTTCTGGGGTTCTGTTTATACTTCAGGTAGCAGCTGGAGCCAGATGGGAAACTTTGAAGTTTAAAAGCTCAGCTATGGGACATCCCTCTGGGGGCACCTGGTAGACACCCTATTAGGGCCAGAGAGTGAAAGTCGATTAGTCGTGTCCAGCTCTTTGCCACCCAGTGCCTGCCAGACTCTTCTGTCCATAGGATTTTCCAAAGGGATGACAATACTGGAGTGGATTGCCATTTGCTTCTCCAGGGGATCTTTCCTGACCCAGGGATTGAGCCCAGGTCTCTTGCATTGCAAGCAGATTCTTTACCATCTGAGCCACCTGGGAAACCCAGTTAGGGGTCAGAGAGACTGGGAAAGTTTGCTGGTTGGAGATCAGCTTAGCATTTGCAAAGGTGCCTGCCTGGAGCTGGGCTTGCCTCGGGGCCAGGGTGTGTACAGGAGAGTGCAGGATTGGAATTTGGGAATGTCCCTCCTCCCTCACCCCTTTGCAGTAAGTTTGGGCCTTTGTCCTGCAGTTTCCCTGGGGGAATTGTTTTTCCTAAGGGAAAGGGAAATGGGTGGGAATTGCCTGTGAAGTCCCTTTATTGCTCTGTTCCATCTTCAGGGCTTGCCCAGTGGCTGGGCCTATAAAGAGGCCATTGTTGTGTTCCTGGAAGGCAAAGGGGGGGCCTGGCAGAGCTGGACCAGGGTGAGGGGTGAAGAGGAGCCTCCAGGAGAAGGAGTAGCCCTGGGGGAAGTAGAACCACATCTCAAATCTAGAGGAGGCAGAGAGGAGGCCTGCCTGGGAATGGGAAGAGAAGAGGACTGCTTGTGTTGGGCAAAGGAGAGGAGGCGGGACTAACAAGTGTCTTGCTCCCAGGCCTCACCTGTCCAAGGTGAGGTCCTGAAAGGACCCACAGAGGAACTGACACTGAACTGGGGCTTGGGGTGAAAAGGGGTTTTACTCGGAGGGGTTCTGTCTTATAAACTGCAAAATGATTACCACTGTAGCTTACCTAACACCTCCATTCTATCACATAGTTAACATTTCTTTTTTTATGTCAAGAGCATTAAAGATCTACTTTCTTGGCAACTTTAAAATATTATTTACAGTTTTATTACCTGTAATCACCATGCTGTAATTAGATCTCCAGAACTTGTTAATCTTATGACCTAGTCCCATCCCCCGGCCTCCCTCTGCCTACCCCTGCCATGGGAGGAGGCTTCTTTCAAAGATAATCTGGATAAGGGGTGAATTGCAGTTGGCAGAGAAGAGAAGAGCCAGGAGTGAAAGTGCAGACAAAGATTGGAAAACAGAATGGGAGAGAAAGGGTGTGTCACTATGGCGCCTCCACACAGCGTCCTGGGTTGTGGGACGCATGCGCACATGATGCTTTGGGGAGCTTTGCCCGGAAGGTTAAGGTCGGGCCACACCTTGAATGGTTTGAATCAGCTTACCACGAATTTTACTTTTATTCTGAATTCTACCTTAAGTCACATGCTCCTTGGTGGTGATAATTACGGGACTGGGCTTAACTGGAAAATGTCTTTTGTCTCCCCATCCCTTTGACTCAGTGTCTTTTCCTTTCCCCATCTCCCTGCCCCTCTAGGTGTGGTTTCAGAACAGAAGAGCGCGAGATCCTCGCAAGAAAACAAAGAAGGAAAAGGCATGCCCCCCGGTTCCAGAACCCATTCACGGAAGAGTTGGCGCCGCAGCTCCAAGACCCAGTCACGGAGGTCTCTGTGCCCCCAGCTGCCCCTGCCAGCAGTGTCTTCTGGCGGCCCAGAGGGATGCCAGTTTATTTTCCTCAGAGCCAGAGAATGCTTCTGGTCAAGCTGGTTTTGGGGGGTATGTTGGTAACCTGGGCATGAATATGGCCTCGCATAACCTGCCGACTGCAGCTGATGAGCCTTCTGAAGACCTGCGCTGTTCTTTCTCCTCGAGCTTCAACCTCCACTATTTCTCCTCAGGCTTCAACCCCACAGTTCTCACGGCTTCCCCACAGACCTCTCCACAACCGGAAGCTGGCCGTGCAGAGACTTATGTGGCGGGCCCTGAACAGCTCCTGGCTCAAGGGAATGAGGCCCCGCAGGGATACGGGCAGTGTCCTCCCTCTGGTGAGCAGCAGCCACGGTGGAGCTGGCAGCCTTCGCCGGCTCCGAAGCCAGAGATGGAATTCGAGCGGCCACCATCCCAGAGGCTGGAGGCCGCTGTGCCCCCGTGGTCCTGTTGGTCACTTCCGCTGACTCCAGCCTCTTCATCCGCTCAGCCGCCTCTGCCCCAGGAGCCGTGTTCCCATCCTGCTCCTCAGTCCTCTCCGATGAAGGCACCTGCCAACGTCAGTAGCCGGTTCCATCCCTACCTCTGAGAACGGACCTTGGTGGGAGGCCCTGGTCACCCCAACCCTCAGCCACTGCAGCTGGGGAGCAGCACTTAAACTCCTGCTACAACAAAACAGTGGACGTAACCTAAGCAAGTATGAGTCAGGTCACAGATGAAATCAGCTAGGGCTCATCTGTACGTTTTAATAGTATGCAAAATTGAAAAAGGATTTGAAGATTTGTGTATTTGCACTGGAGAGATCTCCTAGACGTAATTTCTAAAGAAATGAAGTTGTCAGGATGGAAGGACATAAAGTGCAGGGGATATGGGCAGGCAGAGGACCTAAGGGGTTTCCTTAGATGGGAGGAAAAGGGATCTTTAGAAGTCCATCTGTCCTGCCTTTTTGTGGTTGATCAATATGAAGCACTTAAACGTTCTGTAAACCTTAGAAGGGATTGAGGGGTAGGGTGAGGGCTGATTTGTAGAAATAAACTCAATACTCACAGAATGGGACTCACTGTGGCTATTTCTGTGGCCTGGAATGGATCCCCCCAATTCTCTGCGTGCACACTGCCCACTTCCCTTGTCCAGCCAAGTGTGTTTTCCCTCTGGACTTTGAACACATCTCTGCTTCTAGGCAAACAATTTCCTGAAAGCAAGTCCCCCTCTCCCAACTCACTCTGTATGGCCAAATGCAAACTGTAGTGTAGAATGAATGGGTTTGAGTAGAGAGAGATATTGGAAGGTGAATGCAAATGCATCTCTTCTCTTCAGTTTACACAATGTAGCATGGGTCCCTCTGGTACCTACCCATCCATGCCAAGAGGGAGAGGGTGGGAAGCACAGTTGTGTGGAAGAAATCTGCTTAGCCAGGGGGACTGAGCCCTCAAGGTTGGAGAAATTGTATAAAGATGCTTCTTGTTCATGTGGCAGACTACCTTCAAGGTTACAGAGTAGCAAAAGTTAGCTTTACCCAGTTTATAAATAAGAATCTGGTGTACATCAGAGATGAACTCCAGCAGCCTTAAATTGCTCCGCACAGACTGACTTTAAGGAAAACGAGGGGTTGAGCACAGGCTGCTTGACCACAGAAATGTCCAATTACATATTTCACCTTCCTTGCTACCTTGCCAGTCTATGAAGTTACAGTACCAGCACACAAACTGTCAGGATAACTTGTAACAGTGCAGTGGCTTCTTAATGAGCCCAAATTCAAAGACTCGATCCCCTTTGTCAATATGGCGCAGGAAGGCCTCATAGCCTGAAAAACCTTAAGTTGGATCTACATTGTCAGCACCTTGGGTTTTGACGCCCGACTACTCAGGTTTCATCAGTAGACATCTTTCTAGCCTCCAACCCCATCCTTCACCCCCATTTTCCTTCCCAAATGGCAGTACCAGGTGAAGAGAGGATGAGAGTACCACCAGACCTTGGTGGAGGGCAGTCACAGGCTGCCCTGTGCCCACTGAGGGCATCAGGAAACTGCTCCTGTGTGTCTTCATCAGGGGATATGCTGAATTTCCCAGGTCTGGGCCCCAGTGGGACAGAAGCATAGCTGCATGGTAGGAGACTGAATGGCTGTCCTCTGTTCAAATGGAGCAGAAGTCTTGGCTGAACACTGACCTAAAATATAAGGCTTCTCTCTGGACCCCTGTCTTTCTGCCCCTATAGTGCTTTACAATGTATGAAATCCACATTGGAATGGGTTAATAAAGCATTAGTTGGCCCGTATATTTATCAAGTTGTAGTAGAGAAGACACTGACTCAAGAACTATTTACTCATATATGCCGTGGCAAAGCTGGCCATGGAATCTGCCTATGCTAAGATGATTGGTAAGTGATGGTCTTTCTCTGAAATTAGATTTCAGCATTTCCAAGTTTCTTGTAGGTGCAAAAGAAATAAAAGATGCTGTCTCTTGCTTTTTGTCTCTAGTTTTCCTACATTCTTTGCAGGAAATTGGTCCTCAACAAGGGCAAGTTCTTGGGAATTCCCTGGAGGTCCATTTTTTTAAGATTCAGTGCTTTAACTTCCCAGGCCTGGGTTCAGTTTCTAGTTAGGGTTCTAAAATCCAGCAAGTCACACAGTATGGCCAAAACAAAACCAAAAGCAAAACAAAAAGCAACTAAAAAAAAAAACAAAAACAAATGAAAAACATGAACAAGGCCTTTGTTGTTCAGTCACTAAGCCGTGTCTGACTCTTTGAGACCCCATGAACTATAGCACGCCAGACTCCTCTACCCTCCACTGTCTCCTGGAGTTTGCTCAAATTCATGTCCATTGAGTCAGTGATGCTATCTAACCATCTCATCCTCCACTGCCTCCTTCTCTTTTTGCTTTCAGTCTTTCCTAGCATCAGGGTCTTTTCTAATCAGTCAGCTCTTCACATAAGGTGGCCAAAGTATTGGAGCTTCAGCAAGATCTTTAGGGAATCAGTATTTGGAAGGAAATGATTTAGGATATATAACCAGGGTTCCATGCTCCTGTTCTCAGATGAGAACTCCCTACCTCCCTTCCTTTCCTCAGGCTCTTGCGTGCCTGTCTGGCAGGCAGCTGATCAGAGAAAACCTGAGGAATAAGGGAAGAGCCTGAGGTAAGACTGAGATTCAGTTCTGGCCCCACACTCTAGATGTAGAGCCTGGGCAACATTTCTTCTCTTAGAGCCTAGTTTTCTTAATTACCAGGCAGCATATGAGTGCCACTCAGGCTAAGATGATGGTTCTAAGCATAAAAATAAACACAGAAAAGAGACTGCTCTGCCATTAATACAGGATAGTGACCATGGACAAAACTCAAAATGCAAATGACATGTTGGGGGAAAAAGTGAGAGCATATACAGTGGCAGGGAAATTAATAAATTCAGATAGCGATGAATGATACCTCTCAAAAATGTTCAACATATTTAAAAAGTCATTCTAAATTTAAAAAAAAAAAGCAAAACTAAAATTAGAATTGCCATGGTATCCTTCGGTACCACTCCTGGGCATATATCCAGAGAAAACTTGCACCTCTCTGTTCATAGCAGCACTACTTACAATGGCTACGACATGGAAACAAATGTCCGTCCATAGAGGAATAGATAAAGAAGATGTGGGGACTTCCCTGGTGATCCAGTGGCTAAGACTCCGTGCACCTAATGCTTGGACCCAGGTTTGATCCCTAGTCAGGGAACTGGATCCCACATGCCACAACTAAGAGTTCTCATGCTGCAACTAAGACCTGGTATAGCCAAATAAATAAATATTAAAAAAAAAAAAAGATGTGGTACATATATATATATATATAATGGAATACTACTTAGTCATAAAAAAGAATGAAGTAATGCTATTTGCAGCAACATGGATGGATGTAGAGATTATCATCCTAAGTGAAGTAAATCAGAAAGACAAACACAATAATGATATCATCCATGTGAAATCTAAAATATGATACAAATGGGAATTCCCTGGTGGTTCAGTGGTTAAGACTTGGTGATTTCACTGCCCTGGGCCTGCATTTGATCCCTCATCTCATCAGAGAACTAAGATCTCACAAGCTATGTGTTGTGTCATGGCCAAAACAGAAAAGCTTGTCTATGAAAGAAACAGACTCACATAGAGAACAAATTTGTGGTTGCTAAGGGGAAGGGGGGTGGTAGGCAATGGATGGAGATTTTTGGGATTAGCAGATACAAACTATGCTATATACAAACTATATAGAATGAATAAACAACAAAGTCTTACTGTATAGCACAGGGAACTACATTCAATATCCTATGATAAACCATAATAGGAAAGAATATGCAAAAAGTATATATATATATACACATATAACTGAATCCCTTTCCTGTACAAGGAAAATTAAACCAACATTGTAAGTCAATTATACTTCAATAAAATAATTTTTTAAAAAGCAATACAACTTAAATTAGTGAAAAGCTATATTTTACCTCTTATATTGAATTAAAAATGAAAATATTTGCCATACACGGTCAAATATTTAAGGATATGCATAATAGAGCTTTGTTTATAATAGTAAAAATTAAAGGAATGAAAAAATAGAAAGGTTAATTATATGGATCTTCTAGCACATGAACTATTATGAACTCATTTCAGTGTCCTAAATGAAACATTTTCAACATCTGAGCTAGAACCATTTAGCTAATTAAATCTCCTATTTTACAGGGGAAGAATCTGAGCAGATAATTAGCTAAATCCCAATCTTTCTCCATTTCACCAAATCCCCCCAGCTAATTATAAATGCCTTTAAAGGCACATCAACACTGTTCAGATAAATCATAGGAAACTTCTAAATGCTATTGGGCCTGGTTTGGTTCAACATGCATAACACGTGTACAGGCTCACTCAGTAGCTCAGTCATGTCTGACTCTTTGGGACCCCAAAGACTGTAGCCCACCAGACTGCTCTGTCTAAGGGATTCTTCCAGCAAGAATACTGGAGTGGGTTGCCATTTCTTCCTCTGGGGGTGCTTCCTGATCCAGGGATGGAACTCGAGTCTCCTACATCTCCTGCATTGGCCAGCGGAGTCTCTACCACTGAGACACCTGGGAAGCTCCTCAGTACCCACTGGGGGTAGCCAAAGACATTTGCTGAGAAATGGCATCTTTGGGTTTTGTGGGCCAAACAAGACCAAGGGTGCCTCCCTCTCCTACCCCTAGGAAACACTCAGCCCCTAGAACACGTTTCACTTCTGGGAATTTCCTCTTACCTTTGCATCTTTGCAGCAGCTCTTCATTGCCTTTCAGGCCCCCTTCCTGGACAGTGGGAGACCATGACAGAGCAAAGGTAGGAGGTTGGAGGCCTGGGGCTCACACCTACATTTGTTTCCAAGGGAGACAAGAAAGGGAAAAGAAAAGAAGATGAAAACTGACCCCTAAGAAACTGACCCAAGAAACTAAGCTGTGGGGACTGCGGGTTTTCTGGGGAACGTACGTGGCAGCTGAGAGCCGTAAACACAACCCTGTAACTCCATCTGAAGTCTTAGTTTTGCATTCTGGGTCTGCCAAGTGAGACAATCTCATGAATAAAGAAAACCATTCCTGCTTACCTCACAAAGTGGAGTGTTTGAAAGAAGCTTGTGATGTAGTAAGTGCTATGTAAATGTAGGACACCTGTGCTTTTGTGCGGTGGGCTGGGAATGCCAGTTCAGAATTTGCAGAATGTTTGCAGACAACTGAGAAGTCAGCAAATAAAAAGAGTGAAGAAACATTTGCCCATAGACACAATAGCTCTCCATTTCAGAGTTCTTTCCAAGAGTTGATCCCAACCTTTTCTATCTGCTAAACCCAGACTGAAAATACATATTCCCCTTGAAGTGTTTCCTTGCTTCCAATTTCTCAACTTCTTGGAGACCTCGCGTCTGCCTGCTTCCTTTCCTCCATTCCTGGGGATCCAGATACCTCCGTGGGTTTGACCTGGAGAAGCGAGTAGAGTGTCCTCCCTGTCCCTGGCTTTTAAGTTCTTTCCTTTATTCCTTTATTTCTTTGTCTTGCAACAAAGTTCCCCACCTCACCTTCTCCCCTCGCCCTTATCTCCTTTGAGTAAAGGCTCATGCTCATAGGATTATAATCGCCATCATCCCGTCTCATTTCCACGGCTTCCCCAGTGGCTCAGTGGTAAAGAATCCACCTGTCAATGCAGGAGACTCCAGAGATTGTCAGTTCGATCCCTGGGTGGGGAAGATCCCCTTGAGGCGGAAATGGTAACCTGTTGCAGTATTCTTGCCCAGAGAATCCCAAGGACAAAGCAGTCTGGCAGGCTACAGTCCAAAGGATTGCAAAGAGTCAGACTGACCGAGCAGCTGGGCACACACTTCTCATTCCCAGAGATAGTGGGGAAGGGAACCTGGAATGGACGGATGATCAAAGCCATTGTTGTTCAGTCACTCAGTCATGTGTGACTTTTTGTGACCCCATGTGCAGCACGTCAGGCTTCCCTGTCCTTCACCATCTCCCGGAGCTTACTCAAACTCTTGTCCATTGAGACAGTGATGCCATCCAACCATCTCATTCTCTGTTACCCCTTTCTCCTCCTGCCTTCAATCTTTCCCAGAATCAGGGTCTTTTCTAATAAGTGGGCTTGTCACATCAGGTGGCCAAAGTATTGGAGCTTCAGTTTCAGCATCAATCCTTGCGATGAATATTCAGGGTTGATTTTCATTAGGGTTGACTGGTTTGATCTCCTTGCAGTCCAAGGGACTCTCAAGAGTCTTCTCCAGCCCCACAGTTCAAAAGCATCAGCACTCAGTCTTCTTTATGGTCCAGCTCTCACATCCACACACGACTACTGGAAAAAGCATAGCTTTGACTAGATGGACCTTTGTTGGTAAAGTAACGTCTCTGCTTTTTAATATGCTGTCTAGGTTTATCATAGCTTTCCTTCCAAGGAGCAAGCATCTTTTAATTTTATGCCCCAAATCTCAGTAATCAGCATGACTAATATTTTAATGTGATATTCAAAAACTATTAGTACTAATGCATTAAAAAAAGATGAAAGAAGAGTAAATAAAGATAAGCTCTCACAGTACTACTCTGAGCCACATCAGAGCCTGAGGCAAATGGGAAAATGTGCCTCCCTATCTATGTGTTTTTTTGTGTTTCCATTAATTATTTTTTTCAGAATGTTAAAATGGTTGAAAAAATATTGAGGAATTGCAAAGTAGGTTTATTCAACAAATAGCTGAGAAGTTAGTGAACAGCAGTCCTGGGGTGACATCAAAGGCAAATGTCAAAATGCTCCTGAGTGAGGATATTCTGAAAAATGAGATGAGCTTAAAAATAAAGGCATGACACCTCACACCTGTTAGAGCAGCTATTATTATAACCTCTACAAATAACAAATGTTGGTCCAGATATGGAGAAAAGCGAACACTGTCACATTGTTGGTGGGAATGCAGATTGGTGCAGTCACTGTGGAAAACAGTATGGAGGTTTCCCAAAAAACTAAAAATAGAACTACCATATGACCCAGAAATTCCACTCCTGGGTATATATTCAAAAACAAAAACACTAATTTGAAAAGAGCACGCACCCCAATGTTCATAGAAGCATTATTTATAGTTTCTAAGACCTAAGTGTTCATCAACAGATGAATGGATAAAGAAAATGTTGTTTTCATCACTCATTATCAGAGAAATGCAAATCAAAACCACAATGAGGTACCATTACACATCAGTCAGGATGGCTGCTATCCAAAAGTCTATAAGCAATAAATGCTGGAGAGGGTGTGGAGAAAAGGGAACCCTCTTACACTGTTGGTGGGAATGCAAACTAGTACAGCCGCTATGGAAAACAGTGTGGAGATTTCTTAAAAAACTGGAAATAGAACTGCCATATGACCCAGCAATCCCACTTCTGGGCATACACACTGAGGAAACCAGATCTGAAAGAGACACGTGCACCCCAATGTTCATCGCAGCACTGTTTATAATAGCTAGGACATGGAAGCAACCTAGATGCCCATCAGCAGATGAATGGATAAGGAAGCTGTGGTATATATACACCATGGAATATTACTCAGCCGTTAAAAAGAATTCATTTGAATCAGTTCTAATGAGATGGATGAAACTGGAGCCCATTATACAGAGTGAAGTAAGCCAGAAAGATAAAGAACATTACAGCATACTAACACATATATATGGAATTTAGAAAGATGGTAACAATAACCCTATATGCAAAACAGAAAAAGAGACACAGAAGTACAGAACAGACTTTTGAACTCTGTGGGAGAAGGTGAGGGTGGGATGTTTCGAGAGAACAGCATGTATATTATCTATAGTGAAACAGATCACCAGCCCAGGTGGGATGCATGAGACAAGTGCTCGGGCCTGGTGCACTGGGAAGACCCAGAGGAATCGGGTGGAGAGGGAGGTGGGAGGGGGGATCGGGATGGGGAATACATGTAACTCCATGGCTGATTCATGTCAATGTATGACAAAACCCACTGCAATGTTGTGAAGTAATTAGCCTCCAACTAATTAAAAAAAAAAAAAAAAAAGAAAAGAAAATGTTGTTTCATATATATACACTGTAATACTACCAGTCATTTAAAAAGTACTAAATTTTGCCATTTGTAGCAACATGGATGGACTTGGAGGGCATTATGCTAAGTGAAATAAGTCAGACAGAGAAACAGATATATTATATGATATCATTTATATGTATAATCTAAAAAATACAACAAACAAGTGAAAATAACATACAGGAAGCAGACTCACAGAGAACAAACTGGGGGTTACCAGTGGAGGGGAGAAGGTCAATAAGAGGTGGGGAAGAGAAGATATAAACTACTGGATGTAAAGGATAGGCTCAAGGATGTATTGTAAAACACAGGGAATATAGCCAACATTTTGGCCATAGTAACTTTGGGGAAAGTAACTTTTAAAAGTTGTATAAAAATTAAGAAACAAATTAGGAAATTCTCCGGTGGTCCAGGGGTTAGGACTTGGTGATTTGACTGCCCAGGGCCTGGGTTCAGTTCCTGGTGGAGGAACTAGGTCCCTCAAGCCTCGCAGTGCAGCCAAAAGGGTAAAATAAAAGAATAAATAAAAATAAAGGCATGAGACACATGCCTTTAGGAACATGATTTGCCTTGAGCAAGACTTAGCAGACACAACAATAAAGTTTTCCCATCTCGAGAACTTAATACAAAAGAGAAATCCGGAAGACTGTTGACTAGAAAAGAACAAACCTCAAGCTCTACTTAAGATGATTAACCATAACTAGCTTCTTGCTGTTGTTTAGTCAGTCAGTGGTGTCTGACTCTTTTGTGACCCCACGGACTTAGCCCCCCCAGGTACTGTTGTTCATGGCATTTCCCAGCAAGAATACTGGAGTGGGTTGCCTTCTCCAGGGGCTCTTCCCCTCCCAGGGATGGCACCCGCGTCTCCTGCATTGCGGGCTGACTCAACCTCTGAGCCAGCAGGGAAGCCCCAGTTAGCCGCTTAGGTTAGCCGCTTAGAGGCGATTGTGGAAATGCTCACCTTCCAGGAGACCGAAGCCTCTAGATGGCGCTACGAATGATGATAAAAACAGTCAACAGGGCAACGAGGGAACAATGGGAAAAATGTAAAACGCCCTCGGGGGTGTGTGTGGGGTGTGGAGTCTCAGGGTGCAAAACCCAAGATTTGGGTTCTGAGAACCCAGGTCAGAACCCTGCGACTACTCTTGATTACCTTTCACATGAAGTTCATTTATCCCACAGTCCGGTTTTCCTACCTTCTTAATGTCTCTCAGAGAGCTCTCTCAGAGTTCTCAGCATCTCCCGCTTCTGGTCAACATCCTTTCTGAACCCCTTCCTCTTCTATGGGGACCACGACATCAGCTCCCTAAGCGAGCAGATGCCCCCCGTATCGTCAGACACGATATCATGTCGTTTAGGACGACTTGGCCCAGAAGCACGTGTGATAGAGGGTCGCCTCTGCCAAACAAGGCCAAACCCAGTATCTCAATAAATAGGACGTTTCTATACACCATTACTAAAGTGAATTCAACATGGATAAGATTTAGGAAAATATTCTAAAACATGTGTGGCGCTCTTTCTGCATAATACTTAAGTTCAGAATCATGTGATAAAAATACATTCTAAGCGTGATTTTTGAATTTAAATGCCATACACTACATGTCAGGCAGATCTGAGTCTTTAGTTTTCATTTTCATTTTACCACATGTTGCATGTACTCATTTTGAAAAGTGGAGTGTTTTTTCAATACTTATGAAGAGACACAGCTCCTGCTCCACCCTTCCACACAACTGATTCTTATTCCTTAAATGCAAGAAGATATAAATCTTTTAGGGGCTTATTACGGTTTTATACCTACATTGATATGTGACAAGCTTGCAAGAGTACTTCTTGATTTCTAGTGTTCTGATTGTCTGCTTTCTCACTATGGTAGATGAGAATTTAATTCTTTAAAAAAGCTATTTTATTTTATTTTATTTACACTTTATATATGTATTTATTTAGGCTGCACTGAGTAGCTTTTGGGAATCTTAGTTCCTTAACCAGGGATCCAACCCCAGGTCCCAGAAGTGAAAGTGCCCGAATCCTAACCACTGGACTGCCAGGGAATTCCTGAGAATTTAATTCTTTTGGCACCTCAGTGTTTACTGCCCCCCTCCATTCTCTCTTCATAAAACATAATTTCTGGGTAAATTACAGTGTTTACATTATCATGATCACAATTTTCACAGTATATTAGTCATATTCATAGTGTGTCTGATTATGCTCTTTCTGGTACAACTTCTCTTCTTCTAGACTCAATTTTGTTGCATTTATTTCAGTTATTAGTCATTCATTAATTCTCCGCACCTTTGATGACCATGCATGCCATGCTAAGTCACTTCAGACGTGTCTGACTCTTTGCAGCCCCATGGAGTGTAGCTCACTAGGCTCCTCTGTCCATGAGATTGTCCAGGCAAGAATGGAGTGGGTTGCCATGCCCTCCTCCAGGCTCTGATGACCATATAAACCAAAAATAAACCAGATATTCTCAGTTTTCTTTTCCCCTGGAGGCCTCAGTTTCCCTCCTCCAATCTGTGTCAGCTGTTCTCTAGGCTTCTCTTCCTACTGTTATCCTAGAATTTTCCTACTCCATCATCTTGGGACTTTCCTCCCCCTCTTTCCTCTGTTGGAGCTCGCATTTTCTGGACCCCATATTGTTCTTTTTCTTGGATTTTTCTATCGTTTTGTGGATCTTAATTTCGAGTAACTTCATGAGAATAGGTCGTCAACGTTGATTTTTTTGAGATTGCATGTTTGGGTGGATATATACTGGCTGTAATATTCCTTCCAAATTTCAAAGGTAATTCTTGTGATCATTTATGCTTCGGCAATGTGAATTTCAGGGTCATACTGATTCCCAATGCTTTGTAGGTAAATAGTTTATTTTTCTATCTGAAGAAAATAAATGAGTTTTCTCTTCATTCTTTATGTTTCTGTGTGTGTGCATGTTAAATTACATTTATCTGGCTGTGGATTTGGTAGCTATTGTTTTTTTTGATAGCTATTTTAGGTTTGATAGTTAATGTCTTTCCATGTTAGAAAATGTTCTTATACTTCTTTGCTGATAACTCTATCTCTGTTTTTTTTTTTTTTTGCCTTCTCTTTAAAGATTTCATTATTTTGATTTTGGCTATCCAAGCAAATCTCTTAAATTCTATTTCCCCCCTATCTTTTTGTTCTACTTTCTATAAGAAACAAATGAAATAGAAATGAAGAGAACAATAGCAAAAATCAATGAAACTAAAAGCTGTTCCTTCAAAAAGATAAAATTGATAACCTTTTGCCAGACTCTTAAAGAAAAAATGGGAGAGGACTGCAATAAAATTAGAAATGAAAAGGAAGAAGTTACAACTGATAACAGCAAAAACGCAGAGGATCATAAGATAATACAACAAGCAACTGTGGGCTTCCATGGTCACTCAAACAGTAAAGAATCTGCTCGCAATGTAGGAGACCTGGGTTTGATCCCTGGGTCAAGACAATCCCCTGGAAGAGGAAATGGCTACCTACTCCAGTATTCTTGCCTGGAAAATTCCATGGGCAAACGAGCCTTTATTTTCTTGGGTGCCAAAATCACTGCAGATAGTGACTGCAGCCATAGAATTAAAAGACACTTGCTCTTTGGAAGAAAAGCTATGACCAACCTGGACACCGTACTAAAAAGCAGACATTACTTTACCAACAAAGGTTTGTCTTGTCAAAGCTATTGTTTTTCCAGTAGTTATGTATGAATGTGAGAGTTGGACTATAAAAAAAGCTGAGTGCTCAAGAATTGATGCTTTTGAACTGTGGTGTTGGAGAAGACTCTTGAAAGTCCCTTGGACTGCAAAGAGATCCAACCAGTCCATCCTAAAGGAAATCAGTCCTGAATATTCATTGGAAGGACTGATGCTGAAGCTGAAACTCCAACACTTTGGCCATCTGATTCGAAGAACTGACTCATTGGAAAAGTCCCTGATGCTAGGAAAGATTGAAAGCAGGAGAAGAGGATGACAGAGGATAATATGGCTGGATGGCATCACTGACTCGATTTACATGTGTTTGAGCAAGCTCTGGGAGTTGGTGATGGACAGGAAAGCCTGGCGTGCTGCAGTCCATGGGGTTGCAAATAGTCGGACATGACTGAGCAACTGAACTGAACTGAGGAGCCCGGTAGACTACAGACCGTGGGGTCGCAAAGAGTTGGATGCAACTGAGTGACTAACTCTTCACTTTAATTTCACTTCACAAGCAACTATATGCCAATAAAATGGACAACTTGGAAAAAATGGACTAATTCTTAGAAGTCAACCTTCCAAGACTGATCCAGGAAGAAATAGAAATTATGAACAGATCAGTCACAAATTATAAAGGTGAAATTGATTAAAAATCTTCCTACAAATAAAAGTCCAGGACCAGATGGTTTCACAGTGAATTCTATCAAATATTTAGAGAAGAAATAGCACCTATCCATCTCAATCTCTTCCAAAAATTGAGGGAGGAACACTCCCAAGCTTATTCTATGAGGTTACCATCGTCCTGATATCAAAACCAGAAAAACATATCACAAAAAAAGAAAACTACAGACCAACATCACTGATGAACATAGATCTGTGGCCAGAATGATTTTTCCCTTAAAAAGATCAGTACACCTACCCTTATGGGTAGTTCAAATTTTGAAACTATCTTTATATATATGTATATGTTGGTTGTGCCCATGTTTGAAATAGGGCAGTGGTTCTCGAGTTCAAGTTTCAACAGAATAAACGATTGTAAAATTGAGATCACTGGGATCCACCCCCAGAGTTTCTGACTGAGTGTGTCTGAATGAGGCCTGAGAACCTGAATTCTGACAAGCTCCCAGGCAGTGTAGATGCTGCAGTGGGGGATGTGCTTTCAAACCAGCCCTAGAGCCGCTCACTCAGCTATTTCAGAATCACTCCACAAGGTGGCGCAGTGGGAGCGCTTCTGGACAGGCTATTAGCCAGCTCTTCCTCTAGGTGGTCAGTGGGCATCTGTACCAGGGACCCTCCCCACCACCTGCTGATCCCCTCCTCCTCTTTTACTTTAAATTGTTAGGATCCAGCTTTTGCTGCGGCATTTCAGACCTCAAAAGTAATACAGTTTTAAATGAAACAAACTAGTAATGAATAAAGCAGTAATGAATTATGTCTTTATTTAACATAGGACCATATGCAAAAATAAACTCAAAATGAGTAAAGACTTAAATATAAGACCTGCAACCATAAAACTCCTATAAGAAATCATAGGCAGTGAAATGTTATACTTTGGTCTTAGCAAGGTGTTTTGGGGTTTGTCTAAGGCACGGTCAACAAAAGCAAAAATAAACAAATGTGACTACATCAAAGTAAAAACATTTTGTACGGAGAATGGAATCATTAATAAAGTAAAAAGACAACCTATTGAATGGAAGAAGATATTGGCTTGTAGGATGAGCAGTGGGCATTGATTCTCATAGAGAGGCAAGTGAGTTGGCAAAACAGGAACAGAGGCTTAAAATCATTATTTAAATGTATAAAGATAAGCAATAAGAGAATAAAAATGAATTGGGAGCTTATAGCATAGTAATTAGTAAAAATTGTGATGTAAGATTTTGAAGAAGAGTAACAGAGTCAACCACCAGAAAAGCATTAGCAAAACAGTTCCTAGTGTGGGAGGGAAATTTTTCTTCTACCAATGTAGGTCCCGGGGGTCAGGGGCCTGTTTAACAGGAGAGAGGTTTATTTCACATGCGTGCAGGACCACTCAAAAATGAGTGGCTCCTTGAAAAGCGAGGGTGAGGGGTATACACTGCTCTAACAAAAGCAGAGGGTGGAGGGGAGCGTGGGTGGGGCTCCTGCAGGAAGTGTGAAGGTTTTGATAGTTTGATATCAATGAGTTATTGCAGTTACTTATGATGTTGCAATGTTGTAATGATTAATGGATTGATGATACTAGCTAACCAAGTTATGAAACATTGTCTAAGTCTAGTTCTTGTAGTCCCCTGTTCAAGTTTCTAAAAATAACAAAGTGGGCGTTAACTTTGAGATGTTTTTGTTGCTCAGTCCTGTTGTTCAGTCATGTCAGACTCTTTGCGACCCCAGGGACTGCAGCATGCTAGGAGGACAGGCTTCTCTGTCCTTCACCATCTCCCCGAGCTTGCTCAAACTCGTGTCCATTGAGTCAGTGATACCATCCAACCATCTTGTCCTCTGTCTTCCCCTTCTTCTCCTGCCCTTAATCTTTCCCAGCATCAGGGTCTTTTCCAGTGAGTTGGCTCTTCGCTTCAGGTGGCCAAAGTATTGGAGTCTCAGCCTCAGCATCAGTCTCTCCAATGAACATTTAGGATTGATTTCCTTTAGGATTGACTGGTTTGATCTCCTTGTAGTCAAGGGCCTCCCAGGAGTCTTCTTCAGCACCACAGTTCAAAAGCATCAGTTTTGAGACATTATTAGACTTTAAAAATGTATTGATTAATCCTTACAGTCACTTCAAAGAAGATATGTAATTAAAATGTTAAGAATATGTGCCATCCACTGTTCATCCAGCTGGTGTTCTGTGCTTGCATGGGTCTGTGCAATGAGAGCTCACTAAGGCTGCTGGCTTCCCAGAGCCTTCAACATTCCTGCTCAGAGTCCTCAGACCTTGAGACAGCTAGAGAGCAAGTGCACAGTAATCAAGGTTAGGGAAATGCCCATGATGCACTTCAAGAAAGCCACGGGGGCAGCCTCCATCTTTAGATGAGGTGGTTGAGGAAAACTGTCTGACTGTAATAGTCAGGGTTCTCCTGAAAAATGGAACTGATGGCATGTGGATATACATATGTAGATAAGATGTATGTGAGTGTATGTGTCTATGTATGTGTATGTGTGTGTGTGAGAGAGAGAGAGACTGATTTTGAGGAATTGGCCCCATGATTTTGGGGGTTGGCAAGTCTGATATCTGAAGGGCAGGTTGGCAGACTGGAGACCCAGGGAAGGATTGATGCTGCCGCTTGAGTCCATAGGCTGTCTGGATTCAGAATTTCCTCTCCCTTGGGAGAACTCAATCTTTTTCTGAAGACCTTTCACTGACTGAAGGAGGCCCATTCACATTATGGAGGGCAATCGTGTGTGTGTTCATGCATGCATTCTAAGTCACTTCAGTCATGTCCGACTCTTTGCGACCCTATGGACTGTAGCCTGCCAGGCTCCTCTGTCCATGGGATTCTCCAGGCAAGGATACTGGAGTGCATTGCTGTGTGATGGAGGGCAGTCAGCTTGGCTCAAAGTCTACTGAGTTAAGTGTTAATTTCTATACTAAATAGCTTCACAGAACATCTAGAATAATATTTGGCCAAATATCCAAACTTTGTGGCCCAGTCACATAAACACATGAAATTAACCATCACATTGGAACAGGTGAAAATACTGAAGCATGACCAAGCTATGGGTGGAACATTCCAAAAAAGAAGACAAGCAACTCTGGCCTGGATGGGAAGGAGGTTGTTGGCACCACAGTGTTGCAAGAAAAATTCTGGGAACATCAGGCTAAGGCCACATCATACAGGGCTCTGAGGGGTAAGGCAGGGGGTTTGAATTTATTCTGAGAGCAATGGAGAACACATCTGTGCAGTGATAAGTGTCAGGGTTACTTCTGAGAAGATCTTCCAGTTCTATGTACCAAGTGTAAAACAGGGTGCCTTCTAGACAAAATGCCTTGCTGAGTAATGAATCCCAGATAATGGCTCAAATGGAGAAGATAGATATTAAATACGTAAAGTAGCCTTTTCCTTACACTCTCACTCTAAAGGATACTTTTACAGTCACTGACACCCTAACTACAACTTTCCAACGTTTTAGTATTATGTATATATATTTCTAAATGCATTTTAAATGACATTGTACTGTATTGCATTACAGGCCCCTAAAAATGCCCTGGTGGCAGTAAAGAACCCACCTGCAATGCAAGAGACACAAGTTCGATCCTTGGGCTGGGAAGATCCCCTTGAGAAGGAAATGGCAACCCACTCCAGTATTCTTGCCTGCCTGGGAAATCCCATGAACTACAGTCCATGGAATCACAAAGAGTCGGATGCAACTGAGCGACTAAAGACCAACAAAAGTGCTGAGACTAATATAGACAAATTTTCATTTAGAACACAGCTGGAGCGCAATTTTTTTTTTTTTTTTTGGTGATGAGGAAGTCAGTTCCTTTTTCATAATGATGACTATTACAAACATTTCTGGGAACTTCTGCAATGTTTTCTTCAGAATGCTTCATACAGCAGTTATCTAATTTCAAAGCAGTAACCATTTAGCACTTTGAACAGAGTGTGAAATAATTGACCTCTGGCTATCACAAAAGGCACACAGCTTAGTAACGGAGAGGTCAAACCTTCTATATTTATTCAGAATCCCCTCAAAGGACTATGAAGCAACACTTAAAAGAGTCCTTTAAAAAACTCAGCCCATGAAGCAGGGCTGAGTGTGAGAAGCAGGGCCCTCAGCCGGTGTATGTGGGGTCTGCAGTCAGAGAGCCTCCTTCATCAGGAATCAAGCGGGTTTCCTGAGAGGTTTCTATTTCTAGCTCCTTTTACAAAATGCATCTCAAGGCAGCTTGATTACCAGGGAAGTACTTGAGAAAACAAAAGCAAATGGTTCAATAAGTGGGATGAGAGTCTGAGGCTAGCGCTTTCTGGGCATACTCCTCCCGCCTACCACAGCTCCTTAAGCTGAAATGCCCATCCTCCCCTTGCCCTGCGGAAGGGTGGGGCCTCTCCTCCTGGATCTGGGAAGTGGCTAAAGCGGCCAGTACCAGGCTCAGGGCGAGGACATCTTCCCAGAAAGGCCTGCCTTCAGCCTCTTTTTGCTTCCTCTGCTATGGAGACGCCCACCCAACTCTGGCAGTGACAGGTAACATTGAGAAAATAAAATGAGGTCCTAACTTGTTTCCCTGACATTGTTTTTGTTTTTGTTTTGTTTAAATTTTATCCTGATGTGTGTACACAGCTATATGTATTATTTTATACTTATTAATTATTTATTTGGGGCTGCACTGGGTCATCATTGCTGCACGTGGGCTTTCTCTGGTTGCAGAGAGGGGACTCTCCTCTCTAGTTGCACAGTTTCTCACTGTGTGGCTTCTCTTGTCGGGGTGCACAGTCTCTAGGCACACAGGCTTCCGTAGTTGTGGCACAGACATTCATTAGTTGTGGCTCAAGGGCTTAGTTGGCCCTTAGCAGGTGGAATCTTCCCAGACCAGGGATTGAACCTGTGTCCCCTGCATTGGAAGGCAGTTTCTTATCTACTGCGCCACCAGGGAAGTCCTCCCAGGTGGTTTTGATAGCATTCCTGTTCATTTCAGGCAGCTTCTCCTCCTCGCTTCCCTGATAGCTCAGTTGGTAAAGAATCCTCCTGCAGTGCAGGAGACCCCGGTTCGATTCCTGGGTGGGGAAGATCCCCTGGAGAAGGGATAGGCTACCCACTCCAGTATTCTTGGGCTTCCCTTGTGGCTCAGCTGGTAAAGAATCCACCTGCAATGTGGGAGACCTGGGTTAGATCCCTGGGTGGGGAAGATCCCCTGGAGAAGGGAAAGGCTACTCACTCTAGTATTCTGGCCTGGTCACAGAGTCGGACACAACTGAGTGACTTCCACTTTCACTCTCTCCTCCTTGCTCTATCTGGAACCCCGGAGGGTATGATTTTTCAATGAAAAGGGATAAAAATACACTTAGTATTTGGGAAGGCAACACTGATACAGCATTGAAGGGCTTGAAGAAAGATAACAAGAAATGTCTTAATTCTAAAATTGAGGCATAAATTGTACCCCATAGTGCGTCTAATGCTGTGTTGCAGTTTGATCTTACAGGATGCCAAGTGGCAAAGTCAGCTGAATTCACAACAACATGTCATCACTCTATCAAAGTGAGGGGATTGATTGGAACTCTAAGAATTAGAATGGGAATACACAAGAGAATCCAAAATATCTGGACAACTATGAGTCCTGCCTTTTCCTTCCCCTCGGTTTTCCTTACTCAGCCGAGTCCTTCCTTGCATACAAGACCCTGAAACTCTCTTGCCTGAGTAAGTTCTGTTGCAAGGGGAAACCACTCTTCACATCCCAGTCCTTGCATGCTATTCTGGCTGTCTGATGGCCTATAATTAGACTCGGAACTCTACATGTCCAGGAAGTCAACTACAAAGTCAAACGCGGGAATAGAAAATAAGCTGTTTGTAATCAGCAAAATCATCAGAACGTGTGTGAGAATAGATTTTTAACCTGGCTTCTAGTTGCTTTACAAAGCTGTGTTAATTTCCGCAGTACAACAAAGTGAATCAGCGAAATGTATCCATATATTCCCTCCCTCTTGGACCTCCCTCCCCACCCCAATCCCACCCACCCAGATCAAAACTACAAAGAGGTATCACCTTACAGATCAGAATGGCCATCATCAAAAAATTTGTAAATAATAAATGCTGGAGAGGATGTGGAGAAAAGGAAACTGTCTTGTACCACGTGTGGGGATGTAAACTGATGCAACTACCATGGAGAACAGTGTGGAGATGCCTCAAAAAACCAAAAATAGAACTACCATATGACCCAGCAATCCCACCCACAGGCACATACCCTGAGAAAAACCAAAAAATTCTAAAAGACACATGCACCCCAGTGTTCATTGCAGAACTACTTATAATATCCAGGGCAGAAGCAACCTAGATGTCCACAGATAGATGAATGGCTCAAGAAGATGTGGTGCATGGATACAATGGGATATTACTCAGCCATAACAAGGAACAATGTAGGGTCACTTGTAGAGACATGAATGGACTTAGGGACTGTCATAAAAAATGAAGTAAGTCAGAATGGGAATGGATTATGGTTGTCTAAGACCAAGGAAAAAGAGAATATATTTTTATGTTGGGTTGAAGTGTCTATATGAGTGAACTACTTGAAGGCTGGATTCTGAGTTGTTTTGCTACCTCTAGGAGCACTAACACCACTCAATGTTAGGCTGAGGATAATGTGGATTAAAGATTTGGTTTACATGGACTCTTTGATTTCAATGTTGGTTCTGGGGAGGTGGAAGCCACGTAAGCACACGCAAATCTAATTTGATCACCATAATAGGCTCCAGGTCAGTTTGGGTGTTCTCACTCCCAAGGCCCTAGGAATGAAATTGGCAAGCAGTTTACTGAGGTTCTGTTTGATTTTTAAAATGGAGAACTTTCAGCTCTGGGGAATAGAGGCATGGACTGAACATCATGATGAGAAATCAAAGGCTCTTAATGGAACTAATCCACAAGCCATGATCTCCTGTAGTCTTTCAAGGAGGACTACATGATATTCTCACAAAACGTGCTATGAGTTTACTTCCTCACCTTTCCCTAAAGCCTATAGCCACTTAACAGAATAACTTTGCATGGGAAAATACACAGGGAATGTTCTCTGAGGCTAATACCCATAGACCAACTCAGTTACTGTGGTCCATTGGCCAGTCTGGGAGTGTGTAGAGGGGCTTATTAATATGATATATGGAATAGGATCCAAGTATACTACTTAGCTAAGTAGTCTACTAAATCTATTTAGCTATTTTCTGTATACATCTACCCTGTACTTACTTTCCCAGTTCCTGAACAGAGCGTTGGTTAGGTGACCTCACTAACTGGTGCAATTTTACCACTGGTCTCCTGGTCCAGGGGGTGAAGTTGTTATGGTAGAAAGCCCCACATAAACAGAACGAGATGGCAGAGGAGTAGGTGGATGTTGAGGTTATCTCCACAGATAAATCAGGATTACACCTTCAGACACAGAAGGCCATGCAGAATTCCAGCTGAGAGTGGACAGGAGTATCTGACCAGCAGAAAAGAATAGAATCACGCAAAACTCAGTAGGATGAAGGAACTAGGGGGAAAAACCTGAGTGTTCGTAGGACTGGACCTGCCCTCAGTGGGTAGGGGAATTGAAGAGTGGTCTGATCCCCACATCTGGTCAAGTGTCTAAATCAGAGGAGAAACATTTAAGGCTGAGAGTGAACAGCTGATCTGTGGCAGCCTTAATGGAATGAGAATCAGACAGTCCTTTCTATAGCCACACATACCAATCGCTTCTTGGCCTTTTGGCTAAGATCAAGTGTAGTATAGCCACACATACCGCAGAAAGGGACGCAGGTCCCCTGGAAAGAGCAGTGGCTGGGAGCTGGAGTTTAGGGATTGTGGAGCAATCCCTAAAGATTAACAAATTGAAAGTTAAAAACCATATGATCATCTCAATAGATGCAGAAGAAGTGTTTGACAAAATACTGCACTCATTTATGATTAAAACTAATTAAAAAAATGAGCATAGAAGGAACCTACCTTAACATAGTAAAGGCCATATATGATAAGCCTACAACAAATATTATTCTCAATGGTTGAAAAACTGAAAGCATTCCCTCAAAGACCAGGAATAAGACAAGGGTGTCCACTGTCACCACTATTACTCAACATAGTTCTGGAAGTCCTAGCTACAGCAATCAGAAAAGAAAAAGAAATGAAAGGAATCCAGATTGGAAATGAAGAAGTAAAGCTCTCACCATTTTCAGATGACATGATACTGTACATAAGAAACCCTAAAGATAGTATCAGAAAATTGCTAGAGCTAATCAGTGAATTTAGCAAAGTTGCAGGGTACAAAATCAATACAGAGAAATCACTTGCATTTCTATATACTAACAATGAAAAATTAGAAAGAGAAATTAAAGAATCAATCCCATTCTCATGGCATCAAAAAGAATTAAATATATAGGAATCAACTTACCTAAGGAGACAAAAGAACTGTACACAGAAAATTATAAGATACTAATGAAATTAATCAAAGATGACATAAACAGATGGAGAGATATTCCATGTTTCTGGGTAGGAAGAATCAATATTTTGAAAATGACTATAGTACCAAACACAATATATAGATTCAATGTGATCCCTATCAAATGACATTTTTTCACAGAACTAGAACAAAAAATTTCACAATTCATATGGAAACAACAAAGACCCTGAATGGCCAAAGCAGTCTTGAGAAGGAAAAATGCAGCTGGGAATCAACCTTCCTGACTTCAGATTTTACTACAAAGCTACAGTCATCAAGAAAGTATGGTACTGGCACAAAAACAGAAATACAGACCAAATGGAGCAAGATAGAAAGCCAAGAAATAAACCCATGTACCAATGGGTACCTTATTTTTGATGAAGGAGACAAGAATATACAATGGGGCAAAGACAGCCTCTTCCATAAATGGTTCTGGGAAAACTGGACAGCTACATGTAAAAGAATGAAATTAGAACACTTCCTAACACCATACACAAAGATAAACTCAAAATGGATTAAAGAGCTAAATGTAAGACCAGAGACTATTAAAGTCTTAGAGGAAAACATAGGCAGAACACTCGATGACATAAATCAAAGCAAGACCCTCTATGACTCACCTCCTAGAGTAATATAAACAAAAACCAAAGTAAACAAGTGGGACCTGATTAAACTTAAAAGCTTTTGCACAAAGGAAACTAAGCAAGGTGAAAAGACAACCCTCAGAACAGGAGAAAATAGTAGCAAATGAAACAACTGACAAAGGTTTAATTCCCAAAATATACAAGCAGCTCATACAACTCAATACCAGGTAAGCAAACAACCCAGTCAAAAAGTGGGAAACAGACCTAAACAGACATTTCTCCAAAGAAGACACACAGATGGCTAACAAGCACATGAAAAGATGCTCAGCATCACTCATTATTAGAGAAATTCACATCGAAACTACAATGAGATATCACCTCACACTGGTTAGAATGGCCCTCATCAAAAAGTCTACCAACAATAAGTGCTGGAGAGGGTGTGGAGAAAAGGGGATGCTCTTGCACTGTTGATGGGAATGTAAATTGATATAGTCACTATGGAAGGTGAAAAAACTAGGAATGGAGCCAGCATATGACCCAGCAATCCCAATCTAGGCATATACCCTGAGGAAACCAAAATTGAAAAAGACCCATGTATCCCATTGTTCATTGCAGCACTATTTACAGTAGCTAGCTAGAACATGGAAGCAACTTAGATGCCCATCAACAGATGAATGGATAAAGAAGTTGTGGTACATATACACAATGGTATATTACTCAGCCATAAAAAGGAACACATCTGAGTCAGTTCTGATGAGGTGGATGAGCCTAGAATCTATTATACAGAGTGAAATGAGTCAGAAAGAGAAAGATAAATATACTCTAACACATATATACAGAATCTAGAAAAATGATACTGAAGAATTTATTTTACAGGGCAGCAATGGAGAAACAGACATAGAGAATAGACTTACAGACATGGGGAAAGGGGAGGAGAGGGTGAAATGTATGGAAAGAGTAACATGGAAACTTATATTACCATACGTAAAATTGATAGCCAACAGGAATTTACCGTGTGGCTCAGGAAACTCAAACAGGGGCTCTGCATCAACCTAGGGGGTGGGGTGGGAGGGAGATGGGAGGGAGTTTCAACTGGGAGGGGATATATGCAGACCTATGGCTGATTCATGTTGAGGTTTGACAGAAAACAACAAAAGTCTGTAAAGCAATTATCCTTCTATAAAAAAATTAATTCATTAAAAAAAAGAGAAAGCCCCACATAGCCTTCCTTACTGTTGACAAAGAGCCAAAAGCAATGGCAAATGCCCAAGGGAAGTTCACGGGATATTGGCACTGTTCATGACTAAAGATGCAAGGATGTAGACTCCCACCATGGTCCATTTAGCTCTCTAATATAGCCAGGGCAAAAGGCAGATGAAAACTGGATAATGACAGTGGATAATTCCAGGTGATGTCTCTAATTGCAGTTGCTTTTCGAGATACAGCCTCCTTAGTGGAGCAAATCAAAAGACCTCCAGTCATTAAGGATGCAGCTAAAGATAAGGAATTTTTTCCTGCTTAATGCCAAATAACAAAGGAACTGAGAACTTTCTTTGGCTAAGAAGAACATCTTCAGTGTCTTGCCTCAGGGGTATTTCAATGCTCTGGCTCTTTCCCACACATTTCCCATTTCACTGACCTGCAGGACAGTATTCTGAGTCATTCACAGCATTGATAGCATCATGCTGACAGGACTCCAAGAGCTGATGTTGGGACACATGTGTTGGTGAGACACATATGCAAAAGAATGGAAGACGAACATTTTTCAGCCCAAACCACCAAGGTCTGTGTCCTTGGTGGAGTTTCTGGAGTCCAGCGTCACAGGACATTTGGGGATGTTGTCTCTAATTTGAAAGAATGTTGCTGTGAATTGTGTTCTTTACTTCTCAGAAAGATATACAATGCTTGGTGTGCCTCTGTGGGATTTGGAGGTAGTCTGTATCAAAGTTAAGTGTGCTGCTCTGAGTGACCTGAAAGGTTTCCAGTTTTGTATAGAGCACGACCCATGAGAAGGCAGTAAAGCTGATGGTCTACATTGCCTAGAAGGAGATAGGACCAGAGGTAAAGATCTATATTGATTTATGGGCAGAGCCTAGTCCCTTCCCAGGGACTGGGAAGGATGGGTGATAATGAGTGAGTAGTGTGACAAGATATGAATAGTACTGATTGAGTGTCCAGCAAAAATGAATATTTTTATCACTGACATTGTTTAGGATATCTAGAACATGGTGATAATAAATAGTAAATTTTCAGTTAGATTTATCCTTATTTTAAAATTGTACCCCCTTACTACCTCATATTCGTTGAGAACATTTTGGGTTTGTCAATAGATAGATAAATCGATAAATACCCGTGTGGTGCCCCACTGTGCATGGAGCTTTTAAGAATCTGGTAGACACCTAGAGATGGTCAGACAGAGTGAAGTAGGTCAGAAAGAGAAAAACAAATGTTGTGTATTAATGCATACGTGTGGAATCTAGAAAAAATGGTATGGATGATCTTATTTACAAAACAGAAATAGACACAGACGTAGAGAACAAACATATGGGCACCAATGGGGACAAGTGGGGGTAGAATGGATTGGGAGGTTGGGATTGGCATATACACACAATTGATCATATGCATGAAATAGACAACAAAAGAGGACCTGCTGTGTAGCACAGGGAACGCTACTCCAGGCTCTGAGATGGCCTAAATGAGAAAGAAATCCAAACACAGAGGGGATATATGCATACGGAAAACTGATTCACTTTGCTGGCCAGCAGAAACTAATTCAACATTGTAAAGCAACTATACTCCAATAAAAATTAATTAAAAAGAAAAGAGTCTGGTAGAGAAGATAGCCAACAAGCTGAAATGAGTCAGTCTTTCCCATTACTCTGATGTGTACCTACTGAACTCACAAATAAAGTGACAAAAGTCAGCACTGCCATTCGTGGGTGTTACCAATGACTAACCCTGTAACTGGCCCTGTGGGTTACAATCTGAGGCAGACTGGTAAAACTAGTGAGAGAATGGACTTCAGCCAGAGATCTGGAGGTGTGTGTAATAATTCACAAGGCATTAACTTTTCTTCCTAGGTGCATGGAGGGCATAAAAGGTAAATACAAGCTTTTGTTTTATTTCATTTAAGGGCATAGATATGAAGTGAGTATGATCATCATTGTCATCTCCCCACCAACTGTGCACTGCAGACGCGGCCTGTCTCCCCAACCCCACCCTGTGGGTTCCACCTGCCTCTTCCAACCCATTTACTGGCATCTTTCCACCTCCTGTCTTCTAGAAATCTGTCAGAGTCTTCAAAGGCTGATGGTCTCCATCGTCCACTCTGCTCCCTTTCCTTGGTTTCCACGGATTTACTCCCACTTGTACTTCTCTTGGATGATTTTAGTGAGGGAGACAAGGAAACCTTGTATCTCATTCTACCATCTTGAACCAGATGACTGGGCTTTTGCATACGGTTTCCCTTTGGTTTAATTACCACAGACATCTGTAGCAGTGCAGGGGAAATGCTGCATGCTGGTAATAGTACAGTTAAGTCCCCTACATACAAACCTTCAAGTTGTGAACTTTCAAAGATGAGAACATGTGTTCACACGTCCAATTATGTAAGTTAGTTCACACGTCTGGCATACATTGTCATGTGTGTGCACCCTCTAAAAGTGGTACACTGTACTGTGAGATTAAAAAAAATGTTTTCTTTATTTTTTGTATTTGTATTTTATGTATTATTTGTGTGAAAAATATTATAAACCTATTACAGTACAGTACTACGTAACTGGTTGTATTAGTTGAGTGCCTAGGCTAACATTGTTGATCTTACGAATAAATTTGACTTATGAATGCATTCTCGGAACAGAACTTTTTTGTACATAGGGTACTTACTGTGGTATTTCCCTTTCCTCTTGGATGGGAAAATCCCTGCTTTTCTATGAAAAATCAGGAAGAAATGTGCTGGAAAGAGCTGAGCAGCCATAGGAAAGAAGGGGGATGTCATTGTGAGTTCCACAAATAAGTTTTAAAAAACTCATGTAGAAGGGTATTTCTGCTCATCTTGAAAACAACACCAGAGCCTTATGACTATGTCCCTTGGGGCATTTCCAGGATAAAACTAAGACAGGAAAGTAACCTGAGAGCATTCCATTTTCGGTATCAATCAATATAGTGAAATTATACCCCTGAGCTGCAGCTTGTTGGCCCCATGATGGGTTGTGTGATGCCCACAAGGAGATGCTGGGGAAGAGATGTTTAGAAAGAAATGTTGGCTAAATTGCTCTGGGAACAACAAAGGAGAGTGGCAGCTCCCAGCCTCCTGGATCACTAATGTGATGTGCTGTTCAGAGGAAAATGAAACTCCAATCATTTGCCCTCTTCTTTCTCTAGATAACACCAATGGCTCTTTTTTTTTAAATTATTTTTTATTTTTAAAATTTATTTATTTGTTTTCATTGGAGGATAATTACAATATTGTGATGGTTTTTGCCATACATCAGTATGAATTGGCCATCGGTATACATGTATCCCCTCTACCCTGAACCTCCCTCCCACCTCCCTTCCCATCCTCTCCCTCCAGGTTATCACAGAGCACCAGCTTTGGGTGCCCTGTGTCATACATCAAACTCACAGTGGTCATCAGTTTTACATATGGTAATGCATATGTTTCACTGCTATTCTCTTAAATCATCCCAGCCTCTTCTTCTCCCACTGAGTCCAAAAGTTAGTTCTTTGTGTCTCTTTTGCTGCCCTGCACATAGGATTGTTGGTACCATCTTTCTGGATTCCATATATATGTGTTGCTGCTGCTAAGTCACACCAGTCGTGTCCGATTCTGTGCGACCCCACAGATAGCAGTCCACCAGGCTCCTCTGTCCCTGGGATTCTCCAGGCAAGAATACTGGAGTGGGTTGCCATTTCCTTCTCCAATGCATGCATGCATGCTAAGTTGCTTCAGTCATGGCCGACTCTGTGCGATCCCATAGACGGCAGCCCATCAGGCTCCTCTGTCCACAGGATTTTCTAGGCAAGAACACTGGAGTGGGTTGCCATTGCCTTCTTCTGTATATGTATTAAAATATGCTATTTGTCTTTCTGCTTCTGACTTTCTTCACTCTGTTTGATAGATTCTAGGTTCATCCATCTCATTAGAACAGACTCAAATGTGTTCCTTTTTATAGCTGAGTAGTATTCCACTATGTATATGTACCACAATTTCCTTATCCATTCATCTGCCAATGGACATCTAGGTTGCTTCCAGGTCCTAGCTCATCAATGGCTCTTTAATCTAGGAGACGTGTAACGTCAGAGTAGACATCTGCTGGGTTCTCTGCAGATTTGTTTTTGTGGTGTGGAGCTGCTTCAGCAACTGGATTCAGTGATGGTGGCTGAGATGGGCTCTACACCCAGAGTGGCTTCTCCATTCCCCTCCTTGTGAAGGCAGCACCTTTTTCATCCCCCCTCCCCTCAGTTCTCTTTTTTCCCTACCTTGAAGCACTTTGCATGTTGGAAGTGTTGAGGGAGAATGATTTGCAGTAACTAGACTCGTCCCTGTTTACTTTGCAGCACAGCGCTCAGACCAGTCAACCCTAAAGGAAATTAACCCTGAACATTCGTTGGAAGGATTGATGCTGAAACTGAAGCTCCAATACTTTGGCCACTTGATGTTAAGACCTGACCCACTGGAAAAAATCCTGATGCTAGGAAAAATTGAAGGCAAGAGGAGAAGCGGACAGCAGAGGATGAGATAATCATATGGCATCACAGACTCAATGGACATGAATAGGAACAAACTGGGAGATAGTGGAGGACAGAGAAGCCTGGTGTGTGACAGTCCATGGGGTCACAAAGAGTTGGAACAACTTATCAACCGAACAACAACAGCTTCCACGAGCCCCAAACCCCAGGAGTTTTTATTTCTTCTCCTAGGCCAAGCTAGAGAGGCCTGCTTGTTATGGCTCCAAGAATATCTGGCCCATCCCAGCCCCTGCAGCCCCTCCAGGCATCCTCTGAGATCATGGTTATTAGCCAGCCCACGAATCCTCCTCTGGTCCCAGTGAGCCTCCCTCCTGCTCCCTGGGAGACACCGTTTGTCATCGATCCCTTGCCCCTCTGCGCCTAGAAGGCAGGGTCCTCCTCTCCCCCTAGTGCTGCCCACTGCTCCCCCTCCAGGTCCAGGTGGGTCCTGTGAACGCAGTTGAGTTGGTCCTGTTCTGCTAAAAACCTCCCCACAGCTCCTGCTCCCTCTGCTGTCCCTGAAAAGCCTTGAACCTCAGGTCTTCTGCATGGGTCACTTCCTGTCTCAGTCAGCTTGGGCTACTGTAACCAAGTACAGTACCTGGGAGG
This sequence comes from Cervus elaphus, assembly GCF_910594005.1. Taxonomy (NCBI): domain Eukaryota; kingdom Metazoa; phylum Chordata; class Mammalia; order Artiodactyla; family Cervidae; genus Cervus; species Cervus elaphus. Next base: position 21,477,727 of record NC_057830.1, read on the forward strand.
CTTCAACAACAAACTTTTCTTTCTCACAGTTTTGGGGGCTGAGAGTCCAAGATCAGGGTGCCATCATGGCTGAAGGGTAAGTCCCCTTCCAGCCTTGCAGACGGTCACCTTCTTGCTGTGTCCTCATGGCAGAGAGAGCGCTAGTGTCTTTTCCTCTTCTCCTCATCCATCAGTCCTAGCAGATCAGGGTTCCACACTTATGACTTCGCTTAACCTTAATTAACTCCTTAAATGCTCTATCTCTGAAGAGGGTCACTTGGAGGCCTTAGGGCTTTAATGTATCCGTTTGTGGGGGAACACAATTCAATCCATAATAGTTCCTCTGCCCGGAATGTTCTCCCTTGGATATCTGCTAAGGCAATAGGTTCCTTACCGTTCAGACCAAGTTACATGTTGAATTCCTCTGTGGAGCTGTCTTTTCTGGAATCACCTGGACTGATTTGGAGAAATACTCATCACCAAAGCAAATTCAGGCTGCTATTATCTCAGGAATAGCTGGCAGAAGCTGGATGGTATAAAACAAAGGTACAATAGACAACAACCTCCAAACAAAAACCCAGTACGGTCATCATTTATAATAGGATGCCAACTTGGTTCCACATGCCAGTTCCCATGGAGCCTGAATTTCCTGACCAAATAGAAATTTACAAAGACACCACGGCAGGATCGGGGCAGAAAAAGATACAGACTGAACAGTCTCACAACTGGACATATACCCTGAGAAAACCATAATTCAAAAAGACACATGTACTCTAATGATCATTGCAGCACTGTTTACAATAGCCAAGACATAAAAGCAATCTAAATGTCCCTCAACAAATGAATAAAGATGTGATACATATATACAATGGAATATTACTCAGCCATAAAAAGGAAAGAAATTGAGTTAGTTGTAGGGATGCAGATGAACCTAGAGCCTGTTATACAAAGTGAAGTAAGTCAGAAAAACAAATATTGTATATTAACACATATATATGGAATCTAGGGGAGAAGGCAATGGCACCCCACTCCAGTACTCTTGCCTGGAAAATCCCATGGGTGGAGGAGCCTAGTAGGCTACAGTCCATGGGGTGGCAAAGAGTCAGACATGACTGAGCGACTTCACTTTCACTTTTAACTTTCATGCACTGCAGAAGGAAATGGCAGCCCACTCCAGTGTTCTTGCCTAGAGAATCCCAGGGACGGGAGCCTGGTGGGCTGCCATCTATGGGGTCACACAGAGTCGGACACGACTGAAGTGACTTAGCAGCAGCAGCAGCAGCATGGAATCTAGAAAAATGGTACTGAGGAACATATTTGCTGCCCAGGAATAGAGGTGCAGATGTAAAGAATGGACTTCTGGACACAGGGTGGGGAGGGAGGAAGGTAGGATGAATTGAGACAGTAGCTTTGACATATATACTCTACCGTGCGTAAAATAGTTAGTGGGAACCTGCAGCATAGCCCAGGGAGCTCAGCCCGGTGCTCTGTGATGACTTAGAGAGGTAGGATGGGGAGGGCTGGTAGGGGGGCTCAAGAAGGAGGGGGATATATGTGTACATATGACTGGCTCATGTTGTTGTATAGCAGAAACTAACACACCTTTCTAAGAAAATTATATTCCAAAATAAAAAAGATGCAGAGTCTTGAGAGATAGACAACTGTGTCATGAGCCCCTTGCCCTCCCACCTAAGACCTGGTGAGAGATGGCTCTGCTGAGGCTCTGGAGTGTGGGGACACAGTGACTGGGGGACACTCCTGCCCCTGGAAGCAAGGAGGGCAGAACAGTCAGCTGGCAATTTGGAGGGTGGAGTTTCTAAAACTCCATCAGGAGCCGGCCATCTCTCATGCCCCTTCCCCTCGTCTCTCTATGTGCTCCAACCCAGAGGGCCGTGGGCACAGGTGGGAGAGAAGGAGCTGGAAAGAGAGAAGGACCCTCCTTAGCCCTTTGGAAATCACTTTCATTGAGAATCTTTCATGTACAAGGAATTGTACCAATTCTAAGTTTTGACAAACCCGTGCCCTTGTGTCATCATCACTGCTGTCAAGTTAGGGATGTTTCTGTCCACTCAGAAAGTTCCAGTGGTTAAGAATCCACCTTGCAATGCAAAGGACACCAGTTCGCTCCCTGGTCTGGGAAGATCCCACATGCCTCGAGTAACTAAGCCCCAGTGCTACAACTCCTGAGCCTCAGAGCCTATGCTCTGCAACAGGAGAAGCCACAGCAATGAGCTGTGCCTACACACTACGAAAAAGAGTGGTCTCTGCTCTCTGCAACCAGAGACAGCCAATGCATAGCAATGATGACCCAGTGCAGCCAAGAAAATAGATCTTAAAGAAGAAAATCATTAGCGTGCATCTGGTATCAGCCTTGATGAGGTTTGAAGTCCGGTGAGGCTATTGACACCATAAAGTACTGATCCGAATACAGGCATATCCATCAGCTTCCCCTAACATATGGTGGCTTCAAACCACAACCATCGGTTGCTGTGCATCTGATTACAGAGTCATCCTGACTGGGCGTCCAGTATGGCTTGTCTCTGCTGGGCTGTCCCCTGTGTCTGGCCAGTGAAAGGGCAGGGGAGGCTGGCTGACACAGGATGGCCTTGTGGTATGATGCAGGGAGCCCCAGTGCCACGTGACTCCAATGTACAGTAAGCTCGTTCATATCTGGTAGTCTTGGGGGTCCAGTCATTGCAACAGAGCAGGCCCCAAAGCACATGCACCTTGCAAACTTCTTCTGGTGCTGTGTTTGTCAAAGCCCTATTGGCCAAAGCAATTTCACAGCCAAGTCTCATGTATAGATTCCACCTCTTTTTAAAAAATTAATTAATTAATTGTTGGCTGTGCTGAATCTTTGTTGCTATGTGTGGGCTTTCTCTACTTGTGGGGAGTGGGGGCTACTCTTCATTGTGGTGCACAGGCTCTAGCACAGGCTTTAGTATTAATAGTTGCAGAACACAGGTTCAGTAGTTGCAGCTTGTGGGCTTTAGAGTGAGGGCTCAGTAGTGGGGGCACACAGGTTTAGTTGCCCTGTGACGTGTGGAATCTTCCCAGACTAGGGATTGAACCTGTGTCCACTGCATTGCAAGGCGGCTTCTTAATCTCTGGACCACCAGGAAAGTCCTAGATTTCACCTCTTGATGGAATCATCGGGAGCCTCATATCTTAAGGGCGTAGACTGAAGGAGGAGATCACAATGTGGCCAATTGTACAACCTAACACAAGACAGTTATAGGCAATGCTGGGCCAGACAGGGGCAAAGTACAGAGTACTGTAAGAACACATCACAGGGCGCTCAGACTCACTGTGGGGGTGGAGAAGGGCCCTGTGTGACCATGGTGTTGGGCAGAGAGCTGAATCATGAGTCAGGAGTTTTGGGGTGCAAATGAATGGGGCCTACAAGGAAAAGCATTCAAGGCAGAGGGACCAGCGTGTGCAAAGGCCTTGAGGCATTCAGGATGGTCGCCCAACTCAGCGGCCCAGGATTGGGCAACGAGACAGGTCGTCAGGGAATAAACCACACTGGGCCTTGGGGGCTGAGCTAAGCGCTCGGAATTTCAATCTCAGAGGGGTTAGCGGCTGGTGAGAAGCATATTTGGGTTTTTACGATTATCCAGGTTGCAGGATGGAGAACAGACTGTGGCTGAGCAGAGCCTAAGAGTATGTGCAGGGAGATGAGAAAGAGGGGTGGCCAGGTCATCTAGGTGGTGGGGAGAAGAAAAGAACCCGAGATCCAGAAGCATGCAGAAGGTCAAACCCAGAACCCACATGAGATATAAATTGCACAAACTCTTTGTAGCTCCTCCCCTCCAGTGGTGGAGATCTATGTCCTCCCTTTAGCTCGGCAGGCTTGGGACTGCTCTAACAGAAATTGGTGGAAGGATTCCTGTGTGACTTTTGAGGCTGGGCTATAGAAGGCCATGCATCTTCTGCCTCCCTTACAAGGCACTTGTGGGGGCCTCCATGTAAGAAGGCTGCTCCACCTGAAGCAGTTAAACTAAGAGAAAGCCAAAGTTGCACAGAGGAGCCGCATGCAGGAGCTCCAGGCCCGGGGGAGCCCAACCTTTGAGTCATCTCAGTCCAGGCAGCAGATGGATGAGTAACGATGCCAGGGGATGCTAGCCCTGGCATTTGAGCACTCCTAGTTGGGAACCCAGATCCCACAGAACAGACAAGCCATTGTCTCAGGGCCTGGTCTAACTTCCTGAACATAGCATCCACAGACAGAATAAAGTGGATGTTGTTTTATCAGACTGATACTGGGGTTTATTTTGCAGTAATCTGTAACTGGGCTTCCCAAGTGGTGCTAGTGATAAAGAACCCACTTGCCAATGCAGGAGATGCAAGTTCGATCCCGGGATCGGGAAGATCCCCTGGAGGAGGGCCCAGCAACCCACTGCAGTTTTCTTGCCTGGAAAATCCCGTGGACAGAGGAGCCTGGTGGGCTACAGTCCTTGGGATCACAAAAGAGTCAGACACGACTTAGCGACTAAACAACAACAATAACTAGGACAAGGAGAAAGGGAGGGGAGGTGTTGGGAGGACTCACAGAGAAGATGGTGCATGTCTGCTGTCTTGTTTCTTTGTCAGTTAAAATTGTTTCTGGGGCAGAAGTGGGCTGTCAAAACTGAATGTGATGTACACACTGCTGTATTTAAAATGGATAACCAACAAGAAGCTACTTATAGCACAGAAAGCTCTGCTCAATGTTATGTGGCAGCCTGGATGGGAGGGAAGTTGGGAGAATGGATACATGTACATGTGTGGCTGAGTCACGCTGCTGCACCCCCGAAAGTCTCACAACACTGTCAATCGGCTCTACTCCAATATAAAATAAAAAGGTTTTTAAAGAAAGAATGAATGTGAGAAACCGGGACGCATCCCTGGTATATTGCATTAAGCAGCAGGTAATTAACTAAAGCTGTGAATGACTCTGTCAAGTCAGTGATGAGTGAGGATGGTGGCCGCGGGGCAGGTGTGGGGGACCATCCCAGAGAAGCGGAGGGGTCTGAGGCTGCTGACAACTGTCCACACAACACTGAGACGGAACCCAAGTCTGCTCCAAGAGCGTAATAATATTGATTTCTAGATCAGAAAGTACTCTGAGCTCAGGACAATGAAAAAGCTCCTTTACCAAAAACTTGATTATTTTTTTCTGGAATATTTATCCTTCATTTGTCTTTCCAAATGAGTAAAGAAAAATTCTCAAGAATATTTATTGCTTTTAATAATTTTTCTCTTTGGAAACTCAGCACTGAATTTCTAGGGGAATGAAAGGTACATGCCTGAAAGGGCTTTTCTCTTGTTAAAAAGCATGATTAGGGGATTACCCAGAATGCTCTGTTTTACATTTTCCCCATGGCTTTCATTATAGCTGCTTCTTTCTCAGCAGGTTCCATAATTATACAAATGTCTTAGCCTTTCAAGTGTTTCATTATTCATTTGTTACTCATCCAGAGCACCTAAGGCCTGTTCAGCGGTAGAGATAGCTTGCTCAATGCACTGGCCATGAATTAATTTTTGACTTGGGTCTTTTGTGTTTCCTAGGAAAGATGAAGTGGAAGATAGCATTTTACGTTGTGATTCTCCTTGCTTGCTGACCTGCCTCTATTCTTTGCTGTCTCTATATGTGAGCTTACACACTGTTCAGTCCTTGATTCCCTAGTTGCATTTACTTGCAGGTTGTAGGTTCCATCAATGAAAGCAATTTTGCCTACATGAAATATTTCATTCACTGTCATTGCTTCATTTAGGCAACGGTTTCTTTCCCAACCTGTGGATCTCATTGCCTGTGAAACCATCTACTTCTCCTATTTAGTCATTCTATAATAAAAGGTTCAGCAAAACGTTTCAAGAGTCCCAGTTTCCAATGATACATTTCACTTATATATAATTTTAGAAAAGGTTTTACAGAACTTCCTGCTGTATATCCTCAGTGATATGGATAAGGGGGAATAATTCAGTAATATGGAAAAGATAAAAACAATAAATTCTTTTGACAGAAAGCAACTAGTAACTTTTATATGGTTAATTATTTGGCCAATTTAAGTGTCATTTAGAAAAGTTTTCTTCCCTTGTGGCTCAGTTGGCAAAGAATCCACATGCAATGCAGGAGACCTAGGTTCGATCCCTGGGTTGAGAAGATCTCCTGGAGAGGGGAAAGGCTACCCACTCCAGTATTCTGGCCTGGAGAATTCCATAGACTGTATAGTCCATGGGGTTGCAAAGAGTTGGACACGACTGAATGACTTTCACTTTCACTTAGAAAAGTTCAGATCTTCAAAAGTTTTTTGTGTTGCTGTTGAGTCACTAAGTCATGTCTGACTCTTTGTGACCCCATAGACTGTAGCCCATCAGGCTCTTCTGTCCATGGGATTTCCCAGGCAAGAATAGTGGAGTGGGTTGCCACTTTCTACTCCAGGGGATCTTCCTGACCCAGGAATCCTGCACTGGTGGGTGGGGCAGATTCTTAACCACTGAGCCACCACGGAAGCCCCCTGTCCTCCTCACCCCATCCCTAATCCTGGGCCATCACTCATCTTTACTAGCCGACTCTTCATCTGTATAATTCCGTCATCTCAAGAATGATGCATAAATAGAAGTATACAGTAATATAAACTTTGGGGATTGTTCATTCTCTTAGTAGAACTCCCTTGTAACTTGTTGCACACATCAGTAATTCTCTTAATTGCTGAGTAGCATTCTGTGATAGGGGCTTCCCTGCTGGCTCAGTGGTAAAGAATCTGCCTGCCAATGCAGGAGATGCGGGTTTGATCCCTGGATTGGGAAGATCCCCTGGAGAAGGAAATGGCAACCCACTCCAGTATTCTTGCCCAGAGAATCCCATGGACAGAGGAGCGGGGTCACAGAAGGGTCAGACACGACTTGACGACTAAACAACACTCCGTGGTATGGAGAGATAGGAGCTTGTGTGACTCAACCCACTGAAGGGTATCTGGGTAGTTTCTAGTTTTGGCTATTATAATAAAGCTCTTCTGAAAATTCGCATACAGGTTTCTGTGTGAACATATGTCTCCATTTCTTTGGGATGAATACCCAAAAGTTTATCTTGCTTGGTTGTACAGTAATTATACGTTTAGTTTTGCAAACACTGCCAAACTTTTCCGATGTGAAGATAACGAATTTATATTCTTACCAGTATGTAACAGTGATTCAGTTTTTCTGCATCTCCATCAGCATTTGCTGGTGTCAATATTTGTTATTTCAGCCATTCTATTAGGTCTGTAGTGATACCCATTGTGGTTTAATTTTCATTTCTTTCATGACTAATGATGTTGAGCATCTTTTCATGTGCTTATTTGCCATCTGTGTGTCATCCTCAGGGAATCCCATGTTCTAATTACACCCTATTTTAAAATACAGGACAGAGAAATGCAGTGCATCCTGGTTCATAGAGAGTCTGCTACATATCGACCATCCCTGAGAGACTAAAATCCACTAAATCTTCCCCCTTTCCAGAATTTTACAATGTACTAATGTATTTCCAATGCATTCAATTTAGCAATCACTGACATATGCCCAGAGAGAAAAGAAGTCCTTGTTCAGCAAATGGACTCTGAAATCTGGGGCCTATATCTCTCATAACTAAGAAAGAGAAAACACATCTGTCTTTACCAAGATATCTTTATGCTCTCCTTTCTATAAACAGGCAGAGAGACAGCTAGGAGCATCAAGAGGCAGAGGGAGACGGGGTGGGGTAGAGCACATAGAACCCCACTTCCTTCTTTCTTCTTGTACTTAGAACTGAAAATTTCACTTCAATCCAGAGTGGTCACCCAAGTGCAATTTCCCTTGTTTTGGCTCCACATCTGTATTTTCAGCGAGCATCAGGGTCATTCTTCTCTTCTCCTAAACTTGGGAAACAGCGCCTTCTCCTGTTGTGCATCTGTCAGTCCCCTGTAACAAGGGAGGTTCTCAGGGAGATGAACTTTTAGGCCTTGAGAAGGTTTACGGAGTCATTTAGTGCGGACACCATCATGGCCTCGTCAACCTGAGGTTAATGGCAGCCACCAACGTTCATCAACGTTCATCAGTATCCCTGTTAAAACATCCAGTTGGACTACTCATGTGCATGTGCAGAGGAGGGAAGCGTGTGTGGGTCCTTCAACTGTACACGTCCTATTTGTCTCACAGGATCTAACCATATGTTTCTTACTTCCTTACCATATTATGCACATTTTATAAACACACATTCTTTGGCAGAGGGATATAATAGGATTTGTTAACACTAGAAATTGCAGGTTATCTAAGAAAGTATTTCTAAAATAATCTAAGACATTCTCAAAAATCCTAGTCAGGGAGCCCTCTGCCCCATACCTCAGGAATTAAGTTTCTAAAAGAAAGGTGAATGTTTTCCTGAAGTCCTAATTGGCCAAAAGCACAATAAAACCCACTTCAGTTAGATTACTCCTACACTGTGGTCAATTTTAATTGCAGACAGTTTTAATCATGTCTTCTCTGAAAGGGGCCCCCAAAGCCCCGCCACTTCCACCCCACCTCATGTTTTCACACACAGAGCCTAGATAAGAAAAGCAGCCTGCTCTAAGGCCCCAGCTGCGGCAGGGAAAAACCAAGGATCACGTTCTCCTAATATTAAGCCTTGGGAGATTTTGAGTTGCCTTTTCCCTCACTCAGTTGCACAAACACTCAGATAAGAATTTGCTAGAATGAAGCGCTCAAGACAAGCCATAGGGTGGATTTGTCCAAAGATCTGTGTGTGTCATGGAGGGGCGTGGACCCCGTGTCAACAGGAACATCTCCAGGCAAATTCTTCAGTCCTTGGGAAGAAGATCATCCTAGATAGGTGCCTGTCCTCAGGCCTCAGGAGGAAAGAAAGGAACATTCAACACTTTTGTTTCTGGGTATGAGACTGGATTTCCCCTCTGTATTCCTTGTCACTCAGATCACTCGAAATGTGCATTTATAACAGCTTCAACAACACAGGCACACACACGAGGACTCCAGGGTCTATCAAAATCCCTTGTCTGAACTTCCGGTCAGTAGGCAGCGTTCCTGGCTTGGTGTGGGTGGCCCATGTCAGGACCCAGCCTGAAGGGGCATCCATCTCCAGTGGCGGGCCTTGTACTGTGCTGCCGTGGTAGCTGATGGCCACGTGTGGCTGCTAAGCCCTTGCCCTGTGGGTGGCTGGCTGACCTTGAGATGTGCTGTAAGGGCAAAATACACACTGGAGTGTGAAGGCCTCTTACGAAAAACATGTAAAATATCTCATCAAAGTGTTCTCTGTCAATTTCATGTCAACATAATATTTGGTATATATTGGGGTAACCAAATTAAGTTTATCTGTTTCTTTTTAGTTTCATAAGGTGGTGACTAGGAAATCTAAACTCACAGGTGTGATTTTGTTCTGTTTCTGTGGTCCTGCGGCTAAGATGGTCATACCACCCCCTCCCGCTCCTCCTTCACTGCTCAGGACTCACCTCCACTGATAATTGCACCTGACCCCGCTGTTGCCTTGCCTTTCTGTATTTTTGTTCATAACTTTTACCTTACCTGACTTTTCATTTGTTATTATTTGTCTCTCCCACTGAAATGAAAGCAGCGAAAGGCAGGGACCTTGAGAGACGCTGTAATGACAGCACTGAGGATGTTGCTGGCCAAAATCTTGGCTTTCTCTGGAGGAGAGGGGAAGATGGTAGGCTCACGCCTCAAAAACTGTGCCCCACCCCGGCTTCATGAGGAGTCTAGGGGCGTATATAAAATGAGGGCTCACTGTTAGGAGTCGGTGACGAGGAACAAAGGTGTTGGGATCTTGATTTCTTCCTCTTACATGGTTTCACAGACAGTCATAGGCTGGCTTCAGTAACTCAGTAATTGAGTCTGGCGGTTTGATGGCTCTGTGGCCTTCTTTCTTATGTGTAAAAAGAAGAACTTTAAAGGGAAGAGTGTTGTAAACACCAGATGCAGGACGCATTTAGTATAGAGTCAAAGGAAAATAGATGTGAAGTATGCCTCCTGCAGAGTCATGGGGCAAAAAAGCACACTTTGGGCTTCCCTAGTTGTTTAAGAATCCACCTGCAACGCAGGAGACCCAGGTTCAATTCTTGGATCGGGAAGATCCGCTGGAGAAGGAACAGGCTATGCACTCCAGTATTCTTGGGCTTCCCTGTGGCTCAGCTGGTAAAGAATCTGCCCGCACTGCGGGAGGTCTGGGTTTGATCCCTGGGTTGGGAAAAGCCCCTGGAGAAGGGAAAGGCTACACTCCACTATTATGGCTTGGAGAACTCCATGGACTGTCATAGTCCATGGGGTCACAAAGAGTTGGACAGGACTGAGCGATTTTCACTTTCAAAGCACACTTGGCTATTGACATTCCAAGTTAGGAAGGTTCAGGCAACTCACTGTTCTCTTTATCTTCTTTGTTCTCAGGAAAGTGAAAGAAAAAACTAATTCCTGTTTTTTTACTTCCTTTCACTGCTACTTAAGAATAAGCATTTGCTGAAAGAGTGAATTCATATAGTACAACTCTTTAGGAGAAAGTTGCAGTTGAGTTGATGTTTTTGCTTAGTCACTTCAGTTGTGTCCAACTCTTTGCAGTCCCACGGACAGTAGACTGCCAGGCTTCTACGTCCATGGGATTTCCCAGTCAAGAATACTGGAGTGGGTTGCCATTTCTTCCTCCAGGAGATCTTCCCAGCCCAGGAATCAAACCCGGATCTCCTGCTTGGCAGGTGGATTCTTTACCACTGAGCCACCTGGGAAGCCCTGAGTTGATGACCAAGGGCTATATTTTGCTAACAACTAGAAAAAACAAGAATGGGAGTTGACTGTGGCTCAGATCATGAACTTCTTATTGGCAAACACAGACTTACCTTGAAGCAAGTAGGGAAAACCACTAGACCATTCAGGTATGACCTAAATCAAATCCCTTATGATTATACAGTGGAAGTGAGAAATAGATTTAAGGGGCTAGATCTGATAGATGGAGTGCCTGACAAACTATGGATGGAGGTTCATGACTTTGTACAGGAGACAGGGATCAAGACCACCCCCAAGAAAAAGAAATGCAAAAAACAAAATCGCTGTCTGAGGAGAGCTTACAAATAACTGTGAAAAGAAGAGAAGCAAAAATTAAAGGAGGAAAGGAAAGATATACCCATTTGAATGCAGAGTTCCAAAGAATAGCAAGGAGAGATAAGAAAGCCTTCCTCAGTGATCAGTGCAAAGAAATAGAGGAAAACAATAGAATGGGAAAGATTAGAGATCTCTTCAAGAAAATTAGAGATACCAAGGGAACATTTCATGCAAAGATGGGCACAATAAAGAACAGAAATGGTTTGGACCTAACAGAAGCAGAAGATATTAAGAAGAGGTGGCAATAATACACAGAAGAACTGTACAAAAAAGATCCTCATGACCCAGATAATCACAATGGTGTGATCACTCATCTAGAGCCAGACGTCCTGGAATGTGAAGTCAAATGGACCTTAGAAAGCATCACTACGAACAAAGCGAGTGGAGGTGATGGAATTCCAGTTGAGCTATTTCAAATCCTGAAAGATGATGCTGTGAAAGTGCTGCACTCCACATGCCAGCAAATTTGGAAAACTCAGCAGTGGCCACGGGACTGGAAAAGGTCAGGTTTCATTCCAATCCCAAAGAAAGGCAATGCCAAAGAATGCTCAAACTACCGCACAACAGCACTCATCTCACACGCTGGTAAAGTAATGCTCAAAATTCTCCAAGCCAGGCTTCAGTAATACATGGACTATGAACTTCTAGATGTTCAAGCTGGATTTAGAAAAGGCAGAGGAACCAGAGATCAAATTGCCAACAACGACTGGATCATTGAAAAAGCAAGAGAGTTCCAGAAAAACATCTATTTCTGCTTTATTGTCTATGCCAAAGCCTTTGACTGTGTGGATTACAATGATCTATGGAAAATTCTGAAAGAGATGGGAATACTAGACCACCTGACCTGCCTCTTGAAAAATCTGTATGCACGTCAGGAAGCAACAGTTAGAATTGGACATGGAACAACAGACTGGTTCCAAATAGGAAAAGGAGTAAGTCAAGGCTGTATATTGTCACCCTGCTTACTTAACTTATATGCAAAGTACATCATGAGAAATGCTGGGCTGGAGGAAGCACAAGCTGAAATAAAGATTGCAGGGAGAAATATCAATAACCTCAGATATGCAGATGACACCACCCTTACAGCAGAAAGTGAAGAAGAACTAAGGAGTCTCTTGATGAAAGTGAAAGAGGAGAGTGAAAAAGTTGGTTTAAAGCTCAACATTCAGAAAACTAGGATCATGGCATCCGGTCCCATCACCTCATGGGAAATAGATGGGGAGACAGTGGAAACAGTGGCTGACTTTATTTTTTTAGGCTCCAAAATCACTGCAGATAGTGACTGCAGCCATGAAATTAAAAGACGCTTATTCCTTGGAAGGAAAGTTATGACCAACCTAGACAGCATATTGAAAAGCAGAGACATTACTTTGCCAACAAAGGTCCATCTAGTCAAGGCTATAGTTTTCCAGTAGTCATGTATGTATGTGAGAGTTGGACTGTAAAGAAAGCTGAGCACCGAAGAATTGATGCTTTTGAACTGTGGTGTTGGAGAAGACTCTTGAGAGTCCCTTGGACTGCAAGGAGATCCAACCAGCCCATCCTAAAGGAGATCAGTCCTGGGTGTTCATTGGAAGGACTGATGCTGAAGGTGAAACTCCAATACTTTGCCCAACTGATACGAAGAACTGCTTCATTTGAAAAGACCCTGATGCTGGGAAAGATTGAGGGCAGGAGGAGAAGGGGACAACAGAGGATGAGATGGTTGAATGGCTTCACCGACTCAGTGGACATGAGTTTGGGTAAACTCTGGGAGTTGGTGATGGACAGGGAGGCCTAGTGTGCTGCGCTCCATGGGGTTGAAAAGAGTCTGACACGACTGAGTGACTGAACTGAACTGGATTAAGCATATATTAATTTTGGAATTAAAATGCATTTCTTCTTTTTGTCAGACTTCAGATGTTTTCACAAGCCCTAGAAAGACTTATAGCTCCTGGCACAGGCCCTTGAGACTAATGATCCATTGGGATCTATTCCCATTTTGTTTCTTTGGATTTTTGTGCCCAGTGACTATCAGGGATCTGAACCATGGTCATGAATGGAAACTCTATATTTAAAGGCTATATGTTTAAAACCAAGAGTTGGCAGTGGATGGCTTGACGAGGACATGGGATGGTTGCCATTGATCTCTACACCTTAGCGTCACATTTTGACCAGAAGGTAACCCTACCAATGAGTTAGCAGAAGAGGCTACCCCAATTCCTCTTCATTACTTTGCTGTGCTTGGTTAATTTGGCATCTCTACTCTCCTATCTTGGGGTTTAAATGCTTAAAATGGCAGTTTCCCAGGGAGAGGTCCAGAGGCCTGGAATCCTGGAGAAGAATCAGGCTTCTACTTTAGTAGAAAGGGTTAAAGAAAAGTTGATAGGAAGACCAGGGATGATCCTACAGTGCTTTAACCCTCTGCCCACCAGCACCCTGGCCTTCCATGTTGGGTCAGAATATGAAATATCTGGACCTCAAGACCTGTCATGAAAATCCACTCTGGGTCATTTTCCCCTCTGGTCTGTATTGAAAGTCCATCTCCAATTGCTGACCTTCAGCTCTGCCATCTCCCACCTCCTCTCCCTCCTCCTGACGGTAACTCTGCTTGCCTGTGCATTCTCTGACAGTCCCGGTATGCCAACTGTTGTACTGTCCTTCTGTTCTTTTCAAGGTACTGTACTGTAAGATTAAACATGTTTTATTTTTTGTGTGTTTGTTTTTTTATGTATTATTTGTGTGAATAGTGTACAGTACTATATAGCTGATTGTGTTAGTAGGCTAACTTTAGTGGACCTGGGAACAGATTGGATTTGTGATCGTACTCCTGGGATGGAACTCGTTCGGATGTAGGGGGCTTGCGGTAGTCATCTGCTTTTATTTCCCTATTCATTTCAAAATGTAAAAATTATTCTTAGTTTGCAGACCACGTGAAAAGAGATGGTGGGCTGCAGTTTGCTGCCTTCTATTCTAAAATGTCAATGATTATGACTCCAAATTGGTAGGAATAGCTTTGGTGGTGGTGTTCACAGTTACCAAGTGCCCACAGAGGAAGGGTGTCAGCTCTAAGAAAATTTCTTCTCAACAAAGCTAGACAAATGGAAAAAACATAAATTTTGCTTAAAAATCTATTTCTGCCTGTTCCAGTTATATCCGTCTGCTGTCCGCTCCCCTGTTTTGCTTCCACTCAGCATCTCTCAAGGTGAACGTGAGCAATCACGTACCCTCCCCCCTTGTCTGGTGTGTGCCCCCCTCATCAGCCTCCTCTAGACTCACCCGGAGCCCACCTTTCCTCAGCAGGTCTCCCACCTGAGCATGGTCTTGTGGCCACTGGTCTCCTGGCTGCTGCCTTCTACTTTCTGTCTGTCCTGTACCCCACTCCAAAGAGAGCATCTGGGCAGCATCCTGATTTAACCTTGACTTCCCCATGGGTTGGAATGCCAATTTCCTCTTCTTGGCAGATATGCTTTGCTCTTAGGAGTCCAGGTGACTAATTTGTAGCCCATGGAATGTGAATTCTTTATCTTCTGTGCCTCAGTACCCATGTCTGTAAAATGGGAATGATTGTATGTGTCTGGGGGCGGGGTTTGCTGAGAAACCCTTGCAGGTACAACCAGGATGTGTGAGAAATGTTAGTTTCTTCTCCCACCTCTGCTTACTGGTTTCATCCTGAGCCTGAGAGTTCCAGAAGATCCTCTGTTCCTCTGTGACTAGTTCTCAAATGCGTGCATGGGTGCTCCATCCTGTCCCACTCTTCGGTCCAAAGGACTACATGGACCCCATGGACTGCAGCCCGCCCACCAGGCTTCTCTGGGCATGGAATTTTCCAGGCAAGCATATTGGAGTGGGTTGCTATTTCCTTCTCCAGAAGATCTTCCTGACCCAGGGATTGAACCCGTGACTCCTGCATTACAGACTTATTCTTTACTGCTGAGCCACAGGGAAAGCCCAGTCTGTTTCCGCCCGGTTTCAAACCGGGAATCTTCAGCATGGTGAGGCGAATGTGATAACCACTACGCTATAGAAAGGAGGCGGGTAAAGGAAAGCAAATATATAACTCTTATTTTCATCACTCCTTGGATGTTGTGGCCCTGAGTTCCCATGCTGTGGTTGCCTTTTGCTCAGGGTGTCCACCTCTGTCTCTCTCAGGCAAATTATCTTCTCCCCTTTATGCAGCTTCTTTTTCTAATAAAACTTTCAACATTTACACATTTAGAATGGAGAGATCTATGGTTTGCCAGTTTGGCATATTTTAAAAGAACTGAATGTGTAATAAAATCACTTTGAAAGAATAGTGTGTGGAAGAACTGTTTTGTAGCAAATGTTAAAAACTCAGTGATAAAAGCTTTTCAGACAAATAAAAGGAGGAGAGAGTTCCAGGAACTGTGATCCTCATTTAAAATAAGCTTTTCATTCCTTAAACTACTACTGATGCTAATGCTTATCTTGGTAGAGATTTATGAGGGATAAATCCACACTTCGTTTTCTCATTGGTGCAGAACAGTTTTCAGTACTGCTACTGGCAACTTGAAATGAAAGAAACTATAATTTTGATAATTTTGAATGAACTATGTGACAGTTTCTTTCAAAGGGAATGAGGGTCTTCATGTTAGAAGATATCTAATTCTTTTTGATATCTAATTCTGGAGATATGTGTGCTGGAATGTGACCCCTAAAAGAGGCGGCCGGAAGAAGATGGTCTCCGTCCTCACATTTCCAGTGGGGAGTGGCCAGAGCTCAGATGCTGGGCTGAAAGGTCTGGCTTCCCAGAGATCCGCCAGTCTGGTGTGATGGCTTCCCAGGCGTGAACCTGTGAACCTACCCTCTGTAAGGTTTTCGTCCAGGGCCCATGGACCTGCCTTTTTCCTTTTAGGAGTGGGGCTGTGCAGTGGTGGGTAGTCTACAGAGATAAACCTGCAAGGTCTGTTGCTCTGGCCACACCAGTGTCAAGAGGGGTTTGCTGCCCGTCTTCCCATAAACTAGAAAATTACCACTGCAAGATCTGGGCTGAGATTTCCAGCGAGAGGACGCCAGTGCAACCAGATCCAGGTGTAGAGGAACAGAGGTGAAAAGTCTGGTGGGATGCTAACCTTCAGACATGCTGAGCCCAGCATGAAATGCCCATCAGAACTTTTGGGTCAAGTAACTTTGGGTTGAAAATGAAATTTTATGGAATAAATTAAAGCAATTAAAAATTTTTTTATAGGAAGTGCTGAAACTTTCATGAAATATCTGTTTGATTAGGGAAAGATTTTAGGGAAGGCGAGACAAAAATTACTCAGGAAATTTTCTCCTTGAAGAAAATGTTTTCCAATGGAAAATGATATGTAGAGAGGGTCTTTAGGTGTATTGCTGGAGGGCTGACCCCAGAATTTTCTGTCCTCTTGATCAAGCACCAATATTAAAGGCTTGATCCCACTGTGACACCAAAGGGGGTGCCTGCTGACTACTCAGGTGGTATTCTCCTTGGCACTGGCTCCCCGATAGAGCCTTTACTCCAGGGTGGCGTTCCCAGTTATTTTCCATGTACCCATAGGTGTAAACTCAAATTAACCAAACTCTTAAGAGACTGATGTATAAACCAAAGAAGCCAATTTATTACTTTCTAGTGAGAGAAGGATAGATGTTCAGCTCTGCTCTTCAGCATATGCTCCTCTCAATATAAGAAAATGACTAGCCCTAGGAGGCTGTTTCAGGTGGACAAGGGTGTGTGTGATAAACCTGAATGGCATCTTGCCTGATGGCTATGTTAGGAAACAGCTGTGAACTGGAGGCTAAGTTGTGTCTGATGGTGGCTGATGCATCCATCATTTCTATACGTGGTCCTCAAGTGTCTGTTGGCAGAATCACTTCTCTCTGCACATCGTTAAAATGCTATAGGGCTCTTTGGTCTACAGTACTCAGATTGTTTCTCTTTAATTCACACTGATACTCCAGACAAGATGCAACATACATGTGATTTCACTTACATTTTAGTCCTAACCATTTGTTTCTTCTCTACAGAATTCACACCTTTTAATGATATCTGGATATTTACAAATCCCTCTAGCTTTGCAATTATAGACAATGTTTTGGGGTAGTTAAAAACCTCACTTTGTGGGGCTCATCTTATTCCTAGCTTGTGTGGAAAATTGATCTTATTTAGCTGTGTCTTTAAGTCAACCCTGAATATTCATTGAAAGGAATGATGCTGAAGCTGAAACTCCAAAACTTTGGTCACCTGATCCAAAGAGGTGACTCAATGGAAAAGACCCTGATGCTGAGGAAGAATGAGGGCAAGAGAAGAAGGGGGAGACAGAGGATGAGATGGTTGGATGGCATCATTGACTCAATGGACATGAGTTTGAGCAAACTCTGGGAGATAGTGAAGGATAGGGAAGCCTGGTGTGCTGCCATCCATGGGGTTGCAAAGAGTCGGACGTGACTTAGCAACTGAACAACAGAACTGTATCTTTACTTATCATATGTTGAAAATTGGTTCTTCTTAGAAAAACTGTTGGTTTGGGGACTTTCTTGGTGGTCCAGTGGCTAACCTCTGCACTCCCAATGCAGGGGGCCTGGGTTCAATCCCTGGTTGGGGAACTAGATCCCACATGTCAAAATTAAAGATCCCATGTACCCCAACTGAGACTTGACCCAGCCCAATAAATAAATAAATACTGGGTTGACCAAAAAGATCCTTCAGGTTTTTCAGAGGGTCTTATTTAAAGAAAGAAAGAAAATCTGTTGATTTATTCTTGCTAAATTGTTGCTTTTTCTTTCAGTTTTGTTACTGGTGACATAACATCAGTTTAAAAATAAATTCTAGAAGGGAAGGTCTGTGTTCAGTTCAGGCTAAATTAAGGAGGAGACGAATGTGAAAAGAGGCTGGGGAAAGAAAAGGAAAGAAAATAAAATCAGCATTGTAAATCATAGCCTTCTATCTGGCTGTCAACAAGTTGATATAAAGTGGGTCATACACAATTGAAAACATTTCTGTTCCAACCTGCAGTGTTCAAACCAAGCTTGTGCCTTGGGGCCTGAATTCAATGATAGCAATCCTGTGTCAGCTCTCTGCAGGTTTTGTGCATTTTGTGTTCCCAGTAAGTGTCCAACTTAATTATCTGCAACCTGCCAATGAAGTCTACCTTTACTTCTTGTGTGATTCTGAGGAATAATTTTAGTCCAAATTCTTGATCTCTTATCATCTGGATAGTAAAATAGATATTACCATTATTCAGCTGTCTTTCAAACCAGTCAGTCCTAAAGGAAATCAGTCCTGAATATTCATTGGAAGGACTGATGCTGAAGCTGAAGCTCCAGTACTCTGGCCACCTGATGTGGAGAGCTGACTCAATGGAAATGACCCTGATGCTGGAAAAGGTGGAGGGAAGGAGAAGGGAGCAGGAAAGGATGAGATGGTTGGATGGCATCACCAACTCAACGGATATGAGTCTGAGGAAACTCTGGCAGACAGTGAAGGACAGGGAAGCCTGGGATGCTGTAGTCCTCTGGGTCGCAAAGAGTCTACTGGGTCACAAAGAGTCGGACACAACTTAACAACTGAATAACAACATTTATGATTTTGTGGCCACAGAAATTCAGTGTTGTTTCAAGTATTTAATCCTTTTGCATCATTATATGTGAACCTTGTGTCTCAGTGACTTTTATAAGAAATATGCTTTACCTGGTACTGTCTAGCAACCAACAGGATAGATCTTACTTTCTAATACATTTATGTATTTTTGTTTCAAGTAGGCTTCCTATAAGGGGTAAAGTGGGGCTTGTGTGGTGGTTCAGTGGGATATGTGGTCTGGGAAGATCCCCTGGAGAAGGAAATGGCAACCCACTCCAGTATTCTTGCCTGGAGAACCCCATGAACAGAGGAGCCTGGTGGGCTACAGTCCATGGGGTCACAAAGAGTACTGGAGTGGGCTGCCATGCCCTCCTCCAGGGAAGGGGTAAAGTACTGGGGATTAAAAAAAAAATACTGACAATGACTTTCTCTCTCTTTTACTCTTCCTCCTTCCCTCTTTTCTTTCTTCCTTGCTTCCTCCCTTCCTCCCTCCCTCTCTCTCTTTTCTTCCTCCCTCCATTCTTCCCTTTCCTTTTAAATAGAGAAGTTCTGCCTACTGTTTGGGCCTCTGCAGCTCCATCCCTGTCTTTGATACATTGTTTGCTTTCTGTCCTGTGGCTCCTTC
Organism: Cervus elaphus; assembly: GCF_910594005.1. Lineage (NCBI taxonomy): Eukaryota > Metazoa > Chordata > Mammalia > Artiodactyla > Cervidae > Cervus > Cervus elaphus. The sequence goes on from NC_057830.1 coordinate 21,496,983, forward strand.
TGGGTCCTGTGAGTGAGTCATGCACCTCTCACTGATTTGCTGGTAACTTTCTTCAGAGTAGTTGTGAGGTAAAGAAATGCACAGATCTGTGATTCCTTAAGGATTTCCATGTCTTATCGGGAAAATCTTATTGTTCGCATGCACCACTTTATTTAACTAGTGGTGGTTAGAAAAGTATTAGTCTGGAGAAGTACGTTTCAGACTGGTGATGCCAATCGCCTTTGCCTTTCATTCAGCTGGTGTAGCTCCAAGAATGGGAGGGACCCCCGCCCTGAGCCCAGAATTCCTTAGGGCCCCCAGGAACACAGCTTGACAAGGGTGGGGCAGCTTTGGGGATCAAGGGAAGAAAAAAAAAAAAAGACACAGAAAACGCATCTTCTTCACCAGTCACAACTTGTACTCATCCCCTCATCTGGTCTTTGGATCATCAGTGACGTTACTTTGAAGTAGATTCTAAATGTATGCCCCCTGGAGGGCACGGTCAGGGGATAATGGGGAAGAGACAATTTCTTCATCTCTTTCTCACCTCACTGCTTGCCTGCGCTGCTCAGATACATCTGGGATACACAGCCTTCCAAAACAAGTGAGAAGTAATATCTTTCTTCCAAGTTTTGTCTGAAAATTCTTAAAACATAGGCTAATTTTGACAAGAACAATTCACAGTGTGTTTGAAGGCAAGGTTTTTCTTCACTAAAGCTGTTGAAAGCACAGTTGAAAGGAAACCACTATTACTAATAGCAGACTTGAACTTAAGGGCCATACATTTCAGGTAATCAAATAGCTGCCCAAGATAGATAATTACACTTAAAAACAATTTTATAAGTTTTGTCTCCACTAAATTGACCGCTTGACAGCTGTTTTGATGTCCTGTGAATTTTGCTGTTGTTGAACAAAAAAATATTCTTTTGTCAACGTTAGTTGACACTACCTTCTAAGACAAAATCTAAGGTCGACACATGACAATTTTTTAACTGTTGACACTTTCCGATATTTTTGTAATTATCCTTTTAAAAAATGAAGTGACAAAGGCATACTGTATTTGGAATTCCTTAGAAAATAGAGTCTTCAGGGAGATTTGTGGTGACTTCTTGGGAACCATACTGTGAAGGAGTGAGGGCACAAAACTGGGTAGGGTGGAGCTGGGCTGTGATGTGGGTGCAACAGCAGCTTCATTGGGACATGAGGATTTTTTGTGCTGGGATGACATTGCTTAGCTGTCCCTCCATGAGTCAAGGGTCCTTGTCTCGAATCCAGCAGTGAGAGGATGTGACCTTGGGTGAAGCTGAAGTCTTTGCAACCTCAAAGAAAGGAAGAGGGACTCATCCAGGTAATGAGCCCCTCAGTTCTGAGGGAGATCTGGGTGGCATACCTAAGAGTTATTAAATAGCTAATTTTCTCTTCCTCTTGAATATTTATTATAACTAAAGGAAAGGGAAGCCTCATCAGACAAGGAGCTTCAATGAAACAGGTGGATGTGAGATTCTCTCAGAGCCTATGTTCCCAGTGAGGACTTGAAAAGCCATCATGGTAGCTACTAGATTTCCATGACCACCCCCACTTCAGTGACAGAGGAACTCTTTAAATACAAAGGAACCCTCTTTTGTATTATAACTAATACCTACACTGTCTCACCTGAACAGATCCTTCTGCACGTTTTAAAAGCTACAGTTTTATGTGTAGTCTCTCTGAGTCCAGAATAACAAACTATGATTTTAGCAGTTTATTACAATCTTGCTTGGATGTGCTCTGGGAGAGATTCGAGTGGTTTTTTGTTTTTCTCTAAGTGAGATACTTCTGACATACCAAATTACATCTTCTCAAGTTTCATACAAATTCATCTCCTCAAGTTACATACAAAACTACATCTCCTCAAATTACATACTAAATTCATCTCTGGAAGGGAGAAAGCAAGTGAAAAATGTGTGGTTGATCTGGAACTTCAGCAGAGAGTGGTGCTACTATCTTACATGAAGGTGGATATTTGGCAGGAACTTAATTACTTTTTGATGCTTTGTGATTTTCTGGTTCTTAGAGGATTATTTTGAAGAAAAAATTTAATTTCAGTTTTATTGATGTATGATTGACATTTAAAATTGCAAGCTATTTAAAGTGTGCGTCATGGTGATTTGATATACATACACACGTGAAAGGATTCTCCCCATCAATTCATTAATGCATCTGTCACCTCACATAATTAACCTTTTTCAGTTTTTTTTTGTGAGAACATTTAAGTTCTACTCCCTTTGTTGTTGTTCAGTAGCTCAGTCGTGTCCGACTCTTTGCGACCCCATGGACTGCAGCACGCCAGGCTTCCCTGTCCTTCACCAACTCCCGGAGCTGCTCAAACTCATGTCCACTGAGTCAGTGATGCCATCCAGCCATCTCATCCTCTGTCGTCCCCTTCTCCTCCTGCCTTCAATCTTTCCCAGCATCAGGGTCTTTTCCAGTGAGTCGGCTCTTTGCATCCCTTAGTGAATTTCAATTACACAATACGATATTATTAGCTATAGTCATCGTGTGATACATCAGCTCCTGAGACCTTTTTAAAAACTATCTGTTTTTTTAATTTATATTTCGACTGCACTGGACCTTTGCTGCGGTACTCATGGGCTCTTGGTTGCAGCGTGAGGGCTTCTCTAGTTGTGATGCTCAGACTCTCTAGATGTGGCGTGCCAGCTTGGTTGCCCCAGGATACATGGGATCTTAGTTCCCCCACCTGGGATCAAACCTGAGTCTCCTGCATTGGAAGGCAAATTCTTAACCACTGGAGCACCAGGGAAGTCCCTAAATCCTCAGTTCTTGCTCATCTTATTGCTAGAAGTCAGGACCCTTTTACCAATCTCTCCCTATTTCTTCCATCACCCAGTCCCTGGCAACCTCCCTTATAATTTGTGTTTCTATAAGTTTTTCTTTTTTAGGATTCCACAAATAAGTGACACCATGCAGAATTTGTCTTTCTCTGACATTTCACTTAGCATAAGCCCTTGAGTTTCATCCATTTTGTTAAAAATGGCAAGGTTTTCTTTTTCTTCATGGCTGAACAGTACTTCACTGTATTTGTATACCACATCTTTTTAACTCATTCATCCTTCAGTGGACATTTAGATTGTTTTCATATCTTGGCTATTGTGAATAAAGCTGCAATAAACATAGGGGTGCAGATATCTCTTTGAGACAGCGACTTTTCCTTCAGACGAATACCTGGACATGGGATTGCTGGATCATATGGTAGTTCTATTTTTAATATTTTAGGAACCTCCCTACTGTCCTTCATAGTGGAGGCACCAGTTCACATTTCTGCCAATAGTGCATGAGGGTTGCCTTTTCTCCACATCCTTGTTAGCACTTATTATCACTTGTCTTTTTGAAAATAGCCATTCTAAGCCACTTGGGCTTCCCTGGTGGCTCAGCTGGTTAAGAATCCACCAGCAAAGTGGGAGACCTGGGTTTGATCTCTGGGTTGGGAAGATCCCCTGGAGAAGGGAACAGCTACCCACTCTACCCACTCTGACCTGGAGAATTCCATGGACTGCATAATCCATGGGGTCGCAAAGAGTTGGATGTGACTGAGCAACTTTCATTTTCAGTTTCATTGTAACAGCTGTGAGGTGATACCTCATTGTGATTTTCACTTGCATTTCCCTGATAGATAGTGGTATTGAGGACCTTTTCCTGTATAGTTGGCCATCGGCATGTCTTTTTTGGAAGACTGTCTATTCAGGTCCTCTGCTTATTCTTACATCAGATGCTTTGCTTGTTTGTTTGCTGTTGAGTTGCATGAGTTCTTTATAGATCTTACCAGATATATCATTTGAAAATATTTTCTTTCATTTGGTAGGTTGCCCTTTCATTTTGTTAATGACTTCCTCTGCTGTGCAGAAGCTTTGTAGTTTTTTTTTTTTTTTACTAAGTAATGTTGGGCAGTTAGTTTATTAACCAATGGAGTATATTACATAACAAACTACCCCACATCTTTCAGGAAGAAAAACCACTCAGTTTGAAAAGCAAAGATGTCACCCACTGAATTTAAAGCACACAATTAAAATGTGCTTTAAATATTTCTTTGGGGGGTGGGAACACAAGACTTCTACTCAATTAAGAGAAATGTTTTAAAAGTCCAGATCTTTTATTTTCTTTATACTCATCATGCCATCAAATCATGGAAACAGGCTCCAACAGTTCAGGTTCCTCTCCAGTGGTTCTCATGAAGCATGCTTCTCTGGGTGGAACAGGCTGGCTCTTTAGTTGAGCCCAAGTACCTTTCTATTTGTCTTCCTGTTTCTTTCCTTCATTTTCCTTCACACATTTCAGGAAGCTATCTTGGCTCTGAGCATGTCTAATATGCTCAATGTGTGCTAAGTCGCTACAGTCTTATCTGACTCTTTGTGGCCCTATGGACAGTAGCCCACCAGGCTCCTCTGGGATTCTCCAGGCAAGAATACTGGAGTGGGCTTCCATGCCCTCCTTCAGGGGATCTTCCTAACCCCTGAACCCATGTGTCTTATGTCTTCTGCATTGGCAGGCAGGTTCTTTACCACTAGCATCACACATGTTGATTCTCTTGGCAAGAATCTTGTTCTTAACTTGTTTGTTTACAATGATGCTAACAGCTTGCTGGGTACCATCGCAGACTCTTCCAGTGTTGCCATGGTAACATTCGTGGGGCATTCCTTATCGAACAGTGCCCATCCCCTTGATATCTACAAGGTCACCTTTCTGGTAGATTCCCATGTATGTGGCCAAAGGAACAACTCCATGTTTTCTAAGAGGCCTAGAGAACATGTAGTGAGAGTCCCTCCTTTTTCTCTCCATATTGGTCATTTTGGTGAGTTACTGAAAGATGGCAGTTCTGGACAAAAAGGCAGAAGCTTCATAGAATTGATGTAGTCTCACTTGTTTATGTTTACTTTTGTTGCCTTTTCTTTTGGTGCCATGAAGAAAAAAAATTTTAAGAACAAAACCCATTTAGCTTAAAAAGTGAATTGTTATTAACATTTGTCTTCTCTCTTTATGTCAACAGCAAAGAACATATATTGGTCTTTCAAAATCTTTAATATGATAAAACCTGTAAAATATTAATAACATAATTGAATCAATGCATTTAATGTCTCTTTTGATACATTTATATTACTTTGCACACAAAGAACATCTTTAGGGAATTCCCCAGGGGTTCAGTGGCTAGGACTCTGTGCTTTCACTGCCGAGGGCCTGGATTCAACCCTTGGTTGGGAAACTAAGATCTCACAAGCTGAACAGCCCCCCAAAAAGAAAAACTCTTTAATCCGAAATTTTCAAAATATTCAATGTTTCTCGATAAAAGAATATTTTGCAAGAAACTATACATTGCTTGCTTTTCCTCATGCTTAGCTGAAGTGGTGTCAGTTATTACATTTGCTCTGCATGTGCATGCCCCATCCACTTATCAGAGAACTTTCTAGAAGCTCACATCTGTTACTGGAGCAGCACAAATCCAGTCTTGTGAACATGTACCAGGGTCCCCACCACCTCTTTCGTTTCCCTGTATCCTTGGAAGTCCAGTGTCAGCACTTTGACCGGGCTTGTTTCTGAGGGCAGTTCCTACAACAATGACTTTGTAAATTAAAAAAAAAGAAATGAGTCCAGGGCTCTGGTCTATGGTCCTAGAAGAACATGGAGGAGTAAGAATGGCATCATTGGGCAGCACAGTGCTCTAGGATCTCCCTAGAGAACTGGAGATTAGAACTGCTGGTTTCTGGACTCCAGCCTTGTTCTGAGGATGAGGAAACTGTCATTCCTCTAGAGCAGGGCAGCCATCCTGACTGCCTCCCAGACCCCAGCGGCTGCAAGTGAGTGGATGAGCCTGGAAGGACCTGTGCTAATGGAGAACTCACGCCCATCCTGCAAGGTGACTTCTCCTGGCTTCCTCATGGTTCCTGCCGGAGGGTTGGAACCACTGATTTCTGAGAACCTAGCCATTTAAAATGTGAAACCACTCAAATTTTACGTGTTGGCAAACACTTACATTTTTTTTTAAGTACAGTGTAGGCCAAATAAATAGATGTGAGGGCCCATGAGCCTACAACATGCATTCTCCTCTAGCTTCTTGTCACTGCAGCTGAATGGGACAGCAAGAAGAGCAGCCCCTTCTTGGGGAGGGTGGCCCATCTGCTGTCTGTCAGTGAGCACCTGGGACAGGTACCCAACCTTGGCTCTGCTGGGAACCTGAGGAGGACATGAAGAATCTGGTCATCCTGTTGGCCAGACTTGTAACAGAAATGATGTTCTTTCTGTCATTTCAGATGATCAACTTAAGGTTGAGTTTCAATGAGACTTTTTTGGAGTGGTTAATAAAACCCCCTTGAAAATGTAAACTATACAAGGGCCTACAGGTGCCCTCAGAGAATCTATGGTCCAGAGAGACTTTGAACGCAGGCCAGGGCAGGCACCAACAGCCTCTGGCTTGGCGGATCCCTCCTGCATCTACCTGCTCTTTCCTTGTATTTCTCCAGCCATTGGTGGTTCTTGCTACATGGTTCCTCCAGGACAGAAGAAAATCAGGAAGTTTTGGATGGCTTTCTCTGCAGAGAAAGGGGAATATTTCCATCATCTTTCTGGTTCCAGTTCTGCATGGAAGGGACCTTCATAATACATAGAGATGGTCCCAGCAGTTCTCTGTTTACTACAACCCTGTTTATTGTGGTGGTAAAATGATTGTCATTGATTCTTACAGATGATTCTCCTTGGTTCCCAGTGTCACACAAGGTGCTTTTTGCCGTAGTTCTCTCTTCCCCTTCTCTTCCAAGTAGGAACCAGTGAACCAAGATGGTTTGCCAAGCAGATGCACTTGCTGAAATGACACCTGCTGCCTGCCACGGTGTGGTGAAAATCAGAAGGTGAGAAAAAAGACTAACTAAGGAAGGTTTAGTCTCATCTTGCACTCAGCAAAATCTATAATTAATTTCTCAGCATTTGTATGAAGTAGAAAACTCCTAATAATTCCAAGTGTAACCTATTAGGATGATGGGAGAAAGATTTGAAGTAGTTCAAGGCTATCTTACCTCCATCATCCTTGGTAGGATACAAAGATATGACTTGATCTTTTTTCTGTCCAGAAGAGTGGCCACACATCACCGCCACAGAAGTTCTGATTACATCACCTTTGCAGCACTGAAGTGGTGGAAGGTTTTCCTGGGTGAGAATCACATAGCCTATCAGGAAATAGCACATTTCCTACTTAATTGCCATACAAATGCTTTCAGCTCTTTGCTATTGGTATAAACTGACTCCAGAATAACAGAGCAAATGCCCTCCAATAAGACTAACTCTTTCCATACCACGCTGCAATAAAGACAGGTGTTTGAGGGTGCCACGTGTATTTAGGAGCCTCCTGTTATAAAAGGGCATTCACCATAATTTGGCACCTGTCATTGAAGCTAACATATGGGCCTGACTCTGGGAATGTATCTCATTAGCTGGGTTATTTGCAGAAATAGGCAGAAAACTCTTACCTTCACATCACCAAGCAAATGATGAGCAGATTAATCTCAGAGTCCTATTAGGGAACTCTATTTTAAAAAGCCCATGTACGTTTAAATAGTCAAGCCATTTAGAATAAATAAAATCTTTATTTTCTTCATTTCTTTAAAATATCTCGAGGCACTACTACTAATAATTTTCTGCTCAAGCCTATTTATCAAGATGATATTTCTGTGCACAGGAAACTGACATGATGTTATTCAAAGGGTATTTTCATTGCTGAGCCTGGGATTTTCAAAACAGGGTACATAGATTGTACTGGAGTATTTTAATAAATACTCTTAATGGATCACAATAGAACAGGAACTGTTTTCAAAACCAATGTGTAATATGATCCAGATGATTCTCAGAGACAGGCTTCCAAGGACAATGTACCTTATATTTTAACGATGGAACATGTATAAATTATACACTTTTTATTGGAATAGTTGAATGTCAGTTAATAGAATCAAAGAAGGACCAACAGATCTTATAAGGGCAGACAATATCAAGAAATCATTCAAGATTGTAGCCTGATTTCTTCTTGTTCCACAAGTTCTTCAAAAATAGATACTTTGGAAGATTTCCTATGATAGTAATTCTTGACTTTATTTGGTTTTTGATGAAAATACGTTCAAATGATAAATTTTTTCTCTAGACTAGCATTTGAATGCATAAATTAGTTTTCTTATTAAAATAATTGGAACCAATTTTTAACCTCCCAAAGACACATTTGGATAATTTTTACATCACTTTTCTGTCTACAAACTTGGAAACATTAAACTTGTTGTTTAGTTTTTCAAATGTAGTATAGTAGCTTCTTGTGCTTTTTTTTTTTAAGCTAGGAATATTACAAAAATTAGTACTCTTTTATAGGGGTGTGAATTTCTAGAAGCTACATTTCTACTTTGCCTCAGTTTCGAGGAGATGCAAGAGCAGGCCTGTCTGGGGCTCTGGCCACCGCTTGCTTGGCCTGGAGAGCAAATGCCTCTGGCACCTTACTTTCCTCATTACTTGCTGTTAGCCTCAGACTGTCTCCTAAGCATCACCCAAGGGTCATTTGCATTGTAATTTACAGAGCTTCAAGAAGGTGCCTCATGAAAATATAATTGATTTCCCCCAAAGAAAGTGTCCATATTTAAATATACTAATTAATAAAATACAGTGACTCCCGTTTTTGTGAATAATGGCATTTCCCTGGCTTTCATTCTGTAATAAGAGGAAAGCTTGTTTCCTGAGACTGTGAAATATCAAGACGACAGATCAAAGGTTGTTTCATCTGATTGTCCAGTTGTAAGAATGAAATAGTACAGATACAAGCATGACAGATGTGCATGTAAGGGTATGGATTTTAGGCTGTCATTAGGAGACTGAAATTTTATGATGACCATCTCAAATACCTAATGAGTCCAGATGTTTAAGAATATTTTTCATTTAGTTCTAGTTTGTCATTGTTTTGTTGTGTGTTGTGGGTTTTGGTGGCATGAGGAGGAAACAATCTTTTTGGACCGGGTCCACAGTAGCACCAGCAGGGTAGAAGCTGCCATGGGGAGTTGTATTTTAAGGCAATTGGAGCAGGATTTGACCTAGAGAATATTTCCTGTTCTATTCACAATGACCACTGGGAGCATCTTACTTAGCTCATATTAGCATAGGTTCTGAGAAGTCCTGCACAAATACATCAGTATGATCATTTTTATCCAGTTTTTCTCAAAATTACTTCACTATGATCTCGCTCCTTTTTTATAGAACACATTTGAACATTTCGTAGGACACTCACTTTAAAAAAAATTAACCAATATTATTGGGACTCCCCTCATGGTCCTGTGGTTGGGAATAAGCCTGCCAATGCAGGGGACGTGGGTTCGATCCCTGGTCTAAGAACTTTCCACATGCTACAAAGCAACTAAGCCTGTGTACCACAACTACTGAAGCCCGTGAGCCCTAAAGCCTGTGCTCCACGTTGAGAGGAGCCGCTGCAATGAGAAGCCTCAACACTGCAACTAGAGGGTGGCCCTCCCTCGCTGCAACTAGAGAAAGCTCATGTGCGGCAATGAAGTCTTAGTGTAGCCAAAAATAAAATCAATAAATAAAATAACGCACATTTTTTTTTCTTCTTCTTCTTTTTTTTAACATATATATATTTATTTTTATTCATTCACTTATTTGGCTGTACCAGTCTTAGTTGCAGCATGTGGGATCTAGTTCCTCAACCAGGGATTGAACCTGGGGCCCCCTGCATTGGGAGTGAGGAGTCTTAACCACTAGACCACCAATAACGCACATTTTTAAATGTTAAAAATTAACCAACATTATAAAGTATACTTTACATAGATAGAACATATCTCTTTTAAGGGTACTGTTTGATGCATTTTGACAAATACACACAGTTGTGATACTTTGTCCCAATCCAGATCGAGGACAATGCCATCACCGTCAAAGTTTCCTTGTGTCCCCATGCACATCTCACACACCCTCCCCCAGCGCTGGACAATTCCTCATCTGATCTCCATCACCGTGGAGGAGTTTTCCTTGTGTTGGAGCTTTATATAAGTGGAATCACATACACAGGCTCCTTTGTGTCTTGCTTTTTTTTCCTACCGCATAATGTTTCTGGAATCTATTCCTGTTGTGTATCAGTAGCTGATCATTCTTACTGCTGAGTTGTATTGCATTCTATCAATGCATCACTTCTGGTTTATAAATTTTTCTGTTGGTGGACTTTTGTGGATGGTTTTTTCAATATTTCTCTGTACTTTTGTATAAGCGTGGTCTGTAATTATGTTCATCAAAATTTTAAAATTATAATAATTATTAAAAATTCTAAATATAGCAATTTTAGTTTAGTGATCAGTAACCCAGAGAGAGACCTTTATGCAGAAGAATAGGTAGTCTCATGGCAAAATCTCAAAGATATATAGTTTATCCATCTGATTTATTTGGTTATTTTTCCTGAAAAAGAATTAAAAATTTGTCTTCATGTAGGTTTTTAAAAGCACAGAGATGACTTATGTGAAAAGTTATGCTGGATAATATATTAAATTTTCAAACTATAAAATCAAAAGCCAAGCAAAATCAGAATGCAAATATGTCAGTAGTAAAGGTCAAAGTAGTTACTGGAATTGAGTTTATCGTTTGACTGGATTCTTCTTGGCAAGAATTCGCACCAGGACTTTCCTGGTGGCCCAGTGGTAAAGAATCTGCCTGCCAATGCAGGGAACATTGATTCAATCCCTGGTCTGGGAAGATTCCACATGCCAAGGGGCAACTAAGCCTGCATGCCACAACTACTGAAGCACTCCAGAGCCCATGCTCCGCAACAAGAGAAGCCACTACAAGCGTATAATATTGTTATCTACAGGCACAACATTGTAAGCAGATCTCCAGAATTTGTTTACCTTGCATAACTAACACGTTATACTAGTTGAACAGTAACTCCCCATTTCTCCCCTCCCCCCAGCCCCTGGGAACACTATTCCACTCTCTGCTTCTATAAATCTGACTACACTAGGGACCTTATACAATATTTGTCTTTCTGTGACTGGCTAACTCCATGTAGCATGATGTCCTGAAGGTTCATCCATGCTGTAATATATGGCACAATTTCCTTCTTTTTTAAGGCTTAATAATAGTCTAGTGAATGTATACACCATATCTTCTTTATCCATTTATCTATCAATGAACATTAAGGTGGAATTCCCAGTGGTGCAGTGGTAAAGAATCTGCCTTCAATGCAGGAGACGCAGAAGACACAGGTTCCATCCCTGGGATAGGAAGAGCCCCTGGAGGAGGGCATGGTAACTCACTCCACTATTCCTGTCGGGAAAATTCCATGGCCAGAGGAGCCTGGTGAACTACATTCCCCGGAGTAACAAAGAGCCGGACAGCATGCATGCACAGACATTAAGGTGCCCCCATCTTGGCTCTCGTGGCCACATTTTCTTCTCTCTTCTTTGCATATGGACCAGCTTTAGTCCGGGCAGATGTAACTTCTTCTATGTGACATTTATAGCAACAATTTAGTGAGTGTTTGAATAATCCTGGATCTCAGCATTTCTGAATCCCTCCCCCAGCAAATCTTTCCAATAAAGCGGGGACTCAGATGGGTCCCAAATACACCACGTCTGATGTAGTTGCATGGATGTGGTCCACCGTTCAATTTGGAGTCTCCAAGGTGTGGCTGGTACCAGGACTTCCCTGGTGGCTCAGATGGTGAAGAATCTGCTTACAATGCAAGAGATCTGGGTTTGATCCCTGAGTTGGGAAGATCCCCTGGAGAAGGGAATGGCAACCCACTCCAGTATTCTTGCCTGGACAATCCCATGACAGGCCATGGGGTAGCAAAGAGTCAGACGCAACTAACACCCACCCCGCCCCCCCCCCACACACACGCATGCACACTCAGTGTGGCTGAATGTGTACCTCCAGACTTTCTCAGCTGGAAAACCTGATAGTTTTGCTATATGAGTTTTGCTATATGCTATATCAGTTCAGTTCAGTTCAGTCGCTCAGTCGTGTCCAACTCTTTGCGACCCCATGAACCGCAGCGCGCCAGGCCTCCCTGTCCATCACCAACTCCTGGAGTTTACTCAAACCCATGTCCATCAAGTCGGTGATGCCATCCAGCCATCTCATCCTTTGTCGTCCCCTTCTCCTCCTGCCCCCAATTTACACTCCATTTCTCATATGGCAAAACTATATGAGAAATGGAGTGTAAATATTAGTATTTTCTCTTGCCTCCTGAAAGGATAAGAAAATAAAGCCTTCACCATCATCAAGGAAAAAAAGAACTGGATTTAGTAGGTCATAAAAAGATCTTTGAGGATTAGGGACAATTAGAGTTTCAGCACATCAGGTGGAGGAAGTCCCTGAGGGAAACAAGAAGAGGGAAGCATTTTCCAGAAGCAGAGGACGAGTCGCAGGAGGGATATGCAGAGGGAGAGTGACAACGCTCTGCTTGGGCTCTGAAGCCTCATCCCTCCCAGGGCTCAGAAACTTACGCTCCGGCCGACTATTCCACACAGTTCCCCACGTGGGGAAAGTCCCAGGATCCCCATAAACCCAGGACAAGAGAAGTGAGGTACAGTGAGGTGAGTGGGGAAACCCCATGTTTCCTTCCCGCTAGCATAAAGCTGGGGCCTCACTGTGGCCAACACAGCACTCTGTGAACTGCGTTTAGATGGGGCTTCCATCACCCAGACCTCACGTGCACAATGACTTTCATGTCTGCGGTTCCCTCGGATCTTTCTCCAGGTTCTCAGCATTTGCTGTATCCACACGGCCCAGTGCCTACTTGCTTCAGAAATCAATTAATTGTGAGAGGCCCTTCATGACTACCTGATATAAAAAGAGCACCCCATAAGTCTCTAGCATTTTATTTTGCTTGATTTTTGTTTGATACCATACCCTGACATTATTTATTATATGTTTTTTCAATGAGAATATAAGGGTACAGAAAATAATTTTTCTATTTAATTTTATTGTTTCAGCAATGTCTGGAAAGGTGCCTGATGTTTAGTGGAACATCATTCTTAATTAATATTAACCTGAAAGAACAGCTTTTCCCTCTCACCCATCAGCCAGGTCAGGTGTTGTTCAGTCTCCAAGTCGTGTCTGACTCTCCGTGGCCCCGTGAACTGCAGCTTGCCAGGCTTCCCTGAACTTGCTCAAGCTCCTGTCCGTCGAGTTGCTGATGCCATCCAACCATCTCATCCTCTGTTGCCCGCTTCTCCTCTTGTGCTCAATCTTTCCTAACATCAGGGTCTTTTCAAATGCACTGGCTCTTTGCATCAGATGACCAAAGTATTGGAGTTTCAGCTTCAGCATCAGTCCTCCCAATGAATATTCAGGGGGTGATTTCCTTTAGGATCGACTGGTTTGATCTCCTTGCAGTCCAAGGGACTCTCAAGAGTATTCTCCAGCACCACAGTTTGAAAGCATCGATTTTTCTGCACTCAGCCTTTTTTATGGTCCAACTCTCACATCTATACATGACTACTGGAAAAACCACAGCTTTGACTATATGGACCTTTGTTGGCAAAGTGATGTCTCTGCTTTTTAATATGCTGTCTAGATTTGTCATAGCTTTTCTTCTAAGGAGCAAGCATCTTTTAATTTCATGGTTGCAGTCACCATCTGTATGATGTTGGAGCCCAAGAAAATGAAGTCTGTCACTGTTTCCACTTTTTCCCCAGGTGTGAACTGAGCAAATGGGAGAAACTGCAATGGTCTGAAGAAGCAGCAGATGGCGCTATAAACACAAGATGCATGAACCTATTATAAAGTTATTTATTTTTTTAAAAAAGAGAAAGGCTGAGTACTAAATTTTGGACAAAATTGAGCAGTCTGTAGGCACTGCTGGTTTTGTAAAATGTGAGTGACACTTGCTGTAAGACCGCCACCATCACCTTCTGCCTCTCACCTCTAAACTGCTGGAAATCCTAGTGTAATAACGTTAGTGCCAGTGACCGAGAAAGCTGAGCCACTGGATTTCCCACACTCACTGCGACGGGGTAGATGTCACATAGCATCATCAGCCTGTTGCCTGGATACTCCGTGAGGAAATATCTAACACATTTGGAAGGGGTCATCTTGATGATGTAGATGACACAGTACCTTAGGGTCCTAGTGATAAAGATGATTCTATCTTGATTCAATTTTTTAAACTTTTCTTTTTATGGCTAGTCCCCTTTAGGGATACAGTGAGGGAATGCATGTTTGGGACTGGGCTATTTTCATTTGTAATTTTCTTTCTTTCTTTTTTATAAAAACAAAGATCTTTTTTTTTTTTTTTTTGGTAACATCATTTCATACTATTCCAAAATAATTTTATGGGCTTTTTTTTTTTCCAAATGGAGAATGATGGGGATGTGTATTAGTTAGGATTCTCCAGAGCTTTGGTTTTCCAGTAGTCATGTAAGGATGTGAGAGTTGGATCATAAAGAAGGCTGAGTGCCAAATAATTGATGGTTTTTGAATTGTGGTGCTGGAGAAGACTCTTGAAAGCCCCTTGAATTGTAAGGAAATCAAACCAGTCAATCCTAAAGGAAATTGACCCCGACTACTCATTGAAAGGACTGATGCTGAAGCTGAAACTGCAATACATTGGCCACCTGATTTGAAGAGCCAACTCAATGGAAAAGAGCCTGATGCTGGGAAGTATTGAGGGCAGTAGAAATGGGTGACAGAAGATGAGAGGAATGGATAGCATCACTAACTCAATGGATGTGAATTTGAACAAACTCCAGGAGATAGTGAAGGACAGGGAAGCCTGGCACTGCAGTCCACCAGGTTGCAAAGATTCCGACATGACTTAGCAACTGAATAACTCCAGAGAAACAAAATCAATAGGATGTACATATGGAGAGAAAGTGATTTGTCGTAAGGAATTGACTCATGATTATGGAGACTGACAGGTCCAAATCTGCAGTGAGGGCTGGCAGGGTGGAGACCCAGGAGAGCTGATGATGTAGATGGAGCCTGATGGTTATCTGCTGGAGAACCTCCTTGTTCTTGCGGGAGGCAGGACTTTTTAGTCTGTTCAGGCCTTCAACTGATTGGACAAGGCCCACCCACATTAGGAAGGATAACTTGTTTTATTTTATCTACTGATTTAAATGTTACACTCATCCAAAAACACCCTGATAGATACATCTGAATAATGTTTGAACAAATATTTAAGCACTCGTTGGTCCAGTCAAGTTTACACATAAAATTAACCATCACAAAGTGGGAGGGAGGAACACTCAAACTCATCTTTTGATTTAAAAAAGCCTTGAGTGCATCACTTCTCTAGAAGCTTCTGGGAAATTTGCTCCAGAAATGTAAAGTGACAAAAATAAATACACAGGATATTAAAAAACAAGCAACTGAGAGTCAAGTCCTTTTCACTAGTAAGACATAAAAATGATATCTGGAGTGGGAAAAAAAATTCAAGAAATAGCAATACAGGCACATTATTTGGAAATATGGCGATAAATGGAACTTCCTAGGTGGTGCTAGTGGTAAAGAACCCACCTGCCAATGCAGGAGACAGAAGAGATAGTGGTTTCAACCCCCAGGTCAGGAAGATACCCCGGAGGAGGGCATGGCAGCCCACTCCAGTATTCTTGCCTGGAGAATCCCATGGACAGAGGAACCTGATGGGCTACAGTCCATAAGGTTGCAAAGAGTTGGGACACAACTGAGGTGACTTAGCATGCATGCACGCATGGAGATAAATACCAAAAGGATGAGCAAAGAGAGCAGAAATGGCCTGCCTCTGGGGACTTCCCTGGAGGCCCAGTGGCTATGACTCTGAGCTCCCAATGCAGGGGGTCTGAGTTTCATCCCTTACCAGGGAACTAGATACCACACACTGCAACTAAGAGTTCTCATGCTGCCCCCCCCCCCCCAAAAAAAAGCATCCTGCATGGGGCAATGAAGATCCTACAGGCTGCAACTAAGACCCAAAGCAGCCAAATAAATAAAGAGAGAAATGACCTGCTTCTGCTAGGGTGACCAGTGATTCAGATTCACCCACGACTCTCCCAATTTTAGCATTCATTCAAGCCCATGAGACTGACAACAGGTTTTAAAACAATTTAAGATATCAAGTGGTGACTAGGACCTGATGAAGCAGAAATTCTTATCTTGCTAAGTGGAAGAATAAATTGGCAAACCACCTGAGAGTAGTTGGGCAATATCTGGGAGAATTGGAAATGTTCTTCCTTACGGCTAAAAAAACAACCCTCAAAGCCCCCAGACTCCCAGACTCTTTTGTATGTGTGCACCAAAGTACAAAACATGTATCCATAGCAGCAGCACTATTCATAAGGGGAAAATAAAACCCTGGAAACATCCGAAAATGCTTAGAATGAGGAATAAATGAATATAGATTATACAATAGAATATTACAGTGAATAAGATAAATGACCTAGAGCCATATGTATCAATGTGTATATATCTTAAAAAATAAAATTGATAACAAATACTGTTTCAAAATGAAACATAAGCTGGAAAATTACTTATGTAAATTTTAAAATAAACTTTTTACTGAAGTCATCTGGTAAAAACAACCATACAAAATAATATTTTGCAAATAAACAAAACTTGGCTAGCAGAAAACATGTACAAAATGTAGGGTAGTGACTATATCTTGGGACTGATGAAGGGGAATGGAGCTCAGAAAACCAAAAGGGGTAATTTCAACTTTATGTCCAATGCTTTCATGTTATAGAGATAAAGATCTAAAATAAAATGTCTACATTCATTTTTCTGTGTAATGGATACAAAGGTGTTTATGAAATTATTCTGTTGTTGTTCACTCACTAGTTGAGTCTGACTCTTTGCGACCCCATGGACTATAGTGCTTCAGGTTTCTCTGTCTTTCACTATCTCCCAGAGTTTGTTCATACTCATGTCCGTTGAATTGGTGATGCTGTCTCACCATCTCATCCTCTGTCACTCCCTTCCCTTTTGCCTCCAGTCTTTCCCAGCATCAGGGTCTTTTCCAATGAGTTGACTCTTTGCATCAGGTGGCCAAAGTACTGGCCTTCCAGCATCAGTCCTTCCAATGAATATTCAGGGGTGATTTCCTTTAGGATTGACTGCTTGGATCTCCTTGCAATCCGAGGGACTGTCAAGAGTATTCTCCAACACCACAATTGGAAAGCATCAATTCTTTGGTGCTCAGGCTTCTTTATGGTCAATTCTCACATCCTTACATGACTTCTGGAAAGACCATAACTTTGACTATATGGACATTTTTTGGCAAAGTGATGTCTCTGCTTTTTAATATGCTGTCTAGATTTGTCATAGCTTTTCTTCCAAGGAGCAAGCATCTTTTAATTTCATGGCTACAGTCACCATCTGCAGTGATGTTGGAGCCCAAGAAAATAAAGTCTGTCACTGTTTTCACTTTTTCCCCTTCTATGTGCCATGAAGTGAAGGGACCAGGTGCCATAATCTTAGTTTTTTGACTGTTGAGTTTTAAGTCAGCTTTCACTCTCTTTTTTCACCTTCATCAAGTGTCTCTTTAGTTCCTCTTTGCTTTCTGCCATTAAGGTGGTGTCATCTGCATATCTGAGGTTGTTGATATTTCTCCCGGCAATCTTGATTCCAGCTTGTGTTTTATCCAGCCCGACATTTCATGTGATGTACTCTGCACATAAGTTAAATAAGCAGCGCGACAATATACAGGCTTGTCATTCTCTTTCCCCAATTTTGAACCAGTCTTTTGTTCTATGTCCAATAGTAACTGTTGCTTCTTGACCTGTATACAGGTTTCCCAGGAGACAGGTAAGGTGGCCTGGTGCTCCCATCTCTTTAAGAATTTCCCACAATTTAATGTGATCCACACAGTCAAAGGCTTTAGTGTAGTTATTCTCTGTATCTGCCTGCAATTTTTAATTTCTCAAAATTAAAGAAGAAAAAAAATTAAAGAAGAGCTAAGTATGAAATACTATGAGATCCCTCAGAATAGTGAGACTACACAAAATAAGATTTTGTTAGGACAAGCTTTCCCTCTGAAGAGAAAGGATGAGTTAATTTATCTCAAGTCAAACAATGTTAAATAGTCTTTAAGAGCTGAGAAAATAACACTACTGCTGAGACATTAGTCTGGATTCACCAGAAAGCAAAGCCTGAGTCAAAGGTGAGTATGTAAGTTATTTTGAAACATGACTCCAGAGAGCAGAAGTGGGGGATTGTGGAGACTGTCACAGGAAGGGAAGGGAGGTCAACACGAGGGTAAACTCTCAAGTCATTCATCATGGTGGGCTGTGGGCAATGGGGACTTTCTCTGTCCCACAGGACTCTCTGGAGCTGTGAGAAATGACTCTGGGAAGTGTCTCCATCTGTGCCCGTTGCCAGTGACCAAGCGCTGCCTCACATTCCATGGGTATCAGGGAGGTGCCCGCGGTGTTTGAGATACCCTGGGCCCAAGGCTAATGATCAGCCACGAGTTGGAGGCTCCCTGCGTGGAGCTTGTTATTGCCTTAGTTATGGGACGAATGCAGGCGGAGTGGACGTGAGGGAGGCAGGCACACGGAGTGCCTAACTGGGGATAGCATTTCCATTTTCCCAAGGTAATAAGAAGTCTGCATTGAAATAGTAAGGATGGCAGTCAGACATTGGAAAATGCTCCCAGGCTTCAAGGCTATGAGCGCCAAAAAGAATTAGGAAGGTTAATTACTTTACAATATTGTAGTGGTTTTTGTCATACATTGACATGAATCAGCCATGGATAAAGTAATTAGCCTCCAACTTACAAAAATAAATGAAAAAAAAAAAAAAGACTCAATCTGGAAAAATAAACTACCATCCAAAAAAAAAAAAAGAATTAGGAAGGAAGGAAAGATGGCTGACTTCCCTGGAGACTTTATTGGAAAGGTTCCAGAAGTATCTTTCCACAAAGATAAGGCTGAATGGAAGAAGGATGTCTGAGACACTTTCGTGACAAGCCAATAATTTTGAGAACTTTAATTCTAATTGTAGATTCTCTTTTTCTTCCTTCTCTCCTTCCCTCCACCCATCCTTCTTTCCTTCCTTTTCGTCTCGCAAATCTCTTCAGTCCTTTTATACCACAGTCTTCTTTTCTAAGCTGTATTCTGAATCCTCTTCAATTTAAACTCATATTTATAACAGAAAGTAGATTGATAACTGGATAGTCTTAATAAATGATTTGAGGCAAAGTAGGCAGATATTTTATCTGATTCCTTCACCAACAAGTGGTCCTAAAACAAAATTCAGTTTTTCTTATCTTCAGTACTGAAGTGTTATAACGTGATATCTTTTCCTTTAATAAACAATGTGATTTTGGTCCATTTATTTACAGAAGTTAAATAAACATTTTAAGTATCTATGATGTACTTTTTTCTTTTAAAAATAAGTTTAAAAGTTTTTAAGTTTCTTTTTGTCATTTAAAAATATTTTACGAATTTACATTGTTTCTCCTCTCCCTTTTCTGTGCCCTCCCTCCACTGCTCCAAGTGAAATTTATGTCTTTGGCTTTTCTTTTCTCCCCCCACCAATGTATTATAATGACATTAAAATATTTTTTAATTGCAGTATAATTGATTGGGCTTCCCTGGTGGTGCTAGTGGTAAAGAACCTGCCTGCCAACGCAGGAGACGTAAGAGACGTGGGTTTGATCCCTGGGTCAGGAAAATTCCCCTGGAAGAGAGCCTGGCAACCCACTCCAGTATTCTTGCCTGGAGATTCCCATGGACAGAGGAGCCTGGCGGGCTACAGTCCATGGGGTTTCAAAGAGTCGGACACAACTGAAGCAACTTAGCATGCATGCCTTATTGATTACAGTATTATATGTTACAGGGGTACAATACAGGGATTCACACTTTTTAAAGGTTATAGTCCCTTTATAATTATTATGACATATTGGCTGTAGTCCCTGCATTGTACAATATATCCTTATAGCTTATTTATTTTATGCATAATATTGTAGTTTGTACCACTCAACTCCCTTCCCCTCTCTTTTTCCTGCTGACAAACACTAGTTTGTTCTCTATATCTGTGAGTCTGTTTGTTTTCTGTTGTATTTGCTTGTTTATTTTTAAGAATCCACGTTCTTCATTCTCAAGATTTTTCGGCCACTTGGGGTCTTTTGTGTTTCCATACACATTTTTAAATTACTGGTTTTAGTTCTGTGAAAAATGCCATTGATATTTTGAGAGGAATTGCAGTGAATCTGTAGGTTGTTTTGGGTAGTATAGTCATTTTAGCAATAATAATTTCGTCCAATCCAAGAACATGGTATATCATTCCATCTATTTGTGTTGTCTTCAATGTCTTTCATCAGCATTTTATAGTTGTCATGTCTTTTACCTCTGTAGGTAGGTTTATTCCTAGGTATTTTTTCTTTTGGATGCAAGGGTGAGTGGTATTATTTCCTTGATTTCTCTTTCTGTTAGTTTGTTGTCAGTGAGTAGAAATGCAACAGATTTTTGTATATTAATTTTGTATCCTACAATTTTACTGAATTCATTGATGAGCTCTGGTAATTTTTTGGTGTCATTTTTAGGATTTTCTATGTACAGTAGCATGTCAACTACAAACAGTGACAGTTTTATTTCTCCCTTTCCAATTTGAATTTCTTTTATTTCTTTTTCTTTCCTAGGACTTCTGATATTATGTTGAATAAAGCTGGGTTAACGCTGGCCTAATTGGCCGGTAGAGTTGGGTCCAAGAATCTGCTTATAGGACCCAGGGGTCCCGGAGCTGGTGTCGGATCTTTGGTGAGGCAAAGATTGCCAGACACAGTTGGACATAGGGCCTGGGGCATCCTGACGCTTGTGTTGGCCTGCTATCAAGTGGGCCTGACACCCAGTCATCCAGGGCAGGACTTGGCCAAGTCCTCAGGCTGTGGGATTGTGATTTTCTTAGGTCCGTGCTATTCCCTGGCAGGGGAGGCTGGTCCTGAAGGTAGAGCAGGATCCCTAGAGGGCAGGGCCAGGGCTCAGGGGATTGGGTCTGATGCCTGCCCGCTTGCGGATGGAGCTGGATCCCAGGCCCTCTGGTAGGCAGGGCTCTGTAGAGCAGCAGCTGTGGACTCAGGGGTCTTAAAGCAGCCTGTCTGCTGCTAGGTGGGCTGTGCCCCATCCAACTAGTTGCTTGGCTTTAAGCAGGTGGCTCAGCTGGTAAAGAAACCGCTTGCAATGCAGAAGACCTGGGTTCAATCCCTGGGTTGGGAAGATCCCCTGGAGAAGGGAATGGCTACCCACTTCAGTATTCTGTCCTAGAGAATTCCATGAACTCTATAGTCCATGGGTCGCAAAGAGGCGGACATGACTGAACAACTTGCACTTCACTTCACTTCAAGCATCCCAGCTCTGGTGCCTGTAGGTTTTGGGGTCAGAGTGGGGCTGAGTCCTGGTGCTAATAAGTTAGAGGGAGGATTCCAAAATGGCATTTGCCAGAACCAGTGTCCATCTCATAGAAGGTGCTCCCCAAAATGACTGCCACCAGTATCCATGTCCCCAGAGTGAACTCCAGTTGCCTGTAGCCTTTCATGGAGACTCTCCAAGATGAGCATGTAGGTCTGACCCAGGTTGCTATCAAATTACTGCTTCTTTTCTGGGTCCTAGATCATGTGAAACTTTGTGCACACCCTTGAAGAGTGAAGAAGTCCCTTTGGCACTCCTGAAGGTAAGCCCCACTGGCCTTCAAAATCAAACACTCTGGGGGCTCATCTTCCCAGTGCAAGACTGCTGGGCTAGGAAGATGACATGGGGCTCAGACCTTTCACTCCTTGGGGAAAACCTCTGCAATCATAATTATTTGGTTTGTGGGTTGCCTACTCTGGTGCATGGGACTTGACTATATCACATCTCTGCTGGTCCTAACTGTTTCATTGTGGTTCCTTCTTTATATATTTTCTTTATTTGTAGAAGATCTTTTCTGGTAGGTTCCAGTCTTTTTCAGTGATGTGTTTCTCAAGTAGCTGTGATTTTGTTGTGCCCATGAAAGGAGGTGAGCTCAGGGTCTTTCTATCTGCCATCTTCTGTCTGATAGTTTTTATCAGACATGATTTCATGACATTTTCCACATACTAAAAACTGTCTCAACTTATCTAATTTAGGTACATTTGGGAACTTTCCATATAAAATGTCACACATGAATTTTATTTATGAATATGTATATGTTATTTAGATATCATCATAATCTACAGGGCCTGAAATGATATGTGAGGGTTAGGACTATATTAATAGTCTGTGGTCATAAAAGTATAAACATTCAAACTAATTAAAAAAATTCTGCATAGCAAAATAAGCAACAATAAAATCCCAAAACAAAGCACACATGCACACACACACACACACACACACACACACACACACACACAGAGACATCTGCTGATTTCCATACTCTATACTTGGGAATTGGCCAAGGCAGGATAGGAGACACACTTTTAAATGTCTTTGGCATCTAGATGGATAATCTAAATAGATAAAACATTAATAGGTAGCTATGGAGACTGCAGTGAGCTGTAGAGTGCACACCACACCCAAAGATACTTACCAATTTTATCTTTCCTTCTGCAGCACGAAGAGGTGTCAGCATAAACAGTATGAGGACAGGCAATATGTGGAAAATTGAAAGTACTTGGGAGTTAGGTAATACATGGAAGGGGATGATGAAAATTATAAAGAATTTTAAAGACAAATGCTACCTCTATTACACAAAACCAGGTGACCACTTCATTTTAAGAGGCATCTGGTAGTCTCAGAAGCTCTTAAAGTCTTCTAATCTAGTTAACAGGTGGTGCTGGTGGTAAGGAACCTGCCTGCCAATGCAAGAGATGCAAGAGACGCGGGTTCAATCCCAGGGTTGGGAAGATCCCCTGGAGAAGGAATTGGCGACCCACTCCAATATTCTTGCCTGGAAAATTCCATGGACAGAGGAGCCTGGCAGGCTAAAGTCCATGGAGTTGCGAAGAGTCAGATATGACTAAGTAACTGAGCACACATATATACATAACAACAAATAATAAATTAAAAATATATTTGCATTAAGTTCTTAGCTAAGAGGTAAAGCTAGGATGTACTGGTTATCTCCAGTAGTGACGGAAGAGACAAAGCTTTTCTTTTTTTTTTTTTTGGTGTTTCATCTCCTGGTTTATTAACTAGTCACAGGCCACATCAGTGACAGAGGCAGTCTCACTCTTGTAACATTAGTTTTAAAAGTATGATTTCAACCCAGCTATAGACACTAACATATTCCTTTCCCAATAATTCTGTATTTTCAAGGTTGTTGAAAGGAAATGGCAACCCACTCCAATATTCTTGCCTGAGAAATCCCACAGAGGAGCCTTGTGGGCTCCAGTCCATGGAGTTGCAAAAGAGTCCCACTGAAGGTAGCAACGGAACAATAGGACAGTGTGAAATGTTACCAGTTGCTGCGAACGTTTACACAGAATGTCTCTATTACTGCTCCAGCTTCCTCTGAGACTACAATTACTTAAAACTGAATTAAAAAATATACGTCACTCATGGAATAAACCTTTTAGTTCAAATTTTAAGACGAAAAGCTGCAAGTTACCCTAGTCAGGAGAACCGTGAAGCCCAGTGAAAAAGGCTTATTTCCGTCTAATGTTCCTTACCAACTCTGGCAGTGATAAACACGACATGGCACGCCTCTCTGCTCTCCCCAACTCCTAGACCAGGGAAGCTCTCAATGAGCCGTCTGCTCACAGCCAACAGGTGAGAGGTAGGCCCCCGATTTTGTGAAAACCCAGGGGGAGAACGCTGCAAATAATTTACTTCCATCACTCTGCGTTTGAGGCTCACACGCCCCAAGTGCACATTCCCGGGCCAGCATTCTGCGGGGGCCGGGAGCCCGGTTGGGACCCGGGGTGGGGGGGGGGGGGTCTGAGTTTCATCTCGCGACCTCCGACGACAGCAGAGAGTCAGCCTGGCTCAGGGCAAGCTGGTCCTTCTTCTCCTTCTGCAAGACCTGGTCCTCCCACAGCGCCTGGTCCACCTGGTCGTCGGTGAGCACCACGGGCTTGTACTTCTCTTCGAAGAGCCGCTCATTGGCCTCCGAGTGCAGCTGGTGGGGTCCGACAATGCGCAGGTGAGCCGGCAGGTGCAGGAACTCGTCGTCGTTGATGTCGCAGTCGCGCATCCGGGCCCCCAGCACCCACCAGCGGCCTACGAAGCCCACATCCAGAATCCGGTCCGGGAAGTCGGTCCAGCGGGGCTGCAGGTAGCGACAGCGAGCCTGGTAGAGGCTGGCCTGGGCGTCGAAGGGTGCCTCATACACCAGCGAGCAGAGGCCCAGGCTCACGTGGTGCAGGCAGCCGCGACCCCGCAGCCAGAGGAGCCGCTGCACGAACGCCTCCGAGTCGCGGTTGCGAGTGGCGGGCGCCAGCAGCAGGAGGGTCCCCGACGCGTCGAGCAGCGCCTCCTCGAAGGCTGCCTCGCTCGGTGCCAGGGAGCAACAGGCCGCCGCGCCACCCAGCAGCCCCAAGTACACGGCCGCCCTCCCGGGCCGGGCCCCGCGCCGCCGCCGCCGCGTCCTTGCACGCCTCGGCGTAATCTTGGAGCAGCGAGCGGGCCCAAGCGCCCAACCTCCCCCACACGCCGGGCTTTGCGGCTGCCGAGACAAAGCTTTTCAAATCCATGACTTTGGCTTTTTGCTCTGACCAAAGCTCAGCATCTCCTCCCATCCTCCTGACGCACTCCCACAGACACAATAGGTTCTCTTCCCCAGAGCACACATTAGCAGATATAATGTTTGTCATTCTGGCTTCCATTTAACTTATTTCCAGAAAAGTTCAGACGGGATTTTATTTGCAAAATGAGGAGGAAAGGAGAAAGCATCATATGTCTGATATTATTCACGGAAACCAGACAGGTTTTATTTCAGGCTATAATTCATTTGAGAAGACAAAGAGAACTTTGACCTTAGTTCATTTAGTCTTGTTTTTAAAAAGAGGAATATCATTTGCTTACTTTAAAGGTGTTTTTAACTTCAGGCTTGGTCAAACATGACATTTTATTCCAGAGAAAAACTCATTTTGGAGAGCACCATGAAGTAGATAAGACATCCATGGATCTCAGTTCAGCTGTTACTATCTCTTTTGAACTGTGGTGTTGGAGAAGACTCTTGAGAGTCCCTTGGGCTGCAAGGAGATCCAACCAGTCCATCCTAAAGGAGATCAGTCCTGGGTGTTCATTGGAAGGACTGATGCTGAAGCTGAAACTCCAATACTTTGGCCCCCTCATGCGAAGAGGTGACTCACTGGAAAAGACCCTGATGCTGGGAGGGATTGGGGGCAGGAGGAGAAGGGGATGACAGAGGATGAGATGGCTGGATGGCATCACCAACTTGATGGACATGAGTTTCAGTAAACTCTGGGAGTTTGTGATGGACAGGGAGGCCCGGTGTGCTGCAATTCATGGGGTTGCAAAGAGTCAGACACGACTGAGCGACTGAACTGAACTGAACTGAACCTTGAGTTAGCTACTCTTTTTCATTAAATTTAAGTTTCTTTATCAACATCCCTGTTCAGTTACCTTAACCTTGCCTATACTTCCACTGTAGTCTCTTCATTAATATATGGTCTTTCAACTTCAGCAGCCATTGGAATAGCCCAAGAAGCCTGGTTCCTCTTACCAGACATGGGGAATTTGAAAGTTCTCAAGTAATTCTAACAGGTGGCCAGGGTTGAGAGCCATCATGTTCAAAAGTTTCTCAACTTGAAACATCTGATGTGAATTCTATTTTCTGCTTGGATTAATTCTTTTATTAATTCTTTTAATTGCATCTTACATTTACTCCTGCTAAATACTCATTGAGATTCTGACAGGCTGTTGGAACAGATAGATTTTTAAAAATTTCCAGCTTTTAAGAATGTTAACTAATGTGCAGGAGATGCATTTAGAATTCAAATAGTGTAGACCTTAGCTTAAAGGATACACATTGTTATTTTTATTATATTTATCATCATATATTGCTCTGATAGTATATTGTAGATGAGTGAACGTTGACATTTTAGGAATCGGTGAACTAAAATGGACTAGAATGGGTGAATTTAACTCAGATGATCATTATATCTACTACTGTGGGCAAGAATCCCTCAGAAGTAATGGAGTAGCCATTGTAGTCAACAAGAGTCTGAAATGCAGTACTTGGATGCAATCTCAAAAATGACAGAATGATCTCTGTTCTTTTCCAAGGCAAACCATTCAATATCATGGTAATCCACGTCTATGTCCCAACCAGTAATGCTGAAGAAGCTGAAATTGAACAGTTCTATGAAGACCTACAAGACCTTTTAGAACTAACACGCAAAAAAGATGTCCTTCTCATTATATGGGACTGGAATGCAAAAGTAGGAAGTCAAGAAACACCTGGAGTAACAGGCAAATTTGGCCTTGGAGTACAGAATGAAGCAGGGCAAAGGCTAATAGAGTTTTGCCAAGAGACAGAACTGGTTATAGCAAACACCCTTTTCCAACAACACAAGAGAAGACTCTACACATGGACATCACCAGATGGCCAACACTGAAATCAGAGTGATTATATTCTTTGCAGCCAAAGATGGAGAAGCTCTATACTGTCAGCAAAATACAAGACCGGAGCTGACTGTAGCTCAGATCATGAACTCCTTATTGCCAAATTCAGACATATATTGAAGAAAGTAGGGAAAACCACTAGACCATTCTGGTATGACCTAAGTCAAATCCCTTAAAATTATACAGTGGAAGTGAGAAATAGATTTAAGGGACTAGATCTGATAGAGTGCCTGATGAACTATGGACAGAGGTTTGTGACATTGTACAGGAGGCAGGGATCAAGAGCATCCCCATTAAAAAGAAATGCAAAAAAGCAAAATGGCTGTCTGAGGAGGCCTTACAAATAGCTGTGAAAAGAAGAGAAGTGAAAAGCAAGGGAGAAAAGGAAAGATATACCCACTTGAATGCAGAGTTCCAAATAATAGCAAGGAGAGATAAGAAAGCCTTCCTCAGTCATCAGTGCAAAGAAATAGAGGAAAGTCTATAACAAAAGGCAAAAAGGTCTAGTGGCCAAAATAATATTGAAGATCTAAAACAAAGTCAGACAACTGAATTTACTCCAACTTCAAGTCTTACTATGAAAGGTATAGTAATCAAGATAGCGTGGTATTGGCAAAAGAATAGACAAACCGATCAGCAGAACAAAATAGAGAGCTTAGAAACAGACCTACACAGATACAGTCAATTGATATTTGTCAAAGGTTAAAGATTTTTAAGGTCTCCCTGGTGGCTCAGACGGTAAAGAATCTGCCTGCAATGCAGGAGACCCGAAGACAGTGAAAAGATTAGGGACTGCAAAGATTTGGGGATAGGGAAAGGAGGGATGAATAGGTGGAGCACATGATTTTTAGGACATTAAAATTATTCTGTGATACTATAATAGTGGGTACATGACTTTATGCAGTTGGCAAAACTCAAAAAAACCATACAATACAAAGACTAAATCCTGAAGTAAACTATAGACTTTAGCTAATAATAATGAATGAATATTGATTCATCAATTGTAGCAAACATACCACAACAAAGCAAGATGTTAATAGGGAAAACTGAGGGCAGAGGGTGAATGGAGAATGTAAGACATCTCTGTAGTTTCTGCTCATTTTTTTTCTGTAAACCTAAAACTTTCCCAAAAAATAATGTCAATTGGTTAAACAAATACACCACAGAAATATCATAGGCCCCACTTAATGAAATTATTTCTCATCAGCATCTAAAAATTTTTTAAAATTATTAATAAAATCTGGTTGATTAGAAATAGTCCAAATGATGGTGAGGTGGGGGAGCATTAATGGCCATTTGTGTCTGTGGAGTAGGAAGCTGTTATGAGCTACAGCGGGGAGAATATCCACAGACACAGTCTTACTAGGTTGGGCTGTATCTTGCCTTTCCTACTAATGAACAGATGTCCAGTCCAAATGCATTAGTGGAAATGTTACCCTGCCTTTAAATTTTGGGGTCACTGGTAAGACTAATTCTTGCAGAACTTGAAGTTGGGTAGAAAGTAGGAAAGATAAAATTTGTGGCAGGAGGATGGGTCTCAAGAAAGTCTTCTCACATAGACTTCATTTTCCCCCAGCTGTAATGGATGTAATGGGCAAGTTAATGGATAATGGATGATTTGGAAGTTTCCTCCCAATTCAAATGATAGGAATTTTTGATGTTTTGGGTACAGTAGGAAAGATGTTTAAAAGTATGTTTAAGAGATAATAAGTCTTGGGCTTGCAGTCATCACTCAAGAGTGGAATTTAAATTTTCTCAACTGAGCCCTTAAAGGCAGGAGCAGGCAAACTTGTTTAATAAAAGTTTAGATAGTAGCTGCTTTGTTTTCACGGGCCATGCAGTCTGTCACAACTATTCAACTCAGGTGTTACAGTAGAAAGCTGTTACAGACCCCTATTATTTTGTCAAGAAAAGAGAAGCTTGATATCCATTGGTAAGTGGGAGATGGATGAATTACTTTTAACTAGAGAGATCTAAGACTTTCTCGAGAGCTGTGGGAGCACATGTAAATTAGCTCAAGCCCTTTCTTTAGATACAAATACAAGCTTATTCAATGTGATTTGTTATGTTAATAACAGGAAGGTGGTGCCCTAGAAAATATTTTTTAAATTCCTGTGGCTAAAATAAAGCAGAAATCCATCATTATTTAGGAGAGGTTACAATGAGCACCTCCCCTCACCTGAATGACCCATATGGTCCATTTCCTATGTGGTACCAGATGCATTACATTGATTGCTTAACTCCCATCAGGCACTCCTTTCTGTTTTGACTTTGCATTTTTAGCTTACATGTCTCTCTCTGAAGAGAACAATATGGTACTGGGGAGATTAAAGCTGAGATGATAAATGCTTGGGATTTGAGAATTGTTCTCCGAAGAGAAATAGAATCGGTACAACTTGCCCAGGAAAGATACAAATTTCAACATCTCTTTTAACACCTGCTCTTGTGCAATATATTGTGGAAAACTGTGCCTAACACAGCTTGATTCTTCTTCCATTCCCTGCCTCCTCCCAGGGGACAATAAAAGATGCTCGAAAATCCAAAAGGCAGAGGGAACCCCGAAACTTGGCTTCAAACTGGGACAGAGAAGCTAACACAGAGAGGGAGAAAACCTGCAAACAAGCTAAAGTACATCAACGGGCACCCACCACACCATCTTTAAGCCAAGGACAGAGAAACAGCAATGTGGTAAAAATGTTACGATAACATTAATAAGTAATCAGAAAATTATGGAAACGGTATTTCCTCTGCTTGGAATATGGGATCAAGAAAAACCAAGTTGAAACTTGGGATTGTATTAATGCCTGGGGGCACTCGTGAGTCACAGCAGATGGTTCTCAGTCCTGTAGTTAATTGCTCTACATGAATATGAGCATTTTGTCCTTTAAAATTTTAAATTCTGCCTTGTAACCACCATATGGCCCCCTGTCATCTGCACAGTTTTCTGTCACTTAAGCAGTGACTTATTTATTATACTCCAAAAAAAATGTGCAGAGTGAATTGGTACGAGTAAAATTATTCAGTAGAAACCTGTTTCTGAAAGTGACTGCTGAGTGCCTCGGAGCATTATCTCATGTCCCTGAAACTGAAAAACTCACAAAGTAAATATTTACCATGAGCAAAGCACGGAGCAGAGTTACTCTTATTTTCAACATCAGCTTCATGGCGATATTCTGTGCTGACTAATTTTTCCTAATTTTGCACACAGTGAAGAAAAACTTAGCATAATTATTAAAATGAACGCCATCTCCTCGACTCCAGCAGCCTTGCACCCTTGTTCCCACCAACAAACATTTGATTGTTGTTCAGTTTTTCAGCTCAGCTCAAGGAGGAGAGTGGTGGCTCAGTTCCAGAAAAGAACCCATGTGCTTGTCATTCTAATCGTGGATCTACACCCTGGGCCTGGTTGGTATCATATTTCTTTCTTGTGGTGATGGGTTTGTGAAGATCGGAGGTCTTCCTTGCTAAGACTCACAGCAAGACTGTGGTTGTCCCCATGGGTCTCCACATTGCTATTTTTCAAGTGAGCACTGGGTCATCTGAAGAAGCAAATATAATCTGACCTCATTTTGATACCAAGATGTGACATCAGTCAGTTCAGTTCAGTCGCTCAGTCATGTCCGACTCTTTGTGACCCCATGAATCACAGCACGCCAGGCCTCCCTGTCCATCACCAACTCCTGGAGTTTACTCAAACTCATGCCCATTGAGTCAGTGATGCCATCCAGCCATCTCATCCTCTGTTGTCCCCTTCTCCTCCTGCCCCCAATCCCTCCCAGCATCAGGGTCTTTTCCAATGAGTCAACTCTTCACATGAGGTGGCCAAAGTGTTGGAGTTTTAGCTTCAGCATCAGTCCTTCCAATGAACACCCAGGACTGATCTCATTTAGGATGGACTGGCTGGATCTCCTTGCAGTCCAAGGGACTCTCAAGAGTCTTCCCCAACACCACAGTTCAAAGGCATCAATTCTTCAGCGCTCAGCTTTCTTCACAGTCCAAATCTCACATCCATACATGACCACTGGAAAAACCATAGCCTTGACCAGACGGACCTTTGTTGGCAAAGTAATGTCTCTGCTTATTAATATGCTATCTAGGTTAGTCATAACTTTCCTTCCAAGGAGTAAGCGACTTTTAATTTCATGGCTGCAGTCACCATCCACAGTGATTTTGGAGCCCCAAAAAATGAAGTCTGACACTGTTTCCACTGTCTCCTCATCTATTTCCCATGAGGTGATGGGACCAGATGCCTTGATCTTAGTTTTCTGAATGTTGAGCTTTAAGCCAACTTTTTCACTCTCTTCTTTCACTTTCATCAAGAGGTTTTTTAGTTCCTCTTCACTTTCTGCCATAAGGGTGGTGTCATCTGCATATCTGAGGTTATTAATATTTCTCCCGTCAGTCTTGATTTCAGCTTGTGCTTCTTCCAGCCCAGCGTTTCTCATGATGTACTCTGCATATAAGTTAAATAAGCAGGGTGACAATATACAGCCTTGACATACTCCTTTTCCTATTTGGAACCAGTCTGTTGTTCCATGTCCAATTCTAACTGTTGCTTCCTGACCTGCATACAGGTTTCTCAAGAGGTGGGTCAGGTGGTCTGGTATTCCCATCTCTTTCAGAATTTTCCACAGTTTATTGTGATCCACACAGTCAAAGGCTTTCGCATAGTCAATAAAGCAGAAATAGATGTTTTTCTGGAACTCTCTTACTTTTTGATGATCCAGTGTATAGTGGCAATTTGATCTCTGGTTCCTCGGCCTTTTCTAAAACCAGCTTGAACATCTGGAAGTTCTCGGTTCACGTATTGCTGAAGCCTGGCTTGGAGAATTTTCAGATATGACATAGTTCCTCACAAAAGTGACCCAGACAATTCCTTCACTTCTTTGTTGAGTAGAGGAACAACTGCAGTTCATTTTCTTTTGGGGCATTCTTCCCTAGGACCGTTTTCCTCCCCGAGGTACTATAAACTGAATTTGAGGCTACAGGCTCATTCCGTGTTGTATTTACTGCATAATTGAGTTTCTCCATTTTCCTTTGAAGAAAAGGGTAAGGAAGATGGAAGAACGGAGAAAGGAGAAGAAAGCACAGCAACTGCTGCCTCTTTGTCAACCTGGACATGAGGAAGGGGTCCCTCCAAGGACACAGCTACTTTTAACTCATGTCACCATCATGTGAGTGGTACATTGAATCTCTTCCATGGGCTAGGTAGAGACCATGGCACTTCTGGGAGAAAAGAATAAATAAATCTTGAAGATATTATCTACCCAGGTGGTTGGGTCACCTCTACCAACAGCCATTGACCAGATCATGAGAAACACACACACAACTGATCATCAGACCGCCAGTGAGGAGAAAGGTTGACTGAGAACCATTGTCTCTGAAAAGTGATGGCCAGAGAAAGAAAGAGAGCAGCTGGCTTGGTTTGGAGAAGCTTCTGGGCTTGGTTTGAAGGAGTTTCTTTCTCTTTTTTTCTTTTAAAAGATCAATGAAACCAATAAGCCTTTTTGTTGTTGTTATTTAGTCTTTAATTTGTGTCTGACTCTTTTTTGACCCCATGGACTGCAGCCTGCCAGGCTTCCCTGTCCATGGGATTTCCCAGGCAAGAATATTGGAGTGGGTTGCCATTTCCTTCTCCATGGAGGAGTTTCCAACCTTAGAACATTCCTCCAAATAAGGGAGAAGTGGGGGAACATATCCTGAGGATTCTCACAAATGGTCCTCTTCCTATCACCTGCTACTGAGAAAAGGAGGTAAGCCAGGAAAAGGTACAAAGAAGCCCCTCAGACTGGCTGCAGGGGCAGGGTGGGCTGGGACAGCTGAGGCCTTCAAGCTCACCGTTCATGTTTCTTCAAGCTGGGAGGAAAGTAGAGAAAAGACAAAATGATTACACTTGCAAAGAGCTAATATTCCTCATTAATAAACAAACACCTATGGGAAGGGAAGAGAAAAAAGGAGAAAAAACCATCCACTCCCTGATGGAGAGATGGGGAAGGATGAAGACATGCTAGGAGTGATGTTTCAGGCCCATCCTGGGAGGGAGAGACCCACAGGAGCCAACAAAGATAGAGAAGAAGGCTCGCATGGTGGCAAAAGGAGGCTGTTCCCCAAACCCGAGGATCAGTCCGCAGCGATAAATGGCACTGGCACATGATTTAAACAAACTGCAGAAGCAGTGGGAGCGGGAGAGTCCCAGCCAGCTGAGCTTCCCCATCCTGAAGTGGCCACTCCCCGGGAAGGCAGAGGACACGGGTGGCCGTGGCCAGCCCTAGTGCCCATTGGGAGTGGTGCCAGCATCATTCAGGGGGTGCTGGTGGGACATTAGGACCCATTTCAGAGATTAGAGTTGCCTCAGGGAAGCAAGACTTCAAGATGGCAAAGACTTCACAGACCTCTCTTTTCTCTTAAACCTTCAGAAACAACAAGGAAATTAAGAACAGATATGGAAATTCCAGCTTGAATAAATGAGAACACCTCTAATGCCAAACCTCAGTCTTCTTGAGTTGGGATACCTGAAAGTGAAAAAGTGAAAGTGTTAGTTGCTCAGTTGTGTCTGACTCTTTGTGACCCCACAGATTGTAGCCCACCAGTCTCCTCTGTCCATGGAATTCTCTAAGCATGAATACTGGAGTGGGCCATTTCCTTCTCCAGGGGATCTTCCTGACCCAGGGATCAAACCCAGGTCTCCTGCGTTGCAGGCAGATTCTTTACCTCCAGGGAAGCCACCAGGGAAGCCCAGGACACTTGAAGGCAGTAGAAATTCAGAAACTTTGAGAATATGGTGTGGCAGGCTTCCTATGCAGCTGGGAGAGCAGGGAAAAAATGGACCAAACAAGCTGGTGCTCCCAGCTATGCATCAACTGGCAACATGAGTCAAGTTTCACAGAAAAATTTGATGAGAAAACCATAGAGGAAAAGCTCTTTGAGAATACAGTACTGTGGTGGCTACTGGATCAATAGCAGAAATGAAGACAATGGTGGGGAGAACCTTTTCTTTCTGGTTGCCATGGGAGCTCAAAGAACAGAGAGCAAACCAAACAGAGTGCATGTATTGTTTAATTAAAGTCTTATCTTCCATGTTTGCAAGATCTAGGTTAGTGGCTATCAACCTGTTTTGTTCTGGACCATGAGTAAGAAAGGCATTTTCTATCATACACCCACAAGTTTGTAATACTAGCAAAGTTTTCATTTAAAAATACATACTCGTACCACATGTGATGCATTCTGAGTGTTACTGTATATTTCTATTCAATTTTTTAAATGCAGTTGTGGTGATAAGACCTCAAGATGATCCCTGATGGTTTCTACCTCCTAGTGTTCCCACCTTTGTATGGTTTGATTATTAGTATGAAACTTTGCTAGAAAGGGGGGAAAGTAGAAAAATGCACAAAGAAAATGACTTGAGTAAGCAAAGAAGTGAGATAGGCTTGGGGTTCTTATGGTTAGTTTTGGAGCCCAGGTGCAGGCTCCTACATGTGGGCAGAGGCTCATGTGGTTTGAACGTCTCCTTTGGCCCCACACAGGGGAAGGGAAAGGGGTGGGGCTTGAATGCTATCAATAGTCAAATATCAAAAATGGGGTCAGAGACTTTGCTGGTGGTCCAGTGGCTAAGACTCTGCTCTCCCAACACAGGGGGCCAAAGGATCGAGGAACTAGGTCCCACAAGCTGCAACTAAAGATCCTGTATGCAATGTGCATACACACAGGAGAATTCAGTGATGAGTAACTCAAAGAGGTGGTTTGAATTTGGAATTTTTACACCGTCTTAACAAAGGGCAATAAATGGTCCATGGAAGTGCCAAAATGAAGGAAAGGGGGTGTGGGCTTTTAGGGGTGGTAAAATGTGGGATGGTAGATATACAGAAAAGTTAATGGAAATGATGGAATATTTCAGTAAGTTTTGTTTGTGCAGGCCCAAATCAGGGTCAGCTTTCTGTCTCCAGTGATAATGGTTGCTTGGTTGTGATAATGGGAGAAGAGATGGGGAATATCTTCAAAAGGAAAATTTATATCCTGCCTTCTGGCAGAAAGGAGAGGATAGAGGACTTTTCCTCAGTCTGTTGGTTCTCAATTGCCTTTTGCTCAAAATAATTCTTCTGTCAAAGGGCATATTTTGGGATGGTGTATTCTAATCTCCTTCACAAGAATAACCAGATATTTGAAAATAGCCTATAACACAAAAGCAAAAAAGAAAACAGAAAAGAGAATGGAACACAGAATGAATATCACAATGTGGACAGTAAAAGACAACTTCAGAAAAATCTGCAATTAATATGTTCAGGGATATAAGACACAATATTGAATCTATAAAACAGCAACCTGACGTTGTGAAAAGAAAAATTAAAGAGTAAGAAAATGCTAAGTAATTAAATATGATAGTGAAAATTAGGACTTCAGAAGAAGCATTGGACAATAATGGAGCCTTTGAGAAGGTAAAATAAAAACTAATGAATTCATGGAAACAAAATGAGTGGATAAGTCTGGGTTTGATTGATGGATATTTGCCTAATGGGTATTTGAGAAAATGAGGCAGTAGGAGAAACTTACCAAAGAATCATATATGTGAATTTCTCCAGAAGGGAAGGACTTGACTTTTCAAACTGAGAAGGCTACCAAGTTCTTCCATCAAGTGAAGGGGTAGTTAGGGACTTTGGGAAGGTGATATATTTTAAATGGTGGTTAAGAGCATCCCAAGATAGTCCTAAAGGCAAGTCCCAGGACCACTGATTGGCAGCAGCTGAGAGGATGACAAATGCAGATTCAAGGAGCAAGAGCATTGCAGGGGGCGGTGCAGAAATAGAGAATAGAGCCCACAGATAATTCAATCAAATGATCAGGTTATATGCAGAGTAGACAACTGCATTGAAGAAGCTGGAGACTGAGATAAGATAAGGATAAAGAAAAGCACAGAAATGAAAAAGATGTGGAAATTATTAGCTAAGAACAAAAAATTTCATAATAATGGATGATATATAACATGACTCATGGAGAATAGAATGTAATGGCTACAAGTACAAAAGCACCACAAACCAATTTAACCAAAAAGATGTTTAATGTGTTGGGGTAGTGAGAGAGAGGAAAAGGTGGGGGGAAGAAATCAGATATCCAAGTCCTCATCTCTCATAACAAGATAATAGATAAGCGGAACTTTGATGAGTCAAGACACAGTAGACCTGATAAGTAATAAGAATTTACTGTTTAGCACAGGGAATTATATTCAGTATCTTGTAATAACCTATAAAGAAATATGATCTTAAAAAAGTATAACTGAATCACTTTGCTGTACATCAGAAACTAACATAATACTGTAATCAACTATACTTCAAAAAAAAAAAAAAAAGGACACAGTGGATCCATTTAAAGAGTCCGACAATGCTAAGTGTTTAAAAAACTGCTCCCATCAAAATTTCTAAAGACAAGCAGACATTGATTGCTGATATATTAGGACAACAATATTCCACCCAGAATAGGGAAGAAGATCTTCCATGAAGGCCTGATGCATTGTGACTGGAAATTAAGTGAACAGCAAACTGTCTAAAGCATCACTTGCTCAAAGAAAACACTTGGGCAGCAAAGAATCTCTACACACCGACCATCTGGTGCATTTCCCTGTATTTATCCATAAAAAGACTAAAGCGAACAAATAGAACCCCACAAACACATACAAATAACAAAGAAGGCCCATAATTTTGAAGTTATTCTCTCAAAACTAACTTAAGATCTTTTTTCTTCCAGTCAGAGATGACTCCCATGGCAAATTCACTGATCTGCGGGAGCTCACTTATCTCTCTCTGCCTCTACGACACACCGAGGCAGTAGATTGGGTATTTGTTCCCAAGTTTTTAATCCCTCCTTCTGCATGAGACCCTGTGGCATAGGAAGTGTGTTTCCCTGACTCATGGCTTAGCCTTGTGACTTGCTCCACTAATGGAATAAAACCAGAGGTAATACAAGCAGAGGTCTTCAATGTTCTTATGCAATTTGGTTTGTGCTCCAGTGATCTACCATGAGAAAAACATGTGTCATATTGTCACTGAGCCAAGGAGACCGAAAACACATGGGCAGAATTGAAGCCAGCCTAACAACTGAGGTCAGACCAGCTGACCTGAAGTTGAAAGAAGAGCCAACCTATAGAATCATAATGAAGGAAAAAATGCTTGCATTTGTAAACCATTGCGATTGACGATATTTATTACACAATATTGTAGTAGCAATAGCTAACTAACACATATGGGAAATGTGCGGACTTTGGAGTTAGAGACATCTGGGATCTATTCTTGACTATGCATGCACCCACGCATGGATACAGAAGTCTGCCTGTATAGTGTTGCTATTCTGGGTCTCTTCCTTCTAATATAATTTACTTGTGTATGTTGAACCAACTGTGCCTTCCTGGGATAAATTCCATTTGATCACGACACATAATCCTTTTTACATATTGCTAGATTCAGGTTGCTAATATTTCACAAAAGATTGTTGCATCTATATTCACCACTGTGCATGCATGCTGTCGTTTCAGTTGTGTCTGACTCTTAGCGACCCCATGAACTGTAGCCTGCCAGGCCCCTCTGTCCATAGGGATTCTCAGGCAAGAATACTGCAGTGGGTTGCCATGCCCTCCTCCAGGGATCTTCCCGACCCAGGGGTCGAACCAGCGTCTCTTGCAGTTCCTGCGTTGGCAGGCAGTTTCTTTACCAGTAGCGCCACCTGGGAAGCCCAACTGTATTCACGAGGGATATTAAAATACAGCTGTCTTTTCTTTGTGATGTCTTTACCTAGTTTTGGGATGACAGTGGGTCATAAGTTGAGTTAGGAAGTATTCTGTACTCTTCCAATTTTTAGAAAAATTTTGTGAAGGAGTGTTATTAATTTTTTGGACCTCTGAAAGAATTTACCAATAAAGCTCTCCAGGATTGGGTTTTTCTTTTGTGGGAATGGTTTTTATTACCAGATTAATCTCTTTACATTTTATGAATCTATTCAGATTTTCTAATTCTTATTAAGTCAATTTTGATAGTTGGTGTCTTTCCAGGCATTTGTCCATTTCATCTAGGCTATCTAATTTGTTACTGTATTAGATTCCCATTGTTGCCAAAATAAATCAATTCCAATTTAAAAATGAAAACAACAGAAATGTATTAAACTTATTATTTAATAATTTTGTAGTTTAGAAGACTGTCATAGGTCTCACTGGGCTATAATTAAGGTGTCAGCAGGGCTATATTAGTTTCTGGAGGTTGAAGGGGAGACTCTAGCGTCCTCTTCCAGCTTGCAGAGGCCTCCTGCACTTCTTGACTCAAATGCCTCTTTCTTCATCTTCAGAGCCAGCAATATTTGGTCATTTCCTTTTCATTTTGCCATATCTCTGTTTCTCCACTTCCAACCTGGAGAGGTCCACCCCATTTAAAGCCTTAATGTGGTTAAATTGGCCCACATGCATGACCCAGGATAGTCTCCCCACTTTAAACCTCAACCTTAGTCACATTTAAAAAATCCCTTGCTGTGGAGTATTATGTATTCATGGATTCCAATGATTAAGAAAAGACATATTTGGGGAGAAAGGAACCATTATTCTGCCTACCATAACTGGCATACAGTTATTCATAGAATCCCCTTATAGGCCTTTTTATTTCTGTACTATCTGTAGTACTGTCTTCTCATTCTTTCCTGATTTTAGTTATTTTAATTCTACTCTTTTTTCCTTTGTAAATCTAGCCAAAGTTTTGTCAATTTTATTAACTTTTAAGAACAATT
This sequence comes from Cervus elaphus, assembly GCF_910594005.1. Classification (NCBI taxonomy): domain Eukaryota; kingdom Metazoa; phylum Chordata; class Mammalia; order Artiodactyla; family Cervidae; genus Cervus; species Cervus elaphus. The sequence continues at coordinate 21,535,247 of NC_057830.1, forward strand.
TTCTATTCTTTCATGTGTTTCTGCTCTAGTCTTTATCATTTCTTTTCTTATGCTTGCTTTGGGTTTAGTATGTTGTTCTTTTGCTAGTTTCTTCAGGTGATAGTGTATGTTACTGATTTGAAATCTTTCTTCTTAATTCAATATATGCTTTTATGGCTATAAACTTAATGCTCAGAATGGTTTTAGTGGCCTCTCAAAAGTTTTATTTTTATTTATTTATTCATTTGTTGGCTGCACTGGGTCATTGCTACATGCAGGCTTTCTCTGGTTGTGGCTAGAGGGGGCCAGTCTCTAACGGCAGTGCTCAGACTTGTTATTGAGGTGACTTCTCTCATTACAGAGCACAGGCTCTAGAGCATAGGCTCTGTAGTTATGGCTCAGGGCTTAGTTGCCCTGCAGTATGTGGAATCTTCCAGGACCAGAGACTGAATCAGTGTCCGCTGCACTGGTAGGTAGATTCTTAACCACTGGACCACCAGTGAAGTCCTCTCATAAGTATGTTGGGGTTTTTAAAGATTCTCTCTTTGCACAGATGTAAAGAACAGACTTTTGGACTCTGTGGGAGAAGGTAAGTGTGGGATGATTTGAGAGAATAGCATTGAAATATGTATATTATCATATGTGAAATAGATCGCCAGTCCAGGTTCGATGCATGAGGCAGGGTGCTCAGGGATGGTGCACTGGGATGACCCTGAGAAATGGGATGTGGAGAGGGGTGGGAGGGGGGTTCAGGATGGGGAACACATGTATACCCATGGCTGATTCATGTGAATGTATGGCAAAAACCACCACAATACTGTAAAGTAATTAGCCTCCATATAAATAAATAAATTTAAAGAAAAGGAAAAAAAAGATTCTCTCTTTGTCTTTTGACAGTTTGATTATGATGTTTCTAGATGTGGATCTCTTATCTTACTTGAAGTTTTTTAGTTTCCTGGATATGTTCATTAATACATTTTCTACACAATTTGAGAAGCTTTGGTCATTTTTCTCCAAATATTCTTTCTTCTCCTTTCCTCTCCCTTCTTTTCTTTTGGAACTCCCATTATATGCATGTTGGTATATCTGATGCTATCTCACAAGTTCTAGGTTCTGTTCATTTCTCTTTTTTTCTTATTTCTCAGACTGGGTAATCTCAATTAACCTGTCTTCATGCTTGCTGATCATTTCTTCTGGCTGTTGAAAGTATTTGTTGGCATCCTATCATGAGATTTTCATTTCAATTGTTATAATTTCAGGTCCAGCAATTTTGTTTGTTCTTTTTCTTGGTGTTAAAAAATGTTGTTGATGTTCTGTATTTGGTGACACATTGTTCTCAATCTCCTTTAGTTCTTCAGATGTGGTTTCCTTTAGTCTTTGAATGTGTTTTTAAAAGTTGACTTAAAGTTTTGTCCAGTAAGCCCAACATCTGGGGCTTCTCATGACAGTTTCCACTGGATACTTCACTTACAATGTGTGGGCTCTGTTCACCCAGTTTTTTGTGTGTCATCTAACATTTGTTGAAAACTGGACAATTTAATAATACAACACCGTAACTTTGGTCATCAGACCCCCTTTCCTTTGTGGTTAGTTGTTTTTCTTGGACTTTATTATTGTCACTCTTTGTTTAGTGATTTAACTGAAATGATTCTTTAAGGTGTGTATTCTTTGGTGTGGGTGGCCATAGAATCCTCTGCTTAGTTAGTCTAATGGTCAGCTAATATTTGGGCAAAGAGTTTCTTAAATGTCTTGAACCAATTAATCTCCCAGGATTTTCTGGGAGATCAATGTGTGCATTGGGGAATCCCTTAAATGCCCCAGTTGGAAGTTTAAAATTCTGCTTAGGCCTTCACTTCTTGTTTACACGGGGTCTTGAGGTCAATCAAAGGTGAGACATTGGGGCTTTTCCAAGTCTTTCTTGGGTTTGTGCATGACTCTGGACATGTGTGTGGGCTTCCAGAATTCCAGGATTGTATTGGAGTTTCTCAAAGCTCCCTCTGGACATCTCATTAATCAGTCTTTCGTTTTAAGTGTTTGACTCAAATTTTACAAGGAAGTATAGCCTAATGAACACATTGCTAGGGCATGGCATAGAGGCAAGTGCGTAGAGTGGTAAAAATACAGTTGACTGGCTAGATATCCATTTTGGTTTGTTAATCAGTGGTAGGAAGAATAGAAGGAGTCATCTTTTATGTGTAGAGACCACAGTCTATGATGAAAGAACAGGAAAAACAAAGGTGGAAATGATGAGAAGACGAGAAGGACCTGGTCCCAAGAAACTCACTGTGGGGTAACTTCTAGTGATAAGTGTTCTGTGCCTCAGATATTTGTCTTTGAGTTAAATGAACTTTGCCTTTGATTGTAGTCAGCTAATTCCAAAAAGTTTCCTTTACTTAGTCTTCCCTTTCTTTGCCTTACATTTCAGTATCTAAGGAGAACAGGGTCAGAATATGGAAGATTGTCCATATCTCTGAACAGTGTGTTTCCCTGTTTGTGTAGGCAACACAAAACATTTTCTCCTTCTTTATCCTGTTTGCTGATTGTCAAGAGAGTAGTGGTTGGCAGCTAACAGGAAGAAGGGGCAAGAGTGTGGAGTCATGGATATATTTCATTATTTGCATAGATTCCATAAAATCTTCTACAGAGATGGAAACGTCATCTGGAAATAAAGCTGTGTCTTCTTGCACTGGCTGGAAATATCAGAGCAATGGTAAGTGGAAAGATGCTGGCTTCATAGGATGAGAAGATATCACCACCTCGAATTTTCTGAGATTGTGTAGGAGTGATGTTACTTTCTCTACAAACGTTTTGTAGAATTCACAAGTGAAGCCATCTGTGCCTCAAGTTTTCTTTGTGGGAAAATTATTAACTAGAAATTAAAATTCTTTTATAGACATAGGCCTACTCAAATTATCTGTTTCTTCTTAAGTGATCTTTGATCATTTGTGTTTTTCCAAGACTTTGTTCATTTCATCTTAATTGTCAAAATTATTGGCAAAAAAGTGGTAAAAATATTCCCCAATTATCCTTTTAGTATCTGCAGAATCTGGTCTGATGTCACCTCTCTCATTACTGATATTAGTTATTTTTGTTTTCTCTCTTTTTTTCTATTCAATCTCCCAGAAGTTTTCAGTTTTACTGACTTTTCTCAGAGAACTAGCTTTTGAATACATTATTTTTACTCTTTTTTTCCTATTTTCTATTTCAAAATTAAGGTTTACTTTTTCTTCTTGCTTGCATTTTAATTTTTTTTTTTTTTTTAGTTTCCTAAGGTAATAGCAGCAGTAGGAAACTTGATATAGATTTTGGAATGTGGGAGTAAGGTTCTGCTATAATCAATCATCACAAACTTAGTAGATTAAAGTGATACAAATTCATTATCTTACACAAATGTATTATCTTATCTTACCTTTTATGGAGGTAAAGATTCAAAAAGGGGTCCATAGGGCTATGTTCCTTCTGAAAACTCTAGGAAAAAACATCTTTCTTTGCTTAGAAAAACTTCTAGAGACTACTTACTGTAATAACTATATTTTCTAGTTTCCGTATTTGATCCTCTGATAGCTTGAGGCCGTGCTGACCCTGGAGGGATGTCCTTCCCAGGGCTAGTCAACTCCTGGAGATATTATGGGACTCTTCTGCAAGCACTCCTCTCATATGTAAGCCAAACAATCCAGAGTTGACACTCCAACTACCTACTTGATCAGCTCTCACAACCAGACCTATTACCTGCCTGCCCTAATCATCCCAGGGCCAGGTGCCAGACAAGCAGGACAGCCCTGACACCTCAGAGAACTTGTTGAAATGATTCAAACTCAGAGATATTACTTTGCCAACAAAGGTCCATCTAGTCAAAGCTGTGGTTTTTCCCATAATCATGTATGGATGTGAGAGTTGGACTATAAAGAAAGTTGAGTGCTGAAGAATTGACGCTTTTGAACTGTAGGGTTGGAGAAGACTCTTGAGAGTCCCTTGGACTGCAAGGAGATCAAACCAGTCCATCCTAGGGAATCAGTCCTGAATATTCATTGGAAGAACTGATGCTGAAGCTGAAACTCCAATTCTTTGGCCACCTAATGCGAAGAACTAATTCACTGGAAATAACCCTGATGCTAGTAATGATTGAAGGCGGGAGGAGAAGGGGACAACAGAGGATGAGATGTTTGAGTGGCATCACTGACTCAAAGGACATGAGTTTGAGCAAGTTCCAGGAGATGGTGAAGGACAGGGAAGCCTGGCATGCTATAGTCCATGGGGTGAAAGAAGAGAGTGGAAAAGTTGACTTAAAACTCAGCATTCAAAAAACTAAGATCATGGCATCTGGTGCCATCACTTTATGGCAAATAGAAGGGGAAACAGTGGAAGCAGTGACAGATTTTATTTTCTTGGGCTCCAAAATCACCGCAGATGGTGACTGAAGCCATGAAATTAAAAGATGCTTGCTCCTTGGAAGGAAAGCTATGACAAACCTAGACAGCACATTAAAAAGTAGAGACATCATTTTCTCTCAGCTTACTAATATTTTCTTCTGAAATGTCTCATCTACTGCAATGGTCATCTGGTATGTTTTCAACTCAGTTATTGTAATTTTTATCTCTAGAAGTTTGATTTGGGTCTTCTATATCTCTACTTAGCATTTTCAATCTGTTTTCTCACTTCTTGAACATATGGAATACAGTCAGAATTATTGTTTTAAAGTTCTTGCTATTCATTCCATCATCTGTGTTATTTTGGAGTCAGTTTTGGTTCATTGATTTTTCTCGTCAAGATGGGTTGTATTTTCCTGCTTCTATGCATATCTGGTTATTTTTTACTGAATGCTAGACATTGTGAATTTACCTCATAGGTTGATGAATATTTTTGTATCCCTATAAATATTTTTGAGCTTTGTTCTGGGATGTGATTAAGCTAACTGGAAAGAGTCTGAGCACTTCTGGGCTTCATTTTAAGATTTCTTCAGCAGAAGCAGAACTGAATTTAGTCTAGGATTAATTCCTTCCTACAGGGGTAAGACCCTTCTTAGTACATTACCCAATGTCCTCTGAATTATAACATTTTTCTGCTTTGACTTTGGGGAACAAGCACTGTCTTGGGGCTGTTTGCCCTGTGAGGCACTGTTCTCTATAATATTTTGGATAACTCTTTCCCTATCCTTGGAGAGTTTCTTCGCGCTTAGGCAGTACTTAAGCAGCACTCTGCTAAATATTCAAAGCATCCTCTTCAGGGTCTCTTCCTGTGTAACATTCTCTTCTTCAAAACTCTTGTTATGGTAGTTTTCCCAGGCTCCTAGCTCTGCTTAATTCAGAGAGACCACCAGCCTCCCCACTGCCTCTCCAGGCAACATAGCTTAAAACCTCTCTAAGGGCCATAAGTTGGGCAATCATGGGGCTCTCCTTATTTTTTCCTGCTTCTTTGGGGATCATTATCTTTTGTTGTCTGATGTTCAATGTCTTAAATTTTTTTGTTTCATGTATTTTGTCCTTTTTCTTAAATTCAGTCCTTAGGGTAAATCTGGCCACTGTTAATCCATTTTAAGCAGATTAAAGTCTATTTTAAATTCCCTTTAGTTTTACATTGTCTTCTCCATTTTCAGAGGCATCTGCCAAAATTCCTTTGAATTCCCGTGATCTCTTTTTGAATGGTAAACCTAAATGGCTACTTACCTTTAACACTGGGAATATTAGAACTATTAGAGTAGAAACTCATTTTCATATGTCAATATCGAGCTTCTTTTAAATGACAGTGTTGTTTTCTTCCCTAAATTTACTCATATTTCAATTTTTCTCAAAAAGTACTGTGAAACTACTCTTAAAGGTGAATCATGGAACTCCATAGCAAAGACCAAGAACTAGGACTATGGCTTTGTTGCAGTAAAGGAGTATCACTCTCACACTTCTTTATAAAGCAGAAGTATTGTTACCAATATTGTGACTGAATTTGCCATGGTAGTGTTTTCAAATATGAAGTAATAAGTACTTTAGTATTTTTAAACCTGTACAATAACGTACCAAAAAAAGTATGCATCATTGTCCTCCAAGATTCTTTTTTTCTTGGCTGGGCTGGGTCTTCCTTGTGGTGTGTGGGCTCTCCAGTTGTGGCTTGAGGCTTGTGGGATCTTAGTTCCCTGACCAGGGATCAAACCTGTGTACCCTGCATTGAAAGACGGATTCTTTCTTTTTTTTTTTTTTTTTTTGTAGCAGTGCTGGGTCTTCGTTGCTTCGAGTGGGCTTTTCTCTAGTTGCAGTGATCAGGGGCTACTCTCTAGTTGCCGTGCGAGGGCTTCTCATTGTAGTGGTTTCTCTTGTTGCGGAGCACAGGCTCGAAGGCACTCAGGCTTCAGCAGTTGCAGCACAGGGGCTCAGTAGTTGCGTTTCCCGGGCTCTAGAGCACAGGCTCAGTAGTTGTGGCACATGGGCTTGGTTGCTCTGTGGCATATGGGATCTACCTAGATCAGGGATCCAACCCGTGTCTCCTACATGGCAGGCAGATTCATAACCACGGGGCTATCAGGGAAGTCCCATCTCCAAGATTTTTGAAGACCAAACAAATATAACAGCATGTCCCATTATTTTGAATCATATAGACTTATATTCCATTATTCTCCTCCACTAGAGAAATGGCATATCCTTCATCTTTTTGGTAAAGTTTGGAGTTTAGATTAATAAGGTACGTTTAAGGATTTCCATGACTGAGTTACTGACTCCCCCATGCTTTCTGGTCCACCAAAGTGGACCTCTCACAGCTGCCCTTGGCTGCTCCCACCTCTGTGCTCTCTGCTTCTCTTAGATGAGCTTCCCACATACCTCACCAAGGTGCTCCAGTCATCTCACCCTTCCTTAGGAAGCCTGTCCCAATACCAAATCCAGGAAACTTTTCCAAAATTTCTCTTGGCCTCAACTCAGCTTTCCTTCTGAAAATTCCACTATATATTCTTTTTTTTTTTTTTTGGCCACACCACGTAGCATGTGGAACTTCCCTGACCAGGGATCAAACCTGTGCCCCTTGCAGTGGAAGCCCAGAGTCTTAACCACCAGGCCACCAGGGAAGCCCTATATATTCTTTTTGACAGTTTTCTTTTTTTTTTTTTTTTTTTCTTTTTTTTTTTTTTTTTTTTTTTTTTTTTTTTTTTTTTTTTTTTTTTACATGATTGCTAAGTTTAATTCAAAAGCTACACCCACTCCTGCCTTGTAAAAATAATAGGCTCCTCTCAAGGTTACATTGTGACGTGAGCACAGGTTTGTTGTTTCCAATGACAGCTTTACAAAAAAGTTGGCACTAAATGCATGTAAAAAAAGTTTGAAGGCTTAATAAAAACACAGACCAGTAATTTCTCAATGTAGCTTGGAGGCTGAGAAAAGGATGCAGAGAGTTAATGAACCTCCCAAACATAGGCAATCCCCAATGTACAGAGCATTTTCCAAATACAAATGGCCTCTCCCATCAGTTTCAAAGGAGCAAAGTTTTCTGCGGCTCCTCCCATGACCAGACCATCCCAGGTCCCTCAACCCAGGCCCATGGCCCCAAGGAAGGAAAGGAAGAGGGAAACAGGACGAGAGTAAGGCAACACGGTCCTGCTGTGTTGGGCTCTGCCCTGGTGGTGATCTCCTCCCCCAACCCCCACTCAGCCTTGGTTCCCAGCTCTGCCCCAAAGTCCCCACCAGGGGACCGATTTAAAAAGCTCTTCCCCTCGTGCAGCTGACAGTAAGGCCGAAGTCCTGAGGGCCAGCAGCATGTCAGGGTCTTCTTGACCATCCAATATGGAATCCACAAATCGTTTTCTTGTATGTTAAAGAACACAACAAAACGGTTATAAATAGTTCACGCCTACTTTTGGAACATCTCATTGTAACTTGTGTAAGTCAGTGTGTTTGAGCTTAATAGCTAATCACCAGTTATGTCCATTTTTAATGGGGGAAAAATGCTCTGAATTCCAGACAACTTTCTTATAAACGACCACTTAAAGGCTGGAGGGAGACAGGAGGCGCTTGAGAGAATCACATGGAATAAGTCTCTCAGCTCCAAAGTCAGCAGGTGGACAGGAGCGGGTCTTTGGTTGGCAAGCACCGTGCAGACCCCCAGTGCTGGTGGAGGGTGTGGAGCCTGGCGGGGAGCTCCCACAGGCACTGGAGTGTTCAGGCCACTACACGCGTGGCCACACTGTAGTGATGAAGATGTTTCTAGCACCTGTATGAACTTAGTGGGCACTCGTACCCATAGTTCCCCCCGACAAACTGTTGGTCTCCCGTGACTGTAGTATAGGTACTGACACTGTAGCCCTTTAGAGGCGCAATGGGAGAAACTTCCATCTGACAGACTCACGACTCTTGCCAGTCTGGTATCTCTGCTGGCAAATACCATGGAATGAGCCAGTTGAGAATGTACTGCCAAACTATTTAATCTCCTGGCCTAAGGTCTCTTCGTCTTGTCTGGAAACTGAATGTGGCCCAGAGGTTCTGCAAAGCTTTAGAAAGGGTGCCCTAAGAAAACTCTCCCTCCTCTTTGGTGTACCTGAGCGACAGACTTTTTTCTAGAAAGGTGTCAGAAAGACTAGAGTCAACAGTTACTGAAGTAAAGCTGGCACTTGAGAACAGGTCTTGAGCTATTACCAAAGAAGCCAAACCTAAGAACCCAGGGTTCTCAGGCATCTATGCTTCCCACTGTCAGCAGGAATATAAAGGAGGACACAGAAACAGTTTAAACAACACCAGTACCTGGATATGTCTGGGTAGTTTTAAAGTCCTGTAGAAGGTAGTGGTCTTGCCGACAGGAAGTGTCGCTGGTGAAGGGAGCAGTCCACATCACTGGTGAGGAGTAAAGGCCCAGACTTAAGGCTGATGAGGATAAAAGGAACAACTCACAAGCAAGACTGCCTGTAAAGTCGAGTCTAAACCAGTCTCTCGTGGACAAAAAGCAGAGATTCCTATGTTAAGACCTGGCCGAGGTTTGAGAGGGCAGAAGCAGGGTGCAAGATCTCTCCATAAAGCATATGACGGAACACAGCATTTTGGTTTTCTGTTGACAGCTGCTGAGGAAAAGCAACCAAGACGTTTCAAGAAAATCTCTGGAATGGAGGTGAGAAACAGTGGGGCCGAACAAGTCCCTGGAATGGCTCCTCTGTCCCACAGCAGCGGACCTGTGGTTTTGGTTTTCTCTCAAAGGTTTTAAGCTCTGCTACTATGTTAGTGATTCCTAGATACCCAATTAGCAAACACACCGAGGACGTGAGACCCCACTTCTCGGGGGCACCTAGCCTGGCCCCACTCCCCTCCCACCCACCCGGGAGCTCCTCTCACACCAGGGCCCCATCTCCTCCCTTGGAGTCCAGAAGGTGGGTCCTCATCTTGAGACGGCCGTGAAGTGGGTAGTAGCCTCAGGTGTCCACCGGAGAGACCCTCTCCCCACCCTGCTCCTTCAGGCTAAAGGAACTACACTATTTGAAATCCTATCTCTGGAGTTTCTTGTCTGGCTATGGGACGCGGCAGGCCTCTTAGTAGAAGGAGATGCTGGACTTGCCTCCAGGCGGGTTCAGGACTTTGTTGTGGGAGCGAGGCCGGGGACCCAGCCGGGGTTCGTGGCTGTCGACGGTGGGCGCCGGCTCCTGGACGCGGGCTGCTTCTCTCGGGCCGCTGGGCTCGCCCGGCTCTTGTCTGGGTGAGGCACTGGCTCTGAGGTCTGGTGTGTCCTCTCCCTCACACAGGAGCATGTGGTCCTTGGGTTTGTTTGGGTGTGCTGTGGGTGAGGCAGCAGCGACGGGGGACCCGAAAATGTCACTGGTCTTGCCCCCCGGTGGGTTCAGACGCGGTCGAGTCTGCACAGGCCCCGATTCGTCAAATATACCGCTTCCTTTTCCCCCAGGGGGGTTGGTCCTCTTGGGTATGTTCTGAGGTGCTTCGGTTGGTCCAAAAATATTAGAAGCCATCCTGTCCGGCCTGCGTGGAGGTGTGGCTTCCTCTGGACGATCGCCTGGCTCTCCTCCCGGAGGCTTTGCGGCCCTGGGGCCGGCACGGCCACCCTCGCTGTCCGGTGCCCGGAACATGTCGCCCGCCACCCCGAGCCACCAGTCCGCCGCGCCGTCCTTCCCGCCCGGCCCCGCTTTGACAGTTTTCTATTGCACTTTTATTCACCTTAGTTCGTTAAAAATATTTCTGTTTTTTTTTTTTTCTCATTTTATTTTCCTTTTTTTAAAAAATTTATTTTTTTATTTTTTATTTTTTTGTGGGTTTTGTCATACATTGAAATATTTCTGTTTTAAAGATCCTATAGATAGAATGACCACCCACTTAGTGGGATACAATAAGTCACCCCTCTCAGCGTGATATTTTTGTCTTTGAAAAGCAGAGTTTCTTGTAGGAACCTTATCAAACACACAGTAGTTACAAGAATGTCAGATATAATGATGCATACAATCTAAACAAGAGAAGCTATTTAAGAATTTACATACTGTAAAAATATGCACGTTAGAAGTTAGCCATTGGACAGATACAAGCAGCAGGAAGAGTAATTGATTGGGGTTGAAGGCCCATATGCAGTAATATTGCTTGTTCTTCCTATATATATTTACTTATATGAATAAATTTATTTATTACAATAAATAACTGCCACTAACGGATACAGGTTCTCCACATACATCTAAATACACAAGAGTAAATGATGACCTGCTACATGTACAGTTCCAAGTGGGTCTGTGATCCTGTGATAGCTCTCATGAAAATAGTACATAGTAAACCCCATGCAGGTAAGTAGGAAGCACTGATTATTTAATCTAGTTTTAATTTGAAACTGTTTAACTTTTGACATTATTATCTGTGAAGAACATGTTTCCTTTTACTGTTTTAAAAATTGATATGCACGCAGAGTGGGGGAATTTTGATGGTTGCTTGAACTAACAGTGATAGCTGAAATATCCTTAAAAATACTTTTTAATAACAGAATTTATCCACATGTTTAATGTAGACCATGGGTCATCTATAGCTTCAAATCTAAAGATAGAGGAAGTGTATTTGAATTTAATGCTTCTAGTTAGTATCCTACAGTTTCCTACCTTTGTCCCAAAGAATGAAACCCATGTAACTGCTTCTGTATTCACCAAAGCAGGTACCATTTTGAGCTCTTAAAAGAATAATCAAAACAAAAAGTGTACTTGCTCTTCTTCTGCACTTTTTGAGAAACTTGACCCAAATCATAAATTATTCAAGTTTCCTGTTGAGCAGTGGTGTTTTTCTGTGTTACTGTCTAGAGAACAAACAAAATGAGAACTTCGTGAGAAAAGTGCTGACTTGGAATACACGTTATCAGCAAGCAGGAACCCTGGACAGCAGCTCAATTTTCTCATTTACAAAACACCCCATTCACTCTGCTTTTCACCAACTATTAAGGCAAAATCCTGGGGGTGGGGATTGGCTATGCCTAATAACTTACGCTTAAAAAGATCCTCCTAAGGAGCTTTCTCTAATCAAGGAAAATCCCTTCTGTAAGAAGTTGGCACGTCCTGTGAACCTAGAGGGAAGACTTAATGTCTCTATGGATGCTTAAATTACAAGTTCTTCTGGGGGAAGAAACATTAAAATAACTTGAAGGTCTATTTCACTGGCAACTTAGAATTTTATTTTTAAGCTTCTAAATTTGAAAACAAGACAGCCTAGGTTGAATAATAAAGCTTCCCAATGCTGAATGTGCTCATCTGGAGCTAGTTTTTTTTGCCTGAAGTACAAAACCCAACTTTCTAAAACTCCTATGTAGGGACAGTACTGTTCTGATTATCTGTGATCAATCAGATTGATCTGATGATCAATCTCAGTTAGTAAACCCCTTTTTTACTCCTTGGTAAGGGTTTAAAATATTCTAGAAAAGACTCATTTTTCTAGTCTTACACAGACAATTTCATTCTCAAGTCTCCTGACAGGTATACGCCATATTCAAGAATCCATATTTATCCTTCTCACTTACATACACTTCACAAATTGGATGGACACAGTCATTGTATTTATTCACTATTAGGAAGATGGTTAGCATTGAGCTGTAAGACAGCTGTAAGCTATCTTGAAGAGCTCACTCATGTTGACACGATCAGGCACCAGGAATTTTGTTTTATCCAGGACCAGAAGCTGTTTCTCAGCTTTGTATTTTTCTGTTATTACCAAGATTTTGATAGGATGCTGCTCTCGGATAAGTTGGACATCTTCTACTCTTTGTTTGAAGGTTCTGAGCTGTTAAAAGATTTTCTTCTGTGATAGCAACTTCTCTTGTGTCTCCTCAGCTTGCAGTCATCCCACTGTATTTTATTTGCACCCTTTTAAATCTTGTTTTAGAGTCTTTATTTGTATTTTGTTCGTTTGTTTTTGCTGTTTTGCATCTGGAGCAGCAATTCTCAAACTTTATGTGCATCAAAATCACCCCCAAAACTTGTTAAAACAGAGTGCCTGACCTCACGCCCAGATTGTCTAGGGTCCAAGAACTTTGATCATGCTCTCAATTGATGGTGCATGGTACAAGAAAACACTTTGAGAACCAGAAGCTTCGACTAGACACACAGTCTAGGTCCTTTGAAGGCAGGGTCCATGTCCCTGCATGGACCTTTCATTCATCTTTCATTCCACACAGTATCCAACCCAGTGGCTTGTAAAGAGCTGTTTAGTAGGATGGCTTCATTAGTATTGAATTTCTGGACTTCAAAGATGTGTCATAGAAATTTCATACACATTAATATTCTAAGGAAGATTCAGAGTTACATTGAAGAACCCACAGAGAGTGAAGGAGAGCTGGTGATCCATTCCTAAGTCAGCCCGCATCAACAGTGAATAAAGCAAAAGGGGAAAGTGTAAAGCTGGGTAATTTTCAATGTCAAACAGGCAGCAAGTGTTAGATTCATTATTTTAGTTATTATGCAAAAAAAGTTTTTTTTTAACTATAGCCTATTTCCAAATGATTAATAAATTCAGCAAGAGTGTTTTATTAATTACTACTTGGAAAACAAATAGAATTAATGCACATCCAAAAATTGTCAGACATGGAAGTTAAAAAAACAGAGGCCACCATGAGATGGGCAGCGGATGCCTGGCTTTGAGTCCCAGCTGTGCCCCTGATGCCCTTGTGCAGTTTCTTCTTATGTAGAATGGGTAGCAAAACAGTCATGTCTGCTTTTGAGAAATAAGTCCTCAAAACAGTACCTGGCACATAGTAAGTGTTTGCTAAACAAAACAAAACACTAGTAGAGAAATGTAAAGTGGTGCAGCTTCTATGAAAAACAGGACAGAGATTCTTCAAAGAATTAAAAATAGTACTGCCGTATGATCCATCAGTTCCACTTCTGGGTACTTATTCAATAAAAATGAAAACAGGATTTCAAAGAGCTATCTGTTCGCCCGTGTTCATTGCAGTATTATTCATATTAGCCAAGGTATGGGTGTTGGGGTCCAGGCCCAGCGGGTCCAGGAATACCCCAGGGATGAGTGGTGTCGGCGAAGAAGAAGACAGACACACACAGAAGGTTGTGTAGAAGAGGTAGCTTTTTTTATTTTTAGGACAGCTCAGTTTTTATAGAATGAACGTTACCTCCCTCTTAAGTCACCACATATTACATCAGATATTGGTTTCGTGCTTCTGTCAATACTTTTCTTTCCCATGTTTTTCCCCTGTGCATTCATCTAGAACGTTTCCGATTACAGGGTTTTTTCTTAAATGTCTTGTACATAGTCTTCTTGCCTCAATGGCCTAACATTTTCACTCTAACAAAAACAATGTTCCACAAATCTCAGGTATAGTGTAAATTCTTTGGACAATAAAACAACACATGGGAAGGGTCACAGTAACATGTTTGACATTTCTGAGAATAGTACCATGTGAAAACCCTGATATTTTTCTTTACCTGAAACCACAAAATCTCAATTTACAATGATTAACTATTAAACAGCAAAAACACCTCTAAAGCAGCAAAACACCTCTATTAATAGTGAGATAATGGCAGTGAAGCTGGTTAATATAAATCATCTATTGAAATCCTATGTACCCCATTTTCTAATTCTACAAAAATACCCATAATATTCCATGTTGTTTAAAGAAAGGGAAACAATGGACAAATAGCAGCAAGGAAATAGCAATAATGAAAACTCTCTCAACCAAGGAGCAAGTAAACTGAAGCAGTATATCTACTTCTAAATCTAAATGCCTCTACTCTTTTCTATTCTAGAACATTATAATCTTTTAAGCAAGCAGCCAAACTTTACCTGTGGCCTTTTCTTTTTTTGACTTGATGTTTATGGTCGTGTCCTGAACCAGAGCAATCATGAGCACTTCCAAAAAGGCTTGGACTTTTCCAGGGAGGCCTTATTACTATATATTATATTCCAAAAATTAATAGAAAGCCCAACAACAGTAAGACAGGGAGAAGAAAGGGACATACCGGGCCCCCGGGGCAACCTCGAGGGGAAGAGCTGCCTTGCAGGTTCCTCTCTCGTCCCGTGACCTTGTCATGGTTTGGGCGCACTCCAGCGACTCCTGACATATGGGAACAACCTAAGTAATCTCAACGGGTAAATGAATAAACAATGTGTGGTAACCATATACAATATAGTATTATTCAGCCATAAAAAGCAAGGAAATCCTGCCATTTACAACAACATGGATTGACCTTGAGGGTGTAATGGTAAGTGAAATAAATCAGACAGACAAAGTCAAACACTGTAAGATCTCACCTACATATGGAATCTAAAATAATAGCAAGTCAAAACAAAAACCAAATTCATAGAAACAGAGAAATGGGGTGGGTGAGGGAGTCAAAAGGTTCAAACTTTCAGTGTCAAAATAAATAGGTCCTGGGGCTATGTATAGCACAGTGACCATAGCTAATAATAACTTACTGTATATTGGAAAGTTGCTACAACAGTAGATCTTTAAAGCTCTCAAAAAACAACAGTAAAAAAAAAAAAAACTAATATGGAATCTTCTCAGGTTAGCCTATGCCTTTGGTGATCACATTTTGTCCACCTGAAATTTAGAACAAGGATGACAGATACTCAGGCCACTCCTGGGAATAAAAGGCTTTCCAAAAATTCTGTGATTCTCCAAACAGGGGTTACAGAAGCCAGAGGCAGTGTTTTGCATACAGAGAATGTTCTGGACACCCCAGGTTGTCTGGTGTTCATATCTGTGTATTCCCAGCTCCACTCTTCCATTTCCCCCCAAATATCCTGCCACCCCAAGAATGGAGAGAGAATGAGAACAGGAAAGGTAGAACTCGTGTCTTCATCAGCTTTTTCAGTTATGATGTGAGTGGATTTTTGTGGAATGGAAGTTGTAATTTCATGGTAATGATCCCCAGTGGAGCCCAAGAGAGTCTACATCTTGGACCTGAAGTTTCAGGGTGTTGGCTAGTGTGTATAAACAGAATAACCAACGGAAACCCAACCAACACACAGGCAATCTCTCAGCAATGTTCTTCCTTTAAAAACATGTTAATGTTTCCACTGAGAGCCCTGGAATTTACTGTACATTTTTGCTTTTGCTTCTTATGGCAGCAATGGGAGGCATTTACAAGTAAGGGACTCATAAAGTGCAAAAATCACTCAGAGATGATGTTTATCCAGCTGGACTTCTGCAGTGAGAAACACAATTCAAGAACACAACTGAAGGCAAGGAGCCAGTGCAAATTATGGATGCAAAGATCGGACAAAGGCAGCAGAAAGGGAAAAGATCATGTGTCAGACTGCTAGTCTTCCTGCTCCTTCTCATCTGGCAGTGTTGATCCCGCTCATGGAGAAGGCAGCCGGCCCCCACAAGAAGCTCCAGAAACTGCTTACACCATCCTTTCTTCTTCATGCTCAGACATAGGCTCTGTTCTTCCTTCCTTCCTTCCTTCCTCCCTCCCTTCTTTCTTTCTTTTGTTCCTTCCTTCATTCCCTTCTTTATTCTTCCTTTCTCCTCTGCCTTCCTCTCTCTCCTTTCTTTCTTTCTGGATTTCTTTCTCTCTTTTACCCTTCTTCCTTTGTCTGAGCTATCTCTCTTGTTATAGAGATTTCCAAACACACACAAAAGTAATGAGAAACACATAACAACCCCCCAGCTATCTATCACCTGCCTCAGGTATATCAACTCTGTGCCAGCCTTGCCCTCCTAGCTCTCCAAGCTCTCCACCCCAAGTCCCCCTGCAGCCCAGTGTTTTCCTGCAGCATTTTAAAATAAACCCCAAAATGTCACTCTTACACGTGTCATTATGTCTCTCTAAGAGAAATTTACTTTTTAAAAAGCTAACCAGGCTTTCCTGGAGGCTCAGTGGTGAAGAATCAGCTTGCCAATGCAGGAGACGTGGATTCGATCCCCGATCCAGGAAGATTCCACATGCCGCTGGGCAGCTAAGCCTGTGCAACAGAATTATTGAGCCTGTGCCGTAGAGCCCGGAAGCCACAAATACTGAAGCCTGAGTGCCTAGAGGCCATGCTCTGCAATAAGAGGAGTCACCGCACCTGACAGCTAAAGGAAAGCCGGCACAGCAACGAAGACTTAGCACAGTCAAAAATAAGTAAATAAAGTTTATTAAAAAAACCAAAACTGAAATACATTAGCACACTTTTCAAAATTAGCTATATTTCCTTGAGATCAGTGTATTTAAAAATTTCTCAAAAAATATTTTTATAGTTACTTTGTTCAAACAAACTCCCATCAACCTCTACGTGGTGAATTTAGTTGAGAAGTTTCTCAGGCTTTTTCATCGTGTAATACTTCCCTTCTTCCTGTTTTCATGCCTCATGTCTGACCTGCCCTATTTCCCAGTCGAGGTTTTGCTGAATTGTTTCCTCACGGTTGTCAAAAGTCTAGGGAAAAAAAAAAACAGAAGTAAAGCCAGTGAATTACTGAAGTAGTAATTAGTATAAGTTACAGGGAATTCTGCTCAATGTTACGTGGCAGCCTGGATGGGAGGTGAATTTGAGGGGCCTATGGGTATGTGTATATTTACAACTGAGTCGCTCTGCTGGCCACCTGAAACTATCACAGCATTGTTAGTTGGCTATGCTCTAATATAAAGTAAAAAGTTAAAAAAAAAGTTTATTGTGCACAGACCAGAAAGATAGTCTACAAACAGGGAGCACTCAAACCAAAACACAGTATGTTGTTGTAAAGCAGTGTGAAGGCAGTGACTGTTTATTTTTCAGAGTAATCGATTAAAACATTAGAATTTTCTTGAATGAAAGGGAATTGGTTAGTGGTTACTTCATATCAACTGGGAGGAACAGTTTATATTTTTTGCTTATGATTTTCAGAGGCATAAGCAACAAGTGACCCAGGTCAAGTTACCCTCATTTGTCCTACAAAATCAGCTAAATAAAGCTTTGCTTGTATGACTAAACTGGTTTTGTCTGCTCAGGGAATATTCAAGTCTGGTCTCTGAGTTTGATTTGAGCATGATTTAACTAACACATTCCTTTGCTCCCATAGTTTGGTTCTGGAGGTTTGTTTAGACTGGGTTATGAACTTCTCAGTGTGAGTCGTCCACAAGTGGTATTGGTGGTTCCTTTTGCACCCCTAATGTTTTGTTACCCCAGGTTTAGTGGATTTGAGATTAATCAGTAGTAAGCTGAGGTATTGTCATCCTGATCCACTCATCAACTGTTTCCCATCAGCCTCATGTTATTTACATTCATTTATTGCCCAGGTCTGTTTTTTCATTTAGTCAGTTCAGTTCAGTCACTCAGTCATGTCTGACTCTTTGCAACCCCAAGGACTGCAGCACGCCAGGCTTCCCTGTCCATCACCAACTGCTGGAGCTTACTCAAACTCATGCCCATTGAGTCAGTGACGCCATCCAAACATCTCATCCTCTGCCGGCCCCTTCTCCTCCTGCCTTCAATCATTCCCAGCATCAGGGTCTTTTCAAATGAGTCAGTTTTTTGCAACAAGTGGTGAAAGTATTGGAGTTTCAGCTTTAGCATCAGTCCTTCCAATGAATATTCAGGACTGATTTCCTTTAGGATGGATTGGTTGGTTGGATCTCCTTGCAGTCCAAGGGACTCTCAAGAGTCTTCTCCAACACCACAGTTCAAAAGCATCAATTCTTCTGCTCTCAGCTTTCTTTATAGTCCAACTCTCACATCCAGACATGACTACTAGAAAAACCAAAGCTTTGACTAGATGGACCTGTGTTGGCAAAGTAATGTCTCTGCTTTTCAATATGCTGTCTAGGTTGGTCATAACTTTTCTTTCAAGGAGAGTCTTTTAATTTCATGGCTGCAGTCACCATCTGCAGTGATTTTGGAGCCCCCCAAAAATAAAGTCTATCATTGTTTCCCCATCTATTTGCCATGAAGTGATGGGATCAGATGCCATGATCTTAGTTTTCTGAATGTTGAACTTTAAGCCAACTTTTTCACTCTCCTCTTTCATTTTCATCAAGAGGTTCTTTAGTTCGTCTTTGCTTTCTGCCATAAGGGTGGTATCATTTGCATATCTGAGGTTATTGATATTTCTCCCGGCAATCTTGATTCCAGCTTGTGCTTCATCCAGTCCAGGATTTCACATGATGTACTCTGTATGTAAGGTAAATAAGCAGGGTGACAATATACAGCCTTGATGTACTCCTTTTCCTATTTGGAACCAGTCTGTTATTCCATGTCCAGTTCTGTTGCGTCCTGACGTGCATACAGGTTTCTCAAGAGGCAGATCAGGTGGTCTGGTCTGATTTTTTCACTAGTGGTTGCAAAATGGTAATTTTTTTTTTGTTGCTGTTGTTGTTCTGAATTTATTACAGTATTGCTTCTGTTTTTTAGTTTTTTGGCTGCAAGGCATGTGGAATCTTAGCTTCCCTACCGGGATCAAACTCGCACCCCCTGCACTGGAAGGCGAAATCTCAACCTCTGGACCACCAGGGAAGTCCCTGTTCTGCATTTATTAGCATAACTTCTATAACTATTTGGTTAGCCTGAAAGAGAATTTGTATAAGAAAGGTAGAATCAAAACATAATACTTTCTCTTAATGAATTTTCAGAATAGTCGTGAACCTACAATGAAGATGACTTCCTTCTTCTTTGTTTTTCATTATAAATGCATAGAACATGTGTCTACTTTATTTCAATACATTTAGTCACTTATTGTCTGTGGCCCATCAGTTGTTCCATCTTTTGCCTGTAAGGGCTCCTCCAGTTTGGCTCTTGAACACTGTTCTTTGGTTTCTGGCAACAGCCCTATTTCGGGCCACAGTACGTCTCAGGATCATTTTGTACTGTAACTGCCCCAGAACAGCCATTTCTCTAGGAACTCGGGTTCCTGTTAGTGAAAAATAGCATTTGGAGACCACAATCTGGGAGCTGGGAGTGGAGAGTGTGCCCATTGAGACTGTCTAGTCCTTGAATTTAGGCTTTTTCTTTGCTGTTGTTTTTAACAACACATTATAAAAGCTCACATTACAAGCTTATACTCACCTTTCCCGAGCAAAAGTAAGATGTAAGTTTGTAGGGTTTTTACTTAAGTGTGATGATAAGAATGTATTCCTTTTCTTACATTGAAATGTTTAGTTTCTAAGAATTTCTACATAATTATGTATTTGATCTCTTTGGTCTTTCTGTGTCTCTGTGTATATGTGCGTGTGTGTGTGTGTACGCATGTACATATATATGTTTTTCTATATATGTCTATGTGGATAGTTCAAATAGCAATGTCAGTATTACTATTAAGTGTGAGAATCTAAAATGAAAGAAAAGTTTGTGAACTGAATGGCAAGAAGCCATAGTGATAACAGTGCACTTGAAGTGCATGAAGAGTTTTTGTACTCAATGAAAATGATAAAATCAAGAGGAATTAAAGAGGATTTCAATGTATGTACTTACCTGACTGTGAGATTGCCCTGAAACTAAATCTCTGAAACCATGTTCTTAGAGGAGTCTTGCCACTAGGATATTTAACAACAGACAGTTATTGGTGTCCAGGGTCTTAGGTAAGAAGAGACAGAAAGATCTTTTCATCTGCTTCTAGGAAGATTTACAGAGAATATGTTGATTGTCTTGATTTTAACTGTTTCTTGTAGGTCTGTAACTCCTTCCTTTTGACTTGGACCTAGGGGTGGCATGAAAGAAGTGAAAATGAAAAGATGATTGTATCTTTTCCAATTTCATCACTTTTCTCTAAGCTTCCTCACTTCTCTCAAACTCACCATGGGTTGTTTTTAGAGAATATCAGCCTAATAAGCATGATAAAAAGTCAAGCCAATTTACACTCTTGCATTTGCATCTTAAAACTTTCTCTGATTTTATTAAAGAGGCATGTTAAAACCTCCTTCTGTTTATTTCTTTTCCTGTCAGCCATGTTTCATCTTATCCTGCTGTTGTTCACAACATGCCCCAGGTTTCGTGTCCAGGAAAAGGACCACATGCTGACATACCCAGTTATATTTAAAACGAATAGCCCTTGATTTGTTTAGTTATTAAGTTAATAATGATATATTTTACTAAGTTTTTTACTTAATAAATAGGATGACTGGCACTTATGATAAGCATTGCCAACTACTCTTAGAAAATATTAACTCATTATTTTAAAAAACTGTTTTGGAGTATTGCCGATGGGATTAATACTGAATTTTCCTGAGGATGATGATGCAGGTACCTGTTTGCAGCTCACTTGAAGTGGCCCCAGTTGTTAGTTTGGAAAACATGGAGAAAACCAGGCAGGATAAGCTCATTTTTGAGACTGACTTATATGCCTGCCCGCACTCTTTTTTCGTTTAATTTCCCATAGCACCATGGTCCTAGGGGTAGAATTCTATCCTAAAGTAGGGATTGAAAAATATGAAAGGATTTGCTCACAGTCACAGTTAATAGGTGACAAGAGAGTTTTAATCCTGTCTTCATCTTGCATATACATATACCTAAATCCCAGCTGTCTTTCCCTGAACCTGGCGGGAGAAATCTATCTGAGTTGAACCTTAAAGTAAAAGAATCCAGTTAAAGAGTGAGTGCGTGGGGTCAGGGGGTGTCCTATCTCCTGCTGACAACACAGCATCTTACTCAGAGTCAGGTTCAAAAATGTGCTTATTGAATGGAAGAAGTTGATGAAAGCCAGATTCTCAGACCTTCAGATATAAATCTGTTATTCTCAACTGAGAGGTCCTAGAGTTTATTAATATAATCTATATGTTGTAAAAGTTTTATCTTATGACCTTTGCAATTTTTATCAGCTCACTGTAGCTCTAGTCCTTTCTGTTTCACCTTTTCTCATAAACAGAAATTAAAGCAAGAAATTTTTAAGAAATATTTTAACATTTCTTAAATTGTGAGAATCTTAAACTAAATATATGAAAAAGTTAGTAGTTTATTCAAACAACTTAGACACTTATTTGGAAACTGATATCTTCAGTGTCTGTTCTCACTATCTTCTCTGATGAATGCTCTTTGTTCCCTTTCAAAACTCACCAATCTGCCAAATATTTATTTGCTGGGAAGTTAGCATGCCTGGGAAGTAGCACATTCTTTTTGATTTAGACATGAATAAATATTTTTTTTTACATTGGATATGTATTTTTAAGAAGATATCTTTAGTAAACCTGGGATTGAAATCTATGTATTCATTTCTCCCCTTATTTTTCCTATGCCTTTAAAAGATTCCCCTTGGGCAGTTGAAGCAGGGGAGGTAGGGTCCAATGCCACAAAGGAACAGCAGTTGAGACAAGACTTATGTATTCAGGGCCCCAAACAGACTCATGGCTGCCTGTGAGAAGGAGCTGGAATCCCTCTGCACCAGAGGCCTGGATGGAAATCATCAGCATGCGTGTGAGCTTCACCAGTGGGTGAAGAGCCAGGTCATTAACCCATGGTCTGATTGGGAACCACGTGTGTGTGTGCGTGCAAAGTTGCTTCAGCCGTGTCTGACTCTTCTGCACCCTAGCCTGCCAGATTCTTCTGTCCACAGGATTCTCCAGGCAAGAATACTGGAGTGGGTTGCAATGTCTTCCTCCAGGGGATCTTCCCGACCCAGAGATCGAACCCGAGTCTCTTACATCTCCTGCATTGGCAGGCAGGTTCTTTACCACTAGTGCCACTTGGGAAGCCCTGGGAGCCACGTACTTGTGGGTTAACGTGACTCCTTCACAGGGAGACAAGAATGCCCTGGGACACCCAAGAAGTAAAATTCCCACAGAAGATAAGCTCACACACAAGAATTACAAAACATGTGAGAAAGTCCAGTGTTATGAAAAATAGCCAGAAGACCCAGGTCCACTGCATATAGCTTACACAATTATAAATTGTGTACCAAACAATTATAGGTGTGTCATTCAGATTGACCACAATCACATTCACACACACACATGCACACACACGATGCAAAACTTGAGAATAAGAATTTTAGGGCAATCTAAAAAAGATGTTAAATTCTCAGGCTGATAAAAAGAGGGATTACATCCGTGGAACAAAAACATTCAAAATAAAAACATACCATTATGGTGAAAGAACAGGTGATTGTGAGAAAAAACAAAATCAGATATCTTGATAATTAAGTCTTAGAGTATGGATTTAATAGAGGACATATCCAGCAAGCAAGAGATTTAATAAATTAAAAAGGAAAACTAATTTAGAGGGAATATGACCCTGCCAACACCTTGATTTTGATCTAGTGAAACTGATTTTGGGCTTCTGGCCTCCAGGACTGGGAAATAATAAATTCCAATTGTTTAACTCACCAGGTTTGTGATAATTTGATACAGCAACCACAGGAAAATAAAATACTAGGCAAAGATAGAGCATTTTGAGCATCATCAAAGTAATAATTGTAGTGAATTACAGCATATAAATTGGTTTTAAATAATTTCATGAGTTCAAAATGATACTAACACTGTCCTATACACACAAACTCATTTGTCACTAAGAAACCAATTCATTGTCCTGAAAACTGAAATAAAGGGAAATAACTGTACTTCAGAGTAATAATACAGTTGATAAGGAAAAACTTTGCTTGATGGAAAATTTTTAAAAAGAAGGATTTGTAGAATTAAGATGTTATCATTTTGTAATTTGTTATGAAATAATAGACCTAAGCAATGATTATTAATGGCTTCTGAAACCATTAGGTGAAAAAGTTATGAGAAGCTTATAATCAGGCTGACAACTTCCAAACCCCACAGTTTAATTTCAGCATTAGGAAGAAAAGAGCAAACTGGCATATGTACCCCCTGATGTAATACAGTAGGAAAGAAAAAACACCAACTTGAAATTTTCCTTTAAAAAATTCAAACTTGAATCTGATCAAACTTCTATTAATAGATATAATTACCAGCTTACAAGAAATACTGGGGACAGGGAAATATGTTAAGTAATACTTCTGGGCTGCTACCAGCAAAATTCAAGGTACGGGAAACTATTGAGGAAAAGACCTAGACTGTTCAACAAATAAGTTATAAAAACAAAAAATGTAGAAGAAAGAACCTGTAATTAAAAGCATTTAAGAGATTTATCAAACCAATGAGTCCTGATTCAAATAACCCAGCTGTAAAACAACCATGACACAGTGGCAGGCATTAAAAATGGATTTGCAATTTAATTAAATTAAAGAATTATTTTTATTATTGTGTTTTAGAAGTGGTGTCTATTATCTATCCTAACAGAGAAATCCATGCTGAAGAATAGATAAACAAAATAATATGGTATTTGGAATTTATTTCAAAATAGCCTAGCTGGAGGTGGAAAATTAATAAGAGTAAAACCAAAATGAAATTTGTCAAGAGTTGATAATTGTTCTAGTTGAATGATGGGTATATGGGAATTTAATTATTCAATTCTCTCTACTTTTGTGTATAGTTGAAGATTTCCATATTAAAGGTTTCCTTTAAGAATAAAAGAAGGAAATAAAACTAAGAAAATCTCTCAGAACAGAGCAGAGATGAAGAAATGGAAATTAGAAAAAAATAAAGTTAAGATATATATGTATATTTGAAGAAGTATGTGAATGAAAGAATAAAGCTGAGTTAGTCAGAGTTCTCCGGAGAAATAGAAGCCATAGGAGACATACAGATGATAGACAGGTAGATAGATATATATATAGATGATGTAGACAGAGATATAGATTGGAGAAGGGCAAGCAACCCACTCCAGTATACTTGCCTGGAGAATCCCATAGACAGGAAAATCTGGCAGGCTACAGTCCATAGCGTCACACAGAGCTGGACATGACTGAAGCAACTTAGCACGCAGGCATAGATACAGATACAGATACAGATATATATATATATATATTTATATATAAACAGGGACAGAGTAAAGGGACAAGTTCAGTTCAGTCACTCAGTTGTGTCCGACTCTTTGTGACCCCATGAACTGCTGCACTCCAGGCCTCCCTGTCTATCACCAACTGCCGGAGTCTACCCAAACCCATGTCCATTGAGTCGGTGATGCCATTCAACTATCTCATCCTCTGTCGTCCCCTTCTCCTCCTGCCTTCAATCTTTCCCAACATCAGGGTCTTTTCAAATGAGTCAGCTCTTCACATCAGGTGGCCAAAATACCAGAGTTTCAGCATCAACATCAGTCCTTCCAATGAACACCCAGGACTGATTTCCTTTAGGATGGACTGGTTGGATCTCCTTGTAGTCCAAGGGACTCTCAAGAGTCTTCTCCAACACCACAGTTCAAAAGCATCAATTCTTTGGCACTCAGCTTTCTTTATAGTCCAACTCTCACGTCCATATGTGACTACTGGAAAAACCATAGCCTTGACTAGACGACTTTTGTTGACAAAGTAATGTCTCTGCTTTTTAACATGCTATCTAGGTTGATCATAACATTCCTTCCAAGGAGTAAGCGTCTTTTAATTTCATGGCTACAATCATCATTTGCAGTGATTTTGGAGCCCAGAAAAGTAAAGTCAGCCACTGTTTCCACTGTTTTCCCATCTATTTGCCGTGAAGTAATTGAACCGGATGCCATGATCTTAGTTTTCTGAATGTTGAGCTTTAAGCCAACTTTTTGACTCTCTTTCACTTTCAAGAGGCTCTTTAGTCCTTCTTTGCCTTCTGCCATAAGGGTGGTGTCATCTGCATATCTGAGGTTATTGATATTTCTCCCGGCAATCTTGATTCCAGCTTGTGCTTCCTCCAGCCCAGCATTTCTCATGATGTACTCTGCATATAAGTTAAATAAGCAGGGTGAC
This sequence comes from Cervus elaphus, assembly GCF_910594005.1. Taxonomy (NCBI): domain Eukaryota; kingdom Metazoa; phylum Chordata; class Mammalia; order Artiodactyla; family Cervidae; genus Cervus; species Cervus elaphus. The sequence goes on from NC_057830.1 coordinate 21,560,342, forward strand.
AATATACAGCCTTGACGTACTCCTTTTCCTATTTGGAACCAGTCTGTTGTTCCATGTCCAGTTCTAACTGTTGCTTCCTGACGTGCATACAGATTTCTCAACATGCAGGTCAGGTGGTCTGGTATTCCTGTGTCTTTCAGAATTTTCCATAGTTTATTGTGATCCACACAGTCAAAGGCTTTGGCATAGTCAATAAAGTAGAAATAGTAACTGATTAAATAGTTAATCCCACTAGGGCATTATACATAGAGAAAATATGGGAGACCCCTGTAAGTTAATGATCACTTAAGAAGACAGGTTTGCTTAACCACAAAACCAAGCAGGCTTGCTTAATAGCAAACCATGCAGTCCCATGAGACATGCCTCAAAACAATAAAACAATGGTGGCATGAGACTCACGTCCTGCCCAGGGAGCTCAGTAAGTTAATGACCCCTAAGACATGCTCTCTGCATACATAAAAAACAATAATTTATGAAAAGGTGACATTTCAAAGTGAAAGGCCCTCATTGTCTGGGACCTAAAATAATTTTTCCATAGTGCCATGACAGTCCCAGTTTGGCCATAGGGGGCGAGAAATTTCCCCTTCCCAGCCTGGAGGAGGAGCTGATGATGGAAACATGATGCCTACTCAAGAATGAGGAAGAAGGTGATCTTCCCCCATCGCCTCACTTTTCCTTTGATTTTAAAGCTGTAGGTCACTACGCTCTTGGGGCACAGATCCTGTTGCCCACCTGCTTGGAAGCCTCACAAGGGTCCAAATAAATCACTTCTTATCTATCACTTTGCCTCTCTATGAATCCTTTCTGCACTCAGACACGAAGGACTGAGCTCTTCAGAGTCCCTCGAAAAAACACCTAACGGTTTCAGAGCTAGACATAGATGATATGAAGGAGATTTATTATCAGGAATTGGCCCTTTTCATTATGTAGGCTAAGAAGCGCCAAGATCTGCCATCTGCAAACTAGAGCCCCAGGAAAGACAGTGGCATAATTCAGTCAGAGTCTGAGGGCTTGAGAACCAGGGAAGCTGATGGTGTAAATCCAAGTCTGAGGGCAGGAAAAGATGAGATGTCCCAGCTGCAGGCAAATGCCTCTTTCCTTCACCTGTTTTTCTAGTCAGGCATTCAATGCATTGGATGGTGCCTGCCCACAGTGGGGAGGGCCATTAGCTTATACAGAGTCCATCAACTTAAATGCTAATCTCCCCCAGAGACACCCTCATAGACACACACCAAAATACTACTTAATCTGGGCTCTCAATCACCAGCCTAATTTACCCTTAATTAACCATTGCAAAAGTGAACATTGAAGAGGTGATAATGAAAGAGATAAAAGCTGTGATTTTCCAAAATTGAAGGACACGAGTCCTTACATTGAAAATTCTACCTAATGTTGAATAAATAGTAATAGTAAATTCCCAACCAGATCCATCATAGTGAAACCTCAGAACTTTAAAGATAAAGAAAAATCCTGAAAGATAACCAGAGAAGGGGAAGACTCACACATAAATAAAAAGAAAGTAGTAAACAAGAACAAACTATTAATATAGGTAACAACAAGGATGAATCTCTAGGGTGTTTTACCAAGTGAAAGAAGCCAGTCTCTAGCAGTTACATTCTGTATGGTTCATTTTATGTGACATTCTAGAAAGGCACAGCCATGAGGAATGGAGAAGTGAGCAGAGTTCCTAGAGGCCTAGGAGGAACAGGGTGTGATTTCAAAGTATCAAACACTTGACAGTTTATTTCTTAGAGATGAAGCTGTTCTATATCCTAATTGTGGTGGTAGTTATACAAATCTATATATGAGTTAAAAGTCACAGAAATATATAGACTTCCCTGGTGGTCCAGTGGTTAATAATCTGCCTTCTTATGCAAGGGACATGGGTTTGCTCCCTGATCTGGGAAGATGACACATGCCATGGGGCAACTAAGACTGTCCTCCACAACTACTGAGCCCACGCTCTAGAGCCCATGCCCTGCAACAAGAGAAGCCACTGCGATGAGAAGCCCATGGTCTGCAACTGGAGAGTAGCCCCTGTTTGCCACGACTAGAGAAAGCCCTCAAGTAGCAATGAAGACCAAGTGCAGCCAAAAATACATAAATAAATAATTTTTTAAAAGTCACAGAACTTTAGACACCCCCCCAAAAAAGATCACTAGATAAATTAAATTTAATTAATTTTAAAAATTGATGCATCTTGAATATTTGAGGCAATGAAAGGACAGTATTGGATGAAACTTAAAATCAAGATTGATCATCTTTCCTTAATGACCTAGAAGTCACATACCAACTAATAGGATGGCCAGCTAATTCCAAGGCATTGGTCTGGGGAGGAGGGGGTGGAGTTTTCTGAAAATTGTTTTTCTTGAATATTCTCTACACTAAGTGCATGCTGTAGATAGAAATATATTTTGTGTCCTCTAAAGCTCTCAAGCAGATGTGGCAATTTGAGATGACTTTCTTTTATTAAAAGTTATTATTACATGATAACAAGGAACTGATAACATTCCCAGCAATGTTCTTAAAATATTAATATTCTCAAGGAAGTTTCAATTAGGTGAAATGGAAATACATGGAAGCATATTAAAAGCTATGGAAAAGCCTTTAAACATGAAAACCAAAGGATTGAAAGGTACACTTTGTCTCTGAAGTTGCATATGAGGGAACACAAAATTTGCATAATATTTCAGGACAAACTGAATTTGCCACAGTTTGTGGCATTACCGTTACAGCTTCAATTTGGAAAGAGTTAACAAAATTTCATTAAACTGATGTGAAGAGCCAACTCATTGGAAAAGACCCGATGCTGGGAAAGATCGAAGGCAGGAGAAAGGACGACAGAGGATGAGATGGTTCGATGGCATCATTGACTCATTGGACATGAGTTTGAGCAAACTCTGGGAGATGGTAAAGGATAGGGAAGCCTGGTGTGCTGCAGTTCATGGGGTCGCAGAATTGGACATGATTTAGCAACTGGACAACAACAACAAGTGTTTATAAGATGGTACCCTTTATTTGTCCGCTTCCCAACAACAAAGGCTTAGCTGAAGGCATTTATCACCCAGCCCCCTCCATGAGCAGATTGGGGCCTAGAAAAATCAAGGTCAGTGCTCCCTTCTCCTCCCTGGCTTCATGTCCTGGAACAGGTGGGACTGGTTTGGAGCCAAAGCTCCTGGGTCTGTAACCGAATAATCACAGGTTTCTCCGTGTTTGAGATCAGTATGTTTATTACACAAAATCACTGAACTGCTGTATCTACTCGGTTTAGAAAAATAAAGTGTGTTTCTTTAAAAGAGATGCTTTGCTCCCGTCTATCATGTGCTGTCTCACAGCATTCAACTCAATTCCAGGGAGAGCTGCCTTGCCCTGAGAAATGGCTCCTGATGGAGAAGAGACATTCAGAACCAAGGGACAAGCCATGCCTCGCCTTGCCCTGAGAAATGGCTCCTGATGGAGAAGAGACATTCAGAACCAAGGGACAAGCCATGCCTCTCTCCCCCGTCACTTTACCTGCTGAGGAGACACTCACGGAGTCCGGGAGGATAACGTTACTTGGGAAGAAATTGTCTGCAGTGGACCAACTGCAGTGGATTCAACTAAAAGAATTGCCAGAGAAGGCTGAGGGTGAGGGTGGGTGACTCATATCAAGAAAACAACGAGCAGTAAATAACTATGGCACAGCCGTTGGCCATTCCACCTTAGCAAACCTTCTCCTCAGAAGAAAGAGAAGTCAGTTTCCAGGTTAAAGAGCTGGTGGGGAACAGAGCTGAGATCTGCACTCGGGCTCCAGACCCAGGGCTGACCGTGCTGACCCAAGGGTGGGCACAGGTGGGCATCCCAGGGAAGCCTCTGGGGCTAGCTCTGCAGTGGCCCTCTCGGCCCCTGTTGGCTCACACTGGGTCCTTCCCAGGGTTGAAATCACAGTAAGTGTGTTCCCATTTACACATGAGCTGCAAGTACTGACAAAGGTAGGTCAGATAGGCCAGTTGGAACAAGGATTTCTCTGACCCAGACATAGCTGTGCAACCCAATGCCATGTTATGCTGGTTGCTCAAACATGTCTGACTCCTTGTGACCCCATGGACTATAACCCGCCAGGCTCCTCTGTCGAGCTGGAAAACCAGAATAAGAAACCTTGTGGGAACCAGGGCACCCAAGAATGACTCCCTTTTGAGCCCTCCTATACTGTCATAGCTCAGTTGGTAAAGAATCTGCCTGCAATGCAGGAGACCCAGGTTCAATCCCTCGGTTGGGAAGATCACCTGGAGGAGGACATGGCAACCCATTCCATTATTCTTGCCTGGAGAATCTCCATGGACAGAGGAGCCTGGTGGGCTACAGTCCATAGGGCCACAGAGGGTCATTTCAACCTCATCAACCTCACACGACTGAGTGGCTAAGCACAGCACCATACACATATAATGGAATACTCAGTTCAGGTCAGTCGCTCAGTTGTGTCTGACTCTTTGTGACCCCATGGACGGCAGCACACCAGGCCTCCCTGTCCATCACTAACTCCTGGAGTTTACTCAAACTCATACTCATTGAGCTGGTGATGCCATCCAACCATTTTATCCTCTGTCATGCCTTTCTCCTCCCAACTTCAATTTTTCCCAGCATCAGGGTCTTTTCAAATGAATTAGCGCTCCACATCAGGTGGCCAAAGTATTGGAATTTCAGCTTCAACATCAGTCCTTCCATTGACTATTCAGGACTGATTTCCTTTAGGATGGACTGGTTGGATCTCCTTGCAGTCCAAGGGACTCTCAAGAGTCTTCTCCAGCACCACAGTTCAAAAGCATCAATTCTTTGGCGCTCAGCTTTCTTTATAGTCCAACTCTCACATCCATATATGACTACTGGAAAAACCATAGCCTTGACTAGACGGACTTTTGTTGACAAAGTAATGTCTCTGCTTTTTAATGTGCTGTCTTGGTTGGTTATAACTTTTCTTCCAAGGAGCAAACATCTTTTAATTTCATGGTTGCAGTCACCATCAGCAGTGATTTTGGAGCCCCCCAAAATAAAGTCAACCACTGTTTCTCCATCTATTTGCCATGAAGTGATGGGACCAGATGCCCATGTTATGGAATATAGAAGAAGTGAAGTGAAGTGAAGTTGCTTAGTCATGTCCAACTCTTTGCGACTCCATGGACCATAACCTACCAGGCTCCTTGGTACATGGGATTTTCCAGGCAAGAGTACTGGAGTGGGTTGCCATTTCCTACTCCAAGGAATCTTTCCAACCCAGGGATTGAACCCATGACTTGGGCCTCTTCTGCATTGGCAGACAGATTCTTTACCACTGTGCCACCTGCCTATTCCTTATCATATTTACATTTAATATTCCTCCTTTCTTTTGCAAGTCTTGTTAAGACATAAATAAACAGTCAAGTAAAACTGTGACCACTTAGAACTTAACCAGAAAAATTTTAAGTTTAGTACACAAATAAATGTACACTTACTATAAAGAAAAGAGCAGAAATAAAGAAAAAATCAGAGGGAGGAATAGATTTTTTTTTACAAAAAAAGGGAAACTTATGTGTATTATGGTGCTAAAATATTATCAACAATTGGGGTAAATAACTGTGCTAATTTTTAAAATACACTTTATCTTTTTAGAGTTTTAGGTTTAGGTTTACAGCAAAATTGAAGGGAAAATACAGAGATTTCCAAAACTTCCTGCATTATCAACATCTTCCACCAGAGAGGTACATTTGTTACAACTGATGAACCTACATTGGCACGTCATGATTATCCAAGTCCACAGTTTAGATTCAGGTTCATAGTTCACAGATTCACCCATTCATGCTTGGTGTTGTACATTCTACATAGTTTCATAGAGAGTATTTTACTGCCCTAAAAATCCTCTGTGTTGTTTATTTATTCCTATCTACTCCCTCAAACCCCTAGAAACCTTTGATCTTTTTACTGTTCCATAGTTTGCTTTTTCCATAAAATCATAGAGTTGGAGTCATACAGTACATAGCCTTCTCAGGTTGGCCTCTTTCACTTATAATGTGCATTTGAGCTTCCTCCATGTCTTTACATGGCTTGATAGCTCATTTCTTCTTCAGTTCAGTTCAGTTCAGTTCAGTTCAGTCACCCAGTCGTGTCCGACTCTTTGTGACCCCATGAATCACAGCACGCTGGGCCTCCCTGTCCATTATCAACTCCCGGAGTTACCCAGACTCATGCCCATCGAGTAGGTGATGCCATCCAACCATCTCATCCTCTGTTGTCCCCTTCTCTTCCTGTCCCCAACCCCTCCCAGCATCAGGGTCTTTTCAAATGAGTCAACTCTTTGCATCAGGTGGCCAAAGTATTGGAGTTTCAGCTTCAACATTGGTCCTTCCAATGAACACCCAGGACTGATCTCCTTTAGATGGACTGGTTAGATCTCCTTGCAGTCCAAGGGCTTCTCAAGAGTCTTCTCCAACACCACAGTTCAAAAACATCAATTCTTCTGTGCTCAGCTTTCTTTAGAGTCCAACTCTCACATCCATACATGACCACTGGAAAAACCATAGCCTTGACTAGACAGACCTTTGTTGGCAAAGTAATGTCTCTGTTTTTTAATATGCTATCTAGGTTGGTCATAACTTTCCTTCCAAGGAGTAAACGTCTTTTAATTTCATGGCTGCAATTACCATCTGCAGTGATTTTGGAGCCCAAAAAAATAAAGTCAGCCACAGTTTCTACTGTTTCCCCATCTATTTCCCAAGAAGTGATGGGACCGGATGCCATGATCTTAGTTTTCTGAATGTTGAGCTTTAAGCCAACTTTTTCACTTTCCTCTTTCACTTTCATCAAGAGGCTTTTTAGTTCCTCTTCACTTTCTGCCATAAAGGTGGTGTCATCTGCATATCTGAGGTTATTGATATTTCTCCCGGCAATCTTAATTCCAGCTTGTGCTTCTTCCAGCCCAGCGTTTCTCATGATGTACTCTGCATAGAAGTTAAATAAGCAGGGTGAGAATATACAGCCTTGAAGTACTCCTTTTCCTATTTGGAACCAGTCTGTTGTTCCATGTCCAGTTCTAACTGTTGCTTCCTGAACTTTGTATAGGTTTCTCAAGAGGCAGTTCTTCTTAGCACTGAGTAATTCCATTATCTAGATATGCCATTATTTATTTATCCATTCACCCACTAAAGAACATCTCTAGGTGACATCCAACTTTTGGTATTTATGAGCAAAGCTGCTACAAGCATCCATGTGCAAGTATTTGTGTGAACATAAGTTTTTGACTCCTTTGGGTAAATACTAAGGATCATGATTGCTGAATCCTATGGTAAGAGAATGTTTAGTTCAATAAGAAAATGTCAAAAACTGTTTTCCAAAATGGTGGCAGCCTTCTGCCTTCCTACCAGCAATGAATGAGTGTCCTTGTTGCTAGACATCCTCATAAGCATTTGGTATTGCAGTGTTCTGGATTTTGGCCATTCTAAGGATTGACACATCCCAAATATGGGTGTGGTAGTGGTTGTTTTAACTTCTAATATACTTTTTGTGATCAAATATCCAGAAACTTCTTTTAGTTTAGTGGAATCACTTGTCATCATGAAACCTCAATGGACTCATGCAAATTTGAGTGATAATATCATCTTTTAATTATGATACAATCAGTAGTCTTTTATTACATGGGAATGAAATATTATAACAAAGTTTTTTTTAAAAAAAATTCAAAGTAAGTCCAGTTTTAAGTTTCTTCTTAGTACCATCTGCATGCATTGACATACCCAATAAAGCAACAGAAAAAAAAATCCTATTTAAACTGATGAGGACAGCACATAGTACATTTGATCAAGTGAAGCAAGAGCACGTACAATTTAGAATAATAATTTTCAATAATGTTTTAGGAAGTTAAAAATGTAGGAAAAGAAGGATATGATAAAATCATCAAGAGGTGATGGGGCACTAAGAAAAGATTCCTTTGACTCAAGGAGAAGAAGAAAGTATCAATTATCCTACGATCAATGGAAGAAATTTTCACTAATTCACTCAAGGAGACAAGACAGGGGGCATCTTGGGAAAGACTCTCAGGCAGAAAACCTCTGTTGACCTCTGGGCCTTAGTTTCCTCCTTTGGGAAGAAAAGAAAGGAAACTAAAGTTGATGATGGTACACATTCATTTTACTGCTCTGTTATATACATATTTAATGATGTCTCATCTAAAATTAGATCAGACATTCTTAATGTATTTAAGAAAATAAGAGATGGCTAGTCCAGCTTCAGGCATTTGTGGTGAACGTGCTAGCACTGGCCATGGGGAAGGACTGTCAGCAGCCCTGAGCTCACCCACACATGCATGGCCAGAGGATCGAATCTAGAGGTGCCTCCAGAAGCCCCCTCGGTCTCCTGATGTTCTGACTCCAGTCTTTGGGCTTGCTTTTCAACCCAGTGTTTCTGCCATTCGGGTTGCTCCTATAAAGTATTCCAGTATTTTTGACATGGCTATTTCAGAGATAGTCTGTATGCTAATGATTACTTTGAGAAATGTTTACTTCCACATAACCAGAATGCCAACCTGATATTATTAATCAACTTTGGAGAAACTGTGGCGAATTTATTTATTTTTTTTAGAAATTCAGGCAAGCTATGTGGAAACCTTCATTCCATCATATTCTACTCAGATGGTGCTTGTAAGGTCATTTTGAGGCAAGGAGTGTAAAAAAAAAAAAAATTAATGAATCATGTTATAGTCTTTCATATACGCCAGTCCCTGTTAAAAATTGTTGGCTTATTTTGAAATGTTGCCACTCCTACATAATGAACTTTTGACAAAGTAATTTTATGGTACTTGAACTAGATCAATAAAATTCTGATCAGTACCAATGAAAGTGAGTTTGTCCAATATGGCAGCAACATAAGTGGATACCAAATGCTGCTGGAATCAGTGAAGGCTGGACACAGTTCACCTTCATGACTGCAATCAATTTCCCAGAGAATGAATCAAGATAAAACCATTGCTTTTTTTCTAATCTCTAGTAGTTTTCTGATACTGAAGCTTCAACTTCTCAAAATGTTAATTTTTCCTGTTAAACACACACACAAATTTTTTTTTCAAGTTTTTTTTTTTCACACACAAATTTTAAAGCTTAAGGTAAAAAGAAAAATCTAACACAATAGCATGTAACTGGATCTAATCTATTTTATTACTTTTTGGTTTTTTTGCTCATGGGAAAAGTCAGGAGATTTAAGAAATCTACCAAAGAGATTAACCAGACATCCCCTCTTTAGTCTCTGATATATCAGAGAGATCTATAACTCCCATCTGGTTATAATAAGAATTTAAGTTTGAAACCTAGGGTTTTATAGTTACTTTAAAGAATCAAATTTTTTATTTGAAAAGAGGAAACTGAAAACCAGTTTAGGAAGGAAGCCTAATATTCCCCTGGAGCAAATGTGAGTTTCTTTCAGCTTAGAAATAATAATAAGTCACATTATCTGAAAGACAGAAACACTTTTTCCTTTAGAGAAACCGAGGCCCATCACCAAGTACCTCTCAGCTTAGGCCTCCCATCCTGCCATACGCATAGCCTGAAATTTACCTCTCATGTGGTCACTCTGGTTTCCTTTAAACTTCAACATCTGAAATTGACTTGGAAACTACATATGAGGGACATCTGTATTTTGCTTTTTTAAGAGAAATTTCCCAGGGAACAATTATCTAGTCTTTAAGTTTTACAGAATATATCTGAGGTTGATGCTTTTGCAAGAACTTATGTACTAGGCCAAAATTCCATTTTGTAGATTGCTTATGCTGAAATGCCTAGTCTATTATCACTAACTTATTCATATTAGAGTGTAAATGACCAAAATCAATTTAAATTATTACCTCTCTAATTAGGTTTACAAACTGATGAGGGAACAACTATTCATTCTTTAAAAGTATATGAGAACCTATAGTTCAACCAAAGACCAAAAGATGAAAATGTAATGGCAAAATTGTACATACCAATGTACAATATTGCAGGTCTCCCTACATCCATGAAGGAGAAATTCTAGAATAAAAATCATGAGAATGGAGGGCACAAAATAATCAATGAATTAAGAAGAGGAAAATAGTGCAGGTTTTCAGGCTCAAAACAGCTTTGTGCTTAGTGACTTTATGATGAGATTTCTAAAGCTCCAAGACTGAAGGAGGGAAAAATTCTCAAAGCTTTCTGAGAGAAAGCAACAGCTTACTTACAGAAACAGAAGAATTAGATAGGAAACTCATGCAACAGCTTACCTACAGAAACATAAGAATTAGATAGGAAAATCATACAACAATAACCTTAAAGTTCCAAAAGTAAAGGGTTTTGAAACTAGAATTTTATTTCTGGCCAATGTTGATTCAAATACAAAGGACATTTTCAGACCTTCAAAGACTCAGAATAATTTTACCCCTACAACTTCTATTAAAAAAATTAAAGAGATTATACTTCAACAAAAAATTAATCCAAGAGAAATTTTACAATGCAAGAAAGAGCAGTAAACAGGAAAAACAGTAAAATATATACATATATATATATATATGTATAACCATATATATGGTTAAGATATAATGAAGGGTAAATAATTGCCAGTTGTTTAAATAAATAAATGAAAATGTGGAACTAAAATTGCACCGGATCTCAGTATGGCAGGAGGTTGAGAAGAGGTCAGAGAACCAAATGTGTATTAAGAGCTTAGATAGATGTATTAAAAAAATACTTTTCCCAAATGCTACCATTGTGTGTTCAGTTACTAAGTTGTGTCCGACTCTTTGCAATTGCATGCACTGTGGCCCTCTAGGCTCCTCTGTCTGTGGGATTTCCCAGGCAAAAATACTGGAGTGGGTTGCCATTTCCTTCTCCAAGGGATCTACCCAAACCAGGGATTGAACCCACATCTCCTGCACTGGCAGACAGATTCTTTACCACTGAGCCATCAGGGAAGCCCAAATGCTGTCATTAGCTGATTCAAAATTTCAGAGTAGTAATATTTCCACTTAATGGCAGAAAATCTATGCAGTATCTAAAAACAAAACTAAGAAATATGAAAGACATGTATCACCTCTACTGGAAATTACAAAAGACAACTTAGAGAGGTAGAAAATTATACTGTGTCTTACCGGATGGAAAGTTACTAATATGGTAATTAACTGTCCCTAAACTAAATGATAGGGCTTCCCTAGTAATTCAGTTGGTAAAGAATCTGCCTGTAATGCAGGAAACCAGGGTTTGATCCCCAGGTCAGGAAGATCCCCTGGAGAAGGAAATGGCAACCCACTCCAGTACTCTTGCTGGAGAATTCCATGGACAGAGGAGCTGGGCAGGCTACAGTCCATGGGATCAGAAAGAGTCGGACACAACTGTGAGACTTTCACTTCACAAAATAAATGATAAATTTAATGAAACCTCAGTCTTTTTTCTAACAAGTCTTTGACTACATGTCATGATATGTGTGTCAGAGAAGTTTCTAAGTAAATGAATGCAGTATTAATTTTGATAGATGTTGTCAAATGCTTTCCAGAGTCATAGCAGTCTGAGAGAATACCTGTTTTTCCAGGTCTTCTCCATTTATGTTTACTATCAACTTAAAACAAAAAACAAAAAACAACTCTTTGTTAATTCTAGCACAGTATAAAGGACCTCGTTGTGATTTTAATTTTATTTATTATATGTATTAGGATTGGAGAAGGAAATGGCAACCTGCTCCAGTATTCTTGCCTGGGGAATCCTGTGGACAGAGGAGCCTGGTGGGCTGCTGTCCATAGGGTCACATAGAGTCGGATACGACTGAAGCGACTTAGCATGCATGCATGCGTTGGAGAAGGAAATGGCAACCCACTCCAGTGTTCTTGCCTGGAGAATCCCAGGGATGGAGGAGCCTGGTGGGCTGCTGCCTGTGGGGTCACACAGAGTCGGACACGACTGAAGCAGCATGCTTGGTCATGACTTAGCGGCAGCAGCAGCATATATTAGGATGATCATGGCATAATTGGACAAAATATTATATATAATATATAATATAAGGTAACAAAAAATGACAAAATGTTAGAAATATCCAAAACTTACATTCACATGTCAATGAGGTAAATAAACTGCATTTTATCTATAAAGTGGAACACATATGGAAGAAAGGTAACATAGACTTGGGTGGGCAAATGTGCAATGTTCTTCAAAATATGTTAAATTGTTCTTTCGAAACATCCCACCCTCACCTTCTCCCACAGAGTTCAAAAGTCTGTTCTGTACTTCTGTGTCTCTTTTTCTGTTTTGCATATAGGGTTATCGTTACCATCTTTCTAAATTCCATATATATGTGTTAGTATGCTGTAATGTTCTTTATCTTTCATGTATATTATCTATGGTGAAACAGATCACCAGCCCAGGTGGGATGCATGAGACAAGTGCTCGGGCCTGGTGCACTGGGAAGACCCAGAGGAATCAGGTGGAGAGGGAGGTGGGAGGGGGGATCGGGATGGGGAATACGTGTAAATCTATGGCTGATTCATATCAATGTATGACAAAACCCACTGGAAAAAAAAATAAATAAAGGAGAAATTTTAAAAAAATAAATAAAAGATATAAAAAAATATGTTAAATTGGAAAAAGCAAGGTATAAAATACCATTTACAGAACTTTTCCAATTATGTGACTATATGGGCTGTGTATTTAGTCACTCAGTTGTGTCCGACTGCTTGCAACCCCATGGACTGCAGCATGCCAGCCTCCTCTGTCTATGGGATTTCCCAGGGAAGACTACTGGAGTGGGTTTCCATTTCCTTCTTCAGTGTGACTATATATCTATATTTTATATGCATGTGTCAGAAGTATAAATAGTAGATTAGAAATATATTTATACATACACATACACACATATATATCATATAGATACAACAAGCACACACTTGGAATATTTCTAGGAAACAAAGATTTTTACAAAGTGGTTGCCACTGGGAAGGGGGACTAGAAGAAGGGGAACAATTACTTTCATTTTTCACTCTTTTGTACTTTTTAACGTGGGTTAATAAATAATTAACTAAAATGAATCATAATACAAAAATTCTACCTAAATATTAGTTGATAAAAAAAATGTTCTATTATAGGTAATAATAACAATAGGCATGGGTATCTTAAAAAACAGGCACAATGAATGGCAATTTGCTCTGTTAGTATTAAACTACAAAACTATTGAAAATAATATGGAGTAGAACTGGTATTGGAATAAATAAATTAACAAGTGGAACAAAATAGACAGTATGGAAACAAAGCCATGCTTATTTGAAAACACAGTATATTTGTTAATTCATTCTGCATATGTTTGTTGAATGATAGATATCATGCATAAGATAATAACCAACACATGTAAAATCCTTGAGTTCACAGAAGCTACAGTCTAATGAGAGAGAAAATCAGCCTAAAATAGAAAAGTAAATGTTTGACAATTTCGTGATGCACAGTAAGGCAACAGATCAGGAGATGACTGCCGTTGAAAAGTTTATTTGTTTCTCACAGATCTTAAAAGGAAGGGGGCATGCCACACCCTGCAGGGCCATATGGGGAAGCACCAGGTTGGTCAGGAGGCAGGAATGAGGTTCCAGAAGTGTAGGCAAGAGCTTTTACTGTGGTTTTCACAGAAGAAACAGGAAAGGCAGGGCCAACAGGTTTAGGAGGGCAAGTCTGAATAATTTCAGTGGGTTCTGGGGCAGAGGGGCTGTCCCTGGTTGTCTGGCACCTCCACTAGGGTGATTAGGGCAGGTAGCCAGCAGTCTGGAGTGTGACAGCTGGATCGAGAAGGTGGGCGGTGGGAGGGCCCTGGACTGCTTGTTGTATTTGAAAAGCATACTCTTGGGTGAATTATTTCTAGTATTTGGTTAACCATAGGTGGGTCAGCAAGGCTGCAGATGTCAAAACATCAGAATGCAAAAAATAAAAGACTTGGTTTTGCTCGAGCCTGGTGCACTGGGAAGACCCAGAGGAATCGGGTGGAGAGGGAGGTGGGAGGGGGGATCGGGATGGGAAATACATGTAATTCCATGGCTGATTCATGTCAATGTATGACAAAACCCACTGCAATGTTGTGAAGTGATTAACCTCCAACTAGTAAAAATAAATGAAAAAAAAATTATTATGCAACAACAAAAATAAATAAATAAAATAAAAAAATAAAAGACTTGGTTAAACATAGTATATAACAGGGTGGGGAGTACTATAAAAAATTGGAGAGGAGAAAAAAAACAACAGAGGTGGGTGTGCATTTTTTAATTAATTCATTTGGATGCGCTGGGTTTTAGTTGTGCCATGCGGGATCTTCTCTTGCAGTGCACAGACTGTCTAGTTGTAGAACATGGGCTCAGCGGTTGCAATGTATGGGCTCAGTTGCCCCATGGAACGTGGGATCCTAGTTCCCAGTCCAGGAATCGAAGCTGTGTCTCCTTGCATTGCAAGGCTGGATTCTTAAAGGTGGATCACCAGGGAAGTCTCGGGTATACATTTTTAATAGGGTCATGTACACGGCCTTCTCTGGCCTGAAAACATTGTACAAAGACTTGAACAAGAAGAAAGAATACACTGAGCAGGTGTTTAGAAGCAGAATAGTCCAGGACATGGGAGAGAGAATGAATTATTCAATAAGCGATTTTGGAATAAATGAATATCTCTTTGGAATACATACATAACTTTAAATTTCTGGTGTATACCATACACATACAAAAATAAATTCTGACAGGATTAAGGAACTAATGTAGTGACTTCTAGTTAAAAGTAGCAAATTGAGTGCCTCCATTTACATTTGCTACTTCCCCCAATCTCAATAAAATCATGGGGAGGGATGTTCAAAGACATAAACCCACAAAGGGAATAGGAAAAGAGGCAACAACAACTGTATGGAACCTAGAAAGCAGAGTGATGACTGGAAATGGATTTGGCAGAATTTGGAAAACTGAATTACAGCCAGCAGTAGGGAAGTCTTGGTTTACAGTACAAAATCCCCAAAGGCTAAGAAACTGGAAGCATCCTGGGTCTCAGGAGGAAAGGAGAGGAGTGAGCTATAAATTTGATGATTGCTTTCAAACCTCTTTAATAAGCTGTTGGGCGCTCAGATTCTATCCCCTGCTCCTGACACAGGGATACATCTCCTCTTTTCTAACAGAATGCTAGAGACTTATTCTCTGGGTAAAGCAAAAATATGTCTACTTCAGTGGACACCAGTGTCTTGCGGGCTCTTGTTCTTCTCCCCACAATGTAGCCTCAGGACTCTGGAGCCAGGATCAAATCCTTCCGGAAGAAGGCTGAAAGTGTACTTTTTTGGTGAATTTGAACCAATCCAAGAGGAGTGACCTAACTTCATAAGCAATGGGGACTCACCCCATAAGACAGCTCACCCCAGAGTGGAGCCCGCTGAACCTCAAGGACTCACACATCAGCAAGCAACCAAGAGTCACAGACCCGTGAAGAAACCCACCAGGTGAATGACAGGGATGGGAGCAGACAGACCTGAGAGGATCCAGAGGGTGCGCAGGAAATGGAAAGCTTTTAAAAAGCATCAATATTCTCACGCAGCTGAAAGAAAATATTCTATTTATCTTGGGAACAAGCAACAACAAAGAAAAAGCTAAAGAATCCACAAATTTATTATTATTATTTTTATTTATTTAATTTTTTTTCATTTATTTTTATTAGTTGGAGGCTAATTACTTTACAATATTGTAGTGGTTTTTGCCATACATTGACATGAATCAGCCATGGATTTACATGTGTTCCCCACCCTGAAACCCCCTCCCACTTCCCTCCCCATCCCATCCCTCTGGGTCTTCCCAGTGCACCAGCCCTGAGCACTTGTCTCATGCATCCAACCTGGGCTGGTGATCTGTGTCACACTTGATAATATACAGGTTTCGATGCTGTTCTCTCAGATCATCCCACCCTCGCCTTCTCCAATAGAGTCCAAAAGTCTAAAATCCACAAATTTAAAATAACATGTCAGAAAGGTCACACTGGTTTGAAGTATTTGAAAACATTAAAATTAAGAACTTCTGCTAACAAAAACATACTGTCACAGGTGTGAAAAGGCAAACCACAGCATAACACAAAATATTTGCAATTTTATCTCCAACAAAATATTTGTATCCAGAATATAGAGAGAAAATCTACAAATAAATAACAAAACAAGTTGGAAAACTGGTAGAAAATTGGGCTAACGTTCTGAACAGTCTCTATAGAAAAGAAAAGACTCAAATGGGTAAGAAAAGATGCTCAACTTCAGGGAAAAAAATAAAACCACAATGATGTGCCATCCACCAGAATGGCTAAAATGAGTAACAGAACACACACAAACACACACACATACACACTCCAAGTATTAGTGACAATGTACAGCAACTGGAGTTCTCATATGCTGCTGAAGGGAATGTCAATTGATAAAACACATTTGGAAAATTGGTTCACAACATCCACTAATGCCGAAAATACGAATGCCTTATGACCCAATAATTCTATTCCTAGGTGTGTATCCGACAGAAATACATACATGTGTTCACCAAAAGACATGTGCAAGAATGATCACAGCAGCACTATCCATAAAAACTGGAAACAATCATCTATCAGCAGTATAAAATGGGCAAATAAATTGTAATGTATTCTTACAGTGGAATACCATGCTGAAATGAGAATGTACACAAGACAAATGAATTGCCTAAACAGTGGTGAGTGAAAGAAGCCAGACACAAAATAATACAATTCTGTGTGCTTCCATTTATGTGAAGTACAAACCAGGCAAAGCTAATTTAAAATATTTGAAATAAAGGATAGTTGTTTCCCTTAGGAAGGATAGTGAGGGAGCAAGGCACAAGGATGGCATCTGCAGTGGCGGTAATGTTCTTTCCAGAGCTAAGGGTTGGGTACACAGTGTTTCCACTTTGTGAAAATTTATAGAGTTGGATACTTTTGATATTTAAACTTTTTTCTTTTTGGATAAAATGCTTCAATACAAATTATTTTATAAACTTTACTAGAAAGTTTGGAAGATGAAGATATAGACTCTACATAGATGAAGATATATGAGGACTGTTTCAGAAAGCAGAACACAATGACCATAAATTAAAAACAGGGAGAAAAAATATTACCAAAAAGACAAGAAATAACAAGTATTGATGAGGGTGTAGAGAAAGAGAAACTCTTGTGCACTGCTGATGGGAATGTAAATTGGTGGAGCCACTATGAAAAGCAGTATAAAGATTTCTCAAATACATTAAAACTAAACTATCATATGATCTAGCAATTCCATTTTTAGGGGTTTATCTGAAGGAAACAAAAACACTAACTCAAAAAGATATTTGCACAAACATACAGTCATTGCAGCATTATTTTTAGGAGTCAATATAGGGAACAATCTAACTATCTACCAACGAATGAATGAACACACACACAAACACATACACAATGGAATATTATTCAGCCATTAAAAAAGAGAAATCTTGCTATTTGTGATAACATAGATGGACCTCAAGGGCATTATTCTAAATGAAACAAGTGAGACAAAGACAAATACTGTATGATCTCACTTATATGGGAAATCTAAAAAACAAATAAATAAACATACAAAACCCCCAAACTAAACTCACCGATACAGAGAACATATTGGTGGTTGCCAGAATCAGGGAATAGAGATTGGGTCAGTTGGATGAAGAAGGTCAAAAGGTACAAATTTGCATTTATAAAATAAAGAAGCCCTGGGGAAGTAATGTACAGAATGGTCTTTATAGTTAATAATACCAAACTCTAACAAATAATCTAACTTTTCACCTAAGGGAGCTAGAAAAAGAACAAACAAAACCCAAAGTTAGTAGTAGGAAGGAAATAATAAAGTTCAGAAAGAGAAATAAAACAGAAAGTAAGAACTGGTTCTTTGGAAAGATAATTGACAAGTCTTCAATTAGACTAACTAGGAAAAAGAAAGGGTCAAGTAAATTCAGAAATGAAAGAGGAGAAGTTTCAACTGATACCACAGGAATACAAAGAATCATAAGACAGTACTAAAAACAAGTATATGTCCAAAAGTTGACCACCTAGGATAAATGGACAAATTCCTAGAAACACAATTTTCCAAGATTTAATCATGAAGAAATAGAAAACTTGAGAAGACCAATTCCTAGTAAGGAGGTTGGATCAGTAACCAAAACCTCTCAATGAACAAAAGTCATAACTAGACATTACTAGTGGTTTTACTAAACATTTTAAAAAAAGATTTACTACCTCTCCTTCTCAAAGTCTTCCTGGAAAATGAAGATGAGAGAATGCTTCCAAACTCACTTTATGAACCCAGCATCACCCTGATACCAAACCATACAAGGACATCAAAAAAGAAAATTATAGAAAAACAAATAGCATATATTATATCACTTATATGTGGGACAGAAACATACTCAAAGACCTAGAGAACAGACTTGTGGTTGCCAAGGGGAAGGGAGTATAGGGGAGGGATGGATTGGGAATTTGGGATTAGCAGATGCAAACTATTACATATACATAGAATAACAAACAACAAGATCCTACTGTATACACAGGGAACTATTAATATATTCAGTATCCTATGATAAAGAAACAGAGGTAAAGATTCCTCCTGCCGGTGCAAGAGACACAGTTTAAATGTCTGATCCAGGAAGATTTCACATGCTGCAGAGCACCTAGCCAACATGTGCATGCTCAGTCATGTCTGACTCTTTGCAACCCCAAGGGTGGGGTCTGCCAGGCTCCTCTGTCCATGGAATTTTCCAGGCAAGAATACTGGGGTGTGTTGCCATTTCCTCCTCCAGGAGATCTCCCCAACTCAGGGACTGAACCCGTGTCTCTGGAGTCCCCTACACTGGCAGGTGGATTCCTTAGCACTGTGCCACCTGGGAAGCAGGTAAGAGCAACTCAACCCCTTGCTGTTGTTTAGTTGCTAAGTCGTGTCTGACTATTTTGTGACCCAATGACTGTAATTGTGCGAGGCTTCTCTGTCTATGGAATTCTCCAGGCAAGAATACTGGAGTGGGTTGCCATTTCCTTCATCAGGGGATCTTCCCAACCCAGGGATCAAACCTGGGTCTCCTGCATTGGTGGGAGGACTCTTTATCAGTAAGCCACCATGGAAGGAATGGATTGTAAGTTTAGAATTAGCAGATGTAAACTATTATATATAGAATGGATAAACAACATGGTCTTACTGTAATAGCACAGGAAAATATGTTCAATATCCTATAATAAACCATAATGAGAAAGAATATATATATATGTGAATCACTTTTCCATACATCAGAAACTAACACAACATTGTAAATCAACTATGCTGCTGCTGCTGCTAAGTCACTTCAGTCCTGTCCGACTCTGTGCGACCCCATAGACGGCAGCCCACTAGGCTCCCCCGTCCCTGGGATTCTCCAGGCAAGAACACTGGAGTGGGTTGCCATTTCCTTCTCCAATGTATGAAAGTGAAAAATGAAAGTGAAGTCGCTCAGTCGTGTCTGACTCTTATCGACCCCATGGACTGCAGCCTACCAGGCTCCTCCATCCATGGGATTTTCCAGGCAAGAGTACTGGAGTGGGGTGCCATTGCCTTCTCTGAAATCAACTATACTTCAGTGCAAAATAAATTTAAAACACTTTTTTTTTAACAAGCAAATTTTATTTGCCATTCTTAATATTTGCCTATTTTTATTTATTTATTTTTCATTTATTTTTATTATTTGGAGGCTAATTCCTTTACAATATTGTAGTGGTTTTTTGCCATACATTGACATGAATCAGCCATAGATTTACATGTGTTCCCCATCCTGAACCCCCCTCCCACCTCCCTCCCCATCCCATCCCTCTGGGTCTTCCCAGTGCACCAGCCCCCAGCACTTGTCTCATGCATTCAACCTGGACTGGCGATCTGTTTCACCTTTGATAATATACATGTTTCGATGTTCTCTCAGATCATCCCACCCTCACCTTCTCCCACAGAGTCCAAAAGTCTATTCTATACATCTGTGTCTCTCTTTCTGCCTTGCATATAGGGTTATCATTACCATCTTTCTACATTCCATATATATGCATTAGTATACTGTATTGGTGTTTATCTTTCTGGCTTACTTCACTCTGTATAATGGGCTCCAGTTTCATCCATCTCATTAGAACTGATTCAAATGAATTCTTTTTAATGGCTGAGTATGATTTCCATGGTGTATATGTACCACAGCTTCCTTATCCATTCGTCTGCTGATGAGCATCTAGGTTGCTTCCATGTCCTGGCTATTATAAACAGTGCTGCGATGAACATTGGGGTGCACGTGTCTCTTTCAGATCTGGTTTCCTCGGTGTGTATGCCCAGAAGTGGGATTGCTGGGTCATATGGCAGTTCTAGTTCCAGTTTTTTAAGGAATCTCCACACTGTTCTCCATAGTGGCTGTACTAGTTTGCATTCCCATCAACAGTGTAAGAGGGTTCCCTTTTCTCCACACCCTCTCCAGCATTTATTGCTTGTAGACTTTTGGATAGCAGCCATCCTGACTGGTGTGTAATGGTACCTCATTGTGGTACAACACTTTTTTTTACCCTTTCTGAATGCCACATTTCTGTGAGGGATAAAATAACTTTACTTAGGCACCTAGGGAAGCAAAAGTTTATTTTTCATCTTTCTTCCAGAGTTTGCCTGCAGCCCACAGGCATGATCAAGATTCACTCCAAGCTGGTCTATGCCAAGAAGGGGAAATACATAATAATTTCTGGTAAAGTAAGAAAATGACTTATCATGTGACACTATGGTTGATAAGGGAAGGAAGGCAACACAGACTGAGCACCTAAAGTCGGCTCAATCCTCAGGGATGCCCTTGTTTCCATCATCTCCTTTAGTCCTCTCAACAGCAGCTTCTGCTTTGCTTTTCTTCCTAGCACTTATCAATATCTGGCAGTTTATACAGGCTTCCCTGGTGGCTCAGATGGTAAAGAATCCGCCTGCAATGCGGGTTTGATCCCTGGGTTGGGAAGATCCCCTGGAGAAGGGCATGGCAACTCACTCCAGTATTCTTGCCTGGAGAATCCCATGGACAGAGGAGTTTATATAGCAACTAAATAAAAGTGCCCTCCTCAGCACCTCCAAGTGTAAGCTCAAAGATGATACTCTGTTTTGCTCATTGCAGTATCTCAAGCACCTAGAACTTCCTGAAACACACACAAAAAAATTGGAAAAAATGTTTGCTTAAAAAAATACCATAACTTAGGTATTAACCGCATTATTGGATGCTTGGGAAACTGCGGCTTGGAGAAGTTACAAAACTGTCTGTGATGGTTAATTTTATGTGTCAACTTGGCTAGCTACAGTGCCAAGTTGTTTGGTCAAACCCCAGTAAAGATGTCACTGTGAAGGTATTTTAAAAGTGTGATTAACATTAAAATCATTAGGCTTTGAGTAAAGCGGATTACCCTCCACACTGTGAGTGGGCCTTATCCAATCAGTAGAAATTCTAAGAGCAGCCTGAGGATTTCTCCCGAATGAAGGAATTAAGCCTCAGACTGTAACATAGAAACCCTTCTTGAATGTCCAGCCTGCTGCCCTGATGAGTTTGGACTGAAAATAGCAATATCTACTCTTCCCTGTGTTTCCAGACTGCCAGCCTTTCCTACAGAGGTCAGACTTACCAGACCCCACAATCGCATGAGCAATTCCTTAAAAGAAATCTGTCTCTCTCTTTCTCTTTTGATAGATAGATAGGCAGCCAGACAGATAGACAGATAGATAGGATATGATACAGATAGGTTTAGATATACAGATAGAGGTATCCTATTGGTTCTATTTCACTGCAGAATCCTGATTAACACACTGTCTCAGTTCATACACCTGTTCCGTATATGGATAGACTAATGGCTCATGGTTCGTGACATTGTACAGGAGACAGGGATCAAGACTATCCTCAAGAAAAAGAAATGCAAAAAAGCAAAATAGTTGTCTGGGGAGTCCTTACAAATAGCTGTGAAAATAAGAGAAGCCAAAAGCAAAGGAGAAAAGGAAAGATATACCCATTTGAATGCAGAGTTCCAAAGAATAGCAAGAAGAGATAAGAAAGCCTTCCTTAGTGATCAATGCAAAGAAATAGAAGAAAACAATAGAATGGGAAAGACTAGAGATCTCTTCAAGAAAATTAGAGCTACCAAGGGAACATTTCATGCAAAGATGGGCTCAATAAAGGACAGAAATGGTATGGACCTAACAGAAGCAGAAAATATTAAGAAAAGGTGGCAAGAATACACAGACGAATTGTACAAAAAAGATCTTCACGACCCAGATAATCACGATGCTGTGATCACTCACCTAGGGCCAGACATCCTGGAATGCGAAGTCAAGTGGGGCTTGGGAAGCATCACTACGAACAAAGCTAGTGGAGGTGATGGAATTCCAGTTGACCTATTTCAAGTCCTGAAAGATGATGCTGTGAAAGTGCTGCACTCAATATGCCAGCAAATTTGGAAAACTCAGCAGTGACCACGGGACTGGAAAAAGTCAGTTTTCATTCAAATCCCAAAGAAAGGCAATGCCAAGGAATGCTCAAACTCCCACACAATTGCACTCATCTCACATGCTAGTAAAGTAATGCTCAAAATTCTCCAAGCCAGGCTTCAACAGTACGTGAACCATGAACTTCCAGATGTTCTAGCTGGATTTATAAAGGCAGAGGAACCAGAGATCAAATTGCCAACATCTGCTGGATCATCGAAAAAGCAAGAGAGTTCCAGAAAAACATCTATTTCTGCTAGATTGGCTATACCAAAGCCTTTGACTGTGTGGATCACAATTAACTGTGGAAAACTCTGAAAGAGAAGAGAATACCAGACCACCTGATCTGCCTCTTGAGAAATCTGTATGCAGGTCAGGACACAACAGTTAGAACTGGACATGGAACAACAGACTGGTTCCAAATAGGAAAAGGAGTACTTCAAGGCTGTATATTGTCACCCTGCCTATTTAACTTATGTGCAGAGTACATCATGAGAAATACTGGGCTGGATGAAGCACAAGCTGGAATCAAGACTGGCAGGAGAAATATCAATATCCTCAGATATGGAGATGACACCACCCTTATGGCAGAAAGCGAAGAAGAACTAAAGAGCCTCTTGATGAAAGTGAAAGAGGAGTGAAAAAGTTGACTTAAAGCTCAACATTCAGAAAACTAAGATCATGGCATCTGATCCAATCACTTCATGGCAAATAGATGGGGAAACAGTGGAAACAGTGGCTGACTATTTTGGGGGGCTCCAAAATCACTGCAGATGGTGACTGCAACCATGAAATTAAAAGACACTTACTCCTTGGAAGGAAAGTTATGACCAACCTAGACAGCATCTTAAAAAGCAGAGACATTACTTTGCCAACAGAGGTCCGTCTAGTCAAGGCTATGATTTTTCCAGTGGTCATTTATGGATGTGAGAGTTGGACTGTGAAGAAACCTGAGCACCAAAGAATTGATGCTGTTGAACTGTGGTGTTGGAGAAGACTCTTGAGAGTTCCTTGGACTGCAAGGAGATCCAAGCAGCCTATCCTAAAGAAAATCAGTCCCGAATATTCATTGGAAGGATTGATGCTGAATCTGAAACCGCAATACCTTGGCCACCTGATGCAAAGAGTTGACTCATTTGAAAAGACCCTGATGCTGGGAAAGATTGAAGGCGGGAGGAGAAGGGGATGACAGAGGATGAGATGGTTGGATGGTATCACCGACTCAATGGACATGAGTTCGAGTAAACTCCAGGAGTTGGTGATGGACAGGGAGGCCTGGCCTGCTACAGTCCATGGGGTTGCAAAGAGTTGGACATGACTGAGTGACTGAACTGAACTGAATGACTCATAGTTATTATCTGATTCAGTCCTTACAACTATCATTCATCATATTTTATAGGTGAGGGAACTAAGACTCAAAGGATAAGGACTTGCCCCTGTTCGCAGAGCTAGAAATAGAGGCTTTGCATATATAAGGTGTGTATGACCTTGAGCCCAACGTTGTTCACTGCTTGATTGTTCAGTCTCCTGAGAACAGATGTAAGCCCATCAGCACATCATTTGACCCTCTAAACAACACTATGAGTTCCTCGAGAAGGGAACTCCACAGTCCCAATAATGACTGCGACAGCTAGAGTCGGCATTCACCATGCTCTGTTAACTTCTAGGACTTTCCTCCTCACTAGGGAACCATGAAGCAGGCACCACCTGTCTCAGAAGAGGAAACACTGCATACACAGAGGCTGTGTCACTTGCCTGGGTTCACAGAAGTCAAAGTTATATCCAGTGGTATACTGGTTCATCACAAAGTGCTTGGTATAACCACAGTGCGCTGTTCTGTGGTGATACTTTCACCATCCACTCAGACTTGGTGGGACAGATCCAGTAAGCAGGGCTTTTAGCTGCCATCAGTCTGTCCCTGAAGCCTTTGGTCCCGTACTCCCTCCCCGGCATCTGCTGAGCTGCCTGGAGCGGGTGGTGCTGAGGGAGGGATGCAGAGGCCCCCGTTCACGAGCAGCGCGATCAGTGGCCATGGTCCCTGAAGCATAGCTGTCACCACACTCCTCTGTCAGGACAGTTTGGCTGGGCCAGCTTTGGCTCCAGAGCTCACCTCACTGCTTGGGCACACGACATGCGCCCTGAGGCACTCAGGGCTTTCTTGAAGGAGGGGAGGGGTATGTCACAGAGATTTACAAGGACTCAGACTTCATGCCTCCCTCCACAAACATCCACGGGGTGTCTACTAATTGTCCCACACAATGCTAGGAACATCATGGCAGGGCAAGTGTGCTTTCTGCTGCAGAGGGCCACTGTCTGTCTGGGGAGACCCAGTTTCGATGATCAGCACACTCTGGTCCGTGTGCAAGACAGGGTTCACTGAGGGTGCCTCCAGACAGCCATGGAGGCAAAAAAAACATGTGTGGTGACAAGATCAGGTTCAAGAAGGGGATGGTGAAGAACTTTTGTTTTCTTGCTTAGAGTTTTCAATATTTTTCTCAGGTATTTCATAATGAGTGAATATCACTTTTATAATCAGAAAAGCCATTTAAGGATCTTTTCCTATCTGTCCTCCACAACTGCTAACTTTTCTCATAAATTTTTTGTTGCTTTCCTCACTAATATTTTGTAATGTGCTCCAGGTGAGTTCCAAACAGGAACACAGAGAAGAATAAATGAGTTGATGTTCAGAAAATACAGAAGAGTGCATTCCATAAACACTCAATTACACTGTCTTTTTAAACATCAAATGGCAGAGTCATCCCAACTTCAATATCGTGGGAACAAAATACAGGAGAAACACTCACTTGGGACAATGGTTCATATTTTCTGTACACTGAAATTCCCCCCTTTTGTACTTTCACATAATTCAAGCCAGAGATCAAGTCTCTCTGAGAATATATAATCCTGGTGGGTGAGGGAGGGAGGCAAGGCCTTTAACTATTGTGTTTTGTTTTAAATTTCATTCCTAAGCTAAGAGTGTGTTTTATGAGTTTCAGCTGGAGTGGGGTCCCAGCTCACTATGAATCCGTGAGTATGAACGTTGTAGCAGAAATGTTCAAACCTTCATGTACAGTCGTAGCTATAGATCTCATCATTGAATAAAAAATGCAGCATTAACCTGAATTCCTGTGCTTCACTGAGGTCAATAAATTACAGCCCTTGATGAGTTCCTGCTTTGAGTTAATGCAAGATGCCATGATAGCATTAGATCACATGCACACTCTGTCAGTCTTCCATCATCTCAGGAGGAAGTGTATTTCCTGATCTCTACAACACAGATAGTTCCTGCTCTATAGCTCTTCTCCTCTCATCCTCATTCATGTGTTTTAAGAATACATTGGAATATAGTTTAATGAGTAATATCAGCCAGACACACACACCTGGACTTCCATGAGACTTAAAGATATTTTCTTTTCATTCACTTCAAGCAAAAATGAACAGAAATGCACAATAGAGGTTCCACTGGTGCTAAAATTTGAAGCTTTCATTTCTTTTTAAAAAATATTTATTTATTTATTTACTTAATTACTTACCTGAATGTTCATCAGAAGGGCTGAGACTAAAACTGAAGCTCCAATACTTTGGCCACCTTATGTGAAGAGACAACTCATTGGAAAAGACCCTGATGTTGGGAAAAATTGCAGGAGAAGAGGGTGACAGAGGATGAGATGGTTGAATGGCATCACTGATTCAATGGACTTGAGTTTGAGCAAACTCTGGGAGATAGTGATGGACAGAGAGGCTTGGTGCCCTGCAGTCCATGGGGTCGCAAAGAGTTGGACACAACTAAGTGACTGAACAATAATTACTTACCTATGTATTTATTTTGGCTCTGCCAGGTCTTAGCTGTGGCACACAGGATCCTCAATTTTCATTGCAGCATGTGGGATCTTTAGTTGTGGCATGTGAGATCTAGTTTCCTGACCAGAGATTGAATCCAGGCCCCCTGCATTGGGAGCGTGGAGTCTTAGCCACTGAACTACCAAGGAAGTCTCTTGAAGTTTTAATTTCTAAGGGCAGCTGGCTCACAAATCAATGGGATTTTAGTTAAGGCAATCTACTTGAACCTAATTTTCACTCTCTGAGAGGAGTCATAATAATAATCTCACAGTAGTTTGATAAATGTAAAAAAATCACTTAAAGTTCTGAAAATTTTCATAAGAACTGCTTTAGGTAATTATGGCTGTGTAACAGATTGCTCTAAGACTCACGTGGTCTCTGAGGTTAGGAAATCAGGAGTGGATTGTTGGGTGTTCGTGGCTCAGGCTCTCTCATAGGCTTTAGCCCAGCTGTCAGCCAGGCCTCAGTCTTATCTGAGGGCATGACTGGGGCTGGAGGATTTTAGTCTAAACTGCTGTCTTCATGCCTCAGCTCCTCACTGACTGTTGGCATGAGGCTTCAGTTCCTCCCCACGTAGGCCAAACTGCAGAGCTGTTCACAAAATGATTGCTGGCTCCCCCAGTGCAAGTAATGAGGGAGAAGGATGGCTAGCCCCAAGACAGATGTAGTTTCTCCTCTGACCTAACCACATCAGTGTCCTGATATCACCATAGCATAGGTCTGCAATGGTTACACAGACCTACCCGCCTGGTGCCATGTTAGAGGGGGCTCACAAGGGTATGAAAACTAGGATATGGGGTTCGTTGCGGGCCATCGTGGTAGCTGGCTACCCCAAGTACCATAGAAATGCTCAACTGGGAGGGATGGGCAGAGCATATAGCATACTGGCTAGTGGTAAAGGATGATTAGAATCTTTTCCCTTTTGCAAATCAGACATCAGTCACAATTCACCCCGGTGGTTCCTTTAGCAGCAGCCCAAATTCTCTGCTGGTGGCTTGCTACCTGCTCAGCCTGGAGAATTTGCCAGATATTACCAGAACCATGCTCCCATAAAAGTAGAAATGACCCACATTACCTGACCCAGAGAATCCCTCAGGGTCCCCAGAACCTTCTGGTCAGCCTGCTCGTAACTTTGGCTGCCCCCACCCCCAAGCCCACCCCAGTGAGTACAGATGAGTGGTCACCTCCAGGAAAGGGCATCTGGTCCCTCAAGCCTGGAAACCAGGGTTCTGAGCACCGGGGAGAGCCTTCAGACTAGCCTGGAGGTGACTGCTGAGAGCACAGCCGGGTGTTGTCTGGCCTGATCTCACCTTTTCTATCTTGCTCTGCAGGGCAGGCATGCTAAGAGAGGTGGAGGGAAAGTTCCTGGGCTAATTAACACAGACCTAAAAGCAGTTTTAAGCTCTGATGCCTCAAGGGATTCTGGTCCTGTTTTAAAGCAGGAATGTCCAATGGCCACGTCTGTCGAGGGGACAATTAGTAAAGCGACATTGTGAAACACAGAAGGTTGTCTCTGAATCTAAATTATGCCTTTCCCCTGTCCTTGGTTTTTTTCTGTCAATCTTTTTTGTGATGAAGATTTAAAACAAAGATTTCCTATGACAGAATGGGCACTGATAGTCAACTGTTTGAGGTTTCAGAAAATCTTTGAATCTGAAATGGCTGAAGGTTGAGAGATGATGTTATAACAAATACTTCAGTGGAAGACAAATGACATACTTGTCTCATGTTTTCTTTGAAAATTCTGATGTGAGAAAGTTAAGGCAATTGAAAGTCAAGCCAGATAGGCTGCACGTCTCTGGCACCATGATGAACTGTTGAGCATGGATGCATGAGAAATCCCATTCAGAACCCATTCTGATCCCACTCTGAGCAGACCGGCTCAATCAGATCCCAGGTGGTGCCCTTTGTGGGCTACAAAACTGGACCACAGGTACTGCCTGACCTCAAATAACTTCTACTCTGCAGATGCAGGTAAAAATTGCATGCAAATAATTGTCACACCAGCCTGGTGAAGTCAAGATAGAGTAATCTGAGAATTCCAGAGAAAAAGCATTAATACTTATTGGGAAGATTCATTTCTCCTACATGTGTTTATTGAGACCTGCTG
Organism: Cervus elaphus; assembly: GCF_910594005.1. NCBI lineage: Eukaryota > Metazoa > Chordata > Mammalia > Artiodactyla > Cervidae > Cervus > Cervus elaphus. The sequence goes on from NC_057830.1 coordinate 21,588,777, forward strand.
TGTGGCCAGCAGTGTGCTGGAATGCAAAGGGAAGACAGCCCTGGCAGAAAAGAGTGGGCTTGCAGTGCTGTGACCTACACAATAATAGATCCGTGTGGATGATGCTGAAGCTCTATCAGGGAGAAGCTGATTCTCTCCAGGTGGTTGATCAAAGCTCTACAGAGGGAGTCATACCTGGAGGGAGCATTGAAGGATGAAGGAGAGGGTGTCAGCTGGCAAGGGCAAGCAGGCTCTATGGAGGGGATATTCCAGAAGGTGCCCCAGGTATAGTCATATGAAACTATTACATACCTAGGCACATTCGAAGAATTACAAGTGCTTCACAGTTGTTGGATTTATAGACTACAAGGGAGAAAGTCAGGCAGCAGAATGTCCAAATTGTTGATGGGTTCATATACATGTGAAGGAATGTGGACTCCTTTCTGTAGGCAATGTGCCTCATTTGAAGGTCTGGGAACAAACCTCTTTGAGAATCTGAGCAAAGTTATGACCACATTCCTTGAAAGGATGCTCGCGAATACAATCGTGTCTACAATTTCAGAGTGTCTGCAATGCACTGGGCTGTGCATTCAGCCAGGATTCAGACAAGAATTCCTGACTTGGAACCCCACAGACCCATTGCTGGAATTCACACCAAAGTGAGAAAATGATCAGATGCTCATTTCAGAATCACATTCCAAGCATTGAAGTAGAGAGTGGGTCTCCAGGAGAGAAAGTGGAGTAGGAACTATAGAGAAGCTGTAGATGCATCTCAAATCACACAGTCCAGAACTGTGAGTTTCCTTGCTTTTAACACACCTAGTGCAGCATCAACTTAATAACAGCTTTTCTGGGGAAAAGAAAACTCCACATTAAATGCATAATACATTATTTTGGGGGACTTTCCAGGTGGCACTAGTGGTAAAGAACCACCTGCAAATGCAGGAGACAGAAGAAACTTAGGTTTGATCCCTGGGTCAGGAAGATCCCCTGGAGGAGGGCATGGCAACCCACTCCAGTGTTCTTGCCTGGAGAATCCCATGAGCAGAGGAGCCTGGTGGGCTACAGTCCATGGGGTTGCAAAGAGTCAGATGCAACTTGAAGTGACTGAGCACACACACATTACTTTTTAATCTAGCATTTTTCATTGAGGATTTTCTGGTTGTGGCAGAGAAAACCAAGTCTGATAAGTTGAGTCCAAAGTCTTGTTATCTTTTGATCTGAGTTACCTATTACTGAGAATCATCTGGAGGTTTCTGAGAAAGGAGTTTCCACCCTTAGGTCAAGCATAAGAGTCAGTCATAAGAGATGGGCTCACAGAGGTCCTCTATCTTCAATTACGTTATTGGGTGGTGTACACCTCAGGCTACCTTAAATGTCGAAAACAACTTTTCCTTTCAATGTGCATGGTGATGTGACTTTTCAGTGAAAACCAGACACTCAAATTTAATTTAATCTTTATCTGTTAGAGTCATCACCAACGCCAATAACAGAACTATTGCTCCTGCAATGATGCCACAGTTCACCTCTTGGCTGGTAGCAGTGCTTGGGTTTTAGAAACGTCATATTGTGAAAAACTGTGTGTCTTAGAGCAGGGGCACCCAACCCCCAGGCCACACACCACTACTGGTCTGTGGCCCGTTAAGAAACGAGGCCGCACATCAGCAGGTGAGGGGTGGGCAAGCGAGTGAAGCTTCATCTGTATTTACAGCCGCTCCTCATTGCTCACATTACTGCCTGAGCTCCGCCTCCTGTCAGAGCAGTAGCATCATTAGATTCTCATAGGAGTGTGAACCCTAACCCTAATGTTAACCAGAATATCTTGAGATGACCACAAAGTAGAAATAAAGTGCACAATAAGGGTAAAGTGCTTGAATCATCCTGTAACCATCCCTCCTGCCTTGGTCTGTGGAAAATTGTCTTCCATGAAACTTGTCCTTGGTTCCAAAACGGTTGGGAACTGCTGTCTTAGAGTGGACAGTATGATACAATTGGTAGATAGCCAGGAGAATGTAGCAGGAACGGGCAGCCTTTCCTGGGTCTTTATCAAGCAGCTATTTGAACGAAGTCATAGACGGATACGTCACATTGGGCTTCTGCCCTTTTGGCCAAAGTCGGGTCCGTGGAATTCCCATGTTCCCAGGTTTATGCAGCTGCAGACACGGCAGGGCAGGGAAGTGAGTCATCTGCTCAGCTGTGACGACTCTCGGGCTCACTCACACCCTGTGACAGACAGATGCACCGCGAACAAGTGCGTGTTCATCCCTCATCCTCCTCCTAAGCTCACCGAGCCCTCAGCTGAGTGTCCAGACCCCACATCTCCTCCCCCGAAGCCTGATGATTCCCAGCTCTGAGCTCAGACTGAGGCTCGGAGGTGGTGGGAGGTGTGAGCAGCCTAACCCGGAGAAGCAGACAGTCTGGGTTCCACTGCAGCTTCCTTTGGGAAATTTGGGGTTCCTGAGAGTTAGGGTGAACTGCAGGGCAATCTGGGGCCAGCAGGGAGACTGGTATGCAGGAACATTCTTCCTCGGGCTCCCATGACGGGCTCTGCAGGGCTGGAGGAGATCCACAAATATTTGTCTGGTTGCATAGCTCAGGCATGTGAAAATTAGAACCGGCAAACATGCTCTTTCTTCTCTTTCCAGAAACGCTGCCTGAACTCTGACCCCTGGCACTCCCCCTCATCGTGGGCTGGCTTTCAATCTGTTCTCCATTATTTCACTTCATATGCTTTTGCAGACTTTGCTAGAAATGCGAGTCCTGCCTTGAGCCCCAGTCAAGCAGCGGTCAATGTGTTCTTCTGAACTTCACTGAGTAATTTCCCATCATTTCTCAGGACTGATCCGAGGTCCCGCTCCTCCCCACACTGCTCCTCCGCCCTGTCTACACAACTGTGTGGGGTGGAGGGAAGGCCCCCTCAGCCGGCCCCCTGCCCCCAGGCCACGTGGGCTGCTGCCCTTCCCTGAAGAGGGAGTGTTTCCCACTGTTCTGAAATTCTTGATTATGCCTGCATCTGTGCTTGTGAGACCAGCCACGGGGCCCTGGTACTTGTCACACTCCTCCAACCAGCTGTTTCCAATCCATCCAGGTTTCAAGGGGTGAGTGGTTCCTTCTGTCCTGCAGCAGACTGGACTCTGCAGACCCAGGCGTCTGTATGTCTGATCAAAAGCTGGAGACGGACATGCAGGACATGCAGTGATGATGCTGGTTCAGTGGCTAGATGGCGAGTTTCCCCATGGGACCTCAGGAGAAAACTATGTCTTCAGGAGAAACAGTGTGTACTTGCTCTGGAGATGACTCTCTCTAGCCAGGGCAGTGGGTTGGGAAGGAGCCACTGGGAAGCTGTGTCTTGCATTGTGTGGGCCAGAGCTTCTATTGTGGAATCCATGAGCAAAATTCAATAGGCCAAGAATGTGGATGGAAAAAAAATTACCAAGCTAACTAACCAGCTAACTAACTTACTCATTTTCACTAGCTTCTAACTTCAATTTAGCATTCCCTTCTACTATAATTGTGGGTAGCAAACCACAGGAGCATCAGTAGAGCCTGGTGGCTTTGTCGATAACAGAAATCTCAGTCCTTTCATCTCATCTGGAATCACTGCTTGTGCTCGTCACTACTTAAAATTAAAGTGGCCATTAGACTCAATTCTAGAGCTTATTTACAGTGTTGATAAAGAAGCATCCACATTAGTACATCACAAATTTATTTCTTACAGTCTAAGCTGACTTAAAACTCAATATTAAAAACAAAACAGGGGGAAGGGAGGGAAAAAAATAAAAAATAAAAACAAAACAAAACAAAGATCAAGGCATCCAGTCCCGTCACTTCATGGCAAATAGAAGGAGAAAAATGGAAGCAGTGACAGATTTCCTCTTCTTGGGCTCTAAAATCACTGCAGATGGTGACTGCAGCCATGAAATTAGAAGACAGTTGCTTCTTGGCAGGAAAGCTATGACAAACCTAGACAGTGTGTTAGAGAGCAAAGACTATATGGACTTTTGCCAACAAAGGTCTATATAGTCAAGGCTATGGTCTTTCCAGTAGTTATGTATGAATGTGAGAGCTGGACCATAAAGAAGGCAGAGCACTGAAGAATTGATGCTTTTGAACTGTGTTGCTGGAGAAGACTCTTGAGAGTCCCTTGGACTGCAAGGAGATCAAACCAGTCAATCTTAAAGGAAATCAACCCTGAATACTCATTGGAAGGACTGGAGCTGAAGCTGAAGCTACAATACTTTGGCCACCTGATAACAACAGCTGACATTAGAAAAGACCCTGATGCTAGGAAAGATTGAAGGCAGATGGAGAAGGCAGAAACAGAGGATGACATGGTTGCATAGCATCACTGGAGAACTAAGATCCCACATACCACAGGACAACTGAGCCTGTGTGCCGCAACTAGAGAAGCCCCTGTGCTGCAGCGAAGATTCAGCAGAGCAAAAAAAAAAAATTTTTTTTAAGATAAAATATAAAATGAAACACTGACAGTTTTGGTGATTGCATGCACATAGATAGATACCAAGTCTAGGGCTGGACTCTCAGCTTTTGCAGAATCAGAAATTCAATTTTGTAAATATCCAATCTCCTGGCGAAGCCTTGTACAACTAAACTGGGGAGGCTGTGCACTCACCGCCAGCCAGAAGTCCAGTCTTATCATCTGTGATGGGAAACAAATCCCATGCCACATAAATACACTGATGGTTGGTTCATTGTTTCCCTAGCTAGGTAAGAAAATCTTATAGGACACAATATTTTACTCAGGAGCTTGGAGAGTAAACAAAGAAGAGATGATCAAAGTAGTATTTTCCAATTTGCAGGGCACAACCATTCATAAACCCTGAAATTAACTTAGTAGGTTAACAACCACCTTTTCTAATAGCATCTAATCGTGATTGTGCAAGTACTTAGTTGCTTAGTCATGTCTGACTCATTGCAACCCTCTGAACTCCAACCAGCCAGGCTACTCTGTCCACGGGATTTTTCCAGCAAGAATACTGGGACGGGTTGCCATTTCCTCCTCCAGAAGATGTTCCCAACCCAGGGATCATCCTGTGTCTCCCGCATCTCCTGCATTGGCAGGGGGATTCTTTACCACTGAGCCACGTGGGAATCTCAATAGAATCTAATAGGAGAGAATATATTGAAGAGAAGAGAAAGGAAATAAGATGTATCACATACAGTAGAGGTAAATACTGTCTTATCAAACTTTCACTGCAGTATTTTATAAGTCCATGGGGTGTAAATGTGTACAAATGGGCCCCAGTAAATGTATTTTTTTTTTATTTTCTTTTCTGCAGCTTGTGTTAAAAGAGAAAAGTTTGAAACACCTCACATTAGGTGAACTTGAAAGCCAATCCTTCCATCCTGATATGCAATCTCTACTGCAGGGTTACATGTACCCAAAGGACAGGATAATTTGCCTTATTAAAATATGGCAAAACTTCCCTGGTGGTCCAGTGGCTAAGACACCGCACTCCCAGTGCAAGGGGCCCAGGTTCTATCCCAGGTTGGGGAACTAGATCCCAGATGCCACAACCAAGATCCTGTATACTGCAATGAAGACTGAAGACCTAGCATGCCACAACTAAGGCCCAGTGCAGCCAAATAAATAAATAAAAATAGATATTAAAAAAATATATATGGCAAGGTTAGAATTCTTGGTTGCAAGGAGAAAAGTGGAAATAGCCAAGGGAAAGGGCCAAGTCACTGGAAGGATGCAAAGGAGGTGGACCACCCATGGGGTGGCAGGGCAGGAACCTCAGATGGAAACCCTGAAGGAGGCAGAAGCCTCTTATTCCTTCTATAAGGCTGCTTCATTTGTCTTTGGAATCTGTGTGTCTTGCTTTCCCAAACCTTAAGACAGAACGCAGCAAGTGTCAATTTGCTAGCTCCCTTTTAATAAAAAAGTCCTGACCCCTGCATACAGGGTGAGGGCAGCAGTGGGCCCAGTATGGCCAACTGTTCTGATGCCGGCAAGCAGTTAGTCCGCCCTGGGATGTCCCTGTCACACGCGTTTAAGCATCTCCTTCTGTCTTGACTGCTTCAATTCCAGCTCTTTCTTTCCTTGACCCATGCCAAAAACTTTTCCAGAGCAAATCCACCTCCAGGGTGTGTCAGAACTCAGTAAATTCTCTGTGAGTGAACGAGGCGATATATATTCCTAGGAATGGGGTGTCAGAGTATGAATTATTTGGGCCTCTTAGATTTAAGATAGCATATTAGTTACAGAGCTCTGAAATCATCAGAAAAGTTGATGGTGTATTTATCAAAAAAATAAAGTAAATTATAAAGGTGGATGAAGAAATGGTTTTTAATACATGATTAGCAGCATCCTAATTTTTATCAAGTTACAAATTTAGGTTGTGAATAAAACATGAAAGGCAAGGAAGGAAAAAGAGGACGGAAGGAAGGAAGGAGAGAAAAAGGAGAAAGGGAGAGAGGAATGGAAGGAGAGAGGACGGGAGCACACGCGTTTTGTTGGTGTTGTTATAGGTGATTCCTTTTTATTGCTAAGTAATATTCCATTAAATGAAAATGTCACCATTCACTTATCCATCCTACTATTAGTAATAGTAGGGCTTTAGAGTAGCTTTCAGTTTGAGGCTGTTTATTCTAATGCCATCTGATTATTTTTGTTCTTGAAACAGTAGATTGATCTATTTTAACAACCTTTGATTTGGTAGGTAAAATCTTTGAAACAAGTGTGTTCAAAAATAAACTCAAAATGGATTAAAGATCTAAATGTAAGACCAGAAACTATAAAACTCCTAGAGGAGAACATAGGCAAAACACTCTCTGACATAAATCACAGCAGGATCCTCTATGACCCACCTCCCTGAATATTGGAAATAAAAGCAAAAATAAACAAATGGGACCTAATTAAACTTAAAAGCTTTTGCACTACAAAGGAAACTATAAGCAAGGTGAAAAGACAGCCCTCAGATTGGGAGAAAATAATAGCAAATGAAGCAACAGACAAAGGATTAATCTCAAAAATATATGAGCAATTCCTGAAGCTCAATTCCAGAAAAATATATGGCCCAATCAAACAATGGGCCAAAGAACTAAACAGACATTTCTCCAAAGAAGACATACAGATGGCTAACAAACACGTGAAAAGATGCTCAACATCACTCATTATCAGAGAAATCCAAATCAAAACCACAATGAGGTACCATTACACACCAGTCAGGATGGCTGCTATGCAAAAGTCTACAAGCAATAAATGCTGGAGAGGGTGTGAAGAAAAGGGAACCCTCTTACACTGTTGGTGGGAATGCAAACTAGTATAGCCGCTATGGAAAACAGTGTGGAGATTTCTTTAAAAACTGGAAATAGAACTGCCATGTGACCCAGCAATCCCACTCATGGGCATACACACTGAGGAAACCAGATCTGAAAGAGACACGTGCACCCCAATGTTCATCGCAGCACTGTTTATAATAGCCAGGACATGGAAGCAACCTAGATGCTCATCAGCAGATGAATGGATAAGGAAGCTGTGGTACATATACACCATGGAATATTACTTAGCCATTAAAAAGAATACATTTGAATCAGTTCTAATGAGATGGATGAAACTGGAGCCCATTATACAGAGTGAAGTAAGCCAGAAAGATAAACAACAATACAGTATACTAACACATATATATGGAATTTAAAAAGATGGTAACAATAACCCTATATGCAAAACAGAAAAAGAGACACAGATGTATAGAACAGACTTTTGGACTCTGTGGGAGAAGTCGAGGGTGGGATGTTCTGAGAGAATAGCACTGAAACAAGTATAGTATCAAGTGTGAAACAGATCGCCAGCCCAGGTTGGATGCATGAGACAAAGTGCTCAGGGCTGGTGCACTGGGAAGACCCAGAGGGATGGGATGGGGAGGGAGGCGGCAGGGGGGATCGGGATGGGGAACACATGTAAATCCATGGCTGATTCATGTCAATGTATGGCAAAAACCACTACAATAAAAAAAAAAAAGAATCAAGTGTGTTAACGATGCAACAAAAAAATAGGTGATTGTCGTAACAGCCATGTCCTTCCTTAGTGGCTAATCAAACCCCAATATTTTCTCCTAATATGGGAAAAGCAGCACAGTGCCAGCTGACACACAGTTTTCAGAGATCATCTCTGGATCTCTGTGTGGGCGACTACAGAGAGGGCCAACAAGATCCACCCACTTTGTCCACACACATCCACTGATCACCCTGCACGGCAGTTACTTCGTTAGCTGCACACCCTTGAAAGCCAAGATTGTGCTGTATCACAGGGCCTTCTGCTATACAGCTCATCTTATCTCTGCATTCTAGGAAGCAGCACCTCACTTGGTAAGGGAGACTGCTCAAACTGGTATCCATGAAATTGTTGCCTTTTCCAATCCCAGGGCCCACGTGCCTTTCAGCTCTTTCTCGGTGTACAATCCTGGAGCCTTTGTAGTAAGGGCTTCTCATTAAGGGACACACACAAACCTCAAGTTTCCATTGTGGTAAAACTACATCCTTACAGACTTCAAAATGCAAGGTCAAGTGTGAGTGCCCAACTGCACTGCTTCCTACAAGGTATACATGGCTCTTGTAGGGTTCCATGTAGGTTTCTGTTGGAGGGCCAACTCCAAAGCGCACAGCCTTCATGCTACAGTGTCTCTTTGGTGGGTTGGGGCTGGGGGGGTCTGTAGATAGAAGGAAGAGGCCCTCCACTGCCCCAGAGAAAGACAGGCACCTGGTGGAAGGAACTGCAGCAACCCTACTAAAATGGGTGGCTCTGGCCCTGTTGAAAGTCATCAGCCAAGTCCTGGATATCACCCCTTTCCATGGCTGAGGATAGGACTTCAGGATATGAGTGGATTTCTGTGCTTCACACAAACCAGAGCATTGCAGGCCTTTGAGTTTGCTTTTCTCTGTGCCAGAAATGTCAGCTCCTCCTTTCCTATCTCTATCTGGTCAACTCCTCTCCCCAACTCTGTCTTCAGTGGTCCTCTGCTCTCTCCATCATGGTGTTTATCACTGCTGCCTTCCTGCCTGCCCCCTCTAGACTGAGGGCTCCTTGAGACCAGCACCAGATGTCCCCAGGGAGTCAAGAGACATTTGATGAATGCGTGAATCAAAGTGGGGATGCAACAAAAAGCATGGACGACAGGACAACAGGCATTGATGAAGTGAGGACACTTGCAGGTTTCTGAGCCCCTTTTAGGAATCCAGGAAGTCAAACTCTTTTCATTATAATATAAAACCGAGGCCAGCAATTCTTTTCTGGAAAAGATCAGATAAATATTTTAGGCTTTGTAGGTCTCTGGTCTCTGTCATAAGCACTCAACTTTGCTTTTATAGGGTGACAGCAGCCATAAACAATAGGTAATAATGAGCACCTCTGTGTTCCAATAAAACTTTATTTACAAAGCAGGTACTGGGTCAGATTTGGCCCCTGGGCTATAGTTTGCTGGCCCTTTGCTTCAAGACATTATTGCCTTTTTCACACCCATTTTCTCACAAGTGTGCAGGGAAGGGGTTTGTTTGTTTGTTTGGGGGGAGTTTTTTGGCTGCATGGCATGTGGAACCCCGTTTCCTTGATCAGGGATTAAACCTGTGCTCCCTGCACTGGAAGTGTGGAGTCCCTTCCACTGACAGCCAGGGAAGGCTGAGGGGAGTTTTCCAGGCATGTGATACTACAACAGGCTGAATGTGGAAACATATGCAACAAACCAGGTGTCTTCTATTAAGTCAAATATTAAAGAGAACTGCAAAAATTCAAAATAGGACTTCTCAACTAAATTCTTCTCTCGTACAAAATATATTATTTTAAATAAATATATGTTTTATATTAGCATTGGATAAAAAAGGTATTGAGTGAAGCTTTTATTGCTATTTTACAATGCATTTATAAATAGTTTAACATCTCTTGGACTTAATTCTAGCAAGGTAACCATCTATAATGTCACCCACATAAACAAAAGCTTCAATGGATTTGGAATCTTCAATGATTTTAAGAATTAAACTCTAAGTAAATAGTAACAGAAGGCTGTAGAAACACACAGAACCTGCCTATTCTTGGCTTTCTCTTCATTCTGTTGCTTTTTTTTTTTTTTTCATTCTGTTTTAATCTTCTCCTTCCTCTTGGTTATTTTTCCCTGTTGGACCTAGAATGCCTGCTGCACCCCAGAGTAAACTAGCTACAGGTAATTAGTGACCAGTGAGCACAATGCAATTCAGGGTGACTTGTTAGCAGGGATTTTGAAAACTGCCTTTGCTGGTGCCCTCCCTGCAAGTCTGACTCTGAACTGGGTGCTGTTTCGGCCTTAGCTGTGTGAACCTGCCCAGCAGCCTTCTGAGGGCAAATGGCTCCTGATTCACAAGAGAGCTTACCGCTGATGTAAAAAAATAAAGATGTACCATGTGAGAGTTGCAAGTTAAGTTTTATTTGGGGTAAAATGAGGACTGAAGCCTGGGAGACAGCATCTTGGCTAGCTCTGAGAAAATGCTCCAAAGAGGTAGTAGGGGAGGTCAGTGGTGAAGGCGGAGTACATGCAATCAAACACGTATTTTTTTTTGCAGAAGCTTGCTGCTAGTCTCATGAAGATTGCTGCTAGTCATGAGGAGCACTCGTCACCATGAAGAATTTTAGTGCTTTTCTAGATATGAGGAGAAGGAAAGGGCAACCCAGTATTCTTGCCTGGAAAATCTCATGGACAGAGGAGGCTGGCGGGCTATAGCTCGTGGGGTCACAAAGAGTGGGACACAACTGAGCAACTGAGGACAGATATGAGGAGATACAAAAATTAGGCTCATAAAATGGACTCCTGAAAATATCTATCTGAAGAACCATTCTGCCAGTCCCCCCTACCACCCCCAAGAGCAGAATGCCTAAATTCTGCTCTCCACCCTGAGCTCCTTTCAGGGAATGTTGAAAACCAGCAGCTGCAGCAGCACATGATTTAATCCTTGTAGAGGTAGATAGCAAGCCCCCATGGCAAGTGTCACTGTGTAGTTGACTTCATATACTTGCTGCTGGGAGGGAAAGTCTTGGGCCTGATGACTCCCCATTGTTTCTCCGCCTGTCATGCATCCTGGGTTCTCAGTATCTTAACCCTAAGCATCATTACTGAAGCATCCTGACACAAGCATTTTTGCCACAAACATTTTCAGTGCCTAATTGGCTATAGGTACTTTTGTTATAAAAGATAAAATAGCAAAAAAAGAAGAGACATTAAAAAGGAAATAATGAAGCATGAGAAATGAATAACAAAATTCAAGACTTTATTGCAAAATACAAAATATGTGAAAATGTTGAAAATGTGTATAGATTGATGGCAACACTGCACAAAGAACTGATTTTATATTGTGAGTAGTATACCTAAGCATTTGTCTTTCAAGTCTTTCATTCATAATGTTATACATGTTCTTGCTTATTGATTCATCTTCTCATTTGCCATTACACATTTTTTTCTTGCTTGCTAAAATTCCTTTCTTATTAAAAGAGGTGCATGTGTGCTAAGTAGTTTCAGTGATATCCAACTCTTTGCAAACCTATGGACTGTAGCTGGCCAGGCTCCTCTGTCCATGGGATTCTGCAGGCAAGAATACTGGAGTGGGTTGCCATGCCGTCCTTTAGGGGATCTTCCCCACCCATGGATCGAACCATGTCTCTTACGTCTCCTGCTTTGGCAGGCAGGTTTTTTTTTTACCACTAGCACCAACCAGGAAGCCCCATTAAAAAAGATATCAGTTTCCAGTCACTAGGATGCATATTTCGCATCTGAACTTCACGCTGTGTAGTGAAAGCCTCTACACTGTTCTTTGTTCTTGGCATATTGTCCCACATTTTTTTGATGGACATTTCAAACTTCTATGGGAAATGTGAGTTCAACTCTGTGCCTTCAAGCCCCTCAGCTTCTTTTTCCACCAATGTAGTGTTTAAAAACAAGAAACCAACACTTGGGAAAAAAGTCATCACCATGTGTCAGTTTAATAAAGCCATCGGTAACATCACTAGCTAGAAGAAATGCTAATTCATTTCAACTAGTTGAAACCAAGCTATCTAACTGATAGCTGTCAGCCAGTTATTTTATCTTTTGCAGCGAAATTGCCTTTCAGCCAATTGGTTATGCAATGAGTATGTTTGCAACAAAAATGCTTGTGGCAGAGATGCTTAAGGTAAAAATATTGGACACACTTTCCAGTCATGGACCTCACACCTTCCGCTCTGCCTCCTAAGAACCCCTGCATGTGAACTTAGCTGGGGGCAGCCAGGGGTCCCTGATGGCTTCATGAACAATGAGGAGAGTGCCTGATCGCAGACTGCAGGAAATCAAATATTTTTCACGTTATTCAGACAAGGATGCTTTTCCATGAAAAACAAGCAAACAAACAAACAATAAAACACAACTCTTAGTGAATACCTAGATAGGGTTTCAGCAAGTCAGATTGGGTTATTATTCTTTATCTTTCCTGCCCCCAGGACAACAACATTGAAGGAATCAGTTCATTGAAGTAAAAGGAATGCAAAGGGGATCTTAGTGAGCATAAATGTCAAGGCAATTCTGGGAGATAGAAACCAGTTGGCAGCAAATAAGGCACTTCCCAGAATATGCAGGAGGGGTCTGGAAGGAAGTGGCAGTGGCTGGAGGAGGAGACTGCCTGTGAGCCCAAGGCAGGAGAAAGCAGGGAGCAAGGGATCTTTGGAGGTGTGTCTTGGCTGCCCACTCCAGTATTCTTGCCTGGAGAATCCCATGGACAGAGGAGCCTGGTGGGCTATGATCACAAAGAGTCAGACATGACTGAGTAACTAACACTATGCCTGTCACTTATGAATAAATCTGTCAATGGCTGCCTGCTTCTGCTGCTGCCCACCCATAGCCCAACATCACACCTGTAGGAAGCAATGGGAATTCTCCTTTTAGAAAGTGGGTAGGGGACTTCCCTGGCAGTCCAATGGTTCAGACTCTGTGCTCCCAAAGTAGGGTCAAGGAAATAAGATCTCTGCATGCCACATGGTGCAGCCAAATATAAATATATTATTTTTAAAAAGAAGAAGAAAGTGCGTAAAACAGCTTGTGGAAAAACTGAGGAAAATGTCAGAAAGGGGAATGCCAAGACCAGTGCACTTTGATTCTGAATTTGACCTTAATGTGAATTCTGAATGTGACCTTCATCACAAAGTGGACAAGTCAATAGGCAAGCAGTTCTCCAAAAGGGGAACTCCCATTGCCTCCGCATGAAGGGTGGAGAGAGCTGGAAGGAAAACCAATGGGAGAGGAAACCTACCTCCAAAACTCATCCCAGAAAATAAATAAAATAATAGAGGCTCTCTGGGAAGAGGGGGAAATTGACTGGGTGATGCACATTGTCTGGGGTGAAAGGGTGCCAGAACATGCCACCCAAAATATGTCATTTGGGCTTAAGGATTGTTTTGAGCCGAAGGCAGTTAAGAAACAGCAGATGCAGGAATAGTTCTCTACCCTCCCCATCTGCCTAAAAGCAGAGCATAAATTCCCCTTTAAGAAGCTGCATTCCCTCGCCACCCCCTATCCTGCTCTTGTACCAGGAGGGAAAAAACAGTCAGCTCTGGAGTCTGAAAGTCCGCCCTGAGATGTTCTGCGCAACAAACCTCACTAAATAACCCTCATCTCCCATTAGTTTCCTCATATATTTACTGTCCCACAAGTTACCACCCTAGGAGTCTACAAACCTTTCTTCCTTTGCCTTGTCACTTCTTCACAATTTGTCATCCAACCCCCAATTCTAACCACTTCTTTGAGTCACTCATCACTGAGTTCTCCTGCTTGTATGCACCCTGTACAAATTAATAAATTCTGGTTTTTTTCCTCCTGCTAATCAGTCTTTTGTCAATTTATTTTGCATACCTTATTTCCTGAACTTAAGAGGATAGAAGAAAAGGTGAATTTTTCCTCCTCTGCAAGGATGAAGGTTATGTTCTGTATCTTGATCCGGGTGTGGTTAAACCAACATATACCTGCATAGACATTCACTAAGCTCTAAATTTAGGATTTGTGCCCTTTACCGTGTATATGTTATTGTTGTTATTGTTCAGTTGCTCAGCCATGTCCAACTTTTTGTGACCCCATGGACTGCAGCACAACAGGCTTCCCTGTCCTTCACCTTTTCCTGGAGCTTTCTCAAATTCATGTCCATTGAGTAGGTGATGCCATCCAACCATCTTATTCTCTGTTGTCCCTTTCTCCTCCTGCCTTCAATCTTTCCCAGCATCAGGGTCTTTTCTAATGAGTTGGCTCTTCGCATCTGATGGCCAAAGTATTGGAGCTTCAGCTTAAGCATCAGTCCTTCCAATGAATATTCAGAGTTGATTTCCTTTAGGATTGACTGGTTTAATCTCCTTGCAGTCCAAGAGACTCTCAAGAGTTCTCCAACACCACAGTTCAAAAGCATCAATTCTTCAGTGCTCAGCCTTCTTTATGGTCCAACTCTCATATCCATACATGACTACTGGGAAAATCTTAGCTTTTGACTATATGGACCTTTGGTGACAAAGTAATGTCTCTGCTTTTTAATGTGATGTCTATGTTTGTCATAGCTTTTCTTCCAAGCAGCAAGTGTCTTTTAATTTCATGGTTGTAGCCACCAGCTGCAGTGATTTTGGAGACCAAGAAAATAAAGTTCATCATTGTTTTCATTGTTTCCCCATCTATTTTCCTTGAAATGATGGAACTGGATGCCACGATCTTCATTTTTTGATTGTTGAGTGTTAAGCCAGCTTTTTCACTCTCCTCTTTCACCTTCATCAAGAGGCTCTTTAGTTCCTCTTCACTTTCTGCCATAAGGGTAGTGTCATCTGCATATCTGAGGCTGTTGATATTTCTCCTGGAAATCTTGATTCTTGCTTTGGCTTCATCCAGCTCGGCATTTTATGTGATGTACTCTGCACACAAGTTAAATAAGCAGAGTGACAATATACAGTCTTGACACACTCCTTTCCCAATTTTGAAACAGTCCATTGTTCTATGTCCAGTTCTAACTCTTGCTTTTTGACCTGCATACAGGTTAAGCAGGAGGCAGGTAAGGTGGTCTGGTATTCCGACCTCTTGAAGAATTTTCCACAGTTTGTTGTGAGCCACACAGTCAAAGGCTTTAGCATAGTCAATGAAGCAGAAGCAGATGTTTTTCTGGAATTCTCTTGCTTTTTCTGTGATCCAACAGATGTTGGCAATTTGATCTCTGGTCCCTCTGCTTTCTCTAAATCCAGCTTGAACATCTGGAAGCTCTCTGTTGAAGCCTAACTTGGAGAATTTGAGTATTAGTTTGCTAGCATGTGAGATGAGTGCAATTGTGTGGTAGTATGAACATTCTTTGGCATTGCCTTTCTTTGGGATTGGAATGAAAACTGACTTGCTCCAGTCCTGTGGCCACTGCTGAGTTTTCCAAATTTGTTGGCATATTGAGTGCCAGCATCATCTTTTAGGATCTGAAATAGCTCAGCTACAATTACATCACCTCCACTAACTTTGTTTGTAGTGATGCTTCCTAAGGCCCACCTGACTTCATACTCCAGGATGTATGTCTCTAGGTGAGTGATCACAGCATAGTGGTTATCTGGGTCATTAAGATCTTTTAAAAATAATTTTTCTGTGCATTCTTGCCACCTCTTCTTGATATCTTCTGCTTCTGCTAGGTCCATACTGTTTCTGTCCTTTATTGTGCCCATCTTTGTATGAAATGTTCCCTTGGTATCTCTAATTTTCTTGAAGAGATCTTTACTCTTTCCCATTCTATTGTTTTCCTCTATTTCTTTGCACTGATCGCTTAGGAGGGCTTTCTTATCTCTCTTTGCTGTTCTTTGGAACTCTGCATTCAGATGGGTATATCTTTTTTCTTTTTTGCCTTTTACTTCTCTTCTTTTCTCAGCTATTCGTAAGGCCTTCTCAGACAACCATTTTGCATTTTTGTGTTTCTTTTTCTTGGGGATGGTTTTGATCACTCCCTCCTGCACGGTGTTACAAACTTCTGTCCATAGTTCTTCAGGCACTCTGTCTATTAGACCTGATCCCTTGTATCATGTATGTACATATTATAGGATTTTAAAAGTGAGTAAGTACAGGTTGGCAGATCATCCCTTTCTTTTTTTAAAATTTTTTTATTTTTATTTTTTTTTTTAGATCATCCCTTTCATTCTGACCATGCCATGATCTCCTGTAGGTTTGCAGCTAGTTGGGGGACCTTCTAACTACCGCTGTGGGTGTGTCAGAGGTTGGGCTGTCACACCTCAGAAAAAAGGCTTATGTGGGGTTCCATAAGAAAAATGAGGCACAAAGAAAGAATGCATACTGCATGGTTATGAAGCTAAATTTCCTTTGACTCTGCATCTGAATTCTCTCCATCACCCCTCTGTTAATGAGAATCCATGTGCTTGCCAGTCTCAAACCACTTGACTACAATGATCCATCTGGAAATGCCATTCATGATTTAAAGTACTGGACAAACGTCCGATTTACATTTGCTCACAGCAGTGTGGGCTGCCAAGGCGAGAAAACACAGGGACGAGGACGTTCTGCTGTCCATGGGGGGCCTGGGGGCCTCTGGAGATGCTCTGGACATTCAATCCCAACCAGAATGTCTCAGCGCCTCCAGTATGGTGGAGCGCTTGGGGTGCCTATGGGCCCTTCAGGAACCTCTGTGGCTCTAATCTTAAGGCTTCCAGTGCATCTTAGTGTCTTAGAGTTAGGAGGACATTCCTTCTCACTGGGCAGGCAGGAAAGTGAGTCTAGAGGGTGGGTGCTTTCCCCTGGTCAGTTGGCAATGGTAGAACCCTTTAGCACTTCCCACCACATTACTGCCTGAGACCCTACACCCACGAGGGCAGGGAGAGGTGCTGGAAGGTGACAGAGACGTAAAGAGAGAATATGGGGGGCGGGGGTTGGTGGTGGAAGGGGCAGCCTACCTGTTGTTTGCAGCTAGGTCTCCCCAGGAGGACTCGGCTGAGCATTCTGAGCACTAAACACTGGATGACTCTTGTACAGGCTGGGTGCCCCGAGCACCCAGCTGTTTCTGTGAACCTCTGTGCTCCCTTCAGTAAAAGATTACAGCTCAAGGTCGGGGGAAGTCAAGGTTGGATGTTTTCACCCCAGGTGTCCATGTAACACAGCCAAGGAGGGATTGGTTGTGAAGATCTCACTGCAAAAGAGCTCTGTACTAAATAGAGTCACGGGGACTTCCCTGGTGGTCCAGTACCTGGGATTCTATGCTTCTAACTCGAGTGGGCCCGGGTCAGATGCCTGGTCAAGGAACTAGATCCCGTATCCTGCAACTAAAGATCCCAAATGCTGCAGTGAGAATCAAAGATCCTTTGCGCTGCAACGAAGATCCAGCATAGTCAAACAAATAAATATTTTAAAAATAAAGAAATAGAGTTACAAATGCAGAAAACAAACTTATTATTCCCAGGGGGTAAGGGTGGGGAAAGAATAAATTTGGAGGCTGATGTTGACATATACACATTACCATAAACAAAATAGATAACTAATAAAAAAGCTACAGTATAGCACAGGGAACTCTACTTAATACTCTATAATGTCCTTCATGGGAAAAGAATCTACAAAAAAGTGAATATATTTATATGGATAACGGATTCACTTTGCCATACATCAGAAAGTAACACAGCATTGTAAATCAACTGTACTCTGATAAATACTTTTTTAATTTTAAAAAAGAGCTCTGTACACGTCACCCTAGACTGGACATCCCGGATCACTGATTTGTTTCCTAAGTGACCAGAATCACCTTGTACCTGCTCTGCTTTTGGCAACACAAACCACACGGGTTGGAGAATGAGTTATTTCTGCTGCCTCACTGCCTGCTTGCTTTCTATCCAAAGCTTACTGCATGACTGTAGGCTTTTGAAACTCACTGGTAGGTTGGGATTCAGGAAACATTTGCTTTTGTATTGCTGATTCTTCATTTCCTGCCAAAATTGAGCTCTCAGCTTTGAGCAGTCCCCCTGAAACCGAAGTCGGCCAGTGGATTTCTGCAACGCAGGAAACAAGACTCAGACAAGGCTGTGTTAAATTGGAGACGCTGCAGTCGGCTTCCTTCCCCCGGCAGATGAAAGGTGAGGTCATCACTTACAAGTTAGTGGTGCAGATCTCAGACTTCCAGAAATGAAGACCAAGAATATGTCTCACAAGGAAGCATTTTGGAAGCCAGGGTATAATCAACAACATTAAATAAACCATAGATTTCTAAAGACTGATGAATTCCAACAGAGCCTGTCTCGATTTCGTTTTAAAACTTAAAACAGGTTTTGCTTGTGAAATAAGAATACCCTAAAATGCCAGCATGAAAGAAAAAGCAAATCCAATCTTAGAAATAGTTATCACAAAAAGTTTTCTTAAAAAATTAAATAAATAAAACATTTTATGTTCATCTTTGGAAAAATGGATTAAAAAACAAAAACCCTCTATAACTGTTCAGCATTCTGTATAATAAAGGCATGTCTTCAGCTTCCCGGACTCTCACTGGTACATTGGGTTTTGCTTGTTCTTTTTAACATAATTCTTGTTGTTGTTTAGTCGCTCAGTCAGGTCCGATTTTTTATGACCTCATGTACAGCAACCAACCAGTCTCCTCTGTCCATGGGATTTCCCAGTCAAGAATACTGGAGTGGGTTGCCATTCCCTTCTCCAGGAGATCTTCCCAGCTCAGGGATCAAACACGTGTCTCCTGCACTGCAGGCAAATTCTTTACTACTAAGCCACCAGGGAAGTGAAGTGAAAGTCACTCAGTCATGTCTGACTCTTTGCAACCCCATGGACTATGCAGTCCATGGAATTCTCCAGGCCGGAATATTGGAGTGGGTAGCCTTTTCCTTCTCTAGGGGATCTTCCCAACCCAGGGATCGAACCCAGGGCTCCCACATTGCAGGCGGATTCTTTGCCAGCTGAGCCACAAGGGAAGCCCAAGCCACCAGGGGAGCAACTTTTAATATGATGGGGCAGAGTAAATGGACAAAATAGGTGATTAAATAGTTGATCACACTAGGGGATTGTAAGTAGAAAAAAAAAATCTAAAAGACCCCAGTAAATTAATGATCACTTAAGAAAGCAAGCTTGCTTAACCACAAAACCAAGCAGGCTTGCTTAGCAACAAACCAGCCAGCGTAAGCATGAGACATGCCCCCAAACAATACAATGGTGACGTGAGCCCCACATCCTGCCCAGGGAGCTCAGTAAGTTAATGATCCCTAGGACATGCTCTCTGAACATATAAAAAGCAATCATTTATGGAAAGGTGACGTTTCAAAGTGAAAGACCCTTATTGTATTGAGACCTGAGGTTACATACCCATAGTGCCATGAAAGTCCTGGCTTGACCCTATAGGGACAAGAAAACTTCCCTCCTCAGCCTGGAGGAGGAACTGATGATGTCTACTCAAGAATGAGGAAGAAATTGACCTTTTCCCCCTCCCCACTTTTTCTTTGATTATAGAACTGCAGCCCACTAAATTCTTGGGGTGGCACCCTCTCTCCTGACCACTTGTTAGCCTCACAAGCATCCTATTCTAATAAATCACTTAAATCGGTTCTTATCTATCACTTGGCCTCTCACAGAATCCTTTCTGCTTTGAGACATAGTCAGAGTTCTTTGGAGACCCCTGAAATCACCTAATGGTTTCAAGTAGATCTTATTTTTTAGAGCAGTTTTAGGTTCATAGCAAAACTGGGGAAAGGACAGAGATTTCCCAAAGACCCTGGCCCCCTACATGTATAACCTCCCCGCGTATCAGCACCCCCACCAGAGTGGTGCATCTGTTACAATCAATGAATCTACATTGACACACCATCATCAGCGAGAGTCACATGAGGGTTCGCGTGGGGATCACTCTTGGTGTGTACATTCTACACGTTTGGACATGTAGCCACCTTTACAATGTCACACACAGCAGTTTCACAGCCCTAAAAATCCTGCATGCTCCACCTGTTCATCCGTCTCTCTCCATTAACATATGGCAACCACTGATCTTTTTACTGTCTCCATAATTTTGCCTTTTCCATACAGTTGGAATCGTACTATATGCAGTCTTTTCAGACCAGTTACTTCCACCTCGCTGTTGTTCAGTCGCCAAATCATGTCTGACTCTCTGTTTCCCCATGAACGGCAGCACGCCGGGCTTCCCTGTCCTTCACTATCTCCCAAACTTGCTCAAACTCGTGTTCATTGAGTTGGTGATGCCATCCAAGCATCTCATCCTCTGTCATCCTCTTCTCCTCCTGCCCTTCATCTTCCCCAGCATCTGTGTCTTTTCCAGTAAGTCAGCGCTTCACATCAGGTGGCCAAAGTATTGGGAGCTTCAGCTTCAGCATCAGCCCTTCCGATGAATATTCAGGATTGATTTGCTTTAGGATTGACTGGTCTGATCTCCTTGCTGTATTTTGTATTGGGGTACAGCCAATTAACAATGTTGTGATATTTTCCAGGTGAACAATGAAGGGACACAGCCATACATATACATGTATTCCTTCTCCCTCAAACTCCCCTCCCATCCCGGCAGCCACATAACATTGAGCAGAGTTCCCTGTGCTATACAGGGAAGTATACAGGGTCCTTGCTGGTTATCCATGCCACTGCTTTTTTGAGACAATTTTTCTAGTTCCTGGTGAAAGAGAAGGACCAGCTATACAATTTATGTGGCCAAGTGCAAGGTGAAAATGCAAGACTGCTTGTTCAAAATTATTAAGACTTCCAAGACAGCCACGCAGAGCTGTGAGAAGAAAGAAGCCTTGTGCATGCAGGCTCATGAAGCCGGTTCTGGTTAAGAAAGTATTTAAAGCACGTGCCCAAGGCCTGAGCGTGTCCTCAGTCTTATTCAGTTTCCAAAGGCAGAGACATATAAATAAAAGAATTCACTATTTTTGGTTTTCACTATGTTCCGTAGTTACCAGCATACTAATACTCAAGTCCTTTCTCCATCTACACAGCTTGAAGGATGAGAGGGACAAAGGCAGGGTTGACTGTTTCTCTTCTCAGCTTCTTCAAATGACTTCTCCAACAGCAAAACTGACTCCAGGTGCTTGTGCTGGGTTCTGAAGCGTTAAGCCCCCAGTGTCCATTAACTGGCAGTGGACTGTTTTTCGGAGAAGGCAATGGCACCCTACTCCAGTACTTTTGCCTGGAAAATCCCAGGGATGGAGGATCCTGGTAGGCTGCAGTCCATGGGGTCACCAAGAGTCAGACATGACTGAGCAACTTCCCTTTCACTTTTCACTTTCATGCATTGGAGAAGGAAATGGCAACCCACTCCAGTGTTCTTGCCTGGAGAATCCCAGGGACGGGGGAGCCTGGTGGGCTGCTGTCTATGGGGTCGCAGAGTCGGACATGACTGAAGCGACTTAGCAGCAGCAGCAGCAGGACTATTTTTACTGGAAAGAAGAAAAACAGGAACCTCATTTAATGACAATATCTTAAATTATCTGATTGATGACTAGGGAGGCTTATGTACTTCCAAGCAGCTTGATATTAATTTAGAGCTGCTGTAGCTGAGTGGGTAAGAGGCATGGTCAGCCAGTTTCCTACTTGTACAAATGAAGCATGCCAAAAAACAGGAAAACAAGGGCCAAGGAGAGGCATACCACCACATGGGTATAAATCAGTCCATTTAGGAGGGTATATGTGTTCTGATTACAAAACTGAACAATGGGCATCAGAGCTGTCACTCGTGGCTGTCCCTGAAATGCTGGAACATAGAATTCATGCATCAGTGCAGAAAACTGAGGCAGAAGGTTCCATCTCAACAGTGCTGGCCAAAATTTGTGAGTGGGACCAATCCAGGCTAAGGCTGTAAAGAGGATGATGTGACTAAACAAACTATCCTCAAGTGGCCCTGCATGTCACCACGGTACACGGATGCAAAGTGTATCAGTCAGCTCAAACTGCATAACAAACACCACTGACTGGGTGGCTTGTACAATAGGAATTTATTTCTCATAATGTGGAGGCTGGAAATCCAAGATCAAAATATAGGCAGGGCTGGTTTCTCCTGAGGCCTTTCTCCTTGGTGTATAGACTGCTGTCTTCTCCCTGTATCCTCACATGTCTTCCCTCCATACCTGTCTATGTCCTAATAGCCTCTTTTTATGAGTACACAAGTCAGATTGGATTAGGGCTTACTCTAACAACCTCATTTTACAATAATCACCTTTTGAAGAGCTTTAATCTCCAAATACAGTCATATTCTGAATTAGTGGGGGCTAGCACTTTAATGGAGAAGGCAATGGCACCCCACTCCAGTACCCTTGCCTGGAAAATCCCATGGATGAAGGAGCCTGGTAGGCTGCAGTCCATGGGGTCGCTAAGAGTCGGACACGACTGAGCGACTCCCCTTTCACTTTTCACTTTCATGCATTGGAGAAGGAAATGGCAACCCACTCCAGTGTTCTTGCCTGGAGAATCCCAGGGACAGGGGAGCCTGGTGGGCTGCCGTCTATGGGGTTGCACAGAGCCGGACACGACTGAAGCGACTTAGCAGCAGCAGCAGCACTTCAACATATCAATTTTGGGGGGACACAATTCATCCCATTATGAAAGTAATTTAAATTTTTCTCAGAGAGTAAGGACGACAGTGCCCAGTAGAGACACTACTGACTACATTTAGTATTTCTGGAATGGTGAAAATCATAAAATATGTCCTTTATGTGCCCTGTATTGTTATCTTCCTGCCCAATTTATAATATCAAGTGGAACTAAACTGTTTTAAACTACCCCCAGGAAATCCTTTCTCTCTTTCCCCCTCACTTTATGTTTTACTTCTTTTCTACACAAATAACATTTACTGGTTCTCTAAACTGGTTGCTGGGTCGAGCCACTTCAGTTTTTTTTTCTTTTGTCTGTTCTACTGTTTTGTGGTTTGGAATATAGATTAAATGCGGTTAGCTGATGAACTTCCCTGGTGAGTCGGTGGATAGGAATCCACTTGCCAATGCAGGGGACACAGGTTTGATCCCTGGCCCAGAAAGATTCCACATGCTGCAGAGCAACTAAGTCCATGCACCACAAGCCTTGAGCCAGTGCTCTAGAGCCCACAAGCCACAATTACACAACTTCTGAGGCCACGTGTTGCAACTACTGAAGCCTGTGTACCTAGAGCCTGTGCTTTCCAACAAGAGAAGCCACTGCAATGAGAAGCCTATGCACAACTAGAGAGCAGTCTCCACTCGGTGCAGACACAACTGAACAACTGAGCACACAGTGGGAGGAGAACACCTTTCCTTATTACTTCTAGCTTTATTGCTTCAAGGACTACAGCCTTGGTGATTTGAGCCTGCTCCCGGGGGTTTTGGGTAGTAATTTTATTCTACATCTGTTCCAATGACAGTAGATATTCACTTTAGACATAGCTCTTAGAAGATGCACGCTGCTGGATTCTCACTTATTCTTCAAGAAGAAATTGGAATAATTTTGTCAATCTCTCAAAAAACAGAAGTCTCCCAATGACATGCTACAGACATTGCAGTGACTGGGCCTGTGGCTGCAATGCTGGGCTCTGTAACCTCGGTAAGAATCGAAGGCTCTATTTTTCCTCTGCAGCATGGGGACAGCAAGGGTGAGGTCAAGATCTGCAATTATTTACATACCAAGCTCCTGCAGGCGTCATCTGGCCCTTCCTCCTCAGGAACTCCGAGTCTCTGTGTCAAGTAGTGACAAAGTGTGGAACTTCACTTGGGCCAGAACTGTGGGACAAGCTGGAGTCCCCTCCATCAACACCAACTGCGGTGCTTCTGCTTCCTGCCTCAGCGCAAGCTCTGTGTACACCCAGGCCTGCAGCTGCACCTCAGCCTCGCAGAAACCACGGACCACAAGGTCAGGGTGGCAAGGTCAAGGTGGCAGCAGCAGCATCTCCAGATCCAGTCAAGATATATTGTAGTTAAGAATTGCTCTTTTGATTCTTTACCAGCTGAGCCATAAGGGAAGCCCCTTACTGGGCATATACTCATGGAATATCGTAATTCCAAAAGGCACATGCAATCCAATGTTCATTGCAGCACTATTTACAATAGCCAGGACATGGAATAACCTAAATATCCATTAATAGAGAAATAGATAAAGAAGATACAGTATATATATATAATGGAATATTAGCCATAAAAATGAAAGAAATTGGGTCGTTTGTAGAGACGTGGATGGACTCAGAGTCTGCCACATAAGTGAAATAAATCAGAAAGAGAAAAGCAAATATCTCCTATTAATGCTTACATGTGGAATCTAGAAAAATGGTATCAGTTCAGTTCAGTTGCTCAGTCGTATCTGACTCTTTGCGACCCCATGAATCGCAGCATGCCAGGCCTCCCTGTCCATCACCAACTCCGGGAGCTTACTCAAACTCATGCCCATTGAGTCAGTGATGCCATCCAGCCATCTCATCCTCTGTCATCCCCTTCTCCTCCTGCCCCCTATCCCTCCCAGCATCAGGGTCTTTTCCAATGAGTCAACTCTTCGCATCAGGTGGCCAAAGTATTGGAGTTTCAGCTTCAGCATCAGTCCTTCCAATGAACACCCTGGACTGATCTCCTTTAGGATGGACTGGGAAAGACTAGAGATCTCTTCAAGAAAATTAGAGCTACCAAGGGAACATTTCATGCAAAGATGGGTTCGATAAAGGACAGAAATGGTATGGACCTAACAGAAGCAGAAGATATTAAGAAGAGGTGGCAAGAAGGCACAGAAGAACTGTACAAAAAAGATCTTCACAACCCAGATAATCACAATGGTATGATCACTCACCTAGAGCCAGACATCCTGGAATGTAAAGTCAGGTGGGCCTTAGAAAGCATCACTACGAACAAAGCTAGTGGATCTGATGGAATTCCAGTTGAGCTATTTCACATCGTGAAAGATGATGCTGTGAAAGTGCTGCACTCAATATGCCAGTAAATTTGGAAAACTCTGCAGTGGCCACGGGACTGGAAAAAGTCAGTTTTCATTCCAATCCCTAAGAAAGGCAATCCCAAAGAATGCCCAGACTACCACACAATTGCTCATCTCACACGCTAGTAAAGTAATGCTCAAAATTCTCCAAGCCAGGCTTCAGCAATACGTGAACCAAGAACTTCTTGATGTTCAAGCTGGTTTTCAAAAATGGTATAGATGATCTTATTTCCAAATCAGAAATAGAAACATAAACATAGAGAACAAATGTATGGACACAAAGAGGGGGAAGGGAGATGGAATGAATTGGGAGACTGGGATTGATGTATATACACTATTGATACTATGTATAAAATAATTGAATTATCTACTTAACAGATAATAGAGAACCTACTATATAGCTCAAGGAACTCTAGTCAGTGCTCTGTAGTGACCTAAATGGGAAGGAAATACAAAACAGAGGGGATATGTGTAGACAGCAAGGACTCTGCCTGCAATGCAGGAGTCACAGGTTCAATCCCTGAGTCAGAAGATCCCCCAAAGAAGGGAATGGCTACCCACTCCAGTATTCTTGCCTGGAGAATCCCACAGACAGAGGAGCCTTGTGGGCTATATAGTCCATGGGGTCACAAAGAGTTGGACACAACTGAGCGATTAATACTTTAGCTTCCCTGGTGGCTCAGACGGTAAAGCGTCTGCCTATGATGCGGGAGACCTGGGTTCAATTCCTGGGTCGGGGAAAATCTCCTGGAGAAGGAAATGGCAACCCACTCCAGTATTCTTGCCTGGAAAATCCCATGGACAGAGGAGCCTGGTAGTCTATAGTCCATGGGGTCACAAAGAGTTGGACATGACTGAGCAACTTCATTCATTCATTCATAGCTAATAGAGCTGATTCACTTTGCTATACAGTAGAAACTGACACAACATTGCAGAGCATCTATACTCCAGTAAAAATTAAAAATAAAACAAAACTGCTCTTGTTTTGGACACTTTGATGAAGCCATGGGTCCTGTTTCAGGTAGTCACACTGCATCACAGAAATGGCAGCTGACCCAATCATCATTTAATTATGCTCACAGGATCTGGGGGTCTGCAGCTGGACAGGACACTCAGCTAGGAAGACTCAGAAATCTGCAGGTGGTACTCGAGGTGGGCTTGTTTGGAACTGTCAACCAAGGGGCTGGTGTGTGGCCTCTGTGGTTTGGGCTTCTCAGAGCTCACCCCTGGGTCCCAAGAAAGAGTGAGCATTCCAAGAGAAGCAGGAGAAGAACACTGTGTGGCCTCCAAGTTGGACATGACTTTGCGATTAAACCACCACCTGCAGCAAGGACCACTGCTGCTCCCACATTCCACTGGGGATGAGGGGTCACTACAGCTGGCCCAGATTCACACAGCAGGAGTTAAATGCCACCCTAATGGGTGACAAAAGAAATGTTCACATACTGAGATCCAGGGAAGTCATTCTGGCTTATATGTGAGTTAACTCAAAGTTTATGCTAGCAGAAATAGTCTGTTTGTGGCCTATCAAACACGCACTGAACATCTGCTTTAATTATTCAAGGAAAGGGCACAATGACCAGAAGCAAAGAATGTCTGTGTTAAAGATTAAACGCCTCTCTTTCCAGGGCACCACAGCTGGTGCTCCTTTGATGATAAGATTCCATCCCAGGTGCCAAGGTCATGCTGACTTGCTGCATACATGATACATGCTGATCTGTGTGATTTGGGGTTTATTTTTGTTTTGGATTATTATTATTTTTTCCCGAAACCTTGAAGAAATGTATCCCTGACTTATTTAATGCTCTTTGTTATGACAAGATACAAAACTCTGCCGGAAACCATGCTTCTCTGCAGGGCAGCTTCTCAGAGTAAGCTGGGACCTGGGTTCTGGGCTAGTTCTCAGTTTGGCCCAAATAAAACTCTCTGCTGATCATAGATTGTCTATTGATTATTTTTGTTGACAGTGGTCTTGACACCGTGGCCTCCTGTGGGCAGAAATTATTGCTGTGGCTGATTTTGGAAAATACAATCTGCCACGGTTTCATTTCCAAACAATATTTTCAATGAGTAAATTAAATATATGTGGTTATAAAGGAAACCAATTATATTGGAACACAATTCAAAAGCATCATTTGTGGAATAGTAATTCATGAGCTTTTTTATTAACACGTTGGAAACAAGACCTAGTGGTGGGTCTATTACCACTAATTGCCAGCTTCAAGGTTGTGATGAGCTCGAATGATAATTTAAGAAATCCTCCATAACTGTTATCTGCCCAGATCCACAACTTTCTGTCACTGATAAAAATCACAGGGCCGGCAAAGTCCAGTAGCTTGTGGCTCGTATTCACATTTGAATTTTCTTTTGTTTCTAAAATTTTGATTGATATTATATTATGAGTATAGATCAATATAGGGAAAATTAACATTTTAAATGTTTCTGTATTTTGACCCCAGAACAGAATATATTATCCATGTTTTCAAATTCAAATCTTATTTTATTCCTCATGTATTTTTTCATATATACTTTTTATTTTTTTTTCATTTATTTTTATTAGTTGGAGGCTAATTACTTTACAATATTGTAGTGGTTTTTGTCATACATTGACATGAATCAGCCATGGAGTTACATGTATTCCCCATCCCGATCCCCCCTCTCACCTCCCTCTCCACCCGATTCCTCTGGGTCTTCCCAGTGCACCAGGCCCAAACACTTGTCTCATGCATCCCACCTGGGCTGGTGATCTGTTTCACCCTTGATAATATACATGCTGTTCCCCTGAAACATCCCACCCTCGCCTTCTCCCACAGAGTCCAAAGTCTGTTCTGTACATCTGTCTCTTTTTCTGTTTTGCATATAGGGTTATCGTTACCATCTTTTTAAATTCCATATATATGTGTTAGTATGCTGTAATGTTCTTTATCTTTCTGGCTTACTTCACTCTGTATAGTGGGCTCCAGTTTCATCCATCTCATTAGAACTGATTCAAATGAATTCTTAACGGCTGAGTAATATTCCATGGTGTATATGTACCACAGCTTCCTTATCCATTCGTCTGCTAATGGGCATCTAGGTTGCTTCCATGTCCTGGCTATTATAAACAGTGCTGCAATGAACATTGGGGTGCACATGTCTCTTTCAGATCTGGTTTCCTCAGTGTGTATGCCCAGAAGTGGGATTGCTGGGTCATCATATATATTTTTTAAACTCTTCTTGTTAATATTACTTCTAATCGTTGTCTTGTCTTTTGTTTTTGGCTGTGCTGGGTCTTCATTGCAGCCCATGGGTTTTTTTCCAGTTGCACTGCACAGACTGTAGTCAGAGGTTGTAGTATGCCAACTTAGTTGCTCAGCCAGCATGTGAGATCTTAGTTCCCTGACCAGGGATCAACCCTGCATCCCCTGCATTGGAAGGAAGATTCTCAACCACTGGACCACCAGGGAAGTCCCTAAATATTGTTTGTATGGCTATCATACATGAGATTTTTTTCTTCTAACTAGTAATTTTATGTAGAATAACTGTCTACTGATTTTCTTATATAAACTTGTTTGCAGTTTGTTTTCTTGCATCTACCATGCATACTGTCATGTTATCCACAAACAGTGGTAACCTAGCCTGACCAAATTTCACATCTTCTATTTCATCCTGGTTAATTGGAAGAGCCTCCAATAGGAAATAAAGAGGTCACATTGAGTATGCTTTCTTGTTCAGTGTGGGAAGCCAGCCTGCCATCGAACAACAACTAAACCACCTAAAGATGAGCTCCAAATGGGCAGAATTTGACCAATAACTGGCAGCTTCCCTGATTTTTGTTCCCATTTCCAACTCAGGACCAACCACAAAAAGCCAAATATGCTCCCCTATCCCACCACAAAATGCCCCCTTCTAGCAAGGCCCCCACAGCCTCCACCAGGGCTCATGTGAAACTCCTCTTTTCCCACTGGCATTCCACCCTTTTCCTTCCTATTCTTTTAAGGATCTTCCAAATGCAAATGATTGTAGCTGGCTCCCTCCCTATAGCAACCCAGCCTTTGCTTATTTGGATGGCCTTGGCTTATTTCCACAAGAGATGAACATTTTCTCATGTTAAGGAAGTATCCTCCATTTGGGTTTTTATTGGTCTAAAAGTATATCTTACCAAGGACTACCCTCACACGTGGGTTGAATTGTGTCCCCCAGTGAAACACCCAAATTCATATGTTTGAGTCCTAATCCCAGTGGTGGTAGTTTAGTCTCTAGATTGTGTCCAACTCTTGAAACCCCATTAACTATAGCCCACCAGGCTCCTCTGTCCATGGGATTTTTCAGACAAGAATTCTGGAGTGGGTAGCGAGGTCTTAGTGGTGGCATACAGGATCTTCAGTTGTGACATGTAAGCTGTTAGGTGCAGCATATGGGATCTAGTTCCCTGAAGTGAAGTGAAGTCGCTCAGTCGTGTCTGACTCTTTGCACTCCCATGGGATACAGGGATGAAGGGATACAGTCCATGGAATTTTCCAGGCCAGAATACTGGAGTGGGTAGCCTTTCCCTTCTCCAGGGGGTCTGCTCAACCCAGGGATTGAACCCAGGTCTCCCGTATTGCAGGCGGATTCTTTACCAGCTGAGCCACCAGGGAAGCCCTGACAGGGGATCAAACCCAGGCCTCCTACCTTGGAACCACAAGTCTTACGCACTGGACCACCAGAGAAGTCCCAAGAGATTCTTCATTTTATGCCATTCCTGGCAGAAATTCTCTTTGGTTCTGTTGGACTATTTATGTTAGCCAATTTGTGGGAGGCAGCCTTCAGGATGCCCCAAGGATCTCCATGCTCTGTGTTCACATCCCTTGGGTAATTCTCCCCACACCATGCAGACGGAACGTGGGGACTCATGCTCCTAAGGAACAAACAGGCAGAAGTGATGGTGTCCTCTCTGTGGGTTGCCTGTAAAAAGACTGGCTTCCCTTTTGGGTGTCCTCCTGGCTTTCTCCCACCCTCTCTGCAGGAAGCCCATAGACATGTTTGAGCTGCCCTCGGGAGACGTCAATGGCTGCTGTCTCTTGTCTGCCAAAGAGGACCCGAGACTGACAGCCACGTGAGTCAGCACCAGGCAGACCGAATCCACCCCAGTCGAGCTTTGAGATGACCCCAGCCCCTGCCAGCAAGGTGAGTGCAGCCCTGCAAAGAACCCAGCTGAGCTGAGACAGACCCCTAAGCCACAGAGACGTGGTGGGATAAGAAATATGTATTGTTTCAAGCCACCAAGCTTGGGGATAATCTTTTTTTAGGCAGTAATAAATAATTAATAGGACTTCTCTTGTAGCTCAGCTGGTGAAGAATTCACCTGCAATGCAGGAGACCCTGATTTGATTCCTGGTTCTGGAAGATCCTCTGGAGAAAGGATAGGCTACTCATTCTGGAATTCTTGGGCTTCCCTGGTGGCTCAGCTGGTAAAGAATCCGCTTGCAATGCAGAAGACCTGGGTTTGATCGCTGGGTTGAGAAGATCCCCTGGAGAAGGGAATGGCTACCCACTCCAGTATTCTGGCCTGGAGAATTCCATGGGCTGTATAGTCCATAGGGTCGCAAAGAGCTGTGGCTTTCCCAATGGCTCAGTGGTAAAGTTCCATCTGCAATGCAGGAGACATGGGTTCCATCCCTAGATTGGAAAGATCCCCTGGAGAAGGAAATGGCAAACCTCTCCAGTATTTTTGTCTGGAAAATCCCACGAACAGAGGAGCCTGGCTGGCTACAGTCCACAGAGTTGCAAAGAGTCGGACATGACTGAGCAACTGAGCATACACATAATTAATATGATGTGTGTGCATGCTCAGTCACTAATTTGTGTCCGACTCTTGTGACCCCATGGACTATAGCCTGCCAGGGTCCTCTGTCCATGGGATTTCCCAGGCAAGAATACTGGAATGGGTTGCCATTTCCTTCTCCAGTGGATCTTCCTGACCCAGGGATTAAACCTGCATCTCCTGCATTGGCAGGGAGATTCTTTATGACTGAGCCAGCAGAGGAAGTCCACAGTTAATCTTACCTAAAATTCTCTTTAGTTTTTTGGAGTTGGGAAACTATCTCATTCTAGTTTTAGTTAATGTATTATATATCACTAATGAACTGGGATATATTTAAAAAATTTTTTTCTATGATGAAATTATTTATTCCTTTAAAGTTTCAAACGAGCACTTGTAAAATCATCGAGGAATCAAAACTTTTGCTTTTAAAAGAACTCTTTATTAATTCCTTATTATTTTCCACTATTCCTAGCATATTCAGATACTTCTTTTCTTGAGTCAGTTTGGGTCATTTTTTTCCAGAAAATCATTTGTTTTATAGAGATTTTTCAAACTTATTAGTATGGACATGTATATGATATTCTCTTATTAATCTGGTTATAGGTCCTTTTCTAATTTTATTGATTTTATGTCCTTTTTCATTACATTTTTTCTAGGCTTGTTGTTTAGTCACTAAGTTGTGTCTGGCTCTTTGCAGCCCCATGGACTGCAGCATGCCAGACCTCCCCGTCCTTCACTGTCTTCCAGCATTTTCTCAAATTCAGGTCCATTGAGTCAGTGATGCTATCTAACCATCTCATCCTCTGCCACCTCCTTCTCCTTTTGCCTTCAGTCTTTCCCAGCATCAGGGTCTTTTCCAAAGAGTTGGCTCTTCTCATCAGGTGGCCAAAGTATTGGGGCTTCAGCTTCAGTATCAGTCCTTCCAATGAACATTCAGGGTTGATTTCCTTTAGGATTGATTGGTTTGATCCCCTTGCTGTTCAAGGGACTCTCAAGAGTCTTTTCCAGCACCACAGATGCTCAGCCTTCTATATGGTCCAACACTCACATGACTACTAGAAAAACCATAGCTTTTCTAGGCTATCGGTGTACTATCTGTATATGTTTAGGGGATGCTGAAAGTAGCAGCTTTTGGATTTATGTATCAATTTAGTACTAATATCTTCTAGTAGCTAATATTCTGTTTTCTTCTATTCATAAGGGTGCTTTGCTTATTGTTGATGGTATTTTTTAATATTTATTTTTATTCATTTATCTATTTGTCTGCACCAGGTTTTTGTTGCGGCATGCAGGATCTTTAGTTGCAGCATGCAGGGTCTAAGGTTAGAGCATGCAGATTCTTGGTTGCAGCATGTGGGATCCATCAAGTTCCCTGACCAAGGATCAAACTCCGGCCCCCTGCATTAGGAGTGAAGAGTCTTAGCCACTGGACCACTGGGGGAGTCCCTTGATGGCATTTTTTAAAGTAAACTTTGCCTAGGTAATTCTCATTTAGTATTACAGTTTATAATATGAAATTGAAGGTTAATAGTATTGTTTTGCAGGTCCTCATTGTGGGGTTTTCTAAAGTGATTTGCTAATAGAAAAAGAGACACAGATGTACAGAACAGACTTTTGGACTCTGTGGGAGAAGGTGAGGGTGGGATGTTTCGAGAGAACAGCATGAATATTATCTATAGTGAAACAGATCATCAGCCCAGGTGGGATGCATGAGACAAGTGCTCGGGCCTGGTGCACTGGGAAGACCCAGAGGAATCGGGTGGAGAGGGAGGTGAGAGGGGGGATCGGGATGGGGAATACATGTAACTCCATGGCTGATTCATGTCAATGTACGACAAAACCCACTGCAATGTTGTGAAGTAATTAGCCTCCAACTAATAAAAATAAATGGAAAAAAAAAAAAGTGATTTGCTTTCCTCTTTGACACATTTTTTCCACTGGAGTGTTTTAAAATCCCAGAATCTTCTGTGTGTGTATGTGTGTGTGTATGGGCATGTGCACATATGTAGTTAATTTCCAGCTTTACTACTTTCTCAAATAGAATGGCCATGTAGCCCAGGTTTTCCAGGACACTCTCAGCTTACACTCTGTGGGGACATAAAACTTCTCAGAATTCTCAGTGCTCCTGTAAAAGACCTGCCTTCTGATATTCTACACATACCATGAGAATTACATCTGGAGCCTTCTGTCTAGTTAATTTTTTTGATCCGGAAGGATAATGAAGCTTCTCTTATCTCCGCAAAAAGGCCAGATGGTGCTGCTGTCTCCCTAGGTACGGACATTTGAAGGAAGAGTGTGCCTTAGACTTGGAGAACTCTCTAAGTGTAAGAAGCAACCAGTGTTAAGACTCGTGCTTCCAGTGCCAGGTGAGGTGGTTCGACCTTTGGTCAAGGACCTAAGATCCCACGTGCCTTGCAGCCAAAAAAAAAAAAAAAAGCCAAGACACACACGTGTGCACCGCCACCATGCATGCACACATGCAGACACACACAGGGCAGTCTGGCCCCTGGAGGTTTTATTTATTTTATTTACCAAAAGCCTGAGTTAAGGACTCAGGCCCATTGTATTTCCAAGAAGACGCTTTCAGAAATGGCAGGAATACCCACCCGCTTCCCTCTGTGTGCACGGAAGAATCATTTGCTTACCTCCTCCCACTAGCCGTGCGGGAGATGCTCCCCGCATCTTGCCTCCTGTCTCCTCAGAGGTAAAGACCTGGCCAAAGGGCTGCCAAGCCGAACACTTGTGTGTTCTGTGAATTTCACTAAGGGCTTGGTCTCTGATGCTGTTTGTTTCCCACAACCACCATGACGAGGTTCCACAAACTGGGTGATTTATTAAAATAACAGAAATGTATTCTTTCACAGTTCTGAAGGCCAAAAACCCGAAATCAAGGTGTCATCAGAGCCAAGTTGCCTCCAAGGACTCTAGGTTAAAATTCTTCTTCCTCGTCCAGGTTTTGGTGGTGGCCAGAAATTTATGGTGATGCTTGGCTTCCGGCAGAATAATTCCATTCTCTACTTGCATCTTCATGGGCAGGCTTTCCACTGTGTGTGTCTGTGTTCAAATTTCCCTTTTTTTACAAGGACACTTGCCACTGGATTAGGGGCCATCCTACTCCACTATGACCTTGTTTTAACTTGCTCACATCTGCAAACACCCTATTTCCAATTAAGGCGATACTCACAGGTCCCGGGTGGACATGAATTCAGGGGAAACTTATCATGCCAGTATATACCATTCAGTGTAAAATTAACAAAATTGAATATTAAAAACCCAACATACGTGTCATCTCAGCATAGTTATTAATCGTCCCTCCTTGCATTCTCAAAAGTGTTCTAGTATGGATGATAAACGGTAAGGTCCCATATGGTAGCCTTTCATATCGTTCAACAATATTTAGTTCTGCTGTTTCTGCTCTCTTGATGTTCGGTGTGGCCGTGAGAACAGTTCTGGCTAGTGAAATGTGAGAGGTGACATGTGAAGACGTCAGGAGTCAGTGCTCAACTCTGCAGCCCTTGCGATATTATCAAACCAAATCCAGCAGGTACTCAACACTTCCCTGGCAGTCCAGTGGCTAAGACCATGTGCTTCCAATGCAGGGGGCATAGGTTCGATGCCTGGTCAGGGAACTGAGATCCTACATGCCACATGGCCAAAACAAAACAAAAAAAAGTTATCAAATCCAGCATGTACTAAAATAATATGTCACCAACAAGTAGAGAGTATTCTAAGAATTCAGGATATCTTAATATTAGGAAATCTATGAAGATGATAAACCAAGAGTCTAAAGAAAGGAGAAATGACTATCTTATTGATAATAAAACTAAATTCAACACATATCTGAGATTTGGGAGAAAAAAAGACTCAATAAACTTGGATTAGATAAAATCTTGTTTAACTTGATAAAAATGTATCTGGCAGAAACCTCCAGCAAATTATACCCTTAAGTAGAAATACCAAAATTCCCAATAAATTTTGGAAGACAGGAATGCTTCCTGTCATTGCTTCTGTTCCACAAGGTATTTCAGGAGCTAGCCATTGGGAGAAAGAAGAGAAATCAGAGGATCTGAGTTAGGAGGAAAAAAAGAGGGAAAGAAATACCTATTTACTGGTGTGTAATCATCTAATTTTGGGGCATCTAATTTTTTGGGCTCCAAAATCACTGCGGATGGTGACTGCAGCCATGAAATTAAAAGATGCTTACTCCTTGGAAGGAAAGTTATGACCAACCTAGATAGCATATTAAAAAGCAGAGACATTACTTTGCCAACAAAGGTCCGTCTGGTCAAGGCTATGATTTTTCCAGTGGTCATGTATGGATGTGAGAGTTGGGCTGTGAAGAAAGCTGAGCTCTGAAGAATTGATGCTTTTAACCTGTGGTGTTGGAGAAGACTCTTGAGAGTCCCTTGGACTGCAAGGAGATCCAACCAGTCCATCCTAAATGAGATCAGTCCTGGGTGTTCATTGGAAGGACTGATGCTGAAGCTGAAACTCCAATACTTTGGCCACCTCATTCGAAGAGTTGACTCATTGAAAAAGACCCTGAAAAAAAAAAAAGAAAAGACCCTGATGCTGGGAGGGATTGGGGGCAGGATGAGAAGGGGGTGACAGAGGATGAGATGGCTGGATGGCATCACCGACTCGAAGGGCATGAGTTTGAGTAAGCTCCGGGAGTTGGTGATGAACAGGGAGGCCTGGCATGCTGAGATTCATGGGGTCTCAAAGAGTCGGCCACAACTGAGCAACTGAACTGAACTGAAGTGAATCATCTAATTAGAAAGTCAAAGGACTTCCCTGGTGGTCCAGTGAGTAAGGCTCTGTGCTATGAATGCAGGGGACCTGGGCTCAATTCCTGGTCAAGGAACTAGATCCTGCGCTTATGTCACAACTAAGAAATCTGAATGCAACAATGTGCATCTAGCTAAAGGACAATATTTATCAAGTAATTGAGATAAGGGAGATTAAGGAATGCTTTTATTTGATGACTCAAAAATTTGAAAAATAAGGACTTCCTTGGAAGCCCAGTGGTCAAGACTTCAGGTACCCTTTCACGGGGCCAGGGTTCAATTCCTGGTTGAAGAACTAAGATTCCAGATGGCACAGCAAAAAAAAAAAAAAAAAATCACAAATAATTATAGCCCAATGAGACAAGATTCTTCATTTTAAACTTGAACATAACTACATTTCTTTTTAAATGCTTAATAATTAAAAGTAGAATACCTCTATGATATTCAATTTGATATTAGCTTCAAAGTTTGCTAATCAATAAACTCAACAATGATCTATAAACCACATTTGTTGGAATATTAGAATGTTTGTTACAGAAAAGTGCATTTATTCTCTGACATTTAGAATGTCATAAAATTTTCAGTTTGTTCACCTACATTATCGTAACCTACCCACAAACTCAGAACTCTCTGATCTTATTAACTCTGCAAATATACAAACACTATATACTATCCTATATGCTTTTTGTAATTATGAAAAGTCCATCTAGATATTTCTCCCTCCTGAATTTTAAAACATACAATAAAAAAATCCTATTCTTAAACAACTTCGATCTCTGTAACTTAATCTATAAATTTAAAGCTACCTCACAGGCTATCTTATGAAACTTGACAAGGTAATTCTAAATTTCATTAGGAGAAGAAAATGCATGGATGAAGCCAAGAAAGTTTTCAAAAGAAGAAATGAAGGAGAAAATGTTCTGCCAGATATAAAAGCATGAATAATCATACATATATTACATGATACATTACACGCATTCTAGCAATTCAAATATTGGCACAGGGTTGGATACATGAAACAATGGAATGAAATAGAGATTCCTGGAACAGTTACAATAGAAAGTTAGATCTTTATCTCACTTGCACAAGAACAAACTTATAAAGGCATAAACACACAGAAAATACTCTAAAAGTATAGAAACACAATTTACAAAACTATGGTGGAAAACACCTTTTTAAGAAAGACACATAGCATGGAAATGATACGTATGTGATAACTTGCCACGACTGCCTAATCGTGTCAGAGGGGTTTGCATAACTCAATGACGCTATCTATGAGCCATGCCATGCAGGGCCACCCAAGTTAGGCAGACCATAGTGGAGAGTTCTGACAAAACGTGGTCCAGTGGAGGAGGGAATGGCAAATAACTCCAGTATTCTCGCCTCAAGAATCCCATGAACAGTATGAAAAGGCAAAAAGATAAGACACCAAAAGATGACCCCACCAGATCGGAAAGCATCCACCATGCTACTGGGGAAGAGTGGAGGGCAATTGCTAATAGCTCCAGAAGAAATGAAGGAGCTGGGCCAAACTTGGAAATGATACTCAGTTGTAGATCTGTCCCGTGGTGAAAGTAAAGTCCAATGCTGTGAAGAAGAATATTGCATCAGTTCAGTTCAGTCGCTCAGTGGTGTCTAACTCTTTGCGACCCCATGGACGGCAGCATGGCAGGCCTCCATGTCCATCACCAACTCCCAGAGTTTACCCAAACTCATGTCCATTGAGTCAGCGAAGTCATCCAACCATCTCATCCTCTGTTGTCCCCTTCTCCTCCTACCTTCAATCTTTCCCAGCATCAAGGTCTTTTCAAATGAGTCAGCTCTTCGCATCAGGTGGCCTAAGTAAGCACACGGTGACTGCAACCATGAAATTAAAAGACGCTCACTCCTTGGAAGGAAAGTTATAACCAACCTAGACTGCATATTAAAAAGCAGAGACATTACTTTGCCAACAAAGGTCCGTCTAGTCAAGGCTATGGTTTTTCCAGTAGTCATGTATGGATGTGAGAGTTGGACTATAAAGAAAGCTGAGTGCCAAAGAATTGATGCGTTTGAACTGTGATGTTGGAGAAGACTCTTGAGAGTCCCTTGGAGGAGATCCAACCAGTCCATGCTAAAGGAGATCAGTCCTGAGTATTCACTGGAAGGACTGATGTTGAAGCTGAAACTCCAATACTTTGGCCACCTGAATATTGCATAGGAACCTGGAATACATGAATCAAAGTAAACTGAACATGGGCAAGGAGGAGATGGCAAGACTGAATATCAACATCTTAGAAACCAGTGAACTAAAATGGATGGAAATGGGTGAAATTAATTCAGATGACCACTATATCTACTACTCTGGGCAAGAATCCCTTGGAAGAAATGAAATAGCCCTCATAGTCAATAACTGCAGTACTTGGGTACAACCTCAAAAATGACAGAATGATCTCAGTTTGTTTCCAAGGCAAACCATTCAGCATCACAGTAATTCAAGTCTATGCCCCAACCACTGATGCCAAAGAAGCAGAAGTTGAACAGTTAAATGAAGACTTACAAGACCTTCTTGTAAGAATTACAGGACCAAATGGATGTCCTTTTCATCATAGGGGACTGGAATGCAAAAGTAGGAAGTCAAGAGATACCTGGAGTAAGAGGCAAGTTTAACCTTGGAGTACAAAATGAAGCAGGGCAAAGTCTAACAGAGTTTTATCAAGATAACACACTAGTCATAGCAAACACCCTTTTCCAACAACCCAAGAGACAACTCTACACATGGACATCACCAGATAATCAGTACTGAAAGACTGATTATGTTCTTTGCAGCCAAATAGGGAGAAGCTCTATATAGTCAGCAAAATCAGGACTGGGAGCTGACTGTGACTCAGATCATGAGCTTGTTATTGCAAAATGCAAGTATAAATTGAAGAAAGTAGGGAAAGTCAAAAGGTCATACCTATATGACCTAAACCAAATGTCTCATGATTATACCGTGGAAGTGACAGATAGATTCAAGGGACTAGACCAGGTAGACAGAGTGCTTGAAGAACTATGGACAGAGATTCATAACACTGTACAGGTTCAGTTCAGTTCAGGCTCTAAGTCATGTCTGTCTCTTTGCGACCCCATGGGCTGCAGCATGTCTGGCCTCCCTGTCCATCACTAACTCCCAGAGTTTACTCAAACCCATATCCATTGAGTCGGTGATGCCATCCAACTATCTCATCCTCTGTTGTTCCCTTCTCCTCCTACATCAATCTTTCCCAGCATCAGGGTCTTTTCAAATGAGTCAGTTCTTCGCATCAGGTGGCCAAAGCATTGGAATTTCAGCTTCAACATCAGTCCTTCCAATGAACATTCAGGACTGGTTTCCTTTAGGATGGACTGGTTGGATCTCCTTGCAGTCCAAGGGACACTCAAGAGTCTTCTCCAACACCACAGTTCAAAAGCATCAATTCTTCAGCGCTCAGCTTTCTTTATAGTCCAACTCTCACATCCATACATGACTACTGGAAAAACCATAGCCTTGACCAGACGGACCTTTGTTGGCAAAGTAATGTCTCTGCTTTTTAATATGCTATCTAGGTTGGTCATAACTTTTCTTCCAAGGAGTAAGCATCTTTTAATTTCGTGGCTGCAATCACCATCTGCAGTGATTTTGGAGCCCAAAAAAATAAAGTCTGACACTGTTTCCACACGTTTCCCCATCTATTTCCCATGAAGTGATGGGACCGGATGCCATGATCTTAGTTTTCTGAATATTGAGCTTGAAGTCAACTTTTTCACTCTCCTCTTTCACTTTCATCAAGAGGCTTTTTAGCTCTTCTTCACTTTCTGCCATAAAGGTGGTGTCATCTGCATATCTGAGGTTATTGATATTTCTCCCGGCAATCTTGATTCCAGCTTGTGCTTCATCCAGTCCAGCTTTTCTCATGATGTACTCTGCATCTAAGTTAAACAAGCAGGGTGACAATATACAGCCTTGATGTACTCCTTTTCCTATTTGGAACCAGTCTGTTGTTCCATGTCCAGTTCTAACTGTTGCTTCCTGACCTGCATATAGGTTTCTCAAGAGGCACATCAGGTGGTCTGGTATTCCCAT
Source organism: Cervus elaphus (assembly GCF_910594005.1). Classification (NCBI taxonomy): domain Eukaryota; kingdom Metazoa; phylum Chordata; class Mammalia; order Artiodactyla; family Cervidae; genus Cervus; species Cervus elaphus. Next base: position 21,628,299 of record NC_057830.1, read on the forward strand.
CTCTTCCAGAATTTTCCACAGTTCATTGTGATCCACACAGTCAAAGGCTTTGGCATAGTCAATAAAGCAGAAATAGACGTTTTTCTGGAACTCTCTTGCTTTTTTGATGATCCAGCAGATGTTGGCAATTTGATCTCTGGTTCCTCTGCCTTTTCTAAAACCAGCTTGAACATCTGGAAGTTCAAAGTTCATGTATTGCTGAAGCCTGGCTTGGAGAATTTTGAGCATTACTTCACTAGCGTGTGAGATGAGTGCAATTATGCGGTAGTTTGAGCGTTCTTTGGGATTGCCTTTCTTTGGGATTGGAATGAAAACTGACCTTTTCCAGTCCTGTGGCCACTGCTGAGTTTTCCAAATTTGCTGGCGTATTGAGTGCAGCACTTTCACAGCATCATCTTTCACGATGTGCCTTATTAGCTGATTGCAAAAAAAAAAAAAAAAAAATCGTCATTTTGAAGTGTCTCCTCTTATTCTGTGCAACAACAATTAACTATTTCTCAATCAGATTGTGACATGTAATGAAAAGTGGATTTGATAGGACAATGGTGATGACAAGCTCAGTGATTGGACCAAGAAGAGGCTCCACGGCACTTTCCAAAGTTAAACCTTGCACCAAAAAAGGTCATGGGCACTGTCTAGTGGTCTGCTGCCAGTCTGATCCACTACCTCTTTCTGAATTCCAGTGAAACCATTACATCTAAGAAGTATGCTCAGCAAATCAATGGGATGCACCAAAAATGCAGTGCTTGCAGCTGGTATTGATCAAACAGAATGGACCAAATTCTTCTCCACAACATCTGATTGCATGTCACACAACCAATACTCAAAAGTTGAATGAATTGGGCTATGAAGTTTTGCCTCATCTGTCATATTCACCAGACCTCTCTCCAACCAATTACCACTTCTTTAAGCATCTCAACAACTTTTTGCAGGGAAAACGCTTCCACAACCAGCAGCATGCAGAAAACACTTTCCAAGGTTTTGTCAAATCCTGAAACATTGATTTTATGCTACAGAAATAAATAAACTTATTTCTCATTGGCAAAAATGTGTTGATTGTAATGGTTTCTATTTTGATTAATAAAGATGTGTTTGAGCCTAGTTATAATGATTTAAAATTTACTGTCTGAAACTGCAATTACATTTGCACCAACCTGTAAATTACTTAAACTGTTGTTTTTCTCATTTGACATAAAGAATCATAGCTCTCAGATTCTTTTCAGATTCTTCCTCAGAGCAATTGTGAGGAAGTAGTGCACAGAGAAATTTTTATAAACTGTAAAGCAAGATACAAATGCTATTATAACCATTGTCAAAGAAAAAAAGTGTACCATGATGAGAACAGACAAACCACGCTCTGGGTCTTTCTCACTGGCCTGGGATATTCAATATTCACCAGTGGCTTCTTTTTTTTTTTTCATAGAGCTGTCTTCCTTGAGGGTTTTTTCTAGTTGTAGTGTGTGGGCTTCTCTTGCTGCCCGGCACGGGCTCTACATCTTGTGGGCTCAGTGCTTAGATGTCCCATAGCATCTGGAGTCTTTCTTCTCTGACCACGTATTGAGCCCATGTCCCCTCCATTGGACGGTGGATTCTTAACCACTGGACCATTAGAGAAGTCCTCAGGAGAGCCTATTTAAGAACATACTGTGTGACAGGGTCCTGGCCTCTGTCTGATATCCCTGAGGCTTCTGTGTGAATCCATCCTACAGCCTTAGTTCCTCTGTCAGTCCCTTGCTTCTGAGATTTGGTAATTTCTGAACAATAGTTGCCTTGCTTGCGGTCTCCCATCATCTAGTTGATAGGAACAGAATAAAAAGTTACACAGCTAGAAGTCCCACTGTGTGTTAAGTCACTTTAGTCGTGTCCAACTCTTTGCGATCCTATGGACCATAGCACTCCAGGCTCCTCCGCCTATGGGATTCTCCAGGCAAGAATAGGAGTGGGTTGCCATGATTATAAATAGAGAGGGACGAGGAGATCACCATAAGCTAGACATCAACCAGAAAATACCCAGAATATCTGGCAGCTAAGCAATAATACAAACATCTTGAAACTAAACAGACTTACTTAAACCTCTGCCATAGAAAAATGAATGCAAGATCTGTATTTGGTCTTGGGAGGTCTATAAAATAACGGGTCCTGAAAAAACTATATTCCTACATGTAGCCAAGATAGGAATGTAGGCAAAAGGGACATTTTAGCAAAACCTGAGATGGTTACTATATTTTAGTATATGTTACTACCCTTCTGCTAATATACATATGATTTAAATAGCACCATGACAGTCCCAGTTAGACCAGATAGGGTCAAAGGAGGAGCTAATGATGTAAGCCTTGACATCTACCCAAGAATGAGAAAGGTGATTTTCTTCCCAGTCCACTTTTTCGTTGATAATAAAAATATAGCCCTCTTTGTTCTTGGGGCTGCACTCCCTGCCTGCTTGTATCTCTCACAGGCATCCAGTGCTAATAAACTCACTCTTTGCCTGTCACTTTGCCTCTCAGTGAATTATTTCTGTGCAGAGACTTCAGTAAGTCCTGAGGCCGGGTGTGTGGTTTCAGTCAAAAGACTGTGGGTTTGAGTTCCCTCTTAAGTCAGAAACTGTGGGTTCAAGTCCCATCTGAGGAATGCAATTTCACAGTATGGGGTTTCCTCTGAAAACAGTGACAGGAACACCAGTTTATGACTTCATGAAACAAAGCTGGAATTATTAGCTGTTTAGATGCTCACAGATTAAAGTCTGCAAACTTGATTTCCCTAGTACAAATCCCCAAGATTTGCAAACACACTCTGCTGAAGGTCACTTCTTCACCACCTTGCTGGTTGCCTGAAGATAATCTGGTTGATAAACTCTGTGTGTGTGTGTGTGTGTGTGTGTGTGTGTTCAGTCATTCAGTCACATCTGACTCTTTGTGACCTCCTGGACTATAGCCCACCAGGCTCCTCTGTTCAAGGCATTTTCCAGGCAATACTGACACATGATCAATATGTCTAAGATCTTTTGTCTTTATCATCACTGTTATTACTATTAAAAATAATGAGGATCAATATGCCCCCAAACGGCCTTTCTTGGTTTCTAGCAGACATAATATGTGGGGGTTTCCCAGGTGGCCCCATAATAAAGAATCCACCTGCCAATGCAGGAGGTGCAGGTTCAATCCCTGGGTCAGGAAGATTCCCTTGGAGCAGGAAATGGCAACCTGCTCCAGTATTCTTGCTTGAAAGATTCCACGGACAGAGGAGCCTGGTGGCTAAAGTCTACGGGATCACAGAAGAGTCTGACACGACTAGGTGACTGAGCACAGCAGACATAATTCCTTTCTCATCCTCTAGGTTTTTGAATGTTTGAATTCAGTGTGAATTCACTCCACCGTGGAGCTGCAACTAAACTCTCAAGCACGATCAACAGGCTAAGTGTGGTTTACACTGGGGGTTCTGAGTGCCATCCCTAGATAAGCACCTGCAGCCCTGGGAACCAGTTAGAGATGCACAATTCTCAGACCCCTCCCCTAGACCTGCGAAATCAGAAACTATCTCCCCAGTCCCACTTGTGGCTCTGAGGCTTACTCATGTTTGAGAAGCCGCAGGTTAGAATAGCAGGAAGGATTTCTTTTCTTGTCCATCTGTAGCTGTGAAAAACAAGTGTTTGGGGTTCTCTCTCTCTCTACACAGTGTTCTTGCCTGGAGAATCCCAGGGACGGGGGAGCCTGTTGGGCTGCCGTCTATGGGGTCGCGCAGAGTCGGACACGACCGAAGCGACTTAGCAGCAGCAGCAGCATCTCTACACTCTATTTGAAAAGCAGATTTCCAACCAGCATTCATCCCACTGTCAGGTAAGAAACGGCAGTTTGTAAATACAGAAAAAAGATGGAACGGTGTCAACTGGGGACACATAGAGCTGAGGAATCCACCCCCACTGGCTGGGAATGTGGTTGAGAAAATGTGCTTGGAGTTAAACCAAAGATAAAAAACCAGGAGAACAGTGTTGTTCTCATCTTCACAGCAAGGGAAGACCCAACAGGCCCTAATTGTCTTGCTTCATGTTGTGGTAAAGAGGAAAATTTTCTTGATACTATTATCTATTTTTTCATTTTTTAATGATTGAGGTCCAGGTGATCTTTACAATATTATGTAAGTTTCAGGTGTACCACATAGGGACTCGCAATTTTTAAAGGTTATACTCCGGGACTTCCCTGGTGGTCCACTGGTTGTGAATCTGCCTGCCAGTGCAGGGGACACAGGTTCAATCCCTGGTCTGGGAAGATCCCACATGCCGCAGGGCAACTAAGCCCGTATGTCACAAGCACCGAGCTCGTGCTTTAAAGCCCACATGTCACAACTATTTAAGCCCAAGCACCCTAAAGCCGGTGCTCCACAACAAGAGAAGCCACTTCAATGAGAAGCCCACACGCCACAATGAATAGTAGCCCCTGATCACTGCAGCTAGAGAAAACCCACTCGCAGCAATGAAGATCCAGTGCAGCCAAAGGTTAAAAACAATAATAAATAATAAAAAGGTTGTTGCTGCTGCTGCTAAGTCGCTTCAGTCGAGTCCGACTCTGTGCGACCCCATAGACGGCAGCCCACCAGGCTCCCCCGTCCCTGGGATTCTCTAGGGAAGAACACTGGAGTGGGTTGCCATTTCCTTCTCCAATGCATGAAAAGTGAAAGGGAAGTCGCTCAGTCGTGTCTGACTCTTAGCGACCCCATGGACTGCAGCCTACCAGGCTCCTTCGTCCATGGGATTTTCCAGGCAAGAGTACTGGACTGGGGTGCCAAATAAAAAGGTTATACTCCACTTATAGTTATTATAAAATATGACTATATTCCCTGTGTTGTCCTCTGTCCATGGGGATTCTCCAGGCAAGAATACTGGAGTGGATTGCCATTTCCTTCTCCAGGGGATATTCCCCACCCAGGGATTGACCCCTGGTCTCCCACGTTGCAGGCAGACTCTTTATCCTCTGAGCCACCAGGGAAGCCCAATATATCCTTGTAGCTTATTTATTTATTTAAATAATTTTTACTTATCTATTTGGTCTTAGGTGTGGTACTTCAGATCTTTAGTTGCAGCATGTGAAGTCTTTAGAGCAGCATGTAGACTCCAGTTCCTTGTCTAGGGATCAAACTGAGCCCTCTACATTGAGAGTGGAGCCTTAGCCACTGGACCACCAGGGAAGTCCTGCCTATTTATTTTTTACACAGTAGTTGGTACCTCTTTAAACCCCTACCCTTATCTTGTCCCTATTCACCATGATTGCATATTTATCAAAAATCACTAGCTTTTTGATCTTAGGTTCATTTACTGATAGCAATTTTGTCTATTTCAAGTTATCATTTTAACATGTATTCACCGATCTCTTTTTGTCCTCTCACCAACAAAGTAGGCACCTTTTTAGCTGGAGCTTATGGGTGTCTTCAATTCCTGGGACAGAGCCTGAGGCATCCCAGCCCTATAAACATATTTCCTGAGTAAGTCGAGTGAAAGTCATATACCCTTTGGAAATGAATTAAATTCTTGCTCCCGTAAAACAACCACTAAGGAGAAAATGTGGTATCTTCGTCAACTCCGGCTAAGCTCCCACAGACCAGGCAGCTTGAACAGCAGATATTTATTTTCCCACAGTTTTGGAGCCTGGAAGTCTGAAACCAGAGTGCCAGCATGGTGGAGTTCTGGTAGGGGATCTCTTCTTGGCTTTCAGACAGCCTGCTGCCGTCTCACTGTCCTCAAATGGCAGAGAGAAAGGGCTCTGGTGTCTCTTCATCTTCCTTTAAAGGCATTAGTCCCACCCTGGGGAGGGTGGGGTCCTGCCCTGCTGACCTCATCTAAGCCTATAAGTGTGTGTGCTCAGTCGTGTTCAACTCCTGTGACCCCATGGACTTCTCTGTCCATGGGATTTCCCAGACGAGGATACTGCAGTGGGTTGCCATTTCCTACTCCAGAGATCTTCCCAACCCAGGAATCAAACCCACGTCTCTTGGGTCTCCTGTATTGGCGAGCAGGGTCTTTACCACTAGTGCCAGCTGGGAAGCTCATCTAAGCCTAATCACCTCCCTAAGGCTCCTCCTGCAAACACCATCCCACTAGGGGTGAGGGTTTCAACATGTGAATCTTGAGGGAACACAATTCAGTTAGTAGCAAGTGGGTTGTTCTGAGAATTTGAATTTTATCCAGGGTTTAGTCAGTGATGAGTAAGACAGCCACTGTTTGTATTAACAGATTGTAAATTGTAACTGTTGAGGGGAGGGAAGCGGGTGGAGGATAGGAATCCAGGATCTCACAAGGCCACAGACAAGTCTCCCACGTGAACCAGATACTGAAATATGGCGCAGGGTCGAATTCTATGGACATGACAACATCTTTTACTTTTCCCAGAAGAGGTCACGGTTGTGTTGCCAGCACACTCCTCCTCAGTGTATCTTCCAACATCAGGTTCTAGCTCAGGAGATCGAGAGCTTCAGGGGGGTCTTGTGAATTTCCCCAAAATGACGTGCAAATTTTTCTGGGGATTGAATTTGTAGCTTTCATCAGAATCTCAAAGGAATTTAAGACCAGCAGAAGGCTAAGACTCTTGAGTCTTACTGCTTCCTACTAAGCTGGAACAATTTATTTAGGTAGGTGCCCTGTTGACATGATTGATTTTTCTTTCTGTGGTTTCCCTGGAGCAAGTCCATAGAATGCCAACTCAGCATGAGGTTGGTGATCTCCCTGTAACCAAAAGGGGTGGGCGTGGAGAGGGGATTACATAGGCACACAAGAAATGCAAACTTCCTGCTCTTCTGCTCACAGCTAACGAGCTCACACTGTCAGGGAAAGCAGAAGCCAACTCAGGAAACACCTCCTCCCTCCTTCCGGCCCACACCGTCAGGGCAGAGGCACGACCCAACTGCTCCAAGCGCAGGAAGCCTTTCCTTTGTCACTGTGGCCTGTTCTGACCTCTCCTCTCACCTAACAGCTCTCCCTGACCCCTACTTCCGGCACACCTTGCTTTCGTCTTCACTCCTCCCGTGAGCTCTAACCTCCTCAGTTAGGATTCCAGCTCAACCACTCCACTAGGACTGCTCTTCCCCCTGCCACCATTGACCTGCCTTTTGGCAGATCCAGTGATGCCCTCAGCTTGTTCATCCCACTCCACCCAGGAGGCTGGTTCCCTGTTTGGAAACTTCCTTCTAGTTGACCTTTCTTCTTACTCCTTCCCTCGGCCTTGCTCAGCCCTGGAGGTCCCAGCTTCACCACTCTGCTGGCTCAGACTTCTCTCTTCTGCCACCCTGAACTTGGCATGTGGAATGAAGATCTGACTCTACTTTTTGAATGTTTAATGACAGTCTTTAAATGCCCCCAACCACCTCCTTTCCTTGTGGGTCCACATCTGCACACACTGGTAAGGAGTCTGGTGCTCCTTCTTTTAGCCCCATCAGAGATTCAAATGGCACTAACCCCTTCCCACATGGGAACCTACAGCTGGACCCTGACCACTATAAGGAGCTTCTCAGGTGGCTCAGTGGCAAAGAACCCACTTGCCAATGCAGTAGACTCGTGTTTGACCCGTGGGTCAGGAAAATCCTCTGCAGAAGGGAATGGCAACCTAATCCCATAATCGTGCTTGGAGAATCCCATGGACAGAGAAGCCTGGTGGGCTATAGTCTAGGTGGTCACAAAAAGTTGGACACGACTGAGCGACTGAGTATGCACGCATGCAACCACGATAAAACCCCAAGCCAGTCTCTCTTCATTACACCCTCAAGCCCTTTGCACATACTTGGGAAGTCTGCCCTGCTCTCCCAGAGACCTCAATTATGCATGTGAAGGTGATCAAGGTATGCCACCCCAAGTATGCTCCTTTGGGGAAGGTAATGCTTTGAAGTAAAGGCAATTGAGATATTACAGATGCTCTTCCCTGATCTACCTAAAAGCAGGGCATCAGTTTCACTTGAGAAAAGTGGTCCCTCATATTAGGGAAAGAAGAGCACTGGTATCACCTGAGACAAGGAGTCAACACAGAAATGCACTTGTATAAATAGACCTCACTAAAATAACTCTTATCTCCCATTAGTTCTACTACATATTTCTTAGTCACTTACCCACAATATATTGTCCCCTGAAACTCAATTCCCCTTTCCTTTGTTAAAATGGTATAGAAACCTGTGCAAATCACTTCTTTGAGTTTTCTTTTCTGTGAAGTCTCATGCACATAAGTATTAATAAAAAATTATGTGCCCTTTCTCCTGTTAATCTGTCTTTTGTTAGCCTAATTTACAGTCCGTCTTCCAGAATCTAAGAGAGTAGGGGAAAAATGTTTTCTCCCTGACATTAAGTAATAAACCTTTTCACAGTCTCTTGCTGTGTGTGTGGCATCATCAGTCTTGACATCGGAACCTAACTTTAGGTGGAAGTGTCTCCCGTTTTGCAGGAGCCATAACATCCACTTCCTCTTTACTGGTTATACCCTCTCTTTTGGTAATGTCATTCAGTCTCAGGCTTTAAATAACATCTAGATGCTCCCAAATTCATTGTCAGCCTGGAAGCCTCCCCTGAAATCCAGACTCATATTTCAACTAAAGAGTTACTACTTCAATTTCTCAAAGTTTAAATTTACACAGAATTCTTGACAACCTTTCCCACCATCCCAGTAAACAACACATTTAGCCAGCATTAAGTCGAAGCCCTAAAACCCATCCTTGACTCCTCCTTCTATTCATGTGCCACATCCAAATGGTGACATGCCCTTCAAGATATGAGAGTTAACTTGGGCAGATTGATAAGGAGTCCAAGTCTAAGGCCCCTTTAAGGAGGAGGTAAACATTCTTTCTTTTTCACATTCTTTTGTCTTAGACATGTAGGCCTTTTAGGCAGCAATATCTCTTGTTCAAGGACATGCTTTTTCGAACTCAGAAAGTATGCTATGAGAGAAGGTCTGGGTAAGACTTCCACAGCCTTGAGCTCTGGGTTAACCCGTTCCTTCTGGCTAATCTCGTGCTGATGTCATCCCAGGATGTATGTTATGGGAAAGGGTCTGGATGAAATTTTCACAGCCTTGAGGTATATTTTCTATTCTTAGCAGCTAGCACAAAAGTATATAATTCCCTGCTGAAAACTAGCAAGGCGGGTAATCTTTCTACCCACTTCTGATGTCTATGTCAGAAGCTTTCTCTGTCACTATCACTTTAATTCCTACTACACAAAGCTTTGAGTGACTGAGATTGTCTTTGGTCCTGGAGTTAAATTTTCTCCTTTGGAGACCACGAGTCTGGGGGAACACCATAAGCTTTCATCTATCATCTTGAGGGCTTGTCTGGGATCCCAAGACAAGCTGTAAGCTATCATGGAGACTAAGCATCTGCTATCAGTATCTCCAAGTGGGATTTCCCTGCTAATCCAGTAGCTAAGACCCTGTGCTCCCAATGCAGGGGACCCGGGTTTGATCCCTAGTAGTGGGAATTCATCCTGCTTTATATATATATATATATATATATATATATATATATATCCAAATAGCTGCTGAATCCCCTTTGCCATATAGTGCCCACTGCCCATTCAATCCCCATCACTTCTCACGTGATGGCCATGTGGCTTCTTGTCTTTACTTTTGCCCCTTGGCAGTGTTCAACCCAGAAGACGAATGAAGGATTTGTAATATGAAGACTCATCACACTCCCCTGCTTACAGCTTTGCTCACTGGAATAAAATCCATCCTTGCTTTCAGAACTCTGCTTGCCTCTTCCATGATTCTCTCTCTCTGAGTTCTAGCCAGATTGTGCCCACCTGTCTCTTCGTCACATTCAGCCATCCTACCTAGAGGTCAATGTGGACACAGAGAGCCACATGGCTTCTGGGGCTGATGTGAGAAAGGGATGGGTCATGGATAAGGTCAGTGTGCTCCCTCTGAGATGATCCAGTCCAGGGACTATCCTGAATATCTATTATAGGAAGAAGGCGCTGTAGAGATGGACAAGAAAAGGTGCAGTTTTAAGGAAATCAGTGGGCATTCAGAAGACTCAAACTGCACTTCTCTCTCTCCAGATCCTGAGCTAATTAATCCCAACCTCACAGGGATCAGAGAGTCTTAATAAATGTCAGCTTCCTTCCTGCCTTCATTTGAGTTCTGAAAAATTCTCATCCACCTGCACACCTTCCAGGCTTCACAGTTACAACGTATTTTCATAATTAGTTTGAAGGCATCCATTGCTTCATTTGAGAGTCATTTTTCACTTCAAATATTAACTGCCATCAGATTTTTCAGTAAGTGTATCCAGAGGTTATCGCCATAGTGGTAATTTATAAGCTAAGACACTACAAAAGTGGCTCAGAAACTCCAATTTGCCTACCCACTGACATTTCTCAGTTTGTTTTCTCATGTACTTTTGTGATTAATAGAATATTGTTTTGTAAATGAAATCCCTGAAACATGAATAGTTACAATAATGTAGCAGCTGTGACAAGTTAGTCCTGTCTTGCCAGAGCAATAATGTTTTTCAGACTTCATGCTCATACGATCAAACTGTGTAGAACTTCCCTGGTGGTCCAGTGGTTAAGAATCCACCTGCCAACGTAGGGGACATGGGTTTGATCCCTGGTCCAGGAAGATTTCACACGATGTGGAGCAGCCGAGCCCACGTGCTACGGCTACTGAAGACCACACACCAAGAGCCCGTTCTCTGCAACAAGAGACACCACCACAATGGGAAGCCCACGCATTACAACAAAGAAAAGCACCCTTCACTTCAATTAGAGAAAACCCATGCACAGCAATGAAGACACAGCCAGCAAATCAATCAATAAAAATAAAGTTATAGAAAAAAATAAATCTTTGTAAATATTCTAGCCAGGAGTACAGAATTTTAGCTTTTCCTATCCAAAGTGGAATCACATCACTCTAATACAGCATATTCTGATTATACAAATCTATACTTCCTGACTAGTGCTCTACATGGTGAATATCTCTGATGGTAAAGAAAATGCCTTAAAAACAGTGACAGTCATGAATCAAGAAAAAAGCATCACTAATTAATGCTCTGAAATATTACATGACAGAGAAACTTTTCCCTGAAGATCTGTAGGTAAACCATGACTTCTCTATGGGTTCAAAGCATGTCTATTTATTTATAAGAATAAAACAAAACAAACAAAATCTCAATGATGTGAAGTAGAATTGTCTGATGACCATGTCTATGCAATTCACAAAAACAAACAGGTTGTTAACGTATTTAACCGTTCAGCCTCTGCTGAACATGCCCTTCTTCATCAAGCACTCCACTTTGCTCCCCAGGCTACCTCTCCATCCAGCCTCAGCCAGTCAGTCTTGTCCTGAGTGAGGAACACGCATCCGCCTTCCGAGCATGAGCTTTCTTAGCTGACAAAGGTGGCATAGTCCTCACCAGCAATTCCAAAATCCAGGCATTTGTCTAAGTTCGAGTCACCAAAGCCCAACCTGAAACTTCTCATATTCTTTTTTTATCTCACTTAATATGAATAATCATATGATTCATTGTACAAAATATTATTATGTTTGATTTGGGGTGCTGCCCAGGCCCTGCCAGAGGTGTTTTATAATACAGAATGTGCTTTCCATCAGTTTTCTAAAATTTGAAAACCATGCATCCATGAGGACTTTCCTGGTGGCTCAGACAGTAAAGAATCAGCCTGCAATGGGGGAGACCTGGGTTTGATCCCTGGGTCAGGAAGATCCCCTGGAGAAGGGAATGGCTACCCACTCCAGTATTCTTGTCTGACAAATCCCATGGACAGGGGAGCTTGGCAGGCTACCGTCCATGGGGTCACAAAGAGTCAGACACAACTGAGTGACTAACATCACCACCGGGCATCAGTGAAATGTTTCTAACCCCCGTAGGTCTCAGTGAAGAGATATTTCACCTGTATATGTTGAGCAAGAGGGTCCTGCACCTTCATTTACTCTTTTTAAAGAAAAATTTATTTATTTGGCTGTGCCAAGTCTTCTTTGTGGCACTCAGGATCTTTAGTTGTGGCGTGTGGGATCTAGTTCCCTGACCAGGGATTGAATCCAGTCCCCCTGCCCTGGGAGGTTGGAGTCTTAGCCACTGGACCACTAGAGAAGTCACCACCTATGTTTATTCTCAAGTTATCCTCTGGCAGATGCCTGCATGGTGCTGAACTCGCCCATGGCTTGCTTCTGGGCCCTTTACCTCTGCTCCCCACCCCTGCGTATGGCCCTCTGATTCTCCAACACCAGCAATTCACTTAATTCAATTAAATTCCACCATCTACCTAGAGCTGGAGTTAGATCCCACAAGTTAAAGGGCCCAGTCCCAGGAAACCACCCCCAGTTCAGTGTTAGCCATAAGTCCCAAAGGCCGTTCATACCAGCACTATACTGAGGCTACCAAGGGGCCCCACCCTTAGTCACTTCATTAGCAAGAACTCAGGTCTGGTGGGAGGGGACTCCTCGTGAATTACGAGACCCTCCTGTTACTGATGCGAACAGCTGACTCACTGGAAAATATCCTGATGCTGGGAAAGATTGAAGGCAGAAGGAGAAGAAATGGGACAGAGGATGAAATTGTTGGAAGGCATCACCGACTCAATGGACATGAACTTGGGTAAACTCTGGGAGATGATGAGGGACAGGGAAGCCTGGCATGCTGCAGTCCATAGGGTGGAAAAGAGTCAGACACGACTTGGCAACTGAACAACCTATTACTCAAGGAAACTAACTCCAAGGATTTTAGAAGTTCTATGCCAGAAACTGGGGACAAAGACCAGAAATATCTTTTGTTGCACCAGAGCCTGAGCTCAGCACTGTAGGCTGTCCACACAGAGGAGACCCAGGTCAGGGTGGGCGACCATTCCCTCCTCTGCTCCTGATCCTGTGTCCCCGGGGCCACGGCTAGCTCACATAGGACCTTTGCGTGAACTAGGAAGGCAAGCTGGAAGAAGTTGCTGCTTGCCCTGGCTCCCGTCCCAGGCCCACAGCCTGGCAAGCTGAGCAGTTGCATTTCACCCCCCGCACCCACGTGAGGGCCTTCCATTCATCCTGCACCCTCTGTGGACCCCACGGCCGCACAGCCTGACCACACAGGTTGTGTGGGTTTGAGACAATGGTTCTCTGTTCAGCTCACAATCAGCCTGAAATGGTCCCAGCACAAGGAACACCATGTTTGCAGTGGGATGCAGATAATACCAACAGAATGTAGACAATTTTTCTAATAGATCACAAACAAGGTAGCTGTTGAAATGGCCAGTATCCACCCACACAGTGACAACTCTGTGCTTATCAATGACTTCCCAAGGCTGTTCACCTCACTCCTCCACAATGCATCTGAGGGCCCCACCGGAGGATGCTGCATCCCGTTGGGCAACGTGCAGGCCAGAGCTGGTGGTAACTCCCTCGTCACCCCGCGCAGGCTCAGCCCCATAAAAGCCCATCCAAGCCTCTCCCTTGCTGAACGTCTCTCAGCCTCCTCTGGCGCATGTCCTCCCCTTGAAGTAACAGTCTAATAAACCTAGAGGGGGTCCTTGGCAAGTCTCTAAAAGAAAATTTAACAAGGAAAAGGGAAATGTTGAATCAATGGGCCAAATGTGATCTTTCCCATAGTTTAGTGAGAAACACCCAAGGAATTACACACTTGCCCTCAGCCTGTGCATATCTACAAAAGAACTTCCTGCTTCCACCCCTCCATCCACGTTTCAAAAAAGAAGCCACCTCACCCATCAGAGTTTCCACTCCTTGGACACCATCCTTACCACAGGTGGAGGTGCAAGAAGGAACTGGCTTGGGACGCTCCACCAAGAACCTTCCCAGGAGGCACCAGCCCTTTAACATCTCCAAAGTAGGGTCAGTTGCAACATACTCACTTAATCCACTTGATTGTCCAGTGAGCCATATTTAAACAGTGCACATATAGGCTTTATACGGGCTTGCCTGATGGCTCAGCAGATAAAGAATCCAGCTGCAAAGCAGGAGACACAGGAGGCATGGGCTCGATCCCTGGGTTGGGAAGATTCCATGGAGAAGGAAATGGCAACCCACTCCAGTATTCTTGCCTGGAAAATTCCATGGGCAGAGAAGCCTGGCAGGCTACAGTCCAAAGGGTCGGACATGACTGCAACTGAGCACGCATGGTTACACATCTACACACATACCAAAGACAAATATTGGGATTGACATATCCACACTATTATATATAAAATAAATTACTAATAAGAACCTACTCTATAGCCCAGGGAACCCTACTCAATACTCTGTAATGGCCTATACGGGAAAAGAACCTAAAAACGAGTGCATATATGTCTATAACTAACATGAGCTTCCCTGGTGGTTCAGATGGTAAAGCGTCTACTTGGAATGCAAAAGACCTGGGTTTGATCCCTGGGTCAGGAAGATCCGCTGGAGAAAGGAATAGCAATCCACTCCAGTATTCTTTCCCGGAGAATTCCATGGACAGAGGAACCCGGCAGGCTAGAGTCCATAGGGTCGCAGAGAGTCAGACAGTGAGCAACTAACACACACATAACTAACTCAGTGTGCTATATAGCAGAAATTAACACAACATTGTAAATCAACTACACTCCAATAAAAAATTTTTAAAAAATGGATTAAACTTCTTACTACTTTGCCAAGGCCACCTCTGATGGTGATGTAAACTCCCGTGAAAGCTTTAAAAATGATTGTGTTAGAAGTTGATTAATTCTCAGCCAAGGACTGCCTCATTCCCCAGCTTGTGTTGGCAGTGTGCTCGGAGAGATGAAGATGATGATTCATTTTCCAAACATGTGAGTAGCTGGGTGAGCTGAGTGCCTGCCTTCTCTGCAGACCTGTCGCCTTTCTAATTGGAGCTACTCACAGGACTGCGGATCATCGGAGGCTCTGGGCGTGCGCATGGGCAGCGTTCTGAGCCCCAGCGCCTGTGACAAGTGAGACAAATTAACCAGTTCACAAGATGTTATTGTTCGTTGCGGCACCTGCCCCATATTCCAGCTCCTATAGAACAGCACACAGGAGGCGCCTAACGCTGAGCCTGTGTTTCATCTTGTTCTTCTCATGCATGCAGGGCTAAGGCACAGGGGTCTGAGCTGAGCGCCAGAAGAGCCTTTGCTCGATGCGGGGGTGAGAATTAGGAAATATTGTAAACAAAAGAAAAATAAAATGCATAACATGTGAATTTTTACTACTATACATGTGAATTTTTACTACTATACATGTGAATTTTTAAAACAAATAGGTATTATTTTTGAAATCTGAAAAATAGTTATGACAACAACAATACTACACAGATGTAAAAAAGGGAATAAGATATAAATGTGTGTGTGTGCGTGCGCGCGCGCGTTCAGTTGTGTCCGACTGTTTGTGACCCTATGGACCATAGCCCGTCAGGCTCCTCTGTCCGTGGAATTCTCCAAGCAAGAATACTCGAGTGGGTTGCCATGCCCTCCTCCAGGGTATCTTCCAAACCCAGAGATAGAACCCATATATCCTGCGTCTGCTGCATTGCAGGCAGATTCTTTAGCCACTGAGCCACCTGGGAAACCCCCTAATAACCTCAGTTTAACTTACTACCTCCTTAAACACCCTGTCCCCAAATACAGCCTCGTTGTGAGGTACTGAGGTTTAGGACTCCGAGGTATAAATTTTGGAAGGATACAATTCAGTCCATGTGGTTTAGTCACTAAGTAGAGTCCGACTGTTGTGATCCCATGGACTGTAGCCCACAGGCTCCCCTGTGCTTGGGATTTTCCAGGCAAGAATTCTAGAATGGGTTGCCACTTCCTTCTCCAGGGGATCTTCCTGACCCAGGGATCAGTCCATAATAGTATCATAGCTGTCAACTCTTATAATAAAATATTAAAGGAAAAAATAAAAAGCAGTAAAATAACTTAATAGGCAAAAAAAGAAAGTATATATTACAATTAAAGTTTTACAGTGGTAAGAATTTCCTAAGAACAAAAACTTTCTCTTACATAACCATAACACCACCATCAAAACCAGGAAATTGAACTCTGGTACCATGCTATTATCTGATCCACAGAACACTGTCCACTGTTGTCAATTGTCCCAATAATGTCTTTTTTATGGCTCTTTTCTTTTTCCTGGTCTTTGATCAAATCCAGAATTATACAGTACATTTTGTTTCATGTTCCTTTAATCTCTATTAATCTGGAACAGTTCCTCGGCCTTTTTCTTTTATGACTTTGTAATATTTAAACTACAATTCTTTTTCATTACACTTGTTTTGTAAAATGTCCCTCATTGATGGTTTGTCTGATGTCTTATGGTTAGGCTTTAGAAGGAATACTATCAAAGTAATATTTTGTCTCTGACATAAATCACAGCAATATCTTTTTCAATATCTGTCTCTCAGAATAACGGAAATAAAAGCAAAAACAAAGAAAGACCTACTTACATTTAAAAGCTTTCTGCACAGCAAAGGAAACAATAAACAAAACAAAAAGACAACCCATGGATTGGGAGAAAATATTTGCAAATGATGTGACTGATAAGGGATTGGTCTCTGAAATTTACAAACAGCTCATGACATTTAACAGCATGAAAACAAATAACTCAAATGAAAAATGAGCAGAAAACCTAAATAGACATTTCTCCAAAGAAGACATGCAGATGGCCAAGAGACACAAAAAAGATGTTCAATAATCACTAATTATTAGAGAAATGCAAATCAAAATAACGATATTACCTCACACCAGTCAAAATGGCTATCATCAAACAATCCACAAACAATAAATGTGGGAGAGGGTGTGAGAGAAGGGAACCCTCCTACACGGTTGCTGAGATTGTAAATTGGTACAGCCACTACAGAGAACTGTATGGAGGTTCCTTAAAAAACTAAAAATAGAGCTACAATATGACCCTGCAATCCCCCTCCTGGGTGTATATCCAGAGAAAAACATTGTCCAAAAGGATACATGCACCCCGATGTTCATTGCAGCACTGTTTATAGTAGCCAAGACATGGAAGCAACCTAAATGTTCATCGACAGAGGAATGGATAAAGATGTGGTATATACATACATATACAATGGAATATTACTCAGCCATTAGAAAGAGTGAAATAATGCCATTTACAGCAAGATGGATAGACCTAGAAATCATCATACTGAGTGAAGTAAGTCAGATAGAGAAGGAGAAATATCATATGACATCCGTTATATGTGTAATCGAAAAAGAAATGGTACAGGGTAAGTGGTCCAGTGGTTGAGAATCCACCAGCCAAAGCAGGGAATAGAGGTCAATCCCCAGACCAGGAGGATTTCACATGCTGTGGAGCATCTAAGCCTGTGCTCCATGACTGAACCCACACACTGCAACCATGGACGCCACGTGCCCTGGAGCCCATGCTCCCCAACAACAGAAGCCATTGCAGTAAGAAGCCGGCTCCCCAGAACTAGAGAAAGTTCACATGCAGCGAAGAAGACCCAGCACAGCCAAAAATAAGATAAATAAATCTTTTAAAAAAATAAATAAAAATAAATGAACTTATGTAACAGAAACAGACTCAAAGACTCAGAGAACTTATGGTTGCCAGGGGGAAGGATAGTTAGGCAGTTTGGGATGGAAATGTACACACTGCTATATTTAAAATGAATAACCGACAAGGACTTATTGTATAGCACATGGAACTCTGCTCAATGTTATGTGGCAACCTGAATGGGAAAGGAGATTGGGGAAGAATGGATACATGTACAGATATGGCTGAGTCCCTTTACTGTTCACCTAAAACTGTTACAACATTGTTAATCAGCTATACCTTGATACAAATAAAAAGTTTTTTCCTAAAAAAGAAAAAGTAATATTTTATCTTTCACCATGCTGTATATCAGAAGGAACATGGTATCAGTTTGTTGCCAATTCTGGCAATGTTAACTTTGGCTGTTTGGTTAAGGTGAATTCTGCCAGATTTCTTTTCTCTAAAATACAATTTTATTTCTTAGTAGGCATTCTACTGCATCAATAAATTGTAATCTGCTTTTATTGTTAATTATTCTGATGCTCAATCATTCCAGATTTGGTGTTGGTGCCATTTTTTATACATCTCCATCATTCTTCAAAAAACATAGAAATAGGAACTTCCCCAGAAGTCCAGTGGTTAAGACTCCACCTTCCAATGCAGGGGGCACAGGTTCGATTCCCAGTTGGGGAACTAAGGTCCCACATGCTGTGGGATGCAGCCAAAAATTAAAAAAACAAATTGTCACAAGGACTATCATCAGTAATATTAGGTGCCAGAAGATAAAAAATTTCAAAAAAATTTCTGAAAAATGCAGAAGTATTTAGGGGTGAAGTAGCATGCTATCTTCTACTTACACTGAAATGACTCTAATAGAATAAAATTTATGTTTTAACGCAGGACAGGAAAACTGAAGCATAACATAGTCCCTGCCCATACCAGGCTCTCCCTCATGTACAATATGCTTCTGCATTATATATTAGCCTGACCTTCTCAAAGGTGGGAATGCCTACTCAACCATAAAGATCAACATTGTTGTTGGTTTGTTTTTTTTAAATTTATTCTTCTGACACCAGCAACACAACCCCTTAGAAGATTAATTTTGTTTTTCCTAATTCTGTTTAAGTGGTCGTGGTGACCTGCTGCTCACTTCGTATGTGCAGATCTGGACTAAGTACCTTTGGTGAACTTTATGTGAAATGTCAGGGTATCATTGTGTCATTTTGATCTACGATCCCTTGTCTCAAAAATGAATACGACTGTGCCTTCGACTTCTAACAAGCAGAGCAGCCCTCAAATAGTTTTCTGAAAGTATAACTTGAGTTACAGTTCTCAGATTGGCTTCAGTGAAATTCTCTACTTCCCTTTTACATTGACTGTTAATTAAAATTTTCATTGACAGCTCCAAATATATATATTGAACATATACACAGAGAAACACAAATGAACATGCATATATAAAGAAAGAAATACCTGAACTTGTTACTAAAACTAATGATATCTTGTTTTATTCTCTGCCTCTGGTTATGATCGGTTGCTAGTGGAGGAAGAAGGGAATGTGCAGACTGAAGCACAAAAGAAGAAAGATGAGACAGAGCTTCAGGTAAACTGTATACCCATGGAAGTCACAGAGCAAAAACAAGGGAAGCCAGAGGCCAGGGAAGCTAGTACAAATTGTTGTACAAGACTACACTCTAGAATTTGTCTCAGTGGATCTGGGACATCAATGGCCATTCTGATCACCTCAACCGTCTTTGAGAGACCCACCTTGCTCATATCAAAGTGGTCCCTTTTGGTTCTTTCCCTGGACCTGTGACTTTGTGGACTAGTTTTCTTCTCAGTTGTGGCTGAATATAACATGCGTACAGTAAATCATCTCCTTTGCTGTCTTAACTGAAGAAAAATAACAGAAAGACAGAGAGAAAGAGATTACAAACCAGGTGGTTAGAATGACAGAGATTAATTCTCCCATAGTTCTGGAGGCTAGAAGTCTGAAACGTGGTATCCTAAGGGCCATGCTTCCTCAATAGCGCCACGGAAGGGTCCTTTCTTGCTTTTTCTAGGTTCTCATGGCTCCAGGAGTTCCCTGGATTTGACTGATTCTAACCTCTGCCTCATCCTGACATGGCCGTCTCTCTGTGCATCTCTGTGTCCTTAGGACCCATCTCCTAAATCCAGGATGATTTTATCCTAAGTGTGAAAGTCGCTCAATAGTGTCTAACTCTTTGCAACCCCATGGACTATACAGTCCATGGAATTCTCCAGGCCAAAATACTGGAATGGGTAGCGTGTCCCTTCTCCAAGGGATCTTCCAAACCC
The DNA here is from genome assembly GCF_910594005.1 of Cervus elaphus. Lineage (NCBI taxonomy): Eukaryota > Metazoa > Chordata > Mammalia > Artiodactyla > Cervidae > Cervus > Cervus elaphus. The sequence goes on from NC_057830.1 coordinate 21,648,056, forward strand.
AAGGATTGAACCCAGGCCTCCCACATTACAGGTGGCTTCTTTACCAGCTGACCCACAAGGGAGGCCCTTAACTAATTGTATCTACAAAGACTCTATTTCCAAATAGTATCACACTCTCAGATTCTGGGTGGAGATGAATTTTGATGTCACTACAGAGGCCGTCACCTTAGTTCATGTGGTTTTGGATTCATGTGGTTCACACCTGTTGTCTTAGTCAGCGATTGCTTTCCCTAGATGTTCACTTGCATAGAGACCTCAATTGAAAGTCTTTGTCTGGCTCAAGTAGCTTAATCTATAGCCAATTCTAAACACAGAGTCTAAAGTTGTAAGATCAATAAAAGTAATAAGCAATTTTACAATTTTTTCTAGACGATTTTCTTCCAAGACTAACAGTAGTCAGAAATTCCACATGTGAAATTCCATTCACTTCTTCCTTGGGCAAAATTTTGACTGACCAGGAGACTGTCAGGGAGTGGGGTGACCTGACTGGGGTGACCATCAGATACATCATCCCATTTTGGTACCCTGGGAGGGAAAGGGCATCAGATAGGATGCTGGGACATGAGGCAAACTGCTCGCCTTGGGTCTAGTGTATCTGTATGTCGGGGGACAGAGAGGAAACATTGGAAAGATGGGATAATGTATTTGGGGGTTCACATTCATGGAGTAATAGTTATCTATTGCTGCATAACAAATTATTATAAATTTTTTACTCAAAACAACGCCCATTTACTAGCTTACAGTTCTGTACATCATGGTCCAGCACTGCATGACTGGGTTCTCTGCTCAGCGTCACACATAACCAACATCAATATGTCCACCAGCTGCTGTCTCATCGGGAGTTCAAGGTCTCCTTCCTGGTTCACGTGTCTGTGGCAGAATTCAACTCACTGTGGTTGTAGCACTGAGGTCACCATTTCCTCACTGGTTGTCAGCCAGGGTCACTCAGCCAGCAAGAGAGAATCGTTCTTCTTTTTTCCCTAAACATGCAAAGACTTTTTATTATGCAATTGGTTGTTTCAAATGCTTGCAATACATTGTTTAGATAAATTACAATATCTGTTGAAATTCAATGATGGTTCAAAATTTGTATCAGTTCAGATAAATGGGCATGTGTGAGCTTACTAAGCTTTCCCCAAAGGTACATTATATTGAGCATCTTCCTCATGTTGACTCCCTCTCACAATTCAAATTGCATTCTTCAAAAAAAGTCTTGTTCTTTCAAGGGCTTACCTGATTCATTCAGGTCCACCAAGGATAATCTGTTTTTATTTTTTAATCTGAGTATAATAGATTTACAATGTTGTGTTAGTTTCAGGTATATAGTATAATGAGTCAGTTATACAAACACATATGTCTGCTCTTTTTGGGGTTATTTTGCCATATAGCAGGGGTCCCCAACTCCAGGATCTAATGCCTGATGATCTGAGGTGGAGCTGATACATGAACAAAAATAAAGTGCACAATAAATGAAATGTACTTGAATCATTCTGAAACCATCTCCCCTTCCACTAGGTCTATGGAAAAATTGTCTTCCACAAAAACCAGTCACTAGTGCCAAAAAAGTTGGTGACTGCTGCCATATAGGTCTTACAGTGTATTGAGTAGAGTTCTCTGTGCTACACAGTAGGTCCTTATTACTTATAAATATTATTTTACATATAGTAGTGTGTTTCTGTCAGTTCCAATCTCCCAACTTATTCTTCCCCCCTTCTTGTCCTGATAACCATAAGATTGTTTTCTACATGTGTAACACTATTTCTGTTTTATAAATAAGTTCATTTTTTTAGATTCCACATATAAACAATATCATATGATATTTTTCCTCTTCTGTCTGACTCCATTCAGTATGACAATCTCTAGATCCATCCATGTTGCTAGATTTGACATTATTTCATCTTTTTATGGCTTAGTAATGTTCTGTTGTATATATGTACTACATTTCCTTTATCTGGTCCTCTGTTGATGGACATTTAGATTGCTTCCATATCATATCAATAAATAGTGCTGCAATGAACATCGGGATGCATGTATTTTTTCAAATTATGATTTTCTCCAGATATTTGCCCTGGAGCGGGATTGCTGGATCATATGGTAGTTCTATATTTAGTTTTTAAAGGAACCTCCATACTGTTCTCTGTAATGGCTATACCAATTTACATTCCCACCAACACTGTAGGAGGGTTCCTTTTTCTCCAGATCTTCTCCAGCATTTACTGTTTGTAGACTTTTTGATGCTAGCCATTCTGACTAGTGTGAAGTAATATCTCATTGCAATTTTTATTTGCTTTTATCCAATAAATAGCAAAGTTGAGAAACTTTTCATGTGCTTTATGGCCATCTGCATGTCTTCTTTGAAGATATGCCTAAATAGATCTTCTGCCCATTTTTTGACTGCATCATTTGGGTTTTTTTTATATTGAGCTGCATGAACTGTTTATATATTTTGAGACTAATCCCTTGTTGTTCACTTTGTTTGCAAATATTTTCTGCCATGATATGGGTTCTCTTTTCATTTTTTTATAGTTTCCTTTGTTATGCAAAAGCTTTTAAGTTTAACTAGATCCCAGTTGTTTATTTTTATTTTCGTTCCTCTAAGAGGTGGATCCAGAAAGATCTGGCTGTGATTTATGTCAGTGAGTGTTCTGCATTTGAGTTTTATAGTATCCACACTTACATTTAGGCCTTTAATCCGTTTGTGGTTTACTTTTGTCTATGGTGTTAGAGGGTGTTCTAATGTCATACTTTTACACATATTTGTCTAGTTTTCCCAGGACCACTTATTGAAGAGACTGCATTTTTGCCATTGTATATTCTTGCCTCCTATGTCATAAATTAGCTGACCACAGGTGCATGAGAATCTCCTTCTTAAGATCAACTGATTGGGACCTTAATTACAGCTGTAAAACTCAGGGACTTAGGTTAGTGTTTGACCAAATAACTAAGAGATTGTGTCTACCAGGGCCAGGAATCTCAAAGTCCATCTCACTTCTACCTGCCACAAACTTAAACAGGATAAAGATTGATTTTTAAAAATTTGGTAAAAATCGGAACTCATTAGAAGAGAAGGCTTTGAAGAGTTTTACTACAAGAAATTCTTTCAAAGTAAGCTTTACATTTGAACTAGATGCTACTTATTATTTAGGAACTTCTCTACGGTCCTTGAGAGGTACATAGAAATGTTTCCAGGTCCCTGTAGCTTACATCAAACTTCATCAAAACTCAATCAACCTGCAGTGTGGGCAGGCTCACTGGGAATGTCATATCTCTGCTCCACGTGGGTGACTGGGATAGCTGCTGTAGCAGAACCGGATTCCCCCTAACAGTGGCCCAAGGCAGAGGTCCTGAGAGAGGCCCATGCAGAAGCTGTGTCACGTCTTCTAACACATGCCGGCCATTCTTGTAGCAGTCACAAAGCTTCCCAGATCCAAGGGGAGAGAATAGAGATGCCCTCTCTCAATGTGCAGAGGCAAATATTCCTGAGAGCCCATGGGGCCAGAATGCAACTGTAGTCAGTGTGAGGAATCAGAATCTGCCACTGAGACAAAAGGAAATCAATAGAGAAGTGAGAGCATCAACAATCCCTGCTCTGGATTGCCTTGTCATGGTCCTGATAAAATGCTACTCCACCCCAACCTCACACAAGCAGCTCGAACTTGATTTCACACCCAGGCTGTCTTGGAGCCCTCCTCGCCTTTGGACTGTTACATGAAGGCACTTCTGCTTTATCCTGCAGTAAACCAGGTGTCACCTAAATCAGTGACAACCACCACTTGAAACTGCTTCTCAAAGAATGCTACTCGGAGCTCCATTGTTTTTCTTTGTTGGCTGCAAATAATTTTTCTTTGAATCAAGCTTTGAAATATGGCAGAATGTGAGCCTTTTCATTTTCAAAACCTTGCAGCAGTAATAAAACAATGTCTGAACAAAGCAGGGATTCCCAGCATCCGCATACTGGAAGCTGAGATCTACACCCAGTTTCATGGTTTCCAGAATTCAAATGCACTTATGAATACACAGGAGATTCCATCTACATGTCACTCTAAGGGCAAATCTTTCTCTCCTTGCTTCAGTGAGTCTTCACTGAACAAGTATTTCTGGAGTAACTCACTCTTCATTCGTTCAAGAGTAACCCTGGGGTGCACGCCGGTCCTGCGGATGCAGCAGGGAGCAAAGTAGAAAGAACACAGCAAGCACCCCACCTGGACCTGAGAGGCACCACCTGGGCCAGATCCAACCTCAGCTGGACTTAAAGGCTGTCTATTCTACAAAGCCCTTTATTCACATCCAAACTCCCCTCCAGAGTTGCTACCCTCCCTTCAAGGCCTCCTGTTTGATTCCAGGCTCGTCGACATGTAATGGGCACACGGCTGTAGGCAATCTCTCCTCTGAACAGTTCAGGCCCACTAAATGATGGATCCTACTCTTTTCCTCCACTGCCATCTTCCTGCTGATCTATTATTGTTGCTGTTCAGTCACTAAGTTGTGTCAGAATCTTTTTGACACCATGAACTACAGCATACCAGGCTTCCCTGTCCTTCACTATCTCCTGGAGTTTGCTGAAACTTATGTCCATTGAGTCAGTGATGCTATCTATCTCATCCTCTGCCACCCTCTGTTCGTCTTGCCCTCAATCTTTCCTAGAATCAAAGTCTTTTCCAATGAGTTGGCTCTTCACATCAGGTGGCCATAATATTGTAGCTTCAGCTTCAGCATCAGTCCTTCCAGTGAACATTCGGGGTTGATGTCCTTTAGGATTGACTAGTTTGATCTCCTTGCTGTCCAAGGGACTCTTAAGAGTTTTCTCCAGCATCACAGTTTGAAAGCATCAACTCTTTGGAGCTCAGTCTTCTTTGTGGTCCAACTCTCACATCTGTACATGACTACTGGAAAGACCATAATAGTGAATAACTACACCACCATTGCTCTTACTGGGAAAGAAAAACTCTTCTCAAGTCCTTCCATAGGGAAGGAAAACATTTTTTCCCTCTACTTATCTTAAGTTCCTTAGCTGGAGCCCTGCAAATTAGAATGACAAAAAAAAAAAAAAAAAGAAGAAAGAAACAGATCAACAAGGGATTTCCCTGGTGGTAGAGTGGTTAAGGAAATGGCAATCCACTCATGTTCTTGCCTGGAGAATCCCAGGAATGGGGGAGCCTGGCGGGCTGCCATCTATGGGGTCACACAGAGTCGGACACAACTGAAGTGACTTAGCAGCAGCAGCAGAGGGGTTAAGGACTTTACACTTTCACTGCCAGAAACCTGGTTGGGGAACTAAGATCCCACATGCTGAGTAGTGTGGCCAAAAAAGAAAATTAAAAAACCACCAGAAAACAGATCAACAAGAAGAGAAGAGAGTAAATAGAGTTTATAATTGTGTGCAGCTTTCATACATGCAGGAGGAACTTGGAGATGAGTTACTCAAAGGCGTGATTACCACTTGTGGGCTTATATAGCATCTTCACAGAAGAACAATAGACTTGTAGAGAAGTGATGAGAGAAAGAGAAAGGAGTTGAACTCTGAGAAGGTAAATATATGGGGGACACTGGTGGAGTAAGTTTTGTCTGTACAGGACCATCTTGGTGCCATATTTCCATCTTCTTCACAGCCATAAAACTTTCCCAGGAGAGGGGATTTATGGCACTCTCATTTCCCAGAAGTTTCTGCTTGCAGTCAGATAAGGGAAGCTCTGGGAAGGCTTCTTTCTGCATCTGTTGATTCTCATTTGCCTCCAGCTTAAAAAAATCCTTATGCCAAATGGCATATATGGGCTGGCATGTCCCTGTCCTCTAAATTGCCATGACATTGCTCAATTTTCCTTGACAATGCCCCAAACCTGGAAGCCCTCTCTAAAGAGATGGCTGCCTCCTTGATCCTTCATTCATTCATGGGCCAGGAAGGCTGGTCACCTCCTTCTGCTTACTATCACCTCTGCTCAGACACTTTTGTCTCCTCTGGGACCACTCGTGTCCTTACTGATGCCGCCTCCTCACCGTGTCTGGGTGTGCTGGAGAGACCATGTCCACAGTCGTGACAGTGCTGCCGGATCCCACCTCTAGCCCTCCCTACGGAGGCACAGACATGTGAAGAAGAGATTTTGGGTCCTCCCGAACAGCCAACCAGCCAGGCAAGGCAACACTGAATGATCCTGTTGACACCCATACGATGTCCAGGAAGTGCCAAGTGAGCCCAGCGTGAATCCTGCCCCACGGGACTTGTGAGCATCATCATGGCCCTGCCACGCTCTACTGGCAGGTTACCACAAGTGATAGAGACAGAAGCGATGCGCAGTATCTGGAGTTCTGCAAAGCTGTGGTTTCTTAGGGACTGGCCTTTCTTCCTGAGCTGGGGCCATAGGGACGGGAAGTGGGAGGGGACATGCCTGCCCCACCACCTCCAGCCAGAAAGCTTGTGGCTTCCCACCTGATAGTGATTCGTCTTCCAAGAACAATTTTCCTATGAGCAGATTTCCTGGGTCTTGAGAGTTCTTAGGCTTAACAAAGCCGGGATACCCCTCAATTAACAGAAGTGTAAACTGAAACCCAGGGAGGGGAAGCTCCACGATAACACAGTAGGACTGGAACTAACCCTGCAAACTGACCTCCACTAGCACTTCCGGTCAGTTCCTATCCAGGTGGTCCATTCTAACCCAGGGATTCAGAGAAGGAATAAGCTTCCTTTAACATGTCTGTTTTGTTCCAACGTCTAAATTTAGCCCCTTAGGTTGGCAACTAGATGTGCTAGGCAGTCTCCAAGCAATACACCTGTGTTTCTCATTACAGCTTTCATCTCCATGGTTTCGACACTTCCCAACGTCTAGAACCAATTTCATTATCACGTCTCGATGACTTTAGCGGTGAGCTAAACATCAAGCAGGATAGTCACACAAATGTGTAGCATTCAGAATCTTACGTACTTATTCCCACTGTATGTTCTCTTCCCCAGACGACAAGGGGCCTAATTAAAATAGATTGAGGTAGATGGATTAATCTGTAGTAATAGACCCTTACCGAGATAAGACATCATATTCAAAACACGCTGTAGCTGTCAATGTAGCTCTATTTCTAATGTAGCCGTCAGTGTGTGGGATACTCAAAAAATATTCAAAAATATTAAATTGCTCAGATACCTGAAGAACACCCATTCAGAAACCCTAACAGCTTTTATTGAAAGTGTGTATGTTCTGAGCAGAGAATGTAAGAAGATGAAAACATCAGTGAGTCTGGTTTAGAAATATTCACAAAATAAGTGAGTGTGAAGTATAGCCTAAGCTTTTTCCTATGTCTCTGGGTCATCCTTTTGAACAGTTTTGTTGTCATGCCAAAACATTCTCGGAGACCATGGAGGTATATTTGCCACCTTATCTCGTGGTGGGAGATTCAAGGTGAGCTGGGAAGAATGTATTTGGCAATCGGAACATGGAGATGGTTCCTAGACTGAAAGAAAGAGATGATGCCTGGATACCATGGAGCCATCTCATGCTCTGAAGAGGATAAACAAATCAAAGATGCCGCTTCTAGGACTTCCAGTGGATAAGACTTGACTTTCCAAAGCAGGAGCTGTGGGTTCAATCCCTGATTGGGGGGCTAAGATCCTATATGTTTTGCAGTCAAAAAACCCAAAGATAAAACAATAAAAATTCAATAAAGACTTAAAAAAAAAAAAGGTCCACGTCAAAAAAACAAAAAAACCCAGCCACTTCCCTGTTTGTTATTTTGGAGCCTCATCCATAAAGTACCTGATCTCCCAGGGGTTTAGGAGTCTTATAGTACATTTATTAACTAGAATTTGTACGTGGATGGGGCCCTGCCCCTGGAGCAGCCCTGGTTGCTTGTCAGGCAGCCACCAGGAGGAGAAAGCAGGCTTGAGCCACCGGGTGGAGGAAGCATCTCTGGACACCTGGGGTCCCTGCACCAGTTTTCTCACGTCCTCCCCCTGAGCCACAGTCCACCAAGCACCCTTGAACCTTTTATCCTTATTTTAAGAATTATGCACCTTCATAGCTCTGTAGAGCAGCCATTTGAACTGCAACCTGGAATTGATTTTAATTTTACATTTCAGTTTGTTCTTTTTGAGTCTTTAGATTTCATAGGGAAAGTCATCCTTTGGTCTAGTAACTCTATTAACTCTCCCTCTAGAAGCTGAAATTTCTTATGACTCTGCAGGCTTACTTGGTAGACCCAGATCCTTTTTCTTGCTTTGTTTTTTTTTTTTTTTTTCCCCCCATTTCAGGGCATCTCTCAGCACTAGCACTTCAAGGATTCAAGGAACACGTTTTGGGAAACATTGGCTTAAAATAAAAGCCTCCAGTCATATTTGAGTCCTCTCAGAAAACTCCCAGTTCTCTTCTTTCTCTCAGCTTTAACCCCTACTTTCCCTGCCTCCCCAGACCTGATTCTTCCAAATGCCTTGGACATTTTTATCTTTAATTAAATCCTTCCTGAGCGGGCCTCCAGCTCTAGTGGATCAGGACCCATCAGCTCAGCAATATCCTTACTTTGATTGAAGCAGGCATCCTTTTGTTCTGCATTCAAATCCTCAGTAAATATCCACTGATTGATTGATCTTGTGAAGTCTGTGCATGTAGAAAATGTCAAGTGAACAACACTTGATTAACATAGTCACATAATCTTCCTCCCTTACTTCTCTGGTTGTCTCTAAGTTTTTCACTGGGCTGAGACCAATTTCATCACCATCTGACCGAAGCAATGAACCAGGCCTCTGATCTGGCTTCTGGAGGCAATTTGGATATTGCAACCAGAGGTCAGCTAACCCTTGGATGTTTGCTTTCAACCATCACAATGCCATTATTGCACAATGGAAAGTGTGACGCCTCTATTCACCACTCTTTCAGGGATTTCGCCTTACTTTACCCTGATGTGATTTAAAAAAGAAAACGATTATTTATTTGTTTGGCTGGGTGGGGTCTTAGTTTCACCATGAGGGATCTGGTTCCCTGACCGGGGATTGAACCTGGACTTCTTGCATTGGGAGCAAGGAGTCTTCACCACTAGACCACCAGGGAAGTCCCTGACATGTGATTTATCTTCTTTATGTCATCACCACATCTTCCATTGACTGTCTTCTCTCCTTAATTGAATGGGACATCTAAAAGAAACATCATATACTTAGAACAATGCCTTGCACAAAGTATGTCTTCAATAGAGTGGCAGAGGGCTTCCCTCGCAGTTTAGTGCTTAAGAATCCACTAGCCAATTCAGGGGACATAGGTTCAATTCCTGATACAGGAAGATCCCACATACCGCAGAGCGATTAAACCTGTGTGCCCCAACTTCTGAGCCACACACCACAACTACTGAACCCCAAGTGCCTAAAGCCCATGCTCTCCAACAAGAGAAGACCCACAATGAAGAATAGCCCTCACTCACCATAACCAGAGAAAGCCTGAGTGCAGCAATGAAGACCCAGTGCAGCCAAAAATAAAATATAAATAAATAAATCTTAAAAAAAAGAGAGAGGCAGACAGAGAGACAGCTCATAAGTATTAGATTTTAAAACGTGGAGCTTAACCAAAATTTTTCGTCCAAGCAGCAGGCATGCAGAGTCAGTGAGGTTTATTTCTGTTGAAAGCCTCAGATCTTAAAAGGAACAACTAAACCGAAATTCCCCCTCAACACACCAGGCATCCACAATAGTGAAGTTTATTTCTGTGTTAAAAGCCTCCAGCTCATGCCTGGCACCCCATGCATCCCAAGCTGTGACTAGAGAGATGTAGGTCACTGTTCACAATGGAGGTAAAAAATGAGTTAATGGTTTGGCTTAATCAAGAAATATGACCTTAATCCAGCCACTAATAAGATGAGCTCTGAGAATCACTATCTGGAAAAACAATAAACAAAACATTTTATGCTACAGTTACTCAGGAAAAAGAGTATCACCTCCAAGGGAACATTGGCCTTGATTTCTAAACAGGTCACTTTCCGTAAGTCTACTCCTGTTGGGTTGTAACTCACAGCCACATGCATGTCAGTTGGCATGGGTAAGGCTGGTGGTGGAGTCCTGGACGGTTAAATACAGGTGATGTATTAATATATCACAATGGTCATTGATGGTTGGCCCATCAGAGAAGGTAAACCTGACTTGGCATATCTGGCAAATTGGTGAAAAGGGGGTTGATTTGCAAATGCAGCGTTTTGCAGGCATTCCACGAGATGTCCTAACAAGAGGAATGGAAATACCCATTTTGACTTGAACTCTCATTGTAGGGTAAGGGAGTTAGAGAAGGCGAGGTTCAGAAGAAGAACGAGACCGGCACTTTACAGGAACAGATCACCTCTAATGAGGCGAGAAGGGGCAGCAGTCAGACTAGTGAGCTGCTGCACTAACCCAAGAAAAGAGTAAGTATACAGGCATGTATGTGGAAAGCTACTGTCTTAATGGGGCCTGTTCTTCTCCAAGGTTGTTCGGAGTAGTTATCTCTCAAATGGAGATCTGCCAGAGGCTGGACCAGCTGGGAGCTGGGCGTAATCAACCTTATTGTCCTTTTTTTTTTTCTTTCTTGGGTGAGAGAGTTCTTTGTTTTGCATAGACTGGTGGGGAGGACCGGAGTAGAGTTTTAACTCCAGGCTATTTTGAGCCATGTAACTTTCCTTCATTCATCCCAGCCCAGACCCCTCGACTCCTCAGTCTGAGTGAAAAGTGTGACTCTAGTCTTAAACCCTTGTTTAAACCAAACAGACCAGGAAGTAAAAGTTTCAGATCAAAATCTCAGCCAAATACACAGTCGTATTTGGAGCTTACTCTTAAAATCGATTTCTCTGGGACTTCCCTGGTGGTCCAGTGGCTAAGACTCTGAGCTCCCAATGCAGGGGGCCCAGGTTTGATCTCTGGTCAGGGAACTAGATCCCACGTGCTGCAACTAAGAGGTCACAGGCTTCAACTAAAAATCTCAAGTGCTACAAATGAGACCCAGTGCAGCCAATAAATAAAAGTAAATTTTATATATACATAAAAATTTGTTTGCCAAATCTACTCTGTATTTAATCTGACCAGTTTTTAGGGTATATTTCAGGTAGTGGGTTGAGTGATGGTTCCCACAAAGCAAATGCCCAGATCCTATCCCCCAGAATGTGTTGTTGCTCAGTCATGTCCAACTCTTGTGACCCCATGGACTATAGCCTCCCAGGCTCCTCTCTCCATGGGATTCTCCAGGCAAGAATACTGGAGTGGGATGCTATTTCCTTCTCCAAGGGAATCTTCCTGATCCAGGGATCGAACTCCTGTCTCTTGCTTTGGCAGGCAGATTCTTTACCATTGAGCCACCAGGGAAGCCAGATGTGAATGTGAGTTATTTGGGAAAAAGGTATTTTCAGGATGGGAAAAGGATCTTAGGATGAGATCATCTTGGGTTAGGGCAGGATGAAATCCAATGACTGGTATCTTTGTAAGAGACAGAAGAGAGACAGATACAGAGAAGGCTATGAGAAAAGAGAGGCAGAGGTAGGAATGTTGCAGCCACAAACTAAGGAACACCAGGAAACACCAGTAACTGGAAGAGGCGGGACGGACCTTCCCCTGGAGCCTCTGGAGAGAGTGTGGCACTGCCCACACCTTGATTTCATATTTCTGGCCTCCAGAACTGAGAGCAAAACTTTCTCTTTTTAATGTCACTCACTTTGTGGGGTTTTCCTAAAACAGCTCTAAGAAACTAAAATAGCCTGTGAGAAGTTTTACTTGTTGGGAAGGAAGGAAAGGAAGAGGTTGAGAATTGAAAGCTACCCCCAGAGTTTTATGGCTTTCGGTTTTGTTTTTGTTTTCCAAGTCAGTTTTTTAAAGACCTTCAAGGACATTAAAAGGATTTCCCTGGTGGTTCAGGTGGTAAAGCATCTGTCTACAATGCGGGAGACCTGGGTTCGATCCTTGGGTCGGGAAGATCCCCTGGAGAAGGAAATGGCAACCCACTCCAGTACTATTGCCTGGAAAATCCCATGGATGGAGGAGCCTGGTAGACTGCAGTCCACGGGGTCGCAAAGAGTCGGACACGACTGAGCGACTTCACTTTCAAGGACTTTAAAAGAGGATTTGAAGTGTTTGTCTCCAGGCGTCCACACCCATTCCTGAGAGCAGGGGAGAAGGGGGGTCATCTGTGCACTTTTTTCTTAGCTCCCCTGTGAAAATGTTTTGAGGTCTTGATGCATCTTGATATTCCCACTAAGGACTGTGTCCTCTCTCTTACAAGGTACTCACTTTCACTTTTCCTTTTTTTCTTGCTTGATTTTTCCTCTGTTGGTGATTCCCCATTAATTAGTGAAGAGGGTTGACTCTGAGTCACCATTCTATGTCTAGCCAGGGCAAATAAGATGTTAAGAGTTCAGCAATTTTCCTCCTTTGGAGGAAAGGAGAGATTTCTACTCTAGAGAATGCTCTGCTCCGAAGTATACACGGAGTGGGAGGTGGGAGTGAGGATGAGTGAGGTTCTTCAGAGTTTAGCCAAGATTCTTCTTTTCCCCAATTGCCCTTAGAGGGATAAGAATTATGTCTGTCTGTCTGTCTCCAGGCAGGACTTCTCTAATTTCAGATGACTAAATAACTGTGCTCTGCAAGGAGCTCAGATCAGTGCTCTGTGATCACCTAGAGGGGGTGTGTGTGGGAGAGATACTCAAGAGGGAGAGGATGTATGTACACAGATAGCTAATTCACTTTGCTGTGCAGCAGAAATGAATACAACATTGTAAAGCAACTATACTCCAATAATAAAATTTTTAAAAATAAATATAAAATTGAGAACACACACACACACAGAAGAAAGCCAACATTTATATGACATACTATGTGCAAAGCCCCCTATGTAGATAGTAAGTCAAATAAACTGCTTTTAAGTTGACTTCCCTGAAGGAGCAAAAGAAAGAATGATCAAGCTCTGCAATGTGGAGGGGGGAGGGGAGACCGGGGAGAGGGGAGAGAACTAGGCCCTAAGGCCCCAGGCATAACCCCAGCAATACCTGAACCACAGATGACCATGTTAGTGAACAAGCCTGAGTCTCAGGTTCACCATGTGTACGCTGGACCCTGGGGGCCTTGAGTTTGGACTTGATCTGCTTGTCTGCCTCCCGTCATCCATGGGCATGGAGTGGGACCCTTAGAACTCAGCTGTGAAGCGTGACTCTCAGAAAGATTCTCCCTCTCTGCCTCTCCTTTCTCATTAACATCCTTCTGTGGTCCATTTTTACCAAACAGAAGCAAAGGAGAAAGAAGGATCGAGAGAGAAAGAGAGAGAGAGAGACCCAAAACCACCATGTTGGCACTGAAATGGCAAATTTTTATGCAGAAGAAAGTTATTTCTTTACTAGAAGGTAGAACTCTTACAGATATGGAAATTGAACCTAATTAAAATGGCTTTTTCAATTTCTTTTTAAGGCTTTCTTTTTATGATTACTGCGGTTTGAAGAGAATATGCTGGGATGTTTCTCATGCAGAGTCACAAGTGTTTGCTGGAAAAGAGGCCACTGACCCACAGAATCCCACTTAAACCCTTTCACAGTGTAATCCATACTCCCCTCCTAGTCCAGGGAAAATAGCCAGAGTCTCTGGGTATGTCTATATTAATCTAAGAGGCCTGACTGATGGCTGGTGCCCAACTCTCCTTGAATTATGGTCAGTTTGGGTTTGTACCCTAGTCAGCATCCATGCAGCTACGTTTATAAACCTAAGATGTAAAGTCCTCTCTGCTGTCTCTAGGTCTGGCCACAGAGAATTCAATGTCTACAGCATTTTCAGTTTGTTTTTCCTTCAGCTTAATTCATTGGTACAAGAAGAAATATGTCAAGTTGTACATTATCTTTAGACTTCACGCCTTTTCTGTAAGGCTGAAATGTTCCCAGATGCCAACAATTCTTTAGACGGTTTACTCAGATTGACACAGCAAGAGAATTATTTTTCGTTGTAGAAAATCCATCTAAACCATTTACAGAAGAATTTGTTATCTGTGGGTTGGTGGTAAAGAATCTGCCTGGCAAGCAGGAGATGCAGGTTTGATCCCTGAGTGGGGAAGATCCCCTGGAGAAGGCAACCCACTCCAGTATTCTTGCCTGGAGATTTCCATGGACAGAGGAGCAGGGCGGGCTCCTGGGGTCACAAAGAGTCAGACATGATTAAGCGACTAAACAACAGCAACAACAAAAATTGCTGTCTGTTGTGTTACATCTTTGGTAAGGAAAGCTGTTTTCTGTCAATAACTAAAGCAGTAGGTGGACTTCCCTGGTGATCCAGTGGTTAAGAATCCACCAGTTAATACTGAGGACATGGGTTCCATTACTGGTCCAGAAAGATTCCATGTGCTTGGGACAGCTAAACCAGAGCGCCACAACTAGTGAAGCCCACACACCCTAGAGCCGGTGCTCTGCACAAGAGAAGCCGTCACGGTGAGAGTCCAGAGCACTGCAACTAGAGGAAGCTCACACGCAGCAACAAAGACCCAGTGAAGCCAAATACAAACAAACAAACAAATAAATAAAACTGAATCTGTGGAGTAGGGATGTGGGTATAATTGCCTTGCACCCCATCCAAGGGGACAGATGCCCTCTCCAAGGCCTTCCCACCTCACCCATGGTGAATCTTTCCCCCATCCTGCTGGCTCACTGAGCTATCATTCTTGCCTCTCATCACTGTGCAGAGAAAATAAAAGAATTTATTTCTGATATCTTTGAGCTTTTTTTTTTTGGCGGGGGGAGGTGGTGATTGTTAAAGTTACTAGGTGTAATAAGTACTTCTATTTCTTGTGTGCCCTTTTCTACCATAAAGTCTCCTGAAACCTCCAATCAGGAAGACTCACTGCCTAATGGCATACTTTTGACTTCACGTAACATTTGAGTGTGTCCCATAGAGATTTCACTGAACTCCTATTACCGAGTAGTCAACAACAGTAAAATCGCCAGTAAATTTTGGAACACATTTCTAGGCAAAAATGCTTACAAGACAAAATCATTGCAATAGTCATTTTTCTTTATGAAGAGTAAAAGTTAAACAAGCACAACACTAAATCTAAACATTTATTCAGCAATTCCAAAGGCATTTTGACTCTGCTCCGGACTTAGTGAAACACTGCCATTTTCCTTATTGTGGATGTTTAGTTAGTTAGAGGCTATTCACAGGGAAAGTCAGTGTGGGGACCTGGGGGTAGATTTTGTTTCCAAAGAAGGCTTCAGCATCCCCTTTGCTCTTCCTCAGTGGGAGGGTGTCACCCATCAGAGGGTAGATTTGAGTCCTCCCCTTTGCATCTCAGCTGGCCCAGGACAGACTTTGACCATGAGAATGCAGAAGACGGGGCTTTGGAAATGCTGTGCTCCTCTTCCTCCCTCCATAAAGAGTCATGCGGAGAGAGAGAGAGAGATCCAGCCAACCCCAGGTGTCAACCACCACAAAGCCAGGTTCTCCAGTGCCAGCCCCCAGGGATCTCAGCCTACCAACCCAACGTGGAGCAGGACTACCCACCTGAATCCTGCCCTGGATCCAGACCTACAGGATTTTGCACAAATAAAATGGTTTTTACCTGAAACCACCAAGTCTGGGTGGACTGTCACCCGGTGAAACAGCCAGTGACCTGATGTCGCTGGGATCTCAGCAGCCAGCAGTAACTGGTGTCGGGGCACAGCAGAGAGTGAAGCATGAACAGCTGGGTCAAAGGGCACCTTCTGCTATCACAGGCCCACACCCCAGAGGAGCCTGGAAGCAGTCACTGCGTGGCAGGCAGGGGGGAGCTTGTATTCTAAGACCTGAACCATACAGGTGGTTTCTAAAATAGGCAGGGATGCAGAGAGCAGAACAAAGGCCTTAGGTCAGAGATGCCAGGGGACACAGATCCAACCCCACAGAGCTGAAGGGAAGGGACTTGTAACACCCTTCATAGGGCCAGAATGTGTCTTAGCAACTGAGTCATGCAGATAGGAGAGAAAGGCCCAGCTCCCCTCAATCCATGGAGTACACTAAGGAGTTGGAAACAAACCCTCACGTGATAGTCACATGATTCTGATAAATGTTCCAAGAGCATTCCATGGGGAAAGAATTGCCCCTTCAACAAATGGTGCTGGGACAATTGAACATCCACACGCAATAAAATAAGTTGAACACTTACCAAACTCTGCAAAAATTAACTCAAGATGACTCACAGACCTAAATACGAGAGCTAAAACTATTAAACTCTTCAAAGAAAACATAGGAAGACATCTTTGTGACTTTGTTATAGGAGCTAGTTTCTTAGATATAACACCAAAAAAGGAACAAGAGAAAAACTAGATGAATTAGACCACATCAAAATGATAGGCACTATCATATATGATATCACTAAGCAAAGGAAAAGACAACTCAGAGAATGGGAGAAAATTTTATAAAATCATAAATCAGATATTCAAGTTGTATCTAGAACAGATAAAGAGCTCCTACAACTCAATAAGAAAAAGACAAATAACCCAATTAAAAACTAGACACAAGATTTGAACAGACATTTCTCCAAAGACATAGTCAACAAGCTCATGAGGAGATGTTCAACATCATCAAGTCATTGTTGTTGTTCAGTTGCCAAGTCGTGCTTGACTCTTTGCAATACCATGGATTGCAGCACACCAGGCTCCCCTGTCCCTCACCATCTCCTGGAGTTTGCCTAAGTTCGTGTCTATCGAATTGGGATGCCATACAACCATCTCATCCCCTGTTGCCCTCTTCTGCCTTCAATCTTTCCCATCATCAGGGTCTTATTCAGTGAATCAGCTGTTCACATCAGGTGACCAAAGTAATGGATCTTCAGCTTCAGCATCAGTCCTTTCAGTGAATATTCAAGGTTGATTTCCTTTAAGATTCACTTGGTATTGATCTCCTTGTCATTAGGGATCTGCCAATCACACTCACAGTAAGAATACTTCACTCACACTCACTGGAGTGAACAGAAGGATGGAACGAATGCTGGCAAGAATGTAGAGAAGTTGGTACCTTCATGTGGTGGTGGTAGAAATGTAAAATAGTGCCTAAGTTGGGGGGTGAATGAGGATTGAAAGCTGATCCATCCAGGAAGGATGGAAGTTAATCACCCGACAACACTAGACCCAGATCAGTCCTGAGACACAACAAAGGAATCTGTTGCAAGTAGCTCATATTCCATCAATTTACCCATGTATTTATCTTCCTGCAATTTGTGACTCCTAAAAAATCCTTTCCTTTGTCTTGCCACTTCTCTAAAAATGTATTACTGATTTTTAGAGATGCAATATAAGCCCTGGTTACCTCTTGGAGTCACTCATCTCTGAGTGCTCTAGCCTGTGTGAACTTCTCTTTCTCTTGTTAATCTGTCTTTTGTTAGTCTAATTCATGGAGTCCCAGCTAATGAATCTAAAATAGGTAGAGGGAAAACTGTTTTTTTTTTTTTCTCTCCTAAATGTATATAAAGTTGTGAAATGAAATATTTCTGTGAAATGAAATATTTTCTTCTATACCAGTAAACAAACCATGTCACAGACATCAGGGATTCCAGCCTTCCAAAGGCAAATTTCTGAGCCCAGGTAAAACAATACCAGCTACTCTGCAGTGAGGAGCCACTTCCTCCTGTAAGTGCTGAGGAGTTGGAGTGGGGGGGTGGGAGAGGGAGGGGGATAGGCGATAGTGCAAGAGGCAGAAATTCACCACATCCGCCACCCCTTACGGTAAACCAGGAATTCAGGATTGCTGAGGTCCAGTCACAGAGTTGTGTCTGACTCTTTGGGACCCCATGGACTGCACCACACCAGGCTTCCCTGTCCTTCACTATCTCTTGGAGTTTGCTCAGATTCATGTCCAGTGAGTTGATGATGCCATCCAGTCAGCTCATCCTGTGTCACCCCCTTCTCCTCCTGCCTTCAATGCTCCCCAGCATCAGGATCTTTTCCAATGAGTCGGTTCTTTGCATCAGGTGGCCAAAGTAATGGAGCTTCAGCTTCAGCATCAGTCCTTCCTACGAATATTCAGGTTGCTTTCCTTCAGGATTGACTCGTTTGATCTCCTTGCAGTCCAAGGGACTCTCAAGTCTTCTCCAACACTACAGTTCGAAAGCATCAATTCTTCGGTGCTCAGCCTTCTTTGTGGTTCAACTCTCACATCTGTACATGACTACTGGAAAAACAATAGCTTTGACTGGAGAAAACTTTGTCAGCAAAATGACGTCTCTCCTTTTTAATATGCTGTCTCGGTTTGTCATAGCTTTTCTTCCAAGGAGCAAGGGTGGAAGAAAATAATTTCATGACTGCAGTCATCATCTGCAGTGATTTTTGAAGCCCAAGAAAGTAAATTCTACCACTGTTTCCATTTTTCCCCATCTATTTGCCAAGAAGTGATGGGACTGGAATTAAGGATGAGAACAACCAAAAAGCAGGATTTGACCCCAGATAGCTGAGATGCATATGAAAGAAATGATTTCAGTAAGTCTGATCAGTTGCATTTTCCCATACATAGAAGAGTACTAGATCCCTTAATGTGAGAGATCTAGTTTTCCTTAATTAACAGTAATCTTTTAATATTCAGATTACCTGCCCCTTTGTGCAAACTTCTATATAGCCTGGCTCCTCCACTCCCCTTAGGAATCAGTTTCCTGGGGTCACCTGAGATGCTATCTCCTGGGCTTGAAGTCCTCATGATTCTCATCAAATACACCTCTCAACTTTTAGGTCACATGCATTTTTTTTTTCAGTTGACAAAGTTTATTGTCAGGGAGTGGAAAATTCCTATCCCTCTTGAGTTCTAGTGCCCGAATTAATAATAAAATTGACACAAGACAGGATAACAGGAGAAAAACAAACAAATTTTAATTTCTACACACACAGGTCTCATAGAAATGGAATCTGAGAAGTAACCAAGGCAGACAGCTTTCATACTTTTTAGACAAAGAAAAAATAAATTTGTGAAGAATTGTCAGGACAAAGAAATTTAGGCTTTGGGTGCTTAAATAGTGAAGAATCTAGAGTTTTGACTTGAAGCAGTGAGTTAAATAAGGTTTGTTTAGATAGGCGTGAATTCCCTATCTCTACTGATAAGGGTGTTCTACCTCCCTATGCAGGGAGTATACCTTTCATACGAGACATTAATTTCCTGCTTTCAGGGAGACAGAAAGGAGGATCATTGTGTCTCTCTTGCAAAGGCTGTTTTTTAAGTAACTTTAATTCAAAATAATCAATATGCCATTGAGGCATATTTGGGGACAGCCTAAATATCTCTGATGAAAGTGAAAGAGGAGAGCGAAAAAGTTGGCTTAAAACTCAACATTCAGAAAACTAAGATCATGGCATCCAGTCCCATCACTTCATGGCAAATAGATGGAGAAACAGTGGAAACAGTGGCAGACTTTATTTTTGGGGGGTTCCAAAATCACTGCAGATGGTGACTGCAGCCATGAAATTAAAAGACACTTGCTCCTTGGAAGAAAAGTTATGACCAACCTAGACAGCATAGTAAAAAGCAGAGACATTCTCTTGCCAACAGAGGTCCATCTAGTTAAGTCTATGGTTTTTCCAGTAGTCATGTATGGATGTGAGAGTTGGAAGGCTAAGTGCTGAAGAATTGATGCTTTTGAACTATGGTGTTGGAAAAGACTCTTGAGAGTCGTTCGGGCTGCAAGGAGATCCATCCAGTCCATCCTAAAGGAAATCAGGCCTGAATGTTCATTGGAAGGACTGATGTTGAAGCTGAAACTCCAATACTTTGGCCACCTGATGCAAAGAACTGACTTGTTTGAAAAGACCCTGATGCTGGGAAAGATTGAAGGCAGGAGGAGAAGGGGACCACAGAGGATGAGATGGTTGGATGGCATCACCGACTCAATGGGCATGAGTTTGAGTTGAAGGAGGAAACAGACAGAGCTGGACTCCATCTTAGGCCAGGCTGCGAACATTAGGCTACATGCTTGGTCACCCTCTCAATGGACTCTGAACTTTGTGCCCGGTGTCTATAGAAGTGGCATACCAAAGGAAAACCAGACCCCCCCGGACGAAAGAGCCTCAGGACTTGTACTTGGACTCTCAGTTGCTTAAAAGAATATGCTAATTATCTCTGTAACAGAACAAAGTTGTAAATTCCATTATGTTTATCGGGATATGACCGCAGGCCTATTGATAAATATCCACTGTTTATCTAGTCTTGTGACACATGAATCATGGGTTAACTTTAATCGTATCTCTCTTTTACCTTGTCCAGACTAGTTTCAAGGAATTTGGGGAGGTGGGTTTGAGCAAGTACACTTAGGGTATATTAAGTTTTCACAAAAACTGGTCAGGGTCCTTGGCTAAGAGGAGACTCTGCCTTGGGCCCGCCGGTGTAATAAACTGCACTCCACTATCTGCATTGTCCTTCTGAGTGAGTTTGTTTGCCGGAACGCATGGCTACAGCAGAGTAAGCTCTGGGAATTGGTGATGGACAGGGAGGCCTGGTGTGCTGCAGTTCATGGGGTCACAAAGAGTCAGACACGACTGAGTGACTGAACTGAACTGAAATATCTCAGTAAAGCTTTTAGAAAACCAAATAACCAGGCCCATCTATGAGAAAAGAGAAGAACCAAGATAGGGACTAGAATCATGAGGACTGAAAACAATTCAGATCTCCCCCTGCCTCCTAGTTATGAGGGCCAGCATCATACTACAATGGTGAGAAATTTCGGTTAACTTGTCTAGTTAGTAAATAAAAGGCAGGACCTAAGAAAATGGTTTTAACATAGTAAAGGAAATGAATGATTTACTAACTTGTTTAATAGCATGCTTAAAAATATATATATATTTCTTCTTTTAAGAAAATTTTGGCCGAACCCCACAGCATGTGGGACCTTATTTCCCCAACCAGGATTGAACCTGCATTCCCTGTGTTGGAAGGCAGCGTGTTAACCACTGGACTACTAGGAAAGTCCCATAAAATGCTTTGTTGTTAAGTATTTTATTTATCACATGTTTCAATAAGTTGACCACCCAATAATGATAGGGAAAGACATGTAATACAATTATAGTTTGCCTGAGGATTTTTTTAAATGTGCAGCAGAGAAAAACATCTAAACTCAAAGTGGAAAAGTCAGTGTGAACTCACAGAAACATTCCTCCTGCTGAAAAAATTGTCTCAGCATCCACTATAGCGTTTCGGCCTACCATAGCTCATGTATACCCTGAACACCCATCCTGTGTTTCCAATTCTGTTCTCCCCTAGAAGAATCCAGGGCATCTTGGAGAATAGCTGAGTACATGTCTCAGGGCACAGAAAACTCACAGGAGACCTGGAATACCTGTTGCTGCCAGGAAGCTAAGATGTTTTCAAGGATGGCAATAGGATGCTAAAAGGACAAAGGACTGCTCTTAGAAACTCCCAGTGACTATACTGTGATCTTTGACTATCAAAAAGCTTTTCCCATGCCATGGAGCCACTAAACCCATATGCCACAACTGCTAAACCCACATGCCACACAACTGCTAAAGCCTGCATGCCTCAGGCCCTACAACAGGAGAAGCTACCACAATGAGAAGCCCCACATACAGCAACTAGAGAATAGCCCCCAGTCTCTGAAACTAGAGAGAGCCTGAATGCAGCATTGAAGACCCAATGCAACCAAAACTAAAATAAATAAATTTTTTTGGAAAAAGCTTTTCCCTTTAATTGAGAGAAATTAAATTATAAAAAGTAGTATATAAGCAAACCAGAAGCTTGTAAGCATACTGTGCTATCAAACTTTTAGGTTTTTTCAATCAGATAGGTCTAGAAACGTAAATCATCCAACTTTCCTCCCCTGCTTATCACTGAAAGAAGAAAAAGCTCAAACAAATCTATTTTAACTCTTCTGCTACCTCTGTGAACGTAACTGCAGCGTCAGAGAACTAGCCCACCTTGGCAAGTAGACAGGCTGTTCCCGCCACATAAACATGCGGTCTAGACCTACTTATGCTGTTTGTGTAAGCACTTGCTGAAGCTAAACTGGGTCAATGGTGTTATCTACGTAGAACAAAAGACAAGTCTCTGGTTATCCCTCATTAGATGTCTCTGCAGCCTTCAGGAAAACACAGTCATTGTTAGAAAAAAGAGTGTTGGCCAATATTAGTATTGGCTCAGCTGGGATTGGATTCAGTTCCCTGTGGCCCAGAGACAGCCCTCGCTTTTGTTCCTCCACAGTCAGCAGTGTCTGGAGCTCCTCCTGCTTCCAGGAACTAATGACAGGCAGAATCTACAGGGAAGGCTGGTGTCTTGCCTGCTCCTCCCTCTGAGCCACTGTTTCTCCTTCCAGGAAACTGTCCTGCAGTTACACAAGGTGACCTCTAAGAAAGACAGTGTTGGAATACGGGTGTGTGTGCCTACACGTTTTTTTTCCCAGCTGGGTGAGACCACTGCCCAAAAGCAACAGGCTTTCTTTACAAATTTGGTGAAATTAAAACCATTTCTGAAGTCCGACACTCATCTCATCCTTCCCTTCCCTACCTCTTGCCATGAATGTCATCCCTCCTGGCCCTTGATACTCTATTTTAATGTTAAAAAGTATGATTCTACATTATTATCGTTATCCCATTTCATTATTTAATTAGCTCATCTTTGTTGTACATATTTTGCAGGGTATGTCATGGGTCTACTGTTTCAAAATACATTCAAACTACCAGACTATAGAAGGAAAAAGGAAAAGCAGCAGCTTCTGCTTACGCAGCTATGTTCTGTCAGGACAGTATTTTCAGCTCACACTGGAAACATAAGCAGGAGAGACGACTGGGTCTGGGGAGGGCTTTCTCAGATGTAATCTCCCCTGTCCCAGACATCCTGTGTGTACCCACCTTCTAATACATGCAAACAGCGTACCTCCCTGTGCCTAAATGCGGTGGCAATTAACCAAGGGCATTCGTTAGAATGTGAAGAGAAATTTAAAAATGGAAATTTCTCATATTAATTCATCTTACAAATGATTGATTGAAGGAAAGCTATAAAAATGAGGAAGCTGTTTTTTGTTTGTCTTTTTTTTTCAATATTCATTTTCATTTGTTTATTTATTTGGCTGTTCCAGGTCTGGTATTCATCTTCATTGCAGCATATAGTAGTTGCATCATGTGGGATCCAGTTCTCTAACCAGGATCAAACCCAGGGTCCCCTGCATTGCAAGCCTGGAGTCTTAACCACTGGACTACCAGGGAAGTCCCAAAGTGACGAAATTTTTTTGGAGACTTTGGGGATTCCGTGCATGAGCAGGGTTTCCCAGGTGGCGATAATGGTAAGGAACGTACCTGCCAATGCAGGAGACGTAAGAATCCCAGATTCAATCCAGGGCCAGGAAAATCCCCTGGAGGAGGACATGGCAACCCACTCCAGTATTCTTGCCTGGAGAATCCCATGGATTCTGGGGCTCTGGCAGTCTACAGTCCATTGGCTTGCAAAAAGTAAGACACGATTGAAGTGACTTAGCATGCATGCACGTGCAAGAGGAACACTCTTTTAAACTCTCCTTTGGGATATAGTTTTCATACTTTGTATTTACCAAAGTATAGAAGTTAGCAAATAAAATTATTTTTGCAAAACTCTTGTTTTATTCCAGTCATGCACATGTATTTGAGTGCACACTATATTTGTATTTATTTTTTTAATGTTTGAAAAGCATTGCAGTGTTCTGTGGCTTCTTTCAGATTCATCAAAATTGTGACATGTGACTCTCAGTACATCTCTTCACTCTAACTGCCAACATCTGGATGATTTCAGGGTTCACAGGTCAATTGAGTAGCTTGTTCTTATAGTTCCTTAACTCCAGATATATTCATTTCCATTTCAATTCATTTAGCCGGTTCCATAGCTAAAAATCCTAGGGATGATCAGTTCTTAGGAATAGTTGCCCTTTTGAAACTATAAACTCTTAAGTTTACTCTCCAAACAGCCCCCTAGCATTTCACATTCCTTGCACCATGTCTTAGCCCATGCGGGCTGCTATGGACTAAGCAGCCATAAACTGGGCAGCTTATTAAAAATGGAATTTTTTCTCATGATCCTGGAAACTGAAAGTCCATGATTGAGGTGCCCACAGATTTGTTGGCTGGTAAGGGCTCACTTCCTGGTTCATAGACAGACATCTCCACACAGAACCCTCACATGATAGAAGGGGAGAGGGGGCTCTCTAGGATCCCTTTTATAAGAAGGTCAATCCCATTCATGAGGGCTTCATCCTCAAGACCCAGTCACTTCCCAAAGGCCCTACTTCCTAATATCATCACGTTGGGATTAGGATTTCAGCGAACGAATTTAGGGGGGTTGGGAGCAAATGCAAACATTCAGTCCATAACACCCTACCACATCCCAGCATTGATTTGGAGCTCACATGCCCTTTGACATTTCCTTTCTGTCCCTGCCAATTATCTATGTCCTCTTGTTCCTGCCCCTTGTTCCTTTCCTTACCTCATTGATCACCCCAGATCCTGTGACCAATGACATCAACTTCTTTTCCATCTGTATCCACTATGCCCTTACCTCCTTATCATACAGTCTCCTAACTTTGAGTCAGTCTGCAGCTGACCCTCCATTTGGATGCAAGCACCGAGGAGTATAACCAAGCAAATGGTGTTACTACAAATGAGGGTCACGTTTTTCCTGATCAATTGGTGTCCCTCAGCCTCTTGCATTTGACCTGAGTCCTACCTGACAGAGAAAATAGATCCAATCGGTTCTCCATTCCACGCTTGCAAACACGCTGACATTCTCTTTCTTTTTAAAATGACCTCAGATCCAAGATTCATCCTCCACCTGCACTCTGAGTCACACCCCCTCATCTTTTGCTCCATCTTCCTTTCCTTCTATTTTTAACCTCCTGTTCTCTACTACTTACCTCCTCTCAGGCTATGAATGTTTTCACATCTTCATTAAAATGCTCCCCACCCAATTTTGCAGCTACCATCTAAAGCCCAGTACCTCTCTGTTGCTTTGCAATGAACACACACACCCGGTTCATTTGGTCTCCCAATCTCTCCTCAGCACCCAGAAATTGGGCCTTTGTCCCTACAACTCCATGGAAGCTCTTCTTGTCAAGGTTACCAATTATTTCTATCTGAAAGAAATTTCTGTCTGTCCTTCTAGTTCCTTCTGGCTGGTCTAAGAATTAAATTGATGTGAGACAAGTTAAGTGGAGAAAAAAAACTGAACAAATAATTTAATAACATGTACACATGGGAAAGATCCAGGAAAACTGAGTAACTCACCAAAACTGTCGAAACCCTCACACAAGTACCATCATCAGCTAGAGACAAAAGCGGATGTTGGGGTAGTGGTTTGGGACTTCAGAGGGAAGGAAGGCAACTCAGAGATAGGAAAACAAATGTTTGCTGGGCTAACTCTAACCCTGCAGAGACAATGGGACACAGAGTGAACTCTGACCTCTAGGCTCTGCCTAGAGTTCCAGCCACCACACCTAAACTGTATTCTGTGCAGGTATCTCTGGTGACAGCTCAATTCTGGGGACAAGCCCTCTACTTAAATTATTTCAGGCAGTTAGGGAGAAGGTTAAACTTTCTCCTTGAGTCTTGTGGGCCTTGATTATTTTAGCTAGAATAATCAGCATGCTAAAGGGACCTTCTGGGGTGGCAAGTTTTGCTCCCCGACACGTCCTTGTAGTCAAATCCATACAAACTTTTCTGTTTATGTATCATTCATTCTATCTATCCAAGCATCTATCATTCCAAGCATTTGGAATTCTCTATCACTGCCACTGTCTTGGATCATTCTCCTCTGACTTCTGTGACTCTACTCTTTCTGTTTTTCTGCCTCAAATATTGGCCATCTATCTTCATTATTAGTTTCCTGCTGTTGTGAGTACTTTAAAAGTAAGATTGAAATATAGTTTAGTTTGAGAACAGAAGGAAAGAGCACATGTGAATTGAATTGACCAAGAGTTAATTCTTCTCCATAAAAATATCCTCAAGATTTTCTTTTTTTTTTTTTTTGGACTTCCTTGGTGGTCCAGTGGTTAGCAATCTGCCTTCCAACCCAGGGGACACATGTTTGATCCTTGGACCAGGAATATCCCACCTGATGAAGGACAACTAAGCCCATACACCATAACTACTTAGCTGGTGTGCCCGACAGCCCAGGCTGTGGAATAAGAGAAGCCACTGCAATGAGGGGCCACCGCAATGAGAAGCCCACCCAACAAAAGAGTAGCCCATGCTTACTGCAACTAGAGAAAGCCCACACAACAAGGACTCAGTGAAGCCAAAATAAATAAATAATTTTTTAAAATAAAGATTACTTTTGGAATAGACAAGCTGATTTCAAAATTTATATGAAAAAATGAACAAACCAGAATAACCAATGGAATAAAATCTTAAGAAGCCGGACAATGAAGTGAAAATAATGGTCTTACCAGATATTAAAGCATATTTATAAAGCCTCAGTAATTACAACAGAATGATATCAGCGCATGAATAGATAGAACAGTGAACTGGAATAGGAAAGCGACTCATTGCGACCCCATGGGCCATTCCCTTCTCCAGGGGATTTTTCTTTTTTTTTTTTCCCCAGGGGATTTTTCTGACCCAGGGATCAAACCCAAGTCTCCTGCACTGTAGCTAGATTCTTTACCATCTGAGCCACCAGGGAAGCCCCTCAGAATAGCAAAGCTGGATCCAAATACAATACACATGGGAAATCAATTTGTGATAAAAAGGTCAAATAATGGCATAATGATAGACTACTCTAAATTTTTTAATACCCCTTTTCCTTTATTTTCTCTCTTGGGCTGTCTTTTTGTCTCCTTTCCTTGGTCTATAGATACACTTAAGTGTCTCTTTTTTTTTCTTTTTTTTTTTTTTTGTCTCTTATTAAATATCAGAAGACAACACTCCCTCTCTTCCTGTATCATCTTAGTTAACCACCCTTTCTCTTATACTTTGCAGCTAAGTTCTCTTGAAAGAATAGTTTTTTACACAGTCTCCACTTCTTCCCCTTGAAAAAACATTAAAAAAATTTATATTGGTTTATTTTTAGTTATGAAGCAAAACGATAATACAGAAGACTACGTAGTTTAATAACTTGAAATATAAAAAGGTTGTAATTAATACTTGCTATCTTGAGAATGGAATACAAGGATCTTTTATAGTCAAAATCTGTACTATTCAGTACAGTGGCCACGAACCACATGTGGCTACTGAACCCTTGAATGTGGCTAGTCTGAGTTGAAATGTGCTATAAGACACGCACTGGATTTTGAAGTTTTAGTGAAAAAAGAGAATGTAAAATAACTCTTTACTAACCCTTTCTGCTGATTACATATCAAAACAATAACATTTTGATATATTATTTAAAATGAAAATTTATTAAAATTAATTTCACATGTTTCTATTTCTTTTTAAAGTGTCTGCAAGAAAGGTTTAAATTACATCTGTGGATGGCATTTTACTTATGTATAGTGGACTACTTATGGTTTAAAAAATTTATGTATGGTTTTAATTTTGCAATGGTGAGCATATATTATTTTCACATTGAAGCTAAATGTTTTCATTTCTTACTGTTTTATTGTGGTTAAAAAAATACATGTAACATAAAATTTACTGTATTAGTCAGTTTTAAGTGTACAGTACAGTAGTTACTTTATGCACCTTATTGTGTAACAGATCTTGCCCTTAAAATTGGTATAGTGCAGGGCTTTTTAAAGCAAGCTTTTTGGGTCACACCCCCCGAATTAACTCATCTGGTCCATTCTCATAGGTTTCACATCTATTTGCTCCTCAGACACCTAAAGCTGCATATATGCAACTCTGACTTTCCTGTCCCCACCTCTTGCTAAGCCCACTTCTCTCACCTGCTTAATCCTGTGTGCCTTCTGCCCCCGACACATACTAACTCTACTGTCATATCAATAATACCCAACTAGTTTCTAGGAGTGAGCCAAGAAGCCTCTTTCTTGTGCCCACTTCTATTTGTCCCCTGGGGGGTTACCTACTCTCCTTCCTAAAGAGTTCTCAAATTAGTCCATTTTCTTCATCCCTGTAGCCATTGGTCTAGTTCAGACCTCTATTCTCTCATCTACTGAGAAGTCGTCTCTTAACTGGCATCTGAGGTTGTTTTTTTACACCTAATATCATTATGTGAATAAAATACAGGAGCCATACAAAATTTCCCATGTAATTTTTAAGGTAATAACCCAAGTAGTATTTTATAGAATCTTCATATAAATAGCAGTTCAATAGTATTTTCTCAGCACTTACTTTATGCCTTGCATCAGGCTGGGCTGAGGGATGCCAAGATCAAAAAGACCCTTTCTTTCCCCAAGAATGTCACAAACTGACATTTATCTTCCCGACCCAGGGATGGAACCTGGGTCTCCTGCATCGCAGTCAGATTCTTTACTATCTGAGCCACCAAGAAAGCTCAATTGACATATAAACACTTTTTAAAAAAAACGTATTTTATTGTGTCTTGCACTAACTGCAGTGGGACATTTGCAGGAAGTAGTAAATACCCAATTCTCTCAGATTCATCCTCCATTCTGGTGCCAGAGGATCTTTCTAGATCCCATCTCCCACAGGATAAAGGCCAACCTCCCTAACTCCACTAGCTGGATCCCCCACAACCTGGACTTTCATCCCCTTCTTTGTCCCTCTTGCCCCTATTTTTCAGCCATACTAGGTTTCGCCATGTTTCCAGGCCTTTGTATATGCTTTTCTGCCAAAATAAAAAAAGTCTTTCTCTTGTTTGTGGGTGTGTCTGGTGAATCACCTCCCCTGTGAAATCTCCCCTCTCCTCTTAGGTTGGACAGTCACATCCTTCCGCTGTTGTCCCTTTATACTTGGAACCAGGCTCTATTAAGGCACCTGTCACAACAAAATGTGTTAAAAAGCAAATGTGTTAATCATTTTATAACAGCTTTATTGAGAGTATTCACATATATAATTTATCCATTTAAAGTGTAAAACTGAATTGATTTTATTATATTCACAGAATCATGCATCCATCATCACAATCAACTTTAAAACAGTGTGGAGATTTCTTAAAAAATTGGAAATAGAACTGCCATATTACCCAGCAATCCCACTTCTGGGCATACACACTGAGGAAACCAGATCTGAAAGAGACACGTGCACCCCAATGTTCATCGCAGCACTGTTTATAATAGCCAGGACATGGAAGCAACCTAGATGCCCATCAGCAGATGAATGGATAAGGAAGCTGTGGTACATATACACCATGGAATATTACTCAGCCGTCAAAAAGAATTCATTTGAATCAGTCCTAATGAGATGGATGAAACTGGAGCCCATGATACAGAGTGAAGTAAGCCAGAAAGATAAAGATCATTACAGCATACTAACACATATATATGGAATTTAGAAAGATCGTAACGATAACCCTATATGCAAAACAGAAAAAGAGACACAGAAATACAGAACAGACTTTTGAACTCTGTGGGAGAAGGTGAGGGTGGGATGTTTCGAGAGAACAGCATGTATATTATCTATGGTGAAACAGATCACCAGCCCAGGTGGGATGCATGAGACAAGTGCTCGGGCCTGGTGCACTGAGAAGACCCAGAGGAATCGGGTGGAGAGGGAGGTGGGAGGGGGGATCGGGATGGGGAATACGTGTAACTCCATGGCTGATTCATGTCAATGTATGACAAAACCCACTGAAATGTTGTGAAGTAATTAGCCTGCAACTAATAAAAAAAAAAAGAAAGAAAGAAAGAGAAAAAATAAAAAATAAAACACTTCTATTACATCAAAGAGAAACCCTGCATCTCTTAACCATCACCCCTCAACTTACCCTTTCACCCCAGCCCCAGTAACCTCCAATCTCTATTCTGTCTCTAGACTTGCCTCTTCTAGACATTTTGTGTAAGTGAAACATGGTCTTTTGTGACTGAATTATTTCTCTTAGTATAATGTCTTCATCCATATTGTAGCATGTGTCAGAACTTCATTCCTGAATACTATTCTATTGTAAGAATATCCCATATTTTGTTTATCCATTCATCAGTTGATGGGCACCTGAGTTGTTTCCACTTAGGGGTTGCTGCTAGGAACATTTGTGTATAAGTGTTTGTGTAGACATATATTTTCATTTCCCGTGGATATGTACCTGGGGATGGAGTGCTGGATCATATTGTAACTGTATGTTTAGCTGTTTGAGGCACTACAAACTTGTTTTCCACAGCAGCTGCATTATTTTATAATTATACCAGCAGTTTGTGACTATTCTAATTTCTCCACATCATCACCAACACTTATCATCTGTCTTTTTACTATAGCTATCCTAAAAGGTGTAAAGTGATAGTTCATTGTTGATATGATTGTATTTTCCTAATAGCTAAAGGTATTGAACATCGTGTCATGTGTTGATGGTCATCTACATAACTTCTTTGGAGAAACGTCAATTCAAATTCTTTATTCGCTTCTTAATTGGGTTGTTTGTTTAATTGCTGTTGAGTTGTTCTTGCTGTTCAGTTGCTCAGTTGTGTCCCACTCTTTGCAACCCCATGGATTGCAGCACACCAGGCTTTCCTGCCCTTCACTATCTACCAGAGTTTGCACAAACTCACATCCATTGAGTTGATGATGCTATCTAACCGTCTCATCCTATGCCTCTCCCTTCTCCTTTTGCTTTCAATCATTCCCAGTATCAGGGTCTTTTCTAATGAGTCGGCTCTTTCCGTTGGGTAGCCAAAGTATTGGAGCTTCAGCTTCAGCACCAGTCTTTCCAATGAATATTCAGGGTTGATTTCCTTTAGGATTGACTAGTTTGATCTCTTTGCAGTTCAAGGGACTCTCAACAGTCTTCTCCAGCATCACAATTCAAAGGCATCAATTCTTCTGCACTCAGCCTTCTTTATGGTCCAACTCTTACATCCATACATGACTACTGAAAAAACCATAACTTTGACTAGATGGACCTTTGCTGGCAAAGTGATGTCTCTGCTTTTTAACAAGCTGTCTAGGTTTTTCATAGCTTTTCTTCCAAGGAGCAAGCATCTTTTAATTTCATGACTGCAGTCACCACCTCCAGTGATTTTGAAGCCCAAGAAAATGAAAGCTGCCACTGTTTCCACTTTTTCCCCTTTTATTTCTCATGAAGTGATGGGACTGGATGTCATGATCTTAGTTTTTTGACTGTTGAGTTTTAAGCCAGCTTTTTCATTCTTCTCTTTCACCTTTATCAAGAGGCTCTTTAGTTCCTCTCCACTTTCTGCCATTAGAGTGGTATCACTTGCATATCTGAGGTTGCTGATATTTCTCCCAGTAATCTTGATTCTAGCTTGTGAATCATCCAGCTAGGCCTTTTGCATGATGTACTCTAAATATAAGTTAAATAAGCAGGTTGACAGTATATGACCTTGTCGTACTCCTCTCCCAATTTTGAACCAGTCTGTTGTTCCATGTAAGGTTCTAACTGTTGCTTCTTGACCTTCATACAAGTTTCTCAGGGGACAGGGAAGGTGATCTGGTATTCCTATCTCTTTAAGGATTTTCCACAGTTTGTTGTGGTCCACACAGTCAAAGTCTTTAGCGTAGTCAGTAAAGCAGAAGAAGATGCTTCTTCTGGAATTCCATTGTTTTCTCTATGATCCAACAAATGTTGGCAATTTGATCTCTGGTTCCTCGGCCTCTTCTAAACCCAGCTTGTACATCTAGAAGTTCTTGATTCAAGTCCTGCTGAAGACTAGCTTAAGGGATTTTGAATATAACCTTACTATTAATAGCATGTGAAATGAGTACAATTGTACAGTAGTTTGAACATGTTTTGGCATTGTTCTTCTTTGGAATTGAAATGAAAACTGACCTTTTCCAGTTCGGTGGCCACTGCTGAGTTTTCAAAATTTGCTTACATACTGAGTCCAGCACTTTCACAGCGTCATATTTTAGGGTTTTAAATAGCACAGCTGGAGTTCCATCACCTCCACTAGCTTTGTTCAGCGTAATGCTTCCTAAGGCCCACCTGACTTCACACTCCAGGATGTCTGGCTCTAGATGACTGAACACACCATCGTGGTTATTTGGTCATTAAGATCTCTTTTTTGTATAGTTCTTCTATGTATTCTTGCCACTTCTTTTTAATCTCTTCTGGTTCTGTTAGATCCTTACCATTTCTGTCCTTTATCGTGCCCATGCTTGCATAAATGTGCCTTTGATATCTCCCATTTTCTTGAAGAGATCTCTAGTCTTCCCCATTCTATTGCTTTCCTCTATTTCTTTGCAGTGTCCACTTAAGAAGGCTTTATTATCTCTCTTCGCTCTTCTCTGGAACTCTGCATTCACTTGGGTTTATCTTTCTCTTTCTCCTTTGCCTTTCACTTCTCTTCTTTTCTCAGCTATTTGTAAAACCTCCTGAGACAACCACTTTGCCTTCTTGCATTTCTTTTTCTTTGGGATGATTTTGGTCACTGTCTCCTGTATATGGACAGAGGTTCATAAAACCTCTGTCCATAGTTCTTCAGGCACTCTATCAGATCTAATCCCTTGAACTTATTTGTCACCTCCACTGTATAATCATAAGGGATTTGATTTAGGTCATACTTGAATGGCCTAGCGGTTTTCCCTACTTTTTTCAAGTTAAACCTGGATTTTTCAATAAGGAGCACATGATCTGAGCCGCAGGTCTTGGTCTGATTTGATCTTGATTTTGATCTTGATCAAGCTCCAGATCTTGATTTTGCTGACTGTATAGAGCTTTCCCATTTTTGGCTGCAAAGACCATAATCAATCTGATTTTGGTTTTGACCATCTGGTGATGTCCGTGTATAGAGTCGTCTCATGTGTTGTTGGATATCTGTTCTAGATGTTAATCCCTTATCAGGTACGTGATTTGTAAACATTTTCCCACATTCTGTGGGTTCTCTTTCTACTCTGTTGAGAGTGTTTCTTTGATGCACAAAAGTGTTTTTTTTTTAGTTTTGTTTTTTTTAATAGTTATTTATTTATTTATCTGTTTCAGGCCTTAGTTGTGGCATGTGGGATCTAATTCCTTGACCAGGGACTGAATCAGGGTCCCTGCCCTGGAAGTTTAGACTCTTAGCCATTGAACCACCCAGGAAGTCCCCACAAAAGTTTTTAATTTTGACAGAAGCAGTTTATCTATTTTTTCTTTTATTGGTTGTACTTGTGATATCACATTGAAGATACCAAAATCATTAAGATTTTCTGCTATGTTTTCTTCTAAGAGTTTTATAGCTTTAGCTCTTATGTTTAGATTTTCAATCCACTTTAAGTTCATTTTTTATGTGGCACAAAGTAAGCACTGGCCTATATTGAGCTATTTTTCTTTTTACTGTGGAGTTGTAAATCCACTTACTTTTATGTATTTATATATACTAGTCTTCTCTTTTAGTTTGTGATTTCCTTGAGGCAGAGATGGACTTCCTGATTTTGGCATCATCAGGCCCAACTTGGTGTAGGCATAAAATAGACGCTGAAAAACTACTTATTGAATTGAGTTTACACAATATTTCTGAGGAGAACTACTCACATTATAGGAAAGTATATGGCATATTTTGCATTCCAATTAGTATTCAGGGTCTGAAATAACATGTATACTTTTATTGCCTTTTCTTGATGTTTTCAGTTTCTCTTGCTGAGTGAATTTCTCTTGCTGGTTTAATTCAAGCCTGTATTCTGCTGGTTTCTCCATCTTTTCTTGGAAGCTTTTAATAGTCAATCCCCTTTTCTTTGCAATCCTCCTAAACCAGAATAAAGTGGGTAAGAGAGTATCCAAAGCAGGTGGGGTCAATCCCATGGGTTCAGACAGGATAATAGGCCCTTGACAACCTGGACTGTGTGCATGCTAAGTTGCTTCAGGCATATCTGACTCTTTGTGACCCCTTGGACTGTAACCCACCAGGCTCCTCTGTCCAAGGGATTCTCTAGGCAAGAATACTGTAATGGGTTGCCATGCCCTCCTCCAGGGGATCTTCACCATCCAGGGATCGAACCCATGTTTCTTAAGCCTCCTGCACTGGCAGGCAGGTTCTTTACCACTAGTGCCACCTGGGAAGCCTGACAGCCTGGAGTACATCTTCCCTAATGGATAGCCACTCCTGTGTCCATGCATATCCAATGTTACATGGTTTTTAAAATCTGGATGTTTATGAGAAGTTGCCAAAATTTTAAGTATTAGTAACTATTAAAAAGAAAAGCAACATGGTTTTTAAACAAACACCTCAGGAGGACAGAGTTTATATCTTTGATTCACATATATTTACTCGTGTTAAATCACTCACTCTAGCTTGGGTTCCAGTCTTTAAAGTCTATTAAATTACTTTTGCCAAACAAAGTACTTATTGTGAAACTTGCCTTAGCTTGTCATTGCTTATTATTTATAGCATGCTGATTTAATCCCTGACTTTGACCAAACATAAAACATTGGATGCCTACCCTGAGGAATTTCTGTCTTCCCTTGCACTTCAGGGAATTACTGGATTAGACAAAGAAATTGCAGATGGGTTATTGAATGCAGAAAAACAAACCTGCCCAAAGAAGTACTTTAAACACATAATCATGCCTTATCTCATATGCCCTACTCAGAAAAATCAGAACTTTTGACCTAGTTCTCTCAGTACAAATATTCAATTACATGATGAATGAAATCAAGGTTTACAAGTAAGTTGCTATATTTCTTTGAATGATTTCTAATGCTGTATAAAGTGTTGATGGTAGATAAATACCATTTGCAGTTAGCTCAAAATTTTCCTTGTCCAAGGAGTTCTGGTTCTCAGCTGAAAGTTCTCTGAACCATGGTAAACCAAGCAGGAACTTAAAGGAGCTGCCAAGCAATTGTTTGTATTGTAGGGGAGGGAAGTTCTTCTCTTCTTCCCTTCCCGGTGGCTAGTCTAGTAATTAAATTGACATAAAGCAGATTAATGGGAGAAAAGCGAATTTAATTTTGTAGGTACAGAAGTCCATGAAAATATGGGACTCAGTTCTAATGAGGTGGACGAACCTGGAGCCTATTCTACAGAGTGAAGAAAGTCAGAAAGAGAAAAACAAATAACGTATATTAAGGCATATATATGGAATCTAGAAAGATGGTACTGATGAACCTATTTGCAAGGCAACAATGAAGACACAAATACAGAGAACAGAATTGTGGACACAACAGGGGAAGGAGAGGGTGGGAAGAATCAAGAGAGTAGTATGGAAATAAATACACTACCGTATGTAAAACAGACAGTTAGTGGTAATTTGCTGTGACTCGGGGAGCTCAAACCAGGGCTCTGTGACAACCTAGATAGGTGGGATGGGGTGAGGGGTGGGAGGGGAGTTCAGGAGGAAGGGGACATATGTATACCTGTGACTAATTCATGTTGATGTATGGCAGAAACCAATACAATACTGTAAAGCAATTATCCTTCAATTAAAAATAGATAATTAAAAAAAATATATGGGACTCAAGGAAGTCAAAGGAGACGGATTTTATACCTTTCAGACAAAGAAACAACAATAACAATGCCCTCTACCCTCCTGGTACAGGGAGGGGACTTTTCAGAGAGGAGATTTACCTCCTGCTTTCAAGGGGGAAAAGGAAGTTTGATGTGTTCTTCTTGCAACACCTGTTTCTCAAATATCTTTGATTAAAAATCATCAATATTCCAAAGTGGCGTGTCTTAGGCTGACATATTCTGAACCCCTATAATGATTAGAAGCTTCTCAAATAAAATATACTGAGAGATGTACTGCATTTCTGACTCTTTTGTTGACTATGATGGCTATTCCATTTCTTCTAAGGGGTTCTTGCCCACAGTAGTAGATAAAATGGTCATCTGAGTTAAATTCACCCATTCCAGTCCATTTTAGTTCACTGATTCCTAAAAAGTTGATGTTCACTCTTGCCATCTCCTGTTTGACCACTTTCAATTTGCCTTGATTCATGGACCTAATATTCCAGGTTCCTATGCAATATTTCTCTTTACAGCATCGGACCTTGCTTCCATCACCAGTCACATCCACAGCTGGGTAGTGTTTTTGCTTTGGCTCCATCTCTTCATTCTTTCTGGAGTTATTTCTCCACTGACCTCCAGTAGCATATTGGGTGCCTACCGACCTGGGGAGTTCATTTTTCATCTTTTTGCCTTTTCACACTGTTCATGGGGTTCTTAAGGCAAGAACACTGAAGTGGTTTGCCATCCCCTTCTCCAGTGGACCACACTTTGTCAGATGAAAAATGGCATTTTCTCAGATGACGACTGTATCTACTACTGTGGAAAAGAATCCCTTAGAAGAAATGGAGTAGCCGTCATAGTCAACAAGAGGCCGAAAGGCAGTACTTGGATGCAATGTCAAAAATGACAGAATGATCTCTGTTCATTTCCAAGGCAAAACATTCAATATCACGGTAATCCAAGTCTATGCCCCAACCAGTAATGCTGAAGAAGCTGAAGTTGAACGGTTCTGTGAAAACCTACAAGACCTTCTAGAACTAACACCCAAAAAAGATGTCCTTTTCATTATAGGGAACTGGAATGCAAAAGTAGGAAGTCAAGAAACACATGGAGTAACAGGCAAATTTGGCCTTGGAGTACAGAATGAAGCAGGACAAAGGCTAACAGAGTTTTGCCAAAAGAATGCACTGGTCATAGCAAACACCCTCTTCCAACAACACAAGAGAAGACTCTACACATGGACATTACCAGATGGTCAACACCAAAATCAGATCATATTCTTTGCAGCCAAAGATGGAGGAGCTCTATACAGTCAGCAAAAACAAGAGAAGGAGCTGACTGTGGCTCAGATCATGAACTCCTTGTTGCCAAATTCAGACTTAAATTGAAGAAAGTAGGGAAAACCACTAGAACATTCAAGTATGAACTAAATCAAATGCCTAATGATTATACAGTAGAAGTGAGAAATAGATTTAAGGGACTAGATCTGATAGAGTTCCTGATAAATTATGGACAGAGGTTCGTGACATTGTACAGGAGACAGGGATCAAGACCATCCCCAAGAAAGAGAAATGCAAAAAAGCAAAATGGCTTTCTGAGGAGGCTTTACAAATAGCTGTGTAAAGAAGAGAAGTGAAAAGCAAAGGAGAAAAGGAAAGATATACCCATTTGAATGCAGAGTTCCAAAGAATAGCAAGGAGAGATAAGAAAACCTTCCTCAGTGATCAATGCAAAGAAATAGAGGAAGACAACAGAATGGGAAAGACTAGAGATCTCTTCAAGAAAATCAGAGATACCAAGGGAACATTTCACACCAAGATGGGCTCAATAAAGGACAGAAATGGTATGGACATAACAGAAGCAGAAGATAAGAAGAGGTGGCAAGAATACACAGAAGAACTGTACAAAAAAGATCTTCACGACCCACATAATCATGATGGTGTGATCACTCACCTAGAGCCAGACATCCTGGAATGTGAAGTCAAGCGGGCCTTAGGAAGCATCACTACGAACAAAGCTAGTAGAGGTGATGGAATTCCAGTTGAGCTATTTCAAATCCTAAAAGATGATGCTGAAAAGTGCTGCACTCAATATGCCAGCAAATTTGGAAAACTCAGCAGTGGCCACAGGACTGCAAAAGGTCAGGTTTCATTTCAATCCCAAAGAAAGGCAATGCCAAAGAATGTTCAAACTACCACACAATTGCACTCATCTCACATGCTAGCAAAATAATGCTCAAAATTCTCCAAGCCAGGCTTCAGCAATACGTGAACTGTGAACTTCCAGATGTTCAAGCTGGTTTTAGAAAAGGCAGAGGAACCAGAGATCAAATTGCCTACATCCATTGGATCATTGAAAAAGCAAGAGAGTTCCAGAAAAACATCTATTTCTGCTTTATTGACTATGCCAAAGCCTTTGACTGTATGGATCACAATAAACTGTGGAAAATTCTTCAAGAGATGGGAATACCAGACCACCTGACCTGCCTCTTGAAAAATCTGTATGCAGGTCAGGAAGCAACAGTTAGAACTGGACATGGAACAACAGACTGGTTCCAAATAGAAAAAGGAGTACAGGCTGCATATTGTCACCCCTCTTATTTAACTTACATGCAGAGTACATCATGAGAAACGCTGGGCTGGAGGAAGCACAAGCTGGAATCAAGATTACCAGGAGAAATATCAATAACCTCAGATATGCAGATGACACCACCCTTATGGCAGAAAGTGAAGAAGAACTAAAGAGCCTCTTGATGAAAGAGGAGAGTGAAAAAGTTGCCTTAAAGCTCAACATTCAGAAAACTAAGATCAAGGCATCTGGTCCCCTCACTTCATGGCAAATAGATGGGGAAACAGTGGCTGACTTTATTTTGGGGGTCTCCAAAATCACTACAGATGGTGATTGCAGCCATGAAATTAAAAGACGCTTACTCCTTGGAAGGAAAGTTATGACCAACCTAGACAGCATATTAAAAAGCAGATACATTACTTTGCCAACAAAGGTCTGTCTAGTCAAGGCTATGGTTTTTCTAGTAGTTATGTATGAATGTGAGAATTGGACTCTAAAGAAAGCTGAACGCCAAAGAATTGATGTTTTTGAACTGTGGTGTTGGAGAAGACTCTTGAGAATCCCTTGGACAGCAAGGAGATCCAACCAGTCCATCCTGAAGGAGATCAGTCCTGGGTGTTCATTGGAAGGACTGATGCTGAAGCTGAAACTCCAATACTTTGGCCACCTGAGGCAAAGACCTGACTCACTGGAAAAGACCCTGATGCTGGGAAAGATTGAGGGCAGGAAGAGAAGGGGACAACAGAGGATGAGATGGTTGGATGGCATCACTGACTCGATGGACATGGGTTTGGGTGGACTCTGGGAGTTGGTGATGGACAGGGAGGCCTGGCGTGCTGTGGTTCATGGAGTCACAAAGAGTTGGATGCGACTGAGTGACTGAACTGAATGGAACAATAAACACCAGACCAAAAAAAAATAATAATAAATAAATAAATAAATAAACACCAGACAGCAAAAGCCTGATGGCATGAGTGACGCTGGCAGACGGGGGCACACAGATGAGAGCTCACAGCTCATTTCTGGAACACTGAATAAAGACAGAAGAGCGTTGATGGAGGAAATAGCAAAGGAAACCACAGCCCAGAGGAAACCACAACTAGATGAGGAGCCACAGCTGGGGGTGGGGACAGGGGAACGTGGAAGAAACTGCTCTGCTTATAGAATTTGGGACAGGCCCGGGGCTTGACAGTCAGGGGCAAGAGAGAAGAATGGGGCTGAAAACCAAGCACTGTCTGAAGATCTATGTACAGGATGGTCAGCATTCCTCTGCCCCTCCCTGGTCTGTGCACAGAGCTGCCAGGACTCTCTGCCCTGGGCACAGAGGAATGTGCCCAGTCAGGGAAGGAATTGGTCAGCTGGTGTGCAGACCCAGAGTACAGGCTATTCCTGCTGGAATGCGGCTGTCGAGGATTGGGGAGCAGAGCCCTAACTTAGCCTCAGGTGCTTCCCTGCCCAATCCTGCTGAGGACAGTTCAAGTCAGCAGTCCCTGCTCCAGTCCTGGAGTTTACATCAGCTTTTAGGGGCTCACTGGAGATTAGAGAAAACTTGCAGCATGAAAGAAAGCAACCAGAATTCTAAAGAGAGACAGAAAGGCAGAGACAGAAACTTATCTCGGAGGAAGCAGAGGGAATTCAGAGAACAAGAGAGTATAAAACACAGAATGTAACAGAAAACCTCTTTGATCAGTATCCTCAAGCTTTCTTGGTGGCTCAGGCAGGAAGGAATACGACTGTGAGGCAGGAGACACGGGTTTGATCCCCGGGTTGGGAAGATCCTCTAGAGGAGGGAATGGCTACCCACTCCAGTGTTCTTGCCTAAAGAATCCCACTGACAGAGAAGCCTGGAGGGCTACAGTCAATGGGGTCACAAAGAGTCAGACATGACGCTGATTAAGCGTGATCAGTATCCTCAGAGACGTTTTAGAAAATATTGCATCCATAGAACAAGAGAATGG
This sequence comes from Cervus elaphus, assembly GCF_910594005.1. Taxonomy (NCBI): domain Eukaryota; kingdom Metazoa; phylum Chordata; class Mammalia; order Artiodactyla; family Cervidae; genus Cervus; species Cervus elaphus. The sequence goes on from NC_057830.1 coordinate 21,687,903, forward strand.
AACAATGAAAAATGAGTCGTGAACATACCCACAGCAAAAGCCTCTGGAAATTAAAATTATGCTTCACAAAATATAAAATAATTAACATAGATGGGAAATAATGTTTAGGACATTTCAGAGACTACAGAGAGAAAGAGGAGACAGAAAATATGACAGAAACAGTCAGAGACAGAAGATTAAACCAGGATTAATCCAGATTTATTGCCTAACTATTAGGAAATCCAGAGAGAGAGAAACATGCAGAAACAGAGAGAGAGAAAAACAGAGAGGGAGACAGAAAGAGAAGAAAGAGGATGAAGAGAAGGAAGAGGAGGAAAAGAGGACGGGAGAGAAGGAAAGAAAGAGAACATAAAATGAAGATTAAAAAATTATCAAACAGTTGAAACATTTCCAAGAGCTGAGGAGAGACACAGTCTTGAAACTGAAAGTGGCCTTGAGGATAACACCACTTTGAAGAGTGACTTGAATTACAAGTTACTTGAATCACTTCAGTAATTCCTGGAGCCAACTATTCCCCCACCCAGTAATTTCCCTTTTGAGTCTGTCCTGTGCAGAGCTTCCATATCCTAGCACATGATGTGCCCCAAGTTGAATGCAGATGTATGGGGTTCGGATCTGTTCCGAGGTGTCCCCTGGTGGCTGAGCAGGGGCAGGGGCGGTCAGGATTGCTGTCATCAGCATGTCCTGCAGGAACAGTTTCATCCTGTGCTGATTCCAATCTGCCACACCAGTAGGACCGTGTCCGGTGGGTGATGTGACGTGGGAAGGTTGGGAAGCTTTGGCTCAACGTAGAACATATAGGGAGCTTATGTGGTGATGTTTGTGGAAGCAAAATAAATGGGAATAGCCTAAATGTCTACCAATGGAAAAGAGGACTAGAAACTAATGTATTTGCTGAGCAAACTATTATATACAGGTTGGATAAAAAATAAGGTCCTACTGTATAACACAGGGAACCATATTCAATGTCCTGCGATAAACCATAATGGAAAAGAATGTGAAGAAGAATATATATGTATGTGTATATATAGATATGTGTGTGTATATATATATACACACACATATATGTATATATGTGTGTATATATACACATACACATATGTATACATATATACATATGTATATACATACTTTGCTGAACACCGAAAACTAACACCACATTATAAATCAACTATACTTCAATAAAATAAAATTTTAAAAAAGCAACACATTGATCACAGAAAGAACATCACACAATATAAAAACTTGCACTGAACTACACATATCAGCATGATCAAGTCTGAAAAGAAAACGTTAAATGAACAAACGAGTTTCAAATCATTTATATAATGTCTGCAATACCGCTGATGCAAGATGAAAAATATAACAAATAAAAATAAATGAAAACATAAGAGTGGGCCCTGTGTATAAAGACAAGTTCTCTAAAAATGGAATCTATTAAAAGAATCTGTGATATCAAAAACTTAGAAGATTGCACCGAGACAAAAGGAAAAAAATAGATGTAAAGATTTATGATTTGGAAGTAAACAGCATTTGATGTGTCCCTTCAAAGAAAAAACAAAAGCAACAACTGTAAAATAGTAGACAGTGTACACAATGATAATAGTAAAGGGGAAGAGGAGAAATGGTTGTGAAACAGGTAGAAATAAAAAAGAAGTACAATGCAACAAGGAAAGAATGTGATGTGAAGGACAAGCTGGAATCACAAGGCTAGAATACAGCAAGGAACATTTAACTCTGGGACTGAATCACTATCACACTTTTTACAACTACCATATGACAGAGCAATCCCTCTCCTAGGCATATACTCAGAGAGAACCAAAATTCAAAAAATATATGCACTCCATGTTCACTGCAACACTATTTACAATAGCCAGGACATGGAAGCAACTTACATGTCCATCAGCAGAGGTATGGGTAGGCGACTTTTCCAGCAGTCCAGTGATTAAGACTCCACCTTCCATTTCAGAGGATGAGCGTTTTTTATTCCTGATGGGAGAGCTAAGATCCCACATGCCTTGAAGTACGGCCAAAAAAAATCAAACAAACAAAAATCCCAGAGAAACGGATGAAGAAGTTGTGGTACATATAGACAGTGGCATATTCAGTTCAGTTCAGTTCAGTCGCTCAGTCGTGTCTGACTCTTTGTGACCCCATGAATCGCAGCACACCAGGCCTCCCTGTCCATCACCAACTCCTGGAGTCTACTCAAACCCATGTCCATTGAGTAGGTAATGCCATCCAACCATCTCATCGTCTGTCATCCCCTTCTCCCCCTGCCATAAAAAAGAAGAAAATAATGCCATTTGCAGAGACATGCTTCTCAGGTGGCGCTAATGGTAAAGAGGAGACTTAAGAGATGCAGGTTGGGAAGATCCCCTGGAGAAGGAAATGGCAACACAGTCCAGTATTCTTGTCTAGAGAATTCCATGAACAGAGGAGCCCGGCGGGCTACAGCCCATGGAGTCAGAAAGAATTGGATGTGACTGAAATGACTTAGCATGCACAAGGATTGCCATACTGAGTGAACAAAGTCAGACAAAGACAAATATATGCTATCACTTATATATGGAATCTAAAAAAGAGGGTACAAATGAACTTATTTACCAAACAAATAGAGTCACAGATACAGGAAACAAACAAATTTACCAGGGGATTGGGGGGAAGGTGTAAATTAGGAGATTGGGATTGACATGTACATGCTACAGTATAAAACAGACAACTAATAACCTGCTATATAGCTCAGGGAGCTCTTTCCTCTCAGTGCCCTGGAATGGCCTATATGTGAAAAAAAATCTAAACAATGAGTGGATATATATATATAATAGATTCATTTGGCTGTGCACCTTAAACTAACATAACATTGTAAATTAACTATACTCCAGTCAATTTAAAAGAGAAAAAAAAAATCACACGTTTAACTATAATAATTTTAGAATAAGGTTTAGAATGTGGTTACGTTAACCATCTTTCAACATCCTTTTTTTAACATTGAAAAATATTTTCATATTTTATCCTTTTTGAAGAAAAAACTTACTAAGATATGACAAAAATGCCACTGTAATTTTATACAAACAAAATATTAATTATTAAACTTGAAAATAACTTTTTTTTTAAGTTTTCTGGACTGTAGTTAATGATTTTTTTTTTTTAAGCTACCAATTTTGGGCTTCCCTGATAGCTCAGTTGGTAAAGAATCTGCCTGCAATGTGGGAGACCTGGGTTTGATCTCTGGGTTGGGAAGATTCCCTGGAGAAGGGAAAGGCTACCCACTCTAGTATTCTGGCCTGCAGAATGACCTGCATCACAAAGAGTGAGACATTGAGTGACTTTCACTTTCACTTTCAAGACTGGAGACAGACTTTGTTTTTTTTTGTTTTTTTTTTATTAGTTGGAGGCTAATTACTTCACAACATTTCAGTGGGTTTTGTCATACATTGATATGAATCAGCCATAGATTTACACGTATTCCCCATCCCGATGCCCCCTCCCACCTCCCTCTCCACCCGATTCCTCTGGGTCTTCCCAGTGCACCAGGCCCGAGCACTTGTCTCATGCATCCCACCTGGGCTGGTGATCTGTTTCACCATAGATAGTATACATGCTGTTCTCTCGAAACATCCCACCCTCACATTCTCCCACAGAGTTCAAAAGTCTGTTCTGTATTTCTGTGTCTCTTTTTCTGTTTTGCATATAGGGAGACAGACTTTGTTGTGATGTTTGGTGATGCCTTACCCCACCACTGGAGGGTATGAGTCTCCATTATTTTACATCTTCGAGGCCTAAGTTTGTTGACAAAATTATAAGCACTTCAGATGTGGGAAAGAAAAAACATCCTACAGAGAGAGTAAATAAGCTAATTGACATATTACATATTAATAAATGAGCAGAACAGGATGTTGTTAAAAAAAAATTCTTAAAAGCTCAAGAATGAAAACTATCCATCATTCCTTCCACAAATCTGGATGAATACAGGACTAAGGAGCCGGGAACACATGTGCCCAGACAAGCTCCTATCCCAGTAGAAGGGCCAAATAGAGTTATGATCGGTGTCAAAACGATAATCAGTATCGAGATTGAAAAGACAGAGTTTTGTCTGCAGCTGTGGGAATCGCAATTCAGCAGACACAGATCCAGGTAAAACCAAAAGAGTGGTCTGAGGAAGAGAGAAAAGCTACAAGGTTGTTCTTGTTGCAAGTTCTCTTGCAAGACTTATAACTGGGACTTCCCTGGTGGCCTAGTGGTTAAGAATTCACCTGCCAATGTAGGGGAATCTTGTTTGATCCCTGATCTAGGAAGATTCCAGGTACCACAGGGCAACTAAGCCCATGAGCCACAGCTTCTGAGCCTATGCTCTAGAACCCATGATCCACAACTACTGAACCCCAACACCACAGCTACTAAAGCTCACATGACCTAGAGCCTCTGCTCCATGAGAGACTGCCACTGCAAGAAGACTATGCACTGTAATTAGAGTAGCCTCCATTCTCTGCAACTAGAGAAAGCCCACATACAGCAAGAAGACCCAGTGCAGCCAAAAATAAATAAATAAAATTTTAAAAGATTGACAATTGGATCTGATGCAAAAGGGAGATATTTGTCAGTTTTCTCTTTCTTTTTTTTTCCTTTTCCGTTATGGCTTATTACAGGATACTGAATATAGCCCCTGTTCTATATAGTAGAACCTTGTTGTTTATTTTATATATAGTATTTTGCAACTGCTAATTCCAAACCCCTAATTTATCTCTCTTGCTCACCTTTCCCCCTGGGTAACCATAAGTTTGTTTTCTATGTCTGTGAGTCTATTTCTGTTTCATAAATAAGTTCATTCATACCATTTTTTTTTTTAGATTTCACATGTAAGTGATATCATGTGGTTTTTGTGTTTCTGATTTACTTCATTTACTATGGTAATCTCTAGGTCTATCCATGTCACTGTAAATGGCATTACTTCATTCTTTTTATGGCTGAATAGTATTCCATTGTGTATATATACCACTATTCTTTATCCATTCATCTGTTGTTGGACATTTAGTTTGCTTATATGTCTGGGCTATTATGGGAAGTATTTGTTTTTAAGACATAGGATGTCACTAGTTATTTAGGGTAAGGGTCCCATAAATATCTTGGGTTTCTAGAACACTACATTTCTACAACACAGTTGATCTGGATGCTTATATTAAGATAAGTGAGTGAAGTGAAAGTGAAGTTGCTCAGTCGTGTCTGACTCTTTTCCACCCTGTGGACTGTAGCCCGCCAGGCTCCTCCGTCCATGGGATTCTCCAGGCAAGAATACTGGAGTGGGTTGCCATTTCCTTCTCCAGGGGATCTTCCTGACCCAGGGATCGAACCCAGGTCTCCCGCATTGCAGGCAGACGCTTTAACCTTTGAGCCACCAGGGAAGCCCCATATTAAGATAATAAGTGGTTAAAAGTTCAGACTCCATCTGGACTGAGACATGCATAAGTCCCACCATGTCAATGACCTCCTATTTCCATTTTATAGTGCTCTCTTAGCAACACTGACTCCATTTTGATTTTCCTTTAGCATCAGAAACTGGAATGTAGAGAGAGCTTCAGGTGCCCCAAGGGAGATGTGACCCGGCCTAGGCATCAGGAAGAATTAGTTGCCTTGATAAAGTGATGAGTAAGTTGAGAGCTATAGGACCAAGAGAGCTAGCATGGTAAAGAAGAACGAAAGAAATCCAACCAGGGCTCTGTAACAACCTAGAGGGGTGGGATGGGGAGGGAGGGGACGTATGTATACCACGGCTGATTCATGTTGATGTTTGGTAGAAGCCAACACAATACTGTAAAGCAATTATCCTTCAATTAAAAATAAATAATTTTTTTCTTTTTAAAAAATAACATTCCGGTATGGGGTCGGGTGAGAAGTTATTGACTAAAATGAGAAATCTGTGATTGCAGTTTTCACTGGTGGTCCAGTGGTTAAGATTCCGTATTTCCACTGCAGGCAGTGCAGGCTTGATCCCTGGTCAGGAAGTTCCACTTGCTTCGTCATGCAGCCAAAAAAAAGAAAAAAAAAGAAATGGGGCTTCCCTGGTTGTCCAGTGGTTGAGAACCTGCCTGCCAATCCATAGGACACAGGTTTGATCCCTGGCCTGGGAAGACTCCACATGCCTCAGAGCAACTAAGCCCATGTATCACAATTGCTAAGCTTGAGCATACAACTACTAAAACCCCAGCACCTAGAGCCCATGCTCCACAAGAAGAGATGCCACCGTAATAAGCCTGCACACCACAATAAGGGGTAGCAACTGCTTGCTGCAACTAGAAAAGCCTGCACAGCCACAAAGACCCAGTGCAGCCCAAAATAAATAAATAATAATAATTTTTTTAAAAAGGAAGAAATTTGTGATAACAAATAGTGACATTGCCACTCAAGAATTACCAATGCCGTTTCTACGCATAAAAGGGATTTGTTCATAGGGTCCTGGGAACATGATATGAATTGAGTTTCATCTTCACAGAAAACAATCGGGTAGATTACACAGCGCTGAAGTAGAAACATATTCTACTATGTTCTATCTAAGATTGGCAATTATGGAAACATGATATTCAGCTGCTTTTGTATAGCTATGTAGTTTCATGCAAGATAAATGCCTTATATCTCATTGTATTGACTGATTTTTGTATCTTATAAAAATATTTTTACCCTGAGGATACTTTAGATTTTTTTTCCCCCCAGAATTTAGAATGTTGCACATGGTCGGGGGAAGGGCACAGTTGGAATCCTTTAATCACAAAGTAGAAATTTCATGATGTTCTATATTTGAATGTGTAATTTCATTAGTGTTGTATTCTTTGTTCTATTTTGCTGTCTGCAGTTACTACTTCAGAGTTCAAACTACAAATTTTACTTTGAAGATTTTATAAAAATAAAATTGCCTACTTAAATTCACAACACTGAATTTTCAAATAAAAAAAAAGATGTACCATGATTGAGGTTCCTGGCCAATGTAATAAGGAGAAAAAACTAGAAAGTTGAATAATGGAATAACGCTTGTCTTAACAAAATTCAAAATGATCAATGTAAATCTAGTGGAAGTAGTAGGAGAGTTCCATTAGGTGGACAGATACAGTTCCTACAACAACAATCACTCATCCTGAAACTAAGCAGGACCCTGAGGGCCCTTCTGGGTACAAGCCCCTTCTTGTTCCAGCTTCTTATTTGTAGAAGAAGCTTTAGTACCCTATCTTTCCACCAATTTCCAAAGAGCAGACTCAAACAGCTAATGATTATAGAAGTGAGAAAATGAAGAAACAAAAGAAAAGCAGTCAAACAAGAAAAGTACTAAGAACAATAGTCACAGGACTGCTAGTTCCTGCTGGAGGGATAGATAACAATCTGATGCATATCCTTGAGTTGTTTTACAGAAACTAGAATCCCTTGTCTAGAAACCACAAGCACACAGACCCCAGACTGATTGGAATCAGAAGATTGAGAATTGAGATTCCTTAAATTATCACCCTGCTACTGTACCATCAACTAACCAGAAGAATGACAACGTGATCATGCATGAATCCTGTGACCTTCATCACCTAATATTGCCTTTAAAAACCCATTCCTGAAAGCCATCAGGAAGTTTGGGTCTTTTAAGCAATGGTACCCATTCTCTTCACTTGTGCTGTGCTGTGCTGAGCTAAGTCGCTTCAGTCATGTCCAACTCTTTACGACCCTATGGACCATAGCCCCCCATGCACCCCTGTCCGTGAGATATTCTAGGGAGGAATTATTGGAGTGGATTCTCTTTGCTTAGTTCTCTGCAAATAAACACTGTCTTTCCTTCATCTCACCCTGGTGTCAGTAGATTGGCTTTACTATATGGCAGGAGAACAAATGCAAGTTCAGTTTGGTAACATTTTTTTCACATAGGAAAATGTCTTAACAAGGAACATCCTGTTAGAAATGTAATGCAAAACAATCCCAACAAAAACTATTAAAAAAAAATTTACCAACGTTAATCAGCAAATTCAACCAAGTGCTAGAAGAAACCAAGGAGGAATATTTTTGATTGTTGGATGGGAAAGTGAAATCAAACAGAACCCTGTGGGTCTCATGGGTATGAACCCTTCCTATGTCCCCCATCTTTTGTTTGTAGACAATAAGCTTCATTCAGGGCTACCCTGGTGGCTTAGTGGTAAAGAATCTGCCAGAAATGTAGGTGATGTGGGTTTGATCCCTGGGTTGGGAAGATTTCCTAGAGAAGGAAATGTCAACCCATTCCAGTGTTCTTATCTGAGAAATCCCATGGATAGAGAAGCCTGGCAGGCTACAGTTCATGGGGTCACAAAAGAATCAGACAGGACTCAGCAACTAAACAACAGCAAGCTTCATTCAGCCTTCAGGACCTTCCCTGAATTCCAAAGGGCCGATTCAAACCTTTACTAGCCAGGGAAAGCAGGGAATGCAGAACAAGGGAGGAGCAGTTAAGAAGTAATAGTGCAGCCCTGGGGCTGGGTCCTGGCTCCTCTTGAAGAAATATGTATAATAATAACTTTGAATTCTTCTGCAGGAACTAAGGCCCCCACTCAGGATGGTAACTTCAAGCTGAGCACAAGATTCCTGGAGCACCGCCCTGGTACTTTTCCACCAGTCAATCAAAAGAAAGTCACACCCTGCAGCCCTCACCCTAAATTTTGCCTTTAAAAACTTCCTACTTAAAGCCGTCAAGGAGTTCAGGATTTTCAGCATGAGCACACATTCTCCTTGCTTGTCCTGGCAATAAACCTTTTCCTGATCTAAACCTCTCTCTCCTTTCTGTGCATCAGGCACAAGAACTTGTCTTCAAAAACAAAAGTACTGTAATGGTTGCAGGGAAGAGCCAGTTCTGACTGCTTCCTGGATCTGTTTCTTTAACTTGATTTTCATTGTTTTTGTTATTATAATCATACATAATGGCCTGCCTGAAAGGCCCCTGCCCCTCTGCCTGGCTGTTAAACCTAAGTGCCTTTGTTCAGCTCACAGGGAAACAATTTGATCCTGCCTACCTGTGGATGGCTGCAAGACAGAAGAGATTAACACATCCCTTCCCAGAGATGTTTTGCAAGACTGATGGCCCTTTTAACTTTACTTCCTTATTGCCTCTCCCTCTCTACTCTGCCTTTTTGACTTTAGTTCTTCACCCCTTCTCTCTCTGGTTCTATAAAAGAATCTGGCATCCAGACCCAGACAAGATGGTTATTTTGAGACATTAGTCTGTCATCTTCTCTGTCAGCCAGCTTTCCAAATAAAGTCGTATTCCTTGCCTCAACATCTCATTTCTTGGTTAATTGGCCTGTTGTGCAGTGAGCAGAGTGAGCTTAGACTTAGTAACATTATGGACCAAATATTATGTCTCCCCAAAATTCATATGCTGAAATCCTAACCCTCAACATGATGATGTTTGGAGGTGGGGCTTTTGAGAGTTGATTAGGTCTTGAGAATGGAACCATCATGAATTCAATTTCCTCACTCCTGCCAGGTGGGGGACACGGTGTGAAGACAGATGTCTAGGAACCAGAAAGTGGGCTTTCTCTAGACACTGAATTAGATGGTGACTTGATCCTGGACTTTCAGCCTATAGAGGGCAAGAAATAAATTTCTGTTTTTTGTAAGCCACCTAGAGTATGGTATTTTATTAGAGCAGTCCAAATGGGCTGAGACAAAGTACTTACTAATGAAGATATGAAGCGCCAAAGTCATAAAGAAAATATCACTAAATATATGGATTTGGCTGCATTAAAATTTAAACTTCAATATAGCAAGGCACCATAAAAAAATCAAATGATGTACAAAAAATTTTTTAACATAAAAAGAAAATTACAACAACCCAGTAGGGGTGAAATGCATGAAAGATATCAGTAGCCTAGTTAGATAATGAAAAACATGAACGGTTAACAAAACATTCTCTTTTAATAGTTATCAGAGAAAATTAAAACAGTGAGATATCATTTAAGCTAATTAGATGAGCCTAAATATTAAAGATTAATAATACCCAGTGTAAGCAAATGAATCTGTTTGTTTCTGCATGGGAAGGAAAACTTATTTTTATACATTGCCAGTAGAAAATTGGTATAGGACTTTAAAAAGAATTATTTGTAAGCATTTATCAATCAGAATTCAAAGTGCATGTATGCTTTATGATAGCAATAACATTTCTGAAAAGCTTTTTTATAGAAATAATCATGTATGTTAAGTGGATGCTAATAGAAATATTGTTCATCATAATGAAAAATGGAAACACCTTAGATGTACATCAGAAGGAGAATTTAATTAAACTGCATCACCTTAATATTATAGAAAACTATACAGAAGTTTAAAATTTTAGAAATAAGAAAGTCCAGTTCAGGACAGCAGACCAATGACTCATACCATATTCCACTTGCTACTTCCTGCCTATAGCAGTACATTTTTCATCCCAGAGCCCCCTGGGGACACAAACTCTAAGTGAAGTCAGCTGGTCAGTGAATGATCCGCTGAGCTCCCAGTAAAATTTCACTGGAGATATCCCTGGTGGGACATGACTGCCATTCAAAAGAACAGCATAAATTTCTGTTGGCTACTGAGCTCTCTTGTAACAAACATCCATCAGTCACTATGCAGGAAAAAAAGAACCAATGGTTTATAAGAGAAATACTTATATAAACAAATGGCTGGTCAGGGGGAGGAACAATAATTTGGGAACAACATATACATTTAAAAATCTCTAACCTACTACACTGGGGCTTCCCCGGGTGGTAAAGATCTGCCTGCCAATGCAGGAGACACAGGACACTCAGATTTTATCCCTGGGTCTGGAAGATCCACTGAAGTAGAATATGGCAACCCACACTAGAATTTTTACCTGGAAAATTCCATGAACGGTAGAGCCTGGCTGGTTACAGTACAGTTCAGTTCAGTTGCTCTGTCGTGTCCGATTCTTTGCAACCCCATGGACTACTGCATGCCAGGCCTCCCTGTCCATCACCAACTCCTGGAGTTTACTCAAACCCATGTCCATCGAGTTGGTGATGCCATCCAACCATCTCATCCTCTGTTGTCCCCTTCTCCTCCTGCCTTCAATCTTTCCCAGCATCAGGGTCTTTTCCAATGAGTCAGCTCTTCGCATCAGGTGGCCAAAGTATTGGAGTTTCAGCTTCATCATCAGTCCTTCTAATGAATATTCAGGACTGATTTCCTTTAGGATTGACAGTTTGGATCTCCTCGCAATCCAAGGGACTCTCAAGAGTCTTCTCCAACACCACAGTTCAAAAGCATCAATTCTTTGGTGCTCAGCTTTCTTTACAATCCAACTCTCACATCCATGCATGACTACTGGAAAAACCATAGCTGCAGTCCAAGGGATCACAAAGAGTTGGACACAACTGCGTGCACATACAATAATGGCACACTTAGAGAAATTTGAGAAGATTTTCACCAACTTAAAACCCAAATAAATGTGGAGTTATTGTTTACCAGGTATAAAGTTTAAGTCTAGAAAGATGAAAAGAGTGCTGGAGGTGATGGCGGTGATGGTTGCACAACAGTTGTGAATTACTTAATGCCACTGAACTGCACACTTCATACTTAAGAGCAGTTAAGATGTCAAGTTTTATTTTAACTGTTCGTGCATGCTAAGTCACTTCAGTCATGTCCGACTCTTTGTGAGCCCATGGACTGTAGCCCCCAGGCTCCTCTGTCTATGGGATTCTCCCGGCAAGAATACTGAAGTGGGTTGCCAGGCCCTCCTCCAGGGGATCTTCCCGACCCAGAGACTGAACCCTTGTCTGTGTGTCTCCTGCATTGGCAGGGAGGTTCTGTACCACTAGTGCCACCTGAGAAGCCCTATGTTATCTATACTAAGCCACAAATTAAAAAAAAAGAATACAATGAAAAATAAATAACCAAATACAGACTGTGAGTTACTTGGCATTGTTCTCTTTGCAGCTGTGGTACCAAAGAAGACATGAATGGAAGTTGTTCAGTTTAACATCTGGGAAAGTGTCTGGAAAGGGGCATGCACCCTGGGATGTGTCTGTTGCTGACAAACACATCTGTCTATTTCTGTCTTGGGATCAGAGGGAAGGCAGGTGGGAGGCACAAAGACCTTAACCATGGTATGCAGCTGCGGCTCTCCACCAACAATCACCGACCCCCACCCTCCTTTCTCATAAGCCCTCGTAATTTGAGTCACTCTTATTTGGGTGACTCAAGAGTCTATTTGGCTATTATACACAGCCAAATACAACCCCTGGCTGAGACATTCCTGATTTTGACAAGACATGGCATGTGACTGTATCCCCAGCAGCACCTGGCAGAGAGCTGAACAACTTCTTCACAAATACTTGTTGGATGACAGGCACAGACTCCCATTGTTATAACATATCAAACACAGCCTCACCGAAGGCATCACTACCCTAAAAAAGAAAAACAGACTCTTTCCCCAGGGAAGAGATGAGGACTAACCACCCTGTACCACAAAGTCACCTTCCCCGTCTCCTCTAAGGAGGTGGTGTACAGATGATGCCCCAGGAGATGAGGTCATAAGACAAAATTCCCACTGTGAATGTATGTGTTTCAGCCCCTTGAGAAGTCAGCTGTCTGAAGCCAATCAACTTGTGGGTATTAGTGCCAGGGAGCAGGTGACAAATCACATCCTGCTTGTTACAGCTAAAGCCAGAATGCCTTAGCTGTCAGGATTACACGTTAACCCCTCAACATCCACTCCCATGACAGCCCATCATGAAGACTAGAGGAAAAATGTTTCCCTCTAGGCAGCCAATGGGGATCACTTATTCCACGAACACAGGAGACATAAGATTTCTGAGTCATCCTCATCTGAAAGAGTGTTAAACCATAAACAGGTCATGGAGACATAAGACAAATATTCCAACTGCTAGCCCTCCTGTTTCATTTTTGAGATCAGAACCTTGGGCCTGGAAAAACTAATATTTATCACAAATTTAGCAACTGATGCTGAAAGCTCAGCTTCTTTGTGCTCCAGTGCTGAATCAAATTTCGGACAGAATTTTGAGTGACGTATAAAAGGATAGCTTTATTTCTTTGCCAGGCAAAGGGAGACACGGTGAGCTCATACCTTCAAAACCATATGCCCCCACTTGGGAAAGATAGTAAAAAGTTTTATCATAATTGTTTTATAGTAATTGTTCAAAGAGAGTGTGATCAGTCCGTGGACATTCTTCTGATGAATGGATGATGAGGTAAGTAGGAGTCAACATCATCAAACTTCAGGTCCAGCTGGTCTGGAGTCTACATGCTTTTGGGCAGTATATCATCATTAATTGCTAACTTCTTCCACCTGAAGAGGGTTTCAGTATCTGAAAAATAGCTCAAAGATACTGTGGTGTGTATCTGTTTGCTACCAAGTTCAAGCTCGCTCTGCTTGGCCTATCACGCGATAGGCCAATGAATCTGAGAGACTAGGTGTTGAGGCAAGGAAGAGACTTTAATCCGGGAGCCAGCAGACTGAGAAGATGGCAGGCTTGTGACTCAAAATAGCTATCTTACCGGGGTCTGGATGCCAGGTTTTTTAATAGATCAGAGAGAAAGAAGCAATAAGGAACTAAAGTCAAAAGACATAATAGAGAGACAGACGCAGTGGGGAAGTAAAGTGAAAGGGTCTTCAGTCTTGCAAAACATCTCTAAGAGAATGTCCAGCCTTCAGAAGGGGTATGTTAATCTCTTCTATTCACAGGTGGGCAGGGACGAACTATCTCTCCAGGAATTGAACAAAGGCACTTCAGTTTATAGTCAAGCAGAGGGGCAGGGTCCTCCAGGCAAGCCATTGAATATGATTATAATAATAAAAGCAAGTTAAAGAAACAATTTCCAGCATGGAGTCAGAATTGGCTTCCTCCCAGCAACAAGTTGATGGGGAAACAGGACCTTACCCCAAGGCTGTTCTTGACTGTTCCTCCCTGGTCTTGAATCCCCTCTCTTCCCCAATTAACAACTGCTTGAATTTGCCCATTAGAACTCAGGGAAGACCATGAAGGCTAGTTCCTATAATCGAAGAAATGGGGGACCCAGAAAGACCCTGGCCCAGGACCCCATGGTATCACAACTAATTTGGGGATTTAAATTTATGCTTGGCATGGAGGGGAAGAAAAATAATTTCCCCTGTACCCTGAGTTCTTGGCTGAGACCTCCCCGTAAAAAGACAGATTGACCAAAATATATATATATATGTTTATTAATATGTATATCTCATGGATACGGGAAAGATACCCAAGAAAAATTACTAAATCCTCAGATTACCCAAGCCACCACTTTAAATACCATCTCAGCTAAAGATAAAAGAGGTGTTGGGGAAGGGAAGCCACTGCTGGTGATGAGAGGTTGGGATGCGGGGTAGTCGCCCAGAAGAACAGGATAAACAAAGACAAGGTTGTGATGCATATTCAAGTATATTCCTCCTTCACTTAGTAGATTCTTCTCTTGTAATTCAGAGTCATCCTCCTCTTCCTGGTACATAGCAGGAGACACCAATACAAATGGAGATTTCCTTTATAAATGCAAATGTTCCTTTATAAAGGTAACTTGGAGTCTGTTTTCAGAGCTTCCACCCTTCAACAAACTCTAACATCTATAGATGACATGGAGAATTTATATATTTTTCCCAAATAGCTACACATCACTATCACCTTGAAAAAAAATTCTAGGTGCATGACTGTATATTGTTTTGTTGAGTTTTTAACTGTGCTGATATTTTAGTTCTGTTTCTGTAGTGAAACCTGTGGTTTTAAAAGCCACTATCCCTCCCCCCATACATCACCACCTTTCCTCAGCTTAATTTTCCTTAGCAGTTGGGCCATTGTCTCTAGTCTCCAGCTTAAGAAGAAATCATACTCTAGAAAGATGATCTAAAAGGCTGAAATTTTAACTTAAAATTTTATACATTATCATGCTAATCTGATACTTGAGGTATCACTCTCTTTATTCAACCGCAGGCCTCTATGTTTCAGTAGAAGATTCTCATCCATTGCATAGAATAATATTTATGGTGCATTGTGAGATTAAAACCAAATTCAGTTTTCATAACGATAAAAAAAATTTTGTGTATTTTCTGTTCTGAGTTTTCTATAGAACTTTAAAAAACTATAATGTAAACTATATTGGGTTATATTGGTTCATTTTTTCCATAAATTTTATTTAATATCTCAAAAATTTTTTCCCTAGAGCTCTAATTTTTTTCAGCTGAAGACACCACATATTTTCTCCAGATAAGTCCTCAAAACATAAATCTGTGTTCTCCTGCAGAAACTGTCAGCAATCTGTATCAATGGCCTTTATCTTTTTAATGGCGGCTAAACAGCTAGAATTAAGATTGCCGGGAGAA
Source organism: Cervus elaphus (assembly GCF_910594005.1). Lineage (NCBI taxonomy): Eukaryota > Metazoa > Chordata > Mammalia > Artiodactyla > Cervidae > Cervus > Cervus elaphus. The sequence goes on from NC_057830.1 coordinate 21,703,243, forward strand.
ATATCAATAACCTCAGATATGCAGATGACACCACCCTTATGGCAGAAAGTGAAGAAGAACTAAAGAGTCTCTTGATGAAAGTGAAAAAGGAGAGTGAAAAAGTTGGTTTAAAGCTCAACATTCAGAAAACTAAGATCATGGCATCTGGTCCCATCACTTCATGGGAAATAGATGAGGAGACAGTGTCAGACTTTACTTTTTTGGGCTCCAAAATCACTGCAGATGGTGACTGCAACCATGAAATTAAAAGACGCTTACTCCTTGGAAGGAAAGTTATGACCAACCTAGATAGCATATTAAAAAGCAGAGACATTACTTTGCCAACAAAGGTCTGTCTGGTCAAGGCTATGGTTTTTCTAGAAGTCATGTATGGATGTGAGAGTTGGGCTGTGAAGAAAGCTGAGCTCTGAAGAATTGATGCTTTTAAACTGTGGTGTTGGAGAAGACTCTTGAGAGTCCGTTGGACAGCAAGGAGATCCAACCAGTCCATCCTAAAGGAGATAAGTCCCGGGTGTTCATTGGAAGGACTGATGCTGAAGCTGAAACTCCAATACTTTGGCCACCTCATGCGAAGAGACGACTCATTGGAAAAGACCCTGATGCTGGGAGGGATTGGGGGCAGGAGGAGAAGGGGACGACAGAGGATGAGATGGCTGGATGGCATCACCGACTCAATGGGCATGAGTTTGAGTAAACTCCGGGAGTTTGTGATGGACAGGGAGGCCTGATATTCATGGGGTCGCAAAGAGTCGGACAAGACTGAGCGACTGTGTTAGGGGAAGCACACTGATTGAAACCGCCCACCCTGGCCAGGCACCATAGTAACCATTTGCATGAGTTGTTTTATGGCAGGAGATCCTGATAAGGAATACGGAACTAATAGGCCACCACCAGCCGGAAGAGTTCGGGAAAGATCGAGAGGAGACACTACCTGTCCGTCCACTTCCCAGAATCCTTCTTGCTAGCATCCATCTTGGCTGAGCGATGCGTGCGCCACCAAGAAAGACTGTGAATTAGAATGATTGGCCAAAGACCACCCGGAAACTAATCTCATCACCATAAAACCCAAGACTGCGAGCCATGCTGCAGAGCAGTTCTCCTGGGTTCCCTTACCTACTGCTCTCCACCCGGGTGCCCTTTCCCAATAAAATCTCTTGCTTTGTCAGCATGTGTCTCATCGGACAATTCATTTCCGAGTGTTAGACAAGAGCCCAGTTTCGGGCCCTGGAAGGGGTCCCCCTTCCTGCAACAACTGAACTGAACTGAACTGAACTGAAACAGCTTTCTATTCCTGGATTGGGAAGATCCCATAGACAAGGGAATAGTCACCCACTCTAGTAGTCTTGCCTGAAGAATCCCATGGACAGAGGAGCCTGGAGGGCTACAATCCAAAGAATCGCATAGGACTGAGTGAATAACACTTTCATTTTCCTTTCAAACAGTTCTTAGAAGGTAGAAGTGATTCAACACGTTAAATGCAGAGGCTAGGAACTTTGTGGAGAAGAATGGTCCTTGCTCTTTTTCAGCTTTCACGTACTTGTGCAGTGGATCAGTTTTCTTTCACGGCCCCATTTCATCTCTGTACTTTGCGGAGAGTGAAAATGGAGTATTGATATTTGCATCAGTAGTGCTAATATAATCTATATTGCTTTAATTGATTTATTTTCATTACTAGGCAACATTTCTGATGGTGGGTTATACAAGTAATATCAACATACTCCTAACTGATCTGTATTTGTTCATGAATCAACCTAGCTCTTATAGTCTCTGTCTCTTGCTCTTTGCAAAAAAATTTGTTTAAAAAAAATTAAAGGAAGGTTTCCCTGGTGTTTGGGCTTCCCTGGTGGCTCAGAGGTTAAAGTGTCTGTCTGTAGTGTGGAAGACCTGGGTTCGATCCCTGGGTCGGGAAGATCCCCTGGAGAAGGAAATGGCAACCCACTCCAGTATTATTGCCTGGAGAATCCCATGGATGGAGGAACCTGGTAAGCTATAGTCCACGGGGTCACAGAGTCGGACACGACTGAGCAACTTTACTTTCACTTTCCCTGGTGTTGGTGGTGCTGGTGGAGGGTTTGTTGCTAAACCATGTCCGACTCTTGCGACTCCATGGACTGTAGCCTGCCAGGCTCCTCTGTCCACGGTATTTTCCATGGTATTGTCCACGGCAACCCAAGGAGGGGGTTGCCATTTCCTTCTGCAGAAGATCTTCCTTACTGGTAAAGAATCAACCTACTAACCTAGGAGGCACACATCAGATCCCTGATCCAGGAAGATCCCACATGCCATGCAGCAACTAAGCCTGTGTGCTGCAACTATTAAGTCTGTGCTCCAGAGCCTGGGAGCTGCAACTACTGAGCCCATATGCTGGAACTGCTGAAACCCATACCCACTAGAGACCATGCTCTGCAATAAGAGAAGCCACCGTGATGAAAAGCCTGCATACCACAACTAGAGAAAAGCCCAAGCACAGTAACCAAGATTTAGTGCACCCAAAAATAAATAAATAAAATAATCTAAAAAAAGAAATTAAAGGGGGAGCAGATGGAGCACTCTTCAGCACACATTGTCTTAAATGTGAAAATAGGCCGAGATTGATAAAAAGATCTTGCAATATCCTCCTGTGAGCTGCAGGGACATGGATTCGTGTGTAGACGCCTCCATGAGGCTGTGCCCCTGCTTTGTGATCTCCCCACCTTCCTCCCTCCAACACCAGAGGCTGATGGACAGGTGCTTCTCCCTTAGTTCTGAGAATGCAGAAGTAACACTTAACTACCAATCCCCTAGTGATCACTGCCATGCCCTTCCCCAGCACCACTTTGCCCACACCTCATTTTTCTATATTCTTTTAAAGGACATGAATTTCAGGAGGCAGTCCACTGTCCACTTACCAAAGACAGAAACTGACAGCTCTCTCCCCAAATTCACTCTGGCCATAGTCCTACATAGTCACCTGTAGGAACAGACTAAGAAGTGCCAACTGGGCCGCTTCTCTGTTTCCTTCTCAAACAAGCCAAAGGAAATTATTCTGATGCCTGTTCAAATGGTAAAGAAGACTTTTTTTTTTTTCATGACAATTGCAATAAGGAGCAAGAGATCAGGCCAGACTCTGAATAGAGCAAAGACAGCTGGGGGTTTACAGCCGATGAGAAGACTGTGAGGTTGGTGGACGTGAAACCACTAGGATGAAACATCCAGGATGGGGGAATTCTTGATGAAGGTATCAAGAATGAGCCATCCAGGGTAAGGGAGATGAAGAGTTTGGTTAGATATAAAGGGTGGGTGAATCTGGCTAAAGTGACACAGCAGGATCTTTTGCTAAGATAATTTTCCACAAGCCAAGGATGAGGAGCTTGTCTAAAGCCGGTCAAGCAGAAAGTCTTTGTGAACCAGCTGACTTAAATTGGGGTAGCTGGTAGACCAAGATGACTGTAAGATTCATTGCCTTCATCAAGAATGCCTGGCCCGAGGACCTGGCAGGTGGTGTCCTTCACCATCTGGGGTCTGGTTATAACTCTGCCCACAGTCAGCCCCTACACCAAGTATGCCACCATGATCAGCCAGGCTGCACCCTACACCTCCCCATTGCTCCTCCTAGGTGCTGAGAACCTAATCACAGGTTCAGCCAACCCGAAGACCCCCATGGCCCAATCTTGGAATGACTGAAGATAGTGTCAGCACCTACATTGGCAGGGAGAGGCCCCCTTCTCTGTATCCCTCAATAAATATATGAAAACTGGGGGAAAAAATGTGTAGGTACTTGTGTTTAATTATTGAACTAGGAGAGGTAGAAACAAGTACTATTTTCAGATGAGACAAGCCATGCCCTTAGTCCTAGTTACTCCAGGCTACTGGGGGATCAATTTCCCACCTCTGCCCAGAGGTTTGAAGCAGTAAAGTTTTGCTCCATCTGTTTTTTTGAGATATAACTATAATCCCAAGTGAAACCATCTGCCTCAGATTGGGACTCAAACCCATATCCTGGTACTCAAACCCAGCCAAAATGCACAGTACCTGGTTTGGGGACCTAATGAAGCACAGGTTCTTGATGTCTCATCACAGAAAGAATACGGTGAGAGACAAAGTGATAGGTAAGAAGTGAATGTATTCAGATTCAGAGAGGAACACACTCCACACACAGTGTAGGCCATCTCAGAGGGTGAGTATGGCCTAGTTTTTATAGGCTGGGTAATTTCATACCCCAATGAATGGGAGGATTATTCCAACTATTTTTGGGAAAGGGTGGGGATGCCCAGGAATTGGCCAATGCCCACTCCTTGGTCTTTTGACAGTGCCTTAGAACTGTCAAAGCACCTCTGGGTGTGTCATTTAGCTTGCTGATTGAGTATCAAGGTCTAATCAAAGTTGACTTGTCTGCCATCTTGGACCCATTTGATTCTAATTGGTTTATGTTATGTCCTTGGGCCATGTCATTCTTTCAAAAGTTGTGCCCTTCCCCTGTCTCTCCTGTTATAGAGGGACAAAAAACTATTTGTCTCAGGGACAATCCAGCCAGGGAAATTTCAAAGAAATGAGACAAGAGTTGTGGGCAATGGCCCACAGCACTGTCCCACTCATACTGCAGAATGTGTCTGACTGCCTGCACCCCCAAAATGTCTGTGCAGTCTGCATACTAAAATCTAGGGTGAGAAATCTGCCTTTAGTCCCCAAACATTTACTGAACACCTAACAGAGCTGGGCCCTGAGAAGGTGCTGAGAATCTGGTCCCTACACCTGAGAAGCTGGCAGTCTGGAAGGGGAAGTGAAGATACAAATGCTCTCGGGACACTGAGAAAAGAGTGTGGGGTACAAGGAAGATGGGGTACAGAATAAGAAGGAAGAAAGAACGAAAGGAAAGTAGAATAAGTCTGAGAAGCTTCCTTCTCTCCCTCCCTTGGTTTCTCTGTATATCATTGCCAAATCAAATCTTGGAAACAGAGTTTTGGGTAAAGTAGAAAAAGATCAAATTCTAAAAGATGATGCTGTTAACGTGTTGTACTCAATATGACAGCAAATTTGGAAAACTCAGCGGTGGCCACAGGACTGGAAAAGGTCAGTTTTCAATCCAATCCAAAACTAAGGCAATGCCAAATAATGTTTAAACTACCGCATAATTGCACTCATCTCACCTGCTAGCAAAGTAATTCTCAAAATTCTCCAAGCTAGGCTTCAACCGTATATGAACTGTGAACATCCAAATGTTCAAACTGGATTCAGAAAAGGCAGAGGAACCAGAGATCAAATTGCCAACATCTGATGGATCATAGAAAAAGCAAGAGGTTTCCAGAAAAACATCTACTTCTATTTCACTGACTATGCTAAAACCTTTGACTGTGTGTATTACAACAAACTGGAAAATTCTTCAAGAAATGGGAATACCAGACCCTTATCTGCCTCCTGAGAAATCCGTATGTTGGTCAAGAAGAATAGAACCAGGCATGGAAAAATGTACTAGTTCAAAATAGGGAAAGGGGTATATCATGGCTATATATTGTCACCCTGATTATGTAACTTTTATGCAGAGTACATCATGCTGGGCTAGATGAAGCACAAGCTGGAATCAAGATTGCCAGGAGAAATATCAATAACCTCAGATATGAAGACACCACCCTTATGGTAGAAACCAAGGAGGAACTGAAAAGTTTCTTGATGAAAGAGAAAGAGGAGAGTGGAAAAGTTGGCTTAAAACTCAACATTCAAAAAACTAAGATCATGGCATCTGAATCCATCACTTCTAGGCCAATAGACAAGGAAACAATGGAAACACTGACAGGCTTTATTTTTTTGGACTCCAAAATCACTGAAGATGGTGACTGCAGCCATGAAATTAAAAGACGCTTACTCCTTGGAAGAAAACTTTGACCAACCTAGACAGCATATTAAAAAGCAGAGACATTACTTTGCCAACAAAGGTCCATCTAGTCAAAGCTATGGTTTTTCCAGTAGTCATGTATGGATGTGAGAGTTGGGCTGTGAAGAAAGCTGAGCTCCGAAGAATTGATGGTTTTGAACTGTGGTGTTGGAGAAGAGTCTTGAGAGTCTGTTGGACAGCAAGGAGATCCAACCAGTCCATCCTAGAGGAAATCAGTCCTGAATATTCATTGGAAGGACTGATGCTGAAGCTGAAACTCCAATACTGGCCACCTGATGTGAAGAACTGACACATTTGAAAAGACCCTAATGCTGGAAAAGATTGAAGGCGGGAGGAAAAGGGGTCCACAGAGGATGAAATGGCTGAATGACATCACCAACTCAATGGACATGAGTTTGAGCAAGCTCAGGGGGTTGGTGATGGACAGGGAAGCCTGGCATGCTGCCATCCATGGGGTCACATAGAGTCAGAAAAACCAAAGGAACTGACTGAGGAAAAGATAGCTTTAGTACTTTGCCAGGCAAAGGGAGACACACTGGGTTTCTGCCTTGAAACCCTGTATGTCCAATCCAGGAGGATCTGATGAACAGTTTTATAACAATAATTCAAAGGTGGGGTCTCTGACAAGATTAAGGTGTGAGCTGGGCTGGCATACCTTTAATGTCATCTCAGGTGACCTCCTAATCTAGATTAGCTTCTTTAATCCCTTTAATCTTTAATTCTTAATCTTGCCTCAGGTACTTTCTTGGCTGCTCCTCCCTTGATTCAGTTCAGTTTACTCTGCTCAGTTGTGTCTGATTTTTAATACCTGTCTAGGTTGGTGATAACTTTTCTTCCAAGCAGCAAGTGTCTTTTAATTTCATGGCTGCAGTCACCATCTGCAGTGATTTGGAGCCCCCCCAAAATGAAGCCTCTCACTGTTTCCATTGTTTCCCTGTCTATTTGTCATGAAGACATGGGACTGCATGCCATGATCTTAGTTTCCTGAATGTTGAGTTCTAAGCCTTTTTCACTCTCTTCTTTCACTTTCATCAAGAGGCTCTTTAGTTCTTTGTTTTCTGCCATAAGGGTGGTGTCATCATCATATCTGAGGTTATTGATATTCCTCCCAGCAATCTTGATTACAGCTGTGCTTCATCCAGTCCAGCTTTTCTCATGATGTACTCTGCACAGAAGTTAAATAAGCAGGGTGACAATATACAGCCTTGATGTACTCCTTTTCCTATTTGGAACCAGTCTGTTGTTCCATGTCCAGTTCTAACTGTTGCTTCCTGACCTGCATACAGATTTTTCAAGAGGCAGGTCAGGTGGTCTGGTATTCCCATCTCTTAAAGAATTTTCCACAGTTTGTTGTGATCCACACAGTCAAAGGCTTTGGCATAGTCAATAAAGCAGAAATAGATGTTTTTCTGGAACTCTCTTGCTTTTTCAGTGATCCAGCGGACGTGGCAATTTGATCTCTGGTTCCTCTGCCTTTTCTAAAACCAGCTTGAACATCTGGAAGTTCACAGTTCACGTATTGTTGAAGCCTGGCTTGCAGAATTTTGAGCATTTCTTTGCTAGCATGTGGTAAGAGAGCAATTGTGCGGTAGTTTGAGCATTCTTTGGCATTGCCTTTCTTTGGGATTGGAATGAAACCTGACCTTTTCCAGTCCTGCGGCTACTACTGAGTTTTCCAAATTTGTTGGTGTATTGAGTGCCATATGTTAACAGCATCATCTTTTAGGATTTGAAAGAGCTCAACTGGAATGCCATCACCCATACTAGCTTTGTTTGTAGTGATGCTTCCTAAGGCCCACTTGACTTCACATTCCAGGATGTCTGGCTCTAGGTGAGTGATCACACCATCGTGATTATCTGGTCATGAAGATGTTTCTTGTAACGTTCTTCTGTGTATTCTTGCCACTTCTTCTTAATATCTTCTGCTTCTGTTATGCCTATACCATTTCTGCCCTTTATAGGGCCCATCTTTGCATGAAATGTTCCATTGATATCTCTAATTTTCTTGAAGAGATCTCCAGTCTATCCCATTCTATTGTTTTCCTCTATTTCTTTGCACTGATCACTGAGGAAGGCTTTCTTATCTCTCCTTGCTATTCTTTGGAACTCTGCATTCAAATGGGTATATCTTTCCTTTTCTCCTTTGCTTTTGGCTTCTCATCCTTTCACAGCTATTTGTAAGGCCTCCTCAGACAGCCATTTTGCCTTTTTGCATTTCCTTTCCTTGGGGATGGTCTTGATCCCTGCATCGTGTACAATGTCACAAACCTCCTTCCATAGTTCATCAGGCACTCTGTCTATCAGATCTAGTCCCTTAAATCTATTTCTCACTTCCACTGTATGGTCATTAGGGATATGATTTAGGTCATACCTGAATGGTCTAGTGGTTTTCCCCACTTTCTTTAAGTCTGAATTTGGCAATAAGGAGTTCATGATCTGATTGTTTTTGCTGACTGTATAGAGCTTCTCCATCTTTTGCTGCAAGGAATATGATCATTCTGATTTCAGTGTTGGCCATCTGGTGATGTCCATGTGTAGAGTCTTCTCTTGTGTTGCTGGAAGAGGGTATTTGTAATGACCAGTGTGTTCTTTTGGCAAAACTCTGTTACACATTCCCCTGCTTCATTCTGTACTCCAAGGCCAAATTTGCCTGTTACTCCATGTGTTTCTTGACTTCCTACTTTTGCATTCCAGTCCCCTATAATGAAAAGGACATCTTTTTGGGGTGTTAGTTCTAGAAGGTCATGTAGGTCTTCACAGAACTGTTCAACTTCAGCTTCTTCAGCATTACTGGTCAGGGCAAAGACTTGGATTACTGTGATAGTGAATGGTTTGCCTTGGAAAGAACAGAGATCTTGCTGTCATTTTTGAGATTGCATCCATGTGATCAGATTGTTTAGTTTTCTGTGATTGTAGTTTTCATTCTGTCTGCCCTCTGATGGAGAAGGCTAAGAGGCTCATGGAAGCTTCCTGATGGGAGAGATTGACTGAGGGGGAAACTGGGTCTTGTTCTGATGGGCAGGGCTAGGCTCAGTAAATCCTTAATCCAATTTTCTTTGATGGGTGGGACTGTGTTCCCTCCCTGTTATTTGATCTGAGGCCAAACTATGGTGGAGGTAATGAAGATAATCATGACCTCCCTCAAAAGGTCCCACACAGGCACTCAATGCCCCCAACCCTGCAGCAGGCCACTGGCAACCCACGCCTGTACTGGAGACTCCTGGACACTCACGGGCAAGTCTGGTTGGTCTCGTGTGGGGTCACTGCTCCTCTCTCCCAGGCCCTGGTATGCACAAGGCTTTGCTTCTGCCCTCCAAGACTCTGTTTCCCAGTCCTGTTAGAATCTGAATCTGCCCTTTGGAACTCAGGGGGAAAGTCATGGAGGCTGGAATCTCGCCTACAAGCAATAGGGGACAGAAAGGCCTCTGTGCCTGGGCACCATACAGGGTTCTGCTTGGTTTCAACTATAGGAGAACTCACTTTCCTGTTTTATTTAATCCCAGTACTTTCCTCGAGTCTAGCTGACTGCTGGCACATAATGCTCAAAAAAAAAAAAGGTTTAATTCAATGGTTGCACAAACTCCATTATTCCTCTCTGAATAGAAAAGGAAGGTGTGGAGCCCTGTGCCAAGGTCACAAGGATGGAGCCCTGTACCAAGGTCACAGGATAAAAATCTGTGGAACTCACCAAGCCCCACAGTAACTGTTGCCATGAGCCTCTGGATATAAACCAGCCAGTTCCCCAACCCCATATTAGGTAAAATACCCACCCTATTATACACCCTATTGCATCCAATGGAGCATGAACTGTAGTAGTACCTGCCTGGGATCTTTTGAGGGAGGTCACCATTATCCTCATTACCTCCAGTTTGGCCTGGAGGTAAAACTAGCAAATCTGATCACATGGACCACAGCCTTGTCTAACTCTGTGAAACTAAGGAATGCCATGTGGAGCAACCCAAGATGGATGGGTCATGTTGTACAGGTCTGACAGAATGTGGTCCACTGGAGAAGGGAATGGCAAACCATATCAGTATTCTTGCCTTGAGAACCCCATGAACAGTATGAAAAGGCAAAAAGATAGGATACTGAAAGATGAACTCCCCTGGTCGGTAGGTGCCCAATATGCTACTGGAGATCAGTGGAGAAGTAACTCCAGAAAGAATGAAGGGATGGAGCCAACGCAAAAACAACACCCAGTTGTGGATGGGACTGGTGATAGAAGCAATGTTCGATGCTGTAAAGAGCAATATTGCATTGGAACCTGGATGTTAGGTCCAAGAATCAAGGAAAATTGGAAGTGGTCAAACAAGAGATGACAAGAGTAAACATTGACATTCTAGGAATCAGTGAACTAAGATGGACTGGAATGGATGACTTTAACTCAGATGACCATTATATCTACTACTGTGGGCAAGAATCCCTTAAAAGAAATGGAGTAGCCATCATAGTCAACAAAAGAGTCTGAAATGCAGTACTTTGATACAATCTCAAAAACGACAGAATGATCTCTGTTAGTTTCCAAGGCAAACCATTCAATATGATGGTAATCCAAGCCTATGCCCCAACTAGTAATGCTGAAGAAGCTGAAGTTAAATGGTTCTATGAAGACCTACAAGACCTTCTAGAACTAACACCCAAGAAAGATGTCCTTTTCATTATAGGGGACTGGAAGGCAAAAGTAGAAAGTCAAGAAACACCTGGAGTAACAGGCAAATTTGACCTTGGAGTACGGGATGAAGCAGGGTAAAGGCTAATAGAGTTCTGCCAAGAGAATGCACTGGTCATAGCAAACACTCTCTTCCAACAACACAAGAGAAGACTCTACACAAGGACATCACCAGATGGTCGACACCAAAATCAGATTGATTATATTCTTTGCAGCCAAAGATGGAGAAGCTCTATACAGTCAGCAAAAACAAGACCAGGAGCTGACTGTGGCTCAGATCATGAACTCCTTATTGCCAAATTCAGACTGAAATTGAAGAAAGTGGGGAAAACCACTAGACCATTCAGGTATGACCTAAATCAAATCCCTTATGAATATACAGTGGAAGTGAGAAATAGATTTAAGGGACTAGATCTGATAGACAGAGTGCCTGATGAACTATGGAAGGAGGTTCGTTTCATTGTACCGGAGGCAGGGATCAAGACCATCCCCAAGGAAAAGAAATGTAAAAAAGCAAACTGATTGTCTGAGGAGGCCTTACAAGTAGCTTTGAAAAGAAGAGAAGTGAAAAGCAAAGGAGAAAAGGAAAGATATACCCATTTGAATGCAGAGTTCCAAAGAATAGCAAGGAGAGATAAGAAAGCCTTCCTCAGTGATCAGTGCAAAGAAATAGAGGAAAACAATAGAATGGGATAGACTGGAGATCTCTTCAAGAAAATTAGAGATATCAATGGAACATTTCATGCAAAGATGGGCCCTATAAAGGGCAGAAATGGTATAGGCATAACAGAAGCAGAAGATATTAAGAAGAAGTGGCAAGAATACACAGAAGAACGTTACAAGAAACATCTTCATGACCCAGATAATCATGATGGTGTGATCACTCACCTAGAGCCAGACATCCTGGAATGTGAAGTCAAGTGGGCCTTAGGAAGCATCACTACAAACAAAGCTAGTATGGGTGATGGCATTCCAGTTGAGCTCTTTCAAATCCTAAAAGATGATGCTGTTAACATATGGCACTCAATACACCAGCAAATTTGGAAAACTCAGCAGTGGCCACAGGACTGGAAAAGGTCAGGTTTCATTCCAATCCCTAAGAAACGAAATGCCAAAGAATGCTCAAACTACCACACAATTGCACTCATCTCACATGCTAGTAAAGTAATGCTCAAAATTCTGCAAGCCAGGTTTCAACAATACGTGAACTGTGAACTTCCAGATGTTCAAGCTGGTTTTAGAAAAGGCAGAGGAACCAGAGATCAAATTGCCAACATTTGCTGGATCATTGAAAAAGCAAGAGAGTTCCAGAAAAACATCTATTTCTGCTTTATTGACTATGCCAAAGCCTTTGACTGTGTGGATCACGAGAATCTGTGGAAAATTCTTTAAGAGATGGGAATACCAGACCATCTGACCTGCCTCTTGAAAAATCTGTATGCAGGTCAGGAGGCAACAGTTAGAACTGGACATGGAACAACAGACTGGTTCCAAATAGGAAAAGGAGTACATCAAGGCTGTATATTGTCACCCTGCTTATTTAACTTCTGTGCAGAGTACATCATGAGAAACGCTGTGCTGAAGGAAGCACAAGCTGGAATCAAAATTGCCAGGAGAAATATCAATAACCTCAGACATGCAGATGACACCACCCTTATGGCAGAAAGTGAAGAAGAACTAAAGAGCCTCTTGATGAAAGTGAAAGAGGAGAGTGAAAAAGTTGCCTTAAAGCTCAACATTCAGAAAACAATGGTCATGGCATCTGAATCCATCACTTTATGGCAAATAGATGGAAAAACAATGGAAACAGTGGCAGACCTCTTTTTTTGGCGCTCCAAAACTGCTGCAGGTTGTGACTGTAGCCATGAAATTAAAAGACACTTACTCCTTGGAAGGAAAGTTATGACCAACCTAGACAGCATATTAAAACGCAAAGACATTACTTTGCCAACAAAGGTCCATCTAGTCAAAACTATGGTTTTTCCAGTAGTCATGTATGGATGTGAGAGTTAGACTATAAAGAAAGTTGAGTGCCGAAGAACTGATGCTTTTGGACTGTGATGTTGGAGAAGACTCTTCAGAGTTCCTTGGACTGCATGGAGATCCAACCAGGCCATCCTAAAGGAAACCAGTCCTGAATGTTCATTGGAAGGACTGATGCTGAAGCTGAAACTCCAATACTTTGGCCACCAGATGTGAAGAAGTGACTCATTTGAAAAACCCTGAATGCTGGGAAAGATTTAAAGCAAGAGGAGAAGGGGACGACAGAGGATGAGATGGTTTGATGGTATCACCGACTCAAAGGACATAAGTTTGAGTAAATTCCAGGAGTTGGTGATGGACAGGTAAGCCTAGTGTGCTGCAGTCCATGGGGTTGCAAACAGTCAGACATGACTGAGCGACTAAATTGAGCTGAACTGATTGCATTCAAACCAATCACTTAATGCTACCATTCAAGTGGGAATCTTCTGTGACTTGAGACTATAAAAATTGGCTGTTAACCTGCGCAAGTGTTCGGCTCTACCTTTAACCATCCCGCTGTTCTAACTGTACCTCCCACTCTAATAAACTTTCTTCTCCTCTCATTCTGCCTCATGTGTGGAAATTCTTTTCCAACCCCTGCGTGGACCATGACACTTTTAGAGGCCTGTACGTACCAAGAACAGACATATGCATGAACAGATGACTCGTTGGAAAACTCCCGGATGCTGGGATAGATGGAAGGCAGAAGGGGAAGAGGCCATCAGAGGATAGGGCAGCTGTACTGCATCACTGGTGCAATGAACATGAACTTGGGCAAACTTCAGGAGATGGTGAGGGACAGGGAGGCCTGGCCTGCTATACTCCGTGGAGTTGCAAAGAGCAGAACATGACTGGGCAACTGAACAACAACAACGTACAGACCACGACAGAAGGCACCAGTTCGTATCTGTCAGGAAGCCAGACTCCCCCCTCCCCACCACCACTGAAAACTTTCCCTCTACTCTTTCTAGGTTCCCCAGCTGGTCCAGGAATCACACTGACATAAGACAAGTTAACAAGAGAAAATGAAATTTAATTACATACTGCATACATATGGGGCCTCCATAAGAATATAGACATGATACTTTGGGGCTTCCCTTGTGGCTTAGTTGATAAAGACTCCACCTGCAATGCAGGAGACCTGGGTTCAATCCCTGGGTTGGGAAGATCCCCTGAAGAAGGAAATGGCAACCCACTCCAGTATTCTTGCCTGTAGAATTCCATGGACAGAGGAGCCTGGTGGGCTACAGGAGGGGCAAGAGTTGAACACAACTTAGCACCTAAAGCACCACCACCAAAGTATGTCTCTTTGGAATGAGGATTATCTTAGACTGATTATCTGGAAGAAATAGAAGACTCAGAAAGTCTTTCCTTTTACCTCCTCAACTGCCTAAAGACTATGCTTTTTTTTTTTTTTTTTTAATATTCATTCTATTTATTTGGCTACACCAGTTCTTAGTTGTGGCATGCAGAATCTTTAGTTGCAACATGTTGTATGTGGGATCTAGTTCCCTGACCAGGGATTGAACCCGCGCAGTGTGCACTGGGAGTGCAGAGTCAGCCACTGGACCACTAGGGAAGTGTCCTATCTAAAGAATCTAGATAAACGCCCTGACACAGGAAGAGTACCATCACCAGCAATACCTACAAAGAATAGTGGCTGGATGTGGTTAGGTAACAATGAGGTGGGGGAACTCGGCAGGGCCTGAAGACCTTCTGTGCATGGCATACCAAACATCTGTTGACCAAACATTTGTTTTTCCACTTCCAAGCAAATCACCTTTCTCCCCTTTGAAATCCCAAATCCCGACTATCCTGTTCTCCTTCTCTCAGATGGCATATAGATTTCAATTGCCTAACTCATTCTTTTTCTTTGTTGTTGTTGTTTTAATGAATTCACCTTTTTTTGGCTTTTGTTTTAATGAACTCATTTTTTAATGACTCCACTTTTTTTGTTTGTTTAAATGAATCCACTTTTTAAAAAATGAATCCACCCCTTTTTTTGGTTTTAATGATTAGCACATTCTTATGGAGGCCCCACATGTATGTAGTATGTAATTAAATTTTATTTTCTCTTGTTGGCTTGTCTTATGTCAGTGTGATTCTTAGACCAGCTAGAGGAAACTAGAAAGAGTAGTGGGAAATTTTTCCTTCCCCAGCATGGCACCATGCGCTTCTTTCTGGCTGGCATGGCAATGCCTTGTTCACTTTGCTGCTGGTTTTCAGTATTCTGGAAAAACCAGCAGGTCCCCAAGGCATATAAGGGTGTCCAACCCCTCTATGAGGAAAAGTATTGGCTCTGTAGGGGAGGAAAAATCTCTCTCCCTCTCCCTTCCTAGGTTCTCCAGCTGGGGCCCTGCAAAATAGACTGATAAGAGAGACAGACTAAGAAGAGAAACTTGAGAGTTTCCCAGTGGTCCAATGGTTAAGACTCCACACAGCCAGTGCAAGGGGCCCAGGTTCAATCCCTAGTCAGGGAACTAGATCCTGCATGCTGCAACTAAGGCCTGGTGCAGTCAAATAAAAAAAAGAGAAAGAAACTCAGAGTTTGTTAATGTGGGCAGCACATAGAGACCTAGTGGAAACTCAGCGATGTGGGCGTTTAACAAAACAATACTCTAGCGAAGTGACCAGACTCAGAAAGAGACGTTCAGGATTTAAAGGCAGCAAACTTTGGAAGATAAATATATGGGGAGAACTCATGGAAAAGAAGAGTTGTTTTAATCGGCTCATCACCTAGATTCCTCTCCTGCTATTTTAGGGGCTGAGAAGAGACTCAGATCCATCCTCCTCTTCCTGGTACAGGACAGGGAAAAAGCTTTACAAATGGGAGTTTATGTCATGCTTTTAGGCAGATGAGGGAGGTGTTTGGCACCTGCTGTTTCTCAATTGTCTTCAGCTCAAAATAATCTTTATGGCCATATGGCATATTTTTGGGGTGGCCTGTTTTGACCCCCTACAGCCCTTAATAATCTAAAATCTTGATTGGTGGCCAAATACGCTGCTCACATTTGAGGACAATCAAGGTGATGCACAATTTATGTACCGATAGTACGGTAGAGTTTAAGACACCCTGGAGGGAGATGGGGCAGACTTGTCACCTTGTTCCAGAAATTTTAGGCAAACCTACCTAATGTAATGGATTGTATGTCCTTGACTCTGTCGAAGAGTTAGATTTCTTTCTGCAAGTCTTCTAGAGAGTTGCATTGAATCCCTGTGATGTGCATCGAATTCTGGTTTAACGCTTTTATTCAATCATAATAATATATATTTTCCTTTCTACTTCTGCGGAGCAGTTTTTTGGGGTGGGAAAGAATTTTGCAATTGTATTTCTGCCACACTGGTTGAGAACAAGCCTCAGCACACCTGGCCCAGAGCTCCTGCACATGGTTGCAGACAGCCCCCTGACCCAGTGAGTGCTCCTCTCCTTGCCAAACCTAAAGCACTAGGGTGCTCTGAAAAAGACCAAGGCCCTGTGGGAGTCCAGGCCTATTATCACTGATCAAAATTTCTGGGGTAAAGCTTCCCTGATGTCTAGGTGGTAAGGAACCGCCTGCCAATGCAGGAGACACCGGTTCAACCCCTGATCCAGTAAGATCTTCACGCTACAGGACAAGTAAGCCTGTGTACCACACTGCTGAGCCTGTGCTCCAGAGCCCGAGAACCGCAACGACTATGCTCACTGAACTACTGAAGCTGCAACTACCCCGCACATCAGGAGCCTATACTCTGCAACAAGAGAAGCCACTGCAATGAGACACTTTTGTACCGGATCTACGGAAAAGCCCAAGGGGCAACAAAGACCCAGCACAGCCGAAACTAAACAAGGTAACAAAAAATTTAAAAAGTAAAAATTCTGGACTGGAGCTGGGAAATCAGTTGTTGTTGTTCAGTCACTAAGTTGTGTCAAATTCTTTGAGACCACATGGACTACAGCACAGGCTCCCCTCTCCTTCACTATGACTCACTATTGAGTCGGTGATGCTATCTAACAAATCTCATCCTCTGCCACCTGCTTCTTTTGTCTTCAATCTTTCCCAGAATCAGGGTCTTTTCCAATGAGTTGGCTCTTTGTATCTGGTGACCAAGGTATTGGAGCTTCAGCATCAGTCCTTCCAAGGAGTATTCGGGGTTGATTTCCTTTAGGATTGACTGATTTGATCTTGCTGTCCAAGGGACTCTCGAGAGTCTTCTCTAGCACCACAGTTCAAAAGTATCAATTCTTCAGTGCTCAGCTTTTTTTCTGGGCCAGCTCTCAAATATATACATGACTACTAGTAAAACCATAGCTTTTAATAGATGGACCTTTGTCTCTGCTTTTTAATATGTTGTCTACATTTGTCATAGCTTTTCTTCATTTGATTTCATGCCTGCAGTCACCATCCACAGTGATTTTGGAGCCCAAGGAAATAAAGTCTGTCACTGATTCTTTTTCCCTACTATTTAATTCCAAAAAAATATCTACTTTGCTTCAATGACTATGCTAAAGCCTTTGACTGTCTGCATCACAAGAAACGAGAAAATTCTTAAAGATGTAGGAATACCAGGTCAATTTATTTGCTTCCTGAGAAACCCGTATGCAGGTTAAAAAGCAAGTTAGAACTGGTCATGGAACAACAAACTGGTTCAAAATTGGGAAAGGAGTATGTCAAGGCAGAGTATTGTCACCTTGATTATTTAACTTATATACAGAATACAACATGCAAAATGCCAGGCTGGATGAAGCTTAAGCTGGAATCAAGATTGCTGGGAGAAATATCAATAACCTCAGATATGCAGAAGACATCACCCTTATGGCAGAAAGTGAAGAGGAACAGAAGAACCTCTTGATGAGGTCAAAGAAGAGAGTGAAAAAACTGGCTTAAAATCAACATTCAAAAAACTAAGATCATGGCATTCAATCCTATCATTTCATGGCAAATAGATGGGGAAAAAAGGGAAACAGTGACATATTAAATGCAGCACTTTAACAGCATTGTCTTTTAGGATTGTAAATAGCTCAGCTGGCATTCCATCACCTCTACTAGCTTTGCTCGTAGAGATGCTTCCTAAGGCCCACTTGACTTCACACTCCAGGATGTCTGGACCTAGGTGAGTGGTCACACCATCATGGTTATCTGAGTCATTAAAACCTTTTTTGTACAGTTCTTCTCTGTATTCTTGTCACCTTTTCTTAATCTCTTTTGCTTTTGTTAGGTCCTTACTGTTTTTGTCCTTTATCATGCCCATCCTTGCATGAAGTCTTGATATCTCCAATTTTCTTGAAGAGATCTCTAGTCTTTTCCATTCTATTGTTTTCCTCTATTTTTTTGCATTGTTCATTTAAGAAAGTCTCCTTATCTCTCCTTGCTATTTACAAATATTACTACATTTAGAAAATGAATGAATGAATCATTACAATAGATACATAGTGACTTCCAAGCATTTATGTCCTGATTTGCCTTGATATTATTTTGAATTTATTAATAACATGCTTTGAGAGATGAGAGCTTTGTCTACCTACCTACATTAAAAAAAAAAGTAAACTGCCATTAGAATCTGTCGAAATAAATCTTCTATCCTACTTTTTCATTTCTAATTAATTTTATTTTCGGTTGTGCTGGGTCTTCATTGTGGCATGTGGGCTTGTCTAGAGGAAGCCCAGTAAAGAAACTAGAGGGGGCTTCTCTCCAGCTGCTGTGCTTGGCCTTCTCATTTCAGTGGCTTCACTTACTGCAGAGCATGGGCTCCAGAGTGCATGGGATTCAGTAGTTGCAGCTCCCAGGCTCTAGGGCACAGGCTCAGTAGTTCTGGCGTGGGTGCTTAGCCGCCAGGAGGCATGGGGTTTTCCTGGACCAGGGATGGAACCCATGTCCCTTGCATTGGCAGGTGAATTCTTAACCAATGGGTCACCCGGGAAGTCCTTTTCTATCCTATTTTATACCTTGGTTGGCTTGACAGCCAGATGTGAGAAACCAGGTAATGTAAAATTTTTTCTACCAAAAATGAATTGTCCTTTGGTTCAGTTAAAATTCCAAATGATTAACTTATACATGCGTCATATGTTTTCCTTTCCTGACTGTGAAGTGGGCTCCCTGGCTTCCACACTGTCTACTGAAGCTGAAATGAAAAGACATTCAAAGCTCAGTGTTTGAACACTCTAGGATTAAAAAAGCTTTACAAGTAAGCTATACAAGTAAGCATTAATATAGCTTTATATTAAAACCAAAATGAGACCCAAAAAGAGGGAGACGTTTTGCTAAATTGTATGAAAATAATATGTGATCAAGGATTCCTCTGGTAATAACTTTGTAGCAATGGTTCTAGACCAAAGGCAAGCTAAAGAATGCAGCGTTTTTCATGCCATGCATACATGGGATTGCTATTTAACTTGCATTCCATTTTTCTCGTGTTAAGCTAGCTAAACTAGAATGTGAATTTTATTGTTCTTGAGTTTGTTTCCTGAGATGGCACATAACATGTGTATGAAGTAATGGGCGAGATGGTTAAAAGGAAGAATGTGACTGAGCAGAGCTTGTGGATCTCCCAGGGGCTACTGCTGGCCAGTGATCCCCTCATTCAATAAACATGAAGGTCCTAAGGACTGACCATTCACAGCTCACAAAGGGAGGGGTTCTCCTTCCAGTAAGAGTGGAGGAAAGGAGACAGAAATTATCTTCTACCTTGCCCAACTGAGAAACAGACCAAATATAGGAAAAAACTACAGATTACTACCTCGATGGTTTGCTATCCATGGAGCATAATGGGGTTCCCAGATGTAGCTCAGCAGTGGCAAGACCCCTGGGTTAAGGAGACACAGCTCAGAGATGGAGGTGGCCAAGGCAGCTACGCTTCGCAGGTGAATGTGTCCAAAAAGAGAGATCTCCACAGAGCACTCCCCAAATCTCTTTGCAGACATGTGAAAGAGTTCTAAAAACTGTGAGTATGTGAATAGACGGCCAGAGAAACATCACCAGAGAGGAGCAGGGGCACAATCCCCACTCACACAGTCCAGGAATAATTCATGTTCCACCAGCCAGACTGGAAAGACTCCCAATAAACAGGGTATTGAAAAAAGTAGGCAATAGTGTATTGTCTTAGAAGCAAGGACAAATTAGCACTAGAGTAAAAATCAAGGCTCAGAAATACCAAACTATTTTCGAGTACTTATAGTACATATCAGAATAAAGGCTAGTAACATTTAAAGGAATGATAAAAAAAAATTCCTACACTCAAGAATATATTTAACATATCTATCATACAATTAAAAATTTACCAAATAGGCAAAGATCTAGGAAACTCATGATTAGTAGAAAAATAAATCAATACAGTTCCAGAAATGTCACCAATGATAGAATTAGTAGAAAAGAATGTTAAAATAGCTACCCTATGAATGTTTTTCAAAAGTTCAAGAAAGCAGAGAAAATTATATGTATAGAAGAGTTATTGGAACATATGAAGAAAAAAATAGACCCATATAATAGAAAGAACCTCAGGAAATGAAATATATGATGCCTGAGATGAGGGGACATCTGTATACCTATGGCTGTTTCATGTTGAAATTTGACAGAAAACAACAAAATTCTGTAAAGCAATTATCCTTCAATTAAAAAGTAAATGAATTTTTTAAATAAGAAAATTACACTGGATGGAATTAATAGCATTTTAGACAACGTCCAAGAAAGGATAAGTGAACTTGAAGACCTAGTAGTAGAAATCATCTGAAATGAAAGACTTATCAGTGAACTGTGAGACAATATAAAAGACAGGATTTTTGGAACTTGAGTCCTAGGGAGGGGATTTGATGAAAACCATAAACCCACAGCTTAAACAAACAAGAACAAAAATAAAACTCAACAACCCCAAACAGAAGGATCCTGAAGAAAATTACTCCAAGCTATATCATAATAAAACTGCTTAAAGTGATTGAGGAAGAAAAATCTCCCGGCGTCTGGAAAACAAAGGGCACTTTAACAACAGAGAGATGAGGATGGCAGGGGGGTGGGGGGGGGGGTGGCCAGTGAGCCTAGGATTCTCTGCCTGTAGTGTTGGTTTGTCCCTCATTTGTCCTCCTGGGCCCAGATCACAGGCCAGCTCCTGTGAGGAACAAGAAGGGACCCTGCAACTCTTGAGTTTTAGGGTCTGTTTTACTGATGTGGCAGGTGAGGGAAGATACCCCTCTCCACTCACTATGTATCTGTCTCTCCAAACTGTCTTTGTGTTTAGAAGGGGTAGAGGAGTAAAGACTTGCCCTGGCTGGATCGATGAAACACACTGACAACAGACACAGTAACCAGAACAAAAAGTATGTAAATTAATTTATTGTTTTTAAAAAATATTTATTTATTTGGCTGTGCCAGGTCCTAGTTGCAGGACTCGGGGTCTTTAATTTTCATGAGGTATGCAGGACTTTTAGGTCCTGCATGCCAATTCTTAGTTGTATCATGTATCTGGTTCCCTGACCCAAGATCAAACCTGGGCTCCCTGCATTGGGAACATGGAGTCTTAGCCACTGGGGCACCAAGGAAGTCCCCCAAATAATTTATTTTTAACATCACAAGATTCGAGGAGTCACAGGGGAAAAAAAAGTGAATACCCAAATGGTGATGAGATTTGAGATCTTATTACTATCTTCATGTGGAAAGGGAAGAAGGGATATGAATGTTTTAGGGGAGAGTAAATGATTTTAAAACAACAACAAATACAAAAAAAAAAAAAAAAAGAATCAAACAGATGGAAGTTATGGTCATTTGTCTGAGTGTGGTGGTGACTTCCAGCCCCTTCTCCTATGATAAGAATGAATCTTCCCTGCTGGGTGAAAAACTTCTGGGAGGGAATTAATGGCAATTGAGTTCTTTTTGGAGGATTTGTCTTTAGGCAGATAAGCACTTGCTTTGTTCAAGTGTCTTCAGATCAAAATAATCAATATACCAAAGAGGCATATTTTGGGGTGCTGTTCCTGAATTCCTTCAAAGGACCTGGGAATTTATGGGTACGGTGTTATACAGACTCCTCCAAGTAATATCACTTAAATATCTAAAGAGTCACAAAAGACAAAGATCAAGAAAAAAAAAAAAGAAAAACCTCAAAAGGATGTTAAGAACCATCTTAAGGGGGAGGCTGCCAATCTTCAGATAGGAGAATTAGATAATGTACAACTTGAGTGATCAAAACATGGGCTGGGAGATCCTTTGGCACAGAAATATGTCCCTCATTTTGAGAAGGATCATCGGGATTTTCTGGAGCTGAGAGAATAATCTTGCTTGGAATGGTTACCTCATGCCATTCAGGTGGGATCACATTCTTGTGTCTTTACTGTGTCAATGTGTGTTAGTCCAAGGGCTTCCCTGGTCGCTCAGATGGTAAAGAATCTGCCTGCAATGCAGGAGACCTCAGTTCAGTCCCTGTGTTGGGAAGGTCCCCTGGAGAAAGGAATGGCTACCCAACCCAATATTCTTCCTTGGAGAATTCCATGGACAGAGGAGCCTAGTGGGCTATACAGTCCATGGAGTTGCAAAGAGTCTGACACAGTTGAGGAAGATTTAAAAATACTACAATTTAAAATACTACATATAAAGTAAAAATAAAGTAAAATACTATATATAAAATAGATAAATAATAAGGGCATACTATTTAGCACAGGGAATTCTACTCAGTACTCTGTAATGACCCATATAGGAAAAGAATCTAATAAAGAGTGGATATATGTATATGTATAACTGACTCACTCTGCTGTACAGTAGAAAACATAACATTGTAAATCAACTATACTCTAATAAAAATCAATTTTAAAAAATGTTAATAAAAAATAAAAAAATAATAATAATTAAAAAAAAAGTTAAAAACAAATGTTAAAAGTAGGTGTAGACCTGATTCATAAATCAAGGATATAGTGTTAATATTTTTGTGCATACTTAATATTCTATGTATTTTTGAAGTTTAAGAGGTTTAGGGCCCAGCAATCTTGCAATTTCAGTTTAAAATGTGTAATTAAATAACTGATTAGACTATTTTTAATTTTCAAAGAAAACCCTCAACTTTGTAAACATTATTACCATGTAAAAGAACTTATAATTTATGAATCTATGAAGATTGATGACTACTTGGGAAAATTTTGTTAATCAAACAACTTAAGTACTTATAAAGGAAATCAAATTTTTGCTTTTCTTAAATTGATGTATAGTTGATGGAAATCAAGTATATTGTTAAATGCTTAAGGAGACTTAGGTTATATAAAAGTAGATCATTAAAAGTTATTTAAAGATTGGCTAGATTTTGGAATAAAATAATATGAATTATGTTTATTTAAAGAAGAACTAGGTTTTTACAACTGTAAAATTCACTAATATTAAATTTATAATTTTGATAAACCAAGTCAGTTCAGTTGCTCAGTCACGTCCAACTCTTTGTGACTCCATGCACTGTAGCATGCCAGCCTTCCAGCCTTCCACGGCCATCACCAACTCCCAGAGCTTGCTCAAACTCATGTCCATCAAGTTGGTGATGCCATCCAACAATCTCATCCTCTATCATCCCTTCTCTTCCTGCCCTCAATCTTTCCCAGCATCAGGGTCTTTTCCAATGACTCAATTCTTCTCATCAGGTGGCCAAAGTATTGGAACTTCAGCTTCAGCATCAGTTCTTCCAATGAATATTCAGGACTGATTTCCTTTAGGATTGACTGGTTTGTAGTCCAAGAGTCTTCTCCAACACCACCATTCAAAAGCATTAATTCTTCGGTCCTCAGCTTTCTTTATGGTCCAACTCTCACATCTATACATGACTACTGGAAAAACCAAAGCTTTGACTAGATGGATCTTTGTCAGCAAAGTAACGCCTCTCTTTTTTAATATGCTGTCTAGGTTTGTCATAGCTTTTCTTCCAAGGAGAAAACACTTTTTAATTTCATTGCTGCAGCCACCATCTACAGTGATTTTGGAGCCCAAGAAAATAAAGTCTGTCACTGTTTCCATTGTTTTCCCATCTATTTGCCATGAAGTGATGGGACCAGATTCCATGATCTTAGTTTTCTGAATGTTGAGTTTTAAGCCAGCTTTTTCACTCTCTTCTTTCACTTTCATCAAGAGGCTCTTTAGTTCCTATGTTATAGCCACGCTTTCCAGGAAACAAACTCACTCAGAAGGACAATGCAGATAGTGGAGTGCAGTTTATTACACCGGCGGGCCCAAGGCAGAGTCTCCTCTTAGCCAAGGACCCAGACCAGTATTTGTGAAAATCTTTTATACCCCATGTGTACGTGTCCAAACCCACCACCCCAATCCCTGAGGCTTACAAAGGAAGGGTAAATACAATCACAATAATCCCATCATTCACGTGTTATGTGTTCAAACAGTTAATAATCAATAAGCCCGCGGTTACATTCCAATCAGTTAATAACCGATAAACCTGTGCTTACATTCTGATAGATACTGTCCGGAGGCAGGGGTGATTAGCGTCTGTTTTCTCTTAGGCGGTGAGTAACCTGGATACGATCTTCAAGGTTCCCCTGTCCGGAGGGGGGTCTTATCCTTCCATTGTCTTCCCACAGGCACTAAGCAGAGAGTTCAGAGTCCACTGGAGAGGTGGCCGAGCACGATCAGCACGGACAGGCCTCAGATGGAGTCCAGGCCCTGTGAATTCCTTCTTCACCTAATCATTTTCTGCCATAAGTGTGGTGTCATCTGCATATCTGAGGTATTAATATTTCTCCTGGCAATCTTGATTCCAGCTTGAGCTTCAACCAGCCTGGCATTTCTCATGATGTACACTAAATAAAAGCTAAATAAGCAGGGTGACAAGATACAGCCTTGAAGTATGCCTTTCCCAATTTTGAACCAGTCCACTGTTTCATGTCCAGTTCTAACTGTCGCTTCTTGACCTGCATACAGATTTCTCAGGAGGCAGATCAGGTGGTCTGGTATTCTTATCTCTCGAAGAATTTTCCACAGTTTGTTGTGATCCACACAGTGAAAGGCTTTAGCATAGTCAATGAAGCAGAAGTGTTTCTGGGATTCTCTTACTTTCTCTATGATCCAATGAATGGTGGCAATTTGATTTCTGGTTCCTCTGCCTTTTCTAAATCCAGCTTGAACATCTGGAAGTTCTTGGTTCATGTGCTAATGAAGCCTGCCTTGGAGAATTTTGAGCATTACTTTGCTAGTGTATGAGATGAGTGCAATTGTGCAGTAGTTTGAACATTCTTTGGCATTGCCCTTTTTGGGGATTGGAATGAAAACTGACCTTTTCCAGTCCTGTGACCACTGCTGAGGTTTCCAAATTTGCTGGCATGTTGAGTGCAACACTTTCACAGCATCATCTTTTAGGATTTGCAATAGCTCAACTGGAATTCCATCACCTCCACTAGCTTTGTTCGTAGTGATGCTTCCTAAGGCCAACTTGACTTCGCATTACAGGATGTCTGGCTCAGGTGAGTGGTCACAGCATCATGGTTATCTGGTCATTAAGATATTTTCTGTATAGTTCTTCTGTGTATTCTTGCCACCTCTTCTTAATATCTTCTGCTTCTGCTAGGTTCATACCACTTCTGTCCTTTATTGTGCCCATCTTTGCATGAAATGTTCCCTTGGTAGCTATAATTTTCTTGAAGAGATCTCTAGTCTTTCCCATTCTACTGTTTTCCTCTATTTCTCTGCACTGATCACTGAGGAAAGCTTTTTTATCTCTCAGTGCTATTCTTTGGAACTCTGCATTCCAATGGGTATATCTTTCTTTCTCTCCTTTGCCTTTTGTTTCTCTTCTTTCCTCAGCTATTTGTAAGGCCTCCTCAGACAAACTTTTGGCCTTTTTGCGTTTCTTTTTCTTGGGGATGGTTTTGATCACTGCCTCCTGTACAATGTGCCGGTTTTCTCCTGGCCACAGGCAACACCTCCTGGATGTTTGTTATCTACTAGGATGCTGAAACAATGGAAACAGTGACAGACTTTATTTTCTTGGGTTCCAAAATCATTGTGGATTTCAGTTGATCATCTGGTGATGTCCATGTGTAGAGTCTTCTCTTGTGTTGTTGGAAGAGGGTGTTTGCTATGACCAGTGCATTCTTTGGGCAAAACTGTCAGCCTTTGCCCTGCTTCATTTTGTACTCCAAGGCCAAACTTGCCTGTTACTCCAGGTATCTCTTGACTTCTTACTGTTGTATTCTAGTCACTATGATGAAAAGGATATCTTTTTTTTTTTTTGGTGTTAATTTCAGATGGTCTCGTAGGTCTTCATAGAACTGCTCAACTTCAGCTTCTTTGGCATTAGTGGTTGGGACTTAAACTCGGAGTACTGTGATACAGAATGGTTTGCCTTGGAAACCAACAGAGATCATCCTGTCATTTTTGAGACTGCACCCAAGTACTGCATTTTGGACTGTTTTTGTTGACTATGAGGGTTACTCCATTTCTTCTAAGGTATTCTTGCCCACAGTAGTAGATATAATGGTCATCTGAATTAAATTCACCCATTCCTGTCCATTTTAATTCACTGATTCCTAAAATGTCGATGTTCACTCTTGCCGTCTCCTGTTTGACCACTTCTAATTTACCTTGATTCATGGACCTAACATTCCAGGTTCCTATGCAATATTGCTCTATACAGCATTGAACTTTACTTCCATCACCAGTCACATCCACAACTGGGCGTTGTTTTTGCTTTGGCTCCATCTCTTCATTCTTTTTGGAGTTATTTCTCCACTGATCTCCAGTAGCATATTGGGCACCTACCAACCTGGGGAGCGCATCTTTCAGGGTCATCTTTTTGCCTTTTCATACTGATAAAGCAAATATTGACTTAAAAAACAAAGTTTGCTACACAAAGTAGGTGAAATGTGTATGAAGAGCTATTCTCAAGGATATCTAAAAGGGGCTTTGAAAAGAAAGAACTTTTCCAGTAAGAGAGGTGCTCTGTAGGTCAGTAAGTACCTTCCCTGAACAGTAGAGGGGCAGGAGGAGCTCATTTTATACATTTCAGGCATTCTTTGTATCTTTTACAACCTGTATGCATCAACTTTCTGATAAGAAAGTGTTTCAACTAGAAAAAACATTCTTTATCTTTCCTTTGTGCCCAAGGATGACCTATATCACTCATGTTGACTAACAAAAATCACATACAATGTGAGATCTGTGAGTTGAGTATATTCAGGGTCTTACTGAAGATTATAGCCTGGAGACAGCCTCTCAGCTTTGAGAAACTGTTCCGAAGCAGTAGGGAGAAGCCAGGATATAGATGAACTTTTTGCTGGAAAACAAAACCAAGCCAAAAATGAATAATCATGGAGTTGAACATCAGATTACTGCTAATCCTGAAGAAGAAACATCTCAAGTTAATGATTTTAGTGCTTTTCTGTATATGAAAAGAAGCAAGAATCTGGGGTCATTGAAAGTTTTCCTTAGATATGCATCTTAGCTATTTAGGGATGGGTACCCAAAGCACAGAATGCTTCCAGTTTTTCTCCATTCTGAATTCCCCTCAGGTGCACTGTCATTGAGTAGCTGCAGTGACTAATGGCTTGATCTTTGTAGAACTGGAATAGCAGGTAACATTTTATTTTCTTTACACTCAGAAGTCTAACTCTTCATCTGCAGTGATGGAGGAGAGGTCTGGAGCCTGATGAGGAGCCTGCTCACTGCTTGGAACATAAGAGATGAACAAGGGTAATAATGGAGTGATTTGTCGGTTACTACTCCAAGAAGAGCTTCCAGGGGCCAGTTGACATTTTTCCTTGAGAACCAGAAATCATCTCTCCTGGAATTAAAAATTCTTCACCTCCTATTAGCACAAGCAGGCAGATTCTTTACTGTCTGAGCCTTCAGGGAAGCCCACCTATTATTTCAGCATTATCATTAGCACAGAGTCACTGCAAGTACTCTAGCTGGGTGAACTTATACTGAATTTAATTGACATCCAAGACAGAGAAGAAAAAGCTATGCTTTGCCAATTTTTTGTATATAGATTAGCAGTAGTATATATGGACACACATTAAGAGCACATTCACTCATGGGGTACTTGCTCAAAAGGTTTTCAACTTTGAGATCAAACATGTTTGGCATTCATGTATTTAGAACTTTCCAACTATCCTGCTTCACAGGAGAGCTGATTGTGAAAAGACTGGAGATAACAAAATTATTGGCTTTTGATTTACAAAGTAGGATTCTGAGGTCTCAAGTCAGACATTCTAGTTTGAGACAAAAAACTTGAAAAGTATGCAAACTGGGTTTGAGACTCAAATGCCAAATCACTAGGGACTCACAGATTTGGGGGATAACAAAAGAATAGATGAAAACAGTTTTTCCCCATCCTCCTGAAATGAAGACACCCTTTTCCTTCCAGAAAGCTGGTGTTGCTATGAAAGATAGAGGGCATTGGGGTCAGGGCTTGGGAGAAATTTTTCCTGGTGGGAGCCTCTCTGCCTCGGGGCTGTCAAGGCCTGGAAGCTAATGTTTTAGCTACTTTCTCCATTGTGTTGGTTTCCTCCTGGCCAGGGGCAGCACCTCCTGGATATTTATTATCTGCTAGGATGCCAAAGCAATGGAAACAGTGACAGACTTTATTTTCTTGGGTTCCAAAATCACTGTGGATGGTGACTGCAGCCATGAAATTAAAAGATGCAATGACAAACCTAGACAGTGTATAAAAAAGCAGAGACATTACTTTGCCTGCAAAGGTCTGTATAGTCAAAGCTATGCTTTTTCCAGTAGTCATGCATGGATATGAGAGGTGGACAATAAAAGGGTGAGCACCGAAGAACTGATGCCTTCAAACTGTGGTGCTGGGGAAGACTCTTGAGAATCCCTTGGACTACAAGGAGATCAAGCCAGTCAATCTTAAAGGAAATCAACCCTGAATATTCATTGGTTGGACTGATGCTGAAGCTGAAGCTCCAATACTTTGGCCACCTGATGGGAAGAGATGACTCATTGGAAAAGACCTTGATGCTGGGAAAGACTGAAGGCAGGAGTGAAGATGAAAAGTTAAAATTTTACATAACCTCCTGCTCCTTCTGCCTCTGTAGCTCAACTTGCTCCTTACAAAGTCTGGATCACGTAGCTCACATAGTCTCAGAAAGTGGGGACTCACAATACTAGGAACTGGAGCTTATCTCCCTCACCCTTGTCCTGCTCTTTGCAATTGCCCAGTCCCTGCAAACCTGCTTAATCATGCCTGTCCATGTATAAAAACTCTGCAACCCCTTTGTTCAGGGCTCAGAGCTTAGAGCGTTAACTCCTCTGGGCCTGCTGGCGTAATAAACCTGAGTTCTCCAACTCTCCAAGTGTGGTACTTGGTTTCTCAAGTACTGGTTTCTGCAACATTTCTGGAGGCCTCAGAGAGATTCCAACCAGGCTGGTCCCTTGAGCCAACAGACTGGTGGCTCGGCCAGGCTGGAGTGAAGGAACCCCGAGACGAATGAGGAGGTGTGCCACCTGATGGTATTACAGGTTCTCTTTTGGACTGGTGTTCCGACTCTCCTAATGGCCGAGCCCCAACCATACCCATTGGAGGGAGGGACCACCTCACCAGGATTGGCCACAGGATCAGGTAAGGCCCTGGGGCCAGTCCCCAGTTAGGTCTTATCCCAATGGGTAGAAGAGGAGAGTGATCATCTTCTTGGAGCTCCCAGGACAGGAGCAACAGTTAAGGAAACTGGGGACTTGGAAGAAGGGAGGCATTGTGATAGCCTCTGAATGATTGTGAGTGTGTGATTGCTGATTGAATGGAGTGAAAGAAATTTTTCTTTTGGAAACTGCAAAACCAATTCTTTTTGCATATGCAATTAAAAACAACTAGCTTGTTAAAAATCCTGCCTAGGGAAAAGCTTGAAGTTAACCCTTTCCATGTCCTTGAAATACACAGACCACTTTGCCTGAGACCTCAGCCTTGGGCAAATTAGAACTTCAAGCAAAGAAAAAACAAGGGGATCAAAGAGATATTTTAAATCTCAAACAGAAAACTATAAGATCTCTCTCTGTCTGTCTGGATTTATGTATGTCTCAGTGTATGTCTTTTTTTCTGATAATATTGTTAAAGTTGTAAATGAGTTCTAATTTAATTGGCCCAAAAATGTAAGCACTTAGAAAGCAAACAATTTTAAATACAAGAAAAGTTAACCTAAATGAATTTCAGATTCACATGAACTGGGAAATATTCAATATTAAATATCTAGTCTTAAAGTTTGTTTGCTAATCTAATAAGGAAAATAGGATGTATGTTTTTAATAAAAAAAGGTATAAAAAATAAAATTACATTTTATGAAGGGAAAAGAAAGTAGGTCTGACTTACAGGTGGCTGTTACAAAAAGTGATTAGAAGGTTTGCGGAAAGTGAACCCTGAAAAAAAAGTATTGTGTATGGTTAAGATTGACTAAGTTTAAAATATGTTTAATTAAGTTTACCTAAATGAGTTTAAAGTAAGCTGGTGCAAAAACTTGAATTTGGCCTTTCTCTCTGTTAAGAGGACATACTTTCTTCAGATGCTGAACTGCTTTTAATAATAGATTTAAGTTTCTTTACCTGTTAATTAATCTGTTCTATATTTACCTTTGAAATCTTTGTTAACTTTGGCTAAGTGAATAACTATTATTTCACAGTAACTTATATGATCCTACCTGACTGAGTGTTATAAACCTTTTTGACATTTATTGACAAAACTTCCTAAATAGCTTGACTTCTAGCTAACTTTGGGATGCTTCAGAGAGCCCCAGAGACGTTCCAAAAAGCTATTAAGCTACCTTGGTTCATTGGACATATTAAATTACATGAGAATTACTCTTAAAGGGGTGATAAATCTTGATGTTATTAATACAGATATCCTAAAATTATGTAAAATTCATATAGATCTGATATGCCCAGATAAAATATGGTTAATTATAATTCTAGTTATCATATTAAAGTATTACATATCACAACAATGACCAGGTTTCTTTGTCAGTTGCAATAGAATCAGATTTTAAACATGCCTTCTATGGTTTTACTCTCATGCCTTTAGAAGAATATTGCTAGTTCAAGCTTTATGGAAAAGACTTTCTAAGATTAAACAGATAAACAAATTTTGTTATTAACAGTAAACTGGCACCAGACTGGAATTTGGTCTTCTCTCTGTTTAGAGAACAAAGTTTTCTTAGAATGCAGCTTTCAATAACAGATTATGAATTTCTTTGCCTTTAAGCAATTTATATTTGTTTTTAAAATCTTTTTGCTACTTTGGTAAAGTAAATAAACATTATTTAAGATTATGGTACATGTAGATAAAGCTCATTCTGCTTCTACAAAAAATAACCCCTCATGGTTAGACTTTTGCTATCCTGATGTCCTTTTAAAACATGCCAATAGTCTGCTCCTAAATCAGGAAATTAAAAATGGATAAACAACAGCTAAAAATCAAAGAGCCAGGGCTATGGGAAATCCAAGACGGCTGCTTGGCTTTTCCCGGCTCCCTGACAGACCTCATTTTTATTTGATAGGTTAAAGCCTCCCCTGGCTACAGTGTTAATACCCTCACAGTGAGTTTTCCAAAAAAGAAAAAATTATGTTTCATTGAATATTAAGTACTAGTTTTGTTAATTAAGGTCTGTGCTTACTAAGACTCACTTCTGAGAAAATTCCTTGTTATGTTATATTACTAAAAGATTTAATTAAGTTATTAAAAGGATACTCTAAGATTGTTTCTAAAGCTTATTGCAGTAGCCAATCTTTGGATAAGGGTCAGATGCTCCATGATGTACAACCAGGAGATGAACATTTAGCTATAATCATTCAACTGAGTCAGATGACCTGGGGTATACCAGGCTATACCCGATGAAAGTTCTTGACTTAAATTCTTGCTCGTGAGCTTACTAATATCTGCTGGCTATATTATTTTCTATGTAGTGCCAGGGTCCAGCCCCAGCAGGATCCAGGGGAACCCTCAGGATGAACGGCGTCGGCAAGAGAAGACAGACACACACACACACAGACGATGAGTAGAAGAGGTAGCTTCTTTTTTTATTTTTAGGATAGCTCAGTTTTTATAGAATGAATGTTACCTCCCCCTTAAGTCACCACATATTACATCAGATATTGGTTTATGTTTCCGTCAATATTTTTTTCCCCATGTTTTTCCCCTAAGCATTCATCTAGAACGTTTCTGATTACAGGTTTTGTACTTAAATATCCTGTACATAATCTTCTTGCCTCAATGGCCTAACATTCTCACTCTAACAAAAACAATGTTTCATAAATCTCAGGTACAGTGTAAATTCTTTGGACAATAAAACAATACATGGGAAGGGTTACAGTAACATGTTTGACATTTCTGAAAATAGTACCATGAGAAAAACCTGATATTTTTCTTTACCTGGAACCACAAAATCTCAATTTACAACGATTAACTATTAAACAGCAAAAACACCTCTAAAGCAGCAAAACACCTCTGTTAATAGTAAAATAATGGCAGTAAAGCTGGTTAATATAAATCTTCTATTAAAATCTTATATACCCCATTTTCTAATTTTACAGAAATACCCATAATGTCCCATATTGTTTAAAGAAAGGGAAACAATGAACAAATAGCAGCAAGGAAATAGCAATAGTGAAAACCCTTTCAACCAAGGAGAAAGTAAATTAAAGCAGTATATCTACTTCTAAATCTAAACACCTCTACTCTTTTCTATTCTAGAACATTATAATCTTTTAAGCAAGCAGCCAGACTATACCTGTGGCCTTTTCTTTTATGACTTGATGTTTATGGTCGTGTCCTGAGCCAGAGCAATCTTAAGCATTTCCAAAAAGACTTGGAATTTTCCAGCGAGGCTTTATTACTATATATTATAATTTCCAAAAATTAATAGAAAGCCCAACAACAGTAAGACAGAAGGAAGAAAGGGACATACCAGGCCCCTGGGACAACCTCGAGGGGAAGAGCTGCCTTGCAGGTTCCTTTCTTATCCCGGCGGCTCCCAACAGTGTAACTTGCTTTGGAAGATTATTTCTTACGTTACCAAATGTGTGACTAAGCCTGTAATAAAATGCTAATATGCAGTTTCTTTTGAGATCAATAATTGTAATAATGTAACACTAGATATGAAAAGAAGGAACAAGAGGAAATATTTTCCTGGACCAAGAGGCTAGTAAGACAGGTATGCTCCAGAGACGTTTGCTACTTACAAGGCCTGGTCTAGTGACAACACATTGAGTGGCCTGTCAATGGAATCTTTGTTAGACCTGGGAATGAGCCTTCCCAACACCGTGGGACACAATGACCGTGAAATACCCCCAAAACATGGTCAAATATGTGGCTATGAAGGAGCCCTACTGTCTGGAATTTGGCCCTTGCCAGGTGCCTCTACAAAGATTAAATCAAGATCACTACAACATGCTGACTTTCAACACCCTCTTGAAAGGAGTTCAGGGTGGAGACAAAAAAATAAGGCACTCTGTGCTCTAGGAAAAACCTGGAAAAACAAACCTTCGGATAGTCAGAAGTTTTCAGGTAAAGATTTTATAAGTCCAAATTCTTGCATCTTCTCATACTTAGAGAAACACTAATGTCATGAACCAATGTCTGGACCTGGTTTTCCTGGCTAGCTCCACAACAGCTTTCCTACTTCTATTAATCTATCTTTAACTTTCTGGTTAAGTTTTTTTCTCCAAGTAGTAGTACGACAAGAATATCCCCCAGCCCACACCCAGACAGTGCTGAAACAAGCTGCCTCATCATTCTGTGGACTGTCATCTCCTCCATAAATGTACGCCGAGGTCCTCAGGCTATTCTCCTTTAGAGATCCTATAAGGGAGACCTTTCCCAGTGATAGAAAAGCTCAAGGGAGACCACCAACAACTAGCTGACCTGGAAATGTCCCAACACCTCCAGGCCCTGGAAAAAGTCTTCTGTCATAGCACCCAATAAACCTTAGAAAGGACATCCATTCCTTTGGGAAATTAGGTTCATCCCTATCAGCCAGGAGATGTAGTATGGGTTAAAGATTAGGGGAAAAAAACCAAAACCACTTCAGCTAGTTTGGACAAGCCCTCACACAGTTGTCCTGGCAATCCCTACTGCTATTAAGAGTTATGGGTGTCATCCCTTGTATCCACCACTCCAGAGTCAAGAAGGCAGCATCTTCCTGTGATGAGGACACCTGGAAAGCAGTTTGGGACCCCAAAAACCTCCTCAAGGTCCAGTTCCAAAGACAACGGCCCTCACCCACAAAGGATGCTGAGCCCTGCTGTAGTCACTCCAGAAGCTGACTAGTCAATGCACAGCAGAAGCTTGAGGATTCTTCAGCTTTACTGCAGACAGACTCCGGCAGCTGGCTGGTCAACGTACGGCAGAAGCTTGAGGATCTGGCTATCAAAATGTCCATGGATTTTCACTGTCAAGCCTGGCCTCTATCCCTAATTGATATTACTGCTATACTCTTCATTACAGGATCAGCTAGAGTCCCTGGCTGAGGTGGTTTTACAGAATAGGAGAGGGCTAGACCTAGTGACAGCTGAAAAGGGAGAACTCTGCCTCTTCTTTAATGGAGATTGCTGCTTTTATGTAAACCAATCAGCAATAGCCAGAGACATAGCCCAACAGCTAAGGGAACAAATCATAAAAAAGAGAGAGAAACTAGCTAATTCCTGGGTAACTGGAACAGTATCTGGAGCTGGGCATCATGGCTTCTCCCTTTAACTGGTCCTCTCTTCATTTTCTTTGGGGCGCTCTTGTTTGGCCATTGTATTCTCAATGCTATTATCCAGTTCATAACCTCTCGAATTGAATCCATAATATTACAAATGATAACAGCTCCGTATAGCCCCCTAAATGACAGGGAGCTCTGAATGTCCTACCAAAACATGAGACGATGCTTTCTACAATGAGTGATAAAAGCATCAAGATGGGGGAATGAAGAGGAAAAGTTAAAATTTTACATAACCTCCTGCTCCTTCTGCCTCTGTAACTCAGCTTGCTCCTTGCAAAGTCTGGATCACATAGGTCACATAGTGTCAGAAAGTGGGGACTCACAATACTAGGAACTGGAGCTTATCTCCCTCACCCTTGTCCTGATCTTTGCAATTGCCCAGCCCCTGCAAACCCACTTAATCATGCCTGTCCATGTATAAAAGCTCTGCAAGCCCTTTGCTCAGGGCTCAGAGATTAGGGTGTTAACTCCTCTGGGCCCGCTGGCATAATAAACCTGAGTTCTCCAACTCTCCGAGTATGGTGCTTGGTCTCTCGAGTACTGGTTTCTGCAACAGGAAGAGAAGTGGACAACAGAGGATGAGATGGTTGGATGGCATCACCAACTCATGGACATGAGTTTTGGCA
This sequence comes from Cervus elaphus, assembly GCF_910594005.1. Classification (NCBI taxonomy): domain Eukaryota; kingdom Metazoa; phylum Chordata; class Mammalia; order Artiodactyla; family Cervidae; genus Cervus; species Cervus elaphus. Next base: position 21,738,069 of record NC_057830.1, read on the forward strand.
AACTCTGGGGGATGATGAAGGACAGGGAAGCCTGCCATGGTGTAGTCCATGGGGTCACAAAGAGTCAGACACAGCTGAGCATCTGAAAACAGGGTGCCAATGCCCACTGTATGTGCTCCAGACTTTGCTCAGTCCTCTGAATCATCCTCACACCCAGAAGAGGTGCGGAGGGACCCAGCACTTATACCAAGGCTGAAGTTGGTAGAAGACTCAGTCCTGAAGGGAAATTGTGAAAAGTCCTCAGGGTCATTGTTCACAAGCATGGTGGCTTCACAGATTAAATTGCTTCCATTTTATGCTTTTTTTTTTTTTTTTTTGTAATTTACAAAGCAAAGAAGTGAGCTTTTATGCTTTTAAGGCAAATTTGGACCGGGGAAGAGGGGGTTGGGCTCTTTATTATAGCCTCCTAAGCAAGAACATCCGGTCCCATTACTTCATAGCAAATAGAGGGAGAAAAGGTGGAAGTGGTGACAGATTTCCTATTCTTGAGCTCTAAAATCACTGAGGGTGGTGATGGCAACCATGAAATCAGAAGACGTTTGTTTCTTGGCAGGAAAGCTATGACAAACGTAGATAGTGTGTTGAAAAGCAGAGACATCACTCTGCTGACAAATGTCTGTATAGTCAAGGCTATGGCCTTCCCAGTGGCCACGTATAGCTGTGAGAGCCGGACAGTAAAGAAGGGGAGTGCTGAAGAATTAAGGCCTTCAAACTGGTGTTGGAGAAGAGTCCTGAGAATCCCTTGCTGTCCTGAGACAGCAAGGAGATCTAACCTGTCGATCTTAAGGGAAATCAACTCTGAATACTCATGGGAAGGACTGATGCTGAAGCTGAAACTCCAGTATTCGGGTCATCTGATGCAAACAGTTGACCCATTGGAAAAGTCCCTGATGCTGGGAAAGTTTGAGGGCAGAAGGAGAAGAGGGTGTCAGAGGATGAGAGGGTTGGATGGCATCACCAATGCAATGGACATGAACTTGGGCAAACTTCGGGAGATGGTGAGGGACAGAGAGGGCTGGCATACTGCAGTCCATGGGGTCTCAAAGAGTCAGACACGACTGAAATGACTTATCATGCATGCACACAAGCAAGGTGTGCACCCTCGGAACAAGGAAAACCACACACAACACACACACAGCCGAAAGTGGACATTCATAAACACATTTAGACCCAGAACAAGTGACCCCCGGGAAAGTTCATCTTTGATTTCTAGGGAAGTCATCTGTGGAGAATAGAATATTTAAACATGATAGAGGATGAAAGTGGAAGATTTTGACTATTTGACAATATCAGCCACTTCAAAAATATAGAAAAATGTTTAAAGACAAAATAAAAATTTTCTTTTCCAGTGCTTAAAGTTATATCAATAATTTTAAGTTTTTAAAGAACAAAAAATGTTTCTGAACATGAAAGGGGAAAGAATGCATTGTTTCAGTATAGGGAAGACCTTTCTAAACACGTTAAAATAAAGAAGCAATATAAGAAAAGAGTGATAAATTCATTTACATAATTTTTTTTTTTTTTTTTTTGGTCGTACCCTATGGCATGTGGGATAATTGTTCCTGGATTAGAAGTTCTAACTACTGAACTGCCAGAGAAGTCCTCTACATAACATTTTTAAACTATGAAAAATTTTTTGACTGAAAAAATGTACAACCTAAAAGTTAACAATTGCATTGTATTTGGTGACTTCCTGAGGACTTATCCTGGGAAGCAGCCTCTCAGATAGCTCTGAAGTATTGTTTGAAAGATGTAAGGCAGCAGCGAGGATACATAGGAGTTTTTGCAACAAAAACCAGGTAGTAGAAATAAAGAAAACTAATTAAAGAAAACCAGACATCTCAAGTTAGTAATTTTCTATGTACGTGAATATGCAAGAGTCTAGGCTCATTGAAAGTATTCCTTTTATGCACACCTTAATTTCTAGCACTGGTATCCTGCTTTTCTCCATCCTGAATTTCTTCATGGTGAACAATCCTGGGCAGCTGCAGCGGCTGAGGCCTTGACGGCTACAACATCCATCATTTACTGATATATTCTTCATTCCCTTAATGAAGGGTTGTTGTTCAGTCACTAAGTTGTGTCTGACTTTGCATCCCCATGGACTGCAGCATGCCAGGCTTCCCTGTCCTTTACTATCTCTCAGAGTTTGCTCAAATGCATGTTCATTGAGTCGGTGATGCCATCCAATCATTTCATCCTCTGTTGCCCCCTTCTCCTCTTGCCCTCAATCTTTCCCAGCATCAGGGTCTTTTCCTGTAAGTCAGCTCTTGGCATCAGGTGGCCAAAGTATTGGAGTTTAGCTTCAGCATCAGTCCTTTCAATGAATATTCAGGATTGATTTTCTTTAGGATTGATTTGTTTGATCTCCTTTCTGTCCAAGGGACTCTCTGTCCAAGAGTCTTCTGCAGCACCACAGTTCAAAAGCATCAATTTTTCAGCACTTTCTTTAAGGTCCAACTCTCACATTCCTGTGTAACTACTGGAAAAACCATATCTTTACTTATATGGACCTCTGGGCTTCCCTGGTAGCTTAGACGGTAAAGCGTCTGCCTACAATGTGGGAGACCTGGGTTCGATCCCTGGGTCGGGAAGATCCCCTGGAGAAGAAAATGGCAACCCACTCCAGTATTCTTGCTTGGAAAATCCCATGGACTGAGGATCCTGGTAGTCTACAGTCCATGGGGTCGCAAAGAGTCAGACACGACTGAGCGAATTCACTTTGTCAGCGAAGTAGTGTCTCTGCTTTTTAATGAAGGGAAAACTTACTAAAATAGAATTGGGAAGGCAGAAAGGGGAGCTCTCATACATGTACCCTTTGAAGTCCCACTGGAAGAGAAGTACTTTCCATCTCCTACAGGAGTGACCCTACTTTATTGCCACCAGCAGGAGGAAGAGAGATTTTCTTTTTGCCTGGCCATAGCTCAGACAATGAGAGCCTGTTGCAACTTAGCCAATGAAAAGTTACTATACTTTGAACTCCCAATTTCCTCTAGTGGACTTTTTATTTACAACAGCCCCTCCAAACTTTTCCTTCTCCTCAACAAAAACTTTCCTTTCTTTGCTGGACTTGCATGTGGTTTGTCATAGTTGTATGTCTCAAATTGCACTTGTTTTCTAGTCCCAGATAGATTTGCTTCACTGGTAAAATAACTGGCTGTTTTATTGCCTTGGGCTAACAAAGCCTTTGCAGAAAACAAAAAACAAAAAACAAAAAAACTACACACAAAATAAAAACCCAAATAAAAAATTAGGTAAAATTAAAAAAAAATTGGGTAAAATTTTTGCTACACATATGACAAAAGACTAATATTCTTCAATGTGCAGAGTTCCTACAAATAAGGAGAAAAATAAAACAAAAATCCAGTTAGAAGAATTCACCAAGGATATAGACAATTCACAAGAAATAAATATTAAATGATCTTTTTTTTCATTTTTGAACACCTTTTCCTGAAATTAAATCCATTTACCAGATAATTCGATCATATCAAGTGTAAAATTTCATAGTTTTTTAGTATATTCCCAAAGTTATGATTCTATTATCATAATTAATTTTAGAACATTTTCATTACCCCCAAAAGAAACTCTGCACCCCTTAGTCATCACCCCTCAATCTTCCTATCCCCCAGCTCCAGGCAATAACTAATCTACTTTCTGTCTTTACAGATTTGCCTCTTTGGGACATTTCATATGTAGCACTGCTGCTAATTGCTTTAGTCATGTCCAACTCTTCGTTACCCTATGTACTGTAGCCCACCAGGCTCCTGTCAATGAGAAGCTTGCACATTTCAATTAGAGAGTAGCGTCTGTTCACTGTTACTAGAAAAGGTTTGTACTGCTCACTGCTACCTACAACAATGAAGACCCAGTGCAGAGAGAAAAAAAAAAAAATTGAGAGAGATAGTTCCTCAAGCTTTATTCTTCTTTTTCAGTATTGTCTTGGCTATTTTGGATCCCTTCAATTTGTAGGCAAATTTTATTTTATTATTTTTTTCCCCCCGAATTTTTGGGAAGATTTCTTGTGAACAGAGGGGAAGGGCTCAGTCCTTCTTGGCTGCTGCGTTCCTCATGGCGGCCAAGACGTTGCTCAGCTCCTCTCTCTTCCTCTTCGCGCGGATGTGTGTTCCCACCCTTTTCTTGATGAGCTTAGGGTCCGCTTGTCCTTGGAGACCTTGAGCAGCTCCATGGCTCGCCGCTGGTAAGGGGCGAAGCCACACACCTCCCGGATCATGTCCCGCACGAACTTGCTGTGTCTGGGGAGACGCCGGCGGCGGCGGCTGTGCCTCGGCTTGTTCTTGGTCACCTTGTGACCCTTGTTGAGGCCCACCGCCATGGGGTAGCGCAGAGCCATGGCTATTCTACAATGGCTGCCGCGGGGGAAGCTGTACGCAAATTTTAGAATCAGCTTGTCAAATTATGCAAAAAAAGTCATCGGGATTTTGATAAGGGTTGCATTGAATCTGTATATCAATTTGGAGAGTACTGTCGTCTGTTGACTCATTGGAAAAGACCCTGATGCTTGGAGGGATTGGGGGCAGGAAGAGAAGGGGACGACAGAGGATGAGATGGCTGGATGGCATCACCGACTCGATGGGCATGAGTTTGAGTAAACTCGGGGAGTTTGTGATGGACAGAGAGGTCTGGCGTGCTGCGATTCATGGGGTCGCAAAGAGTCTGACACGACTGAACTGAACTGAACTGAACTGCCCTCTGTAAATAGTCTTCCAGTTTGTGAACATGAGATACTTGCAAACTTATCTAGTTCTTTAATTTCTTTCATTGTTGTTTGGTAATTTTCGGAGTATAAATTTTGTGCTTCTGTTAAATTTATTCTTAACTTATTCTTTTGAAATCTATATAAAAGGGAATTGTTTTCTAAATTCCACTTTTGGTTTGCCCACTGTTATTGTATAGAAATGGGCTTCCCTGGTGGCTCAGAGGTTAAAGCATCTGCCTCCAATACGAGAGACCTGGGTTCGATCCCTGGGTCGGGAAGATCCCCTGGAGAAGGAAATGGCAACCCACTCCAGTATTCTTGCCTGGAGAATCCCATGGACGGAGAAGCCTAGTAGGCTACAATCCATGGGGTCACTAAGAGTTGGACACGACCGAGCGACTTCACTTCATTGTATAGAATTACGATTGACTTTTGCATAGTGATTTTATATCCTACAACCTTGCGGAACTCGTTTATTACTTCCAATAGTTTTTAGTGCATTTCATAGGCTCAAATGACTTTTAAATATATGAAAAGCGAACTATCTCTCTTAAAATGAGATAAATGCAAACAAAAACTATCATGGGATATGGTTTTGTTCACCTACTGCACTGGTAAAGATCTAAGGTGTTCACATCATTGTATGAATGTGGTACCTACTAATATTCATATTCTTTATTCAGCAATTTCTCTTCTAGGAGTATATCTGTTGTAGCCACGCGTTCTGGGAAACAAACTCACTCAGAAGGACAATGCAGATAGTGGAGTGCAGTTTATTACACCTGCGGGCCCAAGGCAGAGTCTCCTCCTAGCCAAGGACTCCGACCAGCATTTGTGAAAAATCTTTTATACCCCATGTGTACATGTCCGAACCCACCACCCCAAATTCTTTGAGATTTACATAAACAAAGGAAGGGTAAATACAATCCCAATAACCCCATCATTCATGTGCCAGGTGCTTAGACAGTTAAACAATTAGCCAACAATCAATAAGCCCAAGGTTACACTCTGATAGGTACAGAAAACATATGGCCTGTCTGGAGGAAGGGGTGGTTAGTGTATGTGTTCTCTTAGGCGAGGAGTAACCTGGATATGATCTTCAAGGTTCCCCTGTCTGGAGGGGGTCTTATCCTTCTGTTGTCGTTTCCATAGGCACTAAACACAGAATTCAGAGTCCATTGGAGAGGTGGCCGAGCATGATCAGCATGAACAGGCCTAAGATGGAGTCCAGGCCCTGTGAATTCCTTCTTCATATCCAAGAGCAACTATCTTCCAATTCACGTGCAGTATCCCTAGGGATGCAAAAACAGTATTCAAGTATCATGTGATATGTAGGTATGTCACTGTTTGATTCAATTTATATAAAGTTCAAAACCAGGCAAAACTAATCTGTTGAGAGAAATCAGCATGACTATATCATCATATCATTTAATTAAAACTTTTCAGGATATTTCTTTAAATCATAAGGAGTTCTTCCTTCTCAGCCTAACCAAAATGCCACCATCATCCCCCTCTTCAGTAAAATAACTCCCCTCTATCATGGAGTTGAATGCTTGCTCTTTAAAAGTTATTATATTATCCTTTTCATAAGCACTTTATCCAGTTCAAATTCTGTCCCCCAAAGTTATTACAGTAGCCTCCTACATAGTCTCCTTTATGTCATAACTCCCACTGTAAATTCTCTTCTACATAGCACCTGATTGATTTCAAAAAGTCACCCCCCCAAAAAAAAATGTCACCCCATAAACCTAACTGAACATCTTCAATTGTTTCCCATGGGATGGAGAAACTCCCTCACATGTGCATAGGTCTATATAGCGTTTCTGTTGAACCTTGATATAACTCTATGAGTAGGTAAGAAGAGTTTAAATTCCCCGGTATCTTGTCACTTGAGGCTCTTCCTAAACCCTATGTTAACAAAACCACATGACCCAGTATTCAGACAAGTCATCTATTCATTTCCCTGGCAGTAAAATAGTAGTAGTAAAGCATCAGATAGTAAAGCATCTGCGTACAATGTGGGAGACCCGGGTTCAATCCCTGGGTTGGGAAGATCCCCTGGAGAAGGAAATGGCAACCCACTCCAGTATTCTTGCCTGGAAAATCCCATGGACTGAGGCTCTTGGTAGGCTACAGTCCATGGGGTCGCAGAGTCAGACACAGCTGAGCGACTTCACGTCACTTCTACAGTCCTCTGCAAGGTATAAAGGAAAACAGATATTGTCTCTGGCCTTTGGACTTTATAATGGGGTGGGTGGTGACTTAACAATTCTGTGCTGTATGTAATTACAAAAGAGAATCAGTGCTACAAAGAAAAATAAACAAGGATGACAGTTAAAGAGAATAGAGGGCAATCTACTTGTGCAGGTGGTCAGAAGAGGCTTCTCTGAGAAGGTATCATTTAGAAGCATATATTTGGCTGCTGTGTAGAGAATGACCTGGAAAAAGGTGGGAATGAGCCAGGGGAGGAAGCTGTATAGTTGATCAGATGGCTGAACTCTGCTCCTGCTGTTTCTTTCTTGGAGTCATCCATTCAGCACCGTGTGATGTTCCCTTCATGAAGTGTAAACATTCTTGTGTGTGTAGACATAGTGTCCCCTCCAGAGGCAAATGCAGTGCCCTGTGCCTGGTAGGGTCCAGCTGATATATGTTGAGCCAGGGAGTGTGAAAGACTCTTCTGGTTCTCTTTTTCATCCAGCAGTGCTGTGATGGTGATAGTTTCAAACTTTTGGGAGAGAAGCCTGGAAGGGGCATAGTACTCCAACTGATGATTTTCCTGTGGTTTCAGGAGCAAGTTAAGCCAAGAATGAGCATGGAAAGAGAGTACCTTTTGAGAAACAGGATTCTTGAGACGAAAGTGGTCCTCTTTGGTTCTTCAAGTCCCACTTCCAAAGAAAGAGTATTGCAACAATCCGGCTCCCTCCCCACTAATAGGAAGACACTTTAGTGTGGGGTCTACTGAAGCTTCCTGAGAAGCAAGAAGGCCAGACCTCTCCATTCAGAATGGGCAAGGAAGGGACTCACAGCCTTCTGGTTGAGGTTGTTGGGGCACCCAGTGGACTGCCTCCAAATGTGCCTCAACAGAACATTAATTATATTGTATTAAAGTTACTTACAGGCTTCCCAGGTGGCATGAGTGGTAAAGAACCCACCTGACAATGAAGGAGACATAAGAGACTGTGGTTTTATCTCTGGGTTGGGAAGATCCCTTGGAGGAGGGCACAGCAACCCAGACCAGTATTCTTGGCTGGAGAATCCCATGGACAGAGGAGCCTAGCAGGCTACAGTCCATAGGGTCACAAAGAGTCAGACCTGACTGAAGTGACTTAGCATGCATGCACAGTTACTTAAGAAAGGGTCAATGCAAGAGGGACACTCTGACCTTCCCCTCTGTCTCCTTAAAAATGAAAAAATCTCCCATGTGAAAATCGCTGAAACCATGCAACTCAGATTGGGACTTGAAATCAGTTTTAACTGAGATCACACACATGGTCTCAGGACTTAATGAAACTCAGGTTCTTGATGTCTCATCACAGAAAGAATTTAAGTGAGAGACAAAGTGATGGGTAGGAAGTTGATTTATTTAGAGAGAAACATTCCACTGACTTGTCAATTTTTACAGGGGTGGGTAATTTCATAAGCTAATGAGTGGGAGGAGTATTTTAGCTATTTTGGGGAAGGAGTGGGGATTTCCAGGAATTGGACCACCACCCACTTTTTGACCTTTATGGTTCGCCCTTGAACTGTCATGGCACCTGTGGGTGTGTCATTTAGCTTGCTGACATGTTACAGTGAGCATATACTGAGGCTCAAGGTCTAGTGGAAGTCAACTCATCTGCCATCTTGGACCTATTAGGTTGTGTCCTCGGGCTATGTCATTCCTTCGAAGGTTTTGATACCTTTCTCAGGGTGGCTCAGCAGTAAAGAATTTGCCTCTGGAGAAGGAAATGGCAACCCATTCCAGTATTCTTGCTTGGGACATCCCTTGGACAGAGGAGTCTGGGGAGCAACAGTCCATGGAAAATCGAAAAAGAGTCAGGCAGGACTGAGCCACTGAACAACAAATACCTTTCTTGTACCAGAGGGTACAGAGATCCTTATCACCAGAAACAGGGAAATCAGGCTGAAAAGCCTGTATAAACAAACCTTGTTAATTTTAAACTTACTATCCCAAGCCCAAATTCTGTTTAGATTCTTCACTAATTGAGCATCCCAACCCGATCTTGTCAACTCCTCACAAATTTAGTTTTTGTCTAAAAAGTATAAAATCTGCCCGCTTTGGCCACCTCATAGATCCAATTTCTATGAGACCTTTATGTGCATGCATTCAAATTTGTTTTTCTCCTGCTATTCTGTCTGGTGTCAATTTTGTCATTAGAACTCGAGGGAAATTTCTCCCTCTCCACTACTGTCTGGGTCATAAACATTGAACATTATGGAAAGTTAATTTCCCAACGCTTTCTCATTGGTAAGTACAGTGACACATTTTTGTGTATCTGTATCTAAATTGGTCCTCTAGTTGGCCTGTGAACTTGCAATTCTTGCCAAGTGTGTCATCTGAGATGAGCACTTTGTTTCAACAGGCACGTATCAATCTTACTTGGAAGAAAAAGGTGCCAGCAAAATCCCACAGAGCAATGCTAAGCGACAATTGGGCTGCAGGTTACGGTGAACAGAGCGCTTTCCAATAATACGTCTGTCATTTGACCCGCCAACATTCGGGCAGAAGGTTTATTAGGAAGCTTTTCGCATTCTAGGAATCACGTCCGCTCAGTGACTCTCTGGAGGACGCCAGGTGGTCGTGGGGTTGGGGGAGGGGAGGGCACCGGGCAAGTGGGGGAGGGAAGTGTTGGGTGAGAGTTGAGGGGGTATGAGGACGAAGGGAGAGGAGAGCGCCAGTCTTGGGATTGAATCAGGTAGAGCTCCAGGCTGGGGTGCGGGGTAGGGAGTCAGACCCCGGGTACAGCCTGCGGGCATTGCACTCCGAAGGAGTCAAACCTGTTCCGGACTCGTCCTTCCTCTCCCCCTCTTCCTGCAAACAACCAATCTGACACTCAAAGGGCGTCTTGGGTGAAACAGAAGGCAAACAAGTTCGCGAGTGACCGTGAGAATGCCTAGGTCCTGACTTCTGCGGAAAGCCAGAGCCGAGCGAATTGGCCAGTTTGTGGGGGAGGCGGAGTACGGACAAGGAGGGAGTGCGTTGTCAAGCGCTGCAAAACTCGTCCTACCCCCTCCAGGTAGGGCAGGTGAGTGGGCGAGACCCGAATTTCGGCCGCGGTGGCGCAGTGCGGCGGTGGGGCCCGATCGGGAAGCCCTCTGCACTGGGTGCTGCATTTCCTCGGCCACCACAGCTCTGTCAGCGGATAGCTTTGTCACTGTATTCCGTTTCTTCCGAAGGGGCGGCGTGTGCGACGCAGGTCGACTTGCTGCTTAAATTCCAGGACAGGGAGGATCAGTCTGTCGGTAAAAGCCCTCCCACCGCGCGAAAACGAAACTTCTAAGGATGTCAGACTTCCGGTGCGATCGGCGCCGTCCCCGGCCCCCCGGCCTCTGGGCCATTAATGCCGCCTCTCTGCGCGCAGCTGGGACCCGGCCAGGCCCCGCCCCCAGGTGAGAGCCGCGCCCGGCCCCTCCCCGCTGCCAGGCCCCACCCCGGCGCCAGGCCCTGGTCCGCTGTGCTTGGCTGCCAGGTGAGTGGCGCCAGGCCCCGCCCTGCTGCAGCATCAGGCCCCGCCCCACCTCCAGGCCTTCCTTTATTCGGTCCCGCCCCGCCGCCAGGTGAGCATCCTCAAGCCGAGTCCTGCCGCCAGGCCCCGCCCTCTGTCCTCTCGGCCCCGCCCTCCAGCTGGAGCGCCTGCGTAATGCGGCCCGTCGGGCCGGGGCCGGGCGGCGCTGCCGGTGCAGTCGGTGGCCGCAGTGCGCGTGCGCCGTGCGGTCGGGGGCGGGCGGCGGCGGCCGCGGAGCGGAGCGGGGGCGGGGCGGCGCCGTCTGGCTCGGTCGGGCCGGGGCGGGAGCGCGGCGCGGGACGGCAGGGCCCAAGGGCTGCAGACGGCGGCCTAAGAGGCCAGCAGGTGAGGCCTGTGCACCGCCGGGGAGCGGGCGCCGCAGCGGTGCCGCGGGCGGGGCGCGTTGAGGGGCGGTGGCGCCCGGGGAGCAGCGGGCCGCGGCGCATTGTCCGGGCGGCGGGCGGCGCCTGTACAGCGCCCCCTGCCGGCCGGGCTTCGGGCGGGGGCCTCGGGCTCGGGCCGCGCGCCTTTGTTCGCCGCCCCCGCCAACATGGCCGCCGCCCCCGGCCCGGCCGGCCAGCCCCGCGCGCTTTGTTCGGGAGGCCTCGGCACTCGAGCGGGCGGGGGGCGCGGGGTGGCTGGGCCCGGGGAGGGGGGGGCAATGCGGCGGGCGCTGGCGGGGGGGCGGGGCGGATGAGTGTTGCATAACCCGGGTTGGGCGGGGGAGGAAGGAATGAGACCCTCGGGGCCTGAGGGGGCGGTGTAGGAGTCCCCTAGGGCGGGGGTGGGGGCTGGACCCCCGGGTGGTGGGAGGGGATGTAAGGGGGGAGGGGAACAGGCCCTCGCGGCGTGGGGAGGGGCTGGGGTGGAGGGTGGAAGGAGGTGGGGGTGGGAAGGAGGACTGGTCTCCGTAGCTAGAGGGGCGCTGGAACCGGACCACAGAAAGGGGAGGGGGTTCTCCGAGATCGGGACCCTCCGGAGGCCTGGCGTTGCTCTCCTACCCAGGGCTGCGTACCTACGACGGCGTAATCTCCCGGGTGGCTGCCCGGGGTTCTGCAGCAGTGGGCTTGGCGGAGAAGGTGGTTTTTCGGGTCTCTCGGTAACCCCCCCCTTGTTTCCCCCGCCCCCTTGGCTGCCTGTCCACGCGCCATGGGCAGCTCTGCGCGGGACTGGCCGACGGCGGGCGTTTCTGCACACGCACACTCACACATACACACACACACACTTTTCTTTTTCATCACGAGTGACCTTGAGCGCATTCCGCAAGCATTTGCTGAGATTAATCGCACGGCGCGGAAACTGCGCAGTGCCTACGGTTTGGCTCTGTTCATCTTTACTGTTGGGGATGCGTTGTCGACTTTATCCGGATTGAATTTTAGTGATGGCCTCAACCATAAATGCCACGAAATAGGCACCCCAAATCTGTTTACGCAGTTGCTTCACGCTTATCTGCTTTTTATGATTTGTGGGTTGGGATTCCTGGTTTTGGAGAGGGTTTTCCATGCATGTTGAAGTAGCAAATACAGATCTGTACGTCAGAAAGCAACCCTCAATACATTTAAGTGTTAAGGGATTGCGCTGTATAACATGACTTCTGCCAAAGACGACATACCTCCCCAAATGCAAATTCCTATATAACTTCTGTTGGAATTTTCTGGAAGGACCTCTGCGGTCTGAAGGGATTGATGGAGAGTACAGTAATTGCTTTCTACATAGCTTTTGTTAGGAAATGAAAACTAAACCTGTACTTGAGGGTGTATATACCAGGACAGATTGAGTCTGTTAACGTTCTTAGAGGTGAACTTTTAAGAGGCTGTGAAATTTCAGATGAGGGGCAAGTGAGATGAGGAACCTTCTGCCCTTCCCCCAATCCTTGGGTAAGAGGCGAATACCAAAAAATTGTAGCTAGCAATTTACAGAACCTTTATTATCAGACTTGATTTGTTGTTCAGTAGCTAAGTCGTGTCCGACTCTTGTGACCTCATGGACTAACCTACCAGGCCCCTGTGTTCATGGGATTTAACTTGATAATTACATGTAAAGGTCGTTAAATGTTTGTCAGAATCGTCGATAGTAGGTGTGTGTTTCTTGTGAGAGAATAGAATTTCTTTGAGTAGCAAAATGGTTACTTCAGAATGCTGTGAAATGAGTTAAGGAAAGAGACCTTCAGTTATCTCTATGATTAACTTAGAATTTTTTTTTTTAAGATTTTCGATGATCCCCAGAGTTTTGATAGTACTGTTTCTTTATTTACTAGTGCAGAATCCAGTAGTAATATTTACTTTGTTTCGGGTGTATATATGAAGCAGCGTTTAAGGGGGTATCCTTTGTGACACTCATGCTAAGAAATGCTGCAGGAAAATCAAAGGAGTCCTCGGTCACCTTAGTTTGGGAAACTGTGCTGTGTTCTGTTCCTTTTCCCCCAGGGTCACAGTTCACAGTATCCGATTAATGGTGCTGAGAAATAGTACCAGCATTGTTTTCCATATTGACCTTAGATACTTTCTTGTTTTTGGTGTAATATTTAGTAGCACTCATGAAATCTAGGTAACGGTGAAATGTTGGTCATTGGTGTCCTTACAGGTAATGGTACCACTCTCGTAAATCGTGGAGTGGAAGGTTGATGTGACTTTTGCTTGCCTGTGCATCCTGTGGGAAAGAGTACCTCAGATTTGACTCTTACGTGTTGATATGATACAATTATGAGCCATTAATTTGAAGTCTTAACTAGAAGAAATCTAATTATGCAGTGTTCTCGCTTCCCAATGACTTACCTGATTGTATACAGTTAAACTCCATTGGCTGTACTCCTTGTTAGCATTTTTTTCCTCTGGTATGTTAGAAACATGTAAAAAGGATACTGCTGTTCCGAAAGAATTATGGTGGATTATTGCAGAGATTAAAAATAACAGTGTTGTTGGATATTTCTTTTGAATTAGCAGAATTCTAATTTGTTAAAAATATATATCATGGAAATACTTCCTTATAATTATTAGATGCTTAATTATGTTTTCTTTCTTTCCTTTGAACAAAAAGAAATTGGAAATGGGGAATCCATTGTGAAAAAGATGTGAGCTCTGGAGTTGGACGTGGAGATCGAATGGCCTTCAACTCTGAAGAGTCTGGGTTGAAATCCAACCCCACTCCTTACTGGTCCAAAGCCACATACCTGATTCATCACATAGCCCTTCTAAGCGCTATTCCTCAACTGTAAACTGGGATGAAACCTATCATGTAAGGCTATTACAATAGTTAAATGAAATGGATGTGTAGAGTTCCCAGTACAGTTCCTGAAATGCAGCAGCTGGTGCCAATCATTGTTGATTCAATCATTGTTGATTTCCTTCTTCTCCATGCTTTTAAACTTTGCTATAGTTGTTAGCATTTTTTTTTTTCAGCAATAGGTTGCTTAGTTGTGCTTGTGTTCTATTAAATTTTTAATTAAATTTTTATTGGGTGCTTATTTTTTGGCTTTTAAATTGCCATAAGTCAGCTATGGGCATGGTACATGAAGATACGCCCTTAGAGACCTTACAGGTTAGTAGGGAAGATACCCAGGCATATGGTGAGACATCTGGGGAGAGAAGGTGATGTTCGAGCAGGGTTAAGACTATAGGTTAGAGGAAAGCAGTTTAGATGAAGGAACAACAGGAGCGGAGTCATGATGAGTGTTAGACCATTCTGGATTTGAATTACAATCAAAGGTTTTGCTGTGTTATCTGTTACTCCCATGTGAGTGATTCCTAGGGCTTCTGGGTATCATAAGTTCCCTGTGGTTATTGATCTATAGCTGCTGACACCACTTAAGTTTGACATGATCAGTCTGTCTAGGAATGAATTTGGGGCCAGATTTTAAATAATTGAACATATGACATTAAGGTGGTTGCTGTTTTATCCGAAGGGTGGTGGTGGTAGTTGGCGGGGGGTGGGGGGGCGGTGCAGGGAGCCATTCATTGAAGGGCATTAAACCTCTGAAAGATGGATTGAAGGAATCTACCAGTGTTCCAGCTCAAGTTTACAAGAGTCTAGCCTGTTGAATACGGAGAAGGCAATGGCAACCCACTCCAGTACTCTTGCCTGGAAAATCCCATGGGTGGAGGAGCCTGGTAGGCTGCAGTCCATGGGGTCCTGAAGAGTTGGACACGACTGAGCGACTTCACTTTCACTTTTCACTTTCATGCATTGGAGAAGGAAATGGCAACCCATTCCAGTGTTCTTGCCTGGAGAATCCCAGGGATGGCGGAGCCTGGTGGGCTGTCGTCTATGGGGTCGCACAGAGTCAGACACGACTGAAGTGACTTAGCAGCAGCAGCAGCCTGTTGAATAAGGATAAAGTAATTTGAAGCAAAGGCAATTTGTCTGGAGACATTAAAATGTTAAATGTGTTGACTTTTTTGGGGGTGGGGTGGGTGATAGAGAAAGGATCAATTCATCATGGATATTGTTTTATCCAAATGTTGAGAGAGTAAATAAAGAGACTAATGAAGTATTTAAATACCACTTGAAATGTTTTTAGATTGTAGTAATAAAAGGCAGGACAACTTTCAAACTTAGATTATATTTGTTTGCTTATGTCTGTTGTTCAGCTTGCTTACAGTTACATCCTTATAACTTAGGTTTAATAGTTGGACTTGTCTGCAAATGATCTACATATTTATTTATAGATGGTCTATATAGTTATAGGCATGTATGTCTATATGACCTACTTAACCATATATTAACTAATCATATCTAAATTAATATTCCTAGCATGAGTTTTAGGTCTTGACACAAGGGTAAGAATGTTATTTTCCCTGTGTACAGGGTTGATTTGTTACTGTGTATTCCCTCTTGCTTTCTCTTGTTTAGGATCACTGTGGACCTGTGGAATTTTATGTATTTGCAGTGTGTCTTAATCAAGTAGTCATAATTTTTTTCCCTCAACTTGTCCTAGTTTGGTCATGGCTTGGTCATTTCAAACTAGTTTTCTTCCCTTGGATGTGGCCCTGTTAACCTTTGAATTGTTTCTTGCTCATGTTACAAGATGTCTGAGACTCACTTTGTGCTTTTTCTTCCCAATATCTATCAACCAGTTCTTTTAGCTCTTTTTATCAGGCAGTGGAGTTTAGATACCAAAATCTGGTGCTGTGTGTCCTTATTGCCGCTGAGATGCCCTTGCTGTCATTGGACAGACTTGGGAAATACTAGTTTTGATTTTGTGCTGCTAGTTCCAGTTCACATTTAACTTCATAGGGTTTTTACTTTGAATTTATCTTCTTTAATGTTAAAAATTTGCATTCTTATCAACTTTAATTACTTTTCCTTTATCCTAGAATATAAACATGGTAGTTCAAAAACGTTTTAACATTAGAATGATTGTAGGTTTCTATTCCCTTTGTTTTAAAAATGTTTACATTCTGAATTATAGAATTATTTGAAATAACATTTTGTCTGATTTTTATAATCAATTTGATTATTAGTTTGGCTTATTTGAATGAAATCCCTAACATTTAAGGATTGCTTCAATGATTTTCTAAACGTATTTTGTTTCAGTGTGTGAAACATTTATATAGTTCCAGAGTCAAAGCTGCATTGTAAAGGTGTGTTCACATTCTCCTTTCTTTTCCTATCTCTAAACTGTTTTCCTCCTGCTCCACTTTTATTTCTGGTTTATTTTTCTACTTATTTTTGCAACATAAGGAAACATTTTTTTACCTGCTTTTCTTAAAAAGAAGTTTGTGTCTGCTTTTGTTTCCAAAAAGCTTGTATCCACAGTTGTTTCTTCCTTTTTACTTAATATATTCTGGAGATTACTTCATATACACTTCTGTATTCTTGGTATGTACTCTTTTGTGCTGGTAGTTCATTTCCTAAGTAGATATATAGTGTTTATATTCTGCTGCTGTTAAAAAATTATTGCAATGAATAACCTTGTTCGATACATTGTTTTGTATTTGATCAGATACAGTTTCAAGATAGTGAGATTGTTGGGTAAGAGGTAAATATGTCTGTATTATAATTTGTTAGTGTCAGAAATTACCTGTTTTTTTTTTTAGAAATTACCTTTTTTTTTTTTTTTTTTTAAAGGCAAATCTAAGTGTATCACCGTTTACATAAAACTCTAAGTGGCTTCCCCTTTAAGGACAGAGCTCCATAGCAGGCCTTAGGGTGTGCATGATTTTTATCCTCTGGGGCCTTGTGCTCACCTGCGCTGTCTCTCCCTTTGCTGCAGACATGCAGGTGCTTCTCCTATCTCCAGTGCCCATCATCATCTCCGCCACTAGGAAGCATGGCACTTGTTCTTTCCCACTTCCTGGAATGCTTTTCTGTCCAAATTTCAGTTCTTAGTCTGCCTTTCTTGTCTCAAGCATCACTTTTTGATGAAAGCTGTTTTGATGAAAGTGTTTGTAAAGTTTCTAATAAAGGTAGAGTAGAGAATCTCCATATAGCCATCACTCAGCTTACAGTAACCATCAATTTTCTGAAGGTTTTGAAGTTTTTTCTTGATTTTCTTCAAGTCAAGTCCTTATATTAGAGACATTGCTGTCCTTCCAAGTGCTTATCAAAATTACAGGGTTACTTTTATTCACATGATTTAAGGAGTTTTTGTTTTCTCAAAAAGGCACTTCATGAGAGCAGAGATTCTTAATTGTTTTTGTCCATAAATACTTTTCTGGTCCTTAGCTCAGTTCTTGGATTCTGAGGGCTCACATCCCCTGGGCCCTAGCTAGCATGATCCAAAGGCAGATTGAGGCTGTGTGGTTAAATGTGTGGTTTTCTGTCCAGGGGTCTGTCAGACAGTCGTATTCAGAGATCTCAGTTAACACAGTGTGGAGCTGGCAATGCAGCTTGTTGACAAGGCTGCCTGTGTGCCTCATGCTAGAGTTGTAGTCAGTAGGACGGGAATTTGAGAAAGAAAGGTGGAAGTGCCTTGGGGGAGAAAACAGACTGGAAGCCACAGCGAGACAGGTGGAGAGCTGTCTCAGTGGTGTTGCCTCTGACCTTGGTTGAGTGGGCATCCAGAAAGAGCTGGGCCTTTGTCTTGGAGCTGACCGCACACACTTGGCCCAGGAGACAGAGACTCAGGGAGCCTGGGGGAAGGTAGAGTAGCTGTTGCAGCCTCGCACCAGTGAGGCAGATGGGGAGTTAGCGACCGCAGGTGTCCCGCCAGATGTGCCCTCCGCCTGCCGCACGGTAGTCTCTCTGTGGCCCGCCCAGTCCTGAAAGAAATACAAGGGAAATCCTGGGAGTGCAGTTTAGCCTAGCCAAGTTAAAACGTTACACAGCAAAATGATGAGCTCAAGGTTTTAAATTTCCAGCGAGGGTTCCACATAAGGGACCTGAAAGTTTCTGTGCCTGCCCTAAAACTGCAAATTGAATTCCCTGTTAGTAGGTGAGAACTTTGGTTAGGAGTGGCATCCTGAAAATTGGATTAGAGACATATGGTCAGTTTCTGATTTAGCTGGAGATCTTGAACACCTAAATTCTGTTGGGCTACCTTTGCCAGTAGAAACAGCCTTTCCATCCTCTGTCTGAACTTAATCTTTGTTTGCCTGAAAAACCTGCATTTGGCTTCCCCTAGGATCCTCCCAGAAGGCCCCAAAGGATGAGGTGCAGAGTGTGATTCATGAAGAGGTAGACTACCCTCCAAAAGAGTTTGCCTCGGGAGTAATTGTGGGAATGGATGTTAAGGGTGTGAGATGATGATGGAGGGAATATAAACTTGGGTTAGGCCAAGTTTATTGATGTGGACAGGACACTGAACTGGGATCTGTAAATGCTGTGGTGACAGTTGCATCCTGGGCTGGAAGGTCTGTTAAATGGTTTTTTTTTTAATTTAGAATTAATCATTGAGTTATAATTGGTAATTTTTGGTTACTCTGGTATTTCTATATAATCTTAAGAAGTTTTTCTTTAAATGGACTCAGTTCAATTCTGTTGCTCAGTTGTGTCTGACTCTTTGCGACTTCATGGACTGCAGCATGCCAGGTCTCCTTGTCCATCACTAACTCCCGGAGTTTACTCAAAACTCATGTCCATTGAGTTGGTGATGCCATCCAGCCATCTCACCCTCTGTCGTCCCCTTCTCTCGCCTTCAAGCTTTCCCAGCATCAGGGTCTTTTCAAATGAGTCAGTTCTTCACATCAGGTGGCCAAAGTATCGGAGTTTCAGCTTCAACATCAGTCCTTCCAGTGAGCACCCAGGACTGATCTCCTTTAGGATGGACTGGTTGGATCTCCTTGCAGTCCAAGGGATTCTCAAGAGTCTTCTCCAACACCACAGTTTAAAAGCATCAATTCTTCGGCACTTAGCTTTCTTTATAGTCCAACTCTCACATCCATACATGACTACTGGAAAAAACCATAGCTTTGACTAGATGGACCTTTGTTGGTAAAGTAATGTCTCTGCTTTTTAATATGCTATCTAGGTTGGTCATAACTTTTCTTCCAAGGAGTAAGCGTCTTTTAATTTCATGGCTGCAATCACCAACTGCAGTGATTTTGGAGCCCAGAAAAATAAACTCTGACACTGTTTCTCTATCCGTTGGCCATGAAGTGATGGGCCTGGATGCCATGATCTTTGTTTTCTCAATGTTGAGCTTTAAGCCAACTTTTTCACTCTCTTCTTTCACTTTCATCAAGAGGCTCTTTAGTTCTTCTTCACTTTCTGCCATAAGGGTGGTGTCATCTGCATATCTGAGGTTATTGTTACTTCTTCCGGCAATCTTGATTCCAGCTTGTGCTTCCTCCAGCCCAGCGTTTCTCATGATGTACTCTGCATAGAAGTTAAATAAGCAGGGTGACAATATACAGCCTTGATGTACTCCTTTTCCTATGTGGAACCAGTCTGTTGTTCCATGTCCAGTTCTAACTGTTGCTTCCTGACCTGCATACAGATTTTTCAAGAGGCAGGTCAGGTGGTCTGGTATTTCCATCTCTTTAAGAATTTTCCAGTTTGTTGTGATCCACACAGTCAAAGGCTTTGGCATAGTCAGTAAAGCAGAAATAGATGTTTTTCTGGAACTCTCTTGCTTTTTCGATGATCCGGCGGATGTTGGCATTTGATCTCTGGTTCCTCTGCCTTTTTTAAAACCAGCTTGAACATCTGGAAGTTCACGGTTCACGCCCTACTGTTGAAGTCTGGCTTGGAGAATTTTGAGCATTACTTTACTCGTGTGTGAGATGAGTGCAATTGTGTGGTAGTTTGAGCATTCCTTGGGATTGCCTTTGTTAAGGATTGGAATGAAAACTGACCTTTTCCAGTCCTGTGACCACTGCTGAGTTTTCCAAATTTGCTGGCATGTTGAGTGCAGCACTTTAACTACATCATTTTTTAGGATTTGAAATAGGTCAACTGGAATTCCATCACCTACACTAGCTTTGTTTGTAGTGATGCTTTCTAAGGCCCACTTGACTTCACATTCCAGGATGTCTGTCTCTAGGTGAGTGATCACACACACCATCCTGATTATCTGGGTCGTGAAGATCTTTTTTGTATAGTTCTTCTGTGTATTCTTGCCACCTCTTAATATCTTCTGCCTCTGTCAGGTCCATACCATTTCTGTCCTTTATTGAGTCCATCTTTGCATGAAATGTTCCCTTGGTATCTCTAATTTTCTTGAAGAGATCTCTAGTCTTTCCCATTCTATTGTTTTCCTCTATTTCTTTGCACTGATCAGTGAGGAAGGCTTTCTTATATCTCCTTGCTATTCTTTGGAACTCTGCATTCAAATGGATGTATCTTTCCTTTTCTTCTTTGGTTTTTACTTCTCTTCTTTTCACAGCTACTTGTAAGCCCTCCTGAGACAACCATTTTGCTTTTTTGCATTTCTGTTTCTTGGGGATGGTCTTGATCCCTGCCTCCTGTACAATGTCACAAATCTCGGTCCATAGTTCATCAGGCACTCTATCAGATCTAATATCTTGAATCTGTTAAATGGACTCAGTAAAAGATAAAAGCAATCTTATGTGCTTTCTCTTCATAATTACTCTTCACCACAAGTTTTAGTCCATAAAATAGTGTTCACCTAAAATGCATAGCCTTTAAATAAATAATTTACATAACTGTGGGACGATAATTTGGTAGAATCTTTTTGGAAAGTGGCTTCACTGAAGAAATATAAATTGCCTATACTCTGTGTTTATTTTATTTTTTAATTGGAGTATAGTTGCTTTACAATTGTGTTTCTGCTATACAAAAGCACGCATCAGCTGTAAGTATGCATATATCCCCTCTCTCTCGAGCCTCCCTCCCATCCCCTGTGTCCCACGCCTAGGTCCTCCCAGGGCACCAAGCTTCCTGTGCTCTCCGCCAGCCTCTCAGTAGCTAGCTGTTTCACAGATGGCAGTGTGTACACGCCAGCGCTGCTCTCTCAGTTCGCCCCCCGGCCCGAAGGCCATCCTCCACATCTGCATCCTTGTTCCTGTTGTGCAGTTTGGTTCCTCAGTACCGTTTTTCTAGATTCCATATATTCCATGTATACACGGTATTTGTTTTTCTCTTTCTGACTTCCCTCTACTGTATGACAGATTCTAGGTTCATCCACGTCATTACAAATGACCTAATTTTGTTCCTTTTTATGGCTGCTGAGCAATATTCCATTGTATATATGCACCACATCTTTGTCCATTCATCTGTCAACGGACATCTCAATTGCTCCCATATCCTGGCTGTTGTAAATATCGCTGCTCTGAGCACTGGGGTACATGTGTCCTTTTGAATTAGGGTTTTCTCAGGGGGTGTGCCCAGTAGGGGGCTTGCTGAGTCACATATGGTAGTTTTGAGAGTAGCATTGATGTCTTTGCTCAAATGAATGCTAAGGTGAAGGTAAGAAGAGGGAGAGAGGGAGGGAGAAAAAGAGGAAGAAGTTATTTTTTCCTTTGACTCTCATCACCCTCAGCATCACCTTTGGGCTTCCCAGGTGGCTCTGTGATAAAAGAATCTGCCTACTAATGTGGGAGACTCAGGAAAAACTGGTTCGATCCCTGGGTCAGGAAGATCCTCTGGAGGAGGAAATGGCAACCCCTTCTCTGATACTCTTGCCTGGAAAATTTCATGGACAGAGGAGCCTGGTGGACTGCATGCAGTCCATGGGGTCGCAAGGAGGCGGACGTGACTGAGCACACACGGATGGTACTTTTATTCTTAGTTATTTAAGGAACCTCCACACTGTTCTCCGTAGTGGTTGTATCTGATTGATGGTAAGTAGCCAATTCCCCTTTTGGTTTAAGGACAGTTGACTCCTCAGAGTCTTGCTTTTCTTTTTCTTTTTCAGTGAAATATATGGAAAGTACAGAAGTCATTACAAATCTGTGGTTTGTGACACTACCTGGGCAACTGCTACTCATTTTTGTCATTCATTTCATTCACAAGGTCGCGTATAGTTGTACTTTGTTTATGCATGTAATGATTTACTCATGTATTATCCATGGCTGTTCATTCTCCTGCTGATAAATATTAGGTTGTTCCCACTTTGAGACTGTTCAGTTCCCTCCAAGGACAAGACAAGGATTAGGTTTTGCAGTATTGGGAGAAATACTGGGGAGAGAGTGAACAGCCCCTTGCAGGTCTGATGCATGTGGAGGAGGAAGAAATTGAAGAGAATGTCTGGTAACTTAGGACTTAAGTGATGTTCTAAGAAAGTTTTGGAAGGCCAGTGACATGTCCTCTAGCCAAAGTTGGGACCAGAGGATTCCCTTGTCCTGCTGAAATGGGCCTCCTTTAGCATCCTGCCTATGGCCAGTCATTGGCTAGAACAACCTGTGGGAAGTACTGGTCTGGGGGAAGGGCCATGATGGATTTAGACCTGAGCAGCTCCCCATATGAGGTGATCCAGGAGGCTTATTTCACGAGTGTCACGGGGCTTGTGTAACATTCAGGTTCATGTTTCTTGGTTGCTTTTCTGTTGGGTAGACTGAGGAGTAGAATTGTTGGGTCTTTCATGCCTATGTTCAGTATTAGATAATGCCACATCCAGTATGGGTATACCTATCAGTTTCTTTTCTGGTGAGTGCATTCTTCTGACTCCACATCCTCACCAGTATTAAGTTTAAATCATTTCCGAGAGCGTGTGGCAGTGTTTTTGCTTTTAGTTTCTGCCTCCACAGTTAAGTAGTCATGTGATTTGTCTTGGCCAGTGAAGTGTGAGCTGAAGAGACTTGTCACACGGGCTTTAAGAGCAGTGGTGAGATTTGCCATATTCCCTTCCTGTTGCCAGTGCTCATGTTTACAGGTGGAGCGTCTTGCGGTTCAGGTCTTCATGTGTCTAGAGCAAATGGAGAGCTGAGGGTGGGGTGGGGAGGGCAAGAGTGGAGAAAAGAGGGGGAAGGCAGGAAGTGGGAATATCTTTGGTCTTAAGCAACTAAGATTTTGAGAGTTGTTTGTAATCATAGCATACTCATTAACCTAGTCTGCCAGATAAACTTTTTTTTTCTTATTTCCAAATACACCTTTATTTTTAAGGGCAGCTTTATGTTCACAGCAATACTGAGTAGAAAGTACAGAGTTCCCTGTGCCCCCTGATCACACACAAGCTCAGCCTCTTCTATTAGCAACATCCTGTACCAGATTGTACATTTGTAAGAGTGGATGAACCTATGTTGACATCATTGTCATCCAAGGTCACATAGGGTTCACTCTTCTTTTTAAAAAAATATTTGTTTATGGGGCTGTACGAGGTTTTAGTTGTGGCATGCAGGATCTTCCATTTTCAGTGATGCGTGCGTGATCTTTAGTTGTGTCATGGTAACTCTTAGTTGTGGCCTGTGGGATCTATTACTAGTTCCCTGACTAGGAACCAAACCTGGGCCGCGTGTGTTGGGAATATGGAGTCACTGGCCCACCAGGGTTCACTCTTTTATATAGTCTGTGAGCCTTTACATTTGTAATGTGTATCCACCATTATAGTTACATACAGAATAGTTTCTTTGGTCTAAGAATCTTCTGTATCCTATGTGCTTTTCTCTGGTTTCTGTTTTGATTCCTTTGTGGTCAGAATACTATATAATTAAAAGCTTATGACATTTTTTGGAGCTTGCTTTATGGCCTAACAGACAATCTGATCAGGTTCTTTTTTTTTTTTTTTTCCATATGATTGGGCTAAGTGGCTTTATTAGAGAAAGCCAAGATTACAGAGGACTTGAGAGTCAGCATTGGGGCCCTTCTTGCCCAGCGTGGGCACAGCACTGACAAAGTGCTGGTTCCGCTGCATAGGCTTCTTGGCCCAGTCTGTCTTCTTTTTCTCTTGTTCGGCCACCTTGGGAGTCTGACCCTTCCTTTCCCAGCAGGGGCCAGGAAACCATGGACCAAGGGTGAGGCTGGCTGCTTCCAGAGTGCTCAGAACCTCTAACCCACACTGGCCCAGGGTAGCCTCATCCTCTCGGGGTGTGCCTGCCAGGAGCAGGACTTGATCCTTTGGAGCAGTGCTCTCCAGCGAGACTACAGGAGCCTTGATCTCGGCGACTGTCTCCTGGCTGCTCACCTGGAGTGTGTAGCTCCTGCACGCTGACAAAGAGCTGCTTGTTGGTGACTAGATCGTGGACACTGCTGCTGCCACAAATACAGAGTAGAGAAAGAGGAAGGAGGAGTGAGGGCAAGCACGCCCTCTCTGCCTGCTGTGTGCCACGTCACTGCTCTGATCAGTGTTTGTAAATGACCTTTGTGTGCTTGGAAAGAATGTGCTTGTACATTTGTTGGATGAAGTGTTTTATATTTGTTAGTTCAGCTTTGCTAATTGTGTTAAATTCTTGTTGTCCTTTTTTCCCTTCGGTTTGCTGGTTGTATTGGTTACCAAGAGAAATGTATTGGTATGCTTATTTTGCATTTGTCTGTTTCTCCTTAATGATAATTTTTGCTTTATCTATTTTGTGGTTATGTTACTAGGTGCAGACAGGTTTAGCATTTTATATTTTCCTCACCATTGAGTCTTAAAATAATGTGTCCTTTAAGGCAAAAGTAGTATTAGAAGTAAAGTTCGATTAGCTTAATATTAATGTAACTGCGTTATCTTTTCTCTGATTAGTAGGTATAGTGTGTGCCTTTTAATTTTTTTAACTTGTTTTTGCAGTCTTTCTGCATACTTTCTATGGATTTTTTCTGTTGTCAGCATTACATAGCTGGGATTTAAAAAATCTCGTCTGACAGTATTTCATGTAACTGGAGTGTGTGGTCTATTGATATTTAACAAAATGACTGACATAGTTGGGTTTAAATATGTTCTTGTGTTTTCTGCTTTTTGTATCTGTTTTATGTGTCTTTTCCTCATTTCTTTGGTTGTCTTTTTTTTTTTTTTTTAACTCTGCTAACCTCAAGGTTACTTAAAACATGCATCTTTGACTTGTCAAAATCTAACATTTGGTTATTTTCCCCTCTTTGTGGGTGCCTAAACTCCTCTTATTTTCACTTAATGTAGCTCAGTTGGTGCTATTTTAACTCTGTATATTTTATCTTATACATTATTATTATTTTTAAAGCATGCTTACTTGACCATGTCAGATCTCGGTTGCGGCACATGGGTCTGCTGTAGCAGGTGGGCTCTTGGTATCTGCGTGTGGACTTTCCTCCCGTTGTGGCGTGCAGCCTCACTAGTTTCAGCGAGTGGTCTTTCTTGTCCCATGGCACGTGGGATCTTAGTTCAGTGACCAGGGATCAACACATGTCCCCTGCGTTGGAGGGCAAAGTCCTAACCGCTGGACCTCCAGGGAGTCCCCTGCTGCTGCTGCTAAGTCACGTCAGTCGTGTCCAACTCTGTGTGACCCCATAGATGGCAGCCCACCAGGCTCCAGTCCCTGGGATTCTCCAGGCAAGAACACTGGAGTGGGTTGCCATTTCCGTCTCCACTGCATGAAAGTGAAAAGTGAAAGTGAAGTTGCTCAGTCCTGTCCGACTCTTCGCGACCCCATGGACTGCAGCCTACCAGGCTCCTCCGTCCATGGGATTTTCCAGGCAAGAGTACTGGAGTGGGGTGCCACTGCCTTCTCTGAGGGAGTCCCCTCGTACTAGCCATTTAACTTCACCCTTTTCATTGCTCTTCATTCCTTGCTGTAGTTCCAGTCAGTCCAGTTCCAGTTTCATTTTCCTTCTGCCTGAAGAACACTCTGTTTCTCCCCTGTTGTATGACTCCTAATAGTGAATTCTGAGAGTTTGTGTTAGTCTAAAAATATCTGAAATTGATTTTTCCTTTTGAAGGATATTTTTTATGTGTAGAGTTTTAACTTGTCGGTTTTCTTCTAAGGTGTTGAAAGAAGTTACTGAATTACATATCCAGCTTTCATTTTTTTTCTTGAGTAAACTGTCAGTTTCGTATTTGCTCTCATGGATAGAATCTTTTTTATTTCATGCTTTTTATCTATTTGGTCTTTCGTTTTGAACAGTTTTTATGATTTTTTAATTTATATTTTGTGTGTTTATATTTTGTATTTTTTATATTTATATTTTGTATTTTATATATTTTTTAATTTATATTTTGTGTTTACAGGTCTTAATCTACGGTAATGCTTTTTATTATTTTGCTAAGTTTGCAGTCATTGTCTTTTTTTTTTTTTTTTTTAGTCATTGTCTTTTAATGTATTTCTGTTGCCCTGTCTCCCAACCCTCCACGCCATTAAAACACTTGTGAGAATTTCCTGGTGTTTTACCCTTTGCATGCTTCATTCTTGGTACTTCTTCTGATCTCCCTTTGTTCACTAATCTTTAACAAGACTAGCTTACTGATAATCTGTCCATTGAGTTTATCGTGTTTTTTCACTTCTGGAAAATCTGGTTCTGTGGTAGTTTTCTACCAGAGTTTTATATCTTATTTTTAATAACTTTGAATGTGATAGTTGCAGATGTTTTTTCATTTAGTTATTTATTCCTGTAGCCTTCTTCCCATAACCCCAACTTTAAAGGATAATTTTGTAACTGCAATAGCCAGCAGCCCGGTGGGTCTTGCTCTTTTTGGTTGTTGTTATTTGATGTTTCTGCTGGTTTTTATTTTGTCTCTTTGTGGGCTAACTTACATGGTTGCACATGTAGTAGATTATATTTTTTAAACTGTTTGAGATAATTTGGGCTCTGGGATGGTATTCCTGGAGAGGATCTATGCTTGCTCTGACAGACATATGAGGGATCAGGTGGCTTAGGAGCATCTCAGCTAAGTGTTAAGGTAGAAATGAGTTGCAGCTGGGTCTCTTACCGGTCCCTCAGACCCCTAGAGCAATCAGGATTCCATCTGACCAGGAGATGGATTTACTAGCCCCTCCTTCTTTAGGTGGTCCCTGGATTCTGGCCTTTGGCCCCTCACCTTGCACAGTTGTTAGCCTTTAGCTGCCCCAAACACTTGGCCGTTACCCTCAGGGATAAAAGTGGTTGCAAATTTGGGGTTTACCTTTCAAGGCCCTACCTCTGGAAGCATCATCTTCGAATTCTTTGAGACCTGCAAGCATGTGATTCGGGTATGTGTCTGTGTGTGTTCAAGTTTTGGTCGGTGGACATTTTCAGTCATACACAGTTCCTCATTATCTGCGGGGGATTGGTTCTAGTATCCCCTGAAGAAAGCCATGGATGCTCAAGTCTCTTCCATAAAATGACATAGTTTTTCCATGTAACCAATGCACATCCTCCCATATACTTTGTCATTTCTAAATTATTTACAGTACCTAATGCAACATAAGTACTGCATAACTGGTTGCAAATGCACCATAAATGCTGTGTAAGTGGTTACCAGTGCTATGGGGGAACTTTCTGGAATTTTTTTCCCCTTGAATATTTTTGATCTAAGGTAGGTTGAATCTGTGGATGTGGAACTTACAGATACAGAGGGTGAACGGTATAACAGTCAAGAAAATAGTGTAAAAGAATCCCCTTTGTCTGTGTGACACCACTCCAGTGATACCTTCTTAAGTTGGATAACTTCTTGGCTTCTGGTATGCACAAGATGTTCCAGGCTTTTCATGTATTTCTTCCTCCTTACCTGGAATTAACCATTCCTATAGGAAACCCTGGTTCCCAATAGTTTTTGTTAAGGTTGTTCTTTCAGATTTTATCTTATTCTAGCTTTCAGGTGAGTGGTCTAAATTACTAGTCCATCACCAGTGATGGTAGTCCATCATTACCAGGATTGTCTGTTCTTTATAGTGATTGCTGTGTGTATCCTTCTAAAGACACACCAAAGATTTGGAGTTGTTTTCTTGCCAGTGGTTTTAGGCAGGAATGGTTTTGTCATGGGTCTTTTGGCAGTCTGGCGAAACCTATGGATGTCTTCTCAGAATGTTTCTGAATACAGTAAGTTATACAAGGGAGCAAAGGAGAAATAAGTTATATTTAAATAGTTAACTAAAATATGAAAACTTTAGTAATAGTGCTTTTTTGTTAATATATTATGTGGCAGATAAGACCTACAGATAAACAATGTTTATATTTTAAGGTACTGCAATGGTAGTTCTTTTTTTTTTATTATTTTTTATTTTTTATTGGTTGGAGGCTAATTACTTCACAGCATTTCAGTGGGTTTTGTCATACATTGATATGAATCAGCCATAGATTTACATGTATTCCCCATCCCGATCCCCCCTCCCACCTCCCTCTCCACCCGATTCCTCTGGGTCTTCCCAGTGCACCAGGCCCGAGCACTTGTCTCATGCATCCCACCTGGGCTGGTGATCTGTTTCACCATAGATAATATACATGCTGTTCTTTCAAAATATCCCACCCTCACCTTCTCCCACAGAGTTCAAAAGTCTGTTCTGTATTTCTGTGTCTCTTTTTCTGCTTTGCATATAGGGTTATCGTTACCATCTTTCTAAATTCCATATATATGTGTTAGTATGCTGTAATGTTCTTTATCTTTCTGGCTTACTTCACTCTGTATAAGGGGCTCCAGTTTCATCCATCTCATTAGGACTGATTCAAATGAATTCTTTTTAATGGCTGAGTAATATTCCATGGTGTATATGTACCACAGCTTCCTTATCCATTCATCTGCTGATGGGCATCTAGGTTGCTTCCATGTCCTGGCTATTATAAACAGTGCCACGATGAACACTGGGGTGCACATGTCTCTTTCAGATCTGGTTTCCTCAGTGTGTATGCCCAGAAGTGGGATTGCTGGGTCATATGGCAGTTCTAGTTCCAGTTTTTTAAGGAATCTCCACACTGTTCTCCATAGCGGCTGTACTAGTTTGCATTCCCACCAACAGTGTAAGAGGGTTCCCTTTTCTCCACACCCTCTCCAGCATTTATTGCTTGTAGACTTTTGGATAGCAGCCATCCTGACTGGCGTGTAATGGTACCTCATTGTGGTTTTGATTGCAATGGTAGTTCTTGATGTTTATCAGAGAGTGAATTGAGGTGGTCTTTGACCTTTCACATTTATTGTTGGTTGTTCAGTCATTCAGTCGTGTCTGACTCTGCGACCCCATGGACTGTAGCATGTTGATCCATAAATAATTGATGATAGGGAATACAGGAGAGCATTATAGATCTGTGGATCAGTGCATATAATCCTAACACGCTCGCTACTCCGAGTAAGGCTAAACTTTACAGGCTGAAGCATTGTCGTCCATAAAACTGGCCTCACTGCAGACACCAGCAATAAACTTGGGGTCCACAAGCCATCCACATTTCTGACCACCTGGCTACAAATTCAGGGGTTCCCATAACCACCTCAGATTTGAGAATTTACTAGAAGAACTCATAGAACTCAGGAAAATGCTATCCTTATGATACAGTTTCATTATAGCAGAAAAAGATCCAAATCCATGACCATCCAAAAGAAGAAACATGCAGGACGAGGTCTGTAATAATCTGAGTGGGAATCATCCAGTTTTCTTTGGTGGAGTCAGGAGTATCACTGTCCTGCACATGGATATGTAACGATGTGTAGAGCTGGAGTATTGTTGACCAGGGAAGCTTGGCTGTCCAGAGTGTTTATTGGGGCTTTGTTGTGTAAGCGTGGCTGATTGAATCATTTACCGTAAGGTTGAGCTCAGTCTTCAGCTTCTCTCCTTGAGAACTGACTGCTGTCAGCGGACTCAGAATCCCAGTTCTGTAATCCCCTGGGTGATCTTCTTGGTGGGTCATCTGTTAGCACAGACTATCTAGGGGAGCATAACTCAAAAGCACTCCTGTTCCTAAGTACATTCCCAGGGTTTAGAAGGTACTTCCTAGGAACTGGGATGAAGGCCAGCCAAACTCTTTGTTTTACAACAGTCACCGATTCTGTTTTCATAGTTTGGTGACTAACACCCTGATGGCTCTGGTCATGTCTGTTCTGTGGCAGGCCATGTAACTTAATTTAGAGGTAGTAGATGAGCTTTAAAGCTATTTTGAGATCTGTAACACATGCAGTGGGGGTTGGAAAGATCTGTGATTTCTATTGTTTGAGAAAGTCAGGGATACTCATAATATTGTGGTTTCGTACACATGATGGAAGTAAAAGGAAAATGAAGATAGAATTTTTCCCTTGTCCAAGTTCATGGTACTTGTGAATTTTGCCCACGCTTAAGAGCTCCTATATTAGAACTTGGTGTTTAGATGTCTGGTGATTTAGACTGTTTAATGGTTTTGTTTATATTGATAGTTTGGGGCTCTGAAGGCCTTCCAAGTGAACTCTTGGTATATACTGTAGCCAAACACTGAGTAGTTAATGCTGTTGTGTTCAAATTGAGCCCTTCATTTTATGTATTTATTCTTTTTTTTTCTTTTTAATTTTGAGCCCTTCATTTTAATCTTAAAGTTATGGCCAAAGGGATATCAGCACCGGAGACCTAGAGTGCTGGTTTTACCTGCCATCCATTGAAACATTTGTGACTGGACTTTCTAGTAAATTCTTTTAGGTGCTTGGGAAGGTTCTAAGTTGTAAACCAGTGCTTTTTCTTTCCAGATTTATAAAATCTGAAACCACTGATTCTCACCATTTTATTGTGAAAAATTTCAAACATATAGAAAAGTTGAAACAGGCATTTGAACATCTGATATTTGCCATCCAGATTCAGGAGTTGCAAATATTTTGCTGCCTTTTCTTAATTTTTTAAAAAAATTCTCATTTTAGGAAATAAGCTACAGACTGTTGAGTACGTGTAGTAAATCTGTGCTGTTGCCACTAGTTCCAAACTTTGCTATTCTCCTCTCTCTGCTGTTCCCCACCCCACAAGCGTTTAAAATGAAATTTCTTCTACATTGAAAGGTTAAAACTATAGCTTAGTTATACCTGTATGTTCTCCATTGAGATTTCATTTGCTAACATTTTGCTCTACTAACATTTTTTGTTGAGCCATTTGAAAGTTGCAGTAAATTGCAGGCATCATAACACTTAAGATTTGGGTGCTTTTCTTTGTATCTACAATATCTTAATTAAAATTATTTCTTGTTTAATGTTTAGGTCCTATTCTGATTTTAGCCATATGTCATTTTTCATATAAATATTTGTGTTAACATAAATCCCCCCCCCCCCGCCCCACACACACACTCTGAACCTTCTATGATGACAACTTTAAGACCATTGTTGGCAGCCCAAACTTCAGCTTACACGTGATGTGTTTGGCCTTTAGTGTTCCTGTGTACTTTTGCATTGGTGTTGAGACTTCTTTGGAACATGGCACTTCTGCTTAAGCAGCTTTAGGAATTTATAAATAGCACTGTTTGGTGATAGCAGCTGGCAGCAAATATTTTGATATGTAACTTCTGCTTTGTGTTTATTACTTAATTTTACATCTGAAAATTTGAATCATTCATTTCTTAACCTTTTTGGAGACAGCAGCACTGTGTCACTGATTTTTTTTGTGGTGTCCTTTTTCTTTATGGGCACAATCTATGTTTTTAATTTTTGTTTGGTTGGGGGGGGGCACACGCCTTGTGGCATGTGGGATGTTAGTTCACCTACCAGAGATTGAACTCGTGCCCCCTGCAGTGGAAGTGCAGAATTTTAACCACTGGACCACCAGGGAAGTCCCTGTGTTTATTTTTAAAATAAGAACTATATCTCAGTAGTACTTCTTGCAGCCTCCTTGCGAGCTGTTTTAATTTCAGCGCCGTAGGTTTTTAATTTCCAAAATGGGACAGCTCTAGTGTGTGCCTCATGGTGGCGGTGTAGAGTCTGAGTCGTTACATGTATACAGTGTGTGAGACACAGCATGTGCTTGGGGCAAACAACCTTTGAGATGGTTATAGAATTTTGAGTTTCAAAACTAAATTCATGACATTTTAAAAGTTATCTAGCAAAATTGCATACCTGGATAGCTAGCTATATTTAATACAGATGGATTTAGCAAAGGGAAATCCAAGATCATTTTTTCTCCAAATTTTATTATGAAAAATTTTATTTTTTAAAAAATTTAAATTGAAGTAGGA
This sequence comes from Cervus elaphus, assembly GCF_910594005.1. NCBI lineage: Eukaryota > Metazoa > Chordata > Mammalia > Artiodactyla > Cervidae > Cervus > Cervus elaphus. The sequence continues at coordinate 21,769,818 of NC_057830.1, forward strand.
ATTTGGAGAATAACATTAATATGTTCTTTGTTTAGATTGAGAAATTAATATTTTGTCATTTTCACTTGATTGACTGTTGTATGTGTTGCTTTCTTCCCCTGAACTGTTTGAAATTCACTTGGAGACATTATGTCATCCTACCTGTAGAAATTTGTGTATCCTAAAAATAAGTGTATTCTTACGCATAACTATAATGTCATTGTGCTTTTAAAGTTTAATGGTAATGTCATAATGTGTTATCTATTATATAGTTCCTATTTAGATTTCCCCGTTTGTCTTCAGTGTCTTCTACAGCTTTTCCCTCCAAACCATTCGTTTAGGATTTACTTGTCTGCTTTTAGTCTCTTAATCTAGATCAGTGTCTACCTTTTTTTCTTATGACATTGCACCTGTATAGAATATGACCCGTTTGTCTTGTAGAAGCTTCTTACCTGCTCTTGTGTGTGGTGTGCTTTGCATTACATCATGTCTGGAAGACTCCAGAGCGTGGTTGGCTCATAATTAGTGCTGTTGGATGGTTTGGTCCCTCCAGTGTCAAGCACCGTTGGTAATCAGTGGGTCATTTGGGGGTGATTCTTTGGTACTATGCAACATTATTCTCTGGAAGCTTTTCGCCTCATGGGGTTAGCAGTCTGCTGGGCTTAATCCTAAATAGAGGGCTATCTTTTTTATGGCCATCAAATTAAGCTTCACTTTTTCTGTGATATTTGAAAAAAAATTGTGATTCCTGATATCTTAGAAATGAGATTTTGCTGTATCATTTCTAAGATAAAATCAGGCAGTTCGGAATAGTAATTGCAACTGAAAAATGGGGAAGGACTTTTGTGTTCTTAGAAAAGCTCCTGTATCCTTTCCTGCTGCAACTCTTCAATCTGTGTGTTATACTTTCTGTGAAAGTATTATAACAAGATTAACCTGAAAATTTTAATGCAGTGATAAGCAATAGAAAATCATACAAAGACAATCTTATATCTGCTAGTGACAAGGGTGCCTTTAGATCATCAGTAAGCCAAATTTTTTATGTTATAGAACCAAGTTGATTTATTAAGTTAGGGAACATTGATACTTGTGTGGGTTAAAATATTCTTCAGTCTTTGAAGTAGCTTTGTAAAGAATGTCAGAAAAGGAACAGAATCGTGAGATGTCTTTAAAATTGGAAAATACTACATCCTTTGTTAGGTGCCGATGAGAATATGTTAGTGGTAAGGGAAATTGATACAGAAGATGGGATTTGCAAAACGTATGAAAGGGTTGAATTGAAACAGTTCATCTGTTACTATAGTAGGAAAAGGTACCAGTCAACTAATAAATTTGGTAGTGGGAAAATGAGTAGTTCTTTTTTGTTTGCTCCCATCTGACTAGCAAAAAGGAAGCTTACCTGTTGAGGGTGGGCATGGAATTGTCAAAAGCCCACTTGAGATGTAAGATTCTAAGTTTGAAGTTTTTCAGCCATGCTTCATGGCTCAGATTGTGGCTGTAGTAAGCAAGAAGTTGGTTTTGGCAGAAAGTGCTAGAGACAAGCAAGGGACTCACAATGTAGTTGACCATCTGTGGAATCTAAGCTGAGTAATGCGGGCGGTTAGTACCCAAGGAGATAAAAATCAAGCCGTAGTTTGGAGGTAGTGGTTGCATAAAGTAATGGTTGGGAGTAGGATGGCTGGTGTAAGAAAAGTGGAGTGACTAGAGGTTGTTTTGAGTGTGAGTTGCTTAAAGATTCCACAGGTATATTGGATTGATTGGTAATGAGAAGGTTGAGGTTGTGACTGTGAAGACAGTTGGCTAGATTTGGGTAGATTGAAGTAAAGATGTTTTAGAACCAAGGGGGCATGTTGTTCAAAGGATCTTTTGTTGCCAAAAATGTAATGGAAAACAAGCAAACCAGGAACCAAATTTTCAAAAATGTGTGCCGATGACTAGAGGGTTAATAGGTAGATAGAGGTCTGCAGCAAAAAGTTCCGTCTAGTCGCTGTTTTGTCTCCGACTCTTTGCGACCCCATGGACTGCAGCACACTAGGCTTCCCTGTCCATCGCTAACCCCTGGAACTTGTTCAGACTCATATACATCGAGATGGTGATGCCATCCAACCATCTCATTCTCTGTTGTCCCCTTCTCCTGCCTTCAATCTTTCCCAGCATCAGCGTCTTTTCTAATGAGTGGACCCTTGGCATCAGGTGGCAAAGTATTGGAGTTTTCAGCTTCAGCATCAGTCCTTCCAGTGAATATTCAGGACTGATTTCCTTTAGGATTGACTGGTTTGATCTCCTTGCAGTCCACAGGACTCTGAAGGGCCTTCTCCAGCACCGCAGTTCAAAAGCATCAGTTCTTTTGAAGAAAAAGGGAAGCCTGTTGCATTAGGGTGTGGGGGGAGGAGAGATCCTGTGAGTAAAGACAGTGGGGAACACAAACAGCCACTTTGGAGGGAGCTACTGGATGGAGGGGACTGCCTTTCAGAAGGCAGTGGAGAGGTTTGGATAGTTAGAGGATAAGGGCTGTAGGGTTCCAGTAGGGAAAGCTACAGCAGCATGAGAAGAGTTGAATGTGGAAGCTGAGATTTCTGATATGAAAGGTAGAGCTGTGCGAGGCTTGCACGGCTGTTGGGTGGACTCTTGGGAAAGGTGGATGTCGGTCTTTGTTGTCATGACACCTAGACTGATTTCCTCAGCTCAATGTGGGAGAGCCCTTAGGAACAGCTTGGGAACCTTGCGTGGGGGAAAAGTCAGCTTTACAGAAGGTGCTGCTGCTTCTACAGAGACCAACCAATTCTGACTCCATGTTGGACCTGTTTCTTCAACTTGCTGTTTGTTGCTGTTATTGTGATCTTACTTAATCAGTTCAGTTCAGTCTTCAGTTCAGTTCTGTCGCTCAGTTGTGTCCGACTCTTTGCAACCCTATGGACTACAGCACACCAGGCCTCCCTGTTCATCACCAACTCCCGGAGTCTACTCAGACTCATGTCCCATTGAGTCAGTGATGCCATCCAAGCATCTCATCCTCTGTAGTCCCCTTCTCCTCCTGCCTTCAGTCTTTCTCAGCATCAGGGTCTTTTCAAATGAGGCAGCTCTTTGCATCAGGTGGCCAAAGTATTAGAGTTTCAGCTTCAACATCAGTCCTTCCAATGAACACCCAGGACTGATCTCCAAGGATGGACTGGTTGGATCTCATTGCAGTCCAAGGGACTCTCAAGACATCATCTCCAACACCACATTTCAAGAGCATCAATTCTTTGGTGCTCAGCTTTCTTTTCTAGTCCAACTCTCACATCAATACATGACTACTGGGAAAACCATAGTTTTGACTAGACGGACCATTGTTGGCAAAGCAATGTCTCTGCCATTTAACATGCTGTCTAGGTTGGTTATAACTTATCTTCCAAGGAGCAAGCATCTTTTAATTTCATGGATGCAGTCATCATCTGCAGTGATTTTGGAGCCCCCCAAAATAAAGGCTTTCACTGTTTCCATTGTTTCCCCATCTATTTGCCATGAAGCGATGGGACCGGATCTTTGTTTTCTGAATGTTGAGCTTTAAGCCAACTTTCTCACTCCACTGTTTCACTTTCATCAAGAGGCTCTTTAGTTCTTCTTCACTTTCTGCCATAAGGGTGGTGTCATCTGCATATCTGAGGTTATTGATATTTCTCCCAGCAATCTTGATTCCAGCTTGTGCTTCATCCAGCCCAGATGAAGTCTGGATGAACTCTTTTCATGATGTACTCTGCATATAAGTTAATTAAGCTGGGTGACAAAATACAGCCTTGATGTACTCCTTTCCTGATTTGGAACCAGTCTGTTGTTCCATGTCCAGTTCTAACCATTGCTGCTTGGCCTGCATACAGATTTCTCAGGAGACAGGTCAGGTGGTTTGGTATTCCCATCTCTTGAAGAATTTTCCAGTTTGTTGTGATCCATACAGTCAAAGGCTTTGGCATAGTCAATTAGGCAGAAATAGATGTTTTTCTGGAACTCTCTTGCTCTTTCGATGACCCAACGGATGTTGGCAGTTTGATCTCTGGTTCCTCTGCCTTTTCTAAATCCAACTTGAACATCTGGAAGTTCACGGTTCACGTACTATTGAAGCCTGACTTGGAGAATTTTGAGCATTACTTTGCTACTGTGTGAGATGAGTGCAATTGTGCGGTAGTTTGAGCATTCTTTGGCATTGCCTTTCTTTGGGATTGGAATGAAACCTGACCTTTCCCAGTCCTGTGACCACTGCTGAGTTTTCCAAATTTGCTAGTATATTGAGTGCAGTACTTTCACAGCATCATCTTTTAGGATTTAAAATAGCTCAACTGAAGTTCCTTCACCTCCACTAGCTTTGTTCATAGTGATGCTTACTAAGGCCCACTTGACTTCATTTTCCAGGATGTATGGCTCTAGGTGAGTGAGTGATCACACCATAGTGATTATCTTGGTCATGAAGATCTTTTTTGTACAGTTCTTCTGTATATTCTTGCTACCTCTTCTTAATATCTTCTGCTTCTGTTAGGTCCATGCCATTTCTGTCCTTTATTGAGTCCATCTTTGCATGAAATGTTCCCTTGGTATCTCTAATATTCTTGAAGAGATCTCTAGTCTTTCCCATTCTATTGTTTTCCTCTATTTCTTTGCACTGATCACTGCTGAAGGCTTTCTTATCTCTCCTTGCTGTTCTTTGGAACTCTGCATTCAAATGGGTATATCTTTCCTTTTCTCCTTTGCTTTTGGCTTCTCTTCTCTTCACAGCTATTTGTAAGGCCTTCTCAGACAACCATTTTGCCTTTCAAATCTTATTTAATGGCCTGCCTCAAAGGACCCTGCCTCTCTGCCTTTGTTCAGTCGCCAAGTACTCTTCGTGACCCCACGGACTGCAGCACACCAGGCTTCCCTGTTTCTCATCATCTCCCAGAGTTTGCCAAAGTTCATGCCCATTGAATCGGTGATGCCGTCCAGCCATCTTATCCTTTGTTTCCCTCTTCTCCTCCTTCCTTCAATCTTTCCCAGCGTGAGGGTCTTTGCCAATGAGTTAGCTGTTTGCATTGTGTGTGCGTGTGCAAAGTCGCTTCATTTGTGTCCAACTCTGTGACCCCATGGACTGTAGCCTGCCAGGCTCCTCTGTCCATGGGTTCTCCAGCAAGAATACTGGAGTGGGTTGCCATGCCCTCCTCCAGGGGATCATCCCAACCCAGTGATTGAACCCATGTCACCTGTAGTCCTTGTATTGCAGGCAGAATCTTTATCACCGAGCCACCCGGGAAGAAGCCCAGCTCTTCACATTAGGTGGCCAAAGTATTGGAGCTTCAGCTTCATTCCTTCCAAGGAGTATTCAGAGTTGATTTTTTTTAAGACTGACTGGTTTGATCTTGCTTTCCAAGATACTCTCAAGGGTCTCCTTCAGCATCACATTTCAAAAGCATCAGTTCTTCCTTGCTCTGCTTCTTCAATGTCCAGCTCTAACATCCATACATGACTACTGGAAAGACCATAGCCTTGATTATATAGACCTCTGTTGGCAAAATGAAGTCCTTGCTTAAGTTTGTCATAGCTTTCCTGCTTAGAAGCAGTGGTCTTCTAATTTCATGGCTGCAGTCACCATCTGTGATTTTAGAGCTGAAGAAGAAGAAATCTGTCCCTGTTTACACCTTTTCCGCTTCTATTTGCCATGAAGTGATGGGACCGAATGCATGATCTTAGTTCTTTTAATACTGAGTTTTAAGCTGACTTTTTTACTCTCCTGCCTTCACCCTCATCAAGAATCTCTTTAGTTTCTCTTCACTTTCTCTCATTAGAGTGGGATCGTCTGCATATCTGAAGTTTTGATATTTCTCCTGGCAATCTTCTAGTGTTTGAGTCATCCAGCCCAGCATTTCTCATCATGTGCTTTGCGTATAAGTTAAATAAACAGAGTGACAATAACAGCCTTGTACTCCTTTCTCAATCCTGAACCAGTCAGTTGTTCCATACAGGGTTCTAACTGTTGCTTCTTGACCTGCATACAGATTTCTCGGGAGACAGGTAATAGTCTGGTATTCCCATCTCTTAAGAGTTTTCCGCAGATTGTTGTGATCTACACAGTCAAAGGCTTTAGTGTAGTCAGTGAAACAGAGGCAGATTTTTTTGGAATTCCCTTGCTTTCTCTATGATCCAGCAAATGTTGGCAATTTGATCTCTGGTTCCTCTTCTTTTTCTAAACCCAGGTTGAACATCTGGAAGTTCTTGGGTTCACATAATGCTGAAGCTTAGCTTGGAGGATTTGAACATAACCTTGCTAGAATGGGAGATGAGTGCAATTGTCTAGTTTAACCATTCTTTAGAACTGCCCTTCTTGGTAATTTGGGTGGGGATTGACCTTTTCCAGTCCTGTGGCCACTGCTGGGTTTTCCAGATTTGCTGACATATTGAGTGCAGCACTTCACTAGCATCATCTTTTAGGATTTTAAATAGCTCTGCTGGAATTCCATCATTTCCACAAACTGTATTGTTTGCCTGTTAAACTAAAATGCCTTGTTCATCTCATAGATAATCTGACCCTGCCCACCTGTGAATGGCTGCAAAAAAAAGATTTACACATTCTTTCCAGAGGCTGGCTCTTCCTGGAGATATTTGCAAGACTGAAAACTCTTTTTACTTTACTTCCTCACTGCCTCCCTCTCTATTCTGCCTTTTGACTATGGATCCTCATTGCTTCTTTCTTGGGTTGTATAAAAGAACCTGGCATCCAGACCCAGACAGGATGGTTATTTTGAGACGTTAGTCTGCCATCTCCTTGGTCAGCCAGCTTGCCTCTACACCTTGTATCTTGGCTTCATTGCCCTGTTGTGCGGCAAGCAGGATGAGCATGGGCTTGGTAATACTGCTTCCATTTTTTTTTTCATTACAAGCATACCTCATTTTATTGAAGGCTTGTGGCAACCTGGCATTGGCAGATGATAGCTTTTTTAGCAATAGAATCTTTTAAAATCAAGATATGTGCATAGTTTTCTTTCTTTCTTTTTTTTTATGTACGTAGTTTTCTTCGGGTATAATGCTACTGCATACTTACTAGACAGCAGTATAATGTGAACGTAACTTTTATATGCATTGGAAACCAAAAAATTCATGTGACTCACTTTATTGTGTCGACTTAAAAACAACATGAGAGCTGTGAGTTAAGTTTTATTTGGGACAAAATGAGGACTGCAGCCAGGGAGACAGCACCTCCTATAGCTCTGAGAGACTGCTCCAAAGAGGTAGTGAGGGAAAGGGAATATAAAGATTGTGGTGAAGGGGGAGTTCACCGTGCAATCAAGCTCTTAACCTAGTAAGAGGTTTTCTGCTAGTCATGAGGAGCTGAAGTCTTCATGAAGGGATTTAGTGCTTTTCTAGATATGAGGAGATGCAAAGATTGGGGTCATGAAATCAGTTCGTGAACATATCCAACTATCTAAAGACCCGTTCCACCAGATTCTGTGGCGCACAGAGAGCCTTATTCTCGACACTGAGCTCCCTCGGGGTGTTGAAGGTCAACAGCTGCAGCCGCAGCGTTCGGTCTGCACAGAGGCAGATGGCAAACGCCCTTGGCAAGCACCAGTTTATAGTTGACAATTGACAATAATTGCTTTATTGTGGTGGTCTGGAACTGAACCCGCCATATCTCTGAGGGATGCCCTATAACTTACTGCCACTTGAGATAGTATCGCCTTTGCTTGCTTACTTTTGTAGTGTCTCTCCCCTCCTACCTTAGCTTCAAACAATAGTCGTTCTGAATATTCATCGAATAAAGTCCATTTGATTTTAAATTTCCCTTGAGGTTTTTATAAAGTCTTATTTATGTAGTTAAGGTTTTTTTCACCAGTAAAAATAATTCCTTTTTCCCTTGTTATTTAGAGACTTTTTAAATTATTTTAACTATTTTGTTACATGTTAGTCTCTAGAAAATGCATCCCCTTTAGTTTTTAAACCTGTGAACACATGGCTGTACGTTGTAGATATGGTAACTAATACATGAGAACTGAATGTAGTCAGGTGGTTCAGTTTGTGAACTGAAATTTGTGGTAGATATTTTTGTGGTTTATGAGAATATGTTTTCATAGATGTTTTACTACATGGACTGTAAACTGGACCCAAATTTGGTTTAAAGGATAAATCATTTTTATAAGATGATTTAACTTTATGCATGGGAATGAATGTAAATTTCTTTAAGGGTCCTCCAGAATTACTGGATCTTTCCCTCTGGTTTCTGGAATCTTGGGAGCAGAAAGGGAACTGCTAAGTCTTATTGACTGTAATCCCTTATCTTACCCAAGTCTTCTGGTTTACCGACCTTCCACCTAGAGTGGCTCAGGCTTGAAGTGCTTTCCAGTGTTGAGTCATCCTCCAGCAGTTGTTCCACCGCGTACCTGCTGCACCTGTTTCTCTCTCCTGTGTCTTGCTGGGTCTTTTTGTGTCCTGTCAAGAAGATGGGCTATGCCAGTCTAAATCTTTGTTGACTCACCAGTGTCTACCCTTTTCTGACTTCTGCCAGCAAAATGGATTGGGATACAGCGTGGGAAGCCCAAGGCTGTATTATGTTCAATTGACTGCCAAGGAACTGCCCTTTTCTTTGTTGAAGGGTCTAGTACTTCCTTTTCTCTTGTTTCTCTGTGCAGTCCTTGGCATTGAAAACTGAGGAATTAAAGTTAATTGCTTCTGGGCAAAGTGCGTTTTCACTGATGTTACATTTAAAATAATGTCACGTTTGATGGCTTACTTGGAGAAGTTTGCTCTTGTGTGATGCTCTAGTAATGAACTGTTATTTCACTGTTTTACAGAGTACTTAAGATTTCACGTATTTTTGCTGAACTTGTTTAAAAAAAAAAAGCGCTTGGGATGATGGATTAACAAGAACATTGAAATTCTGAAAAGTTTCAAATTGGAGCATATTGAATTTTCACCCTAGTCCAGCAGCTGTGCTGCTCACTTAAATACAGATGAATGAAGACCCCATTCGGAAAGACACCTGGCCAGCGGTCCAGAGCTGATGCAGGTAGGCAGTGCAGTTCTACACTTACTTTAGTACAATAAATTTGAAACAGTTGTAAAAATGGGGAGTGCTCTCATGTAATTCCCAGTGGTTTGCTATTCTTAAAGCTTTGTGATTTCTAGTATTTTATACATGTGAAAAACACAGGTTTAGGTTTTTGAAACATAGGGATCATATTTATTTTTTCTGTGGTCTTTTGCAGTGAGTTATGGATGTCCAGTAAATTTAGCAAGTGAATTGTAAACACATAAGAGGTTTATAGTAAGTAAAAGTTTTATCATTGGTTTTTGAAAGAAGTGAAAGTGAGATGACTAGATGAGTTATTAGATTTAGTGAGGTTTAGAGTATTTAATAGGAAAAAAGGTAAACTTAGTTTTTTGTATAATTACTTGAAAGAACTTTACTGGAATGTACTGTATGGAAATGAATATTTAATAGAAATTCTTATTTTTGTGGCATACAGCTGATACTAGAAGTTTAGATTTTGCATGGTTTTTGTCTACCCTAGAAAACTAAAAGGTAAAAATCTTATAGGCTACAAAATAAAATAGGTAAGTAATATATTCTTTTGTTGTTGTTTAGTCACTAAGTTGTGTCTGATTCCTTTTCAACCCCATGGACTGTAGCCCCCCAGGCTTCTCTGTCCATGGGATTTCCCAGGCAAGAATACTGGAGTGGGTTGCCATTTTTTTTCTCTAGGGATCTTCACTGAGTCATCAGGGAAGCCCAGTATTCTCTTTTGGACTTAGATTTTTCTCCATTCCAGAAATACATTTGAATATTGAAAACGTCTGTCAAATACAAGTGAATCTGAGAATTCAGCTAGCAGAATTACTATTAATCTTACAAATAGTTGCTGTGTGGTTTAGAATTTATTTATTCACTATGGTGTTTGTAATTCCTTTGTAGAGGAGCCACAGGGATTAAGATTTTAAATTCCTTTTGTCTCTTTGATTTTAGTTCCTCTTGTACACATTGATTCAACTGTTACATTTGTCCGTAAGATTAACTTGCAGTCCTGGTGGCAGACTGGAGTGTAAGTCAGCTGAGAGTTTACTATTCTGATGCCAACTCTCATCAGTTCTATCCTGCTCTTTATTTCGTTACTTCTTAAAACTTTTTAGATAATTTATTTATTTTTGTTTACACTAGGTCTCTGTTGCTGCGTTCAGTTTCTCTAGTTTCTACTAGCAGGGGCTGCTCTTTGCGGTGCATTGCCGTGACTTCTTGATGCAGAGCACAAGCTCTAGACACACTGGCTTCAGTAGTTGCCGCATGCTGGCTCTTGAGCACAGGTTCAGTTGCCACATGCGGGCTCTAGAGCACAGGTTCAAGTTGCACACAGGCTTAAATTGCTCTGCAACATGTGGAATCTTCTCAGACCAGGGGTCAAGCTTGTGTCCCCTGCATTGGCAGGCGGATTCTTAATCACTGCACCACCAGGGAAGTCCTGTCCTGCTCTTTTACTAGCTGTGTAAACATTTGTACATTTTGTATCTTCTTAAGCCTTGTTTTTCCTCATCTAAACAATAGTTTAGTGTGTATCTGTTATGTGTCTGTTATGTATCTACTGGAGTTATTATGAAGAAATAAATGTGTTTTTGTGTGTTAGGTAGGTGTTACATGCCTACCACATTGTAGCTGCAATGTTTTAAAAAAACAGTTTTGTTGATCATACTATTTTAACAAAATGTTTATTTCATCTCATTTGTTGCAAAAATTGCCGTCAGCAAAGGTTTTTGTTGATCAGTGAACCCCCCATGTTTCTGTAGCTTGAAATAGTAATTGTACCCCAAGTTTTTTTATGCACACCATTCTGAATTCATCACTCCTGTTTTCTTCATTGATTTAAAGTCATATTCTTAGTTAGAAGAGAGAATTGATTAAAGGGATGTGTAGTATGGTATAAGTAGTTGAAGGAGCTAAACCAGGAGATGTTACTGCTAAGGGAGAGATTGTCTAATCCTAGCCAGTACTTTGATCTTATATTTTCTTATCCTTTGATAATTTCTTAGAGCACATGGCGTAGCACTAAAGACAGAGTAGATACTCTGTAAATTCCAGTTGGCCTGTTGTTTAATATTTTAACGTGTAAGACCCTGGGGTCATTTATTTTTCACTGTTATGTATTATACTCTTAGATTACTGATCCCTTGATCAGTATTATTTATAAAATTATCTTAATCATTTTTCCTGTTAACGTAAATGGAGGCTCTGTTACTTTTAAATCCTTATACCAGTAACAAATGTGCCCATTAAGAAATAAAATTCACCTAGAAAGGGGGTTTCTTATTTTCATGCATCAAGAAACCTAGATAGACATTCCAGAGTTGCTCTGGTGGCTCAGATATGCCCTTAGTCTGGTACCATCTTGAAACTGAAGCGGGGAGCCTTCAGTGTGTAGGGCTCCTAGGGTATTTCTCTTCCACTGTGGGCCATTGGATATCTGGACTTATTACTTAAGGCTCCCAGAGCAGGTCCCTGAAGAGAAGCAGGCACAGATGCATGGTGTTTTCTGTTGGGAGTCTTGAAAGTTATATGGGTTCACTTTTGTTGCATTCTGTTCATTGATGTAGTCTCAAAGGTCTGCTCAGGTTCAAGGGAGTGGGCATGTACTCCACTCTGTGGGAGAAGTGTCAGAGAATTGTGGTCATGTTTTAAAACCACCACAGTGGGCAAATCCTAATACCTGACAGTGTTTGTCATTAGGGCATGTGTGATCAATAAAAATTTGAAAATTGAATATTTGCATTATCTCTATATACATAGTTCACTATAATAGCGATTTCTATTTTTTAAATAATTTAGATTTATTTATATAATTATGTTGGAATTTAATTGGTTCTAAAGTGGTAGTTTATATATACCTACTGATGTTGAACTGCAAGTCCTTTTACCTGATAAAACTTTTTTTCATGTTTTCCTCCCATAGAGTTAGCCTCCATTTTTACCTAGTTTATGAAATATAAATTTTCTCCCTTTATGACATATTTTAATCATACTGATAAGTACAGGGAATGGTAATAATAATGGATGTGCCTAATACTCAGATTAACAACTATTTTTACTGTATTCAGATGTTTTTAAAACCTCGATTTTTATATTTATCAATCAATAGAAATTCATGAGTGAAGTGTCAAATAGTGCCAAAGACTTTCATCAAAAAGTAGGCATTCTCTTTATTTTGATTTTTTGCCTGCAGTATTTGTAAATAATGAGTATACAAATTTCTCTTTATTAGATATTGAAATCTGTTGAGGATTCTTTTTCACATAACATCTTTTTCTCTCATTAGCCTTTTTGTTTTTTAAAAAAAATGAGGTCTATTTAATTTTTTAATTGAAATAATAGCTGATTTGCAATGTTGAGTTAGTTTCAGGTATACAGTGAAGTGACTCAGTTGAATATGTGCTGCTGCTGCTGCGAAGTTGCTTGTCGTGTCCGACTCTTTGCAGCTCTATAGACTGTAGCCCACCAGGTTCCTCTGTCCGTGGGATTTTCCAGGCAAGAGTACTGGAGCGGGTTGCCATTTTCTTCTCTAAGGGATTTTCCTGACCCAGAGATTGAACCTGTGTCTCTGATGTCTCCTGCATTGGCAGGCAGGTTCTTTACCACTAGCGCCACCTGCATATACATATCTGTTTTTCAGATTCTTTTCCATGATAGGTTATTACAAGATATTGTGTATTGTTTTCTCCGCTGTATGGTCAGTCCTTGTTTACCTGTTCTATATGTGATGGTGTGTTTATGTTAATCAGAAACTCCTAATCTGTCCCCTCCCCTGATTATATCTCCTTTGGTAACCATAAGTTTGTCTTCTATGTCTGTGAGTCTGTTTCCGTTTTGTAAATAAGTTCATTTGTATTATTTTTTAAATTTCGCATGTAGGTGATAGCATGTGATATTTTTCCTTGACTTCAGTTAATATGATAATCTTTTAGGTCTATACATGTAGCTGCAATGCCATTATTTCATCTATTTTTATGGCTGAGTAATAGTCTATTGTATATGTGTACACATCTTTATCCATTAATCTGTTGACGGTTACTTCTAGGTCTTGGCTGTTGTAATTGGTGCTGTTATGATCATTGAGATGCATGGATTGCAGTATCACATGGTAGCTCTGTTTTTAGTTTTTTTAAGGTACTGTTCTCCATAATAACCATACCAATTTACGTTCTCCAACCGTGTAGAAGAGTACCACACTCTGTAGCATTTATTGTTTGTTGACTTTTTAAAGACAGCCATTCTGACTGGTGTCTATCAGTCAGATATCTCATTGTTTGTACTTTTGATTTGCATTTCTTTAATAATTAGCAGTGTTGAGCTTATTTTCATATGCCTTTTAGCCATCTTTATGTCATCTTTGGAGAAATGTTTGTTTAGATCTTCTGTCCTTTTTTGATTGGGCTGTTTTTGATACTAAGCTGTATGAAGTTTGTATATTTTGAAAATTAATCCCTGTTGGTAGCATCATTTGCAGATATTTTCTCCCAGTCTGTAGATTGACTTTTTGCTTTGTTATGGTTTTCTTTGCTGTACAAAAACTTTTTAAGTTTAATTAGATCCCATTTGTAAAATTTTTGCTTTTATTTCCATTACCGTAAGAGACAGAGCCACCTGCCCCCCCCCCCCCCCCCCCGCCTGCTTCCCCCACCTCCCCAAATATTGCTTCGATTTATGTCAGAGTGTTCTGTTTTCCTCTAGGATTTTTATAGTACCCAGTCTTACATTTAGGTCTAATTCCTTTTGAGTTTATTTTTGTATATGGTGTTAAGGGAATGTTCTAATTTCATCCTCTTACATGTAGCTGTCCAGTTTTCCCAGCACTACTAACTGAAGAGACTGTCTTTTCTCTATTGTTTGTTCTTGCCTCCTCACAAACCCTCAGCTGTATATTCTTGCCACTCACAAACTCAAAAGTGTGTGAGTTTATTTCTAGGCTTTCTTTCCTGTCCATTGATCTCTGTGTCTGTTTTTGTGCCAGTATCATATTGTTTGATTACTGGATCTTTGTAGTATAATCTGAAGTTAGGGAGCATGATTCCTCAGGTGTGTTCTTCTTTCTCAAGATTGTTCTGGCTATTTGGATTCTTTTGTGCTTCCATACAAATAAAATTTTTTGTTCTAGTTCTATGAAAAATACCATTGGTAATTTGAAAGGATTGCTTTGGGTTAGTGTGGCCATTTTAACATTATTGGTTCTTCCATTCCAAGAACACAGTATATCTTCAATTTCCTTTCATCAGTGTTTTATAGTTTTTGAAGTACTGGTATTTTCCTTCTTTAGGCTTTATTTCTAGATAAATTCTCTTTTTAATGTCTTATTATTTTTTTATATTTATTTATTTATTTGGCTCCTGTTAATGGATCACAGCCTTGTCGTGGTGAAGAGGCTTGTGTAACTAGAGATCTCTTCAAGAAAACTGGAGATATCAAGGGAATATTTCATGTAAGGAGGGGCATGATAAAGGACAGAAATGGTAAGGACCTATCAGAACCAGATTAAGAAGGGTGGCAAGAATACACAGAAGAACTACACAGAGAAGGTCTTAATGACTTGAATAACGACGATTTTGTGGTCACTCACCTAGAGTCGGAAATCCTGGAGTGTGAAGTCAAGTGGGCCTTAGCATTTACTACCAACAAAGCTAGTGGAGAGGTGGTAGAATTCCAGCTGAGCTATTTACAATCCTAGAAGATGATGCTGTTAAAGTGCTGCACTTAATACATCAGCAAATTTGAAAAACTCAGCAATGGTCACAGTACTGGAAAAGGTCAGTTTTCATTCCAATTTCAAAGAAAGGCAATGCCAAAGAGTGTTCAAATTAATGTAGAATTGTACTCATTTCACTTGCTAGCAAGGTTATGCCCCAAATCCTTCAAGTGAGACTTTAGGAGTTTGTGAACCAAGAACTTATGGATGTACAGACTGGTTTAAAAAAAGGCAGAGGAACTAGAGATCAGATTGCCAACATTTGTTGGATCATAGAGAAAACCAGGGAATTCCAGAAAATCGTTTACTTCTGCTTCAATGACTATGCTAAAGCCTTTGACTTTGTGGATCACAACAAACTGTGGAAAATTCTTAAAGAGATAAGAATACCAGACCACCTTACTTGTCTCCTGAGAAACGTGTATGCAGGTCAAGAAGCAACAATTAGAGTGGGACGTGGAACAACTGACTGGTTCCAAATTGGGAAAGGAATATGACAAGCTGTATATTGTCACCCTGTTTATTTAACTTCTATGCAGAGTACATCATGTGAAATGCTGGGCTGGATGACTCAAGCTGGAGTCAAGATTGCTGAGAGAAATATCAACAACCTCAGGTATGTAGATGATACCACTCTAAAGGCAGAAAGTGAAGAGCAATTAAAGAGCTTCTTCGTGAGGGTGAAAGAGAAGAGTGACAAAGCTGGCTTAGAACTCAGTATTCAAGAAACTAAGGTGGCATCCGGTCCCCTCACTTCATGGCAGATAGATGGGGGAAAGTGGAAGCAGTGACAAACTTTATTTTCTTGGGTTCCAAAATCAATGCGGACAGTGACTGCAGCCACAAAATTAAGACACTTACTCCTTGGAAGAAAAGCTATGATAACCCTAGACAATGTATTAAAAAGCAGACTGACAAAGGTCTGTCTAGTTAAGCTACGGTTTTTCAAGTAGTTACATATGGATGTGAGAGTTGGACCATAAAGAAGGCTGAGTGACGAAGAATTGATGTTTTTTAATTATGGTGCTGGAGAAGACTCTTGAGAGTCCTTTGGGCTGCACGGAAGTGAAAGTGGTCTATCCTAAAGGAAATCAACCCTGAATATTCATTGGAAGGCTTGATGCTGAAGCTCTAGTACTTCGCCTACCTGTTGTGAAGAACAGACTCATTGGAAAAGACCCTGATGCTGGGGAAGGTTGAGGGCGAGAGGAGAAAGGGGCGACAGAGGTGAGATGGTTAGATAGCGTCACCAACTCAGCAGACATAAATCTGAGCAAACTCCAGGAGACGGTGAACGATTGGGGAGCCTGGTGTGCTGCCGTCCATGGGGTCACAAAGAGTCGGACACGACTTAGCGACTGAACAGAAACAACAATACATTTATTTGGCCTCACCAGGTCTTAGATGTGGCCCACAGGATCTTCGATCTTCATTGCAGCATAGCAGATTTTTTTTTTTTTTATAGCAGATCTTTTAATTGTGGCATGTGATCCCTTATTTGCAGCATATGGATCTAGTTCCATGAGCAGGGATTGAATGCAGGCCCTCTGCATTGGGAGCATGGAATCTTAACCACTGAACCCCAGTAAAGTCCTTAGAGTCTTTTTGGATGCAGTGGTAAATGAACTTGTTTCCTTAATCTCTCTTTCTGATACTTCATTGTTAGTATACAGAAATACAAATGATTTCTGTATATTAATTTTGTATCCAGCAACTTTATCAAATTCAGTTGATGAGCTTTAGGAGTTTTCTGATAGCATCTTTTAGGATTTTCTATGCATAGCATTAAAAGTGACAGTTTTACTACTTCTTTAAACTTCTAAAAAAGCTTTGGCTAAAAATGTATTCATTGTTTCTGTTATGATTACTACATAATATTGAACATTTGAGCCAACTAATGCAGTATGGTTACCTTTTTTTGGTACATTATGTTTTTCTTGGAGTTCTGTGATTGCTTTATTTTTTTTTCTATTTGTTTAAGTTTCTTTGCAAGTTGAAGTATCCTAGAACCTCTAGCAGCTTTGTGAAACTCTCAATATAATTTCCTGCCTGCCGAATGTAATAGATAATCCATCTGTCCTTGTTTTTCTTAAGAGAGTTTTTTCTAGCACCTTCTGTCATTTTCTATTCTGTTGATTATTCTCTTGATCTGATACAACATTGTCATCCTTGGAGTTTCTTTTTCCTCTTTTATATGTTAGATTCTCCTTGGTTGCTGTGCGTTTGTTTCTTAGTGTATACTCTTGCCTAGCTAAAGCGTGTACATCTTTAAAAGTTTCATGAATAGGCAGTCGATGAGTTGGTTGTTAGAAAGCTACAGGTGTAATGTATAGTGATTCATTCATATTCTTTACTTTTCAGTTCTCAGATTTACTGAAATTGTCTCTAAAAACAGTTTTCAAAAATGCATATAAAAAGGGCTTCCTTGGTGGCTCAGTGACAAAGACTCCCGCCTGCCAATGCAGGAGACAAGGGAAGATCCCACATGCTAAGGGGCGATCAAACCTGTGCTCCACCACTGTTGGGCCTGTGCTTCACAACAAGAAAAGCCGCTGCAGTGAGAAGTCTGCACTGCAGCTAGAGAAAGCCTGCGCGGCCAAAAATAAATAAATAATAAATTAAAAGTAAATTTTAAAAAAATGCTGATTATTTTGGAACTTGTGTCTGGATGAGCTTGTTAAAACAGTTTGAGTGTATATAGTTTTTCTTGCCTGTCATTGTTTAGGACAGTTCAAGTGACTACTGTTAGGTGAATCATAGAACAGTTTATTTTGTAAATTACGCTAGTGTTTCCTCACTTCAATCAACAAATAGATGTAGCGGAGGCTACCTAGTGAAGGGTCTTGTTCTGTTTTCCGCTGGAAAATCTGTGATCCTCAAATGGGTGATGTGAAGCCACTGTTGATAACAAACTAATCTTGGTGCCCAGTTAATATATACATACCTACCTATTCTTCTGTTACTTGCCTTTTCCACTGAACAGTATGTAGTGGTGACTTTTTCTTAGCAATATATAGAGAAATGGCTCATGGTTCTTTACAATTGAATAGTATTCCATTGTGTAGAAGTACGAAGTTAGTTTGTAGAGTAATCATTTATTTGCACATTTGTGTTGTTTCTACTCTCCTGCTATTGGAAATAATAACTGCAATGAATAGCCTTGCCCATTTGTCTTACTGCTGTCATTGGGATAGATTTCTTGAGGTAGCACTGAGTCAGATCTTAAATGTATATGTAATTCTGCAAGATACCATCACCTTCCCCTGTATGGGCTTTGTACCACTTTGCATTCCCACCAGCAAGTAATTTGCCAGTGCTTCTTACACAGTCTTGCCAGTGATGGATGTCATCAGCAGTGTAGATTTTTTTCCATCTAATGGTCAAGGGATGGTATCACTGTAGTTTCAAAGGCCTCTTTGGCCTTTTTCTGTTCTTGTCTCACCCATTTTTTCTTCTCTGCTTTCTGAAAGTCTTTAATGTCAGGGATAGTAACTTTTGTCTGCATTATGACTAATCTATCTTAAACGCCGTTGTGTGGCTTCAGCCTCTTAGGGAAAACCTTTCTGAGCCCCTTGTCTCGCTCCCATCTGTGTAGGCCTCTTAGCCAACTTCTCAGGAGTGGTGCTGGACTTCGGACGTGGTTTCTTGAGCCCTGTGTGTCTGCAGTGCTTTTCTCTCAATTTCTGGACTATGTTCCAATAATTTTGAGAGATTTGTTTAAGCTGTAAATTTTTGAGCCCATACGTGAATGTAAATGCCAGTTGGTAGTTTATCTGATGACAGAATTCAGGCTTTGAAGTAATTTTACCTCAGTTTTGAAGGCATCCCTTACCTCTTGTTAATCTAGCCCAGTGTTGATGGTCAAAGAATAAGTCTAGTGCCTCTTTATTTTTTGTAAAGAATTTTAAAGAATAGACTGTTTTGTAGCAGTTTCAAGTCACAGCAAAACTGAGCCACAGGTACAGTGGTTCCTCATGCATCCCCTGTCTCTTCAGTGTTTCCCGGCAACAGCGTCCCACACCCAACTGTGCTTCTGTTAAATAAATGCATTTGTTACAACGGTACATTGTCATCCTAAGTGTTTAATTCACTGTAAACCAGTGTTCACTTGGTGATGTATGCTCTGTGGGTCTTGACAAATAAGTAATGGCACAAATCCACCCTTAGAGTATCATAAAGAGTGGCTTCACAGCCCTAAAATTCCTCTTTGCTGCAGCTATTCATCCTTGCCTCCCCTTTAACCTTTTATTGTCTGACATTTCATTGTCTCCATAGTTTTTGACTTTTCCAGAATATCACAATAGTTGGAGTCATAAAATATGTAAACTTATCAGGTTAGTATTACGGATTTAAGTTTCTTCCATGTCTTTTCATGGCTTGATGGCTCTTTTTTCTTTCAGTACTGAATAATCTGTTGTCTGGATATAGTACCAAGTGTTTATCCATTCACCTACTGAAGGATGTCTTGTTGATTGCTTCCAAGGTTTGGCAGTTATGAATAAAACTCCTGTGAACATCCATGTGTAGGCTTTTATATGGATATAAATTTTCACCTCCTTTGGGTAAGTGTCAGGGAGCATAATTTCTGGATCATATGGTAAAGAGTTTTGTTAGAAACTGCCAAATTTGCATTTCTATCAGCTTTAAATGAGAATTCCAGTTGCTTCACATCCTCTCCAGCATTTGGTGTTGTCAGTTTCACCATTCTAATGGGTATATTAGTGGTGTCTCATTGTTTTGAGCCTGTATTTCTCATATAACCTATGGTATAAAAGCATCTTTTCATATGTTTATTTGCCATCTCTGTCTTCTTTGATGAGGTGTATATTAAGGTTTTTGGTTCATTTTTTAAAGGTTGTTATAATCAGTTTGTTTTCTTGTTGCTGAATTTTAAAAGTTCTGTGTGTATTATAGATAACAGTACTTTATCAGATATGTCTTTCACAAATGTTTTCTTAGCATCTTGACATTGTCTTTCATAGAGCAGAAGTTTTAAATTTTAATTAAGTCCGACTTATCAGTTATTTCTTCCATGGATTGTGCCTTTGGCATTGTATTGGGTTGGTCAAAATGTTCCTTTGGTTTTAAAGTAAAAATAAAAGACACTTTTTTCATTTTTGCCAAGAACTTCATTGGATGACATATTCATTGTTTTTTGTTCCACTACCTTCTGCGACTTTTTTAGGCAACTTTGTAATTCCTTCTTTCCAAAACTTTGTATCTTCTTGAGCAAAGAACTGTTCCAGGTGCTTTTTACGTCTTCCAGGGATTTGAAATTGTTTCCATTAAGAGAATTTTGTAAAGACTGAAATAAATGGAATTTTGAAGGTGCAGTGTCTGGTGAAACAGTAGATGAACCAGAAGTTCCCAGCCAAGCTGTTACAGTTTTTGCCTGATTATCAAAGAAACATGTTATCGTGATGAAAGATTATGTGTTTTCTGTTGACTGATTCTGGATATTTTTTGTCAAGTGGTCTAATTGGGAGCAGTACTTGTTGGAATTGTTTGATTTTCCAGAAGGAGCTCATAATAGAGGACTCCCTTCCAAATCCCATCATATATACTATATAATCTTTGGATGAAGACCAGCCTTTGGTGTGGTGGTTCCTTTTGCTTGCCCCACAGTCTCTTCCAATTATTATTCAGTGTCTATTTTTCATCGCCCGTCACAGTTTGTTTTAAAAATGGAATGTTTTCATTACGTTTAAGTAGACTTGCTTGCAGAAATACCATTTCTTCATGTGGCTTCCCTGCTGGTCCAGTGATCAGGAATCCACCTGCTGTAGCAGTGAACACGGGTGTGGTCCCTGGTTTGGAAAGATCCCACACGTTGTAGGACACCTAAGCCCGTTGTGCTGCGACTACTGAAGCCCACCCGCCTAGAGCCTGTGCTCTGCATTAAGAGAAGCCGCCACAATGAGAAGCCCTTACACTCAACTAGAGAGTAGCCTCCATTTTTTGCAACTAGAGAAAGCCGACGTGCAACAGCAAAATACAACCCGCCACAGCCAAAAATACATTTTTTTTTAATAAAAGAAGGTTTTTCCCACTTAACTTATGTGAAACCCAAATACCAAAGTGATTAACATAACCAAGCTGGTGCAAATGATTTTCAGCACTTGATTTGGATGTTTTGAGTATGTTGGCTGTCTCCCACATTGTGTAACATTGATCTTTCTCGGTTAATGTCTAGGTTTAATGTCTGTCAACTTCAACTGGTCTACCTGATAAGTCACAGCAACCTCCTCCATACACTGCACAAATCAGTTGTGTTTTCTTGAAATAATAAAGTTTTCTTCTGTCTTCAGTATTAAAATGACTGGAAATGGCTACACAAAATTTCACCAATTTTGATAAGCTTGTTTTTTTTTTTTTCTTAAATGCACACTGAGATGACAACTGTCACAATACAGTCTACCAGAATTGTTTCAAATGAAGTTAAAGACAGCTCAGCACTACTACAGCCATCTTACAGGAAAACTGAATGAACTCTTTGGCAGACTCAGTATCTAAAATGTGTTCAACATAACCGGGGTTATCTAGATTTTCTCCTATTACTACCTTTTAGGGATTTTATATTTTATTTTTAATTTTTTAATTTAGTTTTTAATTTTACATTTAGGTATATGGTCTGTTACGAGTTCATTTTTGTGATGGATATAAGGTCTGTGTCTAGATTCACTTCTGCATGTAGAAGTCCAGTTGTTCCAGCACCATTTGTTGAAAACACTGTCTTCATTTGTATTACCTTTGTTCATTTGTCAAAGGACAGTTGACTGTATTTATTGAGGATCTCTTACGGGCTCTCTATTCTGTTTTTTTGGGGGGATCTATTTGTTCATTCTTTCACACTGTCATGATTTATGTAGCTATATAACGGGTCATGAAGTCCGGTAATGTCCTCGTTTTGTTTTTCAACTTCAATATCCTGTTGGCTATTGTGTCTTTTTGCCTCTCCATATAAACTCTAGAATCAGTTTGTTGATATCCTCAAAGTAACATGCTAGGAATTTGATTGCGATTGCATTTAAAATCTATGGATCAAGTGGGGAAGAGCTGACATCTTGATGATATTGAGTCTTCCTGTCCATGAACATGGAATATTTATCCATTTAAATGGTTCTTTAATTTCTTTGATCACAGTTTTGTAGTTTACCTCATGTATATATTTTGTATGTAGTGATGTCTTCTTTCATACTAGTGATTTGTATCTTTTATTCTTAGCTAGCACAGCTAGAGATTTATCAGTTTGGATCTTTTTGAAGAACCAGGTTTTGATTTTGTTGATTATTCTCTGTTGACTTGCGAATTTAAATTTTGTTGATTTCTAAGTTTTATAATATCTGCTTACTTTGCATTTAATTTGCTCTTCTTTTTCTGGTTTCCTAAATTGGAAGAGTAGATTTTTGGTTTTAAATCTTTCCTCTTTTCTGATATATGCATTTAGTCCTATAAATTTTCCTTTAATTAATATCAGTCGCTCAGTCATGTCCAACTCTTTGCAACCTCATGAACTGTAACCCGCCAGGCTCCTCTGTCTATGGAATTCTCCAGGCAAGAATACTGTAGTGGATTGCCATTCCCTTTTCCAGGGGATCATCCCAACCCAGGGATCATCTTCTGCATTGCAGCCAGATATTTTACCATCTGAGCCACCTGGGAAGCCCAAATACCCCTTTAAGCACTGCTTTATCTGATGATACAGATTTTAGTAAATTTTACTTTCATTTTCATTTAGTTGAAAATATTTTTATGTTAAAATTTCATCTTCAAACCATGTATTTAGAAGTGTGTTATTTAATCTCCGAGTATTTGGGGATTTTCCAGCTGTCTTTCTGAGTGTAGATCTCATGGTGATCTGAGGATATTTCTTTTATCATCTTTTAAATTTGTTAAAGTGTGTTTGATGGTTCACAATATAGGCCCTCTTGATGAATACTGCAAGGGATCTTGAGAAGAAGGTATATTCTTCTGTTGTTGGGTAAAGTGCTATATATATGTCAGTTTTATCCATGTGGTTAATGGTAGTACTGGGTTTAGCTATGTCTTTTTCCGATTTTCTTAAGGCTGAAGCTGTCCATTCCTGATATAGTGAAGTGTTTTTAACTGTGATAGTGAATCCGTGTTTCTCCTTGTAGTTCCTATCGGTCTTTGCTTCAACTAGTTTGATGCTCTTTTGTTAGGTACATACACATTAAGGATTGTTATGTTTTCTTGGAGAATTGAGACCATAATCATTATGTAATGCTTTTCTGTATCTCCAGTGAATTTCTTTGCTCTTAAATCTCTGAGATTGGCAGCTCAGCTGGTAAAGAATCCACCTGCAATGCAGGAAACCTGGGTTCGATCCCTGGGTTGGGAAGATTCCCTGGAGAAGGGAAAGGCTACCCACTACAGTATCCTGGGCTGGAGATTCCATGGACTCCGTATAGTCCATGGGATCACAGAGAGTCGGATATGACTGAGTGACTTTCACTTTTACTGGGAAGCCCAAATACCCCTTTACGGGCTTTCTTTTGATCTTCATTACCTTGGTACCTCTTTCTCCATCTGTTTACTTTCACTCTGAATATATCTTTGTTTTTAAAGTGAATTTCTTATAGAAAATCTACAGTATGGTATTGCTTTTTCATTCAGTATGACAATCTCTTTATTGGAGTGCCTACGTAGACCATTGGCATTTAAAGAGATTATTGGATTAACATCTGCTGTAATTATTGCTGTTTTCTATTCATTGCCCTTGTCCTTTGTTCATATTTGTGTCTTCTACTCTTTTTTCTGCCTTTTAAGGTTTTTTCTTGCTTATTTGCTTATGGCTGCACTGTGTTGTCATTACTGCGCACAGCCGTCCTTCTAGTTTCTGTGAGTGGGTACTATCTAGCTGCAGTCCTCAGGCTTCTCATCGTGGTGACTTCTAGTTTCTGTGAGTGGGTACTGCTTTCTAGCTGCAGTCCTCAGGCTTCTCATCGTGGGGACTTCTCTTGTTGCAGAGCACAGGCTCTCACGGCTTCAGTAGTTGCTGTGGGCTTCAGTAGTTGTGGCACCTGGGCTCTGGAGCAAGCAGGCTTCAGTGGTTTTGGTAGGTTGGCTCAGTAGTTGTGGCTCACAGGCTTAGTTGCCCTATGGTACATGTGATCTTCCCAGACAAGGGATAGAACCCATGTCCCCTCTGTTGGTAAGGCAGATTCTTAACCACTGGACTACAAGACAAGTCCCCTTTTATGGTTTTAATTGAGCATTGTGCTTGATTCCCTTTACTCTCTTACCTTGTCAATTATACTTTATTTTAAAAAGACTTTTTTAGCTCTAGAGTTTGCAATATACAACTAATTCTGGTACACTGTCAAATAATGTGATAGAGCTTCCCTGGTAGTGAGAATATCTTGTAGCAGCAAAGTATTCTAATTCTTCCACTCCAGTCCTTTGTGTTATTGTCTTTCACTTACATATAAGCTCCATAATCATCTAGTACATTGTTGCTAATATTACTATAAACAAAATGTTATCAGTTCAATTAAAAATCAGAAAAATAAAAGTTTTTATATTACTTTCACATATTCTATTTCTAATGTTCTTTTTTTATGTAGATCTGAGTTTCAGAGCTATCTTGTTTTTCTTCTCTTTGAGTAATTTCTTCTAACATTTTTTGGAGGGCAGATCTGCTGGCAACAGATCCCCTCATCTGTGTTTGAGCAAGTCTGTTTCTCTCACTTTTGATGGATACTTTTGCAAAATACAAAATTTTAGGTTTTTTCTTAATTTTCACTATAAATATTTCACTCCAGCCTCTCTTTGCTTCCATGCTTTCTGAGGAGAAGTAGGATCTGATTCTTAATTTTGCTTTTTTTTTTCTTTATTCTGGCTTCTTAAGAGGTTTTTTTCTTTATCTTTGATTTTTTTCCCTCACATTTGAATATGAAAAGCCTATTTAGGTTTTGTTTTTGTTTCCTTGGCACTTTTCCTGGTTGGTGTTCTCTGCGCTTCCTTGTCTGTGCTTTGGTATCTGACATTAATTTGGGGCAAATTGTTACTACTTTACATATTTTTTTCCTGTTTCTTTCTTGTCTTTCTGATATTCTCATTATGCACATATTATACTTATGTTGTTGTTTAACAGTTCTTGGATATTCTGTTTTTCCCTGCATTTTTATCTTCTTTTTCTCTTTACTTTTCAGTATTGGAAGTTTCTGTTGACATATCTTCAAGCTCAGAAGTTGTTTCCTTAGCTGAGTGTACTCAGTCTACTAATGAGTCTATCAAAGTATTCTTCATTTCTGTTTTGGTGTTTTTGATTTCTGCTGTGTCTTTTTTTAAAATCTCTTTGATTTTTAAAAAATATTATTTTGGTTATGCTGGATCTTCTTTAGGACTTCCCTGGTGGCTCAGACGGTAAAGCGTCTGCCTACAATGCGGGAGACCCAGGTTCAATCCCTGGGTTGGGAGGATCCTCTGGAGAAGGAAATGGCAACCCACTCCAGTACTCTTGCCTGGAAAATCCCATGGACGGAGGAGCCTACCAGGCTCCTCCGTCCATGGGGTTGCAAAGGGTCTTCTTTGCTGTGCAGGCTTTTCATTGCAGTGGCTTCTCTTGTTGTGGAGCGCTGGCTGTAGGCCAGCGGGCTCAGTAGTTGCTCTTCCTGGGGTCTATCTAGAACACAGGCTCAATAGTAGTGACATAGGGGCTTAGTTCTGCGGTATGTAGGATCTTCCCCGACCAGGGATCAAACCCACATTTCCTGCATTGGCAGCGGATTCTTTACCACTGAACCATCAGGGGAGCCCATCTGCCATGTCCTTCTGTTTTTTTCTTAGACATTCCATTTTTCTGCTTATATTACTCATTTGTTCTTGTTTATTGTCTGCTTTTTTCACTACAGCCTCTTTGAGGGTGGAGATATTGATTAATATCCTCTGTACTAAGGAGGAACTTTGAGACCAAAAGTGAAGTGGGCATAAAGTGGATTATGGAATTTAGTGTGGGTTGACAGGATCAAGTGGACGACCATCCATAGGTGTTTGCAGCTGCACCTCATACTGCTGAGAGGGCTCTTGTAGAGATGCTTTGGGCAGATTTGATCTCTTTTCAGTCTGTGTCTTCATGTATGACCTGCCCACTTCATTCAGTGTATGTAAACATGCCAGGTGAAATTAAGGGGGAATGGCTCGCTTAGCATTTGGGATCATGTTTGGCAGTTTTTATCTGTGAAGTAGAATGGACAGTCTTGCACAGACCAGCTGACCATATGTATCCTTTTTCATTTATCTTTTTAGAATTGTTATGTAATTGCAGAAATTTATGTTTAAAAACCGCATGTCTTGATATAATGCCAAGGAGAGAACTTTGCAGATAACCCAGAAGCCTTCTTCCACCCAGGTGGATTATATTACTTAGTGTGAATTTTGATCAATATGGTATACACTGCTTTTGAAGCACTCTGTAGATATTGATAAGTTGTTGTTTTCTTATTCAAAATATTTGAATTTTCATTGTGACTTTGTGTTCGAAACATGAAGTTTTAGAAGATTGTTTAATTTTCAGATATTGGGGTATTTACAGATATTTATTTCTAATTCTGATGTAGTCAGAGGACATCCTTTGTTTGGCTTCACGTTAAGTGCATTGAGAGTTTGTATTCTGAGTAGTAGCATATGGTGTATCTGGGTTAATGTCCCATGTGAACTTGGAAAAAAGGTTTATTTTGGCATTACTGGATTGACATTCTGTAAATGTCATCTAAGCCTAGTTGGCTGTTGGTGATGTTTAGGTCTTCTATATCCTTTTCTTACATTCTTACCCACTTGTTATATCAATTACTGAGAAGTGTTTATATTTTTAAATATGAGTATGTCAATTTTTCTTATATCAGTTTTTGCTTTATATATTTCCGTATACTATAATTAGGTTTATATACTTTTTTTTTTTAGGTTTATATACTTTTAAGATTGTTATAGCTTCCTTTTTTTTGTTTAGTTTGTTTATTTTTGACTGTGCTACATGACTGTGGGATCTCAGTTCCCTGACCAGATACTGAACTCAGGCCCTCAGTAATGAGAACTGGAAGCCCTAACCACAGGACCACCAGCCCTGTTGTGGCTTCTTTTTTTTTTTTGTCTTTTAAAAATATTTTATTAAAGATCTTTATAGAGCAACATCCAGGCTCCAGACCCAGGGCCAAGGAAATCTGTCTTGCCTTGGTTACCGGCTAGGGCATGGCAGGCAGCTCTGGCTTCCCACTTCTCGGTTCATGGGGTCGGTAGGCAGCATTTTCATCTCTGGGTTCCACAGTGTTCCCGTGATCAAGCAAAGGCTTCTTAGGGCCAGTCTTACCGGTTGGGTCCCAAGGCAGCGTGATCTTTACCTTGATGCCCAGCACACCCTGTCTGTGCAGCGCGTGGCGTGTGGAGGTGTCAGCATAGTAGTTAACAGGGTCCCCGCTGTGGATCATGAGGCCATCCACAAACATGGATTTTGTCCTCTATCCTTGGAGTTTTCCAGACACCATGACCTCACAGCCTTTGGCCCCGTGATGAACCTCAGCACACCATAGTAGGCCCTTCGCGCAGCAAGGCCTCCTAGGAGTCTGTAATGCAGAGACTCTGCCTGGACAGTGGCACACAGACTTCTGTGGCTGCCTTTTCAGCACACAGCCCTACACTGTCCTCAGGGAAGCCACATCTTTTCTGAACCACAACAGTCAATTCCCAGATCTGCTAGCCCTCCTCACCAAGAGCGTTCTCTGTCCTTGTGACCATGATAATGATTTCTCTCCTGGTCGGTGTAACTCGGGCCTCAACTCCAGAGTACCCATCTTCAGCCATCTCCTGAGTGAGAAACTTCTTCAGTTCAGCTTTGAAGATGCCATCTTCTTCAAAGACAAACTTTCTCTTCTTGGAAATCTGCACTGCCATCTTGCCTCCCACACCCTGGAAAGGAAAGAGTGTTGCGGCTTCTTAATTGACCCTGTTATCATTTTGGAATATCCTTTTTGATGCCTGATACCTTTGATTTTAATAATTGTTTCTTCTTTCTATGGTCTCTTAATTGATGTATTTAAACTATATTTAGTGAAATAATATTGTTGGGGTTGGAAAGATTTTTGCTGTATATAGTACTCACAAGTAGATTGTTTTCTTTATCTGAGCAGCACCTTAAAGATTTATTGCACTGTTTTTTCTGGCCAACATTGTTTCTGACAACAAATCTGGAGCCACTATTTTGTTTCCCTAAATTTAAGATGTCTTTTATTGTTTGGCTGTGTATTTTCTGTGTCACTGGTTTTCAGAAATTGGTTAGGATGTGCCTTATTGTTTTTCCCTTTGTTTTTATCTTATTTTGACTTCATTGACCTTGTTGGATCTGTGTTTATGTACTTATCACATCTGAAAAACTTTCTGCCATTATTTTTGTCAGACTTTTTCTTCACCCCTCTGTCCTCTTTTGTGGAGTCCATTTCATTTATGCTGGGCCAGTTGATCTTGTCCTAGAAGTCACTGAGGCTGTTTGTGTTCTATTTTGGATATGTTGTGTTACAATGTCTCACATTCACTGCTTTTTTTATTTGTGAGGTCTGATCTGCTACTAACCACATCCAGTGGATTTTTTTTTTCTTCTTCATTTTGGATCATGTATTTTTCATCAGTTTTATTTCTTTCTTCTCCTTCCCCCATTCATCTGTTTTAAGTGTTTATGTTTTCCTTTAACTGTTTGAGCATAGTTGTTAATCGTTCTTTTAGCATCTTTGCCTGCTAATTACATTGTTTTGGTTATAACCTGTTTGCTTATGGGGTTACAGTCTGCTGCTTTCCCACAGACCTAGTACATGTAGTTGGGATGTTGGACGTCTGAAGTATCCAACCCAATTGTGGAGCATTGGGTTTTACTGGTGTCCTTTACTGAATATTGGAGTTTTGTTTTGGCAAGCATGTTCTGGGATGTGTCTGTAGCAGCTTTTCTTCTTAGGGCTGCTTCATCCTCCTGCCAAGGGATTATCTTTATGGTTTCTCCTGATTGTCCTGTGTGTTCAGAGAGGTGGCGAGATGGAGTCTGAACAGCTCTCATGCCTTTGCAAGTTAGTATCTCGCCACAGACTGAAGACCACCATGCCTTTTCCAGATGTTTGGAGCCCCGTGAGACCTCTCCCCTTGCCGGCACTCTGACCCACGACTCCCAGCCCCCCGCTTCCTTAGCTTCCGTCTGGCTGTCCGTGTGGCTCAACCTCCGTGTTCTTGGTTACTCTTCGTGCACCACTGTCCTCAGGTGGTTCTTGGGGTGCACTTGGTTGGTGTAGGGGTCCTTGTGTGGGTTTTCTGCTCCCTGGTTCCGTAGCCCTGTGCTGCCTATTGTCCTGATGTCTGGATCCAGCTGTTTCACGTTTCTTGTTCTATTTTCTAGTTGTTTGTGGCAGGAAGACGAGTTCTATACCTTTTAGTACTTTGACTAGGATTGTCACTTTTTTTGGCTGTAGTTTTTATCCATGTGATTTTGCTTTTTTTGTGTTTCATGGCCAATTTAGGCCGATAAGCTGGTCTTCCTGTCATTTTATCTTCCCAGAACCCCTTATATCTTCCGTTTAAAAGATAAGTAAGCAAATGGTTCTCTTACATTTTGCCGTTTTGGGTTTTTTTTGTTTTTTGGCCGTGTCTTGTGGCTCGTGGGATTCTGCAGAGTCCCCTAACCAGGAATGGAACCTGGACCTTTGGCAGTGAAAGCACAGAGCAGTGCAGAGTCCTGACCACGGGGCTGCCAGGGAATTCCCTTGTGGTTTATTTTAATTTCATACTTTATATGGCAGTTTTTCGTAAGTTAACTTTTTCCTGAGTTTGAACTATTTTTTAATCCAGTTTTCATTGACGTATACTCACTTCTCTTTTAGGCCATGCTGGTGTATCTGCAAGCATGATGAAGAAAAGGACATCCCACAAGTAAGCGGTTCTGAAACTTGCCTTTTTATTTATTTATTTTCTAATTAATTAATTTTAATTGGAGGATAATTACTTTACAACATTATGATAGTTTTTGCTGTACACTGACATGAATTGGCCACGGGTGCACATGTGTCCCCCATCCTGAAGCCCACTCCCTCGTCCCTTCCCACCCCATCCCTCTGGGTTGTCCCAGAGCACTGGCTTTGAGTGCCCTGCTTCATGCATTGAACTTGCACTGGTTATGTATTTTACAGAAGCCTGCCTTTTCAGAGAGCGCGTTGTGGCCTTTGGTTCCACGGGCCGTGAGGTCACCTCTGTGAGGCCCGCTCTTGAACCCTCAGAGCAGCCAGCCTCACGTGGAGCCTCGCCGCATGCTGAGCTGCGTCCCTGTCCCTCGGGACCTGGCTAGCACTCTGCCAGGCACACGCACCTCTTCGTAACATTTTCAAGTGAATGAGGACATTGTAATGTACAGAAAGCATATTCATGTTGAAAGATCATTTTAAGTGACAAATGTGGTATGAATCTTAAATTCTGTAGGTACTAGAGAGTAAAAGCAACTTCCTTCCTGCAGTTTTTTTTTTTTTTTTTTGGTGTGTGTATAGTTATGTCCAAAAAGAAAATTGAGTTACTATCTTAAACAACAATATCCACTGGTACTGTGGTTCTAAACATCCACCAGTGCTAGTGATGGCTGCTGCACCATGAAATCCTCCTTAATAAATCAACTACGATTGTATGAGTGTTCATCATAAGATTGTTAAATATGGGAGACCCTCATTGACCCTAGCACCTCCCAAGACTGATGATACAATTATTTTCAAATTATTCATATTGAAATCTTGTGCCTCTTGGTCACCACTCTGTAATAATCGAAGAGTGTGAGAGTCCTCTGGGCTGTTATAGAGGGTCTGGATGAATAAAGGTGCCTTTCATTAATTGTTGGTAGTTAAACCAAAACATGTCTCTATTTGAAGGAAAACTTGGAAATGTAATGTAAGTATATCTGATACTCAGTTTAAGAAATGACTTGAAAATAAAAATATGAAGATAGAGCAAGTTCTGAGGTTTGATAAAACGTTTCTCAAATTTCACTTATTTGCCCATCATCTTCACAGTTCTGTCATATCTAGTGATCTAATAATTTATGTAATGTATCTCCCTCCACTCATTATCTTTACCATAAGTAGTAAACCATCTCTTGGCGTAAATAGAAGATATTGAAAAAAAAACTTAGATACAATGGGAGATGAAAGCAAATTACACATTAACTTTGCAAAACTAGCATTGTTCATCTTTTTTCCCCTAAAAAGGAATAAATACCTATGCATTTGATTCTTGAAGTTTATATGTGTACAGCTAAAGAATCTCTCATTCTATCTGTTACATGATGCAGGAAATGTGATCTAGGGCTTTAATATGAGGTGTGCTTGTCTCACTTAAAAGAGTAGCAAAAAGGAGAAGTTGAAAAGTCATCAGTCATTTTCCTATTTTTTTTTTTGATGTCAGTGCAAATTTGAGGATGGGTGGGGTGGAAAAACACTGAAACAGAAGTTTCCACATATGACAAATGAAAGCTGTTAACTGTTGTCCTTGAATGGGTAAGTGGGGATGATGGGTGGTGGAGAGACTGGCCTTGGAGTGGGAAGCCCCACTGGCCCAGCTGTGGGCTTTACCAAATCCCTCGTATGCCTAACGCTCAGCTTAACTTGTATTAAGTCATGGTGTTGGACTGGAATAGTGAGGTTTTCGGGTTTTCATTACGGATGAAGTGTTTATAGCAAACAAGTACAGGAAAGCAGAGCTTGGAGCCTTGCTCTCCTTGCCTGCCCCCACTGTGGCCCTCCAGAGAGTAAGGCAGTCAGACTCGCTGTGTGCAGCCAGTGACCGGTGGTCACGCCTCCTCCTGCTTTCCATGTTGGTACAGGGGGACTGTGCAATAATGACTCCATGTGCAGATGCCTCTGCTTGCTTGCGAGAGTCACAGGAACACCCAGGAGACAAGGGCTGGCGGAGCCCATGTCCTGCAGATGGCACCTCCTCTCTCCGTGGGTGTGAGGGGATTCTGGTAATCAGGTCCAAAGTGCTTGGAGCAGTGTTTCTGCGCCCAGAAATGTTGCATAGGTGAGCCTTTTTCTCATTTTTTGAAGTAAATAGAAACAAACTTTTGTATTTCTTGTGAGCCAGGGTACTTGGTGTCTTTTGGGGACAAGCTGGTGGACGTTTCTTTTCTGGCTTCCCACGAAGTTGTTTGGGAATTATGTCTTCACTGAAGGTACATCTTGAAGGCAAGTGTAGTTGGGGGACAAATAAGGTGCATGTAGCTGTAGTGATTCTTTGTTTTAGTTTTCGAATGTGGGTCTGGGGGTCTGGCTTCCTTAATTTGGACAATCGATTTACATCTCAGGGAGGTGTGACTGGGCTTTGGTATCTTTTCCACTAATGTACATTTGGAAAATGAATCAGAAGCTCTTAACACACTGAATTGAGGATTTCCAGGGAATGTTTTCCTTTTTCTAAGACACCAGTACTAGTCACTGACCAAGGCTGTCACTGTGCTCCTTCCCCTCCTCTCATTCATGACATCCCTTGTCAAGTAGGGACCTTGAACCCTTCTGTGCGAAGAGAGTTTGAGTCTGTAGTCATCACATCTGAGAAATAGCTAGGATTCAGAAACAGGACAGTATGATTCTGGAACTTATAGTAACTGTTGATACCACATCCTGTTTCCTGAACTGTATGTTTTGTTGTCTCATATATGAAGAATATTTCTGTCACAAGCACACAGACCTAGATCACAGTTGGAGCAAGCGTCTAGATGAACCATGGTATTGACAATCTTAAATTGGTCAAATGTGGAATGCTTTTTAATCAATTTGCCAGTAGCTCTGTTATTCACACCAGTGAAAGTGAATAGTGCTTTGGAAAACCCTTGAGGCATTTGGATGCTTGCCGTGGACATCTCTGAATACACTCAGTGTGCGCAGTGTGTAGACAGAGTAATAAAAAAACCAGAGTGATTTGGATAGAAAACTTGACTTTCTCCATCCTGTTTTTTATTGTTGGTTTAAGCTGGGAATGCCAGTTTCAGCTGTAGAACTCTTAACAAGCAACAAGTACTAGAGAAGCAGTTTGTTTTTTTTCTCTATTTGCTGCTGTGCATCTTGCAAAAAGACCGTTATTTTGACTTAGTTTCTTTGGAAATCTGCTGGAACACAGTAAGGAAGCTGCTTTTATCTCACAATATTAAAAACACTAAAAAAATAAGGAAAGAGGTCAGTTAATTCATACACCAAAGTATGTAGTATGTGGCAGTCATTACTGGTTTATTATAGGAGAATTATAATAGTTGAAAGAAGTACGGTGCCTTTAAATATTGACTATAAAAGTAAGATATTTACTGATGAGAAATGGTAGTCAACTTAAGTCATTAAGGGAGTCTAGCTAAAGGGTGAAAGGTCTTTCAGCACAGATTTTATTTCTTAAATCGACATATAATTGAGTTATACAGTGTTCTAGGTGTACAAGATAGTGTTTCACAATTTTTAAAGATTATACTCCATTTACAGTTATTATAAAATATTGGCTAGATTCCTTATATTGTACAGTATATCCTTGTTTGTTTTATACACAGGAGTTTATACTTTCCTGTTTCTGTTTTGCCCCTCCACCTTCCCTTTCCTTCCTGGTAACCACTAGTTTGTTCTCAGGAATTCTTTTCTTGATGACAGAATAATTGGAGTGGTACTTTCGGTACCATTATTTAAAGTATTGAGCAAAGTACAGAAATGTTTTCTACAGTCTTGGTTTTCCTTTTTGGGAACATGGATGTATAGAAGTAACTGTTTATTCTGGATCAGTTCTACTACCAAAGGTGTGGTACCTAGGTCAGCAGCGCACTTGGAAGCTTGTTAGAAAGTATTTGGTTCTTCTTCAGACCTGCAGAATAGAATGGAACCCAGAGTTTATGGAACAGGGCTTGGGTGACTGTTTTCAGAAGCTGTAGGTGATTTGATGCATGCCTAAGTTTGAGAAGCACTGACCTAAACAGTTATCAGAACTGATATTTTAAAGCACATCAGATAACAAAGTCAAGTTGTTTGGAAATGAATATACACAATTACAGCAATGAAAGGTGACTGGATGCTGTATACTTGGTCACCATTTACTCCCATTGAAACTACAGGAAAAGCTGTTTATAGCTTATGGAGATGACAAGGAAAGTGATTATAGATATTTAATTCTGGTTTCTCTACTTTTATCCTTGAATTGTGTGGATCCTGACATAGTACAGCCTTTTATTTCCCCTTGGCTCTATAATTCCATATGTCCTCAGTTGAAAGAGATGTTTTCGTATTTGTTTATAATGTTGCTGTTTATTGACTACCTGGTAAGTGATAGTTAAGAACACTTTAGACTTTTTTCCCCAAGAAAATGCAAGACACTAAGGGTATTAAAAATAACATATCCAAGGGAAACATATAAAGCAAAATCACCATATTCCAGAAACTCATTTTAAATTAGAAAAAGTTAGTTGCCTTAAATTGTTAATCTTACATCCCTTTTTGTACTGGCTTGTGGGATCTTAGTTCTCCAACCAGAGATTGAAACTTGGTCTTCAGTTGTGAAAGTTTGAAGTCCTAACCACTGGACCACCAGGGAACTCCGTGTACTGTTCTTTTTTAAAATGTTTATTTTCTGTTCTGTTTTGTTTATTTTTGGCTGCACTGGATCTTTGTTGCTGCAAAATGAACTTTCTCTAGCAGAGAGCGGGGGCTACTCTCTAGTTGTGGTACACAGGCTTCTCATTGCAGTGGCTTCTCTTGTAGATCATGGACTCTAGAGCACGAAGGGTTCAGTAGTTGCAGCACATGGGCTCAGTAGTTACAACTTCCAGGCTCTAGAGTGGGGGGCTCAGTAGTTGTGATGCATGGACATAATTGCTTCTTGGCATGTGGGATCTTCCCAGACCAGGGATCAAGCCAGTGTCCCCTGAATTAAAAGGCAGGTTCTTAACCACAGTGGGACCATCATGAGAGCCCTATACTGCTGTTAGATTGAACTACCTAGAGGTATGACCATCTAAGTGTGTTTTTTGATCTTTTTGTATCTTCTGCCAGTTATCTGACATGTTCTTACTGTTTACTTTTATATATACTATTTCAACTCATGTAAGTAAGCTTTAATTTTTATTATAATCTTTCTTACTGATTTTTGAATCTGAATTAGTTATTAGAATTTAAAAAACATAAAAATTTGTTTACTATGTAGTTTTTAATTTCTCTAGTTTGGAAAATTTCAAATACACACAAAAATAAAGTAGTATATATTTCTTCACTTTAACATTAAATAATAATTACTATTTTAACATATTTAAAAATATTTTAAAGCAATCCTTGTAAACTTTGGCTGTAAGGGTATTTGAACAGTTTGGACATTCAAGGAGCAGTCATTGGAAAGCTTGGCTTACGATTTTTAAAAGTATTGTATTATTCTAATTATTGTTTTTGTCTTTAGTATTCATTGAGACATCCATTCATTCCGTTCTTTTTTCTTTTTCTTTTTTTGGGGGCTGCACTTTGCTGTGTAGCTCCTAGTTCCTCAAACCCGTGCCCCCTGCAGTGGAAGCTCAGAGTCCCGACCCCTGGACCTCCAGGAAGTCCCGTCTGTTCATTCTTTCCTGCCTCTACCTTTTCGATCAAATTAGATTGTTCATTAAATAAATTTGGCAAAAATGGTATCTACATTAGACCTTTAATTCTTAATTTAGAATTAGTGAAATGGTATTCTAAAAGTGGAATTACTCTTGACTAAAAAGACAAAAGAAATAAAATTTGGAATTTATAATGCTAATATGTATAAATCTATTTTTATATGTAGTTTCTTGCAGAATTAGGAATCCATTGCATTAATTTAAGCATAATTACAAATTGTATTTTATCTGCCTATAAAAGTAAAGTATTTAAGTCATAGAAAAATTTGAAAATAACAGGTGAATGCAGAGAAATGCAACTTAATTATTTTTGATCCACTGTCATCCAGAGATTATGCCTGTTAATAGTTTAATGTATGTTTTAAAAGTTTTTTCCTACATACCTGTTTGGATGATTGTGTATATTTTAAAAATGTCTTTATATTTTTTCTGTGATTTTAATAGCTATGTAGTTATTCATCATATGGATATAGTATTACTTACTAAATCAGTGAGACCTACTGAACTTTATATCCAGTTTCCCGTGGTACAGACACTGCTCAGAACATACTGTTTGCTGTGGTTTTCTGCTTGTCCATTGTTTTCTTTTGATCAATTCCTAGACATGAAATCACTGAGGCAATGAATGCCAGATTGTTTGTTCATTAGGAGGGTTGTATTTATTCTATAAGCAGATAGAAAATAGTACTTCACTGTAATTTGCATTAAGTTTGCAGTTTTTGTTATTGATATAGAAAGATCATCCCACCAACAGATCAGAACACTGAGAAATCTCTGCAAGATACACAGCAGACAGGAATAGATTTATATCAATATAAAAACCAAGCTAAGCTAAGGAACTCTCAACAACTTTGAGCTGAAAAAGAAGACCTCCAAAAAGTTGACTGTTAAAACTAGACCCCTAGCAGCTCTTCAGGTCAGGGACAGCACAGGCTGGCTGCAGTTACTTTTGTCATCACGGGTGAGAAACCAGCTGCATTAGGCAGTAGGTGTTCGCCTTACCTCCCCTGGCTTGACGTTGCCACACAGTCTCAGCTGCTCTGAAATTACCTGGGTCCTGGCTGCTTTATCAGGGCCTATATATCATACTCAGACATCAGAGACCCTGACTTGGCTTGAAGAAATACATCTCAGCTACTGATACCACTTTATATCTTTGCTTGCATCTGAAAATATGGACACCAAGAATCATCAGGCACGTGAGGAACTCTGACAGCACCAAAGAAAGTCATATAGAACAGGAGAGTTAACCTTGCTCTCCTGCAGGTGTGAAGAATGCTGCCACTCAGATGGCGGCAGATGCAACAAAGACAAGGCTGAACCCAGAAGCTCATAAGGAATCCAGAAAAGTGAAAATTATCCTCATATCAGGTGTTGCACTCATTACAAAGAAAAATCACTTAAGATAAAGAAATGATCAGTTCATAGAAATAAAAAATTTTAGGTAAGATATTCAATAGATAGGCTGAAATTCAAGCCTATTTTACCTAATTCAAGAAATTGACCGAGTCCTAGTGAGGGATGCTTTGAAACATGTCACGAATCCTTGTGACATTTCAGAATCTAGTAACAAACAAAATTCTAAAAGCAGCTTGAAGAGGAAGATGGGATACCCTCAAAGGAGCAAGGATCAGATTGGCATCTGGTATCTGTGACTCTGGAAGAGAAAAGACAATGAAAACTTTTTTGCAGTAAAGGTACTGAGGGCAAAGGGCATTCGAGCCTGCCTTGCATACCTAGGCAAGTCAAGGATGAGAACAAAATAACGGTATTTTGAGGCTTGCAAGAATTTGTAGTTTGCATTTGTGAACCCTGTCTGACTACCAGAGAATATATCTATAGAGACCAAATATACATGAGAAAAAAATAAATGCTGCAAAAATTTGTTGCAAAAAGCAA
The DNA here is from genome assembly GCF_910594005.1 of Cervus elaphus. NCBI lineage: Eukaryota > Metazoa > Chordata > Mammalia > Artiodactyla > Cervidae > Cervus > Cervus elaphus. The sequence continues at coordinate 21,807,051 of NC_057830.1, forward strand.
CAAAAATCCTATTTTTTTTTTTTTTTAACTACTAAACAAGGGAATGTTTTTAAAAAATTATTTTTAAGATAGTATTAACCTGTAGGCAGGTCGGGAAGCAACAGTTAGAACTGGACAGGGAAAAACAGACTGGTTCCAAATAGGAAAAGGAGTATGTCAAGGCTGTATATTGTCACCCTGCTTATTTAACTTCTATGCAGAGTACATCATGAGAAACGCTGGGCTGGAAGAAGCACAAGCTGTAATCAAGATTGCCAGGAGAAATATCAATAACCTCAGATATGCAGATGACACCACCCTTATGGCAGAAAGCGAAGAGGAACTAAAGAGCCTCTTGATGAAAGTGAAAGAGGAGAGTGAAAAGGTTGGCTCTTAAAGCTCAACATTCAGAAAATGAAGATTATGGCATCCGGTCCCATCACTTCATGGCAAATAGATGGGGAAACAGCGGCTGACTTTGGTTTTTTTTGGACTCCAAAATCACTGCAGATGGTGATTGCAGCCATGAAATTAAAAGACTCTTACTCCTTGGAAGGAAAGTTATGACCAACCTAGACAGCATATTGAAAAGCAGAGACATCACTTTGACAACAAAGGTCCGTCTAGTCAAGGCTATGGTTTTTCCAGTAGTCATGTATGCATGTGAGACTTGGACTATAAAGAAAGCTGAGCACTGAAGAATAGATGCTTTTGAACTGTGGTGTTGGAGAAGAGTCTTGAGAATCCCTTGGACTGCTAGGAGATCCAACCAGTCCATCCTAAAGGAGATCAGTCCTGGGTGTTCTTTGGAAGGACTGATGTTGAAGCTGAAACTCCAATACTTTGGCCATCTGATGCGAAGGGCTGACTCATTTGAAAAGACCCTGATACTGGGAAAGATTGAGGGCAGGAGGAGAAGGGGACGACAAAGGATGAGATGATTGGATGGCGTCACTGACTCAATGGACATGGGTTTGGGTGGACTCCGGGAGGTGGTGATGGAAAGGGAGGCCTGGCATGCTGCGGTTCATGGGGTCGCAAAGAGTCGGATACGACTGAGCCACTGAACTGAATTGAGCAAGATTAATAATAGTTTGGAACAAAAGACTAAATTTCTGGTGGTGTGGTGAACGTGGCCAGGAAAGGGTTACTAAGGTGTTCGTTTTTTAATTTTTTTCCTTTTTTTTTTTCCTGTTTTTTTTTTGGTTATTTTTTGTCTTGCTTGGATTTTAATTGTGTACCTTAGTAGAAAATTGTAAGCTTAATAAGAAGATTATTTGTATTTTTTTGACCGTGCCATACGGCTTTCAGGAAGTTCCACTAACCAGGGAGTAACCCAGGCATATTATTACCACATATTATGTAACAAAAGCTGATTAAAATTCCCTTAAAGAAATTGAGAAAATAAAATCCATGCAAAAAAGGAAGGGTCATGTTTCTTCAGAACTAAAGGATATAGCAACCACTCTGAATAGTGCTGCTTGCTAGCTAGATTTGAGTCCCTCGTGTTGTTCCGAAGAGGGAAGAGAGTCTTGTGTACTTCCACTGGAGGTGACCAGGATGAAAACTGCTTGTTCTGAAATGTGAGTAAAAAGAGCCTCATGCAGCTCCCTCTTCAGAAGCAACTGCACGTTACAGAAGAATGCCACTCGTGAGTGAGGAAGGATGAATGACTGAACTGCTCTGAGTCTTCCGGTTGCCCTTTTCTGCTATCAGTTGCTAAGTGTATATTGGTTTTTTTTTTTGCGAATCATGGTAGTAGAAAATTTCATGCCTCTGAATCTAGGATAGACTCTTCTGTTTGTAGTCAGTGTTTTCCAAAGAAACAGCACCAATGGTGTGTGCACAGAGAGATTGGAGATCCAGGGAAGAGCTGATACTAATACCTTCAGCTCATTGGATGAGACTCACCTATGTTATGGATGGCAGTCTATCTGCTGATTTACATGTTAGTTTCATGTAGAAAAATACCTTCACAGAAAACATTTAGAGTAATGTTTGACTAGGTGTCTTAGTACTGTGGCCCAGACAACTTGACACATTAAGATTAATCATCACACTGGTGAAGATGCTACATTTGCTTATAATTTTGGTAGTAATAATAGAATGTCTATGAATTATAAAATGGTGCATATGACTGAATTCTTTCTTCAGTGAGTTCTGGGGACCAACCTCTGCCTTTGCTTTGAAGAAAACCTGATCTTGTACACAGGATGAATCACAAGGACTTTTTCCTAAAGATCAAAAGAAGATAGGTAATTGTCTATTTGAAGAAAAATGTAATGCTTGAAAAGATACCTGTATTCTAAAGAAGAAATATAGTCTTCACAGCCATATATCCCTACAGAGGGCCAGTTGGATGTAGTGGCCCATTTTCAGGGATTATGAAGAGGTCTTGAGTTCATTTTTAGCTTTGAGTATTAGTAGTAGTTACAAGTTACTGACTGATAGTATGTTAGTAAGGCTTTTCTCTCCACTAAGTTTTATACTGCAGTCTTTTAAAGTTAACCAGTCTTTACTTATTTTAGGTTATATAGATCGGTTCCTTACCATGAACAGTATTGAATTTAGCTCCCGCTTCTCTGCTTCCTCTCCCTTTAATATAAGGTGCTCTGTTCCAAGTCACACTCTTTTGTTTAGCGAACTCCTCTTTACAGGTATTCTTCTTCCCTTCCCCTTGGCAGAGTGGTGTTAACTCTATTGTCAAAGCAGACAATAGTTACATATTGCTGTATTTCTCTTTTCCCTGTGTTTGTTCTGCAGTAAGAGATGCTCACTGCTTACTGTCAGCTCTGTGCTGAAAGCTTTCTTAGCATTCTTGATTATCTGAAACTGTCCTATACAGTGGTCCCTTGGTATCTGGGGTGGATTGATTCTAGGACCCTTGACACCATACCAAAATCCACGGATGCTCAAGTCCATTATATAAAATGGCCTAGTATTTGCACATAACATCCACACACATCCTCCTGTATACTTCAAATCATCTCTAGATTACTCATAATACCTAATACAGAGTAAATACTGTGTAAATGGTTGTAAATACAATGTAGATGATATGTAAATTGTTGCCTGCATGTGGCAAATTCAAGCTTCGCTTTTTGGAACTTTGTTTTTCTGTCCACATTTGGTTGAATCTGAGGATGTGGAACCCATGGATAATGGATAGCCAACTGTTAACTTCTTCAGGAAGCATCTGTAAGAACAATATTTCTCAAGTTCTTATTTGTTCACAGTTTTATCTGTATACTTTTACTTGGATGATAGTATAGAATTCTTGGCTGACTTGGAAATCATCGCCTCACATTTTCTTTCCTGAGAACTTGAAAGTTCATCACTCTGTTACCTGGTGGCACACAGGGTCACTGTCATATTGTGATTTGCTTTTCCTTACAAGTGATGCAGTTCTTTTGCTTGGATGCCCAGGAGGTATTATTTTCCTTAAAGTTTGTTTTACTGGATGTCTTAGCATCAGTAGTTCTGTGTCAGTTTCACCAGGGATGTGTTTGTACATTTCAGTCTTTCATTTCAGGATATTTTTCTTGAATTATTTAGCATTTTTTTCTGCTCCTTTGATTTTAGCTATTTGGTGATTCTGTTATATAGAAGTTGGAATTTCATATCTGTTCCCATCTGTCTCTTTTTTTTTTATTATCTATTTTCCTTAAATGGACATGAATTTGATCAAACTCTGGGAGATAGTGGAGGACAGAGGAGTCTGATGTGCTGCAGTCTGTGGGATTGCAGAGTTGGACACGACTTAATGACCGAAAGACAACAGTTTTCCTTAAATGCCCCTTGGTGTCAATTTCTTCCATGTTGCTCTAGTCTAGTCTTCATTTCTGAAAAGATTTCAAATTGCTGCTTGTTTCTTGACTGTGTCTGATTTTTCTTGCATCTTCTCTCGTGTGGCTGCCTCTCATCTGGGCTCTTCTGTTTCTGATGTAAGTTCCTCTTTCATGGCCTTTGTGTGTGCACAATGTTAGGTGATAGTTTCCCTCTACCCTGTGGACATACTCTTGGGTTTGCTTCCATTGTCCGTTGTTGCCACCATGGTCCTCTCCTGAGACTTGTCCGTGGGAAGGGGTGACACTGTACCAGGAGAGCTGTCCGTGCTGCAGAGCGCTTCAGTATTCCCACAGCACACTAGTACACTTCTGTGTGGTCCTCTCTGTGTTACCTGTTGAGGTCTGCCCAGCACCTGAACCTCCTCTTTCCTCTATCCCTGGGCCTCGTCCTATTCAGGGTGTTATTCTCAGCTTGTGACCTCAGTGCCTGGTTCTGCCTTTCCTGGAAGGCCTTTTGGCTGGCTGTGTGCAAAGCCTTAAGTGCTGGGGCAGACACAGTGTCTTCTGGTCTCATGGTCTCGTAATCCTGTGAATCCTTTTACAGTCCAACTGGAGAAGTTTTCCTTCTGAGATGTTCCCCAAATGGTGTTCCCTGTCTTGCTTAGGTAAAGGATTGTGTCAACTGATTATAGACCTCATTAAGGCAGTTTTAATGGTTTGCTGTAACCTGTTTTCTCTGTTTCACAAACCCAGTAAGTTTACCAAGCTGGTCTACTTCAAATATATACAACTGTAATTTTAAATATTACATCCTATAATAAATTGCTTGTTTTTTTAAGGTACGTTTGTATCTATGCCATTTAGCAGAAAAGCAATTCTCATCTGCTCTCTAAATTTTTTTCATTCTTGGCATATAGCAGCATCCATGTGCCAGCATGGCTTCGGCCTTCAGCTTACATTCAAGCCAAGTCTTGTCCCTTGTCTTTGGATTGCTCCGTGAAATGAAGGTTTTTTTTTCCCCTGACATCAAGAGCCAGGTGTATTATTTGTAAACATTGTATGTGGGTTTTTCAGTTGCTTGTAACCGATGAATGTCACTTGAATAATTTTCAGTATTACATTATTTGCTGCAGATTTAAGGGTTGAAGGTTGTGTGCTTTCTAGAGAAGTAATGATGGTAAAAATGCATGAACATAAGCCAGCCTGGACGTAGTTTAAGAAAAAGCTAAATGTCTAGTTTATTCCTATTGTTTAAGCCAGTGGGAATAAAGTTGTGTGGGCATAAGAATGGGTGAAATTGAATAGTTATTTCATTTTGACAAGAAATGGATTTCTGTTTCATAAAGCCATATGCACATGCAGTTATATCATGTAGTCAGCCCTTGTCTTTCTTTGACTAATTTGGATAACTGTACATTGATTGAATTAAAAGAAACTCAGAAAGCTGAAAACTGATGCTTAATTTTAGGGCTAGTCCTGTGTTTTTCTGCCTCCACACTCAAGGCGCACAGGAAGCTCCTATTGCCTGAAGTGGGCCCCTGTGAGGCGCCGCTGCACGGCTGCGGGACTGGGGCATGGCTGGCTGGAGCCACCTGAGCCCTGGGTGTGGCAGCGTTAGCCTGCACAGGCCCGGGACCATTTCTGATGAGAGCATGCTGGCTAGCAGTAGTTGTGTTGGTAGGAGTGCATACTTTGAGAAGATACCTTACGTGTGTGTATGTGTGAATACAGAAAACATCGGAGCAGTGTGGGACCAAGCAAGCCTGTTTCCCAGCCTCGGCGGAACATCGTAGGCTGCAGGATTCAGCATGGGTGGAAGGAGGGGAATGGCCCTGTCACCCAGTGGAAAGGAACCGTTCTGGACCAGGTGCCTGTAAACCCTTCTTTGTATCTTATAAAATACGATGGATTTGACTGTGTTTATGGACTAGAACTTAATAAAGATGAAAGAGTTTCTGCGCTTGAAGTCCTCCCTGATAGAGTTGGTAAGTTCTCTTTACTATTTGTGCATTATATGCTTTAAAAAGGATTTCTGAAATGGATGCTTTTTGATTATTTGCATTACTGATATTTGTCTTTTTATTGGCGTATAAGCACTTCTGATACATATTTAAATCAGTCACCTAAGACCATAAAAACTGCTGAGCAGATGTCCTGAGACCACAGTTCAAAGGAACTATGAGGGATATAAAGATGTATAAAATTGTTCCCTAAGAAGTTGACAATCTAATAATTTCTAATATGATTATTTCCCACGTTTTGCTCACAGTTTATCTGGACTCTGATGGGTAAGAGTATTTCTCATTAGCTCAAATATTCAGTGTACTTATTTCATCATATAATAGCTAAGAAAAATTTCATGTGTTTATTTTAGAATCTTTTAGGTGAAGTGTATCTTTCATTGTGTATTTTTACAAAAGTGATCATTGTAAAATTTAAGCAACCAATGCATGTGAATTTTATTATATTTTTAAGGGTTTGTTTTGCAAGGTTTGTGGGAAATGAATGGCTTTTTTTCTTTTTTTTAAATGACAGCCTCAGTTTATTTTTTATATATACAAATGGTCATAGGAGCTATGAATGACTTTAAATGTCATATGAATCAGTTTTGCCTTGCATACCTTAAGCATAATGACTGGTTTTATTTTTAAGAATAAAATAAACTAGGTTTTATTTTTAAGATCAATAGAATACTCCCAAATTAATGTTCCTTTCTTCGGAGTATTTGCATTTTCACAGTGATGCTGCCTGAATCTGGTTTATGTTTTTGTAACTGTCCTTTGAAAGCCTGTATTTTTACAAATATAGCTTCAGCAGCTCTGTACTTGGAGGATAGAATTTTGGAATCAGATTGTCAAGCGAAGACGCTTACCAGTCCCCGTCCCTTTGTTTTTACCCTTGTGTTCCTGGAACAGTGCTTCCCCATCAGGTTAAGTTTGGCAGAGCAGCAAGTTACTTTTTAATCTTCACTTTAGATAGCATATATTGTCTTTACTCATCCTGTATAAATACAGTTCAGCTTTCACAGAAGTCTTTCTTAAAATTTGTGTTTTTAACTATAAGTAACTAATTGTGCAATAGTAAATCTTTGGCATTTTAAACTTTATCTCTTTTCAGTGTGACTGAACACACTGTTCCTTATGAGGCATGTCCTCTTTCCTCTTGATCTTGAGAGCAGTCCATTTCCCACATTAGAAACTAACATAGAAGAATCTTCCCTTCAGGGCTTAAAAAGTATCCTCACCTTTATATCAATTATTTTTGCTCATTAATTATCATAATTCTTTTTCTGACTCCTTCAAGGGCAAGACTGCTAGCTTATTTGAGATTTTACTGTATTCTGCCACATGACCTGTATTAGTTCTTTAGTCATCATAGAGCAGAAAAAACTTAGCTTGTTTTACCAAACCAAGATACCCAGAAATATATGAGTGTCTCTGGTGATGAGATTTAGGGTCTCTTAATGTTTTTCTTTCTAGTTATGGGCCATTTCAGTTTCCATCAATAGACATGGATTGCTTTTGTAAGCAGAAAAAGGAAATCCAAAGGCCTATGTGCAAAACCAGCAGTATGTTATATGAGTAACATAATTATCAGTTAATTATAGTATTCCCTGTGATACTTAATTCTGAAAAGTTATTTGGACTTCATCTATATTCCCTGTAGAAAGAAAATGGTTTTTCCTAATTTGCTTTAGGCAGTACATGTAAGTTAGTTTTGTTTTCCTTAACCTTAAGCTAAAGGTGAGAGAAAGTGACATCACAGAGTACTGATTCCCAAAGCATGGTCTGGGGACTGTTAAGGTTCCCTGAAGCATATTCATGTGCCTTATGAGATCAAAATTCATAATAATATTAAGGTATAATTTGCCTTTATCACTCTCATCCTTTCACAGTTATTTACTGAGGTTTCCCACTATTTGGAAGATCTGCATAGCTCAGTGAATATATTTTTGATACGAACAGTGTATGATGTTACCAAATCATGTATTGATGAAAGATCCATTCAAAGACAACAGGGTTTTTTTTTGTTGTGGTAAAAACACAAAACATTAAATTTACTACCATAACTGTTTTCAAGTGTACAGTTCGGAGGTGTTAAGTATATTCACACTGTTATGGAATAGATTTCCAAATTCTTTTATTTTGCAATTCTTTCCCCATTAAGCAACTCATTTTCCCCCTCCCACCAGCCCCCCTGTACCCACCATCCTGTTTCTGTGAATTTGATAACTTTAGGTACATCATAAGTAGAATCATGTGGTATTGCTTTTTGTGACTAGATTCTTTCCCTTAGCATAGCATCCTCAAGGTTCGTTCATGTTGTGGTATGTGACAGGATTTCCTTCCTTTCTAAGGCTGAGTAATATTCCATTGTATGTGTATACCATATTTTTCCCCATTCGTCCCTGATTGGACTCTTGGTGGGTTCCTTCTACCGTGGCTATTGTGGATAGTGCTGCTATGACATGCGTGTACAAATATCTCTTCAAGCCCTGCTTTCAGTTCTTTTGGGCATTTACCCTGAAGTGGAATCATATGGTAATTTTGTTTAAATTTTTGAGGTGCTTGTATACATGCTGTTTTTCCATAGTGTTCATTAACATTTTACAGTCCCACCAACAGTGCATAAGGATTTCAGTTTCTTCACCAACATTTGTTATTTTCTGTTGGTTTTGATTTGAATTTTTTTTTTTGATGATTAGTGATGCTAAGCATCTTTTTATATGCTTTTTGACCATTCATATGTCGTCTTTGCAGAAATACCTATTCCTTTGCCCACATTTTTGATTAGGTTATTTCAATTTGTTTTGTTCATTGCAGAGTTATAGGAATTCTTTATGTATTATGCAGATGAATTTTAATTTAATAGTTTGACAGAAGTTTATTGATGATTTCAGGTTCTACAGTGCAATTAACCTTTAAGGAAAGCCAAGACTTGATGAGTTTTGATGTGATATCAGAGAAGAATATCTAGAATTATTTGAAAGACTAATAAAATACTTTTTCAACAGCATATCTTTGTGATTTTACACGTCAACTAAAAGTACATGCAAAAAAGATTGAATATTGAAACAGATACGAGTCTAGCTGCCTGTTTCTAAAGCTAGATATGTATTAAAATTTTGTTAGAAAATAGTTATTTTTCCTTAAAAATGTATTTCTGTGGGTATCTTAAAATATCTTAAATGCATCATTTATAATTTTTAAAATATTTATCATCCATATAAACAAATACTCAGAAATTTTAGGATTCCTGAGATCAGAAAGTTAGATACCTTCTGATTTGAAGAAATTGGTGGGATTTTGCTTTAGTGTTGTGCAGCAGAGAATCTGTTACTTTTGGTAATTATTGCACATGTAAATGAAACTACCATTTGTGTTTAGAGTGTCTTTCTGATAAAATTAAATAGTGCAATATCTTTAAACAAAAATAGCCCTCATGAATGAGATAGAAGTGCCTTTTTTTTCTTAAAGAATTATCTGAAATATGAAGAACGGAGAAATCTTAACATCAATAGGCTCCTTCATAATTTTCCCAGTACTAAAAAAGAAAAGCTTGTTATTTTTCACCTGTGTTCCTAATGTCAATCTAGAACAACCTACTTTTCCTCTGAAATAATTAATTCACACAGCAGTGTTGAACCCCTGTGATCACATTATTGAAAATAAGGTGGGAAAGGTCTTTGCTGTCATCACTGTGTAGTGTAAAAGCAAGTAAACAAACGTGTAAAACAAGATGATTATAGATAGTGGTGAATGTCTTTAAGAAATAAAACTCAGGTGCTGGAGCAGTGAGGCGCTTTTCATAACATGGTCCTGGGGAGCCTCAGGGTGGACACCTGCTCAGGAAGAGCCATCCCCTGAGGATGTGAGTGCCATGGTCAGCCCAAGGGCATCCCAGAAAAAGATGCCCATGCTGCTGAGGTATAGGTAGTAGGAGGAAGGTGACAGAGTAGGACGGCAGAGGACCAGCAGGGAATGATGGCTTTGGAATGATGGGTGGAATGAGGGGCTTTGGCTCTGGAGAAACAGTTTGTTATTCAGATTATTAAAGGAAAATGCTGGAGTATTTTAAGCAAATGATTGACATAATCTGGTATAACTGCCACAAATACCACTCTGATTACTGTAAAAAATAGATTGTAGGGGCAAGAGTGAAAACCTATGCCTTGAAGGTTAATATCTTGATTTTAATAAATGATCATTTTGTAAATGTAAAGGGAAGGTGGGTAAAAGTTATATAGGGACAATACTAATTTTGGAACTCTTCTGTAAGTCTATAATTATTAATAATTTTAAAATAATTATTAAATTGTAACCAAAATACTTTATACCTTGAAATAAACAACTAAAATTTTTAATTAAATACAGTACCAAGAGCAGATGAATTCAGAGAAAGAAAAACAGATGCTCTCAGTAACATGACTTTGGGGCATAGTAATTCCATGGAATCCATCCTAGGCTGCATCAGTAATGTGAATTTGGTGATTGTCCTTCGTACAGCCCTCCACGTGATTCTGAAGCCTGATGGTGTATTTCAGAATCACTTCTTTGAATAAGTTCAGTCTTGACAGTGCATACTTTGTAAACCGTTGTTTGCTTTTTTTGTCCCTAGCAACATCTCGAATCAGTGATGCGCACCTAGCTGACACAATGATTGGCAAAGCAGTGGAGCACATGTTTGAGACAGAGGACGGCTCTAAAGACGAGTGGAGGGGAATGGTCTTAGCACGCGCCCCTATCATGAACACATGGTTTTACATCACTTATGAAAAAGATCCTGTCTTATACATGTACCAGCTCTTAGATGATTATAAAGAAGGCGACCTTCGCATTATGCCCGATTCTAGTAAGTATAAATTGACAGCTTTTACTTTTGATACTTCAGAAGGAATTTGAATTTCAAAACAAGGTCTTTGATTAATTTTTATGGAGATACATTTAAAATTTTTAATTATTAGGGATAAGTGATCATTTTAGTTAGGCTGTAAAATTATTCACACTCTTGCCAAGAATATTTTCCTTTCTCTGTTCTGAACTTTGGATTTTTATATGAACAGAATATATAATATGGGGTCCTTTGTGACTGGCTTCTCTCACTCAGCTTAGAGTTTTTAAGACTCATCCATGTTGTAGTGTGTGTCCATACTTCATTTCTTTTAATGCCCAAGTACAACTCCATTGAATAGATACACTATATTTTGTTTGTTCATTCATCTCTGGACTTGCCTTTTTGAATCTAGCCATCCTGGTGGTAGTAAAATGATACCTCATTGTGGTTTTGGTTTTCATTTTTTTGATGACTAAAGTTGTCAAGTATCTTTTCATGTGTTACTGGGCTTTTGTGTGTCTTGTTTGGAGAAATCTATTCATGGCCTTGGCCTGTAGTTTCAGTTATGCTGTCTTTCTGTTACTGAGTTAAGAGTCAGTAGTCTAGGTACAAGTCTCTTGTCAGATACATGATTTGCAGATACTTTATTTTATTCTCAGAGTTGTCTTTTTACTTTCTTGATAGCCTTCTTTGAAGTACAAAAGTTTTAAATTTTATGACATCCAATTTGTCTATTTTCCTTACTGTTGCTTATGCTTTTGGAGTCATATCTAATAATCCCTTGCCAAGTCCAGGGTTATAAAGATTTACTTCATGTCTTTTAGAAGCCTTGTATATGTTGGTCTTTAATTCTTACTTGGATCTTTGATACATTTTGAGTTACTTTTTGTTTATGATGTGATGTCAGGTCCAACTTCATTCTTTAAGTTTTAAAATCAAGAAGTGAGAATGTTCCTCCCTTTCTTTCAGAATTTTTTTGGCTGTTCTTTGCAATTTCATACAAATTTTAGAATCAGCTTGTTGGTTTCTGCAAAGAAGTCAGCCGACTTTGTGTCAGGTATCTCCTGGTCAGTTTGGCATGAGGGTATTGCCATCTTAACAATGTTAAGCTATTGACCCATGAGCGTGGGATGTTTTTTCATTCATTGAGGGATTTTTTTTTTTCCTGTGAATAATGTTTTGTAGTTTTCTAAATTTTGCACTTTTTAAATGTATTTCTAAGTATTTCATTCTTTTTGATGCTGTTGTGACTAGACTTATTTTCTTAATTTCACTTTTAGGTGAGTCTTTTTTTTAACTACTCAATAGCTTTTCCTCAAACACATGAAGTCTTGGCCTTAGACATATGTGGCTGATAGACAGTGGGTATATTAGCAGTGTGATATCTTCTCTTCGTTTTTGTGTCTTTTTTTTTTTTTTGAGCTCTCCCTGTGAACATGCTGCTCAGTGAACCCACTCATGGTCATCTGGCCCTGATTTCAGCCTTCTTAGAGTTTTTCTTTTTAGTTTTTGTGTATTTGTTATAAATGTATAATGCAAAGTGTTTATATAGGCAAGAATTTACTAATGAGAGCATTCCTTAAAAGCTTTTCTCCAACCTATATGAAATTTTTAACATTTTTGTAGAGAAATGTCTAAAGCAGGTACTATTGACTTGATAATAGAAAGTATGGGGTCGTTTGCACTTTACCCATTGCCTGTACCGACCATGTCTTTATCCTCTCACTCCTTTCTTTTGAGTGGTATGAAAGTTTATTTGCTGTTAGAATCCGTGATGATGTTCTGATACAAAGAGCTCTATGGTGGTCTTTGTTTGAGTCTCTTGCTTCTTCATCATGTTTACTATAAAACGTATAGCAGTCATGTATATGGGATTTCTTCATCCACATGAGGTGCCATGAAAGTGTGGTGTGGTATGATGCTGCTACTTGATGGAAGAGCGCTATTAAAGAAGAATTCAGTTTAGATTTCCTCTTTATTCCTCCAGGACTGATAACATGCTCATGTGGATTATTTGTATTATGTGAGATCAGAATTGCAGGTTTCGGATTATATCATTCAGTGAGAGAATTTATTATAATCAAAGAGCAAACTGCTGTTAATGTAAATAAAAGATATGGTCCAGACCAAGATACATGTGGAAGTTAAAAGGCACACTGCTAACTAGTGTGTCAAGATGACTGGCATAAGCATGGACAACCAGGATACCTGGTCTTACTACTTGAAGGCTCTCTGTTGCTCCGAAGGAAAGAGTTTGAGTTACTTGGGACCTGTAAGGGGTTTCTTAAAATAGAAAAATATATCTACCTAAAGAAACAAAAGACCTATATATAGAAAACTGTAAAACACTGGTGAAAGAAATCAAAGAGGACACAAATAGATGGAGAAATATACCGTGTTCATGGATCGGAAGAATCAATATAGTGAAAATGAGTATACTACCCAAAACAATATATAGATTCAATGCAATCCCTATCAGGCGACCAACGGTATTTTTCAGAGAACTAGAACAAATAATTTCACAATTTGTATGGAAATACAAAAAACCTTGAATAGCCAAAGCAACTTGAGAAAGAAGAATGGAACTAGAGGAATCAACCTGCCTGACTTCAGACTCTACTACAAAGCCATAGTCATCAAGACAGTATGGTACTGGCACAAAGACAGAAATATAGATCAGTGGAACAAAATAGAAAGCCCAGAGATAAATCCACGCACCTGGGGACACCTTATCTTTGACAAAGGAGGCAAGAATATACAATGGAGAAGAGACAATCTCTTTAACAAGTGGTGCTGGGAAAACTGGTCAACCACTTGGTGCTGGGAAAACTGGTCAACCACTTGTAAAAGAATGAAACTAGAATACTTTCTAACACCATACACAAAAATAAACTCAAAATGGATTAAAGATCTAAATGTAAGACCAGAAGTTCTTTAAACTCCTAGAGGAGAACATAGGCAAAACACTCTCTGACGTAAACCACAGCAGGATCCTCTATGACCCACCTCCCAGAATATTGGAAATAAAAGCAAAAATAAACAAATGGGACCTAATGAAACTTAAAAGCTTTTGCACAACAAAGGAAACTATAAGCAAGGTGAAAAGACAGCCTTCAGAATGGGAGAAAATAATAGCAAATGAAGCAACAAAGAATTAATCTCAGAAATATACGAGCAACTCCTGCAGCTCAATTCCAGAAAAATAAAAGACCAAATCAAAGAGTAGGCCAAAGAACTAAACAGACATTTCTTCAAAGAAGACATACAGATGGCTAACAAACACATCTAAAGATGCTCAACATCACTCATTATTAGAGAAATGCAAATCAAAACAACAATGAGGTACCACTTCACGCCAGTCAGGATGGCTGCTATCCAAAAGTCTACAAGCAATAAATGCTGGAGAGGGTGTGGAGAAAAGGGAACCCTCTTACACTGTTGGTGGGAATGCAAACTAGTACAGCCACTATGGAAAACAGTGTGGAGATTCCTTAAAAAACTGGAAATAGAACTACCATATGACCCAGCAATCCCACTCCTGGGCATACACACCGAGGAAACCAGATCTGAAAGAGACACGTGTACCCCGGTGTTCATTGCAGCACGGTTCATAATAGCCTGGACATGGAAGCAACCTAGATGTCCATCAGCAGATGAATGGATAAGAAAGCTGTGGTACATATACACCATGGAATATTACTCAGCCATTAAAAAGAATACATTTGAATCAGTTCTAATGAGGTGGATGAAACTAGAGCCTATCATACAGAGTGAAGTAAGCCAGAAAGAAAAACACCAATACAGTATACTAACGCATATATATGGAATTTAGAAAGATGGTAACAGTAATGCTATATGCAAGACAGAAAAAGAGACACAGATGTATTGAACAGTCTTTTGGACTCTGGGAGAGGGTGAGGGTGGGATAATATGGGAGAATGGCATTGAAACTTGTATATTATCATATGTGAAACGAATCGCCAGTCCAGGTTTGATGCATGACACAGGGTGCTTGGGGCTGGGGCACTGGGATGACCCAGAGGGATGGGATGGGGAGGAAAGTGGGAGGGGGGAACACATGTACACCTCTGGTGGATTCATGTCAGTGTATGGTAAAGCCAACAAAATATTGTAAAGTAAAATAAATAAATAAATTAAAAAAAAAAGAAATGTAACTGCCTAGCACCATCCATCCTCTTGCCAATCTCTTCTCCCCTTTGTACATTATTTCTTCGTTGTTGACAGTGATAATATGCTCTGATTTTTACATGTTTTCCTAGAATTTACAGAGTTATTGTTAGGTCATAGGGTGAGCAATGTTTTCCAACACTCAGATTTTCTTAGGGACTTTTAAAAAAAGTTCAGGTGCCCCATCTATCCTCCGAGATTCAGTTGAGTTCACCTAGCACCTATTTTTATAGCATGAGAAATCTCTTATTTTGAAACTGGGTTAGGAGGACCATGTGTAATGAGATGAAGTTGAGGGAAAAAAGCTTTAAGGAATCTCAAGATAAGGTAGGGATTCTTAGGCATTTTAAGTGTGTAGTACATTCTCAGTAATCCCAATAGGCATTGTCTCCTTTAAAATCATTTCAAAGTAAAGCAAGGCTTTTCTTTTACTGAAAAGAATTAGATTTATTATTTATTTTTGGCTGCATCAGGCCTTAGTTGTGGCATGCGAGATATTCCTTGTGAAATGTGCAGGCCTCTCTCTGGTTGTGGTGTGCAAGCTCCAGAGCCCATGTCTCTAGTTGCAGCACCCATGGGCTTTAGTTGTCTTCTGACTTGTGGATCTTTGTTGCCTGACCAGAGATCAAACCCACATCCCCTGCATTGGAAGATGGATTCTCAACCACTAGACCACGAGGGAAATCACCAATGCAGACTTATTTTTTAAGAAGTTATAAAATACAACATTATAAATCAACTATATGTCAATACATTTTTTTTTTTTTTTAAAGAAAGGTGTTATTATAGTTGGCAACTAAACAACTTGGGAGTTGAGGCGGGGAACTGATCCCTCTGAGCAGTTGAAAATTTGCATATAACTTATGGGCAGCCCTTCCATTTCTGTGGTTCCTCTGTATCCATGGATTGAACCAATTGCAGATCTCTTTACTGTTGGAAAAAATCCCGGTATAAGTAAACCCATACCAAACTCCTGTTGTTCAAGGGTGAACTGTATTTCGTTTTTTCTTGACCTTTTCCTTCTTTTAGTCCTTATTACTTCATTAGGTAATTATAGCTATAATTAAATATGAGCCAGAGGAATTTCTATTTATGATTTTTGGAATTGTTTACATATCTAGATTTTTGTAAATGAAGTTTTATTGGCATGTAGTCACACCATTCATTTATGTATCATCTGTGGTTATTTTCACACAGAGAGATACAGCTGAGTAGTTGGTACAGAGACCATATGGCTTCAAGCCTGAAATATTTATTGTTTGGCCATTGAAGAAAAAGTTTGCTGACTCTTGGTCTAGAAAATCAGATGAATGCAGGATATTAAAAACATTTTTAAAAAATATTAAAATATGTGAGTTGGTGTGTATCTAAAAACTAACTTTAAATTCTTTTTTTTTCTCCCCCCTTTTAATATAGATGATTCACCTCCAGCAGAAAGGGAACCGGGAGAAGTTGTGGACAGCCTGGTGGGCAAACAAGTGGAATATGCCAAAGAAGATGGCTCTAAAAGGACTGGCATGGTCATTCATCAAGTAGAAGCCAAACCGTCTGTCTATTTCATCAAGTTTGATGATGATTTCCATATTTATGTCTACGATTTGGTGAAAACATCCTAGATGTCATCACGAACTTTACCAAATTTGTGGAACTATTAAATGTATAATTTGTAGACATAAAGACTTGATTGCTTTCCAGTTTAATGAAAGCTTAAATGTCCCTGCGAACCCACAATCTCTGCCAGCAGAACTGGTTTTGTTCTGAATCGTACAGATTTATGTGAACACAAAGCATTTTGTGTAAGGAACTCCTTCCTCTTAAAAGAAGTCTGTCTGTTTGGAAGGGAGTTACAGGCAAGTCTGGTAAAAGTTAAGCTAGTATCATAGTCATTTAAAACTGTAATAGATCTTATCCATTTTCCCCTTCACTCTTAACACACTCTGCTGCCACAATGCAAGCATAGTTTGGTTGCATTTTTGTTACTGCCTTTTTTTTTTTTTTTTAAGATATATATGTATGTATATCTATCTACCTATCTATATCTGTGTGTATACATATATAATATATATATACACACACACAGATCTGTGTACACACACACACACACACATACACACACTTCATTGGCAGTTCTTTCTTTGTGGATTGAGGTAGGAGTTAAATAATTGTCTCCAGTTTAACAGGAGTGCTTGACTTTATATCACTGCTGTTTATTTAAAAATTAAAACTGGGCACAGGAAGAACATGGGGACATTCAGCTTGTGTTGAAAGTCAGAAGTTCAGAGCACCATTTCAATCCAGAGGCTTTAAATTGTAAATTCAAACATGAATCACTTGTGGATGTTTAATGACCCACATTAGAATTTACAAAGCAATTAGAAATCTAGGTAAAAGGCTGCCTTTAATTTTAAGCTTTGTACATTTTTTGTTTACATATTTTTTTTTTTTAATCTTAAATACTTTTTTAAAGCAAAGCCCAGGTACTTGGTCCACATTGTGTAATACAGGTGTATTTTGGATGATGCATTTGGTCCACTATTTGTACAAATTAGTAGTCTGGGTTTTAGTACATGGATTTAAAAGGCAACAGTATATCAGTGGTTTATGTGTATTTGGTAAGTTCCTGGAAGAACATAGTACTTTTATATTAGAAATGTAAGACTGGCATTATTGTCTTTTACCAAGTTCTCTCGGATCCCTTTGTTATTATTACCATTATTACTGGTGTATGATTATGGTCAGAAGTCTTCTCCCCCTTGACTTTCCCTCTCAAAGAATGTCTAGACAATTAACAGCTTAAATTCCTGACACCTTTTTTGGTGCTGTATGTTCTTGCTCATGGTGTGCTGATACTGTGGATTCATTCCGTTTGGTGGGTCCTGCCGCATCAGGGTCGGTCGCCTGCACTGGCTTGTGGGTGTGACTGATCGCAGCCCTTAGCCGTTGAAACCTTCCCTGCAAGGCTGTTTGAACTAAAATAGAACCACAAAAGTGGTTCGTTTAGCAGCAAAACGTCAGCCTCTCACTTTGTTTTGGATGATCCCTGGCAGTTTGAAAGCTGACGGGGAGAAAGATGGTTTGTGAAACCAGTCTTGTAGAAGTTGAAAATCTTACCCAAGATTTGGGCAGAAAGCTTAAATACATAGACTGGCAATCAGACACCAGGTCTGTGGGACCCCTCTCATAGCTGCTCTTGATGATAAAGAGGTTATTTAGTTTCAAGGCCCCACTGTACGTGGTTTGACGCCCGTTCTCGCTTTCAGGAAGGCTTTGCCTTGTTGTGCTGGTGTACGGTAACCTTGTGCGCCATGTAAATCCAGCACCCTGCTTCTCTGCAGTGTGCCCTCACCCTGGGTGGTCGGGGGTGAGCTTCTCCATGCAGTGAGTACCTAGGTCTTAGGTGTTCCTTCTGTGGTTGAAACAAGCGTCACGCTACAGATCTGTTGTCTGTTCTGCTGGTGGCTCTTGTAAGAGTTTTCCTGCATGTGAATCTCAAGGCTGAGCGCAGCTCCCCGAGTCCAAGTGGAACCGAATGGCCAAGAGAGGGAGTTGTCCAGTGTGCACTGCAGGAACAGGACACAGTGACTGTAGGCTGAAAAATGAAGTCCTTTGGTGGGATCCTGAGGGTTGGGTCAGTTGAAACATTCTTTGCATTACTTAATGACTTGCATTGTGGTTTTTCTGCAAGTACCTTTAGCAACTTTTAATATACCACATGATCTGCCACTCTCTAGATAAATGTGACATGTGATTTGTTTTCATTATTATTTTAATCATTGTTCCATTTATTGCCTTTAGGGTTGAAGGAAGGGGAAGGGGTTTTATGTTGATGTTTTCCCTTTTTTTTTTTTTTTTCATTCTTTTTCTTTTGGTGGCTTAAACCACACTTCCTGATGCCGTGACTAACTCTGCTTCCCAGCTGAGTATTTCAGGCTTCATTTAGGCTCATGTTTCAGATCTGCATGCATTGCTTGCATTTTCCTGGTATCGGAATGTTGGTTCCTTGTTCTAGGAATACAACATTAATTTCCAAAATTATCATGGGACTTGTGACAACACAAGACATGAATCTCTGTATAAAATGTATTGGCCTTTCTCATTGACCTGCTATAGTATTATTGTGTCGTGTGTGTGCGTGTGTGATGTCTGGCTGCCACGTAAAGCTTCAAAGGAAGACCTTAAAAGCAGACCATCCTTTTTTGCATGCTCTATTCTAAGTAGAATGTTCAATGTAACTAACTAAAATTGCATGTTAAATATATTTAGGTTTTTTGTTTTCTTTGTTTTTATTTGTTTTCAGTTTCTGTATATTTGCTTAACTGTGCTGTTTTAGTGGTTGTAGGATATAAATGCACTGGTGAAGCAAATGTAGTGCCAACAGAAGGTGATTTTCCTGTTGTGTATGTCTTGCAGCATTTGAAGGGACTGTGCATTCTTAAAACAATCACAGTTGCTTCTAAACCAGATTTCATTTCTATTATTGTTTTACGTGCCAAACCCCGAAGTGCATTGGGCTTGAATCTCTGAACGCCGTGGACCCATTAGAAGACTGTTTTGATTGTCACAAATTGTAGTGCCTGAAAACATTATTAAGCTGATTGTCTTAAAAAAAGAAAGTTCTCCAAAGACAAAACAGGAATAATTATTATAACAGAAAACAATTATGGTTGAAATGTCTGTGGTTCCTTGGAAATGCTGCGCTTTTTGTATTTTCCATCATTAGTGCAGTTGAACGAATGTGTATAGTTCAGAGGTCTTCGTGTTCGCATTTTAAAATTAGGTAAATGACCTCATCTTTCAAGCTTGAATTCATTTTTAATTTTAATTTTATTTTATACAATGTGTAGACAGTTCCCTGTTCTCTGCATTTAGAAGTATAAACAATATAAAGCTGTTAATTCTGTAAGTAATTTTTATAATTATGATGTAACTCTATCCTATCCTTAAAACATTTAAAATAAACCCTTTATGTGCAACTTTTGACTGTAAATTTTGTGCTTATGAGCAGACTGTGATGTGTTAAACCTGCTTCTGTGAAAAGATTTTTTGAAGTTTTACTTGAAGATTTTAACTAACCTTTTCCCCTCTTTTCCCCAATGTAAATGTCAGGTATACATATAGGAACAAAAAGAAGTAGAATTTTTATTTGAATGATAATTAATACTACCTGAAAAGAAAAGGGGCAATAATAATCAGTAGCCCCAATATATTATATAATCCAAAGTATTAAACTTTGTGATTAGCAATTAATATGAAATTTCAATTTATCATAAAATTTTAACTTAAAAAGAATTGTTTTAAATAGGATTAAATAATGTGTTTTATATTTTCATATCTTTTCTTGCTGTAATTGCATATTGCTTTTATTAATACTTAAGTACCAATTAGATTCTGCAGTGAAAAGTCTTCATTTTAAGCACCAAGGCATATAAGTAATACTGAAACTGGATGTACTCTGTTTTATCTTCCTGGATAATTTTATCAGAGGAAAAAGTAGAATTTATGGTATTTCTACACTTAATTAGATTTATTTATTTACTTAATGTTACCCATTTGGCCCAAGGATCTCTGGTTAAAGCTGGGACGGGACAGGTCACCTTTCCTGCTGGCAGAGCGGCTGGGGCGGCTTGGCGTGGCAGCCACAGTGGCCACTGCCAAGGCCATGGACAGGGGGAGGCAGGATCACCTCTGAGGCTCTGGTGGGAGGAGCCACAGACAGATGCAGGGAGGAGATGGACCAGGAAGCACAGGTGTTCACCCTGAGTGAGAGCTTACAGTCATCTTCCTGAAGGTAAATCACTCATTGCAATAACTGAAGGTACACCTCCGGAAATATTTTTTCCCCAAAATAACAAGGCAGGCTTAGCCTAAAGGTGGGCGCTTGCTGACTGCTGCTTGTAAACTGAAGAACTGAGTCTAAAGCAGTCACCACTGGAGGAGAATTGCAGGGTGGGCTTACTTTCCATTGTTTCTTCATTTGGTACTGTCAGCTCTGTGATAATAAAAGCGTTTGACACTAATAAGGCACTAGCAAAAGTGCTTAATAAGTACCTTACCAAGCGCTTTCCACCCATTTCATTTAATTCTTTCTGTTTTGGTTGTATATTTTGTTTTGCTGTTGGCTTTTGTGTGTGTGTGGTGGTGTTTTTTTTGCCATGCCACACAGCAGGTGGGATCTTAGTTTCCCAGCTAGAGACTGAACCTATGCCCCCTGAAATGGAAGCACTGAGTCTGAATTGCTCAACTGCCAGGGAATTCTCTTCATTTCATTCTTAATCCTGTGAAGAAGGCATGATGTTTTTTCATGTTGTGCTGATGTGAGAGGAGAGTGGGGTCCCTTGTCCAGGATTACAGAAGCGAACGAAACTCAGACCCCCAATGCTGTGCCAAGGCTGCAAGCTGCTGCATTCTGCATCAGAATTAAATTACTTCAGTGGAGTGTTTGTCACTAGAAGGTAGAAAGCTATGTCTCTTTGTAGTGAGAATTATAACCCAAAATGATAGCTAATAAAAGATACAAAAATATCTATTATTTGGAGAGAAATTATACTGGAAATATTTTTAAAATCTCTAGTACAAGAACGTAGGTACTATTTTATATTTTAAAGACAACTTCAAACATCATTAAATTAATACTCCTGTTAAACCTGGACTTGTATCTAATTAGAGTAATTAGTTTGTCATTCATATATATATATAGTTCTTAGGTTGCTGAATTTATATGTAGTTCTCAAGTTCTTAAGCTGCTGAATAAGTGAGTCTGTAAACTGCTTCTCCAGACGTTCTTAGATGGTCTCTGTCCTTACATTGGCCATAAAGCTCCTAGGTTCAGGTAACTCAGTGGCAGATGGTTTTGGGATACTGCCTTGGCACATTATTTTGCTTAAAATGATGCTGCATTCTTTCTGCTAAATTTTTATGTGAAGGGCACTGGACCAGGCGGTGTGTTGACAGCAGTCAGCTCTGGTGATAGCGGCCCGGAAGTTTGGGTCCTTGCCATGTATTTCTTTTTTACGTTGGCTGTCAACAGTAGGTGAGTAGGCTGCTATGTGTACTGTAGGCACGTTCCTGCTTCTGTTTTTATCTCCATCCTCCTCCGTTACTTTGAGCTTACGCCTTGAAAAATTCATCCTCTGGGAAAACATAAGAGCTTGAAGTACCATGTGAACTACCTGGAAATCCTTTATAGGGTTGGCATATTACGTAGAGCTTTTGAATTCTGTGTCTTCATGTTGGAACCATGATGTGAAAAGTAGAGGAGGAAGACCGTTTAAAACCATTGACATTAACGTAAAGAGTTAACAACTCAAGATTGAAATTCAGCATTCTAAATTATCTTCACATATTGATGGTGAAAGGAGCTTTAAAGCTTTTGCCTTGAATTTGTCTCCTAAAGGATCTATCTGTAAGAAATCTGGACATGACTGCGTGTGCCCTGCACTTTCCCACTAGAAAAACAAGGAAAGTAGTCCCTGGTGACCCTGGCTTTCCCCACAAGAGTTAGACTTTGTGGTGGACTCTCTGTGTGTCTTAATTTATGGGGGACCTATTCTGAGCAAAGTACTGCTTCACGTCCTGTAGTACCATGGCCAAGTAGTTTTAACCACTGATTTTGTCTTTATTCCAAATCTGATCTGTCACACTAGAAGGACAAAGTTGTGGTCCTTTTCAGACCAGTCCAGCAGAGGAGAGCAGTGAAAAACATGTCTGAAGGGATGGAGTCCACGGTCTGCATTGTCTTAGAACCAGAATCACTGCTTCTGAGCAGTTTGTAAGGGGGAGATCACACAGAGCATAGGAATCTTAACACCCATTGCCGGATGTCTCTAATTCACAGGCATTTGTTTTTTTTTTTTTTAAAAAGCTGTTGTCACTGGCTCTTTTTAAAAATTTGATAATTGCAGTTTTTTAAAAACGGCCATGCTCTGATCAAATTACATGTGGTAGACCAGTGGAGGATTTTTTTTCTCCTGCTCTGCATATTATATGTATCAGCTCAGGCTGCTGTAACAAACACAGACCCAGGGGCTTAATAAACAATAGACTTTTTTGTTCTCTCTCAGTTCTGGAAGCTGAAAGTCCACGGTTGAGACGTCAGCAGGCTGGTTTCTCCTGAGGCCTTTCTTTTTGGGTTGCAGACGTGTTCTCTCCCTCCATCTCCATCTTCACATGGTGTTCCTTGTGTCCCTGTCCTGATCTCTTCTGGTAAAAACATCAGTCACATTGGGTTAGGGTCCACTGTAACCACCTCATTTAACCCTAACTGCTTATTTAAAGGGTTTCCCTGGTGACTCAGACTGTAAAGAATCTGCCTGTAATGCAGGAGACCCAGGTTTGATCCCTGGGTCAGAAAGTTCCCCTGAGAGGGCAGTGGCAACCTACTCCAGTATTCTTGCCTGGAAAATTCCATGGCCTGTTTAAAGGCCCTGTCTCCAAATACAGTCACATTTTGAGGGAATGCAGTTCAATCCGTAGCACCATGCTGGATTTTCTTATTGTGAAGCTTACAATGGAAAAGAAATCTTATTGGGAGGGCATTATTTTTGACAGTCTTAATTATTTAAAAATTAATACTAGTTCTGGTTTTATATAATAGAGGTGGATAAATTTAGTGTACTAAAAAGAGCATTAAAAAAAGAACCAAATCTCTTAGTTCTAGTCTCTCACTTTCTACTGGTATGAACTTAGGCAGATTACTTAACCTTTGTACCTTCTTCTCATCTCATTAGGGAGAATCCTGCCCTCCACACTGAAGATGCCTGTAAGTTTCCAATGATGCAAACCTGAGCCTGATGCAGGAAGGACGAGTCCCTTTTGTGCTGGGAGTTCATTGAGTGGCGGAGCCTTACACAGGCAGTGGCTCTGTCATTTCAGGCATTACCATGTTTTGCTTTGATTTTATAATCTTTGAGATCCTAAGTTTAGTTTCACTTATATAACATCAGTCGGGAAGATTTCCGTTTTTATGTTTTTTCAGAACACTGGCATCTCCCAGCATATGTAAAAATTGTTATAAAAAGCACTGCTGAAGGGTTAGTGGCTGTTCCACGTTTTTCATTTAACTGTGACTGAGAAGTAGACTAAAGGTAATCTTGATGGATAGAGCTTTGCTTATGTTCTCACATTGTCATAGGGTTCATGAACAATGAACTGCCTCCTCAGTGCTTTTGTTAAACGTGGTGCTAGAGGTTTGTGGTGTCAGTCGGGAGCCCGATTCAAGAGTAATTTAAACAGCGCCCACTTTCAGAATGATTTGCCGCCTATGAGGAGATATGTATCTTTAAACCAGCATAGTAATGCCCCTTGAAATGTAACTGTTACGTACAATAGAGTAACGACCACTGTCCTCCCTCCCACCCCAGGCGAGGCCTTGGTTCACCGTGTCTTTTAATCACCACCGTTGCTTTTTCTCTAATATGGTCTGAAGTCAGTCCCTCTTTGGAGAGGTTTTAAAAGTTAATTATGTTTCTGCATGGTCACGGGGGTGGTGTGGAAATTTATGGGTATTAAAATTCACCTTAGTATTTGACATCCCCTCATTAATTTCTGGTATGGATATTTAACATTGGGTCCTACACTCTTAAGTAATGCCAACAGCGTTATTTAAACTGCAACAGAATTTCATTTTATTTTCATGGGTGCTAAAAAAAATAACCCTCAAGATTGTGAGAGAATGGTAGCTGGCAGCTGGTACGTAACTGTGCCGCTGCTTGTGTTCTTCTGTGGGGCGCCTGGGAAGTGGCTGAGGGTGTTTTGTCCTTCTGAGAAAGTGAAGACAGCAGGCTGCCTTCCTTTAAAGGGTTAACGTTTAGGGACCATTGTAGACCTTTGGTCTAGAAGTTATAACTGGAGGTGAGGGTTTATACAGACTTCTTAAGAGTGAAATTTCAAATGTTGCTATATTGTAAATGTTTATTATAACCTGTACATAAGTCAGTTCTAACCTAATTCAGCTTTAATACTCTTCAGATAGTAGTAGAAATGTACATTTGCCTGTAGTATATTTTGTAAATATGGATAATATACAAATAGTTTTATAAGATACCTAAAATACTGTATAGGACAAAACAGGTATACATTGTTACTTTGCCCTTGAAAATTCTCCACCCTTCAGTGAATTTTTAAGTCTCCTGTGGAAGATTGCTCTTTCTTTTTTTAAAAAGAATTGTTATTTTTTAAATTAATTGATTTTGATTGGAGGATAATTGCTTTACAATATTGTGATGGTTTTCGCCATACATCAGCATGCATCGGCCACAGGAGTACGTGTTTCCACCCCCCCACCCCCGTCCTGAACCTACCTCTTTTCCCACCCTATCCCTCTGGGTTGTCTTCTCTTCAGATGATATAAATCGATACAGTGTACTGCCACCTCAGAGAGACACTTCATTGAGATGGCTCCCAAAACTTGTGGTCACTGTTCTGTGGTTAAACTCAGCAGTCCATGAGTTTTATGGTGGTTATAAGTGGAGATATTGGGGAACACTGTGGTTCAGCAGCTGGACATTACAGGGTAACTTCGCAAGGCCTAGCAGAATTAGCCTTGGGCAGATAGCCTGCACTCTGCTCTCTGCTCTCTATTTGAAAATATCTCTGTGCTCAGGTTCTTTCTTTGCATGATTTTTTTTTTTTTTTTTTTTTAACATCTGTGAACTCATTTGTTTATCCAGAATGTTATGATTTCCTGTTCATTAGGAAAGGGTAACTTTTTTTTTTTTTGCAAAACTTCCTCAGAATAAGTGACCTTATTTAAACCAGGACATTTAAACTAGTAGCAGAGTAATTTGGATAGCAGTTAGCTTGTATCTGTTCTAAGTATTACTATATCTCAGGCCTCCCACTGCTCACCTGCTTCAGCAAGTTGCCTTATGTCAACAATTACTTTGGCCGATGAACATGGAAGTTTATGAAGGTGTTTGTTCCTAACCAGTGTCATCCCTAATAGGCTGTGCCCCATGGAGTAGATTCCAACTGCCATATAAGCATTTTAGTTCTCTGTGACACTGAAGAAGGGTGTGGTGTAACTTTTAGAATGAGAAAACAAAATGTAAATTGCAGCATGTTCTCAGTCAAAATTCTCCCAGCCAACCACCATTGACCAACAGACTGCTAATACATGGGAATCCACTAGGGCTGTCACTGCCCATCCTCCTCCAGCCAAGGGCTTTCTTTGAGGCAGCAGGACAAACTCGTGTTCCTTGTTCTAGCAGGATTTGCTGGGCTGCGGTCAGGACTTGCCTGGTTGGGTTGTCATACCTGTGCTTCTCAGGTTTTACGCACACTTTATGGTTTTATCATGAGGTGCGAAGTTACATTTCAAGTTACTTACCATTACTATCAGAAAAATCCAAAATCTTTTCCTCAGTTTCTGTGTCTTTATAATTTAAAATACTCTAAAATCGTTTGTCATTTGTTTCCAAAGTGCTTAAAACCATTCTGATTTCACACAGAATAAGG
Source organism: Cervus elaphus (assembly GCF_910594005.1). Lineage (NCBI taxonomy): Eukaryota > Metazoa > Chordata > Mammalia > Artiodactyla > Cervidae > Cervus > Cervus elaphus. The sequence continues at coordinate 21,833,294 of NC_057830.1, forward strand.
GTGAAAGGCATGATTTTTGTCTAGATGCCATTTTACTACAGTAGCTCTGTTTTCTTATCTCTATCTCCTTTGGAGAAAAGACCAACTTTACTTGCTTTATCTTTCTGATATGGGAGAATTTACTGGATTTCAAAATATTTTAAATATTTTGAGAAGAGGAACTGTTAAAATGGGACCTTTGTGTACCAGCTTTTAAAAATACTTTCATCATACTGTGGAAAGCATCCTAGGTTTGGCGTGGTAGTTTTTATGCTCCTTCAGCACTAAACTGAATTAGAAATTTTTCAAAATTTATTTGAGGCTTTTACTCTGAGGCTGATTGTTAGTTTTTCCAAGAAAATTAAGTTTGTTTTGTAGCTAACCGTACTAACAAAATTCCTTTGCACTTTGTTGAAACCATAATTTCCATAAATTAGACTTCCTTTTTTTTTTTCAGGGTCATGTTAATCTAATTTTGTGCTTGATTTATTTCCTTTTTATGATCTTTAAAGGCGAAATTTTAAGATTCTTGTGCCACAGATTTTTTGAGATAGTAAAGTCCTATCTAGTCCCCTGGGAAGTACTACCCAGAGTATCCTTTTGAAAGAGTTCTGGTGTGAGTTATTTTGAGCAGAAAATCCCCCCACAAGGGAAGTATATGAAAGTATGTTACTGAAAGAAGGAGTAAGCTAATACAGTGCCTACCGTGTGTTAGAAGAAACACTCTGAGCAGATCCATCTCAGATTCACCCGAGAGTCCCATCTTTAAATGGCTCTCCATCTCAGGCTGTCTGCCAGCTCCCGAGTGCCTGACAGATGTGTGTGAAGCTGAGTGCTTGGGCAGAGGCCCACAGTGGAGTCAGGAGGGCCTCAGTTAGGGCCTCTCACTGCCTGCAGAGCATGTCCGTAACATTGTGACTGGTGTCACTAAGAGCTGGCGCTGTCATCCCTCACGGCATCTGTAAAGTCGAGGGAGCAGCCCAGGCCTCAAGGGCCAGTGGTGAGTGTAGTCCCTGGTAAAGAGATTGTGTCCTGTCTGCAGGACATTGAGATGGCACTCAAATCTCAGGTCACCATATCCACCTACCCCCAACTTCTTCCTGGAAGGAGGAGTAGTGAGATAACTGCTCTCTTTGCACAAAGATCAGTTGTGTAACCACTGTCTCAGTTACACTCCTATTGTGAATGGTCAGGAGGCCTCAGAAGAAAATGGTAATACATAAGAAGTGTCAAGTGCAAATCCCAAGTGACCATAGTGGATTTACAGCTTTGAGAGATGGTCCTCCCTGACTGTTAATAGAGAATGTGTTTGATGGTGGGTTTGCTGTGGCAGCTAGGCACACTTCTCATTTTTCAACGTGGGAATTCTTTCTCTGAGTGGTGCCTGTGAAGGCCAGTGAGGATCTAATAGCTCCCTTTCAACTTAGTACCACACATTGGTGACCAGGATTGCAGAGAAAAGAGCAGCTACCCAGCCCCAGGTTGCCTGTTGGAGCTGATAGCTAAGCAGGTGCATTTACTATGGTGAAATGTTGGCTGATGCGACCATTTTCTCTCACACAAATTGGTCCCAAGTCTCTTAGTGCTTTTATTTCCCTAGCCCTAGAGTGAAAACCACAATCACAGAAAACTAACCAAAATGATCACATGGATCACAGCCTCGTAAAACTCAATGAAACTATGAGCCATTCCGTGTAGAGCTACCCAAGATAGATGGGTCATGTTGCAGAGATCTGACAAAATGTGGTCCACTGGAGAACGGAATGGCAAACTGCTTCAGCCCTGAAAAGCCCATGAACAGTTGGAAGAGGTGAAAAGATATGACACTGAGAGATGAACCCCCCCAGCTAGGTAGGTGTGCACTATGCTACTGGGAAAGAGTGGAGAAATAGCTTCAGAAGAAACGAAGAGGCTAAGCCAAAACAGAAACGATGCAGTTGTGGATGTGTCTGGTGGTGGAAGTAAAGTCCAATGCTGTGAAGAATAATATTGCATGGAAACCTGGAATGTCAGGTCCATGAATTAAGGTAAATTGGAAATGGTCGAACAGGAGATGGGAAGAGGGAGCATCAACATTTTAGAAATCAGTGAACTAAAAAGGACAGGGATGGGTGAGTTTAATTCAAATGACCATTATATATACAGCTGTGGGCAAGAATCCCTTGGAAGGAATGGAATAGCCCTCATAGTCCACAAAAGACTATGAAATGCAGTACTTCCATGCAATCTCAAGAATGACAAAATGATCTCGATTCTTTCCAAGGCAAAACCAACATCACAGTTACCCAAGTGTATGCCCCAACCACTCATGCTGAAAAAGCTGAAGTTGAACAGTTCTGTGAAGACCTACAAGACCTTCTAGAACTAACACAAAAAAAGATGTCCTTTTTATCATAGGGGACTTCACTGCAAAAGTAGAAAGTCAAGAGACCTGGAGTAATAGGCAAGTTTGGCCTTGGAGTACAAAATGAAGCTGGGCAAAGACTAATAGTTTTGCCAAGAGAATGCACTGGTCATAGGACACACTCTCTCCCAACAATAGAAGGGACGACTCTACACATGGAAATCACCAGATGGTTCATACCAAAATCAGATTGATTATATTCTTTGTAGCTAAAGATGGAGAAGCTCTATACAATAGGCAAAATCAAGACTGGGAGCTGACTGTATTTCAGATCATGAGCTCCTTATTGCAAAATTCAGACTTCAAGTAGAGATAATCACTCGGCAATTCAAGTGTGACTTAAATCAAATCCCTTATGATTACACAGTGGAGGTGATGAATAGATTCAAGGGATTAGATCTGATAGAGTGCCTGAAGAACTATGGATGAGGTTCGTGACATTGTATAAGAAGTGTTGACCAAAACCATCCCCAAGCAGGAGAAATGCAAAAAGGCCAAATGGTTGTCTGAGGAGGCCTTGCAAATGGCTGAGAAAAGAACAGAAGTGAAAGGCAAAGGAGAAAAAGATATACCCATCTGAATGCAGAGTTCCAAAGAATAGCAAGGAGAGATAAGAAAGCCTTCCTCATTAATCAATGCAAAGAAATAGAGGAAAACAATAGAATGGGACAGACTAGAGATCTCTTAAATTAGAGATACCAAGGGAACATTTCATGCAAAAATGGGCACAATAAAGGACAGAAGCAATGTGGACCTAATAGCAGAAGATACTAAGAAGAGGTGGCAAGAATACACAGAGGAACTATATAAAGTCTTAAGGACCCAGATAACCACGATGGTGTGATCACTCACCTAAGAACTCTCAGACATCCTGGAATGCGAAGTCAAGTGGGCCTAGGGAAGCATTAGTAGGAACAAAACTAGTGGAAGTGATGGAATTTCAGCAGAGCTATTTCAAATCCTAAAAGATGATGCTGTTAAAGTGTTGCACTCAATATGCCAGCAAATTTGGAAACTTAGCAGTGGCCACAGGACAGGAAACGGGCGGTTTTCATTCCAATCCTAAAGAAGGGCTATGTCAAAGAATGTTAAAACCACACAGTTGCACTCATTTCACATGTTAGCAAGGTAATGATCAAAATCGTTCAAGCTAGGCTTCAACAGTACGAGAACTGAGAACTTCTAGATGCACAAGCTAGGTTTAGAAAAGGCAGAGGAACTAGAGATCAAATTGCTAACATTTGTTAGATAACAGAAAAAGCAAGGGAATTCCAGAAAAACACCTATTTCTGCTTCATTGACTATGCTAAATTCTTTGTGTGGATCATTCTTCAAGAGATAGGAATAGCAGACCTCCTTACCTGTCTCCTGAGAAACCTATATATAGCAGGTCAAGAAGCAACAGTTAGAACTGGACATGGAACAACGGACTGGTTCCAAATTGGGAAAGGAGTGCAACAAGGCTGTATATTGTCATCCCGTTTAATTTCTATGTTGAGTACATCTTGCAAAATGCCAGGCTGGATGAAGCACAAGCTGGAATCAAGATAACTGGGAGAAATATCAACAACCTCAGATATGCAGATGACACCACCCCTATGACAGAAAGCAAAGAGGAACTAAAGATCCTCTTAAAGGTGAAAGAGGAGAGTGAAAAGGATGGCTTAATACCCAACATTAAAAAAACTAAGATCATGGCATCCAGTCACATCATTTCATCGCAAATAAGAGGGAAAAAAGTGGAAACAGTGGCAGACTTATTTTCTTGGGGTCCAAAATCACTGTGGATGGTGACTGCAGCCATGACATAAAAAGACACTTGCACCTTGGAAGGAAAGCTATGACAAACCTAGTCAGCGTTTTAAAAAGCAGACAAAACTTTGCTGAGAAAGGTCCATCTAACCAAAGCAATGGTTTTTCCAGTAGTCATGTATGGATGTGAGAGTTGGACCATAATTCAAAGTCCAGGAGTTGGTGAAGGCTCAGGGGATCCTGGCATGCTGCAGTCCATAGGGTTTCAGAGTTGGATATGTTAGCAACTGAACAACAACAACGATTTCTTCGGCTGAGCGCTGAAGAACTGATGCTTTCGAATTGTGGTGCTGGAGAAGATTCTTCAGAGTCCCTTCAAAAGCAAGGAGATCAAACCAGTCATTGCTAATGGAAATCAACTTTGAATCATTCCAATCATCCGTCATTGGAAGGACTGATGCTGAAGCTGAATCTCCTATACTTTGGTCACCAGATGTGACGAACTGAGTCTTTGGAAAAGATCCTGATGCTGGGAAAGATTGAGGGCAAGAGGAAAAGGTGGCAGCCGAGGATGAGGTGGTTGGATGGCATCATCGGCTCAGTGGACATGAGTTTGAGCAAGCTCTGGGAGATAGGGACGGACAGGGGAGGCTGCTGTGGTGCAGTTCATGGGGTTGCAAAGAGCCCGACATGACAGCGACTGAACAGTTTCTGCATGTGCTACTTTAGGAGGTTTCTCCGTATCAGTTTCCAGTTGCTGTCATTGCAAGGGAATTCCTTCTCCACAGTTATAGCTGGGAACACGTTGCTATTCCTCGTGGGCATTTTGCACGTCCTTTGCAGTCTTCCCCTGCCGTCCTGGTGTTTCCATGGCCTGGGTGTTTTACTCAATAAGTTAGTGGTTGGCTAATGCCACCCACAGCCTTGACCTCAAGGGCAGTGACCACCAGTTCCTCATTTCTTCTCAGGTTTGGGTGTGCTTCCTCCTTCAAGATCCAGACAAGAAAGACAGCTGCATCCAGATGCAAAGGTAAGAGAGCCACCTTCCACGTTCCAGTGGGACTTACTCTCCATTCTTTGTGGTTACTGTTACTTGGTCCCTAAGTCGTGTCTGACTCCTTGTGACCCCATGAACTTGCAGCATGCCACATTTATGGGAGATCATCTCTAGGTTCTGCTGACTACACTTTTCCGTGAGAGCTTTGTTTCCCCTAGTGTGCACCATGTGTTACAAAATGTGTAGTGTTTCATGAAAACTGAAGCCCTAAAAAGAATGCCCACACTCTAATGAGGACAAATGTTCATGCTTAGGAACTGGTTGCCATCTTTCACAGCATAGGAACATAAGATTTTGAGTCCGGAGGGAAAGGCAGCCAGGTGATGCCCACCTCTGTTCTTGTGGCAGCCTTGGCCTTGACCTGTTCTTTGTTTTATGACCCATGTCGCAGAAGCCTCTGATGCTAGTCGTTTCAAAACTGCTTTATTTCATGTCTGTGTAGATGTATTCGTCTCTCTGAATATCAGTGATATTCTTGTCTAAATTATGTACAAAAGAGTAAAACCTAATATCAGTCCTAGGTTATAATGTATTTTTTTTTTTAAATAATAATGTATTTTGGAGAGGTTGGTCACCACAACAGTGAATTAATGGTTAATGGGTGAATCACACTGCCTCCATCCTTCTCTCTGTCTGGGACCCACAGCCGTATGGATTGGAAGGCCTCCTCCAAGGGTGTGTCCTGACTTCACAATAAGTTGAAATTGTGTTTTAAAATCCACAAATCCACAATTGATCATTTCTAAGGAAGTCCTTAGAAATACGGTTGCCTGGTGGTTGCTATTAAGAAATGGGATTTACTGGTACATCTTTGAATGAGACATGAAAGCCTCTCAAGAATAAAAGGTGTTTTTTTCCAAGGGGCACACCACACAGCTTGCGGGGTCTAGTTTCCGAACCAGAGATTGAACCTGTGCCCTCTGTGGTTTAAGTGCAGAGTCTTAGCTGCTGGACTACTGGGGAATTCCCTAAAAGGTGGTTTGGATTTGTGGATTAAGGACCTAGAAAGAGAAGCTTGCACCCTGTGGCTTGCAGAGGATTCTGCTGGAGAGATGTTATGGACCCTTAGTTATCACTTACCCCTCATCCGCTGATGGCTACCAACACAACGGTGAGCAATAAACCCTTTCCAAGGGAGTAACAAGCAACTCAGACCTAACCAGCGTAAAGCAGCTGAAATCAGGGTAAAGTATTCTGAAATGACCTTGCATTTCAGAAGAACATCTTGGAAGAATCCAAGATGGGGAGAAATGCTGGGTAGAACAGGAATATTGCAAGCATTTCAGAGTCAGATTTCCTCAGGCCTTTAAGGGATCAGAGATACTGCTGTTCAGTCTCTCAGACGTGTCATACTCTTTGCGACCCTATGGACTGCAGCACACCAGGCTTCTCTGCCCTTCACTGTCTCCCAGAGTTTGCTCAGTCATGTCCATCGAGTCAGTAATGCCATCCAACCATCTCGTCCTCTGTCGTCCCTTTCTCCTCCCACCTTCAATCTTTCCCAGCATCAGGGTGTTTTCCTATGAGTCAGCTCTCCGCATCAGGTTGCCAAAGTATTGAAGTTTCAGCTTCAGCGTCAGTCCTTCAAATGAATATTCAGAGTTGATTTCCTTTAAGATTTACTGGTTTGATCTCCTTGGTGTCCAGGGGACTCTCAAAAGTCTTCTCCAACACCACATTTCAAAAGCATCAATTCTTCAGCACTCAGCCTTCTTTATAGTCCAGCTCTAAAATCTGTACGTGACTACTGGAAAAACCGTAGCTTTGACTATGTGGGACCTTTGTCAGGAAAGTAATGTCTCTGCTTTTTAATATGCTGTCTAGGTTTGTCATAGCTTTTCTTCCAAGGAGCAAGCATCTTTTAATTTCATGGCTCTCCCGCAGTGATTTTGGAACCCAAGAAAATTTAAGTCTGTCACTGTTTCCATTGTTTCCCCATCTCTGCCATGAAGTGACGGGACCAAAGCCATGATCTTAATTTTTTGAATGTTGGGTTTTAAGTCAGCTTTTTTATTCTCCTCTTTCACTTTCATCAAGAGACTCTTTAGTTCCTCTTAGCTTTCTGAAACAAGGGTGGTATCATCTGCATATCTGAGGTTGTTGATCTTTCTCCCAGTAATCTTGATTCCAGCTTGTGCTTCATCTAGCCTGGCATTTTGCATGATGTACTCTGCATATTAATTAAATAAGCAGGATGACGATATGCCTCCTTGATGTACTTCTTTCCAAATTTTGAACCAGTTTGTTGTTCATGTCCAGTTCTAACTGTTGCTTCTTGACCAGTATACAGGTTTCTATATCTCATATCAGAGATATTAACATCTGACAAAATAAGGACTCCAAGGAGAAGCATGTGTGTCTGCATGAAGACACTTGATAGAAACTTGAGCCCATGGTACTGTAGGCTGTGTCTCCTCCAAATTCCTGTGTTAAATCCTGATGCTCCATGTGATGGTATTAGGTGGACCTTTCAGAGGTGACTGGGGCATGAGGGTAGAGCCCCTGATGGGATTGGTGACCTTACAAAAGAGACCCTCGAGATCTCCCTTGCCCCTTCCTGTGTGTGATGGTGGACAGCGGTAAGTCAGCCGTCTATAAACCAGGAAGTCAGTCCTGCTGCTGGTGCCTGGATCTTGGACTTATAGCCTCCAGAACTGTGAGCAGTTCTTGTCTATAAGCCACCCAGTATTTGGTTTTCTGTCACAGCAGCCCAAGTGGACCAAGACATAGCAGTTACTCAGATTTATCAGGCAGCAAAACACCATGTGTGTACGTGCTGGGACACTGGTTGCTCTGTGTGTATGTTTCATATATGAGATATAAAAATCTTAGAATGACTTCTTGAAGGTTAGGCACTATCATCATTTTACGATGGGGCCACTTGAGTGTCTGAGCAGTAAGTCTCAGACCTGTGCTTGCACTGAGCAGCTTAGACAACGCTGTCCAGTAGAATCTTGGGGATGAGGGACATATTCTGTCTGTGCTGCCCAATGTGGTAGCTGCATGTGGTTTCTAAGCACCCAGAATGGTCCTTGGGGCTGAGAAACTGAATTTTTAATTTTATTTCATTATAAGATAAATAGCTACATGTGGCCTATAGCTGCTGTGGCAGATAGTGCAGATAAGGCCTTAGCATAACCTAACCCGGGTGATTGTGTCTCATTGCTGTTCTGTAAACTGTACAGGTAAGTCTTGATACTATGTATTTGTCATTAGATAGGGTGCATTCCATGCATTTCAGTGGTGGCCATCTGCCTCCTTCCTGTTTCTCCCTGTAAGTTCAGTGTGACTTTTCGGGAGCTTCAGTTCAGGAGCAAAGGGTCTTCGAACAGTGGACTGTGAGAGCCTCAGTTTCTGCCCTGGAGCCAGCAGGGGTGATGTGCACAAGACTGAAATAGGGTGGGTGGTCGCATCTTAAAGAGGGCAGGCAGACCTGAAGGTCCAGGATCCATCCAGTTGTGGGCACCTGCCTGTTGGAGGGCAACGCAGAGTGGGTGGTTCCTGTCCTTCCATGAACTCACACCTGCCAGTGTGATCAGGACCTGACCATGTCAGTCAGCCTCCATGCAGCTGATCTTCATTCATCCAGACCTCTGACTTCCTCAGTATATTTCACTTTTTCTCAATATATACAGATTTACAAAACAGGCTCTCAAAGGACAGGCTGAAAAATCCTGACCTTTCTCAGGAGAGAGGTTTGTGTGTTTTACCCACAGGTTTTATAGAGAGTCTGCCTGTGTGTTAGAATCAATCTTACTTTTCCCTTTCTCTGCTGGTCCCAGAGATTGAGAACAGGGTTGCATGTGTACTCACAAGTGTGTAAGTGTGCACACGTGAGGATGCTTGTGTGTCTGTGTTCAAGTGGGTATACAAACGTGTTTAAATATGCATACATGTGTGTACACACCCATGTATAAAGTATATGCATGTGTAACATGTGAACACATGGACATGTGTTAGCATATGCATGTGCTGCTTACCAGGTGGTACTAGTGTAAAGAACCTGACTACCAATGCAGGAGACATATGAGATGCGGGTTTGACCCCTGGGTCAGGAAGATCCCCTGGAGGAGGGCACAGCAACCCACTTCAGTATTCTTTGCTGGAGAATCCCATGGACAGAGGAGCCTGGTGGGCTACAGTCCATAGGGTCACAAAGAGTTGGGCACGACCAAAGTGACTCAGCACGCACATGCATATGCAGGTGAGTGTGAACAGGTGAGTGTGCATGTGCACGGGAAGCAGACACCTGTCTCTGGGGGCTGGGGGTGACAACACAGATGGAGGGATGAGTAAAGCAGCTGTGGAGGCCAGTGAGGAGAGGGGAGGGCTGAGGCCTGCAGAGAACAGAATGTTCCTGACTAAGGGCCTCTGAGCAGAGCGGCTGCCCAAGGCGTTGCTCTAAGACTGGTCGGTTGGTTCAAGACTAGTGGGTTGAGAGCATGATTCTCCTGCGTGAGATGCAGAGTCTGACTCAGTGGGCATGGGGTGAGGCCTGAGAGTCTGCCTTTCTAACCAGCTCCAGGTCGGAGCTGCCTCCAGAGTAGCCTGGTGTGTAGAGGACGGGGCTGCACAGAGAAACTCAGAGACTTGGGCTATCCGAGCTGCCTCAGGGCCCTGGAGAGGTCTCCTAGCCTCTTGGAGCTGTAGTCAGGCAAGGTGAAAGAGGCCCACACAGGCCCCTGTGGTGTAAGACAAGATGGCGAGGTATATGGAGCCTCTGCTCTGCTCTGCGGGTCAAAGGCCCCATGAGCTTGTGGCAGCATGTCACCCCGCGGGCTGGCTGTGGAGGAAACTGCAGGGGTCACCAAGGCAGCTGCTTTATAGCCACAAGAGGGTCTGTGCGGTTAGGACTGGAGAGAAAGGTCACCAGGCCTGGAACGGGTAAGAAACCTCCAGAGATGAGGTGATGAATCGGCCTTGAGGAAGGAGGAATTGGAGACTGAAAACTGAAAGGGCTTTAGAAAGTCTAGCTTGCCTGCAGTGTGTTTTCTGGACGGCCCTGCAGGTCAATCTTGGGAACCTCAGGAAAGAGGTTACCGAGAGCTACGACAAACCACTAGGAGTGCAGTTGTGTGAGCTGTTACCTTTGGGCTTCATCCTAAGTGGTCAGTGCCCATCTTGACCAGCTGGCTGGAGCCTGTAACACCACACTCTGAAGTTAACCACACATATCGGGCCTCAGACCCACCCTGGCCAACTGTCCTCAGAGATTGTCTCTGGGTTGTGGGTCACTTGGTTACATCAAGTGATGGTAAGTGGATCACTATGGTGTCTCTAATTTGCTCTAACAAATTAAGTCACTCTGTCGCTAATAGGAGCTCAATAGCATCAATTTACATTAAAATGATAATGAGAAGAACTTTCCTGGGAGTCCAGTGGTTAAGACTTTGTCTTCCAATGCAGAGGGTATGGGTTCAGTCCCTGGTTGGGAGAGCTAAGATCCCACATGCGTTATGGCCAAAAAAACCAGAACATAAACAACAGAAGCAATATTGTTCAAATTCAATAAAGATTTTAAAAATGGTTCACATCAAAAAAACTCTTTAAATAAATGATAATGAGAGACACGATAGCTTACTATTTGCCAGGCACTCTAGAGACTTTGTGTATATTATCTCATTAAATCTCCCAACAGACATTACTATCTCCATTTTATAGACCTGGAAACTGAGGTTGAGAGATGATAAATAACTTGCACAAGGTCACGCAGGTAAGAAGTGGTTGGATCTGCTTCAAGTATCCTATACATACACAGCTCTCACATCACAGTTCCAAGTACACTTGTACACGCTCATGATTATGTGTCGGATTGTGAGTTTTGGCATGATACAGGAAATCTATTTACTCAAAAGTAATATATTCACACTCATTTCACACCAAGATGGCTCTACTCAGAAAGATGTGTTAGTGAGGATGTGGGAAAATGGGAACCGTTGTTCATACTGCTGGTAGGAAGGTATATGGTGCAGTCGCTTTGGAAAACAGTCTGATGGTTCCTCAAAATGGTAAACAGTTACTACACAAGCCAGCGCTTCCACTCCTGGGTTTAAAACCCAAGAGGAATGAAAACATGTCCACATAAAAGTTTGCACACACGTGTTTCTAGCTGCATTATTCACTGTAGACAAAAAGAAAAAAAACCAAATGTCCATCAACTGATGACTACATGAGCAAAATGTGGTCTATCTCTATGGTGGAATAGTATTCAGCCACGAAAAGAAGAAAATACACATATGTGTGAACCTTGAAAAATGTCCAGAATAGGGTAATCTATAGAGATAGACTGAAGGCAGGAGAAGAAGGGGACAACAGAGGATGAGATGATTGGATGGCATCACCAACTCGATGGACATAAGTTTGAGCAAGTTCTGGGAGTTGGTGATGGACAAAGAAGCCTGGAGTGCTTTAGTCACGTGCAGTCACAAAGAGTCAGACATGACTGAGCAGCTGAACTGAACTAAACTGATAGAGACAGATGAGGAAGCAGATCAGAGGTTGCCAGGGGCTGAGTGGGAATGGGGAGTGACTGTTCAGTGACTGTTCTGGGGGTTCTTTTTTGGATTATGAAAATGTTATGGAACTAGATGGTGGAGATGGTCGCACAACCTTTTAAATATACTAAAAAAAAAAAAAAAAAAAAAACAACCCACTGAATTCAAAGTTTACTTTTATAGGGCTTCCCAGGTGGCTTAGTGGTAAAGAATCTGCCTGAAATGCAGGAGGCACTGGAAATATGGGTTCAATCCCTGGGTCAGGAAGATCCCCTGAAGAAGGGAATGGCAACCCACTCCAGTATTCGTGCCTGGAGAATTCCATGGATAGAGGAGCCTGGCGGGCTATAGTCCCTGAGGTCACAAAGAGTCAGACATGACTGAGTGACTAACACTTAAACTTTTTCACTTTCAAAGGGTGAACTTTACAGTATGTGAATTTTATCTCAATTTTTAAAAGGTCAATGATGGAATCTGGAGAAGACAGAGACCACAGTCCAGGTCATCACATGGAGCCTACCAGACCAAGTGCTGGGGACGTGGACAACACCCAGCTTGTCAGGAAGCACCATACTCTGTCTAAGATCAATATGTCTCATCACCTGGGACCTCCTCCTGTTCATTGACCTGTTGCAGTGAGCTTGCCAAACAGATCTTTGAGCAGCTTGCCAATTAAGAGAGTCTTTTCAGGATTTGTAAATGAGGAAGTTTAGGTGAAATTGGAATGAAGCTATGGGTTGATAGGCTTGCCCTGAAGAGCTGCATGGGCCTCCTTGGGAACCGCAAAGATAAGAGAGGCAAGAGCGTGTGTTGAGAGACCCTGGTCTGAAGCTGTGCCCCCAGGTTGAACCTCTGGGCTGTGTCCCTGTGTCAGAGACCCAGCTCCCTTAGGGACAGTGGGCTGCTTTACTCTCATTACTTTCATTCTATGTGGCAAGTGTCTGACAGTCTAGGACTTTAGAGGCTCAAGCTATGTAAGTTTCATGCCAGCCACCCAGAGCCCAAATCTAAACAGGATAGTCAGCCTGCTCCTCATAAAGCTCACAGCCCACAGGGGAGGATGGTCTCAAACTACTAGTATCACTAACTATCCTGCAACACCACGTGGTTATACATACTATATAAGCTATATATGACTTATTCAGTTATACAACTCATGCAGCTATGTTAATTGGTTACAGAGTGAAATGTGCTCAGTGTTAGTTAACCTGGCCTGACATGGTCCAGGGGTTGAAGGTGGACTTGCTGGGACAGGGCGTTTAAGCAGAAGCCTGAAGCAGGAGGACGACTAGTGAACTGAAGAGAGGCAGAAGAAACAGCATGTGCAAAGGCCCTGGGGTGAGAAAGCACATGGCTTGTTATGTTAGAGAAACTGGAGGGTGGGCAGTGAGGGTGGCAAAGAAGGAGAGATGAGCAGGATGAAGTTTGGTCTCAACAACCATCTCAGGCAATATAATGAATGGTCACTGTTTGTGTCCTCAGGCCAGAGGGCGCCAGTGAGAGCTACACCTGCTTGTGTCCTGTATCCTCTAACACGCACTCACACTTTGTATTTCTCTGTTCTAGTTCTCTCACAGACTTCTTTGTAAGATCGGCTCTTATCCATAAAGGCTTTCTAACTTCCTCATGGGGGCTTACCTGGTGTCTCAGTGTTAAAGAATCTGCCTGCCGATGCAGGAGATACAAGAGACTCAGGTTTGATCCCTGGATTGGGAAGATCCCCTGGAGGAGGAAATGGCAACCCACTCCACTGTTCTTGCCTGGAAAAGTCCATGGACAGAGGAGGCTGCCAGTCTAGGGTTCATAGGGTCACAAAGAGTCAGACAGGGCTAAGCAACTGACCATGAGCATGAACTTCCTCATGCCACATATTTGTGATCTTTCAGAGAGCCCTCCATGCATTTTGTTAGTTCATTCAAGGGTGTTACAGGGATTTCCATTTGTAGTTATAACTGAGGTCTATGGGGGCTGCCCACTGGCTTCTGAAAACAATAGTCCTCTCTGACAGAGTCATTGCCTGTGGACCAGATCTCTGCAGCGGAGAAGGCGAGGGGGTAGTACACAGAGCCCTGTGTTTTAGGGGATCCTCTGTAAGCAAAGCAACAACACAATATACGTTCTATTCTTGCAAAACAAGTTTGGGTGCCAGGACAGTAGGTCGAGGTCCCGTGTGTGTGTGTGTGTGTGTGTGTGTGTGTGTGTATGTGTGTGTGAGAGAGAGAGAGAGAGCACAAGTGAGCTGTGGCAGGGGTTATAGGGAAAGGACAGCCAGAGTGCCAGCCATTCACCATGTGCTTTTAGAGGCTTGAAGGATGCTGTACATGGAGAGTCTGGAGATAGTAGACACAGGTACCTTGAGCTAACAGTTTCCATTATTGTACATGCGGAACTCTAGATCTCTCATTGGAAACTAACCATCTCTTAGCAAGCAATCATTTCAGCTCTTCATGTCCTAAGAGGCGACTCATCTCTGCCTCCATGCCCTGTCACACAGGGTGTAGTGGTCAGGCTTCAGATCTCCACCTTTAAAATGGGCTGATTACTCCCTTTAGGGCCTCCTTAAGGGGCTATCACAGGGAGTGAGTGTGACCTCCACCAGAGTGACCCCAGGAAGGGGCAAAGGCACTGCAGGCCTGACTAGACGCACCTGTCGAATCGTGATTCTGAACTGCCTTGTCTCCTGAGATTCCATCACATTCAGTAGGAAAAGTATCTGGCATGATACCTTACACAAGATAGAAATTTCAGACAATGTACCACCTAGGGTATTTTCCACAACAGTGATAGAAACATTAGCTCAGACAAGAATGGATCATCTCCCATAACTGAAAGCTCTGAGAAGGGGAGGTGTGATGAGGTGTAGTACATCAGGGTCGCCTGTGTCTTCTCCATGATCAGTTTTACCCGTAGCCTGACAGCATGATAGGTGCTGCTGTCCCAGGCATCTGGTCCACTTGAGGACCCAAGTCTATTAAGGGACAGTAGGACCTTGGGTAAGAGGATGAGGACATAGGAGAGAAAGTACACACAGACAGGTACTTTCCTGGGGATCCCCCTTGCCTGCTGGAAGGACAGACTGAGGGGTTGGAATGGTCAGGACCCTGCTCGCAAGGAGGCATGCCAGCTTACCAACAATCAGGGCAGAGAGAGATGAACTTCTACCTTGCTGTACTTCCCAGCCCGAAATGCATACCAGATAGCACTTCTAGTACCAGCAGCATCTAGGCACTGAATCTGGGGTGGATGGGCCCTGGGAGAAGACTCAGTCTAGCTGCACAGAGACAGCCTGGGGGTCTGGGGTGTGATATGGTTTGAACCTTGGAAACCATCATTAGTGTGGGAATGACAAGTGTGGTCCTCCACTGGAGCCCATTGTCAGTGCATTAACAGTGGGGCACAGGTCCAGCAGAAGCAGGGGTTGCTGGCGTGCACATTTGGGTGGGGCCACAGAAACACACGTCTTACATGGATGGCCCCTGGGGAGGAATATGCAGCAGTTCCTTTCCTGGCAGGAGTGCTCTGGTTCTGCCCACCCCTTACCACAGTTTGGAGCTGGATCTGGGATGAATAGGTCCTGGGAGAGACCTGCTATAGAGTCAGCCAGGTCCCATGCAGTGGCACAACCACCTTGGTCCCTGTAGCCACAGCACCCTGGCCCCCAGCACCTGCCCAGGATGAAGTCTAGGATAAACACAATGGAGAAAAGGATGTGACCGTGGGCTGCTTCCATGTGACCATGGACTATAGCACAGGTGGTGAATGGGTTCACTGTGACCACAGGAACCTCAGTTGCTTCAGCACTCACCTCCTTTGGGACAGAGCATGCAGTCAAAGGCAACAGAGTGTTATTTAATCCATCCATCCATCAGAGCTTCTACTTCAGGAACTGGGGAGCAGACCCTGCCCCTGGCAGGGCTGTGATGGCTATGGAACAAAGAGGGGCCCTTGCCCAATAACTAGTGCTGGCTCTGGATAGCAGAACATTAATTACACCCACTGTGGAGTGGATAGGGCTTCCCAGATGGCTCAGAGGTAAATAATCTATGTGCAGTGCAGGTGACACAGGAGGCACAGGTTCGATCCTTGAGTTGGCAAGATCCCCTGGAGGAGGAAATGGCAACCCACTCCCGTATACTTGCCTGAGAAACCCCATGGACAGGAGCCTGGTGGGCTATAGTCCTTGAGGTCACAAAAAGTCAAACATAACCGAGCAACTGAGCATAGCACATCACGTGGGGAACAGCCAGCACACTCTGAGAAAAGACCCGTATCCTAAATATTGGACTCAGTCTTCACAGAGGTGCTCCCACAGAAAAACACCCCTTCAAGGACGATAATAGATCATTTTCTCCTAAAGTTTTACAGGCAGAGAAAGTGAAGTAAGATGAAAAATCAGAGGAATCACTCTCAATTAAAAGGACAAGAAAAATCCCACGAAAGAGCAAATAATGAAACAGACCTTACCAGTCTACAAGACAGTGAGCTCAAAAAAGAGGTAATAAAAATGCTGAAGGAAATAAAGATTTTAAATAGAAATGCAGATCACTCTAACAAGAAACTAGAAGCTATAAAAAGGAACCAATCAAAATTAGACAACTCCATTGCTGAGATAAAAACCAATCTAGAAGCAGTAACTAAGTAACACAGAAGAGCAAGTAAGTGATCTGGAAAATAGAATAATGGAAATCACCCAATCAGAACAGCACACAGAAAGGCAAATGAAAACAAATGAAAGCAACATACGAGATCTGTGGGATAATATAAAGCATGAAAAACAAAGGTGCCAGAAGGAGAAAAGAGAGAGAAGGGGGTCAAAAATGTATTTGAAGAAATGATGGCTGAAAAATTCCCAAACTTCAAGAAGGAAATAGATATTCAGGTGCAGGAAGTACAGAAGGTCCCAAATAAGATGAACCCAAACAGACCCACTGCAGACTATAGCCCACAAGGCTCCTCTGTCCAAAGGATTCTTCAGGCAAGAATACTGGAGTGGGTTGCCATTTCCTTCTCCAAAACAGACCCACACTAAGACATAAATATAATTAAAATAAATAGGTGCTATAATTAAACTTAAAGAGAGGATTCTAAAGGCAGCAAAAGCAGGGACAGAGGATGAGGTGGTTGGGTGGCATCACCAACTCAGTGAACACAAGTTTGAGCAAACTCCAAGAGATAGTGAGGGACAAGGAAACCTGATGTGCTACAGTTCATGGGGTTGCAAAAAGTTGGACATGACTTAATGACTGAACAAAGGTAGCAAAAGAAAAACAATGAGTCAGTCACAAGAGAACCTTCATAAGGCTATCAGCTGATTTCTCTGCAGAAATGTTGCAGGCCAGAATGGAGTGGCATGGTATATTCAAAGTCCTGAAAGAGAAAGACCCACAACCAAGGATACTCTACCCGGGAAGATTGTCATTTAGAATAGAGAGAAAGAATTTCTCAGAAAAGCAAAAGCCAGAAGAATACAACAGTACTAAACCTATTCTAAAAGAAATATTGAAAGGTGTTTTCTAAATAGAAAAGGAGCAAGAATCCGTAGAAAAGGGAAAATCACAATAGGAAAGGCAAATATATAAAACTACTGAAGATCACTTTAAGAAGTCGGTTGTTTAGTCACTAAGTTGTGTTGAACTCTTTGGCAACCCCATGGACCGTAGCCCACCAGGCTCCACTATCCATGGGATTTCCCAGGCAAGAATACTAGAGTGGGTTGCCATATCCTTCTTCAGGAGATCTTCCCAACCCAGGGATCGAACCCAGGTCTCCTGCATTGGGAGATGAATTCTTTACCACTGAGCCACCAGTTGTTCGGTCACTCAGTCTTGTCTGACTCTTGTGACCCCATGAACTGCAGCATGCCAGGCTTCCC
This sequence comes from Cervus elaphus, assembly GCF_910594005.1. Lineage (NCBI taxonomy): Eukaryota > Metazoa > Chordata > Mammalia > Artiodactyla > Cervidae > Cervus > Cervus elaphus. The sequence continues at coordinate 21,850,852 of NC_057830.1, forward strand.
TGTCCTTCACCATCTTTCTGAATTTGCTCCAACTCGTGTCCATTGAGTCAGTGATGCCATCCAACCATCTCATCCTCTGTCCCCTTCTCTTCCTGCCCTCAATCCTTCCCAGCATCAGGGTCTTTTCCAGTGGTTGGGCTCTTCATATCAGGTGGCCAAAGTGTTGGAGATTCAGCTTCAGCATCAGTTCATTCAAAGAATATTCAGGGCTGATTTCCTTTAGGATTGACTGGGTTGATCTCCTTGCTGTCCAAGGGACTCTCAAGAGTCTTCTCCAGCACCGCAGTTCAAAAGCATCAATTCTTTGGCACTCAACCTTCTTTATGGTCCAGCTCTTACATCTGTACATGAAAATTGGAAAAAATCATACCTTTGGCTATCTGGAACTTTGTCAGCAAAGTATGTCTCTGCTTCTTAATATACTGTCTAGGTTTGTCACAGCTTTTCTTCCAAGGAGCAAGCATCTTTTAACTTCATGGCTTCAGTCACTGTGCACAGTGATTTTGGAGTCTAAGAAAATAAAGTCTGTCACTGTTTCCATTTTTTCCTCTTCTATTTGCCATGAAGTGATGGGACCAGATGCCATGATCTTAGTTTTTTGAATGTTGAATTTTAAGCCAGGTTTTTCACTCTCCTCTTTCACCTTCATCAAGAGGATCTTTAGTTCCTCTTGCTTTCTGCCACTAGAATGCTATCATCTGCATATCTGAGGTTGTTGATATTTCTCCCCACAACATTGGTTCCAGCTTGTGATTTATCCAATCCGGCATTTCACATGATGTATTCTGCATAGAAGTTAAATAAGCAGGGTGACAATTTACAGCCTTGTTATACTCCTTTCCCAAAACTTGAGCCAGTCCTTTGCTCCATGTCCAGTTCTAACTGTTGTTTATTGTCTTGCATACAGATTTCTCAGGAGGCAGGTAATGTGGTCTGGTATTCCCATCTCTTGAAGAATTTTCCAAAGTTTGTTGTGATCCACACGGTTAAAGGCTTTAGCATGGTCAATGAAGCAGAAATAGATGTTTTTCCAGAATTCCCTTGCTTTCTCTATGCTCCGATGAATGTTGGCAAATTTTATCTCTGGTTCCTCTGCCTTTTATAAATCCAGTTTGTACATCTGGAAGTTCTCTGTACATCAGGAAGTATATCTGTCTCTTGAGAAACCTGTATGCAGGTCAAGAAACAACAGTTAGAACCTTACATGGAACAATAGACTGTTTCAAAACTGGGAAAGGTATACCTCAAGGTTATATACTGTCACCTTGTTTATTTAACTTCTACACAGTACATCATGCGAAATGCCAGGCTGGATGAATCACAAGCTGGAATCAAGATTGCTGGGGAAAATATCAACAAGTCCAGGTATGCAGATGATACCACTCTAATGGCAGAAAGCAAGAGGAACTTCAATATCCTCTTGATGAAGGTGAAAGAGAAGAGTAAAAAAGCTAGCCTGAAACTCAACATTAAAAAAAGTTAGATCATGGCATCTGGTTCCATCACTTCATGGCAAAGAGAATAAGAAAAATGTAAACAGTGACAAACTTTATTTTCTTGGGCTCCAAAATCACTGCAGACAGAAACCGAAGCCATGAAATTATTAATAAAAGATGCCTGCTTCTTGCTAGGAAAACTATGACAAACCTAGACAATGTATTAAAAAGCAGAGACATCACTTTGCCAACAAAGGTCCATCTAGCCAAAGCTATTGTTTTTCCAGTAGTCATGTGTAGATGTGAAAGTTGGACTATAAAGGCTGAGCACCGAAGAATTGATGCTTTCTAATTGTGATGTTAGAGAAGACTCTTGAGAATCCTTTGGACTGCAAGGAGCTCAAACCAGTCAATCCTAAAGGATATTAACCCTGAATATTCATTGAATGGACTAATGCTGGAGCTGAAGCTCCAATACTTTGGCCACCTGATGTGAAGAGCTGACTTATTGGAAAACACCCTGATGCTGGGAAAGATTGAGGGCACGAAGAGAAAGGGGTGACAGAGGATGAGATGGTTGGATGGCATCACTGACTCAACAGACATGACTTTGAGCAAACTCTGGGAGATAGTGAAGGGCAGGGAAGCCTGGTGTGCTGCAGTCCATGGGGTCCTAAAGAGTCAGACATGGCTAGTAGTTTGTGAAAGTGGCTCAGCTGGAGAAATATCCCCAGAGAGGCCAGTATTCCCTGCAGGGGGCAGTCACATTTATAGAGTTCACTGTCTAACCGGGGCACTGCCTAAGTCAACTGGTAGCAACTGCAAGGCTTACCATGTTTGCTTACCAGGCCAGCAAACTGAAAGGCAGACACATGTCATTTTTTTTTTTTAAGGAGAGTCGTTTACAACTGCTACATGCATGCACGCATGCTTAGTTGCTTCAGTAGTGTCCTAATCAGCAACCCCATGGACTGTAGCAAGCCAGGCTGCTCTGCCCACAGGCAACCATTGTCAGAGTCTGGTTACTGCACTAAGTTAGTAACTCTCATTCCTGCACAAGTTAAAGGCAGCACGTTGGGAACTATGTATTTTTAGTTTTGTATCCTTTGCCCTACCCATGTCCAGTATTCTACGGCTGGTCTGAGGCTGCCTCCAAGAGCCGTCAGACTCCTTTTCCTCAGTGGACCCCCAGAACTGCCCTCTGCATGTGTCAGAATGGGGCTATTGAGTGCACTGAGCCCCCAGATCACGTTTGTTCTAACAGTGGGTGGCATCCTCCCTTCTCCGTGTGACCTGGGAGAAGAAGAATGAGCACGTTGGGCCCCTGGAGGGCCTGGAAAGATAGGAAGAAAGTCTCCTGCCCTTGCAAGCGGCCCCTGAGCCAGCTGCACCCTAAGATACTTCTGTCCCCTCCCTGGGAAGGGAGAGATGCCTGCAGGGCATTTCTGGTCTGCAACAAGGCTGTGTCATGGCCTCTGTGGGGATGTTTATCTTCAGCTGCATCTTTGTTTTATGTGATTTTCCAAATCCCTTTTTTTCTTTACAGTAAAAGCTTAAAGAAGCACATGGATGAGATAAGAAAAATCCATGGAGGGGCCAGAAAGAACACCCGAAGCTAAGCGTCTATGGAGAGATGCCAGATGCTGTTGCCTCTACATGTCAGAAGTTGGGATGGAAAAATTCTACATAAAAAATACTGGCCTTTGTCTTTGACCTTTTAGTTAAGAACTGAAGACAGTTTTCCTTGGTGGGGATACCACTGGCTTCTGGATATGAGTGCTTTGTGTTTGGTGTTGATAAAAAGGTGAGCAGGCCTGGGAGTTGTATGGTTTTCTCATTATCCAAATGCTAGCTCCTTGGGGCCACCAAGTTTGGTCTGATGCAGAGCTGGATGTGAGGATGAAGTAAGATCAAATATTATAGTTGTGTTCATGCTTCCTGTTCTTACTCCCACCCAGCTTATCAAACTTCCTGACAAAATCAGGCCAACTGCTCTCCCAACGTGTCTGAAAGAGCCCTCAGGACAGACGTGAGAGACTGGAGAGATGGGGATTCTTAGAATGCTAAAAGTGAGACCTGGAAATACATCCTTCCACCTCTGCCCAAACTGGACAGCTCTTTATTAACTCATTATTAACTGGGGGATTTTTGCAGAAAGTAATGCCTGTGGCCAGCGATTTTTATTTTGGCTGGCCAAAAATTAATTCTGTTACTTCACTAACACTTTGCGGGTTATTGCATTCAACAGTTACACCTGATGCACCTGTAAAGTCTCCTCCAGCACCATGAGTTTCATTTTCACTTTCCATATAAGAATCAATCACTGAAGTTTTTTGTCTTTTTGTTGGTCTAATATTCACACCATCTGAATCAGAACTATGTTCTGAAGAACTATCATCTTCTGAGACACTGGTATATATGTCTCTCAGACAATCAGAGGAAGTATCTGGATAAAATTCACTGAAAAGTTCTTCTTCACTCAGAGTTTTGCAATGCATCATTTTTGAAAATTTTATGGTAATTAACTTATGTGTATAATATACACAGAATTGGAATAAAAACCCAACAGAGCAAAACGTGAATGGTAACGACTGTCATAAGTTGTATAATAATCAATGTTAAGCTCCAGCAGCTTCACACAGTGATGTTAATTGTATCATTCTGTCAAAACATATCGTCATGTCTCAGGTCAGTAATCTGTTAAGTCACCAACAGTCTCACAGCCCAGTCATCTTCTTCCCTCTTTGCTCCAAAAGGGACTTAAATCAACCAATAGAAATAGACAAGTTAAAAAAAGACAACATGAAACTGGAAAGAGAAAATGAGGGTGGGGAAGCCTGGCCGGGCACATTGACTGATCTGAGCCTGAGTCCCCAGGGAAAGGGCCCTGACTTTTGGGGTTCCCCAAGGCTGGATCCCCATCTGTGCTGTGAATCAGTGTAGGGCCCCTGAGTTCTACTTGGCCACCGAGGCATCCGTGCTCCTGGGGAGTCGCAACTTTTCTTTCTGTTTTTCCCTGTGCATTGAACTATCTCCAAATCCTATTTAGATTACAGTTATCTTGCAATAAACAGACCAACAATCACCAAACACGCTGGAAGTGAGGAAAGTGCCCTCAATGGGCAGCATGGCCTGGACTGGACGTGAAGGCCCGCCCAGGAGCAGAGGAGAGCTAGAGGGGCTGCCGGCCGGCGGATGCTGAGGGCAGGCTCATGGGGCCTGGGAATGGGGTCGGAAGCCCAGAAAGTCCATCTCATTGTAAATTTAATGTGAAGCGATTAAGAAGTGGTTTTAAAGCAATCAATGTCGTCTACACTAGGTGTATTTTGTAACTTCACATAACTCTGTAAAATACGGTTCACTTTTCCTAGACAGTCACACAGACATTAAAGGTTTCTGTACAGGTGGGAGCAGCAGAGACAGGTGGCTCTCTTTGCAGTGAAAGGAGAGGCATCACAGCAGCAAAATGTGTCTTTGGAGAAGAGAGTGCAGTTAAACTCACTCTTGTTCCTGTTTCTTCAGTTTGATTAGTGGAATTGGCTTGCTTCATCATGATTAGCCCTGGATCATCAATAGTCTCTATTCTTTAGCTCCTCTGATCAGCACAAGAGAAGGGGTTTCCAGCATCACTTACAAAAATGAATGCTTCTGTGCCATGAAACAGACACTAGCACTGACCTTGAAGACCCCAGACTTCTCAGACCTCTGTTCTCAGGATCCTTTGTAGTCTCATAAATGACTGAGGAGCCAAAGACCTTTTATTCATGTGTGGTGAATGTATTACTGTATTAGAACTTAAAAATAATAAAATTTTTATGTGCATGCTGCATGCTAAGTTGCTTCAGTCATGTCCGACTCTTTGCGACCCTGTGGACGGTAGCCCGCGAGGCTCTCCTGTCTTTTGAAATCCCCAGACAAAAATATTAGAGTGGGTTGCCATGCCCTCCTCCAGGGGAGAATCCTGATCCAGAGATTGAACCCAAGTCTCCTGCATTGGCAGGTGGGTTCTTTAGCACTAGCGTCACCTAAAATAACACTAATAAACCCATTACATGTTAATTCACATATTTTTTTTTTAAATGATGTTTTACCAGTAATTATTTTGTTTGGAGAAGAGTATCACTGTGTGCCTTTTTGCAAATCTCTTTAATGGCTGGCTTAATAAAAGATAGCTAGATTCAAATATCCACTTCTGCATCCAATCTTCTGTAATAGGTTTTATTTTTCATTTTATTTATTTTTGGCTGCATTGAGTCTTTGTTCCTGCCCACGGGCTTTCTCTAATTGCTCTGTGCAGGCTTCTCATTGCTGCGGTTTCTCTTGTTGTGGAGCATGGACTCTAGGTGTGCGGGCTTTAGTAATTGCGCCACGTGGTTCAGTAGTTGGCACTTGAGGGTTCTATCTATATTTTTCAATCTATGCATGGTTTTGTACCAAAATGCATTGGCCATTTGGAAAATATTGGTTCACCAAGGTAAATGGAACTTCCAAATGTTGATCTAATTATTATAGAACATGAAACAAATCACAGTTGTTAATATCACCATCTAACTCTCAAGTATTTTAATGATTGAAAAGCTCTTGAGCTCATGGTTCTTGGTATAAGCTTTTCAAAATGTTAATTTTTGCTTGAAAGATTGAATGGTATCACAGGCAACAAGAAATGTCAGTTGTTTTTCTTGAATTGACAGGTTCCATTTATTCATTTCTGAGGAAACATCTGCCAAATACCCAAGTCTAAATATTCCGTTTGTCTGCCAATTGTTCTTTCAGGAAGCAATGATGTTCCATGAGAAAGTGGCTAGTTTGGCTTGCTATTCAAACAATTGCCCAAGTGTTTTTCCTCAAGAAAACCATAGTGTTTGGGGATGCAACAAAAGTCCTTTTTGCGAACTTCCCATTTTGTCATACAGAATACAAAAGACTTGTACTCTGAGATTGAGAGTTAATAAATTAATAACTCTTATAGCATCATCATGAGTGAAACTGGCCTTTTTTTTTTTTTTTTTTTTTAAGGGTGTGAATGCTTGTGAGGGAGGAATATGATCTACAGTACAGTCTGGTGCTGGTGGCTTGATTCAGGTTGTGCCAGCAGTTTAGCCCACTGTTTCTTTTGTACCATTTGGGCAAATGTCAATACAATGAACGTGAATACCATTTCAGTGTTATTATGAAAACAGTTTGACCCTGTAAGCCATCTGAAAGGTTCTTTGGTCACACAGTGTTCTGCAGAACATACTTTGAAAACTCCTGAGATAGGTTTTTTCTTTCAGTTTACTTTTTCTCTTTTTGATTTTTCTTCTTTCAGTTTTGTTGAGATATGATACAGCACTGTATAAATTTAAGGTGTACAGTGTAATGATTGGACTTGCATACATCATGAAACAATCATCACAATAAGTTTAGTGAGCATGCTTCATCTCATATAGATACAAAATTAAAGAAATAAAAATTTTTCATTGTGGTGAGAGCTCTTAGAATTTAATCTCTTAATGACTTTCATATATAACATGTTAATTGCTCAGCTGTGTCTGACTCTTTGTGACCCCATGGACTGTAGCCTGCCAGACTCCTCTGTCTGTGGAATTCTCCAGGCAAGAATACTGGAGTGGGTAGCCATTCCCTTTTCCAGGGGATCTCCCTAATCCACAGACTGAACCCATGTTTCTTGCCTTGCAGGCAGATTCTTTTTGGTCTGAGCCACCAGGGAAGTCCCATCATATATAACATACAGCAATATTAATTAGTGGTTTATTTTTCTTACAAGCCGTCTTGCCAGCCTTCTGGAGATAGATAAGCACTAGACAGGGGGTTCTGCTTATTCCTTTTGTATCACTGAAAGGAATATTCCAGGAAAAGCCTTACTTCCCACTGGTCAGGCCTGCAGGAGGCTCAGAAAGGAAGCATTTGGGTTTTCATACTTCTGGGGGCACAGGGTCGCAGCAGAGAGAATGGAGGATGGGGTTAGTGAGGGGAAGCCTCAGTGCCTGAACAAGGAAAGTATTTCTGGGCTTCACTGTTTCTCATTTTAATAAAACAAAAGTCCACATTTCTGATTTTACAGTTTCTTTTTTTAAAGAGAGGAGCTACATATATTGCTTTGTTTCTGCAATACCTTATGAGACATTTTGGAAGACTGAATAAGATAACACGAAATAGGGAATGCACATAACACAGTGCCTGGCACATATCATGGATTAAATACCACCATTATCACATATACCAGGCATCCAGGGCCCTGCCTGAGCTGGCACAATCAGCCTTCCACCCTCCTCTCCATCCACCCTCCTGACAAATGTCCACCCAAGCCAAATTGAGATGCTTGCCATTTCCTCTCCCCAGTCTGCTTGAGTTCAACTCCCACCACCTCTTTCTTGGGCTCCCCTCTCTACAAAGTCTCCCAATTCTCCTCCTTGAAATAACTGTCCTTCCTCTAGACTCATATTACGGGCTGAATCATGCCCCCCAAGGAATATATGTTAATGTCCTGATCCCCAGAACTTCAGAATGTGACCTTATTTGAAAATAGGGGCATTGCGGATGTAATTAAAGTTAAAATGATGCTCTACTGCAGGAGACTGGGCCCATGATCCAATCTGAATGGTGTTACAAAAAGGCCCTGTGAAGGTGGAGGGCTGGAGAGATGAATCACAAGCCAAGGGACACCAACGATTGCTGCAAACTACTGGAAGCCAGAAAGAGGCAAGCAAGGATTCCAGTACTGGCTTCAGAGGGCAAGGGTTCCTCTTGGATCCCAGCTCTACTCTCTTTGCATTTTGAACTCTCTGACTTTATGTTACATACCTGTATTTTGTTTGTTGAAGCTTCTTGGTAAGTCCTGCTTCTATCTGAAGGGCAGAAATCTGTGGTTCTCTGTGTTTTAGGCAGCAGTAGGATTATTGGGGCTTCCCTGGTGGCTCAGTGGTAAAGAATCCACCTGCCAATGCAGCAAGATTCAATCCCCGGGTCGGGAAGATCCCCTCCCTGGAGGAGGGCATGGCAACCTACTCCAGTATTCTTGCCTGGAGAATTCCATGGACAGAGGGGCCTGGCGTGCTACAGTCCATGGGGTCGCAAAAGAGTCATACATGACTTAGTGACTTAACCGCAACAGGATTACTCTCCCCAGAGATTGTTTTAGGGAATTCAAAGGCAAAGATGGGTTCTACCTGGTCTAAAACTCTTTCTTCACTGTCCTCAAGAATACCTGTTTCTGGAGACTTCCCTGGCAGTCCAGTGGTTAAGACTCTGTGCTTTCAATGCAGGGCATTTGGATTTGATCCCTGGTTGGAGAACCAAGATCCTACAGGCTGTGTGGTATGGCTAAAAGAAAAAACAATCCCGTTTCCCATATGTATACCCATTATGGACCAGGAACTTGTGCCTTTTTGGGAAATGCGTGAACTTTTGGATAATTTGGAACTGTTAATGGCCACTTTGGGGAAACTTCAAGTTAGACAAATCAACCTGAAGGGGCACCCTTGAAAAAAGGACCTCACATCTTTCAGAGACAGTGGAAAGCAGGTTTTGATTGGTATGCAGAAATGAGAGGGTAACAGGCAGGAAGGCCAGGGGTCTCCAAATGGAGGAAATAGGCTGAAAGTGTCAGACATTTTTAGCTCTCTTAAGCAGCAGGAGGAAACAAACTGGGGATATTTTTTTCCTTCTCTATACAAATTTAAAAGGAGGTTTCTCTTAAAATACTGTGTTGCCATAATGATACCTGGTTTCACTTGAAGTTAACTACTCTCATACCTTGAGTTAACCAATGCATTTTTCTTATGGAAATATTTGTCTTAAGCTATGTTAATGTACTATGCATTTACCCTAGACTCTGTCTTCAAGTCCGTTCTGTCAAATGGCTCAGAACCTACTTGACAAACCAGTATGTTATACTCAGATATTGTTCCCCTAATCTATGTAAACGAAACTATTTGTATGGTAATCTGCCCTTCTACAAGATTGAAGTCAATCGTTTTATGGCCTGGGATGAATCGTCTGGTGCCAAAATTATCCCGAAATACATCTTATGGATGAGGGGCCTGGTGCCATTCTGAGTTTAAAGACATTCCTTTCTTTCATTAACAGACTGCTAGTGACTGTATAACATCCAGCTGAAGATTGGCAGGGGGGTACTCTTTCTGCCCCCTTCTGATGCCTATGTCAGAAGCTTTCTCTATCTCCTTTATACTTTAATAAAACTTTATTACACAAAAGCTCTGAGCGATCAAGCCTCGTCTCTGGTCCTGGATTGAATTCTTCTCCTCCAGAGGCCAAGAATCCCAGTGTCTTTTCATTTAGCAACAACCTTTCAGAAACAAAGACAAAATGATTTAAAAAATATCTTTTCTAAACGAATCCTTACAGCATGCAAAAAAAAAAAAAAAAAAAAAAACTTTAGCAAAAAACTGGTCACCTGAGTAGGTAAACTTAACTTAGTCCAGCAGCCAGGACCACTGTTAGTATCCAGCTATCCTTTCGGGTTTTGTATTACTGTACCTGAGACTTGGCTAAAATTTTTAAATGAAAGCTATAAGGTCTCTGTTGTGTCTGTCTATATTTTTATGTGTATCTATTTAAGTATTTGTATTATGTATGCATTATTTTTTAAAGTGTTGTATTTAATTGGCTAAAAGAAGAATATGTGCTTATAAAAAGTATTTGTAAAATACAGAAATACAGAATCTAACACAAATATTTTTTAAGTTCACAGGATCTGGGATAATCTTTGGTAAATAAAATCTAGTTTAAGTGTGTTGGTTTAATAGAACAGGAATGTCTTCAGAATTGTCAGCATTAAATGTAACACAAACATACAGTTTTTCCTACCTGGGTTTACTAGTCAAATTAGGTCATGCTACCTCTACATTACAAAATTGTCAACAAGAAAAATAACTTAAGATAATGGTTAGCTCTTTGATGTCTAATCTAGGCATAATTGTTAAGAACAATTTAAATAAGATAAAATTTACACTGAGTTTAACTATATAATGGATATATTTTGAATATCTAGGTCATATCGAAATAAGGTAGTATACTTAGATTTTGATCACTAAACATAAGTTTGTCTACTTTTAGCTTTTTAATTTTTATGGAGAGACAGTGGATATCTGGGTCTGTAATCAATATATCATTTAACACATTAAAAAAGGATGCTATGAAAAACATGTCTCTACGAAGTATAGATTTTTATAATTATGTACAGTTGGCCCTGTGCATCCTTGGGTTCTGCAAGCATGGAGTCAACTAACTGTGGATCAAAAATATTCAGAAAAAAATTTCAGAAAGCATGCCACATGTTGGAAACTATATACATAGCATTTACACTGCATTAAGTATCATAGGTAGATTAGAGATGATTTAAAGTGTATAGGAGAATGTGTGTAGATTTTGCAAATATACATCATTTTGGAGAGGGAAGTGGCAACCCACTCCAGTATTCTTGCCTGGAAAAGTCATGTGGATGGAGCAGCCTGGCGGGCTATAGTCCATGGGGTCTCAGAGTTGGACATGACTTAACAACTATACCACAACAGCAATGATATACATCATTTTATGTAAAGGACTTGAGCATCTGCTGATTTTAGTATCCACTGGAGTCTGGAGTCAATCCCTAGAGGATACAGAGGAGTCACTGTATTTATACATTTGCTAATTTACTACATGATGTTAATAGGTAATAGTTCATAACTGCCTGCTTCCTAGTTTTCACTGGGAAGTAAAGATTGTAATAGTTAAAATTTATAATCAATATGTAAAAATAGAATTACTGGTAACAGTAAGAACAAAGGAAAACAAATTTGTATATAACATATGGGAAGAAAATGGGATATATTTTTACATGAAGAGTATGCAAGTAATATAGGATGTGTTTTTGTTAAAAGAGAGGGATGTTGTCTAAAATAAAATGACTTCCAGAATAAGAAGAGAAAAAAATAAGACAAAACCTAAATGGATATAGAAAACTGCAGGAGGTTTATGGAAAATAAATTTTATGTTGTGAGGTCACAACTGACTAAAATTGAATAGATACAAGGGTTTTTTAAAAAATGAGCTTTAATAAATAGGGTACTTATGTAAATCTAAAACAATGTTCTTTCATCTGCTAGAAGGACAAAGTTTTGTTAGACTGTTGGTCTGCTCTTGCTGATTGTGAAAGGTCTTTCTTCACTTTTTAAGTAGTCTGCCTAGAAAACAAAGATTCTGTTGTTTATGAAAACAATTTCCTGTGCTTCATGTTGTCTTTATTGAGTCTGATTACTTAAGAAAACTGAGTCTTCTCTATTAAAAGAGCTATGATTTTTTACAACTGCAGGTGACCTTTGAACAACATGGGTTTGAACTGCACAGGTCCACTTATACTCATATTTTTTAAATAGATAAGTATTATGATACTACACTATCCAAGGCTGGTTGTGTTAGGTCGTTAGAATAGGGAAGAGGAGTCCAAAATGGCGGTGGCTAAAAGACAAGGAAGAGAAAAGCCTGAGAAAATAGAACAGAGGAAGGTCAAAGAAAGGTCTTGAGGACCAGAGTGAGGACTTCAGGTAGAACAGCACTCCTGACGAAGCCCAATTTACATAGGGCAGGCCCAGGGGGAAGAAAAAAACATATAAAAAGAGGAGCCAGAGGACTCTCTCTCTCTCTCTCTCTCTCTCTCTCTCTCTCCTGCGCGATGGGGCACTCTTCTCTTCACATCTTTGGATCGACATGCCCTCACGCCTCGGAGGTGGATTTTCCTGCTCTCATCTAAATAAAATGGAGCGGTAACGCTGAGCTGTAACACTGATTTGTCTAAGAGCTATAACACGGTCCGTTTCAGACCTGAGAGCTATAACACGGTCTGTCCAAGACCCGAGAGCTGTGACACGCCGAGGGGGGCTTTAATGTCCGTCACTCCAAATCTTTGTTGTGACAAGACAAGAACCGAGGCGCACAAACGCGCCTGACAGTTGGGTCCAAGGAGACAGAATCGCAGGTGTGGAGGGCCAGCTATGGAGTTACGTGTGGATTTTTGGCTGCACAGAGGGTTGTGCTCCTGCCTTCATGTTGTTCAAGGGTCGGCTGTATATAACTTTCCGTGTTGAATGAATAATGAAGTGCTGTTTTACAGTGAACTGTGATCTTATTTGATCAAGTGTCTTAAACATTTTGACATTTTTGACACAGTTCCCAAAATCAAATTATGAAAGTCCCAAAAAGTCACTTTGGGATTTTTTCCAGAGGGTCCCTGGAAGATCTCAAGAGAGTTGCTCTCCCGCCCTATAATTTATTAGGCTTAATTTATTACATTATTAGGCTTATTTTACATGTTAAGTTACATGGGAAACATAATCAAAATAAAAACTATTTAACTTTCTTAGATTTTATTTACATGGTTATATATTAACATAAGTAATTCAGAAATTATGTGAAATTCCTAAAAATCCAATATGTCCTGCTGTAATGTTATCAGTCATAATTTTAGTTATTATTTTACAGTATTGAAAGTGAAAGTCGCTCAGTTATGGACTATACAGTCCATGGAATTCTCCAGGTCAGAATACTGGAGTGGGTAGCTGTTCCCTTCTCCAGGGGAATCTTACCAACCCAGGGATCAAACCCAGGTCTCCTGCATTGCAGGCAGATTCTTTACCAGCTGAGCTACCAAGGGAAGCCCAACATCACAAAATAAACATTTGCCTCTCAATTGCATTATTATTATTATTATTATTTTGGTCAGTTTTAACCATGGCTATTTTGAAGCCTTTTGTCACTTACAGACAGGTATTTTTCATTCTCTATTCTTTTCTGAATGCACTTACAATCAACTACAGATGAAAATGCTTCATCTTCAAAGAGATTCATGAAAGGACCCTGACAACATGACAAGTGCTCTAACTGGTTTGTTGGTTACAGGATTTCAGTCCCATTTCTAAAAGTAGCCATTTAATAGTGTCTTTAGAGTGGAAAGGCAATTGAGAGAGAGGATTATTAGAATAAGTACTCAAATAAAGGAGTATTAAAAGGAGTAGGAGTTAAAGTTTTGGTCCCTTTTACATCATTAACCTTTAGTTAACCATCTGCAAATCTTTCCATGAGGCTATTTTGGAATTCTGACACCTCCGGGGGCTTCTGTATACCAATTAAAATAGATACAGTGGTTTGAAATAAGAGCTCTCTAAAATTTTCAACAATTTGAAGACTTTTGAATTCAGAGGATCCAAGGAGCTAGCTCTTGCCTACAAATATTTTCCTCTGCTAATCTAATTTTAGAAAAGAGAAAAACTTACCGCTGTTATTTCCAGCAGATCCTGCAGACAGAGATCCAGAAGACTGCAACCCACTCCAGTATTTTTGCCTGGAGATATTCCATGGACAGAGGAGCCTGGAGGGCTACAGTTCATGGGCTTGCAGAGTCAGACACAACTTAGCAACTAAACAAGAACTAAACAAGAATTTTATGTGAAAAATTTCTGGAGAGCCAGAAGAACACAATTCTTGCCATTTCAGGGTCTGATTTCCTTTAGTTCTAATCAAGTACTTGTAAGCATACATAAACCCAGCTGGTATTCCCATAGGTGACTGTCTGCATGGGAGCTATTTGGCTTTAGAGTACAATTTCCCATTATTAATTTGGTAGGCTAATTCAGATATGAGATATGATCTGAACAACTTTCTGGGGACAGTGTGGTAGATCAAATGTGTGCTCCTTCTGAGTCTAGATCCCCAAGGGGTTACCCTTGGGTCAATTCAACTCTAATATTTCTCAGAGTCTCCCTGTGACAGTCTAAAACTGCCATCGGTGCTCCAAGTACTAGGTTATCAGCCTCTGTCTCAGCCCTCGAATCTCCTCACCTCACCATGAGCAGTATTTACTTGATGGTGATAGAGGTCAGTCTCTCTTGTTCTTTGGAGCTGAATAATTCTGTTTCTCATTTCATCAGCAAAAGTTTTACTCAGACCATATATCAACTAGTTTAAAACAAACTTAACAAAACCCCAGCCATCCATGTTTCCCTGGATGTCTTGCCCAGATGCCTTTAGGTCCCTGCCTAGGAAATGCACTGGTGCCCATTACAACTTCAAGTCTTAAGTAAAACAGCTGGAATATAATTTTCAGGACCATCACTCAAACAACGGGATGCAATATCAGGAGAACTCATCAGAACACCTGAGCAATGCTAAAAAGGTAGTGGGGTTCAATGGGTCCTATGCTGGTTCCAGGTAGGTTCCAGGTGTCCCCTGTTGGATATTTCTAATATTCTGCTGTCTACACCATACATATCATGAAAAACTGATCAGTTGATCTAAGAAAAATTTTGAGTCAAACTGAGTTATAACATGGGAACAGCCACCCAGAAAGCTCCAAGAACTGTTCTGCCTGTTAAAGGTCAGAACGCGGTTATTTAAGCTTTTGAGACAGAGGTTGTTGTTCTTGTTTAGCTGCTAAGTTGTGTCCAACTCTTTGCAACCCCATGGACTGTAGCCCTCCAGACTCCTCTGTCCATAGAATATTTCCAGGCCAAAATACTGGAGTGGGTTGCTATTTCCTTCTCCAGTGGATCTTCCCAATCCAGGGACCGAACCCCGCATCTCCTTCTGCATTAGCTTTCACCACTGAGTCACTAGGAAAGCTTGAGATGGAGGGCTATACGTTAAATGAAGTACTACTGACAGTTCATGCACACAGCTATGTGTAATGAGTCATCATGGCCCCTTACAGGGTTAAGGAGAGAGGTTATCTCCTAACGAGGTCTGGTTAATGTGGATGTACAGTACATACTAAAAGGGAGGGAGGAGCCAAAAAAAGGAAAGAAAAATGTTATGTTTAATTTTTTTCTCATCTTGCCATAGAATATGAATTTTATTTCATCACCACTTACAGGCCTCAGAGCACTCACTACAACAGATCATATGTGGACAACTTTCATTCCTGCTGCTGTATGGTACATGTGAGGACATGATTAAAGACTGTCAAACTGCAAACCAGGAAAATCCATCAGATTGAAACTGCTAGCCTCATTCCATCATCTAAAGAGGCTTCAAACTCAAATCTAGAAATTTCCTCAACTAGCTGGTCTCCAAGCTTGGAAACTGAATTTATAATTTGCTCCAACTCTTAACCTTTGTTTTTCTTCTGTTTCCATACCTATTTGCCCACATAATATAGAGGCCAAATTTAGGTGGATGCTCACCTAACATCACCTCTTGAAAGAAAACATCCCCATGTTCATCCTTTCCTAAATAACAATGATGTGTGTTTGCTAATACATCATGCTTTATCTAGGTAAATAAATAAAGATAATATAGATTGACTTAGACAAGTAAAACCTGTATTTGATTATAACCTAAGTTATTTTATTGGTGAAATTTTGGCTTAAAAACAAATCTTGGCTTCTGGGAATCTCTGCTCAGGGGAATTTTTCAATCCTTGGCTATTTTTCTCCTCATTCTCATCATATTAACCTGTCTAGTTTGTTGTATTCTCTCAAGGGTTTTCAATACCTTTTGGTAGCCACTCACACTTCAAATGACATCTGTCAGGATTGGACAACCTAACAAAATTAATGATTGACATCCAATGTGTATGATGCTGATCCTACTGTTGGTTACAGTGCCTACAATGACCCTCTGTCCTGATGATTCAATTAGCTGAAACATCCAGTATCTGATTCTTCACCCTGGTGGCAACAACAGTGGGAACTGAGAGTAATACCATATAGTTGGTCACACCCCCAACTTGCTGAGAGAATGATTAAACTTTTAGCTGTTGGTGATTGATCCAACCTCCATTCCCCTTTTCTTCCCCAAGGGACAGGATGGTTGGGATTGAAAGCTCAAACCTTCTAAGCACCTGGTTAATTCCTCTGGTAACCAGGCCCGGTCCTCTGGAGCATTTCAAAAATCACCTCATTAACATGAAAAAGATACCTGTATTCCTCTCATCACTTAGGAAATCCCATGGGTTTTAGGAGCTCTGCACCAGGATTGGGGGACAAATAAAGATTTTTTTTGTTATTAATAACAATATCACAAGAAGTCACTGGATTAAGGAGCCTTAATCCAATAGACTATGGCCTTATAAGACAAGGAAGATATCTCTTCCTCCTCTCTCCTCACTCACCTCTCTCTCTCTGCCATGTGTGGACACAGTGAAAAGATGGCTGAAAAGCCAGGAAGGGAGCTCTCCCCAGAACCTTGAACTTGGACATCCAACTCCAAAACCTTAAGAAAGTAACTTTCTGTTGTTTGATCTGCCCAGCACGTGTCCTTTGTTACGGTAGCCCAAGCTAAGTGAGACACACTGCCAGCTTCTGCACCTGCACTTCTCTGTTCTAAGCCATCTGGTGGAATTATCTAAAAGCATCACTGGGAAGAACTAATGGGACCAAGGAGCACTTCCTTGTCCATCATGAGGCCTGTTTGAACTGCTAAACATTGTCATCTCTGAGAAGCTGGTATCCATTGAGTATGATTTGCCCTGGCCGCACAGCTCATCATTGGTAAACCCAGGCTTCCGTTTGTCGCTTCAACATCCTTTCCCAGCAATGGGCCAACCACTGTTTTGAAAAATGAGTCACGAAAACCTCATGACACCAACCCTTAGGAACAAATATTGAAATACAGGAAAATAAGTAAGCATGAATATTTAAAGCCAGGAAATTCAGAATGTAATATTTGCACACTGGGATATCTAATTTGTTTGCTCTGCTGATCAGAGCAGAAAAAAGTTCTCATAGTTCTATTTATATATTCATAAGTAGTAGTACACAGAAATCAACCATCATTTGTACCTTTTGGCAATGAAAAGAAAAAGTCAACTTTATGTCAAGCAGCTGAGGGTACCATGTTCTTCACACGTTCCTCTTTTGTCACGCAGGGCAATTCAGCGTGTCAACAAAGGACAGGACAGAGCAGAAGTGCACTGATGGGAAGTTCTCAAACATTCCTGCCTAGAAAAGGAATTTTTCTAGTGAGAAATGGCCTCATTCAGAAGTGGAGAGAGTGTGCATGCTGAACACAGAAAGGCAGAACCATGATTTTACTGGAGCGCTTCTCCTTGGAGAGCCTTTGAAGGCCCCACATACCCAGCCAGCCAGTAGTTAGCTCTGGAAACATTCTGCCTGTCAGTCTCTGTCATGGTTATAAGCACACTGAGGTGTCACAGTCTTTGATGGCTGTTCAAAAGAAACAGAGCCAGACCCTAGTTGAAGGCAAATAAGATTTATTCATACTACTGCAATAAGGAGAAAGAGTTGAGCTCAATTCCTAAGGCAGGGACAAGTGGGGATTTATGGCTAAGAAAGGGGAGTCAGTCAGTCAGTCAGTTCAGTTGCTCAGTCGTGTCTGATGAACCACAGCATGCCAGGCCTCCCTGTCCACCACCAAGAGTTATCAAATGGAAAACTACTGAGAGGAGACATCAAGGGTGAGATACTCTTGTTAAATCTACTTAGGATTCTTGCTGAAGGCAGGCCAGAGTGGTCAGTCCAGGAGTGAGGGATGACTTAGCAGGATTCTTGGCGAGGACTGGCTGAGGCAGGCCGATGATGGGCCCTGAATGAAACCACAGAACACATCTCAGAGCTCAGAGGCTCTCATGTTCTTTATGTTTCAGCGTGGAAAGAATTCAGGGAGAGGCAAAGTGATAGATAAGAAGTGATTTATTTGAGGGGATATATGTATACCTATGCCTGATTCATGTTGAAGTTTGACAGAAAACAACAAAATTCTGTAAAGCAATTGTCCTTCAATTAAAAATACAATAGTTTTTTTAAAAAAGAAGTGATTTGTATAAGATGCTTGTGAAGATGGGCAGGTAAAAGGGCTCTGCTCTGAGAACTTAGTAGGCTACAATTTTACAATCAAAGGAAAAGTGGGATGGGGGAGAAGACCACCTCTTCTTCATTCTTTTTAAAAATCAATCAGTTAATTAACTTCTGGCTATGTTGGGTCTTCGCTGCTGTGTGGGCTTTTCTCTAGTTGTGGCAAGTAGGGGCTACTCTCTAGTTGCGGTACGTGGTCTTCTCATTACAGTGGCGTCTCTTGTTGCAGAACATGGGCTCGAGGGTGTGTGGGCTTCGGTATTTGTGGCACATGGGCTCACAAGGATGGCTCCCAGGCTCTAGAACACTGGCTTAGTAGCTGTGATGCAGGGTTTAGTTGCTCCAGGGCAGGTGGGATCTTCCAGGACCAGGGATTGAACCCATGTCTCCTGTGCTGACAGGTGGATTCTTTACCACTGAGCCACGAGGAAAGCCCGCTCATTCTTTTTAAAAAGTATTCATCTATTGACTTGGCTGCCACAGGTCTTAACTGCAGTATTTGGGATCTTTGCTGCATCAAGCAGGATCTTTTGTTGAGGCATGTGGGCTGTCTCCAGTTGTGGTGCATGGGCTTAGTTGCCCTGTGGCATGTGGGATTTCAGTTCCCCAACCAAGGATGGAACCTGTGCCCCCGACACTGCAAGGCAGATTCTTAATCACTGGACCACCAGAGAAGTCCCCTCTTCCTCATTCTTGAATAGACATCAAACTTCCATCATCAGCTTCTCCTCCACCCTGGGTGGTACAGTTTTTTGATCGCTATATAGTCAGACTGGGATTGTCAAGGTGCTATTCAAATCAGCAGAAGGGTGGTAACACATGCTAAAGTATGGTTAATCATCTCAGGCTTCTGCTGAAGGGTCTTCTACTTTGGGATGTCACCTTTCCCCTATATATATATATATTTTTTTTTTTTTAATTTTTATTTATTTAATTATTGGCTGTTCTGGGTCTTCAATGTTGCAAGAGGGCTTTCTCTAGTTGAGGAGAGCAGGGGTTACTCTATCTTGTTGCGGAGCACAGGCCCTAGGGCACTTCAGTTTCTATAGTTGTGATGCATGGGCTCAATAGTTGTGGCTCTCAGGTGTTACAGCATGAGCTCAGTAGTTGTGGTACACAGGCATAGCTGCCTTGAGGCATGTGGCATCTTCCCAACCCTGGGATCGAACAGTGTCCCCTGCATTGGCAGGCAGATTCTTAACCACTGGACCACAAGGGAAGCCCTATCTTTGTTTTTAGTTCATACACAGATGAACATGTCCTAGGGGTCATTAACTTACTGACCTCAACCAGCAGGATGCAGATGTCACTGACTTGACGTACAGTTTTGTTGTTAAGCAAGCCTGCTTTGTTTAACAATTTTCTGATTGCTTTCTTGATGATCATTAACTTACAGTGGTCTCTCAAAGCCCCCTAAAGTTCCCCCTCTCTTTATAATTTCCTAGTGGGATTTTTAAACTAGCTATTTGACTATCTTACTCTAGACTTATCATGAGGACAGGCCTGGTGGAAGAGAGGGTTCAGAGGAGCCAGTCTAAAGTTTGATCGAGGAAAGCCTTTAACAGAACCGAAGTTATCAGACAGGGGACAATGCAGAAAATGTTGCCCTTAAATTCAGGTGGGACATGGATAATAAGGTAGAGTATGTGAACAGTAAACTATTTTTAGAGTAATGGCAGGGGTCTGGGAGAGGGGGCAGGGGAGGGAGGCAGGTGTGAGGAGGCCCTCATGGAGCTGCTCTCAAGCATCAGGAGTAAGAATGTTGCTCAGTTCCGCTGAGATTACCCAGGACACATAAAGCTGGTTAGCAGAGGCCAGCAATCCAGCCACCCTTTGATGCCCTGGAAGGAAGTCAGGTATGAACGGACGCTGCGTGTCCCGGCTGGGGTTAGTCACCTTATCCTGTTTCCAGGACTCCGTTTATGGCTGTCCTTGTGCTCAGTGGAGGAAAAGCCGTAGGAGACTTGGTTCCAGAAGAGGCAAGGAGGGGGTCCTGGGCTTCCTCTCATAGCATCGCAGTCCTCTCCCACCTTAAGGACCAGCCAGTGCGATGGGTCAGAAGCAAATGACACAGGATCACGGCTCAGGAGGGGCCTTGGGAAAGTCCCTTCACAGGCTGGTTGAGAACACCCAGCAGATGCAGAGCTGGAGGGGAGCTGAGCTGTGCCTATGTTCCTCTTGAGGGGGTTCTTGAGGGCGGGGTCCCCAGCTTACACACACACACACACACACACACTCAGAGCAGTCACAGGAGGAGGGTCCCTAGGTGCGGAGAGGTGCTGGCTTGCTGTTCTCCCTAGGATTTCTCTTCCCTGGAGGGCTGTGCCCCTTTCACCATGATAACTGAGTGGGCTGTGCTCCCAGGAAGGGACATCTACCGCTCCCCCAGGACTCGGAGGGCACACAGTACTTATACCAAAAATCGGGAATTTGTCGGTGGGCAGGTGGCATCACCACTAAAAGGAATGTTCCCTACCTTCCCCGCTATGGTGATAAACGAAGACAAGCCAAACAGATGAAAATACAGTCTTCACGACATTTAGTTTCGTTACATTCATCTTAGTTCTGAGTTTTAAGAAATGTCAGGGACCTGTACATGCAAGATTTATGGTGCGTGTTGTTCCTCTCCATCTCCACACCGCCCCCCAACCCCCCCTACGTTTCGCCTATAAATCCCCACTTCTTCCGAGAGGACAGTGAATCAGGGCTTTGGCAGCACTCTTCATGGAACAGGATCAACCCTCGGACAGAATTTCCCTTGGCCCTGGCTCTGCCAAGCGCACGTACACGACCAACCGAGGAGGTGGGGCTCGTAGTGAAAACTGCACGTTTTCGTCCCATTTCCCTGGGAAGCCGAGGGGACAGCGCGTGCCTGGAGGAAGTTCATCTGCGGGCGACCCCGCCTTCACCATCCGCGCTTCCTTTCCCTTCTCGCACCGTCGCAAGGGCTCTGTTTTCCTCATTCACCTTGTTTTTTTTTTTTTCCTCTTGTCCCCGCGGGAACATAAGCACCGAGAGGCAGGAGGCGAATCGGGACTCAGAACGAGAGGAGCTCGGGCGGCGTCCAACGGCAGGGTGGGATCCTGTCCTTACATGTTTGATGTTTTGCTCATCACAAACTTTTTTGCATTAACATGAGAATACTATTTAAATTGACCACTGAATTTTTTTTTTTTTTTTTGGCGCTAAATCTTTTAAAATGAGCCCCGCGTGGAAGACTCACCCATCCCGGGCAGGAAGTTGAACTGTTTTGCTCGCGACTGAATCCCAGTGCCGGGCACAGTAATACTCTGGTTCTCCGAAGAAAACATCCTTTAAGAACCGCCCCTAATTTCTTGCAGGGACCCTCTCTGCCAGGGCGCAGTGCTTCGGGGGCAAACCCCGGCAAAGAATAGGGCCCAGGTCTCCCCAACGCCGGATCCCTGCCCGCTACAGATCGAACCGCTCTTACCTTTCCTCGCTGGTGGGACCCCTGGGACAGGTGGGGAGGGACTGAGCGCCGAGTGGGGCGAGCGCCCCGGGGACTTAGGGCGAGGGCGCGGCGGGCAGGGCCCAGGGGAGGGTGCGGAGGGGGAGGGCATGCGAGGGCGGCGGAGAAGAGAGCGTGGCCCAGGAGCGCGGAGGCGGCGAGCGGCGCGGGACAGAGAGCTGCGCAGGTGGGTGGGACGTGCAGAGGGTCGCGGAGGAAGGCGTGGGGCGGGGCGCCGAGGCAGGAGGGGGCGGTGCCGAGGCAGGAGGGGGCGGGGCGGGGCAGGAGGGGGCGGGGCGGGGCGGGGCGGGGCGGGGCAGGAGGGGGCGGGGCGGGGCGGCTCGGTTCCCTGGAGGCCGGCTCTGTGCTTGTTGGTGCTACGGCCGCTACACCAGGGGTCGCGGGTGTCTGTGAGTGTTCCCCCTCAACCCAGCGCGGACGCCCCTGCTCCCTCCGGAGGCCGAGGCTCAGGCTGGTGCCGAGGTCCGGGCGCCCGGCGGTGCGAAGGGAGCCAGACATCGCTGCCCGCCCGCAGGTGACCGTTCGCCTGCAAGGGATCAGCCACCTGCGTTCATTCACCCTTGTCCGCTCCTCCGCTAGTATCCGTGCCCCGCGCTCACCGCCCCGCCTCTCCCCTCGGGTGTCCTTGTGCCGCAGGTGTCCCCGCGCCCGGCCATGGTGGACGTGCTGGGCGGGCGGCTCCTGGTGACCTGCGACGGCGCGTGGGTGGAGGCCGAGGCGGCGCTACAGAACAAGGTGGTGGCGCTCTACTTCGCCGCGGGCCGGTGCGCGCCCAGCCGAGACTTCACGCCGCTGCTCTGCGACTTCTACGAGGAGCTCGTGGACGAGGCGCGGCCGCCCGCGCCCTTCGCGGTGGTCTTCGTGTCCGCCGACGGCAGCGCGCAGGAAATGCTGGAATTCATGCAGGAGCTTCACGGCGCCTGGCTGGCGCTGCCCTTCCACGACCCCTACCGGCAGTGAGTGGAGACCGTGTGTGTGGGGCGTGCTGGGAGCTCCCCCACCAGCCCCCACCCCAGTCCCTCATCCCCGGGCTTCTCCCAACTCGCAGGGCCTCCTCGATAGCCTCCACCCCCACCCCGTCGTGTTTGAGCCTGTTTGCTCTGGCTTCCCAGGGAGGCTCTAGCGTTGGCGACGGCGAACTTGGTGGGCGCGGACCTGGGTCCACCCTCGTCTTTGGCTCAGTGCGTCTGAGGCTCTGGGAATCTGAATGTATAAGTTCTGGCGATGATTATTCTGCGGCAGGGAGCCCACTCGAGTAATCACAGCCCTGAGGTGCTGCACCCTACTTGCAGGGAGGGCTTCCCAGGTGCCTCAGCTGTAAAGAATCTGCCTGCCAATGCAGGAGACACAATCGCTGCAGGTTCCATCTCTGGGTCGGGAAGATCCCCTGGAGGAGGAAATGGCAACCCACTCCAGTATTCTTGCCTGGAGAATCCCATGGACAGAGGAGCCTGGCGGGCTATAGGCCCTATGGTCCTCAAAGATTCGGACACAGCATTGAGCACACTGGCACTGCATAGGGAAGACACCTACCCTTATCCGGAGAGTAGGAGAGGGAGATCCAGAATGGATGCTCAGGTCAGAACTGGAGACTATGGGTGGACCACCCTGTCCCAGCAGCGTGGGCCTGGGTACCAGGTGCTGGGGAGAAGGGTCAGGACTCAAGTCCTGGAGGAAACCTACTGCAAGCCACGTTGCAATTTCAGTTTTGTTGGCAGTGATTGAAATTTCATAAAGGTGTCTTCTGCTCCTATACCTGTAAGAAGAAGCAGCTTCCTGGACTCCTGAGACAGATGTCAGAGGTGACAAAAATCCATGCTCTCTGAAGGGATCTTGCCCCACCCTTGCTTTTAGAAAAATATGTGACATGGATTTCAGAATTTGAGAAAAAACTAGAAATTGACCCTAGTGCTCTATTTTTTTTTTTTTAATTTAATTTCTTTGCCATTCTGTGTACCATGTGGAATCTGTTTCCCAACCATGGATTGAGCCCACAGCCCCTGCACTAGAAGCTCAGAATCTTAACCACTGTACCACCAGGGAAGTTCCAACCCTGGTGTTCTGTTGGCTGTGGTCATGGGATCTATGGAGGGGAGGAGGAGAAGGTGGGAGGGGGGTGTTAGTAAAGAGAGAGGACATAGGAGGACTTTGTGGAGGATTGGAAGAGGGAAGTGGGGCACAGGCACCGATTGTCTGGCATGTTGGGGTCACCTGTGGTGTAGGAGTCCAGACTGAGGTTAATTGTTCTTCACTAAGTGCATTACCCCACCATCCCCTTAACAGATATGGAGGTGAATTTCTGGATTTTTTTTTTTTTTATAGCACCATGTAGTACATTTTTCTGGGAGTTAGTATTCAGTTGTGGCGTTCCCCCAAATTAATTATTCTGAAATGGTTTTCCTTCTAGACACTTAAAAATTAAAGCTAACTTTGGAAAGTTCCCTGGAGGAGTAATTTTCCCCAGCACATGCTTTTGCTGATGCCAAGCAAGAGGTGAGGCCCAGGCCCTTCAAGGGAGGTTACCTGCTTTCCAAGGCCTCACTCAAGGCAGGACTAGGGAAAGTCATCCATGATACATCCAAATGACCATGATTTACTTGGTTGAAAGTTCTATGGCTTCACATCTAGTGGTGATTGTAAAAGGAGTTTTGATTTGCTTAGCGTTCAAGTTACACACTGCTTTTGAAAGAATACACTTAGTTTTGAAAGTGACAGTGTTAGTAATCAAGTAAAGAGCTCAGGCCCTGGGCAGAGTCCAGCTGTGGGATCTATTTGTGGGGTAACTGTAGGCAAGGTATTCAATTGCTGAGTATAAGTGTATAATGATGGATGAGAACTGCACTGATGCACGAATTCAGAGCTATGCCGGCTGGTTGTGTAGCAGCATTTTCTGTGTTGCCCATTTCACAGATGTACTATTGAAGTGCAGAGATGGGTGTCCCTGGCTCTGGAGCCAGTCCTTTCTGAACCAGCTTCCTCTCCCAGGGGACACTGAGCCTCAGCACAGCCTTGCTGCTGGTGGGGATAAGGGTGGGGTTGGGGGGGCTTACAGCATGCTCTCTGCTTCCTGGATTAACTGGTCAAAGGCCCATTTGGTCCACTGCAGGTGCTGAGCTGTTTAGGGCTTGGCATGGTGCTGCACTAGGCCCTGGCCATCTCCGGCTGCCAGCCTCACCTAAGAGGAATCTGATCTGGGGGGCAGGGTGGGGTGGGAGGGTGGGAGGCAGCAGTCTGGGGAGAAGTTAGTTCCTGGGGCCTCCCCTTCCCAGATTGAGCTTTGTGAATCCTGTCATTGCAATTTATAAGTTAGGAAATGTGGTATTCTGTGGGAAATTCTTGGAGCTAAGCCCTAAATTTTGCTTATCCCAGCCTGCATTTTGAAATCAGATCGTGAGCAAAAATGGAAGTAACTGCCACCAAGGAGAACTAAAGAATGTAAGAAGCCTCCAGGAGGCCTTTTGAGAAGTTCTCAATATATGCAGAGCATGGCATTCTTCTTGGTGCTGTGAGAAGGTGAGGGACCCGGGCTGTCTTTTTTCAGTGGTCCACAGGTGTCATCTGCTGTCCTCTGCTTTTCTGATGACCTGCCTGAGGCTCATGCATGCATGTGTACTAAGTTGCTTCAGTTCGTGTGTGACTCTTTGCGACCCTATAGCCTGCCAGGCGCCTCTGTCCAGGGGATTCTCCCAGGCAAGAATACTGGAGTGGGTAGCCATTCCCTTCTCCAGGGGATCTTCCCAATCCAGGGGTTGAAACCACATCTTTTCCATCTCCTACATTTGCAGAGCAGTTCTTTACCACTTGGGAAGGTCCGCCTTAGGCTCAGGAGATGGTAGGTCCCACAGAGGCACTCCGCCCCGCTAAACTTACCCTGGGCATGGCTGGAGGCGGTGATGCTACAGATGCAACTGCAAGAAGAAACTTTCTAGAGCTGCTCACCTCAAGGTTGCTCAGATCTTGGCTGTCCAGTGAAGAGTGCACACAAGACCCGACCCCGAGTGCCACCCTTCTGCCTAGAGAGGCAAATATCTAGTGACGTCCCTATAGCCAGGGGCAGTGGGGGCCCAGGGTAGGCCCTCAGGTCCTGCCCTGATGCCTGTGTGTGCAGCTGGGTGAGAGGTCTCAGCAAGGGGGCAGCATTGAAGACATATTCCGTCCTGTCTTCCCTCCCTTTTTTTATGAGCCAAAGAGCCAAGTAAGGAATAAAGAGAAATCCCTGACTTTGCCAGCAGGAATTTCTGTTGCGTGCTGCCAGGCATGCGAGACCCACTCAGGCCATGTCTCACACATCCCCCTCCAGTATTTGACCCTCACTCATTTTATTTCTTGTTATCTCCTTTACATCTGTGTTCTGGTCAGACTTGACAACTAATATGCCAGAATACTCCATACGCTTTCCCACCTCCAAAGGTCTTACTCATGCGGCATCCTCCAACCCTGGAGCCTCCCACTTCTCTTCCTAGTAGCTCTTCCTTTGTGCCCCTGGGGACACCAGGTGTGTGTCTGGACCCTGAAGCCTATACCCTCCATAGCTCAAGCCAGCGCCACTCCTGTTGGAGTGTATGTGTCTGGTGGGGCGGTGGTCCCTGTAGTCCCAGAGGTTGAACTAGACATTGTTCAGGGCTTGGCACCTGCAGGGCACTTGTTTGATGGATGCTTGAAGCAAGTAGAGAGATTTGCTCGGTAACAGCCTGGCTACCAGTGGCTGAGATGGAAAGAGACTGGAGCCAGAAGTTGCCATGGCAACCCAGAAGCAGTTGTGCCAGGGATAAGGATGCGCTGCTTTAGATGAAGGGAGGGAGCCATTGCTGCAACTGCATGCAGGGTAAGGAGGGAATGGGCTCTCGCATTTCCCTGAAATGGTTAAAATGCTGAGTTATCACTTCATTCTGCCCAGCAACAAGGTTCTTTCCTTTCTGAGGCTTGGTCTTCTCTCTCTGAACACAGCTCCCAGAGGAGACAGAGATGACTTCAATGTTCTAGGGTAACACCTGTCACCAGGCAGAGGCTGCCAGGGTGGGGATGTAGGGTCCACACGGTGATTCTTTGAAGAGAAGCTGGAGCAATGAAATGCCTTCAGACCTCCTCCTTATTCCTCGAAGGCCTGCCCAACTCCTGATGTCCCCCTGTTTTCCCTTTTTCCTTCTCATCTCGATAGAGCTTTTCTCTGTTTTTTAGTCTAAGAACCAGGTTTTGTTTTGTTGCTCACCCCATGTGGGTTCATTTCCTAGTCCAGTGATTTCTGTCTTCTCTCTTCTTTTGCCTTCTTTCTACTTTCTCTGTAATTGCTTCATCATTGTTTTTCTAGTTTCTTGAATTAAATGCAGAACTCATCTATATAGGGGCCTTTTAGTTTTGGACAAGAATATGTAAGATAACTTTCTGTGTCTAATTGTACCTATAGTGTGGGACCCATAGTGTATTCCATATTGCCCTGTTCTAATTATTTTGTAAGTCTGCTTTACAGTTTCATAGATAACATATGGTTATTTAGTTTTTAACTCATTCCAAAAATTATTGCTTGTTGGTTTCCAGTTCCATTATGTTATGGTCTGATTAAACGATCTGCACTGATTATTTGATTATTAAGATCCCTTTATGAGCAACACCATGGCTGGTTTTGTCCCCATTTCATAGATGCCTGAAAGCAAGGCATATTTTCTCTGTTGGGTGTAGGTACTGGATTTTTTTTTTCTCCTCAGTTTGAATTAAGATTTGTCTTGGAGCAGGATATCAGAAAGCAGCAGGAAGGAGCTGATGGAGGTGTCACAGGGAAGGTTTGGTAACAGGAAGGTCTCAAATGCATTTTTCTTCCACTCAGGTTCACAACCCTGAAGGCGACAGATAAGGGAAATCAGATTACTGCTAACCTGAGGCCCTGGCAAGCTGGCGGTGGTAACAGGACAGGATTTGCACCCAGCTGTCCTATCTTGAGGGCAATAATCCCTGTGAAGGTTATGGGGAGATTTGCAAAACTAAGAAGGCAGATGTTCCTTTCCCTAAATGAATACAAATAATTTTGTAAAATGGTCACACAAGGGGTTATTTCATGTGAAGGTAAAATGTTTCACCCATAATGTTAAGTAGCATGTCCTTGAATTTATAGGGTAGAAAGTCTAGTAAGCCTTTGCTTTTGTCTAAAACTTATGGAATTTTAACTTTTGCCATTATAGGTACCTGATGTATTTAAACCTCTTGAGATGTAGGAAGGATCCAAACTTACTGGGTTACTTGTGAGTTTGAAATTGCACTGTGCCATTTGGCAGCCACTAGCCACATGTGGCTACTTAAATTTAAAATAGACTGAAATAGGGAATTCCCTGGAGGTCTAGTGGTTATGACTTGGTGCTCTTACTTCCATGGCTGGGTTCAATCTCTGGTTGGGGAACTAAGATCTGCAAGCCGCTTGGTACAGCCAAAAAATACATAAACAAACAAATAAATGAACTAAAGCCAAAATTCAGTTCCTCAGGCTCACCGGCCAGATTTCAAGTGCTCAGTCATCACGGGTGACCGTGGCGATGACCCTGGGCAGCACAGATGCAGAACGGTTCCATCACTAGATGCTCCTCTGGGGCAGTATTGGCTGAGAACCAGCTAGCAGCGAGAAGAGCCCACAGGAATCCTCCGCCCAGGGGGAGGGCTCACCGGGCAGGCAGCGGTCTCAGCTGGCTCCGGGGAGGCGCCGGTCCCTGCAGACGTGCAGCGGCCTGGCCTGGCCCGCGCTGACCCTCGGCCACCCTCTTCTCTCCCACAGCGAGCTGAGGACCAGGTACCACATCACGGCCATCCCCAGGCTTGTGATCCTGAAGCCCAGCGGGGAGGTCATCACCGACAAAGGGCGGAAGCAGATCCGGGAGCGGGGGCTGGCCTGCTTCCAGAACTGGGTGGAGGCCGCCGACATCTTCCAGAATTTCTCCGGTTGAGCTGGGGGCCGGTCTCCGGGGGGCCTGCACCGGTGTGCAGTCACTCCTGATGCTGCAGCTTCCACCCGGCAGAGAAGAAGAGCATGCTGTCTCTCTATGTTGGTGGTTTCTTTCAGAGCAGAGGCACTCATCTGTGATGGAAAGAAAATGTTGCTCAGGGAATGCCCTCCCTCTAGCTTTGTTGCTAGTTATTTTTATTATTCTTAGCGTAGTTTTCTCCACATGAGCTTAAGTGTGTTCACAATGAGCTATTGGAAATCTATGCAAAACATGTATTTATACAAGCTCTTCAGGTAAAATGGCATATTTATTGGTACATTTTTCTGGAGATGTCTTTATTTTATTTTCCTTTAATTTTTTTTTTTTTATTGAAGGATAATTGCTTTACAGAATTTTCTCGTTTTCTGTCAAACCTCAACATGAATGAGCCATAGGTATACATATATCCCTTCCCTTTTGAACCTGCCTCCCATGGAACCTTACATTACCATATGTAAAATAGAGAGCCAATGGGAATTTGCTGTATGACTCAGGAAACTCAAACAGGAGCTCTGGATCAACCTAGAGGGGTGGGATGGGGAGGGAGATGGGAGGGAGGTTCAAAAGAGATGTCTTTATTTTAATGATACATTCTCATGACTGTATTTATTACTAAAATTTGCACAGTCTGTTTGCTTTAATAAACACACCTATCTGCAGCTGGAGTCCTCCAGTTTCCTTCTTTCTCCTGGCAAACCAAGTGTCCTTATGAGGAAAGTGAAGCACTCGAGAAATTCCATTTTCAAGCACTTTGTTTTGTTTTTCAAAGGGATAGTTTTTAATTACAGGTCTTCTTGGGAATTCTTCTTCTCTTTGTTTTCTTACACTTACTTTTAGTAGCATCATATCTTAGAAAGAAAAGAAAATTTCAAGGCTGCATACTCATATCTTCAAGATCAAATCTCCCCATCTTCTAAAAGGTGCTGATTAATCCAGGTAGACAAAAGTTCACACACGATCTTTCATTTTTTTAATTTCTATTGAAATGTAGTTGATTTACAATGTTGTGTTAGTTTCAGGTGTACAACAGAGTGATTCATTTATACATCAGTCGGTTTCAGTTCAGTCACTCAGTCATGTCTGACTCTTTGCGACCCCAAGAACTGCAGCACGCCAGGCCTCCCTGTCCATCACCAACTCCCAGAGTCCACCCAAACCCATGTCCATTGTGTCGGTGATACCATCCAACCATCTCATCCATTGTCGTCCCCTTATCCTCCTGCCCCCAATCCCTCCCAGCATCAGGGTCTTTTCCAATGAGTCAGCTTTCCACATCAGGTGGCCAAA
Source organism: Cervus elaphus (assembly GCF_910594005.1). Classification (NCBI taxonomy): domain Eukaryota; kingdom Metazoa; phylum Chordata; class Mammalia; order Artiodactyla; family Cervidae; genus Cervus; species Cervus elaphus. The sequence goes on from NC_057830.1 coordinate 21,880,838, forward strand.
GTATTGGAGTTTCAGCTTCAACATTAGTCCTTCCAATGAACACCCAGGACTGATCTCCTTTAGGATGGACTGGTTGGATCTCCTTGCAGTCCGAGGGGCTCTCAAGAGTCTTCTCCAACATCACAGTTCAAAAGCATCAATTCTTCGGTGCTCAGCCTTCTTTACAGTCCAACTCTCACATCCATACATGACCACTGGAAAAAACATAGCCTTGACTAGACCGACCTTTGTGTACAAAGTAATGTCTCTGCTTTTCAATATGCTGTCTAGGTTGGTCATAACTTTCCTTCCAAGGAGTAAGCGTCTTTTAATTTCATGGCTGCAATCACCATCTGCAGTGACTTTGGAGCCCAGAAAAATAAAGTCAGCCACTGTTTCCCCATCTATTTGCCATGAAGTGATGGGACCAGATGCCATGATCTTAGTTTTCTGAACGTTGAGCTTTAAGCCAACTTTCTCACTCTCCTCTTTCCCTTTCATCAAGAGGCTCTTTAGTTCCTCTTCCCTTTCTGCCATAAGGGTGGTGTCATCTGCATATCTGAGGTTATTGATATTTCTCCCGGCAATCTTGATTCCAGCTTGTGCTTCCTGCAGCCCAGCGTTATGTACATTCTTTTTTAACATTCTTTTCCCTTATAGGTTATTATAAGATATTGAGCAGAATTCCCTGTGCCGTTCAGTGGGTCCTTGTTGGCCATCTATTTTACACGCAGTTGTGTGTGTCTTTGCTGACAACAGGAGGGGTGTGTGCACTGCCTGCCTGCTGGAGGTGGCCAGCCGTGATCTGATCCACATGATTGGAATCGTGAAATACCAGGCTCTCACCTCTAGCCTGGTTCCCATCTGCCAACTCACTTGGCTCACTGGGTCCCTCACCGGGAATCTGGAGCAAAGCTGTCCCTTGTAGGACCCAGGAATCCCCACACTCCCTAAGGAGGCCCTCTGTGGAGCAATGCTGGGTGAAGTGAAGACGGCTGCTGGGCTGCTCAGGTAATCCAGGATGTGAGAGCTGAATCTAAGAGGGTGAGGCTGTGTCATTGGCTTAATTGTATCAGGGCCAGGGAGCTCCATGGCACAGTCACCTTGATGTGCTCTCCTGCCCATCAGTCAAGTTCCCCATGGGTTTACTAAAGACGTATTTGATGAAGCTAACCTGGTCATTATTTGCCCCAGAAATAAAGCATAGAAGTGCAGTTTTCTTCTCAAAACAAAAGATGGCATATTTCACTTAATTTTGGCATTTTCCCCAGTACCATAGTGTTAGCTACTCTCTTTATCATATTACATGGTTACCACCTGATCTTATTCAAAAGGCTGAGAAGCAGAGACATCACTTTGCCAAGGAAGGTCCATCTAGTCAAAGCTATGATTTTTCCAGTAGTCATATACAGATATGAGAGTTGGACCATAAAGAAGGTTGAGCACTGAAGTATTAATGCTTTTGAACTGTGGTGCTGGAGAAGACTCTTGAGAGTCCCTTGGACAGCAAAGAGATCAAACCAGTCAATCTTAAAGGAAATCAGCCCTGAATATTCATTGGAAGGACTGATACTGAAGCTGAAGCTCCAATACTTTGGCCATCTGATGCGAAGAGCAGATTCATTGGAAAAGACCGTGATGCTGGAAAAGATTGAAGGCAAGAGGAGACGGGGCAACAGAGGATAAGATGGTTGGATGGCGTCACTTACTCAGTGAACATGAATTTGAGCAAACTCTGGGAGATGGTGAAGGACAGGGAAACCTGGTGTGCTGCAGTCCATCTGATCGCAGAGATTCGTACATGACTGAACAACTGAACAGCAACAATGGGTACCACTGCGTTTTTGTGATGAAATCATTTAAGATCAGATTATAGTAATTCAAATCACACATTTTGGGTGTGTGTGTGTGTGGGCATCTCTTGTAGGTGTAACATCCTGGTGGGTGGGTGCACACATATGTGTGCATGTTTGTGTGTGTGTGTGTGTGTGTGTTAACCACAACCAAACTTCTTGAAAAGTGTAGATAAGTTCCTCCTGGTAAACATGCTCATTAGTTGCCATGACGGAGCCCAAGCACTGTGCTTACCCCTGAGGCTGGAGCATCACATTGCTTTCAGCTTGGGAGCTGCATGGGGCTGTGTGTGTGGTGAGCATTCAGCACCTCAGGGGAGGGAGGGGTCCCAGCAGAGGCCACCCCACAGCTGCACCAAAGTAGCACATTGGGGGTTAGGGTTTCCACATGTGAATTTTAGGGGCACACAAATATTCAGACCACAGTAGTGGCTCTACCCTAGTCCTGTATCCCGTTGAAATTCCTGGGTCTCTGTGTGTATGCTGATTTTACAGAAGCCCTGCTCTACGAGATGTCTGTCTACTAAATTTTTTGAAATCATTTACACTGAGCCTATAGTTGTGGCATCTTTTCTCACACCTGGGCTGCCCGATAAGCTGGAAGTATTAGCTGCAGGCTGGGGAGCCACTCAGTTCTGCGCAGAACCATGTGCAAATCCCAGGAGGTCTCCACAGCAATTTCACTTGAGAAAGATGTTGCTTATTGTGTGCTTGTGTGGGGAAGCCACTGGGGGAACATGTGGACACACACATACAACACACAAACACCACACCACATATACACCACATACACTTCACACACTTTACATTCACCGTACATGAACACATACCACACACACACACACCACACACATGTACACCAGTCATGCACAATATCACACATGCTATACCACACCACATGCACATACTACACATCACACAGACACACTGCACACTCACCATAAACAGCACACAAACATCACACAAAAAGCATACCGCATATACACCACAGACACACATACTACACACCACACGCAAACAAATCACATGCAAACACCACATACTACACACAGACATACCACACACACACACACTATGTTCACACCACACATACCACAAACACACATATCATACTCACATCACGTTTGTTTTCTGCGTCTTTCTGTCCTCCCTTCCTTTCTCTCCTTCTTTCGTAGTGTTTTGTTCTAGTTCCATGAAAGCAAGATCTTCCTATCTCTTCACAGGACACTGATGGGGTTTGGGGGACCAGATGGAACCCCAGTGGGCTTGCTAACTTTGCGCTCCCCTTAGAGTGATCTTCCTGGGCCACTTTGCCAGGGAGACTTTCTTCCTGGGCTGGTCACATTGATCAGGTAACACCCTCCCATCCCCACTGGCAGGAGAGGACTGGGGGCTGGCAGGGAGAACACACTTTCCCCTGATTTCCTGGAGTTCACTTCAGCACCCCGCCTTCAGCTGTGTCTCTCCCACCGTGAAAGACCTCTGGGTGAGGTCGGACACCCAGGGTAACGGTGCAGAGGTAATCTGTTGTTGTGTTAGTCCCTCAGTCATGTCCGACTCTGTGACCCCATGACCCCATGACCCTATGACCCCATCCTCTGTCCATGGAATTCTCCAGGCAAAAATACTGGAGTGGGTTGCCATCCCTTTCTCCATAGGATCTTCCCAACCCAGGGATCAAGCCAGTGTTTCCTGCAGGCAGATTCTTTACCATATGAGCCACCAGGGAAGGGAATCTAGGTCTGATTTCATGTACAGACCCCAGTCCTCACGGGCACTTGTGTGTCCACCTCAAGGGGTTTCTGGAGCTGCCAGGTCTTAGGTCTTCAGGATTCCCGGCTAAAAGCAGTAGGTTCTTGCTTCCCCAGGCTGGCCAGGATCCTCTGTGTGTGTGTGTGTGTGTATGTGTATGTGTGTGTGTGTGCCTGTAGAGGCAGCCACCACCCCTGTCACTTTTAGAGCTTCCAAACATTTCTTGTTCCCTCTTTGTTTTCCCATCATTTAAAAAACCCCTTTGTTGTCATTTTAATGACTCTGTCAAGGAGTGAAATTATATGCAGGTGTTCAAAATGCCTGTTTGCCTCAGAGTTGAGAAGTGTCCATTTTAAGTTTGTGATGCCACCAGGATGATCTCTTTGAAATTTTTATTGGATTTAGTGAACTGACAAAATGCTGTATAAATCTAGCTTTCTGCTTTCAACATGAATTTCTAAGTTTGACAATGTCTCCACAGTTGTAATTGCATGTCCAGCATTACTTCTACAACACCTCTCTGCCTTTGCCGTTGAAGCATGAGAATGAAAACACTTGTGCCTGGTTGGACCCAGATGCTTCACACCATGCATAGGAGCAGTGATGATGTGCCCTGGGTTAGGATCTAAAAGGATGATTTTAATCCAGGTGCAGCTAGATGTGAATTTTAGGTCTAAAAATCCTGGATGAAAGCTCTCTACTCCATATGGAAGCCATCTGTAATCCAGTATCCTGTAGGCACAGACTCTCCTTCAAAGAACAACTGCTTGTAGGCAATAGTAATTAAAAAGGAGGGGACTTCACTGGTGGTCCAGTGGCTAAGGCTCTATGCTCCCAATGTACGGGACTGGGGGTCAATCACTGGTCAGGGAACTAGATTCTGCATGCTACAGCTAAGAGTTCATCTCAACTAAAAAGATCCCACATGCTGCAATGAAGATCCAAGGTCTAGCATGCTGCAAAGAAGACCCGGCATGTGGTGGTGGTGGTTTAGTCATTAAGTCATGTTTGGGACCCCATGGACTGTAGCCTGCCAGGTTCCTCTGTCCATGGGGATTTCCCAGGCAAAAATACTGGAGTGGGTTGCCATTCCCTTCTCCTGGGGATTCTCCAAACCCAGGGATCAAACCCAGGTCTTCCGCATTACAGGAGGATTCTTTACTGACTGAGCTATCAGGGAAACCTGACCAGGCGCAGGCAAATAAATAAATAAATATTAAAAAGAAAAGAAATGAAAAGGAATGCTACTTGTTTCTGACATCATTGAAAAGTAACTAAAGAGATCCTTCCCAAAGTCCCAAACTACACATGGAAAATTCGCCCTGCCTCTGCTCCCCAAGTGAAGTGAAGTGAAGTGAAGTCGCTCAGTCGTGTCCGACTTTTTGTGACCCCATGGACTGCAGCCTACTAGGCTCTTCCCTCCAAAATCTCCTGTCCACTCCCATACCTCTTGTTCCCTGTAGCTCTGCTCTCTCCCTCTCAGTTTCATATGGTCTGTCTCTGGTTCCATTCGCATTGCCTTCCTTGTTCTCCAGATTCTGCCTTTCCTCACTTGGGATCTCTGCTGACCTGGAGGACTCCTGGTGGCTGTAGGAAGTGGTGAATTTACAGGGTACAGAGAATATTCTCTCTTTGGCTGTGGAATAACAGAGAGAAGGCTGGCTAGGGACGTGGCAAAACATGTCTCTCTCATACATTGTACATAATACGTCTCTTGTTATTCCAGGTAAATGTAAATCCCTGGGTTAAAGTCTTAAGATTTGAGGGTTAGTATTCTCAGTGACTGGGCAGAAGATAAATCATTTTTATTTCTTATGTTCTTTTACTTTCTTGCTTTCCTTTTAATGACAAAGAATCATTATCTTTAGTCTCTCTCCCTTACGTAGGTATCACGATAATTTTATTTGTTACATATAAGCAGCTTTGGTTTGGGGGTAAGATGCATATATTGATACAAGGTTTTGGATATTAACCAATACATTCATTCAGCCATTCATTCAACAAGCATCTGGGGCTCGCCAGGCATCTAGGCTGGCAGACATTAATTGTGTCATTAAATGGTCTGTGACAGAGCATGGGGATCTCAGGCAGGGTTTAGGCTCAGAGGTGAGAGAAGAGGGTGGAGCTAGTGAACCTGGCAAGGACAGCTGCTCACCTGACATGACAGCCTTTCAATCAGGACCTCAGAGAGCGGGTCTGAGGCCGTTCCCGGGGTGTGATTACTTCTCAACGTGAATGATGACCATCTGCTGTGAGTCGGACGGGAGAATCTCTCTGCAGGGAAGGCAGTCATCCAGGAGCATTTCTGTACTGGAGGGCCCTGGAGGTGATGGCACGTCACAGCATTCCTTGAAGGACAGTGGATGCACCTAGGACGGCGCCCTGCATGTTTCTCTTTCCCTCTGTGGACAGACTTTGCTCCGTGACATTTTCTCCAAGACAGATTCACCAGGCATCCTTTGTCAGTCCCAGGTTGACAGGACAAGGGGGACAGGCTGGGGATTTTCTGGGTTCATGAAACAGATTTTGTGGCAAAAGGTGTGTGAGGCTTTGAGACTGCAGGAGAAGGGAGGCCACATTAAAAAAAAATTATTTATTTATTTGACTGTGCTGGGTCTTAGCTGCAGCAGGCAGGATCTTTTGTGAACTCTTAGTTGCGGCATGTGGGATCTAGTTCCCTGGCGAGGGATAGAACCTGGACGCCCTGGATTGGGAGTGTGAATCCTTAGCCAGTGGACCACCAGGGAAGTCCCGAGAGGCAACATTTTTAATTGCAACGAATATCTTTGCAGGCTGCGTTTTTGTGCGTCTCAGCTGACAAGGCTCCTCTTTCCTCTTACCTCTCCCAGCTTCAAAAGAGACCCAAGAAACCGCAGGCTTAGGTGTCTCCCCTTCCAGGTGGGTGTCAGACAGAGCTCCCTTCAAGAGCCTCTGCGGTGAGGTTCCTGGCTCTGTGGCTGCTTGCATCAGGATTTCTGGAGCACTTACACTGTGAGAATGTTCTTAAAGCTGATTATACAGACAAGTATATACATAAACAAACCATGTTTGCTGTCATAGTTCCTCCCAATTTGTGGAATTGGTGGGTTAGAAGTGCTTTTCCTCTTTCCCTGTGTGCAGGTGGGAAGAGTCTGACTAATAACCTGAGATGAGGGGGGACACCCAGCCCCAGAGTGTCCACCTTATTCCAAAACAGACACCAGTTGGTTGTGTGGTTATAGATGCACTTTGAAGCCTCACCCACTCAAAGCAGGTAAGGCGAAAACCAGTGAACAAGGAACTCAACGGTGTCTGCCTCCACTCAAGAACCTTTGAGTCAGGGGAAGAAAATTTATGAGAGGTCAGTTCACCCTCGCATTTTATAATAAACTCCAGTGGCAAAGTTCTCTCTTCCACATTTTAGGAACTGCCCTTCAGTTATTTGCCCACCCTCGCTTCAGTGAGAGCAAAGGTCACTTGAGGACTTGTTCAATGGAAAAATGATAGTGCTTCTTTGTCCCCGCCAGGGCTTCCCAGGATCTTGGTTAGAAGGGGAGGAGACAGGCCCTCTATGCCCAGGTCACTCCTTACTCACTGTGCTTCCTGTCTCCACATTCAACCTCTTGGTACCTGTACCAGTCAGCTTGGGCTGCATAACAAAACGGCACACACACACTGGCTTAAACAACAGACATTTATCCCTCACAGTTTTGGAGGCTGGAAGTCCAAGATCAAGGTGTGGGCAGGGTTGTTTCTCCCAAGGCCTCTCTCCTTGGCTTGTGGATGGCCGCCTTCTCCCTGGACCCTCTGTGGTCTTCCCTCTGGGCGCCTGTGTCCCAGTCTCTTCTTATAGGGATACCAGTCATTTTGGATTAGGACCACTCTCACTTCATCATTTTAACTTAATCACCTCTGTAAAGACGCTATCTCCAAATACAGTCATGTTCTGCAGTACTGAGGGTAATTCAATATATGGATTTTGGGGAGATGCAAGTCAGCTCATAACAGCACTCAGCCTCCTGAAAGCACTCTGCACTGAGCAGAGACATCTGCTTCAGCAAATACGCTGAGTCTTCCAACAAGCACAGACGACCCAGAAACAATGGGGGAGCAGAGGAGAGGGTCCAGCCAGCCTCACAGCAACCTCTTTCCATTCAGGACCCTCAGCTCTCCTGTGCTGCCCACCTTAGCTGGGCTCTGGGGTGTAGGAAGAGGAGCTGGAAGGCCTCTTCTTGGGGCCAGACAGGTGGCTGTTGTGTCTGGCAAGTAATATGGCCAGTGCGTGGACACCACCAGGAGCAATAGTGGCTCTCTGGAGACTGGAGGCTAACTGTGGCTAACCCAAGACACCACACTCTACTGAGATCCCAGACAGACGGCTGCCATGGGGGAGCCCCCAGAGACTTGGTGCCTTACCACCCACCAGGCTGGTCCTCCATGACTGGCCGCCCTTCACGGCTCGTTCCCTCCCCCAACAGTGACAGCAGTAACTGTGACTGCAAAGGGCTTGCTCCTTCCCATGAACGTTCACTCGTGTGCTCTCCTCCTCCTCAGTGCCTGCAGCAGCTCCCGGCCCCAACTTTATGGTAGAACCCACACTCCACGCCCTGCACTTCCCGCCAGGTATAACCTCATGCAATTTGCTCAGTCCATTTAAACTCGAGCTTCAGAGCAACAGTGATGATGTGAGTCCTTCCACCTGAAATGGCAAAATAAATGGAGTAAGTGGAAAGATTGTTCATCCTCTTCACAGGGAGCGGGGCTCGCTCCCTCCCCGGGCTGCTCTCCTGGCTAGGTCCACACCCCACGTCCAGCAAAGCCATGTCCTGAGAATGCAGGTGGGAGAGACTAGGGAGTCTGAGACCTTTTCGGGGTGACCTAGGAAAGCCAGTGAGACCTCCCAGAATGGTGCATTCCCTTCTGCTTTCTGCAGGCCCTTAAAAAGATGTGGGGGCACCTGTGAATGGACCATTGATTTTAAAGAGGAAAGAGCTGGCAGAAAACTTCAGCAGAAAAGGGGACTGTGGCCTTCTCAGGAATCATTGCATGGTCTCCTTTTCTTTCAGCATCTGAAATCTGAACATAGATCTTCACTCAGTGGTGTGAATTCTGCCAGTGTTACAAAAAAGCCTGTCGCCTTCTGCATGATGGCCCCTCCTGGACCAGCTTGATGCTTCTCTCTGCCAGCTCTGGCCTTGCTGTCCCTCCGGCCCCATTGTCCTTACAGAGATGAACTTCCCACTCTCATCTGTCTTCTACTTGCCATAGGCTCCTTCCTTCACCTTTGACTGCAAAGATTCTCAGGTGTGGCAACCTTGATCACTGCAGAGCCCTTGGGTTTCCTGCATTGCAGGCAGATTCTTTACTGTCTGACCAGGGAAGTCCCAAAACCCCAAAACACAGATGATAAATAGAGCTCTTATGATGAGTTTGGACATCCCTGATGGTGCAGTGGTAAAGAATCCATCTGTCAATGCAGGAGACACAAGAGGTGCAGGTTCAGTAACTGGTTTGGGAAGATCCTCTGGAGAAGGAAATGGTAACCCACTCCAGTATTACTGCCTGGAAAATGCCATGGACAGAGGAGCCTTGCGGGCTACAGTCCATGGGGTCGCAGAGTCAGACATGACTGATCACACACACATACAACTGGTTGACATAAAAAATGAATATTTTTGTGACAGAACTAGTGAGCAAGTGATTAATAGAGAAGGCATTTGCAGTGGTTGAATCCAACATGAGATTCCTCCCCACGTTGTCTGTGAATCTCCTGCAAGTGACAAGAAAGTGACACGTGGGGAATGTGATAAAAGCATGAATGGGCGTCTTACAGAAAAGGGGACCAAGAGGCTCACAGGCCCCTCTGGAGACATTGACCCCACAGTCATCAGATACAACCAAGAGCCCAGCTGGGCTTGGAAGACTGCTGGGACAGTGTGGAGGGGCAACATGGTGAATGGCACCAGGGTGGGACAAGCAGCAGCTGGGGGCCTCAGATTAGAGGTTCAAATAGCTAAATCACACTCCACATGGCAGGATACCTTGATTCTGCAGATCTTGGAAGACTGAAGAGCAGAAAGACGATGTAGCATCGTTGGAATCAGCATCACGTACGGGACTCCGGCCTTGACCTGAGAACCAGGTGGTCAGTTTCCAACACGTTTTCAGCAGTGACCTGAGTACAAGCAGCATGGATGGCTATTAAAAACATCATATTGAGTGAAGAAAATAAAACATAGAGTGAATTATGAGACGGGTAAGCAGTATTATCATTTATGTCATTGAACATACATACATGAGAAAACCCCACACACATCCCAAAACACATGCAAACAAATTATGCACAATAAGACCCACAGAGTGAGTTCCTGGTTATGGAGGAGGGGTGTGGAGTTAAAAGGGGGCATAAACACAGGAGAAATAAAAATAAGAGATGAGTCGCATGCTAGCCAGTGATGACACTGCACATGGACCTCTGCTCAAAGGATAAAAAATGAAATACACAAATCCAAGGTTCGACACCAGCCATACCCATCAGGATGACTAAGTTACTAGGAGGAAAAACTTCAAGAGCAGGGAGCACTGCTAGGGGAGTGTGATTGATGCAGTCGTTTCACTGATCTGGTTTGACTGATTCTGCTAAAGCTGAAAGTTTGCACAGCCCGAGACTCAGGGATGTCAAGGTCTATCCCAAGAGATCATACATCACCAGAGAACACAAACTAGGAGGTACATAGCAACGCTGTTGTTAACAGTCCCAAGCTGGGAGATGCTCTTGGCCCATCAGTAGCAGAATGGATAATCCTTGGAGGTATATGTACAAAGCAGAGATGTGCAATTGCCCATAAGAATAATGATGCATTTCAACAGTTAGTAAGAGGTGAAAAGAGTCAGACACAGAGAGAGTAAGACGTATGTTTTCTTTGACACAGCGCTATGAACAGGTGAAATGGATCTGAGTGGTTAGAAATCAGGATGGCCATTGCCCAGGCGGAGGGGTTGGAAGTGAAACGGGCCTCAAGGGTGCCCCTGGGGGTGTTGGTGACACTGTGCAATTTGTGAGACTCCAGCAAGCGTGCATTTCTGTTGGCTCTCAGTAAAAAGGAAGAAAAAGAGTAAGACAAAGAAAAGCAAGTCAGTTTAAATCACAGGAGGGCAAATAATAAGAGATCACCCGGCAAATTTTGTTTATTGACAAAATATTAAAACACACACAGACTGAGCGCTCCCCACGTGGGGGCCTGGGGTCAGAATACAAGATGGGTGATCTACCGCCTGTGAGTGGCGCTGGTCACTGATGCACCCTGATAAAAGAAACGTTCACATACTGAGGTATGGTGAAGTCATTCTGGCTTGTCCATGAGTTAACTTGAACATTATGCTAACAAAAACAACCTGTTTGTGGCCTATCCAACAAGCATTGTACATCTGCTTTAATTACTAAAGGAAAGAGTGTCTCTGACTCTTGACCGGAAGTAACAAATGTCCATGTTAAACGTAAAGATTAAATGCCTCCCTTTCTGGGACACGAGAACATCACATTTAATGTATATGTTTGATGAGAACTGACACCGCTCCATTATTGAGCTTCAATCCGGGGATGACATCTGCTTGGCCTTTTATTCGTTTGTTTTCTGTCTCTTGCTGCTGTCTTAGTTCTTTCTGCATAGCCCTGCCTCTCTTTTGCTTCTTTTCACACGTGTTTGTTGCTGTTGCCTTTGGAAAGAGAATTCTTTCTTCCTTTTTTTCTCCCTCAACTTGGTTTTTATCTACACATAGAAAAGAAGCCCCCATAGCATGTGAAATTGTCACCAGCTGACTTACGGCTTTTATGACGGCTTGGTTGTGTCTGGATTTCCCGAGCATGTGGTGGTGGTTTCAGCTTTGCCTCCTTCACTGTTTTCAGCTCTTCTGTTCCTCTCTCACCTTAAACCAATATTTACCTAATGAGAATATTTCTGGTATTTCATTATAAAGATTGGTACTTATTTTTGGCTTAAGATATGCTTTTAAATCATAATAAGAAAATACTCACTTATTGTTAAGTGTTTTAAAAATTTAATCAGGAATGGATGCTGAGTTTTCTAAAATATCATTTTAGCTTCTCTGCAGATAATTATGTGGTTTTCCTTCTTTGACTTACTAATGTTGTCAGTTGTGTGAATTGATGTCCTAATTTGAATTATCCTTGCATTCCTGAGGGGTAAATCCTACTTGGCTGTGGTTTATTATTATTTTAATGAGCATTTTGAATGAAATTTGTTAATATTTTATTGAGGCTATTTGCAGAGATATTCATGTATAAGATTGCTCACTTTGTGCTCTTGCATCTTGCCGTGCCCAGCAGCATGCCGCCTGTGAACGTGCCGCTCTCCAAGGCAGAGTACCTGGGCCAGCTTCTCATGCTGGTGACTCAGTTGTGCTACTTTTATACTTTTCAAAGTGTGCTTTTCTTTTGGCAAGTAGGGAGTGTGGTGTGCATACTAAGTTGCTTCAGTCGTGTCAGACTTTTTGCTACCCTGTGGATTGTAGCCCGAGAGGCTCCTCTGACCATGGGATTCTCCAGCAAGAATACTGGAGTGGGTTGACATGCCCTCCTCCTGGGGATCTTCCCGACCCAGGGACCGAACCCAGTATCTTTTGTTCCTGCATTGGCAGGTGGGTTCTTTACCACTAGCGCCATCTGGGAAGCCCCAGGAAGTATGGTGCCTTGGGTTAAAATCTGTGTTTAGACAGAACCTCTTAGGTGTCTTTGTTCACTTTGTCAGGCCTCACCTTCCTCATTTGTAAAACTGCAATATTATCACACGTCTTTTATAAGGTGATGGGGATTAAATGGATGAACAATACATACAAACTTGGAAGAACAGCATCCAGTAAAGAATAAATATTATATAAGTGTTTGCTATTATTTTGACCAATGCTATTATTCATTTGTTAATAAGTGAATAATACTCATTCAGTATAATTCTCTCATTCTTCAAAGAATGTCAAGGAGGACATTAACTGGAGGAACCCCGTGCTGGCCTGATGCCTTTAAATGCTCAGAGCTGGATGTGTGTGGGAAAGGGCCTCTCATATAGTTTAGCACTGAGGCCTGCGGGTGGGAAAATCGTAGAAGCCACTGAGCTAGCCAGCAGACTTGGAACTAGTGTCTCCTTGCTGGTTGAAACCCTTGTCTGTCCTCCCACCATTTGAGGCTGTCGGCTGCCTGGGTAACCTGGATGTGAGTGCAGTGAGTGGGACCTGTTGTGGTGGTTGCCATGGCAGAGTTGCTGTTTCCAGGCAAGGGTCGAGTTAACTCAGCGGCTAACTCCCAGGTCAGCACATTTAGTCCTGTCCTGGAAAATTCATCAAGGACTTTGAACCATCTGGTGGCACCTCAGAGTCTAGCCTTGAGCACGCAGGACATGTGTACGTGCTAGGTTACTTCACTTCCGTCTGACTCTTTGCGACCCTATGGGTTGTAGCCCACCAGGCTCCTCTGTCCATGGGGATTCTCCAGGCAAGAAAACTGGAGTGGGTTGCCATACCCTCCTCCAGGGGATCTTCCTGACACAGGGATCAAACCCAGGTCTCTTATATCTCTGGCATTGGCAGGCTGGTTCTTTACCACTAATGCCAGCTGGGAAGCCCTGAGTACGTGGGGGACATCACACCAGATAAACTGCTGCGGAGCTGCAGGCCACAGATTCCCTCAGAATCACACCCCACCTACACACATCTTCTCGCAGACTTCAGCCAGATAATGTCTAGTCACAGAGAAATGTTTTCATGAGGCTGAGGCAGCAGCCTTCTTGGATAGTCTCTGTGGCTGCAGACCCTCTGGTTGGATTTCAGTTCAGTTCAGTTGCTCAGTCGTGTCCGACTCTTTGCGACCCCATGAACTGGTTGGGTTTAGGGGTAAGTTGTTGTTGTTTAGTCCCTAAGTCGTGTCTGACTCTTTTGTGACCCCATGGGTTGTAGTCTGCCAGTCTTTTCTGTCCACAGGATTTTCCAGGCAAGAACACTGGAGTGGGTTGCCATTTCCTCCTCCAGGGGATCTTCCCAACCCAGAGATCGAACCTGCCTCTCCTGCATTGACCGGCGGGTTCTTTACCACTGAGCCACCAGGGAAGCCCTTAGGGGTAAGTACCTGTTGTATAATAAAGGATACATCTAATCTTTGTCCTGGGATCCTGGCACAGAGCTTCTAAACCCTTAGGAATTCCTGAGTGATAGGAGTGTCTTAATGGTAACGAGCCCTTGGACCACATATAAGTTTATGTTACTGAGGCAACTCATGATGGATGCATAGATAGTTTCAGAATGGGGTGGTCAAGCTAGAAGCACCAACCACATGATTAGAGGGTTGGGGCTTAGAGCCCCCATCAGCCAGACTTCCCAACCTCCAGGGCAGGGGGAGGGGAGTGGGCTGGAGATTGGTTTCAACCACCTGGCTGACCAACGATTCAACTGGTCATGATGATGTCATTAAACTCCAATGAAAACTCTGGACACCAAAGCTTCCTGGTGCATGAACATGTGGATGTGCTAGGACATGGTGTAGCTTGACATGCAGGAAGAGTGTTACACAGAGGTTCTGTGTTGGGGACCCTCCCAGACTTCAGGCTATGCATCTTTTCATTTGGCTTGTCCTGATCTATATCCTTCATGATAAAACTTAAACAGAAGTGTAGCACTTTCTTGAGTTCTATGAGTTTCTAGTGACTTACCAGACTTGGGGGTGACCTATACATCAAAAAGCAAAGGAGAAAAGGAAAGATATTCCCATTTAAATGCAGAGTTCCAAAGAATAGCAAGGAGAGATAAGAAAGCCTTCCTCAGTGATCAGTGCAAAGAAATAGAAGAAAACAACAGAATGGAAAAGGCTAGAGATCTCTTCAAGAAAATTAGAGATACCAAGGGAACATTTCATGCAAAGATGGGCTCAATAAAGGACAGAAATGGTATGGACCTAACAGAAGCAGAAGATATTAAGAAGAGGTGACAAGAATACACAGAACTGTACAAAAATGATTTTCACGACCCAGATAATCATGATGGTATGATCACTTACCTAGAGCCAGACATCCTGGAATGTGAAGTCAAGGGGCCTTAGAAAGCATCACTATGAACAAAGCTAGTGTAGGTGATGGAATTCCAGTTGAGCTATTTCAAATCCTGAAAGATGATGCTGTGAAAGTGCTACACTCAATATGCCAGCAAATTTGGAAAACAGCAGTGGCCACAGGACTGGAAAAGGTCAGTTTTCATTCCAATCCCAAAGAAAGGCAATGCCAAAGAATGCTCAAACTACCGCACAATTACACTCATCTCACACACTAGTAAAGTAATGCTCAAAATTCTCCAAGCCAGGCTTCAATAATATGTGAACCATGAACTTCCAGAAGTTCAAGCTGGTTTTAGAAAAGGCAGAGGAACCAGAGATCAAATTGTCAACATCGGTGGATCATGGAAAGAGCAAGAGAGTTCCAGAAAAACATCTATTTCTGCTTTATTGACTATGCCAAAGCCTTTGACTGAGTGGATCACAATAAACTGTGGAAAATTCTGAAAGAGATGGGAATACCAGACCACCTGACCTGCCTCTTGAGAAACCTATATGCAGGTCAGGAAGCAACAGTTAGAACTGGACATGGAACAACAGACTGGTTCCAAATAGGAAAAGGAGTACATCAAGGCTGTATATTGTTGAGAGGGTAACAGGCAGGAAGGCCAGGGGTTTCCAAATGGAGGAAATAGGCTGCAAGTGTCAGACATTTTTGTCTTTCTTAAGCGGCAGGAGGAAACAAACTGGCGATATTTTTTTCCTTCTCTATACAAATTTAAAAGGAGGTTTCTCTTAAAATACTGTGTTGCCATAATGACACATGGTTTCACTTGAAGTTAACTATTCTCAAACCTTGAGTTAACCAATGCATTTTTCTTATGGAGATGTTTGTCTTAACCTATGTTAATGTGCTATGCATTTACCCCAGACTCTGTCTTCAAGTTGGTTCCGCCTAATGGCTCAGAACCTACTTAACAAACCAGTATGTTATACTCAGATATTGTTTCCCTAATCTATGTAAACGAAACTATTTATATGGTAATTTGCCCTTTTACAAGATTCAAGTCAATCGTTTTAGGGCCTGGGATGAATCATCTGGTGCCAAGATTATCCCAAAATACATCTTATGGATGAGGGGCCTGATGCCATTTTGAGTTTAAAGACATTCCTTTCTTTCACTAACAGACTGCTAGTGACTGTATAACATCCAGCTGAAGACTAGCAGGGGGGTACTCTTTCTGCCCCCTTCTGATGCCTGTGTCAGAAGCTTTCTCTCTCTCCTTTATACTTTAATAAAACTTTATTACACAAAAGCTCTGAGCGATCAAGCCTCGTCTCTGGTCCTGGATTGAATTCTTCTCCTCCTGAGGCCAAGAATCCCGGTGTCTTTTCGTTCAGCAACAACCTTTCATTGTCACCCTGCTTATTTAGCTTATATGCAGAGTACATCATGAGAAACGCTGGGCTGGAAGAAGCACAAGCTGGAATCAAGATTGCTGGGAGAAATATCAATAACCTCAGATATGCAGATGACACCACCCTTATGGCAGAAAGTGAAGAGGAACTAAAAAGCCTCTTGATGAAAGTGAAAGAGGAGAGTGAAAAAGTTGGCTTAAAGCTCAACATTCAGAAAACTAAGATCATGGCATCTGGTCCCATCACTTCATGGGAAATAGATGGGGAGACAGTGGAAACAGTGTCAGACTTTATTTTTTTGGGCTCCAAAATCACTGCAGATGGTAATTGCAGCCATGAAATTAAAAGACGCTTACTCCTTGGAAGGAAAGTTATGACCAACCTAGACAGCATATTGAAAGGCAGAGACATTGCTTTGCCAACAAAGGTCTGTCTAGTCAAGGCTAGGGTTTTTCCAGTGGTCATGTATGGATGTGAGAGTTGGACTGTGAAGAAAGCTGAGTGCCAAAGAATTGATGCTTTTGAACTGTAGTGTTAGAGAAGACTCTTGAGAGTCCATTGGACTGCAAGGCGATCCAACCAGTCCATCCTAAAGGAGATCAGTCCTGGGTGTTCATTGGAAGGCCTGATGCTGAAGGTGAAACTCCAATACTTTGACCACCTCATGCAACGAGTTAACTCATTGGAAAAGACCCTGATGCTGGGAGGGATTGGGGGCAGGAGGAGAAGGGGATGATAGAGGATGAGATGGCTGGTTGGCATCGCTGACCGAATGGACTTGGGTTTGAGTAAACTCCGGGAGTTGGTGATGGACAGGGAGGACTGGCATGTTGTGATTCATGGGGTGGCAAAAAGTTGGACATGACTGAGCAACTGAACTGAACTGATAGGTGGCCTGGGGAATTCTGAAGTATGGGGTAGTCTTGTTGAGAACCATGCCTTCTAATCTGTGGGGTCTGTGCCACCCAGGGACATGTTGTGGGGCTTTGGAGCCTGGTTGTTTAGTGTTGGAATCAAATTGTGGTGTACCAGGTGGGATGGTGATAGAAGGGTTAGTGCTCAGCAAAAGTGGAATTAGCTAGCATGACTCAAATCACTGAAAAATATGGTTTTGGGGGAGAAAGGATAGAAGGGTGGGGAAGAGAAATTTTGATTCCTGAGTGGCTGGGGGGTCTCTGACTGTGGTAGGGAGCAGCTGCTGTGCTGACGTCAGTTTCTGGAGGTAGAAGTTCCCAGTGGAATTTAGAGATGATGAATCCAAATTCTGGGGATTTGGCTCAGTGGATCTGTAAGGAAATGCAAAATAATATGAAAAGACTAAAAGATACAATCCCTTGGTTATTGTTCTATGAGAGAACTAAAAATGAAAAGGCTAAGCTTAGTTTACGGCTGGGAAACCATAGCCTCTTGTCTCAGGGCCCTCAGTGGAGGATATGCTGGGGATTCAGATGCAGACCCAACTCAGATTATTGCATCTAGTGTCAGATATTTCCAAGGGAAAAAGGTGTGCCGAAATAGCACATGACAAGGAAGGTGAGGCTGATGGCCAAAGGAAGGGGCATAGATGAGGGGCGAGCCACAGGAGTTGTGCCATGGAGTGGAAATCCTGAAACAGTTATGAAGAAATGGGGTGAATAAAACAGCTATTGATGGTCTAAATGAAGGTCTTCTGCAGCACTCTTGGAGGGTGACTAAACCAATGAGAGCCCCTGCTGGTTCCCTAAACAAAACTGCTTTATATACTCCAGTTTGGAGGAATTTGGAAAGGTCCAAGCCAAAAATGGCAACAGAGAAAAACCACATCAGCTGTCACCTGTGGTGAAAGTGAAAGTTGCTCATTTGCGTCTGATTCTGCAACCCCAAGGACTGTAGCCTGCCAGGCTCCTCTGTCCATGGGATTCTCCAGGCAAGAATACTGGAGTGGGTTGCCATGCCCTTCTCTAGGGGATCTTCCCAACCCAGGGATCAAACCCAGGTCTCCTGCATTGCAGGCGGATTCTTGCTGCCTGAACCACCAGGTTAACCTGTGGTGATGGTTCTGCAATTGAATCAAGAGAAAGAGTGACAAAAAGGCCAGAGTCTCTTGGTTCAGTCTCCTGCTGGTACCCAAACGAAATGCATATGAATATGGACTTCCTTTGCCATCAGTGGTTAGGTCTCAGTGCTCTGATTGCCAGGGTCCCAGTTTCAATCCCTGGTTAGGGAAATAAGATCCTGTAAGCTGTGCAGCAAGGCCAAAAAAAAAAAAAAAAAAAAAAAAAAGAAAAGAAAAGGGGAAAAAAAAAAAAAAAAGGAATGTTTAACAGGCTTTATGTGAAGAAGTTGTATCTCCTTCACCTGAGTGTTTTCTGGGCATGGACATCATGTCTAGCTGGGGTATCGTAAAGCCAAATCCTGTTGGTGAAGTTTGGTAGTCAGGAATGCAAGGGTTGATGGATTAAGATGAAGATTTGGACCAACTGTGGCTTGTCTGCATGGGCTGTTTATGAAGTGTCTATATCTGTTCATCTGAATGTGTGATGGGGATGGATATTGCCTCTCCCTAGAATTATAAAGCAGAAGGTGGGTACATCTGTCCTTCTATCAGTACTAATTGGATATGTCAATGGGAACTAATAAGATGGCTTGAGTCATCACAGGTTGTTAATTTCAAATAGTGTAGAACAGTGCTGATGTGAACAATTCTCTGTGGAGTGAGTAGCCTTGTATGGGGTGTAGGCTGGGGCTTATGACAAAGCCCACTTGTGCCACCAGTGATATCCAGTGGGACTTTGCACTAGAGAGTTGCCATCTGAGAGGCAATGACTAGCTTGCTACCGGGCATGAACTGAAACTGCCCTTATGACTGAAGGACTTAATCTTGACTTATGAAATACCCTTGATGTCTTGGGTAATGTCTGAGAAATGCTCCTATAAAGAGGTCAATGCACAGAAACGTTCCATAGTAAAATGGAAATGGTTTACCCAGGATCATGCTACTCAGGGAATTGTAGTTAGTATACTCATGAGCAAGGGGTCAAACTCCTGGAAAGGGAACGTGGCATGGAGGCTGCCATGCCCGGAGAAAGGAGAAATGGGGTTTTGTCGTTTACTGGGTATGAAAAAGTTCTGGAGATCATTGTGGGACAATGTGAACATCCTTAACACTGCTGAGCTATACACTTAAAAGTTTTGAAGGTGGTACATTTTACGTTGAGAATATTTTACCCCAATGAAAACAACAAAAGATCTGTAGAGACATTTTTCCAAAGAAGATACATTGTTGTTTAGTTGCTAAGTGGTGAATGATTCTTTTGCTACTCCATGGATCATAGCCTGCCAGACTCCTCTGTCCATGGAATCCTCCAGGTTAGGATATGGGAGTGGGTTGCCATTTCCTGCTCCAGCAGATCTTCCCAACACAGGGATCGAACCCAAGTTTCCTGCATTGGTAGGTGGGTTCTTTACCACAGAGCTACCAGGGAAGCCCAAAGAAGATATATGAAGGGTCAGTTAGTACATGGAAAGGTGCCATGTGACTCATCACTGGAGAACTGTAAATCACAGCCACCAGGTCGGCTGTAATAGATGATAGTGGTTAGCAGCAAGGTTGGGGAGGGTTGCGGACACTGGAAAGCTCACAGTGCCACTGGGGTGTGAAGTGATGCAGCCTCTTTGAATAACAGCTTATAGTTTCTTTAAAAAGTTAACATAGGTTTCCCACATGGTCCAGCAATTCCACTTGTATGTACACACCTAGGAGAAGTGAAACATGTCCATGGAAAAGCCTGTGCACAAATGTTTGTAGCAGCGTTATTTGTAAAAGCCAGCTCTCGGAAGCAACCCAAAGGCCCATCAGCTGATGATCAGATAATTAAATGTGGTATTAATATATGTGCACATCAAAATATTATTCAACAGTTAAAAGGATTGCTGTACTGACACATGATAAGACATGTATGAACCTTAAAAACATGCTCAGTGAAGATCGCCAGTCAAAGACTATACTGTATGATTTCATTTACAGTAAAATGTTCAGAATTTGACATCTGTAGAGACAGATTAAGACAGGGATAGGGAAAGGGAATGTGGGGAAATGAGATGTGATTGCCAATGGATACAAGGCTTCTCTTGGGGGTGACAGAATTCTCTAAAAATTGGGTCTTTGTGAATATACTAAAATCCATGGATCTGTATACTTAAATGGGTGAATCATATAGTATGTGTATTGTATCTTAATAAGGCGGTTAAAAATAAAACTAAACTAAAAAATAAAAAAAAATTGTCATTATTTATCTGATTTGCTGGAGGTCTAAGGGGAGAAAGAAAGCCCTCAATTGACAGCTCAAAGCAGAGAGGTAGTGATTGTACAAGAATAAGCAGTAAGTAAGCCCAACAGTTGCCCATGATGTTGAGTGAAATAAAGGAAATGGGGTGTGAGGGATAGTGGTTTCCTTAAACAGTTATTCAGGGCGGAGTCCCTGAGAAGAAGAGTTTTTGGCTAATCTGAATGGAGGGAAATTGCCAGGCTGGTGGCAGTGTTTTCTGGACTTGAAAGAGTTCCTGCAAAGGCTGGGTGAGACGCCCCATGTGTTCTGCAAACTGGAGTGGAGGTCCTGACAGGGTCTGGGTAGTTTGAGCACAGATGTCTTCACCTGAGGGCAGAGATTTTATTGGTGTTCTGGGTCACGCCTGACTCATGTCAGATGACTTACTTGAAACCATTTTTTTTTTTTCCGTTGTAGAATTCCTTCATTGATTTTTTAAATTTTGAAGCTTAAAAAAGATTACCGAAAGATTTGCTGTTAAGTTCCCCTTTCATTCTCATGATTCCAGCGAGGGAGTGAGGAAGGAAGCAGAGGGGAAACACAAGCCCTCCCACTGCTGGACTAGGTAGCACCCGAACCCCCTGGCCAGGGATGTTATTGATGCCCGCTCGGCCCTCCGGAGAGGGTACCACAGGTGGGGCTGGGGTCTACCTGGTGTCTCAGCTTTCATACCTTCTTCAGCGGCTGGCTTCTCCTTTCTCCTTTTGGAGGTGCAGGCTGGAGTGTGTGGAGAAGTCCCAGGTGCCCTAGGAGGATTCTATTCAACTCATGACTTCTTGGTGGTGCGGGGGCATCCCCCAGAAATAAGAAACAGGCAGAGTTCTGCTCTTTGTGGGACTGTGGGCGACTTGGAGCGCCTGGGCTGTGGGAGGCAGGGTGGCCTCTGCTCTATTTCTGAGGCTGCCTAGATGCAGGCGTCTGGGGTTGCGGGCCCTCTCAGGACCGCATTCTGTCATGACCCTGCCAGAGTGTCTCCATGAATGGCTTCCTCTTGACCTGGGCACATGGAAAGAGTTTCAGCAAAGAAGGGTCAACCTCACATAGCGGTGGGCGGGGTTCCAGCTTCCCACCTGAAATGAGTCTGCATTCAGGCTTGTGGCCGAGACCTCCTGGGCAGATGCTGAGGTAGGGGCTGCGTGACCCACACTGGATAGTCCAGAGGCAGCTGAGATGCTACTGGGGGGGTGGGGGTGGTGGTGGGCAGGAGGGCGGGAAGGCGGACCGGAACCTGGGGACCAGGAGCCTGGACCAGGAGAGACAGAGGGAAGTAGGAGAGAAGGATGGTCACAGAGGGGTGTGAGGGAGGGCAAATGGGGGACAGAAAGAGGGAAGGATGGGGAAGCGGGGAGGGGAGGAGAGGAGGAGACAGTTGTGCGGAAACATGTTGAAATACATAGACAGCTGCACCCGTAACGGGGCGTGCCTGTCGGGGTCCTCGACAGTGGCTTCCTGTGAAGAGTCCCAGTACTCAGGGTCACCGGGATCCCCGCTCTAGAACTGAGAGACTGAACTGCATGGACTTCTGAGCAGTTCTTGGCCTTAGGATGGAGAACGGACTCTAAGGTTCTTTCCCTTTGTGCTTACTTCCCCTGTTAATGGCTTTTCCCCACACTTCATGGCTTACTGCAGCTTCAAGGTCTAAGTTAGAGTTTAAGTCAGCCTGAGCACCGTCTCTGTATCAGCACTGTGTTATTTCGGAGGGGAAATGAGATGGTTCTGCCTTTGAAAGTGCAGGGGACCTCGCTGCTGCCTGTGTGTGAGGTGAAGGCTGGTTGTACCCTCAGTGACGTGGGTCTGAGCTCACACCTGGTGTCCGGGGTGAAGCTGTCATCTCCTGCGTGAGGATGGGGTATGCAGGTGATCTTGGGGGTCACTGTGGGGTACAGGGGCTCCAGACCAGAAGGGGTGGATGAACCTCCTGCTCCTTCCCAGCCCTGAGAGCCCACGAGGCCAGCGGGTGTGGGGGTGTTTTGGTGCCTACCTGAACAGGAGCACAGATGCCCCACAAGGACGCTGGGGACGCCTCTTGGTGTGAGGCCTCCAAGGTGGACACAGGGCCTGAGGGGACCCGGTGACCCTGAGTGCAGGGCTGGCTGCCGCACAGGAGGCCACCATGAGAGCATCAGGCCATCCCAGCATGGCCACCACGGCCCATCCAGTCCCCATGGGGCTCAGCCTTCAGCCTTGTCGTCACAGCTGAGGTGGAAGTTGGGAAATCGGGAAGACTCAGAAAATAACCAAGAATTTGGGAACTGATTGCTCTGAAGGAAAGCTGGGTAGAATAGTCTCCAGAAAAATCCTCAAGAATGCAAAGGGCAGGTGTTTTAAATTATAAGAAGAAATGGGATTCATCTTAGGGTAACTGGGCACGTGGGGACAGAGCAACCTTGGCCACGGGAGGGGCTCCTGGATCCAGCTGGCCCAGGACAGCCGGGCACAGCGCTTCAGGGGTGCAGCACCCCCTTGAGGGGGGGACGTCTGTAGTGCCCACGGCCCCACTCAGGGTCTTTGTAGGGGGAATGTGTGACTTTGAAACGTGTGCATGCATGATGCAAAAATAAGAAATGGACCTCTATTGACCTAGCCTGAAATTGATTTGGTTGTGAAGGTTATTTATTAATGATAGAAAATATGGAAAATACAAAAGAGGACAGAAAGAGAATTGAAATAACCTGCAGTTCGGAAAGACTGAAGGCCAGAGGAGAAGGGGACGACAGAGGATGAGATGGTTGGATGGCATCCCCGACTCAATAGACATGAGTTTGAGTAAACTCTGGGAGTTGGTGATGGACAGGGAGGCCTGGCGTGTTGCAGTCCATGGGGTCGTGAAGAGTCGGACACGACTGAGCGACTGAACTGAAACCGAAACTGCAGGCCCACCACTGGCCAGCACGTCGGTGCTGTTCTTCTCCTGGGTGTGCCGGCTTCCACTGTGGAGAGTCTGGAGGCCTGACCTGAGGATGTAGCAGGGCTGGCCTGCGATGTGTTCACACTGCCCCCTGGTGGCCCTGCAGGGGCAGCCACCTCCATCTCAGAGGCACATACAGATCACCTCTTCTTAAGGGCCAGGAGCCAGTCCAGAGGGTCAGCTTTATAATCTGGCATCCATGGAGGGAACCTAATGTGTCCAGGGCTTTGAGGGGACCTCCCCAGGGAGCTTCAGAAAGGTGAGCTTCATCCAGACTGTCGGGACAATGGTGGGCAGGGCCGAGGGCCTGCGTACACGGAGCTGGACCCAGAGGACAGTGGGTGGGCAATCCAAGTCTGCTTCTGCAGGACCGTTTCTACGTCCCCGCCCAGGAGCTGAGGAAGGGAAGAGGGGGCCTGGGGACCAAAGACTGGATTTCTTGCTACATATGTGGGGAGGTGGTTAGGATCATTGAGATTTGGGCAAGTAGGCAATTGTGATACATTCATTTGTCCCTGTCGGAAGGCAAAGCTGGGGGACACACACAGGTGGTCTCTGTCCCCTCCTATCTCCACCCTCACTGATGCTGCCTTTCCGTAGCTCAGCACTCGGACACCTTGGGGAGTCAGCTGGTCTTCCTTCACTTTGCATCATTGGATGAAATGCGGCTGAACATGGCTCTCTTTCCTCCTTTTCCTCCTCCCCTCCTCCTTCTATTACTCCTCCCCTCCCTTCTCCTCTCTCCTTTCTTCTTATTAAAATTTGAAGAGATTTTATTTAAAAATTTTAAAAACGTTATTTTGAATTAACTTTGGACTCAAAGTTACTTAATGAGAGCAGAGAATTTCCATCTGCTCCCCTAGTGTTAGCATCTTTGTGTGAGTTGTGTGGGGCTTCCCAGGTGGCTCAGTCGTAAAGAGTCTGCCTGCCAATGCAGGAGATGCAGGAGATGTGGGTTCGATCCCTGGGTCAGGAAGATCCCCTAGCGTAAGAAGTGGAAAACCACTCCAGTATTCTTGCCTGGAAAATTCTGCTGACAGAGGAGCTATAGTCCATGGGGCTGCAAGGAATCAGATGCGACTGAGAACTGATTAGTCCCTGACAATGGTCAAACCAGGGACTCTGCCCTTATGCAGCACTGTGAACAAGTTCATGAACCTCATTCAGATATCACCCATGGCTCTGCGAATGTCTTTTTCTGGGCCGGCACCCAGCCTAGTCTCACATGTTATATTTAGTCATCATGTGTCCTTGGGCTCTTTTAGTCTGGAATGTTCCTCTGCCTTTCTTTGTCTTTCACAACCTTCAGACTTTTGAAGAGCAATGGCTGGGATTTGTCACATGTCCCTCAATTTGGGTTTGTCTGATGTCTTCTCACAATTCAACTCAGGCCGTGCATTTTGGGTGAGAATATCATACATGACCGTATCCTCCTCCATGCATCACGTTGTGAGTCCTACGATGTCGATGTCACATCACTGGTGCCAACTTGGATCACCTGTTAAGGTGGGTTTGCCAGGCTTTCCTCGTTGAGGTTATCTGCATGTTTGTAATTCATATAAGCCCAACACTGGCCTTTAAATGCACTGACTTCCACCATTTGACAGTTTAGTTTTCCAGGCCTGCCACTGCCCATCCCTTCTGGAAAACCTTCTGTCTTCAAGCCCTGTGGGGAGGGGAGGATGGCAACTGCAGCAACAAGGAAGTGGGGGAGGCCTGGGCGGGATGAGGCTTGTGATCAGTTCCTAATCAATGAGCTCCAGAGTAGGGGGAGTCAAAGACAATACAAGCAAATATTGGTTTGGCCAAAATGTTTGTTGGAGTTTTCTGTGCATTTTATGGAAAAAACATGAACTTTTTGGGCAAATCAATAGTGTCACTCATTTTTTAAAAACTTAATAGTGAGTGTTGGTGATTTTAAATTTGGTAACTCTTCTATTTGGGCTTCCCTGGTGGCTCAGAGGTTAAAGCATCTACCTGCAATGCGGGAGACCTGGGTTCGATCCCTGGGTCGGGAAGATCCCCTGGAGAAGGAAATGGCAACCCACTCTAGTATTCTGGCCTGGAGAATCCCTTGGACGGAGGAGCCTGGTGGGCTACCGTCCATGGGGTTGCAAAGAGTCAGACATGGCTGAGCGACTTAACTTTCAACTCTTCTATTATTTCATTTATTTGTGAATGCCTTGTTTCCAAACTGATAAAAGCATATTTTGAACGGACTTCATTGCACAGAGCACCTGGTGACACATAAGCTTTTCTCTTCAGTTGTTGTTTTTGTTCAGTCACTCAGTCAAATCTGACTCTTTGTGACCCCATGGACTGCAGCACACCAGGCTTCCCTGTCCTTCACTCTCTCCTGGAGCATGCTCAAACTCATGTCCATTGAGTAGGTGATGCCATCCAGCCATCTCATTCTCTGTCGTCCCCTTCTCCTCCTACCCTCAATCTTTCCCAGAATCAGGTCAGTCTTTCCCAATGAGTCAGCTCTTCATATCAGTTGGCCAAAGTATTGGAGCTTCAGCCTCAGCATCAATACCTCCAATGAGTACTCAGGATTGATTTCCTTTAGGATTGACTGGTTTGTTCTCCTTGCAGTCCAAGGGACTCTCAAGAGTCTTATTTACAGTTGAGAAGGTGCTATTTTTTTTAAAGGTGATTCCTAACCATGATCAGGATGACAACAGTTGTGGTTGGTGTCAGTAAACGTTAACCTGTGGAGGACATTGGTGTTTGGCATATGTCCGTATGGGAGGCCCTGACGTCTTTTCCTGTTAATCAAGAGCTCCCTTTGAGCTCCCACTCACTGGTTCTGTCATTCCCTCACCTGGATTCCGGAAGAATATTTGAGTTGTGAGAGTTTTGCTCTTTGTGACTCTGTAGCTATATATTTCTAAAAGGAAACGGACTGTTTTTTTTTGGGGGGGGAGTGAAGATTGAACTGCTCATTAGAGGAGCAGTTTAAGCGAGGTAATTGCACTGTTAGCTTTTGCTGCACAAGATGCATCCCAAAATTTAGAGGTATAAAGCAGCAGTTATTTTCTACTGTTTACAAGTCTAAGAGACTGTGGGGCCAACTCAGTGGTCGTTATCTGTGGTCGGAGGGCAGGCGGGCATCTGGGTACTGTGGTTCTGTTCCTTGTGGCGGCTAATCCCCCAGCAGGCTCACTTGAGTTCGTTCCCACGGGAATTCGGGGATGCCAAGCGGAGGCAACTCAGTCAAGTCTGTTTGCATCACATTTGCTATCTTTCTACTGATGGCTGTACCCAAAGTCAGTGTGGGGGGAGGCTGCCTGAGGGTGTGAACACGGAGACAAATTATCAGCCATGTTTGCAAGCCATTTCCCATAAGTGAGAAACAAACATCACTGCTTATAGGGCATTAAGCACCAAATTGTTAACAAAATAATGAGAAAGCAATTCAATCTTCATTTTATGGGGCTTCCCTGGTAGCTCAGCTGGTAAAGAATCCACCTGCAATGCAGGAGACCCCAGTTCAATCCCTGGGTTGGGAAGATCCCCTGGAGAAGGGAAAGGCTACCCACTCCAATATTTTGGAGAATTCGATAGATTGTATAGTCCATGGGGTCGCAAAGAGTCAGACACAACTAAGCGACTTTCACTTTTCATTCTATCATGTGTATATTCCATAGCTCTGTCCTTTCTCAAGTGTATGCACGCTGGAAATAGATAAACAACCTAACATATCAACAAAGACTTTCACTGACAAACTAGTTCCTTAAGTTTTTGGAGCAGACACATCACTTAAAACCTAGACAAAGAAGGAAATTCTGTCACTGTCTTGGAAAATTAGTCAATTCTGTGCAATTATCCTAGGTAGTTTTCTTTTTTTTTTTCCTGAGAAGTTGTATTAACATTGTTTTGAACCCAAGAAAATACCTAATGGTTGCATGCACAGTTTTCTCCAGTAGCCACGTTATTCTCATGGCTAGGAATTTCATTTCTTGGGTTTTTGTTGCTTGAAGTTTCCTTGAACATATCACAGTCCTGTGCATAAATGCGGCGGCAGCAGCAGCAGCGCATTACAAATTCTCCTCTCTATCAAGTGTCTAGGAATACTAGGAAAAAATATTTCCCAGCATTGATTAGAAAAGTATAAAAGAGTGAAGTCAAGACATTTCATTTTGAATCATTACCAAGATTGATATAAACCTTTCCAGGTATCGTGATCAGCCCTCACCTTCTCCCTCCTACCTGGGTTTTGTGCCTGTCTCCAAGAGTTTGTCTTCACTTGTCCTCTGGAGGCCCTGCCCTCTGGCCTCTGTAAAGGTAATTTATTGCCTTTACCCCTAATTGCTGCCCTTCCTCTTTCTGCCCTTTCGCAGACAAATTTCATGTTGGTCATCATTAAGAATATTTATTTATTGAGATGAATAAACATTTATTAATGTAAAACATACTTGTGATTGAAAGTATTAAACAGAACCGATAGTTTCAAGATAAAAATAATAGACCTCTTGGTCACCTTCTCTGTACCCCAGCCCCATTCTTCAGAGGTCAGTCACTTTTAAACTTCTGTTTAGCTGTTTCTTCTGGCCCTCACCTCCATGCTTCCAGACAATATACTTTACCATTATTTCTTTTATTTTTAAAATTTTTGCATTTTATTTATTTGGCTGCATTGGGTCTCAGTTGCAGCACAGAAATGCCTTGTGGCATCTGAGACCTTTCGGTGTAGCGCCTGGGCTCTAGATCACAAGCTCAGTAGTTACACTGTGCAAGCTTAGTTGCCCAGTGGCCTGTGGGATCTTAGTTCCCCGATCAGGGATCGAACCACATCCCCTGTATTGGAAGGCCGACTCTTAACCACTGGACCAGCAGGGAAGTCCCTCAATATTTCTTGATTTGATAAGTTTTAGGCATTGTCAATGGGCTTTCTCCAAGGAGAGATTTTTCTTCCATGTCTTCTGTGACATTGTCTAGGAGAGGTGGATTAATAATCAATATTATGTTACTAGTATAGCTATGTATTGTTCTTTGAGGCTCCAGGTGAATATTTCCTTTCTTGTGAGAGTTTTTGTTTTTCCTGAAGTTTGCAACTGTTTCATTTTTTCTACTTGTTTAATTTCCTACTCACATATTTTTGTATTGTCCCAAAGGTATAATTTTTTATCATTTGTTCTCCTTTTCCCCCATGAGTCTTACCTTCCAAATACTTCTATAACCCACTAAATCTGAACTGTTTGCTGTCCAGGCCCATGGCACATTTTTCAACCTGGAGCTTCCCCTAACTCTTGGGGTTGGACACATTGTTTCTTTACTTCCCTGTCTTCCTAAATTTGCCAGAGATTATCTCTAGTAGTTCCCTAGGGAAGGTGCAAGAAAAATCAATTTTGAGATTCATTATATGAATGAAAATGTCTTTAGTCTATTTTTACTTATGACTAGTGTTTTGCTGAGTTTATAATTCCAAGTTGAAAATAATTTTTCTTCAGAATTTTTTAGACATTAAGATCTTTACCAACATAAGATGACATAAGAACCTCACCATACAGTGTTATATGGAGGCTGTTCTATGTAAGCCTTAATTCTTAAAGATTCACAGATGTTCCTGGTTCTACCCTCATTATGCAACCAGTTGCCTGACTGCTTCAATACGGAGCCAGTGCATGATGATTCAGAATGGTCAGTCTTCACAGTGCTGAAGGGCTCTGCCTAGATGATTCCTGCCTATCATGACATCCAGCATATCTTTGCCTTTTATAAAAAACAGTATTTTGTTATTTTCTCAGCAGCTTTTTTTCTGCTATTTTTGTTAAGATTTTTTTTCTACTATTTTTGTTAAGAGAGTGTTGCTATCCACTCTGTGATTATTGTTTTTCCCCTTTTAAACTGGAATGACATGTCAATTTCTGAACCGACCTGAAGAATTGCGGCAGCTCATGTTTTTGTTCTCAGTTTTGCTGGCCACCCGACCAGGGTGGGGCGCAGCCCTGCTGGGTCACAGCACACAGTGACCTGGTGCAAGGAGGGACCGGGGCATGGGGGTGCATCTGGGTGAGGGGTGTGTGCACCCTCTGTGGATCTGCAGTGGAGAGGGGAGCCCGGAGCCAGGCAAGGAGAACAGAGCGGCCCAGGAGGGTGGGGTGTGAGGAGGCTCTCCTGAGCAGGTCCTTCCTGCCCAGTGACTAAACCTGGCTGCCAGGCAGGTGTCAGGTCCCAGTCCAGTGTTGGAGGGAGAGACAGAGGGAGAGTAACACTTGGTTTGTATAATGGCATCAAATTAGTTCTAATTTTTAGTTTAAAAAATCCATGCTCTGACCCGTGAAACACAAGCCACCTTCAGAAGGACACTTCACAAATGCATTTAAAACCCAGGCAGAGACCAGTCTCTTCTGTCACTAGAAGAAACTGTAAGATGACTTTCCCCAAATATTATTTCTTGTGTCTTCTGCATGTATCCCAGATAGACAGACCTCCCCCTGAAGCTTCTTGGGAGGAAACAGGGTCTCCAAGCTCACAGATGAAGGCAACCAGCTCTGGTCTGCACGTCCTGGGTGAATGTAGGGACACAGGTCTCCAGTGTTCCTGGGTCATGTTTGTTTTGGTTCTTGCCAAGCAGGGATTGCAGGTGATCCAAGGAGGTGGGCGCATTGAGTGTCTGTAGCCACAAGGAGACTAGATGTCTCACTAAGTGCCTCCTTGTGGGTCGCCAACAGTGGGAGCTGCTCCCTGAGAGGTCAGTTCTCCATGTCAACGGGAGTAAATTGTCTGCGATAATTTTCCTGTGTGGATCCCAGATTTCTGGGCTGTTCCCTCCTTAATGGCACCTCCAGGGAATAGAAGGGGGTGTGTGGGGATGGGGGACAATGGAGAAAGGAGAAAGGTGGTAATGGGGGATAGGTGGAGACACTGTCTGTATTGTGAAGACCTGCAGCCTGGGCCAAGCCAGTGAGGGTGACCTCCACTTTCAAAGATGAGAAACAGTTCTGGCTTTAGTGGAAAATACAGGATGCTTTTATTTATTTAAAAATTTTTTAAAATTTATTTTTATTGGAGGATAATTGCTTTACAATGCTATGTTGGTTTCTGCCATACAACAACACAAATCAGCCATAATTATACACATATCCCCTACCTCTTGAGCCTACTTCCCCTCCCCACCCCAGGTCATCAGAGAGCACTAGGCTTGGCTCCCTGTGTTATATAGCAATTTCCCAGCAACTATCAACTTGTAGGATGCTTTTAAAGTAGAAATTCTCAGGTGTCTTTACACACTCACCTGAGGGTGAAATAAGTGTGTGACCTGGTTGGACAAGACCTCATGCCTTATCCAGCCATGCTGACTTCTTTAGAGGAGCTTGGATAGCTTTGGAGCACTTGAGTCACATGCCCCTCCAAAAAGGGACATTGCATTCTGAGGAGGGACAGATTCTGGGAGTGAAGAGGAGCCTCCTGGGCCCAGCATGGTCCTGAAGCCAGTAGTGGGGGAGATCTCAGTGGCTTCACACAAAGAGATGCAGGAAGAAAGACCTGTTCCGTACCTCACTTGCCACTTAGGTTACAGGGGAGGAGAAGTATAGTGACAGGCTTCTTGTGGTTACTAATATAAATCTACTTCCATTGCCACTAACCAACCAATATACCACCCAACATTATTAAGCACCACTGTATACCAGGTACTTAATTAGCATTTCCAAGCATCACTCATGCAACCTTCATAACAGCCATGTGACACATACTCATCATTTCACAGACAGGACACTGAAGCTCAGAGAGGTTTAGTGACTTCTGTGGGTCACACAGCAGAGGCATCTGACTTCAGAGCCTTCTGCTGCAGCCTCGGTTGCTTGGATAGCTTTGGGGCACCAAGCTATTTCAGGGTGGTAGCTGACCTGATTCATGTTTGTTGGGGTTCCCTGAGCTCATGACCAAACATGATGAGTTGTGGCGAGTGAGAGCCCTTCACTGTTTAGGTCATGTCTGCTCTGTGCCAGATATGCTTTCTTTAGGATCTCATTCCTTTACTTCTGCAACAGCTTAAGGATGAAGGCAAGTTCTTTGCTGAAAAGCTGCCAACCAGATGTGGTTGCTCCCCAAAATGTTAGGTATATGTGAAAATTAAACATTCATTTTCTCCTTCCTTTGCTCCAAAAGCTACCTTCTGCGTCTCTAACCCCACTGCCCAGAGCAGCGGTGGCCCCTTGCTTCAGCACTGGTGGAAACTTGCTTGGCCCCTTTACCTCTTAGAGCATGTTTTACTGGCTTCCTATCTCTTCTGTAACCCAGTGTCTGGACCTTAGGACAGCTATAGTTTCTATTTTTGACAGCCCGCCCGGATTGACCACTAGTGATTGCTTACAGCTCTGTGCTAAAATGACGCTGCGACATGGTTGGATGCAGTTCTGGGTTCCGTTATGAGTGTTTGTTATGGGCAAAGGATGGGAAGGGGTGCAATGTGTGCTGATTATAGAAAAGTGTCACCTTTCTATAAAGTGATAGGTCTTGGTGAAGTGTAGGAAAGAAGGCCCTTCATCAAGTTACTGCTATAGTGTCCTTGGGAATAATGACACTATAGTGTCCTTGGGAATGATGGTCAAATGAGCCCCCTCTGTCCCGTTTGGGACTTCCTTGGTGATCCACTGGCTAAGACTCTGTGCTCCCAATGCAGGTGGCCTGGGTTCGATCCCTGGTTGGGGAACTAGATCCCCCATGCAGCTAAAGATACCGCATGTCAGAAATAAGACGTGGTGCAGGATTGTGAGAGTTGCACCACAAAGAAGGTTGAGTGCTAAAGAATTGATGCTTTTGACTGTGGTGTTGGAGGAGACTCTTGAGAATCCCTTGGACTGCAAGATCAAATCAGTCAATCCTAAAAGAAATCAATCCTGAATATTCATTGGAAGGACTGGTTCTGAAGCTGAAGCTCCAATACGCTGGCCAACTGATGTGAAGAGCCAACTCACTAGAAAAGACCCTGATGGGAAAGAGAAGGAGTTGACAGAGGACAAGATGGTTGAACGGTATCAGTGACTCAATGGGCAAGCGTTTGAGCAAGCTCTAGGAGACAGTGAAGGACAGACACCTACCACTGGATTCTACAAAAACACTGAACTTCTTTTGTTTTTGTTTTGCATATCTAGCCATCCATCTCTATATTGATCTGCTTTATACTTTTAATTAAATAAGCTCTATACTTTATTTGGATGCTTAAAATTTTAGATTGTGACAAAATACACATAATAATAGGGGCTTTCCTGGTGGTTCAGTGGTAAAGAATCTGCCTGCCAATGCAAGAGGTGTGGGCTCTATTCCTGGGTCAGGAAGACCCCCTGGAGAAGGAAATGACAACCCACTCCAGTGTTCTTGCCTGGGAAATCCCATGGACAGAGGAGTCTGGCAGGCTACAGTCCATGGGGTCGCAAAAGAGTCAGACATGACTTAACTAGACAACAACAAAAACAACAATACATAATACAAAACTTACCACATTAACCATTTTCAAGTGTACAGTTTAGTGGCATTAAGTACATTCATATTGCCTTGCAACCATTACCACCCTCCATCTCCAGAACTTTTTCATTTTCCCGGTCAGAAACTCTGTTCCCATTAAACACTAACTCCACATTCCCTCTCCCCCTACTAAGCACTGTGTTACTTTCTGTGTCTATGATTTGACTACTCAAGGTCCTTCATATGAGTCCCTTGTAGTCTTTTTGTGACTGGCTGATTTCACTCAGAATGATGTCCTCAGAGTTCATCCATGTTGCTAGCATGTGACATGGTTTCCTTCCTTTTTAAGGTGATGTAATATCTCACACACTAGTAAAGTAATGCTCAAAATTCTCCAAGCCAGGCTTCAGCAATAGTTGAACTGTGAACTTCCAGATGTTCAAGCTGGTTTTAGAAAAAGCAGAGGAACCAGAGATCAAATTGCCAATATCCACTGGATCATCGAAAAAGCAAGAGAGTTCCAGAAAAACATCTATTTCTGCTTTATTGACTACTCCAAAGCCTTTGACTGTGTGGATCACAATAAACTGTGGAAAATTCTGAAAGAGATGGGAATACCAGACCATCTGACCTGGCTCTTAAGAAACCTGTATGCAGGTCAGGAAGCAACAGTTAGAAGTGGACATGGAACAACAGACTGGTTCCAAAGAGGAAAAGGAGTATGTCAAGGCTGTATATTGCCACCCTGCTTTTTTCACTTATATGCAGAGTACATCATGAGAAATGCTGGGCTGGAGGAAGCACAAGCTGGAATCAAGATTGCCGGGAGAAATATCAATAACCTCAGATATGCAGATGACACCACCCTTATGGCAGAAAGTGAGGAGGAACTAAAAAGCCTCTTGAAGAAAGTGAAAGAGGAGAGTGAAAAAGTTGGCTTAAAGCTTAACATTCAGAAAATTAAGATCATGGCATCTGGTCCCATCACCTCATGGGAAGTAGATGGGGAGACAGTGGAAACAGTGGCTGACTTTATTTTTTTGGGCTCCAAAATCATTGCAGATGGTGACTGCAGCCATGAAATTAAAAGACGCTTACTCCTTGGAAGGAAAGTTATGACCAACCTAGATAGCATATTAAAAAGCAGAGACATTATTTTGCCAACAAAGGTCCGTCTAGTCCAGGCTATGGTTTTTTCAGTGGTCATGTATGGATGTGAGAGTTGGACTGTGAAGAAAGCTGAGTGCCGAAAAATTGATGCTTTTGAACTATGGTGTTGGAGAAGACTCTTGTGAGTCCCTTGGACTGCAAGGAGATCCAACCAGTCCATCCTAAAGGAGATCAGTCCTGGGTGTTCATTGGAGGGACTGATGCTGAAGCTGAAACTCCACTCCTTTGGCCACCTGATGCAAAGAGTTGATTCATTGGAAAAGACCCTGATGCTGGGAGGGATTGGGGGCAGGAGGAGAAGGGGATGACAGAGAATGAGATGGCTGGATGGCATCACCGACTCGATGGGCATGGGTTTGGGTAGACTCTGGGAGTTGGTGATGGTTAGGGAGGCCTGGCGTGCTGCGATTCATGGGGTCGCAAAGAGTCGGACATGACTGAGCGACTGAACTGAACTGAATATTCCATTGCAAGTATATGCCACATTTTGTTATCCATTCCTCTGCTAACGATCATTTGGGTTTCTTCCACCTTCTGACTATTATAAATAATGCTGATATGAACATGGGTGGGCAAATATCTATTCAAGTCCCTGCTTTTCTTTGTTTGAGTTATATACCTAGGAGTGGGATTGTGGTGATCTACCACATATTTTGAAGCATTTCAAAGAAAGTTGTAGACATCCAGTCATTCTACCCCAGCACTTCATCAAACATACATGTACTTTACAGCTGTCTCTTTTTCTCCTTCACAAGTCTTATCTACACCTTCCTATGAGTTTTGACAAAGACCTATACGTGTATAACTCAAACATCATTGAGTTACAGAACATCTCCATCACTCCAGAAATTTCCCTCATGTTATAAGGTATTTGTGAAGGGACACTGAAGGGACTTTTCTATTGCTCTGGGGACTGGTGGGAGGGTGGCCAGCCTATAGGTAAGGGGATGTCACTCTGAAACCAACCAAACCTAGGAAGAGTCTTATTTAAACCATCCAATGAGGTTCCCGGTGACAGAACCACCCACCCACCCACCGCCCCAACCCCAAGCCCTTTGCTTCCTTATGATTAGGAAAAAGACCATGGGAATATACTGTGGCCTCTTAGGCCATCTATGAGTGGAGACAGAAAACAAGCCATGGCAGTTGATGATTAGAGAAGCAAAGGAATGCAGAAAAAAAGAGAAGTCATAAGTCTGCTTAAGTCACAACCATAACTTAAGCCATACATTGGCTCCAAGGGCTCCCTGTTCTGTCTCTGTTGGGTCCTTTGAGCATTTGCTACCTGTTCTCCTTGCTTGGTGCCTTGAAATAAACACTGTACTTTCTTTAACCGCAACCTTTTGTCAGTGGCAGATGCTAGTTTGGTTTGGTAACAACCCTAGGAACATGGGTCTCTTGCTGTGGACTTAGGTCGTGTTGCCCCAGAACACACACACACACACACACACACACACACTATGGATTCAGTACACGTCCATTTCACTTCTGGCAGGTTTGTGCCCCTAGAGTCTCACCCAGGCTGTCCCAGTCAGGACACACATAGAACAAATATACCATGAACAATAGGTCTGGGCACGCTGATTACCAGCTATGTGAAGGGTTTCAACAAAGAAAGTAATTCTCTACTAAACCTTTGGGCCCCATGGGCAGTTCTGACTGCCAACTCTCAGAGATCTCCAAGGGCTAGTACACGCAGTGGGCCAAGGGAGGGCTCCATGTCAACTTCATGGGTTCCTGCAAGGGGATTTTGTTGATTCTTTCATGATTCTGAACTTAGGATATGTCTTAGCATTAACAGCAAAATAGCTTCCTTGATTGCAGGCAGAGGATGAGGCCACGATGTCCCTGTTGTGTGTGAACCAGCGTCTGTGGACTAAGCCTGTTCTGTGCCCATGGGATTTTAGCTTCTGGCTTCTTCCTTTTTACTTACTATGTCTTCACAAGAATCACCTATAAAATGATGCAGCTATACTCTTAGTGATTTCAAAATTATATATTGCATACAAAATTCATATACTTTTATGTAAAACAAAGTTTAGGCTTTCCGGAGGAAGCTGCTTCCTCACGCTGGCTGCCCTCTGTACCTCGTTCAGGCACCTTGGGGCCAGCGTCCCCTGCCAGCGGGAGCAACTCTCCACCGTAACGTGGCTGATGCTTGAAGAGAATGTTACTGCCCAGAGCCTCGTAATACAATTTAAAAATTGACTGTGACTCAACTAAGCAGGAAATGGCGATGATGGTACTGGCATTTGGGGGTATATTTCAAAGTGATTTTGTTGATTTAGGAAGGAGTTTAACCCCAAGGGGGTCAGGACCATGATCTGGAGTTGGTAAAAATACAAGTGAGGCCCTGAAACCATGGGAAAGGTCAGCAGTTCAGTGTTTCCCAAGATATTCCCTCCCAGGACTCAACTGCTGGCCTGAGGGGGAAGTGTGAGCAGTTTTGTAGAGCAGGGAATGCCAGTGTTGGTTAGTAAACAGGTCAAACAGATAGAGGTGTGTGCTCTTATAAAGTAAAGCTGTCCCATCAACCCTCCAAAAACCTGGCTTCCGGAGAGCAAGGAGCTGGGCCGTCAGGAGGCCTGGAGTCCCCCCACGCCCAGCTGATGTGTTTAATGGTGGATGTAACACAGCACTTGGGTGTTTGGAGAGGAACTGAGATGCTGCGTTTGGAGCCTGTGACCCCTCTGGGCAGCAGTGTGTGGAGTGACAGTGGCCCCGGACAATATGGTGCGTGTGGGACCTCTCTCCATATGCCTGTATAACTTCTCTCCAGGAAGGGAGGTGCACCCAGGGAAACTCAGGTGTGTAGGCATTCTGGGGTCAAACAGTTGAAAGCCATAGTAATAATGACCCACTGAGGACTTCCCTGGTGGCACAGTGGACGAGAATCCGCCTGCCACTGTAGGGGACATGGGTTCGATCCCTGGTCGGGGAAGATCCCACATGCGGCAGGGCAGCTGCCTGTGCGCCACAGCTACTGACCCTGTGCTCTAGGGTCCGCAAGCCAGAGCTGCTGAAATCTCCTCATCTAGAGCTGTGTACTGCAACAAAGAGTAGCCCCCCTCTCCTCAAGTAGAGAAATCAACAAAGACCTAGAACAGAAAAAAAAAAAAGAAAGAAAGAAAGACCCATCGGGCATCCTGCTGAGTCTGTCGACTGATGCTTGGGGCTGTGTGTCCCCTGGGCGACTCCCATGACTTTGATCTGGCTGGCCATTCAGCTCCCTAGGCCAAGAGCCCTCAGCTGTGCAGAAGTGGTGGGGGGCCTTCCTGTGATTATTTGTAGAACACAGTGAGACACAAAGTACCCTCTGCCTGGGGCATTCTGAGAGTAAGTGATGAAAAGTCCAAGAGGACGAGATTGGTGACAACGTTTATTCTGTGATTCTGCAAAGCAGGAAGAAGTGCAGAGAATTTTGCAGGCCCAGGCTGGAAGAATCTGCATCAGGGGTGAATGTACATGTTTCTGCATCTTTTGACATGTCTGTCCAGGCAGATGGGGGAGTGAGCCAGAAAATTTCCTGCCTTTTGAAAAAAATACCAAAAAAAGGACAACTCCCCCCCAACGCCCCTGCCAAAACACCCCAAAAAGATAAGGCTTTTGAGTGAAGAGTGTAAATATAAAAGGGAAAGTGGGTCTTCCTTCCCACCCTCCAGCCCCACCACCAGCTTCTTCGGCCCCTGCTGTCAGATCCCTCGAGCCCTGGGATCCCCAGAGGCTCCGGGAGGTGGGATTGGCAGGCAGCACATGGTTTTCCTTTGCCCCAGGAAGTGGACTCTGTGTAGGGGAGGAGAATAGTTACAGCCTCATGCTCCTTGTTTTCTTATCAAAAAATGACTCAACTTTCCTGGTGGTCAGAACCAAACACTTCATCATTTCAGGAGTTTGCTTCGTAAGTGGAAAAACACCACGTACACACAATACTGGGATACAGGTTTGGGGATTCCTAGAGATCTTCTACCAGCAGGGGGCCCATAACTCCAGGTTAAGAACACCCCAGGAGAAAAATTTTACAAAGTGCAGGAAATAAAATCAAAACCGCTTTCCCACGTCCACTACCATAAACAGTCTGCTTTTCCTTTAGTTTCCTCTAGCATTTGCGCTGTCAAAGCCCTTCCCCATCAATTTGCACTGTCAAAACCCTGCCCCTTCTTTACAACTGTTTTTAACAGCTGTGTAATACTCTACTGCTGAGGCATAGTTTGAAGTAAAAGTCGCTCAGTTGTGTCCAACTCTTTGCTACCCCATAGACTATACAGTCCAAGGAATTCTCCAGGCCAGAATACTGTAGTGGGTAGCCTTTCCCTTCTCCAGGGATCTTCCCAACCCAGGGATCGAACCCAGGTCCCCAACATTGCAGGCAGATTGTTTACCAGCTGAGCCACAAGGCTCAGACATAGTTTGCTGTTGGATTTTTAGACTGTTTCCGCTTCTTGATCATTAGGCATAACACTATTGTAACATCTGTAGACATACAATTTTGTCTCTTTTTCACTTAATTTCTTTTGAGTATATTCCTAGAGGTGGGATGATTAGGTCAGAAGATTTAAAGAAATTTTCATGTCCTTGATGTGTGTGTTGTGTGTGCACCTGCTAAGTCATGTCCAACTCTGCAGCTCCAAGGCCTGCAGCACGCCAGGCTTCCCTATCACTGTCTCTCGGAGTTTGCTCAGATTCATGTCCATTGAGTCAGTGATGCTATCGTACCATCTTATCCTCTGCTGCTCCCATCTCCTTTTGCCTTCAATCTTTTCTAGCATCTGGGTCTTTTCCAATGAGTTGGCTCTTCGAATCAGGTGGCCAAAGTATTGGAGCTTCAGCTTCAGTATCACTCCTTCCAATGAATATTCAGGGTTGATTTCCTTTAGGATTGACTGGTTTGATCTTGCTGTCCAAGGGACTCTCAAGGGTCTTCTCCAGCACCACCTTGATACACCTTGTTAAATTCTGATGCTCAGACATGTTGTTTTATTTTATTTATTTTTAAATTTAAATGTTTTCATCATTTATTTTATTTCAGCTGTGCTGGGTCTTGGTTGCTGCTAGGACTTTCTCTAGTTGCGGTGAGCGGGAGCTACTCTCTAGTTGTGATGCACAGGCCTCTCATTGTGATGACTTCTCTTGTTGTGGAGCACAGCTCTAGGCACTTGAGCTCAGTAGTTGTGGCGTGCAAGCTTCAGTTGTTGTGGCACACAGCTTTAGTTGCCCATGGCATGTGGAATCTTCAAAGATCAGGGATGAAACCATAGTCCCCTGCATTGGCAGGTGGATTCTAAACAACTGGGCCACCGGGAAAGTCCCTAAACACGTTTTAATTACAGTTTCATCATCAACAGAGCAAGGAAGTGGGCTCAGATGGCCTGTAGGAAGGCAAGGTGCTGGTGGGGCTGGGGGGTGCAGCCTTTAGTTTCTGAGAGTGACTGCTGGGAGGTGCAGAGCTGTGTCCCGTGCTCAGGCTCCTGGTGGGAAACTGGAAACTGTCCCTCCCTGCTGCTCCTTGAGGAGGCTAATAGTTGCTCAGTAATAGCTCAACTGGTAAAAAATCTGCTTGAAATGCAGGAGACCCCAGGTCCATTCCTGGGTCGGGAAGATCCCCTGGAGAAGGGATAGGCTACTCACTCCAGTATTCTTGGGCTTCCCTGGTAGCTCAGATAGTAAAGAATGTGATGCAGGAGACCTGGGTTCAATCCCTGGGTCAGGAAGATCCCCTGGAGGAGGGCATGGCAACCCACTCCAGTGTTCTTGCCTGGAGAATCCGTGGACAGAGGAGCCTGGTGGGCTACAGTCCATGGGGTCACTCAGACACGACTGAAACAACTTACACACACACACACACATACACACACACACAACCTGAGTCTGCTCTGGCTCCTCTCCACCTAAGGGGGCTTGCTTTCAAGATTTGAATAGAATGGAAAGTTAATGCAGAATCCTGTCCTTGTGTTCTGACTTCCCAGGCAAACTCCAGAGCTTCAAAGAGTCAGACAGATTAAATAATGAGTTTGCTTTGCTTTGACTATACTGCTTGAATTTCTTGAATCTGCAACCTGGAAAACTTCTGTTTAAACTTCTGAAGATACATCAGAATGTCCTATGTTTTATAGGAAAAAATGTAGTGTAGTAAAATGTCAGTCAATTTATTATTTTTTGTGGTTTCTTTTAATAGTGGATTAGTTTCCTGTTTTTCGCTTTTCTTTTTTTAGGGGTTTGGGGAAACAGAAATCCTATAAATCTTCTTTACTGGATCCACAATCTACCACCCCTTGGCAGCTATAAAAATGGTCTAATGCCTTTCAGTCCATGATGATGGCCTTTTGAAAGGCCTTGGAAAATCTGTTTGTGAATTTCCACCAGGCTGTGCAATCATTCCTCTCTCAAATTCCTGCATCCCAGATGCTGCTCTAGAAAACTCATTTTACACTTAGGTCCATGAGCCATTGAGTTGATTTTTGTATATTGTATGGAGTATGGATGAAAGTTTAAATCTTGTTACATAAGATGTCTAATTATTTAAGCACTATTTGTTGAAAAGGGCGATTCTTTCCCACAGAACTGCATTTACAACTTTGCAAAAAAAATCAGTTGTTCATAAATGTGTGCGTCTATTTTGGGGTTCTTTACTGTGCTCATTAGTCTATATTTCTATCTTGATATCAGTTCCATACAATCTTGATTACTACAGCTTAATAGAAAAGAAACCTTGAGATCAGATAGTGTCGGACCTCCCCCTTTTGTTCTTTTTTCACAGTATTATTTGACCATTTCAGGTACTTTGCATTTCCATATAAATTTTAGAATTAGTCTGTCAATTTCTATCCAACCAAAGCTGTTGGGAATTTTGTTGGGATTTCTTTGAATCTACAGAACAATTGGGAGAGAATTGACATCTTAGTAATATTGAGCCTTCTGACCCATGAATAAGGTATATATCTCAACTTATTTAGGTATTCTTTACTTTCTTTCATCAGTATTTCATAGTTGTAAGTGTGAGTTAAGTTTCACAGTTGTAAGTTGTAAGTCTGACACATTTTTGTCAAATTTATCCCTAAGTATTTTGTATTTTTTGATGCTGTTATAAATGGTATTATCTTAATGGGCTTCCCAGGTGGTATGGTGGTAAAGAATCCACCTGCCAACGCAGGAGTTGAAAGAGATCTAGGTTAGATCCCTGGGTCAGGAAGATTTCCTGTAGTGGGGAATGGCAACCTGCTCCAGTATTTTTGCCTGGAAAATTCCGTGGATAGGATCCTGGTTGGCCATAGCCATGGGGTCTCAAAGAGTCAGACATGACTGAATGACAAAGTGTGTGCGCGCATGCGTACACACACACCCACACCCATACACATTATCTTAATAATTCCAACTTCTTATTGTTCATTGCTAGTATATTAGAATAGAATTAACAGCTGTATGTTGACCTCAAATCCTACAGCTTACTAAACTCACTTATTAGTTCCAGCAATTTTTAAAAAATAGATTCTATCAAGATTTTTTATTCATTAAGTTATCTTAATTGGAGGATAGTTAATTCACAATATTGTGATTTTTTTTGCCATATATTGACATGAATCAGTCACAGGTATACATGTATCCCCCCATCCTGAACCTCTTCCCTTCCATTCTATCCCTCTGGGTTGTCCCAGAGCACCAGCTTTGGGTGCCTGCTTCATGCATCTATTTTACTTATGGCAATGTGCATGTTTCAATGTTATTCTCTCAAATCATCCCACCCTCACTTTCTCCCACTGAGTCCAAAAGTCTGTTCTTTACGTCTGTGTCTCCTTACTGCCCTGCAGGTAGGATTTTTGGCACCGTCTTTCTAAATTCCATATATATGCGTTAATATACAGTATTTGTCTTTCTCTTTCTGACTTACTTCACTCTGTATAATATGCAGGGATGATCATAAATCAATAAAGCAATTTTATTTCTTCCTTTTCAATCTAAATGTCTTTTATCTCTTTTGCTCGCCTGCTTGCACTGCCAGAACCTCCAGTATAGTGCTGACTAGACATCATGAGAGCAGACATCCTTGTCTTGTTCTTGAATCATAGGGGAAATGCATTCAGTCATTACCACTAAGTATTACATTAGCTATAGTTTTTCTGTAGGTGTTATTTATCAGATTGAATAAGTACCTTTATGGCTGTAATTTTCTGAGTTCTTTTTAAATTAGAAATAGATGTGAGCTTAAAAAATAGTGAAAAGTGTTTCATCTTATTCCATTCTGGCTGTCACCTTGCTTGCTCAAAAGAAATTGAATTATATCATCAGTAAATAAGGCAAATACATCTGAGATGCATATAGTCATATGCAACATTCATCTGTAGCTAGCCATGCCTTTGTTGATCCAATTAATCATTTGAGTTGCATATTCTAAAATTGGTCATTAAAAATCATATCATGTTATGCACATTATTTAAAACTAAGAAGAAAAAAATGAGAAGAATTTAGCCTCTGAAACTATAGCTGAATTGTCTTTTGGACAAATTATCCATAATTCTTGTAAGATTTGGCATTCCAGGACCATGTGAATATAAAATGTGTTCATCTTATGACAAAAAGTGATAAATCAATGAGTCAAAAGCACAATTATTTTAATAAGGGCAGGTACTCTTAATGGACAAGTAAATGCCAAATTGATTAGAGAATTTTAGTGGAAAATGGTGGCATAAATAAAAACGAGAGGAAGCCTTTTGGTGGACCAACACCTGATGAAGGGGATGTATAAAGAGCCCCAAAGTGAGAGGAGTCATTTCATCCTAGATATTTCATCTTTCACTCCAAGAAACCAAAAGCAAACCAGGTTCCCAATGCCATGGCTTGCTGTGCTCCCCTCTGCTGCAGTGTTCCCACCAGCCCCGCCACTACCGTCTGCTCTTCTGACAAATTCTGGGCGTGAGTCTGCCTGCCCAGCACCTGCTCACATGTGGTTTGGTTACTGTGACAGCTGCCCAAACCCTGCCCCATTCCTCAGCCCTCTGTGCCCACCTGCTTCCTGCTCAACTCTACCCAGCCCACTCCGGACCTGGAAACCGTCAACCTCACAACCTTCACTCAGCCCGCCTGTGAGCCCTGTGTCCCAAGCTGCTGCTAAATGATGTTCGACTCACTCAGTGCCTGGTAATAACACAGAAGCTATCTATTTGGCATGCACTTGCTCAGTATTTTATCACAGATTGAGGTAGACCTGATGGCATAGATATGGAAAGCCTACTTTTTACCTTAATGGAAAGAAAATAAATAAATTTTTATGGCTATTTGGCTGAGTAACAATTTGGTTCATTTGGGCAGGTGAATATCATCTGTTATCAAAATACTATTAAAGTCTATAAGACCTCAGACTCTATTTTATTGGTCATCTTGCTTCCTGGATCCCATTTATTGTATTGAGCATTTTCATAGAGGAAAAATAATTTCTTGATGGATTTTCCAATAAGTTATTTCCGTGGCAAAAAAGAGAAATAGATGTGAAATTTTGTTGAGTGCTTTTTCTGTATCTATGAAAGTAATTATTTAGTTTTTTATATTAATTTTTTACATTTGAAAGTTTATAACTATGTTCATTTGCATTGATTTTTAAAATGTTAAACCAACCTTGCTTTCCTTGTGAACCCAAATTGATATAATGTATTTTCCTTTTCATACATGATTGACTTTGATTTGCTACATTAAAAAAAAATTTGTTTATTTGGCTACACTGGATCTTAGTTGCTGCACATGAAATCTTTGTTGTGTCATGTGGGATCTTTTGTTGAGACACACGGATTCTCCAATTGTGGTGCATAGGTTCCGGAGCATCCTGGACTCAGTAGTTGCAGTTCCCGAGCTTAGTTGCTCTGTGACATGTGGGCTCATAGTTTCTCAACCAGCAATCAAATTCTTATCCCCTGCATTACAAGGCAGATTCTTAGCCATTGGACCACCACGTAAGTCCCTGATTTGCTAAAATTTTATTTAGAATTTTTGCATTCATATTAATGCAGAATGTTGGTTTAGTTTTACTTTCTTGTAATATTCTTATCTGGTTTTGGAATTAGGGTAGCTGGCCTGATAGAATAGGTTAGGATATACTCCTTTGTGTTTAATTTTCTGGAGTTTCCTTTATGGGAATGGTTTTAACCACAAATTGAATTTCTTCGCATGGAAGTGCCTTGACCAACTTTCATGACAGTGGGATTGCTTTCAAAATTTAAATTAAACAGTAAGCTAATGCAGAAACCAGTCATCACATTGTGTAATTCTGAGCAAACTGTAG
Source organism: Cervus elaphus (assembly GCF_910594005.1). NCBI lineage: Eukaryota > Metazoa > Chordata > Mammalia > Artiodactyla > Cervidae > Cervus > Cervus elaphus. The sequence continues at coordinate 21,924,930 of NC_057830.1, forward strand.
AGAATCTACTCAGAATACTGAGTTTTATATTGACTATATTGCTTTTATTTCTTTTATTTCTATCAGGTTATCTCTTTCTTTTTAAATGAACTTTGGCAGCTTGTGAATTTTAAGGAATTTATCCATTTCAGTTATCAAATTTATTAACAGAAAGTTGTTCACAGTTTCCCTTCTAATTCTTTTTGATATACGTGGAATGTGATGATGTCACTTCTCTCATCTTTGATACCGGCAATTTATGTCTTTTCTTTTAGTTGGATAATTAAAGAAAAATACCTTATTTTGTTATTTTAGTGGTTACTTTGGGTTTCTGGTATACTTGTCATGGTCTACTTCCAAGTGATGTTAGACCACCGCATATATAATATAAGAAAGCCACAGGAGTATGCTTTTATTCCTCCCCTCCTATGCTTTATAGATTTGTCACCGTACAGTTTCTAATGCTTGCTACAAATCTCAAAATCTGTAGTTTTCATTTTTATAGAAGCAAATATCTTTTAAAAGGGTTTAAACAATAAGAAGAAACCATATATTTTCACTCATGCAGACACAATTTCTGGTGCTTTATTTCTTTATCCTATTTGCATCTGATTTGATCACCTATCTGCTTGCAGAGACACCCCTTAACATTTCTTGATGTATGAGTCTACTGGTGGGCTTCCCTATTGGCTCAGATGGTAAAGAATCCACCTGCAGTGTGGGGGACCTGGGTTCAAGGTCTACTTATAAGAAATTCTTTGAGCCTTTGGAAGTTTGAAATACACTGAATTTTGCTTTTTAAAATTAAAGCTTTTCTTTCCCCCAAACTGATGCAAAATATTTATTCCAAGTTAGGTATTTTATGCAGTAGTTTTCCCCCTCAACAGACCTGTGATAACTACATCTTTAAAATCTGTAAATAATGTTATCAAGGTAATCTTAATCTTTGAAACCTCACAAAAATTTACATTCTACAATCTACCCTGAATATCAAGGCTGCAAGAATAACACAACACTTCCTATATCCAAATATTTTACAGCTGTACCTAGAAAGAAAAAAAAAAAAAGGGAAAAAACCACATATGCTTGGTTAAGGGCTAACCTTACCTGAGCATCCAGAAATAAAATAAAATATCCAAATTATTAGCATTAATTTAATACAATTATAAATTCAGCAGTCACTTTGTCATTGACAGTGATTGCTTGAGCACAGAGGTGTGTGCCCCAAGGGCTGGTAGTAGAAGCTGTCCCTGCAGATCAGTGTCTCCTCTCTGCACTGCCAGCTCCCACCTGTGCATTGCCCCATATATACTGTGTGTATGTGTGTGTGTTTTAAAAATCTTTCCCACCACACAAAGTTCTCTCTATTAAGCAGAAAACAGGGAAGAAGAACAACAAAAGCTAAACAAGCCAATTGCTCACTCTCTCTTTGGGATATGATTGTTTCTCCTGTGCATGAAGTATTCAACAATAACATAAGAGAAGGAAAAGGAAAAGAATGATTTCCTCTGTATAATCCCTAAACACGCAAGCTGAGTTTACTGGGTCAGATTTAACTGTGAGCATTTATACACCTGCTCCCAGGCATTGTCATCAGATGTCTCACTGCTACTTGTCTCTGCGTCTGAGTCCTCCAACTCTGCTCTGCAAGTGCTCCTCCAAGAGGAGAATAGGTTGGAACTTCGACTCTGCAAGAAGTCATTCTTCCCAAAGCCGTTTCTTATCAGCTGCTCTGTCTTCATGTGGAACTCTCTGAGCTCATCCTCTGTGAGGGGAAGGAAATTCTCATCATTTTCAGGATACTCCTGCCATCCTATTGCTTTCAGTAACCTGTGCTCTGCTTCCAAAGAGTGAGAGAGGACCCCCCCCCCCCCCCACCACCTTCCTCTTCTACAGGGAGAGCAAGCCAATTCTGATGACAGCCTTCCTCTCTGTTTTCCTTTGGTTCAGATGTGCTATTGTCCTCTGAATCTTCCAACTTTGCACACTCTCTGCCCTCTGAGAAGTCCCCATTCCAGTCATCCTTCAGAGTCTTCAGGAGCTCACTCTTCCTGTCAGTAGTTTGGCTGGTCAACTTGGTCAGACGAGAGGAGCTGATCTCAATTGGAGGAGTGGTGCTGGTGGGGCCCTCTTTGGGAGAGCTTAAAACTACACCACCAGCCAGTACTAATGGTTTGATAACAGATTGGACTGGTAAAAGCAGACTCTTGGCTAGAGGAAAGGGATCCTGACTTGTGTCCCATTCTGTTAGCTTTCCAAGCACTGGCCTTGGATGGAGGTGGTACAGGCGTAGAAACCAGGTTCTTATAGACACTTGGAACCATGGTTGACAATTTGTTTCCATTTGCATGATGAGATCCTGGTGAATGCAGCAGAGAAGGCAGCAGCAGGATCTTCTTTGGAAACTTTTTTGTTGACTAGCATTTTGGAGGTTGCTTGGCACTAGGTGAGTTTTTCCCACACTCCAGAAGCGGTCCCAATAGGTCTGCATGGCTGATTCTGTTTGCCAGCTTCTGGATTCAAAGAAGGGAAGTCTTCCTCTTCAAATTGCAACTTTTCCACCTTATCCTCTTTCTTCTCTTCTCTAATATCTGTAGGTGGCTTTTCCTGAAAGGCACAGCCTTTCTGGGAGTGGAAGCTGCCATTCCAGTGGTGATGGTTTCCTGTGCCATGCCCATTATGCTGGCTCATACCATCATGACCTTGTGAAGAGCCATGCCAACCAGATCGGCTCCCTGTGATTCTAGCATATGCTCCCTTAGAGACACCAGAGTCCACAGAATCATGGTGGAACAGGGAGGGCTGGTGCCAAGAATCGCCTGTCATTCAAAGAGGTCCGTTGTTGAAAAGCCATCAGAGGAATTATGTCTACGACAGCTTACTCCAAATCTACCATCTCCTCGGGGTAGGTGCTCTCCATGTTTTTCGAAAGTCGCTGTAAGGGACTTAGCTGACTGTGGTGTTGAGAAATTTAGCCAAGCAGGAACAAAGTCATGCTACACTATTTAAATCCAGTGTCTCTTTTCAACAAGGTGAGGCCTCCAACCTCATGGCCAGGATCCCAGAGTATAACCTCTGTGGTCCTGCTTCCTGAACTTCTTTGAGTTGCCAGCTGGATTTCCATGAGGTTCTCTTGTTAAGAGGGTACTTAACTAGGCTGGCCAGCAGAACGCCTTACGATGAAGCACAAAGAAGCCAGGCTCTGTGTGGATCAATCTATCTGTCCCCTCAACTGCTCATTTTAAACTGTCTAGTTCCTGACATGTTTCCCAAAGGGGAAAGGAAAAGGGGAGAGAGAGGGGAACATAAAAAGTATTTGTTACATTTAAAAAATGGGGAGAAGGGGAAAGAGCTATATCAATGTTCAGCTCTTTCAACTTCCTTGAGGGATGGCAGTATGATGTTGCTTAGATAGATAATACATAGACATTTGCACAGTGAATGCAAATATTGTTCATAGCAAGGTCATACCTTAAAAAGACAGAATGACTTCTTTTTGGTCAAATAATGTCATTGAAGTGATAGATCAAAAATAAAACATTGAAGAGCTATAAAAGACCTTCTGAGTAGTCAACTCTAGTAGCAAAACATCCATCCACATTACAAAGCTCTTAATTTACAAATCTCGTTATTCTTACATGGCTGCTAAAAATAGTCTGCAGGTATGAGTTTATATCCTTCAAAATCTAAGGACACAAGAAACCTTGTTAAAAAAAAATAGGAACTTGATATGATTTCCTCCAAGAATAGCAGCTTTCAAGGCAAATTTCTTGGTATAAAGCTCCCAAATGTTTCTTCACTATTTATAAATTCACAGCAAAATTAAAACAAGTAGAAAGGCAGGGCTTAAGAACAGTCATGGAGAAAGTTCCAAAGTAAGGTTTTCTTCTCTTCAGTTTTCTGTGTTTCGCTCGTTCTGCCTGTTCTGGAAGACTAAATTGACTTAATGGAAGGTAATAAGAATCTTCTGCTTCAGCAGAGAAGTCACTTTGGATCCACTTTCATCATAATTCAATCATTTAAAAGGCCACAGGGCAGTGGAGGGGCTACAGTTAGGGACCAGTCGTGGCATCTGAGGGTGCATCCCCAGCTTCCTGATCCAGCAGAGGTGGACAGCACACAGCCATAACAAAGGTCTTCCCCAAAATCAAATTAAAGACATTTTTGATAGATGTTGAGTTCTAGATTAACAGATATTTCCCCCCTTCAATACTTTCATGATGTTATTTTACTGTGTTCTTATCTGCATAGTTTTTGGTGATAAATTTGCTTTTATACTTACCTTTTCCCTCTGTGCATATTGTTTTTCCCCTTCTGACTGAAGGTTTTATTCTTGACACTAGTTTCAAATAATTTAATTATGATGTATCTTGGTTTGATTTTCTTCATGTTTCTTGTGCTTGGATTTCATTGTGTCGCTAAGCATCTGTGGATTTTCATCAAGTTCGAAAAAAAATGTCCACCATTTCTTCAAACATTTTTTTCTGTTCCCCCAGTCATGTCTTCTTCAGGGCCTCCAATTAAATGTATGTTGGGTCTTTGGAAGTTGTCCCACAACTTACTGATACTTTCGGATTTCATTTTTTAAAAAAAATTATTATTTTTTTCACAGTTTGAGTTTGGATAGTTTCTATGGCCATGTCTTTAAAATCACTAATCTTTTCCTCTGCAAAGTCTAATCTTTTGTTAGTTTCATCTAGCTTATTTTTTCCTCTCAGAAATTATAGTTTTCCTGTCAAAAAACTTGAATTGAGTGCTTTTAAAATGTATTTTTCAAGTCTCAACTTTGAAAACAGAAGGAAAATATATGTATTAGATATTTTAATGTTCTTTTCTGTTAATTCTTTTACGTGTGTCAGTTCTGGACTGGTTTTGTTTGATTGACTTTTCTCCTCATCCCGGAGTGGGAGTGAGAGTACCCAAGGTGAATGTGGAGTCTGCAGGTCTGCCTGGGAAGAAACAGCTGCCTGATTTTGAGCAGGCATAAAACTTCAACCCCAGGAGCCCAGTGAAATGACTTGGCTGCATCCAGTCCAGGCTCCACATGGCCATCTCCTATTTTGCCTTCCTGAATTATGAGGTGAAGATGCTCACCCAGGCAGCAAAGGACCCTGTATTGTCTTCAGAAGGGCACCACACAGCCTCACCTGGGATATGTCAGGCTATGATCACTGGAATGCAAATATCCACCTTGTCTCTTCTAAGATGTGCCCACAAACTCCACCCAGCTCAAATTCAGTCACCATAAATGGATAGGGAGCTAACTTTCTGTGACCTAATCCCAAGACCAAGGCACCATTTTTCCAAGTCTCACTTGGCTCAAATATCTTTGCCTACTAGGGTTATTTTCCTGCTGTTGTGGTGAAATTGCTATTTTCAACAGCTGAGAGAAATTCAGACTTTATTTCTGTTAGTAGGAAATCCACTGTGAGGTAGGTGATTACCAGAAGTTGATATTTTTTTTTAACTGTATAGATGGATCCCTGAAGAAATGATCATAAATAATAATATTTTAAAGAAATTAATCTGTGCCTACAGGATGCAATCAGTGGGGCAAATATCTATCAGATAGATCTCCTGTCCATTTAAAATTTTATATATTTATAGCTTTGAGGCATGATACAAGTGGAACAGGAACCTAGCCAGCAGCAAACAAACACAATTTCAAGAGGGAGATTTATTACTGCCTCTGGAAGTAAATCATAGCTGATATTCTGGGCTTAGTTTATTCTGAGCGTGTGATCTCACTCAATCAGATCATGCTAAATATAGACCTGGAGAGGAGTCATGGCAGAACATCGATAGAACCACAAGCTGCCACCTGGGTTTTTCATGTCTTTTTCAGAAAGCAGTGAATTCATCTCAGCATTCAGTTTCTTTTAAGATAAAGCAGGAGGATCATCCCTTGCTGATTCCTGGAGAGAAACACAAACTGCTATGAAAATATATTCACAGTTGTATTTAGATTTATAGAATTTTAGGGCAAAATTTACTATCTTTTTGCAAAATGTCCCTCTGCTCCACCATACCCTGTAACATTCCATCCCTTATAGGATTATTAGCCATGATTATTCTGATGATGAGAAGCATTAATGATGACTCATTTTGCTGATATTTCTCTACATGCCCAGAAGGGTTTGTGTAATCTGTCTGGAAAGAAAGACCTTCTTAGAACTATAATGTTTATCAAAATATCAGAGAGATTTGGGTAATCTGGCTTAAACTTCCCTATCAGCCTCACTACCATCTTTGGAAAGAACACAATGTAAAATCTCCAGGATGGTTAAAAATTCGTCCTAGTAATCAGGTTGTTTGGTGGACAAGGCCCCACAACCTCTCTCACAATCACTCCCTTCAGGGCTACTGACATGGTGGGTGCTCAATTCAACAAGTACTGAAAAAAAAAAGGGAAAGGAAGAGTGGCCAGAAAGCAGAATATACACATGTACACTAACAGCTTACTCCCAGCCTAGGCTGTCTGTCCTGCACCAATGACCTGAATGACACCACGTGTATCTTTTCACTTTCAGAGCTTCCCTGATGGCTCAGCAGGTAAAGAATCCGCCTGCGATGTAGGAGACGCAAGAGATGCAGATTCAATCCCTGGGTTGGGAAGATCCCCTGGAGAAGGAAGTGGCAACCCACTCCAGCATTCTTGCCTGAAAAATCCCATGAATGGAGGAGCCTGAATGGGCTACAGTCCAAAGGGCTACAGAGAGTCGGACATGACTGAGAAACTAAACATACATATCTTTTCACCAACTTTCATGACCTGCCAGCAAATGTGCTTCCAAGTGTGACAACCTGAGGCATCGTTTCACTCGAGCTCTGCCTTCATTTCTCTTCATGGATGCACTTCTGCATGTGACTTTTTGGTTATTGGATCCTCTCATGGTGATAGATGACCTCAGAAGCTAAAATGTGAAAGGACAAATCTCACTGGGGGTGGGGGGAGATGGTCACTGTATCTTTTACTATAACTATCATCCTTGACTTCCGGTCCCCGAACATGTTTTTTTCCCCCCACCTTTCACCAGTTTAGTTCAGTTCAGTTCAGTCGCTCAGTTGTGTCTGACTCTTTGCGACCTCATGGACTGCAGCACACCAGTCCTCCCTGTTCATCACCAACTCCTGGAGTTTACTCAAATTCATGTCCATTGAGTTGGTGATGCCATCCAACCATCTCATCCTCTGTCATCCCCTTCTCCTCCCGCCTTCAGTCTTTCCAAGCATCTGGGTCTTTCCAAATGAGTCAACTCTTTGCATCAGGTGGCCAAAATATTGGAGTTTCACCTTCAGCATCAGTCCTTCCAATGAATGTTCAGGATAGATTTCCTTTAGGATGGGTTGGTTGGATCTCCTTGCAGTCCAAGAGACTCACAAGAGTTTTCCAACACCACAGTTTAAAAGCATAAATTCTTCGGTGCTCAGCTTTCTTTATAGTCCAATTCTCACATCCATACATGACCACTGGAGAAACCATAGCTTTGACTAGATGGACCTTTGTTGGCAAAGTAATGTCTCTGGTTTTAAATATGCTATCTAAGTTGGTCATAACTTTCCTCCCAAGGAGTAAGCACCTTTTAATTTCATGGCTGCAGTTACCATCTGCAGTGATTTTGGAGCCCCCAAAAATAAAGTCAGCCACTATTTCCATTGCTTCCTCATCTATTTGCCATGAAGTGATGGGACCAGATGCCATGATCTCAGTTTTCTGATTGAGTTTAAGCCAACTTTTTCACTCTCCTCTTTCACTTTCATCAAGAGGCTCTTTAGTTCTTCTTTGCTTCCTACCATAAAGTGTGGTGTCATCTGCATATCTGAGGTTATTGATATTTCTCCTGGCAATCTTGATTCCAGTTTGTGCTTCATCCAGTCCAGGGTTTCTCATGATGTGCTCTGCATATAAGTTAAATAAGCAGGGTGACAATACAAAGCCTTGATGTACACCTTTCCCAATTTGGAACCAGTCTGTTGTTCCATGTCTAGTTCTGACTGTTGCCTCTTGACCTGCATATAGATTTCTCAAGAGGCAGGTCAGGTCATCTGGTGTTTCCATCTCTTGAAGAATTTTCCAGAGTTTATTGTGATCCACACAGTCAAAGGCTTTGGTGTAGTCAGTAAAGTAGAAATAGATGTTTTTCTGGAACTCTCTTGCTTTTTCCATGATCCAACGGATGTTGGCAATTTGACCTCTGGTTCCTCTGTCTTCTCTAAATCCAGCTTGAATATCTGGAAGTTCATGGTTCATGTACTGTTGAAGTCTGACTTGGAGAATTTTGAGCATTACTTTACTAGCATGTGAGATGAGTGCAACTGTGTGGTAGTTTGAGCATTCTTTGGCATTGCCTTTCGTAGGGATTGGAATGAAAACTGACCTTTTCCAGTCCTGTGGCCACTGCTGAGTTTTCCAAATTTGCTGGCATATTGAGTGCAGCATTTTCACAGCATCATCTTTCAGGATTTGAAATAGCTTAACTGGAATTCCGTCACCTCCTCTGGCTTTGTTCATAGTGATGCTTCCTAAGGCCCACTTGACTTCACATTCCAGGATGACTGGCTCCAGGTGAGTGATCACACCATCATGATTATCTGGGTCATGAAGATTTTTTTTGTATAGTTCTTCTGTGTATTCTTGCCACCTTTTCTTAATATCTTCTTTTTCTGTTAGGTTCATACCATTTCTGCCCTTTATTGAGCCCATCTTTGCATGAAATATTCTCTTGATATCTCTAATTTTCATGAAGAGATCTCTAGTCTTTCCTATTCTATTGCTTTCCTCTATTTCTTTGCACTGATCCCCGAGGAAGGCTTTCTTATCTCTCCTTGCTATTCTTTGGAACTTTGCATTCAAATGGGTATATCTTTCCTTTTCTCCTTTGCCTTTTGCTTCTCTTCTTTTCACAGCTATTTTTAAGGCCTCTTCGGACAACCTTTTTGCCTTTCTTTTTCTTGGGGATGGTCTTGATCACTGCCTCCTATACAATGTCACGAACCTCTGTTCATAGTTCTTCAGGTACTCTGTCAGATCTAGTCCCTTAAATCTATTTCTCACTTCCATTGTATAAGGGATTTGATTTAGGTCTGAATGGTTTAGTGGTTTTCCCTACTTTCTTCAATTTAAGTCTGAATTTGGCAATAAGGAGTTTATGATCTGAGCCACAGTCAACTCCTGGTCTTGTTTTTGCTGACTGTATAGAGCGTCTCCATCTTTGGCTGCAAAGGATATAATCCATCTGATTTCAGTATTGACCATCTGGTGATGTCTATGTGTAGAGTCTTCTCTTTTGTTGTTGGAAGAGGGTGTTTGCTATGACCAGTGTGCCTACCTTTCATTAGACCCCAGTAATTGCTTTGGTATGATATAAGGAGAAAAAAAATGTATTTACTTTAGTAGAGACTTGACCTCATGCAGTCATAAGAGCTGGGTATGGCCCTAGTCTTTATGTCTGTTGCTAGATCTTGGAGTCCACAGGGAATGCAGCCAGGAGGAAATGTAGATAGAACGTGAGAGAAGACAAACAGAAGCTGGAGCCCGCAAGAGCAGACTAAAACCCAAGTCCGTTCTTGCTGCCTCTGACGTTGGTGGTACACATATTACATAGAAACCAGGACCTTTTATCAATGAACTAACCACAGACTGCTGTCCCAGAAGTCAGAGAAACTGAAGGGGGATTTAGGGAAAGGTGAGTCCATCTCAGGCCAGTGAGGTGAGTCAATAGGTGGGGGATGTAAGAGAGCTACAGATGGTTGGCTTTCCACTTCTGTCCCCCAGATACTGCAGAAGAACCTCTCTGTGACCTCCCCTGACTAGAATAGGGAGCCCTGGGAAATGTAGTCCAGCCTAGACAGTGACATAGCCCCCATACCGAGCCCGCAAGCAGATTGTATCATACAGATCTAAATAAAATAAGCCCATCAAAATAACTGTGTTGCTAATTGTACTAGAATAGCAGTAGTCATAGCTCCGTCAGTAAAGAATCTGACTGCAATGCAGGAGACCCGGATTTATTTCCTGGATCAGGAAGATCCTCTGGAGAAGGAAATGGCAACCCACTCCAGTATTCTCGCATGGAGAATCTCATGGACAGAAGAGCCTGGCAGGCTACAGTCCATGGGATCACAAGAGTTGGACACAACTTAGAGACTACACCACCACCAGCAGTACTAAAGAATTTTTAATCTTAGGATTCTTTTGCATTCTTAAAAATTATTGAGGATCCCACAGATCTTTTGTTTATATAGATTATATCTACTGATACTTGTTATTTTAGAAATTAAAACAAAGAAATGGAAAAATATTAATTTATTTATAAATAAGAATAATAAACTATTACATGTTAATATGAGTAACATCTTTTTATGGAATTAACTATATTTCCCAAAATCTAAAAAAATGAGTGAGAGGAGAGATACTTTATATTTTTCAAATATCTTTAATGACTTTGTTGTTACCGTTTAGTTGTTAAGTTGTGTCTGACTCTGTAACTTCATGGAAAGCAGCACCCCAGGTTCCTCTGTCCTCCACCATCTTCTGGAGTTTGCTAAAATGATGTTCGTGGAGTCAGTGATGCAATCTAACCATCTCATCCTCTTCTGCCCCCTTTTACTTTTTTTTTTTAATTTAATTTTAATTTTTTTACTTTCAAACTTTCCCAGCATCAGGGTCTTTCCCAATGAGTCAACTCTTTGCATCAGGTGGCCAAAATATTGGAGCTTCACCTTCAGAATCAGTCCTTCCAATGACTATCCAGGATTGAGTTCCTTTGGGATGGACTCTGATTCGATCTCCTTGCAGTCCAAAGGACTCTCAAGAGTCTTCTCCAACATCACAGTTCAAAGTGTTAATTATTTGGCACTCAGCCTTCTTTATGGTCTAACCCTCACATTCATACATGACTACTGGAAAAGTCATAGCTTTGACTAGACAGACCTTTGCGGGCAAAGTAATGTCTCTGCTTTTTAATATGCTGTCTAGGTTGGTCATAGCTTTTCTTCCAAGGAGCAAGTACCTTTTAATTTCATGGCTGCAGTCACCATTTGCAGTGATTTTGGAGCCCAAGAAAATAAAATGTCACTCTTTCCAATTTTTCCCCTTCTATTTGCCATGAAGTGATGGGACCGAATGCCATGATCTTAGTTTTTTGTTTTTTTTTAAATTAATTAATTAATTAATTAATTTATTTTTTCAGTGTGTTTTGTCATACATTGACATGAATCAGCAATAGATTTACCTATGGACCTACTCCTGATTGGAATAAAAATGGCCACAGTCCTGTGGCCACTGCTGAGTTTTCCAAATTTGTTGACGTATTGAGTGAAACTCTTGAACAGCATCATCTTTTAGGATTTTAAATAGCTCAGTTGGAATTTTATCACCTCCACTAGCTTTATTAGTAGTAATGCTTCCTGCAGCCCACTTGACTTCACACTCCAGAAAGTCTGGCTCTAGGTGAGTGACCACACTATCGTGGTTATGCCGGTTATTAAACCTTTTTTGTATCATTCTGTGTATTCTTCCCACCTCTTCTTAATCTCTTCCGCTTCTGTCAGGTCCTTACTGCTTCTGTCCTTTGTAGTGTCCATCCTTGTATCCTTCCCTTTCTCCTTTGCCTTTGCTTCTTTTCTTTCCCCAACTATTTGAAAAGCCTCCTCAGACACCCACTGTGCCTTCTTGTATTTCTTTTTCTTTAGGATGGTTTTGGTCGCTGCCTCTTGTACAGTGTTACAAACCTCTATCCATAGTTCTTCAGGCACTCTGTCTACCTGATCTAGTCCCTTGAATCTATTCATTACTTCCACTGTGTAATTCTAAGGGATTTGATTTAGGTCATACCAGAAAGGCCTAGTGGTTTCCCCTACTTTCTTCAATTTAAGACTGAATTTTTCAATAAGGAACTCATGATCTGAGCTACAGTCAGCTCCAGGTCTTGTTTTTACTGACTGTATAGAGCTTCTCCATCTTTGGCAGCAAAGAATATAATCAGTCTGGTTTCAGTATTGACCACCTGATGATGTCCATTTTTGTAGAGTCATCTCTTTGGTTATTGGAAAAATGTGTTTGCTATGACCAGCATGCTCTCTTGACAAAACTCTGATAGCCTTTGCCCTGCTTCATTTTGTACTCCAAGGCCAAACTTGGCTGTTATTCCTGATATCTCTTGACTTGCTACTTTTGCATTCCAGTCTACCATGGTGAAAATGATGTCTTTTTTTGGTGTTAGTTATAGAAGGTGTTGTAGGTCTTCACAGAACCATTCAACTTAAGTTTCTTCAGTATCAGTGGTTGGAATATAAAGTTGAATAACTGTAATGTTGAATGGTCTGCCTTAGAAATGAACTGAGATCATTCTGTCATTTTTGAGATTGCACTCAAGTACTGCATTTCAGACTCTTTTGCTTACTATGAGGGCTGCTTCATTTTTTCTAAGAGATTGTTGCCCACAGTGGTAAATATAATGTTCATCTGAATTAAATTCACCCACTCCCGTCCATTTTAGTTCATTAATTCCTAAGATGTCGATGTTTACTCTTGCTATCTCCTGCCTGACCATGTCTAATTTACCTTGATTCATGGACTAACATTCCAGGTTCCTATGCAATATTGTTCTTTACATCATCGGACTTTACTTTCACCACCAGACACATCCACAACCGAGCATCATTTCTGCTTTGGCCCAGCCACTCCATTCTTTCTTGCTGTGTGTGCTTAGTCGCTCAGTCGTGTCCGACTCTTTGCGACCCCATGGACTGTAGCCCACCAGGCTTCTCTGTCCGTGGGATATTCCAGGTAAGAATACTGGAGTGGGTTGCCATCCCTCCTCCGGGGGATCTTCCCAACCCAAGGATAGAGTCCAGGTTTACCGCATTGCAGGCGGATTCTTTACCATCTGAGCCACCAGTGAAGCTATTAGTAATTGCCCTCTGCTCTTCCCCAGGAAAGTTTTGGAAGCCTTCCAACCTGATGGGCTCATCTTCTTCTGTCATATCTTTTTGCCTTTTCATACTGTCGATGAGATTCTCCAGGCATGAATTCTGGAGTGGGTTGCCATTTTCCTCCTTTGGCAGACTGTGTTTTGTCTGAACTCTCTACTATGACCTGTCCATCTTGGGTGGCCCTGCACGGCATGGCTCATGGCTCATTGAATTATGCAAGCCCCTTTGCCACAACAAAGCTGTCATCCATGAAGGGCGTCTTTAACCTCTACCTGAATAGAAAACAGTTAGATTCTCATATCATATCAAACAGTTATATCATTCTGAATTTAGTCTGCTGAGATTCCACTCATCATGTAACCCCTGGCAAATTCCACCACCCAGAAGGGAATGAGAGTGAAAGACAAATAGCTTCTTCGTGTTATCAATGAAAATAGCTTTGACTTCATGAACACTTTAATAGGATCCTAGTTCTCCCCAAGGGTGGCTAGACCACACTTATCCACAAGGGAAGCACTGGGGCAATTATCTAATCGTTGGAACCCAAGTAACCTGCTCATGGCTCAATTATTTGGGCAATTTAGATATTTATCCTTACAGTTCCAAAAACTCATGACACAATATTCTACATCATTTTGCCCCTGCAGATTCTGGTAGTAAGAGGTAATAGAACTGGAAAGACAGAAAGAGCTAGAGAAAGAACAAAGACAGGAAGAAAGAGGAAGGAAGGGCGCACACCTGGAGTTTGCCTCATAGACCTTCACCATCAATTTGCTGAGAAAGAAGCACATCCAGAGTTCCTTGTGTGTTCCCAGAAGAGGCCAGCCTTCCATGTAGTCTCACTGGGTTCGGGGACCAGTTTCAGCGTTATTCCCTGAAGCTGTTGCAGAGTGGTCAAAGAAGTCTGGAGTAGTAGTGACCTCATTGTGGATATTTAGCCATTTTTAAATGCTCCTGGCCCATTCCTGCCTAGGAGACTGAAAAACCAAATTGCTGCACTGTTGTCTATCAGTGATATTTTCATGTGCCTCAAAATCTTTTTTTTTTTTCAGTCTTTATCAAGTGCTACTTTAAAAAAGTTGATTATAAAATAAAACTCTTCTAGAAAATATGAACATATTTATCAAGACACTAATTATGGCTTAAAATGATAATGTAAATTTTTATAATATCATTTTTATAAATTAAAGCCTTTATTTGGAATAAGAATCCTCTAAAAGATCAACATTTTCTTTTCACCAAGCCCTGGTTCCCAGCCCAGTTTTCAGAAATATTTTGGAAAAGCACCAGCTTGTGATACCAACCATCCAGCTAGTATTTAGACATAGCTACATTTTTATGGTCATTACCCTCTCATTGAATCTTTATGGAATGAAGATAATGTCATGGTCAACTTTCTCCTTAAAATAAACTTAAACTGCAACATGATTTTCTTTAGAATTGAAGTTCTAAACACTTTCTATATTAAGTCTTTTCTGATTCTAAAACTGCTGCAGATTTATCAAAATTTGATGACAGGATATTTAAAAATCACCTGTAAACCTACAACCACCCAAATATACCATTGTAATAGATGTCCTTCCAGTCGTCTTTCTAAACCTACATATAAGCTATATGTATATAGCACATACATTGTAGTGTAGGTCCTGACATTAAGCTTTTGACTGCAGGAGTGTCTGCTTCAAAGATCTTAAAGCTGGGTGACACAGTTACTAGCAAAACAACCAGATACGGAAGCTAACCTCCCCCATGGAGCTTATCCAAAGAAATAGAATCTATAGGGTGTGTGGGGGTGTGTGTGTGTGTATGTGTGTGTATCCTAGGGACTTGGCCCACGTGGCTATGGAGAAGTTCCCTATGAGAAGCTCCATGGTCTCTTGCTTTTAAGCTAGAGACCCAGGAGAGCCAGTGATGTAAATTGTAGTCCAAGTCCAAAGGCCTGAGAGCGGGAGAGCCGATGATATTAAGTCCTAGCCTGAGGGTGGAAGACCATGTCCCAGATCAAGCAGTCAGGCAGAGAGAGAGAGAAAAAGAGAGAGAGAGAAAGAGACAGAGATTCCTCCCTTTCTCTGCCTTTTTACTCTCCCCATGCCCTCAGTGGATTTGAAGATGCCGATCCATATTGAGGAGGTCAATCTGCTTTCGTACTCTACAGATTTAAATGCTCATATCATCTGGAAATATCCTCATAGACACCTCCAGAAATGACGTTTAGCCAAATACCTGGGCACCTGTGGTCCAGTCAAGTTGACACATAGCTTAGCCATCACACTCCAGCAGTGAGATAGACCACAAGGCCAAGGACCCAGAGCTTGTCCCAGTCTGCTGCTCCTGCAGACCTCTTATCCTGTTCTAGGACTGGGGTCACAGGAGGCTGAGCTGCAGGTGGAGGGAGGGAGGGAGGAACTCTATGTGAAATGTAGCCTGGAGTGGAGAGTCCTGGGAATGTCCTCAGAGGTTCTCTGTACCCTCAGGATCAAATCCAGATTCTTTCAGGAGTTACCTGAGTCCCCAGCTCCTTGGCAAATCCATCTGCCTGCTGGACACCATGTTCTCTTTCAGCTCTGGTCTGTTGCAGACCTGTCTCCTTGGAACTGCTTCTTCTCCCTTTTCATAAGCTAACTCCCTTGCATCCCCCAGGGTTATGCTTCACTGTGCTCTTTCCCTGGGAACTTTTCTCTAACAGCTCCAAACCTGGGGCAGGTGTCCCTCAGGCGTGCTGTGTGGCATCCTGACAGGGTCTCTTGTCTTAGTCCTGCCCCAGTCAGCTCTGTGACTTTCAATTCAGTTCAGTTCAGGCACTCATTCGTGTCCAACTCTTTGTGACCCCATGGACCACAGCATGCCAGGCCTTCCTGTTCATCACCGACTCCCGGAGTTTACACAAACTCATGTCCATTGAGTCGGTGATGCCATCCAACCATCTCATCCTCTGTCATCCCCTTCTCCCGCCTTCAATCTTTCCCAGCATCAGAGTCTTTTAAAATGAATCATCTCTTCACATGAGGTGGTCAAAGTATTGGAGTTTCAGCTTCAATATCAGTCCTTCCAATGAACACTCAGGACTGATTTCCTTTAGGATGGACTGGTTGGATCTCCTTGCAGTCCAAGGAACTCTCAAGAGTCTTCTCCAACACCACACTTCAATAGCATCAATTCTTCGGTGCTCAGCTTTCTTTATAGTCCAACTCTCACATCCATACATGACTACTGGAAAAACCATAGCTTTGACTAGATGGACCTTTGTTGGCAAAGTAATGTCTCTGCTTTTTAATATCCTGTCTAGGTAGGTCATAACTTTTTTTCCCAAGGACTAAGCATCTTTTAATTTCATGGCTGCAGTCACCATCTGCAGTGATTTTGGAGCCCCCAAAAATAAAGTCAGCCACTGTTTCCCCATCTATTTACCATGAAGCAATGGGACCAGATGCCATGATCTTAGTTTTCTGAATGTTGAGCTTTAAGTCAACTTTTTTTACTCTCTTCTTTCACTTTCATCAAGATGCTTTTTAGTTCCTCTTCACTTTCTGCCATAAGGGTGGTGTCATCTGCATATCTGAGGTTATCGATATTTCTCCCAGCAATCTTGATTCCAGCTTGTGCTTCTTCCAGGCAAGTGTTTCTCATGATGTCTCTGCATATAAGTTAAATAAGCAGGGTGACAATATACAGCCTTGATGTACTCCCTTTCCTTTTTGGAACCAGTCTGTTGTTCCATGTCCAGTTCTAACTGTTGCTTCCTGACCTGCATTGAAATTTCTCAGGAGGCAGGTGAGGTGGTCTGGTATTCCCATCTCTTGAAGAATTTTCCACAGTTTGATGTGATCCACACAGTCAAAGGCTTTGGCATAGTCAATAAAGCAGAAGTAGATGTTTTTCTGGAACTTTCTTGCTTTTGCAATGTGACTTTGGACGAGTCCTTTTGCTCCAGTGTGCGTCCAACTTCTTTATCTGCAAAATGATAAAGTTGGGCCATATGATATGAAGGTGTTTCATTTGAGAACTATATGATTCTCCAAACCCTTTATTAGTTATATAACCAACTTGTAACTTCTACTGGTCTAAGCTGTCCACAGAAAGAGGATAATGAAGATTATCTTCCACTTCACCTTTGTAAACTTTCCAGCTCTTTGTCCAAAGACGGAAACTTCATTTCTGGAAGGTCACAGTCATGGTCACTTGACCAGAAGTTCCCCTGGCTGATCCAGCAGGACTGTGGACAATCAGAAACTGGGGAAATATATCATCAGTCCTGGCCATCAAATGTCATCAGATGAACCAATTGCCCATCTCTTTTTATTTTCAGAGGTGCATGTGGTGGAGGTTAAAAACAATGCTCGCTCAAGAAACTTCTGGTATTTTGGTTCACCAGGTCAAGAGCATCAGGCTCCAGAGATTTCTACTATTGTTTCATTTTTCTGTCCAGTTAGGAATAGTTGGGCTTTTGAGTACTATTCCAGGAAGGAGTTCAGTTCAGTTCAGTTGCTCAGTCGTGTACGGCTCTTTGCACCCCATGGACTGCAGCTTTCCAGGCTTCCCTGTCCATCACCAACTCCGGGAGCTTGCTCAAACTCATGTTTGTTGAGTCGGTGATGTCATCCAACCATCTCATCCTCTGTCGTCCCCTTTTCCTCCTGCCTTCAATCTTTCCCAGCATCAGGATCTTTTCCAATGAGTATATTCTTCACATCAGGTGGCCAAATTATTGGAATTTCAGCTTCAACATCAGTCCTTCCAATGAATATCAGGACTGATTTCCCTTAGGATGGACTGGTTTGATCTCCTTGCAGTCCAAGGGACACTCAAGAGTCTTCTCCAAAACCACAGTTCAAAAGCATCAATTCTCTGGGAAGGAGAGACCACCAAAGCCTTGCCACTGAAAAACTGAAACAGAATTTTGTTTGAATTCATTGTTTCATTTTGGCACCAACCACATAATAAATGTAATCCAAGTTGAAGACTGAAGCAAGGAAAAAGAACTGGGTACTTCTAACCACATCAGTTGAGCCTTTGCAACTTCTTCTGAAACAGCAGACTTTTCCTGGGACACAGCCTGAGAGAGAGGGTGAGGTGATAGTTGACACTGAAGTTTGCCCCTAATTTCTGTGAAAAAATTCTAGGCACATGCTGCTGGCTCTGCTATAACACCCTATTTGTATTCTCCTAAAAACCTTGCTTTTTTTTCAAAATCACACAGGGATTATAGGAAAACTTGGTTGAGAGCAGACAACTCCAAACCTATATAACTATGTAAATAAGCACTAAAAAAATCAATACTTTATGCATCTGCTGCTGCTAAGTCACTTCAGTTGTGTCCAACTGTGCGACCCCATAGACGGCAGCCCACCAGGCTCCTCCCTCCCTGGGATTCTCCAGGCAAGAACACTGGAGTGGGTTGCCATTTCCTTCTCCAATGCATGAAAGTGAAAAGTGAAAGTGAAGTCGCTCAGTCGTGTCCGACTCTTAGCGACCCCATGGACTGCAGTCTACCAGGCTCCTCCATCCATGGGATTTACCAGGCAGGAGTACTGGAGGTAACTTAGACTCTCCAGGCAGACAAATCAGTGTGATTGGAGGCTGCCTTGGGGAGTATTAAAAATGCACAAAACCAGGAGAGGGAAATGAGGGAAATGCTGGCTTGCTGGCATTCAGATAAGGCTGTGTAAGGAGGCACAGAAAAAATCTGCTCCAGCAAGAGCCCTGGGGGTCTGCACTGGGGGCGTTCCTTTCTAGGGAGGGAGCCCTGGGCAGAAGCACTGGCTTTCCTTTTTTTTTTTTTTTTAACTTTTTATTGCGAAATGTTTTAGACTTATACAAAAGTAGAGGGAACTGTTTAGTAGGCTTCCATGTAGTTATCACTCAGCTTCAACAGTTATCAACTCATGACCAGTCTTATTTTACCTACTGCCTACCTCTCTCCCCATGCCTGTCCCAAATTGTGAACTATTTTTGAAGCAAATTTCAGATGTCACATAATAGCTTTTGTAAATATTTCAGTGAGTTTTTTTTAAAAATAAGAAACCTTTTTAAAAATAAACCATTTACTTAATATATTTATTACACTAGGTGATTATGTTTCCTTAATATGATAATTCAAATGTTTATATTTTCCTGATTATGTTGTTCATGTTTTTGGTATCATATCTAAGAATTCAGTGTCAAATCCAAGGTCATGAATATTTAAACTTATGTGTTCTTCTAAGAGTTTTATTATCTTCATTAGATGCTCAAATTGTAGCTTTCCATTGTCCAAGTTAGGATAGTTTAGACTGTTTTGCAGTAACAAACCCTGAAACCTCAGTAACTTACAATAAAAATTACATATTCTTGCCACACATACAATATGGATTGGACGATCCTCCTATACCTTGCAGCTACATAAAGTAAGCAAAGCCCATGAGAGATATTTTAAACAATCACCCCGGTAAGTACCCAATTTTCACCCAACTTCCATTGGCCAGATCTCAGTGACCTGTCTCAACCTAATTGCAGTGGAGACTGAGAAATGTAACCGTCCTGTCTGCTCAGGAACAGAACTGGCCTGTGCGACATGCTTTCCTCTATTTCCTGTGTTGACTCAGTTACTGGCTTTGTGTATTGAGCAAAATAAGAATTACAAAAATTGAATATTTTGAATTAAGGCGTTATTAGAAAATATTTTATAATTTCATTAGACATTTTACATCTTGCTTTCTGTATCCTTGAAAATTATAAGATTATTGATTCTTTTGAGCTGTGGTAGTGGAGAAGACTCTTGAGAGTCCCTTGGACTGTAAGGAGATCAAACCAGTCAACCCTAAGGGAAACCAATTCTGAATATTCATTAGAAGGACTGATGCTGAAGCTGAAGCTCCAATGCTTTGGCCACCTGATGTGAAGAGCCAACTCATTTGAAAAGTCCCTGATGCTGGGAAAGACTGAAAGCAAGAGGAGAAGGGGACAACAGAGGACGAGATGGTTGGATGACATCATGGACTCAATGGACAGGAGTTGGAGCCGTTTCCAGGAGATGGTGAAGGACAGGGAAACCTGGAGTGCTGCAGTCCATAGGCTTGCAAAGAGTTGGACATGACTGAGCAACTGAAAAACAGCAACAATAATGTATACATATATGAATATATAATATATAATGTATAATATATATATTAAATATACATACATTTATATGTATGTATATATATAGTCTCTGAAAAGAAAGAGTTGGGGGAAAGTAAAGAAAATGTTTGAAGAAATAATGACTGAAAAATTTCCAAACTTGAAACTGTAAACCCACACAAAAAAGGCTTAATGATTCCTTCATACAAGAAACATGAAGGTTAATTGAATGTACCCAACTACCCATGGATGCTCTTTTCTTTTAAATTATTTCTTTTTTTTGTTTCATTTTGAATAGTTTCCATTGCTACATATTCAAGTTTCTTTTCCAAGACCTAGTTGCCACTAATCTATTCCAGTATATTTTTCATCACAGACTCCTAGCTTTCATTTAGAAAGTTCGATTTGGGTCTTTAAAAATATTTTTGCATCTTTAGTTAACTTCTTGAACATCTGGAATACATTACAACAATTGCTTAATATTCTTGTCTGCTAATTCTGACATCCATGTTAATTTCACTTAGTTGATTTTTTTACCTTAATTACAGGGCCTATTTTCTTGCTTTCATACATGTCTGGTATCTTTGATACCAAGTCAGAAATTATAAATTTCCTGGTGACTCCAGGAAGGTTTCTTGAAGCAATATTTAAGCTGAATATTGAAGGATATGAATAGATTAAAAAAATAAATGAGAGTGAAAGCATTTAAAGAAGAGGGATCAGTATGTGCAAAGGACCTGAGTGTATGTCTTTGCATTTTTGAGAAAATAAAAGAATGATACTGTTATTGGGAGCAAATAAATAAAAAGAATAATTAAAAGTCTTTGGGGATGAAGGCACGGGCAGATCATGCCTTGCTTTCTTCAGGGGTCTTAGGCATTTGAAATTTTTTAAGCTTCATGGAGGTAAAATTGAATATAAAATGGTATGATTTAAACTGTACATTGTGGTGATGTTGATATTCATAAACACTGTGAAAGAATGTCCTCCATCTACTTAATTAACACATCTATCATCTCTCATATTTATTTGTGTATGTATGTATGTGTGTGTGATAGAGAAAGAACATTTAAGTTCTACTCTCAGCAAATTTCAGTTACACAATACAGTATTGTTAACTGTACTCATCATGGTCTACATTAGCTATTCAGAATGTAGACATGCTAGAATGGAAAGTTTTTACCCTTTCTTTAAGCTCTCTGCTGCTAAGCTCTCCCAGGCCCCAGCCCCTGACAACCACTTTTCTACTCTTGATGTCTAGAAGTTTGACTTTGTTTTCCTTAAGATTCTTCATATATGTGATACCATGCAGTCTTTGTTTTTGTCTGGGTTATTTCACTTAGCATAAAACCCTTAAGTTCCACCCATATTGTTGCAAATAGCTGCATTTTTCTTTCTTATGGTTGAATAATACACACACACACACACACACACATATACACCCCTGCCCCCATATCTTTTATCCATTCATCTGTTGATGGACATTTAGCTTATTTCTGTATCTTGGCCATTGTAAATAGGGCTGCTGTGAACATGGGCAGGTAGATACCTCTTTGAGATACTGACTTCATTTCCTTTGGATGTGTACCCAGAATTAGGGTTGCTTAGATCATATGGTAGTCCCACTTTCAATTTTTTTTAGGAACCTTCATACTGTTTTCCACAGTGGCTGTACTAATTAACTTTCCTATCAACAGTCCACAAATGTTCCCTTTTCTCCACATCCTTGCCAATACGTGGTATCTCCTGTCTTTTTGATGACAGCCGTTCTAACAGGTATGAGGTAATATATTATTTGTGATTTTGATTTGCATTTCCCTGATGATACATGATTTCATGTACCTATTGGCCATTTATATGTCTTCTTTGAAAAAAATCCAGGTTTTTTTTTTTTGCTATCGAATCATGTGAGTGTTTTATTAATATATATTTTGCATATTAACCCTTCATCAGATATATGATTTGTAAATATTTTGTCCTGTTTTCCTTTTGTAATATTTATTTATTTGGCTGCATCGGGTCTCAGTTGTGGCTTGTGGGATCTTCTTTGCAACGTGCGGGGTCTTTCACTGTGGCATGCGGGCTGAGTTGCCGCTCACTATGCCCCTCACTTAGTTCCCCAGCCAGGTGTTGAACCTGCAACCCCTGCACTGGAAGGCAGATCCTTAACCCCTGCACCACCAGGTACACCCCTTTGCCCATTCTTTAGGTTGCCTTTTTATTTGTTAATGGTTTTCCTTTGTTGTGTGGAAGCTTTTTAGTTTGATGGATCCCCACTTGTTTATTTTTGCTATTATCACCTTTGCTTTTGGTGTCAAATCCAAAAAAAACAGTCAAGCCAATGTCAAGGAGTTTATCTCTTATGTTTTCTCCTTGGAGCTTTATGGTTTCAGACTTTATTTCAGTCCTTAATCCATTTTGAGTTGGTTTTTGTGCATGGTTTAAGATAGTAATCTCATTCTTTTGTATGAGGTTGTCCAGTTTATTGAAGAGACTTTCCTTTTCCTTTCCCTATGGTTTATTCTTGGCTCCTTGTCAGCAATTAATTCACCATTTATGCATGGGTTTATTTCTAGGGTTTCTAATCTGTTACATTGATCTATGTGTCTGTTTTTATGCCAGTACCACACTGTTTTGATTACTATAGCTGTGTAATGGATGCTTATAAAGAAAATTAGGAAGCATGATGTTTCCAGTTTTGTCCTTCTTTCTCAAGATTGTTTTGGCTATTCAGGGTATTTTGTGGTTCCATACAATTTTTAAGCATTTTGGTCCTCATCTTATGAGGGGTTGTAATCTTGTAAGGGTTTTAATCAAGTTCAGAATTTTTATAAAAATCACTCCAACTTCAGGATGGAGAATACCTTGAGTGGGGTTTCTGGGCAGAAGAGGTTGGATATGTTAGGAAACTAGGGTACATTTCCAAGTGAGAGACAAATTTGGTTTGTACCAGGGTGGAAGTGAGATGGAAAGAAGTGGGTTGACCTGAGATGACAAATGTAGTGTGATTCTTGAATCCCTCTTGTCTGCATTTCATCAAATCAGTCACCAAGTTCATGTAAACCTCTTCTAAGGAGAATATTCTTACAGAGTGAGTACATTTCTTATTAAAATGCTCATAAATATATATTTTTAAAAATTTTGAACATTTTGCACAGTACCCCACAAAGGGAAACTATTAACTTGTTTCTGGAAAGAATTCTAGCAACTCTCTTCTGATGTTTGCTCAAGAATTCCCCCTGGAACACTCAGTAATGAAAAACCTCATTCCAAAGGTCTGGTTCAGTAGCTTTCAAACATTAGATGCATCAGAAATCACCTGATGAGCTTGTTCAAACACAAATTTCTCCGTCAAACCCCCAGAGTTTCTAATTCAGTAAGTACAAGTTGGGGCCTGAGATTTTTCACCTGTATCAAGTTCCCAGACAATGCCAGTGTTCCTGGTCTGGGAACTAGTGTGAGAACCACTAGACAATTAGAGGTGAGGTAGTCAAGAGGTGAACTTCTGGGATTAGACACAAAACTCTGTCCCTTTCTAGTGATATGACTTGATATGACTTGGGCAAAATCACCTGTGGGTGCTTTTGTTTCCTTATCTGAGCCTTAATGAAGGTTGTTCATTAAGAATGAGGGATGTTCGTTTTTTTTTTTCATTTTAAAGGTGTGAAATGCCTTTTATTTTTTAATTAAAGTACAGTTGATTTACAATGTTGCGCCAATCTCTGCTATAGAGCAAAGCAACTCAGTTATACTCATATATACATTCTTTTAAAGTATTCTTTTCCATTATGGTTTATTGCAGGATCCTGAATGCAGTTCCCTATGCTGTACATCAGGATCTTACTTATCCATTCTAAATGTAATAGTTGGCATCTGCCAACCCCAAACTCCCAGTCCATCTTCCATCCTCCCCTGTCCCCCTTGGCAACCACGAATCTGTTCTTGATGTTTGAGTCTGTTTCTGTTTTGTAGATGGGTTCGTTTGTGCCATATTTTAGGTTCCACATGTAAGTGATATTATATGGTATTTTTCCCTTCTTACTTCATGATAATCTCTAGTTGTATCCACATTCCTTCAGATGTCATGATTTCATTGTTTACAGCTGCATAGTATTCCACTGTATATATGTACCACATCTTCCTTATCTGTTCACCTGTTGATGGACATTTAGGTTGTTTTCATGTCTTGGCTATTGTGGACAGTGCTGTTATGAATATAGAGGTGCAGGTATTTGTTTGAATTACGGTTTTCCCCTGGGAAGGAGTGGGATTGCTGGATCCTGTGGTAATTCTATTTTTAGTTTTCTGAGGAACCGCCGTACTGTTTTCCACAGTGGCTGCATCAGCTTACATTCCCACCAACAGTGTAGGAGGGCTCCCTCTAGAATGAAGACTGTTTATAAAGTTAGGCTAAGTACACAATGAATGTAGATACATTCTTCTGAAAAGAAAATGACTTTTATGTGCCTAGAACATGCTACAATTTTCAGTGTAAAGCAGGACAGATAACTCTTTTAGCTCATTCTTGGAAAACGCTCATCAAAGTTCCACGTTATGACATAGTGGAAGTCTTTAGTCAACAGCCTTGAAGGGAAACCTCCGAGTTCTGCTCTTCTTCATCTCCATGTCCTCAGTTCCGGTAAATTCCTACCAGGGTGTGTGTTAGATGTTTGTCTGCCTCTGCCCTCCCTCTGATCCCCATGACCTTGACAATGAGCCTGTCCCTAGACAGGGTGTCCCATCTGGGAATAGCCAGTTGATGAGGGGGCAGAGAGCTGACTCATCCATGCTCTTGGGAGACAGCTGTGGGCAATTTTTCCCAGGTTGCATAAGCCATCGGTTTCTGAAACAGAAAGACAGCCTCTGCCAGCTATTAGCTGACCTCATGGAGATAGTCATGGTGTGCCAAGAGGAGGTGTGGGGAGGAGACGACCCATGGGAGACCCTCTTATTTGAATGTTAGGTCCGCCCAGATTCGTCAGCAATAAGCGATAAATGGCTCACCTACACATTCCATCTCTTAAATTTCCATGGACAAAGGTCTCTACCTGGAGCTTGTACATGAGAATCTAGTAGTTTTCTAGAGTAACCAAAGGGACTAGTTGAATGAAACCAGAACCAGAAGACTAGTTAACTTTGCTGAAACCACCCGTCAGTCACCCTGCAGGTATAGCTGGGGAGGTAAGGCAGTCAGTGCAGGCTTTTTTTGAGCTTCTGAAGAACGTGTGAAATCCAAAATGTGGGCCACAGGAGAAAGCTGAGTTTTATAAAGAGGTTTCCTTAACCCAAAAGTTAAACCTGGGATAAGGCAAATGTACCCTTTACCTGGGCCTTCACGCACTGTGCACATTTTGGGTGATCTGCAAACATTGTGAATCATCTCCAGCGTGACCTTTCACCATGCAGTTAATGTTCAACATTTATTGACGTCCTGTGATGGGAACATCTTTACAGTTTGGCATGACTCTGGCCTGGAGGGGGTGTGGGTTTTGTATTTGGGGATGTGAGGACTCTGAACTTTGAGTCCTTGGGTCCTTGCATCTCTGTGGGGAAATGGATGTAAGCGTGAGGGTCTGGAGAGCTAGGAAGCATAAGTCAGAGAGTTCCTACACTTTGCTGTCTCTGTCTGATCTCTTTTTATCCCCATGTTGATGTGGCCTGGGCTAACAAAATGTACATTTGGCGAGATGTCAGTTCTCTAAATGGTCGGAAAAACATCGTGTTTTCCTGTTATGGCCAAAGTATAATCAAAGCATCTGATAGTTTCAATCAAAACAAAGATTTTGGAGTATTAAACCTATTATCTAATATCTAAGATAATGCCCATTTAATAACAGATCATTATTCCAAAGGAGAAAAGCCCTTTGGAATTCATGTTATTGTTCATTCATTTTTCCCTTTAATCATTCTCCCTGGGTGATCCCCCACCACAGTGGGGATATGTTGTGTGTCTTGCATGCATGGGTAAATGACAGTTCATGGTCACTGTTAGACTGGGCCTTTTGGGGTTGGACTGACCACCATTTTTCTGGAAGCAAATGGCAATAGAAAACCACGAATGAAACGGCAAAGTAGTTACAGGGCATCCTGAATATCTACGCCCTTCTCTGGGGCCAGTCAGAGTTCCTTGGCTGGTCATCTCTGACTAGAGCTCATCTGTATGCTCCAATGGGACATTCAGCCAGCACACCTTTACTGAGCACCCACTCACTATGAGCTGAACTTGTTTAGGAGCTTGGAACATCTCAGTGAGCAGAGCAGATAAAGACACCTGCTGTCTAGCAGGGACATAGTTATTTATGATTAACGGAAGGACACATATCATCACATGTCATTATTCTCCGTTTGCCAAGATGCAAGACTGCTAGGACTGTTTAGACTGACCACCAGGGGGCAGCCTACCCCATGGGCTTAGCCTGGCTGCTAAGGCTGCCTGTCTTCTACCGTGTATTTAAGGCAGGCCCTGGGGGATTTTACCAAGAAGGAGGGGCACAGTTGGATCTCTGTCCTGAAACAGGGGAATGTCAGAGGGGTCTAGAAAGGAAGGCTGTATTTAGGAATTAGGAAGGGCAGGTTATTGCTTCTCTTTCTGCCCCAGTCTGTCCTTTTACAGGGAGGGGATTCCAAGCCAGGTCTGATGGTGTGTGTGTAGTGGGGTGGGCAGGCAGTAGGTTCTTCAACAACTAACTCCCTAAGCCTGGAATCTGAGTCTAGGAGCGGCCCTACGTGGGGTAGGCAAACTATCTTTCAAAGGTTTGCATGTCCTCTTTGGAAAGTGGGAGTCAGAGATAAGCAAACATTCTATTATAAAAATCATGTTCTTAACTACTATTTTAAACATCTCTAAGTTTGAAGAATTAATAATGGAAACATAAAATATATTTAAACTCTTTAGGATATGCTTGGAGACTTTTTTTTGTTTATTGTTTGTTATTTCCAGTAAAACCTTTTAATATGTATTATACCTCACCAGAGACATTACTTTGCCAACAAAGGTCAATCTAGTCAAAGCTATGATTTTTCCAGTAGTCATGTATGGGTGTGAGAGTTGAACTGTAAAGAAAGCTTTTGAACTGTGGTGTTGGAGAAGACTCTTGAGAGTCCCTTGGACAGCAAGGAGATCCAACCAGTCCATTGTAAAGGAGATCAGTCCTGGGTGTTCATTGGAAGGACTGATGTTGAAGCTGAAACTCCAATATTTTGGCCAACCTGATGCGAAGAGCTGACTCATTTGAAAAGACCCTGATGCTGGGAAAGATTGAGGGTGGGAGGGGAAGGGGACGACAGAGGATGAGATGGTTGGATGGCATCACTGACTCAGTGGGCATGAGTTTGAGTAAACTCTGGGAGTTGGTGATGGACAGGGAGGCCTGGCGTGTTGCAGTCCATGGGGTTGCAAAGAGTTGGACATGACTGAGTGACTGAACTGCACTGAACTGAACTGATACCTCACCCTTTTCCTTGGAGTTTCAGACATTTGTTCAACTTAATATAGTGAAAAAAGTGGAAGTGTTAGTTGCTCAATTATGTATGACTCTTGTGACACCATGGACTGTAGCCTGCCAGGTTCCTCTGTCCATGGAATTCTCCAGGCAAGAATACTGGAGTGGGTAGCCATTCCCTTCTCCCGGGGATCTTCTTGACCCAGGGATTGAACCTGGGTCTTCCACATTGCAAGCAGTTTCTTTACTGTCTGAGACACCAGGGAAGCCCTCAATTTAATATAATATTTCCCCGAAAGGTTCATCTTTGGAATCTTTTAGTTTCCTCAAAGATCTGTTAACATCTTGCTTAACCCGGTGTTCTACAGCCTTTCTATTTGAAGTGTGACCTGTGGACCAGGAGCAACAGCATCATCTGGGAGCTTGTTAGAAATGCAGAATGGCAGTCCCCCCCCTGGACTGTGAGTTGTCCCATTAAATTCCTACATGTGTTCAAGTTCCAAAGTGCTGCTCTATGGGATGCATGTCAAGAAGTGCTGCATTAGAGAGAAAGAGTGACGGGATAACGTGGAGAAGTTTGCAGCACTTTGTAGATTATGTCCAGAGTTCCCACATAGAATGTGGACTCTCTATATGTTCCTTGAGCTGACTGAATTGGGCTGTCTTCCTCATATTCCTACTTGCCTTTACTAACTCATCATGGCTCGAGGCCTTTATTAAAATCCTGATTGGAGATCTTGAATCAAGCTTTAAAACTTAAGTAACTTTGAAATGAGGTCAAAGTCAGAATATTCAGTGAGGATCCTTAATTATAAAAGTATGTCCTCAGGCTGGGTGGATCCTGAACACTTTGCCAATAAGAATGGTAAGTTCAAAAGAGGCAAATTAGCACTGAGTTGTGTCCATGGCTGTTTCCGTAAGACGCAAGCAAAGTTACTTTTTCTTTCCCTCAATTTCATTTCTCATGTGAGGATGACAAATGTTCTCTCTTGTAATTTTCTTTTCTAATAGTGATTCTTTTTGTTTTGCATTGCCTGGACATCTCAATATGGACAGCACAAGAATTTACATCCTATCTTAATTCTTAGAGTATATTGATTTTTTAAATTTACTGGAGTCAATTTCTTATGCAACCATATTTTATTCAGCATGAAAATTAGTGCCAATTTTAAACATTTATAGAGTTTTTTCTCCAAGGAAAAGCACAAACTAGAAAGAGAAACAAAAATGTCATTTGATGAGATTCAAATGGCTTTGGCCAGATGACTATAGAAACATCTCCTTATTCAGAACAGTCACTGGAAGTCCATTTGTGAAATGATATCTGTCTAATTTCTGTTTACTTTGTAGAGAAAGAACATTTTCTGAGGAATCAAAACAAGTGGCAATTTGCATTTTCTTGTTAGACTGATGTGAGAGATGGGGGGAAGACACAATATGTAAAGCTGAAGTTCCCCTTTCATACATATAAAACACATATATTTTAAGTAAATATATAATGGATCATGCAATGTTGCTTTTCAGAAATTTTCTTTTTGTGTTTTGCTTGTCTCACCTCCTTGTCCCCCCAAGCTCCTGCCTTTCCTCCTGCACAGATGTGACAGCAGGATTCCACGTGTGCAATGATTTTCATCGCACATGTGGAATTGCCCATAGGTATTGTTCATTGCACACATACTTGTCTGCCTGTATGTACATTGATGCAGAGAGCTTTTCTTCATTGTTTTAAGAATGGGATAATAAAATATGCAATATTCTGAATTTGGTCTCTCTGACTCCATAATTGCTCATATACTTGCAAAGTCATTAAATATAGCTCTAATTCATCCTTTTCGATGATTGTGGTGTGAATGAACCAGAATTTATTTGAACATGCCTTTGTGAATAAGCATTTATTTCCATTCCTCCCTTTTGCCAGTATGAACAACGCTGCAATAAATGCTTATGTCCTTGCAATTTAAAAATATATTTTTTTAAAGAGCAGTTTAGGTTCACAGCAAAAATAAGACGAAGGAATAGGGATTTCTCATATGCCCTCTGCCCTCACACATACATAGTCTCCTTTGTTATCAATACCCCCACCAGAGTGGTGCATTTGTTATAACTGATGAACCTACACTGACATATCATAGTCACACAGAGGCCATAGTTTACATTAGGGTTCGGTCCTGGTGTTGCCTATCCTATTGGTTTGGACAAATGTATAATGACATGTGTTCATTATTATACCTACGGAAGAGTTTCACTGCCCTAAAAATCCTCATTTCTCTGCCTTTCATCTTCCTCTCCTAACCTCTGGCACTGATCTTTCTATTCTCTCTCTAGCTGTGCCTTTTCTAGAATGTCAAGAAGCTGTAATCATATATATCCTTGCATTTTTTACTTCTGCCAGGTAGATGAAGGTGGCTATAGAAGCTTTAGTTTTAAATTTTGATCCCTTTTTACTTTTTTTTTTTTTTGAATTATTTTATCTTGAAGTGTAATCAGTTAACAGTGCTGTGTTAGTTTCAGGTGTATAGCTGAGTGATTTAGTTATACAAGCAGATATATCTATTCTTTTTCAAATTCTTTTCCCACTTAGATTATTACAGAGAATTGTTTTTTTGCTCTTCTTTATCTGCTATAGATGCTGCAAACTTACCCTGCAGAGCCTTCACAGCTGAGAAAAGCCATGGGGCTAAGTCTATAGAGGGAACATGGCCTTTGCCTAAGCCTCTTCAGCTACCACTTTCTTCCTGCTTGGAATGCAGCTAGTGCTAAGATCATTTTTAAACCTGGTCTTACTATTTAGATATTATTTTGGCAAGTGTTTATTGAGCATGTACTATGTTCTGGTAGGAGGCTTGAAGGGCATGGATATAACACAGGAGGACATGGTCCTCTGGCTTCATGAAATGTGTAAATGCTCTGTAGGAACAACATAAGGTGCTCTAAGGCCACAATGCACAAAGAGCTAGAGTGATGTGGGGAAGACGGTGTTCATAAAGACCTGAAGGGAACTCAGGTTGGCCTGGAACAACAAAGTGGGGGAGCTTCCTGAACAGAAAGCACTCCGAGGTAGAGAAGACCTGGCCTGTTTCTGGGAGCAAAGAAAAACTCACCATGGCTAATGGCCAGCACTGGAGACACAAGAGGAGCCAGATCGGATGTGGCCTTTTTGGTCTTTGAAGGACTTTGAACTTGGCTGCTGGTGAGGAAGGGATGAGCATGTTAAGTAAGGGATGAGTGTGTCTTAGGCCAACACTGTGAGATGGGATTTAGAGAAAAGCTGACAGTTTTAAGATGTAGATTTTCCCCATTTGTAAGATTAGTATAAAACAATATAGCAATGAAAATTACTTTATATTTTTTTCCAGATTTGTCTCATTATCTTTTTAGAATAAATTCTGGAAGTGATCCTTTGGATCAAAATTTATGCTTGCTAAAATTTTGCCACCTATTTTCAACCTGCCATCTCCAGCTGCTGTGCGTGGAACACTCCCAACAACACTGGTGAGAGTAGGGATTGCATGGAACTCATTAACACTGTGTCATCAATCTTTTAAATATTCCCAATCCAATGGATGGAAAATAAGGTTTCAGTATTATTTGTATTTCTTTTATTACTTCTGTGTTTGAATTTCTCATTATTACAATATCACAAAATATTTACTTCCCTTTAGGAGTTTATAGTTTCCTAAAAGGAAATGTGGGATTAAATAAAACGAAAAAGAAATGGAGTTAGGACTTTCTGTCTTTTAAAAACACCCTTGGTCCAAAAGTCTGTTCTGTACATCTGTGTCTCTTTTACTGTTTTGCTTAGAGGGTTAGCGTTACCATCTTTTAAAATTCCATATATATGTGTTAGTATACTGTATTGGTGTTTATATTTGTGGCTTACTTCACTCTGTATAATGGGCTCCAGTTTCATCCATCTCATTAGAACTGATTCAAACGAATAGCTGAGTAATATTCCATTGTGTATAGAAGGCGAGGGTGGGATGTTCTGAGAGAATAGCATTGAAACAAGTATACTATCAAGGGTGAAACAGATCACCAGCCCAGGTTGGATGCATGAGACAAGTGCTCAGGGCTGGTGCACTGGGAAGACCCAGAGGGATGGGATGGGGAGGGAGGTGGGAGGGAGTATCAGGATGGGGAACACATGTAAATCCATGGCTGATTCATGTCAATGTATGACAAAAACCACTACAATATTGTAAAGTAATTAGCCTCCAACTAATAAAAATAAATGAAAAAAGTAAAAATAAAAAATAAACACACCCTTGGACTGCAAAGAGATCAAACCAATCAATCCTAAAGGATATCAACTCTGAATATTCATTGAAAGGACTGATGCTAAAGCTGAAACTCCAGTACTTTGGCCACCTTATACAAAGAGCCAACTCACTGGAAAAGATCCTGATGCTGGGAAAAATTTAAGGCAAAAGGAGAAAGGGGTAGCAGAGGATGAGGTGGTTAGATAGCATCAGTGACTCAATGGACATGAGTTTGAGCAAACTCCAGGAGATAGTGAAGGACAGGGAAACCTGGCATGCTATAGTCTGTGGATTGCAAAGAGTTGGACATGATTTAGTGACTGAATAACAACAAATAGATGTAATTATACTCCCAGAATATGTATAACATAATATGTGTAACATATGTGTAACCCTGGCAGAATGCCTTCACTTTATTTATTTATTTTTCTTTTTTTTCTTTTCTTTTCTTTTATTTTTTTTTATTCTTTGAATCAGCCATGGATTTACATGTATTCCCAATCCCGATCCCCCCTCCCACCTCCCTCTCCACCCGATTCCTCTGGGTCTTCCCAGTGCACCAGGCTGGAGCACTTGTCTCATGCATCCCACCTGGGCTGGTGATCTGTTTCACCATAGATAGTATACATGCTGTTCTTTTGAAATATCCCACCCTCACCTTCTCCCACAGAGTTCAAAAGTCTGTTCTGTATTTCTGTGTCTCTTTTTCTGTTTTGCATATAGGGTTATCGTTATCACCTTTCTAAATTCCATATATATGTGTTAGTATGCTGTAATGTTCTTTATCTTTCTGGCTTACTTCACTCTGTATAATGGGCTCCAGCTTCATCCATCTCATTAGGACTGGTTCAAGTGAATTCTTTTTGACGGCTGAGTAATATTCCATGGTGTATATGTACCACAGCTTCCTTATCCATTCATCTGCTGATGGGCATCTAGGTTGCTTCCATGTCCTGGCTATTATAAACAGTGCTGCGATGAACATTGGGGTGCACGTGTCTCTTTCAGATCTGGTTTCCTCAGTGTGTATGCCCAGAAGTGGGATTGCTGGGTCATATGGCAGTTCTATTTCCAGTTCTTTAAGAAATCTCCACACTGTTTTCCATAGCGGCTGTACTAGTTTGCATTCCCACCAACAGTGTAAGAGGGTTCCCTTTTCTCCACACCCTCTCCAGCATTTATTGCTTGTAGACTTTTGGATAGCAGCCATCCTGACTGGCGTGTAATGGTACCTCATTGTGGTTTTGATTTGCATTTCTCTGAGAATGAGTGATGTTGAGCATCTTTTCATGTGTTTGTTAGCCATCTGTATGTCTTCTTTGGAGAAATGTCTGTTTAGTTCTTTGGCCCATTTTTTGATTGGGTCATTTATTTTTCTGGAATTGAGCTTCAGGAGTTGCTTGTATATTTTTGAGATTAATCCTTTGTCTGTTTCTTCATTTGCTATTATTTTCTCCCAATCTGACGGCTGTCTTTTCACCTTACTTATAGTTTCCTTTGTAGTGCAAAAGCTTTTAAGTTTCATTCGGTCCCATTTGTTTAGTTTTGCTTTTATTTCCAATATTCTGGGAGGTGGGTCATAGAGGATCTTGCTGTGATTTATGTCGGAGAGTGTTTTGCCTATGTTCTCCTCTAGGAGTTTTATAGTTTCTGGTCTTACGTTTAGATCTTTAATCCATTTTGAGTTTATTTTTGTGTATGGTGTTAGAAAGTGTTCTAGTTTCATTCTTGTGCCTTCACTTTAAAAATAGTTTCCACCAGGAGACTTGCTTCTTACCTATTACTTATTCTCCAGATATAACCAGTGAACCACTAGCCTCAATAAAGGTGCATGCATACTCAGTTGTGTCTGACTTTTTATGACCCCATGGACTGTGGCCCACCAGGCTCTTCTGTCCTTGAGATTTCCCAGGCAAGAATACTGGAGTGGGTTGCCATTTCCTCCTCCGGTATAGTATATACATATACCAACTAATATACCAACTAATTCCCCACCCAGGGATCAAACTTGCATCGCCTGCATTGCAGGCGAATACTTTACTGCTGATAGACCAAAATATTAGCCCTATGCTTTTTAAATCTAGGCACCCCTCAGTAAAAGAAAGGTGAAGTAACAGATATGGGAAAGAATTTTTTTATCTGATAATTCAGTATGAATGAAGTTTATCTTTCTATGGTACTATCAGGGTAACAGAGACAGACCATTAGCATTGAAAATACTGGAAGTAGAAACCCTATCATCCACTGTACGTTGGGCTCTTTCTAGGTGCCAGGCACTGTGCAATGGATGCATGAATATATTCCCCTTCTCAGGTTAATTTTCCATCATGCCCCCTGAAGTAGGCCTGCTAGTAACAATGCAGAAACCAGGCATTAACCTGGAAAGTAAAAAAACAGCACAAATGCTCCGAATAAGCCAACACTCTGGCCTCTTGTGTATTTCTGATTTTCTCCATCAATAATTGCCATTCATGGTGGTCAATACAAGCCCAAACTTTTAGTATATACATATACCAGCTAATAGCAGCTCCTAGAAATGAGGAAAATTTGTGAGGAAAGAAATCCATTTTGTTTTTCCTCAAGAAAAGTACTTGTATTCCCTTGCAGTTTTCCAGAAAAACATTGTTCCCGAAATACCGTTCTTCAAGTTGCTGGGTTAATGCTGATCAGATTGTAGAGGATTCTTATGTAGGAAAGCAGACAGGACCTTGGAGACTGTAAGGAATATTTGTGTGCAGTGAATCCTGAAAGTTTCGTGTCAGAAGTTTCAGGAAATGTTTTGTCCTCTGTGCTTCTACCCACTGAGAGGCATGCACGGGAGACTCACGTCTGCATCATCACGCTGAAGCTACTCACCATGTCCGTATTGATGGGGCTGGTTTGTATCTGGACTCCCTGGAATTGATGAGGTCATAGATTTCTAGTCATATTTCTAAGAACATCTATTTCTAGTCTAGAAACATCCTCAATGAAGCAACTGCTCCTTTGGCTTCCTTATATTCAATGTGGCTTTAAAATTAACGAGAAAAGAGTCAGGCTACTGTGTTTACCCCCAAAGACCAAATACATATTTTTGTTGTTATGAGTGTGCATGAGTGCAACTATGCTTCCAAACACTTAACTGTTGCTTCAGAAAAGGCACATGTTTCTAAGTGATCTTGGAATCACTCCTCAAGCCTGGAGATAATAACCTATTTTATCATGTGCTCTGGAGATTTTGTTTTGCCAAAAATCTGGGATTTCAATGACGAAAATGCAGCATACAAATCAAAAAATCGTTTCCAACCTTCTCCAAATATCTTTACTTTGAAAACGAAGAATTCCTTGTCAAATATTTATGCTCTCTTGGTTCCATTTCATGGCTGTGGTGGGATGTCCACAGTGCAAGTTGATCCAAAATAGTAGCTTTGCTATGCTTCAGTCTTGGCAAAGGGGTGTGTATTGATCAGTGTTCTCCAGACAAATGAAACTGATATGATATACACACACAGAGATTGATTTATTTATTATAAGGAATTGGCTCATGAAATTTTATATGTGCATACGTATATATCATATTTTTTGAGGAATTGGTTCATTTAATTATGGAGGCTGGGGGCCAGAAGGTTGGAGACCCAGGAGAGTCAATGGTGTGGGTGAAGTCTTTCTGCTGGAGAATTCTCTGTTACTCTTGGGAGGATTGGTCTTTTTGTTCTATTCAGGTCTTGAACTGATTGGATGTGGCCCACCTACATTAGGGAAGATAATTTGACTTACTTAGACTATCAGTTTAAATGCTAATCTATCTGCAGACACCCTCACATACATTTCCAGAAAAAAGTTTGACCAAGTATCTGGGCACCCTGAGACCCAGCCTAGTTGACACATAATTAAACATCCCAGAGAAGATGCTGTTTTAATCTGGAAATGAACCCGTCTGAGAGCAAAGGAAAACGGAATGAACCTGGGGGAGTTTTGATGTTCCTTCTGTTTAAAACCATCATGCTATCAGAAGTTAACACATATGGAGGGCTAGCCAGTTAAGAGCATTCAGTTGGGGTAGCAAAAGAAATCTCCCAAGTGGTTGTGAAGTATAGGATGTCAGCCTTCCCTCACAACTTCAATCCTTTAACCTTTTATTCTAGATTAAGGTATCACTTTGGTTTATCAATTCTGGAGAAAAAAGATAAATATCTTTTAGCTCCTGTTACACTGACTTGCTTTTTCACTATTGGGTTCTTATAGATGAAGAAGTGTATTTGAGATAACATTCTATGTGACTGGCACTGTGAAGAAATGAATGATAACTAACAAACATCCTGAAGTCTGCACACCCCAATGGATGCCTGCCCTGCAGTAGGTTCTCCCGGGGCCAGAGCACTTTCACCAGAGATGCTGGCATGGCTCAGTGCTTTTGGAAACCTTTTGGGAATTAACTCCAGCCTGTGCACTGGCGGCCTGAATGTGCCAACAGCTCACCTTTGTTCTGTAAGATGAGTTTACAATTAGAAACAGTCAAGTCATAATAGACACCAAATCTTATTAAGAAAGATAGTCAAGAAGCTGGATAAACAAGCTGGACTAAACCAAATAGACAGATGTTTCATTCAGTTCAGTCGCTCAGTCGTGTCCAACGCTTTGCGACCCCATGGACTGCAGCACGCCAGGCCTCCCTGTCCATCAGCAACTTCCAGAACCTAATCAAACTCAAGTCCATTGCATCAGTGATGCCATCCAATCATCTCATCCTCTGTCATCCCCTTCTCCTCCCGCCTTCAATCTTTCCCAGCATCAGGGTCTTGTCAAATAAGTCAGCTCTTCTCATCACGTGGCCAAAGTATTTGAGTTTCAGCTTCAGCATCAGTCTTTCCAATGAACATTCAGGACTGATTTCCTTTAGGATGGACTGGTTGGATCTCCTTGCAGTCCAAGGGACCCTCAAGAGTCTTCTCCAATACCACATGATGTACTCTGAGTGTAAGTTAAATAAGCCCGGTGACAATATACAGCCTTGATACAGTCCTTTTCCTATTTGGAACCAGTGTGTTGTTCCATGTCCAGTTCTAACTGTTGCTTCCTGACCTGCATATAGGTTTCTCAGGAGGCAGATCAGGTGGTCTGGCATCTCCACCTCTTTAAGAATTTCTCACAATTTGTCATGATTCACAAGGTCAAAGGCTTTGGTGCAGTCAATAAAGCAGAAATAGATGTTTTTATGGAATTCTCTTGCTTTTTCAATGATCCAGTGGATGTTGGCAATTTGATCTCTGGTTCCTCTGCCTTTTCTAAAACCAGTTTGAACATCTGGAAGTTCATGGTTCACGTACTATTGAAGCCTGGCTTGGAGAATTTTTAGCATTATTTTGCTAGTGTGTGGGATGAGTGCAATTGTGCAGTAGATTGAGCATTCTTTGGCATTTCCTTTCTTTGGGATTGGAATGAAAATCAACCTTTTCCAGTCCTGTGGCCACTGCTGAGTTTTCCAAATTTGCTGGTATATTCACTGCAGCACTTTCACAGCATCATCTTTTAGGATTTGAAATAGCTCAACTGCAATTCCAGCACCTCCTCTAGCTTTGTTCATAGTGATGCTTCATAAGGCCCACTTGACAGCACATTCCAGGATGACTGGCTCTAGGTGAGTGATCACACCATCGTGATTATCTGGGTCATGAAGATCTTTTTTTGTGTAGTTCTTCCATGTACTCTTGCCACCTCTTCTTAATATCTTCTGCTTCTGTTAGGTCCATACCATTTCAGTCCTTTATTGTGCCCATCTTTGGCATTCAAATGAATATATCTTTCCTTTTTTCCTTTGCCTTTTGCTTCTCTTCTTTTCATAGTTATTTGTAAGGCATCCTCAGACAACCATTTTGCATTTTGTATTTTTTTTCTTGATGATGGTCTTGATCCCTGTCTCCTATACAACGTCATAAACCTCTGTCCATAGTTCTTCAGGCACTCTATCAGATCTAATCCCTCGAATCTATTTGTTACTTCCACTGTATAATCATAAGGGATTTGATTTAGGTCATACGTGAATGGTCTAGTGGTTTTCCCTACATTCTTCAATTTAAGTCTGAATTTGGCAATAAGGAGTTCATGAACTGAGCCACAGTCAGCTCCCAGGCTTATTTTTGCTGACTATATAGAGCTTCTTCATCTTTGGCTGCAAAGAATATAATCAATCTAATTTCAGTATTGACCATCTGGTGATGTCCATGTGTAGAGTCTTCTCTTGTGTTATTGGAAGAGGGTGTTTGTTGTGACCAGTGTGTTCTCTTGGCAAAACTCTATTTGCCTTTGCCTTGCTTCATTCTGTACTCCAAGGCCAAATTTGCCTGTTACTCCAGGTATTTCTTGACTTTCTACTGTTGTATTCCAGTCCTCTATAATGAAAATGACTTTTTTTGGGGGGGAGCGGTGTTAGTTCTAGAAGGTCTTGTAGGTCTTCATAGAACTGTTCAACTTCAGCTTCTTCAGGTCTGGGCATGGACTTGGATTACTCTGATACTGAATGGTTTGCCTTGGAAATGAACGGAGATTATTCTTTCAATTTTAAGATTGCATCCAAGTATTGCATTTTAGACTCTTTTGTTGACTATGATGGCTACTCCATTTCTTCTAAGGGGTTCTTGCCCACAGTAGTAGATATAATGGTCATCTGAGTTAAATTCACCCATTCCAGTCCATTTTAGTTTGTTGATTCCTAAAATGTCTGTGTTCACTTTTGCCATCTCCTGTTTGCTTCCAATTTGCCTTGATTCATAGACCTAACATTACAGGTTCCCAGTGGAAGTGAGAAATAGATCTAAGGGACTAGATCTGATAGACAGAGTGCCTGATGAACTATGGATGGAGGTTCATGACACTGTACAGGAGACAGGGATCAAGACCATCTCCATGGAAAAGAAATACAAAAAAGCAAAATGGCTCTCTGAGGAGGCCTTACAAATAGCTGTGAAAAGAAGAGAAGCGAAAGCAAAGGAGGAAAGGAAAGATATTCCCATTTGAATGCAGAGTTCCAAAGAATAGCAAGGAGAGATAAGAAAGCCTTCCTCAGCAATCAATGCAAAGAAATAGAGGAAAACAATAGAATGGGAAAGACTAGAGATCTCTTCATGAAAATTAGAGATACCAAGAGAACATTTCATGCAAAGATAGTCTCGATAAAGGGCAGAAATGGTATGGACCTAACAGAAGCAGAAGATATTAAGAAAAGGTGGCAAGAATACACAGAAGAACTGTACAAAAAAGATCTTCATGACCCAGATAATCACGATGATGTGATCACTCACCTAGAGCCAGTCATCCTGGAATGTGCTGTCAAGTGGGCCTTAGGAAGCATCACTACGAACAAAGCTAGTGGATGTGATGGAATTCCAGTTAAGCTATTTCAAATCCTGAATGATGATGCTGTGAAAGTGCTACACTCAATATGCCAGCAAATTTGGAAAACTCAGGAGTGGCCGCAGGACTGGAAAAGGTCAGTTTTCATCCCAATCCCAAAGAAAGGCAAGGCCAAAGAATGCTCTATCTACTGCACAATTGCTCTCATCTCACACACTAGTAAAGTAAAGCTCAAAATTCTGCAAGCCAGGCTTCAATAGTACGTGAACTGTGAACTTCCAGATGTTCAAACTGGTTTTAGAAAAGGCAGAGGAACCAGAGATCAAATTGCCAACATCTACTGGATCATCGAAAAAGCAAGAGAATTCCATAAAAACATCTATTTCTGCTTTATTGACTATGCAAAAGCCTTTGACTGTGTGGATCACAATAAACTGTAGAAAAGTCTTCAAGAGATGGGAATACCAGACCACCTGACCTGCCTCTTGAGAAACCTATATGCAGGTCAGGAAGCAACAGTTAGAACTGGACATGGAACAACAGACTGGTTCCAAATAGGAAAAGGACTGTATCAAGGCTGTATATTGTCACCCTGCTTATTTAACTTATATGCAGAGTACATCATGAGAAACCCTGGACTGGAAGAAGCACAAGCTGGAATCAAGATTGCCAGGAGAAATATCAATAACCTCAGATATGCAGATGACACCACCCTGATGGCAGAAAGTGAAGAGGAACTAAAAAGCCTCTTGATGAAAGTGAAAGAGGAGAGTGAAAAAGTTGCCTTAAAGCAACATTCAGAAAACTAAGATCATGGCATCTGGTCCCATCACTTCATGGCAAATAGATGGGGAAACAGTGGAAACAGTGTCAGACTTTATTTTTTTGGGCTCCAAAATCACTGTAGATGGTGATTGCAGCCATGAAATGAAAAGGTGCTTACTCCTTGGAAGGAAAGTTATGACCAACCTAGATAGCATATTTGGAAGCAGAGACATTACTTTGCCAACAAAGGTCCGTCTAGTCAAGGCTATGGTTTTTCCAGTGGTCATGTATGGATGTGAGAGTTGGACTGTGAAGAAAGCTGAGTGCCGAAGAATTGATGCTTTTGAACTATGGTGTTGGAGAAGACTCTTGAGAGTCCCTTGGACTGCAAGGAGATCCAACCAGTCCATCCTAAAGGAGATCAGTCCTGGGTGTTCATTGGGATGCCTGATGCTGAAGCTGAAACTCCACTCCTTTGGCCACCTAATGCAAAGAGTTGACCCACTGGAAAAGACCCTGATGCTGGGAGGGATTAGGGGCAGGAATAGAAGGG
Source organism: Cervus elaphus (assembly GCF_910594005.1). Taxonomy (NCBI): domain Eukaryota; kingdom Metazoa; phylum Chordata; class Mammalia; order Artiodactyla; family Cervidae; genus Cervus; species Cervus elaphus. The sequence continues at coordinate 21,965,288 of NC_057830.1, forward strand.
GATGACAGAGGATGAGGTGGCTGGTTGGCATCACTGACTCGATGGACATGAGTTTGAGTAAATTCCGGGAGTTGGTGATGGACAGGGAGGCCTGGTGTGCTGCAATTCATAGGCTTGCAAAGAGTCAGACACGACTGAGTGACTGAACTGAACTAAACTGATGCAATACTGCTCTTTACAGCATCAGACTTGACTTCCATCACCAGTCACATCCACAACTTGGTGTTGTTTTTGCTTTGGCTCCATCTCTTCATTTTGGAGTTAATTCTCCCCTGATCTCCAGTAGCATATTGGGCACCTACTGACCTCGAGAGTTCATCTTTCAGTGTCCTATCCTTTTGCCTTTTCATACTGTCCATGGAGTTCTCAAGGCAAGAATGCTGAAGTGGTTTGCCATTCCCTTCTGCAGTGGACCACGTTTTGTCAGAACTCTCCACCATGACCCGTCTGTTTTGGGTGGCCCTAGGCAGCATGGCTCATAGTTTCATTGAGTTAGACAAGGCTGTGGTCCATGTGATTAGATTGGTTAGTTTTCTGTGACTGTGGTTTTTGCTACATTGATAGCAAGATGAACATGAGTTTTATTACAGAGGTCAGTCTCAAAGATTTCTAGACATAAAGTCAGTAAACCATAGATAACAGACTTATGGATGTGGGGAGAGGAGAGGAGAAGGTGAGATGTTGGAGAGAGTTATGTGGAAACTTACATTACCATATGTAAAATAGATAGCCAACGGGAATTTGCTGTATGTCTCAGGAAACTCAAACAGGGGCTCTGCATCAGCCTGGAAGGGTGGAGTGTGAGGGCAGATGGGAGGGAGGTTCAAGAGGGAGGGGATATATGTATATCTATGGCCGATTCATGTTGAGGTTTGACAGAAAACAACAAAATTCTGTAAAGCAATTATTCCTCAATTAAAAAATAAATTAATTAAAAAAATAAAGTCAATAAACATGAACATTCAACATCATCCTCTATGTCTGCAATAAACAAGTAGAAAATGAAACCACACAATTAAAATGCAATATCTGGGGGGCTTTCCTGGTGGCTCAGACTGGAAAGAATCTGGCTGCAGTGCAGGAGAACCATGTTTGATCCTGGGTTGGGAAGATCCCCTGGAGAAGGAAATGGCAATCCACTCCAGTATTCTTGCTTGGGAAATCCCAAGGACAGAGGAGCCTGGCAGACTATAGTCCATGCCGTCACAGGGCAGATATGACTGAGTGACTAACGCTTTCACTTTCAAATAGAACAGAATGGAGAGTCCAGAAACAGACTCAAGTGTTCACAGGTATCTTCTATGTAGGAGGTAATTTCATAAATTTACAAGATAGAGGTAGATTATTCAGTCAATGTTGATGGCTAAATCGACTGTGTTAATAAAGAAGAGTGAAGTTGGATCCTGACATCATGTCATATTTGAACAGTTTGGATTAAAGACCTAAATCTAAAAGATGAAATTTTAAAGAAATAGAAGAAAATATAGAATACTTTAGTCATCTTGGGAAGTGGAAAGATTTTATAAATAAGATCTCCAAAGCCTGAAGAATAAGACAAAAAGTTAGATGGATTTGACTGTATCAGAATTAGGAAATATTTCTTCCATGATGAATTTGGAATTGGTTCCATGAAGTTAGCAGACAGGTAGTAAACTGGGAGAAGACGTTTTTAGTGTACAAATTAGAAAGAGGATTTATATTTAGAACATATACAATATTTATAAAAAACAAGAATAAAGGACAAGAAATAGAAAAATTAGCAAAGGATGTCAATGGGCATTTGTAAAAGAGGTAATCTGATAAAACATCATTCTCACTAACAATGAGGAAGATTCAACTAATTCATTTCAAATTAGTTTATTGTAATAATAAATTTATTACAATAAAATTGACAAAATCTAAGGGTTGAATAATAAAAAGATTTCTATTTAAAAGGCATTTACCATCTCTCCCTTTGCAAATCCCACTAATGTAATACAATTTTTAAAAGTATGAATTTTACTTTCATGTTTCTGTCTTTGCTAAAAGAGCAAAATGACTAAATGAATAAATAAGTGAACAAAAGAATAAACAAATAGATAAAATCAAAGTACAAAATAAAGTCTTGGAAAAAAGAAAACATAAAAGACATGAATGTTTAGATGTAAAGTGGACAGGAGTGTAACTGACTTAGCGGAGAAGATGAAATGAACATCTAAATGCCTGCAAGGATGGATAAATGTGAAGAGTGAGAAATGTGTCCTGAAGACTCCCTGAAGTCTTTGTATTGAAGACGACAGCCACTGTGACAGGTGGGCTTGTGTGTGGAGCTGCTAACGAGAGTTGAAAATGTGCATGGCAAACAGTTGAGTTTTCTTGGTCTCTTCCTCCACCACATCCTGCAACAGGTGTCTACACCTCTCCTGTGCCTGACAGGATCCCAGAGATTTAGTCTAAAGACATCAAAATACACAAGCTGTGGCCAGGTATAGTCATTGACTTGGGAGCCTCACAAAGAAAATGCTGCCGTGGTTTTATAGTAGGGTGCACCTAGGAGCTTCTAGTAAATCTTTTGGTGCCTCACTCAACTGTGAATGACATAGGTAAGGCACTAAGGATTTGACACAAGTCTCCAGCATGAAACAGAAAGACAAAAACAAAACAGAGAAAAGGGAATTAGATGAGGCAAATCTATAAAGAAAGTAGGCTTGTGTTCACTTAGGGAAAGGTGGGCTGCTGACAGAAAATGAGGTGTGACATTGATAGAGATGGGGTTTCTTTTGGGGGTGCTGAAAGTTTTGGAAAATTGTTTGGGATGATGGCTGCATAACTTAGCAAGTATAGTAGAAGTGTCAAGATACAGAGGGAAATGGCCCCATAGTTCCCTCTTTGAGCCCAGATCCTTAGAGTACAATTATAAGCAGTGCCTTGTGTTTCTGTCTAGAATTGTTCTGTGTGTATGCAAATTACACACACATGCATGCATATGCAAATCACTTCCATGCAGACACAAACATGTGTCTGGTATATGTTTTACAAAATGGAGGCTTTGTGCATTTTTCAGCTCACTTTTTCTTTTTTTTTAAACACTCAACTATGTGTATGGGGGCATTCTTCCATGTCATTGAGTGTATTTCTCTCATTCATTTTAGGATTGCATGACATCACGTAGAATGGCTGAAGCATAATTTATTAAAAATCCTGATGGATGTACATCTCAGTTGTCTACATGCCTTTGTCTTTATAAACACTGAGCAGCTTCATGTCTACAGCCTTGAGAGCTTTTGCAAATGTTTCTAAACTATGAATTCCTGGAGTCAAACCACTGCCATATTTCCCTGGCAGAGTTTGTTTCAGTTTATTAATATACTCCCTCATCTTTCCTTATTCTTGTTAGCGCTAAGTACTACCAATCTTCTGCATTCTTGCCAATCTAAGCAGAGAAAAGTGATCTTCTTTCTCTAATTCACTTTCTCTGATCACTATCATCTTTTTGTATTTCTTCCATCAATTGCTTTCTAGCTCTCTGGATGCTTTTAAACAAGGAATATCCAGCCTTCAGAACTTTCTTTACCAGACCAAGAGTTCATGGGCCTGCTGTGGATTTTTCATGTTGAAACAAGTGGTTCTTTTCCAAGGTCATTGAACACGTACTGCGTCAGGCACCAGACACTGAGCTTTTCCTGCATTGTTTCCTTCTCTCTTTGTAATTCTTGTGAGGGGAACTATGATTTAGCCTCATTTGGTGATGAGAAACTGAAGCCTAGAGGGATTAACTCACTGTTCCATGGTTAATACACCAGTAGTGTTAGCCACTAGATTTATTAGTATTAATATTAACCAAAGGTTAGTACATTGCATCAGGAGCAACTTTGCAATGTTAATGAGAAAAATGACTATTAGCATGACTGGATAATTTATTAAAGTATTATTTTTGCTTTGGTCTCATATTTTTCCTTTTCCATGACCCCAAAAGCTTGCCTCAGGTCATTCTCAGGATGGAAATGAGTTGCACAGCTGTTGCATCTGCTTAGCATGTGGGGTGTGTGTGTGTGTGTGTGTGTGTGTGTGTGTGTGTGTGTATGTGTGAGTGTGTGGTTTAAAACCAGACTTTGGATTTTGGGGCATTGCTCTCCCAGGAAGGAGGCTGCAGGCACAGAGGGGTGGAACAAAGAGGAAGCACTGACCCTGCAGAAAGATCCATTTTCTAGCTCAGGAAAACCTAGGGGCTGTGTTGAGAAGCTGTGTTGGACAGGTTCAGATCCCTTACAAAGCTTCAGGGAGAATGGCTGTCCACTTCTGCAGGCAGTAAACCATGTGGACCAACAGTCAGCAGACCTTTCAGCATAATCTGCTCAGCATTAGGCCCCAGAACCACCATGTGGCTCTATGTAGAGCTGGAAGGAGGTTCCCACAAAGATGGAGATTGAATTTTCTTCCAGCCAAGTAGGATAGGGATTTCAACTCAGACCTCATTTGATTTTGAAAAAAATAATGAGACATTCCTTGCATTCCCATGTTAATATTTGCAAGTTCACTTTTATTACATAGAAAGAGTGTATCTTGGACAGTTCCTGATATATCCAAGGTATTAACCAACAAAAGAAGTAGATGAATCAAATATTTTTAGCTCAGTGAGCAAATGACTACCAGACCACCAGACAATGAAAGTTTGATTGAAATCTTGCATCTGGTTCCTGTTAACCAAATGGAGGTAAAATATGGGCTCAAGGTTTCTTTCCAGTTAATTTAAAAAGCAATTTGGATTTCATGGGTCTTAGTTAAAGTTTAGTTTCAGGGACCCGATAGGCATGAAACCATAAGTAACTGTAATGAGCTAGACAGGCTCATATTTTCTTTTCCATATTGTAAAAGCAATGATAGCCACTTCTCAGAATATTTGAAAGTAGACACTAGTTACTCACAATCCCTCTCCCAAATACAACTTGTAGTTTTCTATTGCACATTCTTTCAGTGTTCTTCCTGTGAGAATGGAAAACACGTTATATCTATGTACATATGTTTGTGTTTGTAGCAGCATGGAATTGCTCATACAGAAGATGGTGTGCATTCTGTATCTTCACAGAATATTTATCATGCCTTTATATAGTCATTATGAGCATTACACACCTTCTTGCTTAAAGTCCATCAGACGTAGATCTTGTTTCCTTATCTATTCCCTGTGGTGGTTGAGTCATTAGGATGCTGTCTGGGTTTGCTCCTAGAAATAATGACATGGCCACACCTCTGAGCAGAAAGTCGGGAGCCAAAGACAAAGTCCTCCCATGGCTCTGCATTTGTGCCTGTCACCAAGTCACCTTCCGAAAGGGCTGTGCCAGTTTGCACTCAGCAACCCCCGTGGGGTTGGCCATTCTTCTTTCCCAGATTGGTTAGCAAAAATGGTGTGTTTGGGATTAGCAGATGCAAACTCTTATATATAGGATGGATAAACAACAAGATCCTACTTACTGTACACAGGGAATTATATTCAGTATCTATGATAAACAGTAATGGAAAAGAATATGAAAAAGAATATATGTAAACTGAGTTACTTTACTGTATAGCAGAAATTAAACACAGCATTGTAAATCAATTATACTTCAATAAAATTAAAAAATAAATTAAAAAATGGTGTGTGTGTGTGTGTGTGTGTGTGTGTGTGTGTGTGTGTTAGGGCTGTGTGTGTGTTAGTTGCTCAGTCGTGTCTGACTCTTTGCAACCTCATGGACTGTAGCCCACTAGGCTCCTCTGTCCATGGGATTTCCCAGGCAAGAATACTGGAGTGGGTTGCCATTTCCTTCTTCAGGGGATCTTCCCCACCCAGGGATCAAACTGGCGTCTCTTGCATTCCAGGCAGATTCTTCACCATCTGAGTAACCAGGGAAGTCTTTGGTCTAATTTACAATAAGATCATGAATGATTTTGAACATCTTCCCATATGTTTAATAGTGAGTTGTTTGGCTTTTGTTGGGAATATGCTTTAATGACAGTGGGCTTGTGTATTTTAATTGTTCCAACTGATACATAGAGAAAACCCAGAAACTCATTTCCCTGGAACTGGTCTTGTCTTTTCATGAGATGGGAAAGGAAATTTGAGATTTTCCATGACGACATGCCTATAGTTTAGAGTGGTCCGTTCCCAGGGTGTGCTCAGGTGCTCCAAGTGCTAGTCCACATCCCAGCTTTCTTCCTCTTGTGTCTGCAGAAGCTGGGGCTCCTGGCCAGTTCCTGGTCCCTGGGGCCTCCCCTGGGTCATCTCATAAACTTAATTCCCACACAAAGGATGGGGCTCATGTGCCATGGTTTTTGAGTTTATTGAGGTTTTGAGTGCATTTTGAACTTACTAACAGTATAACCAATAGGAAAGAAATAAATACCAACCCAAGCAGTTTAGAAGGCTGTTTAAGAAATTGGAATCTACAGCTGACTAGGAAAAGCATGCCTGTATGAGAATTCTCAGGTATATCTGAGTGGTCATCACTTCCTGCAGTCTTAAATGTGAACAGAGACTAAAATTCTCTGAGTCACATCTTCCCAGAGATGGTCAGTTTTCTCTGTCTGCTTGGCTGAGCTACAGTCCCGGATTATTCAGTGAAACACTCCTCTAGGTGCTGCTGTGAAAGTGTGTTGTAGATGTGATTAAAGTCCCTCATCATTTGTCTTTAAGTAAGGAGGATTATCCTACATGACCTGGGTGATTTGATCTGATCATTGGAAGGGTAGAGGCTTCCCTGATGAGGGAGAGATTCACCATGGACAACAGCTTCAGTCACACTTTCACAGAGTCTACCTCACAAATTTCAAACTTGTCCCGTCAGACCCCAAAGCCACCCTTGTGACAAACCTCTTAATATATGTTTTCTGCAGCTTCTGTGTCAGAGGTTGAGCCCTGGCTGGCACACTCTGCAGTATCTTAGTCATCTGCCTCCCCTCCCTCCCCTTCCTCTTTCCATTCCACTCTGAAAGGACTTTTGTACATCCCGTTCTCCGATTTTCCTGGAGCCACTCTGGCTGACGCAGCATAGAGAGAAAAGTCAATTGCTAATAAGAAACCATAACCAGGAGGTATCTTAATTGTTTCCACCTGTCTTCTCCCATCCAAAATTTCATTATGAAAAATTTCAAACCACAGAAAATTTGAAAAGTATTATAATAAACACCTGTACAATCTGTATTTTGCCATTAACTTTTCATTACATGTATCCATCCATGTATAGCCTACTTGTCTATCAACCCATGTTATTTTTTGATGCATTTCAAGTAAGTTCCAGATATTAATACCTTTCTCCCCAAGTGCTTCAGCATGTGCCTCATCAAGAAAATGTAATGGTAGTGTATAGCTCTTTTAGAAAATTTATTTATTTATTTGGCTGCATCAGGTCTTAGCCGCATGATGAGGGCCCTTAGGTTGTGACACGCAGACTCTCTAACTGTGGCATGCAGGCTCCGGAGATGTAGGCTCAGTCATTGCAGCACACGCTTAGTTGCTCCATGGCATGTGGGATCTTAATTCCCCGGCCAGGGTTTGAACCCACGTCCCTTGCATTGCAAGGTGGATTCTTAACCACAGGGAAGTCCCTATACCTATTTTGTTGAGGAAAATGTCATACAGCGAGATGCCAAATCTTAAGTATACACCATTTAATGAATTTTGAAAAGTGGTTTCACCTGTGTGATCTGAAATTCATCAACAGGACACTTATGTCACCCCAAATTTTTCCCCATGTTCCCTCAGTCATCCTTTCCTCGCCCCACCAGAAGCAACCACTGATTTTTTCCATCCAAATTAGTTTTGCTTATTCATGAAATTAATAATTATGGAATCACAGAGGGCATAATCTTTTGTTTCTGTCTTCTTTCATTCAACATGATGTTTTTGAGATTCATCCATGTTGTTGAATGTATCAGTTTGTTCCATTCTGCAGGTGAGAAGCATTTCAATGTACAGATATATCACAGTTTGATTAAACATTCTCTCATTGATAGCTATCTAGGTTGTTTCGGTTATTATGAATAAAGTTGCTATGAATGTTCTTGTGGAAAAAAAAAGTGGAAGCAGTGACAGATTTGATTTTCTTGGGCCCCAAAATCACTGCTGATGCTGACTGCAACCATGAAATTAAAAGATACTTGCTCCTTGGAAGGAAAGCCATGACAAACCTAGACAGTGTATTAAAAAGCAGAGACATCATTTTGCCAACAAAGGTCCCTATAGTCAAAGGTCAACAAAGGTCCCAAAGGTCCCTATGGTTTTTCCAGTAGTCATGTACAAATGTGAGAAAGCTGAAGAACTGAAACTTTCAAATTGTGGTGCTGAAGAAGCTCTTGTGAGTCCCTTGGACAGTAAGGAGATCAAACCAGTAAATCTTAAAGGAAATCAACTCTGAATGTTCATTGGAAGGACTGATGCTGAAGCTGAAGTTCTAATACACTGGTCACCTAGTGAGAAGAGCTGACCCATTGGAAAGGTCCCTGATGCTGGGAAAGACTGAGGGCAGGTGGAGAAGTGGGTGGCAGAAGATGAGATGGTTGGATGGCATCACAACTCAATGACATGAATTTGAGCAAACTCTGGGTGATAGTGAAGGATAGGGAATCCTGGCGTGCTGCATCCATGGGGTTGCAAAGAGTTGGACATGACTTAGCAAATGGAAAACAACATCAAATGTTTTTCATTGGGTTAATATCTGGGATTGAAACTGGTAGGTTTCCAATGGTTTTGTTGGAACATATGTTTATGTTTAAGTTTATATGAAGCTACCAGACCTTTTCTCAAGTTGGTTGCACTGTTTTATACTTCCACTGGTAGGGCTTGGGGTCTCTGATTGCCCTGTATCCTCATCAGCATTTCATATTGTCAGTCTTTTATTTTGAGCCATTCTGCTGGGTATGTAGTGATATCTCATTTGGTTTTAATTTTTACACTTCCCTGATGACTAATGATGTTGAGCCCTTTTTCATGGTAACACTGTTTTTGGTCATGTGTTTACAAATCTCTAAATCACTTCCACCCCCAGCTTTGTGGGAGACCAGAGAAACCTGGTCAAGAGTTACATTCTAAAATTCTATTTTGAGAGATGTCTTCATGAAGCCTGGGTAGAATTCTTGACTCTAGTGGGGATTGTGGACACATAAGATCTAACATAAATGCCAGGTTCTGAACAGAAGAGACTCTGTGAAAGGCCAGTTGGGTCAAGATCTAGAGCAGTGAGTAAAGGAGCTCATGAGGACCGTGGAGTCAGTGAGAACCATGAAAGTCAGTGAGGATTACAGGATTAATGAGGGCCAGGAGAACTAATGAGGCCATTGGCCTTGAATTCTTGGTGTCTAGTCCAACTCCATGCATCAGCAGTGAGTTGAGAAGGGATGTCTTGGGCTGTAGTAACTATTTGGGGACAATTTTCCAATAAGGCAGTAGTTTTTTTTCTTATGAATTAGTATATGACATTCATGTGATAAAATTATTGAACATTTTCCCATTGTATATACCATAAACACTTCCCTCAGTCTATTGTTTGAGACTCTAGCTTCTCACATAGTGACTCTCCAAAGTGGGGGTGGAATTATGATGGTGATTTTCAGATATTAATGTGTAACTCATTGCATAACCCCCAAATGTTTGATGGTCAACATTCTGAAAGGTTGTGACCATAAGCTGTAAGTTACTTCAGGAATAGTGACCTCTGGAGGAGAGGATTTTGATCCAGGGCCAGAGATGAGGCTTGATCACTCAGAGCTTTTGTGTAGCAAAGTTTTATTAAAGTATAAAAGAGATAGAGAAAGATTTTGACATAGACATCAGAAGGGGACAGAAAGAGTGCCCCCTTGCTAGTTTTTAGCAAGGTGTTTTATACCTATTCAGTTCAGTTCAGTCGCTCAGTCGTGTCTGACTCTTTGCGACCCCATGAATTGCAGCACGCCAGGCCTGCCTGTCCATCACCAACTCCCGGAGTTTACACAGACTCATGTCCATCAAGTCGGTGATGCCATGCAGCCTGTTAGCAAGCTGCTAATCAGATAAAAGAAACACCTCAAGACTGAGAGAGCTGCACCAGGCCCCTCTCCCACAACATGGATTTGGAGATAGAATTGCACAAGAGGAGTCATCTCTGGCCATAAAACAATTGATATGAAGCTTGAAGAAAGGCAGTTTCCAAAACAAATACATAGCTTCATTAACATAGTTTAAGGAAACATTTCCATGAGTAAGACATACTGGTTTCCTGAGCCATTATCAGCTCAAGGTTTGAGAAAAAGGTTAGTCTCAGGTGGAACAGATTTGAAGAAAGGCGGATTCCAAAGCAAATACATAGTTTTATTAACCTAGCTTAAGAAAAACATTCCCATAAGAAAAATGCATTTTTTAGCTCAAGGTTTGAGAAAAGTTAAGTTCAGGTGGAACCAGGTGTCATCATGACAACACAGAATGAATTTTGTGTTTATACTTTAATAAAATATACTTTAATATACTTTAATTTTGTATAGAGAAGGAAAAAACTGTCTGCCACTCGCAATTTATTTCCTCCTGCAACTTAAGGGAAAAAACATCTGCCACTTGCAGTTTATTTCCTCCTGCTGCTTGGGAACCTGTGGGCTTCCTACCTGACTGTTAACACTCTCAATTTCTCAAAGCTGAACTTTAGGTTGAATCAAGTACTTGGCTGGAAACTGATTTGTCTTTCTAGCAACTCCAAATCATTTGCCTATAGAGGAAAATGGGTGGGAGCTGTTGGATAGTACCCCCTGTTCCAAGCTAACCATGTTATGCAAAACTGGACTTTTACAAAGGATACAAAAACAAGAGGTGATTTTTCTATCTTAAGTTTTGTTGGATAGGAGTTCACCAGAGGTTCATTCAAATTTCAAGTCCTTCTCCGGTCAAAATATAATTTGATTGTCAAAAAGTCATAAGGCAACTGATTCTACCAAACAGGAACAGTCTCAGAGCAATAAGAGGACCTCCCAGACAGAGGGGTTTTTTTCCCCCCAGGAGAGAGGGCAGCATAAGCCAGCACATCTGCTGGGACACCTTCCTGGTTCGCATTGGTCCCACATGTCAGGGCCATGCAGGGCTGCTGTAGACTGAACATTTGTGTGCACCACCGCCTCCCACTCCATCCCAAATTCATGTTCAAACCTGACACTCAATGTGATAATGTTAGGAGGTGGAACCTCTGAGAGCTAAGTAGGTCTTGAGGGTGGAGGCCCCTTGAATGGGATCAGTGTCTTTCCCCCATTTGAGGACACAGCCAGAAGACAGCCATCTATGAAACATGAAGTGAGCTCTCACCCAGATACCAAATCTGCCTGTGTTCTGATCTTGACTTAGCCTCCAGAACTGTGAGAAATAAATGTCTGTTAAGTCACTTGGTCTATGGCAAATTTCTCGTAGCAGCCTGTACGGCCAGTGGCTCCTGAGGGGTCCCTGCATTCATACTCACTATCCTTCAGTGACTGAGTGAATCTGTGAGGGAGTAAGTAATTGCCTTAGTCAGCTAGGGCTGCTATAAAAAAACACACCATAGGCTGAGTGGTTTAAACACCACAGATTTATTTCTTACAGTTTAATGACTGGAAGTCCAAGATCAAGGTGCCAGCCAATTTGATTCCCTGATGAACTCTCTCTCTCTGGCTTGTAGAATGGCTACATTCTTGCTGTTTCCTCACATGGCAGAAAGACAGAGCAAACCCTCCAGTCCCTTCTTGAAAGGACACTAATCTCATCATGAGAGCCCCACCCTCATAACTTAATCTAAACCCAATTACCTCCCAAAGGTCCCATTTCCAAATACCAGTGAACTAGGGGTTAGGGTTTTAATATGGGTTTCAAAAGGGAACACTTCATTCTATAGTATTCTGCCTCTGCACCCCCAAAGTTCATATCTTTCTCTGTTCAAAATACATTCATTCTATACCAACAACTGATGAAGTCTTAATTAATTCAGCATCAATGCTAAACTTTAAAGTCCAAAGTCTCATCAAAACCAGGTATGGATGAAACTTGAGCTATAATTTATCCTGAAGCAAAATTCCTCTCCAGCTGTGAATCTGTGAAGTCAAACAAGTTATATGCTTCCAAATACAATGGCAGAACAGGCCTATGATAGCTATACCTATTCTCAAATGGAGAATTAGAAAAAAAAGAGGGGGAAGGTCCCAAGCAAGTACAAAACATAATGAGGAAGATTCCAGAAGACCTTAAAGTTTGAGAGTACTCCTCTCTGGTTCTATGCTCTGCCTTCTGGACCCACTAGGGTGATTTATGATGAGATTTGTTTTAAAGAATTGGCTTATATGGTCATGGAGGCTGAGAAGTCCAAGCTCTGCAGTCTGCAAGCTGCAGACATAAGAAGACCCAGGAAAGCCAATGGTATGGTTTCAGTCTCAGCCCCAAAGCCTGAGAAGTAGGGGGACCAATGGTGTGCAAGTTCCAGTCCAAGTTCCAGCTAGAAGACAGGAGAAGACTGATGTCCCATCTAAAAGACAGTCACACAGAGAGAGCAAATTCTCCCTTTCTCCCTTTTGTCTATTCAGGCCTTCAATGGATAGGATGGGCCCATCGACATTGGGAAAGGCAGTCTTCTTCACTCAGTCTACTGATTCAAATGCTAATCTCATCCAGAAACACCCTTACAGATACATCCAGAATCTGGTGTAATCAAATATTGGGGCACCCTGGTTTCCTCAGGATATATGCCAAGTAATGGTATTGTTGGGTCCTATGCCATACATCATATTGATGTATGTAGAGGCCAACGATATTGTGGGAGCAATTATTTTCCAGTTAAAAATAAATAAAAAGCATATACATAGAAAAAAATAAAAAGAAATATAATAAGAAAATAAAAGAAATGAAGAGGGTAATATAAGGGTTGATGTATCCCTGCTATAGCAGAGGCCATGGTGCCCCATCCACAGCCCTCGGTCCCTGGAGTTCCAAGTAGAGAGTTCTATCAGGTCCTGTCCCTGGTGAGAGACAGCCTGAGCTCAAGGCAGGCCAGCTGTCCAGATCAAGAATTGGTGGACAAAGACCTGGCTCCCTTTCCTTTGGAGAGTGGTCCTTGGATGCTCCACAGTTTCTCAGAACAGCCTCAAGTGACCTCATGAACCCCATCCTCCACATTTGGCTTCCTTCCCTTCCCTGCCTGCCTCCCAGCCTCGGTCAGGTGCCTCTGGTCACCTCCCAACTCTTGTATGAGAGTCAGCTTTGGGGGGCCCAAAACAAACACCTAGAAAGAGTGAAACAATCAGAAAGTGTCAAGATGTTGCCACACTTGCTTCGTCTCATCCCCTTTCCCTGGAGTATCTTAGAACAGATCCCAGACATCATGTGATGACACTAAAGATTTATGGCTCTGCTTCAAGGGAGGAATGGAAAGGCCTCCTTGATGTCACTTCCACACACATAGCACAACCGTGTTCCTCTCCCAAGCCACCCCTTTCCACTGCAGGCTGGGATACCCACGCCTGCCGTCTGGACACAAACTGGGAACGTATCAACCCGCTTATCGCTGTTTATCTTTTAATGCATTATCCCAAGGCTTCAAATTGTGGGTGGGTGTGATAAATTGTGGTGAAGGAGATTCCCTTTAAAAGGAAGGATCTTTCATTAGACAAAGGTAAGGAACAGGGGGAGAATCACTGTTAGCAAGCAAGCTCAAGCTGTGCCTGTTGTGGGGCAAGCAGCTTGCCCTATAAAACCAAGAGAAAGAGGTTAAGTTGGGACCAATAGTTGCTTTTGAGGGCATCATTTTGTAAAGGTCAAATGCTTTCCATCATCTGCTTGGTGATGGTGATGTAATATGGTCACAGCCCTCAACATTGGGCACACCTCTGTGCTCTCAGGCTCCTGGAGTGAGATTGAACACCATGAATCTCTCTTCAACAGAATCAAGCAGCTGATTTCCAGAGGAAGATTGGTTCTTCACATCCTGTCTACAGCTTTTCTCTTGCCTTCAGCCTTGGTGGTGAGAGAGAAATGTGTGCACTAAAGGCCTCCTGATATTTGGATGAATGGAAATTGATGGGATGGACAAGACTCCCACCAGCCTTGTTTTCCTGATGTTGGAAGACAGCACAGTGGATTCAACATGTGTGATGCTGGGACCTACGGGCCATGGGGCTTGCATGCAGGGAGCCCGTGATAAGTGAGTGGCTTAATCTCTGAGAGTCACTGAAAGTGGGCTGGATGCCAGGGCCCTGTGAATGGGCGTGGATATGGTTACAGAGCTGGGAGGCCAGGCATACTTTTACCAGCCTTTGAAATGTGCTCTGGGAAGCTCTGCTGTTCATCCCATTGCTTATGCTGTTGGGGCCATGCTGCCTCAGTGGAGGGGCTGACGATTGTCAATAGAGGCCCTTGTGCAATGGGTGACTTTGACCCTCAGCGAACATTTGGGAAATTCCATGCTGGGCGTGTTGGAGCTTTCACAATAGGGGTTGGGGTTCTTCCCAGAGATGCTACAGGAGGTGGAGACAGCTGAATGGGGGCTGTGTGTGCTCGCGTCCTCGCCTGATTTATGAGTCCCCGCTTGCAGTACTTCGCATGATCCCAGTGCAGCGTGGGAAGGAAATCAAAGTATGGGTTAGTGATGAAGGCAAAGCAGGCCTTGCCACAGGCTGGCTGGGGATCTGGGAAGCTGCCCCAGTGCCAAAGGTTGCAGGGGCCAGCTGTGCCCGAGGCCCCCTGTGGGAGTACAAGGAGCCGAGTGCCTGGGGGCTGCCCCCACGGGCAGAGCTGGCCTTCACAGCAAGTTTCCTCCACTTCTGCTGTCTGATTCTGGGTGCATCCCATTCCCCCAGCAGGTGTGGTCCTGAAGGAGTGTTGGACCCAGGCCAAACAAGTGCTTGGAACAAGGTGGTGAAGCAAACAGCAGAGGTGAATTTAAATAAAAAAGATGTTCTGTTACATCAATTTTCATTCAAAACTGTTTCAAAGGAGATTAGCTCTTTGGAGACAAAAACACAGCTTAGTCTACAGGAAAATGAACTAACGATGGGCTCATGTATGACACAAAGAAATAAACACTTTACCTTCTAAGGACTCAAAATCACTCCACAGATGAGCCTTGAGAAGCTTCGCACTCAGCTTAGGGTCCCTGCAGACCCTCGAGTCTTTTTCTGCACAGTCTGTGCACTCTTGACTATTCCAAGTCCATCACAGAAGATGTTGGCCCCCGGACCCAGAGGAAAGGCCTGGGGCATGTCCCCTGCACAGCTTCTGGATCCTCAGAACTCGTGGGTAGTGTTTATTGTATTCTCTCTTTTGAAGATTCAAATACATCACACTGTAAACTATCACTCTTTGCTCTAAGGGCCCACTTCACCAGAGTGACAGAAGCCGTTTGTTATGGGCTTGATTGTACTCCCTCAAAATTCATGTGCTGAAGTCTTGACCCTCCAGAACCCCACAAAGTGACTGTATATGGAGACAGAGACTTTAAAGAAGTAATTAATATAAAATGAGGTTATTAAAGTGGGTTCTAATCCAGTATGATGATGTCTTCTAGGAAGAAGAGATTTAGGACACATACACACGGAAGTCCGCATGAGGACACAGGGAGCGGATGGCCGTCTCTGAGACAGGAGCGAGCACTCAGGAGAAACAATACTGCTCACACCCTTGTCTTGAACTTTCAGCCTCCAGAAATTATAATCCCCTCGTCGATGTTTCCATGAGGCCGTATTGTGACACCAGTGAACATGCGCAGCATCTGTTGTACTTCACTTTCCTGATAACAGGAATCTGTGTTTCATATTCTGATAGAGAATAAACATAGGTTGTTTAAGACCCCAGAGTGCTTTGTTATGTAACGAGAGAAGCCTGATACGCTTTCCAAACTAATACATGGTTGTGTAAAGGCCTTCCCTCGAGCCAGCTCTGCTTTTCCTGGGAAGGAGGAAACTGGATTTCAGGACACCCAGATCTCACCAGGCTGTCAGATGAGTCCTTTTTTTTTTTTTTTTTTTTAAATTATTCTGTTCTATATTATTATGCTTTGACAGATTTGTTAATTGGTTTTTTTTTTTTTAAACAAATATTCAGAGCCTTTGAACAGCTGCGCAGCAAAATTGACTTTGTCACCCAAAGTTGATAGAATTTCAAAAGGAAGAATCGATATCTTGGTCAGCAATGTTGATGGTAAAAATCTGATTCCTTCTGAGCCTTTTGAAGTATTAAAAATAGCATGTGGATGCTTTTAACTGCTTACCTGATACCTTTGCTCTTCAAAGGCCATGGCCAGGAAAGGCAAAATCAGAGAAAAATCCAGAGCAGATCAGTTCACCAATTGTTGTAATGGGGCTAATCCCCAAGGAAGTCAGAGAGGAGAATAGGCCGGGAGAGGATAGTGGGTTAAAAACTTCATTGGGTCCTGGGCAGGGCAGCCATGGTGTATGGGAAGTGTTTTGTTTGCTACTTTGAACTTCACTGGGCACGGTAGTGGGGAGGCTGGTGCTGGTGAGGTTCACACAGGTGGGTGGCTGGAGGATGGGGAGTCCTGAGGCCACAAGGGAACAGTTGTGTTAGAACTGACCACATGTGTCTCAGTGGCCCTCCAACAGGATGAATTCCTCTTACCACCTCATTGAGAAGATATTGGCTGTAGATTGGAGTTATTGCCAAGGCATCAGACAATCACTGTTAAGACGGGGTTAGGAGAAGTGGATCTCCCTGATTTCACAAGGCAAGAGACAGGAGTAAAGACCTGATACCTCTGAGTTTAAAGATTTTGCTGAAAAACCTTAGGATTAAAAAAAAAAATTATTTATCTTTGCTTGCACTGGGTCTTTGTTGCTATGTGTAGGCTTTCTCTAGTTGTGGTGAGTGGGGGCTACCCGTCTTTGAGGTGCACAGGCTCCTCCATGTGGTGGCTGGAGGCGGCTTCTCTTGTTATAGAGCACAGGCTCTAGGGGTGCATGGGCTTCAGTAGTTTCAGCATGTGGACTCAGCTGCAGCTCTTGGACGTTAGAGTGTGGGCTCAGTAGCTGTGGCACATGGGCTTAATTGCCCATGGCATGTGGAATCTTCCCATACCAGGGATTGAACCCATGTCCCCTGCATTGGCAGGCAGATTCTTATCCTCTGTACCACCAGGGAAGTCCAAAACCTTAGTTTTGTTGAGAGATTTCCTATCTTCTGTAAGTTGTTGGCATTGTATTTGCCCTCCCTAGAATTGTTGCCATTTATGCAAGAGTGTCTCTCTCTGAGTGGCATGGACCCTGCCATCCTTCACCAGCAGTTAATCAAGAGCTGAAGGACTGTCAGTGACCACTTAGGCCAGAGGTTCCTGGGTTTCCTGCATTCGAGACAAGTTCTGGATACTTTTTGAACATGTTCCGTGAGGGCATCAGACAGCTGTTGTTCAGCTGAGATCATGTGATTTCGTTTGCTTGTGCCCAGGGCAGTTGCCTCCACCATTTACAGCCAGAACTATTAATAGACATATGGAGGCCAGATGCCTGACCCTCTGATTTTTTGAAGAAAATATAGATGTTGCAATGGGGTAGGCAGTCAAGGACATTCCCAATGCCATGGAGCATGAAATGCAGGCGCCTGTTTTTCGGAAAGTAAAGTACAAAAGATGCTGTACATTTTCTTGGTGTTGCAATCTGGTCTCATGGAAACATCAACAGCGGATCATAATTTCCAGATTTTACCCATGTAGAGGTAAGTGTGGAGTCTGCAAGAACAGAAGCATTTGACCAGACTGTGTGGAAATCTGGACAAACATAAAAGGTGCCTGGACATTGGATTTGCTTTATTGGAGGCTCTTGACTTTTCCCAAATGTTCACATCTCCAGGAATGCCATGTGGTCCCAGGACTTGAGACCATTTGGCCAAACTCGGAAGATCATCGATGTTCTAGGCACAGGTACGCATTACTGTGTGGCAGACCCAACGATCAGATCAGGTTGATTTGTGTACTGCCACATCTGCATTTGGGGTTGACATCCTGGAGGCTCTGGGTAGATGCCAAGGGGAGTTGTGGCTGGCGGGGAGGTAGGTGATGTGGTGTTTGGGGAAGTGGCTGTGGAGGCCAGGGAGCCTGAGGAAGTGTGGTGCATAACAGGGTTGACAGTGGGAGGGTTCCGGGTCAGTATCATAAGGAAGCAAGAGTCATGAGGCATCTCTAACAACCCCATAAAAAGAGAACAATGGGAGCCATTGGGGTTGGAAAGCAGGCAAGGAACGTTGGTGGTATTTAACAGGCATAACTTTGTGTCCTATAGGTGCTTGATATACCCCAGGGTGGCCTTATCATCATGGGTTTATAACTCACAGTTCTGTGGAGCCCATGGAGGCCATGGAGGTGTCACTGTCAAGCATTTTGTATTCTCAGGGAAGAAGTAATAGGACCCAGGAGATCTTACAGATCAAGATAATGACCCAGGAATTGGGGAACCAGTGTGGAGTTGTTGGAAACCAGCATGGACCTGTGTGGGTGAGAGGTTGCAGGTGCTATCCACTGATGGAAACCTGGGGTCCCATGTGGAAATGTGACCTAGTGAAGCTTGGAAACCTCTACTAGAGTCTTGCCATAAACATGTGAACTGTGGCAAATGCAAATTTTCAGTAACTCTTGGGGATCATTGGGGCATCTTGGGCCAAGCCCTGGGCAGCTTCTCTTAGTGTCTGAACTTGATATTTCATCCACAGGGAGTAAATCTTCTGGTCCATAGACAGCTGACTTAGTGGGCCTAGATATAGTTGTGACACAGTCCATAGACATAGTTACATAAACATTACAGCCAGTATAATAGAGACTGAGTGGTTGGTGGAGGATGGATTCAGGATTGTTGTTCAAGCTGGCCAAAGACTCTCTGACCAGTTAAAATTGGTATTCTGGATCAATATTCTGCCTGGTAGGGCTCAAACATCTCTGCCGTTGGTGCCATTTACAATAGATTTCGAGCCTCCCAGGCTTGATGATGTGTGGACCTGAGAAATGGTCCTTGCAGTCTGGCATCCCCAGCTGGCCCATTCTGGAGTGCAATTTTGAACATTTTGGGCCATTTGGTTGCTACAGGATTTGGTTGTAGAGAGCTCTTTTGGGTCTGCCAGCAATCCTAGGAACCCAGCCATATGTAATAAGTCCAATAACCATAAGCCAATTGAGCACTGGCAGCAATTAACTTGGGGTCCCAAAAATTTGTTGTCTAAGGAAGTTGTTTGGCAACCAGGTGGGGCATTTTGAGGCCCCAGGCATCTCTCCCAGTCTCTTGTGGAAGTTCCCATGGGCACCTGAGAGAGTGATCAAAGGTGGCCAGTGTTTCTAATCAGTGATCAGTTCCTGGGCAGCCAGTGGCAAGGCTTGTTATGTAGTCTGCTGTGTTAGCTCCAAAGCCTGTGGTGCCTCAGTGGGAAGAGGCAGCCTTCCTAGTAATCTGATCAGTGAATTAAAGCAAGATAGAAAGTTGTGGAATATATTGTCTCCAAAACATGGACTGTCTGAGTAAGTGTGGGCCCTGTCTGGGTGTTTTTGGTGGGCGTCAGTGGAGGAGGTGGTGTTTCAATGAGTTTGGATGATGCCACATAAGGTAGGGCAAAGTAGGACAAAAGAGGGCTGGTAGGGTGGACGGCTTTCCCAGATGGTACAGCTCAGCCAGTACAGTCCATCAGGAAGCCATATGCAATCAGTGAGCATCTCCAGGGGAACAAGGGATCATCTGCCCATGTTTAGAGTGACCTTGTCCTTATCACCAGTTATGTAAATGAGGCAGATCCCCTCAGTTGAAGTCCTTTGGGGCTCCCTTCTACACAGCCATGAAAGTCACACTTGGAGAGGCATAGAAATTAAGGATTTATTACACTCAGAGGTCCCAAAGAAGGAGGGCTGGCAATCCATTGCCAGGTTGAGCTCTGCTGGCAGGAAAATGGGCCAGGAGAGAATGGTGGGATAACTAAAGGATAAACAGAACTAAAGCAAGGTGCCAAGTGGGGAATAAAGCAATGAAAACAAAACTAACAAATATGCTGTGAGGAAAGGAAAGAAAGAAAGAATGTATCTGCAAAGTGAAATAGAGGTGGATAAAGATTTATATACATTAAAGTTTAGATGCAAGGGGAAAAGAACAATATGAAAAGCAAACAAAAGAATAAATGTAGAAAAGATGATAGTTTAAAACAATTAAAATTTAAAAAAAGAGAAAAGAAAAAAACACAAAAAGGAAGAAGAGAAAAAAATAATGAAAAGAAAACTCCACAGGACTGCTAAAGCCCAACATAGAGGCAGAGGTTTATAACAACAAGAAAAAAGTTGACTGAGGGAAAAAAAAGCTCAAAAGCTTAATTAGATTTCATAATGCCAATAAAATCAACAACTACAGTGGGGGTGGGGGGGAAGAATAAAAAAAGAAAAAGAGAAAAGTAAAAGAAATCCAAGAAAATCTACAAAACAAGTCAAAACATAAGAACAATGAATATTTTTTCTTGAGTCACTGCTCTCAGAGTCCTTTCCTTCACTGGGAGTCACAGTCCACCTCACCTCCCTAGGATGTCCTCCAACACTGTGCTGGCCTCTGGACCTGCTGTGGAGGCAGCTCAGATTCGAATCCGGTCCTACTCCTGTGTGTTCTTGCCTCCAATGTCCACAGCTCTCAAAACTAGTGCATTTTCTTTTGTGGAAGATCTCACTGTCCTTTTATATATTCCACAGACACAGAATCTACCTAGTCGATTATGTGGATTTAATCTGCAGCTTGCGCAGCTGGTGGGAAGGTTCTGGATCTCCTTCCTAGCCACACTGCCCCTGGGTTTCAATTATGGTCTTATTTCCACCTCTGCATGTGGGTTTCCCCCTGGGGTTTGCTCCTCAGGCTGCCCTGGAGGACTTGGGTTTGCCCCAGTGAGGGCCAGGTGTGGAGGCGGTGCAGCTGCTTGGGTCACGGGGATTCTGGCAGCACCAGGTACTCAGGGGAGTTGGCAGCTAGGGCAGCAGGAAATATAGTGCTCTAGAAGGGTATGGCAATCAGTATTGGCCAATATGCTCCAGTATTCTTGCCTGGAGAACCCCCTGACAGAGAAGACTGGCAGGCCACAGTCTATAGGGTCGCAAAGAGCTGGACACGACCAAAGTGACCCTCCGTGCATAGACACAAGACATTTTTTGCCTATGGCAGCTCTGCCCCAGTGAGGGTTGAGAGTGAAGGTGGCCCAGTTTTTGGCTTGCGGTGGCCCTGGTGGTGCCAAAGGTGCAGGGACACGGACTGCCTCCATGCAGGAGTTATGGCCCTATCAGAGTCCTTTTTCTAGCCTCTTGTAGCTGGTGATCAGAAGGCCTATTTGGCTGGTCTTTCAACATAACTCTACCTGTTTAGGCACTTAGAGGGCTCCCTGTCCTGGAGTTCTTCTCTGTTGTTCCGTGCATCAGGCACATAGAGGGTCTTCACTGGCTGGGGTCCTACTCTGTAGATCAGGCCATCAGGCACTTAAAGGGGCACTCTGGGTGGGGTCCTACTCTGTAGTTCATTACCTCAGGTGTTTGATGGGCCAGCCTCTCTGTTCAGTTGCCATGCTGGCGTTTGGGGAGAGAGAGGCTATGGTGATGGCTTCACCCACTACGCGGGACTCAGCAGTATTGCCTTGCTTCCATGGCTGCCTGGCTATCCTCTACAGGCATTTCCCACCACAGTCTCCCCGCTCACATCCCCTCGATCTGTCTCTCTGCAGTCAACAGCAGCCCTGCCCTGGGATTGGTCCACAATCCCTAAACTCCAGCTCCCAGCCTCTGCACTTTCTAGGGGACCTGCATTCCTGTCCAGGGTAAGTATGACTGTGGCAAGGACTGTTGGATTCTCATTCCATTTAGGCTGCCACAGATCAGCTGTTTCACTCTCAACCTTAAATGTTTCTCCTCTGACTCAGACAGTTGCTCTGATATGGGGATCAGACCCCTGCTTCAGTTCCCCCACCCACCAAGGGCTGGTCCAGTCCTACTAACACTCCTGTGTTAGTTTCCCCTAGTTTCTTCATCCTACTGAGTTTTGCATGGTTCTATATATTGTTTTCTGCTGATCAGATACTCCTGTCTGCTCTCAGCTGGTGTTCTGCATGCACTTCTGTGTCTGAAGGTGTATTCCTGATGTATCCATGGAGAGAGATGTACTCCTCGTCCACCTACTCCCCTGCCATCTTGTTCTCCTGTTTTAAAGAAACAGATTTTTCTTAGGTCACTTAGTGTATTTTTCACACATTCACCGACAATTCAATTGTGATATATGTAAAGAATTAGAAACAGGTTTTGTAAAGTCCAGAAAGTGAAAATATATGGATACAAGTACATGGAGTATGTAGATCAGTGAGAAAGAGAAAACCCTGGTCTCACCATCAAAGCTTACACACCTAGGAGGCTGCAGGTGGTGAGGTTGGTGGAGTTCCCTGGGAAGAGGAGAGGTTCTAGACTGCTCAATGTGAGAAGCTTGTCAAGTCCTCCTGGGTCATCTGACATAAGTGATTGAGATTATCACCTCTAACTTGACTTTTGATGGTGTATTCATTCATATATATATATGACAGGTGGAACCATGTGATAGAAAACATCCCCCTGGAGCAGAATTCTCACACCTGGGATGCAGGAAAGCCCCTGGAGGGCTTGTCACATCACAGACCCTTGGGGTCCACCTAGAAGTTCTCACTCAGCAGGAGAGAGGCAGCTGGGTCACCTGCATTTATAACAAGTTTCCAGACAGGTGATGCTGCTGCTCTGGGGAGTCCACTTTAGAACCTCTGGTCAGGTGTTCTCTTGGGCAGCACAGACACAACATTCTCCTTGTGTGCACGTCCAGCCTCCTGACATTGGCAGATGGTGGGACCATCAGGGGACAGTTCTTGTTGCCCTCCAAACAGAACCCCTCAGCACACAGCATAACCCAGCCCCAAAGCTGTTATTTATAAAGAGCATAAGGTTTGCAAAGAAATGACTTCAACTATAAGAATGTTGAAACAGACTGAACCCTGGTCTAGAGGTCTATTTCTAGAGAGAAGACTTGTCATCAATTGATAGACATTTTCCATGGAAAGCAGTGGTGACAAGAAGCAATGCACACTCTCAGAATGAGGAACAACATCACAGTAGAGGAAGAAATGTCTAGGAACAGAAAAATACAGGAGCCATGCCCAGCTGGCGAGTGTGCATGTGTACCATCTGTCTCTGCCTACAGAATGTTCCAAGTATTCCTCTTGGTTTGAGTAATGTGCAGAATTCATTTCTCAGCACAGCCAAGAGAGTCTAATGAGAAAACCACTGTCTTGCTTTATTCTTAGAACTTACCAGAGCTAGGAAGCACTGCCATTGATATATCTGGGGCAGCCTCTGGACTGGCCTTCCATCTCTCTTATCAACAGCAGCCTCCTCTCCCCCCAGTGGGATGTGCCAAGTCCCCCTGAGCTCTGCCCTGCCCCACCATCCTTGGAGGACTTTGAGTATTCTTGATTCCACATAGCCCGGTGGGAATGAGTTCTCCTGGAATGCTGAATGAGGAAAAGGACAGCTTGGGGAGCCACAAAGATCAGATAAATAACGGAATGGGTGCCAAACAGAGATGAGGGATTTCATTTCAAGTCATGTCCTTCACTTGATCCTCGACAGCTCACTCAATCAGGAAGCCTGCAGAGCACGGAGGAGCTGGCTCTAGGGGTCTGTGGTTGTCTCATGTCATGAGAGTACTGCAGATTTTATTTAGTCCAGGTGAGGAAAAGCTCCCTGGGGTGACAGTTCTCCCCTCAAGTCTGTGGACATCCTGGGACAGTGGGTGATCTCACACGGCTGTTCAGGTGGAGCTGGTCATTGTCTGCCCGGGGTGCTGCTAAGGAGATTTTTTTTAATATGAAAGACAGAAATATATTACCTTAACATTTCTTTGGACTTAAGTTTTTAAACTTGATTTTGTGCAAATAACACTCTCCAAAAAAAATGAACCATTAAGACCATTAACTTTAAAAAAAATAGAGGCCACTAGCATGACAAAGCTTAAAGGATAGCAAAGGAAAACGATATTTGAGAAACAATAGATCACATTCAAAAGATAAACTCTTAAGATAAACTGCTAAAGTGTAGTTTTTAAAGTAAAGAATACCTACCCTTTTATGGGTTTTGCTCAAGTGAATGTAACTTCTGACAGGATACTCAAACTTTCAACAGTGTGTACTTTGTGATTTATTTTTAGCTGGTTTCCTGGGAAAATTGTAATTTTCATTCTAAAGTAGCACATTTTAAAGTATAATATTTTATTGCTAAAACTGTTTTCCATGGGAAAGAATTTCTGATTTTATCATGGAAATAAATGCAGAAATATGAGTTAGTTTACTGAACTAGTTAGTTTACTTTGCAGGCATTTCAGGAACAGTTAATCACTGAAGCTGGTTGGAGAACTCCCAAACCCCAGCATCAGCCTCAGGAAACCATCTTACAAGCATGAAATGTCACGCCCACAGCCCCAGGTCCTTCTCTCAATGTGGCTGGTGCCACTTCACGGACCCCCTGCCTTGAAACCCAGGTTCAGCTGCCTCTGGATACAAATGCTATTCTACCCTTACAAGGGAGCAAGAATGAAGCTGGATTTTCTTTCAGATAATTTGGTGGAGGAGGGAGATGATTTGGAGAGAATAGTTCCAAATAAGCACTGAGACTTTAAAATATTTCAAATTGATGTTTCCTTCAGCTGCGTCTGTCATCCAGGACACGCTGGTAATTCAGCAAAGCAGATTTCACTGAAATCCTTCCAAACTGAAGGAGGGAGCTTGGCAGAGCTTGGCGTGCAACACTCCTGTTCAACCAGTCACAGTGCTGAGACTGAGGTTTCCCCAGAGATGGTCACAAGGGGCGATAGGCCTGTTGCCCTCTGGACATATTTAGAACTCACAGGAGAGGTTAAGCAAGTTCATGAAAGTTACACCTAGAAGGGAGCGAGTGACACCTGGGAGCTCTCTCACAGCTGAGACTTCTGTAGTGTTTTCCAGAGTCCTCTTACCCCAGGCAAGATGTCCAGTCAAAAACTGCAGGAGATGGGATCAAGAAGGATTTCAGGTGATCGAGTTGTGGTCCTGCACTTGGTCCGGCACAGATCTAAGAAAATGGATCTGCACTGTTTGATACCCTCAGCATCTACTACCTTGCTTACACCTCTTTTAGAATAAAACTCACATTTCTTGGTTTGGTGGATGTAATCTCTCACCTCCCGCACCCTCCATCTGAGTGTTGTCCATGTTTCTCATTATCTCCTGTGCTCTGGCCACAAGCCTACTTTCTGTTCCTCAAAAACACTGACTTCAGTCATTCTTGGGTCTTTGCTGTTCCTTTTGGGTAAACCCAAGCCTTAGACCTTCAAACTCCCAGCCTGTTGTTGCATCATATGGTAGTTTTATTCCTAGCTTTTAAAGGAATCTCCATACTGTTCTCCAAAGTGGCTATATCGATTTATATTCCCACGCATAGTGCAAAAGAATTCTCTTTTATCTGTAGCATCTCCAGCATTTATTGTTTGTAGACTTTTTAAATGATGGTCATTCTGACTGATGTGAAGTGATACCTCATTGTAGTTCTGATTTACATTTCTCTAATAATTAGCAATGTTGAGCATGTCTTCATGTTCTTATTGGTCATTTGTATATCTTTTTTGGAGAAATGTCTATTTAGATCTTCTGCCCTTTTTTTGATAGGGCTATTTTATTGTTGTTGTTGTTATTTAGTTGTATGAACTGTGTGTTTTGGAAATTAAGTCCTTGCTGGTTTTAAGATGGGCAAATATTTTCTTCTAGATGGTAGGTTGTTTTTTTCATTTTGCTAATGGTTTCCTTTACTGTTCAAAAGCTTGTAAATTTGCTTAGGTTGCGTTTGTTTATTTTTTGTTTTTATTTCTATTGCCTTGGGGGACTGACGTTAAGAAAACACCGCTCTGATTTATTTCTTTATTTACTTTTAAACTTTTTATTGGAGTATAGTTGCTTTAGAATGTTGTTAGTTTCTGTTTGTACAACAAAGTGAATCAGATATGTATATATACATTTATCGCCTCTGGATTTCCTTCCCATTTACACAGAGCATTGAGTAGAGTTCCTTGAACACAGTAGAGTCTCACTTGTCATCTGCTTAATACATAATAGAGTATATGTTTTGTTCTGTGCTTAGTCACTCAATCCTGTCCGACTCTTTGTGACCCCATGGACTGTAACCATCAGGCTCCACTTTCCATGGAATTCTCCAGGCAAGATACTGGCGTGGATAGCCATTCCCTTCTCCAGGGGATCTTCCCAACCCAAGGGTCAAACCTGGGTCTCCTGCATTGCAGGTAGATTCTTTACCATCTGAGCCACAAGATAAGTCCATGAAGATGATCAGGGGTCAAACAAGATGGGCTGCAATTGACCACTGTTGGGTATTCTGTTTGTGGTCGGTTCCTAAATCTTCTACTCATCTGGGGAGATTTGATACTGCATGAGTTTTTTGGAAGGCAGGTGCACTTCCTCCGCAAGCTCAAGGGAGACCAACACTCTCTCTTCTGCTCCCTGGCAGCTAGCCTGGGCACAGTGTAGCCCAGGCCCACTATAAGCTCCTATTTAGGGCTCTGAATCAACAATGCACAGATGTTGTATCCCAATGGGGAGATCACTCTTGGTAGAGTTGATGGGGCCAGGAGGCCTGGTGCTAGAAGCAGTGGAGGGAGCAAGGTGGTGGCTGCAATGTCCCTCAGAATGGGATATTCATCCCGCCATGTGACTCTGGCTCTACTCTTGGCTCCTAACCTGACTGCTCCTGTGTGTTCTGAGCTGGCCCTCTAGATTTCTCTTGATTTTATGAATACCTGATAATCTTCATAATGTGCTTGGGTTAAGCTGGCATCTG
The DNA here is from genome assembly GCF_910594005.1 of Cervus elaphus. Taxonomy (NCBI): domain Eukaryota; kingdom Metazoa; phylum Chordata; class Mammalia; order Artiodactyla; family Cervidae; genus Cervus; species Cervus elaphus. The sequence continues at coordinate 21,992,107 of NC_057830.1, forward strand.
TTTGAATCTACATCTTCAGGGCCTTATCTGAAGAGTAAATACCACTTTATATACTGAGCAATGGGGAATTTGTCAAGTAATGAAAGGATAGCAGCATCCTTGGTTTGGAGTTGAGGAAATAGATTTCCATAAAGGTCCCCAATGTCCTCTTAATGGAAAGATATTGTAATGTTGATAAGGATGAATGATGAAAGGAGATGGTAATATATATTTTGAAGGAGAGCCCTCAGCATGCTATTTACATACAAAACAGGAAGGTGTCACATACATTCTAAAAAAGCATCTACTCCTTGGGGACCACACACCAGGGCTTAACCACAGCAGGAGCATAAAAGGGAGAGATTTGAGGGACATAAAGAAGAAAACCTGACTTGTGAGTTATTTGCATTAGTGCTCAAAAAGTAGTAAGTCACACACACAAATACAGATCAGGTCAGGGATTGATAAACATTTTCTCTAAAGAGCCAGATCGTGAATACATGCATGTGTGCTATGTCACTTCAGTCATGATTGACACTTTGCAACCCTATGGACTGTAGCCCACCTGGCTCCTCTGTCAATGGGGATTCTCCAGACAAGAATACTGGAGTGGGTTGCTATGTCCTCCCCTTCAGGGGATTCTCCCTACCCTGGGATCAAACCCGAATCACTTTACATCGCCTACATTGGCAGGTGGGTTCTTTACCACTAGTGCCTGGGAAGGACCCAGATAGTGACTATGTTAGACCCAAAAGTGTTTTATAAGGAGTAGTATTTTACAACTGGCATTGTTTATAATAAAAAGAAGAACCACAGGAGGTTCTGGTGAGTTGAGTGGGCAGCTCAGGGAAATAGCAACTCATAGTAAATTTCATTTCTGCAGCTGGTAAGTAAGTAATAGAGATTAGCTAGCTCCAAGTTGAGCTGTATTCCTGCAAACCAGAATGTAGGCAAGTCACAGCTCAGGGATGGATGTTACAGGGAGCATCATTGAGCTACAAATGTAGCCCAGACCCTGAGTAAGGAATGGAAATGCTCAAGTCTTGATTGCTCAGTGGGAGGCTGAAGCTGGAGGAAGTGAGCATCAATTGGAGTCCACTGAACCACAGGAGGCGAGACACCACAGACCCCAGGTCCAGCCAGCTCAGAATGTCACCACTCTAACACCATACTAGAATGACCCAGGAATATTCTAGCAGCTGTAATAGAGTAAGAGCTTTGGCTTACAGAGCAAAGCTTCAAGCAAAAAATATTTGATTCTAAGTCTCGGAAATTCTTTTCAAACTTGGATTCACTCTAGAAGACTAGTTAATTCTTCAGAAATAAAGACATAGGGACAGTGATTGACACTGATTACAAGAGGCCTGGAAAGAAGTGAAGAAATGGTTTGTGCCTGACTGGGGCTCAAGCCCCTAAGAACAAGGGACAGTGTCAGGGTCATCTGTGGTTTCTCTGCCCAACCATTGCACCCAGACATGTTGAAAGTGGCCAAATATGCAGGAGAGAATATGAAAAATGCCACGATGACTGGTTGTTAAATATAATATTAGTTTAGAGAAGGGAGTGGTTATGACTGGTTGGTATTTAAAAAGATTGCATCAGAAGAAAAGATGGGAATTAAAGACTCAGAATCTCTGGGTAGAAGGCTTTGAAAAGATTATTTGTTCTGGGTCCCAGCTGGTGAATGCTCAGTTTACTTTTATGTTATAAAATTTTTATTTTAAATATTTTTATTTATTTAATTTAAATATTTTTACTTATTTTAAATATTTTTATTTATTTATTTTTAATATTTTTATTTATTTTTAATATTTTTATTTATTTATTTTTAATGTTTTTATTTATTTATTTGGCTGCCCTAGGTCTTAGTTGTGGCATACAGTTATGGAATGCAGGATGTTTAGTTGCTGCATGTGAACTCTTAGTTGCAACATGTGGGATCTAGTACCCTGACCAGGGATCAAACTTGGGCCCCCTGCATTGGGAGTGTGGAGTCTTAGCCCCTGGACCATCAGGGAATTCCCTAGTCAACTTTTAATGAGTTCTATGTACATGCTAAGTTGCTTCAGTCATGTGGATCATGACAAACTGTGGAAAGATCTTCGAGAGATGGGAATGCCAGACCATCTTACCTGTCTCCTAAGAAACCTGTATGGGGTTTCTGAGAAACCTGATCAAGAAGCAACAGTTAGAACCCTGTATGGAACAACTGATTGGTTCAAGGTCAAGAAAGGAGTGCAACAGGGCTGTCTGCTGTCACCCTGTTTGTTTAACCCTATATGCTGAGCATATCATGAGAAATGCCAGGCAGGATGAGTTACAAGCTGGAATCAAGAGAGGTGAGAGAAACATCAACAACCTCAGATACGCAGATGATACCACTCTAATGGTAGAGAGCAAAGAGGAACTAAAGAACCTCTTGATGAGGGTGAAGGAGAAGAGTGAAAGAGCCGGTTTAAGACTAAATATTAAAAAAAAAAAAAACCAAAAAACTAAGATCATGGCATCCAGCTCCCTTTAGTGCATGGCAAATAGAAGGGGAAAAGGTGGAAGTAGTGACAGATTTCCTCTTCTTGGGCTCCAAAATTCTTGCGGATGGTGACTGCAGCCATGAAATCAGAAGACGATTGCTTTTTGGCAGGAAAGCAATGACAAACCTAGACAGTGTGTTGAAAAGCAGAGACATTAATCTGCTGACAAAGGTCCATACAGTCAAGGCTATGGTTTTCCCAGTGGTCACGTACTGTTGTGAAAGCTGGACTGTAAAGAAGGCAGAATGCCAAAGAATTGATGCCTTTGAACCATGGTGTTGGAGAAGACTCTTGAAAGCCCCTTGAACAGCAAGGGGATCAAACCAGTCAATCTTAAGGGAGATCAACTCTGAATATTCACTGGAAAGACTGATGCTGAAGCTGAAGCTCCAGTATTTTGGTCATCTGATGCAAACAGCTGACTCATTGGAAAAGTCCCTGATGTTGGGAAAGATTGAAGGCAGAAGAAAAGAATGTGTAAGAGGATGAGAAGGCTGGACAGCATCACTGATGCAATGAACATGAACTTGGACAAACTCTGGTGAGGAAGATGGTGAGGGACAGGGAGGCCTGGTGTGCTGCAGTCCATGGGGTTGCAAAGAGCTGGACATGACTGGGTGACTGAACAACAGCGGCACACATAAGTGCTAAGTTGCTTCAGTCATTTCCTACTCTTCGTGACCCCATGGACTGTAGCCCACCAGGCTCCTCTGTCCATGAGAGTCTCCAGGCAAGAATACTGGAGTGGATTGCCATTTCCTCCTCCAGGGGATCTTCCCAACCCAGGGATCCAACCTGGGTCTCCTATGTCTCCTGCATTGCCAGGTGGGTTCTTTACCCACTAGCATCACCTAGGAAGCCCTTAACCTTTAATAAGTCATAACTTAAGATAAAATCTTTCTTCCTGTAGTTGACATCCCTTGAAAAGGGCTCTGCCCCTTGGGATTCTTTCAGTGGAATGATGACCCTGAATAACAGTCATAAACAGTTGAACTCAGCAATTGTGTCTTCCATTCTCTCCCTGGAGGCCTCATCTCCATTTTCTCCAATGTGCCCATGTGGTGTAATATTGAATCTTATTGTAACATACTCTTGCTGGGTTTGCCTCTGTTTCTAAGTGAAGCATTTCCCAGAACTGAGTACAAGATACAAGAGGTCTTGCATTTATCAAGCAGAGAAGAGTACCTGCCTTTCATGACCAAATCAGCCAGTTGCAAAATGGCGGCCATCAGAACAAGTCAAAGAACCCTGGCCCCACCCAATGTCATATGGGTCCCAGTCTGCAGACACCAAACCTGGCTGCATACTTGGCTTCATCAGACATATCTCGTTCAGCTCCTCCTGGCTTTATTAATGAAATCTCTCAAACCAATTTTCAAGTGGCAAGTTGCAGTTTCTTCCTCTTTATTTTATATTTCTGCAGTTGATTTACTGGACTATGGGGAGTATGTTGGGGAACATGTTTAGGGGACTAAAGACTGGGGTCAGTCCTTTCAGAGCAACTGTTCCTCCCCATCACCTGTATAAGCAGTGGATTCAGTCACCCTGGGGCCCATTCATGAGCTGGTCATGGGCCTGAGACAGGTGTGGCAATTCTCAAAACAACAAGCAAGACCACTCTGACCCTTTCTCTTTGGGTCTTGAACAGGATTCCTGTTGGTTGTAAGTCCTGAAGCTGGAAATTCAAGTGACACTGGCGACTGTTTAGGACTTTGTACAAAACTTGTAAATGGAGAATACATGGAACTGGATCCTTATAGTGGCCCATACCAGGGCTAATATAATAGGCCTATGTAAATATAGTCCTAAATAATGAAAATACATCATAAAAATGTATTTTTGAGTCTTATCCTTAATATGATAAGGATTCATATAAGCACTCAGTTTCTTTTCATGTCCTCTGCAGTCCTTTCCAAGTATTTCTTTTTACTTACTTAAATGTATTTTTAAAATAATCATTATTTTTGGCCACACCATGTTGTGCAGGATGTTACTTCCCTGACCAGGGACTGAACCCGTGCCTCCTGCAGTGGAAGTGCAGAGTCTTAAACACTGAACTGCCCGGGAAGTCCTCCAAGTGTTTCTTTTCAAATTTATGTATATAAGCTTGAGATCTGTGTATCTGTTCTTTTATTATCCACATGTGACTGTGATGCTACGACAACTGACTGAATTAGGGGTCCTAAAATGGTTATTTCAAAGACAAGCAATATTAAATGAGAGTCAAAGCCTTCTAGATTAGTTGACATCAGATGGTCTCTCCTGTCCAAATACTAACCAGACCTGACCCTGCTTAGCTTTTGAGATCAGAGGAGATAAGGTACATTCAAGGTGGTATGGCGGTAGACACCAAATTGTCTCTTGATGAGCTTTGCTCTGATTAGGGAGGAGAGTCTCCTGGAAATTTTAATCTGTGTTAATCAAAACTAAAAATTATCAAGCATCTACCTTCCCCAGCCCTTCTGCCACCACTTCAAGTATGCTGTTAGCAACATGAGATTTTTAGCACAAAAAAAAATCATTATAGTAAAAGAGTATGCATGGGATATACATATACTAAAAAAATGATTTTGCTTAGTTGAAATTTAAATTGAGTTGAGTGTCATGTTTCTTTGTTCAGCCTGGCAAATTGACAGCTAAGGAAAAGAAGAATTCTATCCTTACTGGTTTTGTTAAGTGCTTCCTAGCAGAGCAAGACAAGCTCTGAAGGTTAACCTCCACTCCCAGCCCCCCTTCCACTCCCCCCCAACCCCTCAGACAAGCTCAGTCCATTCGTGAGGACCTGGCAACATTCCAGCTCTGGGCTTCCCACCTGCCAGGCACCAGGCGGACACCCCTATGCTCCAGGCCCTTTCACCTCTCCGAGGGCGTCTGACTCACTCCGCCTCATGGGGGATAAAGAAGCTTTGTCAAGGCCGGGCCTCATTTGCCACTTCAGAGCACCACGTCTGTTGACATTGCAAAATAGCAGAAGAATTTGACAAGAGGTCTTTTCAGAATGTTCATTGTGAATGCACAAAGGACAGTCCCAAGTGGGTCAGCAGCTGGCCTGGAGAGCTTTCCGGGTGAGAAATCACATCTCAGTATTCAGCCTTTGCGTTCCCCGTCCGTCCTGCCCGCCTCCTCCGGCCACTCCCAGGGGTGACTCACATGGACAAAAGCAGCAGGCATCGCCCTCTCCTCAGGCAGGCAGCTTGGTCCAGAGAGCTCACACTTGGAGGGACTTCCCGTGTTGACGTCTGACGCCCTCCCCAGTTTTGGCATTCTCTCATATATGAAGAGGTCCAGGCCCCATCCATCCTTGCAGGAATCCCCACTCTCCGCCAAACACCAGCCGCCTCACGTTTAGGGGCTCTCATGCTAGCAGTTCAAGCACAATGGCAGCGGAAGCTTCCAGCAGCTTTCTGCATCAGCTGCGGTGTGGCAACACCTCCAGCCTGGCCGCTTGTGAGGGTTCGGGGCGGGACAGGGGCAGAGGCTAAGAGAGATCCTGGCGTGGGGGCAGAACGGGGCTGGTCCGCGGGCACTGCGCGGGGCTAGGAACGGTCCACACCCAGGTGTCACGGGGCCCCAACCAGAGAACGTGCCCAAAGACTCAACGCTGCCTGAGCGCCATCTGGGTGACCCCAAGGATTCCTGTAGCAAAACTTGCCCTAATTAATTTATCCAGAAGAGAGTGCTGCATCAAAGGAGACATGCCACAAATTTCCGCATCACTGACAGACAACAGGCCAGTTTGGAGCCACAGGGCAAAGCTGATATTCCTGGCAGTAAGCCTCTACAGCAGCATTGGGTTGGTTTTCTCACAGCAAATTATTTATAATTAATGATTCTTTGCAGTAAAAGACGTAAGTAAGCAATTCATGCCGGAAATGAAAACATCTAGGAATGTGCGACATTACTTGAATTCAAATGAATTCATAATAAAATAAAATATTCATTGGATTAAATATTTTTAAAAGATTATAATACTCAGAGCTGACAACCATGTGAAGATAAAAAACCCTGTCATACATTGCTGGTGGTAGTACCTTTGGTACAACCATTTTGGAGGGCAATTTGGTAGCACATACTAAAACCCTTAAATATTTTTATAACCTTTGACCTAGCAGTTTCATTTTCAAAAATTACCCTGGGGAAATTAATGTAAATATGAACAAAGGTTTAGCTACGTGGAGGATCATGGCAGTAAAAAGTTTGAAAATTCCAGTGTCAATAAATTATCATATATCTGTGTAATGAAATGTTTAAAGTGATGATGCTGGTATGGAAAAGAAAGTAAGTATGAACAGCTAAGAAAATTCTGAGGAAGAAGATAAAGGAGAGGGGTTGGTTATATGAAAACATACTAGAAAGCCAAAGGAATTAAAACAAGGTGGAATTGAGTCAGGAAAGATAGATACATAAAAGAAACAGAAGAGAGTCCACAAACAGAACCATTTATATGTGCAAATTCTGTTTGGTCAAGTGGTATGTCCATACAAACTTTCAAAAATAAGATAAATAAGTTCTGGGGAAATAATATGTAGCACAATGGCTACCTTGCTAAGAGAATAGATCCTTAAAGAAAAAAAGTTTTTGTAACTGTGTGTGGTGGTGGATAGCTAAACTTATGGTAGAGGTCATTTTGCAGTATATACAAATATTGAAACATTATATTGTGCACCTTGAAGGAATATGATACTATATGCTGGTTATATCTCAGTAAAACCGGGACAAAAACCGAGGTATATCAGAATAGTAGAAAGAGGACTATTTAGTCAGAGGTTTTGAGATAAGTGATTATTCATTGAGACCCCTAGGACAGTCTCAAAACTAAATTCCAGATGGATTAAATATGGGAAGACCACCTGAAAAAATAGTAGAACATTGTAGCCCTTTGAAGGTGGAGAAGGATTTCTGAAGCAAAAAGCAAAGCCAGAGCTGTAGCAGAGGTAGGCCATGTGTTCACCAAATTGTCGCCTGATTCTCCTGGGCAAATAGGACGATGACCTTTCCCAGGCCTCCCTGTATCAGAATAGGAACACGTGAGTGAGTTCCCGCTGAGGGAATGTGGGAGTCAGTGATGTGTGCTGGCCAGCTCGGCCCTTGCTGGCTTCTGAGCAGCGCTTCTGCCCTTTCCTTCTCCCACTCACAGGGTGGAGTGAGGACTCTGCAGAGGGCAGGGATGCTGTGAAAGGATCTCAGATTCCTGAGTCTGGAGGACAGAAAGGGTTATTAGACTAAGAACCTCTTATTAAAAATAAAATTATTTGTGTGTGTGTTTGTGTGTGTGTAAAGTCTTTGGGATTTTGGAGTTTAAGTATAAACCTACAGACAGGACTAATACAGAAATCGTCAATGAAAAGATTGTCAGATTATCTCACAAGAAGCTTAGAACTTATATACAGCAGAACAGATGACAAGCAAAGTTAAAAGACTGGTTTTCCTGATGACTTAGTGAATTACTGCCTGCAATGCAGGAGACGCAGGAGACACAAGTTCCATCCCTGGGTTCGGAAGACCCCCTGGAAGAGGGTATGGCAACCCCCTCCAGTATTCTTGCCTGGAGAATCCCATGGACAGAGTCCGGTGGGCTACAGTCCATAGGCTCGCAAAGAGTTGGACACAACTGAAGTGACTTAGCCTGCTTGTACACAGTTAAAAAACAAATAATAGAGAGATAGAAGGTATTTGCAACACAGTTAACAGATGAAATATTGGTAAAAAGTGTTCCTATAAATCAATAATAAAAGGTAAAACAATTCATTTGAAAAACAGGCAAAGGATTAAAAAAAAAAAAGGATATTTGCCGGAAAAAACTGGTAAATGACAAACACATGAAAAGTTGCTCAACTTCATTTCTGATCATGAAATGCAAATTAGAGCCACGGTACACTCAGTATTTGCTCATTCCAGTGAGAAAAAGTTTCTTTTTTTTTTAAAATTTGGTTATATTCAAGCGTTTGAGAATATGTGCGGAAAGAGGCAGCTACTTTCTGTTTGTTTTTTCTAAACTTTTTAGCAGCTTATTATAAAATGTGCTGCCCTAGAGCATATCAATTTCATTTCTTAGTGTTTTCAGTAAAGAAGGAGCCTAAATAAATTGTGGGGAAATACTGATGCATATTCAGAACATGAATAATAAAAATGAAAAATGGTATAAGTTATTAATATGTCATGGAGATGAAAAATGAAAAAGAGGAATTGGTGTTAAAGTGATAATTACAAAAAGTGTGTGGTGGCTTGAAAAATTCATATAAAAATTATAGATCTACTATAATGGTTAAAGGAAAACATATGTTTACCTAAGGACAAAAATTGGAGGAAATACTTTAGGATAATGGCCGAATTTTTATATCTATTTTATAAACCTTTATTTAGCTATTAGTATGCCATTTCCTCTCTTCCCATACCTTTTTTTTTTCCCCCGAAGGACAGAGGTGTTCTGGTACAGGTTTAATGTTCCCACAGGAGTGAACTTTGATTGGTAACACATGCCGGTTTCTATGATTTCTGTGATATAACTGCTCCCACCATGGTTGATTTCAAGCTACCACCTTAACGTTGACCAGCAAGTGACATTCCTGACAAATTAAAAATTAGTTCTCATTGTCTTTTTTGAACCAGCTTCAGACACCACTGGAGTTGGGATGGAATTCAAAATGGTATCCTGGTCAAGTCTTGGAGTCCACATGAATCTTGGAGTATAGTCATTATAAGAAACCTTGGAAAGTCAAGATTTGAATGGATTACTGAATGCCTCTGAATGGATTTTCAGCCTCCAAAGAACTCCTCTGGTCCCTACAAACATCTTCTCCCAGTGAAGAGGGAAACTGCAGATTTATTTGAATAAGATTTGGGAAGTTGGTGGGAGAAGAAAGGGATAAAAAGCCAGGGGGTGCTGGGGAAGAAAATCAAGAATGAGACCAGCAAGGAAGGTCCTCACTAGTAAGTGGAGATTAATGGAGCATTTCCTGGCAATCTCCAGATAGAGAAGCCTCTTAAAGGCTGAGTCCAGAAAATGAAATCTAGAGTTTTTCTAGACAGCTATGATCTCAACATCTGGCAGCACCCTTGGAATGAAAAGTGAGGTAGAGAAAGAATTCACCAGCTGTGAGTAAGATGCTAGCGTGGGTTGTGGGAGGCAACCACCTCTGAATGAAATCACAAGCTGCAGAGCTTTTGTGAAGCCCTCCAGAGGCCTCTTACTCATGGTGGTCAATGATGTAAATGCCATATTATGGAATTCAAAATGGTGCTCCAGTCAAGTCTTGGAGTCCACTTGAATCTTGGACTGTAGTCCTGTAAGAAACCCTGGAAAGTCAATATTTGAAAGGATTACTGAATGCTGAACAAATAGACTGAGATGGAGGGACACCATGCCCCAGCTACATGTCCCACTTCAGTAGACTGCCTGATGGGGATGCTGTCTTGTTGAGGGTTAAATAAGGAAAAGACAACCTCTATTGCTTTCTAGATGTTTCCTCTTGGATTTTCCATTTAGGAAGATACCTTGGAGCCCTTCTGGAGTCTCAGATACTTACAGTAGCTGCTAAAGAGGGTGGTTAGGGATAGTAACTGTTGCCTGATATAGGCATGCAATAAAAATACTGTTTAAGAAAACCATTTCAGACCTATCTTGCTAATATTTTTGCCCAGAAGCTTCCCACCTTTCAGAGCAATGGATTTCAGTGTGTTGGAGAAAGACAGAGGCCAGCTAGAATCAATGGGTCAGCTGAGACTGTAGCTGATGATGATGAAGATGCCATGATGGTGGTGGTGGTGATGACGAAGATATTGGTGATGATGGTGGTGACAATGATGATGGTGATGTTGATGCTGCTGCTGTTGATTTTAAGTTTACTCCCAGACAATAGGCTTAGTACTAGCTATTTTCTAGAAAGAAAGGATTTTATAAATTCACTGAACATATTAAGTGATGAGCTTGGTGGAATAAATCAACATTCTATGTTGAAGATTGTTCCAGCTAGAAAAAAGAAGAGGAAAAGCCCCTTCTCCATTCTGGTACACCATGGAAAGAGATGCAGATGGGTAAGTCAGCATTAATGGGACTTCAACCACAGAAAATCTGAAGCAACTAGGACAAAATTTATGAAATTTTGATAATTTTCAAAAATTTATGAAATCTGGATAAAATGAGTACATGGGTGTCCATTATAGTTCCTTTGTGCTTGGAATATTTCCTAACTTAAACAATGAATCACATAACAATAAGTTGTCTCTGTAAAGTCACCTTATTTATGCAATATATTGACAGGGCTGACTCTAATTATAATTCTTAAGGGCTCATTATTACTGTATTGCAGAACAATCCTGTTACAATGAGATAAAGAAAAGCTGATAAATAGGTAAAAATAAGGCAAGTCTAACTGACAGTTCAATGACTACAAAATATATTTGAACCTGTTCTTTATAATGCCCAACATTGTTCAAATCACAGTCTGCATGAACTGTAAGTGGCAGGGAGTTGAACCCAGGGCTTTGAGCATAATCGCTGAAGATGGATGTTCAGTTGACACCCTTCTCCACAGAAAAGGGAGTCACATGGGTGCTCTGGTGGGTACATGGACCCAACTTCTGAGGTAAGACCTTTCTGAGGGGACAACCTGAGGGGACAACTGCTTCGAATTCAAAGGAAACAGCTGGAGTCTGCAGAACAGGAGGAGCAAAGGCAAACCGAAAACCTCCATGTGGCCAACGGGGATCTGCTGGTGCATTCTCTTGGTAGCTTGTTTGCAATTTTAAAAAAGGCATCAATATTCATTATTTAGGTGCAGTAGCTATAACATACATGAAGAAGGAAAGATGTATCTGTGTACATGTGTGTGTGCACATGCATCCGTGTACATTGAGAATTCATGCTTTCTTCCCCCTTCATTTCCTTGATACCCTGTCCTGTGGTTTCACCCTAAAAGCTCCAGTGTCCCTTGATGTTTGTTTTCCATCTTTCTCAGGGTTGTCCAATCCAATTTGAGTGGCAATTGGATAGTTAGGGATCATGAAACTGAGTTCTATCATGGGTTTGGCTATGGTTCGAAATGGCTCATAATGAGAATGTTTTCCTTTTTTGGTAGTTCTCATTCAAGGTTAAATAAACATGAATATTTTGATTGGATTTGATTTTGTTTAGGTCTCAGCAATTTAGGTGAAATAAGAGTCAAGGGTTTACTTGTGTGACAAAGAGAAATTTATAGGGGCCTATAGTCCCTGTTTTCACCAATACCACGAGGTGGGTGGTGAGAGGGAAAGCAAGGAAGAAAAGATTCTTGGGTCAGAGTCATGGTTTGACTGTTGTAGTTTTTCCAGTGGAATCCAAGAAATGTGGGAAAAGGAAAATTGGAAAAAACAGAGCAATAAAAAACAAAACACAAACCTCACCCCAAGCAAAAGCACAAATGTTGGAGTTAAGAAGTGAGTAGGAGCCTCACTAAGTGGGACTGAGGTAGTTCTGAGGGATGGGAAACCCAGGTGTAAGACAGACATTTCATATGAGAGAGATGGGGAATTTTTTTTCAATTTTATTTTATTTTATTTTGCGGTCTTCCCCCCACCCCACACACCTTGAACTTATTATTTTGTATTGGGGTACAGCTGATTAATAATGTTGTGATAGTTTCAGGTGAATGTTGAAGGGAATCAGCTATACATATATCTATTCTCCCCCAAATTCCCCTCCCATCCAGGCTGCCACATAAATTTGAACAGAGTTCCACATTGCTATACAATAGGTCCTTGTCGTTATCCATTTTAAATGTAGCAGTGTGCACATGACCATCCCAAATTCCCTAACTATCCCTTCCCCCCAGCAGCCATAAGTTCATTTTTTAGTCTGTGAGTCTCTTTCTGCTTTGTAAGTAAGTTCATTTGTATCATTTCTTTTTAGATACCACATGTTAGGGATATTGTATGATATTTCTCCTTCTGATTTAATCTACTCAGTATGACTCTCTAGGTCCATTTATGGACCTAGCTATATGCAGAAATCTATGTTGCTGCAAATGGCATTATTTCATTCTTTTCAATGACTGAGTAATATTTTGTTGTATATATGTACCACATCTTCTTTTTTCGTTGTTTATATGTATCTATTTATTAATTTACCACTTAATATATTTATATTAATATAAATTAATATATATTTACCACTTAATATAGTCACCATTTCCTTCCTGCATCCTTAACCATCCGTCTAAGATCATTTTCCTTCTTGATGGAGAACCCACACAGCTTCAGTTAGTGAGGCTCTGTAATGGCAAAGTCAGTTTTTGTTTATCTGAAAATGCCTTTATTTAATCCTCATTTTTGAAAGATATTTCCACTGGTTAAATAATTCGAGATTGACAATCATTTTCTCTGATCATAATATCAAATATCAAAGATATTCTTCTGGTTTACTTTTTTTGCAGTTACAAAGTCCCATGTCTGCCTCATTTTTGTTCCATTGGAGGTAATTGGCCATTTCTCTTGATGGTTTTAGGTTACATCTTTGTTTTCAATGCTCTGCATTTTCATTATCTCATGTCTAGGTGTAAATTTTTTTTTTAAATCCTGCTGCAAGTATTATATGTTTCTTTTCTCGTCTTAGAATTTCAATCAGATATGTATTAGATCTTCTCACTCTATCCTCTGTAATTCTTTTATATGAAAAAACTAGTTTAGTTCTATCTTCTAATTTGCTGATTCTCTTCAGCATGTCTAATCTGCTGTTAAATCTGTCAGTGAATCTTAAATTCTAATTATTATGGATTAAAAAAATTTTTTTTGAAGTCTAGATTTTTTAAAAACCTGCCTATTCATTTTTTGTAGAACTTTGTTATTTATATATTTTTTTTATCATATTAAACATGCTTCTTTATAATCCATGGGCTATAATCAATTCCAGTTTTAAAGGCTTTATGTGTTTGATTCTGTTATCTGAGATTTTTTTGTTCACTTTTGGGTTTTTTTATTTCCTGTTAATTCTTGTACAAGATGTCTGTCTCTTTGTACGATTTGTGATTTGACTGAGAGTTCACATTTCTTGGAAGTTTTTCTTGTAGAAATGTTTGGGATATGGGTTAAATTGGTGTTACAGTCAACTTGGGTTGACAAAATACCATAAAGTAACATACCATTACATAAATAAAACACCCATTCCTCATAGTTCTGAAGCCTGGAAACCCATGATCAAGGTGCTGGCAGATTCGGTGTCTGGTGAGGGCCCATTTTCTGGTTCATAGAAGACTATCATCTCACTTTGTCTCACATGGTAGAAGGGGTGAGGTTGTTCTCTGAGGTCTTCTTTATGAAGGCTCTATTGTCATTCACAAGGGCCCCACTCTTAGAACGTAATTACCACCCAAAGGCCTTATCTCCAGATACCATCACACTGGGATTAGCTTTAAACATGAATTTTGCAGGAACACAGACATTCAACCTATAGCATTTGAACTTCTCTAAAAGTAACCTGGTTTGTTTTTGCCAGCACCACCAACCTGAAACCACTTTAAGGTAAATTATGTGCTTGAGTTTTTTCACACAACCCAGGTAGAGTAGATTATTGTCTTTGGTTAAAAAAACGTCTCAGAGGAGGTAAAAAAAATGTCTCCAGAGTCCTCTGGAAAAAGGCTGAAGAGGCCTTCTGGGGGATCCTGGCTTTATGTGTGGAGTCTCTTAGGAAATTTCTCATCTTAGCAGGAACCTGGCCTTTGTTTCTTCTTTCTGTGCCTCATGAGACCATGACAAACTAAAACTCAAATTCATCTGGTTTAGCCAAGACAAAGCTTGGTTTCAGCATTCTGTTCATCTCTTACTAGTTTTTGGCTTCTGAGTAATCAATCCTTACTTTCATGCTAGCTCATTAATAAACTTTCTTTTTTTAAAAAAAATATTTAAAACCATTTTAAGTTGCTTTCCATCTGAGAGAGGGACTGTTTCATTACTGTCAGAAATGGAAGTCTACAGAGTGATTTTCTTCCTATTTTTTATTCTGAAAAATTCCAAATTTCCAGAAAAGGTAAAAGAATAATATATGAATAGTATAGTACAAGAACAGTATATACACTATACAGTGTGTGTGTATATATATATATATATATATATATATATATATATACTTATATATTATTCTTGTACTATATACTATACATATACAATAGTTATAGTACAAGAATAGTTTCTTATACTATTATACAATAGCACAAGAATAGTTTATATATATATACATTGTTGTTTAGTTGCTAAGTCATGTCCAGATTTTTTGCTACCCCTATGGACTGTAGCCTGCCAGGCTTCTCTGTTCGTGGGATTTCCCAGGCAAGAGTACTGGAGTGTGTTGTCCCTTCCTTCACCATGTACCACATCTTCTTTATCCATTCCTCTGTTGATGGACATTTAGGTTGCTTCCATGTCCTGGCTATTGTAAACAGTGCTGCAGTGAACATTGGGGTGCATGTGTCCTTTTGGATCATGTTTTTCTCCAGACGTATGCCCAGGAATGAGATTGCAGGATTGTACAAAATAGGTTGCGGCTCTATTTTTAGTTTTATAAGGAACCTCCATACTGCTCTCTATAGTGGTTGAACCAATTTACATTCCCACCAACAATGTAGGAAGGTTTAAGATGGGAAAATTTTTCAGCAAATGTTTTAGTCATTATGACTATATCTTCTTTATGGTATTCTCAATAGGATGCGGTGAAATGTGGACACTCTTTTAAATTATTTGGGGGGCTGAGTTTTCTTTTTAAAATGCAACCTTGTGCTGAGATGAGCCATGAGACGGCTAGAGTGAATTTAATTTCATTTTGAGTCATCAGTACTTATTGAACATTGTCTAGACACAGAAGGAGGGACTAGTTTTTGTAGTCAACCAAGGCTGGAGCAGTCAAATAGCAACCATCCCTGAGTCCTGGTCCTCTCTCAACCTTCACTTCCAGGCTGTCCCTCAAGCCTGCTTGGTTTCCATTGACCTGCGTACGTTTCTGAGTCCTCCTTCCATTCTCACCATGTCTTTACAAGAGCTGGTCCACATCAGCTCCTGCCTGGATTAGCACCACTACCCCCAGCCCATTCTGGTCACCATGGATACAGACTCAGGTACGTGAATCTCCTTAGATGGCCACTCTGCTTTTTATCCCCTCTCCTACATCCTCCTATGGTGCCTGGCTGTCTGCAGAATAAATATCATCCATGGCATTTGTCATTATAGTAGCTGCTACCGTGTGCTGCGCCTGGTTCTTCCACCCACCCTCAAGCACCTCATGCTGTCACCTCATGTCACAGTAGGAAACTGTCACAGCATGGTGAAATAACTTGCCCAGGATCAAGAAAGAAGAGCTAGATTTTGAAAGTAGATCTTGTGGCTCCCAAGCTCTTCATTTCTATGACTTTCATTACCGGATTCCTTTATTTCATTTCCTATATAAGCTCTCTGCTTCTTTTTATTAGTCCTCAAACAAACTCAGCATTTTTTTTCAAACTCAGCATTTTTATTCATGGTGATTTGTTCACATACTTCCTTTTTTACCTTCTAATTTTTCTGGGGCCAGAATACTTCAAGTCCTCTAAACTCTAGCTTCTCCAACCGCTTCAGTTATCATTGGTTAAGAAGCAACCAGTCTTCACAATCTGCCTTTAACACAAGTTTCCTTGTTGACATAAATTCCCTTTTTCTTTCCATTCTGTATTCTTTCTCATCTAGTCTGTGAGATCCTTGATGCCCACACCCATAGTCTCAGGTCCCGTTTTATCTCTAGCACCTAGGGCAAAATCTGTCTTAGAGCTGGGGTTACACAAAGTGCTAATTTCAGAGGGAGTTGGAGCTTAGGTTCATAATCTCATCAGATCTCTGCCAATCTTCAAAATTGAATAATTTTCTCGTTCTTGTCCAAAGCATTGTATAAAGAATTACAAAGCATTTCTTTCCAATACAATCGCCACTTCCAAGTCCTTTCTAAGTAGAAATTCTAGAGCCATCACAAAATAACAGGTGCCTATAGAAGGAAATGGCAACCCACTCCAGTGTTCTTGCCTGGAGAATCCCGGGGACACAGGAGCCTGGTGGGCTGCTGTCTATGGGGTCGCACAGAGTCGGACACGACTGAAGCGACTTAGCAGCAGCAGCAGCAGCATTAGACCCCCAGTTCTGCCTTGACTCCATCCATCCATCCATCCATCTGTTTATTAAGTGCATCAGAAGCTGTTAGCACTGTGCCGCAGTAAGAACATGGCACAATAATAGCACAGTGAACATGCGGATCATGTCTTTTATGGACCACATTCTAGTGGAGGAAACTAAGAGGCAATATAGAGTGTGCAGTGCCTGTGATGGGAGGCTGTAGGGAGGATGTATCCCTCAGTGTGGTGGTCAGAGGAGACAAGTAAGCTGCTTGTCAATGAGAAGGGAGTTTCAAGATTGACAGTTGAGTGAACACAGTCTCTTCCAGGTGACAGCAGCACATACAATGCCCAGGGGCAAAGAAGAGTTTATAAATCTGTGAACTGAGTTCTCTGACATGGCCTCATCGGGACAAATGAGGCAGTGTCTTAGGTGCCTCCCCAAACAAGAGTTTTTTAAAATTTATTTTTATTTATGTATTTAAAAAAAATTATTGGAGTATAGGTGCTTTACAATGTTGTGTTAGCTTCTTTGGTACAACAAAGTGAAGCAGCTCTATATGTACACATATCCCGTCTTTTTTGGATTTCCTTCCCATTTAGGTCACCGCAGAGCATTGAGTAGAGTTCTTGGTGCTATGCCTGGTTTTCTGAAATTTTGATTTCATCTTCTCACCTCTACTTAAGCTGCCAGAGAGGTCCATTGCAGGGATCCTGGGTTCCCAAGCCCTAGGTGGTTCCTATATTTCTTCAACTGCCACACACCTGGGCTCATTGTCCATACCCACTTCAGACATCTGGTACAGTGTTCCCAGACCCATCTGAAGTCCTTAGTTTAGTGAAACCCTCCAAATTCAAGTACTATAGGCAAATACATCGGAGAAGGCAATGGCACCCCACTCCAGGACTCTTGCCTGGAAAATCCCATGGATGGAGGAGCCTGGTAGGCTGCAGTCCATGGCGTCACTAAGAGTCGGGCACGACTGAGCGACTTCACTTTCACTTTTCACTTTCACACCTTGGAGAAGGAAATGGCAACCCACTCCAGTATTCTTGCCTAGAGAATCCCAGGGACAGAGGAGCAATAGTGGGCTGCCGTCTATGGGGTTGCACAGAGTTGGACACGACTGAAGCGACTTAGCAGCAGCAGGCAAATACATGTTTTTGTTGTTGTATCAGGACCTGTTTACACACCAACCTAGATTTCCCCTCCCCGGTTCTCTGCTTGATGTGATTCAATCACTCCAGGAAGATGGTCTGGCAACAATCAAATTCTTATAAGCTGGAGGGTGGAGATTTCTCTCTTCCATGAAGGAAGGTATTTTGTGCTCTGTTGCTATCATATGTGGCCCTGTAACTGACACACCTGCACCCCTTGGAATTCTCTGTTGGCCAAGTGTAAAGGGAGCTGGTTCTCCATGGGGTGACTTGTTCATCAGTGGAAAAACCCTTCCTTCTCCCTTGCTGGGGGACTGTCTGGAGAGACCACCCTCTCGGGCAGACTCTGGCAAGATGGAGCCATCAATTGTGCTCTTAAGAAGTTGAGGCCAACTTGGGCAAGCATTTTCCTCTATTTGTTCTTCTTTCCAAGACTCACTCAGTTCCTGCCTCTTCCCTTACTCCTTCCAAGGACTCAAGCCTCAGGCTTCTCTCCCTGGGAACTTAGGCTAGCACCTTGCTGCTGATTTTGGTATTGAGGGATTTATACCTGTGGGAGGCTCCCAGAACCCTTCCATAAATAGAGCCTGAAATTCCCTATGTTCTTCTCCTGAGAAGTGAATGGGAGCATTATATTGTGGTTTCTGCTGACTACTTTTGAACAGGATAGTTTCAAACACTTTCGAAAAGATGGCTTGCATATCTGCTTTAAGTCAGAAGAGAGTATAACTACAAATGCCCAGAAAAGTCACTTGCCTTATATCTTGATATGTACATGTCAATGAATAATTATGGAGAAAGCTATCACCTTGCTTCCCAAAACCGATGCAGGCAAAGTTGTGCTGGACATTCTGAGCTGCTCTGAGGAAGATGATGAGAGTGGTCATGTTCAGTCCCACCCCTGCTCCGTTGGTTGCTCGGTTGCTCCTATAGGGTGGGGAGTTAGTTGAAGACAAAAGCCTGCACAACCACTCCTCTGACACACAGCCACACCAGCTCAGGGGTCTGGGACTGCTGGACTAAAATTGTTTGTAATTACCCATGGCTTAGCATCACATTTGGCAAGAAATAAAGGGAAATTGGAAGCTTTCAATTTGTCTCTGTCTCTAGGGGAAGGTAGCCCCCCTAGCATGGACCCTTCTCAAAAGGGAAGCAAGAGCTTTCCCAACAGCACATCGTGGTCGGCAGTCGCTAAGATGCCCACAGTGTGGCCCCACTTTGTGTCCCCCTGCGTTGAGTGTGGACCTCAGGATTTGCTTCTGGGATGAGATAGCACATCTGAGATTAGATTGCAAAAGTACTTCTACCCTAATGGCATTCTCTCTCTGACTTCTCTGCAGACTTGCCCTGATGAGCAGGGTGCTCTCAAGGAACTGAGGGTATCCCCTGATTAGCAGCCAAGGAGGAAGCGAGGGTTTTAAAAAAAGCCTGTAAGAAGCTGAATTTTACTGACAGCATGTGAATGAGTCTGGATGTGGATTATTCCCGGTTAAGCCTTCAAATGAACATGCCCCAGGTGTCACAAGATTGCAGTCTATTGAGAATCTTGAAGTAGAGGACCCAACCAAGTTGTGCCCAGTTTCTTGACCCACATAAATGTCAAGATCATAAACGTGCATGTTTTAAGCTTCTAAACTTGGGGGTAATTGGTTCTTCAGTGGTAGAGAAGGAGGACACACACTAAGGATCTCAAATGTTCAAGATAAAATAGCACAAAACTTCTAAGCAAGTAGATAAAAACCTGCATGAATGAGAGAAGGGATGGACATCCTGAAACAAGTCAGAGACAACTGGAGAACTACATAAAGAGATCATCCACATAAGGGCCAATGGTTTGAGGAGCACAGGATAGATGGTTTGATTTCTTGAGGGTAACCCTGGTGGTTTTATAAATTTATGAGAAAGGTTTTGCCTTTTGGGTCGACTTCCTATTATTTCACCTTTTAGTTTTTGTTTGATGGACCTGGTTTTTTTCTCATTTTAACTTAATCCTGTTTTGCTGTATGCCAAATGAAGCCTTTTATTAGATAATTGAACTAAATAATAAAATGTTTAAATTGTGAAACTTTCATGGTAAATTAAAAAAATTCCATGGAATTTTGAGAACTGAGTTTGATGTGGTTCTCTTCTCAGGTCTGGTTGGAAATCAAGAAAATGTACCATTTTGGCCATGTCTTTTTGATATGGTGTAATACAAGTGCAGAGCTCTGAAAAGAACTTGGTTTCTCTGGTGCCTGCATTCTATCACTCTATCTCCTTTTGGATGACTTGATGTCATTTGTATAAAAATACACAGTTGAAATAAACATTTCCCAGCCATGAGCCATGTGCTTCCTGAGGCTCTATTTCCCAGCAGGGAATTAAATTGCTTATTCTTCCTATTGATCTGAGACCTAGTGAGCAGGAAAAACAATTTAATCATTGGCATAAGAGAGGATTTCTTAACCTCAGAACTAGTAACATTTTGAACTAAATACTTCTTTTTTGGGGAGAGAGTATCCTCTGCATTGAAAGATGTTTAGTAGCATCTCTGACTTCTACCCACCAGATGCTAGTAATGCCTCCAGGTCGTGACAATCAAAAATGTATTTGAGGGGCAGAATCTCCTCCAGTTGAGAACCATGCAGGCAATATCACACTGTGAACAGTTTTCCTCCACTCTGATTGATTTAACAGCCAAGAAGAGCAATGACTAGATCTATTATTTATCACTTGTCTTGTTTATAAGTTTTTTGAGAATTCATATCTCCTTTTTAGGGGACAAGAGTAGTTTGTTTTACTGGTGTATCATACTGAATTAATGTTTGTATTTTAAACAAAACAACAATAAACAAAAATAACAAATACTGCTTTAGGAGGGAAGATATTTATATCTCTTCATAAAATGATATTTCAGTCTGTTTTCAAGGTTTCTAAGAATTCTGTGTTCTCCTGCTTGCTGTCTGGCTCCTGGGTTTGTTTGGAGCTGCTGTTGGCGGTGTTTAAGAAGTACATTCTGGAAAGTCTTATTTCATAAATCAGCTCCACTTAATTGAAATCATGGTTTGGAAGATAGCTTTCACATTACAGCTTTAAAAAATTATAGATTTTGTAAAAGAAAATTAAATCGTTTCTATTAGCAGTTAAGTAAACACATACATGTAAACAGAATTCAAAGGTTAGTACATTTTCCCCTAGTTTTTGGTTCTTGATTTAGCCCACTTTTTGGTTCGCAGAAACAATAGATACTATAACAATTTCTGCACATTCTGACTTTCCATGTGCAAATTTTCTAGTATAAGTCACATGAACTTAGTGACCTGAGGGAAAAATATTGTAGGATAATGGAAAATCGTGGGCTTCCACGTCACATGTACCTGAAATTCAGTCCTCAACTCCTCTGTCTATAAAATGAGGCAAGATTGTTTTTCATAGTGTTCTTGGGAGGACTCATTGGTGGACTAGCCTTTTCTAGGTCATCTCTGTCTTTGCCTTGCTTTTTGGGGGGTGATAAAAAATACATAATATGCTTACCCATTTTTAAGTAAACAGTGCATTATTGTTGACCATGTGTATAATATTGCACAGAATATCTCTAGAGTCTACTCATCTTGTGTGGCTGGAACTCCTTGAACAATAACTCTCACTTCCCATTCCCCCAGCCCCGGCAATCCCCATTCCATTCTCTGCTTCTCTGGGTTTAACCACTCAAGTACCTCATATAAGTGGAATTATACAGTGTTTGGCTTATTTCATTTAGCACAATGTCCTTAATGTTTGTCCATATTGTAGTATGTGTCAGAATTTCCTTCCATTTTATTTATTAAGTAGCATTTCATTTTATGTATATACTATACTTAGTCCATTCGTCCACTGATGGAAATTTGGGTTGATTCTATATCTTTTCTCTTGTGAGTAATGTTACTATGAATATGGAGGTTCAGATATCTCTTTGAGACCCTGATTTCAGTTCCTTTGGATAAATATGCAGCTTTAATCTACTTTTTGACTTCATAGTTTTCTGAACATAATTTTATCATAGAAATAGAATCTTCTCTAATGCTTTTAATGAAAGTTTGCATGCCCATCTACCCTCCATTTTAGGGGTAAAGAGCCTCTTGGTGAAAGTAAAGGAGGAGAGTGAAAAAGTTGGCTTAAAACTCAACATTCATTGAAACAAGTATACTATCAAGGGTGAAACAGATCACCAGCCCAGGTTGGATGCATGAGACAAGTGCTCAGGGCTGGTACACTGGGATGACCCAGAGGGATGGGATGGAGAGGGAGGCAGGAGGGGGGATCAGGATGGGGAACACATGTAAATTCATGGCTGATTCATGTTAATGTATGGCAAAAACCACTACAATATTGTCAAGTAATTAGCCTCCAATTAATAAAAATAAATGGAAAAAAAATAATAAAGTTAGAAAAAAACAAAACAAAAAAACTCAGCATTCGGAAAACTAAGATCATGCAATCTGGTCCACTTCCTCATGGCAAATAGATGGGGAAACAGTGGAAACAGTGACAGCCTTTATTTTGGGGGGCTCCAAAATCATTGCAGATGGTGACTGCAGCCATTAAGTTAAAAGACGCTTGCTCCTTGGAAGAAAAGTTATGACCAACCTAGATAGCATATTAAACAGCAGAGACATTACTTTGCCAACAAAGGTCCATCTAGTCAAAGCTTTGGTTTTTCCAGTGGTCATGTATAGATGTGAGAGTTGGACTATAAAGAAAACTGAGCGCCGAAGAATTGGTGCTTTTGAACTGTGGTGTTGGAGAAGTCTCTTGAGAGTCCCTTGGACTGCAAGGAGATCCAACCAGTCCATCCTAAAGGAGATCAATCCTGGATGTTCATTGGAAGGACTGATGTTGAAGCTGAAACTCCAATACTTGGGCCAACCTGATGTGAAAAACTGACTCATTTGAAAAGACCTGATGCTGGGAAAGATTGAGGGCGGGAGGAGAAGGGGATGACAGAGGATGAGATGGTTGGATGGCATCACCAACTCAATGGACATGAGTTTAAGTAAGCTGTGGGAGTTGGAGATGGACAGGGAGGCCTGGAATGCTGCAGTCCTTGGGGTTTCAAAGTGTCAGACATTACTGAACGATTGAACTGAACTGAACTACCCCTACTGGTATGAGAGTGACCTGAGGTCAGGGACTGTGTCACCCTCATCTTTGTGTCCCCAGCAGCTAACCAGTGCTCAGTAAAAAAATGTTGCATGCCTCACAAGATGGACCAACAAATGACTCAACTTCTAAATGTAAGTGAAGATCTTCATAGAGAGGAGACCCTCAATAAACATAAGGTCTTCTTCTACAAGGGCTTGTAACAAACACAACGCATAAACATCCTTCCATAATGTGTTCTAGGCAACAGAGAATGTTCTGTGTCTGAATATGTGGTGTTGAAACAGCAAAACATATTTTGATAGAGAGGACTATGTCTGTTTAAAGGATACATGATGATTGCATTTTCTTCTAAGAATTTCAACAGTATAATAAACAAGGGAGAATCACATAGACACCAATATTTAGTTAAAAGAAGACAGACCACACATTGAACTGGGCTATGGCTTTCTAATGCAAGAGGAAATTCCTAGGAGCACCTTTTAGACAGAAAACAATGTTGGGGATTGAGCTCCCACATTTGACTTCCTAGCAGTGGCATCAGGGGAGGTCTGTATCTCCTCCTCATTCCTTCATTCACCCATGTGCTACATGAATTTTTATCTGGCACTGCCCACACATTTTTTCCCAGTCTCTGTGCTTTCATAAAATTAAATATCAGTGGGACATGAGCCATGTCCAGAAGACTTCCAGAAAGTCATATGAAAAAGGAATTTCTTCTTCAAATAAAATCACATGTCTTTGAATAAAATAATCATCTCTGAAAATGTTGGTGTGCATCATGCACACTATTGTATTCAGTTTTCTCTTCCTTTCATTGTTTTATGTAACGTGGCACTGCTTGGAATACGATTGGATGCTCTTCCACTCTGGGATTGATTTCAAATGTTTTAGCTTGTCCTGAATTAGCTGTGGCTTCTAACACATGCAATTAAAAGACAACAGGCCTGGTCTCTATCTGACCAGAAGCATGACACAGACAAACAATCCTTTGCAAATTATAGCCTTGAGACCAGGAATCTGCGCTGGCCTTTGCTGATGGTGTGGAGATTGTGCAGAAGTCTGCCATGGGTGCCTCATGGGGAACTGATGCTGATACATTTTGTGACAAAGGGGACATCCTTATAATAAAAAATACTTTACAAGGGACACAGACTTACAGAGTGGTTTTCTTGGCTCATCTGATGGTCATGGTGTTCTTAGGAAGTAGGTTCAAGCCTCACAGTGGTTATGTGATCAAGCCATACTTGTCAGTATAAAGTGTTTGAGTAACTGGCCCCAGATCACCCTCCGGAAGGGTAGCCTGTTTGTGATGAAAATAAAGACTTTGAATTCAACAGGCCTCACGTCCAAATTCCTGATTAAGTGCTCACTAGCTCTGTAACTCTGCTCTTTCTTAGTCTCTCTCAGCTTAAATTTCTTCCTCTACAAGTTTGGAATATAATAGTTAACATGCAGTGTTGTTCTGAGCTTGAAATTAAATAATGTCCATAAGGTGCCTGCTGCCAATGGAAACTTAAGAGAGTTGGTTTTCTTCTGCTGGTATAGGATGGAGCCAGAACCTGGCCCCACGTCATCATCATTTCTCCTGTGAAGCATTTTCTCAGATGAGGCCACCAGTACAGACTATTCCACTTCAGTTGTAGGACATTTTTTTTAGTGAAGTATTGTCTATTCAAGAAAAATGTCTACTTAGATCTTCTGCCCACTTTTTAATCAGGTTTCCTTTTTGTTGATGTTATGAGTTGTATGAGCTGTGTATGCATTTTGGATACTAACCCCTTATCAATCATATCATTTGTGAATATTTTCTCCTATTCTCCAGGTTATCTTTTAATTTTGTTGATGGTTTCCATTGGTGTGCAAAATCTTTGAAGTTTAATTAGACCTCATTTGTTTGTTTTTGCTTTTATTTCTTTTGCCTTAGGAGACAGATCCAAAAAATATTGCTTTGATGTATGTCTAAAGAATGTTCTGACTATGCTCACTTCTAGTAGTTTAATGGTTTAGGTCTTACATTTAGCTTATTTCTGTAAATGGTTTGAAGAAGTAGAAAATCTCATTCTTTTACAGGTAGCTGTCCACTTTTCCCAACATCACTTATGGCATCTAATTTTTTGTAGTATTCTCTTATGATTTTTTTTTTTTTGGTATCTCTGTAATATTGGTGGTTGGGGTGTGGGCTCAGAATGGGTTGATTTGTATATAAGAGATATTCTATCCAGGATTCCCACTGGACAGAAACTAGGTCACCTTGCCAATGTCAAGATGGGTCTTCTTCAGAACTCAAATCCTTAGAGGCACATACCAGCTAGGTGTTTTTGGCAACACACTTGGCTGAATTTAGGGTTTCCATTTGGGGTTAGATGAGGAGCCCAAATCTTAGAGGGTCCATCTGATGAGGGAGGCTCAACCAAGCAGCAAAGTTGGGGCTTAGTGGCAGGTTCTGACTCTTTGTAGCTAATTGGGGTTTGGATCAATGAAACGATCTGTATAAAATACAGCACATGCAATGCAGTTCCAGAAGCTTTTGTGTGCTTGCTTTATAAAGGCATTGAGTTACTTTTTGAAACTGAGATTTTTGTCTGGAAGTTTTTCATGACTATTAATTCAGAGCTTCCTTTTAATTCCCTGCCCCCATCCCTGTTTAAAGCAGAAGAATGATAATAAGATCTCAATGATAAACATTTAAAAAATTATTCGATATAAACCCAAATAATCCAAAAAAATGCTCAAGAAAAATGGAGCGTTTTTTTCCTCTTCATTTAACATTCATAATATCTGGAGCTATACCTTTAAGTCTTCAGATTGGATTCTTTCCATAGTGTAGATGGGGTACTTGATATGCAGTTTCAAAAAAACTGTGTTCTTTCCCCACATACACATAGTCAAAATGTTCATCGGCATATTCAAGGCAGCTGCAAAAGTCTTCTCAAAGTGACACAAAATGAAGGACTATTGAAATCTAAAGTAGTCATCTCATTGGGGCATGATACAAAGGAAAGATTAAAATGTAAAATTCGGGATTAAGCTCCTTGTGTTTATCAAAATTTTCCAGATAATCATTTAAAAAGATAATTAAAAAAATATACTTGACAATTTTATAATTAAAAAGTTTAAAATAAAATTTTTGACCAGGCTGATAGAAAATCTCTGAATCAAATTTGACTTTTACATTGTGTCTTCTCTAAAGCTTTCAAGTAACACATGAAATATTTAAATATTTAGTAATATTCACCACACTTCTACCTGAAAACTCAGAGCAGGCACTTGCTTTATTCTCTGACCCTGGAAAACTCTTCCTTCATTCTCACTCCAGACATGCTTTTCTCCTGACCTCTGTTAGAACCTGACGTTGCCTCTCTTCCTTTGTTTACCTTTTCTCCAAGCAACAGACATTTATTGAGCACCTATAATATACCATTCCCTAATTAGATCGGGTATTGGGGACACAACATTAAACAAAGCAAGAAGTTCCTGACCTCAAATAATTTAAACAAGAGAATGATAATTCTTCAAGTAGTTTCAATCTATTCAGTCAGGGTCAGTGAGAGGAAAGCACAGTTGCAATGGGAATGATACAGGGGGATCATCTGCTGTGGACTTCTGGAAATCCAAGTTACTGGTCATCAGTGGTCAATGACTTAATATACTCTTATCAGAGGAAGCCCTGGTCTTTTGTGCAATACTTGAGAAGAAAGACTCTTAACTACTGGGCATGATAAGGAAATGTGTATCTCTAGTTTCCTGGCACCCATCCTACCAACATGAAGGGAGCCAGCCTTATGACGAAGTCTACTCTGCAAGAGATTGATGAGAGATGACACTGCCAAGCTGCTTCTCAGCCCTTGACAAGCCAACCCTAACTTTGAACTTTTCAGCTACATGAGCCAATAAATGTCTTTTGTTGTTTAATCTAAGTTGGTTTTTCTCAGTTGTTGTAATTGACAGCTTCCTAACTGACTCATTAGAAGGGTTGGTAAAATGGAAAGAAAATTCTAGTGATAGTGAACAAATGTGACAAGAGAATGTGAGGCACTTAGCATGTGGTCTTCCCTGGAGAATCCCATGGGCTGAAGAGCCTGGAGGGCTACAGTCCATGGGGTCGCAAAGAGTTGGATACCACTGAGTAACTAATCGTTTCCTTACCAAGGGCTTCCCTGGTGGCGCAGATGGTAAGGAATCTGCCTGCAATGTGGGAGACCCAGGTTTAATCCCTAGGTGGGGAAGATGCCCTGGAGGAGGAAATGGCAACCCACTCCAGTATTCTTGCCTGGAGAATCCCATGGACCAAGGACCCTGGCAGGCTACAGTCCATGGGGTTGCAAAGAGTTGGACACAACTGAATGACTAACCCTTACTTTACCTTGCCTAGCATGACTAGTAGTGAATTGGGAGAGTGGGAGCAGTAAAAGGAGAAAAGATTGGAGGCTTGTAAAGGACCCTGCTGGCCATTTCACCCCCAGAGAAGTGGGGACCCACTCGGGGCTTATTCGGAAGAGTGATATAATGAGATTGCCTTGCAGGAGAATCACTTTGCCTGAGGAGGATTAGAGAGGGGTAAGATTGGAGAGAAGGGAACTGGTCATAGGGTTGTTTCAACAAATAAAAAATTCTCAAGCATTTTGGTCTTAGGACCCCTTTGCCCTCAAACATGATTGAGGTCTCCTCATAAAGCTTTTGTTTTAATGGGTTTTATCTAGCAATATTTGCCATATTAGAATTTTTAAATATTTATTTAATTCATTAAAGATAACAATGATTAATCTATTACATATTGACATAGCACATTTTAATGAAACAAGACTATATTTTCAAAAACCAAAAAAAACTCGAAAAAAAAATATGGTATCGTTTTACTTTTTTTTCAAATCTCCTTACTGTTTGGTCTAATGGAAAACAGATGGAGACTCATCTGCTCTCACAGTCAGCGTGTTGCAAGTGTTTTTTGGTTGAAATAAACAAAGAAAATCCAACTTACAGAGATATGCAGTTGAAAAGGAGAGGGGTATTTTTACAGTCTTTTCAAATAATTGTGCATATATATTCCTTGATATTATACCAAAGTCAACACATGGTTGTTACTTATTGACTTTGGTGTCATATCAAAGAATAATATACATAAAAAAGAGGGAAAAACAGGAAGATGCCATGTTATAGAAGGCAAGGAATGCAAGGAAGTGCTTCAAGAAGGAAGTAGCCAGTGGGGGTGCAGAATGCAGATAGTTAAAGACAAGAATCAATGTGTCTGTTGAGTTTGGAGCATGGATTTGCTGCAGGTGATGTTCATAGAAGATGGTGGAGGGAAATACAGAAGTCAGGATTCTTCTTCCTTCCCTCCCTTCCACCTTCCATACCTTCCAGTGTCTTTATTGACCACTTGCTGTGTGTCAGGTATGTATATGGAATACTGTCCTCACTTCCATGATGATTATAGTTAGTATTGCGGGGATGGCAGAAAATAATCACGTAAATCAGTGTATGTGTTTATGATCCCGTGACCATCCTCAAATAAACGGTAAGGAACAGAAGACAAATTCACATTTTCTTATGTCCAATGATAAGAGCTAAAGTTCTCTAAGAGCCCAGAAAATTGTCATAACTCATTTGGTATCAAAAAAGAATGGCAATATGCTCTACTGTCCTCTTTTTTTTCCCACTTGATTTACTTTTTTAATTGAAGGATAATTGCTTTACAAAATTTTGTTATTTTCTGTAAAACTACTGTCCTCTTAAAATCTGAACACTTCTGAACTCCTAACAAGTCTACAAAGATTTTAGGTAAAGAGATCATAGACCTGTATTGGCTCATTTTTACAGAAACATTAGGTAACTTCTGCACAATCACATAGCCACACCAGGCTACCACACCAAACTAATTGCCTATAGGGATATCCAATATCAGAATAACTATTACATTTGTCCATCCATGCATGTATCCATCTATACATCCATTTATCCATCCATCTATTGATCTACCTATGCATCCATCATGCATGCATCCCATCCATTCAGTCATCCATCTAGTCATGAATCCCTTCATCTATTCATCCATCCATCCATCTATCTCAAAACATTTACTTGAGACTCCACTATATCCCAGGCTGAAAGACCATTGTCTAGTTTAAAGTTACCAGAGAAGAGATGATAATTTTTTCTAACAAACAGGGGCTGCTGAAATTACTATTTCTGTAGATGTTATATAGAGGGTCTGGGAACTCAAGGGGTAATTTAAATGCTTAGCTGAGCTCTGGCCTTGTAAGATATTGATCAACAGGGTCCTTCTCTCACCATTTACTCAAGTGCAAGGACCAATATCATCCCTTAAATCATTTGTATTGTCCCTGTGAGGCCTCTTTTAGTGTTTGGATACTGCGGTCTCTCAAAAATAAGTGACAGGGTGGAATTTGA
Source organism: Cervus elaphus (assembly GCF_910594005.1). Classification (NCBI taxonomy): domain Eukaryota; kingdom Metazoa; phylum Chordata; class Mammalia; order Artiodactyla; family Cervidae; genus Cervus; species Cervus elaphus. The sequence goes on from NC_057830.1 coordinate 22,021,403, forward strand.
TAATCGATTTGTTTTGCTGCAGGAGACAGCAGGATAAAAACAGAGCAGTACAAATGCATTTTATGTGGCAGCCTCCAAAAGAATTACTGCAATATTTTCTGAAAAAAACGAGTAAGAGAGGATGCCTTAGAATTTCATTAGAAAAAACTACTCTCAATGAGAAAGGAGAAGCTATGGGAAATGAAAATATAAAAATAATACAACTAAGTGAATATTTTTGCAGTTGTGAGAGATCCATGAGAAAAGGTATATTTCAGAATCAGAGGAGGAGGAACAAGATGGTGGAGGAGTAGGTGGATGTAGAATACATCTCTCTCCATGGATACATCAGGAATACACCTTCAGACACAGAAGTGCATGCAGAACAGCTGAGAGCAGACAGGAGTACCTGACCAGCAGAAAAGAATGTATAGACCCACACAAAACTTGCTAGAACAAAGAAACAAGGGGGGAAAATGGAAGTGTTAGTGGGACTGGACCTGCCCTCGGCAGGTGGGGGAACTGAGGCAGGGGTCATATTCTCACACTGGGGCAATTGTCTGAGTCGGAGGAGAAATATTAAAGGCTGAGAGGGGAACAGTTGATCTGTGGCATCCTAAATGGAATGAGAATCAGACAACCCTTGCTGCAGCCATACATACCCTAGACGGGACAGTGGTTGGGAGCTGGAGTTTAGGGACTGTGGAGCAATCCCAGGGCCAGGGCTGCTGTTGACTGCGGAGAGATGGATAGAGGGGATGTGAAGGAGGAGACTGTGGTGGGGAATGTCTGTGGAGGAAATCTCCAGCAGCCATGGAAGCAAGGCGGTATTGCTGAGTCACGCGTGGGGGTGGAGCCATCACCATAGCCTCTCTCCCTCCGCATGCCAGCATCAGCAGCTGAGCAAGAGAAAGGCTGGCCCACCAAATGCCTGACACAGTGAACTACAGAGTAGAACCCCAGGCGGGGGGCCCCTCTATGTGCCTGATGCACCAAAGAACAGAGAAGGACCCCAGGCAAGGAAGCCCTCTAAGTGCCTGACCGGGTGGAGCGATGGAGAAAGACTGGCCAAAGAGGCCTTCTGATCGCCAGCTACAAGAGGCTTGATAAAAGACTCTGATAGGGCCATGACTCCAGCGGTGGAGGCAGTCCATGTCCCTGCACACTTGGCACCGCCAGGGCCCCCGCAAGCCCAACAGCTGTGCTACCTTCATGCTCAGCTCTCACTGGGGCAGAGCTGCTACAGGCAAAAAGAGTGTTGCATCTATACGCACAGGGTCACTTTGGTCGTGTCCGACTCATTGGGACCCTGTGGACCATGGCCTGCCAGGCTTCTCTGTCAGAGAGGGGGCTTCTCCAGGCAAGAATACTGGAGCGTATTGGCCAATACTGGTTTCTATACCCTTCTAGAGCACTATATTTCTTGCTGTCCTAGCCACCAATTCCCGAGTACCTGGTGCTGCCAGAACCCCTGTGACCCAAGCAGCTGCTCCGCCTCCACACCTGGCCCTCCCAGGGGCAAACCCAAGTCCTCCAGGGCAGCCTCAGGAGCAAACCCCAGTGGATGACCCACATGCAGAGGTGGAAATAAAATCTCAATTGAAACCAAGGGGCAGTGTGACTAAAGAAGAAGTCTCCAAACCCTCTCACCAACTGTACAGCTGTAGATTAAATCCACACGATCAACTAGGCAGACTCTGTGTCTGTGGAATATATAAAAGGTCACTGAGAGCTCCCACAAAAGAAGACACACAAATTCTGATAGCCCTGAACATTGAAGGCAAGAACACACAGGAGTAGAACCAGATTAAAATCTGAGCTGCCCTCACAGCAGGTCCAGAGATCATCACAGTGTTAGAGGGCTTCTTAGGGAGGTGAAATGGACTGTGACTCCCAGTGAAGGAAAGGACTCTGACAGCAGTGATTCAAGAAAAACATTTATTATTCTTATGTTTTGAGGTGTTCTGGAGATTCTCTTGGCTTTTTTTTTTTTCCGTTCCCCCCCCCCCCCCGCCCCCGTTGTAGTTGTTGATTTTATTGGCACTATGAAATCTAACTAAGCTTTTGGGCTTTTTTTTTTCTCAGTCACATTTTTTATTGTTGTTACAAACCTCTGCTTTCATATCAGAGTTTGTAGTTCTGGGGAGGTTTTTTTTTTTTTTTTTGTCTTTTTAATTTCAATTTTTTAAACCTATTATTATTTTTCTACATTTATTCCTTTGTTTTTCCTACTGTTCTTTTCCCCTTGCAGTTACTCTTTAATATATATAAATCCTATTTATCTACTTCTATTTAACTTTGCATATCTAATCTCTCTTTCTTTTTTTCCTTTCCTTTAGTCTCAACATATTTGTTAGTTTTATTTTCAGTGCTTTATACACAATTTGGCATCTTGCTTTAGTTAGCTTTGTTCTGGTAGACATAATTTTTGGTTCCCTTTGTTTGCCAGGTCGATCTATTTTACTTTATTTTTGTTGGACTGTTTCAATTTTGCTTATGGGTGTATATGTATATGTGTATATTCAGTCATGATTTTATTGTCGTTATAAACCTCTGCCTCTACCTCTATGTTGGGCCATTGCAGTTCTGTGAAATTTTCCTTTTTTTCCTTTTCTCTTCTTCTGTTATTTTTTCCTCTATTTTATAATTTCAATTTTTAATTTTCTTAAACATATTATTTTTTCCTACATTTATTCTTTTGTTTGCCAATCCTACTGTTCTTTCCCCCTTGCAGTTAATCTTCAATGTATATAAATCTTCTTCATCTACCTCTATTTAACTTTGCATAGCTATTCTTTCTTTCTTTCCTTTCCTCTTAACATATTTATTAGTTTTATTTTCATTGCTTTATTTCCCAATTGACACCTTGCTTTAGTTTTGTTTTCCAGTTTGTGCTTTGGTTAGTTTTGTTCTGGTAGGTATAATTTTAGTTTTCCTTTGTTCCCTGGGTCAAGTTAGTGTATTTTATTTTTGTTGAACTGTTTTGACTTTGCTCCTGGGTGTGTGTATATATATATATATATGTACGTTCTATTATTTTAATTGTTATTTGCCTGATTTTGTAATTGCCATTTGTCTGGGGTTCATCTTTGGTTTCTCATTTTTGGATATTTGTTTTAATCTCACTTAATGCTGTAACAAACCACTTGTGGAATCTCTGTTCCTGACAAGAGATCAAGCCCTGACCTTTGGAGTGGAAACACTAACTCCAACCCTAGACTACCAGAGAACTAACCTTATGGAGTATCAAATAGTGAGAACTCACATAAAAGAAACCACTTGAATATAAGAGCTGGCATCACGCAACCACCAGTAGCACCCTGTGCAGGATGCTTCATCTAAACAACAAACAAAACAAAAATATAAACCCAGTCATCAGCGCACAGGATTACCATCTCACTCAGTCTTGCCCATCAGAGGAAAAACAAACAAACAAAAATTCACCACAAATTTCACCCTAAAAGAAGCTTACACAAACCACTGGACCAAACTTAGAGGGCAGAAACCAAAAGGAAAAAAGAATTCAACCTTGAAGCTTTGGAAAAGGAGACCACAAATGCAGTAAGTTAAAAAAAAATAATGAAAATGCAGAGAAATGCTACACAAATCAAGGAACAAACTAGAAACACAGAAGTCCAAATAAATGAAGGGGAAATAGGCAAGCTACCTGAAAAAGAATTCAGGAAAATGATAGTAAAGATGATCAAAAACCTTGAAAACAGAATGGAGAAAATGCAAGAATCAAGTAACAAATATCTAGAAGAATTAAAGAATAAACATGCAGAGACAAACAGCACAATTACTGGAATTAAAAATACTCTAGAAGGAATCAATAGCAGAATATCTGAAGCAGAAGGACAAATCAGTGAGCTGGAAGATAAAATGGTGGAAATAACTTCTGAAGAGCAGAATAAAGTAAAAAGAATGAAAAGAACTGAGGATAGTCTTACCGACCTCTGGGACAATATCAAATGCACAAATATTTGAATAATAGGGGTCCCAGAAGAAGAAGAGAAAAAGAAAGGGTATGAGAAAATTTTTGAAGAGATTATGGTTGAAAATTTCCCCAACATGGAAAAGGAAATAGTCAATCAAGTCCAAGAGGCATGAAGAGTCCCATACAGGATAAACTCAAGGAGAAACATGCTAAGACATGCTAATCAAACTAACAAAGACTAAACAGAAAGAAAGACTATTAAAAGCAGCAATTGAAAAGCAACAAGTAACATACAAGGGAAACCCCATATGTTTAACAACTGATCTTTCATCAGAAATGCTGCAGGCCAAAAGGGAATGGCAGGATATATTTAAAATACTGAAAGGGAAAAATCTATATCCAAGATTACTGTACCTGGCAAGGATCTCATTCAAAATTGATGGAGAAAGAAAAAGATTTTCAGACAAGCAAGGGGTAACAGAATTCAGTACCACCAAACCAGTTTTACAGCAAATGTTAAAGGGAGGTATATAGTCAAGAAATACAACAGAAGAAAAAATATCTACAAAATTAACCCCAAACAATTAAGAAAATTGCAATAGGAACATATATATCAATAATTACTTTAAATGGATCAAATGCTCCAACCAAAAGACACAGACTAGCTGAATGGATACAAAAACAAGACCCTTATATATGTTGTCTACAAAAAACCTACTTTAGATCTGAAGACACATATAGACTGAAAGTGAGAGGATGGAAAAATACACTCCATGAAAATGGGAAGCAAAAGAAAGCTGGAGTAGTAATCCTCATATCAGACAAAATAGACCTTGAAATAAAGAAGATTACAAGAGATAAGGAAGGACACTACATAATGATCAAGGGATCAATCCAAGAGGAAGACACGAGAATTGTAAATATGTAGGCACCCAACATGGGAGCATCTTAATACAAAAGACAAACAGTAACAGACATTAAAGGAGAAATTGACAGTAACACAGTAATAGTAGGAGACTTTAACACCCTACTCACACCAATGGACAGATCATCAAAACAGAAAATTAATAAGGAAACACAAGTCTTAAATGATACATTAGATGAGATGGATCTCATTGATACTTTCAGGACATTCCACCCAAATGCAGAAGAATATACCTTCTCAAGTGCACATGGAACATTCTCCAGGATACGTCACTTCTTGGGTCACAAATCAAACCTCAGTAAATTTAATAAAATTGAAATCAGATCGAGCATCTTCTCCAACAACAATGCTATGACGGGAGATATCAATTACAAGAAAAAAACTGTAAGAAACACAAACACATGGAGATTAAACAACATGTTTCTAAATAACCAACAGGTTACTGAAGAAATCAAAAGGGAAAACAAAAAAATTCTAGAAACAAATGACAATGAAAACATGACAACTCAAAACCTATGGGATGCAGCAAGAGCAGTTTTTTTTTTTCATTTATTTTTATTAGTTGGAGTCTAACTACTTTACAACATTGCAGTGGGTCTTGTCATACATTGACATGAATCAGCCATGGATTTACATATATTCCCCATCCCGATCCCCCCTGCCACCTCCCTCTCTACCCAATCCCTCTGAGTCTTCCCAGTGCACCAGGCCCGAGCACTTGTCTCATGCACCCAACCTGGGCTGGTAATCTGTTTCACTATAGATAATATACATGTTTCAATGCTGTTCTCTCAAAACCTCCCACCCTCGCCTTCTCCCACAGAGTCCAAAAGTCTGTTCTGTACGTCTGTGTCTCTTTTTCTGTTTTGCATATAGGGTTATCATTACCATCTTTCTAAATTCCGTATATATGTGTTAGTATGCTGTAATGTTCTTTATCTTTCTGGCTTACTTCACTCTGTATAATAGGCTCCAGTTTCATCCATCTCATTAGAACTGATTCAAATGTATTCTTTTTAATGGCTGAGTAATATTCCATGGTGTATATGTACCACAGCGTCCTTATCCATTAGTCTGCTGATGGGCATCTAGGTTGCTTCCATGTCCTGGCTATTATAAACAGTGCTGCGATGAACATTGGGGTGCACGTGTCTCTTTCAGATCTGGTTTCCTCGGTGTGTATACCCAGAAGTAGGATTGCTGGGTCATATGGCAGTTCTAGTTCCAGATTTTTAAGAAATCTCCACACTGTTCTCCATAGCGGCTGTACTAGTTTGCATTCCCTCCAACAGTGTAAGAGGGTTCCCTTGTCTCCACACCCTCTCCAGCATTTATTGCTTGTAGACTTTTGGATAGCAGCCATCGTGATTGGTGTGTAATGGTACTTCACTGTGGTTTTGATTTGCATTTCTCTGAGAATGAGTGATGTTGAGCATCTTTTCATGTGTTTGTTAGCCATCTGTATGTCTTCTTTGGAGAAATGTCTGTTTAGTTCTTTGGCCCATTTTTTGATTGGGTCATTTATTTTTCTGGAATTGAGCTGCAGAGCAGTTTTAAGAGGGAAGTTAACAGCAATACAATCCTACCTCAAGAAACAAGAAAAACATTGAATAGACAACCTAACTTTACAACTAAAACAACTGGAAGAAGAATAACAAAAAAAACCCCTCAATGTTAGTAGAAGGAAAGAAATCATAAAGATCTGAGCAGAAATAAATGAAAAAGAAACAAAAGAAACAATAGTAAAGATGAATAAAACCAAAAGCTGGTTCTTTGAGAAGATGAACAAAACTGACAAACCTTTAGCCAGACTCAACAAGAAAAAAAGAGAGAAGAATCAAATAAACAAATTAGAAATGAAAAAGGAGAGGTTACAACAGAGAATGCAGAAATGCAAAGGATTATAAGAGACTATTATGAACAACTCTATGGCAATAAAACGGATAACCTGGAAGAAATGGACAGATTCTTAGAAAAGTTCAATCTTCCAAGACTGAACCAGGAAGAAATAGAGATTATGAACAACCTAATTACAAGCACTGAAATTGAACTTATGATAAAAAATCTCCCCGAAACAAAAGCCCAGGACCAGATGGCTTCACAGGAGAATTCTATCAAACATTTAGAGAAGAGGTAATACCTATACTTCTAAAACTCTTTCAAAAAATTGCAGAGGAAGAAACACTTCCAACCTCATTCTACGAAGTCACCATCACCCTGATATCAATACCAGACAAAGACAACACAAAAAAGAAAACTACAGGCCAATATTACTGATGAATATAGAGGCAAAAATCCTCAACGAAATTTTAGCAAACAGAATTCAGCAATACATCAAAAAGCTCATACACCATGATCAAGTTGGGTTTATTCCAGGAATGCAAGGATTCTTCAATATACACAAATCAATCAATGTGATACACAGTATCAACAAATTGAAAGGTAAAAACTGTATGATCATCTCAATAGATGCAGAAAAAGCCTTTGACAAAATTCAGCTTCCATTTATGATTAAAACTCTTCAAAAAATGTGCATGGAAGGAACCTACCTCAACATAGTAAAGGTCATTTATGAAAAGCCTACAGCAAACATTATTTTAAATGTTGATAAACAGAAAGCATGCCCCCTAAGATCAGGAACAAGACAAGGGCGTCCACTTTCCTCACTGTTATTCAACATAGTTCTGGAAGTCCTAGTTACAGCAATCACAGAAGAAAAACAAATTAAAGGAATCCAGATTGGAAAAGAAGTAGTAAATCTCTCACTGTTTGCAGATGACATGATACTGTACACAGAAAACCCTAAAGATAGTATAAGAAAATTACTAGAGCTAATCAGTGAATTTAGCAAAGTCACAAGATACAAAATCAATACACAGAAATCACTTGCATTTCTATATACTAACAATGAAAAATCAGAAAGAGAAATTAAGGAATCAACCCCATTCACCATTGCAACAAAAAGAATTAAATATCTAGGAATAAACTTACCTAAGGAGCTGAAAGAACTGTCCACAGAAAATTAAAAGGCACTGATGAAAGAAATCAAAGATGACATAAACAGATGGAGAGATATTCCATGTTCCTGGCTAGGAAGAATCAATAGTGTGAAAATGACTATACTACCAAATGCAGTTTGCAGATTCAATGTGATCCCTATCAAATTACCAATGGCATTTTTCACAGAACTAGAACAAAAAATTTCATAATTCATATGGAAACACAAAAGTCCCTGAATAACTAAAATGGTCTTGAGAAAGAAGAATGGAGCTGGAGGAATCAACCTTCCTGGCTTCAGATTGTACTACAAAGCTATGGTCATCAAGACAGTATGGTACTGGCACAAAAACAGAAATATAGACCAATGGAACAAGATAGAAAGCCCAGGAATAAACCCATGCACCTATGGGTACCTTATTTTTGACAAAGGAGGCAAAAATATACAATGGGGCAAAGACAGCCTCTTCAATAAATGGTGCTGGGAAAACTGAACAGCTACATGTAAAAGAATGAAATTAGAACTCTTCCTAACACCATACACAAAGATAAACTCAAAATGGATTAAATACATAAATGTAAGACTAGAAACTATAAAACTATTAGAGGAAAACATAGGCAGAACACTTGATGACATAAATCAAAGCAAGATCCTCTATGACCCACCTCCTAGAGTAATGGAAATAAAAACAAAAGTAAACAAGTGGGACCTGATTAAGCTTAAAAGCTTTCGCACAGCAAAGGAACCTATAAGCTAGGTGAAAAGACAACCCTCCGAGTGGGAGAAAATAATAGCAAATGAAACAACTGACAAAGGATTAATTTCCAAAATATACAAGCAGCTCATGCAACTCAATACCAGGTAAACAAACAACCCAATCAACAAGTGGGAAAAAGACCTAAACAGACATTTCTCCAAAGAAGACACACAGATGGCTAACAAACACATGAAAAGGTGCTCAACATTGCTCATTATTAGAGAAATGCAAATCAACACCATAATGAGATATCACCTTACACCAGTCAGAATGACCATCATCAAAAAGTCTACAAACAGTAAATGCTGGAGAGGGTGTGGAGAAAAGGGAATGCTCTTGCATTATTGGTGGGAATATAAATTGATACAGCCACTATGGAAGACAGCATGGAGATTCCTTAAAAAACTATAAATAAAACCACCATATGACCCAGCAATCCCACTCCTAGGCATATACCCTGAGGAAACCAGGGTTGAAAAAGACACATGTTTCCCATTGTTCTTTCAGCACTATTTACAGTAGCCAGAACATGGAAGCAACCTAGATGTCCATTGACAGAAGAATGGATAAAGAAGTTGTGGTACATATACACAATGGAATATTACTCAGCCATAAAAGGAATGCATTTGAGTCAGTTCTAATGAAGTGGATGAACCTAGAACCCATTATACAGAGTGAAGTGGGTCAGAAAGAGAAAGATAAATATCATATTCTAACACACATGTATGGAATCTAGAAAAATGGTACTGAAGAATTTATTCACAGGGCAGCAATGGAGAGATAGACATAGGGAATAGACTTAAGGACATGGGGAGAGTGGAGGAGAGGGTGAGATGTATGGAAAGAGTAACATGGAAACTTACATTACCATATGCCAAATTGATAGCCAAGGGGAATTTGCTGTATGTCTCAGGAAACTCAAACAAGGGCTCTGTATCAACCTAGATGGGTGGGATGTGGGGGGAGATGGGAGGGAGGTTCAAAAGGGAGGGGATACATGTTTACCTATGGCTGATTTATATTGAGGTTTGACAGAAAACAACAAAATTCTGTAAAGCAATTATCATTCAATTAAAAAAAAAAAAGAATCCGAGAGCTCACAGTGAGCTAATGGTCTTCTGGAATAACATCAGAAGAAGTGACTACCTCACTCGGCGCTGAGAAATACATCCCCGAATGGGCCAGTAGATGAGGACACTTAGCATGCAGAGATGGGGAGCAAGGGTGAAACTGCATTCCACAACAGAGAATACAATGGCCTCTACTACAGGAGGCTAGGTAGAGATTTGGGTTACCTGGGATGTACCTGCATCGTTTCTGAGAACTTAGGCTAAATCCTGTGTGGCGACCTGGAACTGAAACTTCCTGCAGCTGTTGCCTGGATCTATGATGTGTCTGGACTTTACTTTGCTAATAACTTCATGCCATGCGTTTAACCTGTTGGTTCTTGAGAAGTCCAGGACTTTTTGCAGGAGCACAACCCAAATCACTGTTGGAGGAGATGCCTCGAGACAGATCAAGTATTCTCTCAAGTGCTAGTACTTGATGATTTTTTTGACCCTTGACCAGAGGCCACACACATCTGCCTCGGGAACACATTCTAAATCCATCTGGGGCTCTCTTGTTCATGCTGGGTCCTGGGCTCACCTGGGGGCCCTGCTGGTGAGCTCACTGATGCTCCTGGTCTCAGCACAGCATCTCTGCCTTGTCATGAGAGCGCGCCTCCACATTCTGAACTGTGGGCACATTGTAACCCTGAGCCTCTGGGTTTTCATCTGCTGAACTTTACAAAGAATGAGATTGTTACCTGAAAATTTTGGGGTTTATAGTAGCAAAGTAGACTGAGGGCAGGAGGAGAAGGGGACGACAGAGCATGAGATGCTTGGATGGCATCATCGACTCAATGGACATGGGTTTGGGTGGACTCCGGGAGTTGGTGATGGACAGGGAGGCCTGGCGTGCTGCAGTTCATGGGACTGCAGAGTCGGACACGACTGAGTGACTGAACTGAACTGATAGTAGCAAAACCTTCTTCCTACCACCCTCACAAACAATATCTAGTTCACAGCCTCAATCCTGAAAACAGAGAAGATGACCCTTTCTGGTGGAGGCTGAGCTCTGAACCACACTCACTGAACTTTCCAAGCCCAGGACCTTAGGATGTGACAATCTAGTGGGTTATTTTATTATTATTATTATCTACACGGGTGTTTTTGTGAAAATGCATCAAGGGTATAGTTTTATAATGTGTGCATACTTATGATACATGCACACATTTGTGACTCATATATTTTTCTGTACTGCAGATTACACTTCCATAAAAGATTGGAAAATTTCATTGATTAAAACAGAAAAAGTAAAGATACCAATCCTAAGTATGCATTGTCTACCTGAAAAAACATCGAGTCTGAATTTTCAGTTTTATGTTTCTGATCACACTCTATTTAGAGAAATTAGAATTGCAAAGTTGAATCTAATCAATGCACATGTTGCCTATCAGTTTCTGGAAAAAAAAAAAAAAAAATTGAAAAGACCACGCCATGGTTCTCTCAGTTTTGTGATTATTCTGGTGAAACTAAAATAAACTCTAGAGATCCCATCCACTCCACTTTAGAATAGCTGTTGAAAGGATTAAGAATTCACCACTTCTGGCTTCTACTTCTTGGCTTTCACTATTTCTGACTGAGGACAAGAAATGGAGTTTTATGGGTGGAGGCAAGAGACTCAAAGGAAGACTCCAGTGACTAGAAATGCAAACTCACAAGATAAAACTCCATTTTCATATCACAATACCACAGTCACGCAGGGAGAAGGAGAGGTACATCACTGAAACACACATGCAAACTCTCTACAAAACAGTTGCCTGTTTTGAAAAATGATTGGTGTCAGAGATTCCGGGGAGTAGGATGTAGCCAGTGTTTACTTGGAGTACACCTGAGGGAGAAAAGGTTTATAAGAGTGTGATTGCATTAACAACTTTCCCCCCTTTCCATCTCTTAGAAACTAACAGTCGTTAACTGGGACACACAGACCCTGCTCCCCCGTAAGGATATCCCAGGGGAACATGTTTTGCCTCAGATGCCATCAACTGTTTATCGAGGGTGCACATTTACCAAAAGAACCAGCTTTTTCCACTAGCATTGCCAAATTATTGGAAACATGGATACTGTGCCTATTAGAGAAAACAAAATCTTCACTATGCTAAGAGTTTTACATGGATAATCTCATGTATCTCTCACCAACTCCTAGGGTATCCTGAGTAGGATTCCTCTTCAGACAGTTTTAATTAAAAGCCTGGGGCTTAACAGCCATGTAGATGAAAGATTTTCGTGTGGCACGTGGAGAGAAGCTATATACCCTTCTAATTAGTCACTAGAATGTGCAGCTAAAGTCAGCAATGATCTCATTAATTTATAAGTATTTGATGGGAGGAAACTCCCACTAATAGAGTTTTCAAAAGTAAGATTCATGCTTTCATCCATCAATAGTGTATTAAAATATTTTTTGGGAATTGGATTCATGTAATGCTCTGTTACAGCTATGCAAAGAAAGCAAACAACGAATCAGTAGTAAAGATCCAAAACAGTGAAAATAAAACAGTAAAAACTCTCATCACAGCTGTCTAGGTCATCAAGGGACAGCCAGAAGCTCATTTTCCTTTTGTAGAAATGAGACAAATGGCCTCAAATATTTCTCCCTGCCTACATGTCCTGGGCAGGATTTTCTTCTGGCTCCATACAGACATCATTTCACTGTCTTCTATGTTCACTGCTTCTCCTGAAAAAATCAGCTAAATATCTTACTGTTGCCCCTTTGAAGTTAATCTGTCTTTCAATTTCTTTCTGGCTGCTCTAAAGAGTTCTCCTTTGTTGTTGGTTTTCAGCAGTTTGCCATGATGGTATGTTCGTATGTGTTTCTTTGTATTTAACCTGCTTGCGATTCACTGAACTTGTTTGGATTTCATGAGTTTTGAGAAATTGTCTACAACTATTGCTTCCATCAGGGCTTCTCTGATGGCTCAGACAGTAAAGAATCTGCCTGGAATGCAGGAGATATGGGTTCGATCCCTGGGTTGGGAAGATCCCCTGGAGGAGGGCATGGCAACCCATGCCAATATTCTTGCCTGAAGAATCCCATGGGCAGAGGAGCCTGGCAGACTACAAAGAGCCAGACTGCAAAGAGTCGGACACGACTGAGCAACAAGCATTGCTTCGATCATCATCTCCTTCTTCTTCCTTGCTGGCACTTCATTTATACAATAGACCATTTTATCACATCACATTTGTTTCTTAAGTAACTTTTTGTATGTTATACTTTAAATTCTCTTTCATTATGGACATTTCTATCATTGATTTTTTTGTTTGTTTGTTTGTTTCCAAATCTTTTCTTCTACTGAAACCAATCTAGGGTGAATCCACTCATTGGTCTCCTAATTTCAATGACTGCATTCTTCAGCCCTAGAATTTTCATTTGATTTCTTATCACTTTTTCTCTGCTAACTCCTGTTTTGTCTTTTAGTTTGTTGAACATGTCATAGTTATTTTAAAAATCACTGTTTGAATATTCTCATATCTGGATCTGGGTCTATTATATGTGTGTATACACACACACACACACACACACACACAAACAGGGCTACAGTCCATAGGATCACAAAGAGTTGGATACGACTGAAGTGACTTAACACACAAGCATGCAGACTGTACTATGTATAGTCTCTTAAGGGTCCAAACTGAAAACCTAGGAAGTTTATTAGGCCTCCTGCTCAGAGGACTAAAATTCCTCAGCATTTTGAGACCATCAGAATTTCTGTCTAGTTTGTTAGGTGTCTTAGCATGGGATGCCACAGCAAATACTGTAGACTTGGTTGCTTAAACAACATTTATTTCTCATAGTTCTGGAGACCAGAAGTCTGGGGTCAAGGTCTAATAAGAGCCTCTTCCTGCCTTGCAGGTGGCTACCTTCTCACTGTGTTCTCAGATGCTGATTGATGGCCCTATCTTTATGACCTCATCTAAACCGAATTACTTTTCAAAGGTTCCATCTCCCAAAATTATCACACTGGGGACGAAGGTTTCAACATTACGACTTTTGGGGGGACACAATTCAGTCCATAGGACCAAACAAATTTTTAAAATCTGAAAATGTCTCAAATTAAAACTTGGGTCAGAATGTAGGCTCATGTTTCTGAATTTTCCTACTCTCCAGGAGACTGATCTCCCGAGTCCTGGGCATTTTGGAAACCCTGGGCCCCCATTTTTGCCTTATCAAGTCCATATTACTGCTGAAAGCTCAGCCTTTCTGCTCCATGTTTTTTTTGTGATTCTGCAAATTCCTAGAGGGGCAGAACTATGTAGATTGCTCAACTCATGTCAATATGTTTCCCTTCTCTATGGAATCTTGGTCAAGTTCTAGTGACATCTTCAGATGATGCATTGGTATTTTATTCAGCTTTTCCAATGAGACATCAACTAAATTAGGTTGCTACAATTAGGCCATTAGAGCTTGAATTTCATGTGCCCGTAGCCATTTCCCAGCACTACCTCCTCCCCCATGACTATTTTACCTCTATTCTTTTCATTTTCTCTGTTCATCTCTTGAATACACAAATGGGGCTAGAATACATCTTCCAACGTGAAGCTTTCCAAGGTGACAAAGGACTGCTGAGCATTGAAGGTGATGCTGCCTAAACAAGACTTGCCCACCCTGTCCTGTGAGGTCCCAAGTAAGGACCAAGCTTGAACTCTGCTTGGAACAGATATAGGGGCTCCCACATCAACAGCTACTTTCTTGGCTTTTGTTACATTTCCTTTGAAGATTTTGAGGCTAATCTTAAGCTCATCTCTCTGTTATAGAACTTTGGGAGCTAGAGTAAATCCAAAATTACATGTTCACTGTCTGTTCTTTTTTTCACATTCTGTTCTTTACATTCTAACATTCCTCCTGGCATTACAGTGAGCATTCTCTCCACCAGGGTTGACATTCAAATGTTCATAGCCAGTGAATGCCTTCCATCTCCAGCCAGGGATCATACCTTGGACTTGGTGAAATTCAACACTTGAAGAAAAGCTAAGTGGAGAATGGGCATGTGGTTCAGTTTTTCTCCTAGATATCCAGCCATCTGTGCCTGGATTAAACCAGCTGTGACCCTGATTTCACTATAGTGGGAACCAGGGAGTCTTCACTGAATTTTACTTGAGATTAATGCCGTCAGCAATCAAGGGAGAAAGCAAAACAAAGAGATAATTTCATTTGTGGAGGTATTTTCTACATTAAACAGTACCTTCTTTTGAAAACCCTTGGAGACACCTCTCTGGTCTCAAGATAAGTAATAACTAAATTGCTCCTTGGAAACTGGTTCATTTTTATATTGCAAGCTTTATGAATTATGTAAGTAACGGTATTTTCTTCTTGGATTAGTCACTTGATAGCTTATAGTCATACTTAGAACTTTCTCCTGAAAAGGGGGTGGGATTCCATTACATGCATTTTCTATACTCATTCCAAGTCTGCCTATGTCATATTTCCCTAACCTTGGGGCTCTCTATCCTCACTGACATCATTCTGGGTCAAATACATCTCTTCCCTTGCTTCAACTATTGTAGCTGCTGTTTTATTTGTCTTCCTCCTTCCAGTCTTACCTTTATTCCCCAGTATATTACCTACATTAGCCAGAATAATCATCTGTATTAGTTATCTATTGCTACATAACAAATTAACCCCCAAATTAGTGGTTTAAAGCAACACATATTTGTTATCTCATCATTTCTGTGGGTCAGGAATCTAGGCAAGGCTTAGCTGGGTGTCTCTGACTCAGGATCTCTCAAAAGTTGCAATAAGTGTTGGCAGGGGCTTCATCACTTGAAAGCTCAACTGGAGAAAGGTAACTTCCAAGCTCACTCACATGACTGTTGGCAGGAGACATCAGTCCCTTCATGTGTGGGTATTTCCATAGGGCAGCTCACACCATGGCAGCTGGCTTTCCTTAGTGTGATGAGGGAGAGACTGAGGCATCAAGGATGAACTCCACAGTCACCTAATCTTGGAAGCATCAACCTATCCCTTTTATCATATTTTTTGTCATTAGAAGCAGTCACTAAATCAAGTCTGTACCTGAAGGTAGAGGATCACATAGTATGAATACCACAATGCATGGATCACTGGGGCCATCTTGGAGGCAGCCTACCACATGTCTTAGTACACAAAGCTGAGTGTACTTTGCTGAAAACATTTTGGTAGCTCCTTAGTGCTCTTCAAATGAAGTCCAAACTCTTTGACATGACTGACAGATCTCTCCAGCCATGGCTTACCCATTGGTCTTACTTGGAGAAGCTCCATTCCTGACCCTTTTATTTATTTATTTATTTTTCAGGATAAAAAAAGAAAATGGACTCCATTTAGTTTCATCTTTTCTCTGTCCCAGAGGAGATTTACAAAACCTAGCAAACTTATCCAAGAAGCGTGAAACAGAATGTTGCAAATGTCACCAGAGTAATGTACAATCTAGAAATTGATTTCTGAATAATTTACAATTGTCTATTACTGGACTGAAGTGAGTAAAAACAGTGAAAATGGCTAGCACTTATGACTGTGGGTTGGGTTCTCCTTGGAGAGCTTTATGAGTACTACCTTACTTATTCTTAAATCACCCTGTTCTCTCGTCCTCCCCAGTTCACAGAAGTTGGGCTCACAAAGGCTGGCTTGGAGCCCTCTCCCCTAAGCACTACACCTATTTCTGTGGCTGGTGTGTGTGGACACGACCTGGCAGGTACTGCTGGGACTGGTGACTACTCTCTGGCTTTCACAATGCCCAGCACAGTGTTCCATAAGCGATTTGACCCTTGAGGACAGCTACTATTGCCTACTTTAGGCCATACATAACATTTTGAGACAGAGAGTGGAAACAAGGACATTTTGAAATATTTTTAATGTGTATTGGGATTTCATGAATTTGACAATAGAAAAAGATTTTTGTTGTTGCTTATTTTACTTTTCCCCATAAGTAATCTTTTTGAAACAAGGGCATTTTTAAAATATTAAAGTTCTTTTGAACACAAATTCTGGTGTAGGAGGATTTTTTCAGAAAGTTTTCAAGCTGATTCTTTTATTTTCTGCAAAAACATTAATATAGCCAGCAATAAGAAAGCTGTTGTGAATAGATCAGTGTTGGAAGATTCTGCCATCGGTTGTCTGTGCAGGGTGACTTTAGCTTTCTCTTTAGCCTGCTTCTTCTTTGTTCATCTTTTAGCAACCATGACTAAGTTTTGTGGATTATGTCAGGTCATTTCCAGCTGAAGGAGTGACGCTGAGATGGAGTTGATTTGGAGTCAGCTAAGGAACCCTCATAGAGCTGGGTAAAGTGAGGAGCTGGCACCTAGAAGCCCCACAGAGGGAGGGGTGGCTATCCTCAGGGGCTCCCAGGAAGGACATCACTCCTGCATAGAAAGTTGGAGAAATGAATGTTCCCATCTCAAACCCCAGATTTCTATGATCCAGTAGCCTTTACTCCTTTCCCAGCCCTCATTTAAATCTATTATTGCTAAAATAACTTCAATGTCATATGGTAAGAAATCATGCTTCCTTTTCAAGTATTAGCCTGCACAGTTTTTAGAAAAGAATGTCTCTAAAAGATCTAGGTCTCTGATAGCAGCCACTCACGGGTCCAATCATTCCAGAAGCAAGTTTTATCTTATGTGATTTGGAGCACTGGGGACTTTCTGACATTTTCAGCTGCCTCTCAGCTTTTTGACACATGTTTCATATAAGTTTTAACTTTTTCACTTATTTCACCTTATCCACCCATCCAAATGTTTAATGAGTGCTTTATTAATGGTGACTGATTTTTGCAAGTTAACATTCACTTTGCAACCCTGAGCAGCAAATGGAAGAAAACAAAACCAAACTTGTCCTTCTCCAGAGAGCACAAGTTCAAACCAGCCTAGTCAGAATCTAAGTGATTGATCCATTTGCCAGGTAAAAGCCTGGCTTTCTCTCTCTTGAGGAAAGTGTTAGTTGCTCAGTCGTGTCCGACTCTTTGTGACCCCACAGACTATAGCCCACCAGGTTCCCCTGTCCACGGACTTCTCCATGTAAGAATACTGGAGTGGGTTGCCATTCCCTTCTCCAGGGGACCTTCCCGGCCCAGGGATCGAACCCGTGTCTCCTGCAGACAGATTCTTTACTGTCTGAGCCACCAGGGGATCCCCTAGGGTAGCTTCATCTTCTGCTGAACACATTTTCAAAGTGACTTTAAGAAGCTTATCACATTGGGGACCAGACAGACTCCGTTGTCGGGGGCACATCAGACCACCTGACCCCCATGCTGGGATAGCTCAGCCCTGCGTGGAGTCTCTCTGTCAGGTTTCTTTGTGATGTCTGTACCCCAGGGCTGCTTGAAGATCAGACTCCCCTGAAACACTGTACCCAGCTCCTGACTATCATGATCTCTTCTTTTCCTTCCTCATTTCTTAGTGGCACTCTATGCAGAAAGGATTTAGCTAAAAATCTGTTTGAAAAATGTACTTTCTTGCACACCTTATTGCCCTTGGAAAACTAACCCTTCATGTCTACACATCCCAGTTTACAAGGTCCAGTCACATGACCCAAAACAGTGAAGTTAAGGCCAGTGCCCTCTCTAAAGAGGAGATGGGGTTCACAGGTGCGAGGAGACTCAACTAGGGCTGTGTCTCCCATGTGTGGCAAAGCCATCGACTGAATACAAGCTCGTTCCTCTGCACTAGTAGTTTCTGGAAAGCAGAACTCACTCTGTCCAGGGGTCCAGGGTTTGGTCATATCTGGCTGAGTTCTCACTGCCCTGGCTTCTTTGAGCCTCCTTCCATGAGGGCCAGGGGAAGGGGAGGGATGGAATTCGAGGGCTGGGGCAGAATCAGGACACAAAACTATCAATGCAAACTTAGGTTAAGAGTTTTCTTAGACGTGGAAAAGAACTCGCATTTCAAAAATTACACATTTTTAAAGTTGACAAATACTATCTATATCATAAAATCATAAAAATAGCATATATTTTTATTATTTCACTTTTGAAATACTTCAGGAATTCTTTTTTTTTTTTTTGCTTTGGTAGTAATTTGCATCTTTCATTTGGAAACAGCTATTTCTGAAGGATAAGATTCACTGAAATCTCTAATTTGTGTGTTGCTATGTGAAGGTGGTGGGGCTTCCCTGGGGGCTTAGTGGTTGAGAATCTGCCTGCAATGCAGGAGACATGAGTTCGATCCCTTGGTTGGGAAGATCCCCTGGAGGAGGGCATGGCAACCCATTGCAGTATTCTTGCCTGGAGAATCCCATGGACCGAGGAGCCTGGCGGGCTACAGCTTAGAGGGTAACAGAGTCTGACATGGCTGAAGCAACTGAGCACACATACATGGAAGTGGAGGAGCATAAAATATAACTTCATATATATAGATGCAGTTGTTATTTGTAGAGCTGCTGTGCTTTTTGCCCCAAGAAATAGGAGTTCTGATAAGTGCTACTGCACATGATTCTTATTAAAAAAACTCTACATTGCATCTATAATTAAGTATATTGCATTTTAAGCATTTTCCTGACCAGAGAACACTTCTTTTTTTACAGGCATTACTGGAAATGGCCTATGGTTTAAAGCATAATGGCTGGGAGAGTTCTCAGAGACTAGCTTCTGGCTCTGCGCCTCTCCCTCCTTGCTTCTCTTCTGCTGCCCACGGTGCTGTAGGAAGTGATCCCATCTGCTTGTCAAGACATTGGGGGATTGACCTCTTGGGCAAGGGGACATTCCAGGAAGTCATTCCTGCACTGGAATGGTTCCCAATAAGGCAGCAGCCATATGTGGAGGTGACTAAAATCATGAAAATATGCCTCCAAAGCTGAAATTCAGCATTCATCCAAATCATTTTCCCATTGGTTGGATCTCAAAGCATTCCTATTCACATGATGCCCTCTAGCTGGAGGAACAGTGGGAGAGAGAAGCTTTGATGTTTTCAGATCTTATGGAAGCAGAACCTTGTGAACATGTTGCTCATGCAAACAAGGGATACAAATTGCTTTCGCTCCAAAATGGTCTTGTTCCCAAAGGGGCACAAGTGACCTATAGGGCATGCTAAATGCAGGGAGGGTATTATAGGCTGAGTCATCCCCCACCATGTTGAAGCCCTAACCCCTAGCACCTCAGAATGTGACCGTTTTTGGAGATGAGACCTTTAAAGGGGTGACTAAGGTAAAATGGGGCTGTTAGTGTGGACCCTAATCCAATGTGCAGTACTCTTACAAGAAGAGGAGATGAGGACACAGACACCCACAGAAGGAAGACCGTGTGAGGACACAGGGAGAAGATAGTCATTTGCAAACCAAGGAGAGAGGCCTGAGAAGAAGCCAGCCCTGCCACAACTTGATCTTGGACTTTCAGCTGCCAGAGCTGTCCGAGAATACATTTCTGTTGGTTAAGCTGCCCAGTCATGGAGTCCCATACAGACTTACACACTTATGGGATGTGACTGCAATGCTCCAGGTTGTAATGGAAACTTGCAGTTGAGTTGTGGTTGAATTTATTTGGTTTTTCAAAGTGTTTATTGAGTGATCTACCATCTACACTTTCTCTACACTATGCCACTACACTTAGTGCCAGCCTTAGAACATGACATAAAAATCTCCTGTCTTATGACATAAGATGGGAGTATAAGGCAGAAAAATCCTTGCCTTAACTTATAGTCTAGTGGGAGGACATAGGTATACTAAATCAGTAGGAGTTTAAGTAGCTTGTGTTACTTACTCTAGATCGCCGGAATAGAGAGGGCCTGGCAGTGGAAGGCCTCTTTAAGTAGATGTCAGAAAAGAATTTTTTGAAGCCTTGACCTGTAAGAGGAGCCATGAACAGCATGAAGGAGACGCCAACACACAGATCATTGAGAACATTATTCCAAGAAACATATAGTACAAGACTCTAGGGAGAGAGGAGAATTATAGAGGGAAGTGGAAGATGTTCCGGGCACCCTCTGAGGTTTGATAACCAGAGTTGACATTGAGCCAACTGCCAAACTTATGAGTAGGGCCATTCTAAGTCATCTAGCCCCAGGCATTCTGCCCTCTGGCCTCTACTGTGTATGTGAGTGGAGCAGGGATCCATCATATCTGCCCTGACTAGAAAAACTGCACAGCTGACTCACAAAATTGTGAGAAATAATCAACATTTGTCATTTTAAGCTTAAGTTTTGGGGTAACTTGTTATGCAACAAGAACTAGCTGATACAAACTCATAAAGATGTCATGAAGAGTGTCAAGATGACTACATTTAGAACAGTGTTGGGATATAGCCCATGTACAGTAAATGTTAGTCATTACTGATATTAGGTTATGTGTTGGTAATTTTTGTTTTGTTTTTAACTGTGAGCTCTTTCTTGGCAGGGAGCAGTTTTTTCTCTGTGGGAGCTCCATGAGCCTGAGATTGTGGAGCTGTTCCTACAGAAGGCTTGATGCTTATTACTGCCAAGTCACCATAGTGGTTTTATGTTAATTTCTCAGCTTATGATACCTGCACTACGTGGCTCATGTAAATTTTTGCATAGCATAGATTTGGTTTTTCAATCACTTAATCTTTTTCCCATCCATCCAGGGTTCTGGACATGTGGCAAGTTTCCTTGCTCCTTCCCTGGACCAGTGGTGGAGTTTTGTCTTCTCCTTTGTGAGAAAGGATAATCACCATTCCATGGGGTCTCACCCAGGCACCTCAGCTCCATCCCCAGCCTGTGTGAGTGTTAATTACATTCCCATGGTGGTTAATCCCCACTTCTGCATTAGAGGCCAAAGGCCCATGTCCAGGACTGTCTTGGGCCACCTTGGACTATTTTCTGAGAATATTCCTCTTTATTATTTTGAGCTAGGCTATGCATTTTAAAAGGCAGGATGTTAGTCTATCATTTCTATCTCCATGGGCTTTCCAGGTGGTGCTAGTGGTAAAGAACCCCATTGCCAATGCAGGAGACGTAATAGTCACTGGTTTGATCCCTGGGTCAGAAAGATCCCCTGGGGGAGGGCATGGCAACCCATTTCAGTATTCTTGCCTGGAAAATCCCATGGACAGAGGAGCCTGGAGGGCTACAATCCATGGAGTCACAGGAGTCAGACACGACTGAATGACTGAGCACACAGCACATCTGTTCTCATAATGGTAGGAAATCCAAGTCTTCCCAGTATGCCACCTTTCTGGAAGTCACCAGCAATCTCCTTTTGGCAGATCCAGTGGGACATCCTTCTCTTTGGATAATTGGAAAAATAATTTCCAAAAATTAATTTTTGAGCTGAACACTCCTGTGACTCAGAGGTATCTTTTAAAAGGCTGATTTAGAGTTTTCTTGCAAACATTTCCCTGAGAAAGTTACTAATTAGTAATCTAAAAAATTCTCTTCAATGTTTAAAAGAGGTAAACGTTGTTTGTAATAGATTTTTTAATTCTGAAAAGTTCATGTCAAAAAATTAGCTTCAAAAAAAAAAGTTAGCCTCCTTCCTCAGTGATATCTCTCCCCACTCAGCCCACTTCTGGCAGTTATCTCTCACGATTTAAAGATATGCCCATGGGCCTTCTCTGGTGGTCCAGTGGTAAAGAATCCTCCTTGCAGCACACAGGATGTGGGTTTGATCCCTGGCAGGGAAACTAAGATCTTACAAGCCACAGGAAACTAAGCCCTAGCACTGTGGCTACTGAATCTGGCCCCCTCTGGAGTCTGCAAGTCACAACTTCTCAGCCTGAGCCACACCTAAGGAGTTAATGTGCCTCAAGAAAAGAACCTGAATGATGCAACGAAGATCCTGTGAGCTGCAACTAAGACCGAACGCGGCCAAATAAATAAATATTGAAGAAAAGATGTGCTCATGCATCTTTGTTTTCTTTTTCAGTCTCAGCTATTACTTGTTAACTATCCATCATGAATTATGGGCATTTCCTCCCTCCGACCCCCATGTATTATCACTACTTGCTCTACCACTTTCCTCTTCCTATTCCGCCTGCTAAATATGATAGCTATATTATACATTTTTTTATTTTATTGATTGCTTTAACTAACATACTTAAATATTTATCTTCCATTTTAGTAACTTGTCAGGACATCTTGACCCCACCTAATATGAGATAAAGACTTCCTTTCTCCATCATCTACTTAGTTTTTGTCAGATACATTTTAATATTTAGTATATCAAAGTTGGCAACATGTATATTGTTTTGCCCAAATTTCTATGTTGTGGTTGGTCATAGATTGGCACTAAAATTTGGGAAAAAAAATCACCTCGGTATCATAAGTTTGATGTCTTTTTTGTTTACTATTCAGGCCAAGATCACATATTTTTCTCTATCGGATTCTGTGTACTGTTAGAAGAATATTCTTGCTCAAAAATCAAATACATTTTCTTTTATTATTTCTCATCAACTGCTTTCTCTTCGAAACATGACTATCTTTAGAACTCCTACTCGTCCCCTAGAGTTTTTATTGACTTTTCTTCCTTTCTAAAAAAACAATGTATGTAATTTGTTTGTTTGTTTATTTCTCATATATTTATCTGACACTTGGTGTGTTAGGCAACTTTCTGAGAATAAAGAAGGAGATAAAACAGGCCCAAATCTCTGCCCTTTCATTTATTCTGCTAGTGGTAAAGGTAACCAATAAACAGAGAGGTAAAGTAAGTGGCAGATAAGGAGATAAGCATTGTGAAGAAATACACAGCAGGCAGCATCTAGGCAGTGCCATGCTGATTGAAGCGTCTGCAGTTTTCAAGATGATGATCAGTGCGTTTCCTCCTGGGACGCTGTTCTGCTACTCCTTCTTGTAGTTGGAGATTCACTTCTCTTCAGTCTTGTTCTGATTTCCGTGGGGTCAGGGGCACATGCTGAGTCCACTGCCCGGCCTTAGAAGCCCTTGTCCTGGTCCATTAAAGGTCAGCTGTTCCCTCCCATGTTGTCCCAGAGCCCTCTGGCCAGCTCCAGTTGCAGAACAAGTTATTTGGCTCTGGTCTGGCACTTTTGAGGGCTGGACAGAAACCAAGTGTCCCCATCCTTTGAGTAACACCGTCCCATTTGTCCAAGGCCTTTCAGCCTGGCTTTGACATCTACATCCACTTCGGTGGGGTGAGGAATGTGGAGCAGCTGTTCATGCTAAGCATCAGTTGGGTAAAGGGACACTTTTGCTAAAATAGGTTCAGCTATGGTGAAACTGGTAGTTTTCTGAGATATGGTAGGTAAGGGTAGCAATTTTGGTATGGTATCAAATTCATATAAAACTGTGTTCATTTTTCCTCTTTCATGATCATAAACACCATTTTAGAGCCCGAAAACATTTAAAGTGCCAGCCTCAAGGATGTTGTAGATGAATGGGTTTACAGTGTTTCAAGGTTTCTTTCAGACAATATTGCTTTCTTTTAGAAAAACATGACAAGATGGGTTAATCATGGTGATTTCTATTATCTTACTCAGCGCTTTTCATACTTTCCACATTCTACATAATAAAGGTGGCTAATTTTAAAATCAGAACAGGACTGGTGGGCAGGCCACAGCTCAGCAGTCCTTCAACTGCATTGTGATTTCATTACAATTTTGGGGGTGATTCAAGACCCACAAGTGCTCCCCTCTCCTTTATTGGGGCTTCCCTGATAGCTCAGCAGTAAAGAAACCACCTGCCAATGCAGGAGATGTGAGTTTGATCCCTGTGTTGGGAAGATTTCCCTGGAGGAAGAAATGTTAACCCACTCTAGTATTCTTGCTTGGGAAATCCCATGGACAGAGGATCTTGGCAGGCTACAGTCCATGGGATTGCAAAGAGTAGGACATGACTTAGGGACTATACAACAACAACATTTAAGCAAGAAGGACATTCAGTTCAGTTCAGTTCAGTTCAGTTGCTTAGTCGTGTCCAACTCTTTGCGATCCCATGGACTGCAGTACACCAGGCTTCCCGGTCCATCACCAACTCGCAGAGCATACTCAAACTCATGTCCATTGAGGTGGTGATGCCATCCAACCATCTCATCCTCTGTCATCCCCTTCTCCTCCTACCTTCAATCATTCCCAGCATCAGGGTCTTTTCAAATGAATCAGTTCTTTGCAGCAGGTGGCCAAAGTATTGGAGTTTCAGCTTTAGCATCAGTCCTTCCAATGAATATTCATAACTGATTTCCTTTAGGATGGACTGGTTGGATCTCCTTGCAGTCCAAGGGACTCTTAAGAGTCTTCTCTTGTGCACACCAGGACCCAGGAGCGGTGACCCCACAAGAGATTGACCCAGACTTGCCCGTGAGTGTCCAGGAGTCTCCGGTGGAGGCGTGGGTCGGTGGTGGCCTGCTGCAGCATTGGGGGCACTGCGTGCAGCGGGGCATGCATGGGACCTTTTGAAGGAGGACGCCATTATCTTCATTACCTCCACCATCGTTAGGCCTCAGGTCAAATAGCAGGGGGAACACATCCCCCATCAACAGAAAATTGGATTAAAGATTTACTGAGCATGGCCCCGCCCATCAGAACAAGACCCAGTTTCCCCCTCAGTCAGTCTCTCTCATGGAAGCTTCCATAAGCCTCTTATCTTCCATTAGAGGGCAGACAGACTAAAATCCTCAATCACAGAAAACTAACTTATCTGATCACATGGACCACAGCCTTGTCTAACTCAGTGAAATTAGGAGCCATGCCATGTAGGGCCACCCAAGACGGATGGGTCATGGAGAGAGTTCTGACAAGACGTGGTCCACTGGAGAAGGGAATGGCAAACCACTTCAGTATTCTTGCCTTGAGAATCCCATAAACAGTATGAAAAGAAGGATGTTAAATCTAGATAAAGAGGAGACATGCATATGTTTTTGCTACTTATGAAACTCCATCTGACAGAGTTTGAATCTATGTTTAATTCAATAAAGTAACATACTATTCTGTGATATCCCAGAAAGTAGAGAAAGTAAAGAAAAATAATTCAATTAGTAGGCAATATTTTATCTGAATTGTCTGAACAAAGTGCCCTTTAGTTTGTTTGAGTTTTAGATAATCACAAAAGCAACAGTAATATTGTCTTTTTAAAACAAAGAGCGAATAGAAATGTGAGCCTCTACAAACCCCTTCTTCAAAAGCCAGGGCACCGTGGCTAGTGTGAGCACTGCTTGCCCAACAATTAAAGCATCACTGGTCTGGGCCAAGCTCTGGAGTTACATGTGTTCAGAAGATTACTGTTCCCTCCCTTAAAATGTTTTACTTGTTTTTTTCAGAAGTGCCACACAGAGACAGCGGGGCCCCTCTCTTCTTGGTTTTTCAAATTGACATGTGTCTTAGGGAGGAGGCAGAGCTCCAAACTCTGTGTCACTGTTGGTATTTAAGGCTGCGGACCTTAGATGGTGACAACAGATTACATGGCCAGCCTGGTCCCTCGTGGGTGTGGACAGTGTGCTCACTTGCAGAGAATGACTCACTGTGGGTTTTACTGCCTCCGGGCCGGGAAGCCACTCAGGGCTTTGATGGAGGCTCCCGAATGAGGATGGATGAGATGAATCAGAGGCTGAGTTCCCCCACGTCCTCCTTGAGCATCACAGAACATTCCTCCAGCCAGTGCCCTAGATGGAGACAGGTTTTGCTCTGTGGCTCCTTCCCAGCTGTGAAGTGGTTCTGACCAAATCATCCATCCTAGTGTGACATACATGCTCCAGCCTGGCATTCTGAGGGGAGGTGTTCTAAAGCAGAGACAGAGACTAAAGGACTTGCCCCCAAATATGCAGGTGTGATCAGAACCCAGGGTGCTCGGCTCCCACTCTGCGCCCTTCCCTTCTGCGTCCATGCTCTAAACCACACAGGGAAGCAGGGGCTGAGGGAGCAGGGTGACTGTAAAATGTGAGGAACTTCAGGGCAGAGTCTTCTAAAAATCTTGTTGCAAAACCCTAATTATAAAGTTTTGTACATTCTGTTTTCTATTTGAGTGAGAAACTGCACAAGGCAAATATTGCTTCTGAGACCCTAAAATGATAGCCGCAAGTTGTGCAGTTCTCAGGTAAATGGCCTGGGGATCCCTGACCGCCATCTGCAACTTCAGGGACAGTTTGGGGTCACCTTTGCAAAGCAGCATCAGTTCATAGTATGAGCAGTCTCTCTGCATTGTAAGTACCTGGGTGAAGGAAGGAAGGTGCGGAGAAGGGAAAGGCTTTCTCTAAACGGGCGACCAGGGTGAGCCTCACCTGTCACTAAGGTGGAAACTCCCCGAATATAGCCATGAGGGTTACCATGCCAACTGCACAACACGTGCGCAACAGACATTTTTGTTTGAATGTCCATTGTTGATTTTCAAGATACCAATAGCAGTTTCAGAGGACAAAGGTGTCCAAGTGCTCATTTAGCTTGGGGAATCCTAGGACAAACAGTAAGCAGGGTTTTTGGTTGCAGTCCTCTTAGCATCTGTAATGTGCTATTGTGTGTTACAAAGCTGCAGGCAGAGCATGCCTGTGTATCTGACCACACATGCTTGGAAGGAGAGGACAGGTAACTTTTTAGTAAAGGAAAGAGGTAGAGTTTTAGAGTTAGAAGATGTAGGCTGGCATTTGTCCCTTACTGACCACTGTGATATTGGAAAGTCATTCTTGTGTACCCATTTGCCCATCTGAGTAAGGGAATGGTTGTGGCAACGATTTGTAACTTTAACTCAGCATGTAGTGAGATGCCTAGAACAAAGCAGGTGTTTCATAAATGGTAAGTCTTGAAAATGTAATCTCTGGGTCCCAGAGACAACCAAGAGGTCCAGGGTCACCCAGCTTTGTCCTTGGTTTTCTTGTCTCCTCCAACATTCCTTATATTGCACTATGCTGACAGACAATAGAAATTATACGTGAACATATTTCTCTCATATGCAAAACAAATCAAATAGAAGTTGCCAGATGTTTCTCTTTCACAGAAGAATGAAATTAATGGCTGTACATCAGGGCTCAAACCTAAGATTTAAGGAGGGGTTGCTGAATGTGAGCAGCCATAAAAACTGTCTAGCTCGGTATTTCAGCATTCCAGGGCTGCCCAAACCACTGTTTGGTCACATCTGGTCTCCATCAGTCCTGAAGTGTTACATAAATACACGCCCAGTTTAGAGGGTGAGGAGGCTCTACTGAGACAGCCCAGGCTTTGTTCTGCGTCAGTTCTGCAGGGGGGCCAGGAGGCTGCCTCACGGCCCTGGTCAATGCCCTCTCAAGGGGACAGGGAGCTCTGTTCCCCAGAGCAGCAGGGGGCGGGGACGACACACAACCATATCTATCCATTCCAGCTGCCCAGCCTCACATCAGACACACCTTCCGTTAGAAGGCTCTGGAAACAGACAGCTGCTGTAACTCAGCTCTGAACTTAGAGAAGAACAAAATGCTTCAGGGATCTTGTGGGCTCCATCCATCCATCGAGCCATCCGTTCATTCACACATCCATCTACTCATCCATGAGTCCATTGAAACATTCATCCATCCATGCCCATCCCATCTACTTATTCAATGAATACGAATGCTTTACATGTATAAACTAACTATTCTAGGCACAGGAAGTCCAACAGTAAAGAAGTTGGACATGGGGCTGACCCTTGTGCCCAATTCTGGAGTGAAGAGCCGCATTAAGTCATTGCACAATTATTTATCGGCCAGGGTGACAAATTCCCAGAAGGAGAATTACAGAGTGTAATGTGAGACCCTTCCTAACTGGGAGGCCGGAAATGACTTGCATGAGCACAGAGGACGTGCAGGGGGGCAGCTTCGAAGCCCAGGCTGCAGACCCTGGATCCACTCTGGCCATATGCTTTTTGTGAGGTCTATTCTGCTTTCTCTTAGTCCTGCTAGGTTGACTGTTAGTTTTTCCCCCCAAAAGACTCCAAAACAAGGCTATTCCTTCTCTAAGCAAAACTATTAAGATGATCCTAGTATCAATTTCCCCAAGCAATGTAACTAAAGGGTAGAATTTCATAAAAGCAGAGTCCCTGATTGGAGAAGGAAATGGCAACCCGCTCCAGCATTCTTGCCTGGGAAATCCCATGGATAGAGGAGCCTGGTGGACCACAGCCCATGGGGTTACAAAGAGTCGGACACGATTTAGCAACCAAACAACAGCAACAGCAAAGTCCCTTATACCACAGTGAAGGAAGGACGGAAAAGTAGGGATTCTTGTAAATAAGTGCCCTGGGCAGGAGTCCTCTGTCCCCACGCCTGAGGCTCTGTTGAAGGATCACAGCCTCAGCACTGTGTGTTTTCTGTTTTAAAAGGGATGAAACCCTGTGCCAAAATCCAAAACAAAATCTTCTCTACTTCCCCTTCACTGACACAAACAGAAAGGACCTGGTCAGCCAGGAAGGATTTAAAACTTCTCTGTTAGTGAAGTCAGAAAAAGAAAAACAAATACCGTATATTAACGCATTATATGGGCAATCTGGAAAGACAGTACCGACGATCCTATCTGCAGGACAGCAAAGGAGACACAGACATAACAGACTTTTGGACTCAGTGGGAGGAAAGGGTGGGATGACAGGAGAGATTAGCACTGAAACATCTACATAACCATATGTAAAACATCTACATAACCATATGATGCATGAAGCAAGCTGCCCAAAGCCAGTGCTCCATGACAACCTGGAGGGATGGGGATGGGGTGGAGGAGGTGGAGAGGGGTTCAGAATGGAAGGAGGGACACATATATATCTATGACTGATTCATGTTGATGTATGGCAAAAACCATCACAATACTGTAATTATCCTCCAGTTAAAACAAATAAATAAATTAAAAAAAAACTCCTTTGTTTTATGCCCTGCTCCTTGCCAGAGGAGGGGGGGTGAGGGTGGGGAGGGAGGCAGAACTATTTCCCACACACACACCCAAAATCGTGGTCCTGTTGCCCATGTCCAGTGGCCTGATTACGGCCAGGCAGGGTTCAGCTCTCTTCTCAGATGATCAGCTATAATTATACACTGGAGGTAATTACACTGGCCTTGTTTCGGCTCTCTGTAGCTTTGCTGGGGTCTTGAAGAAAGGGAGACTTTGGTTTTGTGCTACTGTGTAATTTCTTTGTAGGGACAGGGTGTTTTGGCTACTCCCAAACTGGCTACCTGGACCCGAGTGTCTCATTTCCTGCTGCGCTGAGTAGCAATTACACAGCCAGAGGGCGGCTTCTAGTGGGTTTATTCGTCCTCGGGACATGCATTTTCTGAGACAGAAGAGTTCCTCTGTCTTCTGAAAGCAACTCGGGCATTAAATACATCAGACTCCTCCCATGAATATCTGCCTGGGAAGAAGGAAACCATGGTGTCTGATGGGCTTTGAAGCATTGGACGGGGGTGTGTAGAGGCATAGATGCGAAGGAGCAAGGGAAGGTGGTGGGAAGATGGGAGTTTGTCTGCAGGTGAGACTTGCTTAGGGCCTCACTCCCTGCAGACAGAGCCAGGGGCAAACTGCATCCCCAACTTTTTAAAGTTTAAATCATGCGAAGATTTTCACCCAAGTGTCATGACAAAACACTGGTGTGTGTGTGAAGATATTTGCAGGGCAAAGAGCTTCACCTCACATGCGCTGCCAGGTAGAGATGGATGGATCCTGAGGTCTTTGTGAGATACCACATAAGCGGAGAGAAGCGAGGTGTTTTTGAGAACAGGAGTTGAAAGGGACCTTTGACACCCATCCCTCAATTTAGGGGGAGGAAGCTGGCTTGTCTCATGTGAGAAAATCCCACTCCTATGCCTCACCCCGAGCAGTAACCCTTTAACTTGGGGCTGTAGAGCTGATTCCACAGCTCAGCCCTGTGCTTCTCTGAGACCGTGAAACAAGGATCTGTCACTCGGTGTTTGAAATCTGAGAGCTGGAAAGAAGGCTGTGCTTTCTCCTCGTGGAGGGGTGATGCCCATAGAGAGGTCACCAGGATGCCCTCATTGGGCCCCTCCTGTGGGATGTGAGCTCGGCTGGGTTGCCCTGTTGCAGGGGGGTGAGCAGGGTGGGAAAGCAGTTCGCCTGTGAATGTCAGGACTGGTGCCTCTCTCCTCTGTAGGGCCTTGTGCTGAAAATGAGTGATCAGAAACAAAGTAAGATTCAATCAGGCCATGCTCCCAGGGGAGGGGTCACCTAGACCCTCTTTCCCAGCTCTGTCAAACCTGCACCCTTGGTGAAAGCTATCTTTCAGCCCGTAAGCTCTCTCACCAGCTCTCATGGTCCTTCCTCCTCGTCCTTCCTATGTCCTTCTCTCTCTCTGTCTCCATTTTCTGAAACTCTCAAAATTCTCTACATTCCACAGCCTTTCTAAAATTTCCAAGGATTTGCATTAAATGCAGCCTCAGTATTTCCTTTATTAACTTGGGCCCCTCTCTATGTAAAAATGAGCACTTATTTCTCTGATTGACAAAGGAAGAAGCAATAGACAAAGGTGGTGCTTAAACCCAGACAAGTGTTGGGTTTCCCAGGTGGCTCAATGGTAAAAGAATTCGCCTGCCAATGTGGGAGATGTGGAGACGTGGGTTCAATCCCTGGGGGAGGAAGATGCCCTGAAGGAGGAGATGGCAACCCACTCTAGTATTCTTGCCTGGGAAATCTCATGGACAGAGGAGCTTGGCAGACTACAGTCCATGGGGTGGCAGAGAATCAGAAACAAATGTGCACATACTGTCAACTTTACTGGTTGTTTTTCAAGATAATAGTTCGGTTTGCTTTCCACATTTAATATCCTCTCCAAGACATTTTGACCAACTCTAACTCATAGATCAAGTCCTAATTTTACTGAACCTCTGTCTCCCCATTCCTTCCCTTAACAAACCTGTGGGGATTTCTCAGAGGGTAGAACTCAGATCTGAGTGTTTAGTTGTCTTTACCAGAAAACAGACCTGATTATACCAAAAACGCATGTGCCTCAAGGTTCTCCCACCTCCTGAGCCTCCAGGACAGCTCAGGGAGTGGTGGGAAAGAGAGAAAAAGAAAAACAAATGTGGGGCTTGATCTGGAGACTCAGTCAGGGGACCATGATGATGACAAAGGATGGGACAAGTGGGTCTTAACAGGCAACCTTGGAGAGAAAGGGCTTCCCTCATGGCTCAGTTTGTAAAAAATCCACCTGCAGTGCAGGAGACCCTGGTTTGATTCCTGGGTCGGGAAGATCCACTGGAGAAGGGATAGGCTACCCCCTCCTGTATTCTTGGGCTTCCCTTGTGGCTTAGATGGTAAAGAATCCGCCTGCCATGCGGGAGACCTGGGTTTGATCCCTAGGTTGGGGAGATCCCCTGGAGAAGGGAAAGGCTACCCACTCCAGTATTCTGGCCTGGAGAATTCCATGGACTGTACAGTCCATTGGGGTTCCAAAGAGTTGAACATGACTGAGCGACTTTCACTTTCACTTTGTAGAGAAAGTCAGGCTTTATGTACCTCACTCCAAACACGTTTTACAATAGTAACACTTTAACCACCAAAAAGCAGCCTAGGGCAGTGAAACAGGACTTTCAAGTTTCATTGATTAACAGCATGTTTTCCCCCAGTTTTATGAGATATAACTGACATGTAAGACTGTGTAAGGCTAATGATTCTACCTGCATATATTGTGAAATGATTTCTACATAAGTTTAGTGATGGCAGATTGACAATACTTTAAAAAAAAAGTTCAAACAACAAAACTGTTTATTTTTATCTTTAGTTCCTAAGAGAAGACAGTTTAACATACAGAAGTGTAAAAAGTACAGAACTTCAGAATGATGAGCAGCATTTATTTATTTATTTTTACGTTTGGAATCAAGATTGCCGGGAGAAACATCAATAACCTCAGATATGCAGATGACACCACCCTTATGGCAGAAGTGAAGAGGAACTAAAAAGCCTCTTGATGAAAGTGAAAGAGGAGAGTGAAAAAGTTGGCTTAAAGCTTAACATTCAGAAAACTAAGATCATGGCATCTGGTCCCATCACCTCATGGGAAATAGATGAGGAGACCGTGGAAACAGTGTCAGACTTTATTTTTTTGGGCTCCAAAATCACTGCTGATGGTGACTGCAGCCATGAAACTAAAAGACGCTTACTCCTTGGAAGGAAAGTTATGACCAACCTAGATAGCATATTAAAAGGCAGAGACATTACTTTGCCAACAAAGGGCCATCTGGTCAAGGCTATGGTTTTTCCAGTGGTCATGTATGGATGTGAGAGTTGGACTGTGAAGAAAGCTGAGCGCCGAAGTATTGATGCTTTTGAACTATGGTGTTGGAGAAGACTCTTGAGAGTCCCTTGGACTACAAGGAGATCCAACCAGTCCATCCTAAAGTAGATCAGTCCTGGGTGTTCATTGGAAGGACTGATGCTGAAGCTGAAACTCCAATACTTTGGCCACCTGATGCAAAGAGTTGACTCATTGGAAAAGACCCTGATGCTGGGAGGGATTGGGGGCAGGAGGAGAAGGGGACGACAGAGGATGAGATGGCTGGATGGCATCACTGACTTGATGGGCATGAGTTTGAGTAAACTCCGGAGGTTGGTGATGGACAGGGAGGCCTGGCGTGCTGCGATTCATGGGGTTGCAAAGAGTCGGACACGACTGAGTGACAACTGACTGATGCTGGATTTTAGTTGCAGTTGTAGCATGTGGAATCTAGTTCCCTGACCAGGGGTCAAATCTGGGCCCCCTGCATTGGGAGCATGAAGTGTTAACCACTGGACCATCAAGAGGTCCCTGAACAGTCTTTTTTTTTTTTATTCCTTTAGGATTTTTGTTTTACTTTACTTGTAATTGGAGGATAATTGCTTTACAATGTTGTGTTGGTATCTGCCATACAACAATGTGAATCAGCCATAAGTATACGTATATCCCCCCTCTCTTGAACCTCCTTTCCACCCCTCCATCCCGCCCTTCTAGGTTATCACAGAGCACCGGGGTTAAGTTCCCAGTGTTATATAGCAATTTCCCACTAGCCAACCATTTTACATATAGTAATGTATATGTTCCTAAACAGTTTCTTAATAGATAAATTTGTCTTTTTGAAAAACTAACATATTGTCCATATTTTGCTGGTTTTATTATGGACTCATAGAGAGTCATTGCTGACCACCACTGGTTCTGTGCTGGATCCTTGGCCTAGAGCAATGAGGGGTCTCAGCTTCAGTGCTAAAGACAGTCAGTGAATGGTCCCTTGCTGATCGGAACACTGCATTTGAAGGGATTCTGATGTGGGGTCCAGGCTCCACCACTATTAATTAGCAACACATATCAGGTGCATTACAGTGATTTTGAAATATGCTCACAATCCTTTGCATTCCTTTCAGTGAAAGGCAGAGTACTCTTGTGGGCCGGCCTTAGCAACTTGTTTCTGACAAATAGAATGTGACTTCTGAACACTCCCACTTGGAAGCCAGCTACCATTGTGTGAGGAAGCCCATGGTACATGAGGAGGCTGTGTTCTAACCTATAGCCCTGAATGAGGTTGAGGACTGAGCCAACAGCTAATACTACCACTGGTCATGGGAGCAAGAAGCTTGCAGACGATTCCAGCTGCCAGAGCCAAGCTGACCCAGCTGAAAATGAGTGAAACATAAATAAGCTGCCCTACACATATTGCAGATTTGTAAGTGAAAAAAAAAAAGTCAGTTTTTAAAGTCACTAACTTTGGAGGTGTTTACTTATGCAGCAGTAGAAAACCAAAACAGTCACATTAGAGTCTGGAGACCTCTCCTCCCAGGGGCCTTGGTTCTTGGCAAGGACACAAAGAATCTGAGGTCTCACTCATTGCAAGAAAGTTTACTGAAGATAAAGAAAGAACAGAGAGAACACCTCAAGAGAGAGGTGGGCCAGGCCAAGGGAGGCAATGGTCCTGGCGGGCTGGGGTACACAGTTTTTAAGGCAAGGTTATTTGCATAATTCAGGGGGTCATTGGTTGACAGTCTTGGCTGACAATTGCAGGTTATATAACAAGATGCCCTACCATGCACGTTCTTCCCATAATTCAGTATCTTATAATTAGCCATATATGTTCATGGAGGACTTCCCTGTAGCTCAGATGGTAAAAAATCTGCCTGCAATGCAGGAGACCCAGTTCGATCCCTGGGTTGGGAAGACCCTCTGGAGAAAGGAATGGCAACCCACTCCAGTATTCTTGCCTGGGAAATCCCACGAACAGAGGAGTCTGGTGGGCTACAGTCTGTAGGGTCACAAAGAGTTGGACATGACTAAGCAACTAACTGTATGTATGTATTCATGGAATATTTATGAGCAGTTAATAGGTCCAATGGCCACCAAAGGTTACTTTAGTACATGGCAGTGTGAGGTGTGTGCATGTGGCAGAGTAGGTAAAGTTCCACCAGTCTACCAGAGGGGAATTTTTCCAGGCCCCCTGACTATTTTGGAGTACTAATGGGGGTGTATTAAGGGTGGGCTGGTAAATTGCTTGGTGGGATTAGTCAACCACTGGATGTTTAGCTGAAGAAGCCACCTCTCGGTGCTCACGTCTAACTTCCTACCTAACAGTCACAGGATGAAAAGTGGCAGAAAATAGTTATCATCCCTAGTCTAGAGCATCTGAAATAAAAAACAGTATAAGTTATTTTCCTTCCATTAATCTACTTCTGTTTCCATTTGGGAATTTAAAATTTAATGTGCTCACCTATGTCCATGAAAAAAGGCCAAGATCATATTGATTTCAGTAGATTACACTCAAATTGACCGATGCTCTTTGTTGAGTTTAACTTCTGCCAACCCCTCTGAAATGGTGCAGGGTGGCCACGGCAGATTGAACATGCTCTGGAGACAGAAAGATCCGGAGGTGGGACCTCTTGGGGTCCTTGCCCACTCACCAACATCCTCCATGTCAGCAGTTGTCACTGGCAACTGTATTCTGCTTCCCAGTAGATTTCACCAAGAGCATCCATCCTGAGATTAAAATGGGGCCTGAGAATTCCGGAATTCAGAAGAGAGGAGTTCTACATCCAAACACCCAAGGACGAGCTCCCAGGCCAAACTTCCAGACAATTTTAATGGCCCTTTCCTGTGGTTCAGACATTCCTCAGAAATTCCCTCTCTCCAATGACCCATACTGACAAGTGTGAAACATACCATAAGTGTGATTATTCCTCTGTGTGTGTGTGTGTACACATGAAAGCTTCCCAGGTGGCACTAGTGGTAAAGAACTTCCCCGCCAACACAGGAGATGTAAGAGCTGCGGGTTCCAGCACCAGGTTGGGAAGATCACCTGGAAGACGGCATGGCAACCCACTCCATTATTCTTGCTTGGAGAATCCCATGGACAGAGGAGCCTGGCAGGCTACAGTCCATGGGATCGCAAGGAGTCAGACACAATTAAAGTGACAGCATGCATGCACGCACATGCACACACATGTGTGTGTATCTGGTCAAGCCAGTACACTCATTAGGTGCTGAGTGTATGATGATGGTGGAGATAGCGGTCCAGACTTCGAGAGCTCAGAGTGGACACTGTCAGCATAAGTGGCCCAATTTAAGTGTGACGTAGGGAAAACAGGTGAGTGGCTGAGGACAGCATTCTGGAGAACATGTCCTCAGTGCTCCTTTCTTAGAGATGAGCTGAGTGAGCCAGGAGGAGGCACCAGGGAGAGTGGGGCTCTGGATGAATGCCCACGTGCCCAAGAGCACAGAGGCTGGGAGCTGTTCACCATGGCCAGGAGCAGGGCTCCCCATGGCCTGAAGCCCATCAAGCAGAGACCACGCTGGGAGGGAGAGGGTCAGGAGAACTGCTCAGCCCTAGACAGTGCAGGCTACACTGAACTGGAAAGGGGGGTTCACTGGGTCCCCAGGGGTATCCTACCATCTCCTGCTGGAGCTCCCACTCCCACCCTATGATCTAAAGAAAAGAAGAGTTGACAGCCAGCAAAAAGAACACTCCCATATCCAAAAAGCACTTGGTCATGGATGGACATTGAAACCTCTTGGTCCAGCTTGCAAAGCCCTCCTGTTCTGAGCCTGGGTACCCTGAACCTTTGTACGCTATGGCTGGTGCGGACCGGCTTCCACTTCAGCTCCCGAGCCTCTCACTCACCATTGTGCCACCCATCTGCATGGCAGCCCCCAAGGATGTCTTCCCCTGGGAGCAATGCCACAAGGCAGGCTTGGGTGGGGAGGATGAGGCAGACACCCAAGGGCCCTAGATCACTCTTGTACATTCTTCTGTTGTCACTTCCCCCTTCTGGTTGGTGTTAGGTTCTGCAGTGACACCATCCCCTGACCCTCTTCCTTCCTCTCTATACCCAACTCCAACTCACGCTTAGGTCTGAGGTCCAAGGTCACCTCTCGAGGAAGTGTCTTCCTGGATCCTGAGGTACAGATACACACAGTACTTTGTACCTTGCACACATCCCAATTTAAATTATAGTTCTAAAGCTACAATAACTCATTCACTGGTGAGGTCTAAGTTCTGAGAAGAGTGTCTGGTGCCCAAGAGAAACCCAGCCGAGTGTGGGGCCAGGTTCCCAGGTAGCTCTCTTGTAGAGCACTCTTGCACTTGGGCGAGAGCTGGAGCATCCTGATCTCATGCACAGGGACCTTGTGCGCATTCTCTCACTGAGGAATACATCAGTGGTGTCTCATTCTAGATGGTTGCTAAAGAGAAAACATCCTGCATCCCACGATCTGCCCTCTGGACACCAGACGGGGCTAGAGGAAAGCTGGTCACTTCTCTTGGCATCGCCTGAGGCAGCTTCAGGCTGGTGGGGCCAGAATTGAGGCTTGTGTATGTGACCTGGGCTGTCAGTCAGGACTATCCACACGTGCCCTGAGCTTCCTTACTCCAAGTCTGCAGTATAGGCAGGGAGAGAGACCCTGGATTTGGACATCAAAACATTACTTCCTCTATATTTTACCCCCAAGGCAGCCACCAAGATCTGCCTAGGTTCAAGGAAAATAGGGTGGTTCAAGGGAGCATAGACTCCATCTCTTTTTTTACATAGTGGCAAAATATGCATAACATCAACTTTATCATCATCGACATTTTTGTGCAAGGTTCAATGGCATTAAGTACACTCACATTGTTGTGCAGCCATCGCGACTATCCATGTCTAGAACTCTTTTCATCTTCCCAAACGGAAACTCCACACCCATTAAACACTAACTCCTCTAGCCTTGGGCTCACCTCTTGCTAGGAGCAGTGGGTTCTGGAAGCACCACTGTGGCCGTTTTTGAGAAATACAGTCTACCTCAAATAATCCAGTAATCAAGGTGCGGTCAGGAGCCATAAATAACATGGGCATTTCCCACTGTGAGTCTTGCCCTACTCAATGAAGAGTTACAGTCCATGGCTTTCTTTTTCTTGGTACCCAATACTCATGCTGGGCTCCTGGTATCTCAGATGCTCAGTCTTTTCATCTTTAGAAAGAGAAGGTAATGTATATGCTCCCTTCCAGTTATAAAATTCCATGGTTCTCTATCTCCATCCCGTCTTAAACTGCAAAACATTCTTGAAGTATGTTTTGTGCTTTAATATTTTAAATCCTGGAATGTGAGGTCTTTCTCTCATTACGGGCGCTTTTCAGAAGTTGTTTTTATTACAACGCTTAGAGCAGAGATTTACCGGGCAGGGAAGAGCGGGGTTCTGACAGCTGCTGTGGCCCTTCGCTTTGTTTGGCCACGCAAAGTAAATTCCACTAACTGGGTTAATAAGGGCAAGGTGCAAGCCACCAAGAACCTTGCCATTGGAAGTTTTACTGTGACCTTAGCCATCCCTTTAGAGCCAGAGCTTCAAAGAGGAGACAGAGATAAAGGAAAGAAGGTTCCCAAAACTGAAGAGGCCACAGTATCTACCTTATTCACTGACTTAGTGTCCATCACTCTCCTTTTGGGGTAGCCAATTGGGAAATGCACACATCCCTCTGCCTCTAGGTCTGACCATCACTTCATGTGCCAAAATTCATATGAAAATATATCTTTCAGAGAGAAATATGAAGCTTCTTTTAAAACAAATCAGTCATGCTTTCAAACCTTTAGAATCTAAAAAATAGCATTAAGTGTGAAGAGGTGAAATATGAAATAGATTTACCATTTCTGAAATAAATACATTTCCATGCTGACAGCAACCCAGTTCTAGCTCTCCACACAAACATCAAAAATAGAAGTGGAAAGGTTCTGAAGCAGCTTTGGAAATGTTATCATGCAAAAAATTGTGAGTCGACTTCGCTGTGAAATTGATTTTCTTTGAAAGGGAAAATATGACTTTCCTTAAAAGTTTATTATTTTTTTATACTCAGTCAGAGTCCCCATGACCCAGCATCCTGTCCTGCATTTATTTTTTTAAAGAGAGACTTCAGTCCATCTGGGATTTAAAGCAGAGTAGCAGAACCAAGCTGGGAGAAAAACAGATTTATTATGGGCTTCATTATCTCTGTTTTATGGGAAACCCCCCTCTACTGTAACTTCAGAGTAAGGGAGATGGATGAAGAGCCTCATGCAAAAGATACACACTTTCCAGGGGAGAGGGGGATGGTATTTTGAATGCCTCATTTTAGAACCAGAGCCTCCTAACGAACCACCTCCCACCTGCTTTGGATGCTGTGAGGTGAAGAAAGTCCTCCTGCAGCTGTTGAGTTTCTGGAACACTCTGCAGGGAAACTTTGCTGCAAGAAACTGGACCAGACCTTATGCAGTCACTGCATCTAAATTATAAACCAACTAAAAGATTACATCAAGCCACTCGCCAGTCATCGCACACACTTCCCTGGTTTAAGCCGGCTTTGTGTGAACTTGCTTGGGGTCAGTGTAGCAAGAGTGAGGCCCCATTCAAGTTCCCAGCACCCATGTCTTTGGGCTCAGATGGCTGGTAAAAGGTCGACAATCTAAAGTCTCCCCGGATCCTGGAACATAAACACTGCATAATAAGAATTTTTTTAAAAAAAGATGGTTTCCATCATTTTCCCAGCTGTCGGAGTTAATGGGCTGCTTCTCTGAGAACCAGAGAGATTATCTATAAGAGGAGATACAGATGGCCAAGTGTGACCCCCAGGGGACACAGCGCTGGGCCTTTTGGCACAGCTGTTTCCTGATTCACTTTTCTTCTTTAGTAAACACTTCTGTGAGCTGCTGGTTTGGAAGAAGAGCTGGACTGTTGGAAACCCTTTGATGTGCGGGGAGAATGAAGCTGGACTTGGAATTCAGTGACTTCAAACACTAGGTTGAAGAACTTCTCCAATTCCAGTAGAGCTCATGGATTGAAAAACTGAAAGCAGGACTTGGCCTGTGAACTGCGTCTGGACTTTTGTGTGGAAAGACCCCAAACCCCATGCCTCTACTCTAGTCCACCCCATCCTCCTCCAGATAATGTTTGTCTAAAAGAATAAGTGGTTTATCTGGGGCCGGTTCTAATGGAAACATTTCCATTTGGGGTTTCCATAATTATAGGCCAGACTCTCTGCTGTAATGTTCCCATGAAGGGATTGAAGTCTAAACATGAAAAAGAGATCTTGGAAATGCCTGGGAACCAGGACTTGTAACAAGAGTGAAGTGGAAGTGTCTTTGCTCAAGCTCGCTGTGTTGGAAGTTTGTTCTGGGAAGCAGAAAATGGTCCTGATATGAAAGCCACTCCTGGCAAGGTTAGAATCGAGGCTGCGAGAGGGTCTCATCTGCAAGTATAATTTGAGTGTTATCATGATGCATTTCACCTTAAGCTGGCGTCAGGGTAGAAGCAGGCATGCCTGTGGCTGGAGGCTGGTTGGCCATGAACTCAGTTAGTTACCCCTGTGTCTGAGTGCTGGGTTGGCACCTGTAAATTGTTTGGGGGAGGCGATGCTGCCCTGATTTTGCACCTATACAAAAAGGTCTATAGGCAAGTACTGTGCAAGGGGGCCCCCAGTCAACTCTGAGAGTCAGATATAACTTAGCATAAACACACAGGAGACAGCACAACTTCCTGCTCTTTTGCTTTCTTGCTGTAACATAGTCTCAGAAGTATTTTTCTTTTTGTGAATCTGCTACAAAAGATCAATGAACCCATTCTCCTATCCAGGGAACCCAGCACCTCTGCCAGCCTAGAGGAATGGAGATTTGTTCTGCTTTCTGGAGTCAGGGCCTGGAGACCTCTGGTGGCAAGCAGACCAGAGCCTTAGCTGTGGCAGGTCAGTAGAAAGTGATGCCAGTGGGTACCAACATCAGCAGACTGCAAAGCAGAGCATTCACAAGCCTGAGGAGCTTTCAGGCCAGATGCTCTCAGGTTACATGTTGTGATTCCAGCACTTTCCCTTCACTGATGCAGAAAGTGAGGTTTAAAGACTTGATTTGCTCACATGTAAGAAACAGCCATGAATCGTTCCCAAATGCTCAGCCCTCTACCCCCAGCCTGTCTCTCTCTGTTTCTCTCCATCTTTCTCTCTCTGTCCCTCACCTCCACCACCCACCTATTGCACATTCCAAGTTTGGGATTCTGGATGGAAGATCATGAAGGCAGCCCCCACCAACCCCTGTCCTTTGCCCTGGGAAATGGGACTGCAAACCAGCAAAGCTCTGGTTCTCCCCTCACAGGAATAACGGGAGCTATTTTAGCAGAGTGTGAGGAAGAAGAGAGTCTTGTACTGCTCCTCAATTCCTCCTCCACAGCGTGGTCTGTGGTTTCAGCTCACCATCCCCACCATGACTATGTGGAAGGTCAGCACAGGTGCAGAATGCAGCGCCAACCCTGGCATCTCAGCAGCCCTGACCCCTACCTTGTGCCTAGTTTGTATTTAACCCTGTTACCCACCTGGATGGGCCAATGGGCACGGGGAGGAGTAGGACTCTATGAGTCACTCAGTCGTGTCTGACTCTTTGCAACCCCATGGACTGCAGCCCACCAGGCTCCTCTGTCCATGGAATTCCCCAGGCTAGAATCGTGGGGTGGGTAGCCATTCCTTTCTCCAGGGTATCTTCCCAACCCAGGGATGGAACCCGGGTCTCATCATGCCTCCTGCACTGGCAGGAGGGTTCTTTACCACTAGTGCCACCTGGGAGAATGATTTTACCACCTGGGCCACCAGGTAAGCCCCTTTTACTTTTTCTTTTCACCTGCCTGCATCAGCCAATGGGTGGGGGGTGGGGTGGGGTGGGGTGGAGTCGGACTCTATCTGGGGCAGCCCCCAGGTCTATAGAAATGATAAACCAGATTCATATGGGAAAGCAGTTGCCCATACAAACTTGATGCCGATTCAAACATTAATTCTGCCAAAATAAATCTAACGAATAAACAAATGGGAAAACTCGGTGCCACTGCCCTCTAAACTCAAAGCTTCCTGTCTCTGACAAGTTGTAAAACACCAAAAGAGGTCTA
The DNA here is from genome assembly GCF_910594005.1 of Cervus elaphus. Lineage (NCBI taxonomy): Eukaryota > Metazoa > Chordata > Mammalia > Artiodactyla > Cervidae > Cervus > Cervus elaphus. The sequence continues at coordinate 22,063,221 of NC_057830.1, forward strand.
ATTGAACAATTTACAGTCATTTTCAGAACAGATAAGATTCCATTTTAATGATGCCTACAGGATATGAGAGTTTTTGGAAAACGTTTAATTCTGAAATAATTATAACTTCCCAGGAAGTTGCAAAAACAATAGAACGATGCCACATGCATTCTTCGCCCAGGTTCCCTTGAAGGTTACATAGTATGAAACTATAGTTCGATATCAAAACCAGGAAATTGACACTGGTACCATGTACAAGGGGCTTCCCTGGAACACAACTGGTAAAGAATCCGCCTGCAATGCGGAAGACTTGAATTAGATTCCTGGGTTGGGAAGTTTCCCTGGGGGAGGGATAGGCTACCCACTCCAGTATTCTTGGGCTTCCCCGGTGGCTCAGATGGTAGAGAATCCACCTGCAATGAGGAAGACTTGGGTTTGATCCCTGGGTTGGGAAGATCCCCTGGAGGAGGGCATGACACTCCTGTATTCTTGCTTGGAGAATTCCCATGGATAGAGGAGCCTGGCTGGCTACAGTTCACAGGGTCACAAATAGTAAGACATGACTGAGTGACTAAGTACAGCACAGCAGAACACAGATAGATTTATATATTATATATTTAAAATTATGTGCTTCTTTACCATCTGTATCCGCCTCAGTGAAGTGTCTGTTCATGCCTTTTGCTCATATTTTATTAAATTACTCACTTTTGTTTTTAATGTTGGATTTCAAGAGTTCTCTACATTTTCTATGTACAAGTCTTTTGTCAGATGTGTGCTTTGCAGTTCTCTCTCCCAGTCTGTAGGTTGTTTTTCATCCTCTTCGCCTGGGTTTTCTCAGACTAAGTCCTTATTGTTGAGAAAGTCAGATTTACTGAGCTTTTCCTCTGATGGGTTGTGCTTTTGGTGTCATGTCCATTCACCACCCCTCGGCCTTGAAGATTTTTTCCTGTTTTTTTTTGTTTCTAAAAGTTTTATAGCTGTATGTTTTATGTTTAAACCTATTACCCATTTTGAGTTATGGTGTATATAACGTGTGAGGTTTAGATTAAAGCTTTTGTTTTTTTTCCAATATTCTATAAACATTGTATTGTATGCGTGTGCTCAGTCACACCCAACTCTTTATGACCCTGTGGACTGTAGCCCGGTAGGACTGTAGTCCTCTGTCCATGGGATTTTCCAGGCAAGAATACTGGAGTGGATTCCCGTTTCCTACTCCAGGGGATCTTCCCAATCCAGGGATTGAACCCATGTCTCTTGCATCTCCTGCATTGGCAGGTGGATTCTTTCCCACTAGTGCCAAGTGGGAAGCTGCTTTTTTGGCTTATGAATGTCCAATTACTCCTGCACCATTTGTTGAAAAGACTGAAATATAGGACATTTAAAAAATCATTTTGTCATTTTACATATGAATATAGATGTGAAATTGCATTTCTTTGAGGTAGTTTTTTGACAGTGAAAAGCCCCTTTGGGTAAGCTTTGGCCCCCAAAATTCAGATACAAGTTTTTATGTCTATGTTTCCTGGGGCCTTGGTTTGGTTGTTGAGCAGATTTCCTGTTGTGGTCATCTGGTACTGGGTGATGCCAAAATTAAAGCTATCTCTGTATTCAGTGCCATCAACACTCAACCAGCTACTTCAACAAACACAGGACCCAGAACCTCTTTTTAAAATGTATGGAGCGGGTGCACAGAGGGCATGTCTGTATTTAGAGCACTAGGACTTTGGATCCAGAGGGAAAAAAAAAATAAACACATTGAATGGATGAATGAATGACTGATAGTTAAAGTTATTCAACTTGATCTGTACAGATCATTTTCTAGTACATGAATTAAATTTATGAAACAACACTTTTCACTGCATTCTTTCTAAGGAGATTGAACAAAAATTTCCCTCTTAGCATCAAAATAAGAATGCTTTTCTCTTCCTGTTTGGAAGTACTGGTATCTGGGTATTCATTTTATGTTTGGGCTTGATCTAGATCGAAAGTAATGAGAATGGGAGTTTTTGTTTCCCTGGTTTCTCAGAATCTTCAGGGGTCTTACCTGTGAGGGTGAGGTTCTGTTTCCTTGTCAGTCACAGCAGGAGTACATATTGATCTGATTACTCCACCCAGTTATTTTGTTTTCATATTTGTGCCTTTTTGGGGGTGAAGTCTTGGGAGCTGGGATAGATGAGCTTCAAGGCTGAGTGCTGTTGGTTGCAAGGAGACAATTTCTGTGGATACTTGGTCTGTGTCTGTATCCAGCCTCTCACCGCCATCTGATCTCCACCTTAGGTCTGAGTGGAGCATGCAGGCATGGAAGGCTTGACGCTCCATGCCTGGCGTGGAGTGTAGGCTGGGGTATAAGACATCAGAGAGGATCCTCTGGAGGACCCTGATACTGGCCGTTTTTCAGCAAATCACTCAGTGAACATTCAGAGCATGCCTGCACTCTGCAATTTCATTGTAAGAACACTGGCTAGGAGGAGATTAAAAGAATAGTGTGTATGACAAAACCCACTGAAATGTTGTGAAGTAATTAGCCTCCAACTAATAAAAAAATTAAAAAAAAAAAAAAAAAAAAAAAAAGAATAGTGTGAAGCCTCATCTCATTCTATCCACCTGCCCAGTGCTCACTATAGCCATCATTGAATGACCTGAGTGCCTGCTCTCCATCTGGGCTGTGTGGGACACAAGGACACTGCTAGGGGGCTTTTTCCATTTGTGTGTGTGCATGCTAAGTCACTTCAGTTGTGTACAACTCTTTGTGGCCCTATGGACTGTAGCCTGACTGGCTCCTCTGTCTGTGGGATTCTCCACGCAATAATACTGGAGTGGGTTACCATGCCCTCCTCCAGGGGAACTTCCCAAACCTACATCTATTATGTCTCCTGCATTGGCAGGTGGGTTCTTTACCACTAGCGCCACTTGTGAAGACCTTTTCCATCTTATCTCCCTCCATTACTTTAAAACCTATAAGAGTGCTAAGAATCCAGAAGACCATTAATGAATGATTTTTAATTTAGAAGAAACTATCAAAACAAGTGGTATAAATAATACTGTAATACTTTATAGAAGGGAGAAATATTTCTGGTGTGGTATAGGCAGGAAAGCTTTCCCATATTAGGGACACTTATATGGGACCCTGAAGGGAGTGTATAAATTAAATGGTGAGGCCTTCATTCCCTGTGACCTTGCAAGTCTCCAGAAATTTCTCCATAATGTTGGCCCTGGACTGCCACTCTATGGGAGCCAGCACTCAAGGGTTAAACAGCAGAGAGCCTGATTATATAAAATGAGTTCCAGATTTAGGACAAAATCTGAACTAATACATCCCATGCTGTATTCCCTGGGAAACTGAAGAGAAAAAAAGGTGAATTCCATCTGGTAGTGCTGGGGAAAGTTCCCTCAGAGGGAGATCAGCAAAAGGGGGGCAAGGGGTAGCTGGGTAAGAAAGCCATTATCATGACATTTCAAGCTTACAGTTCCAAATCTAGAGCAGATGGAGATTGTTAGGTTGCATTTCTGAGCCAGATTATAAATGGCACTAATCGGCTTGAGGTAGCCTTGGCATTTCCTGAAGACTCCATGGCAGCCTGACTGGTGGACATTCAACATTCCATTGCAAAGAGCTGCACCAGACCCTGATATTCAGAGCAATTAAAATTACAAGGCAAGCTTGGAAGAGTAGATTAAAATGATCTGTCTGCTGTTTATGAGAAATTCACTTCAAATTCAATAATTATAGATAGGTTGAAAGTTAAAGAATGGAAAATGACATGCCAAAAGAACATCAATTTAAAAAGAGGCATGAGTGACCATATTAATAGCCAACAATAGAGATTCCAGAGCAAAGAAAATAAAGACAAAGGGGAACATTACATAAAGATAAAAGGAAGACATAATTCTAAATGTTTACACAAAAAACAACAGAGCTTCAAAATACATGTAGCAAAAACTGATAGAACTAAAGGAGAAATAGATAAAGACAAAATTATGATTAGGAACTTCAATGTCCACTTCTTATCAACTAATAGAACTACTGGAGAGAAAATCAGTAAGGAAATAGTTATGAAAAATAGGATCTACCAAGAGGATCTAATTGGCATATATAAAATACTCCATCCAATGGCAGAAGAATACACATCTTTTCTCAAATTCTCACAAAAATTCTCACAAATTCTCTCAAATATTCACAAAGATAGACTGTATCTTGGACCAAAAAACAATATTAAAACATTCAAAATAATTGAAATCATACAGATGTATTATGTGGGCATAATGGAATCAAGCTAGAAATCAATAACACAGACAAAAGGAAAAAATCCCTAAACATATGGAAATGAAACAATATGTTTCTGAATAACCCATGGATTAAAGAGGTAGTCTCAAAGGAATTTCTTTTTAAAAAGTAGAACCAAATGATGAATGACATTTTTAAAAAATATATGAAAATATGTAGGGTATAATTAAAACTGTTTAGAGGAAACTTAACACTACATGCTCACATGAGAAAAGAGAAAGTCTCATATCTAAATGTAAGTTCATACCTCAAGACTGAAAAAGAAGAGCGAAATGACCTGAAAGCAAGTAGAAGAGAAGAAATAATAATGTTCAGAGTAGAAACCAATGAAATCGAAAATAGGAAAACAATAGAGAAAACTAATAAAATTAAAGATTGATTCTTTAAAAAAAATTGATAAAAGTTTAGCAAGAGGTTGCACCAATATCTGGAATGAAATGGGACTATCGCTAAAAATTCTATAATCATTAAAAAGGATTATAAGGGTAACAAAGAAGTACTATGAATAACTTTATACTTGTAAATTTGAATATTTAGAATATTGGAATAGTTGGGAGAAATGGACCAATTCCTTGAAAACCTAAAGTTGCCAAAAAGCCATCAAAATGAAACAAATACTCTGAATAGTTCTATCAGTTCAGTTCAGTCACTCTCTTGTGGACTGCAGCGCACCAGGCTTCCCTGTTCATCACCAACTCCCAGAGCTTGCTCAAACTCAAGTTCTATAATGATTTAATAAATTGAATTCATGATTGAAAGCTCTCCTGAAAAAGAAATCTCTAGGCCAATGTGTTTCACTGTCAAATTCTACTAAATACTTAGATGAATTAAGGAATTAACACAATTTTAATACAAATGCTTCCAGAAAACAGAGGGAACACTTCCTAAATTCTTTGATTCGGTCAGTTAGATACCAAAATCAGAGAATGTGGCTGCTGAGCCAGAGCTTCTGTAGGAACCAGGCTACCACCATTAGGCCTTCCTCTCTAGTAACAGATGTGTTTTCAAATATACAAGATGATGCTGTCTATGCTGCCGGGCAGCTTCCTGAGAAGCAGGTACATGAGAGTTGAGGGGTGGGAGTGGAGGGCAGCACTTTTCCAGCTCACATTTACAGCTAGATTAGATACCAAAATCAGAGAATGATGGTTCAAAAATGGAAAAACTATAAAACGATATCTTTCATGAATTCACTACAACAAAACATTAGCAAATTAAATCCAGCAGTGTATAAAAAATATATATACTATGACCAAGTGGGATTTATATGTGTGAAAGTTTGGTTCAGTGTTCTAAAATAAATATAATTTACCTTACCAACTAGGCAAAGAAGAAAAATCATATGACAATATCAATTGACACAAAGACATTATTTTGCAAATCCCACACCAATTTATGATAAAAATTCTTTCTCAGAAAGATTGGAATATAGAGGGACTAACTCAAATGGAAACAGAATATTTATGCAAAAGCTACAGTTCACACTATTCCTTATGATAGAAGACTGAATGCTGTCTCCCAAAAACAGAGCAAGGCAAGAATGTTCACTCTTACTACGCTTATTCTTTATAGCACTGGGAATTATAGACACTGTAAATGGCAAGGACGAGAAAAGGCATACCAATTCTAAAGGAAGAATAAAATTGTGATTTGCAGGTGACATGGTTATCTATATATCTATATATATTGTATTTTGTAGATAAAAAATCTACAAAAAACTCTTAGAATTAATAAATGAGTAAAGTGACATTGCAAGAGTAACATGCAAGACTCAACTGCATTTATATAACAACAATGAATATTCAGAAAACATAATCTAAAATACCACTTTCAATCACTGAAAAAAATGAAGTACTTAGGCGTAAATCGGGGCTTCCCAGGTGGTGTTAGTGGTAAAGAACCCTCTTGCCAATGCAGGAGACATAAGAGACTCAGGTTCTATCTCTGGGTGAGGAAGATCCCCTGAAGGAAGACATGGCAATCTACTCTGGTATTCTTGCCTGGAGAATCCCATGGACAGAGGAGCCTGGTGGCCATAGCCCATGGGTCACAGAGTCGGACATGACTGAGCGACTTAACACACACAGATATAAATCTAATAAAACATATATAGAGCATGTATACTAAAAAGTATAAAGTGCTAATGAAGGAAACCAAGAAGATTTAATTAAATGATCCTTGTTTTAATGACTTGAAAAATTCAACATATTGATAGTAAATATGCCAATTATCCTTAAGTTGATCATAGATTTAACGCAATTCTTATTGAAATCTCAGTGAGGTTTCTTATAGATATAGATCTGAACAGCACTATCAACTAACTTGACCTAATGTCTATCTACAAAACACTATGTTCAAAAGCAGGAGAATACACAGCCTTTTCAAATGTCTGTAGATAATTTGCCACCTTCTGGGTCATAATAGTCTCAAATTTAAAATAAATCAAACATTCTCTGTTATTAATAAAAAATTAATACAAGAAATATATCTTTAATTCCCAAATACATGGAAACTAAGCAACACACTTTTATATAACCTGTGGATCAAGAATAAATCAAAGTGGAAATTAGAAAATATTTTGAGGAGATCAGTCCTGGGTGTTCATTGGCAGGACTGATGCTGAAGCTGAAACTCCAATACTTTGGCCACCTCATGTGAAGAGTTGACTCATTGGAAAAGACCCTGATGCTGGGAGGGGTTGGGGGCAGGAGGAGAAGGGGATGACAGAGGATGAGATGGCTGGATGGCATCACTGACTCGATGGGCATGAGTTTGAGTAAACTCCAGAAGTTGGTGATGGACAGGGAGGCCTGGCGTGCTGCGATTCATGGGGTTGCAGAGTCGGACTCGACTGAGTGACTGAACTGAACTGAACTGAAAATGAAACTAAGCTATCTTAAAATTTATAGTATGAGGTAAAACAGTGCTAAATCTGTATTAGATATAAGATCTGATCAAAGATATAAGTTTCTACTTTAAGAAAGTAGGAAAAGAAGGACAAATTAAGGTGAAGAAAGAAGAGAGGAAGATAAGAACAGAAATCAGTGATACAGAAAACAGAAACAATAGGGTAAAATCAAATTCAGCTGGTTTTTAGAGAATATCAATAAAATTGATAATATCATAGCCTGACCGATCAGGAAAAAAAAAGAGCAAGATAAAATCATGAACAACAGAAATTAAAGAGTCTATCACTAGGATCCTACAGACACTAAGAAAATTTTAGCAATATTATGAACAATTTTATGCTAATAAATTCAATGATTCAGATGAAACAGACAAATTCTTTGAAACAAACTAAGAAAATTCATCCAATAAGTAGCAGATAATGTTAATAATCATATGACTATTAAAGAAATAGAATCTGTAGTTAAAAGCCTTTCTCACACAAACAAAAAAATCCATTTAAGCCAACATGGCTCCATTTGTGAATTCTTCTAAACATTTAAGGAAGAATGTCAGTTCCACACACTCTTCCTAAGAACTAAAGAGGAGGAACATTTTCTGACCCAGTCAACGAGTACAGCATTACCCTCATATCTAAACTAGACAAAGATATTACAAGATAACTACAAACATTTCTCATAAACATGAAGATTAAAAAGTTAGCAAAGATAAGACAATGAGAAAGAGTAACACCTTATGGAATACAGGTGGGTTAATATATTTTTTAAAAAGTAATTCAGTACGTCACCAGAATTGAAAAGGATGCATATGGTCATCTCAATTGATGCCCAAAAAGCATGTAATAAAACCACAAATCCATTTATCTTACTTTTAAAATGTGGAAATGTAACCAAAAAAGCATTTACAGAAGTTTGCTTAAAGGTAAAAGTTGGGATTCTATCTCCCTAAGATTAGTATCCAGGCAAAGGTATTTTCTGTCACCATTTTTATTTATCATTGTTCTAAAGATTCTAGTCAGTAAGGTAAGGCCAAAACAAAAAAAGTACTAAAATCATACAGACTGAAAAGGAAGAAATAGAGCTGTGTCTATAAGCACCTGACCTGATTATCTATACAGAAGATTCCAAGGAATATAAAAAGCACTAGTGAGTTTAGCAACCTACAGAGTTTAATACAACTGCAGGTTAAAAGATCAACACAAGAATTTAACCATATTTCTGCATAGTTGTTGTGTTGTTCAGTCACTAAGTCATATCTGACTCTTTGAGACTCTATGGACTATAGCACGCCAGGCTCCTCTGTCTTCCACCATCTCTTAGAGTTTGCTCAAATTCACGTCCATTGAGTCAGTGATGCTATCTCACCATCTCATTCTCTGCCAGCCCCTTCTTTTGCCTTCAATCTTTCCCAGCAGCAGGGTCTTTTCCAATGAGTCAGCTCTTGGCATCAGGTGACCAAAGTATTGAAGCTTCAACTTCAGCATTAGTCCTTTCAATGAGTATTCAGGGTTGATTTCCTTTAAGATTGACTGATTTGATCTCTTTGCAGTCCAAGGGACTCTCAAGAGTCTTCTCCAACACCACAATTTGAAAGCATCAGTTCTTCAGCATTCAGTCTTTTTATGATCCAACTCTTACATCCACACATGACTGAAAAACCATAGCATTGACTATATGGACCTTTGTTGGCAAAGTAATGTCTCTGCTTTTTAATATGCTATCTAGATTTATCAGAGTTTTCCTTTCAATGAGTAAGCATCTTTTAATTTCATGGCTGCGGTTGCCATCTGCAGTGATTTTAGAGCCCAAGAAAAGAAAATCTGTCACAGCTTCCACTTTTTACCCTTCTATTTGCCTACATTAAATTTGAGAATTTGTTGTTTAGTCACTAAGTCAAGTCTGCCTCTTTTGTGATCCCATGGACTGTAGCCTGCCAGGCTCCTCTGCCCATGGGATTTTCCAGGCAAGAATACTGGAAAGTGGGTTGCCATTTCCTTCTCCAGGGAATCATCCTGACCCAGGGATGGAACCTACATCCCTTGTATTGGCAAGTGGATTCTTTACAACTGAACCACCTGGAAAACTCTAAATTTAAGAATATATACTAATGAAAAATATCATTAAGGAGTTTAAAAGGCCTACCCCAGATTTGGAGATATTTGCAACACCTGCAAATGATAAAGTCTCATATCCAGAAAATACAGATTTTCTCTAAATCAAGCATATGGTAGATAAGCCAACTAAGTAATGGTGTGATGACCTAGTGGGGTAGGATGGAGGGAAGGAGGTCCAAGAAGGAGGATCTATCTATCTATAGCTCATTCACAGCAGTAACTAAGATAACGCTGTAAGGCAATTGCTTTCCAATTTAAAAGATGCTCTTTATCAAGTTGAGGGAGTTCTTCTCTGTTCCTAAGGTGCTGAGCATCTTTATCACAAACAAATGTTGAATTTTGCTAATTTTTTTCTGTATAAATTGATAGATCATAAGATTTTTATTTTTTAGCCTTTAAATGTGGTGGATTACATGTATTTATTTTCCAGTGTGAAAGCAGTCTTGGGGAAGTCCTTCTTGGTTGTGGTATAAAATTTTTTGTATACATTGTTGCATTTTACTTGCTAATATTTTATTGATTTTTGTATCTATGTTCAAATAAAGATAGAGGTGAAATATCAGCCTATATTTTTTCTTTCTTGGAATGTGTTTGTCTGAGGTTTGTATTAGAGTAATGCTGTCCAAACAGAAGGGGTGAGGAAGTTTTCCTTCTGCTTCTGATTTCTAGAAGAGATTGTAGAGAAATGGTATACCTTTTCCCCTTAAATCTCTGGTAGGATTCAACATTGAACCCATTTGGGGCTGGTGCTTTCTCTTTGAGAGGCTGTTGACTATTGATTCATTCTCTTTAATAGATGCAAGTCCATTCAAATGATCTACTTCTCTTCCTGTGAGTTTTTGTTTTTCAAGAAATTGATCCATTTCATCCAAGTTATCAAATCTGTAGTTATACAGTTGTTCATTATATCCCTTGATTAAGTGTACCTGGGATCTTTAGTGATGATTCCTCTTTAATTTTTGATAATGATAACATATCTTTTCTCCAGTTGGTTATCCTAGTGAGAGTTTTAGCAATTTTATTGATTTTTAAAAAGGAATCAGGTTTTTCTTCACTGATTTTTCTCTGTTTTTTTTTTAATGGTCAATTTCCTTGACTTCTGCTCTAATATTTATATCTTCCTTTTTCCTTGCTTTTGATTTTAATCGTTCTTCTTCATCTAATATCTTAGTCCTCAGGTGGACGTTTAGGTTGTTGCTCTTATATTTTCCTCTTTTTAATATAGGTATTTAATATTATAATAGCCTTCTAAGTGCTGCTTTCACTGAGTCCCACACATTTTCATATGCTGTATTTCCATTTTTCTTTATTTAAAAACATTTTTAAACTTCTCTTGAGACTTCTTTCTTCACTCATGTGTTACTGAGAAGTATATTGCTTAATTTCCAAATATTGGAGATCTTCTAGCTTCTTTTCTGTTATTGATTTCTTATTTACTTCTACTGTGGCCTAAGAACATATTTTGTATTATTTATACTATTTTAAATTAGTTTTAAGTGTGTCTTATGAATAAGAATACATTTTATGTCAGTAAATATTGCATTTTCTTGAAATCAAATAATAGACATAACCCCTAACATATCAAATAATTGTCTTAATATAAATGATGTATATAGCACAACACTCCACATACAACAAACAAAAAACACATTTTGTTCAAGTGATTTGCCAAGACTGGCCAAATCCTGGGCCATAAAATAAAAGAATCAATGAATTAAAAAAAATGGAAATCATAGAGTGTCTTCTTTGACCACAATGGGGTCAAATTAGATATCAGTAACAGACAACAGGAAAAGTTCTAAATACTTTTAAGTGCGGCAACACATTTCTAAATAATTCATGGATCAAAGAGTAAATCTCAAAGGAAACTTTTGAAAATACAGACCCAAATGATGAATGAAAATGAAAATATAGCATATAAAACCTATGTAGAATGTGCCTTAACTACTGAGAGGGAAATTTATAGCCATACATACATTAGAAATGAGGAAAGATTTCAGAACAGTAATCTAAGTTTCTACTTCAAGCACCTGAGAAACAAAAAGGGAACATAAGCAGGCAGAAGGAAGGAAGCAATACCATTATTCTGAAATTGAAAATAGGAAAACAAGGCAAAATCAATGAAACAAAAACTGGTCCCTTAAGAAATCAACAAAATTGATAAACCACTAGTAAGATTAATAAAATAAAAAGAAGACACAAATCCTCAATGTCAGGAATGAAATATGGTATGTCACTACAGATTCTGCAGTCATTAAAAGAATAATAAAGGAATACTATGAATAAGTTTGCACTTATAAGTTTAGTAACTTAAATGAATCAATTCCTCAAAAATCTCAGTTACCAAAACTCAACCAAGATGAAACAGATAATCTGAATAGTCTTATAATCATTCAGTTCAGTTCAGTGGCTCAGTCGTGTCTGACTCTGTGACCCCTGGACCACCGCACGCCAGGCTTCCCTGTCCATCACCAACTCCCAGAGCCTATTCAAACTCATGTCCCTAGAGTCGGTGATGCCATCCAACCATCTCATCCTCTGTCATTAAGAAATTGAATTTGTAACTAAAACTTTCTTGAAAATAAAATTACCCACGTAACAGTGGTTTTTCTGCAAGGGGTCTCAGATACCAATGCTAGCTTTTTCCATATAAGTTAAGGAAATGGGACTTCCAGTTTACCAGATTTAGCACTGATGAGTGAATTTCATCCACAAACAGATTATGGATGTCTAAAAAGATATGAAAACCGTGATTCACATTTCCATTTACAGTTATGTAATTTCTCCTTCTTCACTTAGCTCTTTACACTAAGTAGAATGCACTATTTTTATTCTTTTCATAATGATAATTTAGCAGGTGTTCTCAACACCTACTGTCATTGTTTTCAGGACATGTTTACTTTCTTCAGAGGTCCTTGTGTCAAAGGGGCAGTTTTAGTCATATGCCTTTGCAGTCCTTCTACTCGCCCAATGTCTGGGATATAGCAGACATTCCATAATTTCTGCTCACTTGAAATCCAATGCAAAAATATTTAGTGTTGTCACTGCACAGAAGAAAACAATGTCTCCAAGTTTGCAGGTAGCTCAGTGGAGGAGAAAGAAAGAGTAAAAACATCCCAGTGAGTCAAGAGACAGAAAGGAATGTGTCATGGATTTTTATCCCCTTTTTATTGAGATACAGGCTTTTCTGGTGGCTCAGATAAGAATCTACCTGCAATGTGGGAGACCTGGGCTGTATCCCTGGGAAGACCTGGGAAGATCCCCTGGAGAAGGGAAGGGCTACCCACCCCAGTATTCTGGTCTGGAGAATTCCATGGACAGAGGAGCTTGGCAGGTTACAGTCCATGGGATCACAAAGAGTTGGACATGACTGAGTGACTTTCACTTTCACTTATTGAGATATACTTGATTTACAGCGGACGACAGAGGATGAAATGGTTGGATGGCATCAGTAGCTCAATGGACGTGAGTTTGAGCAAGCTCCAGGAGGTGGTAAAGGACAGAGAAGCTTGGCATACTGCAGTCCCTGGAGTCACAAAGAGTCGGACACAACTGAGTGACTGAGCAACAACTACAGTGTTATATAAGCTTAGGCTATACAATACAGTGATTCGCAATTTTTAAAGGTTAATTTTTATAATTATTTTTATAAATTTATAGTTATTATAAAGCATTTGCTATATTCCCTGTGCTATACAATATATCCTTACAGCTTATATATTTTATACATAATAGTTTATATCTCTTAATTCCCTAACCCTAACTTGTCCCTTCTCCCTTCCCTCTCCCATGGTGACCACTAGTTTATATCTCTGAGTCTGTTTCTGCTTTTTGTATTCACTGGTTTGTTTTCTTTTTTCAGATACCACATGCAAGTGATATCACACATTATTTGTCTTTCTCTGTCTTCCTCTGGAGCTGGTGCAGCCTCATTGGGTAGGTGAAGTCAGGATACAGGAGACCCCAGGGCTGGTGTCCACACATTGGTGGGTGTAATCAGGTCCTGGGGCTAGAGCCAACTCTTTGGCAGGCACTGCTGGACCCTGGAGTCTGGCTGCAGGGCCTGAGTGCCCTGCTGGTGGATGGGCCTGCTTCCTGACATAGCTGCTGGCAAGATACAATGTGTCCTGGAGCTTGTGTTGTCCTGCCAGTGTGCGAGGCTGGGACCCAGCCTGTCCCAGGTCAGGATCTAGCCTGCTGGTGGGTTGGCTGGGTCCATAGGCTGTGGTGCCACAGATGTGTGTCTTTGTGCTAAGTCGTGTCCAACTCTTTGCGACCCCATGGACTATAGCCCACCAGGCTCCTCTGTCTATGGGATTTCCCAGGCAAAAATACTGGAGTGGGTTGCCATGCCCTTCTCCAGGGGATCTGACTGACTCAGGAATCAAATCAGGGTCTCCTGCATTGCAGGCAGATTCTTTACCAGCTGAGGTGCCAGGGAAGCCTCCGGATGTCCTGCTGCTCATATCCATTCAGTGATGTGGGGGGCTGGTCCTGAGGCTGGAACAGGCTCACTGATTGGTGGAAACAGGGATGCTGGGGCTGGTTTCTGCCCAACTGGTGTGTGGAGCTGGGTCCTGACATCTCTGGTGGCCTGGACCATGTCTGGGGGTGGCTCAGGGGGGTCTTAAAGCAAATGTCTGCAGGTAGGTGGAACTGTATACCCACTAAGTTAGTTGCTTGACTTGAATGTTCTAATACCGGTGCTCACAGGCTGTTGGGCAGGAGTGGGGATGGGTCCTGAGGATAATCTAGAGGGAGGATTCCCAAATGATGCTTACCAGGACCAGAGTCCGCATGGTAGAAGGGGCTGTCCAAAATGGCTGCCACTAGTGTCTTTGTTCCCAGGTTGAGTCACAGTTTCTTCCTGCCTCTCTGAGAGACTCTCCAAGATCAGCAAATAGGTCCAACCCAGGCTCCTTTAAAATTTTGCTTCTTCCCTGAGCCCCTGAACCTGTGAGATTTTGTGTGCACCATTTGAGAGTTGAGTCTCCTTTTTCCCCCAGCCCTCTAGGACTCCTGAAAGTAAGCCCTGCTGGCCTGAAAGCCAAATCTTCGGGGGGCTTGTCTTCCCAGTGCAGGACCCGTGGGCTGAGAGCCCAATGCGGGGCTCAGAATGCTCACTCCTTTGGGAGAGCCTTTGCAAATATAATTGCTTTCCCATTCTTGGGTCGCCCACTTGGGGGTATCAGTTCAGTTAAGCTCAGTTGCTCAGTTGTGTCTGACTCTTTGCGACCCCATGGACTGCAGGGAGGATCCCAGGCTTCCCTGTCCATCACCAACTCCCACAGTTTACTAAAATTCATGTCCATCGAGTTGGTGATGCCATCCAATCTTCTCATCCTCCGTCGCCCTTTCTCCTCCCACCTTCAATCTTTCCCAGCATCAGGGTCTTTTCAAATGAGTCAGCTCTTCACATCAGGTGGCCAAAGTATTGAAGTTTCAGCTTCAGCATCAGTCCTTCCAATGAATATTTAAGACTGATTTCCTTCAGTATGGACTGGTTGGGTCTCCTTGCAACCCAAGGGACTCTCAGGAGTCTTCTCCAACACCATAGTTTAAAAGCATCAATTCTTCAGCGCTGAGCTTTCTTTATAGTCCAACTCTCACATCCATACATGACTACTGGAAAAGCCATAGCTTTGAGTAGATGGACCTTTGTTTGCAAAGTAATATCTCTGCTTTTTAATATGCTGTCTAGGTTGGTCATAACTTTTCTTCCAAGGAGCAAGATCTTTTAATTTCATGGCTGCAGTCACCATCTGCAGTAATTTTGGAGCCCCCCAAAATAGTCTGTCACTGTTTCCACTGCTTCCCCATCTATTTGTCATGAAGTGATGGGACCAGATGCTATGATCTTAGTTTTCCGAATGCTGGGCTTTAAGCCAACTTTTTCACTCTCCTCTTTCACTTTCATCAAGAGCTCTTTAGTTCTTCTTCACTCTTTGCCATAAAAATGGTGTTATCTGCATACCTGAGGTTATTGATATTTCTCCCAGCAATCTTGATTCCAGCTTGTGCTTCTTCCAGCCCAGTGTTTCTCATGATGTACTCTACATATAAGCTAAATAAGCAGGGTGACAATATACAGTCTTGATGTACTCCTTTCCCCATTTGGAAACAGTCTGTTGTTCCAAGTCCAGTTTTAACTGTTGCTTCCTGATCTGCATGCAGATTTCTCAAGAGGCAGGTGAGGTGATCTGGTCTTCCTTTCTCTTGAAGAATTTTCCAGTTTGTTGTGATCCACACAGTCAAAGGCTTTGGCATAATCAATATGCCAACTTGGGGGTATGGGACTTGACTATATCATGAGTCCACCCTTCCTGCTCATCTCACTGTGGTTCTTTCTCTGTATCTTTAGTTGTAGAAGATCTTTTCTTGTAGGTTCCAGTCTTTTTATCAATGGTTGTTCCATAAGCTCAGGGTCTTTCTACTCTCCATCTTGTCTGATCTCTCATGTCACGACTTTTAAAAATATACTGTAGGCAATAATGGTTTCCCTAGCAGCTCAGACGATAAAGAATCTGCCTACAATGTAGGAGACCCAGGTTTGATCCCTGGATCAGGAAGATCCCCTGGAGAAGGGAATGGCAACACACTCCAGTATTCTTGCCTGGAGAATTCCATGGACAGAGGAGCCTGGCCAGTTACAGTTCATGAAGTCACAAAGAGTCAGACATGACTGAGTGACTAACACACACACACACTGCACTGATTTAGTTCTTCGTTTGAGAATTCTTCCATTTATGCATCTTAAAACTACAGAATACTATAGTCTATAAAATTTAAATCTTCAACAAAGAGTTAAAAAGATTAAAACAAATTGCTGTCAGAAGACAGGAAGCAGCATTATAAAAATATCCCTCTATTTTTTCTCATACATAGTATTTATTTTATTAGTCCTACTATTAAACACTACTTGTTACCATTATTTACTAGTCCTATCGCTGTTTTGTTTAAACAATAACATTTATGTAGCAACAATAAAAATATAGAATAATATACTATTTCAAATAAAAACTTATATGTCATGTTAAAGTCATAGATGTGAATAACTATTTATTATGTTATATCATACAGGGTGTTTGGGCCTGGCATGACTGTGTATTGGGATTGCTTTCTAAAGAGTTACTCTATCCACAGTGTGAACTCTGAGCACTAGCGAGGAGTCTGTGCACAGAGCTGCCTGCCTCAGAGTGTCAGAGCTTAAAGGGAGTGAGGAGGGTTCTGAGCAGGGAAGGGCAAATTGGACAGGCATAAAGATGAGCCTGCATGTTTGTGTGTACTACACAGGGCTAAGGAGGGCATCTCACAGGCTTTTGGGAATGGGAAAGGGGACTGTGCATTTGCTCCCTTCCAAGGGGAGGCAGAATGGAGACGGGGGAACTTACTTCTATGGGGGTGTTTGTTATAAAAGCAGCACATGCCTCAGACCAGCCTATTTCATTAGGAAAGAATAAAATCTTCAGGTGTCAGATATTTAGAAGAGATGGAAGTGTTAAAGTTGATGAATGGAAGGCAAAAGAACTTTTGTTTCCCTGTTTGTGCAATGCAGGAATGCTAGTAACCATCATTCCTGTACTAAAAAAGGGTAATTGAAAATTTGCTGTAGGAAAAATACTGAAAGCCTTTTTCAGAAATAAATAGGTCTTGAAGAAGTCTAAGGAAAAGATTTGCTTTTCTTAATGCCAGATTTCTCTCCTGTAGACATTACACATACAAGGAAGATTTTAAAAAAAATTTGAAAGAAATAATGACAAGTACCATTGTTTAGCAATTCAGAAATTAGCTGCTGACAAAAGCCACACATGGGCATATAAACATGCACACCCATAAAGAGAGAATGGGCTGGTTAATAACAACCAAATAGCAAGGACACAATGGTTACAGCCTGGAAACCCAGATATCCGTCAGCAGAGACAAATAAACAATGGCACATCCATGTAAAGGAACTCAACACAGTCATTAAAAGCTGATAGAGCAATTTGCAGTTAGAGTAAAGATTTATTCCCTGTCATCTCCACTTGGACATTACCCCAAAAGATCCAGAAGAAGCAAAAAAGTGAAGGCCCACTCATTGGGAGAAGAGGAAGATTCTTTTCTTTCATTGTGGCTCTGGGGGGCTGTTTCCTTGTGTTTTCTGTTTCAGTCATGTCCCAAGGGCACTGTTCTGTGTTGAGGGAGATTGGATTACTCTGAATGTCCCCTAGGTCACTTTCTGCACTGCTGGGTCCTACCTACCTGGTGTGGCCAAGGTCAGTTGAGGACCTGGCAGGACATAGAGGAAGGCAGGGGATCATGCCACGTGAAGTCACATGTTTTACATGTGCTTTTGGAAGACTGGCTGTGTGTTAGAGCATGCATAACATATATGTATATATTGCACATATACACACCACACACATATGTGTATCCATGTAAATATTAGCATGACAATTCATTGGCAGTCTCTCACAGGGAATATAAGTATTTGTATCACACACATATTTTATCCTCTTTATATGGGATCTGCTTGCTTTGTCTTCCATTCATTTGTAGCCATTCTCAGAAACAACATCCTGTCCCTGGTGCCAACTATAAAGATACATCATTCTTGGTACAGCTGAATGAAAAAACATGAATACCCCGAGTTGGATCAGAGCAAAGAGAGGTTTGAAAACTGGAAACATATCCTATTTAGAAAATAAGAAGCGGGCAGGAAACAAGAGCCCTGAGGAAGTGTAGAGGAGCATGTGAAAAAGAAAGGGTAGAAGACAGGGTCAGAACCAAGGCTGGTTGGCATGTCAATTGTCTCAGATCCTTTATCACTACGTGGCAATAGTTGTGATTCCTCCTTCTATGAGGTCACCTATGGTGGGTGAGTGTGAGTGCATGTGGGCAAATGTATGTGTGTGTGTGCAATACAGTCAATGAAACATTAGAGAAAATATTTGAACTTTTTGATTCAACAAAGTATATTTATTATAATTTTATAGAGAAAAATCCCTACTTTCATAGAAGACCCTTATGTACTATATTTCTGTTTCTTTTTCCTGGAGACTCTGGGGCAAGACTAAAGATGTATGCTTCCTTAGTTGTATGGATCCCCCACTACCGCACTCTCCTAAGAGTTGAATTTTGCATTGGCGATTCTTCCTTTCAGCCAGCCTCCTGCTCTCCTCTCTTTCCCTCCTCATCTTCTGAGATGGTTTCAGTGCAGCCAGGGGACTCCTGTTTTGTGCTTTATCCCTGTGTCTTTCTCTGATTCTCAAGGTTTGGGGACTATCTTTAATTACTTCACTTTTAATTCCTCCACAGTAATTCCCAGGCTCTCATGTGTTTCTCTAGTGTTTGATGAAATCCAGGTCACCATGCAGAAAATATTGAGCATAAAGGAAGAAGTCCCAGGAGGCAAAATCTGAGACCGGAAGGTGGGATTTGGAGCAGCCAAAAGGCCAGCAGGCGAGTTCAACCGGATGGATGGTCATTTCCTTTCCTTAAAATTTACTTTAGGATCTCCAGCCTGACCAGCTGAGTTAGGAGAAGCTGGGGAGGAAGGACACTGACCCGGGGTCAGGAGACAGTGTGGCAGCCCGCCAGCGGGACCCCCAGGAGACCTCCTAGGCCCTGTCTTCACATCTATAATGGAGGGCCTGTTTCTGCCATGTTTCAACCTTGAACACTGGAGATGGCTGTGAAGGAGCTGGGCATGGATGGAAGGTAGAGTGTGTGTGGGTGTGAGAGTGTGCTTCTGTTTTTGTGTAAGTGTGAGAGCAAGTGTGGAGGGAGTGAGTGTTCTATGTGCACATGTGAGCATGTGGGTGTTGGAGTGCGTACCTGTAAGAGAAAGTGTGTATGAGAGTGTGTATATATGTGAAAGAGACTTGTGTGAATGTGAGTGTGTACATGTGAGCATCTAAGAGTGTACTAGTGTGTGAAAGTGTGTGTGTGCATGGGTATAAGTGTGAGTTGTGAATGTGTGTCTGAGTGTGTGGGGGAGTGTCTGCATTTAACTGTATGAGTGCATGAGGGTGTATGTGTATTTAGTGTGCATAAAAAGTGTGTGGTGTGTGTGAGTGTCAGAATGTGTATGTGTATGCTTTTCAAATAGTGTATCAAAGAATGTGTTTGCACATGTGAAGGCAGCATGTGTGACATTATATAAGTGCGTAAGTGCATGTATATGTGTGTGTGCATGTGACTGTGTGTGGAGAGAGATGTTTAAAATGCAAAGACTATTTTTAAAAAGACATAACTGAAGAACCATTATCATACTAAAAACCTTAGCAATAATTCCTTAATACCATCAACATCTAGTCAGTGT
This sequence comes from Cervus elaphus, assembly GCF_910594005.1. Classification (NCBI taxonomy): domain Eukaryota; kingdom Metazoa; phylum Chordata; class Mammalia; order Artiodactyla; family Cervidae; genus Cervus; species Cervus elaphus. The sequence continues at coordinate 22,082,805 of NC_057830.1, forward strand.
TCAAAGTTCTCCAACTGTCTCGTAAATGGTATTTTTTTTACAGTTTGTTGAATCAAAATCCAAATGAGGCTCTACATTGCTAATTTAAAGATCTCTCATTTTTCTCTGCATTTTATTTGTTGAATCAACAGCTCTTTCATTCCCTAGAGTTTCTCTCAATTTAAATTTTGCTTTCTTTTAGATTTTGCATCCGGAAGTTGTCATTTATCATGTTCTTCCATCCCATGTGCTTCCTACAGATTGGTAGTTGGACCTAGAGGCTTTATCTCTTTCAGGTTCAAAGGTCTGTCTTGAATAACTCATAGTGGGTGTGTCCTCCTGGCAGAAGACACATCCTGTCTGTCTGTGTCTTTGTTGGAATGTTTTAGAAGACCTTGAGAATCAATACCTAGAGGAATAGCTCTCCTGGTGACCCCGACACACACTTGAGATAAAATCACCACTGTTTCCATGTTTGGGGGTTGACAGAGCAAGCGGCCTGCAACTGTCTTCTAGTGGGAACTTCAGTGCCAACAGGAGGGTCTCCAGCCCACAGCCACCCTGTGCAGGGCTCATGGCACGAAGATGTATCTTCTCCCCATCGGTCCCTTCCTACAGCTCAGCCTTGCTCCCAGAGGCCAAGAGATAATGGTGTGGGCTCTTTGACCCTTGTGGACTGTCCTGATGGCTCGAAGTTGGATGTGTCCTGTCTTTGGATGACTTCTCTTCAGAAGAACAGGGGATTCCCTTTATTTCAACATTCTGTTTTACTCTGATGCTTAGCTTTGTCGCTGCCCAGATTCTCTGTGCTAAAATCTTTGTGAGTCTCCTTAGCTGGGGAGAAAAGTCTCTATAACCCGTGGGCTGAAGCTGGGTCAGTCAAGGACAAAGCGGCCAGACAAGTCCCGTGGGACCATCTCTTGAATGTTTTCTGAAGAAAGAAAAGAAATGAGGATGGATGGAAACTGTGTGTGTCACACTGAGGGACAGCTGAGGGGTCGAGGCAGCAGGGAGACAATTATCTTGAAGTCTTTTGGGCCGATTTTCTTGTGTGTGGGGAAATTGTAACAAGAGGGGCCTGCAGGACAACACTTCAATTAGAGACTGAGGGTCATGACCCATGTGTGTTCTGACGTAGATCAAGTCTGACATGGGCTCTGTGGGGCCTCCTCCCCTGACTCCTGTCGTCTCTCCTATTGTCACATGGATGCTGCAGATGAAATGCCTGGACACAGGAGGGCTTCCTCAGCACCTGGGTAGAGAGATTGTGGCCTGCTGCTGATCTCAAGATGATTGGTTAATTGGATGTGGGTTGATGGCTGGGAAGACCCAGGACTCTGTGGTTCTGGATGATAGAAGTGATTCTAGAAATTGGGAGGGAGCCAACAGTGGGAAGGGGATGGTGAAGAGAACAGAATCTTTGCTGCAACGTGCACAAGATAACTCCTATTTGCTCTCCCCCAACAAAATGCTTCCTCAGTGGCTCAGTGGGTAAAGAATCTGCCTGCAATGCAGGAGACACAAGAGATGCAGGTTCGATAACTTTGTTGGGAAGATGCCCTGGAGGAGGAAAATGGCAGCCCATTCCAGTATTCTTGCCTGAAAAATCCCATAGACAGAGAAACCTGGTGGGCTACAGTCCACGGGGTCACAAAGAATCAGACATGACTTAGCAACTAAGGACACAACAAAATGCACAGAGAAGCCCACATACCTGCTAATCCCCATGGGGTTGGCTCACTGTTATTCTGAGGATGAGAGTTCTGGAGCTGGATTTACAGTGAAGGTGGGCGGGGTTGAGGAGGGAGCTAGCTGTGTGGTCACAAACGGCCACCAACAAAGAACAATGAATCTTTCACATGGATGGCTTTCACTTCCATCCACAGTTGTTTCACAGGGGGATGCCTGCCCAGGGGAGCCTAATTCGGGATTCCTAGCACTTCTGGTTTTTGTGTCATCCAAATTAGTCTTGGGGAACAAAATGATGACTGTGAATGCAGTTGACAGCTCTGCTGACACAACAGATAATGGCTTAAATGGTGAAAATTCCAAGCTAGGTCTGTGACCAGCCTTTTTAAACAATGAAAAGAAGGCTCTCAGGTTTGGAAATGGGTTGTATGGTCAACTCTCTGATCAACGGTGAATGAATGGGAGACAGCAGGTGACTTTATCATATTATTTCTGTCTTTACTTTTCCTTCGTTCTTTTTTCTTTCTCTTTCAAACAGGAGATTCGATGTGCTTGATAGTTTTATAAAAGAAGAAAACCAGGGACGGTTTGAAAGTGGCCACTCTCAAGTTACATCTCAGTCCTGTCGCACACAGTTTTTGTCCCCTTTCAGCTCTTTTTCTCACTGTGGAAGAGGTCTTTGAGTGGGACTTTTACTGATACAAGTGAAAGCAGATGGCGCCATGTTTCCCATATTCTGCACTGACCTGTCAGCCAGCTCGTAGCCTCTGGGTGACTCAGGAGAGAGGGCAGGGCTGAACTGTTGCCACTGACTCTGACCTCTTCCCACGCAGAAGAGACAGCGAGTTACTGGCTGGGGGAACAACATTGGTGGGAAAAGTTTCCCAGCCCATAGGGAGTGGGTGGGAATTCTGTTTTAATCACCTCCTTCCACCCCCTTTGAGAAGAGAGGGTTTCCACCCTAGTAGTAGGAGGATGACCAGACATAGCCCTCCATCCTGGAAGTGAGATGGACAGCCATTATTAGTCACACATACTCCCAGCTGGGGGAGGAGGACTCTACACTCCACCCAGGGCCACACGGGGTGCATTGGGGACCAGAGTGAACCAGTAGGGCTGCAGGGAGGCAGGGTTTGTAGTAACAAGAGGGAGGCTGCCCCTGGTTCCAGTGGGAGGTTGTGATCAGCTTGCTTGAACGATTCTGCAGTTTGGCAGGAACCAAAACCTGCTTCAGTTCAGTTCAGTCGCTCAGTCGTGTCTGACTCTCTGCGACCCCATGGACGGCAGCACACCAAGCCTCCCTGTCCATCACAACCAACTCCTGGAGTTTACTCAAACTCATGTCCATTGAGTTGGTGATGCCATCCAACTGACTCACCCTCTCCTCTAGCCTTCAATCTTTCCCAGCATCAGGGTCTTTTCCAATGAGTCAGCTCTTCACATCAGGTGGCCAAAGGAGTGGAGTTTCAGTTCAACATCAGTCCTTCCAATGAACACCCAGGACTGATGTCCTTTAGGATGGACTGGTTGGATCTCCTTGCAGTCCAAGGGACTCTCAAGAGTCTTCTCCAACACCATAGTTCAAAAGCATCAATTCTTTGGTGCTCAGCTTTCTTTATAGTCCAACTCTCACATCCATACATGACTACTAGAAAAACCATAGCCTTGACTAGACGGACCTTTGTTGGCAAAGTAATGTTTCTGCTTTTTAATATGCTGTCTAGGTTGGTTATAACTTTTTTCCAGGGAGTAATTTAATTTCAACAAGTCTTTTAATTTCATGGCTGCAATCACCATCTGCAGTGATTTTGGAGCCCCCCAAAATAAAAACCTTCTACTTAGGGATAAACAGGACTTGCACCTGCCTCCTTGATAAGAAGGCTGTTTGGTGGTGGTGGGGGAACCTCATCCATGGGAGCAAAATGGTGGGGGAAACTTACACCTAGAACTTTGGAGGCTTTGCTGATTTTACCAGATGTCCAGGAAGAACATCTTAGGCTTTCCAGATGGTGCAGTGGTGAAGATCTGCTTGCCAATGCATGAGATGCAAGAGGCATGGGTTCAATACCTGGGTTGGGAAGATCCCCTGGAGTAGGAAATGACAAACCACTCCAGTATTCTTGCTTGGAAATATCCCATGGACAGAGGAGCCTGAGAGGCTCAGCCCAGGGGGAGTGCAAGAGTTAGGCACAACTGAACCCACACACACACCAGGCAGAACACACTTCTAAACCTCAATTTTAAGCCTTGTCCCCTAGAAAGAGAGTGCCAGGAAGTCACTGATAGTGACAAGGAGTGCCTTCTGGGAGTGACACCTCATGGCTGCCTGCAGACTCCCAGCTGTGGGTCCTGTGGGTCCTGCAGAGCCTGTCTGTATGCTGTCCCTGGGCAGCTTTGAGCCTCGCTCAGAAGGTGCAGAAGATGTCAATTTCTGCAGCTTCATGTAAATGGACACAGAGGTCCTAGAGCATCACGGGCCGGGGACTACCCAGGTGGTCCAAGGGGGAAGGTCATACCACTCCAGAACAGTACTGAAAGGGGACATATACCAGAGGGGTAGGCTGGCATGGACCATGGCCTGTGGCTCTTAGAGTCTCCATTCAGATCCACTCTAACACAGTCGCTCAAGTTGTAGGTTCTGTTTTTCTCTTACATGATCCAAGGTCTTCCCATGTGGCACTAGTGGTAAAATACCTGCCTGACAATACAGGAAATGTAAGAGACGTGAATTTGATCTTGGATTTGTAAGATTTCCTGGAGGAGGGCACAGCAACCCACTCCAGTATTCTTGCCTGGAGAATCCCATGGACAGAGGAGCTTGGCGGACTATAGTCCACAGTGTCACAAAGAGTCAAACATGACTAAACAACTTAGCACATACACACACACACAGAGTAAGGTCCAGGGATAGTTTATCCAGGGTAGCAGCATGGTTTCAGAATGTCAACAGAGAGCATAAGATGACTGAAACACCACCATGGTGTCCGAGGAGAGGGCAAAGGGCAGAGGGCAAAGGCTACATGCTAGAAGACAGTCTGGAAACTTCCACTTACATTTCCTTGCCCAGACTTAGACATGGCTGCTCTCATTTGCAAAGAAGGCAGGAAAACACTGTGTTAGGTTGAGCATGATGTCAACCCTGACAAGACTGAGGAGAGGTTCTGTAGTTCAGGAAGTAGGGGGAAAAGAGATCCTGAGAGCCTAGCCTGGGGGCAGAAGCACTGCTGGGCAGGGCTGGAGAAACAGGATGTGACAGCAAGAAGAATGACTCATGAGATGAAACCAGCAAATGAAGAACAAGTCAACAGAAGCTTGTGCCAACTGCACAACCCATAGATTTCCAGAAGACCAGGGAGCAAGTGGCCCCACCAAGCATGTGGAAGCTGCTGCCCGGAAATACAGAAAGTGCTGGGTTTGCAGACTGGGCTTGGCCAGTGGTAGTCCTCAGTGCAACCTGCCCTCTGAATTCTGGATACAGCAGGGTGTGACCATTTCTACTAAACCTCAGAACATAATTTTGCAGTGAGACAGCTTATGTCTATTTTGCATGCTATTAGGAATACTGGGAAGTGGAGGTAAGGTGAGAGCATCTGGACAAATTTTGTGAAAGTGATGACTGGAAAAATTCTTGAAAGTTTATTAGAGATGGGAGATGTTACATGATTAATCGGTCAACCCATTCCCCTCTGTGTGGCTGAGTACCCAGGGTTCTGTTAGTAGCAGGAGGGAAGCCCAAGGTACATCCCTGTCTACGGTGAACTTAAATTCCAACTGACACGTGCGGCTCACTAGGAGGAAAGACAAGGATGCCTGGAAATCAAGCAAGGAGTGAGGTGAAAAGTACTGCTAACAGTGTATCCGTTCTCCTTACCTCTGGATCTTTTCTAAGAAACAAAACAAAGGAAAAAGCATCAACATTTGAAATCAAGAAAATTAGCCCTATGATTGAGGAGTAACACAAAGGGACCACCCCAAGATGCTCTGAACAGGCATCCTGGCTATGTGAGCACAGCCATGAAGTAGCCACTGATGCTCAACCGGCCCCCAGAGGGCAGACTCTGGGCACCATGGCTCATGCCCTCTGTCATTGCTACCCACCTGGTGCTGGAGAGCTCCAGGAGGTGGGGGCAGGCATGTGTGAGCGCGAACGTGGGCTCTGTGATCACTGCTCTGGGACAAAAGAGAAACTACTTGTCTGAAAAAGCTGACCCCAAGTATTTTGAATCCCGTTCTTAACTTCAGTCTTTGTTCTCAGTACTTGGATGCAGCTGCTGGTTTAACAAAACCTCCTGCTTTCCCGGCTTGCTGCTGGGTGTTCATGGACATAACAGGCTGACTTTCAGACCTGGCTGACCACTAACCGGGCTCTTGGGAGACGCTTGAATCTGTTGCCATGGGTCACGCTTCCACCCAAACAGAACAGCAGTAGCAAGATTATTTATCTTTGCTTAAGTTAACTGGCATGTCTGAACTACATTCAAAAATCTCTAGACGTAACCCTGGTTGCGCATGTTGGGGTGTTTCCCTCTCTCTTCTTTTCATCCTTCGGTCTGACCCCCATTTAGTGGGGTCAGACAAGTCTTTGGAAAGTCCAGTGAAGTCCTGGCCTGTTGTTACTTTCACATCCAAGTGACAGTGGCTAATGCCATTTCAGAAAAATGGAAGGCGTCTCAGCAGATGAATGTCGTTCACTTTCAGTTCAAGCTGAGTGTAAGGACCCAATTCTGTGGGAAGCTGAGTATTTTCAGCTAGGTTCTGGTTTGCCTCTCTGAATAAAATGTGCAGAGTTCAGATCCAATGAGAGCCTGTCTTAGAGGCGAATGATGGTATCCATGAAGCTTTCAGAATGACTCCGTTTAATAATGACAGATCAATCATGGGAACAGAGAGATCCTGCCTAGAATTACTAAGCCTTTGTTTGCAAAATCAAGGAATTTGTAGGTAATCAGTCAATGTAGAAATTTTCAGGACTTGTTGTGGTCTTCCTACAACTGTTTAAAATGCTGTGCTTTTAATTCAACTGATACTAATAAAGTGTCTGTCCCAGCAGGCTATGCCTTTTCTGTGTCCCAGGGGCCAAACTCCAGCAGCATCAGCCAAACTTCTGACTTAGACTTGCTTTTCCTTTGGCCCCATGAGAAAGCTATGACTTTCAGAGAGCGGGAAAGTTGTTCACTATTTTAGAGCTGGTTAGCAAGCAGATCTCATCTTATTCACAGCATGCTGTGACAGGGCTGGAAAATGTTTCTGATCTGTTTTGTTCTTGTTGTTGCTTCTATCTGTTGTCTCCATTTTTCTCTTCTCCTTCCCTCTCTCCTTAAATGCAGTCCATCCAGGCTTTGTCGCCACCTCCTCACCAGATTCCTCTTGTCAAGATTGTTCATGACCTTTGTTTTGCTAAATCCAGTGTCTAATTCTTGGCTGTTATCAGACTTGACCTGTCATGTGGTTTGACGAAGCTGATGGCTTCTTGCAGGAGATGCCCTCTCCCCTTCATTTCCATGTCCCTCCGGCTCTCTTCTCTCTCACAGACCACCCTTGCATGGTCTCCTGAGCTGTCTCCTCACTTCCCTGACCTTCAGCTGCTGGCATGTTCCAAGGCATGGCCTTGAACCCTTCTATTTTTCCTCTACTGTTAAACCCATCTGGTCTCTTGGCTTTTAACTCCAACTGTGTGCATATCTCCAGATCTATATATGTATCTCTACCCCAAACTCCCTTCTAAACTGCCTGCTCTCCATTAGGAAGTCTGACAGGCACCCCAAACTTAGCCCACTCAGACAAGAGCCTATCCACCAACCTGGTTATCCTGCAGCACTCCCATCTCAGGAAGCAGCCATTCTTCCAGTAGCCGAGGCAAACAAATAACAGGTCTGCTCCTTCTCTCATAACCTGTTTCCAATGCATTAACAAAGCCTTTTGCATCTACCTTGAAAATAGTGAGGAATCTGACCATTTCTCTGACCATTTCCTATCATCGTTAACACCCTGGTCCAAGCTACCACCACTTCTCACCAGGCTTATTATCATAGTTCACAATTGATATTTCAGTTTCTGCTCTTGCCCTCTGAGAGCCCACCGTCAACATAGCTACCAAAGAGAATCTTTTAAAGCAAAGGATGAGCTACATTGATCTTCTCCCTGAGACTTTCTCGGGATGCTCTACTTCACCCTGAGTAAAAGCCAAAACCCTCAGCTTGGCTTCCAAGACCCACCACCCTTATCCTCAGTTACCTCTTTCATTCAATGTCCAGCTCTTCTCCCCTCAATCCATTTATCCAGCCCTTGGGCTTCTTCTGCTTCTTGGGCCCACGAGGGATGTGCCTACCTCCAACCTTCACCCTAGCTGATCAGAGTGGAACATCTTTCACCAGATCATCTCTCATGTCCTTCCAGCCTTTCCTCAAATGGCACTCTGTTAGCAGGACCTTCCTTGAGTTTTCTTTAACAGAAACACCACCCACACCCACATACCCCGAGGCTTTGTTCCCTTTACTCCATTTAGTTTTCTTCATTCATATCTCACCAGTTGACATACTACCCATTAACTTTCTTACTTTTTTAATAGCCAGTTTCTCTCTCAATCTTAAAAAAACAGGCACTTTGTATTTTTTCTGATCTTTCTCTGGCATGCATCACAGTGTCTGACACAGATGATACTCAAAAAGTGTTGAATGAATGAATGAATTCAAGCCTTGATCAACATGCTTTTGGTAGTAAGTCTATCTGCATGTGGCATGTTTTGTCATTATAAAGTTTAAAAAGAGAGATGCTAGTCTTCAAAAGGAGACTGCTGCCCATATGCTCTGTCAGGTCCTACACTTGGCATGGACAATGGGGTGGGAAGGATTTGGATTTCCTGAGCCTGTTCCTGCATTGACAGTGTATGTCACCAATATCAGGGCTGGCTGTGTACTCCAGCATGGGCCTGCAGTGATCTGTAGGCCACAACAGGCAGGTTACTTATGGGGTGAGTGGCAGGTCAACCAGGAGAGTGGTGTTTATTAAGCAGGTCCATATCTCCAAATCTTGGGTTAGTAAGAAATAACTTTTGGTGACTAAGATCTCTAAAGTATAAGTGAGAAAAGCTACCAGCTTATTGTCACCAACTCTCGTCTCAACCAATTTTTTTCCTGAAAAAGGAAAGAAGATAATTCTGGTGAATTGATACTCTATGATGTAAGAATACTTTTCACTTTCCTATCCAACAGGAACAAAACTGCTGAGGGGGTTTTCAGTGCTTTCTTATGATAGAGTTGTGTCCAAAAGATACAGGATTGAGACTGGAGAAATTTCTGCTAGTCACATCTTGGGAGATTAGAATAACAAAATAAATTATGATAATAACAGACCACAACCCATTGAATGAAATATGCACCCAGAGTCCGTGCTGATTTAAATAAATGAATAAATGAGAGAGAAGAAAAAGTTCTTACCTAGAGTAGAATGCTGACTGATACATGTGAAAGGAATGAAGGAATTAGAACATTATCATCTGAAAATCTTTATAAGGATGGTGATTCAGGCAGGAGACATTACTAAATGCTGCGGTTGGTGGGTGGAATTTGATGGTAAAAGGATATTTGTTGGAGTCTGATAAACACCTTCCACAAAATACTTCTCAATTATAGAGGAGGTGATGGTGACTTTGCAGTGGAGAGACTGGAAAATACCAAGATGATCAAGATGATACTCTGCAGTGGTGGGAAGAGTTGATGCTGTGTGTACTAAATGCAACCCTGTTCTTGTCGAACCTAATCTCCCAGTTCATTCCACCCTCCGCTTCCCCTCCTGTGTCCACATGTCATCCTCTACATCTGTGTTTCTATTCCTGCTCTGCAATTATGTTCATCTGTACCATTTTTCTAGAGCCCACATATATGCGTTAGTATACAATATGTTTTCTCTAACTTACTTCATTCTGTATGACAGACTCTAGGGTCTATCCACATCACTGCAAATGACCCTATTCCATTTCTCTTTATGGCTGAATGACATTCCATTAAATAAATGTATCATGTCTTCTTTATCCATTCATCTGTTGATGAACTTTTAGTACAGTTCCTTGTCCTGGCTATTGTAAATAGTGCTGCAGTGAACACTGAGGGACATGTGACTTTTTGAATTATGGTTTTCTCAGAGAATATGCTCAACAGTGAGACTGCTGAGTAATATGGTGGTTCTATTGTTAGTTTTTAAGGAACCTCCATACTAAATACTCAACCATGTGTAAAACAGGTAACTAGTGGGAACAGCTCAGGGAGCTCAGCTTGGTGCTCTGATGACCTAGAAGAGTGGGACGGGGGTGAGGGAGCTCCAAGACGGAGGAGATATATGTATACCTACAGCTGATTCACTTCATTGTACAGCAGAAACTAATATAGCATTGTAAAGCAATAATACTCCAATTAAAAAAAGAATCAAAAAATTGTTCTTGTCAGGGATCCATGGTCTGAGACTGTCATGTCTTGATTAAGAAGGTTGTACAGTGTTTACCTAGGAGAGTGTCTTTGGAGGAAAACACACTGTAATATTTAGGGGTATCAGCAGCTGCCTCACAAATGATTCTAAAAAAAGACTAACGATATAATGGTCACAGATAGGTAGGAGATATGATGGGGAAAAGGTGGTAAAATTTAAACTGTTGTAGGAGATATGGAAAATTTTTGTACTGTTCTGACTAGTTTTCTGTATTTCAAAATGGACCATTGAAAAGAAAGTGGAGAGACGCTGGAAGAGAGTATCCTGATAAAAATAGTATTCCTAGTAATGAGCTTTCTATAAGAATCAGTCAAAAATTTAATTAGCCCTTAGCATGCTCTATTCTACCAGGTTAATTATAGTGGGAATATCCAACAAATGGAAATTATTAATCTAGCTATTCACTTTTAAATCAGGGCCATAACGACACAGAATTCTATTACCCACAGCAAAGTAGTGTCTATAGTCCAAAAATTTTCCAGGGAGAACTAAAGATTCCCATTTCTTTATAGGTTTTAAAATAAGATTCTTTCATTTTGAAGGTCCCTAAAGAAAATTTCAAAAATATTGAGAACTGGGGAAAAAGGAACAAAGAAAATCTGTCACCTGTGTTAACATTCTGGTTCATTTTTTTCCCCAGTTTCTGAAGCAGTCTTTTGTCTTGTTTGAGACAAGTCTAATCATATTTATGTACACTTTTATCCTCTGGGTCTTTCTCCTAGTATCTCTAGTGTTTTTCCATGCAGCCACATGGTCTTTCTCAATTACAACTTTAATGGCTAATAATGCTCCATCATGTAGAATTACTGCTGTGGGCTACTTGCCCATCCCTGTGGATGACAGAGCAGGGAAGCAGACAGGGCCTGAACCTTGATGTCCAAACACACTGCTGCTTCACTTCTGGGTCCAAGATGATTCATTTTCAAATGAAATTGACTTTACTAGGATTTTTCTATTACTATAATCAAAAGTTGATAAGAGACCTCACAGTTTAGAAGTTTGGAAACAATTGTCAGTGATGGAGGGACCAATGCCTTGAAGACAAGGAAGTTTATTGTCAGAGACTATTCTTGTTATAACCTCAGATATGCACATGACACCACCCTTATGGCAGAAATCGAAGAGGAATTAAAGAGCCTCTGGATGAAGGTGAAAGAGAGTGTGAAAAAGCTGGCTTAAAACTCAACATTCAAAAACCTAAGATCATGGCATCCGGTCCCATCACTTCATGGCAACAGATGGGGAAACAATGGAAACAGTGACAGACTTTATTTTCTTGGGTTCCAAGATCACTGTGGATGGTGACTGTAGCCATGAAATTAAAAGACCACTGCTATGACAAATCTAGGCAGCATACTGAAAAGCTGAGACATCAGTTTGCTGACAAAGGACATATAGTCAAATCTATGGTTTTTCCAGTATTCATGTATGAATGTGAGAGTTGAACCATTAGAAAAGACTGACTGCTGAATAATTGATGCTTTTGAACTGTGGTGCTGGAGAAGACTCTCGAAAGCCCCTTGGACTGCAAGGAGATCAAACCAGTCAATCCTAAAGGAAATCAGTCCTGAATATTCATTGGAAGGACTGACGCTGAAAAACTGAAGCTTCAAAACTTTGGCTGCCTGATGGGAAGAACCAATTCACTGAAAAAGACCCTGATGCTGGGAAAGATTGAAGGCAGGAGGAGAAAAGGATAACAGAAAATGAGATGGTTGGATGACATCACCTACTCAATGGGTATGAGTTTGAGCAAACTCTGGGAGATAGTGAAGGACAGGGAAGCCTTGCATGCTTCAGTCCATGGGGTTGCAGAGTTGGGCAACATTGAGCGACTGAACAACAATAGAATGTTTTCCCCTCCCCACATTTTACCATCACAATAATGGCTCCAATATAATAGGAGTGGGTCACAGTAAAAAGGGCTAAAATCCAGAGACTCTGAGAAGCAGCACTTAGGGAAGCCCAAAGTCAAGAACAGAGATGAAGGCAAGGACATGACAGGAGCTGACTCCTGTGGTACCTACAGCTATAAATACTAATCAGAGTCCAACACCCAGTCAGATTCACATAAATTTGCAAACAGGACTATTTGCCTTAGTTCCTATTACCCAGTAAGAGCTTCCCTGATAGTTCAGTTGGTAAAGAATCCGCCTTTAATGCAGGAGTCCCTGGTTCAATTCCTGGGTCAGAAAGATCCACTGGAGAAGGGATAGACTACCTATTCCAGTATTCTTGGGCTTCCCTTGTGACTCATATGGTAAAGAATCTGCCTTCAATGTGAGTGGATTGATCCCTGGGTTGGGAAGATCCCCTAGAGAAGAGAAAGGCTACCTGCTCCAGTTTTCTGGCCTGGAGAATTCCATGGAGTCCATGGAGTCGCAAAGAGTCAGACACAACTGAGTGACTTTCACTTTCACCCAGTAAAGCATGTTCATCTTTCACCTTGGAGTGCTAAAAGGCAAAATGAGCAAGCAAATAATCCCCCAAACTCACAGTCTGCGAAGACAAAGCAAACATCAGAGCTAGACTCAGATATGATACAGATGTTGGAATTATCAGATAATTTAAAATAAGTGAGATTAATTTGTTAAGCCCTCTTATGGAAAAAGTTGACAACTTGCAAGAACAGAATAGCAATGAAAGCAGAGAGAAGGAAATTCTAAGAATCAAAGAAAATGTGAGAAAGCATTAGAAGTTAGAAGCACTGTGATCAGAAATAAAAGTGAAGAATGGTTTTGATTCATCTATTAGTATCTTGAATAGCCAAGGGAAGGACAAGTGAGCTTGAAGATATATACACATCACACACACACACACACAATTTACTACACTTAGGTATATTATGTTCAAATTACACAAAACTAACAACAAAGATTAAACTTTGAAATCAAAAGTGAGGACCAGGAGGGATGGAAATACCACAACCGATAGAAAAATAAGAATGAGAATTTCAGCAGACTTCACATTGGAAATTATGCAAACAAAAGTAGAATGTAATGCTTAAGGGGTAAATGAAAAAAATCCACCAACCTAAAATTCTATGTAGAGCAAAATAGATTTTTCAAAAGTGAAGAAGAAATAAAAATTTCCACAAACTAAAACCAAGGAAATTAAGAGAATTAATTAAGTAAAGTAAAATGTTTATTAATCTCATTAATCTGAAATATAGCTGTTTTTTTCTTTTCTCTTTTTTAATATATTTTTTTTATTGGAGGATAATTGCTTTACAGAATTTTGTTGTTTTCTGTCAAACCTCAATATGAATCAGCCATAGGTATACATATATCCCCTCTCTTTTAAACCTCCCTCCCATCTCCCACCCCATTCCACTCCTCTAGATTGATACAGATCCCCTGTTTGAGGTTCCTGAACCATAGAGCAAATCCCCTTTGGCTATCTATTTTACATATGGTAATGAAAATTTCCCTGTTACTCTTTCCATACATCTCACCCTCTCTCTCCTCTCCCCATGTCCATAAGTCTATTCTCTATGTCTATTTCTCCATTGCTTCCCTAAAAATAAAATTTTTGGTACCATTTTTCTAGATTCCGAATATATGCATTAGAATACGATATCTATCTTTCTCATTCCGACTCACTTCACTTTGTGTAATAGGTTCTAGGTTCATTCACCTCATCAGAACTGACTCAAATGCATTCTTTTTTATGGATGAGTAATATTCCATTGTGTATACATACCACAGCTTCTTTATCCATTCATCTGTGAATGGACATCTAGGTTGCTTCCATGTTCTAGCTATTGTTAATAGTGCTGCAATGAGTCTTTTTCAATTTTGGTTTCCTCAGGGTATATGCCTGGGAGTGGGATTGCTGGGTCATATGGTGATTTTATTCCTAGTTTTTTAAAGGAATTTCTGTATAGTCTTCTATAGTGACTGTATCAATTTGCATTCCCACCAACAGTGCAAGAGTGTTCCCTTTTCTCTTCTGCAGCATTTATTGTTTGCAGACTTTTTAATGATGGCCAATCTGACAGAGAGGTGAGGTGATATCTCATTGTAGTTTTGATTTGCATTTCTCTAATAATGAGCTATGTTGAGCATCTTTTCATGTGTTTGTTAGCCTTCTGAATGTCTTCTTCCGAAAAAGTCTGTTTAGGTCTTTTTCCCACTTTTTGACTGGGTTTTTTGTTTTTCTGGCATTGACTTGTATGAGCTGCTTGTATATTTTGGAAATTAGTCCTTTGTCAATTGTTTCATTTGCTATTATTTTCTCTCACTCTGAGGGTTGTCTTTTCACCTTGCTTATAGTTTCCTTTGCTGTGCAAAAACTTTTCAGTTTAACCAGGTCCCACTTGCTTACTTTTGTTTTTATTTCTGTTTCTCTAGGAGGTGGGTCATAGAGGGTCTTGCTTTGATTTTTGTCATCAAGTATTCTGCCTATGTTTTCCTCTAAGAGTTTTATAGTTTCTAGTCTTACATTTAGGTATGTAATCCATTTTGAGTTTATCTTTGTGGATGGTGTTAGAAGGTGTTCTAATTTCATTCTTTTACATGTAGCTGTCCAGTTTTCCCAGCACAATTTATGGAAGAGGCTGTCTTTGCTCCATTGCATATTCTTGCCTCCTTTGTCAAAAATAAGGTACCCATAGGTGCATGGGTTTATTTCTGGGCTTTTTATCTTGTTCTATTGGTCTATATTTCTGTTTTTGTGCCAGTACCATACTGTCTTGATGACTGTAGCTTTGTAGTATAATCTGAAGCCAGGAAGGTTGATTCCTCCAGCTCCATTCTTCTTTCTCAAGACTGCTTTGACTCGTCAGGGCCTTTTGTGTTTCTATATGAATTGTGAAATTTTTTGTTCTAGTTCTTTGGAAAATGCCATTGGTAATTTGATAGGAGTCACACTGAATCTGTTGACTACATTTGGTAGCATGGTCATTTTCACAATATTGATTCTTCCTACCCAGGAACATGGACTAACTCTCCATCTGTTTATGTTGTCTTTTATTTCTTTTATCAGTGTGTTCTAATTTTCTGTGTACAGTTCTTTCATCTCCTTAGGTAAGTTTATTCCTAGATATTTAATTCTTTTTGTTGTAATGGTGAATGGAATTGATTCCTTAATTTCTCTTTCTGATTTTTCATTGTTAGTATATAGAAATGCAAGTGATTGCTGTGTATTGATTTTGTATCTTGCAACTTTGCTAAATTCACTGATTAGCTCTAGTAATTTTCTGATACTATCTTTAGGGTTTTCCGTGTACAGTATCACGTCATCTGCCAACAGTGAGAGCTTTATTATTTCTTTTCCAATTTGGATTCCTTTTATTTCTTTTTCTTCCTTGATTGCTATAACTAGGAATTCCAGAGCTATGTTAAATAATAATAGGGAAAGTGGACACCCTTGTCTTGTTCCTGATCTTAGGGGAATGCTTTCAGTTTTTCACAATTCAGAATAATGTTTGCTGTAGGCTTATCATATATGGCCTTTTGAGGTAGGTTCCTTCTATGCCCATTTTTTGAAGAGTTTTAATCATAAATGGGTGCTGAATTTTTTCAAAGTCTTTTTCTGCACTTATTGAGATTATCATATGGCTTTTATCTTTCAATTTGTTAAGATAGTGTATCACATTGATTGCCATTTGCATATATTGAAAAATCATTGCATCCCTGGAATAAACTCAATTTGATCATGGAGTATGAGCTTTCTGATGTGTTGCTGAAATCTATTTGCTAAAATTTTGTTAAGGATTTTTGCATCTATTTTCATCAGTTATATTGGCATGTAGTTTTCTTTTTTTGTGTTGTCTCTTCTGGTTTTGGTATCAGGGTGTTAGTGGCCTCATAGAATGAGTTTAGAAGTGTTCCTTTCTCTGAAATTTTTTGAAAGAGTTTTTTTTTTTTTTTTTGAAAGAGTTTTTGAGAGATTTTTTATCATAGGTTCAATTTCAGTGCTTGTAATTAGGTTGTTGATAATTTCTATTTCTTCCTGGTTCAGTCTTGGAAGACTGAACTTTTATAAGAATCTATCCATTTCTTCTAGGTTATCCATTTTATTGCCATGTAGTTGTTCATAACAGTCTCTTATAATCCTTTGTATTTCTGCATTGTCTGTTGTAACCTCTCCTTTTTCATTTCTAGTTTTGTTGATTTGATTCTTCTCTCTTTTTTTCTTGATGAGTCTGGCTAAGGGCTTGTCAATTTTGTTTATCTTCTCAAAGAACCAGCTCTTAGTTTTATTAATCTTTGCTCTTGTTTCTTTCATTTCTTTTTCATTTATTTCTGCTCGGATCTTTATGGTTTCTTTCTTTCTACTATTTTGAGGTTTTTTTGTTCTTCTTTTTCCAGGTGTTTTAGGTCTAAAATTATGTTATCTATTCGATGTTTTTCTTGTTTCTTGAGGTAGGATTGTATTGCTGTTAACTTCCCTCTTAGAATTGCTTTTGCTGCATCCTATAGATTTTGAGCTGTCATGTTTTCATTGTCATTTGTTTCTAGAATTTTTTTTATTTCTTCAGTAACCTGTTGGTTATTTAGAAATGTGTTGTTTAATCTCCATGTGTTTCTGTTTCTTACAGTTTTTTCCTTACAATTGATATCTAGTCTCATAGTGTTGTGGTTGGAGAAGATGCTTGATGTGATTTCAATTTTCTTAAATTTACTGAGGTTTGATTTGTGCCCCAAGATGTGCTCTATCTTAGAGAATTTCCATGTGCACTTGAGAAGAAGGTGTATTCTTGTGCATTTGGATGGAATGTCTTGAAGATATCAATGAGATACATCTTATTTAATATATCATCTAAGACTTGTGTTTCCTTAGTAATTTTCTGTTTTGATGATCTGTCCTTTGGTGTGAGTGGGGTGTTAAAATCTCCTACTATTATTGTGTTACTGTCAATTTCTCCTTTTTTGTCTGTTAGTGTTTGTCTTATGTATTGAGGTGCTCATATGTTGGATGTGAACTACCCTTGTGGCTCAGATAGTAAAGAGTCTGCCTGCAGTGCGGGAGACCCAGGTTTGATCCCTGGGTTGGGAAGATTCCCTGGAGAAGGAAATGGCAACCCACTCTAGTATTCTTGTCTGGAAAATCCAAGCCTGGCAGGCTGCAGTCCATGGGGTCGCAAAGAGTCAGACATGACTGAATGACTTCACTTCACTTCACTTCATTAATGTCGGGTGCATAGATACTTACAATTGTTATGTCTTCCTCTTGGATTGATCCCTTGATCATTATGTAGTGTCCTTCCTTATCTCTTGCAATTTTCCTAATTTTAAGGTCTATTTTGTTTTGATATGAGGATTGCTACTCCAGCTTTCTTTTGCTTCCCATTTTCATGGAATATATTTTTCCATCCTCTCACTTTCAGTCTATATGTGCCTTCAGGTCTGAAGTGGGTTTCTTGTAGACAGCACATATATGAGTCTTGTCTTTGTATCCATTCAGCCAGTCTGTGTCTTTTGGCTGGAGCATTTAATCCATTTACATTTAAAGTAATTATTGATATATATATTCCTATTGCCATTTTCTTAATTGTTTGGGGTTGATTTTGTAGATCTTTTTACTTCTCTTATATTTCTTGACTGTATAAGTCTGTTTAACAGTTTTTGTAAAGCTGGTTTGGTGCTACTGAATTGTCTTACTTTTTGCTTGTCTGAAAAGCTTTTTCTTTCTCCATCAATTTTGAATGAGATCCTCGCCCAGGTACTGTAATCTTGATTGTAGATTTTCCCCTTTCAATACTTTAAATATATCTTGCCATTCTCTTCTGGCCTGCAGAGTTTCTGCTGAAAAATCATCTGTTAAGCATATGGGGTTTCCCTTGTATATAGCTTGTTGTTTCTCCCTTGCTTTTTTTTTCTTTTTTTTTTTCTTTTATTCATTTATTTATTTTTTATTAGTATCCCTTGCTTCTTTTAATATTCTTTCTTTGTGTTTAGTCTTTGTTAGTTTGATTAGTATGTCTTGGCATGTTTCTCCTTGGGTTTATCCTGTATAGGACTCTTTGTGCCTCTTGAGCTTCATCGACTACTTCCTTTTCCATGTTGGGGACTTTTCAACCATAATCTCTTCAAAAATTTTCTCATACCTTTTCTTTTTCTCTTCTTCTTCTGGGATCCCTATTATTTGAATGTTGGTATGTTTGATATTGACCCAGAGGTCTCTGAGACTATCCTCAGTTCTTTTTACTTTATTCTGCTCTTCAGAAGTTATATCCAGTATTTTATCTTCCAGCTCACTGATTCTATCTTTTGCTTCAGATATTCTGCTCTTGATTCCTTCTAGAGTATTTTTAGTTTCAGTAATTGTGGTGTTTGTCTCTGTATGTTTATTCTTTAATTCTTCTAGGTCTTTGTGAATTGATTCTTGCACTTTCTCCATTTTGTTTTCAAGGTTTTTGATCACCTTTACTATCATTATTCTAAATTCTTTTTCAGGTAGTTTGCCTATTTCCTCTTCATTTATTTGGACTTCTGTGTTTCTACTTTGTTACTTCATTTGTGTAGTATTCTCTGCCTTTTCATTTTTTTTTTTTTAAACTTATTGTGTTTGGAGTCTCCTTTTCCATGGCTTCAAGTTTGAATTCTTTCTTCCTTTTGGTTTCTGCACTTCTAAGGTTGGTCCAGTGGTTTGTGTAAGCTTCAAGTAGTGTGAGATTTGTGCTGAGTTTTGTTTGTTTGTTTGTTTTTCCTCTGATGGGCAAGACTGAGTGAGGTGGTAATCCTGTGTGCTGATGATTTGGTTTGTATTTTTGTTTTGTTTGTTGTTTAGATGAGGCGTCCTGCACAGGGTGCCACTGGTGGTTGGGTGATGCTGGGTCTTGTATTCAAGTGGTTTCCTTTGTGTGAGTTCTCACTGTTTGATACACTCTAGTGTTAGTTCTCTGGTTGCCTAGGGTCTTGCTGTCCGTGCTCAGACTCCAAAGGCTTAGGTCTTGATCTCTCTCCAAAGACCAGCCTAAGTCCAATCTGTCAAGAGGAATTTCAGCCAAAATGAAAGATCCTTTACTTGAGTTCCAGAAGCCAGTGCACAAGAACACAGCAGAGATCTCTGACTCATCAGAAACTCACTGTGTCATCTCAAAGGCCCTCCACCCATAATTGTTTTTCATTTGTTTATTCTGTCTTCCATTTTTCTGTTTTTTTCCTGCTATCTTTTTTCTTTTTTTGTTCTCATGGTAACAAAATTCTTGAATAATTTTAGGATTGCAATTTGTATTTTTGAATGTTTTATGCTGCACTGGATATTACAATGACATGTGATGTCACATTTACATATCATCATTTTCCCCATACATAAGTTTTTTTCTATATAAATGTTTATTGTAGCTGAATCATACTTTATAAAATTGTTTTCCTGTTTTTTCACCTACCATCATTCTCAGCTTGTAACTGTGTTGCATTTTTCATAAAACTTTCTGAACATTATCTCTGACATGTGAGTCTTGCCCTGGGGCCAATGCTGTATCTACATCCCACCTCCCTTGCCTGCCAGTATTTCCAGATCTCTGTTTCTTTATGAGTTCGTCTCTGTTGCCTGTGTGTGTGTGTGTGTGAGAGAGAGAGCATGCTTAGTTGCTCAGTTATGTCTGACTTCTTGTGACCCTTTGGACTGTAGCCCTGCCAGGCTCCTCTGTCCATGGGATTTCCCAGGCAAGTATACTGGAATTGGTTGCCATTTTCTTCCTCCAGGGGATCTTCCTGACCCTTGCTCATAGGTGACCAGTAAAGCACTATAATGTGTTTCTGTCCTCTGGAGTCACAATTGATACGATGCACTTTGTCCCAAGAGAGTCCTACTCTTCTTGTGGACACCATACACTTATTTAGTGATGTTGAGCCATTCTACTTTGGAATCATCTTGCCAACTATTTTTTCCAGGACCGGATGACACTAACAACATTATTTTCTCATCACACACTGCTTTCTTTAAAGAGTTGAAGTATAGTTGATTTATACTGCTGCTCTGCAAACAAGATCATCAGTACTATCTAACTAGATTCCATATATATGCACTAATATATGATATTTGCCTTTCTATTTCTGATTTACTTCCTTCTGTATAATAGGCTCTAGGTTCATCCACCTCATTAAAATTGTTTCAGATGCATTCATTTTTACAACTGAGTAATATTCCATTTTATACAATTCTTTAATCATTCATCTGCCAGTGGGCATCTAGGTTTCTTCCATGTCCTAGCAACTGTAAATAGTGTTGCAATGAACATTGGGGTACTTATGTCTTTTTCAGTTATGATTTCCTGAGGGTATAGGCCCAGTAGTGGGATTACTAGGTTACGTGCTAGTTTTATTCCTTGTTTTTAAAGGAATCTCCATACTCTTCTCTATAGAGGCTCTATCAATTTGCATTCCAACCAACAGTTCAAGAGAGTTCTCTTTTCTCCACATACTGTCTAGCATTTGTTGTTTGACTTTTTGATGATGGCCATTCTGACTGGTGTGAGATGATATCTCATTGTAGTTTTGATTTGCATGTCTCTGTTAATGAATGATGTTGAGCATCTTTTCATGTTTTTATTTACCATCTTTATATCTTCTCTGGAGAAATGACTGTTTAGTTTTTCTGCTCACTTTTTGATTGGGTGAAAACCATTGTCTTGAGTATCAATGTTTTAATTTTTACTTCAATTATTGCATATGATTCAGATCACTCAGGATGCAAAGAATAGTTTATTGTATTTATTCAATTCTCACACTTTACAGTGTTCATTCTTCATGATGTTCTAAGATTCCTTCTTTTATCATTGCTTTTCTGTTGGAGAAATACCTTTAATTATTCTCTAAGTGTAACCTCCTAGCAACACATTATTTTAGTTTTTCTTTTTCTAAGAATGTCCTTTACTAAATAATCCCTTTATTTCTGGGAGACATTTTTACCAGATACAGAATTCATGATTGATATTCTTTTTTTCAGCACTCAAAAAATATTATACTATTTCATTTTGCTCTACAGTTTCAAATGAGAAATCTCCTGTCATATGACTTGGCATTCCCTTATAAATAATGTGTCTTTTCTCTGTAGTTATTTTGAAGGTTTTTTGTTTGTGTCTAGTTTCAGGTGATGCTAGTGGTAAAACCCACCAGCCAACACAGGAGCCGTTAAGAGACCCAGGTTCCATCTCTGGGTCAGGAAGATTCCCTGGAGAAGGAAATAGCAACACACTCCAGTATTCTTGCCTGGAAAATCCCATGGATGGAGGAGCCTGATAGGTTACAGTCATAGGGTCACAAAAAGTCAGACATGACTGAAGTGAGTTAGCACTTTCAGAAGTTAAATTATAAAGTGTATTGGTAGGAATTTCTTTGGGTTTATCCTATTTGTGGTTTGCTCATCTTCTTAAAGCTGTGGGTTCACCAAATTTAGGAAATTTTTATCTATTATTCCCTCAAATACTCCTTCATGTCTACTCTCCTTCCCTTTTCACTCTGGGATTTTGATGACACAAATGTTGAATTTTTTGCTATTGTCCCAAAAGGTTGCTGAGTCTTTGATTTCTTTTCCTTTTTTTTTCAGTCTATTTCTCTCAGTTGTTCAGATTAGGTAAATTCTATTGATCTGTCCTCAAATTCACAGTTTCTTTCTTCATTCATTTCCATTCTACTATTTGTGCCAACTCAGAAAGTTTTCTATTTGTTACTATATTTCTCAGTTCTATCATTTCCATTTGGTTTCTTTTTATTCCTACTCTCTTTGATGAGAATTTCTTCTAACTTGTCCAAGAAAATTTTAATTACTTGTTAATCGCTATTATAATGATTGCTTTAAAATCCTTGACTGATAATTCACATATCTGATTCTTCTCATTGTTGGCACCAGCTGATGGTCTTTACTCATTTAAGTTGCTATTGTCTTGGTTCTTGGCCTGCTAGATGATTTTTTAATTATAAGTTGGATATTTAAGCTGTTATGTAAGAGACTTTGGGTCCCACTAAAGTTTTAAATTTTATTAAATGCATTTATTTTTATTTTAATTTATTTAGGTTAGTCATATAGGTCCTGTCCTGCTTTTGTGGCAACCTAAATGTCAGAGCCTTGGAGGTGCTGTTTTGGGGGGGTGGTATGTCTTGTGTCACTGGGCCTTCACTGGTCCCTTTTGGTGCCCAGGCTGGGCTCTCTGTGGAGAAAGCACACCTCTATCCTATGGGGAAATGAGGCTCCCAAGTCCAGGTCCTTGTGTGATGGAACCCCTTGCTCATGCCCACAGCCGAGTGGCGAGGAGAGTCTCAATTCAAGTGTCAAAAGAGAGAAGTGTCCTGTTGATTGCCTCTTGTCAGCAGCCCCAGTAAATCTCTTGGCAGTTGCCGAGATGTTCTGCTGTTTTTGCAGAACTCATGCTTGATTTGGGGGAGGATGAAACATGCCTGGGCTGCAGTGAACTGGAAATGAGGAATTTCTAGCTCAGGGCTGCCTTCTAAGAGCAAGACATAAGACAGACTGTCACTGTGTTGCTCCTCCAGTTCTGGGCTCACAAACCAGGTTGCTTCCCTCTAGCCACCATTCAGAGCTCAGCTTCAGTCACATCTTACACTACTTTCAGGGCTTATGGTTGTGCTTAGTGGGAAGGAGAGATAAGTCCAGGAAGTTCAGTAGACTTATTTTAAATAGTAAATTCTGTAATAATTTTATTCATCTTGAAATTTTTCAAAAATACGTGCTTATAGTACTTTGTGCTGTAAATTGGTGGTCTCATTTATCACTTTCTCAAACTTTTCAAGACCCAAAAATTTAAGAAAATTAACAATCACAGTTTAAATTGATAATCTTCAATGTGTTCAACAAAAAGCAATTAAGATCTATTCACTATCTGTGGTTTGCTTCCATCTGATGAAGTACTATTAGGTGAGAAGACTTTTTTTTCCAAAATAGATAATACTGAGCAACACTGGAGTCCTCCAATGAATATTTCTAAAATTTTGGGGAAAAATTGGGGGCAGACTTAATAGGTTTTAATCTAAGGTTAAGAAGAGGAAGTGTCCTTGAATTTTCAAAACATCTTCACTATTCTGGAATTCAAGTTCTTTCATACGTGTGTCTGTTCTTAGGCTGCTTCCTTCTGGAGGCTTTGCAATGAACCATCACTTTATCCTGGTGATGAAGGAGCTTAGTGCTCACTCCTACCCATTGTGAATCTCCATCCCAGGTAACAAAGTCTCCCCACATTTCCAGGCAGGAGAACCCTAATCTTTGAAGCTGTGAGTTAATCCAAAGGGCTGACAGAAGATTCAGTGGTCTTTCTGACTTCTGATTCTTTTTCACAGAAACATCCCCACTAAAGTGGATAAATAAATATGTGGTGAGATAGAGAAGTGCTATTTTTTCCCACTGCAATATGTTTATTCCCTCTAGCTTTAAGCTTTTAAAAGTAAGCAATATTCTCTTTTTTCATTTTTACAATGCCACCTGTTTACTTTTTATTCCACTTTATTCTAGTTTGGTGATGCAGTTACTCAAGGGATAGAGCAGAAGAGGATCAGACCAGGCACGTGTCTAATGGGAAAAAGGAGTGAGCTAATTGATGTACATGGGTACCACCCTACTCCGCCCCAGATAGGGACTTGTCTGCTAGGTCATTACAGAACACAACTTTGTCATATAGACTATCTGTAATAAAAGTGAAAATGATTACATGTGAAAAAAATTATGAATATATAGTCTTTGCAAAACTGAAACACTGTAAATCAAGGGATGAGGAGTGCATATGGTGAGACAGTTAAGAGGGAAAGAGGGAAGGCAGTGGGAGCCTCAGGGACCCCAATTAAAGCATCAGGGATGCTGAGGAGCAGAGGGCATCCTCTCCATAAGCTACTGTCTGAGTAGAAAGACAAGAAGAGTAGCAGGAGCTATTGTCATCCAGTAAAGCTCTTAAAATCCTGGGATGAGGGAGGCCTGGGGAATCAGGCAAAGATTAAGCAGTAACATAAAAAAGAATTAGATATATGCTCACCAAGAGAAGCATTTAAACAAATTACGTTGGATTTGTAGAATGAATTATATGCAATTATAAAAAACCACTTTTGAAAAATATTTTATAAGAAGAGGAAATAGCATACATCAATAAAAATTACAGTTTTTATTCTATAAATAATTGTGAACCTCCAGGCCAGGCAACAAGGTGAACTATATAACCACCACCTAGAAATACAAAATAACAATTATTGTTTTGAATGTATAATTGAACAGAAAAATGGTGTAAAGCAAGTGTTCAAAAAGAGAGCCTTTATGTTTAGTAATATAACATGTGACAAGTACGGTGTTCCCATGTTGGGAAATGAGAAACCATTAAGGAAATGAACTAGTCCCTTTGGATCATAAGCTAAAAAACACAAAATCCATTCCGAGTACTCCACATGCAGAAAAATAATAGTGTAAAGACCTACAAGTAAATGATGAAGGCTATATTATGACCTCAAGGGTAGGATACCTTGGAGAAGGGAATGGCTACCTATTCCAGTATTCTTTCCTGGAGAATCCCATGGACAGAGGAACCTGGTGGGCTACAGTCCATGGACTCATAAAGAATTGGACACAACTGAGTGACGAACACAACAGGGTAGGAAAGTATTTCTTAGGTAAGCACCAAAATCAGAAACCATAAAAGGAAAAAGAAAGTAATACATTCAATTAAGTTCAAACTTGTAATATCAAAGGATAGCCTAAGAGTTCCACTAGATAGACCTGGGTTTAGGAAAGCTATTGGTAACACTATTACTGATTAGGTTACTGGAGAAGTGAATGTTTTCTACCCATTAATGAGAAGAAGATACAGAAATCACATTGGGGCAAAGATGGCCCAGTCATATCCAACCCTCTCCCTATTCACCAGTCTCCCTTCTAAGTCTGGCTACATGACCAAATTTGGCCAATGACATTTGAACAAAGAGATGTCTGTCATCTGTAGCTCTGGCCTCTAAGCTGTCTCATGTGATCTTCTGTTCTCCATCTCCATGGCTGGATGTGAAGCCCTCCCAGATGGAGAGCCACATGTTGGAACCCTTGAACAACATGGATGTACATTATTTTGGTCCACATACACATGGATTTTTTTCAATAAATACAGTACCTGTAAGTAAACATGAGTTTCTTTTTTCACATTATCTTTTCATTTTTGATACCAGTGTTAGTATTATGAATAGCATCTACAGTGTTTTATATCATATAAAAATATTGATATGGGTACAGACAAATCATCTTGTAAATAATGGAAACTTTGGTATCGATAAATACAGTATAGTACTATAAATGTATTTTCTCTTATGATTTTCTTACCATTATCTTTTCTCTAGTTTACTTTAAGAATATAGTATATAGTACATGAGATGGATGAAACTGGAGCCCCTTATACAGAGTGAAGTAAGCCAGAAAGATAAAGAACATTACAGCATACTAACACATATATATGGAATTTAGAAAGATGGTAACGATAACCCTATATGCAAAACAGAAAAAGAGACACAGAAATACAGAACAGACTTTTGAACTCTGTGGGAGAAGGTGAGGGTGGGATGTTTCAAAAGAACAGCATGTATACTATCTATGGTGAAACAGATCACCAGCCCAGGTGGGATGCATGAGACAAGTGCTCCGGCCTGGTGCACTGGGAAGACCCAGAGGAATCGGGTGGAGAGGGAGATGGGAGGGGGGATCGGGATGGGGAATAAGTGTAAATCTATGGCTGATTCATATCAAAAAAAAAAAAAAACATAAAAATAAAATAAAATAAAGTGCAAAAAAAAAAAAAAAAAAAAAAAAACTATGATAGAGAAACAAAAAAAAAAAAAAAAAAAAAAGAAAATATAAAACTGCTGCCTGAAAAAAAAAAAAAAAAACTGCTGCCTGAAAAGAATCACAAGCCAGTGCCCCACCCCTGTGACATACACACACACACTCCCATTCACACACTCATACACACATACACAGTAAAAAAAAAAAAAAAAAAGAATATAGTATATAGTACACATAATATACAAAAAATGTGTTAATTGATAGTTTATGTTATTGGTAAGACTGCCAGTCAGCGGTAGGCTGTAAAGTGTTAGCTGCCCAGTTGTGTCAGACTCTTTTGATCCCAGGGACTGTAGCCTGACAAGCTCTTCTGTTCATGGAATTCTCCAGGCAAGAGTACTGGAGTGGGTAGCCATTCCTTTCTCCAGGGGATCTTCCCGACCCAGGGTTTGAACCCTGGTCTCCTTCACTGCAGGCAGTTTCTTTACCACTTGAGCCACCAGGAAAGCCCCCAACAGTAAGCGACTAGTAGTTAAATTTTGCGAGAGTCTGAGTTATACATGGATTTTTGACTGCATAGATTGTTGGGGGTCCATATTGTTCAAGGTCAACTGTACTAATCCCTGGATCCACTGAAGAAGAGCCATCATCTAGGTTAGATCCACATCAGACGAGGATGTGAGCAGAAAATAAATGTTTATGATGTTAAACCACCAATATATTTGAGTTGTTTGTTAGAACAGGGCTAATCATCTTTATCTATTCAGAAATCAGTGTCAGGAGTGGGGCACTTGCATATGAAAACCTGGTATCTATGACACTGCCTTAGTTTGGGGTGGCTGTTGATGAGAAAACTAACATTTGAGCTTGGAAATACGGAAATTCATGTTATGATTTGGTAAATATTTGGTAAAACTATTGCCTACAATAATTGGGGGCAGGCTGTGTGCTTAATTAAGCTGACAGCTCATGGAGGAAAAGTAAATTGAAAAAGTTCAAAGTGGTATGGGCCACATTTGGAAAAATGTTCCAAGAATGAGATGAGCTCAGTAGGGCAGTTTACAAGGAGAAATGAGAGGAAACAGTGCAAGTCCACAAATTCCAGTCACTCAGAATTGGAAAAGCCAAGGCCTTTTGGGTCACAGGGAATAAGAGATGAGATGTTTTTGTAAATGTGGCCAACAACTATACAATGAAACTTCTGCAGTGAATAAAGAGAAAGATGAGGCTGTATGTGTGGTCTTCCCACAAAGCCTGAGAGCCCTAAGAGAGTCTCCAGGAAGTTGAGAGAAAGAGGCATGAGGGTAAGGAAACAGAGTAATAAAGAAGAATTGAAACTACCTTCAGGGAAAAAAAACAACTATGGGTATAATTATTGGAGTCTGGACCTGAATGGAAGCAAGTAGACCTGAAATCTATCAAATTTTGGAGGAAATCGTGTTGCTAACAAAGCCATTAGTGGGAGCGATGGAAACAATGTCAAGATGGTGACGATGAGGGCTTCCCCTTTGGCTCAGTGGTAAAGAATCCACCTGCCAGTGCAGGAGATATGGGTTCCATCTCTGATCCGAGAAGATCTCACATGACATGGAGCAACTAAGCCTGTGCCCCTCAAGTATCGAGCCTGTACTCTAGAGCCTGGGAGCCAAGATACTGAGTCCATGTGCTGCAGCTACTGAAGCCTGCGTGCCCTAGAGTCCATGTTCTGCAACAAGAGAAGCCACAGCAGTGAGAAGCCTATGCACAGCAACTCGAGAGTAGCGCCCACTTGCTGCAACTAGAGAAAAGCCCATGCAGCAATGAGGACTCAGAACAGCCAACAATAAATAAATAAATAAAATTATATTTAAAAAAATGGTGACAATGAAGTATTCAAAGACTATACTTGGTTCTCTGTAGCAGATTGCATTTTCTAAAGTGGCCACAAACAATGTCCCATTCCACATGGGGTTTTACAGTGTGACTAACACACCTGCCACCAAGGGACAAGGGTCTGTGTGCTCTCTTTTGGACTCTGGGTAAGCTCAGAACTATGAGGGAACTGCCATTATGGGATGTCCATGATTAGGTCATCATGGGTGGTGTATCTTCTAACATCACATATAGTTTTTATGTGATATGCGCTCTTGGAACCCAGTCACCGTGATGTGAGAAAGTCCGCTGTTCCTGAAGAGAGCCACCTGGGAGAAACCAGCCCCTTAACTCGGGATAAACTTCCAGCCAACTCCAGCAACTTGCCAGCCATGTGAGTGAGTTCTTTGGAGGTGGGTCCTTCAACTCCAGTTGAGTGACCCTAATCTGAAACTCCAATACTTTGGCCACCTCATGAGAAGAGCTGACTCGTTGGAAAAGACCCTGACGCTGGGAGGGATTGGGGGCAGAAGGAGAAGAGGACGACAGAGGAGGAGATGACTGGATGACATCACTGACTCGATGGGCATGAGTTTGAGTAAACTCCAGGAGTTTGTGATGGACAGGGAGGCCTGGCGTGCTGCAATTCATGGGGTTGCAAAGAATTGGACACGACTGAGTGACTGAACTGAACTGAATCAATACCACTGAACCCTGGTCAAATTGAAGATTTGTGAGCTAAATAAAAAATTTTCTTTTTAATCTACTAACCTTTGGGGTGTTTCTTACATAGCAACAGATGACCAAAACAGCCCCAATAGCAAGATGCAGGCCTCACAGTCTGTACATCCCCAAGGATAAATGTATATTTTCTTCCCCAACACATATAACATGTGTGGCCAATAAAGTGGATGAAGAGGAGCTTCCTAGATATTATTATCATAAAAAATAATGGAACAGAGAGCTCCTCCTAGAGAATTTAATTAAGGCCTAGTCAAGGAATCTACACTTTAAGGGCAAGGTGTCTTCCCAGGGACTGTCTGATAGGAACCCATTACAATTTTGAATCAATAACTGTGGTATGTCTTCTTTTCTCCCTTTTTGTGAACAGCTTTTACTGCAGATGTCCTGCCCCACTCTCCTGCTGCCATAAGATCTAACACTGAAACATGTACATTACCATATGTAAAACAGATGACCAGTGTGAGTTCAATGCTTGAAGAAGGGCACCCAAAGCCAGCGCTCTGGGTCAACTCAGAGGGATAGAGTGGGGAGGGAGATGGGAGGGGGTTCAGGATGGGAGGACACATGTATACCCGTGGTAGATTCATGATGATGTATGAAAAACCATAATGATATTGTAAAGCAATTATCATTCAATTAAAATAAATAAATTAATTTAAAAAGACATGCAGATGACATCACCCTTGTGGCAAAAAAAAAGAAAAAAATTATGGGGAGGATTGGGATGACTTGACTTTTTAGTCCATAAAGAGATTTCCCAGTTGGTCCTAATGGAGAGAGATAGTCATCACCTGGTCTCTGGGCTGGATGCAGGGACTTGGTGACATTTTGTATGGTTTCCTTGGGGAGGAATATGAGAATGTTCAATGTATGGGCAGAGAGGAGTCGCCTGATGGTTTGTGATCATTGTGGCAGAATTCACAGGGAGTATTAACACTCACCTGAATCCATATACACCCTAATACTACCCTGGCTCCGAAGTTAGGTTGACTATGTGACTGAATTCTGGCCAATGGAATGTGGGCAGCCCCTCCCAGGCCTGGTTTCTAAAATGTTTCTTATCACTATCCATGTTTTCTCTCTTCTATCCTCATGACTGAAGGCAAGGATCCTAAGATGGTTGAGTCACTCGGTAGAACAAACCCAGACTCCCCAAAGAGCTGATTCACATCAACATGCAGTGAGTGAAATTAACTTCCTTTTGATGTTAAGCTACTAAAATTTGGGGGTTATTTATTATAGTATGTAGGGATAATTAGCCTGTCTAACATAATAAGCAGAGAATATGAATAGATATATTAGAAAGGAAAAGACCCAAATGGATTATAAAAATGAAAAGATACTCAGCAGATAAAACTCAAAACAGCACTTAAATACCATCTTTCCACTTATCAGATAGGCAGAAAGCAGTCCACTAATAACTGAAGAAAAATAGAAAATTTTCAACATTGATGGTGGGAGTGTGTGGGGGTCAGAGTTCAGGGTAGGAAACAGAAATAGAGCTAAATATTTTAGGCAGGAAGATTTCCTGTGGATAACAGTGTGCTGACAGAATCAGGGAAAGGATGGGGGTAATGGTGAGCAGAAGATTGATGGGCTCCAGGCTGTGTCTCTAGGAATGTTCCCTGAGCAAGCAGAACTCCACCCTGGAACGGGGCAATGGGAGATCAGAAAGCTACTCTTGAAGCCACAAGATTTAAGAGCAAACTCCTTTATGTGTGTCCAAGATGAAAGACAGCTGGGGTGGGGGATGGCCACGACTGCCACTGCAGACAAACCCTATTTGACCTGGGGAGGCAGCTGAAGGCAGCAGGAAATGTGTTTCCTCTAACTCTACAACCCCCTGAGAGAGCATCTTACCGGTACAATCCTACTAAGCTTGTGCTCAGTCATTCAGTACCAACTCTTTGGGACCCCATGGACTGTAGCCCACCAGGCTCCTCTGTCCACGGGATTTTTCAGGCAAGAATACTAGAGTGGGGTGCCATTTCCTCCTCCAGGGGATCTTCCCAACCCAGGGATTGAACCCGTATCTCTTGTGTCTCCTGCATTGGTAGGTGGATTCTTCACCACTGAGCCACCTGGGAAGCCCACATGGACACTGAAGAGACACAAAACCTCTGATCCAGAAATCCTGCTTCCTGGTGAGCACAGGGCCACATGGGTAAGGGAATTTTTCAGTATTATTTGTAATAGTGAAAACTGTGTAAACAATTAACTGTCTCTCAGCCTAGGAATAGCTAAATGCTCTATCCATACAATGGACTATTACAGTGTGTGTGTGTGTGTGTGTGCAAATGCACTCAATTGTGTCCAACTCTTTGCAATCCCATGGACTGTAGCCTGCCAGGCTCCTCCGTCCATGGAATTCTCCAGGTGAGAATACTGGAGTGGGTGACCATTTCCTTCTCCAGGCAATTTTCCCCACTCAGGGATTGAACCCATGTCTCTGTGTCTCTTGCATTAGCAGGTGGGTTCTTTACCAGTTGAGCCACCAGGGAAGCCCATATTATAGTATAGTTAAACTAAATGACAAAAGGATAAAATAGCAAAAAATAATAATTCCAGGAAAAGGTATGCTACAAAATGGTATATGAAGAGTAACATCAATACTTCATATACTTTAAAGAGTATTCAAAGCAATAATCTATCTTATCTGGGAATACACAATCCATAGGGCCTGTTCACACAATCCACAGGGCCTGTTCACAGCATGTACGAATTTCATTCAATCCAGAGTTTCCCTCTGCAGCAAGAGGGAGGGCAAGCAGATGATAAAGGGATTTTAACTTTATTTCTAATATTTTATTAATTTTTGTTTTTCCTAGGATCTGAAGCATGATGATAAAATGTTTACAAGTGTTGATGTTTACAAGTATCTTGGTGGTAGTAGGTATGTAAATGTCTGGTATATTCTTACCTGTACTGGTTGGGTTTAAAATGTTTCCTGATTAAAATGAACATTGTGAAGTTCAGCAGAGTTCATACATTCATTCAGCAGAGTCATACAAATATAAAGAAAACTGAAAGTAACTGGAAAAAAGATGAAATATGGTGATAATTTTGTTGTCATACAATTTTGTGTTTTCCATACATACATTATAATAGTTGCAATTGACATCAATATCAGCTAACAACCATCAGGAACAAACCTGTAGTGGACAATACTAGATTTCTTATTTGCTGCAGCAAGGGAGATCACACAGCATGGAAACTGTGGGCAATGGCATGGGGCAGATGCCATGTAGATGTGGTTTACAGGGTACAAGGGCTGGAGGCAGTCACAGGATGGTCTTGGCAGGGATTGACCAGATCCTGAAAATGAGGACATTGTCAGAAGATTCAGTAATCTTATTTAAGAACATCTGTTTCCATACAAAGTTCCAATTAGATTGGTTTGTGTGAAGTCTTACCTTTGGCAATTAAGGGACCTTTTAGAGAAGAGTCATTGATTACTGGGTGGTTGATGGTAAAATGAATTCAGCTCCATTTCCATGAGTAAGATCTTTGAGAACAAGAACACTTAATTGTATCTAGTTTCTTTAATGTGGAATATGGGGTCATGCTGAATGGCTTCTAATAAATTGAGTCATATTAAGTCTTTCTTCTTATACCTGAATGACTGTACTGTTATGCAACTTGCCAAGTTGGGTTTGTTTTTTTTTTAAATAGTGATTAGTCACCCCAACTTTTGCTCAGAGCTCTAGATCTGATTTTTCTTTTTGAAGAAAATAGTAGTTGAGTGGGAAAGGGTGCTAAATTTCTTCTCACTTCATCTTTCTTAGGAAAAGGGATAGATGAATATGTGGTGGTCATATGACCTTATGATAGACATAGCATTTGAGACAAAATAAATAGCTTTGTCATATCTGGACTGAAAACACAAATCTACAGTGACAGGAACAGAACACAATCAGAGTCTCATGTGTTACAGAAGTTGGGTTTCTTAGCCAAACGGGTGCCTAAGAATCTAAGTAATTATGGCTACAAACTTCTATCGCTAGTCCTTTCTCCTTTCCACTTTTAGCTCTGCCACTCTTAAAAATTATCTATTGGTGATACCCAGCTCTGGGGTAACTTTGTTTTGTTTTATTTATTATTTATTTATTTATTTGTTTTATTTAGTTATTTTATGGCATCAGAATAGGGCTTTAGAGAGATTGTACCTCATCAGATCATTTTAGGAACATATTTTTTTAAACTCAACTTCTTTGACATCTCTCTTGTGCAGAATAATTGCTCCCAGCATACCACAAGTTGTTTTTCAAGAGAATCAGTGTCATCAACGGAGGACAGGAAAGAATCTGAATGTTTGAAGGGAACATGGTTGCTGTGAGGAGGAATACACTGACAGAGGAAGCAGAGTACACGTACCTTGTGGTCTGGATTTCAGAGGTCATCTGCAAAGCTTCCAACCAATGCCACTGAATTTTCTTGGATAAATTCCATTATGTCATGAATCTCTGGGGACTGAATATTGATAATTAGGATACATCCTAACCTATGTACTAAAGCCAGATTAGGGCATCTCAGTTTCAAGAATAAGACACTGAATGCTTCCTCTTACTGTTTCTAGCAAAGCCTCCTCTTCTGAGCTTGTGGTCTGGAAGGAATTACCACAACCTCCCATCCAGGCTCCAAGAGCAAGCCATGATGGCCTTTGGCCAATCAGGATATAAAACTCCCCATGATTGATTCAGAGATGATCATATGGCCTGAGCCTGTCCAATCAGGTTCAACAACACTCAAAAGCAAGGCGTTATGTTGTTAGGGAAGCAAATTCCTCCCCTGCTTCCCTGGTGGAACCTGGCAGTAGGAAGAGGGAGCTGCTGGCACCCTTTTGAGACGATGAAGGGAAAGTCAGTACTCAGAGAGTACCTCTGAGAATCGGAGGGAGGAAAATAGGTCCCCCTCAGGCGTTTGAGCCTCTGGGTCAGTTATTTCCTGAAGCCAGCCCTGCCTTTGGGTCTTTGAGTTGTAATAGTCGATTGATTTCCTTTATGTTTTAGTTCTAAGGTATCTAGGATAGTTCTAAGATATGAATGTGGCTCAGTGAGTCCTGCATCCTGAACATAACACTTCAGATTAGAGCTCCTTGCTACTATGGCTGTGACAGAATCACCTGGAAAGTAGTTCTTGACTCAGTATCAGGAATATTGAGCTTGCATCTCATTTAGACTAAAATTGTTGGCTCTCTGAGATTCTACTCCTCATGTGTGCCAGGAATGGTCACTCTTGGTCTGTTTAATACATGAATTGCTGTGAAGTCAAGTGAGAGATTGTCGTCTTGGAGCCCCTAGTTGGACAAGGAGGATGCTTGCACTTCCACTTCTTAGAGCAGAAACATGGCTACTGTCACCACAAAGACTGCAGACCCCCTGTGAAGTGCCTATGTGTGGTGTGGACAGGTCATGAACAAGGTTTGTTACAAATAACTTTGCGGAACTTGTCAGAAGTCATACACCCTTACTGAATGGAGGATATCACCTGTCCAAATTGTAACAGAAGAGATGCTGCTGCCTAGTAAACCTTGCCACATGGACTCCAAAAGGCCCTGGGTCGGTTAATGCCTGAAGCCAGCCCAACCTCTGCTGGGGGTGCAGAGTGACATGTCACTATTTACCTCAACACTCATCTCCTGGGATAGGCTGGACACAGCCCAGGGCACCTGGGAACCAAGCAGGTACAAAGCCACAAGGTACTGGGCCCATGAAGAGGTGAAAGCCTCTGGAAGGGAAACATGCTTTGTCTGTGGGAATCCCTGGGGCAGAAGACCCTGCTCTTGTATCCTATCCATAGAGTGTGCATTTAAACATACTATACAAAGGAGTCTTGGAGAGTTTGAGGCAGAAGCTTTGACCTTGTTACTCTGAGTATAACAGGGAAGAGAGCTGGCCTGACAGACCTTAGTCAAGAACTCAAGGGAGTGACTCCATAGACACTAGGGTACAACTCCTTTTGCATGAATGTCCCTCAAAGTTTTGCCCTTTCATCCACGTCTCCAGGAAAAAAAAAATTATTTTCTGCATTTAAAAAGGAGTTAAAAGACTTGAAAAGGCCAGCAGTCGGTGGGAAGCACAACTTCTATTAGAAACTCATGTGCTCTTCCACCGTGCAGGCCGGGGCGGTGCTGCCTGGTATCAGGTGAATTGCCTCACTAGAGGCCCAGCCCGCCTCTGGAGTGCTCACTGGCAAACGCCTTTGTAGAAGCTCCCCAGGATCTTCTGCCTCTCAGAGACTGGGGCTTGTACTGCAGCAGAAGCCCCTGACATTTATCCCTCTTCTAGACTTGCAGGCACTGTGCCTATCCTCCATACCTGCTCCAATATACACAGCTCTGCAAGACGCTTTTCCTGCCTCACCACCCTTAGCTGCATTATGTAATCCATGTCTTTTCAGTATTCTGAAGCTTTGACAGCTGGGTCTTTCCTGATGCTGGAGGGACTGCCCCTCCCAGAGTCAGCCAATACTAAACAGAGTAAACAAGCATGTTCCATGTTCTTCCAGGAACATGCTTTTTAGATGCAACTGATCAATCCAGATCCCAAGTCCAACCCACCCACCTCCTCTATCGGGCTCTCATACTGTAGCGCACTAACCATCCACCCTAATCACCCCAGGATCTGGTACCAGACTGCCAGGGACAGCCTCTGTGCCCCAGAACCCACTGAAATTATTCAAACTAGGCAAACTGCATATTCCGTCCCATGGAAGTCACAATAAAGTCTCTCTGGCCCATACTTACCCCCTCTTCATCTGCCTCTGACTGACCCTGATTCCTCCCCATGTGGCCCTGTAGGGTACAGCATGTCCCTTCCTCTTGGGAACTGTGACTAACAAACTCTCTTTTCAGTGGAAGTCATATCTTGATCTGTTGGCCTCACTCTATCTCCGATTTTCTATTAGTATACATTATTTTGAAACATGGGTGCAGTGATCATGATCCTCACACAGATGTCAGATTTTAGCCTTATTTCCTGGGAGGGGCTCAGAGTTATATACCTTGTTTCACAAACATCAACTCATTGTTTGAAGCTTTAAGTGGCAGAATTTCTCAATTGAGTGGGAGGCCATGTTTGTGGTTGTTCTTTCCATGTCTCCACAGCCCAGTGTTGGACTGTGATTGAGGAGGGGATTGTTGGATTGTTGGATTGTGATACACATCAGCCCAGAGTTTGGATATGGAGTTGTTTATTTTTCTTGGAAGAATAGGAGGAGAGGAGGCAAGTCTTGCATCAGTGTGTTTGTCCCTGGAGAGCCATTATCGTAACTCTAGCCTCATGAGGAGGCCATCTTGTGGATGGGACAGCTGCCTTCAGTGTCCCATAGATGGACCACTTTGGACATGGAGGCAAGGCAGGCAGCCGTGCCTAAACAGGGAGCTCACCAGTATGGATGCTCCTTTCCTCAAGAACACAACCCTCTGGCCCTACACAACTCAAAACTAACTGCCACTCAATCCCTGTGGCATGGGCTTTGGCTTGACTTGCCCCAGTTTGGAAAGACAAGATTTAAAAGGATAAAGTTCAAATATGAGTCAGCTGGTCCTGTCAAACTTCATATCTGCACATTATTTAAGTCAACAAAAGTCATGAACTTGTATGAGCTGCCAGGAACAGAACTCAAATGACATTCCCCCTCCTCAATCACATTTATTTTTCTTTGTTATCAGAGCCACTACATTTTGCATTTTTATTACTCGGGCTTCAAAGAACACCAAAATTCATACGCAGCAAACTTCCAAACTATGTTTGAGAAGCTGTTGACTTGGGAGTGACACCCAAAATCAACAAATCAAATGGAGAAAAACTGGCCCAGATTTGCTTGCTTGCTGCTGTGTTATGGACTCAGAGAGATAGGGTGAATTTTATGGATCTTGAAAAATAGTCTTGTGTCATTTTAATTAACTAGAGCATGATGGTGAAACACAGGCATGAGATGGGGGATTTTTCCACTTCTGGCTTCCCTGGAAACTCTGCTAGGACAGCCACATGCAGCTCTATGGGGAAAGTGGGTCATCACCATCCGTCTATACAACCTCTTTGTAAAAGGTTCAGAGAATTAACAATGATCTCTAATTAAAACTCAATCGGAAACTACAATGACATACCGTAGCCTATTCTTTTTATGCTTTCAGAAAAGGAATTTAGTTACGAAGGCATTTGAGGGCAGCTTAAAACCTTTGAAACTTTGGGGTTCCCTGATAGCTCACTTGGTAAAGAATTACCCTGCAATGCAGGAGTTCCTGGTTCGATTCCCGGGTCAGGAAAATCTGCTGGAGAAGGGACAGGCTACCCACGCCTGTATTCTTGGACTTCCCTTGTGGCTCAGCTGGCAAAGAATCCGTCCACAGTGTGGGATACCTGGGTTCAATCCCTGGGTTCGGAAGATACCTTGGAGAGGGAAAAAGTTACCCACTCAAGTGTTCTGGCCAGGAGAGTTCCATGTATAGTCCGTGGGGTCACAAAGACTCGGACATGACTGAGCGACTTTCACTTTCACTAGAAAATTTACATGTAATGTCTCTGCTATGCATGCCTCTCCCCATGTGGTCTCCTGGCAAAGACAAGGAGAAGGGAGTTTGCTCTCAGATCCCTCCTGCAGGATTTGTGGATTCAGTCTCCTTAGTCTCTCAGCCAGATTCCCAAACTGTTTCTTGTGGAGAAATGGTCGATTGTCTATGCAGCATCCATTGTTTCTTTCTGCCTTAGCAAGAATCTAATTTTTAACTAGGTGTTAATTTCCGGAGTACAAAATAAGACTTCTAATCCTGTATTGAGGATGGAGGCCATGTCCCACGATGAGGAGACCCGGAGGTTGGAGTCCAGGTCCCAAGACGGGGGAACTCAGAGTCAGTTCTCAGTATGGCAGAGGATAAAGTCAGCCAGAAACTGGGACTCTGAGACATCATGGCATCCTTGTACCACAACTGGATGCCTTTCCCAAGAGTTTCAAGTTATTTGGGTGAAATTAAGCCCATAGTAAATAAATCAAGCCCAAATTTTATATAAACCAGTAACCTCATGGGCACTTCCCAATCTGCCCACCCACATACATACAAAGACACTGGTCCCTGAATAAAACCTGTGCTTCAGACTTTTGTTCACTCAACATTTTCTTCCCCTTATTATGAAAAGTGGCCCTTTTGCTTGTGTGACAACTTATTCTTAAGAAAGAACTGTTTTCAATAGCGAAGTTCTTCTTGATATCTCCTAAACTAGACAAGCTTTTGTATCCACCACTGTCTTCCCTTTCGTCCTCTGTTCCTATGGATGTCACTTCTCACAGTGTCTCTCTGACAATACTAGACACATCTTTCAAGAATCAGCAT
Source organism: Cervus elaphus (assembly GCF_910594005.1). Lineage (NCBI taxonomy): Eukaryota > Metazoa > Chordata > Mammalia > Artiodactyla > Cervidae > Cervus > Cervus elaphus. The sequence continues at coordinate 22,120,588 of NC_057830.1, forward strand.
GGATGCACACTCTTCTGGAAAGCTCCCTGGCCTGCCCAGGCAGCATCTGGGGCTACTTTTACGTGCTTTCAGAGTGTCTCCAGCAAAGTGTGATGCTGGGATAATTGACTGTTACCTGTTTCCCTTATGTGTGCTCAGAAAGGTTAGGAATGGTGCCCATCCAACCAGCTTCTCCTCAGTTCCTGGCTCTCTAACAAATGTTTGTTGAATGAATGAGTGATTGTAGAATGCACTTCAAATTTAGCTGTATGGATGACTGAATCAGTCTGCTATACATCTGAAACTACCACAACATTGCAAATCAGTTATACTTCATTAAAACTTTTAAAAAATTTAGCTACATGGATTTGTTGACACATTACAGGGTATTTGAGAAGGAAGCCTGCCCTGGCCCAATGCCTCCATCCCTTTGGGATGGGACCACTGAAAATGGCAACACTATCTTCAGTTGAATATATGAGTTACAAGATTGAGATTAGCAGTCAACCCACAGAACCATGAGAAATAGCATTGTTGTCTCAAGCCACTAAATTCTGGCATGGTTTGTTACAGAGGGCAGATATTTGATACAAGAATTGCTGTTGTTGTTGTTTAGTCTCTGTCATGGCAGTTCCCTGAGACCCCCTGTATGCAGCCTCCCAGGCTTCTCTCTTCATGGGATTTCCCAGGCAAAAATATTGGAGTGAGTTGCCATTTCCTTCTCCAGGGGATCTTCCCGACCCAGGGATTGGACATGTGTCTCCTGCATTGCAGGCAGATTCCTTACCACTGAGCCACCCAGGATTTCCCCTTGATACAAAAGTCTTTCTCCATAATTCCTTATCCCCCATTTATGAGGCAACCTGAGTGCTTCCCAGCATTTTTATAGAACGCGGAGACCAAAGACCTGAAGGAGACATCAACATTGGCCTTGGAACAGTATCTGCAGAATGATTCCAGGCTACAGGCTCAGTCTTCCTCTGGAGGAGGTAGAAAGACAAGCTTTTATGGCCTTAGTCTCCTCTCTGCCCATGAGTAGCCTGAGTTGGCACAGTGTATTTTCCAAGTAAACTTTGAGATTCTAATGCTCAAAATTTTGAGTTTCCTTACTGGAAAGTGGGGTTTCCAGTAAGGTGTATCTTGCTGGAGCATCTCTGTAACCTGGACTGGGATACCCTCCCTTTCTATCAGAGAGACTACTCTTGTATGGGTTTCTTATATTAGGCTTTTGTATACAATGTTAGGGTTGCCCAAGTGGCGCTAGTGGTAAAGAACCCACCTGCCAACGTAAAAGACATAGGAGATGCTGGTCAATTCCTGGATCAGGAAGATTCCCCTGCAGGAGGGCATGGCAACCCACTTCAGCATTCTTGCCTGGAGAATCCCACAGACAGAGGAGCCTGGCAGGCTACAGTCCATAGGGTCGTAAAGAGTTGGACATGACTGAAGTGACTTGGCATGCATGCACATACAATGTTATCTGAAGAAAGCATTCAATTGATTTACATGTGAGAATCACTGAACCAGATATTTTTCAGGGCCTGTGGGGAACCTAGTCTTGAGTAAGCAGGAAATCTGTGGCTCCAGGAGGAGCCTGCTTCTCATTTGGTGTCTTGCCACAAACTTCCTGGAGAGGCTCCTGTCCAAAGCTCCTTCGGTTTCACATGATGCTGGACAATGTGCAGGCGTGAGATGGGTCCTCAGCATGAAGAGTGGCCTGGAGGCTTTGTGCAGGGCCACCTTTATAATGATTCACTTGGACATCGTCATTTATGTGTCCCCAGGGCAGGATTTCCATTTCATTCTCTGTTCCCATGGATGTCACTTTTCACAGTGTCTCTCCAACAACACCAGGCACATCTTTCAAGATTCAGCATGGACATACTCTCTCCTGAAAAGCTTCCTGACCTGCCTAGAAGGCATCTGGGGCTACTTTTCTGGGCTTTCAAAGTGCCTCCAGCAAAGCATGATGCCAGGATAATTGGCTATTTGTTACCTGTTTCTCTCATGTGAGCCAATTCCCTATGTGCAGACTGGGATTCATCCTGCTGGGAACGGAAGGTCATTTCTGAGCTGCTGCAGTGACCACACTCTGTCTGAAAGAGGAAGCCTGTGGGAAGGGGCAGCCCAGAGACTTCATTTTCAAGGTTATAAACCTGCACATCCATCAGAGGGAGAGGGCTTGGAGTGTGTCTCTGCTGCAGAAAAAAGTGTGTGTGGGGGGGGTGGTGTGTTTAAACAGCTATGTCAAAGGGCTCTGTATTTCTAATAAGGGGGGTTAATCTGGTCTGCTTCTCACCCGGCCTCTAAGTGTGCAGGTGTCCCACAGATACTCTCACTCCACAGAGGGCTGGGGAAACCTGATGAAAGATTGACAGTGGGGCCCAGACAGACCTTCCCCAGGTGTCCATGACCCTCCGACCTCCTTCCCACATGGCCCACCTTCCACACAGGCCTCCTGGTCCCAGGTGGATGGAGGAGGAAGGTTGCTACCACTGCCAGCTTCCTCTCTCCCTCGGCCTCCTTCCTCCTTGGCTGTCTCAGAAAAGGGTACTTGGGAGGGTGAGCAGCTTTAGCAGAGGTCTGAGGACCCAGGGAGACAGAGGCAACCCATGCTCTGCCTGATGCCTAATAAAGAAGGCTGAATGCTGAAGAATTGATGCTTTCGAATTGTGATGCTGGAGAAGACACTTGAGAGTCCCTTGGGCAGCAAGGAGTCAAAACTAGAGATCAACCCTGAATATTCATTGAAGGGCTGATGCTGAGGCTGAAGCTCCAACACTTTGGCCACCTGATGTGAAGAGCCAGTTCATTGGAAAAGACTATGATGCTGGGAAAGATTGAGAGCAGGAGAAGGGGGTGACAGAGGATGATATGGCTGGATAGCATCACCATCTCAATGGACATGAATTTAAGCAAACTCTGGGGGACAGTGGAGAACATGGAAGCCTGGCACACTGCAGTCCATGGGGTCACAAGAGTTGGACACCACTTAGAGACTAAACAACAACAATATGCAATACTGCATGGAATTGAAACCGCAGCCTTGGGAGATGGAGGCTAATTATCTTCAGGCTATACACGAGAAAAGTGCACCTGAAAAATACACTAAACCTGAAGAGTTTAGTGAAGCAACCCAGACCACGTGGCTGCACTGTGATCACAAGGCGTCCTGTGGGTCCCTGACAGAAGTACAGCCTGGGACTGGTGCCGCTGGGCCTCGGAGGTGGGGTGTTCATCCACCCTGAATTCCTCCAAAATTTCTACAGCTTCTTCTCCAAAATACTAGAAACTCATTTAGAGAACAGCAGCATAAAATAACACTTCTGAGAGCCATCAGCTTCCTCTTTTGTTGAAAGGGAAACTAAAATATCAAGGAGCAACTTTTAGTCTGCTTTCGACATCTCTGGTGAAAGCAGCTGCCTCTTCTGTGAGGAGAGCAGGCAGGGGTTTGCTAGTGGCTTCCAGTGGCTCCAGGTTATGAGTCAGCCTCCACTGCCACCCGTCTGCTGCTTGGGGGCCGCAGTGGCCCTGTGCTCGGCCCTCTTCTGCTTAATTTCTCAGAAACGTGGCTTCTGTGAGGCGCAAGTGCAGCTTGGGAAGCTAATATGACAGGTGGTATTTCAGAATGGCTGTGGACAATGACTTCAGACTGGCAACCAACAGGAGCGTGGATGCCCACTGCTTCAGCAGGTCAGGAGGACAGAGCCATGAGGACACTGAAGTCCCCAGGCTTGTTCTGGAGTTGCTGGCCTCACTGGAAGTCTCTCACTGTAGCAGAATTTTGTCTTCATCTGAAAGAATCTGTCCAAAGGACCAAAAAAAAAAAAACTTTTTCTTACTTTCCTTTTTAACTCTGCCTTCGAGGCATTTGCTTTTATTAACTTGTGGCTGGCAAGTTTTCTGGCTGGACCAGGCTCTTGAGGTGATTTGAAGGATTGCCTGTGGCTGCCTGAGCTGTCCCAGGGCAGACTCGTGTGGCCTGCAGGTCTGTGATCAGTGCTCATGGTCCCTGAGATGAGAGACATCTGAGAGCTACACAGAGGCCCCCTGTAAGAGTGACTCGTGCTGCTGGTGTCAGAAAACAGGGATGTTCAGTACAAAGGACACGTTGCCTTTTGGAATTAGATCACTCCAAACCAACTGCTGATCCAAATGAGGCAAAGGATATTCCAAATGGGGAGATAAAGGGGGCGGGGTGGGGGGAGGGAGAGGACAAGGATAAATGCACCCTATATCTAGGGTCCCAGGGCCCACTCTCTTGGCTCCTTAACCAAGTCGCAGCCTGTCCTCTGGACCATAGTTTGAGCCTGTTTTTTTTTTTTTGTTTTTGTTTTTCTGGCTCCAGTTGTTAGGTTTTCTGTTTGCATTGTTCACTGAAGTATTTCCAGCTCTTGCTAGTGCCAGGTTGTGGCTAAAAAGAAATAGAATCTTTCTAAATGTAATTTATACAGTCAGGATACAGCATAATTATAAAATGTCATTCTCTTTGTCTCTTTAAAGGCACAGACTTTTAGAAGGTATCCAGTGGAGGTGTAACTTCCCCTGGCCCTGGATGAAAATTCCAGCAGACCTCATACTTATTTTAGCCTCCTGATGGATGTGTTATGATTATTCTCAAGTTCTCATAGTCTGAGGGTCGCTCTGAGTCTGCTGGACCATCTACAGCCTCTCTCTTCTGCTTGACCTCTTCCTGCACTCACTACTGAGGCTCAGGGCCCCAACACTAAGGCGGGGAGGAGGGGCAATGGGCGGAAATCTGCTCAGTGGACCAAGAAAGTGACTCCATCTGGTTCTCTCAGGGGAGTTCGCCTGAGATATTAGCCTTGTCCCTCCCGGGGGCATCGCTCACCTGCAGCCCTTTCCCCTGCAGTTGGGTTCACTTTCTTCTGTTGGTTGCTTACTCAGGAAACTGGAGGTCAGCCCAGTTTCTCCTCACTGAACTGAAGTTGCTCAGCTAGTCCTTAATGCTGGGCTGCCTGCTGCATGAGGCCCACATCTGGTCGGAGCCATCCCACCCAGAACAGTGGGCCTCTGACTCTCCTGCCACCCACACAGCCAGCATCAGTGGTTCAACCTCCTGCTCTTACACAAGAACCAGACCCTTTCTGTGGGCACGCTCTCCAAGGCCTCCTGTGGAGCCCTTCTGTTGACTAGAGGTCCCCACTAGAGGTGGAGGAAATGCCCTCCACCCCTACTAGGGGGCCAGAGTTTATACAACTACCTCCCCCAAATTATCCTCCTTACAAAATGATCTTTCACATAAGGCCTAGTTGTGTTTGAACATGTCCCATATTGGCAAGACCAAGTTTTTACTGACTCCTTTGTACATTTTGCATCTTGTTTGAAATGCAGCCATTAGGAGATGATGACAGCAAGAGGGTGTAATAGGACATTCTGTCCATATCTCCTAATAGGAGCACTAAGATGAACAACTGTCCACACATGAAAATGCCTTCAGGAGAGACCTGGACTCTAGACGAGAGATTACAGTAGCTGATAGAGCACAGAAATGAGAAAAGAACATTGAATAGGATAGCAAGGACAGCTTCATTCCTCCTGAGTTACCTCTCCCCCAAGCCTATGCAGTAGGGCCAAGAGCAATCCCCTCCACTCTCTCTGAGAGTGAAATGGACATCTGACTTCACCATAGACTCAACTGTAAATATATATGCAACTAACTTCAGAGTAGCTAAATATATAAAACAAATATTAACAGACTGAAGGAAGAAAAGATAGTAATACAATTCTAGTAGGGGGCTTCAATATTCTACTTTCAACAATGGGTAGATTTTTCAGACAGAAAGTCAATAAGGAAATGGTGGACAGGAACACCACTATTAAGCAAACTGACCTAACAATATAAATAGAAAGTGCCCCAGCAGCATCAGAAGACACATTCTTCTCAAGCACATATAGAAGATTCTCCAGGATTGATCATACTTACATCACAAAATTAGTCTAAGCAAATTTCAAAAGAACAAAATCATATCAACTGTCTTTTCCAATCACAATGGTATGAAACTAGAAATCAATAACAGGAGAAAAGTTGGTAAATTCACAAGAAAATTAAACAACATATAATTGAACAGTCAAAGAAGAAATTAAAAGGGAAATAAAAATGTATCTTGAGACGAATGAAAACAGAAACGCAACATGCCAAAACTTACAGGATACAGCAAAATCAGTTCTAAGAGGGAAGATTATAGTGATAAAAGCATGCAGTAAGAAAAAGAAAAAGCTCAAAGAAACAGCTTGACTAAACCTCACTTTGAATAAACTTGAGTCAAAGGTAAGATTTCACGTCATTCCGCTAGAAGGCCCATGTTGGTGGGCTGAACGGTCTGCAGCCTGAGCCTTCTCACGTGTTTGATCTCCTCTCCCGCTCCTGAGGTTTAATGTCCCCACAGTCTGGCTTAAAGGAGAGACAATGGGAAGAAACCTGCCCAGTGGGCCTGGAAAGTGCCTCCATTTGGTTCTTTCCAGGGCATTCTCCTGGCCTCTTTGCTCACTCCTCCCTGGGACAAATCAATGTGTGATATAACACATTAAAAGAATGAAGGACTAAATATGATCATCTCAATAGATGCAGAAAAAGCATTTTGCAAAATCTAATATCTTTTCCTAATAAAAAGTCTCAACAAGATACATATAGAAGAATGTACCTCAATATAATAAAAGCCATCTATGATAAGCTAATATACTCAGTGGTGAAAAGCTGAAATCTCTTCTTCTAAGATCAGAAATAAAACAAGAATCCTCACTCTGCCCACTTATATTCAACATTGTACTAGAGTCCTAGCCAGAACAATTAGGCAAGAAAAAAGAAATAAAAGGTTTTCAAATGGGAAAGAAGGAAGTAAAATTGTCTCTGGAGATGATATGATCTTATTTAATAGAAAACCCTAAAGACCCCACTGTAAAGCTGTTAGAACTAATCAACAAATTCAGTAAAGCTACAAAATACAAAATCAAAAATTAACTTAAAATGGATTAGAAATAAATACAAGACATGAAACCACAAAACTGCTAGAAGAAAACACAGGGGAAAATCTTCTGGACATTGGTCTCGGTCATGATAGTTTGGATATGACACCAAAAACACAGATAACAAAAGCAGAAGTAAGCAAGTGGGAATACATCAAAGTAAAGCTTCTGCATATTAAAGGAAACAATAAACAAAATGAAAAGGCAACCTACAGAACAGGAGAAAATATCTCCAAATTCTATTTCCACTAAGGAGTTAATACCCAAACTGTATAAAGCTTCCTGCAGCTCAAAAGCAATATAACAAATAATTCAATTTTAAAATTGGCCAAGGACCTAAGTAGACACTTTTCCAAAGAAAACATAAAAAAATATGCAAAAAGGTGTTCAACATCACTGATCATCAGGAATATATAAATCCAAACCATCAGAGACATCAGAGACATCACTTTGCCAACAAAGGTCTGTATAGTCAAAGTTATGATTTTTCCAATAGTCATGTTCAAATGTGAGGGGTGGACCATAAAGGAGGCTGAGCACCGAAGAATTTTGATTATTTTGAGTTATGGTGCTAGAAAAGACTTTTGAGAGTCCCTTGGACAGCAAGGAGATCAAATCAGTCAACCCTAAAGGAAATCAACTCTGACTATTCATTAGAAGGATTGATACTGAAGCTGAAGCTCCAATATTTTGGCCACCTGATACAAAGAGCTGACTCTTTGGAAAAGACTCTGATGCTGGGAAATATTGAGGGCAAGAGGAGAAGGGGACGACAGAGGATGACATGGTTGGATGGCATCACCAGCTCAACGGACACAAGTTTGAGAAAACTCCTAGAGATAGTGAAGGACAGGGATGCTTGGCATGCTGCAGTTCACAAAGTTGCAAAGAGTTGGATGCAACTTAGTAGTTGAACAATAACAGCAACAATACATCATGCTTGTTAGGATGACTAATAAAATATAAATATATTTCATTTATATAAAAAATAACAAGTGTTGGTAAAGATGTGGGGAAAGAGGAGCCCTTATACACTGTTGGTGAGACTGAAAACGGTGCAGCCATTATGGAGTTTCTCAAAAATTAAAAAAGAACCACCGTGTGACACAGAAATCTCACTTCTGGGTATATTCCAAAGGAATTTAGATTAGAATCTTGAAGAGCTATCTGAATTTCCATGCTCATTACAGCACTATTCACAATAGCCAAGACATGAAAATAACATAAATGTCTATCAAGTGATTAATGGATAAAGAAAGTGTGCTGCATATGTATCTGTGTATAGATGTAAAATATAGAATATTATCCCTCTATATAAAGGAAGGAAATTATTCCACTTGGGACAACATGGATGGACCTGGTTTTCATTAAGTAAGTGAAATAAACCAGACCCTTAAAGACAAATACTGTGTAATCTCATTTATATGTGGAATCTAAAATAGTAAAACTCAACTCATAAAAGCAGAGATTAGAAGGGTGATTGATTGCCAGGGTCTAGAGAGAGGCAAAAATGCAGGAGGTGATGATCAAACAATGCAAAGTTTCAGTTATACAAGATAAATAAGTTCTGGAGATCTACTATACAGTATAATGCCTATAGCTAATTCTACTGCATTATATACTTAAAATCATCTAAGAAGGTAGATCTTAAGTGTTATCACTCCCTCCCCCCACCACACACAAATAATAATAAAGGAGACAAGAGGAAACTTGAAGAAGTGATGGATTTTTTATGGCCTTGATGATGGTGATAGGTTCATGTGTGTATACTTATTCCCAACTCCTTGAGTTGTATACATTAAATGCTGCTGCTGCTGCTAAGTCACATCAGTCGTGTCCGACTCTGTGTGACCCCATAGACGGCAGCCCACCAGGCTCCCCTGTCCCTGGGATTCTCCAGGGAAGAACACTGGAGTGGGTTGCCATTTCCTTCTCCAGTGTGTGAAAGTTAGGTCACTCAGTCGTGTCCGACTCTTAGCAACCCCATGGACTGCGCCTACCAGGCTTCTCCGTCCATGGGATTTTCCAGGCAAGAGTCCTGGAGTGGGTCGCCAGTGCCTTCTCTGATACATTAAATATGTACAGCTTTTTACATGTCAATCATACCACAAAAAAGCTGTTCAGAAGAAAAAGAAATGTAGCCATTAACATCTTTTCTTTTTGGATTGCAACTTTTTGTTAGCATCTGTTATTTTCCTCTCTTCATATCTGGAAAGGAATTATTTCAAATGAAAATATTGAATATACAAAGCAAATGGGACTAATGCTGCAGCTCCAGTACTTTGACCACCTGAGGCAAAGAGCTGACTTATTGGAAAAACCCCTGATGCTGGGAAAGATAGAAGACAGGAGGAGAGGGGGACGACAGAGAATGAGATGGTTGGATGCCTCACTGACTCAATGGACATGAGTTTGAACAAACTCTGGGAGATAGTGAAGGACAGGGAAGCCTGGCATGCTGCAGTCCATGGGGTTGCAAAGAGTAGGACGTGACTTAGTGACCGAATAACAACAAATCTCTAGAAACATGATCAGAGCGGTTTTCCCACTCCAAGTCCAACTTTGAACCAAGTGCATCCCCTGGACCCTGATCGTGGTCAGAGCAGCCTCATTTCCTATGTGCCTTCATTGTTCTATTTAAATAATCTCTGACCTAGGACATTTTCTGGTGACCCTATAACGACATTCTCATAAAGAAGGGGTCTTTTAGATTCAGATGAAAAACATAGAAGTCTAAATACATTAGGGCAGCAAAGGAGACACAGACATAAAGAATAGACTTTTGGACTCAGTGGGAGAGGGCAAGGGTGGGATGTTTCGAGAGAATAGTTTGAAATATGTCCATTAACATATTAAAATAGATGACCAGTGCAAGTTCAATGCATGAAACACTCAAAGCCAGTGCTCTGGACCATCTAGAGGGATAGGGTAGGAAGGGGGTTCAGAATGGGGGGACACATGTGTCCCTATGGCCGATTCATGTTAATGTATGGCAAAAGCCATCACAATATTGTAAAGTAATTATCCTCCAATTAAAATAAATAAACTTAATTTTAAAAATTAAAAAAAAAAAAAAAACATTGTAAAGGAATCAGCAAATTGTGGTCCAAAACCCTCTTCCTGCAAGCTTGGGGGAAGTCTGAACGCACCTCTGTGGTTTGTTCCCTGCAAATGCGGTTTTAATCCAGAGCAGTGTATTCTGCACGTTCACGTCTCAGAGCTGCTCTAATAATAGACTGGTCCCTCCCCCATGCCCGTGCTGGCAGCGGCATGCGGCAGGTCTCAGAATGCTTCATCATGATGCAATTTGCTTGTCAGGCCTCCATCTCAAGCAGCAGCTGCAGCTGATTATGGCTCAGTTCAGGGCTATGTTTTATGATCCACCTCCTCCCTTTCAAAACCCGTCAGCACACACTCATGGAAGTAATATTAGAGACTCCTAGCAAGGCTGGAGCTTGGGAAATGCACTTTCCTCTCCTTTTCAGGACAACAGTGTCCAGGAAGCCCACGCAGAGGGGCCAGTGTGCAGTCAGAAGGCTGGAGAGGCCCCCTGTGTGTGTGTCTGTAAGCTGATGCTGACAAGCAACATTTTCTTAGACTTTCAGTGCTTTTCTTCCATAAATTTATCTTCCTCCTTCTCTGCTTGTCACCATGTTCAATCCTCAAGTCTCAGTAGCACTTCAGGTCCAGTGCGTACCTTCAACCATTTCTATTTCTGCTTGGAGGTTCCATTCTGAGCTAAGTCGCTTTATCATGTCTGACTCTTTCCAACCCAAAGAACTGTAGCCTGCTAAGGTTCCTCTGTCCATGGGATTCTCCAGGCAAGAATACTGGAGTAGGTTGCCATGCCCTCCTCCAGGGGATCTTCCCAACCCAGGGGTCAAACCCACATCTCTTACTGCATTGGCAGACAGGTTCTTTACCACTAGTGCCACCTGGGAAGCCCCTGCCTGGGGATGAGTGAGTGTGAGTGTGAAAGTTGCTCAGTCGTGTCCAACTCTTTGCCCACCAGGCTCCTCTGTCTATGGAATTCTCCAGGCAAGAATACTAGAGTGGTGCTGGTTGGCAAATAACATGCCCTTCAAAGTCACAGACTGTTACGACCTCCTTATCATTCATCTCAGTCTCTTCTAACTGATAAGTGTCATCCTCTGCCATTCATACCTTCCTGCCCCGAATTATTCTTGTCTGTCATCCCTGGTGTGTCAACCATGCCTACTGTTCCTCAGCATGTCTGAACAACAGTTGGCCTGTGCTCAACCTCTCTGGTCGCTTCTTGGACAAGCAGTCACCTTGACTGCTTCACACGGTATTTCCCTAAGAGAGCGTGTTCTTGAACTATCTCTTGAAATCTATAATAATTTTTCAAGAGCTTTTAGTTCCCTATTGAAACAAAGAGAGTCACTTTCTCAAGGACTTTCTGGGAAAGATGTCATCAGCTGGAGAATCTTCTCTTCTCTTGGGTGGCTGAGAAAGGATTTCCCAATGAAGGCTCCATCTCAAACACTGGGGGCTCGCTCATGCACATGGGAGGTGTGTGCCGGGTGTGCACACGAGGTTGGAAGGAGAACCAGGCAGATCAGGAACAAATTAAAGGACCATAGAGGCAGGAGGATTAAGAAGAAATGAGAGTATTCAGAAGCCCGAGACGAAAAGGGAAGAATAATTTGATGTTCTCCAGCTGATGGGGGCTTGAACTTGAGAAGGCTCTAGTTGACTAGAATTAAAGATCCTACCTTTTCCTAAACTGTTTATTAGAACCAACTATTAATACATAATTTATGGACCCAGCACAAAATGAGCGAGTGGGCCTCTTATTCCAAATTAATGAGAATTTCAAGACGGTGACAGCAGAGCTTTAAGGCAGGTGTGACCCTTCTGTGTGCAAGGCCCGTGTGTCTGCTGGGCGGCTCACCCATGGGACTGCCCTGCTGCTTGCCTGCTCTCAGGGCTGATTTTTCTCCTATAAGGAAGTTGTTGGCTTTGCTGACTTTATTTCAGTCCCAGGAAATGACTTTCACTATTGCAGCTTAAGCAGGAACGGTGTCCACCTGCCCTCTAAGGACCAGAGGCCTGTGGGAGAGAGTGGAGGTGCCTCCCACCTTCACCTCATCAACATCTGCCTCGCAGTCTGTCTTGAGGCTGTTCTGTTTAACCTGGCTCCTGGCCCGAAGAGCTCAATTTCCTGTATTTAGACCTGGAAGGAATCCTAATGAGTCCTCACGGAGGAGCCTTCCGGCAGACCCTTAGACCAAACTTCCCCCCACCACCTCACCCCCCACCCCACCCCGTCTGGGAACGGTATTCTGAGGAAATTGCCAGCACCTGGTTGTCGTTAGCTCTGTCCTTGCAGGAACTCCTGCGGGCTGCCTGCTAGGCTGTGGTTGCGTTCTGAGCAGGCTCCCAGGCCAGGTGTTGCCCTCCGTGACTGAGGCACAGGCTGCCCTTCCTTTCTTCATGCTATTTCAGTGCTGTCGAGGCAGGAGAGGAAGCGCACACCCCGAGGAAAAGGTTGGATCTGCCATTTTCACTTGTGATTGGCAGAGTAACAGCTCTGCAGGATTGGGGCAAGTAGGTACAGTCATGGGGTCGCAAAGAGTTGGACTTGACTGAGCAATGAACATGTTCACTTTTTTTTCATGCACAAATGTGCAGAGTGGAACAGTGGTGTTCTGGAAAACAGCTTCCAAGGTTGTTTCTTTTACTTTGAATTTTACCTGGGAGAAAAAAAGTCCTTGAGAGTAGCTAGTACATTTCATTGAAGTAATGGAAGAAGGGACTACTTAGTACGTAAGAGCAGAATCATATTTGAAAACTATAGTAGTTTAACACAGTAACAAAGGCTAAGGAATGGATAGATAGATGAATTAAATAGAAAAAAATTCAGGAAGAGATCCAAATATATATATATATATATATATATACACATATATATGTGTGTGTGTATGTGTGTGTGTATGTGTGTATGAATTTAATATAGGAGAAAGAAAGCATTTAAAAAATTATTTTTGTTCAAGAAGGGGAACTGGAAAATTTACTAACCATTTGGAGAAAATGTTGAACACCTTATACCTTGCAGATAAATAAACTGCATGTGGATGAAAGACTTAATTATTTTTAGTACACATAAAAGTAATGAAAGAACAGACAGGTGAACCTCCGGATACATCTCAGATGAAGGGGCCGTCTAAACAGGACGTCTAAGGCTGCTACTGCTGCTGCTGCTAAGTTGCGTCAGTCATGTCTGACTCTGTGCGACCCCACAGATGGCAGCCCACCAGGCTCCCGCTTCCCTAGGATTCTCCAGGCAAGAATACTGGAGTGGGCTGCCATTTCCTTCTCCAGGGGATCTTCCTGACCCAGGTATCAAACCCAGGTCTCCTGCCTTGTAGGCAGATTTTTTACCATATGAGTCACCAGGAAAGCCCCAAAATATCACATGTTGTCCTTTTATAAACACACCCAATTTCCTCGCACTCCCATCCCTAACCCCTGGCACCACCTACCTGTTCTCTATATAATTCTGTCCTTCAAGAATGTTACACGAGTGGAATTACAGAGTCTGTCACTTTCCGTATTTCTGCTGTCTCCAGTGTTTTTTCTTCTTTCCTCGTGCCCCAGGATTCCTTCTTGATTATTATTTTTCTGTCTAAAGAACTGATTTGGGGGTCATTCTTTAAAAGGTAGCCTTCTCCACACAGATACGAGAGCCTGTGGGAGGCCTGCATGCAGCCACCTGTATGCCAGGGATTGACTTTTTCACTCACTGTAATTTCCTTATGATCCATCCAAGTTGTTTGAATTTTTATTACTGAGTTATGCTTCATCTATTATTTTGTTTCTTCTTATTATTGCCAAGTGATACTCTATTGTAAAGAGGTATCAGTTTATTCACCCATTAAAGGATATTTTGGTTCTTCCCATATTTTGGCTCTTTATTACAAATAAAGCTGCTATGAAAATCTGTGCACAGGTTTTTTTGTGAGTACATATCTTCATTTTATTAAACAAATGTCTAAGAAAGCAGCTGCTGGATCAGCTGATAAATGTAGGTTTAATTTTATAAGAAAATGCCAATCTGTTTTCTGGAAAGTGCTGAGGAGGGTGAGCTGTCTCAGTTTCCATTCCCACCAGATACTTCTAAGTAACTCACCCTCTCTGCATCCTCAGCATTTGGAATTGTCACATTTTATTTTCACCATTGTGATAGGTGTGTGGTGTTTATGTCCCACTGTGGCTTCCTTTTGCATTTCCTTGATGGCTAATGATATTGCTCATCTCGTGGGCTTATTTGCATGTGTGTATCTTATTCAGTAAAATATCTATTCAGCTCCCTTGCGCATTTCTGAGTTGTATGGCTCGTTCTTTTCACTGTGAAGTCCTGAGAATTCTACATATTTCCTAGATTTTGTCCTTTGATGGCTTTGTGTCTTCTCCCAGTTTGTGAAAAGTTAATGCTTAGGTTCCCTTTTTTGCCCTGTGGGTATCCAATTGCTCCAGACCATTGGTTGGACACTCTATCCTTCCTCAACTGAATCCCTTCTGCACATTTGTCAGCAATCATTTGGACTTTTGTATCAATCTGGGTCCAACCAAGAGATAGGAACCAAGCAGTAGGTTAAATGGGAGAAGTTTAATACAAGAATTATTAACTATAATAAAATAATAACTATAGGACATACAGAATTCTATACCGTATAGGGTTTCTCCTGAGGCTGAAGGAGAAATCACAAAGGACAAAATTGGGAGGAGTTCAAACTTCCTTGAAGAAGACGTGGTTTGGCCACCAAACTGCAGAGAAGCCTTGTTGGTTTCACCAGACTGGAGTTGCTGGTTAACTCAGCATGCCCCCACCTGGACTGTGATGGATGGGGATCAGGCAGTCGGCACTGAGTGGGGTGGGCATGCATGGGGTGTGCAGGTTGGGGGAAGAGGACTTTAGGGCAGGCAGACTGCACATGCAGGGCTTCCCTGGTAGCTCAGACGGTAAAGAATCTCCCTGCGATGAGGGAGACCCAGGTTCGATCCCTGGGTCAGGAAGATCCCCTGAAGAAGGAAATGGTAACCCACTCCAGTATTCTTGCCTGGAGAATTCCATGGATGGAGAAGCCTGATGGGCTATAGTCCATGGGGTCTCAAAGAGTCGGACACGACTGAATTACTACACAGACTGCACATACAGAGGGAGCAATCACCTTTGTGTGGAGCTTCCAGACCCCAGAGGCTGTATGGGGCTTGCCCAAGTCCTGGCACACAGGAGGCTGCACGCGCGCCGCCCACAGCCTCTCACATCTGTGTGGAAAAGGCGTCCTTTTAAAGAACGACCCCAAATCAGTTCTTTAGACAGAAAAACAATAACCGAGAAAGAATCCTGAAGCACAAAGAAGGAAGAAAAAACACTGGAGAGAATGGAAATATGGATAAAGATAACAGATTAACCTTCTCACCAGTTTATTAAGTCATATTTGAAAATCAGAACAAAAACAATAATGTACTGACACAAACCCTCATGCCAAGCCACGCCCACCCCTTCTTGGGCCCCCACACGGCTCCTGCTCCGTCTGAAAGAAGAAGGGCTCTGAAGCCTCCTCGTGTCCCCATGTACGTGGTAGGACACTGCCTCTGCAGCACTTTAAGAGGGGTAAAGTGACTGAGGGTCCCTCTGGAGGGGGTCACCTTGAGGAGAGGCCCTGAGTGTAGGAACAGCAGGGAGACCATCTGAGTGGAGGAGCAAGAGTGGCCTCCAGGGAGCAAGGACCACTGGGGGTCAGACCTCAGATCCTGGCTGGTGCAGAGGGAGAGGGGAGGACCTAACTCCAGTCTCTACGCATGCCCCCCCCCCCACAAATTTGGCCATTAGGGGGAGATCAGAGCACCACCCAGTGGTGGGGGCTGCAGGGCCAGGAAGCCTAAGGAATCCTTCCCCACCTCTTCCTCCGAGCTGTTGGGAGCAGAGGCCGGGAGAGGGATCATCAGATTCAGGGTGCTGGACCCCCAGTGCTCTTCACAGCATGAGGCCCAGCTCTTAGGGGCACTTCTCTGTGTACAGGAGTGGAGATTCTCCAGGAAGACCCCACTCTTTGGAAACAGGGACTGTGGGTTGAACATTAAAGACTTCCCATGTGGTGCAGTGGTAAAGAATTCACCTGCCATTGAAAGAGACATAAGTGATATGGGTTCGATCCCTAGTTAGGAAAGATCCCCTGAAGAAGGAAATGGCAACCCACTCCAGTATTCTTGCCTGGGTAATCCCATGGACAGAGGAGTCTGGTGGGCTACAGTCCGTGGGGTCGCAAAAGAGTCAGACATGACTGAGAGACAGCATACACACATGCTGAACATTGAAATTATATTATACAGACCATTGAAGTCATGCAATTGCAAAAAAGAAAACAGCAAAACAAACCAGGCATTTTCCAAGAATACATGGAAGTCTCTGGGTGGAAAGCTGTGAGCTGAAATAGGCTAGCCACTCTCACCTGTTGACCTACTAAAAAGTGGGCTTCATCTCCACTGAAAATTCCAGTTGGGGCTCCAATAAATCCCCTGAACTCTTTCTCTGTGTCCTGTTAGACAAACAGTAAAAGCAGGAAGACTCATACAAGCACTGGATAGGTTATATGCTGTGGCTATTTTTGGTTGTTTTTCAGAAAAGTGTATGTTGGCAAAATAAGGATTGGGAGCTGAAATCTCAGAAGGAAATAACTGGTTCCCCCACTGCCAAGCGCTGCCAGAGAAGGGCGTGGACCTTGGTGTGTGGGGCCTGAGGGTGGGGCTGGGGGGAGTGGCTGAGAGGCCCAGAGGGTCCTCTGGAATAACGAACTGGGAATTTCCAACGAACTGGGATATTGGAATATCCCATATCAGAGTGCAGAGCCTGATTTGAAAACTCCACTTATTTCTCTTTCTGAGGAAGGAGCTTCTGAAAGGAACAGGAGGGCCGGAAAGAAAAACAAACAAACATTTCAGGGGCATAATTGTAAAAATGCCCTTCCTCTTCATTTGCCCAGGAAACACTTCCCTCTGGTTGCAGGCTTCGTGGAGACCTGAGAACAGGGGCCCAGTCAGCCCGAGGCTGCGATGGGAGGGCACAGAGAAAGCGTAGTCGGACAAGTGAACTTCTGGGATCTCAGAGCCACCTCTAGGGCTGTGACCAGGACGCCCAGGTAGCTGTGGGGAGTGCTGGAAACGGGACCTGAGTGTCCTGGGAGCAAGGAGGAGGCCGTGGGTGACTCGAGTCTTTGGCAGTGCCAGGAAGGGGGATTCTCAATGTCCATGGACTGCTGGGGTGCCACCTGTGGGCGGTGCCGATGCCGGGTGGCATAACCAAGCCCAGGTGTGTACACACAGTGTCCACAGACAGGCTCTGAGGTGACACATGGAGTCCTTCCCAAGTGCTCCTGCCCAGCAAGTGGGTGTCTGCCTTTCCTTCAGCAGAAGCTGGACGAGGGTCTCAGAGAGGAGTGTGTGCAGGGCCTGGAGGCTGTGGGAGAAGCGATGGCTCAGTGGTCCTAGAATAGAAAAGAGGAGTCAGAGTTGTGCCGATTCCTCTTCCGAGGACTGTGGGTGTGGGCTTGGGGCAGTAAGAAGCGTTGGGGGTGTGAGGAGGATGGGTGCCTCCCATCCTATCCTCCATGATAGCAGCTCATGTGGGTCCGGCCTCCGTCAGAGGAGGGGCAGGAGGGGCAGCTGTGGCCCCATCTTGAGCAATGGGAGTTCCATGCCAGTGATGCTTGCCAGGGAGGGTGAAGGGAGAAGAGCAAGGCTCGAGGATGGGACCCCAGCCACATTCTGTCCAGGTATAGTAGAGAGGGTCTGGGATGCGGGGAAAGCAGTGGCCCGAGGAGAGGATGGAGGTAGGGGAGGCAGGATGTGGAAAGGGATGAGCAAATGCAGGCTTCCAGGAAAAGAGAAGCGAGGCTGTGCTTGGTAAGGGGGCTTGAATGGTCAGACCACAAATGGAATTGAGGTCCCCAAATGAATGGGTTGTAGAGGGCCAAAGGAAGAGTCAGCATGGTTTTAGAGAAACAGGAAGGGAGCTGGGAGAGGAGAGGATTCACAGCTCAGTAGAAAGGCATCAGGAACAAGTGAAATGGAGCAGGACCATATGGTCCTTGTCCGCCTCGCCCCCCCCCCCGCCCCGCAACCCCTGCCTCCCATGTCTTCTGCTTGCTTTTTGCTTGTGGAAAACTTTAGTCAAAGAATCAGTTTAATCAGAAAAGTGAGAAATGCTAAAACAAAGGAAAACAGTCAAAGGAGACTAAATAATAATAATGTAGTCATTAAGCATAGTCAAGGACTGTTAGTTCTTTCTCAAGGGCTATAGATAATATTCTGAGCCATATCCTATGAGCTGTCTTATAGATACTAAAACCCAAGGTGGAGAAGTTAACTACATGATGAACAGACTGTACCCAGGACTTGAGCTGCCACAATTCTGAGAATTGACGCACAGAAATGGGAACAAGTGCACCCCAGAACTGAAGATTAACTGTACCTAAAAGAACCAAGATGATGCTAGTCAGACCACTGATGACCAATTGAAGATGACTGTTAGAGATGACTGTGCTGTTTCTACATGTAACCCCTGCCCCCCCCGCCCCCCCGCCAGATTCTGTCTATAAAAGTTCTCACTCCCTGCTTGTCAGGCCGGGTGGGGAAATTGGCTTTTGGACAGATATCCGCCACCCTCCCCACCAGTTGCCAGCATCTGAAATAAAGCAAACTTTCCTTTCCACCAACCTGGCCTGTATACTGGCTTTTGAGTGGTGAACAGTCAGACCCCCCACACATACCTTTCGGTAGCACAAGGGCACACTCTCCAGAGGCAGAGGGGACATGAAGGACATCATTCTGAGCACCTTATTGAGATGGAGGTGAGTCAGGTACTGTGTCCAGCTATACAGGTTGCGAGGTGCATAAGTTGCTTCATCATGGCAAAAACCCATCATTCTGGCAGCACATGATCTGGGTTTACAACATTTTATGACAGAAAACTCTCCCTGATCTGTATATGGTCGTGAACTGGCCAGGAAGGTAGAATGTCTGCTGAGCAGAAGAAAAGGGGCAGATGGAGATTTGAAGGAAGAGGTAAAACGTGGAACTAACAGGAAAGAGATGGAGAAAGGAAAAACCCGCAGCAGAGAAATGAATGTTTTCTTCCCTTTCTCTTTGCCCAGGTGGTTTCAGGGACTGCCCATGACTGTTATCATTCTAGAATATCACCCCAGAGGCAGTGTTCAAGGACTGCTTCTCCAGGGTCAGAAAATAACAAACAAGAAACCTTGGGTCCAGACCTCTGCAGTCATAACGTTGCCATTTTAATCAAACCTGACAGGCCTGCCTAATTTTTTATCAAGTATTTAATTCCCTCAGTATTTCAAAATAGTAAGCAAAATAATTTCCTTTTGCCCACGTTAGATTTTTTTAAAGTACTGATAAAACACAGATCCTGGCAACTTCTATTTAATCCAAGTCCAGAAGGACTCACTGCCAGCCCTCAGTCACCGGCATATGCAGGAATGCAGAGCTGTTTAAGAGCACGTAGACTCAATGCCAGCCACCTTCCCCTCACAAAATGATGTGCAGAGCCTCCTCAGGCTCTGAGGAAATGGGAGCTTACAGGAAAAAATTTTTTTTCATTTATTTTTATTAGTTGGAGGCTAATTACTTTACAATATTGTAGTGGTTTTTGTCATACACTGACATGAATCAGCCATGGATTTACATGTATTCCCCATCCCGATCCCCCCTCCCACCTCCCTCTCCACTCGATTCCTCTGGGTCTTCCCAGTGCACTGGGTCAGGCCCGAGCACTTGTCTCATGCATCCAGCCTGGGCTGGTGATCTGTTTCACCCTAGATAATATACACGTTTCGGTGCTGTTCTCTCAAAACAGCCCACCCTCACCTTCTCCCACAGAGTCCAAAATTCTGTTCTGTACATCTGTGTCTCTTTTTGTTTTTTATATAGGGTTATCATTACCATCTTTCTAAATTCCATATATATGCGTTAGTATACTGTATTGGTCTTTATCTTTCTGGCTTACTTCACTCTGTATAATGGGCTCCAGTTTCATCCATCTCATTAGAACTGATTCAAATGAATTCTTTTTAATGGCTGAGTAATATTCTGTAGTGTATATGTACCATAGCTTCCTTATCCATTCATCTGCTGATGGGCATCTAGGTTGCTTCCATGTCCTGGCTATTATAAATAGTGCTGCGATGAACATTGGGGTGCACATGTCTCTTTCAGATCTGGTTTCCTCAGTATGTATGCCCAGAAGTGGGATTGCTGGGTCATATGGCAGTTCTATTTCCAGTTTTTTAAGAAATCTCCACACTGTTCTCCATAGCAGCTGTACTAGTTTGCATTCCCACCAACAGTGTAAAAGGGCCAAAGAACTAAACAGACATTTCTCCAAATAAGACATACAGATGGCTAACAAACACATGAAAAGATGCTCAACATCACTCATTATCAGAGAAATGCAAATCAAAACCACAATGAGGTACCATTACACGCCAGTCAGAATGGCTGCTATCCAAAAGTCTACAAGCAATAAATGCTGGAGAGGGTGTGGAGGAAAAAAAAAAGAAAAAAAAGAACAAATTTTGAGCTGATACGGGTGAAAGAACAGCCAACATTCACAGTGCTGGCTTCCACTGAAATCCATAGCTGGTCAGGGAGTTATGTCCTCACAGATGCCTGTGTACCAGCTCAAATCCAGGCTTCTTAGGATAGTGATAATAGATCACTCCTGGAGCCCATTCAATTGAGATAATGCTTTTTGAGTCTAACATTGAGGTCAATAAATATTAACAATTATTACTACTTATTTTCCTTTGGCATTCTCTATTGTGTTTTATAATTATTATTAAAAAGAAAAAAAAAAAGCTTTACAAACCTGAATCACTGCTAGGACATGATATTGGCTTCTACTGACCTGAAATCTAGCTCCAGTCCTGGCCCCCAGGCAGATGCTTAATCTCTTTGCACCTATGAGAGGGTCTCATAGCCCCTGGTCTCCACCATTCAAGAGGCTGAAAGGAGGATGAAAGGCCCTTGTACTCCATTAGGTCACACACGTGCATGGAATAGGGTACAAAACCCATCTGGAGTGTAGAATCGGCATTAACCCAGGAAGATTAGCTTGCCTTTCTCTAGTTCAAATAAAAGTGTCAGGGGATGAGAAACCAGGGGCTTCCCAGGTGGCTCAGTGGTAAAGAACTCGCCTGCCAATGCAGGAGACACAAGTTCGATCCTTGGGTGGGGAAGATCCCCTCGAGAAGGAAATGACAACCCACTCCAGTATTCTTGCCTGGAAAATCACATGGACAGAGAAGCCTAGGGAGCTACAGTCCATGGGGTCCCAAAAGAGTCGGACACAACTGAGTGACTAAATAGCAACATCAATAAATGAGACATGAAAGCGCACCGTCACAGTGAAAACTAGGAGGACAGGAGCACTGCAAGCGCTGGGCAATCCTGGACCTGCATGGGCCCCTCTAAGTACAAGCAGGATCTCCTCCAAACAGAATTCCTTCCTCTATGACTCTGCAAACAGGGACTTGTTATAACCTCTCTCTATTGCACTCAGAACGTTGTGCTGAACTCACCACGGGATTGGCCGCTAGGAGCCCCAATTGTGCTTCTCTTATCACTGATGTCCTGGGTCATCGCCCCTCCATCACTAATGGATCACCACAGGAGAAGGACTCATGGGTCCTGGGTCATCTCTTTGCCTGAGTCTCTTCCCCTGAGTCAGGAAATAAGCAACATTAAGCATTTATTCCCCTTGTAGAAATAAATGGCACAAAATGAGGAATTCTAATACAGCAATTCAGGCTTGATACCCCAATTCTGCACTAACCAGCTGTAGAGGCACCCTGGGAGCTCACACTCCGGCCTGGCCTTCAGAGCAGGCAGACACGGTTCCCATGCCTTTGTTCTCCTCTCCACATGCTAGCCAAACCTCATTTTCATTTTTACTGCCTACAACTTCTTCTCCCTTGGCTTCTGACTGGCCTGGCCATGCAAATGCTTCCTCCAGGCTCTTTTCTTCCACTGTCCTGTGGAGGACACGCCACTTGCCTTCTTGCTACAAGTCTTCTCTACCTGCCCCTCCCTCTGAAACCTCTCCTGAGAAATCTGCAGCATCATTACTGTGCTCATTCATTCCCTATGCTGCCATGTAATATGGCATCCACCTTGAGGGCCCTGGGACTGGTGCAAGGAGCCCGGGATGGGAGGTCAGAGCTGGGCTGTGAATCATAAACCACTTGGCAGTTATCTACCTTGATGATGGTCTAAAACTCTCATCTGTTGAGAGTTACTTACAATTTTGAGATGTTTTTGTCTTCATGTCACTGAGGCTCAGAAAGGGAGCATGCAGGCTCACAGATCCTGGGAATGGCATGACCAAGTTCACACCTAGCCCTTCAGGTCAGAGCCAAGTCACCTCCTGACTTCTGTCTTGGCTCTTCCTGTATGAAGTGGGGTGCCTGCCACTACTTAGAATTGTCATGAAGAGCAAGTGTACATCTATGCCCACTGGATCATGGGGTAGTTAGAAAATGCATGTTCTGTCTGGTGCAGAATAGGACATCTCCCTGGTACCCAGAACCTGGCCTGATATCTAAAATAGGTGTCAACCAATATTTTTTTTTGACTGATAATATAACCAGAGCCCTAGCACAGTACCTGGCAGAAGATGGACATTCCAGAAACTATAGTCAGAGTCATAGGAGGAGGCATTTATACACATGCTCAACCAAGTTGCTTACCATCTCTCTGTGAATGATAGATGTTGTCTGTTATTCCTATAAACAATGAATTATGCCTGTTTTCAAGCCATCAGTCATGTAGTTAAAATGCATGTCAAAGGAATCATTTCAATGAGCCCAGACTCTTGCATCTTCCCAAATAGAAATGCACTAAAACCATTAACGTGAGATCTTGATTTTTTGTGATAGCAGCAACCTTTTGATGTTTGACTAAATGTTTGTTTGTTTGTTTGTTTGTTTGTTTGTTTCAGCAAAAACTCCTATATATCCTGGCTCCTTATTTTCCTCTTTGGTACAGTCCCTTGGAGCTAGTGAGAGGCTGCTTACCCAGGCTATAGTCCTCAGTAACATTCTGAAATGAAACAAAATTATCAACTTTTAGGTTGTGCATTTTTTTTTTTGGTGGACATATGTTCACCTCATTGCCACAGTCTATGGTCAAGGACCCCCAATGCCCAGCATGGAGTTTGGCTTCCACTTGTCACTCAAACTTGTCTGTGCTACTGAGAAAGGTGGTGGCCACACAGAAGGCAAAAGAGGTGTGCCAACCCTCACCACAAAAAAAGGGCTTGGTTCTCTTGTTATGCCCATCATACAGATAAGGAAACTGGGGCCCTGAGTGGCTAAGTTGCCCACAGGCATGAGAATTAAATGAATCATAGAATAAGCTTCTGTTGTCTAACACACAGCAAGCACTAAATAAAAGTTTTGATCTTGTTTATTTGAAAGGCTTGTTAATCCTTATTCTCTGGTCCATATGGTTCACCAAGGAGGTGAAGTTACAGGATGCCCTGACCTGTGCCCTTAGTAGACAGGAGGCCCTGTCCCCACAGTGCCATTCTGGGGGTTTTCTCTTCCATGCTAAGCAATGCCCCTCAAACAGCCTGAAAATGGCTGTCCTTGCATCGAAACAGAAATCAAAGAACATCTGGAGGTTCTTCCTCCTTTCCAAGCATAACACAGACAGCAATTCCTTTCTTTCTTTTTAGATTTAAGAAGAGAAAAAATATCCCCCCTAAATTCCTAGGGGAAATCCAGAGACAGTTATTCCCATCATATTTTGAGGAAGTCTTGAATCCTTCACTGGCAGATATTGGATTCTCAGAAGGCAACTGACTTTCTGCAAAAGCCATTACAGCCATGACATCTGAATGAGGTTTCCAGAATAAAATACTGCAGCCCCACGAGGCAGAAAAACAAACCCAGCCATCAGAGCCCACAAACAGGGCCTCACCGAGCACGGACATACACAGGTACTACACACATGCCGCTGAGGCTTCTCTGAGCTTCTCAGGACAGTCCCAGGGTCCAGAATGTCATGCATTTCCACCCCAGCAGGCCAAGGTGAAGCTCAAAGGGATGTTTCATGTCCTCAGTGGGTCATCTCCTTTCTAGAAGGAGAGGAGGACCACACTGGGTTATGTTCCCAGGCCACCAGTAGTGACTATACCATATGTTATGTTCCTGTTTGGACCCTGGAGATACAATGGTGTAGAACAAACACTTGTATCAGGAGATTACACTTAGTGGAAGCAGATGGTAAATCACCAACCATCTGTACCTGTGTGAGCACAATATCACATGCTGTCCAGGAATTTACATTACAGTCATATAGGGTAAGACAGAGTGACTGCTTTGTCCTGGGAGACCAGGAAGTGAAGGCGGCATCTACACTGAGCCCAGAATACTAAGCAGGATACAGTCACATACACAGGGAAGAGGTTCAGAGGTGGAAGGAGGAGCCAGCAGTAAGTGCCGGTGATAAGAGCTCAGCGTCTCCAAACAAATCCACCTGTGAGGTTGAAACTTAATGAGAACAAGGGGAGCAGGGGAGAGAGGAACTTAAGGAAGAGGGCAAGGGCCAGCTTCTGCTGGTATGAAAGTGGGTGAAGAGGTTGTACCTTATTCTACATCTGACCAGAGCTGGCACAGGCATTGAGTGGGGAAGCGATAGCCAGTGAGACAGGTTTCCAAATGATCATTGTGGCTGCCACATAGACAATGAACTGTCAGACATCAAATAGCCTTTCCCAGGTGGCACTAGTGGTAAAGAATCTGTCTGCCAATGCAGAAGATGCAAGAGACCCAGGTTTGATCCCTGGGTTGGGAAGATCCCCTGGAGTAGGAAATGGCAACCCACTGTGATAGTCTTGCCTGGAAAATTCCATAGACAGAGGAGCCTGGTGGGCTACAGTCCGTGGGGTTGCAAAGAATTGGACATGACTGAGTGACTAAGAACACAAACAAACATACACAGCGTTTCAGGGACTTGCCAGGATGAAGATACTGAGAAAGACAGAATTGGACAAGGTTTTAAGAGTCTCATCAACAGGATTCAGTGATGGATCTTAAACAAGGGGTGAAGGAAAAGGCATCAAAAGTAAACATGCAGTTGTCTGATTTGAACACCTACCAAAGAGTTGAGATGAGCCAGTGCAGGTAGGATCCAGTTCCTGGAAGGCTGGATTGAGAAAAAGGCAGGATAACTAGGCCAGAATTGGAAGCAAAACTGCACTTTTTGAAATCTCATTTGTACAACAGTCATTTAGAACCAAAAACTCATCTTTCTATTGACATAGTAAAAACTAGTGAGGCTCCAGGCCTACCCATAAATGCCAATTTAATCCCAATGTGCTGACCACAGGACAGACGAGCCCACCACCATGGGAACCTGTGCTTTCAGGGAAGGGCATCTGGAGTTCCAGTGTGGGGTATTCGGATCCTAGTGTTAAGGAAAGCCAGAGTCAGACAGATGTGAAAGCAGTGAAAGCAGATTTTATTTAGGAGTAACAGCAACACATGATAAGAGAACTCAGTTTATAACTGGGCTCGATTCCAGGTATATGATGGACAAATGGGAATGTACCGTCAAGGAGCCCAGTGGTGAACAGTGGATGGAAAATTACTAAGAGGAAGCATCGCAGGTAAGGGGAGATTCTGCCAAACCATCTTGACAGGAATGCTGAAGGCAGCCAGGGTGATCAGATATCACCTGGAAGAGGGAGTATGATGAGGGCATTTGATCAAATATTGAGAGTGATCAGATATTCAGGGTGAGGGGTTCTGCCTCAACTCATTTAGCAGGAATTTTGCTAAATGTGGGAATTTAAAGGCAGACACAGGAGTCCAATGCCAAGAGCTACTTGGGAAAGGTGTTCAGAGGAATGTGGCTGGAGTTTGGTCAAGGAGAGTCTTCTGTCAATAGCACATCCCTGAACAGAGACTGCCCTGCTGCCCTCTGAGGCCTGGGTCCAGCAGAAAGGTGAGGCTGGGACTCCAGAAGGCTGGTGGGGAGAGGCTGCTGCAAGGACCTGGCAAGAAGAAGTGACTGATTTGGCCAGGAGTACGCAGGTGATGTGCTCAGAGCTGGGAGGGTCAGGAGGGAAAGAACACAGGTGATTTTTCTTTTTACCCCATGTAAAATGGTATGCTCCTTTGCAGACATGAAACACGAAAAGGTGAAAATTGCACAGAGATTTTTTTTTAATGATATCAGTATAAAGGGACCTAATATCAGGAGGGGGAATAGTAATTTTTTTCAATATTCACCAAAATGTTATTGCCCAGTTCTAGAAAATTCACAGTTATTATACACCAAAGAGATAGTATAAGGAAAAGAAAGGTTTTGTTTTTCTCTTTAGAAAGTTTTTTAGTTGAAGTACACTTGATATACGATATAAAGGTTTTAGGTGTACAAACTAATGATTTGCTATTTGTGTGCATATTAAATGATTGCCACAGTAAGTGTAGCTACAGTTTGTCAAGATGAAGAAGGAATTCACAGGACCTGGACTCCATCTTAGGCCTGTTCATGCTGATCATGCTCGGCCACCTCTCCAGTGGACTCTGAATTCTGTGTTTAGTGTCTATGGAAACGACAGCAGAAGGATAAGACCCCCTCCGGACAGGGGAACCTTGAAGATCGTATCCAGGTTACTCATTGCCTAAGAGAACACATACACTAATCACCCCTTCCGCCAGACAGGCCATAAATTTTTCTGTACCTATCGGAGTGTAGCCCCGGGCTTATTGATTATTGGCTAATTGTTTAACTGTCTGAGCACATGGCACATGAGTGATGGGGTTATTGGGATTGTATTTACCCTTCCTTAGTTTATGTAACTCTCAAAGAATTTGGGGTGGTGGGTTCGGACATGTACACATGGGGTATAAAAGATTTTCACAAATGCTGGTCGGGGTCCTTGGCTAAGAGGAGACTCTGCCTTGGGCCTGCCGGTGTAATAAACTGCACTTCACTATCTGCGTTTCCTTCTGAGTGGGTTTGTTTCCCAGAACACGTGGCTACAACAAAGACACAAAGTTAAATTTTAGGATTTACTCTCTTGGCAACTTTCATATATGCTCTGAAATATTATTGATTATATCAACATGCTGTAAATTACATCATCCTGACTTGTTTATTTTATAATTGGGAGTTTGTATCTGTTGACCTCCTTCACCGTTTCTTCCCTGTCCCCAAACCTCTCTCCCTCTGGCAACCACCTGCTCATTTCTTCGTTCTTCAAATAGTGCTTTCCTGTTTTTAAATTAATTTATTTTAATTGGAGGGTAATTACAATTTTATGTTGGTTTTGTCATACATCAACATGAATTGGCCGCAAGTGTTGGAGTATAGCCGATTAACAACGTTTTGACAGTTTCAGGTGGGCAGCCAAGTGAAAGTTGCTCAGTCATGTCCAACTCTTTGCGACCCCATGGACTACACAGTCCATGGAATTCTCCAGGTGAGAATACTGGAGTGGGTAGCCATTCCCTTCTCCAGGGGATCTTCCCAACTCAGGAATCAAACCCAGGCTTCCCGCATTGCAGGTCAATTCTTTACCAGCTGAGCCACCAACAGAGCCGAGGGCCTGCATATACATGATCCTTTCTCCCCCAAACCCCTCTCATTCAGGCTACCACATAACATTGCAGAATTCCCTGTGCTATACAGTAGGTCTTTGTTGATTATCCGTTTTGATATAGCAGTGTGTACATGTCCATCTCAAACTCCCTAGCTATCCCTCCCCTCTCATCCTTCCACCCGGCAACCATAGGTCCATTCTCTAAGTCTCTGAGTCTATTTTGTAAACATGTTTATTTGTATCATGTCTTTTTATATTTCACATATGAGAGATGTCATAAATGATATTTCTCCTTTTCTGTCTGACTTACTTCATTCATATGACACTTTCTAAGTCTATCCATGTTGCTATAAAAGGCATTATTCCACAGGTTTTTTTAAAACCAGGTTCTTTTCTATGCTCCGGAGAGATGGCAGAGAATAATAACAATTTCCTGATTTATAGAGGCTCTGTTCTCATCAGAGATAAGCAAATAAGTAAATAAATAAGTATCCAGTATGCTGTTGGGTGGTGGGAAGATTTTGGAGAAAGTAAAAGAAGACGTCCCATCCAGTAGCACCGAATAGCGACATTCATCCTCCTTCTTAACACTAAAAACCCTGGCCATAACACAATATTCCACAAATATTAGAAGATGCTGAAAGGTAGAAAAAAGAAAGTAGACTGCCTAGGGACCACAGGGCTTAAGGCGTGCCGTGACAGCAAGTTCCCTGGGCTTTCTTATTGCAGACTTTATATCCCACTCAGAGAACTGAAGAAGCCTCCAATCTGAAACTGCCAACAGACGTACACAAAATACTCCAAGAAAAACTTATTCTTCTGAAACATGTATCTGCCATTTAACCCGGCAATTATACTCTTGGGCATTTGTCCCAGAGAAATGAAAACTCAAGCTCACATAAAAACCTCACACAAGTGGTCAGTGTGGCTTTATTGTTAATAGTAAAAAAGAAAACCAAAAACAATTTAGATGTCTGTCAAAGGGTTAAATAAACTGCAATACTCCATAAGATGGGAGATAACTCAGCACTGAAAAGAACAAACTATTGATACAATTTGGATAAATGTCCAAGAAATTATGCTGAAATAAAGACCCAATTCCAAAGATAACCTACTATCAGCCAGTCAGTCAGTTCAGTCGCTCAGTCATGTCCAACACTTTGCGACCCCATGAATCGCAGCACACCAGGCCTCCCTGTCCATCACAAACTCCCGGAGTTCACTCAAACTCATGCCCATCGAGTCGGTGATGCCATCCAGCCATCTCATCCTCTGTCATCCCTTTCTCCTCCTGCCCCCAATCCCTCCCAGCATCAGGGTCTTTTCCAATGAGTTAACTCTTCACATGAGGTGGCCAAAGTATTGGAGTTTCAGCATCAGTCCTTCCAATGAACACCCAGGACTGATCTCCTTTAGGATGGACTGGTTGGATCTCCTTGCAGTCCAAGGGACTCTCAAGAGTGTTCTCCAACACCATAGTTCAAAAGCATCAATTTTTCGGCGCTCAGCTTTCTTCACAGTCCAACTCTCACATCCATACCTGACCACTGGAAAAACCATAGCCTTGACCAGACAGACCTTTGTTGGCAAAGTAATGTCTCTGCTTTTTAATATGCTATCTAGGTTGGTCATAACTTTCCTTCCAAGGAGTAAGCGTCTTTTAATTTCATGGCTGCAGTCACCATCCGCAGTGATTTTGGAGCCCAAAAACATAAAGTCTGACACTGTTTCCACTGTCTCCCCATCTATTTCCCATGAGGTGATGGGACCAGATGCCATGATCTTAGTTTTCTGAATGTTAAGCTTTAAGCCAACTTTTTCAGTCTCCTCTTTCACTTTCATCAAAAGGCTTTTCAGTTACTCTTCACTCTCTGCCATTAGGGTGGTGTCACCTGCATATCTGAGGTTATTGATATTTCTCCTGGCAATCTTGATTCCAGCTTGTGCTTCTTCCAGCCCAGCGTTTCTCATGATGTACTCTGCATAGAAGTTAAATAAGCAGGGTGACAATATACAGCCTTGACGTACTCCTTTTCCTATTTGGAACCAGTCTGTTGTTCCATGTCCAGTTCTAACTGTTGCTTCCTGACCTTGCGTACACTACTATATGATTCCTTTTTTAAAAGTTTCCCTTTTTTATTGAAGTGTAGTTTTTTTCATGGAAAGACAGTTTATTTTAAATATAGCAGTGTTTATATGTCAATTTCAAACTATCCCGCCTCCCCACCCTTACCCCAGGCAATCATAAGTTCATTCTCTAAGTCCATGAGTCTGTTTCTGTTTTGTAAATAAGTTCATTTGTATCATTTTTATATATTCCACATATAAGTGATATATGTGATTCCATTTATGCAGCATTCTAGAAATGATGCAATTGTAGAAATGGATAACAGATTAGTGATTTTCAGGGGTCAGAGATGGGGATGGAATGACATGGGGAGATGAGTGTGGCTATTAAAGTATGACAAAAGGTATCCTTGAGATGATGGAAATGTTCTGTATCTTGACTTGTTAATGTCAATATTCTGGTTGTGACACTGTATTGCAGTCTTACAAATTATTACCATTGGGGAAAACTGGGTAAATGGTACATGAGATTTCTTTATATTATTTATTACAACTTATTGTGAGTTTACAAATACCTCAAAATAAAAGTTAAAAAAATTAAGCAAAGGGGGAGAGTGGATCCTAGGACAAAGCAGAGACAAAAAGTCCTTATATATTTCCTGAGTTTGTTCGAATTAATGTCCATTGAGTCGGTGATGCTATTTAAACATCTCATCCTTTACCACCCTCTTCTTTTGCCCTCAATCCTTCCCAGCATTATGGTCTTTTTCAGCGAGCTGGCTCTTCACATCTGGTGATCAAAATATTGGAGCTTCATCTTCAGCATCAATCCTTCCAATGAATATTCAGGGATGATTTCCTTTAAGACTGACTGGTTTGATCTTCTTGCAGTCACTGTTACTATTCCTTTTCTTTTTAACCAAAGAAGGTTTCAAATTTTGTTTGGCATTCCTGGAATCTTCTTACTGATGCTTTTGCAAGTGTAGAGTCAAATCAACCCCCAAAACTGAACAATCTCCAGAATTTCAAATTTTACATGCGGGAAATGTTATGATTCACTTTAAAATTTACATAAGGAAATGGCAACCCACTCCAGTATTCTTGATTGGAAAATCCCACGGATGGAGGAGCTTAGCAGGCTACAGTCCATGGGGTTGCAGAGTCGGATATGACTGAGAGACTTCACTTAACTTGAACCCTTGGGAAGAACGACCTAAAAAAACAAAGCAATTCAGTAGAGGTTTGGGTTTATAATATTTACAATTTGAGCAATTACAACCACACATTACATGGTTTCTGTCAGTAAACATCAACACAGGCAATGCCCCTCGCTTCTTAAGGAAACAGGCAGAGTTAAGGACCATGGGTACCACTGCTCTGTTCAAGGGAAAAGAATGTGGCAAAATTGGGTAACATATTCTGCAGAAGGTTTCCTAATATACTTTTTGTCATCACCATCCTTTGAACATAATATCTACAGAAAAAGAATTCTAACCAACCCATGATATTTTGGGTGAAACCACAGCATTCAGCATGCCATTCATTCCAGAGG
Organism: Cervus elaphus; assembly: GCF_910594005.1. Classification (NCBI taxonomy): domain Eukaryota; kingdom Metazoa; phylum Chordata; class Mammalia; order Artiodactyla; family Cervidae; genus Cervus; species Cervus elaphus. Next base: position 22,151,826 of record NC_057830.1, read on the forward strand.
AGTTTCCCCATGCCCGCCTATGTTTTCAATGACCGTCTCTAAGAAGCTACATAAGAAAGACAAAGATTACACCTTGTCTTTTACACTTGAAAGGATTTTCCATGGTGTAGAGTGTGTTGTGATTATGAAAAGCAGGGAAGCAGAGAGTAAAAATCCCAGATTCCTTTTCTTTCAGTTACTTATTCATTAAAGAAAATAATTATCGAATTCATTATACATGCCAGGTCAGTGCTCAGAGCTGGTGAACAATGCACAGTTGTAGTCTCATGCTGTTTCCTGACTAGGACTCTTCCCAATCACTTACTTATGCTTCTTGATCTGCAAAAGGTGAAAAGTATACCAGTGAGCAAATGGCAACTACTAAAGAAATGTTCTAAGCACTGGTCCTTGTGAATTACATTTTAAAAAGAAGACATCGGAAGTTCAAGTGTTCCAAGCACCAGACCTTCAATTCATGTTTCTCTAAAACCTTAAGATCCTTTCAAAAGCAAATGGTTTGTTAGCAAGTTAGAAGATATGTTTACATTTCTTATTTAGTTGGAAAGTCATACAGGGGGAGAATAAGGATTCTAGAATTTACCATCTGTTTTTGTTGACTTACTGGTAATTCATAATCTCAACTCCTGGGAAACCAACATCATAAAAAGTGATAGGAACACATAGACTCCAAAGATACTCCTAAGACTGCCAATGTAGAGTCTTCTGGGGGAAATTTTTAAAAGATGGAGTACCAGCTTCGAATAGAATTGTCTTCTTAGAACACTTCGGAAGATGGGTGCTCCTCAGAATGATGAAAAATAATGACCTGCTGAGTAGGAGAGAAACCAACTTTATTTAGACCAACAACTAACTTTCTTTTTTCTAGAGAAGTTTGTCTGAGTTGTCAAAGCTGGAAACAGTAAACTCTTCAAGGACAGAAATTGTGTTTTATTCAAACCTCCCCAACCCTGGCAACCCCTTTGATGTAGCAAGTGCTCAAAAAATTAAAAGAAGACGGGAAACTCTTTACCCTTTGACGGGGAAAAAGTTAAAATAATTGTATGTATAACCTTTTCCTTTCTGCACCCTCTATGGTACAATGTGTTTCTCCTCATTGGCCAGTCTCTGTTTGGCAGAGAAAAGAAGTGAGTGAATGAGCTGAATTAATGAAGGTGAGAGAGAACAGGGGCTCCTGCATGAGAAATGTAGAAATGGCTTGGAGCCATCGGAGGGAGAATGAGATGCAATGGGTGGAAGGAGGAAACTGAGAAGGAACATCATTAGTCCGGTGCAAGTGAAGGCTGAAGGGAAGGGATAAACAAATAGGGCTGTGAAATGAAAATATCTCCTGCCAGTACTGATAAACAAGAAATGTCACAACCATCAGTGATTTCTGGCCTCCAAATGTGAATGAGGGCTCCCAAAACTTCCATCCAGGGGATGCTGCCACGAGCCACGGTGATTGCTGAGGAGCTAGGGGAATGCAAGAAGCAAGGTGAACAAGGAAACAGGATTGGCGGCAGATAGCTGAGGTGAATAGGAAAGGAATGAATTCAGTGAGCCCAGAGGCTTGCATCTTCCCACACACAGAAGGCTACATTCCTTAACTTGATTCTGCCTGCTCCCTTTTGTTGTAAACTTGAATACAGCCTGACTCCAGGTCCTGCCTCCTTGGAGCAGTTTTCTCAGAGCTATTGAGATGCTATCTCTTAGGCTTTGAGTCCTAAACATTTCCACCAAATAAAATAACTCTCTACTTTCAGGTTGTGACTATATTTTTTAGTCGACAAGGCTTTGAGATGAAAGAGGATTTCTGGGGGCTTCTCTCTCTTCTGTGCATTTTCTGCCATCTCAGGAAAAGCCCAGGTTGAAGACTCACAATATGCAGCAGGGTTCCGGAGTTAGGTGACTGGGTGCTTGGCAGGGGGGGTTGGATGCTCCGGGAGACTGTCCTAAAAATAAGAATAGGATGGTCCAGGTTTGTGCAGGTTACAGATGGCATCTTACAGCGCCTCACATTTGCCATTCCCAGGTGTGTGGCTCTGTGATAACCAAAACTTACACATTGTCAGCAAATAACTAGTGTTCAAGGAAAAAAATCTAGAGTCCAATAGTAGTGTCTGATTACCTCCACAAGTCTACTTTAGAGGAGCTTGTCTTCTGCGAGCTTGTTGAGATACGTGAGAAAATGACACCTCACGTATGGAATATGATGGTGACATTTTATTCAGAATTGACTCACTCTTAGTAAATAATCTAAGAAGTCCAGTTGTTGCTCTGCCTTAACAGAAAGGGCCACCTAAGACAGCTCATCATAGCCAGGAATTCACTTTGCAAAAAATGTGTTAAGATCATTTTAAATGCCAGATCCCTACTTTGACCAGTATATCAATCCTGAGCTGTTTGTCCATTAATACTGATTATTATTTATCCAACATCTAAACAAGATCCAATTCCAGCAAATTCGACAAGTCATTCTAAATTTAACAGGCTCTTCTAAAGACCGTGTCTGACTCTCTGCAACCTTTTTGACTTTAGCCCGCCAGGCTCCTTTATACATGGGAGTCTCCAGGCAAGAATACCGGAGTGGGTTGCCAATTCCTCCTCCAGGGGAGCTTCCCAACCCAAGGACAGAACCTGTGTCTCCTGTATCACCTGCAATGCAGGTAGATTCTTTACCACTGAACCATCAGGGAAGCCTCTAAAGACCATAAGTATGGTATTTCACAATTCATTTTTTTACATTGAAAACCAAAGGGAAAACATATTTTAACTTCTGTAAATATGTAAAGAGTTCTCTCCTTTGACTACACACTTGGGGACCTGTCCCCCTGGAACTGATTCAGGTCTCTCAGATTGTGTTGCTAATGAACCCAGGCTGCAGTAGTTCTCTTCCCAGAAGCAGCTCGGCTTTGCTGCTGAGCAACAGTCCATTACTAACGCACTCACTGTTCCTTATCTCAAAGAGATTTACCCTGCCTCAGAGCCAGTTTTCATTCCCAGGCAGTGGGACCACACAGCTGCTGCCGGATATCCACGGAGTGTTTCACAAAAGCATTCCTGTGTCTGCGGTCCCGGAGCAAGTAGTTATAAAATGCTGTGTCTTTCTTTTCCCAGAAGTAAATTAGAGTCCTCTGCCTGGCCAGGAAGCCCTGGTGGCTTTCTCAGTTTGCACAAAAGAAAGTGGCAGTCTCCAGTCTCCAGTGAAGTCGTCAACAGGTTGGATGCAAATGAGCAATTATTTTCAGCACACAATACCTTTCTTTAGAGATATGGAGACAGCTTGCATTCAGTTTTATTTCAGAATGCTACTGAAAAGTTCATACCTAACAAGAACAGTAAGAGCTTAATATTAAAATCTCCCAAAAGCAATGCATTTACTACAATGGTGTGTGTGTGTTTGTGTGTGGGTGGGTGTGGGTCTGGGCCTGTGTTTGTACAATTATGCCAATACTGCATTTCTGCAGGATGAATTCCTAAGAAATCGAGTTGCTGGATCAAAGGCCATTCATATTTAACATTTTGAAAACGATTGCCAAATGACTATCCAAAGAAGTTGATACCAACTTACGTTCCCTTTGAAAAAGTTACCCAGGTCCTTGCCAACACTAGATAATGTCAAGCTTTTAATCTGATGGGTATGAAATAGTATCTCATTATTGTTTAGATTGGCATCTGTTAAATTAGTGTAAAAAAATATTAGTGGTGAAGTTGAGCATCTAGTCTTAAGTTTCCTATAGTTGCTGTTTTCTTTTACTTTGAATCACTTATCCAAATCCTTTGCAGGCCATGTTCTAAAGCGTTATTCATCTTTTTCTTGTTGATTTGCACGAGCCTTTTATATATTAAGGTATTTTCTCTTTGTTATATGTAATGAGAGTAATTTTTCTTCATGATGCCATAGTATTTGTCTATTTCTTTTGTTTATCTGTGCAAAATTTTTTAAATTAATTAATTTTTTTATTGCAGGATAATTGGTTTACAGAATTTTGTTGTTTTCTGTCAAACCTCAACATCAATCAGCCATAGGTATACATATATCCCCTTCCTTCTGAACCTCCCTCCCATCTCCCTCCCCATCCCACTCCTCTAGGTTGATACAGAGCCCTTGTTTGAGTTTCCTGAGCCATAGAGCAAATTCCCTTTGGCTATCTATTTTACCTATGGTAATGTAAGTTTCCATGTTACTCTTTCCATACATCTCACCCTCTCCTCCCCTCTCCCCATGTCCATAAGTCTGTTCTCTATGTCTGTTTCTCCATTTTGGCCCTATAAATAAATTCTTCTAGATTCCATATATATGTGTTAGAATACGATATTTATCTTTCTCTTTCTGACTCACTTCACTCTGTGTAATAGGTTCTAGGTTCATCCATCTCATTAGAAATGACTCAAATGCATCCCTTTTATGGCTGAGTAATATTCCATTGTGTATATGTGCCACAACTTCTTTATCCATTCATCTGTGAATGGACATCTAGGTTGCTTCCATGTTCTAGCTATTGCAAACAGTGCTGCAATGAACAATGGGATACATGTGTCTTTTTCGATTTTAATTTCCTCAGGGTATATGCCTAGGAGTGGGATTGCTGAGTCATATGGTGGTTTTATTCCCAGTTTTTTAAGTAATCTCCATACCATCTTCCATAGTGGCTGTATCAATTTACATTCCCACCAACAGTTACTCTGTGCAAAGTTTTAATGGAGCCAAACGTATCAGTCTTTTCTTTTGTGATGTCTGGAATTTACAGTATATTTAGAAAATATTTTTATAATTTGGGAAGTTCTATAAAAGTTACCTATTTGGTTTACAGTATTTTTGTGGCTTAATTTTTTGCACTTACTTTAATCTTGTTTCTTTTTCTAATTTAATTGCTTTCGCCAAGTATTTAGAATGACATTAAGCAAGAGAGGGCTAGGTGAGTATCCTTGTCTTCTCCTGACTTTAAAGGAAATGCTTTTGGTTTTTACAGCTAAATAGCAGTTGGTAATTTAGGTTTGAATATTGCCTTTGTTGTTGTGTTTAGTTGCTAAATCATATTCAACTCTGTGACCCCATGGATTTCTAGGATTCAAATGCCAACTCTATTTCTGACCCAATATGTGGCTCAGGACAAATTTCCTGACATTTCTAAACCTAAAGATTTCTATCTGTTAAATGGGGATATCCATACTGCCAAACTCTGGGTTTCACTTTTCTCTGTTCTCTTTGTCAAGTACTAAAATTACTGTTATGTCAGTTTCATTATATAAATTTGGAAGCCTCTAGGCTTCAAATTGATGCTTTTGAACTGTAGTGTTGGAGAAGACTCTTGAGAGTCCCCTGGACTGCAAGGAGATCCAACCAGTCCATCCTAAAGGAAATCAGTCCTGAATATTCATTGGAAGAACTGATGTTGAAGCTGAAGCTCCAATACTTTGGCCACCTGACGCCAAGAACCGACTCATTTGAAAAGACCCTGATGCTGGGAAAGATTGAAGGCAGGAGGAGAAGGGGATGACAGAGGATGAGATGGTTGGATGGCATCACTGACTCAATGGACTTGAGTTTGAGTAAACTCTGGGAGCTGGTGGTGATGGACAGGGAGGCCTGGCATGCTGCGGTTCATGGGGTCACAAAGAGTTGGACACAATGAGCGACTGAACAGAACTGACTGAGGCCTCAGAGGCTTCGCTGATCTCAGTTGGTAAAGAATCTGCCTGCAATGCAGGAGACACTGGAAGAGTGAGGGAGCTGGCCTCTGCTGTGTGCCTCCATGCTCCTCATCTCCCTGAGTTACCACCTCTGTGGGGTAGGCACCATCCTTCCCCTTTGGGAAAAATAAACTAAGATAAAATGAATTCCCTGGTAGCTCAGCTGGTAAAGAATCCACCTGCAATTCAGGAGACCCCAGTTCAATTCCTGTGTCTGGAAGATCTGCTGGAGAAGGGATAGGCTACCCACTCCCATATTCTTGGGCTTCCCTTGTGGCTCAGCTGGTAAAGAATCTGTCTGCAATGTGGGAGACCTGGGTTCGATCCCTGGGTTGGAAAGATCCCCTGAAGAAGGGAGCCTTTCCCTTCTTCTTTGGAGTGGGAGCCTTCCCCACTCGAAAATTCTGCCCTGGAGAATTCCATAGACTGTATAGTCCATGGGGTCACAGAGTCAGACATGACTGAGCGACTTTCACTTTCTTTACTTTTTCTAGGCTTCAAACAGTATAAATATAATCAGAATCATACTTTCTTTGAAATCTGAAAAGTACGTGGGTTTGGCAATGTAGGCAATAGCACTTTAAGAATTTTCACCATTTATTTTACTTTTGTTGATCTCTTTAAATTTTATTTTGTATCCAATGTAATTTCTCTTCTTTAATTTCAGCTTTTGTCTGAGGCTTCTTTCTTTTTTCTTAGTATTCATGTTTTATCCAAGCAAATTTTATTATCTATATTTTTCTAGAAAATCAGTTTAATCAAGGTTTCAAATTTATTAGCACAAATCAATAAATGTGTCCTGTTAAACATCTCTCTTTTTTTTTTTTTTCTGGCCCTGTAACTGTATTCCTATACACAGTGCTAATTTTCTGTGTTTATGTTTTCCCTCCCTTTTTATTAATAAGCTTAGGTAGTTGCAGCAGCCTTTCCCTGGAATTTACAATGAACAAATTCTGAAATTTGTGTGTTCTTTTTCTTTTTTCTGTATTTACTTCTTCTTTTGGATTTTATTGATTCATTTTTGGTTATTATTTTTCTTATTTCTGGAGGTTAATTTTTGACTAATTTATGTCATTATTTCTCATTTAGCAATGTAAAAGTCACACCTATGAATTTTAACTTGGGAAGCAACTCTGTTAGTATCTCATAGATTTTTAAATATTATTTATTTAGTTATGGCTGTGCTGAGTCTCTGTTGCTGCTCCGGCATTTCTCTAGCTGCCGCAAGTGGGGGCCACTCTCTAAGTGCACGGGCTTCTCAATGCAGTGGCTTCTCTTGTTGCGAAGCGTGGGCTCTGGAGCATGTGGGCTTCAGTATTTGCAGCTCCCAGAATCTAAAGCACAGGCTCAACAGTTGTGGTGTAGTGACTTAGTTGCTCTTTGGCATATGTGATCTTTGACCAGGGATCAAACCTGTGTCTCCTGCATTGGCAGGCAGATTCTTTACCACCAAACCACCAGGGAAGCCCTCATAGCCTTTTAAAAACAGCTTTTTTGAGATATAGTACTGACAAACAATATAAAAACCGTATATTTAAAGTATACAGTTTAAGTTTTGACATATACACTTATGGAGCCATCACCACAATTAAGACAATGAAGAAAAAAAAATTTTTTTAAGTAGTGCTGAACATACTGCAAAAAGAACCCTTGCTTACAGATGAGAGCTGAAATGAGACAAGAGAGCAGTTCTTTGTTGAATCTCAGCTGAGAATGTCCATCAGGAGACTCAGCTCTCTCTGCTCCTCCTATTGATTACGGAATTGCTAGCAAATTTTAGCAAGATAATAAATTCACACAAATGGCATTCACAAATTATGAGATCAATTGTATTGCTGGATTGATTTTCTAAAATTTTATTTAGAATTTTTGTACTCATAATCATGAGATCTATCAATCTGTAGTTTCCATAGAATATCTCAGATTTTGGTACTGGGAAATGATAACACCATTATGAGTTAAGTGTACCTTCTTCATCCTCAATTTTCTGGAAGAAATTGTATATGCTTTGCATTATTTCTTTCTTAAATATTTGGTAGAATTCACCATTGAAGTCATTCTGACATAGAGTTATCTTTGTGGGAGGGATTTGTGTGTATACATATGTATGAAGGAGCACCATATTATTTATTATTTTTTTAAAAAAATAGACATTTTATCTTTCAACAGTTTTAAATTTACAGAAATCTTGCAAAGATAGTACCAGGAGTTCCTATAAAACTCACATCTAGTTTTCTCTAATATTACATCTTACATAGTATATTTGTTGTAATTAATGAACAAATACTGATGCTATTAATAAGCACACACTTCAGTCATATTTCCTTAGTTTTTACCTAATGTCCTTTTTTTCTATTCCAGGGTCTCATCCAGGGTATGAAAGTAAGGAGGGAAAGATTTTAATTACGAAATAAATTTCTGTAGTAGACACTGGGCTTTTCAGATTATCTGTTTCCTCTTGAGTGATCTTTAGTAGTTTGTGTCTATCAATAAATTTATGCATCTCATCTGAGTTGTTGAATTTGCTGGCATAAAGTTGTTCACAGCATTCTGTTACAATAAATTTATTACATTTTGATTCTGTGCTAACATGACATCTCTCATTCCTAACATTGATAATTTGTGTCTTCTCTCTTTTTTTCTTATTAAATGTGATTCAAGATTTATCCATTTTATTGATCTGTCTCAAAGAAAGAGCTTTTAGTTTCATTGATTTTCTCTATTTTTTTTTTGTTTTCCATTTAGTTGATTTCTCTTCTGTTCTCTATTGTGTTCCTTCTTCTGCTTATTTTTTTGGTTTCCTTCGCTATTTTATTTAATTTCTTAAAGTGGAATCTCAGATAATTTATTTGAGACCTTTTTTAAAAATATAGATGTTTAGTACTATAAATGTCTTGCTAACTACTGTTTTAATATCATTTCACAAATTTTAATATGCTGTTTTTTAAAATTTTCATTCAGTTTAAAACACTGTCTAATTTTGCTCTTTTCTGTGAATCATGGGTTATTTAAAAGTGCATTAGGTGGTTTCTAAGTGTTTGGTGATTTTCCAGGTGTTTTCCTTTCCTTGATTTAATTTAATTCATTGTGATTTGAGAATATAAAATATGCATGACTCATGTCTTTTAAAACTTATTCAGACTTGTTTATAGTCCATAATGTCATTATTTTGCTAAATGTTTTGTGCACACTTAAAGAATATGCTTTCAGCTGTGTGTGTGTAAAATATTCTATGAATGACTATCAGGTTCAGTTAGTTGACTGTGTTGTCTCCTATGTACCACTGATTTTTAGCCTCCTTATTCTATCAGTTATTGAGAGAGGGTATTGAAACCCTAACTAAAGCTATGAATTTGTCTATTTCTCTTTGCAGTTCTGTTTTTGCCTTCTTTGTTTTGAAGTTCTCCTATTTGGGGGCATAAATTTATTAGTGCATAAATTTCAGTATCAACTGTTCTCATACCATGAAAGATTAGATATTTAATCTTAATAGATGCAGTATTTTCCAATATGGCTTCAATTTTGGAATTCTGCATTAAATTCAGCAGTTGGATTTGATTTATCAACCCTGTTTTTTTTAAGGACACAGAGATGCTATATGCAGTAAGAATACAAGTTTAAGAAAATATTTCTCTTATCTTTTAAGTGAAGGATAATTTGAATACATGACATCTGGAGTCAGGTTTTTTCTCCTCAAGTCATCAGTATATGTCTCCACTGTATTCTGCCACTGAAAATAATTATTTTCAAAAATACACTGAAGTCAGTCCATTTTCTTTCTTCTAAGCAACTTGACTTTTTTTCCTCACACTTTTATCCTTGAAGTCCCAGCACCAGCAGAACTTCGATATATTTTTCTTCTGTTTTTCGGAAATCCCAGTTACACACGTGTTGAATTTTCTTAAACTGCTTTCCTACATTTTTATTCTCTCCAAAACTTTTTCTAGTTTTCCATGTTGTTTATGTGATCTTTTTAAAGCTGTTTTTGCCTTGAGTCTGTTTCCAACAGTCTCTATTTTTACTCTTGAAGCTTCTAATGTGGTTTTCATTACTGTAATGGTTCTATGTTATCTTAAATTACTTTCTCATCAAACCTTCTAACTCAATTTTAACTTTTTCTTATTAACCTTTATTTAAAAAACTTCTTGCTTGAGCTCTTTTTTTCTCTCAGTGTCCGATGTTTAATTTCTTTGATATTTTAGGTTACAATTATTTGAATTTTTTCTTATGCTTGGAACAATTCTTATCATGAAATGTATTTTTGAAATATATTAGAAAGTAAATAGCCTTTATTCATGATATTAGATTTATATTTTTTGCAGCATTATTAAAGCATAGTTGCAATTGAAATATACTCCTTATTATTGCATTTATTTACATCACTAGCCCCCAGGGGACTGGCAGCAACAGATGGGAGGGTAATATTTATATACAGATCTGATGTTATGTATTTTGCTCATAAATCATCTTTCAAAGAGGGAAATTCCATTTAGGCCTATAATATTTTCCATGGATAGAGTTGCCAGATCCTGGAGACTAAGCCAGATCAGATTGAAACTTCAATTCAGATGTGCTTCATTGGAATACTTTTTAGCTTGTCTGCTGAGCCATCTGCCCTTGAGGGTATGTTCAAGTGGTCTGGTGGAGCTGAGCCCCTAGGGAGGGGAGTCCACACACCTTACACAATCCTTTCTTGCTTGTGTTTTCTCAGACAGCTGTGGTCCTCATCTGTATAGGCTGAAAGCTTCTTGCTTCAAAAGTTTGTTCCCTATCTTTGATGGTTGTTGTTTAGGCCCTAAATCATGTCTTTTGCAACCTGCCAGGCTGTAGCCTGGACTGTAGCCTGCCAGGCTCCTCTGCCCATGAGATTTTCCAGGCAAGAATACTGGAGTGGGTAGTTATTTCCTACTACAAGGTATCTTCTCAAATTAGGAATCGAACCCTCATCTCCTGCATTGGCAGGGGGATTCTTTAGCAGTGTGCCACATGGGAAGCTCATCTTTAATGGTAAGTCAACATAAATACATTTATTCAAACCCTCTTCTACTTTCTCTCTCCTGCTAAATTTTCTTTTTAGTCCCTTTTCTCCCGCATCTCTGTCCATTGTTTTGCCATCTGGCTTATTCCTTTGAGTGCATAACACAGAGATAATTACTCCTGTGACAGTTATTTTGAGTCCAAATACCAAAGTACAAGTCATCAATACCCTCAATTTTTCATACACACTTCCTTTTAAAGACTGGCAGGCTACAATCCATGTGGTCCAAAGAGTCAGACATGACTGAGTGACTAAACAAGAACTAAGTTTTCTGCTTTATACTGTTTTCCTAGACTCTGCACCACCTTTCCCACCAAATCTCCAGAAAAATCTTAATATAGGTCTTGAAATAAACAGGTGTGCTTGTGTCTCATCTTCATTTCCACATAATGCCTTAGGTTATGAAATTTTATTTGTTCTCCCTAAGTTCACAGTGTACTACTAAGAATCCTCAAGTTGTCAAAAATCTTTTCATAAAACAATTGCTTCCATATAGTCAGTGGTAGAAGGAGGGAGATAAAAGAATATTTCAGACTTAAGTCTTTAGATATTTTCCCTAGAAGAATTTGTATGGATATTTTATTTTTTAAACAATTTATTTACTTTTATTTTTGGCTATGCTGGGTCTTGGTTGCTGCATGTGGGCTTTCTCCAGTTGTGGTGAGTGGGAGGTACTCTCTAGGTGTGGGCTTCTTAATGCAGTGGTTCCTCTTGTTGCAGAGCAGGGTCTCTAGGGCTCGCAGGATCAGTAGTTGCAGCTCTCAGGCTCTAGAGGGTGGGCTCTGTAGCTGTGGCACATGGGCTTAGCTGCTCTGGGGCTTGTGGAATCTTCCCAGACTAGGAATTGAACCCATGTGCCCTGCATTAGCTGGTGGATTCTTAACCACTGGGCCACTAGGGAAGTGCTGTATGGATATTTTAAATAAAGCTAATTTTATAGGTGTAAATGTTAGCGAAGGATAACTTGTAAAATGAAAACATAATCCTCCTTCAAGTATACAGTCAGTACATACCTAACCTATTAATGAGGGAATCAGCAGGATGACAAATGTGATTGAGAGAATTTGAGTCTCAAGTGCATATAGTCAGTGAAAGAAAGGTTGCTTGAAAGAAACTAGAATTCTGAGTTGGATGAAGAGACTCTTACATGGCAAGAGAGTCATAACCTTTGGGGTTATCCTTTTTTAAAAGCTTTAATATTTTAATGTCAGATAGCATAATTAGCATAAAATGCATATTTAAAATGTGTATTTAGAGTACTATTGACATTTGTATACACTTATGAACCATCACCATAATGAAGAGAGTGAATCATCCCCAAAGTGTTTATAGAAAGTTGCTCCTGGCCCCCAGTCCTCCCCCAGGTGACAGCAGAGAAGCCTGAGTAGATAGCCAAGACCCTCCTTCATACTCAGCAACAAGGAACTTTCATCACCCTGCTGCCAAAGGAGACCATGTGAGGAGCCTAGATTTCTATCCCCACTAACAAAGCAAGAGAATGGAAATCCTGCAAGCAAAGAAGAAAGATATCAGAGCTCAAATAAATAATGGCTGAAAATAACTCAAACTTGACATAAGACCTAAACCTAGAGATTTCAGAGGCTAAGCAAATCCCAGAAAAGATCAACCAAGGAAAGCTACACAAGACACGTGAAAGAACTGCCAACACAGAATCATATATCCTTCAATAGAGAAGAGGTAAACATGGCATTTTCAAATGAAGGAAAACTAAGACAATTTGTCACCAGCATACCTGTCCTACAAGAATAGCTGAAGAAAGTTCTTTAAACTGAAGGAAATAATAAAATAAGGAATCTGAGAATATCAGAATGAAAGAAAGAGCATTGCAAAAATATGAGTAAATATAGCAGACTTTCTGTCTTCTTTAGTTTTTTAAGTTATGTTTGATAACTGAGGACAAAAATTTATGTACTGTCTGATGTGGTTACAAATGTATGTAGAAAATATTTAATGGAGGAAGGTAAAGAGATGCAAAGGCAGAGAGGTTTTCTACATTTCATCAAAACTGATGAAATTATGACACCGGAATGGAGCAAGACCCTTCTCCCATGCCATGTCCTCTGCCTGGCTTTAGTCTGTGGAAAACTTCAGTCAAGGAAAAAGTTTAAGTAAAGAAATGAGAACATGCAGAAACAAAGGAAAACAGTTAAAGGAGACCAAATAATAACAATATACTCACTAAGTACAGTCAAGGATCTTTAGTTCCTTCTCAAAGACAATAGTATTCTGAGCCATATCCTGTGAGCTGTCTTATAGATAATGAAACTCCCACCATCTGGAAGAAGTTAACTACATCATGATGATCAGACTACACTCATGAAATAAGCTGCCACAATTCCAATAATTGGCCTCAAAGAAATGAAAACAAACTGACCCTGGAACAGAAGATTAACTACCTAAAATAACCAAGGTGATGCTGGTCAGACCACCAATGACTGATTTGAAGATGACTGCCAGAGCTGACTGTGCTGTTTCTGAATGTAGCACTCACCCTCTGCCTATAAAAGCTCTTACTCCCTGCTTGTTATGATCACATGTCAATCAATAAAGAAAAGGTATTCACCAATTTAACACCTATTCATGAGAAAACTTTTAGAAAAATAGAATAAAAGAGAACTTCCTCAATTTGGTAAAGAACACCTACAAAATCCTACAGCATACTTAGGGGTGAAAAACTGCATGTTTTCCTCCACAGTCAGGAACAAGGCAAGGATGTTTACTCTCACCACTAAACGATATGGTACTGGAGACTCTAGCAAGTGCAAGTGAAGCAGGAGGGAAGGGGTCAGGGCATAGCCTTTAAAAGAGACATGGCCACAGAATATGAGGAAAATCAGAACCAACTAGGTCCAAGATGGTGGAATATTCATCTTCCTCTAGACCTATAGCTTCAGTGTACACTCATTGTAACACATTAGCAAGCTGAATCATACACTACTAGCACCGTGACTGCTCTGAGACTGACCTTCAAAGACCAAAAAGTGGATGGTGGCCCAATTCCTGGAAATCTCCTCTCCATCCCCGAAACAGTTGGAATAATCCTCTTATTCATTAGCCTATGAAATCAACCAGCCCATAAAAATTAACCACACTGTATTTTGAAGCCCTCTCACTCTCCCTCACTTTTTGAGATGGTCCACACTCTGTCTGTGAAGTGTTTTTACCAAGGCCTCTCATCTTCTGAAACGGCCCACACATTCTGGTTGTGGAGAGTTTTTCTCTACATAAATCCACTTCTTAGGATCAATTCATCTCTGAATTCTTTCCTGACAAAGCAAGAACCTCAAATTCATGCAACACAAGGAAGAAAGAAGAGGAAATAAAAGGTGTGTAGATCAGAAAGAAAAGAAACAACTGTCTCTATTTTCAAATAACATGCTTTGGCTGTCTATGTGGAAAATCCCAAGGAATCTACAAAAAGAAAAAACACAACTCTTTATGTAACTAATGAGTTTAATAAGATCTCATGATACAAAATCGACACTCAAAAATTAATTATATTTCTATATATAGCAATGAACCTGTGGACACCAAAATTAAAATTACAGTACCATTTACAATTGCTCAAAAAATGAACTACTTAAGTGTAAATCTAACATGTATGGGACTTACATGCTAGAGAATACAAAATGATGATGAAGGGAAACAAAGAAGTTCTAAATAAATGGAGAAGCAGATCACATTCATGAATTGGAAGACTCAATATATTATTGATGTCAGTTCTCCTCAAATTGATATTCAATTTTTAAAACTTGAGTTAGAGTTGACACATATTATATTAGTTTCAGATGTGCAACATAATGATTTGATATTCATATATGTTGTGAAATGATTACCACCATAAGTCTACTTAACATCCAACACCACATTTACTAATTTTTTTATACTCAGTTTTAATTATGAGCTTCCCTGGTGGCTCAGACGATAAAAGAATCTGCCAGCATTGCAGGAGACCTGAGATCAATTCCTGGATTGGGAAGATCCCCGGAGGAGGAAATGGAATCCACTCCAGTATTCTTGCCTGGAGAATTCCATGGACAGAGGAGCCTGGCAGGTCATAAGGAGAATAACATTTTCAATAAAAATCCCAGCAGGATTTTTTTTAATAGAAGTAGACAACATATACTAAAATTCATATGGGAAAGGCAAAACAGCTAGAATAGCTAAAACGGTCTAAAAAATTAAAGTAAAAACAATCATTCTACTGGATTTGAAGACTTATTTTATTAACAGAAGTACAATAATCAAGAATATGTGGTATTGGAAGAGGTGGGTAGACAAATAAATCAGTGCAACAGAAAACCTAAAAATAGGTAAGAAAAGTGTGTGTAGCTACAAAAAGCAACAAGAGAAATCCTTTAGGTGAGAAGTGTTCTGTATTTGGATTGTATCAATATCAATATTCTGGTGGTGATAGCGTACTGTAGTTTGGGGGGATGTTACCATGGGGGAAACACTGAGTAAAGGGTACTCGGGATCCTTCTCATGGTTTCTTAAAACCTCATGTGAATCTACAAGAATCTCAAAGTAAAGTTCAGTTCAGTTCAATCGCTCCGTCGTGTCTGACACTGCGACCCCCATGAATCGCAGCACATCAGGCCTCTCTGTCCATCACCAACTCCTGGAGTCCACCCAAACCCATGTCCATTGAGTCGATGATGCATTAATGAAGTATGATTATCTCAATAGACGCTGAAAAAAGCATTTAGTAAAATACAATATTTATTCAGGATAAAATCTCTTAACAAACTAGGAAGAGAAGGGAACTTCCTAAACTTGATAAATGATGTCTGAAAAATAATAGTGAATGAAAATTCTTCCCACCCAAGAGCAAGAAATTATTTTCCTGGCATGATCAGCATTGCCTTTAACAAGGGACTTCTGACATATTCCTGCCAAGATTTTGGCCATTGTTCTGATAAATGAAGCACAGAGCCATTCAAATACGGGACCTTTGTTCTCATTTTCTTTCCCCTCCAGATTCAAGCAGTAGATCCTATTAACGATGTATTATAACCATCCATTAAGTGCAAATTATTTCCTTGATGAACTGCTCATGTTACCCAAACAAGTACAGTGGGAGAAATGCCTTTATAAAGTTCTTAGATTCAGGATAATTGGTTTTGTTTTACAGTAAATCAAAGGGTTTGGAAAAGATCAAATGTGATAACCATTTTATTAATGGTAAATCTTTAAATCAGACTAGGATAATGAGTCATTTTATTTTGTTATGCATAAGGTTATCCTTCTTCAACATTCTAAGAGTCAGGTATTGTTAAGAAAAAACAACAAAAAAGAGGAAAAATGACAAAAGGAGTAAATGCCATAGGTCAGCCTTGTCCAACAAACCTACCTAAGAATCATTTGATGTTGTAGTAAGTAATAACTGTTGGACTTACAGTTTACTGCCAGACCTTGTAAAATTAGATGTTAGTTTGATGCAAGATTGGTAAACTGCCAATGATCTCTGTCCACTAGAGATGGAAATACTTCCTATATGGTAAATATGATATGGCCCAAGCAGTTATTTCTTTCCCATTGAATGTGTTTATATGTATATGCTTATACTTTGTCATATCCTCCTTTGAACCAGCTTTGCCATCCTTTGCCTATAATTTTTCTCTATACTGAGTTAAATAAATAAACCTTGGATATACCTTCAGTCTATGAGAATATGAGCATCTGATGTTTAGTTATCTGAAAATTATACTTTGATCTGAAGGGAAAGGATGACCATGGTCCATCTGGGGCTTGGAGCCTTCCCTTACAGCCAGCATGGAATGGATGGGATTCAAGTCAACCACCCTGCGACTTTGCATTGTGGACGACATGAACCCATGTGCTCGCTGACTCTCTCATCCGTACTAATTATGAACCATTATGTGTGAAGGATGTGCTAGCAGTTGTCATGGTGATGATGGTGGTGGTTTAGTCACTAAGTTGTGTCTGACTCTTGCGACCCCATGGACTGTAGCCTGCCAGGCTCCCCTGTCCATGGGATTCTCCAGGCAAGAATACTGGAGTGGGTTGCTATTTCCTTATTTAGTTGTCATGGTAATTTTGGTTATTTCAGTGGGAATGTCTTGTGTTAGAATTTCTCTTTCCTTTGTCACTCTGAAATATCACTGCATGGCAGTCAATGAACAGCTGATTCATGAACTTGAATTATCTTACTTTGCTAATTATCTTGGAGAATATAAGACACTGTGCTGTTCCAGGAATTTGCCTGTGTCCAGGACCAGTGAAAATGGCACATTACTTGTATACAGAAGAAATACCAAAGCTGACAGAGGGTCCTTCTTTCTGCTTGATTGAAAACAAATTTACAGGACAGACGCTTGCTCAAGAATTAGAACCTCTAAGCCCCAATCTAGGAACTAGAGGATTAAAAAAAAAAAAAAGTGTGAGCTTAAAAAGAAATTCCTGTTGATCTGAATAAAATTAGGCTGAGATAAGGAACAGCCTCTGAGCATTAGAAATTCATGACTTTGTTTCCAGTCTGCAAGTTAGACATGAAAATACAGCCTACATAATCTTCTATTGTAGGAGCAATATTTTTTATATTAATAAGTTCTAAAATTCTGCACAGCCTCTATTTCCTGATTAATCATTTGCTAACAGAATTATATCAGCAGCCAGAGACTAAGTTTACTGTTAGCAAATCAATCTGAAGCCCTCCAAGTTCCTCTGTCCATGGAGTTTTCCAGGCAAGAATACTGGAGTGGGTGCCATTCCCCACCCAGGTATATAACCACATCTCTTGCATCTCCTGCATCAGTAAGCACATTCCTCACCACTAGAGACACCTGGAAAGCCCTCTTAAAAAATAGAGTTTTACTAATGAAAGAGTGGACTATATGAACTCTTGATTGGTATATTATGGGAGAAGAACTGGTTAGATAGAGCCCAAAGGCAGGAACTGGTGAGACATAATAAACCTTACCCATTTGTGACAGGGCTGGGTAGACATCTATATCCTCAGTATCATAAGCATCCTGTCCAGCACTTGAAATGCATGAAAGTTTTCTTCCTAGATCTTTTAAAAATTCTACATTAAAAAATACAGGCTTTAAAAGACGAAGGCCATTTTTTAAGACATATATAGCCATTGTGTCATAAGAAATATCTGTCAGTGGAAATTAAAACACACAACATGAAAATTGTGGTTAGATTTTATTCAGGTGCTTACTGAGGACTAGAGCCCAGGACAGCCTCTCAGTAGCTCTGAGGAACTGCTCCAAAGAAGTAAGGAGAACAAAAGGTTTAAAAAAAAATAAAACAAAGAAGTAAGAGGGAAGGCTAGTTTATACAGGATTTTTGTTAGGGAATACATCCAATCAAGCATGGGCTTCCCAGGTGGGGATAGTGGTAAAGAATCTGCCTGCTAATACAGGAGATGCAGGTTCAGTCTCTGGTTGGGGAAGATCCCCTGGAGAAGGAAATGGCTACCCATCCCAGTATTCTTGCCTGGAGAATCCCATGGACAGAGGAGTCTGGTGGGCTACAGTTCATGGGGTCACAGAGTTGGACACAACTGAAGTGACTTAGAATGCACATCCAATCAGGCATACGTCTTGCTTGTTACAAAAACAACAAGCAAACAGATATCTCAAGTTAATGATTATAGTGTTTTTCCATGTATCAGAAGCTGCAAGAAGCAGGGTTCATTAAGAAAAGCGAAAGTCGTTCAGTCATGTCCAGCAGTTTGCAACCCCATGGACTATACAGTCCATGGAATTCTCCAGGCCAGAATACTAGAGTGGGCAGCTGTTCCCTTCTCCAGGGGATCTTCCCAAACCAGGGATCAAACTCAGATCTCCCACATTGCAGGTGGATTCTTTCCATCTGAGTTACCAGGGAAGTCCTCATTAAAAGAAAGTCTTCCTGAAATGCACTTACCTATCTAAGGGCCTGTTGGTCCAAAGCACAGAGCATCCTGTTATTGCCTTCATCTGTCTGAAACAATGAGTGTGCTGTAGGTCAGGCAGTGCAGCAGGTTAACCTTTGTAGACTTGGATGGTGAGCAAAATGCCTATGCTCTTTTCTTGTTTGCATACAACTGGCACAAGAAATTGTGCCTGACACTCTTTCTGTAGAAAGGGTTTTGCTTGGCAGGAAACTGTCAAATTAGGTAAGAGACCCCTTCCTCCATGCCAATGAAAATATCAGAAATCCATCTGTTACAAAGAAGTTGAATGAGATGAATTTACTTTTCCACCTTGTCAGGGAGCCAGCAGTCCCCACATGGTGGCCAGCATGAGGGCCTCCTCTCCTTCCACCGCAGGTGGCCCAGCGGCCAGAGCTTCAGCCACCTGCCCTGTCACACTGAAGATAATGCATTCTCTCCTCATGATGGGGGAGGCCCTGGACCTGTATTTACCCTAATGACCAATTCAGTTTTTCCAGAGTTCTTCTGTTTCTCTGAGTTCAGAATTTTAGAAATTAGTAAAATGTATACTGTGAAAGAACTCATTTAAAGAGCTGAGTCAATACATTGAGAAAAGACTTTCCAATTTTACTTTCTGGGTGACATTCTGTTGGCTGTATCCTTGGGTTTCACATTTGAAGATTCAACCTACTTGGATAGAAAATATTTAGAAGAAAATTCAGAAATTTCTAAAATGCACGACTTGACTTTGCCATCACAGGCAATTATTTACATAGCATTTTCATTGCGTTTACAACTATTTACTTAGCATTTACTTAATACATTGTATTAAGTATTACCAGTAATCTAGAGGTGATTTAAAGTATGCAGGAGGATGTTTGTAGAGTATATGCAAATGCTATGACATTTTATGGGCTTCCCCAGTGGCTTAGCGGTAGAAGAAGCTGCTTGCAATGCAGGAGTTGAAGAAGACATGGGTTCGATCCCTGGGTCAGGAAGATCCCCTGGAGAAGGGCATGGCAACCCATCCCAGTATTCTTGTCTGGAAAATCCCATGGACAGAGGAGACTGGAGGGCTACAGTCCACAGGGTTGTAGAGTTGGACATGACTGAAATGGCTTAGCAAGCACATGACTTTTTTTTTTTTTTTCATTTATTTTTATTAGTTGGAGGCTAATTACTTTACAATATTGTAGTGGTTTTTACCCTATATGCAAAACCGAAAAAGAGACATAGATATATAGCACATGACGTTTTGTATGAGACTCGAGCATCTGTGAATTTTGGTCTGGGGGTGAGAGGGGTCCTGGAACCAAAAAGAAGAATATACTTATATTTATATATTTACATATTTATGTAAAACTACAAAGTATGTCTGTATACACACGCATATCTAATAAGAGGAGGTCGGGGTGCTGGCTCTATGTGACAGCCCTGGTTTCATCCTTTTTAAGAGCATGTGCCCCTCTCTAACCACATGTCGGGCAGCCCAAGGCAGGGGCCATGTGTTGCTCTTACTCACTTTCACAGAGCGTGACACAGACCCGGAGCTGCAAATGAATGCTCACCAATAATCATGATGATGGATGAGGCATGTGTCTCGCCACTTTTTCGTAAATATATTCCTCCACCATGAGTTCGAATCCCAGATCTCAGTGGTCACCTCCATGTGGGGAAGCTGGAACTGCTGGAAGCTGCATGGGTTCTAAGCAACAGAGGCCACAGGGAACCACACCAGTTCCTACAGCCAAGGACCCCAGCCACCACGCCAGCAGGGGCAGTCCGGAGAGATGTTGTAGGTAGTTGTCACAGGTAGTAACAGGGTTGTCAACAGAGCTGTCAGAGGTAGTAAACAGCAGGCAGCACTGGTTTTATCCTTGCTCAGTTGTGAAGGGTGTCAGTCGCTCAGTCAGGTCCGACCTATTACTACCCACGGACTGTAGCCCTCCAGGCTCCTCAGTTCATGGAATTCTCCAGGCAAGAATAGTGGAGTGGGTTGTCATTTCCTTCTCCAGGGGGTCTTCCCCACCCAGGGATCAAACCCCAGTCTCCTGCTTTGCATTGCAGGCAGATTCTTTACCATCTGAGCCACTAGGCAAGTTCTGAGCCACCAGCGAAGCCTCAAACATGCATCCTTTCCTGAATGCAGAGGTGGTTCTTAGCACATGGCTGCAGTTTCCTCAGGAAACAAGAGGTGATCTTCACCCTCTCTCTTGCTCTCTTGTTCTGGAAACAACCTCCACGGGGTCTGTTCGGCCCCATTCCTCCAGCCTTGGCCAAGTCACTAAAAGATGCCTTTTTGGATGAAGAGCCTGTTCCACTTAACCCCCAGCCTGTCCCTGATCCCTGCTTTTGACAAAAGGGCAGTTATGCCCATGAAACTAGGAATTTTATTTTATTTTCAACTGCAGTGAGATACAAAGGCTACTTCTCTTTGTCAACCAGATCTCCCCACTGTTGACATTTGCATCTGCTCAGAGATATTTCCAGTCAGAAGATTCAGGGGGCCAAATGAGAGATGGGGAAATTCCTCTCAGGGCTCCTGAATTGAATGTAAATTCTACTCTGATGTGGAAAACGAAATTGCTGCTCAGTCATTCCCCTTGTCAACATTCCAGAGCCTGTCCTTGTCATTAGGGCTGGCTTTCTCTGTCTCCTCTTTGTGCACACCCTCTTCAGAAGTAAGTTAGTGACTGGTATAATATCTAAGCTTTTTTAAATTTTATTCTTTCTTTATAATGGGGGCATGGTAAACTTTGGGGTCAAGAAAAAGTTCTATGCATTTTCTTTTTCCCATTCTCCATCCCCCCATTAAATGTCAGCCCCAATTTCTTGTTCCTAACCTTGATCTGACACTAGTGACATTCTCAGGGCCTGGAATTTGGTCTTTCAGAGCTGGTTCTGCTCCAAGTCCTCGGTGACCTTTCATTCCTTTCCCCCATACCCCTCCCTGAGCTGCCCATGACAAGGGATACTACAGTTCCCAGAGCCAGAGAGAGACAGATGGACAGAGGGATGGAAAAAGAGAGGGGTGGGGTAGCTTACAAGCATTGGCAAATGGGGGAAGAAAAAGCAGAAGCAGATTCGCATTCAGAATCCAGGAAAGTCACAGAACTTAGAACCAATGTATCTGGGTCTACTCTTCTTTCCTAATCAATATTTCTCTTTCACTTGTTAATTGGAAAATATTGAGATTGAGGACCAAGTATTCCTTTTCTTTTAAAGTCAGTTTTCTTTTTTTCAATTTTTTTTTAAAACTGATTTGACATGTTACAATTTGTGCTTTGTGAGCACAGCATTGCTGGGCTGTTCTGGGCTCTGGGCAGGTCTCCATTAAGAACCACTGCTGCTTTCAATTTTTCACCATTGACGGTGATGCTTGCTGTGGGTTTGTCATATATAGCTTTTATTATGTTGAGGTATGTTCCTTCTATTCCTGCTTTCTGGAGAGTTTTAATCATAAATGAGTGTTGAATTTTGTCAAAGGCTTTCTCTGCATCTATTGAGATGATCATATGGTTTTTATCTTCCAATTTGTTAATGTGGTGTATTACATTGATTGATTTGTGGATATTAAAGAATCCTTGCATTCCTGGGATAAAGCCCACTTGGTCATGGTGTATGATTTTTTTAATATGTTGTTGGATTCTGTTTGCTAGAATTTTGTTAAGGATTTTTGCATCTATGTTCATCAGTGATATTGGCTTGTAGTTTTCTTTTTTTGTGGCATCTTTGTCTGGTTTTGGAATTAGGGTGACGGTGGCCTCATAGAATGAGTTTGGAAGCTTACCTTCATCTGCAATTTTCTGGAAGAGTTTGAGTAAGGTAGGTGTTAGCTCTTCTCTAAATTTTTGGTAGAATTCAGCTGTGAAGCCATGAGGTCCTGGGCTTTTGTTTGCTGGAAGATTTTTGATGACAGTTTCGATTTCCTTGCTTGTGATGGGTCTGTTAAGATCTTCTATTTCTTCCTGGTTCAGTTTTGGAAAGTTATACTTTTCTAGGAATTTGTCCATTTCATTCAAGTTGTCCATTTTATTGGCATAGAGCTGCTGGTAGTAGTCTCTTATGATCCTTTGTATTTCAGTGTTGTCTGTTGTGATCTCTCCATTTTCATTTCTGATTTTGTTAATTTGGTTCTTCTCTCTTTGTTTCTTAATGAGTCTTGCTAATGGTGCCACAATGAGGTATCATTACACGCCAGTCAGGATGGCTGCTATCCAAAAGTCTACAAGCAATAAATGCTGGAGAGGGTGTGGAGAAAAGGGAACCCTCTTACACTGTTGGTGGGAATGCAAACTAGTACAGCCGCTATGGAAAACAGTGTGGAGATTTCTTAAAAACCTGGAAATAGAACTGCCATATGACCCAGCAATCCCACTTCTGGGCATACACACTGAGGAAACCAGATCTGAAAGAGACACGTGCACCCCAATGTTCATCGCAGCACTGTTTATAATAGCCAGGACATGGAAGCAACCTAGATGCCCATCAGCAGATGAATGGATAAGGAAGCTGTGGTACATATACACCATGGAATATTACTCAGCTGTTAAAAAGAATTCATTTGAATCAGTCCTAATGAGATGGATGAAACTGGAGTCCCTTATACAGAGTGAAGTAAGCCAGAAAGATAAAGAACATTACAGCATACTAACACATATATATGGAATTTAGAAAGATGGTAACGATAACCCTATATGCAAAACAGAAAAAGAGACACAGAAATACAGAACAGACTTTTGAACTCTGTGGGAGAATGTGAGGGTGGGATGTTTCAAAAGAACAGCATGTATACTATCTATGGTGAAACAGATCACCAGCCCAGGTGGGATGCATGAGACAAGTGCTCGGGCCTGGTGCACTGGGAAGACCCAGAGGAATCGGGTGGAGAGGGAGGTGGGAGGGGGGATCGGGATGGGGAATACGTGTAAATCTATGGCTGATTCATATCAGTGTATGACAAAACCCACTGAAATGTTGTGAAGTAATTAGCCTCCAACTAATAAAAATAAAATAAAATAAAATAAAATAAATTAAAAAAATAAAAAAAAAATAAAAATAAAAAGAACCACTGCTGCTGGGAGGGGTCTATACTGCCTCCTCTGGGGCCAGAGCAGCTGGTGGTTGAATCTCAGGTGTTCACTACAGGCTCATCCTGTCAGAGCTGAGGTCCCCCTGGCCCCCGGAGTCCTCGCTGTGCCCTAGATGTGAGCACACTTCCTAGGAGGGTTGTAACTCCCAGGACTGTTTCCTCAGCCTCAGGTGATAGGATAGTGTAAATGGGTTTCCCAGGTGGTGCTAGTGGTAAAGAATCTGCTTGTCAATGCAGGAGAGGTCAGAGATGTGGGGTTGATCCCTGGGCTGGGAAGATCCCCTGGAGGAGGGCATGGCAACCCACTGCAGTATTCTTGCCTGGAGAATTCCATGGACAGAGGAGCCTGGCGGGCTACAGTCCATGGGGTTGCAAAGAGTCGGACATGACTGAGAGCACTGGGATGCACCAAGGTGGGAGGGGTCAGCCAGGCTCCAGAGCCTCCACCAGGACAGAACCCACTCTGCACGTCCTTAGCTGTTCAGGATGCCTGCGTCACAGCTCAAGAGTTCTTTTATCTCTTTCTCTCCTGTTTTTTTTTGATAAGGATTTCTGGGATGCTTATTATGATTTTCATTCCTTAACACACATTCAAACATGAATATCATGGATAAATATGTATTGCTACTTTCACCTAATGGTTGACAGAAGAACTTAGAAATTAAGTAGGGGATATGGGCCCCAAACTTATCCTTTTACTTTATTATTAATGGAATATCAGCAAGTACTTTTCCCATTAATTTGCCATTTGTTTTTAGGCATTGACCCATGAGCAATTAAGGACCCATCAAGCTGGGCTGCAGCCATCTGTCCAGCCGAGCCTGGCCTGGCCTCTGAGTTGGGCCAAGTGGAGTCTGTTGGACACCATGCTGACATCCTGGGGCAGGTGGATGAACAGCTACAGTCGCCCTGTTCTTCCACCACATAGACCTGCCCCAGGCCCAGGCTGTCACAAGAAAGGGCTGTACCAGAGTAGGTGAGCGAATCAGTCCCTTAGAGACAAATCTTTCTCCCAGGCAGTAGAAACTGGATGTGCAAGTTGGCATCTTTGCGTGTCAGTGTGGGGTCATTGCTGGGGACAGAATGGAGAAGTTGCCATGACAACTGAATGCTTAGATGTCCAGGCAAGTGCTTCTTCTGAGAGTGGCCAATCTCCTTGGAGATGATAATGTTTCTTCAAGGCACTGCTCTCTTTTTTGAGGGGAAGAGTCTTACTTTTTAGAGTAAACTTTGTGTTGAAAAGAAGCTAAAGTCTGTTCACGACCTACTGTTCTGTTTGCTGCATACAAATACTGGGCAGATTCTCTCTCTGCAGCCCGAGGGTATCTTGGAAATGAGGTTGCCTGTTCCAAGAGTTCACAAATCAGTGTCTCAGGAAGACTTGCATCTCCAGTCTCACATGAAAAATAACAGATCCCCTAATGCTTTTACTCTTTTTCACTAAGCAGGAGCTTGGAACAATTTCAAAAATCAGCTTTATGGAGGGAGGTATACAATGTACGCCTGACATAATGCACATATTAAGGTCTACAGTGCAGTGAGTTTTGACAGCCATACACACAGGAGACCGAACACTGCCATCACCTCCAGAAGTTTCTTCCTGTTCCTTTGCTGCTCATTCTTCCCTCTGCCCCTGCCTTGCCGTGCCATGCTAATAAGCCGCTTCAGTCCTGTCCGACTCTTCGTGACCCTGTGGACTGTAGCACACTAGACTCCTCAGTCGGTGGGATTCTCCAGGCAAGAATACTGGAGTGGGTAGACATTCCCTCGCCCAAGGGGATCTTCCCAACCCAGGGATCGAACCCAGGTCTCCTGTATTGCAGATGGATTCTTTACCATCTGAGCCATGAGGAAGACCAAGATAGGCAAACTCTAATCTGCTTTTTGTAACTAAAGGCCAATCTGCACTTCCCAATGCTTTACATTTCAAGTTATATAGTACGTGGTCTTTTGTGACCAGCTACTTTCATTCAGCATAATGATTTTGAAATTTGCCCATACTTACCCCAGGAGTTAGTCTTTTCATGTTGCTCACTAACGATTAAGCAGATATACCTCACTTTGGTTACCCATTCTCCTGATGATGGACATTTGGGTGGCCCCTGTGTTTAGGATATTGTGAATAAGGCTGCTGTGAACATTCATCTTCATGTTGTGGGAAGGGGGTTCCCTTCTCAGGCCCCAAAAATGGGCTCTTGTCTAATACTTGGAAATGAATTGTCTGAGGAGACACACATGCTAACAAAGCAAGAGACTTGATTGCGAAGAAGTGCCCAGGTGGAGAGTAGGAGGGTAAGGGAACCCAGGAGGACTACTCTGCCATGTGGCTCACAGTCTCAGATTTAATGGTGATGGAGTTAGTTTCTGGGTTGCTTCTGGTGAATCACCCTAACCCAGGGTCCTTCCTGGTGGCACATGCAGCTCGCAGCCAAGATGGATTCCAACAAGGAGGATGATGGGAGGTTGGTTGGACATATGGACTGGCGTCTCTTCTCTCCTTCTGACCTTTCCTGAATTCTTTCAGTTCGTTAGTTCCACATTCCTTACATGGACCTCCTATTTAACATAACTCACGCAAGTGGTTACTATGGTGCTTGATCAGGGCAGTCAGTGTTTCCCCAAACATACACATAATTGTGTGGACAATTTTGGTGAATAATTAAGAAAGAAATGGCTAAGTTATGTAACTAGGTAAAATTTTAAGAAACTGCCAGTTTTCCAGAGTGACACACCATTCTAATTGGTCAAATTCGAGTACTTGGAATGAACAGTGTTTTTCCTTTATTCATCCCAGTGGATGTGGAGAGGAGTTCATCCTGACTCATCTGCATTTCTCTAATGCAAATTACTAATAATCTAGAGCAGCTCTTCGTATGCTAATTGGCCAACATAACTTTGCTTTTGAAAAATGTCTGTTCAAGTTCTTAAAAAATAGACTGTCTTCTAATCCCCCCCTCTGCCACACACCTCTTGTAGTTGTTTTTCATATTTGATACAAAATATACAGTTCATATCAAAAGCAAAAGGCAAAGGTGAAAAGGAAAGAAAAATCCATCTGAATGCAGAATTCCAAAGAATAGCAAGGAGAGGTGACAAAACCTTCCTAAGTGATCAGTGCAAAGAAAGAGAGGAAAACAATAGAAAGGAAAAGGCTAGAGATCTCTTCAAGGACATCAGAGATTCCAAGGGAACATTTCATGCAAAGATGGGCACAATAAAGGACAGAAACGGTATGGACCTAGCAAACAGAAGATATTAAGAAGAGGTGGCAAGAATACACAGAAGAACTATACAAAAAAGATCTTCATGACCCAGAGAATCACAACGGTGTGATCACTCACCTAGAGCCAGACATCTTGGAGTGCGAAGTTAAATGGGCAAAGCTAGTAGAGGTGATGGAATTCCAGTTGAGCTATTTCAAATCCTAAAAGATGATACTGTGAAAGTGCTGCACTCAATATGCCAGTAAATTTGGAAAACTCAGCAGTGGCCACAGAACTGGAAAAGGTCAGCTTTCATTCCAGTCCCAAAGAAAGGCAATGTCAAAGAATGTTCAAACTGCTGCACAATTGCACTCATCTCACATGCTGGCAAAGTAATGCTCAAAATTCTCCAAGCTAGGCTTTGACAGTATGTGAACTGAGAACTTCCAGATGCTCAAGGTGGATTTAGAAAAGGCAGGGGAACCAGAGGTCAAACTGCAAACATCCATTGGATCATAGAAAAGGAAGAGAGTTCCAGAAAAGCATCTACTTCTGCTTCATTGACTACACTAAAGCTTTTGACTGTGTGGATCACAACAAACTATGGAAAATTTTTCAAGAGGTGGGAATACCAGACCATTTTACCTGCCTCCTGAGACATCTGCATGCAGATCAAGAAGCAACAGTTAGAACTGGACATGGAACAACAGACTGGTTCCAAATTGGGAAAGCAGTATATGAAGGCTGTATATTGCCACCCTGCTTATTTAACTTATATGCAGAGTACATCATGCAAAATGCCAGGCTGGATGAAGCACAAGCTGGAATGAAGATTGCCAGGAGAAATATCAATAACCTCAGATATGCAGATGACACCACCCTTATGGCAGAAAGTGAATTTACTAAAGAGCCTCTTGATGAAAGTGAAAGAGGTTGCCTTAAAATTCAACATTCAAAAAGCTAAGATCATGCTACCTGGTCCCATCACTTCAGGACAAATAGATGGGGAAACAATGGAAACAGTGAGAGACTTTATTTGGCGGGGGCGGGGGGGGGGGGGGCGCTCCAAAATCACTGCAGATGGTGATTGCAGCCATGAAATTAAAAGACACTCCTTGAAAGAAAAGATATGATCAACCTAGTGAAAGTGAAAGTGAAGTTGCTCAGTCGTGTCCGACTCTTTGCGACCCCACGGACTGTAGCCCATCAGGCTCTTCCATCCATGGGATTTTCCAGGCAATAGTATTGGAGTGGGTTGCCATTTCCTTCTCCAATGATCAACCTAGACAGCATATTAAAAAGCAGAGATGCTACTTTGCTGACAAAGATCCATCTAGTCAAAGCTATGGTTTTTCCAGTAGTCATGTATGTATGTGAGAGTTGGACTATAGAGAAAGCTGAGCACCGAAGAATTGATGCTTTTGAACTATGGTGTTGGAGAAGACTCTTGAGAGTCCCTTGGACTGCAAGGAGATCAAATCAGTCAATCCTAAACGAAATCTATCCTGAATATTCATTGGAAGCACTGATGCTGAAGCTGAAAGTCCAGTACTTTGGGCACCTGATGGGAAGAACTGATTCATTGTAAAAGATCCTGATACTGGGAAAGATAGAAGGCAGGAGGAGAAAGGGACAGCAGAGGATGAGATGGTTGAATGGCATCACTGATTCAACGGACATGAGGTTGAGTAAGCTCCGGGATTTGGTGATGGACAGGGAAGCCTGACATGGTGCAGTCCATGGGGTCACAAAGAGTCGAACACAGCTGAGCAACTGAACTGACCATGGTTCGTATCTGCAAGAGTGACAGTTTGCTAGGTGTTTTCACTCCCCTATATTATATTGGAGGCAGAATACCTGGTAAATTTTGGAAACAGAACCCTTACTCCCTGGCCTATGTGGAGGGTGTTTTAGACAATGGGTACATTCAAGATGTACATCCTTTCATGATAGGAAAACAAAGATTTAACTTTTTAGTAAGAAAAATTTCAAACAAGATTTTCTTTCCTTTTGTTCAATTGCATCATCAAGATAATTTATTTCCAGTAAAATACTAGAACATAATATTTTCCTTTCTCTGTGTTCTTTCATTTAAACATTTTAAAAAATTTATTATTTTCTTATATATATATATATATTTATTTTTTGGCTGTGATAGGTCTTTGCCACTGCTTGGATTTTTCTCTAGTTGTGCTGAGCAGGGGCCACTCCCTAGTTGCCATGCATGGGATTTGCGTGGTGGATTCTTTTGTTGAAGAGCACGGGCTCTAGGGCACGTAGGCTTAGTTGCCCTGCAGCACGTGAGATCTTAATTCCCAGACTAGGGATCGAACCTGTGTCCCCTGCATTGGCAGGCTGATTCTTTACTGCTGAGCCATCAGGGAAGCCTGAAGTTCTTTCATTATATTTTGAATTTTACTTATATTCTAATAATTGGTTAATGACTAGCAATTTTTAAAGCAACATGTTGCTTGAATTCAACCACTGACATTAAAATAATGCGTGTTTAGAGACATCCAAACTTATTGAAATAGATTCCTTCTCATAGGATCTGTGTTAACATATAAAAAATTATTAATATTATATAATAATAAACATTATTTTGTTGGACAATTTATTTCATTTGTTTACAAACTATTTTAAGTATTTGAATAGTTCGATTCACAAGGCTAAATATATTTTTACAACTCTGGATACAATGTTAATTTGTGTAATAAACCCTTTCTTTATGTATACTATCATTTCAAAGTCTATCACAAGTGAAATTCAAATTATTTACAAGCTCTGAATTAAAGGAATTAAAATTTAAGACTTTGGCAGACTTTAGTTCCAAAGAGCAGCTGTCTTCATCTACTACCGATCTGGGATATATTGGGACAGTGTTACATCATGTGTTGTAACTGATGGTACATCAATTTACATCTCAATTTTTGAGTACTCCTCTTTCTATACCAGTACTCTTGCCTGGAAAATCCTATGGATGGAGGAGCCTGGTAGGCTACAGTCCATGGGGTCGCTAAGAGTCAGACATGACTGAGCAATTTCACTTTCACTTTTCACTTTCATGCATTGGAGAAGGAAATGGCAACCCACTCCAGTGTTCTTGCCTGGAGAATCCCAGGGATGGGAAAGCCTGGTGGGCTGCCATCTATGGGGGCGCACAGAGTCGGACACAACTGAATCGACTTAGCAGCAGCAGCAGCATACCCTACTTTTAAATAAAAGCCGCTAAAAAATTTTTAGAAAATCAAATTTGTCTATTTATAAAGTTTATCCTTTCGAAAGTTGTGTGTTTACTCACTGAATATTAACTTTGATTTCAGTGCTGATCCAGGTATTAAATAGGAGGAAAATGGGAAAGACTAGAGATCTCTTCAAGAAAATTAGAGATACCAAGGGAACATTTCATGCAAAGGTGGGCTCATTAAAGGACGGAAATAGTATGAACCTAACAGCAGCAGAAGATATTAAGAAGAGGTGGCAAGAATACACAGAAGAACTGTACAAAAAACATCTTCATGGCCCAGATAATCATGATGGTGTGATCACTCACCTAGAGCCAGACATCCTGGAATGTGAAGTCAAGTTGGCCTTAGGAAGTATCACTATGAACAAAGCTAGTGGAGGTGATGGAATTCCAGTTGAGCTATTTCAAATCCTAAAAGATGATGCTGTGAAAGTACTGCACTCAATATGCCAGCAAATTTGGAAAACTCAGCAGTGGCCACAGGACTGGAAAAGGTCAGTTTTCATTCCAATCCCAAAGAAGGGCAATGCCAAAGAATGCTCAAACTATCACACAATTACACTCATCTCACAGGCTGGCAAAGTAATGCTCAAAATTCTCCAAGCCAGGCTTCAGCAATACGTGAACCATGAACTTCCAGATGTTCAAGCTGGATTTAGAAAAGGCAGATGAACCAGATATCAAATTGCCAACATCCACTGGATCATCAAAAAAACAAGAGAGTTCGAGAAAAACATCTATTCCTGCTTTACTGACTATGTCAAAGCCTTTGACTATGTGGATCACAATAAGCTATGGAAAATTCGGAAAGAGATGGGAATACCAGACCACCTGACCTGCCTCTTGAGAGACCTGTATGCAGGTCAGGAAGCAACAGTTAGAACTGGACATGGAACAACAGACTGGTTCCAAATAGGAAAAGGAGTAAGTCAAGGCTGTATATTGTCACCCTGCTTATTTAACTTCTATGCAGAGTACATCATGAGAAACGCTGGGCTGGAAGAAGCACAAGCTGGAATCAAGATTGCCGGGAGAAATATCAATAACCTCAGATATGCAGGTGACACCACCCTTATGGCAGAGAGTGAAGAGTAACTGAAAAGCCTTTTGATGAAACTGAAAGAGGAGAGTGAAAAAGTTGGCTTAAAGCTTAACATTCAGAAAACTAAGATCATGGCATCTGGTCCCATCACTTCATGGCAAATAGATGGGGAAATTGGAAACAGTGACTGACTTGATTTTTTGGGGCTCCAAAATCACTTCAGATAGTGACTGCAGCCATGAAATTAAAAGACGCTTGCTCCTTGGAAGAAAAGTTATTGCCAACCTAGACAGCATATTAAAAAGCAGAGACATTACTTTGCCAACAAAGTTCCATCTAGTCAAGGCTATGGTTTTTCCAGTGGTCATGTATGGATGTGAGAGTTGAACTATAAAGAAAGCTGAGTGCCAAAGAATTGATGCTTTTGAACTGTGGTGTTGGAGAAGACAATTGAGAGTCCCTTGGACTGCAAGGAGATCCAACCAGTCCATCCTAAAGGAGATCAGTCCTGAGTGTTCATTGGAAGGACTGATGTTGAAGCTGAAACTCCAATACTTTGGCCACCTGATGCGAAGAACAGACTCATTTGAAAAGACCCTATGCTGGGAAAGATTGAAGGCAGGAGGAGAAGGGAATGACAGAGGATGAGATGGTTGGATGACATCACCGACTCAATGGACATGTGTTTGGGTAAATTCTGGTAGTTGGTGATGGACAGGGAGGCCTCGCGTGCTGCTGTCATGGGGTCGCAAAGAGTT
This sequence comes from Cervus elaphus, assembly GCF_910594005.1. Classification (NCBI taxonomy): domain Eukaryota; kingdom Metazoa; phylum Chordata; class Mammalia; order Artiodactyla; family Cervidae; genus Cervus; species Cervus elaphus. Next base: position 22,183,788 of record NC_057830.1, read on the forward strand.
GGACATGACTAGCGACTGAACTGAACTTGGATGAAAAAGTTTGTTTTGATTTTTCCATAACATTTCATGTACTTTTTGGCCAGCACAGTATGTTCTTAACTCCAGGTCATAAATTTATACTCTTATAGATGTGCCAAGATCTGAAATAGACAAACCCACCAGAAAGAGAAAAATTCTACATTCTTTGGCCTCTGATTTAGCCTGAGTAAGAAATTGAGGGCTCTTACATATAACTAAGTTGTATATGTTTCTGCAGCTAATGGAAGGACTTTCTATCATTAAGTGATTTTGAAGGAGTCTTTTGGGCCTAGAAAAGAGAACAGTCTCAAAGGCCCCTTGCTGAATCATCTAACTTCGGAGAAAACAAAGTATAACTTTAGTTCCATCCTGATGCTCCAGGCCAGCTGCATCTATCTGGAACTTATCACCCCCTGTCCGGAAACCTACCACCCCCTACACCCACCCAGAAGACTTATCACCCCCTGCCCAACTACAAGTGTCATCTCAACAAAAGAATACTCAAAATATCCCACTTGATTGACGTTTCCCTTATCGCTTCCACAAACCTCCCTATAAGTATGAAGCCTCCCTGATCCCTTTGGGCGCTCAGCCTGGTCATTAGGCCGGCTGTCGCCCCTCCTTGCCTGAATAAAGGTAACCTACTTCTGTTGAGGTCGTCTTTCCTTTTCTGCCTCGCTGGAACTGTACCTTACAGATTTTTAATTAGTTATAGTATAGGGTTGATATCCCTGTAATAACAAGCTGTGTTTCCATCCTCTGATTATTTATCATATTAATGGAGTTAATACTTTTATTATTAATAAACAATATCTTCTAATGTATTTTCTCTGCCACTCAATCAGTTTTCCCCTACCTCTGTACCCCCTCTGTCATTAGGATCAAGGGAATAAGGTTTATCTTCCAGGAGAAGGGACAGGACAGGAAAGGGAAAAGTCATAGAGGCAAGAAAGTGAGAGTATATGATGGAGTAGAGATTCCCAACCAGATAGGAATGGATGTCCTTTGAGAACAGGGGAGGAAGAGTAGGAAAGTTGGGGATATTCCCCATGTCTTTGAAAAGTGGCCCAGCACCCCTATCCTCTGTGCCTGGGCAATAGTGGGATGTGAGACTCTGAGAAGTCCAGGTGGGCTGAGACAGCTTCCCTGCCCTTCTCAGGATGTGTGGAGGTGGTAGAGCAGCAGGAGAAGAGAAAGATGGACTGGAGATAATTACTTGGCCTCTTGAAGACACACCTGTGGAGTGCAGGTCACTTAGAGTTCCTGAATCCCCTGGACAAGCTGTGGGAGGTAATGAAGGAACCACTGAACAGTCAGAGGCTCAAGGTTGCTTCCAGGTATGAGGACCCTAGTGAGTGGGGGTCAGAGACCTTGCACTTTAGCATCAGGTGACTGCCAAAAACCATCATCAGAAACTCATGGACAAGACTGAAAGCCCCTAGTGGACGCTGTTCAGTCCCTGCAGCCAGAGACAGACCAAACTTCCCCTTTATCCACCAAGTGGGTGTGACCATGGCCACCCACATGGATCATGTAAAAAAGAAAACTGGATCCCCCACTCCCTCCTCCATGGCTCCTGGCAACACCCTGGTCATTGGTGAACAGTGTGCAGTCCATCCACCCTGGACCTGAGCTGTTACTGAAGAGTCCAGCCACACAGCAGTACTCAGGGCTACTGTGATGGACAAGAGGCCCATGCAAGGATTGGTAGGAAGCAGGCAGTAGGACCCAGGGCAATGTGGTGTGGCAACGAGCAGAACTGCAGCAAAGGTCCCTCTGCTGTCCCAGCTGCCCTTTGGTCCCCAGCCCTCCCTCCTTCAGTTCCCTGTCTGGGAGCTGAAGGGCCACAAATCAAGCTTGTCCTCAGTGTTGGACTGAATTGTGTCCCTTGAAAGCTGTATGTTGGAGTTCCAGCCCCCTCAGTACCTCAGAATGGAACTGTATTTGGAGATAATCTTTAAAGTAGTGATGAAGTTAAAAATGAGGTCATTACAAATTCTTAGAAAAGTATAACTTTCCAAAACTGAACCAGGAAGAAATAGAAGATCTTAACACACCCATTACAGGCAAGGAAATCGAAACTGTAATCAAAAATCTTCCAGCAAACAAAAGCCCAGGACCAGATGGCTTCACAGCTGAATTCTACCAAAAATTTAGAGAAGAGCTAACACCTATCTTACTCAAACTCTTCCAGAAAATTGCAGAAGAAGGTAAACTTCCAAACTCATTCTATGAGGCCACCATCACCCTAATTCCAAAACCTGACAAAGATGCCACGAAAAAAGAAAACTACAGGCCAATATCACTGATGAACATAGATGCAAAAATCCTTAACAAAATTCTAGCAAACAGAATCCAACAACATATTAAAAAAATCATACACCACGACCAAGTGGGCTTTATCCCAGGAATGCAAGGATTCTTCAATATCCGCAAATCAATCAATGTAATACACCACATTAACAAATTGAAAGATAAAAACCATATGATTATCTCAAGAGATGCAGAGAAAGCCTTTGACAAAATTCAACACTCATTTATGATTAAAACTCTCCAAAAAGCAGGAATAGAAGGAACATACCTCAACATAATAAAAGCCATAAATGACAAACCCACAGCAAGCATCACCCTCAATGGTGAAAAATTGAAAGCATTTCCCCTGAAATCAGGAACAAGACAAGGGTGCCCACTCTCACCAATACTGTTCAACATAGTGTTGGAAGTTTTGGCCACAGCAATCAGAGCAGAAAAAGAAGTAAAAGGAATCCAGATAGGAAAAGAAGAAGTGAAACTCTCACTGTTTGCAGATGACATGATCCTCTATATAGAAAACCCTAAAGACTCTACCAGAAAATTACTAGAGCTAATCAATGAATATAGTAAAGTTGCAGGATATAAAATTAACACACAGAAATCCCTTGCATTCCTATATACTAACAATGAAAAAACAGAAAGAGAAATTAAGGAAACAATACCATTCACCATTGCAACAAAAAGAATAAAATACTTAGGAGTATATCTACCTAAAGAAACAAAAGACCTATACATAGAAAACTATAAAACACTGATGAAAGAAATCAAAGAGGACACAAACAGATGGAGAAACATACCGTGTTCATGGATTGGAAGAATCAATATTGTCAAAATGGCTATTCTACCCAAAGCAATCTATAGATTCAATGCAATCCCTATCAAGCTACCAACGGTATTTTTCACAGAACTAGACCAAAGAATTTCACAATTTGTATGGAAATACAAAAAACCTCGAATAGCTAAAGTAATCTTGAGAAAGAAGAATGGAACTGGAGGAATCAACCTGCCTGACTTCAGACTCTACTACAAAGCCACAGTCATCAAGACAGTGTGGTACTGGCACAAAGACAGAAATATAGACCAATGGAACAGAATAGAAAGCCCAGAGATAAATCCACGAACCTATGGGCACCTTATCTTTAACAAAGGAGGCAAGGATATACAATGGAAAAAAGACAACCTCTTTAACAAGTGGTCCTGGGAAAACTGGTCAACCACTTGCAAAAGAATGAAACTAGAACACTTTCTAACACCATACACAAAAATAAACTCAAAATGGATTAAAGATCTAAATGTAAGACCAGAAACTATAAAACTCCTAGAGGAGAACATAGGCAAAACACTCTCTGACATAAATCACAGCAAGATCCTCTATGACCCACCTCCCAGAATATTGGAAATAAAAGCAAAACTAAACAAATGGGATCTAATGAAACTTAAAAGCTTTTGCACTACAAAGGAAACTATAAGTAAGGTGAAAAGACAGCCGTCAGATTGGGAGAAAATAATAGCAAATGAAGAAACAGACAAAGGATTAATCTCAAAAATATACAAGCAACTCCTGCAGCTCAATTCCAGAAAAATAAATGACCCAATCAAAAAATGGGCCAGAGAACTAAACAGACATTTCTCCAAAGAAGACATACAGATGGCTAACAAACACATGAAAAGATGCTCAACATCACTCATTATTAGAGAAATGCAAATCAAAACCACAATGAGGTACCATTACACACCAGTCAGGATGGCTGCTATCCAAAAGTCTACAAGCAATAAATGCTGGAGAGGGTGTGGAGAAAAGGGAACCCTCTTACACTGTTGGTGGGAATGCAAACTAGTACAGCCGCTATGGAAAACAGTGTGGAGATTCCTTAAAAAACTGGAAATAGAACTGCCATATGACACAGCAATCCCACTTCTGGGCATACACACTGAGGAAACCAGATCTGAAAGAGACACGTGCACCCCAATGTTCATCGCAGCACTGTTTATAATAGCCAGGACATGGAAGCAACCTAGATGCCCATCAGCAGATGAATGGATAAGGAAGCTGTGGTACATATACACCATGGAATATTACTCAGCTGTTAAAAAGAATTCATTTGAATCAGTCCTAATGAGATGGATGAAACTGGAGTCCCTTATACAGAGTGAAGTAAGCCAGAAAGATAAAGAACATTACAGCATACTAACACATATATATGGAATTTAGAAAGATGGTAACGATAACCCTATATGCAAAACAGAAAAAGAGACACAGAAATACAGAACAGACTTTTGAACTCTGTGGGAGAAGGTGAGGGTGGGATGTTTCAAAAGAACAGCATGTATACTATCTATGGTGAAACAGATCACCAGCCCAGGTGGGATGCATGAGACAAGTGCTCGGGCCTGGTGCACTGGGAAGACCCAGAGGAATCGGGTGGAGAGGGAGGTGGGAGGGGGGATCGGGATGGGGAATACGTGTAAATCTATGGCTGATTCATATCAATGTATGACAAAACCCACTGAAATGTTGTGAAGTAATTAGCCTCCAACTAATAAAAAAATTTAAAAAAAAAAAAAAAAATGAGGTCATTAGATTGGGCCCTAATCCCAATCTGACTTATGTCCTTTTAAGAAGAGGAGATTAAGACACAGATATGCACAGAAGGGAAAGCTTGTGAGGACACAGATAGAAGATGGTCTTCTACAAGCCAAGAAGAGAAGCCTTAGGAGAAACTAACCCAGCTGACACCTTGATCTTGAGTTTCCAACCTCCGGGACTGTGAGACAATAAATGTCTGTTGCCTATGACAACCCATCCTGGGTGCTTTGTTAAGCAGTCAGAGATGACTGATACAACTTCCCACATGGGGGTTCAGCCAGTGGCCCTTGCCCCAAGCTCTGCTCCCCGGTCCAACTCAGTGCCAGCCTCCTATCCCAGCCATTCCCTTGCCTCTCAGTCCTTGAAGCCCTGTGTCCTTCTCTGAGATGGCCTTTCAAGAATTCTGCCACTGCGCCAAACATCTTTTGAGATTTCCTCACACAACCCAAGTCACCTTCTTTGAACCAACTCAGCAGCGAGCAATTGGGTGGTCTGATTTTTAGAAACAAGATCATTGCTTTATGGAGACAGCAGTTGCGATGGGAGGAGTCCCCAGAGGTGGGGAGGATGTTGTTAGAATCAGAAGTTCCTCTGACAGGATCTGAAAAAACCTCTCTCCAGGGTCTTTCTAATTCCATAAAATAGAGACACCAGGGGAAACCCCAGTAAGTCTTTGTCATAGAAGAGGGTGTGGTGGTATAAAATGATGGCCTATTTTGGTGTCCAGACAACCCACTTGCAATAGTTTCAAATGTTACTCCTGTCTTACAGTTGAGAAAACCACAGTTTAGAAAGTTTAAATGATTGATTGTAAAATGTAAACTGTAACTATCACTAATAGGTTGGTCATTTAAACTTTAATAGGCTGCAAACCAGGGAGGACCCTAGCCCCTCCATCTGTGAGGCCCATCTGCCAACACTGCTTTCCTAACATCTTCCAAACAATACAGTTCTGTGTAACCTGGTCTTACTTGGAGCATGAGTCCTTTTCCTCTGTTTCCCAGCCAGGTCCCTCCCCTCTCCCAAGGAGTCAGACAGATCCTATCTGGGAAGGAACTCCTGGGTGAGCATGGACTTTTCAGTCTTCATAGAGGCCCACCTGATCCATACTAGGAGTGAACAACTTTAAGCCAGTCTTGCTGAAGACATTTGAGGAGCTTTGAGAAGCCATAAGCTTGAACATTCAGTTTAGAAATGTTTTTAAATGTTTCCAAGAAGTATGACCAAACCCATCAAAGATTTGAATACTTCAATGTTCCCATTACAAAAGATGTGTCCGCATAGCTTAGTTTTTGCAGAATGAGTGGAACTTGTACTAAACCTGGCATCTCAGGGCTTCACTATGCAAAATTGCATCACGGAACATTCCGTGGTTTGCAAATGCTCTTGAGAAACAGAGGTCTTGTCTGCTATTTAAGCTCTGGTGTGTCTCAATATGAAACTGTGTTCTGCATCCTCACCTAGGTGTATAATCTGGATCAACCTGGAGGGGCAAACTGCATTTGTGTCATTATAGCTCAGCATTGGACTATGAACAGAGAGAAAAAAGCTACAGTGCCATCATCAAAAACAACTCACTGTGAAATGGCTGGACATGTTCCATGTTATGAAATAGATGTAAAATATCCAATAAAATAAAAGGTACTCTTCAGGTGCTCATCCTTCTTTTTGAGGCCTGGGTGAGACAGCCTTTCTAGGATTGTTCCAAATCTGCAGGCAGTGAGCCCAGTCTGGTGCCCAAGGCATTTGAGACAGGTCTAAAGAAGCAATGCCTTGTAGGTGTAGTGGCCAATTAGGGGAGAGGGTGGATGTCTCCTCCAGTGAACTCAAGCACCCAAGGGGGCAGGAAGATGAGGCCCTGTAATGATGTCCCCCAGTGTAATGTGCAAATGTGCAATGACATGCTAGCTTCCTAGCTTGTGTGAATTTTCTGGGAGAAATGTCTGTGTCATCCATTATTAAGAATGTGCCTGCATGCTTAGTCATGTCCATCCAACTCTTTGCAACCCTTTGGACTATAGCCCACCAGGCTCCTCCGTCCATGGAATTCTCCAGGAAAGAATACTGGAGCGGGTTGCCATTTTCCTGGCCAGAGCATCTTCCTGACCCAGCGATGAGGATCTGAGTGGTCACATGTCTGAGCTTACTGGGAAGCCCTTCAAAAGCTGGTTTGGTTGCTCTGAAACACCTTGTAGTTTTCATGGTGTTGGCAACGAGCAGACTAGTTGGGAGTCAGTGTGCTAAGTCGGCTTCATTTGTGTCTGACTTTCTGCAACTCTATGGACCTTAGCCCACCAGGCTTCTCTGTCCTTGGGATCCTCCAGGCAAAAATACTGGAGTGTGTTGCTGTGCCCCTCACGAGGGGATCTTCCCAACCCGAGGACTGAACCTGTGTCTTTTATGTTTCCTGCATTGGCTGCTGCTGCTGCTGCTAAGTCACTTCAGTTGTGTCTGACTCTGTGCAACCCCATAGACGGCAGCCCACCAGACTCCCCCCCTCCCTGGGATTCTCCAGGCAAGAGCACTGGAGTGGGTTGCCATTTCTTTCTCCACTGCATGAAAGTGAAAAGTGAATGTGAAGTCGCTCAGTCATGTCCAACTCTTAGCGACCCCATGGACTGCAGCCCACCAGGCTCCTCCGTCCATGGGATTTCCAGGCAAGAGTACTGGAGTGGGGGGGTCATTGCCTCCTCCGCCTGCACTGGCAGGCAGGTTCTTTACCACTAGTGCCACAGGAAGTCTCAGGATTTTGCTGGAATACCTCAGAAGACACTCAGGAGGAGATCTGCTGACTGCTATGTTGCTACCACAATACACATTGTGAGTCCTAAAGCCAAGAGCCACAGTTCCTCTGGGCCTTCATTTGGTGTCAGAGCACAGCTTGAAGCATCTTCATACAGGTGTGCCCTCAACAGTCCCCAGTGATGATGGGGAACCTCTTCCACCACTAGGAAGGACCACAGAGCAGAATCTTTATTAATCTGAGGCATGCTGAACTGGAGGAATGGTCTGTGATGCCTGAGCAGGATGTGTGGGAGCCCAGCTTCTGATTCATTTCATCCCTCCAATGGCCCATAGGATAGCAGGCACTTCCTTACATGGGAGTGTCCTTCAGAGCCCTGAAATACTTCCAGCTTGGAAACAGTAAAACTCCCAGTGAGTCAGTCATTCTCTGTGAGTACACTGTCCTCACACACAGAAGGGGCCATCGTGCAATCTGGGGTCACTCCCCAATCTTACGTAATTACCCAGGAAAACTCAGAGGTCCTACAGGAAACGTGTCTCCACATCTTGGGATTCCGGCAAGTCATCCAACTTATCTGTTTCCAGTTTTCTTGTCTATAAAATGGAAATAAGAAAATCCAGATGGCACAGACTCTTGCGAAGATTAAGTGAATAGCATATACAAAGCCATCCTACGTCAGAAACACTTACCATGTGGACCCATTGGTAATCATAGTAAAAAGGGTGGTGTGCACAGATGCAGAAAATCTCTGTGTCTAAGGGACAGGGATGGTGTGGTAGTGCATTAGGGTTCCCAAACCCACCCTGCCCCAGCGACCACCAAAGAGAAGAGCACCTCTTCACCCTAAAAATCAGCTCTAAGGCCTCCCCTCTCTTGCACATGAGAGCTTGCTCCGCCATCAGAAGGCATTCTTGATTTATTTTAGGTAATTTCTGCTGTGAAAGAGAGTAGTGTCAAAAAAAAAAAAGAAAGAGAGTAGTGTCAACTAAAAAAGATGCACAATGTGACAGTTGGGAGATAAGTTTTATTTGGGGCAAAATAGAATGAGGACTACAGCCCGGGACACTTCAGATAGCTCTGCGAGATGACTCCAAAGAGGCTTTGGGGGAAGGTCAATATGGACGATTCAGTGAAGGGGGAATTCAATGCGATCAGGTACTTACTTTATGAAAGGTTTTCTGCTAGTCACAAGGAGCTGCTGTCACTATGAAGGGATTTAGTGCTATTCTAGATACGAGGAGATGCAAGGATTGGGATCATGAAGTTAGTTCCTGAAAATATCTAACTATCTAAAGGCCTGTTCCATCAGTTTCCCTGGAACACAAAGTGCCTCATTCTCCACCCTGATCTCCCCTCAGGGTGTGCCAAAGGTCAACAGCTGCAGGAGCAAAGGATTCAGTCTCTGCAGAGGCAGATGGCAAATGTCCTTAGCAAGCACTGGTTTGTAGTTCACAGTAGGGATGAAAAAGAAAGTCTGTTTTTGTGGAGTCCCAGGGTCTGCTGAAGGACACCAGGCAGTGTCCAGCACTGAAACCACTCAGACTGTGCTGGGTATCCAAGCTTCCAGTGTTTTGCCCGATGTCCGAGTGCCCCAGCGGGAATAGAGAAGGCTTCCAAGACAATGCAACTCGCAAAAAGGGAAGTTTATTACTGACTCCAACGCAGTGGTGCAGGGTCAAAGAGCGCAGAGCCCACGCTGTTACCCAAATTTATAGGGTGTGCATAAACAGTTGGTAGCTGGCTTAAGCGGATTGGTTACATGTTTGCAAAGCAATCTTATTGGCCCAAACCTTTGCAGGCTTTTTTTCAAACTTGGGCGTTCCCGGGCTTTTCAGCTTTCCCCTGATAGGTTCCCTCTTTCTTACTAGGCGCATGTTGATTGGCTGGCTCCAGGTGGCCTGATAGTCATGTTACCCCGGAAAACCAGGCCTACTCCTAATCTAGGCTGCCTGTCATGGCGTTAGCCCTGGCAGCCTTACATCCAGGAGACTATCTTGTGAATTTTCAAGACTGACCTTCAGGAAGAAAGAAATCGTCTTCAAGTTCTTCTGACTGATCTAAGAATGAAGTTGGTTAACGGGAAAAAATTAAACAAACGTTTAACACGTATGGACTTCCCTGGTGGCTCAGACGGTAAAGCATCTGCCTACAATGTAGGAGACCCAGGTTCAATCCCTGGGTTAGGAAGATCTCCTGAAGAAGGAAATGGCAACCGACTTCAGTATTTTCAGTATTTTTTTGCCTGGAAAATCCCATGGACAGAGGAGCCTGGTAGGCTACAGTCCATGGGGTCGCAAAGAGTCGGACACGATTGAGTGACTTCACTTTTTCTCTTTCTTTAACATGTATACATGGGAGAGGTCCAGGAAAACTGTAATTTGCCAGAATGGCTGAAACTCTCACCTTAAGTACCATCTTCAGCTATAGACAAACTAAGATACTAGGGGTAGTGGTTTAGGACTTCAAAGGGGAGGAGATGGACAAAGCAAATGTTTGGTAAACAAATGTTTGCTGGGCCCTGCAGAGACAATGGGACACACAGTGGACTCTGATCTCTAGGCTCTGCCAGGTGTCCCCCACCACAACTAGCCCATGTTCTTTGCAGATGCCTCTGGTAACAGCACTACTGCAATAACAGGCATTTTATGTAAATTCTTTCAGGAAACGAGAGGGAAAGTCAAAGTTTCTTTCTGAGTCTTTTTGGGTATTGATTGTTTTCAGCTCAAAATAATCCACATGCTAAAGAGACATTTTGGAATGACAGGTTTTGCTTCCCTACAGTCCAAAACCAGCTGAATATGAAACAGAAGGGAAGGAGATGGGGCACAACCTTTAAAAGAATGATACAGCCAGAGGACATGACAAAGACCGGTTAGAACTGACTGCATCCAAGATGGCAGATGATTTGACTTCCAGTGTACCTTGAGCATCATTATATGCTCATTGTCGGCTTTGTGGTAAAGAATCCACCAAAGAGACACAAGGTTGATCCCTGGACGGGAAGATCCCCAAGGGAAGGAAATGGCAATCTATTCCAGTATTCTTGCCTAGGAAATCTCATGGACACAGGAGGCTGGCAGGCCACAGCCCATGGGGTTGCAAAAGAATCCAGTGTGACTTCATGACTAAACAACAACAAAACAACAAAGCATAAGCTAAATGATATGCCTACCAGCACCATGAGAGTTCTGAGGCCAACCGTAAAGGGCCAAAAAGTACGCGGTGGCCCAGTTTCTGGAAGTACTTGCCCTTTTCCAAAATGGTTAGAATAATCTTCCCACTTTAGAGTATGAATTACCCAGCCCATAAAAATCTAACCATGCCATATTTCAAGGATTTCTTGCCTTCTGAGATGGCCCTCACTTTGTCTGTGAAGCGTGATTCTCTCTAAATAAATCCACTTCTTACTATCACTTCATCTCTACATTCTTTTACAACAAAGCAAGAACTTCAAATTCACTGGGAACAAATAGATGTTTTATAAACTTCTTTTCCTGACTTCTTGGTGGAGGTTCTAACAGGATCACATATACAACAGGAAATTTCTGAAATGTAAACTTTTCACCAACCAACCCACCAAAATTGTTCTTTTTTTTATTATAATTTAAAGTGTTGGCTGTAGAGAGTTTAGAAAATGCTGAGACATATAGAAAAGGAATACTGTAATTAACTTCAATCTCAGTGCTGTTGACTGAAAAATGCACAACTTCAAATTTGAGAACTATGTTTTATTTGGCAGGTTTAGTGAGGACTATAGGCTAGGATAGAGCTTCTCAGATAGCCCTGAGCGACTGCTCCAAAGAGGTAAGTGAGGAGTTAGGATATATAGGAGCTTTAGTTGGGGGTAGAGGGGGAATCTGGTCAGAACATTAAAAGATTACCAGTAATCATGAAACAGATATCTCAAATTAATGATTTTATTTTATTGTATTGTATTGTATATGAGAAAATGTGAGAGTTTGAATGTATTGAAATTATTCTTTTGGTATTCATCTTAACTCTCTAGGACCACTATCCTATTTTTCTCTACTCTGAATTCCCTCAGAGTGGGGAAGGGGGAAAGATTGAGTAATTCCTGACACAAATCCTTGATAGCAGCAATTCTTAGGCCTTTTTATTTTATCATTCACCTCTTTGAAAATCTGTTGAGTCATGAAATCCTCCAAAAAATTACGGATCAGTTGTACACATGTAGAATTGTGTGTACAATTTCAGAGCATGCCCATTAAAAAACCCCATGTCAAGAATTCGTAGTCTAAAGTGAAATGTTCTTTAGTATAGTCATCATGGCTCCCAGGACTACAGGGGCTGATTAAACCTAATCTGACCTTCGCATCTCTCCTGCTGGATCTAGATTCACAGTCTTCCTGTCTGCTCCCCTGCCATCTTTCTGGCGACTTGAGCAGCATCCCCTGCCTGAGCCATCCATCCTCTGGCAATGCAGTCTCAGCTCCTTCTGTGCCTTCCCCTCTCCCTTCACACGGTAGGAGGTACACCCCTCCAGCTCTCAGAGAAATACCTAAGTCATAAAGTGAATACCCCACTTCCAAACCACAGCCTCTGTACACAGCTTTCTTCTGTCTTCTCATATACCTTTGTATTTGATAACAGCTTTATTGAGCTATAATTAACATATCATAAAATCCACTCCTATAATGTATACCATTCAGTGGTTTTTAGTGTATTCATAGGGTTATGCCACCACCATCATCAGGAAACTTTATTAAAAAAAAACCCATACCCAGGAGCAGTCATTCCCTGCTCCTCACTAGCATGCTTTCTGTTTCCATGAATTTTCCTATTCTGAATATTTCATGTAAATTTGGAGTATTTCATACAATATGTGGTCTTTTGTGCCTGGCTTATTTTGCTTAGCATAAAATTTTCAAGCTTTATCCACATTGTAACAAGTATCAGAACTTAATTCTTTTTCATGGTCACATAATATTCCATTGCATGAATGTATCACATTTTGTGTGACCATTCATCCACAGAAAGACATTTGGGTTATTTCCATTTGGGGGATAGTATGAACGATGCTGCTGTGAAAATGTGTATGCAAATTTTTGTGTGGCATATATTTCTATTCCCTTGAGCATAGACCTAAGAATGGGTTTCCATCCTGCCTTGCATGCAAATATTTACCATGATTATACAATCATTCTTCTATTGAATTTAACCATTCTGCTGTTACTGGATATTTAGGGACTTATCAGAAATGAGGGAGTGGGTCATCCAGTTTATCTCTAAGGTCTACCCCAGTTCTAAAAACTCATCATATTTGGGAACCATTGGTCTCCCTGTGCCTTGGTGTTCACCCAGTAACTCTCCTGTTCATCTCTGGTGTATCCATCTTTGACCTCACTGAGTATCCCTCAGGGTGAAAGCTGATGGCTAGTACATGTAAAGGCTACAGCTTGCGTATCGTATTAGTTGCTCAGTCATGTCCAAGAAGAGAGTCCTGGTACAGATCTTTCTACCACAGTCCTCAGAAGGAACCAGTCCTGCTGACATCTTGATCTTGGTCTTCTAGCCTCAAGAACTGTGAACAATAGGTTTCTGTTGTTTAAGTCATGCAGTCTGTTACAGCAGCCATAACAAGCGACCACAGGTCCATCAGCCATTCTAGGCATAAAATAGTACTGGGGGAAAAGCAGTTTTGATTTTATTTTTAAAACTAAGTTTAAAGCAGCACAAGACCCTCTATTGTTCTAATGCATCTTTTTTATTTAAAAAATCCATTCTGATGAGGTGTTAGTGAAATAACTTCTGTCCAAGAAATGTGAGCCCTACTTTAGCATGAAGGAGCAATTTAAAGCCCAAATGGTCTTGACATAAGACAACTGTGACTTGTTCTCATTCTCCACCAGTGATCAGCCACCTCCAGTGATGTCGCTCTGACTCTTACCACAGTCATCATAAACTGTTCCCTGTTGGTGGTCTTCCAAATTATTATATACTTCCATTATAGAAGCAATATTGCTGAAAGTTGGAAAAAATTAAAAGAGAAGATAAAAATCTTCAAACAACCCTAACCTCCCAACAAAAGTAAAATTTATGTTTTATTTTATATCTTGTTTATATTTTGATATACACATATATGACTTATTTTAAACATGAGTTTGTACATTTTTATTGTAGGCGATTATTTTAAAACAGTGAAAGCAGAAATGAGAAAATTATTTTTCTCAGCCATGACTACTGTTGACAAATCTGGAAATTCCCCTAATACAGTCTGAATATATGCATCTATAATTATTGATAAATAAAATGAGATTGTTTAGTTTTATAGCCTGTTTTGTCACTTATTCTATCATGAACATTTTTCTCCCTTAATTAATTTTATGATATCATTCTGAATGTTTCTATGTAATTTCATCCTACTACCATAATGAAATTAACCCAGGACATGTGGTTAAATGTTTAAGCTATTGCTCTAAGATTTTGCATTGATGAAAGATGATACAATGAATATCCTTTCAGATGAAACTTTGAACATATTTGAAATTACTTTTAAGTTAAATTGTTTGAAGTGCAAGTGCTGAGTCAAATGCTATGCAGATTTTCAAGTGCAAATATGCTTACACACATGCACCTATTTTATAAGTTACTGTAATTAAGCTCTCATACATTTTTGCACACTACTGATGTCACTTAGGAATATATCCCATGCACTGTCATACTATTATAGTCTTCAAAACTCATTTTATTCTAGCAAACAGAATCCAACAACATATTAAAAAGATCATACATCATGGCCAAGTAGGTTTTATCCCAGGGATGTGAGGATTCTTCAATATTCACAAATCAATCATGTGATACACCACATTAACAAATTGAAAGATAAAAACCATATGACTATGTCAATAGATGCAGAGAAAGCCTTTGACAAAATTCATTTATGTGAATTTTGATAAATTTACGATAAAAACTCTCCAGAAAGCAGGCATGGAAGAAAATACCTCAACATAATAAAAGCCATATATGATAAACCCACAGCAAACATTATCCTCAATGGTGAAAAATTGAAAGCATTTCCCCTAAAGTCAGGAACAACACAAGGGTGCCCACTCTCACCACTACTATTCAACATAGTTCTGGAAGTTTTAGCCATAGCAATAAGAGAAGAAAAAGAAATAAAAGGAATCCAGATTGGAAAAAAAGAAGTAAAACTCTCACTGTTTGCAGATGACAGGATCCTCTACATAGAAAATCCTAAAGACATCACCAAAAAATTATGAGAGCTAATCAATGAATATAGTAAAGTTGCAGGATATAAAATTAATACACAAAAATCCCTCACATTCCTATACACTAAAAATGAGAAAACAGAAAGAGAAATTAAGGAAACAATCCCATTCACCATTGTGATGAAAAGAATAAAATACTTAGGAATAAATCTACCTAAAGAAACAAAAGACCTACATATAGAAAACTATAAAACACTGATGAAAGAAATCAAAGATGACACAAATAGATGGAGATATATACCATGTTCATGGATTGGAAAAATTAATATAGTGAAAATGCTTATACTACCCAAAGCAATCTACAGATTCAATGCAATCCCTATCAAGCTACCAACAGTATTTTTCACAGAACTAGAACAAATAATTTCTCAATTTGTATGGGAATACAAAAAAACCTCGAATAGCCAAAGGGATCTTGAGAAAGAATGGAACTGGAGGAATCAACCTGCCTGACTTCAGACTATATTATAGTCTGAAGCTTTGTATACTATACTATACAAAGCTACAGTCATCGAGACAGTACGGTACTGGCACAAAGTCAGAAATATAGATCAATGGAACAAAATAGAAAGCCCAGAGATAAATCCATGCACCTATGTGCACCTTATCTTAGACAAAGGAGGCAAAACTATACAATGGAGAAAAGACAATCTCTTTAACAAGTGGTGCTGGGAAAACTGGTCAACTACCTGTAAAAGAATGAAACTAGAACACTTTCTAACACCATACACAAAAATAAACTCAAAATGGATTACAGATCTAAATGTAAGACCAGAAACTATAAAACTTCTAGAGAAAAACATGGGCAAAACACTTTCTGACATAAATCACAGCAAGATCCTCTATGACCCACCTCCCAGAGTAATGGAAATAAAAGCAAAAATAAACAAATGGGACCTTATTAAACTTAAAAGCTTTTGCACAATAAAGGAAACTATAAGCAAGGTGAAAAGACAGCCTGCAGAATGGGAGAAAATAGTAGTAAACAATGCAACTGAAAAAGAATTACTCTCAAAATACACAAGCAGCTCATGCAACTCAATACCAGAAAAATAAATGGCCCAATCAAAAAATGGGCCAAAGAACTAAACAGACATTTCTTCAAAGAAGACATACAGATGGCTACTCAGCATCACTCATCAGAGAAATGCAAATCAAAACCACAATGAGGTACTATCTCATACTGGTCAGAAAGGCTGATATTAAAAATGTCTACAAACAATAAATGCTGTGGAGAAAAGAGAACCCTCTCACACTATTGGTGGGAATGCAAACAAGTACAGCCACTATGGAGAACAATGTGGAGATTCCTTAAAAAGCTGGAAATAGAACTGCCATATGACCCAGGAAACTAGAATTGAAAGAGACACGTGTACCCCAATGTTCATCACAGCACTGTTTACATTAGCTAGGACACGGAAGCAACCAGATGTCCATCGGCGGATGAACGGATAAGAAAATTGTGGTACATACACACAATGGAATATTACTTAGCTATTAAAAAGAACGCAGTTGAATCAGTTCTAATGAGGTGGATGAAACTGGATCCTATTATACAGAATGAAGTAAGTCAGAAAGAAAAACACCAATACAGTATATTAATGCATATTATATGGAATTTAGAAAGATGGTAACAATGACCCTAGGCGTTGAGACAGAAAAACATACACAGATATAGAGAACAGACTTCTGGACTCTGTCAGAGAAGGTGAGGGTGGGATGATTTGAGAGATTAGCATTGAAGCATGTATATTACCATATGTGAAACAGATCACCAGTCCAAGTTCAACGCATGAAACAGGGCACTCAAAGCTGGTGCACTGGGACAACCCAGAGGGATGGGATGGGGAGGGAGGTGGGAGGGGTGTTTGGGATGGGGGACAGGTGTACACCCATGGCTGATTCATGTCAATGTATGGCAAAAACCACCACAATATTGTAAAGTAATTAGCCTCCAATTGAAATAAATTAATTAATTAAAAAAACTCATTTTATTGACAAGACATCCATGAAGTCATTGATCTCCTTCCCAGTTTCATTGCATTAAAAAGCAATGAAGTTGAAAATAGTTACTAAATTAGCAGCCATCTCATCACTTACACAAGTTAAGATGTAAAATATCCGTGAAAACCTAACCACAAAATTTAATTGTGATTATTCAGAAGATCGTACTAATACACAGTCCATTTACAGATGATATTGGGATAATAAGTGAAGTTAGCAAAGTCACTAGATAAAAAACCAATGTACAATAATCAATGGTATTTTTATGTATTAACCACAAATGATAAGAAAATGAATTTTTAATAATAATGCCATGCATAAAAGAATCAGAAAAATATCAAATACCTGTTATTTTTATAGTACATAGTGATATTTACCAGGGTCATACAGATCCGTTGCAGTATTTACTATAAAACACTACCAATTAAAGAAGACCAAAGTATATGAAGGCAAAGATTGTGTTTGGGGATGGAAGCCAAGATACTCTTAAGACAGATCTATGGATTCAGTGCAATCGCAATAAAAATTCCAGTGGGTAGTTTTGGAAAATTTGACAAGATGATTCAAAATTAATATAAAATGTATAGAACTAATAAAAGCAAAGATATTCTTGAGGAATGCATTTAGAGATGTTACGCTATAGATCTCAAGACTCAAAACTATAGAAATAAAGACTGTGGCATTGACACAAAGAATGTCAATAGACAATCAGGATGAAACAGAGAAGCAAGACATGACCACACTTATACAGTTGTTTTGGCTTATGAGAAGGTATCACTGCTGGGAATGGAAAAAGAAGAGTCTTTTCAGTAAGTAGTGTTCTATCAATTAAATATCCAAATAAAAATATGAGTAGTGATTCATATCTCTCTGCATACACACAAATCCATTTTCAGTGGAATGAAGACCTGACTATAAAAAGGAAAACCATATGAGGTAAGTAACAACAAATATTTTCATGACCTTTAGGCCAGCAAATATTTCTTAAACAGGGCACAAGTCACTAATATAAAATAAAAGATTGATATTTTGGACTATATTAAAATTAAGAGGTTTTCTTCATCAAAAACTGGTAGGAATCTCATTTCATCAAACATTGTTATCTAACAAATATATATATATATACATATATATACACCATCAAAAAAAAAGGTTTCCAGACTATATAAAAGCTTTTAAAAACCAATAGAAAAAAAGATAACCCCATTTAAAAATGTGCAGTTTACCTGAACAAGCATTTTAACAAAAATATACAAACGTCTAATAAATATATCAAAGTTATCCAAATCTATTGATTGGTGGTAGAAATGCACATTGGTGGTAGCACAGCCACTTTGGAAGAAAATTTCTTATAAAACTAAATGTACTCTTACCATATGATCCAGCAATCATGCTTCTTGGTATGTACTGAAATGAACTGAAACCTTGACATTCACACAAAAGCCTGCACATGGATGCTTATATCAACTGTGTTCATAATTGCCAAAACTTGGAAGTAATTAAGATGTCCTTTAGACATGAGTGGATCAACAATGGTACATCTGAATGATGGAATATTATTTAGTGATAAAAAGAAATGAGCCATCAATCATGAAAATAGATGGAGGAATCTACACCTTTTTTTTTTTTTTTTAAGACTAAAGGAAAAGAATCAAGAAATCATTTTATCTTTAGTTTCTCAGAAGCAAGGGTGTGTGTATTTGTGTCACATTTTTCAATTAAGAAGCCACGTGGGGGAATCCCATTTTTAAGATAAGGAGAGAGAGAGGGTCAAATGCGGAAGTGATATTTTTCTTAATGAAAAACATCTCTGTCTTAAAAGGTGGAATCCTGGTATTTTGTCATGTTCATTGAGTTATTCCCTAGAAACAAACCACATTATTTCTGAAAAGTTTGGGAACCACTTTTTGTCATGAATGACTAATGTTACCCTGGAAAGCCCCAAATCAATTCCTAGCCCTATTTTCAGTGGGCCTGACAAGAGCAGACAACATACCCAAACACATTTCTGCTACAGATTTACTGAAAGTAACTTCAGGGCACCTTTAGCGTTCATTGAGCAAGAGTACTGGGATAATATAAAAAAAGAAAGAAAAACCTTGTGTAAATCAGATTTCTATTTTCACTGCATAAATGTTTCAGAGGCCCCTAGGTAGATCTCCACTGAGGACCTACTGCTGCTATGTGGCATGCTGCCTCATCCTCCGGCAACAAGACACACCTGGGAAGCATAAAACTCCATGTCCTGTGCACTGAGGGTCTGTGTGTCAGGAGACAGTAGCCTTTATGGGGGAAAAATACATGTGTACCCCAGGCATAAAAAGCACATTTAAGGTTACCAAGGGAGAAGAGGGGAGAGGTAAATTGGGAGATTGGGATTGACATATACATACTGCTATATATAAAACAGACAACTAATAAGAATCTACTCTATAGCACAGGAAACTCTATTCAGTATTCTGTAATAACCTATATGGGAATAGAATCACATCCTGTACATAGATATATGTATACATATAACTGACTCCCTTTGCTATACACTTAAAACTAACACAACATTGTAAATGAACTATACTCTAATTTAAAAAAAAAAACAAACAAAAAGCTTGTTTTAAAAGAAAAAATGAGTGTGTTCTCTTTGAAGAAACTCAGCATACTGACCCCAAGCAAAAGAAGACAACCTTCATAAGTTAAATGAAGGAAGTGCAGCATCATGGAAATCATTAGAAAGGAAAAGGCTTTTTCACAGAAACTTAGAAGAAATGTGCCACCAAATTTTAAAGTTTACAAGATATTTACTTCTGAACATGAATTCTGATTCACTAGTTGTTACTGTGGCTGTTGTTCAGTTGCTAAGTCATGTCCGATCCTATGTGACCTTATGGACTGCAGCACTCTAGGCTCCTCTGTCCTCCACTATATCCTGGAGTATGTTCAAATTTATGACCCCTGAGTTGGTGATGCTATCTAATCATCTCATCTTCTATCAACCCCTTCTTCATTTTGCCTTCAATCTTTCCCAGCAGCAGAGTCTTTTACAATGAGTCAGCACTTTGCATCAGGCAACCAAAGGATTGAAGCTTCAGCTTCAGTCTTTCCAATGATTATTCAGTGTTGATTTCCTTTAGAATTGACTGGTTTGATCTCCTTGCTGTCCAAGGGACTCTCAAGAGTCTTCTTTAGCACTACAATTCAAAAGCATCCATTCTTCAATTCTCAACCTTCTTTATGGTTCAACACTCCCATCCATACATGACAACTGGAAAAACCATAGCTTTGACTATATGGACCTTTGCTGGCAAAATGATGTCTCTATTTTTTAGTATGCTGTGTAGGTTTGTCATAGCTTTTCTTTCAAGGAGAAGCATCTTAATTTGGGGGCTGCGGTCACCATTTTCAGTGATTTGGGAGTACAAGAAAATAACATCTGTCACTGTTTCCACTGTTTCTCCATAGAGCAATGGGACCAGTTGCCATGATCTTCGTTCTTTGAATGTTGAGTTTTAAGCCAGCTTTTTCACTCTCTTCTTTCACCTTCATCAAGAGTCTCTTTAGTTCCTCTTTGCTTTCTGTCATTAAGGGTGATATATCATCTGCACATCTGAGGTTGCTGATATTTCTCCCAGCAATTTTGATTCCAGCTTGTGATTCACCCAGCCTGGCATTTCATATGATTTACTCTGCATAGAAGTTAAATAAGCACAGTGATAACATCCAGCCTTGTCATTCTCCTTTCCCAATTCTGAACCAGTCAGTTGTTCGATGTCAGATTCTGTTGCTTGTGATTCACTAATAGGTGCCAAGTAATATTATTTTATTTTCTTTTGAAAATGATCTTAAACCTCAATATCTCTAGTTTGATATCTTATAGCTCCTGTTTGTGAAAATTATACATTTCAATGAATACTCAGGATTGATTTCCTATAGGATTGACTGGTTTGATCTCCTTACAGCCCAAGGGATTCTCAAGAGTTTTCTTTAGCACCACATTTCAAAAGCATCAGTTCTTTGGTGGATTAAACCACTACTGATATCAGAACATTAAAAATTAATTATTTTAACTTAAATAATTATTACTAATTAATTAAGCTAATTATTTTAACTTTAAAAAATGATGTTATATTGATCAACAAGTGGTTTCAGATAAAACTTTTTAAAGTAATTCAATTAAAAAACTTCAAGTAAAAGTATGATCAGATCCACACAAAGAATTAATGAGAGGCTAGGTTCAGCATCATGTAAAATAGTGATCAGAATCATGTAAAAACTACCTGACATGTCCTTCAAAACTAGGTAACAAAAACAGGAAGGTGGTGGTCTTGCACTGTAGGTGGGACAGGAGAATGTGGATCAAAAAGGGGGAGGTGCTGGGTAGAAAGTACAAAGATTTCCCACGCACTCCCTGCATACTCCTGCCTGCCCACCCCCCCGCCTCTCTCTCTCTCTCACACACACACACACACACACACACACACACACACAGCCTCCTGTGTTCTCATCATCTCTACCAAGTGGCGTAAATGTTAGTCTCTCAGACATGTCTGACTCTTTATGACCCCAGGCACTGTGGCCCTCCAGGCACCTCTGTCCATCGAATTCTCCAGGTAAGTATACTAGAGTGGGTAGCCATTCCCTTTTCCAGGGGATCTTCCCGACCCAGGTATGAAACCCAGTTCTCCTGCTTTGAAGGCAGATTCTTAACTGAGCCACCAGATGGTATACTTGTTATTATAGACCGACATTGATAAGTAATCACTCCAAGTTCATACTTTACATTAGGATTCTCACTTGGTGTTGTACATTCTATGGATTTGGACAGATGTAATCTACCTTTATCTGCATGTTATCTACTGTTTTGGTATCATACATTCACTGCCCTAAAGATTCTCCATTCTTCCTAAATGCCAATCTGGCAACCACTGATCTTTTTAATGTCTTCATAGTTTTACTTTTTCTGGAATCTCATATAGTTGAAATCATGTAGTTGGTAGACTTTTCAGAATAGCTTCTTTCACTGAGTAATGTGCATTTAAGGATCTTCCATGACACTTCATAACTTGATAACCCACTTTTTAGTGATGGATGTACCACATGTACCATCATCTGTTTATTCATTCACCTGCTGAAGGAAATCTTGGTGGCTTTCAAGTTTTGGTAATCATGGATAAAGCTGCTATAAATATTTGTGTGCAGGATTTTATTTTGTGGACTTAAGTTTTCAACTTATTTTACTACATATCAAAGAGTGTGATTACTGGGTCATATATTAAACTGTTTTCTAAAGTGGTTCTACTATTTTGCACTCCCATCTGCAATGAATGAAGTTTCCTGTGCTGCATATTTAGGGCTGTCAGTGTTCCGGATTTTAGCCAGCCCAATAGGTATGTAGTAGTATCATAGCATTGCTTTAATTTGTAATTCCCCAATGATATATGACATTGAGATTATTTGCAATCTGTATATCTTGATTAGTGGGGTATCTGTTTACATTTTTGACAATTTTTAACTGAACTTTTCATTTTTCTATTGTTGAATTTTAAAGTTTTTTGTGTATTTTAGATAACAGACCTTTATCAGAGGTGTGTTTCACAGATTTTTTCCCCAGTCTTCTGGTCTTACTCTCTCAGCAGTGTCTTTTGTAAAGCAGAAGCTTTTAATTTTAATGAAGTTAAAATTCAAACTAAGCAATTTTTTTCTTTCCTGGATTGTGCCATTAGTGTTTTGTCTAAAACATCATCACAAAATCAAATTTACCTTGATTTTCTCCTATGCTATAATTCTAGGAGTTTTATGGTTTTGTATTTCATATTTATTTCTATGGCCCATTTTGAGTTAATTTTTGTGAAAAGTATAGGATTGTGTCTAGACTTGTTTTTTATATGTTTGTGGCCAACTGTTCTAAGATTCTTTGTTTAAAATCCTATCATTTTGCCATTAACTTACCTTTGCTACTCCATCAGTGATCAGCTGACTATATTTGTGTGGGTCTATTTCTGGGCTCTCTACTATGTTCCACAGAGTAGTACTCTGTTCTACTCTATCCTTTCACAATACCACTCTGTCTTGACTATTATAGCTCTATAGCAAGAATTAAAAGTCAGGTATTCTGTCAGTCCTCCAAGTTTGTTCTTCTCCTTCAATATGGGTTGAATAGCCTAAGTCTCTTATCTTTCCAAAAATATTTTACAGTAAGTTGATTGCTATCCACAAAGTAACGCACTGGGATTTTCATTAGGGCTGCATTGAATCTATAGATGAAGTTGGGAAGAGGTTCATATCTTAATAAAATTTAGTTTTCCTACCTATGAATATGTAGTGTCTCCACATTTAATTAGTTCTTCTTTGACTTCATTCATCAGAGTTTTGTAGTTTTAATCATGTAGATCTTGTATATATTTGGTTATATTTATATTTAAAGTGTTGCATTTTTCATTGCTAATATAAATTGTACTATGTCTTTTATTTCAGATTCTGATTGTTCATTGCTAGTTTGTAGAAAAGCAATTGACTTTTGTATATGAACCTTTTATCCAGCAGCCTTGCTACAATATCTTAGTTTCTGGAGTTTTGTTGTTTTTTATTTTGTTGTTGTTGTTGTTTTTGATTCTTTTGAATTTCCTACGTAGACAATCATGTAATCTATGAACAAAGAGAGCTTTATCTGTTCCTTCTCTGAAACTGTATGCCTTTTATTTCCTTTTCTTGTCATATTGCATTATCTAGGGTTTCCCATACAATGATGAATAGGAAGAGTAAGAGGGAACATCCTTGCCTTGCTCCTAATTTTAGAGAAAGGCATTTAGTTTCATATCATTGTATATGATGTTAACAGCTGTTCTTTTATCCGGTTGAGAAAGTTCTTTCTTCCCTAGTTTGCAGAAAGTTGTTTATCATAAATTGATGTTCAAGTTTGTCAAATGTTTTTCTGTAGTTATTAATCTAATCATGATTTTTTTTCTAGGCTTGTTGATGTGATTTTTTCAAATATCAAACTAGCCTTGCATACCTGGAATAAATCCCTCTTAGTTGTGGTGTATAATTCTTTTTATGCATTGTTGAATTCAACTTACCTATAGTTTGTTGAGGATTTTTGCATCTATGTTCATGAGAAATATTGCTCTGTAGTTTTCTTCTGTTATAATGTCTTTGTCTGGTTTTGATATTAGGGTGATTTTGGCCTCATATGATGAGTTAGCAACTATTCTCTCTGTTTCTAATTTCTGAAATGGATTTTTAAAAATAGACATATTGTTTTCATTAAATACTGGTAGAATTCACCAGTGAACCCATTTGGGAGTGATATCCAGGTAAAATCTCTTTTGGAAGTTTTTAGTTATTGATTCAATTTTGTTAATAGACATCAGTTCAGTAGAGTTCAGTCACTCAGTCGTGTCCAACTCTTTGCGACCCCATGAATCACAGCATGCCAGGCCTCCCTGTCCATCACCAGCTCATGGAGTTTACTCAAACTCATGTCCATCGAGTCAGTGATGCCATCCAGCCATCTCATCCTCTGTTGTCCCCTTCTCCTCCTGCCCCCAACCCCTCCCAGCATCAGGGTCTTTTTCCAATGAATCAACTCTTCACATCAGGTGGCCAAAGTATTGGAGTTTCAGTTTCAGCATCAGTCCTTCCAATGAACACCCAGGACTGATATCCTTTAGGATGGACCGGTTGGATCTCCTTGCAGTCCAAGGGACTCTCAAGAGTCTTCTCCAACACCACAGTTCAAAAGCA
Source organism: Cervus elaphus (assembly GCF_910594005.1). NCBI lineage: Eukaryota > Metazoa > Chordata > Mammalia > Artiodactyla > Cervidae > Cervus > Cervus elaphus. The sequence continues at coordinate 22,208,443 of NC_057830.1, forward strand.
TCAATTCTTCAGTGCTCAGCTTTCTTTATAGTCCAACTCTCATGGCCATACATGACCACTGGAAAAACCGTAGCCTTGATCATATGGACCTTTGTTGGCAAAGTAATGTCTCTGCTTTTTAATATGCTATCTAGGTTTGTCATAACTTTCCTTCCAAGGAGTAAGTGTCTTTTAATTTCATGGCTGCAGTCACCATCTACAGTGATTTTGGAGCCCAAAAAAATAAAGTCAGCCACTGTTTCCACTGTTTCCCCATCTATTTGCCATGAAGTGATGGGACCAGATGCCATGATCTTAGTTTTCTGAATGTTGAGCTTTAAGCCAACTTTTTCACTCTCCTCTTTCACTTTCATCAAAAGGCTCTTTAGTTCACCTTCACTTTCTACCATAAGGGTGGTATCATCTGCATATTTGAGGTTATTGATATTTCTCCCGGCAATCTTGATTCCAGCTTTTGCTTCTTCCAGCCCAGAGTTTCTCATGAGGTACTCTGCATAGAAGTTAAATAAGCTGGGTGACAATATACAGCCTTGATGTACTCCTTTTCCTATTTGGAACCAGTCTGTTGTTCCATGTCCAGTTCTAACTGTTCCTTCCTGACCTGCATATAGGTTTCTCAAGAGGCAGGTCAGGTGGTCTGGTATTCCCATCTCTTTCAGAATTTTCCCCAGTTTATTGTGATTTACACAGTCAAAGGCTTTGGCATAGTCAATAAAGCAGAAATAGATGTTTTTCTGGAACTCTCTTGCTTTTTTGATGATCCAGTGGATGTTGGCAATTTGATCTTTGGTTCCTCTGCCTTTTCTAAAACCAGCTTGAACATCTGGAAGTTCACGGTTCACGTATTGCTGAAGCCTGGCTTGGAGAATTTTGAGCATTACTTTACATAGACCTATTCAAATTATCTAATTTTTCTTTTCTTTTTTTTTTTGTGGATTGTGTCTTCCAAGGAGTTGGTTCATTTCATCTAAGTGATCAAATTTGTAGATGTAGAATATTTATGATATCCTTTTACTCTCATTTTAAACTCCATGACATCAGTAATGTTGACCTCTCTTTAATTTATGATATCAGCTACTTGTGTCTTTCATTTTTTAGTTTGGCAGAATGTTTATCAACTTATTTTAATGTCATTTCAAGGAATAAACTTTTAATTTTTCTGATTTTTCTCTTAATTTTCTTTTTTTTTATTTCACTAATTTTTGCTATAATTTTATTATCTCTTCTTTTCTGCTTATTTTTGATAGAATTTGCTCCTCCTTTCTAGTTTCCTAAGGTGAAAGCTTAGATTTTATTTCAAGATTTGTCCTTTTTTCTAATAAAGACATTCAAAGTAATTCTCTCTAAATACTGCATTTGCTGCATCCCACAACTTATAGGAAGTTGTACTTTTATTTTCATTTGGCTCAAATTATTTTTAAATTTCTCTTGAGATTTATTCTTTGCCCCGTGCGTTATTTAGAAGTCTGGGGCTTTCCAGCTGCCTTTCTATTATTGATTACTATTTTAATTCCACTGTGATCTGAAAGCACACATTGTATGATTTTTATCCTTTTAAGTTTACTAACATGTGTTTTATCACCCAAAATGCAACCTGTTTTGGTGAATGTTCTATGTGAACTTTCAGTTCAGTTCAGTCACTCAGTCGTGTCCAACTCTTTGCGACCCCATAAGCTGCAGCACGCCAGGCCTCCCTGTCCATCACCAACTCCCGGAGTCCACCCAAATCCATGTCCATCGAGTCGGTGATGCCATCCAACCATCCTCTGTCATTTCCTTCTCCACCTGCCCTCAATTTTTCCCAGCATCTGGGTCTTTACAAATGAGTCAGGTCTTCGCAGGTGGACAAAGTATTGGAGTTTCAGCTTCAACATCAGTCCTTTCAATGAACACCCAAGACTGATATCCTTTAGGATGGACTGGTTGGATCTCCTTGCAGTCCAAGGGACTCTCAAGAGTCTTCTCCAACACCACAGTTCAAAAGCATCAATTCTTCAGTGCTCAACTTTCTTTATAGTCCAACTCTCATGACCATATATGACCACTGGAAAATCCATAGCCTTGACTAGATGGACCTTTGTTGACAAAGTAATGTCTCTGCTTTCTAATATGCTGTCTAGGTTGGTCATAACTTTCCTTCCAAGGAGTAAGTGTCTTTTAATTTCATGGCTGCAATCACCATCTGCAGTGATTTTGGAATCCAAAAAAATAAAGTCAGCAACTGTTTCCACTGTTTCCCCATCTATTTGCCATGAAGTGATGGGACCAGATGCCATGATCTTAGTTTTCTGAATGTTGAGCTTTAAGCCAACTTTTTCACTCTCCTCTTTCACTTTCATGAAGAGGCTCTTTATTTCTTCTTCAGTTTCTGCCATGAGGGTGGTGTTATCTGCATATCTGAGGTTATTGATATTTTCCCCAGCAATCTTGATTCCAGCTTGTGAACTTTAGAAGAATGTATACTCTGAAGTTGTTGAATGGAGTAGTCTATAACTGTCAACTAGATACTGGTAATTGATTGTGATGTTCAGTTAAGATGTGTTTCCCAACTTTCTGTTTGCTAAAACTGTCAGTTATGGGGTGTTAAGTATTTCTTTCTTTTTGAAATTCTATTAGTTTTTGTCTCTGTTGTTAGGCACATACACCTTAAGAACTATTATGTCTTCTTGGAGAATTGACCCCTTTATCATTATATAATATCTCTCTTTTTACCTGGTAGTCCTCCTTCTTCTAAAATTGCCTTTGTCTGAAATTAATATAGCCATTCCAGCTTTCTTTTGACTACTACTAGCATGATATATATTTCCCATTCTCTTTATTATTGTATATGTCATTATATTTAATGAGTTTCCTGTAGATGATATAAGGTTGGATCCTGTTTATTGATCCACTCTGACAGTGTTCACCTTTTGACTCATGCATTTAGACCATAGAAATTTAAAGTGATTACTGATATGTTTAGAATAACAGCTACCACTTTTGTTATTGTATCTTATTTGTTGCTCTTATTGTCTGTTTTTATTTTTGTCTTCCACTCTTTCTGTCTTTTGATGAAGCAAGAATTTTATATGATTCCATTCTCTCTCCTTTTCTTGCAACTCAGCTATACTTTCTATCTCTTTTTGTAAGTAGTTGTCCTAGAGTTTACAATATACATTTTCAAATAATCTAGGTTAACTTTCAAAAAGCACTATACTTTCACAGGTAGGCAAGTACCCTATGAAGAGTCTTCCCAATCCCTTCCTCCCTTCCATTATATCATTGTTGTCATTAATTTCACTTATCAATATGCCATAATTACCAAATACACTGTTGCTATCACTTTGACCAAAGAGATATTAACTCAATTAAGAGTAAGAAAGACAAGGTTTATCTACCTTCATTTATTCTTTCTCTAACACTCTTGCTTTTTTTATGACAATCCAGGTTTCTGACCTATAACATTTTTCTTCTCCCTGAAAAATTTCTTTTAATATTTCTTGCAAGGCTGATCTACTGGCAATAAATTTCTTTAATTATTGTTTATCTGTGAATGCCTTTATCTCCTTTTCACTTTTAAAGGATAATATCACTGGATGCAAAAGTTTAGGTTGGTGAGAGGGTTTTTTTGTTCTTCAATAATATAAATATTTCATTCTTCTTTCTTCATGCCTGCATGATTTTTGTAAAGTCCGATGTAATTCTTATCCTTGCTCCTCTGTAAGTGAAGTTTTCTTTATTTTCCACTCTGACTCCTTTCAAGATTTTTTCTGTTCTTATTATTTAATGCACTTGGACTATGCTATGCCAAAGAGTAGTGTTTGGCACTTATCCTTCTTGATGTTCTCTGAGCTTCCTGGATCTGTGGTTTGTTTTCTGAAATTATTTTTGAAAAATTCTCAGTCATTAGTTAATTAAGATATTTCTTCTGTTCCTTTCTTTCTTTATTTACATTCTAGTAAATTTTCCACAGTGCTTGATATTTTTGTCTCCCTTTTTCAGTCACTCCTCTTTGCTTTTCAGTTTGGGAAGTTTTTATTGACGTATTCTCAAATTCAGAGATTTTTTCTCTTTGTCGTGTCCAGTCTACTGATGTCCCCATCAAAAGCATTCTTCATTTTTTTCACAGCATTTTTTATTCCCAGCTTTTCTTTTTTATTTTGTCTTCGAACCTACATCTCTCTGTTTACCTTATTCATCTGTTTTGCATGTTGTCTGTTTTTTCTATTACAGTCCTCAGAATATTAATTATACTTCTTTTAAATTCCTGACCTAATAGTTCAAACCTTCCTGCCATATCTGAATCTTGTTCTGATGCTTATTCTATTTAAATTTTTTTTTTTTTTGCTTTTTACTATGCCTTGTAATTTTTTGTTGAAAGCAGGATATGATGTACTGAGTGGAATTATCTGTGGTAATTAGGTCTTTAGTAATATGGTGATGAGGTGCTGGGGGAGATCGGAAGTGAGCTGTGACTAGTTTTAGTTTTGGATGAGCCTGCGCCCTGGGCTGGGACCTCCGGAAGTGCTTCTCCGTTTCTTGCCCTCTTCCCTTCTAGGTGAGTCAGGACAGCTAAAGGAGACTTTGTTGGTATTTCCCTTCTCTCACACGAAAGGCTAGAGGCAAGAGAAGTTGGGTATTTCCCTAGATTATTAGGTTCTGGGAAAACCCAAGTTAGTCTCTGCTGAAATATTTTCCTTTGAGGGCAGAACTTGTTAAGAAAAGAATACTCTGGGGTTATTCTTTTTACCAACATCTCCTCCCCTGCCCGCCCAACTGGAATCATGAAGAGACTTTTCTCTGATCTTTAAAATGAGAACCTTATAAGACTCTTAGAAATAAAATTCAGGAAATCATAAACCTCCGTTCACAGGGTTGAGCCTCCAGGAGTTTTTGTCTCTGAAGCTAGTTTATGCACAGGCTCCCGCAATTAGGCAATTACACTTTAAAAATTCCTACTTGGTGCTGGCTCCAGTGATGGTTTCTGAGTGATAACTGCTCCAGGTAAGCTATGGCTCTCTGTTGCTTTTTGTTTCTTTAGTTTTCAGAGTGGTGGTTTGTTCTGTCATATCAATCCTCTGATGGATCTAAAAAGAATTGCTGATTTTTAGCTTTCAGCTTTTTTCTTAATGTAGGAATGGGAGTGGTGACGTCCAAGCTGGAAGTCGGGCCATCTCTTCTATTATTTTTAACAATTAAAAGTATTGAAGATTTTGATCTACCTAGAATTGCAAACTGTGAGATATAGGTAGAGTTTTTAAATTTTTTAGGTGACTTCCTATTTGTCCAAAAGCATTTATTGAATAATCCATCTTCTTTTTCACCTATGAAACGCTAGTTATATAATATAGTACATTTTCATGAGTCCATAGAGCTGTCTCTGGACATTCTAATATATGGCATTGATCTATAAATTTATGCACCAATGCCACACCATTTTAATTGTTGAAGCTTCATAATATGTTTGAGCTTCTCAGAGGGTTAGACCTCCACATCATTTAACTGAGATCACACACCTAGTCTCAGGACTTAATGGATCTCAGGTTCTTGATGTCTCATTGCAGAAAGAATTCAGTGAGAGACAAAGTGATAAGTAAGCAGTGAATTTATTTAGAAAGAAACACACTCCACAGATAGAGTGGGGGGCAGGGGTGGGCATCTCAGAAGGTAAGAGCAGCCCCAGGGTATGGGGTTGTCAGTTTTTATAGGGGTGGGTAATTTCATAGGCTAATGAGTGGGAGGAGCATTCCAACTATTTGAGGGAAGAGATGGGGGTTTCCAAGAATTGGGTTACTGCCTGCTTTCTAGCCTTTTATGGTCAGCTTTGGAAGGGTCATGGCACTCATGGGTATGTCATTTAGCTTGCTGATGTGCTACAATGAGCTTATACTGAGGTTCAAGGTCTAGTGGAAGTTGACTTGTCTGCCATCTTGGACCTGTTTGGTTCTAATCAGTTTATGTCATGTCCTTGGGCTATGTAGTTCTTTTAAAGATTGTGCTCTCCCATCCAAGTACTAACCAGGCCCGACCCTGCTTAGCTTCCGAGATCAGACGAGATCGGGCGCGTTCAGGGTAACTCCATGGCTGATTCATGTCAATGTATGAAAAAACCCACTGACATGTTGTGAAGTAATTAACCTCTAACTAATTTAAAAAAATAAATAAATAAAGATTGTGCTCTGGCTCCTTCCCTCCTATTTCAGTTTCACTTGTACAGGTAGGTTTTTTAAAAACGATCTTCACAAGAATTTTTCACTTTTTCTCATAGATTCTCAAGAATTTTCATGCATTTATTCTTTTTTCCTTGTATTTCCTTGTATTTGGATATTTTCTTCCATTTGGTTCTTTCAACCAATTCTTGCTTTTATACATAAAGGTTATAGAATTCTGCATATTAATTTTGCAACATATTGAATTCTATTGTTTGTAATAAGTTTTTCAGAGGATACTTTGATTTTCCATATATAATAAGTATAATTTATATGTCATGTGTAAAACCAATCATGACCTTATTTCTACTGTTCCAATTTTTATACCTCTAATAATATATCTTTTATGCCTTAGTAGTACATCTAATTGTATTGACTGTTTTGGTACTTCCAAAGCAAATTAAAAGAATAATGATGAAGTGGGCATTCTTGTCTTTTTATTTAATTCAAAGAAGCATTTTCTAATTAAAAAGATACTGTTGTTTTGAGGCTGAAATAGGTATATTTTATCTCATTCAAGTAGCATACATATATACGTAAGTTAGTAAGCAGTCTTTATCATTAATGGATATTGAATTTTATTGTATGCCTTTCAGCATCCATGGAAATAAGCACATGCTTTTAAATTTAGTTCTATTAGCACATTAACCATTTCTTACCATGGAGTACCTCTTATATTCCTGGAATAAGACTTGCTTGGCTATGATGAATTATTATTTTTATTTGCTACAGTAATATTTTACTTAGAGATTTTAGATCAATATTCATACATTGTACTGGTCTGTGATTTTACTTTGTGCCATATTTATTGAATTTGATTACTACTCTTTTGGCTCCCTGATGCAAAGAGCTGACTCATTTGAAAAGACCTTGATGTTGGGAAAGATTGAAGACAAGGAGGAGAAGGTGACGACAAAGGATGAGATGGTTAGATGGCATCACCGACTCAATGGACATGAGTTTGGGTGAACTCTGGGAGTTGGTGGTGGACAGGGAGGCCTGACGTGCTGTGGTTCATGGGGTCTCAAAGAGTCGGACATGACTGAGCGACTGAACCGAACTGAACTCACTTCATAAAAATGACTTGGTTGCTTCCTTTCTTTTACTAAATTCTAGAACAGAAGCACTTAATAACATCGTAGATTTTAGTGTATAAAATTTGGTAGAATATTTTTGTGTGTGAAAACAACTGAATCTAGTGACTTCTCAAGATTTAACTGGCAACTTTTTCTATTTCCTGTCTGGGAAACAGTGCCTTGACATTTTTCAAGTAAGTTTAAGTAAATTATACATTCCTAGGAAATTATTGAGTTTACCCAAGTTTTCAAATAAAAGTATTAAGACAGAAGCTTCTAGCCATGATGAAAATAACAGACCTCAGACTTATCCCTGCAAACATATATAAGTAACAAATTATATAAAACAATTGTTTTTCACAAACATATAGGTAACAAATCAGATGAAGCAATTGTTTTCCAGTCACTGGATGTTGATCAACAAAGGACAGTAATCCCTGAAAAATAAGAAACAAATGAAGTGAATCCAACAATTGTCTCACTATTATTACTGCTTTAATTGTGTTTTCAGTTTGGGGCACAGATAGGAGTACTCGGGGGAACCTGATGAACCTATGAGCTGAGGAGATGGAGCTGAATGTCTGGGAGACCAAGGTGGCTTGAGGTCACAGGACAGAGTACTGGAGAGGAGAAGTGCACAGGGAGAGAACCCTGGGTTTCCCTTGAATGTTCTGCCAAGTACTGATCACATATAAGCATGAAGAAACTACCCAAGGCTGGGGAAGAACCCCTAAAGAGGACTGAAAGGAACAGTGCTTGAAGTACACACACAACCAGAATAGCACCTGTCCCAAAAGTGAAAGAGGAGAGCAAAAAAGTTGGCTTAAAGCTCAACATTCAGAAAACTAAGATCATGGCATCTAGTCCCATCACTTTATGGCAAATAGATGGGGAAACAGTGGAAACAGTGGCTGACTTTATTTTGGGGGTCTCCAAAATCACTGCAGATGGCTATTGCAGCCATGAAATTAAAAGATGCTTACTCCTTGGAAGGAAAGTTATGACCAACCTAGACAGCATGTTGAAAAGCAGAGACATTACTTTGTCAACAAAGGCCCATCTAGTCAAGGCTTTGGTTTTTCCAGTGGTCATGTATGGATGTGAGAGTTGGACTATAAAGAAAGCTGAGCACCAAAGAATTGATGGTTTTGAACTGTGGTGTTGGAGAAGACTCTTGAGAGTCCCTTGGACTGCAAGGAGATCCAACCAGTCCATCCTAAAGGAGATCAGTTCTAGGTGTTCGTTGGAAGGACTGATGCTGAAGCTGAAACTCCAATACTTTGGTCACCTGATGCGAAGCACTGACTCATCTGAGAAGACCCTGATGCTGGGAAAGATTGAGGGCAGGAGGAGAAGGGGATGACAGAGGATGAGATGTTAGGATGGCATCACTGACTCAATGGACTTGGGTTTGGGTGGGCTCCAGGAGTTGGTGATGGACAGGGAGGCCTGGCGTGCTGTGGTTCATGGTGTCACAAAGAGTTGGACACAACTGAGCGACTGAACTGAACTATCAGCTGAACTAGAAAAATATTACTTTTTATGAAGAATGAAACACAGAGAGAAAAAAGAATTTCTAAAAATAAACATATCATCAATGAGCTGTAAGACAACTTCAGAATACCTAACATATAGGTAATCCCTGGAAGAGAGAGTAGAAACAGGAAGAATATTTGATAACATAATGACAAAAGTTTACCACACTTGAGGAAAAGAAAAAAAAAACACAGATCCAAAAAGCTCATTGAACTCCAATTACAAAAACATGAAGCCATATTATGTGAAACATCAAAGCACATTATTATGAAATAGCTCAAATAAAGGGAAAATATTAAAATCAAGCAGAGGAAAAAAGTCATTATATACAAGGACCTAAAATACGAATGACAGCAAAATTCTTGTCAGAAATAATGCAAATGGGAAATCAGTGCAGTAACAGCTTTTAAAGTACTGAAAGAAAAGATTCTGTCAATTCAAAATTCTGTGTTCCATGAAAATGTCTTTCAAAAATTAAGGCAAATAATGCCACTTTAAAAAATATAAAAGCTTAAAGACTTCACACACAGCAGACCTGCACTATAAGAAATGTTTAAGAACGTCCTACAGACAGATGGAACTTGATACCACCGGAAAATTTGGATCTATACAAAGGAATGAAAAGTATCAGAATTGGTAACTATATGAGTAAAAGTACAATATTTTGTTCTTATTATTTAAAATCTTTAAGAGATAATTGACTATTTAAACAAAGAATAACACTGTTCTATGGGGTTTATTGGTTATGTAATTAATTATATAAAAATGTATGACAATAATGAACAACATTATGGATGAGAAAAAGTAAAAGGTTAGATTCTTATACAATATGAGAAGTAACAGCACTAAAAACTAGTCTGTGATAATTAAAAACTATATATAAAAAAATTAAAGCAAGCTCTGGAATAACAAACCAAAAGTTATAGTTAATAAAACCAACAGGGCTTCCCTGGTAGTCCAGAAAGAATCCACCTGCCAATTCAGGGGACACAGGTTCAAGCCCTGGTTCAGAAAAATTCCACATGTTGTGGGACACTGAAGCCCATGCCCCACTACTACTGGGCCCGTGCTCTGGAGCCCGCAGGGTGAAACTACTGAGCTCGTGTGCCTAAAGCCCACGCTCCACAACAAAGGAAGCCACCACAGTGAGAAGCCCAGGCACCTCAACTAGAGAGTCGCCCCTGCTCGTGGCAACTAGAGAAAGCTTGCACGTTGTAACGAAGGCCCAGCACAGCCAAAAACAAACACGTTTTTTAAAAAAACTGACAAAGATAAAAATTAAAACATTAATTCTAATAATTATGAGCTTTGAATTTTAACAATCCAAATTGATAAATCAATCATAACGAAACTTTGGGGAAAAAAACAGAAAAATAGAAAAAGAGCAAAGGAAACAAATAGAAACATCAAATAATCATATCCATATCAATCACATGAAAGGTAAATGGTCTAAATAGCCCAACTAAAAGACAGAGATCCTCAGATTGAATGCCAGAGCAAGGCCTAAATATATATCATCCACAGGAAACATATGTTAAGTATAAACATACATTAATTATAAGTAAAATGATGAGGAAAGATATACCATGCTAATATTAATCAAAAAAAGCTGGAACTGCTACCAAAGTTCTTCTTTTTTTTTAGTATATATTTATTTTTATTTACTTATCTGGCTGCCCTGGGTCTTTGCTGCTGCACATGGGACTGTCAATCTTCATTGTGATCTGCAGAATCTTTAGAATCTTGCAGCATGAGAACTCTTAGTTGCCCCATGTGAGAGCTAGTTCCCTGACCAGGTATCAAACTCAGGTCCCCTGCATTGAGAGTGTGAAGTCTTAGCTACTGGACTATCATTGAAGTCCCCAGACAAAGTAGATTTTATACAAACAAAATAACCAGGAATAAAGAAAGAGATTTCATAATGATGAAGGGATCAATTCATGAAGAAGATGTACCTACCATCTAATAACATAAAATAAAAATAAATGAAGCAAAAACTGATATAACTACACAGAAAAATATATAAATTCTTAGGTATGATCAGAGAATTCAAGAACCTTCATTCAATAACTGATAGAATAATTAGACAAAAACTCAGTAAGAATATAGAGTATTTGAACAACACTGCCACCTAACTTAGTCTAATTAATATTTATGGAACTCTCCTCCCATCCCAACAATAGCATAATATACTATTATTATGCTATAGCAATAGCATAATATTTTCAAGTGTACACATAATATTTATGAGGATAGGTCAAATTTAGGGCTATGAAACAAGTCTCAAGAAATGTACAATGTTCCAAGCCATACAGATTTTGTGCTGTACTCACAGTGGAACTAAATTTACAATGAACAACAGAAAGATCTCTGGAAAAATCTCCAAACACATGGAAACTAAACATAACATTTCTGAATAAGTCATGAACTGAAGAAGAAGTCAAATCAGACAATATTTTGTAAATAAAAACACAAAAAAATCAAAATTTATGAGAGATCACTAGAATATTTAGGGAGAAATATGTAACATTAACACATTACTATTTAAAAACAAACACCTGGGCTTCCCAGATGGCCCTACTGGTAAAGAGTCAGCTTGCCAATGCAGGAGACACAAGAGATGTGGTTCAATTCTTGGACTGGAAAGACTGCCTGGAGTAGGAAATGGCAACCAGCTCCAGTATTCTTGCCTGGAAAATTCCATTGACAGAGGAGCCTATCGGGCTACAGTCCATGGTGTTGCAGAGTCAGACACGACTGAGTGACTAAACACATACTTAAAAACAAAAGTCTCAAATTTAAAATCTCAGCTCCTACATTAAGAGTAGACAAAGAAGAGCAGTTAAACCCAAAGGTAAGTAGAAGAAAGGATAAATAAATATCTGAGTGGAAATTAGTAAAACAAAATAGAAAGACAAAAATCAATAAAATAAAATGTGGCTTCATTAAGATGATCAATAATATTGATAGATATGAAGCAAGATTGATCACAAAAAAGAGAAGTCACAAATTACCAAAATTAGGTAAAGAAAAGTGACATCACATCAGAGTCAAAATAATAATGGACAATAAAGTGTTATCAGAAACAATTTTGTGTCAACTAATTTAACTACTTAGATGAACAGTTTTTGAAAAACACTACCAGTGTTCACCCAAGAAGAAACAGATAGCCCAAATAACCATAAATTAAAGAAATTTAATTTGTAAGTAAAAACCTTCTCATAAACACACACAAAATTGCTACTCCCTTGCAGCTTCACTGGTGAATTTTTACAAAACATTTAAGGAAGAAATAGTTATAATTCTACAAAAATCCTTAATTAGAAAGGAAGGAATCCTTCTTAGCTCATTTTGAGACCAGCATTATCCTGATCCAAAAAACAGAAAAGATATTAAAGAAATGACAATACATATCACTACTTCGCATAGATACAGGTGCAATAATGCTCAATAATATTTTAGCTAATCTATCTGACAATATATCAAAAGCAAAAGACATCATAACCAAGTGGAGTTTATCTCAAAAATGCAAAGTTGGCTTAATATTCAGAAATTCATCAATGTAATTCATAATATTAACAAGCTGAAAAAGAAAAATCCTATCATTGCCTCAGTAAACACAGAAAATGCACTTGATAAAACCCAACATCTACTGGAGATAGAAACAATTTCATCACACAAAGACTAGAAAGTGATCTACCAAAAATCCATAGACCATATCATACTTGGTGGTAAAAGACAGAATGCTTTTCTCCTGAAATCAGAAACAACACATTTCTATTTAACATTGTACTGGAGATTCCAGCCAGATCAGGCAAGAAAAAGAAATTAAAGGCACTCATATTAGGAAAGGAAACAAATCTTTCTTTTATTATTTGTCTATGCCATGATCATCTATATAGAAATCTGATGGAATCTACAGAAAAACTAATAGAATAAGCAAGTGAGCTTAGCAATTTTTTGGACTACAAAGTCAATACATAGAAATGAGTTGTATTTCTATGTACTTACCACAAACAATTGGAAATTGAAAAATAAATAATATCATTTACATTAGCATAAAAACATGAGCAAGCTAGATAGCATATTAAAAAGCAGAGACATTACATTGCCAACAAAGTTCCATCTAGTCAAGGCTATGGTTTTTCCAGTGGTCATGTATGGATGTGAGAGTTGGACTGTGAAGAAAGCTGAGCACCGAAAAATTGATGCTATTGAACTGTGGTGTTGGAGAAGACTCTTGAGAGTCCCTTGGACTGCAAGGAGATCCAACCAGTCCATCCTAAAGGAGATCAGTCCTGGGTGTTCATTGGAAGGACTGATGCTGAAACTGAAACTCCAATACTTTGGCCACCTGATGTGAAGAGTTGACTCATTGGAAAAGACCCTGATGCCGGGAGGGATTGGGGGCAGGAGGAAAAGGGGATGACAGAGGATGAGATGGCTGGATGGCATCACCGACTCAATGGACATGAGTTTGAGTAAACTCCTGAAGTTGGTGATGGACAGGGAGGCCTGGCGTGCTGCGATTCATGGGGTCGCAAAGAGCTGGACATGACTGAGCAACTGAACTGAACTGAAAAACATGAGATACTTAGGAATTAATCTGACAAAAGTGAAGGAACTATACACTTTTCAGTGTAGTTTTCACTACAGAACATTGTTGAGAAAAATTAAAGAAGACCTAAACAAATGAAGATATATAGGTTATTCATGAGTTGAAAGACTCAGTACTATTAATATGTCAATTCCACAAATTAATCTATACAATTAATGTTATCTCAATTGAAATTACAGCAGGTCTTTTTTTAATTTGGTAATTGAATCTAAAAGTCATACAGAAATTGAAAATACCTACAATAGCTAAAATAGCACTTAAAAATAAAAGCAAATTTGGAGAGCTGATACTATCTGATTTCCGGGTTATAATGGGCTTACAGTAATCAAGACAGTATACGTTTGTTGAAAATATAGATTTTTAAAAAATTGATTGAATGGAATAGAGAGTCCAGAAATACAGTCATACTGTATGAACAATGATTTTAACTAGGTTTCAAAGGTAATTTGATGGAGAAATAACAGCCTTTTCATTAAATGACTCTGTGACAGCTGAGTATCTATACCTAAGAAGGTAACTGGGCTCACTTTTCTTAGCTTATTGCACTGTTACAAGTGGAGACATATTTCCATTTCAAACTGAAAGCACTGTTTTATCTTACTAAGTAAAACAGGCTATGAGATTATGAGGAACCCTTAGGCCACCAAACCAACCCAGGGCCTTAAATTTTTGAGATATACTTGCAGGAGCTATTAGGTTGATATAAATAAAAGAGACACAACACTCACGGCAAAGACACTGTAAAGAAAAAAAACAAGGTCTATAGCTCCAAAAGAACCAGTTTTTCGAAGGTCCTATTAGATATCATAAGTATGCAGGGGAAATGGGAGGTTTGTGGCTTCTCAAGAGTCAAAGAACTTCCAGAAGTGGAAGTGGTTCTGTTGGGGGTTGTTGATAAAACTGGGGTTATTTTGTGAGCATGTCAGCCTGACCCAGGACCTACAGCTCACTTCCCCTGGAGTGGTGCACAGAGCCCAGCTGTAGAGTGTGATCCTGCTCAATGCTGGAGGAGTCTAGACAGTGGGAGGCTCTCATAAACTCTCAGCATCCAGTTCCTGGCAAAGCAATCATATTGCAGCATGGCCTCAGACTCCACCCACCCCTAACGCTTGCCAAGGTCACCAGCAAAGTTCAAAAGGAAGCTGCTATTATCCCCATTTTACTCAGGAAACTGGTCTGCCCAGGAAACACATCTCACACTCCCCAGCTTCTCAGCGTGGAAGTAAACTCTACAGCAAACTCTAACACTCAAAAGATTCCTTCCTCTGTTAGAAGCTTCGCTCAGTCAGCCACTCCTCTGCAAGGAAAAGAGAACTCAGTTTTGCTAGAACCCACAGGCGTTGAGCCAAGAAAGGTCAGCATGAACACGGAGGCCGAGACTTAAAAACTGAGCGAGTCCCTGGTGGTGTCTCTAAGTCTCCACACCAGGCCCCAGATCCCAGGGCCACAGTTTACAAGGCTGCAGTGATTCATCTCCCATAAAACAAACTGAAATATTAGAAATTATCCCATGGCCAACCAATATGAGAACTCCAAGGTTAAAAGTTGCAAAACAGCAATGATTAGATAAAAGGTCTAGTTCAGGTTTCCTTGGAAAACCTTCCAATTGTATTGAAAAACCCAATATTGGAAAGGTGGCTCAGTGGTTAAGAATCTGCCTGCAATGCGGGAGACATAGGAAATGCATGTCCAATCCCTGGGCCAGGAAGATCACCTGGAGAAGGAAATGGCACCCACTCCAGTATTCTTGCCTGAAATATCTCATGGATGGTGAGCCTGGTGGGCTACAGTCCATAGGGTTGCAAAGAGTCAGACTCAACTAAGTGACTTAGCACGCATGTAGTTACAGAAATGAAAGAACCCTACTGCTAGAATCTTAAGGAAAAAGAGAAAGTGAAGTAGCCAGTCCCAGTTCTCCTTTTTTTCCACCTGGAAAACTACAAAGTTGTTTTAGAAGAAAGAAACCTCTGAGACAAACATAAACTTTATACCCCCTAATTAAATAAAACCAGATATTTATTTTCTACAGAGGAGGTGGGAGGAAAGAGGTGTGGGTAGGAGTTGATGAGGGAATTAATAGAGATTATCTTTTATTTGATGAAGTGGATGAATAGGAGATTGATGTCCTGAATCATTTTATTAGGAATAATAACCCAGGTTTATAAGATGGCTTTCTTCTGAAGATCTAAAGACATTTTCATACCTACTATTTTATTTCTGTTCACAGCAGCCTGAGAAACAAGACACTGTTGTGAAATAAACATCAAATGCAGAAATACTGCCTAAAGGAAAAAGAAAAAGCTCTGAGAACCCACACAGACCTGTGCGTCCAGAGAAAGGAGTGACCCCTCAGGGGTTGTGCAGGCAAATGTCACTGATTAGTCCCTCCCCTGAAGCCCTGCAGACACCTACCAGCCCTAACAACTCCCTTGTTTCCATCAGAGGAAGCTGGGGCAGATGCAGAAGGATTTCCCATTTCCAGGCATCTTTTTCAACCCTTTTTTTTTTTTTTTTTAAGAGACTTTCTTTGCAGAGCAGGAATAGAAGAGCAGACATAGAGAAAAAACTTGTGGACACCGTGGGAGGAGGAGAGGGTGAGACAAATGGAAAGAGTAACACTGACATATATATACTACATGTGTACAATAGATAGCTAGAGGGAACCTGCTATATAGCACAGGCACAGGGATCTCAGCCTGGAGCTCTGGGATGACCTAGATGGGCTTCCCAAGTGGCTCTAGTGGTGAAGAACTCTCCTGCCAATGCAGGAGATGTAAGAGATGCAGGTTCAATCCCTAGGTCGGGAAGATCCCCTGGAGGAGGACATGGCAACCCACTCCAGTGTTCTTGCATGGAGAATCCCGTGCACACAGGAGCCTGGTGGACTATGAGTCCATAGGCTCACAAAGAGTTGAACACGACTGGAGCAACTTAGCATGCACAGAGGGGTGGGATATGGGGGATGGGAGAGAGACCCAATGGGGAGGAGATATGTGTAGAGTTATGGCTGAGTCACGATGATGTACAGCAGAAAGTAACACAACATTGTAACACATTTATATTTCAGTAATAAACTAATTGATTTTATTTTAGGTCAGTTGAAGGCTCACAGCAAAACTGAGAAGAAAGTACAGAGCTCAATCCCCATATAGACAGCTTCCCTACTATCAACATCCCCCACCACAGTGGTGCATTTGTTACCATTCATGAACCTACATTGATGCATCATAGTCACGCAGGGTCCATAGTTTACATTATGGTTTACTCTCGGTGTTGTACATTGTATGGGATTTGCCCAATGCATAATGACATGTGTTCATAACTATAGTATCATACAACACATTTTCACTACCATAAAAATCCTCTGTGCTCCAACCCCTCAACCCCTGGCATTCCCCCACATTTTATCATTTCCATCAGTTCAGTCACTGAGTCGTGTCTGACTTTTTGTGACCTCAAGGACTGCAGCATGCCAGGCCTCCCTGTCCATCACCAACTCTTGGAGCTTGCTCAAACTCGTGTCCATGATGCCATCATCGGTGATGCCATCTAACCATCTCATCCTCTGTCGTCCTCTTCTCCTCCCACCTTCAATCTTTCTCAGCATCAGGGTCTTTTCAAATGAGTCAGCTCTTCATATCAGGTGGCCAAAATATTGGAGTTTCAGCTTCAGCGTCAGTCCTTCCATTGAATATTCAGGACTGATTTCCTTTAGGATGGACTGGTTTGATCTCCTTGCAATCCAAAGGACTCTCAAGAGTCTTTTCCAACACCACAGTTCAAAAGCATTAACACTTCAGCACTCAGCTTTCTTTAGAGTCCAACTCTCACATCCATACATGACTATTGGAAAAACCATAGCTTTGATTAGATGGACTTTTGTCAGCAAAGTAATGTCTCTGCTTTTTAATATGCTGTCTAGGTTGGTCATAGCTTTTCTTCCAAGGAGCAAGTGTCTTTTAATTTCATGGCTGCAGCTACAATCTGCAGTGATTTTGGACCTCAAAAACATTAAGCCTGTCACTGTTTCCATTGTTTCCCCATCTATTTGCCATGAAGTGTTGAGACCGGATGGCATGATAATAGTTTTCTGAATGTTGAGTTTTAAGCCAACTTTTTCACTCTCCTCTTTTACTTTCATCAAGAGGCTCTTTAGTTCTTCTTCACTTTCTGCCATAAGGGTGGTGTCATTTGCATATCTGAGGTTATTGGTATTTCTCCTGGCAATCTTGATTCCAGCTTGTGCTTTATCCTGCCCAGCATTTCACATGTTGTATCATCCCCATGGTTTTGCTTTTTCCAGAATGCCATAGAATTGTAATCATACAGTATGTAGCCTTTCCAGATTGGCCTATTTCACTTCATAACATGCATTTAGTCCTGTCCAACTCTTTGTGACCCCATGGACTGTAGCCCACCAAGCTCCTCTTCCCATGGAATTTTCCAGGCAGGAATACTGGAGTGGATTGCTATTTCCTTCTCCATTATGGCTTGATAGCTCATTTCTTTTTAGCACTGAATAATATCCCATTGTGGTGATGTATCACAGTTTATTTATCCATTCACCTACTGAAGGACATCTTGGTCACTTTCAGTTTTGGCATTTATAGACAAAGCTGCTATGCAAACATCCATGTGCAAATTTTGTCATGGGCACACATTTTCAACTTCTTTGGGAATATTCTAAGGAGCACAATTGGTATGACAAGAGTAGTTTCGTTTTGTAAGAAACTGCCAACCCATCTTCCATTTTGCAGTCCCACTCGCAGGAGCTTTGAATGAGAGTTCCTGCTTTTGCTTCACTCACTTTTAATCAAGTAGGCCTTAGAAGGAACACAACAGAGCTAGACTAAACCAGGACTGCTTCTCCTCTGAACTTCACCAGCTGAGTCTCTACCTAGATAGAGCTCTGGGTGTCAGACTTGGTCATGTTTGCAGGGGAGTCCAGGAGAAAGTGTCTGATGTCCTAAGTCAGCAGTGGTGTCCTAGAGGCACCCCTGGGGATGCTGAGGGCACAGATAGTAGGTCCTTTTGTTTCATGAACTTGTTCAAATAATATTGAGTATCTACTATGTACCAGGCACCCCTGCCGGTGTATCAGTCTCTGGCCCATTCCCCACCTCCCTCCAACCTTAGTTTTTCATTGATAGAGAAATGATGCTGGTCATGGCACCATTAGAAACTACAAGAATCACCTGGGAAGCCAAGAACAGGGCAAGGTCATTACCTGCACCTCCCAGAATGCTGTAATGCTATGTTTTCACAGAGATGTTTGCCACATAGCTGTGGACAGAGAAACATGGAGACTTCAAAATCTGACCATGTGTGACGTTCTAATGTGACATTCTACAGGACAAATGGCATGTTTCCTCCAGACAAAAATAAATAAGTAGACAAATAAATAGAGATGGGAGACGCTTTTAGACTACAAGAGAATTAAGGGAGCTAACAGCTTAAAGCAATGTGTAGCCAGGAGATGTTGCTTGTGGTTCACACTCAAAGAACTACTGTATATTAATAAATGAAACAAAATTGAAAAGTGTTGCTAATCGTTGAAGCTGGGTTTGGGGTCTGTGAGATTTCCTTATACCACTCTCTCTGCATTTGTGTGCTTGAAATGGAAGGTTTTTAGACTTCTTTTAAACAGTATATTCTCTACCCTTGTTTAGAGTTGAAATACAGGTTGACAATTCAAAAATCAAATTCTTGCCAACGTCTTTCTCCACCTAAACATTCTTTGAGAAGTCGAGTAGCAACTCCATTAAAAACTGAACCAGCCCAGCCACTGGGTGCCATTTGCCTCTCCTTTTTCCCATTTGCAGAAATTCTGGCCATAAACAAAGCTTGAGAGGAAAAGAGAATAGGTGGGATGGTCCCAGCAATTCACCATGGGGGGGAAATCTGTGTCTGGATGACATAATCTGATAATAATGCATGGTCAGACCAGTTGACTGCTGAAATATTTAGTACGGTTTGGCTTTGAGTGGCAGAAATCCACCTGCCACTCAATCCTTATAACTCCTCTCATCAGGGGAAAAAAAACACACAAAAAGCAGTGATTTAAATAAGACAAATGATTTTTTCCTCTTGGGCCTCCTGAGCTGGTCAGGAGTCATTCCACTGCCTCTTCACCCAACATAGAGGAAAATGCAGATGGAACAGGAGGAACCAGAGTCTTCAACAGAAGGCTCTTGAGCCTACAAGCCACACACCAACACCTCTATCAGTGTTCATGCCATCTGCCAGGGTGGCAGATAAGGGCCTGCACACTGTCAGAGAGGGAACAGATGTCCAGGAGAGCCCAAGCTGTCTGCCTGGGGGTAGGGTGAGCATAAAATGTAATGAAAGGACCACACTTCTGTTCTTTACACTCAGGACCCACCCAAGCCCTAGGACTCAGCCTTGCAGTTAAATCTCTCACCAGGTTGCCCACAGGCTGACTCAGAAAACAATGGGACAAGAAGTGCCACATCTCCCATTAGCACAGCAGAATTTGAATTCTGGTCTCCTGAACAAAAAAAAGACATGAGAATCCCATCATCTGCTCCACTCAGCGACACAATTACTTGATCCTGGAGGCTAAGACAGACCACTTGATCTGCCTGCAGGAATATCAAACACAGGTTTACAACCTACCTTCCATCCAAATGGGTTAAGCTGGAAATTTCACAGTGATGTCAAATTTTAAACACAATCTCTAGGCATTCGGACAAAGCAAAGCTCAGCATAACCCAGACCCCGTTCCCTGCACTATTAGCTCTGAAGGGTCAATAAAACCCCAAGAGTCTGGAGAACAGGTGGCCTAAGAGCTGACTCATCATGACACTCTCCAAGGGGACCAAAGTCTCTGTTTTCACCCCTCCTTCCTTCTCCTGGCACTTTTCCCTAGGGAATGCCTCTGAGAAAAGATGTTTTCTGGGTCTTTCCCCTCTGGGTAGACGTGGAGAGTGAGGTTCAAAGACTGCCTGGGGAATGAGTGGCAAAGGCAGATTTCAAGACCAAGCCTGCCTGTGCCCCAGGGCCCCCTCCTCCCCTCTGCGCCCTCCCCCACCTCAGAGGCTGTGAGCAGGGGGAGGGGATGGAGAGGGAGGGAGGGAGGTGAGGGCAGGGCAGGGGGCCACTCTGGGAAGACTGAGCTGCCACCTCCCATGCCAGGAACCAAAAACACGAAGGCAGGTTGGGCTGGTTATTTGCACACCCATCCCTCCCTCATCAAACATCACTCAATCCCTGCTCTGTGCTCTCCATATGGGTTGCAAGGATGGAAAGAGATGTGAGCAAGGGTGGCTGGGTGGACTGATAACCCAAATTACTAGCCCTCCCAGGATCCATGTCCTTGGGTAGCCTCGTCCTCTCAAATCCGAACTGGGTCCAGGACCTGCTTTAACCAGTGGAATGTGGCAGAAGTGACAAAATGCTGGTTCCCAGGCTAAACCCCAAAAAGGCCTGGCAGCCTGAGCCACGTCATGTGTTCCTGGGCTCCTGGGTCACCCAGTAAGAAGTATGGTTCCCTGCTGAAGAGTCCCATGGTGAGGCCAGGGCTAGCATGGCAGATTTCCCCAGCCCCTGTCCACTCACCAGCTGAGCTGGGACTCTGATCTGTCTGTTGCAATCTCCAGGCCTTGGAACTGCAATGCAGCAGACCCCGAAGACCCCCTCTGCCCACCCTCCCAGCCTCCCCACCCAACTGGATTTGTGCATTTGCTTCCTCAGTCCTGGCCCACCTCATGAATCAGCTGTGCAGTCACTTTTCTGGTCCTTGACTAAGGCAACCCCGCACCCCCTGCTTTCCCAGGACAAAACAGGACTCGGATGTTCTGTTTTCAGACAAGACATTCCCGAAAGAGATGATATACTAAAGAACCACACCCTACTCAAGGAAAAATGGTAATTGAAATAAGTTGTGAACAGGTCTGCCAAACAGATATTACTTAAATACCTTTGCTGGGCTATTCTGTGCTTAGTCGCTGAGTTGTATCCGACTCTTTGAGACCCCACGAACTGTAACCCACCAGGCTCCTCTGTCCTTGGGGACTCTCCAGGCAAGCATACTGGAGTGTGTTGCCATGCCCTCCTCCAGTTAATAGGAGGGAAGATGTCCATGTTTTAGGTGGCTGAGTTTTCTTTTAAAGGTGGAGGTAAATCATATCAGATTCCCAGTCCTCGTGGACTGTTCCAAACTCCTTGAAAGACATTTTAAGAGCACTTAAGAACTTTTAAAGACACAGGTTCCCGGATCTGAGATTCTGATAAATGTGTTTGGAAACCTTTGACCTTCATTGGCTTAGTAAGATGCCATGCAGCAACTAGCTCTGTAGTTCTGTGTTGTTACTATTGTTTTTCTTGCTAACACAAAATGAGCCCCTAACTACAGCAATTATAGGAGATGTTATTTTCATCTGTAAAAAGAATGAAAAAACCTTACTGTCATTATCATTTACTCTATTTTTGTAACTAAAGTTTTCACTGAAAAAAAGTTTTGTTCTGTAGAGATACAAGTATTTGTTTTTTAAATAATTCAACCTTGACTATTGTTAAAACTGTTTCTTAATGATGAAAAAATAAAAGAGTTGAGAGCTACAGGTTTGAACAGCCAAAAAGAAAGTAATAGCCATTGTTTTTTAAAATAAAATGTGGTTTAAACTTTGCCTTAGTGATAAATAAAACCTATTAGTAATGACTTGTGGTTATTACTCATTGCTAGCCTCTGTGCTAGGTAGGAAGTATGTAATCCTCCTGATAAACTAAGAAGTTGATCTTGCTTTGCACCCACCTCACAGGGGAGACAGCAGCCACATGGGGTCACACAGGTCATTCACTGCAGTGACAGGAACCAGTGTGGGGCCAAGGAACAACCCTGTTATTACACTCTTTTAACTTCTGCTATGCTTTGAGATAGATGCAAGAAGGGAGCCGTGAGACTGTAAAGACTGTAAAGAGGAAAGCCTCTCGTGAGCTACACTGGGGACCTCCAGGGATCACTTACCCAGGAGGAGGCAGGCTACTCCCAGAAAGAAAAGTGAAAGTGAAGTCGCTCAGTCATGTCTGACTCTTTGCAACCCCATGGACTGTAGCCTACCAGGCTCCTCAGTCCATGGAATTTTCCAGGCAAGAGTACTGGAGTGGGTTGCCATTTCCTTCTCCAGGGGATCTTCCCAACCCAGGTATCCAACCTGGGTCTCCTGCACTGCAGGCAGACACTTTACCATCTGAGCCACCAGGGAATAAAGAGGCCATAAATCCAGGGAACGCTAATTGTACACAAACACTCCTCCAGCTCAATAAACGCTCACAAAACAAATACCCTTCTGTTACCAGCACCTTGATCATGAGATGAAGCATGCCCAGCTCTCCAAATGGCCCCTAGCAACCCCTTCACAACCCTTCACAGAGGGGAAATCCTCTGCACTGATTTCCAGTCCCATATTTGTTTGCCCAGTGTTTAAATTTTGGAAGTGTAACCACGCCATGTGGACCCATTTGCGTCTTCATGGGGCTTCTCCTGCTCTGTGAGATTCTCTTTGTTGCTGCATGTAGCTGCAACTCATCGTTCTCCTGAGTGGTGTTCTTTTCCATCAGAAGACAAGCTGTACTTGTATCCTACAAGTCTTGATATGACATATTTTTATTAACAGTCTATACAAAATATTTTCTAATACTTATTACATTTTTTGATCAATAGCTATATTAAAATATATTGCCTATTTCTGACCATTTAAGGATTTTTCTGGTTACCTTTCTACTATTAATTTCTAACTTATTTCATCTGTGGCCAGAAGGCATACAATGTATGATTTCAATCCTTTCTATGTGCTTAAGGCCTGTGACTGGGACTTCCCTGGTGGCTCAGACTATAAAGAATCTGCCTGCAATGTGGGAAACCCAGGTTCAATCCCTGGGTCAGGAAGATGCCTTGGAGAAGGAAATGGCAACCCACTCCAGTATTCTTGCCTGGGGAATCCCATGGATGGAGGAGGCTGGCAGGCTATAGTCCATGGGGTACCGAAGAGTGGGACACGACTGAGTGACTAACACTTTCACTTTCATTTTAGTGGCGTTAAATGAAGGAAACTGGTGGAGGGACTTACAGCAACTCTTTGTACTGTCTTTGCAGTTTTCCCACAAATCTAAAACTGTTATAAAATAAATAGCTTATTAAAAGAAGAAAGAAGAGAAAAACAAGAAGTTGCAGCAAACCACATGGCCGCCAGCCCTGCTCAGGGTGCTCCTGAGGCTTCTGTTCAGACATAGCGCTGTTTCTCCACCTGAAATCAAAACGCAAGAGCTTACAGTTGGTGAGTTCTGTCAAAGAGTCGCAAAAGCACTTGTGACTTGAACTGACATAAAGAGACTGGCTCTCAAGGACTGTATTGTATTAAAATTGAGAGTATCATGCAGTGCCTACAACTTAGGGTGATAAAATTAGAGCCAGTCTTTTTGGCTAGTGAGAGGCAACCACAGGTTTGCTCACCCAAATCTTAAAATTTAGACGTGTTGGTTTTCGAAAATGTTCTTTTATTTGTGCCTGTTGTATTTTTCATCCTCAGGTCTTCCTGCAGTTCCATGTGGGAGCAGAATCACTTTGGCCCAGTCCTGTAAAAAGGGTCCTGTTGGCAGATGGGGAAGGACAAAGTCCCAGAGCCCCACAGACAGGCCCATTGTCGTGTGTTTTCTAGCTGTTAGTTACACAGCTGCAGGGGGGTTATACTGTGTGCTGTGTGTGTGTGCTCAGTCGCTCAAACGTGTCTAACTCTTTGCGACCCTACGGACTGTAGCCCACGAGGCTCCTCTGTCCATGGGATTTCCCAGGCAAGAATATTGGAGTGGGTAGCCATTTCCTACTCCAGGGAATCTTCCCAACCCAGGGATTAAACCCATGTCTATTACATCTCTTGCATTGGCAGGAGGATTTTTTTTTTTTACCACTGCACCACCATTATTTTGAAGGCACATGTGTTTGTGTGCGGCAGTCCATCCAACAAAACTTCCAACAAACCTGAGCTTTCAACTTCCATTGTGCTTCTCACCACATCACCACAGGGAAGGGGATTTTGAAGAGTTCTGCCCAACTGTGCTAAAACCCATTTCTTAAAATAAACACCTCATTTCTCCTCCTTCAAAACCAAAAAAGAAAATTGGTGTTGACTTTCAGGGCTAAACATTGAATCTAAAAACAGGTAAATGTAAAGGGTTCTCATTCCTAGCTGGTCATGACCACCTCAAAAGCAGCAGACATGAGCCGGTAAGCTGATGAAGGGCATTCGAGGACCTCTTAGGAGAGAGAATGCAGGGCCACCGGGAACTAGGCGGACTCTGAGCTTTCACCTGAATCTTGGGAAAGACCCTCCAGCTTTAGCAATTCACAAACCATATACAACCGAACCCGTTCCAGGGAAACAGCCAGGTGGTCAGGAGAGAAGAGAGGAGGAACCAACACCCTAGGCAGCCGTTTGTCCCCAAGTCCTGCCTCTGAGAAGTTCAGGTGATGAGTAGCATTAATCCTTTCTCATGATTTCAGTGATCTTTACCAATCACCAAATCAATCATCTCACTTCACAAGAGAAAACTGCAGCCTCCCATGAAACAAAACAGCTCATCCAGAAAAAAACCCAGAGCTGGGATTGGGCCTAGGACCCCTGACTCACTCTGAGGGTTGTCAGCTAGTCACCCGCTACCAGCCACTGAGAGCCCAGATGGCTGGAAGCATCTTCAGAACCGTTAGTCTTCCCTGTTTCTGACAGAACTGCAGAATGAAATGTGTTGTTATTAAAACACGGTGAGTATATACCCCCTAAAATTGAAATCGAGGTCTTGAAGAAATATTTGTATACCCATGTTCATAGCAGAATTATTCACAATAGCCACATGGTGTCCACTGACCAGATGATATACATACAATGGAATATTATTCAGCCTTAAAAAGGAAGGAAATTCTGACACATGCTACACCATGGATGAACCTTGAGGGCACTATGCAAGTGAAATAAACCAGTCACAAAAGAGCAAATCTTACATGGTTCCACTTATATGAGGTTCCTAGAGTAGTCAAATTCATAGAGATAGAAAGTTGAATGATACCAGGTTTGGGGAGTAGGGGGCAGTTGGGAGTTGTTGTTTAATGGGGACGGAGAAAATGTTCTTAGATGAATGGTGATGATGGTTGCAGAAACTATGTAAGTGTGCCTAACCCTATTAAACTGTGATTTCTAAAATAGTCAAGATCACAATTTTATGTTATTCATATTTTGCCACAATTAAACATTTTCAAAGATGCTCAAAGAGCTGAATGTGGGCTTCATGTTTTCAACCTTATATGGATGTCATTTACCCTATTTGTGAACAGCCGGAACCACGCTGTCTGCACAGACATTGATTGACAAACTGCTCTGTATGACCAGGACTCCAGGCTGGCTTTGGGGTGCCCCCGCCCAAACCCCTCCTCAGACATTGATATGATGGGGGCGGGGGTGGGGGTGATGGTAATGGTAATGGTGGTACCAACTGGTAAAATCCAAATGGTATTCACATCTCCATTACATAAATGAGAAGACTGATGCCCAAGAATTTCACAGAATGCACCCAGAGCGAAGATTAGCAACTAAAATAGATGTGTGCATGCACAGAAGACCATCTCTTGAGGCCATTAGCCTTTCAGAAATAGTTGCTTAAATTATTTTTTATTCTGAACTTTCTCACATATTTCCCTGCCATCAACCTTGGTCTTTGTTCTTAACATACTAAGCAGCCTATATAGTTCTGATCATCCAAAGCTAGAAGACTTCCTGGAGGCTGTTTGGATCCCTGAAAAATTCTAGGGCCCTTCTAGAATAAAGGTTTGATGTGTTTTGTAAAATTCAGATATTTTCATCTGAATTGTTCCACAGACTATTCACTGCATAACAGGTGTGATGATCAGTGTCATTGACCAGGAAACCATGGTTTGGGGAGGGTTAAGGTTTTCCAACATCCTGAGTGAAGAAAGGAAGAAGGGTCCAGTGAGTGTCCTGATCTTACTCTGGATGTAAACTGATGAACAGACTGCTCTGACTAGAAGGCATCACTGAGATGAGGGCTGCTCCTCCCTGAATTGGAGAAAAGAAGCCACATTTTGGAATAGCCCCTCCAGCACAGGTTAAGGACTTGATGAGGCTGAACTTGACACTCTCAGTCACTGCTGGAGGTTCCCCTGTTAGCAGACCCTGCCCTGCTGTACGGAATCTCAGTTATTTCCACCAGGGTCTATAACAAGCTCTACACTGACTTTAAGCCTACCTTCTAATAATGACATATTGGCTTGAGGGAAGTTCCAGAGATTTCCAAATCTCTTTGCCTCCCAGGAGAAGACTCAAGATGGAAAACTGACTGATGGTATCTGGTGGAGGGAGAGATCCAGTGGATTAATTTTGCAAGTGTCACTGGTACCCAGACCCTGAGATGGCAAAGGTAGGGTATCTGACTACTTTGGCAGTAGAGAAATGTCTTTTCTAAGTTTCAAATTGATCATGTTTTTAAAGTGTTTTTACTTTAATCTTAAACACACAGACAAGATTTAGAACTTCTACCATCAGCAAAAGAGGAAATCCCAATGGGAGTGTATAAATTCCCCGAATGTTCTTACCAGAAATGCTCTGGAGTCCTTATTCCAACTATAACATTTACTTTACTGCACTGTTTCTTTGAATGGATCAGAAGATGAAGATGATGATGATGATCTAAAAGAAGCAAAATCTAGGGATTCCCTGAAACCTAGTTGTTTTATTAGAACAAAAAGTTCTTTTTATACTGGCTTAATAGTGCTTGGTGCTTTTAGAAACTTAGTCCCCCATGAAACACCCAGGCAAGAGTCTCATTCAGCTCTTTGGGGTAGAGTCTGAGTTTCTGTGTATCAGCACAGCTCCCAGACAATGCCTGTGCCGACAGTCTGTAAACTGTGCTTTGAGTAGCAAACTTAAAGATGTTTAATTCTCCAACGTTGACCATGAAAGGTGGCCTCAGATCATCCAGGTCCACCCAGATGTACTGATCAGAGTTGGTGTTGCAACAGCATCCTCAAGTGATTTGGGGGAACCACCCAAGAGATCCCAAATTAGTGGGCATGGGGAGGCTCTGGGAATCTATGCATTTACCAATCTCCAGAAATGAGTCACACACAAGCAGAAGGAAGATGGATGTGGGATGCAGGAAAACAGAGCACTGGGTTCTAGAGTTATATGACCACAGATCCTCTCTGCCCCAAATAGGTCCAGTGTATGTGTTTGCTAAGACTGCTGTAACAGAGCACCAGAGACTGTGACTTAGACAACAGAAAATCATCACCTCGCAGTTCCAAACGCTGGAAAGTCCAGGATGAAGGTGTCTGTAGGAATGATTCCTTCTGAGGCTGTGGGAGAGAATTTGTCCCAGGCCTCTCTCCTTGGCTTGAAGGTGATTTTCTTTACTTCACATGTGTCCCCTGTGTGCATGTCTCTGTGTCCAAATTACCCTCTTCTATAAGGCTGCAAGGACTTCCCAAGCAGCACTCATGGTAAATAACCCACCTGCCTATGCGGAAGACATAAGAGATGTGCATTCAATCCCTGGATCTGGAAGATCCCCAGAGGAAGGCATGGCAACCCACTCTAGTATTCTTTCCTAGAGAATCCTAAGGACAGAGAAGCCTGGCAGGCTGCAGTCCACAGGGTCACACAGAGTCAGACACAACTGAAGTGATAGCACATAAAGTTGCAAAGAGTTGGACATGAGTGACTGAATAGACACATAGACACACACCCACAAGGACGCTGGTCATACTGACTTAGGGCCTCCACAGTGACTTCATTTTAACTTAATTACTTCTGCGAAGATCATATCTCCGGATAATGTCACACTCTGAAGTACTGGAAGTTAGAACTTCAGCATATGATTTTTTTTTTAATTTATTTATTTATTTTTTCAGTGGGTTTTGTCATACATTGACATGAATCAGCAATAGATTTACACGTATTCCCCATCCCGATCCCCCCTCCCACCTCCCTCTCCACCCGATTCCTCTGGGTCTTCCCAGTGCACCAGGTCCGAGCACTTGTCTCATGCATCCCACCTGGGCTGGTGACCTGTTTCACCATAGATAATATACATGCTGTTCTTTCGCAACATCCCACCCTCACCTTCTCCCACAGAGTCCAAAAGTCTGTTCTGTACATCTGTGTCTCTTTTTCTGTTTTGCATATAGGGTTGTCGTTACCATCTTTCTAAATTCCATATATATGTGTTAGTATGCTGTAATGTTCTTTATCTTTCTGGCTTACTTCACTCTGTATAATGGGCTCCAGTTTCATCCATCTCATTAGAACTGGTTCAAATGAATTCTTTTTAATGGCTGAGTAATATTCCATGGTGTATATGTACCACAGCTTCCTTATCCATTCATCTGCTGATGGGCATCTAGGTTGCAGCATGATTTTTTAAAATTAATTTTTATTGGAGTATAGTTGCTTTACAATGTTGAGTTAGTTTCTAGTGTATAGCAAAAAAGGATATACATATATCCTCTCCCTTTTGAACTTCCTTCCTATTCAGCTCATCACACTGCATTAAGTAGAGTTCTCTGTGCTATGCAGTAGGTTCATATTACAATGTTAGTAGCTCAGTCATGTTTGACTCTTTGCAAACCCATGGACTGTAGCCAGCCAGGCTCCTCTATCCATGGGATTTCCCAGGCAAGAATACTGGAGTGGATCACCATTTTCTTCTCCAGGAGATCTTCCTGACCCAGGGATCGAACTCAGGTCTCTTGCATTGCAAGCAGATTCTTTACCATCTGAGCTACCAGGAAAGTTCATATCAGTTATCTATTTTATACATGGAATCAGTAGTGTATGAATTTTTGAGTGGGAGGGACACAATTCAGCCCACAAGACTCAGAAAGGTGGGATCAGGGGCAGCCCATTGACACTGCACAATAGAAAGACTAGAAACCTTTGGATTGGATCTGCCCCTTGGGTACAACCAGACTCCTCCTTTCTTCAGTGTTGCAGTGGAACAAATGAACCACGAGTGTGAAACTTTAATGTTGTGGCAAACACAAGGCCTGAGCCTTGATCTTTGAGGTTTACTTGCAATTTCCTGGCCACGAGCTCTGCTGGTTCATCACACATGAAAAAGCAAAAAGCTTGTTTTCATCTTCAGAGACACTGGAGTTCATTGACTGCACCATCTTCACTCCTTTTCATCAGTCTCTGATCTGTTTCACCACCTTTCACCTGGGAAAACTGAACATTAAAATCTCAGTCTTAGTTGTCTCACTTGAACCCCATCTATGAAACTAATAATATAGGTTTTTTTCATCCTTTTACCTAACATCATAAAGTAAAGCTCTCTGAGAATCTCCAACTTTATTTGTACCAATAGAAGAGCTGAAAACTAACATTTGATTTTAAGTGAACATGGTTTGACACAGCTCATTTGACTCTGTATGTTCCTCCTCATTGGATTATGAATACTGATATATTGTGGCATGGTGACAAGATTTCAGGCTGTTAGGAAGTGTGGGGCCCCCAGTTTAGAGGGGCCATCCACACAGCATCACTCACTGGTGACCAGAGCTGCCACATGTGGGGACTGGAGCAGTTTGGACTTGCATTCCTTTGTCTGCATGGTGACTTTCACCCTCACCGAAGTCACCCCAACTTCAAAGCACAGAGGATGAGAAAGGCCATTTCACTGACAGGATTCTGATCGATTCAGCCAACTTTCCTCTGCCTGTATCCAGGTGCTTTTAAACTTCACTATGGCTTCAACCCTCACACCGAGTTTCTGAGCGGGCATGCATTTTTATACTCTCCCTTGCATTGATACAGTTCACTCCTTTCTAATAATCTCTCTACTGTTTGCAGAGAACAGATTTCTTCACCCTCAGGGATGTCAGCATAACCCTGCATCACTGAAGCTGGACATTCCCCATTAATCATGAACAAAGGCCAGGCTGCACCTCTCCACGTGTGTTTTCCTTGCTGCTCTGGTTACTGAGCCTGAGGAATTAACCACGTGTGCCCTCATTTATCACCTGGTGGGATGCTGACTCGAGTGCCATGGCCTCCCTGTGCTTACAGTGTGGGGAGAAGCTGGTGGGTGGTCGATAAAGCCACCCTCCAAGTGCACAATGTCACAGACCCATGTGACAATCAGACCAATCAAACTGGGGAGTACTGTGATTACAGGGTCTTTGAAGAGTAGGGACCTCTTGTAGGATCCAGATTCAGTCAGGCCACCGCCTACTTGAAAAATGCTACAGAGACTGAAGCACCCACTGGGAGCCCCCACAATGACTGTCCACGTGGGCCACTCACATTGTTCTGCCAATAGGCTGCACAGAAAGCAAGCCATGACCAGAAGCCACTTGGCTCATTCACCATGAAATGAACAACTATCAAAAAGCCTAGGAATCGGCACATCACATGCTTTCTCTGGAGAGAACAGTAATGGCACTTGCCAAGGACAGGCTACAGGAGCCCCAGAGACAAGGGGTGAGCCAGAGCCTGCCCTCTGATCTGGCACTAACTACCACCCATAGTTTTTTTTTGTTTTTCTTTTGCAGAGATCCCTCAAAGTTGTGTCACATACATTGATAGCCTGGTGTTGTTGTTCAGTCATTCAGTTGTGTCCGACTCTTTACGACCCCATGGCCTGCAGCACACCAGACTTTCCTGTCCTTCAGTATCTCCCAGAGTTTGCTCACACTCATGTCTATTGAATAAATGATGCCATCCAACCATCCCATCCTCTGTCATCTCATTCTCCTGCCTTCAATCTTTCCCAGCATCAGGGTCTTTTCCAATAAGTCAGCATCAGGTAGCCAGCATATTGGAGCTTCAGCTTCAGTTATCAGTTTTTCCACCGAATATTCAGGGTTGATTTCCTTTAGGATTGACTGGTCTGATTTCCTTTTTCTCCAAGGGACTCTCAAGAGTTTTCTCCAGCATCAAAGTTCAAAAGCATCAATTCTTCAGTGCTCGGCCTTCCTTATGGTCCAACTCTCACATCCGTATGACATGAAATGTCAAAATTCTCACATCTCACATGGCCACTGGAAAAACCATAGCCTGGTAAAACCATTTAAAAGGCTGACATTGGTTACTTGGTGGATGTGTGGGCTTCCATTTGGTTCAGGAAGCAAGAACTAGAAGGGTCAACAAGAGCCACAAGAGCCCCTGGTCAGGCTCCGAGAGCCCAAGTCCAGCAGTCTTGGATAAATGGCTCCAGCAGCATCCTCCACACCCCTTCCTGACCCAAATAACCAGCAGTCTCCTTCAAATAGTGGAGGAAAACCATATTCAGGGCTCCATCATCTCAGTTTTTATTTTTATTTCAGGTTTAAGCCAATTCTTGTCAAGGTCAATAGCATCTTGGTTAATAGAATCTCTTAAAACACTTAGGTAACCTCAAGATGCCTTTGGCAAAATACACTTTAGAAACATTTTCAATGGGATTTGACAAGGACAGTTGAGCCGTGTGTTCTGTGGGAGGGCAGTCTGTCCCTCGAGCATCCTTTGAGGCAGGAATAGAAAGGTGGCTTCAGTGACTCAGGTAAGGGATTCATTCTGAGAAGCTAAATGAACTCTAGCCCTTTCTCCATCTGTATCCCAAATCTAATATCCTCATTCTTTTGTTAGAAAGGTAAGCCAAATAACTAGATCAATCCCCATCTCATGTCATTTCTATGAAGGCCAGATAGTTTCTTTAGCAAATTCCATCTTTCATAACTCCCTGTCTGTCCCACACAAATGTCCGGGCACATGGGCCACCCCATGCTGGCTTCCTCCCCATTTCCACTGCACCTGGCAGATCAGCTCTTTCTTGAGGAGGCAGGTGAATCATGTTGGGGAGCAGAAGAAGGTATTCCTTCAGCAGAAACTCACCAGCATCATGAACCCCACCTGCTGCCCCTCGCACCCCGCTGGGCCACTCTGCCAAAGCGCTATGGCCTCCTAGCAAAAGTATTATTCCTGGAGACATCTGAAATCAATCTCAAGCCTTTTCCCAGAGTCTTCTCTCAGGTAGGAGGAAAGACCCTGCTGGGGACAGTGCAAAAGTAGGCTAAACTCCAGGAACCAGACAACTGCCTATGCCAGCATCCCCCGAGAGGGGAACAGCCTTCACTGGCCCTGGGTCTACTTCCTGTCAAGCAGGAGGCACTGGAACAAGAGTTTCAGAGGCGCATTTTGTTCTTATTCCCAACAAATACTGATCCAATATGCAGAGGTTAAGCCCATAGCAGCTGTGGACTACTAAAACTGCAAATTTCATAAACTCATCCTCAGAAAAAAAAAAAAAATCAAGTGGGCCAGGACAGTATAAACTGCTGATTCAGAATTTATTTGAATCAGGTGTATTTTTGGAAGGAAAACTGATTGTAGAGGGTAGATTTGGGCTATGCAGAGGGTGTATATAGAGGGTATATATAGAAGGTGTGTGTGGAGGGTGTTACAAGCTATAGTTTAGGATGAAGAAGAATCTACTAAAGCAAATTTCAGATCAGGATTTGGTGTGAGAAAGGACACAGAATAAATGTTTTCAGTGATTCTACCGAAACTAACACAATCATTTAAGGTCTTCATAAACACCAAACAACTCACATAAAAACTTTTCCAAATTAATTACAAGGAACCTTTAAAAGGCAGTGGGGAGATTTTTACTGGAGCACAATGAGAAATGCTTTGAGGGCATCTGATTTTCCTCACACCTATTAAAATTTTTAAATGCACTGGGCTCCCAGCAGGTTACCTTCACTCCAAAATGCTTCAGATGCTATAAATCCTCAATTAGCTCTTAGGGAGGGGTTGTGCTGTGGCTCTTAAAAACCAGTCTCCCTTAATTTGAAGGGGTTAATGTAGAAAGAAAATGTAAGGAGGACAGGGAGAGAGGTGAGAGAGACTCTTTTATAAAGTTCCTGGCAGAGAATCTAGTTTAAACATAAGTTGTTCGGCTCAGGAAAAGAATTATAACTTGAAAATGGAACCTGTGAAAGAAGAGAGAGCCCCACGATCCACACCCCCACAACCCCACCCCCATTTGTCCCACGTGAGCCCCAGCCCTTGCCAGGAAAACAAAGCAGAGAGGATACGGATGTCGCTGCTGAGGGTAGGTTACAATACTTCATGTCTTTGTCATGCTTCGTATGTAAGAGAGAGACTCGCTATCCTCGAAGAAGTAAACGGTCTTGTGAACTGTTTAAGGATAGGTCAGACACTCAGACGGTCTCTAAAAACTGAGCCAAGAAGAGCTAAAATGTGCCAGCAGTCACAGGAGCTCTGCAGGAGACCCCAAGCTTCAGAGGGAAAGGCAGCCTGAGTGCTCTCTGAAAGCAGCCATGTAAGCCCTAAGCAGAAAACTCAGCCAAGCCATGCCCTGATTCCTGACTCATGGGTTCTGTGAGATAATAGGTTGGTTTTTGGTTTTCAAAACCGCTTTACTGCAATCATTTCACATACATACAATTCATCCATAAAGGTGTATAGTTCATCCATAAATGTGTATTGTAATGTATTCACAGCATTAAGCAGTCATCAACACTAGCTAATTCTAGCACATTTTGAACCCTCCCCAAAGAACTATCATGGGACTTCCCTGGGGGCTCAGATGGTAAAGCCTATGCCTGCAGTGCAGGAGACTCGGGTTTGATCCCTAGATTGGGAAGATCCCCTGAAGAAGGGAATGGCAACCCACTCCAGTATCTTTGCCTGGGAGAATTCCATGGACAGAGGAACCTAGAGAGCTACAGTCCATGTGGTTGTGCAAAGAGTCAGACACGACTGAGCGACTAAGACACTCTCTCTTTCTCTCCCGTTAGTTGTCACTCCATACACCCTCTCCGACTCCTGCTCAGCTCTATGTAACCACTAATCTAGTTTCTGTCTCTATGAATATGTTGATTCTGGACAGTTTCATATAAATGGAATCATATAATATGAGGTCTTTAGTGACTGGATACATTCACTTATATATCATATATAGGATTCATCTATGTAATTAATGTGTATTATTACTGTATTCATTTTTATATGGTTGAATAGTATTACATTGTATAGACATATCATATTTTATTTACTCATTCATAAGTTGGTGGACATTTGGGTTGTCTCTACTTTTTGGTTATTGTGAAGAATATGCTATAAATAATTGTGTACATGTTTTTGTGTGGATATATATTTTGATCCTTTTAACCACATATTTCAGTTCAGTTCAGTTGCTCTCTCGTGTCCGACTCTTTGCATATTTAGGGGTGGAATTTTTGAATCCCATGGTCATTCTAGATTTACCATTTGAGGAACTGCCAGGATGCTTTCCAACTGCCCCATTTTACGTTCCCAACAGTAAGGATGAATTTTCCAGCTTCTCCACATTCTAGTCAGCAATGTTGTATCTGTTAACCCAATTCTAGTGCATGTGGGGTTTCCCAGGTGGTGCTCGTGGTAAAGAACCTGCCTGCCACTGTTGGAGACATAAGAGACTCAGGTTTGATTCCTGGGTAGGGAGGATCTCCTGCAGAAGGGCATGGCAACCCACTCCAGTATTCTTGCCTGAAAAATCCCATGGACGGAGGAGCGTGGTAGACTACAGTCCATGGGGTCACAAAGAGTCGGACACGACTGAGAGATTTCACTTTCTATACTTATATTACTGCAGCATTGTAGTAAGTTTTGAAGTTGAGATGTATGAGTCTTCCAACTTTATTCTTTATTTTCAAGATTCTTTTGGCTATTCTGGGTCTCTTGCATTTCAATATGAATTAAAGCATGTCAATTTCTGCTAAAACACCAGATGGGATTTTAATTCACATTGAATGTGTAAATCATTTGGAGGGGTATCACAATCTTAATAGTATCAGCTCATAACCATGAAAGCAGTGTCTTTACATTTATTTAGCTCTACTTTAATTAATTTCAACAATGTTTTATACTTTTCCATGTAAAAGTTTTGCATTTTGCTAAATTTATTCCCAGGCATCTTTTTGATCCTGTTGAAAAGTGAATTATTTCCTTTAAATCTGTTTTCAAAATGTTCATGACCAGTGTATAGAAATACAATTGCCTTTGCATACTGATCTTATCTTTGAAGGAAAACTTTCAGCTTATCATCACTAAGATGATGTTAGTTATGAGGTTTTCATAAATGTCCTTTATGAGGTTTAAGTTCCTTTCTACTTTTGTTTGTTGGGTGGTTTCATTATGAAAGGGTTTTGGCATTTTGTCATGTGATTTTTCTGCCTCTGTTAATATGATCATCTTTTACTTTTATTTCATCAAATTTTGCATTCACTTCAGTTCAGTCACTCAGTCATATCTGAGTGTTTGCGACTGCATAGCCTACAGCACGCCAGACTTTCCTGTCCATCACCAACTCTTGGAGCTTGCTCAAACTCACGTCCATTGAATCAGTGATGCCATCCAACCATCTCATCCTCTGTCGTCCCCTTCTCCTCCTGCCTTCACTCTTTCCCAACATCAGGGTCTTTCAAATGAGTCCATTCTTTGCATCAGGTGGCCGAAGTATTGGAGTTTCAGTGTCAGCATCAGTCCTTCCAATGAATATTCAGGACTGATTTCCTTTAGGATGGACTGGTTGGATCTCCTTGCAGTCCAAGGGACTCTCAAGAGTCTTCTCCAACACCACAGTTCAAAAGCATCAGTTCTTTGGTGCTCAACTTTCTTTGTAGTCCAACTCTCACATCCATACATGACTACTGGAAAAACCATAGCTTTTACTAGACAGACCTTGGTTGGCAAAGTAATGTCTCTGCTTTTTGACTGCACTGGGTCTTTGTTGCAGCACGAAGGCTCAGTTGCCCTGCAGGGTGTGGGATCTTAGTTCCCCGAATAGGGATCGAACCCACATCCCTTGTATTGGAAGGCAAATTCTTAACCACTGGACCACCAGGGAAATCCTGTCTGTTTTTTAATATGATATCTAGGTTGGTCATAACTTTTCTTCCAAGAAGAAAGTGTCTTTTAATTTCATGGCTGCAGTTACCATCTGCAGTGATTTTGGAGCCCAGGAAAATGAAGTCTGTCACTGTTTCCACTGTTTCCCCATCTATTTGCTGTGAAGTGATGGGACCAGATGCCATGAACTTAGTTTTTTGAATGTTGAGTTTTAAGCCAGGTTTTTCACTTTCCTCTTTCACTTTCATCAAGAGGCTCTTCAGTTCCTCTTTGCTTTCTGCCATAAGTGTGGTGTCATTTGCATATCTAAGGTTATTGATATTTCTCCTAGCAATCTTGATTCCAGCTTGTGCTTCATCCAGCCTGGCATTTCGCATGATGTACTCTGCATATAAGTTAAATAAGCAGGATGACATATATGTGTACCACATCTTCTTTATCCGTTCATCACTGATGGACACTTAGTTTGCTTCTGTATTATGGCCATTGTAAATAATGCTGCATGAACAGAGGGATGCAAATATCCTTTTGAATTAGTGTTTTCATGTTCTTCAGATAAATTCCAAGAAGTAGAAATGCTGGCTCATATGATAATTCTACTTTTTCCTCCATACTGTTTTCCATAGTGACTGCACAATTTACATTCCTATCAGTAACACAAGAGGTTTCACTTTTGTGCACATTACACTTGTTAATTGTTGTCTTTTTGATAATAGCCATTCTGACAGGTGTGAGACGACATCTCTTTGTGGTTTCGGTTTGCATTTCCATCATGGTTAGTAGTGTTATCTTTTCATCTTTCTATTGGCTATATTTACATCATTAGAAAAAGGTCTGTTCAGTTCCTCTGCCCATTTTTAAATGGAATTGTTTAGTTTTTTGATATTGAATTATGTGAGTTCTTTATATATTTTTAATATTAATCTCTTATTGTATATGTCATTTGCCAATACCTTCTCTCATTCAAGTAGGTTGTCTTCAGGGCTCTCTGTTTGCCTCCACCCAGCAACTCAGGGGTGTTGATAACACCACAGCCTAACTTCTGAGCCTGAAGCACCTCTACTTAGAGCAAACGAGCCCCAACTTATGACCAAGAAAAACTATTCAGTATGTGTTCAATTTGAGAGATTAAATGCAGATGTGACTTTAACAGTTAAATTTAAAGAGTATTTAGTAACTAGGATTTGTTTTTCTTTTAATCATCCTGCTTGAGGTTATTGGTAAGTTATAACTGCCCATGCCACAGGATCACAAAGAATCGGACATGACTGAGTGACTGAACGAAACTGAATTAGATTTACTAAATTTCTATGTCTTATTTTAGGAAAAGGGGTTCCATCTATATAAGTTAGATTCACTTTGGCTTCTTTTAATTGTCCACCCATTAGGAAAGATTCATGCAGACTCATTTCAGGAACCATCATATGCCAGTTGGGAGGTGCATGTGTTGTAGCCACTCATACTAGGGAAAAGTCATTAACTTACATCTGGAGAAGTGGTGTGAGTCTAGACCTTCAGGTGAAGCAGGCATCATGTAGGATGGAAATAAAGCAAACTTGAGGCTGGACAAGGCACAGAATCACATTAGTTGCTTCTCCCCTTCTTGGGAGGGCCATGGGCAGAAAGGCACCCACAAGTGAGGCTGGGTGAGGCTTTGCAAAGGAAGTTCATTACAGGAGTATCAGTACCTGTGACAATTCAGAGCATGTTAGCCATCAGACAGTAGATGAGTGTAACTTAAATGATCATACAACCATGTCACAGAGAACAGCTATTGAAAACCCTGTGTTTTTTTTTTTTTTTTCAATTATTTTTATTAGTTGGAGGCTAATTACTTCACAACATTTCAGTGGGTTTTGTCATACATTGATATGAATCAGCCATGGAGTTACATGTATTCCCCATCCCGATCCCCCCTCCCACCTCTCCCCGCCCCCCGACCCGATTCCCCTGGGTCCTCCCAGTGCACCTGGCCCGAGCACCTGTCTCATGCATCCCACCTGGGCCGGTGATCTGTTTCACCATAGATAATATACATGCTGTTCTCTCGAAACATCCCACCCTCGCCTTCTCCCACAGAGTCCAAAAGTCTGTTCTGTACATCTGTGTCTCTTTTTCTGTTTTGCATATAGGGTTATCGTTACCATCTTTCTAAATTCCATATATATGTGTTAGTATGCTGTAATGATCTTTATCTTTCTGGCTTACTTTACTCTGTATAATGGGCTCCAGTTTCATCCATCTCATTGGAACTGATTCAAATGAATTCTTTTTAACGATTGAGTAATATTCCATGGTGTATATGTACCACAGCTTCCTTATCCATTCATCTGCTGATGGGCATCTAGGTTGCTTCCATGTCCTGGCTATTATAAACAGTGCTGCGATGAACATTGGGGTGCACATGTCTCTTTCAGATCTGGTTTCCTCGGTGTGTATGCCCAAGAGTGGTATTGCTGGGTCATATGGCAGTTCTATTTCCAGGTTTTTAAGAAATCTCCACACTGTTCTCCATAGTGGCTGTACTAGTTTGCATTCCCACCAACAGTGTAAGAGGGTTCCCTTTTCTCCACACCCTCTCCAGCATTTATTGCTTGTAGACTTTTGGATAGCAGCCATCCTGACTGGTGTGTAATGGTACCTCATTGTGGTTTTGATTTGCATTTCTCTGATAATGAGTGATGTTGAGCATCTTTTCATGTGTTTGTTAGCCATCTGTATGTCTTCTTTGGAGAAATGTCTGTTTAGTTCTTTGGCCCATTTTTTGATTGGGTCGTTTATTTTTCTGGAATTGAGCTTCAGGAGTTGCTTGTATATTTTTGAGATTAATCCTTTGTCTGTTGCTTCATTTTCTATTATTTCCTCCCAATCTGAGGGCTGTCTTTTCACCTTACTTATAGTTTCCTTTGTAATGCAAAAGATTTTAAGTTTCATTAGGTCCCATTTGTTTATTTTTGCTTTTATTTCCAATATTCTGGGAGGTGGGTCATAGAGGATCCTGCTGTGATTCATGTCAGAGAGTGTTTTGCCTATGTTCTCCTCTAGGAGTTTTATAGTTTCTGGTCTTACATTTAGATCTTTAATCCATTTTGAGTTTATTTTTGTGTATGGTGTTAGAAAGTGTTCTAGTTTCATTCTTTTACAAGTGGTTGACCAGTTTTCCCAGGACCACTTGTTGAAGAGGTTGTCTTTTTTCCATTGTATATCCTTGCCTCCTTTGTTAAAGATAAGGTGTCCATAGGTTCGTGAATTTATCTCTGGGCTTTCTATTCTGTTCCATTGGTCTATATTTCTGTCTTTGTGCCAGTACCACACTGTCTTGATGACTGTGGCTTTGTAGTAGAGTCTGAAGTCAGGCAGGTTGATTCCTCCAGTTCCATTCTTCTTTCTCAAGATTACTTTGGCTATTCGAGGTTTTTTGTATTTCCATACAAATTGTGAAATTCTTTGGTCTAGTTCTGTGAAGAATACCGTTGGTAGCTTGATAGGGATTGCATTGAATCTATAGATTGCTTTGGGTAGAATAGCCATTTTGACAATATTGATTCTTCCAATCCATGAACACGGTATGTTTCTCCATCTGTTTGTGTCCTCTTTGATTTCTTTCATCAGTGTTTTATAGTTTTCTATGTATAGGTCTTTTGTTTCTTTAGGTAGATGTACTCCTAAGTATTTTATTCTTTTTGTTGCAATGGTGAATGGTATTGTTTCCTTAATTTCTCTTTCTGTTTTTTCATTGTTAGTATATAGGAATGCAAGGGATTTCTGTGTGTTAATTTTATATCCTGCAACTTTACTATATTCATTGATTAGCTCTAGTAATTTTCTGGTAGAGTCTTTAGGGTTTTCTATGTAGAGGATCATGTCATCTGCAAACAGCGAGAGTTTCACTTCTTCTTTTCCTATCTGGATTCCTTTTACTTCTTTTTCTGCTCTGATTGCTGTGGCCAAAACTTCCAACACTATGTTGAATAGTAGTGGTGAGAGTGGGCACCCTTGTCTTGTTCCTGAGTTCAGGGGAAATGCTTTCAATTTTTCACCATTGAGGGTAATGCTTGCTATGGGTTTGTCATTTATGGCTTTTATTATGTTGAGGTATGTTCCTTCTATTCCTGCTTCCTGGAGAGTTTTAATCATAAATGAGTGTTGAATTTTGTCAAAGGCGTTCTCTGCATCTCTTGAGATAATCATATGGTTTTTATCTTTCAATTTGTTAATGTGGTGTATTATGTTGATTGATTTGCGGATATTAAAGAATCCTTGCATTCTTGGGATAAAGCCCACTTGGTCATGATGTATGATCTTTTTAATATGTTGTTGGATTCTGTTTGCTAGAATTTTGTTAAGGATTTTTGCATCTATGTTCATCAGTGATATTGGCCTGTAGTTTTCTTTTTTTGTGGCATCTTTGTCTGATTTTGGAATTAGGGTGATGGTGGCCTCATAGAATGAGTTTGGAAGTTTACCTTCTTCTGCAATTTTCTGGAAGACTTTGAGTAAGATAGGTGTTAGCTCTTCTCTAAATTTTTGATAGAATTCAGCTGTGAAGCCATCAGGTCCTGGGCTTTTGTTTGCTGGCAGATTTCTGATTACGGGAAAACTCTGTTTTTGATACTTTGTGGTTTAAGGAAAAATATCAGCTGTTTTAACAAGTAGCATAGAGACTTTATGTCACACAACATTAATTTGTAGTGTACAATACATGATAGCTCCCTAGAGATTTCATACCCATGTGTTGTATGTACATACAAATACACAGTATATAGTACCTTCCAGTACATAGCACACACACATACATACACACACATCATATATATGTGCTGTGTGTGTATGTATGTGTGTGTGTATATATATTTAGTGGTCCTACTGTGTGCCCTGTCATTCACAGTACTAAGTGCTTGAGAAACATTATCTCATTTATTCCTTGTGTTGACCTATGTGGACTCCTAAGAAAACTCCTGGAGGAAATCCTCCAACCAAAGGATGCTGACATGAGAAGCATGATGAGTGCATAGAAGAGCCAACAGGCATGCAAGGATAGTGTGATGGATCTGAGTCACGTGGACAGTGAAGGTGGTGATGTGGCTGAGTGTGGGCAGGCAGGCATTGTGGATGACTTAAAACAAAGAGACATATGAAATTTTAAAACTGAATGATGACCTAGAACTAAAAGTCCCAAATTCTTTTCTGGAGGGTGGGCCTTAGGGTGAAGTGAGGAGGGAGATGAAGTAAGGAGAAACTTATTGTTTTTACCGTTATTAAAAAGATGTAATTATGAATGTTGAAAATAGAATGTTTATTGTTAATATAATCCCAACATGAGTCAAATAAAACTGAATATGCTATTATCACCTACTTTTGTACACATATTATTTCAGATCAGGGCATTCAGTGATCTTCAAATATTTACTACTGTAGAGTTTTCCCTGGAAAATAATGATATCAGAAAGGGTGGCAACCTGCAGGACACCATCCTTAAAATTCTCCAAACAGGAAAATTGGAAAAGAATGTCAGCCCTAAATGCATGGCTGGCTGAAGGGGAACACCTTTCTAAATCAGAGAGTTATATAACCAGAATCCCACAATAACTGTAAGTCTCCTTCAATGGTTCAAGGGTCAGACATCTCTTCTTAACTGGTCCTGCAAGCGATGGGTCATGAACCTTCTTCTCCTGCTTTTAATGCCTGGGAGCACCCCCTTTGGACTTCCCCAATAGCTCAGTGGTAAAGAATTCATCTGCAATGCAGGAGACACAAGAGATGTGGGTTAGATCCCTGGATCTGGAAGATCCCCTGGAGGAGGGCCTGGCTACTCACTCCAGTATTCTTGCCTGGAGAATCCCATGACAGAGGGGTCTGGCAGGCTACAGTTTGTGGGGTCACAAGGAGTTGGACATGACTGAGGTGACTGAGCACAAACACACCCTTTTAGAGGAGGCTGTGGGCAGGAATGGGCGCTTCTCACTTTTTTCTTCTTTATGTAAAACCAAATGGAAGGAGGAGGGCAGGAGGGAATTGGGGCATCTTGACAGAGGTGTGAGCACAGGGTCAGTAAGGACTTCTCATTCATCTAATTATTCATGAGATGAGACATCCAGGAGCAAAGAGTCAGGAGAGAAGATGAGATGAAGGATGACTGATTTGAAACATCAAATGGAAACAGGCTTTGAGCCTGGAGGAAAAGGGGGATGTAAAGTCAAAGGTGGGTGCAGCATTCCTTGAGTAAGGGATTCAGAGAAAGAAGACAAGGATGTGCCAATGCAGGTAGTACAGAGGCAGTGCAGTGTCTCCCCCTCCTGAGAGAGGCACAGGTGGGACGTCTGGTGTGGGGAGAGGTGATGCTCAAACAGCATGGGTGAGGACCGAGACAAGGGATGGGACATACAGCCATCAACTCTGAAAGCCGGGCTGCAGTGAGAGTCTGTAAAGCTGGGTTAATATCCATCTGTAGGATGAAGGCTTGGGGAGTGAGAAGGCAGGTGGCTGGCAGGATTCAAACTGGGACACTAGCAGGACAGCTGCAGCAGGTGGACAAGAAGGCAAAGAATTTGAGATAGAAGGTAAATAATAATAAGAGGTAAAATAATGTGCAAAAAGAGCTGGGTTGTGAGGGAAGACAGTAAAACCTTGGGCAGGGGGTCAAAGGACTCAAAAACTCCAGAAAGTCAGGGCACCCCTCACAGATGGAGAGAAGAGAGGGCTGTGGTTATGCTCAGAAAGCTGGAAGTGGAAGCCTTCAGACAATCACAAGATGACTATAAGGCATGGGTGCAAAGTGAGGTATGTAAAGATTGTTGGAACACTGGCACTGTAGTGATCCAAGTTGCTGGCAGGAGTGTCCCTGACTGCTGGGAGAATTTTGTTTACCATGGAGTTTATTGTCTAAATGTTACTGAATCACACTGGGGTCTGCTGGGCTGCACACAGTAGAGCCAATCTATTAACACCAAGGTATGGAAAAGGAAAGTGCAATGTTTACTGCAGGACACCAAGCAAGGAGTCCAGGTAGCTATTGCTTAAAAGACCGAGACTCCTTGAAGGCTTTCCCGGGAAGGTTTTTAAGCATAGGGTTAGGGAGGAGAGTTGTGGGGTGTGTGGTCATTTTGTGAACATTCTTTTGATCGGTTTGTGGTGAGGTAATCAGGAATCAACATTATCAACCTTCTGGTTCCAACCAGTCCGTTATATGAGATTGTGGGAAACGTATCGTTACCTTCTCTCACCTGGTGAGGGTTTCAGTATCTGCAAAACAGTTCAAAGAATATGTCTCAGAATAATATCTTAGCCCTTGAGGATGAACTAAAGGTCCTTAACTTTTTTTAATGGCTATGCTATTATTATTTTGTTTTACTTGACCATTTTCCTTTCTTTCTTCACTTTCTCACTGCTCTGATTAAATTTACACCTTGGAACTAGGGGAAGGCCTAGGAGGCTGTTTTTCTACAGACAAGAGGCTGGCAGAAGGTATGGTGGGTGGGTCTGTTCTAGGTAAGTCCCGTAGAGTTCTTCTCAGTTACATAAAGGGCTATACAAAAACAAGATGTAGACCATCAATCTGGTTGTTTTTTGTTGTTGTTGTTGTTAATAATTTATCCCCATAGATTTAGGAAATATTATCAAGAATGAGATTTAAA
Source organism: Cervus elaphus (assembly GCF_910594005.1). Lineage (NCBI taxonomy): Eukaryota > Metazoa > Chordata > Mammalia > Artiodactyla > Cervidae > Cervus > Cervus elaphus. The sequence continues at coordinate 22,252,414 of NC_057830.1, forward strand.
AGAAACCCCACATCCTATATTCAGATTTTTTGGTGTCATCACAGAGCTTCTAGATCAGTCCCTACCTGAACCCCACCCATATTGTTTCAGGCATGTGATTTGGGTCCTCTGTTATTTGTAGCTGAAAGCACCCCAACAGATGCAGTTTGTGTAAGAGTTATTTCTTCATTTGCAATTATTTTTCCCTTCCCTTATACTAACTCAACTAGATTAATTCTTCTGGCCAAAATTAACAGTGAATTGCTCTTCAAAGAATGCATGCAGATCAGCTGCATTTTAAACTAGTGAAGCAACAGCAGTTTACTTATGAAGATGATATGTTAAGGCAATGTGAAGTATCAACATAAGAACATAAACGTAAAAACATTTCCACACACACAAAAATAAATAAATAAATAAAAACATTTCCACAAAATTTAGATGTATAGGAGGCCAGAACATGAATATTAAAACAACAATCATGAAAATGAACCTTTCTCTATTATCCATACCAAATCTACAGGTCACCAAAACATCTGGAAGTTTGGCCTTGCAGGGGAGAAAATGCAAACACATGGATATTCACTGTCAGTCTTTGGTAATGTAAGAGAGACTGCCAAAGAATGAATCCAGACAAATCTAGGTACACTAGCAAAATCTGCAACAGAGATCTTACAGAAGTCCAAAGGTTCAACATCATTTGTCATTTTCTTCCCTACCTGTATTTCTCACTGTCCTAACCTGTGAAGGCAGCCAGGCTCTTTCCTGGGGGCAGTTTATGTACAGCCCAAAGCAGAGGTTGCCAGCAAGACCCTCCCTTCACTGGCCTTTGTTTTCCTAAGGCCTGAGTTTATGAAAAAGACTATTCTAAGAGCCTCTGTGGTCAACCAGGTAGACATGATAGATGTGAGGGTTGGGAGTAGAAATAAGGGAACCAGAGGTGGAGGGAGGCCAGAGAGGGACAGCCTCCAGGCACTCTCAGCTGAGCTAAAGTTCCTGTTCCCTGCTTGACATATGGGCACAGAGAGCCCCCGAGTTGCCCAGGCCATGTCCAACCCAGTGAGGGTTGGGCGCTGGCCGCTGCCATGATGGAGTTCACCTTGGCAGCCCCTCCCATCACATGAACCTCCCAGGGCAGGTGCCATCTGGGAGCAAAGGACATTCCAAGACTTGCCTGAGCTTCAGTTCTCTACCAGTCGGAAGCATAAGGACTCTGAATCAGATTTCAAGGAAAATTAAGACGTAACTGTGTTTTGCTGACATGAGATAGAGATCTGAACTCAGAATCGCGGCTTATCAACACATTCAACACATGCATAAGGTTTTATGGTGAGTTAGCCTTTTCTTCAGAAAACCAAGTCTGAAACAAAAGAGTTCATCCATGTGAACCAAAAAAGCTAAAAATAGAACTACCATGTGATCCAGCAATTCTACTCAGGGGTATATATCTGAAAAAAAAAAAGACACCCATTCAAAAAGATACAAACACCCCAATGCTCATAGTTGCGCTATTTACAATAGCCAAGATGTGGACACAAACTAGGTGTCCATCAACTGATGAATGGATAAAGAAGATGTGATGTGTATGCATGTGTGTGCGTGCGTGCGAACACACATACGCATGCTCAGTCATGTCTGACTCTTTGTGACCCCACAGACTGTAGCCTGCCAGGCTCCTATATATACAGACACACACACACATTAGAATATTACTTAGTTGTAAAGAATGAAATTTTGCCATTTGCAGCAACATGGATGGACTTGGAGGGCCTTAAACTAAATGAAATAATTCAAACAGAAAGACAAATACTGTATGATATCACCTACATGTGGAATCTAAAAAATACAACTAGTGAAAAAAACAAAAAAGAAGCATACTCACAGATATAGAGAACAAACTAGTAGTTACCAGTGGGGAGGGTGAAGCAGCAGGTAGGGGATTAAAAGGTACAAACTATTAGGTATAAAACACGATATAAGGATATATTATACAGCACAGGGAATACAGCTGATATTTTACAATAACTATAAATAGAGTGTAAACTTTCAAAATTGTGAAATCACTATACTATACACTTGTAACTTATATAGCAACTATGCTTCAATTTAAAAAAAATTTAAAAGAAAGTTTTTAAATGAAAAGAAATTTTTTTAAAATTTCCTGCTCTAAAGCTAACTAAAAAATCAATAGGCTGATGACAGAATAAAGCTGAAGACATTGGTAAGAATTCATTTTTGTTTTCATATAGATAAGGACAGATAGATATGAAAATAAATGTTGATCAGTGTGCCAGTGTGCATTAAAGGTTAGCTGGCACTGATCTCTAAGCATTACAGATTAGAGTCACTAACTAGCCTCAAGGGTCTTGGACCAGTAATGTTCCAGGAGCAACAAGCAGATCCAGGTCACAGATCTTAGTGTCTAAATACCAATTCCAACAAATGGAACCACAACTCCCTGGAGAAATGGCTGATTCTAGGACAGGGGCAAAGAAAACACCAGTTGAGCTCGGAACATTTTGTTGTTCCAGAAATTAAGTACTCAAGAAAAGAACAAAAGGATAACTTTCAGGACATTTTAACTGAGCACAGGAGCCAACCTGGAAAAATTCCCAGTGGCCAAGCTGGAACAAGTGGAGCAAGAAAACAAATAAGGGGAATATTAGATTGTAACTCAGAGAAGAAAATAAATATCTATGAGTACATGTTGATATAAATAAATGATTGAAAAATAAATAAATGGAGAAGCAGGACAAAACTGCCTTCACAGATTCCAAACAGAAAGTGTAGAAGGACTGAGGAAAAGAGAAAATCCCCCTGAAAACACCTAGGTAGTCATTGCTGGAGGCAAGGCCCACAGATGATGCTAAAATTAGTGGATATTGGCATCACTTCACAGTGCCTACTGCAAAACGTTTATTAATTACTGTGGTGGTTTTATCATAGTCTTTGATCCACCTCCAGGAGAAGGATCTTACTTCCCCTCCCCTCGAGTGTGAGCTGGACTGAGCGCCTGGTCTCCAACTTAGTGAAAGAGAGAAGCAGAGCCTTCACAGAGACCCCACCTCAAGCAACGCTTGTGCCTGTGTGCTTACTCACTCAGTCATGCCTGGCTCTTCGCGATCCTTTGGACTGTAGCCTGCCAGACTCTTCTGTCCATGGGATTTTTGCAGGCAAGAATACTAGAGTGATGTGCCATTTTCCTCCTCTAGGGCATCTTCCCAACCCAGGGATTGAACCCGCATTTCCTGCATTGCAGGCAGATTCTTTATCCGATGAGTCATCAGCTAGCACTAGGGAGGTGCTTCGGGCATGTTCCTCTTGATATAAGTGTATAAGTAAGATATGAGTGTATAAGTAAACACTCACCTCTGTGATATTCTTCCCAGAATAATCACAAGAAAGCATCAGACAAATTCACACTAAGGGACATTCTGACAAATACCTGAGCCATGCTCTTCAAAACCATCAAAGTCATGAAAACAAAGAAACATGTACCAAGCCCCAGGAGGATTTTACATCTAATCACAACATGGAATCCTGGATTGAATTCCCGGGTAGAAACAGGACATTAGTGGGGACATGGATGACATCTGAATGGTCTGGATTTCAGTAAACAGCGTAATGAAAGTGCAAGTGTTAGTCACTCAATCACATCCAACTCTTTGTGACCCCATGGACTATAGCCCCCAGGCTCCTCTGTCCATGGGATTTCCCAGGCAAGGATATTGGAGTGGGTAGCCGTTCCCTTCTCCAGGGGGTATTCCCGACTCAGGGATCGAACCCAGTTATCTGGGATTGCAAGCAGATTCTTTACAGTCTGAACCACCAGGGAGCCCAAACAGTGTATTACCAATGCTAAATTCTTAGTTTTGACAAATGTACCATGGTTACATAAGATTTTGGCATCAGAGAAATGGTGAAAATGAGAGCTCTCTGTACTATTTTTTGACTCTCTGTAAATATAAATTATCTCAAATTAAAAAAATTGTTTTAAAACAAGAAATTGGGCCACCAAATGGAGGATGAGAGACTATTGAGGCAATAACAAGCAAAAAGCCTGATCCATCTGATAAATTTAAAAAATGTTGGTCCCCTTCTTTTCCCATCTGAAGTCCTTCCTCTTGCAAAAGAAACAGAATAGGCCTCCTAAGTCAGCTCAAAGTGGTAACCATTAGCTTCATTTTTCCTTAAGAAAGCTTATAACTATCACCAGAGAGCTGTTTGAATAGGATAAATTTTTAAAGACAGAATTTCAGGCAACAGAGACCAGCCAGGGAGCCACTTTCATTCACCAAAGTGAAAGGTTAGTACCTCGTGTAGCTACTTAGAATGTGCCCTCCATCATTTTACTCAGCAATTTCATTTCCATTTAGGATTTTATCCTAAGGAAACAATCAGGTATATGTGCAAATATTTAGCTAGGAAGATATCCACTGTTGTGTTGCTTATAATAATTTTAAAAAGTGGAAATAAATCAAACACCTGAGAACAAAGAATTATTTAAATAAGCTATGGTACATTTGCAAAAGAAATACTATGTAGTCATTTAAGAAGCTGTTAGAGTACAATGCAATATTATTCAGTCTTTAAAAGGAAGGAAATTTTGCACATGCTACAACATGGATAAACCTGAGGACATTATGTTAAGTGAAAAAACTAGTCACAAAAGGACAAATACTATACAATTCCACCTATATAACATCCCTAGGGGAGTCAGATTCATAGAGATGGAAAGCAGGATTCGGGTTGCCAGGGGCTGGGGTGGTAATGGGGGAGGAAACACAGGGAAGCAGTGTTTAACAGGGATGGAGCTGCAGTTTGGGAAGATGAAAAACTCGAGATGGATGGTGGTGATGGCTACACAACAATGTGAATGTACTTAAAGTCACAAAAGTGAAAGTGACTCAGTCATGTCCAGCTCTTTGGACCCCATGGACTATACAGTCCATGGAATTCTCCAGGCCAGAATACTGGAGTGGGTAGCCTTTCCCTTCTCCAGGGGATCTTCCCAACCCAGGGATTGAAACCAGGTCTCCCGCATTGTGGGTGGATTCTTTACCAGCTGAGCCACAAGGGAAGCCCAAGAATACTGGAGTGGGTAACCTATCCCTTCTTCCCGACCCAGGAACCAAACTGGAGTCTTTGCATTGCAGGCAGATTCTTTACCAATTGAACTATCTATCAGGATAGTCCTAAAGTCACAGAAAGGTATATTTTAAAATGACTACAGTGAACAAATAGGACCTAATTAAATTTAAATGCTTTTGCACAGTGAAGGAAACTATAAACAAGGTGAAAAGACAATCCTCAGAATGGGAGTAAGTAATAGAAAATGAAACAACTGACAAAGGCTTAATCTACAAAATATACAAGCAGCTCATTCAGCTCAATACCAGAAAAACAAACACTGGAATCAAAAAGTGGGCAGGGTACCTAAGCAGATATTTCTCCAAAGAACACATACAGATGGCTAATAAACACATGAAAAATGCTCAACAGTGGTCATTATTAGAGAAATGCAAATCAAAACTACAATGAGGCATCACCTCACTCCAGTCAGAATGGCCATCATCAAAAAATCTACAAACTATAAATGCTGGAGAGGGTGTGGAGAAAAGGGAATTCTTTTGCACTGTTGGTGGGAATACAAATTGATACAGCTACTATGGAAGACGGTATGGAGATTCCTTAAAAAACTAGGACCAAAACTACCATATGACCCAGCAGCCCCACTACTGGTCATATACCCTGAGAAAACCATAACTGAAAAAGACACATGTACCCCAATGTTCATTGCAGCACTATTTACAATAGCCAGGACGTGGAAGCAATCTAAATGTCCATTGATAGATGAATGGACAAAGAACCTATGATACACATATACAATGGAATATTACTCATCCATAAAAAGGAATACACTTGAGTCAGTTCTAATGAGGTGGATGAATCTAGAGCCTATTATACAGAGTGAAGTAAGTCAGAAAAAGAAAGACAAATATCATATATTAACACATATATATGGAATCTAGAAGGATGGTACTGATGAACCCATCTACAGGGCAGCAGTGGAGATTCAGACATAGAGAAAAGACTTGTGGACACAGTGCAGGAAGGAGACAGTGGGATGGATTGAGAGACTAGCATTGAAACATACACATTACCATATGGAAAATTAGATAGCCAGTGGAAATTTGCTGTATGGAGTAGGGAGCTCAAATCTGGTGCTCTGTGACAACTTGCAGGGTTGGGAGGTGGGAAGGAAGTTAAGAGGGAGGGGATATATGTACCTAAGGCTGATGAATGTGATATATGGCAGAAACCAACATAATATTGTAAAGCAATTATCCTCCAATTAAAAATTAATTTAAAAAAATAAATTAATTTTAAAAAGAAGCTATAAAATGACTAAAATATTGAATTTTATGTGTACTTCATGACAATTTTTAAAAGTATTGAAAAATATGGAATCACATGGAAACAAGTAGCCAAATATTATTCCAAATAATATTCCAAATATTTCCAAATATGGAAAAACAATTTGCAAAAGAGTACTCAGTATATACCATTTTTGAAAAAAAAAATACACACATACATGCACACATAGGCACACACACCAAGCACTGAGAAAGTGTTTGGAAAGAAAATGCCAAAAAAAAAAATAAATAAAATAAAATTTAAAAAAAAGAAAATGCCACAGTGTCCTCAGTTCTGGGTAGTGGGAACAAAAGTGACTGTGATTTATTCATCTCTATCTTTTACCTTTTCTGAGGCTGGACCATGAGCACTATAGGAACAGTCATGTCCCTGAGAGTAACTTGGGAGGTTCCATAAGCTATTTTGAACCCCAGAATAGACTCTCATGGGAGAGTGGGGAATGAAGCAGTGAGAAGCCCTGAAGAAGTGCTGTCTCCAGGGAATCGCAGCAGGACTTGGGCAATGAACCAGCTGTCCTACTCCACACTCTGTCAAATTTGTTACACCCTAGGGCCCATCATGTGGAACTTGGATGTGAGCAGTTGATGAGATTTACTCATTTTTTTATTAGAAGTACATGTCAAACATTCATTTTTGCCATTTTGTGACTATATCATTATTTACTCCTGTTGAGGGACATCAAGCTGGTTTCTGATTCTTGACATTTAAAAATTGCAGTGGGACTTCCCTGGCAGTCCAGTGGTTAAGATTTCACCTTCTGATGCTTGGGAGTGCGGGTTTGATCCCTGGTCAGGCAGCTAAGATCCACATGCCTCATGGTCAGAAAAAACAAAATATAAAACAGAAGCAACACTGAAACAAATTCAATAAAGACTTTAAAAAGCTGGTCCACATAAAAAAAAAACTTTAATAAATAAATAAAAATTGCTGCTATGAATATCCTTGTACCTGTCTCCTGCTTGATCACAAGATACATCCCTAAGATACTAGCTGTGTTGTAGAGCTTACAGAGTAGATACTGCTTGCAGATGCTACAGTTTGTTTATAATAAAAATTCCCTGAATTATTACAGATTGAGAAGAAGGCCAGGTACATTCCAAGCTCCTAAACTCTCCTGCTGTCTGAATTTTCCCTCTTACCTCTTTTCCACGTGCTCTCAGGAGTGGACAGATGTTGTCACAGGTTCAGTGACTCATAATGACCTAATCTCCATTAGGCTCAGAGACTTGGGGTTTTTTAATCAAAGCTAAAAATTATATTGGTTTTCTAATAAAATGGGCATCTGAGACATCGATCAGCAGAGGTGAGTGAAGGGGGAGGTGTTATGGAGTGAGTGGTTTCTTTCTACCCTGGAATCACGCCCTGTAGGTGGCCACCAATCCCATGCTGGGGACCTGGCCATAATTAAACAAAATATATGAGCATCCCTATAAATAAAGCTTGTCAGAGAAGCACCCTTGAGTTTACAGAAAGGAAAGCAAGTTTGTGTGTGTGTGTGTGTGTTTTTAAAGAAAAGATGCCTTCAGGTTAATGTTCTGTGGGCGTGCACATACAACTAGTCAAAGACCGCTGAGTTTCTGCACAGCCAGGAGACTCCGTTTCTGGGCTCGTGGCTCATTCAGCCACCAAGAGAGAGCATTACTTCTCTGAGAGGGTCCCTCCCCACCCCCGCCACCCCCAGCGCCACTCTCATTGTCCGGCATCTGGAATCTGACCTTGGAGACTCAGCACAGTTTATTTTAAGACCCAGCCACTCAACAATGCCCACACACTCCTTACTGATAGACAAAGTTCAAAGGTGGCCTAGACGGTTCCCAGAATAGAAGCGTCTCTGCTGCTTCCGGCAGCACTCACTGTTTGACCGACAAGGGCGGACTCAGCCCGGCTGTGAGCGCCCAACTGTGGGCGCCGGGCTGCCTTCACCTGCCCGCGGCTCCCTGCTCCATCGACCGGTGTTTTTCATCCTTTGCCCAGGCAACCAGGGTCTCCAAAACCTGAAATGACAGCAGAAGAACTGGAGTCTTAGGACAGGCTATTTGTAACACAAAGACATAAAAATTCTTATGCTTTTTAATAATGTATATAGAAATTCCCCAAGAGTAATCAAGTTTGAACGTTCATATTCCAAAAACCCCTGGCCAACATTCCCGCAGTGTCAAGCTTCCAAGTGTGCACAGGCTCTAATGATCACTGTTGAAAGGTTCATTTTGTCCCCTCCCAGCCAGAAGTCACTAAACCCTATAACATTTCAAGACTTAAAACACCAGCCTAAAAAGCTAAAAAGCTTTTAAGACTTATCTAATCTGTTTTCATAATATTTCAAAGAGAAGATCCAGGCTTGATTTCACAGACATGCAGACTTGAGTGGAAAGTGACTTGTCCAAATTAGTACCTGCTCCTTAAGCCGGTTTGCTGTGTAAAGCTATTTCTTTGGCTGGCTTGCCCATTCTGAAGACGCCCCTTGCAGCCACCAGCTGGAAGCCAAGAATCTGCACCTTGGCATCCATCACCCACTGTGTGTCGTCAGAACCCTATGGCACCGCTTCCATGCTCTGCCCACCACCCTGGAGGCCCTGCAGTTTCGCTTCCTGCACCACCGGCCTCACCACTTTCCCTACAGAGTGAAGTTTATCCCCACCCTCAACCCAGGTCAGAGATCTGTTTGAAACTTTGAAGACAGCCCGGTCAGACAAAGGCACTTGTTCATACAAGCATTCTGCATTCCTGTGCTACAGTTGCCTGTGACATCTTCCCAGACAATCACAGCAGCTGCTGCTTCCTCTTCCTTGTCAGTCAGTTACCTTTACTCAGGTTCTTCCAGAGGCTTCTGCTCCTGATGAAGTCCTCAGGCATCCTGCGTGCTCCTGACCCTTCCCCCAGAGCTGGGCTGGCTCCCCATTACAGTCACCACTCTGCACAGTTGTAATCACCTGGGACTTGTTTGGAGCTTGTTTATCCTATTGCATTATTTGTGTCTTTCACAATAACACTTTTATGAAATATTTATACAAACACATCACAGACAGAGACTAATGAGACAAAAACTTAAAATTTCTTACTGAAATGCACTCACTGTCATTAGTTTAAAAGGATCAAAATTTCATGAATGTAAAGCTTGTGAAAATGTATGCTCCTCTATTATTTGCCCTCAAGAATGTATACATCAGTGAGATAAGTCCAGTTTAAGACTTAGAGGATTCAATGATGGAGCTCTTTGATCACTTTTATTTTTATTCCCATTGTTTTTTAAGAATAAAGAGAAAAATGGAGGGTGGTTAAAAAAAAAAAAAGAGCCAAAGCAAAAAGGAAATCAGGGTTCACTAAAGGTCAAAACCCTGAATTTGAACTCTTCAGAGAGTCATCAATCACAGAGAAGTGTTTTTTTGTGAGGTAAACACCATGGGGAAAAGGAATGAGTCATATTGGTTAAGGGTGGCAAACATGAAATAGCTGTAGATATTGAAAAATTAATTCCTCCTAAATGAAGGGTTAGGGTTAGGGCTGATGCTGACGCTGAAACTCCAATCCTTTGGCCACCTCATGCAAAGAGTTGACTCATTGGAAAAGACCCTGATGCTGGGAGGGATTGGGGGCAGGAGGAGAAGGGGACGACAGAGGATGAGATGGCTGGATGGCATCACCGACTCGATGGACATGAGTTTGAGTAAACTTCGGGAGTTGGTGATGGACAGGGAGGCCTGGCGTGCTGCAATTCATGGGGTCGCAAAGAGTTGGACACAACTGAGCGACTGAACTGAAATGAAGGGTTATCTTCTTAGCTAGTCCTCAGCTGATTAGGAAAGTCAAAGCAGAAACCAGCAAAATTCCGTGGGTTTTCCGTTGCTAGACTTGCCTACTGTTCTCAGGGGTGTTCTCTGGGCTTTTGGTAAATGCAGAGTGGCTTTTGACCTGCCTTTGTGTTACAAATGGAAATGTATATTTAGGAGACCGTGCAAGGGAAAACCCCAGTGTGACGATTTCCTCTCACAGACACCCTTGGGTAGTCACTGCCACATTCTGTCACCCATGCGTGTATGTGTGTGTTTGTGCATGAGTGTGTACCTGAGCAGATGCACATGTGTCTAAGTCAGCTTAACAGTGGCTGCCCCTGGCTCTTGTCTACGTAGTTTCACAAAGTGCATTGCTTCCACAGTGTCACTAGTGTGATTTTTTTTTTGCCACACTACATGGCTTGTAGAACCTTAGTTCCTGGACCAGGGCCTGACCCAGTGAAAGCGTTGAATCCTAACTACTGGACCACCAGGGAATTCCCTGTCTGATGTTGAATTTTAACTATCAACTTGGCTAGGCCATGGCATATAGATGTTTGACCCAATGTCTGCTGTGAAGGTACTTTTAGATGTAATTAACATTTAGATCAGTAGACTTTGAGAAAAGCTGATAAGTCTCCATAAGGTGGGTAGGCCTCATCCAATCAGTCAAAAACCTTAAGACAAAAAAACCTTGAAATCCCCAAGAAAAATGGGTTTCTGACTCTACATGAACTTTGGACTCAAGTTAAAATATCAGCTCTTCTCTGGGTTTCCAGCCTGCTAGCTTGCCCTGTAGAGTGGGACTTGAAAGCCTCCACAAACCACATTAGTCAATTCTTTAAAATAAGTCCCTTATCTCTTTGTCTATCTCTCTTGGTTCTGTTTCTCAGGATAACCCGGACTAAAACTCCAGATAATGAGCTCATGGCACCTTTCTTGTGGGTGGAATCCAAGCAATACCGCCATCAGTGATGTTCTTGTGAACATCATGGTGTATCTTCTCAACCCCAGACCCATGCAGTGAGACACAGTCCTTGCTCTCCGGGAGCCCCCAGTCAGAAAAGGAACTATCAAACCGAGATACTGGGAAGCTGAGAGGAGGCAGACAAAACCCATTGTTCAATGAGGTGGTCAGAGAATGTTTCTGGTGGGAGAAGACCGGCTTGGAAAGAGATTGCTAGAGAGATGAAATGCCTTCTGGTTCTTTTGGAAAAATGGGTATCAGAATGATGGTGGAAAGGGCTGTTAGAGTTGGTGCTTGGGAGCATGGGCTGAATTCTGCCTCAGCTGATCTGCACTGGTGTGAGCTTATTATTTCTGCATTGCCATGGTTCCTCGTATCAGAAGCCCCTGCAGGACTTTAAAATGCAGAGTTCTGGGCCCTACCCCAGAGTTTCTCAGTGGATCTGAAAGATGCATAATAATTGCATTTCTCAGGTGATGTTGATGCTAATGGCCCTTGGACTACACTTTGAGAATTCATCTTACTGAGATAGGAAGTAAGGATCCCTCACTTCTAGACTGAGGGTTGGGTGAACCATCGCCTATGCTGACATATAGGATCAGTTAACCATCAACTTTGCCCAGATTAAAAGAAAATCACTCAAGGAAAGATGAGATACTTTTAAAAAACTTTTTATTTTATATTGAGATATAGCCAATTAGGTGGCTCAGTTGGTAAAGAGTCTGCCTGCAAAGCAGGGGATGCAGGCTCGGTCCCTGAGTCAAAAAGATCCCCTGGAGAAGGAAATGGCAACCCACTCCAGTATTCTTGCCTGGAAAATCCCATGGACAGAAGAGCCTGGTAGGCTCCTCTCCATGGGGTCACAAGAGTCAGACACAATTTAGTGACTAAACCACCATTACAAATTGACAATGTTGTGATAGTTTCAGCAAAAGGACTCAGCCACACATACAGATGTATCCATTCTCCCCCAGTGAGGTGCTTTAGGGCCAGCCTTTCACTGGAGGAGCAGGAGGTCACAGGTGAGCCCCTTCTCCCCCACCTTCTTCACAACCTCACCCACCCAGATTCCTGGGTTACTCAGGAAAGGAATCTGGGTTGGAAAGTGGACTCAAACTCAATTTCTGCCCTTCTCTCAGGATGATGTTCAACTTTTTCAATCCAACAGTCCCTGGAAAATTCTGTTCCTGTAGGTGTGGCCAGCAGGATGCTGAGGAATGAAGGATGAATGGTTCTCATCTCAGTCATTACCACCTTTCTGTTACCTTGTAACTGGATCTGGCTTTTTCTGGAAGCTGTTGCAGTGGGGAGATGGCATGTTGAGAGACCGGCTCTGTTCAGTCTGTCTCAGTGTCAACATAAGGGTCCCTCTGCCTCTGGCTGCCTAGATCGGCCCTCTGTTATGACCTCATGTTCTCCCAGACCAGAGTGGTGGTGGGCTATCCGTCAATCAGCTTGCCTTTCCTCCAGCTTGTGGGTGAAATCCCGCAATTAAACACCATTTCCCTGTTCCCACAGAAGAATGCAAGACGCCCTTGCTTCTCAGAGCAGAGCATTGTCCGTTGACTACTTGGGGACAATTATTTAAAATTAAAATGGGTACATGTATATGGTGGGTTAGGCTTTCCCAGTGGCTCAGTGGTAAAGAATCTGCCTGCGATGCAGGAGATGAGGGTTCGATCACTGGGTCGGAAGATCCCCTGGAGGAGAGCGAGGCAATCCACTCCAGTATTCTTGCTTGGAAAATCTCATGGACAGAGGAGCCTGGAGGGTTATGGTCCATAGAATTGCAAAGAGTCAGACATGATTGAAGCAACTAAGCGCTCACAAACATACAATGGATTATTACTCATTTAAAAGAAAGAAATAATGCCATTTGCAGCAACATGGATAGACCTAGAGATTGTCATACTGACTGAAATAAGTCAAGTAAAGGAGAAATATCATGTGACATCCCTTATATGCAGAAACTAAAAACAAATGACATAAATGAACTTATTTACAAAACAGAAATAGATTCACAGACTTAGAGAACAAACTTACAATTACCAGAGGGAAGGACAGGGGGAAAGGATAGCTAGGAGTTTGGGATGGACAGGTACACACTGCTGTATTTAAAGTGGATAACCAACAAGGACCTACTGTACAGAGTAGGGAACTTTGTTCAGTGTAATGTGGCTGCCTGGAGGGGAGGGGAGTTTGGGGGAGAATGGATACATGTATATGCATGGCTGAGTCCCTTCCCTGTCCACCTGAAACACACAACATTGTTAATTAACAAAGTATAGCCAATTGGCTATACTCCAATATAAAATAAAACATTTTAAAAATAAATAAATAAAATGAAAGTGAAAATCTGCTTCCTGAGGCCATCAAATCCAAATTTTGGGGGCCAGAGCCTCATCACCTGCATTTAAGAGAAACTCTGGTCCCTTAGGCAAGCTGAAGTTTAAGAAATTGCCTTGTCTTTAGGGACCAGACAGGCTTCAGAGCAGGGAGGCGTCCTCTCTGCCTTGCCCACCTCTCTGTACTAGGCTGTCTTCACCCTTCAGCCAACACATTCACTGCTACTCCAAGAGTGGGTTTCTGAGACCATCGCAGAGAAGGTGGGGAGTGGGGAGGCAGAAAAGCTCCCAGGCAATCTCAACCACAGACCAAGTAGCGGGGCCACTAAGAAGAGCCAGCTCCCCAGGCAGTTGGGACAGCGGCGTGTTCGCCCAAGTGATACTATAGCCTTAGCCCCTCGGGGGTCAGAAGTGATCCTCTTCCCATAGAACGCGTGGTCCTGCAGGGCACTGATAATTTTCTCCACTGTGACGTGCTTGCCTCATCCTCCAGACTGAATTTGAAAACTCCCAGAGAGAACAGAGTTCTCTACAGACTTCTCACCTGTGTGTATGCACGAGCCCTCCGTGAACACCGACAGACCCCTTGGCAGCGGTGGTCATCTAGTCCTAGGTCACGTCTGACTCCTATGACCCCATGGACTGGGGCTCGCCAGGTTCCTCTGTCCATGGAATTCTCCAGGCAAGAATATTGGAGTGGGTTGCCATTTCCTTCTCCAGGGGATCTTTCTGACCAGGGAATCTAACCCGGGTCTCCTGCATTGCAGGCAGATTCGTTCCAGACTGAGCTACAAGGGAGACTCTGGGGAGGCCTGCTAAGCAAAGATTGCCACCCTGTATGCGAGAACACTTAACTGCCCCCAGGGCTTCCAGGGTGGGCTGGGTCCTGGGACTCTGAGCTGGTTTGGGAACTAGAGCAGGAGGCTCTGTAGTGCGTTTTGATTTCAGAACCTCTCTGGGCCTGTCCAGGGGTTCTCCTGGGAGGCAGCCTAAACCCATCGGGTCCCACATAGTATCTCCCTCCGCATGTGCCTGGCACATCCCAGCCCAGTCCTCAGGGGAAAACTCACTAGCGTGACTTCAAGGCTGCCCAAAGTTCTGTAGCCAAGGATAGGCCAAGCCTGGGACTCCTAAAACTGGTCGCAGAGGTGGGAGAGGAGGGAATGGGGCTGCTTTAGGATTGGCATCAGGCAGCTCAGCTCAGCTCAGCTCTCCCCTACTCGACTCTTCCAAGGGACCCCCACAAATTCACAGCACTGTGCCCCCAGGTCAGCGTGCGACCAGGGGGCAGGAGGCTTTCCGGCAGAGCACAGAGCTGCCCCATCAGTGAGGTGGGCTTCTGGACCACCCCCATGATGGCCCTGGCAGCAGCATCACAGGGGCACCTGTATGTTTAGGGATGTTCTGGAATCAGGATGCCACTTTGAAACTCCAGATACTCCGTCAGTGGTTCTCAGCTGAATGTGATTTTGCACCCCCCACCCCAGGGAACATTTGGCTGTGCCTGGAAGATATTTTTCATTGTCACAACCGGGAGGAAGAAGTGCTATTGGCGTCTAATGGGTAGAGGCCCAACTTCCTGCAGTGCACAGAACAGTCTCCACAGGAAAGAATTTTCTGGCCCCAAATGCCAAAGGTGGCTATGTGACAGCCTGGATAGGAGGGGAGTTTGGGAGAGAATGGATCCATGTTATGTATGGCTGAGTCTCTATGCTGTTCACCTGAAACTCTCATAGCATCTGTTAATTGGCTATACCCCAATATAAAATAAAAAGATTTTTAAAAATTAATACAGAAAACAAGAAATCCTGCTCTAAATGCTTTTTTAAGACTGTAATTTGGTTTTTAGTGATTCAGTTAAATAGATCTCCTACTTATAGCCTTATGTCTCTAAGGGTTGTGTGTGTTCCCCACCCCCACCCACCTCCTCATCCCACCCTACCTTGGCTGATGGATGGAGCCCTAGACCTGTGCTGATCCCACCTGGCTGCAGGTTATTTGTGTTTGTGTCCTAGTTTGAGTCTTTCCCAAAGGGAGACAAAGTTTCGTTACATTAGTTCATTTGGAGACAGCTGCAGGAAGCACTTACTCAGGGAGAAGGGAGGAGGATTGATGAAGTGTGTGCCATGGAGGTTCTGTGGGCACCTGAAGCTCAGTCCTGCTGGGAACACTCCAGAGATGTGCAATTGCCCCCATGAAGCAAGAAAGACAGAGATCCTCAGTCCAGGCTCCTCTTTGGTGAGGGGTGACCTTGGGCATTGGTTTTCCAGCCTTTCCTGATGTTGGAGCCTGGGCCTGCTTGGGGGTGGTCTGCAAGCGGGGCAGGCGGCCTCTGGAGTGGGCAAGGGCCAAGGGCAAGGCTCTCACTTCTGCTAATCCCGCTGACCTCCCCCAGCAAACATGAACATCACACCGTGACCATCTCCATTTCCCCATAAACTCCTGAGCAGCCGTGATCCTGTCTTCCAGGTTTGGGTTACCAGAACTGGAGGCCTGGTACCCTCAAGAGATAACTGATATAAGAAGGAAGGAACTGAATACCAAGTGGCTGATGAAGGGATCAGTTACTTCGTTTCCACTGACCCTGTCTGGTTTGTTAACATAATAAGAAATACACTGCGAGAGCCAACTTTCCAATCCACCTTGGTAAAATTGTAGTATTTGAAAATTCACTCTGCTCAGTATTGATCCACAGACAGAAAGAGAAAACTGGGTATAACTTGATCACTGCCAAAGGAGATCAGTATCTAGTTGAGAAGACTCATGCCCACAGCTACTGGACTGAATAGCAGCCGCTCTGGTGAATGCGTTCTGTAGGTGCACCTGCCTGAACTTGGCCAGAGGTAAGCTGCGCATAACTAACTAGAGGAGAAAATCAAAGTCATGGGGATTTATCAGATTTTGAACCATCATCCCACCATCTCCACCTTTTTCCTCCAACATTTTGTTGTGAAATGTTTCAAATAAACTGAAAAATCAAAAGAATATTGCAGTCAAAGCCAATATGCATGCCATCTAGATCCTACCATGCCCATTTAACCCGACTTGCTTTATCACACCAGAGAAGGCAATGGCACCCCACTCCAGTACTTTTGCCTGGGAAATCGCATGGACAGAGGAGCCTGGTAGACTTCAGTCCATGGGATCATGAAGAGTCAGACGCGACTTCACTTTCACTTTCACTTTTCACTTTCATGCACTGGAGAAGGAAATGGCAACCCACTCCAGTATTCTTGCCTGGAGAATCCCAGGGACGGGGGAGCCTGGTGGGCTGCCGTCTATGGGGTCGCACAGAGTCAGATATGACTGAAGTGACTTAGCAGCAGTAGCAGCAGCAGCTTTATCACACATCCATCCATCTCTCCACCTGTCTACCCTCCAGCCACCCATCCATCCCTACCTTCTACCTTTCAGATCCACGACCAAGTTAACAGGTTGTAGCTTCATGTTGCATTTCTCCAGAGAAGACAAGAGGATAGACGTAACAAGCAAAACAAATATGCAAAAAGAGTTCAGATTGAAGAAAGCAAACCATTTATGAGAAGGCTTCCCTGTAGCCAGATAGTAAGAGATTTAAAGTTATAGATTGTTTACAACTGTGGCCAAGCCACAATTCTCATTTCTACTTTCAACATCCTGGGAGTTGGTAACGTCAGTGAGTACATCGTAGATGATTTAGTCATAGCAGAACGTCATTTTGGGACTTAAGAGAAAGGGCTAGACCTATGCAGGCTGATGGGTCTTTTGGTGCAATGGTCTCCTCAGCAGAGCCTGCTGTCTGTGGTTCTGACCATTAGGAGATGGTGCCCAAGAAAATCATGCTGAAAATTATGAGTGTGGGCTTTAGTTGCTGGAAATTTATTGCTTAATATTTTGGAAATTTAACTTCCCGTTTCCATAGGTATTATTCAGCATATATCATGGAACTCAATAAGATGAATAAGATTACATCACAGTTACAGGCATTTCTGAGCCCTTAGTCATTTAAGGAAGCTTATGGATTGTTAGCAATTGTTGACATAATCAAAGGTTTGAGAATGGAAAGAAATGACTAAGACACAACAGAAGAAATATTAAGCAGAAAAGGAAATAGGAAAGAACAAATAGGCCACAAGCCTATTTGAAAACAGTAGGTTTGAAAAGAAAACTATTTTGAAAGTAACAAATGTAGACAGAGAAATAAATAAAAATTGAGAGAAACTGATTAAAAACCAGAAAAACGAAAGCAACAAACTATCAAAAATATGAAAAAGCAGAACACAGAAATCACATGTTAACTATAAGCACTGCATGCATAGCAAGAACCAGGCACAAGGCTGAACATGTTTTGTTATTCATTATTACGGCAGCTAGGAGTTTGACAGAGCAATTTGCGTTTGTTTTGGTTGCGATGACAAAAAAGAAAGACTGAAGGATGGCTAATGATGATGACTGCTGCAGGAAGAGGTGAGAATCCAGAATCACAACCTGAAAAGTTCGCTCTCCTATCTTGAGAATGTGAGCATCTCCTTGATTTCCACAACTACTGGTATCAGAGGAAGCCAAGCCCAAATCCACACTTGCCCCATTGCTTCACATATGGTCAGCACAAATTTGTTCTTATCAGCCTCCCAGGAGACAAATATACTGCAACGCTCAAGAAATAGACAGTTAATGCTTCCAGGTGCACTAAAACCCATCATGCGTATATTCCACTCCCCAAAGAGTGAAGAGATATTAACTCAGGTCACATCTCCATCCCCTGCACCTGGCCTTCTTGGAAAGAACCTTCTCTAGGGACTGTCTTCCTCTCATTCTACTAGATGGTCATCAAATATTGTAACAACCTCTACAGCACAGGACAGAGTAAATGTAACCCAGGTGCAAGCTGTTAGAGTGAATTTCCAGGCTTCAGTGAAGATTATCCTTAAACCAAAATTATTGTGTTTTACCAATGAGTTTCAAAATCTTGTGCAAATTTACAAAAACAACTTACTATGATAATAGTCATTTCCTGGCACTTCATATAACTAGCTTATATAGACACTTAAATAGGACAAGCCTCATTCATTATACAAGAATATTGATCACAGTAAATACATTACAGTACTTAAAACCGAAGGAACTTTTTGACCAACCCAATACTTAGCATGGACGATTAAATAATTTAGGGATTGTCTTGAAGATGCCTCTTCAGTTGAATGGAAAAGTAGACGTGACACAGAGTTATCAAAAATAAAAATGGGACTCTCAATATGAAGAGGGCCAGACCCATAACAGATTCAAAGGTATTTGGGGTTCTCTTCTTCTTTAAAAGACACTGATCAGTGGACATTTTATCATTTCAATCTCTTCTTGAACACATAGCTTGGAGAACTCTGGAATGCAGTGAGGGCTGAATCAAGGAAGAGGCTCTGGCCGGAAGACGCCAGATGGTGGACCGGATTCCTCTCCAGCTCCCTTTCCCCTCTGCACTGGACACACACAGTGGGCAGCTAGGCTCCCGTGGGCCCCAGGGAGGGCCTGGCACCCAGCAGACTGTTTCTCTGAGAATGGGGCTATGACGGGTGCTGGAAACATCCTACGTGCATGCTAGGTCACTTTATTCACGTCCAGCTCTTTGAGACACCATGGACCATAGCCTGCCAGGCTCCTCTGTCCATGGGATTGCCCTGGCAAGAACACTGGAATGGGTTACCATGCAACCCAGAGGATCTTCCCGACTCAGAAATGGAACCCATGTCTCTTATGTCTCCTACGTTGGCAGGCGGGCTGTTTACCACTAGCACCACCTGGGAAGCCCAGAAACACCTTGTGTGTGTTAGACACTCAGTCATGTCCAACTCTGGTGATTCTCATGGACTGTAGCCCGTCAGGCTCCTCTGTCTATGGAGTTCTCCAGGCAAGAATACTAGAGTGGGTATCCATGCCCTTCTCCAGGGCATCTTCCCATCCCAGGGATCAAAACTGGATCTCCTGCATTGTAGGAAGATTCTTTACCACTTGAGCTACAAGGGAAGCCCTGTATACCCTGAGGGTCTCTGTAACCCTGTGACACCCTGTTGGGGGAGTGGCTCTTAATCAGAATACTTCCCTATGTGAATTCCTCCAAAGGCTCCTGCCACACACAGGATAAAAATGCAAATTCCTTGCCTGGTTGGTAATGACTGGCCCCTCAGAGGCAGCCTAATCATATCTTAAGCCCTGGAACCTATGAGTATGTTACCTGACATGGCAAAGGTTGCAGGTGGAATTAAGGACCACATCTCTCAGTGGAAATACAGATATCCTGCAAGGTGACTCGGGATGTTATTTTCTTCTGTCTGAATCCACCAGATGGGCCCCCTGTGAGTTCAGACTCAGGCCCTCTGAGGCATCTGGGTCCACTCTCCTTTGGAGTACTGAGTGGAACAGGCAGTCTGCATCCAGGTGACCCCCTTGTTCTCAGAGGTCAACATCTCCTGAAGCCCTCCTGACATATCACAGTCTCTCCTTTCATTCTATTTCCAGGTCTCTGTTCTTGAGCTCCGAGCTCAGATCTATACAGCCTGTCACTAGGAACTGTCTTTTCAGGAAGAGACAAGCATCCTTTGTAGTCCACCTTCTGCAAAGGAGTTAGAAAGAAAAGACTACTCAGAAATTCTCCTGATGCAGGACATGCTTGCATTTTTCAGAGACAAAGAAAGCTGCCTCGAGGAAGGAGAATAACCACATGAACAAACACACAGGTTAAGTCGAACATTAGCTTTTCATTTAACAAACCCAAGCATTGAAAATGTCCTTGCTTTGAAGATCATCCTTGAAAAGTATCCAGAATGGGAAATCCTGACCTCCTGTTGTAATTTATGTTCCTGTTCTTCATTTCTGCTGATGGCCTTGTTCTTATCCACCATTTCAAAGTGCCTGAAAACTTGAAGAAAAAGTAAAGAAAAGTAGCTGTATTCATAGTGTCGGAAAACAGTCTTAGGCATTTCATAGTTATCATTTTTAACATTGTCAAAGCATTTCTCCCAATTACCGTCTTTAACCAGTCCTCCTGCACTGCAGTTACAGCCAGAGAGGCTTCACGCTGGCGAGTGTAGGAAGATCCTGATCTCACTTCCTACTGTGGTCACAAAAACCTATAAATACATAAGAAATAATTTCCTCAGAAAGAGACCTAAAATCCAGAGCCTCCACAGTAAAGGGTAAAAGGACAGCATCTAAATGGGTGAAAGAGGCAGAGATACAGGCTTGCCAAGGAAGAACCCAGATCCCAGCTACAGTGATCCACAGTTGGGAGAGATCACAAAGGTATGGGTCGTTTCCCTGAAGACTGAGGGATCTGAGCTTCACATCTGATACTCCAACTTCTAGATCCTGGGCAGGAGAGATGAGCCCCTAAAACACCTGGCTTTGAAAACCAACAAGGAATATGCCCAGGAGAACTATAGAACTATAGGTAACGGAGAACCCACTCTTAAAAGGATCATGTGCAAAACTCACTCAATCCCAAAACTAGCTCAGAAACACCGGATTTAAAAGCATATGTGCCTCCATCTGTTTGTGTCCTCTTTGATTTCTTTCATCAGTGTTTTATAGTTTTCTATGTATAGGTCCTTTGTTTCTTTAGGTAGATATACTCCTAAGTATTTTATTCTTTTTGTTGCAATGGTGAATGGTATTGTTTCCTTAATTTCTCTTTCTGTTTTTTCATTGTTAGTATATAGGAATGCAAGGGATTTCTGTGTGTTAATTTTATATCCTGCAACTTTACTATATTCGTTGATTAGCTCTAGTAATTTTCTGGTAGAGTCTTTAGGGTTTTCTATATAGAGGATCATGTCATCTGCAAACAGTGAGAGTTTTACTTCTTCTTTTCCTATCTGGATTCCTTTTACTTCTTTTTCTGCTCTGATTGCTGTGGCCAGAACTTCCAACACTATGTTGAATAGTAGTGGTGAGAGTGGGCACCCTTGTCTTGTTCCTGATTTCAGGGGAAATGCCTTCAATTTTTCCCAAAGCAGCCTATAGATTCAATGCAATCCCTATCAAGCTACCAACGGTATTTTTCACAGAACTAGACCAAAGAATTTCACAATTTGTATGGAAATACAAAAAACCTCGAATAGCCAAAATAATCTTGAGAAAGAAGAATGGAACTGGAGGAATCAACCTGCCTGACTTCAGACTCTACTACAAAGCCACAGTCATCAAGACAGTATGATACTGGCACAAAGACAGAAATATAGATCAATGGAACAGAATAGAAAGCCCAGAGATAAATCCACGAACCTATGGACACCTTATCTTTGACAAAGGAGGCAAGGATATACAATGGAAAAAAGACAACCTCTTTAACAAGTGGTGCTGGGAAAACTGGTCAACCACTTGTAAAAGAATGAAACTAGAACACTTTCTAACACCATACACAAAAATAAACTCAAAATGGATTAAAGATCTAAATGTAAGACCAGAAACTATAAAACTCCTAGAGGAGAACATAGGCAAAACACTCTCCGACATAAATCACAGCAAGATCCTCTATGACCCACCTCCCAGAATATTGGAAATAAAAGCAAAACTAAACAAATGGGACCTAATGAAACTTAAAAGCTTTTGCACTACAAAGGAAACTATAAGTAAGGTGAAAAGACAGCCCTCAGATTGGGAGAAAATAATAGCAAATGAAGCAACAGACAAAGGATTAATCTCAAAAATATACAAGCAACTCCTGCAGCTCAATTCCAGAAAAATAAATGACCCAATCAAAAAATGGGCCAAAGAACTAAACAGACATTTCTCCAAAGAAGACATACAGATGGCTAACAAACACATGAAAAGATGCTCAACATCACTCATTATTAGAGAAATGCAAATCAAAACCACAATGAGGTACCATTACACACCAGTCAGGATGGCTGCTATCCAAAAGTCTACAAGCAATAAATGCTGGAGAGGGTGTGGAGAAAAGGGAACCCTCTTACACTGTTGGTGGGAATGCAAACTAGTACAGCCACTATGGAAAACAGTGTGGAGATTTCTTAAAAACCTGGAAATAGAACTGCCATATGACCCAGCAATCCCACTTCTGGGCATACACACTGAGGAAACCAGATCTGAAAGAGACACGTGCACCCCAATGTTCATTGCAGCACTGTTTATAATAGCCAGGACATGGAAGCAACCTAGATGCCCATCAGCAGATGAATGGATAAGGAAGCTGTGGTACATATACACCATGGAATATTACTCAGCCATTAAAAAGAATTCATTTGAACCAGTCCTAATGAGATGGATGAAGCTGGAGCCCATTATACAGAGTGAAGTAAGCCAGAAAGATAAAGAACATTACAGCATACTAACACATATATATGGAATTTAGAAAGGTGATAATGATAACCCTATATGCAAAACAGAAAAAGAGACACAGAAATACAGAACAGACTTTTGAACTTTGTGGGAGAATGTGAGGGTGGGATATTTCAAAAGAACAGCATGTATACTATCTATGGTGAAACAGATCACCAGCCCAGGTGGGATGCATGAGACAAGTGCTCCGGCCTGGTGCACTGGGAAGACCCAGAGGAATCGGGTGGAGAGGGAGGTGGGAGGGGGGATAGGGATTGGGAATACATGTAAATCCATGGCTGATTCATATCAATGTATGACAAAACCCACTGGAAAAAAAAAAAAAAAAGCATATGTGCCATAGGTGAAGGAGACCTACTTACTAATCTTGAAGCATCTGCTGGAGAGGAAGGAATAAGTTGCAAGACTTCGTAGGGGCTGAGTCACTCCTCCAAGACTGTGAGAGATAGACAATATACCTAATGTTTCTGCTGCTGCTGTTGTTGTTTCAATTGTCTAGTCATGTGCAACTCTTTGCCATCCCATGGACGGCAGCAGGCCAGGCCTCCCTGTCCCTCACCATCTCCTGGAGTTTGTCCAAGTTCATGTTCATTGCATCAGTGATGCCATCCAGCATTCTCATCCTCTGATGCCCTCTTCTCCTTCTGCCATTGATTTTTCCCATGTAGCTAATACACAGAAATAAACAACAAAAATAAATAAAAGGCAACCAAACTTAAAAGGAAGAAATAAAATGTCACTATTTTTAGATGTAATATATAGAAAACTCTAAAGATTCCATTAAAAAACTTAGAATAAATGAATTCAGTAAAATTTCAAAATATAAAATCAATAAACAGAAATCTGTGGCATTTGTACAGACTAATGATAAATTATCAGAAAAAGAAATTTTAAAAATCCCATTTACAATAGCATCAAAAAGAATAAATTACTTGGGAATAAATTTAACCAAGAAGGTGAAAAGCCTATGCAACTGAAAACTAAGACACTTATGAAAGAAACCGATGAAGACATAAATAAATGGAAAGATATTCCATGTTCATGGATTAGAAGTATTAATATTGTTTAAATGTCCATAATACCTACAACGATTTGAAGATTCAATGCAATTCTTATCAAAATCCCAATGGCATATTTCACAAAACTAGAACAAATACTCTAAAAATTTTATGGAACCACAAAAGATCATAAATATCCAAGACAGTTTTAAGGAAGAACAGAGTTGGAGGTACCATACATCCTGATTTCAGAGTATGCTAACTTATTTCAATAGTACATAGAGTAACTACGGTAATCTGAACAGTATGATGTGTTCAGTCGCAGTTATGTTCGACTCTTTTGTGACCCCATGGACTGTAGCCTGCCAGGCCCCTCTGTCCATGGGACTTTCCAGGCAAGAATTGGAGTGGGTTGCCATTTCCTCCTCCAGAACAGTATGATACTGGCAAAAAAAAAAAAAAAAAAAAAAAAAAACCATACAGAATAGCAGAACAGATTGAGAGCCTAGAAATAAACTCACACATAAATGGAAAAATTATGGCAAAGGAGAGAACATACAATGAAAAAAGGATTCTCAACACCATTCTTCAATAAACAGTGTTGATAAAACTGGACCTTCACAGGCAAAAAAAAACAAAAAACAAAACAAAACAAAACTAGACCACTATCTTACAATGTTAGACCTGAAAACATAAAATTCCTAAAAGAAAACATAGGCAGTAACTTCAGTGATTTTTTTTTTGTGGTCTGATTCCAAAGGCAAGGGAAACAAAAGCAAAAATAAGCAAATTGAACTATATCAAACTACAAGGCTTCTGCTCAGTGAAGGAAATAATCATCAAACTGAAAAGGCAACCCCTCCAATGGGAGGAGATGCTTGCACATCATGTATCTAGTAAGATACTTGCAAATCATATGTCTGATATCTAAAATATATTTATAAACCTCATACTACTCAACAACAAAAAATAAACAACCCACTTAAAAAGGAAGTGTTTGAATAGGCATTTTTCCAAAGAACACATACAGATGGCCAGCAGGCACATGAAAAGATTTGCAACATTACCAATAATTGGAGAAATGCAAATCAAAACACAATGAGATACTACCTCATACTTGTTAAAATGACTATTATGGAAAAGACAAGAAACAACAAATGTTGAAGAGGATGTGAAGAAAAAGGGACTCTTGCACACAGGTGGTGGGAATATAAATTGATACGGCCACAATGGAGAACAGAATGGAGGTTCCTCAAAAAATTAAGACTGCAACTACCATATTATCCAGATAGTCCACTATTGGGTATTTATCCAAAAAACATGAGAACACTAATTTGAAAAGATATCTATGTTCATTGCATCATTATTTACAACTGCCAAGAGATGGCAACATGGAAGCAACCCAAGTACTCATCAATGGATGAACTGATAAAGAAGATGTGGCATATATATGTGTGCATGTTGCATGTGCTCACTCAGTCATGTCCAACTCTTTCTGACCCCATGGACTGTAGCCTATCAGGCTCCTCTGTCTGTGGGATTTTCCAGGCAAGAGTACTGGAGTGTGTTGCCATGTTCTCCTCTAAGAACTTCCCGACCCAGGGATCAAACCCACATCTCCTGCATCTCCTGCATTGGCAGGTAGATTCTTTATCATTGAGTCACTTGGAAAGCCTGTGTGTGTGTGTGTGTGTGTGTGTGTGTGTGTGTGTGTGTGTGTGTGTGTGTGTGTAGTACTACTCAGCCATAAAATATGAAATGAAATTTTGTCATTTCCAACAACATGGATTGACCTAGAGGGTATTATGCTGAGTGAAATCAATCAGATGGAGAAAAACATCACTCACATATAAAAGCTATAAAAAAAATTAAACAAAACAAACTCATAGGTACAGAGAAAAGACGAATGGTTATCAGAGGGGAAGGGGGTTGAGGGGAGGGTGAAATTGTTGAAGGGGGTCCACCTTATGGTGATGGATGGCAGCTAGACTTGTGGCTATGACAACCCTATAGTGTACACAGGTGGCATATTATAAGTCTGTGTACCTGAAACTGATATAATGGGAGGGAGGAAGAAAGGCAGGAAGGAGGGAAAGAAGGGATACAAGAAAGGAAAAAAGTCATGGTCAGTAAAGGAATCCATGTTCAAATCATCATTATGTTTAATGGAAAACATCTGAAAAAAAAAAAGATGCATATATAACTGAAGCACTTTGCTCTACACCTGAAACTAACACAACTGCAACTATAGC
This sequence comes from Cervus elaphus, assembly GCF_910594005.1. NCBI lineage: Eukaryota > Metazoa > Chordata > Mammalia > Artiodactyla > Cervidae > Cervus > Cervus elaphus. Next base: position 22,278,493 of record NC_057830.1, read on the forward strand.
TCAATTTTTTAAAAAAGGACAAGCTACTGATGTGTGGAACAACATAAAATGAATCTCAAAACAGCACGTCTGAAGTAAGCCAGAAAGATAAAGAACATTACAACATACTAACACATATATATGGAATTTAGAAAGATGGTAACGATAACCCTATATGCAAAACGGAAAAAGAGACACAGAAATACAGAACAGACTTTTGAACTCTGTGGGAGAATGTGAGGGTGGGATATTTCAAAAGAACAGCATGTATACTATCTATGGTGAAACAGATCACCAGCCCAGGTGGGATGCATGAGACAAGTGCTCGGGCCTGGTGCACTGGGAAGACCCAGAGGAATCGGGTGGAGAGGGAGGTGGGAGGGGGGATCGGGATGGGGAATACGTGTAAATCTATGGCTGATTCATATCAATGTATGACAAAAATAAAAAATACAAAAAATAAAAAATAAAAAAAAAACAGCACGTCACATAAAAGAGGCCACTCTTGTTACCAAAGTAACAAAAACAAAAGCAAAAATCATTATTATGAAGAGTGGATTTCCCCCAGATCAACAACCTAGGGCTTCACCCACCTCCCTCCCACGGGCCTGTTTCGGAAACTCCTGATGGGTCTGTGAGCCACTGCAAGACTGACACGGCAGGAGGCAGTGGCCCTGACTCCCACACACCCTGCTCACCACAGCTGGCCACATCCTGCCCTGACTCAGGCCATTCTAGGAAGCTTTGATCTCAGTTCCTGGCAGCCAGTTGAATCTGAGTAGGGAGACAGTCTCCTTTTCTCTGCCCCAAGGGGGTCCGTTGATGAGGACCTGGAGACCCCGTGCCCCTTCCTGGGAGCCACCAGGGTCCTGTCACCAGATTCTGCATACCTGAGCCTGATCTGTGATGGGTGTCTCCACTTGTCACCTGGCCAAGCCCTTCCTCTGCACTTGGGACCTACGGTTCCCTGTGATGTACTTGCCTATAAGCCATCTCAGAGCCAGAGTTTTTACCCCAATGAGGCCATCTGAGCTCTGGCTCATCACATTGCTGCCAGGCTTGTGGGGGCTCTGGAGTCACTCACAGTACTGTTCTAGGCACCCAGCCCACATCCCACAGCAAGCTGACCTCTGCGCATCACCCCAGTCCCCGTTCCCGCCACACTCTGCAGTGCTCCACGCTTGCCCTTTGCCCTGTCTGGATCCCAAGGCCCTCAGTTGCTCAGAAACCTGTATGGGGGCTTTGTCACAGTCCATGGGCTTCTTGCCACCAGCTATCATTTTGGAGCTATTGTTAGAGTGAAAACTTCCTTGGATATTTAATTAAAGAAGAAGCTATACAAGTAACTTGCCTCCATGTCACAGGAGCACTGATTAGACCCTGGCCTTGGCCATATTCAGCTAAGACTCTCAGGACTCCAGGGCATGGCAGGCTACTGGCACTCCCAGTCTCCCCTAACTCCCCTAACCTCCCTAAATGCCAGGTATGCCCAAAGCCACAGCTCCTCTCTTCCTACTGCATTGTTCACGACCACCCAGTCCTTGCCCTGTGGTCACTCTCAAAGCCTGTCTTTTCATCTACTGCTCACACTTTATTTCTTAGAGTAAAAGACAATTTTCAAATGTCCATCTGTCATGTTTGCCTTCGGCTCGCCCTGTCATCTTGCTGTGATTCAAATTCAGCTTTGAGTAAATAAAGTTTCGGCAGGGACTCAACTGGTAGTGGCAAGTGTGGGAGTTGTTGGGGATTTGACCGAGGAGCAATGGTAGTAATGGACAGTGAACACCTACCTGGGGGAAGAAGGGTAAAGACATGTGGAAGATGAATGCAGCAATCCCGCAGGATGTGCAGGAGAGTGAGGGGAGCCCTTGGAGAGACGGTGAGAATACCAGGAATATAGGACTGTAGAGGCCTGACTAGAAGGTCCCAGACTCAGACCAAGCCAGGACACCACGCCAGGAAAGGAACAAGGATCAGCTCTACATCGGGGAGATTGAGATGCGGGCTCAGGTGAGCCAGATCCAGCAGGTGGAGCAGCTTCTCAGCCCTGGCTGTTGCAGAGCATCATCTGCATACCAGCAGCTGGCCCAACTGGCCTGGCGTGTGGCTGGATCTGGGGAGTGTGAGATCTCTGGTGATGCTAATGTGCAGTATGTGTGTGTGTGTGTGTGTGTGTGTGTGACTTAGTCACGTCCAGCTCTTTGCGACCCCCTGGACTTTAGTTCCCCAGACTCCTCTGTCACAGGCAGACAGAATTGCTGCTGTTGCTCAGAGTTCCTCACACCTCAGTGCCTCAGAAAACGCCTGCAGTTCTGTTAAAATGCATATTCTGATGCAGAATGAACAGTGGGCCTCAGTGCCTGCATTTCTGATGAGTTCCCGGGCAACACCAAACCCAACATCACGCTTCCACAAAGAGAGTGGGCCCTTTAACAAGGTTTTCTTCTGTCCAATTGCTTACACCAGCAAGCAAGAACTCATCTCAAAGTGCCCTCGATGTTCAGGTGTTAAGTCGTGTCTGACTCTTTCTGACCACACGGACTGCAACACATCATGCTTCCCTGTCCTTCACCATCTCCAGGAGCTTGCTCAAACTCATGCCCATTGAGTCAGTGATGTCATTCCATTATCTCATCCTCTGTTTGTCTCTTCTCCTCCTGCCTCCAATCTTTCCCAGTGTCAGGGTCTTTTCCAGTGAGTTGGCTCTTCGCATCAGGTGGCCAAAGTATTGGAGCTTCAGCTTCAGCCTCAGTCCTTCCAATGAATATTCAGGGTTGATTTCCTCTAGGATCGACAGGTTTGCAGTGCCCTGGATGTTAACAAATAACATATGCATTCACAGAACAACTAACCAGGAGCACATGTCACCTAAGACATTCTCAGTAAGTGATGACAGTGTCGTCCATACCCACCAAGCTCTTGCCTGCCCCGGAACTCTAGTCTCTAGTGATTCAGAGCATGAAGGCTCTTGTGGCCCCCAGCAGTCTGCCCAGCCAGGCCTCCCCAGGCTTCTGCCTTCCCTCTCCTTCAAGGCTACACAGGGAGGACTTCCTCACCGTGTGCACACCAAGGTGTGTGGGTAGAAAGTGAGGCTGAGGTGTGTCTTCACAGGACCATTGGATCAGGACACCATTGCTTCAAAGCCAGCAAAAGCCCTTAGTCTGAAAAGACAGTTGGAAATCCTTGGTGTGATGACTGAGAGGTCAGACCCTTCCCATGACCTTACTTGCCATGACTTCCCACTCCCACCCCAAGACACACAGATCTTAAGTCACATCTAACATGATGCAAGGCCCAGGAGGCACATGCTCTGCAGGCTTGGCACCTGCCACCCAGCCCTTCACTGCTGGACCCTGCATGCTTTGTATCTGTAAGATGTAAGATGGAGGGCAAGCCCCTCCTGCAGGAAGCTTTACCCACCTCCCTAGGCTGGGCTGGGGCCCCCACCCTCCTTAAAAGCAGCTCTATCATCGCCTCCACCTTCTGGTCTTTCCCACTCTACTGGATTAGAGGAGGTTTAAGGACAGGATCCAATGCCCCCTCTGGGCCTGGCTTCACAAGTGTTAGTTGTTTGGGTAGCCATTCCCTTCTCCAGGGGATCTTCCCAACCCAGGGATCGAACCTGGGTCTCCTCCATTGTAGGCAGATTCTTTATCATCTCAACCACCTGGCAAGCCCTGTTAGTTGATAAATTTAAAAAAAAATGAATGAGAGATGAGAGGGAAGGAGAGATGGCAGGAAGGAGGAAAGCATTTAGCTCTCCAAACCCTGTTTCCTATTTCTTTTTAAGGCCTCGGAACTTACACTCCATGGGTGGTACCGTGCGTGATCAAGAGTGCCCAGTGAATGTAACTAGTGCACCATCTTTAGAAGAGTCAATTCAAGGTGAACTGAGTGTAAATAGTCACTGATTAAGTAATGAGTGGATCTAATCTTCAGCTGGGTGGAAACTCACAGCATGGTTACTATCCAGCACATTCAGGTGAACGTGCTATAAGGACCAGCATGAATATTTAAAATTCAAGGTGAACACAGGTAATGCTTTGCCTCATTGTAATCCAAATCAAATAAGGTTGAGTGTGGGGAAGAAAATAACAGAGAAATAAGAATAATTTTGTCTTTCATTGTAGTCAACAGAAGACGGGGTAAGAATACTACACACCAAAGTGGTAATTGACATGAAATTCATAAGTCATTGTCAGAGCCACCAGCCCTGCAGGACAACTACTAAGTAAGGAGCTAGTGGGACGATAGGGTGGCCACTCCAAAGTCAGCCTGAAGAGAAGTGCCGTGTGGGCCTGAGATCTCTGCTCCACAAGTGCCCAGATGCACACGTACACACATGCAGACATACACGTACATACATGCAGACACTCACGTATACACACGTACACTCCACACTTTTCCCAGAGTCACACTGGGCTCTAGACCACAGAGTTGCTGAGCCAACATTTCTCTAGTCTCTGGGTTTGGAATATGTCCAAAGGGGCTGTCTGTTTTCCCGAGCCCTGGTCCCAAGTGTAGATTTCCCTCCTGCCCACTTATATTAAGCAATCAACTGTCAAACATTTTAATTTAGTGAATGAAAACCCCTTGACCCTGGAAGGCCGTAAATTAAATGAAACCTCCTCTGCACACCTGGCCACCTTGGGGGTTTTACCCCCAGGTAAGCAGCCACCTGGCTGCAGGGGGTCGGGGTCCCCAGGTGCTTCCTGGGGCTGCAGCGAGCCAGGTCCCAGCATGGGGCGGCTGCGGCATGTCAGTGTGAGAACAAAAATACTCCCCACATCCTGCAGGGTCAACCTATGTTACATGCATATTTTAATTATGTGAATTCAAAAAATAAAAAGTTCACTTCACATTAAAAAAGGATGAGGAACTGTGCATACTTCTAAGCAAACCAGCAGAGTAAATGTAAATTGTGTTTCTGCAACATGGGAAAACAGAATGCCCACCACTCTGCATTGAGACTGGCTGAAATGATGCAAAACCCTCTGGAAAGTGTTGCTTTCCAGAGATAATAGAGACCCCAGCTCTCCTGATAAAAGACTTTAGGTCTGGAGACAGATGCGGAATACAGATGAAAGGTGAGGGGAGGAAGAATTAGAGGAGCATTTATCTCTTTAGTGGCCAGGAGGGAACAGAGAGACAATTAGATGCATCAAGCAGGACTTCCTGCAGGAAGAGCCTCTTCATCTGAAAGTCAGAGTGTGACTAGGATCTACTGAGATGAGGAGGGTGTGAAGCAGTGTGGCAAGGAAGAGGCTTCCACAGGTGGACAGGAGAACAAGGCAGGAGGTGGGCTGGAGAAAGGACATGCAGGACATCAGGCCGTGAAATAATGGGGACTCTATCCTAGGAGCTGGGAGGGGCTAGAGGTGAGAGAGGTAATCACTGTGCATTTTGAAAAGATCCTTTAGGTGGCAGTGGGAAGGGAGAATTAGGGTGAGTTCAGCTGTGTTTGTGCATGACCACTGTGGAAATTGAAGATGAGAGGACCTAGATCCCACCCTGAGGTAAATCGAAGGTTAACCTCGAGTGAAGCCAGAGTTATCCACAAAGGAGAGTAAGGGATCATCAGAGAGGAGGATAAATAGACGGCCAAGAAAAGAAGGACTGCCCAAAAGGTGTGTCAACAGGACACCACAGGGTAAGAAAAAGCATACTGCGCTGAGCAGCATTTGGATCCTTGTGACCTTAGCAAGAGATATTACGGTTGGAGCGATGGATACAAGCTAAATGGGACTGAACTGAAGAGAGAAGCAGAAAGGGAGAAAATAGAAACTTTCTAGGAAGGAGAGGAAAGATGATAGCCGTGGGGAAGGGGAAAGCATCAAAGGAGGAACTTGTTCTGTTGTTGTTAGCATTGTTTAGAATGAGAATGTTTAAAAACCTGTCGTAGGCTGTCTGACTGAATATATTACATTGTGCATGCATGCTAAGTCACTTTAGTCGTGTCTGACTCTTTGCCACCCCATGGACTTTAGACCTCCAGGCTCCTCTGCCCATGGGATTTTCCAGACAAGAATACTAGAGTGGGTTGCCTTGACCTTCTCCAGGGAATCTTCCCCACGCAGGGATCGAACCTGTGTCTCTTACAATTCCTCCTTGGTAGGAGGGTTCTTTACCACTAGGGCCACCTGGGAAGCCCATATTACATTAACCAAACACCTAACCTCCTCTCCTTCCTGAAACCCCACCAGAATTGCAATAAATGCACAAAGGATAAAGAGAAATGGAATAGGGACATCAGGGAAAGAGACACTCGGGGAAACTTGGGAAGAGAACACCTGGATGAAGGGGTGGGAACTGCCTTAGGAAGGCTAGCTGGGAGGGGTGCTGACAAGAACTCCAGGAAGCCTTCAGTCTGGAGAAACAAGAGAATCCAACTGGGAGCCCATGTCCGCATCCCATCTGCTCTCAGGGCACACCCAGGAGGTGGTTATAAGAACCTACACAAGTGATTAAATGGCACCGAACCACATACACACACTCTCCATGGCAGGGTAACTTGTAGAATCCTATGCATCTATAATTATTTTAGAATAAAAAGTTAACATTTTGACTTTCCTGGTGGCTCAGGCAGTAAAGAATCTGCCTGCAAAGCAAGAGACCTGGGGTCGATTCCTGGGTCAGGAAGATGCCCTAGAGAAGGAAATAGCTACCCACTCCAGTATTCTTGCCTGGAGAATTCCTGGTGGGCCATGGGGTCACAAAGGGTCAGACACGACTGAACGACTAACACTTTCACTTTCAAAAAGTTAAAATTTTAAATAAGTAAAAAATCAGAAAGTCCTTATATTTTCTTGTGAAAAATTTAACACATGATGTCCTTGTTCCAGTGGGAAAACTGAAAGGTATGTTCTCATGATATGTACAACAACCGGGGTGAAGACCCCCAGTGGGACAGAACTGAATACCTCTCTGTTAGGAAGAATGGGAGGGGGACAGAAAGACTCCATGTAGATATCCCATGGACCTGCTGCTCCAGCGCTGGTGGTCTCAATGTGGAGTGGGCTTTTTTTTTCCTGAGGTGCCTCCTTTCTGGACAGTGCAATGGAGTGCATGGAACGGAAAAGCCTTGAGCCAGCAAGTCCTGGGATCTCACAGTGACTGGGGAAGCTGGAGGAAGGCCATGGCACTGCGAGCTTTCTGGGTACCTGGAGAAGCGCTCAGAATCAGGGCTTCTGGCCATTTCCTCCTTCCAGGCACAAAACCTAGTGCTGCCTCCTTTGGGTTCTCAAGTGGTTCATTGCCTCTGACTCATTGCCTCTTCGATAACCACACAGTCCCCTGCTGGGACCTTTGTTTCTCCTGGGCTTACCCACCACTCTCCACTGGCTCTCTCCGAGCCTCTGCATTTAAAAGCATAATGCTCCAAAGGTGGTGATTGTTTTTTTCTCCTTCTTGTCCTCTTTATTTATCTTTAAGTGCCTGTGTGAGCATTGTAGCCAATGTAGTCCTGGAACAGTTCCTGTGGCTTTTATTGAATGGAATTCACTCTACTCTTTATGAATCAAAATCAGTTCCTTCCAGTGTAATGGTATCTGTTTTCAGATGATTGGTGAGGACTCTCAATTACTTGGAGGCTTCAGGCAGCAGGTCAGCCTTGCAGGCAGGATTTATTTCTGGTTTATGATTTGCCTCTGCTTTTATCTGACTTTGCAAGGTCCTACAGCCCATAGAACTATGAGTCTGGGGTCCTTTGGTTAGCTTTGCTACTTAGAGATTGCAGCCCTGAAGCAAGGGACTTCACAGATTCCTGTACTGAGGGACTAGAGAGATCACTTTATTTCTTCCCTGTTGTTTCGAATAGAGAAGGGAGCAAGAGAGTCGTTGAAGGAGGACAGGGTGTGTTTGTATGCTTGGTTTATAGAAGTCTGAGAGCATTTATAGAGAACACTTCTGTGTTTCTTAGCATTACTCTTATTAGCGTGCACTGTATAAAATTACCATATTAGTGGTTACCAGTGGTCAAGTGTGGTAATTTCACGTGGTTCATTCTAAAACATTTCTTTGGTAGCCAGCCTCTTCCTTCTACCAAAAATATAGCGATGTCTTTTCTCTCTTTCTTTATCTGGTCATGCTTACCCAGTAAACCTCTGCTTATCCCAAATGTTCCCATCTTAACTAATTGCAAGATTTCCCATTCTCCAGGGACAGCGATGTTTAATGTGGTTCATAAACAGAGGCATTAAAGACAAAGTAGAAATAGCCACAAAGAAAACTGAAGGGAGATTACTCTCCAGGTCTGACCCTTTTAAACTGCCCATTGGTATTAGAGAAGTGGGGAGAAGGGTAGAGATAATCACGGATGAATTTCCTGTAGAGCCATCATCTAGAAACTTTCCTTCTCAGGCATCAGGAGATCTGCTTTCTCTTTCTAGTTTAGGTTTCTTATGTTCAGGCCGCAGACTGTTCTCTTTCTTAGCTTACTCTTATTTTGTTGAACCTCATCCTCAAGTAACTTCCTAAGAAAGGGACATAGAAGGAGAACTGTTTCAATCCTTGCTTTGTCTGAAAATATCTTTATAACGCCTTCAGACTTGACTGATAAGTTGGCTGAGTGTAGGATTCCAGGCTCCACTGTCTGTCAAAGCTACTGTTGAGAAATCTGGTGCTTGTTATGATGACCATTTTCTGGCATGTGGCCTGGTTTATCTTCCCTTTCTCTGGAAGCTTTTAGGAATTGTGTTAAACCTTATATCAATTTTGGTGACTTCCCTGCTGGCTCAGATGGTAAAGCGTCTGCCTACAATGTGGGAGACCTGGGTTCAATCCCTGGATAAGGGAAGGTCTCCTGGAGAAGGAAATGGCAACCCACTCCAGTATCCTTGCCTGGAAAATCCCATGGATGGGTCGCAAAGAGTCGGACATGACTTCACTTTCACTTTCACTTTATATCAATTTTGGAGAATCGACTCCTTTACGTTTTCCAATTTATGAACACAGTGTATTTCTTCATTTATCTATATCTTTTACTTCTCTCTTCAGCACTCTGTAGTTTTTAGCATACCTGTGCATATTTTGTTAGATTTACACCTCAGAATTTCTTTTTGCTTAGTGATTGTAAGTCATATTATATTTTAAATTTCAGTTTTCATATATTTATCGCCAGTATGTAGAAATACAATTAATGTTTGCACATTGATCTTGTAGCCTGAAAACTTGTTTCTTAGTTCCAGGTATTTTTATGTTTGTTTTTTGCTTGTTTGTCTTCTGTAGACTCCTTAGGGTTTTTATGAAGACCCTCATGCCATCTGCAAATGGGGGCAGTTTTCTTTCTTTCTTTCTGAACTGTATACCTTTTATTCCTTTCTTTTTTCTATTTTGCTGTCTAGGACTTACAGTATCATGCTGAAGAGAAGTGGTTCAGTATCTTTGCCTTGTGCCTGATCTTAGGGGAAAACATTCAAATCTTTCACCATCACATATAATGTTGGCAGTAGGGATTTTGCAGATGCTCTTTACCAAGTTGAGGAAGGTTCACTCTATTCCTAGCTATCTGAGAGTTTTATCATAAATAATGTTGAATTTTGTCAAATGATTTTTCTGCATCACCTGATAGGATCATATGATTTTTCTTCTTTAGCTTGTAAGTATCATGGATTATATTGCTTGATTCATGAATATTAAACCAGCATTTCATCCTTAGAATAAACCCAACTTGCTCATGATAATTATTTTATATATCACTGAACTCTATGTTAACATTTTCTTAAGAATGTATGTGTCTATATTGATGAATATTGGCCTGCAGTCTATTTTTGTACTTTCTTGGTTTGCTTTTGCTTTCAGGATAATACTTGCTTTACAAAATGAGTTGATGTTCTCACTTTTATTTTCTGAAAGAATTGTGCAAAATTGGCATTAGTTAATTCTTCTTTTCACACTTTGGTAGAATTTTCAGCAAAACCATCTGGCCTGAAGATTTATTTTTTGAGAATTTAAAAATTATGAATTCCTTTTCTTTGATAGCTATAGGGCAATTCAAATTTGAAATGTCTTATTTCATACTGGGAGAGTTGTGGTAGACTGTGCTTTTCAAAGAATTGGTTCTTTCCATCTAAGTTGTCAAATGTATGTGTGTAGAATTGTTTCTAGTTTTCCTTTTATATGTTTCTGATGTCTGCAGGGAGTGTAGTCATTACCTGTTTCATTCTAATACTGCTAATGTCTGTCTTCCCATATTTTTTGTTAACCCTGCTAGAGGTTTGTCTATTTATTGACCTTCAAAACAACCACCATTTATTTCATTGATTATTTTTCTGTTTTCATTTAACTAATTTCTGCTCTTATCTTTCTTGCTTCCTTCTTTCTGCTTGCTTTAGATTTGCTTTGCCTTCTTTTTCCTGTTTCCTGAGATGAGAGCTTGGACTATTGATTTCAGTTCCATTTTATTTTCTAATCTCATGAAGTCTGAGGTCTTCTGCCAGTGTTCCGTAGGAGTTCTGTAGGAGTTTCGATGGGGGGAGGGAGGCTCACGAGAAGGGGATATATACATATTAGTTATGACTGATTCACGTTGTTGTATGGCAGAAACAGACACAGTATTGTAAGGCAATTATCCTCCGATTTAAAAAAATAAATTAAAAAATAAAATGAATTAAAATCAATATATCACCAAAAAAGGTAACTGCTGATTTTGATGGAAAAGATGGTTGGAAAAAACAAGAACTGTGCACAAAAAAAAAAAAAAAAATGTTTTAATCTAGAAGAGTTTGTCCATGGTTTTGATTCAATGAATATAGAAGGAAAACCTTTTTCTTTTTATGAAAAGTTGTAGAATTTCTATGATCCATTTAAATGTACAGATAGTTAACATTGTACGCATTAAATGGGGTACAATGTGCCATTTTCTAGATGTGGACCCTGACACTCAAATGTTTGGCAGTTTCTTTATTAATTAACAATGATGGTAGAAGCGACACTGCCCACCCTTCTCCCCCCTACAGCATTACACCTGTGCTAGCCATTCTCACAGAGAATGGAGCAGAGGCTATCCATAAGGGCTATGGGCAGGTTCCACCCAGTCTCCCCAAAACCAGCCATGTACAGTCTACAGCCCAGAGTAGAGGTGGGGACTGGCAAGAGTGAGGGTCAGTGGATGGCATCTACCTTCCTCTTCTTGCCCTCAGGCTCCAGTCAAGTCAGGTCAAAGGAGCCAGGCCCTGGGCCTCTTTGCAGGCACCTGGATATTGGACATCCATGTATAAAGCCCAGCCTACGTCTTTCAGGAGGGTTGCAACTTCCCAAGTGCTAAAATAAATCAACAAACTCCAAACAGACAGGGTATGCCAACTCTACTACTTGCCAACTGTGTGACTTTGGATAAATGTACGGTCAGCTCTGCAATTCACTTTCTTCTTCTGAGAAATGGAATGATATTGGTGTCCATCTCCTAGGGTTGTTCTGAGGATTAAGGAGTTACTTTGTGTGAAGTTCTTTGAACAAGGTCTGACAGGAGTAGGCACCAAATGAGCACTGATATTTTCTCTGACTGCCCCCATCCAAATTCCTTCAGCCCTTTCCACTTAAGATTCAGTCTCTGATGGTACAGGAGTGAGGAATTTGGCAATTACTTCTGTGCTCATCTCATCACCCTCTCTCTCCACCTTCATCTCCAAACAACCCTTCCACAGTCAAGGAAAAGCCAAGTCATTCAATAACGTTGCAGACACTTGTTCAAAAAGCCAGGGGCAGGGGAGGAATACATGGAACCGGTCTAAGCAGAATGCAGACAGGTTTGCGCAAAACCACCCCATTCACTGAGGGTTATGTGAATGATAGGATAAACACAACCCAGGCATTTTTGCTGAATTACAGCCCAGACTATATATATCAACAGTCCTCCATAAATGGAAAGCTCTTCTCCAGCAAGTCAGCCCCCACCACAATTTCCCAGAAGCAATATCCAGCAAGGAAAGCACTTTTAGGGACAAACAACTCAAAGTTTCAGGCTGCCGAAGGCTGAGCTACCCAGTTTGTGGGGTTCAGGGCAGGCATCGCCACAAGCCTCAGACAGGTCTCCTCAACAACACAATGGAGAGACTCAGGAGTGCCTCCACCCTTTGGAGCACCTTCCAGCCTACCCTGTCTCCTCCTGCTTTCAGAGCACACAGGATTCTAACTGAAAACACGCCACAAGGGCAAATACACCAACATACTAGACCTTCACCACCAGCCCAGGCTGAGCTTACATTTCTCTGTTTATCTGCTCCCACTGAAACTTCTGCCCAGCAGACCACAAATTTACTTATGTTAAGGGTTTATTATAAGTGATACAGCTTAGGGATAGCCAAATAGAAGAAATGCACAGAGCAAAGTATGGGGAAAGACCTTGGAAAGTCCATGCCCTCTCTGGGTCTATCATGTGCCTAGCATATAGATACGTTCACCAACCCAGAAGCTCAGTTGTGTAGGGGCTTCCACGGAGGTTTCACTATGTCGGCTTCATTGATTAAATCACTGGCCTTTGGTGATCATTTCCAGCCACCCTCCTCCCCAGAATGGGGCTGAAAGTTCCAACTCTGTAATCACATGGCTGGTTCCTCTCAAGCAGCCCCCATCCTGAAGCTGTCCAGGGCCCCAACCACCAGCCATCTCATCAGCTGGCAAAAGACAATAGATTCGAGGATTTTAGGAGTTCTGTCAGTGGCATCCAACTCTTTGCGACCCCCTAGACTTTAGCTTGCCAGGCTCCTCTGTCCATGGGATTTCCCAGGCAAGGATACTGGAGTGGGCTGCCATTTCCTCCTCTAGGGGATCTTCCTCACCCAGAGACTGAACCTGCGTCTCCTGCATCTCTCCCATCTCCTGCATTGGCAGGCAGATTCTTTACTGTCTGAGACACCAGGGAAGCCCCAAGAATCAGGAGCAAAGACCAAATATTTATTTTGTACTATACTACATGGTCCATGGGCTTATCTTCCACGGAGGGTCAAACCTATTACCTCCCTCACAGGAGTTACCTCTGCAGCACACACACACACACACACATGTGCACACACTTATGCATGCAGGCACACACATACATGTATACACATACATACACACATACACTCATACACCCACACACAATGCATATACATATACACAGTTACACACTTATATAAACACACACACACTAATTAGGTGTCTGAATATTAGAAACAGCCTTACAAAATATAAAATGTGAAAAGACCAATTTCTGGAATCTGTTGGTTCTCCACTGAGCAAGAGTGGAGAAAGGGATGGATGAGGCATAAAGATGGGGACAGGAGACGCAATAACTATGAAAGTCACAAAGTTGTGAGGGCCAGCTTTGATAGGAATCTCTGTCAAGGAAAGAAAACTCACTGGGAAAGAGTTCTGGCAGTGAGGCAGAGGCTTCACTTGGCCCCAGCCAGGGTTATTAGGTACAAAAGGCCAAGTTCCATGTTGCAGATCCAATCCAGATCAATGTTGTAGAGCTATTTCTCTCCCTGATAGCTCAGTTGGTAAAGAATCCGCCTGCAACGTAGGAGACCCCGGTTCAATTCCTGGGCCGGAAAGATCCACTGGAGAAGGGATTGGCTACCCACTCCAGGATCTTGGGCTTCCCTTGTGGCTCAGCTGGTAAAGAATCCACCTGCAATGCAGGAGACCTGGGTTCAATCCCTGGGTTTGGAAGATCCCCTGGAGAAGCGAAAGGCTACCCACTCCAGTATTCTGGCCTGGAGAATTCCATGGACTGTATAGTCCATGGGGTGGCAAAGAGTCAGATATGACTGAGTCACTTTCACTTCATTTCTCTCCAGCACTATGTAAATAACTTCATTGTGGTGACCTGCTGGAAACCACAAGACCAGGGCACCCCAGGGGCTCTTTTCTACTGGGTATCCTTCCCTGTGGCCAACCTACCCTACTCAACCCCCTGCCCAGAGCTCCCACCACTGGTCCACACGTGTGAACTCACACCACATTGCATCTTTAAGGATCGACCCCTGAAACCACAAAAAAGTAGCATGTACACTCACTCAGCATAAGAGCAAGACAGAGATCCAAGAGGCAGAGGCAAAGAGGGAGGAAATAAGGTGCATTTATAGGCACAAGTGTCTAGCTTTAGCAACTTCTCGGTTCCTACAACTGCTTCTACAGCATCTCAATTCTGCTGGGGAAGGCTTCCCTGTGGGTTAGAGTCAAAACTGGATGTCTTTTCACCATGTGGCACCTGCAGGACATGTTTCAGGCACTAATGTGCTGTAAAAATAGTGTATTTCCTTTCTAGAAAGTACACATAAGAATATAGTGTGTGTGTGTGTGTGTTTGTATGTTCAGTTGAGTCCTATTCTTTGTGACCCAATGGACCGTAGCTCACCAGGCTGCTCTGTCCATGGCATTTTCCAGGCAAGAATATTGGAGTGGGTTCTCATGCCCTCCTCCAGGGGATCTTCCCAACCGAGGGATCAAGTCTCTTCAGTCTACCTGCACTTTACCACTAGCGCCACCTGGGAAGTCCACATGATAATACATATTTGCTCAAATTACATTCATGTCTGGGATCACGTGGTTTTCAAAAGTATACAGACATAAATGATTGTATCTTTTAATTTTATTCCCATAAGCCTAGATTTGATTTGATAGTTTGAGCACAGAGATGGAGAATTTTTTAATTACTTAGTACCTGACATTTTATTTTTCTCTAAATTTTTATCATGGAAAAATTTCAAGCTCTTAGAGAAAGGGAGCACATAACACAAGTCTCCTCACCCACCCTGGAGATCCAATTACTGCTAACATTTTGTTATATCAGCTTTACCTGTACATACTGTGGTGGCTCAGATGGTAAAGAATCCACCTGCAATGCAGGAGACCTAGGTTTGATCCCTGGGTTGGGAAGATCCCCTGGAGAAGGAAATGGCAACCCACTCCAGTATTTTTGCCTGGAAAATTTCAAGGAAGGAGGAGCCTGGTAGGCTACAGTCCATGGGGTCGCAAAGAGTCGGACACGACTAAGCGTCTTCACTTCACTTCACTGTTTTTGCTGAATCATTTAAAATCAAGTTTCAGGTATCAAGACCCTTCAATAATTAGGCAGGCATCTCCTAAAAATAAAGTCATTCTAGCGAGCAGTGTGCTATTATTACACCTAACAATGTGAACAATAATTCTACAATATCATTCAATACATCATCATGTTGAAACTTCCTCCAAACTGTTTCACACTGGTTAGTTGATTTAGGAGTTGATCCATGTTTGTTATGAATATTGCTCCTTTTTAGCTGATTTTGTACTGGAACATTCCCACTCTTTTTCTGACACTGACATTTTTCAAGAGACCAGAAAAATTGATACAGAATGTGCTGCTCTCTGCACCTATCTGATCTTTTCTCCCTGGAATCATTTACTTTGCTGTTCAAACCCTTCTTATAAACCAGAAAGGCTGCAGGCTTGAATTTTGATTTAACTTAAGTGTTTTCAACCAAGAACACAGCATTGGTGATGCTGTGTGCTGGATTCTGCATCCTATAACATCAGGTTGATTCGGTATGAGAGACGCTAAGTTTGATCCCTCCTGAAGGCCCTGACAGCCAGATGTGTCGACTGAAAATGGAGAATGTTCTTCCTTTTCCAGTTATCTCTGTGCTTCACCAATTCTCCACACCTTCATAGGGCCCTGAATAAAATCACCTTCTCTAACTTAATTATTTCATTGACCACTGCACACTGGGAACTCCCTAATTATCCCACTGTTGTTGTGTAGTCGTTAAGTCGTGTCCAACTCCTTTGCCACCCCATGGACCATAACCCGCCAGGCTCCTCTGTCCGTGGGATTTCCCAGGCAAGAATACCGAAGTGGGTTGCCATTTCCTTCTCCAGGGGATCTTCCCAACCCTGTGGCAAAACCCACATCTCCTGCACTGCAGGTAGATTCTATACCACTGAGCCACCAGGGAAGCCCAGTTCTTCCATTACTTCTGCATTTATGAAACATCATTCCTCTGGAAACAGCTGTCCCTGCAGAGGGGAAGACTTTTATCCCACAGTCTCTTAGGGAGAACTGGTTCTCTCCAGAAAGTCATGAGAGAATGTGGTCTCTTAAGAGTTGTGTGGGGGTACAGAGGCCCCCCCCCCCCCCCCCCCGAGTCAAGGTCCATTGTCTGAGCTTTAAGGGAAGGAGGAGTAAGCAGGGTTGGGCACTGGGCCAGTGAGAGGATCGTGTATGGATAGGGCTGCTCAGGATGGGAAATCTTTGCGGAAAAGGAGTTTCAGATATGCCTATATGTCAAATCCTCTCATCTCCCTTGGACACCTGCAGTTGAATCCCACAAGTTTTCAGGCTTCTGGAGTCCAGGTCCTGACGCTGGCTTTGGAGGCATCACTAGGCCTCAAGGTTGCCCTTGGTGATGTCAAGATTTCAGACATTGTCCAGTGAATGAAGACATGGACACCAATCAAAACAAACCTCATAGTGCATTTTTCACAACACGAAGCAACTAATTGAACAGACTTGTTGATGAACCAACTGATTGTTTTGGTCAGTTGTAGGCACCATGGCCAGTACTCTTGTCTTTTTACCCTGGTCATAGTGATTGGCTGAAAATGTGTGATCTGTCCTCTCCTTTTCCTGACTTGCTGTTGTAGAAGTGGAAAGATGAAAGCACACTTGGTTCCCCTTATAATTTGGAGCAGAAATGGCTTCTCAGAGCTTACACAGGATACTCTGAGCCAGTTTGGAAGGCGACCAGAGGGAACTCAGAGTAGATTAAGTGGAAACAAGGAGCGGGCAGCACCAGCCCTCCACTGAGCCCAAAGACCAACAGCGATCTGCAAACCCATACCAAACACCCCTTTTTCTCCAGGGCTGGGGTTTCTCAACAGGGACCAACTCAAAAGGCAGGCAGAAGTGCTGGAAACTTGCTCAGTCCCACCCCTAATGGGCATTTGCTCCCAGCTCAAGGGGAAGGATGATGCTCGGGGCTCCTCCTCTAGAAGCAAGAGAGCAAACCACAGACAGGTAACTGAGCAACTCCCCAACTTGCTGGGACCCCTATGGTCCCAGTCCCCACCTCGCAGGAATGCACAGCCTTTCTATGATAGCAGACCTTCTGGTTCCTTCTTCCTGCCTCTCTCCTTTTCCTCCTAACCCTTCCCCCGCCCCCGCCCCCAACTGCCCACCTCTTTCTTTCTCCCTCCCCCTAGAAGCTTGGAGGGTTGGTTCTGTGTTCACTTACTCGTGACCTTCACTTTCCCTGTCCAATAGAGTTGGTCGTCCCCTCCCTGGGGATTCTTCTTTAGGAAGCTTTCACATAGACTATCTCATTCATACACACAAGAGGGGCGAATCGCTGAGATCTGCCCCCGCAGGCCCACGAGCTCTTGTGCCCGGGTTGGATCCGGGGATTCAGAGCGTGTGTACCCTCCGGGGAACAGCCCCGGCGCTAGAGGCTCAGAGCAGAAGGGAGGTGGTAGACGCAAGGTTCAGATCAAAATGTGGCCGGATGTCTCCCCTCAAGTTGGCGGTCAATTTCGACCAAAAACGATCGTGATCGCGACAAAGATGATGGTGATGAAACTAACAGCAATAATCTGCCAGACCCTCGCCCTCAATGCACCGGTCCAAGCCTAGTCCCCTATCCGGTTGGACCTTCCCCGCTGGGTGCTGGGCAGGGGTCGGCAGCCTTGAGGTCCCTGGAGGGGCGGAGGATCTGAGGGCAGTTCTGGGAGAGAGGCGGAGGGGCGAGCCAGACTCAGGGGGACTGTCGAGGGAGGCGGGGGCGACAGGAGAATGTCCGGGGCCCGCCAGAGGCTCGACTGCGGGGGCAGACACGAAAGGCGGGGACACTCCGGGGGTGGCAGTCGGGGAGAAGGATAAAGGGCTTGGGGGGCGAGGGCGGGAGCCGGGAGAGAAAGTGGGGTGCAGGGGCTGGGGGGGGGAGGGGAGGAGGGATGGGGATATAGGGGCTCAACGCTGAGGGAAGAAGTACAAAGGTGGTGGGGACCGAGGAGTGAGGAGGTGAGGGCGGAGGGCGGGGAGACGGCGGAGGGGCCAAGGACGGTGTGGGGTGGGAAGCGGCAAGGTGGGGACTTAAGGGGCCGGGGAGGGGGGAAGATGCGGGTGGGAGCGCCGCAGGGAGCCGGGGAGATGCAGCGGGGCCGGGAGATGGGGCGGGGCGCCGGGAGGTGGGGAAGGAGGTCCGGGTAGGAGGGGTCTTGCGGGGGGTGGGGGGGGAGTAAGGGGCTGGGAAGCGGGGAGGTGAGGGCGGGACGGCCGGGCGGGGAGGCGGGGAGGCGGGGAGGCGGGGCGCGGGCCCGGCCCCCGAGGTTAGCTGGAAAAGTTTGCGCCCGGGCCGGCGGGGGCAGAGGCTGAGGAAGCCGGTCTGGGAGACACGCGACCAGAACCCGGCGCCCAGCGCGGTGGCCGCAGGAACCCGAGCGAGACTCTGCGGCCCGGGCAGTGCTCCCAGCCCCGAGCGCCAAGTCTATCCCGGCGCCCCTGCACCGGGAGGGGAGGAAGGGGTGCCAAGATGCCTGGGGTCCGAGCGCCCTTCTCGGATGGAGGTGAGCCGGCGGGACCTAAGGCCCGGGGCCCCCAGGCTGGGTGGGGGCAGCCGGGTCCGCTTTTCTCACGGATTTCCAGCCCGTCTTCCAGGCCATCCAGCCCATCGCGACGTGGACCTGGGCGGGCGAGCACACCACATCAGCATCGCCCACTCCCACCAGGTCATCCATTCTGGTGACTGAACCCGGGCAGGGGAAGTGGGGATGGTTCCTTTTTTAACTACAGTTAGAGCATTTAAACTCCGAATAAAAGAGAAGTGATTCTTCACAGAGACGCGCCATGGGTCATTTTCCTGGGATAATTACGTTTATACCGCGTAGAATGCGGACCTGGGTGCTCTGGAAGTATGTGCTCTTGTTCTCTTGGGAACATCGTTCTATTTTATTTTCTTCGCCACAAAGTTCCAGTTTTCCTTCTATTTCTCAAACAAGGTATTCGGGGCTGTCGGAACCAGGCGGGGGGTGGGGTTGGGGGAGCGGGAAGAGGAGTCTGGAAGACAAAAGTTCCTACGTTGCGGTAATGATGTTCCCAGGGAAGATCAGTAAGTTATACTCATAACTGAGATAAATCCGGGGAAGCGACAGGACTGGTCCTTCTTCTACCCGATGGGAGGAAAGTGCTAACTTTGCCAGTTTTAACCCCCTGCCCCCACCATAGTCTCCAAATTGTTCTTCTTCTCCTTACTTTCTCTCTTCCTGACGTTGGACACTGCCAAGGACGTATTTCTTTGTGGTGTATTTATATTTAGATGTAAGAGAGGGACTTCATGTTGGATTTTTAAAGGGAACATGCTTTACTTTGAAGATGAAGAGCATGAATCAAGTCTGGCTCTTTCAGAGCTCTGGGTACTTCCAGAATTAGGCATCTTTTTAAAGTCTGGAGTTAAAAGTTGCAGACATTGTACAGAATCCTGATAGTAAAGTGTTAGTCGCTCAGTCCTGTCTGATTCTTCACAACCCCATGGGCTGTAGCCCACCAGGCTTCTCTGTCCTTAGAACCCTCCAGGCAAAAATACTGGAGTGGGTAGCCATCCCCTTCTCCGGGGTCCAAACCCCCATTGCAGGCAGATTCTTTTCCATCTGAGCCATCAGGGAAGCCCCAAAGAATTATATCTTCATGATTTATCTCTACAACATTCCTTTCTTCATTGATGAAAATCTTACAGGCATGATTAAGAAAAACTTAATTCCTAGAAAGTACAAGGGCAGGATTATGATCTGTGGGTATATGACTAATGAGGATGGTCAAGCTTGTTGCTTGTGTAAGTGGTGGTTCTGGGGTGTGTGTGTGTGTGTATGATGTGATGTGTGTGTGTGGTACTCAAAGAGTTGTGGACTCACTGATGCAGAGCTCAGTGACAGTTTGAATACTTTTGTTACCATAGGTGAACCACACATTGAGTTTTCTCAGTCAGCAAACTTTCACTTTGGGCCTGCTAGTCCAGGCGCCCTAGTCTCCTGACACCAGGGATCCGAAACACAAAATCAGCCCTTAAGATACAGATGCAATGATTCCTCAACTAGTATTCATCTCTGAAAATGCTGCTTTCCTCTTTATATTTGTGAATTCCATTAAATGCATGACTCTTCTAATTTTCTACCATATGTGGATAGTGAAGCTACCATTTCCTATACAAGGCCTACCTTATGAATTGGCCTAATGACTTTATGTCTCAAAATTTAGGGACTGATTTTCCTTTACCTGGAAATTATGACACTAATTTGATTCCACGGTATCTCTTTGACCCCCTAAAAATGTTTCAAGACCTACTGTGTATGCATATATTTTTGTTACAAAGACATGGGAATTTGAGCATAAAATAATCTTGAAACATTTGTTGTTGCCCAACTGGAGAAACCCTTTTCTCTGCTAGGACTTGGGACTGTGACTCTGGGCTGATCCAGCTGGCGTGGCAGCCTTGGGCAATCTACTATGTTGGCCAGTTAGCCGAGACTGAGTGGCCCCGGGCTCTACAAGGCTTTCTGTTTCCTCACATTTGGTTTCATGGTTCCTTTCTTATCAGTTTTGGAGCCATTTGGTATTATTCCCTTGCCATATGTTTTCTGTAAAATTGGTTAATTACCTTAAGAACATTGAAATATACACATTACCATATGGAAAATGAAATAACCAGTGAAGATTTGCTGTTTGAAGCAGGGAACTCAAATCAGCTGTTCGGTGACAACCTAGAGGGGTGGAATGGAGTGGGAGGTGGGAGGGAGCTTCAAGAGGGAGGGCACATATGTACACCTACGGCTGATTCGTGTTGATGTATGGCAGAAACCAGCACAATATTGTAAAGCAATTATCCTCCAATTAAAAAATAAATAAATGAAAAAGAGAGATTCCATGAGCTTTTGGAGATGATATGCTAGACTTAGTGGAATCTTGTCTAGCTTTAGTTAATAATACTTTTTAAGTTGCTGCTACAGTTACTAGGCATAAAGTTTCTTTTGTTTTGTTTTTATTCTGATTTTGAGGAATCACAGCAGCATCTGTGAGAGGCCAGGGAATAGGCCAGTCAGGGAAATCAGTGATAAGGTTGTTCAGAGGAGGGTGTGGAACCCATCGGGTGGTTCTAACTTCTGGTTGGAACCGTGAGCTGGAGTGAGAATCCTGAGTCATTTGACTAGGCTCTTTGGCCTTGAAGATGCTGCTCCATTTTCTTGGGGTCAGAGTTTTCCATATATTTCAGTCAAGCCCCCCGATTCAGCATTCCAGCATTTTGCTAGCATAGTAGCAAGAAGTAGTTCGGTTCCAAGTATGCTGGTGACACCCGTGTCGCTAGATAGGTGAGGAACACATGGGAAGGTGACAGCGTCTGGAAGAGCTTATCCCTAATGTGGTGCCCTGGAATCCGATGCCATGGGCATCCAGCCCAGCGCAGCCTCTTCCAAGCGGTGCCCCAGGCTCGGTTTCCTCCTGTGTCCGTTTGGAAGCAGATGCTGTGGGGGGCTCAGATGTGGTACCTGCAAGATGCAGTGTGCAGAGCACGTGCCAGGTCACCGAGTGAGAGTGCCGCTGTGGGAAGGGATGAAAGGAGCCCCACAGTCACCACTTCTGGGCAGAACACCGCTCATTTTCGTATGCCTGGAGGAACTCGTTTCCACCCACTTTGATTCGTGCTGTGACAGTCTTGGTAGGTATTCAGTCCTGTACCCTTCCTTAGAACAAGCAGAGAAGAGAAAGTTTGAGAAAGAAAAGCAATGAAGGTAAAGACCTCTTGCATCAGAAGCATTTGCCCTCAGATTGATGAGCCTGGATGCCCAGGAGAACATGCAGAGAGGCAGATGTTCAAGCTGGACTTGGTTACGGGCACAACCTGCATACATGGGGCTCCCTGGACTGCCGTCAGATCTGTGTTGGCATCTGAGCCTTGTTTGCTCAGAGAATAACCTTTGGAGAAGCTGCAGAAAAGCAGGCAACCTGACCAGGGACAAACTCACTTCCGCAATCTGGAGAAGAAAGGGGAAGATGTGGAATCCTGATGTGGTTCATCTATAACAGCCTTTCTCACCAGGAGCTCCACTAATGGGTCCAGAGCAACATTCAGGCGTGCAAGGCTGAGTATGTGACACCTCTTGTCATGAACCATCTCTGAAAGCAGAGTGAGGTCACCTAAGAAACCCCTGAGTGAAGGGAAATACTCATTAGCAAAGGAATTTTGTTGGGGCCATGAAACGGCCAACTCATTATTTCCTTTCTAAATTCTTTTAAGTGGGGGAAAAAAGACACAAAAAACCTTGCTTTCCAAGAAATTTTACTTGTGAACAAATGCTTTGTGTTTTAATTCAGTTTGTGGGATGAATTGGGAGAATATAGCACTTTAAAAATATAATGCCTTGCATCTTACCGGGAGAAATCAATGTCTCACTATCTTATTGTGATTTTTTTTTTTTTTTTGGCCATTACAAAGAGAAAGAGACAGACCCCAGACTGGTGAAACATTTTTCCTTTGTTTTTTTTTTTTTTCCCCTTTTCCTTCTTTTTATAGTTTGTTTATTTTTCAAAGTGACATGAGTAGAGAAAGTGATTCTCCAGCATGGAAAACACATCTGGAATCCATCAGGCCCTGCCTGGCCCCCTCCCCCTCCCCCCCACAGATGCTCTTCCTTGGAATGGAGGGAGGGGGATGGGGTGACACCCCTATGAACCACCTTCCAGAAGCCATCATATTCCTCCTCTGCAGAAAGAAAAGCCTTGGTGTTGGAATGCCTTGAGGTAGACTCAAAGACCCCACCTGAATGAGGATGGAGTGAAAACTCTTAGGTAGCAGATCTCTGTTGAATAGATGGAAGGCAAGCCCAGGAGTGGGCAATATACTGCCTTTACCTTCACAGTGAGATGCAGGCAGTCAAATCTTCACTAAGAGTGGGGGAGAAGTCTGTGGGGGTCTGGATGACCTGAGCACAGTTTGGGAGGGAGAGCTCTGCTTATGGATATAAGTAAGGCCTGCTCTCAGGCACAGCTGTGTCGGAATCTGGGTTTGTTGGAAGACTTCTGCATGTGAGCAGAAGCACCCACATGTCTTCTATAACTGGCCAGGTTTTCTGAATGTGTACATGACTAGCTGGCGCCCAGCCACACTTTTCAGCATCAGGCTGTATTTTTCAGTATTCAGGTGGAAATTAAGCAGTGATCCAATTTTTACAATGGAAAGGCAGATACTGGTCTGGTCACTACCAGCCCCAGACACTTATCTTTTAAAATAAAATGTGAGCATTTGTAACATGTAACTCTTACTCTCTATGGGGACTTCTCCAGCTACCCACAAAAACAGTTCTCAGGACCACTGGCTGAGACCCGTAAGCCTCTGTGGGCACCCTCCATAAAAACCTAGCCTAGACATCAGCAGTAGGAAGTCCCTGGTACCCCCTCAGCACACAGGCACATGCTCACCGTGGGGGACATCCTCAACTTGTCCTAGCAGGGCTGCTGAGGACAACAGCACAGGGAAACCACTCCACGTCCACAACCCAGAATGTATCCGTCCACACAGCGGGAGCAATGGGAAGGAGTTACCCACATCTCTCCGCATGACTCACATTGAGCAGGAAGCTCACAGGAACATCCCATTGAGAAGAAGATGCCAGGCACAGCTTCATGACTCCATTTATGTGAGGGTCAGACACAGGCTAAATTACTGTAAGGGATAAGAAGTCCAGAGAGTGGTGCCATTCTGGTGGTTAGTGACTAGAAGAGTCCATGAGGGATAGGAAAGTTTGGGTCTCCCAGGACCCCTAGTGCCCACAAATGCCCAGCACTCCTGCAGTGGCTGGGAGCAGCAGGATGGGTGACACACGGAGGGCCGATGCCCACCTCTCCATGAGCAGAGCCAGCTGACTCTCAAAGATTCGGGGACCAGGGAAGGGGCAGAGCGTTCTCTCCGCAGACTCAGAGTCTATGTTCCATCCCTCCGGATGGAGGCAGGAACTAGCCCATGAGATGGTTTTGACCATGCATAGTGGCATTCAGATTTGTCCAAAATCAATCTGATCTTTGGCCCGGCACAAAACTCTCAGATGGGATCAGCTTTTTAATGTTGATAACCCAAAGAAAATAAGCTTTTGGATTCCAAAGAGAGATGGGTATCTTCCAGTTACCCACAGTGTGGTATTTTATAACAAAAAAGTTTCTGAGAAAATATGCTCCTTGAGTGATACATATTTAAGGGAAATTATAAATTGAGCATTAATGGGAAAATGTGTTTACCCTCAGGATTCATGGTTTTGATGGGTTTCTGACACATCTTAAACTATTGTCATTTTGCTTATTTTCTTGCTGGGTATTAGTTTTTATTGTTTCCTTTCATACCTTCTACTCAAATTTATCAAAACTCTACATATGGAGGGGGAAAAAAATGAATGTGAGTCTGTGGAGCCTGCGGTGTACTTCCTCTGCCCTTTGTTTCCAAGAGAAGTCCACATCCAGCAATTTTAAAGGGACTCGCAGCCCTGCTCTCTCTACTGTATAGCCCAGTCGGAGGGGCAGAGACTGTCTAGAGGGGGCCATGAGGTATTTAAGGCCATCACAGGGAAACTAAGGCACAGGAGAGAAACTTCGGACATACTCTTTTCAAAAGGCTTTCAGATGCAGTTTCCTGGAGCTGTTTTGCCCCAGTGTGAGTGGGAATTACGGTACAATTCACATTGCTCTCCTTTTATGTAATGTTTGCATATTTTTATCATTCAGGCTGTTCTGGTGCTAAGTCACCATCATAACTCCTCTTGTTATGCTCACCGGTATCAGGTCCTGGGATAGAGGGGCGGCCACCTGGACATGGCAGCCAGTGGCCTGGAGTGGCGGGGGCAGGGGCGGAGGTGGGGAGAGGGGGTGTTGGAGGGCCCTCAGGCCATCTATATGACCCCACTGCCGTCAGAGAAAATCCGCCCCTTTCAGGATGCCGCTGCTTTGTGACTCTCTTTGGAGCAGCACGTGTGTTCCTCTTCCCTACCTTTGGGTCATGCCTCTTCTGTGAACAAGGACATACGTGGTGCCATGACAGGGCATCCATGCTGGAATGCCAAGCGCTCTCTCCGGGTTGTGCTCCGGGGTGGGAGGTGCTGGAAAGATAACCAGGCAACTAGGTTCTCCTGTGCCTGGTCTCCTACAACAGCCAGAAAGGGTCAGCAAAGTGGGAGCACAGAGACTGCATTCGGTGCCCACAGATGAGAACACTTAGATGAGCAGTAATGAAGGGCACACGCGTTTACTGGGCACCATTAATGTACGTGGTTCTGAGAGGAGAGATGGAGAGGGTGAAATAAGGGGCTCCAGGAAAGTGCTCTGAGAGTTTCAGTGGCTGCTCTTATCTCTATCCTTAAAAAAGTTTGTTCTAAAAAGTGGTGTGCTGGGGCAGGATGATTCCAGAAAATGCTATAGAGCTGGTAGAAGTTGATCTGGAGCCTTAAGGATGGGCACGATTTAAATAAAAATGGAAAAGAGGTAAGCTGGTGGGGGTGAGTGGCCCACGAGCTGACCCCCCACCACCCCTGCTTCTGTCTCTGGAAGGCCAGGCCCCTTATCACAGACCAAGCAGGGGGGACCAGGGCTGGGTAGGGAGCCTGCCTCCTGCATGAGGCCTCACAGTGCCCCTGGGTGAGGGGAGGCAGCCCCAAGGTCGGGTGCTGCCTCCAAGGCTCATCAGCAATGTGGGAGACCTTGGCAGGCCCCAACATTTGGTGGTAAAGCTGACTCCCAGCCCTCCATGACCTCAAACTGCACTGAGACACCAGGGGCTCATGTGGTTTCCACAATAAGCCACACACGAAACTCCAGGACATTAGAAGACATCTCTGCAAAGAAGCAGTGGGGACCATCTTTGCCCCATGTCAGAAAACCAGGCTCCCCCAAATTAAGGGAGTGGAGGCTTGACAACATCCTCAGGGCCCTGGAGCCAGTGCCCGAGTGGCAGGAAAGCCGATGGTCAGGGAGCTCTGTCTGGAGCCTCCTCTGATTCTCACTCACAGAGCAGCTACCCAGGCTGAGCCCAGGGTCCTCCTGCCCCTGGGGCCTTCTCTGGAATGAGCTCAGCAGTGGTACCAGGCCTTCAGATTCCACTGCACCCCAAAATGCACAACCCTATTTCTATGGAGAGTGGTCCATGTGCCACCAAGCCAAACTGAGGGCTGTGACTTAAACTTATAAAAGTTAAAAAAACTTCACCAGATCCACACAGTAGGCTGATGTAAACTGACCTTGTTTGAGTTTAGTTATATATTTAAATATTCAAATAGTTTTAATCAGTGCATTTAGCGAAAACCATGTCTCCCTTGGTAGTCGGGGCTGCTCTGCCTTGGACACCACCAGAAGCCTTTGGATAAAGCCGCATGGGGGTGGGGGGTGCGTAGAGGCCCAGAGGGGGAAGGGCCATCAGAAGCCTGGCTCTTGGGCTCCCTGCTCCACTGTCACTGGTGCTCCAGATTGGTTGTTTCTTTCCATTCACACACACCGATTTCGTTTTGGCACTTTAGACAGTTGTATCTAAACTCTGAATTTTAAGCCAAACTAAAAAATCCACTTGTTTGTCCTCGCTCTTCTTCCTTTAGCCTCAGTAGCGGTTGATTCCACTTTTACAGGTTTATATTCTTTCTCCCCCTGGCTCCACGATTAGCTGCTCTCTCAGGGAGTGGCCCTGTGGGCCCTGTGTGGGCTGTGCTGGACCAGATGGTTTGTCTCTGAGCTCTCTGTGGGGCAGACCTGGGGGCCATCTAGATTTGATTTCTGGTCTTGGCCCTGGTCCCAGGGATTCCAGGGAAGTGTGACTACTTCCTACAACATTGTTTCAAAACCCACCAAGGAGGTTTCAGGAATCATTCTGAATTCCATCCTATTTTTTGGACCTGACATAATCTCTGTTTCTCAGTAACTGGGAATAAGGGTTTCCCAGCTCCTGTGCAGGAGATGGGGCTCCCCAGGTGATGCTAGTGGTAAAGAATCCACTCACCCGTGCAGGAGACACTAGAGATGTGGGTTTGATTCCTGGGTTGGGAAGATTCCCTGGAGGAGGGCAACCCACTCCAGTATTCTTGCCTGGAGAATCCCATGGACAGAGGGGCCTGGCGGGCTATAGTCCATAGGGCCACAGAGTTGGACAGGACTGAAGCAACTTAGCATGCATGCATGCACAGTAGATGAGTATGGACTGGTTAGCGTGCCTAAGTGCCTTGAGATCTCCAGGTGGAAGTGTTCTTTGGGTTTAAATCCGTGTGTTTGGATTACATGATTGAATGATGACAGTGCTCGATCACAGGATTTCTCTCCTTGGCGACTGCAGACAACAGAATTCCTTCTTCTGGTCTGCATAGTCACATAGGAAGTTTGCCTGGGTTAAAGGCCCTCTTTGGGCCCTTATGGACCAGCCATCCAAATGCTTCAGCATTTTTAGTGCCTTTCTCCAACTCTGTTGCTGCTGTTGCTTGTAGGTGCTGTTACTTTATCACTGGGCTCTCTCTCCTTTTATCTTTTCCTAGAAGCCTATTCTCAACACCCTAGCCGGTGTCTGGCCTGGATCCCTGTTGCAGCCTAAGCGGAAAGCTTTGTTTTCCCTGGAGATGGACGTTCTCAGCGCGCCCTCTGGTGGATTCAGGAGCTAACTGATTGTGAGTTCCAAGTGATGGCGATGATTCTCACGCCACACCCCAGACCTTACCCCTCCAACGAGACCCTGCGCGAACATTACAGCTACGTGGGCAAGCTGGAGGAGAGGCTGAAGGGCGCTTCTGAGGGCGGCACGCTCACCACCGCCCTGTTCTTGATCATCTGCAGCTTCATTGTCTTGGAGAACCTGATGGTCTTGATTGCCATCTGGAAAAACAATAAATTCCACAACCGCATGTACTTTTTCATTGGTAACCTGGCCCTCTGCGACCTGCTGGCCGGCATAGCCTACAAGGTCAACATTCTGATGTCGGGCAAGAGGACGCTGAGCCTCTCCCTGACGGTCTGGTTCCTACGGGAAGGCAGCATGTTTGTGGCCCTTGGGGCGTCCACCTGTAGCCTGCTGGCCATTGCTATTGAGAGACACTTGACCATGATCAAAATGAGGCCGTACGATGCCAACAAGAAGCACCGTGTCTTTCTTCTGATCGGGATGTGCTGGCTCATCGCCTTCTCGCTGGGCGCCTTACCCATCCTGGGCTGGAACTGCCTGCACAACCTCCCCGACTGCTCCACCATCCTGCCCCTCTACTCCAAGAAGTACATCGCGTTCTGCATCAGCATCTTCATGGCCATCCTGGTGACCATCGTGATCCTGTACGCACGCATCTACTTCCTGGTGAAGTCCAGCAGCCGCAGGGTGGCCAGCCCGCACAACTCAGAGCGGTCCATGGCCCTGCTGCGGACCGTGGTGATCGTGGTGAGTGTGTTCATTGCCTGCTGGTCCCCACTCTTCATCCTTTTCCTTGTGGACGTGGCCTGCAAGGTGAAGGAGTGCCCCATCCTATTCAAGGCCCAGTGGTTCATCATGCTGGCCGTGCTCAACTCCGCCATGAACCCCGTCATCTACACGCTGGCCAGCAAGGAGATGCGGCGGGCCTTCTTCAGACTTGTCTGCACCTGCCTGGTCAGGGGCCGGGGCGCCCACTCCTCACCCATCCAGCCCGCTCTCGACCCAAGCAGAAGCAAATCCAGCGGCAGCAACAACAGCAGCCCCTCCCCCAAAAGCAAGGAAAACCTCCCCCAAACGGCTGCCTCGCCCTGCATCACCGACAGAAACAAAACCCTGCAGAACGGAGTCATCTACAAGTGAGGGTGCGGGCCTCAAGGAACCTGGGGTCCTTGCATTGCCACAGGAACAGTGGCAACCAACCCTGCAGCCACGTTCTTCTGGATTGCATGCCTCACCCATGGGGGTATTTCCAGAGCTGGGACTCGAGAAAGCTGTTCTGCCAACAGCTGGCCTGGCTGGTGTGGATGTCTCTTAAGGAGGGCACCCAAGGAACTGCTGATGCATTTCATTGCAGACATCGTGCCTTGTCCATTTAGGCTCTAGGGTCTTCCAAATGTACCAAGCTGCTGATGTCATCAGCCGCCTTCCCCTGAATCCTCCCTCCCCGCTGGCCTCTGTCTGGAGAGGGAAGGTGTTGGACCACACACACTGTGCAGTGTGTTTCCCAGGAACATCGTCATCCCAGGATGATGTTCGATGACTGTACACTACATTGACTGTGCACAGATGGATGCTGTATAGTCATCGTTCCTGTGTTACAGAGCACTTGCGTTTCAAATGTCTGCCCCTGGCACATGTGTAAGCTGAGGTACATGGTGTTGTTCTGTAACAGGGAGTACAAGTAAGTTCTGGCTGAACCACCAAGTATGAGGATGTGACCGGGAACTAGTTGAACAGGCCAGTCGCAGTCTCTTCAGACTGACACAAAGTGTCATGTTAAGCAGGTCTTGAAAGCACAGCCCCTCTAAAAGGGCTTGTCCGAGGCTGGTCTCAGATGTAAGCATCTGACCTCCAACTGTCCTGAGATGCCCTTGACAGCGTCTGGAGGATCCAGGAGGGAACGAGTGAGTTCTGTGGACGTACGTCCCCCAAGGGGACCCCTGCTTGTCTTTTCGTCATTTCTCCCTGAGGAGTCTTAAGCTCATCCAAAAGTCAAATTAGCCAAATTACCCAACTGTTTGGGGTTTCTCCGAATCCTAGAAAAGACAGCCAAGGTATTTCAGGAGCCTGTGCCCCACACCAATCAAGAAAAGAATCCAAGAGGGAGAAGCAGAGGACAGACCCCTGGCCCATTTCACCTTTCCAACATAATGGGGAGTTTCTGTTGAATTTGAAGATGCTTACAGGACAGCACTGTGATCCTGTGTTGAGTTTGAATCTGTATCAGAAAAGTACCAAGTTAGTTAACCCCCCTGTGCTGTTACAGCTGAGCAGCTGGGGCTGTCCACAGCCTCATGGATTCCTGAAAGCTGACCCTGACCATGACCATTAGAGCAGTTTAATTGTGATCTGGCAGTTT
This sequence comes from Cervus elaphus, assembly GCF_910594005.1. Classification (NCBI taxonomy): domain Eukaryota; kingdom Metazoa; phylum Chordata; class Mammalia; order Artiodactyla; family Cervidae; genus Cervus; species Cervus elaphus. The sequence goes on from NC_057830.1 coordinate 22,308,466, forward strand.
GTGTTTTCTTCAAAGAGATGTAGCAATACTGTAATCTTTCCTTTTAACACAGGCTGACCCTGTATCACTCTTTACCTTTAGAAGGAATTACTTAGAAGGCGTTTTTGTACACAGTCATCCCCAAGGATTCTTCATGAAGTACAAATGGATGAAAGATATACAAATTTGCAGAACTGTCATAAGTATATAGTTGATGTACTGAGTCTTTTGTTTTTTAAAAAGATAAGAAGGAACCTTCAAAAGGTAAGCCTCACTTCAGAACCCCTGAAGTTTTTAGGTTCAGTGGGAATTTTGCCTGAGTAAAGACTAAAAAAGTAGTCTTAACACATGAATAACTTTTCAGAGAAAAAGTGACTCCTCTTTGTAATCTCATGCCAGTTCCTCTTAATTAAGGAACATTTTCGTGGGTCCTGGGTGACCATGTACCACCCAACATCTTTCTTAATTTTTGTTGCTGATGGAGATAAATCCTATTTGCAAGGACATGCTCATCAGTGGCATTTTAATTGTTTTCATTGCATCACTGAAAAGGAGCTTATTCTCTTGTCAAACAGCCTGAGAAAACCCAGAGCATTTATAGAAAAGTTAACCATTAAGATCCTGGGTTAAGAAAATAACAACAAAATTGACTCAGAGAGCCAAAATATTGAGTATTGCATTTTGTCTTCAGTGGTGAAATGACTTAAGAACTTTATATATTAGTTCTGAGTTGCTTGGGGGCTTCAGCTCTCTGGCACTAAAAGTAATATAACACTGCACCATAACCTCAACTTTTTTTTGAGGTAGCATAACACTTTCAATCAATCTGAATGAAAAATACTCCAAAACAGTCATTGTGTCTGTTTGAGATATGCAAAAATAATAATAATAATAATCAAATTTAGTAACAAGTGTCAGAGAAGGAGATGGCAACCCACTAGCGTAATCCTGCCTAGGAAATTCCATGGACAGAAGATCCTTGTGGGCTACAGTCCATGAAGTGGCAAAGAGCTTACACGACCGAGTGACTGAACAACAAAAAGTACCAACTGTACAATCCTAACTAGCTAGCTGATCATTTAGAAGTTGGGTGTGTCAAAGTCACAGAGAACCTGTGTGTTAGTGCTCATTCAGTCAGTAACCTTCATCGAATCCCATGTATGGTTGTTAAAAAAAAATAAAATGAAAGCCTTTGTATAAACTGGGTGTCGGGAGTCCACGTGGGGAGCTGTGTACACTAAGGCCGCCCCTGGCGAGATGCAGAGTGACAGCAGGAACTCCCACCTGCTGCTAGTTGTCTCTCCAGGAGTTAAATCACTCTGAGAACGCTAGCATTTTCCGTGTACTTCCCAATAGCAGAACTGGTGTTTTGGTGGAATAGCACCCAGTACACCCAAGTTTCCTAAAATACCAGCTCTGCTCGTGGGAAGTGGCTCAGATGGTAAAGAATCCACCTGCAATGCGGGAAACCCAGGTTCAATCCCTGGGTCAGGAAGATTCCCTGGAGAAGAGAATGGCAACCCGCTCTAGGATTCTTGCTGAAGAATTCCATGGACAGGGGAGCCTGGCGGGCTACAGTCCATGGGGTTGCAAAGAGTCAGATATGACTGAGCAGCTAGCACGTTCACTTTCCACCAGTTTTGGTAGGTCAATAGGGAAGGAGGTCAATAGACTACCCTTTCAATAGGGAGAAAATTGTAAGAGTCCTGGCAACCAAAGTACAGACAAAAGAGATAGGACGGTGGGTTCTGCTCCATTTGGTACAATGCAGGCAACAGGAGAGACTTGATAAACGAGCCCTTTCTCTAGCTTTTTCCATCACAGATGGTAAGTTTTCACCTCTCCACCCTGCATTCTTACATAGAAAGAAGCCAGTGTTTGGCATCACTAGTTGGTAGTGACATTCCTGAAGAAATCTGCCCCCAGAAGTACCTGTGGGTGTATATTCATCATTTCTGTGTTACAGAGCACTTGGACTTCAAATGTCTGCCATTGATACATGCACAAGCTGCAGTGTGTGGTACCATTATGTAACAAAGACCGCAACCTACTGCCACCTTTGATACTGCCCAAGGCCAAGTGGGCAGAAGTTTACCTAAATCCCATCAGGAATGCTTCTATCAAACTGCCATTTTCATCCCACACTTTGGTGTCCCTAACAGGACTCTGCTGTGATTGTATTTTAAGAGGTCTCCTAGGGAATAATTGAGAATATCTGCTTTCTGTGGAAATGTTTCCAACTCCCCTCCTCTCCTTCATGAGGCAATACAAGATCCACCATCCAAATGAGAGACTTTTCACAATATTCTTTATTGCCCACAGACTCACATTGACAGTCAGTTAACATCAGACTATTTAGAGAACAGTTGTTTCTCTCCACCCTTGACCCATGGTTCTTCTACACTGGAAAAGAGCCTTTCACAGAAATGTATTATTAACGAGGTGTACATTATAGAAAACTTGTAGTTAAATTACCAAGTCCATGCTTTTAAATGTAGCTACGAGTGCAAAACCTCCACACTCAAATGTTTTTAGTATCTAAGTCAAATATCAAAGGGTTTGCTACTTAATCAGAAACGCACACACCACTATTCTGAAAATGAAGGCACATTTTCCAATAACCAGTGACAAGGAGTGCCGTCGTGCCTAAGTGGGAGTGACAACCTCTGCTCCTGGGCCATGGTGGTGACGCACAGAAATGCCACGTGGCACCTCCACCTGGCTGCCCTGGAAGCTCAGGGATGTGCCCGGCCTGGCGACAGAGCTCACAACAGGAAACCACATCATTTACTGAAGGAGCGACGTGGAATCACTGAACGTGAGGAGGGAATTTAAGCCAATTCTCTTCACCCATTGTGTTGTCAAATCTCCCAGAGGTTGGCCAAATAATTTCAGTTTCATTATCTTTCAAAGAACAGAGATTAGAAAACTTGAAGTTGATCTTGTGTTTCCACTCCTCAGAGATCTCCAACACCAATTCTTATCCAGTAGCAACATAGAAAGTGGTAAATTGGCAATAAACCAGAGATCTTCACAGGAATTCTTTTTTGTTTCACAAAAGTTAATGGAAAATAAACATGAAATTTTCAAATATTTACCAATAGGTATAATTTCCCATCCAAATGCTTTTTTAAAAGTAATAAATATCTCATTATTACACGTTAGATGTACACGGGACGGAGTTCTCTCCTAATCCTTGGATTTAAGCATCAAATTTTAATTATTTAGTGCTGGATACAAAGAAACATTCATGTCCTTAATTTTACAAGATTTACTCTGGAACAAGTTATATTCAAAAGTCAAAGGAACAGAGAACATTCCACTTGCAACCAACATATAATTGTTATAAAAACGTTTATTCAGTGTTAAAAAATGGATTTGTCTATTGATTTCTGCTTTAATCATCCCTTGATTCAGTGGTTAGAAACTTTGGTTGTGGTAAAAACATCCCAGATGAGTGTGAATTCATGACTTCAGTCACCCAGGGCCACAGCACGTGTCCCCATGTGTGTGTATTTCTGCCTACAGCATTTCAAGGTGAAACAACAAAATAGAAACTGGAAATTGTACGGGATTTCATTTCTCGTGCCTTCTTCAATGAGAATGCCTCTTCCATACCTCAGCCCTCAGGAGGGAGCCCCGTGTGTTTGGGCCTAAGGGGGACATTATTCTGGCCATCTGTGGTCATGAGAAGGAGGCAAGAACGAGGCAGGAGCACCCCAGGGATGCCTCCAACATCCCTCCCAACCCTGACCACTGTTCATGCATGAGGGTGTCTCTGCCTCCTCCTGGGCCATCCACACTGTGTCTGCCTGTTCTAACCTTCCCCATCCTGCCTGCAGCCCGTCTGCAAAGCCTTCAGACTCCCCAGACCTACCCAGGAGCCCCACCCTCCAGGGTCCTAGTGAAGTGGGCCACCCATCAGGCTTGTCACGCCCCCATACTCTCTGTGTGTGTATTTTCTACTGAATTGTGACTGCAGACAGGCAGAACCTTCGCATGATCATAGAAGCGCAACACAGTGCTTGCCTCACGTGAACTAACATAAGACAAGGCCAAGAGGAGGCTGGTTAAAAAGTCAACAAGCAGTGTAGCTGCACCCGGAAGGCAACGATCAGCCCCTAGGCACTCTCTGGGCAGCCTCCCCAACACCCGCCCCTGCTTATCTTTACACACTGCTGGACGATCACAGGATGTAGGTCTGGACTGGCTGCCCCCTGCCTTTTTCCTTTTTCCTCCTCTGTTCTCCCAGCCTCTCCTCTCCTGTCTTCCCCCACTGGCTTCTCTTCCCTATGTCCCTTTGTCACTTCCCACAGTGGCCCCCACATGGCCCTCTTAGCTTGTTCCTGCAGCATCCAAGACCATCCTCCCAAGACCAGCATCCAGGACCATGTGCAGATACCAGGACGTACCAGTCCCCAGACTCTCAACATGTGTGTAACTTTCTAGTTGTCCATGTTCATTAAAATACCAAAATCCAGGGAGGAGTCCCAAGGTACCAACCTGTATGTGCACACAGACAGACAGAGATGTGTGTCTGTCATAATCAATGTAGGTATATGCATGTGTATATACGTATGTACAGACAGACAGAGACAAACATCTGTCGTAATTAGTAGGTATACGTATGTGTGTGTGTTTATATATATATATATATATATATACACATATGCAGTTGATATTCACAAGTCCTGGTATAAAGTTGCAATTTTTCTGGCTGCTATAAAATATGCCAGTTTTAAAACTGTGCATTTGTTGCTTGCAAACTTATAAATATGTATAAACCCCATTATAAATAAATTGTGTCTGGCAGATGGCATTTTATCTGCCAGTAGTGATTGCATGGAGTTATAAATGCTTATTAATCCTCCACTTGTGAACTCACAGCTTGGACTCTGGGATCTATAACATGAAGTGGCATGAAAACATAACCATACGTTAGAGGGGAAAAACAGTCAGTGAGACAGGTAAGGGCTAGCAATTCATACCTAATGATGGTTCTGAAAGTCAAGACTGCCTACCAGCACCAACTTCAATTTACTAAAAATGCAAATTCTCTGGCTCCGTACAGAACTGCAGAGTCAGGAACTCTGGGGATGGTCCCCGATGGCTCTGATGCCTGCCTTTCACCCCAAGTCTGCTTATGAAGGGCTGTCTCTCCACCCAAGTACTCCTCGGTTTGGTGTGTGAAGGACCAGCCAGGACACTGTGGCCAGAAACAGCCTTCCACCAGTGCTGGGCTGTTTGGGTAAATGTCTGGCTCGATCCCTGCCCTGGTGGGGTAGCTCTTAGGTCTGTCCAGCCCTGCCTATCTCAGTCCCCAGTGCAATTAGTTATCTACATCTTGGTGACTTGTTTGATCATGCCTTCCTCATCAGCTTCCTTCCCCAACCCTGAGTCTACATACACCCAGAGCCTTTCTCAGGGTCTGCTTCTGTGACACCCAAACTAAACTGGGGCTTCCCAGGTGGCACGAGTGGTAAAGAACCTGCCTGCCAAAGGACACATAAGAGAGGCAGGTTTGACACCTGGATCAGGAAGATCCCCTGGAGAAGGGCATGGCAACCCACTCTAATATTCATGCTATGGGCATAACTGAATCACTTTGCCATACATCTATAACTGACACATCATTGTTAATCAACTATGTTACTGTTTGGTTGCTAAGTCATGTCTGATTTTTGCAACCCTATGAACTGTAGCCCACCAGGATCCTCTGTCCATGGGATTTCCCAGGCAAAAATATTGGGAAATCAACTATACTCCCATATAAAAAATGAAAATTTGGGGCTTCCCAGTTGGTGCTAGTGGTAAAGAACTTTCCTGCCACTGCAGGAGACATGGGTTCAATTCCTGGGTCAGGAAGATCCCCTGGAGAAAGAAATGGCAACCCACTCCAGTATTCTTGCCTGAAGAATCACAAGGACAGAGGGGCCCAGCTACAGTCCATAGGATCACAAAGAGTAGGACACACAGACTAAACAAAGGAATAGAAACACTTCCTTGACCATGTGAATGGCTCATGCTTTTAAGCATTTTTTTGGGAAAAAAAGAGCATAAAGATAAAGTCAAGGAGGGAAGTACTACTTGCCATTTTCCATCAAGGGCTGAACTTTATGTAGAAGCCCTGAAGGACCCTAATAAGTTCTTCATTCTGTCCTAGATTCAGCCACTGACTATCACTACCTTCTAGAAAGTCAATCAGCTCTAATTTCCTCACTGAAAAATGGATCCTTCCATCTATGCTATCTGAAGACGCTTCCTCATTTGCTGTCCTCCGAGGAGCAGGGCCAGTTCCAGGTTTATGACATGTGCCAGTAAAGTCATTTTTCCACTTCTCTTTATTAAGACCAACTTAAAGTTTCAGTACAGAACCCGAGAGTATTTTTCTGAAACCCAAGGTCAAGATTTGTCTGTGTCCTGCAGTTCCCAGGTGGCACTAGTGGTAAAGAACCCACCTGCCAATGCAGGAGACATAAAAGAGTGGGCTCAGCACCTGGGTTGGGACGATCCCCTGGAGGAGGGCATGGCAACCCACTCCAGTATTCTTGCCTGGAAAATCCCACGGACAGAGGAGCCAGGCAGGCTACATCCATGGGGTCGCAAAGAGTAGGACACGACTGAATGACTTACACACACCAAGGCCAAGATTTGTCTGTGTCCTGTGGTTACCTGTTGGTAATCTTCCCACAGTCTCCTTCCCATTTTCCACTAGGCTTCCACCATTCACGGGTGGTGCTAGTGGTAAAGAATCTGCCTGCCAATGCAGAAGACGTAAGAAATGCAGGTTCAATCCTTGGGCCAGGAAGATCCCCCAGAGGAGGGCATGGCAACCCATTCCAGTATTCTTGTCCATAGGATTCCATGGACAGAGGAACCTGGCAGGCTATACAGTCCATGGGGTCCCACAGAGTCAGACAGGACTGAAGCGACTTAGCACGCATGCACACCACCATTCACAGAAAAGTGTTTACGGCGGCCGTCCATATGTCCACGGACAGCAGTAGAGCACAGATGTACACTTTGAGAGTGAAACATCCCAGAAAACAACAGTTCTTGGTGCTCACACACAATCATCAACCCCCACACCCTCTCAGACTCAGGGAAACCCAGCAGCCGGCTCAAAGCCACGTGGCTCTGCATGCAGGAGCTGAGGCGGGCTGCCCGGGGATCCTGGGATCCTGTGACTGGCCTTCACGGGCTGAGCGATTCACGGAATTAAGGACCAGGACGTTCGTTTCCTTATGTAAGCATTACTTCCGTAATGCTTCAATGCTATCGGAAAGGAGAGCTCCACTACAGGAAGGGGGCGCTCAGGACACTGGGCTGGACATGGACCCAGAGGCTGACGCTGTGCTGGAACGCAGGGCTCTTTGTGGGGAAGGGGCCTCACAAAGTGCCGCTCCATCCACCCTCCCTGCCTGAAACTAGGCCTCTCCTGTCACACATGAACCCCCTAGGGAATTCTCCCCCTGCTTCTACTGTGAGCCTCTCAGAGTATCCTTAATAGTCAGGCCTCAAGGCTGGCTGAAACCAGGGGCCAGCAGCCCCACAGGAAGCCCTGCAGACGCTCAGCAGGTGGGAATCGCTAGAAGGCACCGCTAATTCCCACAAGATGATGGGGGAGGGAGGAGCCGTCTCCAGGGCCACTTAGCAAGAGGGGCCGTTTTAGGACTCGCCAGGCCCTCCCAGCAGACACAGGGGCCTGGGTAAAGTGGCAGGGGGTGCCCACGAGAGGGGCAGCGGGTCCTAGTACACTCCGGGAGCCCAGGATGGCCCGCACAGCGCGCAGTGAGCTCGCCCTGGGAGTCGGAGGTCCTGGAGCGCATGGAGGAGTTTGCCTCCGAAACCGAAACCGGAGCTCCCAGCGCAGCGGAGCTCAGGAAGAGCCTAGAGGAGCGGGAAACAGCTGCCGCTGACCGCGTGGACTTGAGCAAGTGGGCACCACCCGAGCCTCAGTTTCGCTAGCCGTGTGTGAGGCTTCGTGATACCCGGCACATGGCGCTTGAAGGAAGAGATGAGATGGCCTGGTGAGCTCTTACATGCTTTACAAACAGGAGACAGCAAAGACTAGAAAATCACTGCCATTTGCTGTGTCTCGAATCTGCTCCAGTGGCTACAAGAGTGCCGGTTTGTCCCACTGCCCCATGGGAGGCAAGGTATAATCTGAACTTAAAAATACATATTTTAATTAACACTGAAACGATATTCGATACCCCCCATACTTTAAATTTTCTAAATTGATTCTCATGCAAAAAAAAAAAAAAAACCATATATTGCTTATCACCACTGAGATAAACACTAACTTCAGAGCAGAGAGCTACTAAAACTGCAGATTAGCATTTCTTGCACACTGGAGAGAAAAAAAGACACAGATCAAGTGTTCAGGGGCTCTCAGGGGTTTGCTCTTGTTTCCTTCTCTGCTTTGCCCTAAACATGAAATGTTTTGGCCTTACACAGCGGGGAGTGCAAGACTGTTGAAAGAAGTCGTTTGGTCCATGAATATGTGTGTACACTCACATACAGAGAAGGATCGTGCCTCCACACAGAGGTCAGACCTTTATGGACATCTCCAGGATGCAGATATACATAAAGAATGCGGGGCAATTCTCACAGCCACCCCAAATCTACATTGTCACAGGGGAAGAGCCCAACCCAGCTGCTCAGCCCATCCCCACTCAGCCCCTGCTGCCTCTGGATAAGCTGGAACAGGTATCCCAACTGCACCTGAAAGCAAAACCAGTCCAGGAAGAAGCAGGGGTGGGGGGTGGGGGTGGGGGTTCTAGATTAGTGTCAGACTCCCCACAGAGTTCCCATTCACAGCAGAACATTCTAGAAGATTGAAACCACTGTCAGCTTGGATTCATGAGGTAAAATTCCACAGAATGCTAATATGAAGCTTTGGACCTTCCCCAACCCATCCTCAACTGTCAGCTCTGCCCCATTCTCCCATCCTGGCCAAGCACACCCCCTCGAAGTAGAAATGGGGTTCACACACTGAGCATTAGAACTTTGTACAATTAGCACTCATCAGCGTTTTCAAAAATCTACTTTTTGCTCTTCATTCTGGAAGCATCAAATTTATTACTATTAAAGGCTAAGTGTGTGTGGAGGGTCTTTCTGTTGCACTGATGAAGGGGGTGCTGCCCAAAAGGGGATTTCAACTAGACAAGAGCCAATGTTGTGGCACCAGTGGGAAGGTGCCAGTGAATGAATGAATCTTTCTATTTTTTAAAAGTCAACACCTGTTAAATCCCATGGAAATCTCAAGCCAGACATTTATAAACATTGTCAATTTCCTAAAACCAGAAGACCCAGCAGGAGATCAGAGCGTTTGATCCTGAAGGAAGGAGCTGGGACAAAGTGCTGTCTGGGGCAGGTACCCTCTTCATGGAGCACTTGGGAAACCTGTTGTGGAAACAAACCAGACACTAGACCCACCCATCTGTCCAGAAGCAGGACTTCAAACTGATTCCCAAAGCTCCTGAGCCTGGTCCCTAGGTTTAGGTAAACCTTAATCATCCACGACCGAAGGAACGTATCTGAGCACACGTGTTTGCACCCATATTCTGCGCAGGTCGAACGCATGCTTCCTCCTCTACCAAACATAAAGGGGACAGGATTTCAGTAGCAGGTACGGCAGCAGCCTGTTGGCTGAGAGGATGTACACATCCCCAGCTACCCAATATCCCTGCACACACCCTCATTTTGCCATTATACTGATAAAAACAAAGGAAGCATTTACCTGTCAAGATCTTGATCCGTGAGGCTTATTTTGTGCCCTATTTGGCAGTGAAGTGAAACCCCAAGAACCCCTGGGCAACCAGGGTCATGGGAGAAGCATGCCTGTGGTCAGCACTACCTGAAACAGCTGGAGTGACGTATGCTTTTAGCACAGCTCCCCAAACTCTGGTGCTGGAAACCCCATGAACATGGGTGTGGTGCAGGCAGCCTGGAAGGCGTCGCCCATGAGAAGGGACGGCCCTAAGGACCAGCACTTCACAGCGCTTTGCATGCAGAGCACAGGCAGCATCTTGTCTTACTCTGTTACATCCAAGTGTTTAGTACTGACCCTCCTGCTGCTTCTATTCCCTGTGTTGTGCTTAATAGGTAACACTTTCCCAGTGGAATGGGTCAGCTGAATTAACATTTTGCCTGGACAACTACAGTCAAACTTAGTTTTCATTAAAAACATACAGCACAGAACATTAGTCTTACATCTTTCTTAGTCTTAAAAAATATAAATATAGAGGGATAATTTGTACAGGATGTATAGGTATGTACACCTTTAATATGCTAATGAGAATTCTGAACAAGTTTATGAAACTTGCATCTTAGGGAAGCCTTCCTCCTGGGGCTTCTGCACAAAGCTCTGAGCCAATGGACAGCTGCCCACATTCCCAGGGCCCGATATCCATCTACTGGGAAGAACCAAGCCCTCCTGACCACAGGTGCGGTGTCGGACAGGGCAGCTGGCAGGTCACGGGTTCCTCTCCACTGGCTGCTGCAGGCAGAGCTCGCTCCCGGCGGAGACGATGGGCAGGCTGTTTTCCAGGTGGTGGTTGATGAGGTGACTGATACTGTCAAAGATCCTGTCCTTTGTCCGGATCTGGGAAGGATGCACAAGGAAGGTTAGCACCACCCACAGTCAGAAGACAGAGAACATCCCTTTTCACTGGGAGTCAAAACTGGAAGGGCAGGCTCCTTAGGCACCCGGGATCACCCTTCCAGAGATGGTGTCTGCCAAGCCCCTGGTCACTGTCACCAGCCAGTCAATTCAGTTAGCTCATTTGTCCACCCCTCTGGGACTGAACCATGCCCTCCTCCACCTTTAGCAACCAGGGACTGGTGCCAGCCTCCTCTCTCCTGCTCCCCTCCTGCCCTCCTGGGACCCAGAAACCTCTGTCCCACACCATCCAGTGGTGTCTACAGGCTCCAGAGCCCCTGCCACCTTTGGGGCTTTGGACAGTGGTCCCTGGCCCAGACTGTGCTTCTTCCACCTGGAAACCCAACTCAGCCTCCAGCTCAGCACTCTCAGGTCCCTTCCTTCCTCACCAACTCTCCCCAGGCCGCCCACCAGCATCCTGCCTGCCTGCCAGGAAGGAGTCCATGGCTGTGAGGAGGGGCTCCAAGTTTTTACTGGAGGGTGACCCTAACTGCGATGGAGGGGCAGTGCTGCAATTCCTGGTCACTCAGTCCTGGAGCTGGGCATGGTGCCTGTCCATGAACTCCTCCTGAACAGATGAGGGCCTGAGATGGGGTGAGGGTGCCAGGAGGAGCTCTGTCTCTTTGCTCTGCTCACTGGGCCTGTGCTCTGGTCCCTGGAGGCCACCAGTCCCCCCCACCACCCTGAGTCAGTACACTTATAGTAGAGGCCACACTTGAAAGAGGCAGTGTGAGGTCTGGCCAGGAGCAGTCTCTCTTGCTTTGGATGCAGCCCCGGGGGCCTGCTCCTTGGAGGGGAGGTGGGGCAGGGAGCAGGCACCTCGCTACATCCACGGATGCTCCAAGCCCGGAGTTGGCCCTCACAATGGATCTGGGATGCCTGGGTACTCCACTCTCTCTCTCCAGCCTCACTGCTCAGAACCTATCCCTCCCGGAGCAACCAGATCTCTCCCATTCCTACCTTGGGGACCTGCAGACACATCCATTCTCCTTAATTGTCCCAATATTCTTTCCCCAGGTTCTTTTTTATTTTGTTTTATTGGAGTAAAATATATTCCAATATAAATAGTTGTGGTATCAATACAAATAGTTGATTTAAAGTATTGTGTTAGTTTCTGCTACAGCAAAGTGTGTCAGTTACATATACATTCATGCATCGTGTGCTAAGTCACTTCAGTTGTGTTGATGCTTTGCAAGCCTATATAGACTGTAGTCTTATCTAACTCAATGAAACTATGAGCCATGCCATGTAGGGCCACCCAAAATGGACAGGTCATGGTGGAGAGTTCTGACAAAACGTGGTCCACTGGAGAAGGGAATGGCAAACCACTTCAGTATTCCTGCCTTGAGAACCGCATGAACAGTATGAAAAGACAAAATGATAGGACACTGAAAGATGAACTCCCCAAGGTCAGTAGGTGCCCTATTAATATGCTACTGGAGATCAGTGGAGAAATAACTCCAGAAAGAATGAAGAGACAGAGCCAAAGCAAAACCAACACCCAGTTGTGGATGTGACTGGTGATGGAAGCAAGGTCTGATGCTGTAAAGAGCAATATTGCATAGGAATATTAGGTCCATGGAATGTTAGGTCCTGGAATGTTAGGTCCATGAATCAAGGGAAATTGGAAGTCATCAAACAGGAGATGGCAAGAGTGAACATCAACATTTTAGGAATCAGAGAATTAAAATGAACTAGAATGGGTGAATTTAACTTAGATGACCACTATATCTACTACTATGGGCAAGAATCCCTTAGAAGAAATGGAGTAGCCATCATAGTCAACAAAAGTCTGAGATGCAGTACTTGGCTCCAATTTCAAAAACGACAGAGTGATCTCTGTTCATTTCCAAGGCAAACCATTCAATATCACGGTAATCCAAGTCTATGTCCCGACTAGTTATGCTGAAGAAGCTGAAGTTGAATGGTTCTATGAAGACCTACAAGATCTTCTAGAACTAACACCCTAAAAAGATGTCCATTTCATTATAGGGGACTGGAATGCATAAGTAGGAAGTCAAGAAATACCTTGAGTAACAGGCAAATTTGGCCTTGGAGTACAGAATGAAGCAGGGCAAAGGCTAAGAGAGTTTTGCCAGAACACACTAGTCATAGCAAACACCTTCTTGCAGCAACACAAGAGACAACTCTACACATGGACATTGCCAGGTGTTCAATATGGAAACCAGATTGATTATATTCTTTGCAGCCAAAGATGGAGAAGCTCTATACAGTCAGCAAACACAATACCAGCAGCTGGCTGTGGCTCAGATCATGAACTCCTTATGGCCAAATTCAGACTTAAATTGAAGAAAGTAGGAAAAACCACTAGACCATTCAGGTACGACCTACCTAGATCAAATCCCTTAGGATTATACAGTGGAAGTGAGAAATATATTTAAGGGATTAGATATGATAGACAGAGTACCTGAAGAACTATGGATGGAGATTCATGACATTGTACAGGAGGCAGGGATCAAGACCATCCCCAAGAAAAACAAATGCAAAAAGGCAAAATGGTTGTCTGAGGAGGCCTTACAAATAGCTGTGAAAAGAAGAGAAGCTAAAGGCAAAGGAGAAAAAGAAAGATAAACCTATTTGAATGCAGAGTTCCAAAGAATAGCAAGGAGAGATAAGAAAGCCTTCCTCAGTGATCAGTGCAAAGAAATAAGGAAAACAATAGAATGGGAAAGACTAGAGATCTCTTCAAGAAAATTGGAGATACCAAGGGAACATTTCATGCAAAGATAGGCACAATAAAGGACAGAAATGGTATGCACCTAACAGAAGCAGAAGATATTAAGAAGAGGTGGCAAAGATACACAGAAGAACTGTACAAAAAAGATCATGACCCAGATAATCACGATGGTATGATAACTCACCTAGAGCCAGACATCCTGGAATGCAAAATCAAGTGGGCCTTAGGAAGCATCACTACGAACAAAGCTAGTGGAGGTGATGGAATTCCAGCTGAGCTATTTCAAATCCTAAAAGATGATGCTGTGAAAGTGCTGCACTCAATATGCCAGCAAATTTGAAAAACTCAGCAGTGGCCACAGGACTGGAGAAGGTCAGTTTTCATTCCAATCCCAAAGAAAGGCAATGCCAAAGAATGTTCAAACTACTACACAATTGCACTCATCTTATGCTAGTAAAGTTATGCTGAAAATTCTCCAAGCCAGGCTTCAACAGTACACGAACTGTGAACTTCCAGATGTTCAAGCTGGATTTAGAAAAGGCAGAGGAACCAGAGATCAAATTGCCAACATCTGTTGGATCATCAGAAAAGCAGGAGAGTTCCAGAAAGACATCTACTTCTTCTTTATTGACTATACCTAAGCCTTTGACTGTGTGGATCACAACAAACTGTGAAAAATTCTGAAAGAGATGGGAATACCAGACACCTGACCTGCCTCCTGAGAAACCTGTATGCAGGTCAGAAAGCAACAGTTGGAACTGGACATGGAACAACAGACTGCTTCCAAATCGGGAAAGGAGTACGTCAAGGCTGTACATTGTCACTCTGCTTATTTAACTTATATCCCAAGTACATCATGAGAAATGCTGGACTGGATGAATCACAATCTGGAATCAAGATTGCTGGGAGAAATATCAATAACCTCAGATATGCAGATGACACCATCTTTATGGCAGAAAGCAAAGAACTAAAGAGCCTCTTGATGAAAGTGAAAGAGGAGAGTGAAAAAGTTGGCTTAAAACTCAACATTCAGAAAACTAAGATCATGGCATCTGGTCCCCTCACTTCATGGCAAATAGATGGGGAAACAGTGGAAACAGTGACAGACTTTGTTTTTCTGGGCTCCAAAATCACTGCAGATGGTGACTACAGCCATGAAATTAAAAGACGCTTGCTTCTTGGAAGAAAAGCTATGGCCAACCTAGACAGCATATTAAAAAGCAGAGACATTACTTTGTCAAAGCTATGGTTTTTTTAGTAGTCATATATGGATGTGAGAGTTGGACTATAAAGAAAGCTGAGCACCAAGGAATTGATACTTTTGAACTGTGGTCTTGGAGGAGCCTCTTGAGAGTCCCTTGGGCAGCAAGGAGATCAAACCAGTCCATCATGAAATCAGTTCTGAATATTCATTGGAAGGACTAATGCTGAAGCTGAAACTCCAATACTCTGGCCACCTGATACAAAACACTGACTCATTTAAAAAGACCCTGATGCTTGGAAAGATTGAAGGTGGGAGGAGAAGAGGATGACAGAGGATGAGATGGTTGGATGGCATCATCGACCCAATGGACATGAGTTTGAGTAAACTGTCAGAGTTGATGATGGACAGGGAGGCCTGGTGTACTGCCGTCTATGGGGTCACAAAGAGTCAGCCACAACTGAGCGACTGAACTGAACTGAACTCTGCATTCAAATAGGTTTATCTTTGCTAAAGGCAAAGGAGAAAAAGATATCTTGCCTCCATGTAGTCTTCCAGGCTTCTCTGTCCATGGAGGCAAGAATACCGGAGGCAAGTACAAGAATACTCCAGGCAAGAACACTGGAGTGGGTTGTCATGCCCTCCTCCAGGGGATCTTCCCTATCCAAAGATCAAACCTGTGTCTCTTATGTCTCCTGCACTGGCAGGCGGGTTCTTTACCACTAGTGCCATCTAGAATCCCATACATATACATGTGTGTATGTATTAGTCACTCGGTCATGTCCAACTCTTTGTGATCCCATGGACTGTAGCCCACCAGGCTCCTCTGTCCATGGGATCGTCCAGACAAGGACACTGAAATGGGTTGCCATTTCCTTGTCCAACATATACATATATCCACTCTTTTTTAGAGTGTTTCCCCATGTAGGTCATTACAGAGTATGGAGTAGAGTTTCCTGTGCTATTCAGTATGTTCTTCTTCATTATGTTATATATAGTAGTGTGTATATGTCAACTTCAATCTGCCAATTTATCCCTCCCCACCTTCCTCCCTGGTAACCACAAGTTGGTTTTCTACATCTGTGACTCTATTTCTGTTTTGTAAATAAGTTCACTTGAACCATTTTTTTAATAAGCACATATAAGTGATATCATATGATATTTCTCTTTCTTTGTCTGATACTTCACTCAAGGTGACAGTCTCTAGGTCCATTCACCTTTCCCCAGGTTCTTAATCTCACTCCCCTGCCATAATGTGGTCACTCTTATCTCTCCTCTCCATCAACCTCAAAGACATGGGATGCCTTTTAGTCCTGTATCTCTGGGCCTTCAGTCCCATATCCCACTCCCCCGCTAACTCTATGCTCCAGATGTGGATATCAGAAGCCATCTGCTTCGGGTTTTAAACTTTTCTAAATGAGGATGCTTTCCTCTCCTGGGATCCAACTCTGCTATGAGGCCCCTCTCCACCCACCTCTGTAAGTATTTAAGGGGAAGAAACTTCCCAGTCAGGTCCCCTGACTCTTGGGCATTAAGCCTCAGTAAGGATGTAATCTGATGGGCACATTCAGGAAAAAAAAACACCTTACCAAGACTTTCTGGCATTTTGCATCAAGGTTATTTAATCCTCCTGGAGCTCCATAGAATTTCCCACCCAGAAAGACCCCTGAGTAACATAACAGGCCCCTTTTAGGAGGATGAAGGCATCCAGGAGGTCAGCTTGAGCCTAGTACTGTCAGGGTGTTAGCCTTTACATTGATTCCTTATTCCCACTTCTTAATGATTAACATTCATTTCTGTTCTAAGGCAATAGGGCAGATGCAGGATTTATGATGGGGAAGTGTCTGGGACAGTGGTCTAAACCTGGGCTTATGTTGGCATCACCTGAGTTGCTTTCCAGAACTCCATGCCCAGGCCAGCTCCGCCAGGAGCTCGGGGTGAGGCCTGGCCACTAGCCTGTTTCATATTCCCTCCATGACTGCAACATGCTGCCCAAGCTGAGGACCACTTGTCAATGTTTTTGTAGTGCATAGGATGGCCAGTATAAACATGCACACATGGAAACAAAGGCACACAGAAGGAGTAAGAAATATAAAGAAATAGTCTACTTCACTCCCATAAATACATGCTGAAAGCCCATCTGGATTCTGCCCAGAGAACCTGCAGCCCACAGAGCTGTCTGTGGGGCTCACCTGCCATGTGTTGGAAATGTCAAAGGCTGATTTTAAAAGCCCAGCAACCCAGATAAACTTAGGACAAACTCCTCCAGATGCATAAAGGATTTTGCTACAAAAATGACACAAGGAATGTTAACCCTAGAAAACTATGTGTGGCAGAGGATAAGACAGTTGGACAGCATCACCATGAGCATGAGTTTGAGCAAACTGCAGGAGATAATGAAGGACAGGGAAGCTGGCCTGCTGCAGTCCATGGGGTGGCAAAGAGCTGGACATGACTTAGTGGCTGAACAACAAGGAGGATAGACTAAAATATGCATGTACTGTAAAAGAAGAAACATCTGAAATCAATCATCTAAACTTCCACCATAGGAAACTAGAAAAGCAAGAGCAATTTAAGTTCAAAGTAAGAGAGAGAAATAATAAAAATTAGAGCAGAAATCAATGAAATTGAAATAGGAAATCAGCACAGAAAATCAATGAGTCCAAAAGCTACTTCTCTTAAAAGATAAAATCAGTAAGCCTCTAACCAGGCTATCTAAGAGAAAAAGAAAGAAGACACAAATTACTCATATCAGAAAGAAAGAAGGGTCATCACTACAGATCTCATGAACATTAAAAGGATAATAAAGGAATATTATATGTAATGATGTTTTCCCACTATAACTAGGAACAAGGCAAGGATGTCCCATTACATTACTCTTTCTCAACACCAAAATGGAAGTCCTAGCTAATACAATAAGTCAAGAAAGGAAATACTTGAGAAGGAAAAAATAAAACTGTTTGCTCACAGATGATATGATTATCTATTAATAAAACTCAAAATAATCAACAGCAACAACAACCAAAAAAAAAAAAAAACTGTCCTGGAATGAATAAGTGATTACATCAAGGTTTCATGATAAGAGGTTAATATACAAAAGTGAATTGCTTTTCTATATGTAAGCAATGAACAAGCTGAATTTGAAATTTAAAACAACACTATTTATATTAGCATTCCCAAAATGAAAGACTTAGATATATAACTAACAAAATATATACACAATTCTAGGAGGAAAACTACAAAATTATAATGGAAGAAATTTTTTAAAACTAAAAAGTGGAATATATTCCATATTCATGGGTAAGAAGACTCAATATTGTCAAGATGTAAGTTCTTTCCACTTTGATCTACAGATTCAATGCCATCCCAATCAAAATCCCAGCAAGATATTTTGTGTATATTGACAAACTTATTCTAAAGTCTATATGGAAAGGCAAAAAATAAAATATAGCCAACACAATATCAAAGGAGAAGAATAAAGATGGAAAACTGATAATACTCAACTTCAAAATTTACTATAAAGCTATAGTAATAAATAAAGTGTGGTATTGATGAAAGAATAGACAAATAGAGCAATGGAACAGAATAAGATAGCCCAGACCCTGAACCAAACAAATAGAAACAACTGATGCTTGACAAAGAAGCAAAAGCAGTACAATGAAGTAAAGATTTTTTTTTCAACACATGGTGCTGGAACAACTGGACATTCACATACAAAAAATTAAACAGGACACAAACCTTACACCCTCCGTAAAAGTTGACTCAAAATGGATGATAAAACTCAAAACTATAAAACTCGTACAAGATAACATAGGAGAAAACCTAGATGACTGTGAGTTTGTTGATTACTTTTTATTTATGACACCAAAATCATGATCCATGAAAGAAGGAAATAAGAAGTTGGACTTTATTAAACTTAAAAACCCTGCTCTTCAAATGACACTATCAATAGAATGAGAAGGTATGAGAAGGTATGCCACAGATGGAAAGAAAATATTTGCAAGAGATACATATAATAAATAATAATAAAAAAAAAACTTTGGACAATTATCTAAAATAGGCAAAGAACTTGTAAAACCAACAGTAAGAAAACAAACAGTCAGATTTTCAAATGGGCCAAGAAAGAATATATAATGGAAAAAAACAGCTTCTTCAATAAATGGTGTTGGGAAAACTGAACAGCTACATATGAAAAAATAAAACTGGAATACTTTCTCACACCATATACAGAAATAAACTCAAAATGGATTAAAGACTTAAGTGTAAAGCTGAAATCATAAAACTTCTAGAAGAAGACATAGTCAGTACAGTCTTTGATATCTGTTTTGGCAATATTATTTTGGATATGTCTCCTCAGGCAAGGGAAACAAAGGCAAAAAATAAGCAAACGGGACTATTTCAAATGAAAAAGCCTTTGTACAGTGAAGGCAACTATCGGCAAAATGAAAAGGCCACCTACAGAACTAGAGAAGATATTTGCAAATAATATACCCAATAAGGGGTTAATATCCAAAATATACAAAGAAGTCACACAACTCAACATTAAAAAAAAAAAAAAAAAACTAAATATAACCCAATTAAAAGTGGGCACAGGACTTTAAGAGACATTTTTCCAAAGAAGACATATACGTGGCCAACAAGCATATGGAAAAATACTCAACATCACTAGTCATCAAAGGAATACAAGTCAAAACCACAATGAAAACCACACCTGCCAGAACGGCTATTATCAAAAAGACAAGAAATGACAAGTGTTGGCCAGGATGTGGAGAAAATGGAACCCTCCTACACTGTTGGTGCGAATATAAACTGATGCAGCCTCTGTGGAAAAAAACAATATGGAGATTCCTCAAAAAATGAAAGATAGAATTACCATATGATCCAGCAATTCCACGCCACTGTCCTAGCAGTATGTACAATGGTGAGGGTGAAGGTGGCGGATCAACCTCAGGAAGTTAATTTTTGGAGTAAAATACCCAAGTCTGGTAACTCAGGGCACAGGAGAAGGCTGAGTGAAGACTGAGCTCTTTGCTCACCCTCGTCACTGATCCTAAACCTTTCCTCCACCAAGCTTGACTAAGCCAGGTGTGACATCTGTTGGAAACGACATCCTGCGCCTAAGTTTTGCTCTGCAGCCTGGGCTCTTCACCTTGATGAGCAGTGGAAGACGGCAGTGGTTGCAAAGAGTTGGACACGAGTGCCGATTACATCACAGGTGAGCCTCCATGCCCTCGATGGTATGGGGCTGCTGGATCAGCCCTTTGGAACTCCCCAGCAGTTATTGGGTTTGTGAAGTTTTGTTCAAACTGTTCAGAAAATGTAATAATCCCTTGCTATTAGCATCAACTGGCACTGCTAATTCTATCTTTAAAATGATCTTTTAGGATCTCCATAGATGGATAGAATTGTAGTCTCTCCAAATGCAGCAATTTTATCCCTGGGAGATCCCCGAGAGCCCTATGAGCTCTAAGTGCTCACCTCTATGAACCCGCCGAGACACCAGTTGATAAGGCACTGTTCAAGACAGCACTAAAAAAGTCCTAAGTCCAGCTTAAAGGAGGAAATCTGGGATCCCCAACACCCCCTCAAGCTGTCTGACCCAGTAGCACCCTCCACCACCGGTTGTTGTTGCTGTTCAGTTGCTCAGTCATGTCCAACTCTTTGCAACCTCATGCCAGGCTTTCCTGTCCCTCACTGTCTCCTGGAGTTTGCCCAAGTTCATGTCCATTGAATCAGTGATGCCATCCAACCATCTCGTCCTCTGCCGCCCTCTTCTCCTTTTGCCTTCAATCATTCTGCCATCAGAAGCCATGCCAAATACACTTACAGCAGGGGAAGACCCTGGTCCCAGGTTGAGAACCCAGGGATGGCAAAGCCATCACACAAAGCTAACCTGATAACTCTGTAAAAGACTGAACACAGATAGAACTAGAAAGAGAAAAGGCATGGGCTAGCATGCAGAGCAGACTCTCCTGCAAGGCTGACTGGGCTGCTGGGCTGAGGATGGACACTCACCTGCATCCTCTCCAGGTGAGGCTCAGCCACCCCTTTCCCAGGCTGGAAGCAATGTGCCTTCTGCTCCCTCTAGTGGCCGGCAGATCACAATGGCGAAGAAATTGAACTGAGAGCTGGAAGGTTCCTTCATTATTACCTGGTGTTGCCCTCCCCAGACATTGTCTTCCTAGCCATGGAGCAACCCTATGATGCAAAGCCCCAGGCAGAGGCCTCAACATGTTCAGGCTGGGGAGGATGCGTGGTTGTCACTAGGCTGTGGTTGTCAACTTGAGCGGCATCAAAAGCTTTTGGGGTCTTCTGGAAGCACAGACTGTCTGACCCCTCCCCTTCACCTGCTCTGACTCAGCAGGTAGAACCTTAGAATTTGCATTTATAGCAGGTTCCAGGTAATGCTGCAGCTGCCAGACAGGGGGCCCCGTGCTGAGAATCACCAAGTGAGAAGGTACAGCTGGGAGCTGTTGGTCTAATTGCATCGTTGACAGGAAGGTGACAGTACCTGCCATGTTCATTCACCCCTCAGTATCAAAACAGAAGTTATGGGGGCCTTCTAAATATGCTCCACTGACATAAAAACTGGCTTGGGGTTCCCGAGCCAGACCCCGGCCCTTTCCCTCCTCACCTAGCTGGGTGCCAAGCAGATCCTGTGTGCTTTGCCAAGCACCACTGCACCTGCCCCTGGCCCGTGTGAGGATCGTCAGGTGTAGTAGCAAGAAAACAGTTCTGGGCACCTGGGTTCAAATCCCCGCCTGCCACCTCCTAATGGTGCCATTTAGGGCAAGTTACTGACATCTCTGAGCCTTCATTTCTATGTAAAATGGTTATTGTAATACTCCTACTTCATAGGATTCTCATCAGAAGCAAATGATTCATGTGGATGAAGAATTTCACACAGTACAGGGCCCCTAGAATGTGCTTGGTAAATGTTCACTGTTCCTATTTTTCATACCATACGGAGCAGTTTAAACCTACCCTGAAGGCAACAGGCATCCTGAAGAGATGTATTAATAGAGCAGGGAATGATATTTGTGGAGCCCCCTGCTGGCAGTGAAGCCGGGTGGGGGAGCAGCCATTTAAAAAAAGATTGTGCCTTAACAAGTACACTCAATTGATGGCAAAGTGATTACATTCAGTTCAGTCCATACGGTGGCGCTAGAGCGGGCAAAGGTGTCAGTTGAAGATATCTCCTATGGAAATTCTGGTTCCACAGGAAGAGGTGCATACACAGACCTGTAGCCCTCTGTCTACTGTCTCAGCCTTGGTTGGGTCCACTGGGAGACCCTCCCACCCCCAAAGGTTCATGCCTGAATGCAACCTAACCCAGGTGGGATGTGGATCCACCCTGGCCATGCTGCCTGGCCTCTTCCAGATTTGAAATGAAAGTGCAGTCGGGGCCCTTCCTAAATCCAATGGCCACAGTGCCAGCTCCACGTGAGGCCCTGGGACTGTATTTCGAAGGGTTACACCTGCAATTTTGCACACCAATTGCTTTCATTTCCCAATAGATGCCTTGATTCACATGAACACCCATTTTCTACGCAAATTGTAAGCTGGACTGTGAATCCCTGCACAGGTGGAGTCCTGGACACCTTCCAGTCTCCCCCTCCAGGGATGTGGTTTCCCTGATCAGCCACATCTAGGGTGAGGGGGACAATTTGGACTCTCTGCCTCTGGTTCCTGGTCTAACTTCCCTTCTTTTTCCAGTTCCAAGGTACTGATGAGTCTCAATCATCCCCAAAGTTTGCCCAAAAGTCAGCAAAGTCTGTTTTTGATAGTAGAAAAGAAAAAAGGTGGAAGGCTAACCACAGTGACCAAAAGGGAAATTCAGTCAAGATCTCTTCAGAGTTATGCCAGAGAAGCACAGATATGTTGTGGACCAGAAAAGAAAGAGGAACTAAAGAGCCTTCTGATGAAAGTAAAAGAGGAGAGTGAAAAGTTGGCTTAAAACTCAACATTCAAAAAACTAAGATCATGGCATCCAGTCCCATCACTTCATGGCAAATAGATGGAGAAACAATGGAATCAGTGACAGACTTTATTTTCTTGGGCTCCAAAATCACTGCAGATGGTGGCTGCAGCCATGAAATTAAAAGACACTTGCTCCTTGGAAGAAAAGCTATGACAAACCTAGACAGCATATTTAAAAGCAGAGACATTACTTTGCCAACAAAGGTCCATTTAGTCAAAACGATGGTTTTTCTAGAAGTCATATATGGATGTGAGAGTTGGACTATAAAGAAAGCTGAGCACTGAAGAATTGATGCTTTTGAACTGTGGTGTTGGGAAAGACTCTTGAGGGTCCCTTGGACTGCAAGGAGATCCAACCAGTCAATCGTAAAGGAAATCAATTCTGAATATTCATTGGAAGGACTGATGCTAAAGCTGAAGCTTCAGTACTTTGGCCACCTGATGGGAAGAACTGACTCATTTGAAAATACCCTGATGCTGGGCAAGATTGAAGGCAGGAGGAGAAGAGGACAACCGAGGATGAGATGGTTGGATGGCATCACCAACTCAAGGGACATGAGTTTGAGCAAGCTCTGGGAGTTAATGAGGGACAGGGAAGCCTGGCGCGCTGCAGTCCATGGGGTTGCAAAGAGTTGGACACAACAGAGCAACTGAACTTAACTGACTGAAACATCCAAGAAGCTCAATAAACTCTAAGAAGGACAAAAACAGAGACCTACACCAAGACACATTATCATCAACCTGTCAAAGCCAAAGTCAAAGAGAGAGTCTTGAAGGCAGCAAGAAAGAAGTGCCTTGTCACATACAAGAGATCTTCAGTAAAATTTCTCATCTTAAATGTTGAAGACCAGAAGACAGTGGGTTGATATATTTAAAAGCTAAAAGAAAAAAAAAAAAACAACTGTCAGTTAAGAATCTTATTTCCAACAAAACTGTCCTTCAAAAGTGAAGGAGAAATTAAGACATTCACAGATAAAATAAAGCTGAGAGAGTTCATTTCCACTAGGCCGGGCCCAGGAAGAAATGCTAAAAGGAGTCCTGCAGGTTGAAATGAAAGATACTAGATAATAACTCAAAGCTATATGAAGAAACAAAGATCGCAGTAGAGGTAAAGCCCATGGGCAATTATAAAAGGTAGCATTTTTGTAACTTTGGTTTGTAACTTCACATTTTGTTTTCTACATAATTTGAGACTATTGCATTAAAAATGTTAGTTTATGTTTTTGGACACACAATGTATAAACATATAATTTTGGAATATCAACAAATGAAAGGAGTGGGTTCAGTTCAGTTCAGTCGCTCAGTCATGGAATTGGTACAGAGCTATAAAGTAGCAGAGATTTTGTATGCTGTATGCTAGTGAAGTTAAGATGCTACAAATTCAAATTAGAAAGTTATAACTTTAAGATGTTAAATATAAGCCTCACGATAACTACTAAGAAAGTAGAGATAGAATAAATACTAAAGGAAATAAGAAGGGAATTAAGTCATTTTACACATGGATAAAAAATCAACTAAACACAAAGACAGTAATGTAAGAAATGACAGAAAAAAAAGTTATAGGGTATTAGAACAGAAATAGCAAAATTATGGAAATGAGTCCTTTCTTATCAGTTTGGTTCAGTCACTCAGTTGTGTCTGACTCTTTACGACGCTATGGACTGCAGCACGTCAGGCTTCCCTGTCCATCACCAACTCCTGGAGCCTACTCAAACACATGTCCATCGAGTCAGTGATGCCATCCAACCATCTCATCCTCTGTCATGCCCTTCTCCTCCCACCTTCAATCTTTCCAGCATCAGGGTCTTTTCCAATGATTCAGTTCTTCCCATCAGGTGGCCAAGGTACCAGACTTTCAGCTTCAGCATCAGTCCTTCCAATGAATATTCAGAACTGATTTCCTTTAAGATTGACTGGTTAGATCTCCTTGCAGTCCAAGGGACCCTCAAGAGTCTCTCCAACACCACAGTTCAAAAGCATCAATTCTTCAGTGCTCAGCTTTCTTTACAGTCCAAGTCTCACATCCATACATGACTACTAAAAACACCATAGCTTGGACTAGATGGACCTTTGTTAGTAAAGTAATGTCTCTGCTTTTTAATATGCTGTCTAAGTTGGTCATAGCTTTTGTTCCAAGGAGCAAGCATCTTTTATTTTCATGGGTGCAGCCACCATTTGCAGTGATTTTGGAGCCCCTCAAAATAAAGTCTGTCACTGTTTCCATTGTTTCTCTATCTATTTGCCATGAAGTAATGGGACCAGATGCCATGATCTTAGTTTTCTGAATGTTGAGTTTTAAGCCAACTTTTTCACTCTCCTCTTTAACTTTCATCAAGAGGCTCTTTAGTTCTTCGCTTTCTGCCGTAAGGGTGGTGTCATCTGCGTATCTGAGGTTATTGCTAGTTCTCCTGGCAATCTTGATTCCAGCTTGTGCTTCATCCGGCCTGGCATTTCACATGATGTACTCTGCAAATAAGTTAAATAAGCAGGCTGACAATATACAGCCCTGACACACTCCTTTCCCAATTTGCAACCAGTCTTTTGTTCCATGTAAATCTCTAACTGTTGTTTCCTGACCTGCACACAGATTTCTCAGGAGGCAGGTCAGGTGTCTGGTATTCCCATCTCTTTAAGAATTTTCCAGTTTGTTGTGATCCACACAGTCAAAGTCTTTGGTGTAGTCAATAAAGCAAAAGTAAATGTTTTTCTGGGACTCTCTTGCTTTTTCGATGTACGGGTGAATGTTAGCAGTTTGATCTCTGGTTCCTCTGCCTTTTCTAAATCCAGCTTGAACAACTGGAAGTTCATGGTTCACATACTGTTGAAGCCTGGCTTGGAGAATTTTGAGCATTACTTTGCTCAGTAATTACATTCAATGTAAATGGACTGAACTCTACAGTCAAAAGACATGGTAAAAATAGATAATTTAAAAAAAACCAACTCAGTGCCATAAACAAGACACTCATTTTAGATCCAAAGGATGGAAATATTTGTTCTATACAAATAATAAACAAAAGTTAGTGACAGTAGCAATACCAATATCAGACAAAATAGACTTTAAATGAAGAGACAAAGAAGGACACTACATACTAATAAAAGTTTCAATATAGCAAGAAGATATAACACTTATACATATTTACACATCTAATAACAGACCATCAAACTATATGAAGCAAAAATTGACAGAATGGAAGCGAGAGACGGACAGCTTTCCAACAGTATTTGAAGACTTCAATACCCCACCTTCAATAATGATAAGTAAAGAAATAGAGGACTTGAACAACACAAGACTCAACACTATACATAACTCTCTAACAATAGAACATACATTCTTCTCACATGTACACAGGGTACTTTCCAAGATAGACCATATGTTAGGCTACAAATTGTTTCAATAGATTTTTTTAATTAAAAAAAATTTTTATTTATTTATGGCTGTGCTTGGGTCATACAAAGTATCTTCTCTGACCACAACAGGATGAAGCAGGTATCAATAAGAGACAACATATAGATTTACACATTTAGATTATAAAACAAGAAAGATCAAACAACTTAGATTTACAACTTAAGAAACAAGGAACAAACTACACTCAAAGCAAGCAGAAGGAAGAAAATAATAAAGATTAGAGCAGATCTAAGTGAGGCTGAGAATAGAAAAACAACAGAAAAAAATCACTGAAACCAAAAGTTGTTTCTTCAAAAAAGTTCAGCAAAATTGACAAACATTTAGTTAGCTAAGGGGAAAAAAGTGTCTAAATTACTAAAATCAGAAATGAAATGGCAACAGTATTACTGATTCTACAGAAATAAAAAAAGGATTATAAGCATACTATGAATAACAGTATGCAAACTGGATAGCCCAGATGAAACAGACAAATAGCCTTATCGGTTAGGCTAAATCACAAAGAAATAGAAAACATGAATAGAGATAACTAGTATGGAGATTGAATCAGTAATCAAAAATCTCCTGACAAAGAAAAGCCTGACTTGATGACTTCACTGGTGACTTTTACCAAACATTTAAAAGAGTTCATACCAATCCTCAAATTTCTCCCAAAAAGAAGAGGAAACTTCTTAACTCATTCTGTGAGACCAGCATTATCCTGATACCAAAGCCAGACAAGGATGCTACAAGAAAAAAACAAAAACTACAGAACAACATCCCTCATGAACATCAATGTAAAAGTCCTCAACAGAATATCAGAAAATCAAATTCAACATAATATTAAAATGACTAATGACCAAGTGAGACTTATTCCAGAAATGCAAGAATGGCTCAATGTTTGAAAACACATCACATTAACAGAATCAAGGGGATAAAAAAGCACGATAATCTCAACTGATACATAAAACATTTGACAAAATTTAACACCCTTCCATAGAAGGAAACTACTTCAAAATAACACAAATAATATATGAAAAACCCATAGCCAATATCATATCCAATGGTAAAAAACTGAAAGCTTTGCCTCTAAGATCAGGAAAAAGGCAAGGATGCCTGCTTTTACCTCTTCTTCAATACAGCAGTTCCGTTGAACATAGGAGTTCTAGCCAGGGTAATTAGTCAAAAAGAAAAATAAAAGCCAACTAATTTGAAACAAAAAGTAAAATTCTCTGTTTGCAAATGATATGATCTTACATGGAGAAACCTAAAGACTCTACACACATGAAAAAAAATGTGTTAGAGCCAATAAATGAATTCAACAAAGTAACAAGGTATAAAGTCAACACACAAAAATCAGTAGCATTTATATACTAACAATAAACAATTTGAAAATGAAAATAAGAATGCAATTCCATATATAATTACACCAAAAAAAACAGAATGAGATACTTAGAAATTAACTTAGCCAAAGAGGAAAAAGCCTTGTACAATGAAGTCTACAAAACATTTTGAAAGAAATTAAAGAAAATATTTTTAAAAAATGGAAAGACATTCATGCTCATGAACTGGAAGATTTAATATTATTAATATGTCAATACTACATAAAGCAGTCCATCCTAAAGGAGATTAGTCCTGAGTTTTCATTGGAAGGACTGATGTTGAAGCTGAAACTCCAATCCTTTGGCCACCTGATGCGAAGAGCTGACTCATTTGAAAAGACCCTGATGCTGGGAAAGATTGAGGGCAGGAGGAGAAGAGGACAACAGAGGATGAGATGGTTGGATGGCATCACCAACTCAATGGAGATGAATTTGAGTAAACTCCGGGAGTTGGTGATGG
Organism: Cervus elaphus; assembly: GCF_910594005.1. Taxonomy (NCBI): domain Eukaryota; kingdom Metazoa; phylum Chordata; class Mammalia; order Artiodactyla; family Cervidae; genus Cervus; species Cervus elaphus. The sequence continues at coordinate 22,336,214 of NC_057830.1, forward strand.
ACAGGGAGGCCTGGCGTGCTGCAATCCATGGGGTCACAAAGAGTCAGACATGACTGAGCGACTGATCTGAACTGACATAAAGCAAACTTCAGGTTAAATGTGTGTGTGTGTGTGTGTGTGTGTGTGTGTGTGTGTGTGCACGCGTGCACACTAAGTCACTTTGGTCGTGTCCTACTCTTTGCAACCCTGTGGACTGTAGCCTGCGAGGCTCCTCTGTCCATAGGATTCTCCAGGCAAGAATATTGGAGTGGGCTGCCATGCCCTCCTCCACGGGATCTTCCCAACCTAGGGATCGAACCTGCATCTCTTACATTGCCTGCATTGGCATTCTAAAATTCATATAGAACATCAAGGGACGTGAATAACCAAAGCAATCTTGGAAAAAAAAAAAAAGAACTAAGTTAGAAGACTCACACTTCCTGATTTCAAAACTCACTACAAAGTTACAGTAATCAAAATAATAAGATATTGGTTTAAAGATAAGCATATAGATCAAGGGAATAGAATAGAGAGCCCAGAAAACAAAACCCCCACATACGTGGGCAAATTTTTTTGACTGGGAAGCCAAGGACTTTGACTAGAGAAAGGACAGTTTTTTCAACAAATGTCTCTGGGAAAACTGGATATCCACATGCAAAAAAATAAAGCTGTACCCTTAGACAACACAACATACAAAAACTAACTGAAAATGGATCTAAGACCAAAGTATAATGAAATACATCTCATAGCCATTGTGATGGCTATTATTTAAAAAAAAAAAAAACAGAAAATAAGAAACGTTGGCAAAGATGTGTAGAAACTGGAACTCATACATACAGTGGAATATTAGTTAGCTTTAAAAAGGAAGGGAATTAGTACACATGCTACAGTGTGAATAAAACTTGAGGGCATTATATTAAATGAAAGAAACCAAATATTTAAAGACAAATACTAAAAAAAATAAATAAATAAAGACAAATACTGTATGAATCCACGTATATGAGCTACTTGTTGTTTAGTTGCTAAGTCATACCCAACTCTTTTAAAACCCCATGGACTGTCCATGGGATTTTCCAGACAAGAATACTGGATTGGTTTACCATTCCTTCTCCAGGGGATCTTCCTGACCCAGAAATTAAACCCAAAGTTCCTGCCACATCTCCTGCATTGCAGATGAATTCTTTACCACTGAGTCACTGGAGAAGCCCATGAGGTACCTGGAGTAGTCAAAATCATAGACAGAGAAAGTAAACTGGTGAAGGCCAGGGGCTGTGAGATGGGAATGAGTGAGTGAAAGTCGCTCAGTCGCGTCTGACTCTTTGCAACCCCATGGACTATACAGTCCACGGAATTCTCCAGGCCAGAATACTGGAGTGAGTAGCCTTTCCCTTCTCCAGGGGATCTTCCCAACCCAGGGATCAAACCCAGGTCTCCTGCATTGCAGGCAGGAGTTATTGCTTAACAAGTATAAAGTTTCAGTGTTGCAAGACAAAAAGAGTTCTGGAGATAGATGGTGGTGATTGTTGCATATCTATATGAACATACTTAATATCTCTGTACACTCAAAAATGGTTAAGATGGTAAATTTTATACTATATATATATATTTAACCACAATAAAAAAAAAGAAGGGAAAAAAAGAAAAAGAAGGAAAAAAATGAGCAAAAGATCTGAACAGACATTTCTCCAAAGATACCCAAATGACCAATAAGCACATGAAAGGGTGCTCAACATCAAGAGTCATCAAGGAAAATGCAAATCAAAACCACAATGGTATACCACTTTACATCCCCTAGTATTCTAGAATTTAAAAGCCAGATAATAACAAGTGTTGGTGATGACACAGAGAAATTAGAACCCTTATACTGCTTAATGATGCAGTTGCTTTGGAAAATTGGCATTTCAAGTGACTAATTATAAAGTTACCATTTGACATACTAATTCAACTCCTAGGTATATATCCAAGGTAAATGAAATATATGTCCATTCAGAAACTTCTACATAATGTTTACAGTGGCATTATTCACAATTGCCAACTGCCCATCAAAAGATTCAGAGAAGGCAATGGCACCCCACTCCAGTACTCTTGCCTGGAAAATCCCATGGATGGAGACGCCTGGTAGGCTGCAGTCCATGGGGTTGCTAAGAGTCAGGCACGACTGAGCGACTTCACTTTCACTTCTCACTTTCATGCATTGGAGAAGGAAATGGCAACCCACTCCAGTGTTCTTGCCTGGAGAATTCCAGGGACAGGGGAGCCTGGTGGGCTGCCATCTATGGGGTCTCACAGAGTCAGACATGACTGAAGCGACTTAGCAGCATCAACAGATTAATCATAAATAAAATGTGGTTTGTCCATAAATGGAGTATTATTCATCCATAAAAAGGAAGTGCTAACATATGTTATAGCATAGATAAGCCTTTAAAACACTATGCTAAGTGAAAAAAATTAGTCAGGAAAGTGCACATGTTATATGATTCTGTTCATATGAAAGTCCAGAATGGGATAATCTACAGAGACAGAAAACTGCTGAGTGGTACCTAATGCTGGAGAATGGGAGACGACAAGGGTGATAGCTAAATGGTACAGCATGAAATTACAAAATGGAGTGTGATGATGGATGCGCATATCTGTGAATATACTAAAAACTGCTGAATCATACACTTTACATGGGTATTATGTAAATTATATGCCAATAAAGCTGTTTTTAAAGATCTCTATGTCTACCAGTTCACAGAAAACACAGGAGGCAAGAAACAAGTTAAGTAATGCCACAAGGACACGGACCCAAATCATAATGCAGGATATTTTACAGACAAATGTCTAATTCCTCAAATAAATCAAGGTGTAGAAGGAGGCAGAAAGAAAGTTGCAACAGAGTGAGAGCCAGAAGAAACATAACGAAATGCATGATGCGGATCATCTATCAATTCTGATTCCAACAAACTCACTATAAAAAGAATATCTTTAAGATAATCACGAAAATTTCAATATGTTCCATAATTATTTTTGGTTTTGTTGGTATAACAATGATATGTTATTGTTGCAATGTCCTTATTGGTAGAGATTCCTGCAGAAGTTACAGGAGAGATGATAGGAGGCCCAGAATCTGCTAGGAAAGACTTTGAAAATTTCTCCTTCCCCTTCCTTTCTTCTCCTTTTCCTTCCTAAAGGAACAATCAGTCCAAAAGCCAAGAAGATAGGTCTCGGTGCCACGAGGGTCATGTAGCCACAATGGCCCCACAGGGCATCCTGGTGTGCGAGCAGAGTGGAAATGCCCATGGGATGGATGGATGGACTGGCGCAGGGTGTCAGAGACATCCCTGCCAGGGAGAAGGTTGGGCAGTGCAGTCTGGTGGTCAGAGCCCTGGAGGGGGAGGGTGTGTGTGTGTAGGAGGCTAGAGCGGCACAGGCATCGGAGCGTGAACAAGGTGAGGAGGGACTCACGTGCAGAGCGGTTGGGCCAGGAAGTCCAAGTCAGGGCTGGGGGAGGAAGGTTTCCGCACACAGTAGGGGCAGCAGCCGTGATGGGTGATGTGTCACATACAAAGGAGTTCATCAAATCGGTTAGATTGTTAAGAGTAATGGGAGTCAGGTTTCTTATTGTTGGAGAAGGGAGTTGTAGACAGAGAAAAGGAAAAAAGTAAAAATGAACCCTGTGACTGTAGCTTGAAATTAGAAGAATTTTTGTGAACGCCTGGTTTCCAATTGTCTGGTGGCTCAGATGGTAAAGAATCTGCCTGCAATGCAGGAGACCTGGGTTCAGCCCCGGGGTGGAGAAGATCCCCTGGAGAAGGGAACGGCTACCCACTCAAGTGTTCTCTCCTGGAGAATCCCGTGGACAGAGGAGCCACGTGGCTAAAGTCCACATGGTCGCAAAGAGTCAGACACAATTGACTGACTAACGCTTCACTTTCACAGATAGATATAGAAATAGATATGGAAAAAGTGTGTGTGTGTGTACAGTGTCTGTCCATTTAGAGGGTCTGGTAGCAGCAACACCCCACCAGCAATGAGCAGTGCCCAGATCTTGGTCTCTGAAGGAACCAGACCAGAGTTCATTTGGAGAAATGGGTAACTGCAGGACTCGGCCAGGTGGCCGAGTTTTATCATTTTGCTGTTTTATCATTTTGTATCAGAAGAAAGGAGATGCTGAAAGATAAAGACATGTCAGAAGGACATGGAAGCCAGTTTGAAGGAGCATCAAAATGAATACAATAACTAAGTATAGCCCATTGGATGGCATCACCAAGTCAATGGACGTGAGTCTGAGCAAGCTCCGGGAGATGGTAAGGACAGGGAAGCCTGGCGTGCTGCTGTCCCTGGGGCTGCAAAGAGTCCCACACGACTGAGTGACTGAGCAACAAGAAACAGCCCACTGAATAAAACAGGAAACTAGAAATCCACAACAGCAAAAATAAATAAGTGATTATATTGAAAGTTTGATCGTGAAGAGGATAGTTATGTAGTTTTAAAAGTACCTCCCCCAAATGTTAACTCAAGGGAAAGGAGGGGGTCCTGCTATGGAGAGGCATGCCAACCCCTCCTCGGTGAAGCCGTCCAGGTGAACACTCACCGGCAGTCAGCATCTCCCCAGAAGGATGCAGTGATACAGTGAGTAGGGTTCCTATGATGGTTCAGCCAAGATGCATAAGCTGACTCCAATAATGAGGAAACATCAGAGGAACCTGAACTGAGAACTGTTCAGTTCTCAGGTGGGGACTAATTTGAAGAAGACTAAATAGACATCACCACTGAATGCAGCACATGATTCTGAACTGGATCCTTTCAGGACAAAGGACACTCTTGGGACAACAAAAGGCTCTGGAGGATGAGGTGGTGGTGATGCAGCAGGATAAAGGTCTGATTCATGCGGGTGTCTGTACCATGATTAGGCAGGAGAATTGTTAGCAGGAATTCACACACGAGTACTCTCGGGGGTGATGGAATATCTGAGCAATTGACTCTCACATGATTCCAGAGAAGAAAGTTTTTGTATACTGTGCCTCCAAACAATACTCTAAAAAAAATTAATGGGGTGAGATACAGGTGAAATGAGATTAGAACAATATTGGCCATTGTTGCAGCCAATGATCAGTACTTGGGAATTCATTAGACCACTTTCTTTGCTCTGGTGCATTAAAGAAACATATAAAGCCAGTGTTGACAGAAGACAGATGGAGGAAGAAGAGGGAGGAAAGAAAGGACCCGCAGGGTACCCACTCTGCCTGGGGCAGGGGACGAAATTGTGAAACACTGGTCCTCACACTGATGGAATCGGAGACAGCCTCGGTGAAGGCACAAAATTAAGCACTAGAAAAACTAAAATACTTGTCAAGAAATTAAAGAGGTAGCAAAAATGAGGTAAACTAAAGAGTGTTCACAGGGAACATCAAGAAACAATGTCTTGAAATTTTAAATTAATGAATCAAGCACTTTTCAGAGAACTTTAAAGAGAATACATTGGCAAAGCCTGTCTCTCTCGGAATCGGAAATAGGGTAAGGAGGAGGGAGGGGGCCTATTAGTCTTCATTAAATCCTTTCTGTCTTTTTTGTTTATATCTGGGGACACAACATCGACAGAAAGTTAAAAGACAAATTGCTGAGATGACCTTGTCAGTCAAGCACTTTTCATGCTTCCTTACATTTCTCCGCCTCTCTTGGGGTCAGGTGGGGACTAATGGACCATGAAGTGAGTGACATGTGTCGCTTCCCCAGTGAGGCCACTGATCTTCCTCCATTCCTCTCTTCTCCATGGTGACAAGGCAGGCCCAGGAGATGAACAAGCCTGCATCCCTGAGCCACCCAAGCAAGGACCGGAGAGACTAGGGAGCCACAAACACCAGCTTGGCATGAGTGGGAACAGAAGCTCTGCTAGATTAAATCACTTTTAACCAGAATTCACCTTTTATTTGTTGAGGCAGCACAGTCTAGACTGACCGGTAAAAAAGGAATTTAAAGATAATAACATGGCTCTATTAAGTGGAGGGATTGGGGGAAGGTTTTCTTAATTACACTAAGAAGAAAGTAACAACCTAATAAATGTGAATGTTGGATGGCTGTTGTGGTTTGGTGATTTTACGAAAGCAAAAGCCCCTGGAGGTACTCTCATACCTGCCACAACCTGAGACCACGTTAATAAACAACCTGAGACCACATTAATGAAGCCCACGGAACACCCAGCCATGTGTGACAGCAGCTTGTTCAAATGCAAGCATGCTGCCCACCACACTTTGCTGGCCCTTCAAGGCCAAAGTGATGAATCAGTGATAAATGACTCAGGGAATAATTTTAGACACAGAGGGCTGACTAAATGTTTCTGAAAGATGTTGAAAAGATAAAAAAAAAAAGTGCACCAGATGCCATCTCTGAGGCTGTTCCTACAGACCAACTCACGGGCCTATTTCCAGCTGGTATTTTCAAGGGTCGGTAGCTTCAGCAACTCCCCGGGAGCTCAGAAGCCCAGCCACAACCATCCCGGTCACCCCAGTTATCAGCGCCCCCAGGAGTCTTGAACAATCAGTGCACAGTGGGAAGGCACATAGGTTGATATACTCGGGGGTAAATTTAGATGCAGAACTGTTTTGCATCCTTATTTTTCTGAGTAATCTGTTCTGCCAAGCTTCCCCCTTTATAGTCTGGGACCAACCAATTACCATGAAAATCAGATGAATAAATATTGAAGAGAATGTGTTCATCGTCTATTTTCGTGTCCTCACAGCAAGCAAGCAACATTATATTTTTAATTAAGTCTTTCATTTCCATTTTCCCTTTCAGCTAAAGCTGTCCTCCATAGGATCAATTAAGCTAGATAATCAGATCCAATGAAAAGCCCCCCAAAAGAACAGTTATTAGTAGGTGTGATTCACACATTTTCCCAACCATACTGCAAATTTCTGCTCCAAAATTAAAGTTGTAGAGACAACACAGTGCGGGGTGTTCAGGGCTCGCTCAGACATCTGCTCTAACTTCATCTCCTTCTTACCTTCTACATTATCTCTATACTGTCTTGTGAATGTATAATATATTAGTAGTACATACCTTTTCATAAATCATCCTTTTGTCTATAAGGACTGAGTGACCAAAAAAAATACTAATCATTTTTGATCTACAAGAGGGTATAATTTAGCTAAATTTTAATTTAAAAAAATACCTAAAATTTTCAACCAAAATATGTATATTCTCATAGAATTGCTTAGATATTTTCTCTCCTATTTACTTAGAGATAACTACAACAAATTTCATAGGCAGTCAATGCAGACGGAAAGAACTCTGGACTGAGTCTGTGTAGAAAACTTATTTGTGAACCCAGTTGCCTTCTTGGGTCCTCAGTTAGTTCCTAACCTGCAAAAGTCTGAGGTTGATTTATGTATTCAGTTATCCAATGATTACTGAACACCATTTATGTGCCAGGCCCTATTCTAGATGGTGGGAAATAACTACACTGAACAAGATTGCTACCCTCATGGGGATTATAGTCTAGTTGTTGTTGTTGTTTAGTCTCTAAGTCGTGTCCAACTATTTTGTGACCCTGGGAACTGTAGCCAGCCAGGCTCCTCTGCTCATGGGATTTCCAAGGCAAGAATACTGGAGTGGGTTGCCATTTCCTTCTCCAGGGGCTCTTCCCAACCCAGGGAATGAACCCACGTCTGCTGCATTGGCAGGCAGATTCTTTACTACTGAGCCATTAGGGAAGCCCTATTGTTTGGTTGGGGGAGCTAAATAATAAATTAGCAAATAAAAGAGTGCTTGTTTGTGATAAGTACTTAAGGGTAAGAATAAATCAGGGTAAAGAAGTAGCAGTTATACAAAGTATTCTCTATGAGATAAAATGGTGGGGGGAGGAGGCTTCTCTGATTTGGAGTAAACCTAGATCATTGTAAGAGGTGAGTATAATGCCATAATCTTGACATTCCCTTGATGAACACACAACCAAAGGAAGCAAAGACGATGAAGACAGATTTCTCTTATGAACAGCACCTGAAAAAATTCTAAAGGAAATATTCACACTCCAAATCCAAATCCATGATTTACTATGTCATAGACCGAGCAGAGTTTATGCCAGGATGAAACATCAGAAAAATCTACCTAATTCCCCAGACAAATGGACTTTAGGGGAAACAAATCATGGTATTATCGCAAAACCTGTTGAAGAAACATTTGATAAAGTTCAATACCTATACACGATAAAAGTAATTGGGTAATTAATATATATGTTAATGAGAGCAGAGATTATCCTTCCCACTGGTCATGGATATATACCAGGTGCCAAAATCAGTGTCTGGATTAGTAGTCCTTCAGTACACATTTGTTGAGTGAAGGATGAATGAATGAAGTCCTTTATTTAGGCTGATTAGAACATCTACAAAAGCTTTCATCATCCTTAAGGGAGAAAGTGAAAGTCACTCAGTCTTGTCTGATTCTTTGCGACCCCTTGGACTGTAGTACACCAGGCTCCTCTGTCCATGAAATTCTCCAGGCAAGAACACTGGAGTGGGAAGCTGTTCCCTTCTCCAGGGGGTATTCCCAACCCAGGGATTAAACCTGGGTCTTCTGCATTGCAGGCAGATTCTTTACTGTCTGAGCCACCACAAAAGCCCGAATGAAAATTTAGAGGCCATTCCTTTTCAGGTTGGAAACTGCAGAAGGGCGCCCTCTCCTGGCCAATGCTCAAAGATGCCCTGGTCAGCTCAGCAGTACCCTGTGAGGTCTGGGATTTGGAAGACAAGAGAAACAGTCCGTGTTTGCAATGGCATTACCGCTGGTCCAGTAAAACTACGACAGTCAGAAAAATTTCCAGAATCAAGATCACACTACTTTCCTCTTCCTGCAGCAATAGCTATTGAGAAAAAGTAATAAAAAATAACATATCACTTAAAACAGGCGCTAAAAGTAAGCACTCAAGGAAGTAACCTAATAAAGGAAACAGAAGAACTTTCTGGAGAGAATTTTAAAATTCTACCAAAAGGTATCTTAAAACTAAATAAGTGGAGACATGCCACGTTCATGGAGGTGATGATTTACTGCTAAAAAAATGTCAGCTCTCCTCAAATTAATCCGCAAATTCAGCGCAAGTCCTCTCAAAACCACAGCATGTATTTTTGGTGACTTGGTAAACTGAATCTAAACTCAGAACAAAGAACAAAGGTCTGAAAATAGCTAAGACAACTTATGAAAAGGAGACTCAAGAGGAAGGACTCACGCCACCAGATATTAGGATAGTTTAAAGCGTGATGACTAAAGCAGTTATGGAACATGCAGAAGGAAGAGAGCGTCAAACCAAAGAACAGAACTGAGAGTCCAGAAATAGACCCATGACACAGAGAACTTAGTGTGTGTTAGAAGGAGCATCACCACCACGGAGAAAAGATGAATTCTTCGCTAAATAGTGATGAGAAAACGGACTCACTTCATGGCGATTTTTTAAACGTCGGGCCCTTCTCTCACATCATCTTCTAAAGTAACTTCAGTTGGGCTTGAAAAGTAAAGGTGAAAGATAAAACCATGAAGCTAATAGGGAGAAAATACCAAAGGAAGATGCAGTATACCTGTGATTGGTAGGTGAGAAATCTTTTTAAAACTATAAACCATAAAGGGGAAAATTGATGGATTTAGCTATATTTCCAGAAATAAAAGACTTTTATTTGATGAAGAAGGTCACAGACAAAATTATCTGACAGGTGAAGACGTGGGAGATTACATATGGACATTCTATGACTGGAGAAAACTCAAGAAAGCCCATTAAGAAAATTAAAGGGGAAATATGGGGGAAAGATAGGAATATAAAATTTACGAAGAAATCTGTTAAAGTGCAATCAAAGAATTGCATGGCAAACTATAAGACATCTCTTCACTCCCCACCCCCATCATATTAGCATAATTGGAGAGAGAAGAGGCCGATGAGGGCCCTTCATCCTCTGCCATTGTGCATGTCGATAACCCTAGCCATTCTGGAAGTAAATGCAACCCCACAGTGACATTAAATGTATATACATTCTGTGATCAAAAAGTCCACTCTTGGGATACGCCCAAGAAAGACTGTACCAGGTACAGGGGGGAGCAAGAATAAGGTTTGCAGCGACTTCAGGTTTTTAATCCTTCCCAAAAGAGCTCAGGAAGTGATGTGTAGACTGTGTATCCAGTAGCCCCAGATGGCTCACCCAAGTAACACTTCATCATGCAGAGGCACCACTGGCAGATCTCAAAAACATGTACCGAAGGGGAAAAGAAAGAAATGATTTGTGGAACAATATCATGTTTGTGAATTTCTAAAACACAGAAGCACAAAATATGTATTTTCCCTGGTATGTATATATATGTGAGAAAAAATCCACACAACTAAAGAAAGTGGATTGGAAGACTATAAATTATATTTATGGAGTGTGGTTGACCAGGTGGAAGGGAAAGAGGAGATGCAGAGGTCTAGGGAGCCAAGGTAGGCAAGCAGCTAAGTCCAGACACCTGAGGCAAAACATCACCTCTAACACACACAGTTCAGTTATGTCCAAATTCAACTGAGGACTGTCTTCATCCCTACCTGTCAATCAAAAAATGCAATATCTGTCATACAGAACAGACTTGTGGTTGCCAGGGGAGGGAGGGGATGGGGGAGGGAAGGACTGGGAGTTTGGGATTAGCAGATGCAAACTATTATACAGAGGTAGGATAAACAACAAGGTTCTACTATATAGCACAGGGAACTATATTCAATGTCCTGTGATTAACCACAATGGAAAAGAATATATATATGTACACACACACATATATATATGTCTGTAAGTATAACTGAGCCACTTTTCTGTACAGCAAAAATTAACACCTTATAAATCAACTATACTTCAATAAAATTTTTAAAACAACATCCTTTACTATAGAGATAACTCTACCTGCTGCATTGTTCTCACTGGATAAAAGATTTTAAACAACAATCCTGGAATTTACTCAATAGTTAGGTTAGTGTAACTACATTTATTAAACTTAGTAATTCTCAGACTATGCCAGGGTGAAGTCAAACTTGTTTACTTACTGGAAGATGGGGTATTCAGTCAACCCTACAGAATTATTCAGACACAATTGTTCTGCTAGGAAGAGCCAAAAAGCCAAACTCACTGTCATGAGCCATTACTTCTCTGGGTGGGAAAGCAAGAGACAATTCATAGGAGGCTTACCTACTGCTCCGTCACATTTTACAACCTGCAAATAAAATCTTGTGGTTCAACTTGTAGAGAAATTTGAGGTGAGTATCAAAAGCCCAGGAACCCTGCACTTGTGATCAAAGATTCACTATGAATGTGTTTGAAAGGGAAACTCCCGCAGTTTTTATATTCACTTTAAAGAATATGAGAATTAAGGCTTTCCACCTGGGCTCTGGTGCGTTTTCAAGTCTTATCAGTTGCATGGGGCTCTAACCATGGGCTCCAGTAATCTGACTCTGGCCTGAAAGTAAGTCCTCTGGGCCTGGTCTCCAGGGTCCCAGAGGAGTGACTGTCAGGACTCGGCAGGCATATGTGGGTAGAGAAGGGAAGTGGTCCCCAGTGCAGTGACCGAGGGGAGACTGTTGGAGGGAGGGTGGCCTCACCGTGCCTTCTGGGTCCACGAGCAGCAAGTGTTTGGCCTGGCCGTTGTGCATGCCAGTGAGGACGAAGGAGCCCGGGTTGGTGGTACTCTTCCTGACCAAGAAGTCTCCATCTCTCTTTAGCAGCCCTTCTGCCTCCTTCCTGCTCATCTCCCCTTGGTACCAAGGCTCTGCTTTCAGTTCTTCCAGCATCTTGGCATCTGGCGCTCTGGGTGAGACGGGGCTGATGCACTCCATGGAGGCTGCCTTGCTCAACACAGGCCCCAAGGACTGAATCTTGAGGGCATCTTCAAAAGGCTCTGCCAACAACATGTGCCAGCAACACGTCAATTCCAAGGAGAGCAGAAATAAACAACACAATGTGAGGGCTGGCAATGCAAAGGCAACTTCGACCAGAAAAAAAAAGTAGAGAAAACTGACTGGCTGGTAAGATAACAAGATTCATCATCATGGCATTTGAAAACACAGCCCAAAACTTGGCATGACTCTTTCTGATGAGTCTGCTTTCCCAAGACAAAGATTCAAGCACACCCTTTGTCTCACTAGTTAGAATGACTTCATTTTTGCATGCTCCAAGAGGCCAGGCATACTACATGCCATCTACTTTCTCTGGAACATTGGCTAGCCTCTTCAACAAATGTGCTCTCTTCTGAATAAAAATCTGTCAATACCAAAGAAAATACACAGAGGAAAAGACAAATTGCAAGGTTTCGTGCAAAACCGAAACCCAGCCCAACAAATGTTTCTTTCAAAATCTTTGTGTTAGGTGCATTTTTAAAAGAGAAGAAAACCAACATTTATTAGCGGCCCTTTGTGTGACTTGCCCCAGGCTAGGAGCTCTACCTCCCTTGGACATTCACTTGTTTCCCTGCAGAAAAAGGCTCTTGTATGAATGTTTGAGATTGAGCTTGACTCTATGCCCTTCAGAACACACTTCTCACTGCGGGGCATTGCTCTTAAACAGCAACAGATATCAGCAGTGAGAGAAGTCGACAGGCACATCTAATTAAATCTCAATGTTCGATTTTCAAACAAAGCAATATGTATAACAGCACTCTGAAAAATGCACACAGTGCTACACAGGAGTAAGGTGTTGTGATGTTCATTGAGGACCACGCTGCCGACATGGTACAATGCTGGCATGGTACACCACGAGACCAGGAAAGTTTCTCTCCTGGGCATAGCTATATCCCCAGAAGCCAACACTGCTCATGGGTCATACTTTGTACCCTATAAACACTCAGGGAGTGCTGTAAAATCAGACCAGTTTGTTAAATGTTAGCAGAGAATGGGCAGAAGTGAAGTGAATAAATGAAACCAAAACTAAGACGTTTTGACAACTTGTTAAATTATTTACAGATTTGCACCCCACTCCCCCCAAAAAAGAATAGGTTAAAACTATGGGCTAAAATTGTTTGTGTATTTTCTTTCTTCATTCTACTTTTTTCCCTGATTACCCGGAGTAGTTGAAAATCTGTATTCTGTTTCTACACCATCACCATCATCATCACCATCATCTCAGACCCACTAGCACCAGCATCACCGTCAACATCATCATCACCTACACCACAATCACCATCTCATCATCGTCGTCACCTTCCTTACCATCATTATCATCACCACCACCGTCGGTACCGTTACCAGAACAATCAGCACCACCATCACCATTGTTATTTAGCTATAGTGGTTCAAGATACTGTTTCCCTGGTGCCTCAGACGGTAAAGAATCTGCCTGCAATGTGGGAGACCTGGGTTCGATCCCTGGGTCAGGAAGATCCCCTGGAGAAGGGAATGGCAACCCTCTCCAGTATTCTTGCCTGGGAAATCCCATGGACAGAGGAGCCTGGAGGGCTATACAGTCCATGGGGTCACAAAGAGTTGGACACAACTGAGTGACGAACACTTGGCCTTGGTGTTCAAGATAAACAGGGCACTAGGTCTACTTCTCCAACACTATTCAGCAGATACTAGCTTTTCCAGGGCTCTGTCTGCTTTCTCTCTCCCCTTCTCTAGTTTTGGGAGTAGGAGTGGAAATTGAGGGATGAGCAAAGGGTGGCTTGGGCTTTCATTTTTCCCATCTCAAACCCCAGCCGAATCTAACTCTCCTCAGGCTCTGGGGCCAGAATTCACCGGCAACTTGACTAAATTAGGCAGTGAAAATGGTCTGCCATAAATTCAACTACTAAAATGAAGTTGGGAGACATTGTTAAACTGGAGCAGAGGGTCAAGGAGCTAAGAGTTGGTGCTAAATTTTGCAAAGTCGCTTCATACCTCCTAGGCTATTTCCACATTTTTTTTTTTTTTAAATGAAGAGATTGGATTAGATTGGATTAGATGATTCTGCAGTTCTTCTGGCTCTGGTGAATTTTTGTCTGTCATCCTGGGAGAAATAGACTATTGTTGTCATGGTGAAGCCTATTCATAAAAGCACTCAATCCTATCCTCACCCACATACAATACCAAGTATTGAACCAGCAGTGAATTTACCAAACTTCTGGGCGTCTCTATTTCCTCCTCTGCAAACGAGTAATAATAATGATAATAATAATATCTACCCATAAGACTACTGGAAAAATTAAATAATATGCACCTTGCCACGCGGTAGAAACTGACTAAATACTAGTCTCCTCTCCCTCCCTTTTCAGCCTGTGAAGTTCTCAATGAAGTTGAAAAAGAAATCTGGGAATGTAAAGCTATCTGTGAGCTTAGAAAGCTCTTTCAAAATTCTTTAACAACAATTTACACTTTCATTAACCAGTTCACAGATGACTTATTTTTCGCAATCTATATGACAAACAGAGGTCCCTGACACCTGTCACACTAGAGTGCAAACAACAGTAATTTGGGGTCCCTCTTCTCATCCCATTTGATTTTCATCAGAGCATTTGTCACTACCTGTAACACATGGTGGTTATTTAAACTCCATGAGAGTAGGGACTTTGTCTATTTTGTTTTCCTGTATATCCCCAGTAAATAGAATAGTATTTGACACCTGGTAGGTGTTCAGTGGAGAGGAAGAAGGGGAGAGGGAAAGTGGGTGTGTGTAGGCAAACACGTGGGTGTATTACAATTTCTTGCTTACATGTTAGTTTTATTCAGCAGATTAAGAGGGGCCAAGCCATTTCAGCTTGGCATCCTTAAAACTGATACAGTATTTTAGGCACACAATATCCAATTAATACCTAAGTGAAGAAATAAATGAATGCATTCATTTATGTATATCATTTGTCTCAATATGATTGTCAAGGACAAAGTTAATTATAAAAAGAGGGGGAAGTTGCTTTGTCTCCTGCAGAGAACTGCAGAGAAGGTTGTAACAAGAAAGCAAAAACGTTCAAAGCCTTGGAAAACTCAATCATAACCCAGAAAAAAAAAAAAAAAACCAGCTAATCAGCATTCTTAATCAAAACCACACTGGAAGAAAAAACAGTAATTGCACAGATTTCAAACAAAATACAAAGTTAAAAAAAAAAAAAAAAAAAACAGCCTTAAAAGAGAAAAAAACAATAGCAAATGGAAACGCACTCATGTCAAAGAGGTCTTTCCGCGGGCTGCTCTCTGCACTGCTGCCCGTGGCCGGCCCCGTCTGCTGGGGGATACGCTGGGTATTGACATAGGTGGGGGCTTCTCCCGTAGGAGCCACGTGTGATTTCCCTTCAGGCATGCTGTAGATGTCCAAGGATCCTGCAACAAAAAAATAGACCTCTTTTCTCTTCTGATCGTAATGCTATTTATGTTAAGCCACCCAATGTTTCACAGAGAAGTTCCTTTAGTCCATTCATGAGAAAATCCTTCTTTCAGATGCCCATCTATTAAATCTCTTCTCTGACCCTCTTACTCTGCTGTGCTTCGGCTAGGATATCCTCCACTCCTTCCTGTCAAAACGGGCCCTGCCAGCCCAGGATGGTGGACAACATGAAGGTTAGGAGCCTTGTCAAGACCCTAGGCCCATCTGACTCAGGCCGGGGTGGGGCGCGGGAGGAGCAGGGGAACCACAGGGCCACAGAAGCTCCCTCAGCCTCCTCATTCCCTCTGCGAAGGACTGAGATCAAAATAACTGAGCAGAACAATGAGCCTTATTTTCACTGCTCTTTTTTTAAGTGTAGGTGAATGCGTCATACATTAACTCCAATAGAAACGCAATGCATTTCCAATGCTCTGGCCCCATTTTTAGAAATAAAGCAATATTTACCCCATTTGCTAATGAATTGAGGCTCTTTCTTTTATAAAACAGAATCAGGCTTGTGCCATCATGAGACTTCCCAACTGGACCAAGACTGTTGAGGTTGGACTGGAGGGGGGGGGGGGGGCGGTCACTGCTATTGTCACCCGAGGTGAACGAAGGGTGTGGCCCTGCCTGGGTCACCATCTGATTCTTTGTACAGGATCACTGTTTCTAACAAACTTCCACAGACACTCTCAAGATCACCTTGGGCCTAGAGAGTGGTCACCTCTCCTGGTGGTGGGGCATGAAAGTCAGCTCAATCCAACCGGCGAGAGTGGGTCCAGGACCCTTTAAGAAGCTTTCCCAAGAGCCCACTGAAGGACTTTTGGCAGCACCACTGTCTCTGGCCTATAAGCCTGAGAACGCAAGTGTCCTGAGAAAGTCATCAGCTTCAGATGTCCGCGAGTGTTGAGTACAGGCCAGGGAGACATACACTCCCTGGTGATGGTACCCAGAGTTCAGTTTCATTTATGGGAAATGGCTGCTAGCCGATTAATAGAGGTTTATTTGTTCTATGGACAAGGTATTTATTGCTTTCCAATAAGAACTTGAAATTCATTAAGAGTTATGAGTCTCAAGTTCCAGGCCAAGAACTTATATAAGGCTCATTTTTTCTCTGGTGAATTTCTTACATTGTCTGTTCCTGATCTGGCTGGAATAACTTGGATATAAAAAAGGACCTCATTTTCAAATAAATCTAACAAATTTTTCAATAGAGTCAATATCTAATGTAAGTAATGTGTCTCCCTTAGTCTTTAATAGTTATTCTATGTCTAAGTACATGATTGTTGTCTAAAATTTTTTAAATGTATACAGAACAAACTTGAAAATGTAAAAAAGTGCCTCTGGCAAAGTTATAACTTTAATTTGCTATTTCTATCCAATTCTGAGGTAGAGTCATGTAGTTTGTTGGTTCTTTTATGGATTATTAACTGGGAAGCACAAATGGGTCATTGTTCAGCTGGGGCAGGCATGACATAAAATTATTTCACGAGAGGAACATTTAAAAAATATATTGTCATTTACCCACTAGCACAAATGGCAATAATGAAGGTGAAAACCTTAATGTTAAACCAACAAATGGTTAAAATATATACATAGAAGTATACATCAGATCTTAATTCATTTATCAATCCATTTCCTTTAGACCCTGTAGCCAGGACCCTGGAACTGTCAAAAGTTCTCGAAATGTTTGAGGAGGTAAAATGTTTAAAATTAAAAGAAACCTTTAAAATGTACTCATAGATATATACATGTGTATGCTTATCTAAAAATAACTGTCTAGAGAATAGAGACTGATGTTAGCAATTAAACTAAGTAGTACTTAATTAGTCATACTATTTTTAATGCAGGATGTAGGTGCATGCTTATAGGTTTGATAAGAAGTGAAATGTCCTCTAAAAGGACCCTGTGACAGACTTGTATTCCAGGTGCCATCTCTGCCAGGGCTGGTGTCACTCCGTTCTTCCTAAAGGTGACTGTAGAAGAGGGAGGTGGGGCAGAGGAAAGGAAGGGAAAACTACAAGCTGCTGTTAGAAGCTACCAGGATTCAATATTGACTCCAGAGTCTCCCACCTTAGCCTCATTTGAACTAGGTGTGGAGTTGGCCCTGGGGAGGTGAATTCCTCAGCCCCTGGGTGGGCAAGCCCTCCTGCCTGAGAAGGGCCTTAGGGGCATAGTCTCAGCATGCAGGAGAACAGGAAGAACTGGGAGGGGTGAAGAGTGAGCTGGTCCTGATGCCCAGGGAGGGATTATCTGATGCATGCCCTCCGACATCCCTGACAGCCATTATTTCTATTTCTTTGATTTGGTATCCCTGACAGCCGTTATTTCTGTTTCTGTGATCCGGTTGGGAAACTGCATCTCCACCCACAGCAGTTATTTCCAGTCAGCCACTCTGCCACTCCACAGGACAGGAACCAGCCACTAGGGAGCACATCACTTTTGAAAAGCATTTTTTATGTTTCTTGTCCACCTTACCTTGCCTCTCACCTTGCCTGACAGGTGTAGGCTGCCAGTCTTCACCAAACGGGTCTCCTAAGTGTCTCCCCTGGTAGTAAGTTTGCTCTTTTCCTGCAAACTATAGATATATGTAAATACAAAGCAAGAAAAAGTCCTCTTCTTCTTGCATCTCCACCTTTAAAGACCATAGTACAGTAGAAGGGACTTCAGTGGCCAGTGGATTGCATTCCTGTTGCACTCAGTTTTCCCTTCATGCCTCACAGTTGACATGAAGGTTTGGGAAGTAAGTCTGTGTGGGTGTGAAAAAAGAGGCTACATCTCATCAAAACTACAGATGCTCCCTGTTTTCAGTTCCCCCCCACCTCCCTTCCCTAAGTGTGACCATAAACTGAACTCTCTACATACAGCCACATCACAGAACATGCCTTAAAATGGATTTCAGTTAGAGACTATTTATGTGTCAGAACATAGTTTCCACCCAGCATATACACCTATAACCATTCATTCCTGGGCAAATCCACCTTGTCGATTCCTTCTTATAGAGCTTTGACCCTTGGCTTCAGTGTTATTTACCACTTTTATTGTCATCCACATAAGGTAAGCGACATCAAAAAATTCCCTATAACAATGAGATATCATAGAGCTACCAAAACTCTAGAAAGAGAATGTCTCACTAGAATTTTGAATTAGGGGGAAAATCAGGGAGATAAGTAAAATAGAAAACCTCAAAAAAAAAAAATCCTATGTTAAAGGCTTACATTCTTTCTCTTTCCAGAGAACTCAAAGTACCCCAGGCTTTTAAAAGTCTTGAACTCTCTCTTTTCCTCATTAAGTTCACAATACAATGGGATTTGTCCTGGGATGAAGAGGGAACTTGCAGACTTGTTTATCTCAGGAATCACAATGGCATTCCAAGGCATTTGGAACCTTGTGATGTTAAAGCAAAAGCTTCCACTACTGTCTGCTTTATGAAATTCAAGGGGAGGAAGTTTGTGAGTTTTTCCGTCTGGATAGAACATCAGCCTGAAAATAGAGTGGAAGAAAGCAATAGGAAATGAAGTTCAGTTAGCTCCCATTCAAGGACAGATATAAGACTCACCTGGGCCGTGTCAGGACCGAGGGGTCTGGCTTTCAGGCGAGCATCGGCAAACCCCCCTGGAGGAGGCGTCTTGCTTGGAACGCTGTTGTAATACGGGTGATCTGAGCCAACACTCTCCTCTTCAGTCCACGGCTCATCTAGACTCTGCATTCTGTTAAAAGAGGGTTTTCAAGAACTTTAGCCAAAAGTTGAACTTACTGTCCAAACAAAAAAAATCTAATGTTAGTAACGATAGTCCCAGATAGCAGAGTTCAGTCACTCCCCCTTCAACGATCTAGGTCTCAGGCACATGTGAAAAGCAGATGAGTGGTTCAGCCAAATATCCCTGCCTTGTTCACAGTGCTACCCTTTAGAACATTCCAGTCTTATTTGAAACACAAAAGAACTCCTTTATTAAAACTACATTTTAATAAGGAAAGACATAGTTTATATGTAATGATAATCAGCTTCTTGAGGTATAGACACATATTTTTGTATATCATGAAATTTACCCAAAACAAAATTAACTTTAATGGAGATTTAGTGACATCAAGGAAAATGGCAGAGTAAGGACCTCTGAATTATTCTCTCCTCTGTAATGACAACAAGAAAGCTAGCAAAAAACGTTTTCATGATCAACATTTTTAGAACTCTGGAAATTAATCAGAAGTTTGTACCAATCTAGAGAGTGTTTATTAAACAAACAAAAAAAGACACAAATAGCTGGCAGGACAAGAGTTTTGTTGCATTTTAACTTGCTCTGGTGCCATCTCCAGGGTAGCCTTAAAAGCCAAAATCCAATAGTCACTGTGAAAACCATCAGCCTAAATAACTAGACAAGGGAGGAGGCAAAAGAGCTTTTAGGTTCCTGTAAAGCCCTATTCCCAGAAAACAGTCATTATGACCTTTCTGATCATTCTCTATAAGACTCCACTCCCAGAACTGTCTTTATTTGGCCTGATTCAGAGCTTGTCTATGGAAAACAGCTTCTTCCATAAGGTCATTTGTCAAAAACAATTAGAGGCAATTATTTAACACTATAACTCCCTGAAACAATAGATAACATTTGGGCTAAAGAGTAAGCTAGTCAAAAAGCTTAAAAGAAAAAGCTGGGAAATGATAAACTTTGACATATTTCTAGGAATCTAGGCATCTACATGTATGCATAGAACTGTTTTCACATCCGGGTTGTGTGCCTGCTCAGAAAAGATGTAAGAAGGCATCAGTTCTCATCTGCACTGACCTTGAAGTTTTGCACAAGCAGAAAGTGAAAGCTAAAGCAGAGTTGCCAACTGCCCAGCTAAGTGTTGAAGGAGTTCCCCAAGATTCACACAGAGTAACTCAGCAAAAGCTGGAGGACTTAGTGATTTCAGACATTTAAATCTCTCTTTGATCATTAGCTGTCTAATAAGTGACCTGAACAGAGTTGTCAGTGGTCATATGTAACAAAATATAGACTTTACTACGTTGGTTTAGGAAAATCATTAAAACAAACAACCACAACAAACAGCAACAGCAGCTACTCCAGTGAACATGAGTAATAAGAAAGTAAAACAGTCCTATTGTTTATATGGAGACCTTTTGAGAGATCTCCTGCTAAGTCGCTTCAGTCGTGTCCGACTCTGCGACCCCATAGACGGCAGCCCACCAGGCTCCCGGGTCCCTGGGATTCTCCAGGCAAGAACACTGGAGTGGGTTGCCATTTCCTTCTCCAATGCATGAAAGATCTGGATAGAGGATAAAACCAGCCTCAATGTTACCTTAAGCCAAAGCCTAATCCAGAGCAAGTGAATCCCAATTCTTTTCAATTTATAAGAGATGAGGAAGCTGCAGAAGAAAAGCTTGAATCTAGCAGAAGTTGGTTCGTGAGATTTAAGGAAAGAAGATATTTCCATAACATCAAAGTGCAAGGCAAAGCAGCAAATGCTGGTATATTGATAGAAACAATTGCAAGTTATTTGGAGTATCTCACTAAGATAACGAAGGTGGATACACTAAACAATAGATTTTCCATGTAAACAAAATAGCTTCATTTTGGAAGAAGACACCATCTAGGAATTTCAGAGCTAGAGAGAAGTCAATGCCTGGCTTCAAAGCTTCAAAGGACAAACTGACTCTTGCTAGGGGCTAATGCAGTCGGTGACTTTAAGTTGAAGCCAGGGCTCATTTACCATTCTGAAAACTAGGGCCCTGAGGAATTATGCTAAATCTACTCTGCCTATGCTCTATAAATGGATCAGCAAAGTCTGGACAACAACATATCTGTTTATAGCATGGTTTACTGAATATTTTAAGTCCACTGTTGAGACCTATTGCTTGGAAAGAAATAATTCCTTTCAAAATATTACTACTTATTGACAATGCACTTGGTCACCCAAGAGTTCTAATTGAGATTGATGTTGTTTTTAAGCTTTCTAATACAACATTCATCCTGCAGCCCCTGAATCAAAGAGTAATTTCAGTTTTCAAGTCTTATTACTTAAGAAATACATTTCATAAGGCAATAGCTGCCATAAGTAGTGATTCCTCTGATCGACCTGAGCAAAGTCAATTGAAAGACTTCTAGAAAGGACTGATCATTCTAGATGCTATCAAAAACTCTCATGATTCATGGAAAGAGGTAAAATCTTCAACATTAATAGGAGTTTGGAAGAAGTTAGTTTCAACCCTCGTGGATGACTTTGAGGGGTTTAAGACTTACAGGGAAAGTCTGTGTTTAACAGAACTTTATGAGCTATAAATGCCTGTATGATAATAGACAATATCAAATCAACAACCTGAATTTCTACCTTAATAAACTAGAAAATAAGAGTTAAACCCAAAGCAAGCAGAAGGAAAAACAATAAAGATTAAGGTAGAAATAAAAATAGCAGAAAATCAATATAGAAAAGCAATGAAACCAAGTTGGTTATTAGAAAGATCAACAGTATTAACAAATCTATAGCTAGACTGACCAAGAAAGAACAGAGAAGACTCAAATTACCAAAATTAGGAAGAAAAGATGAAAAATTGCTACGAATCATACATGAATTAAAAGGATTATAAGAGAAACTATTAAAAATTATATACCAACAAATTAGATAATCTAGATGAAATGGAAAAATTCCTATGAAGACTCAATCTATCAAAAATAACTCAAGAAGAAATAGAAAACCTGAAGATAACTCTAACAATGAGACTAAATTAGTAATCAAAATCTTGCTTCCCAAGAAAAGCCCAGAATCATATGGCTTCCTGGTGAATTCTATCTAATATCTAAAGGCGAATTAATAGCAATTCTTCATAATTCCTCCAAAAAACAGAAGAGGAGGGAAGTTTTCAAACTAACTCTATGATGCCAATATTATCCAGCTGCCAAAACCAAAGACACTGCAAGGAAAAAAAAAACTGCAGACCAATATCTTTTATGAATATGAGTGGAAAAATTCTCAACAAAATACTAGCAAGACAAAAATTCTCCAGCAAAATACAAAAAAAATCATAGACCATGACTAAGTGATATTTCCCTGGTAATGCAACGTTTTTAAACATTCAAAATCAACTAATGTAATATGTCATAGCAATAGAATAAAAACAAATGCCAAATACTCATATCTAGACACAGAAAAATCATTTGACAAAATCTGACAGTTTTCCATGATAAAAAAACCATCAAAAATCTTGGAATAGAAAGGCCTTTTTCTCAACCCCAAAAAGATAATCTATGAAAAGTCCACAGCTAAGAATACAATTAATGGGAAAATTCTGGATATTTCCCTCCTAAGATCAGGAACATAATAAGTTTGTCCCAACTTTCCACCTCTAATCATTGTACTAGAGATTCTAGCCAGGACAATTATATAATAAAAAGAAATAAAAGGCATTCAGATTAGTAAGTCAGAATAAAACTATATTTACTTGCACAGGACACAATCTTGTACATAAAAAATACTAAGGAATACACATACACACACAAATGATTAGAGCTAAGTGAATAATAAAAAATAAATGAATTCAGCAAGTTTCCACAATACATAATCAGTGTATAAAATCAATTGTATTTTTATATATTAACAATAAAAACCAAATTAACAAGCAATGTCACTTATAGTATCAAAAAGAATAAAAGATTTATCCTTTTGGTAGTAATAACTACCAAAGCAAGTGCAAGACTCATAACTGAAAATTATAAAACATTGTTGAAAGAAATTAAGGAATTCTAAACAGGTGGGAAGACATCCTGTATTCATGAATTGAAAGGTGTAATACTGTTAAGATGGAAGTACTCCCCAAATAGGTCTATAGATTCAAGATAATTTCTATCAAAATCACAATTGTCTTCTTTGGTAAAAATAAACAAGCTATGCTAAAATTCATTTGAAATTGCAAGAGGCCCAAAATAGTGATCAGGGTCAAACATTAATAAAGAAGAATGTAGCTGGAGGACACATACTACCTCACTTCAAACTAACTATAAAGCTATACTAGTCAAGACTATATGGTATTGGCATAAGGATAGACATATAAATCAATGGAACAAAATTAAGAGTCCATAAACAAACCCATACATTTATAGTCAATAGATTTCAACAAAGATGAACAATTCACTACGTAAAAGAATAGTCTTTTCAAAAAATGGTGCTGTGATGACTGGATAATCATTTGTGAAAGTTGGACCCTTAAATCACACCGTATACAAAAATTAACTCAAATGGATTAAAGACCTAAATGTAAGAATTAAAACTTAGAAGAAAACATAGATGTAAATCCCCATGATCTTGGATTAGGCAATGGTTTCTTACACAAGACACCAAAAGCAAAAGCAACCAAAGAGAAAATAAGTAAATTACTTGGACCTCATCAAAGTTAAAAAGGATGGTCCTTCAAAGGACATTATTAAGAAAATGCAAGACAACACAAAGAATAAGAAAAAATATTTGCTAATCATATATCTGGAAGGAGACTTGTATCCAGAATATATAAAGAATTTATGCAAGTCAACAATAAAAAGACAAATAATGCAATCTTAAAACTGGACTAAGGACCCTGCCCATTAGAGGTTCAAGACCAGCTCCACCCACGAAAGGGCAAGCACCAGTCCCTTCTACCACGAAGCCTACACAAGCCCTTAGACAAATCTCATCCACTAATGGGAAGATGCCAGAAGCAAGAGGAAATATAATACTGAAGCCTGTGGAAAGGAGACCACAAACACGGTAAGTTATACAAAATGAGATGACAGAGAAATATGTTGCAAACAAAGGAACAGGATAGAAACCCACAAGAACAACTAAATGAAGAGGAGATAGGCAATCTACCTGAAAAAGAATTCATAGTAATGATAGTAAAGGTGATCCAAAATCTCTGAAAAAGAGTGGAGGTACAGATGAAGAGTATACATAAAATGTTCAATAAAGAGCTAGAAGACTTAAAGAACAAATGAACAGAAGTGAATAATACAACAACTGAAATGAAAAATAGACTAGACAGAATCAATAGCAGAATAACTGAGGCAGAAGAACAAGTAAGTGAGCTGGGAGACAGAGTGATGGAAATCACTGTCACAGAGCAGAATAAAGAATAAAGAGTGAAAAGAAATGAAGGTACTCTCAGAGACTTCTGGGATAGTATTAAATGCACCAACACTCATGCTATAGGGGTCCCAGACAGAGAAAAGAAAGAGAAAGGGCTGGAGAAAATAATCGAAGACATTATAGTCAAAAACTTCCCTAACATGAGAAAGGAAACACTCACTCAAGTTCAGGAAGTGCAGAGAATCCCATACAGGATGAAACCATGGAGGAATAAACCAAGACACATATTAACTAAACTGACAAAAATTAAAGACAAAGAAAAAATATGAAAAGTAACAAGGGAAAAACAACAAGTAATATACAGAGAACCCGCATAAGGTTATCAGCTGATTTTTCAGCAGAAACTTTACACCAGAAGGGAGTGGCAAGATGTATTTCAAGTGATGAAAGGGAAAAACCAACAACCAAGAATACTCTATCTAGAAAGGATATCATTTAGATTTGGTGGAGAAACCAAAAGCTTTACAGACAAACAAAAGCTAAGAAAATTCAGCACCACTAAACCAGCTTTACAACAAATGCTAACAAACTTCTCTAAGTAGAATGAGATCAGCAACCTAAAACATGAGACTTTGTACATATATAGACTTTGTACATATGTAGACTCCTAGATCAGAACTGCGGAGAAGGCAATGGCAACCCACTCTGGTACTCTTGCCTAGAAAATCCCATGGGTGGGGGAGCCTGATGCGCTGCCATCTATGGGGTCGCACAGAGTTGGACACAACTAAAGTGACTTAGCAGCAGCAGCAGCAGATCAGAACTGGTGACAGCAAAGAAAAACTACAATAGATACACATACAAAAAAGAAAAACCAACTCAAACACAACACTAAAGATGGTCACCAAACCACAAGAGAAAAGAACAAAAGAAGATGTGAGGAAAAAAGAACTACAAAAACAAACCCAAAACAGTTAAGAAAATGGCTTTAGGAACATACATATCAATAATTACATTAAATGTAAATGGATCAAATGCTCCAACCAAAAGACACAGACTGGCTGAATGGATACAAAAGCAAGACCCATATATATGCTGTCTACAAGAGACTCACTTCAGACCTAGAAACACATACAGGTTGAAACTGAGGGGATGGGAAAAGGCATTCCTTGTAAATGGAAATCAAAAGAAAGCTGGAGTAGAAATACCTTTATCAGTCAAAATAGACATTAAAATAAAGACTGTTACAAAAGACAAAGAAGGTCATTACATAATGATCAATGGATCAATCCGAGAAGATATAACAATTATAAATGTATATGCACCCAACATAGGAGCACCTCAGTATATAAAGCAAATGCTAACAGACATGAAAGGGGAAATCAACAGTACCACAATAATACTGGGGAACTTTAACACCTGCTTACACCAATGGACAGATCATGCAGAGACAAAAGTAATAAAGAAACACAAGACTTAAGTGATACATTAGACCAGATAGACTTAATTGATATCTATGAGAAATTCCATCCAAAAGCAGCAGAAAACACTTTCTTCTCAAGTGCACATGGAACATTCTCCAGGATAGATAACATTTTGGACCACAAATCAAGACTTGGTAAATTCAAGAAAATTTGAATCATATTAATCATCTTTTCTGACCACAATGCTATGAGATTAGAAATCAACTACAGTTTAAAAAAAAATTGTCAAAAAAAAAACCAACACATGGAGATTAAACAATATGTTACTAAACAATCAATGGATCACTGAAGAAATCAAAGAGGAAATCAAAAAACATCTAGAGACAAATGGCACCAAAAAAATGACAGTCCAAAATCTGTGAGATGCAGCAAAAGCAGTTCTAAGAGGGACCTTTATAGCAATACAATCCTACCTCAAGAAATGAGAAAAATCTCAAGTAAACAACCTAAATTTACACATAAAGCAACTAGAGAGAGAAGAACAAACAAAATCTCAACAATCCTCAAGAAGGAGAGAAGTCATAAAGATCAGAGCAGGGATAAATGATATAGAGACAAAAGAAAACAATAGCAAAGATCAATGAAACTAAAAGCTGGTTCTTTGAGAAGATAATGTTGATAAACCTTTAGCTAGACCCATCAAGAAAAAAAGGGAGAGGACTCAAATCAATAAAATTAGAAACGAAAAAAGGAGAAGTTACAACAGACACCACAGAAACACAAAGGACCATAAGAGACTACTGCAAGCAACTTTGTGTCAGTAAAATGGACAATCAGAGAGAAATGGACAAATTCTTCAAAAGGTGCAACCTTCAAAGACTGAAACAGGTAGAAATAGAGAATATGAACACATGAGTCACTGAAATTGAAACTGTGGTTTAAAAACTTCCAACAAACAAAAGTCCAGAACCAGATGGCTTCACAGATGAATTCTGTCAAACATCTAGAAAAGAGTTAAAACCTATCCTTCTCAAACTATTTCAAAAAATTATAGAGGAGGGAATACTCTGAAGCTCATTCTACAAGGCCACTATCTCCCTGATACCAAAACTCAATAAAGATATCACACAAAAAAAGAAAATTACAGGCCAATATCACTGATGAACAAAGACACAAAAATCCTCAACAAAATATTTACAAACTGAATTCAACAATACATTAAAAGGATCATACACATGATTAAGTGGTATTTATCCTGGGGATGCAAGGATTCTTCAACATATGTAAATCAATCAATATAATACACCATACTAATGAACTAAAGAATAACAACTATATGATCATCTTACCAGAGGCAGAGTAAGCTTTTGACAAAATTCAACACTATTTATGAGAAAAACTCTCCAGAAAGTAAGCAGAGAAATAATATAACATAATAAAGGCCATATATGACAAACTCACAGCAACGATCATTCTCAACAGTGAAAAATTTGAAAGGATTTTCTCTAAGATCAGGAATAAGACAAGGATGTGCAGTCTTGCCACTTTCATTCAACATAGTTTTGTGAGGCCTAGCCACAGCAATCAGAAAAAAAAAGAGAAATTAAAGGAATTCAAATTGGAAAACAAGAAGTAAATTTGTCACTGTTTGCAAATGACATGATACTATACACAGAAAGTCCTAAAGATGTTACCAGAAAACTACCAGAATAGAATTTGGTAAAGTTGCAGGAAACAAAATTAATATACAAAAATCTCTTGCATTCCAATACACTAACAACAGAAGATCAGAGAAACTAAGAGAAACTAAGGAAACAAACCCATTTATCACTGCATCAGAAAGAATAAAATACCTAGGAATAAACCTTGCTTTAAGGAAGCAAAAGACCTATATTCAGAAAACTATAAGATACTGATGAAAGAAATCAAAGATAACATAAACAGATGGAGAAATATACCACGTTCTTAGATTGGAAGAATCAGCATTGTCAAAATGACTATACTATCCAAAGCAATCAGCAGATTCAATGAAACTTCTATCAAATTACCGATAACATTTTTTCACAGAATTACAGCAAGAAAAACTTCACAATTTGTATGGAAACACAAAAGACACTGAAGAGCCAAGACAATCTTGAGAAAGAAAAATGAGTCTTTCTGACTTCAGGCTATACTACCAAGCTACAGTAATCAAAACAATGTGGTACTGGCACAAAAACAGAAATATAAATCAGTGTAACAGGAAAGAAAATCCAGAGATAAACTTACTCACCTATGGTCACCTAATCTATGACAAAGGAGGGAAGAATATACAATGAAGAAAAGACAGCGTCCTCAATAAGTGAACTAAGAAAACTGGACAACTACATCTAAAAGAATGAAATTAGAACATTCTCTAACATCATACACAAATATAAATTCAAAATGGGTTAAAGGCCTACATGAAAGACCAGACACTATAAAATGCTTACAGGAAAACATTGGCAGAACACTTTCTGACATAAATCACAGCAGGATATTTTTTGGTTAATCTCTGAGATTAACAAAAATAAAAATAAACAAATGGGACCTAAATAAACTTAGAAGTTTTTGCATAGCAAAGGAAATTATCAACAAAATGAAAAGTAAACCCACAGAATGGGAGAAAATATTTTCAAACACAGCAACCAACAAGAGATAATCTAAAATATATAAACAGCTCATGCAGCTCATTATAAAGAACAAACAACCCAGTCAAAAATGGGTGGAAGATCTAGAAAGACATTTCTCCAAAGAAGACATCCAGATGGTCAAGAAGCACACAAAAAAGATGCTCAGTATCACTAATTGCTAGAGAAATACAAATCAAAACTACAATGAGGTATCACCTCACACTAGTCAAAATGGCCATCATCAAAAAGTCTGCAAACAATAAATGCTGGAGAGGGTGTGCAGAAAAGGGAACTCTCCTCCACCATTGGTGGGAATGTAAACTGGTAAGCCACAATGGAGAACACTATGGAGATTCCTTAGAAAACTAAAAAGAGAGTTACCATGTGGTCCAGCAATCTCACTGATACGCATATGTCTGGAGAAAATCATAATTTGAAATTATACACACACCCCAATGTTCATTACAGCACTATTTACAATAGCCAGGACATGGAATCAACCTGAGTGTCCATCGACAGAAGAATGGATAAGTAAGATGCAGCACATACATGCAATGGAATATTACCCAGCATGGAGTAAAGCAAGTCAGACACAGAAGATAAATATCACATGATGTCGTTTATACATGGAATCTAACAAATAAATGGTACACATGAACTTATTTATGAAACAGAAATTGTCACAGATGCAGAAAATGTACTTATGGTTACCAGAGGGGGGGAGAAGGGAGGGAGGAATAAACTGCAAGATTGGAACTGACATATACACACTACTATATATGAAATAGATAACTAATAAGAACCTACTGTATAGCTCAGGGAACTCTATTCAGTACTCTGTAATGATCTATATGGGAAAAGAAATCTAAAAAGAAGTGGAGATATATACATATTTATATATGTGTATATATATATGTAACTGATTCACATTGTTGTATAGCAGAAAGTAACACAGCACTGTAAATCAACTATAATTTTTAAAATGGGCCACGGATTTGAGCAGACATCTCTCCAAATAAGATATACAAATAGCCAATGAGCACATGAAAAGATGCTTGACATCAATAGTTATCAAGAAAATGCAAATCAAAAATCACAATTAGAGACCACTTTGTACTCATGAGGATAGCTAAAATCAAAATGATGGACAATAACAAATATCAGTGAAATTGAAACTCATACATTCTGGTGAAAATATAAAATGGTACAACCACTTTGGAAATCAGTTTGGCAGTTTCTAAAACTTCAGCACAGAGTTACCATATGACTAGGCAATTCTATTCCTAGTTATATACCCAAGAGTATTGAAACATCTGTTCACACAAGAACTTGTACACATCTTCACAGCAGCACAATTCATGAGAACTAAAAGGTGAAAACAACCTTAATATCCATAAACCAAGGAAAGAATAAACAAAAGGTAACAAATGTATGCAAAAGAATGTTATTCCATCCTAAAAATGCCATACTGATACATGCTACAACATAGCTTAACCTTGAAAACAATCCAATAAGTGAAAGTAGTCAAGCACATATTCTATGATTCCATGCATATAAAATATCCAGAACTGGCAAATCAATGAAGACAGAAAGTAGAACAATGATTATCTCAGGAGAGAAGATTGCAAGTTGGGGAATTAACTGCTAATAAGTATGGAGTTTCTTGCTGGGGTGATGAAAATGTTCTGGAATTATATAGGAATGATAGTTATACAGTCTCTGACAGTACTAAATACTACAGAACTATATATTCCAAAAGGGTATTTTCATCATAAATTACATATCAAAAAATTTTTTAATAATCAAAAGAGATTTGACTACATTTGAATTCTTTTTCATTGTCTTCTCTGATTTTGTGTTGAAAATGACCCTGGATTTTGACGAGGAAAAATCTTCTAAGGAAAATCAGACCATACCAAAATTTCCATTCATTTAAAAGTACTATTTTTGATTTCCAGTTGGAGATGGGTGATGATTCCAGATACAGAATCTGTCCCCCAATAATTAATACAATGAGCAAAAAGTAATTCACGAATAATAAGTAAAGTCATCCAACCACCAGCAGCAAGAGAAGAGAGAGGAAGCCATGTGCACCAGCCTGAAACTTTGAGATGCTAGGGCAGCTTCCTGGGCCCTAATGCCACCACACTCACTCCACACTCATCTGTCCCCAACTCTGCTTGGAGGAATGTGGACAAAGAAGCTGATTATACCAAATTCTCACACTTCCAGCTCATTCCCAATTTGAAGAGAAATGGCCTGAGCAAGCGAGAAGCAAACCCAAGGAGAACTGCTCACAAACAGAACCTCCTGTCTTGCTGGCCTCTGGGAAATCTAGAAGGAAAATGGGCCAGTGACTTCTGCAGTCCAGGGTCTCTGGAAAAGGGTGGGGAAGGGAAAAAGAGTGTGGCAGCTGGAGGCAAGATGTGCTCTCTCATGGCCCCAGCAGGGCCAGAAGGCAGCACTTTCCCACCTGATGGGTCTCAGACCTGCTCAATGGACACAAGCAGTTTGTCAGGCCAGATGGGAATGATGTCAGGGAACACAGGACCCCTGGCTGATACTCTGCTTTAGAAATTTTTTACCATTACTTGCATATTGGATTCAATGTTTTCTCAATAGATAAGATCTCTCTACTTCATTTTCTTTCCCCCAAACTTCTTCAAACTTTATTATATAGAAACATGTAAGGACTTCACACCTTAAGTATATGCCCAGAGAAGCATGTAGTTCAATTAACTCTCCCCACTCATTTTTGTACATACTAATTTAATAGTATTTATTTGACTTTTATGTAATATTTTGAAAGTACAGAAAAGCTAAATTAATATAAAAGACACCTACACATCCACCACCGAGATTAAACAAGTGTGAACAGTTTGCTATATTTGATTCCTTTCTTTTTAAAGAAATAAAATTTGTCAGACTCACACTGGATGAATAAATATGTGATGTTAACAGTAAAATGTTAATAGCAGAATCTAGATGGTTGGTTATACAGGTGTTTACTGCAAAATTCTTTTTACATACTGGAACACTGTCCTTATAAAATGTTAGGGAAGAGATACACTTAACAAAACCAGTTATAGCCCACCCCAAGCCCCTGTAGGTTTCTCAGGTGGCTCAGTAGTAAATAATCTGCCTGTCAATATAGGATACATAGGTGACGCGAGTTCAGTCCCTGAGTCGGGAAGATCCCCTGAAGGAGGAAATGGCAACCCACTTCAGTCTTCTGGCCTGGAGAATCCCATGGACAGAGCAGCCTGGCAGTCTACAGTCTATGGGGTCACAAAGAATCGGACACGACTTAGCATGCATGCATGCACCTAGCTTCTGTGTACAAAAATTTGGGCTTCCCAGGTGACACAGTGGTAGATAATCTGCCTGCTAATACAGGAGATGCAAGAGACATGGGTTCAATCTGTGAGTCAGAAATATCACCTGGAGTAGGAAATGGCAAATCACTCCAATATTCTTCCCTGGGAAACTCCATGGACAGAGGAGCCTGGTGGGCTACAGCCCATGGGGTTGCAGAGTTGGACATGACTGAACATGCATGCATACATGTGCCTGCCATCCTCAAATGTCCTAGAGTTGGTGTGTAATATTCTTGCATGTTTTTATACTCTTTATACACATGCATTTATTCATAAGCTACATGTACAATCATTTATGTGTTTTTAAATTTTCCATAAATGGTTCATATCCTTTTTTACATCATTTAAAATGTTTGAGATTCATTTTGATAATACACATAAACTGATGAATTCTGTTTAATGACTATATTCCATTATAATACAAAATTTAGAACTTTGTTCACCCACTGTCCTGCCAAGGGCTATACGGTCCCCACTACTTTCTCTTTTTTCACTCAGCTTTAATAAGTTTGCAGAAGTCCTTGTCAACCAGGAAAAATGGGGCCTTCATAGGCACCCCCAGAATGAATACCTTAAAAAAAATTTTCCAGTGGATGAAAAAAAAATTAAAAATCTCTTTCAAGAAAGTTGAAGACTTCAGAGAGATAATGAAGACAGAGGAGTATAATGCCTTCACAAATAAGTCCAGAATATGGCCATAGAAGTTGGAAGAAAAGTAAATTCAGGAGAAATTAACTTTTATTGACAGTGAACACACCATTGTAATAAGCTTTCAGTAGGAGAAGTGACTGAATGACCAAATGCCTCATTACTTTCTTCTTAGTGCTGCATGGAATATTCTTATCTCCCAAGAAAACTCAAGAGTAGACGCCGAACATTTTTTATAATAAACTAAACATCTCACAATTCCTGTTTACATTTACTATTTCATTTAGTGTTTAAATGAAACATTTAAACTCAGTTCTAGACCTTCTAGAACTAACACCAAAAAAAGAGTTTCTTTTCATCATAGGGGACTGGAATGCAAAAGTAGGAAGTCAAGAGATACCTGGAGTAACAGGCAAGTTTGGCCTTGGAGTACAAAATGAAGCAGGGAAAAGGCTAAGAGAGTTTTGCCAAGAGAACATACTGGTCATAGCAAACGCCATCTTCCAACAAGAGACAACTCTACACATGGACATCACCAGGTGTTCAATCCAAAACCAGATTGATTATATTCTTTGCAGCCGAAGATGGAGAAGCTCTATACAGTCAGCAAAAACAAAACCAGGAGTTGACTGTGGCTCAGATCATGAACTCCTTATTGCCAAATGCAGACTTAAATTTAAGAAAGTAGGGAAAAAACACTAGACCATTCAGGTATGACCTAAATCAAATAAATCCCTTACAGTTATATAGTGAAAGTGACAAATAGATTCAAGGGATTAGATCTGATAGATAGAGTGCCTGAAGAACTATGGTTGGAAGTTTGTAACATTGTACAGGAGGCAATGACCAAAACCATCCCGATGAAGAAGAAATGCAAAAAGGCAAAATGGTTGGCTGAGGAGGCCTTACAAATAGCTGAGGAAAGAGGAGAAGCGAAAGGCAAAGGAGAAAAGAAAAGATATATCCATCTGAATGCAGAGTTCCAAAGAATAGCCAGGAGAACTAAGAAAGCCTTCCTAAGTGATCAATGCAAAGAAATAGAGGAAAACAATAGAATGGGAAAGACTAGAGATCTCTTCAAGAAAATTAGAGATACCAAGGGAACACTTCATGCAAAGATGAGCACAATAAAAGACAGAAATGGTATGGACCTAATAGAAGAAGAAGATATTAAGAAGAGGTGGCAAGAATACACAGAAGAACTGTACAAAAAATATCTTCATGACCCAGATAACCATGATGGTGTGATCACTCACCTAGAGCCAGACATCCTGGAGTGAGAAGTCAAGTGGGCCTTAGGAAGCATCACTATGAACAAAACGAATGAAGGTGATGGAATTCCAGCTGAGTGATTTCAAATCCTAAAAGATGATGCTGTGAAAGTGCTGCACTCAAAATGCCAACAAATTTGGAAAACTCAGTAGTAGCCACACGACTGGAAAAGGTCAGTTTTCATTCCAATCCCAATTCCAAATCCCAATCCAAGAAAGGGAATGCCAAAGAATGCTCAAACTACTGCACAATTGTACTCATCTCACAGGCTAGCAAAGTAATACTCAAAATTCTCCAAGCTAGGCTTTAACAGCACGTGAACTGAGAACCTCCAGATGTTCAAGCTGGATTTAGAAAAGGCAGAGGAACCAGAGATCAAATTGCCAACATCTGCTGGATCATCAAAAAAGCAAGAGAGTTCCAGAAAAACATCTACTTTTATTTCATTGGTTATGCTAAAGCCTTTCACTGTGTGAATCATAACAAACTGGAAAATTCTTAAAGAGATGGGAATACCAGACGACCTTACCTGTCTCCTGAGAAATCTGTATGCAGGTCAGGAAGCAACAGTTAGAACTGGACATGGAACAACAGACTGGTTCCAAATTGGGAAAGGAGTACATCAAGTCTGTATATTGTCACCTTGCTAATTTATCTTACATGTAGAGTATATCATGCAAAATGCCAGGCTGGATGAAGCACAAGCTGGAATCAAGATTGCCAGGAGAAATATCAATAACCTCAGATATGCAGACAACACCATCCTTATGGCAGAAAGTGAAGAAGAACTAAAGAGCCTCTTGATGAAGGTGAAAGAGAGTGAAAAAGCTGGCTTAAAACTCAACATTCAAAACACTAAGATCATGGCATCCAGTCCCATCACTTCATGGCAAATAGATGGGGAAACAATGGAAACAGTGACAGACTTTATTTTCTTGGGCTCCAAAATCACTGCAGATGGTGACTGCAGCCACGAAATTAAAAGGAACTTGCTCCTTGGAAGAAAAGCTATGACCAACCTAGGCAGCATGTTAAAAAGCAGAGATATTACTTTGCCAATAAAGGTTCATATAGTCAAAGCTATGTTTTTTTCAGTAGTCATGTATGAATGTGAGAGTTGGACTATAAAGAAAGCTGAGCACCAAAGAACTGATGCTTTTGAACTGTGGTGTTCGAGAAGACTCTTGAGAGTCCCTTGGACTGCAAGGAGGTCCAACCAGTCCATCCTAAAGGAAATCAGTCCTGAATATTCATTGGAAGGACTGATGCTGAAGCTGAAACTCCAATACTTTGACCACCTGATGTGCAGAAATGACTCATTGGAAAACACCCTGATGCTGGGAAAGATTGAAGGTGGGAGGAGAAGGGGATGACAGAGGATGAGATGATTGGATGGCATCACCAACTCAATGGACCTAGGTTTGAGCAAGCTCCAGGAGTTGGTGATGGACTGGGAAGCCTGGCATGCTGCAGTCTGTAAGGTCACAAAGGGTCAGATATGACTGAGCAACTGAACCGAACTTAATGTTTAAAATACTGCAGGCTACTATTATTCCTATTTTACAGAGAAAACTTGTTGTTCAGTCAGTAAGTTGTGTCCAACTCTTTGCGATGCCCATGCACTGCAGCTCGCCATGCTTCCCTGTCCTTCACTGTCTCCTGGAGTTGGCTCAAACTCATGTCCACTGAGCTGGTGATGCCATCCCACCATCTCATCCTGTCACCCACTTCTTCTCCTCTTGCTCTCAATCTTTCCAAGCTTCAGGGTCTTTTCCAATGAATCAGCTCTTAGCATCATATGGCCAAAGGATTGGAGCTCCAGCTTCAGCATCAATCCTTCCAATGAATATTCAGGGTTGATTTCCTTTAGTATTGACTGGTTTGATCTCCTTGCAGTCCTAGGGACTCTCAAGAGTCTTCTCCCTACAGAAAAAAACTGGTGAGACAAAGATCAGGGCCTACAGCCATCGAGCCTGAAAGCTACAAAGTCCAATAAAGCAGAACCAATGCTGATCATCCGAAGCATAGCGCCTCATGACAGGAGCCTCTGAATCAGGATTCTGGCTAACCCTGATGATGAGGACAACAGGACAGGTAGAACCCGGGGTGACGGCGATCCAAGAAGACAACATATGGAAACATCACATGCTTGCAGGGGAAACAGAATAAAAACATATTACAGTGTTTTTTTGGTAACCTTAGCTACTGTCACTATAGTTTCAAGAAAATGTTTTTCTAAACATTGGGAGCATCACCCATATGTCAGCTTCCATCTGTCAGTTTTCTGAGCCCCAGCCCAGCACCGGCCAGGTGTCTCCAGGCCCAGGATGCCGTGATTAACTGTCCGCTCAGAGCACCCCTCAGGGAGCTGGTTTTGTGGTTTTTCTCCTTTTAAGTGATTTTAAGAGGAAAGGTCAGAAAATGCAGAGAGGCCATGCAAATGGTGTCACAGCACTACTCACCGGTCATGAAGAGCAGCGATCTTGGAAGGACATTGCAAATACTGCTTAAACCGGAGCTCAAAGGCTTGTCCGATGGAGCCAATGACATCCTGGGCCAGCCCATCACAACACTCCAGAATGTGACAAGCTGTGGGTGCAAGGGAGACAGGCCCATTAGAGGCAGACACTGGAGCTGCCCAGGCCCCTTCTTCCTGAGGGTGAAACCCCGCAGCCCAGGGAAGAAGAGGGGGCCAAGGAGGTGGCTTTCATAACATGTCCTGGCAGCTCTGCCTGCAGCTTAATTCCCAGGAGCCCCTAGACACACAGCTTCACCACAGGGATCCATTTCTTAATAGCTTATTCTCTGTAAAAGTAAAGGTTCTATCTGTAAGTCCATTTTGAATTTTTAAAATTCAACTTGATGGCTTTTCAATTGCTTGAGAGTCTATAAAATATCAACTTTGAACTCAACTGGGAAATAGAGTTTGGAGGGAAATCTTAATGTGACAAAGGAATCCCTCTAAGACCCTATGAGCATTAAAAATGGACTTAAACTGACTCTTTTTAAAATGTATTTATTTTTAATTGGAGGATAACTGCTTCACAATATTATGTTGGTTTCTGCCATACACCAGCATGAATCAGCCTTAGGTATACATATGTCCCCTCCCTCCTGAACCTCCCTCCCCGCCTCTCACTCCCTCCCACCCCATCTAGGTTGTCAGAGAGCTGTGAGTTGAGCTGCCTGTGTCATAGTCCCACTGGCTATCTGTTTTACATGTGGTAATGTATATGTTTCAATGCTTCTCTCTCAATTCACCCCACCCTGTCCCCTCCCTTGCTGGGTCCACAACTCTGGTCTCTATGTCTGCATCTCTACTACTGCCCTGCAAATAGGTTCATCAGTACCCTTTTTCTAGATTTCATGTATATGTGTTAATATATGGTATTTGTTTTTTCTTTCTGACTTACTCTACTCTGTATAACAGGTTCTAGTTTCATCCACCTCACCAGAACTGACTCAAATTCATTCCTTTTATGACAGAGTATTATTCCATTGTATATTTGTACAACAACTTCTTTATCCATTCATCTGTCGAAGGACATCTAGGCTGTTTCCATGTCCCGGCTACTGTAAATAGTGCTACAATGAATATTGGGGTACATGTGTCTTTTAGAATCATGGTTTTCCTCAGGGTATATGACTAATAGTGGGATTGCTGGCTCATATGGTAGTTTTATTCCTAGATTTTTTCAAGAAATCTGTTCTCCATAGTGGACTGTATCAATTTACATTCCCACCAATCATGCAAGAAGGTTCCCTTTTCTCCAGTATTTACTGTTTGTAGATTTTTTTTGATGATGGCCATTTTGAACAGTGTGAGATGATACCTCATTGTAGTTAAACAGACTCTTACTGAATGAGTCCTGAGGTATCCTGTGGCCTTTGGAGCAAGTTGTTTGTTTATTTTCTAGGGGGAGTAAAGTGTCATCACCAAATGTGGCAACTCAGAGCAGTAAGACTCAACTCAAAGCATCTTAACTTTTAAGATGCATTTAAAGAGATACTAATTAACCAGTATGACCAACCCACCACATGCCATCTGCATGTACACCAGACAAGGCTGGATATTCATGCTGGTTCTCATAAAAGGGGTGCTGGCAGTCAGATGAGGGCCCCTCAGGGGCCTGGAGCAACCCTTAACCCATTGGGGTGCCTGCCTTCCTGGTGGCCAGGCTGTGGCATAATCCATGTGGGACCTTCAGAGAAAAAAGGGTCAAATGGAGGAAGGTGCCAGAGAAGGCCCCCTCTGCTCTACAAGTAGAACTGTCTCCTCCCCAGACACATGCCCATGGCATCCCACAGAAGCATCTCAGCCCCTCCACGTGGCACCCTGACCAGTGGAACATGTTCTGCTACTAATGAAATAAAGGCATTCTCCCTGGAGAAAATGACAGATGTGTGTGTCACACTCCGTCTTTCTCTTGCCACCAGTTAGGACACAACTGTGTTTCAAGTAGGTGCCTCCAGGAGCGCAGTGGATGCCCAGCAGTGAGGAGAGGCATTGCTGCAGCAGTGAGCTGTTCCCTGGGGCAGTGATTAGGGGGATGCAGAAGCATTGCCGCTGCAGGAGAAGTCAGCAAAGAGAGGACTCATTAAGATGGGAAACTGCGAGGGAAGGAGCAGAGACATCACCACCTCCACAGTTTGGCTGCTCTTCCATCACGATGCCGCCTTCTCCATGCACAACGCCAGCCAGGCACCGCACAGCCCACCCTGATGGTGGCTGCTGGGCTGGGGAGCCTGCGGTTTCTTCTCCTCACAGGCTCAAGGAAGGAGCATGCCTCTGAGGACACAGAAGCAAGAATTTTCTGGGAAGACCAAGTGTAACTGGATCACTGCTTCAGGCTGCAATGCAGTCCCCTTGGGCCTCGTGCCCACGCTCAGCTGCTTAGTCATGTCCAACTCTTGTGACCCCATGAACTGTAGCCCACCAGGCCTCTCTGTCCATAGGCTTTCCCAGGCAAGTATACTGGAGTGAGCTGCCATTTCCTTCTCCAGGGGGTCTTCCCAACCCAGGAATCAAACCCATGTCTCCTCATCTCCTACATTGGCGGGTGGATCCTTTACCACTGAGCCACCAGGGAAGCCCCATCCCTTGGATACCCTAGCCCGAGCACAGATATGGCCAAGGGATTTGTCCCAGGAGACAGATGCCCCAGCTGTATTTCTGTTATCCAATAATGATATTGTTTTATGTTAGTATTGGTATTGGTATTTATTATTAACCCAGGTAAGCATAAAGCTAGCCCATATTAAGCAGCTGTTGTAGTCACGTGGTTATTCATTAACGGACAGGATTGGAGGTGTCTTTCCAGCCAGGAAGGAAATAGGAGTCTAGGATGGATTGAGGGAAAGACAACTGGCTCCCCCGTCTGCCCCGTTTCCAGCCACACCTGTCCCCTCAACCCAGCAGCAGCAGCAGCCGAGGGAGCCAGCTGGCTGGTACTTTGGAGAACCAGAATAACGACTGGGGATGAGTCAAGAAAGTGAAGCTTGTTTTTCTTCTAAGGAGAAAAGCAGCGCCCTAGGCTTTAACACAGTGAATGAAGAATAAGGTTTCTGCAGAGGTCCACACAGCCCTCTCACCTTCTACACACCAGAGAAGTCCAGGCCTGAAGTCCAGGCCTTCTTTAAGTCAGTTCCTGGGACCTTTGGAAGATACAGGGCTCTGGGTGGAAGCACCCTCGTTTGGTGACAGTGGAGCCCTAGTATTTGGATACAAGAGGGTGACAGAACCTGCAGATGCAGAATTAAATTATGACTCCAGGCTCTGGGGCCGGGCTCAGTCCTCAATGGACTGAGTAAGTATCATCTAGTAGTTGGGTCTGAGGATCCTTCTGTAGAATGACTTCTCCATGCTCCAGAAACTCACTCCAAATCTAAAACCAACCTGGGCTGACAGTCTCTCTGGGCCTGGGATTTTCTCTCGGTGTTGCAATGGTTTTTAGTTTAAAAGCCACTATCATCTAGCCTCACTTGTGGGAGGATTACGAGGGTCTCCCCAAAGGTGACCACCGGGGCTGCTTGTTTTACATCCCACAATGAAAACAGGGAGCTGGAGGTGTCTGTCATTCATGAGTGAGAAGGAGAAGCACTAGATAAAAAGTACATACAGAGTGGTGGGACCCAGAGTCAAGAACTCAAAATGACGTTGTAAAACCTAAAATGTGGCCCCCGAACAAACACAGGAGCAACAAAATGAGGTCATTCCTCAATCTGTCCCTCTTGGAGGAAGCTGGCTGTTTCGTAGCGGTACAGTAGTGTACCACTGGGGGGTCAACGGTAGTATACAGGTGGGGGGGTGAGGACCAGAGGTGCTTGCTTACCCAGCTGGTCTCTTTTCTTGACCAAAAGCAAGGCTGACGTCACTCTCCAGGAGCTCACTCAGAGCACACAGCAGCCACCTCCGCCCTGACACTAGCAAGGGGCCTCATCGGGCTTCGCCACAAAGGCCTCTCCCAACCTGGGATGAGCCACTTGGGAGCAGCACATGCTGAGGTCCTCGTAATCACATCAGATAGAACTGAGATATGGCGTCTTTACCTACATGGCAACCACACGTCTTCCACGCATAGTAGACCCTGGCAGGGCAGAAATTACTAGGTAAGAGGCCGGTTCAGTTTCCCCATGGTTGCAAATAAGTCCAGAGGCCAGTGGCGGCACCTGTCCATTGGTGTTCAAGGCCGCCCCGGCCATCTAACTGATGAACGGACTGCAGGCCACCTGGGGCCTCCATTCATCTGAGCGTGCTCTCTGAGCCCTGCTTGGGACAGCTGCTCTGTCAGTCAGCACAAACAAGGGATGCCACAGTAAGAAACAGCGCCAGCATCTCAGTGACAAGTCAGCTCCATTCTTGTCTGCTCGTTCCTGGGCAGCCCTCCTCAATCACCTCAACTCTCCTCAGCCAGGTGGTGCCACCATGAGCCAGGCTGCTTGCGTCTTTTAATCCTGAATTTCAGTACAAGGCCTCCTCCACGAGCCAGGGAAGAAAGAGACAGCAGGCCTTGCACCAGCACTCATGCATTCTGCTCTCACGCAGAACCGTCGCGTGACTCTTCCTCCACCCGGGAGAGGCTGCACTACAGGCCCCTGGGAGTTGGGGAGGAAGGAGGTCAGGACATAAGTGAGCACTAGCAATGCTTATCACGTGCACCAAACACCCAGATGGCTTATTTACAGAAGTTGTCAAGGTGTGTTCACGCTTACCAGTAAAGAACGCTTCACTATACTGAGCATATGTCCCCAATAGACGTTAACTTATTTATAAATTATGAACATCATATAATAGTTCTTTCTTTCCTTGTGCTCAGTTGAGTCCGACTCTTTGCGACCCCATGGACTGTAGCCTGCCAGGCTCCTCTGTCAATGGAATTTTCCAGGCAAGAATACTGGAACGAGTTGCCATTTCCTACTCCAGGATTCTTCTAGATCCAGGAATCAAACCTGCATCTCTTGTGTCTGCTGCATGGACAGGTAAATTCTTTACCACTAGTGCCTCTTGGGAAGTCCAATATAATGGTATGTATATTATAAAAATATCTTTTAAAATATGTAGGGTTTCCCTGGTGGCTGAGACAGTAAAGAATCCGTCTGCAATACAGGAGACACTGGTTTGATCCCTGGGTAGGGAAGAGCCCTTGAAGAAGGGAATGACAACCCACTCTAGTATTCTTGCCTGGAGAATCCCATGGACAGAGGAGACTTGCAGGCCACAGTCTATGGGGTGGCAAAGAGTCGGACATGACTAACACTTCCTTTTTACCTTTCAAAAATGACGCAACAAAGATAAACAAAAGTTCAAGATGTCGGTTGACCCTGAAAGCATCACACTGTCAGTTATTATCTCAAAGCGAGATAAATATTTTGAGTGAGGTTCATCACTAACAATAATGGATAAGAATTTATCTTTCCATCTCTGGAATACTTTTCTTAATCATTTAGAGTTTGGAGGGGTTGATTCTTTATCTGATTATTGTGTGGTGGTTTTTTTTTTTCTTTTTTAATTTTGTGAAAGTAAAACCCAACTTCCCATACCCTCTCTGTGGTCCTGGAGCCACTGATACACAGAAAGGATGTCACTGGTTCATTGCACCTTTTATGTTTGATTACAAAGTAACACCCCCTCTATCTCAGATCAGCGGCGACTATAAACAGAGGCTCCAGTATGTGTCTCCCACCATAGTGGCCACTTCCATACCCTGTGGGATGGGCCACTCCACCTTGGTGGGCCCTAGTTCCATGGGGGGAACTCTGCAAGTACAGGCAGAAAACCTCTCAGGGTCTGTGCTGCCCTTTCAGGAAGTCAAGACCCCTTCCACCCACAACCACACCCACACCACTCCCAACTCACACTTCACAGCCATCCAGCCTCCCCAAGGCAGTCCAGCCCTTGCGGTGGTTCCATCTTGGACTCTCTTACTGTCCTCATATCTAGACTCACAGACTCTCCAAGAGTTCAAGTTCAGAGCCACATTCTCTACCAACTGGTGACTGACACAGGGAATCTCAGAGACACCTGGAATCATTGCCCAATCAGAAAAAGACCCTACCAAACAATGACTGCTCTCTCTTTCTCCTAGTGGGCTGATAACTCTCACCCCTTAAAACAAACACTGAACACCAATGAATTCTTAGCAGAGAGCTGGAGGCTACAAACTCAAGCATAGTTTTCAGTCAACTCTAGTTTGTTCACTTAATATATCCACATGCTCTTCATTGTTTCAGATTTCTTAATCCAAGACAGTTAAGAACTTCAAGATTCATCTCCCATGCTCTTAATTAAGAGCTGTTTTCAACGTCACTAATTATTAGAGAAATGCAAACTAAAACCACAATGAGGTATCACCTCACACCAGTCAGACTGGCCATCATCAAAAAATCTACAAACAATAAATGCCGGAGAGGGTGTGGAGAAAGGGGAATTCTTTTACATTATTGGTGGAAATGTAAATTGATACAGCCACTGTGAAGAACAGTATGGAGTTTCCTTAAAAATACTAAAATAGAACTACCATATGACCCAGAAATCCCACTCGTGGGCGTATACTCTGAGAAGACCATAATTCATATTAACACATATAGGTGGAATCTAGAAAAATGGTACAAATGAACCTATTTCCAGGGTAGGAATGGAGAGTTAAACATAGAGAACAGACATGTGGACAGAGGGTGGAAAAGGAGGGTGAAATGAAATGGGAGACTAGGACTGATACATCTGCACGACCATGTGTAAAATAGATAGCTGGTGGGAAGCTGCTATATAGCGCAGCTCACTGCTCTGCAATGATGTGGGGGATGGGGAGAGAGACTCTAGACGGAGGGGCTATCTGTGCACATATAGCTGATTCACTTCATCGTGCAACAGACACTAACACGCTATTATAAAGCAACTACACCCCAGTAATAAATAAACAAATAAAACAAAAAGATACATGCACCCTAATGTTCACTGCAGCACTATTTACAACAGTCAGGACATGGAAGCAATCTAAATGTCCATCAACAGAAGTAGCATATGTATGCTACTGTTACAAAATAGATAACTAATGAGACCCTAACATATAGCACAGGGAACTCTACTCAATGTGCTGTGATGACCTAAATGGGGTGGAAATCCAAAAAAAGAGGGGATATATGTATACGCTCAGCTCATCCACTGCTGTACAACAGAAAGAAATGTAACATTCTAAGGCAACTGTATTCCAATAAAAAATCATAAAAATTTAAAACCTGAGTTTAATATGTGTTCTAGCCCTAGAGCGGCAAACTAAAATTATAAGGAGATCATTTTCCACCCATCAGACTGGCAGGAATCTAAAAACCTGAAAATGCCAAGTGTTGAAGAAGCCAAGGAGCCCTCCTGTGCCACCTGTGGAATTGCAAAGTGAAATAACCATTTTTTTACAAGTTGAAGATGTCCCAAAACACAGTGACTTGTCCCGGAGGTATTAAACCCTAAGAACATTCTTGCACATGTGCACAAGGCACATGTACAAAATATCTGCAGGAGACTTCAATCAGTAGACACTTGTTGAGCATAACCTATGTACCATGCCCTATCCTATAATCTACAGATACAGCAAGAAACAAAACAGAGTCCTACTCTCACGAAGCTGACAGTCTAGAGGGTAGACACTGAAAATAAGAAAGGAAAAATACACCGTTTGCATGGATTGAATGGTGCCCCTGCACAAAGCCCTATCTGCATCCTGACCTCTTGAACCTGTTTAAAGGGTCTTTGCAGATGTCCTTAAGTTAAGAACCTCAAGATGAGATCATTCTGGATCAGGATGGGCCCTAAATCCAATGGCAAGTTTCTTATTATAAAGGATAGAAGAGGAGACGACACAGACACAGAGGAGGAGGAGACGATGTGAAGACAGATGCCAAGACTAGAGTGATGCAACCACAAGCCAAGGGCTCTTGGAGCCACCAGACACTGGAAAAGGCAGGAAGGCTCCTCCCCGGAACCTTTGGAGGAAGCACAGCCCTACCCACATCCTGATTTTAGACCCTGAGCCTCCAGAACTATGAGAGGGCAACTTTTGTTGTCTTAAGTCACAAAGTTTACGGTTATTTGTGGTCACAGGGCTCCCCTGGTAGCTCAGCTGGTAAAGAATCCACCTGCAATGCAGGAGACCCCAGTTCAGTTCCTGGGTCAGGAAGATCCCCTGGAGAAGGGACAGGCTACCCACTCCAGTAT
Source organism: Cervus elaphus (assembly GCF_910594005.1). Lineage (NCBI taxonomy): Eukaryota > Metazoa > Chordata > Mammalia > Artiodactyla > Cervidae > Cervus > Cervus elaphus. The sequence goes on from NC_057830.1 coordinate 22,380,626, forward strand.
TTCTGGGCTTCCCTGGTGGCACAGATGGTAAAGAATCTATCCACAATGCAGGAGACCTGGGTTTGATCCCTGGGTTGGGAAGATCCTCTGGAGAAGGAAATGGCAATCCACTCCAGTATTCTTGCCTGGTGAATCCCATGGATGGAGGAGCCTGGCAGGCTACAGTCCATGCAGTGGGCTACAATCCATGGGGCTGCAAAGAGTGGGACACGACCGAGCGACTAAGCACAGCACAGTCACAGAAAACCAATACAACCATAAAGACAATAATGTAAATGTAAATTAAGGACAACGGTATAGGATAAAATACAGGATGACCAGGGAAGGTGACCTAGGAGATGATGTCACAGAAAAAGCCTGGAGGAAGTCAGGGAGTGAACCATGGGAAAGTCTAGTATAAGAATGTCACAGGCATGGGGTTAAACAGGTGCAAAGGCCCTGAGGCAGGTGCTTGCTTGACATGTTCAAGGATGAGCCAGAAAGTAGTGGAGCTGGAGTGGAGGTGGGAGAATATCATAGGAAACAAGACAGCAGATAGACCAGGAATCAGCTCACATCGTGATGAGTGAGACAAGCTCTGTGGGGGGAGGAAAGACTTAGTTCATGGCTTATCACAGTGAGGGGCCTAGGAGACTTGTGAGCAGAGATGTGCAACAGGCTGGTACAAGTCTGACTCTCAACCAGAGTCTGAAAGTTTGACTTTCTGGGCTAGGCAGAAATATTCAGGGTCTTCTGCATAACCTGTTTAAAACCCAGAGGTTGGCTTGTTTGTTAAAAAAAAAAAACAAAAACAAAAAAAAAAACACTTGACAATAGCCAGATAAAGGAAAGAACAACCTAATCATTCGCCCACAGGAAAAGTAACCTCCCACCACAAAGTTATTTGATGAAGTTTAACCTCCTGGCTTGAAAAAACAAATCGTTGCTTTCATCTATAATGAGGTGATGAGGTTTTGCTTCTAGGGAAAGGAAAAGTTGAAGTAAGTGCTCTATTATTTAAGGAGTTCATGCTCTGTAAGGTTCTAGTAGAAAGTTACCTTCTGGGACCTACAAAGTTAAGGTAACCTACAAAGTTACCTTCTGGGGCCTCTGGTCCAAAGCCAGAGGAACCCTGAATTCAGGGCTGAAATGACCGTGAGTCAGTAGAGCAGCCTGAAGAAGGAAGTGTGGTCGTGTGAGCAGCAGGCCACGGGGACTTCCCTCTCAAGCCCATTCACCACATTTCCCCTTATTCAGGAAACCCTGGAGGGAAAGCAGCTTCTAACTCTAGGGTTAGAAGCTATGCAAGCTGAACAGAGGGCTCTCTGCCATCAGGTCATCACCACAGGACATGCTTTTCTACAGCAAGTTCAGGAGGTCCAGTGGGTGCCTGAACAGGGATGCTACTGTGCTTATAGGTTATAGGAATACAAGCCACTTGCAGGGAGCCATATGTCTAAGCAGAACAATATCTTTTAGCTACTTTTATGACCCGAACAGTCCATCCTGAACCAACAGACATTTGGTTGCAGGGGAAGAATTGGGTCATAATCCAAATTTCATTATGAAAAGAAAATGATATATTAGGATCCTGCAAAGCCTGCTTTGTTGTGTTTTATCCTACATATATCAGGAGTTACCTTCCAGGCCTCCTTCATGGGTGGCTTTGCCTTTCAATGATAAGTTGCCAATTTCATGAAACTTGCTCATTTGCAACACTTATCTCCTCGAGATAGTGGTGGTGGTTACCGAAGAACTTAATGACTTGGGTCAGAGATTCTTTGCTCTTCCACCAGATTAATTAGATAAGCCATGGATTCTTGATCTTTGAGAGGAAAATATAGATGCTTGCTGTAAATACTTCTAGATTAACCAAAACACACACAGGAATGTATAAGCAGGAATCAACGTGGAAAAGATGAATGATAATGGTGAGGGACTCTGACGCATCTCTGTAGGATTTTGACAGAAGACTTTCTGGGTTCCAGATGTGGAACCAGGTATCTGTCCAGTCTGAGGAGCTCTGCTGGCAGCCAGGGAACCACAGTGCTATAAGGCTTACCCCAGCGTACTAACTGGGGCCACTGTGTGGGGAGTTGACTATCTAAGAGTCCAAATAAGAACACTTACTCCCAGAATATCTTGCTAACATGACTCCTGCATGTCAGAGGCCATTCTTACTAAATTAAACTCTCTGCCTGGAGGTTTAATTCCAGGAGGAGGAAGAAGAACAGAGCAACCGGGGGAGCCCTCCACCAGCATCTTATGGAAGGAGGTAGGGAAGGGGTGGATACAGGGGATGAAGGCAAAGCCAACTCTGAGACACTGTTCATAGTTGGACTCATGCAACCCGCCTCCCTTCACCTACTGCCTTGCAGAAGCTGGAGCTCCCTGTATGTGTGTGTTTGCGGGGGTGGCAGGGGTGGGGACAGAAATGTGATGGATAAAGAAGGTTACAAATTCCTGTTGGAGGGCAGGTCTGGTTCCCTCATCCCCTGAATCTGAGATGACTAGGACTGCTTTGATTGGTAAACTATGACAGAGGTGGAGCCGTGCCTGGCCTTCCACTGGACATGTCCACATTGGCATCATGGAGCTGCTACTTGGGACGTTCTACTCCTTTGATGGAGGAACTACCTGGAGGGACCCTGAGACTCCATACAGACGGAGAAGGACCCTGCTGGCTTAGACTTCTAGTCCTTCCTGCCAAGATATGAGGCATGGAAGTGAATTTATCTGGCCCTTCTAGACAAGACCAGCTACCAGCCAAAGACCACCCAAGACTCCGCTGATGCCACATAGAGCAAAAAAAATTGGCCAACTGAGCCCTGCCTGGCCTCATGACACAATGTATCAAAAAATACTTTTAAAATGATGGTCGTTAAGCCACAAAGCTGTGTCACAGGCAACAGATAACTGGAAGGAAGGAGTGAACATCTCCCACAAAGCGTCTCAAAGGACCCCTTTGCTGATGGTACCATCAAAGCACCAGCAGCATAGCACAGGGGTCTGGCATCTGTCTTCACACTAGCACTGCACACGGGTCCCAGGGAGCAGCTGGTCTAGAAACCAACATGCATGTGAAATATATCCTGATTTCCTGACTTTTTGAAAAGGCACTGTGGGCAGAAGGCACTGCTGATTTCTGCCTGTGAAACAAGACAATAGCTTGTATGCTTCTATGGCCCTAAGGCAAATTGCATGGGGTTATATTCCTTCAGGGTCTGTCCCTAGAGCCTGATTTCTCAGCCTTGGCTGAACATGGGCACCACTGCTCTGAAACCTGAGCACTGGGATTTTTTAAATTCCCTAAGTGATTTAAAATATAGCTCATTCTGAGAACCACTGACCTAGGAACCCTTAAAGGTATCAAAAGAAAGTCTAGGATTACTGCAGGTTAACTTGGAACAAACAAAAATAAAAGAAGAACTTCAACCAGTTTAACTCTGGAATGTGGTGCAGTCTGCCACCTCCCCCTCCCCGAAGGTTAGTTGGAAAGCAGAATTTCAAAATCATATCTGTGTTGAAATTTTAAAAGAAGAGTGTGTGTGTGTGTGTGTGTTCAGACAAAAGTTCTGCAAAGCCAACTAGGCAATATTAATTGGTTTCTGGGGTAGAGGGTGGGGGAGGAGGGGAACCAATGGTGGTGAAGGGAAGGGCCATTTTGTGTTGTTACAAGCCCCATTGGTGAGCGTCATCGATGAGTTCTCAATTGGAGTCGTGCGCCACCTGGTGGCTGCCTGGAATTCAAGAGTAGCACCCTCCCTACTCAGCCCACCGGCCCAAGCCTGTTCACACTGGCGGGGTGGGGGCACTGTTTGTAACTGATGGGGTGGTGGGTACGAAGGGAAGGTCTAGGAAAAAACGGTCCATGAGGATAGGAAGTACTTGATCCTTCAAATCCCCTACCTAGCCTGTGTCTGAGGCCTGTGTCTAGCATTTTTTGCGGGGTTTAACAGGAGAGCCCCAAGCTTGAACACTGGCCTCCAGGGCTGTGCAGAGCAGTGTAGGACGGCTGGCAGTGGACAAATGAGGAGATGGTGTCGGGCAGGAGGCTAGCGGTTTGTACAGGCTTCAGGTGTAACTGAGTCCACCTTCAGAGTCTAAGTGGGAGCTGCCTTGCACAGGTCAGGTGTACCAAGTGCTGGCCGTCTGGATACAGGTGTGGTTCAGACTCTCAGATACCCAGCATCTCCTAACCCAGCCAGGTGTGTGGTTCAGACTCTCAGATACCCAGCGTCTCCTATACAGGTGTGTGGTTCAGACTCTCAGATGCCCAGCGTCTCCTATACAGGTGTGTGGTTCAGACTCTCAGATACCCAGCGTCTCCTATACAGGTGTGTGATTCAGACTCTCAGATATCCAGCGTCTCCTGTACAGGTGTGTGGTTCAGACTCTCAGATACCCAGCGTCTCCTATACAGGTGTGTGGTTCAGACTCTCAGATACCCAGCGTCTCCTATACAGGTGTGTGGTTCAGACTCTCAGATACCCAGAGTCTCCTAACCCAGCCAGGTGTGTGGTTCAGACTCTCAGATACCCAGCGTCTCCTATACAGGTGTGTGGTTCAGACTCTCAGATACCCAGCGTCTCCTATACAGGTGTGTGGTTCAGACTCTCAGATACCCAGAGTCTCCTATACAGGTGTGTGGTTCAGACTCTCAGATGCCCAGCGTCTCCTAACCCAGCCAGGTGTGTGGTTCAGACTCTCAGATGCCCAGCGTCTCCTATACAGGTGTGTGGTTCAGACTCTCAGATACCCAGCGTCTCCTATACAGGTGTGTGGTTCAGACTCTCAGATGCCCAGCGTCTCCTAACCCAGCCAGGTGTGTGGTTCAGACTCTCAGATACCCAGCGTCTCCTATACAGGTGTGTGGTTCAGACTCTCAGGTGCCCAGCGTCTCCTAACCCAGCCAGGTGTGTGGTTCAGGCTCTCAGATACCCAGCGTCTCCTAACCCAGCCAGGCGTGCCGCCACACTTCACTGCCTGTAAAGCTCAATTGTCGCTGACAATATGAGAGAGCACTTGTTCGTGCAGGTGAAGAGGGCTGAGACCATGAAGACCAACTTGTATCCAGTGTTAAGCCCAGCTGCACGTGAATAAGAAATGACAGAGGTCACACATGGCTTACCTCTGCGATTAACAGGGTCCTTAGCAACGTACGCAACGTAGTCTGTTGTGTCCTGTGAAAGAAAAAGGAGATGTCACATCACTAACCACGGGTGAAGCATCGTGTACACAGCAGCTCAGACACCAAGACCAGCCCAAACGACAGACCAGCTAAAGGACATGTCTCGAACTGTAACGGAGGGCAGAGATCACCGGAGATCGGCAGACAGCTCTCGCATACTCACACTGTGAGCAGCAAAGACCTAGAAGGCCCAGGTACTCAACATGTTGGATCACCCAAGGAGTTGTAAAAACACTGATCACTGAGTCCCAGCTCCCAGATAATCTGATTTAACCAGATTGGATGTGGGCCCCGGACATCAGAATTTTTAAAAGCTCCACAGATAATTCTATTATGGACGAAGGCTGAGAAATACTGCCATCCGCTCTCCAACAACGGTGCTCAAATCTGAGCTGGTGTCAAGAGTCCCCGACAAGGCTTGTTACAGTGCAGATTGCTGGGCCCCACCCCATGGTCTCCAACTGGGCAGGTCTGAGCTGAGGGCCCAAAATGTACATTTCTGACAAGCATCCAGGCAGCAGCTGCTGCTGTTGCTGCTGATCTGGGGACCATACTGAGAAAATCAGAAGTGGATGTTCAAAGACTGGTTACAAATACCCCTAATGGGTGGGTGAGATATGATGACTTAATGACTGATTTTAATCCTTTTGAGATGTTTCCAAACTTTGAATTCTATTGAGAAGTCTCCCCCTTACACATGAAATACAAGTCCCCTTGCTGATTCACCTACTTGGCACACAGAGGAATTGATGATCTCAGAAGTGGGCCTAGGCAGCCACGTGGGTTTTAGTTTCTAAACAGAGGAACCAACAATTCTCTGAATTCTTGCTTTTTTTTTTTTTTGGTTGTGCTGGGTCTTCATAGCTGCACGTGGGCTTTCTCTAGTTGCTGCAAGCAAGGGCTACTGGCTAGTTGTGCCCAGGCTTCTCATTAAGGTAGCTTCTCTTGTTGTGGAGCACAGGCTCTAGGGCACGTGGGCTTAGTTGCCCTGCAGCCTGCGAGCTCAATTCCCAGACCAGGGATCAACCCCTGCATTGGCAGGCCAATTCGCAACCACTGGACCACCAGCAGTGGCCACAGGACTGGAAAAGGTCAGTTTTCATTCCAATCCCTAAGAAAGGCAATGCCAAAGAATGCTCAAACTACTGCACAATTGCACTCATCTCACACTCTAGTAAAGTAATGCTCAAAATTCTCCAAGCCAGGCTTCAACAATATGTGAACCGTGAACTTCCAGATGTTCAAGCTGGATTTGGAAAAGGCAGAGGAACCAGAGATCAAATTGCCAACATCCGCTGGATCATCGAAAAAGCAAGAGAGTTCCAGAAAAACATCTATTTCTGCTTTATTGACTGTGCCAAAGCCTTTGACTGTGTGGATCACAATAAGCTGTGGAAAATTCTGAAAGAGATGGGAATACCAGACCATTTGACCTGCCTCTTGAGAAACCTGTATGCAGATCAGGAAGCCACAGTTAGAACTGGACATGGAACTTTCCACAGACTGGTTCCAAATAGGAAAAGGAGTACGTCAAGGCTGTATATTGTCACTGTGCTTATTTAACTTATATGCAGGGTACATCATGAGAAACACTGGGCTGGATGAAGCACAAGCTGGAATAAAGTTTGCTGGGAGAAATATCAATAATCTCAGATATGCAGATGACACCACCCTTATGGCAGAAAGCAAAGAAGAACTAAAGAGCCTCTTGAGGAACATGAAAGAGGAAAGTGAAAAAGTTGGCTTAAAGCTCAACATTCAGAAAACTAAGATCATGGCATCTGGTCCCATCACTTCATGGCAAGATGGAGAAACAGTGGAAACAGTGGCTGACTTTATTTTGGGGGGTTCCAAAATCATTGCAGATGGTGACTGCAGCCATGAAATTAAAAGAAAGACACTTACTCCTTGGGAGAAAAGTTATGACCAACCTAGATAGCATATTAAAAAGCAGAGATGTTACTTTGTCAACAAAGGTTCGTCTAGTTTTTCGTCTAGGCTATGGTTTTTCCAGTAGTCATGTATGGATGTGAGAGCTGGACTATAAAGAAAGCTGAGCGCCAAAGAATTGATGCTTTTGAACTGTGGTGTTGGAGAAGAGTCTTGAGAGTCCCTTGGACTGCAAGGAGAGCCAACCAGTCCATCCTAAAGAAAATCAGTCCTGAATATTCATTGGAAGGACTGATGTTGAAGCTGAAACTTCAATACTTTGGCTACCTGATGCAAAGAGCTGACTTATTTGAAAAGACCCTGATGCTGGGAAAGATTGAAGATGGGAGGAGAAGGGGACGACAGAGGATGAGATGGTTGGATGGCATCACTGACTCAATGGACATGAGTTTGAGTAAACTCTAGAAGTTGGTGATGGACAGGGAGGCCTGGCGTGCTAAAGTCGATGGGGTCGCAAAGAATTGGACACACCTGAATGACCGAACTGAACTGAACTGAACTGGACCACCAGGGAAGTCCCATCTCTGAATTCTTAAAAGCAAAAGAAAGACTTTGCTGCAAAGTTGATATTTTCAACATTCAAGAAATTCTCAAGGCAGGGGAACAACTGGTAAAGTTCTCCCCATGGCTGCTGGTATTTCCCCAACGTGATGGTTTCAGAGGATTCCAAGGTTATTTGTTTTTGCTTTTTTTTCCCCAGCATTTGCAAGACTGTCATGAGTTCCTTCATTGTGATTCTCTGTGGGCAGAGAAGACAACCCCTTCTCTCCCTACAGCACTCCAGAAAATCCTCCAATGTGAGAGGGAAAGGGGGAGAGTGAGGGTAGGGGTGGGGTGGTGCCATGGTATGATCATCCATGGCAGGGAGTTCATGGTTCAACGTATTTTTCCAAATGTCACTCCCCAGAACTCAGCATCACTCACTAAAAAAGGAGAGCGCTTCAAGCAGCTCTTGATATATTGGACTGCTAACCTGGGGTCATTCTCCAGCATGCAGCCTGGCTAAGCTGTTTCCTCTTCCTGCCCAGACCACTCTCCTTTGGTATATTCACAGACTAACCTGGGAATTGGAGTGGGAGACCAACAGTCAACATAGCTTCCGATTGTTTCATCAGGGAAGATCTGCTCAGAATCTGAAGCTATTTTGCAAAAACAAGGATTGTAGCTTGTCATCATAGACACCCTTTCTGGATGCAAGAGATGTGAATGTCAGAAGTGACCTTAGAGAACATTAGTGTTTCTCAATCTGAGATCCATGGGACGCTGGGTTTGGGCAGGTATAGTCTCCAGCTTTTGAGATATCACCAGAATCTCTTTTATGGTTTCCCTTCCATGAAAATCTTAAAAGTTAATACAAGAAAATGCGGGATCATTCGAACAACAACTGTGTCATCAAGTTCTGCATGCAGTTTCAGTGCCAAGATTTTCAGTGGGGTTTCCAACATTCTGGGTGCCAAATTTTTTAAAGAATTAGAGAGAAAAGAACAGCAGACTAGATGGCTTTGCCCCCACCTGAAGCAATTTAATGTCACTTTTGTACGCAATGATGTATGACTGAAGTGTTTACTTGAATAGAAGAAATTAGTGGAAGGAGTGAGTCATCCGACGCCTGTGATAGTACGGTTGCTGCCCTCAAAAGCACCATGGTGTCCAGTTTTAGAGTCACATTGGGAGCAGAGATTTAGTTTCAGCAAAACTTTATGCATCACAGTAAATTCATTTTACTTTGGATGTTGTCGAGTCTTACTGTTTTTATTTGCACTTCCAAGTTTGATTGGGATTTACAATTCAATAAAAGATGTAAACAAAAGGAGTCTATACATAATTTATTTTTGCATATATTTTGATAACAAAATTAGAGTCCACACTTCTGGCATATACAAGGAAATGATTCTTTTTCAGTCCTTACTCCAGTCTGAGAAATGCTCTGCTGACTCCAAGCTAGGGAAGGAAGGCTAGACAAGAGACATGATATGCCCCTGTCATTCAGCTGATCAGCGGTTAAGCCAAGGACACAGCCTTTCTGATGCCAAAAATGATGCACTTCTGGCACAGTAGGGAAATGTATTGCTATTCAAAACAATGCTATTGACATCACCCAGTCACACAGTGAGCACTCTAAGTTCCAAAGATGGGGATGCCAAGGGCTTATTCTGTATTTATACATGTGTCTTCTCACTCCCAAGCTTTTCTGAGCCCAACCATTATTCTGGCATTCTTTTTAGTGATCTTTTAGAACTGCTAATAATAGTAGGTAATAATTGTAGTATGCCTATTTATTGTAAGGATTAACAGTCTGTCTTATTCATCTTATTCTTATAATGAATAAGAATAAAACAATTATAATGAATAAGAATAAGACAGATACTGTCTTATTCCAGTCTGTCTTATTTGAATTTTCAAAACACCATATTCTTACCCAGTAAACTGAGGCACAAAGCGAAAAATTGACACATACTTAGTATCAGAACAAGGAAGAGAAATAAGAATTGTTAGTTTTATTTAAAACATCTACCAATTGAAATGGTTACAAATAAATTTGGAGTGGGAACTCAGGCACAAGGTGATATTCATTTGAATTGCTTAAAATTAAAAAGTAACTAGGTTTCTTATCCCCTAGAATCATAACATTTTTGTATCAGAAAAAACATTAATAGTTATGAATTACTTTAGGGGTCACTGAAATGTTTCCTTTGTTAAGAAGAGGTGATGATGAAAACTGAAAATAGTTTACAGATCTTAGTGCATCCTGGATAAGAAAAAATAGTTTCAACACAGGACAATGTATTTGACTTTCCAGTTCCCATATCTTTGCACCTCCTCTCATAACATCATCATGAAGATGAGGTTTGAGACAAGTTCTTGAAAGGAGATGTTGATGCAGGTGTTCAGTGTTTCTGCATCTTATTTTTCAAACTGGGTCAACTTCCAAATTTGAGAAACTGGTTTCAAGCATTACATTAGGCAAGAAGTAGACAACCAGTGCAAAATAATCAGACCTGTTTACAGATGTAAGTATAGACATGTGCTCTTCACATCAGGTGGCCAAAGTATTGGAGTTTCAGCTTCAGCATCAGTCCTTCCAATGAATATTCAGGACTGATTTCCTTTAGGATGGACTGGTTGGATCTCCTTGCAGTCCAAGGGACTCTCAACAGCCTTCTTCAACACCACAGTTCAAAAGCATCCATTCTTCGGTGCTCAGCTTTCTTTATAGTCCAACTCTCACATCCATACGTGACTACTGGAAAAACCATAGCTTTCACTAGATGGACCTTTGTTGGCAAAGTAATGACTCTGCTTTTTAATATGCAGCCTAGGTTGGTCATAACTTTTCTCCCAAGGAGTAAGCATCTTTTAATTTCATGGCTGCAGTCACCATCTGCAGTGATTTTGGAATCCCCCAAAATAAAGTCTGTCACTGTTTCCACTGTTTCCCCATCTATTTGCCATGAAGTGATGGGACCAGATGCCATGATCTTGGTTTTCTGAATGTTGAGCTTTAAGCCAACTTTTTCACTCTCCTCTTTCACTTTCATCAAGAGGCTCTTTAGTTCTTCTTCGCTTTCTGCCATAAGGGTGAAACTTTAGCAGAGGTTTAAGGGCAAAGAGCCATCTACAGGGTGGCCAAGTCCTTCTCCTGCCAGTGCCCTTGGTTCACACATCTCCCTGTCTCAGACCCTTGAGATGCAGCCTGTATCTCCCCAGCAGGAGCACCTGAGTGATGCTGGGAAGATGGGGGTGATACCTCCCCAGAGGCTGCAGCAGGTGGGGGAGAGAAGGGCAAGTACAGGCTTTCCTGTAGCAAATACACTCAATGTCATGGTTACACTGTCCTTTGGAAAATGTGAGACTGGAACCAGCAGAAGAAATCACTCCCTTGATTTGGCTTTCAATGTGCCAACAGCAGTTTTACAATCAGGCTACCCAGGTAGGAGTGTGGAAGAAAGGTATATGAGTTAAACATGGAGTCTGGGAAAAATCCCCTTTCCTGGCTAGAAATAGACAAGGTCCCTGGCCTTGGGATAAGAAGTAATTAATATAATGCACTGATTACTCAGACTATCTTGGACCAGTAAGCCTTACATAAAATCTGAATACTGCCTACCGACAATTTGATAAAATAATACAAACAGCAAAAAGGATAACAAAAATACTGTCCTGCCTGAGGAGGGAGTGGTTTTCCTGACACTGAAGCTGAATGCTAGCCTTGTATCGTAAATTTCCTGACCATATGTGGGGAGCAAATTCCCTAGTTAGGCCACCTTCTTAATAAAAGAAGCAACGAAAACTGGAACATTCTCCTATTCCCTATCCTCTCTCTCCACAACTCCTTCCCTGTTGGGAAAACAAATCATTAAAAGACGACAGTGTTAAATTTGGAGAGAAAAATACCAATTTCAAATATTTATGAATAAGTCAGAGTAAGTAAATTCACAGCCTTTGAGTAAACTTAAAATCCCAAAATGGAGAACTCCGGGGAAGAGCCAAGAGAAAAACAGAAACACAGCAAGGCTGGCAGGGTCAGGCGCACACGCCGGCCACTTTGGAAACTAGGGAGCTATGCCACTACGCCTTAAGAAAGCCACTGCTTCAGAGACTTTTGACAGCTTTTGACTAATGAAATGAAATTTAATAGTAGGTCGTTGCCATGTGTCAACCCTAAAAAAAATGATAGGAAGAGCTTATGGAATGGAAGCCGAGGTAGCTGGTATCACAGTTAAATTTCCTGACAGGGTTCTAAGAGGCATGCTTTTGAAGCAGGGTCCCTTCTCAGCAACTCTGACAAAAACAAGCGAAAATAACTCCAGGGGTACTTACCGGGTCTCCCCCGGAGGCAAAGGAGATGGACTGCATGTGATGATTCGCTATAATCTGCCAGGCCGAAAACAAGAAACAAAGATGTACTGTTATTAGCCTTCCCATGTCTTGGAAAACAAACTGTTTGTTGGCAGACAACACAAATCAATAAGGTTTCCTGAAAACTGGTAAAATTGGTACCCAATGAAAAGAACAATTATAAAAGTGGTAACAATAGATAACCTCCAGTGAAATTTCACAGCATCTAACTGCGCATCTAACTACTTTGCCAGAATTATCTCGTTTACATCTCACAGCAGCCCTGTGAGGTAAGAACTATTGCAATCCCATTTTACAGATGAAGAGCCTGAGGCTCCCAGGGGCTAAGCAAGCAGTTGGCTCAAAGCTCTATAGCTAATAAAAGGCAGAGTTGGGACCTGAACACAGAGGGTCTTAATAACCATGCCTCTTTGAGAAGGAAAACGTCTCATCCACACACCAAAACACTTCAACTGTGCAGTTTGTTTCCAAAGGCACATGGGGTCTAAAGACCCCATAGCTGGAGGGGAGGGGAATGTGGCTGTCCCCTACTTCATCCGGTTTATAGCATGAGCACACGAATTAGCCTATATCCAAGATCAAAATCAATGCCCTCTCCAGCACTCTTGTCATTGATCACTTTAAAAACCAGCAAGGATGTTCCAAGTTAATTTTAAAATGGGAAATTTCCATTAGCATTATCAACTGCAGCATACAGAGGAATTGAGTAGACACTGAGCAAATTAGAAGCTGCCCTAAATTTAAAAAGCTACATAAGTCTTCCCTGCTATTTTTATCTTTTTAAAGACAATGCAATGACACTGAAGTAAATTTCCGGGGGTGGGAACAGCACTCTTGCCTCCAGCCCAGCATAACCAAGTTTGTTTCTGCACAGCCCCCTCAGGCCCTCGCCAGCAGGCAGGCAGGCAGGCAGAATTCACAGAGCCGTAATCCTACCATCCAAGGGATTTTTCCAATCGTGCGCCAGTAAAACTCAAAGCAAAGCTATAACTGAATTATAAGATAAAATGAGATATTTTTAAATGCCTACTTCAGTTGTTGGCACTCACGAAACTACTCAGAATCTAGAAGAATCCTGAGCATACACATGAATAGAAACAGTGAGTCTAGCTCTGTAGCCTGTACTCAAACCGAGCTGGATCAGACTAATAGTTGCCTTTTGCAGCTTTCCGTTTCCTGCCTCTAGTCTAGGGGTAGAGGGCTCCCAGGAGAGCAGTGAGGACGTAGCAGTCCCCAAATGATGACAAACTGTGACTTCTAAAGTTGTTCGTTTCTGTTTGTTAATTTTTTTAATTTTTTTATTCTAAAGCAGCCCTAAAGCTGAGGTTTGGAAATCAAAGATTTCAGAATAAAATGGACATCATATTTGGTCAACATGACCATTACTGTGTGATTTTATGCTGTCCCTTTGGGTAGAGTAGAAATTGAAAAGGAGAGTAAGAAAATGAGAGCTAATTAACTAAAAGATGTGTTTTGTTCTGAGGGTGTTTCATCTTGCTTCTCCTTGCGAGCTCTGCAGAGGAGAGCTAGGACTGCATTTCTGTTGTCTCTCTGGATTGGGAAGGGCATGCCCACTCAAGCTCCTTCTCAATTTGCTACAGCCAGGCCTAAACTCGGGAGAGGCTGAGGGATGTGAGCTCTGTCTCCTGCCAAACCTTCCTCAGACTGTGCTCATGTCATCTGCGCTGGCATCTCCCAGGACTCTTGAGCCTAGCACTCCCTCCCAAGGGCAGGACCATGAGACCAGAACACACCCAACCAGCCCCCAACCTCAGGATGGGGAAGGCCAACCATTGTGACCTCATCCTTTCTGCTCTGAGAGCCTGCCTCTCTCTCTCTTTTTATTTTTTGAGGTAGGACACGAAGTATAAGGTGGAATTACAATGATTTCACAAAATTGAGGACCATGGCCTGAGGATTCCTAGAGACAAAAGATGCAACAGTCACATGCAATAAAAATGGAAGAGAACAAACTGTGGTTGCCAAGCGGGGAGAAGGAAAAAGGGAAACACTGGGAGTCGGGGATTAGCAAATACAAACCTTTATATAGAGAATGGATAAACAACAAGGTCCTACACTATGGCACGGGGAACTATGTTCAGATCATGTGATAGATCATAATGGAAAAGAATTTTTGAAAGAATATATACATATAAATACATATATAACTGAATCACTTTGCTGTACAGTAGAAATTTACAAAACATTGCAAATCAACCATATTCAATGTTTAAAAAAAAAAAGAATGAAAGTGGGCATGTGAGGGGAACCCTGAGGAAACCTATCTCATTAACTTTCACGCTCAATCACGCTGCATCCCAAGCCTCCACAGCTAGAGGCAGCTCCAGAGAGAGGCTGAGCCCATGGCATCTTTCTAATCTACCACGAGATGACTGGTTACCATCCCTCAGAAGGGCCGATGAGAAAAGACAAGGAATTATCCACCAGTTGAGTGAGGACAGAGGAATGGAGTGAGAAGTGGAACCCAGTATGCCAAAGCACAGCCTAGGCATTGCCTCTCGTTTCTATGCCAGATGTAGAATTTACTTCAGCATCTGGGGTTGGAGGTGGAGTCCTGTTCATCCTAAATGAAGCTGGGCAGGCTGCTTGCTCACCTGAGGGTGTGGAAATCAATAAATATGACTATGTTTAGCAAGATGAAGGTAACCCTGGGCATTCCCGGTAACACACTGCGGAGTGGGGAAGTGCGTCACTCAGAGGTCTGTGGATCGCCCAGCCTCCTCCATGGAGACACACCTGAATCCCAGCTTCCACTCCGCCAGCAGAACCCCAGGCTGAGCTGAGCATGTTCACTTCCTTTGTCTCCTCTGGCCTTCAGAACCAAAGTTCTCTTGGTTCCAGGACAGCTACTCATACACCCACCTTCCCAGCTGAAGGAACTAACAGTCAAAGAAACTCAAATGACAGGCAGTGTGGAAAAACCCAACTACCTTAACAGAGTCCGCCTCAGTAAGCTTCCTCACCCCCACCTCTGTCAGCCAGGACCCTGCCACACTGGTGTGCCACAGATGCACCTCGTCACATCAACTCCATGACAGTCTCAACTGTGAGAGGCTCCAAAATAATGACCCGCTAAGAAATTAAAAATACTATCAATTAAACCACAGCATGTGACCATTTCAAAGATAATAAATGTGGAAATTAAATGTGGGCTGTAGAACCAACAAATACAACGCAAGAGAAAACAAAATGGGGCAAAGGGACATTGATAGGAAAGTTTTGCATACACAAATACACCTCTTTTTAACTCTAAGTAAATCAGTGATTTCATGCATTTTCCTTCCTTCCCTCAACAAAAAAAAGGTAATTTATAACAGAATTCAAAAGACCCAATTCCAGCTATCACTCACTTGATGAACTTTAAAAGTGGCCAGAGTTTGCAGACTGGTGAAAACTTTATACAAATGTGTTTCACAGGGGCCCAATAAAGCTGGAAAAAGGAAGCCCTTTCAAACAACCACGGTTTGGGGGTTCTGGGCAGGGCAGGGCATGGGCGCCTACAGACCTGTTTGGAGTCCGGCGTCCGCAGGTTCAGGCTGGCGGTGGAAATAGTCAGGGAAATGCTCATGCCTGCAAACTGGAGGTTGCTCTTGCCCAAGATGCTGGACAACATTTTGCTTGGAGGCTGTGAAATGAAGAAGCATTATTTTAGCTTTCCATTCTCTGGAGGCCGCACTGTCAGGGCCCCCACACTGTTCCATCCGCCACACCTCCAGCCTCCACCTTCCCCTCTCATCAGGCCCGTGAAGGCAATGTCCCAGAAATGAGCTGGGAGGGTGGCATCTGACCCTAACACATTAATTCTAGAGTATGCAGTTTGCAAACTAAAACACCTAACACGCACACACTGAGATGAGGACCTTGCAGGAAGGTCAGAGGTGTCAATACACCAAGTAGCTCATGTTGGGATGCATCTCATGGCAGTCACTCATAAGCCTCAGGAAAGCATCAAAGGCCACAAGTTTTGCAGCCTCAGAAACTGGCTTCATCCCACCAGGAAACTACTCAGGACTAGACTAAATGGACCAGCTCATGGGGCTGATGAACAATCAAAAGGTCCAGTTAAAACTGTTGGGTCTGGGGCCAGCACAAGGATGGACAGACCCAGTTCTGCTCCAACTGGTGCATAAAACAGTCCTCCAGAACTCTCCTTGGCACAGGGACCAGTTGCCCCCCATACTTCCTTTTCAGATTAGAACATGCCCTCTTCTAAGATGCCAATGCACATTAGTTCTTAACCAGGCAGGCACTATTTTTGAATCCCCTGCCAGAGCTATCTAAAAAGAGAGATGCCTGAGGCCCACCCAGGAGATTCTGATTAAGTATACCAGAGTGAAGCCTCAAAATAGAAACTGCTTCCCCCACTTTTGTCAAGAGAACCCTGAGAACTGCTGGTCAAGTACCATATGACTTTAAAAGCATTCCTGTTTTCAAAATTCTGGAGCCTGCCTGGTCCCCTATGCCTCCTGTGGGCTGATTGAAACACAGGCTAGCACATCAAGTTGAGCCTTCATCCAAACTTTTCTGCCTGAAATCCAGTTACTCTCTGGGTTCACCAATGTCTGCAAGCTACGAAAGCAGAGCTGACCCACAGCCCTGGAAGCAGCGGAGGCAATGACACAACCTGACCCAGAACCTCAGCCTTGGGACAGACTCGAAGACAGGGATGCACACACTCCCCACCATTCAGTCCAGGCTTAGCAAAGTCCAGATGGTGGGTGTTTAATTATGTATATACTAGACACTTAAGGAAAGAGTTTTTCTATGTTTTCTCTTAATCAAGGTTTTTTTTTTCCTTCTGGTCCAACCACCTCCAGGATGAAAAGCTCAAGGGATTAAAAGTGCAACCCCTGAAGCCAGGCAGTCTGAGCTTGATCTCAGCTCCACCATCTCACATTGTAAGTTCCAATCCCTGAACCTCAGTTTCTATCATCTGTAAAATGGGAATATCCAGTGGTATTCCAGAGCTGGCTTGTTCTAGCTAACAAAAGCCAATTATTGATTTTTTTAGGAGTTTTATGAGCTGATCACAAAGAGTCAGACATGACGGAGTGACTGACCAACAACAATGAACTGGTCATTAAAAGGAGCTGCTACTTGAAATTAATTTATGTAGACTTCCAATTAAATCAATTACATTTAAAAGACAAGCAATGAACACTCAAAACTCATCACTTCCTAAATGTTGCGACATTAACTATTACCTATGCTGTTCAGGTTGGTGACTCGGTGGGAAAGCATCCACCTCCCAGTGCAGGAGATACAGGAGACTCAGGTTCAACCCCTGAGTCAGGAAGATCCCCTAGAGGAGGAAATGGCACCCCACTGCAGTATTTTTGCCTGGAAAATTCCACGGACAGAGGAGCCTGGCAGGCTACAGTGCATGGGATCACAACTAGTCAGACATGACCAAGATACTGAATATGCATGCCCATGCTGTTCATTATGTCCATTACATGCGGCAGGGATGCTGTGTAACAGTGACCTAAAACACACTTCTTCCCAACTGCCCTTTAGGGATATCAGGTTAGAGCTTGAAATTGGCCATAGTGGAGCATTTACCCCATAGAAACTGGCAAACATGACCAATTTAGTGCTTCTCAGTCTCCACCCCAAGAGCCTGTTGCTCAACTTTTACCAGCACACCCCTGAGGGCATCAACCACAAAGAGTTGCGCAAATGAAATTAATTAACGTACGGAAAAGCTGAGAAGAGCATCTGGCCCTGGTTTACAGGGCTTTAGGTGTAGACCTGGGGTGTTTACTTTGGCAACACTATCAGTTAGCCTTGATAGCTAACTGTCCTCATCAACCATATGGCAAAGAGGGAATCTAAGCTCTTTTTGTTTTTAAAAGTGACAAGAGTCATTGTCACTGTAAGTTACCCTCTTTAAACCAACGGATGCCTCTTGGTTCCCCACTCTCAGCCAAAAAAAAAAAAGATGACAAGAGCCAGGCCATAGGAAAGAGAAACTGAACAATTGTGTGTGATTAAAGAGACTGCGTGGTGACAGAAGTGGGAAAAAATAAGAGCTGGGAGGATGGTACCTTTCTCTTCCTGAAGGCTCCCTTGGATCCAGGGACAGCTTCACAAACCCGGCTGATGGCTTCCCTAAGAGGACAGGAAGAGAGATCCATTTTATCACATCCATCAGGATTACATAACCCAGATTGTCTACACGTACAAAAAACAAAACCAAAAATCCACACGCACTGTATCTTAGAACCTCTGGCTGCCAGTATCATAGTTCTATCTGTTGCAGTGGCCATTTCCTAAGGCTGTGATATGTATCAATGCCACACTTGCATTTTTCTTTTTCAACATTTGGTTAAGATTCCGTTTTAGAAAATCGCTGCCGTGAAGCGCTGAAGTGTACTTTTCTGGATGTTCTCTCCATGGCTGTGGTCATGGCACAAGGCCCAATCCTAATCAAGCACTGCTATTGATCAAGATCCTTCTGAAGTGAGTCAGAATGTAATTAAAAGAAATTCAGTCTTCTGAGTGTTATTCCCAGCTTCTGCAGTTACTAAATATCATAAAATCAAGAGAGTTTTGAAAGAGGAGAGGAACTCCGGGGGTATACAAATGAGCCAGAAATGAGGCTCTGTGCAGACATTTCTAGAACAACAGTGTGCTGGGCACAGTCCTGAGGAAGGAGACAAGGAACCTAGGTACCAAGGGGACTGGCAGGAGGACCAGCTGCACAGCGTCTGACCCACAGGCCTGTCCAGGGCAGCAGGCATGAAGCAGTGCGTGCATGCTCAGTCATGTCCAATTCTTTGCAACTCTGTGGACTGTAGCCCGCCACATTCCTCTGTCCATAGGATTTTCCAGGCAGGAATACTGGAGTGGATTGTCATGCCCTCCTCCAGGGGATCTTCCTGACCCAGGGATCAAACTTGTGTCTCCTGCATTGCAGCCAGATTCTTTACCACTGAGCCACCCAGGGCACCCACAGGAGCAGTGGGTGGGTGCAAAAGTAAGACCAGGGGGAGGCTGCTATAGTCCAGATGCTGGAAGCTGGGGAGAGCATGGCTCTGGCGGGTGCTTGAAAGCATGCTTAGCACAATTTTGTGACTCAGCCTCAGTGAGAAATGATGAGTGATATGCCAAGTGAGGCCTCAAAGTCAGGAGCCCCAAAAAGAGCTGGGTTAACTTCTAACTCCCACATGGAAAAGGACAAAATAGTAAAAGAACATAAAAAAAATAATAAATAGGAATTTGGAGACACATTGAATAATAAAGAAGATAATGGGCCCTTAGTGACATGTCACAAACTTTTTCAGCTGAATACTTCTTGCAATTATTTCTATCATCTAGAAAAATTATTACTGTCACCATAGAATGCTTTTAAGAGAAATATGACCTTGTCAAATTAAGCAAGAGACTATTAAGATAAGCTTTACATTTGCCATTCAACTCATTGTAGAGAAAGGAGAAAGAAATACTATTCTAAAAGTTCAGATGCCATAAAAACTATAGACAATGAATCATCATGATGCAGAAAAAGTTTATTTGAAAGAAACAAATTTTTTTATGTTCATCCTTAGTCATTTATTTTAAAATACTATTATTCTAAAAGTGGTTCTATCAAAATGATCATTCAAAGTATTTTCTAAAGGTAAACTCCTTATTGAATAGAGTCGAGTCATTTCTCTAGAGAAACATGCATTTTTTTAAAAGTTACTATATTTTATGTTTAATTTTTTAAAAGTTTGATGCCTGTCTGCACTGTGTGTGTTGTATTAAATGATATATTTAGCTGAGCAAAGCAGTTCAGTCTCTGATAGTCCCAGCAGGCTAGAAAGACATTATTTGGTGAAAAGTTTCCAGTTAGTCATTTTTTAAATATCCCTAGTAAGCGTCAGATTTCTTTTCCCTTCCACTAACACGCAAGAGGGGAAAAACTGGTCTTGGATGACAGACTTCAAAAAAGAAATGTCAAATGTCTAATTTAATATGTAGCTTACACATCATCAAATGTCCTATGTAGTCAAGCCATGAAGGTTGGGCAGCAGGCCTTGCTACCTATGTACCACTTTGGGAGGTGGAAATGACCAGTGAGCATTAAGAATGGGATTGTGGTGAAAATGTTGCAAATAATAAACATGGTCTATCAAACAAATCCCATATCTCTATCCCTCCCATAGAGAGAAAAGCAACCATCTCAGGGCATGTTCAGAGACTCAACCTTTTGGCCTTAAACTTTGCAAATGTAAGACATTCTAGAAATGTCTCAGAGCTCATGAACTCAGGGAAGTCCGAGGGATCCCCCTTGTGGGCCAGCCTTTAGAATCCCCAAGGAGGTTTGCAAACCAAGCTGCTTTTCAGAAAAATGCTCTCCTTTCATCATTGGCAGAAACTTGTTTCTAATGACCATATTCCTCATGAGTGGGAATTCTCATTTCAGTCAGGTTGATGATATCCATTTCTGTTTGAAATAGAAATGTGACATAACTATTAATAAGTGCAATAGTTAGATGACTGAAATTAGCTTGAACTTCAAAGTCTAATTTAAATGTAACAATTTTTATGTCCCTCCTTACTCCCTAGCAGAGTGCCTCTTGGTGATCAGTACTATTTCAATTGGTTCATTTAGCAATCATTATTTAGCCTTTGTATAAGTCCATTTAAGCCTAGTTTGAGCCTCCAGTTGTGCTTTTGCCCTGTTTTTAATAATGGAAATTGCATCCTAGCATTCTGTCCAGTGAGATCCCATTTTGGTAAGTCAACCATGACCTTGGAGTTCAGTTAATATGAAAATGGAATGTTTGGCACCTCCAGAGTCATCTGAGAGTACAATTACTGGCTTCAGTAGCCAGCCCCAGATGCTACTCCTTACTTTCTCATGATTTCACCATCGTCCCTTTTTCAGTCTAAAATTTTCATCGTTAGAGTCAGTACCCTAGAGATTTAATAGCTTTTTCATTGGAATACAGTACTATATCCTTTGAAATCATGCAGCATCACCTTATTCCCTACTCACAATCTCATTGCTGCCCACCCAATCTCCCCAAACACACACACACACACACACACATTTTATAGACTAAAACAATAAAAAGAAGAAAAACAGGACATCTGGGTTATTTCTACACTTATCACTCATATTCTAGTGGGTTGGGTGTGCAACAAACACACACATATAATCACAAATTGTGATCAATTTCATGAAAAAACAAAAAGTAGAGGTATGTAGAATGTGTAGATAAGTAGAACCTGCCACCCTCAAATACGCCTCTCTGGTGAAAG
Organism: Cervus elaphus; assembly: GCF_910594005.1. Lineage (NCBI taxonomy): Eukaryota > Metazoa > Chordata > Mammalia > Artiodactyla > Cervidae > Cervus > Cervus elaphus. The sequence continues at coordinate 22,401,879 of NC_057830.1, forward strand.
GATCATTTTGAGCTGAAGGCAATTGAGAAGAAGCAGATACAAGAAAAGCTCCCTGTACTTCCCCTACTTGCCTAAAATTAGGACATGAATTTTCAAAGGCATTGCTTTCTCCTCTCTACCAGGAAGGACAACTGGAGACAATGCTGTGTGTGTGTGTGTTAGTCATTCAGTCATGTTGGACTCTTTGTGACCCAATGGACTGTAACTGATGGCCTGTCCATGGAATTCTCCAGGCAAGAATATTGGAGTGGGCTGCCATTTCCTCCTCCAGGGGTCTTCCTGACTCAGGGATCAAACCTGGGTCTCCTGCACTGCAGGCAGATTCTTTACCCTCTGAGCCACCAGGGAAGCTGGAGACAATGCTAGACCTAGATCAATTAAGAAATGCACCAGAGGAATCTGCATAGCAAACCTTGCTACTAGCTCTTATCTTCCATCAGTTTCCTCATGCATTTTATCTTTCCACAATCTGTCACCCTTAGAAACTCACTCTTTTTCCTTGTGCCTTGTCAATTCTGTACAGATCTATTCTTCAATTAAGGTATAAGCCCAAGTTCTAACCACTTCTTTGAGTTACTCAATGCTGAGTTTCACTGTGTGGCTATGCACTGCATGCTTTAATCAACAGTTCATCTTTCTCTCATTAATCTGTCTTCTCTTAGCCTAAATTTAGGGTCCCAGGCAAAGAACATAGGAGGGTAGAGCACAAAAGTTTTTTCCTCCCCTACAGAATAAATGTGGTAATGTTTATCAGTTGAGGGGAAAAGTTACCCAGTGGGGAGCATTTAAGTGCCTGGGTAACCATCTAGGAAAAAGTAAGTTGAGTTCCTATCTTATATTTATATAAGTATGCAAATAGATCCTAGATGGATCACAAATTTAATTTGTTTGTGATGAAACCATAAGAGTACTAAAAGAAAACCAGGAAATTTTTTTTTAAATCTCTTAGAATGATACAGAAGCCATAAAAGAAAATATTGACACAATATCATAAAACTTCATGCACAAGAAAAAAATGGCAATATTTCACAATCAAAGAGATAACTGTTCTAACATAAGTCAATAAAGAAAACATCAAAAACCCAATGGAAAATGGATAAAAGATATGAAGAGTTCACACAGGAAATAAATGGCTCTTGAAAATATGACAAGATTCTCAGCTTTACCATAGTAAGAATACAAATTAAAGCCTATACTAAAAATCAACTTTCACAGACAAAGATTTAAGCTTGGTAAGACTTTGTAGGTAAAGTACCTGCATTAGTGAGAATGTGTAAGTTGGTATAGCCTCTGTGGGAGCAGACTGGCCCTATCCCTGACAAAACAAAAGACACAGAGACCCTTTCATCCAGCAGTTCTACCTTCAGGAATGCATCCTCTAAATACGCTCAGAAACAGGACAGAAGACTTATATACAGCACCACTGATTGCAGCAAAGTCTTTAACATGCTGATGGGAAAGAATATCTATCATGGGACCAGTTCAACAAATTATGGTACCGCCATTAAATGAACTATCAATAGCGTTGTTGATGGTGCCCTCTCCACTCTCACCTCCCTTTTCCTCATCAGCTTTCTCCAAGTCACTCTTGTTCACACTAACTGTCCCTGTAAAGTCGCCAACAACCTCCCTGGCACCAAATCGACAGGTGATCTCCTGTCCTCACTTCCTTGACATACTTCCTTTTCTTGACTTCTTGCTTCCACACTCTTCTGACATGCTCCACCCTCTTGAGTGTTTCTGGTCAGTTTCTCGCCTTCTCCATGACTCTACCTCTAAATCATAGAAAGCCCTAGCGATCTATTCAGCCCAACTCCTTTCTGTCCTCTGTATAATCTGGACAAGTAGATGGTGCAATCTGAGAACAAATTTACTGCCCAAACATCTTCTGTCTAAAGCCACTCAGGCAGCCAGCTCCTCCCTGGCTCCTGATGAAGCCCTTGGACACACCCCACATCTGGTCAACTCACTTCCAGACAAGAAAATGTCCTCAATCACTTACAACTGACTCCATTTTCCTATTTCCAGTGATTTAAAATGTTTAGTCCCAGTGTAATAGTGAAAGCCTGGAACATCATTTGAAGTTAGAGCTCTTCTCCCTCTGTTAGCACTGCCTGGAACCCAAAACCTTCTGGTGGCCAAGGAAGGAGGTGCCTCCTATCCTCTGGCCACAGCTTCTGATTTCTTGGCTGGGATGGGGGTCTGGGGATGCATACAAAGGAGTCAGGGATCACTGAGGGACACTGTTAGCCCTGGGTCTGGGTCCTCAGGCTAGGACTGAAGGTTTCAGCAGACTCCTCTAATAGGCACTCTCATTGCTTCTTATGCAGAGTACCTCATGACAAATGCTAGACTGGATAAAGCACAAGCTGGGATCAAGATTGCCAGGAGAAATATCAATAATCTCAGATATGCAGATGACACCACCCTTATGGCAGAAAGTGAAGAAGAACTAAAGAGCCTCTTGATGAAAGTGAAAGAGGAGAGTGAAAAATTTGGCTTAAAACTCAACATTCAGAAAACTAAGAACATGGCATCTGGTCCCATCACCTCATGGCAAATAGATGGGGAAACAGCGGAAACAGTGACAGGCTTTATTTTGGGGGGCTCCAAAATCACTGCAGATAGTGACTATAGCCATGAAATTAAAAGATACTTGCTCCTTGGAAGAAAAGCTATGACCAACCTAGACAGCATATTAAAAAGCAGAGACATTACCTTGCCAACAAAGGTCCATCTACTCAAAGCTATTGTTTTTTCAGTAGTCATGTACGGATGTGAAATTTGAACCATAAAGCAGGCTGAGCACCAAAGAATTCATGCTTTTGAACTGTGGTGTTGGAGAAGTCTCTTGCCAGTCCCTTGGACTGCAAGGAGATCCAACCAGTCCATCCTAAAGGAAATCAGTCCTGAATATTCATTGGAAGGACTGATGCTGAAACTGAAACTCCAATACTTTGGTCATCTGATGCAAAGAACTGACTCATTTGAAAAGAACCCAATGCTGGGAAAGATTGAAGGTGGGAGGAGAAGGGGACGACAGAGGATGAGGTGATTGGATGGCATCACTGACTCAATGGACACGAGTTTGAGTAAACTCACAGAGAGGGTGATGGACAGGAAAGCCTGGCTTGCTGCAGTCCATGGGGTCACAAAGAGTTGGACATGTCTGAGGGTCTGAACTGAACTTGCTTCTTTGATAGCTCAGTCCTCCTCTCCCAGGAATAGTTGGTTGCCTGTGCTATGAAATAGCACACACCTGCCCCTCCTAGCATCACACCTGTGGAGTAGCTCCAGCCTATTGCTGCTGACACAGCCCCATTCTTTAGCTGAATGCTTTCTAGCATGGATTCAGAAGGCTCATGACCCATTAGGATGCCTCCTGCGCACAGCAGCTTCTATCAGCTATAGGTAGTTTCTCTCCAAACACATTCCCTCCTGCTTAAGGTCTCGACATTGCAATTCCGAGTATCCACTGGGCTGCCCGAGCTCCCTGTGACACATGCCAAAGTCTGTGTCATCTTCTCAAAGACCATCACTGTGTCTGAAGCTAGAGGAAACCATCTGGCCCCGTCCACATTAGCAGGGTAGAGACCATAAGACACAAGACTCTAGCCAGAGAAGTCCTCTCCATAATTCCCAGCATCATTCATTCATTCTGCCTTCCGGGTGAGTATTGGGAAAACAACAGCAAAGAAGGTTCCACACCCATCTGTGGTGATCCCACACCTTAGCCCTCCAGCAGTGCTTGAGCCATGCCCTGCCTGGACCTCTGCTAAACAAAGGCAGGGTCCAATTTTACTCTGTGGTTACCTCTACCTATTTCTGTCCTCAGGTATCTTATTATCTCTAGCTCCAAAGACCTCATTTGTCTTCATCTCCAGCTTCAACCTTTCCCAGGATGTTGGCACCAGGATTTTATAGACAATTACCATAAACAGTTGCTATCTCAACTCATTGTCTAAAGTTTTCTCAGACTTGTTTTCAAACAAAGCCTTGATTGTCCCTACTAAAAGCATTCCTTCTTTCTACCGTGGTCTTCCCACGGTAGAAAACAGGACCATGGTCCAGAGAGCTACCCCCACCCCACACCCAGGAGCTGTCATTGATCCTCCCATGCCACACCAAATCCATCAGAGCTCTGACCACCGTGGAGAAGCAAGACAGTCTACGTTCTCAAGAAACCTACAGAGCAGAGGAGGAGACCAGTGACTCATGGAATACTCTAGAGAAAGCAGTAGCCAGAGCATGTGCACTGTCAACAACCAGAAGGCAATTCTGTCTTTCAGAGAAGCAAAAAAGCAGGTACACTTTGTCCACAGAGAGGCCTCCATGCTAAAGGAGCTGGAGGCCAGGGGTGGTAGAAGATCTCAGGAGAAAATACAGATTGGAAATGGGATCAGAGAAGCGTGACATGATGGAAATAGAAGGAGCAGCCTTACGGAGCAATGGATCGTCTGGGAAATAGCAGACTGGGTCAGATTTGCGGAGAGCTGGGAGAAAGAAACAGATGGGTTTAAAATTCAGATCCAGGCCCAAGAAGTATTCAGAGGTGCTCTGAGGAGTGACAAACAGAAGCCTTTTAAATAGGGCTGATATTGGCCATTATCAAAAAATCTACAAACAGTAAATGCTGGAGAGCGTGTGGAGGAAAGGGAACCCTCTTGCACTTTTGGTGGGAATGTAAATTGATATAGCCACTATGGAGAACAGTATGGAGAGCTACCATAAGACCCAGAAATCCCACTACTGGGCATGTAACCAGAGAAACCACAATTCAGAAAGATACATGCACCCCAATGTTCATTGCAGCACTATTTACAACAGCGGGTACATGGAAGCAAACTAAGAGTCCATCAGCAGAGAAATGGATAAAGAAAATGTGGTACATATACAATGGAATATTAGCCATAAAATAGGAATGAAATTGGGTCATTTGTAGAAACATGGGTGGACCTTGAGACTGTCGTACAGAGTGGAATAAGTCAGAAAGAGAAAAACAAATATTGCATATTCACAAGTATATGTGGAATCTAGAAAAATGGTATAGATGATCTTATTTGAAAAACAGAAATAAAGACACAGATGTAAAGAACAAACATATGGACACCAAAGCAGGAAGGAAGGGGTGGGATAAATTGGGAGATTGGAACGGAGGTACATATACTATTGATACTATGTATAAAATAGATAACTAATGAGCACCTATTGTACAGCTTAGGTAACTCTACTCCATGCTCTGTGGTGACCTAAATGGCAAGAAAAATCCAAAAGTGGAAATATATGTATATGTGGAGCTGATTCATTTTCCTGTACAATAGAAACTAACTCGACATTGAAAACCAACTGTACGCCAAAAAAAAAAAAATTATTTAAGAAAGAAAGAAACAGGGCTGATATGATAGAAAAAAAACTGAATGGACATTAACCTAGCAGCAGACAGAGGGGACTGAGAAACAGCAGGCAGGGAGACCAGCCCAGACTTCTGCGGTGAAATGACAAGAAAAAGAGGTGCATTTGGAGAAGAAAACTCAACAGGCCTGCCTGATAGTGGTGAGTGGAGCTAAGGGTGGGGCCACAGACATCTCACTGTCACAGTTAGCATGGCCCTTCACTTCCCCCAAAGACGCTTGAAAGCGGCCCATTATCTCCATCGTGAAGCCATGAGACAGGCAGGCAAGGCATGAGAGCCAACACCCAGCAAGGATGGGGCCAGGAGACTGCCAGTCAGGGTTAGAGGGCACATGGGTGCTCAAAGTGCCAGGAGGAGGGCTTAGAGCAGATGGCTTCTTCCTAGCTTCATCCATGCAGGTGGATGGAAATATCCCAGCACCTACAATCTAAAGCATCACACAGGATTAAACACAATATTAGTCACCAAAAATAACCTCCAACTTAATTTGTCAAGAGGAATTTCACCACAACAGGCCAAAAGCACTTAAGTTTTCCAACAATAGGTATGTTGCAAGGAGAAACAGAGCCATGGATTTTGAAATCTCTGTACCACTTGAAGAATCAGTGAGATACCAAAGCGAGTTCCCCAACTGTCTCAGTTTTACAGAGTCAACCCTGCCATCGTTATCCTAACATTCCCAATGTTTGTGATTTGCCCCAGACACACGTACACAGTAGGTGTCAATAAATACTGGTTGCTGACTACTAAACAGATACAAAAACTAGTATCCTATAATTTCTCATTTAAAATAAAAGCCCAACAGAAAAGTAGAAAAGATATTCCTTAAGCACCTTGATATCTCCAAAATGAAACATAAACCCTTGAGATTGCTAAAAATGCCTGAACCAAAGAAAAAAGCTCCCTGAGACAATATTAAACCTAATATCCCTAATGGTTTAAATAACTAAAGTCTGGTCAAGATCACTGGTGGTGGTCACAGACATCTCTCGCTGAGAGTTCAGAGACTTGCTTTATTTATTCTTATGAGTACTTCCACTGAATTTTCTTTCCCCCTTTAACATTCTAACTGGTGGGTTAGAAAAAGTGCTCCCAATTCAACTGCTTCAAGATGCTGATAAGCCAATCAAAGAGAAAGGTACACCTCATAATTGCTCTTTTTGGACAGGTGCAAGTTTATAAAAAGCCAAGTTCTCAGGTAACCAGGATGAGTCCACGACCCACACGGTACTGTAGGCAAGGTGGTCCCACTTCCCTCTGAATGCCAGCCACCAAGAGGTTAAATGGGGCTGCCCAAAGGAGCGTGGACTCCACAGACCTTGGAAACCCTGCCTATATCTATCTTTAATGCCAGCTTTTTAGAGAGATTCATCTTCTGAGATCAAATACCACAGGCTCTAAAGAACCCCATGCCACTGAAACCTGCTTCCTTATAGCACAGCAGAAATATAGGGGAAGCAAGCAAACCTGACCTCAAAGTCTCTGACCCTTTGGATACACATGCCAAAAGCAAACCAGTCAATTCTAAAGGAAATCAATCCTGCATATTCATTGGAAGTACTATGGCCAAAGTTGAAACTCTAGTACTTTGGCCACCTGACATGAATAGCTAAGTCATCAGAGAAGACCCATGCTGGGAAAGATTGAAGGCTAAAGGAGAAGAGGGTGACAGAAGATGAGATGGTTGGAAGGCATCACTGATTCAGTGGACATGAACTTGGGCAAACTCCGGGAGAGAGTGAAGGACAGGGAGGCCTGGTGTGCTGCAGTCCACAGGGTCACAAAGAATCAGACTAAGCAACTGAACAACCACCAAAAGCAAAAGGGGACCTGACATTTTCCAGGCTTTGTTCTACATGTTTCAAGGAATGTGTGCATGCTCAGTCACTTCAGTCATGTCTGACTCTTTGCAACCCTATGGACCGTAGCCTGCCAGGCTCCTCTGTCCAGGGGGATTCTCCAGGCAAGAATACTGGAGCGGGTTGCCATTTCCTTCTCCAGGGGATCTTCCTGACCCAGGGATTGAACCCGCGTCTCTTTCAAGGTGTGGCCTCATTTAATCCTCACACATCCTTGGCAGATAGGGCCACTGATGCTGATTTTATAGTTGAGGAGATGAAGCAAAGTGTCTGAGATCACACAGCCAGCAAGCTCCTGAGCCTGCTTGGAATCCCAGGACTGAACCCTCAGCTCCAAGACCGGATCACATGGGAGGTCCACAGAGATGGTGCATTTTTTGAACCCGTCTCTGTCTGGACCTCAGGAGAGTCCACCCACATGTTCCTCACCAAGGTCACCAGCAACTGACTCAGAATCTTAGCATCTTCACCATCTCAGAACTACATAAGGCCTTGGAAGTCCTCAACACCATTTCTAATCCACTGGGGACCTTGAGTGGTGAGCAAGATGGGGGTGGTGAATAAAAAAACCAGGTGCCATAATATCCAAAACCTATGGAATGGGTAAACACACCATATTCTGAGTAAAACTGTGCTGGGAGTGAAAAAGAGCAGACTAGGGATCCACACAGAACATGAATGAGTGTGAACAAAGTTGTATGCATGAGGGAGGTCAGACAAAAGAGAGTTAAGTGCCACCTGACTCCACATATATAAAAATTCCAGGAAATGCACGCCAATCTATACGTGATGGTGCTCTGTGCGTGACTAGGAGACCACAGGAGGAGGAGCCTGTTCCCATACTCCCTGGGAGAAGCCTGGGTCCAACATTCCCTACCACGTCTGGTAAAGTCAGGACAGGTTTCCATCATCAAGCCTCTCTGTGGCTCTAGTTTTGGCTGTACTGCCTAAACCTGGACCAGACACCTGCTCTTCCTTCCCTCCATCCTCTGCATTCACTTTCCTTTGTAAAATGGCAGCTACAACATTGTGGGTGTCCCTTTGGCCAGACACTAGGCTGGGCTGGCCGTGCTCTCTACCGCACTGCAGACTCAGAAGCCATTTCCCAGTGAGATCTTCCCCTTTAGGATCCTGTGGGTGGATGGATGCAGGTCTTGGAGGCAGCAGCTAAAAATAGGTTTAGCCAACAGGAGGATCTCCAATGCAGCCCTATTTAACAGTCCTGAGCCTCACACAGACACGTCCTCTGTCATTATTTTCTGTATATCATGACAGTTTGACATCTTAAAGAAACTCTCTAGCTGGGGACAGACCACTCCTCTGGGATTAGCTGATTCTTTAGAGAGAGCAAAGGGCCCAGTGGAGAGACTGATGACATGCTGATGAACAAATTCAGAGCCAGGCCTCCTCTCTCAGGCCCCTGCACCTCAGAGGCAACATTCCCCTGCCTCTCTCATCACCAGACTGGGTGCCAGGCGACTGCTATAGCTCAGAGCCCACAGGAGTTATTCGAGCTAGCTGGCTAAGCTGGCCTCAACCTTTTCCCTTCTGTCCTCTGTCTCCTGCTTCCTCCTGTGCCTCCTGACATCAGGGTGGGGGGAGCTCATGCCAGCCTCACAAAAACTCAGGGGCTGTCTCAGTCTGACACCTCCTCCTCTCTGCTCCGGTGGGGGCCATCTCAGTGAGCTCCCCCTTTCAGAGCAGCCACTGGGGGTCAAAGGGGGAGTGAGGAGGAGCCCTGCGGAGCCCAAGGGTCAGAGAAGGGGAGGGGAGGAAGAGGCAGGCGACTCCCCACGCTCCCGCCTCTTTCAGGGACCTACTTCATTGGTCCCCAAACATTCTTTCTGTCACCATTTTATTAATAGAACAACAGATTCTTATATAAACAAACTCCAGAAGACGAGCAGCATGGAATATAGGAAGCCAAAGTACAAATTCCTAGAAATAAAGACCACATAGACACAATGGGTTGTTTTTCTCAAAAAGATGTTTAATATCAGGCAAGAACTACAAGGCGGTCAATCAAAAGGGTGATCGCAGCGCCCTGTGGGTAAGGAGGCGGAGACCCCCAGAGAGGTGGGGAAGTGCAGGATTAGGGGAGGGGGCAGGGCAGGAGCCTCGCTGTGGAGAACAGAACTCGGGGCTCGGGACACAGCGCCTGGCTAGACCAAGGTGGCCGGGGCACTCCGAGGGTGTGAAGGTCCCCCTCCGCAAGTCCTCAGAAAGTGCCTTTCAGAGAGGCAGTACATCTGGAAAGCAAGAGAGAAAATCTGGTTTGATTCTTCCTCATGTACAAATGGTGTTAATCTCACCCCTTCCTATGGGAGGCACCCATCATGTGGGTGTTTATTTAAACAAGCGACATTTCCCTTCTCTGATCATTCAACAAACTCTGTGCATCACAGGCTGTTCTACTTGGAGAGAGTTCCCTTCTTAGCCCTCTTGTCTGACTTTCTGTCTGTATTTGCCTGTTTCTATGTAGTGTGAAAACAAGTCCCTCCGATTGATTTTGCAGAAAAGAAAGGGAGAGGGAAGGAGATGGGGCTTGAGGGAAACATTAGGAACCAATGAATAAACTTTCGAAAAAATATGCTTGGGCAGCTGCCTGTGTGTGGAGGTAATTCTCAATTTAAGGGGCAGAGCAAGAGGGGGACAGGGGCCTGGGGCCCAGAGGGTGGATCTTCAGGCTCCCTGCAAACAAGGACTATAAGCTGTAGGAGAGGGGCTTACACGAACACAAACACACACACACACACACACACATACAAACACACACACACAAACACACACACACACACATATGCTCATTCCATGGGGAGCCAGCACCCCAAGAGTAAGGAAACTGGCCTCTGCTGTGTGTCTTCACACCCCTCATCTCCCTGAGATACCACCCCTGAGATGTAGCCACCATCTTTCCCATTTGGGAAAAATGAACTAAGATACAATGAATTCTCTGGGAGCTTAGCTGGTAAATAATCCACCTGCAAAGCAGGAGACCCCAGTTCGATCCCTGGGTCTGGAAGACCCACTGGAGAAGGGATAGGCTACCCACTCCAGTTTTCTTGGGCTTCCCTGTGGCTCAGATGGTAAAGAATCTGAATGCTATTCAGGAGACCTGGGTTCGATCCCTAGGTTGGGAAGATGCCCTGGAGAAGGGAATAGCTACCCACTCCAGTATTCCTGCCTGGAGAATTCCATGGACAGAGGAGCCTGGCAGGCTACAGTCCATGGGGTCTCAAAGAGTCAGACACGACTGAGTGACATTCATTTTCAGTTTCAAAATGAATTCAGTTCAGAGAAGGTACTTAATTCTTCCCAGAATCACATTATATTAGAAGGGTCAAAATCTGAATTAGATTATTGGGGCTCCACAGCCCTGAGTCTCCTTAGAGGCGATGGTGGGGAGGCCCTGGCCACCTTAACTCATCCGATACACTCAGTGACCCAGGGACTGCCTGCCATCAGCCGCTGTGAGCAAGGAAGCAGGCACATCCACGGTCACACGGGAAGAAGGGACCCCAGCCTCGGGTGTGAGATCCTGCCCCGTCGCCACAGCCCACAGTGACCAGAGGCAACACCACTGGCTATGTAGCACTGCTGGGTGATGCTGGGCATGGCCCCAGAGTTCCAAGCTTTCATCTCTTGCGAGGATGCTCAGCATTACAGAGTTGATCTCTGCACTTCAAAAGCTACTCAAGCACATCATCGGGTCCACACACAATCCCAGGAACACACACAATGGGTGGGCACTCAGCATTGATGAGCCAGGTCAGGTAAGAAGAGAACCTTTAGACCCAGCATCTCACTTAGATCACAAGAGGCAGTGGGGCAGACATTCAAATCCCTGTTCATTTCGCTCTCCTCTTGGGGTGTGGGGAGACCAAGCAGGTCATCTGAGACCACAAGGCCAGCACTGGCCCTGGAGTGGGCCTGGGCCAGCGCTTCCCTCTTGAGGGTTGAGCGTGTGCAGAATAACCAGACCCAGTGGGCAGTGGGGACGGACCCAGAGAAGAGCCTGCATGGGATGGGTTCAGAGCTGATACAAGAAGGGAGGCCAAATGCGTGGAGTGTGGAGGAGGAAGGACCACATCCAACCTCACACCGCGTGACAGGACAAAGGCCTCGGAGAAAGGAAAGACCACGGGCCTTCAAGTGCAGGGTCAGAGCGGGGAAGTCCTTGGCCACTGGGCACAGGCTGACCCTCCAGGGATTTTGGTGGGCTCTCTATTGAGAAGGGTGCCAAGTGCTATGCAGGAAAGGGGGGGACAAGCAAAGATGTAGAAATGGAGAGAAGGGCGGGTGGGCCCAAGTGGACCAGGAGGAGCCTGGAAGGCAGCTACTGAGCACAGAGGGATGGTCTGGAGCAAGACCTCGGACAGGAACCAAAGAAACAGGCAAGTAACCCACAAGGTTGGTGTTAGGAACATCATGGGACAAATGATGTTGTTGAAGAGACGTAAGGAAAAACTATTGGGAAGTAAGATGAAGGTCTGGTAATGTAGAGACAAACAAGAAAGACTCTTTTCCTTCTGATAGCAGTGAGCACATAGAAAGGGTGATGGTGGATGGAGTGAAGGATGGGGAGCCCCACGCACACGGATGACAAGACAGGATGGAGTGTAACATGTGGGGCAGTGCCTGCATGAAGACAAGCATAAAATGTCATCACAGGACATAACGAGGTCTGAATGAATGTCCCCAGATACAAAGACATAATAGTATTAAATGCAAATTCTCTCCAGTGCAATAAATTAATTTGATTATAATTGTAATCCTAATGAGATCTTTTTGCACTCAACAGTATGATGTTAGAATGCATAAGAAAGTTCAAAACTTGAGGAAAAAAAGGCTTTAAACAATAAGAAAGACTAATGAGGGGCAATGCCCCCTACAAGATCAGAAACATGGCTATGCCACCACCAAGATCAGGAACTGTAGGTTATTGGTACACAGAAGACAAATCCGTAAGTGGATTGATATAGGACGCAGAAACAGAGCCAAAGGTATAAGGGACTTTAGTAGATGATAAAGTGGAATTTGGGCTTCCCTGGTGGTTCAGTGGTAAAGAATCTGCCTGCCAGTGCAGGAGATGTGGGTTTGATCCCTGGGTCAGGAAGATCCCCTGGAGAACGGAATGGCAACCCACTCCAGTATTTTTGCCTGGAGAATCCCATGGACAGAGGAACCTGGCAGGTTACTGTCTATGGTGTTGCAAAGAGCTGGACACAGTTCAGTTCAATTCAGTCGATCATTTGTGTCCAACTCTTTGTGACCCCATGGACCACAGCACGCCAGGCCTCCCTGTCCATCACCAGCTCCCGGAGTTTACTCAAACTAATGTCCATCGAGTCAGTGATGCCATCCAACCATCTCATCCTCTGTCGTCCCCTTCTCCTCTTGCCTTCAATCTTTCCCAGCATCATGGTCTTTTCAAATGAGCCAACCCTTCGCATCAGGTGGCCAAAGTACTGGCATTTCAGCTTCAACATCAGTCCTTCCAATGAACACTCAGGACTGATCTCCTTTAGGATGGACTGGTTGGATCTCCTTGCAGTCCAAGGGACTCTCAAGAGTCTTCTCCAACACCACAGTTCAAAAGAGTTGGACACAACTGAGCGACTAAGCTCACACACACAAGGTGGAAATCAACTCAACTGGAGATGCTGTTTGGGCACTTGTACCTTATGAGAGGTGAAATAAAAAATCCAGATGCAAAAAATAAAGGAAAATATTAATAATCATTAGTGTGATCTTACAGTGAGGGAAATATTGTGCTGCAAAATACAATTGTGTGTGCAAAAATTTCCCCCAAATTGACAAGAAAATGAAAAAGAACCCAACAGAAAAATAGGCAGGTGACGTAAAAGTGATTCATCAAAAAGGAAAGGAAACCAGTTGGCAAATATGTGTGAGAAGGTGCCACCTTTCTGGGACACAAAAACCTCAAAGGAAGACAACAGCACCATTGTTTTGACCATAAAACTGGTAAAATTAACATTAAGACTCGGTGCTCAAATGTGTTAAAAAAAATGTGGGTGGGGGGGTCTGTACTTATAAATTGCTCAAAATGGTGTGAACTTGCGAGGCGACCCTGCAACAGCCCCATGTCGAGGTATCCTATGAAAACCCAAGCTCCAGCACCAAGGACAGAGTTCTCTGTGACCTTGTAGGGTGGCTTTGTCCAGAAAACAACAGAAATGGGAGGAGCTAACTAAATTGGCACGTAGCCATAATGACTTGCAGCCATTAAAAAAGGAAGGAGTCAGACCCAAATCTACTAACTTGTTCATGGAGAAGGCAAACTGTAGAAATCAGTGTGGTATCAATTTGCTTTTAACAAAAAGAGTGGGGAGTTACTATGTGTGTGTGTATGTGTGCTATATATATATGTGGTGTGTGATGTGTGGTGCATGCATGTGTGTGCAGTGTGTGAATGCAAAAAAAAGAAAATGTGATTACCTGTTACCTCACCTCAAATAGCTATGATTGGAGCAGAAAAACTTTACCTTTTCTTTCTGTACTTCTATACTGTTTAACTCAGTATAATAAGCACCTACTGTATTAATGAAATTTTTAAAGAAAAATGTGTTTAATAGAATAAGAAATCAGTCTATGTGGTCACATACATCAGTAATTCTTCTTTTTTTATTGCTAAGTGGTATTTATAGCAGGTACATACCAGAATTTGTTTATTTATTTACTGGCTGATCAATGGGTTGGGCTGTTTCTAGCTTGGGTCTATTATGAATTATAATGCTGTGAACATCCACCTACTGTGCACATATGTTTTGCTGGCTTATCTGGTAAATTTATATCAATTTTATTTTAAAAACTGTCCAAGAACTTCCTTAGGAGTCCATGGCTAAGATTCCACACTCCCAATGCAGGGGGCCTCTGGTCAGGTTTGATCCCTGGTCGGGAAATTAGATCCCACATGCTGCAACTAAAGATATTGCGTGCTGCAACTAAGACTTGGTACAGCCAAATAAATAAATAAACACATTTAAATAACTTTTTAGAAAAAAAAACTGTTCAGCTACTTTCCAAAATGTTGTGCCATTCTGCATCCTTAAGAGCAAAGACACATAATCACATTGCATTGTGGGCAATGAAAGAAGGCAGACACAGAAAACCTCATTTGGCATGACTCCATCCATGTGAAATTCTAGAACAGGCAACATTATAGGACCAGAAAGTACTGTAGTTGCCTGCAGCAGACTTGGGGATGGCTATCAACTCCAAAAAGCATAGGGAATTTGGAAGAGGGGACAAAAATGTTCTGTATCTTGTTTGTGGCAGTAATTAAATGATTGTATACAATTGCCAACACTCCTCAAACTGTACACTTAAAACAGGTGGATTTTATCTGTGTAAGTCGGACCTCAATGAACCGAGGGGAACATTTATAGCAACAAAAATTTGTAATGAAATAAGAAACATGGCCTACACTTGGTGTACACTAAGGTACACATCCAAGAGAAATGCATGCATACACTCCCTGGAAGAGATGCACAAAACCACGCAGAGCAGCCTGTGGTATCACAGTCCCGGGGTACCATTCATCAGCAGAGAAGAACAGACAACAGCATGAATGAAAGTTGAAGAGGAAATGATGAGGGAAAGGAAAAAGACTGGCACAAGGACAGGGTATATCCTTCCATTTATGAGAAGTTCAAGAACAGGGTGGGGGTTTACTGGCTTGGGAAGCCACAGAGAGAGTTCTGGGGTCTGGGAATGTTCTAAGTCTTGATCTGGGTGTCAGCTGTTCAATGTATGCATGTGTAAAATTCCAGTGAGTTATACACTGAATATTTGGACACTCTACTGGAGGTATGTTATATTAATACTTCAAGGAATTCATTGCTAAACACCAACAAAAATGAAAATTCAAACAAGTCAGCAGGACTGGAATGTATTTTGCTACATTAGAACCCACTGTCATTAGGACCCACTATAGCTTTTGAAGCTAGAGAAAAAAGTGATGAAAATTTTGGAACACGGATGTGATCTTTTTAAAGGAGAAACTGGAGGAGGAAGTGTTGCTGGGCAAATATTTAGGGGTCAAACGTGAAAGTGAGTCTCTGTGGTTAAAGAATCCTGGGGAGAGCTGAGGTGGGATGAAAGGAAAGTGAGAACATAAGAGTCATTTTCAAGAAGAGCACACACAGGCTGAAGACACTGATTCTGAGTCTGGTGACAGGGTAATGTCATTATGAAGGTAGGAAGATTGGAAAATTAATAACAATATCCACAACTAATACTTATGGGAATGTTTGTTCAGTGGCTGGCCCTGTTCTATTGATTTTGAGCATATTAATATTTTAATATTATGATTCCCATTCTATAGGTGAGAACCTAAGACCAGAGAGGTTAAGGGGCCTATCTGAGGTCACACAACTGGGAGGTGGCAGTGGGTAATGGATCTAGTTTGCATCATAAGCCCTGGATGTGGGAAGAAATTTGACAAGTTCAGACTGGGGCACCTGGCATTAAGAGTCACAAAAAACATCCATTACCTATGAAGGGATCAAAGGTGAACTCACATGCGAAAGGACTTTGAGATAAAAAAGCAAAACACTGTAAATAATCATTTCTGTTAAAGCCACAGTGATGTTAATGTATGGCGGAGGGCAACACAAATTGTAAAGCAATTATCCTCCAATAAAAAAAGAAATAAAGAAGTTACAATGAGATGCCAAGCCATACCTATCAAGATGACTATTATTAAAATAAAAAATTTTAAGTAAACTGAAAATAGTTAAGTGTTGGCAAAGATGTGGAGAAACTGGAACACTTATTCATTGCTGGTAAGAAAGTAAAATGGTGCTGCTGCTGTGGGAATTGGTATGAAAGTTCCTCAAAAAATTAAACATAGACTGACCACGAAAGTGTTGTGAAAATGTTAATCGCTCAATCATGTCTGACTCTTTGCGACCCCATGGACTCTAGCCCATCAGGCTTCTCTGTCCATTGGATTTTCCAGGCAAGAATGCTGGAGTGGGCTGCCATTTCCTTCTCCAGGGGATTTTCCTGGGTCTCCTACATTGCAGGAAGATTCTTTACCATCTGAGCCACCAAGGAAGCCTAAAACTGACCATATGATACAGCAATTCCATTTTTGGGTATATATACAAAAAATTTTATATATATATATATACACACAAATTATATATAATTTGTACATTATATATATGTACATTTTATATATGTGTGTACATATAGATGCACACTATATATATAATTTGTACATTATATACATGTATAAATTATATATAATTTATATATATAAATTATATATATATATGGGTGTATATACATATATATACAGGTGTACAAATACATGTATATATATATATATATATATCATATGTAGGGATCCACATATTTGTACAACCATATTCATAGCAGCATTATTCATAATAGCCAAAAGGTGGTAACGACTCAAGTATCACCAATGTGAAATATATTTAAGTGGAATACTACTTGGCCTTTAAAAAGCAGGAATTTGACACATGCTACAACATGGATGAACTTGGAGGGCATTCTGCTAAGTGAAATCAGCCAGTTATAAAAAGACAAACACTGCATGATGTATCTTTTATGGAGGAGAAGTAAAACTCACAGAGACAGAAAGTAGGATGGAAGTTGCCAGGGGCTAAGGGTGTTCAAGCTGGTTTTAGAAAAGGCAGAGGAACCAGAGATCAAATTGCCAACATCCACTGGATCATCAAAAAAGCAAGAGAGTTCCAGAAAAAAACATCTATTTCTGCTTTATTGACTATGCCAAAGCCTTTGACTGTGTGGATCACAATAAACTGGAAAATTCTGAAAGAGATGGGAATACCAGACCACCTGACCTGCCTCTTGAGAAACCTATATGCAGGTCAGGAAGCAACAGTTAGAACTGGACATGGAACAACAGACTGGTTCCAAATAGGAAAATAGGAAAAGGAGTACGTCAAGGCTGTATATTGTCACTGTGCTTATTTCACTTATATGCAGAGTACATCATGAAATATGCTGGGCTGGAAGAAGCACAAGCTGGAATCAAGATTGCTGGGAGAAATATCAATAACCTCAGATATGCAGATGACACCACCCTTATGGCACAAAGCGAAGAGGAACTAAAGAGCCTCTTGATGAAAGTGAAAGAGGAGAGTGAAAAAGTTGGCTTAAAGCTCAACATTCAGAAAACTAAGATCATGGCATCTGGTCCCATCACTTCATGGCAAATAGATGTGGAAACAGTGGAAACAGTGTCAGACTTTATTTTTCTGGGCTCCAAAATCACTGCAGATGGTGACTGCAGCCATGAAATTAAAAGACGCTTGCTCCTTGGAAGGAAAGTTATGACCAACCTAGATAGCATATTAAAAAGCAGAGACATTACTTTGCCAACAAAGGTCCATCTAGTCAAGGCTATGGTTTTTCCAGTGGTCATGTATGGACGTGAGAGTTGGACTGTGAAGAAAGCTGAGCGCTGAAGAATTGATGCTTTTGAACTATGGTGTTGGAGAAGACTCGAGAGTCCCTTGGACTGTGAGGAGATCCAACCAGTCCATCCTAAAGGAGATCAGTCCTGGGTGTTCATTGGATGGACTGACGCTGAAGCTGAAACTCCAATACTTTGGCCACCTGATACGAAGAGCTGACTAATTGGAAAAGATCCTGATGCTGGGAGGGATTGGGGGCAGGAGGAGGAGGTGACAACAGAGGATGAGATGGCTGGATGATATCACCGACTCGATGGACATAAATTTGGGTAAACTCCGGGAGTTGGTGATGGACAGGGAGGCCTGGCGTGCTACAATTCATGGGGTCGCAAACAGTAGGACACGACTGAGCAACTGAACTAAACTGAAAGGGAGTAAGGAATGGGAAGTGATTATTTAATGGGAACAGAATTCCATTTGGGAAGATAGAATCATCCTACAGATGGATGGTGGTGATGGCTACACTACAGGGTGAGAATACTTAATATCACTTAATCAGTTAAAAATGGCTAATGGTTAAAATGGGGAATTTTATGTTTAATAAAAATAAAAATAAAATACAGTCACTGCTGTCAGAGCCAGACACCAAGGGCTGTATGTACCCCCATGAGGGCCATGGCAGCAGCCTGGCATAAAAGTGTAGTGTGTCTCACACCTACATGCTAAGCCACTGGGTCACAGGTCACTGACAGATATTCATCAATTTTAACCTTGTCCTTCACTGGGGGTATAATTAAACCTTCAGCATTTCCTGTCAAATACATCACCATTCTTCAATATATTTTTATGCCCATAATGATAGAATTCCTGCCTGAGGCTATAAATAATTGATCTAAGTAAGGCCTTTTCAAACTTAAATGATAATATGCTTCTCGTGGGACATCCTTCGGCACAGCCTGTGCTCTGAAGCTATTAAAAGGCTTTGTGGGCGTCTGGCCACATGTCAGAAAGCACTGCCTCAGATACAAACAAACCACAGCTAAAAAATAATAAATAACATATATTTAGGCACATACATTTCAAAGGATCAAGGTCTACTCTACTACACACACTAATGTTGAATATGGATGGATAAGAGAGTCATAGTCATATGAAAACAAGAATTCTGTCAAACACATAAAATGATACCGGCTAGTAAATGGGCATGAAATGATTCTTGATCCCCCGAGAACCAGGACATCAGTATTTGCTTGTGTCCTGGTTTCAAGAAGCTGGATGGAGACTGTGTGGCAGACCTGATCCCATCCACCCCTAGTGAGGTTTGCACTCAGACTCACCTCCCACCAGGTATGAAGGGCTGAGTTAATTTCCAACTAGACTAAGTGAACAGACTGGAGGGAGTGAGCTGGAGATAATATATGTACATACCATAAAATTAAATTAATAATCTGAACCTGATGTTACTTAATGTTATATTGGACAAAAAATGAAGGGCACAAAACTTTGCATAGTGTGATTGAACAAATGTGAAAGATTAAGGGAAAACTTCCCCTTCTTTTTTGGGGTGCATTTCTTTGTTTTCTAAAATTTTTCTGGTGGGCATGTATATGTGACTTTTATGATGAAATCTAATTTAGTTTTAAGGTAGGCAGGTGGCGCTAGTGGTAAAGAATCCGCCTGCCAATGCAGGAGACTTAAGAGATGTGAGTTCAATACCTGGGTCAGAAAGATTCCCTGGAGCAGGGCACAGCAACCCACTCCAGTATTCTTGCCTGGAGAATCCCGTGGACAGAGGAGACTAAGGGCTACAGTCCATAGGGTCGCACAGAGTCGGACACAACTGAAGCTACTTAGCATGCATGCAGGTTAGTGCAAAGCAGCAGTTTTAATCCAGGGGACATTGGGCAGAGTCTGAAGACTTTGGATGTTGCAAGAGGGGCTGTCTAGTAGGTAGAGCTCAGAGGGGCTTTTAAATGTCCTAAAATGCACACAACAGTCCCCCCAACAAAGCATGATCTGACTCCCAAAGTAAAGGATGCCAAGGCTGAGAAACCCTGGGGTGGAGTCTAGTTTTTGTTTCCCATAAGGGACCACAGTGCCCCGGACTCTACTCCCCAGGCCACCAGCAGTACCATCTGTGCTTGTGTGTGTATGTGTGTGTTCTCCCAGGAGGAGTTCATGGATGCCCCTTTTACAGGAGAGAAAGATGTCCAAGGAAGGTAGACTCAGTATGAAAGTCACGGAAGGGGCCGCCCCCACCCTCCCGGTGCACACTCAGGGGTCACTCAGTGGGCAGGCGGCAACACCTTCATCTTCACCGTCACCTGGCTGTCCTGCGGGTCCCTGCGGGTCAAGAGGGAACAAGGGTGAGGACAACCGGGGCCTGTGATGCTCACAGGCAGCAGGCAGAGTTTGCTAGTGCTTCAGATGCTCCTTGAAGGGTCTGAAAACCAGACGCCCAGGATCTGCCTGCCAGCTGCCTTCCCCAGGGTGAGGGGTCTTGGGCTCTGGACAGAGTGGAGTGGACAAGGAGTTCAGCAGCCACCTATGTGAGGCTGGTCCTGCGAAACTCGGGGCCTGAGGAAGTGAAGATTGCTTTGCTGAAACAAAAGACAACATGACAAGGAGTGACCAGGGCCCAGGAAGAGAGTGGAGGAAATTCCATTAGGCAGCAGGAACCAGCCACCCCAGCCCTGCAGGGGGAGCCCTCTAGGGCAGGTGCCCCCTGACCAGGCGACAAGCGGAGTTAGAAGTTCCACCAGAGGGGGAGCTGTAGAGACCCTGGATGCTGAGCGGAACGCACCGGAGTAAGGATGCCAGCCAGGCCAGGTTCCAGCAAGCAGTATGAGGAGCTCATTTGCTTAAAAGAACAACCAACCACAGACCCTGTCGTGTCCCCCAGAGAAGATCAGACTCACCGCTCAACAATATGTCTACCTCTGATAGATATTTTAGGTATTAAAGTGCATTAAACTAAATTACAGGAAATAGCAGATTAGCTAATTGAATTCACTTTTCAGTGCTTAAAGGCTTTACTTCAAAAGGAGCTATAAGCTGCTAATCTGGAAATTATCCAACAACTCTTCATTTTTCCAGGTCATAAGTAGAAAATGAAAATGTGAAGAGAAAGGACAGTATCCCCCAATATTATATTCAAACAAAGGAAGCCTGGTCTTCTAAAAATAAGTGACTTCCACTCTGCTCAGCAGATATAGCTGTACTCATTTTCACAGAAAAGGTTCTGGGGTCAAAAGAAGGGAAAAAATTTAAATCAGTCTTTCTACTCAGAGTTTGTCTTATTAATCACATCTTCAGCTGGGCTGCCACTATCTGCAACTTGCTTTTTTCCCTAATGCTTCATTTTTAGTTATTTCCCATGAAATAACTTCATGAAAACAAGATTTCAACAGACATTGATTGGGCACCTACTATGTGCTGGCTCAGGGCCTAAGCTCAAACCCAACTTTCAAGATAACTTGGCTCAACCCAGACTGCATTCAGACATTTTAGACTTTGTTCTTTTTGCATAATAACAAGTACTGAGAGTTCTTAATAATGACATATGTTTATGATTCTAAGGGAGGAAAGATGAACATACCTTTCATATACAGTCTGAACACTACTGTATCAACAAGGTATAAGAAAAGCAAACCATCATAGTTGTATCAAACTAATTCATCAAAGTTGATGTCACCGATATGGAAAAAGTTACATCATGTATCTCCTAAGGTCATGCACTGAGAAGGAAACAATAATTTCTATTGTTCACTGCCAAATATAACCCAAAATGAATCATGGGAAAGCAACAGGAAAATTAAAAGTGTGGTAAATTCTACAAAATAACTAGCATGTACTCTTAATAAATGTCGGTGTCAAGAAAGACAAAGAAAGGCTAGGTAACTGTTCCAAATTAAAGGAGTCCAAAGAAACATGATGACTAAATATAGTGTGAGATCCTGGATGGAATCCTAGACTGGGCAAAAACAACTGTGGAAGACATTACTGGGACAATTGATGAAATGTGGAGATGGGCTGTAGATTAGGTAATAGTGTTTTATCACTGTTACAGTTCCAGATTTGATCACTGTACTCCAGATATGTAAGGAAATGTCATCGTTCTGAGGAAAGACACTCTTATGTAGCTTTGAATGGTTCAGAAAAAAAAAAATTAGAGATTGGCAGGGCTCTTTTGTCCTATTCTTGCACCTTTTCTACTTAAAATCACAAACAAAAATGCTTTATAATGCACAGAAAAGATGAAGGAAATGTTATCTTCAGTCAAATTGAAGATGAACCCAACTGCAAAAGAGATCGTGTGGTATGTCCCAGAAATAAAAAATGCTCATTGTATGTCCCACAACTAAAGAAAAAACTATGACACAATACTTCATCCCTTAGAATTTTTCTTTTATACTTTCAGAGAACTCTTTTAGACTTATTGATGCATAGAGTTTTATTTATATATATCACTCCTATATATGCACAAAGAAATAGGTAAGTGAAATAAATGGACTAAAATATTCCTGCAACCTCTTGGCATTGTGGTTTCAATACTTCTGAATCACGTTATGATTCAGTTGTTGGTATCTGTGCATTTCTATGCAACATCATCCTCTGAGCCATCCAGAATGTAGGTGAGACAGCAGTTTTTAAATGAATGCTCTGTTACTATTTTGGTATTTTCTTCCAAGCCACTGAGGCCTATTATGCAAGAGTTAATGCTTAGCCTTTCCAAAAGGTCTTGAGGGAAGGATTTTGACCCATTTTGAAGACTCACATTCCCTTGAATGGTTGGTGAACTGACCATTGAGGGTAAAAGTTGTCTAATTGAGCTGACATGAACAATCAGCAGATGTTCACATGCTCAGCAAGGACAGCAAGGGCAAAGAAGAAGCCCCTGCAAGATGGTAGGAGGGGCGAATTTGCATTTAGAATGAAATCTCATTCCCACCAGAGATGCTCAGAGGGCTCAAACAAACCTTGTGTGCACCAGGACCAGGAGAAAGGAGCAGTGACTCCATAAGACACTGACCCAGACTTGCCTGGGAGTGTCCAGGAGTCTCCAGCGGAGGCATGGGTCGGTGGTGGCCTGATGCAACATTGGGGTCACTGAGTGTAGCAGTGCGTGCATGGGACCTTTTGAAGGAGGTCACCATTAATTTCATCACCTCCACTGAGTTTGGCCCCAGGTAAATAATGGGGAGTGAACACAGCTCCACCCATTAACGGAAAACTGGGTTAAAGATTTACTGAGCATGGTCCCATCCATCAGAACAAGACCCAGTTTCCCCCTCAGTCAGTCTCTCTCATCAAGAAGCTTCTATAAGCCTTTTTTATCCTTCTCCATCAGAGGGCAGACAGACTGAAAACCACAATCATAGAAAACTAACCAAACTGATCACTGGGACCACAGCCTTGTCTAAATCAATGAAACTATGAGCCATGCCATGTAGGGCCACACAAGACCGACGGGTCATGGTGGAAAGTTCTGACAAAATGTGACCCACTGGAGACGGGAATGGCAAACCACTTCAGTATTCTTACCTTGAGAACCTCATGAACAGTATGAAAAGGCAAAAAGATAAGACACTGAAAGATGAACTCCACAGGTTGGTAGCTGCCCAATATGCTACTGGAGATCAATGGAGAAATAGCTCCAGAAAGAATGAAAAGACAGAGCCAAAGCAAAAACAACACCCAGTTGTGGATGGGACTGGTGATAGGAGCAAAGTCCGATGCTGTAAGAGCAATACTGCATAGGAACCTGGAATGTTCGGTGCATGAATCAAGGCAAATGGGAAGTGGTCAGACAGGACTGCAAGAGTGAATATCAACATTTTAGGAATCAGTGAACTAAAATGGACTGGAATGAATGAATTTAACTTAGATGACCATTATATCTACTACTGTGGGCAAGAATCCCTTAGAAAAAATGGAGTAGCCATCATAGTCAACAAGAGTCTGAGATGCAGTACTTGAATGCAGTCTCAAAAACGACAGAATGATCACTGTTGGTTTCCAAGGCAAACCATTCAATACCAAAGTAATCCAAGTCTATGCCCCAATCAGTAATGTTGAAGAAGCTGAAGTTGAATGGTTCTATGAAGACCTACAAGACCTTCTAAAAATAACACCCAAAAAATGTTCTTTTCATTATAGGGGACTGGAATGCAAAAGTAGGAAGTCAAGACATACCTGGAGTAACAGGCAAATTTGGCCTTGAAGTAAAGAATGAAGCAGGGCAAAGGCTAATTGAGTTGTGCCAAGAGAATGCACTGGTCATAGCAAACACCCTCTTCCAACACACAAGGGAAGACTCCACACATGGACATCACCAGATGGTCAACACCGAAATCAGATTGATTATAACTTTGCAGCCAAAGATGGAGAAACTCTATACAGTCAGCAAAAACAAGACTGGGAGCTGACTGTGGCTCAGATAATGAACTCCTTATTGCCAAATTCAGACTTAAATTGAAGAAAGTAGGGAAAACCACTAGATCATTCAGGTATGACCTAAATTAAATCCCTTATGATTATGCAGTGGAAGTGACAAATAGATTCAAGAAATTAGATCTGATAGACAGAGTGCCTGAAGAACTATGGACAGAGGTTTGTGACATTGTACAGGAAACAGGGATCAAGACCATCCCCAAGAAAAAGAAATGCAAAAAAGCAAAATGGCTGCCTGAGGAGGCCCTACAAATAGCTGTGAAAAGAAGAGACGTGAAAGGCAAAGCAGAAAAGGAAAGCTATACCCATCTGAATGCAGAGTTCCAAAGAATAGCACTGAGAGATAAAAAAGCCTTCCTCAGTGATCAGTGCAAAGAAATAGAGGAAAGTAATAGAATGGGAAAGACTAGAGATCTCTTCAAGAAAATTAGAGATACCAAGGGAACATTTTATGCAAAGATGGGCACAATAAAGGACAGAAATGGTACGGACCTAACAGAAGCAGAAAATATTAAGAGGTGGCAAGAATACACAGAAGAACTATACAAAAAAGATATTCATGACCCAAATAACCACAATGGTGTATCACTCACCTAGAGCCAGACATCCTGGAATGTGAAGTCAAATGAACCTTAGGAAGCATCACTACGAACAAAGCTAGTGGAGGTGATGGAATTCCAGTTGAGCTATTTCAAATCCTAAAAGATGATGCTGTGAAGGTGCTGCACTCAATATGCCATACAATTGGAAAACTCAGCAGTGGCCACACAACTGGAAAAGGTCAGTTTTCATTCCAATCCCAAAGAAAGGCAATCCCAAAGAATGTTCTATCTACCGCACAACTGCACTCATCTCACACGCTAGTAATACTCAAAATTCTCCAAGCCAGGCTTCAACAATATGTGAACCATGAACTTCCAGATGTTCAAGCTGGATTTAGAAAAGGCAGAGGAACCAGAGATCAAATTGTCAACATTTGCTAGATCGTAAAGCAAGAGGGTTCCAGAAAAACATCTATTTCTGCTTCATTGACTATGCCAAAGCCTTTGTGTGGATCACAACAAACTTTGGAAAATTCTTCAAGAGATGGGAATACCAGACCACCTGAGCTGCTTCCTGAAAAATCTGTATGCAGGTCAGGAGGCAACAATTAGAACTGGACATGGAACAACTGACTGGTTCCAAATAGCAAAAGGAGTACATCAAGGCTGTACATTGTCACTCTGTTTATTTAACTTATATGCAGAGTACATGATGATAAATGCTAGACTGGATGAAGCACAAGCTGGAATCAAGATTGCCAGGAGAAATATCAATAATTTCAGATATGCAGATGACACTACCCTTATGGCAGAATGTGAAAAAGAACTAAAGAGCCTCTTGATGAAAGTGAAAGAGAAGAGTGAAAAAGTTGGCTTAAAACTCAACATTCAGAAAACTAAGATCATGGCATCTGGTCCCATCACTTCATGGCAAATAGATGGGGAAACAGTGGAAACAGTGACATATTTTATTTTTCTGGGCTCCAGAATTACTGCAGATGATGACTGCAGCCACGAAATTAAAATTCACTCCTTGGAAGAAAAATTATGACCAACCTAGATAGCATATTAAAAAGCAGAGACATTACTTTGCCAAGAAAGGTCCATCTAGTCAAGGCTATGGTTTTTCCAGTAGTCATGTATGGATGTGAGAGTTGGACTATAAGGAAAGCTAAGTGCTGAAGAATTGATGCTTTTGAACTATGGTGTTGGAGAAGACTCTTGAGAGTCCCTTGGACAGCAAGGAGATCCAACCAGTCCATCCTAAAGGAAATCAGTCCCAAATATTCATTGGAAGGACTGATGCTGAAGCTGAAACTCCAATATTTTGGCCAACTGATGCGAAGAACAGACTCATTAGAAAAGACCCTGATGCTGGGAAAGATTGAAGGTGGGAGGCGAAGGGAACGACAGAGGATGAGATGGTTGGATGGCATCACCTACTCAATGGACATGAATTTGAGTAAACTCCTGGAGTTGCTGATGGACAGGGAGGCTTCTCATGCTGCGGTCCGTGGGATTGCAAAGAGTCGGACACAACTGAGCGACTTAACTGAACTGATACAACTTCAGTCCACTGAACTGAAAGAGGTTAAGATATGACTCAGTATAAATGTGTCCAGATTTCAGAGATGTTAATATGTGAAAAGAGTGCATCTGAGAGTTGAAATGTGGTGTTTTAAAATATTTAACGGTGTTGGTTATGGGTAGGAGGTTATACTGCTTCTATGCACTCCAATGTTGTACCAATAGACATACATTAATTTTTGGTATTATTTTTATACTCAGAAAAAAAGGATACATTTTGATCCACAGAATAGAGTTATTTCATGAAAATCTTCTGCCTGATTATTATTGGTGCATTCCCTTTGTCTCCCAAGGCACAAAATTCCCTACCTATTAGTTCAGGTTTAAGAAACCTCTCTGATGTAAAAAGCATTAAATGACTCAATAATTATTAACCAAAGATTGTGAAGTAAGGAAAAGCCAGTCTCCAATGATGCCATGAAGGGTCTTAGAAGCTTAAAGGGTTCCCTTCCCTAGGGAAGAGAAAGAATCCCAATGCATTGACTCTAAGAAGCACATTTTTTCATATTTTAATGTTTCCCAAACTTCTGTGGCCAGGCAGCATTTATGATGTAGTTACCATTTCCTGAATATATGCATCACAATTTGCAGAATGAGTATCATTAGTTTGAAAAAAACAATTTCAAGACAAAAAAAATTTAAGACGATAGTGGAAAGACAGGTCTCTTGAAATAAAATTTACATAATGTAAAATTCATTCTTTTAGATGTTCAGTTCTATTAATTTTTGAAAAGTATGTACACTTACGTAACCACAATAAAATCAAGAGATAGACTATTCTAATTATCCCTGAAAGGGGTCCATATGCACCTTCTGTGGTCATTGCTTTTCTCCCTCCTCCAGACCTTGGCATCTAGTGAGCTGAACTCTGCCTTTAACTTCACCTTTTCCAGACTGTCATATAAATGAATTATACAACATGCCGCCTTTTGTGTCTGATTTCTTTCTCTCAGCACAGTGCTTCTGAGATTTATCCATATTATTGCATGTAAGAAGATTTTGTTGAGCAGACCATTAGTAATATAGAATCATTAATTTAAAACTTCCCAACATACCAAAGGGGGAAGAAAGATGAAATGAATTGGGAGGATAAGCTCCTTGACATAGGTCTTGTCGATGATTTTTTGGGTTTGACACCAAAATAAAAGGTAACAAAAGCAAAAGTAAACAAGTGGGACTACCTCAAACTAAAAAACTTCTGCACAGCAAAAGAAACCATCAACGAAATGGAAAGGCAGAAGACAGAATGGGAGAAAATATTAGCAAATCATCTATCTGAAAAAAGGTTAGTATCTAAAATATATAAAGCACTCACACAACTCAATAGCCGAAAAAGCTCAATGCAATTAAAAAATGGACAGAGGAATTGAATGGACATTTTTCAAAGAAGACATACAAATGGCCAATAGGGACATAAAAAGGTGATCAAGAGTACTAATCATTCAGTTCAGTTCAGTCACTCAGTCGTGTCCATCTCTTTGCGACCCCATGAATCGCAGCACGCCAGGGAGCACACCAGGCCTCCCTGTCCATCACCAACTCCCGGAGTTCACTCAAACTCATGCCCATCGAGTCGGTGATGCCATCCGGCCATCTCATCCTCTGTCGTCCCCTTCTCCTCCTGCCCCCAATCCCTCCCAGCATCAGGGTCTTTTCCAATGAGTCAACTCTTGGCATCAGGTGGCCAAAGTATTGGAGTTTCAGCTTCAGCATCAGTCCTTCCAATGAACACCCAGGGCTGATCTCCTTTAGGATGGACTGGTTGGATCTCCTTGCAGTCCAAGGGACTCTCAAGAGTCTTCTCCAACACCATAGTTCAGAAGCATCAATTTTTTGGTGCTCAGCTTTCTTTGCAGTCCAACTCTCACATCCATACATGACCACTGGAAAAACCATAGCCTTGACCAGACGGACCTTTGTTGGCAAAGTAAAAGAACAGTGCAAATCAAAACCATAATACCAGGTGCCAACCTGTTAGAGTGGCTCTTATCAGAAACAGAAAAGGTAAGAGTTTTTGAGAATGTGGAGAAAGGGAATCCTCATGCACTGTTGCTGGAAATGTAAATTAGTTCAGTCACTATGGAAACCAGTGTGGAGATTCCTCAAAAAATTAAAAATAGAACTACCACGTTGTTATTCTTCAGTTGCTCAGTCGTGTCTGACTCTGAGACCACGTGGACTGCAGCACATCAGGCTTACCTGTCCTTCACCGTCTGCCAGAGTGTGATGAGATGATTGGATGGCATCATTGACTCAATGGACATGACTGTGAGAGCTACCATGTGATTCAATAATTCCACTTTTGAGTATATATCCAAAGACAATGAAATAAGTATCTCAAAGAGATATCTGTACCCCCTTATTCACTGTAGCATTATTTACAACAGCCAAGACTTGGAAACAACCTAAATGTCCATCAGTAATTGAATGGATTAAAAAAAAATGGTACATGTATCCAATCAAACATTATTCAGCCATTAAAAAAAACAAGGAAATACTGCCATTTATGACAATACAAATGGACCTTGAGGGCATCATGCTAACTGAATAAGTCAGACAGAGAAAGACAAATATTTTATAATATTACTTATATGTAATATCTAAAAAAATCAAACTCATAAAAACAGAGAACAGATTGGTGGTGGCCAGAAGTGAGGGAAGAGTTTGGGAGAAATAGGTGAAGGTAGTCAAATGATACAAACTTCTAGTTGTAACTAAGTTCTGGCCATACAATGTACAGCAAGCTGACTATAAAAATTTTTAAAGATTTTGTTCCTCTTTATTGCTGAGTAGTATTCCAATATGTGGGATACCTGGGTTCAGTCCTGGGGTTGGGAAGATCCCCTGGAGAAGCAAAAAGCTACCCACTCCAGTATTCTGGCCTAGAGAATTCCATGGACTGTATAGTCCGTGGGGTCACAAAGAGTCGGACATGACTGAGCGACTTTCACTTTCATTCCATTATGTTGACATACAATTTGGTCTGCCCATTATCCAGTAGATAGATATTTGAGTTTTTCCCAATTTGAGACAATTGTGAGTAAAATTATTATAAACCTTCATACAGGGTTTTGTATGTTGTATGGCTATGCTTTCACTTCTCTTTAAAATAAAAAGAAGTGGGATTGCTGGGTCATATGGTAAGTGACTAACTGTATAAGAAGTTGCCATACTTTTTCCCGAAGTAATAGTACTTTGCATGCCCAGCAGCCCTGTTTGAAAGTTACAGCTGCTCCTCCGTATCATAGCCAGCCCTTGGTATTGTCAGGGTGTTTTGTTTCGTTTTGAGTTGTTTGGTATTCCAGTAGGTATGTAGTGGTAGCTCAACACAGTTCTAATTTGCATTTGTGTGCGTGTTAAGTCACTTCAGTTGTGTCCAACTCTTTGCGACCCTATGGACTATAGCCCGCCAGGCTCCTCTGTCCACAGGATTCTCCAGGCAAGATTTCTGGAGTGGGCTGCCATGCCCTCCTCCAGGGGATCTTCCTGACCCAGGCATTGAACCCGCGTCTCCGGCAGATCCTGCATTGCAGGCGGATTCGTTCATGCTGAGCCACTGGGGAAGCCCCAGGTTGCATTTACCTAATTCCCTCATAGCTCAGTGGGTAAACAATCAGCCTGCAATGCAGGAGACCTGGGTTCAATTCCTGGGTGGAGAAGATCCCCTGGAGAAGAAAATAACTATCCACTCTGGTATTCTTACCTGGAGAATCCCATGGAAAAAGAAGTCTGACAGGCCACAGTCCGTCAGGTCTCAGGAGTGGGACACAACTTAGCGACTAAACCACCACCACCAATGACTAACAATGTTGAACATCTTTCCATGTGTTTATTTATCTTCCATATTTCTTCTCTGATGAAGTGCTAGTCACATCACCTGCTCATTTTAAAAAACTGGTCTGTTGCAAAACTTCTTCCTGTGCTGCAGATACACATCTTTACCAGATACGTGTTTTGTAAATATTTTTGCCCAGTCAGTGGTTTGTCATTCATTCTTTTAACAATGTTTTTCAAAGAGAAAGTTTTTAATTTGATGAAGCAAATCTATCCTTTTTTTTTTCTTTTGTGATTTGTGTTTCTCATGTTCTAAGAAGTCTTTCCCTAATCCAAGATTACGAAGACTATCTCAAATGTTTTATTCCAGAAGTTATGTGGTTTTAGCCTTTGGATTTAGGACTACAAGGCATTTCAGCTTTTATTTTTCCAAGTTAACTTTTGTATATGTGTGAAGAAGTTTGTTGTAAACGGTGATAGAAGGTCATTGTTGCTTTTGTTGTTCTTGGTTTTTGCATGTAGATATGCAGTTGTCTCAGCAGCATTATTGAAAAGACTATCCTTTCTCCATTGAGTTACTGTGACACCTTTGTCAAAAACAAATTGACCGTATGTGTGCATACATTTCTGAACTCTACATGTCTGTCCTTGTGTCCTTAATGCTAACATTGCGCTGTACTGGTTACTGCAAATTTGTGCAAGTTCTCTTTGTATGACTTTTTCAAAATTGTTTTGACTATTCCAGGTCTTTGATTATCCTATACATACTGAAGAATCAGCTTGTCACTCTCTACAAAAAGCTCACTGAGATTTTGATTAGAATTGTATTAAAACATATATATCGAGGGACTACATATAAAGATCTGGTATTTTAACCATTCTGTCTTCCAAACCATGAACACAGTACATTTCTCCACTTATTTAGATCTTTTAAAATTTTTCTCATCAATGTTTAGAAGTTTTTGCATATAAATCTAACACATATTTTGTTAATTTAACACTATTTCATGTCTTGTGCTATTGTAAATGGTTCTTTTTAAATTTCATTTTTCAACTAATTCTTGTTAGTATGTAAAATACAGGATACAACTGATACTTATATAAATTGTATTCGGCAAATTTGCTAAACTCACTTATTAGTTCTAGTAGCTTTTATGCATAGAGTCTTCAGGAATTTCTATGAATGATTATATCATCTGCAAATAAAAGCAGCTTTGTTTCTTCCTGTCTAATTTGTATGGCTTTTCCTTTTCCTTTTTATTATCTTACTAAAATCTCTAGTACAATGTTATATAAGAGTTGTGAGAGAAGGTGAGGGTGTGATGTTCAGAGAGAACAGCATTGAAACAAGCATACTATCAAGGGTGAAACAGATCACCAGCCCAGCTTGGATGCATGAGACAAGTGCTCAGGGCTGGTACACTGGGAAGACCCAGAGGGATTGGATGGGGAGGGAGGCAGGAGGGGGGATCGGGATGGGGAACACATGTAAATCCATGGCTGATTCATGTCAATGTATGGCAAAAACCACTACAATATTGTAAAGTAATTAGCCTCCAACTAATAAAAATAAATGAAAAAAAATAAAAATATTAGGCCATTAAAAAAAGAGTTGTGAAAGTAGACATTCCTGTCTTGTTCCTGATATTAGAGGGAAAATATTTAATTTTTCATCACTAATTGTGGTATGGGCTATAGGGGTTTTGTGGATGTCTTATCAGATTAAGGAAGTTTCCTTCTATTGGTAGTGTGCTGAGTTTTTATCATGAATGTGTCTTAAATTTCATCAAAGGCTTTTCTGCATCTATTGAGATTTTTTTTTTTTTTTCAGTCTGCTGAAATGTGTAATTACACTGATGTTTTTTAATGTTGAATCAACCTTACAAGTCTTAGATAACCCCTCCAGTGTACAATGTATCATATATGTACAATGTATCAAAAAGATAACAATAAACTATATTTATTGTTTAAATATAAATGTTTGGTAGAATTTACCAACGGAATCATGTGTCCCTGGAGTTTTCTCTATGGAAAGATTTTCTTATTGCTTTTACCATGTATTTAATTTCTTTAGTAGATACAGACCTATTACGTTTATCTATTTTTCCCTTAAGCCACTTTGGTAGTTGTACCATTTTATCTAAGTTATTCAATTTGTCGATATAAAATTGTTCATAATATTCCCTTCCTATTGTGGCAGTGTCTATAGTATCTGTAGTGTTGGTCCCTCCTTCCTTCCTGTTATTAGTAATTTGAATTTTCTCTTTCCTTGACCAATCTAAGTAGCAGCTTATCAATTTTAGTGCCTTTTAAAAACTACCTTTTCCGTTTCAAACTTGTTTTCTATTCTTTTCCTGATTCTAATTTTATTGCCTTCTAATGCTCTTGAAATAACCTAAAGGACAATAAAATTTAGAAAAACATAGACAGCAAGACTTGGAGTCAAAAAAATGATTCATTTTATTCAGACTCTGAATTAGAAGAAACTTCTAGGAACATCTTTTTCTTATTACTTATATTTTCCTTCTAATAAATGTACAAGTATGACAAGGATATGAATCTGTGTCTGCAAAATATCCAAAATAGCGTTTTCAATATGTGTAAATTGAATCTAAGTGATGTGAAAGCATTGTGTCATATTTTAATTGACGGTGATTTTTTAGTTATTTAAAAAGGAAGTGCTTTATATGCAGGAGATGATATTTGAGTAGATGAAATATGGGCTGTGTCTTTAAAAGTCTAATACAATGTGCATAACGTAAAAGCCTACAAAGCAATTCAGACAAAGTGGTCTTGTAGCTCAGGGTAAAAGTGAATACTTATAGCTGGATATTTGACTCTGAGGTGTCACAGTGGACCAGGAGAATGGAGCCGTATGTAGGTTGGTGTGGTTGTGCAAAGGAAGCATAATGGGGAGTAGAAGAAATATATTTGGAAAGGTATGCTGGGGCAGCTCAAATAGAACATTGAATATTAAGTTAAAATTTTTTTCATTGTATTCTGCAGGTGGTGGGTAAGACAATGAAACTTAACAGGAAGTAATATGTTTTAGGCACATTAATGGATCAGCAAATACAAATAAAACTGAAGAAGAGAGAGACTAGAAAAAAGGAGAGAAATTACTAGGGAGGCTTCCAAAGGAGAATCCACAGCATTGGTAACTGTACCAATGTTACAGAGATGATGATGAGAAGATGAGATGATAGTAGAAGAGAGATGATATTAGACTGACTCCCTGGTTCCTACTTTGAGAGAATGCATGGATTGTAGCTGTGACAAACATTCAGGGAGTTGTGAGCTGGACCCAACTATGGTAATAGAGGTGAGAATGGAGAGACATAAAAAGAACAGAGAGTCAGAGATAGGTTGCTTAGGACTTGGCAACTTACTGAGCAAGAAGACACAGGTCCATCAGTTGCTAAAAATATAGGGTTGTACTGAAGAGAAGATCCAGAGGTACAGATACAGGTACAGATTTGTGACTTATATACCTAGAAGTGTTATTTAAAGCAATGAGATGACCAACAAAGAGGGGATATAATAAAAATGAAAATATCCGTATGATATTCACATGCCTTAAGTCCTTCCAGGTACAAGACAGGATGTTAAGTGCTTTCCAGATATCAACGCAATTTCTTCTCAATCCTATGAAAGAGGCACCATGATGATTCCCATTTTAAAGACAGAGAAACTGAGACACAGAGAACATAAGTTATTTGCACAAGACCACAAGCTGGAAAGTTGCTCAGCCTAACAGAAGCCCAGACAATGTGACTCCAGAACCTGCAACACTAGCTTCTCTCTGCAAGAGCAAAAAGTTCCTTATAGAATGATATATTTGGGGGTAAGTGAACTCAGAGAAAGAGACAGAAAAGGAGCAATCAGGGGGGTACATCATTCTTACACAAATGTGCTTCTGGCATGAGGATTATAAATATACACTATACCAGATGGTCCTTAAGGAAAGTATGGAATGAATGCCACATATTCATCTTATGGATTCTATTTAAACCATTCTAAACCATGAACTCAAGAATGCTCTCCATTTTTAAAATTTTTGGATGAGTGGAAACACTGGAAAAAAATAAATAGACCTATTTTCAAAGCTGTGGTTTCATAGATGGTAGTTGCAAATGGTTCAGAAGTGAAACATAGAACTCTGGAACGCTGCTTCTCAAAAACGTGATACCTGAGCTGGCAGCATCAGCACCCACCTCTGAAAACTTGGTAGAAATACACATTTTCAGCCCCCACCCCAGACCTACTGCATCAGAAACTCTGAGGGTGAGGTCCCACCATCTGTTGTAACAAACTTTCCAGGTAATTTTGATGTATGTTCGAGTTTGAGAACCACTATGCTAGAAAATGAGATAATATGTGTATGTGTCATTAAATCTCTGGGGACCCTGTCCCAGGTCAGAACATATCTGTGTGGCCCCTTTATTCCAGCTTGCTAGATTTTCCAAGAAATCCAGAGTACAGTGGAGCCTGGGTTAGGTGAAGAGTCCTTTCCAAGTGTTGTAATATGGTAAAGAAGAGAAAAAGATCTTCCATTCCTATTGCTATCATCCAGAGATATTATCAGGCCACCCTGGGGATCACCCAGGCCTCGCCCCGACCCACTGCAACAGAATTCTCTCCATGGGAGGAGATTATGGTAATTGACAATTTTCCTGTTTTCTCTGTCTTCCCTTCAAAGAGTGATATGTCTTTACTAAATAAACGTTTCACCAGGAGACAGAGCTAGTTGCTAAAGAAGTAAATAAGTAACAAAAAAAAAAAAAACCCAATAACTTGAGGCTTTGCACCTGAGGCTCTACCAAGCCCTCGACTAGTTCAGCGTTAAACTCTTAGACACTCTGTCTAGCCCCTTTCTCTGTGTTTCAATGACATCTGAACTTATTCTAGTCACTCACCCTTCCTAGCCCCACATCCCATGAGATCCTGGCTCATGTGTGAAGCCAACTGGCTGTCCAAGCCCATGCCATGCAAGTCCAGTTGACAATGACACTCCCACCCAGCAGACTCTCAGTAGAAAGATCTCTCCACCCAGGTTCCCAGGAACAGGTCCCATGGTTGGAGGTTTTCATGCCCTTGGGCACTATGCCCTCACTGGGAGAAACAGCTACTTAACTTGAAGCTGATCTCCTAAGCAGCTTGTCAGAAAACTACCGTGATAGGGTCATCCTGACAAAGTGTTAATCAGTGTCTGAAATGAAAGTAGAAATGAGGAAGTAGAATAATGTCGCATTTTCCAGTTGGGGAAAAAAAAAAAACAAACAAGAATCAGACTGAGTTCAGTTCAGGTCAGTAGCTCAGTCGTGTCTGAGTCTTTGTGACCCCATTCGCTGCAACACGCCAGGCCTCCCTGTCCCTCACCAACTCCCAAAGTTTACTCAAACTCATGTCCATCAAGTATGTGATGCCATCCATCCATCTCATCCTCTGTCATCCCCTTCTTCTCTCGCCTTCAATCTTTCCCAGCATCAGGGTCTTTTCAAATGAGTCAGTTCTTCGCATCAGGTGGACAAAGTATTGGAGTTGCAGCTTCAAAATCAGTCCTTCCAATGAGCATTCAGGACTGATTTTCTTTAGGATGGACTGGTTGGGTCTCCTTGCAGTCCAAGGGACTCTCAAGAGTCTTCTCCAACACCACAGTTCAAAAGCATCCATTCTTTGGTGCTCAGCTTTCTTTATAGTCCAACTCTCACATCCATACATGACTACTGGAAAAACCATAGATTTGACTAGATGGACCTTTGTTGACAAAGTAATGACTCTGCTTTTTAATATGCTGTCTAGGTTGGTCATAACTTTTCTTCCAAGGAGTGAGCGTCTTTTAATTTCATGGCTGCAGTCACCATCTACAGTGATTTTGGAGCCCCCCAAAATAAAGTCTGCCACTGTTTCCACTGTTTCTCCATCTATTTGCCATGAAGTGATGGGACCGGATGCCATGATCTTTGTTTTCTGAGTGTTGATCTTTAAGCCAACTTTTTCACTTTCATCAAGAGGCTCTTTAGTTCTTCTTCACTTTGTGCCATAAGGGTGGTGTCATCTGCATATCTGAGGTTATTGATATTTCTCCCAGAAATCTTGATTCTAGTTTATCCCAATGGTCAAGGTGAGAAAACACGACTCATCTAAAACTTCTTGGAGAGAAAGATGGCATCTCATCCTTTACACCCAGGCCCCTCCACCTTACCCAGCCCACCTCATCTCTCCCCACCCCTACACAGCCTTTCCCATTCCACAACCCCCACCTAGCCACCCTTCTTCATCTCATCTATCCTATCACCTCTCAATCACCCGCTTTCCGCCCCACTTCTCCCCATTCTAACCTACCCTACTCACTTTGGGCTAGTTAAGGTGGGCGAGGCTCTCATCCTTTCTACAAACTATTCATATGAAAAGTTTTTTTAAAAAAACACTTGTATTATATTCACTTCTATAATTTAGTAAAATTCAATGAAGAGTTGCTGAAGCACAGGATGAATAAAGCAAGTAGAAGGGAAGAAGCACAATCTTTGAAGAGCCCACTCTGCCCCACAGCTGACCCTTTTCCTTACATGTATTTGCCCCATTCATCCCAACCACACTGCAAGTGCCTCATTTTCTCCATGGCCTGCTCAAGGCCATCATGTCACTGTGGTCGGGAAAGGAGTTTTAAATTAACAAGGAATTTCCATCTGCCAATGGTGCCCCCTGCCCAGTGTATGTCTGGAGTTTGCCAGCATTTGTGGCTTCCCTACGGATGCAACCCTCTTGTTCAAGTAGCAGTGGGTGACTCCTGACTCTAGATTCAGACTTGCTCTGGTTCCAGTCTCAACTTTGCCACTTCCTGGCACTGTGATCTTTGACAGGTTTTATAAACATTCTGATCCTCAGTTTCCTCATCTCCAAAATGCACACAGTTCACCTCCCAGGGACCCTGAGAGAAGATACCACATGCTCTCATCGCTATCTGAAATTATTATGCCAAGCAACATGAAACTGCTGACATTTGACTATTTTCAACTAAGAAAACTATAAGTTCATCCTTCTTTTGATATCTCCATGTGCTTATTCTCTCTCCCTGCAGTAGAAGTTTAGCTTTTATTTAGTGTCCTGTTCTGAATATCTAAACAGTGACAGAACACGACATGTGATCAATAAAAATTTGTTGAGTGAATGAATGAATGAAAAGTTTAGAGCAATATAGCAAGTATTCAATAATAGTGTTGGTATTATTATTATCATCATTATTATTATCAGCAACAGCAGCAGTCAGCAAAGTAAGAAGATAGAACGAAATACCAGATAATATTGGTGTAAGTGAAAATCAGTGCTGTTATCAAAAATTTCACCCTTTTCAGTAACTTTAGTTTGTTGCATCAAACCAGTGTTTCTTTTCAGCTAGAAAACCTGCCTTGAATGGAACTGGTTGATACTGACAATTAGAATAATGTCAATCAATAGTTGATATTACCATATACTGAAATTTGGAAA
This sequence comes from Cervus elaphus, assembly GCF_910594005.1. Lineage (NCBI taxonomy): Eukaryota > Metazoa > Chordata > Mammalia > Artiodactyla > Cervidae > Cervus > Cervus elaphus. The sequence continues at coordinate 22,439,428 of NC_057830.1, forward strand.
GAGTGAGTGAACTGCAAAATTAAATCCATGATAAAGACTCTATCCAGATTTGCTGAACACCTACTATGTGTAACCTGGCAAACCAGGTGCAGCCCCTGCACTTTGTAGGTCTAAGACTCTAAACAAGCTTGCTTGTAGGGATTCCACCCTATTCCACAGGTGAGGAGCCAACCCTGAGAAGTGATGAGAACCTAGGATGCTCCTCTCTGGTGAGAGGTAATTATGAGCTGGTACCTATGGATCCTTTTACTCGCCTGCTAGGTTAGGAACCCCACCTGTAAATAAGGCTCTGCTGCTTGGGTCAGGAGACTGCTGTCCAAAGATCAGGCCAGGATGGCTGCTCAGAGAGCCCCAAGAGAAAATTTTGATTTGGAAAGGATTCAGAGAGACAAGCCTGGAGACCAAGTGATGCTGTGAACCTTCAGCTAGAGCTGTCATTTTGCAGCCCCCAGTCCAGTCTGGGCTCCATGGACATCCTCACAAACATGGCTATGCTCCCTCCAGGGCCAGAGTCTGGCTCCTCGGCTCTGATAGGGGCTTCACCAGCACCAGCGGCCCATTCCCGCCCTCTGATCCCTGCAGCACCCTCCCCAGTAGGCCCCTCACACTAAGTCTGAGGGTCCACAAGGGGACAGATGAAGGCACATGTGTGGGTCTGGTCAATGGAATGGCCTTGAGACTCTACCTGTAGACAGCGTGTGCCAGATGTTGTAACCTCTCATTTATTCTTCACAAAGGGGGTGAATGCATCCACTTATATCAGCAAGCAGAGACGGAACACCAAAGCGCGCCTATCAGAAAGCAGACGCCTATGTCCCTCAGCCCCAGAGCTCTCTTTCTGCCCTAAAGGCAGTCGGGCTTGGGCCCAGGCCTCAGACAGATGCAGCGTGCGCCTGTGTTCCTTCACTGCATCCGACTCAGGCCCCACCCTCTGGCGGGTATTACATTACTGCCCAGAGGCAGGCACGTAGAAACCTTGAGGGGCCCAAGTGGAAGCAGGTGCCTCAATGTCATGCCTTCTTCCGGTCTGCCATGTGGTCAGGGAAATTCACCCTGTGTTAAACGCTTACTCCCCCAGGAAGTCCTCCCAGATTCATCCAAGCCTCCTCCGTATTCCCGTGGTAATTTTTATACGCTTGCTGTCACCTGACCCACTGCCTCGTGACTCTGGCCCTCTTTCCCTAGTCGTGGCTTTTTGGGCACCTGTGATGCACACACCCCCATCTATCACATTCTCGCACGCAAATAGTGACGAATGAGGCGCAAAGCCCAAAGCTTACCGGTTGGTGGTAAGCCCTGAGTAAGGACGTAGAAGAAAAGCGGAAGGACTCAGCCCGCTGCACCCAAAGCCCGGATGCGTTTGCACGCGGGCAAGCTGGTGTTTTGAAAAAGAATTCTAAACTGAGAAAACACTAACTCCCTCCCTGCCAGGCCTCGCCCCTCTGGGGGTGGAAGTCTTCGAAAGGCTCAGCCTGAGAAACGTGTTCAGAACAAATAAATTTAGAGCGAGCCGTAAGGCTGAAATCATAAGTTAGCCATCCTGTGCCGGCAGGATGTATACAGGGATGGGCGGGCAGGCTGTTCACACCCACTGCTCCCCTTTCTAATTCTGAGAGTCAGCCAGCCTCGGGAAAGATTTTTACAGATTTCTTCCTTTTCCTGGCATGTTGAACTTAAATCGACATTAGACGTGTTTCTTTTGTAGTGAAAAAGGAATTCTCCGATATCATAGGGGAGGAGCCTAACTGGCGAGATAAGATCCTGGAGCCTGAGGGCACCTGAGCGAAAGTCAGCCTTGTTTTTCATGTCACCTGCCAGGTATCAAGCGCACATCTCAACACCTTTGATACAATGGATTTGCAGATAAATAAGAGTGAAAGTCACTCAATCGTGTACAACCTCATGAACTGTAGCCTGCCAGGCTCCTCAGTCCATGGAATTCTCCAGGACAGAATACTGGAGTGGGTAGCCCATTCCCTCCTCCAGGGACTTCCCAACCCAGTGATTGAACCCAGGTCTCCCACATTGCAGCAGATTCTTTACCGTCTGAGCCACCAGGGAAGCCCAAGAAAACTGGAGTGGGTAGCCTAGCCCTTCTCCAGGGGATCTTCCCCACCCAGGAATGCAACCAGAGTCTCCTGCATTGCAGGCGGATTCTTTACCAGCTGAGCTACCAGAGAAGCCAGGGCCCTTCCAAATTCATCCTCTGGATCTGCAAGGTGAGGAAGCTGCAGAACCAAAGTCCTGCCCGTTTCCTGAAGCATGTGGGATCCATGCCATGGTCCAAAAGGAAGGGATCACCTCAAAGCTGAACAGAAGATGTTCAGACCACCTCGGTGCCTGGGTGCTTCCAGCTTCCTCCTGGTCAGGGTAGTGTGATCAGACCCCAGGTCATCCCCAGACCGTGTGCAGTTCTCCCAGCGCCTTACCTGCCTTTCTTCCTCTGCGTCCATCTCCTCTCCCCACAGCTCCTCACAGGCCGAACGCCACCCTGAGGACGGCAAATCTTCTACAAACAACACAAATAGCTCATTAGTAAATATGACCTTTCCCCAAACCTCAGCCTGCGCACTGATCCACTCCCCCATGAGCTGGTGATGAAATGGCCACGTGACAGAGAAGTTTGATGTGGGATGGCAAAGGGCTGTGGTGGACGTCGTGGGGGTGGCGGAGGCCAGGGTGCCTAGCCCCGCAGCCTGGTTGGTCCCTCTCTTGTGGGAAGTCCAACGAGGGCACGCGGTGGCCGGAGGCCTTCATGCACACGAGGAGAAACACCACAGCTGGGATGGATGCACACAGATGAGGATGCTGGGGGAGTCCATGGAGCTGAAGGATTGTGTGGTAAAAGGTTTTACCTTGGCCTTTTTCTTTTTTTTTGAGAGCCTTGAGAGAATGTTGGAAGCCAGAAGTGACTGGACAAGCGAGTGTTACCAAGGCTGCCAGGTCGACTCAGGGAAGAGAGGGTGGATGGAGAGAAAAAGCCAGACTGAGGCCGTCCAGCGAGCCCTCTTTCAGGCTGAGGATGGATCCCTCCACGCACCTAACTGGCAAGAGACCCCCACAAGCCAGGCCGCCGTTCTCACGGTATCAGGAGCATCCACGATCGATCTTTTAACACCTTGTCTGCAGGTTCCCTTCTCCCTCTGGCCACCAGGGTGTGCTGGTTATTTTGTTCAAAATCATGGCCCTGTAGCCATCACAGTGCCCAGCACTGTCAGACCAGTTCCACACAGTCACACATCTGCCATCTAACCAAACTCCCTGAGGGAAACATCGGACATAAAAGATCCCAACATCACAACATTCAGTCTGACTCACCAGCTCATGGCTGAGTCTGTGTCCATTACACTCTGCCCCCTCAGGCTGTAGTGTGAGAAAGCTGTGGCCAGGTGACTCTGAACTTCAACTCATTCTAGCATCCGTGATAAAAGTCTTCAGAGACCCCCATCGATAGGTTGAATCAGGACAAAATGAGGGACCTCCTTCGTGGTCCAGTAGCTAAGACTCTGTGTTCCCAATGCAGGGGGACTGGGTTCGATCCCTGGTCAGGGAACTAGATCCCACCCACATGCCACGACTAAGAGTTGGTGGTTGGTGTACCACAACTATAACCTGGTGCAGCCAAATACATAAAATAAATATTTTTTAAAAAGAACAAAAGGAAATGCCTTCCTCAAAGAAGGATGTTGTCCTTAACACAAATTTTGAGTTTGGTTTCAAACCAAAAAGTTTTCATACATGTTCCTGGGGAATTTTCAAAACACCTGGACTCTGAAGCAGAATCCTCCAGCATGTGGATGTTAAATGGAGTGCTAGGGAGCAATCTCGTCCATGGGCCATGCTGGTCAAGGTCTGGGCTAAACCTGCATCTTCAGGCCTCACTGAAACTATGACAGCTTTAAAATAAGGGAAAGTGGCCGGTTAGTTCAGTTGGTTAGAGCATGGTGCTAATAAAATAAGGGAGAGGAAAAACCTAAACTAGATTCAACTGTTTTCTCTCTACAGTTTGAAAAAAGCAAGTGTGGTGTTGCCCTCTGCTCAACACTTTGTAGATTTACAGGAACTCAGCCAGAAAGTGTAGCAAAACCATGCACAGAGTTCATGTGTCTATGCGAGGCTGAGTGGAAAGCAAACTTGCTGGTTACTGTGTGAATCCAAGCACTGTAGGTCAGCTGGGGTCTTTTAGAACCAAAAATACACGTCAGACCATCACACTTACTGTTGGAGAAGGACCAGCTTGCTGAGTCCTCTGGGTCTAACTGCATATATATTTATAGACTTCCATGCTCTAAAAACAGCTTAAGGTGATATTCAATAATAAATCAAATTTAACATGGCAAATCAAATTAGCAGATGGGAAGGGGAGAGAAAGTAAGGCCTGGCTTTTCCCGTGACCATGGCACATGGGCACTTCCTGTCACCCTGCAGGGTGGCCTGACAGGCTGCTGGCCGAGTCAGACCAAAAGCACCCTGGCCACCCCACCCCATCTAACGAGGCACCGGGTGTGGTCCCCAGGGGCAGAGTGGCCGGTTGCCACAGCAGTGGCCCTCAGCATTCTGCCACAGTCTCCTCATGTGAAGACCCAGTGGCTTAACGCAGATGAAAGCGCAGGTCTCTGATTGACTTCCAGCTGGGGAGCTGGGTCCTCCCTGCTTCAGGCCCCCGCCTTCCCCAGGGGGACATCAAGTCGAGACCGTCCCCCGCGGCCCTCCGGGGCTGCACGGCACAGTGGAATCCACACAGGGAGGAAGGTGGTCCCCCACGCGGGTGTCAGGCTTCACAGACCATGAGGCGGCGCTGGCGATGGGGGAAGCAACAGAGGGCGGCTTCCTCAAGCTCTTGAGTGGCCCACCTTCGGCCGTGGGGCTTCTGTCTGGCCTTAATAGTGCTGAGTCATAAGGGTGTGGGAAGGCGTGCTGACAGGGGTCACATTGTGGGGTCGGAACTCAAGGGAGTCACCCTCTTCAAGGCCATGCAGCTGCAGGGACCAGGGCCTGTTGGGACGCTAGTTCTTCTCAGTTTGGTTCAGTTCAGTCGCTCAGTAGTGTCCGACTCTTTGCAACCCCATGGACTGCAGCACAAGAGGCTTCCCTGTCCATCGCCAGCTAGTTCTTCTGCAAAAGTTTTTTCTTCATCTGTCAAGCGTCTCTGTTCCCTGAGCAGACTTTCATAAATACAGTAAGTCCCCACATATGATAGTTCGAGTTGTGTGCGTGTGTGCGCGCTCAGTCACTTCAGTCATGTCCAACTCTTTGTGACCCTATGGACTGGAGCCCGCCAGGCTCCTCTGTCCATGGAATTCTCCAGGCAAGAATACTGGAGTGGGTTGCCATGCCCTTCTCCAGGGGATCTTCCCAACCCAGGGATCAAACTCAGGTCTCCTGCACTGTAGGCAGATTCTCTACTGCTGAGCCATCAGGGAAGCCCAAACCTTCAAGTTGCAAACTTGCTAAGATGTGAACATGGTTCACATGTCCAAATCACACAAATTAGTTCACACACGTGGCATACACTGTCACATGGGTGCATCCTCTCCCAGCGGCTGTGCTTTTGTGTACTTTACGGCAGTATTGTCTAGAGTATAGAGGTACAGTATTTTTATTTCAAGTTCAGGATGCCTGGACGCAAGCATTACAGCAGCAGTGATGTAGCGGGCACTACTGTACTTTTCAAGGTACTGTACTGTAAGGTTAAAAATGTTTTATTTATTTTTGTTTGCTCTTTTATATATTATTTGTGTGAAAAGTAGTTTAAATCTTTTACAGTATAGTACTATATAGCTGGGCTTCCTAGGTGGCTCAATGGTAAAGAATCTGCCTGCCAATACAGGAGACACAGGTTCAATCCCTGGGCCAGGAATTTTTGGCTTGCTAATGCAAAGATATCCAATAGACAAATTTGAACGAGATAAAACTGAGGCATTTTCTGAGGTCACTGTTTAAATTAAACAATTCCACTACTGCCAAAGCAATATAAGCTCATCACTTTCTGAAATGTAGCTATTTCACAGACCTAGTCTTAGCTTTCTGGTTCTCTTCTTCAAGATGACTTGAAATTGGCATTTTTCTAAAGGTACAAGCTCTACTAGGCTATGAATTTTATAAAAACATGCTTAAAAACAGAATTGGCCCTCAAGAAGTTTAAAATCTGGTTTAAAATATATAAACCTGCTCAAAATCACTGATACATTAAAAGAGTCAGTCTGCTTTCTAAATTATTACTCCCATTAACATTTCTACTTCCAACTCTATGCAATTTTATTCTCTGTGTATACCATTGGAAATTCTCTCTTGACATCTTGATTTTTTTTAAAAAAAAGAAATAACAGAGATTTTAAAATATCAGTCTGGTCTTAGAGTTTCATTTATTAAAGAAACAAACCTAAACACTCCATTTGTCTGCAACTTAATTATAAAAAGAGTTTGGAAATGAGGAGTGTTCTTCAGGAGGCTTGTGTCAAAACATACATGTTACAAACATAGATGAACACTTGGGAGACTTGAGACAGTGGGTCCTAACTCCCTGTCACTGGTCACCAGCACTCAAGGGAAAGACTTTCCCTCTGGAAATTTCTAGTGGTTTACCTCAGAATTATCATTCCTTTCTCAAGTAAAATCACAGGAGTCCATTTTCAAGAGGACTTACCTGGTAATTTGTGTCCTTGTACTAAAGTCAAGTGACCTCATTGAGCGAAGAACTTCAATGCACCCCAGATACTGTAAGGAGAGAAAACGTAAGTCATGAGTCAGAGAACTGAGATGAAGAGATGATTCCTAACTAGAACAAAGTCATTTGGGGAGCCATACACATTTTTTCAACCACATTATGACTTTTTATTCATGGTGACACTTCATTCTGTTTCTATAGAAGTAATAACTCTCACCCATCAGAAAACATCCTGAGTGCTTACATTTGGCACTATACTTAACTTTCATGAAACCCATTAGCATGTTCACTTTCTTTAGCAATACATCTTCAGAAACTTTTGCTGAGGTATAACTTGTATGTCATAAAATGCAGAAATCATAAATGTACAACTCAATGATCATTTAAACATGTACCTGTCATGTAACCACCACCCAACATCCGAATATCCCATTTCTAGTCCTTTACTAAATTTCCAGAAGTTTACAATATTTAAAGAAAGAATGAAAACACTATAATACCAACATTTTGGCCAACCTCACACTTCATTATTTAGTAAATACATTTGGGTTTTGAATAAACTATAGATTACCCCCAAAGGTGTTTTATTTTGGTTTACTAGAGAGACCTCTTCTGAATTATTTAACATAAATTTTCAGAATTTCAACTTAATATCTAAATTTGTAGCTAACTTTGTTTATCAGTTTTATACATGAGAATGTATGTGTGTATGTAACTATATGGCCACAGTTAAAGCTACAGACAAACAACTAGAATGGAAGAGATAGAATATTCGTGTTCCAAAGCCCTTGGGGGAGTTGGAAGGTACAGATGTTTTATACTAATGACTTTAAATTTAGACATAGCAGGAAGGGACCTCATGGTGTAGTACAGAAAAGACTGCATTTAAATTATACAGAAAACCTGAATTTGAGCCTGGCTCTGTCATATCTTCTTACATAACCTCAAGCAAAACTTTAAACTTCTCTCAAATGTGACTGTTACTCCAACCACTGCATAGTCAGAGTTATTTAAATACCACCACCTCCATCAGTTAAGTGGGTACCATGAACAGTCACAGAGACATATGAATAAGATGACCACCAACCTTGCAGAGTCATGTGATTAAAGGGACAATATCACAGAATCGCGTGAATACCAGGACCAGCATCACAGGGTTATATAACTACCACCACCACCATCAAAGTCGAAGACTTAGGCAAATACCACATCCATCACCACAAATGTACATGAGTACCATGACCAACATTGCAGAGTTATGTATACTACAATGAGGTCACAAGTCACAGGAAAACGATGAACAACGGTGCATGATTATATGACTACCACTATCGCAATTACAGATTTGTGTGGATGCCACCATCACCACAGCAGGGTTATATGGTGAGCACTGTCACTAAGATATGTGGAGACCACGACCCACTTTGCTGAGTTACAGGATTGTCAAGTCCAGCACTGTCACAGTTACGTAAACATCACAACCACATCCCAGAGGTATGTGAACACCATCACCAGCAACATTACAAAGTGAAGTAATTACTTCAATCAAAGTGGCTAAGTTGTGTCAATAACTCTGAGATGTGTGATGACCATCACCACCACCACTGCAGTTATGGAAACCTCCACGCCCCACCCCTGCAGATGTGTGAATATGACATGACCACTGCAGGTCAGCTAGTTACTATGCCCACCATCACAGAGCTATTGAAGACCATTTTATAACACTGCAGAATTATATGATACCATCAACACCACCATAGCAAAATGTGAATTCTGTGAATGCTCTCTCAGTTATGGGAATATCACTGCCTCACAGTGCCGTGTTAATGCCAGCATGGCCATCACTGTAGAGCTGTGTCAATTCCATGCCCAAGTCCTGGTGTTATCTGAATTATACCATCACCGTCCTCACAAGATCTGTGAATAACAATATCAATGCCACATACTTATGCCAACACCATGACAAAATAACATCTTAGGATTATGAATACTGTGATGAAATGCAGTGTCTATGAACACAACCTTCCCCAGCAATGCGGGGTCATGTGAATACAAGACCTCTGCCACACTTTTATTTGAATATCGCCTGTTGGGCTGAACCCTACAGGCCTGCAAGCCCTACACTTGCCCCGCTTCAAGACCCAAGAAAGAGCTGGTGTCAGCAACAGAGACATCAATGGCTTAATGGATGGGGGAATCTCACATGTCTGAAGCAAGGTCCTGGAGCAACAACCCACCATATGCAGCAGACAGCGGGCAGAACAGGGCAGTAGTCTTCGCTCCTAGGGGGAGAGGGAGGTTACCAGTTATAGGGGGAACTGACATCAGGTTGGCTATCAGCTACCAGGGAAAACCAGCAGGGGAGCATGTCCGCAATGGCCCATTTGATGAGGTATCATGGTGGAGATGCTCTAAACCAAAGCTTAGAATGATCACTGGCTGGGGCTGGAGGCAAGGATGTGGGAAGGTCAGTCATGTCAGTAGGGTGTAGGTATAGCTGGTACTGGTCAAGCAGGGGATGTACAGAGAGCAAGAAAACAGCCATCTTGGATGGCCGGATCATCTACTACCTCTACCCCGACGATGATGATATGTGAAATGCCAACCTGGCCAACCTCAAAGGGCCATGGAAATAACATCAGCAACATCATAAAGTCATGTGAATGCACCTGTCACGTGGCACATTATGTGTATGCAAATACCACCACCATGATAGGGCGGTGTGAATACCATGACCAACATCACAGCTATGAGAATAGACAGCCAGTGGTGAGACTATCGCTCACACAACCACTGAGTTATGTGATTACCACAACCAACACCACAGGTTGTGTTACCACCAAAAACAACATCCAACATCATTTCAATGCTGTCAGCATCACTGCAGATATGTGAATATCATATCCACCACAGCAGAATTAAATGAAGACCATCTGCACCCACTCCACAGAATAATTGATAACATGCTCAACACGGCAGAGGTAAGATGAACACTACCACTTAGATCCTTGCAGAGTCACATGAATACCACAGCCACCAACTCTGCAGAGTTATATGAATATGACCACAACCAACATCACAGATTCTTGTGAATACCACCACCAACACTAACGCAAAGCTATGTGAATTCTTTGACGAATGTGCAGAGTAACGTGTAGACTAACTTCTCAGAGTTATGTTATCACCACCACCACAACCTTCACAGGTATTGCCAGTACCTCCACTGCTCTCACAGTTATATGAAGACCATGTCCGACTTCAGGGAATTATATAGGATGACCAATACTGCCGCATTCGCAGCCCTGCGTGAACATCACCACCAACACTGACAAGTTGAATTACCCTCCCGAGGGTCTGTAGCAATTTGTCCTGTCCCCACCAATGTCTAAGCAAGTTTACTTCTCTACCCTTTGTAACACTGGACAACATCAATCTTTTGAAACTTTGCCTCTCGTGGGCAAAAGTATTTCTTTTTTGTTGTTGTTTTCATGTGAATCTCCCTGTCATCTAATCAGATTGTGTAGTTTTCTCATTTGTTTATTGGCTATTTGCACTTTTTTTTTTTTCTTCTATTTGCACTTCTTTTTCTGTTAACTGACTGTTCATATCTTTGGTCCAGTTTTCTATTAGGTTCTCCATCTTTTTCTTCTAGATTAATGTGATGTTAATCTCCCATTCAATCATTTTCTTTTGATGGTCAGTTTCTACATTTTACCTAAAAGAATTTGTTACCATAGTAATATGGTAATCATTACTGTGATTACACATCTATCCTTTCTGGTGTGGCTTTGGAATGCCCTATCTTGCATGAGAAGGTCTTGTGTCCACAGATTCTCATAATACTCTTCCAAATTTTAAGAATATTTATTAGTTATATATGCTTTCACTTTATTTAATAGTTTTCATTTACCTTTTTAATCTATTTTGGATTTATTTGTCTATATAGGCTATGGCATGAATTATAATGCAAGCCTCCAAATAGACTACTACTTATATGAGTTATTGTTGTTCAGTTGCTAAGTCATGTCCATATCTTTGCAAACCCATGGACTACAGCATGCCAGGCTGCCCTGTCTTTCACTATCTCTGAGAGTTTTCCTCAAACGCATGTCCATTGAGTCAGTGATGGCATCCAATCATCTCATCCTCTGTTGTCCACTTCTCCTCCTGCCCTCAATCTTTCCCAGCATCAGGTCTTTTCCAATGAGTTGGCTCTTTGCATCAGGTAGCCAAAGTATTGGAGCTTCAGCTTTAGCAGCAGTCCTCCCAATGATTATCCACAGTTGATTTCCTTTGGGATTGACTGGTTTGATTTCCTTTCTGTCCAAAGGGCTCTCAAGAGTCTTCTCCAGCATCGCAGTTTGAAAGCATCAATTCTTCAGCCATCAGCCTGCTTTATGGGTCAACAGTCACATCCATAATAAATGATTACCAGAAAAACAATAGCTTTGACTATACAGACCTTGATTAGAAAAGTGATGTCTCTGCTTTTGAATATGCTGTCTAGGTTTGTCATAGCTTTTCTTCCAAGGAGAAAGCATCTTTTAATTTCATCTCTGCAGTCACCATCCACAGTGATTTAGGAGCCCAAGAGAATAAAATCTTCCACTGTTCCCACTTTTTCCCTATCTGTTTGCCATGAAGTGATGGGACTAGATGCCATGATCTTAGTTTGTAGAAAGTTGAGTTTCAAGCCAGCTTTTTCACTCTCCTCTTTCACCCTCATCAAGAGGCTCTTGATTTCTTCTTTGCTTTTTGCCATTAGAGTGGCATCATCTGCATATCTGAGATTGTTGATATTTCTCCCGGCAATCTTGATTTCAGCTTGTGAGCTATCCAGCCCAGCATTTCACATAACTGACTCTGGGGCTTCCCTGGTGACTCAGATGGTAAAGAATCCACCTGCAATGCAGGAGACCCAGGTTCAATCTCTGGGTGAGAAAGATCCCCCAGGGAAGTGAATGGCTACATACTCTGGGATTCTTGCCTGGAGAATTCCATGGACAGAGGAGCCTGGCAGGCTATAGTCCATGGGGTTGCAAAGACTGGGACACAACTGAGGGACTAACTCTCACTTTTCACCCTACATATAAGTTAAATAAGCAGGGTGACAATATACAGCCTTATGTACACCTTTCCCGATTTTGAACCAGCCAGTTGATCCATGTCCAGTTCTAACTCTGCTTCTTGACCTGCATACAAGTTTCTCAGGGGACAGGTAAGGTGCTCTAATATTCCCATCTCTTTAATAATTTTCCACAGTTTGTTGTGATCCACACAGGATGACTCAGTTGGTAAAGAATCTACCTGCAAAGCAGGAGACTCCAGTTCAATTCCTGGGTTGGAAAGATCCACAGGAGAAGGGACAGGCTACTCACTCCAGTATTCTTGGGCTTCCCTGGTGGCTCAGCTGGTAAAGAATCCGCCTGCAATGCGGGAGACCTGGGTTCAATCCCTGGGTTGGGAAGATCCCCTGGAGAAGGGAAAGGCTGACTACTCCAGTATTCTGGCCTGGAGAATTCCATGGACTACAGTCCGTGGGGTCTCAAAGAGTCAGACATGACTGAACCACTTCCACTTTCACTCACTTCACACAGTCACAGGCTTTATCATAGTCAATAAAGCAGAAGTAGAGGTTTTTCTGGAATTCCTTTGCTTTCTCTATGACCCAACAGATGTTGATGATTTGATCTCTAGCTCCTCTGCCTCTTCTAAATCCAGCTTGTACATCTGGAAGTTCTTGGTTCATTTACTGTAAAAGCCTAGCTTGAAGGATTTTGAGCATTACCTTGCTAGAATGTGAAATGAGTGAAATTGTGCAGTAGTTTGAATATTCTTCGGCACTGCCTTTCTTGGGAATTAGAATGAAAGCTGGCCTTTTCCAGTCCTGTGGCCATTGCTGAGTTTTCCAAATTTGCTGGCATATTGAGTGTAGCACTTGATCCTAACAGCATCATCTTTCAGAATTTAAAATAGCTCCGCAGGAATTCCATCACCTCCACTAGCTTTTTTGTAGCAAAGTTTCCTAAGGTCCACTTGACTTCACACTCCAGGATGTCTGGCTCTAGGTTAGTGACCACACCACTATGATTACTCAGGTCATTAAGAGCTTTTGCGTACAGTTCTTCTGTGTATTCTTGCCACTTCTTAATATCTTCTGCTTCTGATAGGTCCATGCCATTTCTGTCCTTTATTGTGCCCATCTTTGCATGAAATGTTCCCTTGGTATCTCAAATTTCTTGAAGAGATCTCTAGTCTTTCCCATTCTATTTTTTTTCCTCTATTTCTTTGCATTGTTCACCTAAGAATGTGTTCTTATCTCTTCTTGCTATTCTCTGAAACTCTGCATTCAGTTGGGTATATCTTTCCCTTTCTTCTTAGCCTTTCTCTTCTCTTCTCAGCTATTTGTAAAGCTTATACAAGTACTTAAGTAAGAACTTATATGAATATCACTGATTTAATCATTCATTCATGTCTTGTTGGATTAATGTGTCAACTTTGTGGTATATTAAAGTCCTATTTCTGTATGGACCTTTATCTGAACTCTCTTATATGTCATTGGTCAATTTCTGAGTCTCTGGTGCATATTTTTCCTTAAGAACTTTAAGATCATTTAGTGAAGTTCTCCCACACCTCAAAAACAATTTAAATTCCATTGAAATTTCATATGCTACCTTGAAAAGAATTTACATTTATTATTAAGCTTTTTATCCACAAACATGAGAGTTGTCTCAAATTCAGGTATTATTTATTGCCTTTAATAAGAGTTTGTAGTCTTTATTATGTAAATCTCATACTTTTCTTTGGTATATTTCAAGGCATTTTTGGGCTCCAAAATCACTGCAGATGGTGATTGCAGCCATGAAATTAAAAGACACTTACTCCTTGGAAGGAAAGTTATGACCAACCTAGACAGCATATTAAAAAGCAGAGACATTACATTGTCAACAAAGGTCCATCTAGTCAAGGCTATGGTTTTTCCAGTAGTCATGTATGGATGTGAGAGTTGGACTATAAAGAAAGCTGAGCACAGAAGAATTGATGCTTTTGAACTGTGGTATTGGAGAGTCCCTTGAACTGCAAGGAGATCCAACCAGTCCATCCTAAAGGAGATCAGTCCTGGGTGTTCATTGGAAGGACTGATGTTGAAGTTGAAATTCCAATACTCTGGCCACCTGATGCAAAGAGCTGACTCATTAGAAAAGACCCTGATGCTGAGAAAGATTGAGGGCAGGAGGAGAAGGGGACGACAGACGATGAGATGGTTGGATGGCATCACCGACTCAATGGACACGGGTTTGGGTGGACTCCGGGAGTTGGTGATGGACAGGGAGGCCTGGCGTGCTGCAGTTCATGGGGTCCCAAAGAGTCGGACACGACTGAGTGACTGAACTGAACTGAAGGCATTTTTGTATAAATTTCGGTAACCACAGGGTATGAAAGTTCGATTTTCTCCATCATGTGTCTACCTGGTTTTTACTACATAGAAAATTCAATCAATGGGCTCCAGAGATGTACAAAACTGAAGAGTTGTGCAAGCCTGGACAATGGAGCCCAGAAAACCTCCCAGAACTGAAGACAACCTCCTACCAACAAAGAGACTGAAACGTAAAATACAGTGTAAAGTCATGAAATTTAGATGCGGAAGTTTCCACATTAGTCTCATAGGAATTCCAGGAAAATAAAAGAAAAAAGTAGAGGGAAAGTTCTCTTTCAGCACCAAATATATGAAAATAAATAACATGAAAAGGATGAAGAAGGGTACTAAGCCAAGAATCTTATATCCACCCAAACTAGCATTCAAATAGGAGGGCAAAGCAAAGACTCAGAAAGTTAACCACCCACAGACGTTCTCTGAAAGAATTATTTCAGGAAAACAAGGACTACAAAAAAGAGAAGGATGTGGGCTGCAAGAAACAATGATAAGAAAAGAATCAACAAAATATACAAGTACACTTTATGCCTAACCAATTACTGATGCATAACTCTAATTTTTCTTTTATACTGACAGGAAACTAAAATCTCAAATGATCTCAATATGGCTAGTAGGGGACAGAGGAAAAAAGTGGTTGAGGAGGATAAGGGAAACTTGCTAAAGGAGACTGGACCACATAAGCATATGAACATGAAGATGCTTGGTTCACTGGGTCCACCTTCGGAGACCTCAGGCACAGAGAGGAGACGAAGACGGTGCAGGTACTGCTGGGAAGGGCAGTGGGAAGGAGGAATGGTTCAGAAGGAGTATTAGCTCTGAATCCTTCTATGTTATTTATAGACATTTTACATAGCAAGAACATGCTCGTTTATTACTCAGACAGTTACAAAATGAGGGAAAATTTAAAATATTTTCCACCAAAAGAAACAGACCATGCTTAATAAAACTGGATCTTCAAGCCATGATGCAGATAGACCAAAAAGTTATTAAGGTCATCTGGTGTCTCAGATGACAAAGGATCTTAAGCAGCCCTCCCAGATCCTTTAGACAGCTACCTTGTTCTGACGATGCAATAGTGAGTGAAGCGATCCATGAAACCAGCCACACCTCTCAGGTATGCTACTTCTATGATGGGTGTCTTTGAACTCCAGCCTCAGAGTTGGTCAAGGATGCGTGTGTGATCCCAGTCAGGCCAACAAGTCACAGTCCTGGGGGTTTTGGCGGAACGGTCTGGACCAGAGCAGCTTCTGAGAGCTGTGATGGTGGTGGTTTAGTCACTAAGTCATGTACAACTCTTGCGACCCTGTGGACTGTAGCCCACCAGGCTCTTCTGTCCAGTTAATAGTAACTGTTCCTCAGTCCCCATACCTTTACTTCTAGAGGTTAGAAGAATTTATGAATAACTCACCCTGCTGACTTCTAGCTTCAGTGCCTATTAGAGGACTCGTTCCAATTTCATTTGGAATGATGGTAAGCCCAGGCTTATTATTTTCAAGCATGGCCCCTAAAGGGGAATGTCATCCATGTTGCATGAACTCCTTACTGCAAAATTCAGACTTAAACTGAAGAAAGTACGGAAAACCACTAGACCATTCAGGTATGACCTAAATCAAATCCCGGATGGTTTTACATTGGAAGCGACAAATAGATTCAAGGGATTAGATCTGATAGAGTGTCTGAAGAACTATGGACGAAGGTTCGTGACATTGTACAGGAGGCAGTGATCAAGACGATTCCCAAGAAAAAGAAATGCTAAAAGGCAAAATGGTTGTCTGAGGAGGCCTTACAAATAGCTGAGAAAAGAAGAGAAGTAAAAAGCAAAGGAGAAAAGGAAATGTGTACCCATTTGAATGAAGAGTTCTAAAGAATAGCAAGGAGAGATTTAAAAAAGCCTTTCTCAGTAATCAATGCAAAGAAATAGAGGAAAACAATAGAGTGGAAAAGACTAGAGATCGCCTCAAGAAAATTTGAGATACCATGGGAACATCTCATGCAAAGATGCACACAATAAAGGATAGAAATGGTATGAACCTAACAGAAGCAGAAGATATTAAGAAGTGGCAAGAACACACGGAAGAACCATACAAAAAAGATCATAATGATCCAGATAATCACTATGGTGTGATCACTCACCTAGAGCCAGACACCCTGGAGTGTGAAGTCAAGTGGGCCTTAGGAAGCATCACTACAAACAAAGCAAGTGGAGGTGATGGAATTCCACTTGAGCTATTTCAAATCCTAAAAGATGATGCTGTGCAAGTGCTGCACTCAATATGCCGGCAAATTTGGAAAACTCAGCAGTGGCCACAGAACTGGAAAAGGTCAGTTTTCACTCCAATCCCAAAGAAAGGCAATGCCAAAGAATGCTCTAACTACTGCACAACTGCACTCACCTCACATGCTAGTAAAGTAATGCTCAAAATTCTCCAAGCCAGGCTTCAACAATATGTGAACCGTGAATTTCCAAATGTTCAAGCTGGATTTAGAAAAGGCAGAGGAACCAGAGATCAAACTGCCAACATCTGTTGGATATCAAAAAAGCAAGAGAGTTCCAGAAAAACATCTACCTCTGTTTCATTGACTACGCCAAAGCCTTTGACTGTGTGGATCACAACAGACTGTGGAAAATTCTCAAAGAGAATTTAAATTCTTAAAGAGATGGGAATACCAGACCACCTGACCTGCCTCTTGAGAAACCTATATGCAGGTCAAGAACTAACAGTTAGAACTGGACATGGAACAACAGACTGGTTCCAAATAGGAAAAGGAGTACATCAAGGCTGTATATTGTCACCCTGCTTATTTAACTTATATGCAGAGTACGTCATGAGAAACGCTGGGCTGGATGAAGCACAAGCTGGAATCAAGATTGCCGGGAGAAATGTCAGTAACCTCAGATATGCAGATGACACCACCCTTATGGCAGAAAGTGAAGAAGAACTAAAGAGCCTCTTGATGAAAGTGCAAGAAGAGAGTGAAAAAGTTGGCTTAAAGCTCAACATTCAGAAAACTAAGATCATGGCATCTGGTCCCCTCACTTCATGGCAAATAGATGGGGAAACAGTGGAAACAGTGAGAAACTTTATTTTGGGGGGCTCCAAAATCATTGCAGATGGTGACTGCAGCCATGAAACTAAAAGACACTCACTCCTTGGAAGGAAAGTTATGACCAACCTAGACAGCATATTAAAAAGCAGAGATATTACTTTGCCAACAAAGGTCCATCTAGTCAAGGCTACGGTTTTTCCAGTAGTCGTGTATGGATGTGAGAGTTGGACTATAAAGAAGGCTGAGTGCCAAAGAATTGATGCTTTTGAACTGTGGTATTGGAGAAGACTCTTGAGAGTCCCTTGGACTGCAAGGCGATCCAACCAGTCCATCCTAAAGGAGATCAGTCCTGGGTGTTCATTGGAAGGTCTGGTGTTGAAGCTGAAACGCCAATACTTTGGCCACCTGATGTAAACAACTGACTTATTAGAAAAGACCCTGATGCTGAGAAAGATTGAGGGCAGGAGGAGAAGGGGACAACAGAGGATGAGATGATTGGATGGCATCACCAACTCAGTGGACATGAGTTTGGGTAGGCTCCGGGAGTTGGTGTTGGACAGGGAGGCCTGGCATGCTGCAGCTCATGGGGTCCCAAAGAGTCGGACACAACTGAGTGACTAAACTGAACTAAACTGAACTGAACTGAATATAAGCATTTGTTTACGGCATGTGTGCTAAGTCACTTCAGTCATGTCCGACTGTGCAACCCTATGCACTGTAGCTTGCTGGGCTCCTCTGTCCATGGGACGCTCCAGGCAAGAATACTGAAGTGAATTGCTATGCCCTTCTCCAGGGGATCTTCCTGACCCAGGGATCGAACCTGCATCTCTTACATCTCCTGTATTGGCAGGCAGGCTCTTTACCACTAACACCATCTGGGAAGCCCATTGTTTATTAACTATGTGTAAAAAGACCCTACACCATTCACGTAAGTGTTAATGAACACTTATCTGCACCTGTTAGGAGGCTCACATAGAAAGAACTTGAACAGGCATCATGCCTTCAAAGACCTCACAGTTTACTGGTCATTCTTTGACAGCTACATCATGGGGCAGCAAAAGAAACGTGTCAGAACCAGGATGAAAGACAAATTGTTGGGAAATCGAAGGAGAGCCCATGAAGCGATGTTCAAATGTACTGTGGATATGAGGCAGTGAGTCTCAAAGTGTGGTCCCCTGGGCAGCAGCAGCATCTGAGAACCTGTTAGAAATTCCTGCAAGCTCTCCAGGGATTCTGATGTCCACTCAAGTCTGAGATTTGTCTGCATAAATACTGATTTAACCTTCCAACCTTTCTTTATCTGATCAACGTTGTACGAAGGCTATGTAAGCTCAAATCTTGGTTTTTCCATTTAATACTTGCAACCTTAGTTTGTTTGCTTTTTAGTTACTTCTCCCAGAGCCATGGGCTTCCTAGGTGACACAGTAGTAAAGAATCTGCCTGCCAATGCAGGAGGCATAAGAGTCGCAGGTTCGATCCCTGGATCAGGAAGATCCCCTGGAGGAGGGCATGGCAACCCACTCCAGTATCCTTGCCTGGAAAATCCCATGGACAGAGGAGCCTGGAGTGCTACAGTTCATGGGGTCGCAAAGAGTCAGACACAACTGAGTGACTGAGCAGGCACGGAAGTGCACACCCAGAGCCTTACTTTCCTTAAATGAGAACAGTGGTGACAACATGTCTCCTGGACCTGCTGTGAGTATAAAACTCACCTGTAAAATATTTCACATAACTCCTGGCATACGCATGGCTTAAGATACCAGTAATATTATCATCTGTACACTTCAGGCCAGGTTCCTAAGGGTATCTTCATAAATGTGGCTGAGGGTTCAACTACAGTTTATATTTAGTTAAAAATGGCATATGTTTCACTGTGTTTTATTTATTTATTTTTTTTTCATATTTCAGCTAACCTTGAGGGTCTCAGAAGAACTTTGCGGCTTTTGGCTTCTCCTGCTTTCTGCAGTAAGTCTGGTAATAGCCCCCAGGTAGGGCATCCAAACATCCCAAATCTTGGGAAACTGATGGCATAACATTGGTAACCGGACTCTGTGAAAACCCAAGTTCATGATATTAAAATAAAGAATTTCCAATCGTGTTTGAAGACTTTCTTCAGGAAATAGAGGAATACAGGCAAACAACACTATTATTAAAAATAATAATTCAAGGGCACAGAATAAAATCAGCTTTCTGGATGAGAAGCGTTAAAAGCAAAAACATCTGGGGTTGGAGACAGAGTTCCTGTAACAGAAGTGAGTGTCACTGATAGAATAAACTGAGCCGGCTTGTTCAAGAATTCAAAGAAAAATTGTTTAAAGAATTCAAAGAAATAATGGGGTATGTAGGCAAGAATCCGGAGCCATCAGAAAAACAACTGCAACTTATAAAGAGTCTGAAAGAAAACTCAATTCATCCAGAGCAGGAGGAAAATAAGGGGAAATGTTCCTTCAATACAGAAGAAAAGAGCTATAACCGCCAATAGCACTAAGACAAGTCATCATTTTGTAAAAGAGGGTCTTGATAAAGACGTTTCTCAGCAACTGTGTGCCTGAACCAGCTACAGATGAACAGAAAGGGCAGGATGCCAAAAAAAAAAAAAAATTGGGAAAAGATTAGCCACAGATCTGTCACCCTCCACCGACTCTGATGGCTCTCGCCTCACCCCAAGAACTGGGACTGCCATCTCAGAAATCTATCTGGAGACACAGCCCCGGCCATGAGTGCCTGAGGATGAGGGTGACATCAGAACTGTCTTAGTAGGTGCGTTTTTCCCTGCCCCACCAGGTGTTTTAGGAAGTGAAGGAGACTGGGGGTCAGGGACATGTTGCTGCAGCCAGAACTGTAAAAGTTCCCCCAATGTGTGTGTGTTAGTTGCTCAGTCGTGCCCAACTCTTTGCAACCCCATGGACTGTAGCCCACCAGGCCCCTCCATCCATGGAATTCGCCAGGCAAGAATACTGGAGTGGATAGCCATTCCATTCTCCAGGGGATCTTCCTGACCCAGGGTCTCCTGCATTGCAGGTGGATTCTTTACCATCTGAGCCATCAAGGAAGCCCTTAAAAGTTCCCCATGGGATGCAGGAATTTATAGACAGAGAGACTCAGGTCCTAGAACAACCAAAAACTGCCAGGAGCTCAGGACTCACAGGAGGGCCGGGATGCCAGGGAAGGTTTACAGTGCTCACTGAAACCTGCCACCTTGAACCAATAACTCCCAGGCCCCCCATTTCACTCTTGCCAGCTGCTTGGACCCTCCAGAACCTGAGGGATAGGGCCTCTTGCATGGTTAGTTAGTGTCAGTGGGCTTCACAAACTGGCAAGCAAAACTTGAGCTACTAACTCGCCCCTCACTCTGCAGTTTAGTTCAGTTCAGTGGCACAGTCATGTCCAACTCTTTGTGACTCCATGGACTGCAGTACACGGGGTTTCCCCATCCATCACCAACTCCCAGAGCTTACTCAAACTCATGTCCATTGAGTTGGTGATGCCATCCAATCATCTCATCTTCTGTTGTCCCCTTCTCCTCCCACCTTCAATTATTCCCAGCATCAGGGTCTTTTCAAATGAGTCTGTTCTTCACATCAGATGGCCAAAGTACTGGAATTTCAGCTTCAGCATCAGTCCTTCCAATGAATATTCAGGACCGATTTAATTTAGGATGGACTGGTTGTATTTCTTTGCTCTCCAAGGGACTCTCAAGGGTCTTCTCCAACACCACAGTTCAAAAGAATCAATTCTTCAGTGCTCAGCTTTCTTTATGGTCCAGCTCTCACATCCATACATGACCACTGGAAAAACCATAGCCTTGACTAGACGGACCTTTATTGGCGAAGTAATGTCTCTGCTTTTTAATATGCTGTCTAGGTTGGTCATGACTTTTCTTCCAACCTCTCTCTTCAGGGAGAGGAAAGTAATTATGTGCCCACTCTCAGGGCATGGAGAAACATCCAGACTTTCAAAGGCCCCTTCTTGGGCCTTCAGCAGGCTCTAGGTTGTGTCCTGAGCGCTTAGTGCTTGTTCTTCAGACCAGATCTGAGTTTTCACCTTGAAGATCCATCTGCAATGGATCATATTTAAAGAAAGATAAAGTTTAGCTTGAAATTCCATGAACCTGAGAAATAGAAGCATGAAAGTGAAATGTGAAAGTCGCTCAGCCATGTCGGACTCTTCGCAACCCCATAAACTATACAGTCAGTGGAATTCTCCAGGCCAGAATACTGGAGTGGGTGACCTTTGCCTTCTCCAGGGGATCTTCCCAATGTAAATCACAATAAAAGACATCGGCAAAAGCTAAAAAAAAGGGGGGGGGCAATATTGTCTTTTATTCAAAATAATAATTATAATCTGAAGAAAAGCATTCTTTTTTCTCAAGTTTTCTCTGCCTAATCAAACACATATCCACATTTCTGTGTGTGTGTGTTTATACAGATAAAGGATATCTAACAAGATATATACTTGGTATGCCACCAAGAGTATGCTGAGGGAGAGAAGTGCCCTCGTATTTTGATTTCACACCATTAGGACTTTGGATATTCACGTGTGTGTGTAATAAGTGCAATAAGAATAAATGCATTACTCGTAATAAGAATATTTTTAATTTATATAACCACACAGAAAATGTTTTTTCTACATATATAAAGAGGCTCAAAACTGTTCTTTTGTTCCAGAAATTTCATTTCTGAAATTTTAATATAAGGAATGGATCTTAATGATCCATTATGCATAACCATTATGCATAAAGATCCTTTTGTTGTTTAGTTGTGTTGTTTTCTTGTTCAGTTGTGTCCAACACTTTTCAACCCCATGGACTATAGCCCACCAGGCTCCTCTGTCCATGGGATTCTCCAGGCAAGAATACTGGAGTGGGTTGCCATTTCCTCCTCCAGGAGATCTTCCCAATGCAGGGATTGAAGCTGCACCTCATCAAAAAATGGGTCAAAGAACTAAACAGACATTTCTCCAAAGAAGACATACAGATGGCTAACAAACACATGAAAAGATGCTCAACATCACTCATCATCAGAGAAATGCAAATCAAAACCACAACGAGGTACCATTACACGCCAGTCAGGATGGCTGCTATCCAAAAGTCTATAAGCAATAAATGCTGGAGAGGGTGTGGAGAAAAGGGAACCCTCTTACACTGTTGGTGGGAATGCAAACTAGTACAGCCGCTATGGAGAACAGTGTGGAGATTCCTTAAAACACTGGAAATAGAACTGTCATATGACCCAGCAATCCCACTGCTGGGCATACACACCGAGGAAACCAGATCTGAAAGAGACATGTGCACCCCAATGTTCATCGCTGCACTGTTTATAATAGCCAGGACATGGAAGCAACCTAGATGCCCATCAGCAGATGAATGGATAAGGAAGCTGTGGTACATATACACCATGGAATATTACTCAGCCTTTAAAAAGAATTCATTTGAATCAGTTATAATGAGATGGATGAAACTGGAGCCCATTATATAGAGTGAAGTAAGCCAAAAAGATGAAAACCAATACAGTATACTAACACATATATATGGAATTTAAAAAGATGGTAACAATAACCCTATATGCAAAACAGAAAAAGAGACACAGATGTACAGAACAGACTTTTGGACTCTGTGGAAGAACGCGAGGGTGGGATGTTCTGAGAGAATAGCATTGAGACAAGTATACTGTCAAGGGTGAAACAGACCACCAGCCCAGGTTGGATGCATGAGACAAGTGCTCAGGGCCTGTGCACTGGGAAGACCCAGAGGGATGGGATGGAGAGGGAGGTGGGAGGGGGGATCGGGATGGGGAACACATGTAAATCCATGGCTGATTCATGTCAATGTATGGGAAAAACCACTACAATATTGTAAAGTAATTAGCCTCCAACTAATAAAAATAAATGAAAAAAAATTTTTTTAATTAAAAAAAAAAATGAAACTGCGTCTCCTGCATTGGCAAGTGGATTCTTTCCCACTGAGCCCCCTGGGAAGCCCTGTCAACTATTAATTGTTACAAAAACAACAAAGACACAAAGTGCTCCTCAGGAGATGAGCGTCAGTGCGGTGACGCTGTCAGAGGAGCTATGTCATCATCACATGTTTATGAAGACTATATAAATACTGAGGAAAGAATGCAATAGGGACTTCCCTGGTGGTCTAGTGGTTAAGAACCTGCCTTCTTAAAATCTTCAGGGGACATGGTTTCAATCACTGGTCAGAGAACTAAGCTCCCACATGCTGTGGGGCAACTAACCCTGTACCGTACAAGCCACAACTGGAGAGAAGCCCATGTGCTGCAAATAAGACCCGACATAGCCAAATAAATAAATATTTAAATATTTTTAAAAATAAATAAGTTAATAGAAAGGAATGCAGTGCAGTCAATTTTTCAAACTGTATCTATAGTATGATAATAACTAGGTCTTTCAAAAGCTACATATAAAAAAATAGGAAGGATTATACCAAAATGTTAATCGTTAAAAGCTAACATTTATTAAGCAATCACTATGTGACATGGTGCTGACCATTATGAGCAGTGACCAAACCTATGTAATTTCATTAGCACTGAAACCTATGTAGTTAAAGCACAATGAGAAACTGAAAATTGGAAAAAAAAGAACTGAAAAATTCAGCCACATCAGTGTTGGTGGAGATGAGATGAAACAGTATTTACTATTGGTGGAACCACAGCTGATACAAGCATTTCAGAGAATGGCTCAAAAATTTATATATGCATTTTTCCCTCTTTACCCAAAACCTCTCCTGTGAGAAAGTACTTGTGGAGATTCTTACACATTTTAAGAGGGGGTACATGCAAAGATTTTTACTGTGTGATTATATCAAAAAGAAATTTAATCATGGTTGATCAAGCAGTAATTAAAAAAAAAAAACATGGCTCTGTTTTTGAAATTTTTTTCAAGGCAAGCAAATAAATAATAATAATAAAGCTAACTTTGGGAAAGTATGAATACTATGATACCATTTAAGTTAAAAGCAAAAAAAGAAAACCCACAAAACTACTTATTCCTAGTGACATATATGTCTGCAAAGATGCAAGTATATCCACAGGGGGGAAAGAAAATCTACAAGAACAGGCAGCAAACTGGTTGCCGCAGTGACCACTGGAGAGGAATTCGATACCTGATGGTAATGAAGAGGGACTTCTGCTTTTTCATTCTATGTGACATTATGTTTTTCAACAAGAATGTACCCACATATTACTTACACAGTTACAAATCATTAATAGCTAAAAGGCACATGAGGACTTCCCTGGTGGCTCAGATGGTAAAGCGTCTACCTACAATGCGGGAGACTCAGGTTCAATCCCTGGGTTGGGAAGATCCTCTGGAGAAGGAAATGGCACCCCACTCCAGTACTCTTGCCTGGAAAATCCCGTGGACAGAGGAGAGTGGTAGGCTACAGTCCATGGGGTTGCAAAAAGTCTGACACGACTGGGCAACTTCACTTTCACTTTAAAGGGCACATGAAGGAAACCATGCTTAGAGTAATGATTCTTAAACTTGAGCACACATCAGAAGCACCGGAAGGCCTTGTTGAGCTCAGGGTGCTAGGCCCTCTCCACCCCAGAGTTTCTGACTCAGTGGTCGGTAAGGTGCCTGTTGCGGGTATCTGGTCAGAAGTCACACTTGGAAGAAGCCACATTCAGTCCTTAGAAAGGTGAAATGCTGAGCTAACAGGATCACAGGAGGAGTCAAGATTTGAACCCAGGCCACCTCATGAATCAGACCCTGACTCTTGACCTCAACCACCTGCTGCCCAGTTATCTTCTTTGAGTGGTGGGATTAAAGGGGATTTGGTTTTTGACTATTTTTTAAATATATATTTTAAATATACTTATTGGGCTTTTAAGTGTAACATCAACTCATCCTGAAAATCCTTAAACTGTATTTTCCGCATTTTCCAAAGTTGGTAAGCATTCATTGCTTTGGTAAATTTTTAAAAATTACATAACTTTGTTATGTAATAACACAACATACCCTTTGCTCAGTAAAGCATCTGCCGGAGGCAGGGACTTCCTGGTGTGAACCTGAGCTGAGCTCCAAGCAGGACTCAGCTCTCCAGGGTGGCAGGCAAGCTCTCATTCCATTTATGATGGACATGCAGAGCTGGCAACACATATCCTTTCCCTAACAGTGGGCATCACCCCAAAATACAACTAGGCTTAACGAAGCTAGGGAAATTAAAAAGGAAATGCATTCATACTATGAATGAAGAAAAAACCTTTCTGTTTAAAAATTGATAAAGGTTTTGGATGATGTTGGCTGTTTGCATGCACACTGCAGCCTCTTGCTTCCACTTAAATCCCCAGAAGAGTTAAAAAGAATAGGTGAATCCCTAATTACAATGGGAAGCAGAAGAAGGGGTGTATCAGTGGACCGGCCACATTAAGGCATCCCTGAAAGAGGAAAGCCAATCAGAGTAGGACTGAAGAAGGAAGTCACAAACATCATGCATGAAGCAGGGGACGGACACTGGGGCACTGATGAACACAGACAGCATCAAGAGGATGTTGCCAAGAGAATGCCTTGCTGAGGCCTCATCCTGGTTCCTGAACTAACCGCTTGCAGGAGGATGCGATTACAATGATTGACAGCGTATTCAAGACCACACCTAGAGATGGACACAATTCCTAAAACCCACTGCTGCTACACACATGAAAAGAGCAAAAGGAGACTGTGGGATCAACCATACAAACACCAACAGCATGAAAGTACAAAGAATTGGGATGAGTAAAAGAAAATTTAAAAGACATTGAAGATAGATCCAGATATTTCAGTACCCATCAAATATAAGATGCAGGCATAAGAATATAAAGAAAGGTAATAGAGAAGATCCAATTTCTCCTTTGAAATGTTCCACCAAGAGCAAAGCAAGATTAAAGGAACAGGGAATTCTCTGGTGGTCCAGTCATTAGGATTCCTCATTTCCACTGCAGGGGGCATGGGTTCAATCCTGGGTCCGCAAATTAAGATCTCACAAGTTGCATAGTGTAGTCAAAAAAAAAAAAAAAGATTAAAAGAACAAATGAACAAAAGCTCCCATGTCTTGATACACTGTCAGACCAATGATAGAGGAAATCCTCAAAAGTCTGGGTGTTGGAGAAGAGTATTCAGTTACTTTAAAAAAGAAAAAAAAGAGTTAGACACAAAAATGTGGATGTACTTGATGCCTTCTGAACTGTATACTTAAAATGGTTGAAATGGGGAATTTTATGTTTGTATATATTTTAGCACAATTTAATGTACATACATATATAAATACATAGATAAAAGAATAAGCATATGGATAGCAACCTCTCACCAGCAACTTCAGATACAAAAAAGATAATGGGGCAACATCTTCAACATTCTGAAGGAAGATAATTTTTGAACATACATTTCAACACCCAGCTAAACTATATTGTGGAAGGGAACAGGTAGAAAACATTTGCAGATACACATAGATTCAGAAAGTTTACTGCATAGAAACTCTCTGGAAGAATTACTTGATGTTTATTCAGTGAGAATTAAAATAAATCCTAGAAAAAGAAATGGGAAATAAGACACAATATTTAATAATCAATGAAATTAACTGTTAAGTCTAAATGTCTTGTGGTTGTGTCTTAATAATAATCTGGAACTAAGGTTCTACAAGGACATGGAAGGTAGAAGGAGCATAGCAGAGGAAAGACGGGAAATGAAGGGAAATGAAAGATAAGATAGTGAGGCTCTTGTCTCCGTTGGACTAAAATACTGACTAACAGATAGTAAAGCTAGTATTAGAAATATACCAGTTTAAGTTGTGCATTACATTTTAAGGTGACTTCAAGTGGCAAATACATGAATGAAAGGTGATCAGTTTCATTAGTCATCAGGTAACTGCTCATTGAACCGCAAGGCACACACTACACACCCACCTGGTTGGTAAAGTGGAAAATACAGTATCAAGAGTAGGGGGTGGGTGGTGGAGCAACGGGAATTCTTGCACTGCTGGTAGGTATATAAATTGCAGAAAACACTTGGGAAAACTGGCATTTTCTTCTGAAACTGAATATGTTCATACCCTGTGATACAGCAATTCCACTCCAAGAGAAATAAATCCATCTGCCCACCAAAATAAATGTATGAAAATATTCATAGTAGCACTACTTATAGTAGTCCCAAACTGAAGGAAAACCAAATATCCATCAATGGTGTAACTAATAAATACATAGCAATACATTCACAAAACAAGGTGATGGGATAGCAATGAAAATTAGAACTACATGTAATAGCTTCTCTCTGTAATTGAAAAGGAGATCCTTCCAACACATCGTTCATTCTGTAAATGTTGATGGAGCCCCTACTCTGTGCCAGAACTGGTCTAGACAGATGACAGGATACCAGCAAACAGTACTGATGAGAGCATGCTCAGACTGAGGGTCCATGCTGGTCAGGGAAGTAGGTAATAAATATAAATAAGGCATGATTTTATCCTTCACCTGCCATTTGGGCTTCACACACCACCTCCACTCCCATACTCCTACCAAACCAAATCTTTCATCACTACTTCATGCGTCCCATCTTGTCACACCTCTTGAGTCCATAGAGGCAATACCCTCCTCCCTGCAACTCCTTTCCTTTCCTCTCCTCTCTCCCCACTTGCCCTGCTCAGATGACTTCCAGTCCTTCATGATCTGCATCAAATACCAGACACCCAGAAAGTGCCCCTCCCTCCTCAAGTGGTAATATCCCTTATCTTGTAAGAACACTCCTTGTGTTCTGCAGCCATGGCCTCTGCCTGTTTGCATGATCCTTTTTCACCATTTTATCATGGCATGACGCTCTACACAGAGAATGTAACAAAGTGATGCTGCCAAAATTCAAAATGAAGAAAATTTAAACCTTTAAGTCTCTGACATTTCCATGCCCTCCCTCCCTCTCAATTCCCCAACATCTCAGCTTGCCTTCAAAATATCCAGTTATCGCCCTGCACCCTCATCCCCAAACCCAGTGCAGACTCCAGCACCCACTCACACATTTTGTCACCTGGAGGAATCCACAAGCCTGTGTCTTTATTCCTCTTTGCATTCCTAATGCCTCAATGAAATGGGTACAAAGTAAACATTTGGTGAATGTATTCACTAAAGGCTAATGAAGTTAAAGATGCTTTCAGCATCTCTCCAGCAATCAGAACTAGAAAGCTTGTAACACTTCATTTGATAATGTGGGAATCTCATGAATCATAATTTTTTCATTAACTTTTTATTTCACTTATTAGCACCAATTTACACTGGTTTGTGATATGTAACTTACAAGAACATTCTCTGATTGCGTTTCCCTGAAATTATTCTGGAATTTACATATTTAACTGTTAAACAAGCCTTTTCACTTAGCTATATTAATCCACGTGAGTGTCTGAGAGTGTGTATTTTAAGTTAAAGAACAATAAGGAAAACACGGTAGGAGATGGGAATGCCGACCTTAGCTAAGGAGGAGAGGAGTAAAAAGCACAACAAATATTTGCAACAATATTCTATAATTATTTCAAAATAAAAAGATGCTTAAAAATTCAGGAATAGGAAAAAGCAGACTATAACACTATTGCTATAAATTTCAACATTTTCCCTCAATTTACCTCCATGCCAGTTTTTCCCCATGTGGAGCAGTATCCTGGAAATTGATACAGGTAACATTCAATTGGTATAACAGGTGCATTTTATAAAAGGTCAGTAGTTGATAGTTTTCCAAATGAATTACATGCTTAGAGTTTCCCAATGGCTAATTATAATTTTTAAATGAGTACATATTCTATGAGTCAACTACCTTCTCTCTATGTTAACTGGCATGCGTGCTTTTATGTTGAGTATGCCATAATTACACAATTCAACAAGTATTTAATGTTTCTATATGCCAACCGCTACAATTTAAAAATGAACAAGAAAAATCATTGATCTGAAATTTCACTCCTCTGTCTTCTGTTCTTTTAAAAGCATAAGAAGACTGTTCTACAAAAGGCACATATCACTTTTATGCATTGTTCTAAGTCACTTCAGTCGTATCTGACTCTTTGCAACCCCATGGACTATAGCCCACCAGGCTCCTCTGTCCATGGGACTCTCCAGGCAAGAATACCAGAGTGGGTTGCCATTTCCTTCTCCAGGGGATCTTCCCGACCCAGGGATCAAACCACATCTCTATGTCTCCTGCATTGCAGACAGGTTCTTTACCACTAGCGCCACCTGTCACTTCAGTCATTCAGTCGTATCCAACTCTTAAGACCCCATGAACTGCAGCACGCCAGGCTTCCCTGTCCATCACCAACTCCAGAGCTAGCTCAAAACTTATGTCTATAGAGTCAGGGATGCCATCCAACCATCTTATCCTCTGTCATCCCCTTCTCCTCCTGCCTTCAATTTTTCCCAGCATCAGGGTCTTTTCTAATGTCAGTTCTTCACATCAGGTGGCCAGAGCATTGGAGCTTCAGCTTCAGCATCAGTCCTCCCAATGAATATTCAGGATTGATTTCCTTTAGGATGGACTGGTTTGATCTCCTTGCAGTCCAAGGACTCTCAAAAGTCTTCTCCAACATCACAGTTCAAAAGTATCAATTCTTCAGCGCTCAGCTTTCTTTGTGGTCCAACTCTCACATCCATGCACAACTACTGGAAAAACCATAACTTTGACTAGATGAACCTTTGTCGACATATCACTTTTGCTGGATGGCAAATGACAAAGCCCTGCAAAACCTCCATATATTTCTGCATTCATCTTGATAGTCAAACAAGAGCAGACTTTGGACTCACACAACCCTAGGTTACAGACCCACCTCGTGGCTGTGTGAACTGCAGCAAACTTTTTTGCTGCAGGCCTTTTTGAGTTTATTTTTTCTCATCTGTAAAATGGAATTACTGTGAGAAATACACCAGACAGCACAGGTTGTAAAAGAGTGGCATTAATTAAGCTGTGCATAATGAGTGAAAGCTACATGTACTATACTCAAAATACTATTCATTCACATCAGGCTCCTGTGATAAGGATTTCAGTCAGCTTTTTATAAAACTTCTACCAATTTATACATCCATTCATGGTATGTGAGAGCACCTTTCCCTTTCCTCTTTGCCACGTCTGCAGGCTGTGATTTATCTTCATTTTGTTATTTACCTGAAAAATAATTTTTACAATAAATTTTATTGCTTCAGAAGTGAGATCTAGGCTTCCTTGGTGGTCCAGTGGTGAAGAATCTGCCTGCCAGTTCAGGGGATGCGGGTTCAATCCCTGCTCCAGGAAGACCCCACATGCTGTGAGGCAACTATGTCCATGTGTCAGTCTACTTTCTGGAGCCAGAAAGCTGCAACTACTGAACCCAAGGGCCACAACTCCAGAAGCCAATGGGCTTAGAGTTTGTGCTCCCCAACAAGGGATGCCACCACAATGAGAAGCCTGTGCACTGCAAGGAAGAGTAGCCCCCCACTCACTGCAACTAGAGAAAGCCCTCGTGCAACAAAGAAGACCCAGCACAACCAAATAAATAAATACATACTTTTTAAAAGAAAGAAGTTGAAGCCTTATCTAAAAAAAAAAAATTCACCTGCTATGAAGTCATCCATCCTGTCAATATTTACAATTCAGTCATTTTTAGTATATGCACAATATTGTACAACCATTCCCACTATTTAATTCCAGAACACTTTCATCATCCCCAAAATAAATCTGGGTAAGGGACTCATTAGCAGTCTCTACCCTCTTCCCACCACACCTCCTGGCAACCACTAATCTACTTTTTTTTCTATAGAATACCAATTCTGGACATTCCATATAAATGGAATTATACAATATGTGTCCTTTTGTGCCTGGTAGCTCAGACGGTAAAGAGTCTGCCTGCAATGCAGGAGACCCGGGTTCGATCCCTCAGTCAGGAAGATCCCCTGGAGAAGGAAATGGCAACCCACTCCAGTATTCTTGCCTAGAAAATCCCAAGGACTGAGGATCCTGGTAGGCTACAGTCCATGGGGTCGCAAAGAGCCGGACACGACTGAGCGAATTCACTTTCACTTCTTTCACTTAGCATGTTTTCAAGGCTCTTCCAAGTTATAGCATGCATCAGTATTTCATTCTTTTTTATAGTTGAATCCATCCACTTAGCAGTTGATGGGCATTTGGGTTATTTCCACTTTGGGGCTACTATGAAGAAAGCTGCCACAAACACTCATGTATAAGTTTTCACGTGAACATATGATTTCAGTTCTCCTGGGCATATACCTAGGAGTGGAATTGCTGGGCCACATGGTAACTCTATATTTAACATTTTGAAGAACCACCAAAACTTTTCCCAAAGCAGGTACAGCATTTTACATTCCCATCAGCAACATGAGTTTCAATTCCTCCACATCCTCACCAACAACACTTGTTATTGTCTGTCTTTTTTATTTCAGCTATTCTAGTGGGCATAAAGTGATATCTTCTTGTGGTTTTTTGAATTGCATTTCCCTAATGACGTCAAGGCTGTATATTGTCACCCTGCTTATTTAACTTATATGCAGAGTACATCATGAGAAACGCTGGGCTGGATGAAGCACAAGCTGGAATCAAGACTGCTGGGAGAAATATCAATAACCTCAGATATGCAGATGACACCACCCTTATGGCAGAAAGTGAAGAAGAACTACAAAGCCTCTTGATGAAAGTGAAGGAGGAGAGTGAAAAAGTTGGCTTAAAGCTCAACATTCAGAAAACTAAGATCATGGCATCTGGTCCCCTCACTTCATGGCAAATAGATGGGGAAACAGTGGAAACAGTGTCAGACTTTATTTTGGGGGGCTCCAAAATCACTGCAGATGGTGACTGCAGCCATGAAATTAAAAGACACTTACTCCTTGGAAGGAAAGTTATGACCAACCTAGATAGCATATTAAAAAGCAGAGATATTACTTTGCCAACAAAGGTCCATCTAGTCAAGGCTATGGTTTTTCCAGTGGTCATGTATGGATGTGAGAGTTGGACTCTGAAGAAAGCTGAGTGCTGAAAAATTGATGCTTTTGAACTGTGGTGTTGGAGAAGACTCTTGAGAGTCCCTTGGATTGCAAGGAGATCCAACCAGTCCATCCTAAAGGAGATCCGTCCTGGGTGTTCATTGGATGGACTGATGCTGAAGCTGAAACTCCAATACTTTGGCCACCTCATGAGAAGAGTTGACACATTGGAAAAGACCCTGATGCTGGGAGGGATTGGGGGCAAGAGAAGGGGACGACAGAGGATGAGATGGCTGGATGGCATCACCGACTCCATGGACATGAGTTTGAGTAAATTCCGGGAGTTGGTGATGGACAGGGAGGCCTGGCGTGCTGCAGTCCATGGGGTCACAGGGAATCAGACACCACTGAGTGACTGAATTGGACTGAACGACTAAAGATGTTGAGCATCTCTTCATGTGATTACTGACCATCTGTATGTCTTTTTTGGAGAAATGTCTGTTCAAATCCTTTGCTCATTTTTTTAAATTGAGTTATTTTCATCTCTATCATTGAATTATAATAATTCTTTATGTATTCTAGATGTCAGTCCCTTATCAGACATGATTCACAAATATTTTCTCCCATTCTGTGGTTGTCTTTTCACTTTTTTGACAGTGTCCTTTGAAGCACAATTTTTTTTCATTTTAATGAAGCTAAATTTACCCACTTTTCTTTTGTTGTTTGTGCTTTTGGTAATATAATTAAGAGACCATTGCCTAATGCAGGGTCACAAAAATTTACTGTGGTGTGTTTTCTATGAACTTCATGGTTTTAGCCCTTATATTTAAGTCTTTGATTCATTGTGAGTTTATTTCGATATATGATGTGGGAAGGGGTCCAACTTCATTCTTTGCCTGTAGATATACAGTTGTCTGAGCACCATCTGCTGAAAAGACAATTCCCCATTAAATCTTTATCAAAAATAAATTGGCCATAAATGTATGGACTCTCAATTCTATATGATCTATATTCATTGATGTATATGTCTACACTTAGGCCAGTATCATACTGTCTTGAAATCAAAAACTTTGAGTCTTCTTTTTCCTACCAAGATCATTTTGGCTCTTCTGAGCATGATTGCATTTTTAAATTATTTAATTAATTTTTAAATTCTCTATTTGATTAGCTTGTTTATTTATTTATTTATTTTTTTAGCTTGTTTATTTTATTAGTTTCTGATTCCTCACTGGAATGTAAGCTCTATGAGGTAGGAGACCACATCTAGTTTTCTTTCTAGTTTTTCCCAGTTTCTACCCACTGCACCTGTACGGGGCTTGAGTGTAAACTCAGTGTGATTTATTGATTAAATTAATGAATGATTGAATATCCAAGTTTTTATAGCAAAAAAACTTGGAAATAGCTTAAATATTAAACAAATAAGAAAGTGTTTAAGTTATAATGCATTAATGAGATAGAATATTATGCAATCATTAAAAACCATATCTTCAGGAATTCCCTGGTGGCCCAGGGGTTGGGACTTGGTGCTCTCACTGGCAGGGTCCCAGATTCTATCCCTGAGCAGGAAATTAAGATCCCACAAGCCCCACAGCACACCCAAAAGAAAACATGTTTTCTAGGGAATTCCATGGCAGTCCAGTGGTTAAGGCTCCCTTCCAGTGCCAAAGTCCTGGGTTCAATCCCTGATCAGGGAAATAAGATCCTGCAAACTGTGTGGCATGGCCAAAACAAACAAACAAACAAAAAACATGCCTTCTCAGAATATTTAATAATTTGGAGAATCATTGAACTTTATCTCAACTCTGCATAAGTGAAAATAAGGGCTGAAACCATCATGGAAATCTTAATAGCAATTACTATGAAAAATTGTGATTACAGGTAATTTTAATTTTCTTCTTTACACTTTTCTCTAGTTTCTACTTTTTCTGCAATTTGCTTTCATTGCCTTCATAAGAGAAAGATAACATTATTAACTAAAAGTATCCATATTTGGTAAGGTTGTGTATAGACTTTCAGATTTGCAATAATAGTCAATGGTTCTGTTTTTAAGATTTTAGCTGTTAGTGGTACTGATCACTAGTGACTTGAAGGGTTTCAGGTTCTAGAGGAAACTGGCACTTGTGATGTGTTCTCTGGGAAATTCGAGTTAAAGATGTCAGGCATATAAGATATACTATAAACGAGCGCCTGCCTGACTCTCATCTGTGACCTGGTCAATCATCACTCGATAACCTGTGGGAACCCAAAGGCCCAGGGCAGGCTGTGAACTTTCATCTCTTTCATCCAAATCCACAGTGGTGACCATTGCACCTGAGCATAGACAAGGACTAACCCACTGGCTTCCCTGGTGGCTCAAATGGTAAAGAAACTGCCTGCAATGCAGGAGACCCAGGTTCAATCCCTGGGAGAGGAAGATCCCCTGGAGAAGGGCATGAAAACCCATTCCAGTATTCTTGCCTGAAGAACTCTGTGGACGGAGGAGCCTGGTGGGCTATAGTCCATGGGGCTGCAAAGAGTGGAATGTGACTGAGTGACTAATACTTCGAGTCACTTCACTACACACCTACAATCAATTAGAATTCAATTGTCATTGACTTACAGAATGTGTGACAACTTTAAATTCAAGCAAAAGTCTGTTCCAGGAATTTTAGGTTTGAAAAATTCTTTAGAATTGCTGAAGTTAGCTGTGGCCCAACCATCTTAGCGAGTCAACCACAAACATTTGTGTTCAAGAGTAAATTCTCTACAAAGAACAAATCTGGAGACAGTGTGAAGAACAGGGGACCCTCCTACACTGTTAATGGGAATGTAAATTGATACAGCCACTGTGGAAAACAGTATGGAGGTTCCTTCAAAAGCTAAAACTAGAGCTACATATGAGCCAACAATCTCACTGCTGGGCATACAACCAGAGAAAAACATGATCTGAAAGGAGACATGCACCCTAATGTTCACTGCAGCACTGTTGACAATAGTCAAAACATGGAAGCAACCTAAATGTCCATCAACAGAGGAATGGATAAAGAAGGTGTGGTACATATACACAACGGAATATTACTCCGCCATTTAAAAGAATGTTGCTGCTGCTGCTAAGTCATTTCAGTCATGTCCAACTCTGTGCAACCCCATAGATGTCAACCCATCAGGCTCCACCGTCCCTGGGATTCTCCAGGCAAGAACACTGGAGTGGGTTGCCATTTCCTTCTCCAATGCATGAAAGTGAAACGTTAAAGTGAAGTCGCTCAGTCGGGTCGGACTCTTAGCGACCCCATGGACTGCAAGCTACCAGGCTCCTCTGTCCATGGGATTCTCCAGGCAAGAGTACTGGAGTGGGCAGCCATTGCCTTCTCCTTAAAGGAATGAAATAATGCCATTTGCAGCAACATGGATGGACCTAGAGAGTGTTATACTGAGTGAACTCAGACAGAGAAGGAGAAATATCATGACATCCTTTATATGCCGAATCTAAAAAGAAATGATATACAGGAACTTACAAAACAGAAAGAGACACATAGACTTAGAAAATGAACTTATAGCTGCTGGGGAAGAAGGGATAGCTAGGAACTTTGGGAAGATCATGTACACACTGCTATATTTTAAATGGATAACAAAGACCTGTTGTATAACACATGGAACTCTGTTCAGTATTATGCGCCAGCCTGGATGGGAGGGGACTTTGGGGGGAGAAAGGATAGATATATTTTTATGGCTATGACACTTTGCTGTTCACCTTAAACTACCACAACATTGTTAATCGGCTATACCCCAATACAAAATAAGAAGTTTAAAGGTTGGGAAAAAAAGGTCATGGACATAAACTAATCAGTGGTGGCAGAAATCAGAAGAGTGGGTACATCTGGGAGGGTCCTGACTGGCTGGGACACAGGAAGCCTGGGAATGTCCTTTAGATCTTTGTCAGGTGCTGTAGGTGTAATGTGTTTATATATATATATATATATATATATATATATATATATATATATATGATGTTCACTTAGCTAAACACTCAAGGTCACATAGTCTACTATGTGGTCAATAAAAAGAATGAAAGATCATTGCTTTTTTTAAAAAAAATCCTCAAAAATAAAAATAAAAAATCCTCAAATCACTTTATTTTTAATGCTCAATTTTTTCTGACAATGTATGTTCCTTGTAGCAAAACTTGGAAAATACAGACAAGCATTAAAAAATGAAAATCATTTCTAATCCACCCACCAAAATAACTTGGCATTATGATACATGTTGTCTGAAGCCCTATGACAACTCAGCTTCCGTGCACTGGCTTATAGGGCAGTTAGCAAGCTCTGTACCAACACCCGTCAACTTGAACACTGGCGCTGGGCACTGCGGCCGCATAGACATCACCCACCCACAATGAAACCTGTTTCCAATATCCACACTGCTTCTTCCCAGCAGCAAAAACCAGTTGGCTGGTTTTCAAAACCAGTTGCTGGCAACTACCTTGTTACTCACCCTCCATGACAAATCCATGCCATTCATTCTGTAGCCCCAAAGAAAATCTGCAGAAAGTTGTGAAGCTGAGAACCCAAAATGGGGACCAGGAAGAGTAAGTGATCACTTCCCAGCTTTCATCCCATCAAATCTCAACCTCCCCTCCCCTCAGGGGCATCTAGAACAGCACTGCACCATCATACCTGCCTCCTGGAACAGATCGACATGAGTTAGGAAGCTGAGCTGACACAGAGCTGGCGTCACGGTCTTGTGATATGACAATACTCTTTCTTGAATAAAGCAAGTGAATAATCAATCTCTTTGACTGAAGACAGAGGTCATCCCTGACTCATGAAACTTTGGAGAGGTGAGCTCCGGATTCAATAATAGGGACATGGATGGCTCAAATAGCAAACTTTCAGGAAGCCTCTGTCACCTGCTAGGGGCCGAGCCAATTGCCCTACTAATGTTCATTGACTGCACTCCTTCTGACCAGCCCGATGAGACAGTGCTGTAGTCGCCCCCACTTCAGACAAGGGACTTAAGGCTCCGATGCACCTCCTCCTGGTGGGTATCACCCTGGGGAATGGACGATTAAGAGTTAAGTAAAGTTGTCACCTATTCAGAGAGCTTGGAGTAATAAAGTGCAAGTGAAAATGTTTATTTAGTCACTCAGTTGTGTCCGACTCTTTGCGACCCCATGGACTGTAGCCCACCAGGCTTCTCTGTCTATGGAATCTCTAGGCAAGAATACTGGAATGGGTTGCATTCCCTTCTTTAGGGGATCTTTCCGACCCAGGGATTAAACCCAGGTCTCCTGCATTGCAGGCAGATTCTTCACCATCTGAGCCAACCTGTTGTTAAGTCCAGGGAACTCAGGGTATCTGTTGTTAAGAATAAAGCCAGAAATATGTTTCCGGTGCAGTAAAAAAAAAAAAGAAAGAAAGAAAAAAACGCACATGAAGAGGAGCACGCCGCAGGACGGTCTGGTGGGAATAAAAGGGTTGAGTGTTGAGAGAGGTGACGACCCACTTTCAGTTTCCCTGTTTCCTTTATTAGATTTTTTTCAGCTCCCACACAAGGAAGAAATTAGCCATTTGGTTCTATAGGCATCCTACATCTACGTTTCCTTAGCTAGTGTGACAATTCTCATTTAATCTTTCATCTAACAGAGAAAATTATATTAATACAAATGCCATATAGGCTTTCATCAAAAAAAAAAAAAAGCCAGGATGTCTTTGTAAATGTTAGGTGGTGGCGTGTGTCATCCATCTCATTTACGACGAGGAAGCTGAGTCAGAGAGAGGAAGTATGACTGGGGTTTGGTTAAAAGTAAACCACTGTGCTTCATTTCATCTGAAAATCACAGCAACGCAATAGGCCACATCTGCTATTCAAAGCCAAAGGAAAAGAGGGAAGAAATATTCCCAAAATACCTATGGGTATGACAGCTAAAGCCACGTTATAGCTAATGTATGAAGGAGGCGAAGCTGACCGGCTCTCTTTAGCCTACAAAGGCTCCATTCACTCTGACACTGAACTAGCTGTTTGGTCTCAGAAGATACATTCTCTTGCCTGGAGCATTGGTTTTCTTTACTTCCCAGCCCTACCTGAAAAAAATAAATAAAAAGATTATTGGACAAGATGGCCCCTGAAGTCTCCTTAGCTCCTTTCTGAGTAGTTGAACCTTTATAGGCCTAGTGCCAACAGCCACATTCTCAGCCCAGCCAGGCTTCTTCTGTGGACCCACTGGGCCTTGAGCTCTAATCTCAGCACTGGGCCTCTGTATTATTGAATCAGACTGTATCTGGATGCCTGGCTTTGTCTTCCACTCCTTACCACTCTCCCTTTTGCCTAGAGCCTGCCTCACTGTCCTGGCTCTTCGTGAGCGGCTGCCAGCCCAGCATCTGGATGCTGACAACCGAGAACCTGGCCAAGCTATCTTAGAAGGCTTGTCATGGCAACCGGATCTCTTGAAACAGCCCCTTCACATTCCTAGGGATGGTGACTTGTATCTTCTTCCTTTTGATACTTTTCAGTCTTGTTAGGCTTATCCAGCTTACTGATTATTTTTTCCACAGAATCAGATTTTTGTTTCATGATTTTTTTTTCCTATTGATTTTGTTTTTCTTTACATCAGTTTCTGCTTTTTTATCTTTGTTATCTCCTTCCTGCTACTTGATTTGGCTTTATTTTGTTCTTTTTTAGTGTCTTGAGCTAGATACTTGGGTCACTGGTTGGAAAAGTTTTCTCTTTTCCAAAGTAAGCATTTGTTGCTATAAATTTCCCTCTGGGTACTATTCTAGCTGTGTCCCACATATTGTGATATGAGGTAGTTTCATTTGCATTCACTTCTATGTATTTTTGAATTTCCTTTGCAATTTGTCCTTTGTCCCAGAGATTATTTATAGGCATTTTGCTTAATTTTCAAGTGTTTGTATATTTTCCTGTTGTCTTTCCTTATCGATTTCTAATTTGAATTCATTGTGGTCAGAGAACATACTTTGTATGATTTCAATTATTTTAAACTTGGTTAGGTTTGCTTGCTTTATGGCTTGAGCTGTGGTCTATCTTAGTAGATATTCCATGAGTACTTGATAAGAATGTTTATTCTGTTGTGGTTTCATAGAGGACTCTACAGATGTCTATCAGACTCTATGGTTGATTATGTTGCTCAGTTTTGTATATCCTTGATGATTTTCTGGAGAAGGAAATGCCAACCCACTCCAGTACTCTTGGCTGGTAAATCCCATGGACGGAGGAGCCTGGTAGACTGCAGTCCACGGGGTCGCTAAGAGTCGGACACGACTGACCGACTTCACTTTCACATTTCACTTTCATGCATTGGAGAAGGAAATGGCAACCCACTCCAGTGTTCTTGCCTGGAGAATCTCAGGGACGGCGGAGCCTGGTGGGCTGCCATCTATGGGGTTGCGCAGAGTCAGACACAAACGAAGCGACTTAGCAGCAGCAGCTGATTTTCAGCATAGTAACCTATTCATTTCTTGGAGTAGGCTGTAGAAGTCTCCATCTATAATTGTGGGTATATACAAGCATTTCTGTACTTGTTTCTGTGACAAGAATCAGTTCATAATACATATGTAGTTACACTATGCTATTTCTCATCCAACAATGCCTTGTGAAATCCAGTCAACTATGATAAAACTCTAACTCACTGTTTTAAATGTCTGCACGTTACTGTGTGGTGTTACTACAACACAACTAATTCCACCATTCTACTGGGGGGCATTCGCTTTATTTTATGGGTGACGATTCCACTGTCCTTCTTAATTGTGATTCTGAGTTTTGATGACCAGGGTTGATGGTTGGAAGTTCACAATAGTTGTATGGCCTATAGTACGAGGGTAGGAGGGCAGAGATGAGTCTGCACTGTCTTTTGATAAAAGGAACTGTGATTCTGAAAATCATTTGCTTGTAGATTATAATGAATAATCCACAAAGAAAGCCCCATCATCCTTTCTTGGAAAACAGAGCACCTGTATCTTAGACAAATGTGAATTTACCTCTGTCATGGAGGCATATAAACAAATTATCCTTCAGTTCAGTTTAGTCACTCAGTCATGTCCAACTCTTTGTGACCCCATGGACTGCAGCACTCTAGGCCTCCCTGTCCATCACCAACTCCCAGAGTTTACTCAAACTCATGTCCATCAAGTTGGATGCCTCTGGTGATGCCATCCTCTGTCATCCCCTTATCCTCCCACCTTCGATCTTTCCCAGCATCAGGGTCTTTTCCAATGAGTAAGTTCTTCACATCAGGTGGCCAAAGTATTCGACTTTCAGCTTCAGCATCAGTCCTTCCAATGAATATTCAGGACTGATCTCTTTTAGGATGGACTGGTTGGATTTCCTTGCAGTCCAAGGAACTCTCAAGAGTCTTCTCCAACACCACAGTTCAAAAGCATCCATTCTTTGGCAATCAGCTTTCTTTATAGTCCACCTCTCACATCCATACATGACTACTGGAAAAACAATAGCCTTGACTACACAGACCTTTGTTGACAAAGTAATGTCTCTGCTTTTATAAGCTATCTAGGTTGGTCATAACTTTTCTTCCAAGGAGCAAACATCTTTTAATTTCATGGCTGCAGTCACCATCTGCAGTGATTTTGGAGCCCCCAAAATAAAGTCTGCCACTGTTTCCATGGTCTCCCCATCTATTTGCTATGAAGTGATGGGACCAGATGCCATGATTTTAGTTTTCTGAATGTTGAGTTTTAAGCCTACTTTTTCAGTCTTCTCTTTCACTTTCATCAAGAGGCTCTTTAGTTCTTCTTCACTTTGTGCCATATGGGTGGTGTCATCTGCATATCTGAGGTTATTGATATTTCTCCTGGCAATCTTGATTCCAGCTTGTGCTTCATCCAGTCCAGCATTTCTTATGATGTACTCTGCATATAAGTTAAATAAGCAGGGTGACAATATACAGCCTTGATGTACTCCTTTCCT
Source organism: Cervus elaphus (assembly GCF_910594005.1). Lineage (NCBI taxonomy): Eukaryota > Metazoa > Chordata > Mammalia > Artiodactyla > Cervidae > Cervus > Cervus elaphus. The sequence continues at coordinate 22,480,436 of NC_057830.1, forward strand.
GATTTGGAACCAGTCTGTTGTTCCATCTCTAGTTCTAACTTTTCCAGTTCTAAATGTCTAGTTCTAAATGTCCAGTTCTAAATTATCCTTAGGACAGGACAAAACTCTAAAAATAGAATATACACTAATCCAAGCAATTCCACCAAATTTTTCACATGAGCAATGTCTCTTAAAAGTAATTAACAAACTAATACATAAACAAATAGAATCCAGGATATCATGAGATTGGGACTGTTGATTGAGTGAGAAATGTTTAACTTGGAGAGAAGAAAGCAAAGGAAACATTCCTCCAGCTCCCTCAAGCTCTGTAACCTAATAATGAAGATCAGGGAAGCCATCAAGTGTAATCCAACAAGGACCAGCTTTAGACTGGTCCCTCCATTAAATAGCATCCTGACTCTAAGAGGCTAGAAATGGCAGCTGACCTCTCACCATCCCTCTGACTGTGGCCAAGCCCTAGTCAAATGCCATGCCCACTCCCACCTCCACAGTGTTTCTCACTCTGGCTTTCTTGCTTGAACACCTTCCACCCTTCCACCCACCCAGATCTGGACAGTCTTTCAGGACCCAGAGAAAAATCCCACACCTTCTGTGAAGCCTTTCTTGATAATTCCAGCCACCACCAATCTCTCACTATGCCATTAGTGCCTTATTGAACATGAATTTTTTTTCTTTCTTTTTAAAATGGAGCAGCTTTTCCTTCTCAACTGGATCACAAATTCCTTTTGTAAAATCACCATGTACCTTTTTCACAATCCACAATACCTTCCACAGGACAAGGCAAGTAATTGAGTCCTCAGAAAATACTTGTTGATACATTCCATTTTCCCTCATTCTTTTTCATAAATCCACATGCTTTAATGAGAGGTGGGAGCATGTGGAAGTGTTCAGTTTAGCTTTCTGTTTGGAAATGTCCTGGTGACATTTGGTCATACAACATTTTAACCTAATAATGATTATTCATGGCTCTCATTAAGTTGATTCTCTTATTGAAATCCTTCTGCAATTAGCGTTAGAGAAAAAGCAATATAAAACAGAATTCATGGGTCCGCTAATAAGGCCTCTGATCTAGGGAACAGCCTGTAAAGACTTTGGGTGGGCTATGTCATACATGCCAGTTCACAGAAAGAACAATCATCAGGGGATTTTTAAACAGAACAGAGGTCAAAATGTGCCTCTCTGAAGTCACATTCTTAATCACCAACCAGATATGACAGGCCCACAGGTCACCCTCCTAACCAGTCTCTTTTGCTCTGTCATACACCCCAGTGTCCTCCAGCCCCCTGGATGCCTCCATTTTCACGTAGTAAATGTTTGTCACAGGCTCTTTACCCAGGGACATTCTGGGGAGAGCCAGCTGACCTCCTTTTCCACAATGCATGGCCAAGTAACCCTTCTCTGGAGAATGATTTCTTGAAAGCAGGGACCATTGAATTCATGTTAGGTTTGCAGGAACTCTAGCAACATGTATCTGGCAGGTTCTCACTCAGCATGGATTGAACTGATGAACACAAAAACACGCCTACAGGGCTGTGGAGACCCTGAGGAGTAACATGAACTCTACCTCACCAGAGAGACAGGAGGGAACAGCTGCCCCAAGTTCTTGAAAGCTAACAGAGTTAGTGCACTCTCCATCTCAAGGAACATGATTTTGAGAAAACTCTAGGAGACAGTGGAGGACAGAGGAGCCTGGCGTGTTGCAGTCCATGGAGTCGCAAAGAGTCAGGCATGAAAGAGTGACAGAAAAACAACAGCGTTATTCCAGGCCAAGATGGAGTGGACAGAAGAGGCCCAGAGAGGGAAAATGGGCTTTGAACTAAGGCCAGAGTTGCAACTGGTTTGGGGAAAACAAGTTGTTTTATGAGGCTGGAACACTGGAGGGGCAAGAGTTGAAGCTCAAGAGCTAAACTGAAGCCAAATCGTGAAAGTCTGGGTGTCATTTGGATTGAATTCCATAAGCAAAGGCAAGCAACAGAGAGATTTTAATTAAGAAGATGAGATATGCATTTTACAAAGATAAATGATTCACCACATTAACAGAATGCAAAAAAACATATATTTACTCACTAGATCCTGGAAACTGATTTGAAAGTTTTTGAAAACTAAGGTTATAGGAAATGTTTCTTAACTTGTAAAAGGGTATATGACAGTAAATGTCCCCCTTTATAGTTAAGTAAGAGGGCTCACTTTGTAGCCAGGAGTGAAAAAGTCACCTTCATCAATAGAATTGATCACTGTTCTCTATGTCCCACAAGTATCATAGGAAAAGATTAATATTAGCTAAAACTTACTGTACACACAGGCAAAAGTATTTGCCCAAACGGAAATATGTGTGTAGAAGAATGTTCATTATTTTACTGTGATAAATTGGAAACTATCTACATGTCTAACAATAGAGAACTGACTAAATAAGTATTAGCACTTCCATATACATGAATATTGGGCTTCCCAGGTGGCTTGGTGGTAAAGAACTTCCTGCCAATGCATGAGACATAAGAAACATGGGTTCAATCCCTGGGTAGAGAAAATCCCCTGGAGGAGAATATGGCAACCTACTCCAGTACTCTTGCCTGGAGTATCCCATGGACAGAGAAGCCTGGTGGGCTACAGTCCATGGGGTCGCGAAGAGTCAGACACAACTAAAGCAACTTAGCACACACGCATGCACACATACGTGCATACATGTATATTGTGCATGAATATTAAGCAAATGCCAAAAAGAATGAAACAGAATTATAAATACTAATACTGAAAGATTTCCAAGGCATATTAAATTTTAAAAAAAGCAAGTCACAGAACAATGTATGTAGAATATTTTGCTTTGTGAAACAAAAAGGGAAAAGAAAAGATAAAAGAAAAGAAGGGAAAAAAGTGTGCATATGTGTGTCTGGAAATACAAATAGCAAACAGGTGATGGTGATTATCTATGAAAGGAAGAAAATTTGAAGGGAAGGCAGTTGAGGGGACACTCTGAAACATCTAAGTAAGACTATATCATCTTTTTTATTTAATTTAAAAAAGAAGAGTCTTTCCCAAAGCAATCATCGAAGACTGGTTAGTTCACTGTAATAACCACAGCAAGAAATGGTGAAGGTATGAATTAGGGCAAAAGGAAAAGCAAAAGAAGATTTGAAACCCTGTGGAGTAGAAATGATAGTTCAGTGATTGAACAGATACAATGAGTTTAGGAAAAGGAGGCATTCAAAGATGGCTTTGAGGTCATGAATTTGAGAAGTAGGTAAGCAATGACACTATTAACTGAGGTGGGAAAGGTCATGAATTCAGTTTGAGATTTGTTTCATTTAAGGGGCCCTGAAAGAGAGGATGGGCAAGTTACATGGACAGTGAGCAATACAGACCTGCGCCCAACATATGCCACTGGCCTTTGACCTATGACACTGGTCCAAGCCACCATCACTCCTCCTTATTACCTCTCAACTGTCTCTATTTTTGTTCCTGTCCTTCCAATCTGTTCTCCACACAGAAGATAGAATAATCTTTCAGAAAATCTTCAGTGGTTTCCTACTGTACTTGTCTGGTGCTGGCCAGCCCCTGGGGACCCTCCCCTGACTCAATACACTAATTACATTGGCTACTGTCAGTTTCCATCTCCTCCTAGAATGGGACATGCATGCGCACACACACACACACACACACACACACACACACACACTCACTCATGCTCGAACACATCTGCATACCAATTCTATCCATCTTCCTGGATATCTAGGGCTCCACTTCCATATCACCTCCTCTGAGAAGCCATCCTTGATTTCCACATCCTCACCACCAATGTGATCTCCTGGTACTTTCTCTCCTCTGTCCCCACCACTGACACCAAAAGAGAAGGAATTGTGCTTATTTAATCACCTCTTTATCCCCAACACATTACCCCAGGATGGGAACTCAATAAACACTAACTGAATAAAATAATTGGTTAGTAGATTGATGGAGGAGTTAATGAATGAGAAGAGGAACAGAGAGGGTAAGACTGTTCATAAATAATGCAGGAATAGAAATGAGGAGAAAAAGCAAAGAAGAACCTTCACAGCAGATGCCAGGAGTCTGGGAGAGAGGCTGTGAGGTGACAGCACCAGATGAAGTGGGTTTTCGATTTTATAAATAGGGGGTCACCAAGGAACCTTTTCCAGACTGTGTCCACAGGTCAGCAGTCAACTGTCTCATGTTGGCATGACTTAGGTGAAAGAAAGTGAAATGAGGAAGGTGGAGAAGAGAGGGAAGAAGAGATATTTGGAGGGGGATTTGTTTTAGGTGCAAGCAGCGTAAGGAGGGAGGAGGGCATGGTAACCCACTCCAATATTCTTGCCTGGAGAATCCCATGGACAGAGAAGCCCCGAGAGCTACAGTCCCTGGAGTCGCAAAGAGTCAGATACAACTGAGCGACTGAGCGTGGCACAGCCTAAGGAGGAAGTCCAAACCATCAGTTATATTTTATAAAAAGTAATACTCAAAACTCAGCACTTCTAAGTATTGTGTGACATGTCAGTATCATCCACACCCTTGAAGTTAAGACTCTGCAAAGCTGTGTTACTACACACCTTTCCCCACCTCCCATAACTATTTACACCACAAGAATTGGCAGACCCTGGGAAGATCCCCCGGAGCAGGAAATGGCAAGCCGCTCCAGTATTCTTAACTGAAAAATTCATTGACAGAGGAGCCTAGCGGGCTACAGTTCATGGGATCTCAAAAAGTTGGACACAACTGAGCCCACACACACATACACAGCACATAAATCATGTTTTTGCCCAGAAAGCCAGGTGTTAACTTTTCTCAGCAAATCCCTGCCCTGGGAGTCTTAATCAACAGATAGTGCATGAGTGAGAGAGGGTGGGGCGGGGCTAGGGCGCAACAGAAGTGGGGAATGCAATTAAAGGACAGGAGTTTGTGGATCACACTGGAACATCAGAACCTCCCCTCCTCTTAGCCATCATTTGATGATTTTATTTTCTTCTCCCATGTTAGTGAATAAGTACTAAGTCACTCTGCAAACAAGGTTATTATTTATTACAAGAGTTGCTACTTCCAATGAACAAATTCACAGCTTGGTCCTTTAGAGAGTGCAGCCACAATCACCTCACAAACAACCATCCTTTTTAAAAAAAGCAGTGTTTGCAGACTTCCCTGTGGTCCAGTGCCTGAGACTCCATGTTCCCAATGCAGGGGGTCCTGGTTCTATCCCTGGTCAGGGAACTAGATCCCACATGTTGCAAATAAGAGTTCTCATGCTGTATGAAGATTCAAGATGTTGGGCTTCCCTGGTGGTCCAGTGGCTAAGGCTCCGAGCTCCCAAGACAGGGGGCCTGGGTTCGACCCCTGGTCAGGGAACTAGATCCCATATGCCATAACTGAAGATCCTGCATGCCTCACCTAAGACTTGACACAGCCAAATAAATAAATAAATATTAAAAAAAAAAAAAAAAAGATTCAAGATGCTGAGTGCTGCAACTATGACTGGCTGCAGCCAAATAAATAAATAAGATAATTTTTTAAAAAGCAGTGTTTGGACTCCCCTGGTGGTCCAGTGGTTAAGACTCTGGACTTCCAGTGCTGGGGCATAGGTTCTATCCCTGGTCAGGAAAGATCCTGCATGCCACACTGTGAGGCCCTCAAAATAATAATAATAATTTAAGATTTTAAAAGCAATGTCTCTAGCCCAGAGACCAGGAGGAGAGTCTGAAGGGGGGCTCCTGAAGGAGTGAAGCCAGCAGAACCAGACAGGGACAACCAAGGCTGACACATGCGAGAATCGGGATTTCTAGACTGGGCCCCAGCTTCCATCAGTTACAAGAACATGGACAAAAGATAGAAGCTTCTCAGAATGTGAGCTCAGGAAAGTCTCGAGTGTCTAACAGTGCTTCCTCTGGCCCAGGACTCAGGCCATCTTGCCCACGTGATGATCAGCCTTTCACACAAAGTCCAGTTTCTGAAAGAGACCAGCCCTAGCTACTTCAACTGTCCGGTAATATATACTCTTCATTCTCTAATTTGCTCAAGGCCACAAACAGAAGCTCACATGAAACCACTTTTTAAAAATCTATGAGGGAAAAAAAAAATCTATGAGAGCAATTCTTAAATTGAGAAAACTAAGCCTATAAATTATTATTATTATTTGCAAGTCAGAAAAAAAAAATACACGGTTTTCCATTTTAGTAATGACTCCCAGAGGGGCTTCCCAAGGGGCTCACTGGTGAAGAATCCACCTGCCAAGGTGGGAGACGCAGGAGACATGAGTTTGATCCCTGAGTCAGAAAGATCCCCTGGAGAAGGAAATGGCAACCCACTCCAGTAGTCTTGCCTGGAGAATCCAATGGACAGAGGAGCCTGGCAGACTACAGACCATGGGGTCACAAAAGGAAGTGGACATGACTTAAGTGACTATACAACAACAATAACACATGGATCTAGAAACATCTGTTTCCCTCCTAGAGCCTCTGTCCCCGGTTGAGAGCCTGTACACAGACACTTAAGGGGCTGTATTTCCACCAGTGAACTTGTTCTGGCCTCTGGTGATAATGTTAGGTGTGACACCTCATCTATCAGGCCTTCACTCTGAGCAAGTGTCAAACCACAGACACACTCTTGCCACTGGTCCCATAAAGATCTGTTCCACAGCTCTCCTGGTGTGCAGGGGTCATAGTTCATCTGTCTCATACTCCAGGGCTTTGGTTTGAGGTCCTGCTTGAGGAATTTTTAAAGTTGTCTCCATTTGGTGCCCAGAGAAATGGTAAGAAAACCTGAGATTCTTCCAGGAGATTTACTTAGTCGTTTCTTATCTTTCATCTCCATTCTTTCAGGGCACATGAATCTCCCTAACTGTTTGGGAGAACTGGTGGCCATCCTAGATGAGACTCCAAAAGTTTGTGGCTATGCCTGTGATGGTAAATTTATGTGTTAACTTGGCTAGGCCACCAGGTGCCCAGATGTGGACCAACAGTGATTTTGGACGTTTCTGTGAAGGTGTTTACGGATAACTTTAGCATTTAAATGGACAGACAGAGTAAAGCAGACTGCCTTTCCTAATGTGGGCAGGTCTCATCCAATCAACTGAAGGCCTGAATAGAACAAAAGACTGACACTCCCCTGGGATAAGAGGGAATTCCTCCTACCTGACGGCCTTCAAGCTGGGATAATGGCTTTCTCCTGCCTTTGGACTCACACTGAAATGTTGTCTCTTCCTGGGTCTTAAGCCTGCTGACTCACCCTGCGGACTTCTCAGTAATCACGTGCGCCAATGCCTTGTCACAAATCTCCTCCTATACGTACATCCTATTGGTTCTCTATCTCTGGAGACCCTGGACTAATACACTGCTATAAAAAGTTTGGGAGAAAACCTGTTCCTCAAAGGGTCATCTGGTTGCTAGAGAGTCAGAGGTGGGGTGGTCCAGAGGAGCCCGAGCAGGGTGGGTGGTGGGGTATAGCTCCCACCCCATCCCCTGGGGATGCCCACCAGTGGTGCCTCCTGGAGCCCAACGTCATCACCTTCAAAGAAGAAACCACAAGGGCTGCCCTACCATCTCCGTGCTGGGGACCACAGCGTCTAATGCAAGGGTGTCCCAGTGCCTGTGACCCTGAACATGCTCTGCCAGATGTGGAAGCACTATGAAACCCAATCCTGCAACTTATTCATCAGAACCTAGAGTTCTGTCTGAGCGCCCCAGCCCTGCATGATTCAGGAAGTGGGGGAGGCCATGAGCTGGCAGCTGGAGAAGCTGACTCTTGGGTACCTAAGGGCTCATCAGACCATCCTCTCTTTTTTTTATGTTGATGCTTTGTATGCTCTGTGTGTGTTTGAAAATCTCCATAGCACATGTTTAAGTTTTATAACGAACGGTTTATGGGACTTCTAAGACTGTACCCTCCCAATGCAGGGGGGTTGGGTTCAGTCCCTGGTCAGGAAATTAGGTTCCACTTATGACAACTAAAAGTCCGAATGCCACAGCTAAAGATCCTGCATGCTGCAAATAAGACCTGGGAGCAGCCAAACAGTAATACATACATTTAGAAAAAAAAGAAAGAAAGGTGTACAAAAGAACCAGGTGAAAGACATCACAAGGCGGCAGAACTGCCAGCAACAGAAGGTGGCCCGTCAGTGACTGGGCTTAGGAGTCCATGACCGTGTTTCTCTGCTGGCCCTGGGACCCATCGGATAATGGGTCCCAGGCCTCAGAGGCTGCCTTTCTTATCCTTCCTGACTTATAGAAACCATTCAGCATTAGGGGACAACCGTCTGTTCCCCCAAACACCCTCCTCCCCAGGGTTGGGGGAGGGCAAGGGTCCTCTCTGCTGAGCAGGCTGTGGGGACATCTGCTTAAACAGGCCTCTGCTCAGTAATCAGCGTCCAAACCGAGGACCGGAGGGAAAGGAAGTAAGAAGTATGTGCCAAGTCCTAGGAGGGAAAGGGGTCTTCAGGATCTGACCCGGGCAGCACAGCGGTCCCAACAGAACCGAACTGCGCACACACACTGAATCTACCTCCAGGAGGGCCAATGAAAGGGCTGGTTCTTCACCATGAAGAACACTCAAAAACAGACAGCTTTTTATGGTTTCATCACCAGAGATAAAAACATTGTTTCTCCCTCTTTGGGGGTAAGCATAAGAGACCCTGATTTTATAGTGTGTCTGTTGAAAACCAGGTTAGGGGCTAGTTTTCCCTCAACAGAGCTAGAGCTGTGCTGTGGTTTTTCAAAAAATTTTTAAACAGAAGATTTTTATATGGGCAAGTGGCATTAGAAATGCTGAATATTTGCAAAAGCAATGGGATTGAACCTGGTCTGTGAGTCCCTTTAGACTGCCAAATAATTATGTTTAATGGAATTTGATAAAATAAAGTTTGTCAGAAGGGTCCCAGCAGAGAGGCTGGGTGAAGGCCAAGTCCCACTGAGTGTGGAGTTGGTACAAATTTAAATTTCTTAAAATTTGGAATGAAATCTTTGCTGCTTTTTCTGCCCATTCAATAGACAGAAGTGAGGAAAGGCTCTTCCGAGGGGCCTTTGCTTTAGCAAAACAACATTTTCAGAAAAACGAGGATGGCTTCAAGTCAGCGTGAAAGTAAGCAGCTGGGACCTCCCTGAGTAAGATTCTACACTTCCACTGCTGGGGACGATGGTTCAGTCCCTGGTGAGGGAAGTAAGATCCCTCATGCCAGGTGGTGTGGCCAATAAATAAATAAATAAATATAGAAAGCAAGGAGCATCATAACAACAAGCTCTTTGAACACTGTTCCTCAGAAAGTCTTGGCTTGGAGGGGTTTCAGGTAGCTCTGAAGCTGCTGAGCACCACAAACACCAGTGATAAGGTGAGGCTCCTGCCCCTTGACTCTCCCGTTTCTGTAGCTTCTCCTCCGGCACCCGGGTTTCCCTACAGCTCCTGTAGGAGATGAGACCATGGCTAGAAACGGAGATCTCAGCTGGAAGGTGGTGGAACTTGCCAGACCTCTCTTGTCGAGTAGCAAGGCAAGGCTGAGCCTGGAATCTGAGAGCCAAAGACCAAGGATGCCCTGAACTGCTATCATCTACTGGAGCAAGGGCAGAGGCGGATCCCAGCCTGAGTCACTGCAGAGTCAAAAAGATGCTAGAGGAAACCAGTTCCCCAAAGAGAGCAGCAACTGGTCCTCTCCTCCCAGGTGCATCACAGGTATGCATGGCACCTTCTCCCCACCAAGGTGAAGAGAACAGCACTTCGTGAACCATGGAAACTCAGCCTTTGACCCGGCATCTTGTTGGAATTCAGTGGTTCTCGTGGAGATTCCTGACCCTCGCCCTCCAAGTTTAACTAGTGTCTTTCTGTTTTAGGAAAGCAGAGCCAATTCCAGCACTGGGAGGCACAGACTGATGTGTGTGTCTGCCTGTGTGTCTGTGTGTGTGTCTGTGATTAGTTGCTCAGTCATGTCTGACTCTTTGCAACTCCATGGACCAGAGCCCACCAGACTCCTCTGTCCATGGGATTTTCCCGGCAAGAATACTGGATTGGGTTGCCATCTCCTCCTCCAGGGGATCTTCCCAATCCAGGGATTGAACCCGTGTCTCCTGTGTCTCCTGCATTGGCAGGCAGATTCTTTATTGCTGAGCCTTTACTGCTAAGCCATGTGGGAAGCCCAGACTGACACACATCAGCAGGTTATTGTCTCCACTCTGGTGGTGGGGAGGGAAGAGGCTAAACCACATGGGGACAGAATGATTTGTTGGGTTTTTATGTGGTTTTTTTTTAACCTCAACTGAAAATCAATGCTTATGAATTTGCAGGACCAAAAGCAACCTGTAAGATTATTGTGCAGTTGCATGGGTGCACGCGCGCGCGCACACACACACACACACACACACAGAGTCAACATCCACCCACTCAGCAGGACATTCTTACACTTAATTCCTCCCACCATAAAAACATTCTTCATCCACTACACATTGTAAATTTTTTATGCTAAAATTCAATTTTTTTCTTGTCCTTTATCCAGGAAATATGCCCAATTGATCATTTTTTGCATTGCATCTGAAACTATCTTTCTCTGAATTAATTCCATGTAACTTCATTTGTCCTTGGGGATTTTCATTTGAAGTGCTGAATCCTCACTGTGCTTTCCTCCGAACCCTATGCAACTTTCTGGGCAGTAGCACCATGGGGTCTGGTCTTGGCCGCAGCCACCCAGCAGGCACGTGACCCAGGGAAGCACACTCCGAGACCACGGTGCAAGCCGGAGGCCCCTTTCTTCCAGATGCATGAGGTTCAGGAGCAAAGACCTGCCCCAGCCATGACAGGCTGACCTCTTGAGCCCCGCACTCTGAGGTGGCCAAATGGATCTGGGGTCCTGGTGTCCAGGCACCCTGCAGATTCTCCACATCCAGGCCATGTTCCTGCTTGGACATACCCCAGCCAAGCAAGGGGCAGCAGGCTTCACACACCCTTCAGAACAAGCCAGTTGGCTGGACAGCCAGCCTCTTACATGTTTTACATGTCTGTTGCCCAAGTGTCCCATTATCACAACTTTGCACAAATGATATTTATCATATATGACAAATATGAAAATATGACATATATTCCAAGATAAAACCAAGTGGGAACGTAAAGGAGCAAGAAGTCCACTCTTTGTAAGATTTAAGTTTCATCAAAAGCTTGTCTTTCAGAATTATTTTCTCTTAAATGTGAATGTAAAAGTAATGAATGAAATAATCAGGCATTTCTGGAAATATAACATTTACTATTTTCTAATGACCCTGTCCAAAGTCATTACAAGTTGTCTACTCTGTGTGTGTGTACGTGTGTGTGTGGTGTGGTGTGGGATATGTGTGTATGTGTTTATGTGTGATGTGGTATGTGTGTACATACACACTTTTCACACATCTGCTATACTTGTGTCACATTAAAAAAAAAGAGGTGTCATGCTTTCCAGATCAAATAAATAATTTTGTCTACTAATCTCACAAGAATTTCTTAAACTGTTTTTCAAATCATTTCGACAGTTTACATATAAGCCATGCATTTATGAGATTCTTCAACAATTTTAAGAAAATAATCAACTTTTAAAATTGTGTTGTACATCAAGGAACAACTTACTAATCTAGAATTAAAATAAAATTCAATCAATCCCACCACAATAATATATCATGACTATACATGAAATAACTTTGTTGGTGACTGTTTAATATGACCTTACTTAGCTCATAGTTATCAAAAGAATACAGTGCTAAGAAAAGAAAAAAGATTTTAGATATTTTTTCTAAGAATAAATTTAAAATACTTTTAAAGACAGTGAGGCAAGTGAAAAAAAATACCAATTAAGAATAAATTTTAGAGTAAGAGCAGTTAATAAAGACCACCTATAAAAAGCAATAGAACATTTATGAATAAAATGAATAATTCATACACCCTAAATATCATCAGAGTCACAAATGGGAGAAACAAAATAATTTTTAAAGAGCTCTTGTAAAAACAAGGCTTCATCCCAAAAGAAAAACAATCCAGCACTTCAGGAAATAACTCAGTAGTTCTCTGATTATTAAAATCTCCTATAAACAGCTCATAATGTGAAGCTATTGTCAGTAAAGACATAGCACCACTCTTTGCAGACCAAAACCTTGGCTGTCTGAGGCGGCTGTCACAGGATTTAAGGATGAATCACTTACTCTCTCTGGTGGCTTTCCTATTGGCTCAGTCGGTAAAGAATCTGCTTGCAATACAGGAGACTTGGGTTCGATCCTTGGGTTGGGAAGATCCCTTGGTGGAGGGCATCCCAACCCACTCCAGTATTCTTGCCTGGAGAATCCCATGGACAAAACAGTCTGGTGGGCTACAGTCCATGGGGTTGCAAAGAGTCGGACACGACTGAGCGATGAAGTACAACCTACATTCTCACTGGGTTCCTGGTGATCAGCAAGCATCTGGACCTCCTGATTCTTGCTGTGGGCACTCGGGTCAGCCCTGAATGTGGTCACTTCTTATCCTGATCCTGTTTTGAGCCTGTGGTGTCATGTGCTGTAAAGCGAACTCTTCTTCTAGAGAACCCTCCCACTGAGGGCCACAGCTAACTCAGGGGTAGCCCACACAGTATTGCCTTCCAACAGGGGCGGTCAAGGCTGAACCTCAAGATAAGCTTGCTTCAAATGACTCTTCCACAACAGCTAGTGGCTATTTTAAAGAACTGACCCCCAACTGTTCTTGGCTATCTTTCCTTCCTAAACTGTTCGCCCTGCAGATCTGTGGGTAGAGCATCCCAGTATTGCCTTTGGGACCTGCTAAAAATCAGTAGCAGCCCCCATGGGCACTCAGGCTCCCCACCAGCTTGGATTTCTAGGCAATAGAATTTGAAAATGGGCAGCAGTGTCATCAGTACTTGTCTGTATGTCTCTAGGTCTTTCAAGCCCAAATGTAAATAGTTTTAAAATAGAATTATAATGAAAATATCCATTGCTCTTCGTTGTTATGATTTTCCTTTATCTCAAGGACATACTTTCTTGTTCTGTTCCTTTTGTGTCACCAAAAAAAAAAGAAAAAACCACAAAACAAAACCCAGTGTCAGGCATACTGAGGCAGGTACAAAGGTGCCACCAATGGGTGTCCTGACGTAAACAAACACAAACCTGGACCCTTGCTCATTCGAATAATCTCATGCTGTTACTAACATCAGATTCAAGCGAAGGCACGAAGGACAAATTAAACATGCTCTGAGCTTGGAATTCTACTGCGGCTCAGGTATTACTATTTTAAAATTTTCAAATCCTTCATTAATTAATATTACAACCTGCCATTCAAACAATTTGGTGTTTCCTAATTGATACACCAGACTTCTATATTTTACAATGTCCATTTTCATGTAAGTAGATTATATTGAAATATTTTTAAAGAATAAATCTGTGTGCAATATCCTAATATTGTCTGTAGGTAGATATGTCTGTGAGACAGGAAATCTATAATTATACAGCAGATGAGTCTTCCAGGAAACTAGAAAACATTTGGGGTTTTCCTTAATTTAGACATACATTTAAATCGAAGAGAATAATAACAAGTTCTCTCCCAAACTCTAAGCCTTTAGATTTTGCTGTTGATGTACAAGCAGTTATAAAGACTGCCCTTTTTCTATCTACCAGAGATCTTTCAAAGTAAGGACACCAATAAAACTATTTGCAAATCAGCCAATAATACCAGGTTTCTTTCTTCTTTCTTTTTTTTTTTTTTTTTAAGTTTTGTGATCTTTCAAGAAAATAAACTCATGGTTCTAAACTCAACAAGGGCAATTCAGAAATGTGCACCAACAGAAGGCCACGTGATACTGTGAATCAAATGTGCGCAGAAGAAATTGTCCTTTAGTGTCTGGATTCCTTTGCTGTGTGATTTCAAACTTCTCCAGGGAAGCCTGAGCTTATATTCCTGTGACGCCACCATTCCCCACTGAAGATGGACCAGGAGACAGCAAGGAGCACTAACAGGTCATGCTATAATCCCCCCCGGTCACTACAATCCTCTGGCACAGCAAAATGACCCCAAATCCAGAAGGCTCTAAGCAGACCCAGCCTTTCACTTATTTGAGTGCTGTTCTTGCTTCGGGGTTGGGGGAAGAGGGTGTCACAACCTAATAGCCCAGCACAGTAGACTAGATTTCTTTAGCCACAACTGATATTTAGAACTGGATGTCAGCCTTCATCCTTCAAAAAGCAAGAGTAAAGCCTTAAGCAAAGCAAGTTGTTTTTTTAAAGAAAACTTTAAAGACATAAGTTTGAAAATTCTCCCTCCATTTGGAAACTACCCTCTATGTTCAACATGACAGGTATAAAAACCTTTGCCAACGTCTGTCTAACATGGTTCTTTTTTTTCTTCAGATAGCAATTATACTATATTACACATGCCACAAGTAATATACTCTGGCATCACTGCTTAACCTCAACGTTGTCAGGGGTTTTGTTGTTTGGTTTTGTTTCTTCTTTTCCCCTTTTGTTTTCGGCTCCTGGTTATGTAACTTAAAGAAGGCATACAAGAGGAATATCCTTTTTCTTTCACAATAAACTCAACCAGCTGTGCATACTTTATGTTGATCTTCCTCCCTTTTGTAAAATATATGATTAATTCACTCTCAGAAGCTAAGAATGAAGATTAAATTAAAAAGGAGACCCAAAAGGAGAACAGGTCCATTTTTAATACTGATGATCGCATTCCTCAGTTGGTACTTTTGAGATACTTAAAGATAATCCACAAAGTCAACTGTTTCCTTTAATATTTGGTTCAAAATTATCAAGATATATTTTGCCAGGGGATGTGGTCTGTAGAATTTTGAAACTGGATCTGTAGGCAGTAAGTATTAATATCCACTAAGAGCCTGCAGATTTCTCAGTGCAATTGACAACACTTTAGAGAGAGTGTGCATCTCATTTCTCTTAAAACGAAAAGTCATGCCTTGGACTGACCAGTCTGAAATAATGTTATTTTGGCCCCTTTCCACTGTCTGAAGGCTGTCTGCCCAGCTGGAAGAGCGCTGTGGTGATTCTCTGCTGCCCAACGACCAGAAGGATGTGATAAGCATGTGGCAGGCCAGTGGAAGGCTGCTAAGTATTTGTTCTTTAAATATCATAGAATACTTGCATAAGAGAAGAATTTTGTGGACTACATCAGGCATGATTGTATAATTCTCTGTGTTGGAGGAAAAAAAAAAATCTACTTTCCAGCCTGTGGCTCAGCTTCCTTTAGCCTATTTAAAGGGAAGGCCAGAGTCCCCAGGGAAAAACAGTCCCAAATTTCCTTCTGCTGCTGTAAACCAAAGCAGGTATGGAAGGAAAGGCAGAAACCAAAGAAAACCTTGCTGGCTAAGAAATTGCTATCTGGTATACAGGACAGTACTTGGGCTGCACTGCAAGGAGCTGGAAATCCTTGCTGAGGGAGAAATAAAACCACCTACTCTGCCGCCGGGGGCAAACACAGGAGAAGTAGTGACACCACCTGCCTTTCTCATCGCAGGGGCTGCCCAGTTCTTCCAAGTGTGAACCCCAGGCAGACGTGATGCACAGTTCCCAGGGAGAGTGGTCCATGCCAAGAGGGGTACTGGCCGGACACAGGGCAAAGCTCGGTGGCAAAGGCATGCCAAAGGAGCGGAGCCAGGGGAAACCAGGGCAGTGAGGTCACCGATTTCAAACCTTCTCCCACTGGATGCGCAATGGGAACGTTTGCTGAGCTGGGTCCCCGCTGCCAAACGAGCTGGCTGCGAAAAAGTGCGCACCCCCTGGCCTCCACGGCGACCCACTGTGCCGGACGCCTCTGCGCCCGGGCTTTCCCACCCGGTGGCCCGCGCCCGCACCCACCTTGACGACGTAGGTGACTCCGGCCCCCAGCACCTGGTCGCTGGCGTGCGGGGCGCGGGGCGGCGGCTCGTCGCCGGGTCGGCCCTTCCTGGCGGCGCGCATGGCCGGGGCGCGGGGGCCGGGGGGCGCGCTGCCGTCCGGGGCGGCCAGGCTGGGCGCGCTGCAGCTGCCCGAGAGCCGCGCGCCCGCCCGCTCCCTGGCCGCCGACAGGCCGCGGAGGCCCGAGCTGGAGAGTTTCAGGTGGGACACCTTGTGGAGCAGATGGCCCAGGCTGCCCGGCCCATCGTCGGGCGCCCTGCGCAGCGCTTCTCCGGACACCAGGTAGGGGGCCGCCGCCGGGGCCGCGCGCGCCGCCGAGACCTTGCCACCGCCGCTCACCGACAGGTTGTGCAGAAGGTCATCGACCGATGTCACCGAGTCATTCCTGAAGCGGTTGTACTTGGTGCGTGGAAGCATGCCCCTCCGTGGGCTCGCCGCATCCGCCCGGGCGCTGCAGGTGCCGGCCCCGGCGCAGGCTGCCGCGCATAGCAGGCGAGCCGCGGTCCCCGGGGCGGGACGGAGCGGCCGGGACAGCAGGCTGGGGGGCGCGAGCAGCGGCGCCGGCCTCCCACCGCTAACACCCCGCACGGCCGCGGCCGCGCAGCCCCGGCCCCGGACTCGGCTGCTGAGGGCGGTACGTTCGCTTTGCAAAAGTCATAGTTTCCTCTGCTGCGCGCCCAGCTGCTTGGGGCTGCTCACAGCAAAAGCATGACTCACTCCGAGAGGAGACCCTTCTCAACAAAGGCTCGGTGAGCACTGCAAATCACTTCCTGTAGCAAAAAAAAAAGAAGAAGAAAAAAAAAAAACCACATACACCCACTGACAGCACTCTAGAGCCAATCAATTCTCAAATTTCCTTTCTCTACCTTCCCAGACATTTCCTTCCAACCTTTGGTTTTTCACCTCCCCTTCCCCTGCCCCCCTCAACATCTATGCCAGAGGTAAATCCTGTTCCTTCAAATGAACTTTCTGAAACCCATTATTCTATGCTAGGGTTTTTTTCTTCCCTGTTCAGCCCATCTGTGAGCCTGGAAAAGTGTCTGACGGTGCAGCGTTAAAATGTGACGAAGGATTTTTAAGAATAAGATCTTCAGCGGATCCTCATGAATTTTGATTTGGAAAGCAGCAGGAATTCTTAAATAGCCAAAAAGAAAATATTCATTCCCAGGTGAACATAAAATATCAATCTCCAAGGTTTTTTTTCAAGTCAACAGAGCAGCCATGACAAGAGTCTTTGTGGCAATGCAGTTCCTCCCCCTCCCAAAAAAAAAAAAAAAATCTGCGTATGAACTTCTGCCCAGAGCCACTGAGGGTCTCTTCTCTCATCATTTACAGCAGTCTTTCTCAGCCAGGGTTAAGCTGAAAACCTACTTCTGAAAAAGAAGAGTGTTTCTTTGATGAATGGCAACAAGCTCCAGAAATCCATTCCAAAAGGGGGGCTGTGCTTGAAGCTTTATTCCAACTGAATGTGCTCAAGCTCTGGAGAAATGCCTAAGAAATGCTACAAATACATTTCAATATCCCTTTGGTTGCTGCTTGCAACCCTGCAGAAAGAAAGGGAAAAAATGCAGCAGCTGTCTGTACACATCAAGCCCGCCGAAGGATGCCTTGTTTTCAGGAGTCAGACACCGGCTGCAAGTGAAACGCACAGGCCTCCTCGCTGTCCGCGGAACAGAGCATTGAGCCCCTCCACCCCACCCCAGAAGGTCTGCGGAGACGCAAACCCACTGACCCCTGTCACCATGGGCTCTTGACGGTCTTCATAGGTCTTCATCGGTCTATTGAGAGAAGCCGCCCTTCACAGTGAAACGCTTTCGCTCCCTGTCCAAGTTTCTCGTCTACTTCTATGCAAAAAATGAATTTACCTCTAGCACGTTATCAGATTAGCCTTAGTCTTCTCACACCCACGGCTAGACATGTGACACTTGAGGCACCCAGCCTTGAAAAGCTTTATGGAACAGGGTGTGACGAGTGCCACTCAAGGTGGGCCAGGTGAGGCCCGCTGCGGGGACACAGGAGCGTGGAGGAGCGGCAGCTCCCCTCCCAGGGCCGCAGGCCTAGCCGAGCAGCCGCGTGGCACTCATTTTTTTTCTTCCCCTTGCTGGCATAGCAACAGCAAATGCACACTCCAGAGATGGTGGTGATGGTTATCCAAGTCCCCCCAAATCTAAAGCAAAACTTCCCTATCATTCCCAAACCGTGATCTTCATTAGAAGCAGACAAAAACAGCAAAATGTGAATGAAATGCTGTTTGTGTGAATGAAAGGGCTAGCGAGCGAGCCAGCGTTTCTGTGAATGAAGCCGGGCCTTGCAGCCGGCGCCAGGCAATCCCCTGGTTCCAGCGGCCTCAGCCAATGAGCAGCCGCCCCGATGACTCATTCAACAAAAGCTTGCTCAATAGTGGAAGATTCCATTTCAATCAAAGGCGGGATCTTTCATCCAACGGCAGTGTGGGAAAAAAAAAAAAAAAAAAGCCAGCCTGATTACAAAGATGTAGGGAGGAAGGAGACGGCTGTTATGATGAGAGGAAAAACCAGTTTTTCCAAGAAAATTCAAGATCCACTGGACAGGTATGAGTGCGAACAGGCCTGCCCTCTTGGAGGTGAGCTGTGCCCTAAAACTTTCATTCACCATTCATTTACATCAAGAGCAATCATGAATGTGCCATTCTGTTCAGCATTTATTATGAATGTACAGTGAATGCACATTCAATACCCAGGCTCCTCGCCCTTGATCCTTTTTGTGAAAGGAATATAAAACAGGCATGCACGTTCTGAGTCCCCAAGGAGAGGGGAAAAAACCCGAAGCTACACCGTTAACCCTTTAGCCAACAGGAGACTTTCGTTCCTATTGTTATGATGAGGCAAGTAAAGGGAAATTGACCACTTTAAAAAGTAAATAGCAATATAAATGTACCACACGTAAAGAAGATACATAATCTAAGAGAGAGATTAATATTTTAAGAATACAATAGGACAGTAAAACCTCTTATCAGGGAGATGGTATCAGCATTTTGGGACTTAGGAGAAAAGCAAAAAGAGGATCCCAAAGGTTTCTCAGCACCAAAATAGAAGCTGCAACCCAGCCAAGAAGCCCCCGGGCAGCCCTGTGGACCCTCACTGGGGGTTGCTATTGCTTATTTTAAACATTATCCCAGAAGCCCAAGTATCAGATTTATCAGCCTGTGACAATATAAAGATGGATGATGGATGAAATTTTCATAGTCTGGTGACACAGACAACAACAACAACAACAACAAACAGAAAAAAAAATGAAACCATTATTAAGTCAGCCTCAAGAAAGCCAGGCAGCCTAGGGCCTTTCCAGAATATTTGTTTTTCTTTTTAAATCTGTTAATTTAAATGTGTATTGATTTTCTACTGCTACCGTAACCACAAAATCAGTGGTTTAAAGCGATGCAAATTTATCTCCCAGTGCTGTAGATCAGAAGTCCAAAATGGCTCACAGCGGATAAAGTGAAGATGTGAGCAGGGCTCATTCCTCTGGGGTTTCTAGAGAAGAATTGCCTTCTCTGTGCCTTCTCCTGCTTCCAGAGGCTGTCCGAACCTGTGCTCCTGAGAATGGGCCATAAGCAGGACCCTGGGGAGCATGGCTTTGCCCATAGAAGATTTCATTCCAATTAAAGAGGCAGAAAATTGAAAATTAATATTACAATGCAGTATGCTATGTGAATGTTGTAATATGTGTGATATACAAAACTTATCCATAGGGTACCATACTGAGCGTGGCCTAAGGATGTCAGGGTTGACTTCAGCAGGGAGATGACCCCCCAAGAAAAGATTTGAGGCACTATTGGGATCTTCCAGATAGGCTGAGAAAAAAGGGTACCTCGAGGGAAAATGCTGGGTAGGGAACAGCTCAAGTCTTGAGGGAGCTCATCATTTCCAGAATCCCATGTAGATTGGTTGGGCTGATGCATAGTATTGGGAAGCCAGGCCACTAAGATGGCCTGACCCGGAGGATCTAGGAATAACCAATAACTTCCTTGAGATGCTTGAGCAGGTTTGCAGTGGCTTGAGAGAGGTGACACAGTCAGATCTACATTTTATGTGGGCACCTTGACAGTGAGGGGGGGTGGCCTTGCGGAGTTGTTGACAGAACAAACGAAAAATGATGGAGTCTTGAAGGAAGACCAAAGCAGTGGGCTGAACAAGAGACAATAAAATGACCTGGATGACAATGATGGGTGAGAAAAAGTGGGCCAGGCTGGCTTGTCTGGAGGCAAAGCTGAGATGGAGTTTGGGGGTGCAAGATGCTTGTTAAGGACCAAACTCCATGGGAGGCAGGAGGAGGCTAGAGGAATGGGCAGAGTGAGAAGTGGGGCTTTGTGAAGCCACACATACCCCAGCCTGGCGGGCTCCCCACTGAGGGTCCCCCTGGGGCCTGGTGGGCCTTCCTTTCTCCTTCACTCTTCACTCCCTCACCTGCCCCAGGAGTAACGGCCTCCAGCCAAACAGCAGAGGCTCCATTCTGCACAGAAAAAAACAGAGGATCAGAGGGGTTATGAGATGTGCCCAGGACACACAGGGTTAGGAACTGGCCGTTCCGTCTGACTCCAAATCCATGTTCATGACCACAGCTTCAGGGAGCTTGAGTAAGGACCTGCTGAGAATCAACTGTGAAGGTGGTGGTTCCCCAAGACAACACCTTTGCAGTGTAACAGAGGGGCTGCCACTGAGGTCACGGGGTGATGCCAGCTGAATGAGAGATGACGAAATGGATGAAAGCAGTCATACTTTCCAGAAGATTAATTGCCATGAAAGGGAGGATATAGGGCCATGGCTAGAGGTACAGCAGGGAGTATAGAACAGATGATAGAAGAGTTGGGGGTATGTTTAGAAGAAAGGTGAGGGCAGGACTTCCCTAACGGTCCAGTGGTTAAAACTCTGCCTCCCAATGCATGGGGTTGGGGTTTTGATCCCTGGTCAGGGAACTAAAATCCTACATCCTATCTTGTGCAACAACAACAAAAAGAATACAGGTGAGGGCTTTAGATTAGAACAGAATGGAAGAAATGGAGATCCAGGAAAGAGGTGGGGGTCAAGAGGATAGGTGGAGCTATCACCCTAGAAAGGACAGTGGGAGAGATAGAGGAACTGGGGAGCAGATCATTTGGGGTTGAGTAGGAAATAGGTGGTTCCAAGGAGGAGACCCGTTTTCAGGGAAGAGGTTAAGAAATTCCAAAGGATGGTGACTGTAAACAAAGGAATGTACCAGTTCTACTAGCATCAAGCCATTAGCCACTGTACCTGCCCAACAATGCACCCTGAAGGGATGGAGAAAAAAAAGAAAATATTCTGTGCTTTGGATACTGGCCCTAAATAGGTAAGATATATATAAGCTTAGTTGCTCAGTCATGTCCCACTCTTTGTGACCCCATGGGCTGTAGCCCACCAGGCTCCTCTGTCCATGCAGATTCTCCAGGCAAGAACTGGAATGGATTGCCACACCCTCCCCTAGGGGATCTTCTCCACCCAGGGATCAAACAAGGTCTCTTGTATTGCAGGTGGATTCTTTACCATCTGAGCCACCCGGGAAGCTCAAGAATACTGGAGTGGGTAGGGGAACTTACCGACCTAGGAATCAAACCAGGGTCTCCTGCATTGCAGGCAGATTCTTTACCAACTGAGCTACAGGGAAGCCTGTAAGACACATATATCAAGGAACAATTTCAACGGACTGATTCTTGCGTCTTCTTATACATAGAAAAGCACTGAAATCATTAAGTTGAGATGTCTGGATTTTTGTGATTAGCAGTAATCTTATGATGTTCAACTACATATTTTTTTCCCCCAGCAAAAGAAACTTGTATATATCCTGGCTCCTCCCTTACTTCTTCAGAATAGTTTGTTCAGAGCAACCTGAGAGGCTGTCTCCTGAGTATAGTCCTCAGTGCATGCATATTAAATTGCTTCAGTCATGTCCAACTTTGTGACCCCATGGACTGTAGCCCACCAGGCTCCTCTATCCGTGGAGATTCTCCAGGCAAGAATACTGGAGTGGGTTGCCATACCCTTCTCCAGGAGATCTTCCCAACCCAGAGATCAAACTTGTGTGTCTTATGTTTCCTGCATTGGCAGGCGGGTTCTTTACCATTAGCACCTCCTGCTAAGCCCAGTATAGTCCTCAAAAAGATTCCCAAATAAATCTTAACTTGCAAATTTAGGTTGTACATTTTTCTGCAGTCAATATGACACAGCGGGGATTCCTAAGCGCCAAAAGTCATTCTCACCTTTAGGGCTGAAGGAATGGGAAGACAACTGAATTTCTAGAACCAGTGGAATTTCAGAGTGAATTTTAGAGGTAGGGTCACCGGGAGGAGCTGTAGTTTTGAAGGAATAAAGTTACTGATGGAGAAATAGAACCAGTGGTGGGGAGGAAACAGAATAAATACCCCAGCTTCTCTCTTCCCAGTCTCCGACCTCCTGTTAGTGCCTTCCATTAGCCAAACTCACAAGAAGCCAGAGGTCCAGGGAACTTGGTGGTGGGGAGTGAGGGGCCAGCCTCCCAGGAACATAGCAGGCAAGGCGGAATAAGGGGAGGTGGACCACAATGGTCACCATGAGTGCGTCTGCAGATAAATCTATCTGGGCTCACGGTAAGAAGCCAAAAGACTTTGATGCCTAATGTGGAGTTATACCTGAACTCTGTAACACAAAAAGCAAGACTGTACTTAAAAAGTTGAAGTAGCCCATTTAAGTAAGAAAACTGAGGTGAGGATGAGCACTTACAGCGCCTGCTGAGGAAAAGAGATGATGCTGCTGACAAATGAGGAAAAGCAAAGGTGTCTCTGTTCTGCGTTATGAATCCACCATGACTATATGAGGGCAGAGGTGTGATTTTCTAAAGGCTCATCTGCTGACATATGAGCTGGAAGGTAGCATATCATTAGGTAGAAGGTTCATTCGAGGATGCAGGTAGAAGCAGGGAGGAGAGGAGAAGGCAGGCCAGCAGGAGTGGGAGATGGGCAGTGGGGAGAAGCACAGAGGTGGAAGTGGCTATGGAAGCAGTGCAGTGGTATTCAGGAGAAGCACTGGGGAGGTGGCTGCTTGGATCCTTTGGGATGCACATCCAAGGGAAGTGGGAGGGAGCAGAAAGTCCCTCATTGTGCCCCTGAGACATAGGAGCTGCCTCACAGGAGGGCAAAGCAGGGGTCAGGGGTGACTCAGTTTCACTAAAACCAGAGGTTGGAGTCATCCTGGGGGCAGGCTGGGGAATGAAAGAAAACTCATTTCCCACAACAAGGTGGGAAGGGATGGGCACTAGGGAAGACAGAATGAAAATACAGGATGTTTAGATAAGAAGAAATGTGAGTCAAACCTGGATCTGACCATGGAGAAAGGTTCCCAGACTGAGGTGGGCAGATGTCTTCTCCACAGGGACCCCTAAGGTGCCTAGAGGTAGGAATGTCTGTGGTATAAGAATCCTCTGTAACAAGTCACCTTGAGTGCGAGAAACTTGGATGCTGAAAACTGGGTGTGCCCAATGGTTCAGCATCAAGGACATCCTTTTTATTTTTTCTATTTTTTTTTTTTTAAGATTTACTCATTTTTAGCTACTCTGGGTCTTCATGGCCACACCAGGACTTTCCCTAGTCATACTGAGCCAGCACTACTCTCCGTTAAGGTGTGGGGACTTCTCATTGCGGTGGCTTCTCTTGTTGCAAAGCACAGGCTCTAGAGTGCAAAGCTCAGGAGTTGCAGTGCATGGGGCTTAGTTGCCCTGTGGCATGTGGAATCTTCCCAGACCAGGGATTGAACCTGTGTCCCCTGCACTGGCAGGCGGATTCTTCAGCACTAGAGCACCAGGAAAGCCCAACAGTTTTGTGTTTTGTTTTTTTTTTTAATTTTTAATTTAGTTTTTTTTAAATTGAGGTATAGCCGATTAATAATATTATAAAAGTTTCAGGTGTACAAACAAGTGATTCACAATTTTTAGAATTATACTCCCTGTATAGTTATTATAAAATCTTGGCTTATGTTCCCTGTGCTGTACAACATCTCTTTGTATCTTATATATTTTATACATAGCAGTTTGATTCTCTTAATCCTCTTGTTCTTATCTTCCTCCACCACTCCCTTTCCTCTCCCAGCTTGGAACCAAAAGTTTGTTCTGCATATCTGTGAGTGTTTCATTTTTGTTATATTTGCTGGTTTGTTTTACTTTTTAGATTCCACATATAAGTGATAACATACAGTATTTGTCTTTCTCTCTTTCTTATGTGACTTAACATAATACCCTCCAGATCTATCCATGTTGTTGCAAATGGCAAAATTTTATTTGTTTTCATGGCTGAGTAATAGTCCTACACACATACACACACACACACACATACACACAAACACACACAGATATATATGTATTAATTGTTCATCTATATGTGCGTTAATTTCTGGGCCCTCTATTCTGTGTCATTAATCTATGTGTCCGTTTTTGTGCCATACCGTATTATTTTGACCACTATAGATTTGCAATATAGTTTGAAATCAGGTAGCCTCATACCTCCAGCTTTCTTCTTTCTCAAAATTGTTTGGCTATTTGGGGCCTTTTGTGTTAATATTTCTATACAAATTTTAGAATTATTTGTTCTAGTTCTGTGAAAAATGCCACTGGTGTTTTGATAGGGATTGCGCTGAGTCTAGATTGTCTTGGGTAGTGTGGTCATTTTAACCATATAAATTCTGCCAATCTGTAAAGACTGTGTATCTTTCCATCTGCTGTGTCATCTTCAATTTCTTTCATCAGTGTCATAATTTTCCTTATATTCCTTTGTAAAATAAATTATAGCTTTTACTGAAGAATTAATTTATTTAGAAAAAATTTAGTAAATTCTGTATTCCCATCAATTCCTTGATCATACTCATGTTTAGTTTTATGTAGAAACAATTTCATGTTCCTCATTCTCCTCTAAAGAATCTATTTTCAGGGATGTTTTAGTTTATAATATAATCTCCACAAATACATTTCATGTTTCATGGAATTGAGAAAACATAATTCCTTTAGGCTTTTTTTTTGGACACTGGTTGTTTCTAATTTATCAATGCCATAAACATTGACATAATGAGAAACTTTGCATACCCAGCTTGCCTTGTATCATTGGATGATCTCTCAGTATAAATCACAGGGAAAAGCAAACTTTCATACCTCTTGATTACCATTGCCAAGTACCTTTCCTGAAATTCTTTGTTTTCACTTTTGACAGCAATCAGTAGACCTGTGTTTCTGCAACCTCACCAGTTTTGGGTTTTCATTGTTTTTGTGGTTTTCATAGTAACAAATGATTTTTCTTATTTAATAGTTTTCAAAATGGTTATTCAAGAGTCTGGGCTCTTGACTGGTGGAGGGGGTGCCATAACTCTGCCTTCACAGAGATTGGTTGGCTCCAAACCAAAAGTGACAAGATTTGCCCAGATTTGGATAGGGAAGTGGGATGGGGGGAACCAGTCTACCTGTGGAGTTGAACTCATACAGACCCTCACCTACATCTTTCCATCAAGCAGGGGGCCTGTTTTGAATCTCACATTTATCTTTCTGGACTCACAGCATTGTTTTGGCTATTTCTAATTTAGATTATTTCTTCTAGACTCTGTGTGGGTTCTCACTATAGTCAAATGTTTATCACTTTTAGCTTTTTCAAAAAATATTTTATTATATATATAATTATGTATAATATAGTTACATTGTTATATAATTGTTTACATATTATATATTATGCATTATTATTTACACATAATTTTGTATACTAATATACATATATAAGTTATATTGGTAAAATATTGATATATATTAATATTAAAGTACTATTTCTCTTTCATATGAATATGTGCTATGATTTATATAGTACACAGCCATATATATTACTATACTTATATAGCCTATATTTATACATGTTTATGTATATTAATTATATGCATTATTGCTCTTTCATATGGATGTATTATGTCTTATGATTTACACATAATTATACATACTAACGTAGGAGCTTCCCAGGTAGCTCAGTGATAAAGAATCCACCTGCCAATGGAAAGGTCACAGGTTCAATTCCTGGGTCGGGAAGATCCCCTGGAGAAGGAAATGAAAACCCACTCCAATATTCTTGCCTGGAAAATCCCATGGACAGGGGTACCTAGCAAGCTACAATCCATGGGTTCACGAAGAGTTGGACACAACTGAGTGACTAAGCATGCATGCATACATACTAACCTACTTATACAATCTTTGTCAGCACAATATCTATATGTATTAATTATACATATTATTTATTCTTCATGTGTGGAGTCAGAAGCAACAATGCTGAGGCATCAATATGCTGACACTGGTACCCAAAAAGGACTTCACTGTCTTTGATGCACTTAGTGAGACTGAGAATAAAAATTCTGTATGTTTTCCCACTGCAGCCACCAGCAGCCCGTCTGTGTTGTCATGGTTCTCAGACAAGGATTCCCTGGTGGATGTGTCACCATGAAGATGGCTGGCCCCACCTGGCATTCCTATTTAGTAGATGTTGATGGTTCCCAGGTATGCTATCCAATTACTTCCCACATGAACAATGTCCATTGACCACACAGTAACTGTGCACATCAGGTCAGTGATCCCAAACTGAAAGCCAACCCCCTGGATATGTTCTAGCCACAGTGCCCAAGAGACTGAAATGGCTCCACCTGCCAACATCTCAGGACATCAAGGTGGTCAGCCTTGAGAAGCCTGATGAGACAAAATCTTGGCAAATTCCTGACACAGCATCTTCAAGGAGTTCGGTAGAACTCTTGGAGAACTTCACGATGTGAAATTCCTCTGCAACAGAGTTCCCAATGTTGGCTGCACATTGGAAATCTTGAGAACTTCCTTATCAAAGAAACCAGAAATTTAAACCAAGAACCTCCAAAATAATAATAGTGAAAAAGATGTGCCAAATACTTTTCTAAGTACTTTAAATGATCTTTCATTTTTGCAAATTCCCAAATTACATATACACTGTCATTGTCTTTGTTTTATAGATGGAGAAACCGAGGCAGGGAGAGCTTAAGTAATAGTTCACAGTCACAGGCTAGAGCCAGGCATTGGCTTTGGCAGCTCTGGTCCTGTTGACTGACCTACAGCCTTAGGAGTTAGCAACACCAGGTACCGGGAGACTAGCCTGTAAAGAGTATGAGCTGAAGTAAGCAGGCTTACTTGAAAGTCTGTTTAGAGGTAGTTTCCAAGGTCTTTCCCCAGCCATTCACATCAGGCTATAGCTTCCTGCCCACCCTGCTGAAGATAAGTTGTTTTTGCTTTGGAGAAGGTGGGATGGAGGCATCTGTCCCAACACACCCCATGCAGACAAGAGTAAGCACAGCCAGGAAGAGGCTGGGCTGGCAAATGTTCCCACAGTATGTCCACTACAAAGGGCCCCTGATATTCCTTTCTGATAATTAAAACCCAACAGAAATTTTTGAGGACATCTAGAAAGCTGAACAAAAGTACAAAAAGATGGAAAGAAGAAAAGATAAGAAATTAGACCACTATATCAGAAGATTCATCAAGCAAATTATAGGAGTTGCAGGAAGAAAAAAGAAAGAGGTGGAGATAGAGGGGAGGGAGGGAGAAAGGAAAGGAGACATAGAAGGGAGGGACAATGAGAGGAGGAAATAATAAAATAATAGCAAAATTTCTTTGAACACAAATACTGAGATATGACCAAGATTGGGGTACAATGAAACCTTTCTATGTTGAAAAGCCTCAGTGGGAGACACACAGAGAGAGACAGAGAAAGAGAAGCAGGTCACATATAAAGAATCAGGATCAGAAACACTGGAAAGTAGACTTCCCTAGATCCATGCCCTCAAAATAGTGTGGGGTAATTATGTCTGATTAGACTTTTATACCCAGCCAAATAATCAACAAAGGTGAAGGTAGAACAAAGACACTTTTAGATACTTAAAGTCTCAAAAAAGCCTTTTCATGAACATGGCACTGAAGACAAAGAAGAAAGCCCCTGCCCTTCCTGAAGCCAAAGCCAAAGCCAAAGCAAAGGCTTTGAAGGCCAAGAAAGTAGTGTTGAAAGGTACCCACACCCACAAAAAAAAAAAGATCTGGATGTCACCCGCTTTCTGGTGGCCCAAAACACTGTGGCTCAGGAGGCAGCCCAAATATCCTCAGAAGAGCACTCCAAGGAGAAACAAGCTTGACCAGTAACGCCATCATGAAATTCCCCCTCACCACCGAGTCAGCCATGAAGAAAATACAAGACAACAACACACTGTTATTCAGTGTGGATGTCAAGGCCAAAACGCACCAAATTAAATAGGCTGTGAAGAAGCTCTATGCCTCTGACATGGCTAAGGTGAATACCTTGATCAGGCTTAACGGAGAGAAGAAGGCATATGTACGACTGGCTCCTGACTATGATGCTTCGGACATTACCAACAAAACTGGGGTTATCTAAACTGAGTCCAGCTGGCTAATTCCAAATATAAAAGTTTTCACTATGTATTAAAAAAAAAAAAAGAGTCTCGAAAAAAATCTGCATTTTTCCTCAGGCAGCTACTATGAGATATACTTCCCCTCACCCCTCAGGGTAAATATTTAAAAGAAGAAGCCATAGGCTGCAGGAAATGGGACCCAATCCCAGACAGAGGGGAAGGGAAATTCTGGGGTGATAATGAGGGGACTTCCAAGATGGCCCTGCAAGAGCAGACAGAAGGTGACAGAACATGGTTCATGAATGCAAAACTGAGCACAGAGAGAGACAGTTCAGACTCCTGGTGGGACTTGGGGTACTGCTCATGATAAGTACAAAGAATCTGAAACAAATTAAAAAGACAACCTTTCAACTCCAAGGAATATGAGAAATTGGTGCAGAAAAGGAAAAATAATTGCTATGTAATACATGGCTCAGTTCTCAGTAATATTTGCATGATTAAAATAATGTAAACACTGAATGTTAATCCAGTCAAAATACACTGTATTTGTACAGGGAGAAATGGGGTCTGGGAAGTGCATTTATGGTGTGAATGTTTTATAAATTTTGAAGAACCAATTGATTCCAAGAAATAATGGAAACTCATTACTGCTGGGAAAAGAATGGATGAGGGCTGCCATTTCTCCCGACACGTCTTATGCAGCAGATGGACCATGCAGATGACGTGCATACACAACTTTAGACCGAAGGTTTGTAGATCAAGTACTATGATCCGTTACCCAACCAGGAAAAAAAAGTGTTCTCCCTTAAGCCTCTGATTTTGGCAGTTTTGTGTCTTAGTGGTCTTGCCAGGAGGAACTGGCTGTAAAATGTATTTCCACATGTCTAAGTGAATTGATGCATTGGGGGAAGGTTCTTATGGTTGTCAGGCTGCATGGTGAGAAACTGCCAAGACTGATGGCTTGTTTTATAGAAATTCATACTAAGTGGTTCTGCCAGTCACGTGACCTACAGTTTGGCTGATCTTTGGGCCACTCCTGCTGGTGGCTCAAAGGTTCATCTATCCTCAGGGCAAGGTGTCACCATTTGCTAAGAGGACATGAAGTGCACTCATATAAAAATCTAATCTATTGGGGATGCAAAACGGTGCCACCACTTTGGAAAACAGATTCTTAAAAGTTTAGACATAGTCTTACTCATCCACTCAGCAATTCTACTCCTTAGAATCTACCCAAGAGAAAGGAAAATATACATCCACAAAAGACTTATACATAAACGTCCATAACATCATTGTTCATCATAGCCAGAGAGTGAAAACAACAGAGATGTCCATCAACTGGTGAATGAAACACTACTCTGAAGGAACAAACTATTGGTACACACTACAGCATAGATGAACCCAAAATTGTTATGCTGTGAGAAAGAAGCCAGATATAGTAGACCACCAGTACGATTCTTTTTTTTTTTTTTTATAGTATGTAGTTTTATTTATTTATTTATTTATTTATTTTTATTAGTTGGAGGAACCAGTACGATTCTATTTTGGGTCTTCTCTGGTGGCATGGTCTTATTTATATGAAGTATTCAGACAAAGCAAATCTATTGAGACAGAAAGCAGATCAGTTGATGCTGTGGGGAAGATGAGGTAGAGAGCAGCAAGGACTGGGAATTAACTACAAACAGGCACAAGGAATATTTTTATTCATTCTTTAATGATTTTTTAAAACATTTATATATTTGTTGGACTGTGATGGTTCTTAGTTGTGGCACGTGGGATCTCACACCTTCATTGTGGCATTCAAGATCTTTAGTTGCAGCATGCAAAATGTTAGTTGCAGCATGTGGGATCCAGTTCCCTGACCAGGGATCATATCTGGACCCCCTACTTTGGGAGCTTGGAGTCTTAGCCACTGGCTCACCAGGGAAGTCTCACAAGGAAGTTTGAAGCTTTCTAAGGTGCTAGAAACATTTTAGAACTACATTGTAGTGATGCTTGTAGTGAAAGTGAAAGTGAATTCGCTCAGTTGTGTCCAACTCTTTGCGACCCCGTGGACTGTAGCCTACCAGGCTCCTTGGTCCACGGGATTCTCCAGGCATGAATACTGGAGTGGGTTGCCATTTCCTTATCCAAGTGATGCTTATAAAATCCTGTAAATTTACTAAAAATTACTAAATCATAAAGATAATTTACTAAAAATTAATTTTTGAATGGGTGGATTTTATGGTATGCAAAAAAAATTTGTTTAAGAAAAATATTTGGAAATACTTCTTTAAAAAAATGGAAACTAAGACAGTATTTTGTGTAAAACCATTTCCCTTCTGATTCTCCCAGTGATATTATGGGTTAAGCCTTCCTTCAGATCCTGTATTTCTCATATATGATATTACATGAAGTCAACTGCTCTGCACCTCACCAACAGCAAAGATGCTTGGGGCAGGATGGGGTGAGATGAAGAAAGACATATCTAGCAAAAGAAAGGATCTTCAGTTATAGTGAAAGTGAGGGAATATTTTTCAGCT
Organism: Cervus elaphus; assembly: GCF_910594005.1. Lineage (NCBI taxonomy): Eukaryota > Metazoa > Chordata > Mammalia > Artiodactyla > Cervidae > Cervus > Cervus elaphus. Next base: position 22,511,216 of record NC_057830.1, read on the forward strand.
TTTAAAATGGGGGTGTACTATATTTGAATTTTCTCTGAAGAGTTGTATGCCTATGACATTACATTTTGAAGTAGATGATCTTCTCTTAGGGCACTTTTCAACATTAAATGCTGGCTCAATTGGTAAAGAATCTGCCTGCAATGCAGAAGACCCAGCCTTAACCCCTGGGTCAGGAAGATCCTCTGGAGAAGGAACTAGCAACCCACTCCAGTATTCTTGCCTGGGAAATCCCATGGACAGAGGAGCCTGGTGGGCTACAGTCCATGGGTTGCAAGAGTTGACACAACTGAATGGCTAAACTACCACCACCACAAGGGTGACGATACTGAGTCCCATCTAGAGATACTGTTGATGTAAACCGGAAATGATACTCACCAATGTATACAGTAAAATATGCAGTTTTTATCAAACCATCAAAGCATACTAGGTTTAAAGAGTTAGCATGGACTTAGAAGGAATGTGACCACCTCTAGCCTGGCCTAAGACCTCCCTTTCAAGGATAGAGAATAATGGAGGGCTGGCTGATAATAATCTTTAATGTTATATAATCTATACCACTATAAATGAATAATAACATGTGAATAATGTATAATAATTTATAATACTATATGTGAATATTTCCTTACCCTGAGTCTACCAGCCGCCATTCAGTACTATTTAGTTGTGATTATAGGTTAGCTTTTCCCTGTATTTCTCTATTGAATTACCTACTTAGAGGTGTGGTCAAGAGGAAATGGCTTTTCAAATTTAAATTTTCCAAATAAGAGTTTAGAGTAACCATTATTTGATGCTAAGCATTCACACCTCCTATAACAGTAATGTTAACCGACTGGAGCATAGAACACATAAAATTCAAAACACTATGTTTTGAATTAGACATCTGAGTGATAGTTACACCTTAATAAAAGGAGTTTGTGTATTTAGGCATCTCAGGCCAGTTCCATCAGAAAGTCAGGTCAAGAACAAGAAAATAAATGATATTTTTAGTTCCAGAAGACTCGGAGATTTTGCCTCTGTTACTATACAGATCTGCATGATTGGTGCAGTACTGTCAGGATAGATTCGACTATACTGTGGTAACAAAAGACCCAGCATCTTGTGGCACATTTATTACTTTATCGACACATCAACCCTGGGTCAGCTGTTCTTTGCTCCCTGTTGTCTTCTCTTGGGGACTTAGCCAGCAGAGCAGCCTCTTGTGCCCACGGTCCTGAGCAGACAGAACACTACTGCTGATGATCACATTTCAAGTTTCTCTCAGGAAGTGACACCGTAACTCTGCTTACATTTCACTGGCCAGGGAATGTCACGTGGCCATGCCTGAGTTGTACATGGTGATGCCATTCAGTCTTCCTGGAGAGAGTGGAGAAATGAGTAGTGAACAACTTTCCCATCCAGGCTGCCACATAGCAGCAAGTGAAGTTCCATGTGCTATATAGTAGGTCCTTGTTAGTTATCCAATTAAAATATAGCAGTGTGTACATATCCATCGAAAACTCCCTAATTCTCCCTTCCCACCATTAAAGGAAATAAATTCTAACATGTACTAAAACAGCATGAATCTTGAGGACATTCTGCTAAGTGAAATAAACCAATCACAAGAGGATAAGCACTGTTTGCTCATGTGAAGTAGCTAGAGTAGTCAGATTCATAGAAGCAGAAAAGAGGTTGCCAAGGGCCAGGGGAGGGAGAAATGGGACATTTTTGTTTAATGGGTATTAAGTTTTGACCTTATAAGATGAAAGAAACTCTGGAGAGTGAGTGTCCAACAATTTGAATGTAACTAACATTATCGAAATGTACACTAAAAAATTATTAAAAGGGTAAATTTTATGTTATGTGTATTTTATCACAGTGTTTAACAAATAAATATTAAAAGAAAAAAACTATGACCTCAGTTGTTACAAATGCACAACTGTGAGGGGGCATATTGATAATAGGAGAGGCTATGTGTATGTGAGGGCAAGGGGCATATGGGAAATCTCTGTACTTTTCTTTCAGTTTTTTGCTATAAACCTAAACCTGCTCCAAAAATAAACTTTTAAAAATTAAAAAAAAATTGTTTTTAACTATATGCCCACTAAAACAAGGAGCCTTTATAGAAGAACAGAAAAAGGAGTTAGGTATAAAGTGGCCCAGGTGGCTCAGTGGTAAAGAATCTTCCTGCCTATGCAGGAGATACCAGTTCAATCCCTGGGAGCAGAAGATCCCCTGGAGAAGGAAATGGCCACCCATTTCCAGTTTCTTGCCTGGGAAATACCACAGATAGAGGAGCCTGGTGGGCTACAGTTCATGGGGTCCCAAACAGTCAGACATGACTTAGCAACTAAACACCAGCAAAGTAGAGGGACCATATTCAGGAGTTAAAGAAAAAACATTTAGGACACCCGCTTAAATCTGAACCTTGTATAAGTCATTTTTTTATTTTTTAGCATAAGTTTATCCCATGTAATATTTGAGTCATAATTACACCCCTAAATCATTTGTTGTTTATCTGAGACTCAAGTTTACCTTGGTGTCCTGTATTTTATCTGGAAACCCTAGACCCAGGACCCTGAGCTATCTTCCTGGATGTGTCTGTTTCCAGAGCCTCTGCCGTGGGCCACGTGGCTCCCCTCACTGCCCAGTTCACCCATCATGTTCTTCCCACCATGTGGATGGCCGTGCTGTTTTCCTACAGGAAGAGGAGTTGTTGGGCCAGGGAACTCCACACTGGAGGACATGCAAGTTGAACTTCTCTCTGCCAGCTACACAGTCCTCTCTCACCCCCCAAGTTTTAAGCAGTTTTTCCAGTCCCAGGCATGGCAGCAGCTGGTGGTGTTCCTTTTCATGCCATTCACTGTTTCCTGGAGCAAGATCCCTTCTCTCCTGCCTTTGTCTCTTTCAGACTGAACAGAGGCTTTTCAATGCTGCTGCTAGCAACCCAGCCTCCCCTCCTCCTTATGGCTTCATCTGTGCTTCTGTGACATCCCTAAAGTGCCATCACCAGAATGGCCCTCAGTATTCCAGGTGCAGGGGCAGAGAGTGACGGTCTTGCAGATATATCTGAGATTTACTTTAAAATGCTCCAGGAAAAAAAAAAAAGCTGAGGGATACAGGAAACAAGACTGGCCAAATGCTGATAAGCAGGAATGTGCCTTGAGAAGGCAAAGGGGTCATTGTATGATTCTTTCTGCGTTTTTGTGGTTTGAAATTTTCCATAATAAAAAGTTAATAAGTAAAGATTTAAAGGATGTACAGAACATCAAAAACAACACCACAGAATCCAACTTCATGGACTTTCTGTTACTGTTTTGACATAAATACACTCTGTCCAAGCTCTTGATGTTTCCTAATAATTTAAAGTATTTAGATATCAGTGGTTTCCCAAAGATAAGGTACAATATCCTTATTCACTAATACCATAAGGAGTTCATCACCCCGTGCAGAAAAGAAAACCTTTTGATAATTTGTTCCCATGGCTTATGGGTCAATCAGAGGGGCATGGACCCCACATTCCTGGAATGTCAAGGACAGTGAGCCATTTCTTCAGATTCACTTTCCTATATCCACTTTCAGGCCATTCCAGCCATAGGGGCAGGGGATTTCCCTGGTAGTCCAGTGGTTAAGACTCCGCCTTCCAATGCAGGGGACATGGGTTCGATCCCTGGTTCAGGAAGTAAGATCCCACAGGCCACCAGGCAATTAAGCCCACATAGCACAACTACTAAGTCCATAAACAAGCAACGAAGACCCATTGCAGTAAAAAAAAATACTTTTTAAACAAATAAAAAAGAGATGCAGACCTAGAGGGCATATTTCATCCTCTGATAGTTCCTTCATTCATTCACTCATTTATTCATTTACCTAGTATCTATTGGGTGTCCATGTGTGCCTGTGACTTACTGGCACACAGTGATCAGGAAGCCAAAAACAGACCCTGAACACAGCTTGGGAAACGAGCAATTACAGCATCCATGTCTCAGGGATCTAGAGGTCTGAGGAGCCCCTGCTTCAGCCTGGGTGGGGCAGGGAGAGACTGCCACACAAAGTGACATTTTAGCAAAGTCCAGAAGGTAGCAAAGGGGCTGCAGGAGGTTTTCTCCAAGTAGAGCATAGGCATGTATGACAGCTGGGAGCTGAGCTGAGGCCTGTCCACAGAAGGAGCAACAAGGAGGTGGGGGGACTTTCTTTGTGGTCCAGCGGCTAAGACTCCATGATTACAATGCAGGAGGCCCAGGTTCGATCCCTGGTCAGAGAACTGGATCCCATATGTTGCAATTAAAAGATTTCACATGCTGTAACAAAGAGCGAAGATCCTTTGTGCAGCAACTAAGGCTCAGAGCAGCCAAATAAAAAAATAATTATCTTTAAGATATAAGCTATATGTACTTAATATTTCAATAAAAATTTTTTAAAAGGAAGGAGGCAGGGCTCACCTTCTGCTAGAGACCAAAGCTGTGGTCCACCATCACCATCTCAAAATTCTTAATACTGTGATTTTATCTTTGATTTGCATTTTGTAAAAGTTAGTGGAACGGTGGAGCATGTCCTGGGAGGCTGGCTCACGTGGTCCCACTTCATTTTTGCGTCCTTCTCTCAGGATGAGTTATCAGCTGCTTGCTTCTGACTTCCGTTTGCCAGGGTCTGGCTCATGTCTCCCTGTCCCCATGCTGTGACCTCTGCTGTCCTCCTTCCCCATCAGAGGCCCAGGGTCAAGGGGGCACGCCTGAAGCATCTAAGGTGGGATGACCTGGACCCATCCAACTCCCCCAGCTTCAGGCTGGCTGCACCACTGCACACCTGGAGATAGCCAGTGGAAGGTCACCTCTTAGCTGAAGCGAGCCTCGGCCCATTCCTGATCCAGGCAACAGGGTGTCAGCCCACACAGAATGGTCCCATGAGAATGGGGGAGGCTCTGCTTCCCTGAATCTTCCCTAACCTGGAGCACAGCACATCTGCTCTGACACTGGCAAGGGGGAACCCAGCAGCACCATGGTCAAGCCAATGCCAGGGTACCCCAGGTCACAGTCAGGGCCCCCAGGTGTTTGTGAACAGTCCTCGGCTAGGAGCACTCCCTGAGCGAGGTATGTGCCCGGGGTCCTGTCCCCCTCCTTCCCTTCTTGAGCAAGGCTCCGAGCCTGACTCTGCCAGCCAACTTGAGGAAGCCTCTCAGGACCAGCCAGGAAACATGAACTGTGTCATTTCAGTGACTGCATGCAAGTCAAATGCTCTACTGTTTGCACTTAAAATTGACATTGCACAGTATAAAGATGAACAATAGACTTCATGATAACTTAATTCTTTTTCTTTAGATCATTAAATATAAAAGAAAAAAACACCATTAGAAGTGAAGAAGGAACTTGCATGAGGAAAATAAAGGCTTTCAAAATATCTTTAAAGCATATTTTTCCCTGCTTCCTTAACAAGGGATCCCATATTTTCACTGTGATCTGGATTCACACATTTTGCAGCCAACCCTGGAGGGAGAATGTGTGTGATGAAGCCAGTGAGTGGGGAGTGAACAGGTCTAGAAAGACCTTGCAAAGCAGGTGAAGGAGCTTGACCTCATCTCAAGGGAAACCAGAGCAGCTGAGGTATCTGCAGTGAGCAGTTCTGGGAGGACAGAGCCATACCAGCAAGATGTTCATTCCTCATTCCCCACACTACCACCCCACCCGGCAACAGATGACTAGATCAGAGGGAACCAATCCACAGGCGACCCAATGCCCTATCGCCAATCAGATGCTCTCTCAAAAATCTGAACCAAGGAGAGTGGCTGAGTCAGGAAACCAGCCAGCTAAATAAAGAGCTCAGAATGAAGGTTCACAAAAACCTGCTGTGACACCCTCGAACCTGCCCTGAGTTCTGTGCTTTCCCATATGGATGCTCAGCTTGTCTTTGGGCCCCTCTCTAGGGCCTGATCTCGGGTAGCTTCAGCCTGCAGTGGTTTGAAGCAGGGCCAGCGTTCTCTGGCCAGATTGAGGCCAGGTCACGGCAGTGAGAGCACGAAATCCTAGCCAGTAGACCAGTGGTCAGTGACAAGGCGTTGGCCTTTTGGCTTTGCAGAAAAAGAACTGCCACAAAGATAAAAAGCAGTGAAACAAGCATTTATTAGGAGGAAAAACAAGTACAGTACATGTGGATAGATACACAAGCAAACTCAGGAAGGGAACTGCTGAGTTGCGACTTGTGGTAGTTTGAATTACTTTCATGGGACATTTCTTCTGGCTTTCTTTTGGCCAATCATTTTGATCTGTCTGGTTCAGAGTCCATACTTAGTATACCTCAGGATCCTCCCAAGTGTGTGATCTCCCAAGAGATCCTCCTCAGGATCTCTTAGCCTAGATGAATTCTACTGCAAAGGCTTATGGGTATTTAGCATCAGTTAGCATCACTCCCCTTTGACCTCCATGGAACCTTTGTGCACAGGTGGAGTCTGGAGGTCTCCTGACTTCAAGAAGGAGAACATGTGATCTCTTATCTTCTTTCTGGACAGGGCCCAGCCTCCTCTCTCAATTGTCCTGCTATTGATATTTTGCAGTTTTGGTCCACAGGAAATGAATCTGCAATTGCTTTACCCTGGCAGATGGGGGGAACCCATCTACCTCCTGCCTCAGGCCCACTTTTGTGAGCATATAAAGAGCAAAGGCATGCCTCCCTACTCCCATGCAGTTGGTGGTCTCCACACCCCGCTCATATGCCAGCATGAACTGACCCTTCCCTGTGTCCCAGGCCAAGAACAGAGACACACTTGAAACTTGTTTTATACCTCTAATAATTGATGATTACTTGGGCAAAGCTGCAGGATACTGCCAAGTAGAGCAAATTTTGTCCTAGAAATACTATCTCTTCCAAGCGACAATCTTCTTGGTGACCTAGAATACTAGCTTGCCACGTGAGTTTATCAAAACAGTGCCACTGCGCTGGCAACTGGTCCTTAAAACATTGTCTTCCAGACTCAATCCAAAGCCCAACGAGAGGTTCTTCATGTCCCAGGGATGGGCCCCTCATGTTTCTATTCCTCAGATGACAGTACAGTTGTGCATTAGCAATTGCTCTGATATAGTTAGTCTATGTTTTGTCCAGGGTAACACTGTTCTTCAAATTGCACTGACAATTTTATTTGCATAGTTTGACATGCCTCTAAGTTTTTCCAACGATGCTTCAAAAATTGTCAAATTCTCAAATGAAATCAATTTAAATAACTTGAGTTTTTTTAATTTTTGAGATATGATTGACATATAGCACATTAGTTTCAGGTGTACAATGTAGTGATTTGACATATGTCTGCATTGCGAAATAATCATCACAATAAGTCTTGTTAACATCCGTCACCACATACAGTCACAATTCTTTTTTCTTGGATGAGAACTTTGAAGATCTACTGTCTTAGCAGCTTTGAAATATACAATATAGTTTTGTTAACTATAATCACCATGATGAACATTGCATTCCCACGACTTATTTATTTTATAACTGGAAGTTTTCATTTCAGTTTTTTAAAATGCATCATCATGTAGACGAACAATGGATTTTATCAATTGAAACACTGCAGAAAGGTTGGGCGGGGATCCCTAGGGTAGAGAGGCAGGAGAGAGAGACATATGTGGGATGGATCAGTTTGACAAAAGATGAGGATGAGTGTGTGGGGATTGGATCCTTAACAGTGCATCTACACAAGCTGACAGCTACTGGCAATTTGGTTGGGAGGCTTCACCAGCATTTACACAATGCTTCTAGAAGACAGGAACCATGAGAAACATTTGCTTTGGAGTAATTCATTAATTTTTACTCCAAAGCCCTACAAGATTAGAAGTATTGTCTGCACTTTTCTCTGTGTATGCCCTTCTCTAGGGGATCTTCCCAGCCCAGGGATCAGACCCATGTCTCTTAAGTCTCCTGAATTGGCAAACTGGTTCTTTACCGCTAGTGCTACCTGGGAAGATGCAGAAACAAAAGGAGAGAAATTAGGCAAGCCGGAAGCAATGATGGAATGGGGAACTGAGGGGGGCGGGGAAACTCAGGACCACTGCATTCCTGCAGTGCTGACTCTGGGGCTCAGTCCTGTTCTGTGGTGTCAGAAAGAAAGCCTGAGACAACACTTTCTTTTTTCTAAAGAAACTCTGCTGATGTGTAATGAGTCAGGAAGCCAAATTCTGCATGTAGGTTAACTGGAAATGTCAATGATGCACAGCAACGAAGCCCCTGTATGTTCTTCCTAAAATGGAAGAGATGGGGGACTTCACTGACGATCCAGCTGTAAAGACTCCAGGCTTCCACTGCAGGGGCCTCAGGTTTCATCTCTGATCAAGGAACTAAGATCCCCACAAGCCAGGTGATATAGCCAAAAGTAAAATAAAAATGGCAGAAGCAGGGTTGAAAATGGCTTTAAAATAAGTGATGGAGGCCAAATCCTGAGAGATGCCACACTGTATTTCCCACACTGGTGCCCTGACAGAGCATTCAGGGCAAGTCTTATGTCATCAGCGCAGCAGGGTTGACAAAATCATGGCAGTCACTCATCCATCAGGTGGCCTGGCAGCCCCCACTGCAACACTGTGGGCAGAAGACCTTCCAGTCACAGGAAGGGCAATCAACTCCAGCTCCAAGGCTCTGCAAAAGGCCTCCCACTGCCTCCCCTCAGGTTGGCCCTGTCTCCCTAGTAACATGTTCCCCACGCAGCCCACAAACCTCAAACAGGGACAGACGGCAGCTCAGCTCAGTGCCCAAAGGCTCCTCTAAGAGGTCCAGCCATTTTCCTTCAACTCCCAGGACTGCAGGGGGACTTACAGAAATTTGAGACAGATAGTTAGACTACCAGTGTCTACCACAAAAGCTAGTAGAAGTATTATTGGCAGGAAAAACACAACGCAAGGAAATGACCTTTTTAGGATGTCAGAAGGAAGTAGGATCTAGTGTGTCTAGCCTCAAGACATACTCATCCATGCAGTATTATATTGAATGCAAAATTTCCTGTCCTATTGCTTCCTGCAGAGGCAAATTATTATTCCTAAATATCCCCTGGCAGCAAGGAAGTACTCAGGATCAGTTAAAAAAAAAAACACATGCACTCAGTTTCTTTACCAAGCAGTACTGTGCTAGAGCCAGCTGGTACCAGCTCACAAGAGCTTGTTAGAAAGAAAGAGTTAGTCACTCAGTCATGTCGGACTCTTTGTGACCCCAGGGACTGTAGCCTGCCAGGCTCCTCTGTCCCTGGGATTTTCTAGGCAAGAATACTGGCGTGAGTTGCCATTTCCACTTCCAGGGGATCTTTCCAACCCAGGGATCGAACCCAGGTCTCCTGCATTGCAGGCAGATTTTTTACCATCTGACCACCAGGGCCTGATTTTGTGAGCCTGACGCGAAGTCTTTAGTAACTTAAAATTTACCGTGGTGGAGCACTGACACCATAGAAATCAGCAAACATTGATCAAGATTTGTTTGTTGTGTTCCAGAAAGCTGATTGTTAAACATTTCGCTCCATCCTGATGCCCATCTGCTCCTTCCCAGGTGGGTTTGTCAGTTTCTTCACCATTCCAAATATTATTTGTCCTCTATTCACAAAATAGGAATCATAATTCATACCCAAAAAGTCATTTTTTCTAAGTGAGAACAATGAATGAGAAAGTGGCTTCCCTGCTGGCTCAGATGGTAAAAAATCCACCTGCCATGCAAGACACCTGGGTTCAATCCTTGACACCTGGGTTCAATGCCTGGGTCAGGAAGACCTCTTGGAGAAGGGAATGGCAACCCACTCCAGTATTCTTGCCCAAGGAATCCCATGGATAGAGGAGCCTGGGGTTGCAAAAGAGTCAGACACGACTAAGCAGGCACAAAAGAAATTACATAACAATGGACAAATATCTGTATTCTTTATACCCTCATACCCTAGTCCTTAATATATGCAAGAATATCCCTGCCTTCCCATGCCTTGTGGTACCAGAAATTTCATTTCAACTCCTTCCTTTCTTTCTTTCTCTCTCTTTAGTGTTCATACCCTTGGTTTTAAATTTAAATTGAAGATTGTCAAATTTGTGCCCATTCTCTCACGAAGAAAGTCAGGGCAAGCTATGTTCTTCCAGGCCCAGGGATTGAACCCAGATCTCCTGCATTATAGGTGGATTCTTTACAGTCTGAGCCACCAGGGAAGACTCATAAAAAAGCACAGGAGAGTCTAAAGCCCTCTTTCCATTTCCTGGGTTCTTTCATGGGACATGAGCTGAGCGCCCACTAGAAGTCACTAAGTAGAACTAGATCCTCTGACCTTAAGGCCAGAGTGGTGGGGCAAGCCTGAATCCACTCTGTGAAGTGGGATCCACGGCCACCAGGCTACCAAATTTGCCCCCATGTGACCACCCCCATGTTGCTCTCAAGAGGTAAGATCTCTACTTGTTCACAAGTGCAGAGTTGCTCCCAATCAGATTATTTCCACCAAAGGGAGCGGTCCCTCAAAAGTGTTAAGTTCTTGTTCTCATTTCTTAACCATGAACTACCCTCTTATTTTCCAGAACAAGAAATGAATCCCTAGGGAGCCTGGCAAGGCAGATGACCCCATCCTCAGCAACCTCTGTGAATGTTGTCAGCTGCAACATCACTCTGTCATCACAGCAATGTTGTGCAAATCCAAACAGACTTCAACCCAGGATCAGAAGCCTCCCCGAAAGCACTGTTATCTCATGACCTTCATGGGCTTGAACAATTCCCTGAATTTCTCTGGCGTTGGCCTGTGACTGAGGCAGCACCCAGAGCCACATGGGACTCCTGCAGCACTTGCGTGTCTGGCTGAGGACCAGGTGCTCACCTGAAGCGCTTTGCCCAGATCCTGATTCAGAATCTTTCCCACTCTCAGGCAGATGCTGAGCTGGGCCGAGGCTGTGTGTGGTCTAAGTCACTTCAGTCCGACTCTTCACAACCCTAGGGATTGTAGCCCGTCAGGCTCCTCTATCCATGGGATTCTCTAGGCAGGAGTACTGGAGTGGGTTACCATGCCCTCCTCCAGGGGAGCTTCCCGACCCAAGGATCGAACCCGTCTCTTACGTCTGCTGCATTGGCAGGTGGGTTCTCTGCCACTAGCGCCACCTGACACCTCTGCAATATTTCTTGAACTCTTACCACTTCGTTTTTTTATATTTCCATTTCTATTTTTTAAATGACACATTTCTCTATTCCTGTTAACCTCTTACTGAGCTCCTGGCTACCTGAGTCAGTAGGAAAAGCCCTCCTTGTCACCTGTGAGTACCAGGTAACTGGTGATGCGGTGAAGTGGGCCTTTGGTCCTCCTCATCTGCATCCTCGCTCCCGTTTCTGGCGGCCCTGGGTGGCTGCAGGCTTGGCTCCAGGCAGACTTGGAGCAGCCCCTTGGAGATTGCTGTTGTCTCCTCCTCAGACACTTGAAGCCGCTGAGCAGTACCACCAGTGTCTACAGGGGTCCTTCCATCAGCAGTCCACACTGAGCCCCCAAGGGGCAGAGGGCCCGTCGATGTCTACACACACACAGACACATTCACAGTCTTCTCCAACACTCTCACTCCTACACACCACACACATAGCACACACACACACACTTACTCACTCTCACAAAACCCCAAAGCTTATGCCTCCTCTCACTCTTGGAGAAGGAAATGGCAACCCCCTCCAGTATTCTTGCTGGAGAATCCCATGGACAGAGGAGCCTGGCGGGCTGCAGTCTATGGGGTCACAAGGGACGGGAATGACTTAGCACTAAACTACTACTTCTACCTCTTCCTGTAGGGGTCTCTCCTCCCTGGACACCAACCCCACTAAGGGTCAAGCTCTAGGTTGCTCTTCTAAAACCACCACCTCTAGCTCCTCGTCCTCTGGGGTCTGCCAGCTCAACCCTCCTCTACAAAACTTTAATGCACTGTCTGAGGAAAGAACTCCTTTTGAAAAAACCATGCAGGCAGCTCTTACTCCAGGTGCCTCAGGTGGTAGATACGGAAGACAATAAAGTAAAGACATCATTTAGTATTTTCCTAAATATCCAATTGCTGGAAATCCAGGTTGGCAAAGGCTAACACAGTAGGATGACTCAATAATGATTCCTTTTGGGGGCAGGTAAAGTTGATAGCTGTTTGCTCCGAGTAAATTCATTCAAAAACGTATTCCTAGCTTATCAGGTTGAGCTAAAGGTTTACAAAGTTCTCCTTGAATTCTCAGAGCAGTGCTGTAGGAACTGTCACCCCATTTTACAGATGAAGAAATAAACTCAGAAAAGGTTGAAAATGTACCTAAGGCCACATAGCTCTAGTGGGTGACTGGATTGATTCTAATGCATACGTGTCCAACTCCAAACCTAATGCTTTTAACCCTTAATCCATCCTATCTCATTAACAATCTCAGGAAAAAGTTAAATCCTCCCAATTGGCTTAAGGAATATGACTGGATGACCAACACATACATGAAAAACATTGTACTTCTAACACAAACCATCAGGGAAATGCAAATCATATTCATGATGAGATATCACCTCAGACTTTTTAGGATGGCTGCTATCAGAAAAAAGAAAGATAACAACAAGTGTTGGTGAGGATGTGGAGAAAAGGAACAGCTATCCACTGTTGGTTGGAGTGTAAATTGGTTCAGCCCCTATAAAAAATACTATGGAGGTTCCTCAGAATATGAAAATTGGACTACCATAGGACTTCCCTGGTGGGCCAGTGGATAGGAATCTGCCTGCCAATGCAGGGAACATGGGTTCGATCTCTGGTCTGGGAAGATTCCACAGGCCATGGAGCAACTAAGCCCTTGCACGGCAACTGCTGGGCCCACATACATAAAGCCAGCGCTTTGCAGCAAGAGAAGCCACAGCAGTGAGAAGCCTATGCACAGCCAAGAATAGCCCCCGCTTGCTGCAACAAGAGAAAGCCCAGGTGCAGCAATGAAGACCCAGTGCAACCAAAAATAAGTAAATAATGTTTTCTAAAAAGAATTTTTAAAAATTGGACGACCATATAGCCCAGAAATTCTTCTTCTCAGTATATGCTCAAAGAAAATGAAATCAGGATCTCAAAGAAATATCTCTACTCCCATATTCACTGAAGTATAATCACAATAGCCAAGATACTGAAACAATCTTAGTGTCCACTGACAAATGAATGGATAAAGAAGAAAACCATGCCATTTGTGACAACACAGGTGAACCAGTAGGACATTATGCTAAGTGAAATAAGTCAAAGCAAAAAGACAATTACTGTGAGATCTATATAATTAAACTCATAGGAATAGAGAGTAGATTTATGGTTTCCAGAGGCTTGGGGGTAGGAAAAATGGGGAGATGTTGGTCAAAGGGGACAAAGTCTATTATGCACGATGAATAATTTCTGAAATCAAGTCAAATAATAATTCTGCTGACCCCAGGACAGCACTTTTAGTCAGAGCTTTCCCCTCTCAGCCCAGACCAACAAAGACCTGGATGTTCCATAATGACTCCCACAGTGATCAATTTCCATTCTCTAAAGCAGAACAGTTGATTTGCAGCCCAGAACTTGCAGAAAGTCATGGAGGTGGTGACAGACCCAGTGGGTGGCATCTGAAATGGACAACAAATAGCTTTATGGAAAGATTCCAAGGGATTCTTTCCTTTGAACGATTATGATATTAGAAATGAAATGGCCTACACTGACTGAGGTCCTGGCAAAAGACTCAGGAACTGAGTCACCACTGCTGTTAGTCCCTAAGCATTAGTCCTGGGTCTTTGGGGTTAATAGGAGCAAATGGCAGCAGTGGGGAAATCTTGGCAGGAGCTGGGATGGTGGAGGTTTCCACCTAGGTACACTGCAGACGGTTCAGTTCATTTCAGTTGCTCAGTCGTGTTTGACTCTTTGTGACCCCATGAACCGCAGCACGCCAGCCCTCCCTGTCCATCACCAACTCCCAGAGTTCACTCAAACTCATGTCCATTGAGTCGATGATGCCATCCAACCATCTCATCCTCTATCGTCCCCTTCTCCTCCTGCCCTCAATCTTTCCCAACATCAGGATCTTTTCAAATGAGGCAGTTCTTTGCATCAGGTGACCAAAATATTGGAGTTTCAGCTTCAACATCAGTCCTTCCAATGAACACCCAGGACAGATCTCCCTTACGATGGACTGGTTGGATCTCCTTGCAGTCCAAGGGACTCCCAAGAGTCTTCTCCAACACCACAGTTCAAAAGCATCAATTCTTCAGCGCTCAGCTTTCTTTATAGTCCAACTCTCACATCCATAATGACCACTGGAAAAACCATAGCCTTGACTAGATGATGGACCTTTGTTAACAAAGTAATGTCTCTGCTTTTTAGTATGCTGTCTAGGTTGGTCATAACTTTCCTTCCAAGGAGCAAGCGTCTTTTAATTTCATGGCTGCAATCACCATCTGCAGTGATTTTGGAGCCCAGAAAAATAAAGTCTGCCACTGTTTCCACTGTTTCCCCATCTATTTGCCATGAAATGATGGGACCAGATGCCATAATCTTAGTTTTCTGAATGTTGAGCTTTAAGCCAATTTTTTCACTCTCCTCCTTCACTTTCATCAAGAGGCTCTTTAGTTCTTCACTTTCTGCCATAAGGATGGTGTCATCTGCATATCTGAGATTATTGATATTTCTCATTATAGCCAAAGGGTAAAAGCAACCATGTGAGCATTAATGGATAAATGGATAAACAAAATACCGTATATCTATAAAATGAAATAATATGCAACCTTAAGAAGGAAAGAAATTCTAATTCACATACTACAATATGGATGAACCTTAAAGACACTCCTTTAAGTAAAATAAACCAGTCACAAAAAGGACAAATATTCTATGATTTCACTTAAATAAGGTACTGAGAGTAGTTGAATTCCCAGAGACAGAGAGTAGAATGGTGGCCACCAGGGCCTAGGGGGTGGGGAACAAAGAGTTAATGATTAATGGGTTGGAGGTTAGGTTTGGGTGATAAAAATGTTCTATAAATGGATGGTGGTGATCTGTAGGGAACACTGTGAATATACTTACTGCCACTTCATTGTACACTTAAAAATGGTTAAAATGACAAACTTTGTGCTAGGTGTATTTTACCACAATAAAAAGTTTTCTGGAAAAAGTGCTCCTTTGCCTTGTTGCTGGCAAACACGGGGGAAGAATAAATTGCCTCAGGCACTTTGCTTGCTGCACGTAGTGATATTCGAGTGACTTTCGTCTCCTATAAAATGTCTATAGTGATGCAACCTGCTTCCAAATTCTCTTCAAAGAAAAAGGAACCCAACCAGAAATGAATCTAGTGAAAATTCCATCATTACCTGCTTTGCAGGCTCTAACCCAGCCCTTAGTTTCTAGATTGAGGTCTCAGTATTCTATATTCTGATGACAGCTCATAGAAACTCCTAGAAGCCGTGGACGTGGCACCCTGGGGCCTCCAGAATGCCCACCTCTCATGGTCCTCAGCTATACTAAAGCCTTGCTGTGGTTAATACAGTTAATACAACAACAACAAAAAAAGCCCACACCCAGGATCCCTAGATGTGGAAGGATTTAGATTTCACTGTATTTTCTTCACAGTATGTAAACAATGTTATTATTTCAGAGAGTTACATTGTTAGATGTTTTCCTCATTACTGTCTTAATATAATGTATTGGTTCTAAGGTCCTGGGTCTTCAAAAACTTGGGACATTGTTACATCAAAATAGATGAAAATTACAACTCAATAGACAATGATAGAGATGTATCAGGGCACCTAATTCAGTGCTCACAGGGGTTAGCAGAGTGGAAAACCTGCCCCAGCCAACTAAGCAGTTCCAACCTGCAACCACCTCCCCACAGGCAGGATCCTTGGAAAATCACCTTCAGAAGTTAACATCACAGCCAGAATCAATTTTAAAATGGAGTTTCCATAGTGAGCACTTTAATTAATTTCTCCATGGAGTACCATCTTTCTTGAGGGAAGAATTAACCTCTCTGTATGTCAAACAATCTGCATGCTTTGTGATTTAGTTTTTCTTCTTAGCTGAAGAACTTCCCATGAATGCTTTGCATGTTAAATGCAGTTCTCCTAAATACTGTCCTGACCACAATTACTAAAATAAAAAATGCATGCACCTGAAAATAAAGAATTCAAGGAAGAGTGCTTAACCTTGAGGATGAGTGTCTCTCAGCAGATTTCTGGGGAATCTTCATATTTGTCTTTGTGCTATTATATAATTTCTAAAAGTTTTACCAAGAACACATATACATTTTTCACCAGAATAAAAGGCTACTTTTAAAAATAAAAATCAGGTCTTCACTACAAAGAATCTTTAGGAATAATTTATTAAATGACATTTTCTTCTTCTTTTAGTTCTGATTCAGAGAAGTATGTAATGTTTTCTAAACAGAAACAAAATCTTTCATAGCAAACCAAGAACATCCCAAATGATCAGATATTCAGAAGGCTCAGCGCTAGTTACAGTGCTGATATAATCCAACTCAAAAAAGTGATAATTCATTATAAAAAATATTGAATAAAAAGCATAAACAGCACATATTCAATTAATATAAAATCCTATCAAATCCTTAATTCTGTAAAAAATAGATTTCACATACATCTTTTCTGCCTCTTACTTAGATAACCAGTCCCCTTCACAGTAAGTTCATGTCTGGTCAAACTTCTAAATGCACATGACACTCCGTATCCTAAAAGAGATAATCTACCACCAAGAGCTCTCCAAACATGTTTTTCATAAATACAGTATTATTAGATTTAACATAGTAAGCATTTGAGCTAAACTCTATGGAAACAAGACTTGTCACAAACATGCTATGAAAAGGAAATTCTTTTTGAAAAGTCATGGTGCATTCATTTCTTAAACACACTGAGGCCCACTGTAATTATTTCAATGAGAAATTCCTCAACCCCTCCTACTCTTGCTTGCTTCCTCTCAGTGAGTTACAATGTGTTTCCATGGTAATCCTGTTGCTAAGGGGGACCCGTGAGCATCAGCATGTTATCTGCACTTTGAGATGCTGTTAGCCTGAGCGGCCAGGCTGGATGGAATACTGAGATTGAATTTAGGGTCATTCCCCTCCACAGCTTCACAATGAATTCAGTAGAAACTGTTAGAGGGCTTCCCCATGGGAGGAAGAAGTATAGAAACTTCCTAGGATCAACTCTGAGGTTTTACGCCCTTTGAATTACATTAGCCTTCCTTTTCATCATCTTCTTATGACTTAATGCTAGAATTCTAAGGAAAAAACACTCATGGCAATTACCAACAATATTAAATACCACATGAGGCTAATTTTGTTGAATGTTTATAAATGGCAAAAACTAAACATAAGTTGTTGGAAATAAACATCATTTTGAATCAATAATCTGAAAGGTTTTAGACATTAAATATTTAGAAAGCCCCAAATGAAGCCAATCAAAATATTTTTTGAAGTTTCCCTTTCAATGTCTTTGAAAATCATATTTTGGCAAACAGATTGTAACATTTCATCAGAATCCTGATTGAAATCCAGCATCTTCCATCAAGCCAATTTTTATTAAATGTTTTCTTTGTTGGGGATAAGTTTTATTGTTGTAAGTGATAATTCCTTAAAGTGGCCCAAGTTTCCTGATTCCATTTTCTTTAGCTCCTGAGCTTTGCATGAAGAAGGACGTTTCTTATGGCAATGAGGTGGTTGTCCTTGGCCAAAACAGGGACTGAAAACCTGATGTGGCTCCCGGCCCAGAGTGAAAGGGAGAGATAGAAAGGAGTCCTGGCTGCCTGGCCCTCAGTACATGGCAACAATCATGCTGAATCTCAGCCTCTACTCTCCGCCACTTGCTCAATGATAGAGGAAGATGAGTTCTGGAGGCCAGCATGGGTGGGGATCTGGGAAAACCCTCCTGGGCTCACAGACAGTCATCTTCTCACTGTTCCCACATGGTATAGAAAAGGGGAGCAAGGTCTGTGGTGCTTCTTCTTATAAGGGCATGAATGGGCTCCAAAATCACTGCAGACGGTGACTGCAGTCATGAAACTAAAAGATGCTTGCTCCTTGGAAGAAAAGCTATGACAAACCTAGACAGCATACTAAAAAGCAGAGATGTCACTCTGCCAACAAAGGTCCATCTAGTCAAAGGTATGGTTTTTCCAGTAGTCATGTATGGATGTGAGAGTTGGACCATAAAGAAGACTGAACACTGAAGAACTGATGCTTTCAAACTGTGGTGTTGGAGAAGACTCTTGAGAGTCCCTTGGACAGCAAGGAGATCAAACCAGTCAATCCTATAGGAAATCAATCCTGAATATTCATTGGAAGGAATGGTGTTGAAGCTCTAATACTGTGGCTACCTGATGTGAAGAGTCATCTCATTGGAAAAGACCCTGATGCTGGGAAAGACTGAGGGCAGAAGGAAAGAGGGTGACAGGATGAGATGGTTAGACAGCATCACTGACTCAATGGACATAAATTTGAGCAGACTCCAGGAGATGGTAAAGGACAGGGAAGCCTAGCATGCTGCAGTCCATGGGGTCACAAAGAGTTGACATAACTTAGTGACTGAATAACAACAGTCCCATACAGGGTCCCACTCTCATGATTTCATCTAAACCTAATTACCTTCCAAAGGCCCCACCTCCAGACATCATCTCATTAAGGGTTAGGCCTTCAACATATTAATTTGGGGGACACAGACCCTCAGTCCATGGCAGAACCCATATAAACACCCTCAACATTTGATAGGTAAAGAGGGTTTGGAAAAGAGAAGCAACTTTGTCAGCGCATCTGCCCTTCCAGTGACCAACCATCCCAGTCTGCTGTGAGTCTCCGTTCCTTCTGGACACACCTCCAGTTTTACTGCTGGTGAATGCATGCCTGGAGGAACTGTCAACTGTGTCATCAGCCAAGCTCCCTTCCCAGCTCTGCTGTCCCTTCTGTTCCACTTGAGGCATAGCCTCAGGACACAGCATCGCTTTTATAAATGAGTGGGAATGGACTCCTCATGTGCTTCCCTTGTAATTCAATGGCCCTTTCACATGTGAAAGGAAAATGTTTTCAAGTTGTTACCCCCATTTCAAAGTCTAGCTGTGGAGCACCTAGTGAGTGAGGCCAACATGTGAAATCAGGCTCCTTGACTTTAACTCTTTGCTCTGAGGGAGGTTCCTGAACCCAGAAGTCACCCTCAGTGTGACCACCTCCAAATGAATATGTCAGCTCTTGAAAGGCCGAAAGCTCTGGAGTGCTGACCTGGACTAGAAAGAGGGTCATGACGCATGAGGCCATTTCCATCAATATGCAGAGAACATAAAGACAACAAGCATTCACTGAGTGTCACCCAACCAGTCCACATTCACACTGCTCACCTGCCCTCCCTAAAAAACAACCTAGGACCCCAGCCTAAATCTAGAAACAACTTCATAAAGTGAGTCACAAAGCTGTGTGCATCACACACACATACCGCACAGACACCAACCTCCCCCCCCACACACACACACCATGCATACCCTGAAATGGGATTTCTGGGATTCCTGCCTCTGAACAGATGTAGACATATTTAAGGAGAGGGTGGAGTTTCAGGAGAAGAAAGTTCTGCCCCAACACAACCCTCAGGATGGTACAGATAGTCCACCCAGTCTCAGATGAGCCAGATCCTAGGAAGATTATTACTAGGGAGCTGTAGAGGCTCTTCCCAAATTTTGCTGTGAGGTAAGACTTCCCAGGTGGTGTAGTGGTAAAGAATCTGCCTGCCAATGCAGGAGACACTGGATATATGGCTTTGATCCCTGGGTTGGAAAGATCCCCTGGAGGGGGTTGCCCCTGGGAAATGGCAACCCACTCCAGTATTCTTGCCTGGGAAATACTATGGACAGAGGAGCCTGGCAGACTACAGTCCATGGGGTCACAAAGAGTCAGACATGACTGGGTGATTGAGTGCACGCACACATGCGCACACACACACACACACACACACACACACACACACACACATACAAGGCCAGGATGGGTTTTCCTCAGACTCTCTTAATCTGCCTAAAGCAGAATAAAGATGGCTGCAAGTCTTCCTTTACTCCTTGGTCCCCCCTCTCCTCTCAACAGTGGGCTGGCTTTAACCTATCAAGTATGATGAAAATGGTACCATGCCAGTTCTGCAACTGGACTTGAAGCTTCTGCCTTGATCTCTAGTGTTCTGTGTCTCCATCCATTGGTCTGACCACCTGGAAGCCACCATATTGTAGGGAAGCTTGAGCTAACCATGTAGAGACATTGTGTGGATACAGAGAGAAAAGAAAGAGGCCCAGTCAAGCCCCAGTACTTTTATTTATTTATTTAGCTGCATCTGCTCTTAGTTGTGGCAGGTGGGATATTTCGTTGCTGCACGCTTTCTCATAGTTATAGGGTGTGGCCTTAGTTGCCCCGAAGTATGTGGGATCTTACTTCCCCGACCAGGGATGGAACCTAAGTCCCCTGCATTGGAAGATAGATTCTTAACCACTGGACCGCCAGGGAAGTCCCCAAGCCCCAGCACTTGAGTCATCCCAATTGAGGCTCCCAGCTGGTGGAATGGGGACGAAACATACCTTCTGTGCCCTGTCCAAATTCCTGAACCTCAGAATCAAGAAAGATAATAATAATAAACTGTTGTTTTAAGTCACTGAGTTTTATAATGATTTGTTATGCAGCAGTGCAACATGAGAATCATGCCCAATGGGCAGTTGCTGCTCAAGGCTTCACCCCAAGCCCCATCTCCATCCATACTCTCCCTCTGTGTGAACCCATCCAGCTCCATTTCTTTAAATCCCATTCCTGTGATGATGATCTTTCCCTCTTTGGTCCAGGCATACACTTCCACTGGCTCACTAGGTCATCTTCACTCACACATGCCATATGCATCTCACACTTAACAGAGCCAAAGTTCAACTCCTGTGAGCTGAATTGTGGTCCCCCAAAAGACATGTCTATGTCACACTCCTGGAACCTGAGAATGCGACTTTGTTTGGAAAAGGAGTCTTGGAAAATGTATAAAGTTAAGGATCCTGAAGTGAGGAGATTATCCTGGATTATCCAGTGCCCTCCAAATCCAATGTCAAGAGTCCTTATAAGAGACATGCAAAGGAGAGACACATAGACAGAAGAAGAAGCCATGGGAAGAGGAAAGCTAAGGCCAGAGAGATGTGTCCACAAGTCAAAGAGTCTCAGCAGCCTGCAGAAGCTGGGAGGGGCAAAGTACAGGGCTCCCCCTAGGGCCTTCTGATGGAGTGTGGTCCTGCTGACACCTTGATTTCGGACTTCTGGTCTCCAGAATTATGAGAGGATAAATTTTAATTGTTTTAAGCCACCTGGCTTGAGGTAATTTATTATAGCAACCACAAAAAAACTAATACAATTAGCCTCTCTGGTTACCAAGTACACACAGTGATTCTGAATCACTTGAGCAGATGGTGGTATCTGGGCTTTAGGACCAAGCTTGGGTGGAAACCCAGGGATGCAAAGCAAAGCCAAGACCCTTCCCAGGAAGAATTGCTTTGAGGTGCTGTCACCATCGGATACTCTGCTCCAAAAGGACATCAGGCCCAGGCCTCTGGACAGCTGTTTCCATGGCAGTTCTGCACTCTATGTCACCCTGGCAGGATGCCACACCTGGACTCACACACCTGAATATCCGTCCAGTCAGCAGCCAGGTTGCGCCTCCCATTTTACCTAGATTCCCACGAAAATAAGATGTCAACAATCATGGATGCTCACTGCCCACTCCCGAGTGGCATCTCTTCAGGTTAGCTCATTCCATTCATCTCACTAATCACACCCACTAGCAAGCAGAAAACCAGTGCATCCTTGCTCCCTGACTTTCCGTCACCTTCCACGTCCATCCCAGCATGGGTCCTGATGGTTGTCTACATCCCTTTGTCTCCACTGCTCCTCTCTGCTTTCACTTCTTCACTTTCCAAAAATGGCAGCCAGAATGAGTCCTTTGAAATTATAAAGCAGACCATAGTAAGCTTATCATTCCCTCCACCTGGAAGGTCCTTGTGAGTCAGGAGATAGATGGGTTCTGGGCTAGGCATTTACAGCTTGCCTCCTGTTTGCATTTCCTGAGACAAAAGATAGGTGGGCTCCAGGTTAGATGTTTACAACCTCCTATTTGCACTTTGAAAAAGAAGTAACAGTAGAAATGGGGTAAATAACCAGGCTTTGGCTCCTGAGGACACTTTAAGATAACAGTCATGGGAGAAACAGAAGGGCTAAACGCAGTTTGAGTAAAAGATCAAGATGTCGTGTATTTTCCATCCTTGGGGCAAGGCAGACATTTCACATGTGCAAAAGCATTCCTTGGGGGTAAAACGTAGTGGGCATCACCCCATAATATGTGATGCCAAGGCCATCCCCTATGCCCCTGTGCTGGAATCCATCTTGGAAAAAGTTGCACACCCCCGGGGGAGAGTCCTAGGGCAGGTCAAGTGTGGAAAAAGAAACCAGACAATTGACGAAAGGGAAGACAAAAACCCAAAAGAGCTGCCCTATATAAATGACTTAACCACCTCTTTATCGTGCGCCTCCTCACTAGAGGAGACGCCCACACCCCTTCCCTCCTGGTGTGCATCTCGGCCATGCTTCTGTCTTAACTAAACTATCTCTCGTGTGCTCCCCATTTGCTCTCGTGCTGTGAATCCAGTAATAAACTTTGTATCTGCTTTTACAGTTCTTGTCTCCATGAGAAACGCATTTTTCACTGGGGGCAAGAGCCAGGGAAAAATAGCTTCTAGCCTCTATTCCTTGCTGGTCTGGTGACTAGGATTCTTAGTTTTCATCCAGGCTATGTAGCTTCAGTTCCTAGGTGGGGAACGAAGATCTTGCTTCATTCCTCCACTCACTGCTGCCTCTCTGAAATCACTTGTTCTTCTCGTAGCTTCTCTGTATTCTACTTGTCACCTCTTCTGAAAATCATTCCCTTTTTGCCATCTGTAATGCAGTCCCAGCCATCTCAACAACGGCTCCCAGTGTAAGTTGCATGAGGAAACGGACCTCATTCTTGCCTACTGCTGGATCTGCAGGGGCTCAGCCAGTGCCTTCTTAAACATCAGAATGAAGGAAGGGATAAATGGACGGATGAGTGGATGGGTGGGTGGATGGATGGGCAGGTTATGTGTAAATACTCATTTTTGTCAGTGATATGAATTTTCTTTTCCTCTCTGTGGATGATTTAAAGATAGGTTGGAAGAGGTTTCAGGGCGGAGAGGAGGGGATGACCCAGACAGCCTTTTAAATTGGAAATACCTGTGTGTACCATCTGCTTCACTTTTTGCACGTACATCCAGTCAGATGTGACTCATCCCTGTGTTCCAGGAAACTTCACCTCCACACCAAAAGCATGTTTTCCATTATCACATGAACCTTAGACCTGGGGATGTAGGGAGTCCGTTGGCTTGGTCTGGAGGTTTGACACTTCCTGTGGTGACACTTGAGGGAAGGCCTATGTGGGCTGGAGAGGGGGTTGGGAGGCGCTGAGTGGACTGGAGGAGGAAAGCCATTTACCTTTCTGGACCTGGAGTTCTCATTTGTGAGATGAGAAACATGATGGTGACAGTGTGTTCCAGCTCTAAAGTTATAAAAATATGAACTTAGTCATCAACAGTTTTTATGCTTGGAGCCTGAGCGCCCACAGTGAGAAGGCGATGCTGGAGTGAACCTCGGGCCATGCAAGGTTGAATGCAGTCTAAACTCAGAAACTCCTGTGCAAACATAATGGCTGCTGCATGATCACCACCAATCCATCCAGTGTGACTGGAGAAGGGATCTCGTGGGCTAAGCTATGTCCATAAAATCTCATATGTTAGAGTCTTCACCCAAGTATCTCAGAATGTGACTATATTTGGAGATAGCATTTTTACAGAGGTTATTAAGGTCAAATAAGGTCATGGGGTGGCCCCTAATCCTAGTATCTGATTGGTGTCCTTATGAGAAGACATCTGACACAGACGTGCACACGGAGGGAAAACTACATGAGGACACAGGGAGAAGGTGGCCGTCTGAAAGCCTAGGCGAGAGGCCTCAAGAGAAACCAACCCAGCTGACACCCTGATCTCAGACTTCCAATCTCCTGGACTGTGAAAGGCTAAATTTCTCCTGCTTCGGGTCCCAGTCTGTGTCCTTTGTTAAGGCAGCCTGAACAGACTGACATTAATCTTACTACCTTGCTCGATTCTTTGCAAAGCCATGCATTAAACCTGGGAAGACTTTTACAGCTCTTTCCAGTGAAAAATCCTAAAACGTGTTTCACACGTCTTTGCCTTAATACATAAACATTTTAAGTTACAAAATGTAATTAAATGCTTTGTGATAAATGATATTCAGCCATCATTAATCCTTCTGATATGTGTAGTAGATGGTATAGGAAATTATTTGAAGTATGAATACTATCCAAGACACAATCTAGAATTTCCTTTTTCTTTAAACCTTATACATGAGATTTATTTTGTTGAAATTTCCTTTCTTTTCCTGAAATAAAGGTGAAGACGTGCCATTGGACAAACTTGCTTCCCAGTATAAAATCGCTGCCCCTTCAGAAAGTTAAATTTTAACTTGCAGGACAGAGAAGTCCCTTCAGTAGGCACTACTTATTCTGAGGCAGGAGATAGATGGGCTCCAGGCTAGGCATTTACAACTAGCCTCCTGTTTGCATTTCCTGAGACAGGAGGTAGGTGGGCTCCAGGTTAGATATTTACAACCAGCCTCCTGTTCCTACTTCAAAATGGAAGCAACAACAGAAACAGGGCAAATAGCCAGGATTTGTTTCCTGTGGGATCCTTAAGATAACAGTTATGGCAGGAACAGAGAGGGGCTAAACCTTGTTTGAGCAAAGATCAGGAGGTCATATGTTCCTCCTCCTTGGGGCAAACGAGATATTTCACATATGCAGAAAGGCTCCTTGGAGGTCACCATCCCATAATATGTGATGCTAATATGTGATCCCATAGAACTCCAGGCTGGAATCTATCTTGGAAAAAATTTGTGCACGCATGTTGGGGAGGGTTCTAGGGCAGGTCAGGTGTGGAAAAAGAAACCAAACAGTTGACCAAAAGGAAGACAAAGACCCGAAAAAATTGTCCTATACAAATGAGTGAAGCACCTCTTTACTGTGCTCCTCCTCACCAGGGGGATGTCCACACACTTCCCCTCTGGGTGTGCATCTCTGCCTTTTTTCTATTTGTTTCTCTGTATGCTCTCCCACTTGTTGCGCTGTGTCTCTCATAATAAACAAGTGCCTGTTTTTAAAGTTTTTACCTCCTGAGAAATGCATTTTTCAGTGGGGGCAAGAGTCAAAGAAAAATTTGCTTCCAGACTCTAGCCCTTGCTAGTCTGATGGTCAGAGTTCCTGGTTTTCATCCAGACTGCCCAGGTTCAATTCTTGGGCAGGGAACTAAGATCTTGCTTTACTCCACCTCTCAGAGCTGACTCTCTGAGATCAATAGTGATAGGGACACAATGAAGGGACAAAATAGATGATTAAACAGTTATCCCACTAGGGGATTATAAATTGAAAAATATGGGAGATCCCTGTAAGTTAATGATTACTTGAGAAAGCAGCTTTGCTTAACCACAAAATCAAGGAGGCTTGCTTAGCAACAAAACCACACAAAAGAAGCAGGAGACATGCCCCAAAACAATAAAACAATGGTGGCATGAGACCCACATCCTGCCCAGTGAGTTCAGTCAGTTAATAACCCCCGAAACAAATTCTTTGGACCCTAAGACATATTCTTTGCACCATGCTCCCAAAACAATAAAACAATTGTGGAAAATAAGACCTTCAATCTGCCCAGTGGTGTCATCAAGTTAAATACCCCCAAAACAGGCTCTGTGCACACAAAAAACAATCACTTATGGGAAGGTGACTTTCAAAATTATAAACCCTTATTGTACTGAGACCTAAAAATATTTTTTCCAAATGCTATGACAGTTCTGGTCTGACCATACAGTAAGGGACAAATAAGCTTCCCTTCCCTACCTGGGGTAGGAACTGATGATGAAAATATTACATCTATTGAAAAAAGACAAAGAAGTTCTTCTCTCCTACTTTTCCTTTGATTATAAAACTGTAGCCCGCTAAGTTCTCAGGGTGTGGCATTTCTCGCCCGCCTGCTTGTAAACTTCACAAACATTCTATTATAGTAAGTCACGTTTTATCCACCACTTTGCTCTCACTGAATTCTTCTCTGCACTGAGACATAAAGAACTACAGTGCCAGAATTCCTTGGAGCCCTGGATCAACACAACAGCTGGTGATGGACAGGACAGTGATAAGGTAAGAAGGTCTAGGGTCGGGTTAGTAGGGTCATGTGATGCCACAGGCCAGGAGTCCTGGGGAGGATGCTCCACCAACTGAGAGCCCATTTCAGCCCAGCCAATCAACTCCAAACACTTTGGGGCTCTGATTGGATTCCTAGGAACAGGCCAGGGGAATGATGATATGGATGTTCAAGGATAGAAAACTGGAGACAATCAGTATGGGTTGCTGTAGAAAAGTGGTATGGAAATACAGAAGGGATCTTATTGCTGGTGCAGAAAACAAGGGAAATGGTAATAAAAAGGAAGGAATTTCACTGTCTGGGTTGCTTTGATCAAGTTCAAGTCCTGGCTACATAAAAAGGCAGTGGAATGTCAATGCTCCCTCAAATGCAGTAGCAAGACTGAAATAAAGCCACCCATTATACGACATTCCAGGATTTAGCAATCTATACTCCTCTTTCACTCTGAGATTTTCCTTCTAAGCTCTACATCTGTTTCTGTTCCTTTTCTTTTAACTCCAGAAGACCTGTATGATCACCAAGGTACAACAATTCATTCTTTGCTCTCAGTTTATTTGGCAGGGAACCAGCTTACAAGACTTAAAGTACTTTTCCTTAATTACTATGAGTGCCCAGTTGAAGAACTATC
This sequence comes from Cervus elaphus, assembly GCF_910594005.1. Classification (NCBI taxonomy): domain Eukaryota; kingdom Metazoa; phylum Chordata; class Mammalia; order Artiodactyla; family Cervidae; genus Cervus; species Cervus elaphus. The sequence continues at coordinate 22,538,072 of NC_057830.1, forward strand.
AGGCCCTGGGTTGGGAAGATCCCCAGGAGAAGGAAATAGCAACCCACTCCAGTATTCTTGCTGGAGAATCCCATGGACAGAAGAGCCTGGTGGGCTACAGCCCATAGAGCCACAACTGAAGCAACTTAGCAGTCACCAGGCCTTGATGCCAGTCTTCCCTCCAGTCCTTGCAAATGTTAACCCTTTCATTTCCCACTTGCTGCCAGATCCATTCCAGGCCATTGTTGGCATCAGCACCACTAGGGACACCTTCTGAACTATTCTTTTGCAACAATTTCTCAGGCACTAACATCTAGTTGGGAGACTACTTTGGAAATGCATATCATCTAAAATTATAAATACAAATCTTGATCAAATTGCACAAGAACAAAACTTTTGGATAGCTCGGAAATCAGAGACATCTCCCCAAGTTTGGCTCTAAGGTGATTCCAACCAAATCAATCCCAGTCAACACCCCTCTGGTACACATACCCCAGAACTAGAAAAAAATAAACAAGATATGAAAAAGAAAAAGCTTATCAGGCTATGTAACCATGTTCGGCCACAATATTAGTTAGAGAGCCAAGAAAGTGGCCACTGAGTGGGTCTCTAAATTATAATACTATATTACAGTTGGTTTTATACTGTAGAAGGGAATCAAAACGGAGTGAAATACCATATGTTCAAGTTTTTATGACCTTGTATTTGGGAAATGTAATATGTGTAACCCAGAAGGTTAATTTAAGGAAGGGCTCAGAGGACATTTTCGGGGCCACATGAAGACAGATCTCCCGCAGGAAGAACCTGCTGCCCCTGCAGTAGCTGCCATCCCAGAGGGAGCAATATTCCCCACACTCCTGCTGGGAAAGATTGAGGGCAGGAGGAGAAGGGGGCGGCAGAGGATGAGATGGTTGGACGGCTTCACCGACTCTACGGACATGAGTTTGAGCAAGCTCCGGGAGATGGTGAAGGAAGCCTGGTGTGCTGCAGCCCATGGGGTCTCAAAGAGTTGGACACCACTGAGCAACTGAATAGCAACAACAATCCTCCTGGAGGAACCACTGAACCAACAGAGGCTCCCATATCGAAGAGAGCTGCTGCTCCAGTTGAAGTTAAAATCCCAGGGGAAAGTGTACCCAAGGGTGAGGAAAGGCCACCATCATGTTCTGGAACTCCTTCTCTGTACTCTGAGTTATCCAAGGGACCCAATCTCAGTCCAGCTAGCCCCCATAGCGGCATGAGTTAGCAGCCACCTGCCCCTAGACTTCTGCCTCTGAGGGAAATTCCTGGTAGAAATCAGGGAACAGTAGGAGTCCACACGACTTCTTTGATATTTGATCTAAGTACGGCAGAGGAGAAATTGGGAAGTTTTTCTGAGGACTCTGAACTTTTTACTAAGGAGTTTACCAGGTTAAGGAGATCTTTTGATCTCACCTGGGGATATTTACTATCTCACTGCTGTGCATGCCTGCATGCATGCTAAATCACTTCAGTCATGTCTGACTCTGTGAGACCCCATGGACTGCAGCGAGCCAGGCTCCTCTGTCCATGGGATTCTCCAGGAAAGAGTACTGGAGTAGGTTGCCATCTTCTTCCTCCAGGCGATCTTCCCAATCCAGGTATGGAACCCACGTCTTTTGCATTACAGGTGGATTCTTTACCACTGAGCCACCGAGGAAGCTCTCCCACTGCTATACTCCAGAGGAAAGTGTATAATGCTGGCAGCCAGAGCCCACACTGACCAAATGGCAACTAGAGCCCAACAGGGACACGCAGTCTTTCACATGGGGAATGACACCATCCCTGAGGCTGATCCACAGTGGAATTACCAGATAAATTCTGGGAACATATGACCAGCTGTTTGATAGAAGGCATGAAAAACCTTTCAGTAAAGCCTGTTAATTATGAGAAAGTAAAAGAAGTTCAACAGGGGCCAGATGAAAATCCTGCAGTTTCTCAAAGGAAATTAATGGAAACTTTTAAAAAGTATACAAAATGTGGATCCCTCCTCCCATAAGGGACAGGCCCTTTTGGCTATGCATTTCATAGCCCAGTCTGCTCCAGATATCAGACGCAAAATTCAAAAGGTGACTGCTGGTCCTCAGACTCTTATGAATGACTTATTCCAATTGGCTTATTCAGTTTTCAGTAATAGGGATATGGCTGAAAAGGCTGAATGCCTACAGAGAGATAAAAAACTCAAATGATTGCAATGGCTTTGTCCACTCAAATGGACTTTGTCCACATGTCCATACAAGAACTATTTGATTCTTAGAGATATGTGTATGCATACCTGATTATAATAAAACCCAAATTTTAAAAAGTTAATGATGCAGATTTCAGCAGTATACACAAACCAGAACTCAAATAAGGATGGACACCCCTGAAGTTTAGTGTATCTTTGTAGAAAGTATTCCTAAGCAAGGAAGCATGGGCAATATTCCGTATGTTAAACCAATGGTGTTCTGGTAAACGTTCTTGGGATACACGTGAAGGAAGAGCCCTGGTTCCTAGTATTTGCCATATTCTATGGTATATCTATGGTGGGCTTCCCTGGAGGTTCAGATGGTAAAGAATCTGCCTGCAATGCAGGAGACCAGGGTTTGATCCCAGGGTCAGGAAGATCCCTGAAGAAGGGAATGGCTACCCACTCTAGTATTCTTGTCTGGAGAATCCCATGGACAGAGGAGCCTGGCGGGCTACAGTCCATGGGGTCACAAAGAGTCAGACATGACTGAGCGACTAAAACTAACTAACACCATGGTATACACTCAGACTCACACCGTGGCAGAGGTCAGGCTACCAAAATGACATTGCTGAGTTGGGAAAATATGTGTACGTTTGCTCCCACCAGCCAGTATGAGTGGATCCAGGATAATCTGCTTTGACGGAATGAGATCTCCAAGAATTTTAGCATGTGAATACTTACTTTCAAATATTCAATCTACTGGTTACTGTGAAATAAAATTCATATTTCATGGCAAGATAAGAAAAATTTATTTTTTTTTTATTATTATTATTTTTTTTCCAGTGGGTTTGTCATACATTGATATGAATCAGCCATGGATTTACATGTGTTCCCAATCCCGATCCCCCCTCCCACCTCCCTCTCCACCCGATTCCTCTGGGTCTTCCCAGTGCACCAGGCCAGAGCACTTGTCTCATGCATCCCACCTGGGCTGGTGATCTGTTTCACCATAGATAGTATACATGCTGTTCTTTTGAAATATCCCACCCTCACATTCTCCCACAGAGTTCAAAAGTCTGTTCTGTACTTCTGTGTCTCTTTTTCTGTTTTGCATATAGGGTTATCATTATCACCTTTCTAAATTCCATATATATGTGTTAGTATGCTGTAATGTTCTTTATCTTTCTGGCTTACTTCACTCTGTATAATGGGCTCCAGCTTCATCCATCTCATTAGGACTGGTTCAAATGAATTCTTTTTAACGGCTAAGTAATATTCCATGGTGTATATGTACCACAGCTTCCTTATCCATTCATCTGCTGATGGGCATCTAGGTTGCTTCCATGTCCTGGCTATTATAAACAGTGCTGCGATGAACATTGGGGTGCACGTGTCTCTTACTTAGGAGTATATCTACCTAAAGAAACAAAAGACCTATACATAGAAAACTATAAAACACTGATGAAAGAAATCAAAGAGGACACAAACAGATGGAGAAACATACCGTGTTCATGGATTGGAAGAATCAATATTGTCAAAATGGCTATTCTGCTCAAAGCAATCTATAGATTCAGTGCAATCCCTATCAAGCTACCAACGGTATTTTTCACAGAACTAGACCAAAGAATTTCACAATTTGTATGGAAATACAAAAAACCTCGAATAGCCAAAGTAATCTTGAGAAAGAAGAATGGAACTGGAGGAATCAACCTGCCTGACTTCAGACTCTACTACAAAGCCACAGTCATCAAGACAGTGTGGTACTGGCACAAAGACAGAAATATAGATCAATGGAACAGAATAGAAAGCCCAGAGATAAATCCACGGACCTATGGACACCTTATCTTTGACAAAGGAGGCAAGGATATACAATGGAAAAAAGACAACCTCTTTAACAAGTGGTGCTGGGAAAACTGGTCAACCACTTGCAAAAGAATGAAACTAGAACACTTTCTAACACCATACACAAAAATAAACTCAAAATGGATCAAAGATCTAAATGTAAGACCAGAAACTATAAAACTCCTAGAGGAGAACATAGGCAAAACACTCTCCGACATAAATCACAGCAAGATCCTCTATGACCCACCTCCCAGAATATTGGAAATAAAAGCAAAACTAAACAAATGGGACCTAATGAAACTTAAAAGCTTTTGCACTACAAAGGAAACTATAAGTAAGGTGAAAAGACAGCCCTCAGATTGGGAGAAAATAATAGCAAATGAAGAAACAGACAAAGGATTAATCTCAAAATTATACAAGCAACTCCTGCAGCTCAATTCCAGAAAAATAAATGACCCAATCAAAAAATGGGCCAAAGAACTAAACAGACATTTCTCCAAAGAAGACATACAGATGGCTAACAAACACATGAAAAGATGCTCAACATCACTCATTATCAGAGAAATGCAAATCAAAACCACAATGAGGTACCATTACACGCCAGTCAGGATGGCTGCTATCCAAAAGTCTACAAGCAATAAATGCTGGAGAGGGTGTGGAGAAAAGGGAACCCTCTTACACTGTTGGTGGGAATGCAAACTAGTACAGCCGCTATGGAAAACAGTGTGGAGATTTCTTAAAAGACTGGAAATAGAACTGCCATATGACCCAGCAATCCCACTTCTGGGCATACACACTGAGAAAAATTTATATATGAAACGGTTTTCTCTGCCTTCTACTGTACATTGAGTATCTGCATTATGCATCAACCAAACCTCCCCCAACAGCTTAGCCCTAAAGATTAACCTTCTCCTAGCATCAACAAGATACCTTTTTGTAGATAACAGTCCTTCTTGACCTTGTAAGGGGTCGTAAGGACCCACCACTTCGTACTTACAGATCTGGATTATGTAAACTGCCAAATAGGTTATTTAATGTACAGCCTAGAGTACAACCTGGAGCCTGTCTCAAAAAATCTATATAATTGTGCTTTGACTTCTAAGGATGGAACAGTTCTTAGAACTTTCTGAGGGTCTATTCCTTGGTTGTAGTCCTCAATTATGTTCAAATAAAATTTTTAATTTCTTTCTTAGATTGACTGATTAACTTTTGTTGACATTACAAATGAGCTTCAGCTATTTATTTAAACATACTATTTGGAATCACATCATCATAAGTGAATTCAGCATAGTCAATCTTTCATGTAGAAATAGGTAAATTTTTTTTTTTTTGGTAAATTTCTTTTTAAATATTATATCATCAAATTCTCACACTCAAGGCAAGCCTTTATCTAAATCAACTTTGAGCACTTTAACACAACAAGCTTCCTTATATTTCAGAGAATTGGTAGCATTGGAACATCCCTAATACTGAAACAGGAGGGAAGGGGGTAGGGTACAACCTTTATAAGAATGATATAGCCGTGCGTGTGTGCTAAGTTGCCTCAGTCATAGCCAACGTTCTGCGACCCTATGGACCATAAGCCACCAGGCTCCTCTGTCCATGGGATTTTTCCAGGCAAGAATACTAGTGTGGATTGCCATGCCATGCTCCAGAGGATCTTCCCAACCCAGGAATCGAACCTGCATCTCTTAAGTCTCCTGCATTGGCAGGCAGGTTCTTTACCACTAGTGCCACCTGGAAAGCCCAATATAGCCTTAGGATATGACAAAAACTGGTTGGAACTGTTAGGTAGTTAAAATAGGAAAAAGGAGTTCAGAATGGCGGTGGCTAAAAGACAAGGAAGGGAAAAGCCTGTGAAAATAGACCAAATGAAGGTCCGAGGACCAGAATGAGGACCTCAGGTAGAACAAACAACACTCCTGCCTAGCCCAATTTACACAGGGCAGGCCCGGGGGAAGAAAACAAACATATAAAAAAGGAGCCAAAATTGGGCTGGGGGCCTCTCTTCTCCTCGTGTCTTTTGGGTCGGCATGCCCTCATGCCTCGAGGATGTATTTTCCTTTACTTTCTAAATAAGACCGAGCTGTAACATGGAGCTGTAACACTTGTCCATCCGAGGGCTGTAACACTGGTTCTTCGCATCAGATTTTTGTTGTGACAAGACAGAACCAACTAGGGTCCAAGAGAGCAGTTAACTTCCAGTAGACCCTGAGCCTCATTACACTCTCATTGTAATACATTAGCAACTAAATGACACGTCCAGAGGTGCCATGACAGTTTTGAGGCCAATCACAAAAGGTCAAAAAGCGGGCAGTGGCCGAATTCCTAAAAATCTCCACCCCTTCCTCAAAATAGTTAGGATAATCCTCCCACTTATTAGCCTGTGAAATTAACCAGCCCAAGAAAACTAACCATCCCCTAGTTCAGGGTCCCTTGCCTTCTAAGATGGCCCACATTCTGTCTGTGGAATAAGTTTCTCTCTGAATAAATCCATTTCTTACCTCTCACTTTCTCTCTCACTGAATTCTTTCTGTGACAAGACATTGAGAACCTGAGCTTTATTAAGTCCCGAGATCAGGTGTGTGATCTCAACTAAAAGGCTATGCGTTCAAGTCCCAGTATGAGTTGCACAGCTTCAATACGACTTTCAGAGGGCTCATAAATTCTGTGATCTGGGGTGCTCAGGAAAGAATCCATCAGGGGTCCTGTGTACAAGACATTGTAATAACTAACACTTTCAGAATCCTCACCCTTCCCACCATAGCACTGAGTGTTCTGTGAGCATTAATTCACATGTTCCCCACAACAGCCCTGTGATGGAGGGACTGAGGCACAGAGAAGTGATGAAAAATTTCCAAGGTTACACAGTCAAGAAGTGCAAGTGGGCTTTCAAACCAGCAAAGGCAAGCTTTGAACCACACTGATGGCAATGGTTCTCAAAGTTGAGTCCCCACCAGCATCAGCCTCATTGAGAACTTGTTAGGGAAGCAAATTCTTAGCCACATCCCAGACCTACTATGTCAGAAACTCTGGGGGTCGGCCCAGCAATCTGTATTTTAACAAGTCCTCCAGGGGATTCTGATGATTGCTCAAGTTTAAGAATGACAGTTCTACAGCCTAAGGCCTCTAATTAGAAAATCTCTTTCATATTATTTATCTCTTTGCTATCTCACACATCATGAATAATTCCATGATTTCTATCTTCCAAATCACTGACTCTTCTTTCAATTTTTCCCAATGCTACTATACTCATCCAGCGAGTACTTAATTTCAATAATTATATGGTTTTTTCATTTTTGTAAGTTCTATTATTTCTCTTTTATAACCCTTTCATCATACTTTACAGTTTCTTGTTCATTATTCTATTTTCAAACTTAATTTTACTTTATTTAAACATGTTAATTATAGTTACTCTATAACCTATGTCTAAAAATTCCAATACGTGATGACTTCAGGAACCTATTTCTATGGAATGTTGCTGCTGGTTCTCACTCAAGCTACATTATTGCCTTCTGTAAGTGACCTGTAACTGTGAACTACTCCCTTTTTTGCTAAACTAATGTGAGAACGTTTAATGTTTAGGATAATGTTTAGGTTCCTGCAAGATGTGAGTATATTCCCATGTGTTGCCTGGGAGCACAGTCAATTTGAAACCATGAGAAAAAAAACATACAGGCATTTAGAATCACCCCAAGAACAGTGGCTTGTAGTTAAAATGCTCAGGGCGTTTTCTCCTCATCTAAGTGAATGCCAGCAATTATCTTTGTATTCTCCATACAATTATCTTTGTATTCTCCGTTGTTTGTACTACACTCCTGCATAGACAGAATACACTTTTGGGGTCCTAGCTCAAAGCAGGAAGTTCTCCTCTTAGAGCCTACACCTGGCAGCAGACACCCTCAAAATGAACGCTGGATTCAGTAACCAGATTACCTGTTTAGCCTTGCCTTCACTCAGCTTTCTTCTTACTATTTTTTACTTTGTGTGTCAGAGCTCTCCAGAAAAAAAAAAAGAAGCAGCAGAGCCAAGATATATACATTACACATATAGATATATAGTATATCCAGAGAGAGAAAGAGATTTTTTTTTTAGGAAATGGCTATACCAGCAAATTTGGAAAACTCAGCAGTGGCCACAGGACTGGAAAAGGTCAGTTTTCACTCCAGTCCCAAAGAAAGGCAATGCCGAAGAATGCTCAAACTACCACACAATTGCACTCATCTCACACGCTAGTAAAGTAATGCTCAAAATTCTCCAAGCCAGGCTTGGAGACACAGGCTTCAGCAATACATGAACCATGAACTTGCAGATGTTCAAGCTGGTTTTAGAAAAGGCAGAGGAACCAGAGACCAAATTGCCCACATCTGCTGGATCATCGAAAAAGCAAGAGAGTTCCAGAAAAACATCTATTTCTGCTTTGTTGACTATGCCAAAGCCTTTGACTGTCTGGATCACAAGAAACTGTGGACAATTCTGAAAGAGATGGGAATACTTGAGAAACCTACATGCAGGTCAGGAAGCAACAGTTAGAACTGGACATGGAACAACAGACTGGTTCCAAATAGGAAAATAGGAAAAGGAGTACGTCAAGGCTGTATATTGTCACCCTGCTTATTTCACTTATATGCAGAGTACATCACAAGAAATGCTGGGCTGGAGGAAGCACAAGCTGGAATCAAGATTGCCGGGAGAAATATCAATAACCTCAGATATGCAGATGACACCACCCTTATGGCAGAAAGTGAAGAACTAAAGAGCCTCTTGATGAAGGTGAAAGAGGAGAGTGAAAAAGTTGGCTTAAAGCTCAACATTCAGAAAACTAAGATCATGGCATCTGGTCCAATCACTTCATGGCAAATAGATGGGGAAACAGTGGAAACAGTGGCTGACTTTATTTTTCTGGGCTCAAAAATCACTGCAGATGGTAATTGCAGTCATGAAATTAAAGGACGCTTGCTCCTTGGAAGGAAAGTTATGACCAACCTAGACAGCATACTAAAAAGCAGAGACATTACTTTGCCAACAAAGGTCCATATGGTCAAGGCTCTGGTTTTTCCAGTGGTCATGTATGGATGTGAGAGTTGGACTATAAAGAAAGCTGAGCGCTGAAGAATTGATGCTTTTGAACTGTGGTGTTGGAGAAGACTCTTGAGAGTCCCTTGGACTGCAAGGAGATCCAACCAGTCCATCCTAAAGGAGATCCCTCCTGGGTGTTCATTGGTAGGACTCATATTGAAGATGAAACTCTAATACTTTTGACACCTGATGCGAAGAGCTGACTCATTTGAAAAGACCCTGATGTTGGGAAAGATTAAAGGTGGGAGGATAAGGGGACAACAGAGGATGAGATGGTTGGATGGCATCACCGGCTCAATGGACATGAGTTTGGGTGAACTCTGGGAGTTGGTGATGGACAGGGAGGGCTGGCATGCTGCGGTTCATGGGTCACAAAGAGTCAGACATGACTGAGTGACTGAACTGAACTGAACTGATGCAGTTGTAGGGGCTGGTAAATCTAAAATCCATAGGGCAAGTCAGAAACTCAAGCAAAAGCTGACACTACAGTCTTGAGGCAGAATTCTACAGAAAATCTTGGAATTTACTCTTGAGGTCTTCAACTGATTGGATGAGATCCACCCATGTTATCAAAGGTAATCTCCTTTACTTATAGTCAACCAACTGTCAACATTAATCTTATCTACAGAATCCCTTCACAGCAGCATCCAGCACCTTCACAAATGGTTGTTGTCTGTGCACCATAACCTAGCCATGTTGACATGAAATTAACTATCACTCTTTGTTTCATGATCATTGATAGATTCAAGGATTTCTTTTTATTATTAATCATTACTTTCAGCTGTTATTACTGAGTCAGGAAAAGTTTCTGGTCTACCATATTGCCAGATATAGAAACCCATTTTATTTATACCAAGAATTGGCAAACTATAGCTCTTAGGCCAAATCTGGATCACCATCTGCTTTTGTACACTCATAAGCTAAAAATGCTGTTGTTGTTTAGTGAACTTTACTTTTTATGAACACTTTTTAATTTACAAAAAAATTTGCAAAGACAGTACTGAGCTTCCATATACCCCACACCCACTTTCCTCTATTATTACCATCTCATATTAGCATGGTACATGTGTCACAATTAATGAGCCTATTTTGATTTTTTTTTATTAACTAAAGCCCACACTTCACTCAGGTTTCCTCAGTTTTTCCCTAATGTTCTTTTTCTGTTCCAGGATCCCATCCAAGCTACATTTAGTCATCATATCTCCTTAGGCTCCTCCTGACCGTGGCAGGATAATTTTCACATTTTTAAGTGGTTGGCGGTGGGGGGAAATCAAAAGAAAAATGCCATTTAATGACACATAAAAATTAAATGAAATCCAAATGTTATTGTCTATAAATAAAGTTTTATTGGAACAAAACCATGCCCATTTGTTGATACACTGTCTACTGCTTTTGCATGTCAGGGTAGAGTCAGTCTGAATGGTCCAAGAGGACTAAAATATTTATTACCATCTAGCCCTTCACAGAAAAAATTTGCCAACCTCTGCTGTATACCAAGCAAATGCAGTTTATTTATCACTAATGAGGAGAGGTCTCCATGAAGACATACAAGGAAAGTCGAAGAAAACTCTGGACGTTGACTGTTCCCATATATTTTGGGGCCAAAGTGAATACTATTAACAAGGTGCTATTGGTCAGCTTCTGCAGGTGGAAAGACAGAGCTCCCAGGGGGCAGGGCTGAAGGGAAGAAGTCTCCCACACAAGCTGTTCCACACCTCTCTGATCAGGGCCATCATCTGGAGGAAGTCACTGATGCCCACTACACTATCCCTCCCTCCCTCCCTCCACAGTGTTCTGATTATGACTCTACAATGCTGACTCCTGCTTTCCTCTCTCTCTCCTGAAAGAACTGTAGGGGGAGTTGGTAATTTCCTTGGTTCTGTCTTATTGCAACAAAAACTTGAAGAGATAGATGGACCAGTGTTACAGCTCCGTGTTACAGCTCAGTTTTATTTGGCAAGCAAAGGAAAATACATCCTCGAGGTGTGAGGGCCGGCCTACCCAAAAGACATGAAGAGAAGAGAAGCCCCCCGCTCAATTTTGGCTCCTCTTTTTATATGTTTTTTTATCCTCATCCTGAGCCTGCCCTATGTAAATTGGGCCAGCCAGGAGGGCTATTTGTTTTACCTGAGGTTCTCGCTCTGGGGTCCTCGGAGCTTCCTTTGTTCTATTTTCATGGGGTTTTCCCTTCCCTGTCTTTTAGCCACCGCCATTCTGGACTCCCTTTTCCTATTCTAACTACTTAACAGAACCAAAACACGAGGGTGACTGAGTGAAAGGGCTGGTCAGCTGGAAAAGCTTAAGAAGTAAGGGCTCACTGGGAACTTCACTGGTGGTCCAGTGGTTAAGAATCCACCTTCCAATGCAGCGGACACAGGTTCAATCCCTGATTGGGGAACTAAGATGTCACATGCCACAAGACAGCTGAGCCCAAGCTCCACAACTAGGGAGAAGCCCTTGGGCCACAATAAAGGATCCCATATGTGGCAATGAGGGTCCTGCAAGCTGCAACTAAGACCCAGTGCAGCCACAAGTAAATAAACAGTAGAACTGCATCTGAGCAAAGCTGCCCCTCTAAAGTGTGGTGGCTGGACTTCCCAGGGGAGGAGTTTGCACATTGTGAGTTTAAGAAGCCAGTACACACTCCTGGGACTCCACAAAGCCCTATTTCAGCAGCTTAGGCTGCTATAACGAAATAGCACAGATGGGGGCTTACACAACAGATGCTTATTCCCCACACTTCTGGTGACTGGAAATCCAAGATCAGGGCAACCGCGTGGTCAGTTCTGGTGAAGGCGCTCTTCCTCACTGTGTCCTCACATGGCAGAATGAGGGGAAGACAGAAAGCTTTCTGGTCTCTTCTTGGTGGTGGCGGTGTGGTCACTAAGTCATGTCTGACTCTTGCAACCCCATGGACTGTAGCCCGCCAGGCTCCTCTGTCCATGGGATACTCCAGGCAAGAATACTGGAGTGGGTTGCCATTTCCTCCTCCAGGGGATCTTCCCAACCCAGGAATCGAACCCAGGTCTCCTGCATTGCAGGCAGATTCTTTACCAACTGAGCCACAAGGGAAGCCCTGGTCTCTTCTTATAAGGGCTCTAATCCCTTCACAGGGGCTCTACAGTCACAACCTAATTACCTCCCAAAGGCACTCTCTCCAAATACCATCATCACATGGGGGGTTAGGACTTCAATATATGAATTTGGGGGGACAAAATTCAGCCACTAACACCCTTATTGAGGCAGTGACCTTTTTGCTGCTGGCTAGGATCAGAGCTATTATGACTCTAGCTAGCCAGCTAAACTGCTATTAAGAGTAGCATTTAGCCTTTCAGATAGGTTTATTGTGTGTTTAGTCTGCTAATTGAATCAGTTTAAGAGCATCCCAGCTGAGAAGCCCAGCACACTCTGGCAAATTGGCTGTATTTTACATTAAAGGGATTCACAGGACTCACTCGGTTATAAGTGAGAAACACAATTCAAATAAACTTAAAAAAAAAAAAAAAAAGAGGAATGTGTTAGTTTCTGTGGCTGGGAAATCCAAAGCAAGATGTTTCTAGTATCAGACAAGTCTGGATTCAGGTGCTCAAACGGTATCATCTCTCCCCCGCTTCCCTTCACAGCCTACCTGTCTTGGTCTCATTTTTAGGCAAACCCTGTCCATGCAGAAGCAAGATGCTCCCTTCTTTGTCTCCTGACTCATGGGATTCCTTTCAGTCATCTCCCTCCAGAATGAGTGAGGAGTTTTCCCAGCTAAACTCCCAGAGAAGATGATAATTGATCTGGTGTGAGTGATGGCCAGACCCAGAGCCAATCAGTGTGGCTGGAGGGCAGGGACCATGATTGCCCAGGGCTGGGCCAGTGCTACACAAACTATATAATAGAAGCAGATTGATTCCACAATAGCAAAGGGGAACCTGCCTTCCCAAAAACTGACAGTGGGTGTTTCACTCTTCCAGCCCTCTCTAGGATAGACTCCTTGGTGCGCAGAGTCCATATTCTCACACTAACTGGACATTCTTAGTAAGTTCCTAGGAACTTCTTGCTATAAGTGCATTTTTGATTCAAAATATTTTCAGTAGAGAAAACGGACCTTTTTTTTTTTCATTTACTAAAAAAAGGCCACATGATGGGAGAATGAATAATGGCTTCATCTATTTCATCCCTTATCTTTGATGATTCAAATCTTTCTAAAATATCTTAAAGAGTAAACTATCTTCTATAACAGTAGAGAAAACACAATTTAAATATTCTCTGATGTTACAATTACTTACAAAACATATGCATGCATTCCTACTGCTTCCCATCTCCCCCTCACACATAGCCTTCACCTTACACCATTAGGGATCCAGCTCCAGCTGCCACCCCATCTTTCTCACTTTTAACCCACCAGCCTGAGACTCCCCAAACCACCCAGCCTGCACTTCTATGCATCCTGAACCTATGTGCTCAAAACAGAAGACCAAAGCGCTTCCTCTACAGAATAGAACACAGTAGCGCCGAGGTTTAGGGGTATTACTTTTCTATTCCCTGGGTCACTACTGTCCAGAGGATGGACAGTGGCGCAGGTCCAGAGGAGCCCTCCTCCTATTGCTGGCTAGCTGGGCGATCATGTGTGGTGACCTACCCCAACTGCTCCTGTGGTGTTAAATGAGAAAGGCAGTCTCCACCATGCTAAGTGTCTCAAGGGGACATGCACACAAAGTGTGGGCTGACTCCCCAGCCCTGCCCCCACCCTCTGCTTCTGTCCACACAGCACGAGACAGACAAGTCAAGGTCACTCCCCAAACCCCTAGGCCGTCCTCTACACCAAACCACCCACCACCAGAGGAGACAACAGGTGTGTCCTCTGTAGGCCCCCAGGCACCCTGTTCTGTCCCATCTTTCCAAGCCTTCCCACATCATCACCTTCCTGAAATGCTCCCTCCCAGCCCTTCTCTCAAGGCTCAGAACAAGACATTGTCTTCTGTTACCATTTACTTCATCTACTTGGATGTTTTTCAAATTCTAAGACCCTGAGCATGAAGGAGGGGCCTGTAGCCATTGAAACCTAGCAGGTGCCCGCTCAGCTCAGCCCACCCCCAGCTGTGACTCTCATCACACCCTTGGTCGTGAAAATTGACCCTGAGTCCTCTTTGCCTGCCATTATCCTCTGCTTCTCTCCAAAATCTACTGATCTGTCTGCCTTCTCTAGACCTGCTAATGATCCTGGCTCGGTTAATGGATGGAATATATCTTTTCCTCTTGATGTATCCTGCCCTGCTGGACTGACCCGGAACTTCTCTCAGGGTATGAGTCCAATTAATTCAGTCGCCTACCTTTCTTTTTTGTATACAATTTTATTTATTTATGGCTGTGCTGGGTCTGCACTGTTGTGCAGGAGTTTCTCTAGTTGCGCCGATTGGAGGCTGCCTCTAGTCGCAGTATTTGGGCTTCTTATTGTGGAGGCTTCTCTTGTTGCAGAGCACGGGCTCTAGGGCGTGCGGGCCTCAGCAGCTGTAGCACACGAGCTCAGTAGTTGTGACTTCCAGGCTCTAGAGCACAGGTTCAGTAGTTGTGGCTCACGGGCTTAGTTGCTCTGTGGCATGTGGGATCTTTCCAGATCAGGTATCAAACCCATGCCTCCTGCATCAGCAGGCGGATTCTTTACCATTGGGCCACCAGGGAAGCCCAGCCCCCTACCTTTCTAACGAATAAAAGTCACTGAAATCAGACCTCTCAATGCATAGGTTGTTACTATCAAAGTCAAAAACTGCTAATAATAATAACAGAAGGAAGGAATTAAAAAACAAAAGAGCGACAAGTGGGAAGCATATGTCTTTTTGCTGCCTCTTCTTGAAAGTAAAGACTTTCTGCTATTTTTCATCAGTATCAGAAAATAGGGGAGAACTAGCTTCTAGAACCAGAGCCATGTACTCCATCCAAGGGACTTCCTGGAAGCTCCAGGTATCATACCTACCTGGCTCTTTGACTCACCTTGAGCCTAAGGGTCAGGTCTGGAAGCCTTTCAAAGACATCTATTATTTTTAAAAGTTGTTTTTCTTGGGGAAAAAAAAAACAACTCACTAAATGAAAAAAGTGAAAGTGTTAGTCGTTCAGTCGTATTTGACTCTTTGTGACCTCATGGACTGTAGCCCACCAGGGTCCTCTGTCTATGGTATTTTCCAGGCAAGAATACTGGAGTGGGTTACCATTCCCTTCTCCAGGGGATCTTCTCCATCTAGCGATCGAACCTGGGTCTCCCACATTGCAGGCAGATTTTTTACTGGCTAAGCCACCAAAGGGAAAATTGTGGGACACATATTATTGAAATTAATGCATGCATGCATGCTTAATTGCTCAGTCATGTCCAACTCTTTGCGACTCCATAGACTGCAGTCAGCCAGGCTCCTCTGTCCATGGGGATTCTCCAGGCAAGAATACTGGAGTGAGTTGCCATGCCCTGCTCCAGGGGATCTTCCCAACCCAGGGATCAAACCAAGGTCTTCTGCATTGCAGGTGGATTCTTTACCGTCTGAGCTATCAGGGAAGCCCATTGAAATTAATAATCCAGGTATTTAAAAGTCAATTGCAGACCTCTGGTTTTGGAACAAGATAACAAGACTAATTTCTCCCTGTTCCTCCTCTCTAAATACAACTGAGAACTCTGGAAATAATTTAACAATTAGTGATAAAAGGACTCTGAAAGCTGGAACAAAGAGGGCCACTGGCTAGGGACTGCAGAATGTGAGGGCTATGGACACAGGAGTTCTGAGGGTCTCCCTACATACCGCAGACTGGGTGTTTAAGAAGCTGCAGGCTGGACCAACAGTCCTGAACCAAGACCAAACAAAAAAGGCCCACTCCCTCTGGCCAAAGAACCAGGAAAGGAAAAGCGCAATAGAGACCTAATGCAGGCCCCCAACAGGGCCCCTTGTGGCATCTGCTGGCTGACCTATATACGTGGCAGCCCCAAAGCCCCAGCGGGTGACCCAGACCCTGTTCCACAGCCAGGCCCAGGTACCTGGACCATTCTGCCTGCAGGGCCAATTCAGGGGAGCCATAGTCTCCTGGGCCTCCACCCAGTGGCGCAAGGGGAACCAGGCCAAGCAGAGTTTGCCCCGACCCCAGAAAATGGCCTGGCAACACCAGGAGACCATGGAAGAGCCTCTTTCCCTTGCAGATGTCAACTGCAGAAGGCTGTGTGAGCTCCAGCAGCACTGCAAAATGAGGCAGACCAGAAATAACACCGCAAGGGCCCTGAAAATGAAACAGCTATGGCCTCCATGGCCACTGTAGGCCACAACAGGCAAGACTCTATTCCCTAACCCTAAACAGGGAAACTGCTTGCCAGAAGAGAACTCTTAGAAAGGATCGAGACTTTCCTAACATAATACCAAACGTTCTCTTAGAGTCGAAATCATTCAGCACATCAAGAACTGGGAATTTCAATTTCAGTATATCTGGAACAAATTTTTAAAGTAGAAAATCTCAGCAAAGAAATCAAAGCTATTTTTAAAAGAATCAAATGGGAATTATACAACTGAAAAATAGAATAACTGAAATTTTTAAAACTCTCTGGGTAGACTCAACAGTAGAGTGGAGATGACAGGATAGAATCAATGAATATGAAGACAAATCAATAGAATTTATTCAAGATAAACAAAATATTTTATCTTGAACAAGATAAAATAGGAAAGAAAGAAAAGAGCCTCTGGGATCTGTGGAACAGCAACAAAAGATTTGGTATTCATAGTATTAGAGCCTCAGAAGCAGAGGAAAAAGGCATGAGAATGAGAAAGTAGTCACAGGAATAATAGCTGACAATGTCCCAGATTTGGCCAAAGACATATACAGGTGTCCCTCACTTTTCTGCAAGGTTGATTTATGCCACTTTACTTTTACGAAAGAGCTACATTCGTACTTGTTTTTGCCTACCAAAAGAAATCTGAAGAGGATGTTTGCTTTTATCAAAAAAAAAGGTGAAAGATGAAACTAGCATTCAGCATTTGTTTTGCAGCAGGCATTTCAGAGGCATCAAGGACCCCAAGCTCCTCCCTAGGAACCACATTCAGCATCTCAGCATCAAGCTGCCAGAGTTTTGAGCTATGTTTGTGAGCATCTGTACTTGATCGCCATTCATTCTGGGCATTTAATATGTGTCCTAAGATATTTCTGCTGCAGTGGCACCCCACTCAGTACTCTTGCCTGGAAAATCCCATGAACGGAGGAGCCTGGTGGACTGCAGTCCATGGTGTCTCAAAGAGTTGGACACTACTGAGCAACTTCACTTTTACTTTTCACGTTCATGCATTGGAGAAGGAAATGGCAACCCACTCCAGTGTTCTTGCCTGGAGAATCCCAGGTACAGAGGAGCCTGGTAGGCTGCCGTCTGTGGGGTCGCACAGAGTCGGACACAACTGAAGCGACTTAGCAGTAGCAGTTTTGCCATTTTAGTTTATAAATATTTCATAGGACTACTTTCAGATAGTGGGGGAAATTTGTGCTACAAATTCAAGAAGTGGAGGAAAACTTACACTGAATAAATCCAAATAAATCCACACCAAAACCACATAATTAAACTTCCGAAAACTAAAGACAAAGACCAATTTCTTTAAAATAGCCCTGGAGAAACATTTGATTCTCCATAGAGATAAACCAATTTAAATGATGGCGGAATTCCCACATAAAACCATGGACGCCAGAGGAGGTGACCAGTTTCAAATTTTGAAAGAAAGTGAAAGTTGTTCAGTCATGTCCAACTCTTTGTGACCCCATGGGCTATAGCCTGTCAAGCTCCTCTGTCCATATAGTTCTCCAGACAAGAGTACTGGAGCAGCCATTCCCTTCTCCAGGGGATCTTCCCAACCCAGGAATTCAAACTGGGGTCTCTTGCATTGCAGGAGGATTCTTTACCAACGGAGCTACCAGAGCTGTCAATTATGAATCCACTATCTGGCAAAATTATCCTTCAGGAAAAAGTGGAAAATAAAGACATTTTTCAGATTAAGAAAAAAATAAGATAATTTGTTGTTAGCAGAGTAATCCTTTTAAAATAGGTGAGAAAGCTCTCCAAATAGAAAATGGCAATAGGAGTAGGCTGAGACCATCAGAGATTTTTTTTTAAAAAGCAACAGAATAACTAAAAATAGAAGTATGCATAACAGATCATCGTATGCCTCATGAGTTTCTATAATTATATTTTGTGGCTGAAGCAAAACTTACAACACCATCTGATGTGGTACTCAATGCATTTGGAGGAAATACTGCAGACAGTTATACTTAGAATTTGGGGACAGTAAGTGATGCTCGTCTGTGGCCGTGGTACCATCCTGCCAAACTCAGCCTGGGGCTGTAGGCTCTTCATTCTTCAATTTGCATTTCGCACAATTCTGCTGCATCCTTTAGGTGGGGATGGGGATGTGATGGAATAAGGAATGAGAGGTAGGTGGCCGGTCATGGGCAAAGCTGTGGACAGGAGGCTGGCTCCTGCAACTGGCTGCAGATGGACATCTGTGGCAGGGGGTTTGGCCATTGCCACCCTCTCCACTACCAGACAGACGGAGGGCCAGGACCCCTCCACGAGTGTCGCTGTGTTATCTTCTTTGTCTCAGAGTCCCCCTACTCTCCCAAGTCCTAAGTCTGCCCATTGTCACGTTTAGCACCCTAGGTTGATTCATCATTCCACGTGACTGTGATTAGGGAGGGAGCCACCAGTACCCAGGCCAGGGCCACTTCTAAAACATAGCTCTTTGGGTGCCCAGAGCCCAGGTCCTGGCAAAGAGGATGCTGGAATTTCAGTACCCACTTCTCCTTCATCCAGGTAGCTCAGTGAAGTGAACAACCTATCCAATATCACATGATGGCTCTGTCCTACAGAAGGTCTAGGCTCCTGTAGACTTGTCACTTTAAAGCCAGAGAAACCTAAAGATTACATCCTGAGGAGAGGACTACCTCTATTAACCTACCTTCTTGCCTTTCTTCTCCAGAAGACAGCCTTCGAGAGTCCTGTGCATTCTACCAGCTGCTGCTGCTGCTGCTAAGTCACTTCAGTCGTGTCCGACTCTGTGCGACCCCATAGACGGCAGCCCACCAGGCTCCGCCATCCCTGGGATCCTCCAGGCAAGAACATTGGAGTGGGTTGCCATTTCCTTCTCCATTCTACCAGCTAGCCATGTTCAATTCCTATGCTCAGCAGCTCCTTAAATCCCCTTCAGTTAGTATATCTCTCTATAAAATTTCAATGAAAAAACAAAAAAGTCTTTTGCCTGTGTGAGTCCCCAGAATGGAATCTGTCTTCTCTTCACCGTTTCTAGACAAATATTGAATTCTTTGTTGTGCTTTTAAGATTGGTAAGCACCTGAAATGTATTTGCTTGCATCTATGATGTGAATATTTTCCTAAATTATTTTTTAATATTAGTCTACCGTATTGTTAAAGGGCGTAGGGCACAGATATCCCTGCGTGAAATGTTACTGGAAGAAGGACAGGTGAGTCTAAGAGGAAGCTAGCATCTCCAGAAACTTGTAGACAAGACTCTTACATATCTTCACTTACATTGTGTTTTTGCAGTCTTATTTTCTTAGTCATCCTGATAATCTTTAAAATATTTCTCCTGACCTGCCTTACCTCTCACTGAAGCATCCTCTTGGTGAGCAGGAACAAATGATTTGTTCTATGCAGAAGACAGGACACCTAAGCCACTGGCTCCTGCAGAACTAGAAACACCACTACATTTTCATAATGCAGTATACTTTTTTTAAAAGTGCTGCAATTAAAGTCAAAGGCAGTCCCAGGAAGGCGAATATTGGATCCTAAGAAATATTATGCTCATCTGTCCCATGGAATTCTCCAGGCAAGAATACTTGAGTGGGTAGCCGTTCCCTTCTCCAGGGGATCTTCCCAACTCAAGGATTGAACCCAGGACTCCTGCATTCCAGGCAGATTCTTTACCATCTGAGCTACCAGGGAAGCCCACTTATTTTTCCTAATACTTAAAAAATCTGTATTCTGTCTGTTTTTAAGGATACCCTGAGTAAGTGAGAAAGGTGCTTGCATGTACAAGGGGGAATGCAAAGAAGCAACAACAATTTGAGGGAGACTAACCTGGTAACTCAGACAGTAAAGAATCCACCTGCAATGTGGGAGACCTGGGTTCGATCCCTGGGTTGGGCAGATCCCCTGGAGGAGGGTATGGCAACCCTCTCCAGTACTCTTTGCTGGAGAATCCCCACGGACAAAGGAGCCTGGTGGGCTACAGCCCATGGGGTCACAAAGAGTCGGACACGACTGAGCGACGAAGCACATAGACCAAGGTAGGGTTTCCTAGGTGGCTCAGTGGGTAAAGAACCTGCCTGAATGCAGGAGACGCTGGAGATATGGGTTCAATTCCTGGGTCAGCAAGAGCTCCTGGAGGAGGGCACGGCAACCCACTCCAGTATTCTTGCCTGGAGAATCCCATGGACAGAGGAGCCTGGCAGACTAGTCCATGGGTTGCAAAGAGTCGGACATGACTAAAGCAGCTAAGCACAACACAGCACACAGGCCAAGGTAGTATTAGAAAATTAGCTCTACTTTAATGTTTTTTCCATCTTATACTTAAAGACATTAAAAATGTTTTTATCAACATAGAAAATGATCTATTCTCTTATTTGAAATGTTCTTGTGATACGAAGAATTTTTAAATCCTCACATGTCTGAATGAGAAAAAAAAAGTTATAAAAGTTAAGAGGAAAGAATGGAAATTCCATTCAGTAGAAGATTAAGGGACCAGGCAAAACATGGTTTTCAGATTCTACCTACACAGACTGAATTTTTTATGAATTATGTGAATTTATATTACTTTCATAGATCATTTATCTCCTTCCAAACCAACAAACTAACCTGAGAATTCAAATGAAATGCTTTTCAAAATGAAAAATGACTCAAAAACTTATTTGCTGCAATATATTTTAACCCTGTCACATTGCATATACTTTCAAAAAATTCACAAAACAATTGTTGTCTTATATGTTTAAATCATTGTTGAATATGGTTTTACTAACCTTCTCATTCAAAAAAAAGAAAAAATCCGAGCCTGCAAAATAGCTAAATTACTTACAAGAAATTTAAACTGTTTCGTCCTGCTGATTTTAGTATACTAATTACATTTTGGAGGAAGGCAGGAATGGGAAAAAAAAGGAAGCCAATTTTTATGTTACGCTGCTTTTTCTAATGGTTGCTCATACACACCACCCCTGGCAGTCAATTAAGGCCATATTTCACTGGGGAGATTTGACTGCTTTTTTTTTTTTATTCTTTTTAATTATTACAGAACCATTATCTTCTTGAAATGTCACTGCTCAAGTCATCACGCAAAGCAGGCTACGAGATGTTTCAACATTTATCGTTTCCAAGTTCACGTTAGTACAGGATTAAATCAATTTTAATTTCCTCAAGAGAGGCTCATTCTATTTTTAAACAAATACGATTCGGCCTCAGGTCATTGTCATTTTAATGGCGAAAGTGTGTCACTTGCCCACACATTCGCCTCTCCAGGCGATCTTCGATTTGGGTTGTTATGGAAATGAAGCCACCGGGGGTAGGTTTTACCTGCAGATGGGTGAGGACTACCTGTCAAAAACTCCCCAGGGAACATCCTGCGCCCGGAACGCGCTAGGAGGGGACCAGGCGCATCTGAGCCCACAACTCCCTTAAAATACAGAAATCCTTGAAATACAAAGAGTACCAGTTTTAACATTCCCACCCTGAAAAGTAATGTGATGAATGCAAGAGAGCAAGAATGGTGACGCAGAGGAATCTGTCCCGTTATCTCCTTGATGTGTCTCCAAAGAGAGCAAAGTCATTTAGCAAGGCCCATTGGCCCTTCAAGGAGCCAAGCAAGGGACCTCAAAGCAAGAATCAAAATCTGCCCCCCACTTTTTTTTTTGAAATATGGTAACTGTCATCAACATGGCCATTGCCTTTACTGACAGGTGTTCTAGTTCTTGTGGCCTAATAGGTGACCAGATTTGCTTGTGTGAACTCCAGTCATCTCAGGGTGCTTTATTTTGTGTGGTTTTGTTTTCACTGAAGTATAGTTGCTATACAATAGTAAGTAACTTACAGGTGCACAATATAATGATTCACAATTTTTAAAGGCTATACTCCATTTATAGTTATTATGAAATATTGGCTCTACTCCCCACATTGTACAATATATTCTTGTCCTTTATACTTAATAGTTTTTACCTCTTACCCGCCCCCCCCATCGTGTCCCGTCTCCCTTCTCTCTCCCCACTGGTAACCACTAGTGTGCTCTCTATATCTATGAATCTGCTCATTTTTTTGTTACATTCACTAAATTGTTGCATTTTTTTAGATTTCATATGTAAGTGATACCACACAGTATTTGTCTTTGACTTATTTCACTTAGCCTGATGTCCTCCAAATCTACCCATATTGCTGCAAACAATAATATTTCATTCTTTTTTTAATGACTGAGTGGTATTTCTATATAAATATATATCA
Organism: Cervus elaphus; assembly: GCF_910594005.1. NCBI lineage: Eukaryota > Metazoa > Chordata > Mammalia > Artiodactyla > Cervidae > Cervus > Cervus elaphus. Next base: position 22,560,648 of record NC_057830.1, read on the forward strand.
ACAGGGGCTTTCCAGGTAGTGTTAGTGGTAAAGAACCTGCCTTCCAATGCAGGAGGCATAAGAGACTCAGGTTCGATCCCTGGGTCAGGAAGATCCCCTGGAGGAGGGCATGGCAACCCACTCCAATATTCTTGCTAGGAGAATCCCATGGACAGAGGAGCCTGGCAGGTTACAGTCCGTGGGGTCACAAAGATTGGGACATGACTGAGTAACTAACACTTTCATTTTCATCACTTTCCTTACCTTGGTTCAATCGTCACCACTGAAGACCACAGTTTACTCCATTTCACCAGCTTTTCCCCTAATGTTCTCTTTGTGTTCCAGGATCCAATCCATGACATCACACTGCATTTAGTACTCATGTTTCTCCAGCCTGCTCTGGTCAGTGATGAGTTTCAGAGTATATCCTCACTTTTGAGGAATTATATGTATATATACATACCACATCTTTATCCATTCATCTGTTGACGGACACTTGGGTTGCTTGCCTTTTCTTTTCTTTTCTTAAAGACAAAAGGGTAGAAAAATCCTGGAGATGCTGGCAGGGAATGCACTTCTCCAGTTGTAAATGGGCTTCAATTCTTCCGTGTTCCTGCCGGGAAAGATAGCACCATATTTCATACTGGTTTTTCTACTTCATGTCCCCTTTTTTAACAGTTCTAATATAGTTGATTCATTCATTCAAATGTTGTATTGCAGATATTGCAAATCTAAAATAAAGGCCCTCAAATCTTAGTAGTTCCTTCATTCTTAGAGACCTCTACCTAGAGACTTAGGTAGAAAGGGCACTGTCACCTCAGTGCAGAGTGAATGCCAGGTAGGAAGCTGTTTCCTGCCAAGTTTGGGGGAATCCAGCTCATGTCTTTATCATCACTCTTGGCTTCCTCTGGCATATTACCCACAAGGCAAGAGACTAAAAATGCAAATTCCTCCATTAGAGTTTCTTGTCCATGGAAACATGGACACATGGAGTTTTGCCTGCTCCTTTGTCAATAATGTTATTTGAAACACTCTAATGTTGTTACAACAACCATAGGAATCCCTGGTACCATAAGTTCCATTCATTTTAAACACTCTATTTGATGTGTAAACATTCAATGCTTGAGAAAATGGCAATACATAGCAATATCGTGTCACAAAATTGAGTGAATACCAAATGTGGGAAGTGGGGGCGGTAGGGGAGAAAGACAAACAAGGATGCCAAGCCTCGAGGGGAGGAAGGAGAGGGCTGCGCTGACAGCAGGACAACATTGTCTTCCCTCTCCTGGATTTTTCTTTCTTGAATTTCCGGTCCCCACCATTGCCTGTCTTGGCCTCCTTCACCTTGATTCTCACAAGAGAAAACTGGGCTTTCTCAGAAGGAATGTCTTAGAAAACATCAGGTTAGCTTGTCGATTGCAGCTCTAAAACTTTGGCTGACCAGCCTTGAATGCTATTCCTTGCTCTGGGCCCTTGGAACCCCTTTGCCTAACTCTATTAACATGGCTTGAGCTTTGCCACTAAAGATCACCTGGATCCACTGTCTTGGGGTCCAGGCCCCCAGGTTAGATGCCATCTTCCTTGGAGCTCACCTGGGTCACTTCTGCCTATCTTCTCTCCTACCAGCTTATCCCTAAGGGAATTTTCCCCAGGTTCCTGCTAAGGACCTGGCCCTCTACCCTACTCCTCAGGAGAAAGGAAAATGGCATCCAACCTCCCATACTCCGAAAATAAACAGTACTCACAGAGAATTGTCAAAGGAAAATTATATCTAACCAGTCACTGCTGTGACTGCATTACTTAGCCGGCTCTAGATAGGAAATGCCTTTCAACATTCCTTTCTGTGTGGAATACCAGAGACTCTTTAAAAATGTAAGTTATTCGTGTTTATAAAATACACTCAACAAGTGCAACTGGTATGATGTATCAATAACACAAATGCAACTTTATTTTGCTTTCCTGTTGTCTCTTTAAAAACCTGCTCAGTGAGGGATATTCATCAACATCAGACCCTGCCGAGGTAGGCCCCAGGTTTGCCCAAGATAAAAAAAAAACGTTTTTTAAATCTTAGGTGATTTTAAGTAGCCAATGCAGTCTCATTTGTTAGGCGAGTCCTCTCCCCCTGAGCTGGGGTCCGAGGTGGGCTACAGGGAGAACCATCCTTTCTGGCTCATCCCTTCCCCCTACACTGAAGAGATGCCAGTGTGTGGTGTCTGGGCTCAGCAGGAGAAAGGAAATGGGCGCACCAAATTCCCTACTTGACCGAAAAAATTGCAGAATGCTTTGCCCTCTCTGGTATGGCAGCTGACAAATGCCAGCTCTTTTCTCTCATAAGCACTTTCACACACACACACACACACACACACACACCCTCCCACCCTCAGCCAGGTCCCAACTACTGCAATACCACCTCGTCCACACCCATCCCCACCCACACACTCTCTGGGCATGGACAATGCCTCCCATTCCCTAGACTGCTGCTCCATGCTCTGTCCCTGCCTCCTGGTGGTCCTCCCCTCTAGACTCACCCAGGGGAAGGCCCAGCGCCCTCCCAGGGGTCCAGTCCTCCTGACTCCCAAACTTGTTACCAGTAAATCAGGTCCCACTACTCACCACTAACAAAATCAATTACATAGTCCTAAATGGTAGAGGAGAAAGTTGCCTTCAGTCAGAATGTCAGCAATCTGGGGAGAGGGCGAATTCAGTATTCTCCCCAAACCACATCTGAAGATTCTGTTTGGCCATGAAACTTTGTAAAGAGAAACAGGTGAGTGATCTCAGCTGACCATCGAGACAGAGGGTCAGAGTCGTCACCATCTCCCCCTGTGTGCAGGCTTGTATGCAGATTGTCGACTCCTTGTGATCTTATTCTAGATGTTATCTTGGTCACACAGTTTGTTCCCAAGATTACTGAAGGGGAAGCTAAGAAAGAGATCTGGTCATCTGTAAATTATTTTTTCCAAATTCCTACTTCTCTGATCTATGGAAAAAACCAGCAGGTTAGGCAAGGTATTGTGTGATTAAAAAATCTGAGACATGTGCTTGGACTGAGGTGAGTAGGGCATGGGGGTGCCTGATTTGAAAGTTAGTTACAATATAACTTTGCTAAAGTGACAGGAAAAGAGGCTTCCTGCTGAGGGCAGTTTCCTACAAAGAGCTGCTTACAAATTCTTGCTCAAGGGGACCTAACATATTTTCCTGCACCATTTAATTGGAGAAGCTGTTCTAGTTATGATTGCTGTATAATAAGATACCCCAAAACTTAGTGGTATAAAACAGCAAGCCATTTTGGCTGTGATCATGTGATATCCCAGTTAGAAATGAGAAATGGAGTGTCAATTCTTGTCATATCAACAAACGAGAATGTCACAACCATTAGCGACTCCTATCCAGCCCTCCAAACGTGAATTTCTGAGCCCAGAGCGTTCGCAGGAAAAACAACACCTGCTATTCAGCAACTATCAGGCTGCCCCCCTACAGTGAGCAGGGAACTAAGAATGTGAAAAATCTAATAGTGGGGTGCTGGCGCCAGGTAGCTGAGATGCATATGAAAGGAATAATTACAGTAAGCCCAGATTCTTGCATCTTCCCATTCAGAAGACAGTGCTAAATTGCTTAACTTGGGATATCTGGTTTTACTTAATTAACAATAATCTTTTGATTTTCAGACTACCTGCCCCCTGTGGCAAATTTCTATGTAAACTGACTTCTCTCCCCATTTGCCCCACCTCCTCAGAAGAGTTCTTTCAGGGCTACTTGAGGTGCTATCTTCTGGGCCTGAATTCCGAAAAATTCCCACCAAATAAAACATAACTCTCAATTTCTAGGTTGGGATTATTTTTTAAGTCAACAGAAACAAACATTCCAATTCAAAAGAGGTAAAAGATTAGAAAAAAATCCTTCATCAAAAGACAATATAAAACTGGTGAATAAGCACAGAATAAGATGTTCAGCATTATCAGTCAGGAGGGAAACGAAACTGCAGTTTCCATGAGATGTCACCATATTGCTGCTGTTCGGTCACTAAGTCGTGTCTGACTCTTTGCGACCCCATAGACTGCAGCATGCCAGGCTCCTCTATCCTCCTCTGTCTCTCATAGTTCGCTCAAATTCATATACATTGAGGTGGTGATGCTATCTAACCATCTCACCATCTGCCACCACCCCCTTCTCCTTGTGCCTTTAATCTTTCCATCATCAGGGTCTTTTTCAATGAATTGGCTCTTTGCATCAGGTGGCCAAAGTATTGACGCTTCGGCTTCAGCATCAGTCCTTCCAATGAATATTCAGGGATAATTTCCTTTAGGAGGACTGGTTTGATCTCCTTGCAGTCCAAGGGACTCTCAAGAGACTTCACCAGCACCACAGAATTCAAAACCATCAATTCTTTGGCACTCAGCCTTCTTTAAGAAGAGGTGACAAGAATACACAGAAGAACTATACCAAAAAAAACTCTTAATGACCAGGATAACCATGATGGTGTGATCACTCACCTAGAGCCAGACATCCCGGAGTGTGAAGTCAAGTAGGCCTTAGGAAGCATTACTACAAACAAAGCTAGTAGGGGTGATGGAATTACAGCTGAGTTATTTCAAATCCTAAAAAATGATGCTATTAAAGTGCTTCACTCTATATGCCAGCAAATTTGGAACACTCAGCATGGCCGCAGGACTGGAAGAGGTCACTTTTTATTCCAATCTCAAAGAAGGACAATGCCAAAGAATGATCAAACTACTACACAGTTGTGCTCATTTCACATGCTAGCAAGGTAATGCTCAAAATCCTTCAAGCTAGGCTTCAACAGTATATGAACCAAGAAATTCTAGATGTACAAGCTGGGTTTAGAAAAGGCAGACAAACCAGAGATCAAATTGCCAACATCCTTTGGGTCATAGAAAAAGCAAGGGAATTCCAGAAAAGCCTCTACTTCTGCTTCATTGACTACGCTAAAGTCTTTGACTCTGTGGATCATAAAAAACTATGGAAAATTGCTAAAGAGATGGGAATACTAGACCACCTTACCTGCATCCTAAGAGACCTGTATGCAGGTCAAGAAGCAACAGTTAGAACTGGGCATGGAATAACAAACTAGTTTCAAATTGGGAAAGGAGTATGTCAAGGCTATATATTGTCACCCTGCTCATTTAACTTATATGCAGAGTACATCATGCAAAATGCTGGGCTGGATAAAGCTCAGGCTGAAATCAAGATTGCTGAGACAAATCAATAACCTCGAATATGCAGATGGCACCATCTTAATGTCAGAAAGTGAAGAAGAACTAAAGAGCCTCTTGATGAAGGGGAAAGAGGAGAGTGAAAAAGCTGGCTTAAAACTCAATGTTCAAAAAAAAAAAAAAAACAAAACTCAATGTTCAAAAAATGAAAATCATGGCATCCAATCCCATCATTTCATGGCAAATAGATGGGGAAACAATGGAAACAGTGACAGACTTTATTTTCTTGGACTCCAAAATCACAGCAGATGGAGACTGCAGCCATGAAATTAAAAGATGCTTGCTCCTTGGAAGAAAAGCTATGACAATCCTAGACAGCCTATTTAAAAAAAAGAGAGACATCACTTTGCCAACAAAGGTCTGTATAGTCAAAGCTATGGTTTTTCCATTAGTCACATACAGATATGAGAGTTGAATCATAAAGCAGGCTGAGCCCCAAAGAATTGATGCTTTAGAACTGTGGTGCTAGAAAAGATTCTTGAGTGTCCCTTGGACAGCAAGGAGATCAAACCAGTCAATCCTAAAGGAAATCAACCCTGAATATTCATAGGAAGGACTGACGCTGAAGCTGAAGCTCCGATAATTTGGCCACCTCATACAAAGAGCCAACTCATTGGAAAAGACCCTGGTGCTGGGAAAGATTGAAGGCAGGAGGAGAAGGGGACGAGAGAGGATGAGATGGTTGGATGGGATCACTAATTCAATGGATATGAGCTTGAACAAATTCCAGGAGATAGTGATGGACAGGAAAGCTTGGCATGCTGCAGTCCTTGGTGATCTCAGAGTCAGCATGACTGACTGACTGAGCAACAACAAGAGCCTTCTTTATGGTCCAACTCTCACATCCATACATGACTACTGGAAAAACTATAGCTTTGCCTAGGCAGACCTTTGTTGACCAAGTGATGTCTCTGCTTTTTAATATGCTGTTTAGGTTTGTCATAGCTTTCCTTCCAAGAGCAAGCATCTTTTAATGTCATGGCTGCAGTCATCATCTGCAGTGACAATATACAGCCTTGTTGTACTCCTTTCCCAATTTGGAATCAGTCAGTTGTTCCATGTCCAGTTCTAACTGTTGCTTCTTGACTTGCATACGAGTCTCTCAGGAGGCAGGTAAGGTGGCCTGGTATTCCCAAACAATTTTCCACAGTTTATTGTGATCCACATAGTCAGAGACTTTAGCATACTCAAGGAAACAGAAGTAGATTTTTTCTGGAAATCCTTTGCTTTCTCCATGATCCAACGAATATTAGCAATTTGATTTCTGGTTCTTCTGCCTTTTCTAAACCCAGCTTGTACAGATGGAAGTCCTCTATTCACATACTGCTGAAGCCTAGTTTGAAGGATAGTGAGCATTACCTTGCCAGCATGTGAAATGAGTGCAATTGTGTGATAGTTGGGTCATTCTTTGGCATTGTCCTTCTTTGGACTTGGAATAAGTGACCTTTTCCAGTCCTGTGGCCACTGCTGAGTTTTCCAAATTTGCTGACATATTGAGTGCAGCACTTTAACAGCATCATCTCTTAAGATTTGAAATACCTCAGCTGGAATTCCATCACCTCCACTAGCTTTGCTTGTAGTAATATTTCTTAAGGTCCACCTGACCTCACACTCCAGGATATCCAGCTCTAGATAACCACACCATCGTGGTTATCTGGGTCATTAAGACCTTTCTTATATGGTTGTTCTGTGTATTCTTGCCATCTTTTCTTAATCTCTTTTGCTTCTGTTAGGTTCTTATAGCTTCTGTCCTTTTTCATGCCCATCCTTGTATGAAAAGTTCCCTTGATATCTCCAATTTTCTTGAAGAAAGATCCTAGTCTTTCCCGTTCTATTGTTTTCCTCTATTTCTTTGTACTGTTCATTTAAGAAGGACTTCTTTTCTCTTTCTTGCTATTCTCTGGAACTCAGCATTCAGTTTGATGTATCTTTCCTTTTCTCCCTTGCTTTTTTGCTTCTCTTCTTTCCTGTTTTTTGTAAAGATTCCTCAGACAACCACTTTACCTCTTGTATTTCTTTTTCTTTGGGATAGTTTTGGTCACTACCTCCTGTACAATGTTATGATCCTCCATCCATCTTCAGGAACTCTATTTACCAGATCTAATCCCTTGAATCTATTTGTCACTTCCACTGCATAATCATAAGGGATTTGATTCAGGTTATACCTGAATAACCTAATGATTTTCCCTGCTTTCTTCAGTTTAAGCCTGAATTTTGCAATAAGGAGCCCATGATCTGAGCCACAGTCAGCTCCAGGTCTTGTTTTTGCTGACTCTATAGAGCTTGTCCATCTTCAGTTGCAAAGAATATAGTCAATCTGATTTCAGTATTGACCATCTGGTGATGTCTATATGAAAAGTCATCTCTTGGGTTGTTGGAAAAGTGTGTTTGCTATAACCAGTGTTTTGTTTTGTTTTTTGACAAAACTCTGTTAACCTTTATCCTCTTCATTTTGTACTCCAAGGTCATACTTGCCTGTCATTTGCGGTATCTCTTGGCTTCCTACTTTTCATTCTAATATCCTGTGATCAAAAGGACATCTTTTTTTTGTGTTAGTTCTAGAAGGTCTTATAGGTCTTCATAGAACTGTTCAGCTTCTTCAGCATCAGCAGAGGTTGGGGCATAGACTTGAATTACTGTGATGTTGAATGGTTTGCCTTGGAAATGAACTGAGATCATTCTGTCATTTTTGAGATTGCACCCAAGTACTGCATTACAGACTCTTTTGTTGACTATGAGGGCTATTCCATTTCTTCTAAGGGATTCTTGCACACAGTAGTAGATAAATGGTCATCTGAATTAAATTCACCCATTCTCATCCATTTTAGTTCACTAGTTTCTAAGATTTAGTTTTAATGGAAGTCACTCTGTTGTGTCTGACTCTTTGTTATCCCATGGACTGTACAGTCCGTGGAATTCTTCAGGCCAGAATACTGGGATGGGTAGCCTTTCCCTTCTCCAGGGTGTCAGGAAGCATTTAACAAGAGGCTTCCTGTGTGCTGTTTTGGATCTGTCAGGAACCGTCTGGCCCTTATTAATTCCTGAATATTCAGGAATTAAGAGGCGAGGCACGCCTTTCCCAGGGCTGAGGAATCCAGGCATTTCTTACTATGGTGATAAGTACCCTCTTCCTTCTTAGGAACCATACGGTAAAAGGTGATTGTTTGCAACTCTCTCTTTGATAGTGTAAATCTGGAATTTTAATCTTTATCTTTGCTGAGAATAACTACTTTATATATGCCCACACCTTGTTGATTAAAACACCTTTGCTCCATCAGAGCTTGGGTCCCCGTGTCTTTCTTTCTTTCTATTCTTTCTGTCTTTCTCTCTCTCTCTCTCTTTCTGGCTAATTCCTTGGAGCGCGGAGGCCCGCTGAGCTCACTTTCTTGCCCGGGCTTCTAAGGCGCACTGTGCCTTCACCCACTCGAGAGGGCGCCTGGTGCCTACGTGCAGCAGTGGGAGCCCTAAGAACAGGACTCTATTGGCTTTCCGCGTAAACCAGGGGGTATCAGCCTCCTTCTCTCTCTTTCTTTCTTATCGTCGGCTCCGGGCCACCAGGTTCTGGTCCATTAAAGGACCAACACAGGGGATCTTCCCAACCCAGGGATAGAACCCAGATCTCCCACATTGCAGGCAGATTCTCTACCAGCTGAGCCACAAGCGAAGCCTAGGAATACTGGAGTGGGTAGTCTATCCATTCTCCAGCAGATCTACCCAACACAGGAATTGAACCAGGGTCTCCTGCATTGCAGGTGAATTCTTTACCAACCGAGCTATCAGGGAAGCCTTTGTTCAGTCTTGCCATCTCCTGCTTGACCACATCTAATTTACCTTCATTCACAGACCCAACATTCCAGGTTCCTATGCATTATTGTTCTTTACAGCATCAGACTTTACTTTCACCATCAGACACAGCCAAGTGTTACTTCTGCTTTGACCCAGCCACTTCATTCTTTCTGGAACTATTTGTAATTGCCCTCTGCTCTTCCCCAGTAGCATACTGGACACCTTCCAACCTGGGCTGGGGGCGGGGGGGGGGGGGGTGGTTCATCTTCCATTGTCATGTCTTTTTTTCTTTTTGTACTGTCTGTGGGGTTCTCCAGGCAAGAATACTAGAGTGAGTTGTGATTTCCTCCTCCAGTGGATCACCATGACCCATCCATCTTGCGTAGCCCTGCACAACATGGCTCATAGCTTCACTGAGTTACACAAGCCCCTTCACCATGACAAGACTGTGATCCATGAAGATGTCACCACACATCTATTCAAATGTCTAAAGTTAAAAAGACTGATCATACCAAGTGCTTGTGAAAATGTAGAGTTATTGGAACTCTCACACACTGCAGCTGGTGAGATGTGAAATGGGATATCCACTTGTGAAAACAGCTTGACATTTGATTAAGAAGTGTAACATGCATCTACCATGTGACCCAGCAATTTCACCCCTAGGTATTCATGCAAGAGAAATGAAAGCAGATCCACACAGGCTTATATAGGAATCTTCACAGTGTCGCACATAGCACAATGTTAGGTTGTGGTCTGGGAATGTGGTGATGTTTGTCCTTCCCTGTGACCCCACATGCTCCCAGTTTTCACAACACTTCTACATAAGTCAAAAACTGCAAACACAATAGAGTTTAACACAGTAGTTGGTGGACTCCAGCCAATAGCCTAAGTAGAGTCACTTGCCTGTATCTTGTAAATAAAGGTCTACTGCAATATGATCTTGCACCTTATTTACAAATTGTCTCTTTTGCACCATGGCTGCACAGTTGAGTAGTTATGATACAGACTCTGTGGCCCAGAGAACCCAAATATTGACTATCTGGCCTTTTATAGTAGAAGTTTTCCAACCTCTTGTCAAGTAGAGAAGAGCTTGGGATCCGGCTTCAGGTAAGCTGAGATCCAGGTGTGCCTCTTAATGGCTGAGTAATCCTTGGTCAGTTACTCAATTCCTCTCTGCATCAGGTTCCTCATGTCCTACATCAGCAAGAGTTAGTCATTTAAAGCACTCAGATCACTGCTGGGCACATGGTAAACACTTCACAAATGTTAGCAGTTATTATTATTCATTTGGCACAGGATCCTGAGAATGTGTTTTATTTTATTTCCAGTTTTTTTATTTTTGTTCTTCAAATATTTCATATCTTTACTAAATATTTGTCTGACTGATCTGTTCATTTCTGGAAGAGATGTGTTAAAATCAGCCCCTATCCTTGGAGATTTTTGCTTTATAATATGTCAAAGAAGAGTCCTTAGGTATAAAAATTAATAAAGAGAAACCTCAGTTGAAACAAGAGTTAGGAGACCAGCAGGGGGAGCGCTCACACCCCACAATGTTAGGAAAGCCTGAGAGGAAGAAGACTTTGCCTTCTAGCCTGGCAAGACCTCAGCCAATGAGAGACTGTCAATTCAGCCTATGGAAAAGCACCACACTCTCAATTCCTCCAATGGACTCTTGTTTTACTATGGCCCTCTTAACTTCCTTTCCCCCTCTTTAAAAGATTCTTCTGTTGCTTGAAGACCTCCACATTGCTTCCCATGGTGGCAGACCCCCAAGTACAATTCTTTGCAGATTCCAAATAAACCTTTTTTTTTTTTTTACTGGAGAAAAAACCCGAGAGTCTCTTTGTTTTAGGTCAACATAGATCCCGTTCTTTGAAAATCGCTATTTCTTCTTGATCATTATTCCTTTACCATCAATAAGGACTCTTTTTAATACTTAAATACTTTTTTCAGAGTTTAATTTATCTTATATTCATACTGCTATACCATAATCTCTTTTGGCTACTGTTTCACAGTTACATATCACTGTCAACATTTCTTGATTGTGTCTTAGGTGTCTGTCTTATAAATCTTAGAGAGCAGTTGTTTTGTGCTATTCCAAATGAACTATTTCTTTGTATTGGGTATGTTTAATCTGTTTTCATTTATTGGATTATAGATGTATTTATTCATTTCATCTGATTTAGTTTAATGTTTACTTTCCATTAAGTTAACATTTTCTTGATATTCCTTTTCCTCTGAATTGTTGAAAAGAAAACCATGTCCCAAATGGCATCACTTATACTAAAACTCATCACTTATACTCATGATACCAAACCTAGATTTAATACCTGACCTAATTGCGGTTTTAGCCTCTTCCAGAAATGTAATCGTAATCAAACAGTTTGGAATTTTCTAATCAGCACCAATAAGGAAAGCTGTCAAGAAAATGTCCTGACCTAAAAATAATCCTTTCTTTTCTTTTGCTAATAGCTCCCTTGCCCAAACCTTCTTCATGTAAAAAATCTTCCTTTTTCAAAAAAAATTTTGCTTTTAACTTTTTATTGACTGTGCTGGGTCTTCATTGTTGCAGGAGGGCTTTCTCCAGTTGCAATTCCCAGGCTTTTCATTGCAGTGACTTCTCTTCTTGCAGAGCAACATGCAGAGCATGCAGGCTGCAGTAGTTGCCACACTAAGGCTCTACAGTGCAGGCTCAATAGTTGGGGCACACGGGCTTAGTTACCCCCATGGCATGTGGAATCTTCCAGGACCAGGGATTGAACTCATATCCCTTGCATTGGCAAGTGAATTCTTAACCACTGGACCACCAGGGAAGTCCAAGCTTCCATATTTTTTTTACAGTCTTTCCCAGTGAAACAGAGCAGGACTCTATGGACCTTGCCTCTCTACCCTATGTCCTCTGTCTGCCTTTTGTCTCATGGAAAAATTGTAGTAAAAAAAATATGTCTAGTCAGAGAAGTGAGAACATGTGAAAACGAAGGAAAACAGTCAAAGAAAATCAAATAAGCATAGTCAAGGGCTTCCCAGGTGGCACTAGTGGTAAAGAATCCAACTGCCAATGCAGGAGAGATGAGACAAGGGTTCAGTCCCTGGGTCAGGAAGATCCCCTGGAGGAGGGCATGGCAACCCATTCCGGTGTTCTTTCCTGGAGAATCTCATGGACAGAGGAGCCTGGCGGGCTACAGTCCATGGGGTTGCAAATAGTCAGACATGACTGAAGCTACTTAGCACGCACACAGGCAAGCACAGTCAAGGACACTTAGCTCTTTCTCAAGGACCGTAGATAATTTTCTGAGCCGTATCCTGTGAGTTGTCTTGTAGATACTGAAACCCTCACCAGCTGGAAGAAGTTAACTACATGATGGCCGGACCATAGCCATGACATCAGCTGCCAAAATGCTGAGAGGCCTCAAGAAATGGAAATAAATTAACCTTGGAACTGAAGGTTCACTGTACCTAAAACAATCAAAATGATGCTGGTCAGACCACCGCATGACCAATTTCAAGATGTCTATCAGAACTGACTGTGCTGTTTCTGCATGTAGCCCCCTCTCTCTGTCTATAAAAGCTCTTACCCACTGCTTGCCAGCAGGGCAGGTAGGTGGGGTACAGGGAGTCAGCTTCTGGGTAGATAGCTGCCCTTCCTCTGGTTGCCAGCATCCAGATTAAAGCAAACTTTCCTTTCTACCAACCTGTCCTCTTTATTGGCTTTTGAGCCACAAGCAGCCGGACTCCACTTTAGGTAACACAAGCACCCTTCTAGTTGCTATTAATAGATGAGATGCTGCCCGATTCATGAATTGCCTAACAAAGATCTTCAAATTAACTCGGTTGAGTTTCATTTTTTAACAATGTTAATTTAGACATTAGAGTCTTCTTTTGCTGAGTCACAGACAGAAGAGAGATTTTTTTAATTAGTAGTGCAACACAAGCATTTAAAAAATTAATCATGAATTACATGTCCCATCCCTCAGCATCCCACTCCAGAGGCGCCAACCCTTATCTGGTTTCTTCCAGGAACATTCTAGGCTTCAGATACTGAGTTGAATTCTCCCCCATGTTAACTTTCAAGTCTACCATCTGTTTTTCTCCCCTTTATTTCAGTCCTCCTTTTCCCTTACTCCATCCGTCCTTCCACCAACCTTAGCAGGAGGAAGCAAGCAGAAAGAGACAGGAAGTGGAGAAAAGAATTTGCAAGTGAGGGAAGAAGAAAAGAATTATCAAAGAAACATAAAGTTCAAAAAAGAACTTTTAAAGGATTAGTCCAACCAGGGTGCCCTGTGTATTTGGTCTTTGTCCCTAGTTCCTGGCAGAGCTCTTAAAATCCTTAGTGATTTCCTTAGTGGTAAGACTATCCATTATTATTCATGAACAGCTTCAGTGAGTTTGTTTTAATGGGATGACTCAGAGTGGGGTCTCTGGAAGGGGCTCAACACCAGAAAGGCCAAACCCAAGATTAAAGGGTGGGGGCTTTTCCAGACTTCCAGATAGGGAGGGGGAGCTGGAAATTGGGCTATAACAATCCTTGAACAATAATTTTATCCCTTGCAGGTTGGTGAACACATCGGAGGTGGCAGTTCTGCACCTCTCCCTCCTTACCTTGCCCTAAGCATCTCTTCCCTGTGGCTGTTCTGAGTTGTATTCTTTATAGCAAATCAGAGAATGTAAGTAAAATAAGGTCTGCGGGTCTTTCCAGTGAATTATCAACCAAAGGAAGGGGACAGGGGAACTTTCTATTTATAGCTGGTGGATCAGAAACTCAGGTGACAACCTGAGATGATACTTGGTGTCAGAACCAAATGGATTGTAGGACTGGTGTCAGAATTGGAAAATTGGTCAGGAACCATTCCGTATCTGGTGTCAGAAAAAAAGACATCACATTTCTGGAAGAGGAAAACAATGAGGGACACTGAACTATCTATCTGTATCGCTTCACAAACGTATTGCTTTTTGGAGGAAAAAAAAAACAACCCTCCCGGAAGAACCAGTCCAGGATGAGAGGAGCAGAGAGAGCTTCAGGGAAGAAATTCACGTCCCAGATGTGTTGATCAAATGTTATCCCACTCCATTACATGCATCCTTCTCATCTCAGATGAAGGAAATGAGTCAACACTATACACAGATCTCTGCACAGGAAAGACATTGGTGATGGACAAGTGTCTCTTTTTTGTTGATAAGAATTTTCATTCTGAAAAAGACCTTTTACTAGGATTTTGCTGACTTGATTATAACAAGATTGCCAAGGGAATAGCCTTAAAGTATTCAAATTTATGGGCTTCCCTTGTGGTTCAGCTGGTAAAGAATCCACCTGCAATGCCAGGAAACCTGGGTTTAATCCCTGGGTTGGGAAGATGCCCTGGAGAAGGGAAAGGCCACCCACTCCAGTATCCTGGCCTGGAGAATTCCATGGACTATACAGTCCATGGGGTAGTAAAAGGTCAGACACAACTGAGCATCTTTCACTTTCACTTTTCATGCAAATTTATTGCTAAACAGGGTAAACATTCCATAGATTTTTAAGCTTTAAAATATTATATCTTCTTTTCCCTAATAAATTTAAGTAATAAAATAGAGCAAGGATACATTCATAGGCATACGCATATTTAAATTAGTCAAAAGTTCCCATTCCAGGGCCTGAAATAGGAATCTAAACTATCTTGAAAAGCAAATTAAACCTAAATAAGTGGGAGGGCATGCCATGTTCGGACATGACTTAGCAACTGAGCACACATGCACACGTGCCACGTTCGTAGACTGAGAAACTCAAATGGTAAAAATGCCAATTATCCCAAAATCAGCCTTCCTTGGTGGCTCAGATGGCTAAAAAAAAAACAATGCAGGAGACCTAGGTTCAATCCCTGGGTTGGGAAGATCTCCTGGAAAAGGGAATGGCTCCAGTATTCTTGCCTGAAGTATTCCATGTACAGAGAAGACTGGCAGGCTATAGTCCATGGGGCTGCAAAGTCAGACAGGACTTGGTGAATGAACAATAGCCAACCATGATTAAGTTAAATGGGTCAAATGGATCCTGAACTTAAATTTAAAACACAAAAATGTAAAACTTCTATGAAAAAACACAGAAGAGGTAATTCCCTGACAGTGTAGTGGTTAAGACACAGTGCTTCCACTGCAGGGGGTTCTATCTCTGGTCAGGGAGCCAAAATAGCACTAGGCCATGTGACATGGCCCAAACAAAAGAAAACAAAATGAGAAACAAACAGAGGAGAAAACTTTGGGATCCAGGACCAGATAAACCGTTTTTAGACTTGACACCAAATGTGAAATTCTCAAAAGAATACACTGACACATCATTACATTGATCTTCATCTAAATTTAAAATTTTTCATCTATTAAGGGCCCTGGTAAAAGGGTGAAAAAATAAGCTAAAGACTAGGAGAAAATATTTTCCAACCACATATCTGACCAAAGACTAGTATCTAGAATATATAACTCAACTCACAAGTCACCAATTTAAAAAAAAATTTTCAATTAGAAAATGGACAAAAGACAAGACAGATATTTCACAGAAGAGGATATACAGATGGCTGATAAGTATGTGAAAAGATGTTGTTCAATTTTATTATTCAATAGGAAAATACAAAATAAAGCTTCCATGAGATATCATTACACATTTATCAAAATAAAAATTAATGACCACACTATTTGCTGGCAAAGATGCAGAGAAACAGAGTCACTCAGACATTGCTGGTGGGAACACAAAATGGAACAGCCACACTGGTTAACGATTTGGCAATTTCTTATAAAATTAAACTTACAATTACCATATAACAAATAATCTTATACTCTTGGACATTAATCACAGAGAAATGAAAACTTGTGTTCACATTAAAGCCTGCATATTAAGACCTCCCTGGTGGTCCGGTGATTAGGACCCTAGGCTTCCAATACAGGGGACACCGGTTTGATCCCTCATCCAGGAAGATTCCACATGCCTCACAACAACTAAGCCACCTGCCCCAACTACTAGACCCGCGATCTAGACCCTGAGAGTCACAACTACCAAGCCTGTGTGCGCTGTAACGACTGAAGTCCACACATTAACTACAGCCTGTGATCCACAGCAAGAGAAGCCACTACATCACTGCAATGAGAAACCTGTGCACCACTATGAAGAGTAGCTCGCCACAACCAGAGAAAGCCTGCACAAAGCGAAGAGGACCCAGCATGGCCAAAATAAATGAATAAACAAATAAATTATAAAAAATTTTAAACCCTGTATCTGGTGGCTTAGATGGTAAAGAATCCACCTGCAATGTGGAAGACCTGGGTGGGATCCCTGGGTCAGGAAGACCCCTGAAGGAAGGTATGGCAACCCACTCCTGTTTCTTGCCTGGAGAATCCCCATGGACTGTAGCCCACCAGGCTACAATCATGTAGCCCACCAGGCTCCTCTGTCCATGGGGTCACAGAGTCAAACACCACTGAGCGACTAAGCACAGCACTTCTAATATTTATATCAGTGGTATTAGTAATAGCCAAAATTGGAAAGCGTCTAGGTGTTCTTAAACTGTGGTGTGTGTGATCTACTCAGTAACTTTTCTAAAATGAGATACTGATGCAAGCAACAACTTGGATGAATCGCTAGAGAATTCTGTTAAATAAAAAAGCCAGCCCTTAAAGTTTATATAGCTACATGATTCCATTCTCATAACATTCTTGAAGTGGCAAAATTACAGAAGTGAAGAACAGGTTAGTAGCCACCAGGCATTAAGAATGGTGAGAAGAGGGAGGCAGACAGGGAACAGGTGTGACATCAACACTAGGGGTCCTGGTGGAACTGGTTGGTACCTTTGTTGCCAAACAAGGGCTGGCTACACGAGGCACATAGGAAATGATACTATGGCACTAGCTTTTGAGAAAAGAGCTTTATCATGAGGTCAAACAGCAAGGAGACAGGAGGCTCAGCTCTCAAACTTGTCTCCTCCATACAGGATTCAGGGTGAAATTTAAGGGGATAGGGAAATTTCAAACTTGGAATCTGATTGGCTAGTCTCAAATCAATCCATATCAGCCACTCTTGCTGCCAGGAGCCAGATTTTCCTTATTGAAGGAATTCTAGCTTCATAAAGGGCTCCAGTGGCAATGTTTCTATTCTTTCTGTTCCTAATTCTTGGTGCTAGGGTCATTTAGGAGACATGGATTCCTGTCTTGCACATACACGGTGCTATCTCTGTAAAATAACTTGAGGTTTGATTAGTAAAACCATCTGTTTTAAGGAGGCAAAACCAGTTTAAGGTGATGAATGTTTTACGTGCTATTTTATGTTGACTGTGGTACAGATACACAAACCTGCACATGTGATAAGCCTGTATAGAATGACACATACACACACACATAAATGAGCATGTGTCAAAGAAGAAATCTGAATAAAGATTTGTGGATTAGGTCAGAGTCAATATTCTGTCTGTGATACTGTACTATAGTTTTGAAAGATGTCACCTTTGGGGAAACTGGGTAAAGGGTACAGGGGATCTCTCTGTGTTATTTTTCACAACTGTAGGTAAATCTACAATTTCTTTAAACTAAAAAGTTTAAATATACTTATTGTCTTAGTACATTGTTCACAATAACCAAAAAGTGGAAGCAACCCAAGTATTCATCAATGGATGCATGAATAAAGAAAGTGTGATTTATCTCTGCCTGGGTGCACCTGAGTCTCTAAGTGGTACCCAACTCTTTGAGACTCCATGGACTGCAGCCTGCCAGGTTCCTCTGTCCATGGGATTTTCCACACAAGAATACTAGAGTGGCTTGCCATTTCCTACTCCGGGGAATCTTCCCAATCCAGGGATCAAATCCATGTCTCGTGCATCTCCTGCTTCGGCAGGCGGATTCTCTGTCACTGAGCCACCTGGGAAGCCTCTATCTCTACAATGGGATATTATTCAGCCTTAAAATGAAATGAAATCTGACACATAGGTAAACTTTAAGGACGTTATGCTAAATGAAATAAGCCAATCATGAAAGGGCAAACTGTGTGATTCCCCTTATATGAGGTTTCTAGACTAGACAAGTTTGTAAAGACAGAAAGTATACTGGTGGGTGCCAGGGGCTAGGGGAAGCGGAGATGGGAATTAATGTTTAATGAGGACAGAGTTTCAGTTTGGAAAAATAAGAAGATTCTGGAGATGGATGGTAATGATGTTTGCATAATAATGTGAATGTACTTAATATCACTGAACTCTACACTTAAAAATTATTAAGATTGTAAAATTTAGGTTCTGTGTATCTTACCACAATTAAAAAAATTTTTTTTTTCATGTATAGGGGGAATTCCCTGGCAGTCCACTGGTTAGGACTCTGCACTTTCACTGCCAAGGGCCCAGGTTCAATCTCTAGTTGGAGAACTAAGAACTTAATTTTTTAATTAAAAAAAATTATTATGCTTAAAAAAAAGACAAATAACTTAAGCAAAGGAAAACTGGAAATGACTCATTGGCTATTCGCATAGCTGAGAACCAAAGGCAGGGGTCTAGGTCCAGGCATGGCTGGCCCCAGGGCTTCACATGGGGTCATAAGGACCTATCCCCTCCATCTTTGCACCCACCTTTTTCTCTGTTACATCCATCTCAGGCAAGCTCTCTCTGCTTGAGAGCAAAATGGCCAGTGGCAGGTCTAGGCTGATATTGTTTACAACTAATAACATCCGAAAAGAAAAGCTAAACTCTGTCTCTGCAAAGAGCCATGTTAGTTCCTAAAAAGAACTCAACTAAGCCAGCCCAGGCCTAAGGTCACACCTGATGTTGGGAAAATGGGGCACGTGATTGACACCCCCTGCCTACATTTACCTGGAATGGATGGGGTTCCATTTCCACCAGGAAAGTGTGTGGGCACGTCCACCATAGTGAGGACACAAACTTTGTGACATTACAATTGTACTTCAATACAATCTAAAGTCTATTAGCTTCAAGAGACTTTCCCCAGAATAAATAAATCCTGGAGCATCTAGACACAAAACCAGGTGAAACTGTACAAATTTATAGAAATAATTCTCTGGTGATAACTAGATCACTAGGTCTATGTAGTATTACAATTTTATATTTTAAAGAAAATGAGAACTTATAATCAGTGGAGATAATGAAAGTGGTTTGGAATTAGGAACAAAAGTTTTCCGTGCTTTAATGGCACATATTCCTGCTGTACTTGGCAGGAAGCTTCGCTTCTATTAAGATTCTCCTTGTAGTTTTTCTAGAATTCCTCCTAGAAACAGTCTGCAGGAGATACTGGTTGAGGACACTGGGTATGCACACGTGAAACAGTATTAATCTACTTTGCAAGTGCAATGTAAGGTGCCTCTTTTGCTAAGAAAGGACCTGTGTTGAAATATTTGTAACACGTATGTGTAGCATCTAAGTGCATTCTCAGACCTGTCCAAATTTTTGCGACCCCATGACTGGTGACTTATGGTGACTGGAAAGCTAACACTGAGTGTCCCAGATATCCTTGCCACTAGGACCCTGAGTTCCAGCCAAGCAGATGGCAGATGTGAGTGGTGAGAAGTAGCACATGGAGAATGTATCTCCTGCGACAGCTCTGGGGGAGGTTCTAGAATCAGAGGGTAAGTGACGATACTTGCATGGGAATCCCATTGTAAAACTCCTAAACATCTTCTGGTTCCCCTTGGTTCCTCCAAGAATTTCTTTAAGGTGATCAAAACTCTTTTTGCTTAAGAACGGACCTCTTTTCAGGGCTTCCCAGGTGTCTGAGTGGTAAACCTGCCAATACAAGAGATGTGAGTTCAATCCCTGGGGGCGGGAAGACTCCCTGGAGAAGGAAATGGCAGCCCACTTCAGTACTCTTGCCTGGGAAATCCCATGGACAGAGGAGTCTTGTGGGCTACAGTTCATGGGGTCGTAAAGAGTCAGACAGGATGGAGCGACTAAACAGCAGCAACAGCAGGACCTGTTTTGGCTTAAATCTACTTGAGTGGAGTCTGTGCCCACTTTGTATAATAGTAAATGCTAGAAGGGCCACAATTTTCATAAGAACTTAGGAAAGAGAGTGCTATGCTCAAAGAGTGAGTGAGTGAAGTCGTTTAGTCGTGTCCGACTCTTTGCAACCCCATGGACTGTAGCCTACCAGGCTCCCCCATCCATGGGATTTTCTAGGCAAGAGGACTGGAGTGGGCTGCCATTTCCTTCTCCAGGGGATCTTCCCAACCCAGGGATCAAACCCGAGTCTCCCGCACTGCAGACAGACGCTTTACCACCTGAGCCACCAGCGAATTCCTAAGGATAGTAGATTTAAAAAACTAAACCAGAACCACAGTCTGGACTCCAGAAAGCATGCCTCACCTTGCAGGGCCTGTGGCCTGCCCCTGACCTGTGGCCCCCATTCGCCTTGCTCTAGTTCTCACTTCAGGGACCTGAGCCTTAGCGTAGCTCCATTCCAGAGTCCACTGCCGCAGGAGTCCTCCAGGACCTAATGCCTAATGATCTGAGGTGGAGCTGATGTAAAAATAATAGAAATAAGAAAGCAAAGTGAAAGTGTTAGTTGCTTAGTCATTTCCACCTCTTTGTGAACTATGGACTGTAGCCCACCAGTCTCCTCTGTCCATTGACTTCTCCAAGCAAGAATGATGGGGTGAGTAGGAATTCCCTTCTCCAGGGAATCTTCCTAACCCAGTGACCAAACCCAGGTCTCCTGCATTGCAGGCGGGTTCTTTACCATCTAAGCCACCAAGAAAGTGTGCACAATAAACATAATGCCCTTGAATCATCCCCAAACCATCTGCCCACGCCACCTGGTCCATGGAAAAATTGTCTTCCACGAAACTGGTCCCTGATGCCAAGAAGGTTGGGGACCACTCTGGCCTGTAGAATTTGTTCCTTTCTCCACACAGCTATTGACTTGCTGAGCCATCTTATGCCTGCCCATTTTCTTTTCATCCTGTCCTTCACCTTGGGAATGAAGTTCATTTCCAAGGCTTCCCTTTTGCTGATCGGCACATCTATGACCCCACCCCACCTCTCAGTCAGTCCCAACCAACTTGGATCTTCTGGTGCCCAGGTTCACCTCCCAACCCCCTATGTCCCTACAATCCTCATTAATTCTGTCACCTGTAGGTGTGGACTCCCCACTGAGTGTTCTTATATGAGGACTCAGCCTCAGTCATCACTTTCCAAAAAGCCTTCTCCCATCAAGTCAACCTTGTCACTGCTGGGTGCCCTTCCGTGCCCCATCACATGGTCTGCAGGGGCCACACATGCCTGTCCTCCCTGGCTGAGGAAAGGCACAGGGACCAGGCATCATTCCCGATGAAAACTAGGTTGTCAACAGATGCTTTTAGTGGAACTAAATTTATTCTTGCATTAGGTTGTTTCAGAGAAACAGGGGCTTCCCTGATGGCTCAGTGGGTAAAGATTCTGCCTGCAATGTAAGAGACATAGAAGACGTGAGTTCAATCCCTGGTTTGGGAAGATCCCCTGGAGGAAGAAATGGCAACCCAGTCCAGTATTCTTGCCTGGACAATCCCATGGACAGAGGAGCTTGGAGGGCTACAGTCCATAGAGTCACAAAGAGTTGGACACAACTGAGTGACTGAACACACACACATGATTGTGGCGGCTGGCAATTCTGAAGGGCAGGCCGGGGACCCGGGAATAGTTGATGCTGCAGAATTCCTTCTTCCTAAGAGGTCAGTCTTTGCTTTTAAAGTCTTCGGCTGATTGGAGGAGGCCCACTCACATTATATTAGGTAATCTCCTTTGCTCAGAGCCTACTGATCTAAATGTTGATCTCATCTACCAAATACCTTCACAGTGATATGTGGACTGGAGTTTTAACAAACACTGGGGTCAGCTTTGTTAGCCCAACAAAGCTGACACATAGAATTAACCACATTGGCGTATCTTTTGCCCAATGCCTGATAGTCATTCAGTTGTCACCGAGTGGGACCCTATGGGGCCTTCCCAGGCCCTTTCCCCGTATCCTCCCTCTGCTTTAGCTCCTCTCTGAAGTACCCAGATAACAATATCTGAAACACATTGACAGGTGTGAAAACCCCCCACCAAATGTCAACCACTTGATGATCATAAGCAAGTAGCAACCACACCTCCTGGCACCTAAGGATTGATAACGTTAACCCCTGTGACACCTCACCATCAGCCAATCAGAGAATTGTGCCTGAGCTCATCACATACCCTGCCATCCCCTTCCCTCTTCTGCCCTTTAAAAATGTTTTGCTGAAATACTTTTGGGAACTCAAGGGTTTTAGGGGGCACGAGCCGCCCGTCTCCTGCTTGGCCTTGCAGTAAACCTTTCTCCACTCCAAACTCTGACTTCTTGGCTTTGGCCTCAACTTGCACTAACACAGTAAGTGAGGGAATGGGGTAGGAGGGAGGAGGAGGGAAGGAGAGAAAAGGAAGGGAGGGGAAGGGAGGAGGAGGGGGCTTCACTCGCCCGCCTCCAGGTTAGTTGTGTGGGGCTAATGAGAAGACAGCCATGCACCCTATTCATGTAACTGTGTGGTGTTAAAAGAAACAAAATCCAACTCAGTACATTGGAAAGCTCTAATTGGCTTTATTGAACGATTCATGGATAAGGCAGCCAAGGGCTACAGAAAGGAAAAGATTTTTCAAGGCATAACAAGGAAGTTTAACCAAAAGATGATCTCAGGCTTAGGTAACCTACCTATGTGGTCTGGAAGGTGTCTATATTGTAGATCACTTCATCTTCCTTTGGGGCATGAAGAGTGTCCATGTAACAGATTACCTCATTGCTGTTGACCAGAAAACTCCATTCCTGAGAGACTATAATTGCAGTTGGGTTAGGTATTAAGCCCCAGGTTTGACAGCATTGCTTAGCATAAATGACTCCATTTTGGGCCTAAGGTTTTCCTTTTAACAGTAGCTAGGTGAAATTTTCCAGAAACAGCACATTTCTTTTTTCCAGGTTTAGTTTCTCACCTTCCCAGGGCTGAGTTGGATGGACACCTCATGGCCTCCCTCTGGGATCAGCCTGGCCTCCTTGGGTTTCCCAGGAAAATCAGGAGCAGTCATTACCCTGTTCCTGTAGTAGACTGGACCTTTGGAGAAACAATGATTGCAAAGCAGTGCCTTCATCAGCCCCCCAACACCCACCTTGAATTTCAAGTTGTTGCCCATTTTTAATTTTATTTTATTTATTTTTTTTTTGGGGGGGTTTTGTCATACATTGATAGGAATCAGCCATAGAGTTACACGTATTCCCCATCCCGATCCCCCCTCCCACCTCCCTCTCCACCCGATTCCTCTGTGTTGCCCATTTTTTAAACCAGTGTTTTCTCCCCATCTGCAGGTCTTAAGTAACCAGAGTCTCACTAACAACTTGCTGGCATCTCTGAGAAAGGGCTGAGTTATCTCCAGAAGGCACTCGCACCCCAGTGTATCTCCCCAAATAGTCACACACAGCATAATGTGTTATTTTAACTTTCTCCAAACACTCTCTCAAAATACAATTTAAAACACATGGAATCACTTCTTTATGACACAGCAAAAAAACTCAAAGAACAATTTAGTTGTGACAGATTTCATTAGGAAAAAAAAATTCTTGCTTCAGTTTTCATTTTCTGGAACTCACTATCTCTCTTAAATATTGTTTCAAATCTTCCACCTTTGGAAGCTACTTTACACAACTTACATGCCTTGTTTTCCTCCAGGATTAGACTGATTCTAAATTTGATTCCTGTTTTCAGAAGAAGGAAGGAAGGTGTGTCTACAAAACAGTCCAGTAATGTTCCTAGTGAGTCCGAAGCTCCAGAGCACACTTCATCAGCAGAAACCTTTTTTCCCCAGGATGGAAAATTTCAGAGGCACGGAGCTGCTGCTGCTGCTAAGTCGCTTCAGTCGTGTCCGACTCTATGTGACCCTATGGACAGCAGCCCACCAGGCTCCTCTGTCCACAGGATTCTCTAGGCAAGAATACTGGAGTGGGTTGCCATTTTCTTCTCCAAGACAAGGAGAGGTGTTCTAATTCTCAAATCCCAGCCTTGAATACCCTGGGAGGGCTGGACATGGTGGGGCAGAGCTGTTGGGCTCTGAGGTAGGAGCTCCCTGTGGCTCAGGCCAAGTTCAAATTCAGAGACCAGCAGGGAGGTCAAGCCTGGCCTCTAAGACACGCACACTGACACACACACTTTCCCAGAAATTCCTGCATCCACACCAGGCGAAAATCAAAGCCAAACAGTGCACATTCTCAGCGGGCTGAGACCGGAACAAGAGATCCATCGTAGAAAACCACACTTGCTCACTGTGTACTTCTGATAGTTCACCCCTAGGCTTTTCTTTTCTTCACATTTGAACACATGATCACGTGGCTTAAGTCTGTGGTAACAGGTCCTGTTTGCCCAAGACTGTCCCAGTTTTAAGACTGAAAGTCCTGGGTCCCTGTTACCCCTTCAGCCCCAGGTAACAGGGACAGCTGGTCACTCTACTTTAGTCCGGTGGGCATCTGACTGAAGCCAGATTTGAGGCCCTCAAAAGGCACACCCCAGACTCATAACAGGCAAAAGCAATCAATGCTGTTAGAAGGTGGGAGAATGCTGACTTGAAGAAAGGACTAACAACTGAAAAGGGGACTAGGGGTGTCCCAGGGGATTGACCAAATTTTAATTATTTGTCTGGTGTGGGTGGCCTGGAGGTTCCTATTGCAAAGATGCTGTGAACTGATCCATGTGACATATGTATTTCTCTGTACAGATAACCCACTTCAATACAGAGAAAGTCAGAGAGAGGAGACAGGTTTGCAGCATAGCGTCCTGAAGGATTTCCTATAAAGTTTTCATTATACTCCAACCCTGAGTCAGTTATGAGCTAGATTTTGTCCCCTCAAATTCATAGGTTGAAGCATTAACTCCCAATGTCACTGTATTAGGAGATAAGGTTTTAAAGGAGGGGATTAGAGTTAAATGAGGTCATAAGGGTGAGACCCTAATTCGATCAGAACTGGTCCTTAGCTGAAGACGAACAGACACCAGGGCTTTCTCCATGTGTTTGCACTGAGGAAATGCCTTGTGAGGACATGGCATGAAAGCAGCTGTCTCATCAATGCCAAAACTGCACCTTGATCTGAGACTTCAGCCTCCAGAACCGTGAGAAAGCAATGTCTGCAGTCTAACCCACCCAACCTGAGGTCCTTTGTCTTGGCAGCCAAGCAGACCATGTGGAGACCTATCTTATATATACCACAAGAAGTCTCCCTCCCTCCTGGTCCTCTCACTGCGGTCACTGTCATGGCCAGTCACCCCAGGCATCCCTTTAGAGATACCGTGTGCAAGTACAAAGGGTGACATACCGCAGCTGCTGTTCTGTCCCAGCCACCACAATTTTCACTCTCCTTGGAGAAATGACTCCATATTATCAATAACGAGGGGAAAAAATTCTCCTTAATCCCCTTACTAGAGACAGAATATATTTAATGGATGAATCATCATTTATTAAGCCAGCCCCATACTAATGGGCATTCTGTTTCTTTCCAATATTCCCATTCCATGTTTCTGTGGAGAACTTTTTAAAAGAATATTTATTTGTTTTTTTTGGCTCCACCAGATCCCAGCTGCAGCATGCCGCATCCTTGATCCACCTTGTGGCACATAGGATCTTTTTTGGTTGCAGCTTTTGAACTCCCATTTGTGGCATGTGGGACCTAGTTCCCTGACCAGGGATTGAACCCAGGCCCCCTGCATTGGGACTGCAGAGTTTTAGCCACTGGACCACCAGGAAGGTCCCTGAAGAACTTTTATTTGTATCAGTTTACATGTACATGAGTACATCTGAGAAATCTCTGGGAGTAAACTTACTAGGCCCCTTGGTCAGATGTATTAGTAAGTTCAGTAGATGTCACACAGGTGCCCTCCACGGACATTAGATGGCAGTGCTGGTCTCATGTCCTCACCCCACAGTGTCGTACTAGCTAATTTTACAACCTAAGAGGTGGAAAGTGACATCTCAAGATTATGAACAAACTCATCTTCTAGTCCTTTACTCATTTCACCAAAATAAAGCGATCCCCAATGGACTGGTCAAGGAACGACAACTGCACACACTTGCTGAGAGAGGATGGAAGCATCTGAGCGGCACACAGAGGTTCCAAGCTATTGTACAGAACCTTCGTTTGTCAGCAGAATTTGCAGCTCAAAGGCCATTTAGGTGTGACAATATAAATCAGGCAAAAATGTGTGTCCTCGGTAAACGCCACATGGCACATGAAAATATGTGGGTTATTTTCTAATGTCTTTTGATATTGATTGCTAACATAATTCCACAGTGATAAGAGAACAGACTATGATTTCAATACCTTTAGACCATGAATTTTTTGCACCTTGTTTTTTTTCCCTGGATATGTTCTGGTGTTTCCTAGTTTATAGTCTATGGGACCGTAAATAGAATTTGTATACTGCTGTTGTGTGAAAATTGTATAAATCTTAATGATGTTGAATTAGTTCATGGTGCTTTTCAGGTCTACCATATCCTTCTACTTCTCTATATATTCATTCTATTAATTTTTGAGGGTTTGATATTGAAACTCCAACTAAAAATCTTAATTTATATACTTCAAAAATAATTGTAATATATAGTGGAGTTATATGTAACTTTGTTCTGTGTTTTCCAAGTCTCCTGTAAATGTGTTATTATACTTTCATAATTAAAAAAAAAAAAGAAAGAGAGAAAAAAAATGTGTGTCCTCAGAGGTGAGGCACTAGCCGCCAAGGCCCAGCTCTTAAGAAGGCAGTCCAGTGCTTCCTCACCTGCCACCCAACACAGAGACCCTCTGTCTCTCTGCTTTGGTCCAATATGACTTCATCAAGAAGAAATCGGGCCCAAAGGGACCTGCCAGGCCACAAAGTCATGAATGATATATTGCATTTTTACTTTATTCTTGCCTGAAGAATTCCATGGACAGAAAAGCCTGGCGGGATACAGTCCATCAGGGTCACAGGGTCAGACATGACTGAGCGACTAACACTTTCACTTTCAAAGTCCAGTATAGACAGTGCAGGCCAGCACAGACCATTGTGGACCAATATAGACCCATGCAGATCATAGAGACAGTGCAGATTAGTGAAGTCCAGTAGAGACTAATGTAGACCAGGACAGGCTTCTGCAGATTCTTGGTGGCTGTGACTCTTTCCACAGGCTATATAGACCAGGGCAGCCTGCTTAACCACTCAACCTTCACAAACACCCAATTAGTGCCAGGTACTAGCCAATCCTAAAGGAAATCAACCCTGAATATTCACTGGAAAGACTGATGCTGAAGCTGAAGTTCCAATACTTTGGCCACTTGATGCAAAGAGCTGATTCATTGGAAAAGACCTTGATGCTGCGAAAGATTAAAGGCAATAGGAGAAGGGGGCAAGAGAGGATGAGATGGTTAGATAGCATCACCAACTCAATGGTCATGAATTTGAGAAAACTCTGGGAGATAGTGGAGGACAGGGGAGCCTGGGGTGCTGCAGTCCATGGGGTCACAGAGAGTTGGACACGACTGAGAGACTGAACAGCAACAACCAGGATACAACAGGAAACACAATAGAAGGACAGCCCTGACATGGCAGAGCTTAGTCTGTATTGGAAAAGAGGGAAACTAAACAAGATCCACAGGTCAAATATCTAGTACGACAGGCAGTGACGGGTGCTGACGAGAAGCATAAATCAAAGAGTGGAACCAGCATGTGCTGCAGTGGGGAGGAGGTGTGAGTTCGGGTGGGGTGTCCAGGGAAAGCCTGCTGAGCAAGGGGTATTGAGGAGCCAAGGGAAATGGCCAGTAGAAGTCTGGGCGAAGAGCATGGGGCAGAGGGAATGGCAGATGCAAAATCCCTGAGCAGAGCATTCTGCATGCTCAAGAAAGGGCTCAGACACCAGATACTTAGAGGGAAGGGAGGGAGTGTGGTAAGACTGGAAACAGAGGGTCAGTAGAGGCCAGGCCATGCAGGGCCTCAGAGGCCACAGGAGGTACTGGATTCACTCTGAGTCAGATGAGAAGATGTGCACTCAGAAACAGACTTCCATTTTTACATTCTTTTGTGATGGTGCTGGCTGCTGTGTGGAGAACAGAAGCAGGTGCAGGGAGCAAGTTAAACTGTGATGCAGTTCTCCAGGTGATACAGCGGTCCAGGTGGGAGGGCATGGTGCCAGGGACATAGGAGCAGAGCACCAGGAGAGGTGGCACTCTGGATGTATTTTGAAGGCAGATCTGATGAGATTTGCTCATGGATTGGATGTGGGTAGTGGGAAAGGAGTCAAGGACAAGTTGAAGACCTTTGGCCTGAGAACTGGAAGCATGTGGCTTCCATTTGTGACCTGGGGAAGACTGTGGTTGGAGCAGTCGTGGCAGGGAGGAGGGTGATTGCTTTTAGACATGCTAAACTCAAGATATTAGAAGTCCAAGGAGCAATGTTGAAAGGGCCATCAAATAGAGGAATCTAGAGCTGAAGGAAAAAGTAAGGGCTAGACATGTAAATTTGGGCAAGGCTAGCATATCTGTGGTATTTAGAGCTATAAAATCATGGCTCAGGTGTGGATAGAAAAGAGAACACAACCTGAATCCTGAGTTTGGGGAGCTAGTGTTTGAGGAGAGGGGAAAAGTGGTCCAAGAAGAAGGACAGCAAGAGGGAGAGAGTAACCATTTCTGTCCAGTGTCCTCAATTAGATGGAAACAGAGAGTGCATGGTGGATTTAGAAGTGTGGGCATTTCTTGGGACTTCCCTGGTGGTCCAGTGGATAAGATTCCATTCTTCCACTGTAGGGGGTGCAGGTTTGATTTCTGGTCAGGAAACTAAGATTCCACATGTTCCATGGGATGGCCCCCAAAAAAGTATAAGCATTTTCTAGTGACCTAAGTAACAGCAGTTGTGTACATTGGACCCAGAAGAGAACAGGAGAAGAGAATACAGAGTTGACTCTTACAAGGGTACTTGCTGTAAACTTTGGGCTTCCCTGATAGCTCAGTTGGTAAAGAATCCACCTGCAATGTAGGAGACCGCAGTTCGATTCCTGGGTCAGAAAGATACTCTGGAGAAGGTATAGGCTACCCACTCCACTATTCTTGGGCTTCCATTTTGTCTCAGCTGGTAGACAATCTGCCTGCAATACAGGAGACCTGGGTTTAATCCCTGGGTTGGGAAGATCCCCTGGAGAAGGGAAAGGCTACCCACTCCAGTATTTTGGCCTACAGGGTTCCATGGACTGAATAGTCCGTGGGGTCATAAAGAGTCGGACACGACTGAGCGACTTTCACTTCACTTAGAGTATAAAGTGAAGAAGAGATAAGAGCTGAGGTGGTAGCTGGGAAGGGAGGTGAAGTCAGGAAAGAGATTCAGTTTTAGGAGGTGGGATGAGGTATTTCTGATTCTTTGGTCCTGCTAGTCTTTTACTTTGGGATCCATTTTGAAGACAGTAATGATGATGCCAGATGGATAGATATTGTTGTTTAGTCACTAAGTTGTGTCCAACTCTTTGCGACCCCATGGACTATAGCCCAGCAGGCTCCTCTCTCCATGGGATTTTCCAGGCAAGAATACTGAAGTGGGTGGCCATTTCCTTCTCCAGGTGGTCTCCCCAACCTAGGGATCGAATCCATGTTTCCCGCATTGCAGGCAGATTCTTTACCACCAAGCCACCTGGGAAGCCCCAGTAGATAGACAGACAGACAGATAGATAGAGAGAAAGATGAATTTATAACCTGATTCTTTCCGTCATATTATTCAAAAATACATGGTACATATCTAATGTGTGGTCAGCACTATACTGACACCAGAAATCGAAGGAAAAGCTAAGGGGCCTGGTCTTCAGAGGCACTGGTGGGGAATGTTTCTCACTAGTCTAGCAGATATGTTTCATTTCTAATAATACCACTGAGGTTAGTAAGAAACATCTGTGCTACCAACATGAGATGGAAAGAGTATGTTTTAAGTTGCATTCAACAGTAATCTGCCTTTCCAATGACTCCTCTCAATATTTGTTTGTAGTAAAATTCTGCTATAAAATAAAGGTCACTATTATAAGAATAAGGGTAACCAGTAGATATATACCAATTGGACACACAAAGTGTAACAACTTGGAACAGTTTAGATCTGGTACTGCATAATTAAGTCACACCTCTCCTCATCTAGCTCCTCGATGCTCCAAATGTGAAGGAGGACAATGACAATTTCAGTAATCAATGTTCCACATTTTGTAAACAAACACCTCACTGAGCACTCAGTCAGTGCCTGGTTCTGTGCTAAGTACCATGAATAAAGTGTTGGGCAAAGACTGACACAGACCCTCTCTGAAAGCAAATTATTTCATCTGGAGGAACAGTGAAGGCTCCCTGAGGAAGTGATGTAGGAGTTGAGACCTGAGCAATATGATAGCAGGGAGGAGGCTTCCTGGGAGAGGGAGGAGCAGATGCAAAGGCTCTGCAGCAAGAGAGGCCTGGAGTATAGACGGGACTGAAAAAAGCCAGTGTGGCTGGAGAGCAGGGGGAGGGGGTGGCGGGGGCGGAGGGTAGGGCCCACAGATCCCAAAGGTCAGCAGGGCAAGCCACACAAGGCCTTCTTGGACCCCAAACTTCACAACGTGAAAGACAAGCTCATTGCTTCATATGAATTCTTCATTCCATATTCCATGACTCCATAGTGAGGCACATGGGTATCACAAGAAGATGGGAGAACAGAAGAAAGTGACAACCAGGTGTCTTGAGTGTCACCACTGACACTTAGAACTGCAATAGGAAATGTATTTAATTATTTGTGAGAACTTGTCAAATACACCGGTTGCTCCTTTGAAATATCAAACCTGTGAGGCTAGTGAAAGAACTTGCAATACCTAGAACTAGGCTCAGACGGTAAAGAATCTGCTTGCAATGCAGGAGACTGGGGTTCGATCCCTGGGTTGGGAAGATCCTCTGGAGAGGGGAATGGCAACCCATTCCAGTATTCTTGCATGGAGAATTCCATGCGCAGAGGAGCCTGGTGGGTTACAGTCCATGGGGTCACAAAGAGTGGGACATGACTGAGTGACCAACACACAAAGGCTCCTCGACAAGAGGCTAACTCCAGATAGCTTTTGCTTACCTTAAGTAGAAATTGATTTCTCTCATGCATAAAGAAGCCTAGCCCAGAAGCTATAGCAGCACACATTTCTAGAAAGCAAGGAGAAATGAATAAAGATGGCAAAGGGTGCAAGTTGCTGGATCTTACAGTGAAACAGTTTTAACAGCAGAGAGATATAACCATGTGACCACAAATAGCTGCAAGGGATGCTGGGAAATGTAGTCTTCATTCTGAGCAGCTAGGGGCTGTCTAAACCTTTACTACCACCAGGAGAACAAACTGAGTAATAATAAACATCTGACTTTATATCACACCTTGTAATTTACCAGTGTTTAAAACACCCTACAAAGATAACGTGATTTTAATTCTGGCGGTGATTTAGATGATCTCAACTGATTCACTTCAACATTTTCAAAATGTTTCAGTGGTTATAATCTTCCACAGTGAAATCTAAGTAAGTTCCTATATTTCATCTACTTCTAACCAACATTCTCCAAGTTTAAAAATATTATTGATAAAATATAAAGAATATTGTAAACTAAATGTTCATACTAAATTTGCTAATTTTCATGATCTATATATATCAGTTAAGAATGTTTAACACAATAATTAATATACCACCATACTGTTGGCAGCAATTCACGATAATTCTAAATGGTAGGACTTTTTGAAATGTGTTTATTTCAGCCTTAATTCTGCTCCAAATTTCTACACCAGTAAGACACTTCCCTTTCAGTAGCTCCATCTGCTAATTGAAATTTTGTTTTAAGAAACCATGGTAACATGTGTTTTGCCATAACACAGAGTGGAGGAATTAATTTCAGGTTCTTTGGGCAAAATCAAGCCTTCTGTAAAACACAAAAGCAATCAAATTATTGGGAGAGCTGTTTCTTAAAAACCCCATTCAGATATATTTCATCATTGGTGGACTACCCCAGAAGAGTAACAAGGCAGCCTACCATTATAAATCGTATCTTTTTTAACCTTGGGTAAAAGTGAGTTGAGCTAATCATACTCATAAAAAATTAGCATCAGTCTGTGCAAGAATCTTCTCTTGTTTATTCTATCTTCCCTTTCAGAAGCCAGTACCTGTCCATTTCCTACTTCCTCCCTATCACTGGCACCCACTGGAGGTGCTGTGTATCAGGGTTCCACAAGTTTGTCTCCTTATAGTATTATTTTGTGTGGTGCATATTTTAGGTCACAGAAATGGTTCTGTGCTTTCGTAACCAAGCAGGATCCTACGGGGCCTTCCCAGCACAGCCCCCCTCACCCTATGTCTTCTGCCTGCCTCTAGTCTGTATAAAAACATTAGCCTCCTGGGCCTTCTCTAAGTTCCAAAGAGTAAATTTAATCAGAGGCGTGAGAAAATGAAGAAACAAAGGAAAACAGTCAAACAAGCCAAAATATTAATGGGTTAGCCATTAAACAAAGTTAAGGACCTTTAGTTCCTCCCCAAGAGCTATGGGTAATATTCTGAGCCCTGTGCTTTGAGCTATTTTGCAGATACTGAAACTGCCACTAGGAGGAGAAGTTTACTCAATGCTGCCCACAGATGTATACACCTCAGATCAGCAGGAACCAGAAGACTGATGATGTTGACCCCTGATTACCTCACCACCACCAAATCGGAAGAATGTCCCTGAGTTGATCATACACCTCCACAATCTCCGCCCCACCCAACAACCTGTCTTTAGAAATCTTCCCTTGAAAGTTTTTCAGGCCTTTTAAGCACTAGCTACCTGGACTCCTAGCTTGGTGCCCTGTAATAAATGCCGTGCTTTTCTTCATAAAGTGAAGTCGCTCAGTCGTGTCCAACTCTTTGTGACCCCATGGAAGGTAGCATACCAGGCTCTGCCGTCCATGGGGTTTTCCAGGCAAGAATACTGGAGTGGGCTGCCATTTCCTTCTCCAGGGGATGTTCCCAACCTTAACCCAGGGTCAGTAAATTGACTTTACTGTAAACACAGTCAAGCAGACTCTAATTTGGTTCAGTAACACTTTCTCCCTCTGGTTTTCCCCCTTCAACACCATACATAGTTGAGAGCTAACCATGTATTTCTGAGTTTGCACCTACCCCATTTTAATTATCCATCCTCCCCAAGATCATGTTGGCTCCTCTATTCCCTGACACAGGCTTCACTAAAGAATCTGCCTCCAATGCAGGAGACCTGGTTCGATCCCTGGGTTGGGAAGATCCCCTGGAGAAGGGAATGGCTACCCACTCCAGTATTCTTGCCCAGTGAATCCCACAGACAGAGGAGCTTGGCAGACTACTATCCATGGGTCACAAAGAGTCAGATACAACTGATCAACTAATGCTTTCACTCTGCCACACCCCATCACCAGGAGTACTATGGTGTATAATTGCCTGCCTTCAGGGGGATTCCCAGGGACACACAACCTGAAGTGAGTTTCAGAGACAAAGCCAACCACATCCTTCATTTCAATGAGGGTAGTTGTTTAGTGGCTCAGTCGTGTTCAACTATGGTAATCATTGTAATAGTAACCATCAAGTCCCAGCAGGAAGCAGATGAAAAGTTATCCAACAGGGTACTTGGAAGAGGGCTTAGGAAAGAGATTCTATGAAAATATGAAAAAATATTCTCAAGGGTTAGTGTGGGTACAGCCTGACTATCTGGGCTCTGAGGTTCCAGTAAAGAGTCCTGTGGAGAGGGTCACCTTTACGGAGCATGGCCACCAGCAGAGGGACGAGGCAGCCTTATCCAGCTAATTTGTCTCCCACCCCTCAGAGCTCTCTACTGGGGAACCCACCAGAGGACAGATGGCAGGACGCCCGGATGCAACTGTCTTGTCCCCACACACAGAGAGAATGGGGGCCCCACCCAACAGCCAAAGTAAGGAAGTGGGTCAGCCATGCAGCCATGTTCTAAACTGTAGTAAATACAATCACTACGAGTTCAGTTCACACATACACACAAATGCTATACACACACAAATCAAATGGGCTCCTGGGTGTCCACTGCCACTGAAAACAATTTTTCTAAGTTGTTGGGTTGCCACTGAACATTTATGATTCTGTGGCCAGTAGATGCCACCCTGGCTATCTGATTCTGAAAATCATTTGTAAATGATGTTGCTTGTCACCCAGGTTTGTTGGCGTGTCTGCCACAAATCTGTGTTCGTGGTTTTGAAGCATTTCTTTGTTTTTGTGCATGTATTTAATCTAAGAAACAATTAACCCCGAGGCTCTACTTCAGACTGTTGATGTCAGAATCTCTGGGCCTAAGGTCTAGCATTGGTGTATGTGAATGTGCATTATGTATGTAAGTGTGTGTGTGAGTGTCTATGCATGTGTATGTTCATTTTTAAATCTCAAAGGGAAAATATGTAATTTCTGGAAGGATTCAGTGGCATCAAGTTGCCATCAAAGAGAAGAATGAGGACAATGGAAGGGACACTGAGGCAGCCACAGTACTTGGTGCTCAGTACCCCTGTCTTTCTGGCCCTCCTCCTACACCGAATCAGCCACATATGGGAGAGCCAACTGCTGAGTGAAGACATGAGGAGATGTGGGCTGGCCACTTGTGAATCTGTGGCCCGGAGTCTCAGGCATTGCTCTGCCAGCAAACTGTCTCTGTCCCCTGTGGAGAAGCCTCTGGGGCTCGGCCAGCAGGGAGTGAAGATGGTTTCAATTACAATTCATCAAGGTGTCCAATTAGGAAGGTGGCACAGAGCCAAACCTCGATGTGGATCCTACCTCCAGGAGCACTGGCCACCCGTGGAGGTAACAGACTGGATGCTGAACTGAAATTCATTACTTTAAACACAGTTTTAATGAGTTTTTCTAAAGTGAGATTATTCACTTGATCTTTGTGAACTCACTGCATTCTAGCAAACTCAAATTGCTTCTGAAACAAATATCCTTTTTAAACATCCTCAATCAGGATTTTTCTCTACAAGCTGGACTGGTCCAAGATCACCAGAGTAACTTAGATTAGCATGGTGTTTACAGTTCTCTAAGCATTCTTGCACATGTTATTCTGAGCAGCTCAGAGAAACGATTGTAGAGTGTGTGAGCTGGGCCAGCCTTGGCCAGATGCCTTCACAGATTCACTCTTTTTAATTCTCTTAATGTCACTAGCCACTGTTATCATCTTACAACTAAGGCAAGGGAGAAAAGTGAATTCAGTGCTTTGGCCTGAGGTCCCATCTTCTACCAGGGCAAGACTGGAGTCCATAATGTCCCAGGACAAAGTATGGGCTTTCCCACCCTCTGAGGATGCCCACAACTTGATCCTCAGAACCTGTGACTGCTACCCTACATGGCAAGTATGATTAAGGGCATGGACCTTGACATGAAGAGAATAGCCTGTCTAATTCAGGTGGGCTCCATCTAGCCCCAAGAGTCGTTAAAAGGGAAGAATATTTCCAGCTGAGAAAGAGGGGTGCAAGGATGGAAGATGCGTAGGGAGGTGTGATGTGGGAAGTTTGCTTTGCTGACTTTGAATATGGAGGAAGGAGGTCAGAGCCAAAGAAACTGGGCAGAAACCGGAAGAGGCAAGGAATCGGATTCTCCTGGAGAGCTCCCATCAAGGAAATCACCCTACCAACACCTGATTTTAGTTGAGGGACTCGTGTCAGGACGGACCTGTGTGACCGTGAGATAAAGTTTGTGTTTGTGAAGCCTCTAAGCCTGTTAACCGCAGCCACGAGAAACAAACATACTGCCCAGGGCCAGAATCTGCTACAGGGCTTTAACCATCTTAACCACAGAAACCAGTTGACCTTTATCATTGTTTATTTCCACCAACAGCCACTGAAAAGAGTTCTCATCCCCTGAACCAAGTAACAGAGACCAATGACTGAAAGCCTGTTGAGTGGCAGATGGAGGAGAATGGGTCCTCAAGACCCAGA
Organism: Cervus elaphus; assembly: GCF_910594005.1. Lineage (NCBI taxonomy): Eukaryota > Metazoa > Chordata > Mammalia > Artiodactyla > Cervidae > Cervus > Cervus elaphus. The sequence goes on from NC_057830.1 coordinate 22,596,561, forward strand.
CGATGAAATTCAACACACACCAACCTGAGTGATAACAGCTGACAGTGGCAGTACTGAGTGGTCTCTACCCAGGTACTGACTCAGCACTTGGAATGGTTTAACTCACAGCAACCTTTTGGGATGAGTATGGTTATCACTCCCCCGCTGTACAGATTCAGAAACTGAAGCTCAGAGGTGGTTAAAGAACTTGCTGAGGGTCACTCAGTCAAGCAGGGCTAGAGCAGGGACTGGGTACAGGGGATTAAGCCCCTCCCTTGATCTCCTGAAGGTGGGCGGAAGGTTCCAGTGGATGGCCCTGGGAGCAACCATTGTGAATAAGCTGAGAAGTGAGGGACCCTGAGAGCTACTCTGTGCCCCAGGCTCTTTTATTGTTCTTTTTGCAAACTTCTACACCTGGATAATGGACTTCCCAGGTGGCACAGTGGTAAAGAATCTGCCTGCCAATACAGGAGACAGGGGTCCAATCCCTGGGTGGGGAAGATCCCCTGGAGAAGGGAATGGCTACCCACTCCAGTATTCTTGTCTGGAGAATTCCATGGATAGAGGAGCCTGGCGGGCTAAACAACAGCAACAACAACTATATAAGGGATGAGAGATTGAAACAAAGACCCAGGAGAAACAGTATTAACTGGAGGAGAAAGTGTACTGAATCAGATCAGAGATTATACTAGATCAGTTTCATAGAATCACGAGTGATGGGATCAAACTAATATCCAACATGTGAAAGTTGACAGTGGGCCCCAGCTAAGAAACCCACCAAGACTATGGACTGACCGAGTCAAGAATGATGTCAACTAGAGCAGAAAGTTAAGAATAAAATAAGCCAGAGAGAAACCCACCAAGACTATGGACTGACCGAGTCAAGAATGATGTCAACTAGAGCAGAAAGTTAAGAATAAAATAAGCCAGATTAGGCCTCAGAAGGGGGAAGATGTGTTTATAAAAGCCAAGGGACTAGCTACTCTGAAACAACTGTACTGATTGTGAGGTCAGGGTTGGGGGCGGGCGTGGGAGAATGATAGACGAAAGGTGGCCTGGACACAAGGGGAGATAGGGAGAGAGAAAAACTGTGATATTAAAATTCAGCCACATGAAATAGGGAAGCCCAAGCAGCAATGCGGAGGCCCACATGGAGAGGAACCCAAGCACCAGACAAGCTCCAGCTGAGCTACCAGCCAACAGCCGGCCACATCTCTCACTCCCCCAGTGCTAACCTAGTGAATGCACCCAGCCCCTCAGCCCCAGCTGACATTGCCTGGAGCAAAGATGGCCAAGTCCTGCCCAACTCTTATTTGGAAACAAAATAATTGCTTGGTGTTTTTAAAGATAAAACTGAAACACTCCCTGGAACTTTAAGAGATTAATTCTAATGTACATTTCACAGAAGAGGAAACTAAGATTTGGAAAAATTAAATAACTCGCCTAAGATCACATATAGTAGTGTAACCAAAGTTCTACCCAGGTCTTAATGCAAAGCCCTCATGTTGAATATATGATTCTCCACCATCTGACAAGTACCCATCCCTCCAAAACACACCATGCTCATAAGAGCACCACTTCTCCAGAGAGAGCAGTGTTCCCAGAGATTGCCTACTGGGCCATTCCGGAGATCCTCCAAGGATGCCTCAGACATATGTGTGCATGATTCATGGGGCAGATACAAGTGCCCCAAACATACCACCCACTTCCAAGTCTCCAGCCCTCTCTGCTCAAGGGATCCTCTCCAGCATGAACGATCTCTTGCTCTTCTTTGCCCTTCACAGCCCCACGAATCACCCAGAGTCCTACTGAAATGCTCTCATCTTCATGGCTTTTCTCCAACCAAAATTAATTTCTCTCAAAATTAATGGTTCTGCATACCCAATCATTTTTCCTGTACTTTCATTAAAACCTATTTTATTCTGCCCTGTAAAAGTTGTCTTCCTCACTTAGAAATGGTGTTTATGTAACTTTTGCTAATTAAAATATAATCTGGGACTTCCCTAGTGGTCTGGTGGTAAAGAATCCTCCTGCCAATGCAGGAGACACGGGTTCCATCCCTGCTCCAGGAAGATTCCATGTGCCACAGAGCAACTAAACCCATGTGCCACAACTACCGAAACCCACACACCCTAGATCTTGTGCTCTGCAACAGCAGAAGCCACCGCAATGAGAAGCCAGCATGATGCAACTAGGGAGTAGCCCCCACTCAGAGCAACTAGAGAAAGCCTACGAGCAGCAACAAAGCCCCAGAGCAGCCAAAAACAACAGTAAATAAAATTTGAAAATATGTACATAATCTGGATTAATTTACCTGACAAGTCCTCTTTTTGAAAGAAATTCATAATTAGAATATGACAGTTTCTACTAAATATTCTTGGCATGCTTGTGAGTGGCATATTGTTAGGTATAGGTAGGTATTTGCATGCTGCAGTGAGTATCTATGGGGTTGCCTTTCCAACCCCCACTCCTTAAATCTTCCCTTTTCTTCCATTCCCATGATTATTAGGATAAAATCTCCCTGGGCACACGGACATTGTTTCATTCACTGCTGTATCTCTGTGCCTAGAACACCTGGAAAGTGCTTCAGAAATATATGTTGAATTAATGATTTTAGATGTGAGTCTCTAGGAGTCAAGTAACTAAACCCTCTGGCTACTAGTCAATATGTGGTCCATTAAGGTATCGTTATTTGGAACTGGAATAAAAAAAAAAATGGTAGTCTTTGATTGACTAAATCCATAATATATACCCTCAGGAGCCCTCTTTTCTGTCATGTGGACCTAAGATGCAGAGGAATCTTGTCTTCAATGCAGACAAAAGTCACAGGAAAAGGACAGTCTTCTCAGCAAAAAGTATTGGGAAAACCTAATACCAACATGGTCCAACATGGACTTCTACTTTAGCCCAGGTTGGGGAGGGGGAAATTTCCCTGTCTATCCTTCTTGAGTTCTTGTGGCTGGACATGAGACAAATTTACCAGAGGAAAAGAAACAAATTTAACTTATGCACAAAGAGGTTTTATAGAAATAGGACCTGATAAGCTGCCAAAGCAAGCAACTTTATACTTTCTAGACAAAGAAACATAAATTTGCGAGGAATTAATAGGGCGAAGAAATTTAGGCATTGGGGGCTTAATTAGTGAAGAATCTAAACAGATTTGTCCTGGACTAGTAAATTGAAGAAATAGCAAAGTTTGTTTATACAGGCTTCTTATACAGGCTTGTTTATACAGGCTTCTTCTTAGCCAATTCTCTATTGGTAATGATAACGGTGTCCTTTTACCTTTAGATGCAAGTATGCACCTTTCCCGGACAGCAAGGAGAATCAGTGTCCCTCTTACGCCTGCCATTTGTTTAATAACTTTAACTCAAAACAGTCAATATGCATTGAGATATATTTTGGGGTGATCTGCCCTGGGCACCAACAAAAATTAACTCAAAATGTCTCAAACACTCAAATCTAAGTGTTAATACCATACAAGTCTTAGAAGAAAAAATAGTCTAAAAGCTTCCTGACATTGGATATGACAGTATTTCTTGTATACAGCACCAAAAGCACAGGCAGTAAAAGAAAAATATGTAAACCAGACTTGATCAAAATTAAAATTTTTTGTGCATCAAAGGACACAATAACAGAGTAAAAAGGCAATGACAGAATGAGAGAAAATGTTTGCAAATGATATATCTGATAAGGGATTAATATCCAGAATATATACAGAAACCCCACAACAATAAAACTAACAATTCAATTGAAAAATGGGCAAAGGACTTGAACAGACATCTTCAAAGAAGGTGTACAATAAGCACGTGAAAAAATGCTCAATATCAGTAACCACTATGGGAATGCAAATCAAAACCACAGTAAGACACCACTTCACTACCATTAGGATGGCTACTTGATGGATTGAAAATAGCAGTGTTGGCAAGAATGTGGAAAAATTATAATCCTTGTGCACTGATAGTGGGAAAGTAGACTGATGCAGCTTCTGTGGAAAACTGTAGGGTGATTCTCCATAAAACTAAATATAATCCAGAAATTCCACTTCTGGGTGTATACCCAAAAGAATTGAAAGCAGAGACTCAGACAGACATCTGTATGCCCATGTTCATTGCAACATTATTCACAATAGCCCAAAGGTAGAAGCAACCCATGTGTTCATCAGTGGAAGAACTAGGTGAACAAAATATCATATATCTGAAATGGAGCAGGACACTATGGTCCTTGAACCCTCATGTCCTCAGCCGGCCTTTTGTCTGTGGAAAACTTTAGTCAAAGAATAAGTTTAATCAGAAAAATGAGAACATGTGAAAACAAAGGAAAACAGTCAAAGAAGACTACATAATAAGAGCGTAGTCTTTAAGCACAGTCAAGGACACTGAGTTCTTTCTCAAGGGCCATAGATAATATTCTGAGCCATATCCTGCGAGCTGTCTTATAGATACTAAAACACCAGGTGAAGAAGTTAAGTACATGATGACCAGACAGTACCCATGACAAAAGATGCCACAGTTCTGAGAACTGGCCTCAAAGAAATGGACAAAACGGATCCTGGAACTAAAGATTAACTGTACCTAAAACAACCAAGATAATGCTGGTCAGACCATCAATGGCCAATTTTAAGATGACTGTTAGAGATAACTGTGCTATTTCTGCATGGAACCCCCTCCTTCTGTTTATAAAAGCTCTTGCTCCACTGGTTGCCAGTGCAGGGAGTCAGCCTTTGGACAGATGTCTGCCCTCCCCTCCCCTGTGGCTGGTGCTGACATCGGAAACAAAGCAAACTTTCCCTTCCACCAACCTGGCCTGTTTATTGGCTTTTGGGTGGCAAGCAGCCAAACCCCAAAATCTCACCTTTTGGTAACAGATTCATCCAATAGGATTTTATTCAGACTGAAAGAGGAAGAAAATTTTGACACATGCTATAACACGAAGGAAATTTGAGGACATTATGCCAAGTGAAATAAGTCAATCACAGAAGGGTAAATATTGTATGATTCCACTTATTCATAGAGGCTGAAAAAAGAATAGTGATTACCAGCGGCTGGTCAAGAGGCAAATAGGGAACTTGATGGGTATAGAGTTTCTCTTTGGAATGATGAAAAAGTTCTGAGATGAGTGGTGGTGGGCGTGGCACAGCAATGTGAATGCACTCAAGGCCACAAAACAGCGCAATCAAAATGGTTAAAATGGCATATTTCATGGCATGTACATTTAGCCACAACAACAGAGAATCACAGGAAATGACAAAGAGAAGGCAAAGTTCTGAGGCATTCAAATCCTTCATTCCAACGGCATCTTGACCCATGGGTTCCATGAAAGACCCATTTCTCTGGCTGGCTCCTGTTGCTTGCAACCAAAATAATTTGGTTATTATTTGTAATCAAGATCCCTCCCCCCAAGATCATAAGAATCTAGAAGGTGATCCTAACTCATCACTGATACGAGTTGGCTACTGATATAAAGATATAATAAGAGGAAATTGTCACTTGTAAGCTGTCTTTGTTGGTCACCTTGGTCTGCCCCGCTGCAGCTATAACAGTGCTTCTGTGCATGGTGAGCTGGTTGAATCAAGGGTGTGAAATAAGAGATAATAAACTACCCAAACTAATCTAGGATAGAGAGGGGGAAAACAGCCTCCTCTGAAACCTAGTTACTGTAAAGTTGCAGTAAGTGAGAAACTGAGCCAAAGAAAACATATTAACACATCCGCAAATTGGCACTACCTGGACCCTGCTCGGTAACCATGGTAACCACTGATACGTGTGTAAAAATAAAACAAAAAGGTATTAACTTTTAATGCCTGTATAACTAGTTTAATCAGTCTTTGCCTAAGCTCCAGACACTTTTATAAAAGAAAAGGAAGGACTGAATAATAGAATTTTAATGAAGACATTATGAATTATAACAAAAATTGGAAGCCATTGGATAATTAAAACTAAAAGTTTTTTACCTTGAAACTAACCAATAGTGTAGACTCTGAAGTTTACAAAAATAATTTTTTAAGGAACTGACTCATATAGAACATCATTGAGCATGAGGACACTATAAATGAGAACACAAAATAGAAGTTACACACTAAATTAATGTTTCATCCTTGAAATGGTTCAAGTCTAACTTATATTACAGAGTCTGAAGCAATAAAAAAAAAAAAGAGCCTTTTTTTAAGTGCCTTATTGCCCAATGCCCTTCATCTCAAAAAGCAATTGCTTCAAGATGCCTCAGGAAACTCTGAGTACTAGTAATATTCTAGTTACTCAACTGATGTTAGGAGCATGAGTGTTGATTTTATCGTTCTTTTAATTTTACACTTACAGTAAAAGTTGTCTTTTGCATTAAGATTTACTTCATAATGAAATCTTTTAATATTCATTTATTTGGCTGTCTCAGATCTTAGTTGCAGCACTAGTGATCTTTGTTGCATTATGCAGGATCTTTCACTGAGGTGCTCAGACTATTTGTGGTGCACAGACTTAGTTACTTTGAGGCAAGTGGGATTTTAGTTCCCCAACCAGGAATCGAACCCACATCCACTGTATTGCAATGTGGATTCTTAACCACTGAACCCCCACAATGATATTTTATACATAAAAAAAGAATAGGTAGAGGAAGAAAACCCTTCCCCCACCTCAAAGCATAAGGTCTCAGGCTAGTCTAGAGGAGAGAATACAAGTTGCAGCTGAGAGGAAAAAAAATTCCATGAGACCCAGTGATTCTCAGTTTCACCACTGGGTCTTGTTAGAACACTTGTTAATGGGCCCACTCCCAGCAAGTCTGGGTCAGCCTGAAAATCTGCATTCCTAATAGGGTCCTAGGCAGCTGCTACTGCTCAGGGCCTCACCCTGGGAACCTGTGCCCTGAACCATTGAAGTCAGCCTCCCTACCCTCTGTATTTGTTTGACTGTTTTATGAGGTCACACTGTGAGGTCCCCACCAAACGCTGACTTCCACTTTCAAAAGCAGTATGCTGTTTTTGTGAACCATGAAAATAACTTTTTTCATTTTGCTCCAATATTCTTCCCTTCATTTTCAGTTTAAGTTTCAAATGCACCCAATTTACAGGGTCAAAATCATTTGAAAATCAAAGAACTAAAAGATTTTCGTTTTCACCCAGCATACTGAAGGCATTGTATTTATTTGGCAATAACAAATATATATAGTACATCAAAATTAAAGATATTTCATTCTTAAATTTCTTCTGTGGCCTCAGTCACCTATTGAACCACCAAAACAAAGTCTGAAATAAGCCTAATTAGGACAAGTTAAAACACTATTGTATTTCATTAGAGGTCCATATTAAGTGCCCACCATCAAGGTTTATAGTAGTGCTTACTCCCAGGAAGTGAAACAGGAGGGAAGTGGTCAGGAAACAACCTTTAAAAGAATGAAGTAGCACTTGAAGATACAGCATAAACTGGCTAGAACTAACTAGGTCCAAAATGGTGAACAATTCTACTTCTAGTAAACCTTGAGCCTCATTATATGCTCATTATAATACATTCAGTTCAGTTCAGTTCAATTCAGTCGCTCAGTCATGTCTGACTCTTTGCGACCCCATTGACTGCAGCACGCCAGGCTTCTCTGTCTGTCACCAACTCGAGTTTATTCAAACTCATGTCCATTGAGTCAGTGATGCCATCCAACCAGCTCATCCTCTGTTATCCCCTTCTCCTCCTGCCCTCAATCTTTCCCAGCATCAAGGTCTTTCCAAATGAGTCAGCTCTTCACATCAGGTGGCCAAAGTATTGGCGTTTCAGCTTCAGCATCAGTCCTTCCAATGAATATTCAGGACTGATTTCATTTAGGATGGACTGGTTGGATCTCCTTACAGTCCAAGGGACTCTCAAGAATCTTCTCCAACTCCACAGTTCAAAAGCATCAATTATTTGGCGCTCAGCTTTCTTTATAGTCCAACTCTCACATCCATACATGACTACTGGAAAAACCATAGCTTTGACTAGATGGACCTTTGTTGGCAAAGTAATGTCTCTGCCTTTTAATATGCAGTCTAGGTTGGTCATAACTTTCCTTCCAAGGAGCAAGTGTCTTTTAATTTCATGGCTGCAGTCACATTTTGCAGTGATTTTGGAGCCCAAGAAAATAAAGTCTGTTACTATTTCTACTGTTTCCCCATCTATTTGCCATGAAGTGATGGGATCGGATGCTATGATCTTAGTTTTCTGAATATTGAGTTTTAAACCAACATTTTCACTCTCCTCTTTCACTTTCATCAAGAGACTCTTTAGTTCTTTAGTTCTTTTTCACTTTCTGCCATAAGGGTGGTGTCATCTGCACATCTGAGGTTATTGATATTTCTCCCGGCAATCTTGATTCCAACTTGTACTTCATGCAGCCCAGCGTTTCTCATGATTTACTCTGCATATAAGTTGAATAAGCAGGGTGACAATATACAGCCTTGACATACTCCTTTCCTGATTTGGAACCAGTCTGTTGTTCCATGTCCAGTTCTAACTGTTGCTTGCTGACCGGCATACAGATTTCTCAAGGAGGCAGGTCAGGTGGTCTGGTATTCCCAACTCTTGAAGAATTTTCCACAGTTTGTGGTGATTCAGACAGTCAAAGGCTTTGGCATGGTCAATAAAGCAGAAGTAGATGTTTCTCTGGAATTCTCTTGCTTTTTCAATGATCCAATGGATGTTGACAATTTGATTTCTGGTTCCTCTGCCTGTTCTAAAACCAGCTTGAATATCTGGACGTTCTTGGTTCACGTACTGTTGAAGCCTGGCTTGGAGAATTTTGACTATTACTTTATTGGCATATGAGATGAGTGCAATTGTGTGGCAGTTTCAGCATTCTTTAGCATTACCTTTCTTTGGGATTGGAATGAAAACTGACCTTTCCCAGTCTTGTGACCACTGCTGAGTTTTTCAAATTTGCTGGCATAATGAGCGCAGCACTTTCACAGCATCATCTTTTAGGATTTGAAATAGCTCAACTGGAATTCTATCACCTCCACTAGCTTTGTTCATAGTGATGCTTCCTAAGGCCCACTTGACTTTGCATTCTAGGATGTCTGGCTCTAGTTGGTGATCACACCATTGTGATTATTTGGGTCATGAAGATCTTTTTTGTATTGTTCTTCTGTGTATTGTTGCCACCTCTTCTTAATATCTTCTGCTTCTGTCAGGTCCATACCATTTCTGTCCTTTATTGTGCCCATCTTTGCATGAAATGTTCCCTTGGTATCTCTAATTTTCTTGAAGAGATCTCTAGACTTTCCCATTCTATTGTTTTCCTCTATTTCTTTGCACTGATCATTGAGAAAGGCTTTCTTATCTGTCCTTGCTATTCTTTGGAACTCTGCATTCAAATGGGTATATCTTTCCTTTTCTCGTTTGCCTTTAACATCTCTTCTTTTCTCAACTATTTGTAAGGCCTCCTCAGACAGCCATTTTGCCTTTTTGCCTCTCTTTTTCTTGGGGATAGTCTTGATCACTGCCTCCTGTACAATGTCACAAACCTCTGTCCATAGTTCTTCAGGCACTCTATCAGATCTAATGCCTTGAATCTGTTTCTCACTTCCACTGTTTAATCGCAAGGGATTTGATTTAGGTCATACCTGAATGGTCTAGTGGTTTTCCCTACTTTCTTTAATTTAAGTCTGAATTTGGCAATAAGAAGTTCATGATCTGATTCACAGCCAGCTCCTGGTCTTGTGTTTGCTGACTGTATAGAGCTTGTCCATCTTTGGCTGCAAAGAATATAATCAATCTGATTTTGGTATTGACCATCTGGTGATGTCCACATGTAGAGTCTTCTCTTGTGTTGTTGGAAGAGGGTGTTTGCTATGACCAGTGCGTTCTCTTGGCAAAACTCTATTAGCCTTTTCCCTGCTTCATTCTGTACTCCAAGGCCAAATTTGCCTGTTACTCCAGGTATTTCTTGACTTCCTACTTGGCTTCCTACATTCCAGTCCCCTATAATGAAAAGGACATCTTTTTTGGGTGTTAGTTTTAGAAGGTCTTGTAGGTCTTCATAGAACCATTCAACTTCACCTTTTTCAGCGTTACTGGTCGGAACATAGACTTGGATTATTGTAATAATACATAAGCATCTGTTAAATGACACACCTCCCAGTGCCATGAAGCTCCAAGGTTGACCATAAAAGGCCAAAAAGTGGGCAGTTGCCCAATGCCTGGGAAATTTCTGCCCTTTCCCCAAAATAATTGGAATAATCCTCCCTCTCAGCCTATGAAATTATCCAGCCTATAAAAACTAACCACGCCATATTTTGGAGCCTCTTACCTTCTCAGATGGCCTACACTGTCCCTGTGGAGAGTGTTTTTCTCTAAATAATCCACTTATTACCTATCACTTTGTCTCTCACTGGAATCTTTCTGCCATTAGACATGAAGAACCTGAGCTTCATTAAGTCCTGAGATGATGTTGCTGCTGCTGCTAAGTCACTTCAGTCATGTCCAACTCTGTGCGACCCCATAGACAGCAGGCTACCAGGCTCCGCCATCCCTGGGATTCTCCAGGCAAGAACACTGGAGTGGGCTGCCATTTCCTTCCCCAATGCATGAAAGGGAAAAGTGAAAGTGAAGTCGCTCAGTCATGCCGGACTCTTCGCGACCCCGTGGACTGCAGCCTACCAGGCTCCTCTGCCCATGGGATTTTCCAGGCAAGAGTACTGGAGTGCGTTGCCACTGCCTTCTCCGGAGATGAGGTGTGTAATCTCAATTAACAGACAGTGAGTTCTGGCTGGGTTCAAGTCCCGGCCTGTGGATTCAAGCTCCGTCTGAGTTACGCAGCTTCAGCAGGACATGTCATATTTCTTAGTAAGTATCTTTTGGGGGGGGGGAGTTGTTTGTTTGCCACACTACACAGCTTGTGGGATCTTAGTCCCCCAACACACATTGAACCCAGACAGTGAATGTGCAGAGTCCTAACCATTGGACTGGCAGGGAATTCTCAGTATCTTTAATACTGGATTCAATAAAGATACTCTCCTTTTTTCTACCTTCCATGCTATCTGTTAGCTTTTTTGTTTTTCCTGTTTTATTTGCTTCTTCAAAAGTTACTGATGAGAAAAACCCACATTTAAAGATAACACCTTTCTAGCTCCCCTGTCCTGAGACGGGCCAGTCTTCGCCCTGAGCCCCAGCCCACTGCCTGCACCCTACAAGCAACCACGTGCTGCAAGTGACCCCGTGTCAGCTTTTAGGGATCCGGTGAGCCTGCTGCCAAACAGTTGGAGCTTGAAACCTGGCAATGGGGGAGGATTTACACTGAGAAAATAGCGGCAAATGCTGCTAGCCCCTGGAGTCGGTTGTTAACAGTTATTAACACTTACAGTACCATCGCCTACAAACCTACAGCAAAAAAAGAAAGGAAGGAGGGAAGGAAGAAGGGAGGGGCAGAAAGAAGAAAGGAAGGAAGGGAAGAAAGAAGAGAGCTTAGGAGGGAGGGAGGGAGAGAGAGGGACGAAGGTAAAAAGAAAGAAGGGGAAAAAAGGAAGGAAAGGGAATGAAGGAAAGAGGAAGGGAAAAAAGGAAGGAAGGAAAAAAGAAGAAAAAAAGGGAGGGAGAGAGAGGGAAGAAGAAAAAAGAAGGAAGAAGAGTATCTCTGAAGCCAAGGTTTATAAACATGAGGAGCAGCAAGCCCTCTTGTGGTTGTTGCCAGAATTGCAGAGGATGAGGGGCCATGGCAGCATGGTCGATTTCATCCGGAACACATTTTACATTAGGCTTCAGAAGGAGAGTGCTGATCGTTTAGTTCAATGTCATCTGTCTCTGAGCAGACTTCCTCAAACCACCCGAGGACGTCACTTAAATATTCCTTTCTCAAGAGCTGGAAATACCTTCTTATGAAGAGTCAGCTTTCCTCTGTGTTAGTATAGAAGGACTACATTACTTCTTTTTTTAAGAATATGAATTCTCTGTTGTTTACTGTTGGCATGTAGCAGCAAAGCAGTATGCCCTGAAATTGTCTCTGACCTTAGCTATCCAGTGAATCCACGTGAGGAAAGCAAACCCCACCAGGCCACCCCCTAAGCAATCAGTTCAGTTCAGTCTCCAGTAGTGTCCGACTCTTTGTGACCCCATCAACTGCAGCAAGCCAGGCTTCCCGACTGGTGAGTCCATTACCGACTCCCAGAGCTCGCTTAAACTCATGTCCACCAAGTCAGTGATGCCATCTAACCATCTCATCCTCTGTCATCCCTTCTTCTCCTGCCTTCAATCTTTCACAGCATCAGGGTCTTTTCTAATAAGTCAGTTCTTCACATCAGGGGGCCAAAGTATTGGAGCATCAGTCCTTCCAATGAATATTCAAGGTTGATTTCCTTTAAGATTGGTTTGATCTCTTTGCAGTCCTAGGGACTCTTAAGAGTCTTCTCCAATTCCCCAATGGTTTCCTGCTGTATCTAAAATAAAGCCCTAATTCCTCACCAAGCCCTGCAACTCTGGGTCCCATAATGCCGGGCCTGCCGGCTAGATGAACAGGTCAAGGACGCAATCACCAGTGCACCTGAGAAATAAAAGACTAAGAAAGATGGGGTTGAGAGGGACGGAGTCAGCTTGTGACTTATTCCGACGACTTTATTGAGGGGTAACATACATATATATACTAACAGGATTCACCAAATTTTAGATCAAAGACTTGCATACGTGCAGAACTGCAGACACTAGTTTTAGCTCAGGAGTTTTATCTTAACTCCAGCAGAGCATGGCACCAGCGTCTTACAATCAGGTAAAGACTACCTAGACATAAGCCATTCACAGGAGCCCGATAATCTTATCAGAGTCAGGAAAATGGGCAAATGGTGGCTGCAGCGATTTCCTTGAGGGAGGTGAGGAAGGCCAATTTGCACTTTAACAAATCAGGGGTGGCGGGACAGAGAGGGACCTTTTGATCTCTCTCAGGGCCAAGAAGGGGCCTGAGCAGTCAGGCCGGCTCCCCGCACCATAAATTCTGCTGGTGCTCATCTCCTACCCTCCCTGCCCACCCCTCCCCTACCCTGCACTCTCCTATTCACTAGGCAGGTGTCTATTCCAAGGCCACTTCTCAGTGGGGTGAGGACCTGCTTTTTTCTGGGGATCTGCTGTAAGCAGTGCCCACCCACCATCTGTCCCTCAGTCACATCACCAGGTTAGTTATCCTCTATCTGTCTCTATCTGGAATCACCCTGATTGTTTCTGCGTTTAACTGTCTGACCACCCAGCAGAATGGAAGCTGGAAGCTCCGTGTGAATAATGCCTTTGTCTGTCTCACTAGCAATGTTTCCCATATGAAAGGCCCTGGCATTGAGGAGGCAACAGATGTTCACAGACAAAGGAACTGGAAACCCTGCAGGCACCCAGCCTCCCACCTGGGTGGGTGTAGAGTAACCAGCTTTCCCAGCTTGCTTGTAGCTGTCCCTGTTTTCACTTGGAAAGCCCTTATCCTGGGCAACGTCTCAGCCACAGTCATCCTCTAGCTGGGTTATATATTTATCTAGAATTACCTTCTGGAGTGATTGTGAAAAGTAACTTAAAAGACACTTATATATATTTTTTATATAAAAGCTTCCTCGGAAAACAGAATTTAACTTGCAGATTATCCTTTAATACTCTGTGAAAAGAAAAGTTATTCAAATTAATACAATTAACCTATCTTAGTATATTCATTTGTATTTGCCTTAGCACTTAAAATATAAATGCACCATACTGTTTTTTAAAAAGGATCATATTGCATTTCCCAGGTAGTGTTTTTAATTTTAAATGTCACTGCAGAAATAATGTGTTACAAACACTGCACGCATGACTCACGGCTGGTAGGATTTGAAATTTCCCACTTGAAGTCACTTACATTCTTAAAATAAGTTTATTCCTATGTTTCTTTTACATTCTATCTTCCTGATAAGAACCCAAAATATTGCATTCTTTCCCATTTAATTTTCCAAAGAAATATGCTTTGGCGTTTCTATTTCTCCTTGAAACTGAAAGGAAGAAGTGATGGTCTTCAGAGACAGAAGTGATTACACGGAAGACACTGGCTAAGCTATCAAAGTTATCTAAGTTGGGAAAGGATTTGTTGGCCTTCTGCTTATGTTTATCAGAATGATGCACTGAAGGCGCCAAACTTTTCAAATGGTAAATTTAAAATCTCTAGTGAATTAAAATGCAACCATGTGCAATCTGAGACTGCTCAAAGTGTGCAGAAGAGCTGTGATCTCTACCACGTTGCTGAAAATGTGTTAGAGGCCAGAAAAAATATATCTGACTGTTGTTTGTATCAACCAGTAGATGAGGAGACATCTACTGGTGAGCAGGTGAAGAGAGATCAGAGACCAAGGGCCACTGAGGACATCGGGGATAAACATCACCCTCCCTGCTCTTTCCAGTCCTCACCCTCACCCTTGTCAGTCTGTCCACCTGCCCTCTGAAAGCAGGAAGAGCCAACAGGTGGGGAGGGAGCGCAGAGGCAGTTTGTGATCTGCTCCAGTCTACATCGACCTTTAATCTTGCAGAAGGAACTGTCTCTCCCATGTCCCTCCCCTACTGCTGGTCATATTCCAAGGCCAACAAGAGACTTCCTAAGAGACAGTCTTAAGTGACTTACTAGACAAATCTGTGAAGTTACCGCCTTAGTCTACACCCATGGAGTTTCTTACGTGCAATCCAGTGAGCACCCACACCCTGAAATCACAGAGGAGCTTTTTAAGAACACAGGTTCCTGGGCTCCACTGAATCAGAATCCCTGGGAGGGTCCCCGGGAACCTGTATTTGTAACATGATGGTTCTGGTACACACTAAGGTTGAGCCTCAGTGATCCTTGATCTTTAGAGCAGAGCTAAGTTTCATAAATCCCTCTCCCCAAAGACATCTGCCATCCCAGCCCTGCCCATGGACAGCTCCCTTCCGACCGCCTTCTCTGTGGGATATACCCCTGGGTCCTGAGGATCTGAAATGAAATGCACACAAAAGTGCTTCTCTGGCCTCATCTCCTGAAAAGAAGAGCCTGTTTCCTGAGTCAATGTCACATATAAAATAGCACACATGTCAGTCTTCTCTATAGGACTTGGGCTTCACTCAGACTTGAAGAGGTCAACTCAGTGTTTGCCTGTCCTTGAGCCTGGTTTCTCTGGCAGACAGACCATGAGCCACTTGACAGGAGGGACTGTCTCTGTCTCTTGCACAAAACCCAGACCCACAAGCCAAACTCAAAGCTGCCTGGGATGGTGCCGCTCTCACACTCCTGCTGACATTCTTTAGTTTGGTAGGACCCTGATAAGTATTTTTGAAAGTAAAGCTTCATTGGACACTGAGAAAAAGTAAATATTAAAGCATAACTAAGTTTAGCAATAACTAATTTATTATATGTAACTATGGCACAGAATGATGTCAGATACATTAACATATTATATAGCAGCAGACTTTAAAACACACACAAAAAAATGGATTTAGATAGAAGCACTGCCTAAGTGCAAATAGGGCTTCTCTGATAGCTCAGCTGGTAAAAAAAATCTGCCTGCAATGCAGGAGACCCTGGTTCAATTCCTGAGTAAGGAAGATCCGCTGGAGAAGGGATACGCTACCCACTCCAGTATTCTTGGGCTTTCCTTGTGGCTCAACTGGTAAAGAATCCACCTACAATGCAGGAGACCTGGGTTGGATCCCTGGGTTGGGAAGATGCCCTGTTGAAGAGAAAGGCTACCCACTCCAGTATTCTGGCCTGGAGAATTCCATAGATTGTATAGTCCAAGGGGTCGCAGAGTTGGACATGACTGAGTGACTTTCACTTTCAAGTGCAAATAAGTTTTAAAATGTGTGCAATTTAAACTACTATATGGTGATTACAAATAGGAATTAGATTGTTGTCTTTATAAATGTTCCTAATTACTTTTCTGGTTACCAGAATCAAATTTTGGACCAGCTTATTTTGGACTATCTCTAAATGCTTCCTGGTGGCTCAGCAGTAAAGAATCTGTCTGCAACGCAGGGGCCGCAGGAGACACAGATTCAATCCCTGGGTCAGGAAGCTCCCCTGGAGGAGGGCATGGCAGCCCACTCCAGTATTCTTGCCTGGAGAATCCCTGTGAACAGAAGAGCCTGGTGGGCCATGGTCCACAGCGTCTCAAAGAGTTGGACATGACTGAAGTGACTTCGCACACATGCACGAAATGCCACAGCTGCTGTCAGAAAAGCACCAAGAACTGTAACAATAAAAACAGTGAACAGGGATTTCTCTGGTGGCTCGGTGGTTAAGACTCTGTGCTTCCATCCCTGTAGGGGCCACGGGTTCCATCCATGGTCAGGGAACTGAAATCCCACATGCTTCAAGGCATGGCCAAAAAAATTAATTAATTAAACAGTAAAACAATGAACACTGTCTAGGATAAAAGAAGGCCCTCAGCTGACATCAAGGGCTGCCCACCCGCCTCCATGACACTTAGATGATGGATTTCCCATTGATACTACCTGGGAAAGGGCACTGATCTTCAAAGTTGGCTCCAAAGAGATGACCATCCTCCCCACAGGGCACCTCTCCCACCTGGCTGCTCATTACAAAGCCCAAACCAGCTCTCTCCAGTTTGAGAGCAGCCCCAGCAACTCTCCACACTCCCAGAAGGTTCTAGACTGGCAAATCCCAACTAAGCAGCAAGCTGGTAGAAACTCAGAGTAAAAGGCATCATCTGGACTGTGAAAATAAATAGTATGAAATTCTTGTACTTAATTCATCAGAGTCCCTCACAGCCTTCCTCAGGGCACACTGACTATTCTCACTTAAATTTGTGTAGCCATTTCTGATCACAAATAGTGTTAGAAGGAAACGTATAGATGGGGACCAAGGAAACTGCTTAAATAATAAAAATAAATTCGTCAGTGATCAGGCAAAGAAAAAAACAGGAGATATTCAGTACCTACTACAAACCAAGCATGGTGTTGGCCCTGGAGATACAACTGAGCCGATGAAGTCGTCACAGGATAGAACCTCACACATGTTCTCCGCCTGCGTTTTGTCTGTAGAAAAACTTAAGTCAAGGAATGAATTTAATCACAGAAGTGAGAAAAGGCAGAAAGAAAGGAAAACTGTCAAGCATGACAAAATAATAATACTCTAGGCATTAAACAAAGTCAAGGACTTTTAGTTCTGCCTTGAGGACTGTGGGTAATATTCTGAGACGTTCTGTGAACAGTTTTGCAGATACAGACACTCCCACCAGGTGGGAGGAGTTAACTGTGTGCTGCCCACAAGCACGAAGGCTCCAGACCAGTTAGAACCAGAAGGTTGGAGTTGCTGGCTCCCAATTACCTCAGTTCAGTTCAGTCCAGTTGCTCAGTCATGTCCAGCTCTTTGCGACCCCATTAGCTTTAGCACACCAGTCTTTCCTGTCCATCACCAACTCCCAGAGCTTACTCAAACTCACATCCACCACGTCGGTGATGCCATCCAACCATCTCACCCTCTGTCGTCCCCTTCTCCTTCCACCTTCAATCTTTCCCAGCATCAGGGGCTTTCCCAATGAGTCAGTTCTTCACATCAGGTGGCCAAAGTTTTGGAGCTTCAGCTTCAACATCAGTCCTTCCAATGAACATTCAGAACTGATTTCCTTTAGGATGGACTGTTTGGATCTCCTTGCAGTCCAAGGGACTCTCAAGAGTCTTCTCCAACACCACAGGTCAAAAGCATCGATTCTTCAGCCTCACCTTTCTTTATAGTCCAACTCTCACATCCATACATGACCACTGGAAAAACCATAGTCTTGACTAGACGGACCTTTGTTGGCAAAATAATGTCTCTGCTTTTTAATATGCAGTCTAGGTTGGTCATAGCTTTCCTTCCAAGGAGCAAGCATCTTTTAATTTCATGGCTATAGTCACCATCTGCAGTGACTTTGGAGCCCAGAAAAATAAAGTCTGTCTACTTCACCCAAAATTCTGTCTCTGAGATTTAACCTAGCACTAGCACACAGAGGCCAGATTTCGGCAACAGAGAGACAAAAATGAGTAAGGCCTTGTTCGTGCCCTCATCTTAGATACAATCTGCATGTTAAGACCAACACACAAATGATTAACTGTAAGGATGTATATACTCAACTTGCTCCTGTCTTATAAGAATGTCTTCAGTCAGCGGGTGGTGGGTGCTCACTGGTGCTGAAGAAAGTCTTTAACCTCTGTTTGGTCTCTTAATTCATTTCCCCCCCCCCCCCCCCACCAAGAATAGGTCTAGGTCTAAAGCTCAGACCATCTTGTTTTGCAGGCTCAGTGGATATTGAGATGTTCTACTCAAACATTGCCTATTTGGAAAACATTTGTTCGTCTCTGTTATCCATCAGAGCTGCCTAAAAGGGATGCAGTGCTTCAGTTGTGCATTTCTCTTAAGTGCAGCCATATCCTTATACCGTATTGCTTTATTTTTCATTTATGATTCTCCGTCAGTCTGTCACAGGACCATATGCTTTATATGTTCAGACTGAGAGAGAAAGAGTGGAAATTCAGGCAATCTAAGAGGTCTAAGAGGGGGATCAGGATGATCCCATGTCTTCCAGAAGCTTCCTTCTGTTTTCAGGGACTCAGCAGGCCCAGCTTAATATTGACCACCTCCATGTGATGCTGCAGTGTTGCTGGAAGAGGTCATTGAGAGGTCATGGCTTCTGACTGATGTGAGAGCAGGACCCTGGCAATCAGAGCTTCCTTACCCCCCTGTCCTTGGAATGTACGTACACTCCACCCACCATTCCCACGGTTGGAGCTGTTTCAGAGACTTAGCCTTGAGAAAGCAATGTGTTGTCAAGACCATCTGGACTAAATATGAGGCTGAACCCAGATAAGGCTCCTCTACAAACTCTTAAGATTCTTGTGGGCAGGTTGAAGCCCTACTGCTCTGTGGCCACGTGACAGCATCCTATGTAAGTTTCACTGATTATTAAGGCTGTCAACTACCAATCTGGAATGGTCTGCCTCTTTCTTTGGTCTTTCCTTGCCCTCTCTGTATGGGGTCCACTTTGCAAGCCAACAAATGTTTCTGGGCACCATATGGCCAGGTGAATCAGCTGAGCTCAAGTAAGGATGGTAGCTTGGAGCCCTGGGATTCATGATCAGAGGGGAACTCCATCCTGACAACAGGTCCGTGTCTGTACGTTATTATTCTGACCTTTTACATTCCTTCCTATATATTTTATGCCAGGATTTCTGGCCCTGTAATGTCCCTTTGTTTGAGCCAGCATTTGGTCTAGGCTTATGTTAGCCAACACAGGAAATTATTGCAATTGTAACCAGCTGCAAGCCAGCAGTTGAAAGCAGAACTCCTGGTAAGAGCATCCATATAAGCAATGTCAGTACTATCCAAAATTAAGTTTTGCCCTTCTTAGCCTCCCACCCTTGAAATTTCTTTCCTCAAGTATAAATTAGTAAACTCCTGCAACTCCTCCTCTTTCTTACTCTGGTTCTGTGACACACATACCCACACACCACACCATTTACCACACCCTCATCACACACACAAAACACAACATACTCACACTCCAGGCAGGTGAAGTATGAATCCTGGGAAGCTAAGAGCAGGAGGATACTGTTTTTCTGTAGGAGAGGCAGCTTCTGCAAGCTAGAGAAGCACAGGGCAAGGTCGTACCTGAGAGGACTTGGGGTCCTCTGAGTCTTCCAACTAAGTCCTGATGATACCAGTACTAATTTGGGGAACCCACCCTTTCCAAATTAATGCTATAACTGTCAAGGAAGAAACGCAGTGAGATAGCAGATTCAACTGGCACTTCAGTTCAGGAACCTATAAAACCCAACCCTGAGGTTTGGTTTCTCAGAGATATCAAAACCAAAGCATCAAGGATGCTTCCAGGATCCAAAGAAAGACCCCCAGGTTTATCTCCTGCCTCACCGGGGAACTGAGATTCACAGTGTGCTTTTCTCATTTTAAATCAGTGCCTGAGTCCAAAACAATCCTGGAGCCCTGTGATCTTGGCAGTTCCCTTCTCCTTTCATGGGTCTCAAGTTCCATCTGGAAACCCAGAGCCTCGGAGAGCTGCAGGCAAAGGCTCAACAGGCCAGCTTTCCACTGTGCACTGCCATAATAAGTAAGGGTCAGCTTCACAGAACAGGAGCCAGGGCAGAGACCCGCCTCAGGTAGCTATCAATTCTGATGTCTCATATTTCCTCCACGCTCCCACAGACCTGTAGTGCACTCCAGCCAAAGCCCCCCTTTTTTTTTTAAATTAAAAAGTCTTCATGGTTGTTTGGAGCCTAAATCTATAAAACTAAATGACTGCCAGGTCCCTCGCAGGATCCAATAGCAGGAATGGGGCAACCAGCGGTTTGGGGAAAGACACCCAGCCTCCACAGTGGGGACATCACCACTGGACAACTTGCTTCACCGGTGTTCCGTCCTGCTCAACATCCAGACTCCAGGAGACAGGATGACTTGCTCGCGTAGGGCCATGTGCTCTTCAGGCAGTTGAGGGGTGGGGTTCTAGGTTCTGTAGCCACAAATACAAGTTGTGATGGGACTAGTGGGAGATAATTAATAGAAAGGTCTATGGATACAGAAAGAAAAGACTACACTGATCCCACTTGGCTTAGAGAGAGGAGTGGGAAATTGCCAAACAGGAAGGAAATTGGGACAAACACCTTCCTCAAGAAACTCAAGTAATAATCCTGAGACCATGGGTAATAAACCTGTCAGCCCGAAGCGAGTGATCAGAACCACTATGAATATGGGGAAGGGCACACTCCCCACGTTGGTGTGTCCCATGGGTGGGTGTGGGCTATAGACTCGAGCAGCCCGGGACATGGAGTTGACAAGTTTTCAGTCAGAGCTGCTCCCTTAGCCTGGCCTGGATCAGACACTCTGGCAGCTCCCTTGGGGACGCCCTAGCAGGGTCAGAGCGCAAGATGACAGATAACATGTCAGGGGGTCACTAAGGATCCACAGAGGGGTTCTCCTACATACAGGGAAGGGGGGGAGGCTGAGATCATTCTGTCCTGTGGCTTCCTCATTTCTTCTTAGATTTATTGTCATTTATTGTCATCCCACTGGTGACAGAAGTCAGGGTCTGCAGACCCAGAGCCTGTCCAGGGAAGCCAAGTGCTTCCATATTAAATCTCCAAAATCAATGCTAGCTTTTTGGTTTTTGTTTTTAGCTGTTCCATGTCTTAGTTGCAGCATATGGGATCTTTAGTTATAGCAGACAAACTCATACTTGCAGCATGTAGGATCTAGTTCCCTGACCAAGAATCAAACCCAGGCCTTCTGCATTGGGAGCATGGAATCTTAGCCACTGGACCACTGGGGAAGTCCCTATGCTAGTTTTAACTTAGGAACTTCTAGGGTCACATACAGTGACTTTTATTTTTTATAAAACCAGGCTCAAATGTATAATTCATTCTGATTTTTAAGAATGTTTTACCTTAAAATAACTTCAAATTTACAGGAAAATTGCAAGAATAATATAAAAAAACTCCCCTATTCCCTATATCCCCAATTCATTATTTTTAATTACCCCAAATCACAATTTTTCACATTCAATCATATTTGTTTTATCATTTTCTTTCTCTTTCTTTATACACTCACAGACTTATTAAAGAACGTCCTCATACTAAGGAAATTACTGTATTCATATGTATACACTTACAGTGTTTTATATACAAAATATACATAGCATGTAAGATATGTAGATAGAGTATGACAGTACATGCCTATTTAAAATTTTTTTAATTTATTTCTTTGGCTGCACCAGGTCTTAGTTGAAGTATGTGGGATCTTCAGTTCTGTCTTGCAGGACCAAGTTTTCTCAACAGGGGTCGAACCTGGGCCCCCTGCATTGGGAGCATGGAGTCTCAGCCTCTGGACCACCAGGGAAGTCCCAGTACATGCCTAATTTTGAACCATTTGAGAGTAGGTTGAGGACATGCTCCTTTATCTTTAACTGAAGTATGTATTTCTTAAGAGTGAGGATACAATTTACCTAACCATAGTGAAGTGAAGTGGAGTGAAAGCTGCTCAGTCATGTCCTACTCTTTGCGATCCCATGGACTATGCAGTCTATGGAATTCTCCAGGCCAGAATACTGGAGTGAGTAGCCATTCCCTTCTCCAGGGGATATTCCCAACCCAGGGATCGAACCCAGGTCTCCCACATTACAGGCAGATTCTTTACCATAGTAAAAAATATTCTAACCACAGTATACTTATCAAATTCAGAAACTTTAACATCAACACTTTTTATGATCTACCATCCTTCAAAAGTCTCAAAAACGTCTTTTGCAGTCTTTTTTCTTTTTCCTGATTCAGGACCACATACTGCATTTAGTTGTCATATTCTTTTGGCTTCTTTAACGTGGAACTGTTCCTCAAACATTGTCTTTCATATCAACATTGTAAAAAAAATTTTGGGGGGGTTTATTTTTGGCTGTGCTGGGTCTTCACTGATGCATGGTCTTGTCTCTAGTTGCAGCAGGCAGGAGCCACTCTCTAGTCTCAGTGTGTGAGCTTCACTGCAGTGGCTTCTCTGGTGGAGCATTTACTCTAGAGTTCAGGCTCAGTATTTGTGGCACACGGTCTCAGTTGCCCCACAGCATATGGGACCTTCCCCATCCAGGGATCAAACCCATGTTTCCTGCATCGGCAGGTGCATTCTTTACCACTGTGCCGCCAGGGAAACTCCATATTAACTATTTTTGATACTGTTGTTCATTTATTTTAAAGACTACCCTTCCATTTCCTTTTGATGTTTCCTCCCTGGGAGATTTAGGCTGTGTATTTTTGGCTTAAGTGGTGGCGTGACCTTCTAGGGGTCGCACATCTGAAGACATGTAATTTCCGTCTGCTCTGTATGGGTGATGCACCTTTGATCACTTGGTTAAGGTGTTGTCCAGTCTCTTCACAAGTAGAATTTCCATCTTCATAAGTAGAATTTCCCCATTTGAAATTAGTTAAGTAACTTATATGGAAAATTGTCACACGTTTTACCAAACTGTCAGAACAGATAAAGAAAAACTTTTTGCATATGACTCGGTATGCAAAAATGACTTCCCGAAATACTTAAGAGATTAAGAAATGGGGACATCACTGCATCCAGGTCGTGGATTCCCAGAGGCACAACTGTAGCTCTCAGTGCTGTCCAGAACCTTGTAACGCTCAGATAAATGAACAATCACCCCAGTCGTCATCCTCCTCTTCTTTTTAAAGGTCTTCACAGTAACATGACTGAGGTCTGTTGCTCATGACCCCAGGATTATTGGGTCTTTTGCATTTTCTGAGGAGAATGTTGGTCCAGAATTTTCTTCCACTTAGCAAATCCCCACTCCTCACCTTGGAAGCAGCAGACATCACTTTCTCCCTGAAGTTTACCTGAGGCAGTCCCCCCTCCACTCCAGGTAAGATAAATTTACTCCTCCTTCCTCCCCACCTCCAAATCAAAACCTATGTGACCATGCAGTACAATATTTCAGCTGGGAACTAATAGAAAAATCTGTTTAACTGAGGGCACTTCTCAGCCTTCATATGTGAAATTTTTCTGTCTTGAGGGAAGATTTGCATGAGTTAACATAAGATACATCCAGTACCTGTGCACACAGCCTAGCAGTCTGCATGCAACCAAGTTCCAGGAGGCTCTGCCCACATAGAGCCTGTGCAGCTCCTGGGCATGGAAGCCTTTCTGTTTCCTCATTTCTTGTTTATAGGGAATAGACTCCATCCTCCACGACCTTCCCTGAATCCCAAAGGGTGAATTAGAACAGTTGCTAATCAGGGAAGGGAAGGGATGCAGAGACAATGGTGGGGCAGCCAAGAAACAATAGTGCAACTCTGGGGCAGGGTCCTGGTTCTACCTCAGTTCAGTTCAGTCACTCAGTTGTGTCCGACTCTTGCGACCCCATGGACTGCAGTACACCAGGCTTCCCTGTCACCAGCTTCCGGAGCTTACTCAAACTCATGTCCATCGAGTCAGTGATGCCATCCAACCATATGTCATCCCCTTCTCCTCCTGCCTTCAATCTTTCCCAGCATCAGGGTCTTTTCCAATGAGCCAGTTCTTCGAATCAGGTGGCCATAGTATTGGAGTTTTAGCTTCAGCATCAGTCCTTCCAATGAACATTCAGGACTGATTTCCTTTACAATGGACTGGTTTGACCTCCTTGCAGTCCAAGGGACTCTCAAGAATCTTCTCTAACACCACAGCTCAAAAGCATCAATTCTTTGGCCTCAACTTTCTTTATAGCCCAACTCTCACATCCATACATGACTACTGGAAAAATCATAGCTTTGACTAGAGCGACCTTTGTTGGCAAAATAATGTCTCTGTTTTTAATATGCTATCTAGGTTGGTCATAGCTTTTCTTCCAAGGAGTGTTTTTTAATTTTATGGCTGTGGTCACCATCTGCAGTGGTTTTGGAGCCCAAGAAAATAAAGTCAGCCACTGTTTCCATTGTTGCCCCATCTATTTGCCATCAAGTGATGGAACTGGATGCCATGATCTTAGTTTTCTGAATATTGAGTTTTAAGCCAACTTTTCCACTCTCCTCTCAAGGGATACATATAACAATATATTTGAGTTCTTTATAGAACGAAAGGGGCTTTCCTGGTGGCTCAGATAGTAAAGAATTCATCTGCAATTCAGGAGACCTGGTTTGATCCCTGAGTTGGGAAGATCCTCTGGAGAAGAGAATGGCTACCCACTTGCCTGGAGAATTCCATGGACAGAGGAGTCTGGAGGGCTACAGTCCATAGGGTTGCAAAGAGTCAGACATGACTGAAGTGATTTAGCCTGCAGCCCAACACAGAACTAAGAGCTCCACAAGTAAAAGATGTTAGCACTACAGAGAAGACCACCTGAGGCCAGATTAAAGGAGTGCAGGCTCTTCACACAGCCGAATCCTTATCAGCACCTCCTTCCTTGAATGATTGCTTTGAAATTTCTCACTAAATCCTCCTGGGTTGGTACACACAGTTTTTCAGGGCACAAGTCTGTGTCTCCCCCCTTTGCCTGGTAAAGCAATAAAGGTATTCTTTTTCACTTCACCCAAAACTCTGTCTCCAAGATTTGATTTGGCATCAGTGAACTTAGACTTGTGGTCGAGTTTTTGTCATCAAGACCGTGAGGGAAAGGGTGTCCAGGAGCTGTGCCTCATGGCTGACCACAATGAGATAGCTCTACATTCTAGTAGAGATTTTTCAAATGTAAGACATGTACAGATCCTATTTGAAAGTAAATAAATCCCTCTGACTACCAGTGTTAACTTTACATCCATTATACTAGGGAAAAAAAAAAACAACAACACTTTTATTATAATGTTACTTAAATACACACAATAGAATAAAGATTAGAAGTTTTATACAAATAAAACAAAATATTAAATGCAAACTAAACTAACTTCAGTTTAAATACAAATTAAATTGACTTAAAAATGTGATAATGTTTTGCTGAAACCAATCATCACTTCAATACACTATGATAGTACTTAAGATGGGTTTTTTTTTTTTCAGGCCAGCATGATTTACCAATCCCATTGGGCTTTTAATACTTCATATTGTGATACTGTGATTTATGAAAGCAATACTTATTTGATCTTTGACCCTATTCCTGGCACAGATCTCCTAAAACCCTAGTACTTGCCATGAGAACCTCATGAAGTGTATAAAAGGCCAAAAAGCTATGACACCAAAAGATGAGTACCCCAAGTCTGAAGGGGTCTGATATGCTACTGGGGAAGAGTGGAGGATAATTACTAGTAGCCCCAAAATGAATGAAGGAATTGGGCCAGAGTGAATACAATGCTCAGTGTAGATTTGTCTGGTGAAGAAAGTAAAATCCAATACTGCAAAGAACAGTATTGTATAGGAACCTAGAATGTTAGGTTCATGAATCAAGGGAAATTGGACATGGTCAAGCAGGAGATGGTAGGAAGAAGCATCCTAGAAATCAGCAAACTAAAATGGATCGGATGGGTGAAATTAATTCAGATGACCATTATATCAATTACTATGAGTAAGAATCCCATAGAAGAAATGAAATAATCCTCATAATTAACAAGAGTCTGAAATACAGTACTTGGGTGCAACCTCAAAAATGACAGAATGATCTTGGTTTATTTCCAAGGTAAGCCATTCAACATTACAGTAATCCAAGTCTATGCCCCTACCACCGATGCTGAAGAAGCAGAAGTTGATCAGTTCTTTGAAGACCTAGAAGACCTCCTAGAACTAACACCTAAAAAAGATGTCCTATTCATCATCAGGGATTGGAATGCAGAAGTAGGAAGTCAAGATACACCTGGAGTAACAGGCAAGTTTGGGTTTGGAGAACAAAAGGAAGTAGGGCAAAGGTTAATTGAATTTTGCCAAGAGAATGCACTAGTCATAGCAAATAACTTTTTTCAATAACACAAGAGATGACTTTACACATGGACATCACCAAATGGTCAATACCGAAATCAAATTGATTACATTCTTTGTAGCCAAAGATGGAGAAGCTGTATACAGTCAGCAAAAACAAGGCTTGGAGCTGACTGGGGCTCAGATCATCAGCTTCTCATAGCAAAATTCAGATTTAAACTAAAGAAAACTGGGAAAAACAATAGGGCAGCCAGGTATGACTTTAATCAAGTCCCATATGAATTTGCAGTAGAGGTAATGAAAGGATTCAAGGGACTAGACCTAGTTAACAGTGTGCCTGAAGAACTATGGACAGAGGTCCATAATATTGTAAGGGAGGTGGAGAAGAAAACCATCCCCCCAAAAACAAAAAGCAAGAAGGCAAAGTGATTATCTGAGAAGGCCTTACAAATAGCAGAAGAATGAAGAGAAGCAAAAAGCAAGGAAAAGAAGGAAAGGTATATCCAATTTAACAGAGTTCCAAAAAATGGCTGGAAGACACAAGAAGGTCTTCTTTAATGAACAGTGCTTAATAATAGAAGAAAACAAAAAAAGGGGGAAAGACTAGAGATCTCTTCAGGAAAACTGTATATGTCAAGGGAGCATTCCACCTAAAGATGGGCACAATAAAGGATAAAAGTGGTAGAGACCTAGTAGACGCTGAAGAGATCAAGAAGAGATGGAAAGAATACATGGAAGAACTGTATAAAAAAGATCTTAGTGAACCAGATTACTATGATGTTGTGATTAGTTAGCCAGAGCCAGACATTCTGGGGTGCAAAGTCAAGTGGCCCTTAAAAAGCACTGCTGTTAATAAAGCTAGTGGATCCAATGAAATTCCAACAGAACTATTCAAATCCCTAAAGGAGGATGCCATCAAGGTTTTGCATTCATTATGTCAGCAAATCTTGAAGAACCAGCAGTGGCCACAGGACTAGAAACGGTCAATGCTCATTCCAATTCCCAAGAAGGGCAGAACCAAAGAATGTGCTAACCATCGGATAATTGCACTCATCTCCCAGGCTAGTAAGGTCAGTATAAGTTCAGTTCAGTCGCTCAGTCGTGTCTGACTCTTTGCGACCCCATCGACTGCAGCACGCCAGGCCTCCCTGTCCATCACCAGCTCCTGGAGTATACTCAAATTCATGTCCACTGAGTCAATGATGCCATCCAACCATCTTATCCTCTGTTATTGCCTTCTCCTCCTAATTTCAATCTTTCCCAGCATCAGGGTCTTTTCAAATGAGTCAGCTCTTTGCATCAGGTGACCAAAGTATTGGAGTTTCAGCTTCAACATCAGTCCTTCCAATGAATATTCAGGACTGATTTCCTTTAGGATGGACTGGTTGGGTCTCCTTGCAGTCCAAGGGACTCTCAAACGTCTTCTCCAACACCACAGTTCAAAAGCATCAATTCTTCAGCACTTAGCTTTCTTTATACTACAACTCTCACATCCATACATGACCACTGGAAAAACCATAGCCTTGACTAGATGGACCATTGTTGGCAAAGTAATGTCTCTGTTTTTTAATATGCTGTCTAGGTTGGTCATAACTTTTCTTCCAAGGAGTAGCGTCTTTTAATTTCAAGGCTGCAATCACCATCTGCAGTGATTTTGGAGCCCCCCAAAATAAAGTCTGACACTGTTTCCACTGTTTCTCCATCTATTTGCTATGAAGTGATGGGACCGGATGCCATGATCTTTGTTTTCTGAATGTTGAGCTTTAAGCCAACTTTGTTACTCTCCTCTTTCACTTTCATCAAGAGGCTCTTTAGTTCTTTTTCACTTTCTGCCATAAGTGTGGTGTCATCTCCATATCTCAGGTTATTGATATTTCTCCCAGCAATTTTGATTCCAGCTTGTGCTTCATCCAGCGTTTCTCATGATGTACTCTGCATATAAATTAAATAAGTAGGGTCACAATATACATCTTTGACTTACTTCTTTTCCTATTTGGAACCAGTCTATTGTTACATGTCCAGTTCTAACTGTACCTTCCTTACCTGCATACGGATTTCTCAGGAGGCAGGTCAGGTGGAATGGGTGGATTTAACTCAGATGACCATTATATCTACCACTGTTGGCAAGAATCCCTTAGAAGAAATGGAGTAGCCATCATAGTCAACAAAAGAGTCAGAAATGCAGTACTTGGATGCAGTCTCAAAAATGATAGAATGATCTCTGATGGTTTCCAAGGCAAACCATTCAATATCACAGTAATCCAAGTCTATGCTCTGACTAGTAATGCTGAAGAAGCTGAAGATGAATGGTTCTATGAAGTCCTACAAGACCTTCTAGAACTAACACCCAAAAAAGATGTCCTTTTCATTATAGGGGACTGGAATGCTAAAGTAGGAAGTCAAGAAACACCTGGAGTAACAGGCAAATTTAGCCTTGGAGTACAGAATGAAGCAGGGCAAAGGCTAATACAGTTTTGCCAAGAGAACACACTGGTCATAGCAAACACCCTCTTTTAACAAAACAAGAGGACTCTACACATGATAGTAAGGTCATGCTTAAAAATCTTTCATGCTAGGCTTCAGCATTATGTGAAGCAAGAACTTCTAGATGTCTAATCTGGGTTTAGGAAAGGAAGAGGAACTAGAGATCAAATTGCCAACATTTGCTGGATTATAGAGAAAGCAAGGGAATTTCAGAAAAACATCTATCTCTGTTTCATTGACTACACTAAAGCCTTTGACTGTGCGGATCATGACAAACTGTGGAAAGCTCTTAGAGAGATGGGAATACCAGATCATCTTACCTGCCTCCTGAGAAGCCTGTATGTGGGTCAAGAAGAAACAGTTAGAACCCTGTGTGGAACAACTGGTTGGTTCAAGATTGAGAAAGGAGTATGGCAGCGTTGTCTGCTGTCACCCTGTTTGTTTAACCTATATGCTGAGACATATTAAGAGAAATGCTTGGCTGGGTGAATTACAAGCTGAAATCAACATAGACGGGAGAAACATCAACAACCTCAGATATGTGGATGATACCACTCTAAAGGCTGAAAGCCAAGAGGAAATAAAGAGCTTCTTGATGAGGGTGAAGGAGGAAGAGTGAAAAAGCCAGCTTAAGACTAAATATTTAAAAATCTAAAATCGTGGCATCTGGCCCCATGACTGCATGGCAAATAGAAGGGGAAAAGGTGGAAGTAGTGACAGATTTCCTTTTCTTGGGTTCCAAAGTCACTGTGGATGGTTACTGTGGCCATGAAATCAGAAGACGATTACTTCTTGGCAGGAAACCTTGACAGTGTGTTGAAAAGAAGAGACATTACTCTGCCACAAAGGTCTGTATAGTCAAGGCTATGGTCTTCCCAGTGGTCACATACAGTTGTGAGAGCTGGACCGTAAAGAAGGCAGAACACCAAAGCATTGATGCCTTCAAACTGTGGTGCTGGAGAAGACTACTGAAAGTCCCTTGGACGGAAAGGAGATCAAACCAGTCAACCTTAAGGGAGATCAACTCTGAATATTCACTGGAAGGACTGATGCTGAAGCTGAAGTTCCAGGATTTTGGTCATCTGATGTGAACAGACAACTCATTGGAAAAGTCCCTGATGCTGGGAAAGATTGGGAGCAGAAGGAGAAGTGGGCATCGGAGGATGAGATGGCTGGATGGCATCACTGATGCTATGAACATGAATTTGGGCAAACTCCAGGAGATGGTGAGGGACAGGGAGGCCTGGTGAGCTGCAGTCCATGGGGTCGCAAAGAGCCAGGCACGACTAGGCAACTGAACAACGACATTGTGATACTGTGATTTTTGAAAGCAATGCTTATTTGGTCTTTGACCCTGTTACGGAACAGAGATCCTAAAACCCTAGTAAATTACAAAAAGTGGTGAGCAATAAAGATGTCTTATGTTAACAAGATGCCTTTGGAATACACCTAAAGATGGGGGTTGGTGACCAGTATAACTGGACATCTAACTAGAGGGTTGGAAATTTCAGTCCCACTTACTGATCTCTGGGAAGAGGAGAGGGACTGGAGGTTGAATCAGTTGCCAATGGTCAATGATTTAGTCAATCATGCCTGTGTGATGAAGTCTCCATAAGAACCTGAAAAAGATGGGGTGTGGAGAACTTCTGGTGGGTGAATGTGTGGAGGTTTGGTGAGAGCTCTGAGAGGGCATGGAAGCTCTGTCCCTTCCCTATGCCTTGCTCTGTGCATCTCTTCCATTTGGATGTTCCTGTGCGGTGAGTGCAAGCTTGCTAAGTCACTTCTGTCATGTCCTACTCTGTGTGACCTTATGGACTGTAGCCCACCAGGCTCTGCTGCCCATGGGATTCTCCAGGCAAGAATACTGGAGCAGATTTCCCTGCCCTCCTCCAGGGGATCCTCCTGACCCAGGGATCAAACCTGCATCTCTTTACATGTCTCCTGCATTGGCAGGTGGGTTCTTTACAACTAGCACCACCTGGGAAGCCATCTTGAGTTGAATCCTTTTATAATTAACCAGTAATCTAGTATGTGAGATATGTATACATGTACTAAGTAGGGCTTCCCAGGTGACTCAGTGGTAAAGAATCAGCTTACAATGCAGGAGATCTGGGATTGATCCCTGGGTTGGGGAGATCCCCCAGAGAAGGAAATGCAACCCACTCCAATATTCTTGCCTGGGAAATCCCATGGACAGAGGAGCCTGGCAGACTACAGACTATGGAGTCATGAAGAGTTGGACATGATTGAGCACACAGGCATGTCTGTACAAATCTATTAATAGTAAAACATTTCTGAGTTCTGCGAGGCATTCTAGCAAATCAACTGAATCTGAGGAGAGGGTTGTGGCAACCTCTGATCCATAGCTGTTTGGGCAGAAGTACAGGTGATAACCTGGACCTGCAGTTGGCATTCTGAGTTGGAGGTAGTCATAGGAATCTCTAGTTTGTATTTGGCCAATCAAAAGCATGGGTAACAAAACTGGGCTTGCAACTTGTGTTTGAAGTGTGTGTGTGTGTCTGTCTGTCTGAGCGGTGGGGCTGGCAGGAGCAGTCTTGTACAAAGGAGACTTAACCTGTGGGATCTGATGCTATCTCCTCATAGACAGTGTCAGAACTATGCTAAAGTGCAGAACACCCAGCTGGTGTAAGAGACCTGCTTGCTAGTGCTGGTAAGAGGAGACCCTCCACTCACCCACCCCCAATACTCAGGAATTTGTGATCAGGAACAAAAGACAAATAAATCTTTTATTAATTTAACAACTGTAAAACCTTCCTAAATTTCAACTTTTGTTTCCCATCTAATTCTGTTAGTTTCTCATTGGTCCACAACTAAAGGAAGACTAATTGGAACATTAAAACTCAACAGAAAACTAAGATCATGGCATCTAGTCCCATCACTTCATGGTAAGTAGATGGGGAAACAATGGAAACAGTGACAGACTTTATTTTGGGGGGCTCCAAAATCACTGCAGATGGTGACTATAGCCATGAAATTAAGACACTTGCTCCTTGAAAGAAAAGCTAAGCAATCTAGACAGCATATTAAAAAGCAGAGACATTACTTTGCCAACAAAGATCTGTCTAGTCAAAGCTATGGTTTTTCCAGTGGTCATGTATGGATGTGAGAGTTGGACTATAAAGAAAGGTGAGGCTGAAGAATCGATGCTTTTGAACTGAGGTGTTGGAGAAGACTCTTGAGAGTCCCTTGGACTGCAAGGAGATCCAAACAGTCCATCCTAAAGGAAATCAGTCCTGAATATTCATTGGAAGGACTGATGCTGAAGCTGAAGCTCCAATACTTTGGCCACCTGATGCGAAGTACTGACTCACTGGAAAAGACCCTGATGCTGGGAAAGATTGAGAGGAGGAGAAGAGGACAACAGAGGATGAGATGGTTGGATGGCATCACTGATGTGATAGACATGAGTTTGAGCAAGCTCTGGGAGTTGGTGACAGATGAGGAAGACTGGAGTGCTGCAGTCCATGGAGTTGCAAAGAGTCGGACATTACTGAGTGACTGAACTGAACAGGAACATTAAAAACAACAACAAAAAATCCATGCTTGGGCTTTGAAATTAAGAAGTCATAGAGTGAGACAGAATGAATTTGCCCTTGGATTTAAAATTCAAAATTTAAACATTCTGGCAGGGAACTTGAGGGTCCTTCCAATCTATAGAATCTAACTAAAAAAAAAAGAAAACTGCTCTTAAAAGCTACTTCTTTCACAGCTCATTCTCTTCTTCATTCACATCCTTTGGTAATCTTTAAAAGAAACATTCCACAGTAATAAGTGACAAAAATCTTGAGCAGAACTCATTTTTTCACCTATGAAAAAGTGACAAAATGTTTCAATAAGAATAGTTACAGTATTAGGTAAACTCACACTTTGCTTTCTTAGGCAGCAATAAATGCATTAAGTTACTTTGTTTTGTGTGTGTGCCTGCTCAGTCTTGTCAGACGACTCCATGGGCTGTAACCTCCAGCTTCCTCTGTCCATGGTATTCTCCAGGCAAGAACACTAGAGTGGGTTGCCATTTCCTTTGCTTTATTTCCAATATATAAATTGCCTTGAATTTAATTGTACTCTTTCATTCAGTACTCTGTGAACAGTAATCCATTTTCTTCTTGAATCCAGTGCTGCTTTTGAGATTGCTGCTGTCAGTGTACTCTTGTTGCTTTATAGCTTGGCTACAAAGATCTGCAGCTTGGTTGCTTCTTCTCCCTGGAAACTGTCCTTTGTCTTTGATATTCTTAAATTGCACTACAATCTTTCTCCCTGGTTATGTTTTTCTTAAGCATATTATTTGGCACTTTATAAGCCCTTGCAACCTGAAGTCTTTTTTATCTTTCCTTGAAACTCGGAGGTCACATCCATTATATTTTTGTATTTCCTCTTCTGTTTATTTTTTCTCTCACTTTGAGACTCTTCTAGTATCAAATGTTGTCACTTCTCCGTTAGTCTCCAGGTCGTTTTACTTCATATTTTCCATCTGTGTATCCCTAACTGACGGTTTCTGGGACTGTTACCCTGCCTTCTGGGTCACTGATTTGTTCTTTATTAGTATCCACAATGCTTTGTTTACCTATCTAATATTTTAACCATTTAGTTTTTGATAATATTGCCATTTCACTCTTCCTTAAGACTGTACTTACTAATACCCTTTAATCTCTTATGATATTTACAACTAACATATAGTCATAACTTCAAAAAAAATTAATCAAATGTAAAAAAGTTTTACAGTATTTGGTGAACTGCAATGTCAATTTATGATAAAAAAAAAGTTAGCAAACTAGGAATAAAAAGTGTACATACATCCTCAAAATGAAAGAGTATATAGAATTTTGACAAAACTGCAGTGAACATTACACTGGGCTGGTTATTAATATTACATCTCAAAGTCAGTTTGTGTGTCCAGTTATCTTAATTTTTATAAGCCACTGCAACACTGTCTGAATTACTATCAGTTAAGTTCAGTTCTGTTGCTCAGCCATGTCCGACTCTCTGCAGCCCCATGGACTGCAGCACACCAGGCTTCCCTGTCCATCACCAATGCCCAGAGCTTAATCAAACTCATGTCCATTGTGTCAGTGATGCCATCCAACCATCTCATCTTCTGTCGTCCCCTTCTCCCGCCTTTAATCTTTCCCAGCATCAGGGTCTTTTCAAATAAGTCAGTACTTTGCATCAGGTGCCCAAAGTATTGGACTTTCAGCTTCAGCATCAGCCCTTCCAAAGAATATTCAGGACTGATTTCCTTTAGGATGGACTGTTTGGATCTCCTTGCAGTCCAAGGGACTCTCAAGAGTCTTCTCCAACACCACAGTTCAAAAGCATCAATTCTTCAGCACTCAGCTTTCTTTATACTACAACTCTCACATCCATACGTGACTACTGGAAAAACCATAGCTTTGACTAGACAGATCTTTGTTGGCAAAGTAATGTCTCTGCTTTTTAATATGCTGTCTAGGTTGCTTAGCTTTTCTTTCAAGGAGCAAGTGTCTTTTAATTTCAGGGCTGTAGTCACCATCTGCAGTGATTTTGGAGCCCCTCCCAAAATAAAGTTTGTCACTGTTTCCATTGTTTCCCCATCTACTTGCCATAAAGTGATGGGACCAGATACCATGATCTTAGTTTTCTGAATATTGAGTTTTAAGCCAACTTTGTTAGTCTCCTCTTTCACTTTCATCAAGAGGCTCTTTAGCTCTTTCTCACTTTCTGCCATAAGGGTGGTATCATCTGCAGATCTGAGGTTATTGATATTTCTCCTGGCAATCTTGATTCCAGCTTGTGCTTCATCCAGCCCAGCATTTCTCATGATGTACTCTGCATATATGTTAAATAAGCAGGGTGACAATATACAGTCTTGACATACTCCTTTTCTTATTTGGAACCAGTCCATGTCCAGTTCTAACTGTTGCTTCTTGAGCTGCATACAGATTTCTCAGGAGGCAGGTCAGGTGGTCTGGTATTCCCATCTCTTGAAGAATTTTCCACAGTTTATTGTGATCCACACCAGTCAAAGGCTTTGGCATAGTCAATAAAGCACATGTTTTTCTGGTATTCTCTCGCTTTTTCGATGATACAGAGGATGTTGACAAATTGATCTGGTTCCTCTGGCTTTTCTAAATCCAGCTTGAACATCTGGAAGTTCTTGGTTCACGTACGTTGAAGCCTGGCTGCAGAATTTTGTCCATTACTTTGCTAGCATTTGAGATGAGTGCAATTGTGTGGTAGTTTGAACATTCTTTGGCATTGCCTTTCTTTGGGATTGGAATGAAAACTGACCTTTTCCAGTCCTGTGGCCACTGCTGAGTTTTTCAACTCTGCTGGCAAAATGAGTACAGTACTTTAACAGCATCATCTTTTAGGATGTGAAATAGCTCAGCTGGAATCCCATCACCTCCACTAGCTTTGTTCATAGTGGATTACTATAGGCTCTTAATAAATCATGATCTGCTAAGAGTCCATTACGTGTCTTTGCTATTCTTAGCCATTTCCTTATTCATATTGTTTTGGAGTCAAGTAAGTCCTTTGAAAGTGGTACTTTCATTGGAATTAGACTAACTCTACAATCAATTTGGAGATAATTTATATCTTAACCATACTGAGCCTTCCTAAGCATGAACACAGTATATTTGCCCATTTATTCAAGACTTCATTTATGTTTCTCAAAGTTTCATAATTTTGCATATCCTTTGTTAGGCTTATTCCTAGGTGGATGACATTTGATGCTGATAAATTACATTTAAATAGGTTTTCTAGATGCTGTTTCTGGTGTACAGGAATGCCAATAGACCTTGGATATTAATCTTACACATACAGATGATTACATCAGTTGCAAACAATTTTTGTTTCTCTCTTACCAATTAATTTGTCTTAAACCTCTCTTAACTGTGCTGATTTTCAAACACTGTTCAATCTAGTTGGAGATAGAACATTTTAAAGAGAATGCGCCCAATGTTTTCTCATAAGAATTGTTTTTTATAGGTAGCTTTACAAGGTTAACAAAGCTTCCTCTTACTTCTAATTGCTAAGAGTGGTATCACCAGTGAGTGGTAGGTTTACTAAGAGTTTGTATTATAGGAGTAGTTAATTTGAGCAATTTTTTTTTCTGCATCCATTGTTGTTGAGTCTTTAACTCCTGTCCGACTCTTTTGCGACCCCTTGGACTGTCAATGGGATTTTCCACGCAAGAATACTGGAAAGGATTGTCATTTCCTTCTTCAGGGGTTCTCCACACAGGAATTGAACCTGAGGCTCCTGCTGCACTGCAGGTTATAGGAGCATTGAATTTTAGCAAATGTTTTTTCCTGCATCCATTGGGAGGATCATTTTTTCTCCTTTACACAGTCAATGTGGTGAGTTTGATTAACAGATTTTCTAATATTAAACTATTTTTACATTTGGAGATAGTAAAATCATTCTTTTAAGAAACACAATAGGATTCAACTGGCCATTGCCTAATAAATTCTTATAGAGTGGAAGTTTATTCTATGAAATAAACTCTTGGTAAAACTTGGAAGCTTGGTAAAACTTTTCTGTAAAGTCATATACGTCCAGCGTTTGTTTTTTTTTTTTTTCTTGAAAACCTACATTTGAGCTGAAATATTCATGTACCATACATACAGCTCACCCTCTCAAAGTATATGGTTCAATGCTTTTTCCTGTTCGCCCTTATGCAGCTATTATCATACAGCTGGACTTTCAATCACTGCTCTAGATTAATTGACATAGGACTCTTCAGTCTTTCTCTGACTTCTTGAGCCAGTACAGGAAGACAGGCAGGGGGAAGCAGATGAAGGAAAGATATACCAAGTAGAAAGCAACTATTAGAGACAAAAGAGGAATCACAAGTGTAGAAATGACATGGTGCTAAAATATTTTTAAAATTTTCCTCGAGAGTCTATACCGTGTACAGATATATACAAGAATGTATTATTTCAGACTGAAATGACATTTGGGCTCTCTTTAAAGATATTATAGGGAAAAGGGAAAGAGATGAAACAAGATGGGCCAAATGTTAACAGCTGAAGGTGAGCAACTAGTCTATGGAAGCTGATTTTATTACTATTCTGCTTTTCTGAGAGTTTTCACAGCAGGCTCTTACATATCTCTTTGTAAGATTTTCTTTCCTAAGTTCTGCCTTGGGATTTCCTTAACCAACTCTCATAACGGTTTATTTACATCTTTTTGGGGGGGGGCGGGGTTGATGTTTGGCATGGGTAGGATCTTAACTCCCCCACCAGGGATCCAATTCCTATCCCCTATAGCAGCAGCTCAGAATCTTAATCATTGGATCGCCAGGGAAACCTCTTCTCACCTTCACTATTACGGCACATTATTATGTCTAATTATTTAGGCATACATTACTTGAAAAGTAATTGTTACTTCAGAATTAGGGAGTGGAGCACAAGGAACCGTTACATGCTGGGTACAAAGTGGTGAACAAAACAGACATGCCTACTACGCTGGTTTATTGGAGGATATGTTATAGTGCAGGTGGGGGCACAGTACACGACCGAGCTTGCAACTGCTGGGCAAGGACGGAGAGGAATGGGGAAGGTGGGGATTTCCTCCGAATAGGTGATGAAAACGACTTTCAGAACAGGGAATCCTTAGGCTGAGAGTCAAAGGACAAAGTGACCATCCTGTGGCAGGGAGGCAGTGGCAGGACAGTGAAGCTCTTACCGATATCGTGCTGCACTACAAAAAAACCACAAAAAACAAAAAACCCCACACGCTCATTGTGGAAAAAGTGAAAAACACTTTCTTCTTGGCCACGGGGCTTGCGAGATCTTAGTTCCCTACCAGGGATCTAGCTAGGGTCCACGACATTGAAAGCGCACAGGCCTAACCACTGGACCACCAGGGAACCCCCTACAAGTACCTTAATTTTAAATTAGGATTCAAGGCTAACAAGCCAAAGGAATTTTTACAAATCACTATTAATACCGTTGTCCTCTACCAAACATCATTATTTTAGTCATTTTTATTTTCCCATACGCACGCACACACGCCTATCTATGGAGTTGTCAGAATGTGCGAACGGCGCGGGAAGACAATTTTCTCCTAACAGAGGTCTCTGGGCAACGGCCTAGCACCACCACCCCCGCAGCACTCTGTGGCGAGGTTCCGGGATGCTCCATGCAGCCTCGCCGCGGTGGGGTATTCTGACGTCTTCCTCAAGTCCTGGCACAACTTTGGCTTTCCGGATACCTACTCCACAAAAAGGCTGGGCGCGCCCCGGGTAAGACTTCCCAGGCCAGGATTTCCCTCAGTCTAGGGCTGCCGGCCTTCCTCACCTCCCACGTACTTCAGCCACGCAGCACCTGCGGCGGACGGTGAGCCGACAAACTGACGACAGTTCTACAGGCAACACCCTCCCACTCCCGGGCCTCGCCAAACCTCGCGATACCGTACCCCTCCCGCAGGTTCGCAGTCCAAACGGCTCAGCGGACCTGGAACCTTCTAAACTCCTGCGCACGCGCTCTATGGCCCTTAACGTCCCGGTTCCGCCCTTCCCTGGCCACGCCCTTCTCGTTAGGGAGCTCCCCGCCCACACGCCACGCCAATCATCACTTCTTTCCTGGGGCGACCTCGCAACAGGCCTCTGATTGGCTGATCTTGTGCGAACGCCGCAGAAAGGCGGTGACGATAGGCTGGGAGCCGGTTGCAGCCTTCCCGCAGGATGCGCGGAAGGTGATTGGTCGACACCGTTACCCAATCAGCGGCGGACTGTCGGATTCAAACCTGGCTCGTTCGGCTTACTGTCGGTTGGTCTCAGTTGAGTCGTTGCCTTCACCTGACGCAGACGTGCCCTCACCTGCGCCCTGTCTTCGCGCCGCGTCGCTCTAGTCGGCTGCTGCCCACCGCCAACCAGCAGGATGGCCCATAAGCAGATCTACTACTCGGACAAGTACTTCGATGAACACTACGAATACCGGTGAGCAGGCCTGACAGCCTACCTCTGCCGCGGCCCCGGGCGAGCCTGAGCTGGAACTCCGGCCAGGGGAGAGAATCTAGGACCCAGAGTCGGGGTCGAAGCGCCTCGGGCTGGGGTTGGGGACGGGGTCCGGAGGTCAGGTCAGGGGCCAGCCGGGAATCGCTGTTGTGTTGGGATCGGGCCGCCGGGCTGGGAGCGCGCGCGCCTCTCCTCGTCTGGCGGGCCGCCGCGGCCCGCTTCCGCTCTTTGTTCCCGTCTGTGATGGGTACGAAGCTGGAGCGCAGAAGGGGCCGCTTCTGGTGCAGAGTTGCCGCCTTAAAAGGAAGGGGCCGAGGGCCTAAACGGCCCCGGCGTGGCCGAAGCCTGACGCGGAGGGTCCGAAGCCTGTACAAAAGCGCAGCTGTTCCTAAAAGCTTCGGCCTACCTGGCATTCAGGCAAACGCCCCCCACACCCACCCCCAGTCACAGCGGGCGAGGGGGTGGTGATTTTGGTCAGGTAACGTCGCCAGAGACACACTTCTCTTTTGAAGTTAATGGCACTAAAAATTACTTTGTGGGGGAATCCCCCCAAAACGAGCTTGCTTGGGATTTGAATGTGTAGTGGGTATGGCGACTTTGAGCGGGTGCTGGTGCGTGGTAACCCTCTTGGGTTAATAATTGAAGGGGCTTCCTTTTGAGACTAAATTGAGAACTCGAACGGAGTTGGGGCATTTTTTTTCTGATAGTTTATATCGGCCAAATAATTTTTTGCTTTGAGGCATTTTTTTGGCTTCTGCATCATTATGAGATGGGACTAGAGAGTAGTTCCTAAATGTGTTAGATTAGCAAATTGGATTGAGAGAGGGAAGGAACTCTTGTAACACTTATTAGCCTTAACGCTTGCCGGAAACTTAACTAGGGTGTGGCTTCAAACACCAGCTCCGCCCTGTCCTCCTGGGTGGTGACTAGGACGCTGCATCCTGGGAAACTCCTGACGTGTAGGCGGGCCCAGTGAGCTTTTCTGTCTGCAATCCTTTTAGATTTCCAAGAAAGCTATTTGAGTTAGAAAGCTTACATTCAGTAACAGTGGGTGGGTCTCCTTTTATCCCCTCCCCCTAAATGTCGTGTAAATCTGTATTCTCTGGAGAAAAATTGATGATTTCTCTGGGCAGCCTTGCAGATTAGTAATACCTAATTGCATTGGAAAAGTCTCTTTGAAGTCAATTGTCTTATCTTTACATACTACACAGTTCTAATCCTGTAATGTGTTGATAATAATGTTCAATTATGTGATGCTGACCAAGAATTCGGCTGGGGATATGCAGTAATGGACAGAATATAACCACAATCTTACTAAAATCTGGATTAATATCTAATCCAGTATTAATTAGAGCTGTTGTTTCTTGACCAAGCCACTTAACTTTTATGAAACAGGGCAGTAATCTCCAGAGAAGGGAAATTTAATTGTATCCTGCAGTGTTATCTTAGTAGCTCCTTTGTTGTTTGTACTGTTAATGCCTTCTTTACCTCTTCACCCTCCTTGAAAAGCACTTGGTACTGAAATGTTAACTTTGGGGAATAATTCTCCTTATATGTAGTTAGAAATATATATAGTTTTGAAAGTGTTAGTCGTTCAGTCCGTGTCCAACTCTTTTTGACCCCATGGACTGTAGGCCACCAGGCTCCTCTGTCCATGGGGTTCTCCAGGCAAGAATACTGGAGTGGTTGCCATTCCCTTCTGGAGGGGATCTTCCTGACCCAAAGATCAAACCTGGGTCTTCCACATTGCATGTAGATTCTTTACCTTCTGAGCCAGCAGGGAAGCCCAATATAGAGTTACACCCATGCAGGGGGGAAAAAAAAGTCATGTAGACTCTCCATCTGAGATTGAAGCTACTTATAAAGTTTTCCCTTGTAATCAAACCTTGATGATGGCTAGCCTGTTTCCATGGTTTATGGAGAAGGTAGGGATGTGACTTCCATTTAAACATAAAATATTGCTTAATTTTGTAGGGTATACATGAATACAAAAGCACTGTACATTTCTCTTGAGACTAATCAACAATTAGGTAGAAGATAGAAATCAGGTAACAGGTTATTTGCAGCTCTTACAATCAGGGACCATTCTCAATTTATAATCACTTCTGTAGTCTTAGTGGAGAAGGAAATGGCAACCCACTCCAGTACTCTTGCCTGGAAAATCCCAGGGATGGGGGAGCCTGGTGGGCTGCTGTCTATGGCGTGGCAGAGTCTACACAACTGAAGCGACTTAGCAGCAGCAGCTGTGGTCTTAGATGACTTCTCTTGCTCCCGTATCACATCAATCTGCTTCATAACCAACAGGAAGGAGAAAAACAGAAACTGGGATTCTTTTCAGGATGCTTTCCCTAAGTTGCATATTTTCTGCTTTTATCCTATTGGTCGATTTAGTCATGTGACCAGAGATAGCTGCAGGAGAGGCTGGGGTGTTTTGGATAACCATATGTCCCACTTAAGTTTTTGAGGTTCTATTTCTGAAGATGAGCAAGCAGTCTCTATTAGGGAAAAATGTTAATCGTAAATAAAATGCTTTCTACTTTCGGACTACATATTCTAATCTCTAATTTGAACACAGGCCATCAAAAATCAGAATTAAAGGTGGTAGAACTACTTAAGTAGTTCTTAAAATTGATGCCAGTGATAACTAACAGGGTTGCTTTTTTAAGTGTCCTAAAGATGCATGTGTAAAGTGACCATAATTGTGGGAAAGCCATATTCACATATAGTACTGATATTTGGGTATATTTTTTTTTAAACAGACATGTCATGTTACCCAGAGAACTTTCCAAACAAGTACCCAAAACCCATCTGATGTCTGAAGAGGAGTGGAGGAGACTTGGTGTCCAACAGAGTCTAGGCTGGGTTCATTACATGATTCATGAACCAGGTAAGTTTTGCTATTTAGAGAAGCATTAATTGACTGAAAATAGTGGTTGTTGAAAACGTGTTTGTAATACTGATGTTTCAATGATGTCCCTAAGTTAAGTGATAAGCTTGACTATTTTTGAATGACTTTTCCTTCCTAGAGCGGGTTCTAATTTTGTAGTAAACAATAGTTTACCATAGTGAAAATAATGCATTCTTCTATCTGCAAAAATAACCTATGAAGTAAAAAGAAAAAAAAAAACCAGGTTATTCTGTTTTATTTTAAAATGTGTGTCATTGCTAGTAGTATCTTGAAGTATTTTGCCATAAATATATTTAGAATTATGGTGTCTATTTGAAAACTAACTTAAGATTGTGTGTCTGGAAGTTCTGTGTATAGAAACCGATACAATTTGAAGTGATTTGAACAGTTCTCTAGATTATTGGTAAACTACTAGTAAACTAGACTAAGAAACTCTGTGGTGTTTTGGGGTTATCAATAAATCTAACTTAAAGGATTTATATTGCTTTGAACAAAATTTGAAGGCACAGAAGCTGAGTTAGGTGTGGTAGTTTAGTCACTCAGTCATGTCTGATTCTTTGCAATCCCGTGAACTGTAGAGTGCCAGGCTCCTCTGTTCATGGGATTTCCCAGGCAAGAATACTGGAGTGGGTTGCCATTTCCTTCTCCAGGGAATCCTCCTGACCCAGGTCAGGAATTGAACCCAGATCTCCTGCACTGCAAGCAGATCTTTTCCAACTGAGTCATACCTTATAATGATATAAATTAGGTAAAGCTAAAGCTATCTTGATTTATACTTTAAAAGAAAAGCATTGGCAGCAAAAACTCAAACTTGTAACTATCTTGTGATCAGAGCATGTAATTATATTAAAAAGGTCTTTCTCCAGATAATACAAAGCAACTGAGGACCTTACCTGTAGGTTCCTACTCAGTCCCCCACCTTCTGAAACAGAATCTACCAGGAGGGCCCCTGGGACCTGTTTTTTAAATGAGGTGTTAACTGTCTTTTCCCCACAACAGATAACCTTTTTCTTTACTTTTCATTGGAATTGAGATTCTAAAGATAGAAACCCTTCTCCTCAAACAACTTCTTTACTTTTTCTCCAGAGTGTGTAAAATTAACTGGGGGGATATTCTCATTGTTATGTTGATTATTTATTATGTTTATTATTGATAGTGACTTAAAAGCAAAATTTCAGATACCTTAGTAAGTAACATCAGTTGACTGTGGATTTATTTTATTTTGGTTCAATTGCGAATCTCTTAATTTTTTGTTGAATGAAAATTAACCATATTAAAATAACATAAAACATTTTGTTTCCACAGAACCACACATCCTTCTCTTTAGACGGCCTCTTCCAAAAGATCAACAAAAATGAAGCTTATCTGGGGATCATCAATTAAATCTTTCTCAAATTTAATGTATATGTGTATATAAGGTAGTATTCAGTGAATACTTGAAAAATGTACAAATTGTTCATCCATACCTGTGCATGAGCTGTATTCTTCACAGCAACAGAGCTCAGTTAAATGCAACTGCAAGTAGGTTACTGTAAGGTGTTTTAAGATAAAAATTTCTTCTAGTCAGTTTTTCTTTTAATATAAGTGCCTGTTTGACTTTATCTGTTACTTTTGTTAAATAAAGTTTGTATGTTGCATTTATTACTCTGAAGTTAGTGAGGTTTGTTTTCTCAAGGTTAACTTGTGACTGTTGAGGATGTTGGATGATTTCAGTTTTATAGTCCTGAGGAAATAAAATCACTTCAAAGAAATAAAATGTTAAGTGGGTTTAAACCTATCAGCTTGGTGTGATTCAGGGTACAATTTAAATTCACTTACGAAGATACTAGGAACCAGGGATAAGTTTAATAGAGCCAAGGTAGATTTTATAGTTCTGTTTAGTTCCTAGAGAATTATCTAGAATCTCCAACTGAACAAAAAAGAAACCCAACTTAAATAAGTGAAGTAACCCAGAGTATTATGTAAGTACTGCCTTGGGAGAAACCACTTAACCCTATTTCTGTTCTCCATGTGCCAAAGGGGGATACAGTTTTGTATAAACTATCACAGCATTTTTAAAACTTCTAACATGGTGTGCATTTTGTGTCAAATTGCTTTAACTGCTAAGGAAATAGTTAATGCAAACACAGGCTTTTTATCATCATTGCTAATGCTGAAGAAACCTTTTAGCTAATCTGCCAATAAGCATAAGACCCCTCAGTATGCTGGTCCTCTGTATGCTCCTCTCTTTGAAAAAGGTAATGCTTTCACATAATAAGCACAATAAATATTGAGGGCGGTGTGGTGATCGGCAAGAGCCTAGAACTTACCCCTATCCCCATGGGTCCATTGGCTATAGGTTCAGGGTTAGGCCAACAGAAAGACGTCAGAATTGTTAAGTAAACTTGATTGTATTTAG
This sequence comes from Cervus elaphus, assembly GCF_910594005.1. Lineage (NCBI taxonomy): Eukaryota > Metazoa > Chordata > Mammalia > Artiodactyla > Cervidae > Cervus > Cervus elaphus. The sequence goes on from NC_057830.1 coordinate 22,640,583, forward strand.
CACAAACCAGCATACTGCATACTGCTCAAATCTCCAGCACTGCTTACTGTGAGATCCCAAGCCTCATTCCACTCTGGAGGTTTAGATGTGTTTAATTGACCTGTGGGAGGCGCACAGAACACCAGGAGATGAGCTGGAATTGCCTCCATTTACTGCTTGAAATACCTGGTAGTCACTCAACAGAGGAAACCTACAATTAGCTTCCAGTTTAGGATGTTCAATCTTATTAACCTCTACTGGTCAAACAGCTCCCATTTTACACCAAGTAAGCAAGAGTTCTAGGATCTGCGCTCCCCCTCCCTCACTCCGTCTCCCAGGCACTGCCCTCCATTTCCCATTCTACCTAACACCACTGCCCTAGGATTGCTTACTTCCACCCTGCTTTTCCATCTCTTCCTCTCCCAGCACATTTCCTAGTGGTCAGCAGCCCTTTGTCGAACTGAGCAGTTTTGAAATTCTTTTTCGTTAACTGCTCTAGGTTCCTGGAAATGTAAGATGCCAGATGTTGTTGACTTTCTCCCTTTGTAGATCCACAAGGTGTGCGGTTTCCTTAAGGCCCCCAACTCCCCACAGGCCCTTCTCCAGGTGCCCGCCACCCCGTGCACCTACCCCTCGTGCGGGCCTGTCTAACCACATCCCGCGTTTTGTCCGCTATCTTTGCGGAGAAAGTCTCATGTCAACTCCAAACTACACGCGCGAGGATACAGCTTCTCCAAGTACTCACCACGCCGGGTACCTCGCGCAGGCGCAGAGCCGCCGCCCCGTGCATTTCCGACCGGAAACAAGGCGGGCCGAGGCGCGTTTTTGTGACGCACTTCCTGGCGTCCTCTCCGAAGGTGGAAAGGCGGGGAGGAGGACTGTCGCCCTTCGGTCCCGCCAGCCGACGGGGCGGCTACTGGCCTCCCCAGCCGGACCTCTTCCCAGCCGCCCGCCATGGCATCGGAGGGGCGGCGGGAGCCCGCGGCCGAGGTGAGGATGGCGGCCCTGGGCCTCCCAGAGTGTTGGCCTTGCGCGGATGGGGTGGGAACTGGATTGGCGTGGGCGGGAGGCTGGTTGGGGACAGGGCGGGGGGCGGCGGGCCGGGCGGCCGTGACCTCCAGCCCCGGGTGCGTCCCCACGGCCGCAAATGAGGAAGGACTCCGTCGACGGGAAACTGCCGCTAGTCCCAAGGCTGCGGAGGAGCTGAGCGACCGTGTCTGCTTACGGCACTCGTGAGCAGGAACCACTTGTTTAAAGCTTGTGAATACGTTTTCTGAAGCGGAAGTCTCTGCTCGACTAGCTAAGAGTAACCTCTAGCAGGAGCCCTGACAATCGCAAAAACTGGCTTTCACAGGAATGAAAAAACATGATTATAAGTTGCTCGTGAAAGTAAATTTCTCAATACAGATCTAAAAACGGAAATAAAAACCAAACAAATAATTTAGATTCATATTTCAAGGGCTCGTGGCGATACAAAGATTTTCTGGCAAAGCTTACTTTTGATTTTTAACAAAACAGCCTTTATTGGTTTGCTGAGTGAAAAACAGCTGTTCTAAGTTCTTTGAGAAATTTAATAGAACCATAAAGGCTAAGGAGCATGTGCGTTTTGAGTGCTACAGTTAAGTTTGATAGTTTGTTATCCTTTCACTCAGCTGAGAGGTAAACTACTGTATTCTACGTTAAAGATAAGGAAAGGTCACTTGTAGTTCTAACTCTACAGTCTGGGTTGACTTTTATTCTCACTTTAAGTGGTTGTCCTTATTTTCCATTTTTAATATTTGATAGGCTGGTTTTTCTAGTGAAAAGGGGTCTGGGGAGATATTGCTAACAAATTCTTGTCTTTGCTGGGCAGATATATTTGAACTGCAGCACTGGGATGAGCATTTCTGGGGCTTTGAGATGGGAGGGACTCTTTTTGTTGTTTTTTTCCCCAGTTGGTTGATCTTAGAAAGTTTGTAGCCATAACCCCCTTTTTCTCCTCAGGGCATCAAGTTGTCAGCAGATGTCAAACCATTTGTCCCCAAATTTGCTGGGCTCGATGTGGGATGGTCAGAATCTTCAGAAGCACGGGCTTTCCCCAGCTGTGCAGCCACCCGGTACTATCCATGTGTCCAGGAGCTAGCAGTGCCTGAGTATGTATTCCCATCATCTTGCCTTAACATGGGGACCTTGTTGCTTGGCTTTAATGGTAATTAGAGTTGAAATATTCTGCAGCTATCAGGTTAACGTTTCCAGAGCAACTAGAGAAGATGCTCCTCATCCAAGAAGGAAATGTACAGCACAGCTTAGCTGTGTAGCACACCAAAAACTGAAGATTCAGCTCTCCTTTTTTATCTCCATATTCATTTGGTTATTTGGGGCAGAGAAAGTATGGAGATTCCATTGCATTTATTAGTGGGGAGTGCAAGTCTATTATGCCTACAGTTTAAAACTGCATCATGTATTAATGGGTGATGAAATGGCAGGAACAAGTGGGTCAGAGCAAATGGGGCAAAGAAAAGCCCAAATAAATAAATAAAAATGCTCCTCAGTTTTAGGGTGTAACACTGAAAAACGCTGCCCAGTGATGGAGTGGGGCTAGCAACTAGGGCTGCCTCTTTGTGCAGATAAGTGTTTGGAAATTGCTGAGGTTTGCTTTTAACCGTTTTACTTTATAATTGTCCTGTGGAGATGGATCCTACAAATTTTTGGTTATAAATTATTCTAGATTTGAGCTGAAAGGCTTATTTTGTCCTTTAAATGTTGTTTTTCCTCCACAGGATTTATTCTCTAGGTAGTTGCAAAATGGTTTCCATTTATTAGCTGAAGTTAGAAAAATAAGTGTTAAGCCTTTCACATGATTGTGTGGATTACTTGTAGATTTATTTTTAAGGCATGAATCACCTTTATGCTTACGTGAAAATCCTTATCTTTATGTTCTGTTTTGGGTCAGACTTGTTACCTTTTCCCCCCACACCTGCATAGTGTGCTTGAAAATAGTTTATACTTCATATAAATTCTAGAGGTTTGTTCACAAAAATAAAAGTTGGAATAAATAAGAAAATCATTGGTTTGTCTGGTGTATTTAGGAAATAAGAAAAGTTATATTTTTTAACTGAAATTGAAGTCCTGACAAAATGTGCTTGAAGGTCTTTGGTAGGAATGCCAAGGTTTCCATTGTAATTTCTTCCTTTGTAATAGGAAGGTTGCCATGGGTCTCAGTTAAGTCATTTCCTACCTTGAGTGGGCTCACATGATAAAATACAAGCTATATCTCACTCTGTGATAAAAACTCTTAAGCCATCTGCTTGGTGAAATTCTAGTGACCTAAAATAAAGGTGGAAAACAGTCATACAGCTAAAGCAGCATTCTAGCTGTAACACGTTGAGACTAATCAGAGGCTTAAGGACGCTCAATGCTGAATTTTTAAATTATGCTTTTTTAACCTCTTAGTCCCTTATAGCTTTGATTTTTTTTAAATATTTATAACCACTGAAAAGGTTGACTGACAGTATTCCTGCCTGACAAGAAAATGATTAAGGACAATGGAGTCAGGAAACCAAAGAACAAGCTTAGAAAAGAATGAGAGCCTTTAAAGTGGGGATGAAGTGGTGAGACTTTACACAGTGAAAAAGTGATTATCTAGTTAATTCTAATATAAGTTAAGAATTGTTTTGCTGTTATCAGATTTTGTTTCAATGGAGATCTCTTGCTGCCTTGAAAAAAGGACTGAAATTTTCTATAACAAACATGTCATCTTTTCTACTTCTTCCCCTATAGCAACCTAGTTCTCTGTGTCCTTAAAGGAAGTGAGTGACCTTTTGCTGAATGTCCACCTCTAGTACTTCTAGCAGTGCATGCCAAAGGATCTATTCATTTGGAGTTCATTAGCTAAAGGCTACTGTATGGAAAAGCACTAGTTCCTAAGTTGGGGAAGGCCTGTCTCATGAGCTAAGGTGAAGATGGAAGAAAACATACTCCCAATCTCCTTCAAGTTTATGTTATAGGCAGTACAAATATCAGTAGAAGTATCCTAGTATGTAGAATGGCCCTGTTTGGGAAGTACTGAGTATTTACTGGTATAATGAACAAATAAAGGTATGCAAACAAAGTAAGTTCTCTGTTGCCAGTCATCCTCCCCAGAAAATGATTTTGTTGATTGTCATAGTATGTGCTTTGTGACAAATCCTGTGTGACAGAGGGGTGAAGAAGTGTGTGTTTTATTTGGGAATTACTGAATACATTCATTTCATGCTTGCCAAAATCCATGAGTTTGGCAGGGAGATGTAGTGTTATTACTACGCAAGAGAAACTGAGGCTACAAATGCTTGTCCAGGATTTCTCCAGGAGGTAGCACCAGCACCAGACTTAGCATTCAGTTCTTCTGACCTGAGTTCAGCTGCTCTTGCTGTTGGTATCTTGTAGTATACTGTGAAAATTACAGTGCCAGTGGTTGCTTGTAGGTTAAAATTCTCATTTGTGAGAATTGGGGCTTCCCTGGTGGCTCAGTGGTAAAGGATCTGCCTGCAATTCAGGAGACCTGGGTTCAGTCCCTGGGTCAGGAAGATCCCCTGGAGTAGGGAATGGCAAGCCACTCCAGTATTCTTGCCTGGAAAATCCCATGGACAGAAGAGCATTGTGGGTTCCATGGAGTCTCAAGAGTCAGACCTGAGTGAGCAACTAAGTACGCACATACACTGTGTGAATTAGTAGTTCTCCACAGAGTGTGGCTCATGTTGGGTGGGTGGGTGGAGGAGTGACTGGATTCCTGACAGGTCAGAGGGGACCAGATGCAAGAGATGTTGGGGAGACAGTAGAGAAGTAAGGTCCCATTGCTGGAGATAGCCACTAGTCAACTGGCCTAACTGGCCTACGTGGTACAGCTGAAACGTTAGGTTTGTTGGGTAGGAAATAGAGAACTTTGGGAGTGTTTTGGGAGGGATCATGATAATCACACCTGGTTTCTGGCTCAGCTTTAAAGGAGAGGGACTTGAAGGTTTTGATTGGGGTGGTGGTGGTGGTGGTGGTTGTTTAGTCCCCAAGTCGTGTCCGACTCTTGTGACCCCATGGACTGTAGCCTGCCAGGCTCCTCTCTCCATGGGATTCTCCAGGCAAGAATACTGGAATGGGTTGCCATGCCCTTCTCTACTAAACAGGGCTTAATGGCGACCTCACTGGGCTGTTAAGGGGCTCAAGAGAGACAGAGACTCCTAAAATTCTCGACACAAGGCTTGGTACCCAGGAAGCTTTCCACACGCAGTAAGTTCACTGTGAGCAATGATCAGGAACACTTGGGGGCCTGCAGGATTCTGATTGAGTTAGGCACTGGAAATAGAGAAGAAAATACAGGGAGACCTTCTGCAGGAGGAAAGGGTTCATACGGGTTTTGGTGGGAAAGATCCTAGGTAGTTCCAGTTGAATACATGGAAAGATTTGGGATCGTTTGTGAGAGCATAAGTTGGCAGTGGGGCTAGTTTGGGGATCATATGTCATGTTTTGGATCTGTACATACTGCTGCTCCTGCTGCTACGTCACTTCAGTTGTGTCCGACTCTGTGTGACCCCCGTCCCTGGGATTCTCCAGGCAAGAACACTGGAGTGGGTTGCCATTTCCTTCTCCAGTGCATTAAGGTGAAAAGTGAAAGTGAAGTCGCTCAGTCATGTCTGACTCTTGGCGACCCCACGGACTGCAGCCTACCAGGCTCCTCCGTCCATGGCATTTTCCAGGCAAGAGTACTGGAGTAGGGTGCCATTGCCTTCTCCCTGTACGTACTAGATGGGTGGAAATGACCTATAAGTTGGAGATAGAGGCCTACTGGTGGTAAAAGTGCTGGAATTCAAGTATGTTGAAGTGAAGTCCTGAGCAAAATGAGGAGAGGTTCTGTCTCAGAGTGGGTCTGACCGGTGAGATGGGGGAGTGTAGTGGGGACCATGCCACAGAGGGACCTTTGGGAGATGGGTGAGGGCAGGAGAGGGCAGAGGCTGTCACGTCCTGGTTAGAGGGGCTTTTCAAGCGGTGAGACAGACGTGGGCGCCACGTAGCAGAGGTCAGGGAGACTGCCAGGAAGGAGGGCACGGGAGATGTGGCAGCCGTCAGTGTGGTACAGGCCTAGCCTGTTTGTAGTGACTCCTTTCCTTCTTCGTTGCAGACTCTTACTTGTAGCAGAGTAGAAACAAAAATTCTGGTAGTTGGTGCCTATGCTTGTATCTCCTGACATTCGAACAACTGGAAGATCACATGGGGTGTTATCCTTAGCTTTGACTCTTCCTGCCTTTCAGTGGACCCTACACTTCAGGATTCCACTGATCTGCTGCAAGATAATTCAAAGTCCTGGAAAGTCATGGAAACACCTGCTGGTGCTTATTTGTGGGAATGAGAATACTGTGATTTGTATTAAGTCAGTTGCTTAGCATTTATCATTGTCTCAACCTTCATTGCAGAATGGTTGAAACCTCTGGCCTTATACTAAATTTGCTTAAAAAAAAAAAAACAGTGTTAAATTATAGTTCGCTCTACCCTCGCGACTTGAGCAAGTTGAGTCAGTGGCCGTGTTCACAGACAGTTCCATCTTATTAGCAGGACATGTCGTTCCTGCACCACGTTCTGCATGGTGTTCCCAGCCCCCTGAGGCAGTAGAGCGCAGGATGTGGCGGTGGGCTTGGAACAGGAAAGGGGCTGGGCAGGCTGTCTGGGGGCGCCCAGAGCCCTCAGGGAGCAGGCCCTGGAGGTTGTCAGGGTGGAATTTGGATGGGCAGTGGGGGCTCTATAAAAGCCCTCTCTGCTGAGAGAGTGGTCTAGATGGCTTAAATTTTGGTCAGGGTTGCTGCGTGAGGCATTTCCGGATATTTGACAGCATGAGAGTGGAAACCTGCTGGAGCATCCTTGGGCTTTTCTAATATTCCTTATCATAGGATCCTGTTATGGAGGTTCCAGCTGCGTAATGAAAAAAATGGAACTAGGTCAGCATCTTTCTTTGCTGGTTAAGAAGTGCTCAGAGGTTTTATTTGGTTTTTAATTAGAGGTATTTCAGTGCTAGAATGAATGACCTCAAAAATAGTATGTTTAAGTTTATTATAAAATATTAATCATCTTGGTTTGTGGTATGAAATCTTCAACTAAAATTTACCATTTTTATTTAGACAGAAACTCTATACTGACGATATGGCTTTTGGAGCTTCAGCTTTTCCGTCTCAGTATTTCTCTGCTGAGATCCCTCTTCATCCATATGCCTACTCTCCCTACACCCTGCAGTCACCACAAAATGTTTGCCCAGTGCCTGGCTCCCCATATGATGACAACCAACCCAGTTGTTTTGGAGGTTTTCAAACAGTGAAGCCACGAAGTGAGCATACGTGCCCTCTCCCACAAGACACAAAAGCTGTGTTTAAGGTCTGTAAATGCCTTGATGTTGTTGGTCACTTTAGCGTTTAAAACATAAAGAACAGGCCAGTTCTTGCATGTTATTTAAGGTATTTAAAATTTGATATGGTCTACTCTAACCTTTTAAAAAAATGATTGAGTTGTAATTATGAATTTGCAAATTCAAGCCTTTTTTATAGTGATTGTGTTCTTAGAATAAAAATGTTATTTTTTAATGTTTCCTGCAGAAGAAAACCTATGGTGAACAAAAGTTTGACAGTAAGAAGGCTGATGGACCTCTATCATCTGATTTAAAATCAGTCAAAAGTTCACCTCGTGTGTCCATTCATGCTGAGGATAGTTTGAAATCAGGTAAAAATAACACGCTCTGTATATTATATTTTTCTACCCTGTCTACTCCCAGAAACATTTCTGTTCTGTAAACTGTTTTTGTGGGCTTATTCATCATGAAAAACTGAGGCCATCAAGTTTCCTTTGGGATCCTGGAGTTTATCCAAAGATGATATTACATTGTCTTATGCAAGAACTTCTGTAAAATCACATAGCAAGTAGGTGACAATCACCCACCTCAAAACATTTGTTAAATAGTGAATTACAGCCATGTCCTTGTACTGTATTTGATCGTGTTGATCCCTAAAATAGCTTCTCTGGTTTTCTGTTGGGACACTTTTCAGTAAGGGAGAGAGTTGACTACAGTTGAAATCCCATCCTGAACAATACCAAACCCAGGGCAGGATGGTTATTCAAAGGACATGTCTCTTGTGGGCTTAAGAACTGCTGTTCCAGTCTCTGGTTGAAAGTTAGTGATTATACATGATACCTTGGTTTTTTTTCCTGTAAATTATTTATTGCACCTTGATCACAGCCATCATCTATTTATGTAATAACTTAAAACCTCTGTAATAGTGTACTTGGAATGATTTGTCATTTTATTTACATGTGTAATTTACTGTTATTTGATACATAACATTTTCTCTTTGTGTTGACGTCGTTTATAAACCTTCTGGTACATGGTAATGTGAAAGAAGAGTTGAACAGTTAACTGGAATAACTCTAGCCTTGTAATTAAACAATTTTTAAAATGCTGGGGCTTTATGGCATTGTAACCTATGGCATCATTCATTTGCATTTGAAGGAGAAAGGTGGGAGAGAGGTTATAAGTTTAATTCTATTAATACTTGTTTTCCTCTAGTTTGTTCCAGCAAACTAAAATATGGAAAATTTATTATTTAAAGGAAATTCGCAAGAGTCCCCTTAATCTCACAAAACTGTAAAGTGTGTTTTGAGAATAATTGAAATGCCCAGCTGCACAATCAGGTTAAGGTAACTATTTCATCCAGTTGAGAATTACTCCTAAGATTTGCAGCATGTTGCTTTTTTCTGCTTGGTGACCCCCATGGTCATTTATGTTTTCCACTGTTTCAGAGGTTAACAACGCTACCAAAAATTAGGCTGTTTGGACAATAATATGTTGTTGCATCAGTAGCAATAGACTTTCTACACTGCAACTGAATTGTGAGTACAGGTCATCCAATAACCTCTAAATTTTTACCCTTACTTTTAATTCTATAAATGCAGATGGTTATTATAAACGAACAGACAGGAAATCCAGAATCATTGAAAAGAGTGGATCTGCCTCCAAACCTGAGTTTGGATTTACCAGGTTGGATTTTCCTGAACTGCAGAGTCCGGAGAACAGTGAGATACCAGAGATACAAAAGCAGCCCAAGTGGGGGCCTTTACGCTCCGCCCCTACTGACATTGCTCTTCTCAGAGAAGTGGGGACACCCTCTGCAGTGTTATCAGGGGTGAGTGCAGCCTCCTGCTCTTTGTTCCCCTCTTCTCTTTCTTCTTTTCTCCTCAGTGATGGACAGTTACGCAAGGACATCACCTGGAACACTACATACACTTCACATCGTGGGGTGGCAGGGGCCTCTTTATGTGCTTAGGTGACTTTCTCTGTCATTGGAGCTGTTTATGGTCAGACTGTAACACCTGGTGTTGCTCTTTCCAGAAAATCACTCAGCAAGTGTCTTCATGTCTGGTGGCTAGAAAGCATTGCCATGCCTCAGGAGGAGAAGATTCTAGCGTTGGTTCAACTAAATTCCATAGCCCATTGTGAAAATGTTGTTTCTACCATTGCATTCTGATAACACTGTTTTCAATACAGAGAAAAGTATTTTTTAAAATCAAATAGTAATGTTAGAACTGCACAGTGTAACTTCTGATTTTCCCAGGCAGTTTATCTGCACCTCTGTCCTGTCAATGATACAGAAAATCTCACTGCAATCAGTGTTAAATTGCACTGTATTCAGTATTTGATCTCAAGTTTTAGTCCATCAGATTGAAGCATTTTCCTCTCAGACAGATTTTGAGACTTCCAGGAAAAAGTTTTATTGGGTTATAGTTGCTAAAATGGCTTGTGATAAATTGAGGCCCATCCCGGTGTAGAGGCAAGGAGAAAGAAGAAACAATGAGGAAAACAGAGCTTACCAGTTCATATACCTTTTGAATGGAGAAAGGATTTACATTTCCTGTCCTAGTGCTTCTTTTGGGTGCCTGGATATTGAAGCCTCTGAAGGCTTGGTGGTAGTGGCTTATATAATGTGTAGTGGCTTATGTGCTAAAAATAAGTCATTCCCAACATGTCGAGCCTTAGCCTGTCACACCTGGGTGTTTTCCTTTTACATGGTGGTGGTAAGTAAGGCTGATTGACTGATGTAGAAAATTCACAGTTTCATTTAGCTGTTGAGTGACTTTTCTGGGCCCTGGCTGGGTGTATGGAATAGCTGAGTAGTTGAGGGGCTCCATACCTTCGTCGTGGGTGGTCAGTGGATAATTCCAAGCCTGTGAGCTCTCACAAAAGTAGTGCAGGGTACAGAGGGTCCAGGGTGGGCAGGGGCATGACTGACACTTTGTGTCATTGCTCACTTGTGTATGAGTACTGCGTATGTGGACAAGTAGGACACTTCATGCTGTGTGGGGAGATTTGCACACTCAGTGCCTTATGTATTCACACTCTGGAATTACATGTGGAGTTGTTTTGTTTTGTTTTTCTTCAACTTTCCCATAAAAAGAAACTTTTTTTCCTCATGATGTTAGTAACATAACACCAGAAAAGTATGAAGAAAAATAAACTGTCTAAAGTTGTACAACCAAGAGCAAACCATGTTTGGCACTTAGTCTTTGTTTAATATTACATTGTGGGAATTGAGGGGCATTCCCTTCAATTAAGAATACATATGTATAACTTTGTGTTTGAATTATTTAAAACTTTTATGGTAATCTTCCCATGTCATTAAAATAGTTTTTGGACATATAACTTGCGTTGAATCTTTGATATCGATACATGTAATTTACTTAATCATTCTTGAATAGGTAAGCCATTTCTAGTGTTTCATTGACTTTCGTGAGGATAAAAGTTATGTTTACTCAAAGAACAGGCTGCATTTTAATTGTTTATTTTCTCATTTGACGGATTTTTTTTTTTACTTGTTTACTTGACATGTTTATATACTGTGTCTGTCTGGAATCTCCTAGAGAACACAGCAGTCTACAGATGGGGCCAGAAGAGAATTTGTTGCTCAGGGTATAGCCACTTCCACAAAGCTGTGCTGATGCCACATCACCTCCTCCAGAACTAGCCCAGTGTTTTGGAAGCTGAGGAAAGTGCCAATAGAAGGGAGAAGGGCATCTTTCTCTTTGCCTAACTCCGTACCTCCCCATGCCTTTGGAGTTTCCAGAAATGCATCATTTGAAAGTAAAAATTCACTTCCCTAGTGGCCATTGTCTTGCATTTATTTGAGGTAGCGTACTGAAATTATCGAGATCCTATTCAGAGGTGGGGCCTCAGGCCTCCAGCAGATTGAAGCAAACAGCTCCACACTCCCTGGAAGGGACAAGCGCTCTTAGGTGACACCTCCTGCAAGGTTTGTATGCTGTGTCGGGCAGTGATTTGGAATTTGCAGGTTAGCAAGTGACACCTGCCAACACAGGAAACCATGGTTGCTCTCTGGAGGGAAGTGGTGGGTCCTTGCCTGGGGAAGCCCTGGGGCAGGAGGGCCCAGGGCGATGTAGGCATTTCCAGGCTCTTAAGTGAGCTCTGCAGTGGGGCCAGGAATCAGCGGATGTCCCTTGGAGGATTTTGCTTTATTTTTGTTTTTAACGAAAGTGGTGGCTTTCCGTCCTAGTTACGGAGCATGTTCTTTCCATGGTTCTGAAGCAGCTCTTTGAGGTTGCCAGGTTTCTACTACCTAGGTAGAGAAATGGCCCAAGGCATATTCAGCAGTCAGCAGTTTAAGCTTCTGCACAATTTGTTTTTTTAACTAAACTTAGATGAAATGGTAAAATGGGTACATTTTTGAAGCATATGAACTTCAGAATTTATTTTAAAGCCACTTAGTTTGAGTTTATCAGTTTCCTTTCACCTTGGGTGCTGCTGGTCACTTTGAGGTCTCTCTTAATGTAGTCTCTTGTTCCCGAGTGTCATTTGGTTCCTCTTGTTCCATGCATGATGCAGCTTTATGTCTATAAAAAGAAGTACACATTAGAAGACTTGTTTTTGTGGACATTTTCAGGAATTTTTGTTTGAGCTTTGGTGTGGGGGTGTGATGGAAACAGCTTTTCCTTTCACAGCAGGCACTTTGGCTTTTAAGAATCTTTGCTGACTTGGAAATTATTGTTACGTGATACTATGTGTAGTGTGATCCCATTATTGAGATCCATTTAAAATGATACACAGATGTTTATCTCTGAAGCCATGAAACACTAAAATGCTAGTAGCTAAGCTGTAGATGGGTGGTTTTTCCTCTGGGGAATGAGATTTGGCAAAAGAAAGTAATTTAACTTTGCATGTTATATACTTACATGTTTGGAATTTTTAATTAGCATATATTTTGCAGATTTTAAGAATGGTGAAGGAGGCTATATGTTTTTAAAATAATGATTATTTTTAGTTTGAACTAGTAAGAAAACAACTGGTTTGCTTTTTAGGGTGAAATAGTGGTGAAAAATAATAATCGGACTGAGTCTGTAACCGATAATGCTGTTACCAATCCCTCTTCATGTATGAGAGGTAAGAGTGGCTACCAAATACTATTTTAGAAAATCAGTTGTCTGTTTTCTTGGTTTATTTTCAGGTTAGTGCTCTTGAAATGTTTCTGTTTTAAAGCCTTCTTTAAGGCAGTTGATGGGTTGTTGATAAACTGGCATTGTTGTTAGAAGATTGAAGTAAGTGGGTAAGATCCCACTTCCTTGCAGAAGGAATGTAAACTACATACAAGTAAGGAATTCTCAATGAAATGTTCATCGGGCTAAGGGAGACGTTTTATGAACTCAGGAATGACCACTTTCTTAAGCATTTCATATACCAGTGGTTCTCATAGTTTTTGGTCTCAGGACCCCTTAATACCCTTTGAAACCCCTAAGAGTGTCTGTTTATTTGGATAATTGTCAATGTTTGTAACACAAAGTCTGAGGGTTAAAACTGAGAAATACTAAAATACTTATTAATTTACTTAAAAGTAACAATAAACTTATTACAGGTTAACATAGCACATTTTAATTTAAAAAGGTAGCCATTTCCCAAAGTTAAAGTCAGGAGAGGAGAGTAGCCTTTACATTTTAGCAACTCTTTAACACCCAGTTCAGGAGATCTGCTTCAGCATTCAGCTCTTTGACTGTTCTCTGTCACAATGTCTTAAGCCCCACTGTACTGTACCTCTCTGAGCAAGAGAGTGGGGAAGGCAGATTACACATTCCTATTATCAGGAAAACAGTTTTGACGGTGGACCCCTGAAAGGGTCCTGGGAGTCTCAGAACTTTGAGAACTGCTGGTCTGTCCTGGCCTGGTGCAGAAGTGAGATATTCAGAATGCGTTCAGTAGGTTCTGCTTTTGAAATTTTTGTGGGTAACTTGTCCTAACAGAAGATCTTTTTACACAATTACTCTAGATTGATGCACAGCTGTGTTTCCTATGGTGTTAGCATGTTTGGTACATACATGATTCAATACAAGATCCTCACTTGAGGAACTGCTGTGAAGATATGTAGCTCTGTGGTGACAAGAACAGTCTGTCTCTTCACTGTGGGGTGGCCGCAGGCTGCTGACATGACCTGCCTGTGTCCTGATGGATGTCCTTTTGTTTTGTCTGTGTATAGAGTTTCACGGGCACCTAAGGAGTAGTGTTGCTGTACTTAAGCCTGTGTTCTAAAACGAAATAAATTACCAGTTACTTTGGTAGCTGAAGTCTAGTGATCTTTGACTTCTGATGTTTAAAAGTACACATCAAGGTTAGTAGGGCCACAGTTTGATCTTCAGCTCATTATTTCTGTGTGTTTGCCATGTGGATGTATTGTGGATTATTATTGTTTAATGGAAATTATTATTTGTTTACTGCCTGCACCCCCAAGTTAAAAAGAGCAGATCCTAGGATAGCCAGTCCCCCTTTCAAGTTAATTCAGCCTGCATGTTCCAAGAAGAAAAGTAAATTTAGTGGAAACTGTAGTTTCCTAGAGTGTTCTGAACAGTACCTTAATTTAACTGTGCTCTTGAGTACTTCATGTAGTGCATGCTTGGAATTTCTAAGGAATTTCCTTTTTACTGTTGGGATTGTTCAACAATTTTGGTTATCTTTGAGCAGAATTATCTTGGACACCAATGGGTTATGTTGTTCGGCAGACATTATCTACAGAACTGTCACCAGCCCCTAAAAATGTTACTTCCATGATAAACCTAAAGATGATTGCTTCACCAGCAGATCCTAAAAATGATAGTATGTCATCTTCTGAAGTTTTATCTTTGGAGCCTTCCTACAAAGAGAAACACGTTGTCCACCTTACTGAAAAGGTATGCGTCACACTTTGTTCATGTTGCTCTCCAGTGCCACTGGATAGTCTTTCTCTCTCAAAGCCTCACTGAAGGTGTTTCATTCGGTACTATAGGCACTAATCTGAGTTGGTTGTACTTGAGGTCTTATTCTTTTTTCAAGAGGGACACAAGTATTTGAGGGGCACAAGTGATCCCTAACATGAGTGAGGATGTATGTTTTAGACCTGTGGTCTTAAAATGTCAGTGACCATTTTGAATTCTTTAAAAGAGAGATGCTGGAAGAAACTTACGCTTTGGTATTTAAAATACTGCAGTCTTTTGTCTGTTCAATTTACGTTGCTACAAATACTGATAGCAAAATAATTTTATGCCCCATTTTGCAGTCATCTAGTATGCTAATTGATTCTTGGTTACTTGCAGCTTACTTACTGTAAGATAGCATTTCAGAATTCATTTTTTCCTTTCAGTTCAAATAATTTTAAGGTGTTAGTTTTCAATCTCTAGATTTGTTTCTTGAAGAGCGTTTTGTAGGGGAGGCTAGATTTTGTTCTTGATTTTCTTTCTATACTGATACATTATTTTAGATTGAAATATGGGGTAGTATTTGTTTTGTACTGGTTTCCTATTATTTTTAGTATTGGGATACTTTTCCATATCCAAAGTGTCTTAGACAGTCCCACACAGAAAAGAACTGCATGTTTATACTTGGTTGATTGAGGGAATCTGCGCTGGTGATAATTAATGGTGAACTTAGACTGGCGTGCCTGTTCCCTGCAGCTTCATGCGCATACTTCAGGAACACAGGAGGCGGTGGTGAGACCCACTCCAAGTAGACAGAGACTGGCCACCTCCGAGGCCCCATCGACATTTGGGCGCAGGTTACACAGCAGGCCACCACTGTACCATCTAAACCAGCATTTAGCACTCTAAGAGTTAACAGATTCTGTTTTCATTTTCCTAGCATCTTTAAAAATTTTTTTTTTAATTTTTTTTTATTCTTTTAATTATGAAATTATGTTAACACGTTTACAAGAGACTAGGAAAATACAGAACAAAGTTACATGTGGTTCCCACTATATATTGCAATTGTTTGTTTTAAGTAGATAAATTAAGATTTTTAGTTGGAGTTTCAATATCAGACTCTCAGAAATTAATGGAATGAATGTACAGAGAAATAAGAGAATATGCTAGACCTGAGTAAAAATTATTTTTGAATTAAAGGTGTAAGAGAAGTTTACTGTTCAGAAGTTCCAAAATAAAGATTAGAAAATGAAGATCTCTGGTAATCTTATGACCCAGATCACTTTGCATTGTGGTCATAATGTTTTGATTGTTTTTTCCCCTTCCCTCTAAAACTTTGTGTTGTGACTTTTTCTATTACTGAAAAAGCACATGTAATATTACAAAGATCTAGTTATGGAAAAGGTCCTTGTCCTATAGTCCTGTGGTCCCCACCCCTCCATGAGCCTTCGTTAACAGCCTGCTGTCTGTCCCACTTTTGTTGTGTTGTGGTCGCGTCTGATTCTTCACGACCCCACAGACTGTAGCCCACGATGCTCCTCGGTCCATGCGATCTTCCCAACAAGAATACTGGAGTGGGTAGCCATTTCCTCCTCTGGGGAATCTTTCTAATCCAGGGATGGAACTTTCATCTCCTGCAGTGCATGCAGATTCTTTACTGCTGAGTCAGCTGGGCAACCTTCTATTCCACCTTAGGCTCTTGAAAACATAAATAAATAAAGAAGTTTATTTGGTGTTTTTTTTTTTTAAGAACAGAAATGGGATAATTCTATACATATTACATATGAAAGTTGCCTTTTTCACTTAACAGGCTACCATGGTTGGCCCCTCCGGGTTAGTAGATAAATATTCTTTTTAATAGCCATTGACACTTCTTACCTCTGAAGGGTGAGGTCTTATTGGGGCAAAGCAGCATCTCAGACATTGAAAATGTCCCATCCTCTTAGAGCCGCTATTCTCATGGAGAGAGACTAGCTGTCTACAGACCAAGACAGAGTTTGTCAGATGGGGATTAGTGCTCCAAAGAGGATGGAGAGTGAGAGGTTAGACAGAGGTGGGATGACTCTTGAGCTCAAATGAGGAAGTGGATGGTAGTCTAGATCCAACTATGTGAGTGTTCAGTGCAAAGGGCCTGAAGCTAAAGCGCACTTGACCTGACTGAGGAAAGGCCAGGGGGCTGAGCAGAGCATGACGGTGGTAAGGTCAGATTCTGCAGGTCTGGGATGAGCCCAGACAGAGGTCTGATTCACCGGCTGCATTGGTGATCCTGCGGTACAGTCAGGTTTAGCAGCCGTTGGGCTGTGGTGATGGAAATGGCTCACCTGGACTTATGAAAGGACTTCAGGTTGAATCAGTAGAATCATTATCATGACCTCCTCAAGCTGAAAGCTTATGTCCAAATCCACCTGTTTCAAAGCAGTTGGATGTGGCATCTGCTTTAATGGATTTTTTCCTTCAGAATCATTCTACCAAATGCTGGCTCTTTGGAAAATAGGGAGTAAATCTGAGTAAGGTTGCCATGTGGTTGTACAACTTGATATCTTAATTTTATTCTGATGCATGGAATTAAAATGTTGATTGAATTCTCTAAAAACCATAATTTTTACTTTGTTTTTTTTTTTGTTTTTGTTTTGTTGTTGTTGTTCTAGTCCAAAGCATCACACGGTGGCAATGCTGAGCAAAATGAAGCCGCAAGAAAGAATAAGAAAAAGAAAGAAAAGTCTAAATCAAAATATGAAGTCCTGACAGTTCAAGAGCCACCAAGGATTGAAGTACATTTATATTTATTACTCACCTTGTATGATATAATAAATCGGTCTTCCTTAATAGAAATAGAGGTTCATACTGGTTACCCAAGTAAAAAGTCTCTAACATTTTTTAAAAATAATTGTTTTCCTAGTACTAAAGAAAATAGCTGTCAGCCACTTCTTCAATTTGGTGTCTCCAGCACAGTGCCCATCTCAGAGCAGGCACTCAGTAAATATCTGAAAAGAATGAATAAATGGTCTAGAGACAAAACAGCTTATATTGAAATTTAGTGGTGTATATGCCATACTACTAATATATACCACATCCCCTCAGTGTCTTCTGACCTGTTTTTCCTTTGCTTTGGCATGCTTGCTTCTGCAGGGCCTCCTTTTCTATCTAGATGTCTTGCTATAATGTGCTCCACTATAGAGAGAAACTTATAATACCATAAATCTGTTGTGGGCCCTGGGCAAGAAGAGAATATCATGAGCTTCCAAAAGTGTGCTTTAAATTATTGTTCTGTGATAACTCTTAAGAATGTCCTTGTTCTCCAAGGAGCCATCCTGGATTCTGATTATGTTTCTCCTGGGTCAGGAAGTACCAGACTCAGCAGCCTGGTGCTGACAGGAAGGGTCTCAGCAGTGCTCCCTAGGCCATCAGCTTAGGGTCAAGCCTGAGGTGTTCCCACAAATTTGAGTGGCTCCCAGGGCTTTTGAAACATTCCCTTGAGAATAATGGGATTGCCTGTTTGAAAACCTGCGACTGTATTAGAGCATTATTGTTTGGGCCAACAAATAATTCATGTTTCCGCCCCTCATTTTTCACATAATTTCTTCAGGGTGCCTAAAATATTGACAAAAGTACATAAAACATTTTTACATGATTTAAACATTGTTTAGAGACTTCTTTTTTCTAGCCTAGGGTCAGCACACAGGACCGGATGCTTAAATCTCCTGTGTCCAAGTTGATGGTTTCCCTAAAGAAAACATAGTTGAAGGATGTGCTTGAATACTCTTGTGTCAGGATGGTTAGAGGCAGTTCGTAGACTGCTTGGTGAACCCATCCTTGAGGCCCCACACTCTCTGGGGGCAGGGGCATTCAAACTGTGGTCTTTAAGTTTGTTCTAAAAATGAAATAAAGCCAAAGCAGTTACATTAGTTGTTTTTTTTTTTTTTTTAATAATACCTTTGAGCACTTTATAGGAGATTTTTATAGAAAGAAAATATGAGCGAGGGAAAGATTGTAGTTGGGCTTATTTGATTCTTGTGATGTGTGAAGAGCTAAAGGGTATGTGGTTTACTTAGGATGCCGAGGAATTTCCCAATCTGGCAGTTGCATCTGAAAGAAGAGACAGAGTAGAGTCACCGAAATTTCAGTCTAAGCAGCAGCCACAGGTAATCTTTAGATTGAAACCACAATTGCTTTAGGCTTAACTTTTCTTGCTAAACTAAACTCTCAAGAAAGCCTCCTTTCCAGACTTCTTCCTTTATGGGCACAGGTAGTTTTGTTTTGATTCATTTCTTCATTGCAGAACCGCATCCAGTATGTTGAAACAAATTTGCCCTTAAGCCAGAACTACTTTGTCACTTTTGAAATTAGATGACTGATAACTGCTGTTGCTATATCAGAAAGGAGGGGACCACATACTGCTCATCTAAGTTTGATTTAAAGAAAAAACATTGACTTAGTGTATTCAGGAAATAGAAGAATCCTTTTGTGAGGCAGTTATGTCTGACAGAAGCATTGTCAAGTAGTCAGGGTCAGAGAAAGAGATGAATCTCCTTGTATCTCAGCCCCCACTGTGGATTCAGGAATGAGTTTGTAGTTCATAATCTAGATGGGGAACTTGCATACTTTGGGCATTTTCATTGTCCCTTTGCCTTTCAAAGTGGGGTGATTATTTTCACATTTATGAAGAGTAAGATTCTTAACCCTGTAACTTAGCATTCCTATGTTGTAATTTGGCCATCTTCCATCCCTGCAGAGGTCTCTGTGGGCGCCGGTGCTGTGCTTAGCATTCCCCTCTTGCTGTGAGCCCTCACCCAGTGTGACTCTGGCATTAGGGAAGAGAAAAGTGGCTGGAGGGCAGGAGTGGAGGCACTAAAGCACAGGAGACGGCATGCCATCCAGCCTTTTTAGTCTCAAGACCCGTATCACGGTTATTTCAGGAATAGCGTTTGTTTAGAGGATATCTGACCTTGTGCCTAAATTTAGTACTTTGGACTTGTGTACATTTTTGATGTGCCCCCATGATTTCATGGTTGTTAGTTTTGCTCACTTAGGCAGTTGGAGAGCAAAAGGTGCTAATGAGGCAGTAGTACGAACCAGCTAGCCTCACACAGACTTTGTAGCCAGGGACTTTATTCCAGCCTTTGTTCCTTATCTGTAGATGTATGCTGTTATTTATTCATAATGGAGATGCAAACAGACATGTAAGTGGTTTAATTAAACGAGTGTAATGAAAGGAGAAGAAGGAAATAAGCAACCTTGGTGGTAATATTGGCAGATGATTTGAAATTGATGGGGCTTTTCTTTAATTACTTTTAATTTCAAGATTTTTAGTCTCTGTATCTGTCTTTTTTTATCCTTAATTATATGGCTTTTTGTTATTAAATGAAAAGTACAGTTTGTAAAATAAAGTATTATGAGTAAACTTCTGATTTTTAACTTTTTAGAATAATTTTAAAAGTAGTAGAAAGAAAAGCCAGATTCCAGTACAGTTGGATTTGGGAGGAATGCTAACCGCACTGGAAAAGAAGCAGCACTCCTCGAATGCAAAGCAGTCCTCCAGACCCGTGGTATTCTCAGGTAAGAGAGCTCGTTCATTTCAGATGAATGATTGATGTCACTGTTTTGTGACAGTCTTCTTCGGTAATCAAAAGTGGAGTGAGTGAGAGTCGCTCAGTTGTGTCCAACTCTTTGCAACCCTGTGGACTATAGCCTGCCAGGCTCCTCTGTCCATGGAATTCTCCAGGCCAGAATACTGGAGTGGGTAGCTGTTTCCTTTTCCAGGGGATCTTCCTAACCCAGGGATCAAACCCAGGTCTCCCGCATTGCAGACGTATTCTTTACCATCTGAGCCACGAGGGAAGCCCAATCAAAAGTTATTGATATGTAATCAAAATAGTGTAGTGCTGGAATAAGGAGAGATGTAGACCAGTGGAATAGAATTGAGAATCCAGAAATAAACACACATATCTGTGGCCAGTGAATTTTTGATTAGGAGTGTTGAGTTTATTAAAAGGACAAAGAACAATCACTTAAAAAAATGGTACTGGGACAACTGTTTTAGCATTTCCACATGCTAAAACAATAAAGTAGTACTGTTAACCTCACACCATATACAAAAATTAACTCAAAATGGATCACATTTTAAATATGAGCTAAAATCTTGAAACTCTTAGAATAAATAAAACAGGATAAATCTTCATGACCTTGGATTAGACGATGAAGTTTCAGATAGGACTCCAAAAGCACAAACGACAAAAGCAAAAATAGGTAAATTGGATTTCATAAAAATTAAAAACTTGTGTACCAAATGATGTTATCAAGACAGAAAACAATTTACAGAATGGGAGAAAATATTTTATAAGCATTTAATTTACAAATATATAAGAATTCTTAAAATTCAGTTAACTTTCTACAAAATGGGCAAAGTTCTTGAAAGACATTTCCCCATTAGAAGATATACATATGGCCAGTAATACATGACAAGATGCTCAACACCATTAGTCATTAGAGAAATACAAGTTAAAACTACATGGAGGTAATTCTTCAAACTTCCTATGATAACTAATCAGAAATGTGGAAAATAACAAGTGTTGGTGGGGATTTTGAGAAATTGCATCTTGCTGATGAAAACATTAAATGGTGTACTTGGAAAATAGTTTGGTGGTTCTAGAACGCAAAGTAGAGTTGTCACGTGACCTAGCAGGTGCACTCATCTGAATGTATCCGAAAGAATTAAAAACAGAAACTCAGTCACTTGCACACCAGTGTTCATAGCAGCATTATTTGTAGTAGCCCAAAGGTGTAAGCAGCCCAAATGTGTATCAACAAATGAATGGGTATATACATTCAGAACAGAAGGTGGTATATACATATAATGGAATACTCAACCTTAAAAAGGCAGGAAATTCTATCATAGAAAGAAGGTAGATTAGAGGCTACCAGGGGTTGAGGGGAGTAGGAAATGAGGAGTTACTGTTTAATGAGGACAGATTTTTATTTCGGGGCATGAAAAAGCTTTGGAAATGGGTAGTGGTGATGGTTGCAACAACGTTTTGAACGTAATTGATGCCACTGAATTGTGAAGTGAAGAATGGTGAAAATAGTGGTTTTTATGTTACATGTATTTTACCACAAAAATTTTAAAGTTAATTAAGTGTGATGGTTTTAAGAAATAGGTCTTATTAAAAAATGGGTTTTCCAGTTGATGTGATGACCTGCTGAAAATCTTATGATGTATAAATGCCCTGTGCAGGTTATAAAGCTGCATTTGGTAGAAATGAATTACATGCTTGTCCATGGGAACACAGCAGGTGGCAGTGTTAGCTCCTTAGTGATGTAGTCATTTTCTCTGAAACATGCCTGAGAGCCAAGACAGTTAAAATTGGTAATATGTCATACAAAGAAATAATGCTCATTTGCCACCATAGTCTTGTAGATATGTTTCCCTCTGAGGTGATTTAAAAGTGAAAAATAGGATCCAAGAAAATGATGAAGCTTACTTTTTTTTTTCCTGAAGCATTTTAAAGCAATTCATGGACATCATGTAATTTTACTTATAAACCCCTCAGTCTGGTGATAATTTTGTTGTGGCATCAATCCTAGAAAGGATAAACATAATTTGTTTCCTCAAGGGAAGGGAAATGGAATATTTGTTTTTTCTGAAAATTTTCAAGCATCTGGAAAAGCTAAATAAAAAATCCTTCAGTGAATACCCATGTACTCACTACCTAGATTGTACAGTTGTTCCTAATTTTTTTCAGTCACATAACTTTTCCAGAGGTCAGCCAATTATATCCTGCTGGCTCTGAGTGTGTATGTGTGCTCAGTTGTGTCTGACTCTTTGCACACATACGAAGAGTATGTGTGTGTGCACTGTAAGCTCATCAGGCTCCTCTGTCCATGGAATTTTCCAGGCAAGAATACTGGATTGGATTGCCATTTCCTACTTCAGGGGATCTTCCCGACCCAGGGGTCAAACCCATGTCTCTTGGGTCCCCTGCATTGGAAGGTGGATTCTTTACCCCCACACCACCTGGGAAGCAACCTGGATGCTTGTAAAGTTTTATTAGAACACAGCCAACACACGTTTATTTAAGTATTGTCTGTAACTGCTTTTGAACTAGAATGGCATTTGAGTGTTGCAATACGTGTAAGCTCATTAGCTTAAAATATTTACTCTCTGGCCCTTTTTAAGGAAGTTTGCTGACCCCAATCTATCTGTCAATTTATCCAATACCAATTTATTTGTATTCATTTTTGCTGCATTTCAAAGTAACTTGCAGACATCAGTATATTTTACCCCCAAGCATCCATATCATTAACTAGAGTTCAGTATTTGTGATTCTTATTTTCCTTTGGTGGCAAAATATGCATTTCATGACATGCACAGATCTTAAATGTATCACTTTAGGAGTTCTGGCAGATATATAACTTTGTAACCCAGACTTCTGGCAGTGTAGAACATCAGCAGCACCTCTGAAGTCCCAGCCCCTTCCCGTCCCAGTCGGTCCCTGCTGCTACTTGCAGGCAACCAAGGGTCTGATTTTTTTTTCCTGCCATAGACTGTTTTTTCCTGTTCTAGAACTTAATATAAATGAAATCTTGTTTGTTGGTGGAGGTGGGAGTTTTTTGAAGCTGAAAATTCTAAATGCTGTTTCTCATGTGGATTGTTTTATATGGGCTGCTGAATGGTATAGTCAGCAGTTTCCTAAATAGCCTTCTCATAGGTATCGCAGAAGTAAGTCTTAGTGAGTTTCATAGTGACCTTAATTAAAAGCCCAGAGTACAAATTTAAAATGTGTGAATGCAGTTAATTTAGTCCAAGTATACAGTGACTGAGGCACCAGTTGATAACTTGTCCCTGAACCCAGTATTTCTTTTTCGTGCAGTATCCCCAGGACTGCCAGCAATGGCACTGCTGGGAGCAAGCTGAAAGTGCAGGTTCTGGGAACGCCTCTGATGTGGTACACTTAGAACCACTTGGTATGGGGTGGGCGGTAGGTGTTTTTAACAAGCACACAGTGGGACTTTTGGTTTTGTTTTGTCCTTGTTTTTCACTTTTCATGGTGGAACATTTAAAACAGAGTCAAAAGCAAAATATGATGAAGACTGCCACCATATGCCCATTACCCAGCTCCGTCATTTACCAACATTTTGCCAGTCCTGTTGCATCTGGAACTCTGTTTTTTTTCCCCTAAAGTACTTGTAGATATCATGTCATTTAACGTGTAAATACATCAGTCAGTATCTCTGATTGATGGTGATTTTATTTTTAATTGATCCATTCTGCCATTCTCCCTTCTAATAATAATAAAGATTATTTTTTTGTTAGCATCTTGTATCCAGTCTGTATTTAAATTTCTTCTCAATGATTTTGGTAATTGTTTTCATTTCAGGATCATACATCACATGTATGAGTAATTCTTAAATGTATCAAAGCTTAGGATCACGGCCTTCTTAGGTATTCCTCCTTCAATGTTACTTTGCTCAGCATCTGTTTGGGAAAGGTCTACAGTGTTGGCTTTTCCAGAAAAATCAAGAAAGTGCTTGGCCAGCCTCTGATTGTGAAAAATGTAGCTTCTTGGGGAGCCTGCAGGGAAGCATGTGAGCTACTAACTGAATGTTCTAGACCTCCAGCCAAAGGTAAAAGCAAGAAAAATGAGGGAACTACCTCTGAGGCTATATATATAAGGTGGCTCTTTTGCAGCTAGATTCAAGTTGGACCTTTTAGATGGAATTGTATATGAAGTCCGAGACAATTAGGCAAGAAGTAGGGGCCCTCAATCAGATGATATTTTTAAGTAGCTTGAGGTTGTTAGATTGTAAGGTTGGTTGTTGGATATTGGTAGTATCGAAAGGATGTTTTGGCCACAGATCCCAGTAATGCCCAGATACTGACATGTCCATTATCTTCCTTTTTGACATCAGTAATGGAACCATTCTTACTAGAAAAAGTAAAAATTAGCTAAGAGGAATTCAGAATTTCTCTTTATTTTTAGATTAGCGAGTACCAAATACTCCTACAAGGGACTTTCTTGCCAGAACACAACTTAAAGGCCTTTGGTGACTTATATCTATTCTGGAGCCCAGGTTTGGCCTTCCCAACTGGCTGATCAGATTAATGAGGAGGTGAATGCTTTTACCAGCAGCATAAGGAAGAGTAGCCTTGGCCACCTACTGGTGTCTTTAAGATGTGTTTCTGGTAGACAGCTTATTGTTGGAGCTTTCTGTTTAATCCAGGCTAAAATTCTCTTCCTTGTTGAGTGGGGTGCTTTGTTCATTCAGGTTTAATGCTATTGTTACTGTGGTTGAATTTACTGCTGTTAGTTTTTTTTTTTTTCTGATTCTTTCATGTCTTAATTTATTCCTCTGTTCCTCTTTAGCTGTTTTCTTTTATGTTAAATAAATATATGGTACCATTCCTTTGATTTTTTTTTCCTTTATTTTAAAAAAAATTAATCTTCTTAAAAGTAAGAAAGTAGTTGCTTATAAATAAATCAATCAAGCAACAAATTCAGTCCTTGTTTACCTAGAAACATCTATATTTTCGATTTGTTTTTTGAAGGATAGTTTCACTGGATATAGAATTCTTGATTGACAGGTTTTCCCCCTCACTTCTTTGAATGTCATTCCATTGCCCTCCTGCCTCCATTGTTACCAGTGAGATGTCAAATATTACTTGTCTTGTTGATGCACTTTCTGTGATGAGTTGTTTTTCACTTGCTGTTTTTGTTTTGACCTTCAGCTGTTTGACTATGATGTGTCTATGTGGGAATCTCTGTATACGTCCGTCCTACCTTTGGTTGAGTGACATTTATCTTATTTTGAGTTTGTCAATTGAAATATTCATTGAATTTGGGAAGTTTAAGGTCATTATTTCTTCAAAATATTTTGTCTTTTCTCTTTCCTCTCCTGGCACTCACATTATATATATAGTGGTACATTTGTTGTTGCTCCACAGGTCTCTGGAGGCTCTTTTAAAATCTTTTCTTTGAGTCGAATGGTTTCTGTTGATTTATTTTCAAGTTCATTGATTTTTCTACCATCTCAAATCTTCTGTTGAGCCTCTCTCCTTTATAATTTGTATTTATTGAAATTCTGGGTTTATTTCTAGTCTCACAGTTGCCTTCATTTCTTGGTCAGCTGGGGGCACTCAAAGACAGTTTCTGTAACTTCCTGTTTTCTTTAGGGTGGGTTACACTTTCTTGTTTCTTTGAAAGTTTCACAATTTTTTGGTGAATATCGACTTTTGGTTAATACATTGTAGCAACTGGGTATTTTGTTTTTTCCTTCTGAAAGTAGTGATTGTGATGGGGTGTTTTTTGTTTTGTTTTGTTGAAGGAACTGCCTGGTCTGAATCTGGTGGCTGCCTTCCCCACAGTGTGTGGTTGCTGATTTCTTAGCTTAGTTGTTTTTTTTTTCTTTTTTTTTTTTGTTTTTGGGTTGACTTTCCAGGAGTCACTCCTGTGTCTATGCAGTACTTTAAAAACATGTACCAAAATTAAGGAGGGTGGGTAAAATATATTTGGAAAAATACTGATGGTTGTTGAAGCCGGACAGTGAATACATGGGTTTGTTGTTCTACATTCTCTTTATTTGGTGTGTGTTTAGAAGTTTTCCTAATTAAAAAGTTGGGGGAAAGTAAGTACAAATTAACTATTCCCTTGGAACAGGAACAAGGTGGGAAGTTGAACAGAACCACAGGGTGCAGTGGAAGTATTAGGACCAGTGATGGTGATCATGTATTTACTGTCTGCAGGGAATTTAGGAATGTATGTCTAGAAAACTCAAGAGAATCAACTCGAAATATTGCTAGGATCTTATATGCCTTTTAAGATAGTGAGGTAGAAGGTATACCTGTATATACATGAGGTAGAAGGAACCCAGTGGCCAACTTCTGCAAAGGCAGGGTCAGCTGAAAATGGTGGAGTAAAAGGGGCATCTTAAGTACAAGCTACCCGGAAAAGCTCTTCATCAAAAAATGAGACCCAAACACATCATCAGACTTAGCTGGAAAATACAGGAGGTTTGATTATGGGGATGGGAACCTGGTTCCCTCAGGGACAGTTTGATGGGGACGAGGACGGTTGTGGGGATGGGTGGGCGGCATAGGGAGCCCCTGAGATCTGCAGCAAGCCTGCCTCTGGAGCCTGGCAGGCGGCGGGTGGCAGCCTGAGCCCTGTGTCCCTACTGTGTTGCAGTTGGGGCAGTGCCCGTCCTCTCCAAAGACTCCATGTCAGGGAAGAAGGGCCCCCGCCTTGCCCAGGTGAAGACCCCACACAACCCACTAGACTCCACTTCCCCGATGATGAAGAAAGGGAAGCAGAGGGAGGTCCCCAAGGCCAAGAAGCCGACCCCGTTGAAGAAGGTGTGTGGCGTTTCGTTTGAAATCGGGCATGAGTGAACTTGTAGACTGCTGCATCCGTTCTGCTTTCAACTCGTAGGGTTTTAGAGTTTTAACATTTACCCTCATTTGAACCTGCTCTTAATCAAGATGCATGCACGCTTCTCTGAAAGATGATCCCTCGCTCTCCCTTCATGGTCTGCAGAGCACCTCAGCTGCTGGAGGGGGGAGGCCTTATTTATTTATTCATTCCATACTTTGGAGTGACATGGACAGAAATCCAGAAATGGGGGGAGTCTGTTCTCATTTACATTTTTTACCCTCATTCTACCCCGAGGCATTGTGTCTGATGCTCTGATGTGGTAAATATTGGACACTTCCTGCCACATGTGTTTGATTTAACTCTGAGAGCAGCCTGTGGGGTATGGTGAGGCTCAGAGGGAGGAAGGCATGTCTTGCCTGGGGCTAGATTGAGCTGCACGGTGGCACCAGAGCCCAGGTCTCTCATGCACTGCTCTGTTTCCCCAGGGGGCCTGCTCTTCCTGGGCCATGGGTGAGAGGGTTGGGCTGCCCACAGGGTGGGGGCAGGCGGCGGGGGATAAGGGCACAAACAGGTACAGTGCCAGCCAGCTGAATGGGGGGGCTTACTTCACAGAAGAGCTTGTTCTCAGATGCGAGTGTTGAGGTGTTTTAATCATTGATTTAACTTTAAAGATTATTTTGAAAGAACGGCAAGAGAGAAAGCAGCAGCGTCTCCAAGAAAATGCTCTGAGCCCAGCTTTTCCCAGTGACGATGTGCAGGATGTGCAGGATGAAGAGAGCGGCGGTGACGACCAGGTCCTCAGGCCACCTGACGTCTTAGGTATTGAGTTCCGTTGGTTTGCTTCTCAAGGAATCCCTCAGCGAGAGGAGCCGTGTACAAAGGCCATTTGTCTGGTCCCTATGTAGTAAAAGCAGGTAGGCCTTGGGCCTTGGGAATGCAGATAATTTTCAGTGTCCTAACTTGACAGTAAGAGGACATCCCTGTGAACAAGTGGAGCTTCTGGTGCCTCTGCTTCTCTGGGGTGGGAGACACAAAGGGCTGAAGCCCCTGAAGTTGATGTGTGTGATACTGGATGGTCCTTGCAGTTTGAAATGGCCATGAGAATTAACACCGTTAACTGCAAAGTGGCTTGCCCACAAGTGTGTGAGACATGGTGTCATTCCAGAAAATGGGTTAAGTTAGCTTTTTATTGAATCACTCTTTTGGAACAGTGCACAGATCATACCCAGTTCAGAAGCAGAACAGCCCCCAGCCCCCGTGATTCTGGTCCAAGGCCTCACCCCTTTCTGCAGTTCACCCATGAGCTTTCAGGCTGCATTCCAGGGGAATCTTGTGTGGTCTGGCCAGCAGTATGTCTGTGGCCTGTGAAAGTAGTTCTGACTGTCAGTGCAGCGTAGCGTTGAGGTGTACAAACATGCCAGGCGGCACGTGGGTGTTACCGGAGTTTCCACATGGCCTCAGTTAGAAGCAGAGATGCTGTGGCAGCTTGGGGTGTATGTAAGAAAAGTGAGCACACTTCGTGCTTGCATTTCCCCCTGGTGCATCTACAGCCTACAGCCTACAGGCCCCTGCCACACAGGCTGCCAAGGGTTTTAGGAGCTACACCCATGGGTGGCAGAGGGGCCAGTCACTGAGTCTGGGTGCTCGGGCGACGCTGTCGCATTTCCTGCCCCAGGCCCCTCCGTCTGTGCACCGAGCCCTGCAGGGGCCCTGCTGTGACTTCTTACTCTGAAACTCCAGGGGAAACGAAAGAGTCTGTGTCCTGTGTTCCTGTGGCGGAGAGCAAGTCAGAGGAGCAGCTGGGAGCTGAGCCCCAGAAGGAGACGGAGGCTTGCCCCAAGATCCACAGCCGGCGGTTCAGGGAGTGAGTGCGCTGGGGCGTTGGGCTCACTGTGGGACCTGGGGCGCTGTGCTCACTCTGACCTTGGGCCTCGAGTTCTCTGCCCGTCGTGCTCGGCACAGTAAAGCGGCCAGGCTGGGCCGTGGTGATTGTTTCCTCCTGGTGGAAGGTGGCTGGGACCTGGTCCTAACACATGCCAGGGCTACATAGCCTGCTCGTGAGAGGTCTCTGTCCTTGTTCGTGATCCCAGAGGGGCCCTTGAATCCACGTTTGTGACTGGGAACGGGCAGTAAGGTGACAGCTCATGTGGTCTGAGGCCCCGTTCTGTGTGTAGTTTCCTAGGGCGCTCCGCCGCTTTCCCTCCCCCTTTTCTTCAGGGTAGACTGCAGATGTTTGTCTTCATGAGGAGAGGTGCCCAGGAGTGTCTGCCCTGGGGATGTGGGGCCCACAAGTCTTTGTCCCTTGTGGTTGGGGGTGGGGAGGATGCCTCCATCCATATCTTTTAAATTCTGTCAGTCAGGAATCCTACCTTCTGACTGGCATTACTCATCAAAGCATGATTTGCCCACACCTCATCTGAGGTGTGCCAGGAGCAGCATGCCAGAGTGTCGCAGCCAGAGGAAAGGTGACCGTGTCTAATGTTCCTTTCAGCTACTGCAGCCAAATGCT
Organism: Cervus elaphus; assembly: GCF_910594005.1. Lineage (NCBI taxonomy): Eukaryota > Metazoa > Chordata > Mammalia > Artiodactyla > Cervidae > Cervus > Cervus elaphus. The sequence goes on from NC_057830.1 coordinate 22,669,644, forward strand.
CAGTAAAGAAGTTGACGCCTGTGTTACGGACCTGCTGAAAGAGCTGGTTCGTTTCCAAGATCGTATGTACCAGAAAGATCCAGTCAAGGCTAAGGCCAAACGCCGACTTGTATTGGGGCTGAGGGAAGTCCTCAAACATCTGAAGCTCAGAAAGTTGAAATGCATCATCATCTCTCCAAACTGTGAGAAGATACAGTCGAAAGGTAAGGGCGCCGTGTGGTCCCTGCTGTGTGGCTCCTGCAGTGCACGCCCTCTGGCCACCACACACACGTCAGCCACTGGGGGTTGGGGGCCTTGGAAGTGCAGTTTGTTTCATTTTCTTTTAGTTGAGTTTTTTTTTTTTTTTAATTTATTTTTAATTGGAGGATAATTGCTTTACAGTTTTGTGTCACACATCAACATGAGTCAGCCATAGGTATACGTATGTCCCCTCCCTCCCACCCCCCACCCCACCCACCCCACCCCTCCCACCACTCTGGGCTGTCACAGAGCACCAGGTGGAGCTCCCTGCGTCACACAACAAATCCCCACTGGCTCTCTGTTCTACATATTTGTTTTCAAAGTTTGTTGGATCACCAGGTGATCACTCTGAGCAGCTGGGCCCCTGCGGTCCTCATGACATGATTCAGGCTGGTCCACGCGGACCAGAGTGGGTGTGTCACCCTCGTGTAGCAGGCGGGGTGCAGAGCCGCTTTCCTCTGGAGCTTTGGGGGGTGGTCCTTCATACCACAGATTTCATGACCGGCAGCTAGGCAGTCCCTGCATTGGGCTTTTCCTCAGTGTGTGACTGACTCGCCTGTCCACTTACGAAAGGTGTGCGTTTGTCCAAGCCCTTGGCCATCTTACTGATGCTGGAAGGTTGGTTCTCTCTTTCAGCATGTGATGTGCTGGGTAAGGTGACCAACAGACGGATGTCTGACGTCTCCCTGACCCTCAGCTGACCCACTCTGTGGGCCGCAGAGCCCAAGTCCTCCTTGGGCTGCACAGTAGGGGGCTGTTAGGAGCAGGATGTCGTCACTCAGACGGCAGTCCTCCGTCTCATCTTGACATTCAGACTCCTCCTCTGGTCCCGTTGTTCTCTCTCATGGTGTAGAGTTCCACTTGGCTGGAACAGTGCTTTCAGGGAACTGGTCCAGATCCCCGTGCTGAATCTTTCTGGTTGCTGTTTGCAGTCTGAACACTTGAGGTTTCCTGACTTGTCTGCAGCATCCAGGGGCCCTTGGGCAGCAGCTGGATCTGCTCATGGCCAGCCCCGTGGACTCATCCCTGTCCTAGCTGGAGGCAGATCCAGTCCCTGCCATCGGAAAGGGCTCTCAGGTTTGTCCCTTTGGTTGTGCGCTGCAGTGTCCCGACCACAATCCCATGGCAGATGCTGGGCTTTATACGAATCACCCCTCAGGCTCTCAGCCAGCTGCCTGAACCCCCCCTTAAAGTAGTGGTTGCTTCAGATGTTCTGCAGCTCCTCCTCTGGGGCCATTCTAGCCCTGTGCCTCCCATGCAGCTGTCATCCCGGGGATGTGTCTTCTGGTGGGCTGTGGTGGTCGTTGGCTCTCCCATACTCCTTTGTCTTGGGGCGTGTGCATCCCCCTGTCAGTGGCTTATGAGAAAAAACTGCGGGACATCTAGAAGATGGTGCTTGAGATCCAGTCTTTCCAATTTCTCACCTTTTTTTCTCTTCTCCCTTCTCTCTGGAAGCTTGTGGGAACTTCCCTGTGCCCAGGGTTCTGGGAGGTGGGATGGCTTACAGGCAGTGTGCTCAGTTCTGGGACATGCTGCTCAGTTTGTGCTCTGAATCTCTCTCCTGTTGGCCCTCTCTCGGCTCCCCCTAGAACCGTGTTGCTCGGATGCTGGGTCTCCTGCACCGTCATCCACCTGTTAGTTTTCTTCTTTTCAGCTCTTCAGTTCTGTTTTCTGTAAGGATTCTTCAGTTATGCTTCTTAATATTTCATTTCTGCTGTTATTTTTTATTTCTGGGAGCTATTTTTTTTTGTTCTCCAAAAGTTCCTGTGTTTGTAGCAGTTGCTTCGTGGATGTGTTTCCTCCCTGAGAACCATAGTGATGTGAGGGTCCTTTCTCCCTGCACAGCCTCCCTGCCCAGGTGGTTTGCTTTTTGGGCTCATGGTGGAGGTTTCTGCAGATGCCCAGGTCTGCTTGTCTGTCTGTCTTTAGCAGCCGCTAAAGCTGACTAGGGACTTCACTGGTGGCTGAGTGAATCTCCCTACCAGTGCCGAAGACTTGGGTTCGATTCCTGGGTCGGGAAGATCCCCTGGAGTAGGAAATGGCAACCCACTCTAGTATCTTGCCTGGGGAATCCCATGGACAGAGGAGCCCGGTGGGCTACAGTCCAGTGGGTCACAAAGAGTTGGACTCAACAAGTGACCAAGCAACAACAAAGCTGACTAGAATTCTGGGGGTGAGGCTAGCACTTAAAGGCTTTGAGCTGCATTTGAGAGCAGTGGTTCTTCAACTGCAGTGAGCATCAGAGTCACCTGAGAAGCTGATGAAAACATAGATTTCAGAGTTCCTCCCTGAGCAGGTCCAGCGGACCCCCAAATTTGTATTTCTCGTAAGTTCTTAGTTGCTGCTGCCACTTCAAGGACCCAAGGCTAGAACCTCTGCTGTGGGATGGCAGCTGGGCTGCTGCTCTGTTGGAAAGCACCGTACGGGGTGCATCTCTGATGCCACGTTTCCGGGGGAAGAACTCTTACTTTCTGCGGGGAGTCTGGGGTGAAGGGTGGAGGCCCTGACCTCTACCCTATGACCATGACCTTATCCTGACATTCACAGTTGGAAGTGTGGGCCCAGTGTCCTGCAGACCCACTGCCCTGCTGCACCACAGGCCCAGCACCGGGTGTTGGTTGAGTGAAGCAGTTCCGGACACCAGCTTGCTATCGCCTCGTCTGATCTCCACACTGCCTCTCAAATGCCCGGCACTGCCTGTTAGCTGCCAAGCTCTGGGGGAAGAATTCTAGGGTATAGATGTGTTCCCACTGTTGCTTCTGGGCATTTCCCGCTGGTGGCTTAGGGCAGCTGACTCACCTGTTTGTGTTTCAGCTTCCAAAATCTTTTACTTGTCTAAGAGTGTCCTGTGGATTTTCGTCTTTAAAAGGCAAACCGGGAATATGTATATTCAGTTGGTGGTCCGCCTTGCTCTTTCTCTAAGCCCCCACTCCTCTGATCATGCCAGAGAATGGAGCTGAGAGGGCATCTTAAGGATTTGTTAATGCATTTAAAATCCGTTGTTTACTTATTTGTTCCTGCCTTTTTTGTTTGTTTTTTGCCTTGAGGCAGAAGGAACTTGATTACATGTTCTAGGAATGTTTCTTCCTTGGTAAAGACAGCCAATAGATTGTGGTCATTTTAAAGGTAAAATTGAGTATTATGGCCTGGGATTATGTTGAAATACTATTATTTGCTCAGAGTGGCATTTTGCCTAATAATTCTGAACTTAAACTTTAAATGGGAATTGTTGATCGGATATAGCATTTACTTGTTTGGTCTCGCTGTGAAACTTTGAGAAGCTGGCACTTGGAGATATTTTTCAGCTCTCACAAGTGACGTTGGCTGGGAACAGGGCTGAGCAAAATCATTGAGACTTGGCTGCTGCGTCAGGGAAAGCGGTGCACACCTGCAACATCCTCTCTGGGGGGAGTCAGATAGGACAGGCTGAATTCACCAAAACGAGATGCAGTGACACGTGTAAAGTGTCATGTCATCTACCAGGGAAGCTCAATTGAGATGAGCACTCAGGATTTTTATTGGGGCTGATCACAAGGACACCCTCTGCCAGGCAGGTCCCCACATTCCAGACTTATAGAAGGAAAGCCAGTGTTGAGTGTAATCTGCATATGCATTTTGGGAACAGGAGTCACTCTTACCAGATGGGGTCACAGGGGCACCCCCAAAGCCCAAGTTCAGGCACCAGCCAAAGGTCAGCCAAGTAAGTAAGCTGGCCTTTTTTAGGAGAGCAGCCATCTGGCCAGTCTTATAACTCTTTTCTGCACACTGCTCAAATACCCTCTGTGATCAGTTCCTGAGCTGGGGTGGACACAAAGCCGAGTCACCCTTGAGTGAGAGACCACGGAGCTGACGTTTAGGAGAGTCGTCAGTCTCCCGTTGGAAACATCTTGCTGTAAGTAACGCAGATATCACCTGTCCTGCCTCCCCCTTTCCCCCACCTGCCTAGGAGTGAATTTTCTTTAAAGTTCATATCCCCAGAAGTTGCTTCCTCATCACCTTTGATCTCTGCGGGTAGATCGGGGGAGGGGATGGACAGATTAAAATGATGTGGGGCTTAACCATTAATTCCCTGTTAAATCAGCTGTGGAATGAATTCCCAGTTCCCTCAAAAGCAGTTGTTGTTCAGTCATTAAATCATGTCCAGCTCTTTGTGACCCCATGGACTGCAGCACGCCAGGCTTCCCGGTCCTTCACTATCTCCCAGAGTTTGCTCAAACTCGTGTCCATTGAGTCAGTGATGCCATCCAACTGTTTCATCCTCTGTTGCCCTCTTCCCCTCCTGCCCTCAATCTTTCCCAGCATCAGGGTCTTTTCCAATGAGTCAGCTTGTCATAATCAGGTGGCCAGAGGATTGGAGCTTTAGCATCAGTCCTTTCAATGAATATTCAGGGTTGATTTCCTTTAGAGTTGACTGGTTTGACCTCCTTGTTCTCAAGGGACTCTAAAGAATCTTCTCCAGCACCATAGTTCGAAAGCATCGCTTCTTCAGTACTCAGCCTTCTTTATGGTCCAACTTTCTGGATAGTTAAACTCTCACATCCATACATGACTACTGGAAAAGCCATGGCATAGCTTTGACTCTATGGACCTTTGTAGGCAGAGTGATGTCTCTGCGATTCTTAGTACACTGTTTAGGTTTGTCATAGCTTTTCTTCCAAGGAGTAAGTGTTTTTTAATTTCTTGGCTGCAGTCACCATCCACAGTGATTTTGGAGCCCAAGAAAGTAAAAATCTGCCACCTTTTCCACTTTTTCCCCCTATCTATTTGCCATGAAGTGATGGGACCGGATGCCATGATCTTAGTTTTCTGAATGTTGAATTTTAAGCCAGCTGTTCTACTCTCCTCTTTTCACCCTCATCAAGAGGCTCTTTAGTTCCTGTTCGCTTCTGCCATTAGAGTTGATACCATCTGCATATCCAAGGTTGGGTGTGCATTTGAGAAGTTGTTCTTTTGAAAGAAAATTAGGTAATCATATGTAATTAGGTACCAGGTGATAAGAGATCTTAGGAGATTTTTTCTTTCTCCTGTAGATGTTGTGTGTTCCCTCAGGAATGGTCAGTTTGCAGAGGAACTGGGGTGGGCCACCCTGCCTCTAGGGGACACCGCAGCCCCCACAGACGGGCATGCTGCCTCCTCCCGGCCTCCCCCGGTCTTCAGGTGATTCTGTTAGCATTCTCTGTGAGGCGAGGCTGAGCATCTTTCCACTTGTTTAAGGGCTTGGTATTTTCTGCGAATTGTTGATTATTTGCCCATTTGTCTTTCAGGATGTCAGTCTTCTATATTCACATATACTTTTTTTTTTTTTTTAATAATAGCCACTTTGGTTAAGAATTGTGAATGTTTTTCCAGTTTGTCATGTGCCTGTTTTTCTTTAAGTCTCAGAGATTGGGTGTGTATGTGGATATTTTTTATTCGTGTTTTTATTACATCTAGGTTTTATGTTATTCTTCAACCTTCTTACTCCAGGGTTATTAATTTTTTTTTTAATTCAGTTTTTTTCCTTGTTCTTCTATGGTTTCATTTTTATTTAGGTAGAATGCATTTCAGTCTGAAATGGATTTTTGCAGAGGCTGACCCCGCTGTCTCTTTGCACCTTCTGTGCTTCAGGGGACTCTTGCCAACCTGCTTAAGTGCCACACATTCGGGTGATTTCTGGGCTTTCATTCTGTCACCCTGTATCCCATAATTTACGTTCTTACAGTTCTATAACAAGCTTTAATATCTGCAAATGCTAACCTGACATTAATTTCCTTTTTCAAAAGACCATTCTCATTTTGTGTATTTTGTATTTCTCAAAAAATGTCCCACTTAGAGTAAGTTACAGTATAAAAAGTTTTAGGTTAACATAGCATTGACATATGATCATATTGGCTCGTTCCATCCAAGAGCATAGATGCCTTTGGCTTAGATTTTGTGTTTCACTAGCATGTTGAGGCTGCTTTGTAAATTGCTCATGTTTCTTGCTACATTTATCCTCACCTGTTGTAGCCTTCGGTTGCACTTGCACGTGGAATCACCTCTCCCGTTCTGCGTTCTAGCTGGCTGATGTTTGCACGTGTATGGGTGGTTTCTATGTTACTCACGCACAGATGCCCGGATGTGATTCTCTTGTCGGTAGCAGCTTGTCAGTGTTGCTGGGTTTCCGACTGCGTGAGCATCACTCACACACACAGCTTCTTCACCCTCTCTGCTTGTGGTGCCACCCCTACCCTTCCACCCTCCTCCTACCAGGCTGGTGTCTCACTGGGAGGCAGGGTAGGATCACTCCGTGACCTCCCTGGACTCCGGGTTTCCATCTTTTTGAGTGGGTACCACCTCCCTTCTCAGGGTTTTGTGAGGATATAGGAGCCAATCCACCCGAAGCCATTAGACCCAGACTGGCACACAGTATTCAGTGAACATGGCTAAGGCTACCTTGTCCTGTTTCACACGGCTCCAGCTGCTGACTTGATGTGGACGTATTTTATAGTGATTTATTGCTTTAGACGTGTCTCTTGAACAGTTGATTTCTTCCGTTGGCCGAGGGTAACAGTGTACTTGCACTGCAGTGACTGGCTTTCCCATTGAAACCCAGCCTGGGACGCTGGCTCGAGTGAGGAAGTAGCCAGGAGTGTCACCATCCATCGGGAAAAGCTCTTGGCAGCCAGTGTCGCCAGCGCGCTCCTGGGATGCCCTCCCCTGTCATTTTCCTTGTCCTCCAAGCAGGTGGGCTAGACGACACCCTGCGCACCATCATTGACTACGCCTGTGACCAGAACATCCCCTTCGTGTTTGCTCTCAACCGCAAAGCTCTGGGGCGCAGCCTGAACAAGGCTGTTCCCGTCAGCGTGGTGGGCATCTTCAGCTACGACGGGGCCCAGGTGAGGCGGGAGTAGGGTGCTGGCCTGTCTGCTCTGGGAGTGAGTCACGGGGGACGGTGGTTGTCTGCGCTTCACTGGCAGAGTAGCCCTGAGCCCCAGGGGCCCCAGTCTTGAAAGCAGTAGCCTCGGGGGCCTGGTTTCCTTAAAAACCCAGAAGTGTGATTCCAATTTAGCTCTGGGCTCACTGGTGCCACAGAGGAGCCTCAGGAAGGCCTGAGGGCAACACCCCTGGTACACAGGCGGGCATCCCCCATTTCCCGGTAGTGGGTGTCTTCACCAGCTTGCAGGGGACCTCATTTGTACTATGGTTTCTGCTCAAGGACCAGTTCCACAGGATGGTGGAGCTGACGATGGCGGCCCGGCAGGCCTATAGGACTATGCTGGAGAGTGCACGCCAGGAGCCGCTGGGCGAGCTCGGCCCCTGCACCCCCGCCAGCCCACCCAGTCAGGGCCCCAGCTGCCCTGCGGAGGACAGCCCCCTGGCCCCCACTGCAAAAGAGGAGCCACACTACAGTGAGTGCTGGGGGCAGTGGGGTTGGGGCCCATCGTCCTCTAGGTCTTCATCGATGCTGATTGAACAGGGCGCACAGGAGAGCGGCATGGCCACTGTGGCCAAACGAGCTGCAGAAGGCCCTGTTAAGCCCTGGCCCTTGTTTAAGAGGTGGTCTCAGATGCGGGAGGGGAGGGCTGGTCAGTGGGTGTCTCAGACAGACCTTCCTTGGGTCACATGGCACCCAGAGGGCAGCCGTGAGGACAACTGTATCCCTGGCGGGTGGTTGTCAAGGCTGGCATGCACCGACCTGTTTGATCCTGTTCACGAGGGGAGGTTGCATTTGGGGGTTTTTGCTTGAGTCCTTTCCAGGCCCCACTCAGGGAGCCAGGTTGCTGGGCAGGCTGTGTGCTGCTTGTTTTCCAAGAGACTTCCCTGACTGTGGTGGCTCAGATGCTAAACAATCCGCCTGCAATTCAGGAGACCTGGGTTTGATCCTGGGTTGGGAATCTTCCCAACCCAGAAGGAGATGGCAACACACTCCAGTATTCTTGCCTGGAGAATCCCATGGGCAGAGGAGCCTGGTGGGCTACAGTCCATGGGATCGAAAAGAGTCAGACACAACTGAGCGACTGACACTTTGCCTGGCTGACACTGCCTGTCTGTTAGTGGTGTGCTTTCTTGTTTCCAGTTGAAGTCTGGAGAAACCATCTGGAAGTGTACAGCCAGTGTGCCCTGGAGCTGGAGGAATCGCTGGAGGCTTCAACCTCTCAGATGATGAACTTGAATTTATAAGAAGAGTTTGTTCCTGTGTGTTTGTGTATTTGAGGTGGGGGTGGGGGGGTTGAAAGACTTTGGGGCCTTTTTCTTCTCATTTTTTTGTTGACCTACTTGTGTTGTGTATGGCTGTTCAACTGGGGAAGTAACCAGCAGTGTTTGTAGCTGTCCAAGAGCTGCGAGTCCTGCAGAGGGGCACTCGGTAAGCTGGCGGAGACCCTCTCACAAAGCCTTGGGATGCAGCCTTGGCTCTCTGAGTACTGTGTGAGTCTGGAAGATGCTGGACAAGGTGGTACTCGGAGTACTCTGCTGCTGAGGAACATCTCTCCACTGCAGGACAGCTGAGCCAAGTTAGTTTGTGGAAAGCAGCTGCGGGCTGAGGCGATGTGGCTCGGAAGGCGGGGTAGTTCACCGCGTGTTCCCAGCCCCGGTGACCCGCACAGCCCTGCAGAAGCCGTGGGGGTGGGGGTATGGGGAATACCTTTCTCAGGATATGGCTTTCTAGCCAGAAGATTTGGGGATACTTGGAGGGTCTGCTAAAATGAGCCTCAGAAGGAAAATCAGTTCTCTAACCTGTGACCTTTTGACATGAATATTCCTTTTATTGTTTATTTTTCAAAGAAACGATTTTGAAGTTCCTAAATCTCAGTTTTGATAATTTAAGAATATTTTCTTTCTTTTGTAAATGAACATATTGCGAATGTGGTTTCTTAGAGGCCAGAAGGATAGAAGTTTACTTTCGTATTTTCCTGTAAGTAAGAGGGCTTATTTATTTTGAATAAAGAGTGATTATTTAATTTCACTGGAGACTGTGGTCACCTTCCTACATCCTGATCTGTATTTTGGGGGCACTCTTCTTTGAGCTGAAGGGGACCGAGCAGGAAGAGGTTTGCTGCGCTCATATCTCTTGGATCTCGAAGGTAGTGACTGTGAAATCCCCAGCCCTTAGAGATCCTGTTGCTGGACCTACCTTGGTCCAGCCTGCTGGTGAGCTGGTCACATGAGAAATGGCAGGATCAGACTTGCACTGCTTTGCGTTTGTCAAGCAAGCAAGGTATCTTGTGGGCTTTGCAAGTGCTGTTAGTTGAATTCAGTCATGGTAGATGTACTTTGGTGAGTGAGTGGCCTGTGGGAAGCAAAATAACGTGAAGTAATGAGTTGGAAGGGCTTCCTGCATGGCTCAGTGGTAGAGAATCCACTTGTGATGCAAGAGACGCAGGAGATACGGACTCAGTCCCTGGGCTGGGAAGTTCCCCAGGAGGAGGAAATGGCACCCTACTCTAGTATTCTTGTGTGAAAAATCCCATGGACAGAGGAGCCTGGTGGGCTACAGGCTGTGGGGTCAAAAAGAGTCAGACATGACCGGGGTTTGAGCACAGCACGGTGAGTTGGAAAGAGCCTGCTGTGGCCAGGGCTGGCGGCGAGGTGGAGGCTGTCTGTGTAAAGTACTAGTCTGTCTTTTTATCTGTTGTTCCCAGTGAGTGCCCTGCTTTCCCTTTAAACTTTCTGAGCTGTTTCAGTGAGGAACATGCGATTTGGTCCAGCAAGCCCTCCATCCTGTCACAGGTTTCTCCCTCAGGGCCACCAGAAGGAACAGCAGCAGGGAGGGTCCTCGCCCCACCGTCCCCATCAACTGTGGTAGGTTTGAAAATAGATTATTTGAGAGTAAAGTTTCCATAATGAACTTACAGGCAAAGTTAACTTGTCAGCTGTATTTAGCAGTCTAGAACTATAAAACTGATACATAAAAAAAAACAAAAACCCACATTAAAAAGTCTCTGCTAGAGATGCAGGTTGTCTGTCTAGAGCCCCCGAGGCCCCTGGGTCTGTGGTGGTCAGATTAGCTGAACAAAGTAGGTGGGTTTTAACATCACATTCAGCTGCTGAGAGGGTTCGCTTCTCGTGTGACTTAACGCTGGGTTGCCCTGGCAGCCAGGGCATGGTGTCACTTTCCTGGCAGAGGCCACTGCCGCAGGTGACACAGTGACCTACTCTATGCTGATGGCACCGCGGGAAGCAGGCAGGTGTCCCGAGTACAGACACTCTTCATGGAGCAAACGTTTCAATGGAACTCTTTTATTTTTTTCCCCACAGTTCAGAGAATCAGATCTCATCCTCATAACTACCTTTCCCACCAGAACCCTGCATGCTGATGTTACAGTAACTGCAAGTGTCTGTTCTGATCCTAGCACCAAGGAGAAGGCCCTGCCCATAGAGCAGAGCAGCCACCCCACAAGAGAGCCACAGTGAGAGTGGATGGATGTTGTACCAAAGGTCTTGTCACAGTGCATCGTGGGTGACCTGTGAGCCAGCTCGGCCTCTGTTGACAAGGTGGATTGGCAGCTCGGGGGCAACCAGGATGACTTTGACCCCGAAACCAGCCATCCTCGGAAGCCTTGTTCACAGTGGATCCTGGAGGTGACTGGCTGGAAACGTGTGCTGCTCTTGAACAAAGGCAATCAGCTTCAGAACAAGGAGTCTGGAAACAGGCTGTGGTCATTAGGCTGAGGAGACGTCCATTTGCTAGGGTCATGGGAAGTACCACTTAATTTAACAGAGATTTTGGTTTTATGATAGATGAGCATTCCACTAAAAGCAGTCATTCTGCAAACAGTGCCTATAAGGTTCCAAGCTGAAGAGCCTCGGCCGCCACATTACACACACGGCAGTCTGCAGGTGCAGCGTGAGTAACTTGGACAAATGGACAGAGTAGCCTCATTAGACCCGTACCGCCGTGAGCAGAGTGACCGGGACCCGGGAGATGCTGATCTGCTGGCTTTTCCATCAGACAGGCTCGACACCTGGGCCATGGCTGCGAGTGGACAGGTGCGCACTTGGAGCTTTAGGAAACAGGCTCTGACATTAGTGAGGAATAACACAAAGTCTCCCATCCGAGTCAGCGCCTGAGTTTGGACCTCAGCACTGAAGGTTAAAGGCAAATTCTGGTCACCTGGAGCCTTGTCCTTCCTGCCTTGTCTCTTAGAGTTGAGCAGCTGAGTGTGAAGGGGGCTCCAGAGCAGTAAAACCAGCAGTCACAAGAGCTAACACGGCTGTGTGAAGGACGACCCGTTGCATGACATGAAATTAACTCAGACCTGTGGAGTGTAACAGCAGTGCTTGTGGAAGAGGACCCGGCACGCACACTACTGTCTTAACCAGAGTTGTGTCTAGCCTGTTAACCTCCGTTTCCTGCTTCTGCCAGACAGGCCGTTCTGTCCCATCTAAGTTCCTGAGTAAAACAAGTTCTGGCTACTGTCGCAGGCCCTTCAGGGCTCCGTGTTCTCCGCTAAGCAACCCAAAGAGCTGTGTCCAGCGAACAGGGAGACAGCCCACTGCTCTGAGGCCTCTGGGGCTGCGTGGCGGTGGCAGCACGGTCAGCCTGGTCAGCACGGCTTCCTGTGGCTAGAACACGTCCTGGTTACAGCTTTCCTGAAAGAACACCGTGGACTTCAGTTCTTAGCAGAACAGAAAAGCCTGGAACCTGCTTCCCATGTGCTCCCCGGGGGGTCCAGGGTCCTGAAGGAGGGAAGCCTGGGCCTACTAAGCTCTGGGCTAAGGGTCAGAGTAACTGGGGGGGGCTTGTTGGAAGCAGCTGGCCCCACCTAACTTTGGGTTCCTGTAAGAGCCCCTTTTCCCTCCCCGCAGGCTGGAGGGCAACAGGTAGAAGGGGTGTGAGTTTCAGAAAGCACAACTGATGGGTGGGCCAGGAGAAAGCACATGGGGCCCCCTGGCAGGATGGGCCCCCAAGAGGGACAGCTGTCATCCCAGACCCCTGCCCTCTTTCGGGCCCGGCCACGTACCCACGCCTTCTTCCAGTTCTGCATCATGCGGTCGTGCTCCCCAACCACGGCCCTCCAGCTGGCGAGCTCTCTGGTCCACCTCTCCTGCTGGGTCGCCTCTGCAAGGTAGAGGGGGCGCTCCAGATCTCAGTTTCCAGGCCTTCATGGCCCCCGGAGTGGGGGGCCCCCTCCATCCACAGAGGCTGTGCTGTGAGCCGAGTGAAACCTCTCTGCTGGGCTGAGCCGAGTGGGCTGGGGTGAGGTGTTTACTCCTCAGGCCTTCACTTCCTGGCTGGGGGGGGGGCCTCCCCAGTCATGTCCCCTGTCTGCCATCCCCAGGCCCACCAGCTCCTATGGCAGCTGCTCCCCAAGGCCACACTGGCCCTGTCCCCCACATCTCACTGGCACCTTCGGTGCAGCCAGGAGAGGGGCTAATTCCCCACACCTCACGGGGCACTGCACTCATAGTGGTGGGCAGGGGCCGTTGCCACCTCCCTCAAGGGAGACTGGTCACCAAGGCTCCGAGACCATTCGGTCCCGTTACATCACCTGCCACTCGCGCTGCACCTCCTTGCGTGTGTTTGATCATTTGACTTACAGATACAAGGTCACAATTTGTAAGGCACTTACTTTCAGTTGCAAAGTCTGACTCTTCGCAACCCCATGGACTTTCATGCCAGGCTGCTCGTCCTCCACTATCTCCCAGAGTTTTCTCAAATTCATGTCCATTGAGCCAGTGATGCTATCTAACCATCTCAGCCTCTCACAAGATAATTCATCTTATCTTGACCAAGGGCATTTTACAGAAATGAATGGAAGTTATAGGTGGGAGAGAGTATCTGTAATTTCCTTTTCTCTGGTAATTCCCACTCAAAAGGACAAAGGACCTTTTAAAATATGCACATTTACATATAAACTCCATCTTGAAAATGGATGGAGAACAGGAGAGAAAACTGAAAACCTGGGAGTTGAGAAGCAGAGGGGCCAGTGGAAACAGCCTCGGTAGAACCAGCAGACCCAAGCAAGCATGCAGGGTCCCAGGCCGGCAGTGGGGAGGCGGTTGGGACCTTGGGGGCTGAGACGGTAGGCTCGCAGGCCGCTTACAGGCTGTGCAGAAGGAGTGCACAGCCCCCAGGCCCTAACTGCTCTGCACAGCCAAGATGCTGCCCTGTGTCTGCCCCTGAAGACTGGTGGTCTTGGAGAGCCCAGGACCAGGGGCCTGGGAAGTACCTGCACTGAAGGCAGACCAAATGCTGGGCTATGGACTAAATGATGAGGCCCCAGCCTCTTGCCACCTGGTGTTCTCACTGATAACCCAACCTGAGCCATGTGGGCTTAGCTAGGGCCCCTCCATGCAGCAGTGGAGGGGTGCAGGGCAGACCAACTCCCTAGTGCACGTAGGAACTGCCTGGAGAACTTGAGATGCCCCCAGGACTTGGGAGCGGCTCTGCATTTCTAAGGAGCTCCCAGGTAGATGCTGCCCATCCAAAGGCCACACCTTGGGTAAATAACTGACCATCAAGGGTCCCAAGACTTGGGAGAGAAACAGAACGATCAAAAAAGGGGCAGCTGAGAGGGAAAAGAACTGGAAAATCCTCTCAATAACCTTAGAAAGGGGAGAAGATACTACATCCATGAGACGAGAAGAGAATGCAGTCATGACAACAGAATGAAAACCTCTGAGTAGTGATGGTGTGATAGTGGGACAAAAATTCACCAACAGGTGAGAAAGTTGAGAAAAGCTAACAAGTAGAGGTGACAGGATAGAGAAGATGGACAGAGGGCCAGGCCAAGTAGCCCAGGATCTAGGAGAACAGTTTCATGGAGACAGGAAATGAGAAAAGTGCTGAATACTTCTGATAGTTGAAGGGCAGAGGCTACCATGTGTAAGGGGTCTGGCCAGGCACTGATTGACACAGTGCTCAGAAAGACGGTGGTCACATGGGGTCACAGGGAGACCCTCAGGAGCAGAAGACAGAGCCAGCATCACACACTAGGGAATCGTTTTCACATCAGAATTGTCCACCCAGCTGGATTCAAGTGTTAAGATGGAGAAAAGACATAGGCTCTCAAAATGCTCTCCCCCTGCCCCCTACCAGACACCCTGAGTGTGCCAGAAGAGACACTTAAGAGAAAAACGGAGAAAGTCAAAGGAACACCAGAAACAGGTCATGAGACCCAATACCAGGGGAACGGAATCGCCAGCCTCAGCAGGAAGGGCTGGTCCCCAGGAGGCACATGGCTCCTGGTGCAGCGGGTCTGGGGAGCTGACAATAGGATCCAGTATGTCTGTGCTGATCAGGGATTTCACTGCAGAGTCTGGGTGGCAGTAATGACAAGTATGAACCAAGCAAAACAACAACCAGGAACAACGGACTGATTCAAAACCAGGAAAGGAGTACGTCAAGGCTGTATTGTCAGCTTGCTTATTTAACAACTTTGCAGAATACCCTGATAGCTCAGTTGGTAAAGAATCTGCCTGCAATGCAGGAGACCCCGGGTTGATCCTAGGTTGGGAAGATCTGCTGGAGAAGGGGAAGAGCTACCCACTCCCCTATTCTGGCCTGAAGGTCCATGGGGTCCCAAAGAGTTGGACAGGACTGAGCGACTTTCACTTTCATTTGGGATTCCCTGGTGGCTCAGACAGTAAAAGAGTCTGCCTGCAATGGAGGAGACTCGTTTGATCCCTGGGTTGGGAAGATCCCCTGAAGAAGGAAGTGGCATCCCATTCCAGTATTCTTGCCTGGAAAATCCCATGAAGGAGGAGCCTGGGGGGCTACAGTCCGTGGGGTCACAAAGAGTCGGGCAACAACTGAGCAACTTCACTTTGCAGAGTACATCACATGAAATGCTGGGCTGCATGACTCACAAGCCGGAATCAAGACTGCCTGGAGAAATTTCAGTTACCTCAGATATGCAGATGATACCACCCTAAGGGCAGAAAGGAAAGAGGAACTAAAGAGCCTCTTGAAGGTGAGAGGAGAGTTAAAAAGCTGGCTTAAAACTCAGTATTTAAAAAACTTAAGATCATGGCATCTGGGCCCATCATTTCTGACAAATAGGTGCGAAAAAAGCAGAAGCAGTGACAGGTTTTATTTTCTTGGGCTCCAAAACCAATGGATGATGACCACAGCCATGAAATTAAAAGACACTTGCCCCTTGGAAGAAAAGCTATGACAAATCTAGATACCGTATTATAAAGCAGAACCACCCCTTGCTGACAAAGGTCTGTATATTTAAAGCTATGGTTTTTCCAGTAGTCATATATGGATGTGAGAGTTGCTCCATAAAGCTGAGCAAAGAATTGATGCTTTTGAACTGCGGTGCTGTAGAAGACTTGTGAGAGTCTTTGGACAGCAAGGAGATCAAACCAGTCAATCCTAAAGGAAATCAGTCCTGAATATTCATTGGAAGGACGGATGCCGAGGTTGAAGCTCCAGTACTTTGGCCACCTGATGAGAGTGGGACTGAGTCATTGGAAAAGACCCTGATGCTGGAAAAGACTGAAGGCAAAAGGAGAAAGGGGCAGCAGAGGGTGAGATGTTTAAATCACTGACTCACTGGACGTGAATCTGAGCAAACTTCAGGAAATACTGAAGGAGCAGGGAGCCTAGCCTGCTGCAGTCCATGGGGTCATAAAGAGCCAGATACGACTTAGCGAGTGAACAAGAAAAACAACAATGAACCAAGCAAACGGGTGGGCACAGTGGTCGGTTATGTGGGAAACAGAAGTACAGAAGGGGAAATCACAACAGCGTTGTTATCTGGCCCTACAGAGTTGGCCATCCGAATAACGTAACAGAGTCTAATGTTGGGAGGACGGGATGGGCAGCCACCATGTGTGCTCATGGGCAAAGGTGTGTTTGTGTGCAGGTAGGCACACACAGGCATGCAGCTGGGCGATAAGACGGTGAAAAAGTAACTTTCTGTCTTCGTGAAAGCCGATAGGTAATCCCCAGACTGAAGCGTCCCCATACAAGCCTGCTTGCTGCTCAAGGGACAAGGGTAAACAGTGAAGCTCACTTACCGAGCCTGGTCACGGTGACCCGCGCCCTGGAGGTCTTGTTCCCGGCCCAGGAGAGCGCAGAGCAGCGGTACTCGGCGCTCTCCCGGAGGGCGTCTCGCAGCCAGCTGAGCACGAGGGCCCTGCCGTCGGGCAGTGCGTGGGTCTGCGTGGGCACACACACCTCCAGCTCGCGCCCGTTCTTCTCCCAGAGGAAGTGAACGTCTGCAGGACCTGGGGATACACAGACCATCTTCACCCCTGGGTGAAGGTCATGAGAACTAGGGGTCATGAGAACTACTCTGGTATGGGAGGCAGGGTGTGGGGGCTTCCCAGATTAGGGGCCTCGTCCCAGCTGGTCCCAAAGTGACAGGACAGCTTCCTCCTAAGTCTCTGTCCTTTCCCTGGAGGTGGTTCCCCACTGTGGTCCCCAGTGACCCCTGGGAGCAAAGGGGTACAAACACTTCACCACCTCGTGCTTCGTGGCTCCCTGCTCCTTGACCTTGCTCGGGCGCCTTTTTCAAAGCACCCTTGCATGGCCGTGTCCCCAGGACACACACACGGGGACGTCAGAGTGAACCTCCTTTTCCTATCTTGCTGGGCTGTGCACCCCTGTGAAGTGCTCTGGAGAGGGTGTCTATTCCGCACAGAGGGTCTGGGCCTGGGAAACTCATATGCCCACTGGCCCTGCTGCCCCCACCTTTGGCCTAAAGCTCTGCCCCTGCAAGCCTGCTCCCTCTCCTTGGGGCATCGGGAGGTCAGAGCTGCCTGCCCCTTGGGGCCTGGCAGGGCCTTCACGCCCAGGGGTGGGACTGCCGCCAGGAGCCCCAGGCGCACCGGGGTGCTGAGAAGGGCTGACAGCCTGTCTTACAGAATAACGACTTGGAGGACAGCGGACTGGAGGCGGAAAAGGGCCCAGGCCGAAGCCCCCTTCCTGAAGTATGCCAGGGCTCCATGCACCATCACCCCCAGATCCCATGCTCATTACAGAGAGGCCGGGGGGTGCGGGCCTTGGGGACCAGTGTGTGGAGAGCGTGGGGCAAAACTGGGCTCTGGCCCCAAGGCTGGAATCAGCCTCACTCAGCACGGCACCTCCTTGATGGGGCCCCCGTCCCCCTGCACAATGTGCGGCTGATGAGTCCAGGGTTTCAGGCTTCACCCCGGGCCCCAAGGGCTGTGCTGAGTCAGGCCCACCTCCCGTCTCTACTAAAGAACAAACAAGCCGGGGCATCTCCCCGGCATCTGATAAGACACCGGCTTCCACTCTAATGTGGGCCAAAGGCAGGACAAGTCACAACTGAAACACCCAGCAACACCCCGGCTCCTTCCTGGGGTGTGCGCAGCCCCTGTGGCTGAGCTGAGCTGTGACGGAGCACAGGACAGTCCAGGCGTTACAGCAGCCGCCGCCCACCCCAGGCACCCGAGGGGTTCAGAGCCGGGCAGGAGAGGGAGGCAGGCCCTGCTCCCTGAGGGCTCTGGGGGACACCCATGCCCTCTGTTCCGCTGCTCCCAGTAATGGAGCAGGGGGCCGTGCTGGGGCTGTTCCCCCCACTGCCTGTGCCAGCTGAGCACCCCAACCATGTGGACCAGGGGGTCCTAGCTCCCTGACAAATGCCTGCAATTCCGTGTTGACTGGACCACCCTGGGCAGCAGGCGGGCAGGTCAGTCTGACCTAGACCAGAGCAGCCCTGCCTGAGAATCAGCTTTCAAGAGCTCAATTCCCTCTGAGATGCCCACCAGCCTGGGAAGGACATAATGAAACATTTCACACAGGATGCTCAGGGGTACCGGGACTACGTCTATCTGTGGCTGGAGTTTACCGAGCAGCCGATGATAGAGCCGAAGGATTAAAACACCTGCACGGAAACAACAGGCATCTGGCTGTGCTTGTGAGTGGGGACATGTGTCCACGGTCAGGTGCAGGCGGCTGGCTGAGATGTTTCTCTGCCACATGCTGGGCTTTTTACAAGGGGAGAGACGTCTAGTTTAGATAAAATTACCTTTGACGGACTCCTAGTGAGTCAGGTCCCCGTGTGACCCGCTGGGGCCTATTCACCTTTGACCCACCACGTTCAGGATCCTCAAAGATGTGATTTGATTCTGCTCTTTATACTTCCCTAAAGTTTCAAATTCACTACAAGAAGCAAATATTGCTTCTACAACAAAACAGTGCTATGTGGAAGAAAGACATGAGCCACAGGCTCTGGAGGGAATTCTGAAAGGTGTTCAGAAGTAATTCACAACGGCAGCTCCCTGCCGTACTGGTCCCATGGGGACCGTGGGGTCTGTTCACTTGTTTTCTGGGTGGGATTGTTGGTGTTTTATTCTGTCACCCTTGTATGTGTGCTCAGTCATGTCTGACACTTTGTGACCCCACGGACTGTAGCACGCCAGGCTACTCTGTTCAGGGGATTCTCCAGTCCAAGAATACTGGAGTGGGTTGCCATGCCCTTCTCCAGGAGATCTTCCTGACCCAGGGATCGAACCTGCGTCTCTTGTATCTCCTGCATTGGCAGGCGGGTTCTTAACCACTGAGCCAACCGGGAAACCATACTTTGGTACAAGGTACATTTTTGTATACAGAACATTTTGTACCCTGCCCACAGATAACTCCACTCTTATTTTCAGATATGCATGCTTATACATATATGCAGATCCACACCTACAGGTACACACACCCATGTCTGTGACACCTGCTGGGTGCCTGCCTCACTTTAACTGAAGGCTCTTCATGACATCGTGCCCCATTTAGTCATTCCCCGGCTGGTGGGCAACTCAGGGCGGTCAACTCTAAAAGCTGCTACTCATAAGCCGACTGGTCAAAATGCAAAGGCTTCTCAGAACAGACAGTAAGGTCGGTTCTCATCTTCTCGCCCTGCCCACTGATGACACGCATCGAATCCCCAGGACGGGAGCCTCAAACATGGGTCACTGGAGCCTCAGATAGGTTCTCCTGACCGACACCGAGACAAAGAACCCAAGTGGCCCGAGCTGGGGACGATTCGTCACCCTGAACCATACAGGCCAGGACCTCTCAGGAGCCAAATTCTCCTTAGACCCACAGTCGTTGGGGCACAAACAACATGAAAACCACACCCACATGCACCTTTACCGTGAGTATAGCATGAAGCACCATTAAATGTTCTCTAAATGGGGATCTAACCGTGTCAAGTATGAAAAATGTTAAAATACTTACGTTCCATTTATTCTTTTTAAAAAACTATCCAACTCATTCTGAATGCAGAAGAGATTAAAGAGAGAGGGAAAGGAAGTTAAAAGTTAAAACCAGTCAGCAGGGCCAGTACACGATGTCAGTGGGGACCTAGGGCAGCAAGCCAAACCCACCTGCCCTGTCTCCCAGGGGCCTGCTACCTGGAAATTTGGGGTGCTGGGCCCACCCCTCACAGCCACCGTGGGCTGGGGCTGCCGGCAGTCTCGGGCCCCAGCCCCCACTTCAGGTTTGTGGGACTGTTGGCTCCACCCTGACCCCACCCTGTCCAAGGAAACCGCTAGGCAGAGTTGACTATGTGTTTTAGTTGCTCAGTTGTGTCCAACTCTTTGTGACCCCATGGACTGTAGCCCGCCAGGCTCCTCTGTCCATGGGGTTTCTCCAGCAAGAATACTGGAGTGGGTTTCCAATTTCCTTCTCCAGCATACTCCACTGTGTGACAAAACCAGAACTCCTCTGAGCAACGGCCCCTTCTTGAGGAAAGCCGACCCATCCTAGAGGCGAAGGGCCTGAGAGCCCCCAGCTGGAGGGGGGTGCAAGAGACCACCCCAAGTCATCGGGCCATGTCCCATGCAGCTCCAGGCATCCCCCTCCCTGTGCTCAGCTCCCATACTCACGCAGAGTTCTGCAAGCTACTGGACGGCCAGGTGCCCCCATAGGGGTGCAGTTCTGGTCTCTGAGCACCCAGAGGCTCGGAGTACGCACCAAGGACACTCACTCCGGATTCCCCCACATGGCTCAGAGTCCGCATGTGTGTGTGCGCTTAGTCTCTCAGTCGTGTCTTTGGGACCCTTTGCACTGTAGCCCACCAGTCTCCTCTGTCCATGGGATTCTCCAGACAAGAATACTGGAGTGGGTTGCCATGCCCTCCTCCAGGGGATCTTCCTGACTGAGGGATCAAACCCACTGTCTCCTGCATTGGCAGGCGGATTCTTTACCACTGAGCCACCTGGGAAGCTGTCCAGAGTCCACAAGAATCCCATGGACAGAGAAGCCTGGCGGGCTACAGTCCACGGGGTGGCAAAGAGTCAGACACAACTGAGCAACTAAACAGCAAAACTTTCTGTGTGTATACACATGCATGTGCAACCACATGATCTGCACAGACATGCACACGGACATATCACCAATCGCTGTGATCTACACAAGCTTGCTTTGTTTGATTGTGCTTTGCTATATTGCACTTTGCAGAGATTATGTTTTTTATAAATCAAAGGTGTGTGGCAACCCTGCATTGAGCAAGTTGATTGCTGCCATTTTTTCCAACAGCATTTGCTCACTTTCCGTCTGTGTATCACACTTTGGTAATTCTCACTGTACTTTGAACTTTTTCATTATCATTAATACAATAATTCTATGGTGACCATGACTGGTGATCTTTGTTGTAAGTGCCTCAGCTTGCTGAAGGCTCAGATGACCATTAGCATTTTTAAATTAAGGTACATAATGCTTATGCCATTCTTATGTAAGTTTTAAATGTACTGGGAAAGGAAAAAATTCATGCAACTCACTTCATTACAATAGTTGCTTTATTGCAATGGGTCTGAATCTGAACTTGCCACACCTCTGAGATGTCCCATATCTTTATATTTACAGGCAAAATAAAGTGTGCTCACATGCACATAGTGGAAGATCTCTTTGCTTATCTGTTCTAATTTTGCCACAAGAGCATGGATTTTTTTCAGAAAAGAAGAACACGACTACATGCCTTCATGATTTCTCCAGCTCAGAACCCCTTTTCTCCATTTATCGGTATTTTCCTAACTCCTAACTTTCAAATGGAAGACAGCCAGCAGGTTGGAGAACCACCCCCAAACCCAGAATTCATCCTACCCACACTCAAGTCTCAAGGCCTTTGAATAGAAGCATGGCCACAAGGCACAGTTGTGCAGAGTGCTCTGCACCAAATAGAAACACATTCACACACACGGGTGTCTGCATACATATTCATGCAAGAACACACAGACATACAGGCACACGTGTGCACACAGATAGGTCAGTACACAAAGCACATACATGTACCTATGTACACATACACGTATCGACATACAGACACCCAAGCACACACACATTCCACCAGCATAATCTGGAGATGCAGAGAAGCCCCTCAGAGTCACTCAGCTGCAAGGCTGTCCCCACTGTGAGAAGCTGACCTGGCCTTAGCTGGGCCAGTGCTCTAGCCATGTGGGACAGTTTGGTAAGCCCAGCTCCGCAGTGACACCCAGGCCAAGGCCAGGTGGGAGCAGCCTGGACAGGGAGGTGCCCGCAGGTGGAGGCAGGAGCTGACACCTATGCAGAGCCAGAGCCTGCACTGGCTGATGGAGCTCCGGCGCCTGCCACCACCTGGGGGAGGAGCTGTCCAGGGCTGCTGCCTTCTTAAACACTGTGCACTTGAACACCCGCACTGCGCAGGGACCCAGTGTGGGCTCATGGGCTAGATTTAGGAGAAAAGGGCAACACCAGCCTAGATCTGGATGTATCATGGGGGGTACCCAACCCAGCCACCTGCGGCAGGAAAAGCCTGGGGACAGGCCCCCAGCACGGCCTCAGCAGAGGAGAGGTGCTCTCGTTCACTCCGCCCCTCACCAGCAGGTTGCCCTCGGGAAGGGGAGGTCCCCGAGTGGAGACGGAGTGAAACTGCTCCATCGAGGGGTGGGCCCTCACAGGCCATCTGTGGGGATCCTGAGGCCTGCGTCTGTCAGCAGGGAGCCTGGAGACACCAGTACCAAGTGTCTCCGCCTTCCCACTGCTGAGTGATTTCCCCAGCGTGGCTGTGAAGGATGCTGCCACTGCGGGCCGGGCCAGGGAGGGCTGAAGCACTTCCCCAGTGCCTGCCCAAGGAGTCAGGGCTAAGAGCAGCACCCAGGTGACCTGGGGCCACATGGACCCAACCCTCGCAGGTCTGTTTGCAAGCATCTCCTTCATAGACAACTTCCCTGTCCAATGCTTGGGGCCCAGGCGGAGCCACCAGTGGCTACAAGTGCAGGGTCACAGTGGACATGAAGGCTCATGAGTCAACCCACAGGGAAGTGGGTAGCAGTTTAACACTTCCCACAGCTTGCTTAAATTCTCCAAACAGTGAAAAAAAAAAAAAAAGAGATTTGCTTTTCCTCCTAAGTTTATTCTTGAGCAGGCCTGGAGCATGCTGTGTGTTTGCAGCTACTAATGAGTTAGAAGATGGCAGCAGGGAGACCAGGCTGCCGAGTACTGCCCAGAGCCCCCATGGGACATGCTCAGCACAGAGGCGTGGCTGACACCCCATCTCGGTGTTGTCCAGCATCGAGCCAACACTGCCTATGGCTGAGGGCACACTAGACTTGACACCGTTTCTGCATTTAAACATCTCAAAGCAAATTGTTAAAACAATTCCCATTCTGGAGGCTCTAAAGTTCATTTTTAAATCTCCAGATGCCAAGTCTATTAAACCCAAATTGTTAGCCAACACAGAAGTAACCTTATATACCAGTAACTGGCAAGCTGCAGCTCGAGTGTGCAAATAAATTTGGGTGCATGGCCACACCCACCCATTGGCAGCTTTCAGGTTACAAAAGAAGACCCAAGTAGCTGCAACAGAAACCATGGCTTGCAAAGTCCGAGTTTGGTCCTTCATGGAAAACACTGGTTGACCCCTACTGTCCACAGGAACAGCTCTGGGGTCACGGTTAAGCATCGCTGGAGATTACTGGAGGGATGCAGTAAGGAAGGCAGTGCTCCTGGAGGAAGTCCCCCCCACCCCCACCTGGACAGGTGCCCTGCTCACCTGTGGCCTGGCAGAAGAGATGGAAGGTTCCCAGGGCATGCACGTGCTGGGCCTGGTCGCTGAGGAAGGGCGGCAGCAAGGTGACCTGCAGGTGGCTGTCAGGCCCTGGGCCCGAGGCCGGCCAGGGGCTTCGGGGAGAGGAAGATGAGTCAGGGCCCAGACAGGACAGGGAAGAGGACCCCGGAGGAGGGAAGGGCAGAGGAGATGAGGCTGCGAGACAGAGGACAGAAAAGAGAGAGGGCTCTGAGGAGAAGTCATCAGGAGTGCACCGCATGCCGGGGGAGGAGAATGAAGCAGAGGAGAGAAAAGGGGCCCAGGCCACGCGGGGAGGCGGCGGAGGAGCCGCAGAGAACCACGGGCCCGCATCAAGGATATAAGCTTCTGTTTATTCGGTTACTTTCCAAATGTATACAATTCAAAGTAGAAAAATAAAAACAAAGTAAATCTTATAAAACACAAATGTTTACACCAGAACGGTCAAATCCTATCATGCTGGAAGATGACATCGGCCACACAGGCACACACGCTCAGAGTTTATTGCTCTTTGCCACGGAAAGAAAGCCTCCTCTTGTGGGCGTCTGGAAAGCAGGAGGTGGAGTGTGACGTCGGTGATGGTAGGACCGTGCAGCCCACGTGCACCTTGACAGATGGCGCCAGGCTTGGCAGGTCTGCGGCAGCAGCATGTGGGGGCTGGGGGGCTGTGGTCACTGGCCTGGCTGCCCCCTGGCCACCCAGCTCTTTTCCAGTTGTGGACAGCTCAATTAGGCCAAACAGAGAGTCTGGGCAGGCGGAGAGCATGAGATGGAAGCAAAATGGAAAAGGAGATGTTCAGATGACCAAGACATCCTGGAGAACATTCTGCCTGAACAAGAGGTTTTCACCAGTGGCCATGGGCATTAGATTGTAACACGCTTGTCCTCTCAGCTCTGGGCTAGCCCAGCTCCATCCAGAGCATGCTGGGGCCCGTCCCTCCCTCCAAACTCTGCCCAGTGTCATGGGATGGTCCCCCACAGCCTTTTCTTCGAAAGAGTTAAGACAAGAGTAAAAAGGTACAGAAAGAAAAATCTCTGAAAACGATGCTTCCCTCAAGGAACAAAATTTTAAGAATAATTAAAAAAAGAAGTGCGATCAAGAGATGATTCTGTCTACATTTCTAAAAGCGGAAAAGAATGCATTTAGCAAAAGTAAGTTTATCCCTGAGAATCTTAAGCAACGTAAGCCATACCTTTATCCTAATATACAACAAAATTCAGAAGATGTACACCTTCCAAATATTAAAACATCTGCTTTAGTAATTAAAAAAATAAAATGACCCAACACGCCAACATAATTAAAGCAAAATCCTACAAAGTAATGACGTGGAAGGAAAGGTCCGTGCCAACCTGGACAACAGGTGATAAGTTACCAATCTGATAAACTAAAACGTCATTTCCAATCTGGAATTAAATTATCTTTCAGTGGCTGCTACGAGGAGGGGACGTTCACAGACCTTCTTCTCAGGCCAGTGGCAGTCTGGCCGTCTCTCCGCCGCAGAGCGGCCATGGGTGAGCCTGCGGGCCCGACTCCAAACGCCCCACCGACCAGGGAGGCCGGACTCGATGCTTGCTGTTTTCCAAAAGGACAAAGAGAAACCAAGTCACAAGCGCGACCCAAGAGAAAAGACACAGAAGACGGAGGTTTGCTGACGACGGCTACCTACGCAGCACTGGATGGGGCGCTGAGGTGGCAACACAAGGGACCTGTGGGCGGCCGGGGCCTCAGTCCCCGTCCGCGTCCGAGTCGGCGAACTTCAGCTCGCACTTGACGTCGAACGGCCGGTCCCTGCCCGGGAGCTCGTCGATCTTCTGCGAGTCCTCCCGGTCCGTGGGCAGCCGGCTGGCCATGGTGTCCTGCTCTGTCTCGTAGCCGGTGTCCAGGGCCGGCTTGGGCTGTCCCCCATTCTGCTGGGAGAAGCTGCCCTGCTCCACCAGCGTCTCCTTCACACTCTGCTCAAAGTCTGAGAAGTCTGACGTGGGCTTCTTCTTCCCGAGGAGCATGGCCGAGCGGAATTTCAAGCACTGTCCGGGCAGGTAGCCCTTATAGCAATTGTAGGAGATGAGGCAGAGGAAGAGGGCGAAGAAGAAGAGGAAAAGAAACATGAGGAGGCGGTTGTCACTGGACTTGAGATACAGTGTCTTCTCCGAGTGGACTTGCGGGACCGTGTTAATGACGATCTTTGGTTCGCAGGACGTACTGGTGGGTGCCACGGGGCTGGATGGTGGGGGGACAGCACTCGGCGTGGTGACCCGCACAGCTGGGGTCTGGGGAAAGGAGACTGGGGTGGGCCCCACTGACACTCTAGGGGTGATCCGACTGCCTTCTGTCCGTGTGGCCGGCGAGGTAGAGGCCACTGTGGTTCGCGGGACTGTCTTGACCTCCAGAACATGCTTGGCCACCACCTGCAAGATTGTCTTGTTCTTGACCCTCTCCTCCGACAGGCACTGATACACCCCGCTGTCTCCTTCTGACAGGTTGAAGATGAGCAGGTTCTTTCTGCCTACCAGGCTGTACTTGGGGCTTTCGGCCTTGAGCACGCCATTCTGGAACTTCCATACCACCCGGGCCAGGTTGGACTTTTGGGAACATTTGAGTTCTGCTGTGCCGCCATGCTTGAAAAAATGCTGCAGGTAACTTTCTTTAATTTTATCTGGAACATTAAAATAAATGTGCACAGCATCAACAACCCCGCTCAACACGTCTCTCGAAAATAGGTCAACATGTACAAAGAGGACACAAGAATTTCACCCAGTGGAGCAACATGGAATCTTCCAGAACAGCTAAGGAGATAAAGACATGCGTGACCAAAAAGCAAAGATGAGCTCCCAGTGGCAGCCCCGGGGGACGGGGAGAACTCCCCAGGCCAGGGAGGCCGCAGAGAAGCCAGCTGTGCCTTCTGGTGGCGGCGCCAAGGCAAACACATCAGACTTCTGCTAGCAGCTTGGCGGGCCTTGCCACCCTCCTCCTAAACCTGTCTTAACTGATGACATCTGTCAGGTTAGGGATGGGAGCCCAGGGCACACCTGCCTTCAGCTGAGACATGCCTGACCTCCTGGCAGGGGTGGGATGACCTAAGGGGAATGGGAACTAATGTCTCCTGAGTACCTCCCTCCGGCTCACAAGAGGTGTGTATGCGTGTGTGCTCAGCTGTGCCCGACTCTTTGTGACCCCATGGACTATACCCCGCCAGGCTCCTCTGTCCATGGGATTCTCCAGGCAAGAATACTGGAGTGGGTTGCCATGCCCTCTTCCAGGGGAGCTTCCCAACTCGGGGATCAAACCCATGTCTCCTGCATCTCCTGTATCGCAGGTGGATTCTTTATCCACTGAGCCACTGGGGAAGCCCCACAAGAGGTGTAGCCCCAAGCTAAGTGGAAGAGAGAGGCGTGTCAAGAGTGGACATCACAGTTTGGGATGAGAGTGCCTCCCAGTAAACACACTCTGCATGGCTTCAGCATCCTGTTTTGTGATACAAGGGACAAAGAAACATCACGGGGGTCTGCCACGAGATACTCGACCTCTGTTCCGAGAAAGAAAAACAAAACGTGCGAAATGCTACAACAGCAAAGCGTCATGAAATGGTTAAGGAGACCCGGCCGCCCCTAAAGGGGGGGTGGCGGGGATGGGCAACTTACCAGGGCAAGTGGATGCGTCCCCGTTCATTTCCTGAATCAGGCCCCTGCAAGATAACGGGGCATGGGTTACAGGGTGCACACGCGTCAGGCCATGGGGCTGGGCAGGGCGCCCACATGCCGCGCACGCTACCTGCTGGGGCCGTCAGTCTGGTGCAGGGCGACACAGGTGGCCGTGGCCGGGCTCCAGGCGCAGTAGGGGTCCCGGGCGAGCACGCAGTCCTCGCAGGTGCCATGCTTCCCGCAGAAGGCCACAGGGGCCTGCACCACGCCCGAGTTGGAGCCGGCGTAGACAAACTTCCTGCCCTGTGGGTGTGAAACAGACGAGAGCGGTGGGCACGGGGTGGGGCAGCCTTCAAGGGCTGGCTGCCTCTCTAGCTCACAGGGAGGAATGGTGACAAGGCATCTCCCCAAGCTTCTGGAGGAGGAAGTGGTACAAGGCCAGGTTAGATCCTAGACAGATCTGCATAGCAGCACTGTGACATCATGGGCAGCGCGTGGTTTTGCGGGCTGGGGGGAGCCCACAGACTAACTCAGAGTACACTGGGCCTTGCTCCAACCCCCCCCTCCCCTTCCAAGCGCCCACCCTCATCCTACTTGCCAGCAGTGCTTCTCTGCACCTCCTCTGCCCACTCCGTGTGCAGGAAGGTGCGCTAGCCTGACACTCCTGGCTGCCCTCCCAGCCTCACTAGGCCAGAGACCACAGCCTCCAAAACCCATCTCGTGTTCCCACACATGGACACCAGCACATAGACGACAGTGTGTGAATCCAGCGAGGCCGCAGGGAATGCTGGAGGAGAGCAAACAGAGGAAGACAAGTGAGGAGGCAGTCACTGCTCTCGCATCTACAAGAAATGAACACAGCTAGGGAAATGGAGAGCCACGCGCAGGGTGTCTGTGAGTGTTAGTCGCTCTGTCGTATCTGACTCTTTTGTGACCCCGTGGACTGTAGCTCGCCAGGCTCCTCTCTCAATGGGATTCTCCAGGCAAGAATACTGGAGTGGGTAGTCATTCCCTTCTCCAGGAGGTCTTCCCGACCCAGGGATTGGACCTGGGTCTCCTGCAGACCCAGGGATTGGACCTGGGTCTCCTGCACTGCAGGCAGATTCTTTACCATCTGAGCCACCAGGGAAGGTAGCAGAGAGCAGAGCAGGCTCCTCCATGCTCCGCAACACTGGGCCTGGGACATCTCCCTCTCAGGCCGATGGCCCCAGAGCCCGCAGCACAGAAGGAAAACTGGGTGCAGAGGCCATCGGGACAGGCTGATTGTTCTCACTGAGCTCAGCTAGAATGAAGGCTGCCCTTCGGCGTCCACCGGAAGCCCACCAGCAGACTCAGGGCTGGCCATTCAGAAGCTCAGCGTTTTCTCTCTCCCTTGCTGGTGAGTCACTCTCACCTTGACATTCTAGAAAGGGCTTTATTTAATGTCAAAAGATTGCCAAATTTACACGGCGCTTCCTATTTGAGACTCAGATGAGACACAGCCCCTGTCCTCGGAAACCCGTTTTCAAGTAACCTGTCTGGCTGGAGTGCAAAGTCCCCGTGTGACCCCAGATCCCCTGGCCTGTGATGCCTCGAAGGCCCAGGGGTCACAGACCCTCCTCCGTGTGTGAGCATAGCCGAGAGAGAGGGCAGCGCGCCTGCGACGGCGTCATACTGTGAAGGCAAGTGACAGAGCGTCAGGCCCAGTGCTGGCCTGTCCGCGTAGGCAGAGACCTGGGCACTGAGGCCAGGAGCACCCTGTATTCATAAGAAGGAATTAGGACGACATCTCAGATCACAGTTGGGATCATGTGACTCGGAAGAGAGAAAAAGTTTCCTGGGGTGACTGGCCCAGTGGGCAACTTCAGCAGGATCCTATAGAAGGGCCCTGGCGAGGGTGCGGACACTCATGTAGAGCGGAGCAGGTGGCCTGGGTTGGGGAGGGGGGCAGCCTGTCCCAGGCTGGCTCCATCCCCCCGCCCTACAGCCCACTCAGCCTCCAGCCCTTGCTCCCCAACAGGGCAGGGCTGAGCCCCCATGACTGCACCTGACCCACTCCAATGAATGTGGAACAGTAAAGTGGCCTGAGACCTCATAGCAGTGACCGCAGCAGGCAAGGCCCACGGGTGGACACAGAAGTCAGTGGGCAAGACGGAACCGTGTGTCTATTTAGCCTCAGAGCATTAGTCGCTCAGTCATGTCTGATTCTTTGTGACCCCATGGACTGTAGCCCACCA
Source organism: Cervus elaphus (assembly GCF_910594005.1). Classification (NCBI taxonomy): domain Eukaryota; kingdom Metazoa; phylum Chordata; class Mammalia; order Artiodactyla; family Cervidae; genus Cervus; species Cervus elaphus. The sequence continues at coordinate 22,698,669 of NC_057830.1, forward strand.
GGCTCCTCTGTTTATGGAATCCTCCAGGCAAGGATCCTGGAGTGGGTTGCCATTCCCTTCTCCAGGGGGTCTTCCTGACCTAGGGATCAAACCCAGGTCTCCTGCATTGAGGGCAGCTTCTTTACCATCTGAGCCACCAGGGAAGCCCATGGTTGCCCATAACTAAGTGTCAGCCACTGCAGGGGCTGAATGTGGCCCCCAAATTCTTCAACCCCTCCTCGAGGAGCTGGGGCTTGGCTCCTGGCCCCCTGGGGTGGGCTGCTCCCACTGACCACAGAGTGTGGGGATAACACGGTGGTCCAGTGGCTAAGACTACATACTCCCAATGCTCCTGGGTTTGAGCGTTGGTCAGGGAACTATATCCTGCATGCCACAATGAAGATCCCACATGCTAAAAGTAAAATTGGACGCAGCCAAAAAAAAAAAAACCAAGAGGTCACACTGACTCCACATTCCTGAGACAGAGGTCATCTCCCCAAAATGCTCAACCCCTATCTAAACACAACACCAGGTATGCCCAAAACTCAAGGGCATTCCACGAAACACTGACCAGTGCTCTCCAAAAGTGTCAAGGTCACCAAGACGAGGGCAGATGGGGAGCCCTCCAGACCGGGGGGACTGAGGAGAGGTGCCAAGGCCATGTGTGGCCCTGGAGTCAGAAAGCAGGTTGTGGGAACGTGGGCATCGGGCGTGTGGAGGGGAGTTAGGGTGCTGTTGCCAGGAGACCTGCTCGGGTTCGATAGGAGCATGGGGGAAGGGCTGCAGGACCACCACCATCTCAACTCTTGCGTGAGAGAAAACAATCTGGCCGGGTACCACCTGGCTCCTGAGAGATGTGCTGAGTATGCACACGCTCAGGCCCCCACCCTCCGGGGGACTGTGCCCTCAGCTGCAGCACTGGACTCTCCATGTCCGGGTCCACGGGTGGGTGGTCGTGGGTGGACGCGGCCAGAGCTGGAGGGGCTCCCGCCTTTGCTGCACAGGTGGCATCTCACCATTACAGAACTTCCGCAGAAAAACCACACTTAGCCTGGCCCCGGGACCCAGAGCACGCCTGCCACATAGGGCTCCCCGTCTGCCCTCGTCTTGGTGTCCTTGACACTTTTGGAGAGCACTGGTCAGCATTTCGTGGAATGCCCTTGAGTTTTGGGCATACCTGGTGTTTCTTGTGTGGGCACGAGAGATGAGAGCAGGCCTGTTCATGCAGCAGGGGAGAGACAACCCCAGTGTCTACCAGGGGGTGAATAAAGCAGATGTGGGGTATGCACATGATGGAATGCGACTCAGCCCCAAACAGGAAGGAGATCCTGTCAGCTGCTACAACACGGATGAGCCTTTAGGACATGATGCTAAGGGAAATAGGCTCGTCTCAAAAGGACGAATGTTGTCCGATTCCAATGACATGAGGTTCTTCTTAGAGTAGTCAAAGACACAGAGGTGGGATGCAGAGGGGTGGGTGCTAGGGGCTGAGGAATGGGAGGAAGGGGGACTTAGTGGTTAACGGGTATGGGATTTTAGTGGTGTCAGATAAGATGTTCTGGGGATGGACGGGGAGGAGGGTTTCACAGTGTGAATGTATTTAATGCTTCTAAGGTGTACACACAAAAATAATTAAAACGGTACAATTTATGAAGTGCATTTACCACAATGCCCTTGCTGTGAGGGGACGGGAGGTAGTGACAAGGAGCTCTGCTCCCTGGTGGAGGCTGTGTGCCGGCCGTTCTGTGCTCCCCCAGCCCTGTGGTGCCTGCTCATTCGCTTTCTGCAGTGAGGACCAGGCATGGCTGACCCAGAAGGGCCTGCTGCTGGGGAGCAGGGAGGGAGGAACTGGTGTCTTTCTACCCCAAACAGCCGCTTCCTGCTGCCGTGGCAGCATAGCCAGCATTCCAAAGCCACCCTGAGCCCACCAGCCCAGGAGGTGTGGGACCCCATGATTGCATTTCCACCTGTTCTAGGCAAATGAGCCAGGCCCCAGCACAGTGGGAGCTCCTGTAGGGAAAGGTGATTCCCTCCCCGGGGCGCCAGGCTCCCTCCCTGGCCGCTTGACCATTCCTGATGGCAGGGAGTGAGCAAAGGACTGACCTGTGAGACCTTCCAATGGGCGATCCTGCCCCCTCCCTTCTCCCCTCCCTCCCCCATCCCTCCCGTGGGATCAGTGCCCATGAAGACTTGGGTCAGGATGGCAGGGCCAGCTGGGTCCAGCAATGACGTTGTGGAGCAGAGCTGAGCCCTGTTCTCACCACATGTCCACACTGGGGGCCCGGCCTTGGTTCTGATGAGTATTTGACCATCTGGAGGCCTTACGCATGCTTGTCCCAGCTTGGCTGAAGTATTCGAGCAACATGGCGGTGGCCAGAAGGGCCCCTGGGTTTCCTTATTTCAACAAACTGTTCAGGAGGGCGTGGCGAAGGGTGGGCAAAAGCACCTGCTCGAGAGGCACAGATCTAAGTCTGTGAGCCTAACTCCACCAGGCTATTCTGTCTTCTTTCCCTTTCAGACCTGGAGGGAGAAGACACGCACTGCAGGGGCCGAGAGGGGCGGGGACCCTGAAACAGGAGACTGAAAACCATACGCAAGTCCTCAAGTTCCTGATGAAGGGGAGAGGGTGAAAGCCCACGTGCAGCATTTGCAAATACAAGCATGACTGAGACATCGCCTTCTTTTCTTTCTCACATGCCTATCAGGGGCCCAATCCTGGCTGCCCACAGCCCTGGGGCTGAGGAAGGACTGAGCCTGGGCCCTACAAGCCAGGTGTAGCTCCCACCAGGACCCAGGGCAGGGAGGATGTTCTGGGAGGCCAGAGGAACAATCTCTTTCCAGCATGAAGGGAGGAAAGCTCAGGAGGCCAGTGGGTCCAGAGGGAAAATCTCAACAGGGCGATGCCTTATGAAGTGGGGACAGGCCAGCCTGGTGCCCCTAAGCCAGGCTTTACAAATGGGGTACAGGTGGGAGAGGCTGAATGATGGGGGGCTGCGGCAGAGGGGAATGTGACGTGTGGCCAGGTGGCCAATTTCTGGTGCTGACCAGAGTCTATCAGCCCAGGGGCCACAGCATGGGGGGCGTCACAGCACAGGGCCAGGACCCTGCCAGCGGCTGCCAAACTTCACTGCACAGAGGAGGAAATGGAGGCAGGACTGGCCCACCCAGGCTCACAGTCACACACCTGGAGCCAGATGTGGACAAGGCCACGTGAAGCCCGCCCCACGCTCCGCTCCTCACTCTCCACCCCATCGGTAAACCAGGAGGCACATTTCCCAAAGGCCACTTGGGATGTACAGCTGAGGACAGCCTGTGGACTGCAGGGCAAATCCAGCCCGCTTGCTGCTTCTAGGCAGCCCACCCACTAATAACAATTTTCACATAATTCAAATGGTTGAAGAAGAATCAAAAGACTAACATTTTGTGACATTTGAAAATTTCGGGGACTTCCTTGTGGTCCAGTGGTTAAGGATCCTCCTGGCAATGCAAGGGACGTGGGTTTGATCCCTGGTCAGGGAACTCAGGTCCCACAAGCCATGGGGCAACTAAGCCCACGCATCACAACTACTAAGACCGTGTGCTACACCTAGAGTCCGTGCGCTGTAATAAAAGATCATGCATAAAAGATCTTTTTATGCACAACAAAGATCCTGTCTGCCACAACTAAGCCCTGATGCAGCCAAATAATTAAGAATATAAAAGTAGAAAAGAAAGAAAATGTGAACTGCAAAGCTTGGGGCCCATAAATAAGGCTTTGCTAGGGCCTAACAGGACTCACTTGCTTCTGGACTGTCCATGGCTGCTCTCAAGCTACAACAGCACAGCCTTCAGAGCCTCCAGCGTTCACTCTCAGCCCTTTATGGAAGAACCATGCTGCCCTCGGTGAGGAGACAGCACCCTGTCTAAGGGGACTTTTCAGCATGTCATCACTTAAGAGGACGGTTTTCTGTGCAAATGAGGGAGCTGCATGGATGGCACCCGAGGATGAGGTCTCAGCCTCACCAAGTTCCCACACGAGTATGTGTTTCCATGGCCCAGCGAGCCCCTGACAGCACTGTACATCAGTCCCAACAAGTCAGGGAGGTTCTTCAACTTTTAGGACACAGTTTGCCTTCCCTAGTGGTTCAGATGGTAAAGAATCTGCCTGCAATGCGGGAGACTCAGGTTCAATCCTGGGGTTGGGAAGATCCCTTGGAGAAGGGAATGGCAACCCACTCCAGTATTCTTGCCTGGAGAATCCTCATGGACAGAGGAGCCTGGTGAGCTATAGTCCATGGGATTGCAAAGAGTTGTACACGACTGAGTGACTAACATTTTCACTTTCTTTGCCTTCCCTGTACCCCAGAGCTCACGGAAGAACTTTCTGTAAGAGCCTGAAGGTAGGTTCATCTGGGCCAGATGGAAGACAGGGCCTGTCTGGCCCAGCCGGGGCTGTGGTCACTGAAATGTGGGGCTGCCCTGCCAGCCCCCTGGGGACTTACCTTCTTGGAAGACAGCAGCAGGCTCTGGATGGGCTCGAAGTCCTGGAAGAGCTGAGTCTCCTCAATGATGTGGATGTCATTCTCGAGGCTGATGGCTTTGTGCAGGGCGCCCCGGTCTGCAAGGTCAAAGCTGCAGGTCAGTCCCCAGGAGGAGAGGACGATGCTGGCTGGCTGTTGGCCACAGCAGCAAACAGTCACCCTTCTGCCTCCCACTCCTTCCCCAAACAGGAGGCTTAGAAACAGATGATGTTTTTGCATTAGACCCACAAAGGGAAGAGTCATCGGCAGAATAAACAACTGGACACCCAGCTGGCATGGGTCATCCCCATCTTTTTCTGAAAAATAAACAGCTCTTTGTTAAGTCCAATACTCCTCATCAGAATGGTCGACACTGTGTCATCCAAATAAATGTGACGTGGTTCTTAGGCACCACAGGCCTCTGGGGGTGCCAGCCCACCAGGAGCCCCAGGCAGGGGAAGCCAGAGGCTGGGTAGCACCCAGGACTGACCACAGGGCCTGCCCGCTGCTGCTGCTCCTTTGCCTGATCACCACCTCCGTTCCAGGAAGCTTGTGTTGGCGTCTACAGGCCACCACGAGAGGTGTGCCTCCCGTGGCAGGTCAGGACAGGTCTCGAGACCAGTTGTTCACTCAGGGAGGCAGGACGTGCCTGTCTGCAGCTTTCAGCTCGCCTCCACGGCACCACCTGGCCTCCCTCTGCACCAGCCCTGACCCATCAGACCTGAATTTCTAGATCCGGGTTAGGACCTGCATTTTTAACTGGTGCCCCAGGTGTTCTGATGGTCACAGAGATCTGAAGCCACCCAGGTGTGGGGACTTCTCAGAAATCCTCCCACACACGAACAAATCCTCCCACCACGTGGGCACCTGGGCGAGACGCTGGCTCCATGTGGCAGAGATTAGCTGGACTTTATTTTTGTTTGGCTGCTCAAGTCGTGTCTGACTTTTTGCAACCCTATAAACTGTAGCCCACCAGGCTCCTCTGTCCATGGGATTCTCCAGGCAAGAATACTGGAGTGGGTTGCCCTTCCCTTCTCCAAGGGATCTTCCCGACCCAGGCATCAAACCTGTGTCTCTTGCATTGGCAGGCGGATTCTTTACCATTGAGCCACCAAAGAAGCCCTGGTTGGACGTACCCATGTTCTAACCCAGGGACCCACCTGTGCTGACAAACATGACATCATGGATGGTTCCATCCAGGGCCCGGGTCCTGTCCACCACAATCTGCGTGTAGTTCACGTCACCTTTGATCAGCCGGGGCCTGCTGTCTATCGGGGTCACGGACTCATCCATCAGAGGGTGGTCTTTGACAAACTGCAGGGTCTTGTCCGGCAGGTTGAGGGAGCTAGAGAAGTTGGCCGCCCGTGCCTCCCGGTTGATGCACTGCAGGAAACAGATCAGCCATCACCATGGGCACTTGGGCACACAGCACGCACTCACACAAGAGTCGAGGCTTCCCCGACGTGTAGAACTTGGGAGTACACTGTGGATTTCTTGCCAAGACGGAAACACTGAGTTGACCTTTCCCCAGGAATCTAAAGACACAGTTATAAAGCAGGTAGGAAATGCAACTGTCTTCTTTTTCCACAGGACACAATGGTGTCTCATGATATGTAGTCAATGAAGTCATTTTCATCAACTCATAAATGAAAAAAATCGTGTCAGACGTCTGGAACTGAAAACCACACATTTCTCTTTTGCTAGCTCTCCCAGAAGAGAAGCCTGGAAAAATGGCTAAAAACAGTCCAGTTATAAATATAAACAGCATAAAGGTCGAGAGCATGAAGGTTCTTTTTTCTGTCCTAGCTCCTAATGTGTGTACACCAAAATTCACGCCCACAGGTAAACACCTTTTGCTTAATGACATGCAGGAAAAGAGCTGACCCGTCAGCAAAGGTGCACCCACAGAGGGGATAGTCCTGGGAGGGAGCTCCAAGCCTCAGGCCACTCTCCCAGGTCACAGTCCCACCCATGGACCATGTACACGGCCCGGCTGACCAGGCCCATCATAAATGGATGCTGCCACATCAGCCTAGATACCCACACCGATTTCTAGATCAAATTTACCACTTTAAGGGAAATAAAAAATGTGACTCATATTAACGAATGGAGAGAAGCGCTCATCTCTCTGCCAAGAAATCATGTTTCTCTGCAAGCACAGAAAACGAAACAGATCTAATTCTATTGTGCAATGTTAATCCCACAAAACATCCGGTGCCAGCCAGAACACCTTCTCGTTCGGGCAGTTGACAGCAATGGCTGTGACACAGCACGCTGATGGGAAAGGACCCAGGAAGCGGACAGCGTGCCCCCAGCACCCCCGCTCCCAGGGGGAAGCCCGCGCCCACTCACCGCCCCGGGCCGCGGCGTGGGCACAGCCCCGTTGTAGCGCACCCACTTGGTGTGGGACTGTTCCACCGTGGCGCTCTGCATGTACTTCCCACGGGAGAAGACCGCCTCGGCCGTGGACAGGTTGTAGGCGCACACGGCCGACAGCCCCACGTTGTTCCTGGGGAGGAGGGGGTGATGTGACTGCCCTGAGGTGGGGGGCAGGGTGCGGGGGGGGCGGTGGGGAAGGAGCCTGCGGTGCAAACACCCCACCCCCGCCCGCCTGGAGCACTCACAGCTGCGGGGTGAAGACCCCGTAGAACACGGGCTCCTTCAGGTCCGGAGACCTGAGGACGAAGACGTCCCGCAGCACATTGAAGACGAGGTTGCTATCCGGCCGGGAGCAGATGAGCCTGGCCTTCAGGAAGGAGGTCCACTTCTTCTGTAAGGTCCTCAGGCCGCCTTGGTCCCCCTGGAACCCCAAAGACAGGTGAGGTAGGGGGAAGGCAGGCCGCCCTGGTCCTGCTGGAACCCCAAAGACGTGTGCAGTGAGAGGAGGGGAGGCTCCCCACAAAGAAGAGCCAGTGATGAGGGATGTACTCCAGCCCCGAACAGCTCTGCCTCAGTGAAAGGAAGCTGAGGCCAAAAAGGAAAGCCAGCTGCAGACCACCAGTGACCCCAGCAACCCCTTCCCTGCCAGCTCAGGTTACGGATTAAAGCACAAATCCCAACCCACAACAACAGCTCCACGAGCAGTCACCCAACTGCAGACAGAACAACTGTTGGACTCTGCCCACCCTCGGCGTCACAAAGCAGATGCCCCATTGTCCTCCTGCGCGGTCACCGCTTTAGCCCTTTGGCTCACATCCACCTCCAGACTCAAGACCCATCTGTGAGTGACCAGCAGAGCCGGGGTCTGGAGGACACACAGGCTCTCCAGTCTGTCTCTGGCCAGTGTGGCATAGACGAGGTCTCCCCTAAAAGGCATTCCTCAAGGAGATCAGATTTTTACTTCCTTCCAGCTCTTGAGTTATCTGCCGAGATGCTCTGGACCTTTCAGGTTCCCCAAAGCACTTTTTAGTGAACAGAGCACTAAGCAACAATCATGGAACACTCCTAACATGACTGGGTCTGGACAGAAGCACTGAAACTCTGAGAACTGGACACAGAAGATCATGAAACTGAAGTGTCTGTACTCATTCTGGACACATTAACCACCCCCCCACCCCTTATGTTGGAATGGAAAAACCCCTGATTACAATGTGAAAGTGAAAGCGTTAGTCATTCAGTCACATCCAACTCTTTGTGACCCAAGGGACTGTAGCCTGTCAGGCACCTCCGTCCATGGAATTCTCCAGGCAAGAATACTGGAGTGGCTGCCATTCCCTTCTCCAGGGGATCTTCCCGACCCAGGGATTGAACCTGAGTCTCCCGCATTGCAGGCGGATTCTTTACCGTCTTGAGCCACCAGGGACAGATTTTGGTCAATACAGTGCAGGAAAACTAACTTCCCATAAACTGGGAGAGGTTTAAGGAATGTGTTAAGAACAGAGCCCTGAGGACAGAAAGCCGGTCACTCTCACACACGGGCCGGTGCTCCTGTGGTCCCCAAGGTGACCTGCAGGAAGGATGAAGGCCGGGCCCGCCAGCCCATCCACACCGCTGTCTGTGGCGTGGAAGAATAAGCGGTAGGGGACGGGCACCTCAGAGGAAGCGTGGAGCCTGGTGACGTGCTCTCCCCAAGTGCAGGGACCAAAGAGAACAGCGGGCGTGGGCTCACCTTGCAGACCCTCGCTATCCGGGGGATCATCAGCTTGAAGACAAACTCGTACTCCACAGACACCTCCGTGAAGAAGAAGTACACCCTGTCGTCCCCGAGGTCCTCGCCCTCCGGGCTCTCTCGTACCACGTCAGCAAACACGAAGCTGGGCTCTGCAGGGACGGACGCTCTGATTAGCCCCAGAGGGCCCGGGTACCCCCTGTCAGGACGTGGGAGGGTGCCTGAGCCACACCTCACACAGACTCCAGGGCCCAGGAATGATGACGGGGCCCATCTTGCCCTCCTCGGGCTAAGGAGATGCTGGAGGTGGGGCTTCTGACACATAGCCTCCCAGTCCAGCCCAAGAACTGAGGTCTGGATCTCTAAATTGGCAGGCAGCCTGGAGGCAACAGAGAGCCAGACGCCACCATCCCTAGAGACTCACTGGGGAATACGCATTCGCTGGTTTAAACAGCCCATCCCTAAGAGACAAACTCCTGACCACCAGATCCGGGTGCCGCAAGGCTCTGGCAGGCTGGCCAGTGCCCAGGAGAAAAGTCTCCAGTGAGTAGCCATGAGCCATCTGATTGTGAATCCAATGTGGACACGTGACATGCAGAGATAACGGTATAACGTCACGTGCTGATCTAACGAGCCCGAGTTTGTCAATCTGAGCCCCCCAGATCTATTTTCAAGGAGGGTAAAGGCAAGGTTAAACCAGCTCACAAGTGGCACTAGTGGTAAAGAACCTGCCTGCCAATGCAGGAGACATAAGAGACACAGGTTCAGTCTCTTGGGTTGGGAAGATCTCCTGGAGGAGGGCATGGCAATCTACTCCCATATTCTGGCCTGGAGAATCGCATGGACAGAGGAGCCTGGTGGGCTACAGTCCAGAGGGTTGAAAAGAGTCAGACGTGACTTAGCACACAACCAGCTTACTTAGCAGAGAAGAAAACAAGCCCCCAGATGCTGGCGGTGGAGCCCCGAGTGGTTCCAGGAGAACCCCCACCTCACTGGGCCTGACGTGAACCCCACGACACAGGAAGGTGAGGCACGGACGCCTTCCCATGAGGCTGAGAGTCGGCAGAGGGCGAACTAGAGCGGGGGCTCTGGCAGAGAGGGAGCCACCCCGAGCACAAACACGCCTTCCACCATGCGGCCCGCTTCTTACCGTTAAGCCAAGGAATCGCATATTCTGTCCTCAGAGGACTGTGGGTGGAATTTCGGGAGATGATAGGTTCACTTCCCAAAAAGTTATACGACGTCCCGGAATAAAGCTCTCCATCTTCAGTGATGCAGGAAGAAAGAGGAAAAGGGGATGAACACTAGTGTTGGTGACACGCTGATGCCCCAGCACCACTTTTCCTCCCAACTGGACACAAGCCCTCCCAGGAAACAGAGAGACCACCATCCTGCTTCTGGGTGCGTGTTTCTGTTTCCTGAGTCTCCTGTTTTATTTCTGGACATGGGGGGATTTTGTGCTCTGTGCTAAACTGTCTGGGGCCAAGAGCAACACAAGCAATTCGTGCATCCAGTAAAATGACAAACACAACAGTGGGTGCACACGGGGCTCCTGGCTTGCTTGCCTTGGGTGTGCAAGAGCATTTCAAGGCAGGCCACGGCTCAGTCACAAACATCCCTTGAACAAAAAGCATTCCCTCAACCTGACCGACTCATCCAGGTGATTTGCACAGACGACAGATACAAAATAATCTTGTCCCCAAATCTAACTCAAAGACTGCGGAGGTGGCCATTTATCCTACTGAATGACGAATCCAAGAGCTCTATAGAGAGACTCCTGGACCTTCTGTGAGGACGGTGAATATGGATACTAAGCAGAGGGGATCACCGCAGAGGAGGAGGAACGGGGCCGCCTGGGTCCAGTGGGGCCAAGCCGGGAACGGACACCAAGAGCAGGACTCACCGACCATGACAGACGTGTAGCTCTGTGCTGGGTCAAAGGGACACCTTCCTTTGCCATCTTCATTTTTCCCCAGAAATTTGAAGGATGTTAAGTTCTATAATTGAGCAGAAAGGAAGAGTATTATAAAATGTCTGAAATCCTGCAGTCATCCTGATCATGCATCTTTGTTGGATCATTTAATTTCCAGACTTGCTCTTCTGGGGAGATGGAGGGGATAGCACATATGCTGTTACCAGCTGGTCCCAGGTCTGGAGGCCAGCACCTTGGCACCTTCTATCACCCTGGCACCCTCTGACACCCTTGAGAGCACCTCGAGGTCCTGGAGCCTCAGTTGACTCCCCTGTAAGACCGAGACGGTCAATGCTGATGTCTCTAGGGTCACAGAACAGCCAGGGCAAACCAAACACAGGATGTGCTCCGGAAGGAACCGGAAGGCCACACACAGACTTTTAACATCAATAAAGATGCCTTCAAAGCTGTGGGGGAGCAGGCTATCCAATGAACAGATAACAGAAAAAAGGAGCAGAACCTCCACCTCATCCCACCCACCAAGATACACTCCAGATGGATTGGTGATCAGAGTATTAAAGATGGAAGCATGCTGCACTAGTGAAGTATGGATGACCATTTCAGTCTTGGGACCATCTCTCTGCACCTGGCGAGAGAGCTCAAAGCCAAGAAAGGGGAAAAACAGACAGGTCCAGCACACAGAGGACTGGACGGGGTCTGTCCACTGAAAGAAGGAGACAGATCAATAGTGACCAAGTGGGGGACACGAGAGCAAAATGACAGACAAGGTATGTCCATCCCTGAATATGTGAGAAGTCTATACAAATGAGTAAGAAAGCATCTCAGGAGGAAAATGGTCAAAACATAGCAAGCTGGAGAAGAAAAAACCCATCAGGCACTGCAGACCAGAAAGGGTATGTGTACTGCCGGCAACCCAGGAAGCACACGGCAATGAAAGGGTTCCATTTTCCACCTGACAGCCTGGAGATTAAGAAGATGGACATCCCAACTGTGATGGGTGGATTAGCGGCCTCGATGTCTGTCAGAGCCAGGGAAACAATCACAGTCACAGAGAAGAAAGGGCTGGGGGCATGGAAAAAACTGTAGTTACATTTCTAACAGGCTGGTGGAAGCAGTATTCAGATTTGCCACCTCCCAGGTCAGGAGCTGTGAACGGGGGAGACAGTGCATTCAGTGTGATTCACTGACTGCATTTCAGCAGGACGGCTGGGGAATCTGAATGCGGACTGGAGGTTAGATCATGTTCGGGAGACAGCACTCAGGGATCACGGGTCACAACTCAGCATGTCCACACATGTGCATGTACATGGATGCTCCCAACTGTACAGTCTACTGTATGCATGATCAACTTTTCCGTTGGCTTGAAATTTATTTTAAACACGGGAAAAATATGTCTAAGTTGTTTTTTTTAAAGTTTATTTATTATTTATTTGGCTGAGTTGGGTCTTAGTTGCAGCACAAGGGATCTTCATTGCTTCACAAAGCAGCATGCAGGCTACAGAGTACATGGGTTTCAGTAGTTGCGGAGTACAGGCTTAGTTGCTCTGAGGCATGTCGGACCAACCGGGGATTGAACCCAAGTGTGCAGCATTGCAAGCTAAATTTTTATTCACTGGACCAGCAGTGAAGTCCCTAGGTCTAGGTTTAAGTGAAATACATGATTCCCCCACCTCCACAACCAACATGTTTATGGAATTTTTTATACTTTGAGCATCTGCCCACTCCAGTATCCTTGCTGGAAAATCTCATGGACACAGGAGCCTGGTAGGCTGCAGTCCATGGGGTCGCAAAGAGTTGGGCATGACTGAGTGACTAACACTTAACTTGAGCATCTGACTAGCAGAGTTGAGCCATGAAATCCTTCATGTGCAAAATGTTTCTGACTAGTAAGACTTAAGCAAAAAGAAACCAAGTTTGTCTCTGAGGAGTGAAGATCTCAACACCGTGGAACACCCCTCCACCCCAGATCCCAATCCTAGTTGCCAGAGTCTGTGGACACAGGCAGTGAGGCAAACCCATGCCACGTGTGGACCCCTCCCCAGGGGTCTGTGTACTAATGCAAGGTTTTCTAAGCAGGTCCTTACCTTGCCCAGACTTTGTCCTGTCATTCATCTCTGACTCAAGTTTGGAAAACATGGGCGATCGGGATGGGGAACACATGTAAATCCATGGCTGATTTATGTCAATGTATGGCAAAAACTACTACAATATTGTAAAGTAATTAGTCTCCAACTAATAAAAATAAATGGAAAAAAAATGAAATAATAATTCTTATCTTCAAAAAAAAAGGACAAGGAATTTAACATAACAAAATAATTATAACTACAGAATGGGGAATAGAACAGAAAACATATTTTAAATTTCAATGAATTTAGGGTTCTAGCAAACAGTTTTCTACTCTAGCATACTTTATACTTGACAGGTACTCACTAAATCAGGAACAAACACTAGAAAATGTGCTTCATTTTCTAATCTGAAGTGCATTGAAAACACTCCTCTCCCCTCTCTGTGGTTGTTCCAAATGACTCATCAGATCATCTGAGTAAAAAAGAGTGTCTCTCGTGAGTCGCTGCTGCCCAGTCTGCCCTCTCCTTCCCGTTTATTGTCAGCAAGCGGGTCAGGAGTGGTAGGAGGGCAGCGGGAGAGTGGGGGCCCCTCTCCCAAGGACCCTAACACAGCAGAAGGTGACTGACGAGACTCAGGGAGAGGCAAGGAAGGACATGACATGGGTGAGGGAGAGATGGGTCCTGCTTCTAAAGCTGCTCACCCAACTGGCATCATGTTGTCACTCCCTGGAGGGGCAGATTCCAGAAAAGAGGATCAGGGAACAACTTGCACCTCAACAGCCAACACTGGATAGTGGTACCCCAAGACCACAGTGGCAGACGTGCTGTCCCAGTGAGCCCGGGCCGCCATGAAGACCGCAGACCAGGGGTGGGGCTGCAACAACACACATTCGTGCCTCATGGATCTCAGGCTGCAAGTCTGAGATCAGGGTGATGTTGGCAAGGAGGGTTCCTGGTGAGGAACCTCCTCCTGGCTTGCAGACAGCTGCCTTCTCACTGTTCCTCATGTGGTGAGAGAAAGAGAGAGATTCTGGTGCCTCTGTCTCTTCTTCAAAGGCCATCATCCTATCGGATTAGGACCCCATCCTCATGACATGATTTAACCTTAATTACCTCCTCACTGGCTGCATCTCCAAATACCATCACATTCAGAGAATTAGGGCTTCGACATTTGGATTTGGGGAGACACAAACATTCAGCCCGTAACATACATGAACCTAGCACACAGGAGCAAAAGTCCTGACTGTTCCGCCTGACCACGGCCCCTGTCATACATGCTTCCTCACAAAATGCAAAATGCGTCAATGAGAAATAGGCAAGATGCTGGATCAGGGCATGATGGTGCTTCTCCTCGTCAACACTGGCCTCCCCAGAAGGTCACCCCACAGCCAGCCCCACACTACGGCCCAGCGGCCCCATGAGTCCTGCCCCATCCACGCCTTCAGTCATGGTGGTTTACAGACAGGAAGGCTTAGAGGAGGCTGCTGAGGGGGTGGAGGCCTTGTGGGGAGCCACAGCTGCCCCAATTCCCACATGGGTGGCAGGAGGAAAATCCTCCCCGATTGCAGAATAGAGACCACTCAGCGCTGCTTCGAGCCCCACTCCACTTCAACCACCGACCAGGGCGCCCGCATGTCTCACCAGGTGGTCACAGGCTGGCTGGAACGCGTTGGTCCCGCACACGTAAAGGGCGCTGGTGCTGAGCGGCTGAAGCACACGGATGTAGTTGAGGCATTCTGTCTACAGGGAAGAGAAGCGCACGGGTCAAGCACTGAGCAGGTTCCACCGGACGCCCTCCACGACCCCAACGGCTCACCCTGCTCGCTCTAGAACAGGGACCACGCCTGACAGCAGCTCCTCACAGCTCGCTGACCACCTCGGGCCTCAGACGCTTTCCATCTCCACAGGCCAGCCCTGCTCTGCCCGGCACGGTGGGGGCAGGCTCCCTGAGATCTGATCCCAGACCTGGGCAATCCTACATGTGCAGCTGGCCTGCATGCTTCAGTTTCTACAGGGTTCACGGGCTGCTACCTCAGTCACTGATCTATACTCAGCAAAGACATGCCGGCCAGAAAGCAAGGAGAGCTGACCCTGAATCTCAGTGGACAGCCAGCACAGGAAAAAATGCGTTTGCTCTCAGGAGCAACACAAACCATTCATTGTGTTGGCAGACCCACGTGGGGGTGTGCTGTGCAGAATTCCCTCTGCTTTCCTTTTTCTCTGGGGGACCCTACCCTTGACACCCTAATGCATGCAACTGGAAACAGTGCTGCTGAGGAGAGGGGTGTGCCCAGCCCGCCCAGCTCAGGGGAGAGGCAGGACTAAGGAGGGGCTCCCAGCCTGGCTGCACATCAGAGAGGCCCATCAGGAAAACCAGATGCCACTGAGGAACCCACTGGCTATTCTAGGCTGCAGTGTACTGGGATTATATGTGTTAACATCTGAAATTATCTCCATTCAGGAAAGGCTTCTTTGGCCATAACTGTTTTTAAACTGGTTGGAACTAATTCATACTCCGTGAAAGAACTGGGAGGGACCCTTGTCCGCTGTACGACCTCCACGTGGGCCCAGCCCAAGTGCCTGTTGTAACTTAGGTCTAAGATAACTCCCTGCGACACCTCTTATTACATTGCAATGCCTGCATTTTCCCTCATTTCCAGTTTAGTGACTTTTGTGACAGTGCTTAGTATTTTGCTAAAAAAAAAAGGTTAGCCAAAATTTCTGTTTTTCTTTAAATTTTAATTGTTTTGAAATTAGCCACCAGCTACTGAAACTGACCATAACTGAGCTGTCTTAACCAACGACCAAGGAAGATGAGGCTTTTATACTCTGAGACTCTGACGTTGGTTCAGCGGGTGGGGGTAACCCAGAATTCTGGAGGGAGATGGACATTCAGCCCAATGTTCCCCAGATGGATCAGGCTGTGCTGAGTAGCTCAACTGTGTCCAACTCTTTGTGACCCCATGGACTATAGCCCACCAAGCTCCTTTCCATGTGATTCTTCAGGCAAGAATACTGGAGTGGGTTGTCATGCCCTCCTCCAGGGGAATCTTCCCGACCAAGGGATTGAACCTGCATCTTCAGAGTCTCCTGCACCGCAGGCAGATTCTTTACCCACTGAGCCTCGGGGAAGCCCCATGCTGAGGTGCCCAGTATCTCCTAGAGAAGGAGCAGAATCTCCAGGAATGGGTAGATGTTGTCAAAAATCCTGTAGCAACCCCTCCAGGCCATTGCTGTTTAGGAGAAGCACAAGGCCTCCCTGCGTTTTACACCTTTAGCCGGCAAGCATCAGACATCATTTTCTACAGTCAAAGTTTCAGGCCATTTGGACCAATTAAACTCAGATCAACTTTAAAGTAATTTTCAAAAGCCGCGTATGTTTGGCACTGGCATTGAGAGCCCCAAGCTCACCACTTGGGAACAGAGAGGTGACCTGCAGGATAAGCAGCAATGAACACTCCGGGGGCTACTTAGCATAAGTCGGGGTACTGGGGAGAGTAAAACAAGTAAGCCGTTCCCCGAGTGGTCTTTGAAGCTTGCAAAATAAATTACCTGTTTTGATTTCCCCTTTTCTGCACATCTTGCTTTCTTATCTTCTGAGGCCTTCCAATAAGCCTGTGAGGAAGAAGGAAAGAGTCCATTTCAGTGCATGTTCCCCCTTTAATAAAAAGGACAGACTGGTATATAAACACACAGTTTACAAAGCACACATTGGTATTTGAAACACAGGTATTCCCCGAGGCATTAAGATCTCAGATTACAAAGTGAGGCTCAGAGCAGACACTGCTGCATGTGAGCAACAGGGGCTTCAAGAGTGTTCTGTGATCCTCACCCCGCACAGCCTGAAAGGGGGCCTGGAAGAAAGATGACCACTACTCACTGCAAAACAACTTCAGAAACAAAACAACCGGAAGTGGAGAGAATTAGTCATCAAAACCTAAACTGTAGGCATTCTCTCTCTTTTTTGGGGGAGCGAGGCGTGCACCACACAGCATGGAGGAGCTCAGTTCAGCGACCAGGGATGGAACTCCCGCCCCCTGCAACGGAAGCGCAAAGTCCTAGCCACAGGACAGTTGGGAAGTTCCTAAATAAACTGGAGGCACTTTCAAACATCGAGTGGGTTTTTTCAACCATTCAAAAGTGATTTTCGAGTCCAGTAAAAAGTCTAGATATTTACTTGCTCAGCGGAACAGCAGGGTTACGATGCTTTACATTTTATGTGATGGCAGCAGATGAAAGAGATGGAGCCACATGGCTTCCTCAGGTCGAGCGTCTTTCCGCTGAGACCTGGGTTCCTGCTCCTTCCACACTAGGTGGACGGGCAGTCAGGCCGGCAGGTGCCTTGGCCCCTCACCCCCCAGGGAAGCAACAGTCTTGCCTCACTGAAGGCTCCCACACTCCCGCCTCACCGTCCCCAGACGCCATATCTGCCCATGTGATAGTCCATCTCTGACACCAAAATACATTTCCCCCCAGAGAACCGAAGTCGGCTTCAGGCACTCGGGGGTCAGGAAGCAGCAGGAGGAGCTTCTCCACAGCAGTGACCTGAACCCCCCCAGTGACATGTCTTTAGAGAAATGGGGGCCCTCATCAGGACCAGGACGCGTGAAAGCAGAACAAAGTCCCATTCCAAACAGTAACTTTCTTTTGCAATTAAAATGTACACAATTTCGTCATCTACAGGCAATGCCTGAGGACTCGGGAACATGAACTCTGACAGGCCCTTAACCACGTTCTCGGGGGTTTCACTGAGGCTTGGCCTGGGGTCCTTTCACTTTTTCTTCTCTTTCACATCAATAGGGCCCAAGCTTCTTGGTCAGTTTGAAGGGCCACAGTCAGGGAATTAACAGAACAATGCAGGCTCTGACTGAGCATCTATGTGCCTGGTGGAACCAGGGAGCTCCCAGCATGAGATTCTGAAAGACAGTGTTGGCCCGAGTTGTCGAGGAGACTGGGGTTTGACCAACACCGGGAGCAGGGGCTGAGAGGGAATCAGGCTGTGAGCACCCCTCTGCTCTAAGCGCCTTACAATTTTAAACACTTTATTTTCACAGCATAATGACTGCAATCTCATTTATGTGAAACAGAAACTAAGTACTATGCCTGCCTCTGGAGATGAAGACAAAAACAAGAAAATAAAAGAGGTCTGGGGCAGAAAATGCATGAGATGAGTGTGGGCCAGCTTGATTTCAGAAAACAAGAAAATTACACCAACCACTTGTGCGGTGTTTAAGGACTCAGGAGCCAAGGAGAGACTGCCAGAGGCTAGGAGGGGACAGTCTGAGCACTGAGGGAGGGTCTGGCTGCAATGGCTTGAGACACTTCAAACGTTTGAATCCATGAGTTACGGTCATACTAAAAACAGTCTCCACACCTACTGTTTCCCTTCGGAGTGAACTTACCCATTATTTTGCAAACTAGTAAAGAAAGGCAAAGATTTTAAGCTCTGATCCTGCCATTTCCACAGGAACTAGCCTTGGGAGATATGAATAGCTGGTGATGGGCAGTCCCCCTTCACAGATAATATTCCAGCACACAGATGGAGAAAGTAGAGGCAAAACGTCCCATTCGGCAATTCTTGGTGTGCTCTAGGCTGTAATGGTCAACAGCAAGGAGAATGCCCACCTGGGAGGAGGGTCCTGCCTTTCACAGGAGCCAGCCCAACACTGGGGGCCTGACAGGACTGAGAGCAGCTTTCCCAGCAAGCGGACCGAGGGCAGCTTCTAGAAATGGAGATTCGATGGCAGAGTGCCCGGCCACATAGACAGTCTGATTTCAACCCAAGCAAACTGAATAGTTAAACATCATTAATGTGAGAGTCCATGAAATTTGAACACTATTTGATGACATTAATTGTTAGAATGCAATAATGATATTTCGGAAAAAAAGAAAATAGGAGTCCTACCTTTAGGAGATGCTCTGGGAAACTTTTGGGGATGAAGAACGTGTGGTTGGGACTTGCTCCCACCGGGAGCAGAGGACAAGGACAGGGATGAGAGGATAGGGGTGAAGCCTTGTCCTGCAGGAGCCTCGAGGGGGTACTGCTGCTGCTGCTGCTAAGTCGCTTCAGTCGTGTCCGACTCTGTGCGACCCCTTAGATGGCAGCCCACCAGGCTCCGCCGTCCCTGGGATTCTCCAGGCAAGAACACTGGAGTGGGCTGCCATTTCCTTCTCCAATGCATGAAAGTGAAAAGTGAAAGTCAAGTCGCTCAGTCATGTCCGACTCTTCGAGACCCCATGGACTGCAGCCCACCAGGCTCCTCCGTCCATGGGATTTTCCAGGCAAGAGTACTGGAGTGGGTTGCCATTGCCTTCTCCGTGAGGGGGTACAGGGGTCATCATATCACTCCCTCTGCTCCCGTGTGTGCCTGAGATTTTCCGTAATAAAACAGTCAATAATCCAAGATAAAAAGAGGGTGATCCCCGGGTGAGCTGCCAGCCTCGGGAGGACGGAGGCTGCCAGGGCAAACACCCGGAGATGGGGCTCGTGGACATAGGGCAGGAGGGGAGCTTCTGGATAACAGTGCCCTAGGCCCTGGTGGGCAGGGAGGCTGCTCGCTGGATGTGCAGGACGGCCCATGGGACCGGCCACTGGGGTGAGGCTGCACAGCCAAGAAAGGGACCGCCACCCCAGGAAGAGCCCAGCTCATGGACTTGAGGAGGAAAAGCTGGAAAGAAAAAGACAGCAGGGGCACAGGGAGCCCACACCATACCTCATGCTGCTTCTTAGAGATGTTGTGTGCGTTTAAGGCAAACACGGCTTCCCGGGCACCCACGAACAAGGTGTCCTCGTCCTCACTCAGCAGCAGGGCCGAGTAGTTGAAGATGCCCGGCTCGTGAAACTGCACCAGCTGTACCTCTGGGGAGGGCAGGGCAAGAGGAGAAAGTGTTAGGTATTTCTGAGCCTGGACATAGCCGGAGCACCCAGTCTCCCTCTAGCGCACTGCCGACCCACCAGGGCCATGCCTGGGGTCTGCTGCCACGGTGGCCAGGCCCAGGCCAAAGCCAGAACTCAGGCACCTTTGGGTGCAACAGACCCGCCGAGGCCACCACCAAGTGTGAGGCCACCATGGACACATTTCGCTTGACCAGTGTTGTGGCATGACGTCCCTTCCTGCTCCCTCCAGCCCAGCTGAATTCCAAACCCGGCAGTGTGACCTCCCAGGATCGTGACTTCCCAGGAATGTGACCTTGTAGGAACACGACCTTGAGGCAGTATGACCTTATGAGCTCCCAGGGACCTCAGGCCAGATACCTTAAACTGCTGACAACTGGGGTTCCCTCTGCATCCCATCAAACTCTTATCTCTTGTGTATTTAATCACCCACAGATGAGGTTTATAAAGAATAAAACTATTTAAGATTTTCTTATTCAGGAAAAAATCATTTACCTCAAAGTCTTATACAAAAAATCTATTGCAGCATTTTCTAAGGATAACCACCACAAACTTACAAAGCAGAGTAACAGGTGACTTTTTCACTTACTAGGTAATTGCATCAATAGCTATTTAGGAATATGAGGAATTTAAGGACTAGCTATTTAGAAATAATATAAATGTACTGACACTCTTTCCTAGGGAGCTGTTTCTTCTTTTTGACCATCCCAGCATCAATTTTAAACTTGGCTTTCCATGGATCACCAAGTTCTGATTTTATTGAAGCATTAGGTGTTCTCACTTTCTCCTCTTCTAATTTTCCCGTGTTGAAGAAAGATGTGCTAGGGCAGAGGCTCTCCCGGCACACAGTGCCGGGAATTCTGCACAAGACAGCTGAGTCTTGCAAGCACAGCTCACTCAGGACCACGGAGTCAGAAAGACTGGGGCGTCCCGAGGCAGAGCTCCCAAGACAGAAAATGACAGAGAAACCAATAAACAGCAAATGGAAACAATTAGCCTGAAGCTCAGCTCCACATTCTGCCTACTACAAAAATACTGTGGTTTGTGTCCGGGCAGTGTGCACCAGAGGTCATCAGGCACAAAGAAGATAAACTTCCTTCACGCGTGCCCCCTGACTTAGAAACCAAATCAGAGGGCCAAGAAGAAGCCCTGCGAGTGTCTCCAGGTATCGGAGCATCTCCCCAAAGCGGCAGTGCAGGCCCTCTGTCCACACACAAGGGCCAAGAATACGGACCCAGCAGCCAAGGGCACCCATGCTTCTCCACACCAGAGCAGGGTGCAGCGCGCCCATCCCCGTCAGGTACTGCCAGCACCTGCCACAGTTCTGCCCTCACCTCTGTGCTCCCAGGTGATCCTAGGTACGGGAGCAAACGCCACGGCCGTCCCAAACACCACGGCGAGGGCGGCGAGCAGACCCCCAACAGGGGCACACATCCTCATCAGTCAGGGCTTCAGCGGTGGCTTCAGCAGCAAATGCTGGCGGGCAGCGGAGCCCACAGCGGGCGTCACGGTGGGGTGGTGGCCGCTCAGAGCCGCAGCGCAGCCCGGAGCTGGTGGGCAGCACCAGCCCGCAGGCCCCGCATTTCTCAGCGCTCACTCTGGGTGAGGTCTGCCGCTCTCACCAGGGCAAATGTGAAAGGCCACCTGGTTCTCAAACAGCGCGCTGCTCTACGGCCTTCTGAAGAAATTCTGGAAGAAAGTGCAAAGGAAAGGATGCAAGTCAGGATGTGTGGCAATAACGCCTGCTTTCTGTTCTCTCGACATCACCCCCGCCCCCGCCCAAGGCTCTGCTTTCACCACAGCCTCAGCCACGGACTCTTCTGCGGAGGAACAGAGAGTGGGGAGACGTAAGGGGCCTCCTGAGGGGGACAGCCCCACACAGACACTGCACCCCAGAAGCTGCTACAGGGTCAGGGCTTCCTGCT
This sequence comes from Cervus elaphus, assembly GCF_910594005.1. Taxonomy (NCBI): domain Eukaryota; kingdom Metazoa; phylum Chordata; class Mammalia; order Artiodactyla; family Cervidae; genus Cervus; species Cervus elaphus. The sequence goes on from NC_057830.1 coordinate 22,720,074, forward strand.
CCTCAGACTGGCCTGGAACACAGGACAGACAGGGACCCGACCAGCGGGACAAACGCACGCCTGGCTGCCCAGCTTCTTCCCTGTGTGGGCACTGTGTGCAGCTGGTAAAGTGATGGGAAGGAAGGGAACAGAACTGGGGTTTCAGTTTCCCGTGGAGACTCTGGCTTCCCAGTTCCTGTAATACTCATCAAGGATGATGGCCAGAGCTAAGACCAGAGAGCTAGGTGGAGGCTGAAATGTGTAAGCACACTCACCCGTGCAAGCACACATGTGTGCTTAAGTACAGACATGTACACACACACCACATCCATACACGCAGGGCCAGGTCGTGCAGGAACAGCTGATTGCCTGCAAGGGACAGGGCCACCCTGATGCCACCTCATGGCAAGAATAGGCCAGTGCTTAACAGAGAAACTTGGGGCTGGGGGTCCCCAGGTCTCCTGGCACCCACCCTCTGTCCCTGCCCCATGACCACCTGAGTCCGGCTGCTACCTGCTCAGACTGTGCACCATATGTGAGGTGAATATATGATGAATATACCCGCAGGTGAACCTGTGGATATCAGTGGATTGGAGCAATTATCGGTAACACTGGGGTCTGCCTCTGACCCAAGGCCCCACCAGGAACCCAGTGAACCTCTGAGATGGACTCATTCCCGGCTTCTCAGGAAAGGTTTAAATGAAAACACTGGCCTGAGCAGAGGCAGGACCCTTGCCAACCACACGTGGGGAAGAGAGTGCAGCGGGACCCCTGCATTCTCTACACGCTGCCCCCAGGGCCCCCCAACGCAGTCCACAGGTGCTCAGTCTCCTCCTCACGCTGAGTACCCTCTTCTGCAAAATGGGGGAGCAGCTGCCTCTCCCCTCCCCCACGCGTCAGTCATCCTCACCTCCTCCTCTTCCTTCCACCCCCACCAAGCCAGCCCATTTCCACGTCTACCAGTCCAACTGACACCCCGAGGCCCTCCCTTTCTAGAACTTTCACCTTGCCCCCATCACTGTCAGCCTCCTGACCACCACTCTTCAGGGTGTCCAAGGGACAGCCAGCTCCTCACTCCCTCTCCAGCGGTCCTCTTCCGGCTCAGCCTCCCCAGACCTCCCTCAGCTTGCCCCAGGCCAGTGCCTGACCAACTGTGCTCTGACATATCAGAGCAGACCAAACCACTCAAGAGGGTCTGGGGAGACGTTTTGGCTTCCTGTTGCCCTGGTTAAGTCACCGCCTCCAGGAAGCGCTCCTGGCTCCTTCCTCATTTTGCCTGGGAAGTTATCTCTCATACCCCTGGTGGGCTTGTCTGGCTCTACAAAGCCTCGCAGGGAGCACAGCTCACCCTCCACAGTACTCTGGGTGGGGGAGGGTCTTTTTTTAATTGCATTTTGCTTTTTATGTGTAATAAGGGGCACTACCACCCCGGCTCCACTTCACTAAGGAAGGAATCACAGGGGACTTCACGGTGAGCACCTGCCACCTGGGGGATGTTGGGCAAGGGCCAGACACCAGGAGCCAGGCCACATCTGCCCGCCCAGCTTCCCTGCTCGGGCCCCACTCTGCACCTCCTCCTCCAGCCCGAAGGCTGCCTGGCCAGGCTCCCTGCCTCCACCCAGTGTCTGTTCTCCATCCCGACGTACCTATTAATCAAGGAGTACACCGAGTCTGTTTCCTCCAGGGACTGGCCCATCCTAGGTGGAGGCGGCACCTCTTGTCAACAAACAGCTTAAAAGGGCATTATTTTCAGCTTTTTGATTCCTGGAGCCTCTGTCCCAGGTCCTCCAGCCTGGCAGAGTAGCTCGAAAGCAGCCAGAGCTGACGCATGAATGGAGCATGGCTTTGCGCCAACACAGCTATCAGAGGACGGGCCCTGGGCTACAGGCCAAGCCCACGGGGATGTAGCCCAGATACCCAGCGACAAGGGCGCAAGCCACACTGAACGCAACATCAGATACACCAGGAGGCTGAGGAGGCTAGGAGGGGAAGAAGAGAGGGCTGCCTCACGAGGAGCCAAGTCTTGGAGAGGCCCATCACGTGGGTCACACGTCACCCTCAGCCTGGGCCCAGGGTGGGGTCCCTGCTCTCCAGCCCTTAGTAGGGAAGTGAGGTACAGGTGGGTCCAGAAGCCCAGGCCAGGTGAGAGGCTCCGAAAGGGACTCATTCAGCAATCCCAGAGTGTCCAGTGAACACTAAATACACCCACAGAAATCCTACGCAGCTGTAGGATACCCAGGCCCTGGGGGAGAGCTGTCAGCGTGGATGATGCTACCGGCTGGGGATGCACCAGACGCAGGCTGAGCTCATTCCCAAGTCCATGTCCACCACTACTGGTCCAATAAAAGCAACGCTCATCCCCCCACCCTGAACTCTCCACAGCCTCCCACGCCCTCACTTTTGCTTCTGTTCTTGCTTCCTGGGGTAGAGACTGCTGGCTTCCTGTCCCAGCACCCATGTCCCTCCATTCTCACTAATAGTATTTTGATTTTACATAGGAATGGCAGTTTGGCCAGTTTTCCTGGTGGCAGTTCTGAACAAAGAACTGTGAATAGAAGTTAGAGAAGGTAGGAATTCCAGGAAAGTTTTTTTTTTTTTTGTCATACATTGATATGAATCAGCCATAGATTTACACGTATTCCCCATCCCGATCCCCCCTCCCACCTCCCTCTCCACCCGATTCCTCTGGGTCCTCCCAGTGCACCAGGCCCGAGCACTTGTCTCATGCATCCCACCTGGGCTGGTGATCTGTTTCACCATAAATAGTATACATGCTGTTCTTTTGAAATATCCCACCCTCAAAAAACTTTCCTGGATGCCCATCAGCAGATGAATGGATAAGGAAGCTGTGGTACATATACACCATGGAATATTACTCAGCCGTTAAAAAGAATTCATTTGAACCAGTCCTAATGAGATGGATGAAACTGGAGCCCCTTATACAGAGTGAAGTAAGCCAGAAAGATAAAGAACATTACAGCATACTAACACATATATATGGAATTTAGAAAGATGGTAACGATAACCCTATATGCAAAACGGAAAAAGAGACACAGAAATTCAGAACAGACTTTTGAACTCTGTGGGAGAATGTGAGGGAGGAAAGTTTTTTAAAGGAGGCTGACTCAGCTTTATTTTGGTTTTTTTTGGTTTTTTTTTTTTGGCTTCAGCCTTTCCTCTTTTTGCTGCCTGGAACTCAAACTTGATGGCTGGAACTCTGCCAGCCACCTTGTGAACATGAAGGTACATGAAGATAAGAATCTCATTCTAAGAACAGCCAAGTAGAAATCCAGAAAAACTGAGGACCCTCACAACATACTAAAGACTTTACACCTGCTTTCTTCTGCCTACCTCTAGACTCGATAATAAATTATTTAGCTTTTTAAATTACTGTTTTTTTCTTCTAGATCTGTTGCCAGCAGTTGTATATAATTACAAACAGACACAACCTCTTTGTAACACATTTACCAAACAGAAGCAGCAGCCAGAATAATGTTTTTAATGTAAATCGGAGCATATCATTTCCCTACGTGGAATGTTTCTCCCTCAGATTAAACCCAAGCACATGGACTTGGCTGACCTTCTATCCAGCCTCTGCCATTTCATTTTCCCTTCACCTTTTGGTCCTAGCCATTTCTGGATATGTGGAGCTGCAAAGAGTTGGAAATGACTGAGCGACTCACAACAACAACAAGGGCCACCTGCCTTGTGTCCCCAGATGGCCTTTAAAAAAACCCACATGAACAGCCAAAGGTCAGGAGGGTCCACGTCACACAGAGTTGACTCCTCTTGGGGGAGGGAGTGTGGGGGCCAAATGTTTTACTTTATGATTTGAAAGGGTTTGATGTTTGCTCTTTTTCAACAAGCATGCATTGTTCTGTATAATTTTTAAGTGCTAAGCAAAGCACAGGGCACACACACACAGACACACAGCCACGGTGCACTCAACCAGGGACACGGACTCTGAGACTGCTAACAGGATGCTGCATTAAGAATCAAAGCCTTAATGTTCAAATGGATACAACTGGACCAAGCGCCCATCCTGCCGGCTTCCATGGGTGTTTCTGCTGGGAGCCGAGGCTCTGGAGTGCACACTTGGCCTCCCCCATGTCAAAGTGTCACACTGAGACAGGAGCCCATTAGAAAGACAAGGTCAACACAATGTCACATCCATTACCTGCACATAATTGTGCTGCTGCAGCCGGAGTGCACGACCCCACTTTAAATGTCAGGAGAATGGAACCCCAAGGGGTCTCTGAGCCCATCCCTCAGGGGCCTGTCAGTGTCTGTCACACAGCAGCCTTCCACCCGAGTGACTGTGAATCATGTCAGCGGGTGGGACAGAGAAAAACAGGCTAAGGGCTGTTTCAGGAAATCATGCACACGTCTGTGCATGTGTGTGTGTGTGCATACATGCATACATGTGCACGTGTGTATCAGCGTATGTATGTGCTGTGTGCACATCTGTAAGTGTATGCGCTCCATGTACTGTGTACATACATGTACCTATATTTATTCAGGTTCATTCATGCATCTATATACCTTTAGGTATGTGCATGTGTGTCCATGTGTGTACATGCATGCCTATGCAGTATGTGCAGCACACAAGTCCTGATCTGGCACTGTGTTCTCAGATGTGCCTAGTGACTGAAGGCTAGGATCCTACCAGGAAGGAACTGTGGGCCAAGGGTGTTGTCTGAGGTCTGTCCTGCCCACACCGCACCTCGCACGCCCGTGGGGGGAGGGACCAACCACCTGTGCAACACCATTCTACACTTCACACGTGGACTGTCTCTTTGGAAGGTGTGCGGTGCCCAAGCATAGCATGTGCACCTGTCTCTGAGCCCAGATAGTTTAACGCTGGCTAAAAGAAGATAACCCCCACCCCTGGCCTGACTTTACTGGTCGGCCTGCCTCTGGGGAGGAATGTGTGTCCTTCAGGGTTGCTGACACCATGGGGAGCTCGGCACAAGATATGCTCCTAGGCTTGTTTCCCCAAGGGTCAAAGGATGCTGTGTGCACTGGGAGATATTTGAAATGCCACTAAATCTGGTGTTTCAGTCCTCACTTAGACCTACAGAGAGAGCAAACTTAGATAAATGACACTGTTGAAAAGTTCTGCCTTAAAACGTAATTTATTTGCATTCTTAATTTTCTCCTAATCATATAAGACTTTCCTACCTTCAAAAGTAACTCCAAGGGTTCTTAACTCTACTAATAAAGAAATGTAACTTAAATAAAACACCTAAACATTCCCCCATGAGGCAGAGAGAAATTACTTCAAAAGATTGCAGTTAGAGGGTGCTGGTGGGGCTTCCCTGGTGGCTCAGATGGTAAAGAATCTGCCTGCAATGCGGGACACCCGGGTTCGATCTCTGGGTTGGGAAGATCCCCTGAAGAAGACCATGGCAACCCATTCCAGTATTCTTGACTGGAGAATCCCATGGACAGAGGAACCTGGCAGGCGACAGTCCATGGGGTCGCGAACAGTGGGACACGACTAAACAACTAACGCTTTCAGTTTTCAGGGGTGCTGGTGAGGTGGAGGATTTCTGACGGCAATTCTGAATTTCCAGACGGCTCCGACTTCCTAGTGATTCTTGGGCAGCAATCCTATGGACCAACCCAGTGTGCAGAGCTACATGGACGAGGACAGGCCCGTCACACTGACAGCAGGGCATCTGGAGGGATGCGCCTCCGCGGGGGCTGGTTAAGAGACATGTGCAGGGCACTGAGGCGGCTCCGTCGGAACTGCCGGAAAGCACATGGCATCTCGACCGTGTGGAAAGACAGGCATAGAGCAGCAGGCCAGGGAGACCCGTATGTGTCCAGGCAGGAAGCACCGGTCTACTCACACACACACAGATACGCACAAAAGACACACACAAAAGGACACACACAGGGACAGAGGTGCCCAGTCTGTGCCGGGCTGTGCTGAGTCGCTCAGTCGTGTCCGACTCTTTGCGACCCCGTGGGCTGTAGCCAGGCAGCTCCTCTGTCCGTGGGGACTCTCCAGGCAAGAGTACTGGAGTGCGTTGCCATGCCCTCCTCCAGGGACAGGTACCCACGGAAACATACAAAAGGACGCAGGCATGGCCACAGACACACAGGTGCACATACACTCATATGGACACAGACACACGTCCAAGAGTTAACACTGATTATCTCTGGGGAGGGGGAACGGCCAGGGGACTCACATTTTATGTTTGCTTTCAAAACAATGAATTACACTTTATACTGCTTTGCAAAAACTTAATATATTAAATTTTTATGTCTCCTCTATACTATATTCAAGTCAGTGAGAATATATTATATCGAGAACATTAACCTGTGGAGCTGTGTGTAATGTTCCACAACCCAGCCCATTTCTTGGTGTTTACTCTTGCCAATTTTTTTGCCCTTTTTTGCACTTACATAAAAATGAGAAGTGGCTTCTTCTCTTGCATGCTTTTTATGACCACAAGGTAAAAGTAACAGGAATCTACTCCTGCCATTCCTTTGACCTTTTTACATTTACATAAAATGAGAAGTGACTTCTTTTTCCTGCATATACTTCGTGCTATTATTATAATAGACCACAAGGTAAAAGTAACAAGAGACTCCACCCTCTTAGGCCTTTACATTGGAATTCTCCAGCAACTCAATGTAGTACTGAACAGAGGAAACACTCTTACTTTCAATTTTCCTGTGTCTCAAAATCTTTCTTTAAAACAAAGTGTCCAGCAAACAAAAGACAATCTATGGGAAAATACTTGGAAAAAAATACTTATAATATAAATGCCTGGGACTAGAATTCCTAATAAGTGCAATTATTCCTAGTAACTGGGCTTCCCAGATAGCTCAGTGGTGGATTCTTTAATCCACCTGACAATGCAGCAGCCACAGGAGATGCAGGTTTGATCTCTGGGTTGGGCAGATCCCCCAGAGGAGGAAACGGTAACCCACTCCTGTATTCTTGCCTGGGAAATCCCATGAACAGAGGAGTCTGATGGGCTACAGACCATGGGGTCACGAAAAGTGAGACACAAGTGAGCACACACTGAATACAAACACACACTCCTAACAACTACAGAAAGAAAAACTCAAACTAGAGAGCTCTGGCCCAATAGAGCAAATAATTTAAAATGTGCACATACATAACCAGTCAATACACACAGAAAGTGCAAAGTGTCCCTAGAAGTGAAGCTGTGTTCATTAAAACTGGCGCCCAAGCTGGCACAACTGGTTCTCGCGATTGCCACGCATGGCAGATACCAAGGACCATCCTGGCAGCAGGTGTATCGAAAAGCCAGAGGAAATGACAACCCTACTTGCTCATCCACAATACATGAATAGCATAACAGGAAGAAAGGGATGTGAGGGCTTGCCTTTTGTTTTTACCAATTAAACTGGCATATCTCTGTCCTCTAAAGCTAGAGGTACATGGCTGACCATGTATTTACCAACAAAAATTAAGACTGATCACAAAATGACTCGATTTCACAGCAGATGACACAGACAGTGCTCTTTTCACACCAGACCTCATGATGACCCCCACGTGGGTGTGTACTCAATTGTGTCTGACTTTGCGACCCCGTGGACTGTAGCCCGCTAGGCTCCTCTGTCCATGGGATTCTCCAGGCAAGAATACTGGAGTGGTTGCCATTTCCTTCTCCAGGGGATCTTTCTTGACCCAGGGATGGAACCCACATTCCTGCGTGGCAGGCAGATTCTTTACCACGGAGATACCAGGGAAGCCGCCCTGTACTCCCAAAAAAGAAGATGGGGCCTTTCAATGCCTAGACCAGGGGACTGCATTTCAGAAAGGGGGCAGGGGAAGGCGCACAGGGTGGAAAGGCGGCTGGGGCAGGGGGAGGAGAGAAAAGAGAGGCAGTGCCCCTACTGCCCTGGGGGCTTCCCCTTAAGCCAGCCCCAAGGGGCAGTGGCCAAGTCCAGATCTTTGCCCCTAACATCTCACAGGAGGACCAACCTCCAGCTGGATCCCACTGAGGCTTCTATAAGGTGTTAACTCGGCTAAACTGCAAGATACATTGAGAAACAAAGGGGATTTTACCTGTATCTTGTGCCTTCTCGAAACTTCCCAATCGTTTCTAGAAGTCTTCAGAAATCTTGGCTCTGAAAATAATGGGAAACAAGAATATTTAAACACTTCAACTATCCACATAAACTCAACAGTATTTCTGAAAAGGCCCCAAAAAGAAACTCCTGCCTTCACTTCCGGACCCCCGCAGCTAATTCTCTGACCCAGGACGGCTTGGCATTTGTGCACTGTGCTGGCAGGAGGGAGGGAGTGTGCAGTCACTCGCCCATGAACAAAGGAAGTACAGCCTCTCAGTCACCCATGTTCAGATCTGGTCCCCAGCCACTGACCACCACCATTTCCCTGCAGAACAAGCCATTCAAATATGAGCCAGAGTCACTGTCAGCTGAGAGTCCATCAATCAAAAGGGTATTATCTATTGTCTACTGACTTCAGATATGTATTCTTTAGAACTCACCTTCATTGAAATCCAAAGGCACCAGGCAATGAAGGAAAAACAGATACAGAGAACATATTTACAAGAAAATGATTTCCTAAAGGATCCCTTTAATTCATTTTTTTCTTTGCTTTTCATTGTTTTTAAGCCAAAACAGCAGAATTTCCACAGCTGTGTAGCCAGTCTCTATATTATACATTACCCCTTCCCAGTGTAGGATGGAGCCCTCAAAATAGGAATCCTCAAATCCAATAAGATCACTGACTCTCAGATAAAGAGAATCAGAATTGCAAAACCAAAGGTCACCGTGTAGGATTAAAGAAGGTTTAGAGGCTGGTTACATGGATGCTGACCCCTCTATGACTGCAAACGATCCAACATATTTTTTAAACCTCAGAATCAAACCCTAGCAATGTGTATGGTGGGAATTATTTTTTTCTTTTGCTTTAAGGGTTGATACAATTCCTGCCATTTTTCTTAAGACAGCTGAGAAGTTGGAGATGCTCCCTGGAAACGCGGTTACTGTCTCATCTCTCCCACACAGCCCCCGGGGAGTGGGACCATCAAGTCTGCAGCACAGAGATCAGTTTGTATCCCTCTCTTACATATCCACCCAGGACACATGATTTCCAGGGCCACCCAGGGCCCCCTCTGGTGCTCAACAGCTTGGGTCAGCAGATGAGACCTCAAAGTGACAAGCAGAGATGATTGGGATTCACCCAGCCCCACTGTGCTCTGCTGCCTACCACTGGGTCTGGGTCTTTCCTATACCAGCGGCTGCTTCTGATGGCCGATTTACAAGCAAAAATATCTTCAGATGAGCTAGCAGGGAAGTACCCCTGGACACAGTTATATCCATCCAAGACAGGGAACCTACATCCCCTGTTTAAATGCTGGGGGAGGGGCTGGCACAACTGATGGACAGGTGGTGGGCAAACGCAATGAACTGTGGGATTTACCTGTTCACACGGGGCTTTCCTATCACGAGGGCAGGCGGGGCATAGCAGCCACCTGGGGACCGCTGAAGACACTTCAGGGAACAAGGAAGCGAGTCACCCGTAAGTAAGAGGTTTAGGTAAACAACGTGAATACCAAGAATTATAAAACCGAAAAACTTCTCTCTTCTAGAATTCAGTAAGTCTTTGTCATTTCAGTAAACAGAAGCCCAGAGGTGCTCGTTCTGTGGTTGGAGGACAAGTCGCGTATCATATTCACTCTAATTTCACAGTATTGAGCAACAGATGAAAGAAAGCAGGCGAGGGTAGGTGTGGGTGGGTGTGTGTGTCTTAATCACCTCACACAATGCACTTGGATGCCGGCACCCTCATTTTCCACCTTCAGGCCAAGTCTCCCTATCTCCCCTCTGTCAAACAGCTTCTAGCCCCCATGTTCCTGAGTGAAAACACTCACTAACGGCCCAGTCAACCGCGAGGCCCATGGGGCCCCCGTCGTCTGCACCCTTTACCACAGCAATTTTTCTCTTCTCCCAACATAAAACCCACAGGCTATAATTAATTATCACCACACTGAAGAAGGCAAAAGACAAGCTCTATATGCAATTACTAACCACATCATTCTTGTCCTCCCCCAAACTTGAAACTTTTTACTTTGTATTGGGGTGTAGCTGATTAACAATGTTGTGGGTTCAGGTGAAGAGCAAAGGGACTCAGCCATACATACACATGTCTCCATTCTCCCCCAAACTCCCTCTCATCCAGGCTGACACATAATCCTGAGCAGAGTTCCATGCGCTATACAGTAGGTCCTTGTTGGTTATCCATTTTAAATACAGCAAACTCCCTAACTGTCCCTTCCCCCTGGCAACCATAAGTTCATTTTCTAAGTCTGTGAGTCTCTTTCTCTAACCCTTATCATTCTAATTATGCATCTCCTCTGACTATGCATGTGTGTGCCTGCTCAGTCACTTCAGTGTCTGACTCTGTGGGACCCCGTGGACTGTAGCCGGCCAGGCTCCCCTGGCCACGGGATTCTCCAGGCAAGAATACTGGAGTGTGTTGCCACCCACTTACCGACCCAGGGATCGACCCTGTGTCTTCAATGTCTCCTGCACTGCAGGTGTATTTTTTACCGCTGAGCCACCGGGGAAATCCCCCTGACTCTGCATATGTGCTTATAATTCACATAATGCACAGTCCATTTGCAGAAGAGAGGAATGAAATAAATCAGGAGAGAAATGTTTCCCTCTCACACTGGCAGGAGAAACTTGACCTTCAACTCCCCCCCAACACCGCACCTCCAACCCTGTAGGAGGGTGTGGGAGCCCCAGTGACCATGCCCTGAAGGCAGCTGTTTCAAGACTGTTCATAACAATAGCACAGAGCCCCGGTGAAGGGGGTCTTTGTCTTGCATGCATCTTGCCTACATTCTGCCAACATGATCTCACCTGAAGGCCCCTTGCCTCAGCAGTAACCCAGTGTTCTCTTTAGCGCATGGAGAAGACACAGGTACATCCCAGGCATAGGACTCTATGGTGAAAATGGCCTTGTTCCAGGTCTGGCGTCTCCATTTCCCAGCTGTATGTCCTTGGGGAAGTTACTGGACTTTTCTGTGCTTCTGTTTCCTCATCCAGAAAGTAGGTCTAATAATAGTACCTATCTCATTTGGTTGTTGTGAAAATCCACGAGTAATCTATATGAAGAGCCTGAAACAGTGTCTAGCGGCCAGGAAACTGTGAAACTATCAGGTAGGACTCTCCCTACCTGTGAAGCAGAGCCAATTATTCCTAACTTGTTAATTACCTACCTTGTGAGATATATATTGGGTAGGCCAAAAAGTTTATTTGGGTTTTTCTGTAACATTTTATGCAAAAATCCGAACGAACTTTTGGGACAACCACAAAAATATTAGGGTTTGGCCCCCAGCATGTGTAAGCACATTCCCCACACCCCCTCAATCAGGGCTCTGACAGCCTCCTCCTGTCACGGGAAATTGAGAGCTCAGTGCCTGGGTGTGCCTGGGGCCATGGCCACACTCTCCCGGGAGCAGGACCCCTGCTTCTGATGGTTGTGGATGGGGACGAGCCTCGAGCCTCATCTGCTGAACGTCCTCACTTCAGCCCAGAAGCCCACCCTGGAGGTGCCCAGGCACTTCACTCACACGCCGTCTCTAGGGGCAACGTTCACACGCAATGGGGCCACGGGGTGACACCCGCCAAGATTTCAGGTCCAGACCCTCTGACCCAGCAGTTTTCTACCTGGAATTCAGCTGGGCACACCCTCACATGTACAAGATGCCCAAGTATGAGACTGCTGACAGGAAAACTCTAGAAATACCCAGAAGTCCACGGTCCATCTGTTCATGTGCATGTGTGCATATATGTATGTGTTTGTATGTATAAACGTGTATTATGTGCTACATATGTGTAAGCTGATTTGTGTATGAGCTATGGCACATCTACAGGGTGTGCAGCTATTAAAAAATAAAGAGGTCACTGAGATGAAACGATGTTCATGATACTTAGTTCAGTAAAAATTAAGGTTCCCAACAGTGTTATAGTATGCCTCCTGCATTGGGAGTGCAGAGTCTTAGCCACTGGACCACCAGGGAAGTTCTGGGTGTATTTCATTTTTGATGATGTGTATTCTTCAGTACTATTTGAATTCCTACCACATGCTTTCCTAATTAAAATATTTAAAATCTGATATTAAAAGCAAAATGTATTAAATGTGAAAAACTTCGAAAATAAAAAGTCGAAGAAGAAAACATTCGTGGCAATTTCAAAACACAAGTTATTATAACTATTAAAAACATGAGTCCCTTTTTGAAATTTACTACATGCACTTCATCAAAATGGAAGTTTTCAAGAACAGTAGCAGACCTGACATCATCTCCAGCCTCTCCAACATTTTGGACATTTTGTTGGCAATGTTTATCCTAAGAAAACTCAGATAGAGGAAAGCATTTCGCTGCAGGTGAGTGCCCCAGATCCCAGCCTCAGCTGAAGGACCCTGGGAAGTGGGAGGGGGAGGCTGGCAGCCATGCGGCAAGAGGAACAGAGAATGGAACTCAAGAAAGAACAAGGGACCTGTGGGCGGTCGGGCTGCCAGGTGGGAGGAGGAGAGGGGAGAGGAGGGAGGAAGGAAGGGGGGAGGGGAGGAGAGAGCGGCCCAGCAGGAACTGTGCCCCATCCTACCTGTCGCAGGCTTCCCCAGCACTGTTGCATGTTGCATAGTTAAATATGATAATGCTGGACATTCAGATCGTTTGTCAATTTCCCACATAAAATTCACTTTTAAAGACTGATTTTCTTGTTTAATTTTTAAAAGACTGATTTTTAACAACCAGCAAAACTTAAGCAAGGCGGCTTTCTTTCTAGAAGGCAGCATCTATCTGCAGAGGTCAGGGGCCACACGGAGAACACCGGGAAAAGACTCAGCCCTTAACCTATACGGCGGAGGGGGCCAGTGAGGGTGGGGCAGGAAACAGGCTCAGAACTTATTCACCATGTTTGTTTCCTTCTACTGGGAAATATTGCACGTAACTTGCATGACTTATATTCATTTGATTTGACTCACTTCTCAGTTTTCTATTAGTTAAGCTGTTTTTGAAAAGGTGTGTTTTCTATGCTATTAAACACAGTCAACATCTAGAGCATTTTTTGTACTGCTTTCAAGGCAACTAAATGCCTTAATTCAGCTCATGTTTATTCTCCCCCTAACGCGGAAGGCTGCAAAGTGTGGGGGCCAGAGTCTAGACTCTGAGGCCAGCCTGCCCAGGTTCAGGCCTGGTGCTGCCACTTCGCAGCTGGGTGACCTAGAAAAGTCACTACCCCGCTTCTCAGCTACTCCCCCAGCCTCTCCACTCCCCTCAGCTACTCCCCCAGCCTCTCCACTCCCCTCAGCTACTCCCCCAGCCTCTCCACTCCCCTCAGCCACTCCCTCAGCCTCTCCACTCCCCTCAGCTACTCCCCCAGCCTCTCCACTCCCCTCAGCCACTCCCCCAGCCTCTCCACTCCCCTCAGCCACTCCCCCAGCCTCTCCACTCCCCTCAGCTACTCCCCCAGCCTCTCCACTCCCCTCAGCTACTCCCTCAGCCTCTCCACTCCCCTCAGCTACTCCCTCAGCCTCTCCACTCCCCTCAGCCACTCCCCCAGCCTCTCCACTCCCCTCAGCTACTCCCCCAGCCTCTCCACTCCCCTCAGCTACTCCCCCAGCCTCTCCACTCCCCTCAGCCACTCCCCCAGCCTCTCCACTCCCCTCAGCCACTCCCCCAGCCTCTCCACTCCCCTCAGCTACTCCCCCAGCCTCTCCACTCCCCTCAGCTACTCCCCCAGCCTCTCCACTCCCCTCAGCTACTCCCCCAGCCTCTCCACTCCGCTCAGCTACTCCCCCAGCCTCTCCACTCCCCTCAGCTACTCCCCCAGCCTCTCCACTCCCCTCAGCCACTCCCCCAGCCTCTCCACTCCCCTCAGCTACTCCCCCAGCCTCTCCACTCCCCTCAGCTACTCCCCCAGCCTCTCCACTCCCCTCAGCTACTCCCCCAGCCTCTCCACTCCCCTCAGCTACTCCCCCAGCCTCTCCACTCCCCTCAGCTACTCCCTCAGCCTCTCCACTCCCCTCAGCCACTCCCCCAGCCTCTCCACTCCCCTCAGCCACTCCCCCAGCCTCTCCACTCCCCTCAGCTACTCCCCCAGCCTCTCCACTCCCCTCAGCTACTCCCCCAGCCTCTCCACTCCCCTCAGCTACTCCCCCAGCCTCTCCACTCCCCTCAGCTACTCCCCCAGCCTCTCCACTCCCCTCAGCCACTCCCCCAGCCTCTCCACTCCCCTCAGCTACTCCCCCAGCCTCTCCACTCCCCTCAGCTACTCCCCCAGCCTCTCCACTCCCCTCAGCTACTCCCCCAGCCCCGCCACCTCACTCCCCCATCCCCACTACTCCCTCAGTTCCCCACCTCCTCACCTACTCCTTTAACAACCCCCCCCCCAACCCCTCAGCTACTCTGCTGAGGAAGCTGCATGAATGAGGAATTTAACACGTGCCCACCACAGGAGTATACTGTAGTATATACAGTGCATGCTACACTGAATCAATGTTAACACAGAAACAAAACAACACTGCACTGTTGTGATACAAGTGGGGACACCCCTCAGTGTGGGCAGAGATCCACCAGAACCTCACAGCCACACACAGTCACCTTGTAGCAGAAACAAGTGTCGGGGGGAAGCGGGTTCCTCAAGCCAACACCAATCCCCACAGTGGTCTACTCTGTGATCTAGCCGGCCCAGACTGAAAGCTTCTCTTTCTAAAACACACTGTCGTGACATCAGCTTTTACTACCAACCCCTCGTCCATGAACCTGAAAAGCTCTAAACTCTGGGTGCATCCTCTAACTCCAAACTCCATCACGTCCTTTCTGCCGAGGTCCATGCGCGGGGCTGGAAAGAATTTCCAGACATGAGGCAGAATGAGAAGAGAATAGAGTTCATTAGTGCTGTTAGAACATCAGGCTGGCTCAAGGGAGAGCCGACCCCCTTTGAAGGCTAGTAGCCAATTTTTATAGCCTCACTCCCCACCCCAAAATTCTCTGGAATTTTCCAGAGAAAATTCCTACTGGAATGGTGGCATTAGATGATTGGTTAGGATGCTCCAGGGTGGGGCAACAGCATCAGTATTTTACCTAATACAGGGTCAGGGAACTGGGAGGCTCAGAGCAACAGCTGCTATGGGGTTTGGTCAGTTCCAGAGATTTTGTCCAGTGACCTTGGAAAGGGCTCCACACTCTCTTTCAGAATTGGACTTGGCTGCCCCAGAGTGACCTCTACCCTCTGTTCACAAGATATGCCATGGCGCCACCCAGGGCCCCCTTCAGGCCGCACCCCTCCCACCCTCCTTCAGGGCTTAGAGAGCGCACAGTCCAGAACCGCCCCAGACATTCTGGCTGGAGCTCCCTGTGTCCCCAGAGTCTGCGTGATTTCAGGGGCTGAGAACCAGCAGAAACGCCACCACACTGCCTGCCTTCCCCAGGGTGATCCTGCCTTTCTGCTCCACACATCCCAGCTGCACCCCACTGGAAGCATCTCCACCACACTCATCCCCCCAAATCCCGGTGGTCACTGCAGTTTGGCTCATGGGCCAGGGCAGCCTGAAAAGTGCCCTCAGAGAGATGGATGGCTGGATTTGGCTGAGATTCACTTACTGGGTGTTGTGAAGAATTATAAGCAATAGGAATAATGAACATCCTACCAAAAGGCCAAGGTGAGATGGTGGTCAGAAGAGCAGTACAGGCACTCCTGACAGATTCTGCCAGCATTGCTCACAGTGGAGATTTCTACTGCGCTTTGCTGGGAGTGCGCTGTGAGTAACCCAGGGCATTAGACCCTCACCACTGTGAGTGAGTCAGGGAACCACGTCCCCCGTGGGCAACTCCGTGGAGTGTGCACATGCCTGATCATAAACACTGGCCACCTAGAGGGGCCTGTGGGGCAAGAGACTTGGCATTGGACGAGGGACACCACCAGCCGCGTGGCCTCCTGCTGTCTCTGGGAGTGGCAGTGACCTAGTCCCCAGCGAACCCTGGGGAGACAGGCTTTGTGTTGCTGCTGTGGAGGAGAAACAGACTCAAAAAAATGCAATAACTGGTCTGGAGCCACGATCAGAGCTGGGACTCCCTCCCTCCAGGATCTCGCAGCACCCAGAGGCCTTGTCAGCACCTCCTGGGCTCTGGGAGGGTGTGTCAGAGCAGGGCAGAAACCGCTCTGGGGAAGCCCTGTGTCTCCAGCTGGAAATGATGCCCCTTCTGCCCTGGAGCCAGCAGCTCCCACCCTTCCTTCTCCAGGAACTCGAGGCAGAGACGAGGGGCCATCCCAGCCCCACAGCGAGCACTTCAGAAACAGTGGTTCCTTCCCTTCACCATTCGGTGAAGATGTCACAGAACCTGCCCAGAAAGAATCATCTGGAATCTGGGGTAGGTGGAGGACTGCATGCAGGGCAGGGCTGCATGCAGGGCTGACCCCCAGGTGATCACAGCCCCCTCCAAGTGTCCCCAAGGAAGGAAGCACCTGTGGTTGCACCAGGAGACTGGACTCCTCTCGTCCTGCATGGGGCCCCCAGACCCAACCTGGCTGCAGAAGGACAAGAAGGTCTCTGACAAGGCAAGAGGAACTGGCTTGGGAGCCTCACCAAGCCCAGGCCCAAATGGGGATTTCTTTTTTAAGTCCAAAACCACAAAATGCCACTCTCTTTGCTTCATATCTAGTGATTCCTTAAAAATATATAGCAGAAGTACGAAGTGAGGCCAGCTTGACCACAGGCCATCATCCAGATTGAATGGGCAAGGGCTGGAGCCAACATGAGGCTCTGTCCTTTCAGCCTTGCTGCCTCCCTGGACTTGGCCATCCCTCCCGGCTTGGCAAACCCATCAGGGAACCCACATTCTTCTGCAAAAGCTCCGTGAAGGCCCAGGTCACCTCACCCTGGCAGGACACAAAGGAACAGTCATCACCCCATCATCTCAGGTCCAATTCCACCTCAGGAATTTGTGCACACACCATCTGCACAGACCTCTGAGTCTGATTCGCTGGCTTCCACACCCCTTCAAGGAGACTTCCAGGAACGTCAACTCGGCCCTGGACTCAGCTGAGCACCTTGTCGTAAAGCTTGTTATTTTGAGACTCTGCTGCTTTTGAACCACGTTCAAACCACACCAGCTACAGCCAGGCAATGGTGGACCAAGGGGCCTCTGTCTGTCTGAACGCAAGGTGCTTTGGAAACTGCCAGGAAGGTCAGAAGGGTATGGAGCCCAGCTAGATGGCCAGATTAGAAAAGGCCTGTGTCCCTCCGGACGGCAGGAAGGTGCCTGGGAGTCACCTCTGCTAGAATTCCCAGCGTGAGCTTGAGTCCAAGTCACAGTGAGGATTTGACTCTGCCGCCGCCACGGGGAACAGACCATCACAAGCCACTGCTGGCCGGACCCCAGTTCTGTTAACCTTCAACCTGCCCAGAGCCCAGCCTAGTGGCCCCTGGGGCCCGCAAAGGCCCTGTTTTTCCAGCAGATGGAATTCCACAGTGGGCGGGGCATCCCTTTCTGAACCCTGAGTCACGTTCCAGATGATTCAGAGCTTGTGAGACGCGGAGAAGTGGCAGCTGGTGCGTCACCATCAGGCTGTCACCTTCCAGGTGGAAAACCCCAGCTGAGGGGTTAATCTGCCTCACTCTGTCCTGCAGCCCCCAGGAGGCACCTCTGCCCTGAGACCACAGCTAGGGGGGAGGTTAGAAATGAAGCAGGAACAGAGGCTGAGAGAGGGGTCTCTAGCCAGGAGGTCTATCCTCCCAATCCATGCGAACCAAAATTAACTGAAAAATCTAAAAGACATTTGGCTGTTGTTGTTTAGTCGCTCAATCGTGTCCGACTGTTGCGACTCCATGGACTCCATCGGGCTCCTCTGTCCATGGGATTCTCCAGGCAAGAATACTGAAGTGGGTGGCCATTTCCGCCTCCAGAGGATCCTCCTGACTCAGGGGTTAAACTTGCTTGTCTCCTGCCTTGGCTGGTGGATTCTTTACCACGGAGCCACCCGGGAAGCCCCAGAGATATTCTAGGACATTCTTAAACCACACAAGGTGGGCCGCCAGTTCCGCCCCCTCTAGGGTTCTGCCACCCTATCTCTGGGGAGGACAGCATCTTGGCCCAGAATGACTGGGCCCAGGGGCAGGGCACCTTCCTCAGCATGGGCCATGGTTATGCCAGGCCGTGGTTAAGCCAGGCCCCTGGTCAGGGAATGGCCTCTGGGCACTGCCCACACTCGCTACCTCACACAGGCTGAGCGTCCTCATCCAGAGACACAGGATGCGGAGACAGGATGCAGGGATGGAAGGAAGCGGCCCCCAAATATGGGTCTGGAACAGCGCCGGCCGGAGGAAAGGGCTCAGTTTTCTCACATTTCAGAATCCTTGGGTAAGATGCATGTGGTTTTAAGGGCTGAGTCAGTGTGAATAATCGTGCTTCACTAATCTCTTTTCTGACCGTCCGACTTGCTCAGCTGATAGAAAGCAGGGCTGTGAGCACACATCAAACATCCCCGTTCTGTGGAAGGTGACACAGCTGGGAGGCCTCACTTCCTGCAGAACTGGCCCTGGTTTGTGGCCAGCTGGCCGTGCCTTCCGCCACAGAACATCCTCCTCGGGCACCCCCTGCTAAGACCGACCCGAGGCCTGGGCAAGGTGCTGGGCTCCCCGTGAGCATGAGGGATGCAGGGTCTGGCCTTTCTCGTCCAGTGGGGACCCCTGATGACCATCGCCCCCAAGGAGGTCCACCTGACTCCTGCTCTCCTCACGCTGTGGGACATGGAGCAGGAACTCTAAGGGGGCAAATGTTCACCGTGGAGGGTCCGACAGGTGGACCCACTGGGTCCCTCGGGGTGGGCTGCTGCCCCCTGGGGTGGGAGAGTGTGCCTGGTGGGCTGACCTCAGACAGAAATGGCATGATCCCTGGTCCTAGGAACGGGTTCTTCCCTCGTCTGCAAAGCTGGCTGCGGGCCAGCCTCACCCAGGCACTTCTGCTTTCCCCGTGACCACACAGGAGGACGTGGTCTAGACAGATGGCCCTGGGCAGTGTGGGTGCCACTTCCCACAGAGGCACTTCCTTACGATCCCAGCCGTCACAGGCTCAGGACGCTGCCGCCCCCAGGGCCACAGCTTCCCTCTGGGCCCCAGGCCCACTGCCACCATCAGGTCTCTGCTGGGGAATCCTGAGTCATTGCATGCCAGACACAGCGAGGGGCTCAGGCTAGCTTGTGAGCACCTTCTGAGGGCCAAGTCTGGGCACCATTATGGGCGTTAGCCACACCTGCAGGTGCCCAGGTGGGCACTGGGCAGCAGAGGAGAGGGTGGGGATCCTGGGCTTTCGGAGCTGTGCAAATGTCAACCCGGTGTATCCTCCGAGTTTCCGAGACTCTGGCCCTTCATTCCAGACAGGAGGGAACTGAGGCACTGACCGCTCTCAGTCCAGGCTGGCTCCCCCTCCACCAGGACCGTGCTCCCCCTGCACTGGGACCCTGACAGCACTCAAGCCAGCCCTGCCTCCAGGTGTGGGGTGATGGGAGCCCCCAGGGAGGAAGTGCTCCCGGAACAGCAGAAAACCTCCAACCACAGGCTTCCTGTGGGGGCCCAGGAAAAGCAGAATTCTTGTCCTGAACCTTGACCCTGTCAGCAGCCAATGCGGCTTCCCTTAGGGCTGGTTTGGCCCTGCCCTGCCTACCTTCCATCAGTCTCTCAGCATCCTTCTCAGCCTCAGGGTCCCTTCCAGCCCCTCAAAGTTCTGGGTCTGGAAATTGATAGGGAGGGACCCAGGGGTGAAGTCATCCATCGCAGGCCCAGTAAGCAGTGACTCCCAGGGTACCAACAGTCAGGGTGGCCCCAGCTCCCAGGGACCAGACCACCTGATGCAGGCCTGCAGGCAGCTCCCCCCACCCCACCAGAGCCACCCCCTGTCCCTCTGGTTACCTGTAGCCTCAGCCTCACTCGAGTCACTTGTGAGAAGCCAAGCAGACGCACAGCGGAGCACTGACTTCCCCATCATCACTGCTTGCACCTTCTGGGGGTGGGGCCAATAAGGGAGTGAGTCAGGCCACCTATGACCCCAGGAATGTACCAACATCTCACGGGGATTCCTCTTTCCAGCAACCACAATCATCATCAGATATTCGCGGATAAGAACACCAACGAGGCACATCAGTGTCGACCAGTGGGGTCAAGTGTCCGAATCCCACTGTCTGACCCTAGGGCTGCTCCCCACATCCCCTTGCAACTCCTCAGGGCTGCAAAGTGCAAATTTCCCCACTCCAAGTTGCAGCATCTGACCCAGGTGGACCACAGGGCATTAGCAAACACCTCTGGGCCTAGCTGGGCTCATTTAAATACAGTTTCTTATCAAAACCTCAACTCATTCCAAGTCAGGAGTCCAGCACACTTTGGAAAAGATGGTTTGGGCTGAGGACGCCTGCATCTGAATCTCCAGGCCATTCACTTATCCCTGCCTCCGGGTGATGCCTTTCCCCAGGGAAGTCGAGGAAGCAAGTCCTTTCCAAATAAATGCTCTCTGCTAACTAGGCCAAGCAGGAGTGCACACTACCCATTTTCTCTTGCTAGCTTAAGAGAAAGGCATAAGAGTGAAACGAAATAATTTACATAAACTGCAGTCTGCAGAGTGAATGAAGAGTGACATTAGTTTTATGCTCAAAAGAATGTGGTTTCTGTTCAATGTCAAGTTGTCTCAGGACATTCTGAAGACTCAACTGATGATACAACCTCATTAAAAACTTCGAAATTACAAAAGCTTGGGAAAGTTGCTGCTTCACCCCGTGCTCAGAGGGGAGCCCCCAGTGGGTAGCTCTGCATGGGGAAATAGTCTTGCCTGGCTGCCCAGGACAGGTTCCAGGCTTGGGCGGCAGCCACATCTAAAGCATCCACATGTGATGGAAGTTTCTAGAAACATTTCAGCCACAGGGCCGGGGATTACTCAGACGCCAGGACACACGTAACAAGGCTCTCCCAACTTGCAGGCTGGAAACTTGCAGCACCTGCTCCAGCTTGTCCAGCCCACCCCTTCTTCCCAGCCCTCTACCCTGCCAGGTCCCTGGGGCATCTCTCTTCGATCTCAAAAAGCCAAGAAGAGCCACACTGGGTAACCCCCACTTCCCTTCCACCCCACACTGCTGCAGGGAACCCACTGTCAGTGCAATACAAGCCCCTCAGTCTCTAGTGGGAAACAATTTACTGCCTCCCTGGTGGTTCCTATTGCCAGGCTGCAAAGCCTCCTCCACACCCCCCATCCCAACCCTGGCAAGAGCTGGCACCTGGCCAGCAGCCCGGCCGACGGATCATTATCATCCCAGGCCAGGGGATCCACAACAGTTATCACTCACTGGTGAGGGCGGAGCTGGGCCTGGCTTTCTGGAGGAGTCTGACAAGCTCTGCCACACGGGTTTCCTTGGACTCAGCAATCCTACAAGTTCAAAAGGATGCCAGCCCAGGAGTGTTTATCTCCACATCGCTTTAACGAAAGTAAAAATTCAGAATCTAAATGTACACTCATCAGGAACTGGCTAAATAAATAAATACTACAGCAGCTCTGCAGGCAGCACAAACCATCAAGTTAACGCTTGTTGACAAGTACAGATAAACACAATATATCATTAAATGCAAAAGAGAGATGATAAAACAGCACTTAAATGTAAGCTTATTCATGTAAAGAAATTGCCAGGAAGGCTCACACCCAGAAGGGTGTGAGCATCGTGGCTCCAAGCACAGGCTGTAGTTCACTCCCTGATCCCAACAGGGAAGCCTTACCTGTCTCCACAGGTGAGCTCACTGGGGCCAAGCACCTGATCTTGGGCCATGACCTAAGATCATGGGGCCTAGCATGTTGGCCATGACCACCTGCTGCAGGCAGAGGAGGGGCACCAGGTACGGGCAGTATGCAGTTCAGGGGCATCTTTAATTTTCTTCTTCGGAGTATTCTGCATCTTCTAATTTTTCTACATTAGGAAATGCACTTTTCAGTCCTTTTCTTACAAAACAATCATGTCGTTTCCAAACAACAACCGTTTCTCCAGATTCTTTCAGTCTTTTTGCCCCCAGGCCACTCCACATTAAAGGAGAGGTAGCCCCAAGGGCCCCCAGGAGTGCGGTCCTGCCATCCTTGGGGTGGCTTTCCAGCACTTCCTGTCCTCAGCCAGACTAGAATCTGAACTTTCAAGTCCCCAGTCCGACCCTGGTTACTCGTGTCTCCATCTCTGAGTGTCACACCGCATCAACCACCCCCCGCCCCACCTGTGCTGCCCCATCAAGCTGGCCCCATCCATTTACCCACCAGGAGAGACATAAATCAGTCTGGGTGCTGGGCCCAGCTGCCTGGGTTTGAGCTCTGGTCCCCTTGCCAGCTGTGTGACCCCAGGCCAGCCACTTAACCCCTCAGCCCCTCAGAGTCTGCAGATGCAGCTGGCCTAAAAGTACGTGGATTATTGTCACACATATTATTGTGGATTATTGGCATGATAGATGATACCCACTCACATTAGAGATGACATTAATATCTACCACGGAATGCCCGGAGCCATTCACTAAGCCTTTAACGAGATCATTCGTAGCAGTGAAGCTGCCTAATCCTGCCAGGGGCAACAGCTGCAAGAAAAACAACTCTTGGCCAAGTTTCATATTTTGCTCTTTCTACAACAATTTTTCCCAAAGAAACTGATCAGAGGGAAAGAGCTTTGTCCTTAAAGTCTGCGGAAATCCACCACTTCTACACACCTCCGAGCTGCTCTGGTCTTGGCCTGTGACTCTGACACCCTGTCCTAAAAGATGTCAACCTGCGGGGTTGCACCAGCTTACCCGAGGACATCTGGGGATAGGTGTTAGTGATGTGAGCAATTGCCTCCTTCAGCAGCCAAACGTTCATATTCCAACATAAAGAATAAGAAGATCCAAAAAAAAAACCAAAAAAAAGAATAAGAAGATCCATGGAAGGGAGGGGGAGGGCAGTCAGGGTTGCCCACAGCCAGCCTGTGAAATCCAAGCAAGGACAGGCAGCCTGTGGCCCTGCCCATGCATGGGAGTGAGGCCCACGCAGGGACAGCGGGAGCAGTGCCCAGAGCCGCCAGGTGCCTTGGACACCTGCAGTGGCTCAGTAATCACTGATTTAACTCTAAAACATTCAGTCACTGGGATGAGTCAGCTGCAGCTCTCAGCGAGAACGCTCTCAGAGAAGATAAATCAAACAGCCCTCTCCAATCTTGGAGGTGGCTGCCACGGGATCACCCAGGTCTTCAGTGGTTGCAGTAAGAGCCCCTGAAGAGATGAAGAGCCATTAGCGTCCATAATGGGAGAAGGGCTGGCACAGAGCCGTCCCCGACAGCCAGGAACAGGGCCACGTGAAGCTGCCACCACATCTTTCTCCGTTCCTCTACCCCCACGTGTGAGGCAGACCCAACCCACAGCCCCGATCCCATAACACTGTGGTCCAGGGGGAACAGAGCCCTGCTCGACGGTCACCCAAGGACCCAGACGCACATGCCCATGGACTCTGTGCAAACAAGACAGAATCAGAGGGCAGGGCCAGCTGAGTGCGGTCAGTGCCAACCAGGCAGCCCCCCATGCTGCTCTGGGTACTGTTTCCCGCACCTGGAGAGCCAGGCGGGGACCCCGGGGGCACTTGGGGGCCCAGACCTGAGGACCTGCAGTCACGCCACCTTAGTGAGAGCCCTGGAACACTTAAATATGCAAGTGAACACCCTCCAGTGTCCTCTCCCGTAACAAGAATGTGCAACCAAGAGAAAGAGGGCTGAGCGGTGCACCCCAGGACAGGTAAGCCCAGAAGCGAGATGACTGGAGCATACACACCCACCAGGCCAAGTCAGCCCTGAGACCATGGCTACCAGCTTCCTCTCTTCAGGTCCTGCCTGCTCCACGGTTCAGCTTCCCACGTCCCCGGCCAGCTCTGCCCCCTTCACCTGTTAGGGGAAGCACGCTGATTGAAACCACCCACCCTGGCCAGGCACCATGGTAACCATTTGCATGAGTTGCTTTATGACAGGAGGTCCTGGTAAGGAACAGGGAACTAGTAAGCCTCCACCAACCAGAAGAGTTCGAGAAAGGTCAAAAAGAGACACCACCTGTTCAACTACCTCCCAGAATCCTTCTCTCTGGTACCCATCTTGGCTAAACAAGACGTGCACCACCAGGAAGGACTCTGAGTCAGAATTATTGGCTAAGAACAACCCGGACACTAATCCCATCACCATAAAACCCGAGGCTGCAAGCCATGTGACAGAGCAGTTCTCCTGGGCTCCCTTACCCTCCTGCTCTCCGCCTGGGTGCCCTTTCCCAATAAAATCCCTTGCTTTGTCAGCACATGTGTCTCCTCGGACAATTTATTTCCGAGTGTTAGACAAGAGCCCAATTTCGGGCCCTGGAAGGGGTCACCCTTTCTGCAACACACCTAGGAGCCCTGGCCATGCCCCTGCACAGCCAGGCGGCCCCCTCAGGGTGCCCATGCTGTTTCCTGCCCTGAGAATTCTCCAGCAGCCGTAAGGAGCAGCAGGGGGCCTCTGCTCACAGCTCAGACCTTACCTCTGCAGTTCCTTAGTCTCCCAAGGACAGTTCATTCCCACGGGAACTCTGCTGCCAGGGTGAAGATGAGGAGCTTGAGTCCTTCTCAGATGAGAGAAGGACCTCAGGAAATAGGGTGCTGTCCCCTCTCTACCGGATCTCCAGCAGCTTGCAGAGCCTGTCCCCTCAACCCACCCCCAGGGGGCTCTGAGCAGCCTCCCAGGCAAGAGCTTGCAAACACCCTGCACAGAGCTCCCGCCAAAGCTGTCTGCCCATCCACAGGGGACTCCAAAAACAACATGAGGCCACAGACACGGATTCAAAAGGACCAGACACACACGTGCACACAGCACATCATATCTGCCCACGTGCAGCAGAGACCGCGGAAGTGGGTGAGAGTGGGGGCCAAGGCGGGCAGAGCCCCCACGGGCGCCACGCTCCTGCCTCACATCAGGGCTGCTGAAGGCAGCACATGGGCAATGAGCGGTCCTGGCAAGAGTGAAGCTCCAGTCCTGGAGGTTCAGCCTGATTTTCTCAACCTGAAAGGCCCCAGAACTGTCAGCTGAGTGTTCTTTTCAACCATGCCCTGGAGCACAGTCCCCAGCCAGCCCATGCTGCTGCTGCTGCTGCTAAGTCGCTTCAGTTGTGTCCAACTCTGTGCAACCCCATAGGCGGCAGCCCACCAGGCTCCCCCATCCCTGGGGTTCTCCAGGCAAGAACACTGGAGTGGGTTGCCATTTCTTTCTCCAGTGCATGAAAGTGAAAAGTGAAAGTGAAGTTGCTCAGTCGTCTCCCATTCTTAGCGACCTCTTGGACTGCAGCCTCCCAGGCTCCTCCGTCCATGGGATTTTCCAGGCAAGAGTACTGGAGTGGGGTGCCATTGCCTTCTCCAGCCAGCCCATGGCCAGGTCCAAATGTTAACTGAGTCCAAGCTTGCCATGCTCACCACACAACAAGCCAATGAATCCAAGAGAGGTGTTGAGGCAAGGAATATGACTTTATTCGGAAGGTCGGCAGACCAAGAAGGCAAACTAATGTCTCAAGATAACCATCTTATGGGCTTTGGGCACCAGGTTCTTTTATAGAACACAGGGCGGGTGGGGGTGGTGAGGAAATGTAAAAGAGGCAGAATAGAGAGGCAGAGGTAGTGAGGAAGTAATAGTAGAAAGGGCCCTCAGTCTTGCAAAACATCTCTGAGAAAGCCTGTGGAAGGGATGTGTTAATTTCTTCTTTCCTGCAGCCATTCATGGGTGGGCTGGGTTGGATTATCTCCCTGTGAGCTGAACAAAGGTACTTTAGTTTAACGGTTAAGCCGAGGGGCAGGGTTCTCCAAGGCAGGCCATTAGGGTATGATCATAACAAAAGCAAGGAAAAGCAAATCAAAGAAACAGTTCCAACAGGGAGTCAGAATTGGTTCTCCTCTGCAACACAACCCCGTGCAGGGCAAAACGGGGCCACACTGGCCTCACACCCACCACTGTGCCCTGGCCTCTGGCTCTCCTTCCTCTTTGTACTCCCCCTGAGATGCCCTCTGGGGATTCGTAGGGCCTGAAGAATAGAGGTGGATTTGGTGTTGCAGAATGATACTTAGTAACCACGCGAAAATTAGGTGAGTTTCCAAATTGAGCCTTTAATTAAAGCAAAGACATACTCCTTAGGATGGTTACAATAAAAACAGAAAACAGGCATGGGTGAGAAAGTGGAGAAACGAGCCCTGGGGCCCTGTTGGTGGGAATGTGAAACCGCACAGCTGCTATAGGAAAGAGGGTGGAGGGTCCTCAAAAATTAAATACAGAATTGCCATAATCTCTTAATTCTACTTCCATTTACACACCCAAATGTACAGAGAGTGAGGTCTCAAACAGGTTTTTTGCACACCCACATTCAGGGCAGCATCATTCACAAGCCAAAGGAGGGCAGCACCCGAAACATCTACTGATGAAGCAGGTGTGAGATACCCATACACACAGTGCAATTATATTCCACAGCAGGGAAGAGGGCTTTCAGTGAATATGCCTCAGACACCCCCAACCTGCCGCCCTCCAAGATGGCCCAGCCAGTGACACCATCACCACCCAGCACTGCAACTGCACCCAGGGGTGCCGTGAGCCAACAACGCAGTCACTCAAAGGTGTACAGAGCTGGAACTGTCAAGAAAACACCAGCATCTAGGGCTACTCAGCGCTCAACCATTCACGGCTCTTCTCTCCAGGACCTGAGAGAGACAGGAGAATCAGAAGAGCGCCCCTGCACAAGGAGAGTGGTGAGGCTCAGGGGCGTCTGGGAGCACCTGAGACAGCGTGGGAGCACCAGGAGCCCCCTCCCCTTCTAGAACCTCTGCCCCCACTGACTCGGCCCTTCCTCCAGGCTCACCCCACTGGAACAGACATACGCAGGTGGAGAACTCACATAGCACTGCCATGCATGATCACCACGGGAGCCGTCTCTAACTGTCTGAGCTCCAAGACCTTGGCCAGGAGACATAATGACCCTTCCAAAAAGTGGGCTCTGATAGCCTGCACAGCCAGCCGGGCCTGTCCCATGTCCACTGGTTCCCAAGCCACGGCTACCCCATCCCCACCACAGGCTGGGGAAGCCGAGTTCCAGGCAGGGTCAGGGGCCACGGTCCTGGTGACAGCCAGGCTCCTGGAGACTTCAAGAAGTGAGGATGTCCACAGGAAGTTTCTGGTCATCTTGTGGACTGAGGCGCATTCTCCCCACCAAGAACTCCCAGCCACACACGCCAGGTTGACAGAGACCCACAGTCAACTGGAATACACGTCTGTGTGTGAGTGGTATGTGTAGTGTGTGGGGGTTTAGGGGTGTACATCTGTTTATATGTTCTGAAATAAAGTAAGAGATGATTGAGAACCCTGGAGATCAGGGTCAGAGCTGACAATTGTGTTAGACCAGGTCACAGTTCTCGTGGTTTGTTGGGAAAAATATTCCCCTCAGGGTAAAGTCCTGGATGGTTCAGACAGTAAAGGATCTGCCTACAATGCAGGAGACCCCAGGTCTGGTTCCTGGGTAAGGAAGATCCTCTGGAGAAGGGAATGGCAACCTACTCCAATAATTTTGCCTGGAAAATCCCACGGACAGAAGAGCCTGGCAGGCTACACAGTCTATGAGGTCGCAAAGAGTCGGACACAACTGATCAACTAACAAGGTCTAGAAAAATTTCTAAGGCAATTTTCACATGAAATGGGACAATGTCAGCAGTACGTCTGGTGGAAAGTATAACCATTTCCGAAAGCTTGTTCCTGCATTAAACCCACCTCTCTCATACAAACAGCTAAGAGGATAGTCAAATTCCAACCCAGAGAGGGCACTTCTACCAAAACCCAAGTTCACCAAGTCCAGAAGTATAGCATATGCAGACCCAATCCAGTAAGAACAGGTAGGATATGAAGGGGGAGTGGGCAAAATACTCAGAGCGTCTAACTTTCAGGAACTATCATAGAACCAGCTAAAAGCATCCATAGAGGAAATAAATCCGTTGGTCTTGCTTACACAAAGCTAAACTAGAGCTGCACAGATGCTTCTCAAGACCCATGGCCCCACTGTGGGCCTACGATGCTGAACCCAGTGGAAATACATAAGCTGGAATAGATGTGCCCCGAAGTCCTGAGCCACAGCAGAAGAAGGGGCTCAGATCTCAAGTCCAAGAGGGACAGTCCATTGAATTAAAAGGTCAGTTGGCCATGCAGAAGTTCAACTGCGTTGAGGGCAAGGGCACACAGGAGACCCGTGACAGGACATAATGCAACCAGAGACAAGGCCGGGACCAGGAACTTGGGGGTGTGGGGTTGGGGGAGTGGCTAGTCCAGAGCCAGGCTGTGGGGCTCCTGAAACCAGCAGCCACCCAGCGAGCAGCGAGGCACGGGGAAGCCACGCCTCCTGGCCTGTTCACACTGTCCTCTGTCCTCTCTGAATCGCGAGCCCAGAGCTCATGGCCGCTCACCTGGCCCCGAACGCATGTGTGCCTCATGCATAGCGCATGCCCAGTCAGGCCCCTGGGAAGGAAGGGATGCTGGACAGGAGATGACCGCTCCTGCCCTCCCGGTGTAGCTCAGGCCCGGCAGAGCACCAGCACATTCCTGCTCCCACCTTACCAGTCCCCAGACACACCACCTCCTCTTCCCTCCTGTTGTTAAATCCTACCATCCTCTGCAAAGGGCTTCCCTGGTAGCTCAGTGGTAAAGAACCCACCTGCCAATGCAGGAGACATAAGACACGCGGGTTCCATCCCTGGATCAGGAAGATCCCCTGGAGGAGGGCATGGCAACCCACTCCAGTATTCTTGCCTGGGAAACCCCATGGACAGAGGAGCCTGGCAGGTTACAGTCCACAGGGTCACAAAGACTCGGACACAACTACTTAGTGACTTAGCGTGCACGCATGTATCCTTTGCAAGCCAGCGACTGCCACTCCCTTCTGAGCTCCTCTAAACTCCTGCAGCAGCCGTGGTCTAGAACGTGATGCAAAGTTCCATGCCAGGCCAGCAGGAGGACCAGCAGAGTCCTGTCCTCTGGGCACATTCTCAGCCCTCCACAGCCCTCTGAGTTTGTACAAGCTATATCTACTTAGGCCCTCCAGGTGATCCTTACCTGAAGTTTGAGTATCACTGGCCCACATGATGCAGTTTCACACTAAATCTTACACTTTCTTTGCTGCTTGGTGATGGTTTCATTTATCTTGTCTCTGTAAGTGATTATGAAACTCCTCTTGTCATCGAGTCCAAGCTCGTTCGCTGACCACACAACAGGCCAGTGAATCTGAGGGACGAGGTGCTAAAGCAAGGAAAACAACTTTATTCAGAAAGTCAGCTGGCCGAGAAGATGGCAGACGAGTGTCTCAGAGTAACCATCTTGTCCGAGTCTGGATTACCAGGTTCTTTAGTAGAGTCAGAGAGAAAGAAGCAATAAGGAAGTGAAGTCAAAAGGCAGAATAAAGAGGGAGAGGCAGTGGGAAGTGAAGTGAAAGGGTTGTCAGTCTTGCAAAACATCTCCAAGGGAAAGGCCAGCCTTTGGAAGGGGTGTGTTAATCTCTTCTTTTTGGTGTAGCTATTCACAGGTGGGCATAGTCAGATTATCTATGAGCTGAACAAAGGCACTTTAGTTTACAGTCAGGCAGAGGGGCAGGGTCCTCTGAGGCAGGCCATTATGTATGACTGTAATAACAAAGGCAATGAAAATCAAGTCAAACAAACAGTTCCAACATGGAGTCAGAACTGGCTTCTTCTCTGCAACACTCTGAGCACAAAACCACATCTTAAGTGACCTACATTGGTTTTCTATGGCTGCCGTAAAGTGTCACTACAAATTTGGTGGCTTAGAACACCATAAATTTGTTATTACAACTGTTGGTCAGAAGTCGGACATGAGACTTACTGGGCTAAAATGGAAGAGCTGGATGCATGCCTTCAGAAGGCTCAGTGGAAAACTGTGAGCATGTTCCAGCTTCCACAGGCCTCCTGCATTCCTTGGCTCCAGGCTCATTCCTGTACTGTAAAGACAGTAGCACAGGACAAAGAGGCCAGCTGGGCATAAGGATTCTTTTGAGCTGAAGGCAACTGAGAACAGCAGATGCAAGAAGAGTTCCCTGCCCTCCTCCATTTGCCTAAAAGCAAGACATAAATTCTCTCTGTAAAAGTAAGTGTAACAGAGATGACACTGAGTCTGCTTACTAAGCATCCTATATATGCTTCCTAGTCATCTTCCCACAATTTACTGTCCCCAGGAGCCCAACCCCCCTTTCTTTGGTCTTGTCACTTCAAAATTGGCTGCCCTTTGTTAAAATGATACATAAGCCCCAAGCCTACTGTGGTGACCCAAGGACAAAGAGCAGATAAAACCAAGAGGGTCTTGGTAAGCAGGAATGGAAAAACCAGGCCCTTACTGACCTTCCCTCCCCCACGTTGTAACTATTAATGGAACACTATAACCTGTCTCCCCGCTCAGAAGGAGAAGGTATTTGCCCTACTCTTCCCCGACCCAATATACATGCCTCATCCGATCAGCAAATGACCCACAAGACCCCGATCCCACTCTTTGTACCTTGGGTACAAAAATGGACTAAGAAAAAAAGAAAAATTAAAGAAAAAGGAAAAAAAAAATGGACTAAGGACTTCTGTTCAATGTCAGTTTTCCCTTGAGCTGGCCGGCTGTTCTAACAGCGTCTCCCACTCTAAGAAACTTTATTCTCCTCTCTTTTTGCCTCATGTCTGGAAATTCTTTTCCAACCTGCACCCGGATCACAACGTTTTTGGTGGCCTGTTTGGGAAACTTGGGGTCTCTTCCCCACCTCCTCACTTCTCCCTTCTCCTAGAGACCCTCTGCGAACAGGCAAGTGCTGTGGAAGCAACTGAGGAACTCTGGCCAGGGTTACCCTCTGGTGTGTTTCAAAGGCCCCACTGCTCACGGCGTCCCAGTAGCTGCCTCCCGAACACGCGAGGGTCTCTCCTGTGTCTTCTTTCCAACTGAGGACTAGGCCAATGGATATTGTCTGGGCACAGGTCAGGCACTTAAAAGCCATTAGGGTGCCATGAAGACTCCCGTGTGAGGATAAGGGGGACACAGAATGGATCAGGCCACCAGGGCATCTGCCCCTAGCAAGATAACTTCTGTGTACCGTGTCAGACACATAGTGGTTGAAGCAAAACAGAGACCATTGTCCCCTGGCCACCGCCTCCCCGAAATGATTGTACGGCGGATTCCTCAGCCTTCTTGCCTGTCACTTTCACTTTTTCCTTTCGGTCCAGGTTGATTTACAGGAGCCTAGGTGTTGCCCTGAGCCTTCAAGAGTGCCTTCCATAGTTCAGGGAATCACCAAATGGTGAGTCACCCGGTTGCTCCCGGAATCTCTGTCATTCTCTGCCTGGATCACATGGTGCCTTAGCCACACGGTTCTCAGAGGTCACCTCTCACTGTCGGACATGGCTGTTGGGACAGTTGGCCATTTTTGTGCCATTATGAGCACAGAGGGATCACTGGGACCAACGGGACACCTTTCTGTCAGCTGGTGACTCTCAGTACCCCCATTCTACAGCAGGTAGGCTACGAGTGGGTTCTGGTACGTCCTGGGAGCTTCTCTCAGACTCACCCCTTGGCTATATTCTCAGAAACTGGAAAATTCTGACCCTGCAAAAGGCCTGGCCTCAATACAAACTGGGGGACCTAAAAACAAAACTGGCCTCTGAATGGCACCCTAGCCTTTGTCAAAGGCAGGGCAAGTGCTCAGAAGTTCCTTACGTTCAGTCCTTCGTGGCCCTCAGTCAGAATTCAGATTTGAGGGGCTCATGTCCCTCATGTCTTTCTGTTGCCTCCCTATCTCCTGTCCCCCTCTGTCTCTCTCCACCAGATTTCCTAGACGACCCCTACTCGACCTTTCATATCCACATGATCTCTAGGAAAGGATTCTGAGGTGCCCTTTGGTCCAGGTCTTTCTCCTATATTCAAAAGCCTGAAGGATCAAAAACTCTCCTAACATTCTAAAGAATCCCCTTCTAACTACACTTTAATCTCAGGTAGGGAGGGAACCAAGCTTCCCCCACTCCTGCAAATTCCCTTCACCCTTCAGATTCTTCTGATGGGACAAAGATCTCACTTCCCACTACAGGGACAACCCAATACTTTTATCAGCTGATCTGCCCCTGATATCAGAGTCAATTTGAGCACTATTTGGTCTGTAATTTAGGTATAAAACTATGAGTACAGAAAGGAAAGATGACTTTTTGACACAGTTTGGCCATGATATTCTTTTTTTTTTTTTTTTTTTTGCTCTTAAGACAACTTTATTCAAAGCACGTCTGCCAATGCCAACTCCTACACCAAGATCCAGTGATGGCTATGATCCTTAGGTTTTGTGTTCAAGACTGCCACTTTTTTTTTTTTTTTAGTTCTACCACTTTATTGCTACCAACCCATCTCCCTCCACCCTCGTGCACAAATGCTCAGTCATGTGACCCCATGGACTGCAGCCCGCCAGGCTCCTCTGTCCATGGACTTTTCCAGGCAAGAATATTGGAGTGGGTTGCCATTTCCTTCTTCAAGCAGGATATTCTTTAGACCCCAGAGAAAACTAGTTAAAATGAAATTTTTTTACTGGAAACTGCAAAACTAGTTCCTTTTACAGATGCAATCAAACAACAACTAGCTTGTTAAAAAGCCTGCCTAGGAAAAAGTTTGGAGTTAACCCTTTTCATGTCCCTGAAATACACCGTCCACATTGCCTGAGATCTCAGCCTTGAGCAAATTAGAACTTCAAAACAAAAGAAGAAAAAGTGGGGTGGGTCAAAGAGAAATTTTAAATCTCAAGCGGAAAACTATCTGTCTGTATGGATTTATGTATGTCTCAGTGTGTGTCTTTTGTTATTTTTTTTTTTAATAATACTGCTGAAATTGTAAATGAGTTCTAATTTACTTGGCTTAAAGAAAAGTAGTCAATAAAGCAGAAGTAGATGTTTTGCTGGAACTCTCTTGCTTTTTCAATGATCCAGCAGATGTTGGCAATTTAATCTCTGGTTCCTCTGCCTTTTCTAAATCCAGCTTGAACATCTGGAAGTTCATGGTTCATGTATTGCTGAAGCCTGGCTTGGAGAATTTTGAGCATTACTTTGCTACCCTGTGAGATGAGTGCAATTGTGCAGTAGTTTGAGCATTCCTTGGCATTGCCTTTCTTTGGGATTGGAATGAAAACAGCCTTTTCCAGTCCTGTGGCCACTGCTGAGTTTTCCAAATTTGCTGGCATACTGCGTGCAGCACTTTCACAGCATTATCTTTTAGGATTTGAAATAGCTCAACTGGAATTCCATCACCTTCACTAGTTTTGTTTGTAGTGATGCTTCCTAAGGCCCAGTTGACTTTACATTCTAGGATGTCTGGCTCTAGGTGAGTGATAACACCATGGTAGTTATCTGGGTCATGAAGATCTTTTTTTGTATACTTCTGTGTATTCTTGCCACCTCTTCTTAATATCTTCTGTTTCTGTTAGAACCATACCATTTCTGTCCTTTATTGTGCCTATCTTTGCATGAAATGTTCCCTTACTTCTGCTTTATTGACTATGCCAAAGCCTCTGGCTGTGTGGATCACAACAAACTGTGGAAAATTTTTCAAGAGATGGGAATACCAGACCACCTGACCTGCCTCCTGAGAAATCTGTAACGCAGGTCAAGAAGCAACAATTACAACTGGGCATGGAACAACGACTGGTTCCAAATTGGGAAAGGAGTATGTTAAAGTTGTATATTGTCACCCTGCTTATTTAACATATATGCAGAGTACATCATGAGAAATGCTGGGCTGGATGAAGCACAAGCTGGAATCAAGATTGCTGGGAGAAATATCAATAACCTCAGATATGCAGATGACACCACCCTTATGGCAGAAAGTGAAGAACTAAAGAACCTCTTGATGAAAGTGAAAGAGGAGAGTGAAAAAGTTGGCTTAAAGCTCAACATTCAGAAAACTAAGATCATGGCATCTGGTCCCATCACTTCATGGCAAATAGATGGGGAAACAGTGGAAACAGTGGCTGATTTTATTTTTCTGTGCTCCAAAATCACTGCAGGCGGTGACTGCAGCCATGAAATTAAAAGACGCTTACTCCTTGGAAGGAAAGTTATGACCAACCTAGACAGCATATTAAAAAGCAGAGACATTATTTTGCCAACAAAGGTCCGTCTAGTCAAGGCAATGGTTTTTCCAGTGGTCATGTATGGATGTGAGAGCTGGACTGTGAAGAAGGCTGAGCACCGAAGAATTGATGCTTTTAAACTGTGGTGTTGGAGAAGACTCTTGAGAGTCCCTTGGACTGCAAGGAGATCCAACCAGTCCATCCTAAAGATCAGTGCTGGGTGTTCATTGGTAGGACTGATGTTGAAGCTGAAACTCCAGTACTTTGGCCACCTGATGCAAAGAGCTGACTCATTTGAAAAGACCCTGATGCTGGGAAAGATTGAGGACAGAAGGAGAAGGGGACAACAGAGGATGAGATGGTTGGATAGCATCACTGACTCGATGGACATGGGTTTGGGTGGACTCCCGGAGTTGGTGATGGACAGGGAGGCCTGGCTTGCTGTGGTTCATGGGGTTGCAGCCAGTCGGACACGACTGAGAGACTGATCTGAACTGAAGAGTCATTAACACTAAGCATAGTATTTTCACTGTGCCTAGGTTTATTATAAGTTAAATATTGTTATATCTGTTGCAAGTTTGTCAGCAAGGAAAGTACCTGAAGTGAAGAAATTAAAAAAAAAAAAATGTAAATGAGATATGAGCTTTTAGATAACCTCTATTAAGAATAATTATACTTTAGAAATGTCTGTCTGAAACAGTCTCTCTAGATTTTGGTAACCTGAATTTCAAGGGTTGTGCTAAACTAAGTGACAAAAGTTTATTGAATAGCTAGGACATTTCCAAATAAAGTAAGATTCTGAAACATTCATTACTGAACACTAACTTCCTCTTACAGAGAAACTAGATATTTTAGACTACTAATGAATAATTTTTGATGCCATCCTGAGATGTTCTCTAGAATTTTTTTTAGAAATTGTCACTGATATGTATGCTCACCAATCTATAGACTGCTAATATAAAGGTCAGTTCTTGGTTGCTTAAGGAAAGCATGATGTGTGTTTTCAGTAAAGAAGGTATGAGGAATGAAACTACATTTTATGAAGGGAAAAGGAAGTAGGTCTGACTTACAGGTGGCTGTTTCAGGATGGGAGAACAAAGTAATGGGTACAGAACGTGATAAGAAGGTTTTATGGAAAGTGGACCCCAAGGGAAGAATTTTGTGTATAAATACAAGTTTTCTTGAGATGTCAAACTGCCTTTGATAATGGATTTTATATCTACCTCTGAAGTGATCTGTTCTATGTTTATCTTTGAAATCTTCTTTGTTACTTTGGCTAAGTGAATATATTGTTTTACAGTGATCTACATGATTTTATCTGACTATTATAAACCCTTTCAATGTTTATCAACAAAATTTCCTAAATAACTTGACTTCTAGCTGACTTTGGGATGCTTCAGAGGGCCCCTGAAACATCCCAAAGAGCTATTAAACTACCTGAGTTCATTTGACATGTTAAATTACATGGGAAGTATTTTTAGAGGAGTGATGAATCTTATCAGGTTGTACTGTATGGTTGATGTTACTAATATAGATATCCTAGAAATTATGTGAAATTCATCAAAATCTGATATGTCCTGGTAAAATGTTGTCAGTTATATGTTAAAGTGTTATAAGTCATAACAATGACCAGGTTACTTTGTCAATTGCAGTTTAGTTAGATTTTAAACAGCCCTCTATGGTTTCACTCTGATGCCTTTGCAAGAATACTGCTACTTCAAGATTTATGGAAAAAACTTCTAAGATTAAGCGATAAACAAATTTTGTTTGTTCATTATCTGGTAAACAGGTAACAGACTGGAATTTAATCTACTCTGTATGTTAAGAGAACAAAGTTTTCTTAGAATGAAGCTTTCAATAACAGATTATGAATTTCTTTGCCTTTAAGTGATTTATATTTGTTTTTAAAATCTTTCGTTACTTTGGTAAAGTATTATTTAAGATTATGGTACATATAAAAGCTCATTCTGCTTCTACAAAAAAATAACCCCTCACTGTTAGATTTTTGCCATTCTGATGTCCTTAAAACATAGCAACAGTCTACTCCTAAATCGGGGAGTTAAAAATGGGTGAATGATAGCTGTAAATCAAAGAGTCAGGGGTATGGGAAATCCAAAACGGCCAGTTGGTTTTTCCTGGCTCCCTAACAAACCTCACTTTTATTTTATGTGTTAAAGCCTTCCCTGGCTACAGGGTTAATGCCCTCATAATGAAAAAAATCATGTTTCACTGAATATTAAGTTTTGTTAATTGTTAAACTAAGTTTCTAGTACTGTTAACTAAGGTCTAGTGTTTACTCAGAGGAGAAGGCAATGGCACCCCACTCCAGTATTCTTGCCTGGAAAACCCCATGGACAGAGGAGCCTGGTAGGCTGCAGTCCATGGGGTCGCGAAGAGTCAGACACGACTGAGCGACTTTACTTTCACTTTTCACTTTCATGCATTGGAGAAGGAAATGGCAACCCACTCCAAGTTCTTGCCTGGAGAATCCCAGGGACGTTAGAGCCTGGTGGGTTGCCATCTATGGGGTCGCACAGGGTCAGACACGACTGAAGCGACTTAGCAGCAGCAGCAGCAGCAGTGTTTACTAAGACTCACTTCTGAAATAGTTCCTTGTTAAGTTATATTGCTAAAAGATTTAATTAAGTTATTAAAAAGGACACTCTAAGTTTGTTTCTGAAGCTTATCTCAGTAACCAATCTTTGGATAAAGATCAGATGCTCCATGATGTACAACCAGGAGATTAACACCAGGCTATAGTCATTTAACAAACCAAAGTCAGATGACCTGGGGTATACTGGGCTCTACCTAATGAACGTTCTTGACTTATAATTCTTACTTGTGACCTCACTAATAACTGCTAGCTGTATTATTCTCTGTGTCACTTGTTTCAGAAGATTGTTTCTTATGTTACCAAATGTGTGACTGAGCCTGTGATAAAATGCTGATATGCAGTTCCATATGAGATCAATGATTGTAATAATGTAACTCTAGAAATGGGAAGAAGCAACAAGAGGGAATATTTTCTTGGACCAAGAGGCAAGTAATACAGGTATGGTCCAGAGACTTTTGCTACTCACAAGGCCTGATCCAATAACAGCAAACTGAGTGACCTATCTATGGAATTTTCGTTAAACCTGGGCATGAGCCTGCCCAGCACCGTGGGACACAATGGCCATGAAATGCCCCCAAAGCACGGTCAAATATGTGGCTATGAACGGATCCTGCTGACTGGAAGTTGGCACCTGCCAGCTGCCTCTACAAAGATTACATCATGACCACTACAAGCTGCCGACCTTCAACAACTTCTGAAAGGAGTTCAGGGCAAAGGTCAGAAATAGGGCACTCTGTGCTCTGGGAAAAACTCAGAAGAACCAGCCTTCAGATAGCCAGAAGTTTTCAGGTAAAGATTTTATGAGCCCAAATTCTTGCATCTTCTCATACCCAGAGAAACACTAATGTCACAAACCAGTGTCTGGTCCTGGTTCTCCTGGTGGCCCCTGAGCAGCTTTTCTACTTTGATTAATCTTTGGGCCACGTACCTTTAACTTTCTTGCTGAGTTTGTTTCTTCTAGAATACAACAAATCTCCAAGTGGTAGTATGACAAGAATATTCCCTGACCAACACTCAGACAATGCTGAAACAAGTCACCTTATCATTCCATGGACTCTCCTCTCCCTCCGTAAATGCACCCTGACAGAGAGCAGGCAAAAGGAACCCAGAACCCCATGATGCTCCTATAAAGCCTGAAGAAGTCAGAGCGGTCATTGCCCCTTTTCCTTTGAGACTGGGTTCCCAAATGCCTGAGAAGGGAAACAGGTAGATTGTTAGACATGAGCAGGGTATCAAAAGGGGCCAAAGAATTGGCCCTAAAAATAAACAGAGGGAGGAATGTGGTGACCCAAGGAGGAAAGAACAGATAAAACCAAGAGGGTCCTGGAATGCGGAATGGAAAAACCAGACCCTACTGTCCTTCTCTCCTCCATATTGTAACTATTAAAGGAACAGTATAACCTGTCTCCCATCCTACCCTAGGGAGAAAGTATTTGCCCTACTCTTTCCCCACCCAGTATACATGCCTCTTCCAATCAGCAAATGACCCACAAGACCCCGATCCCACTCCTTGTACCCTGGGTATAAAAGGACAGGACTAAGGACCCCTGTTCAACGCCAGTTCTCCCTTGAGTTGGCCGGCTGCTCTAACAGCATCTCCCACTCTAATAAACTTTATTCTCCTTTCTTTCTGCCTAATATCTGAAAATCCTTTTCCAGCCCGAGCCCAGACCACAATTCCTACTTTACTTCTTTTGTGTGAAGCCTCTGTGCATGTTAACAACATTAAATGTGATATGCCTTTTCCCCTGTTAATTTGTTGTCAGTTTAATTCACAGGCCCCACAAACAGAACTGAAGAGTAGAGGAAAAGTTTTCCTCCCCTACACCAGCAGCATAGCATCTTCTCTCTGTCCTCCTGACTCTTTCATTAGGAACCTCATGATTACATTTAGGGTCTACCCATGAGGTCACAAGGGCTTCCCTCATAGCTCAGTTGGTAAAGAATCCACCTGCAATGCAGGAGACTCCAGCTCAATTCCTGGGTCGGGAAGGTCCGCTGGAGTGGGAATAGGCTACCCACTCCAGTGTTCTTGGGCTTCCCTTGTGTCTCAGCTGGTAAAGAATCCGCCTGCAATGTGGGAGACCTGGGCTTGATCCCTGGGTCGGGAAGATCCCCTGGAGACGGGAAAGGGTACCCACTCCAGTATTCTGGCCTGGAGAATTCCATGGACTGTATATACAGTTGATGGGGTTGCAAAGAGTTGGACACGACTGAGTGACTTTCACTTTCACGAGATCACAAAGAGTCAGACACAAACAACTTAGTTACTAAACAGTAGCAACAGTAGCTGATAAACCAGAATGATTTCCCTATCTCAAGATCCTTAACTTAATCATACCTACAAAATTCCTTTAACATATTCACAGGTTCCAGGGCTTAGAATGTGAACATCTTTAGGGACTTGCAGACTCCTACTGCCGTTCAGTACTGAATAGGTGTAACTCTTTTGATTTTTCTCCTAGAAAAAAAAATTAGAATTTTAGGTGGTCTCCTAATTTCTTGACACTGAAAAATAAAATATACTTTTTTAATCCTGGGAAGTCCAAACAAGACCTATCTGCCTATGAGGGCTGAGTTAGCCAGCTGGCCTGAGAGCTAGGCGTCCACCTGGGTGCTGTGTTGAATGGGGACCATCACTCCTGCACACCCTCCATGAAGATAGACAGGATGGGAGATGCCAATGCAGAAATCCAGGCTAGGAAAAGTCAGGATGAGGGCAACTGTAAGGTAGCATTAAGAATGCTGGTTGAATAAAAAATGCAAATGATTGGTAGTAGGAACTGAAAAATAAGAAGGAAACCACACATTCCAAGGCAATCTTGCCTTGATGAGTCATTCAGATGCAAATTTTATCCCAATTTTGGAAGGATTACAAGCACCCCTATTCACAGC
The DNA here is from genome assembly GCF_910594005.1 of Cervus elaphus. Taxonomy (NCBI): domain Eukaryota; kingdom Metazoa; phylum Chordata; class Mammalia; order Artiodactyla; family Cervidae; genus Cervus; species Cervus elaphus. Next base: position 22,759,739 of record NC_057830.1, read on the forward strand.
CCTATTCCTATGTTAATTCCAACCTCAGAACTCCCTCCACAGTCCTCAGTCTGGGCACTTTCCTGCCACTGTTTCTTTTTATCAGGCCCCTAAGCACCGAGCTTTTCCAAGCTGGTATGGCAGAGTTTCTGATGTGTTTCTGGCTCTCTCCCTAGCTCCCCGCAACCCCGGCCCAGCAACCCCTCCAAAATACAGCGAGCATCCTCCCCAGTTACTGGACTTCAATACACTTAAGTTCCACTGGACTCAAGGCCCATGACCTTCACACACTACTTGACAAGCACATAGGAAAGGGAGAAACCAAGAGACCTAAGCTATTCCAAACATTAAAGGGAGGTGAGGAGCACTCCTGGCCCATGCCCACATTATGATCCATCCACAGGGATCTCAATCAGCTGCTCAAGAAAAGGACCGTGGAGCCTCCCGTGGCCAGCAGAGTGCCTGCCCTGAATCACAGCCTCAGCCCTGGACACTTGCTGGCCTGCTGGACAGACAGATGCACTTCTCATAAGCAAACTCCTCTGGTCCTTGAGATGGGTCATCAGTCACTCAGGCCCTGGTCACTCGGGTCAACGGACAGGACACCTGTCTGCTGACTCAGCCCACTCCTGTTCACCTGAGCCATGAGACCTGAGAAAACAAAAACCCATCTGCACAAATAATAAGAAAATGCTGGGATGCACTAAGTACTTGGCCTCACTGTACACATCTCTGTGTCAGTGAAATGGGGATGACTGTAGGTCACCCGATTATTCAGAGGGTTAAACAAGGTCTCTGGAGAGGGCAATGGCAACCCACTCCAGTACTCTTGCCTGGAAAAATCCCATGGACGGAGGAGCCTGGTGGGCTGCCGTCTATGGGGTCGCACAGAGTCGGACACGACTGAAGCGACTTAGCAGCAGCAGCAGCAAACAAGGTCTCACATGGCAGGCACTCAGAATACTCCAGCAGGAAGTAAATCATACCATCGGGAAAAAAAGAAAAGAAAATGCTAGGTTTCTTGGCAGCAAACCCTAAAGAGCCAAGCCCCTGCCACCCAGCCCAGCGGCCTTACCTCTCCAGGGGGCTGCACTTGCCGATGGGCTCACTCACCCCGCGCTGGTCACAGGGTAGGACAGTGCTCAGGACGCAGTCTGGCCCAGCCACCCTGTCCTCACAGGGAGCTCTGCTGCCCAGGGGGGTCTGTCCTGACACCTCGGTCTCCAGGGTGCATCCTGGGTGGGGCCGGGGGGACAGGCCATGGCAGTGGGGTCCACAGGGGCCACGACAAGGAGCCGTTCAGCAGTGGGACAAGGCCACCGCAGTGAGCCTCCCTCAGGCCATGGAACACGCTTGCCCCATTCTCGTCCCTCTCAATGGCCAGCTGTGCGCCCGCGATGTGGACCCAATTGTTCTCCTGTGTGGGCTCATTCAGGGGCACGGGCAGGGCTGGCTCAGGCCGAGGGAGGAGCCAGGAGCGCCTGTCCCCAAGGAGAAAGGTCCTTAGAGCCGCGCAGGAGGGGGGAAGGGGACCAAGCCCCTCGGTGTCTCCAGGGATCACAGGGGCCCAGCCACAGGGTGAGGGCCTCGGGCTCCGGGTCGTGAACAGGGAGCTGCCTTTCAGCCAGGCTCTCCTGCAGGGGCCCAGCAAGCCCCTAAGCCTCTCTGAGTGTCGGCGTCCAGCCTTGAAAACAGGGAGAGTCACAGCATCCGGTCCAGTCACGGCTGCACGGTGGCAGCGAGGGTGAACGGGGACGTGCTGTGTATAAGACACCTCAGCACCGCTGCCCAGAAACCACCTCGGGAAGAAGAGCTGGCAAAGGAGCGCCTCTCTGCCCCCTGACTATACTGCCCATCAGGACATCCTCCCGAGAGCGGGCCTAGCCCGGGGGTCACCACACTACCTGCAGGGGCGGCTGGATGGGGGCACATGAGTGCCAGTGCAGAGTGGCCAACGCTTTGCAGGGCCTGGAATGGGGCACAGCGTGAGGATGGTGAGGCCCGCAGCTGGTCGGGAACCATCCTGAGGAGACGGGCAGACACCACAGGCTCAGCCCCACCAGACACGGCCTCTGACCAGCACCCAGTACCACCCTCAACGTCCCCCTCCCCCCAAAAAGCAGTGCCTACAGCTCCACCACATGTGTGCTAAGTGGCTTCAGTCCTGTCTGACTCTTTGCGACCCCAGGGACTGTAGCCCGCCAGGCTCCTCTGTCCATGGGATTCTCCAGGCAAGAATACTGGAGTGGGTTGCCATGCCCTTCTCCAGGGGATCTTCCCGACCCAGGGATCGAACCTGCGTCTCTTCTGTCTCCTGCGCTGGCAGGTGGGTTGTTTACCACTAGGGCCACCTGGGCTCCACTGCTGCCGTGAAAAATTCCACACTCCATGATAGGAGGACCCGGGTCTGGGACACAGGCATGGACCCTCATGGCTGCCTGCAACGGACACAGACTCCTGAGGTCCCCCTCTGGGCACCAGGACAGAGGACTGGCCGACACATCCAGTGAAGGAAGCCAGGCCATGGGGTAGGCAGACATAGCCATGTGACTGCCACAAACACCGGGTGTCTGGGTCTTGGTAACAAGCAGGATTGAGGATGGCTGCACCCATCTGATGGACAGAGCCATGCTATACGAGAGATCCATGCCCTGCCCCTGCAGGACTGAAACTTCTTCCGTCACACACCTCAAGTCTGCTGCTGTTGCTGCTAAGTCGCTTCAGTCTTGTCCGACTCTGTGCAACCCCACAGATGGACACCCACCAGGCTCCCCTGTCCCTGGGATATTCCAGGCAAGAACCCTGGAGTGGGTTGCCATTTCCTTCTCCAGTGCATGAAAGTGAAAAGTGAAAGTGAAGTCGCTCAGTCGTGTCTGACTCTTAGCGATCCCATGAACTGCCGCCTACCAGGCTCCTCCGTCCATGGGATTTTCCAGGCAAGAGTGCTGGGGTGGGGTGCCAGTGCCTTCTCCGGACCTCAAGTCTAAAACCCCTTAAATCCAGCAACCAGGTAGGTCCATCCCACCTGCTGACCCACACACCGCGCAGGCAGGGGCAGCATGCTGGTCTTTGCCCCTTCTAACTGGAGGGTTCTAACGAGCCACAGAGGTGGCGGGAGACGGTCAGTGTGCGTGGGATGCTGCAGGACTGCGACAAGGGGTGACAACACAGACTCTGCTCCCAGGAGTGGCCCCACCAGCTCCGAGGCACCAGTCCAGTGACCTCCTGCACCTTCCTCTCCCTAGGAGCCTTTGGTGACAGCGCCCTGGCTTGGAGACAAGATGCAGGACAGGCAGGACAGCCACAGTTAGTGCTCAGGTGGGCTCAGTGGGAATGCCGTGTCCTGGGATGGCGTGGGGATGACTTTCAGAGCTGCCCAGGGCCTGTGACAGTTCTCATCAGATGTCCAAGCAGGCGTGCTCCGTGACTTGGCCGAAAGTGCCAGGGAACTGCGACCCTCAGTGGCAGAGCTGGGCTCATGAAATTAGAGAAAATATTAATCCATCCCTTCAAGAGTTAAAAGCTGCTTCTCCAGTCAAACCAGCATTATGAAAACACTTTATTCTGTCATTTATAAGAAACAAGAATGTTTCCAGCTTTCAGGGTATTTTGAGGCAACAAATTGAAATGTTCTTTACATTCATTGACTAGAATTATATATAATTGAAGTATTTTAAGACTTTCAGAAAATAGGCAATATGGCTTACAATTCTAAAATATTTTCATAGATTTTTAATATATGAGCCACCTGTTTTAAAAAACAGAGTTTCTTTGATTCACTTAAGGTCTAGCTGCTGAGAGTCAAAACCACTCTGTCTATAAACTGCCTATGAAGACAATTAGCTCTGAAGGCAATTTTCTTAAAGCGACGGTAATATTAAAAGAAACACTTGGTCCAACTAATAAAAATAAATAAATAAATAAATAAAGATTAAAAAAAAAAAAGAAAGAAACACTTGGGGAAACACTTTTCTTCTGTGATTAAAGATTTCACCCAAAAATTAAGGTACCAAGCAGAGGCTCAGGGTTTCAAACAGCAGCCTTCACCATCCACAGATAACAAGACATAAAATTTAATGCGGCTTCCACCGCAAAGGTGCTCCTCGGATCAGCACTAGCTCAGCAGACCCATCTCCAGAGCTTTGCAGCCCACCGCAGACCTCAGGACTCAGAGTGCATCAAAGGGTCAATTCAACTTGCAGTAAAAAGCAAGAGAAGTGTCTATTTTTAAAAAACCTATCTACACATACTTGCACTTTAAAAAAAAGTTAGCAAAGAACCCACTGCATACATTTTGGTCAAATGAAAACCAACTGACCCATGTTCAAGCTCACCACACCTTCGCACCAATTTTAAGCATGAATTCAACCTTATTTGGCTCTAGAATGCACGACGTTAATAATTCTCCAGTTACAGCTTGGCCTTGGTCATAGCTGCCAAGTGCCAGACAGCATCAGGAGAAAAGCTCCAGGGACAGACGAGCCAGACTTCAGTCTCACCAAGTTCAGACAGACAACAGAGGTCCAGTGGTTCATCACCTGCCCTCTGACCTGACCCTCATCTTGTGGGCCACCCAGGACACGGGGCTTCTCTCCCACCGCCCCTTTGCCTAGACACACCCTACACACTACTGGCCCCAGCCACGCTGACCACCTTGGCACTGTCCTCTGCTCCAGCATCTTCTACCCATCAGCCACTCAGGGCATCCTCCACACCTTTCAAATGTGCCCAGGCCCCTCTGGGTTATAAGCTCATGATCTTCCAGGAAAAAACAAAAAAAAAGTAAGGGACCACGGATGGACAGATCATCGTGGGGGCTCTCGGGGTGGGGGGCCTGCTTTGTCATCTTAGGTACTCTCAGGGGGTGGGTGCGGGTCTGTGCAATGGACAGGATCCCCAGGGGACTCATGGGGGTAGGCGTGGTGGATGGGCCATTTTCCAGCTGGGGAAAACAAGTTGCCAGGCAGAGAACCCAAGGGTGCTGAGGCGAGAGCCCAGCATAGTGGGTCCAAGGCCAGAAGAGAGATGTGGCCAGAGTGCTGTTATTGGAAGGATGACCTTGAGCTCTGACCACAGCGTCAGGAGGCCCTGGCCATGAGCAGGGGGCAAAAGTGGCCCAGAGCCAGGAGCAGGGAGAGAGCACCGATCACCCACCGCCCAGAACTAGAGACTCCTTCTCATGCCTGTAGGGTCCCCAACACCCGGCGCCCTCGGCCCACTTGCCATCAGGGCTGCTTTCTTTCTACACAGCCCCTGGGTCCCTCTCACCACTTCCACCTCCACACTAGGCCAGCACTTTCTGTTTTCCTTCCTACACGGGCCTGCACTAAAATCCAGTTAAACTGTGGACTCCGATCAGAAACTCAGCGCCAGACTCCGCTGTTAAGACAAAGGCCTGGGGGCTGGCCGGATGGTGAACGCCGCATGCAGGGGACAATCACCCCACAGGGCAGGGAGGAGGCGGACCCGGGGTGCTGACAGCACCTCTCACGTCCCACAGCTGGGTGTTTAAACGTCTCTCTCTCTTCCCCACTGGGCATGCACCTCATTGTATACAAGCCCGAACTGTGCAGGCAGGGACTTGCAGACTGACACGGGTGAGGCTGGTGAGCTCGTTTGTTACTAATGCCCCTTCCCCAGCCAGGCCACCGGAAACACATCACACATCCTTCCCACCCCTGCTGGCCACAGACCAGCCTCTGACTCGGTCTACTTCCCCTGTGTGGCCTGGGTCACAGTCACTGACAGAGCAGTGGGAGGGGCTCCTTGGGTTGGAGGCCAAGGGGCTGTCCGGCGCCCAGCCACAGCCCTGCTGGCGTGGAAGGGGTGGCCTCATATTTTCAAGCTTCCTGGTGTCTATTAAATGCAAACAGCTCTGCAAGGCACCCTGAACTCCTTGCTGGGTTGCAGCAGCACATGTAGTTATAAGGAAGCCAAGTGCCTGCGGAATCTCAGAGAAGCAGGGTGCAAGCTGCAAGGAAAGGCAGGCGCCAGCAGGATCGGACACATCAGAAGAAACTGCCCGGCCAGGGCCACCTCCTGCACTGGCTGGAAGTACAGAGTCCAGGTGAAATTTGGAAAGACAGATGATTTTCACTGGCAAAGGAACTGCTGGCAAAGGATCAGCACCACACACTCATGCCCCTCCAGCTCTTGTGTCAAAACCCACTCGTGGTGGGTATCGATCCATGCAGGCCTGGAGGGGATCAGTGCTAGACACCGCTCTGCACAACAGGGGTCCTTGGCCCATCCTGCTTACCCCTTCCCAGGAAGGAAGCAGACAGATCACCAGGCACAGACCCTGGGCCAGCGCTGGGACCTGGTGCCAAGTGCACCCAGCCAACACCCACCCCACAGTGCGCAGTGAAAGTGGAAGTCACTCAATCGTGCCCGACTCTTTGTGACCCCATGGACTATACAGTCCACGGAATTCTCCAGGCCAGAATCCTGGAGTGGGTAGCCTTTCCCTTCTCCAGGGGATCTTCCCAACCCAGGAATCGAACCCAGGTCTCCCTTATTGCAGGCCAATTCTTTACCAGCTGAGCCACCAGGGAAGCCCAACAATACTGGCATGGGTAGCCTATCCCTTCTCCAGAGGATCTTCCCAACTCAGGAATCCAACCAGGGTCTCCAGCATTGCAGGTGGATTCTTTACTAACCGAGCGATCAGGAAAAGGCCCGTGGTGCGCCAGGCCCGCCTGCAATCCCCATCACAGGGGCCAGCCCCACGTCTAGAGGACCTGAGTGGTCCACATCTACCAGTGGGCAGACGTCACCCCTGAAGCAGCGCCACCTCCTCCTCCTTCCCCCATGCACAGGGAGGCTCCCGGTTCGCCTTCCACTGTCAGCAAAGCAAAGAGCCTCCAGTCACCCAGGTGTCCAGGGGACAAATGAGCCAGCTTGCAAGTGCATCCTGGACCACAGACCACCCCCACCCGAGAAGCAGGCCGGGCCACCAGCAGCTGCCAAAGGAGGACCTCTGCAGGGCAGAGCGACAGGACAGCCCTGAGCCTGCGGCGCCTACACCCATCCCACCCCACGCCCTCTTCTGCCGCACCCAGCTTCCTTAGGTGAGATAGCTGTTGTCCTGTGTGGGCTCAGGGGCACGCAGCTCCAGGCACCCCTCCACCTGCATTGTGGGTGGGGCGAGGGCCCCAAGAGGATAAGCACTGCCCTGACCTCAGCAGGTTCCCAGTGTGGGTGGAGCCAGTCCAGCTTGAGCAGCACTGTGGGAGCTTGGGCACAGAGGGCGTTTGGGGGACACAGAGGGCATCTGGGGTACACAAAGGACCCTGTGGAGACGGCACGGCAGCCCAGAAGGCCCTAGTCGGTGCCCAGATGTGAGCTCCTGAGGGCAGCTCTTGGACACAGGGTACCTGGGAACGGCAGCATTCATACATGCCAAGGGCACGTGCACCCTGCTAAGTACACACACGCCCCACCACGTGCAGAGTAAGAGCACCCATACCCAGAGAACACCTAGGCCGCTGCAAGTCCCCAACACGACGGTGGAGCCAGCACCGTATGTTATCTTTCCATGAGAAACTTGTTCTCTTTTAGTGCCTTATTCCCTCAGCTCAGTTCAGTTCAGTCGCTCAGTCGTGTCCAACTCTTTGCAAGCCCATGGACTGCAGCACGCCAGGCCTCCCTGTCCATCACCAACTCCCTGAGTTTGCTCAAAGTCATGTCCATTGAGTCGGTGATGCCATCCAACCATCTCATCCTCTGTCGTCCCCTTCTCCTCTTGCCTTCAATGTTTCCCAGCATCAGGGTCTTTTCCAATGAGTCAGTCAGCCTTATTCCTTGAATACTGCTGTTTCACTTGTTCAATTATCTTGAAAAATTCTGCCTATGCAGAGGGGTAATTTTACTCAATGCAAAGGTCTTTGTGTCCTTTTTCACCTGGCCTCCTCTCCAACCTTCACCATACCTCCCTGCCCCCTGTCCCTGGCAGCACAAACATCGTGCGTCCACCCACATCTTCCTCTTCCCAGCAGCCATGATACACGTTAACGTGGATACGCAGTCAGGAGTGCATTATAAGAACAGTCCTGTAACATCTCATCACACACATAGAGTTCAGCAAAGGGGGTTCCTCTCAAAACACACCATACATACAGCTGCTGCCAATGTAAAGTTGGCACGTGGAAGACTAACAGGCCAGTGGGATGGATTGGAGAATCCCTTAAGGGAACCAGTTTACATGAGACCATAATATACTACAGAGCTGAAGTTCAATTCATTGGTCAAAGGGCTGATCACTGAATAATTCTTTAGTGCTGGTACACTGGAGGGAAATAAAATTACACTCCCCTCCCTCAAGCATCTTACTCCCTATTATGCAAAAGCAGTTTTAGACAGGCTCAAGAGCAGAATTTATACACAAAACAATAAAACACCTACCAAGAAGTCAATAGAGAGCCCATGGAATCTTTCTAACAAATACAGTTATTAATACTTAGAAGTCATAAAAGAAACGAGACACATTTGACCATATAATGATTTAATCTTGATGGCAAATGACACCTAAGTAAAAGTAATTAGCAAACAACAGAACTGTTTGTTTTCAAGACAGAAAACCATCCATTCCTATAACGAATGAAAAGCCCCCACAATAAGATTTCTCTGGTGGTTCAATGGTAAAGAATCTGCCTGCCAATGAAGGAGACACAGATTCGATCCCTGGGTTGAGAAGATGCTCTGGAGAAGGAAATGGCAACCCACTCCAGTGTTCTTGCATGGAGGATTCCATGGACAGAGGAGCCTGGTGGGCTACAGTCCATGGAGTCACAAAGAGTCGGACACAACTCAGCGACTAAACAACAACAACAAAAGGATACGGGAGGGAGAAACACCCTAAGAAAAACACAGGCAAAGAACCCAAATGGGCAATTCACAGATGGAGGGACCTTTGAGCAAAGATCGTAAACTCACCAGATTCAAGGAGACACACGTCAAGCAACAAAGCTGCCACTCTGGACTTCTCAGACCGACAGAGTCAGAAAGACCGCTCATGCCCACCACTGAGAGAACCTGTAGGATTAGGGTACACACCCATCCATGCAGGAAAGAGATGGACTGCTAGATCTTTTCAGAAGGCGACCTGGCACGGTCTATAAAACAAAGAGACACACACCCTGGCCCAGTGGTGCCACTCCCTGAAATCCATGCCTGAATAACAGCTCGTGCGTGTGGCTTGGGTATTTACGGGAGCACTGTTTACACTGGCCGTGTTCTTTTCCTGTGGCAGCTCTAACAAATGACTCTAAACCGGGTGGCTTAGAACAACAGAAACCTATTCTCTCAGAGTTCTGGAGGCCAGGAGTCTGCAATCAGTTTCTCTGGGCTGAAATCATGGTGTCAGCAGGCTTGCGCTCCCTCCAGAGGCTTTGCGGGAGAATCCTTCCTGGCCTCTTCCAGCTTTCAGTGGCTTCTGGCACTCCTCGGTTTGTGGCCACTGTATTAGTCAGCACCCCCAGAGAAACAGAATCGATAGGATGTGTATACACAGAGAAAGGGATTTATTCTAATGAATCCCATCACGTGACCATGGAGGTTGACGGGCCCTGAGATCGGCAGTCAGCACGCTGGACCCAGGGGAGCTGACAATGCAAGTTCCATCTCTAGTCCTAATCTGAAGGCAGGAGAAAACCAGTGTCCCAGCTCAAAGACAGCCTGGCAGAGAGAGGGAATTCTCACTCCACCTTTCTGCTCCAGCCAGGCTCTCAACTGATTGGATGAGGCCCACCCACGTGGAGGAGGGCAATCTGCCTCAGTCTGCCTACATATTCAAAAGCTAATCTTGCTTGGACACACCCAGAATCAGGTTTGACCAAGTGTCTGGCACAGTCAAGCTGACACATAGAATTAGCCACCACACCCACATCACTCTAATCTGTTTCATCTTCACATCACCTTTCTCCCCTTATCTTTCACATCTCTGCTGCCTCCCTCTTGTAAGGACACTTGTGATGGCATTTAGGGCCTATCAGATATAGCCCAGGACCACCTCCGCGTGCAAGATTCTTAACTGAATCACATCTGCAAAGATTCTATCTCTAGAAAAGGTACCACTCAGAGGTTCCAGGAATTAGAATCTGACTTCTTTGGAGGCCATCCTTCAGCCTGCTACAAAGGACCAAAAACTCAATCTGGAGCCTGAGTGAGTAGCTTCGAGTAGCACCTGATCCAAGTTCTTAATGACCACTGATCAGTCAGTAATTAAGCAACATCTTCCCTCAACATGGCCGAGAAGACAAAGACAAGGACCCCCATTACGATAATGAACACAGCTCGGCCTCTCTCAGATTCTAGTGAGGACCCTTTGCTTCCCAAGGCATTTCCCTGAAAAAAATGAGTGCCCCTTTGACTCAAAGGCATAGGCTATCCGAGCCCCTGGAGAGCCGTGTGTTTCCAATGAGGCAGCAAAACAAACCAGCGAAGCCATGAAGAATATCCATAAAGGCTTACACAGAAAGATGGAGGCACTTCCTTTCTAAACTCGCCTCCTGCTCTCCAAACCATGCTGTGCAGAGTCTGCCAGCCCGGCCGAGCCAGGGATGGGGGGTTCTGCCTCACCCCACCCCTGCCACTCTCCCTCCCCACCTCTAGACACATTAGGACCCCACCACTCATGCCGAGGGGCTCAACTGAGCAGGACTTGCATTCCCACACGCCACCCACCTACTCTCCTTTCCCATCCAGCCAGCTGTCCGAGTCTTGCAGCGAGTCCGATCTCACCCCATGGGCCCATCCTTGTGTCCCGCACAGGCCAGCCTCACCTGATGAACACAGGGTGGAGGGACGTCCCCAGGCCACACAGCCTGCCCTCTGGGAGTTGAGGGACCCACCCCTCAGGGCCACGCCTTGGACGTCTCCCTGACTCCAGGTGGAAGCTCCCAGGACCTCCTCCCCTCCACACTTCACGTGCCCCAAACCATACTCCTGGGATGCCTCCTAGACAGCCTGCGTGGAGCTGGCCTGTAAGTGGGCCCTCTATCCTTTCAGCTGCTCAGCCAAAATCTCAGTGCACCCCACCCCAGATCCAACCTTGAGGCAAGTCCCCTCAGCTTCACCTCCAAATAAATGCCCGATCGGGCCATCCTCCCACCCCTACTGCTGCACTCTGGCCCAAGCCACCACCTCTCCCCCTGATCACCTCACAGCCTCCTAACAGGGTGCCCCATCCTGCCTTCCATGGTCCATTCTTCCTAGATGCCAGCAGTCCTGTCCAAACGCTTGGCTCCCAGGGAGCCCATCTGAGCATCTCTGAGCACCACAAGCTCATCACCTGCCCCTCCTCGACACCTGAACACACTCCTGCCTCAGGGCCTTTGCACCTGCTGTCCCCTCTGCCTGGAACACTATTCCCGAAATCCAGGTCCAGATCTCATCTTTTCTCAACCAACTGCCCTTTCTCCGCAAGGCCCTCCCAGGACCCTTTCTCTGCTTCCTTTCTCTTCTTTGCACCCAGCACCTCTTCACCTGCACATCTGACTTACTGATCCCCTTTGTGATCCATCCTCCCCAACAGTAGAAAGCTTCTCCAGTGCCTAGAGTGTGTGGAGCACAGCTCAGGAGCTCAGGGCACTGTCAGAGTCATGGGGCCTGGAGGCTGACGGGGCTCCACGCCCCGGGGCCAGCCATGCGCCCCAACACCAGAACGGGGCTGCAGCTCCACCCAAGCTCTGTGTGTGCACATGCACCACAGCACAGGGCAGATGTGGAACCCTGAGGCCTGTGCGTGCCACGAAAACGTGCCAGACACACCAGAAAGTCATTTACTGAAAGGCTCACTTCACTGGCCCTTGCACTTGACAGCATCGCCACAGGCCCCCTCTTTTCAGAGAAAAACAGGCCTTTGTGGGATATAAATAGCCCAGCCAGATGTGAGAAGGCCTGCGGGGCTCTCCCAGCACTCGGGCCACGTGCCCCGCAGCTGCTCAAATGGCAGCCCCCATTCAGCAGATCATCGGCGGGGCTTCTGGGGGCAGGAGAGGGTTAAACGGTGGTCCCTGCCCCCCATCAGATCAGTGGCACGGATTCACCAAGGCCATTGCTAACTCACAGGCTCAGCACGCCAAACAGCGTGCACAGACCACAACTGTACCTGGCAGACCAAGCCGGACGCACTGCACGTTTCTTTATCCACGAAAAACAGGGAAACCGAAGCCCAGGCAATGGCGACCCTGGATAACAGGGAGCCCGGATAAAGGGCAGCCTGATCAACAGGGAGCCGGGACCACCCTTCCGGGGAGCAGCATGCTCACCAAAGCCGACCGCTCGGTTCCGTGTGTAAGAGAAACGCCATCTGAGCACAAAACCCATTTCTTGGCTGAGGCCTGGAAGGCCATGTGCAGCCTGAAGGCCCTGCACAGTCCCTGTCTGCAGAAAGGCAAACACAACTGCACTCAGAGCTGGCTGAGCAGTATTCTCAAAGCCTGACACTTCCTCATTCTTTGAGCCCCCTAGTCTGTGCCTCCCAGCCTGTGGGCCCAGCCTTGACCGAAGGAGAAATTCAAATGCAGAGGGCACAGTCTAGACTTGTGCCTCCCAAAGAAATACCAGGCAGGTCACACACGTGAGCCACATGTGTGATCTCAGATCACATGTGTGCCTACCAGTCACACTGAGAGCAAAACCAAACAGGTGAAGTTTGTGTTAACAATACACTTGACTGAGCCCAATACACAGCCAATCCCTCCAACACATAACTAATAGAGTCATGGACAGAACATCTTCCCGTCGCTTCTGAGTCTAGGGCCTCCCCAGGCACCACACCGCCCGGCTCTGACCGGCCACACGTGGAGTGCTCCTCGCCCTGAGTGGTGTTGGCCACAGTGCTGGACAGTGCGGGTCCAGGTGTGGCTGCAGGTGTAGAAGCTTCCACTCACTATAAAGGGACCCAGCAAGATCAGAGTGGGGTGACGGCCATGGAGGGAGGTCCTGGACACAGCCCTCTGTCTACCCTAGTCCTGGCTCTTCGGAGCCCCGTCCTCAGCAGGACAGAGAGGCACCAGTGCCTTGCAGGCTGTCTCTCACTAGAGACTGACGGGGGTGCCCCTGAGCTGGGTGGTGCTCAGGCTCCCCCATCATATTACAACAGCTTTTGGACACACACCACTCTGTGCATGCCTCTGTGTGGGTGACCTGTTGCTCCTGCAATATAATCTATACTGTAAGCCTTAAAGGACACAACTGAGCTAACATCGTGCACAGATCAGCATTAGAATGAAGTGAGTCATGTATACTTTTTACATTAACAAGTCCCTCAGGTCTAAAAGCTCAGACCACTCATTTTTGGTTACAACAGCACCCCAGGACTCTGTACACCCTTGGGAGGTGGTCCTGGGAGCTTGTCCAGGTAACAGCCTTACAGGACCTCAGCCGGTGGACCAGAGTGCCCTCCCAGGCCTTCTGACACACACACAGGAGTAACTAACTCCCATTCCAGTGTCACTTGATTACATCTGGTCTTCCCAGCGGTCACATACGGATATGAGCGTTGGACCATAAAGAAGTTAGAGTGACAGAGAATTGATGCCTTTGAACTGTGGTGCTGGAGAAGACTCTTGAGAGTCCCTTGAACAACAAGGAGATCAAACCAGTCAATCTTAAGGGAAATCAAACCTCAATACTCACTGGAAGAACTGATGCTGGAGCTGAAACTCCAGTATTTTGGTCATCAGATGTTAACAGCTGACTCAATGGAAAAGACCCTGATGCTGGGAAAGATTGAGAGCAGGAGAAGAGGGAGTCAGAAGATGAGATGGCTGGATGGCATCATTGATGCAATGGACGTGAACTTGGGCAAACTTTGGGAGATGGTGAGGGACGGGAAGGCCTGGTGTGCTGCAGTCCACGTGGTCACAGAGAGTCAGACACGACTAAGCAACCGAACAACAATTACATCTACAGTCATGCCACTCTCAGCTCTGCAAGACACTGAATGCCACGTGGTGAAAATAAAAGCACACCTCTTATGGACAGGTGGCCTATCTCACGCCTGTGGAGCCCCCTGCCTCTGAGGGCCACCCTGGTACCCAGGCAGCACTCACAGGGCATGCTTGGTAAGAGTAAGACTGTGTGGTTGTTAAGCAGGCATCACCAAAACCAAAACAGTCAGAATAATTCACTTCCTTTACCCGAGTTCTCACTAGAAGCAGGAAGGCTTTAGGAGTTTGAGTCTAAGAAAAAAAAAAAACCACAGGTGAGACATAAAACTGTACCCCCAGTCAGACATCCACATGAACCCGATCCTGGGAGGCTGCAGACTCCCTCATGTCCCTCCTGTTCCATGCTCCGGGGAAGCCCCAGGCAGGTGATGTGCCCAAGGTGGGCACCCCAGCACCCCGACCATCCCACACCTTGAAGCTAGATCACCTGGTCCCCAATCTCGTGGGAGAACACACAATCTCAGCGGTCAGCTCCTCGCAGAGGCTGCCCTTGGTTCAAGCACATCCCCAAGACTCATAGAGACAGACGGACCCGCAACAGCAACAGAAGGACATACCTGCCCCATCTGCAAACAAGAGACCATGCCCACCCCGCCAATTTCTATCTGAACCACATCAAAGCAGCAAAGCTGATCCCGGAAATGAGTTGTTTTCTTCTCTTCAACACAGGTTCTAGAATACTTTTTAATCTTCCTAAGCTTTTCCCTTTCAATTACCTTTTGTAAACCATCTGTTTATAATGTGAAAGGTAAAGCCAGGGGAAGATTCCTAACATGGGGGTGGGGCAGTTCCCAGAGTCGGGGAGGCAGGGCTGGGCCAGGAGCCAGCCTGGGCACCAAACCCTGACGTCTCCCTCAGAGAACAATTCCGCCAGCAGGACGGGTACCTGGAGACGACGCGGTATTTAAATGTCCTGTGTACACACTGCAAATAAAAGTTACTCCTGGAAACTCCGTCTGACGCAAGCACGCCTGGACAGACTTTTATTCCAGCTCTCTCTCCGGGACACGCACAGATGTCTGCGGGTCTGAAGTGGCCATGGCCTACCCGCTACCCCCCCAGCTCGGGGCGGGACTGACGGGGCGGGCACCCGACATTTCCACCACCCTCCTCCACGGCCATGTCCAGAGCTGCCAGCTCACAAAGTGAGCTCTCTGGAAGCTTATTCTTGGGCTGCTGGCTCCCAGCCCAAACAAACGGAAAGGCTCCCTCAGAAGCTCTCTTCTCTCCCGGCTCATTCAGAGCAAGTAAACGCGATGAAAGCTCCAGATGGAGCCCCAAGGTGGACCCTGAGCTGAAGACGGCCCTCCAGGGCCATGGCAGGTACCAAAGGTTCAAATCCAGTTTAGGTATGACTGTCAGGGTGTGAGACTGGAGGTCCTAAGACGCTGCCCACCTCCCCTCAGGAGAGCAGCATCAAAGACAACGATGGATGGGAAGTGAGGGGGCTCAGAGCTGGCACTGGTGCCAAGGCTGGGCAGGGACTCCACTCTGTAGCCCCGGCCCTTCCCCTCCTGCCCAGGGAAGCTGGCGCTGACCACAGACACCCCACTCCTGGGCCAGCCCCCACAGCAGCCCTCCTCCTGCCTTGGTGTCTGCTGCCGCAGCCCCCACGCAGACTGTGAGCCCTCCAGCAGAGTCACCTGAGCCTTCTGACACCAGCTTTCCTCCTCTGCCTTCCCATCACCAGCTGGGGCCAGAAATGTAACAAACAGACAAAGCTGCTCACTGACAGGAGAAACACCTACGACCAGACCTGCTCAGGAGCCACCTCTAAAAAGAACCGCACTCTGTAGGCAGATTTCGTCCCTTATCTGATGATCGGCGTTATCAAACATATCAGCAACTGGCATGCGGCTTCTTCCTACCCACTGGGATGGCAGAGTCTGAGACAGAGAAAAGGGGACGCATTAGCAGGCAAACCGTGAGCCGGAACCCCTTACCCGCCAATCCTACACACAGACGAAATGCCATGGACACTCAACAGGCCCCCATGGCTCAGTCATGGGGCATAGCTCACCTGGCCAGGTAAGACCAGGTAAGGTCAGTATCTGCATGAGCAAAGAGTGTCACCTGTACCCTGATTCCGTCCATGACACTCCCTTTGGCCTCCTGAGCACTTAGCATGAGCTCCTGGAGCTACAAAAGGAGTGGGGGCAGGTCAGGCCTTGCCAGCAATGGTGTGAGTGCTAACAAAGTAGAATTAACAAAGCTTCCAAATGGGTCCCTGATGGAGAATCGTATAGTAAGAAACTGTGGGTGAGTTCAAGGTCAGTATGTCAACAGTGTTTACATTTTCGCTTTTAAAAAAGAATTTAACAATGTTCAAATTGTTGAATGTTTAATGTTAAACATGGCTTAACAATGTTTAAATCAGCAGGGAAGCCTGGTGTGCTGCAGTCCACGGAGTCACAAAGAGTTGGACACGACTGAGTAACTGAGCTGAACTGAACTGAAGTTTTAAAATGAGTTATGGATGTACAAGGGTTTCCCTGGTAGCTCAGCTGGTAAAGAATCTGCCTGCAATGCAGGAGACCCTGGTTCAATTCCTGGGCTGGGAAGATCCCCTGGAGGAGGGATAGGCTACCCACTTCAGTATTCTTGGGATTCCCTCATGGCTTAGACATAAAGAATCAGTCTGCAATGCAGGAGACCTGGGTTCGATCCCTGGGCTGGGAAGAACCCCTAGAAGAGGGCATGGCAACCCACTCCAGTGTTCTTGCCTGGAGAATCCCCATGGACAGAGGAGCCTGGAAGACTACAGTCCATGAGGTTGCAAAGAGTCGATACAACTGAGTGACTAAGCACACGTGTATGTAAAAACCAAAATCAGAAAAAAAGAAAAGAGGGGAGGAAGAGGGGGAGAGTCAAAATGAGAAAAAAGAAAGGAAGAAACCAAAACAGTTCTGGAATTTGTGAGAGTGAAGAAAGGAATAGGCTACCCACTCCAGTATTCTTGTCTGGAGACTACAGCTTCACATTACGGCTTCCCTGGTGGCTCAGATGGTAAAAGAATCTGCTTCAGTGCAGGAGACCTAGGTTCGATCCCTGGGTTGGAAAGATCCCGTGGAGAAGGAAATGGCACTCCAGTATTCTTGCCTGGAGAATCCCATGGACAGAGGAGACTGGTGGGGTACAGTCCATGGGGTTGCAAAGAGCTGGACATGACTCGGTGACTAACACCTTCACTTTAATAACCTTAAAAACAGGGTGGGCCTACTTTAACTGTCTCCCAGTCAGAGCTGAGGAGGAGTGAGATGCTGAGGAGGCCCTTTGCAGGCGCGCCTTCCTTCCACAACCTCAACCCCGCTGACCAAGCCCGACGATGCAGCTGGCGGACCCAACACTGCAGACGGTCAGCGCCCCCTCACCTGGCCCTCCGTCCCCAGAGCCACTCCTGTGTGTGGCAGGCCCTACCAGTCCATCACAGCCCAGTTCAGATTTGCCTCCCCTGGAAGCAGGTCCTCGCGGGAAAGGCCTGAGCGGGGCAGGCTGAGGTTTCAGGGCCCGGGTGGTTGCAGCACGGAATCCAAGCAGCCACCATCCGCAACCACCACAGACCATGCCCTGCAGAGCTCCGCCTGGCAGACTTGATTGCACGTGGCCCTGCGATCGGCAGGTAGACAGTCCCGTCCCTCTGTGATGCAAGAAGGGCTCACCACACAGGACTCAGACAAGATGGAAGCCACGTTCACCTGAGACCAGGTGAGACACAGGCACCCCCAATTCCATTCTGGGCCTCGTCCAGGATGGGCTGAATGGTCATCCCCACAGATCAACTGGAACGAAACACTTGTCACCCGACTCTGCTTCAGCTTCTCTTCTTCCCCCAGGCCTCCCTGGACCCACAGCCAGGCTGAGTCCTCAGACAGCCCCGCTGAGAACAGGCCAGCCTTGGGGGACACATCCTCCAATCTACCACCCCTCACTCTTCATCCCACTGCCCCACACCTGGGTCTTACAGACTGTCTAATACCTCCCTACAAAGGAAAAACCCAGAGTGCCTGATCCCTGATGTGCCTGCCATGGTCACACAACTCTCCACGGCAACATCTGTCTCCACACATCTCTCTACCTCCCTGGCTCCCCCACAATAATCCTTTCAAATAAAGACTCTTACTAAGCCTGGCTTTGATTTACATTCGACCACTGATTACAAATGACCTGAAGCCCAAAAACACATGGATCTGACAGACAGGTGAGACCTCTGATTTCCACCTTCCTGAAGACTCTCAGGGTTCCCTAAGGTCTCACTAGTTCCGGCTCAAAGTACAAACAGGGACTGGTTCGAGAACCCGCTCAGAAGCGTGTCTGAGACCTTAAGCCACAGATGCTTCTGGGGGCTGGCGAGCAAGAGAAACAGGGGGAAGCGACATCAAGGAAAATCAGACCACTCACGCATGTCCAGTGTCCCGTTCACTACGGAAACTCTGTGCTTCCTTGGAAACATCACACACAGCACACAGGGAACTTCCCTGGTGATCCAGTGGCTAAGACTGTGCTCCCAATGCAGGGCGCCCAGGTTCGATCCCTGCTCAGGGAACTAGATCCCACATGCCACAACTAAGAATTCACGTGCTGCAGCTAAATATCCTGCGTGCTGCAACTTAGACCAGGCACAGACAAACACATGAATAAAATGTTAACAAACAAACAGACAAAAAACAACCACAGCACACGGAACCCTTTGCTTAAGCTGATAGCCCTCCAGGAGGTGTGCAGGTCTCCACGGGGCCATCCAAAGCATAACACACAGTGAATCCAGGCCCCCTGCTCCCCACACCCCTGCAGGTAGAGAAGTTCTGGGTGGGGAACACTTCCACCACCAACAAATGCTTTACTCTCATTCTCCCAGCAGGGGGTGAAGGGGTAGCGGGTGGGGCTCATTGGGGAACCTTCACTGATCGACTGAACACGCGAGATTCTCTTTCAGTCAGCAAAGAATCTGCCTGCAATGCAGGAGACCTGGGTTCAATTCCTGGGTCAAGAAGATGCCCTGAGGAATGGCAACCCATTCAGTATTCTTTCCTGGAGAATCCCACGGACAGAGAAGCCTGGCAGGCTACAGTCCATGGGGTCACAAGAGTCGGACACCACTTGATGACTAAACCATCACCACCATTCTTTCTAAATATGCTGCTACCAAATGTGTGAAAGGAAATGTTCATCTCGCTGCTGATCAGAAAAATACAGATTAACACAAGATGCCATTCTCCCCCTACAGAAGTAACAAAGAAAAAAAAAAAGATAAGGTTCAGAGGTGGTGAGGAGGTGTGGGCCCCTTCCCACGGTCAACAGGAAGTCTTTTCTAGAAGCAACATCCGGAACCTTCCAAATCAATGCTAGCTACAGGTAACAATGTTCTCATCTTGTATTCACACACAGAAGTTCTCATCCAGTAGCCTCTTGACAGCAATAAAAACAGAAAACATCCCCAAAGACAGGATTAAATGAGCATCTAAAGGACCAGGCTGGCACCAAAGTGTGGGTATGGTCTTTCTGGACTGCTGTGGTTTCGAGTCACACCTTCTCAGCCAACCCAGGAGGCAACGGGGACACCCACTGCCCTACCTGAGGCATGTCAACACATGAGAAAAGCCGTCAAAATAAACTTCTGAAAGTTGCATCCATCTGAGTTTTGTTCCCACCCCAGAGAGCAGCATATGGATAGAAAACCGCGGTGTACAAACCACGGAGAAGTTCCTGGGATCTGCGTGTGTTTCTTCAGTAACAAATGAAATAATGAATCAGATCTAACAGAAGGGGAGGATGCGTTTTGGCAAACTGCTTTTCCTAGCAGCTGATTAAACTAGGTTTGGGTTTTAGGAAGGGAAGCTCTCGGGCTTTGCTGAGACCCAGACTGCAGAGCTCAGTGCTGACATATTTCCCAGCAGCTGATTAAACTAGGTTTGGGTTTTAGGAAGGGAAGCTCTCAAGCTTTGCTGAGCTCCAAACTGCAGAGCTCGGTGCTGACATCACACACACGCTCCACCAGGGCAGGGATGGTCTCTGCGGAGCCAGAGGGAAGTGCTTAGAAACGGCTCCCCACCGCTGTGCTGCAAACTCTGGAAGCTTGATTTCTCACGAACGCAGATGTCGGGACATCCCACTAACTTCCCTCCTAAACATGGATACGGAGCCATAATTCCTCACAGAAACATCATTAGCCATGCGTTTTTTTTTTTTTTTTTTTTTCTTTTATGATAGAAAACTCATAACTTGGTTGATGCAGAGAAGTGGGGACTCCAAGGGAAGGGGAGACCCCATGCTTTCCTCTGGTGACAACACTGATGTGAGTGGCAACAAACAGCCATCTGACCGGACACGGAGATGTTGTTGCCCTGGGATAACTCATGTAATATGAGAGCTGTGTTTTCTTTACAAAACAGAATTTTTTGGTACAGTGATGCAATGCCTTAAATCTGAAGGAGTGAAAATGCCCCAAAGTATCAGTCAACAGAAAACAACAAATGCCTATCACTTACAAACAAGTCAACGATATAGGTTATACATCTCTTTGATCTCAAAATCATACAATTGGATGCTTTTGATTATGAGATTAAAATATGGAAAAGATGAGCACCAAAAAAAACAACAACAACAACAACAAAACAAGCCAACAATAACTTCAGTGGAGAGCCATCCTTGGCCATTTACAAAAGCACCAACAGCCTGCCCTGAGTTGGAAATCTTGAGCTCACACCAGCCGTCTTGAGTCTAACAATCCAGCCCCCTCTAAGGACAGGAGTTTGTCTTTGTTCAACAGGACTACTCCGGGGCTTCCCACAATCAAGTCTTGACCTTCCCCTTTCTGCTCAAGGTCACAACTACCTGCTTACTGCGGTTGGCTTTGGACAGCAGGGACAGGCCCCTCCCACATGGCTGAGGGACCAGGAAAAGCCATGGTCATGGAAGGCCAGGCTCCAACCCGAGGTTTCACCGCAGTGAGGGCCCGACAAGGAAAAGTGACCAAGACTCGGGCCAGTTATGAGTTCAGTCTTCACACTCGGAGGGTGTGCTTTAGGTCTGCCAGGAACACGGGGTGCCAGGGCGTCCTCAGCTCCTGGGGGCAGGCTGGGCCAACTCCTGGCCATTACCACGGGGCCCGGAGTGCTCATGGGGTGAGAGTCCTGCTCTCTGCTCAGCTGATGCTGACGACTATCACACAAGGCTGTGGCTCCAAAAGTATGGGATTTATTTCTTTATTCACTGCATTTTTGTTCTTGGCACTATGCCCTCTCCACAGCTAAAAACATCTGGCTTGCTCAACACAGCACTGGACTTGTGATAATTAATCAGTACATGCTGATTGACCTGGCAGGGCCCAGAATGCCAGCCCAGAAAGACGAATTCTTTTCAAAATATCATCCAAGAGCCCCAGACAAGACCAGGAAAGTCCACATGTGTTCACTTACCCTCCATGACCAAATTCTCACTCTAAAACAAAAAAAACCCCAGCCCATTGCGTCCCACAGAGGACAGACAGGAGGTGCCAGAAGCCGCTGGAAGTCAGCACCACCCAGTGAGAAGGGCTGGCCGCTCAGAGAACCTCAAATTATATGGGGTAGGCTGAGGGAGGAGGAAAGCGGGTGGTACAGGGTTTCTTATTGGGGTGACCAAAAGTTCTTAGAACTGTGACACAGGTGGTGGTTATACACACTGTGAATGACCTAAATGCCACTGAGCTGTTCACTGTAATGTAGCTGAGATTATGTTATGTTCAATAAACAAACACATACATTTACATAAATATAAAAAAAGGAAATTGAAATGAGCTTCCAATGGGCACAAAACTGGATTCTTCCACGGGAGGAAGACAACTGCCCCACCACCAGACAGAATCCATTCGCCTGTCTCCAGGCGAGGACGGTTTGCATGGCCATCAACTCCGTACAACTTGCAGAGCTGTATCAAGACAGACAACTCCCACAGGTTCCAACGTGCCATCCAAAGGCTGCTCATTCCAAAGTCTAAAGACAACCGAAGGGAGAGGGGAACTGTGAGATTCAAGAGGGAAGGGGGCTCAGGAACGGGCAACGGGACAGACGGAAATGAAGGGTGCAGTTGTGCCAAGAAGGACTCCTGCATTTCTAGAGGGGAGTGGGTGATGGGGAGAAGATCTGAGGGGCTGGGAGTGAGGAGAAGGCTTGCCCCTGATGTCAAGTAAAGCACCGCTGTCCGGGGAGAAGCCTGCCAGTGTCCCAGCAGCGCTGCCTCCCAGGCGGTGGGACGTTCCCATGAAGCAACTGCAGCTGCCTGGGGCATGAACCAATGGAGCCCACACAGAAAAAGGATGAACGGTAAGACAAGTCCCCCTTATGCAAGTGAAAATACACAGTGACCACGTAGATCTGTGCTCACACAGTCTTGAAAATAAGGAACAGGGATGTCAATTCACTTTCAGAAATGCCCTTTTTTTCCCCTGCCAAATAAGAATTCTTGCCACGGTTTCTCAAACATCCCTAAGAACCTATATGGTCAGAGAGAGGGGGCTGTCTTGGGCCCTTTCCTTCTTTGAAAAGAATCACTGCTCTAGGAAGACACCTGTGTTGACCCCAGGTATGCCCAACCCGAACACCCCTTCCAGCCTGCACACCCCTGTTCAGAGATGCAGATATCAAGCAGCCCATTCCTCAGAGGTCACTGGCCACCCAGGGACTCTGAGATTCCTCCTGTATAGAACACAGTGTCTTGTCGAGACCGTACATGTTTCTGTCTCAAGGCCCAAGCAGGTCACACACACACACGAACTCCTCAACGACAGCCAAGCTATACTCTTCTCACTGTGATTCTTGCTCATTAATCAACACCCCCGTATCCAGTCCCCGGACAGGACACAGGTCTGCGGTCCTGAAGGTGGATGTTTTCAGGTGAGTTCTCACGTGACAGCAAGGGAGGTAACTGCCAGGACGCAAGGACTTCTTGCTGGGTTCACATGACGATGAATTCACATATGAATACGACCTCCGTTACTGGAACCTTCTGCAAGGATGCTGCTCCTCTTCCCCTGCCCTCTCATTACTGTGTAACTGTTAGGTTCTAAGCCACAAGCTCCAGAAGACATGACCCAAAGAGAGGGGTTTGTTATTCTTTTACGAGCAATCAGAACAGAAACTAAAATGTCAGCAAACAACTGGAAAGGAACGGAATGACTAATCTCCAGAGCTAACCACCACAGTGAAGAATTAACAGGGGTGCCCCCTCTCAGCTGTCAAAGCTGAAGGCTGTCTATGAAAAGAAGTGGGCACGCCTTCCCCGCCATACCCCACCCGCGCCCACCTCTGTCCTGGCAGCCACGCGCAGACGAGAACAGGACACCGGGAACTCAGTCCTGGGACAGTGCTCACTTTCACACCCTCACAGCCTGGCTGCCCATCTTCTGAAACCTCAGAACTAGATGGTCTCAGGAATCTCACGGAAGACACCACGCCAGCATGTGGTCCCTACAATTCAGATCCAAATGAGCCTAGGGCTGTGGGGGCTAAAAGGAATGTACACCCCAACTCCCTCGGAGGAGGGGCTGACTTTAATTCCCCTCCCCTCTATACTTCCTGGGCTTCCCTTGTAGCTCAGTTGGTAAAGAATCTGCCAGCAATGCAGGAGACCTGGGTTCGATTCCTGGGTCAGGAAGATACCCTGGAGAAGGAAATGGCTACCCACTCCAGAATTCTTGCCTGGAGAATCCCATGGACAGAGGAGCCTGGTAGGTTCCCAGTCCACAGGGTCACGAAAGTCGGACACAACTTAGCAACTGAACAACAACCCGACCTACTGTTTCGGCACCCTGATCTCAAATGTCTAGCATTCAGAATTATGAGAAATAAACACCAGCTGCTTAGAAACCACCCCAGTCTGCGTTATTTTTTACAGCAGCACAAACCCCAGAGCCTTCATCATTTTGTACTTTAGGATTCGTGACAAAGGAAGATTAAGCCTCATACAGAAGGATGTGCTATCAACTATCTTGCATCCTCGACAAATAAACAACAACCAATCTCCGTTTAAACCTCTGACTAAAACATACCACTCCACTAGCCTTAATTTACCACGGTTTTCAAGATAATCCAATTTGTGGCCTTGATTAGCAATAGACAAAACATAAATTAGTACTACAGACACACCACTTGGAACTGTCCCCTTAAATACTATGAACAAGAGGGGAATCTCTTCCACGCTTTAGGGAGATTCCTACCACCCATCTCCTGCCCCACCATCTGAAACTGCTCCCTGGCAGCAAACTGATGCTTCTGGAAACACATGAAGACATGCAGGTCACTGGGATGCTGTGTATTAACTTCCTACCCCTGGGCACCAAATGCTGACCCAGAGGCTTCAAAGCTTTAGTGTTCCTCTGAACAAACCTCATTTGCTACTCCCTCTGGATACCACGGGTACCCCCAGAATCCAGTCAGGGAGATGGGGCAATGCCTTCAGCTAGGATGCTGGCCCCACTCCAAACAAAGGCTGCATTTCAGACACTGGGTCTAATACATTCCTCAAGTACCAGAACCAGGACAGAGGGGTGTGATCGCTGCAGACCCATAGACAGTAATGGATAACAAGGAACACCATGAACAACTATGCTTATAAGAAAAGTCAACAACATAGAGGGAATGATCCAATCTCTCAATCACCACAAACTGTCACAATGTACCGTGATGAAATAAACAAACTGAACAACACTTTAAAAATAAAATTCATAGTTAAAAATCCTTTTGAAACAGCTATCTCCAGGTCCAGATGATTTTATCAGCAAATTCTACCAATGAATGAAGAAATAACAGCAATTCTACATAATGATAATTGCTCAGTCATGTCCGCCGACTCTTTGTGACCTCACAGACTGGCGCCCACCAGGCTCCTCTGTCCATGGAATTCTCCAGGCAAGAATGCCGGAGTGGGTTGCCATTTCCTTCTCCACTATTCTACATAAGCTCTTCCAAAACACAGAGGAGGAAAAACCATTTCCCAACTTAAATGAGGCTAGCATTACCCCGATAACAAAACCACGCAAAAACAGCCAAAGAAGACTGCAGACCAATATCCCTTGTGAACACAGATGCAAAAATCCTCAACAAAATATCAGCAAATTGAATCCACTGATATACTGGATTGGTCAAAAAGTCTTTTCAGGTTTTTCTGTAACACCTTCCAGAAAAACCCAAACAGACTTTTTGGCCAAACCAATATATAAAATGTTATACCACAACCAAATGGAGTTCATCCCAGAATGCAAGGCTGGGTCAGTGTGTAAAATCAATCAGTGTAATCTACCATATTAACCATCTACAGAAGAAAAAACACAAAAGCCTAACAATTTATGGCGAAAAAGTATTTTGAAAATACTCAGCATCCAATCATGATAACTCTCAGCTAACTAGCAATAGAAGGGAACCCCGACAGTCTACTAACGAATATCTATGAAGAAACCTATAGCTAACATGATACTCAGTGGTGGAAGGCTGAACGCTTTCCCCAAATGACAGGGACAAGGCAGACATCCGCTGACACTGCCTCTGTTCATCACTGTACGGGAGCCCTGGCTAGTGATGAGATGAGACAAAGATATAAAAGGTATACAGATTAGCAGGGAAGAAATAAAATGGGCTTTTCACAGCATGATTGCCTCTGTTGAAAATTCCAAAGAACCTACAGCAACAACAAAAAAGCTCTCGAGATTAACAAGACAGTTTAGCAAAATCACAGGATACAAGATCAGTAACAGAAAATGAATCATCTTTCCATGTACTCCCTATGAATGATGGTAAATTGGTAAGTCGAACTTCATCACTATTAAAATGTTGCCTTCTGTGAAAATCTTATTGCAAGAACTGAACGACAAGTAGTAGACTGGAAGAAAATGTTTGAAAACCCCAACTATGACAAAGAACTTATGTTCAGGAAAAATTCCCAAAATTCAATAGGAAGAAAAAAAAATCAACCCAATAAAATACAAGATACTTCACCAAACTAGATACAGGGATTGCAAATAAGTTCATGAGAAAGTATTAAATGCCATCAGTCACTAGGAAATGCAAACTAAAATCACAAGGAGACACACAGTATGCAAATTAGAATGGTTAAAAGAAATAGTGCAGCCACTGTGGAAAACAGTATGGAGGCTTTTCAAAAAACAAAAGCAGAATTACCATATGACCCAGAAATTTCACTCTTAGTTATATATCCAAAAAACCTCAAATCACTAGCTCTACAAGATGCATGCACCCCAGTATTCACAGCAACATTATTTCTAACTATCAAGGTAAAGAAGTAACCTAAGTGTCCATCAATAAATGAATGTATAAACACGACATTTTATATACATGTATATGTATGTATGTAAAATGGAATATTAGTCATAAAAAGAATGGAACTTTGCCATTTGCAGCAACATAAATAGACTCGGAGGGTACTATGCCAAGTGAAATAAGTTAGAGAAAAACAAATACTGTATATCACTTATACATGGAATCTAAAAATACAACAAACTAGTGATTATAACAAAAAAGGAGCAGACTCACAGATACAGAGAACAAATCAGTGGTTACCAATGGTGAGAGGGAAGTAGGGAGGGGCAAGATAGGCACAGGGGATTAAGAGGTGCCTTATTATATCAGGTATAAAATAATATAAATATCTTATTATATCAGGTATAAAATAAGCTACAAGGACATACTGTACAACGTGGGGAACGCAGCCAATATTTTATAAGAACTATAAATGGAGTGTAACCTTTAAACACAGGGAATCACTATACCGTACACCTGTAACTTGGGCTTCCCTTGTAGCGGCAGTTGGTAAAGAGTCTGCACTGTCTATCAACTATATTCCAATGAAAAACCAATTAACAAAGCCAAGTATGAGTGAGGATGTGGAGCAACTCGAACCCTCACAGGTTGTTGGTGAGAATGTAAAGCAAGACAGACACTCCAGAAAATACTTTGCTGGTTTTTATAAAGTTAAACATACACTTACCAAGGGGCCCAAAAATCTCATTCGTGAGTATTTATCCTAAGTAAATGCAACCATGCCTTCACAGAAGAGCTGACAAACAAATATTTATGGCCGCTCCATTTAAGGGTACAACAGAATACTACTCAGTGACCAGAAAAAAAAATCAAATGAGCCTCAAAGGTGTTATCCTTGGGAAAGAAGCCATCCTTAATAGGCTATCTACTCTCTGGCTCCATTTATAGGACATTCATAAACAAGTAAACTACAAGGACAGATTAAGTCAGTTTTCAGAGGTGATGAGAGGGTGCAAACATAAAGGGTAATACAGGCATACCTCATTTTACTGCCCGTGGCAGATACTGCTTTTTATAAATTGAAGGTTTGTAGCAACCCTTCTTCGAGCAAGTCTACTGGCACAATTTTTTCCAACAGCACTTGCTCACTTTGTGTCTTGGTGTTACATTTTGGTAATTCTCAGAATATTTTAAACTTTCCAATTTTAATTGTATTTGTTATGGTGGTCTATGATCAACGATGTCTGATGTTACACTACAGCTTGCTGAAGGCTCAGATGGTGGTTAGCATTCATAAGCAGCAATCTGTTTTTGCCTTTGTAAACAAATTTTTATTTTGTTTTTAATTTTTGTTTTATATTGGAGTATAGTTGATTAACAATGTTGTGTTCGTTTTAGGTATATAGCAAAGTGATTCAGTTATACGTGTACATGTATCTATTCTTTTCCAAATTCTTTTCCCATTTAGGTTATTAGAGTATTGAGCACAATTCCCTGCGCTATACAATAGGTCCTTGTCAGCTATCTAGTTTAAATATAGCAGTGCATATGTGCCAATCCCAAACTCTCTAACTACCCATCCACCCCACCCTTCCCCCCTTGGGAACCATAAGTTTGTTCTCTAAGTCAATGAGTCTGTTCTGTTTTGTAAATAAGTTCATTTGTTAGGCAGACCTAAACAGACATTTCTCTCAATACAAAGAAGACATACAGATGGTCAAGAGGCACATAAAAGATATTCAATAATACTAATTATTGAGAAAACACAAATCAAAACTATATTGAGATATCATTTCACACCAGTCAGAAAGGCTATCATCAAAAAGTCTACAAACAATAAAGGCTGGAGAGTGTGGAGAAAAGGGAACCCTCGTACAATGTCGGTGGGAATGCAAATTGGTGTAGCCACTAAGGATAACAGCATGGAGGTTCCTTAAGAAACTGAAAACACAGTTACCATATAATCCAACAATCTCGCTCCTGGGCATATATCCAGAGGATAATATGGTTCAAGAGGTTACATGCACCCCAGTGTTCATTACACTGCTGTTTACAATAGCTAAGACATGAAAGCAATCTAAACGTCCATCAGCAGCTGAAGATAAAGATGTGGCTTGTGTCTATGTTAGTCATTCAGTCATGTTCGACTCTTTACAACCCCATGGACAGAGCCCGCCAAGCTCCTCTGTCCGTTCATCTGGAATTCTCCAGGCAAGAATATTGGAGTGGGTTGCTATTCCCTTTCCCAGGGGACCTTACCGACCTAGGGATCAAACGCAGGTCTCCTGCATTGCAGGCAGATTCTTTACCATCTGAGCCCACGAGGGAAGCCCCAAAGACGTGGTACCTATATACAATGGAATATTATTCAACAATTAAAAAGAATGAAATAATGCCATCTGCAGCAACAGACGGATCTGGAGATTTTCATACTAAGTGACCTAAGTCAGATAGAGAAAGACAAATATCATATGATATCTCTTATACATGGAATCTTTAAAAAAGATATAAATAATGCATTTTAATGCATAAATTATTAAATGCATAAAATTTTAATGCATAAATTAAGGTACATATACACTGTTTTTTTAAGACACAGTGAGATTTCACACTTAATATGCTATAGTACAGTGTAAATATAAATTTTACATGCCCCTGGAAAAGCAACAATTTCATGTGATTTGCTCTATCGGGAGATTCATTGTATCGTAATAATCTGGAACTAAACTTGCAAAATCTCTGAGGTTTGCCTGAACCGAGAAAAACTTGGGGGGATGGAATTATTCCATCCTGTGGAAGTGGTTACACAAATCTATACATGCATTTAAACTCACAGAACTGTATACCAAAACAATCATTTTCACTGTAAAATAATGTAAAATATGAGGGAAAAAGAGTAAAAGAACTACATTAATTTGACTCAAATGTTTTTAAAAACACCTTTGCTCTTAGCCAGATACAAAGGGGCAATACTCTATATAATTCCATTTGTTTGAGGTGCCTAGTATAGAGACAGAAGTAGACACAGAAGTAGAATGGTGGTTGCTGGGGGAGGGGGATTGGGGAGTTTCAGTTTCAGAAAATGAAAATGTTCTGGGTGTGGAGGGTGGTGATGGCTGCACAACAGAGCGAAAGTCCTTAATGCCTGAACTGAACACTTAAAAATGGTTAAAATGGTAACTTTTATTTTAAAACACTTTTATCAGAAAAGTAGATTTACAAAGGTATACTTGTATGGAAATAATAAAACAGAGTTCTAACAGCAGGAAGTTTTAACTGCGGATCACTCTGCAGATGTGTGCTGTTTGGTTTGGCTTGCGGCTTCCAGGCTTACCCTACATGAACCATGCACACAGGCTCCATCACCTGTGGGACAGGGCTGTTCATACTGTGATCATGGACCAGACAGAGACCCTGAGTTAACCTATCCAATATTTGGGACTTTCAAAGAATTATGTTTTTGCTTCCCACAAGAGGCAACCAGAAAATTGATAAAATACATCCACAGGCTGAAGAAGCATTTTGCATGTTCAGCCATACCTGGGCTGATCAGAACTTTAAATAGACGAACATGTAACAGAGGCCTAGGAGACTCTGGCCTGATTAGTCAATGACAGAAGTTTGGACCTTGTTCCTCATCTCCTCTTTGAAATCAAGCAGGCAGAGAGATAAGGGGGTTATAGCCCCACAGCAGTGTTTCTGGGTCCCCGGCAGTTGTACTGTACAGTCCATGCTACTCCATTTCAGAAAAGTTGCAGCCACTCTGCAGCTTCTAGGTAGAGGCCTTCCGCCACTTCCACTGGCTGCCAACAGGCTGAACCCCACTGATGTCCAAATGCAAATTGCAGCTTCCAAACACCTGGCATCAATAAACACCAGTAATAAACACCATCTGACTCATTTACGCAGCTCTATGTATCACAAGCTTTCAAATGGTAATTAACCTCCATTTAAACTCTATGTTGACGGTTAAGTCAAGAAATCATTGGCGTTTTGATCCAAATAAAAACACCACAAAGATTATGCTGGACAAATAAAATAAGAACCAATTTGAATGTTTCCAAGTTCTTAATTTCGAACAATATTCCCTTGTATACACAGATGAAAGAGCCCAGTAAATAATCTCTGTAAACTGTGTTTAAATTAGTTTCTCTTTCTCTGTGGTTAAGTCTCTAACCGTTGAAGTTCCCCACAGAACACAACCTTCAGCACACGTGGATCATAAACTACATACACTTCATCATCTCTTTCGTTTTATGATTCCAAGAACATCCTGACTGTGGGTAGGGCTGAAAAATTAAAAAATGATCAAATGGCTATTACCCAACCCTCTACCTACAGACATGCTTTCCTCAAAGAAGAGAAAAAAGGCAAAAGAATGTTTATTCCTGGCATGGGCTTTCCCAATGGCTCAGTGGGTAAAGAAGCTGCCTGCCAGTGCAGGAGATGTGGGTTCGATCCCTGGGTCAGGAAGATCCCCTGGAGGAAGAAATGACAACCCACTCCAGTATTCTTGCCTGGAAAATTCCATGGACAGAGGAGCCTGGTGGGCTAGTGGGCTACAGTCATGCAGTAGCAAAGAGTCAGATTGGACTGAGCATGTGTGCGCGCACGCACGCACGCACACACACGCACACACATATTCCTCCTGGCTATCCTTTCTGCAAGTGTGTTAAGACAGCAATCTGGTCTCAGGGCCGTCACTGGGGGAGCCCACGGGGGTCCCAGGTGTGGAGACTCCAGACACCCCACTGGGCCACCCAAGGAAGTTCCAAAAGGTACTTTCAAGACACGCAGCTGGTGCTTTGGAGCCTGGGAGTGGGCACAGGGTAGGGGCTGGAACTGCGGCACAGCTCTGGCCCTCGCTTTTGTCATAGGGCATCTCCAGCGCCAGCTCTCCAGCACCCCAGCTGACCTCCCAGATGGGAGAGGGTCAGCCTCAAGGCACCACAAAGGCCCTGCCGGCCCCTGAACTCAGAGCAGCCACACCCTCAGGCGTGCCCCTGGCTGCCAGGCAGACCACGCTCTACTAAGAAATAACGAGACCAGAGGGCTTTTTTGGAAGCTTTGGAGGTCTAAGGGCGGTGCACTGAGCCCCACACATCCAGAAACAAGGAGAGGCTGCGGGTCCCCAAAATCCTAGTGACGTCCCTCTCTGAGCCTCAGAGGCTGGGAAGGCTCCAGACACGCCAATGCCAGGCTCAGAACTGACATTCCCTCCTGCTGCATGCACAGATGTGAGAGTTGGACCACAAAGAAGGCTGAGCCCCGAAGAATTAATGCTGTTGAAGTGTAGGTGTTGGAGAAGACTCTTGAGAGTCCCTTGGACCGCAAGGAGATCCAATTAGTCAATCCTAGAGGAAATCAACCATGAATATTCACTGGAAGGACTGATGCTGAAACTGAAGCTCCAACACTTTGGCCACCTGATGCGAGGAGTTGACTCATCGGAAAAGACCCTGATGCTGGTAAAAACTGAGGGCAGGAGGAGAAGGGGATGACAAAGGACAAGATGGCTGGATAGCATCAATGACTCAACGGACACGAGTCTGAGCAAGCTCTGGGAGATGGTGAAGGACAGGGAAGCCTGGCATGCTGCAGTCCTTGGGGTCACAAAGAGTTGGACACAAGTGAGCAACTGAACAACTGCCTCCTGACCCTGGGTCTCAGGCCTGGCAGGTGTGCCCCTCGGGCACCCACCTGCCACCCTAATCCCTTCCAACCTCTGGGACCAACCCACTCTCCCATTCATTCATTCACTAGCCTCAAACACCACACCGAATGGAAACTAAAAAGAGCCACCTTCCTTCATTAAGGGCACCCTGCAGTGCTCCTGCCCGCCTCCCTCCCCTTACCCACCAAGCAAGTCACTTCCAAGGCCATGTAAACCTGAGGACTAGGTCAAGCCTGCCCCAGGACACCGCTGTGCTTTTCTTCTGTCTCACTGTGATTATTTATTGTCCAATTAACAGGACGGCCCAAGAGCCTTGATAAGAGCATGCCAGGCGGACAGGTCAACTTCAGCGACATGGAGGGCAGAACAGGATGGCCAGACCATGAGCTGAACAAAGGTTTCTGCCAGCAAAAGAAAATATCAGGATGCGGAGCACCGAGCCTTTCAGCTAATAAATACTTCCACCGTGTCCACGCCAGGAAATGAAGCATTTCATAGAAAGAGGATGCAAGCATCAACCCCAGAGGCACTGAGGGGCTCGCTCAGCCCTAAGTGTGGGGACAGAGGTGCCGGAATGAAGGAGCAATCCCAACGAGGCCACAAGTTAGCCAGCATGGGGCTCAGCCCACACAAGGCCAGAGCCATGCTCCCCACGCCATCAGAATACAAGAAATGTCACCTTCCTCCACACTGGTGCCAGGCCCCATGGCCTCTGGAAATGAGACACAGCCCTGCCTGCATGCAGAGCAGGTCACCCCTCCTCCTTATACATCCTAAACAAGCTCACACACCTAACCCAGCACGGGGTTGAGGTACTTGTGGTGTTAATCAGGATGATTAATTTTACATGTCAACTTGGCTGGGCCACAGTGCCCAGATAAATGATCAAACTATTCTAGAGGCTTCTGTGAAGGAATGTTTTGAATAACAACACCATTGAAGTTTGTAGAGTTTGAGTAAAGCAGAAAAGTGAAAGTGAAAGTGTTAGTTCTGTCCGATTTTTTGCAACCCCATAGACTGCAGCCGCCCCCAGGCTCCTCTGTCCATGGAATTCACCAGGAAAGAACACTGGAGTGGGCTGCCATTCCCTCCTCCATGGGATCTTCCCGACCCAGGGAGTGAACCTGGGTCTCCTGCATTGCAAGCAGATTCTGTACTGTCTGAGTCACAGGGAAGCTCTGAGTAAAGCAGATAACCCTCCATAATGTGGGTGGGCCTCATCCAATATGTTGATGGCCTTGGTAGAAAAAATACTGATCTCCCCCTAAGAAAGACGAATTCTGCTTCCAGGCAGCTTGAGTCTCCAGCTCACCTTGCAGGTTTCAGTTCTGCCAGCCTCCCCAGTCATGTGACCAAGTCTTGAAAATAACCCCTCCCTCCCCCACCCCCCCTCCCCCCACTGGTTCTGTTTTCCTGGAAAACCCTGACTGATACAATCAGGAACACAGCTTCTGAGATACCACCCAGCCTGGGCCACCCCACTCTGGAGCAGAACCTTACAATGGAGAGAAGACCCCCCCCCATGAGCACACAGCACCCTATGAAGGGTCCAGTGCAGTGTGGAGCACACGTGTCTAGTGCTAAGTGAAAAAAGCAAGTTGTAAAACTTTCTAAGGCGTGAACACGTCCTTAGGAAACCACCATCTATATATATGTCCTATGTATGTGTACATGTGTGCACATGCACATGTGTGTGTGCAACCAGCACAGAGAAGGAGACATACCTTGGGCATGAGGTCAAAGCTTATACTCTTTTTCTTTCTTCATTTTCAAAACAATAGAAATGCCATTAAAATAAAGGAAAAGTTAGTCAGCATATCTGACTTCCTGTTCACACTAAAGATTCAACGGGTATTTTTGTAGAAAAGCTACTTAAAAGAAAGGTCCCACTAGCAGAGATAAAAACTCACATAAAAAGATAGAAGGCCCTTTCCTGTTTCCCTTCTGAGTCAATGCAAAATTATTTAACAAAGCAGTGAGTTTCCACCACACTCTCATTTCGATAACTTCCCACGAAGTCAGAAAGTGGCCGCGGTTTCCATTTTCCTGCTGATAAAGCCTCGATGAACTATATCCTGGAGAAGGTGAATGCCTGCCAGCCCCAGCCCACACCCCCCTCCCTGCAGCTGGCCACCAAGCCAGTTCCTGCTCCACCAGGGCCACCCGCCTCCTCCCGGCCCCACTCGGTTCTTCTCTTGCCTTCTCATGCACTACTGCTGCTGCTGCTGCTGCTAAGTCGCTTCAGTCGTGTCTGACTCTGTGCGACCCCATAGACCCCACCAGGCTCCTCTGTCCCTAGGATTCTCCAGGCAAGAACACTGGAGTGGGTTGCCATTTCCTTCTCCAATGCATGAAAGTGGAAAGTGAAGTCGCTCAGTCGTTTGCGACTCTTAGCGACCCCATGGTCTGCAGCCTACCAGGCTCCTCCGTCCATGGGATTTTCCAGGTAAGAGTACTGGAGTGGGGTGCCATTGCCTTCTCCAATGCATGAAAGAGAAAAGTGAAAGTGAAGTCACTCAGTCGTTTCCGACTCAGCGACCCCATGGTCTAAAGCCTACCAGGCTCCTCCGTCCATGGGACTTTCCCAGGTAAGAGTACTGGAGTGGCGTGCCATTTCCTTCTCCACTCATGCACTACAGTCGGCGGCAAAGAACATTCACTCAGAGCTTGAGAAGTGATGTTATTTGGAAAAAGGGACTTTGCAGATATCATTCAGATCACAGTTAAGATGCGATCATCCCAGGTCACCTGGATGGGCCCTAAATCCACTGACAAAGGTCTTTGTGAGAGCGTCATGAAGGGGAGACACAAAAAAGACGGCCACGTGAAGATGGAGGCAGGTCCTGGAGGGATGTGGCCACAAGCCAAGGGACACCTGGAGACAAGAGAAGCTGGAAGAGGCAGGAAGGGTCCTATCCCAGAGCCTTC
Source organism: Cervus elaphus (assembly GCF_910594005.1). Classification (NCBI taxonomy): domain Eukaryota; kingdom Metazoa; phylum Chordata; class Mammalia; order Artiodactyla; family Cervidae; genus Cervus; species Cervus elaphus. The sequence continues at coordinate 22,794,523 of NC_057830.1, forward strand.
AGAAGAAGCACGGCCCTGCCAAAACTTTGATTTTTGGACTCCTGGTCCCCAGAACTGGGCGAGGATATTCTGTTGTCTAAGCCATTCATTTTGTGAAGTTTTCTTATGGCGACCCTAGGAAACATGCGTGTATGTCATGATTCGATGATGTATAAGCATGTTTCCTTCATGGTCAGTTTAAGGAGAAGGCAGAAGGCCTCCCGGCTACACAGACAATGAGAAGTGCAGGATGAAAACTCAGGTAATTACCACTACTGCACCTGTTATGATTCACAGCCCTCCCTCCCACCCAGCACCTGTGTCTTGGACTACTCCTACTCCACCCCAAGGCCCCACCCACTCTCTGGGGGAGCCACCGCTCTGGTCTAGCCACTGCTGCATGTAACAAACCACCCTGGACTTGGTGGCCCAAGATACTTCCCTACGCTTAACAGTCCTTGGGCCGGGAGTCGCGACGGGCCCCAGCAGGACACTTATCTCAAAGTCTGAGGCTGCTGCTGGGGGGTCCTGATGCCAAGGGCTGAGATCACATAAAGGCCACTCCCCTCCCAAGTCAGGGCCTGGCGAGGAGGGAGCAGAGACCAGTACTGTCCACTGCAGTCCCAGTGCTACATGGCCTTGAGGGGGTTGGGCTTCCTCATAGCGTGAGGACCATCAGCCCCTTACTTAGCATCTCAGGGCTCCAAGATCCAAGCAGTCACAAGGGAAGGCAGACACGGCATCTCAGTGACAGCAGCGTCAATGCATTTACAGCCACGTGCTTTGTTTAAACTGCCACAGCTTCTGTCCCCGCTCGGCTTTGGCTGTTTCCTGCTGTCTCTGAATTCCAGCTCAGAGTTCCCGGTTTAGACCCCTCGAGCCCGTCCCTGCTGGTCAACACCCACCCCCAACTTTCCCTTCCAGGCACACGTCCCGGGTCACTGCAGTTCAGCTGGTGGCACCACGTGCGATGGGCTCTCCCTCCACATCCCCGTGCCCTGCTGCACGCATGGTGCCCGGGACATGCCAGGCATGCCCCCTGCTCACTGAGGGCGTGAAGAGCAGCACGGCTGAGTGACGGAGTATGGTGCAGCAGGACCGAACTGCAGAGCAGAGAAGAGCCACCACATTTGAACGACGAGGGACTGTTCCACCAGGCCTTGCTGGGCCCGCCAGGTGGGGGGAAGCAGAGGGTAGCAAGGAGCAGGGTGTAGCTGGAGAGACCCCAAGGGGTGAGATGGCAACAGAGGGTGGATAAGGAGGCCCAAAGCCCTTCCCGGGGAGGTGGGGGGCAGCTCCTGGTGGGGGAGGGGCTTGAAGCAAGTTGGAGCCAGGGGTACCAGCGAGCTAAGTCTGAGACCCCAATTCCTGGAGCCCCGTTACAGATGGAGGCAAGCTGCCCTGGGAAGTGGAACTACAGATAATCGAGGACCCCCAGCGTCCTCAATGGAGACTAAAGGGACAAGAATGTTTACAAGCCATATTCATAATGGCCCAAGCCAGAAACCAAGCCAACAGCACAGTGAGTGCGTGAACTGTGGCGCGCGCCCCAGATGGATGCTGGAGAGCTGGGATGAGGAAAGAGCGCCGGGCGTGCAGCGGGGCCCGAGGCCACTCACAGGAGCTGAGGGACACCCACGCAGGCACTGCAGGATCCAGTGTACGCAAGTCGAACCCAGCCAGACGCACCTCCGCCGCGCTGAGTGGGGACAGCATCCTTGGGGCGGAGTGCCAGAAGGGCCTGCTGGTGCTCCGGGCGCCTCACAGTCGGGCTCCATTTGTGAGCAAAGCAAGGTCACGTGTGCATTACTGTAAAAGTGCAAACGTCTCACCGGAGGAGGAGGAAGGCAAATGGGAAGATGAAGATAGAGAAGCAAGGGCAGGCGGGACCTTCTGCTGCTGCTCTTTTGCGGGTGATCCTCCCTTGCATTTCAAGATGGGAAAAGAAGAGAGGCCACACTGCGCTGGGTGAGGGGACCCACTGCCGAGCAGCCAGTGGTGGGTGGCCATGGAAGAGGTCAGCCTGAAGCCAGGTGGCCTTTCCCGGGGGACCCGACCCCAACAAGCTGGCCCTGGCCCCGGCATTCAGAGGATGCGTGCCCTGGTCCATCGGCTGCTGCTGTTGGGGCCACTCTCCTGGAGAGAAGATGCCTCAGGACACCAGGGCTGGCCCAGGGACACACAAGGGCACTCGCCTGGGAGGAAAGTGACCGTGACCCCACAGCCCTAAGAGTACGTTTCCTTCAACAGACCCATCCCCCTTCAGCTCTGAGCAAACAGGCATGGCACAAAGAGCAAAGAGAAGCACAGGCCAGGCTGGGACAAGCTCCCGGCTGCTCTGGGAAGTGCCCAGACGTTCTCAGCTGGTGCTGCTACCAGCCGCTGCCAAGCTCATGGAGATCACTCTGGGTAACAGAAGCCACACCGCTGCTCCCCGCGCCCCCGGCCAGCAGGCTGGGGACACTGGCAGCTGTCGTGGCTAATGAAAGGAGCTGTGCTTGGGGAAAGTTTTTCCGTCTCTAGGGACTGCAACATAAATGCTAGAAAAGGCCTGAAAACAGTCCTGACACAAAACATCTTAGCAGAAGTCCAGGCCTTGGGAGAGAGCTGGTATGTGCACACGCAGCATCCTCTCCCGGGAAGAGATGAGACAGCATGTGTGTTCCGGGTCTCACTTGTTTTCGAAGCGGACGTCTGCCCTTTCCACTCACTCTAAGTGGGGCTCTCTTCCCAGGACAGAAAGTCTGTGCCCACCAGCTCAGGCGGCCACAGAGCCATCACTGCAGACCCGTGGGGACCTGCGTCTCCCAGGGCCCGCTCTCCAGGCCCTCAGCATCTATTTTAAAAATTGTGTTCCCATCCCCTCCCGGGTTGCCAGGGAAAACCAAGCCCTGCTCCGTTGGTGGTCCTGTCCACTAAGCGGAGAGGATATAAACATAAAGGAGGGGGGCCGTGCTTCCAGGGAGGCCCAAGGGAGCCCACATTTGAAACCCAAGCCAGTCCCTCAGGTTTCAAAGACCTGCGCCAGTGATCCACTTCCGAGGCTCAGGGGCTCTGCTTTGACCCAGTTTCCTGGCTCCCCCCGCCCCCTGCCATGTATGGCCTTTGAGCATGCATTCCCCAGGCAGCTGGGGAAGGGCAGCTGGGGGGGCGCCCCTCTGCTCCAGGCTCCAGGCTGTGCTCAGCGCCAGGCTTAGAGAAACCAAAGGAGAGGGCACCACAGCCAGTAGCTGATGCAGGAAATAAAACGACAATCCAAAGTCCTCACACATTTGCTTAATGCCAAAAGTTTAAAATGTCCATGCAGTCACACAGAAGGCCAGATGACAAAATCGGGTTCAGTATTTTTCAATCTGGGGGGGTGCAAACACAGTTTTTAACAAGATGCAATTGAACAAAATATCAGAGAGTATCATATGTAGTTAGGGGTACATGCTCTCACGAGAAAACTTTGATTTTAAGTGCAGGTGTGTGTATGTATACATAAATGTGTGTGCATGCGTATGTACACACATATAAGCAGGTTCACTGCCTTACAGAATAAATGCATGTCTTACTATCAGCTGCCCTCAGGGTCCCGAAAGCAGCCATTAAGTTTTAATATTCTAATAAAATGTTTTCAGCAACATTAGATAAGGACTGAAACCTCTCTGAAGCTTGGTTTTAAATATGACACTGAAATCTATCAGCATCCCAGTTCAAAGATAACCAAGAAGGGACATTTCACTTGTCACCTCATTTTGTAATCCCACAGCCCCCAGATGCTGCTGACCCCACTCATGAATGGTCAGGCCTTGCTGAGGCCACACACCCACACACACACGACACAAGGCTGACTCCCGGTCAAACCCAGGCCGTCCATCAGAGCAGGCTGTTGCTGAGCCGGGCATGGAGGAGGGCAGCGGGCCCACCCCCCGGGGCAGGGCTCACGGCAGCCACACATTCTCACTCAAGCATCTACTCCCACTCTATCTGGACAGGCCAGCGTATGCTTCCCATTTAAAAGTACAACAGAAAGAGCTCCCACCCGCTTTTTAAACCAGGCAGGTATAACAGGTCTATGAAAAGTGTGTGAGACTCTCAAGGCATATGACATGTGTGTGTGTGATCTACAGTTGTGTTTTTTCCATTTTTCTATTTTTCCTTTATTGCTGCAGAAAACTGGAGTCATGCAGACAAGCACCAAGGAGAAAAGAAAAACCACATTGTCAACGAACCACGTGACCCTCCCTTCTGGACACAGTCTGTCTAATGCTTTCTAGATAAATTATGGGTCCTCACTGTATGCCCTGGTTTAGGAATAGTTCCTAGTCCTTGATGTGATACATCAAATTAGTCATATTTTATACTATTATTTTTAGAGGTTGGCTAGCCTAACTGTATCTCCTCGTCTCTGACCATCTGTCAGCAGCTTTCAGCTGGTATCTGGGTTTTCTGTTTATCAACACCTGACACCCTTTCTAATAAATGCTTCTTTGCAACCATGATTCCTCAGCATAAATTTCCAGACAATGAACTGTGATGGCCGAGGGTACAGGCATCTTTAACATTTTTTAAATACCTCAACCAACGGCCACCCCTCAGTGTGTGCATCAGATGCTGTGTCTGGCAAGTACCCCTCCCGGCAGGCTTCAAGCCACAGCCCCCGCGTTCACATGCTGGGTCCACCACACCTTGGTTTCTCCATTTTCAACATCCTCACCTGTAAAAGACAGAAGAACTATCCCAATCTGATAGGGCTGTGGTTAGAACTCCACGAGGCAGGTATAGAAGGCTGGTGGCAGGTCACTGACAGTAAGATCACCACGAATATCGCTGTCACTCTTTCCCATAGTGGCCTCTCTGTCTCCATCCTCATCTTTCTGATTCACAAATCAGATGTCAGAGTCAGCACTCACCATGGTTCTGATCACATCAATTACTGCTCAAACCCCTACAAAATTAGGCAGAGTGAAAGAAGCTGGACCCAGAGGCCGCACACTGTATGACTCCACTTGTCCATCATCCTGGAGAAGTCTTTAAGGATGGAAAACAGATTCGTGGGTGCTGGGAGTGGGTGGGGTGGGGAAGGATCTGACTCCAGATGGACACAAGGAAATCTGTGGAGTTACAGAGATTTTCTCTATCTCGATCTGGTGATTGTTACATGACTGTGTTTCAAAACTCATAGAACTGGACATGAAAATGGGTGCATTTTGCTGAACACAAATTGCTGTTGTTCAGTCGTTCCGTCGTGTCCAACTCTTTGCAACCACGAGGACTGCAGCACTCCAGGCTTCCCCGTCCTTCACCATCTCCTAGAGTTTGTTCAAACTCATGTCCATTGAGTCAGGGATGCCATCCAACCATCTCATCCTCTGTCATCCCCTTTTCCTCCTGCCCTCAATCTTTCCCAGCATCAAAGTCTTTTCCTGTTCTCATCAGGTGGCCAAAGTATTGGAGCTTCAGCGTCAGTCCTTCCAATGAATATTCAGGGCCAATCTCCTTAAGGACTGAATGCAAATTATCCCTCAGTAAATCACACTTAAAAACAAACACCAACCCTGCAGAGAAGGAAGTCTAGGCTATGTGGCCTGGCATTCCTTGTCTCCTGGCCAGCTGCTTTCCTTCCTATTTTTCACTGGCTCCAAAATCTGGCATGTAGAGAATGCCCTCCACACCTGCAGGTCCACCCAGGGCCCACACCAAACTCAAAGCCCCATCAAGGCCACTGGCCGGGTGTTCTCCATGCAGACCCTGTGTTGAGACAAGGCCCCTGTGTCCTTCTCCGCTCTTTCAGATCCTCCTTCTCCCCCTTCTGGGAGGCCTGCCCAGACCACCAGTAAGTAAAGATTATCCCTCCTTCCTCTGCGTCAAAGGTTCTCAATTCTGGCTGCACAAGAATTACCTGAACAGCTGTCAAAACTACACATCCACACCCTCCCTCCCATCCCAGGAGATTCTGATGTAACTGGGCGGGTGTGGGGACAGACACAGGGGTTTTGTCCTGCTTCATTTTTTTCAAGAATCCCAGGCTCAGAAATGAAAGAGGGAAAGCCATGCAAATCCAGAGGCATTAAAATGACAATAAGGAAATATTATCAACAACTTTATGCCAACAGCTTTGACAACTTAAGTGAAATGGGCAGATTCCTTGAAACACACACATCACAGGACTGACTCAAGAAGAAACAGAAAGTCTTCATAGCTCTATGTCAATGGACCGAATTCATAAAGAAAATCCAGGACAGCTTAACTAATAAATCCTGTTAAATGTTTAAGGAAGAAACAATGCCAGTCCTACAAAAACTCTCAATAATAAATGAAGAGGAAACACTTCCCAAATTATTGTGTGGGGCCAACATTACCCTGATACAGAAACCAGACAGAGGGATTACAAGAAAAGATTACAATATCCCTCATCAATATAGTTCTAAATATTCTTCACAAAATTGTAGCAAATTGAATCTAGCAATACAGAAAAAAGATAATACTATCATGACCAGCTGGGTTTTGTGCCAGGAATGAAATATTGTCTAACATTCAAAAATTAACTACTGTAATTCACCATATTTATCAAAAAAAAGAGGAAAAACCATATGATCATCTCAACAGATACAGAAAAAGCATATAACAAAATTGAACATCCACTAACGATAAAAACTCTATGCAAACTAGAAAATTTCCTCAACCTCAAAAAATGCATTTACATAAAATCTTCACCTAACATCATATTTAATGAAAAGATACTAAGTTCCTTCTTCCTAAGATTGGGAACAGGTGAGTATCCATCGTCACCATTTCTGTTAAACACTGCACTGAACATCCTAGACAATGGAATAAAGGAAGAAAAAGAAATAAAAAGCATTTAAACTGAAAAGACAGAAGTAAAATGGTTCCTATTTATAACTGTCAGGATTATCTTTGTGTAAAAATCTTAAAGGACTACAAAAAAGCTACTGAAACAAATAAGAGAATTTAGAAAGGTCACAAGATAAACAATATAAAAATCAATAGCATTTATATACAGTAGCAATTCAGTTCAGTTGAGTCATTCAGTCATGTGTGACTCTGCATGCAACTTGTTGGACTATACAGCATGCCAGGCTTCCCTGTCCATCACCAACTCCCGGAACTTGCTCAAACTCATGTCCATCAAGTCGGTGACGCCATCCAACCATACAATGTTCCAACAGTAGCAATAAACAACTGGAAAATTTAAAATTTAAAAACCCACTTGTAACATTTAAAATCATAAAATACTTATGAATAAATGTGATAAAACACATATAAGACCTACACTGACTGCTACAAGTTTCTGCTAAGAGAAATGAAGGAAGGTGAACACAGATGGAAAGACAGTCCATGGTCACTGGCTGAAACTCAGTCTTGATAAGATGCCAATATTCCTCAAGGTGATCTAAGGAGTTAATGCAATCCCAATCAAAATTCAAGCAGTTGTTTTCGTAGAAACTGGCAAGCTGATTTTAAATTTATATGGAAATGCAAAGGATCTAGACAAGATAACACAGTTTTGAAAAGGAAGCACAACTGGAAGGCTCACTACATGACTTCAAAAATTACTGTAAAACAACGGTCAGAAAGACAGCGCAGTTTTCAGGCCAATGGTGAATAAGCCAAAATGGACTAGAACTGAGTCCTGAAACAAAGCCACACAGACTCTCATTTACTCTTCAAACATGCAGGAACAACTGGGTATACACACTCAAAACAATAAACCTCAACCCTAAACTCTTTCCAGTTAAAGGGTAACTCAAAATAGATAGTAGATAAAAGCTAAGACCATAATGCTTTCAGAAGAAAACACAGGAGGAAATCTTTATGATGATGGGTGAGACAAAGTTTCTTAAACAGGACACAAAAAGCACAAACCACTAGCTAAGGACAATTGATATAAATGGACTTAAAACTAAAAATGTCTGCCCTTTGAGTGACATCATTAATCAAATAGAAAGGTAAGCCACAGAGAAAAAATATTTGCAATACAAACATCTAACAAACAAACTGAATCCAGAATACGTAAAGAACTCTTAAGAACTCAAATATAAGAGATAAATAGCCCAATTAAAAAGTCAGCAGAAGATTTTAACAAAAACCTAAAAGAAGCACAAACAGCTAATAAATACAGGAAAAGATATGCAACTAGAATATCTACGGTAGAGCACAACTCCCACTAGAGTAACTAAATTTAAAAAGACTGACGACCGCAAGTGTTGGCAAGGATGTGAAATAACTGCTCCCACATTAGCAGTAGGGGTGTAAAACGATACAACCACTTTGGAAAACAGTTTGCCAGTTTCTTATAAAGTTAAAGATACACTTACCACACAGCCTCACAGTTCTACTGGTTAAGTAGTTACTCAAGAGAAACGAAAATGCATGTCCACTCTCAGATGTGCATACAAATGAATACAGCATTTTTCATATCCTTTTTATAGCAGTAAAATACATATAAAATAAAATTTACCTTTTAAACCATTTTAAAGAATACGCAACCATCACCACTCTCTAGTTCCAAATCATTTTCATCATCTCCAAAGGAAACCCCATACATATTAAGCAGTCACACCCATTCGCCCCTTCCCCAAGCCCTGGCAAGCACCAATCTGCTTTGTTTTGTCTCAATGGATCTGCCTATTCTGGACATTTCATATAAATGGAATCATACAATGCACTTTTTGTGTCTGACTATTTTTACTTAGTCAAATGTTTTTAAGGGTCATCCATGTTGTGGCACATGTCAGTACTTCATTTCTTTAATGGCTAAGTAATATTCCATTGCCTGGATGGACCACATTTATTTATTCATTCATCCACTGATAGGCATTTGAGTTGTTTCCCAAACTGTGAATTAGCGCTGCTATGAATAGTGGTGTACAAGTTTTTGTTGGAACATCTATTTTCAGTTCTTTTGTGTATTTACCCATGAGTAGGACTGCTGGGTCACATGACATGTCTATGTTTAACTTTTGGAAGAATCCCTAAATTATTTTCCAAGTCGCTGCACCATTTTACATTTTCAAAGTAATGTATGAAATTTACGCCTTTTCCATATGCTCACCAACACTTACTATTTTCCATTTTTTTTTAAACGAAAGTCATTCTGGTAAGAAGGAAGCAGTATCTCACTGCGGTTTGGTCTTGCACTTCCCTAGTGACTAATGATGGTGAGCGTCTTTCCATGTGTTTATTTGTCATTTGTCTATCTTCTCTGGAGATATCTTCGCTCATGTTTTAACTGGTTGTTCTTCCTTTTGTGTTGCGCTGTAGCTCGCGGCACTTTTATTCATAATAACCTCGACGAGGAAGCAATCCAAACATCCACCAGCAGGTGAATAAATCAATAAACCATGGCACACCCACATGATGAAATAGGATTCAGCAATGAAAGACATTAAGTACAACACACACAGCAAAACCCAAGAATCTCAAAGACGTGCCAAGGGAAAGAAGTAAGACAAGAAATCTACAATACATGCTTCCATTCTGAAACTCTTAAAGACACAAATCTTCTAATAGTCTAATCTTGACAGATCAGTGATTGCCTGAGTGGAGGGTTGACTGCAAAGAGGCAACAGGGAGTTTGGGGAGAGTCAATAGGCTAAACAACCTCTGTTGCAACTGCCCAACTGCTATAGAGCTGGACAGCAGCCAGGGACGGTGGGAGCATGAATGCGTGAGGCGCACCTCACCCGCAGAGTTCATCCTCTGTTGGCCTCCATCACGATCATGGTAGCAGCTGCATCACTGGATACCTTTGTCAATACTCACTGAACAGTGCCTTTTATTGTATGTAATCATACCTCAGTAAAACTGGTTAAAGAAACATTGTTTCGACAGGTGAACATCCCAAGTCTAATGTGCCTCCAGAGTGGGCCCACTGGCCCTGCCTTTCCCCTCCAGTCTGCCCTCCAGGGTGAACTTCCCCCAAAGGCAAGCCCTGCTTGGCCCAAGCTTGGAAGTGAAAGTGAAAGTCACGAAGTTGAGCCTGACTCTTTGCAAAACCATTGTCTGCCCATGGGATTCTTCATGCAAGAATACTGAAGTGGTTTGCCATTCCCTTCTCCAGGGAATCTTCCCCACCCAGGGACTGAATCTGGGTCTCCTGCATTGCAGGCAGATTCTTTACTATCTAAGCTACAAGGATAACTGTATACCTTTGTCAAAACTCACTGAAGAGTAACCTTTTATTCCATGTAAAGTATACCTCAATAAAGCTGGTTAACAAAACACTGTTTCTACAGGCAAGCACCCTAAGTCTAATGGGCATCCAGAGAGAAGCTCTCCTGTCTGCCCTCAGGGTACACCTCTCAACCACAGGCTGTGCTTAGCCCAACCTTGGAAGTGAAAGTGTTGGTCACTCAGTCATGTCCAACTCTGTGACCCTATTGACAGTAGCCCACCAGGCTCCTCTGTCCATGGAATTCTTCAGGCAAGCATAGTGGAGTGGGTTGCAATCCGATTCTCCAGGGGATCTTTCTGAACCAGAGATCGAAACCGGGTCTCCCGCCTTGCGGGCAGATTCTTTACCACGGAGCTTCTGGTTCAGGGGTCCTGGGGGCGGAGGTGAAAACCCACACCTGCAGCCAGGTCTGGAAATACAATGCTGCTGGCATAGGGACCACGCCTGGAGACAGGCTCTCTCCCTCATTCACGTGCGCTCAGTGGATGTGGAATCAAGGCAGTGTTAATCGATAACATGCAGGCCCTGGCTAGTGACCGGGCCCTGTGTATAGGGCTGCCAGGCCAACATCAAGAGGGAAATGCTCACATCCTGGGTGCGAGGACATGGCCCCACTTTCAGCCCCTGGTCCATCAGGCCAGAAGACCAGGCCCCCTTCACCCTTCTGCTGCCACACAGATGTCCTCTCAGCCAGAAGGGCATCTCTCTCTCTGCCAGGGAGCCTGGCAAACTCAGCTCTCCAGAATTCCTGTGCTCACCACCCAAGAGTGCTTCATCACCCCTGGGCACCCACTGCCATGCTCAGAGGTTCTGCTGTCACAAGCTTCCATAACCATTTTCTGCCATCCTGACCCCTTCCCCTGTCTGAGGACCCCAGGGCCAATCAGAGGAGTGGCGCATCTAAGAGGCTAATGACAGTTTGCTTGCAGGGGAACAGTGGCCACTCGTCTGTCCCCTCCATCTCCCCCACTGAGGACATGGGCAAGGCCCCTACCCTACTTCCTTCACTCTTCCCCCTACTCCATCTTTCCCATCAGGACCAAAACCTGAAACACAACCCCTTATACCCATCAGCAACACCCCCATCTTTCAGCCCCTTTCCCAGAAAAATTCTCAAAAAAATTACCAACTCCTGATGTCCTGAGCTCCACTTCCCACCTTCTCTTGGCCCAACACTCCCACCCCTCTTGTCAGGACACTGACAGCCTCCATGTTTCTAAGGTCAATTCTCCAAGGACAATTCTCGTTCCTCACCTGGCTGGCTCCCTCGGCCAGGCAGCCCTTTCTCTCCATGCACTCTCTTCCTGTGGCCCTGGATGCCCCAGACCCCTCTGGCTTCTCCCGCCCTGATGACACTCCTTGGTTCCTTGACCTTGGACCTCTCCTCTCCTCCATCCATTCAACTCCTCTGCCATCTTGTGCTGACTCAGCTTTAAAAACATCACCTTTGTGCTGGCAACAGCCAGACCCATATCGGGCCCAGGCCACTCTCTCCAACTCCAGCCTCGCTGGCCCAACAAGCCCCTCACCACCTCCACGTGGACAGCAGCAGAGGTTGTAGGTACCACCCTCCCAAATCCCCCAAAGCTGCTCTGCCCACAGAGACCCCATCTCAGGGCAATGCCCACTCCATCCCTTGGGTTGCCTGAACCAAGAATCTCACCTTGGACTCCTCTATTGAGCCAACCATCCCGTTGGCTCCATCTTCACAACACACCAGAATCCAGCCAGACCCATCACCTGCATGGGGCTGCTCCTCTGCTCCAGCCACACCCACCCTCTGGACTTGCTAAAGTGCACCAGGACATCCCCCGGTCACTCCTCACCTCCTCCATCAGCCCACCAGCCACCTGGTTTTGAATCTCAAACATCCCCAAACTGTGAGCACCTGGACCCCACACTGGCTTTCTGCATGGCACTAGGGCCCCAATACGTGACATTCAGACTTACTTCCTCTCCTTAGCCTTCCAGCACCTGCTACTTGACCATAAGTGCCAAGTTGGCAGGGTCTTCTGTCTCTTGGTTTCTTGCCGTAATTGGAGCTCAGTAAACATTTGCTGGAGGAAGTGGTGAGACTTCATGAAGTGGAGGTGAAAGGGGCCTTGCTAAGTCACTTCAGTAGCATCCAACTCTGTGTGACCCTATGGACTACAGCCTGCCAGGCTCCTCTGTTCATGGGATTCTCCAGGCAAGAATACTGGAGTGGGCTGCCGTGCCCTCCTCCAGGGGATCTTCCCAACCCAGGGATCGAATCCACATCTCTTAAGTCTCCTGTACTGGCAGGAGGGTTTTTTACCATTAGTGTCACCTGAGTACCTAATTTCTCTCGCTCTAAAAAGATGAATGACGGGAGCTTGCCTACAAATGACACAGACCTCCTAGGTGCCCCGAATGCCCAGACGGCACAGCTCTGTTCAGACAGGATCCCTGAGGCCTCTGGAAAGGACTGAGATTCAGAAAACACATCTGATCTCAATGGAAAAATGAGCCGTGCGCCTACAGTCTGTTCTGAAAGCAGGCAGCTCATGGCCATGGAGTCGAGACCCCAAGGCTCAGAGCACATGAGCCGTCTCACTGCGGGCCCGGCCGTGGCCTCCCCACAAACATGGAAAATACTAGTAAACAACAACAACAAACAAAACTCCCAAATACATGGTGAGAACAAAGTGGGGTCCAGCTGAGGCCCTTATTCAGAGTAGGCCTCCGGGAACGTAGTGTCCTTGCAAACAAAATCAAAAACATGCTTCAGAGCCAAACAACACCCAGATGCTAGATCAAAGCCGATTACATTCTGGTACTTGAGCAACTCAAATTTCTTGTAATAGGACAGGAAAATGGAGGGGGCGGGAAGCCCTGAGGATTCCAGGCAACTTGTACTTTTTCACTCTGTGGACTTAGCATTTTTATGGGTTTTGTTGTTGTTGCTGCTATAGAGGAAAGTTACTTAACATATCCTCTACTAAATGAAAAAACAGCAACTGCTGAAGATGAGTGGAACAGCCCCACAGTGGCAGGTCATCCAACTAGCAGTGGAAATCCACCCATGAAGGCTCTGGACTGTCACTGCTTTTGTTGCTGGGTCAAGTCCCATGGAAGGAAATGTGCTTCTCCACTTAAACCAGGACCGTGGTGGGTCTGAGCTAAGGGTCTTCCCCATCCCATGGCTCAGGGCCAGCATGGTACCTCAGCATACTGCCCAGACTGAGGAATGGCATTGCTGTTAAATTTTCAGGGTCTGGGTCTCGTCCCCCCTATTGCTGAGGCCAGGGTATTGGTGTCTCTTTTTCATGGCCCACAGAGCACAGGCTCAGAGCAACAATGGCTATGGATCCACTGACTGCCTCACTGAAGCCACATCATGTTACTATGTTGTGTAGGAACATGAATTCCTACAAGTCAAATCCATTTTGAATAAATTTAGATTTAGAAATTTAATATTTAAAACAGGCTATTCTAGGGACTTCCATGGTGGTCCAGTGGCTAAGACTCTGAACTCCCAATGCAGGTGGGGCCTGGATACGATCCCCAGTCAGGGAACTAGATTCCACATGCCAAACCTGCATGCCACAACAAAGACTGAAGGTCCCAAGTACCACAACTAAGAGCCCATGAAGCTAAATAAATAAATATTGCAAAAAACCCAGGTTATTCTATCCCCTAAGGGCTTCCCTGGTGGCTCAGACGGTAAAGGACCCACCTACAATGTGGGAGACCTGGGTTCAATCCCTGGGTTGGGAAGATCCCCTGAAGGAGGGCATGGCAACCCACTCCAGTATTCTTGCCTGGAGGATCCTCATGAACAGAGGAGCCTGGTGGGCTACAGGCCTTAGAGTCACAAAGAATCGGAGACGACTGAGCAACTAAGAACATTTCCTAATGGAGATCCCATCTTACAAATACCTTTTCTCATTACAAAAACAATCCCACTGTAAAAGGAACAAACCACATGGAAATACGTGAGGGGGTAAAAGGATAGAGTCCCCTTCCACCCCCTTCTCAACCCTCTGCCAACACCCAAGCTCACACAACTCACATGCCCACATATATCCTTCCCTCACATCCCCGTCACCAGCCGGATAGCCACTCTTGCTCGGAGCTGTATCCCTAGAGTCTGGAGCAGCGCCTGCCCTCCTCATCCACCAAGGGTGCTCTGTCACCGTCTGACACACAGTGGGTGTCATTCCAGATGCTTCTACACTTTATGACCTATACATGTGTAAAGGGGATCACTCTATACAGTCTACACTAAGGAGCAATGTTTTCACTTAACTCATCAGCACTTCTTTTAAAGTAAACGTCAACTACTCCATGAAGTGAAGGATCCTATGGCATTTGAAAGGGGGAAATGGGATTCTTAGATCATTAACTATTTTATGATAAAGACTTTCAAAGACTAAAGATAAAGATAAAGACTGAAGAGACTAACAAACCCTCAGATACCATCACCCAGAGCTAACAACCACTCAACCATGGTCAATGCTGCCCCCTCCATCACCCAATCCATCCCCCACCCATGCTAATCTGAAACAGCTCTCAAACAGGGCTCTCACTTCCTCTGCAGATCACTCCAGCATCTACAGCTAAAGGGTAAAGACTGTGTGAACATAACCACAATACTGTTGTTAAGGAATATAATTATCTTTTAAAAATCACTGTTCACTCAACAAATGTCCAACTGTCTCTTTAAATACCATTATTTTTGAAAGGAGTGATTCTTGACTCAAATGCTGGTTAACTGCACTTCGTTCAAAGCTGCAATCCCGAGTAATACATAGAAGTGACCAGGGGAAGGGGTGCAGTGTCCACTTTTATAGAGAGCATCTGAGACTTTTAGACCAAATAAAGGACCCAGTCCTACTGGAGGATCACAGGGCATGCTGGAAGGCAGCTATGGGGGAACGACTCCCGGGCTGCTGTGATGTCTGGTCCAGGCACAATATCACCAGGTAAATGACCATGCACTCAGGAAGGGACAGGCAACTCAAAGTGAGCCACTCCAAGGAGTTGCGATGAACCAATTTGCTTATCCCAAAGATCACCTTAATTGGTGCACTGAACAATGCCAGCCCAGCTCCAGGCAAGGCCCACTCACATGCTGTCTCCACTTGACTGAATCAGCAGATATTTCCTCCTAATAAATCTCCACTTCTCTCCATCACCTTTTGACAGCAGGCAGGCTGCAGTGGCCACGAGCTGTGCCGAGTCTCCAGTGCAGAGGAGCCTGCCTGACCGGCCCACTCTCGGGTGACGCCCCGAGACATCCCTGAATGGCTAAGGGCCCCAGAGGCACGGGTGGAGCAGGGGAGATTGCATCTGCCGAGCCCCACAAAGGACAGCAGTCTTTCTTCCCGCAGCCACCCTCGACAGTCAATTGATGGCAAATTCATTTGTGTATTTTTACATGGCCAGCTTCACCCCATGGCCACCCTGCAGGCCTGGATGGTTAACTTGGTCACTGTTGTCACTCCCAGAAGAGATTGGGTATGGGGGGCCGGGGGCACTGGGAGGCACTACCTGCCACATCACCCTCTCAGGAGTTCTTCTGAACAAATTGTTAGCATGAGGGGAAGGTTGCTGAAAATTAAGGAACAATTGGGAAGTCAATACACTTATGCAACAGCAGGGGCCTAACCCAGGGACACTGGGGACGCCTGGTGGTAGGAGGGGACACGGGGCCCTGCTGCCAATCCAGGAGCCCCAGGCTCACCACACAAGGGATCAGGAAGTGGCTCCTGGCCGCACCCATCCACCCCCAACCAGAAACAGAACCCAGAGGGAGGGGTGGGAGGCCTGAACCTGTCCGTGCCCAGTGTGGGAGAGGCAGGCTCTCTTTGGAAGCACAGAGGACCAATGAGAAAACCATTGATCTCTGCAACACATTATTGATTTCGCTATGTGCTGGCACCAGCGGATGGTCCTCCCCCCTCACTCAGAGCCAGCCATTAGCGTGCGCTCCCAAGACTGGCCGAGACATCCCTGCCTGGTGAGGGGGGAAGGCGCTTGAGACGAAACCTGCCTTGGCTAACCCACAGGGACTGGATCACAAGTGAATGATGTCATCATGGTCATCTCCCTGCCCCCAGACCCACTGGACGGCTGTGCGGCATGGCCCTGCACCCCACTCCTGAGCTGGGGTGGATGCACCATCTGCCAGGACCCCAAAGAAGGCTGTCAGAGCATGCCCGTTACCAGCAGAGGGGTAACGCTGCATTTTCCAGCAATCATAGGGAGCCAGTACCTCTCGAATGCCAGCTCACGGTCCTATAACACAGCTCAAGAGTAGACCAGGGCTGGGTTGCCTCTCAGGGTCAGCAATTTGGTTTTCTTTCTTTCTTTGGTTTACCTGCTGTTCATAATACAAACTTTTTTTTTTTTTCTCTTTGCAATCTGAAGGTCTAGCCTCTTGGCAGGGAGAGTCTTTGTCCCCAGAAATGCCCCAGTGAATCCCTTCACCATCCCCTCATGCCTACAGGCTTTCC
Source organism: Cervus elaphus (assembly GCF_910594005.1). Lineage (NCBI taxonomy): Eukaryota > Metazoa > Chordata > Mammalia > Artiodactyla > Cervidae > Cervus > Cervus elaphus. The sequence continues at coordinate 22,811,164 of NC_057830.1, forward strand.
CCCTGGCAGGACTGGTTGCCTGGAGTACTCCGAGCAGGTCTGCTTTATTCTTCTTTATTCTTGCAGACGATGTGCACAGACATCAACGGTTCAAGTGACAATCGGGGCATTATCTCTGCCAGAATCCTGGCCCCAGCACTAGCTGAGGCAGCCTGTTTCTGGGACACAGTAAACATTCCCAAAATACAGCGCCCAGGCCGCCAGAAGGCAGGCCCGAGGCCTGGGGCAGGTATGAAGTGACAGGCCACCGATGTCACTCACCCTTGGAAAGGAAACTTCCGCTCGGTGGCGCCTAGTGGATCTGAATAGACTCAGAATGGGGGGGGGGGGGGGGGCCGCCACTTGGCCACAGTCCCCAAGTCCTGGATGTGCTTAACATAAGTGGTGGTTTTCTAATCAAAAGCAGAACAACTTTGCATAGCAAACGCTCCAGAAAGCGGGGACCCTTGCCCTGGACCACAGGCCTCGTTTTTGGTGAACTGCCCACCTCCAGACGCCCACAGACCTCCATCGCCAACACTAAATGAAATAAACGAAGGGGATCACCACGACCCAACTCTCCTTTCCACCGTCTGCACGGGCAAAACCCTAGTGGATTCAGCCTCCTGCAGTTCACCAGGCGGCGGCAACAGGTGCAGCCCTGAGCTAAGGCTGCTGATTCTCCTTGCCTATTCTAGAATCACGCAACCAAAACCCTAAAGGAAGCCGAGGCCTGCAACACTCACCGCCAGGGCCCCCGACCTGCCCCACCTGTCTGAGTGCGCGGCTCGGGGTCTAGCGCCCGGGGGCCGCGGCCTCGCCGACAGAAATAGAAGCCGCGGGGCCGGGCCAGGCCTGAATGGCCGGAGTGGGGCGGGGGCCGGGCGGACAGAAGCCGCCGGTCAGGCAGAACACACCGCCCCCGCCCCGGGCCAGGGTCTGCCGCGCGCCCCGAGCCCCAAGCGTTGCCGAGCCACCTGCGCGCCGGGGCAGGGAGGCAGCCGGGGAGGGGAGGGGTCCTGGGGGCTCCTGGGAGGGGACTCAAAGAGGGGTCTGGGGAGAAGTCAGAGAGCTCCGGGAAGGGGGCTCCGGGGAGGCCCCGGGAGTCCCGGGAGGAGTCAGGGGGCTTCGGGGCGGAGGCTCCGGGCGGGCTCCGGGGGCCGATTGGGGGAGGGTCTCGCCGCCCCCGCGCACCTGCACCGCCCGCGCCCGCCCTCTACCCGCCACCCCTTACCTGGCGCGGCGTGTCCTGGCCGCGCGGCCCCGCGGTGCCGGGCCAGGCGAGCGCGGGCGCAGGAATGGCGGCGGCGGAGGCGGAGGCGACCGGCTCGGAGGCCCGGCGCGGAGGGGCGGCGCGGCCAGGCGACTCGGGGATGCTGCGGCGAGGGAGGGCGCGGAGGCCGGCGCGGGAGGGAGGGCGCGGGGCTGCGCGCAGGCCCCTCCTCCGCTCCCCTCCTCCCTTTCCCGCCTCCTCTCGCTTCCCTTCCCCCTCTCTCCTGCCTCCTCCTCCCCGCCGCCCGGCTCCCCGCCCTACTTCTCATCCCCCACCCGCTCCGTCCCTCCCCTTTTCCCTCCCCTTTCTTCACCTTCCTGCACTCCTCCACTCCCTCCATCTCCACCCGCCCCTGCCACCTTCCATCTCCACTCTTTCCCTCTGACTTCTTCCCTCCCCACCTTCCACCTTTCCCCCTACCCCCCAAGCCCCCAAAGGCTAACCTCTGCCCTGGCCAGGCCTTTGCTGGGTCCAACATACGTTCCGATGATGTGCCCAGTTACCCCCTCCTCACCACCTGCTATTGAAGCATTGCCCCTTCTGGGAGCCTGACCTGACCTCACCCTCTGGAGCCTCCACCCTCCTCCAAATCTCCAAGGTTTTGCGAACTCCCATGCTCTGATGCTGTTCTGCTGGGGACCCGACCTGCCCAATGGGTGGACAAAGCACGTGGGCTCTGAGGACGCTTGCGCCTTTGTTTCTAAGCAGATCTAATTTGGATAAGAACATTTCAAACCAAGCCTTCTGCCACTTCCCCAGGGTGAGGTGGGTAGGTACCAATCCAGGTGTTGCTGCACCCCTTCTGTTTGCCCCCATGCCAACTGTTTGCTCAGTGTTCACCATTTGATCACCCCTGGTGACACACGTTCACACTAACCCACGGGTTTGAGAACCTAGGTGCCCTCCGAAGACTGCTCCAAATCCTCTGCCCTGGAGGAAGAAGTGACAGGCCTGAGAAGGTGGTTGATCTGGCCAGTAGGCTTGCTGAGGGACGCTGTCCAGAGAAAGGGATGCAGTTCCCAGTGAACCAGCCAGGATTTCCCTATGGTAGTGTAGGCGTCAGGTCTTCCCTGGTGGCTCAGAGGGTCTGCCTGCAATGTGGGGGATTCAGGTTTGATCCCTCGGTGGGAAAGATTCCTGGAGAAGGGAATGGCTACCCACTCCAGTATTCTTGCCTGGATCATCCCATGGACAGAGGAGTCCGGCGGGCTACACTTTATAGGGTCTCAGAGAGTCAAACATGATTGAGCCACTAACTAGCTAGTTAAGAGTCAAGGCGCTCCACCCCCAGTCTTGGCTGTAGATCCCAGGCTGCAGGAACCCTCCCAGCTTACCTGAGCTCACTTTCCTGATGCCCAGGAGCTGCTGGTAACCAGAGTGAGAGTTTTAAAATGAAGCCATTCCTAAATGATCAATAATGGGACTGAGAGCCTTACTCTCTTCAGGGGCCTCCTCTCTTTACATGCTGGGGCTGCCATAGGCAGACCTTAGCGCCAGTGCCCCAACACTGGGCCAGCAAAACTCAGATGGCGAAGCTAGTGCCAAGGGTGAAGGTCGGGGTGGGCAGGACTTTACTCCCTCTCCCTCTGTAGTTGGGAAACGTGACCTGGAATCTGATAGGCTCCAGTTCGAGCCTTGGCTCTGATGCTTCCAGGTGACCTTGTGAGCCCTGTCCCACCCTCTCTAAGGGTTGCAGAGCATGGAGGAGAGAATCTCAGGTAAGGCCACCAGCACCACGTGCCCCACATTCATAGCTGGAGACTTTTATGAGAAAGACACAGGGGAGATGTACCTTCCAAGCTCTCCTCCTGTGGGAGAAGTCTGTTAATCTGTGTTCCCCCATCCTGTTTGGACTAAAACCTGATGGGAAGAGATGTTTTAACAGCATCCCAGGCCCCAAGAAGGAACCCATTCTTAAGATGGATAAAAGCAAGTATTGCAAATTACAGGAGCAGGGGGCTGTCTTGTGTTCTTTACTAGTCCGACACGTCTAGAATACAGTGCCCTTGCTTGGAATCTAAGGACAGCCACCTGCAGGCCGTGGGAGGGTAGTTGACACATGGGGAACCTTCAGTCTGGAAGATCAGTGTGCAGAGCACAAGACGGCAGAATCCAAATATTTGCAAAACTGTCTGGGAAGAAGGATTACCCTGTGGGGTTATGAAGGGCAGAACGAGGACAGATGGGTGGAAATTAGACTAGAGAGTCGTTTTCCTCCCACTTGTGAATGCTGTCTGGCAGACCTGCCTGCCAGAGGAGCCGGCCACCCCTGGAGGACCATGTCCTACACGGCCAGTGTCTAGACAGGTTCTGGGGCCACTGCAGGAAATTGCTGGAGGGGGCCTGCAGTAGGGATGACCCCTGGAACCTTTTCTAGCCATTAGATCATTCCATGTTGTCTTTAATAAGGTCGCTGCACCCCTGTTCGCTTCGTCTGCAGAGTGGAGGGCAGCTCGGCAAAGAAGAGACTGACCACATGCCTGACCCAGAGTCAATGCTTCCAGCTTCAACACCTTCAACAATCAATCATGAGCTTCTCTTAGTATGTTTCCTCATTGTATAAAGGAGATAAGGGAGAATTCAATGACATGATAGCCTTTTCTCACCACCCAGCACCCAGGAGGGACTCATCCGGGTTCACACAAAGTGACCCAGTTTGACTTTTTATTCTTGTCAATGTTTTATCTTCTATTATGAGACATTTCATCACTATGAACAAAGCTAGTGGAGGTGATGGAATTCCAGCTGAGCTATTTTAAATCCTAGAAGATGATGCTGTGACAGTGTTGCACTCAATTGCCAGCAAATTTGGAAAACTCAGCAGTAGCCACAGGACTGGAAAAGGTCTGTTTTCATTCCAATCCCAAAGAAAGGCAATGCCAAAGAATGCTCAAACTGCCACACAATTGCACTCATCTCACACGCTAGCAAAGTAATGCTCAAAATTCTCCAATCTAGTCTTCAACAGTCATTACGTGAACCAAGAACTTCCAGATGCTCAAGCTAGATTTAGAAAAGGCAGAGGACCCAGAGATCAAACTGGCAGCATCCACTGGATCATAGAAAAAGAAAGAGAATTCCAGAAGAACATCTACTTCTGCTTCATTGACTGTGCTATAGCCTTTGATTGTGTGAATCACAAGAAATTGTGGAAAATTCTTCAAGAGATGGGAATACCAGACCACCTTACCTGCCTCCCGAGAAACCTGTATGCAGCTCAAGAAGCAACAGTTAGAACTGGACATGGAACAGCAGACTAGTTCCAAACTGGGAAAAGAGTATATCAAGGCTATATATTGTCACCTTGTTAATTTAACTTATATGCAGAGTACATCATGTGAAATGCCAGACTGAATGAAGCACAAGCTGGACTCAAGATTGCCCAGAGAAATATCAATAACCTCAGATATGCAGATGACACCACCCTTATGGAAGAAAGCAAAGAGGAACTAAAGAGCCTTTTGATGAAAGTGAAAGAAGAGAGTTAAAATGCTGGTTTAAAACTCAGCATTCAAAAAACTAAAATCATGGCATCTGATCCTATCACTTCATGGCAAATAGATGGGGAAACAATGGAAACAGTGACAGACTTTAGTTTCTTGGGCTCCAAAATCACTGCAGATGGTGACTGCAGCCATGAAATTAAAAGATGCTTGCTCCTTGGAGGTAAAGCTATGACCAACCTAGATAGCATATTAAAAAGCAGAAACATTACTTTACCAACAAACACCCATATAGTCAAATCTATGGTCTTCCCAGTAGTCATGTATGGATGTGAGAATTGGACTATAAAGAAAGCTGAGCACCGAAGAACGGATGCTTTTGAATTGTAGTGTTGGAGAAGACTCTTGAGAGTCCCTTGGACTGCAAGGAGATCAAATCAGTCAATCCTAAAGGAAATCAGTCCTGAATATTCATTGGAAGGACTGATGCTGCGGTTGAAGCTCCAATACTTTGGCCACCTGATGGGGAGAACTGACTCATTTGAAAAGACCCTGATGCTGGGAAAGATTGAAGGTAGGAGGAGAAGGGGATGGCAGAGGATGAGCTGGTTGGATGGCATCACTGACTCAATAGACATGAGTTTGAGTAAGCTCCGGAAGTTGATGATGGACAGAGAAGCCTGGCATGCTGCAGTCCATGGGGTCACGAAGAGTCAGACACGACTGAGCAACTGAACTGACTGACATCCCCAGGGGCTCGGCAGTGAAGAATCTGCCTGCGATGCAGGAGCCACGGGAGACACATGTTTGAGCCCTGGGTTTGGGAGATCCCCTGGAGGAGGGCATGGCAACCCCCTCCAGTATTCTTGCCTGGAGAATCCCATGGACAGAGGAGCCTAGCCAGCTACGGTCCATGGGGTCATAAAGAGCCTGGCAGGACGGAAACAACTTAGCATGCACACTCGCACATGGGACATTTTAAACTTGTACAGAAGAGTAACCAAAGGAACCCTGTGCACAAGGATGATCATCTCGTGTCACCGTGACCCACTCCCTACCCAATCCCCCAATACTAGGTTGATACACATCAAAGGCATCCTCTCCACCAATTTGTTTTCCAGCTTCCCCCACAATACCAAATGTTTGAATACTTAGGTCACATTTTTGTGAAGTCTCTCTGCCTGTCTGGTCAGAACGCTGGTTTATCTCCATGTGGATGAGCACAGTGACTGCCTAGATGATATTTAAATCCCATATGAAAGGAAGCTCAAGGTGTCAGCTTATGTGGCACCAGTACATTGGGCTTTCACCATGGCCCCATGAATGTGAGGAGGGACACCCACGCTGCTCCTCCCTGCTCAGAGGAACTTGCATGTGTTGGCTGAGAGCAGTTTTAAAACCAGTCTGAATACGGAGTATTTGAGCAAGGGAGAAAAAGTTTCCTGGAAGAGCTGGCCCTGTGCATTTTTCCTGAAGCCAGGGGTGTAGCCCCAAAGTCCAAGCCTGAGAGCAAGGGGTTAGTACATGGACTGGCAAAATAAAGGGCAGTGGCCCCTGGAGAAATGAGTCCTGGGGGCTGAGATGATAATGTCTGGGGAGCGTCTGACCCAGGTCTGGGAAAATGTCTTTTGTTTTACACCAGAATTCATTTATTTGTTTGCTTACATTTTTGGTTTTACCACCAAGAAGTAACTTGTCTTAAACTTTAATGTCGTTTTATCCCCTCACATATCTGAACTATTTTTTTAAATTGAAGTGCAGTTGATTTACAATGTTGTGCTAATTTCTGTGATTTGATTATACACACATGCACACACACACACACACACACGCACACATAATATATACATTGTTTTTTATATTCTTTTCCATTATGGTTTATCATAGGATATTGAATATAATGCCCTGTGCTGTACAGTGGGACCTCATTGTTTATCGATTCTATATAAAAAAGCTTACATCTGCTAGCCCCAACCTCCCACTCCATCTCTCCCCCATCCCCCACCCCTTGGCAACTACAAGTCTGTTCTCTGTGTCCGTGAGTCTGTTTCTATTTGTGTCATGTTTTAGATTCCACATATAAGTGATAACATATGGTATTTGTTTTTCTGACTCAGGGTGATAATCTTTAGTTGTATCCATGTGGCTGCAAATGGCATCATTGCATTCTTTTTTATGGCCGAGTAGTGTTCTACTGTTTGTATGCACCATGTCTCTTTATCCATTCATCTGTCGATGGACATTAGGATGTTTCCGTGCCTTAGCTATTGTGAATAGCACTGCAGTTAATACTGGAGCATATGTATCCTTTTGGATTATGCTTTTCTCTGGATATGTGCCCAGGAGTGGGATTGCTGGATCATATGGTAATTCTCTTTTTTTTTTTTCCATTTATTTTTATTAGTTGGAGGCTAATACGGTAATTCTATATTTAGTTTTTTGAGGAACCTCTGTTACTGAGTCCAAGCTCACTCTGCTCACTACACAAAAGGCCAGTGAATCTAAGGGATGAAGTGTTGAGGTAAGGAATATGACTTTATTCAGAAAGCCAGCTGACCAAGAAGATGGCAGACTAATGTTTCAAAATAACCATCTGGTTGGGGTCTGGATGTCAGGTTCTTTTATGGATTAGAGGTAGAGGGAGATGAGGAAACAAAGTAAAAAAAAAAAAAAAGCCATTAATCTTGCAAATATCTCCTAGAATGGCAAGCCTCAGGCACAGTGATGTGTTAGTTTTTCCTTCCTGCCATCTACAGGTGGACAGGGTTCTGAACAAAGGCACTTGAGTTTAATAGTCAGGCAGAGGTGTAGGGTTCTCTGAGGCAGGCCATTATGTGTAATTACAAAAACAAAAGCAACGGAAAGCAAGTCAAAGAAACCGTTTCAACATGGAGTCGGAATTGACTTCCCCCTGCGACACCTCCATGCTGTTTTTCACAGTGGCTGTACCAACTTACATTCCCACCTTTGGAATGTGATGGAAGAGTCCTTCTGGGATGCATGAGAACAGGCCTCCACTGTTATTTGCTGTGACCGCTGATGGCATGACTGTCACCCCACACCTCATGGTTCCTCCCCCCACCCTAGAGAAGGCCCACTTCCTGGCAGCCTCCTTAAGATGAAAGGTCCTTATAGTGCCTCCACCAGGACCCTTGTTACCAGAACACCCTTTCCAGCTGTGAAGGGAATGGTTGGGTGCCCCCAGTACCCTCCTGTCCCACTGCTGTCCTGGGACCCACCCCCCACAGGAAATGGAGGGCTCCTCTCTTGAAAGCTGCTTTCCAGTAGCAGCATATAAATGAAGGCCTTGAGCTGTCCTCATTGTTCTGTGTGCCCTGAGTACTACTTTAGCTGTCAAAGCACTGAGTACTAACTTACTCTGGTTAAGGGGTGTAATCTAGCTCTCATGCACACCCTTCCCCAGCACTTTCCCTGTTGTTAAATGAAAAGGGTGGTTTATTATCAAGGCTTCTTTTGTCTTATTTTCTTCCTGAGAACAGAGCTGGTGAAAGCCACTGAGCACTACCCCAGTTGGAACCAGGGAGAGTGGAAATTGGGGACACCGAACAGGATGCTGGCCTGCTGCCCTGGCTGACCATTAAGTTTAACCAGAGCTGGTGTCCTCAGTTGACCTGCAACAGCAATGCCTTCCTGACCCCTAAAGGCCACTTCCACCACCAGCTGCTTGAGCTGGCGCTTTAAAGACCTGTCAGAGTTGTCAGCTGGAGCATCATTTCTTCAACCCTATCCCCCACCCGCACCTCCGGGCAGAGCAGGCTGTCTCCTCTCACTGTGATGCCACCTTGCAAGGCTCTCAATCACTGCTGCACCAGGGTTTGCTACTGTTGTTTCTTGGTGTGTTTCTTTTTAGTTTGATCTTCATTTTGAGCTTCCAGAGCTTAGTGAACTCTTGACCTCTTTTCAGAATATGCTTTTAAATGCATAAAGTAAAAAATACAGGATTAGAATGGAAACCTATTGTACTTAAATCTGGTTATCAAAATATCTCAAAATGTGACCCATTTGCTTTGTTATTTACACATTAAGTAACATGCTCTAGCAGCAAGCCTGATAACTAGTAATTTTGAAGCCATGACAAAGTTGCCCAGTAATTTGAAATGTGATGTGAAAACGTCCATGACAGCTAACATGACTGCATTCTGTTGCCTGCATTGATATTTTGAATAAAATTACTTTCAGCTAGAAGTTAGTAGGGTGGGGTGGGGGGAATGTAATTCTTTCTTTCCAATGGATTCCATCTGTATGGGCTCTCTATCCAGATAAAGAATTGCCATTTTAAAGGGAAAGGACTTTGGATCCCCTGCATCTAGCACAATGCTTGTATAAAATCACCCTCAAACTTGTTCAGTGCATTCATAAAAGAGACAGGACTCTTGGTTGCAAGTGACAGAAGTCTGCCTCAGACTCTTGGCTCATTTACATTTAAAGGTGCTGAAGGTACAGCTAGATCCAGGGGCTGAGATACAATTGATGGCCTTCCTCTTCTTGCTGACTCCTTTCCTTCTTCTCTTTGACTCTGGTTCTGCTTGCGTGTTAGCTTCACTATCCTGCCACAAGGCTAATGGCAGCCTCAATTCAAAACAATGATAAAGACTCTCACCAGACTACGAGTCCCATGGACAGACTTTGGTTGGCTCGGTTGGGTCTCATGCCCAGGGCTGGAGAACCACCAGCAGTCAGATCTGAGCTACCTGCCTACATCCTCGATGGACTTTGGTTAATAATCTCACTGAACCTCAGGGCTGGGCCAGAAACAGCACCCTAGTGAACAGATGTGCTGAGCAGACAAAAGCAACACCATCAGACTGTAGAGGAGTCAGAGGGTAACTGAGTCATCATCACAGTGTGTTCTTTGGGGAGCGGTGCTTCCTGCTGCAATAAAGAGACATAAAACACAGTGGTTTCACCAAAATAGGAGTTATTTACATCTTATGTAACATTGCCAGAAGTAGATGAGCAGACTGGGACTGTATGCAGCTAGGCCATCTCATCCAGCTGGAGGAAGGAAGGGCATCCTCATGCAATATGGCCCAGGAGGTAGCATGCATCACCTCTCTCCACACCACTGACCAGAACTCAGACCCGGGACCACACATAGCTTCAAGGAAGGTTTGGACCTGTAGTTGCTAACTGAGTGACTATATGCCCAGCTGAAAATCTATTACATTAAGGAAGGGGAAATAGGTATGGGTGGGCAATTAGAAACTGCCATAAACACAGTCTAGTGTAGTTAGTGCTGTAATAAATGTAAGTGGAACACTACTCAACCACTAGAAGGTCTTGAGTCAAGAATGTCAAGTGTTGGTGGGGATGTGGAGCAACTGGAACTCTTGTACATTGCTGGTAGGAATGTAAAATGAAATAGCGGCTTTGGAAAAATATTTAGCTAAATAAACACACATATGCTGTGTAACCTAGCAATTCCTCTGCTGGGTATAATCCCAACAAAACTAAATGGATTTGTTCACTGAAAAGCATGTGCAACAATGCTCATGGCATTGCTCATGTCTTGTTGTTATGATCTCAGATTAGAAGCAATCTAAGTGGGCATCAACAGTAGAAAGACCAAGGAATCCTGGTATATTCCCACAATGGAATAACAGTGATGAAAAGGGAAGAACTCCACACATGAAAGGAAGAGTCTCTTAGATATGTGTGCCAAGTTGCTTCAGTTGTGCCCAACTCTTTGCAACCCTATGGACTATAGCCTGCCAGGCTCCTCTGTCCATGGGGGTTTTCCAGGCAAGAATATGCAAGTGGGTTGCCATGCTGCCCTCCAGGGGATCCTCCTGCCCCAGGGATCGAACCCACATCTCTTATGCCTCCTGAACTGGTAGGTGGGCTCTTTACCACTAGCAACAACTGGGAAGCCCCTCTTCGGTATAGTTCTGAGTAAAAGACATCAGATCCAAAAGAGCCCACACTGTATGTTCTGTCTGTAAATCACAGCGGGTGGAAGCATGCACTATCTGGACCTGGGTTGTGCCTAATGTATACATATGACAAAATTCATTGAGTTCTGCCTTAAGGATTTCTATATATTTGTTTGTGAGTTATACCTCAATCAGAAATACCAGCAGGGACTTCCCTGGTAGTCCAGTGGTTAAAAATCCTCCTTCCAATGCAGGGGACATGGGTTCTATCCCTGGCAGGGGAACTGGGATCCCATGTGCCACAGGCTAAATAAGCCTGCTAGTCACAACTAGAGAAGCCACCCACTGCAATAAAGAGCCCCCACACCAAAACAAAGAGCCAGTGCAGGCAAAATAAATTTTATTAATGTAAATACAAAATGCAAAAAAAAAAAAAATGGAAAATCATCATGTAGTTTAAAATGGTGGTAGGAATGTAAAAATGAAATAGCTGCTTTGGAAAAATATTGGCCTTGACTCTCGCTAGAGGCCAGCCTGGAGCTGGGTGAGCTTCCCACCTCCACTAGAACATTCCTCTTGGGCAGCAGGCAGAGTTGTGTCTCTGGCACTTCAGGGCTTGGGCTTCCCAATATAAACACACAGGCAGGGCATGCTGGCCTCATTTGTCAGACAGGAAACAGGGTCCGGTCCGTTTCATTCATTCTTCACCCACCTCTTCACTGAGACAGGATTTATACTCTGGCTTTGGGACTTCCTAGAGGCACTTTCTGCACACAGAAGTGTCAGAAGTTTTTGTGCAAAACCAGACACTGGCCAGACCACGTGGTGGGTAAGCCACCTTCCCTAAGAACTGCAGACTGCCCCTCACTCTCTTGCCCACCTTGACTGCCCTGGGGAGAGGGAACTCTGTGGTCTAGATCCCCCTCTGATTAGTCCATGATTTGGAAGATACAAAGAATTAGTCTTCAAAGAGAAAAGTTGAAGACCTCATCGCCATTGTTCCATCCCCATGGTTTTCTCTGTCTACAGCTGTTCACTAAGGGCTTCTGGAGATTGACAGCCTTCCTCTCACAGCATCGCCAAGCTTGACTTATTATCTGTTGGAGTGAGTCTCTGCAGCTGCCTTTCCTTTTCATTCAAGATCATTCATCATATCTGATGAAAGCACTCGCTGAATACTGAGTGCACTGTGTTGTTTATTTCCCAGCAGGAGAGAGGAAATAATTCGCTTGGAATGAAAACACCACATGCCCACAAATGACAATAACCTACCTGTTATGTTCCAGTTTTGATAGATTTTAAGAAAAAGCTGAACTGGAAGATTTTGTTGTAAGAACTCTGGAATTGCTAGCAGAAGTCAAAAGTACTTTCATTTTTATTGCAGAAATAAAAGCTGTTTTCAAATCAGGCCATTGTCTAAGTATCATGAGTCCATCAAACCTGCCACCATCTAGGACTCTACCACCCGGCTGTCCAGTCCCTGAAGGGGAGCACGTGGACAGCTCTCCCCAGTACCAACGTTTCATGCCTGCTTGCAAAATGCTTGACTGGTGTTTTATTTAACAGAACCAAAATCACCTTGAAAGAGAGTATGTTTGAGAAGACTGAGTTTTAACTAAAATCAAGGTGAAATTTTCTATTATTGAGGCAAAATGCAAGCATGCATGAGATTCCAAAGAAGGAGATATTAGCAAAAACTAGTTTCAACAGAAAGCACTACAGTGTAGAACTGCATCTATTTATGCTTTAAAATTATTTTTTATTATTTATTTATTTTTGGCTGTGCTGGATCTTCATTGCTGTATGCAGACTTTTCTCTAGTTGCGGCAAGAGGGGGCTACCCTCTAGTTGAGGTTTGTGGGCTTCTCACTGAGGTGTCTTCTCTTGTTTCCGAGCATGGGCTTTAGGGCTTGAGTTGCAGCTTCAGAGAACAGGCTCAGTAGCTGTGGCCTGTGGTCTTAGCTGCTCTGCAGCATGTGAGATCTTCCCGGATCAGGGATAGAGCCTGAGTCTCCTGAACTGGCAGCCGAATTTTTTAACTGCTGAGCAAACAGGGAAGCCTGTTTCAAAATTATTATGCAAACTTCTCAAAAGGAGTCAAATTAAACAGAAGTAAACAACAATAAAAAAAAGAAATGACAACTTTCCTTCTTTCCCAGTTTTCTAGCACAACCAATTTTAGCACTTTTAGTGCTTCTTCCCAGACCTTGGTTCCCCTTAAACAAGCATGTAAACACGCACATATTCTTTTAAATGGTTTGGTATGAATTTGCGTCTTTTGGTCTCTGTTATTTATCTGTAAGTGGGGCTGTACAATTAATTTTCATTCTGCAGTTCACTCATGGGCACATTTCACTGTGCATACATACAGCCCTACTTCATTCTTTTAGACCACTATCAAAGCAACACATGTACAAGGGAAAAACAGTTTACTCCAACAACACAGAAGGACATTTTAAATAAAATTCTCACCCTACCTCCTATTCCAAACCCCAGAGAAACCATTTTTGAATTTTCATAAGCGTTAGTCACTTAGTCGTGTCCGACTCTTTGTGACCCCACGGACTGTAGTGTCGGTCCGTGGAATTCTCCAGGCAACAATATTGGAGTGGGTTGCCATTTCCTTCTCCTCCTTCAACTGACAGAAGGCGCTGTGTCTCTGTTTCCTGATTTATCAGCGTGAGATGGTAGCTAATTACTTCTTGGGGTGAGAGATTGTCCCCACATCTCTTATTGCCCCCTAGATTTAAAAAATATGTGTGCTGTTTTGAGGTTTTCTATTGGTTGTCTGTTTATTGTCGAACACAGGCTTTGAGTGTTTCTTTATTTCTTGAGGGTTTTTTTTCTCACTCATTTTAGGCTGCTCCACGTGAGTGAGATGAGAACCAAGTACCCATTCCTCTCCTCCCCCTGACCCACCATCTTTTTTCCCCACCCGCTTGCCACGGGATTGTGTTATACATTTTGAATTTTCTGTATTGGAATCCATATAGACTGATGGAAAAAACAGAATAACTAGAAGGGCCAAGTATGTGATCACAAGTCTGTAGCTGTCATTCCCCGAAGAATGAGTGATGGACAGAACCTTCCCAGGGAAGGAAATGTCATCCTGGGCCGCCGACTTGATCTTGAAGAGAAATGTCCCCAAGGCCAGGACGAGCAGACCTTGTTTTCTCCTTTGATTCATTCCTCCAAGTCCTGGCACCACTCAGCTTGCTGTTTTCCCCCAGAATTTCTAATGCTTTTTCCTTCCGAGCACATGCCTCCAGCATAGCAGAGATATTCTGTTCCATGAGTTAGATGCTGCTCATTTCTTGTGACCCTGTTTCTTCCTGAAGATGTGCTTCTCAGAGCTGTCTGCTGTCTGTCTCATTCCTGGTGTGAGGCAGGCCAGGGTCCCCCTGTCCCCAGCCCAGACTGCCTCTCCCCTGGCCTAGGTCCCCTATCCAGTAGGCCCACACCTCGCTTTCATAGCTGGCTCCCTCCTTTTGATGGTGTCCCCCCTTCCTCCCAGTGGCCTTGGCGAGATGCCTGGTCAGAGCAAAATTCTAGGTTGGACATTGCTCCCTTCTCAAGCAGCTCCTGATGCTGTGTGTGGCTGAGGCCGTCCTGATCCTTGGAACTCTGTCGTGGCCTGTTTCTCTCTGGAATGGGTTGGAATCTGCTCTTTGCCCCTGTTTCTCTGAAGTTTCATGACATACCTAGACGTGGGTGTTTTTCATGTTTCACTCTAGGAAAGCTATGAATTAAATCTTCACTAATTTCTTTTCCTCTAACTTTCCTTTCTCTATAACTCCTGTTATTCAGATAATGGGTCTTGGTGAACTGACTTTAAATTTCCCAGCTTTTCCCTTGTACTATACATCGTTTTGCCTTCTGCTTTACTTTTAGATTCCCTCCACTTTTTCTTTGAACACATCTATTACCCTTTTCATTTTGGCTATCTGAATTTTAAATTTCCAAGAGCTCTTACTCATGAAAATATCTTGTCTTTTTCATCTTTTCTCTGAGGGTCTTAATTTTAGCTTTGGGGGGAATTTTTGAATGCTATGTGATTTCCTCTATTTCCTCTTTTCCTAGGTGGGTTGATTTGTTTGTGTGTTCCTTTCAGCTCTAACGATTCCTTTGTGGTGACCCTGGGCTGCACACTCAGCCCAGGGATTCTTGACTGCCCTTTGAGAAATTCACTGTGGCGAGCTTGGGTGGTCACCTCACACTTCTCTGGGATCCTGGCTTTCTGTGTCAATACACCTTTTCTCTTTGGCTATTCATTTCGTTGGGGAAGAACCCTCAGATTTCCTACCTGGACCAGGTGGGGATAAGCCTGCTGCCCATTCTCAGGCTGGACATGGAAGGGCCAGAGGGTTTTCTTTCCCCTTACAATAGTTTTCTACTTCTGTGCCCCTGCCTTCCCTTGTCCTTAGCATCACTGAGGACAGATGGTAACAGAATGGGAAGTGGACATGGGAGTCTCACTGCTTCTTAGATTTTTGCCCAGCTCTCCTGTTATTGGTTACCTCCACATCAGAGGTCTCTGACTCCCGAGACTTTCCTGGGTTCTGTGGCAAAATTGTCTTGATCTTCTCCCTTCTGGCCTGCTAAGTTGGTACCACCCATTCATCCATCTTCTAGGTTCCAAAATGCTATTGACACCTTTCAGCTTCTGTTACCCCTTCTCCCAGGCTCCTGGTTGCTAGATGATGAACTGGATGAATGCGTGCATGTGTGCTAAGTCGTTTCAGTCCTGTCTGACTCTTTGCAACCCTATGGACCATAGCTCTCCAGGCTTCTCTGTCCATGGGATTCTCCAGGCAAGCATACTGGAGTGGGTTGCCATGCCCTTCTCCAGGGGATCTGTCTTCTGCGGCTCCTGCGTTGCAGGCAGATTCCTTACCCACTGAACCACCTGGGAAGCCTGAACACACGAATATCGACTGCAAATTCCACTACTAGCAAATGACCACTCTTTTGTCCACGCATCTATTCATCTGCGTATCCAGCCATTAATCCGTCTCATTTTGAAACATGCGTTTCTAATTGCAGATACCCCTACCCGTCGCCTAAATACTTAATTATTTCAATAGCAGTTTGTTCCTTTTTCTCATTTCAATACTGTCTCCAACATGTGGGGAAGCTACTTAGAATTTCTATGACATTCTCTTCTGTTCTCAA
Organism: Cervus elaphus; assembly: GCF_910594005.1. NCBI lineage: Eukaryota > Metazoa > Chordata > Mammalia > Artiodactyla > Cervidae > Cervus > Cervus elaphus. The sequence continues at coordinate 22,826,925 of NC_057830.1, forward strand.
GCTGTCAGGGTCTCTTCATGGTCAGTCAGTTCCTCTCTCTCATTACTGTGGGTTTTCCCAGGTGCCCAGTAATTCTTGGTTGTCTGTTTACCTATTAAGAATGAGAAAAAAAAAAAAAAAAAAAAAAAAAAAGAAAAAAAAAAAAAAAAAAAAAAAAAAGAATGAGGACTGGGCTGGCTGATTTAGGCGGCTGGCTGGGCCATCCTTTGCCTTTGACTGTGCAGGTCTGTTTTACCCACAGGGAAAGGTTCCTGGAGCTAAGTGTGTGTGGGAGCATCGCATGGGTCAAGGGCTGTGGTTGTGGTATGAGTCTGGGGCATGGCTCTTAGGCCGGATTCAACCGGACTGTGGGATGGGATGACGTGATGGATGGCTATGGAGACCTCTTAGCTAAGCTTTTCCACTCTCTGAGGGGTTAGTGTGGGTCACACTGTTTGGAGACAGGAAGTGAAGCACGGAGATATGGTAAGTTTGAAGGGAAGGGAGGCAGGGCCCACCAGATGCTGGTTTGGCTCCCGGGGTAGGGTGGAGTGGGGTGTGGTCAGGTCTGCAGCTGATCCAACATCAGCCAGATCCTCCCTCAGCTTCCCCAGCCCTGGGCTGCGTGCATGGTTTGCTGTGGGATGACCCACATTGCCGAGGCTGACAGCTTGGAGACAGAAAGGTCAGGATGTGAATCAATACTGGGATCTGGGGTCCAACTCATCTGCACTCTTCTGCTTCACCTGCATCTGTCCTCTCCGATGCCTGTCCCTCCCTGAGCTTCAGAGATTGTAGCCTTCCTCAGACTCTCAGTTTGCACAGCACAAGATAAAATTATGGTACGCATCACCCCTGTGGTCCTGCATTCCTGATGGGACCCCACACCACACCTGCCTCCGTGTGCCCACCTGAGCAATTTGATCACTTGGAAAATTTAAGGATCCTTCTATTTCTTTTTGGTTTCCATCTGTTCTTTAGCTATAATATGGATGGTCTCATGCCTGTTGTCTTTATAATTAAATAAATTAAATGTACCTAATACTACTTAATGACTCAAGGCGTTTGCCTGCCAGGTGAAACTGGGGCTTTGTTTATTTAGTTGCAACCCTCCATTATCCTTTCAGAATATGAGTCTTTGTTTATTTGTTGCAACCCTCCATCATACTTTCAGAATATAAGCCTCAGGCTCCGAGCTCCTGAATCCAGAGAAGCATCACCTCACGCTGTGTCTCATTCACAGGATCACATGCTGCACTGGGGGCATCTTTCTCCTTTCTTCCTCCTCTGGGCCCTGTCCAGATTCTGAAGCCATGAACACCCAAACAAAGGGTTTTCCTGAGAGTCTGCAAGAATTCAGGAGGCTCTGTGCATTCACTCATTTACGTTACCAGGACAATCACTTAAATGTACAAACGTAGGGAATTTCCCGGCAATCCAGCAGTTAGGAATCTGCACTCCCACTGCCAAGGACCCGGGTTTGATCCCTGTTCAGGGAACTAAGATCCCACAAGCAGCATGGTGTAGCCAAAAAAGAAAAAAATACCACAAACCTAATGACAACCAATGGTACTGTTTCAACTGAGCACATGTGTGGACCATGCATTGGGGTAAACTCCATATTCAAGCATCTAAATTTTACCATGACATATTTCAAGCATACTAAAAGCAATGAAAAAGAACACAGCAAATACCTGAAAGAGAAAAAGGCTGCCAATACAGTGAAGCCCCCTCTGGTACCCCCTTCAGCTATGTACCCCCAAGGCACACCATGCATTCTCTGGTGAGTTTTAAACTTTATCGTGCTCATGCTCAATTCTGTCTGACTCTTGGCGACCCTTTGGACTGTAGCCCGCCAGGCTCCTCTGTCTCTGGGATTTTTCAGGCAAGAACACTGGAGTGGGTTGCCATTTCCTTCTCCAGGGAGGATCTTCCTGACCCAGGGATCGAACCCACATCTCCTGTGTCTTCTGCGTTGCAGACGGATTCTTTACTGCTGAGCCATCAGGGAAACCCTTTAAACTTTATAGAGACAGTTAATATATTTAGTTCAGGAGTTCTTTGAGACCCTTAGAATATACCAGGTGTGAAAGGTTGCACATTAGCTCACAATCTCCTAGAAAGACAGTGAAGCTTTGAAATAGCTCTTTCTCATTTTTCCGGGCCTGTTCAGAGGTTTCACCCCCATTCTATGCTTGTCTATTCTGAACTCACTGTTTAAATCTGGCCTTCTCTGGCTGTATGTGGCTTCTCTAATTATTGTTCATCAAATTCTATTTCCCCGCACCATGTCAAAATCAGATGGTGATTTTTTCCATCTGCTGCCACAATCTGTTCAAACTGTCACATTCCAAGAGCTCTCTGTAAGTTGTATAGCCACGAAAGGGAAATGAATTTGCTTCTGCCAGGCTTACTATGGACAGGGTTTTGGTATACAATACTGTATTGCGATTCTTGGTATATAATATCGAGTTCAGAAAAATTGCTTTTTTCTCCCATGCCTGTAGTGAGTAACATGAAAGTCATGGTTGAGACCCAAGCAGGATTAAATTCTGACATCCTCAAAAGATTCTTTCCCTCTAATACAATAATATTTAATAAAGAACCTTCCCATCCACAGTCCATTCCTCTTCAACCACAAACATCCTTAGTCCAGACAGAACACTGAAGCCCTTAACGCTACCTCTAACATAAATGCTACACACCTGGACTTGGAAAAATTCTTGTTGTTGAAAACATGTCAAGAAAAAGCATCATTCTGATGTTGAGCTGCTCCTATTATGCAGAAAGCTATTTTCCTTTCTCATTAAGTAAAGTGATTGCAAAGCCATCCTGTGGATGTGCTAATGGCCTTAGGGTCAGAGGGCCAGAGTAAGCCTAGGAGAGTGGAGCTAGCCCCATGGCAAAGCCTACCTGCAATTTTTATTATGGATGTGGCAGCATCTCTACTCACTGCAGAGACGCAGAACAAAGCAAGAGGTTGCTCTGGAACAAATCCAGTATGGAGAGGAGGAAGCAATCAGTCTGAGTGTATTTTCCAGAAGAGATGCAGGGCTCAGGTATCTGCCCTCCCCGCCACCCACCGCCCTGGGACTCCCATTCTGCTTTGGAGAGTGGTTCATGTTGGTCCTCACCCCGAAACAGACCTGGAAGCCAAGAGGATCCCCATAATGAGACCACATGCATTGCCATTCTCCTTTATAAGTGTCAGCTTGTAATGATGAATTCTGCATTCAGAGCAGAAAATAGCTCATCCCATAGTCTGTAAAAAGCACGCATTTGGGGTTAACTCAGTCAGATGTTTTACATATTTATTTGCATTGTGCATTTACCCACTCTTCTTTCATTTAATCGAGTGAAGCTGCAGCTAGCCTGAGCCAGAATCAGGTCCCCTCTTTTCTTCCTGCCCCACCTCATTTTTCCATCCAAACGCGTGTGCTGTTGTGAAATGAGGGAATGAATGAATGGTGATCCCGCAAGGGACCCGAGGGCCCTGCTGCCTTTCACATGGTTTGCTGCTCCTGCTGCTTGTGACTTGCTCTTTCTGGTTCCTGAAGTAAGATTCCCTTCTCTGGAACATTCTTCCTTGTCTTCCTTCCCTCAGTGCTGAGGAGGACTGGGCCGCCAGGGATCATTCTGCCCAGACAGTCTGCACCCAGGAGCCCAGGGAATAGCTCTCTGTCTCACTGAGGGTTCCAGCCCCTCAGTAGCGGACTTAGAGAGGTGGGAGGACGTCCCGCCTGGGATGGTACCTTCAACCCACCATGGAGCTCGTGTCCTCAGGGCTAAGGGCTTTCCTGCTGGAATCTTACCATCTCTCTCTTGGGCAGCAGGTTTCAGCCAGGTGTGAGAAGACCCTGGGCTGTTGGGTACCTCGAAGCCCAGGAGAAGGGAGAGGGCCGGCCAGAGATGTGGGACCCATCTGCTTACGGCTGTTTCGTGTTTGGGTATCATTCATCTCCTGTGTTGAATGAGGGGAAGAGGGTGGGCTCTGCAGGGAACTTCATCTCCACCTTGAATTCTCCCCAGCCCTTGGACTGCCCAGGCTGTGTTTTCACTTATCCTGGTTGATTTTATCCTGGTTGAATTCCTTGGGGCGTGAGGGGTGGGGAGGGATTGCTGCTCGTAGGAGAAGTGAGTGCTTTCTTCCATAAGAATCTACCAGATGCTTTCCAGGGTGGCCAGACCACTTTCACATCAATACACGGTTTCTGTTGCCCTGCCCTGCCCAGCGCTTATGCTGTCAGCAGCTCTAATTTCATTCATTCTTTGGCGGGGAGGGGGGGCGAGCGGTGAAGCCTAATAGAACACTCCCAGCATTTCCCAAACATACTTGCCCATAGGAGATTTTGTAACTCCAATGGAGAAACCATACCATTGCAGGAATGGGGATCCCTTCCAGGGCCCCAAAGGGGGCTTTTGTCTAACACTTGGAAGTGAATTGCCCAAGGAGACATACACACTGACAAAGCAAGAGACTATTGGGAAAGTGTGCCCAGTCGGAAAGCAGTAGGGTAAGGGAACCCGGGAGGACAGTGTACCATTTAGCTCACAATCTGGGGTTTTATGGTGATAGGATTGGTTTCCGGGTTGTCTTTGGCCAATCATTCTGACTCAGGATCCTTCCTGGTGGTGCATGTGTTGCTCAGTCAAGACGGAGGCCAGTGAGGACTCTGGGAGGTGGTAGGACACGTGGTGTCTCCTTTTGACCTTTCCTGAACTCTTGTGGTTGGTGGTGGGTTATTAGTTCTGTCTTCGTTACTAGGATCTCCTATAGTAAAATAATTCACACTAATAATTACTATGGTGCCTGGCCAGGGTGGGCAATTTCAGTCAGTCAGGCAATTTCCTACCCCAACAATACTAGGGTAGGAAACCCTGCCGAAGGGTGGCTCTGAATCTGAGATGCTCTGGTACCAGGTTTAATCAGGACTTGCCAGAAGTCTTGGGTGCAAGTGGCTCCCCTGTTTGAGGCACCTCCCAGAGAGGCTGTCCCTTCTCTTAGGCAGGAACACCTGCATACAGGGACTGTCACCTCCAGGATTACTCTCTGCTGGCCTCGGGGTGTGGGCTGCAGGCTGGTCACTGTGGTCACAACCCACTCTCCCCTTGTTGGGGAGTCATTCCCAAGGAAAGGGCCTGGCTACATAGCAAACCACCTCCCAAAGCTTCCCCACCTGAGTTGGACCTAAGGCACATCCGACCCAGAGAGTGTTCTCCCTGAACCCCATCCTGTCCACCCGTGGCTTCGGCCATCAAACACTTCTCCATCAGCATGTCCAACAGATCATCCCAAAGTGGAGGGTCACCTTGAATGGAAGAATGACTTGTTTTGAGGCCTGGTCTAGTCTCATGGAGGGACAGACATTCCACCTTAAACCCCCCTGGAAGCCTTAGCTGTGTCACTGGAAGATGAAGGCATCTTTAAGAAGCAAAATTAGGACTAACTGGCAGCTGAGATCTCTGCACGGCTGCTGGTGGCTTTTGGATGTCACTGTGCATGACTGTGCAAACCCAAACTTCTCTTTGTCAGCCTAGTCTCAAAGACACCATCATGGACAATTCTGAAACCCTGGAGATTAGAGGGACAGGTGCACTTTCTCTGTGGGGTTCAAGCCTTTGGGAGTCGGCATCAAAGACCTACTGTGGATGCATCTTCTTGCCCTTGACGGCCCCAAAGTGCTGCCTGTTTCTGGCCAGATGGTCATGGATCTTTGATATCTATGGTGACAAAATGTGGGCCTTTGGAAAGAGACTATAAGTCTTCGATGGAAGATGTGTGGGTGCATGCTCAGTCACTCAGTTGTGTCAGACTCTTTGCAACCCCATGGACTGTAGCCCGCCAGGCTCCTCTGTCCATGGGATTCTCCAGGCGAGAATACTGGAGTGGGTTACCATGCCCTTCTCCAGGGGATCTTCCTGACCCAGGGGTCGAACCTGTATCTCTTATGTCTCCTGCATTGGCAGGTGGGTTCTTTACCGCTAGCGCTACATGGGAAGCCCCAGATGCAGGATACCACAGGGGAAAACAGTGACCACAAGGAATAACACTTTGGCACCTCTGTCCCCGGGATGAGCATGGTCGTGCACCCAACTGGCTGTACACAATGATGAGTGTGAGGTGTGGCCTGCATGACCTGGGCCTGGAGTGGCAATGTCACGGAGAAATCGCCTCGTTTTTATGTTTTGGTGAGTCTCAGTGAAGCTTAACCGCAGTTCCATCTCATATAGGGGAAGGGAAGGGATCCCCAAGATCATCAGATATTTAGAAATAATTGAAACACTTGACGGTGAACACTGGCCTTGGGTTTCATTTTGGAAGCAATTGGTCTTTTCAGAGGCTTTGACCTCAGGGGAGAAGGTAAGCATAGTGCTGAGCAGGAAATTGGAAGGGGATGGATTTTATTCCCTTGGCCAGAACTAGGCCATCTCAACCATGCAGTCTGCAGCTGGTCTGGAAGCAAATTATTTTCTATGCCCTGCCTCTAGAAGACCCCGTCCTCCTGGGTGTGAATCTCATTTCCTCATGAGTGGACGGTCACAGTTCTGGTCCTTATGAGCCTGCATGCTTCCCAGGAGAGTTCCCTGGACTGTGTGAGAAGGAGGAAGGTTTCAGACCAGCTGGGAGGGGTTTTTGCCCTGGAAGCAGGGGAGGTGTGATGGAAAGGATGGCCCTGGGCCTTTCCCAGAGCAGGGACACCAACTATGAGGACTAAAACAGGACAGAGAGGAGGGGCCTGGCAAGAGGTAAAAACAGAATCCTAGGTTATTTTCTATGTTAGGATGTAAAACAAACCCTGCCATTCAGGCTTGCATGGAGTGAAGGGCCAGCATAAAAGGGGTGAGGCATATCTGTTCTGAGGGCTTCCCAGGTGGCTCAGTGGTAAAGAATCCAACTGCCAATGCAGGAGACTCAACAGGCGCAGGTTTGATCTCTGGGTCAGGAAGATTCCCTGGAGAAGGAAATGGGGACCCACTCCAGTATTCTTGCTTAGACAATTCCATGGACAGAGGAGAATGGCAAGCTACAGTCCATGGGGTCTCAAGGAGTCGGACACGACTGAGTGCTCATATCTGTCCTGTCTCAACCCCTGTGCTAGGAGTTGCATGATTACCTTCAATGATCCCACGTGTGGACAGGGAAATCCTCGGAGAGGCTACGAGTGGACCAGACTTGAGTTCAAAAGTGTCCTCAGTGGCTCATCACACCACATCACATTTCGTGGGGCCACAGGCTTCTGCGCCTTCTGCGCATGTTAACTGAGCACCTACTGTGCTCCTCACTGGGAGGACAAGGCTGAACGAGAGGACAAGATCCCCATACTACCTCCTCCTCCCCTGAGAAAAAAATAGGGAAGAAAACCCTAAGTGGACAGATGCAAGCAAGGGAATGCTGTAATGCCGTGTTTCAGGATGGAAATAAACCAGGAAGGCGACAGAGAATAATAGATGGGGATCTATCCAGAGATGGCCTTGCTGGGCTGGCAAAACCTACATAGAAACTCGAGGGTGGGAGGTACCCGTCACGCAGGTCAGTTTGAAGACTTAGCACCAAGTTGTTGGCAGGCCTCCCATTGTATTATGGAGGGTGGGTGCGTCTGTCCTCTCCCCTTAGATCCGGGCAGGTTCCTGCTTGCTTTAATGGATAGAGATTGACTGTGTTGGTGCTGTGTGACTTCCCTAGTCATAGGAAGCCAAGCTCTCATTCCACTTTTGTGGAAGCCCTCATTCTTGGGCTCCAAGCTCCCAAATCAGAAGTCAGGGCCCTCTTAGGAGGCCCAAGTCACCCATGAAGGAGCTTGACTCAGCAACCCTGCTGAGCACCCAGCTGGCAGCCAGCATCAACAGCCAGCCAGGGGGGGTGAGTCACCCAGACACCCGTCCCAGTTGAACCTGCAGATGGCTCCAGCCCTCGCTGACATCTTCCTATAACCTCAGGAAACACCCCACCAGGAACTCACCAGCTGAGTCCTCCGGATTCCTGACCCATGAAACTGTGGAGTATAGTATGACTAACTGGTGTGGTTTTAAGCTAACAGGTTGGGTGATTTGTTATGCATGCACAAGTTTGTGCACATGCCCGAGAGTGTGTGCCTGCTTGGAAATGACTTGAGACGGCCCTCAGCTCTCACCTTTGGCTGATCTTGAAGCCTTGTGCCAACAGGAAGTGAAGGCTAACATAGAGTTGTCAACCGTCTAGCTGAGTGTTGAAGGCTGGCCCTCAAGTGTGTAGCCCATTGGTAAAGACTGGGAGGCTTATGGATTCCAGGTAACTCAAGAGATCTCTGTCCTGTCACCAACTAACTAGTTGCAACTAATAGAACAGGGACTTTGGGGCCACATATGACAAAGAAAACATTTTTGACAGAAAGTTCAGAAAAGTCATCAAGCAACAACAGTGAACCCTGGGGAGGAGAGGAGAATGAGATTTCCAGAGTGGCCACATTATATTATTTAAAATGCATTTTCAAGGGCTTCCCTGGTGGCTCAGTGGTAAAGAATCTGCCTGCCAGTGCAGAAGACACGGGTTCAATCCTTGATCTGAGAAGATCCTACATGCTTCAGAGCAACTAAGTCTGTGTGCCACAACTGTTGAGCCTGTGTCCTAGAGCCTGGGAACAGCAACTACTGAAGCCCATGTGCCCTAGAGCCCATGCTCACCAGCAGGAGAAAGCCACCACGATGAGAAACCCATGCACTACAACTAGAAAGTAGCCCCCTGCTTGCTGCAACTAAAGAAAAGCCCGCTCCACAGCAAAGACCCAGAGTAGCCAAAAATAAAGTGATTTTAAAAAGTCATTTTCAACAACAACAAAAAATAGGGAGCACACAAAGAAACGAGAAAAGATGGCATATATGCAAGGCAATAGAAATTATTCATTAGGGAGCCCAGACTCTGACTTAATAGAATTAATAACTTAATGGCTAATTGAAATATACTTAAGGAACTAAAAAGAATTAAAAGGGAAGTAAGAGAAGGATGTCTCATCAAATAGAGAGAGATAAATTATAAATAGAAAGTTCTGAAAATGCTGCGAAGACGTCTAATAGTCTAGCCAAAAGATGTACCATGATTGTGACCACTGGGAATCGACAGATCAAAGAAAGATCTGGGGGGAAAAGCCATCACATTTTTAGAGAACAGGTGGCCGAGAAAGAGCCCGGGGTGGTGCCTCCATTTTCGGTGGGGTGGGCTGGGGGAAGAGAATGTGGATGAGACAGGCGTCGCTAACCTGCATCTGTGTCCTCTGCCATGCTGAGTTGCTGTCCCCACACATGAGCCCTCACTGTTGTCCCTGTTGTCTGACCATGCCCCAAGCATAGCAGGAATCATGGGGAATTAAGGGGGCAGGAGCAGGAGGGTTTGGGGACTTGGTAAGTTTGTTGGTGACGTAGTTTGTTTGTGGCTACACCGTGGAGGATGAGAACCAGGTTGCAAGAGGTGTTTGACTTGGCCCCTGTGTAAATACTTCCTCCTGGGGAGGATGTCCGTACTGTCCAGCCACCTTAAACTGGGGTAAAGCCAATGGCTTAGGGGCGAGGCCTGAATACTTCGGGCCAGTGCACTGGGCATCCTTGCTGAGGTAGCCAAATTCTCAAGTGCCCGGTGGGTGATCTCACTGATGAGATGTAGGCCCTTCCGCAGGGCCTCAGTGCCAGCGCGGAGTCACCAACATCTCGATGTGAAGCCCAAGGGGAGATCACCCAGGCTTTGCTGGCTGGTTGAGCGAGGCTGGGTGCTGAAGAACCAGTAGAGATCCTGGAGGGACTCCTGGCCTCAGCGAGTGACCACTTTGACCAGCTCCAAAGACCAGTAATTCCGCATACTCTCAACTGTTGTATATCTTTTTGCAGCTGGTTGGTCACCTAGGCCATTTTTCCTCCTCTTCCTCCTGCCACCAGCCCTGCCTCCCTCCACCTGACACTTAACTTACCTCCTGAAGAGGGGCTGGGAGGCCAGCAATGCATCCACAAGGTTCTGTTATATGGTGACTGGGTAGAAACTAATTGCATCATCTTTCTTTACATTGTTAGATTTCAAAAAGAATGTATGGGATGTGGGATTCAAATATTGGGCTATTACCTACTCATGTTCTTCCTTCCTCTAATTCCTAAGACAACTGGGATTTGACCTTGTTTGGGAAATGCAAACATACACCCTGTCTGAAATAGGAAGCATTTAAATATCTGGGGACCCCCAAGGAAGACACTGCCCTTTTCCTACTCAGGGACTCTTCCTCACTTCCTTTCCCACCAGAAGAACTTAATTTTGTATTTATGTAGTAGACAGGGAGCCCTTGATCTCAGAGAAGGTAGGTTTCCCACGCCTCCTTGGTCTCAACCAGTCACAACAATCCTTGTTTCCTTTGCCACTGATTGTTCTAGGGGGTGCACGGGACCCTGTTCTGCATGATGAAAGGTAAAAAGAAATCAGCTGGAGTCTCATTAGGCTTTTTCTCTGGTCCCTCCCTTCCAGTTGGGGATCCTGGTGCATCGCCTGGAGCTCTAAGAGCTATTTTGTAAACTAAGTGACCAGCATGAGGATTAAAAGCCACTGTGTTGAGAATGAAATGGAAGGATAGGACTTGCCTGGCTCGAATGGCGTCATTGAGCTAGGGCTCCCGTTCTGACTTTTTCTACTGTGACACCACTAAATGCCCACTATTGTTTCAGCCCCTGTGAGACGGCCTTTTTCATAATTGTAGCAGAAACCACTTTGGGGAAAACACTTTTACAAAATTTCAGCCTGAGTAGGTGTTACTTTACCCAGACATGTTTATTCCTTTTCAATGAACTTAAACTGATGTGGTTTTCACGCCTCTCCCCACAAATCTTGTTTTTCAGCAGGGCGAGATGGGGAGGGAAGTTGGAGAATGTCATCTGGTAGAAGAGGAGGTTGGAACCTGCCCACCTCCCCCCACAACCCCATCCCCACCCCTCTCCACCCAGCCCTTGGCCCCTGGGATCACGGAGGTGACCTGCCTGAAGGAGAAGGATGGTGAAGCTTGCTGCCCTCGTGGATCTGGCTTCATTCTGGGGTGAGGAACTGCAGTGTCAGCCAAGAGCTGGAGATGCAAGGGGGTTGGGTTTGAATGATCCACCTCTTGGGGATCACAGAGATACCTCTTCCCTGGGGCCCCTACAACTTCCTGGGACGGCTGGGAGAGTGGCAGTCTGGTGGGATTTTTTACTTAAGAATTTTTTTTTTTTTGATGTGGATCTTTTTTAAAGTCCTTATTGAATTTGTTACTATGTTGCTTCTGTTTTATATTTTGGTTTTTTGGTCACAATGCGCGTGGGATCTTAGCTCCCCAACCAGGGATCGAACCATCGAACCCCCACCCTCTGCGCTGGAAGGCAAAGTCTTAACCACTGGGAAGTCCCCAGTCTGGTAGTTTTAAAACAGGCCCACAAATTCTTTGACAATCCTCCAGATAGAAAGTGGGGTCTATGCTCCCTCCCCTTGAGCCTGTGGGGAGTCTCTGTGGCCTTGTGTGACTTCTGAGGCTCTGAGGAAAGAGGCCAGGCAGCTGTGCTTGCCCCGCTCAGGTCTCTCGCTCTGGGAGTCGCCATATCAGAAGTCTGGGTTTTGAGGACACCAAGCAGAAAAACCACAGAGTTAGAGAAACAGAGAGAGAGAGATTGACAGAGACACAGACACAGAGAAATAGAGAGACAGGCACACAGATAGAGACAGACCAAGACGGGGAGACAGAAATAGAGAGAGAGCAGGCCCCGAGGATGTCCAGGGTGTAAGTGAGAGGGACCGCTCTAGCTGAGGCCTTGGGCCAGGAGGCCGGCTGAGTAACAGCGATGAGACTGCCAACTTGGGTGACTGGGAGATTTGCCGTGTCCCCCAGACAACAGGGAGGGAAGAGAGCTGGCCCCAGCCAGCATTCTGGGGCCATCTCAGATGGAAAGAACATAAGAGGAGTGAAGCAGGAAGCTCGTTTGGGACACCATGGGGCAGGGTCGGTACCTCGGGCTGTTGGGGTGGGATTGGGGGACCTTGAGCCTCACTGAGGTGGGAGAACACCAGAGCACCCAGCCCCTCCTCCCACAGCCCCGCCCTTCCAGCATCTAGAAGATACTTTGGAGAGGGCAGGGCTGGCCGAGAAAATCTTGGAAGGAGCCGTACATTCAAGTCAGGTGAACTCAAATTGCCAAACTGGACTTTGTTTCATGAATTGCTGTGTCACAAACAAATCTAAATACTTGGATGAACACAACAGCCATTTCTTATTTCTCACGACTCTATGTGTGGCTGGGTGGGTCCCCTACTGATGTTCCTCTGGGCTCAGGCAGGCTCAGCTGTTCCCAGGTGGCTGAGTGGTAAAGGATTCACCTGCAATGTAGGAGATGTGGGTTCGATCCCTGGGTTGGGAAGATCCTCTGGAGAAGGAAATGGCAAACCACTCCGGTATTCTTGCCTGAAAAATTTCATGGAAAGAGGAGCCTCTTGGGCTACAGTCCATGGGATTGCAGACGAGTTGAACACGACATAGTGACTAAACAACAGCAATAACCCTTTGACCTCGTCTCCCCCTGCTTCTCCCCACTCCTAGTTCCCCCCTGGTAGCCACCATTCTACTCTCTGTTGCTATGTACTCAACTTTCCTATATTCCATAAATAAGTGAGTTCATGCAGTCTTTCTTCTGTGTCTGACTTATTTCACTTAGCATAATATCCTCCGGGTCCCTCCAAATGGCAGGATCTCCTCCTTTATTGTGACTCAATAATAGTCCATTGTGTATATATGTACATCACATATTTGATGGAGACTTAGGTCGTTTCCATGCCTTGATCATGATGAATAAGTCTGCAATGAACCATGGGAGTGCAGATACCTCTTCTAGATAGTGATTTCATTTCCTTTGGATAAATACTCAGAAGTGGAATTGCTGAATCATATGGTACTCTATGTTTAGTTTTTTAAGGAAACTTCATACTATTTTCCATAGCGGGTGCAGCAATTTACATTCTCATTAACAGGGCACGAGGGTTCCCTTTCCTACACATCCTCTCTAACATTTGTCATTTTTAAAGTAGTATTTTCTACTCTTTTTTAAAAAATTTATTTGGCTGCACTGGGTCTCAGTTGTGGCATGCAGGATCTTTGATCTTCGTTGAGGTATGTGGGATATTTAGTTGCGGCATGTGGGATCTTGTTCCCTGACCAGGGATCAAACCAGGGCCCCTGCATTTCAAGCCCAGAGTCTTAGTCACTGGACCCCCAGGGAAGTCCCAACACTTGTCATTTTAAAATAATGAAGATTTGAACAGTCTATCCAATGTCAGCCAAAAGTCAGAATAAATCCAGGGAGCTAGGTAATCTTTTTCGACTGAGGAGCGGGGGAAAGCCTGAATCTTCTGAAATTCAGTGAGCATACTATACCCCATCAACTTTCTCTCAGCCTGAACTGCTGGCTCGAGCCTTACTGCCCTAGGAATACTCGAAAGAAGGTTCAGGACAGAGAGAAGGAAAGAAAGGAAAGAGAGAGGAATGGAAGGAAAGACAGGACAGAAGGAAAGGAAAGAGAGAGGAATGAGACACACTGAGAAATAGAAAAGACAGCGGGATGGTGGGTATTTCCATGAGAGTAGAAATGCTTCTGGAGCGCAAGCTGAGTCCCCTGTAGTTTTGGAACTTTCTCTCCTCTGCCGATTCTCTGCTCAGTGGATTTTCTTTGTAGCCTGGTCTGCTCTGCGGGCTGCCTTCTGGAGCACATGGGATGGGAGAGGAGTTCTCACCATCTGTCCCGATGGAGTGGCGCCTTCCCAGCTTGTGCGTGAACGTTTATGGAAAGTGGGGCCATTAAACGTGTTGGTTTCGGAGGACCCAGCTCCAGGTCCCGAAACTCCAGACACTGTGATTATTATTATCATTTTTATTGGAGTATAATTGCTTTACAATGCTGTGCTAGTTTCTGCCATGCAGCAAAGTGAATTAGCTCCATGTAAATATACATCCCCTCCCCCCCTGAGCCTCTCCCGCCCTCCCATCCCGCCCATCTAGGTCATCACAGCTGAGCTCCCTGTGAGTGTTATGGCAGCTTCCCCCTAGTTTTATCTATTTTACACATGGTACTGTATATATGTCAGGGCTACCCTCTGAATTTGTCCCACTCTCTCCTTCCCCCTGGTGTCCACATGTCCGTTCTTTGAGTCTGCACAGACACTGATTATTATTAATGATTTATATCAACAGCTGGTTTAGTCTTTTGTGAGGTGTTTTCTTTGACCCACACATTCTCATTAATGATTTATTATTTGTAATTTCTGATGAGGCTGAAGATGCAAGTGGAAGTGATTGGTTCCAAAGGTTTAACCATTCCTTCACTACTCATCTTTCACAAATAATAACAGGAGGGCGGAGAGGTGGAGGAGGGACTGGGGTAACAGTTTAGATGGGGGACAGTGATGGGGAGACATCCCACCAGCACGGGCCTTCGCACCTCCAGCTGCTCACCTGCTAGGAACAGGAGCAAAGTGGTCCTGCTTCTGAGTCAATCTGTCTATCTTAGGTTTCAAAATTCTTGACTCAGGATTGGCTGACTTCACTCAGGTAAAGTCTGAAAGATTTAACTTAGTCAAGAAGACTGGAATTTTGCCGTTTCAAAAGTCTTCCATGCAATTCCTGAATACATCTGTATGGATGTCCTACCTAAATGTTACATGACTTTTCACCCATTGATTTTCTTTTCATCCATCCAGATCATCCCTCCAGAGAGAACATTAAGGTAAAACAAGTCAAAAGTTCTATTCATGGACTTTTTCCCTCAGGGGGAAAAAAAAATCTTTGGAATGTGGATCTGAACCCAGGAAGACCTGGAAGAAAAATCATGACCTGCCCTATGTGGGGTGGTTAGGGGGACATAGCACACGGTGAGCTCCAAGGATTCAGGGAAGATCAGGAATGGCTTTGCAGAAGCAGAAGCCTGGGTGCAGACAACCACCCAGACATCAGCTCTCAGGCCCCTGAATGATTTGGGAACTGATGCTCCTTCACCTCGTGGGAGCTGGAGCTGAAATCAGAGCGTGTGTGCAGTGGGAGTCCCCAGAGGCTCACTGTCAAGAATTCCCATGACCTGATAAAGAAGCTGTGATGGATTTGCACTCTACATCTTCCTGCCTCTGCCTCCCAGGCCCAGGAGATGTGGGGGTGGCTGCTACCTGCTGCGTCTGAGGTCTCTGAAGTGGAGGGTTCACATGGAAAAAATTTTCCATTTTCATTTTGTATCTACAGAATAAAATCTTGCCTGGTGCAAACACTGGGAGCATGTGCCCACCCTTGGGTGGGTGCCCAGTTAAGTGGGATTGGGGGCTTCATCTTCTCATCCAAGTACACCCACCCCCACTGAGGGACAGATGGTGTCAAACTGCAAAGTGAAGATTACACTCGGGATTTTTCAGGGAAAGAGAAGACATCTGACAGTGTGAAAACATCCACTGTCTGTCAGATCTCACAGGAGGCCTCTTTCAAGATCACAAGAGAAAGAATTATGTGAAAGAGGAACTCATACCTGGAGTCATACCGCAAACCCTAACCTATTGTTTAGTCGCTAACTCGTATCTGACTATCTTGAGACTCCCTGGACTGTAGCCCACCAGGCTCCTCTGTCCATGGGATTTCCCAGGCGAGAATATTGGAGTGAGTTGCCATATCCTCCTCCAGGGGAGCTTTGGGACCCAGGGATCGAACCCACATCCCCTGTTTTGCTGTTGTTGTTGTTCAGTTGCTAAGTTGTGTCCGACTGTTTGTGACCCCATGGACTCTAGAATGCCTGGCTTCTCTGTCTTTGACCATCTCCTGGAGTTTGCACAAACTCACGTCCATTGAGTTGATGATGCCATCCAACCATCTCATCCTCTGTCACCCCTTTCTCCTCCTGCCCTCAATCTTTCCCAGCATCAGAGTCTTTTCCAGTGAGCTGGCTCTTTGAGTCAGGTGGTAGGTGGATTCTTTACCACTGAGCCGCCAGGGAAGCCCAAACCCTGCACTACAGGTGTATCGTCCACTGAGTATAATCCAGTATGGTTAAGACCAGAATTTTTAGAAGGACATTCAAAAATATCTTTTTGGCTTTGTCTTATCTTTTAATGCATTTTGCATGTGTTTTGCAATGTATATAAAATGCAAATACAGCAGTGATGTGACAATACACACACATCTGTATGCTCTCATCATTTCACTGACAGTAGTGTATGATCCGTGAACATTAGAACCATTCTTCCTGTCTTCTCCCACCTCTACCCTCCACCCTCAATGGGCAGGACAGCCTCCCACCCTGGGGTGTCCCACTTGGCCACTGCCCTTGGGCTGATTCTCTGGTATTTCCCTCCACACACACATCCTGCCTCTGAGGCTGGGCAGTTGTTGGATTCTAACCCAGTTGGCAGCATGAAGGGGCTGGGTTCAGGCCCAGGTCAGGAGATGAGGATGGAAGAGGTCCTCGTCTGGGTCTGGCCCATGGCAGCACTAGATCAAAGAGCATCACTGCTTGCAGAGTACACCATGAGCCCCAGGCACACCCCAGCCTGCTGTTAATGCCACCCTATCTAAGCAACTCACTCTGCTCCTGGGGTACCCCTGTCAGTCTCGGAGTCGCCCCTGGTGTCCTCTGCACCCCACCATCCAATGATTCATTATCCACGAGGGCCATTCTCTCCCCTCATCCCATCTTGCTCTAGGTTGGCCAAATTGTTTGGCAGATCTCCAGGAACCCATCCAAATTGTGACACTGAGGCCCACCACCTGCTCAGGGCTGGCCCCTCACCTTGTGACACTGTCCTGACTTCCTCCAGGCCGCCAGGATGGGGCACAGGAAAGCTGCAGGGGGGTCCTTTCAACCTCCTGGGTCAGCTGGCACTGGCTCTCCAGTCCATCCAATCACCAGTTCTTCCCAACCCCGCCTGGGGCAGGTGAAAATTTTTGGAGCCTTGGGTGACAAGTTACCAGGTGTTTTAGAGTCAGTTGCTGAGGATGGGCAGAGAAAGTCCAGTGCCTCCACATGAGCTCCAGTTCCAGCCTCTGTCCATCATTAGTATAAATAAGGAGCTCTCTTACACCTCCCTGCACCCCAAATCCAAAGCTGTATCCCACCTCTGGTCTGCAGGTCCTTGCCAGAGATACTCTGTCAGAGTGAACACTCCATTTCCAAGTGTTAGGTTGACTGACCAGTCAGATCACCATCAAGTTTCTCCCCAGCCCCCGAGACAGCTGCTCTTCTTCGCCCCCAGAATGCAAGTGGAGGGTGACGGAAGTCCTAGGGGGCTCAGGTTTGGCCAACGAGCCCACTCCCCAGCACTGGGACCTGCAAGCCAGATCTGGCTCTTATCTTGACTGAGTAGGTTGCTATTAGAGAGTCTGATGTTAGTCTTCTCATGTCTGGGAGTCTCTGGGAATGTGGGCTTCCACAGCCATCCAAGACCATGTTCCCTGCCAATGAGGAAATTTCTCCCGAAAAGAATGGAACTAAGTCAGGTAATCCACACACAAGGAAAGCTGCTTGCCAAGCCCTAGGGCTCTCTGTAGGTTCCTGGCCGGGAGCCATTCTTGCCTCCCCCATGTGTCCTGGCTTCTATGGTCAGGATTTGAAAGTTAAGAAGAGACTCACCCAAAGTCAGGCATTCAGTCAAGCTGGTCGTTGAGGGCTGTGTTTCTTGCCAAGTGAGAGCTTGCTATCTGACATGCCTGCACCTTCTCTAGTCTGAGCACTAATCTCCAGTTGGCTCTAGGGCATCCTCCTCCTCTCTGTCAGGACTCAGCCTGCATCACTCCCAGGCCTGGCGTGCCCGGAGCCACTGTGCACAGGGCCTGCGGTGCCTGGTGGCCGATTTCCTGCTGGTCCACAGCCTCGGCCTTTGACCTGTGCTCCACAGGGGTACAGACAGCCTGGGGCAGCCGGCACACACGGCCTCCCAGTCTCCGTGACTGGACCCAGCCAGCAACGGGCACTCACATCCTAGCCCATGAGTTCGGTTCAGTTCAGTTGCTCAGTCGTGTCTGACTCTTTGCGACCCCATGAATTGCAGCACGCCAGGCCTCCCTGGCCATCACCAGCTCCCGGAGTTCACTCAAACTCATGTCCATCGAGTCAGTGATGCCATCCAGCCATCTCATTCTCTGTTGTCCCCTTCTCCTCCTGCCCCCAATCCCTCCCAGCATCAGGGTCTTTTCCAATGAGTCAACCCTGCATGAGGTGGCCAAAGTATTGGAGTTTCAGCTTCAGCATCAGTCCTTCCAGTGAACACCCAAGGCTGATCTCCTTTAGGATGGACTGGTTGCGTCTCCTTGCAGTCTAAGAGTACCACCTGTTTTTCTTTTTATCACTTTTTTTTTTACATACAGTTGACTTACTATGTTGTTTGCTATGTTTAGTGTATTTTTGCTGTACAATGAAGTGATTGTTATACATATATACGTTTTTAAAATATTCTTTTCTCAGGATAAGCCATACTGTTCTCCATACTGTTTTTCATAGTGGTTGTACCAACTTACATGGGCTTCCTGGGTGGTTCAGTGGTAAAAGAATCTGCCTGCATTGCAGGAGACACAGGTTCGATCCCTGGGTCAGGAAGATCCCCTGAAGAAGGGCATAGCAGCCCACTCCAGTATTCTTGTCTGAAATATCCCATGGTCAGAGGAGCCTGGCAGCTACAGTCCGTGGGGTCACAAAGAGTTGGACATGGCTTAGCAACAAAACAACAAGAACAAAAAGTACCAACTTACATTCCCAGCAACAAGAGGGTTTCCTTTTCTCCACACTCTCCCCAGCGTTTATCATTTGTGGACTTTTTAGTGATGACCAATCTGACCAGGGGGCTTCCCTGGTAGCTCAGCTGGCAAAGAATCTGCCTGTAATGCAGGAGACCCTGGTTCAATTCCTGGGTCGGGATGATCCCCTGGAGAAGGGATAGGCTACCCACTCCAGTATTCTTGGGCTTCCCTGGTGGCTCAGATAGTGAAGAATCTGCCTGAAACTTGAGAGACGTGGGTTCTATCCCTGGGTTGGGAAGATCCCTAGAGGAGGGCATGGGAACACACTCTAGTATTCTTGTCTAGGGACTCTCCATGGACAGAAGAACTTGATGGGCTACAGTCCACGGGGTCACAAAGAGTCGGAGACAACTGAGTGACTAAGAACAACACACATCTGACCAGTGTGAGATGGTACCTCATTTTAGGTCTGATTTGCATTTGTCTAATAATTAGTGATGTTGAGTATCTTTTCACGTGCCTGTTAATAGTCACCTATTTTAAATGTGGTGGGAACAACAACAGTTACAATGGGGTTTCCAGACATAACAGATAAAAGTATTGTCCCATGCAATATTTGGGATGTACTTGTGCTAAAGTTTATCTGCTGTTGTCGGAAACTCAAATTTAACAGTGTGGTCTGTATTTAGTCTGACGGGCCTAACTGCATGGGCTTTGAATCTGGGTTCTGCCATCAAATGCCCTGAAAGCTCAGTTTTGTAGTCTGTAAAATGAAAATGACAACACCAGCCCTCTGAGCTGTGATGGGAAGGTGAGTGAGAGCTTTCTAGCTGAATGCTGGACTCTCAGGGGGAGTTAACCATCCCAGTGGGCAGGGAGAGGAGGTGAGATGGAGTTGGATGCCTTGGACTAACACTAGTTACAAAGGTGACTACAATTGGAATTCCTGACCAGGATTTTTTGCCTGACGCGCAACGGGCCCCCTGTGAGCGCTGGGCGTGTTCCCTTAATCAGGGATTGGCCACCTGACGTGAAAGGGCCTGAGAATGTCCATCAAATGTTGCCACATCCGAGCTGCTCCATCACCCCGGGGGCCCCTCCCTCACTGCACTGCACGAGGGTGGAGCTGGGTCCCCTTCATATCGACCCCGAGGCTCCACGCCCAGCAGCCCTGGATGGTGACACTGACGCCTACTAGAGTTGTCTCTAGTCAGACACTTTCCTTACTTATGATGTAAATGACACTGTCTCATCTTCATCACCGGGGGCCTGGCCAGTCTGGGAATTTGCCCATGGTTTCCCAGCAGGCTGGTGACACCCCGAGCCATGCAAGCTTTGGCCGGCCTAGTTAGCACTAGGCAGCTATGTTGCTTGGGAGACTGAGCGTTTATATCGGGAGACACCTTAAGGCTGCTCCCAGGGCTCTCCTGTTTCCATGGTGACAGATAAAATAGTGGCGAGACCTCAGATGGTTGACACGATGTGGCATCTGTTCGCCATCATGGATACAGCCTGCAAAAGGCTGGGTCTTCGTGTGGTGAGTGTCTGTGGCCTGGTACCTGGAAGGGTGCAATGGCAGGTTGAGCTTATTATGGCATAAAACAGGACATCCATTAACAGCAGCTATCGTTTGAATGAAAAATCCACACAGCTGCCATTGGAGAGGAAATTGAGAAGTAGACTCAGAGGGCGGAGCGAAGCCTTTGAAATGATTCAACTAGTGATTCTTAACAGCTGTCTTCAGAGCACTTGTGTTTTATACCTTGGGAGATGATTACAAGAAATGTTTTCTACCAGTTAACCAGGTCTCCTTTCCCCCTTATTTTTGGTGCCTGAGCTATATTGGTTTTCATTTTTAACTCTCTTCTTTAATGGCTTTTAGAACTCAATTTCCTTTTTATCTTACCTTATTTTCATCTGGGGATGTTTGATGATTAATAAAATAATTTTTAATCTATGCATTTTTATGATTTGAAAAGTAATATTTACCCATTGGTGACTTATATAGAGGGGCTTCCAAGGCAGCTCAGTGGTAAAGAACCCATCTGCCAATGCAGGAGACGCAGGTTCAATCCCTGGGTCTTTAAGATCCCCTAGAGAAGAGAATGGCTACCCACTCCAGTATTCTTGCCTGGGAAATCCCATGGACAGAGGACCCTGGCAGGATACAGTCCACAGGGTCACAAAAGAGTTGAACATGACTGAGCAACCACACTGACCAACAGCTTGTAGGGAAATAGTCCCAGTCACCCACGATCTCCATGCAGGGGTTGGGTGCTAGACTCCTGGATGTCCCCATAACCAGCTGTGGATGAGAAGAGCTGAGTTTCCTGCTTGCAGGAGAACAAGGTCCACACCCCCAGAGCTTTGTGGGCATTGCCCGAGGCAGCGAGGGAGGAATCTACTGGGAAGTGGACACCTGATTTACTATGGGCTCCATTAGGACTGGAAAAGAGTCTGAGCAGCAAGGTGAAGGATTCCAAGAATCTCAGCTTGGAAACTGTGGATGTTCTTCACCAAAGAGTTGATGGGCCTTCCGGGAAGTTTCTGTGGTGAATAATTAAGCTATTTGCCTGGAAATAGGGAAGGAATGGCTAGTGAAGATGGTGTGAGAGCAAAGCCCTGCTCACGGAGATGCTGAGTGCTGTGTGTGTGTGTGTGTGTGTGTGTGTGTGTGTGTTTGTCTGTGTGTGTTTCCAGTTCTCACGGGATATACATGAACATATGTAAACGTAATTCTGTACGCTGTTGCTCAGATTATGATTTCTAACTACAGCTAAAGTGGACAACTCCAAAAACAACATTGGAAATGGAAAACTTTGTCTTCTGCCTGGTACACTCCTTAAACATCTGTAGGGCTTCGTTTCAACCAGATCTCATCCTCCGGTTGGCCCTCAGGCTCCCGGGCCCCCAGCCCCCACCCCGCTGTGAGGCCTGGGTCTCATGCTGTTCCCTGCTCCCACTGCCTTCCTCTCTGGGCAGCACATGGTACCAACCCGCTCAGGGCCAGCCCCTGCCCCCTCTCCCAGGAGCCTCCAGCTCCCTCTTCCAAGTTGTAGGGAGCATGGCATGAAGGTTGGGTCTGAGGAGCCCCATTTCCTGAGAGTCATGGCTATTCCCCAAATCCCGCTGTCTATATACTATTGCCCATGTGTGAAGTACATTCTCTCGGGGCCTGGGATAAGTACAATGGGTGTGCAGGGCTGTGTGTGAGAGTCTATGTGTATAGGCGTGTGTATAGGTGATGTGTGTCTGTATGTAGGACTCTGCATGTCTGAGTTTTATTGAGTTTCAGGGTAGAAATAAATGCAAAATAGTTAATCAAGATAGTGATAGTTTAAATTTTCATTTTAGATAAAAAATTTCAGTCTTGACACTGTGCTCTTGACATGTTATTGACGGTTGTTACATTTCTAATGGGCACATTTTTGTTCCTGGAGGATTGTGCTCAGGTGAGGCTTGTGGGTATAAGATGGGTCCTTAGTGCCCGTGGCAACCAAGAGCTCCTTCCCCAGGGACACTATGTTCTGTGTCTGCAGAGGCAAAGTGCATGCAGCGTCGTGGACATCCACACTCAATGCCTGTGCGTGCTAAGTCTCTTCGGTTGTGTCTGACTCTCTGCAACCCCATGGACTGTAGCCCACCAGGCTCCTCTATCCATGGGATTCTCCAGGAAAGAATACTGGAGTGGGTTGCCATTTCCTTCTCCAGGGGATCTTCCCAACTCAGGGATCGAACCCGCGTCTCTTATATCTCCTACATAGGCAGGTGGGTTCTTTACCACTAGTGCCCCCCTGGGAAGCCCCACTCAATGCCCAGGAAGCCTTCAAATGACCTTGGATCAGAAGAGACACCAGGTGTCCCTCACCATGCCAGGAAGGAATTCCTGACAGGGGCCACCAGGATGTCGTAAAGTGACTCCAAAGAACTTGTAGGCAAATGCAGGGTTCTGAGGAGGTCTAACACCTGATGGGGCGGGGAACATCTTCGGTGGAGAAGAGTCTAGGCAGGCATGGGGCCGTGAGGAGAGGATGGGGCTGGAGGGGCTCTGAGAAATGCATCGATCACCCACAAAACATGCCTGGATAATATGCAGTAATGAGAAGGATGCTGGCCCATCTCTCCCTCTATGGAAGGATTTGTAGATGATTACTTAGCTGATTGCTGCTGCTGCTGCTACTAAGTCACTTCAGTCGTGTCCGACTCTGTGCGACCCATCCCTGGAATTCTCCAGGCAAGAACACTGGAGTGGTTTGCCATTTCCTTCTCCAATGCATGAAAGTGAAAAGTGAAAGTGAAGTCACTCAGTCGTGTCCGACTCAGCCTCTGCAGCCTACCAGGCTGTTCTGTCTGTGGGATTTCCAGGCAAGAGTACTGGAGTGGGTTGCCATTGCCTTCTCTGACTTAGCTGATTAGGTATTAGAGTGAACAAAAATCCCAAGCAAACAAAGCCAGCAACTCTGGATAAAAGCATGAAGGCAGAGTTTGATTTCATTGGATTAAGAATGATTTACAAAAATGGTTTCAGAATGGACCAATGGGAAAAGAAGAGGCAATTCCTGAATTGGGGATTAGTTGGATAATTTATGACACATCCAGTTAAGTGGGGTTACATTGGCATTTAAACTAACATTGAAGAATTATGGGATCAAAAGATACCCATAGCCTAATATTATGTGAAAATTTAGAAAATAAAACATGCATACTGAGACATACATGCACACACCCCTCACACTACAAGAGAGAAAGAAAGTAGACAAAACTGTTAGAAACAAGATGAGGAAGGTGAGAACATAAGCAGTATTGTTTTTCTCTCTTCTTTCTCTTTAAAATATATTTCTTTTTTCTCTTTTTTAAACATTTACTTGCTTTTAATTGAAGGTTAATTGCTTTACGACATTGTACTGGTTTCTGCCACACATCAACATGAATCAGCCACAGGTATACATGTGTCCCCTCCCTCTAGAACCTCCCTCCCACCTCCCACCCTCTTGTTTTTACTTTTTATGAAGGTTTATCTGTATTTAATTTTAACTTTTCTTTTTAAAAAACGAACATATATATGCATGAACACATCTATACATATGTCTCTGTGTATTTTAATTAAGTGAAGCAGTCTGGGAGAACCTTCAGCGCACTGAAGCCCTTGGAGCAAGCCCAGTCCCAGGGCTGCCCCTGCTTTCTCATGTAACAACCCCCTGAAATATCGGTACCTCTTCTCCTTGATGGATGGGTTTGGGCTCTTCCGGGGCAGCCAGCTGCTCAAAGCCAGGCCTCTTACCAGGCGTGCTGGCCACCGTAGTCGGCAGGGCAGGGCGAGTGCATCTCGGCCTCGTGGTCATTTTTGAGCTCTGACTTGGCTATTCTGGGAACCCAGCACCTGCAGGCTCTGCCTACCCACGCGGGCTTCAGGAAGGCCCGTGAGCCTCTGCAGACTGTCAGGTAGCACCCGGCAGGCCATCCCTCGGAGGGAGCTGGGGTCACCAGGCGCAGAGCTCGGGCTTCACCCCGAGGACAGCCTTGGGCCCTCCACCTCGGCCTGTTAGAGGGACCCTCAGTGACTGTCGGCAGTGGGGTCCCAGACCAAGAAGAAGCCTTGGAAGAGACTCTGCTTTGCAGATGGCAGACAAACCTCTGTGGGGTGTTGAGCTCTAATCCAGATGTTCCTCTTGCTTCCTGTCTTCAGGGCACAAGGAAAGCCCACGTCCTTTGGTTGTAAACAGATACCTTTTGTGATTGGGACGTGAAAGACTGTGGTGTTGGGTCAGGCATGATGATCGAGTCCCCTTGGCTAGTCTGGGTCATCTCCTCTTTGTTACGGAGTTCATCATGTTGAGGGGAAAGAAAATGCAATTCCTGCTCTTCCAGAAACACAAGTGTGTTTCAAAGCCCTTGTGTCCTTTACAGTCTAGAAGAACACAGGAAGTTCAGACACACAATTTTGCCTTGAACAGCAGTGGGTTGTGTCCAAGACAAAAACTGACTCATAGGCCATAGGCCGAGTGTTCTGCATGGACACCTCTTTCCTCCCGCTGAACTACAAATGCCGTACTTCATAGCAATGTCTCAGAGCCCTCTGAAGAGTGGTCATTAAAGGGAATAGACCATTTGGAACAAAATAAGCCATTCTTTCTTTTTTTTTTATAGCTAGAATTTATTAAGCATTTTTTCTGTTTATAAAGTTTTAACTGAATATTTTTTTAAAATTTATTTAATTGGAGGATAATTACTTTACTATATTGTGATGGTTTTTGCCATACATCAACATGAATCGGCCATAGGTATATATGCCTCCTCCTCATCCTCTTATTACATGCAGACGACAGTGGACACTAAGTCACAGGGCTCTTGCGAAAGTAGCTGCAGGGCTCCCAACAGGCCTGACCTTCTCCCCCGCAGAGTAAGGGCCCCAAGGAGGAAGAGGCCTCAAACAACCGTGACTGCACAATTTGGGCCATTAGTCAAGTGGCTTCCACTGTTGTCTTGCACTTCAAGGAGCTGCCTTTTCTTTTCTTTTAGACTTTGAGCTCTATAGAAGAAAGAATCATGTTTTCCTGTCTCACCCACAGGATCCAACACTTTCCCAGACATAGTAAGTGCACAGAAGTAGTCTTTGCCACGATGCTCACCCTTCTGCAGCTCTCTCTATACATCTGCTCTTTTGAAACCATCCCCACCCCATGGGGAAGTGCACATTGATTGTTGAATCCAGGCTGCAGGCACAGGGAATCAGCTCTCTCTGGCTTAATACTCTTACAAATCAATTATGTTATATTAATGCAGGGAACAGAGATTCACCTCTAAATTGAGGCAAGTGTGTTAGTTGCTGACTCTTTGCAACCCCATGGACTGTAGCCTGCCAGGCTCCTCTGTCCATGGAATTCTCCAGCCAAGAATACTAGAGTGGGTTGCCATTCCCTTCTTCAGGGGATCTTCCCTGGAGACCCAGGAATCTTACCCAGGTCTCCTGCATTGCAGGCAGATTCTTTACCATCTGAGCCACCAGGGAAGCCCAAATTGAGGCAAAGTCATAGCCATGTCCTTCACAATAAGCCCAGCCAAAACCTCTATTTGTCATCACAGCCTGCAGTGCCCCCTTCCCTCACCTGGGGGCTAATGGTGGGCTTAGCGGGCCGAGAGGGGCATCACTTTCCTTTTCAGTCTTTTGGGAAATTGCTGAACCTCTGCCATTTCTAGGAGATGGCCTTGAAGCTGCATTTGCTGCCCGGCAGTTGGGCTGGGTGATGAGGTCCTTTTTGAGAGGGATGGTTGGCTGGATAGTGGGTGTGTGGTGCAAACTCGTCTTCCACATTCCACAGGGGCCAGGCTGAGCCCCCAGAGGGGCAGGGGGGCTGCGGGTCAGTGAGATGCTGGGAGAGAACTATGGTCTAGAGATTTCTGAGTGACTGGCAGGGGACTATTTTGGCTCTGGTTCCACTAACATCTGTTATATAATATACAGATGTGCCTAGATGTTTATAGAGGTGGGTGCTGGGCGTTGGAGGGGTGAGGATGGAGCTTCGGTCATGAGCCACGAATGTGTAGGGACCTGGTGTCCACAGCTTGTCAGTAAGGGGAGGGGCTTGGTAGTGACAAGGTCCTCTCCTGGGCAGGGTCAGCCTTTGTGAGTCTCAGAAAAGTTGATGTGTTCGAGGGAAGAGGGTAGTCCCCCGGGGATGGAAGGTCCAGGGGACAGGGCAGGACAGTGAGATGCCAGGAGGCTGTTCACCCTCATCACCTCCTCTCCTGCTGAGACTTCACTGGCTCCTGACTCTCCTCGCAGCCTGCTTGCACCATGGTCACTGGGGTGGCTTTGGCTGGGACCTGAGATCAGATAGACAGTGTGAGGGGGGAGTGACAGGAACACTACAGTGGTCCCTCACCCCTGACAGCTATAAGATCTGAGCAGGTCTCCTCCACAGGCCTTGGATGGACCCTCAGTGAACTAGGAAGATGACATCTTTGAAGGAAGGTCAGTGCCGCAGGATACCTCACCCTGGGTGGGAGCTGGGGTCCACCACTGTGTCAGCCTGCTCCTAGGTCTGCCACATGCCGCTGCAACCCCTCACCATCAGGTTACTTCTGAGAGCTCACGCAGGGTGCAGTGGGGGAGTGTGTCTGTGTATATGCGTGTGTGCCTGAATACCTGTGTCACTTGGGTGCACACTGCATACATGTGCCTGTGTGCTATGTGTGAACATGTGCTTGTGTGTGCACACCGATGTTCATGCAAGTGTTTCTGTGTGCATGTACATGGGATTCATGTGTGCATGTATATGTGCACATGCCTATGTGTGTGGGTGTGTGGAAATATGTGGATGCATGATGCTTATGTGTGAGTGTGTACCTGTGTGTGAATGCCTGTGTGTGCATGTACGTGTGCCCATATGCATGTGCCTGTCTTCCCAGAGTTTGCTCAAACTCATGTCCTTGAGTCAGTGATGCCATCCGACCATCTCATCCTCTGTTGTCCCCTTCTCCTCCTGCCTTCAATTTATCCCAGCATCAGGGTCTTTTCCAATGAGTCAGTTCTTTGCATCAGGTGGCCAAAGCATTGCAGTTTCAGCTTCAGCATCAGTATTTTCAATGAATATTCAGGACTGATTTCCTTTAGGATGGACTGGTTGGATCTCCTTGCAGTGCAGGGGACTCTCAAGAGTCTCCTCTAGCACCATAGTTTGAAAGCATAAATTCTTTGGCCCCCAGCCTGCTTTATGGTCCAACTCTCACATCCGTACATGACTACTGGAAAAACCATAGCTTTGAATTTCCGGACCTTTGTCAGCAAAGTTGTCTCTGCTTTTTAATACACTGTCTAGATTTGTCATAGCTTCCTTCCAAGGAGCAGGTGTCTTTTAATTTCATGGCTGCAGTCATCCTCCTTCTCTTGGGTACACATACACTTGGGTCCTTAAACCCCAAGGTGTCACCTTTGCTGACATCTTGTCATATATCTTGGTCAGATGTTCACAAGTGGTCTTTGGAATGAAGCTGAGTAGTCAGACAGAATCAAGCCCGCCCCCCCCACCCCATGTGGGTGGTGAACACCATCTGAGCCACAAGCACTGTAGCATTGCTCTGGGAAGATATCTTACCCCAGTGCCTGCCCCAGGGCTGCCTTCCCCTCGGCCTCCTGCAGGGCTGGGGACACCAGAGTCCTTCCAGGACCTGCTGACCTCTTGGCATCCCGAACTCGGTGTTGACTTCTTGTGCTGATCTGTTCACAGTGTTTTTAAAATTAATGTTTATTTTTACCAAGGTGAGAGATGCACAGAGTTTTAAGAGCCACAGACTTGGAAGGAGAATCAGAAGGCCTCTGCCCTATCCCTCTGGTTTCATTTCTTCTAAGAATGAGCCTCACGTCACCCTCAGTAAGAGAGCGTGATCCCAGAGCTTAGTACGGCCTGACCCTGGAGTCCCAGTGTGTCCCCAGGTCTGACTCCTCTCTCTCAACATCATGTGTGATTCATCCAGATGGTCATGTGATCAGCTGGGTTTATCCATACGTATTGCTGAATTGCTTTCCTTCGTGTGGCTATGCTGTATGCATAATATATATATCACTTAAATATATGAATATAATATACTTGTATAAAATTATGTATTATATAAAATATATTTGTGTTGTATAATTACATAATATAATGATACAGTTATGTAACAAATAATTATTGTTTCGTCTCTAAGTCGTGTCCAACTCTTTGTGAACCCATGGACAGTAGCCCACCAGGATCGTCTGTCTGTGGGATTTCTCAGGCAAGAAAACTGGAGTGGGTTGCCATTTCCTTCCCCAATAATAAATAATACATATCATATATACAATGTGATATGCTATGCATTTATTGTGCATATATTTTATATGGTTATAAATAATTTACAACATAACTGATCTAATGTAATATAATATTTAATTATATATACTATTCTACTGTTCATGGGCATTTGAATTGCTTCAGTTTTTAGTTATTGTTTTTATTGAGACATATTGGACATGTAACAATGTGTCAGTGTCAGGTTTTCAACATCATGATTTGATGTATGGATATATTGTGAAATGACCACCATAATAAGTCTACTTAGCATTCATCATACACATAGTGGCAAGTATTTTTTCCTTGTGATGAGAAATTTCAAGATTAACTCTCTTAGGAACTGTCAGATATACAGTATTATTTTAGCTATTATGAATAGTGTTGCTCTGTATAAATTCTTCAGTGACTATAATCACATTTCTGAGTATACACTAGAGTAGAATGGACAGGTCATAAGGTGTGCACGTGTTCAGCTTCATTAGATATGGCCAGGGGTTTCCAAAGTGGTTGAGCCAATTTACATCCCTATCAATTTACAGAAGACCATTCTAGTTGCTTTAAATCCTCACAAACACTTGGCATCATTAGTTTTTTCCATTTAGCCATTTACAGGTGACAACCAGATGTAGTGTTCTCTCCTTTTGCATTTTCTTCATTATTAATGAGGTTAAGTACACTTCCATTTGTTACTGGTCATGAAGTTTTACTGTTTTATGAAGTGCCTATTCGAGTATTTTCACCAGCTTTCTGTTATGCTGTCTGATCTTTTCTCATTTGCTTGTCAGAGGTCTTTGTATATTTGGGTACAAGTCTTTGGTTGGGTGTTCAGTTCAGTTGCTCAGTCATATCTGACTCTTTGCAACCCCATGGACTGTAGCATGCCAGGCTTCCCTGTCCATCACCAACTCCCAGAGCTTGCTCAAACTCATGTCCATTGAGTTGGTGATGTCATCCAACCATCTCATCCTCTCTTGTCCCCTTCTCCTCCCACCTTCAATCTTTTCTAGCAATATGGTCTTTTCCAAGGAGTCAGTTCTTCATATTAGGTGGCCAAAGTATTGGAGTTTCAGCTTCAGCATCAATCCTTCCAATGAATGTTCAGGACTGATTTCCTTTAGGATGGACTGGGTGGATCTCCTTGCTGCCCAAGGGACTCTCTAGAGTCTTCTCCAACACCACAGTTCAGAAGTATCAATTCTTTGGCACTCAGCTTTCTTTATAGTCCAACTTTCACATCCATACATGACTACTGGAAAAACCATAGCTTTTTTCCATAGTCTATGGGAAAACCATAGACTAGACAGACCTTTGTCGGCAAAGTAATGTCTCCATTTTTTAATATGCTGTCTAGGTTGGTCATAGCTTTTCTTCCAAGGAGCAACCATCTTTTAATTTCATGGCTGCAGTCACCATCTGCAATGATTTTGGAGCCCCCCAAAATAAAGTCTTTCATTGTGTCCATTGTTTCCCCATCTATTTGCCATGAGTGTTGGGACCAGTTGCCTTGATCTTTGTTTTTTGAATGTTGAGTTTTAAGCCAGACTTTTCACTCTCCTCTTCCACTTTCCTCAAGAGGCTCTTTAGTTCTTCTTCACTTTTTGCCATAAGGGTGGTGTCATCTGCATATCTGTGGTTATTGATGTTCCTCCCAGCAATCTTGATTCCAGCTTGTGTTTCATCTGGCTATGCATTTTGCATGATGTACTCTGCATATTAGTTAAATAAACAGGGTGACAATACACAGCCTTGATGTACTCCTTTCTTGATTTGGAACCAGTCTGTTGTTCCATGTCCAGTTCTAACTGTTGCTTCTTGACCTGCATACTGGTTTCTCAGGAGGCAGGTCAGGTGGTATGGTATTCCCATTTCTTTAAGAATTTTCCACAGTTTGTTTTGATCCACACAGTCAAAAGCTTTGGAGGAATCAATAAAGCAGAAGTAGATGTTTTTCTGGTATTCTCCTGCTTTTTTGATGATCCAATCAATGTTGGCAGTTTGATTTTTGGTTCCTCTGCCTTTTCTAAATCCAGTTTGAACATCTGGAAGTTCATGGTTCACGTACTGTTGAAGCCTGGCTTGGAGAATTTTGTCTTTTTTTTTTTTGTTTGTTTGTTTTTGTTTTTTTTGAGAATTTTGAACATTACTTTGCTAGCGTGTGCGATGAGAGCAATTGTGTGGTAGTTTGAACATTCTTTGGCATTGCCTTTCTTTGGGATTGAAATGAAAACTGAACTTTTCCAGTCCTATGACCACTGCTGAGTTTTCCAAATTTGCTGGCATATTGAGTGCAGCACTTTCACAGCATTGTCTTTTAGGATTTGAAATAGCTCAACTGGAATTCCTCCACTTGCTTTGTTCATAGTGATGCTTCCTAAGGCCCACTTGACTTCACATTCCAGAATGTCTGGCTCTAGGTGAATGATCACACCATCGTGATTATCTGGGTAGTGAAGATCTTTTTTTCATATAGTTCTTCTGTGTATTCTTGTCACCTCTTCTTAATATCTGTTAGATCCATACTGTTTCTGTCCTTTATTGTGCCCATTTTTGCACAAAATGTTCCCTTGGTATCTCTAATTTTCTTGAGGAGCTCTCTAGCCTTCCCCATTCTATTGTTTTCCTTTATTTCTTTGCATTGATCACCGAGGAAGGCTTTTTTTATCTCTCCTTGCTATTCTTTGGAACTCTGCATTCAAATGGGTATATCTCTCCATTTGTCCTTTGCCTTTCACTTCTCTTCTTTTCTCAGCTATTTGTAAGGCCTCCTCAGACAACAATTTTGCCTTTTGCAGTTCTTTTTCTTGGGGATGGTCTTGATCCCTGCCTCCTGTACAATGTCATGAACCTCTGTCCATAGTTCTTCAGGCACTCTGTCTATCAGATCTAATCCCTTGAATCTATTTCTCACTTCCACTGTATAATCATAAGGGATTTGATTTAGGTCATACCTGAATGGTCTAGTGGTTTTTCCTACCTTCTTCAATTTAAGTCTGAATTTGGCAATAAGCAGTTCATGATCTGAGCCACAGTCAGCTCCTGGTCTTGTTTTTGCTGACTGTATAGAGTTTCTCCACGTTTGGCTGCAAAGAATATAATCAGTATTATATTCTGGTTGGGTGTATGTGGGTCTATATCTTTCTGACCTTTGTGGTCATTTTATTGTTGTCTAGGGAGATAGCTGATGAATATCCTACCCTGTTTAGCTGAGGTCTGTGCTAATCCTCTAAGACTTGGAACCATGCTTCACATCTCTAAACCTTGAGACAGTGGATGGGAGAGTTTACAGCTTTTTTTGTTGTTGATGGATGGAGCTGTCTTTTTTCACTTGGAGAAGCACAGCTTTTCCATTTTTTCACTCTGCAGAGGATTTCTGCTAATTTTGTTCTTGGAATTCATCTCCCTGGACAGCCTGAAGACCTCCTGCTTGTGCAGTGGAATCTGCTGGAGGCAAACATTGCCTACTTCTTACCAGGTATCAATAGATTAATGTGAGGAGATAGTTCTGAAATGTCTTAATGTGGCAATGAGTGAGGCTGGGATCAATTATTTACCTTCTTACATTGAACAGCTTGTTTCAAAGGACCACTGGTTTGGTGCTTCCTCTGTTTCTATATAACCCGGTACTGATGCTGCTGGTGCCTCATTCTGAATCCCCAGGGTCCACCTGAGTTCTGCAGCTGCAGCAGGTGGCCAGTGTCCCATCTCCAGCACCTGCGTCTTTGTTTCCTTGCAGGAGAGCCTTCCCAGCATCCAGGGGAATGTCCCCTACAGGCAGGAGGGATATGGAAGTGCAGGGACGTTAGCGACTCTGTAGCAACACATCTCATCACACACACAGGGCAATCCTGGGTGCTCTCTATGCAGTTTCTCAGAGGGTCCCCAGTGGGACTGAGTCCCATCATCCATGATGAGACCCACCCATGGGTGTGCATTCAGTGGCTGTTCTCTTTTCCCAGGCTCACTCCCAAGAATTACCTGCCAAGAAGACTGCCAGCATCCAAGGCTGGACCTCAGGCTCTGCTTTTGGAGGAACCCAGACTCTGATACCTGCTTTCATGTAGGCAGTTTACATAATGTAACATACTATATTAAATTAAATTAAATTAAAAGATGCTTGCTCCTTGGCAGAAAAGTTATGGTCAACCTAGACAGCATATTAAAAAACAGAGACATTACTTTGTCGACAAAGGTCCGTCTTGTCAAAGCTACGGTTTTCCCAGTAGTCATGTATGGATGTGAGAGTTGGACTATAAAGAAAGTTGAGTGCCCAAGAATTGATGCTTTTGAATTGTGTTGGAGAAGACTCTTGAGAGTCCCTTGGACTACAAGGAGATCCAACCAGTCCATCCTAAAGGAAATCGGTCCTAAATATTCATTGGAAGGATTGATGATGAAGCTGAACCTGCGATATTTTGGCCACCTGATGCAAAGAAGTGACTAATTGGAAAAGACTCTGATGCTGGGAAAGATTGAAGGCAGGAGGAGAAGGGGATGACAGAGGATGAGATGGTTGGATGGCATCACCGAAGTGATGGACACGAGTTTGAGTAAACTGTATATGACTTTTGCTTCTCCAGCATCTGTGAAAATGTGTGGATGCTTGTGCATGACTGTCAACAACAACAACAGTAATAATGATGATGATGTTATTGAGCAGGACCCTATGGGGCCTTCCTGGGGACAGAGCTCTCCCTCATATCCTCTGCTTTAGCTCCTCTCTGAAGTACCTAGATAATGGTATCTGATGCGTATTTCCTGAGTTTTCCAGATACTAAAAACCCACCACCAAATGGAAGAAATTAACTTATGATGATCATGAACACATAGCCATCAGACCTACTGGCACCAAAGGATTGCTAACACTAACCCCTGTGACCTTACTCTGGTACCTACTATCAGCCAGAGAACTGTGCGCAGCCAATCACATACCCTGGGGGTTCTCCTCCCTCACCTGGTCTTAAAAAATGCTTTGCTGAGAATCTGAAAAAAAAAAAAAAAAAAACCACATGTGTTTATGTAGCTGAATCGCTTTGCTGGACACCGGAAACTAACCCCAATGTTGTAAATCAACTATACTCCAATGTAAGATAAAAAATTTTTAAAGTGCTTTGCTGGAAACTTGCAGGGAGCTCAGGGTATTTTAAGCACAAGCACCCACCGCCCCATTCCCAGTTCTCCCTGCTTGACCCTGCAGTAAACCTTTGTCTGTTCCAAACTTTGGTTTGTTTGGCCTCATGGTGTGCCAAATGCACGAACTTGGTATTTGGTAATAATAATAACGATGATGATGATGATGATGGTGTTAAGATGTGACAGAGGACTTGAAGGACCCAGTCCAATGTTTGTGCTCCCAGTTCATTTGATGATGGGGAAAGAAATGGGCACAAACCCAACCTGAATGAAAAGGCAATTCCATTGTTGGTGTGAGCCTTCAGGGCCCCAAATAGCAAGAGGGTGCTGGAACACGCTCCCCTCCCTCTGGGCTTTCTCTGTGGCAAATGCTTGCCAGCCACATCTTTTAAATGATTTGAGAAAAAGAGAAAGATGTCTTCTTATTGCAGCCTTGTCTTGTCACTGCATGTCTTAGGGGAAAGGAGCTGGGCCAGAGGGCGCTGGACACTTGTCAGAGGTCGAAGGACCACTGCCTCTCCCGCCCCAGGCTGTGTGTCCCGAGGGGTTCCTGTTCTTCACTGTGCTCTAACCCAGATGTCTGTACCCCTGTGTCCTCCCACAGGGATCCCCCAGGCCTGGTGCCCACGGGGCCACTCACCTGTCTGAGCAATGCAGGTTTTCTGGGCAAACATCCAGGAGCAGATGGGGTTCCCAGCCCATGCTCCATGTGCCCAGCTCTTGACCTGCCATATCTTGTCCAGTTCAGTTCCTCCTTCCGCCACCCCAGCTCATGCATCCCCAGGCACATAAATCCTTCACGCTTCCTTCTACAATGTGACAACAATTTCCACTTCCGGGAACTGACTCTGTTCCTGCCAGAAGCCCTGAAGGCAGTGGTCTCAGAGGTTGCTGCAGTATTCATGGTGATCAAGGGCTTTGCTCCTTCTAGTCCATCACCTTCCCCACGCACAAGTCTCCTTCTGGGTTGCACATGGAATCCCCACCTGGGAGGAGCTGGTCAAGAGGGTCTCCTCTGAGGCCACTCACCTTTCATATTATGGTCCACAAATGGGCTCTTGATCCGCTGCTCCTTCTCTGCACTTGTAGGACAATGATGTGACCAGTCTTGGCTCTATTTCCTGGGGCTGGCACACTATCCCACAAATAAAAATTGGGATCTCTGCGTGCACAAAAGAGCAGGAGGAAGTATCTATCAATTCAGCAGCTGATAGTTTTTGTCAACCCGCCACTGAATCA
Organism: Cervus elaphus; assembly: GCF_910594005.1. Lineage (NCBI taxonomy): Eukaryota > Metazoa > Chordata > Mammalia > Artiodactyla > Cervidae > Cervus > Cervus elaphus. The sequence goes on from NC_057830.1 coordinate 22,861,807, forward strand.
CCCTCCTTGAGAATCAGTCAGTGAGACCAGCTTTATATCACAGAGGCAAGCATCCATAAGACACACAAAGCATTTAAAATCAATGAAGGCTGAAACACCAATCAAAAAATGGGCAAAGGATATGAGTGCAATGAACCAAACCAAAACAAAACAAAAAAACAAATGGCCAATAAGCATATTATAAAAGGAGTCAAACTTCACTGAAGTCATGAAAAGCAAACCAATGTGAGGCCATCTAGTGTCTAACCCATCAAATTAACCAACTTTGAAAAATATTGTTTAATAGCCAGAGATAGTGAAGATGTGGGGAAATGGAACTCTTATGTTCTGCTGAAGGCAACATAATTGGTACTGCTTTTAGGATCCCCCAGTGGAGGACTGGGCTTCCCATGTGACTCGTGGTAAAGAATCTCCCTGCAATGCAGGAGTTGCAGGAGATGTGGGTTTAATCACTGGGTCATGAAGATTCCCTGGAGGAGGGCATGGCAACCCACTCCAGTATTCTTGCCTGGAGAATCCCATGGAAAGAGGAGCCTGGTGGGCAGTTCATAGGGTCACAAAGAGTCAGACACGACTGAAGTGACTGAATATGCACACACGCAGTGGAGGACTAGTTAAATGAATTTGAAACATGGACACCATGAGCAGCGTGCAGCCGAAAGAAAGCTTTACAGCTGATGCAGAAATGTCCCTGTGTCTTAATGCTATGAGAAAAGAGTCAAGCTGCAGAGTACTGGGTGTAGTTGATGAATAAAAACCTATGTGTGTACATGCACAGACACGTTCTGAAATCACATCTGTCAAATCGCCAACAGCCATTACTTGCAGAAACGGGTTTGGGGGTGGCGGCTGTGACTTTGAAGGGTCCATTTTCATTTTTACTGTGTACGCTTCATCTTGTCTGAAAACTTTCCCATAAAGAAGCTCGCTTCTGCCTCTGATGCTCGTGGACGGGGTGGTTTAGATCACCTGTCTGACCAGGACAACCAGAAGAGCTGACAACGCATACAGCAGTGTTGGGGGCAGCAGGAAGCCAGCAAGTCCATGAGGCCCTGGAGGAGGCTTGGGACCCAGGGGACTGCACGCAGCTCTGGGCTCTGCTTTTCCACGGGGATATGTGAGACTCCTGGAGTCAGTGTATCCAGGGCAGGCAAAGGTGGGTGGGAGGAGGCATGGTCCATATTAAGTCAAGTAGCCCGTGCATACCTGCAGCCTAGCTCCCAGAACATCCCAGAACATCCCTGACACTGAGTTGAGTCAGGGAAGCACTGACATCCTTATTGCAGGAAGGCGGTATCGTCTTTGGTATCTGGGGGTGTCTATGAGTGAGTGGGTCTTCAAACAGAGTATTTGACAGCACACAGGAAGAGCAGGGGCTGCAGCCCTGGGCGAGATGAGGGCTGTGGGCTTGCTGGGTTCACAGGAGATCATCCCAGGCTGTGCAGTGTTAGGGATATCTAGCGCAGTTAGCTGGTCCCTGGAGTTCCCCATGGCCTGGGATCCCTCCTTACCTACTCCTTGTCAATCACATACCCTTTGATCTCACCTGCATAGATGACCAGAGGAAACCACTGCAGTCTGTTAACATTGGAAGACACCTTCAGGATGAGAAAAAATCAAGGGTCACCGTTAGGGACAACAGCTGTGTTCCTAAAAACCCTGGGAACCGCACGTTGATGGTACCACCTGGCAGCTGATCGTCAGTCAGTCAGTTCCTGTGACATCACCGAGAGTTCCCCAATGTTCAGAAAATTAAGACCTGATTGGGGGATTCAATCTAATCCTTCAGTTGAAGATAAGTTCTCTAACTGGCCAAGTAATTCTGAAGGTTTGACTGAGACATCAGAGAGTTAGCCAGGAATAAAGAACAAAAAAGACTGAGATTCAAGAGAAGACAGCAATTCAGAGACCTGGGCCTGGATTCAGTCACTCTTGCCCTGAGGTGACCGAGCAGCTTAGCAATGCATCTGACATGCTGGAGGGAGGTCGGGGGTGGGGGGAAGGTTGGGGTGTTGGGGCACCTGTGGCTGTATCCTGTGCTTAGGTTGGCGCTTGAAAGGCTGCACTCTGGGAATAACAGTGAATCAGAGGGAAAGTGGAAAAAAAAAAAAAAGCAAAAGACAGTCTAGACAGGCTTTAGCCTCAGGCAGAGACATCCAGGGACTTAGAGAGTCTCAATATCTGAAGATAGAATTAGGTAATGCCAGATTGCTAGTTGGCCAGGAGCCTCAGAGGAGCCATGAAAATTCTGTGGGCTGCAAACTAGTTCTAGAAGTAATTTTCAAATGTAATGACTAGTAAACTATCAGATTTAGCCTGACATGGGAGGAGACGTGATTAATAAGAATAAGCAGAAAGAACTGACAATAGAAATAAACCCCAGAGGATCCAGAGATTAGAATTAGATTAGAATGTGCATAAGCTGGTTAGATAGCATCACCAACTCAAAGGACATGAACTTGAGCAAACTCCGGGAGATAGTGGAGGATGGGGAAGCCTGGCATGCTACAGTCTGCAGGGTCGCAAAAAGTTGGACATGACTCAGCAACTAAACAACAACAGGCATCCTTAACTTCAGTCCAGGCCTTTTCCTACCTGGATGGGGCAGCACAGAGGCACCACCTCCATACAATTAGTACTGTGTCGCTTCACACAAAATACAAGAAGCTTAGCTGAGAGTAATTCCATTCAACTCTTACCATCTGTGGTGCTACTGGTACCACACGTTTTACTTCTATCCAAAGTTGAAGCCTTCTGCAGAGCGTTTATTTAATGTTCCTTCTCATATCTTCCTTTCTCCTTTATTGCTCTTTCTTTCTGTTGTATCATGGAGTTTATTTTACAGATGAGAGAACTGAAGTTTGTAAACATGAAGGGACAGACTCAGACTTCCTGGCAACTACTAGGTCAGGGAGCAGGCTGGAGGGCCGAGTCTCCAGATCCCATGGATTTTAAAAAAATATATTTATTTAGTTTTGGTTGTATCAGGTCTTTGTGGCTGCCCTGGGCTTTCTCCAGTTACAGTGAGTGGGGGCCACTCTCTAGTTGCCATGGGCAGGCTTCTCATTGCGGTGACTTCTCTTGTTGCGGAGCATGGGTTCTAGGTGCACAGGTTTCAGTAGCTGGGGCACACAGGCTGAGTGGCCCTAAGACACTACGAAACTCCCCAGACCAGGGATTGAACCTGCGTCTCCTGCATTGCCAGATGGATTCTTAATCACTGGACCACCAGGGAAGTTCACTCCATGGGTTTTTATGGTTGTAGAAGAAGAAACGTTTCAGTGAATCACATTGATCCTCCAAAGCCAGCATCTGCAAAAAAGTCTTGATACTTGTCTATACTTTGCAAAGAAGACTCTTGGAATGTGGGGTTTTAAAGTAGACTTATCATCATTATCTTTTTCGACCACAGGATCAGTGTTGTACTGGTAAATGTTTAGTAATTTCTTGGGTGGTGGGGGTGCTGGCTGACTTACAGAACACACAGATTTCTGTCATGTAAATACCTCCTCCTTAGTTGATTTCAGGGTTTCCTTGGTAGCTCAGCAGTAAAAAATCCACTTGCAATGCAGGAGATGTGGGCTTGATCCCTGGGTTGGGAAGATCCCCTGGAGGAGGGCATGGCAACCAAATCCATATTCTTGCTTGGAGAATCCCCATGGACAGAGGAGACTGGTGGACTACAGTCCATGTAGTGGCAAAGAGTCAGACACAACTGAAGTGACTGAGCACACACATACAAGCTGATTTCAGGCTACCAACGTGGTATCACAGAAGCAGAGCTGGGGAGAGTAGTTTACTATTATATATTTTTCACACAGACGCAATAGATGTAAGCATTCTCAGGAGCATAGATACTAGAAAAACATAATTAGGAAGTTGTGTGCTTTAGTATGATTTAATTTCAGTATGATTTAATTGTAAATTTGGGCTTCCCCGGTGGCTCAGACAGTAAAGAATCTGCCTGTGATGTGGGAGACCTGGGTTTAATCCCTGGGTGGGGAAGATCCCCTGGAGGAGGGCATGGCCACTCACTCCAGTATTCTTGCCTGGAGAATCCACATGGACAGAGGAGTCTGGCAGGCTACAGTCCATGGGGTTACAAAGAGTTGGACGTGACTGAGTGACTAAGCATGATTCTAAGTTTATATAATGTAATTCTTCATGATGGCTGTGTTTAAACAACCGGCTCATGAGATGGCTGTAAATCCTCTTGGCTCTTGAGATCAGCCAGCTTTTGAGCTGGCTCCAGCACCCTGCTACATTAGACTAAACTGATACAGGAACAAAGACCAGGGCACACAATTCAATACGAGTCCAGTTGGTCAGGGTTTGTAGCAAGCTATGGTTTCTGCCGGAGAAGGCAATGGCACCCCACTCCAGTACTCTTGCCTGGAAAATCCCATGGACGGAGGAGCCTGGTAGGCTGCAGTCCATGGGGTCGTGACGAGTCAGACATGACTGAGTGACTTCACTTTCACTTTTCACTTTTATGCATTGGAGAAGGAAATGGCAACCCACTCCAGTGTCTTGCCTGGAGAATTCCAGGGATGGGGTCACACAGAGTCGGACACGACTGAAGTGACTTAGCAGCAGCAGCAGCAGTATGGTTTCTGCTGTAGTGTTACCAAAAGATGTGTGGTCTGGCTGCTCACCACTCAAAAGCCAACAAACAGGCCAGGTTGGTGGAAAGGAAAGTTTGCTTTATTTCAGATCCCGGCAACTGGTGGGGAGGGCAGACATGTGTCCAAAGGCTAATTCATCCCACTGAGATCAGAGGGCAGTAGCTGTCATAGACAGAACTGGAGGGGGATGGGGGTGAGGGCTACATGTAGAAACAGCAGTCAGCTTTGACAGTCATCTTGAAACTGGCCATTGGTGGTCTGACCAGCACCATCTTGGTTGTTTTAGGTACAATTCATTTTCAGCTCCAGGGCTGGTTTGTTTCCATCTCTTTGAGGCCAGTTCTAGGAATTATGGCAGCTCATCTTCTGGGTACAGTCTGGTCACCATGCAGTTAACTTTTTCCACCTGGGGTTTTAGGATCTATAAGACAGCTCATAGGATATGGCTCAGAATATTACCCATAGCCCTTGACTATGCTTAATGACTAACATTATTATTGTTTTGTCTCCTTTGAGTGTTTTGCTTTGTTTCTGCACGTTCTCATTTCCCTGATCAAGCTTATTCTTTGACTAAAGTTTTCCACAGCCAGAAAGCAGGCAGAGGACATCGAGGTGGGGAGGACACTATGGCCCTGATCCATTTCAGTAGCACACTCACTATACAAAGGAGGCTGTCCGCCAGGCAGTGAACAGCTCAGGCAGGATCATTGGGGAGGATGCACCCAACGCTTACATCTTTTGTCCTGAGTCACTGAATTTCAGGAGGCAACCGCAGCTTCTGCCAGCTTCAGATTCTGAATCTGCAACCCAACCTATCTCTCCAGTGATCAGAGTTAAATTGTACTCCTGGGAGGAGGTGAGAATAGAAATAATAGAAATGGAAATCAGAATTGGCATAGAGATCATGAAAAAAGCCAACTGAGACCCGTGGATTTGCTGCTTCTGTAAATATTTACATGTACTGATTATATTTGTAATCAACATGAATGTGGAAATGTTTCACCTGCTGTTTGTTTAAAACATCAGAGAGCAACTGATCCCATCTCCTTGTGATTTTAATTAAGTGTTTAGGAGAGTTTGAGTTTGCAATCAAATCTTAGGGACATCTGATTTAACTTAGAACATGTTGCTTGCCAGCTGTGAGAGCCCTGCGGATTTACAGCAGTTGTTCTCAAAGTCTGGTCTCCAAATTCTCACGTTCTGCCCCAGAACTGCTGAGTCAGAGACTCCTGGGGGAGGAGGGCAGCAAATGTGTTTTAATGAGGCCCCCCCAAGGAGTTCCGATGCACGGTCATGTTTGAGAACCATTGCTCTGAAGGGATCATTAACCTCTTAAGGAAAGTAAATTGGATATTAGAGAAATTACCAAAGGTAGCAGACATTGCTGTCAAAACACTAAGCCTCTTGGACATCCAGAAGACATTCTCTTCTGGAGCTTTTCCCACCAAACTCTTGGTTCTCCTCTGGCCCTCACACATTTTTTTCCTTTTGTAAAGTGCAGGATGAAGTAACCAAATAACACAGCCATTTCCTTTCTAGGTTTGGGGGTTGGAGCTCTGGGATTGAAATCTGCCATGGAGTTCAAGCAGTGCCACTGCTAGGATCATCCATCAGATATTAATTTTTAATTGCTCCCTCTTCATTTCCCTCGCCCCTGTTCTAAGCAAAACATCAAGTCCTAATGTTGCTTTATCGTCTCTTGCAAGGGGGAAACTGGGCATGACTTAGAGGCAGTGGCTTACAGCAAGTGTGTGTGTGTGTGTGTGTGTGTGTGTGTGTGTGTGGTGTGGTATATGTGTGCATGTGTTTTAAATCCTGCTTTCATTAAACAGATGATGTTGGGTGGACTGATAGATGGAGGGGAAGTCCAGAGAGGAGAGAGGGTATGGAGAGTTTGGGGGTCATAACTTAGTGCAGACCCATGCCGCAGGTCTGGACAGCACTCTGCAAGGTGACAAGGCCTGAGAGGGATGGCCTGGTGCCCCAGGCAGACATGACTTCTGTCCTCACCAATGGGTGATGCTGGCCTGCATCTCAGGCTGGGTGCACCCTGGGAAGTGGTACCTGACCCTGAGTCCTTGAGACCTCGACACACCCAGTGTAGATGGAGGGAGGGAATGTAGCTTGGGGGAAGGAGACTGAATTTTTTTTTACTGCCTGTGAAATGATAGCTTGCAATCAGATTTAAGTGGATCTGGAGAAAATAAAGACACATGAGCTTTCTTGCACACATCTGAGAGTGTGCTGTGGACTTTCACTCCAGCTTCAGTTCATCTCCCAGGGTTCTTGCCTTCCTGGGAAGCCACATGTTCTAATACTCGCTTCTTTCCTCAAATGTATTACCCCAGACAAACACTTGGCACATTGAATCTGTCCCTCCCTTCTCTTTCCCTGTCTTTAGACAGAATATTATTCAACTCAAGCTAAAGTGAAAACATCGATGATGCTTGAAACCTCTTTTGGGTAAGTGCCTCCGTACTTCGAGGTGGTTCCTGCATGTTGGTGGGACAGAGCTCTTAATTCCCAGGGCCAGGGGATTTTCAGGATGAGCATGGGGCATTGTGTCTGACTCAGGGCTTGGTGAGACAGGTGGCCCCGCTGTCTTTACTCCCAGCCTTAGGTGTGGTCAGAGCCTTCAGTGACCAGGACCTTCACATTCATGTGAGGCTGGCTTTGAAAAAATGTTTGTGCAAGAAGCACAGGACGTGCTGGGTGGAGGAAGTACAATGACGATGGGGTTCTTTCTTCTTGGAATGATCAAGGTTAGTATTTTTTCTTACTGATTTCTGTATTTAAATGTTAGAGGGATGAACCCTGTCATTTTGTAGCAAAAATATATTTTGGGTTTGTCCTTTGTCTCCCTACTTCATTGGATATATTTTGGTCTTCATACAAGCAAAAACCTTTCCCAGAGTCAAATACAGTGTTTCTTGTCCTTCATGGATTTTTCCATTGCTTTTACATTTAATGAGCTTTCCCCTGCATTGAAATTTGTTACTTATTAACTATTTTTTCACCTAATAGTTTTTCATGGTTTGGCTAATATAAAACTAGGTGTCTTTTGGTGCATGCAATACAAGTCAAAATGTAAGTTTTTTTCCTCCCTCGACTACTTAGCCAATATCCCCACACTATTTGTTGAATAATCCATTCCTTTTTCATGGGTTCACTCTGCCTTTTTTTTTTTTTTTTGCAAAAAGACAGCTTTATTGAGGTATAATTTATTGACCATAAAACTCATCCACTCTCAGTATATGATTCAATAAATTTTAGTAATCTGCAGAGTTATGCAGTCATCCCCACAATGGAGCATCTCTATCGTTCTCAGAACATCTCTTCCTTGTGCCCATTTGCAGTCAGACCTCACTGCTGCTGATCCCCGGGGCAACCATGGGTCTGCTTTCTGTCTCTAGGGATCTGACATTTCATGTCAGTGCAGTCATCCACTGTGTTGTCTTGTGCACCTGGCTTCTTTCACATGGTGTGATGGTTTTCAGGTTCATCTGTTCAGCATTTATCATTAGTTGGCTCCTTTTAGTCGTGGCATAGTACTCCATTGTGTGAACCCACCAGATATTATTTGTCCATTTATCAGGTGATGGACGTTTGGGTTGTTTCAACCTTTTGGTTATTGTGAATCAAGCTGCTCTGATCTTCGACATATAAATCTTTGTGTTGACGAATGTTTTAATATCTCTGGGGTAGGTTCCTAGGAGTGAAATTCCTGGGTCATATGATAAGTTGATGTTTAACTTTTTAAAGAAACTATTTTCCAAAGTGTCAGTGCCATTTTACCTTCCTGTCAGTGGTGCATGAGGGTCCCAGGTTCTCTATATTCTCACCAACACTTGTTCTTGCATGACTTTAAAAAAAATTCTTTATTTTTTTTAATTGGAGGATAATTACTTTATAATATTGTGATGGTTTCTGCCACACATGAGCATGAATCATCCACAGGCATAGGTATGTCCCCTTCCTCTTGAACCACCTCCCACCTCCCACCCCATCCCAACCTTCTAGGGTGTCACAGAGCACCAGCTTTGAGGTCTCTGCATCTTCCTGCTTTAAAAGAGGAAGGAAATGTCTTCCTGCATTAAAACTTCCTGTTTTAAAACATTTACATCTGTTTCATTTTTATATTTTAAACTGATACAGTTGCCAGTATTTTTCAAGTTATGCTTTAAGAATAACTATGTTTTCAAATCCCTCCACTGGGAGGGGAATACAATCTGGCTCTTTCCTACATAATACATTTTTATCTCAGATCATAGTAACTCCCATGAAAGTTTATTTCCCCTAAAGCATTAAAAAAAAGTATTTATTTCTCATCTCATATTTATTTCTTAACCTCTAAACAAAATTTTGAATTCAAAGTCAAGTAAATTTTGATTTTGATCTTTGAGCTTACTTCTTTGGGCTTTGGAGATGGTGAAAACACCATGAAAGTTTCCAAGTCCTTGAGATCCCCTTAGTCTTAAAGTTTTTTTGGACACTGGGGCCTAAGCAAGGCTTTTTTCCTTGTTACTCATCTGGGGTGGGGAGGGGGTGGGGTCCTTCACTGAATACTTCACTCTGTGACCTTTACCTCAGCTTTGGCTCTGTCTCCAAGAACGTCTGGGCTGTTCGAACAGGACCCAGAAGGCCTGTGTCCATGCAGCGATCTGGGGCGCCCTGCCTGCCCGCTGACCTGGGTGTACCCAACTGCAGTCAGCTCTTTGCACCCTCAGAGCGCGCCTTGCCTGCTCTTGGTCATGGTGTCCTTGAAAACACCGAGTTCCTCCCGGGTGGAATGGAACTTTTTGTTCTTTGCTGTCCCTCCTCCCCGACTGTGTCACCTGACTGGAAGAATTAGGTATGAGGGTGGAGGATCCCCTGCAGGGATGACTGTCCCTCATCACCATTTCTCACTGAGAGGCGTCTCCAGGACCCTTAGATATCTTGCTGCAGTCTTGCAGAGTGCTGGGTGGAGCAGTTGTGAACGGGTGCGATTATCTTCATCAGATGATCTTCATTTCTGCAAAGTCATTGTGGAGACCAGGCAGATGGACATAAGTGGGGCAAGAGGTGTTTCACCGCCGGAGCTCCATCAGAAGTGCTCTGTGCTCAGCGTTTCTTTGAGGATTGTGCCTGTGGCAGCACCTTTTTTCCAGAGCTTCCCGCAGGGGACCGTGGAATGCTTTGGGGAAGAATCTCATAGACTATGAAGAAAGTTTCCTCCTTTTTAAACTTGCATTTATTTATTGGTTGGGTCTTCATTGCTGTGAGAATGTTTCTCTAGCTGCGGTGTGCAGGCTTCTCATTGCTGTGGCTTTTCTTCTTGTGGTGCCTGGGCTCCAGGACACACAGGCTTCAGCAGCTGCAGTGTGTGGGCTCTAGAGCTCTGACACACAGGCTTAGCTGCTCTGCGGCAGGTGGGATCCTCCTGGACCAGGAGGATCTTGGTCTCCTTATGTCGAACTCCTTGGTCTCCTTGGTCTTCCTTATGACGAACTTATGTCTCCTGCGTTGGGAGGCAGATTCTTTACCACTGAGCCATCAGGGGAAGTCCCTTTCTCTTCCTTTTAAAAATATGGCTCACATACCATATTTTAAAAGGAGCATCCCCAGTGGCTCAGATGGTACAAACTACCTGCAATGTAGGAGACACAGGTTCGATCCCTGGGCTGGTAAGATCCCTGGAGAAGGGAATGGCAACCCACTCTAGTATTCTTGGCTGGAGAATTCCATGGACAGAAGAGTCTGGCAGGCTATAGTCCATTGGGTGGCAAAGTGTGAGACATGACTGAGCAACTAATACACACACACATACCATTACCATCTATTTCAAAGAATAAACCATTCACCCTAGCGGAATTTTAAAAATAGCAAGGTATTATATAGGTATTTTTGTTTCTTTCTACTGTGAAATTATACCCATTCAGAAAACTTATGAGCCATGTGGTCATTAATTATTATTATTTTAATTAATTAATTAATTTTGGCCATGCTGTGTAGCATGCAGGACGTTAGTTCCCTGACCAGGGATTGAACCTGGGCACACGGCAGTGAACGCACAGAATCCAAACCATTGGCCCACCAGAGGATTCCTGCAGTCATTAACCATTAAAAACTAAACGCCAGGTGACATCACTCAGGGCAAGACACTGCACACGGCTCACCTCTGGGGGCCCCCTCCCTATCACCATCTCCTTATTCACCCTTCAGGCTATTCAGGTGTTCAGGATGACTACTTCCTTCCTTACCTTACCCTCTCAGCGCCATCTCCAAACACCGTCATTTAGTCTTGCCTGTTTTTGCTTTCTTAATGGTCTCTTTTGATGAGCAGAAGTTCTAAGTTTCAACGCAAAGTTGTTCAACATTTTCTTTCATGGCCAGTGGTTTTTTATGTCCACTTTAAGAAGCCCCTTTGCTGACCAGTGGTCTTGAGGGCAGTCTGTATTACCTCGTAACCATTGTTTGGCTTTTTACACAGAGCTTCTCAGCACCCCCGGAACGGTGTGAGGCAGAGACCACAGCTCACAGTTGATTCCAGTGCCTTGGTGTGACTCATTGGAAAGATTCCACCCAGCTGTAGCACCACTGTCCTCAGAAATCAAGGGTCATATTTGCATGATGTCGTTGTGAGCTTTCTAGTCTGTTCTGTTGGCCTGTTTTCTTTTAATCCTTGTGCTCATGTCACACTGGCTTAATTCCCAAGCCTTTATAATAAATCTCAGTAGAACAAGGTCCAGTAGAACAAGTCCTTCCACCTCCAAGTTTCATGGCTTCTTCATCACCATAAATTTTAGAATTAGCTTAAGTTTCACACATGCACAAATGTTGGAAAATTGATTGGAATCACATTGAACTAACAGATCAATTTTTAAAGAATTGTCATTTTTTACAATATTGAAAATATGTCCTTAAACATGGTATTATATGTCCCTCCATTCATTTAAGCCTCACTTAAATTTCTTAATGCTCTGTTTTGTTTGGCTGTATAGACTCTTGCACCTCCTTCTGTGGCCCCTGCATTGGGAGCAGAGCCTTGGCCACTTGCGCCATCAGTGAAATCCCTGTGACCCAGTTCTGCGCATTTGAACACTCCGGTGTTGGAGTTTATTAGTTCCGATTAGTTTCCTGGATAGTGTGACCAATGGCTAACCCCTATCAGTCCTCAGCCTTGCAGAGCAGATACCAGACCTGGAGGGGCAGGTGGGCCCTTCCCAGTGCCAGGTAACTTGGACAGAGAATCAGGCGCTCTCACTGTCCCCACCGTTTCTGAGGAGCCAGGTCCTCTGCAGTTACTGTCTTAACTGGCTTCCTTGCCTCTGCCCCACACTCACCAGCCTGTTCCCCTGGTTTCCTGCACAGAACATTCTAGAACTTTTCACAGCTTGAAAGGTCCGGGTGTCCCACAGCATTTGCTCTATGGAGTCTTTTCTCCAGAATCAAAGCCTCCCAGTGGGGGTCCAGGTGTTGAGGCATTTCTGGTGTCGCTCCTTTGGTCTCCAGATGGCGAAATCTAGACTCGGGGAATGTGTGACACCCTGAACTGTGGCTGTTTGGGGCGGACCTTGGCAACAGAACCTTCTGTTCTGAAGGAGCTCAAGTCACAGGCAAAGTGACCTGTATAGAAGCAGAGGGGATGGAAACTGTGTCTAAACACATTTCTATGTGAGTGAGGCTGACTCAGGGCAGAAACGGAACACAAGGAAGGCCAAATCATTTAGAGAAATCCTTGCAGGGGCGACAGCTGGCCTTGGGCAGTGCCCCATGTGACGCATATTTACTGGGCCTGTCCTGTGCCAGACGGTCTTCTGAAGCCTGGGACACAGCCCCGAGTCTGCCAGGCAGACGGCCGCCCTGCGGGGCCCTCATTCTCACAGGCTCAGGGACGGTACATGTGATAAAGGAGTGAGTTATGGAAAGTGACGGAAGGTGACAAGGGTCAGGGAGAAAAATACTGACAGAAGAGGTGCAGGCCCAGGGAGTGGCTATTTCAAACGTCCTGAGAAGGTATAATACAGACCAGTGTTTTCCTTCTTGAGGAACCAAGATTTGGGGCGTTTCTCGTGGGAGGGGTGCCATATCTATGGGAGGAGATTGGAGAAAGGAGAGCAAGTAGGTCCACGCAAATGTCCCTGAATTCTACGTGAAGGGGTCTGCATGCCTTAGGACACTGATTCTCCCCTACGACACAATGAATGAAACTCAGTTTGCCTAACAGACACCCATATCCTGCAGCTGATGCTGAAGGATGCTCGAGAAGTAACTTCTTGCTGAAACGTCCTGAATTCGGCTCTGACTTTCAGAGCCAGGGCAGAACATCAGACTGCTTCTCAGGTCAGCAAACACTGGGGACCATGGGATCTAGACTGGATGGCAAAAGGCACACTGGTCCTCCTGGTTGGGGTGTTGGGAACCTGCTGCTTCCCGCAGCCCCGATCTTCTCACTTGGCTACTCTCAGAACCTCCAGGGGACCTCTAACTGATCTGTGGCAGACTGTCTCCTTGAGCAAACTCTGGACAGGCTCCTCTGGTTCCTCTCTCAACCTCGGCCTTGCCCTGCCTGTCCTTGGCCTTTCTAGCCCAGTTTTAGCACGAATCCTGCAAGTAAGTTTAGGTAGAGTCCCCCCAGCCCTGATATCTGATCACCCTGGATAGCTGATCAAAGCCCTAATTCCCCACCTTTGAGGTCCGATCACCCCAACTTGTCTTCAGCAAGAGTGCTGAGTCGGTTCAGCCAGAATCACCTACCTTGGATGTCTTTTCTTAATTATTCTCCATATACTGACTTCTCTCTCTGCTCATTGGCTACAACCCTCAAGTATCTCTGCTGCATTTAGAGTTGGGCCTGATCTCTCATCCCTGCTGAAATAGTCTTCTGTAAAGATTTTCCTACCATTTTTACTCCTGCAGATGGGTTTAGGTTGAGTGAGGGGCTGAAAGTTCACCATGGACGAAGGCCAGTCTCAGGAGCTGCCCCCCAGACACCCTCCTTGCCAGAACAGGTGGCCAGCTTCCACCAAGTTTGATGTTATAGGTTTAAGATGAGAGCCCTTTCTAGAGATGTGTGTGTGTGTGTGTTAGTTGTTTAGTTGTGTCCGACTCTTTGCGACTCCATGGACTGTAGCCTGCTGGGCTCCTTCCTCTGTCCATCGGATTCTCCACCAAGAATACTGGAGTGGGTTGCCATGCCCTCCTCCAGGGGATCTTCCCAACCCAGGGATGAAACCCCCATCCCTTATGTCTCCTGTATTGGCAGGCAGTTTCTTTACCACTAACAACACCTGGGAAGCCCCATGTATGTCTGAGAACACAGACACATGTATATATCATGAGTATCTATATCTATAGATAGAGGGGTAGATTTAGATGGAAAAATTAAATTTATATCCAGAAATGTAAACTCAGGTGTACCCTGGTGGATTTGACAAATGCATTCTCCAGTGTAACCCAACCCCCTTTCATGACACAGAACATCACCCCCTCCAGGGTTCTCTCATGCCCCTTCTCCATTAGTTCCCCTTCCCCGACCTCTCAGAAGGAACTGTGTTACAACTTTTTTCATTGCAATTTAATTTTGCTTGTTCTAGAGTTTCATAAAATAGAATCATGCACTATGTGCTCTTCTGTGAGGAATTCTTTCACCTAATATAGGGGTTTTGCAGTTCATTTAGGTTTGTTCCTTTGTGTTACTGAGTAGGATTCCGTCTTGGGGATCTGCCACAATTACTTTGTCATTTTCCTGCTGAGGGACACCTGGGCCATTTGCAGTTTTAGGCTACTGTGAATAAAGCTGCTGTGAACTGTGTATCTCGCTCTGTATGTGTCTGTGTGTGTGTATGCTTTCATTTTTCCTGGGCAAGTAGCTAGGAGTGGAATTGCTCAAGCAGAGGATGATTAACATTTTTTGGATAAGAAACTCCCAGAACCTTTGCAGAGAGAAGTGTGCTGTTTCATATTCCCACTGAATACAACACCTACGCAAGCCCACCTGTGACCATGGCTGGGCTTCCTAGGTGGCGCTAGTGGTGAAGAAACCACCTGCCAATTCAGGAGACAGATTTAGGTTTGAACTGTGGGTCAGGAAGATCCCCTGGAGGAGGGCATGGCAACCCACTCCTGTTTTTTGCCTGGAGAATCCCCTGGACAGAGGAGCCTGGCGGGCTACATACAGTCCATTGGGGTACACAGAGTCAGAAACGACTGAAGAGACTAAGCAAGCATGCAGGCTCGTGACCATGGCCTGCCCTCAGCTCTGGCCTCTGGTATTCACAGTCAGATTTCATTCACTGTGCAAGTTTTGGGTAAAAGAGTTGCACCATACCCTTCAGATCCCGGGCAGTGCTCAAGACATGTTCTCTATTTGAGCTTGTTTTCCTGGGCTCCTCCCCTGTCCTTGGATGAGTACTGGGAAATATAGAGGGAGGTGAGACTGGAGAGGCTGGTGGGGTCTTGAGGGTCAGTTAAAGTTTTGCTTTATCTTTAAAAGCAGCACTGTCCAGCAGGACTTTCTATAATGAGGGAGAAATTTTAAATCTATGATGTCCAACATATCAGTCACATGTAACTACTGAGCCCTTGAAATGTGGCTAGTAGCACTGAAGAACTGAGTTTTTAATGTCAATTAAATACAATTTAAGTAGCACAGATGACTTTGCCTGCCAAATTGGACAGTGTGGCTTTAGTGCAATGGCATGCCATGTAGAATTTAGAGTGGGCAGATGACACCATCAGATCCGGGTCTGTTGTTACTTGTCACTCTGGCTTCAGTGTGACCATGTAAGGACCGGTAGCGATGTCGCCACAGTCATCCAGGGGAGAAATAGTGGTTTCTTGACCTGGGGTGTGCAGTGCCATCAGAGAGAAAAGGATAGACTAAAGAATTTGGGGGAAATAGCATAGAGATATGACCCACTGGTCAAATGGTTCCTTGTAGGCTGCTGGCTGCAAGGAGGAAAATAGGGGAGATTCTCGTCCCTTTGTAGGCGTGTAGCTGTGGGGCTCCAAGAAAAAACTCCGGCTGCTGAAATTTCTAGGACAGTTAAAAGAAGGCTCAGATGCGTCCATGTGGAAATGCAGCATGAATTTTAAGAAAAAGCCCCGCAAAATCCACACTTTCTTTCCATCCCATAGATTCCTATTCAATATGGGCCATGGGCCTATACATCACCATCCTAGCTCACTCAATTGTAATCAGGTGTAGGAGTCCCATTTTATGCTCTTAAAAAAACAAACAAACAAAAAAAACCAAGCAGGGACTTCTCTGGTGGTTCAGTGTTTAAGAATCCACCTTCTGAAGCAGGGGATGTGGGTTTGATCCCTGGTGGGGGAGATAAGATCCCACATACCACTGGGCAAATAAGCCCACCAGCCATGACTAGAGAAAGCTTCAGTTCAGTTCATTTCGGCCTCTCAGTCAGGCATTGCAATGAGGTTCCCTGGTGGCTCAGATGGTAAAGAATCTGCCTGCAATGCAGTAGACCTGGGTCCCATCCCTGGGTTGGGAAGATCCCCTGGAGGAGGGCATGGCAACCCACTCCAATATTCTTCCTTGGAAAATTCCATGGACAGAGGAGCCTGACGGGTAACAGTCCATGGGGTCGCAAAGAGTCGGACATGAATGAGCAACTCAGCACAGCACAGCGCAATGTGATAAAGACCCAGAGCAGCAGAAAAAACAAGAACCTTGACTCGCTGGCGGGCACATCAGAGCCTATTGACAGCATCTGCTCCAGAGTTCTTCCAGGAGTTTCGCTGGGGTCTGGGTGTGGCTCTGCCAGATTTCGTCTGGCTGCTTCTCTATTGTGGGCACTTGACTCTCCTCCAACTTCTCATTCTCACGCTTGGCCAGGTCATGGTTGGCAGGGCAGCTCAAAAGCCTGTTATCTAGAACCATGGAAATCGTTCACAGTGCTTGACCCAGTAATGTGGTGCCTGGGAAGTTATCCCAAGGAAACAACTGAAAGAAGAAAATAAGTGCAGGAAGACGCTCTTTGTGACATTCTCTATGACAGGGGAACAATTTAAATTGGCTGGCAAGGTCAACAACAGGGGCAGCAGCCCAAGTGTACGGGAGAACGGTAAAGAGGGTGGTTTCAAAGGCTGTGCAAACATGGCAAAATGCCCTCATAGTTCTAGTGAAACGATAAGCACACTGTAATTACAAGCATGAAAAATGGACGCACAAAACCTAAGGAAAACACCATTGATGTCAAGATGGGAATGTGAGCAGTTTGACTTTTCCTTTGAAAAGCTTAATTTTAAGGGTACATAGCTGTCTCTTACAATATGTAGAACTCAGGAAAATGATAGTAAACAAACATGGTGCCAACTGTGTCATTTGGGAGCAGTTATTCCTCTTGGATACATTCACACTGACCACAGTCTTCAGCTCAAAATGAGTTTGAAACATTTGTTGTTGAGTTTTGTATGTGTGAATGTGTTTATAATAACCTTTTACAAATACTATTGGCACAGACAACACATTGTCATTTTGGAAAGGAATATAATTAAATAAGAAACAACATCGAGCAAACAAAATCAA
This sequence comes from Cervus elaphus, assembly GCF_910594005.1. Classification (NCBI taxonomy): domain Eukaryota; kingdom Metazoa; phylum Chordata; class Mammalia; order Artiodactyla; family Cervidae; genus Cervus; species Cervus elaphus. The sequence continues at coordinate 22,878,964 of NC_057830.1, forward strand.
AACAATCAGTGTACAGAGAGCTCTATTACTCAACACCAGGCTCCGACATTCAGGGAACATCTATGGCATCCTGATCAGGGGTGGGGCTGCCTGGAAAGGGACGCATAGCTTCTTGGACTCAAGGTTTGGGGCCCATCTCCAGCTGGCCTGCAGTGGCCAGGTCCAGAGTTGTATCTTCTGCCTTGGTTCCTGTGCTGTCCACCACGCCACGGTCGGAGGAAGTCAACCTAGTTAACTCTTCTTAGCTGTCTTGCTGAGCACTCATGTTCCTGGGTTCTCATTCCTTTGTGGTGGAATTCTGAAGAAACCAGCATCTCCAAGGTCCTTTGGTTCATCAGTCTCAAATGTAGACAGACCATCACTCTTGTGCCTCTCTCAATACTGAAGGACTGTTCGGAGAATTTATGAATGATTTGTAAAGGGCTTGGAGGGCCAGATGCAGGCTTTAAAAAGACTGAGCGTGATCTATGAGTCACAGTTACATAACTCCTTAAGGTCACAGCGGTCAATTTAATCAACCGTCTTTTCCACTTCACTAAATGCTATTTTGTTTCCTTGAAAGGTGACCAGGCTAAGGATTCATCACATTGTGGGAGGTACTCAATATTTAAATTTCAGATGAACTCTCATATTTTTCACAGCCTCCTCTAGGACAATTTCTTTCCAATCTAGTTGCTTATTTAGGCTATGTACTCTCATTTAAATTTAAGAAAAGGACTCCCCTGGTGGTCCTCTGGTTAAGAATCTGCGTGCCCACGCAGGGGACATGGGTTTAACCCCTCGCCAGGATGACTCCACATGCCTCTGGGCAACGAAGCCCATGCCCCACCACTGCTGTAGAGCCCAAATTCCTCAAGAAGAGAAGACACCACTGCGAGAAGTCCATGCACTGCAACTAGAGAGAAGCCCCCACTCAATGACAACTAGAGAAAGCCTGTGTGCAGCCACAAGAACGGTGAAGCCAAAAATAAATAATTTAGAAAATAAATTTAAGAAAAGAATTAAAATATTAATTATAAATGTGAACAATCAGAAATCTTGCTACCTCTCCAATCATATCATTTATTGCCTTCTCTTTTGTTATTCACGGGCCTGCTTATCTTTCTTTCAATGTGTGTAGCTGGGTTCTTATTTCTCCAAAGTGAATACTTTTATTAATAATTTAATACAGGATATGTATTGCGATCTGACTTGTTTTCTTTTGATATTGTTCAGCCTTGATTTAATGTATGTCAGTCATATAATTGGAAAAGGAAATAGCAACCCACTCCAGTGTTCTTGCCTGGAGAATCCCAGGGACAGGGGAACCTGGTGGGCTGCTGTCTATGGGGTCGCACAGTCGGACACGACTGGAGTGACTTAGCAGCAGCAGCAGTCATATTATGTCTCTATGCGGACAGCAAAGTTAGGAGCCAGCTTTGAAAACAAGAGATGGATGGCAGGAACATGTCCCCCACCCACACACCCTCAACACACCCATGCTCACTCACTCTCTTTCTTTTATACACCCATCTGCTTAAGTGTGTGTGCTAGCGTGTGCATGCACACACACATACACACACACACACACACACACACTTGTGTACAATGTGAGCCTTGAATGGACCATTTTTGAGGCATTGTCACACTGTGTGAGGACTGGGAAGGGGACAACTTTTCCATTATGAGAGACCCTAGATCAAGTCACTACCTGTACCATCCAGGCTATTGGTCATACACTGTCCTGCCCAAAGTCAGGACAATTCTGAGACAAGCAACAAATCTCTGGTTCATAGCATATAACATTTCTTCGAAAATTATATAATTCATCAGTGGTTGACATAAAAACCATTATTTTCATATCCATCAGTTTTCTCATGTTTTCCCAGCTCCTCTCTTGCATGTGGAAATGAGCCTCAGGTCATCGTCTCTTTGTTGTGTGTTCACAGTAGCTCAGTTCTGTTTGATTCTTTGTGGCTCCACGAACTATAGCCCTCCAGGTTCCTTGGTCCATGGAATTTCCCAGGCAAGAATACTGAAATGGGTTGCCATTTCCCACTCCAGGGGATCTTTCTGAACCAGCGTATAACCTGTATCTTTTGCATCTCCTGCAATGGCAGGTGGGTTCTTTATCACCAGCACCATCACCTTCTCTTTTTACTGACCAAGTTTTCTGCAGGGCTGTCTCGGTTAGTTGTCCCTCTGCTGATGGGAAGACAAGCTTGTCCTGTGGCCTATGGAGCACCACTCTGGCCATCACAAGAAGCAGAGCAACACTGCCCTCTGCTTTTCTCTTCAACTCTGCATGGCAGGCATTGCACATGCAGAAGTGGAAATGGAAACTCAGAGATGTGAAAGGACTCACCTAAGCTGTCTTGAGGGAGACGAGGCAGAACTGAAATATCTATTCAGGACGTTCCTCACAAGCCATCCCTGTTTGTGGACATTTGATGATCCCATCACCCTTTCTTGGGCAGGAGAAACATCCTGTCCCCTCCTGGACAGGGGCAGACATACTGACCCCCCTACTTACTGGGTGAACACAGGACCCAAGGTAGCCACTCAGACTCCTCGGAGGTTTGCATTTTGAGCTGACACATGATGGCAGGGTGAGAGCTGAGCTATCCTGTAGAATATTCCAAAGAGCTGGTTTCGTGGCTTCTACTGAGCACCCCCATGCTTCTCAAGGCCTTGCTGTCCACCTTTTCCATGACTATGATCTGCCAAAATCCAATAATTTTGGCTCCTTTTAAGTTCGCCAAATTCAATCTCTGTTGCCTGCAACCAAAGGGCCATGTTGATATTCTCTTCTTGCAGTAGTGTTTTCTCCCAGAGGAACTACCAAGGAGACATTGGCTCTCTAGATGGGTTTTGGAGGTGAGCCGGAGCTAGCCAGGTATATGGGAGGTGGGGTTGGGAATTCCAGTTAGCAAGAAAAGCATGCTGATAAGCAGAAGCGCTTCAGGGAACCTCAGATATTCTGGTCTGGCTGTCATGTGGTTAGGTGAATGACCTGTGTTAGTCAACAGTGAGTCAGGAACGCAATCCTGCTATGTGAGTTATGGGACAGGAAATAAGACCTTACATAGTGGGCTTTCCTGGTGGCTCAGCGGTAAAGAGTCCGCCTGCCAATGCAGGAGACACAGGAGATGTGGGTTCAATCCCTGGGCTGGGAAGATCCCCTGGAGAAGGGAATGGCTACCCATTCCAGTATTTTTGCCTGGAGAATCCCACGGACAGAGGAGCCTGGTGGGCCTCAGTCCACGGGTTTGCAAAGAGTCAGACATGACTTAGCCACTGAGCATGCACACAGTCAAGAGTGAGTCAGGAATCCAAATCCACTGTGTGAATTATGAGACAGGAAATAAGACCTTACAAGCACACAGTGTTTGCACAGGCGGACAAGTAGGGGCTTGCAGGTAGGTCCACAGTGAGACCGTGAAAAGGCGCCGACAGAGGAAGATGCAACGTCGCAGTCTCTGTGTGGCTCCCACGTGGATTTGCCGGGAGATGTCTGGTGGTCGGCAGCAGCAGACGAGAGGGAGGGCAAGCTGGACCTGTCTGGTCTTTCAAGTTTCCCTGTTACGTTATCTGGTCACACAGATTTCTGGGGAGTCAGTGGAGAGCACTAGCCGGCAATCACAGGGAAGGAGATGCTAGGGACACCACTCCCAGCCTGACCTAGTCAGCAGAGAACAGTCCATCATGAGACCTGACCAGACCTGCAGTGTCTGGAGGTAAACAGGCAGCAGAGTGGATGCTGCAGTGGGCCAGGACAGGCAGGGTGCCCGCGGGAATTACATGCATCTCTGTGAAGTGAGAGCTTCCCTCATAGCTCAGTTGGAAAAGAATCTGCCTGCAATGCAGGCATTCCTGTGTTTGGAAGATCCTCTGGAGAAGGGAAAGGCTACCCACTCCAGAGTTCTGGCCAGAGAATTCCATGGACTGTATAGTTCATAAAGTTGCCAGAGTCGGACACGACTGAGCGACTTTCACTCACTGTGAATTGAGGAAGGACAGCAGAGAGGAAGGGTGCTCTGGTCTCAGTGTTCGTGTCCCCACAAATTCATACGTTGACACCAAACTTTCAGCATGACAGTGTTAGGAAGTGGGGCCCTTGGGAGGTGATTGGGTCTAGAGGGTGGAGTCCTCATGAATGGGATTAGTACCCTAAGAGAAGAGACCTCAGAGAGTGCCCTCACCTCTTCTGTCACAGGAGGGCACAGAGATAAGTCGGAGTCTGCAACCTGGAGAAAGCTCTCACCAGAACCCAGCTATGCTCACGCCCTGATCCCAAACTGACAGCCTCCAGACTGTGAGAAATATATTCCTGCAGTTTAAGCCACACAGTCTGTGATGTTCCAGTCTATGATAATACTCTGAGCAGACTAAGATAGGGGGACAGAAGAGATGTGGGCAGTGGTATACACTGGACGTGGGTGGTCAATCATAGCTGGTCAGTGAGAAAGATGGAAGTTTCTAGAACAACCCCTAAGTCAGGCTTGGGTGTCTAGAGGGAACAAAGGGATATGAGAGGTCAGTCTCCCTGGGTTGGAAGGATGAAGGAAGCAGTCCTTGGAGGTACAGTTGGTGCCACCTCTGGGATCCTAAATGGGACAGAGCTTGCTCAGAAAGACCTCCAGATCCTGGTGGAGGGCCTTTTCTATGCATATTATTCAATCTTCTCTGAGGTCTGTTTGGAATGTGGTGGTAAACATGAAGTTTATTGACAAAAATTACAGCCAATTAGTTGATTCATAGCTTTTCAAAAATTTTTATTTTTCAGAAATAAATCAGTGTAGTGTTGTGACTGACGTCAAAGCAAACCATTTCAGTATTTTCTAATTTAGCCGGGACTCCGTGTTTTCCCTGTAATGGCAGTTTTTTAAAGGCTAATATGATTTATGAACACTATTTGATGGGCTTTCCCCCATACTTTCTTATATGTAACTTGTTCATAATGTTATTTCATGCTTTCTCATTGATGGCTACAAATTATCTCTCTGAACCAGGAACTTTCTCACGGCCTATTCTGATAAGTGTTTGACCCTTTCCACATTTAACCACACAAGTCTTGAGTAACATTTGCATCCAACAGCTGTTTCATTAACAACAAAAGTAAGCCACCTGAAATTTTTCCTGAAATTAGCAAGTTGTATGTTTTCATTGCAGGAAAAGCAAGGTATTTCATGACCAAGGTATTGCAAGTTATCCAAAATATGAAAACAAGAGGATGGGCTACCTTTGTTTTCTCCCCAAAAAACAGACAGAAGGCATACTCCAGAGAGACATAGAGATATCAGTTACTGCACTTTGGATGCTGGTGATAAGACGGACAAAGGGCAACTGAAGGGCGGAGAAAGCTGAAGTCTCGCTCAGCGTTGTGGAACCAGCTGAGAACCAGCTGATTCATATAGTGGAATGCAGGAAGGATTAGAATGCAGAAAGGACTAGGAATCAGATGCCCCTGACGGTGGGGGAAGTGGGTGCAGCCAGAGGCAGCGTGCTTAGAAAGTTTGCATGGGGAGCCATTCAAACCCTCTAGCCTGGCACGTCCTCCCAGTCTCCCTGCCACCCTACTCTGAGCCATCCTCCCTGGCCCTGGCAATGTCTGAAGGTTTGCTCCCTGCAGAGGATAAGGTGTAGGAGGCTGGACTCAGGCTCAGGACTCGCTAAGGGGGGTTGATTCTGAAATGCCGTCTCGCTTGCCTGCTTCCTCCACATGAGTCCAAGAATGTGGTCAGCCAGAGGTACGAACTCCAGGCAGGACACCCCATGATGTTCTCCTGAAAAACCCACCAGCCCAAGAAAACAGGTGACGAAAGAGCCCAGGTGACTGAAAGTCGCACACAAGAAGCCCACCAGCCTAGTCACTGTCCCTGACCCCACCTCGATTTTACAGAGACCATTGTTGCGCCTTGTTGTAAGGTGAGATGGCTGTGAATCAGACATTTGAAGACGGAGAACTTCCAGCAAAAGAAACAGAAACCAAAGTAAGTAGAAAAGGCACAGGGTGGTGGAAGTGGGTAAGGGGGAGGAAGTGGGAGAAAAGACAAATAACGTAAAAATAAAAATTTCTAAGAACTATGATTTGCATGCTTAAGGAAATAAAGGAAGATATTGCTCTTAAGAAACTGAAGAAGGTAAAAACCGAAAAGGAATGTTCATAGAATAAAAACAGGTCTCAGAAACTAAAAAAAATAGGGACACAGAAATGAGGAGTTTAGTGGAGGTGATGGAAGGAGAGGGGATATCTCCAAGAAAATAGACTAGAAAGAAAATTAGGAGGAAGATGGGAGAGAAGCATGAAGAATACCAGAAGATTACTTCAAGAGATCTGACATCCGAACAAAGGAATCCCACCAGTGGAGGTGGATAGAAGACAGACAGGAATGTAGCAAAGAAATCACCTAAAAATTCCTAGAACAGAAGGATTTGGGTTTCTAGTTTGAAAAGATTCTCTGGGTGTCCTGCAAAATGGAAGAAAAAAGAGCCTCCCCAAAGCACAGAGTCTGGAATGTCAAAACACAAACAACTGAGATCAAGATGACCCTAACATCTGACAGTGTGGGGGAGAAAAGGAACCCGAGCCCTACCATGTGGTGGGGGCAGTGAAAGACTGCCGTCCTGAGATTTCAGGGAAATGATGTCCGACAGAGACCCTAGAGCCAGAAGGGTGAGCAGTCAGGAGGAAGTTAGAAAAACAGCATTTCAGTTCTGCCAATTCTTGAGGCACTTGCTCGGCAGATACCCTTTCTCAGGAAGCTACTAGTGGATATTCTCTAGCAAAATGAAGGAGCAGATCAAGAAAGAGAGGCGAGACTTCCCTGGCAGTCCAGCTGTTAAGATTCTGAGCTCCCAATGCAGAAGGGCCTGGGTTCAATCCCTGGTCAGGGAATTAGAGCCCATCATGCTACAGCTAAAGATCCCTTGTGCCTCAACTAAGACCCTGTGAAGCCAAATTAAGAAATTCAAAGAAGAGAGAGAGAAATAGGAGGTCCAGGAAGTAAGAGAGAGGCAAAGGAATCTCAAGATGACCTGTTACCTGAAGTGCCCTGAGGGTCCTGTGAACTGAGGCTACAGAATGGGCACCTTCAGGGAGCAGCAGCAGAAGGGAGGTCCAAGAAGGACTCCATCCAAGGAAAAAAAATGCCACTGACAGAACACCAGATGCATTGAAAAGAGATTTGTATTTCTGGTGAAAGCTTTTGGAATTAATTTGAAATAGGTACAAAAGTTTGATAACCTGCAATACCTTACAATGAAACAAATAAGACCTTTATCTGGCATGAAATACTTGTTAATTTCAGGAAAAATGAGTGGCTTATTTTTGTTGTTAATGTCATGAATGTTGGATGCAAATATTACTTGAAAGTTGTTAAAAGTTGAAATTATCAAACACATTTTTATCAGAGTTGGCAGTAATATACTGGTAAGTTCATGGTTTAAGAGAGAAACGTAATCATCAAAGCAAAAATATAAAGGAACATTATGAATTGATTACATGCAATAAAAAATTTGACAGATACTCTTGGGGACAAATATTACGGAGAATATTGATAATGCAAATGAAAAACATTTAGAAAATGCTATCAAAATCTGCAATATTTTTTATTGCATGGTTAGAAACAATTGAACATTTTAGACATGATATATTTAGTGGTCTTCAGAAATAGTGATACTGACATGAGCATGTCATTGCAATCTAAAATTTATGGAATCAGCAGTTTCCAAACTGTATCTGACTGAAATAAGAAAACAATTTTGGGGACAATTTATAAGTGAAGGCAGCGATATTTTAGCCCTTATCAACAAAACGCAAAATTTCATGGCTGAGATACGTTGTGTTAGTTTTCTCAGGCTGCCAGAAACAAACAGCACAGACTGAGTGGCTTAAAACAGAAAGCCATTGTCTCACAGTCCTGGATGCTGGGAGTCTCAGATCAAGGTGTCAGCAGATTCAGTTCTGCATGAAAGCCCTCTCCCAAGCTGCAGATAGCTACCTTCTCACAATGTCCTATGGGGAGAGGAGAAGGGAAGCAAGCTGTCTGCAGCTTCTTACAAGGGCACTAATCCTCATCATGGGACCCCATCCTCATGAAGTCATCTACACCTAATCACCTCCCAAAGACCCCGCCCACTGCTGTACTGCCCCTCATCTGCATGAGGCTGACTGGGCACTTGCCTGTGACGTGGCAAGTCTGCTCCAGATGTGTTCATGTGTGCACCAGGAGATGTGAGAAGAGTTGCACCATCTGTAATCATGAAAATGTGTTCACAGGACTACCATGGGCAATGACACAAATACATCTCAGAGAGGTAATTTTGTGCTCAGGAAGGCATGTTGCAAAAAGTTGCATTCTGTATGATGCCAAATACACACACACACACACACACACACACGCAATACAGCATGGTCCATTTTTTGCCCCTATATACATATGCATAATTTGAATTAGCTTCAAATATATGAACAAGTTCCAGAACAATACTGTGATGATTTTGACTTAAGTTCCATAAAATAGATAAATTGAAGAGAGAGACATACATATTCTATCAAGTTTTTCCATCAAGCAATAATATGTCTTGCTATATAAACTTTTTTGTACTCTATTTTGTAAATTTTGAGAGTTTTCTTCGTTGGGCATTATACATTGCTCTTAGAATTATCAATAGGTGTTTTCTGTATTTTTGTTGCTGCTATTTCTGGTACTATTAATGGAATATTTCCCCATTACAAATTATCATCTGTGATTGTTGTGTTATAGAAAATATATTAATTTTACCCTTTATTCATATATTTGATGACTTTATGCATTATAAAAACTTTGAGATGACTCTGTTTTCAGTACATTACTCCATATCCTCTAATTGCAATATTTTTGTTTTATCTTTTAAAATAATTGTATGTCTAGTTTCTATTTCACTTATTTTTGAATCTTCTGCATTAAGCAAGAAACTTTGTTTTGTTTCTAATTAAAATGAGAATTGGGCTTTCCTGGTGGCTCAGAGGTTAAAGCGTCTGTCCGCAATGCAGGAGTCCTGGGTTCGATCCCTGGGTCAGGAAGATCCCCTGGAGAAGGAAATGGCAACCCACTCCGGTATTCTTGCCTGGAGAATCTCATGGACGGAGGAGCCTGGTAGGCTACAGTCCACGGAGTAGCAAAGAGTCGGACACGACTGAGCAACTTCACTTTCACTTTCAAAATGAGAATGTTTCTGAAGTGTGATATTGGTTGCCATTAAAAATTAGATTTTTAGATTTCTCAACTTTTTGCTACTAGTAGGTGTTAAATGGTATAAAATTACTTTGGAGCATTAAGTGAAACTTTTTGCTAGACCTTTTCTTGTCAGTTACCTTCCAACAGACTTTAGTACTTTAAATATACAATTTGACCACTAGATGGTGCTGTGCCCCCAATTTTTTTTTTTTGCTGACCTAGCATTCTGAGCAGGGCGTGGCACAGCATTAAATTATTGAGCTGTTGTTAAAGTTTAAATTTCAACTTAATATAATCCTCAAATGAGTATACTCCTTTCAGCTCTCTTCAAAGTGACCCTAAATTAAGAATATGGTTTGCTCGTTTGTTTATTGCTTTCGTGTGGCCTTTCTCTACCTGTGGTGTGAGGGCTTCTCATTGCAGGGGCTTCTCTTGTTGCAGAGTGCAGGCTCTAGGGCGGGGGGCCTTCAGTAGCTGCAGCTCATGGGCTCAGTAGTTGCGACTCGAAGGCTCTAGAACGCGGCTCAGTAGTTGTGGCCCAGGGGCTTAGTTGCTCTGCAGCATGTGGGATCTTCCCGGACCAGGGATTAAACCCACGTTTCCTGCGTTGGCAAGCAGGTTCTTAGCCACCGTGCCCCCAGGAAAGTCCAAGAATATGTTTTTCTCAAAAACTTTTTTCTCCCTTTTTATGGGCACTTTTATGGGGAGTGGTATAACTGACAACAGAATAAAGTTTACCATTTTAGGTCCATAACCCAGAGTTTTAACACCTACATACAGTCTTGAAATCACCTCACCGTTGTTATCTGGCAGATTTGTCACCCTGATGAGCTCCTTCGTGCAGTTTCTGTAGTCAGCCCTTTCCCAGACCGGCTGCTGGAAACCACTGCTCTACTTTTGTCATTGGTTGCCTTTTCTGTGGTTTCATGCCCATGGCATCATGCATGCAGTATGTGACCTGTTGTGTCTGGACTCTTTCCTGCAGCGCCATGCTTTCAGGATTTATCCATGTCAACTGATTCTGTAATTTGTTCCTTTTAACTGGGGAGTGGCATTTCACTGTATAGGATAGAAGACAATTTTTTTAATCCATTCACCAGTTGATGGGCACTTGGGTTGTTCCTAGTTTTTGGATATTATGAATAAAACGGCTATAAACGTTCATGTACAAGTCTTTGTGCTGCCGTGTGTTTTCTCCTGTGTCAAATGAATACAGAACAAAGGAACTGCTGAGTCAGATGATTAGTGTTAATATATGTTTAACTTGATAAGATGCTGCTTTCAAACTGTTTTTCCAAAGTGACTGTACCATTTTATATTCCCACCAGCAGCGCAGGAAAGATCCAGTTTTTGGCATCTTCAGTCTCTAAAATTCTGGTGGGTGTTTAGTTATATCTCATTGTGGTTTTACTTCTTGTTTCCCTATCGTGTGATGATGTTGAACATCTTTTCATGGGCTCATTGGCCATCTGATAACTCTGGTGAACCGTCCAAATAGTTTGTTCTTTTAAAAAAAGTTGGGCTACTCCTTATTACTGAGTTGTAACAGCTTTTCATATATTCTGGGTAGAAGTTTTTTTACATGTTTTGCAAATATTTTCTTACAATCTGTGGTTTGGCTTTTCATTTGGCTTAATGGTGTCCTTTGAAGAGCAAATATCCTCAATTTTGATGAAGTCTATTTTCCTAGGCTTTAAAATATATGATTCCTGCTTCAGGGGTCCAATTTAAGAAGTCTTTGCCTAGCCCTAGGAGACCAAGATTTTCTTCTGTTTACTTGTAAAATTTCATAGTTTTAGCTTTTTCATTTAGATCTATGAGCCACTTCAAATTAGTCTTTTTATACAGTGTGAGATTTTTGTTGTTCAGTTGCTAAGTCTCTTAGGGACCCTATGGACTGCAGCATGCCTGGTTTTTCTGCCATCACTGTCTCCTGGAGTTTGCTCAGATTCATGACCATTGAATCGGTGATGCTATCCAACCATCTCACCTGTTGCCTCCTTCTCCTCCTGCCCTCAGTCTTTCCCAGCATCAGGGTCTTTTCCAGTGAGTCAGTTCTTTGCATCAGGTGGCCAAAGTATTGGAGCTTCAGCTTTAGCAGCAGTCCTTCCAATAAATATTCAGGGTTGATTTCTTTTAGGATTGACAGGCTTGATCTCCTTGCAGTCCAAGGGACTCTCAAGAGTCTTCTCCTGCACCACAATTCTAAGGCATCAATTCCTCGATACTCAGCATTCTCTGGTCCAATTCTCACATTCATACATGACTACTGGAAAAAACATAGCTTTGACTATATGGCCCTTTGTCAGCAAAGTGATATCTTTGCTTTTTAATACACTAAGCTTGTCATAACTTTTCTTCCAAGGAGCAAGTGTCTTAATTTCATGGCTGTCCGCAGTGATTTTGGAGCCCAAGAAAATAAAATCTGTCATTGTTTCCACTTTCCCTCCCTCTATTTGCCATGAAGTGATGGGACTGGATGCCATGATCTTAGCTTTTTTAATGTTGAGTTTTAAACCAGCTTTTTCACTTTCCCTTTTTCACACTCATCAAGAGGCTCTTTAGTTCCTCTTTGGTTTCCGTCATAACAGTGGTATCATCTGTTTATCTGAGGTTGCTGATATTTCTCCTGGCAACTTTGATTCCAGCCTGTGATTCATCCACCCTGGCATTTCGCATGATGTACTTTGCATATAAGTTAAGTAAGTAAGGTGACAATATACAGCCTTGACGTACTCCTTCCCCAGTCCTGAACCAGTCAGCTGTTCCATGTAAGGTTGTAACTGTTGCTTCTTGACCAGCATATAGGTTTTACAGGAGGCAGGTAAGGTGGTCTGGTATTCCTATCTCTTGAAGAATTTTTCAGTTTGTTGTGATCTACATAGACAAAGGCTTTAGTATATTCGATGAAGCAGAAGTAGATGTTTCCCTGGAATTCCCTTCTTTCTCTATGATCCAACAGATGTTGGCAATTTGATCTCTGGTTCCTCTGCCTTTTCTAAACCCTGCTTGTACATCTGGAATTTCTCAGTTTATGTAGTGCTGAAGCTTTGCTTGAAGATTTTGAGATCACAGCCTTGTGGAGAAGGGGCTTGCGAAACTCAAGGAAGCTATGCTGTGCAAGACCACCCAAGATGGACAAGTCATAGTGGAGAGTTCTGACAAAATGTGGTCCACTGGAGGAGGGAATGGCAAACCACTCCATTATTCTTGCTGTGACAACTCCATGAACAGTTTGAAAAGGAAAAAGTGTGAGGTAGGGGTTGAATTTAATTGTTTTGTCCTGTTTTTCGTGGGGACAGCCATTTGTTTTAGCTCTTTTTGTTGAAAAGATTATAATTTTTCCATTGAATTGCCCTGGCACCTTTGCCAGAAATTAACTGGCCCTGTACGAGTGGGTCTAATTCTTTTTCTTTTTTTTTCAAACCGAAGGTCAAGTTTAAATTTAATGACTTTGGTATTAACTATACACATACTAGTAAGTGCTAAGACTTAAAATCTTCCAGTTCAGTTGTGACACAAGACAGGACCCAGAGAGGAGTTCTAAAAATCTCTTCTCTGGGTTTTATGGAGACTTTCTTTACCCTCCTGTGTTAGCCTCTTAAGGCACTGCGTCAGCCTTAAAAGGGCACTGGAAAGGGCGGAGTGGGTCTAATTCTGAACTATGTTTCTCTATTGGTCTATGTGTCTATTTCACTGAGACCCTAATACCATGCTGTCTTGATAACTGTTGACTTATAGTACATCTTAGGGCTTCCCTGGTGGCTCAGATGGTAAAGAATCTGCATGCAATGTGGGAGACCTGGGTTTGATCCCTGGATTGTGAAAATCTAGAGGAGGGCATGGCAACCCACTCCAGTATTCTTGCCTGGACAATTCCCATGGACAGAGAAGCCTGAGGGGCTGCAGTCCACAGGGTCAAGAAGAGTCTGAGTGACTCTTTTCAGTTGAAAACGACTGAGCGGCCAAGCACACAGTACACACAATACATCTTAAAATCAGAAGTTTGAGTACTAAACCCTGTTCTTTCTCAAAACTGGGTTGGCTATTCTAGGTTCTTTGTATTTTCACATACATTTGGTAAGTAGCTCCTCAATTTCTATAAAAAAAGACTCCTGAGATTTTGTTTGGGATTGCACCAAATCTATTCATCAGTTTGTGGAGAACTGACATCTCAACAAGAGCAAGTCATGAGCATGATATGTGCTCCACTTATTACAGTTTACGTTTTCTCAGATTCATTTTTATCATTTGTGCATCTGTTAATGTAATAATAAACTTATTCAAATTTATGTAGAGACATACTAAAATATTTCATATTCTTTGATAACATTATAAATGAGATTTAAAATTTTAATGTTCTAATTTTTCATTGCATTTGTAATATACAAAAATTTCCAGTTTACATTGTACTCTTAGTATGTATGAATACAATGGATTTTTGTATATTGACCTTGTATTCTACAACCTTGTTATGCTCATTTGTTAGTTTTAGCAGCTTTTTGTAGGTCCCTTAGATTTCTCTACACAGAGTTTCATGTCTTTGTGAGGTAGTTTGTGAGGTAGATAAAGACGGTTTTATTTCTTCCTCTCCAACCTGCATGCCTTTTATTTAATTTTCTCACAAGGACTTCTGTGGTAGGCAGAATAATGGCATTAGAATGTGCATGTTCTAATCCTTATATCTGAGAATGAATAAATTAGTTGACATGGCCAAAGGCAATTAAGTCTGTAGATGGAATTAAGGTTGCTCACCAGTGACTTCAAGAGATTATTTTGGATTATACAGGTGGACCCAGTGTAACCATAAAGGCAAGAAGTTGGCAAGTAGGAGGTCAGAGTAATGAGGTAAGAGACTAAAGTTGCTTCTTGCTCTCTTTGAAGATAAAGGAAGGGGCTGTGAGCTGAGGAATGTGGGCAGCTTCTAGAAGCTGAAAAAGCAAGGAAACGGGTTCTCCCCAAGATCCTCCAGCAGAAGCCAGCCCTGTCCACACCTTGATTTTAGCCCAGTAAGATTTGTGTCAGACTCCTACCCTATAGAGCTCCAAGATAGTAAATCTGTGTCTTTAAAATTTAAAAAAAAATTTTTATTGGAATATAGTTGCTTTAAAATGTTGCATTATTTTCTTCTGTACAGCAAGTGGAATCAGTTACACACATATGCTTATCCCTTACTTCTGGATTTCCTTCCCATTTAGGGCCCCACAGAGCACTGAGCAGGGTTCCTTGTGCCCTGGAGTTTATCCCCCTTAGTGGTCTATTTATACACAGTGGTGTGCATATGTTGGCCCCAGTCTCCCAATTCATCCCATCTCCTTCTCCCCTTGGTAACTGAAAATTTGTTTTCTATACCTATGACTCTATTTCTGCTTTGCAAATAAGTTCATCTGTATAATTTTTCAGGATTCCACATATAAGTGACATTATATGATATTTGTCTTTCTCTTTCTGACTTCACTCTGTATGACACTGGGTAGGTCTATCCATGTCATTGCAAATGGCATTAATCCATTCCTTTTTATGGCTGAGTCATGTTCCACTGTATATATGTATCACATCTTCCTTATCCATTCATCTGTCCACGGGCATTTAGGTTGCTTCTATGTCCTGGCTATTGTAAACAGTGCTGTAATGAACACAGGGGTGCTTGCATCCTTTCAAATTATGGTTTTCTCTAGATATAGCCCAGGAGTGGGATTGCTGGGTCATATGGTAGCTCTATTTTTATTTTTTAAAGGAACCTCTATGCTGTTCTCCATAGTGGTTGTACCAATTCACATTCCCACCAACAGCGTAGAAGTGTTCCTTTTTCTTCACACCTTCTCGAGCACTTATTGTTTGCAGGCTTTTGGTGATGGCCATTCTGACCAGCGTGAAGTGATACCTCATTGTAGTTTTGATTTGCATTTCTCTAGTAATTAGTGAGGGGCTTCCTTGGTGGCTCAGTGGTAAAAAATGCAGGAGACATGGGTTTGATCCCTGGGTCAGGAAGATTCCCCTGGAGAAGGAAATGGCAACCTACTCCAATATTCTTGCCTGGGAAATCCCATGGACAGAGGATCCTGGCAGGCCACTCCACGGGGCAGCAGAAGAGTTGGATGTGACTTAACAACTAAACAACAACAACAATAATTAGTGATGTGATGTTGAGCACCTTTTCATGTGCTTTTTTTGGCCATCTGTATGTATTATTTGGAGAAATATCTATTTAAGCATTCTGCCCATTTTTTGATTGTTTTGTGTTTTGATAAATATATATGGTTTTAAGGCACTGAGTTTGTGGTAGCTTGTTACAGCAGCCCCAGGAAATCAAACAATATCCAATGTTGAAGAAAAGTGGTGAGAGCAGACAGAAGATGCTTTTTTAAATGGAGTACACTGATTTTTAAATAATGCTCATTATGATAACAGTTGAAAGGAAGGCCGTTTCCTGAATTCCGGCCATGAGTCTGATCTGTACTGAGATGGGTCTGGGCCCATTTAATATTAATCCTGATGCTTGCCACTTGAGAGCTGAACGGTGTTTTAGCGGATCTTCTAGCAGAGTGGGGAGACGTGTTTCTGTCATTCTATTTCTCCATCAGACTATCTTTGCTGTGACATTTACTTTGAGCATTAGGGATTCCATACTGTACTACCTGAAAAATCAAGACTCCTTCTTGACTGACTTTTTGGAAAAAATTATGAGAAATTCATCTAACTCAGAAGAGTGTAGCAAGGCAGAGATATGTTGCTAAAATTTCCCTAACACTCAGGAATCCAGATTGAATCAAATCCATCTTTAAAGCTGGCCTGTCTCAGGCTAGTCTCTGTTCAGTAGGACTTGTCTTGAATGAGTTTCTGAGATCCTAGCTGCTGCTGTTGCTACTAAGTCGCTTCAGTCTTGTCCGACTCTGTGTGACCCCATAGACGGCAGCCCACCAGGCTCCCCTGTCCCTGGGATTCTCCAGGCAAGAACACTGGAGTGGGTTGCCATTTCCTTTTCCAACGCATGAAAGTGAAAAGTGAAAGTGAAGTCACTCAGTCGTGTCCGACTCTTCGAGACCCCATGGACTGCAGCCTACCAGGCTCCTCCGTCCATGGGATTTTCCAGGCAAGAGTACTGGAGTGGGGTGCCATTGCCTTCTCCGCTGAGATCCTAGGGAAATGGGTTAATCCAGGTTTAGGGCGGGTTTCCTTGAAGACTCTGTCTGTGCTGTCTCTCTCATTCTGCCTCCCTGTGTCTCTGGTGAGATGTCACTTTGGTGCTTAAGCAAACAGGAGCTGCTCCCTGGATCTTTCTCTGGTTTTCTTTCTGTCCTTTGACACCAGGCTGCCACTCTCTTTGCTTTCTTCTGCCTTGAGTTTCTCACTGTGCTTTTGTCACATCTTGAGGCATAGAATCATGTGCTTATTTTCCAGCTGCCATAAAGTATTTGGGGAGACAGATAAGTAAGTGTGCACATCTCAACCTGTTACTCTCTAGGCTTAGATGTCCCTGGAACCCAGGGCTGGTGCAGACACTTGTGGAACACCCTGCTCTGATGCAGATATGGCCCATGGAGGAGCTGGCCACCAGGATGGCGGATCATCCAGCGTGGCCTGTAGAGCTTTGTTCATGGACGCCCTGGTTCTGCCCTGGAAGTGTGGAGCTCAGACCCGCAACATGCAGGCCCTCGGGGAAGGGAGATGCTCTTCTGGAATGAATGGCTTACACTTACTCCCTCACATTCAAGTGTAGCTGAAGAAGCAGCGGGCAGCCCTGAGAAATGGCATGCTGGGTGAACATGCCTTGTGTCCTGGTTCACTCTGGCCTTGGTGTGATAGAGGCGGGGGTACTACAGAGGCTCTTTCTCACCCCTGACTCCCTGTGAGAGAGGAGGCATCCAAGTTACTGGGGCCACCAGGAGTGCATTTCCTGCCCTTAGACTTAGGTTACTATGGTTTCTGAGAACTGGGGTCTGTCTTTGGATTGTGTTTCTGCACATTGGCTGTTGGCTGGCAGCCTCCCCTCCCCTCCAGTCTGGGCTTTCCTATGTAACCTGAAATTTCCCCAGTGTCCCTGTCACGATCGTAATTCTCTGGTCTTTCCTGTCTCTCTTCTCTGTGGTGAATCCCCCTGCATCAGTTCTTCACTGCCGCATAGCAACTATCCCCAAGCTGAGTCCTATGAAACAACAGCAATGCTTGGCTCACCACCCTGCAGGTTTGTGGCCACTTGGCCAAGAGGGTGTGTCCTCTCGGGACTCCTCAGGAGGTAGTGGTCACTGCAGCTTCGTCATCTCCACATCCCCAGCCCCACATCTGGAGGCTGATGCTGGCTTTTGGCCGGGACTTCTTTCT
The DNA here is from genome assembly GCF_910594005.1 of Cervus elaphus. Taxonomy (NCBI): domain Eukaryota; kingdom Metazoa; phylum Chordata; class Mammalia; order Artiodactyla; family Cervidae; genus Cervus; species Cervus elaphus. The sequence goes on from NC_057830.1 coordinate 22,896,486, forward strand.
GCTGGTGCTGTCCGCCAAGACCTGTGGCCTCCTCAGGTGGCCTGGGCCTCCTCAGAGAACAGTGGCAGGGGTCCCAGGGATGGCCTGCAGAAGAGCCAGCTGTCACCTCTCATGACCTGACTTCAGAAGACACGTGGCATCATTTCCACCCTGTCCAGCACCTCAGATGAAAGTCACATGTTTGAACTGAGGGGAATGGGCTCCCTCTTTTGCTCGCAGTCACGTCTAGAATTTTTGGACATGTTCTAAAACTTCCACAAAGTCCTTTAGGGATTGTCTGGGTTTTCTGCGGCTGCTGTAATGAAGTACGACAGACTGGGTGGCTTAAACAATAGGAATCTGTTCTCTCCTGGTTCCAGGGGCCGGAGTCTGACTCCAGGGTGTAGGCTGGGCTTCTTGCTTTGCGAGGGCTCAGCACAGAATCTCTTTCAGCCTCTGGTGATCCTGGCAGCCCTTGGCGGTCCTTGGCTTGCAGCTGCGTCACTCTGGCCTCTTCTTTGTCTTTGCTCGGCCTTCTCTGTGCATCTGTGTTCAACCTTTCCTCTTCTTCCAAGGACACCCGTCACTGGACTTAGGGTCCTAGCTTCAACGGGGCAGGAAGTGTGATCTTCCTAGGTGACTAGAAGGAAAGTAGAACAGAAATGTCCCCCCGGCGCTCAACTGCAGTGGGGAGCCTCATGCCAGCGTGCAGAAAGGAACAGGTAAGAGACACAGGATCCTCAGGATTTTCCTCCTCCCAGACAAAGGTCTGTTGGGCTAAGTGATCTCTTTTGGCCCAACACACGGCTCATCTTTCATGGCCTTGCAGTGAGCTGTGACATGTGGCTAAGTCTTCACCTACAGAATGCCGGAGCAGAAGTGATATGTGAGCTCAGGTAAGGAACATGGTCACCCCAGGTGGACGGGGAGCCATGGGGTACACACAGAGTATGCTCTTTGGACTGGTCTGTAACTGCTACACCCAGGGAGAGAGGAGTTAGTGCCAGCATGCAGAGCAAGTGCTTTGCCAAGTACATTGTTTTGTCCTGGGAAGGCTTTTTTTGTAAAATAAGACTCTCAGTGAAGGAAACAGGATGTTGACTTATATTCTAGTGCAAGTTTCTTAACTAGTTTCAGCAGGGTACTCCTGCTGCAGGGGATGGTGGAGAATGACCCAGGACAAACCCGGTCCCACGGGCCTGCTCCCGTGGGAACTTTCCTGTCCCCAGGCCCTGTGGTGTTAAGTCTCCTCATGACAGCACGATGCCCTTCCTCTCACTGACACGTGTCAGCCAGCATCCCACAAATGAACAAATGATCACCCAGCTTCTCTCACTCTTGAGTTAGACATTCAAACAAGAGTTCTTCCAACTCTAAGACTTTGGCAGTACTCCAAGATAAATAAGACGGTGGACCTTAAAAAAAAAAAAATAAGGTTCTAAATTGCTAAGAGACTAGATCCTGACTGTTCTCAACACACAAAAGAAGATGATAATTATGTGACAGGTGGAGGTGGCCATGAGGCTATAGTAATCTTATTGTAACACACAAATGCGTCAGGTCATTTGTGCATCTTGAACTTACACAATGTTATATGTTGATTATGTGCTGTGCTGCCACTTCAGTGGTGTCTGACTCTTTGTGACCCCATGGACTGTAGCCCACCAGGTTCCTCTGTCCATTGGATTCTCCAGACAAGAATAATGGAGTGGGTTGCTAAGCCCTTCTCCAGAGGATCTTCCTGACCCAGGGATCGAACCTGTGTCTCTGATGTCTCCTGCATTGGCAGGGGGGTTCTTTACTGGGTTCTTTACTTCGAGCGCCACCTGGGAAACCCATATATTGATGATATCTCAATTTTATTTTATTTTTTTCAAAGAAGAAGAGAGGTGGGCTCTGGGGTCAGAAGGCAGAGCTCTGTCCTGACTACTCGCTGGGGCCCTGGACATATTTCATAACTTGATGAGCCTCAGCTTCCCCCATTGATTGGCTTGGTGATGCTAGGAGTGCTACCTTTTGGGGCTATTGTGAAGATTAAGTGAGAGTCTGACTGTAAAATGGTCAGCACAGCATCTGACACAGAAATGCACATTGATGTTACTATTTCTATTACTGCTACTGTGAATGACGTTAAGAAAGGAAATGTCATAGAAGGACCTTCTTGACTCAGAGAGAGCATATTCCGGTCGGACTCAGGTGAACAACTGCACACCTTTTGGGAGGATGTGATGCGCATGCTCTCAACCATGTGGCTTTTCCAGAACTTAGTCCAGTTGCACACATTCTGTGATGCCACTCACAGCGGACAAAATCCGAGGTCCAGGTGCTCCCCCACAGAGGAGGGGAGGCCTGGGGACCCTGCTGCCAACCCACCCACTCTGCCCATGGTTCACAGGCGGAGCAGAGGCTGTGCTCCTGGCTGGCCCCTCAAGGAGACCTTGCTGCTGGGGCGGGGGCTGGAGTTAAGCATTAATGGAAGCTGGAACCTTGAATGTGAGGTTCACTCACGGTAAGAACTGCTCAGCTCTTCCTGGAGTGTTGCCTTGTTTTCACAAAAATGACTCGGAAAGAACAACTTTAAATTTATCTCCTATCTTATCCACCTTTCCCAGACATCTAGGCCGTTGGGTCACTACATCCTAGGTCCTGCTTGGGTGGCAATGTTACCACCTGGGAGGCTTCATGGGCTGGTTAGACCCGAGGCTTGGAACCACAGGTCTAAACTGAAGGTGGTGGCCGTGGAGGTCTCTAGGCAGGTTGTGGCTAGGCCCATTGTGTTCCCCCGCCTTTATTTCTGTCTCAGCCTTGGTGAGTTCAAATATGTCTGTGGGTGTCAGAGTATAAATTGGTGCTCGCCAACATGCTTCTGAAATTTTGAGTGAATGCTGCTGTCTGACATTGTATGTGTGTATGCGTGCATGCCAAGTCACCTTAGTCGTGTCCGACTCTTTGTGACCCTATGGACCGTAGCCGTCCAGGCTCCTCTGTCCATGGAATTCTCCAGGCAAAAGTACTAGAGTGAGTTGTCATGCCTTCCTCCAGGAGATCTTCCCGACCCAGGGATCAAACTTGCATCTCTTATGTCTCCTTCATTGGCAGGTGAGTTTTTTTACCTCCAGCGCCACCTGGGAAACCTGTATATGTGTATATTCAGATCCAGATTATGGAGAATACTCTCCAAATATCACACCCCTTGTGTTAAGGGGAGAATTCCTAAATAAGTCAGATGATCCAGGGCAGAAGGAACCTTTGCTGAAAGCTTCTGGGATTTAAGAAATGATCAAGAAGATGCTAGCCTGGTGCTCTGTTTTTAACATCCATAAAGTCCGCAAAATGTCCAGCCTGACCCCGACCTTGTTGGTTGAGCTGTGGGGTGGTCAGGCCGCCAGCCCCTGCCCTGTGGGGGAGGGGTGGGGCTGGGGAGTGGACAGCTGGCCTCAGCCTCAGATTGTCCCCTGGGTGTGACCTGAGCAGCTGCCCCAGAAGCAGGCTGCCAGGGGTCACCACATTACTTCTGTTTAGTTTGGTCTAATTTTCAGCAATAAAATTTCCGCCAGAGCATGTGCTGCATGTGGGGTGAGGGGGGATGGGCGATGGGGACATCTGTGTCCGGGGACCCAGGCCGGACCGGCTCTGCCTCTTCTCTATCCAGACACATTCTTTGTACAAGCGTCATACTGCAGGCAGGCGCTGGCGTTGAGGCTGGCCTTCAGGCCAGCTGAGCCCACATGAATTGAGGTTTGCGATCCTGACCCCATGGGAGGGAGAGCATCCATCTGTGCATGGTTCAGTGAGCAAAGAGTCCCTCCCAGGCTTTCCTGGGCCTGCTGGCTACTGGCGCATGAGGGAGGGCAGTGGCCACAGGGAAGGACCCAGCACCAGGGGGTGGGCGGTCCATCACCCCGCAGAGCGGCCTTGTGCTTGCCTGCATGGCCCCTCAGCCACCTACTGTCAGCTTGAGGGAAGCTCAAAAAGCCCAGTCATTCAGTCATGTCTGACTCTTTGCAATCCCATGGACTGTAGCCTGCCAGGCTCCTCTGTCCATGGGATTTTCCAGGCAAGAATACTGGAGTAGGTTGCCATTTCCTTTTCCAAGGGAAACACCCCTAAAATTAATTTCATTCCTTGTTACTGCTTGTGGAGAACTCCTCTCCACCCCCTCGACCCCAGCTTCCATGATAGGGTGTCACAGCTGTGATCATCTCCCTTATTTCAGTGCCTCCTGAACTGGAGTTGTATCAGATTCCCTTGGAGGGTTTGTTGGGGTTAGGGTTAGAGTAATGGATTACTAATAGAGTAATGCTCAAAATTCTCCAAGCCAGGCTTTGACAGTACATGAACTGTGAACTTCCAGATGTTCAAGCTGGATTTAGAAAAGGCAAAAAAACCAGAGATCAAATTGCCCACATCCATTGGATCATTGAAAAAGTAAGAGAGTTCCAGAAAAATATCTATTTCTGCTTTATTGACTATGCCAAAGCCTTTGACTGTGTGGATCCAACAAACTGTGGAAAACTCTTCAAGAGATGGGAATACCAGACCACCTGACCTGCCTCCTGAGAAATCTGTATGAGGGTCAAGAAGCAACAGTTAGAACTGGACATGGAACAACAGCTTGGTTCCAAATCGGAAAAGGAGTACGTCAAGGCTGTATATTGTCTCCCTGCTTATTTAACTTATATGCAGAGTACATCATGAGAAATGCTGGGCTGGATGAAGCACAAGCTGGAATCAAGATTGCTGGGAGACAAATCAATAACCTCAGATATGCAGATGACACCACCCTTATGGAAGAAAGCAAAGAGGAACTAAAGAGCCTTTTGATGAAAGTGAAAGAGGAGAGTGAAAAAGTTGGCTTAAAGCTCAACATTCAGAAAACTAAGATCATGGCATCTGGTCCCATCACTTCATGGCAACCAGATGGGGAAACAGTGGAAACAGTGACAGACTTTATTTTTGGGGGCTCCAAAATCACTGCAGATGGTGACTGCAGCCATGAAATTAAAAGATGCTTACTCTTTGGAAGAAAAGCTATGACCAACCTAGACAGCATACTAAAAAGCAGAGACATTATTTGCCAGCAAGCTCCATCTAGTCAAAACTATAGTTTCTCCAGTAGTCATGTATGGATGTGAGAGTTGGACTATAAAGAAAGCTGAGTGCCAAAGAATTGATACTTTTGAACTGTGGTGTTGGAAAAGACTCTTGAGAGTCCCTTGGACTGCTAGGAGATCCAACCAGGCAATCCTAAAAGAAATCAGTCCTGAATATTCATTGGAAGGACAGATGCTGAAGCTGAAGCTCCAATACTTTGGCCACCTAATGTGAAGAGCTGACTCATTTGAAAAGACCCTGATACTGGGAAAGATTGAAGGCGGGAGGAAAAGGGGTTGCCAGAGGATGAGATGGTTGGATGGCATCACCGACTGGATGGACATGAGTTTGAATAAGCTCTGGGAGTTGGTGATGGATAGGGAAGCCTGGCGTGCTGCAGTCCATGGGGTCACAAAGAGTCGGACATAACTGAGTGACTGAACTGAACAGTTTACCCTGCCCATGCCCAGGGTTTCTGATTCAAGAGCTCCAGGTGGGGCTGAGAATTTGCATTTGAAGCAAGTTCCCAGGTGATGGGGGTGGGGGGGACACCTGGGGACAAAACCCTCCTGGTGTCCGGGCTGTGAGACAGATTAGGGTTGCATCCTCACCCAGTGTCCCATGGAACCTGGCTTTATGGTCCGTGACAAAGGGCTTGTGGTTAAATAAATGTGGCATTGTGGCAGGTCCACACCTCTCAGACATTCCTGATACACTGAAGTGAAGTGAAGTGAAAGTCACTCAGTTGTGTCCAACTCTTTGCGATCCTAAGAACTATACAGTCCATGGAATTCTCCATGTCAGAGTACTGGAGGGGGTAGGCTTTCCCTTCTCCAGGGGATCTTCCCAACCCAGGGATCAAACTCAGGTCTCCCTCATCACATGCAGATTCTTTACCAGCTGAGCCACAAGGGAAGCCCAGATACACTGTGATGGGATAGAAGCTTTTTTTTTTCTGATTTGTTTTATTGATGCCTGGATCAGTCCTCGACTGGGTACTTCCAGAGAGGGTTCAGCGGCTCCTTCTGCTGCTGCTTCTTGGTCTTCAGGTTCTTTTCATGCTTGTTGAGTCAGAGGCGTGTTGTCTTGGGCCACGGATCCAGGGCCTTGTACTTCTTGCCCTTATAGAATTTCCTGAAGTTCTCTTTCTGAGTCTGGTTAATGACGGTCAATACATGGGTGATGGATTTATGAACAACTCGGATCTTGGAGAGTCTGGAAGCCACGCTGCCTGTCACTATAGCGACGTGCCACTGGGACAGCTCTACCTTCAGTTCCTCTTCCTGTTTCAGCAGCTGCTCCTCCTTCTTGCTGTGAAGGTTTCCAGCCTTAATCCTGGCCATGGCTGTACAGTCTGCCTCTGCTGCCTTCTCAGAGGGAAAGAAGGGGTAAAAGCTTGGATGAATCCTGCAGGGTGGCACCAGGCTTCCTTTCATCCCACATTCCCCAAACTTATTTAAATATGGGGCACATCTCTTGCACCATCCCTTCTACCTGGAGTAGGGTTCCATCAGGCATTAGTTTAAGAAATGGATCCAGAGCTTTATTTGTCTCCTGAGATTCTGTGTAGTCTGAAGGTGGGACAGAGCCCCTCACCCTCCATTCACGACGTGTCCCCTGCTTAACCTGCCATGATGAATCTGACTTTGTGAGGCTGTGTTTGGGGGAGACGTGTGGGCTGTTCCTGGGCACCTTCCAGGCTCTTCCTCACCCCCTTCCATGTCTGCCTCCTTGACTTTGGGGGGCTCCTGATGGAGGTTGCAGGAAGAGGGAGGTGGGAAGGATCAGCATGGTTGGGGGTGCTCGGTAAAATTTCAGGGCCTCCTGGACTGTGGACTTGTGGTGGTCAGAGCCTCTGTTCTGTCCAGCCCCAGCCCCAGTCCACGTCCACTGCCTTGACTATAGAATGCGCTCACTAATGATTATGGCCAATGATCCTGCCTGCCCATCCTCCTCTGGGTTAAAGCAGAGCTGGCCTTTGGGGAGACCAGTGAGGACTGCTCCGGGGCATATGGATCTTATTTAGGAAATGCTTCCTGATCCTGTGGACTGCCGGTGGAAACCCCATCAGCGGTGGGACTCAGGGGCCTGGTGTTCTCCCATCGTGAAAGCAGGGCGGGCCTCTGGGCTCGGGGGGTGGGCTGACCAGCACCCTGGACCACACTGCGTTCCCAGCGCTGGGGAGGGCAGTAGCCCTGCAGTGGAGAGTCGAACTTTCTCAGAGTCCTGCTCTCAGCAGGCTCCTGAACAGGCCATTCTCTGTACCCCCTAGGGTTTCTGGGTTATCAGGGTCCCCAAATGGGGTTGTGCTTCTGAAATCGACAGGGTCCTCCAGACTCTGGCAGAGCACTGGATTGGAGGGAGGTGGTCTGTAGTTGTGCTGGTGGGCTTTGCGTTGCAACAATCATCTCTTTGTCTCTCTGTCTCTCTCTCGCACACACAATTGTACACATGGTCACTCAGGCTGGTCCTGTGCCCTGGAGGACATGTGTGGGGGTGGCCGTAGGTGATCAGGCCACTAGGTTTTCCCTTCCAGCAATGACTGGGGCAGGATGGCTTTGCAGGAGGAGAGGCCTCCATGTGGCCAGGGACCTGCTGGCTGTCCGGGGCCTGCTGTCGGTGTGACCACTTCTCCTGCCCCCGCTGATATCTTTGCTGGTGAAATGACAAGGTCTGAGGCCCCCAGGGAACAAACACATCTGGTTCTGCTATTAAACGCACTGCACTGGGTGGAAAATTCCTTTTGTTTTTGAAGGAATCCTAGGATAATGTGACCCATACCTGTAATATGTTGAGGATAGGTTTTATTTTGGATGGTCTGAATATAGTTCAGAAATTGGTACCTTTTGGAAGCACGTGTGTGACAAGCTGAGCAAGATATGAAAAACGTAGGGCCCAGTTGTACAGATTCTAGTCCCCCTCTGGTCTTAGGTGTTAAAGCCTGATTCATTCAGGAGTGGAACATCCCCAGTCATCAGCTCGTTTTACTGATAAAGGGAAATGCTGTGTTTTTTTTCTGAGATAAGCTGGGTGGATTTTGTCACATTTATGATCATATATCATGGGTTCTCTCTCTCCTTCCCTTTTAGAATTCCTTCCTTCTTCCATTCACAAGCTTAGAAACTGTCTTGCAGCTTTGGAGAGGCTGGCCCTGGGCTGGGTGTGGCAGGTCCCTTGTCTTCCTGTGGCCCAGAGGGGCCAACTCCTCACCTATCTCTCCTTGTATCTCCCTTCTTCCTCTTTCCTGGGTCTGGTCTATGTCACCACCTATGATCTCCAAGACTGAGAAGCAGGGATCCTTGTCTTTTTGCTACAGAGGGAATTCCTTTCCCATCTGAAATGAAGCAGACACTTTCTCTCACTCATCTAGTGCCTCTCATGGGGACAGTGTGTGGGGATGTGATCCGGGGTCGTGTGAAGATCAAAGGCCAATCATATCACCCTTGTGATGGAGGCATCACCAACAGGGAAGGAAGGAGGCCTGGAAACCCCCTCCCCCGGGGCGGAGCGCGGGGACTCCGCTGACTTGGACTGTGCCAAGTCTCACCAAGCAGTGTGGGAGGGGAGGGGTAGGTTCAGGAGGAGTAGGTGTGCGTACTTAGTCATGTCTGATTCTTTGCAATCCCATGGACTGTAGCCCGCCAGGCTCCTCTGTCCATGGGATTCTCCAGGCCAGAATACCAGAGTGGGTAGCCATTCCCTTCTCCAAGGGATCTTCCCAACCCAGGGATCGAACCCATGTCTCCTGCATTGGCAGGTGGATTCTTTACTGATAAGCCATCTGGGAACTCTTAGGAGGAGCAGAGGTGACCTCAAAATGTGCTGAGAGCTGGGGGACAGCAGAGGCTGCTGGACTGAGTGGGGAGACGATGGTGGAGCAGCAGGAGCTGAACCCCGGCCCCAGGCCAGCGTCTGCTCTTTATCCTCCTGGTATGACAACTTCGGAGGTCTCTTCCTCACTTGTCTTCAGTTCCTGGGGGCAGCGTGTGCGTTTTTCTCCCATGGGGAGGAGTCTTCAGGTGGGACTGCTGAAGGTAGGTACTGCTTAAATAGACTGTCTTGGAAAAGAGGGGTCAGCCCCTGCAGGGATTCAGGACAAAGGGAGGAGCTGAACTCCTGTTCAGACCCTCGGAGTTGAGTCACCTGTTGTGGATGCTGAAAGCTTCCTAGAAAAGGCGTGGTTCCCAGTCCCCTTGACCAGAAACCATGCCTGTCCAGCTGCGGACTTCCCTGGCAAAATAGAAATACACCACCCAGGCTCCCTTCTGGGCTATTAAAATTTAATGTTAAAGTTTAATGGGGGGAATTCCCTGGTGGTCCAGTGGGTGGGACTCTGTGCTTCCAATGCAGGGGGCACAGGTTCAATCCCTGTTTGGGGAGCTAAGATCCTGCATGGAGCTCCCCTAAAACAGATTAATAAAGTTTAATGCGGGGGGTGGGGGGAGGTCCAGAGGAACTAGTAAAAATGTCCTATCTGCCCAAATACCAAGGGAGGGATGTGAATGTATGATCCCTAACCACTGTTCTCAAGTTGAAGAGCTTGGATTTGCTGCTGAATCAGCAGAACGTCCTCATTCGCACTAGTTACTCTGCTGTCTAAACTTCTGAATGACCCTCAGCATCTCCCTGCAGAGCACTCATTAACTGGGAAGTGTAAAACAGTGACTTAACATTGGAGAAACCTGGCCGACTCCACTGTGACCAAATAACCACCAATACGGGACCGAGAATAAGAACAGATCAATGAGAGCACGTGCTGACACCTGCCCGGCAGAAGACATGACATCACGACTTGCAACCTTTGAAATGAATTATGAGGGAGCATCAGATAAATCTTAGGGGCTGAGTTCTTCAGATGTCGGGGTCAAAAAAAAGTCCATGGCACTAAACAGACTCAGGAATGGTTTCAGATTAAAGGAGACTGAAGAGCTGAAACAGGCAACCGTGCCAAGATCCTCGGCTTCCTTTGTCATACAGGACATTGTGGAGGCAATCCACAGAATCGCAGAATCATACTGCGGTCTGTGTATTGGATAGTAGCTTCAAGTCTACCAATGTTATTAATAGCTTTCTGATTTTGATTATTTTGCTGTGGTTTATGAAATCAGGGCAATATCTTTGTAGGAAATATTGACATATACAGTGGTAAAGAGACAGTGAGCCTGAGGCTTACTCTCAAGTGGTTCAGAAAAATATGTATAATTGAGGAAGAGATAAAAGGATAAAACAAACGTAGTGAAATGGGGGAGCCGACGGAAGGATACACAGGAATACTTTGTTCTACTATGCTTGCAACTTTCCTGTGTCTGAATTTTGGTCAAGATTTTAAAAATTTAAAAAGATTTCTAGAACACAGGGACTGAAGACAGCTTATGTCTCTCTCTAGGACATCTGTCTGAGTCTACATGGTCAGGTGGGGACCCAGGACTGCCCCTATGCTGCTCTGTCACAACCTGGACCACAACCACAGGAAGGGAAAAAAAAACTTGAAGCAGAAAGCAAGCAATTCCTGTCTGAGCACGTGACACACAAGTTCACACTCCATTGGCCGGAGCTGGATCAGGTGACCAAGCTGTGTGCTGTGTTGGGCTCAGCCGCTTAAACGTCTGACCCTTTGTGACCCCATGGATCATGGCCTGCCAGGCTCCTCTGCCCATGGAATTTTCCTGGCAAGAATACTGAAGCAGGTCTCCATGCCCTCCTCCAGGAGATCTTCCCGCCCCAAGGATCAAATCTGCGTTTCCTGCATCTCCTGCACTGCAGGAGAATTCTTTACCGCTGAGTCACTGGGGAAGCCCCAGGGAGATCAGAAATTTGGCGTCCGCAAGGGAGATCTTGTGCAAAGGTGAAACGCTCTTCCATGGAATAAGGGGGAGCAGACTTGAGGGGACTAGCTGTCTTCCCTTTTCTTTAATTCAGAGGTCATTTGGCAAATGGCCATGGCCCTGGTGAGTCTTGAGGTTGTGCAGCCAGTTCGGAGGTCCCACACCTCACTGCTCAACGCTGGCCTCTGCTGGGTGCCTCAAACATCCCAAACACACTGTAGTCCAGAACAGCTCCTCACTCGCTGGGGTCTTCCTGTCCTTCCCCCTGTGCTGCCCCGCCCACCTCTCAGAGCCCTCCTGGTGTTCCTGCTGTCTAGAAGGCGGGTAAGTCCCCCCACACTCCACGCATACCTCTTGACCTGATTCACGTCCATCACTCTTGGCCAGTGTCTCCAGCAGCGCATTGCGTAGCTCTATGCCACGGGCGTCACCATGATCTTACTAAAATGTGGGTGCTCAGTTTGTAGGGCTGGGCAGGGCCTGAGACTCTGCTCTCTGACAAACTCCTGAGGGAAGCTGATGCTGCAGGTCTCAGGTGGAACTGAGCCCCTTGGAGATGAAGGAGCTGGCACTGCAAGTGCACAATCACGGATGGAGGTGGATGAATCGGGGTGCGCTATAGCCGGTGGAGCTACGCTTGTCTGAGGTGGATGTCTTGTGGGGGCACTGTCCCTGATCAAAAATGGCAGTATTTTGGAGCACATTGCCTCATAGGCCCCTTCAAGTTTGTTTGCCTATGAGTTGGTGAGAAAAAAAAAGAAAACCCATATATTCCATGTCACATGGCTGATGAGGGAAGTTTAGAACACTGAAGGACCTGGGGAGGTTCAGAGCATCTCTTTCTTCATATATAATTGTTACTTATTTATTTTTGGTTGCATTAGGTCTTTGCTGCTTTTCGAGAGCTTTCTCTAGTCTGCGTGAGCAGGGGCTACTCCTCGTTGTGGTAGCTTCTTTGTGCAGCATGGGCTCCAGGACACGTGGGCTTAGTAGTTGTGGAACATGGGCTTAGCTGCTCTGCTGCACGTGGCATCTTTTCGGACCAGGGAGTGAACCTCTGTCCTCTGAACTGGCAGGTGGCTTCCTATCCACTGCGCCACTAGGCAAGTCCAGAGCATTTCTAATTTCAAAGGAAAACAATGTTCGAGCCACTGAGATTCCTCCCCGCTCAGCTAAGTGCTGTCTGGGCTGTGTCTCCGAGTAGCGGTCTAGCAGGAAGCCCAGGTCCTTACCCACCATGCAGTGGCGTAAACTGGAGGTTTGCATGAGGTCTAGTAGAGGGCAGCCAGAACCCCAGCTGCGATTTGCTCTGTCATCTGGGACTTGCCATTAGACTTCCTGAATCTCGGTTTTACTGCCTGTAAAGTGGGCAGGAGTATTGCCTCTGACACACAGCGTTCTCAGGGGTTGGTTCTGATCTTCCTGTTGGTGTGTCTCTGTATTCACAACATGCAAGTCTACTGGTAGCAAACGCTACGGGAGCATCCTGTAGACCCGATTGACTTCTCAGAGGCTGCCCACTGATGGGGCTGCGAATTCTTCGAATTGACAGAAGTGTGTGACCAGCGCCTTCAGGCTTCCTAGAAACAGGAAAGGTTTAGTGAAAGTGAAAGTCGCTCAGTCGTGTCTGACTCTTTGCGACTCCATGGACTGTACAGTCCAGGGAATTCTCTAGGGCAGAATACTGGAGTGGGTAGCCTTTGCCTTTTCCAGGGCATCTTCCCAACCCAGGGATCGAATAGGTCCTCCGCATTTCAGTTGGAGTCTTTGCCAGCTGAGCCACAAGGGAAGCCTCACAAGGGAAGCCCCACAAGGGAAGGGAAAGGTTTAGATCAAGATGTAAATAAATAGGCTACTTTTCAGAGCCAGAGGGATTTCCTGTTGGCTCAGCTGGTAAAGAGTCTGCCTGCAATGCGGCAGACCCTAGTTCGATCCCTGGGTCAGGAAGATCCCCTGGAGAAGGAAACAGCAACCCACTCCAGTATTCTTGCCTGGAAAACCCCATGGATGGAGGAGCCTGGTGGTCTACCGTCCATGGGGTCGCAAAGAGCTGGACACGACTGAGCGACTTCACCTTTCAGAGCTGGAAGCCATATTCTCCTTGACCACAAGATGGCGCACGCAATCATGAAATCCACCACGGCGATGTCGGATAGGGGCTCCTACGGCGAACCAACTATATTGGAAATCCTCTTTTCTTTAAATGATCTCCTTATCCTTGGTGGATCAAGTGGTTTTCCCCAAAGGCTCTAGAAAAAGTTTTACAGACCCCTCTCGATGAGAACTAGGAACTTCAGAGCTGGCCGATCTGGGTTCATAGCCCATTTTGCCACTTCTGGCTATGTGATCTCAGGCAAGTTGCTTAACCTCTCAGTAGAGATGATGGTGCTTCCCTAACAGGATCACAGCGAGTTTTAAATGATGCTTTCAAAGTGGTTGGGATAGTGCCTGGCACATAGCAAGTCCTATAAAATTCTGGCAAATAAAATCTTAATACCAACACTAAAACTAATTTTAATACAATGCTAATAGCATACTGCCACACTCCTTTTCAAATAAGTGAAATTTAACGATGAAAATTTGAATTGAACCTACAAAAGTAAAAAAAAAATAGATTGAGTACTTAAATATTTTTAAGTATTTAATTTAAATATTTTTAAGTTAAACACTTAATATTTTGAGTATTTAGAATAGCTGATATACTATGTAAACAATGGAAACAATTTTTATAATTTATTGCTGTCATTCCATTCTGGAAAGGAGACATTTTTGCCAGAAAAGAAGTGAAAGAATTTTATCCATTGCTACTTGCTAAAATGCACATCTTGGCGAGTTGCCTGTCTGTGGAGAGGTACATGCCTAGGTATTTGGCTGCTGGCCCCTCCTGCGTGCCTCCAGTGTGTGGCCTGAGATTCCACCCCAGCCATTCCAGAGTTAATCTCCAAGTGCAAGATCACCATTTTCACTCAGCTGGGAACAGAGCTGGGTCAATTGGCAAGACAGCAGCCTGGGAGTCAAAGGTCTTGCTCCTGCTCATCTCTTCCTATAAGCATGACCCTGCAGACTGCTAACTTCTTCATCTGTTACCATATGGTCAGAAATTGTTCAGAATAATGCCTGAAGGAGGAGTCAGGTTGATGATGTCTGGCACTGAGATAATTATCCATGAGAAGTTTGCATTTGTATTATATAAAATCAAATTGCAGAAAAGCATAATGGAGAAAATAAAAATCATCTATAATCTCATTACTTTGAGATATAACCACTGTTTCTATTTTGACTTTTTGTACAATGATGGTCATGTGTACTACATGTTTCTGCACAATGAGAAACACACAAGTCTGTGTCTTGCTTTTCTGCATTACATCCGAGGTTTATCATGCAATGAAATACTCTTCAAAACACTTATTTATGGTCTCGTATTGTCTTCTCTATGGCTACACCATGTGAGAATTGGACCATAAAGAAAGCCAAGTGCCCAAGAATTGATGCTTTTGAACTGTGGTGTCCAAGAAGACTCTTGAGAGTCCCTTGGACTGCTAGGAGATCCAACCAGTCCATCCTAAAGGAAGTCAGTCCTGAATATTCATTGGAAGGACTGAGGCTGAAGCTGAAACTCCAATACTCTGGCCATCTGATGAAAAGAACTGACTCATTGGAAAAACCCTGATGTTGGGAAAAACTGAGGGCAGGAGGAGAAGGGGACAACAGAGGATGAGATGGTTGGATGGAATCACTGACTCGATGGACATGAGTTTGAGTAAGCTCCAGGAGTTGGTGATGGACAAGGAAGCCTGGTGGGCTGCAGTCCATGGGGTCACAAAGAGTCGGACATGACTGAGTGACTGAGCTGAACACCATGATTTAGCACTTATCCCCTATTTGGCTTCTGATGTGCACTATTTGAAGAAATACTGCAACAAACATTTCCTTGTAATATACACTGCTGAGGGCTTTTCTGGTGACTCAGACAGTAAAGAATCTGCCTGCAATGCGGGAGACCCAGCTTTGATTTCTAGGTCTGGAAGATCCCCTGGAAAAGGGACTGGCTACCCATTTTAGTGTTCTTGCCTGAAGAATCCCATGGACATAGAAGTCTGGCGGGATACAGTCCATGAGGTCGCAAAGAATCAGACATGACTGAGCGCCTAACACTACACTTGACTTTCATACACTTCCGAATGCACTTCTTTAGGAGAACTTAAGAAAAGCAGATGTAATAGGTTAACAAGCATGAGCACTTTAAACCATGCACCAACTTCTTGCTTAAGATCAAAGTAAAGTAAGCAGCAAAAATGCTTTGAGCTCTGTTCTGCTAACTGCAGCCTCCAACATCTTACTGCTGTTTCTGGGAATTTACTTTAAACTGTCTCTCAGCTTGGTGCTCTGTGGTAACCTAGATGGGTGATGGGGCAGTGGGAGGGAGGTCCAAGGAGGAGGGGAATATATGTGTCGCTGATTCACTTCCTTGTATAGCAGAAACTAACACACATTGTAAAGCAACTATCCCCCAAATTTTTAAAAAATTGTCTTTCAGAACATGAAGGAAGGCTTTCACATAGGACGTTCTGTGGTTCTAGTAATCTATGACATGCTATATGTTAGCTCAGTCATGTCTGACCCTTTGAAACCCCAGGGACTGTAGTCCACCAGGCTTCTCTGTCCATGGGATTCTCCAGACAAGAATACTGGAGTGGGTTGCCATTCTCTTCTCCAGGGGATTTTTCTGACCCAGGGTTTGAACTTGGGTCTCCTGCAATGCAGGCAGATTCTTTACCGTCTAAGCCACCAGGGAAGCCCATATGTTAATGTTTTCAGAAAGGCGACCACAGCATCCCAACTAACTATATACTGGTGAAATTTTACCCCAAACTCAAATGCCTCCAGGGGTCAGGCAGGGGCTAAAAGTACCAGTAGGCCTACTGTGGTATCTGGACAATGTCTAGAGTGACATGGATCGTGCATGCCATCCACTCCCACCTACAGAAACAAATAGACAAGTCAGACCTGAATTTGTGAGTTGTTCTAGAACACTGCCCACCAATCAAAAACCCAAATGTGAGCCAAACGGTGACCAGGCATGACATTTAGACACTCCACTTGAGGTTCATGAAGTTTGACAAAGGGCAGATCTTCCTTTCATAGAGGAGGGAACTGGAGTTCAGAGGGTTTGGGCATATGGCTGAGCCTGGAAGGACCTCACAGAAGTGGTTTGTCAGGTTCTCAGCTAGTGTGGCTGACCTTGGTCGTGATACGTACTTCAGATCATTGCTTACTCATGATAGACAAAGTATCAAGTGCATGAATGATTCCATCCTCATCATTTCAGGGATTCCACTAAGCTAATGTGACTTTCTCATACACTATGCAATTGCTCTCCCAAGAAATAATTGCTCCTTCCAGAAAGACCTCTCTACACAGGGACTGACCACAGATGTCCGCTTGTGCTATATGGGGTTTCCCCATTCTCCGTTTCCTGTTTCCTGTCCCAGCTGTTGACGGAAGCCTCCGCATCTACAGACCTCACATTTCATCCGGGGTGGGGGGTAGCCTGCACCGCTACTGGGGCGGTGGGAGGGTGCCTGGGGGTGGCAGCTCTATACTGTTCCCGTTATATGCTGAGGTGCATTTGAGATGACGCTGCTGAGTTTTAAGTAATAGGTTTGTGTCTTGCATCAAGATTTGGTTTCTTCTTTGAGTTAATGTTTTTAGTATTGCCACTGATTCATTGCTGTTCACCCTACTATTCTTGAGTTTTTGGGAAAAAAATCCCCAACATCCTTCTTAAAACTCAAAAAGCCCAGAGAAGAGGTTGGACAGAAGGGGTGGGGGTCAGGGGAGTGAGAGTAAAACCTGAACCATTTGGAAAGGGGCCAATGCAGACTGCTCCAATAGTCCCGCGCTGACACAGGAGACACATCCTTCCGAACCTGGGACACAAATGATGGTCACTCGATTTGCTCACTCATCCATCACTTGATTTGCTCACCCAGCCTTTAAGAACGTGGCACCTTTATTTTGCTTTTCAAACTTCAGTTTCTTCTCTAAGATTGCAAATGCAAAGCGGACAAACAGGTAACATACACGAACAAAGTATTCAGGTATCCTCAAAGGGGCGTGGTCGTGAACAGTGACAGCGTTAGTTGTTCAGACCTGTCTGACTCTGTGCAACTCCATGGACTGTATCCCCCCAGGCTCCTCTGTCCATGGGATTCTCCAGGCAAGAATACTGGAGTGGGTTGCCATTCCCTTCTCCAGTGGATCCTGCCGACCCAGGGATTGAACCCAGGTCTTCTGCACTGTAGGCAGATTCTTTACCATCTGAGCCACCAGCCTGTGGTAAACTGAACAGCAGTGATCAGTTTGGGGGCTCTAGTGCCCTCCTCCAGCTGATAGTTGCCATGGTGATGGTGGCGGTAAGAAGATGTTCAGGCACATGATGGCCAAATTTTCCTCTTTTCCAAGAGAAGCTGGGCATCCAGATTTTACATGAGAGCTGCTGGGTTTTGAGAGGTGGCAATGACTTTGACTTTTCCTAAGACGTCCTATAGGCCACAGACTGCATGAAGCTCTGAGAAACCTTCTGTGCCCTGAGACTTTTGTTAGCTTGTCTTTGTGAGGGGAATGAACTCGAAGCTTAACAGAGCTTATATATGCTTCAAAAGTAAATAATTTCATAAACTGCAACAGGGACGGACTCATAAAGTTTACTGCGTACTTAAAACTCACTACTTTCCATATCCAAATGAATGGTGATCTCCACCAACATTTCTCAGGAGTGAATGAGAAGTGTTAATCAGTTCAGTTCAGTTCAGTGGCTCAGTCGTGTCCAACTCTTTGTGACACCATGGATTGCAGCATGCCAGGCCTCCCTGTCCATCACCAACTCCCAGAGTTTACTGAAACTCAGGTCCATTGAGTCGGGGATGCCATCAAACCATCTCATCCTTTATCACCCCTTCTTCTCCTGCCTTCAGTCTTTCCCAGCATCAGGGTCTTTTCAAATCAGTCAGTTCTTCACATCAGGAGGCCTAAGTATTGCAGTTTCAGCTTTAGTATTAGTCCTTCCAATGAATATTCAGGACTGATTTTCTTTAGAATGGACTGGTTGGATCTCCTCGCAGCCCAAGGGACTCTCAAGAATCTCCTCCAACACCACAGTCCCAAAACATTGATTCTTCAGCGCTCAACTTTCTGTATAGTCCAACTCTCGCATCCATACATGACTACTGGAAAAACCATAGCTTTGACTAGATGTACCTTTGTGGACAAAGTAATGTCTCTGCTTTTCATATGCTGTCTAGGTTGCTATAACTTTTTTTTCCAAGGAGCAAGCGTCTTTTAATTTCATGGCTACAGTCACCATCTGCAGTGATTTGGGAGCCCCCCCCCCCAAATAGTCTGTCGCTGTTTCCACTGTTTCCCCATCTATTTGTAATGAAGTGATGGGACTGGATGCCATAATCTTAGTTTTCTGAATGTTGAGTTTTAAGCCAACTTTTTCACTCTCCTCTTTCACTTTCATCAAGAGGCTCTTTAGTGCTTCTTCACTTTCTGCCATAACGGTGGTGTCATCTGCATATCTGAGGTTTTTGATATTTCTCCCGGCAATCTTAATTCCAGCTTGTGCTTCCTCCAGCCCAGCATTTCTCATGATGTACTCTGCATATAAGTTAAATAAGCAGGGTGACAATATACAGCCTTGATGTACTCCTTTTCCAATTTGGAACCA
The DNA here is from genome assembly GCF_910594005.1 of Cervus elaphus. Taxonomy (NCBI): domain Eukaryota; kingdom Metazoa; phylum Chordata; class Mammalia; order Artiodactyla; family Cervidae; genus Cervus; species Cervus elaphus. Next base: position 22,915,116 of record NC_057830.1, read on the forward strand.
GTCTGTTGTTCCATGTCCAGTTCTAACTGTTGCTTCCTGACCTGCATACAGGTTTCTCAAGAGGCAGGTCAGGTGCTCTGGTATTCCCATCTCTTTAAGAGTTTGCCACAGTTTGCTGTGATCCACACAAAGGCTTTGGCATAGTCAATAAAGCAGCAGTAGATGTTTCTCTGGAACTCTTTTGTTTTTTTATGATCCAATGGATGTTGGTAATTTGATCTCTGGTTCCTGTGCCTTTTCTAAATCCAGCTTGGACATCTGGAAGTTTATGGTTCACTGTTGAAGCCTGGCTTGGACAATTTTGAGCATTACCTTACTATGAGTGAGATGAGTGCATTGTGTGGTAGTTTGAGCATTCTTTGGCATTGCCCTTCTTTGGGATTGGAATGAAAACTGACCTTTTCCAGTCCTGTGGCCACTGCTGAGTTTTCCAAATTTTCTGGCATATTGAGTGCAGCACTTTCACAGCATCATCTTTTAGGATTTGAAATAGCTCAACTGGAATTCCATCACTTCCACTAGCTTTGTTCATAGTGATGCTTCCTAAGGCCCACTTGACTTCACATTATTTGGGTCATGAAGATCTTTTTTGTACAGTTCTGTGTATTCTTGCCACCTCTTCTTAATATCTTTTGCTTCTGTTAGGTCCATACCATTTCTGTCCTTTATTGTGCCCATCTTTGCATTGAAATGTTCCCTTGGTATCTTTAATTTTCTTGAAGAGATCTCTGGTCTTTCCTATTCTATTGTTTTCCTCTATTTCTTTGCATTGATCGCCGAGGAAGGCTTTCTTATCTCTCCTTGCTATTCTTTGGAACTCTGCATTCAAATGGGTATATCTTTCCTTTTCTCCTTTGCCTTTAGCCTCTCTTCTTTTCTCAGCTATTTGTAAGGCCTCCTCAGACAACCATTTTGCCTTTTTGCATTTCTTTTTCTTGGGAATGGTCTTGATACTTGCCTCCTGTAAATGTCACGAACCTCCGTCCATAGTTCATCAGGCACTCTGTCTATCAGATCTAATCCCTTGAATCTATTTGTCACTTCCACCGTATAATTGAAAGGGATTTGATTTAGGTCATACCTGAATGGTCTAGTGGTTTTCCCTACTTTCTTCAATTTAAGTCTGAATTTGGCAATAAGGGGTTCATGAAGTGTCAATAAAAACATCAAATCTAAGCGCTTCCAAAAGGTTTGTTAACAGAACATCTCTGAGGATGTCCCTTTAACAATGTCACCATCACCTTCATGGTTAAGGTTCAGAGGAACATTAAGGGGTATAATCACAGGGAGTTTGACTGACGTCACAGTCGCCTAGGACTGGGGGCTGCAGCAGGCTGACACATGGGTTGAATACCGTTTGGGGGCACAGTGGCAACAGAACAGGACAGGTGGGCTTTAGTCAACCGTCTTCTATCTCCGGGTGGGCCAGAAGAGCATCTGACGGCTCCTGGATTGGGGTGTCCACTTTGCCCACCCATCCCCTATAGTATGACTGGCAAACTGGATATGGGCTGTCCCAGAGCCAGCAGCTTCTGCATTTGTCTCACTTGTAGGAATGGGGAGGGGGTGTCTGGTGAAGGGCCAACTTAGACTCCAGACAAAATGTTTCTTTCCTAATTGAGATGAAGCCTTCTGGGCCGTTTGGACTGACCTAATAAACCCATGTGAAGCCATATCCAATGTCAGAAAGGCGATTTTCCTGAAATTCAATACCTTAAAAATGCGAGTGAAGTAGACTAGCCCCAGGGGGTTGTCAATCAGTCCTCTTCTTAGGGCTGGCTCGGTGCCAACTGGAAATGCTGTCTCCTGTCCCCACTCCCCTCCTCTGGGACCCGGGTGTGAGGCCTGATGTGTAGGGAGATTTCCAGTGTTTAAAATGGGGAGGGGGAAGTGAACTCTAAGATGTCAAATAAGTCTCATTTTTTCAATGAGACTTATTTCCTGGGGACCTGGAACTAATACATTAAAAAAAAAAGTTTAATATTTGAAAAAGAGCAATATCTAAGTCTCAATCACTTAAAAATAAATATATTTTATCCAATCAAGGCACACCATCATTTTGTATACCACCAACAAAGAAAGAAGGGGCTTCCCAGGTGGCTCAGTGATAAAACAATCCACCTGACAACGCAGGAGATGCAGGAGATGTGGGTTTGATCCCTGAGTCGGGCAGATACCCTGGAGGAGGAAATGGCAACCCACTCTAGTATTCTTGCCTGAGAAAATTCCATGAACAGAGGAGCCTGGTGGGCTACAGCTCATAGGGTCGCAAAGAGTCGGACACATCTGAGCAACTGAGCATGTAGTGGGCAGCAAAGAAAAGGAAATGGCAGCAAATTAACGCTACAGAATGCCGCATGGTTCCAGCAATTAGAAAACAATTTTATGGCTGTGGAGGGGCGGGGAGGGGGGCGGGTAAGGGGGGATGGATAGGTTGGTAGGCTAGGATTGACGTATACATGCTACTACATAAAATAGATAACTAATAAGAACTTGTGTAGCACAGGGAACTCCACTCAATACTCTGTTATAGACACCTCGGATTTCAGGGATATTAGGTGAGCAAACACCCAATTGGCATCTGGGAAGTGTTCCGGTTTCTCAGCTGTCCTCTGCCAGCTGGCCACCGGGGGGCGCAAGAAGCCGGTGCACTCAGTTGTCTTCCTTATTTCCTCTGTCTCGCAGCAGAGTCGGGACTCCTAGCACATCCAACAGCCCCTGCACGCTCTAGCTGTCCTGCCCAGTCTCAAAAGCCTCACCTAGTAAGGGTTAAGTGGGGGTGGGGGAGAGAGAATGCAGCTCAATGCATTTAGAGAGATGCAGGCACCAAAATTATAAGCTCAGTGAGCAAATTTTCTGGAAGGGTCAACTTCCCTGGCGGCTCAGATTGTAAAGACTCTGCCCGCAATGCGGGAGACCCAGGTTCCATCCCTGGGTCGGGAAGATCCCCTGGAAGAGGTCATGACAACCCACTCCGGTATCCTTGCCTGGAGAATCCCATGGAGAGAGGAGTCTGGCTGTAGAGTCCATGGGGTTGTAAAGAGCCGGACACCACTTGAGTGACTAACATTGATTACACACAGGTCCAAAATGGCCCCGGCCAAGCAATGTCTAAACGCTGTCAAGCTCTCATTTAGTATTATTTCTCTATTACTGGAAAACAAGCTTTTAATACATGCATACTTAGGTCAAAAAATTTCAAAATAGCTTGAGAAATATAGGCTTTTCTTCCGTCAGTACTCGGTTGGAGTCTCTTTTTGTTTTCATCTGGGTTTTTCAGTTTTTGACTCCCATTAATGTGTAGCTTAGATGGGGCTCAGCTGACTCTACCAGGGCCCCTTCTTGATCAGAGGGCCAGAAGCCAAGTCCCTACAGTATGTCAATGGAAGTGAGGGGAAAGAGAAGTGCTCAGGAACTTTCCCGTCGGCCTGTAGATGGCGCCCCGGGAAAGGGATTCCAAGCGTCGTTCCCCAAGCTCTTAGGGGCCCGGAGCCTAGGGGTCCGGGTAGAGTGCACCCAGCTGCGAAGAAGGTGCAGCCAGGCGTTCCTTCCAACTTCCACGGCTGCTCCGCACGTGTGCTAGAACCTTTTGGGGCGGAACTACATGCAAACGTGTGGTGGGTGCAGCGGGGCCCGTGCAGGGGGCGCGCATTGAGGGGAGCAGGAGCCCCACGCGGCCGCGACCCCCCACGCGCCGAGCAGCCCGGCGACCCCCACGCGCGGCGGGGCTCTCCCACCCCACCCAGCGGCAGGTGGACAGTGTCGCTATGAAGAGAAAGCTTCAATTGTCCCTCCTACAAACCGCCACACGCCAGATCTCCGCTATTGTGCGCTCAGCATAGAAATGCAAACGAGCCGCGTGCTCCGGCCGCAATCTGCTCTCGCGCCCTGGCGCCCCGCAGCGCTTAGTAGCGAGCCGGGAGATTGGCGAGACTTTCCAGCGCGACCGGGTCCGGGTCTTGATGATGCTAGAAGAACCTCGCGCTCGGGGCTCTAGTGTCAGCTGGAGAGGGCTGCTTACAGGCCTTTAGCTAGCTTGGCCAGCGCAGCCTGATTTTTAAGTTCCGGTTTAGAAGCAATGGGCTCAAAAACTTCAAATTAAAAGTGAAGAAAAAAATAGAAAGGTAGCAACAAAAATAAATGCAAAACAAAATTCATTAGATTTCCCCAAAGGTGCATTTCACAAATTGCAGCGTACTATTAACAAGTGAGGGTTTTTTTTCCCCCGTAACTTTTTCCTTTTAAGGACTTAAAAAAAAACAAAAAGGCGAGATGAAATCTGCAGGCTCCAGTCTGCCTGGTAACACCCCGACAAAAGCGGCAGATTTGAGGCATTGTCATCCCCCGCACCCCTCCCCACGTGGCCTTCTGGCACGAGCCGCGGGCAGCCGCCTCATTTGCATCAGAAAGCGGGCGCGGGCCAATGGGCTCGCAGGCTCGCGCCAGCTGGCGGCGCCACCCGGCTCAGCCTATATAAGGGCAGACCGCGGAGCCGGGGCTCACTCGCAGGCAGTGGGCTCACCGGGCTGGGTCGTAGACTTTCCTTCTTCGCTCGCGTCTGCTCCGCCCTCTGTTCTTGTGGATAACTTGCTGCTCGCAGATCTCAACATGACTCTGGAAGAAGTTCGTGGCCAGGACACGGTTCCAGAAAGCACAGCCAGGTAGGTCGGCGCCGAACGCCGGACGTCTCGGGGCGCGCGGGGATCCTTGTCCTGCTCTGGCCGCGCTGGTTGGGCGATAGTCTTTGGGGCCCGCCTGGGTGGAAACCGGCTGGGTGGGAACCCGCTGGGTGGAAGCCGGGCGCGAGTGTGCCGGCTGTGCCGTAGGTGCGGCCCTGGGCTGGCGCGCCGGCCTGGGGCTCTGGGGGTGCGTCCCTGGGTCCAGGGATCTCAGCGCACCCTCCGGCCCGTCCGGCTCACCGCGCTGGCTTGTCCGCAGGATGCAGGGCGCCGGGAAAGCGTTGCACGAGCTGCTGTTGTCGGCGCAGCGCCAAGGCTGCCTCACGGCCGGCGTCTACGAGTCAGCCAAAGTCCTGAACGTGTGAGTATCAGACGCTGCCCGTGGGAGGAGCGGCAGGGAGACCGGGGAGACGGTAGCTGGGGGCACCCCTGGCTCCCCGACCTGATCTCACCACCTCTTGCTTGCCCGCGTAGGGACCCCGACAATGTGACCTTCTGCGTGCTGGCCGCCGACGAGGAGGACGAGGGCGATATCGCGCTGCAGATCCACTTCACATTGATCCAAGCGTTCTGCTGCGAGAACGACATAGACATCGTGCGCGTGGGCGACGTTCAGCGGCTGGCGGCGATCGTGGGTACCGGCGACGAGTCGGGGGCGCCTGGAGACCTGCACTGTATCCTCATTTCGGTGAGTGTCGCCTCCGTGCCGATGTGATCCCTGACACCCCTCCCCCCCCCCTCCCCCGTCAGCAGCCCGTGTCCAGCCAGGCTGACCTCTGCGTTCTCTCCGCAGAACCCCAATGAGGACTCCTGGAAGGACCCCGCCTTGGAGAAGCTTAGCCTGTTCTGCGAGGAGAGCCGCAGTGTCAACGACTGGGTGCCCAATATCACCCTTCCCGAGTGACAGCCCGGTGGGGATCCTTGGTTTGATCGACGTGGTGACGCCCCGGGGCGCCTAGCGCGGGGCTGGCTCTGTGGATGCGCCCTCGGAGGGCGCCGGAGTGCGGCGTGGAGACTGGCAGGCGGGGGCGCGTGGAGAGCGGCGAGGAGGTGCGGTTCCCTCCCGAGGAGGGGCCCGGCGGCGACAGGGGCAGGCTGGCCCCAGCCCAGGACTCTACAAGTGTGGGGAGCGGCTGCTCGCCCAGGAAGGCCGGAGGCGGGACCTTGGCCGCGCGGCCGGGAAGGACAAACTGGCCGGGCAGGCGTGACTCAGCAGCCTGTACGCCCGGCAGAAAGGAGGGGAAAGGCAAGGCCAGGCGGCTTGGACTTGTACGGTTACAGGAGCTCTGGACGGACTTGAGCAGTATGCACTGCTGTTTCAAAACGGATACGGGCGATGCTTCGTTTTCTAAAGGATTATGCTGCTGCAGCTTTGAGTTTTACAATAAACTTAACTGAAACAAACTTACTCTCTTTATTGAGGGCAGGGGATCTTTGTCTGTGGGGGAGGTGGTCAGCGGCACTGCTGCTGATTTACGGAACTCCATGGCACCTGTTCCATCTTCCTGTTGGCGCTGAATGGCAGGCTCCTGGGGTGCTGGAAGTGGGGGAGGGGACGCTGGCTGGGTGTTAGGGCAGAACTTGAGCCCTGCTCCTATTTCTCTCCCTTCAGGAAGATTTTTAAACTTGCAAGACAGGAGCATACTTGGGATAAGACAGCAGTGCAGCAGCTGGCCATCCAACCTGCTAGCAGAGACCTTTCCCTCCCCTCCCCCTTCTTTCCTCTCCACCCCCTCCCTTCCAACAGCTGCTTATGGGAACAGCTTGCAGGATGCAGGCAGCTCCTTCCTGCACAATGAGCATTGCCTTCTGCGGGCACGGCCCTTTGTGGTCCCTGAGGATGGTGGCAGACTGCTGTCAGGAACCTTTTCCCCTGAAAGGAATGGCACTTACGGCAATGTCACCAAGGTATTAATATCGCATATGACATGACTGCATTTAAGTGTGAGTCATCATTTTGTCATGACTGTGATAAATCTTAAAAGATCTGAGCAAAAATGGCAAGGCAGTATCTACACAAATAGGCGTAAGCAGTTATGAGTGGGGCCAGCATCTGCTATCTCCTATTTTGAGTGTTCTCTGCCCACATCAGAGTTATGAGGACTGCTACTATTCACAGCAGCTTTGAAAGACTTATAGATGAAAAGTAATTCAAATCTTTTTGGCATAGTCTTGTCTTAAGAAGGATGTAGGGGGAAATGTACTGAGTGAATCAATCTTTTTATATTATTATTGTTAAACTGATATCTTGCTTTCATGCTGCTGCCTGATCGTACTGCTTTTGGTGGGGGAATATCCATGGGACTAGATTGCTGTTAGCAAGTTACCCAGTCGTCCACCGTGCCTTCTAGGCAAAGGAGGGTTAGTGGGCTGTTTATCTAAGACGACAGTTTGGGTTTCTCAGCAGTCCCAGGCAGCTGATTCACTTTGTCGTGTGCCACTTTTTAAGTTCACTCCATATTCTGAAAGAATTAAAAGAGCTGTACAAGCCTAATGATTTCTACCACAAGAGAAGCATCTTTGTTTCACATTTATTAGCTCTTAAAAATATTTCTCCCTTGACTAGACAGAAGCTCAGTGAAATAATTCAGCTGTGTTTGTGCCAAAGTTTCATTACTGCTTCATCCACTGCTGCTGAAAACCTTGAGTTTCCCTAGTTGAGGTGGAGCCTCGCAGGGTGGGTGTCTACAGCAGTCTGCCTTTCTGGGCTCACAACCATTTGCCACGGCATGCTATGGTAAACACAAATGGAGCACGATTCGTTTAAAAGTGCCCTTCAATGAGTAACTCCAGCAGCATATTGCATAGAACAGGCAGCAGATCCTCCCGCTGGCCCACTGACCCTTGTAGAACACTCAGTTGGCAGACCTGTAAGAAACTTGGCTTTTGTGGATTAGAATTTACAGCAAGGGCACCTGTTGGAGCCCTAGGGGCTAGAAAAATTTATAGGGAGGAAAAAAAAATGCATGCCTGGACATTGTGCCAGCCCCAAAGCTTGTGCTTAAATTTTTGGGAGTGGTGTGAATAAGCATTTAATTCTATTAAAATGAAACACTCCAGAGGATATGTAATAAAATGCAGTGTGCTTATAAACACAGTATTGTAGACATACTTCCAACGACTCTAAGTGGTAATGCATAGAGATAACCGAATTATCACATGCACAATGAGGTGATCCATGCAGACTGGTTAGCACAATGTCCTGCATCTAGAAAGCGCTGAATGAATGTTGATGACAGTAATACTTAGGATGAACGTGTTTGCTAGAGATCTTAAAAATCAAGTGGGCTGGTGGATTTGGACCTGGCTGTCTGGTTCCAAGGTCTAACACTTTACCTCCTGTGCCACACATTTGGGAAGGAGGACTACTTTCTTAATTTTATATGTTTGTAAAAGTTTACATATTCATTGTAGAAAAATCAGAAAACACATACACACAAAAGGAAAAAAAAAAGTAGAAGTGCTGTAATGGACCATCTCCAAATTTTGGTGTGTTTCCTTGTTACTTTTTCTACACTTCTGGGGGGGTGCATACCACGAAGTATACAGAACCACCTGCAACAGCCTTTAAGAAGCTCATCTTGGGACTTCTCTGGTGGTCCAGCAGCTAAGACTCTGGGCTCTCGGTGCAGGGGGCCCAGGTTCGATCCCTGGTTGGGGAGCTAGATTCCACCTGCTAAGAGTTTGCACGCGGCAGCTAAAGATCCCTCAATGTCTCAATCAAGATAGGTCATCCTGTGTGCAGCAACTAAGACCTGGTGCAGCCTAATACATAAATAAATAGTAAAGAAAAAGAAGCTCATCTTCACCTGCATTTGGTTGTCTCCAGTTTCTTCTCCTTGACATTGTGTTGCATGCCCCCATATCATTTGGCGAACTTGGAGGCTGGGGTCTTCAGTGCTGCAGCGGGGTCCAGCATAGGCGTGACAGAGCACACCAAGGCATGTAATCTGGTAAGGGAGGAGGGAGTCTTTTTAAACCCACAGTCCTCACCAAGCAAGACAGATGCCAGCTACATGCAGGCCCCAAGCGAGGCTGTGCCTGCCCCGGGGCAATGAGCATCAATCACGTTCATCTTTCAGTCCAAATAAAACTGTTTGCATCTGATCATGGCTAGAAAACATTGCTTCCCTGTAGCTCAAGTGGTAAGGAATCTGCCTGTGATACAGGAGACTAGGGTTCAGTCCCTGGGTCGGGAAGATCCTCTGGAGAAGGGAATGGCAGTCCACTCCAGTATTCTTGCCTGGAGAATTCCACGGACAGAGATGCCTGGCAGGCACAAAGAGTCGGACACGACTGAGTGACTAACACACATAGAGAACATTGCACTGGCAAAGCAGTAGTTGTGAAGACGAAAGGAATACAAAAGTGAAAGAGGGAGCAACGCTGGGGATCAGGCAGTCCTTGTCCACACAAGGAGCTGGGGCCCCCAGTTTTCCCTTCGGTAGGACAAGAGGACAACACGATCACTGCAATTTGTTTTATTTTTTAAAGGCTGTAATTCTATGTGTTACACATTTTATGAAAACATTAGCCTCCGTGGCATAATGAGCATTGCTCTCCAGGCTCACAAAGAGCCACTTGAGAAACAGCGATAGAGTTTTACAAAAGCGAAGCAAGGATGTTGGCAAACAAAGCAAGACTAGGAGGTGAGTTGGGTAAGCAGATATTAATTTTCCTTTTTTTTTTTTCCCCAAGAGTTCTCGAGCTTTCCTTTGGATTTTCAAGCTATCAGTCCCTGCACTCCTCAGGATGTGTGAGTCCCCCAGAAATCAAAAGGGAGCTGTCCTTCCCCAGCTTTGAGAAGAGGTTTTGCTGCCTTAGTGGGGTGGAGAGGTGTGATCCTTTGTGGATTGCAGGACGTCTGGAACCATGGGGAGCCTTTGATTTCTGTCTTTGGGCAAAGTTACACGTGGTCTTTGGAAACAGACTTGTTTTTTAAGTTTAGCTCAAACTTTGTCTTCCAGAAGAGATTTCTCTTGTCTTGTCAAATAAGGTGTGCATGTGAGTAACTCCTGATGTTCACTTCTGGGTGGTGAGGAGGAGGTGTGGGCAGCAGTCCTCTGTGAGGGGCCAGGGCTGCTGGCCAGAGTCTGGATTCCAGGAAGTGGCTGCTGGAAGCTGCTGGAAACAACCCTCAGGGCTTTGTGATTCCAGCTCAGCAGGGGGCAAAGACCTTTAGAGCCTCTGTGAGCTGGGACTGGAAAGGGGCTGCTGCTTCCCTGCCTCACGGTGAGGAGGTGGGCGCGGTCCTTGGCTGCTGGGCTGAGGGATGGGGTTGGGCTGTTCATGCATTCATTCCCTCATTCATTCATTCATTGGTTTCTTCATTCATTCAGGTGGCATTGACTCTCTGGGGCAGTTCTAGGTGTGGACTCCTGGCAGGCTCTTGCTGGCTGGAGTGGCTTGTTGCAGGTGGGTGTTTTGGGTGGGGAAATGGGGCCTCCAGCTGTGTCCCACATTCATTGGAACCTTGTTTTCAAGGCTGGCCAAGGACTGCCTGGTCCTTTGGGGCTGCTTCCAGGGCCACTTGTGGCATCTGAGGGCCAGTGTCTGGAAGGCAGGCAGTTGGCTACAGAGACTATACTTCTCCAGAGGGAAGGGATAGCAGAAGAATGTGATCAGAACGTGGGGTCTGCTCATCCGTGACATTTGGGACCTGGCCTAATTGTCTGGTAATGTAATATATTGCTCAAGGCCAAGTTCTCTTACTCGTTGTTGCTGTGGCTTCCTGTTAACCCAGAATAGATGCCTTTGTCTCCCTCCAGCTTCTAGATGTGGGGACCATAGATCAATGAAATACAGGAAAGCATGTTTTTTGTGGTCTGAAAACCTGGGTGGAGACAGCACAGTTATGGGAACATTGTTAGAAAGACGTAGAAGCTTTCTTTTCCCCCCAAGTGAACTCTGATCCTATAACCCCTGACCATGGCAATATCTCATACCAATCAATTGATGTGGTTTTACTTTATCGCCTCAAGGGAAGGTGGAATTCGTTGCCAGTTTTCATGATTCTTTTTTTTTTCCCCCCAGTGTTCAGGGTTTGCTCTGGGTTGAAGTTTTCAAGCTCTTTGGTTATGCAGCTTGGTGGCTGAAGTGATTCAGGCCTTCTCCTGCTCGCTGTAGTCATCTCCCACCTTTGTGATGATGACCTAGATATCATTCACTTACATCACTTCTCTGAGTGGGAATAATTCTAGAGGATGATTTCAAGTTTGTCAGATTTTTATTATGGTAAAATACAGGCAAACAGAATTGTAAGCGACAACATCAATACAACAGTAAAAAGCAAAATGGGAAGAAAAGAAACAGACTAGAGAAATCACTTCTTTCTCAGCAAGATCAGAGCTCTCTAAAGGGATTCACAGCAGCAAAGTGATTCCTTGAACTCTCCACATGGAAATAATTCGATTTTGAGATTCCAGGAAGGAGGGTGCTGGTGGTGGATTAGGCACAACTGTTGGGAGACCCATTGACAACGATTGTGCATTCATTTTCTGTCCTTGGATTTCTGCAAACCACTCAAATTCTGGTTCTGTGGGGCCAAAACAAGGATGAGATAAAGCCCAGGGATGGGGTGGTTTGGCTCAGATACTCAGCTTGGCAGGCCGGGGGTGGGGGGGTCCCCTGGGGGCAGCTTCAGAGCCCACGCTCCCAGTCCCTATGTGGTCAGGGCCAGAGCTACCAGCCCCTCTACTTCCACGTGGCCTCCAAGGACCATGCCCCAGCCTCTCCCATGACACAGAAGGCATGGAGGAGGAACTACTGCCCACCTGGGTGCAGCTGGGGAAGCCGGAGGGAGATGCAAGCAGGGCCACCCAGCCTCGGTTATCAGAGACTCATCTGCCCATGCTCACGTCCCTGCCCCACACCAATCCTAACTGTGCTCTAGGACAAGAAGCCATCCACTGGTTCCAGGGGGCTGTGGCCCCACTGAGCCCCCCTGACGGCCTGGCAGATGGGCCTAGGCTGGGGCTAGACCCTGCTCCCTCTCTCTCTGGTCATCAGCTGCCAGCAGTGCCCTTAGAGTTGGACCCTCCCTTCCTGCTGCAGAAATGTCTCTTCATCTCTCTACCTATCCTTGCCTCCCCATGTGTCCCCTTCCTCCTTACTGGTTCCTCTCCACACCCGAACCCTCCTGTCCCACCTGCCTCTCTCCTCCATGACTTTGGATCAGGTTCTCCTTTTCTCAGATCTAGGCTCCCCAGCCCCTCTGAGCTGGCCTTGAACTGTCACCGTCCCCACCTTCCAGTCAGTTACCTTCTCATGACAGTGGTGTCCTGTTACCCCCTGTCCCTGGAGACTATTGGGGCCAGCTGATCCCTGTTGCTTCCCTACCCTGCCCTGCTCCAAACATCAGGTGGGTCTCCACCCACTTCCTCACATGCTTCCTCCTCTCCCCTCTCAAGGCACACCTACATGTTATGGAGATCTGTTTATAAGCCTGAGTGGTCCTCACAGACAGGGAAAGGGTCTCACCTGAATACCTAAAATCCAGCCTGGTACCTGGGACAGGCTCACTGTATTGGCTGGCTGAGCAGAAGGATGCTGTGTTCTTTGGAGGATGTACACACATCATCCTTACATCCTGCCATATAGTCTGTAACAACTGTACTTTGAATGTTTAATGAAAGAGGGAGAAGCAGAACCATTTTAGCAGGAATACTGGTTTGGTGTCTGTAGTAGGTGATGGGGTGGCATTTAACTTTTCATTGTCACCGTCATCATCTTGATCACCATGACCACCGTCATCACCAAGCACATTCACTGAGTGCCCATCTGGTAATGGAATATAGATCCTAGACAATGTGAAGACCTTAAATTTTACAAGACGTGACACCAATTTATTTATTTTTTTAATCAATAGGAAGACAAACAGTGAGAAGCACTTACTTTAAGAGGGATGAAGGAAAGAAGAGCAGGGAGCAGGCAGTGAAACTCTGAATACAGAGTGCGTGCAGTGGGAGGGTCTTGGCTCTTTTCTGCAGGAAGCTGGGAACCTCGGTGCTCCTGCGTGTGGGCTTAGTCGCTCAGTCAGGTCCGCCTCTTTGCGACCCCAGGGACTGTAGCCCGCCAGGCTCCTCTGTCCCTGGGGATTCTCCAGGCAAGAATGCTAGAGTGGGTTGCCATGTCCTCCTCCAGGGGATCTTCCCAACCCAGCGATTGAAAGCATGTCTCCTGTGGCTCCAGGACTGCAGGCCGATTCTTTACCCACTGAGCCACTGGGAAAGCCCGTGGTGCATCCTGCATAGTGGCAGAATGGGGCCTCGTGGGGAGGAGAGCAACTGCCAGCCATGGAGGACTGATGAGAAGGGTCAGCCTGGGTGTGGGGTGCTCCTGGAGGAGTAGGATGGCCTCTGATGGTTCCTGTGTGTCTGAGCCTCCTAGGGCCTGGGGAGAGACCTGGCAGCAGGCCTTAACAGGGGTCCCTCAGCTGCTTGAGGTCTTGGCTGTTCTCTCAGTTTCCCTGCAGAACAAACCTTCCCAAACCTGTCTCTTGTGATTGGCTGGCTTGCGCTCGTCAGGCCTTCTGCCCCGACCTGGTACTGCTCGAGGCCGCCCAACATCTGGACCTGGTGCCCTGCAGGGTCTGGAGGAAGGCTGGACTTGGCCAGGGTGCCAGATATCTGAAGGGCTCTTCCTCCCCAGGTGGCCTCCCCCTGAAGCATCCTACACAGGCATGGTGCCATCCCCGCTGTATTCTCTCGGTTCACGGAGCCACAGGCCTGCGTTAAATGTGGGAGCGTGATTCCTGGGGCTGTGGTCCAGGAGGCAGGGGTGGGTCCTTTTGGAGAGTAGCTTGGACTCCTGTTTCTGAGTCAGGTTTGAGCTAGTGCATGCCTCGGAGTTGTATTTAGGTTACATAACCCACTTTGAGGGAAAGAGAACATCAAAGTACAAAATACAATTGTCTGCAAAATTTCAGTTTGTGTGCTGCTGTTCTTTGCTGGGAAACAGTCTTCTTTAAAGGATGTTTGCAAACACTAGAGGTAAATTCCACAGCAGACACATCTGCTCCTGAGCTCAGGGCACGGCTATTCAGCAACATGGAATGAGGGTGTGTTGGGGTCCGTGTGGACCCCTTACTGGTACCCAGGGGTGCCAGCTGTGTGCTCTCCCGGCCTCACAGCTGCAGTCTCAGCATTGTTGCCCCCCCTACCCCAAGGCCTGGCCCTCCCCGGCCAGACCCTGCCCACCCCCCCAAGCAAAGCCCCTGGACTTGACTACTCTGTGCCCCTACCCTGACCCAGCTCCCCTCAGATGTTCCCCCATGGAGCATATAGTTTTGCATTTTTGAAAGACAAATCCTTTATCTGAGACATCTTGGCGGGTCGAGCCTCTAGTTAGACAATAAGTGGGTTCATTGATGGGGAGGCTGTCAGATTGTGCAGAGAAGAACCTTTTGGAAGGTCGAGAGCTGCTCAGACACCCAGAATCAACCAGGGGTGCGGCGGGCCGCTGGCTGCAGTGAAGAAGGGGTTTCGGGATTTTAGTTCTTTGTTTTCTTCTGACTGCTCCATGCACATGCGGAATCTTAACTTCCCGACCCTGACCCGGGATAGAACCCGTGCCCCTGCAGTGGAAACGTGGAGTCTTAACCAATGGACTGCCAGGGAAGTTCTGAGTTTCAGTTCTAATCCAGGTCTTCTCTGTTAATTCACTGTTCTTCCCTTTTTGGTGGGGAATAAAAAGTAATTTCAAAATATAACGATTTAGGTTTGAGCACTAAAGCTATCAACTATCAACAACAACAACAGTATGTGTGTGTGTTACTTACTTAGTTATGTTTAACTCTTTGCGAGCCCATGGACTGTAGCCCGCCAGGCTTCACTGTTCATGCAATTCTCCAGGCAAAATACTGGAGTGGGTTGCCATTTCCCTTTCCAGGGAGTGTTTCCAATCCAGGGATCAAACCCAGGTCTTCTGCATTGCAGGCAGATTCTTTACCTTCTAAGCCACCGGGGAAGCCCAACAACAACAGTACAATAAGTTAAAGTCTGCAATCTAGTCTTGAGGGCATTGTGCTTGGCACTCTCTAGCATGGGCTCCCGGGGCCCTCTCAGGTCGGTGCCCAGAGGACTGTGCTGAGATCCGGGAGGGCATTGCCCAGGCCCTGCCCCAGCGTTTCTCCATGGACTTGGCCAACCGGAGGGTCACTTGGGGAGAGGTCAGTGTTTCTTCCCTCTCTCTCCTGCTTTGGGGCCCTGACCCGGACATTGCTCTCATCCCCGCATCATCTCTGTGCTGGGAGCCCCTCCCCACGTGCTCTGGGGTGACCACCTCCTCCCCTGGCTCTTGGCAGATGTGGCTTCAAGCCCGGCGTACCTGACCCTCCTCTCCTCCCCTGTCACTGGCCAAAGTACCGCACATGGCTGTGCCTAAATCAGAGGGCAGTGCCCCGGGCTCGTTCCTGCAAGGAGGGGCCTCACTCAAGGCCCAGCTCTCAGGGGCTCCCACGCAGACCCCTTTCCCTGCAGGTGTCCCCACCGTCTAGCCACGGGGAACCTCCAGCCAGGGCAGGCTGCCTCTCTGCGTACTCGGTTAAAGACCTCAGAGGGAGGTGCCAAAGGCCTCACCGTGTGCCTCTGGGTGGGACTCACTCTGGGTGCTTGGGGGAGGGGGTGCTCTCAGCAGAGCTCCCCCTACCCCAAGCCCCTGCTCTCCTGACTCCTCATGACCCCTCTCTCAAAAGCATCCTGTTGGTCACTTAAACTGAGACCCTGTGTCAGCCTCTAGGGTCTGGGGAGGCTCCCCGTGCTTACTGGCCATGTAACTTGAGTCAGCTTATTCCAACTGAAAGGCAGGGCCCGCCTCATCAGGTGGCGTGAGGCTGCAGAGAGATAAGTACATGCAAAGCTCCTGGAAGCAAGCTTGCAAGCTGAGGCCGGCAGAGGAGCAGGCTAGAGCCACTTGAGTTTGCTTGGCACTTCCTTGGTGGCTCAGACAGTGAAGAATCTGTCTGCAATGCAGGAGATCCGGCTTTGATCCCTGGGTTGGGAAGATCCCCTGCAGAAGGGAATGGCAACCCACTTCAGTATTCTTGCCTGGAGAATCCCATGGACAGAGGAGCCTGGTGGGCTACAGTCCAAAGGGTTGCAAAGAGTCCGATAGGACTGAGTGACTAACACTTTCACTTTCAGGCCGGGAGTTCCCCTGTTTTTCCAAAGGAGCAGGAGACACTGTCTAGCTGTCCTATGCACTTCTTTCTGCTGGGAGGAGGAGAGATGGGCATTTTTGGCTCAGCCCCAAAGCTCAGGCTGCCTGCAGACTTGGCTCCGGGCCCAGGTGTCCCCTGGGGCTCAGGGACCTCAACTCAGGTGAGGCAGGAACAGGCTGTGGCCTGGGAGGCCGAGGGGGCAGGGGAGAAAGGTGCCTGAGAAGAAAGCCAGGAACCACAAACTGAGTCCCAGGGACCGCTCTTGCCGACTTCCTCCAGCCTCTGTCTGGCACGTATTTTTGGCCCCAGAGAGAGCAGACTGTAAGCGCCTGCAGGTCTCCTGGGGTTTTGTGCAGGGTCTGGGGCCCTGGACACTCTTCTTCCCCATCAAGTCAGGGCACAGAGGACCCCACTGCACGCCTCAGGGTGGAGGGGGGAGCTGATTCTAAATTTACCCCGAATACAGCTTTCTACTTTGCTTTAACACACAATGGCCCACAGTGCTCCAGTTCTGGTTGACCCCTGACAGGAGAGGCATCTGTCCACGCCCTGTGGATTGGACTTTGTAGAGGTGGCCATGGGGGAAGGGGAGGTGTGTCCACTGTCTGATGAGGCAGGAGCTGGTCCCAGGCCCCTTCCCCTATTTGGCATGAGGCCAGACTCTGGGCTAGGAGCCTGGGGGTGGGGGAATTGGGGTCTGCATTAGAAATCCTCACTCCTGACCACTTTCCAACTGTGAGCTCAGGACTCTAGGTACTTCTCTGAGTGTTGATGTCCATATTTCAAGAACTCTGAGCTCACACAGTACCTGTGGGCTCAGAGGTGCCCACGCTCTCATTGACTCTTGGGGTGAATTGCCGGACATCTCTTCCTCAGTCACTCAGGACCTCTAGGAGCAAGTGAGAGGCCTGTTTTGCTCTTAAACAAAGCATTGAAGCCCACGAACTCTTAAGCTCTCCTAGTTAAAGGATTGCAATTTTCTATGGTCCCACAATAACCTCTTCTATTCCTCCAACCCTCAGGCGCGCGCACACACACACACACACACACACACATATGTTCCCATAATCCTCTATTGTGAAGCTCAAACTTTCACCTTTCTGGATCTATAACTATGAAATGAAGTCAGCAGGGATTGCTGTACCAACGTCAGATAGCCAAGGATGCATAAATAAAAAGGAAGCCCCCTTTTAGATGTTGATGATCGGTGAAGATGCCCTGAGAAAGACAAGCAGTCAGGGCTCCATGGCATGGCCATGTCCTATGAGAGCCTTTCAGATCTGTTTGTCACTTTGTGTTTCAAACCATCAGCACTGGAAAAAAACTGACAGTGCTTCTCATTTCACTTTCCCTGGCTACACTCTATCACCCTTTTCTCCTTCTGTTACCACCGAACCATGAACAGCACAAAATCCCAGGGCTTGCAGCCTGCTTTCCTTGATTTTGCTCCTGTCCATGGAGGCTGCATCTGTCCCGTAAAAACACAGGGAGACCACCCTATTAACCTAGAGGGGTGGGGTGGGGAGAGGGGTGGGAGGGATGTTCAAGTGGGAGGGGACAGGGGTAAACCCATGGCTGGTTCATGTTGATGTTTGGTAGAAACCAACACAATACTATAAAGCAATTATCCTTCAATTAAAAATAAATAAATTAAATTAAGAAAAAAAAAATCTGAAGGGATCCAGAAGGTCTCTGACTTTCCCACAAGAGGAACTCTTCATCCCCACTCTTTCTTATAAGCATTCTCTGTCCGTAGCACTTGCTTTATTACTGTTTTTCTCAGGGCTGCAAATTACTTCAAATAAACAAGCCAGTACAGAAAAAGTAATGGCCGGAACGCTTGGTTTCCACCAAATGATTATTCTATGGGAACATTGCGCCTTCTGGAATACCGGGGCAAGGTGATGGATGGCTAGTTGGTGCACAGAATGTTCTGTTCTGAGCGCCAGTTGGTGGTTTCCATTCCCGCGCCCATCCTTGCACAGGTTTGCAGTCCATGAGAAGAGCTTGAGCTCTAAGGGTTCTCCGGGAGCCTGTCTCCTTCGCCCTGGGGCTAGAATCGGGCACAGAGAGCAGACTCCGGAGCCAGCACTGCGTGTGCTGCCTGAGTGCCTGGCTGAAAAACTCACCTCTGCAGGACAGAAGCGTATCTTCAGGGACTTTTGAACCTTTGTCAGAGGTTCCCCTGACAAAGCTGGCGGGTGGGTGGGGCAGAAAGAAACCTCTCTGGCTGGGATCTACTCCAGGTGGAACCTGCTGGAAGATAGATCCCCATCAAGCCCACCTGCTCCTGCCCAGGACTGGTCTCCAGTCTCTCCCTGGCTCCTCTTCCGCCCACTGAGCCCACTCAGCCATCTCTCATGGGGTCACTGCCGAGGCCGACCGAGTAAACAGGTGAAGGATGCCCAGTGCAATCCCATCTATAGTGGAGGCCTAGTAAAGTGTGACTCCCTCTCCCTTACCAGGAATGTGAGCGATGCTGATTTCCTATGACATGTTGAACTTGAACTTGCAACTTGCAACCTAGAGACTTCCCGCTCCCCACCTGACCCCCGTGGAGGCAGCCTCACCTTAGTCCACCTTTACTGTGAGCACGTCCTAACTATCCCAGGGCTCACTTTTCAGGAGATAGCTGGGGGCTCTGGGAACATATTCTTTAGGACTCTCTGTGTCTCATTATGGACTTTCCTGGTGGTTCCACCTGCCAATGCAGGAGATGCAAGTTTGATCCCTTGGTCAGGAAGATCCCCTGAAGGGGAAACCTGTATTTCCCAACACTGCCACGGTGGGAAGTTTCATGGAAGGAAGGTCTGCTGGGGACAGCAGCAAATGAACTCAGGAGACAGGGGAGCCACAGGGAGAGACATGTACCCTGGAGGGTGAGGAAGCTGGGTCACCGGCCACCCAGCTAAACACAAAGGGGATGAAAGTGCTTGAGGCACAGGGTGAGGTGGCATTTCTGTTTTATTGGAAACAAGAGGAGCGAGGGTTTCCCGGTAGCCAGAGGGTGTCGCACCATCTTTCTGGCAGAGAGTGAAGGTTACCAGATGCGGGCAGGGAATAGCTCTGTACTTCCCAGCGGCCTTGCAGAGCTACTGAGTCATAAGCCAGAGAATAACTGAAATGACACAGACATTCACATTTGCTGTTGTTGAAAGACTGTCAAAGCAAGCTTCCTGGGCACAGCTCTGCAGCCCTTCTCAAGCTGGTCTAGGAATTGTTTATGAGTCCGGGTTTAACACACTGCCAGGAACCGTGCATCACAACTGGACTTCTCGGATATCCGCAGGAACCAAGGAGCCGGACGAGAGGGAGGGAGATAATCTGAGCAAGAAGGAGGTGGGAGCGGGAGCCAGCTCCCTCGGTGATTCCGGGTGACCCGCCCTTGTCCTCGCACTGCCCCGCAGACTTCTGCTGGCAGGACTTCATGTACTGCTGATATTTTTATCTCTGTGTTAAGTGGCACTTTACCTTTATTGTTCTGATTCCCCATCAACGTGGTTGCCATCTTCCCTTCCTGCCTCCATTCTTGCCCCTGAGAAAACACACCTGCTGCCTTTCCAATCTTGCTGGCAGGCTCGGGGCACAAAGGGGAGGGCAGGCGGTGGCCAGCAGGACCCCTGTCACGCAGCAGTGGGCTGTGCTGCGAAAGGGCAGGAGGAGCAGGTGGGCCCTTCAGGCTCCCGGCTGCTGTTAGTCTGTGTCCCTCCAGAGCAGCTCGCCAGGGCCCCGCCCAGGCGGTGTGCGCAGTCCTGGGTCACGTGCCTGTGTTCCATGCACAGACCGTCCAGGAGGGGAAAGGACCAGAAACAGCCTCCCTGCCCGACCCCCACCCCATGGACCGGGAAGCTGCTACCCACGTGAGAGCCCCTTGGCGCCCTCCAGCCAGCTGGTTGGCGGCCAGGCAGCACTGAATGTCCTTTGTTTCTTGCAGCGATGACTTCCCTCTTGGGGTCAATTATGCAGCCTAATAGCTGTTATTACTTCTGAACAAAGTGTGCCTCGCAGCCTCTGGCAGCTTAAAGGGCAGCCCTGCCCATCAGCACCCTGCCACCCTCCAAAGATGGCAGGGAGGGGAGTGGGGGTGGGGGGAGGGTGCCCCCAGCAGGTGGAAGTTGGTGGGTCGGTGACTTGGCTGGTCCTCTTGTGGTCACCACCCTGCCAGGGACGTGAGTTAGCAGAGGGCATTTGCTTGCTCAGGAGACCGGAACGGGAGGAGCCGGTGTGCTGGGGGGGACACTTAAAGGGGCTGATGTCTTTTGGACCTGCCTGGGAGGCCAGTTCAGAGCGTGAAGAGTAGGTGTGGGGCTTGATTTGCCCCCGGTGCCTCGCAAAAGAGAACCGAAATTCAAGGCGTGGCTCCTGGAAGCAGGATTTGGAGGAAAGCTTAGAGCTCACCTAGTCCTAATCTCTACTTTTCCTTGGGCTCCCTAGCTTTCATCTCTGATATGTCATGACTTCTGATGGACCCTTAAAGAGAGGTAAGCCCCACTCCCTGGGGGGTGGATGTTATAACGTGGTTCTCAGTGGTTACCCTCAACAGGTCACCTTCAACCAGGATGGTGAGCCCCGTGGGCAGGGGCTGTGCATACCCCATGGGGGCTTGTGCAGCACGCACGAGCTGACCCCAGGTGGTTATGGAGACAAATGAGAAAACCCAAGCCGACAGTGCAGAAATCTCATTCTGTCTTTTTGTTTCATAGACAGTTCTGGAATGTTTCACAGGCTGACAAGGGATGAATCTGAGCGCCACCTCCCCTAGTATATTTATTTATTTCATTTGTTTTTGGCTGTGCTGGGTCTTCATTGCTATGCACGGGCTTTCTCTGGCTGCAGTGAGTGGGGGCTACTCTCTAGTTGTGGATGGGCCTAGTTGCCCTGTGGTGTGTGGGATCTTCCCAAACCAAGGATCAGACTTGTGTCCCTTGCATTGGCCAGTGGATTCTTTTTTTTTTTTCTTTTTATAGGTAGTTTTATATTTTCATTTTTTAATACTTCATTTACTTTTATTTAATTTTTAAAATTTTATTTATTTTAATGGGAGGCTAATTACTTTACAATATTCTAGTGATTTTTGCCATACATTGATATGACTCAGCCATGGGTTTACATGTGTTTCCCATCCTGAGGCAAGTGGATTCTTAACCACCAGATAAGCAGGGAAGTCCTCTCCTTATATATTTGATGAAGGAATTTAAGAGGACCCCAAAGGAGGGCTGTGAAAGGAAGAGGTGGTGTGGATGGGTCCTGATTGCCGTAGGTTCTGCTGGGCCAGTGTGCATGTTCACAGTCCTCAGGTCAAATCCTCTGCTGGGGGAACTAGCTTCCCCTGATGGAATGTTCTGGGGTGAAGGACTTTGCTGCAGCTCTCCTTGGGGCTTATTTTCTTCCAAGGATGATGCAGACTTCTGGAGATCCCTGACAGGGGCTGGTGTGGGTACAGTTTTATTGTTGTTCAGTTGCTCAGTCGTGTCTGACTCGGCAACCCCATGGGCTGCAGCACGTTAGGCTTCCCTGTCCTTCACCATCTCCTGGAGTCTGCTCAAACTCATGTCCATTGAGGGTTTCCCCAATGGCATTAGTGGTAAAGAACCTGCCTGAGAATGCAGGAGACATAAGAGACACGGGTTCAATCCCTGGGTAGGAAGATACCCTGGAGGAGGGCATGGTAACCCACTCTAGTATTCTTGCCAGAAAGTCTCATGGACAGAGGAGCCTGGTGGGCTACAGTCTATGGGGTTGCAAAGAGTTGGACACAACTGAAGCGACGGAGCACTCATACATGTCCATTGAGTCGGTGATGTCATCAAACCAGTTCATCCTCTGTCGTCCCCTTCTTCTCCTGCCCACAAACTTTCCCAGCATCACGGTTTTTTTCCCATGAATTTTTTTCAGGGTTGTCAATAATGAGTTGTTTTAGTCTAAAAGAAAATATTAGCTTTTCTGTCTAATCCTTTTGCTTGGTTGCGGGGTTTTTATTCAGTTAGGCAGTACAAGTCTTTTTGCTAGCATACACCTCTTAACTGTTTGGCTACAGCTCAGTTCAGGGTGAGGGGCTCAGGTGACGACACCTGTGTTTGGCCCCACACTTTCAAGCAGCGACCACTGGGCTGCTCTTCCCCACCATCATAAGTTGTAAACGTCGCCCACCACCAGGCTCTCTGGCTGTGCCCCTGCTGAGCCATGGTCCTGTTAATGAAGCTCAGCAGAGTAAAAAATAGCTGCCATGCCTGCCAGTTCTTAGCTTCTGAAAGTGTGTGTTTATGCTCACACAGTTCATCTCAGAGACACATATGGGACAGGGTGAAGGGCTTAAATCGGGGGACAGATTTTTTTTTTTCATTTCTAAATTCAGATTCTATAGGGTGAAGAACTGAAGGTGAGGAGGATGGAGAGAGTCTGAGGTCCAAGACCGGCATGCAGCCCATAGAGTCACACGAACCTGTGTGGCCTGATGCTCTGCTCTCCCCATCCTGCAGTTCTGAACATCCTTGAGCAAGCCCTGCACTCTCACTGGGCGCCGTGTGTGCATGTGGGGGCCTGTAGTGTCCCTGTGAGCAGGTCTGTTTTCTCATGGCCACATGGAGACGTTCTGGGTGCTGTGCCCTCCTCCCAGGTCCACGTGGTCGGTGGCGGTTCTTCACTTAGTCTGGGTGGGGTTCTGTTCCTGGGGTGGTCTTCCTGGTTATATCTGGGCCTGGCCTTTCGTGGGTCTCTCTGGTGCTAACCAAGCCCCTGGGCTGGTCCAGAAAGGCCCCTCTGCCCATCTGGCCTCCACACTGGACCCTCTCTGGTGTATCTATATTCTCATGGGTGCTCTCCCTCTGTTGTGTCTATGTGGTTCCTCAAAGGACCAACTCAACTCTCTGTTGGCCCTGGCGAGTGTCATTTCCCCTAGCCAGCAAATGGTGGCTAAAAATCTTGCTCCATCTGTTGGAGGAAGGGACATGGTCTCTGGGTGGCTCTTGTGCAGCCCCGAGACAGAGTTCCATGGTCCAAGGGGACCCCCACGCTGATCTACCTGAAATCATATCATTTCTGCCTGCAACATGGTTTGTGCTTCAGAGCCCACCTGCTTGGGCATTTTCTCTTTTCCGCAGGGCTGCTGTCCTGAATGAGTAATTCCTGCAGCCCAGTTGATAGGGCTGGAGACTCAATGGTGGACAGTCGCTTCAGTCGTGTCTTGACTCTGTGTGACCCTGTAGCCCGCCAGGCTTCTCTGTCCATGAAATTCTCCAGGCAAGAATACTGGAGAGGGTTGCCATTTCCTTCTCTAGGGAATCTTCCCGAACCAGGGATTGAACTCATGTCTCTTACATCTCCCGCATTGGCAGGTGGGATCTTTACCACTAGTGCCACCTGGGAAGCCAGAATGGCCTGAAATTCCCGCAAGACTCTATGGTTGAATGTTCATTGGGGCTGCCACTCCCAGAGCTTGCTCATATTTCTCCCAAAATCAGGAAACACTGCACTCAGGCAAGTATGAAACAGCCTGTAGAGACAGGGCATGACTTACTGGCCAATAGAAACATTCTGAGAAGTGGGAGAAGTGGCCCTTATGTTGCAACTCTGACTCAGGTTCTGACATCAGCCTGCAAGATGCCAGAGAGAAATAGAGCTTTGACCAGGATCAACCGCAGAGCTTGGAAACCTGAAAGGGAAACTGTCCTCCTTCCCGTTGCCTCTAGGAGAGGGCAGGATGCCCAGGGGTGCCCAGATGCTGCCAGGCCTGACCTGCAGTAATGTATTGTCCCATAGTGTAAAGAGAGAATGGGTGTGGGTAGTGGTGGGGTGAGAGTGCAGTCTTGGGGCTTCAACTACAGTGCCTCTGGGTTCTGTTATTCACTCAGCATGTTTTACACACCTACTGTGTGTCAGGTGCTGTTTTAAAAGTTATAGGCCCACAGAGGGCAGATCTGGCCCTGGGAGGGGTGGACGTGTGAGGCAAAGAATCACATGTTAAGTGATGATAGAAGTAAGCACAAGGTTACAAAGTGTGATGAGTCCCTGTAGGGCAAAAAGCACTTGCTAAAGAGGGAACATTGTGCAGAGAGCTGAAGGACTAGTGGGAGGGATGTAGCTGATGTGTGTGTGTGCACTAGTTTATCCCAGATGAAAGGAACAGCATGTGCAAAGGCCCTGGGGCAGGAGACTCCTGGCCCATTCAGGGAACTGATGGAGGGTCAGGTGGAAATAACCTGGTGCTGATGTGGGACCACCAAGAGGAATTTACTTTAAATAAAGGGTCCATGGGACAATTTGCTTTCCCAGAGTATGTTTGCTTACATGTGTGTGTGTGTGTGTGTGTGTGTGTGTGTGTGTGTACACAGGTGGCAAGGCAAAGAAGGAAGCAGAGGCCATGAACAGAAGGAACTGGGAAGCCCCTGGTACCCAGATGGACATCTTGTAGGTGAGTAAAGCTGTGATCTCATAGTCATCATGGTGGGGACCTGGTACACCATACGAGTGGGTCACACCAGTCACAGGCAGCCTAGGGGCAGGGGTAAGACGGGGGTGGAGGGTCTTCTCCCCCAAAGGAGGGAGATCAAATCTTTCCTGACATTTCCAAAGGGTTAATTGCTATCAGTGGGGAACTCTGGGATTAGAAGAGAAAGTGGTGGGGGGCATCTTTGTTATCCTTTTTTGCTGAAAAAGGAGGGGAAGTGACATTCCAGGAGCACCTACAGGGATCAGGCATGGTCCCCGTGCTTTATCTCACCAACCTCATGAGAAGGAGACCCTTAATACCCTCAGTCAGCCAACATCACTGAAGGGAGGCAGGCTATGGCCTAGGGCGTCCTGGGCTGTGTCTTCCTCTGAAGCCTGTTTGCCAGCTGGCTTTGCTCTAGGAGGCCCTGCCATCACAAGTCCCTTCCCTCCCCTCATCCTCCTGCAGTCCCAGCCCAGGGCAAGCTCCTTGTCCATTTGTTGTGCTTCCCAGAGGAGGCTAGGTCTCTGGCTTTGTCCTTTATTGCCCTGAGCTCCCCCAGGTCCAGCCCAGAACTCCCCATACCTGCAGCCTCAGGTTTCTCCTCTCATCCCTCTGGAGAGCTTAGTGACCCTGAGGTCACTAAGCTAGACCCAGAGGTCTAGACCCAGAGGCTAGGTCTCTGGCTTTGTCCTTTATTGCCCTGAGCTCCCCCAGGCCCAGCCCAGAACTCTCCATACCTGCAGCCTCAGGTTTCTCTTCTCATCCTTCTGCTGGGGCTTGGAGAGCTTAGTGACCCTGAGGTGGGAGGAGAGACATCTGTGTGATGGGCTAGGTCCAGGGAGCTGTGGGTCCTGGGGGTGTGGGGGATGGGGTGCAGGAGACAGGAGATGGAAATGTGGAGGATGGGGGTGTGGGTCCTGGGAGATGTGGGAGCATGGGAGTGTGGAGATCTGGGAAGTGGGTGCCTGGGAGTGTGAAGGTTGGGAGTGTGGGGCATGGGAGTTTGGGGACCTGGAGGTGTGAGGGTTGTGGGTGCCTGGGAGTATGAGGGTTGGGAGGGTAGGAGATGGGAGTGTAGGTGCCAGGACTTCTGTGTCAGGGAAACTTGGGTTCTCTGCTGCCTTGATCAACAGCAGGATAAGCTCCCCAATCAGGCTTTCTCATTTGTGCCACTTATTCTAAGAACCGTGTGCTGACCCTGCAGTCTCTGCCATGCAGACTTGGCACGGAGCAGACTGTCTCTAGGAGCCTCCTTTCTGCCCTTCCTTCCACCATTGACCATCCCCATGCTCCACCAGAGCTCGGCTGTCCGTGGGGCCCCCAGGAGCCCAGGGCGGGGCTGACCTGGGCCAGGTGGTGGTCCCAGGCCCCCACATGCTGATCCATTCCTGTGACCATACAGAATCCCCAAGAGGTCTCAGCAGCTTTCTTTGGGAGCGGAATGTTCCCAGGGGTCTAGTTTGCCCCATTCAGGCAGTTTCTTTCTGGAAAACTCAGAAATTTGCCAGAAATAGGAAACGCACCCCTGGGACTAGTTGGACCCAGATGGAGTGTTCCTGGAGCCCAGAATCCACTGTGGATTATTACGACTGGGAAGAAGGAACCCTGGCACCCACTGTGGGCACTGAGCTGCCTGCCTCCAGAATCGGAGTTGCAGGCCCCAGGCCGGCAGCCAACCATTTTTTTCACTGATGACTCTTTTATCTTCCTTAAAATGACCCCCACAATACCTCCTCACCCTGCTGTGAGTGTGGCTCGACTCCTGTTTGTGCTATCTCTGTTCCCAGCACTGGAGAAACCAAAGATCATCTAGTAAATATAGAAGATTTCATCCCAGAAAGCCATCTTTTGAAATCAATTTCTGTTTATTGACCCTGATTCATCATTTAATAGGTCTGCAGGAGGAGAAAGGGGTGACAGAGGATGAGACGCTTGGATGGTATCACTGACTCAATGGACATGAGTTTGACCAAACTCCGGGAGATGGTGAAGTTCAGAGAAGCCTGGCCTGCTGCGGTCCCTGGGGGTCGCAAAGAATCGGACATGACTTAGTGACTGAACAACAATAAATACAGTCTGAATCCCTTACTTCTGCTGCTCATGAGCCCGCTGCTCTGGGGTCAGCTTCTCTGCTCAAAGGCATAGGTATGCAGGAGCTCTTCTGCTAGGCGAGTGTTCCCAAGCTGCTTTCTCTGAAGCAGCAGCTTCCCTTTGAACTTGGCCGACAGCACAAGAAGCTGGACAGGAGATGGCTGGGAGTCACGTCCTCCACTTTCACTTGCTTTGCTCCGGGTTCCACTGCTGTTTCTCCTGGTGGTACTTGCTGCTGGGTTCCACCGTGACAGCCCGGTGGGGAAGGAACCGCAGCTCGGACCCTGCCTCCTGAAGTCAGTTCCCAAAAGACAACCTCCCTGCCTGTTCAGAAGGGGCCACGTGCCCCTAAGGGACAGTTAATACAAAATTTACTCTTCGAACCCCCCCTTTTCTGTTTATAATAACACTCTTCAAAGCCAGCTTGTATAGCAGGAGTCCTTTCCTTGAAGGTGAAGGAAGTTCAGCCTGTCCCACATTTGTGGGTGCCCCTTTTTCCTTTAATAGCATCTGCAGAGCTTTGGGGTGGCTCTTCCTGCTGACAGGCCCCAGTTTTGGGCTGATGGTTGTGGACCCAGGGCTCCTTGAGCTGAGAAGGGGAGTCCTGAGGCAGAGATTCCCATGATCCCCCTGATATTGTGATTCATAATAAATATAGACTTTGGTCTTTGCCCAGTTTCCTGGCTCATGGTTCCCAAAAACCTTGGAATTTTCAAGCAACGAGAGCAATGGGAGCATCTTTTGGATTCCCCTGTGGCTCAGCTGGTAAAGAATCCGCCTACAATGTGGGAGATCCTGGTTCGATTCCTGGGTTGGGAAGAGCCACTGGAGAAGGGAGAGGCTACCCGCTCCAGTATTCTGGCCTGGAGAATTCCATGGACTGTAGAGTCCATGGGTTTGCAAACAGTCGGACACAACTGAGCGACTTTCACTTTCACTTTGTTATAATGTTTGGTCCCTTGTCCTCAGTTACCTGAAATTGCTTCAGAGCCATAAAGGTGAAATGGACATCCCTTCCTACCATGCCTGAGTTTATGTTAATGAAGTGGCTTTTGGACCACACCTAAGGGACTTCTGGTGGCTCAGAAGGTAAAGAATTTGCCTACAGTGTGGGAGACCCAGGCTTGATCCCTGGATTGGGAAGATCCCCTGAATAAGGGAATGGCTACCCATTCTGGTATTCTTGCCTGGAGAATTTCATAGACAGAGGAGCCTGTTGGCTACAGTCCAGGGGGTCACAAAGAGTCAGACACGACTTAGTGACTAACAGTTTCATTAAAGATGGAGAGCTGGTTACCAAGGGGATCAATAAGAATGGCGGGGGAGGTAAAACTTTCAGCCCCATGACCTGGTTTCCAGGGAGTGGAGAGGGGGCTGAATCAGTCACCAACGGCCAATGATTTCATCAGTCATGCCTGTGTAATGAGGCCGCCACAAAAGTCCAAAGGAATAGATTCAGAGAGCTTCTGGGCTGGTGAATCAGAACTTGTCCTTGTGCTGCTGGACTGGTCCCCAAACACCACAGGGACAGAAGCTCCTTTGTTTGGGACCTCTTCTCATCTGGCTTTAACATCCTCTGCAATTGGCAGGTGATCTAGTGAGTCAATGGGTTTTGTGAGTTCTGTGAGCTTTTCTAGCAATTACTGGGATACAACGTGGAGGTCATGAGAACCTCTGATCTGCGGCTAGTTGGTCAGAAACAAGGTGACCAACTGAACTTGAAGTTGGCATCTGAGTGGGGAGTGGTCTCCTGAGAGTGAGCCCCTAACCTGTGGGACATGACACTATCTCTAAATAGAGAGTGTCAGAGTGGAATGAAATTGTGGGACACCCAGTCAGAGTCTGCTGAGAACCGCATGGTGTAGGAAAAACACAAACAGTATCACATAGTCACAAACTGTAAGCAGGAAAGTTTAACATAGTGGAAAGGACTCAGGGTAAATGCTTTCCTGAGGTGGGACAAATACCAGGGTCAGGCTGGGAAGTGGTTTAAACAGTTGGTGATTAGTAAGGAAGGTGTGGAATGATTGCTCGGTAACTTTGAGGCATTTATGTGTGCATTGCCATTTTGTTTATTCTTGGCATGCATAGAGCATCCTTGGGCGACCAGGTTGTATGTGGCCCTTTGAAGCTCTAGTCTGCTGGCTTCTGTGCCCAGGCTGCAGAAATGGCTATTTCTTTGGTGGCACTGCCTCCAATTACAGGCACGGTGTCCTGCTGGAAAGAAGGTCTTTGAAGTACTGGCAAGCTTCACACTGGACAAAAAAATATTGCTCTGAGAGTGTCCTATGGAGGGAACTCAGCCCACTCACTGGATCTTGGGGACAACATTGCTCTGGTCCAGCAGGGCCCCACTGCCCTTTTGAGCTAACCTGAGGGGGCCAGCCATCCAGCGCCATATGGTCAGTAAGGAGGAGGTGTCCTGCCAGGAGAGGTTCTTTCCACCTTGAGCCCAGGCTTCCACGTGAGTGCCTGTACAAGTTCACATGTCTCCCGGTTCTGGGATGTGAGTTGCGGTGCTAGGTCTCTGGGTGATGTCATTGGAGGTGTGGGTGTCCAGGGTCATGATGGTGTCCGAGGTCATGATGAACAGTTCCTGGTAGTTGCCCTTCCCCTCTCTGTAAATGTTAACATCTTTGTAAGGTTGGGGAACACTCAGCCCAAACTGGATGAATAAAAATTGCAAAATTACAGCTCCAGGGAGTGGACTGTCCCTGGAATGACTGGACCCCTTCTGCAACTCCTTCCCTTTTCCTTTCAAAATAAGCAGGATATGAAGCTTGGAACTCACAGGGAAGGTTTGTTTCAGACCCCACAGAGCTGCTTACAGTAAGGCAATGAGATTTTCTTTCTCTGTACTGCTCTCAGGCATGCTTCGTTGGACACTGAAGGGCTTTGACTTGTATAGCCAATGGCCGGCCCTGCATCCCCGACTGGGTGGCCCCTTGGTCACTGCCCTCCTGAGGGGACTGGGGCACAGTTAATGTGCCAGAATCTTGCAGTACACATCAGAGGCTGCCAGGCCAGGCAGCCAGTGGCTTGGGGGACTTTCTAAGCCCTCAGGATGTCTCCCCAGGAGGTACTCTTTCCATGTCTTGAAAGGCTCCCAGGAGTCTGAGCAGGAGAGAGGCTAAGATGGATCTCAGGTGGTGCTAGTGGTAAAGAACCCACCTGCCAATGCAGGAGATGCAAGAGACACAGGTTTGATCCCTGGGTTGGGAAGCTCACCAGGAGGAGGGCATGGCAACGCATTCCAGTATTCTTGCCTGGAGAGTCCCATGGACAGAGGATCCTGGCAAGTTACAGTTAATGGGGCCTGAAAGAGTCGGACACACCTGAAGTGACTTAGCACACAAGGTGGGTCTCAGACAGTCTGAACTCCTTGCTTGTTCAGAATGCGAACTCTGGTCATAATCGACAGCACTGGCATTTGTTTATAAAGTCTTCATGAGGCTGCAATTGGAAACCACACAGAGCAAGAACAGTTTTACAGGCTCCAGCTCGATGGACGCCTGACATCACACTCGGTTGTTTTCCAGAACTAAACTGGTTGACCTCTGCTGCTGCATGTACTTATCAACAACTTGGAGAAAGAGAAATTTTTCTAATTTATGAGAAAATGGAATGTTTTCTGCAGGAGCCATCTAGGTCTGGCAGAGAGAACACAGGTTGAGAAAATTTAGTCCATGTTGATCCGGGCCAGTGTTTGATTAAAGGTTTTTGTAAACTTCTGGCTGAGGGAGGATTAGAGTGAAGGTGGGTGGGTTCAAGGGCCAGGTCTTATCTGAGATCATGAGAAGTAAAATGATTGCAAAAGAGTCTGGCATGGAGGACACAATGAGGTCATGTCCCAGGGAGACCTGCTCCCAGGAGGACAATCCTGGGGATCTCCTGTAATTAATACTATAGAAGGGAGCAGGAGACAGTAGAGTTGGCCAGAGGGAGGTGTGCAGAGTCAGTGCAAGCCCACTAAAGCTGCAGCCAAGCCCTCTAAGCACTGGGGAGCAGCAGCAAGGAGCAGCGCCAAGCCCATCACCAAGCACAAGAAGGCCTGTTGATGGTTCATGTGGGGGCATCCGGTCCTTTCACTTAATGGCAAACAGAAGGGGAAAAAGTGGAAACAATGACAGATTTTATTCTCTTGGGCTCCAAAATTACTGCTGATGGTGACTGCAACCATAAAATCAAAAGACGCTTGCTCCTTGGAAAGAAAGTGATGATAAACTTAGTGCATTAAAAAGCAGAGACATTGCTTTGCTGACAGAGGTCTATATAGTCAAAGCTCTGGTTTTTCCAGTAGTCATGTATGGATGTGAGAGTTGGACAATAATGAAGGCCAAGAGCCGAATAATTGATGCTTTAGAACTGTGGTGTTGGAGAAGACTCTTGAGAGTCCCTTGGACTGCAAGATCAGCCAGTCAATCCTAAAGGAAATCAACCTTGAATATGCATTGGAAGGACAGATGCTGAAGTTGATGCTACAATTCTCTGGCCTCCTGATGCGAAGAACTGACTCATTAGAAAAGACCCTGATGCTTGGAAAGATTGAATGCAGGAGGAGAAGGGGGCGACAGAGGATGAGATGGTTGGATGAGATGGCCTCATTGACTCAATGGACATGAGTTTGAGCAAGCTCTGGGAGATGGTGAAGGTCAGGGAAGCCTGGTGTGCTGCAGGCCATGGGGTTGCAGAGAGTTGGACATGACTTAGCGACAGCATCAACAGCAACAACGCCCTCCTTCAGCCACTGTTCCTGCCTGTGCCTTCCAGGCTGCACCTGGAAACTATAGTTTCCCTCTCTCTAGCAGAAGCATCACGTTGTGTGGCTAAGCTGGGGACTCCTGGCCTTGTGAACAGCTGTTGTCCCTGGAAGCTGGGTTTTGGCAGATAAATCCTAACCCCTCATGGACGACTCCCAGGCAGCATCAGTGTGTCCCCCAGAGCTCCCAGCAGGATGAGCTCCAGATGCCAACAGTGTGGCTTGATGGACAGCATGCCCCTCATGGGCCTCCTTCCTTCCTGCCTCACCTGCCCCTCCCCTCCTTTCCCCCTGGGCAGACAGGTATATTGGGTGCTTGCCTCCAAGTCGGCTGTTGGAGGCTCCTCACAAGGGGAGGCATCCTCTCCACTCAATGTGATGAGGTGGGACCTAGAGGAGCACGGACGGTGCCTCTGCTCCTGAATGAAGCCCCTGGTGGGGAAAATGCACCATGGAGGGTCTCCCTGACCCAAGTCTCTGTGTACCATCCCAACAAGCAGCAACCATGGAGTAGTGGTCCCTGGAGACCTCATCTGACCTGGGGTGAGTTGGACCATAAAGAACACCGAGTGCTGAAGAATTGATGCTTTGAACTGTGGTGTTGGAGAAGACTCTTGAGAGTCCCTTGGACTGTAAGAAGATCAAGCCAGTCAATCCTAAAGGAAATCAGTCCTGAATACTCATTGGAAGGACTGATGCTGATGTTGAAGCTCTGATTCTTCGGCCACGTGATGCAAAGAGCTGACTCATTGGAAAAGACCCTGATGGTGGGAAAGATTGAGGGCAGGAGGAGAAAGGGATGACAGAGGATGAGATGGTTGGATGACATCATTGAGTCAATGGGCATGAGTTTGAGCAAACTCTGGGAGATGGGAAGGTCAGGGAAGACTGGTGTGCTGCAGTCCATGGGGCTGCAGAGAATCGAACGTGACTCTGACAGAACAACAACATTGAGATTTATAGGAAATATATATTTGGCTGTGTTCCACAGTTCCTCGCTCACAGCTCATAAACCCTTGGAATTTCTTAAATGTAAAGAGTGATAAAACTGTCTTTTGTCATATGGATGAGGTGAATTTTAGCAGCACCTAAATATGGGGGCCTATTGCCAGGAGAACCAATCATGTGATTAGAGGGCTGGAATTTCAGTCCCATCCCTTGATTTCCAGGGAGGGGAGAGGAGGTTGAATCAGTTGCCACTGGCCAGTGATTTAGATAGCCGTGATAATGTAATGAAACCTCCACAAACCCTCAAAGGGCAGATTTTTGACTGTTTCAGAGAGCTGCTATATGCCACCGAGTTGGGCCCCAAGCTCTGTGTGGACAGAGACCTCTCTGTTCAAAACCTCAGCCTATGAATCTCTTTGTCTGACTGTTGATTCATATCTTTTAACATCCTTTTATAATAAATAGAAATCTGTTGAGGAAATGGATTTTCTTGAGTTCTGTGAGCCATTCTAGCACATTAATTGAGTCGAGGAAGCGGGTGGGGGTTTGTGGGAAGCTCTGATTGATAGTAGATGGGAAGCACACACACAGAGGGGAAGCGTAGGTGACAACCTGGGTTTGTGGCTTGCATCTGAAGAGGAGAGTGGTCTTGTGGGTTGGAGCATTTTACCTGTGGCATCTGATGCTCTTGCTGGGTAGATAGTATTAGAATTGAGTTGAAGTCTTGGACCCCCTGCTGGCATCTAAGTATTGCTCACCAGTGTGGGGAAACTACACATAGGTGTTGGATTCATTCCAGGGACCCCAAAGAAGGATCTTAGAGGATGCAGTCAAGTTAAGATGAGAGAATTAGAGTGGGTCCTAATCCATTATGACTGGAGTCCTTATAAGAAGAGGAAAAGGCAGACGCACAGGGAAGATGGCCATGTGAGAGCAAAGGCAGAGATGGGAGCAGTGAATCTATGAGCCACCATCAAAATCTGGAAGAGGCAATAATGGATTCCACCCAGAATCTTGCAGGGAGCTTGCTGACACCTTGGTTTCTGATTTCTGGACTCCAAAACTGTGAGATGATACATTTCTATTGCTTAAGCACTCCAGTTAGTGGTGCTTTGTTAGGGCAGCCCCAGGAAACCAGGCCTCCGTACCACAGTCATCTCAGCAGTGCTTCTCTTCCTGAACTCAGGGAGTTACTGGAAAACAAGTAAATACACCTGCCAAATGCATCCATCAATGCGGCATTGCTGTGCACGTCATGCAGTGAATCCTCAAACCCAGCTCCCTGGCATCAGCATACCCATCTTGCAGAAGAAGAAACTGAGGCTCAGAGACCACTCAGAGACTCAGCACCACCCAAGACTGCACAGACAGGAGTTGGAGGAGCAGTGATGGGGCTCTAGGTTTCCTGCTAGCATATCGAGCTCAACTCCAGGCCCGTGGGTCTCCAAACTGGAAACACAGAGGGGGTAAGATGTTTTCATAAAAGGGGAACATCTCAGGGTGGAGAGATTATGACTTTTAGAGTCATATCTCTCTCTTTTGAAGAGTTGACTCATTGGAAAAGACCCTAATGCTGGGAGAGATTGAGGCATAAGGAGAAGGGTCGACAGAGGATGAGATGGTTGGATGGCATCATCGACTCAATGGACATGAGTTGAACAAACTCCAGGAGATAGTGAAGGACAGGGAAGCCTGATGTACTGCAGTCCACAGGGTCACAAAGAGCTGGACACGACTGAGTGACTGAACAACAACTCTCTGGCTTCATTTTCTAGAATCAGCTATATGACTTTGGCCAAACTGCTTGTGCCTTGAGGTTCCATTTGCCCATCTGTACAATGGGTGTAATAATGAGTAGCTCCAGTAAGCAATGAAATGAACG
This sequence comes from Cervus elaphus, assembly GCF_910594005.1. Classification (NCBI taxonomy): domain Eukaryota; kingdom Metazoa; phylum Chordata; class Mammalia; order Artiodactyla; family Cervidae; genus Cervus; species Cervus elaphus. The sequence goes on from NC_057830.1 coordinate 22,949,064, forward strand.
ACTTAGGTGGCTATGTGAGCCTGGTCATTTGCTGAAGGCCCAGCATTTAAACGTGTTTTTTCTGTTTTCTGCATTATAACGAGCAGGGGTGTTTGTATGTGTTGCCCTCTGAGAATGACAGCCAGTGGTGGGACCCGTGCTGGGCTGGGGGGACACCACCGTGAGTGACAGACTCTGTGGCAATGGAGGGTTTCCTGCAGCATGTGCCCACCACATGCCTCCTTCAAGAGTTCCCTTTTGAAAATTTGTTTTTAAATAAATGAAAAAATTTTATGTTTACTTCTTCATGGCTTCACTGAGTGTTTGTTGCGACGCGTGGGCTTTCTCTAGCTGTGGTGAGGGGGCTGTGTCTCACTGGGTGTGCAGGGGTCTCACTGCGATGGCTCCTTTTGTTGGGGAGCATGGGCTCCAGAGCACAAGCTCAGGGGTTGTGGTGTGTGGGCTTACTTGCCCTGCAGCATGTGGCACCCTCCCAGACCAGGGATCGAACATGTGTCCCCTGCACTGGCAGAATGTAAATCCTTGGGATTCTTTAGGCAAGAATGCTGATGTGGGTTGCCATTTCCTACTCCAGGGGATCTTCCTGACCTAGGGATCAAACCCGTGTCTCTGCTGCACTGGCAGGCAGACTCTTAAACACCGGACCACCAGGGAAGTCCCAAGAGCCCCTTTTGTAAGCGAGGGCCTGAAGCCTGGGGAGGCAGGACAGCTTATTCAAGACCCTGAATCCTTAGGAGAGCTGAGAGGCATTTCTGAGCTCCACTGGGCCTTCTGTTGCCCATCTGTCCAGTCTATCCATCCTGAAGGGTGGCTCCCAACTCCTCCTGCTCCATCATTTACTCACAGTGAGTAACACGCAGTGTTGGTGTGTGAGCCTGACCTGGGAAGAGTTTAACAAGTGCGGTTGTGAAGGCAGAGATGTGGAAAGTGATTCTGGAGGCGTCAGCAAAATAATATCTATCCATTTCCCTGGTGGCTCAGCAGTAGAGAATCCACCTGCAATGCAGGAGACTCAGGAGATGCAGGTTCTATCCCTGAGTCAAGAAGATCCCCTGGAGAAGGAAATGACAGCCCACTCCAGTATTCTCCAGTCTGGAGAATCCCATGGACAGAGGAGACTGTTGGCTATAGTCCATGGGGTCGCAATGAGCTGGTCACAACTTAGCGACTAAACCACAACATCTATCTATTTATCTATCATCTATTATCTATATCTGTCTGTAAATGAGGGGAAAATGTGTAACCATTTGCAAAAACAGAACCATAACTGAGCAGGAACATCACCAATGGCTTCATCTCAGAAGCGAAGCTGAATGAAAGCCGAAGGTTGGGAGGACACAGTCCAGAATATTTTCAGGCAAATCTGGGGAATTTATACTGACAACTAGTGCAAATCATACTTCATAGTGAAAGCCAGGCCAGGAAACCACTTACCCAGGTAGTAGCAAAGTATATACAGCAGCCTCATTTTCTCTAAGGCTGTAAAACATCCACATACCACAGTTACTCATGGAGAAAACTTGCTGTCCCACCTTCAGTTCTCGTGAAAGCTGAGCCCTCTGCCATTTCCATCTGCCACCTGGTGGGCTATGAATAGAAGGAAGTCAGTAAGTTTACACAAGCTAGTAGGTAAAATCTCCCTTGTCCATTCTCAGCCCAGAAGGGATTTTTTTTTTCCCTCTGTTACCATTTGTTGTGTGAGGAAGGCGTGTGGGGGGAGGGGCTGTGGTCGATTTTCAGGCCATGCTGTGTTGAAAATATATTGATACAACTTGTATTGTCAGAGTTCCCAGAGAAACAGAACAAATAAGATAGATGGATATAAGAAAATTATTATAGCAATAGACTCACACATTTGTGGAGGCTGAGAGGTGCCATGATCTGCTGTCTGCAAGCTTGAGATCAGGAAAGTCTGGACAGGAGAAGACAGACGTCCCACTGAAGAGGGCGGAGTGAATCTGCCCTTCCTCTGCCTTTTTTTCAGGTCCTCAGGAGATTGGCTGATGGCTGCCCACTCTGCAAGGGTGACCTTGACTCAGTCCACTGAATCAAATGCTAATCTGTTCTGAAACATCCCACAGATGTACCAAGAAATAATGTTTTACCAGGTGTTTGGCAAACAGTTCCACCAGTCAAATTGACACATAAAATTAAACGTCTCACCATCTCTTTGGAAAACAGCCTGAGTGTGGGCCCCCTCGGCTTGGCTTTGCCTGGAGAAGTAGCACAGGAGACACCTACAGCTATTTGCAGAAGTAGGGGCGATGGAGCTGATCTGGCCTCGCTAGGGAAACACAATCTAAGTGACTCTGAACAGACCAGCACAGGCATGGCATGCTCATAGTGTGGGCCTTGTTCAGACATCTGGTACACCTGCCATGTGGGGGTAAAATGCCCCCAAACTGCAGATGGCTCTTGCCATCCATGGGTGGCCAAGACAGTCTCAGCTTTGCTTTTCCTCTGCAGCCAGTCTAGAGGAGCCACATGAACAGCAGGCAGGCCAAAAAGCCTCCTGGAGGTTAGAAGGATCTAGTCTTTGTGGACAGTGTTTTTAAGAACCACAATAAGGAAGATTTTGGGATCTTGATCAGTGCCAACTATTTCAGGGTCCAGCCATGGCTGGCATCCCTCCATGGTGCCATTAGAGGCACTGACCAGCGTGTCTAGAATTTCTGAAAGCCCATCATGGCTTGGATGCTAGTGTTGGCCAAACCACCATTCTCTTTTGGAAGGTTCTGAAGAAGGTGTCAGCTCTTCTGAGGATGAACCACTGCGATTCTTTAAACTTGCCAGTTGCTATCAGGTTACAGACTTGGATCTGTGCTCAACACAGACTATTCTAGTAGCTGTGCTGATATTGAAATGGACACAAGCTGCCCAAAGATGTGTTGTGCTCACCTGGATGCACAGCCAGGGTTTAGGCAGATTTTCTTTGATCTGATTCCTTAAGTTGGAGACATTCACCATGCCTCCCCATCGTCCTATGGGCTTCCTTTGAAATCAAAAACAAATTAATCTCTGATGACCATAGACAATATTTGACACAGGCATGGACTGAAGCCCACCAGGCTTCTCTGTCCATGGGATTTCCCAGGCAAAAATACTGGAATGGGTTGCCATTTCCTTCTCCAGGGTATCTTCCTGACCCGGGGCTCGAACCTGTGTCTCCTGCAGCTCCGGCACTGGTGGCAGATTCTTTACCACTGATCTACCTGGGAAGCCATTTATTTATTATGGAATATAATGGCTCTGCAATGTCATGTTAGTTTCTGCGTACAACAAAGTGAGTCAGCTATGTGTATACACATATTCCCCGCCCCTTGAACCTTGCTCACACCCCGCCCCCCAACAACCCTCTAGGTGATCACAGCCAGCTGAGCTCCACTGTGATATACAGTGGGTTCCCACTAGTTGTCTATTTTATACTTGGTAGTGTATATATGTCAATCCCGCTCTCCCATTCATCTCCATCCCACCACCTCCCCTACCCGCCCCGGATCCACATGTCTGTTCTCTACATCTGCATCTCTATTCCTGCTCTGGAAATAAGTTCATCTGTGCCATTTTTCTAAATTCCATATACATGCATTAATACATGATATTTGCATATTCATTGGAAAGACTGATGCTAAAGCTGAAGCTCCAGTACTCTGGCCACCTGATGCGAAGAGCTGATTCATTGGAAAAGACCGTGACGCTGGGAAAGATTGAGGGCGGCAGGAGAAGGGGGAGACAGAGGGTGAGATGGTTGGATGGCATCACCGATTCAGTGGACGTGAGTCTGAGCACACTCCGGGAGACAGTGAAGGACAGGGAAGACTGGCGTGCTGCTGTCCATGGGGTCACAAAGCAGCGGACATGACTGAGCGACTGACAACAGAGATGACATTTGTTTTTCTCTTTCTGACTTTCTGTGTGACAGACTCCAGGTCCGTTCACATCACGGCAACATCGAGGCCTTTTAGTGGCTCTGACCAGATGGTGGGGGATGGGGTGGTCTCCAAGAGCAGGCCAGGGGCTTCTTTCCCTTCCTGTGAGTGAGAAGCCTGGCTTCAGGGACAGGGCATTTAGGTGGTTGTGAGTGCCCTTGCTGGCCACGAGACAAGTGTCTGTGACTTCGGTTCTTCAGGACAAGGAGAGGCCTGGGAAGTCGAGCCATTTGTCCTGCAGGACACTCGGTGGTGACTCTCAAGCTGTCAGCAGAGTGGCTATCCAAACATGAACCCGGATGCACCATCTGTACACTGATCTGACATTGGATTCCTCTCTGGATTCCCAAGGTGCCGTGGTCAGCTGTGACTGTCCCCTGACCCAGAGCCCTGAGTCAGCCCTGTCATCGCCCAGCCTGGCCCTGCTGTGGAGCCTCCCTCCACGTGTGCCTGAAGATGCGGGCCCAGCCAGTGACTGCCTCTGTCTTCTCTCAGGTAACCCAGGAGGGTTGGACTAGATTGAGATTGCTCCTCCACTAAGCTGGAAGCCTCACGGAGTGGCGGACACGATTCAGTTCCCAGACAGTTTAAACATCTGCTCCTGCATTTCGAGTGTTTAAGGTGGTGCCTTCAGAGGGAAGCCCAGGCCTCCAGTTTTCCAGGCTCCCCACCCTCCCTACTGTAGACCTGGGCATCCTGCGTTTGCTTTATGCAGCCACCAAAGGCCTTGGGAAGTGTCACCTTGTATCATAACTCTGAACCAGCATGAATCACATGACTTCAAGCCAGTTAGGTCACAGCCTGCAGGCGGGTAGGCACCGGGGCTGCTTCAGGGGTTGGGGGGTTGGTGGGGACAGGGACAACGGCCCAGTTGAAGTAGATCCCTGCCCTCAGGCGTGGCTTCCCTTTGTGTCTCTTCATTCTGTGGCCTCTGCTTGGAGTTCTGAGCTTCGTTCCCAATAAGCCTTATTCGGGTGACTCTGTGGCTGGGGGTTGCCATGATATCAGAGCACCTGAGCAGAGGGCAGGTCTCCAGGCGCTGCCTGAGGGAGGTCTGGCCCCCTGCTCTGCCTCTCTCCCCCTCAGTCCACTTGCCCAGATCCCCTGGGGCCCCCCCATCTTGGCTTCCATCTCACCTCCGTAACACCAGCTCCCACAAGACCAGTGGCCTCTCCTGGACACGCTGCTTTCCCTTTGCTGGCAGCTCATCACTGTCTGCACTCTTCAGGACTTGCTTCTTCCGGGTTTTCTGCTTATTGCTGCTTCCCCCTCGGCTAGAATGTATACCCTGAGGGTAGAATATCTTGTTGAGAGCAACCACTGTGCTCTGAGCAGAGTGAGGTTCTGGGGTAAATAAGGTGACTGAATCAAATGTAGGAGCCGGGCTCACCTTGCCAAGGGCTCCATCCTCAAGGAGTGAAACCCAGGCCTCGAGAGCCCACTGACTTGCTGGACATGGTGGCCCTAGCAGTGGTGAAGTGGGTGGCTTGGGATCCACTCAGGGACCTTCTGATGACTCACCATCCCAACTATGAACAATCCACCCTCTCTTCCTCCTCGAATCCCCACTGCAGACAAAGTGGCCTGTGGACTGAGCTCCAGGCCCTGAATGAATGAGCTGGTGAGCATGCGCAGAAGGCTCTGACCAGCTCTCCTGTGTAGCATGGGCAGGGCACTGGGCGCAGGTTCTCAAGCCAGGCCAGTGACTATGCCACTTCTCTCTGCCTCATTTTCCCCTCTTAGGAGTACTGTGTAGTTTGAAGAGCAAAATGTATGGAGACTGTTTCAGATAATGCTGGCCCTTAGGAGGGACACAGGAGATGTTCATTGTTGCATTAATAGGAGCAATAATACACTGCCTTTGATATAGTGTTCAACACACAGTGTGGGAAGTAGGAGTGATAACATGGATACATCCTCGGATAGATCTGGAAGTATCTCACAGACATTTGCTCAGGGCATAGAGGGCAACATAGCAGCAAGTCTCCAGTTACCAAGCTTCCTTTTTTAAGTATCTATAGCTCTCTCTCTGTTACTGACTAGCCCTGCATCTATGCCTGCCTTGATGGTTCATCCGGGCATGAACTCATAGATTCATCCTGAGCAGCATGTCCACTCAAGGACACATCAGCAATGCTGAGGAATCTGTCCTGCTCCTTCCGTTCCCCTCACTCAGAATTCTTTCCTCCTCAGCCCAGTAAACCTGTCTGCTGCTTCTCTGGAGGCTCAGATGGTAAAGAATCTGCTCACAATGCAGGAGACCCCAGTTTGATCCCTGGGTTGGGAAGGTCCCCTGGAGAAGGAAATGACAATTCATTCCAGTATGCTTGTCTGGAGAATTCCATGGACAGAGGACCCTGGCAGGCTACAGTCCATGGGGTCTCAAAGAGTCTGTCATGACTGAGTGACTATCACTTTCACATTCACAGCTTACTAAACCTGTCTGATGCTAATGGACTAGTCTTTGTACTGAGGCTCCAGGGCGCTGCTTCTTCCCTCCAAGTACTAGGATTGCATCTCCACGCTAACATGCTGTGAGGCTCTGGGAACCACTCTGGGACCAAGTGGGGTCACCACTGCAGTGAGAGGAGAATGTGGACTTCAAAAGAAACTGCCGTGGAAATGGCTGTGGTGAGCCTCACTCAACCTGGAATGCTTTCCTGCAGCTCTCTGGGGCCCCACTCCAGTAGTTTTCCGGCTGCCGTCAGGCTGGCCATTGCCTCCCACCTCCCATGTGGTAAGTCCTCCCCTAGTTACATGGAAGCAGGTCTAGATTCTGGTCGGCTTTGTTATCCCAAGTGTAGGTAGGACTTCTTTCCTTTCCCAGGGAGCTTGCTTTCTAAGCAATCCTGGTGCCAGGAGCTAGAGGCTTTTTTTAGGGATGAGCGGGCAGTCCAGCATTTGTACTGAATGTTCTGAGTCGACCTGGCCTGTGCGGGGTCACTGTTGGAAACTGTGTAACAGAAAAGTAAGTTACTTCTGAGCCCAGAGGTTCACTGACATTCTATCCGGCTGCCTGGAAAGCTTTCTCTCCAGACTCCATCCAGAGACCAGCTGTGGCTGCTGGTCTAGGTCTCATTGTTCAGTTGCTCACTTGTGTACGATTCTTTTTGACTCCGTGGACTGTAGCAAGCTAAGCTTTCCAGTCCCTCACACTCTCCCGATTATTTGCTCAAATTCATGTCCATTGAGTAAGTGATGCCATCCAACCATCTCAGCTTCTGTTTCTCCTTTCTCCTCTTGACCTCAGCCTCTCAGCATCACAGTCTTTTCCAATGAGTCATCTCTTTGCATCAGGTGGCCAAATTATTGGAGCTTCAGCATCAGTTCTTCCAATGAATATTTAGGGTTGATTTCCTTTAGGATTGACTGATTTAATCTCCTTGCTGTCCAAGGGACTCTTAAGAGTCTTCTCTGCCACCACAGTTTGAAAACATCAATTCTTAGGTCCTCAGGCTTTTTTACAGTCCAGCTCTCACATCCATACATGACTACTGGAAAATTCATAGCTTTGACTATATGGACTTTTGTCAGCAAAGTGACTTCTTGGCTTTTTAACACACTGTCTAGGTTTGTCATAGCTTTCCTGCCAAGAAGCAATCATTTTCTAATTTCACAGCTGCAGTCACCATCCGCAGTGATTTTAGATCCCGAGAAGAGGAAATCTGTCATTGCTTCCCCCTTGCCCCCTTCTATTTGCCATCAAGTGATGGGACCAGATGTCGTGATCTTTGTTTTTGAATGTTGAGTTTTAAGCCAGTTTTTTCACTCTCCTCTTTCACCTTCATCAAGAGGCTCTTTACTTCCTCTTTGCTTTCTGTCATTAGGGTGGTGTTATCTGTATATCTGAGGTTACTGATGTTTCTCCCGGCAATCCTGATTCCAGCTTTTGCTTCATCCAGCCCAGCATTTCACATGATGTACTCTGGATATAAGTTAAATGAGCAAGGTGACAATATATAGCCTTGACATACTCCTTTCTCAATTTTTAACCAGTCTATTGTTCCATGTCTGGTTTTCACTGTTACTTCTTGACCTGTATACAGGTTTCTCAGGAGGCAGGTAGATAAGAACCTATTTGCCGGGCAGGAATAGAGACGCAGATATGAGAACAGATCTGTGGACACAGTGAGGGGAAAGGGATGGTGGGATGAGCTGAGAGAGTAGCATTGACATAAATACATTATTATATGTGAAATAGTTAGTGGGAAACTGCTGTACTGCACATGGAGCTCACTTCTGTCCTCTGTGATGAACAAGAGGGGTGAGATTGGGGGGAAGGAGGGAGGGAGGCTTAGGAAGGAGAGGATATATGCATGCATATAGCTGAGTCACTTTGTTGCATAGCAAAAATGAACACAACATTGTAAAGCAATTATACTCCAATAAAAAAAAAAAAACTTTAGAGAAGAACTTTCTAGCAGAATGCTGGGGGTGGGACTTCAGAGCCAGGGAAACTATCCTGTGTCACAGGGAAACTATCCCCTCCCCCCTCCCCAGCGTGAGCTTAGCCAGGTGATATGCTAGTGTGTGTGCATGCTAAGTCATGTCTGACTCTTTGTGACCCTGTGGACTGTAGCCCTCCAGGCTCCTCTGTCCATGGGATTCTCCAGGCAAGAATACTGGAGTGGGTTGTCAAGCCCTCCTCCAGGGCATCTTCCCAACCCAGGGATTGAACCCACGTCTCCTGCATTGCAGGTGGAGTCTTTACCTTCCGAGCCACCAGAGAAGGCCCCTTGAGTGCTAAACCCTGGGGCAAATTGAATCTTTTGAAGGGTTCACACCAGCATCCATCCTGCCTACTAGCTCTCTGATAGTGTGATAACCCTACTCCTTTATAGCACTTGTCCCACAGTGAACTGTGCTGGAGGTCTTGCTGTGAGGCTCTGAGGCCATGGGTCACAAACATTGCCCAGCTGCCCTCTTTGGTTTGGCTTGCTCTGGGGGATGCCAGCTGAAGTGCTGTGAAGACATTTCAGCAGCCTGAGGGTCATCGAACTTGCCCACCAGTAGTGACTGCAGCCTCCCCTGACAGGTCCTCCTGGGACTCTGAGCTGGAAAAGCCCAGGTGAGCAGTATCTAAATTCCTGCCTCAGGGAAACTGGGAGAGGTAATAGAGATTGCTGTCATATCCAGACGCTACGTTATGAAGAGTTTTGCTACTTATTTATTGCGCCCCAAGCAGGTCTCCAGCAAGAAAGGAGACCATTCTTACATTATTGAATCTCAGATTACAGTTAAGCTGAGACTTTTTAGCTCAAAGAAGCTGCTTCTAAAGATCTGGACCACATGCTTCACTTTATGAATAAAATATCTATTGCACCCATTACCATTCAGGTATCGATTTATAAGATTTTGGATGTGGCTGTCTTGTCTTTGATAAAACTGGAAGCAAAACTGAGATACACACCATGACACACCCTTTTCCTGAGTGGCCCCGGCATCTCACTCATTTGCACAGCCGATATGGGTATCTGGGCTCCTTGCCCAATCAGAAAGCACTGGAAATAAGAAAAAAAGCAGCTTCTGACCTACACATTTGCCTGGACATCCAGAAAATATTTTTAAATATTTATATGTGACCTATAGGAGATTACCCATTTGTCACGGAAACTTCAATTACTAAATGATCTACTAGAATAAAAAAAAAAAAACTTTCTTTTTGAGTGAGCATTTTATAGGTCTACTTGAAACTCTGCTCTGTTCTGCTTAAATGTGTTTGAAAAACAAAGTGTACTTGCAAAAGGAAGTTGCTGAGTAGTTAAATGGAAGGATGCCCTTGGATTTGGAGTTCTGGACAACAGTTCTGAATGTCTAGCTGTGGGCATGTTTCCCATCAGCCCCTGCTATGAGGAAGGTCGTCACTTAAAGGAACTTGTAGTGGAAAGCGACTGCTGTTTCCCGGCTGGGGCCAGCTCGACTGCTGTGGCTGAGGAACTGTGTGTGCCCCCCTCTCCCTTACGGGCACCAGCAACTACTGCAGGGAGGAAGTGTGGTCTTGGGACTGGGTGCTGCGGATGGCACTGGGTGGAACACAGCGGTCCCTCCCTCAAGCTGGCAGGATGTGGAGGGGCTGAATGGTGACATTGAGGCTGGAGAGATGACTGTGGAGCAGGCATCATCCCCTACCTAGGGAGCAAGGGGAGGAGGGGAATCAAACTCTTATCCTGTTACTACTCACCCTGGCTAGCTTACTCGGGGACATCTGGAGGACAGGTGTGTTCCTGCGTTGTCCTTGTCTTTGCAGAATCTGCTGGTGATGTTTACAGAAGTGAGTGGAAGAGAAGTGTGCCTTCACTTGGGACAGCAGGTAGCTCAGTGATTCATTTGTTTCTCCAAGAAGAGGAAAGAAAGGGCTGAGATCGAACACTGCATGGGAAAGTGGAGCCCGCCAAGCTCTTTGCGTCTTGTCCCTGATAAGAATTAGGGGAAAAAAAAAAAAAAGAGTTATGGAAGCGGGCCAGCCTTTTGTGTGCATGGGCGGGCAGAACGGGATGTGTTTCCAAGTGTTTACCTTTCTTTTGCTCTCTGTCCTGGGCAGGCGGCACGGCCTCGCTTAAACTGTTAGGCTTACTGGTTTTCATCAGGAACCATGACTGGGAGGAGCAGAGTGAGTGAGTGAGGATGTTTTATAGAATCCAAGTCCTTTCCTTGACCATAAAGATTTCTTTAGGAAATCTGGTTGCCGGAAGTGTAGACAAAAATCAAGGCATCCCTGGAAAGGACCAAGGTCAGATGGATTTCTGTATTAGCATGATACTTGTAAACTTGAAGTGAGGACAAGCGTATTATGGGATATTTTCTGGATGTGCCTACCTACTTATCCCTAAAGGTACTAAATTGTCCTGTGCGTAAAAATGTCATTCTAGGTACCTCACCTATAGGCCTCAAAAGCCTGTTTAAAATCAGATCACCCACAAGCACCCACCATAGTCAGTTCCAGTACAGTAGAGCTAACGTTCATAAACAGTCATCAATCACCCTGTTTCAATTGGAAAAGGAATGTTCAAAATGCCAAGTGGTAAACTATGATGGAAATTTGTATTTTGAAGGTGGTGTTTTTGAAGTTGAAAGACAACAATTAGATCTAACTCCTTAAATGATGTTATAGTGAATGTCCATGTCAAAGGTGAAATTTTTAATTTTTTAAGTTAAAAAACTTTATTGAAGTTTTGCTGATTTATTATGTTTTCTAATTTCTGCTGTATGGCAAAGTTATACAGTTATATACATACATACATTCTTACTTTATATTGTTTTTCATTATGGTTTATCCCAGGAGATTGAATATAGTTCCCTGTGCTATACATGAGGACCTTGTTGTTTATCCATTCTAAATGTAACAGTTTGCATCTACTAACCCCAAACAGCCAGTCCATTCCTCTTGGCAACCACAAGTCTGTCCTCTATGTCTGTGAGTCTGTTTCTGTTTTGTAGATAGGTTCATTTGTGCCATATTTTAGATTTCACATGCAAGTGAAATCATATGGTATTTGTTTTTCTCTTTTTGACTTACTTCACCTTAGATGATAATCTCTAGTTGCATCCACATTGCTACAAATGGAATTATTTCATTCTTTTTTATTGCTGAATAGTATTCCATTTCATTGTCATTTCCACTGATTTGCCACGAAGTGATGGGACCAGATGCCATGATCTTAATTTTCTGAATGTTGAGTTTTAAGCCAATTTTTTCACCCTCCTCTTTCACTTTCATCAAGAAGCTCTTTAGTTCTTCTTCACTTTCTGCCATAAGGCTGATATCATCTGCATATCTGAGGTTATTGATATTTCTCCCAGTAATCTTGATTCCAACTTGTGTTTCATCCAGCCTGGCATTTCTCATGATGTACTCTGCATTTAAGTTAAGTAAGCAAGGTGACAATACACAGCATTGACGTACTACTTTCTGGATTTGGAACCAGTCTGTTGTTCCATGTCCAGTTCTAACTGTTGCTTCTTGACCTGCATACAGATTTCTCAGGAGGCAGGTCAGGTGGTCTGGTATTCCCATCTCTTGAAGAATTTTCCAGAGTTTGTTGTGATCCACACAGTCAAACACTTTGGCATAGTCAATAAAGCAAAAGTAGATATTTTTCTGGAACTCTCTTCCTTTTTCAATGATCCAATGGATGTTGGCAATTTGATCTCTGGTTCCTGTGCCTTTTTCTAAATCCAGCTTGAACATCTGGAAGTTCGCAGTTCACATACTGTTGAAGCCTGGCTTGGAGAATTTTGAGCATTAGTTTGCTAGCGTGTGAGATGAGTGCAATTGTGTGGTAGCATGAGCATTCTTTGGCATTGTTTTCCTTTGGGATTGGAATGAAAACTGACTTTTCCCAGTCCTGTGGCCACTGTTGAGTTTTCCAAATTTGCTGGCATATTGAGTGCACCACTTTCACAGTATCATTTTTTAGGATTTGAAACAGCTCAACTGGAATTCCATCACCTCCACTAGCTTTGTTGGTAGTGATGTTTCCTAAGGCCCACTTGACTTCTCATTCCAGGATGTCTGGCTCTAGGTGAGTGAAAACACCATCGTGGTTATCTGGGTCATTAAGATCTTTTTTGTATAGTTCTTCTGTGTATTCCTGCCACCTCTTCTTAATATCTTCTGCTTCTGTTAGATTCATACCATTTCAATGGAAACATTGAGAGACTATCTTTTTGGGCTCCAAAATCACTGCAGATGGTGACTGCAGCCATGAAATTAAAAGATGCTTGCGCCTTGAAAGAAAAGCTATGACCAACCTAGACAGCATATTAAAAATCAGAGACATTACTTTGCCAGCAAAGGTCCATCTAGTCAAAGCTATGGTTTTTCCAGTAGTCATGTATGGATGTGAGAGTTGGACTATAAAGAAAGCTGAGCACTGAAGAATTGATTCTTTTGAACTGTGGTTTTGAAGAAGACTCTTGAGAGTCCCTTGGGCTGCAAGGAGATCCAACCAGTCAATCCTAAATGAAATCAGTCCTGAATATTCATTGGAAGGACTGATGCTGAAGCTGAAACTCCAATACTTTGGCCACCTGATGCGAAGAACCGACTCATTGGAAAAGACCCTGATGTTGGGCAAGATTGAGGGCAGGAGGAGAAGGGAAAGACAGAGGATGAGATGGTTGGATGGCATCACCAACACGATGGGCATGAGTTTGAGTAGGCTCCGGGAGATGGTGATGGACAGGGAAGCCTGGTGTGCTGCAGTCCATGGGGTCAGAAAGAGTCAGACACGACTGAAGGACTGAACTGAACTGATTCCATTTCATATGAACCACGTCTTCTTTATTCGTTCATCTGTCCACGGACATTTAGGTTGTCTCCATGGCTTGACTATTGTGAATGGTGCTGCTATGAACACAAGGGTGCATGCATCTTTTTTAATTTATGGTTTTGTCTGGGTATATGCCCAGGAGTGGTATTGCTGGATTGTATGGTAATTCAATTTTTAGTTTTCTGAGGAACCTCCATACTGTTTTCCATAGTGTCTGCACCAACTTACACTCCCACCAACGGTGTAGGAGGGTTCAAAGGGAAACTTTTAAAGGGAGACGTTTCGAGGTACAACTATTCCACATGCAATTCATTTGCTTAATTGCAGGCCTGGCTATGTGCTATGGTCAGTGTGTTTGTCCTGATCTGCTGCTGCTGCTAATCAGTTGTGTCTGATTCTGTGAGACCCCATCCCTGGGATTCTCCAGGCAAGAACACTGGAGTGGGTTGCCATTTCCTTCTCCAGTGCATAAAAGTGAAAACTGAAAGTGAAGTTGCTCAGTCGTGTCTGACTCTTCGCGATCCCATGGACTGCAGCCTACCAGGCTCCTCTGTTGTCCTGATCTACCCTCACACAAATTTAACTGGAATTAGTGACTAGAAAAGCCCATTTTTTCATCTCTAGATTAGGAGATTTTCTGATACACAGGGCTGAAATCTCCTACAGAGAGAATCCAAATGCTTTTGTGTAACTTTATTTTGAGCTGCAGGAATGATCTTGGGCATATCCTTCTATCTCTTCTGTGCACAGGGTTTGATTTAAAGTCTGTATGACACAAGCCCTGTGCCAAGAATGCTTGCGTCTGCAAAGAGCAGAGCAGGATCCCAGCCATGGCAAGTCACATTTCGCGGCTGACTGTTTCAGAGATCAGATTTTAATGTGGCTCACAGGAGTTAAGGGTTTCTTCAAAATCCTCTGACCTGTCGTGGGCTGGTGGATTCCAAGTTTATGACCCTGTTTGCTCACTCCTGTGGGAGACGAATTCCTTTCAGAGCCGTGACTGTGTTAATGAGGATGAGCAGGCTTGGAGAAATGCTTTGCGCTTTCCAGCAGACAGACTTGTTTTTCTCAGGCTTTGAGAGACAGGGGTAGTGGTGACGATGTCAAGAAGGTTGCGTTGCCCCAAGTCTCCCTCTCCCAAGACTGGGGAGTCGTAAAACCTCAGTTAATCTGAGTATAAATGCAAGCCTTGCAGCTGAGGCCATGATGGCAAGGAACAGAGGGCCTGAAGTGAAGGGATGGGTAACCATATGCATTGTGGTTTCAGAGATCCCTGATTCTTAGAAACCCCTCCAAGTGAGAGGTGGGGGGCCTCTCTTGCCGCCCTTAGTTCTGGGTAGGGTTGTAAGTGCTCCACCTAGAAGGCGAGTAAGGTGGGAGGGGCAGTAGGGGAACTTGGAAGCCTGACAACTTTCCCTCATCCTTTTGGGACACTTGCTCTCTCTGTTTCTTCCCAAGCAGGAAGCCCACCCCACGTGGAGAGTGTTCTCTGGGTTACCAGCCCCCGTGGATCCCAGATTGGAGTCTACCCCATCCTAGACTCCAGCCTCAGTGGGCTCCAGCCCCCAGCTGTTCAGGTGAGCCCAGCTGGGGGTGCAGATGCTGGGGGACAGAGTCAGCATCCGTGCTGTGCCCTGCCTGAATTCTGACTGTCAGCGTTCAGAGCATGGCTGCTATTTTAATGTGGGGTGGCCTTAAGAAATAGTAAGAAATATCCAGGACCCAGGTAGTGTTCTTTCTTGCTGGGTGTAAGATGTGAGGCAAGGACAACAAGGATGATAGCAAACACGAGTGTGACCCTTCTCAAGGGCAACCCTCCTCCAAACTTATAGCTGCTCACCGTCTGCTCCTCATGGAAGCTGAGGCTCAGAGCCAGGGATCCTGGCTGCTCATGGTGAAGCCCTGTCCCACGAGGGCTGTTGTTCATTGTCAGGGGCTTGAGGGTTGGGGCAGTTGTTAGGTGACGGAAGAAGGAGGATGCTGAAGGGAGGAATGAGGCTGCCCCTGCAAGGCTCAGTTGGCGCCCTTGTCCCAGGAATTGTGAACATCCGTTCCTTGGTTTATGTGTTTGTAGGAAGCATAGCCGGGCCATCTGCACACCCTTAGCCCCACCGTGGGGTGGTGGCTGGGGAGGCTGGGGCACATGCCTCTTGTTGAGGACTTACCTGTGACTCCTTGTTTGTGACACCAGTTCAGAGTTGATTCTGTCGTTTCAGGCTGTGAGCCGACAGGAGGCAGCTGGGGTGGGGCTGCTCTGTCCTCTGAGAAAAAGGAAGATGCTCACTTCCCCTGTCTGTGCCAGCCTCCAGCTCTGTACCTACTTTTTTTTTTTCAATTAAGATTATATTTCTTTTTTAAACTTTTTTTTTATGTTGGAGGATAGCTGATTAATAATATTATGATAGTTCCAGGTGGACAGTAAAGGGATTCAGCCATATATATACATATATCCATTCTCCTCCAAACTCCCCTCCCATCCAGCCTGCCACATAACATTGAGCAGAGTTCCCTGTGCTGTAGAGTCCTTGTTGATTATCCCCTTTAAATACAGAAGTGCGTACATGTCCACCCCAAACTCCCTAACTATCCCTTCCTGCCAGTAACCAAAAGTTTGTTCTCTAAGTCTGTGAGTCTGTATCTGTTTTTTTTAAATAAGTTCATTTGTATCATTTCTTTTTAGAGTCTGCATATAATGGATGTCATATGACTATATTTCTTTACAGATAAGTTTTAAGTTCACAGCAAAATCAAGGGGAAGATACATCCTCAGGCTGATAAATGTATGTGTGTCTAGGGTGAGGCCTCCTGGAAGAGGGATGGAGGGAAGAAATTGATGCAAATGCTTTATTTGGGAGGTGACTGAAGACAGTCCTGTTAGGGAAAGGAGCAGGGAGACAGGCAGGGGAAGTGAGACTGTGAAAGTGTGTCGTGTTGCAGACTGAGCTCCCAGCGCTGTTTTGGGCACCAGGGTGGGATGCTGGAGGATGCCTCAGGCCGTCCCAGCATGGGTCAGCTGCTGTATCCCTGCCCCCACTCCACGTCTGTTGGCTGAGGCCGCTCAGGGAGGCTTTGGCTGAGGGTTACTGGTCTGTGGTAAGGCCAGGAACCCCCACTGGCCATTTCAGTATGACTCAGCACAGCCTGGCTTTGTGCGTGGCTGCAGGAGAGCAGTCTGAGCTGAGATCTACTGGGAACCCCGGGGGCCAGGACTCAGACATCTGGCTCGTGGCGAGGTCACAGGATTTGCAGCAAGGGGTTGGGAACATTCCTTTGAAAAGCAATCTGCCACACCACCCACCACAACAGCCCTCAGGTCCTTCTCTGTTTCCACCGGGGGAATCCCAGACTCCCTGGTGATAGCCCAGAGCTGTGATGGAGTTACAGGATGTCAGCCGTCAGCAGGGCCAGTGCCACTCGGTGAGAGTCCATTCAGGAGGCAGCTCTTGCTCTGGAGAAGAAACTTCTGCCTTCAGACACCCCTTATTCCAATCAGACTGCCAGTCAGATCACGACTGCTGGCAGCCCTGGCAACTGGCTTGGGGTTGGCATTGGGCCCCATCCAGGCCATCTGAGAATCATTCTTTGGCCAGTGAACAAGCCAGTTTCCTGCCTCAGTATTTGCCATTTTTATGACACTGCACAGGCGAAAGCTCTATTTCATGTGCTGGCTCTCCGGGTCTTGGCTGCCCGTGACTGCACCGGCAGACGTCATCACCTCTGTCTTAAAGATGAAGAGACAGGCCTGGGAGGTGCTGGGGTTCTGATTCATGTGACCTTGGGCAGAATCAAGCCAGGCATCCGATGCTGAGTGCTTGGCATCCTTCCTACCTCAGACCACGTGGCTGTTGAATTCTCCTCAGCATCACCTCCGGGGGTTCCGTGGTTCTGGCAGAGAACAGGAGCTCACCTGCTTACTTTGCCAGAAAGGGATGAGCAGACTGTCTGTTGGTACCCAAGGCATCTTACTGACGCTCTTTGCACTTTTCACCAAAATCCCCCAAATCATACAAAACACTGAGCTGAGTGAACAATACATGTGCTGGTATACTTGGGGTGAAATAAACACATGGGTATCTGTCACTTACCTTGAAGTGAGCAAAAAACATGCTGGAGTAATGGATGGAGTTGACAGGAAACAAGTACAGCGAATGTTCACAGTGACATCTAGAAGGTGGGGTTCACTAAGCGATTATTTCAACTTTTCTCTCCATTAGAAAAGTTCATAATATGGGATGGGAAGGGAGGTGGGAGGGGGGATCGGGATGGGGAACACATGTAAATCCATGGCTGATTCATGCCAATGTATGGCAAAAACCACTACAATATTGTAAAGTAATTAGCCTCCAACTAATAAAAATAAATGAAAAAAAAAAAGAAATGTTCATAATAATGTGTTGGGTGTTCTTAGAGGTCCCCAACAAGTTCCCTTAGGATCACCCGTTCTTTCCTTCATTGTGTTCTGATCACATAAGAGAACAGAGTTCTGAGGTGGAGAAGAGCCACCTACCCAGGCTTGAAGGGCCCATGGTGTGTGTTCCTGGAGGCAAAGAATTGTCTTGGAGGTCCAGGCAGTGTTTGGTAGGACAGCTAGCAGCCCCGACTCAGCGATGACTCCGAGTAGCCCTTGGTGACTGCGACAGGCCCATGGCTCAGCATATGCCTAGGGAGCTGGGAGTGGGGCAGCTCCTCCCCAGGTTGACAAGCTCTGGCTTACCCTTCATTTGATATGAGGGAGGCTCAGAGAGGGCAATTCACTCCAGAGATGGCCCACAGCATGCAGATGGCCATAGTAATCTAGAGCCTGGGGGCTTTGAGTTCTTGGCTGGGGCTCTTTCTTTATTCTCCTGCTTCTCCTAAGACTCTCAAAAGCTGAGGCAGTCAGTCATTCAGGGTGTGGTAGCAATTCTTTGCACTGGGTACCATTTAAGATACTGAAAGCCACTGTTTATGTGCTATCTCTCTTACACAGGTCTAAGTAGTTATTCAATCTGAGGCCAAACAGCTCTTAGCTTGGGTTCATACTGAACTCACCGGAGTCAGTCTCATCATTCCTGGGAAGCTCACAGGATGCCTAATGGCTGCAGCTGACCTGCTCTCACCTCTGCATTCCTGAGCTCTCTGTTCTGATAACATATGTACACAAGGCAACATGGGTGAGGTGCAGCTGGACTCAGAATGTCTATCACAGGCACAGTAGTGTTTCCAGAAGCTGACAAAATTCTGGGATGCACCTATTTCACAAAGTTTGACATCAGTTTATCCGAGATGATTTTAAATTTGGAGCATTTCAGTTTGGCTCTGGGTTCAGGTTTCCCTGGCTCAGGTAGTAAAGAATCTGCCTGTAATGCAAGAGACTTGGGTTCGATCCATGGGTCAGGAAAATCCCCTGCAGGAGGAAATGGTAACCCACTCCAGTATTTCTGCCTGGAGAATTCCATGGATAGAGGAACCTGGCAGGCTATAAATCATGGGGTTGCAAAAAGTCGGACATGACTGAGTGACTAACGCTTTCACTTTTTCACTTTAGTTATCCAGAAGCATTGAAAGTTTTGCCACAATCTCTGTCGAAATTGGAGGCTTAATCAGGTGTTTTTCTTTGTTCCCTCTGAACCATCATAAAATTATAGTAGTTAAATATAAAAAGGTATAAATTGAGAGGGTTGTGGACAACAGCAGATTAGACATGTCAACAAAATTTTGGAAAATGGGAAGTATGTGGCTTAGTGGAGTAGATCAACTATACACTACATACCAGCAAATTTGGTGTGCATATGTGTGTGTTGTGTGTGGGAGATGGGTGATGGGATAATAAAAAGGAAATTTAAGATTGTCCTGGTTATGGCTGGTACACAACAAACCAACCCATGGCGATAGGCACATAGCATCCTTCTGCTTTCAGTGCTCAGGAGCTCAGGCAGGGCAGAGTGGGACTGGCTTATCTCTGCTCCTCTGTGCCTGGAGTCTTAGCTGGGGAGACTCAACGGCGGGTGGACCAGAGCACCTCATGTGGCCCTTCATGTGACTTGGGCTTCCTCACAACATGCTGGCTGAGTTTTCAGAGGAGGATCCCAGGACAGCCAGGTGGAAGCTGCTTGGCCTCTGTGACTTAGCTTTAGGAGTCACACAGCCTCGCTTCAGCCATGATCTGTCGTTGAAGCATTCATGAGCCTGTCTAGTCGAAAAGAAGTGTCCACAGAGCCTTGCTTCTTAATGTGAGGGTGTCACAGAACTTTGGAGCCATGCAGAACCCCAGGGAACTTAGGATCAGAAGCACTGGATACTTTGAAGGTCAGAGTGAGGGTACAACCACCTGAAGAATGCAGGAGGGCTACTCCTTGGAAAGATGGACTCAGGAAGCCTTTGATCTTGGAAACCTCAGTGAGAGCTGAGCACAGAGAACTCAGACTGAAAACAGATGAATCAAGTAAAAATTTAAAAACTTGCTTTCCACATAGTCAAGCCCCATCCCGCTCAGACTTCTTTCCCTATTCAACTTTGGTATGCTGCCACCCTGCAGGTAGAATGTTGAAGGATTCTTCTCTGGTGAGACTGAGAAGCCAAAGAGAAAAGGCCTGCAGGATTGACACCAGTGGGTAGTTCAGCGAAATAGTCCAGCACCAGCCTGATCAACCTACAGTAAAACGACCAGGTGGCAAGCTCCACTGAGCCACACTGAGCTTCCAACCAGCCAGCTAGGGCCTTAAACATGGGATTGATGACTCCAGACACCTGAGCACTTGAGGAAGGCTTTTATCAGGCATGATAGAGATAAACAGTAACAATAAAGGACAGAAAGAAGAAACTTAAAGAGAGAAAATGCAGAAAATAAAGACATAGCCATGAAACAATAATGTGGTATTAGACATTCAGAATATGTGAAAGAGTTCTTAGAAATTAAAATTATGTAGCAGAAGTAAATAAAAAGTCAATAGAATTTTGGAAAATAATGTTAAGGAAATCTTTCAGAAAGTAGAAGAGAAAGACAAAGATAGTCACAACAGAAAAATTATAGACTTAATAAAAGAGGTACAACATCTGACAAATAGGAGCTCCATACAAAGAAAACAGCAGAGGAAATGATCAAATAGTAACCAAAATGGAAGGATAGGAGTTTTCATGCTGAAAGAGCCACCAAGTGCTTAGCAAAACAAAGACCTATATCAATGCACATTATCACAAAACTCAGGATGCCAGGGATAAGGAGAAGACACTAAAAGCTTCCAGACAAAGAGAAATAGGTCACATACAAAGGATTTGCCATGAGCATACCATCAGCCTCATCAGAGCAGCACTGGGGGTTGGTGGAGTGATGCCTTCCACATTGAGAGGAGAGGGGATCTGCATCCTGGAATCTTATACCCAGCAAAACTATCAGGCAGCTGCATAGCTCAAATAGTTAATTCACTGCTAGGAAACTTGATTGCCTCATATGTAGGAACACCCCCATTTTCCTTGGTTTAGATTTATGTGGAATCTTTCAGGAAGGAACAATAGAGCTACATTTGGTGTAGTACAATAGAGCTACATTTGGTGTAGTATTTATCCGGAGTTTACTCTTATCTCCTTGACATACCTTGCCCTTTGGGGTATCTCCCATCTCTGCTTTCCTTTGGTCAAGCTTGAGAACACGGTGTGGGTTTCCCCCAATTTCTGAAAGTAGAGGGTTCCTATGAAACCATAAGCTGAAGTGGTGTAGAGTGAGGAAGCAGTTATCTTAGCACACATTTTGCTAACAGTTGCACAAAATCAATTGAGATAAAGCACAGATACTCATGGACGTGGTTCAAAGCTCTGGAGACGTGATGCTGAGATGCTGAGAGTGTTTTCTGGGAAGAAGCTTGGTGGTGCTAGCATTGCTGCTTGGGATGAGCTGTGCTTCTGTAACGGCCACTGCAAAACAAACATCGAGTTCTATATTCTTTTTTTGCCTTTTTTCATAAAAGTGAAAATCCTCTTCAGATTTCTTTAGGTTAGCAACAATAGGTACTAACCTAGGTCTTTCATAAAAGCAAAGTGGTGCAAGGTGAACTTTCGCAAAGAGGGGGATAACTGAATACACAGGTGGTTTTGATATCCTGGATCCATGGACTCATTCTGCCTCCTCTTTTTTTCCCCAAACACTCCCCATGCATTCCATTTTCTCAACTACCTTTTGATCCTGTTTCTCCTTTTAAAATAATAAATAGAATGCAGAAAACATTAAAGAGAAAGTCCTAATTCACCCACTTTCCAATTGCATCATCCTCCCTCAGTGTTACTATTTACAATCTGTTTCATGCTTTGTTTAGGAAGGTCTTCCTTGTGACAAGCTTATAAATATCTCCTCCTGCATGTTCTATTAAATTCATATTTTAAAAGCATGCTTAATCCAACTGGCATTTGTTTTTACGTGTGTTGTGAAAAACTAGGGTTTTAGCTGAGGATATTTTCATCCTGCTCAGCTCACCAATGGTGAGAACACCTGGCTTCCCATCCAAGGGACATTTTCAGGCTCACCTAACTTCCCCCGCCGGGTATCTGGCTGCATTCCCGCTTCTTCCTCACAGCGTTTTAGGCTCTAGCAAAGTTCCCTCCTTCTTCCCTGGCTGCCCCACCCTGGAGTCCTCTCCTGGCTCCTCAGCCTGGCCCCCACCCTCTCTCCTCCTGGCTTGTGACCCCCTCCCCCTAGGGCACTGGGGGCCCCCCTCCACCCTTTCTCCTCCTACCTGCTGCCCACATCCCTTCCCTCCCCAACACCTGTCTCTTCTGTGTCCTTGAGAGACCCCAGGGTCACTTATGCTTCTCCTTCATATACTGTCACCACAAGTCCTGTGGACCCTGCCCTTACTGGGTGCAAATTTCCAGGTTTTGTCCCTCCCTCTCCCTCCTGAACCCAGAGAGGTCCCCGCTTCCTCTGTCTGAACTTTCACACCTCTGGGCTTTTTTTGCAGGGCGATTCCTTCTGCCTTGAACCCCCGCCTGTAGTCTGTCTGACAAAACTCCTATTTCCCCGAGAACCCGGTCTGACTCCATCCCCTTGCTTCACTCCCTGAGCCGTCCTCTCTGTCTGCATCACCAGGCCTGGTCCTTTTCTTCGGCATCATCCGTTCCCTGTCTCTCATTAATGAGGCTGGAGCCCCAATCCTTCGGTCCCCAGGCTCTGGTGCTGGAGCCTCATATGGTCAGGGCCTTGATGAGAGCACGGCTGTAGCACACACCGTCCCTGGGAGGTAAGGAGGACAGGTAATCTGCTGGCAGTGGGACAGGTACGAGCCTAGCATAAGCGAGGCGAGTTGCTTTAGGCGGTGCCGTCAGCCGGGGCCTCCAGCCAGTGGCCGGCCTGCCTACGGGGAGTCGGGCTGCAGCTGGAGGTCAGGCCGCCCCGGCACAGCCCTTATCAGTTCAGCTGAAGGATTCAACCAGGAAGCTCCGTGGCTGGGTGCCCTGCCCGAACTGCGCGCAGATTCTTAGGAAAAGAATGCATTTTATTCTTCCAAATCCCGAAGCTGTGTTCCACCCTGAAAAAGGAAGTGCCATGCCATGACTGGGCTGCCCAGCACCCCTCACAGGGGCGGTTAATGGCCCCAGGTCTCAGGGCTGCCACCTCTGGGCTGGGTCGGACACATATGCTCTCCCTAAGTCTTGGAATGAACACGGTGCTGCGGCTCCTTCTCCTTCAGCATGAGGTTTTAATTTCCTGGTCCTCTGAGCGTGGGGAGTGTCGGGATGTCTGGCCACTTGGCCGAAGCAGATGCCCTGGCCTGGTTAGAGGCACACGTCTGGAGCAGGCAGGGTCACCGTGGTCCTTCGTCCTCTCAGCACAGAGGAGCTAAGAGGACCAGCTGTGTTTCAGCCTCAGATACTGGCCAGCGCCACAGTGGAGGCACTGCTTCCCGTGGTGGGGCCTTTTTCTACAACATCTCTGTCTGTCAGTCTGTCTGCAAGCCTAGCTCCACCCCGGACTTTCTATAAACCTGGGACAGCAAGGTGCCAACACACAGCTGCCACCTCTTCCTCCTTCCTCCTTGGCAGACGCCGCTGAGTAATCACGGTTGTGCCTAAATACAACCTCAGAATCCTTCTCAACACCTGCAGAGAGCTGCCATCCGATGGACGTTCTAGACCACCTGTGCGGCTAGATGTCCCGTGAGTCAGTCATTCGTGGCTCTTGTGTGAACACTGGTCCATGTCCACAATGACAGTCCCAGTCAGGTCCGTGGGGAGCATTGCAAGGGTTCTTGGTTTACCTCTCTTATCTCACAGGTGAGGGGGTGGAACCCAGAGAAGGTGAGTGCTGGATGGGTGCGGTGTGTTCAGGCATGCCCTGTAGGAGAGGGGGGAACACATGCCCCGTTTGGGCTAGCTGCATTCAGGGGTTCCCTCTTGGCGATCGAGTATGAGATTGACGTTACAGGCTCTTATGAGTGTGGCTGTGAGGAGCTCATGCACCCCCATGCAGCCCTGCATTTCCTTGATGGCAGAGCCATGCTCGGAGAATAGCACGTTCACTGGTGCCATTGCCTCACTGGTACCTGGGCCCGTTTTCCAGATGCAGACACCGAGGCTCAGGGTGGTCAAGCGTTTGTCCAGATCGCTGGTTGGTAAGCCTGAGCCAGGCGAGGGCCAGCTAGCTCGTCTGTTTCTCTCCATGAGAACCTCTCTAAGACTGCTCAGTGTCACTCTCTGGATCCTTTGAATCTGCTTTGTCACCTTTGGGGCATTTCTGCTTGGTAGAAAGAATCTCACACCATCAGGACCAAGGCTGAGGCTGGCGAGGTTTTGGTCATCCCCACAGTGTACAATTGGTCACCCCTACGCTGTAAAAACGGAGAGGAGACAGGGACCAGAAATGCATCTTTCCCACACTCTCCCTGCTCCTTTGGGGTTTAGCAGTGGCCTGTTTCTCTCCCCGTCCCCTCCGTACCCCCAGTTCCTTATCCTCTGTCCTCCATTCCCCCTGCCCCCCGCCCCTGGCAGTCCCTGCAGTCAGGGGGTCTGCACATCGCTTCTCTCTGTTGGCCTCTCACCAGCTCTGCTCCATGCGGCCCACCTCCTCTGCCCCTCCCTCCTCAGCCCTTTGCGGTGTCCTGTGTTACCAACAGGTGCCTGATCCATAAGGACATTTAAAAATAATTAACTTGATCATATTTTCATAATAAAAGAACATGTCAAAATTTTATGAACTCCAGGAGATAGTGAGGGACAGGGATGCCTGGTGTGCTGCAGTCCATGGGGTTGCAAAGAGTCAGACACGACTTAGCGACTCAACAACAACACAGTGTACAATAATGAAGACAGAGCGTTCTGCTGGGTGGAAAACGGCTCTCCGCGGGCAAACTGGAGGCAGCACCTGGAACTTGTTAAGGCCTCTGTAGATGTCTGCAGTTAGTTGCATTTCTGTCTTTATTAATAATGCCTTTTTGCGCAAGCAGATTGGCCTGACCAGAGTCGGGGGTGCAGGTGGGTGTGTAAAACGTGCATCTGCACACCTCACTTGTTGTTGCAGCTAGTAGCTTTGCTTTCACAAGGACACATGTCCCTGGATGCTGCCCTGTGAGCACTGGCCTTATGCATGGACGGTGTCGTGGCCATCTCTGTGACTATGCTTGGTACTGCGGGTAGACAGGGACACGTTTGTGGAGATGATTAAAAGTGAGACAGAGGTTTCTGTCCTGGCGATCTATTGCCACATACCCACTACCCGCATTTGGAGATTCAAAACAGCAATCATTTCATTGTATGTCCTGATTATGTGGATCAGGAGTTGGGGCAGGGTAGGGCTTGTCAGGTCCCACGCTCCCCTTAGAGCTGTTCGAGGTAGGTGGCACCCTTCTGTCGGGTGAGCTGGTCCAGGGCATCCAAGACCACATTGCTCACATGTCCAGGGTCTTGATAGCGGTGTTGACCAGAGCGCCCACATGTGGTTCCTGCAGGGTCCTTGGACTCTTCCAGGGTAAGAAGTTTCCAAGAGAGGAGGTGAAAGTTGCAAGGCCCAGTCCACCACCCTTCTCGCTACTGCCTCCCTCCTGCCATCCCAGTGATGCTGAGATGTTGGTGGATGCAGGCTGGGAAGAAACTTGGAAAATGGGGACACCTGGGACATTCTGCCAAGAACATTCGCAAGAAAGAGAGAATGGACTTCATGCCCTGCACCTCCTACTGCAGCATCATGAACCTTGTGTGTCCAGGGGGACCACCGTCAGCAGACACCCTCCCTGTGTGTTCTCCAGCCCAGAGGCAGCCGCCCCACGCTGCACAGGCCACGATGACCGTAGACTGGACTTCCCCAGGGTCAGCGCCAAACCTCTCCCTGAACAATGGACACTGACATCTGGCGACCCGGTCAGCCCATGTCCGGAGGTGCAGGGAAGGAGCCGGGCCCTGCAGCCAGTGGTTCTAATTAAGAACCTGAGGAGCAGGAAGGCTTCTGTGCAGAGGAGCAGATGCAGAACCACTTCCTTCTAGAATAATTGGAGATGTCCTTCTTGGAAGAAAATGAATTGAATGGATTGATACCATGCCTCGGAGCCAGCCCAGGGGCTGGTCCACCTGGAGGGTCACCTTCTCCTGTGAGTGCTCTGTGCCAAGGCCACTTGATCCCCGAAGCCACACTGGTTGGTCTCGCTGCATCCATGGGAGTCTCCTCCCTTCGGGCTGTGGCATCTGAGTCTTCTGTTCCCTGTCTTAGAACGTCTGTCTCTGCTTTTCCAAATATCTCACACTTACCAAAGCCCCCTCTGCTCACCTTGGAGGTTCCTTGGACCCCTGTGCCCATGTGGAATTTGGTCCAGCTCCATGAAAATGCCGTGGAGAAGGTTTGGCCTTTGTAACATGGTTACCCTGACCTTGGCCCAGACCTTGGGCGGGGCTGGTTGTGAGCTGTGGCTGCCCACAGGCTGGGTGCAGGAGAGGGGAGCTGTGTGTCTACACAGGGCTCCCCAGTGCTGGCCCGTCACCCCATGGGCGTGGCCACCTCCTGAGGTCAGGAGCCCCTCTCTGGGCCGCCATCCTCTCCCTCCTGAGCGGTCCCAGCAGGCCCCCAGCCAAGGTCCTTGTCCTGTCGGCGTGATGCCCTCACTGACTCTTATCCGCTGCCCCTCTTTCAAACCGCCTGAGCTCCTCACAGCGGGATCTGGGTGTGGGGTAAAGCCTCTCTCCCTCCTCTGCCCTCCCAGGCCCTCCACACCGAGACAGGCTTGCAGGCTTGGGAGACAAGAGAAGATATCCCTCTATGTCACCGCAGCTGGGTGACCGCCAGGTGTTGGGAGGGTGGGCAGAAACACTCAGGGAGGAGCTGCTGAGGGTGGCCATCACAGATGTTTAATGCAGTGACATCTGTCTCCACAAAGACATCTGTGAGGCTCCCTTAACTCCTTATACATCTCCTGGACTTCAGGCAAACCACGTTGGGGTTCTTCTTTTTTTTCCAATATTTATTTTTATCTATTTATTTGGCTGCATGGGGTCTTAGTTGCGGCATTTGAACTCTTAGTTGAAGCACATGGGATCTAGCTCCCTAACCAGGGCTCAAACCCGGGCCCCCTGCACTGGGAGCGTGGAGCCTTAGCCACTGGACCACCAGGGAAGTCCCACACTGGGGTTACTCTTTAATGGAATTATCCCCCCCACAAAGGAAAATCGATGCGGTTGCATTGTGTATCTGCACAGTCTTGTCTTCTTTATAAAGACAATTTCTTTTTTGATGGAGATTAAGCCCCACCCCCACCTGGCAGAGAGGTACTATTGTAGTTTCTGCAGACAGGAACCTTCAAGTATTAGAAATTCAGCCCAGGAGGAAGTGGCAGAGCAGGAGACAGCTTCTCCCTGCATTGCCTTTTACAGCTTCCCGCTGCATTTAGGGTACAGCATTTATTTTTATTTATAATTTATTTATTTTAATTGGAGGCTACTTTACAGTATTGTGGTGGTTTTTGCCATACATTGACATGAATCAGCCATGGGCGTACATGTGTTCCCCATCCTGACCCTCCCTCCCACCTCACTCCCCATCCCATCCCTCAGGGTTGTCCCAGTGCACCAGCCCCGAGCACCCTGCCTCCTGCGTCGAACCTGGACTGGCAATCTGTTTCACATATGATAATATACATGTTTCAATGCTATTCTGTCAAATCATCCCACCCTCACCTTCTCCCACAGAGTCCAAAAGCATTTAGTATACTTGGGTTTGAAGTACATATTTAAGTAAAATGTGTTCTAAGGGAAATGTCTAAAAGGTTATGCATGCGTGCATGCTTAGTTGCTTCAGTAGTGTCCAACTCTTTGTGAGCCTGTGGTGGCCAGGCTCCTCTTGAGGAGGAGGCAAAAATCCTGGAGTAGGTTGCCATGCCCTCCTCCAGGGGATCTTCCCCACCCAGCGATCGAAACAGAGTCTTCTGCATCTCCTGCATTGCAGGCAGATTCTTTACTGCCAGGCCACCGAGGAAGCCCCTCAAAGGTTATACTTTTCTCCTTTAGTGAGACCCTGTGCCTGGCTCATGCACCGAGGTGGTTGCAAGTGGAAGGCTGGGTTCTCAGGGCCCATACAGTCTCCAGTGCAGCATATCCTGGTCTCCTGGCTGCTGAGGAAAGATCCTGCTTGCATTTTGTAGTTTGCAAGCAGCTACCGCTGTGGTGAGGCAACTGAAACCTCTCATCTTTGGAGCCTAGGAGGCTTTGAACGTGGCATTCTCTAAATTAAAAAATCGGAGCCAGGACTGGGAACATGCCCTAGGTGGACGGGTAAGGGACCCAGCTCTGCAGTGAGCAGAGCGGTCATGTATAAACCTGCAAGCACAGAGCACCGGCCACCTCCTGGACATGTGCACGGCATGGAGTCAGCGTTACTACTTTCTGGAGTAGTTCTCTTGCTTGAGCAAAGGGTGGGTGCAGCTGCTCCTGGTCCCTCTGTCTCTCCCGGCTCGGCTGGACGGCAAGCAGGCGCTGTCCGCTCTTGCTGGCTGCACACCGTGTAATGACCCGCAGGCCTAGAGGGATCTCTCTCTGTTGTGATCCTGTTTACTATTTCCTTGGGCTGAGTCTGAGGCTGCTCACCCAGCACTGGCTCTCAGATCTGGTGGCACATCTGAGAGGCTGGCCCAGCAGTGGGGCATCTCTTCTGGGCTTGGGGACAACACTTGAGTGTCTCTGGACTCCTGTCCAGGGCAGGCTGGGCAGGCAGGGACCTGGAGGACTAAGATTTGAGGTTGGAGAGGGCAGCCGGGATGAAACGAGATCTCGAAGGAGGGGCCATTCCTTCCTGAGAAATGGCTTTTTCCTAGGACCGAGTGCTCACAAACACCGTGGAGAACAGAGGGGAAAACAGCGTCTCCTTGGCTCCACCCCCTCCCTGCGGGCGGCCACGGCCTCAGTTAATTGGAAACACAGAGGAAGCTGTTGCGAAATCCAGCCCCTCTGCCATCTGCGCCTCTGTGGGCTCTTCACTGTGTTTACGGACTGAGGGTCACAAGGTGTTGTTAGCTTCCAAAGGGGTCCTGGGCCACAGATTGCCCTCTGGAGAGGGAGGCCGGAGCACACGCATTACACAACCCAGCCAGGTCATCTGACCACTGTACCGAAGGCCCCAGGAAGTTTGTCAGCTGACCCTGGGTGGGCAGGCCATCTGCGAGCCGCCCCCAGGCCGAGAGCTCGCTGCCTCGCGTAAACCAGCATTGAAGGTGCGGCCTGGGTACCCGCAACATCACTCACAAACAGCTTCCCCACCTGCTGGGGCGCACAGCACGCTGCCTGGCCTGGCGTGGTGTGTCCCATCTCACGGGTGGGGCAACGGCTGGGTGGTGCCCCCTCTTTGTGGCCTGCCCGATGCATGGCCAGGCTGTGTCAAGGCAGAGAGGGAGCAGCGTTGCTGCTCTGTGGGCAGTGGGGAAATGGGTTCCTCAGGCCATGAGGATAATGCATATGTGGGGGGGACTATCAGGACTAGATGATGAGATGGTTGGATGACATCACCGACTCGATGCACGTGAGTTTGAGCAAGCTCCAGGAGATGGTGAACGACAGGGAAGCCCGGCGTGCTGCAGTCCATGGGGTCTCAAAGACTTGGACATGACTAAGCGACTGAACAATAATTAGGATCAGGGTTGTGCCAGGTGGGACAGGCCAGGCCCCGATCCTGCTGCCTGCACAGCTTTTTGGAGGAAAGAAACTAGCAGAGGTGCTCTGCTCCATTCCCTCCTGCCAGGCTGCATGTGAAGCTGCCCAAGGTTGTGACATCAACTCTCCCCACCCTACTCCTGCCCCCGGACCGCTGAGCCCACACAGCAAACCAGCAATACCTTCAGCGCTGGGGGTGGCACTCACAGCGCTGATGGGAGGTCACGGCTTGACCTCGAGACGTTGCACCTGTTCAAGTACAGATGTCGCCCACAGTACAGATGTCACCCACAGCACCATCACAGGTTTGGACCTGAGGGTTCAGGAAGAGAAACAGGATGTGGCCAGGACTCTTGAGGGAAAGGAAGACTTGTGAGAGGGACTGAGATCAGCTGGGATGTTAAGGCAAAGGGTCCAGGTACTCCCCTCCCCATACACTCCTAGAGTATCTAGAAAACAGGCCCACGTGTCCCCAGAACATAGGGGTTTTGATGCCACACTCTCCACTCACCCTCCTGGGGCTTTCGTGGGCCATCTAGTCACCCCAGTATGTCCTACCACCCACGATCCCAGAATGTTCTGACCAGGGCAAGGCTGGAGGGAGAGTAGGTGAGCCCCAGAGCTGATGAGGGGTGGGCTCTGTGCAAACTTCATCCTCTTGAGAGAGTGTCTTGGGAGGGTGGCCTTGCCCAACCCCGAGATTTATAAGTGAGGTGGGTGGGCCTGGCCCAGCTCCTGCCCTGTGGCACGTGACCCTGTGGAGATTTCAGTTTCCAAAACAAGAGTATCCCCCCACCATACCAAGTCCAAGGCCCTCTGGTTAAGGCACCAGGCAGGCTGGAGCCTGGATCTGCACTCTGCTGCCACTAGTGGGGTGACCTTGGGCAACCAGCGTATCTTTGGGCTGATAATATCACCTCCTTCATGATATTCTTCATGATGTTCTGAGACACACCAATGGGAGAACACAAGTGCAAGCCTGAGCCCAGGGAATTTCAACCTCTGTTCATTCCTTGCTTCCTCATTCAAGAAGGGAGAGAGGTGAAAGTGGCTTTTAGGAGCAGTCCCTTGGAGAAGAGTCTCAGGCTCCATCGGAGGGTAGGTCTGCTTCAGGGTCTGAAGGCAGCCTGAGACGGGTCAAAGAGCAAGAGCTAGATGCAGCAGGGCCCTGGGCACTGTGCCGTGCCCCGTCCCCGGAAGCCTGCTCTCCAGACGAGGGGTGGCATGCAGTTAAATTCAGAAAGGCCCCTGTTGAGCCCGGTGTCCCAGTGTGAGTGACTTGCTGGGCGCTGGCTCCACAGGGCCTGGGATCTTGCACTTGTGAGTGTGTGAGGCAGCGGCACGCAGGGCCAGCCAGTGCAACGACACCATGAAGGTCATAAACACACAATAAACGGTGATAGAACAGGCGCCGGGAAGCAGTGGCAAATGGCTGTCACCGAGTTCTGCTCCAGGACTGTTAAATGTTAATGGTAAATGCTTGTGCTGGTGCTCAGACCTGTCTGACTACTTGCAACCCCATGGACTGTAGCCCGCCAGGCTCTTCTGTCCCCTGACTTCTTCAGGCAAGAATACTGGAATGGGTTGCCATTTCCTTCTCCAGGTGATTTTCCCGACCCAGGGATCAAACCCCTGTCTCCTGTGTCTCTTGCACTGGCAAGAGGATTCTTTTATCCTTGAGCCTCCTGGGAAGCCCTCATGGTAAATGGCCAGGGATAAAATTCACCTGTTGATGGGGATTTTTAAAGACTCCTCAGGCTTTGTTAGCCCAATGCCGTGGAGTGTGTGGGCTGGGACTCGGGGGCTCCTGGCTTCAGCATTAACCATGAAACCTCTGATAAACACAGATTCCTGAGGTCTCCCTGCAGAGATTCTGGTTGGGCCAGGGCCTGGGTATCGACTTTCCTAGAGTTGGAACCACTGACATAGATAGGTACAGACAGGAGCTCAGCAAGGTGGTCTTCTCTCCAAAGTCTGTTGATGATTGTTGGGGGCACTGTTGGCAGGTGCCATGTCTAACCTGTCTAGACCCCTTCTCAGGTGGGGCCAAAGTCATGAGGTTTCAGATGTTACCCTCCCAAAGTGTCAGTTGCTCAGTCATGTCCTACTCTTTGTGACCCTGTGGACTGTAGCCTGCCAGGCTTCTCTGTCCTAGGAGCCACACAGAGCCTCTGGCCTTTGTCTCCAGTCCTCTTTTCCTTTCTCTTTGAAAACTCAGCTGGGTTTCACCTCCACTGAGACTGACTTTCCTTCTCCCTCCGTATACTCCAGGTCATGCTTGGGGATGCATGAAGGATATGACATCCCCGCCCCCCCCCCCACACACAAATGTCAGCTTCTGATCACACACCAAGCTGGATGATGAAGACAGCTGTCCAGGACACTGGAGGGATGGTGTGTTCCAGCCTGCATATGTTGGGCAGCCACCTGGAGAACCTGTTTGTTCACTCTCAGGAGAGAGCCAGAAAGAGCCGGTGCAAGACTGCCCTCTCCTCTGCGTACTGGCTTTCTGCTGCAGAGACCAGGAAGGCCCCGCCCTCCGCAGGTGAGCTCAGGTGAGCCCTTAAGCGATTTCTGTGATGTGGTGGCAACCTTCCAGCTTGATGAGGCCCACAGAGCCCTGAGATTCCCATCAACTGGGTCACCCGGCCCCTCCTCTTCACAGCCTACCCCCTGCCCCCAACCATGAGTGTGTGGACTTTCTTAGTCTTATTTAAAGGCGCAGGGAGATGGATTTGCTTGCTCAAGTTCAGGATTGCTCTCAGCAGGGGTTGGACCAGCTGTCGGAGCCAGTAAGCCCTGGCCAAGTACATCAAGTAGACCAGAAAACACTCCCAGAGAAGTTTTATAACCAGTTCTGATTCACTTTGTTTGAGTTAAACGTGTGTCTGTAGTCTCCACAAAGCCTGATGTTTCTACCACAAATACTAAAGTCTGGAGCAGGTCGAAGGTGGAAGATCTCTGGTTTATAAGCTTATCTTGTGTTTGGTAGGAAACCAGTGTTATGCCGGGAATGTGGTGTGTCTGTCCACATACTGATCTCATTAGAGAAGTGATTTAGATAAGGTTAGAGATGTCGATAAGTCCAGTTTCGAATCCTGGCTCACAAAGACACAGACTTCATTTTTTCACAGCCACAGGAAACAGACCCTAGAGGTGTGGGTTCATCCTCACAGCCATCCTCACCTGCTGGACTGAGGACCAGAGAGCGCCTCTTGTTTCTCTATGGTTGGTTGGGTGACCCTGCAGAAACTGTGGGTACATGTGGATTACTTTCTTCCCAGTGGGATAGGGAGAACTTGTGTCCACATGATTAAATTTGGGAACTTGGGGGCACTCCTAAAAGGAAAATGCTCACAACTGAGTCAGGTGAATGGGCAGCTGGAAAAGATGGTCAGGGGCCTCTGGTTAGCCACCACTGGGGAAGGTGACTCTGTGTCTTTGGGGTCTGACTGTTGTGGATGAGATGGATAGATGAGGTCCATGGAGAACAGCTAGAGAAAGGTCAAGTAGAAGGCGTGGTCCTTGTCCTTGGTGCTGCTTTAAGACTTCCCTGAGTTCAAGGAAGGCTGATGGAGAAAGCCTGGGAAGGGTGTCACCCACCTCTGGCAGGTCTGCTCACAACCCTGGGTCCAGTGTAGACCGTGGGATGGATGGACTTTGGAGGTCACAGCTGAAGGGGACATGGAGAGCAGGAGACAGAGACTTCCATCTGATTCCAACTAGACTGACTTGGCTTGGTCACCCAGCTCTGCTCAACCTGGCCACAACCTGTGAACAGAGGTAACATCAGTTTTCATTCATTCCCAGATTGTGAGTACTCCCCAGACCTTGCCATGTTCCATCCTCACAGCAGCCCTGAAAGCTGGGATCATCTCTCCTGCATTTCCCACCAGGCAGGTGCATCTCACAGAGGCTGGGAAAGCTTTCCGTGTCTGGCAACTTGGCAAGGGCAGAAGTGGTCCGTCACCTGCAGGCTGGCTTCAATGCCTGCTATTTGGCCCCACCCCACATCAAGTTCTGGTGTAAGATGCCTTGAAAGAGATGTGAAGCCTGCAGCTGGGAACTCAGACTCTCAAGGGAAGGAGGAAGCTTCCAGGTTTTGAGCCTGGTCAGCTAAAGTATAAACTTGGGGCTTTCCTAGTGGCTCAGATGGTAAACAATCTGCCTGCAGTGTAGGAGACCAGGGTTTGATCCCTGGGTTGGGATGATCCCCTGGAGAAGGGAATGTCAACCCACTCCAGTATTCTTGCCTGGAGAATTCCATGGAGAAAGGAACCCAGCGGGCTACAGTCCACGTGGTCACAAAGAGTTGGACATGATTGAGCAAGTCACATTTTCACTTTAGAATATGCGGATCTGGGAGCTGGGACTTATTGGGTAACTTACAGATTCTTTGCCAGTGTATGAGGGACACCCCCTTGCCCCGACCCTGGCCATGCATCTGAGCTGGCCTGGGCCCACAGAACCAGCTGTGGCAGGGCCAGTGTGTTAGAAGTAGAGACTAACTGGTGGCCCTGATGGAGCCCACATACTCAGCAGGGCTGACATTTCTGTGGATGGGTCTTCCTGCCGCACTGACCCAGGTGCCAACAAAGGCAACTCAGAGGGTCTGCAGAAGGCCCTCCCTCAGCCTCTCAGGCTATGATGCCTTGCAAATCGCAATGGGATGCATGCTGTGCCAGGGCTGAGCTCTGTACTGCCCCCTCTCCTTGCCTCTGCTGCTGAGGCTCATAGCAGAGAAGGATCTGCAGTGGGTCTCCGAGGGGCATGTTTGGTTGAAACAACAATCCTTGGGACTACTGGTGTCTTGCGGACAGGGCCCAGGCTTCCTGGAAATGTCACTACCACAAATGTTCAAGGAAGATCTAGACTTCATGTTGCTCAGAGTTTTGTTGATCTTTGCTTATAATTTCAAAAAACCACAGCACCAGGGGCGATGCCATGCATGAAGCTGAATCACTGAAGTTACACCAGCTGTCAGGCTGCATTGGACCTGCTGCAGCTCAGAAATTTTACATTTGATGCAAGTATTGGAGGATTTCAGCATGGTATCTCAAGCAGTTGTGCCTAAACATTTACTATTAAAACAGATGTTACTATAAATTACTTTTCTTTTGTTTTCTTTTATACTGACATTAAGGCATTTTATGGGCTTCTCTGGTGGCTCAGAAGGTAAAGAATGCCTGCAATGCAGGAGACCCAGTTTTGATCCCTGGAGAAGAAAACAGCAACCCACTCCAGTATTCTTGCCTGAGAAATCCCATGGACAGAGGAGACTGGCAGGCTAAAGTCCATGGGGTCGTAAAGAGCTGGACACAACTGAGCAACTAATACACACACAGGGCATTTTATTTTCTATCTCTTTCTATCATCTATTGATTATTTTGTCATAGATACATTATAGCATTTAATTATTTAACTTCAGAAGAGTAAAGAGATTATCACTAATATTTGTTATGAAAGGAGCAGACTGACCAGACCATCCACAGTGAAACTGAAGCTGGAAGTGGCCAGCTTCCCTGGCGGCTGCTGGGAAGGCAGCTGCACCTGCATCAGGCCTGCTCTGCCCCTGCTTTCCCCCCTGCAGGGGGACCTGACCTGACCTCCCGGCCAGCCCTGGCTTCGGCC
The DNA here is from genome assembly GCF_910594005.1 of Cervus elaphus. Lineage (NCBI taxonomy): Eukaryota > Metazoa > Chordata > Mammalia > Artiodactyla > Cervidae > Cervus > Cervus elaphus. Next base: position 22,983,985 of record NC_057830.1, read on the forward strand.
CTCTCGGTCACATCAGGGGCCTGCATGAAGGCTTGTCGCTGAGTCTGAGGGAGGCTTGTGGGCCCCTGGGCTCTGAGGGGGCAGGCCCCAAGCCAGGGCCGATGCGTGTGCTCCCCTGGGACTTCTCAGTGGAGTTTGGAATGTGTGTTGACACAGGGCATTAAGACGGTAGGATGGGAAAAGGGGAAAGGTGGGTTGGCACCATCCAGTGGGCACTGAGAGGCCTGCTGAATCTTTAGGTTCTTCCCAATGCTTCAGAAGGAAGACCTAAGGACACTTGGAGCACTTCCTGTTTGATCTGAGGTCCCTCTCTTAGAGGTGAGGGCTGTCGTGTGCCATAGGGATCAGGCTGGTCTTAAACAACCACCCAACCTGGGTGACTGCTTCAGGATCCTCATGACAAGGGGTGGGAGGAGTTGGGGTTTCTTGCTGACTTACAACCACATTTAGGAACAGTTCCAGGATAGGGTTCCAACACTGTTTGGAATAAGATCCTGAGAGTAAGCACAGGGCCCACCAGGAGACCCTTTGCTGGATGTCTTCCCTTTGGTTGTATAAATTTTGGCAGGTTTGGTGAAGCAATCTTGGGGAAGAAACAGGCTTGTTTATTGATAGTCCATCATGTCCATTTTCTGGAGGATTCTGAGTTGAGCGGGATGAGTGCTGGCTACCACTGTGGAGTCCAGCAGACAGCTGTTCTGGGGAAATCTGATATGAAGGATATGTGTGTGCCCCTGTGCATGTGTGTGTGTGTGTGTGCACGAGTGTGTGAAGATGTGGACCCATGTGTGGGAGTGTGCATGTGTGTTGGTAGGTAAAATAGTGTTAGTCGCTAAGTTGTATCTGACTCTTTGCAACCACATGGATTATAGTCCACCAGGCTCCTCAGTCCATGGAATTCTCCAGGCAAGAATACTAGTGTGGGTAGCTATTTCCTTCTCTAGGGTCTTCCTGACCCAGGGATCCAACTCGGGTCTCCCACATTGCAGACAGATTCTTTACGGTCTGAGTCACCAGGGAATCCCCATGTATGATTGTATGCATGTGCATATATTTGTGTGTGTGCGTGCATCTGGAGGGTCATCCAAGGGCTGGGATGAGGAATTCGGCCCCCAAGGGCCCTTAGCAGCAATGCAGTGAGTCAGCAGGATTCATGAGACCCAGAGGCATATGGAGGTCTCCATTTGTGTCTTCTAGGTTCTTATGTCCAGCCTGTGTGCACATCCCCTGCTCCTGAATGAAAGACAATTTGGAGCAAATATCACTTGACATGTTCCTGGCTCCCAGTTCCTGGGTGGGTTTTCAGCTCCCTTCACCCAACCAGTGATAAGCACACCCAGCAAGTGTGGCTAAGCAGTTAGGTTGTTCTGAGACCCTGGCCTTCCTAGGTGCTGGGTCCCTTCGCTGGGCATGCAGGCTGGGATTCTGAACCAGTTTTGCAGCTGTGTATATACCATGAACCACACACCACCCCAGTGAAATGTGGGCAGCACCCCAAGAGCAAATGCCTTAATACTTTGTAGTGAAACTGGGGTAAATTGAGCCTCACATCCACCCCCTCAGGTTGACCTTTGCTTGCAAACGAGTTACGAAACAATTTTCAGTTCTTAGAGCTTTTTGGATTTTGAATGACTGATAAGGAATTACAGATCTGCAAAAATAAATAGACCCAGTTGACACAACTAGACTTAAAAGTCAGACCTGGGTTTTGTGGGTACATTGTGTGTGTGTATGTGTGTGTGCGCGCACGTGTGTGTGCACATGTCTGTACTCTCTCCAGGCCTTAGGATGGTAGAGAGGTCAAAAGCCACCCCTAGATTAGTCCCCTGCTCAGGGCCCCAGCTGAAAGTGGCCCAGCTGCCGCCCCTCGGCTGCAGCAGCAGATGGCCCCTTGCCCCAGGCAGGCAGGGTTGGGGGCAGGGAGGCCAGGTCTGAGCTCTCAGCTCCAGGCTGCCAGCCCCCTCCTCCTCCCCCATCACTTTCCTCGGCCAAGAGCGCCTGAAATGGTCAGTAGCTGCTGAGAGGGGACCCGGAGTGGGAGGCAGCTCAGATGGGAAGAAAGGGGGACCTGGGGACTCTGCAGCTGCTCTGAGGGACGGAGAGCTCGGAGTGAGATCTTGGGGCTGGCAAAGGAGTTGGATCATCCCTTTGACTATCTGGAGGCAGGGTGCATTTAGCAAAAACACCGCCCACCTAAGTGCCAGCTTCGGGGCTGGAGCTGATACTGAAGCTCTTAGAACGTGTCTGCACGGGAGCCAATGGTGTCTGGGGTTAGAGAAGAGGTGACTCGTCTGTCACAATGTGACACCACTCTTGTCCCCCTGTGGCCCTCAGATTGCTTTCCCCTCTCAGCAGAGCCCTGAGGCTGGACCCATCCTCTCAGGCTCTTATGGAAGCCTAGTTCAGTGATGGAACATCTTTGAGGGAGAAGCTGTCCTCCACACAGGGCTCGGAGTCAGGGCTGGGTAATGTCATAAGGGATGCAGACCCACATCGGTGATGGGGGATCCTGAGTCCTGAGTCGGGGCTGCAGAGTGTCTAACATTGCCTGTGACAGTCCATGGTCCTGGCTGAAAGAGTCACCCAGCTCTTGGGGTTGCCTGAGGCCCAGTGAGTCTGAGATTGGGTTTCCCACACCCTCAGACAGACGGGGTCTGGAGTTACTTTTGCGCTTCTCCCTGGTGGCTCAGATGATAAAGAATCTGCCTGCAACATGGGAGACCTGGGTTCGATCTCCGGGTCAGGAAGATCCTCTGGAGAAGGAAATGGCAACCTGTTCCAGTATTCTTGTCTGGAGAATCCCATGGACAGAGAAGCCTGGTGAGCTACAGTCCATGGGGTTGTAAAGAGTTAGACATGACCGAGAGTTACTTTTAAGTTAATTTAAACAAAAAGAATGAAAAGTGATATATTTGCAGAAACTAAATATATCACCTGAGGTCCACTGTGAACGTCACCTTGCAGAGCATTTTACCCACTCCGAGGAGACAGAGGAACCTGGAGTTGGAATGTTATCTCAGGCGCTGATGATGAGGGAAATGCTCTGGGTTTGTGACTCCCTTGTGAGCACAGAAGGCATTTTGGGAGAGGGGTTTCCTACTTGAAAGATTCTGCAGCCAAAATCAAGGGTCTAGAAACTCCTTATCATACTTTCTTTTCTCCCCTGAAGATGAAAATAATTTTAAAATAATTCTGAGATATACTATGCATACAAGAGTCTATCTAACTTATGTGTACACTAGAAAGAACAATAATAAAAAATACATATGCCTGTGCGGTAGCAGACTAACAGTAGAATGTGATGCACACTTCATTTCTCACTTTAGCTTCAGAAACCACTGACCCGAATTCTGTAAACGGTTATCTCATCTTGTTTAAAGTTTTTCTGTGTGTGGAAGTGTTGCTTAGCAATAGATTGCTGAATTTTGCCAGTTTTTGAACTTCAACAAGTAAGATCATATTGTATTAATCCTGTGATTTGCTTTTATCTGTTCATGAGATTCATATATGTTGAGGCATAGACCTGTCACCCATTCATTTACACTGCTGCATAGTCTTCCATTATAGGAATTATTTGGGTTGTTTCCAGGCTTTTGCTATTGCAAATGATGCCCATTTGAATATCCCTTAAAGGCCCAGATCCCGAAGTGTGACTGCTTTGGTTCAAATCCCAGCTGTCAGTTCTTGCTTGTGTGACCTTGCATAAATCAACACCTCTATGCTCCAAGTTCCATATCTGTAAAATACAGATACCAGTATGTGCATTGGGAGGCTATAAAGAGGATTAGGTGAGTCAATTTAGAAAAAGCACTTAAAATGGCACTTGGCATGGTCATTTTAAAGATTAGATATGATGAAGAAGATACAGTGATGATGCTGGTGACAGTGATGGTGGTGGTGATGATGGTCATGATGATGGTGGTGGTGGGGATGGTGAAGACGGTGACGGTGTGATAATGATGATGAAGGTGGTGATGATGACGGTGATGGTAGTGGTGAAGCTGGTGGTAGTGTGGTGATGATTTGAAAACATGATGAAGATGATGATGATGGTAATGGTGGTGGTGGAGGTAGTGATGATGGTGATGATGACAGTGATCACAATGGTAATAATAACGGGTATTCTTTAAATTGGGGGAGGCTCCTAAGGAGACATGTGCTTGGAAAGGGACCTGCCATCTGGTAGGACTTACTTAGCTAAGTTCCTGAGTAGAAGATACATCTCAGGAAGATGTATCTTCCTGAGAAGATACATCCAGTATCTTCTACTCACTAATTAAAAGTATCTCATCCAGTGACATTTACGAACAGAAATGAAGTGTGGGGGCAGGGGCAAGGCAACAGCTCCGTGGGTCCTTCCTCCAGTCTGGCTTCTTAGCCTGTGCCCAGCACTGTCATAGATCCAGGAGATAACGCAGCACCGAGATGCCCATGTGCTCTGCCCTTGGGAAGCCGGTCAGTGAGCAAGGGAAGATGAGATGACAGACCCGCTGGGGAAGGGAGCTTAGAGTGAGGGAGGTGGGTGGTGGCTGTTAAAGGCTAAGAGAAGCCCTGTTGTCAGCTGCCCTGAGGAAATGAGGAGGCACCGTCTTAGGATGTGCACAAGCCAAGAAACGAAGGTGGGGCCCAGGGAGGAGAAAGCCTGGAGACCCCTGGGAGGGAGGGCGGGAGCAGCTGGGTGAGGCTGCAGGTGAGGCAGAAGGTGGTGTGCACGTATGCAAGGATCAGAGACTCCAGGGGCTCCCGCGTCTGAGAGGTGTGAGCTACACTCTCCCGCTGCCGGTAGACAGTGGGTGGAGGGGATGACTCCCAGCATGTGACCCCCGCATCCTCTTCCCTTGCTGGGCGGAGGCAGCTCCCAGGACAGCACCTGGAGGCCAGACTCGCCCAGAACTCTTTGGTTTTGAGGGTTTGTCTTCAGGGCAAGAAACACTTCTATTTCAGTTCACTCTCTTACATCTTATCTAGACACAGCCACAGGGGTGGACTGATGGGGGCCAGTTTGCGTCCCTTCCAAATTCACATGTTGGAGTCCTCACTCCCCGCACCTAGAATGGAATCCCACTTAGAGAGAGGGTCTTTGCAGAGGCCATCAAGATAAAATGAGGTTATTAGGGTGGGTTCCAACCTAATATAACTGATATCTTTATTAAAAGGGGGAAATTTGGACACAGACATGCACACAAGGAGAAGCCATGTGAAGATAGAGGCAGGGATTAGGGTGATAAGTCTCCAAGCCAAGGAATGACACGGAATGCCAGTAACCACTGGGAGCTGGGGGAACAGCCTGGAACTCCCTTACAGCCTCAGAAGAAATCATTCCTGCCGACACCTTGGTTTTGGACTTCTAGTCTCCAAAACTTTGAGAAAATACATTTCTCTTGTGTAAGTCACCCAGTGTGTGGTACTTTGTTACAGCAACATTAGGAAACTTATACAGATGACATGAAAGAGAATTTTTCCAAATTGGAAAAGTTCTTATCACCTTCAGGAGATTGATTTTTTCTTTTTTAAAAATCTTCTATGGTCTTCCCTGGTAGCGCAAGCAGTAAAGAATCTGCCTGCAATGCAGGAGACCTGGGTTTGATCCCTGGGTCAGGAAGATCCCGTGGAGAAAGGAATAGCTACTCACTCCAGTACTCTTGCCTGGAGAATCCCATGGACAGAGCTATAGTCCATGGGGTCACAAAGAGTCGGATATGACTGAGCAACTAACACATGGCTGACAAATTTTTTTTCAAAGAATTTGTTTTACTTTAATACTCAGTGCTAAGAAGGGGATTTCTAGATGAAACCATTTCAGGCAGAATTTGATGGGTGGCCAGCATTTCGGAATTCATGTAGGTTCTGCCTGCGGCAGCTCCTGAAGTCACCATAACACAGATGTAAGGTGCCCTAAGGACACTGCTCCCTGTTGTTTGCTGAAGGAATTAAGACATTGAGGAGCAGAAGCCAGCTGCCACCAGCTGCATTCTTCAGAACATTCGCCACTAACATTTCTGGGTGTATTGCCCTGTGCACACTTTTTATTGGATAAATGGGTGATTAGGATCCCCCCTGGAAAAATCTGTGGTCATTAAACCTTAATCTAGAAAACCTGTCAACTGCATTTGCATTCTTTATGGCAGCTCTCTGTGTGTGTTCAGTACACATGTTTATTTTGGGTGACTGCTTTTTAAACAACAGGTTGAATGAAGATAGGAAGCTTGCAGAAATGTGTTCTTGAAATAATGGTTTACCAGCACAGAGATTGAGGAAGCTGATGAAACAGCTGGAGTCTTGCCCGCTCAGGAGCTGAAGTGCGAACCCCACCCTGAAAAGGATTTTGGTTGTCCAGACGTGGTAGAGAGCTGACCCCAGGCGTCTGCTCCATTTTGGCTCCAGAGATTACAATAGAGCAGAAGCCCAGTGGTGCAATTCTAAGAAGCAAAATGTTTTTCCCACCATCTGGTGGCAGGAGCTGAGAGGAGATTGACATTTGACAACAAGCAAATAAGGAGGAGGAGAAGGCATCTCAGCCTCCTACTCTGAGCCATCTACCACCCAAAACCCAGGCAGCGTTTCCATATCTCCAGGTTTAAGGTGCCCCTTTCTGTGGGATGGAGATCTGTGGCAGTCAGGTGCCTCTGCTGTAGCTGTTCAGATGTCCCTGGGAGTGCACGTGCTCAGCCAGTGTGCATGTCCCCTGTGTGTACATCGTCGTTTGCACACCCTCGCATCATGCTCTCTGGCCAGTATCTCCTCTGGGGTTGCCGTGGGCTCGGCATCCATGTCTACACAAAAATGACTTGTTTGAGTGAAAGCTACTTGAGTAAACCTGAAAGCAAAACTTTGGGCTGAAGGATGTGGGACCTGCACGTCTTTGGTCACTTCTGCCCCCATGGTTAGCTTGCTCAGGGTTGGGGTGGCCCACTGGCTGGCATCAGGCAGGCTTAGGTGCGTGGAGATGCCCAGGGTCTGTGAAGGCTCCCAGGGCAGGCGAGGGTGTGCAGTGGGTTGCACTGAAACCCATGTGCTGAGAACACAGCTTTCTCCTTCACTGCTTGTGCTTTGCGAGGAAGGGCAGCGCTGTGATGGAAGGGGTCCTCGGCGCCCACTGTCAGCTCCTGCCTCCCCCGCCCTGCCGGGAGCTCTGCCGAGCAACCAGGCCACCCTCCATCTGCCGTCTGGAATAACGAGCTCACCCCGCTGCTGCTGGCACAAGCCAACTTTCATTCTTCTATTCACCGGGTTACCCTTTCAGCTTCCCATTGTTCTCTGCTAATGGCCTTACAAGGCGCCTGGCTGCTACCTTTCCTCTCCTGCTGGCGGCTGGCCTGGAGGACGGCCTCAGTCTCTCCAACTTGAAGAGCAGGCGGGGTGGCAGGCTTGTGGGCCTGGTGCTCTGGGTCACTCCTCCTGGACTTCACGGCAGCCACGGGTCTGGCCTCAAGGTTGAAATATTTTATGGGGAGCCTCCCTTTTCCACTGGGGACCTGGTCAGGTTGCCACATGTCCTGGCTTCTGTGTCTTTTCAAACCCCATCTCAATCGAGCACGTGGTTCTCCCTGTGCCTGTGACAGATGGCCTGGGTGCCTGAGGTGGGTTAGAGGCTCCAGCTCTCAATTCCTGAGAGAGGAGGCGGCAGGGCAAGGTGGCTGGGTGACTTGAGGGCCTTGGGGCTAAATTGACTTTTAACTCTTTCTGTGTCCACGGCCAGTTCCTGCAGGAAGAGGAGCCATCAGAATTGGCCCTTTCCACTTGGCCTTCTTATTGTTCACTGGTGCAGAAAAAGTCACAAAGGGCTCCCGTGGCAGTAAGGAAACTCACTTCTTCTTTTGTGGGGGTGGGGGTGAGCTGAGAGTGTAACCATGGTGTGCAGTCACTGCTCTCAGACACAAGTGTCAGATAATAATGTTTCCAACACGTGGCTATTGTCCCTTTCGCTTAGCTGTACAGATGGATCCAAAATAGAAGGATTTCTGCACTTCCCTGGTGGTCCACTGGTTATGACTTCACCTTCTAATTCAGGGGTGTGGGTTTGATCCCTGGTTGGGAAGCTAAGATCCCACATGCCTTGCAGCCAAAACATAAAACAGAAGCAATATTGTAAAAAAATTCAATAAAGACTTTAAAAACAGTCCATATTAAAAAAAAATGGAATCTTAAAAAATGTTAAAAAAAAATAGAGGTTTTTCTTACCTGAAAAGATGTCAGAGAACAGAAACTACTAGAACCCCATCCTGAGTTATAAAATACATCGCTGTGCCCAGCTCTCCCAGGGAGATTCATCCTCTATTGTAGGGAGGCTGCAGGACAAAGTTCAAGGGGGTTAACTTGACAGCCACTGGCCTCTCAATGGCCCAAGTCTCCACAGCTTCCCAATTCATGGCATACAATCTGTGGGCAGCGGTTGTTGTTGTGAAGCGGGAGTGCATGCGTGTGCCTGCCCGTGAAGGCGAGAGCCTGGATCCCAGACGGCTATCGGACAGCTCTGTGGTTTGAATGCATGGCTTTCTCCAGATTTAAAAGCAGTGACATGCCCTGTCAGAGTTGCCCGGCGTCCAGGCACGTGGCCTCGTCAAGGATGCAAATGAGTCCGACGCTCGCCTGTGGCCTGGGGCACCTGAGCCTGCCGCCCCACAGCCCTGGGAGGCCCAGCAGGTGCTGCATCAGGCAGGTGTTGTAGCCTACCATATGCTCTGGCCAGCGTCAGGTTTCTGCTGGCGTCTTTCAATTCCCCACCAGGTGAGATCCAGTGGGCAGAAGGGGCCTGCACCAGCCTCTGGCTGCACCAATCATCTCTGGGCATTTGTTTGCTTGGCACTGACAGGTTGGTTTGGAACTTTGGAGCCGGGACAGCCCTGAAACCTCAGCCATGGCAGGTAGCGCAGGGATAGAAGGCTACAGTCCCCGGGGTCGCAAAGAGTCAGACATGACTGAGGGACTAATACACCTATGGCTAAATAGGCAGGTGCCTTCTGAATGAACTGTCCGTTTCTGCAGAGGCCAGACTCAGGCTGGAAGATGGTCTAAGGTAGGGAACGCCCACTTTGTTTGCCCTCTAATCCCCTGGGAAAATTTGAAGATCCCTGCACTTAGGTTGCACCCTTGAGACAGAAATGGAACACCCAGGAAGAAGGACCAGGCATCTGTGCACACCATGCGCACATGATGCAGTGTTTGAGAATCCACAGTTCAGAACTCCGCTGCCCCCACACAGAAACCACCGGCCACATGTGGCCACTCACGCTGAAGTTATTTGAAATAAATCCAAAATTTGTCACAGGAGGCTTAATGGGGCAGTGCTGCTCTGGAATGTCCTTCCAATCCTCACTTTCACAAGTGGGCACAAAGGAAGGGTCCTGGGAGCTGTGGCCTGTCTCCTGAGCCCTCTTTCCTCAGCGCTCAGGCTGCTGGGGTGCAAGTGTGTCCGGGGGGATCCCTCCACAGGATCAAGTGTGCACAGACGAGGAGCCCCAGAAGTGCCTTTGTGGAGCCCCCCTTCAGAGAACTGGGCTAGCTTGGGCGGCTTCAGTGCATATATTTCTAGGGGACCATCTTGTCTTCTGGTCATACATGCATGAGGGAACCTTCGCCCAACATCAGATTTATTGCCGTGACTCCCGAGAAGCATTCATGCAACTGAGCGCTTGCTCCCGTAGATGCCCGTGTGGGGATGCACTGTGATGGTTCAGCCTCCGTCTCCCTCTCTGGGTCTCGCCCTGTTCTTTATCAGATGATCACTTTTGCAGCAAAGGGATCATGGCACACGCCACCGGGGATCTCTGAAATGGAAGATTTGGTCCTCCAGTGAGCCCAAGTGTAAACTGCAGAGTGTGGCAGTGAACGGGGTTTAGACAAAACCGGAGTTGGGAGGGGGGCTTTCCTAGCATTTCACAGCACGTGCTGCCAACTGTTGCGAAAAGAGAAAAAACACCACTCCGAAGAAGAAAGCCAGGGGAGATGTACATATTACTGCAGGCTGCCGCCTCCCTCCTCTTCCATCATTGTTCCCCGGCCGGCGGCAGGCCCCGCGACAGCTGGGTATCACTAACAGCTGCTTTTTCCTGGGGTGAAATTAAAAGATTAGGGGCTACGGGCACGTGCTGGCCTCAGGAGCCCAAACAATGCTTGATTTAGGGTGAAACTTGTCTGGGGAGGCTGACAAAAGAGGAGGCTCCGAGTTGGCCAGGGGTCAGAGCGGGGGCTGGGTCTGTGGGAGACAAAGGGCTGAGTGGGGAGGGGGCAGAGGGCTGGGGTGGGGGGCGCCTGGCTGAGTGAAAAGAGGCCTCGCAGCAGCTGCTCCTGCTCCAGAAATTTGAGACGGGTCTTTTCACAAACACAAATGTGGGAGAAGAATAGGGGGCCACGCTTAGCTGAAATGACTCGTTTGCAAATGAAAGGGAGATTGAGAGCCCTTACATTGTCCAAGTTTTCACCTAAGAGGATGGAAAATGATTAGCGCACGCGGCAGCAAGAAGTGTGCCTCGGAGCAGATGGGCCAGCCGCCCCGCGCTGAGTTCTGTGTTTACATAACAATCATGGGCCCAGCCCGGCGGGTGTAGAAGCCCTGGCCCCTTAAATGTCCAGCACGGCACCCGGCCGCCCCCTCCCAACAACCCCCCCACCCCGCCTCCAACACACACACTTGGACTGAGACCGTTCCAGCCTGAGCCCACGGGAGGCCTTTGCTGCAAGCTGTGTAGATGTTAATTTATGTGCCAGGCTAAATTAAATACACTTCATAGCCAAGAAGCCACAGATGACTGCCGGAGATGGTGGGCACTGCGGCTGTCACCCCTAGGCGGGATGTCCCGCTCCCGGCCGACAGTCTCCTCTTGGTGAGCGGTGATGAAAGGGTGAAACAGCCCCATTGGAGGGGCACATGGTTCTTCCTGCACGATAAGAAGGGTTTAACCCTAAGAAAGCACACAGCCTATCCCCATAGCCTTAGGAAAGACTTGGCCACAGTTGCCACCAAAAGAAAGATGTGGCAGGAATGATCGCGGGGCTTCCCTGGTGCCTTGAGGCCTGGGGTGGAGGGTGCGAGGGTGGAGGTCCTTGGGTTTGCAGTGCATCCTCTCTTCGAGAGTATTTCTGCCCCAAAGGCATAGCTTAGCCTAGTTCCCTGTGAGGAAACGTCAGACAACACCACCAAGGAGTTTACACAGAGCCTGGCCGTTCTCAAGACATCCCAAGGCAGAGAAATTCTGAGGACTCGCCAAAGAGGCAGCCAGCTTAGAGCAACCCACGCTCTGTCTCGTTCTTTGCTATAAACGGCATTGTTGAAACAATTGGCAGTCTGAGCGAGGTCTGCAGATGAGATACTAACGTCGAGTGGGGTTGATTTCCAGATTTTTATGATTGTACTGTGGTTGCGCCTGCCTTTTAAGGAAATAGTATATGGGGCAAAGGACATTGCCCCTGCAATTGACTCTCGTTTGATTCAGAAAACAATTGTGTGTGTGTGTGTGTGTGTGTGTGTGTGTGTGTGTATTATGGAGGGAGAAGGTGAGAGAGAATGACAGTGACCGAGATGGAGAGACAGGGAGAGAAGGAGAGAGGTGAAGAGGGAGAAGGGGGAGGGAGGGGGGATGAAAGAGGGAGGTGAGGATACAGCTGAGGGCCCACATCTGGGAAGCCCCCATTGAAGGTGCTATGCTATCTTTTTTAGTACTGTCTCCACTTTTCTGTAAGTCTGAGATCTGTCCAGATACTGATGTTAAGACAGAAAGACAGGCAACAGGGACAGAGAGATTCGGGGGTCCCTCTAGCATTCTCCCAGGTGCACTAGAAGGATACATTCAGAGGCCTTTTCACATCTGCAACTGTGGCTGAGGGAGGCTGCCAGGTCACTGGGTGGGGAGGTCTCCTGGGAGCTGAGAACAGACAGGACACTTCTAGCTGCCTAATGTAGACGTGGGAGCGGGTGGAGCTCCGTGGAGAGCCTGAGGGAGGAAACCAGTCCCAGAGAAGTCCCCGGGCACCCAGGTGATGGCCACCTCTGAGGCGCTGTCTCTGTTGATAACATTTTTCTCTCCATCCTTTAAGCCATTATCACATTACCAATTTAAAAACTGGTATCCCTCCTTCTCAGTTTGGGCTTCCCTGGTAGCTCAGTGATAAAGAATCCGCCCTCCAGTGCAGGAAAAGCGGGTTCGATCCCTGGGTCGGGAAGATCCCCTGGAGGAGGGCATGGCAACCCACTCTAGTATTCTTGCCTAGGAAATCTTATGGACAGAGGAGCCTGGAGGCCTGGTGGGCTACAGTCCATGGGGTCGCAAAAGAGTCAAACACAGCTAAAGTGACTAAACAACAAAAGCCACTAAGTTTAAGCTGAAATTAGCTACTTTTGCTCTTTTGGTTCTCACTTCTGCTTGTTTATTTGTATCACCTTGGGAGATTATTAAGAAAGACCCATCCCAGAAAACAGACATCAGAGTCATTGAGGGGCGGGCATGGGGGAAGCTAGGAACCTTGTGTTTTAAAAAGCTATTTTAGAGATCTTGAATGTGTGCTCAGGGTTGCAAAGAAATGCCTGGAAGATTAGTCTCAGAGACGGCCACGTTCTTTAAAAGATCAGGGACGTGACACCTGCCTATACTATGGCTGGAGTGGTCCTGGGGCAGGGTCAGGTCTGGGGCGATGCAGGCCTGAGCCTTCACACACAAAGGCTGATGCTGAGAACATGTTGTCCTTTAAATCCCCCATCCCAGCCCTTGCTCAGGGCCAAGGCACACGTGGCAACAATGAACTTGGCCCTGCAAGGAAAACGGTGTGAAAGCACATGCTCCTGGTTGCTAATGGTTGGGACACAGGGCATATTTGTCAGCCAGGGATTTTGGTGATGCAAAACCAGAGGTTTTCCCATAAACCTCACTGAGCAGGACTTAGTGCTGGTGGAAAGCAAGAATGCTACAAGAAGTTTTCACAGACCCTTTCCTCTTGATTGTAGCAACAGAATTTTAGTCACTTCTTCCTTTTAGGGTTTCTGGGGCTTACATATGTATTTTCTTGCTTTTTGTTGAGAATGTGTAGGGTGGTAAGTGTGTGTGTGTGTTTGCTAAGTCACTACAGTTGTGTCCAACTCTCTGAGACCCTACAGACTGTATCCCCCAAGCTCCTCTGTCCATGGGATTCTCCAGGTAAGAATACTGTATGGAGTGGATTGCCATGCCCTCCTCCAGGGGATCTTTCTGACCTAGGGATCGAACCCACATCTCTTACATTTCCTGCATTGGCAGGTGGGTTCTTTCCCCACCTGGGAAGCCCATAGGGTGGTATGAGAATGATCATTTGCTGTATATGTTGTTACAAAGTGTCAGATGATGCAGCAGGATTGTTTCACAACAGGATGACTTAGCTGGTCCCCCAAATATTCTGCCTGAGTTAGTGATCATGAGCACAGCAGAGAGAGCAAGCCCGAGTCTCTTTCTCTTCCTATAAGGACACTAATCCCAACATGGGGACCCTACCCTCATGACCTCATATGACTCTGATCACTTCCCGAAAACCCCAACCTCCAACCATCACCCCATGGGCGGTCAGGGCGTCCACATGTGCATTTTCAGGAGACACGTTTGTGTTTGTAATAAACTGTGTATATATATTGTGTATATAATAAACTGAATGTTTATTCAGTCCACATCAGTCCAGATGAGGGGGAGCTTGCATCTCACGTAAAGCTTAATCTCACATGTATATGAAATATATGTGAAAATGATCTATGGAGACAAACAGAGTTGAACCCTAGGTACTGAGCAATTAGTGGGGCTGTTGGTTACCAAACTGAAAAAGAAATTAAGAAAAGTTATCAACAAGGAACAAGTTGTTTTGCTACCCTTTGACAAGGTCATTTTCAGTTCCTCTGAGAGACATCAAACCCTTGGCTTGGAATGTCAGAGAATACATTGCGCTTGCATTTTGTGTGTCCCCGGGGCCATGCAGTACTTTCCTGCTAGAGGCACTGCCTACATCACCAGGAGGGGCCATGTGTCCCCTGCAACTTTAAGGAAAGGGGAAGGCCAGCACAGAGAGCACCTGGGGATGGGGTATTGAGTGATGGGCAGGCTTGGGTGGGGCTGGCAGGCAGCTGAACTGTTTCTGTGCAGCACTAATCTTGGTACCTCCATGCTGGCATCCTTCTCAGAGGCCGAGGGAAGGATGCAGGGCGTCAGGGGCTTTTGTGGGTCACAGGAGACACTGGGTGACTCCAGCACAAAGGCACCAGCTGCTGGGGACAATGCTGGCTGCAGGGAGGGCTTGTTTGTGAGGCGCTGGCTTCTGGCGTCCTGGGAGGCAGGTGAGGCTGGCTGACCGCTGCTTGCCAGCCCCCAGGGTCCCCAGGGAGCCCCAGTATGGGGCCCTGGGACAGAGTGCTTACAGCCCAGCTGTCCTGAAGGAGTGTGGGGGGACATGCCCCTCTGTTCAGATGTATCAGGACTGCAGTTTTCAGCACAGTAAATACTGTAAAACTTCCTTGGGTGGACTCTGTGCACATCCTTGTCTGTCCGAATTCAAATGCTCTCTGTCCCAGGACATTTGTGCCACCTGAAAGCTTTACTCTGCTATGCTGATAACCCTGGAAAGAGTCCGCGTGCTCAATATAAAACTAACAGCCGCAACTCACGAAAGTCAGAATTCAACAGTGGTCTTGCAGTTGGCCATGCAGGCTGCTGGGCAGGTGTCAGATGACTTGAAGACCTGGAGTTACTTTTCCTCTGCTCGCTTTCCTCATCTGTGGGTTGAGGACAGAAATAGCCCATCGATCTGCAGCGGTGACAATCCCACTGCCTGCCTGCTCATTGCCTGGAACCATGCATGGCTTCCAGAGGCTGGGCGCACCATCCCTGTGTGGTATAAGAGAAAGAGCAGAAAGAAACCAACTCTGCTCAGGAACGGTCCTCAGCAACATATGGCGATACAGTGGGAGCTGCACGTGGTTCATGTGTGCATGGACACCCTGTGTGCAGGGCCTGTGCAGAGAACCCCTGAGAGAGACAGAGTCAAGGAAGCAGCTCATTGGAGCACACACTCCCCACCCACCCTGGGACCCAATGCGGCCAGCTTGCATGTGGCTTGAGGTTCATGGTCCAAAGCTCCTGTGTTTTCCTCTCTCTGACCTTCCCAGGAGGTCTTAGGGAGCTGACAAGATAGGTAGATTAGCACCTGGTATCCCGCAGAAGTGGTAGAGATGGCTGGGAGGTGCAGAAAAGTCGCCTCCATTCTTGCATTGCTCTTGCATTTTCCACCAGCTGTGGGATTCTGAATTGCAGAGGCTGAGGTCTTTGCTCTGGGCCTCTCAGTGTTGGGACGTGCTGGGAGTGGCCTGTGTGGGCAGGCAAGCTGGCTCTAGCACAGGATGAGAAGGGTCGCCTATAAGTGTGGCTGGGCCTGAGCTGTCTGGGACCTGGGAGGCCGAGAGAGAGGCCCTGAGGACGTCCAGCACAGACTGGGTCCTAGCAGAGGCCCTGGCGGCTCTCAAAGAAGTCAGAGACTCTCCCCGCGAGGAGGTGCACGCTTGGTTCTTTTGTGTGGTGCTCTCTGTGGCCCACGTGGTGCCCAAACCCCTTCAGTCACCTTCATTCAGCTCACAATGTCAAGGTCCTTACTGGTGTAGCTTCTGCGGTACTATTTCCAGCGTGTGCAGCACAAAGGCATGGGTCTGAGAGTGGAAAATTGGCTCCTGTGCATTTTTTTTTTCTTCAGTGAGAAAGCACATATTGTGCTGTCCTCTCAGCCTCAGAGCCAGAGGCTAATTAGACTCTAGTTTTTCATTGTTCCCAGAAAAGCAAAAGCTAAACATGCTCCCGGCGGAGGAGAAGGCAGCAGGGACATGGGCATCCCCTTTCTCTCTGGTGCAGAGATTCCAGCCAGCAGCCTGGCATATGCTTGGCCTGAGGGTGAGGGGCTGGCAGGGCTCCAAGAGGGGTCTGTGTGGCACTTCTTTCTTCTCCAGCCCTGCCTCTCCGTGGAGGCACGTTCCCTGGGCAGCAGATGCTTCCTGGGCAGCGGGGGATGAAATGGCCTAAGTGTGCCTGCCTACCTCCAGCCCCGGTGGGGGCCAGCAGAACTTGGCATGCCAGGGTGTGGGCGCGGCAGTTTTAAGATTGCCCATCTGTTTGTTCTGTGGCACCTCTCCTCCCATCGAGGGCTGAAGTCTTCATCCCCTCCCCTTGAGCCCCGGCTCACCTTGGGAACCCGTGCTCCCTGGAGCCCTGAGTCAACATGCAGGAAGTCCTACGGCCTTGTGCCGCCATGCTGTGAGGAAGCACACCCAGTACGTGGGCGTGAGCACAGGTGGAGTTCTGAGCCTGCATGATGAGGGCCTGGCCAGCCCCAAGCTGTTCTGGCCACCGCCTGGCTACCACTGCTGAGGGCCTATGCCAGAGCTGCCCAGCTGAGCCCCGCCAGACTGTGAGAAATCAGAAAATGACTGTGATTTTCTCTTTTTTGCTTGTTTTTCCTTGGAGTATAATTGTTTTACAATGTTGTGTTACTTTCTGCTGAACTTCAAAGTGGATCCACTGTGTGCATACATATATCCCTCCCTCTTGGGCCTCTCTCCCTGGCTGCCCCACCGCCCACTCATCTTAACCCTCTTGGTCACCAAAGAGCGCCCAGCTGAACTCCCTGTGCTATACAGTTGGTTCCCACTAGCTATTTCTTTTACACATGGTAGTGTATATATGTCATTTCTAAGCTCTTAATTCGTCCCACCCTCTCCTTTCCCCACTATGTCCACATGTCCTTTTTCTACATCTGCATCTCCCTTCCTGCCCTGCAGACAGGTTAATCTGTACCAGTTTTCTAGATTCCACATACATGCATTAAGATCCATGTACCTCAATGTTCATTGTAGCACTGTTTACATTAGCTAGGACATGAAAGCAACTTAAATGCCCACTGACAGATGAATGAATGAAGACATGGTACATATATACAATGAAATATTACCAAGCCATAAAAAGGAAAGATACTGGGTCATTGGTAGAGATGTGGATGGCCCTAGAATCTGTCATACAGAGTGGAGTAAGTCAGAAAGAGAAAAACAAATATCACATGCTGCTGCTGCTGCTAAGTCGCTTTAGTCGTGTCCGACTCTGTGTGACCCCATAGACAGAAGCCCACCAGGCTCCTCTGTCCCTGAGATTCTCCAGGCAATAACACTGGAGTGGGCTGCCATTTCCTTCTCCAATAAATATCACATATTAATGCATATATATGCAATCTGTGATTGTTTTAGACGCTAGATTGGGGGGGAGGGTGGTGTTTACAGAGTGATAGACTACTCTGTACTCCCTACCGTTACTGCTTCTGCTCCGGACCCAGAAACCAAATGCTTCCCTGGATGGCTAGTGGATGCTTAGAGACGACCCAAGAGTTCTTCTGTATCTCCTGGTCTTGGCTCTGCTAGTCCTCCTCAGCTGACTGGGCACCAATGCCATGCCCTGGGCTTGTTTATTTACAAGTGCCTCTTGGCTTATTTACTTTCAGTTTCTCCCCTGCTTTCAAAGGGACTTCAGGTGCCTTGGCAGCTCACACAAGAAGTTAAAATAAAATCAAGGAAATTGGGTAACTTCAGTAGAGAAGTGGGAAGTGAAATGAATATATCAGGAACCTGAGATAAAATGGATGCTGGAACTGAGTCAACATTTAACTCCAGTTTCTCAGCCGTGAAAGAGTTTTTTTTTTTTTTTTTAAAAAGCATCCGTTCTGAATTTAAGGAAAAAAAGGAGGGTAGAGTAGTTCTTCAGGAGAGACAAGTTACTTTCCTGGCCCTTCTATCCAGAAAAATTAAGCATTTGAACATAAGGCAAAGGCAATAGCATAATATTCAGTATTTCCCACAGCATTTGTTTTTTAAGAAAAGTCTTTTTCCTATGGCAATTTTTACTGTCATTGCATAATGAAGCATCAGTTGAGAGGGTTTGTCCTCCTCTGGGGGCAGTCTACCTGTTGGCAACTGGGTGGGTCCCAGGGAGCCTGGGGGACAGAATCTGCCTGGAGACTGGGGGCAGGCCCTTCGTGGAGCAGTGGCCTTCACTGTGCTCTTGGCAGGGATAAGATGGTGCCTGGAGAATGCCAGGGGTGGATCTTTTGTGCTGTTTGATTAAGGCCAGATCCTGGTGATTTAGAGCCCTCCAGACAGAGTGAAGTGCTGACACTCTTGTTCTGAAAGCTGTGTCAGAGCTTAGGCTTAGGCCCAGAGCCAGGGCAAAGAAGAGGCCCTGTGTGATTTTGGACGGGCTCACCAGCGAGCGGCAGCCTACAATAAGCCATAGCCGGAAGCAAGGTCTTAGTCTCCCAGACCGGGAGTCCTGACCACTGGACCATAGGAATCAGCAGTTAGGGTTAAGGCCTAGTCTTTGCCTGCCTAGTTAAGAACGAGGTCAGGTGAGGAGGCAGAAGGTAAAGAGTAAAGTAAAAAGTTTACTGAAAAGTACATGTGGAAAGGCACTCTGGTGAGCTCGGAGTGAGAGCCGAGACTTTGGGAAGTTTAAATCCTTTCTGAGCTGAAAGTGAAACTTGCTCAGTTGCGTCCGACTCTGTGATACCAAGGGCTATACAGTTCATGGAATTCTCCAGGCCAGAATACTGAAACGGGTGGCCTTTCCCTTCTCCTGGGGATCTTCCCAACCCAGGGATCGAACCCAGGTATCCTGCATTGCAGGCGGATTCTTTACCATCTGAGCCACCAGGGAAGCCCAAGAATACTGGAGTGGGTAGCCTATCCCTTCTCCAGCGGATCTTCCTGACTCAGCAGTCGAACTGGGGTCTCCTGCATTGCAGGTGGATTCTTTACCAACTGGGCTATCAGGGAAGCCCAAATTCTTTATAAGAGGGCAGTTTTCCAGGTCGTCTTCTTGCCTCAGGCCAATGACCTTGCTTTGTCCCCCACTAGTTAATTAATCTCAGGACCCTCCCCTGGGGTGCACACTCACACCCTAGCCAAGATGGATCTCGACATGAAGGCTTCTGGGAGGAGCAAGATCACTGTGGAATTATTCTCTGACTTTTGACTCCAAGGAGCCTTTCTGGGCATGTGTAATGTCTCCCTTGTCAGATAGGCTTTTTTCTTTTTCCTTTCTTTGACCTTGCTATGATTATTCCCTTGAGGTAAGAGACAAAGACTGGCTTTTTACCCTATTTTTGTTGGCTGTGGTCTTCCCTTGCGGCTCAGCTGGTGAAGAATCTGCCTGCAATGCGGCAGATTGGCCTGGGTTCGATCCCTGGGTTAGGAAGATCCCCTGGAGCAGGGAAAGGCTACCCACTCTGGTATTATGGCCTGGAGAATTCAGTCCATGGAGTTGCAAAGAGTCGGACACGACTGAACGACTTTCACTTTCACTTTGTTGGCTGTGAAGTCCTCAAATATCTCTTATCTCAAGAAATGCAAAGAGCAGGCTGAAAGTGAAAGTGAAAGTTGCGCAGTCTTGCCTGACTCTTTGTAGCCCCATGCACTATATAGTCCATGGAATTCTCCAGGGGATCTTCCCAACCCAGGGATCTAACCCAGGTCTCCTGCATTGCAGGCAGAGTCTTTACCAGCTGAACCACAAGGGAAGACCCAGGCTGATTGTAAATTTCCAATCTGGAGCCCATCTATCTCCTATTCATGAGGGCTGCTGGTCAGTGTCTGCTTATCCCTTAGAAGAGTCTCTCTAGAGTATCAGCCCATCTTGAATGGGCCGCTGGCCTCATCGATCTGTTTGCACATCAATAAATCAAGACCCTGGCTAGGGTCCTGCAGGGATCCCTGGATTTCAGGACTAGGAGATGACTGGAGACTGCTGTCTGTCCACAGGAGCTGGGCCAGGCCTCCTTTATCAGGCACCGCAAGGAGTGGCTGTGGTCCTGGTGATGTGTTCATTCTACACAAAAGGCAGATGCATGTGGTACAAGTGCTTTTATGCATTTTTTCCCTGCATTAAAAATAAATCTTTTTAAAAAAATTTGGCCCGACCTGGGGATTTTATGATGGAAATAAACACATTTCTGCCTTTGTGGTTTACTTCCTCCTCCACACTTACTTAGACCAATAGATTGGAAGTGGGGGGCACATGGGGGTTCTCCTAGACACCGACCAATGGTTAGGGTGGTCTGTATGTGCCCAGTCAGGAGGCCTGAGCCCTGTCCCTGGGTGATGCTTGGGGGTTTGGTGGACATGGGGTCTGGGTGCTCTACCTCAGGCCTCCAGGTCCTTAGAGGGGTTGTCCAGCTGGGAAGAGTGCTGGACCCAGCAAGAGGGCCTTGGAACCCAGGTGTGCTGAGACATGACTACTAGGGCCTCTGATGCAGTTTTCCATGGCTTGATCCTGTATGAAACTCAGACTCAGGCAAAGTCTGGGGTAGAGTAGGGGGAGCCTCTGCGACTCCTGAGATAGAATTTCCCACCTAACTGGTGTGCTAGATCTAGCTGTTGATCTGTAGAGGAAAGGAGGAGGTATGCTTTTCTGTTTACTAAGACCCATAGAAGCCTCAAGAGCATGACTATTTTTTGGCAGGATGATAAAATGCCGCTTCCTCCTACTTCTGCTGCTGCTAAGTCACTTCAGTCGTGTCTGACTCTGTGTGACCCCATAGACGGCAGCCCACCAGGCTTCCCCATCCCTGGGATTCTCCAGGCAAGAACACTGGAGTGGGTTGCCATTTCCTTCTCCAATGCATGAAAGTGAAAAGTAAAAGTGAAGTCACTCAGTCGTGTCTGACTCTTAGCAACCCCATGGACTGCAGCCTACCAGGCTCCTCCGTCCATGGGATTTTCCAGGCAAGAACACTGGAGTGGGGCCCCACTCAATTCCATTAATTCACATGGAGCTGGCTCTGCTCAGTCTCTTACTGGACACCCAGACAGACACCATGACATCCCCACCTGCCACCCCCGTGGAACACTCTTCCCTCCTGAGTGGGAGATCACCCCCAGGGAGCCGGCACCCTCTTTTTGCTGCCTCCCTCTCTCCCATGAAGGGACATGGTCACTCTGGGAATGTATCCCGGGTGGAGCAAACACGGGATCTTTGTGGTCTTGCCCTTACTCTGCATGGACAGATTCAAGGTTTTTTTTTTTTTCTTTTTAAGTGAATTTTATTTATTTCAAAAATTTTATTTATTTATTTATTTTTGGCCTTCGTTGCTACATGTAGACTTTCTCCAGTTGTGGCGAGTGGGGGGCTGCTTTCTAGCTGTAGAGTGCAGGCTTCTCATTGCGGTGGCGTCTCTTGGGCATCATAGGCTCTAGGGCATGCAGGCTTCAGTCATTGTGGTGCAAGGGCTTAGCTGGCCCTTGGTATGTGCAATCTTCCCAAACCAGAGATTGACCTGCATCCCCTGCATTGGCAGGCGGAGTCTTAACCACTGGACCACCAGGGAAGTCCTGTACTGAATCAAGCTTGAATTCTGATTTGTGCCACTTCTGAGGGCTGTATGCCTCCTAAAAAAAGCAAACCCTTTGGTCTTCCCTGGTAGCTCAGTTGGTAAAGAGTCTGCCTCCGATGGAGGAGACCCTGGTTCGATTTCTGAGTTGGGAAGATCCCCTGGAGAAGGGATAGGCTACCCACTCCAGTATTCTTGGGCTTCCCTGGTGGCTCAGCTGGTAAGGAATCCACCTGCAATGTGGGAGACCTGGGTTCGACCCCTGGATTGGGAAGATCCCCTGGAGGAGGGAAAGGCTACTCACTCCAGTATTCTGGCTTGGAGAATTCCATGGACTGTAGAGTGGGGTTGCAAGGAGTCAGACATGACTGAGTGACTTTCACTTGGGGAGCCCTTGGCCTTCTTGCCAGGCCATCTCCAGGGGTTCCAGTCCACCTCCTCTGTGGAGTGGATGCTGGCAGGTTAGACCTGGGCGTGCGGGGACTGTGTTTTAGACCTGGGACCTGGACACCTCTCAGAGAGATTCTGTCTCAGGGGCCTTTCCCCATAGCTTTCTCCCAGGCCCACGACAAAGCTGTTCTCTGGGTGACCATGTTTCCTCAGGCCTCATTCTCACTTGGCGAATAAAGTCACAAATGCAGAAAGCCTGGAAGCCTTCGCTGTGACTGCGATGTGAAGCCAGGCCCTGGAGGCTATGGTGACCTGGAGGTGTGCCCCCAGTCTTCCGCGAGGGAAGGACTTGCTGCCCCAGCTGCAGGGAAGGCAGCCAGCAGACGGCCTTCAGCTGTCACGACCACAGCCCACCTTCGCTGCCATTGCTGCACTTGCCCAAGGCCGCCCCCTCCCAGGTGACCATACGTGGTGACCGGGGGAGGCACGGGTGTAAGGCCTGACAGGAGCAGGGCTTCTGGATGCTCCTGGATCCTGCTGACTCTGCTGGGTGTGCCAGGTAGAGAGAGGTCAAGTGCGAGCTCATGTGACCTTGGTCTCAGCCCTCTGTGCTTCCCGGGAAGCTGTTGAGAAAGATCTTGGATGCAAAGATCTCCAGTGCTTCTGCAGCTGGAGAGGTCCTCAGGAATGAGCATTCCTCTCCAAGCACAGAACGAGAATACAGCCTGCAGATGCCAGGCCCCTCTCCTCCATGGAGCTCCCCTGAAAGGAGCCGCCTTTTCATCCAGGGCACAGCCCTGGCAACCTGCATCTCTCAAGCAAAGCCTAGTTGAAGGATCCTTGAATAAAACCTTGGACAGAAATGTCCTTGAGGAAAAGGGCCCAGTAGATGAGTTATTGTGTTTCTGAGCCTGAAACAGTTTTGAGACAATAATCAAGGCTCTTATCACAAGGAGAAAAACATAGCTAAAATCAGAATAAAGCAGGAGGCTTCTGGAGTATGTTGCAGTACAATTATGAGACAAATGAAAAAGGGGCATGAAATGAAGCCATAAACGAGCTGTAAGAACTGAGAACTTGACCTTGATGCTAGGAATATTGCCTCCAGCCTGCAAAGTGAGATGTGATTTGCAGAGAAGGCCCTCCACTCAAAGGCAGCACTGTTAGGACAGAACCTAACAGTGTCTTAGCTGTGGCATGTGGGATCTAGTTTCCTGACCAGGGATAGAACCTGGGTCCCCTGTATGGGGTGTGTGGAGTCTTAGCCACTGGATCGCCAGGAAAATCCCAGTTTTATAGTTGTGGTAATGCAAATGTGCTTGTTGGTTCTTAAATGCTAGAAATAATAAATACAGAAGTGGTTACTTATTTTTCACCAAAGTAAAATGTAAATGTTAATACTTTGTCAATGTCCAAGTAGAATACAGTGACAAGGGGAGGATAGGGAAGAAAGTGGGAGAGATGTTATTCTCATCTTACAAAGTAGGATGCCAAGAGTTGCTTTTGGAAGTTGATGAAAACAGAAATATATTTAGGAATATTCTGAGGATTCCAATTCTGAGGCAACAAATAAAATAACTAAAATACTAAATGTAAATACCAGACATTAAGACAAGAGGGTAATGTAAGTGAGCACAATCCTCACTTTTCAACTGGAAGCCCTACTGAATTTATCCAAAGCTGATGATTTGTGAGAAAAGATGCATAATCCACAGGCAATCACAGATGACTAAAAACCAGAACCCTACCATGATTCTCCACTGGGAAGACGGAGGGGTGGAGTGCAAGACATTGTCGTTTCATCGTAGATCTTCTATTTATCAAATGATGTATTGAGACCTGCATAAAAAAAAATCTGTCTTTGTAGAAAACTGGAAAATATAGAAAAGTATAAAGTGAAAATAGCAAAAATATTCACAATTCTTCTAAGATATGAGTTTTATTGCTGGTGTGTTTTATATTTCATTATGCTGTTCCATGCTTAGTTGTTCAGTCATGTCTGACTCTTTGTTACCCCATGGACTGTAGCCTGCCAGGCTCCTTTGTCCATGGGGATTCTCCAGGCAAGAATACTGGAGTGGGTGGCCTATCTCTTCTCCAGAGGATCTTCCCAACCCAGAAATAAAATTGGGGTCTTCTGCATTGCAGGCAGAATTTTTACCAGCTGAGCTACCAGGGAAGCCCATATTTCATTATAAGAATTTCTCTTAAATAATTGGGCTTCCCTAGTGGCTCAGCTGGTAAAGAATCCGCCTGCAATGCAGGAGACCTGGCTTCAATCCCTGGATTGGTAAGATCCCCTGGAGAAGGGAATGGCTACCCACTCCAGTATTCTTGCTTGGAGAATTCCATGGACTATACAGTTAAATAATTACTATACTTAAATAATTATTGTGTACATATTTTTGATGTTCTCTCTTTTGAATGTTAGATTATTATAAGAACCTACTGATGACAACAGATTTCTTTTTAAATAAAACTTTTAATAACTGTATTATATTTCCTTATTTTATGTACCATATTTGTATAATAATTCTCGTATTACTGGGTATTTGGATTGTTTCCAATATATGCTACTATGACAAATTCTGAGGTGAAACTTTTTAAAAAAATATAAATCTTAGTAATTCCTGATGATTTCCTTAGGATATAATCCTAGAAGGGAGATTGCAAAGTCAACGTATATAAACATTTTAAAGTTCTATGTTGCAAAATTTCTTTCAAGCAAGATTCTACTTAATTTTTTTTCCCTTTGGAGACCTACTGCTCTACCCTTTGTTATAATTTGTATTGTTTGGATCTGCAGGATGTGTTCAATGTTAGTCACACAATTACTTGGGATTTGAGATTTGGCTGGGAGAAATTCCGTGAGTGTGTGGCATTGTTAGCATGCTGTAAATATTGACCTCTGTAGCTAGGTGTAAAACCACAGGATTTGTGAATTCAAACCACTAACGAGTTCTCAAAATAGCATCTCTAAGAACTGAATTCAGGGTTGAATCAATTGTGCTGAGAGCAGGAGGGAAATATTGCTGACTCCACCAAGACTGTACAGGTTGGGATGGGCTGATGAACCAAGATAGATCGAGATTAACTGTGAATGTGACCAGCTTATCTGACTTCTTCTCCTCTCCTCTCCCCTCCCCTTCTCTCCTTTTTCTTTCTTTCATTCCTCCTTGTCTTTTTCCCTCCTTTCTTCATCTAGCCATCCACTCATCCGTCACTTACCTATCCAAACACCCACTCATCCATCTACCAATCCTTCCTTTCATTTATCCATCTTCTCATCCATCATTTCATCCATCCACCCACATACTCATTTATCTACCCAACCCTCCTTCCATCCAAACCCCATCTATCCATCCATCCATCCATCCACCCAACCTCATCTACCGAGTCTTGTTCCCATCCTTCCATTTGTCCATCCATTCATCCATCATATCAAGATTTTTTTTTTAATTTTTAAAAAAAGTTTAATTGGAGTATAGTTGATTTACAGTGTTGTGCTAGTTTCAGGTATACGGCAAAGTGAATCAGTTATACATATACATATATTCACCGCTTTTTAGATTCTTTTCCCGTTTAGGCTATTACAGAGCAGTAGAGTTCCCTGTGCTACACAGGAAGTCCTTATCAGCTATCTGTCTTCCGTAGAGTAGTGTGTATCAGTTCAGTTCAGTCGCTCAGTCATGTCCGACTCTGTGACCCCATGGACTGCAGCACACCAGGCTTCCCTGTCCATCACCAACCCCTGGAGCTTACTCAAACTCATGTCCATTGAGTTGGTGATGCCATCCAACCAACTCATCCTCTTTCAGTGCCTCAAAAAAATCAGAGAATTTTCACCATAGAACCCTATGGGACTGAACACTTCTGAAACATTTAGTCATCAAAAGCAGCTGCTGGGGCTTCCTTGGTGGTTCAGTGGTAAAGGATCTGCCTGCCAATGCAGGAGACATGGGTTCAATACTCTGTCGGAGAAGATCCCAAATACTGTGGAGCAACTAAGCCTGTGTTCTAGAGTGGGGGAGCCACAACTGCAGAGCCCGTGTGCTACAGCTACTGAGGCCTGCACGCCCTAGAGCCTGTGCTCTGCAACAGGAGAAGCCACCACGAGAAGCCCTCACACTTCAGCTAGAGAGTAGCCCCTGGTCTCTGCAGCTAGAGAGAAGCCTACAGCAACAAAGACCCAACACCGCCAAAAATAATAAAATAAATAAATAGAATTATAAAAAATGCAGCTGTACATGAGAAAACGTTTCTCACACTTCAGCACACAGGCAGTGTTTGTGAGAAGACTCCCTCCCTACTCCCCTAAAAAACTAGATATATTTATCTATGGTTAAGAAAGCAGAAAATGAAAAAGGATAAAATTCAGATCCTAGGAGTTTAAGAAGACTATGTTGAAGACTTTTGTAGAGAATTCAAAGCTCTCCAGAAGTTTCCTGTCATGGGGCAGGGCAGAATTTGACAAAGTACAAATACCTATGGGGGAATTGATCTTAACCTGTGGCTACTGTTGATACTTTTCTGGTTTTGACCTCTCTCTTGCCCCAGCGACTGCTTTACTGAGGAGGCTTCCTGTCCAGAGAGGGGAGCATCTGCACTCTTAATGGTTCTTCTGGGTCATTAATTTCACTTTGGTTTTGTGGTTCTATCAATCAAACCAGATATTATGGGAGAACACTGCCAATGTCTAACTTTACAGTCGTTTTATGAACGCTCTTGGGTCATCCTCTGAAGTTAGCCCAGGCTCATCAAATATTTATAAATCCAATACCTCATTCAACAGGGCACATTGAGATTTCCCTGCGTGCTCCACATTGCCCAGGATCTACTGTAAATGGGAGTTTGATTCTGGTAGCTAGGATCTTCAAGCTCACTGTGTTGACAAGATGCATTTATGAAAGAATTGACTAAGAATGCAAATGAGTAGCAATAGGCTAGTAATTATTCAAGATTCACTTTGGGAAGTAGTGGGCCACACTTAGGATGAAGTGGCCAGTAGAGCTGAGCCGTGGGGGTGTGAAACTTTATCCTGAGGTCAAATGGGCATCATTGTGAATTTCAAGTTGAAGAATAAAGTGGAATTTGTGTCTAAAACTAGACTGAGAGTTACTTCTTCCCTAGGCTCCAAGATAGAGGTATAATATTTGCCACAGAATATTGACTGAAAGTTGAGTAGTATTCATCCCAGCAGACATCAAAGCAGTCATATTGATCATAAAAACAAGAGAGACTGGGATGTCAGAGCTGGGGTCTGACGGACCTAACTGGTCAGTTCTGTACATGAAAATAACATTGGAAACGTAATCAAGGAGGTCTGCAGGGTCAACTTCAGATGAAGTTGAGGTGTTCCTTGGTCAGTTTTTCTTGAGTAGAGTTTATAGTCAAAATGGACCCACTTTCTAAAAAAAATAGTGGCCTGATTCACTGGAGAAAGAAACTACACTGAAAAGCTAAGTGAGTGAGTAAATAAGAGAAAGGTGTTAGATTTTTCTTTTATAAAAGGAAGGAGAAGCAGAAAATAGAAAAAAGTTAGATGTGAGAGTGAGTAAGATGAAGATGATAAAGTGGGATGAAATCTGGGTGGAAGATGAAGCTGGGCAAACTTCTTCATGCTTCAAAGGATTAAGGGAGTGAGAACCCAAGCACAAAGCTTTGGAGCAGGAGGGAGAACTTAGACAAGACAGGGGATGATGTGGAGAGAGAAAGGAGTGGGTGCCCGACTCTGAGAAGTGGGCTTGCTGTTTTGATCACCACCTGTCCCCTCCCCACCACCCCGGGCTTCCAGGCGACCAGTGCAAAAAACACAATGGACAGAACTGTGGGAGCAGACGGGACACCCGCCAGGATCCAAGGAGTTAGAGATAAAACCTACATGAGCTGGAGAAGGAGGGACCTCTGGGTGCAGATCTGCTATGAGTTTGGGTGTTTAGAACATTAACCATCAGATATAGCTGTAGACACGCTAATTTCCTTTTTCATTTTGGTTCTTGGTGGAGGAGACGTTCAGTTGTCACCAGGAGTGAGAATTCCCTTCAATCCTTTTCTGTCTTCTCTCGACAGGCCTGGGGGTGCTGTTTTCCCAGGGAGGAAAGTCTGTGTGTGGGGAGAATACTGGAGAGGATTTGAGCAGGGTCTCTGGGGCTGGGTGGGAGGGCTGCTTTCCTCGGATGGTCTGCAGCTCTGGAGTGCGTGGGGGTCACCAAGGCCACTGCCTCTGCTTAACAGGACTCAGGGCTGCCTACCTTGTGTAGCGGGATTTACCAAGTGTTGATCTTGGTTGAAGAACTGCTTAGGCTTTCTTTGCTGTCCTATGTGTGATCTCACATCAGAAGAAATTGGGAGAAAACTGAAAAAGAGAGGGGCACCCAGAACCCCTTTAGTGTGGTTATGAGGAGTGAAGTATGAGAATCTTGGCCCCTGGCATTCCTCTCAAGGAGGGATTTGATCAACCTGGTCAAACTAAGACTCTGCAGATCCCCAGGCAGGGCCTCCAGCCTAATCTTAAACTGGAAGCACTGGGAGGCGATGTGCAAATTTATGCAAACAAAGAGCAAATCAGCCCCTAGCTCTAGTCTGGACTCCTCTGTTCTCCACTTCCTCCAGAATGGAAGAGAGCAAGATCCTACTCTTGGCACATGGCAGAGAGGGCTGTGGTCTGACTCAGCCTCTGGCACAGCTCAGGTCCTCTCTACAAAGCAGTGCCTTTCTTGTCACCCCAAGAAAGAAGGGGCCCACTTGAACAGCCTGCAGTCATTGACAACAGCTGCCCAGGATCCATTTCTAGCTCTCCTGCTGCTGTGTGCACGGATAGCTATGATGGTTAATTTTGAGTGATTACCTGGCTGGGTGATGAGGTGCCCAGATACTCGAGCAAATATTATCCTAGTGTTTCTGTGAGGGGGTTTTGGATGAGATAAATATTAAATTGGTGGACCAAATAAAGCAGATTGCCCTCAGCAATGTGGGTAGGCAGTGGAAGAATAAAAAGACCAGTCTCCCCCAAGAAAAAGAGAATTCACTAAAGGATGGCTTTCAGACTTCTGGCATCACTGGCTCTTCCTGTGTCTCCAGCCTGCTGGCTCAACCTGCAGAGTTTGGACCTGCGAGTCTCTACCATTGTGTGAGCCAATTCCTTAAAATAAGTCTCTTTCTCTCTATATACCTGCCTTGTTGATTCTGTTTCTCTGGAGAACCCTGACGCTAAGCTTTCTGTTTATTTTCTGTATTCTGGGGTAAAAAAATAACCCTGAATCACTAAAGTATATGGAGGATAAAATGAGATGATAGAAGCTGGTGGTCTTTACACATTAGCAAGGGGCGCCATCATTTGGAGTTTTGTTAACATTCAGATCTCTGGGCCTTTGTTGAGGAGATTCTGATTCAGCGGATCTGAGCAGGGGTTCAGGAGTTTGCATTTCTACATGTCCCCAAGTGATGCTGTTGTCCAGGGAACACACTTTGGGAACCACTGATGCAGGTGATGGTCTGGATGGGCTCGTTGCATGTGGATGGGGTGCAGCTCACAAGCATCCTTTTATTGACTGATGACTGAGATGGGCCTGTGAAAGAAGACCCTTGTACCCATGGGCCCACCCACATCAGACTTATATGGTCCCTATGTGCCCACAACACAGCTCATCATGGATCTCAACATTTGAGAGCAAGATCCACACAGATAAGGAGGCACCTGCAGGGCTTGCCTGTTTCCTTGGTTTCCAGAACCCAGTGCATGAGCAACTGTAAAGTGTTCTCATCCCCCCACCTCCAAATGCCCACTGTGGCTCACAGTCCAATAATTAAGGTGAAGAAAGTTTAATTTGACCTAGAGACTTGAAATTTTTACACTTGGCATTTTAGAATAATTGAAAGTGAAAGTGTCAGTCACTCAGTCATGTCCAACTCTTTGCGACCCCATGGACTGTAGCCCGCCAGGCTCCTCTGTCCATGGGATTCCCCAGGCAAGAATACTGGAGTGGGTTGCCATTCCCTTCTCCAGGGCATGTTCCCTACCCAGGGACTGAACCTGCATCTCTTGCATTGCAGGCAGATTCTTCACCATCTGAGCTACCACACAAGTTTTAGACAGTTGAGTGCATTTTAAAGCCAAAAAGGTAAAAAATTCATCATTGATTTAAATGATACTGGATTGTATTATTGAGGAAAGTGAGGGGAAATCTAAGAGATTAATCTTAATCCTCAGGCTCTTTGGGGGTGAGAAACCATAATTGAAGGCTCCAGATTTGGAGAAAATTATTTCGAAGTGATACATTTCACTTTAAGTTGCCTTTGTCAAATTCAACACAGCCATGGGAGCTGTCTATGGCACCCCACCCACAGGACATGCACTGTGGGTGCTTCACGCCATGCAGAGCTCATCACTCGGATCTGAGCCCCTGTGGAACCTGGCTGGTGGTCTCCTTCTCTCCCCTCTTTGCCCAGGTAACACCCAACAGCACAGCATACCCACGGGTAACCCACTCCGCTGCCTGAGACTGCCAGACACCTGTTGCCTAGAGACAAGTCAGCAGTTTGCATAACTAGTCACGTCTCTGCCCCCACAGCAAATGCAGAAGAGCACATAGGAGCGGGATGCTGAGCTGGAGCATGAGTGCCCCTTGGAGTCTGGGTGGGCACGTGGGGGCCCTAGGGCTCCGGAGAGGACTGTCGGGAGATGTGTTGGAGAGCTCATTAGCTACTCTGACTCAAGGGTGGGCTAATGGAGCCCATTGTAGGGGAAACCTCTAGAGCAGGTTCTGAAAGGAGAACCCTCCTGCCATCCTGAGTGACCAGCAACAGCCTAGGTGGGCATCTGCGGCCCTGCTCGGAGTTCAGCGGGAGGGTGCTGTGGCAGGAGGAGCCAGACTGCCCTTGGGAACAAGGTCTCTGCTCATGCCTTATTGACAGGAACCTGGGAAAGGGGACACCTGGGACTAAAGCACGCCAGCTGGCTTTCTGTGCTCTCCCCAGCAGTGGGAGCCTGGGTGTCTCCCTGGGATAAGCATCTTCATGACTAATGGGGATCTTGCAGGGATGAGGAGGCTGACTCAGTAGGTTGGGGTGGGGTCTGAGAGTTTGCATGTTTCACAAGCTTCCAGTTCTGCTTCTATGCAGACCACACTGAGCAGCAGGAATCTGGTCTAGGCAGACACTCCTGATAAAGACAAAAGCCAGCTTTTGAATTGTGGATGCAAATTGGAATAGGGAAAGTTCCTCACTGTCTTCTGACTTCCCTTTGCATGATCTTTATCTCCTAATGGTGGAGTCCTTAATGTTATGGGCTGTGCCACATCTGTAGCAGTGCCTGGCAAAAAAGTCGAAGGGACAAGGTCAAGGATATCTTCCTGAAAACAGTCATCACTGTGGGGTTTGCGTTTGGTAAACCTGGAGATTATTGCTTACGTGTGAGCCTACAAAGAAGCTTCCAGGAACGGACTCTGGATTCTTGGAACATCTGTAACTGAGTATTTTATGAGCTTACGTTTCTCAGGCCTGCCCACCCACTCCCCAACTCCAGGTTATGTCATAGACCACTTCCTTATCACCCTCTAAAGGTGTGCTTTCTGTGGCCATACATTCCAGACGGAAGTGACTAGTCACATTAAGTCCATACTTTTCTCCCATTTCCACCATCTTTTCTTCAGTGACAACCCTGACCCTATAGAATATTGTCCACTTGGCCACTGGGAACTGGGTTGAGACAGGAGTTGTCCTTCACTGCATTTGATACGGCCCTATCCTTCTTGAGCTTTAAGATGGAAGGACTTCCCTGCGGGTCCAGTGGTTAAGAATCTGCCTTCCAATGCAGGGGACATGGGTTCGAATCTGGGTCAGGAAACTAAGATCCTACTAAGCTGGCATGCTTAGAAAGATCCTGCGTGCTGCAAATAAGACCTGAAACAGTCAAATAAATAATTATATTTTTAAAAAAGATGCAATTGGCTCCACTCCACGCAGGTTAAATGACTGGAATCACAATCTTAGTTCATCCACAAGATTTACGTGTCCCCATATTCAGTGCTTTGGAATACAACTTACCTTGTTACCTAACCAGCTTTAGGGCACCATGCTTTCCAACCCTTCTTGAAGGGCTGAGACTTACTCCTTTGCCTGTGGTTGCCTGTCTTCCTTCTACAGTTAGAGCTGGACACTGGGACATCCCCTTTTTCTCTCAAGTCTGCTCATGCGCATTTCTCCTCACTACTTTCTTAGCGAGGGAGGTCCTGGGAATGCCCATGTCACCCTCCAGAGTCTTAGGAGTGTTGGGGGAGTTGCCATAGAGGTTGTAAATGTCCATCTCTGGATCATTCTCTGCACACGTTCACCTGACTGCTGGTCATTTGCAAATATCCTCAACTTCAGAAATAATCTCTGTTTTGGCTCCTACACCACAATTTAAAATGGGGCACAGTTATGCTGTAACATTTACACATTAAATGGACTTGGAAACTTTAAAAAAATTGAATTCATTGCTTATGTCTCCGGTTAGAAAACAGAGAGCTGTTCCTTGTTAGAAAAGTGAACTTTGTAAATCCATGGCTGATTCATTGTCAATGTATGACAAAAACCACTACAATATTGTAAAGTAATTAGCCTCCAACTAATAAAAATAAATGAAAAAAAAAGGAAAAGTGAACTTTAGAAAGCAATCTTGCAAATGACTGGGGACAAAATAAGCAATGATATTAATAATCATTTGCATTTTACACTGACTTCACATTTGCTAACTTTAGGGAGTCTCCAATGGTGTGAGGGTTTCTTGTCGTTAGAAAGAGAATCAGCTTAGAATACTTGAGTTTCTTTCATAAGCCTCTTAGGAAGTGCTAAGTATATTTCTGTTGTCCCATAGCTTTGGGCCTTGGGCTAAAGCTGTGCATGTTTTGTTGGTTGACTTCTTCATGCTCTGAACTGCAGCTGAAAGGTTCTCCAGGATTTTTTAGGTCTGAAGTTAGGAAATGGAGGGCGCCCTCTGAGCGGGCTGGACTGCCTCTCTGCTCTAACTTTCTTTCTTATTGCCAGTGAAATGAAAGAGGCTCTTAGTGTGATGCTGGAGGGAGCAGGAAGTGGTAAAAGGTGTGTGGTAAGCGATTAGGGACAGAAAATGCAAAGTTGTTTGTAGTCAGTGCCTCCCAGGATGGCTCTGTAATTTCCCCAAATGAGGCCAACCAGCCTTTCTTGGAAAAACCCTGAGAATGTCACTGCTCCCAGGCTGTGCTTTGATGTCAGGACAGTCCCACTGGGCTGTGCAGGGCTGGCTGGGCCAGAGGACAGCTCTGTCTGGAGGTCCCCTCGGCTGTGCTGGCTGCCCAGGTGCCAGGTGGGGCAAGCATGGGGTCGCTCCTTGCTCAGACTCCAGGCCCAACTGTCTATTTCCTGGGGGTGAGGGCACCCACTCTTGTTAGTCAGGTTGGAGGCCTGGATCGTCCCATCACCCCACCTCTACCGCCCTGCCCTCGGAGCTGGTGGGCAGTGGAGGCTAGTGAGGGCTTTCAGTGAGACTACGTGAGCTTACCCCCTGGGGATGGTTACTCAGCTCATTGCCTAAGTCTTGGATGACTAAATACATGCTAGCATTAGCCCCATTTTCCTATAAACTTTCTTTCCCTGATTTTGTTGCATGCTGAGGAATGATTCTGGTTCTGGGCTGACCTGGTGGCCATCTGCAAACTGTGACATGTTTGTGGATTATTGTGAGAGTTTGGTATCCCTATGAGGATGTTATTTGGTTCTTCCTGGATAGACAAAGTGGGTGAGTCCAGGTTTTGCAGGCCTGACATTTATTTGATTTGGGGGTCACAGCAAAGTTGCAGCACATATTGCTGATGGCACCTACTAGGAGGGAGGAGGGGTATGATGAGTCAGTAGGTATAAGCTTAGATTCTTACGCTGTCAAATTTAAGAGAAAACATGATGATTTTCCATCACTAAGATTCCTAGAATATGTGGGTGAGCTGGGAAGATGAAGGGTCTTGGGGCTTATCTTCATTCAAGTCATCGAAGGTCTACATGGTAGCCAAAGATGTGGTTCTAGAACATTTAAGAAGCACTGACACATGATCTGACCATGACATTAATTTTAAAATAATATCACTATACGTGATAGCATAGAACAATGCTAAAGGAAACCCGTGAAGGAAAAAAATGCACATAATTCCATCCTTTTAGTGTAAGAGCTATTCTCTTCTGAGTATAAATGCATGTTTTAAAATACCTGTAGTAATAATCTTGGAGTGAGGAAGATGTTTCTAAGAAAGACATGAAACTCAGAGCCATAAATAAGGATTGACACATAAAAATAAAGTTATGAGAGCAAGACATAGCATAAGACAAATCAAAAGGCAAGAAACACTGAGAAAATGTTTGCAACTCAAATTGTAGACAAGAGATTATTTTCCTCATTTATAAAGAACTGTAAATCAATACAAAAAGACCAATAGCTCCAAAGGAAAAGGAGTAAAAAGGCTAATAAATAGTTCTCAGACCAGGAAAGCAAATCATATTCAAGCACATCCAGTGAAAGCCCACCTCACTCTAGATAAAAGAACTACTGATTAGAGCTATACTGACATTTTTATTTATTAAGTTCTAAATGTATGATGCTGATTTATCTTAAGTCAAACTTTAAAAAAGATTCATTTAATTAAT
Source organism: Cervus elaphus (assembly GCF_910594005.1). NCBI lineage: Eukaryota > Metazoa > Chordata > Mammalia > Artiodactyla > Cervidae > Cervus > Cervus elaphus. Next base: position 23,018,383 of record NC_057830.1, read on the forward strand.
TTATTTGGCTGTATGAGGTCTTAGATGTGGCACACAGAAACTTCAGTCACAGCATGCAAACTCTTAGTTGTGGCAAGTGAGATCTAGTTCCCCAACCAGGGAATGAACCTGGGCCTTCTGCACCGAGCCTGGAGTCCTAGCCACTGGAGTGTTAGTCACTCAGCTGTGTCCACCTCTTTGCGACCGCATGGGTTGTAGCCAACCACGCTTCTATGTCCATAGAATTCTCCAGGCAAGAATACTGGAGTGGGTTGCCATTTCCTTCTCCAGAGACAAGGGAGAGTGACTACTGATGGGTTAGGGTTTCTTTTTGGAGGGACAAAAATGGTCTGGAATTAGATAGTGGTGATAGTTGCTCAACTCTGTGAACATGCTAAAACCACCAAGTGTTTCACTTTAATAGAAGGGTGACTGGTATGGTATGTAAATTATATCTCAATAAAGTAAATACATAGGATTTTCAAGCCATTAAAGGAGCCACTGGACCACCAGGGAAGTCCCTACACTGAAATTTGTTTAAAAAGAACTTTTTCTTTTTGTGTGTGTGTAAGTTGACAAAATGATTTTAAAATGTAGGAAATTCAGAGGGCCCAGCAATAGGCCAGAAGAAGAAGAACAAAACTGTGACCCTCACCTCACCGTGGAGATAGATCTGTGAGAAAGTTGGAGGGTTAAGATCTTATGTTGTCTACACAGAGACAGGCAGACCACAAAACAGAACAAGAGAGTCTACAAACAGACATGGATGGTGGCTTGATTTATGCATAATGGACACCACAGGATAAAGGAAAACAGTTTTTCCTCTATCAGTGGTGTATATTCAAAAATATATACATATATAAATTTATCTTGACTTTACTGGCTTTGTACTCAACAATGAATTGCAGTTCTAAATGTGAAAGGCATAAAAAAATAAATCTTCAAACACAAGTAGGAGAACATTTTCATGACCTTTGGTAGGCAAACATTTTCTTAAACAGGACACAAAAGTTGCAAAGAGGGGACAAAATGAAGCATTTCTGTTCCTCCAAAGATAACATTATAATAGTGAAAGGATGGATTTCCCTGGTGATTCAGTGGTAAAGAATCCCCCTGCAAATGTAGGAGACATGGGTTTAATCTCTGGGTTGGGAAGATCCCCTGAAAAAGGAAATGGCAACCGACTCCAGTATTATTGGGATTCCCTGGTAGCTCAGCTGGTAAAGAATCTGTCTGCAATGCAGAAGACCTGGGTTTAGTCCTTGGGTTGGGAAGATCCCCTGGAGAAGGGAATAGCTACCCACTCCAGTATTCTGGCCTGGAGAAGTCTGTGGACTATACAGTGAAAACAAAGTCCATACAATGGGTGAAGGTATTTGCAATACGTAGATCTGACAAAAAACTTGTATCCAAAATACATAAAAAGCTCCTAGGAAAAGATTAAAAAAGTTAAAAAAAAAAAAACAAAGGCACTTTCCCAAATAGGAAACCCAAATGTTGATAAGCACATGAAAACTGCTTAGCTTTATTAATCATCAGGGCAATGCATTAAAAAGCACAAGGTAATGTGACCACACACAGCCACAAAATTAATATTGTGAAGTGTTGGCAAGAGTGGAGAGCAACTGAACTCCATACCCTGCTGGTGGGAGCATGCGCTGGTGCTACCAGGTGGGAGAGCTGTTTGGCAGTATCTACAAATCTGATCATATGCCTGCCCTATGACCCAGGACGGGGTCAACTTGGGCTGGGTGGGGTGGGGGTAGGACCTGGAAAGAAGGAAGTCTCTTAGACTCCATGCCTTCCTTTTGTTCAGCCTTCAGCACGTATGTTATGCCTAAATACAAAGTTCAGTGACAGGGTAGTATTTAAACATTAAACTATGCTGAAGTTTCAGAGATAAAGAATGTGTTAACATTGGTGTGGGGAAATAGGGCATTCTCATATATTGCTGATGGGAGTTTAAACTGGTGCTACATCTGAGAAATGAAATTCATATTCTCTATGAAAATTACAAATGCAGTTCTCCCTCTAGTTTCTACAGAGAGGCTCATATAAAATGATATCAATGTATGTAAAGCAAAGCATTGGAAACAACTGAAGTGTCCCACATCTGGTGACTTGGTACCTCTTCTGTGGTTTGTTCTCATCGTGGGTTGGTACATACCATACAAACCAGGCAGGATGCTCCCGGTGTTTGGGCACAAACAGCTACCAAGGCAACAGGGGAAGCTTTCTGCATATTCCACCTATCCTTATAAGTCTTTCGCATTTTGACCCACCCTGTGTCAATCACTTGTTGAAATATAAAGAAAATTAAAATAAAATTTATAATCATAGAACAGTATCAGTTTGTATTATTTTCTACTTGCAATACACTACACACCTTCCCAAGTTTGTGGTCTTCCTGTTTACTTTGAATTGTGATATCTTGTAATTGTTATAGGGTTTCCCAGGTGGCTTAGATGGTAAAGAATCTTCCTGCAATGCAGGAGTCACAGGTTAGATCAGTGGGTCAGGAAGATGCCCCAGAAAAGGGAATGGCAACACACTCCAGTATTCTTGCCTGGAGAATTCCATGGACAGAGGAGCTTCACAGGTTACAGTCCATGGGGTCACAAAGAGTCAGACATGACTGTGGGACTAACATCACTACCACAACTACAATTTTTATTATGTCATTAAATTGATGTACCATAATTAACCCAATCATTCTTCTACTGTGCATTAAGATAATTTTCCATTTTACAATTCATCTCACGGTTTTGATTTATTTTCTGGAGACTATCTTCTTGTTAGTGGATCCCAGGTCACACGGTTCGGCTCTGTTTCTGGGCTCAGGATGGATGACCCTGTGGCTCTCACCGGGCTCCCTCCTTTGCTGGTGCCTTGGGCAGTATGAGCGGTCACCGAATCAGCAAACACAGAAGAGGGGCCTTCCAGGGCTCTGCCCTTTTGGGTTGAGGATAGAATCGGAGAGGGTGAGAAAAGGCTGTGGGGCCATTGCTGACTTCGTGGGGACTTCATGAGGAGGACAGAGGCAGGGGGTGTGGGTCTTGTCAGGCTCACAGGGCAAGACCTTCTGTCAGCAGTAGGTTGCAGGCAAGGCTTTCTCTGATGAGTCGTTTTAAAATCAAAAGCATTGATGAGAGCTTGCTTCCAGTGCAGGCTATGACAATTCCTAACTCATACTCTGGATGGGGGTTGGATGTGGCAAGTCTGCCTTTGAGAGGGGCAGGCTGCTGCTGCTGTTGTTGAGTTGCTCAATCACGTCCGACTCTTTGTGACCCTGTGGACTGCAGCACTCCAGTCTTACCTGTCCATCACCAACTCCCAGAGTTTGTTCAAACCCATGTCCATTGAGTCGATGATGCCATCCAACCATCTCATCCTCTGTTGTCCCCTTCTCCTCCTGCCCTCAATCTTTCCCAGCACCAGGGTCTTTTCCAATGAGTCTGTTCTTCACATCAGGTGGCCAAAGTACTGGAGCTTCAGCTTCAGCATCAGTCCTTCCAGTGAATATTCTGGGTTGATTTCCTTCAGGATTAACTGGTGTTTGATCTCCTAGCTGTCCAAGGGACTCTCCAGAGTCTTCTCCAGCACCATAGTTTGAAAGGATCAGTTCTTCAGTGCTCAGCCTTCTTTATGGTCCGAATCTCACATCTGTACAGGCTTTTCCCCTCATTGCACAATGGACTTTGCAGTGCACATAACCTTTCACTCCCTTCTGTGTGGGAGTTGCTGTGTTTGAAAGGAGGATGGTCCCACTGTGGTCAAGGTGAGAATCTCAGGGCTGCCACTGCATGTCTTGGTCCACCCACGCCTGCCAGTCTCCTGACCTCCCTAAGTTCTCCACCTGTGTTGTCTGCATCTTCTCCATGTAGGTGCCAACTCTTCAGAGGACTTGATGTGGGAAACAGCAGATTCATTCAATGACTCTTCATTTTGCCCCGGCTGGGGCAGTGGACTTGGGCTCAGTCTGTATACTCTTTAGTAGATTACACTGATTAATCTCAAATGTCTTAATTTTCTGGGTTCATTTTTTTTTAATGTCCACAGTAAACTTGGTGAAATGAAAGTCTACAAGACTTCATTGAATTGAAACCCTTTTATTCTAACAATTGTGAAAGTAGGTCAGTTTTATAAAAGAAAATATGTAAACCAAACAATTAGGAGAGAAGCATTTGAGAAATTTAACATACATGTGTGTATTCTGAGGCTAAAAAGATTTTTCCTTGTCAAACAAAATGGAATTTTCCGAGAAACAAAACATATTTTTTTGAAATTAAAAAATAATTCTTGTATGCGTTTTGCTGACAAGAATGTCCACTGCTTTTTGACTATTTTTTAAGGAAATCTTGGGAGCAGTAGAGCATTAAATGTTACAGAAGAAGATCTGGAAAACATTCAGCTGACGTGCATTTGCTGAATTGTCCCTAGGGAAGATTTTTGTGGGAAACTGCTGCCTATAAATTGAGGATGCAGTTAAGTTTTTGTGGAAAAATTTAGTCTTCATTTCCACATTGGAAATGAGTCCTTGGCACTCCCCTGTAGTTTCTAAGTGGAATGCGTGGGGTGTGATGCTCACTTTCATATGTCAAAGTTCTCCAGGGAAGGGCTGAATCATGAAAGGCAGAACTGGGATTGACATGGCTTGTTTGGGGGTAATGCAAGTGGCCTGAGATCTAAGTGGGATGAAGCCTGGGAGGTGGCTCTGGCCATGTGCTTATGTCCCCCTCTTCCTTCGAATGGTGCTGGCCTGTGCACTGGAGGGAAAACATCTCCAATTTCTTACTCTGCTCTGGACCAAATGAAGGGATCCTCATTTCCCCAAATAGTAACAAACAGGCCAGGGCTCTGTATCTGGAATGAAGTCCAGGCTGTCATCCTGATGGCAGAAAGGTCTCCTTTGCTACTCTGTATCCTTGGAGGGCTTCTGGACCAAGGCTTCTAAAATTTAGCTTGAGAGACATGAATGGGTGTGACCAGAGTTTATACTTTTGTTTTTTCCCGTGTGAAGAGCAGAGTAGAGGAAGTCTGCTGCGTGAGCCCTCTGTACCTCAGTGGGGCTCTTCTCTCCATGTGCATGAGGCTGTCAGGTCGGTTGCACCTCTCTCCAGGGTCAGAGAGAAGTCTGAAAGCCACTGTCCTAGAAAGAAAGCCTCTGAGCATTCTATTGAAGGAGATAAACTCCTCTTGAGTGAAAATGATGAGAAACCTCCATAAGTTACGAGGTTCTGGAGTCAGCCAGGCTCTGTTCCGAAGATCTGCAGTGGGGGCTCCAGCTGAATGTTCCTGCAATATCTGTGCTTTTCATTACCTGTGGAAGAGCTTCACTGTTTCTCTTAGAGGAGCTGGAACTATACTCTGGGGCGTCACTGAGGAGAACAGGTTCTGTCTTCCCTCCCGGGAAGCATTTGTTGAGGACTGGTGAAGGTCACCCAGGGTTGAAGTCACCCAGCCCGCTGGCCTCTGTGAGTCTGGCGCACAGTGTCCCCACAGAAACTGCCCCTGGGAGATGTGGGCTTGGGAGGAGCCAGTTGGAGGAACAGGTGTCAGCCAGGGGAAGAGGCCTGGATATTCTCCCAAACCCCCTCCATGTGTCCATCTTCCTTCCCTACCTCCCTGTAGATCCTTTCTGAACCAGACAGCCCAGCTGGAGTGGACAAAGCTCTGGACAGAGTCGGGGCCACACCACTTCCTTCTCCACACATTGCTTCTATATGCTATATTGCTTCTATATGCCTCATCCTTGGCTCTCTATTCTGTTTCCTTTTCACACTGGGGGGACTTGGCCAAGCTCCTGTCATCTATTCCCATGTTCTTCCCCCATCTTCCGTGTGCCTAGCTTTCTATCACCCTCATCCAAGCTTGCACATTACCTTTTCAGGGACCCTTTTCCTCCTCCCACCGGGCCTGAGTCCTGTTCCCCCTCATTGTCTCTTTTCTCCCGTTGGTTGCCTTCCTCACTATTCTGCTTGTCTATTGCTGCTTGAGCTTTCCTGGTGGCTCAGATGGTAAAGAATCTGCAGGAGACCCAAGTTGAGTCCCTGGACTGGGGAGATCCCCTGGAGAAGGGAATAACTACCCCACTCCAGTATTCTTGCCTGGAGAATCCCACAGACAGAGGAGCCTGGCAGCTATTCCATGGTGTCACAAAGAGTCGGACACGACTGAGAGACTGACACTTTCACTTTTCATTATTGCTGCCTAAAAATGTACTGCAAAATTTGATGGTTTAAAATGTCAAAGTTACTCTCTATCAGGATGCTGTGGCCCAGTTGCCCTTGCTAGGAGTTTCTGGTGTAGTTATAATCAGATGGTGCCCAGGCCTATAGTCACCTGAGGGCTCCACAGAGGGGATGATGCATTCGTCCACAAGCCGGGGGAAGGGGTTGGTGGTCAGCTGTTAGCTCCCACCCACATGTGGCCTCTCTCTGTGGCTTTGGCTTCTCACAGTCTCGTGGCCAGGTCCCAAGAGCTGGCATCCCATGAGCCCAGGGCAGCTGGAAGCCCTCTTATGACCTCACTTCTACTGGATGAACAAGTCACTGAGGCCAGCCTGGGTGCCAGTGCAGAGGATTAGACCTCTGGCTGGGGACTGCCAGGCCACACTGCATGAGTGGTGGTGAGTTGTGAGCTGTTGTTTAGCCATCTTTGGAAAATACAACCTGTCACTGCGCTGATCACTATTTTCATTTCTTTCTTTTCTTGCCCATCCCAGTGGGTTGGAGGCTCCTGGAAAGCAAGATTCCCACACCTGGACATTCATGCTAAAATGAAAAAAAAAAAAAAAAAAGAAAAGAAAGAAACTCCCTGTTGTATTTTGAAAGGAAGATAAAACTCTGATTAATGTCAAAGGAATAGCATTTTAACAGAGGAAGTACAGGCATAATTAACTGGGATTGCGGCTAAATAGTTAGGGGCCAGCGCTCCTTTGCTCTCATCCATTCATTCTTTGTTATTTAATTCAAAAGATACGATGTGACATTTCCATGACTTGCCAGAAACAGCACTAGGTGTTAGGGATTGAAAAACACATAAAAGCAACCCCTCTGTGCTCTCATGGGTGAATTTCCTGTGCTCTCCTGGCAGTAATATTGCTTGTCTGTTATTGCTCCATGTCAGGCATTGTGGCAAGACTCCCACACACACACTGATCTACTGAATTTTTACAACAACTGTGTGGGGTGCAACAATCCCACTTTACAAATGTGGACTCAGGTTTAAGTGGCAGCCTTATTATCTACAGCTCGTGTTCTTCACCGTATTTTGCGATTGGCCCCCACAACCCCGTGATTGTGTCATGGGCCCCCATCACCCTGTATGATTGTAAGATGAGCCCTCATCAGCCTATATGATTATAAGATGAGCCCCCATCACCCTGTATAGTTGTGTCATGGGCCCCCATTACCTTGTATGGTTGTATCAGGGGCCCTCATCACCATATATGGTTGTGTGAATGGGCCCTATAACCCTGTATAATTAAATGTGTGTGCCCAGGTTGCATGTCCTAAGCTACTGCTCCAGGCTGTGTACACCGAAGCAGCAAGTCTAGGAAGAAGGAAGTGAGCAGGGCCCAGAGGGTGGCTGGGGGATCCTGTGGGTAGGTGGTCCAAGGCAATCTCATCTCGTCCCAACACGAAGGAGTCTGGAAATGAAGTCTGGCCTAGGGCCACGAAGGCAGCAGGCTGTCAAAGGATTTGTATAGAACTAAACTGTGTGGTGCCAAGTTTGTTTATTCTTGGCTGAAAATGACTTCCTTTTTTCTGAAAAAAGAGGCCTATGATAGACATAAAATATTTCTTGCAAACAACTTGGTGCTGAGCTCAGGCCCAGTGACTCAATGCCATGTGGATTATATTTCCTATAAAATGCTCCAGGGGTGAAAAATCAAGGGGGAGAGTGTTGGATAGAAGTCTTTTGGAAGTGGGTTGTCCCCAGTGTAGACATGTTATTTCCCCATACTCTTTCCTGTGGAGACAGAGTGGCAGAGAGAGAGGGAGGCAGGGTGGGACAGTGTGAGGCAATGCCTCCCGACTGTGCTCTGGGGACCCCGGGCATCTGCACAAATGTGAGGGCTTAGCACTGTTTCTTGAAGCATTTCTTTGATTGGTGGGTGTGTCAGTTTTTTCACTCAGGACAGCTTAAATGGCAAAAATTTACTGTCTCATTTCTGGAGGCTGGAAGTCTGGGTCAAGGTGGCAATGGCTGGTTCCTTCCAGGCTGTGAGGGCGACTCTGTTCCAGCCCCAGGAACTTGCTGATCCTTGGTTTGTAGATGCATCATCTCAATCTCTTCCTTCAGATTCACATGGCATCTCCTTGTGTGGGGGTTTGTTGCTGGGTCCAAATGTACCCTTTTAGCATAAGGACCCAGTCATAATGAACTAGGGCCCACCCTAATGACCTCATCTTAACTAGATTCATGGCAAAGACCCTATTTTCAAAGAAGATCAATTCACATGTCCTGGGGGTTAGAACTTTAACAGATTATTTTGGGGAAACACAACTCAGTGTATCACAGAGTTTGAAGTTTTTCCTCTTAGGACTTTCCTGGTGGTCTAGTGGTTAAGAATTTGCCTTTCAGTGCAGGGAACATGGGTTTGATTCCTCGTTTGGGGAACTGAGACCCTACATGCTGCAGGGAAATGAAGCCTACTCACCACAACTCTTGAGCCTGCACGCTCTAGAGCTTGTGCACCACAATTAGAGAGTCCAGGCACTGCAATGAAAGATAGTGAGTGCTGCTGTGATGATTCCATGTGTTGCAACCAAGACCCAACCCAGCCAAACAAATAACTAAATAAGCATTAAAAATTTTTCCCCTCTCTACTCTGTCCCTTTTCTTTCTTCCACCCACCCTGCTAATAAAAACATCCTCACCACATGTGTCAGGATACAGGCTGAGTTGCTCTAGCAAAAGGAACCCCCACTAGACTAGTACAGCTTTCTTCCCCTCTTGTGGCACAGTGCAGAGGCAGTGACATGGGCCAGCAGGGAAGTTTGCTCTCTGGGGTCACCAGGGATAGCAGACTCCTTCCTTTTCCCTAAGGAAAACCTTCTCAACAAGGAGTCTGCCTCAGTGTCCCCTGGGTGGTTTCCTAAAACAGACTGTTGGGCTCCCCTTGAGGTCCACGTTGTGTGCTCACACACTTTTCCCTTTGCAGACAGGTGGCATTGACTGAGGGCTTCTGTCCTCCAGCTGGCCTGCCATCCAGGACTGGCAAGCTTGGGAATCTGCAAGTCTAGCTCCCTGCCACAAAGCAGAAACCACATTTATGCACATTTATGAATCTACACACATGCATACAAACATTTGTATCTATACACACATGGGCATACTATGTTAAAAAATGCTTGCACATAGGTTCAACTAATGCTATTGAATGTCCATGTTATTCTTTTAAGGAAGTGTGCACTGTTCAGAAAGCAACATCTCAGAGCCTTGGACCTTCTCAATTCATCAGAGCCACCTGTATGACCTTACGTGTGACAGAGGTCCTGCGGCACTCTGTCTTTGGGAGTCCACAATACAAGGAGGGCAGACAGACTGACCTTTGGGGAGCTGTAAGGGCTCCCTGGGTGTGCCCCACTTCTCTGCTTCTTGTGACCATGACTCCCCTTCTGTGCGCCCCCAGCATATAGCCATCCATGTTTGCCTGTTGCTTGAGGACCAACCATCCCCTTAGATGTTTGCTTCAACCACATTTAGGGAACAAAGGGCCTTGCCTCCTGCTAGGGTCTTTTCTGGAGGCCTGGAGTGGGTGGAGACCCTTCAGTAAGTAGCCTTTCTCCCTAGCTCAGATAAAGGTTGGTACCCTGGTCTAGTTTCCAGACATCAACTGGCCCTTTTTGGCATGCTGGTGGTTCAGACTGTAAAGAATGTGCCTGTTGCACAGACCCCCGGATTCGATCCCTGGATTGGGAAGATCACTGGAGAAGGAAATAACAACCCACTCCAGTATTCTTGCCTGGAGAATCCCATGGACAGCGGAGCCTGGTGGGCTATAGACCACAGGGTTGCAAAGAGTCAGACAGGACCAAGCAGCTAACACACACACACACACACACACACACACACACACACACACACACACACACACTTAATCTGGAAAACAGCCTGAGACCAAAACTGTGATAGTGCGTTGCTGGGATTTCAAGCTGGAAAGCAGGATAAGGGAGGGAAGGGATTGAAGATAGCTTGGATGGAGAGTAAATGCTGGGGTACCTGCTGCACCAGCCACAGCTTTACCACTAGCACCACTGCCTGCTCCCTCTTGAGGACTGACAGCAGGGGCTTTCAGAGTGGTCATTAGGGCAGAGGAAGGAGAGAATTCTTTGCCTCTTGTCTCTCCAAGATGAACACCTCTCCCACTGCATCCTCCCCTCATCCCATCCTCCCCTCACTCCCTGCACCAGTATTGACGTCTACAGTCCTTATGGGGTTGGAGCCACAAGTTTAGCCTGGTCAAGGTACCAGTATCAATGGGTAGATGACCCATTGCTGCCAGTGAACTCATGCATGGGGCCTCCAGACATGCAGTGATGGTGGCAGTTTGGGGGACCTGAAGGATACAGGCATGGATTAAAGGCATCACATTAGTGGACCTCTTTAGGGAGCTATGGGGGAATCAGAAGTCATTACCCATACCTTTATTCTCAAGTGCAAATATTCATGAGAATCACCTGGGCCCCATTCTGGAAATTCTGGCTAATTAGATCTATGTTGGCCCTTGATTTTCATTTTAAATAAGCCTTCTTAGAACAATATGGAGGTTCCTCAAAGGTTAAAAATAGATCTTTCATATGATCCAGCAATTCCACTCATGGGTATATATCCAAAACAAATGACAACAAGATACTGAATAGATATATGCACTCCCATGTTTATTATAGCATTATTCACAATAGCCAAGATGTGGAAGCAACCTAAGTCCCCATCAATGGGTGAGTGGGTAAAGATGTGTTATACACACACAAAGGAATATTACTCAGCTGCGAGAAAGAAGGATATCTTTCCATTTGCAGCAACATAGATGGAACTCTAATATGTTAAGAGAGATACGTCAGACAAAGACAATACTATATGATATCATTTACGTGTGGAATCTAACAAAGCCAAACTCATAAAAACAGAGAGTAAAATGGTGGTTACCTGGGGATAGGGGTGAGGGTAGTATGACAGATTCTGTTTAAGGGTACAAACTTACAAAGAGGAGTAAATAAGCTCTGGAAAGCTAATGAACACTATAGTGAACATAGATAATGGTTTTGTACTATAATCATCAAATTTGCTAGGAGACTGAAACTCAATGATTCCAACTACTAAAAAGAAAGGATAACTATGTAAAGTGGTAGAGATGCTAATTATTGCTACAGCAATCACATTTCAATAAATAAATGCATCAGACTAACATGTTCTGTACCTTAAATTTACACAATGCTATATGCTGAATTTATTTCAGTAATTAAAAAAAAAGCCTTCCTAGAGATGCTCAGTCCTGAGGGTCACAGATGACAATGGTCCATGGTCTTTCCTCACACCCGATATTTCCCTGTTCCCTTACAAGAAAGATATCATAATCAGCTATTACTGCTTAACTAATTATCTCAAATGCAGTGGCTTGTAGCAGTATGCTTACCACTGTGTGACTTCTGTAGGTCAAGGATCTGGAACAAATGATGGTGGGGCAGATGTAGCTGAGCCCCCACTTCAGAGATGCTTAAGATGTTGGCAGAACTGTAGTTATTGTAAGGCTTGAAGCAAGGAGAATCTTGGTCCTCACAAGTAGGATTTTATATATATATATATATATATATATATATATATATATATATATATATATATATACATATTTTTTTTTTTGAGCATAAATCTTGTTTTACTTCTTTTGTTTGATAGTACACAAGAGATATAATACAGAACCATATGCACACTACTGGGGTTAAATACATGTTAATATTTTACCATAATCGCTTATAGTAAAGTTGCAGGATATAAAATTAACACACAGAAATCCCTTGCATTCCTATACACCAACAATGAGAAAACAGAAATTAAGGAAACAATACCATTCACCATTGCAACAAAATGAATAAAATACTTGAGTATATCTACCTAAAGAAACAAAAAACCTATACATAGAAAACTATAAAACACTGATGAAAGAAATCAAAGAGGACACAAATAGATGGAGAAATATACCGTGTTCATGGATTGGAAGAATCAATATTGTGAAAATGAGTATACTACCCAAAGCAATCTATAGATTCAATGCAATCCCTGTCAAGCTACCAACGGTATTCTTCACAGAACTAGAACAAATAATTTCACAATTTGTATGGAAATACAAAAAACCTCGAACAGTCAAGGCAATCTTGAGAAAGAAGAATGGAACTGGAGGAATCAACCTGCCTGACTTCAGGCTCTACTACAAAGCCACAGTCATCAAGACAGTATGGTACTGGCACAAAGACAGAAATATAGATCAATGGAACAAAATAGAAAGCCCAGAGATAAATCCACATACCTACGGACACCTTATCTTCGACAAAGGAGGCAAAAATATACAATGGAAAAAAGACAACCTCTTTAACAAGTGGTGCTGGGAAAACTGGTCAACCACTTGTAAAAGAATGAAACTAGAACACTTTCTAACACCATACACAAAAATAAACTCAGAATGGAATAAAGATCTAAACGTAAGACCAGAAACTATAAAACTCCTAGAGGAGAACATAGGCAAAACTCTCTCTGACATAAATCACAGCAGGATCCTCTATGACCCACCTCCCAGAATATTGGAAATAAAAGCAAAAATAAACAGATGGGACCTAATGAAACTTAAAAGCTTTTGCACAACAAAGTAAACTATAAGCAAGGTGAAAAGAATTCAATACATTTGATCTGTCAGTCAGAAGCTTGGTTTCCTGCTATGTAGCTTTCTCCAACACGACAGAGCATTTGCTTCATTAAATGGAGAAAACCAAGGGAAGTGAGTTCAAGCAAGATGGAAGTCATAGTCTTCTGTGGCCCAATTTTGGAAGTGTTATCTTGTATTCTGTTCATCAGAAGCAGCTCATCAGGTCCAGTCCCCATGCATTGGGAGATGATTATTCAAGAGTGTGAATACCAGGATATGGGGACCATCAAGAACGATTTCAGAAGCTGCCTACTCCAGTCTGCCTGGTGGCCCACAATGATTCAAGTTCCCCCTCCGAGATCCTTAAAAATCTCATCACATAGCTCAAAGTCAAGAATCTCATCTAAGTAAGGTTCAGGATGTGTGAGTTTCCTCAGGTGTGGTTTTTTAAGTCTAGCTCTGGATTGGCAGAGCCACAAACTAAACAGACAAGTCATTTGTCCCAACACACACTGCACATATTGGAAGGACAGTCTTGGGAAAATGATATAGACATTTCTGTTCCAAAAGAGGGAGGCACTGGTCTGTTCTGAAATCCATTTGGGCAAATGTTAGAAGTTCCTTGATTGGGTCTCAAGGCCTGGGGGAAATTCTCTGTGCTCTTGGCAGCACTCTCGTGGCTGTTGGTTTTGTCTCTTAGTCATTCTTATTTTTTCCTAAAAAATTAAAGGTGTTTGCCTCTGAGCATCTCTCTGCCTGCTTTGTACCAGTATAATTGGGGAGTTCAGTTCAGTTCAGTTCAGTCACTCAGTCCTGTCTGACTGTTTGTGACCCCATGAACTGCAGCACGCTAGGCCTCCCTGTCCATCACCAACTCCCAGAGTCCACCCAAACCCATGTTCATTGAGTTGGTGATGCCATCCAACCATCTCATCCTCTGTCGTCCCCTTCTCCTCCTGCCCTCAATCTTTCCCTGAATCAGGATCTTTTCAATGAGTCAGCTCTTCACATCAGGTGGCCAAAGTATTGGAGTTTCAGCTTCAACATCAGTCTTTCCAATGCATATGCAGGACTGATTTCCTTTAGGATGGACTGGTTGGATCTCCTTGCAGTCCAAGGGACTCTCAAGAGTCTTCTCCAACACCACAGTTGAAAAGCATCAATTCTTCGGTGCTCAGCTTTCTTTATAGTCCAACTCTCACGTCCATACATGACCACTGGGAAAACCATAGCCTTGACAAGACGGACGTTTGTTGACAAAGCAATGTCTCTGCTTTTCAATATGCTCTCTAGGTTGGTCATAACTTTCCTTCCAATGAGTAAGCATCTTTTAATTTCGTGGGAGGGGGACACCAAAGCCTCTTTTTATTGTGTTCTGTCTTTGTCTCTTTCAGTTTAAGCTGAAAGTGTATTTGCTTTTCTTAAACACTTTTTGGGTCTTCTGTGAATCTCACTGGGACAATCTCCATTAGACAATTGCCACCACCACAAATCTCTTTGTGATAAGCCCTTCTTTGCTTTGGGCTCCTGCTGAAACACATGAGGGCGAATTCCTTCATTTTCCAGAGGCACTGTTGTTCAGCTGAGAGGAAATGTCTGGTACACACTTAGTCTCTTGAAAGGGTCCTTTGTGTATCGCAATTGTACCCTGATGCTTTGATCATTCTCAAGTCTTAAAAAAGATTGTACAGTCTCACTACTGGCTTTATTTCTGGATCACTTTTGAAGGTTCCTTAGAAAGCTTTTCTTAATTTTAGTAACCTTTACAACTATTAGAAGCCAAGAATTTTCAAAATCATCAAGTCTTGGTTCCTTTCTGTTTAACAATTTTTCTCCCAGTTTATCTCTTTCCTTTCATAAAGCAAGAAGAAACTAGGAAATATATTCAACATTTTGCTTGGAAATCTCCTGAGCTAGACCACACAGTTCATTTGGTACAAGTTCCACCTTCTACATAACTGGAGGTAACAGTGTTGCTAAGCTTTCTGTTGCTGAATAACAAGGATTCCCTCTTCCTCAATTTTCTCCAGTGTGTCCCTACAGTGTGTTTGCTATAGCATAGCCCGCATATGTGCTAACAGTCTATTCAAGGCAGTTTAGGCTTTCTTCACCATTCTTCTCAAAATCCATCCAGCTTTCATCCACTGCCCAGGTCTGAACCCACTTCTACATTTTTAGGTGTTTGTTGTAGCAGCACAATACTGGTACTAAAATCTGTCTTGATTATCTATTGCCATATAACACACTAACCTAACCTTTGTGTCTTAAAACAAAAGCATTTATTATCTCAGTTTCTACTGGTCAGGAATCTAGACACAGCCTACTTGTGGCTTTGCTTCAAGGTCTCATAGGCAGCAATGCAGTTATTTCTGAGGCTCTGATCACCCCAAGGCTTAACTGGGGAAGGACTTTCCTCCAAGTTCATTCACATGGTTGTTGACAGGATCTGGTTCTTCACAGGCTGTGGCCTCAGCTCCTTTCCATGTGGGTCTCTCCTTTGTGATAGTTCATTTCATCAAAGCTATAAACTGGGAGGGCCAGAGCGGGTGAGAGTAAGGCTGAAGTCAAAAGCCTTAGTAGGTTAAACTTGGAAATGGTGTCCTGTCATATTTGTCGTATTCCATTCATCAGAAGTAGATCACTAGGTCCAGCTGGCACACATACCCCCATGTGCTTGCATGAGCGTGCACACACGCACACTCGCAAACACACACAGCAATGCACATAACACATATAAACACATATGTGCAAACACACATATATACTCACACAATACACACACACACACATTTATTTATTTATTTTGAGTCTTCATTTCCTTATTTTATTATTATTATTTTTGTTTGACTTGATACCTTTAATTTATTTTTTTTTTCATTTATTTTTATTAGTTGGAGGCTAATTACTTTACAATATTGTAGTGTTTTTTGCCATACATTGACATGAATCAGCCATGGATTTACATGTGTTCCCCATCCTGATCCCCCCTCCCACTTCCCTCCCTATCCCAACCCTCTGGGTCTTCCCAGGGCACCAGCCCTGAGCACTTGTCTCATGCATCCAACCTGGGCTGGCGATCTGTTTCACACTTGATAATATACATGTTTCAGTGCTATTCTCTCAGATCATCCCACCCTTGCCTTCTCCCAGAGTCCAAAAGTCTGTTCTATACATCTGTGTCTCTTTTTCTGTCCTGCATATAGGGTTATCGTTACCATCTTTTAAAATTCCATATATATGTGTTAGTATACTGTACTGGTGTTTATCTTTCTGGCTTACTTCATTCTGTATAATGGGCTCCAGTTTCATCCATTTCATTAGGACTGATTCAAATGTATTCTTTTTAATGGCTGAGTAATATTCCATTGTGTATATGTACCACAGCTTTCTTATCCATTCGTCTGCTGATGGGTATCTAGGTTGCTTCCATGTCCTGGCTATTATAAACAGTGCTGCGATGAACATTGGGGTACACGTGTCTCTTTCAGATCTGGTTTCCTTGGTGTGTATGCCCAGGAGTGGGATTGCTGGGTCATATGGCAGCTCTATTTCCAGTTTTTTAAGGAATCTCCACTCTGTTCTCCATAGTGGCTGTACTAGTTTGTATTCCCACCAACAGTGTAAGAGGGTTCCCTTTTCTCCACACCCTCTCCAGCATTTATTGCTTGTAGACTTTTGGATAGCAGCCATTCTGACTGGCGACACACACACATTTAAAAATACACATGCACACACACATACACTTACATACTCAGCTCCCCACACACTTGCATACTCACACACACACACATGTGCATGCACCTGTGTGTGCTGTCACTTCAGTCATGTCCAACTCTTTGCAACCCCGTGGACGATAGCCCGCCAGGCTCCTCTGTCCATGGGGATTCCCAAGCATGACTACTGGAGTGGGTTGCCATTTCCTCCTCAAGGTTCATGCACCCGCGCATATTCAAAACACAAGACAGGAGCTTCCCTGGTTAGGGTACAGTGGTTAGGAAGTCACTTTGCAATGCAGCAGATACAGATTTGATCCCTGGTTGGGGAACTAAGATCCACATGTTGTTGGAGCAACTAAGCCTGAGCTGAGAGGACTGAGCCTGTGTGCCATGACTAGAGAATCTGTGTGTCACAACAAAAGATCCCATGTGCCACAATTAAGACCCAACATAGCCAAATAAATAAATAAATACATGTTAAAACCCCCACAATACATGCTTGCACACACACATATACACACATGTGCTTACATGTAAACACTCACTCAAAACCCCGCCCCCCACACATGCTTGCACACAATACACAGGCCTACAAGCACAAAGATGCACATATACACACACACACACACACACACAGGGAGGGGGTAGGAATCCTGAAATGTAGAAATTACTGGGAGCCATTTCACAAGCTGCCTAGCACAGGGATAAGGCTGTGAGGAGGCACCTCTGCACCCCTCCCCCTGGAGCTTCTGGGTCAGGAAGCCTCTGCTCCTTTGGCCCCTGTTTCCCTGGGGAGCAGAGCTTTCCCTGGGCCTGCAGCAGCAGCTGGGGGCTTCAGCTCCTAGATGGCACACCCATGGATAACACTATTGGTCGAGCCAGTCACTTCATCATAGTCATGGCCCAGGAATCCCTTCCATGTCCCTCTGTGTGTCTTGGGCATCCTCACAGCAAGGCAGCTGGTTTCACAGACCAAGGGTCTGACAGTGAGCCAGGAGAGAGCTTCAGAAAACACACACAATGATGTCTGCAGAACTCTACTCTTGTTGGCAGGCCTGGATGTCTGCCTAGGTCTGGGGGCTGGATGTGGGCTCCCCCCGGATGAGTGGGTTGTGAGATCACAATATGAAGAGTGTCTGGGATGGGACAGTGTAAAGACTCTCTGTGCAAACTCACTCTTCCCCACTAGCCAATCAGATGGTTTAAACTCATCCCAAAAGGGAGACATTCATTTATTTTTGCTCCTCCCAGAAAGAACACTCACAGGCTGAGGGGTGGGCTGGAGATCTGGATTCACAAGGCCTCAAAGGGCAGGAGACTCGGCTCAGGGAAACACTGTGGGGAGTGCTTTTGGGGACATGTGAGATGTTTCACAGAGCCAAGCGGAGAGGACTTGGTCACCCTCTGGCCCAGCTCACTTCACATCGGTGCAGGTGGCTGACTCCCCTTCAAGACTGGCTCTCAGCCACAGTGACTGTGCAGTGGCTGATAATAGCAGAGGAGCCTTCAGGGGACACCGAGACAGGGGGGATGAGTCGCTGGGTGGGGCCCCCGCCAGACAATCCTGATCTCTTGGGTCCCCCTTGGCACCCAGGGGTGTCAAGGCTGCACCCCCGCCAAAGGTGGGCCCCTGGAGCATGGGGCAGAAATGCCCCATATGGTGTGTCTGGGACTTGGTTCTGAACCATTTCTAGGTGTTTTCCTGAGTCTAAGGTCTTGCTGTAGTTTTGCAGATCCTAGCAGGTGGGACAAACGTGGCATGCATGCTCGGTCATGTCTGATTTTGCCACCCCATGGATGGTAGCCCACCAGGCTCCTCTGTCCATGGAATTTTCCAAGTGAAAATACTGGAGTGGGTTGCCATTTCCTATTCCAGGGGATGTTCCCTACTGAGAGACAAAACCCACAACTCTTGCATCTCCTGCATTGGCAGGCGGATTCTTTATCATTGCAGCACCTGGGAAGCCCTAGTCAGGTGAGAAGCATGCTCTTTCTGGGTGATCCTCAGAAAAGTTGTCCCACTGGCCCATAAGAAGGAATGATGGGTGTTGTAAGACCAGAGTGGGCTGACAGAGCTGGCAGGACCTCAGCTGAAGTGCCCAGACCAGATGCTGCTCCTGTCCTAGATTCCTGGTCTGTAAATTCGGGGCTGTATCTCACTCTCTGGCCCTCCCCTGATTCTCCTGGGCACTGGGGCCATTGTCTGGTGTGCAGATCATTAATGAAACACGCTAGGTTGCAAAACGTTGATTCCTGAGCACTTTCATTAGCTCCATCTGCGTTTCCCAACATCTTCCAGCTGGCTCACTCTCTCCTTTTCCTGTGGCGTCAGGACGCTCTCTCTCCAGCGCACAGCCATCCTCCTGTGACTGTTTTCTGGGATCCCACTTGGCAATAGTTCCCTGGACAGAAACAATAAAAGTCTTTGTCTGCCTTCAGAGAAGTCCAGGAAACTTCTTAACCTGGGTTGAGAGATGATTTTCTAGTTTTATCCTTTCCCCTCATTAGCTTAGTGTACTTAAGAACTCTCTATTTTGCAAAATGATAATATTCTTTAATTAACTCCTTTTTGGAATTGTACTTTCGATAATGCGCTTCCCAGTTGGTGCCAATGGTAAAGAACCCGCCTGCCAGTGCAGGAGATGTAAGAGATACAGGTTCAATCCCTGGGTCGGGAAGATCCCCTGGAAGAGGGCATGGCATCCCAAGCCAATATTTTTGCCTGGAGAATCCCATGGACAGAGGATCCTGGAGGGCTACAGTCCATGGGGTTGTAAACAGACACAACTGAAATGACTTAGCATGCACACACACATGCACATTTGATAATAGACATCCACTGATAGAAAAGCATTGTGCTAGGAGATTCACCTACACTGACTATATAATCCTCACAACACGCAAATTAAGACATGGAGAGACTAGACTGCAGTCAGCAAGGAGTAATTCTCCAAAGAGCAGTGGCAAATTCTGGGACACACTTGCCATGAAGAGGTGGATTCCAGCTCCTTCTACTGAATGTGGGCTGGCTTCAGTGGCAGGAAGGATGGTGTGTGGCTTTAAGGCTAAGATCAGAAAATGCAATGCAGCTGCCTCTTAACTCTCTTTCAGGACCCCTATTATTGGATTCCAGGGCTTCCCTGGTGGTGCTAGTGGTAAAGAACCCGCTTGCCAGTGCAGGAGACAAAAGAGATGCAGGTTCAATCCCTGGGTCGGGAAGATCCCCTGGAGGAGGGCACAGGAATATCCACTCCAGTATTCTTCCTTGGAGAATCCCATGGACAGAGGAACCTGGTAGGCTACAGTCCAGCTGCCTCAGAAAAGGCCACAATTCCAGATGTCCCAGTCACATCCACTGCCCATTGTTCAAGCGAGTGATCTTTCAGATGTCTGTAACATCTAGGACACCCCAAGCTATTCCTGCTGAGGGCTGCCCAAGTTGAAGATTTATGAGCAAAATAAATGTGGTGCTTGTTAAGACATTATATTTTGCAGTAGTTTGTTGTCCAGCAATAGATAACCAAAGCACCAGGGCTGAGAGTCAAAGCCAGGTCTGTCTGTCTCCCGGGGACCCCACCCAAGAAGCAAAGTAAAAAGAGGAAACTGACTGTGCCTCTTGTTCTAGGTCTGCTGCCCAGGTTTTACCTGATCACCTTCACAAAGCCAGAGCCACAACAGCCATTGGTGATGAGGGCTGCCCTGCTAACACTGTTATTTCCCATAGTTTCTAGGAAGCCACTGTGGCTCTGGTTCCCTCGAAGACCCCTGCCGGCCACTGGAGCTGTTTGCTTAGAGGAAAGGAGCTAATCAGGGGGCACCTCACCACCTCTCAGGGCCACCAGGGAGAATATCTAGATCTGGAAGATGGTATTGTTTCCCTGACCTTCAGTGCCCCACTTCAGAAACCTCTAGCTTCTTACAAGTATTTTCATCATCCTGTCCCCACGAGAGACGGGGTTGAGATGTAGCTGGTGATACCTTGTTCCTACCCTGTCATTTGGGGTTGTAACTGCAGAGACCTGTGCTCAATGCCTTAGCCCCACAGCCCCTCAGGGGTGATGTTCACATCCCAACCTCCCCTGGCCAGCCCTCTGGGGTCACCGCCAAATGGAAGTTCAGGGACAGACACTTTGGTGCAGCAGTTTAGGTGCATTTGGGATGCTGAATTTCACTGTCTGGACCTGTTTTTACCAAGTTGAGGTCCTTGGAATATGCAGCTGTCATTCTAAGACCCTGGGAACCCCAAGCACCGTTGAAGGCACATCTTATATATGCAGTGAATTTGTAATGTATTTTTTCTTTTTAAAAAAAATAATGTATTAAAAAACACATAACATAAATGTTACCATCTTAACCATTTTAAAGTGCATGGTTCAGTAGTGTTCAGTACATTCACCTTGTTGTGAAACAGATTTACAGAAGTTTTTCAGCTTTCCAAACTGAAACTATCCTCATTAAATACCAACTCTCCACTATCCCCTTCCCTCAGACCCTGGAACCCACTATTCTACTTTCCCTCTCTCCGTGTGTATGTGTTAGTCACTCAGTTGTGTCCAACTCTTTGTGACCCCATGGGCTGTAGCCTGCCAAACTCTGTCTGTGGGATTTCCCAAGTAAGAATGCTGGAATAGGTTGCCATTCCCTTCTCCAGGACATCTTCCCAACCCAGGGATTAAACCTAGGTCTCCTGCATTGCAGGCAGATTCTTTACCATCTGAGCCACCAGGAAAGCCCTTTCTGTTTCTACGAATTTGACTCTTCTAGGGAATTTGTATAAATGGAATCATATAGTATTTTCCTTTTGTGACCACTTATCAGTTAACAGAACATCCTGAAGTTTCATTCTGTCAGAATATCCTCCCTATTTAAGGCTGAATAGTACTCCACTATATATATATATATATATACCACATTTTGTTTGCGCATTCATTCATTCATTGGTGGACACTTGGGTTGCTTCCACCTCTTGGCTATTGTGAATCACGCTGCTATGAACATGGCTGTGCAAATGCAATGTACTTTTTGTGTTCCTTTGGCTTGTGATGGTGGCCCCTTTCCTCCTGGGCAGACTCAGGACAGCTTGGACCCTCAGCAGTTGGCTGTTCAGAGAGTCAAGGCTGCAGCCTGCGCTGCAATGACCTGGAAAGAAACTGGCTCTAGCAGCTGCCAGATGTCCTCACACTTAAGAGGTCCAGGTGCCACGAGGCACAGCCCATGAATTACCCATAACCAGTTTCCTGACAGCCATGGTTGTCATCCCACCTGTTGCAGAAAAGAAGTCTCAAGTTTCTTTGGCCAGGTCGGCTTAAGTGTTTCCAGCACCACTCTTTGCAAATACAGTTGCAGGGCCTGTGCCTCTGGGCTTCCCATTGGATTGTCTGCTGAATCATAAGCAGACCCAGGTGGCTTGAGAAATCCTTGATGGAGCAACCCAAGAGAACACTTAAACAAGCCAAATTTATTGCAAATAGATATGAAGCCTTCTAATCTGATTGTACATCTGTGTAAAATTGTTCAGCAGCGTGGGCCAACAAATACTAAGCAGAGTGAAAAACTGGCTGTAAAATTTGATAGGTTGTGGGGGCTTGCATGACAGATGGGGTGGTGGGTGGGTGGGTGAGGGAACTGGGCTCAAAGGTTAATGCTCTGGGTGGCTCTCAGACCTACAGGGCAGTCTGGGCATTAAGACATATGATAGCCTAAGATCTCTTTGCAGAGCAAAAGTAAAGACTGCAGGCTGCCTGCTATGATAAACAAGAGATATGAAGGAGAGAGGGTCATAAATTGTGGAGTTTAGGAGGTGTTAGGATGCAAAGAGCAGTGGGGAAGTGAGAAGAATCTGACTGCATTTCCCGTAAAATATGGTTCAGCTCCCAAATCAGTCTCATGTTGTGTGTGTTTGCAGCACACTTATAAATACCAGATTTGCGGCACTGCTCTGGAAATGATCGGTGGCCCTAGGCAACACTGAACAGCTTGGAGATGACAACAGAGCTATCAGAACCAGAAAACCAGGCGTGGTTCCCATTCAGCCCTCGCCAGCCCGCAGAGAGGAGAGGCGGGGCAAGCAGGGGACAGCTGCCCCCACACCCAGCTCTTACCACCTCCTATTCTACCTGCATGGCTCTTGTTGGGGCTTTGCCCTGCTGACAGGCTGACAGATGCCCATTTGGCTGTAGATTGAGGGCTGAGAGCTGCTGTAAAGACTGTTGGGCTCTGCCTGCTTGTGTTTCAGAGCTAGTAGGACACCCTAGATGATGGCCAAGCTCTGGTTCCCCCCCGAAGGCTCTTTGTGGTCATGATTTCGTCATCATTGAGTAATGGTTTGTATTGAAACTTAAGCAGGAGAAGAATGACCACAGGAGCAGCAGTTCTGATTTAGTTATCCCCCAGAGAATTGGATTTGTGCAGGAGAGGAAATTAAAACTAAATTCTATGTATTTAGAAGTGAACAGAAATGGGAGAGCCATACAGCAGAGTTGAGTATATAGAGCCGGAGTGGCACTTGGAGGGAAATTTACAAACTATAATCATGGATTAAGAAGCATACAAGTAAAAGAATTTGACTCAAGTACTAACTCAAGAAGCTAGAAAAAGGCCAGCAACATAATCCTAAACAAAAGGAAAGAAGGAAGAAAAACAAATGAACAAATGTAATCTTTTTAAAAAACAAACAAAGGTAGTCTTTAAACAATCAATTATTTATTTTTATTGAAGTATAGGTAATTTACAGTGTTTCAGATGTATAGCAAAATGACTCAGTTATTCACATATATTTATATATAAACCCTTTTGCAGATTCTTTTCCATTATAGGTTATTACAAGATACTGAATATGGTTCCCTGTATTATTCAGTAGTCCTTGTTGTTTATCTGTTTTATATATGCATGTGTGCTAAGTCACTTCAATCGTGTCTGAGTCTTTGTGACTCTGTGGACGGCAGCAATCCAGGCTCCTCTGTCCATGGGATTCTCTAGGCAAGAATACTGGAGTGGGTTGCCATGCCCTCCTCCAGGTGATTTTCCACACTCAGGGATTGAGCCTGTGTCTCTTATGTCTCCTGCATTGGTAGGCAGGTTCTTTACCACTAGTGCCACCTGGGAAACACATTTCATATACAGTAGCATGTATATGTTAATCTCAAATTCCTGATTTATCCTTCTCCTTTGCCAATGTTGAAACATGAAGTAAGTGAGAAACAAACCTAGTAGTTAAGATCCATGAAATCTGAGAACTGGTCATTCTCCCCACCACTTATACGGGCCTAGAACCTTCCTGCAAACCTGGTCAGGGAAGAAAGAGAGCAGATGTAGGTTTAGAGGTAGAGAGGACTCAAATATGAGAAGTCAATATATGAATTTTATATTAATCCATTTGGAAATCTAGACTTGATGACTTTTTCAGAAAACCAAGTCCATTAAACTGAATCAGAAGAATTCTGAATGCACCCAAAATGACAGAATAAATGGAAAATACAATGTTCTCTACCTCTATGAAAGGCACTGTCCTCACACAGGTATTAAGGCTCATGTAACCTTAAAGGGAAGGCCCATTCTCACAATAACATATTTTTTCAGAGAATTACAAAAGAGAGAGAAAGATGTGTATGCAATTCTACAAAGACAAAAACACATTTGAGAGTAAAGATGGACAGAACAAAAATGTATGTAAAATAGACATAGTAAATATCATATTTTTGAGCTTCCAGGGGTTGCTAGTGGTAAAGAACCCGCCTGCTAATGCAAGAGACATAAGAGATGCAGATTCAGTCCCTGGATCAGGAAGATTTCCTGGAGGAGGGCATGGCAACCTACTCCAATGTTCTTGCCTGAAGAACTCCATGGACAGAGGAGCCTGGCGGACCACAGTCCCCAGGGTTGCAGAGTTGGACGTGACTTAGCTTCATGTTCGACTAAGTCACTAAGAAGTGACTTAGCACACATGCACGCAAGTATCATATTTAACGGTGATGTTTTGGAAGCATTTCCATTATCGTCAGAAAAAATACTTGTATGGTTACCACGAGCACATATATTCAACATATTTTATAAGTTCTCGACCAAAAAAGGGAAAAATAAGACAGAGAAATGTTTAAAAGGGAGACACATGATTTTAATTATCTGCATGTAAAAAGATCCAACATAGTAAATCATGCTAATTTAAACTTTTATAG
Organism: Cervus elaphus; assembly: GCF_910594005.1. NCBI lineage: Eukaryota > Metazoa > Chordata > Mammalia > Artiodactyla > Cervidae > Cervus > Cervus elaphus. Next base: position 23,043,117 of record NC_057830.1, read on the forward strand.
TTTAATTGAGTAGCTGGACCCAAGATAACTTTACAAAACATAATTCATTTTCTAAATGTCAACATAAGGATAATGTAAATTTTCAGAAAAAAAATGTATTCATATTATTATTGAAAACTGACAATATCATGTAATATACATAAAACGGTGCTTTCCAGGTGGCACTAGTGGCAAAGTACTTGCTCCCAGTTCAGGACACATAATAGAGGCAGGTTTGATCCCTGGTCGGAAAGATCCCCTGGAGGAGGAAATGGCAATCCACTCCAGTACTCTTGCCTAGAAAATCTCAAGGAGAGAGGAGCCTGGTGAGATTATATAGTCCATGGGGTGACAGAAGAGTTGCGTATAACTCAGGGACTAAACAAGAAGAACAGCACACTATATATGTACAACACTGACTCTTTACTGAAAGATCTAAAAGAAGGCTTGAACAAAGTGGGCAAGGTACCCTATTTGTGGGTGGAGACATTGCTATCAGGTGGCTTGTAACCCTGGAGTCCCTCTCAGAGGAAGGCAGTAGTCTCCAGTGTATCGGGAGGGTGCCCTTGCCAGAGTGTGCTAGGGAAGCAGGACACATTCGCACCCCAACTCCTGGACCAGGGCAAAGCTGGCTGTTCCTCACCACCGTGGGTCCCACTCATCCCCTCTCCACTCTCACCAAGCCTCCTCCTTGGGAGGAGGGGAGACCCGGGCCTTCCATAGGGCTGGGAACTATCAGCTCATTTCCCAGAGGGGAAAATTGGTCCATCCTTCTGAGACACCCATGTGATGAATAGATCTTTTGAGAGGTCGGGGTGGAGAGAGAGTCTTGTCACGGGGAGTTTTCATTACATCACCTGCACTATCAGCCTCTCCTTTGACTTGGGTTTTTGCCCTGTGGGAAGGGGGCAGTGTGGGGACTGGTAGAGCTGCCTGGGGGCCGTCCCAAGGCCCTGATACTGCCTGTGGAGACTTCACTGGCTCTCAGCCCTGGTGAGCTCACCTCCAGAAGGTCCCTGACCTCATGACTGCAGGGTATTTTCCTGGCTTTCTGAGCTGCCAAGATTAGCTACGCTTTCCCCCTCATTAGGAACCACAGTCTTGCCTGAGATGGGAGGATTCTGCAAGCGTGCAGACCAAAGGGCTTTGAGAGCTCACAGTGAGCATTCCCAGAGCATCAGCCTCGCTTGGCCATGCTTAGGGTTCAGCGATTGCTCGGACTGTGGGCAGGGCCGCTGATACACATGTTTCCTTTTTGGTCTGAAGTCTTTTTTTCCCCAGTCATAAGAGTGGAAAGGTTTGAAGTTCGGTTCATTTGGAAGTTGAAGTGAGGTTCATCACTGTTACACCTCAGGGGTGGTTGTTAAAATGCACATCCCTGAGCCCATCTCTTAACAATTCCAATAGACTGTGTGTGTGTATGGTATATGTGGTGTGTGTATATGTGTGTTGTGTATATGTATGTATTTTTTGTGTATGTGTGTTATTTATGTGTTTGTGTGTGTGTCGTATGTGTGGTATGTGTGATGTATATGCACATGCTGTGATGTATGTGTGTCTGTGTGCGATGTGTATGTGTGCGGTATGGTATGTGTGTGGTGTGCATGTATGTTGTATGTGTGTGGTGTGTATTCATTTGGTGTATGTATATGTTGTGTGTGTGTATGGCATGTGATGTGCTGCATGTGTGGTGTCTATTTGTATTGTGACTATGTGTATAGTGTGTGCTGTTTGTGTGTGTGGTATGTGTGTTCTGTGTATGTATGTGGTGTGGATGTGTGGTGTTTGTATGTATGTATGTGTGGTGTGTGTGTGGAGTTTGTGTGTGTGTGGTGTGTACATGTATTATATCTATGTGTGATGTGTGTGTGGTGTCTGTGTGTGGCACTTGTGTGCTGTATATGCATTTGGTATATGTATATGCTGTATGTGTGTGGCATGTGATGTGGTGTGGTGTCTATATGTGATGAGTGTGTGGTGCATATGTGTGTTCTATGTATGTGTGGTGTGCGTATGTAGTGTATATATGTGTGGTGTGCATAATGTATAAGTGATATGTATGTGGTGTGTGTATATGTGTGTGTGATGTGGATGTATGGTGTTTATATATATGTGTTTGTGTGTTCTGTATATGTGTGTGGTGTGGATGTGTGGTGTTTGTACATGTGTGTGTGTGTGTATGTGCTGGAAGGTGGCAGGAATCTTCACTTGTTACAGTGATTCTGCTATAGAAGCTCCGGAAAATGTACTGCCTCAAACCCTGGCAGGGCTGAGCCAGTTAATTTTCACTCACAGATTATATACTAAATGTTGCTGAAAAGTGGGGAAACAACAGGAGCCTGGGCAGTCTTTTAGAGAAATAAACCCCAGGCGTGGTGGGGCGCTGGGTCTCAGGAAACTGGGGCCTCGGCTTCCCGCCCTCTCGTGAGAAGCCTGGGGCGGGCAGCCTCCAGCTCCAGCCTGTTTGTCCAGGGAGTGGGGAGCTGGCGCAGTTTGTCAAGCAGCGGGGGTCGGTGGTCACGCCAGCCCTCTGTGGTCAGGGGCCCGCTGAGTGTCCGCAGGCGGGACACTGTTTGGCCAGAAAGGACCTGCCTTTCTGTCAACACTGCAGCATTTGTCTCCCGCCGCCCCCGAGGGAGCTTGTAACCGGAAGTCTGCGGTGCTCCCAGGGCAGCGAGCACTCTCAGGACTGGAGCCGCAGGCAGCTGCTGGGCAGGACTCCGGTGCGGTTCCGTTCTCCGGCTTGGCCAATAAGTCCAAGTCGAGTTTGGTTCAAAGAGTATTTCTAGTTGCCTATAAAATACCATAATAATAGCTGAATTCTTTCACCTAACAAAGTTCCAGTATTGGCCAAATACTTTGGCCTTTGGAAATTTATTTAGTCTTCATTGTGCAATATTTGAGTTTTTTGTGTTTGGGTCCTAGTTTAAGACTTTCCTATGAGACAGTATCTTTTCTGATATTTTATATATATATATATATATATATATATATATATATATATATGTTTACTTTTTATCTATTCCCAGGTGGCGCTGGTGGTAAAGAAGCCTCCTGCTGAGGTAGGTGATTTAGTATACACAGGTTCTGTCCTTGGGTGGGGAAGAGCCCCTGAAGAAGGGCATGGAAACCCACTCTAGTATTCTTGCCTGGAGAATCCCACGGACAGAATAGCCTGGCAGGCTACAGTCTACAGGCCTGCAAAGAGTTGGATGTGACTGAAATGACTTAGCATGTATCCATACATGCATGACTCTATCTATGTATCTATTTTGTATACTATATGCCTAACTAGATATAAATGAAATGACCTACCTCCTCTCCACACCAGCTCTCCCAGTTCATTTTCCTATGACTGTGTTGTCATCATTTGAAACATGAAGTTCTTCTCAATTGTCCCTCAACCTAGTGATTTGGTCTCCCAGCTCCTGGCTCCCTTTTCATCAAGTCTGTGGTGGTCTGGCTGTGTTGCTTTTGCCTTCTGGTGCCCACTCAGCTTCTTCCTTGTGCACTTCCCAGCCCAGCCGAGAGAGGTGTGCCCTGGGCCAGCTGCCTGGCTCTGCCCTCAGCGAGTTTGCTCTTCGTTCTCTGTGGTTAACTTTCATGAGGCAACTTTGCTGGCTGCCCAGCACCCTCACAGCCATCTCCCTCCCCTCACCTCCTTTCTGGGCTGTCTCTCTGTCTAGAATGAGATCACAATTCTTTCAAGAAGGAACTGGAAGGTTGTCCTTGCCTCCTTCCATATCTAGGACTCACCAGATGCTGGTAGCTGCCTGGGAGCAGGTCGGGCTGCAGGTTACTCACTGCTGTGGGCTTTGCTGTTGCTGACATTCTACAGCAAAGGCAACGGTGCATTCATCTGAGAGATCCAAGGGCCCCCTTGACCCTGCAATCCTTTGATTTTCAACTCCTATGTATCCAGGGGCTTCTCTTTAAGTGCCCAGGGTGCGTGACACAGGAGGGCAGAGCCTGCCCAGCTGCGGTGGTGGGCTCTATGAAGTTCTCACACCCCACACAGCACCCCAGGCAGGCTTGAGAAACCCGGGGCCCTGGAGACCACAGGGTGTGGAGTCTGAGCACTTTTTCCCTAATAATGATACAAAAGGGTTCCTTCTGGAAACAACATTTGGATAACTTTCTAGTTGGAGAGGAAAGAATTCTGTAGTTAAAACATCTTTTGTGTTCACCCTTTCCTCGTTTCTGTGTTTTCAGGGAAAGTTGGAAAGGAAGAATTGCTTCTGTTGTTTGATGAGCAGATTTTACCATGCAGGTGGAGGAAGGCTGTGGCCCAGGAAACAGGCGAGTGTACAAACAAAGCATCTGCTCTATAAATAGTCCCCCCCCCAACCAGGCGTGACTCAGGGGACCTGGGCCAGCGGCTCCAACTGTTCAGGCTGACAAATCCCGTGTTGCTTATGGAAACATGGCAAAAGCAGCTTGTAATTTTTTTAATTCTCTGTTCTTGTTTAGGCTTTGGAGAGAGAGAGAGGGATGACTTTCCTTCCATGTCAGATTATAACCACATCACTGCTGATCTCGAAAATCATCGGAAGACGGATGTGGAAGGATCGGAGCTCCACGTCCTGCAGTTCTAAAGTCCCGCATGAGTAGGATCCTGGCTCCAATAGAAGGAAAATAATGCATAGCTGCTGTGAACCTGTAGCCGTGCCCCACTTTCCCTGTTGGTTGGAGATGATCTCGGCAACAGGAAAACAATCCTCTCTTTTGAAAATAGTGATTATTTCCAGGGAACGTGTAGGTTGTTGTTTGTTGCTTAGTCGCTAAGTCATGTCTGACTCTTTTTGCGACCCCAAGGACTGTGTTCCACCAGGCTTCTCTGTCCATGGGATTTCTCAGGCAAGAATACTAGAGTGGGTTGTCATCTCCTTCTCCAGGGGATCTTCCCAGATCAGGGATCAAACCTGCATCAGGTTCTTTACCACTGAGCTAGCAGGGAAGCGCCTTTCAGAGTTCTAGTTCACTCTGATTGGTTTTCTTTATAATTCTGTGTATTTCATTAATCTAAAAACATTATTCCAGGAAGGGGTCCATAGACCTTGCCAGACTGTTCAAATCCATGCATAGAAGGTGCTGGGACCCTGTGGGAGGGGTGCACCCTTGGACTGGAGGAGAGTGGAGGCTGTGAGGGTCCTGGCAGAAGTGCCTTCTGCTGCCCTCCATACCAGCATTTGCAGTGAGCAGGGGGTGGACCTCATTAACTATTAGGACAGATTGTATGCCTATTCCTTTATGTACAGAATAATGACACAATTACATGTGTGGAATGTACATGGAATTTTGACTTAGGTGAAATTACCTTTTGAAGCAATTTTCTTATCACTTAAAACTGCAAAGGTGAGTTTCTTACATTCAGTAAGGATAAGTTGCTGTAAATAGACAAGGTTTAACAGACGACATACCTTAAAAGCTCTGTTTTGGGGGGCCTGTTTTTTTGAGATAGTGAAGCGTGTAGTAATTTGTGACATAACCCCTTTTGGAGTAGTTGACACCGCTGTTCAATTGAACTTTGATGAAGAATTCATTTCACGTGCCCAAGCGCAGATACATGAGGCATTTGAATCACAGTAGAATTCACTACTATGGGTAAAATAGATGGGTAGTGGGAAGTTGCCGCATAGCACAGGGAACTCAGTCGGGTGCTCTGTGATGACCTGGATGGGTGGGATGGGGGCGTGTGGCAGCGAGGTTCAAGAGGGAGGGGATGTATGTACACATATAGTTGATTCACACTGTTGTACAGAAGAAACTAACATAACATTATAAAACAATTATACTCCAGTTGAAAAACTAAATTCCAGTACCCAAAAGGAAAAAAAAAAAGGAATAGATGATGATACTTAGCTTCCGTTATCAGAATTCAAAGTACCACAACACCAGAAACTTTCACACAATTGGCAAGAGCAGAAGCAGTTATATCTACTTCACTGGCTGAAGCAAAGTCATTAAAAAAAAAAGAATTAACAACAATTTCTTGTTAGTTTCCTATTTTCTCTTTAGTTCTTTTGTGTGATTTTCTAAGCCAGACAGTTTCTTAGGAAGGCATATCACACAGGTAAGGATTCCGTAGATTGTGTGTGTCTGATAGGCAGTCTCAGTACCAGCAAGCATGGGAACTGCTGTGTGTCAGCTGCTCCATCCGGCCTGGGGAGATGTGCACGCAGGCTCAGAGCCGTCTGTCTTTCTTTTACTGCTGGAGATGGTCCTGTCATTGGTGATCTTCTCAGACAACCTAGGACAATAATCAAGCCCATATTCCCTGGCCAAGATTCCATGTGTGAGCTCAGCATTCACAGGTGGTCAGTTCTTTTGAGGTGAGAAATCGGCAAGGCCAACACCTTAATTTGCTTGAGCTCAGAAAAAAGACACCACCTTGTAAGTGGTTTGGTGGATAGCCTGCCTTACTTTGTGCTCAGTCTGTTCAGTCGCTCAGTCGTGTCTGACTCTTTGTGACCCCATGGACTGCAGCATGCTTGGCTTCCTTGTCCGTCACCAACTCCTGGAACTTGCTCAGACTCATGTCCATCAAGTTGGGGATACCATCCAATCACCATCCTCTGTTGTCCCCTTCTCCTCCTGCCTTCAATCTTTCCCAACCTCAGGGTCTTTGTGTTAGTGAGATTTTTATGACTGTTATGAGGGGGACGTGAAGACCCATGGGACCAGGTAGTTCCTTACTCACCCAAAGCAGGGAGGGGGGCTTCCCCTAAGACCCTGGCCACCCTCTCAGGTAGCGTGGTAACTGCTGATAGGTCTGGGGGATGTAGGAATATCAGTGATGCTTCTCCACTTCCTAAGGCAAGGTGAGGCTGGGGACTACCCAGGTGACTGTGGAACAGTAAAGTGGCAGGACTGGCCAAGTCGGGGGGTGGGGGGAGCAGGGCAGGCTGTGTCCAGGGCATCTCTGGAGTCCCTGCACCTTCAGGAGAGAGTGCTGGTCTGCTGGTCTCTGCTGGGACCCAAGATTTTCTGGAGTTGTTGCAGGGAGAAGTCAATTCTGACTGTTGAAACTCTTTTTTTTTGAATTGCTCTCTGTTGCTTTTGTTATTACAATTATAATCATACATAATGGCCTGCCTCAGAGAATCCTGTCCCTCTGCTTGACTGTTAAGCTGAAGTGCCTTTGTTCATAACCCTGTCCACCTGTAGATTGCAAGAAGAAAGAAATTAACATATCCCCCTGTCTGAGGCTTGCCATTCTGGAACATTTTGCGAGGTTAATGGCCTTTTTACTTTGTTTCCTCACCTTCCTACTCCCATCTCTGATCTGGTATCCAGACCTGGACAAGATGGTTCTTTTGAGACGTTCGTGTGCCATCTTCTTGACCAGCTGGCTTTTCAAATAAAGTCATGTTCTTTTCCTCAACACCTCATCTCTTGGATTAATTGGCCTATTGTTCAATAGAGTGAGCTTCAACCCCGTAACAGAGTTGCAAGGACAGGAGGGCCCAGGTACGATGCCAGAGCTGTGCCAACCTAGCCAGGCTGGAATTGCACTGTGTACTGGGCCTTCCTGCATTAGTTCTCCATTCCCACATAGCAAATGATGGCAGAAACCAGCACCCATGTGTTACTTCACAGTCTCTGAGGTTCAGGGGTCCGGGAAGGACTTATCTAGCTCTTCCGCTCAGGGTCTCACGGTGCCAGCTGGGCTGAGGTCTCATCTGGTTCTTGATCGGAGAGGAGTCCACTCCTGACTCCTCCATGTTGGTAGCAGGAACTCATTTCTTGTGGCTGTAAAGTGGAGGCTCCCATGTTCCTGCTGGTACCTGGCATGGGCTACTCTCAGCTCCCAAATGTGTCCCCAGGCCTTTGCTGTGTGGTGCCTCCATAGCCCCTGGCATAGCAGGGCAGCTCCTGTCTATAAAGTCAGCAGGGGGAGAGGGCTCTCACTTCAACAAGGGGGTCCTAGCTAGTCCTTCTCTTAAGAGCTTTTATCCGACTAAGATCCTCAACGGAAGCATCTCCTTTGGGATAACTTACTTTTTTTTTTCTTTTTTAATATCTGAGACTTTGGGCTTCCCTGGTGGCTCAGTGGTAAAGAATCTGCCTGCCGATGCAGGATACACAAATTTGATCCCTGATTTGGAAAAATGATACACGCCATGGAGCAACTAATCCTGTGTGCCACAGCTAGTGAACTTGGGCTCTAGAGCCTGGGGGCTGCAACTACTGAAGCCCAGGAGACTTAGAACCTGTGCTCCACAATGAGAGAAGCCACTGCAATGAAAAACCCAACCACTGTAGCTAGAGAATAGCTCCTACTTGCCACAACTAGGGAAAAACGCATGTAGCAGTGAAGACCTAGCATAGATAAAAATAAATAAATTATTAAAAAATAAATAAAATTTGAAACTTTAATAGTATCTGAAAACTTGCTTTACCTTTGCCATCTCCTATGGTCAACTGGGCAGCAGCAGTGAAGTTGGGGCCACTTTGCATGTATGGTTGCTGTGGGGTGCAGCTCACCTTCGGCTTCTGAGGATCTCTGATGGCTTCTTTGAGCCCCAGCCCAGATGCCTGTGCAAGCTCGTGGTGGAGGATACCAGCTCCCTCAAAGGTCTCCTGTGCATCAGAGTGGGAGGAGGTAAGGAGGAAGTGGGTCCCCATCTTCAGCTTGTCTTTGGGGTCCTGCTCTCCCCCACCTCACATCTGTCCGCTGAGCGACAGCAACACCAGATGCAGGGCTCTCCTTTCCACCAGCCCTACCCTTGTGGCAGGTCTGATTCCTTTGTGTCTTGTGTCCCTAATTCTCTGCTGGGCTTAGTGGGTCAGCCTCTGATGGAATCACAGCTGGCCCCTGGGGTCTGCCCTCTGTGGCCAGAGTTCAGGGTGGTTAAGCCAGGGGCTGTGTCCTCATGAGACCATCCCTGTTGTGTACATCCTTGCTGGTCTCCACCTGTTTCAGGAGGTGGCTTTTGGTTTCACTCTTTGCAGTGAGGATCCCACCCCTGAGACTCCATCCCACCCATGGAGAAGCTTGGGCATAGGAAAGTTAGGTTCTTTACCAGGTCATGACGGGGTTAAATGGGATTCGAACCCCATGGACTGGATTCATCATGCTCTGATGATCAGTGGGTGTGGCATCCCTCAAAGCATAAAGGCTCAGGGAGGTTACACTCCAAGCTTCCTTTTATGTCACCAGCACACCATAATGCCTCTTCCACCAGAGCTGGAAGAAACCTTCCAGGCCATGAGCATGATACGTTGCTAAATAGCCCAAGGACTAACTCTATGCAAAACTTTCTGTCTCCCACCCACTGATTTCCCCACAGATAGATGTTTCTTCTTCTCTGTGATTCTTGGTGCTTTGCATAGCTGGTGCACAAAATTTCATAATGGTCCTCTATATACTTTATTATAATTGCTGGCTTGTATGCCCATTTTCAGGCTGACCAGTGAGCTTTTGAAGATAGGCAGCCACATGTTCTCATCTGGGCAACCCCAGCACCTAGTTCATGACCTTGATAAAGGTTTGTTGACCAAATGAAGAAGATGAAGACAGAACCATGAGTGACAGAGCCAGAATAACATTTGGGTTTCACTGTTTACCAGTCAAGTAAAAACTTTGTCATTTGTGACTCTTGGTCACCTATTAAAGAAGAGATTTCGTCAGCACTGGATGATGAGATAGCCACTTTCAAAGGCTCCTTCTGGACCACACAGTTCTTTTCAAGATTCATTCTAGGTTTTTTTTTGCCAAAGATATGAGGTTGTGGATTTAGCAAATTCTGTTTTTGTCACTAATGAGCTGGATGTTCTGTGTGTTTGTGTGTGGGTGTCAGTTGCTCAGTTGCGTCCCACTCTTTGTGACCCCTTGGACTGTAGCCCACAAGGCTCCTCTGTCCATGGAATTCTTCAGGCAAGAATACTGGAGCCAGTTGTCATTTCCTACTCCAAGGGATTGTCCCAAGCCAGGCATCAAACTCGGGTCTCCTGCATGGCAGGCAGATTCTTCACCCTTTGAGCCAGCAGGGACCTCAGCTTCCAGCTTATTCATCTGTAAACATGAAGATGATAAGAAGTGCGCGAGTTCAGGGTGGCTGCAAGCTTCATTTCCCAGATGACTCATCGAGGAAGTGCTATCATTCCTTCACTTGTTTAGCAACATTCACTGAGTCCTAATAAACGTCTTGCTCTAGACCAGGCCCTCAGATATGGAGAATGAAGACCCATGAGAGCGCAGTTGTGTGGGAAAAGCAAGACATCAAAACAGGAGATTGGGACCCAGGTGACAATACTTCTCAGCCACATGAGTGGGGACCCATGTTGAGATGGAGTGAAGGAAAATCAAGGGAGGTTAAAAAAAAAAAAAAGACTTTAGCTAAGTCTTAAAGATGGGGTCATGGGTAGGTGTTCTATATACACTAGGTTTTCCCTACTCACTGCCATTAATTTATCTATAATCAAGTACAGCTAATCCCATACTTATGCAACTGTTCCATTCCAAAACGGCTTTCTCAACTTGAACTTTGCATGAGAAGAAAAAGAAACAAACTCTGCTGCCCTTTTTTTCCCCTGAAGTTGCTGTGAATTTAAAGATACAGAACCCTTTATATATGCACACAACTGCATATCTATTTCCTTGTTTCAAAATACTTTGAAGTATTGACCTTTCGTGGAGAGGGAGAGAGGTTTGGCCATGTTCACACTCCCATCTGTTTGCTTTGTCCTCTAGTCTGTGAGCAGGTCCTGCCTTTGCCGGCTGGGTCCTTCTAGGCATGGCCAGCATGCAGCCTGGTGTTTGCGGGGGTCAGAGCTGGGGACAGAGGGGTGAGCTGCCTCCTTGGAGAGTGTGCTCCTGCAGCCTCCACCTTCAGCCTGTGGGGAATTCATCTCTGAGATTGCTTTGTGCTGTGCTGGGGACGTAGCTTCTCCAGGGCTCTTGACTCTCCCCTGCTCTGTGCCCCGGAGGCTGAGGCAAACAGACCCATCAGACTGCTCTCTTACCTTTGTCTTCATTTTAGGATTCGACCAATGGGGAACTCCAGCAAGACACAGGTCCCCATCGTGGCTGTGACCCTGGACTCTTTGTACCTCTCCTGTGACCAATGCCCCCCAGCACACTTGCTTTTCCATTTGTCCCTGAGCTCTCCCCCACCTGGCCCCTTCCGGATTCAGGATTCTGCTTAGGACCACCCTGGGAGCTCCTGGATGTCCATGTGGATGGTGCCCCTTGAAAGTGCTGTGTGCATCACATGGTGCTCCTGTTCCCCGTCCCCCACGTCTCTTCTGCCTTATTACTTTTCACAGCATGCATCCCTCTCTGAAATCCATCATGCAGCCATTCTCCTGTTTCCAGTTAGGTAAACTCTAGGAGAGACAAGACCTTTCCTATCCTAGCCACTGGTGAATCCTCACCATCTGGATCAGGGTTACCCCATAGTAGGTGTTCAATAAATATTTTCTGGGAGGATGGATGAATCAAGGTGGTAAGGTGGTTTTGCTCTGCAATGTCAGTATTAGGTAACAGACACCAAGGAACTGGAAATATACTTGAGAACAGTACTAAGACCTGTGTCCCTCAGCTGAATCCAGTTTCTCTGAATAGAAGCCTTCTCCCTTCCTCTGCTTTCTGTGCTTGGTGGCAAGCCCTGGGAAAGGAGGAAAAAAAGGGCAAGTCAGTGGACTGCTAGAGGGATGTAGAAATGCTCGAGAGAAGAGAAAGCCATCTGGCTCCAGGAACCCCCAAGAACCTGACCATGCGGGATTGTAATTTCTCATCCAGCGCCCACTCAGGAGGTCTCTTTTTCTGACTTCGAGGAGACAACCTGAATGCTTACTCGTCATTTGGTTTGTTTTCCTTGCTAATCTCCGAAGCAGTGACCACATCCTTTCTCTCTCTCATTCTATCTGAGCCTCCTGAGAAGTTCACACGAGTCACGGTTAGTGGTCTGAGAAGCGGGGCGGCGGGAAGGGCTTCCTGCTGACCTGTGCCCTGCTCTGCTGGTGATTTGCATGCATCTGTTGGTGTGCAGATCCCAAGTCAGATGTGGCTTTCCTCTTCAGCTGAGCAGACACTCATCATGTGCACTGTTGTGAGGGTAGGCTCTTTCATTTTTTCCAAACAACTTGAGCGTGCAATGAAAGATCTGAAAAGCTGATCATAAAAATTATTCAGGTGTTGTTTTCTTTCCTTGGAAAGCTGGTGGCGGTTTATGTCCTTGGGACTCTGGCTTCTGATGACATAGCAACATGAATGGCTGAATGGGCCTGGGGAAGGTCACTGGGATGCTGGTGATCACCTTGGTGAAAGGGAGCCAGCATGCTTGGGTTCTCCGAGCAGGGATGCTGGGGTAAAGAGAGCGGGTTCTGCCACAGGGTGCTAAACAGACCTGGGTTATCAGATGCACCTCTAGACCACAGACTCCTCTCAAATCTCAGGGCCCTGCTACTCAAGTAAGGTCCCTGGACTATAGCGACAGTATCACATGTTAGAAACACAGAGTCTCAGGCCACACTCAGCCCCCAGGAGTTAGGATCTGCATTTTGACCAGGTACCAGGGGGAGGTGTGACTGTCAGTGTGGAAGCGTCGCTCACTCTGTTCAGGCTCCTGCAGGGTTTGTGGCACCAAACAGACTTGCTGGGGGTCTTTAATGGAGAAGTGGGCCAGGTCTGAGCAGAACGAGTGGGTGGACATGTCACACAAGCCTCTCCTGTCAGCTTGACCTCTGAGGAAGTTGGGTGCTGGGCTTCGTGTGCCTTGGGCTGGAGGTGCTGCTGGCCCAGGGAATGCTTGACATCTAACAGGAGCTGGGCCTGGGAGATTCGGGATGACGTGCTATGAATGTCCTTCCAGAGGGTCCTGGAGGCAGTGGTGGTGGGGGTCCCTGCCCTCTGGCTCATTTCCCTGCTGCTCCCCACTGTGGCCCTCGGGGCTCTCCCTAGCTGGCCTCCCTGGCATGGGGAGTCATAAAGTGACCTGAGGCCATGATGCCTGTTCTTATGATCCAGGACTCTGTGTCTGTCCAGCATTTGCTGCCTGAAACAGGAGGTTATCCTCACGGCCCAGTGGATTCTTGCTCCCATGGCATTTTTGAAAGGTCAGAGTACACTCCTGTGATTTCTCCTATCGTTTGTTTATTTCAGGCACCAAGTTAATCTCATCAAGTTCCTTATCTCTTTGGGCATTGCTCTCTGCTTGTGCGTTGTATTTCCACACCCCTGGTTCTCCACGAACAGTGACCAGAAGACTCCTTCCGGACCCTTCTCCCATCCCCAGAGGATAAGGTCTGAGAAATGTGCTTGTGGGGTCACTGATGCATCATAGCACTTCCTGTGCTCCTTTTCACTGTATTTTTGCGTGGAATTTGTCCCTAGTTCTGCTGTGACTCCTGTCACTCTCCATCTGACAGTCACCCGAACATCAGCAAGTTTCATGCTTTCTTCCTTTCTTGGTGGTATGTGGCTTAAAGATTCTGTGATCACACAGCTCAGGAAGTCATCCATGTCCAGGTGACTCCTCTCAGAAGCCCCAGAGGTATTTTATACTGAAACACAGTCGCTGGTTGCCTACATTGTCCTTGGTTGGGTAAATATTTTGTGATTTTTAAATTCAAAAATATTTGCAGAATCTGTGACACATGCCATTGAAGCTCATTTCTCTTATTCCATCTTACAGGAAAATCTCTAGGGGAAAAAAGTGACCTTAACACTTGTTTTCATGATTGGTCAGGTCTGGTGCATCCTTCCAGGTTCAAAAGACTCAGACAGGTGTATGCACAGCCCTGGGCCTGGCATACAATGAACTCATAGTAAATGCTCTACACAATTATTAGTGGGTGTTCATTTTAATGATCTTAATATGTATTGAAATACAAAGATGCATTTCGTAACAAACCTGGAGCTTTCCCCAACCCCCTGGACATTCTGGGCAGTGCGGGCTCCCTAGCCTCACCTTATAATGTCCAGGAATCTGTATTCTAACTGGACTTTATTCAGCCACAGGAGTGACACTTGGGAACAGGCCTCCTGAGTCAGAACCACAGTGCATTTTGCCCCAGTGTGTTCAGAACAAGTTAAACAATGTGTTGCTGACTTAGCTAAAAGGCTGGCTGTGAACCCAAACTGTCTATCATCAATAGGTGACTGATGCCATGTGTCCTTAGGCCCTCCTTGTGTTTCCATCTGCTGTTAAAAGACAGAGGATGGACAGGTCAGGCAAGAATAGCAAAGGACTGACTTCTGGCTGGGGAACCCCTTTCTCATCTTTGCAGATTTACAGGGCCACCGAGCTACAGAGGGCCCCAAAGGAAGGTTGCGCCAGAGAGCAGAGAGTCTCATGTCAGCCCCTCTTCCCTGCCTCCCACTTCCCTTTGTTGTCTGACACTGTCTTCATGGGGGACAGGTAAATGTTTAGTGGTGTCTTGAAGAGACCTGGCCTTAAAAGGGACACTGGAGTCTGGAATTGTCCTCATGAAGTTGAGAAGGTAGATGGTGAGCTTCATGGTCTAAGGCCAGTTAGTTACTCTTCTTACCAAAAAGGACTATAGGCTTAAGGAAAGATCACAGCGGACGTGAGCAAGGGCTTCCCCGTGATATTTCTATTCTATGGCAGGTCCAATCTGATCTGCAGTTATAAGCGTGAACCAGGCACCCATCCAAGATTCTGAAGTCAATGTTTTGGGTTTTTGAATAATTTTATATGTTGGCACAGAAAGAAATGGCAACCCACTCCAGTAATCTTGCCTGGAAAATTTCATGGACAGAGGAGCCTGGTGAGCTATGGACCATGATGTTGCAAAGAGTCATACACAACTGAGTGACTAAACAACAATATGTTGGCAAAGGACTCTGAGGCACCTACCTGCCCACTGGTCAGAGCTGTGCCACTGAACTAGGGTCATTTTCTGCTGCAGGGAAGAGAAGATGGCTAGGATGTGACTACCAGGCTTGAAAAAGATATTCATACTACTCTTGGCATGAGGGATGCTGAAGAAGTGGGCTAGGTCAAAGACTTCGGCACTACACATATTCGTCTAGTTGAGACTATTATGTTCCAACTCCTGATTTTGGCACTACTTTCTTCCTCATTTCTGAAAAAAATAAATTTAGGTTCTCATCGCACTTTAAAAAGAATCTATGCTGCCCAGAACTTAAATAGATGCTTGTTTGCTAATGTTCATGGCTGCTTTATTTGCAGTAGCCAAAAGGTGGAAATAATCCAGTGTCCTCTGACAGATGAATGGACAAACAAAATGTGGTATATACATGGAGTGGTATATACCTGTCACATTTTAAAGGTTTTTGTATTTCATATGCTTTGACATCTTGCTGATCCTAGAGGGACTGTCCCTCCCAGGGCTAGATAATGCCTACAGATAGTAAATGACTTTCTTGTGAGCATACCTTTTGTGAGGCGAGCAGAAGTAACGCAACTTAGATTAGGAGTAGGCCTTCCTACTATCAGGTAGCTTTCGCTTAACAATGACCACTGTTTGCCAATTAGGACCAATTAGCTTTCACCGATGTTTGCCAATTAGGAAATTAGGAACGGGGCGGGAACCCCCAGGAAAATCCCGCGCGCGCGAAAGTATTGACCAATGAAATTGCTTTGCAAACGTGTAACCAATCCGCTTCTCACCCTATAAATTTGTGTAACAGCTTGGGCTCGAGGCTCTCTAACTTGCACCACTGCGTTGGTTGCGGGCGGAGAGTCCTGGCTCGAGTCAGTAATAAACTTCCCTTCCTGCGAGTTGCATTGTCTTGGAGGCCTTCTCTCTTCCCACTCAGGGATTCGGACATCAGGCATAACACCTTTCACAGGTTAATCAACCCATCCCGAGCCCACAACCCACTCCCCGTCGTCTTTCTGTCTCTCTTTCTCAGGTTATTATTCACCTACCCTAATAACCCCAGGTCCAGATATCAGGTAACTAGTCATAGTCCCTATACAAAGATCTGCTGACATTATTCAAACTAACTAATCCTAAGCCTGCTCACTCTGCCATTCTCCAGGGTATCTTCCTGACCCAGGGATAGAAGCCGGGTCTCCTGCTTTGTAGGCATATTCTCTACTGTCTGAACCACCAGGGAAGCCCCATAGAAACCACGGTAAAGTTTTTTCCCGTGTGTCCCCCTCTGCCTCCTCACTGACCCTGGTGTTTCCCCATGTGACCCTGCATGACCTGCCCTGCCAGGAGGCATCTAGGGATCCGTGAGTGTAAAAACTTCTTATTTCATGACAATTATTTTCATGGCTGTGTGTCCTACCACACCTGAGCAGGTACACTTAAAACAGCATACAATGGGACTTGCCTGGTGATCCAGTGGTTAAGAATCTGCCTAGCAATGCAGGGGGCCTGAGTTCAATCCCTAGTCAGGGAACTAAGATTTGACATGCTTTGGTGCAACAAAGCCTGTGTGCCACAACTAGGACCCAAGCAGCCAAATAAATAAATGAATAAATATTTAAAATAGCATACAATAAAATATTATTCAACTATAATAAGGAAGGAAATTTTGATGCATGCTACAACATGGATGAACCTCGAGGACATTCTACCTAGTGAGATAAATCAGTCACGAAAGGACACATATTGTGTGAGTCCATTTATATGAGACTAGTCAGATTTATGGAAACAGAAAGTAAAACGGTGTTGCCAAGGGCTGGATGGGGGGTGGGGGAGAATAGGGAGTTAGTGCTTAAATGGGACAGAGTTTCAGTTTGGGAAGAACAAAGAGTTTCTGGAGATGGATGGTGGTGATAATTACACAACAACATGAATTAGTGCTGCTAAACTGTACAGTGGAAAATAGTTAAAATGATAAATTTTATGTCACAAATGGTTGATCACAATTTAAAAAGGCATCTAGGCTGTTGGCAGAGGTGTCTTTTAGCCCCCATGGGTTATGGCTCCCTGATGATAGGATGGCATCATCAGCGCATCTCCCGAGCGCCTGGCAGCACCCAGCTTCAGGGTGCCCACAGCGTAGATATCGAACCACAGCTCACCCACCCCCAAAGCTCTGCACTGTCCTCACACTTTGTCAGTTTCAGGAGGCCAGTTGTTGGCTGGCCCCGGGGCTTTGCCATGACCGCAGTGGCTGCTGAGTCGTCCCCCTCTTAGCAAATCAGGGCAGAAAGGCAGCTTCCTGGAAAATAATACAGGAGACGTCTGATTGATCCCATGATTGGGATCTGTCTGGCCTGGAGGGACAGCTTCTACTTGAGAAACAGCATTCAGCGGGGAACCCAGGCCCTGCTTATTGGGGATGGCCAGTCTTGCAGGGGGTTGTTCTTCACCCAACTTCCTGCTTCATTTTGCACTGTCATTCATCTGGAGGTATCCCTGCCTCACCTGAAGTGCCCAGGAATTTGCACAAACCGGGACCTCTAGCGGGGGAGGAGAAGACTCAGGGTGGTGGGCAGCTTCATGCCCTGTGGTCTGAGGCAGCTCAAGATCACCTGCCCCTTCTGGTGGCTCAGATGGTAAAGAATCTGCCTGCAAGGCAGGAGACCTGGATTTGATTCCTGGATCGGGAAGTTCCTCTGGAGGAGGAAATGGCAACTCACTCTAGTATTCTTACCTGAAGAACCCCATGGACAGAGGAGCCTGATGGGTTACAGTCCACGGGGTTGCAAAGAGTCCGACATGACTGAGCAACTTACACACACACACACACACCTGCCCCTTTGGGTTTGATAATTAGATTTTGGATTGGCTCCAAATGAAACCACAACCCAACCTTGAAGGGAACACCTCAGCGCCGTGCCAACACAAAACTGAGAACCCCGTGGCTTTTCCGAGGGCCCCCCCGGTACCACATCATAGGCCATCACGTGGCCTCTAGGGCTAGGGCCACTGGAGACATTTGTCTGCTTCCTTTCAAGGCTTGAGGCTCCTTAGTCTGCCCTCCCCTGTCTTACAGGTTCTTTTGAAAACCCCAGAGTCCTGCTTTCAACTCTTTCCTCTGGTCTCTGATAAAAGGCAAATTCAGAATCACTTCTAACAGCCTCCCTGAGAGCTGAGAGGGCTTGTCTGCAGAGACAGGACATCAAAGTGCAGAGCTCAGGTGCGCCCCTGGCCTGAGACGGTGGGAGGAGGGCGCGTTGGCAGCCCAGGGTCCCCTGCCCCAGGCTGCACAGCCGCAGCGCTGCCTGGGCCTCCTGAGACACCTCCGAAGTCTGCCTGGGCACCGAGCCCAGGACAAACCCTGCAAACAGCCCAGCTGCCTGAAGACACCATGGTGATTGCCTCGTGAAGAGTGGTTTGGCTGCTGTCCTTTTCCCTGGGTGGCACAGTTTGAACATCACAGAGATTCTCCCTTTCTTCACCATGTTCACAGCCGCTCTGGGAGTGATTGTCCTCTGGTCCTAGAGCCCAGGGCACCCCATCTGCAGACTGCCCCCTCCCACCCTGGGTCTGCTGCCAGTTCCCCCATAACAGCATCTCTGTGCCCATCTCAGCAGTGTCAGGGTGTCTGCCATGGGCCTGGGTCTGGGATTCGGGCTGGTGAGCTTACTAACTGGCTCGAGGCCTCACCTGGCGGCCTCAGTGCCAAGGGCCCTGTTCTGGCCGTGGGCTGCAGGAGTGTGGGAATCAACATGCCTTTCTGGTTGTGCTCAGTAGGGGGTCTGGTGGGTGATAGGTTATTTGTCATTCTTTTCCCGTTTTCCTGACGTGACCTCCTTGAGAGGAGGGCTGTGGAATCATGATCCCGGCTGTTGCTTGTGCACCAAGTACTCAGGCTTGGCTGTGGAGCGTGTGGGAGGGTGTGAGATGCCTGCTGGAGACCAGATGCTCACAGTTCTAGAGACCTGAGGCTGAATCACCGTCTACCCCACACACCAAACAAGCTCCACTTCCCTTCGACCATGGATTTGGAAGTCAGGATTTCAGGCTGAGCTTGCGGGACGACGTATGGCATGGAGGGAACTGAGCAGCTGGGGGCTGGGTCTCCTGGATGTGCTTCTCCCCGAAGACTGAGAGCTGGGGCCAGCCCCGGGGGTGCTGATTGGAGCCCCCCTGTGTGGTCTGGGCTTCCTCCCAGCATGGCAGCTGCAGGGCAATCAACCATCTTCTGGGGTGGCCTGCAATTTCGGAGACTCTGACTCCAAACAAGGTAGATGTTGCAAGGCTGTTGGCGAGCAGCCCCATAAGGCACCACACGCCCAGGGAGGGAGCAACGGAGACTCCAGGGAAGGCACAAAGACCCACCGTTAATGAGGAGGGGCAGACACGACATTGACTTGTGTGTTTTTCTCAGGCGGAAGACATTTCCACGTGGAAAGAGTTGCATCCTGGTGTCAGATGCGCAGGCACTTGATCGAATGAGGTGTGGCCAGTCACAGTCATTCTCAGCCTCGTGCTTTCCATCTGGGCAGCCAGGGTGACGTGATGGTCACTTGCTGAGGGTGGAGTGCATGCTCCACTGCAAGCCCCCTTCCCTGGGGGCTCGGGGGCTACTGGGTGCTGCATTGCAGTCATCCCCCTCGCCCCCACCCCTTGCTCTTGTCTGCAGCAGATACTGCTTTTGATTTGGGCGTGAGGAATTCACCCAGGCCTGGGTGGAGCCAGGAGGCTGCCATGGAAAGCAGCTGCAGAGAAAGTCGGCCCTGGACCACTTCCAACTATGACAAGAATGTCAGCCTGTGCCTCTTTCAGCTGGGATGGGCGAAACAGCCATTTTTAGCAGCCATGCAGTCCCGGTCTGGGCTCTGCCAAGCTGATGGACTGGTAGCTCTGGAATTTGCCTGATCTGAATTGGACTCCATGGGGAGGCAGGTGAGGGGGGCAGTTAGGTTCTGCACATCCTGGGGAAAGGTTGGCTGGGTCATAGAAAGGAGAGGCACATGGACAGGAACACGCCCCGAAAGCATGGACTCCTTTTGTGGGAAAACTCCAATCTCGTGCCATTCAGCAGGGGTAGGGATGCTTTCCTGCAGGCACGTCAGTTGCCTTAAATGACTCCCGGAGAGCCTTAAAGCTGAGGGCATGGGGCGAGGCCTTCCGGTCTCCTGAGGAGGACTTGCAGCCCTGCCTTCCTCATCCACTACACTTACCCATCCAGCTGATTTCTCCCAGGGCCAGCCTGAATGATGCATCATTGGCAAAGACATGCAGAAGAGGGTTTTATCTTATTTTTTAATATTTATTTATTTATTTATTTGGCTGTGCCGGATCTTAGTTGCAGCACATGGAAGCTTCAGTCATCATTGCAGCACTCGGAATCTTTAGTTGTGACATGTGGTATCTTGTTTCCCAACCAGGGATTGAACCTGGGCCTTTCTGCAATGGGAGCTCCAAGTTTTAGCCACTGGACCACCAGGGATGTCCCAGAAGAGGGGTTTAAAAGTGCAATCAGATGTCTCGCTCTGCTTTCAGCACCAGTGTGACTGTGTTGTTTTCCCAGCCATTCTGTAAGGGAATGGGTCGTGGGGACTCAGAGAGGGCAGGGTGGGGCCCTGGCTCAGACCTTGGAGCCCACCTACTGGCTAGTTGGCAGTGACCCTCAACATCCTCACCTTTGAATGAGGGTGGCATCACAGCCACCTCTGCAGACTGGAACCCCCAGGAGGGCAGGGGTATGTATTTAGTGTCACTTGCCAGTCAGTGCCCAGCAGAGAGGAGTACAGGAGGGGCTGACTATAGCCATGTTTTCCTGTTATGAGAGAAAGCAGAGACTGACCATTCCCTCAGAGCCTGGGAGGGCTTGCGGGGTGCAGCGCCCCCTCCTGCATCACAGAGTGGGAAAGAAAGTGAAAATGAAAGTGTCAACTTCTCAATCGTGTCCGACTCTGTGACCCCATGGACTGTAGCCTGTCAGTCTCCTCTATCCATGGGGTTTTCCAGGCAAGAATCCTGGAATGGGTAGCCATTCCCTTCTTCCCTTTGTACCTACTGGCCTTTGCCATGTGCTGGCCCTCTTGAAATTCCCTTCCTTCAGTCTCCATCTATTGCACCACTGTTTTTCCTGCAAAACACTTCAGTAGTCCCTCTCCCTGAAACCCCCTCTAGGAAGGCCCCCTTGCTGAAGCAGACACTACAGGGCCTGCACACCCATCCAGGGCCTTGCTCATCTGCTATGTCCAGCCCCTTCAGCTGCCCGCATTGGCATCTCTATGCCCAGAGCCTTTTTATAGAACTGCCAAAGCTTGCTCATTTTGAGCTCACAGCAGGCTGAAGTTCTCGAGTTAACAGGCCAGGAATTCAGCACTTGGACTGATCCAGCTGCTCAGAGTGAAGAGGACCAACTCAACTCCTTCATTCTCCGGGTGTGTTTCACACCAGGGAGCCACAAAACCTGGAGCGTGGGTGAGTGCAGAACCGCGAGTTGTTACTGTTCCACTCAGAGGTAAATACAGAACTTGAGAGTCAGTACAAACTTTTATAGTAATGCCACATTGGGGCTGATTTCAAGGCCAGAGTCATTGTTCTAGCAATGCGTTTCACAAAAGTCATTTTGTGTGTTTGATCAATTGCTTCAGCCGTGTCCAACTCTTTGTGACCCCATAGACTGTAGCCTGCCAGGCTCCTCTGTCCATGGGGATTCTCCAGGCAAGAATACTGGAGTGGGTTGCCATGCCCTCCTCCAGAGGATCTTCCCAACCCAGGGATTGAACCAGCATCTCCTGCATTGGTAGGAAGATTCTTTACCACTAGTGCCACCTGGGAAGCCTGCCAATCTGCAATGCATCAAAATTAAAGAACAGAAAATACCAGGCCTTTACCACCTTGGGTACCTTGGGGACATGGTTTCCTACCATGTCCAGAAGTTTACTGCAGGAGCAAGTGCCAACACACTTGTCCTGTCTCAGGCCTCCATGCATTCATTGTCACCTGCCACATCACTTTCCATGGAGTCTGTGAGGGCTTTCTGTGCAGAGTGGGTCCCTTTGGAGCTTGACCCATGCCTCGTTGGCACCAGGCTTCGGCAGCAGCATCCCTCAGTGAATGGAAAGTAATGGAAAGTTGGCCACTCCGCCAGGTGTCACTGAACAGTCCTGAAAATACCACAGACACGCTGATACTCAGTAGCTTTCTGCACTGTACTTTGGGGCCTGAAGCAGTCATCCCATTCCTGCTGGCCCCCTTAGCATTCAGGGGCTTGGCTGACCTAGAACAGAAGGCCCCGAGGGGTCCAAAATGGGTGGGGAAGGCTGAAATGGAGGAGAAGGAGGTAGACATTGTTATCTTTGTTTAGGGAACAAGCTGCCTGTTTCCCATGGAAAAGCACACAAAAAATGAAAGATAGCTCCAGAGACTGCAATACTCAGCCAAATAAATAGCATCACCAATAATGGGGTGGCCTCTGTAAGGTCAGAGCCCCTCTGAGAATCTGCTGAAAGCCATGTACTCTGTTCTGGGGAGATTACACATGTGTGCATATGTAGGTGTGTCCCATGTATGCAGTTTACAAAGGATGTTGACACCCAGAAGCATTTTTCATGGTTTCCAGGATTAAGGGGTCCTCTTTTAAAAGGGAAGACAACAGAGAGAAGCTGAAAAAAGAAGGAGACTTTAGAAAGGAAACAAAAATCCTGCAAAGACCTTGTGTGATTAAAATAGGGAAGTCCATTCCACGCTTTCACGGGCAAACTTGAATTGCTCTAAGAGGCTCTACCCTGTAGGAATAGAGCAGATGGCCCCATCCCCAACACCTCCTCTGTTGGCCGGAGCAGCCAGTAGTTGGGCATTTACGCACAAAAACCAGAGGTCATACCCCAAACTTCAGGGCAACAGGCCTTCACGCTTCCTCCCATAAAGTGGGCCCCCAAGAAAACCCACACAGACACCCAGCCTGGGTGGACAGTGCCCTCTGGAGAGACCCAGTTCCTGGAGAGACAGGCTTATGCCTTGGGGCCCATTAGATGCAGGGGCTGACCACGTCTTCAGACAGAGCTGAGGTGTTCAACCCACCAGTCTTGTCAGGGACGGGATTGCTAGGAACCCAGGGTGCAGTGAGGTGTGTCCAGGCACCTGCTCTGTGCTGGCAGTTTCTTAGGCATCATCCCTCCCAGGCAGGTAAGGCATAGTCCCAGGATGCCTGAGCTGGGCTGCAAAGGCTTCTGGAAGTTTATGGAGTCAGAACTAGGTCTCTGGGCTCCCATGCCACGTGGCTACTTCACAGCCCCTCCCGCCGGAGGAGATCAGGAGAAACTGGGACAGTACCTCCATGTTAGGAGTCATTGAAAGTCCCTGTCTGATCCTAGTTAGCTGAGGATCCCGCTGGGGGAGGTTGGAAGGAGTGCTGGGCACAGGGCGGGGGCCTGGCCGGGTGGAGCAGTGGTCAGTGGCCTGGGAGACACCTGCCTTGGGTGCGCCTGGGCAGGGCAGGCCTTGTGTTATCTACTGCTGCATTTCCTGTATCCATGTGTCGAGGCCCATTCTGTGTCAGGCAGGCTGGGAGAGCCACATCAACTGTCCCTTTAAACCTTACAGGGCTCTGGCCCTGGGGCAGCTCCATGGCATACTTGGGCAGATTGCCTGCCTTCTACAGAAAAGTGAGGCTCAATGAGGTTATACTTCCTAGGTCACAGGGTGAGTGTGGATGACCAGATTCAGACCAGGTGGTCAGGTTCCATGACCTGCACCCTGTCGCCTGACCCACCTCCCTGTGTGATGCTGTCTGAGGACCATCCAGCACTTGAGTGCTGAGGCTCAATGAGTGTGTGCTGGGCAAAACCACGAGACAGTGGGGGGCCCAGGCAGTTCCCAGTCATCTGAGTCCCCGCAGGCTTTGCTGCGGGATCTGGAGATCTGGGGCTGGCTCTGGGAGAGGACGCCTGTCCTCTACTGTCTGCTCCATGAAGGTGGCTGTGCAGGCAACTCTGTCGAGGAGGGCGCTGGAAGCAGAATAAAACCAGGTGTACTTTACGGAGTCACTGTTACTGACGATGGCCAAGAAGCAGCTGTTCCCCTCTGGCAGGCCAGGGGGCCAGAGGGAGGAGAGGACTGCAAGCAGCCGAGAGTCATTAAAGGAACTGCACCAGCTCTGGTCATGAGGGCCGTGCTGACGCCGATGCCATGGGTCAGAGGTCAGCGTTCCCTGGGGAGTGGTGTCTGTGGGCCTGACCTCTCTTGGTTCCTCCTCTTGTGTGTGGAGAGAGTTGCACTTTGCTCTTGGTGTGGTTGTGGGGCTGAGGCAGGCAGAGCAATTCCCTTACATTGTAGCACAGGAGCTGCAAGAGCTGCCTGAAATTCACCTGACTCTCCACGTGGCATTGGCCGAGAGGAAGTGCTGGGGGAATGGGGGTGCTGGTGGCAGGCCAGTCCATGTCACAGAGGGATCTTTTCAAGCTTGAGGATGCTGCCTCTCTGCCACCTCCCCTGTGTGAGCAAGAGCTGTTGGTAATTGAGGTGGTATGAACTGCCTGAAAATTTAGTGGTGAAAAATTGGTTATATGCATGGGCTCCATGGGTCAGGAATTGGAGGCAGCACCGTGGGTACAGCTCATCTGTTTCAGCTGGGAGTGAGCTGAAGTCTGGGGGTGAGACGATCTGAGTGGTCATTGACTCATAAGTCTGACAACTGGTGTGGGCTGCAGGCTGGGGGCATCAGTTCTCTCCATGTGGGCTAGTTGGGCTTCCTCACTGCATGGTGGCTGAGTGGGACCTTAGAGAGGCCTGAGGAAGCCGCATGCTACTTATGACCTCACCATGACCATCACACAGCATCCTTCCCACCATGTTTTCCACACATATACTGCCCAGGTTAAAGAGCAGAGGGCAAAGATCTCCCCTCAGTGAGAGGGGAGCAGGTGGGATGGATAAGCACATATGCAAACCTATACATGGGGCTTCCCCAGTGGCTCAATGGTAAAGAATCTGCTTACAATGCAAGAGAAGCTGGTTTGATCCCTGGGTCAGGAAGGCCCCCTGGAGAAGGAAATGGCAACCTATACCAGTATTCTAGCCTGGAGAATCCCATGGACAGAGGAGCCTGGCAAGCTACAGTTCATGGGGTCACAAAAGAGTCGGACACGACTTAATGACTAAACAACACCCACAACAAGATCTATACATACATGGATGGAGTAGCATCTCTGAGCAACACAATCTGTAAATCTGTCACAATGTTCCTGTGATGATTTCCATAAAGAGACCAGAGCTTTGTCTGGACCCTCCATCCTGTACACTTTTGCTGGAGGTCCTCCAGAACTGATTTTGCAGGCTGTGAGAATGCTAAAGAGGGGGAGCTCTGGGAAGAGGAGTCCCCCTGAACCCAGCCTCCAGATCTGAGTATCAAGTTACAGGAAGCCCCTGTAAGTGCAAACAAACACAACAAGACATTTACACAACATTCTGAGACAATGAAAAGCCATGTTAACATAAGATGTGCTTAATTATGAAACTGTCCAGACCTCTGGTGTCTTCAAGATCTGAGAGAGGTTTCAGAAGTCTCAGGCAAAGCTGTTTCTCAGGAGTCACTTAGATGAATTTGTTGCCATTAAAATATTAAAATATGTTAATAATATCTACCGTGTAGAATTTAAAGCAATAATTTATTTCTTGTTTAATTTGAAAAATAAAGCAAAAACCTGACCCCCCTTCTTTAAAATAATCTCTCTTTATTTTTCTTTCTTTTCTTTTTTTTTTAAATTGAAGAAGTCAGCATTCCTCCCTTATCTTTCCTGGTCAGCCCCTGCTGGTGGCCACAGTTAAAAGCTTGATGTATAGTGTTTGTTTATTTAAAAAAAAAAAAAAAAAACCTAGATTTTAATCATTTTATCTATTTCACAAAGCTTGCTCCAGCAAGCTGGGGGTTGCAACTGCATGGGATGAATGACCACCAGGACTGAGGGGCCTGTGTGTTTGAAGCCCCTGCCTCCCCGACTGTGCCAGCTGTCCCCTTCTTCGACTGAGTGGTGGTCAGTGGGGGAAGCAGTGCTTGTCCAGAGGAAGGGTTAGGGACTCAGATGGGGGCATTAGGGGCTGGGACAGGATATATAAGTTATTAACAGCTCACATAACAGTTCCTGCACTAGCCTGCCGATTATTGTGTTCTTTTTTAGTAACTTTATTTATTTATTTGATTATATTGGGTCCTGGTTTTGGAAGGCATTCGTTGCATCATGTGGGGTGTTTCTTTTTAAAAATTTTTTGACAGTTTATTTTTGGCTTCACTGGGTCTTCATTGCTTCATGAAGGCCTAGTTCACTGAGGCATGAGGAATCTTAGTTCCTGGACCAGGAATTGAACCTGTGTTTCCTGCATTGGAAAGTGGATTCTTAACGACTAGGCCACAAGGGAAGTCCCCATGTGGGGTCTTTCCATGTAGCACAGACTCTCTAGTTGTGGTGTGTGGGCTCAGCATTTGTAGCTCTCAGGCTTAGTTGCTCTGCGGCATGGGGGATCTTAGTTCCCTGACCAGTGATGGAACCCACGTTCCCAACCCACCACAAGGCGACTCCTCTCCACCGGACCACTAGGAAAGTCCCTATAGTATTCTTAATTGTTTGCAGCATGCTGGTTTCATTCTCTGATCTTTCTCGGTTTAGAATGTATGGGTCATTGATTTTGGAGGAATTCTTTATTGCAATGGTATGTCCGTATAGAAAAGGGCACACTTCACACTTCGTATGGTGACGGTGAACTTTCATCAGGTGACCTGTGTGTGCAGTCAGCTCGAGAAGCGACATCACCAGCCCAGATGCCCCCTCATGCCACTCCAGTGGCCGCCATCACAGACAGTGACCATCCTGACCACCACTGCGTGCACCCATCTCTCCTGGGACTTTGTAAGATTGGATCTGGCTTCTTTAGCTCAACATCACGTTTGTGAAATTCAAACACTGCATTCTTTTCAACACCTTCCCCCAAATCCCCTAGGTTGTGTAGCACTTGCTTTATTTATAGAAGCTATTGTATAGCTATTTTTTTTTTTTTTCTGCCAAGGAGCACCACAGCAGCTACAGGACTTCCTTTAAGGGCAGCAGGACAGGGGGAATTCCCTGTCGGTCCCATGGTTAGGACTCTGAGCTCTGACTGCTGAGGGCTCATTTCAATCCCCAGCTGGGGAACTAAAATCCCACAAGCCACACAGTGCACCACACCCCACCCCCTGTCCCTCCACAAATAGGGAATAGAACAGAGAGTGGATAGAAATAGCACACATGGGCCGTTATGAAACCTGAAATGTACAGGGCTCGGATATTCCCCAAACTTGAATCCAGCCTATTCCTTTTGGCTTTGTGATTTCCCGACTGTTCCTTATCCAGCAATAATATCTAAAGCAAGAACCCGAGTTTATCGAGGGCCTCCTTGAGCAGGGCTGTACAATACACCTTATTAGCACGGTGTCCACTGAGGCTTCACCAGGACCTGGGGACGCCTTGCCATTGTCACCGCACACATGAACTAACCAAGGCAGCTCACGGAGCTGAGAAGGGGTGCAGGGGAATCTAGACTCAGGGTTGAATGTCAGAGCCCAGGCGGCCCACCCTCCAGGCTGTATCGCTTCCGTGGCGGAGAAGGGGAACATCCGGGGGCTTTTAAGCCATGGCCGTCTTCCCACAGAGTCCACAGGCCTTCTACAGAGCCCTGGGGGAGGCCGCTGCTCTTCTCCATTTAAAGGTGAGCGGTCCCTAAATCCTTTCTACATCCAATCTCCAGGTTCAGATTGTTCTGTGTGCTGGCCAGATGGCTCCTTCCAGCACATTTTCTTCCGTTAGCCAGGCCTGGGGCCACGGAGAGAGTCCGTTGGGACAGCCCGTGTCCAGCAAGCATTTCACCACAATACACTTGGGACATCTCTGTGGTCACAGGATCAGGGGCCCTCCACGTAGAGACCCAGAAAAACATGTCTCTTCAGAGAAGTGAAAACACCCCTTTGGACAATCATACTAGCTCGCAGGCTTTTACATACTGCTATCTTCTAAGTGATACTTCTTTGGGAGTTCTCTTTTCATGTATTTAATTTATTTTTGGCTGTGCTGGGTCTCCATTGCTGTGTGGGCTTTTCTCTAGTTGTGATTAGCAGGGACTACTCACTAGTTGCAGTGAGCAGGCCTCTCATTGCAGTGGCTTCTCTTATTGTGGAGCACGGGCTCTGGGGCATGTGGGCTCAGTAGCTGAGGCTCCCAGGCTCCAGAGCACAGGCTCAGTAGATGTGGCACATGGGCTTAGTTGCTCCACAGCATGTGGGATCTTCCTGGACCAGGGATTGAGCCTGTCTCCTGCATTGGCAGGTGGATTCTTTATCACTGAGCCTCCAGGGAAGCCCTGGGGATCTTTTTTTACATCTTAGAATTGATTCACACAGTCTCTCTTTGCCCATGGATGGGAAACATCACTCAAGGAAACCAGAATATCTGAAACCATAGTCAGGATCCTGGGGACACTTTTATCTGCAAATGATGGGTTGATTTTTCCTTTCTTCTTCTGCCCATTGAGCTGGGCTTGGATGCCAGTCTGTCCACTCACTGGCCTGTGCATTCTGGGGTAGGCTGGGGCTTTCCTGTCAACATTAACAGGGCCTGGTTTTGATGCCTCTGAAATAACCTGGGCCCAGCTAAGATGGCCGGCATTGCACCCATATGGGTTTCCTGCCAGCAAGAAAGGAAGTCAGGCAGTGGGAAAGTGCCCTGCAGCGGTTTTCAGCTGAAGATGGTCTCAGGGGAAATGGTGGCTGAGGTTGGTGCCCTACAGAGGGGCTCCCAGCTGGGAGGGCTCCCTCCTGCAGACTAAGACCACTCTCCCACTCCCCAGCTCTGGCTCCTGGGCCAATCCTGGTCTTCTTACCAAGTCCAAGTGCATCCTGCTCACTGCATGACAAATCAGTGAATCAGGAGATTGGTTGGCTAATGGGGTAAGGAAGAGCAGCTTCATTCTGAAAGCTGGCAGACCAAGAAGATGGTGGACTAGTGTCCCAGGGCCATCTTCCCCTTATAAGAATTCAGGCTTCTCTTATACTAAAAGAAGAGGGGCAAAGTCAAATGTTTCCTAGTTCTGGCCAGACTTCAGAGGGGATGTGTAATCTCTTCCTTTCTGTAGCCATTCCTAAGTGAGCCTAGTCAGGATGTTTTCCTGTGAGCTAAATGAAGGTATTTTAGCTTAATGCTCATTATTTGGGAAGCAAAGTTCCCAAAGACGGGCTATTGTGTATCATTTCTGCCAAGTTTCTAGGCAGCATCCCTATAGTGATTAACTTGTAGCAAGAACAATAGATTTCAAAGGTTAAAATAAAAGACACAGATCCAGTATGGAGTCAGATTTGTTCTTCCCTATTATCCAATTACAGGGAAAAGGGCCCCCAGCTTTTGGTATCCTAAGTTCTTGCAGGTTATCTCACCCATCTCCCAGGGGACAGCCACTAATGAACTGGAGAGGATTATAGGGGCAGGGCACCTGTCCTGCAGGCACCCAGAGCACTCTTGGTCTACAACTCAGAAGCTTGTAAACATCCACCGGGAACCAGGTGTCATCCTGACTCCCTGCCCGCCTTCTCCTGGGTCACTCGCCCCCAGACCCTGGCACCCCTGCATCCTGTGTCTCTTGGAGCCGCATGTGTCCTCCTCGGCTCTGGATGTGCCTGTACTGTGGAAACATCTGTGCTCTCAACCACTTTGCACAATGCCAGTTTTTTGTTAACCTTTCTCAACATCAGTGTGATCAGTTCTGTCTATCTGAGACTGTTCAGTGCCCTTGTTGTTGTGGGCCAGGTCCTCCTCCTGACATGACACCATCCCTCACCTGCCTGTCATTTTATTATAAAAACTTTCAAACAGGCAGAAAAGTTGAGTCAATTGTGCAATGAACACTCATCTTCTTACATCAAGATTCCAGAATTCACTGGCTTCATCACTCATCTCTCCTTCTCTTTATCACTTGCCAATCCATCTTACATTTTTTGTGCATTGCAAGGGAAATATCTGATATCAGTAAACATTTCACACATATAATTAACTAGAGTTTGATCTTGGTTTACTCTTTTTTTAGGGGGTGAGAGACATTCAGGGAAACATACAGATCTTAACAGAATGATTTGATGATTCCCTCTTCATAATCCAGGCTTCCCAGGTGGCAGTAGTTGCAAAGAACCCACCTGCCAATGCAGGAGACATAAGAAATCAGATTTCGATCTCTGGTCAGGAAGATCCTCTGGAGAAGGGCATGGCAACCCACTCCAGTATTCTTGCCTGGAGAATCTCATTGACAGAGGAGCCTGGCGGGCTACAGAGCATAGTGTCAAACAGAGTTGGACACGACAGAGGCGACTTAGCATGCATGGTGTAATCCAAACTCTATCAATATAGGGAACATCCACTTACCCCAGAAAGTTCTCTCACACCTTTCAGTAAATCTATGCCCCTCACCCCAGTGGCAGCTACTGTCAGCCTTTTACACCCCCCTGATTTAGCATTGCTTCTTCTAGAGCTTCTTAGAATGGCCTCTATGGAGTATGTATGCTTCTGTGTGAGGCTTCTTTTGTTTGGGGTGTTTTCAAGATTTCTTCCGATGTATCAATAGTAGGTTCCCTATTATTGCTGAGTTATATTCCATCGTGTAGACACGCTGTGGTTCCCCTGCCAGTGGACACCTGGGCTCTTTCCAGTTGGGACAACAATGAATAACCGTGCAAGGCTGTCATATCCCTCCTTGCACATGTCTTTGGGTAGACAGGCCACCAGTGTCTTGGGACAATCCCTTCGGCTACTTCTATCTCACCGCTTGGCTGTGGAGAAGGGTGGAGCTAGTTCTCAAGGCTGGGACATTGTTCACATGAGGGGATTGTGTATAGGGCCACATGCCACGTCTTATACTCCGGCTCTTCTACTGGAAGTTACTTGCTGGACAATTTGAGTTCTTGAGGCCAGGACTGAGTGCAGGTTTTCCTTTTGGAGGTTGTCTCTGGAAATACTGGCAGGAGTGGGAGGGAGTCATCACCAGTGTGGACATTTGGGGCTCAGCCCTGGGGAACCTCAGGCCAGTGGCCCCTCTGGGAGGCAAGGGAGCTGGAGAGTGGGGTGTTTACCCTTTGACCTCCCCTCTACCCCCATCATTGGCTGAGTCCTGCTCTCCAGGCAGGCAGACAGGCAACTTCCAAGCTCTGGTTTGTCCCAGCAAGGGCTGAGCCCTTCTTGGAGAGCCTCAGGCAGGAGCCAAAGGCAGGTACCAGAACAGTGAGTTTCAGTGTGACGCAGCCTGCCCGTCACTTGCAGGCAGACTTAGCTGTGCTCTCTGCTCTATGATCTGATCGTGCAGGTGTACATGCCAAGCAGTGCTTGGTTGCATTGTGTCCCAGTGGTCTGTTTATGAGCTTCCCCTCTCAGCTAAAAGATGACCCCTGGAGTGCATTTGAGTCAGTTCTAATGAAGTGATGAACTGAAGAGCCTGTTTTGCAGAGTGAGTAAGTCAGAAAGAGAAAAACACATATTGTATATTAATATTGTATATATGGAATCGAGAAAGATGGTACTGATGAACCTACTTGCAGGGCACCAGTGGAGATGCAGACGTAGAGAGCAGACTTGTGGGCACAGGGGAGGGAAGGAGAGCATGGGATGAATGGAGAGAGTAGCATGGAAAAATCTACACTACCATCTGTGAAATAGAGAGCCAGTGGGAAATTACTCCATAACTCAGGGAGCTCAAGTCGGTGCTCTGCGACAACCTAGAGGGTGGGATGGGGTGGGAGGTGGGAGGGGATTCAAGAGGGAGGGGCCATGTGTATACCTATGGCTGATTCATGTTGATGTATGACAGAACCCAACACAAATCTAAAGCAATTATCCTTCAGTTAAAAATAAATAAATTAAAAAATAAAATCTGACCTCTGGACTCCCAACGGCTCACATACATGGACGCTCAACCATTCCCTGCAGTGACTGAGTTCAGTTTCAAAGCTATCCTGGGAATCGCTTCCTACAATGCCAGTCACAAGGGATTGGCTGGAGTTCCTGCCTCTTTGTCCCTCCTCTCTGCCAAGCTGTTTGCGTAAACTCTCCCTAAGTTTACCGTCCAAAGGTTAGGCTGGCTGAGTTGGAGGTAAGGTGAGGACAGCGTGAGTCTGTAGTAGGTGGAGTTTTGCCAACTAGGGCAAGCTGAGGTTCACACCTTGGCTGAACAAGGCTCCATGAGGAGGCCCTGCTTGAACTTGGAGCTGCCTTGGAGGACCTTGGAGGCTGGCCTTCGTCAGACAGCAAGTGCACCTGCGCCCTCATTAGGGCATGTCTTCTTGACTGTCTGGGGGAGTGAGCCCCAGGCTGGACAACTTCGAGGCCCTCTTAAGTCCTGTATGCTTAAAACTAAGCACTTCCTCTAGATCTCTATTATGGGGATCGGTGGAAGCTGGTCTGACTGGCAATGCCACAGGATCCCCTGATGGCCAAAAAACTGGGCTTGATATTTGAAATTTTTAATTTATGTGGTTTTCTCAAACAGACCCATATGTATGGCACAGAGTCATTCAGTTCTCAGCTTGCTTGGTGACTTCACTTCATTCATTCATTCACTCAGTGTGGGTGTTTTGAGGGGCTATCAGGTGCAAAACAGATAGCATCATATATTAATCAGTGTGGTTGACTTTCACCCCAAACCCCAAACTCAATAGTGTTCTGAAGTAAAAGGAGATTTCTTGCTCGTGTCCACTGAGGGGTGGCTGAAGACTGAGGCTGGGCTCATACTCCTTATATCATATGCCTCTGTCATTTTTGAGGGTCTTGGAGTTTTCCATAAGAATCTGTGAGTCCAGGAAGCAGATGAAAGCAAAGGTCCTTGTGGGAAGTTTCAGTTTCAGGGTGATGCACTTGCTTCTGTCCATGTTGCATTTGCTGGAAGCACCTCATGGTCCATCTAGCTGCTAAGGAGTCTGGTCGTTAGAGTCAAGTCATGTGCAGAGGAGAGGGAATTGATGACACCCTGCATTATCTCAGCCTCACATGGAAGAGAGAGAAGATTAGAAAAGCACATCAGCCATTGGTGGCTCATGATGGAGGAAGGAAAACTTACCACACCCATAATGATAACACAACACCTCCAAAGAGTTATACACCTTCAACACAATACGGCAACTTCTGAGTCCCAAGTTAGGACTCAGTTGGAGCTATATTTTTTCAATATAAAAATTTCCATAAGAATTCTAAAATTAAAGTACATTTGGTTTTCTATGTAAAATATTTCCTAGAAAATGGTATCCCACAGCCCATAATCATACCTAGAGAGCCTCCTGGGGAGTTCATTACAGAGCTGCTGTGTGGGACACTCAGAGTGGACCAAGGCGCTGGGCCATGTCTTGTGTGATTCTACAGGGAGGACTGTAGGAAGCTGTGTTTGCAGGTGTAGGGGACAACGGAACAGTCTAAAGCTGGAACTTTATGTGCACAGGGCAGCAGCAGCAAAAAAAAAAAAAAAAAAAAGGTTAAAATTCATCTTAAAAAAAAAAAAAAGAAAGTAAAATTGCATCAAATTAGCCTATCATTGGAAATCTGAGAATTGAGTTTTCTGTCCCTGCAAGAGATGAACAGACAGAGAACTGGGGAAGGAGATGCGGGGTCACTTCATGGGAGAATGACATCTGTACTGGTGAGAGGGTGACTGGGGAGGAGTGAGGGGAAATGTGGCAGGCAGAGGCAGCTTGTCACAGGGCTGCCGAGGACAGGAGCAAGCTCTGATTAACTCCTGGGGTCAAGGGTAGAGACCAAGAGGAGCTCCTGTCTTCACCATGTCTTTCTGTTTATGAAGAAGAGCTCAGCCTCTTTTATACTCAAAGTATTTACTACTCTAAGATTCCTCCAGGCTTTATTGAAGCTCTGGTTAGTTAGTATAAGTCTCTCAGTTGTGTCTGACTCTTTGTGATCCCATGGACTGTAGCCCACCAGTCTCCTCTGTCCATGGGATTCTCCAGTCAAAAATACTGGAGTGGGTTACCACGCCTTCCTCCAGGGGATCTTTCCAACCCAGGAATCAAACCTGGGTCTCCTGCATTGGCAGGCAGATTCTTTACTGTCTGAACCACCAGAGAAGCCCGCTGAAGCTCTAGGGGATATCTTATTAATTGACAGTTAGTAATTTATCTGACATAGCAAATAAAAACAGTGGGCAGAATGAGGGGTACCAGTAATAGCAAAGCATTTTGTGTATATGAATAAAACATCAATAATTGCAGGCTGAACTACTTTGTTTCACAGGGATATCTTAGAAATACTTATTTACTAGCAGCTCTAGCCCTGAACTAATCTCTTGCAGAACTGATCTCATTTGAAAGAAATCCTTAACCTTTACCTAGAAATGCAGAGGACCCCTTGGGATGCTTTCTGGCCTCAAGATCCTTTCTGGAACTCATTTGCCTTGAAATCTGGCTTAAGATCACGCATGATCTTCGTAAGATCCTGGTCAGTTTCCATTTGAGGCTGATGCCTGTGTTTAGTCAAAAATAAAATTCTTGATTCTCTCCCACTTGGGTTTTCAGTTTATAGAGCAGCCAGCATGGGAGGCTTTGTTTGAGGGACAGTTGAGATTGTTTTCCCATCAATTACTTCTTCCAACCCTCCGTGTATCCAAGTAACCAAAGATAGTTCAGTAGTGAAAGAGCAAAATTCTCAGCCAAGCCAGATGAAATGTCATCGTGTTTTCATAGCTGTGCTGTAATGATTCAGAGAAGGCAATGGCACCCCACTCCAGTACTCTTGCCTGGAAAATCCCATGGATGGAGGAGCCTGGTGGGCTGCAGTCCATGGGGTCGCTGGGAGTTGGACACGACTGAGCGACTTCACTTTCACTTTTCACTTTCATGCATTGGAGAAGGAAATGGCAACCTACTTCAGTGTTCTTGCCTGGAGAATCCCAGGGATGGGGGAGCCTGGTGGGCTGCTGTCTATGGGGTCAAAATGAGTCGGACACGACTGAAGCGACTTAGCAGCAGCAGCAGCTGTAATGATTATCTATTCTTCCTGCCCTCATAAGGTAGGATGACATCTGAGAAGTGGACAGTGAGTCTCCTATTACTATTTCTCCATGAACTGGATGAACAGGTAGGACTGGAATTGCAGCAGAGCAACAGGGAACCATCATCGACATTGAACCATAAATATTTCTGTTGCTATGGAGTCCCTTAGTAAAAAAGATCTTGTTTACACCTAAATATACTTGATTTTATAGACATATGATGATTTTATATTGACAACAAGCATTAGCCATTCCCTTCTCCAGGGGATCTTCCCAACCAGGGATCAAACCAGGGTCTCTCGCATTGCAGGCAGACTTTACCATCTGAGCCACAAGGAAAGTCCATTGAGAATTGAAAGAATCAAAATACTTCTGGACACATGGGTTCCAGGCTGGGGATGACTGGGCAGATCTGGGAGAGCAGATTATCTGAGGCATAGTGAATTGCTCACTGGGCCCATCTTGGGTTCAGGAGCAGGAGAGGGGGCCTGGGTGCTGGGCTGAGGGGTTGTGTTCTTGAAGGGGTTATGGCGACCTCTTTTCATTGCTCGATGTTATCACTGAGGCAATGACACAAGCCTGCCAGGCTGACAGGTCATCTGGAATTGGGTAATATTGTAGCATGTATTGATCTTGGAGGGGCCCAGATCCAGGTTAATAAGTGTTTTCTTTCCCAAAGCAGCTTTCTTTGTGCTTACGAAATAAAAATACCACACAACTCCTGTATTTTTACGCCCATCAGATGTTGGTTCAACAGAGGTCACCATGACACTAATTCCAGGACTCTATTGGCCTCACAGGGACCTTGTGAGGCCTGCTCCAGGTGGTTCTCTGTTGAGTGAAGACCTCTGAGCTGCTGTGAAGTATCCCCTCACTAATGTTTCCAGCCCTTGTGCTCAACAGTCCAGCCCGGCTGCTGCCTCCTGGTGTCCCTAAGCAAATATTCAGGTCTAAGGTCCCCTGCACGCCTCGGCCCAGTGTGGAGAAATTCTGGCTGGCACGGGGTGGGGTGGGGGTGCTTCTTCTCACCACTTGTCTCTTAGTCATGTGGGATTTCATACAGCAGATATTTGGACCCATCAACAAAAAGAAATGTTTTATAGATTCCAGCCTTAAAAAGCACACACACTTCGTTGAGTGCAGTAGCTGTTTGACTGTTCGTACTTAGAAGAAATGTGGTTAATGTTTAGCCTAGTAAACCAGTAAAGTTTAATAGTCATGGTGAGTGTTTCAGGAGTCTTAAATGACAACACTGCTAAGTCCCACAGGTACTTGTCATGAAATCCCTTTTCTTCTTCACCAAGCAATAAACCAGATCATGTGCATCGAAACCTGTCCGCCACCTCCTCCGTCACCAGAGTGAACACATCGCAGTTTGTCCTCAGCTGAGACCCTATTTCAAATGCACACTCAAGTCTTTCAAATGGCCACCTTCCCCTAGTCATTTGACCTTGTCATCGCGATAACTACAGGAGGGTGATTTTGTTCTCGTTCCAAGAGCCCCTACAGGCCCCACCAGAGCTGAGAACGTGGAGACTTAGATGAGGCTCATGCCCGAGATCCCACATCCATGGACTTATGAGTCAGACACATTTCATGGACCCACTTTTCCTTTCTAGTTTTTAATAAGTGAACACAAAGAGCTCTTTAAGAAAAGTCTTATGTAATGAAAGCATCTATTTCATGGAAAAGGAAGTCTTACGTAAAGAGAATATCTACTTCATGGATGCATTTTCACCACAGTCCCCTTTTACACATTGTCATTGTCCTTTATTTTATTTTTTTGGCCACACTGTGTGACACGCAGGATCTTAGTTCCCCGACCAGGGATCGAACTTGTGCCTGCTGCAGTGGAAGCTCGGAGTCTTAAGGGCTGGATGGCCAGCGAAGTCCCTTGTCATTGTCCTTTAGAGATAAGGACTGTGCCTTCAGTGTTTGAGCGAATTGTCAACTACTTGGACTGAAGCATATGCTTGTATTTGTGAGGAGTCTTTATCACTTCTTGGAAGTGTTAAACTTGTAATTTTTGAAAACAGCAGACAGTAGCTGACTTATCTGCTGGCTCTTTCTCTGTCTTTGACCTTGAATTTTAGATGTAGAATCGAATTTCAGCTGTTGAAATATTTGGATGTGGGGACGTGTCTCTTTTCACTGTAGATCCTTGAAGTTTAGGTGACAGCCCTCTATTTCTATTTATTTATTTGGCTGTTCTGGGTCTTAGCTGTAGCACTTGGGATCCTCGAACCTCTCTGAAGAATACAGGATCTTTAGCTGTGGGATGTGGAATCTAGTTCCCTGACCAGGGATCAAACCTGGGCCCTCTAAATTGGAAGTCTTAGCCACTGGACCACCAGGCTCTATTTCTTAAAGATTTATTATGCCTTTTCCACATGACAAAAGTCAATGCCAAGGCCCTTACCTGGTGTCTACCCAGAGAGCCCAGTGTCTCAGTTTTTAATCCACTCTCCACATACACCAATAAAGTCTCAGGCCTATGCGTTCATTGTCAACTGAAAAAATACACGCGGCACAGAAGTTCAGAGTTAAGTTTATTCAGTGGGAATCATGAGGACTTCAAGCCCAGGAGACAGCATCTGAGGTGACCCTGAGAGAACTGTTTCTGAGGAGGTGGGTTGGGGCACGGGTCAGGCTATATGGAAATTTGCAGAAAGGGGCAGGTAATCTGAGTATTAAAAACCAGATCATTATGGAAAACCAGGTATCTCATATTAAGGGATTTAGCTCTCTCCTATGTATTGGAAGATGCAAGTACTGAGCTTACTGAAATCATTTCTTTCATATGCATCTCAGTTACTTGGGGCCAAATCCTGCATTTTGATTTTTCAGTTCAGTTCAGTTGCTCAGTCATGTCCAACTCTTTGCAACCCCGTGGATTGCAGCATGCTAGACCTCCATGTCCATCACTAACTCCTGAAACTTGCTCAAACTCATGTCCATCAAGTCGATGATGCCATCCAACGATCTCATACTCTGTCGTCCCCTTCTCCTCCTGCCTTCAATCTTTCCCAGCATCAGGGTCTTTTCAAATGAGCCAGTTCTTCGCATCAGGTGGTCAAAGTATTGGAGTTTCAGCTTCATCATCAGTCCTTCCAATGAATATTCAGGACTGATTTCCTTTAGGATGGACTGGTTGGATCTCCTTGCAGTCCAAGGGACTCTCAAGAGTCTTCTCCAGAACCACAGTTCAAAAGCATCAATTCTTCGGTGCTCAGCTTTCTTTATAGTCCAACTCTCACATTCATACATGACTACTGGAAAAACCATAGCTTTGACTAGACGGACCTTTGTTGGCAAAGTAATGTCTCTGCTTTTTAATATGCTGTCTAGATTGGTCATAACTTTCCTTCCAAAGAAAAAGTGTCTTTTAATTTCATGGCTACAGTCACCATATGCAGTGATCTTGGAGCCCAGAAAAATAAAGTCAGCCACTATTTCCACTGTTTCCCCATCTATTTTCTGTGAAGTGATGGGACTGGATGCCATGATCTTCATTTTCTGAATGTTGAGTTTTACGCCAACTTTTTCACTCTCTTCTTTCACTTTCAGCAAGAGGCTCTTTAGTTCTTCTTCGCTTTCTGCCATCAGGGTGGTGTCATCTGCATATCTGAGGTTATTGATATTTTTCCCAGCAATCTTGACTCCAGCTTGTGCTTCCTCTAGCCCAGTGTTTCTCATGATGTACTCTGCTTATAAGTTAAATAAGCAGGGTGACAATATACAGCCTTGATGTACTCCTTTCCCAATTTGGAACCAATCTGTTGTTCCATGTCCAGTTCTAACTGTTGCTTCCTGACCTGCATACAGATTTCTCAAGAGGCAGGTCAGATGGTCTGGTATTCCCGTCTCTTGAAGAATTTTCCATAGTTTGTTGTCATCCACACAGTCGAAGGCATTGGTGTAGTCAATAAAGCAGAAGTAGATGTTTTTCTGGAACTCTCTTGCTTTCTCAATGATCCAATGTATGTTGACAATTTGATCTCTGGTTTCTCTGCCTTTTCTAAATCCAGCTTAAATATCTGGAAGTTCATGGTTCAAGTACTGTTGAAACCTGGCTTGGAGAATTTTAAGCATTACTTTGCTAGTGTGTGAGATGAGTGCAATTGTGCGGTAGTTTGAGCATTCTTTGGCATTGCCTTTCTTGGGGTTGGAGTGAAAACTGACCTTTTCCAGTCCTGTGGCCACTGTTGAGTTTTCCAAATTTGCTCACATACTGCTGAGTACAGCACTTTCACAGCATCTTCTTTAAGATTTGAAATAGCTAAACTGGAATTCCATCACCTACACTAACTTTGTTTGTAGTGATGCTTCCTAAGGCCCACTTGACTTCACATTCCAGGATGTCTGGCTTTAGGTGAATGATCACATCATCATGGTTATCTGGGTCATGAAGATTTTTTTGGTATAGTTCTGTGTATTCTTGCAACCTCTTCTTAATATCTTCTGCTTCTTTTAGGTCCATACCATTTCTGTTCTTTATTGTGTCCATCTTTGCAAGAAATGTTCCCTTGGTATCTCTAATTTTCTTGAAGAGATCTCTAGAGTTTCCCATTCTATTGTTTTCCTCTATTTCTTTGCATTGATCACTGAAGAAGATTTTCTTATCTCTCCTTGCTATTCTTTGGAACTCTGCATTCAAATGAGTATATCTTTCCTTTTCTTCTTTGTCTTTTGCTTCTCTTTTATTCACAGCTATTTGTAAGGCTTCCTCAGACAACCATTTTGTCTTTTTGCATTTCTTTTTCTTGGGAATTGTCTTGATCACTGCCTCCTGTACAATGTCACGAACTTTCATCCATAGTTCTTCAGGCACTCTGTCTTTTAGATTTGATTCCTTGAATCTATTTCTCACTTCTACTGTATAATCATAAGTGATTTGATTTAGATCATCCCTGAATGGTGTAGTGATTTTCCCTACTTTCTTCAACTTAAGTCTGAATTTGGCAATAAGGAGTTTATGATCTCAGCCACAGTCAGCTCTTGGTCTTGTTTTTGCTGACTGTATAGAGCTTGTCCATCTTTGGCTGCAAAAAATATAATCAATCTGATTTCATTATTGACCATCTGGTGACGTCCATGTGTAGAGTCTTCTCCTGCATTGTTGGAAGAGAGTGTTTGCTATGACCAGTAAGTTGTCTTGGAAAAACACTATTAGCCTTTGCCCTGCTTCATTTTGTACTCAAAGGCCAATTGTGCCTGTTACTCTAGGTGTCTCTTGACTTCCTACTTTTGCATTCCAGTTCCCTATAATGAAAAGGATATCTTTTTTGGATGTTAATTCTGGAAGGTCTTGTAGGTCTTCATAGAACTGTTCAACTTCAGCTTCTTCAGCATTACTAGTTGGGGCATAGACTTGGATTACTGTGATATTGAATGTTTTGCCTTGGAAATGAACAGATATCATTCTGTCATCTTTGAGACTGCATCCAAGTATTGCATTTCAGACTCTTTTGTTGACTATGAGGGCTACTCTATTTCTTCTGAGGGATTCCTGCCCACAGTAGTAGATATAGTGGTCATCTGAGTTAAATTCACCCATTCCAGTCCATTTTAGTTCACTGATTCCTAAAATGTTGATGTTCACTCTTGCCATCTCCTGTTCAACCACTTCCAATTTACCTAACTGATTCAGGGACCTAACATTCCAGGTTCCTATGCAATATTGTTCTTTACAGCATCGGACTTTACTTCCATCACCAGTCACATCCACAACTGGGTGTTGTATTTCTTTGGCTCCATCTCTTCATTTCTTCTGGAGTCTTTTCTCCACTGTTCTCCAGTAGCATATTGGGCACCTACCGACCTGGGGAGTTCATCTTTCAGTGTCCTATCTTTTTGCCTTTTCATACTGTTCATGGGGTTCTCAAGGCAAGAATACTGAAGTGGTTTGCCATTCCCTTCTCCAGTGGACTGTGTTTTTGATTGTTCTCATCTTTAATTCCTTGTTACTGTAAGGGGTGGGTGTGGCGGATGGCTGTCTCTTGCACTTTCTCCCATCCCCTGAGCTCCTCAGTGCCTCAGACTGGGGAGGAAGTGGCTGATGGTTGCTGGATGGCTGGTATTGTTTCAACTGGACTCAGAAATTTGCACTTGGAAGGCTGAAATCGCTGATGGCTGCGGGGGCTTGTTTACTGATACAGCAGAAAATATTTCATTTCATAGAAATATTCACATCATCCAGCAAGCACTGGGTGCCTATTGGATGCCAGGAACCAGGCAAACCCTGGGCCTACAGTTGTCACCTACATAGACACATTGGTGCACTCCCTAATGGACCACATACTTTAGGATAAACAACAGCACCATTGGAAAAAGATTATAATTTTACAAGTATTTGGAAGGAACTGATCCAAGGGCTGAGAAGATCATGAATGTGGATGGGGGCAAGAATGGTATTATTGCTACAAGGGTCAGGAGGGGCACTGATGCTCAGATGGCAGGTCATGTGAGAAGTAGAAGGGACATTCTTAGCAAGAAGATCAGCTGAGGTGGTAGGAGAAAAATGAGGGGAGGGGTCAGTGGTACAGGTGAGGTGGGAGAGCCAGGAGTGGCCCCATCATTTGGGGATGTAGAAGCCATGTCAAGGAGCTTGGGTTTTCTTTAAGTTCAAGAAAAAGTCACTCAAGTAGGGAGGACCAGAGGTGATTTAACTGTTGCTGTTTAACACTTGCTGTTGGGTGGAGAACTGATTGGGGAAAGGAAAAGAGTAGGAAGGAGAGACTAGTTAAGAAGCCTCACACTATTGCAGACCCTATTTCAGGGGAGGTGACAGCCCTCTGGTCCTGGTAGTGGCAGTGCAGACATGTTTCGTGGGGTCTGTCTGTGTAGGGGTGGAGATGGAAGATGAAGGAGAGGGAGGAATCTAGGTTTGAGGTATGATCACCTGGGAGGACAGAAGTTTCATGACTGAGATAGGGATGAGGGGGTTGGAACAGGTTTGGAGAGGAAAGTCAAGAGACCAATGGATATCCTTTGGGTTATTTATTGCTGCACTATAAAACACCCCAAACCTATTGACATAAAACAGCAACAGTTCTGTGGATTGACTGGGAACAGCTGGATGGTTCCTTGGTAGCTGTTCTCATTGGGGTCCCTCCTGTGGCTCCCGTCGTCTGGCAGCTGGGGATGGGTGTCCAAGATGGCTTTAGTCACATCTCTGGTGTCTTTGGGGGACAGCTGAATCCTGAGCTCAGCTGAGGCACGAAGGTGGCTGGGCCTCTCTCCTTTTCCATGAAGTGTCAGGTCACTCCAGGTGGTCTCTCTGGGAGGGTAATTAGATTTCTCACATGGTTGCTCAAGGATGCTCAAAAGACCAAGGCAAGTGCTGCCAACTTCCTATACACTGTTGGCCAAAGCCTCTCTCTCACCCAGCCCAGAGTCAGTGAGAGAGGCCACACACAGGGCCACTTTGGGGGCTGGGAATTAAGTACCTGGAGGCAAATGTCCAGTCATCATTTGAGTGTATGAGTCAAGCTTGGGGCAAAGTCTGGATGGAAGATATAAATCTGAGCTTGTCAGTATGCTGATGAGTGAATGAGATCCCTTAGAGAATGTGTGTAAAGGGAAATTTGCTCCAGGGAATCCCATTACTTAGGAGTTGTGAACAACTGAGTCAGTTCAAAGAAATTAGACAAATATCCTGCAGTGGGTATTGAGAAGGACCGCTGGGAGGAGGAAAGCTCAAAGGAGTGTAGTTAACATCCAAGGGAGGAAAGTTTTCAAGGAGCTTGAAGTTGACCCTGTGTAATTCAGGCAAGGGTGAGTAAGCTGAGACAAGATGGGGTCTGTCAATGTGGAACCTTGGGCAGGAATGCTCCTGGAAGGATGGTGGGCATGCACACTGGATGATGGGGAAGACAGGAGTGTTGGTCCGGGGGAGACAGCTGATAAGACAGTTCTTCCTGGAAGTTTGACTGTTGGAGAGCCTGAGATGTAACATGTCCTCGGTTGTCCTTCATGGAGGCAGGATGCCGAGGAACCTCTCAGCTCTCCCACTTGTCTCCTTTCTCTCTTTCCGCATGTTCTATACACTCACTTGACACTTAACAGAGGATACCTTTCACTGTGATTTGTCTGGTCAGACACTGGCCAGACTCCTCGGTACCACCTTCATCACCATCTGACTGACTGCCCCTCTGCTGGCAGCTTTCTCCACCAGGAGGTCAGGAGATGGTTTTGAGTTCTGTCTTGGTCTGAGATGTTGGCTGCTTGGTCATGGTGGACTGAGGGAAGGGCACAGTGACCTACCTTCTACATGTCACACTTTCCTAGTTGGATTGTAAATGTTTTATAATAGTAGTTTTTCTGTTTTAATGACCAGACCATTTCTTCAAATAAAATTTCATGCTGAAGCCCAACAACACACCCGATGCAAGCCAGCTGCCCTGCTGACTTGCCGTGGTTGGGGATGACAGTTGGGGGTTGGATAACAGTTGGGGATGCTTGTTGCGGGTCCTGGGAGGACCATCTGGAGCCTCTCCTGGGTTTTTAACTATTCACCCACCCCTTGTCCACCATCAGGGCTCTGGCGGGACCCTAGTCGATGTGCAGAAAAGCTTTGCCTTGACAAAGAGATGCCTTTATCCTGTTCTTCCTTTACTCCTTCTAAAGAGAAATGCCTCATGGCAAAATGACTTTCATTCCTTTCATGGGTTCGGAACTTCTGTAATCAAGCAGGGCTTCTCCCCTCAGTCCAGATGTGGAGATGGAGACTTCTCAGAATGCACCTTCTCCCACGTGTCTTTGCTCCTACTTCATTCCAAGTTTCCAAACCTAACCACTTCTATGGCCTCCTGTGATAGTGTTTACATCATAAATGCCTGGTGATGGGTAATAGCCCTCAGTAATTGGGACAGAGATGCATGATTCAAATACCCCCGAAGAATTTTGGCATCTTGTAAAGTAAAAGATTCTTGTAAACTTGAACAATAAAAATAAAACAAATCCTATTACAGGGAGTGGAGAGGAATTCATTTTTATTTCTTTGGACATTCTATAGTGGCCTGATTAGAATTAGTATTGAATATTCTGGCAAGGAGAGAAATTCATTGGCTTTTATTTTATTTTATTTTTTTTGGCTTTTATTTTAATGAATGAATCTATCACTGCTTGTATCTAACAGCTGAAGTATATAACTTTATGCCCAGAGGGAAATGTTAATTATAGCTGGAATATACTTAAGGCAACTTGGGTAACAATTTCTTCAATTTTGACTTTGCAAAAGACACAGAAATACTTAATCTTAGAAAAATGGATAAATCTTAAAAATGAATAATTTGTATATAATCACCCCCATGGAAGCCAAGGCAATAATATTACATATTATTTGGATGAATTTGTTTCTTGGGGTATCATGGTGATCTGGCAATAGGACCCAGGTTTACTCCCCTCAAAAAGCAGAATCCAATATAAGGACAGTTGATACATCTTGTAGACTGCCTAGGAGATGCCTGATGTCTTGAGCCCATTTTTCACCAGCAGGAGTTCATGGCACTCAGGCTTGAACTCTCAGAGGGAAGCCTGAAGTTCTGGTATCCAGGGTGGATGATTACTGAGGTATCCATGGTGTTAGACAGCAAACAGGCAGGCAGCAGAGTGCATGTTCTTTGGTCTAATTTAAAAATCTGGCTTGTGTTCTCACCCTGAGAGTTGGTACTCATTGACTGGATCTCTGTAGACGTGTACTTTTAAAAGTTTAAGAAACAGATTTATTGAGGTCTAATTTATATATGATAAAATTTGCCCATTTTACACGGCCCATTCAATGATCTTGAATAATTTTACAGTTGTGCAAACATTACCACAATCCAATTGTAGAGTCCGCTATCACCCCATTAAGATACCTCATGCCCTTTGGCAGGTAATTTCTGCTTTTCCTCTCCCCCAGCCCCAGGGAGCCAGTCATCTGCTTTCTGTCTCTCTAGGGATTTGCCTTTTGCATACATTTCATATAACCAGAATCATTCTTGTCTGGCTTCTTTTGCTCAGTATAAGA
Source organism: Cervus elaphus (assembly GCF_910594005.1). Lineage (NCBI taxonomy): Eukaryota > Metazoa > Chordata > Mammalia > Artiodactyla > Cervidae > Cervus > Cervus elaphus. The sequence goes on from NC_057830.1 coordinate 23,087,956, forward strand.
TTTTCAAAGTTCATCCATGTTGCAGCATTTATAAATGCTTTGTTGTTGTTTTTTAAGTCATTGATTTTTATTGCTGACTAGTACTCCACTGTAGGCTTCCCAGGTGGCTCAGTGGTAAAGAATCTGCTTGCCAAGCAGGAGATGCACAGGAGACTTGGGGTCAATCCCTGGGTGGGGATAATCCCCTGGGTAAGGAAATGGCAACCCACTCCAGCATTTCTGCCTGAGAAATCCCATGGACAGAGGAGACTGGTGAGCTATGGTCCATGCGGCTGCAAAGAGTGGAACAGGACCTAGTGACTCAACAACAACAACAATTCCATTGTATGGCTATACTCCATTTTGCTTACCCATTCACCTGTTGATGGACACTTCATTTGTTTCCATTTTTGGGCTATTGTAAGTCAGGTTGTTGAGTTGGGTTGGTATTCATGATTTCTACCTCATAGTTCATTTATTTATTTCTGGCTGCATTCTGCATTGCGGGCTGTTTGAGAATACAAGGGCTGGTGGTTAAACTGGAAATTCCAGAACTCAGTCTCATACTGCCTCTTTTGATCCTGGGGCTAATTATTGCCATTCTCCCTGAAGATGTTTCATGTGTGGGCAAAACTTGCAAAGAGAAAGAAGCATTCAGTACAATCAGCCAGTAAATTACAGCTGATGTATTGGTTATAATGGATTTTTTCCCTTACCGGGAGAAATATCTTTTTTTTTTTTTAATTTGTTTTTTAATTGGAGGAAAATTGCTTTACAATATTGTATTAGTTTCTGCTGTGCAATGCAAATCAGGCAGACACGGTTATAATTTATCCCTCCCCTCGTGAGCCTCCCTCCCCTCCCCTCCCCTCCCATCCCACCCCTCTAGATCTTCATAGAGAACCAGGCTGGGCTACCTGTGTTATAAAGCAACTTCCCACCAACAATCTCTTTTACAGATGATTGTGTATATATGTCAATGCTACTTTCTCCATTTGTCCCACACTCTCCTTTCTGGGCCATGTCCATAAATTCATTCTCCACCTATGCACCCCAGTGTTCATTGCAGCACTGCTTACACTAACAGGACAGGGAAGCAACCTAGATGTCCACTGACAGATGGATGGATAAAGAAAGTGTGGTATGTATATACAATGGAATATTACTCAGCCATAAAAGGTAACAAATTTGAGTTAGTGATAGTGAAGTGGATAAAACTAGAGTCTGTTATACAGAATGAAGTAATTCAGAAAGAGATAAATATCGTATATTAACGCATATTAGAATCAAGAAAAATGGTACTGATGAACTTATTTGCAGGGAAGGAATGGAGACACAGATGTACACAAATGTCTTTTTAATTGTGGTAAAATACACATAACATGAAATTTGCCATCTTAGTGATATATTCTTTGCAGCCAAAGATGGAGAAGCACTATACAGTCAGCAAAAACAAGACCGGGAGCTGACTGTGGCTCAGATCATGAACTCCTTATCGCCAAATTCAGACTTAAACTGAAGAAAATAGGGAAAACCACTAGACCATTCAGGTATGATCTAAATCAAATCCCTTATGACTTATACTTATACAGTATAAGTGTATACTACTTATACAGTAGAAGTGAGAAATAGATTTAAGGGACTAGATCTGATAGACAGAGAGCCTGATGAACTATGGACGGAAGTTCCTGACATTGTACAGGAGACAGGGATCAAGACCATCCCCATGGAAAAAAAATGCAAAAAGGCAAAATGGTTGTTTGAGGAGGTCTTACAAATAGCTGTGAAAAGAAGAGAAGTGAAAAGCAAAGGAGAAAAGGAAAGATATTCCCATTTGAATGCAGAGTTCCAAAGAATAGCCAGGAGAGATAAGAAAGCCTTCCTCACGATCAATGCAAAGAAATAGAGGAAAACAACAGAATGGGAAAGACTAGAGATCTCTTCAAGAAAATTAGAGATATCAAGGGAACATTTCACACAAAGATGGGTTCGATAAAGGACAGAAATGGTATGGACCTAACAGAAGCAGAAGATATTAAGAAGCGGTGGCAAGAATACACAGAAGAACTGTACAAAAAAGATCTTCATGACCCAGATAATCATGATGGTGTGATCACTCACCTAGAGCCAGACATCCTGGAATGTGAAGTCAAGTGGGCCTTAGAAAGGATCACTATGAACAAAGCTAGTGGAAGTGATGGAATTCCAGTTGAGCTATTTCAAATCTTGAAAGATGATGCTGTGAAAGTGCTGCACTCAATAGGCCAGCAAATTTGGAAAACTCAGCAGTGGCCACAGGACTGGAAAAGGTCAGTTTTCACTGCAATCCCTAGGAAAGGCAATGCCAAAGAATGCTCAAACTACCACACAACTGCACTCATCTCACATGCTATTAAAGTAATGCTCTAAATTCTCCAAGCCAGGCTTCAACAGTACATGAACCATGAAATTCCAGATGTTCAAGCTGGATTTAGAAAAGGCAGAGGAGCCAGAGATCAAATTACCAACATCCATTGGATCATAAAAAAACAAGAGAGTTCCAGAAAAACATCTACTTCTGCTTTATTGACTATGCCAAAGCCTTTGACTGTGTGGATCACAACAAACTGTGGAAAATTCTTCAAGAGACGGAATACCAGACCACCTGACCCACCTCTTGAGAAACCTGTATGCAGGTCAGGAAGCAACAGTTAGAACTGGACATGGAACAACAGACTGGTTCCAAATAGGAAAAGGAGTACATCAAGGCTGTATATTGTCACCCTGCTTATTTAACTTATATGCAGAGTACATCATGAGAAACGCTGGGCTGGAAGACGCACAAGCTGGAGTCAAGATTGCTGGGAGAAATATCAATAACCTCAGGTATGCAGATGACACCACCCTTATGGCAGAGAATGAAGAGGAACTAAAAAGCCTCTTGATGAAAGTGAAAGAGGAGAGTGAAAAAGTTGGCTTAAAACTCAACATTCAGAAAACTAAGATCATGGCATCTGGTCCCATCACCTCATGAGAAATAGATGGGGAGGCAGTGGAAACAGTGTCAGACTTTATTTTTTTGGGCTCCAAAATCATTGCAGATGGTGACTGCAGCCATGAAATTAAAAGACACTTACTCCTTGAAAGGAAAGTTATGACCAACCTAGATAACATATTAAAAAGCAGAGACATTACTTTGCCAACAAAGGTCCATCTGGTCAAGGCTATGGTTTTTCCAGTGGTCATGTATGGATGTGAGAGTTGGACTGTGAAGAAAGCTGAGTGCCAAAAAATTGATGCTTTTGAACTGTGGTGTTGGAGAAGACTCTTGAGAGTCCCTTGGACTGCAAGGAGATCCAACCAGTCCATCCTAAAGGAGATCAGTCTTGGGTGTTCATTGGAAGGACTGATGATGAAGCTGAAACTCCAATACTTTGGCCACCTTATGCAAAGAGCTGACTCATTGGAAAAGACCCTGATGCTTGGAGGGATTGGGGGCAGGAGGAGAAGGGGGCAACAGAAGATGAGATGGCTGGATGGCATCACTGACTCGACGGGCATGAGTTCGAGTAAACCCCGGGAGTTGGTGATGGACAGGGAGGCCTGGTGTGCTGCGATTCTTGGGGTCGCAAAGAGTTGGACAGGACTGAGAGACTGAACTGAGCTGAACTGAGTCATTTTTAAGTGACATTAAGTATATGTCATTGTGCAACCATTCTCCAGCACTTTTTTATCTTGCAAAACTGAAACTCGATCTCCAGTAAACACTAACTCCTGGTTCCTCCCTCCTCTTCAGTTCAGCTCAGTTCAGTCACTCAGTTGTGTCCAACTCTTTGTGAGCCCATGGACTGCAGCACGCCAGGCCTCCCTGTCCATCACCAACTCCTGAGCTTCCTCAAACTCATGTTCATCGAGTCGGTGATGCCATCCAGCCATCTCATCTTCTGTCAGACCCTTCTCCTCCTGCCTTCAATCTTTCCCAGCATCAGGGTCTTTTCTAATGAGAAAAGAGGAGGATTATTCCTTCCTTTTAAAGATTTAACGGTATTCCACTATGTGGATAGACCACATTTTGTTTATACGTTCATCTGGTCAACGAACACTTGGACAGTTTCCATCTTTTTGGCTGTTGTGAATGCTGTAAACATGAGTGTCTAAGTATCTCTTTGTAACCTTGTTTTCAGTTCATTTGTGTACACACCCGAAAGTGGAATTGCTGAGTCATATGGTAGTTTCATTTTAATTTTTTGAGGAATTGGGTTAGGATGGATTATAAGTGAGACTTCATTTCCTATTGTATTTTTCGTCTTACTATGTACCATAGGGTACATTCATTTAGTAAAAATATTCACGTTTAATATTTAGAGGGACAAGGAATACTTTGAATGTCATTCTTTGTATTGAATAGAGATTTTGGCAGCAAAGACTAATGTGATAATAACTCAGGGTGCCTGACACTCTTCATTTCACAACAGGAATGTATTAAGAAATTTCCATCTTTTCAGGTTAGGAAAACATAAGATTCTCATTGACAGCTCACTGATGTCTGCTCCATGGAGCACACCCAGGGGAATAGCCACCTGTGGGTGCTAGCCTCAGTGACTCTGGGAATATTTTGGGTCCTCAGGCTCAGAAAGTAGGGAACACACTGGGTACCTCAATACAGCTCTACCTGCTGCCTGAAAGTAGAGTGCTCCTGTGAGACCTTTCATAAGCTGAAGTAGCTTCATAAATTGAAGTAATTACCTTAGGACACATCATGCTATTGGATGCACAAAGTCAGTTGAGATAAAGCACAGGTGCTCACGGGCACAGTGCAAAGCTGTGGACTCTTGGTGCCGAGATGCTGAGCGGTTTCTGGGGAAGGAGTTTGGCTATGTCCTGTAATATTTCCTGCGAAACAAAACAGTGAATGCTATTTCCTATTTTCACTTTGCCTCTGTTAAAAGCAAAAATTCTCTTTGGATTTTTTTTTTTCCATTTCATAAAAACAGGTACTAAGGTAGATCTTGCATAAAAGTGAAGTGGTACAAAATGCCCTTTCAACAAAGGGAGATACCTGTTCTTGATTATGGAGATCTCAATGACAGGACTTGGATTTATTGTCTGAAATGCTTCCTGGAGGCAGAAATTTGTTACAACACCGAGGCACACATCATCTGAAATAGACTGGGGTCGAGGCGTGGGGGTGGTGGGCAGCTCCAAGAGGAGACTCCATTAAATTTCAGGTAGTCCCCATGACCTAATGGGAAGACTTTCTTGAAATTTTCCTATAAAGTAGGCAGCAGCAGTCACTGGGAACATCCTTTTCTGCTCTGGTCGTGGGGTGGGGCCCAAGAAGGCACACCCTGGGGAGGGCAGGAGCTGCTGAGGGTGGGGTGACCAAGCTGCCCATGGCCCCGGCTGCATGCGTGTGCAGAGGTGTATTCTGCAGCGGGGCTAGCGCACGGTTGGGCCACGTGGCCTCCTTTCGGGGCTATTCGTGTCCAGGGTGCTGAGGGGGCAAAGGCCGCCTGTGCAGTTCAAGGAGCAGGCTGGAGTCACGTGCTGTTGACAGCTCCTCTCCTGGGTGGCCGTGAGAATACACTGAGTGAGGTGTGTAGAATACTTGGCCAGGTGCCCGGGACATAGCATCCTTTCCAGAAATGGAACAGGCCTGACTCTCTGATCGAAAAAGGTGTCCAGGCAGCTGAGTGTGGTGGGGCTGGGTGGGAGCAGCAGGGGGCTTGGGTGATCTTCCCAGGGACCGCTTGATCTCTCTCATCCGCTGGTGGGCAGTTTGGACTCCTTCATCTGGTCCGATACCACCAGCAACCGTGGTGGAAGGGCAGGAACAGGGTCATTTTGAGCAAGCCTCATCTCTCTGTTGCTGTCTGCTGCGATGAAGGGCAGCAGGGTTCACGTGTCTGTGCCTCCACACATCATGCATGTATTTCCTCACGCTGTGTGTTGATGTGTGTATGTTTGTGTGTACAGGGTGTGCACTCATGTACTTCCCTGTGTGTATATGTGTGCACGTACATGTGAGTGTGTCTCCATCAGGGCTGGCTGGGGTGAAGGGTTAAGTAGAGGTCACACACTCACCAGGTTCCTGGACGGAGCAGGTCATAGTCCTCTCTGTGGGACTGTGGGGGAGACAGTGAGTTCCTGGGGTGGGTGCCAGAGAGAGGACAGGGAACAGGGCCTGAGGGGGACTAGAAGGGGCAGAGGGTCAGGGTCATGACATTGTGTGACTTCCACGGAGTGCTATTAGACAACCTCACCCTGGGATGCCCTCACCCCTGAGGGCAGTGAGCCTTGATTCAACACCCTAAGGCTCCAGCCTCCTTTTCTCACTTCAGGGAAGGCTGTGCAGAGGTGCATGTCCTTCACTTTGGAAAATAGATTAATGCAAGGTTTACAGGAGTTTTGAGAACTGTGCTTCAAAGAGCCCAGTCATCCCTCCCCCTGAATTCATCCACAGGCGACTTCATTGCGTGCACCACTTCACAGACCTGAAAATCTCATTTAAAAGCTAAACTCCTTACTGAACTCTGCATCCAGAGACCCTACACATCTCATTTCCAATGGTATGGGGTACCCAGAGGCATTATCACACTCTGAACTATTTCTAATTTTCTTTGGGAGAGGAGGGAATTTGCTGGTGGTATGGGGTCCTTTGAAAAAAAAGACTCAACTGAGAGAGTAGCATTGAAATGTAAACATTTCTGTATGTAAAATAGATAGCTAGTGGGAATTCGCTGTATGATGCAGGGAGCTCTGTGCCCTGTGACAGTTTAGAGGGGTGGGATAGAGTGGGAGGTAGGAGGGACATTCAGGAGGGAGGGGACATATGTACACCTATGGCTGACTCACGTTGATGTATGGCAGAAACCAACATGATATTGTAAAGCAATCATCCTCTGATTAAAAATAAAAGAAAAGGCTCAGAACGAATGCTCAAAATCTCACCTCCCAGATAATACCTATTGGAATGAGGTATATTCCACAGGCTAGGTTAGAAGCTCTGGCAGAGATGGTTATGACAAGTGGATGCCCCCCTCCCATCCTTTGCCCAAGGACACTGCCCTCTCTACCTGTTTCTTGTCATTACTGCCAGGAAAAATGCTCCCTTTACTCTGCCTGCCAGTGGTCACTCCCTCTTCCTTACACAGTTTCTTTCTTCTCCTCACCCTCCACTCTCCTGGCTTTTCCCCTTGGTGCTCCCTGAAGCCACCTCCTCAGTCCCTGTTGCTTCCTCCTTTCCTTCATCCCTCTCACGCATCCGTGCCCTGAACAGATGTGGAGGCGTTCGCTTCCTCTGCACCTCTCAGAGTCCGGTCCCTCCCAGTCCTAAGGAGAGGCAGAGGGTTCTGAGTCTAGGGCACCAGCCTGCAGCTTCATACACTGTCCCTGAAGAAGCCCACAGCACCCTCTGGGTCCTTGACCACCTGCCTGTGTCCATCTTTCCAGCAAGACAGGCACATGTGACCAAACTGAGTTCATCCATCTTTGGGGCTAGGTCTCAAGGGGTCTTTGCCCCTTGGGTGCTGGACTGAAGGCTGGGGAGGCAGCCTGGGGACCAGAAGCAGTGTTCAGTGTGTGAGCATGGCCACTTGGGTCCTTCAGTATCAGCTGAGTGGCCCTGGTGGGCCCCACGTGGAGTAAAAATGACTTTGTGCCGGGTCCTATGCTGTAGCTCCGTGAGTCCAGAAGCTGTTTTTGACGTGTCTTGTTGCACTGCAATAGACAAAGGAAACAGCAGCACCAAGAATTCCTTCTAAAGCCTTGGTCGCCTAAGCCTGCAAACTCGGGCCATAAATGTAAGCCGCCCGTTGGACAACAGGCAGGCGACGGGCAGATGGGCCCCAGAAAAAGGAAGCATCTAGTTCTGCTAGTGCTGACCTCAGCTAACAGAATTAGTGTCTATCTCTGCTCTTTGAAGTAATCAAGGACAAGTTCTTACAAGTGAAACATCTTAAAAATATGTTGTTCACACTTCACTGTCAAGTGTTTTCTGGTTAGTCCAAGTTGAAGGTTAAAAACAGTCAGGGGCTGTTCTGGGTGTATCATATTAACCCCCTGCACCAACCGCTGTAAGCGATTACTATTCTTCCCATTTTATACATGAGAAAACTGAAACAGAGGTCGACTAATTTGTTCTCTAAGTTACACCTCAAGTGGGGAAGTGTTTCAGTAGGGAACTGAAGTCTGGATCTACAGCATGCAAATAACCTCTTATGCATCAAGGGCTTTCTTATTTGCAAATAGTCCTATTTCAAAGAACTGTTTAGTCTACTGACCTAAATTGTTCTAGATTCTTACCCAGGTATCCATGAGTTTCTCCTTGACTGAAGCCTGTGAGGCTAAAGAGATCTCCTTTTATAGAAGTAGGTTTTTCTCTTGTTTACATGAAAAGTTTTCATGCTGAGCAGACTTCCTTAGTTTTGGAGAGCCCTGATTCCTTTCATGGAGGGATACAATGAAACAATACATGATTCATTGTTACGTTTCAAAGGAGTGTCACTAATGTGGCCAGTGTTTTAGCCAATAAATGTTGGGTCCCAATTCTGGGGGTCCACACAGGGTTTTCCAGGGAAGAAAAATCGGGTTTACTGCAGAAGGCATCTTTTTCAACTGACTGTAGCCTGGGGGGACACACACCTAGCTGACAGAGAAAGAGCCTCATGTCTGGCTGCCTCCAGGAGCTGAGCCAACCCTGAAGCTCAATCTGGTGACACAGGTCCTCACCAACTTACGTCAAAGCCCATTCCCAGTTAACATGACCCAGTTGTCAGCCTGGACACCCCTTAGGTCATGCCCTCATCTGCCTTCTATTAGGCCAACACAGAGGACTCTGGTTATTTGGAGAACTTTCATTCTGGTTTCTCCTCCAATTTTCCATTTTAAAAAGACATGGACGGGTAGACCAGATGGCTCATTAATCCCAGCTGGGCTCCTCTTCTGATATCATGGGTGTCAGACTGTCAGGGTTGAGCAGTCATAGGTATAAAAAAATTGAAACTTGTGTTCAAGTCGTCATCATGTCAGCTACCTGTTTTCGAAATTAGAATCAACCCATGGACGACACGTGGAAGATTTCCCCAGTCTCCTGTAGAATAGGCTTTCGCCAATCATGACCACAGGAGTGGGGACAGGAAGCACAGAGTGAAGGAAGAAAGACCAAGACAGAGAATTTTTTTTAAAACTATTTTTTTTTGCCACATCGTGTGGCACATGGGACCTTAATTCCTTGATGAAGGATTGAACTCATACTCCCGGCATTGGAAGCATGGAGTTTTAACTACTGGACTGCCAGGGAAGTCCCCAAGATAGAGAAATATAAGCATAGTATTTGTTTTATAAAATAATGAAACCCCCTCCCAATAATAATAATGAAACTCATTATTATTTAAGAATAAATGTCATAAGCTAAATGATCATTATTCAGTCACATCCTAACTGCTAATGTATATCAGGTTTTGCAGTTATGCCATATTCAGTGGATAATTAATAAATAGGCTCAATAGGTAAATAACTGATATAATAATACTATTACTAATAGCAGAGTGTGTGTGTGCTGCCCCATATGGACAAGTGCTCGGTAATTTGCAACTCATTCCTTCCCCTGGTCTTCCTGGATGTGCCCTTGGCTCTAGGTGTCAGCTGCACCAGGAACGTTCCTCTCTTCACCTTTGTGTAGCTGACTCCTTCCTGTCCTTCAGCTCTCAGCCTGCTCTCAATCACTCTCTTGATTTAAAATTTTTGCTCATTGCCTATAGTGAGCTGAACTAGTTTCTTATTAGTTTCTCTGCAGCCTGCTTTTATGCCCCCTGGCTGCCCCATGAATGTAGGGATCTACTTACCTCTTCCCTTCCGTAGCTCAGAGCCTGGGGCGGTGCCTACCTCACTGGAATACTCAACAATATTTCCTATGGCTCCATTCGCATTCCTCCTTTGCTCTTGTCTGAGGCCTCGGCTTTCTTTGTTCCCTTCCCAAGGTGAGTCTGGCCGCTGAACTAGTTCCCAGTCCCTGACACACACATCCTGTCTCCTCTCCAAGCCCACCAGCCTTTGGTGGTCTCACTTGACCTGTTCTCCTCCTTATGTCATTAGCTCCTCATCAGCTTGATGGTTTCATCAAGGACCCCACTGCTTCTGACGCCAGGCTGAGCACTGGGTGTGACGCCAGCATAGGCCCATGAGTCCCTTCCTCCCTACTCTTGGGGAGAACTGTGCCGGGGTGGGTGCTGCAGGACACACTGGGTGTGCTCTAGGATAGCCCACCACCCTTGTTGCTCTCCTGTTTCACAGGGCAAGTGAGAGCAGCTTTGCAGGAAAGCGAAAAGAGGTCTGAGCATAGGAGCCGTTTCCCTGGGGGAGATAGAGGGCACTAAGCGGAAGGGGAGCCAGAGGCTCACCTGCAGGCAACCTGGAGGTTTCTGGTGTAATTCATCAGGCAGCCTCCTTGATGATACCCCTCTTTTAGCAATCATCATACTGCTTGTCTTTCCAACTAGTTTGAAGGTTTTTTAAGGTGAGGACTCTGTCTTATTGACCATCATTGCTCTTGCACCCCTTGGGGCTTCAGATATTTACATCCTCTGAATGCATCCATGACTGAGTAATGTGTCTTCTGAAATGACACAGGGAAGGAGCTGTCTGTCCATCCAGCTTCCTGAGCAAGCCCTCTGATCTAGTACATGTGTTGACGGTCTGAGCCTGTAAAGGAATGCGCTAGTGGACAGAAAATCTTGCCAAGAGCCAAAGGAGAAAAACTCCAAGTGGAATAAAGGAAGTGTTTGGTATTATCAGGGTGAAGAATCACATTCCTTTTCCCTCTTGTTTCTCATGCGTGTGTGTGTGTGTGTGCGCACGCGTGTGTGTGTGTGTGACTCTACACTGGCTTTGGTTAAGATCATAGACAATGCTTGCATCAGAAATCAAAGTAAAATCAGATCAGGAGGGTGATTAACCCCAAGCATAGTCTCCAAAGGCATCAAGATAATCTAAAACATTGGCTTAGGTAATGCAACTCCTCCCTCGTGAATGAGTTTAAAAGTTTTTTTCTTTACATTCTGCATTTTGGGGGAACACACTTCTGCCTTTCAAGATGTTTGGTGAATGAGAGGGAAAGCCATGGCAACGGGGGAGGGTGTGTACTCGAGAGCAAAGCTGCAGCAGGATCCTAAACAGTCCCCACTTACTGTCATAAAAGCTCCAGCCAGGCCCCCTTCCCTTCCTGCTGCTCAGAGCAGAGTGACACACCCTGAGGAAGAGCAAAGGGTCGCACTGACCTCATAGGTTCTCTTTCAGCCCTGCCGTCAGCCTGAGACTCCCCAGGCTGCTAATAGACAGTTCAAGGCTACTCCTGGTGACTGACGGAGCACAGACCAACAGCAGCCTTGAGTCTAAACAGTGAGGGCACCAGGGTGTTTCTCAACAGAGGCAAGATGTCTGGGAATGTTAAGCCCCACCTTCAAGAGAGGGACCCAGTCTGCTTTGCCAAGAATCAGGATTTAAAACTGGGTGTTTACTTTCATGATCTTTTGAGAAAAAATGAACTAGATATACCTTAAATTGTCTTTAGTGGGAAAAACATTAAGTTAAAAACAGTGAATTAAACTTCTATTGAATTTTTTTAAAGAACATATAAATGCTTCATGAACTCAATTGCTTTTGAACTGAAAATTGGATAAATTTTTTAGAAATGAAATCAGTGTTCTTAAATCTTAGATGAGACTCTTCTTTATGGTTAGTGCTCATATTTCATTCTTCAGAATGAGCTTCCCATTGTAAATGGGCTGATTTCTACACTGTGGGTCTAATCACATACCTACTGGAACCGCCACACACCCATAGTTTTTTTTGGGCAAGATAAGTGCTATTCATTACAAAAGTGTGGGTGAGATCACGTTGCTGACTAATGAATACCCTGTACTTGGAGGACTCTACCGGGATGGTGATGACTCAAAATACTTCTTCGGGTGATTTGTCAAATGTCTAAATAGCTAAAGCAGAGACACATCCGAAGGATATGAAATCAGATCAGCACCAGCCTGTGAGGGGATCAGCCTGGCCACATGTGTGCACATTTCCTATTGGATCAGAGGTACACAGGGTGGTTTGCCAGAAAGCTTCTCTTAGTCCCAAATATATGAAAAGAGAGTTGACCAGAATAACTTTCCCAACTAAATTGTTAGAGATTAGTCATTCTTCATCTCAGTGTTTGTGAAAAATATCCCACAGGAAGAATGCTAGCATTTGAACAGCACAGCAACTGTTCTCTTCCATCCTCTTTTTAACCTTCTGTGCAGAATTTTTCCTGGATATTCTGAGCCTTCCTTCTACGGCTTGGCCATAAGGAGTCAGAAGCTGAGTGAGGGCTCCAGTCTGGAGTAGGTACACAAGTGCTTTTTTATTTTCAAATATTTGACCTTCGATAGGCTAAAACCACTTTTCCCTCACCATGAAAGAATCCTGGAAACCAGTCCTGCACATTCCCTTGGGACGTTTCTGGTCCATGTCTTCAGTGTATGGCGGGGAAGTGACAAACACATTTGCTGAGTTGGGAGAGGGAAACAAGAAACTGATCGTATTGGGAATGGGCCACTTAAGTGTCACTGCTTCCAGAAAATCCAAGAGTGAGTTTATTGGCCCTACAAGAAATGAATTTGTCTGTAGATTGCCAAAGCCCCATGGCATCAAGTGGATGACTCTATGATAGGATTACTTTTTTAGAATCTAGTAGATGTCTATGTTTCTGTGTTTCTGTTGCTTGAGTCGGCTCTTTTAAGAGAATGAACAGTGTCTTCCGCACAAGAAGGTGGAGGTGATTCTGCCCTGCACCTGACTCTTCCTTGCTTGAGGCGCACATAACAGCTCCTTTTGCTTTGGGGCTGAACAGAAAGGGAAGCTTAAAATAATGAAGCAATAAGATATTTGCTGCTAAAAAATGAATTATTTCAGTGACTAGTAAATAATTTCATTTAAAATTATTTAAACAGAAAGTTTCCATTTATGTTTTGCAAACTATATGTGTTGCTCAGTTATGTGTAACCCTTTGTGACCCCATGGACTGTAGCTTGTCAGTTTCCACTGTCCATGGGATTCTCCAGGCAACAATACTGGAATGGATGACCATTCCCTTCTCCAGCAGATCTTCCTGACCCAGGGATCAAATCTGGGTCTCCTGCATGGCAGGCAGATTCTGTACCATCTGAGCCACCAGGGAAATGCAAACTATGTAGAGAAAATCCTAAATATTTCCTAAAATGTAATAAAGTGAGAATTGCCTATCATTTAAATAGATAATTCATAATTGATTTTACAAAATGTATGTTAACTGTCTTATTGAACAACACTGATGCTGCTGCTAAGTCGCTTCAGTCATGTCCGACTCTGTGTGACCCCATAGATGGCAGCCCACCCACCAGGCTCCTCTGTCACTGGGATTCTCCAGGCAAGTCTTCTGATTGAACAACACACGTTCACCTAAAAGAGATAAGAATATTTGTATCCATCAGTTCATTACACTGGGTATACCTATCCTGGATACACTGTAACTCTGAACAACATTTTAGCCTTGGAAAACATTCTAGTTATATTGAAAAGAATCAAGGTCACTGATCTGTAATGCTTTGGCTGCTACAAGGGTCTTTACTTTCCACTTGAAGACTGGCCCAAAGGATGAGTATTGTGAATACCTGGGGGGAAAATAGTATACATTTAAATCTTTAAAAAAGAAGAAACTGCCAGAAACCAGGAAAGGACCCCAAACCCGACTTGTTTAAGGGAGTACTGGGAGGCAGGCCAACTCAGACTTGCTTCAAAGGGAAATGGAGTGTGGCTTTTCTCCCTATTTTCCTGGACAGTACTAGCACCAAACAACCCAGCCAGATCTGATTGAATTTAGAAAAGACAAAGTACTTCATGTCAATAGGCTCAGTGATTTACTTGAGTTTTTTAAATCTAGTGAATGCATTAAAATTTCTACAGCCAAAGTGGAAATTGTAGCTCCCTGGAAATGGCCTAAAATCTCTAGATGGAGGGCAAGAGGGGGAAGGGTCTGCCCTGCATCCGTGCTTTTCTTTTTTCCCAGGGACAGAGCCTGGAGTTATTCCACATGGCCAGAGGCCCACTAAGGCACATTTTTGAGGTGTCCCACTAGCAAGCCTGTGAGAAGGATCACTCTATGAAAGCCACATGCTTGAGCTTCTCCCTTCCCTCCATCCTCCTGCTGGGAGAATAGCTCTGTGGCCCGACACTGCAGCAGCCCCCATGGGATGTGAGGCAAGGACAGCAGCCTTAACTTTCAGGGAATTGAAGCACAAGTCTGGGGCCCTGACGCTCATGCAGTCACCTCATCCTAGGCCTGTGGGAGAGACTGCTGGGGCTATCTTTAAACAAGCTCGGCTGAGCTTGGAACGATCCTAGGCGTTAACAGAGCCAAGCCATAACCGGCCTGATGTGACTGCAAATACATGTGGGTCAAAACAAAATAAATATCCCTTGTCTGACTCACAGAAAGACGGCTGACTGTGTTAACTCACTGTTTCCACTGCCATCTGAGCACGGTGGTCTGAGAAAAGAGGAAATCACAAACTTTGTGACAATAGCAGACAGCAATAGGGCTTTGCAAAGCAATTAGGCCTGGTGCTCCTCAGGAATAAGGAGGTATGAGATTCCCCCACCCCGTTTTTAAAGGGGATATCCCTGCCATACAAAGAGATGGGCTTATTTCCCTGAAAGTTGTCAGCAGCTTTCCCAGAGCTGGGCTTGCCTTCTGAGAGACGACAGGATGGAGGCCTTTAAGACATGCACTTTATTAATTTTTTTATTAAGGCATGCAATTTATAATGATTTCTAAAGCACTGTTCTCTATCCCTAAGGATCTTGCTGTCTTTTCTGCCTTTGCTCTCTCTCTTTCCCCCTCCTCCCTGTCTTACTCTGCAGACTTCCTCTAATCTTTCTACGGTTTCACCAGGTTGTGGTCACACCTTACAATGACCTTGGCACTGTGCCCTGCCTGCCTGGGGCTCCTCTTGGCTGCCTCCCAAACACACAGTGAAGAGCTGTGGTCATCGGGAGGCCCTGTTCTCTTCCTTCCAGTTCCTTGGCCATGTGCGTAAACCATCAGTTTGTATCATTCATCTTGTAATTGAAACTCCCTTTGGTTAAATTCACAGACAGGCTCCGAGCCTCCCTGAACAGCGCATTCTTTCAGACCCTTTGAAAGAACAGGTGAGTCTCCTTGATCTCTAAGTCTTGTATCATTGCAGAGCTCCTTTGATCCTCAAAGCTGCTTTCAGACGGCCAGCTGGGGGCTGGAGGGCAGATGCTGGAGCCCCTGACACCTTCCTGGGACAGCTGGGCCTCTAAGGGAGAAGGGACAGTTCCAGTAATTTGTTTGAGGAAACTCAGGATGGAAACAGGATGCCCGCCATCAAGCAGTCAGGGCCCCCAGTACTCCTGCTCCCCCTACGCCCCCCACCACCACATCCACCCGCTATGGTGCACCCTGAGGGAGACTTAGGGTGAGACAGATGAGGTGCATACAAAGGGATGATATTAAAGAACCCAGACTTTTGCATCTTCCCTTGCATAGAAAAGTACTAACTTCCTTAACTGGAGATATCTGGTTTTCCTTTATTAACAATAATTGTTTGGTGTTTCAACTATGTAGTCTTTGCTGCAAAAACTCCTGTGTATCCTGACTCCTCCCTTACCTCTTTGAAGCAGGCTCTCAGAGCAATCTGAGAGGTTACTTTCCAGGCTTACGTCCTAAATTTTGCATGTCAAATAAAATACAATTCTCAACTTTTACGTTGTACATTTTTTTTAGTTGACGGCACACTTGTAGAAGCTCTGTCCTTTGGGGGGTTTTTCTCCCTCTCATTGACTTTTCAAAGTACTTGTTCTGGAAGACGGGTCCCTGCTAATTAGATGAGGTTATCCTCCCATATTTTACACATCATCTAAGTGAAATAGACAGTGTACGTTGTCTTGTAGAACAGTCCCAACAGCTCAGTGAGGTTGGCACAGATGGGAAAGCTGAGACTCAGAGAAATGAATTGTGTCCAAGGCTGTACAGATAAAACATTGCAGCCCTAAATTTGAAAGCCACATCTGAGTCCAACAACCTCTTTCACAAATTGATCTCTCAACTGACACGACTGGCTTCACTCTGTTAATTGTGGGCAGCATGCTTTTGTACTCAGCACCATCTAGCTACAGGTATTCTTGTATCTTATCCAAAATTATACCAACTGAAATTTAAAATTATATGTGCCATACATAGAACACAACATAGAGGTACACTGGTAGAATGTTACAGGTAGATTAGGACTTTTAGCTAGAAAATTATCTGATTCAATCTGAAAAAAGAGTTGAAAATTTCTTTTTTTTTTTCTTTTCTTTAGCATTTTAAAGTTAGTTTTACAAATTTATGGTTGCTGAGGTGAGTGGCAGGTAGGGAGTTTGGGATAGTCATGTACACACCACCGTATTTAAGATGACTAGCCAACAAGGACCCACTGTATAGCACATGGAACTCTGTTCAATGCTCTGTGGCAGCCTGGATTGGAGGGCATTTGGGGGAGAATGGATATATGTATATGTATGAATGAGTCCCTTTGTTGTTCACTTGAAACTGTCATAACATTGTTAATTGGCTATATCCCAATACAAAATAAAAAGTTTAAAAACATAAAGTTAGTTTTAAAAATGCTTTCATGTGCAGTATTTCAGGTTGATTTTGCATCTCGCAACACCACTGTGACAGAGGTAAGCCTGGTATTGCCATTCTTATTTTTGCAGCCGATGTTGACATATGCTGAGGAAGTTACTTAATGTCCTAACAACCAAGAAATGTAATGTGGATCTCAATCCTCCATTTGTGTACTCCCCTTCTAGCCCTTTCATGTACTCATTCATTTTTCATTAATCTTACTTATATCTTCTACCACGCCTAGGGACTGTCCCAAACATAGTGAAAACAAAACCTGAGCCAGATCCAGCCTCTTCTTTGAAACGGGTACATTCTAGAGAGAGGAAAGGCTGGTGACAAGATTGGCAGAGGACAGTGTGCTGGATGCTCAGATGGCAATTTGGATATCAGGGTGGCATAATCAGTTTGGTGGAGAGAGACTGAAAAGTGTCACTGAGCTTGGGGCATTTTCAGTTGGCCCATGTGTTTGAGCAAAGGAGGTGCTGAATATTTAAATGAAGAACAGCTACAAAGGAACTGGTGTCTGGTGGCCATTGAAAAAGGCCATGTGTTAGGGGCTGCAGAGCATCAGGAAGATGGAGGAGATGAGAACAGTAGTGGATAATCCATCCTGAATTGTGATGGGTCATGTGTATAAGCCGGGAGATGGTGAAGGCCAGGGAAGCCTGGCGTGCTGCAGTCCATGGGGTCGCAAAGAGTTGGACACGACTGAGTGATGGAACAATAACATGATGTGCCACACTTAAGGGTCAGGAATTAATCCTGTAAATCTGTGTTTCTCAAACTGAGCTTTACCAAATACTGGAGGCCTGTGGACCTATTCTCAGAAATCTGTGAGCACTTTCTGGCTTTTAATATTGATGATCTTTAAACATTAAATATCCCACAAGTATGTTCTGGGTGATCTGGAGAACTAACCAACTAACTAACTAACTCCAGATCTGGTGATTTGGAGATCTTGGATGAACTTGACTCAAATCACACTCACTAAGATTTGTGCCGCCAACCTTTTGTGTTGAGGATAGTGTTCATGCCAAGAAAGTCACAATGAGGTCTTGAAAAATTTCAAGGGAATCTGAGTGGAGAAGAGGTGTGTGGAGACCAAGTCACTGCAGTGAACAAGGGAGTATTATCTTGGTGATGTCCAAAGAATGTGGACTCTGCTTGTCAAGACCATAGTCACATTGTGAATGATGTTCTTTGCACAGCCTGTTCGGTTATTGACAGTATCATCACAGTTTGTTTGCAGTAAGTGTTGGAGTAACAATTGAAGAATTTTCCTGTTTTCCTTGCAGAATTATTAGTACTAGAAATAAAACATATGTTTAAGTAATATAACAGTGGCTGTTGTATTTTCAAGTGAACAAGACAATGAGACTAATTTATCTAAGCATTTAATCAAAGTGACTTTTGAAGATTGCTTACTGGCATTTTTGATTAAGATTCTCCTGAACTAATAAACAAATTATTAAGATGCTTATTACTCTTTTATTTTTCTTCACTCAGTCGTGTTCAACTCTTTGCTACCCCATGGACTGTAGCCCGCCATGGAATTCTCCAGGTGAGAATACTGGAGTGGGTAGCCTTTCCCTTCTCCAGGGGATCTTCCTGACCCAGAGATCAAATTTGTTCTCCTGCATTGCAGGCAGATTCTTTAACATCTGAGCCACCAGGGAAGCCCATTATTACTCATTAATAACCATTAATATCAAACAAGAATTCTTAATGTTAATATTATTTTTAAAATGTTAAACATTATATAGAATTGAACACTGGACCATGTTGTCCTCCCCATTATGACTCAGTTGGAATGAAACAGCACCATTAACATTAAATACATAATTTTAGTGTGATGTTGGTTTTATAGCTTTATTTTTATTGTTATGTATTATTATTATGAAGCTAGATTTGCTTTATAGCTAAATAAGAGTAAAAAGAATAGTGTGCTTATGCATAATTGTGTGTTTAAATATATTTAAATACAAAATAAGAATAGCAAGAATGATACAGGACAATCTGAGACAACACTAGAAATGCAAGAACATTATTTTTTCTTTAAAAAGGGATATGATCTAAGATTTAGAAGCAAGTAGGTGGCACAGTGGTGATGAATCTGCCTGCCAATGCAGGAGTCGCAAGAGATGCAGGTTCGATCCATGGATTGGGAAGATCCCCTGAAGTAGGAAATAGCAACCCTCTCTGGTGTTCTTGCCTGGAAACTTCCGTGGACAGAGGAGCCTGGCAAGCTGCAGTCCATGGGGTCGCAGAGATTCAGACATGACTGAGCACAATCTCACAAGAGTTATATTCTGAAGACTTTTAATACATGACCATATTTCTGTTGCAGGTAGAACATTGATGACAGTGTGGGCAACACAGAGGGATGGGAAGCTGGAAGGAAGGAGACTAGCTAAGAAGCTGATGACAGCTGTAGAGTGGGGAGAAGAGATGCCATTGATAGGCCTTCCTGCAACAGAAGAGAACACCTTTGTGACTGGGTGGGTTTTAAGGGTGTTGCTGAGATGGACCTGTGAGATACAGATTACACACTACACACACACACACACACACACTCACAGAAACACACATGCCGAACACCTCCTCGCTGAGAAGGCAAAGAGAAAAAGAATTGATGAGGGACAAATTGGGTGAGTTCCTTTCAGCTCTAACATTGCATGTGATTCTGTGGTGTAGAAATGACATTGAGAAAAAAATTTTTTTTTTTTTCCTTTTTGATCATTTGCCTGAAGCACTTCATATATTTTCTCTAAGGTCTTTTCCCAAATTAGTACTTTAAAAACTTTCAGTCGAAAGTTAGCTCTAGGACAGTTTCGGTTCCAGGTAAGACAGAGAAAACACACTCTATTCCTTCTCTCCCACTGGATGAAATTAGAATGTGAAGCCCGTGCACAGAGCAGCTACCTGAAGAGTCCAGAAAGCAAATGGTAGCAGGCATAATGGGGAAGGGACGAGATAGGTCTAAGTATGACGGATCTGGTGGTGAATTTCTTTCCTCCCTCCTTTCTTTCTTTCTCCCATAGCTCCCAGTTTGGACCTCAAGGCAACATGGATCCTGAAATGATGCTCCAGACAAGGACAGACAGAGAACTCCAAGGAAAGACTGCCATTCTGATCTGAGGAATGGAAAAGAGTAGAGAGAGAGAAAAGGGAGAAACCCATTTCCCCACTGGGTCCCCCCTGTGGCTGCAACCCCATGGAAGTGGTGGAGTGGGATCTGGGATCATGTCTAAAACTCTGACGGAGACAACATTGCTCTTTTCAGACATATTCTCTGAAGAGTGTGGGCAACATCCTCAATGCGTTTTTTTTTTTTTTTCTTTCTATCCTCCTATAGCTAAACACGTGAGATAAATAGATATTTTCCTGTTATCAGACAGGGAAACAAAAACTCTGACTTTCTAGCCAGAGGGCCAGGAGGGCAGATGCCTGGGAGCTAGAGACTGTGAATGAAAATGAGATAGAGGAACTCAAGAAAGTGATGCCTCAACTTACATAGGAACCTTTGGACTCACTCCTAACCTGAGCCATGTGTGGAATTGACCCAAAACAGCATCCCAAAGTGTTTGAAAACTATGGAATAGACAACTGCCCCCCACCCCCCACCCCCCACCAGGATTCAAACTCAGTGAGGAGTGATGGAGAAGCAAAATAGACCTGAATCGCATTGCAAAGTCTTCAAAAACTGAACTGACATTAGAACCATAGCTCATAGAAGGCATGTTAGATTATACATTCTGAAACACCTGTGTCCATTGCCTGCCAAAGCAAAAAGCAAAACCTAAATGTCCCCAGAGGATATAAACCTGACCCATAGCCTTATAACAATATTCAAAATGCCCAGTATACCACCCCAAATTATTCAATATGTGTAAAACCAGGAGAATCTGACAAATTCTCAATGGAAAGGATGATGAAGGCCAATCAACTCCATTATAACAGGCTCCAAGAAGTCAGAGCAAATACTCTTGGAACAAATGGAAAAAGAGGAAGTCTCAGGAGAGAAATAGAAGTTACTAAAGAACAAAATGGAAATTTTAGATCTGAAAAATGCAATAATTGAAATTAAAAGAATTCACTAGTTGGGCTCAGTAGAAGGATTGAGATGACAGAAAAATTGACTTGAAGATAGATCAATGGAAGTTACACTTTTTATATAAGAGAAAACGTTAAAAAATTATCAGAGCCTCTGTTGAACAAGATCAAGTCCACCATTTATGTCAGCAGAATCTTAAGAGAAAAAGAGTCCCATGCAAAAATAATTTGATGAAATAATGCATAAAAACTTCCAAATTTTGGTGAAAGACATCACCTTACAGATTCCAGAAATTAATGAACTTTAGATAGGATAAGTTGAAGGAACTCACTCTTAAGCACTTTAAAATCAAACTTGAAAAACTGGACAAAAATTTTGAGAGAAGACAGAGAAAAGTAACACATTATATTTGAGGGGAAAGCTTAGAAAGATAGAATATTTTTATCAGACCCAAAGACAGTGGAATAGCATTTTTAAAGTACCAAAAGAGAAGAGCTGACAGTTCAGTTGTCGTATCTAGCAAAAGTATCTTTCAGAAATGAAGAATAAATACATGCTCAGATGAAGACAAACGAAGAGAATTTATCACTGGCAAGAGTTGCTCTAAAACAACTGTGACATGTTTGGATTTTCAGGTTTGAAAATTCTTTGTTGATGTTCTGTGTATTATAAGATGTTTGACAACATTCCTGGGCCTACAGACTTGGAGGTCAGTGGACACCACCTCCTTCTAGTGACAGCAGGAGAATATGTCTTCAGATCTTGCCCTTTGGAGGGAAATGGCGCCCAGTTGAGAACCACTGCTCTAAAATAAATGTTAAAGGCAATTTTTCAGTTAAAAGGGAAATGATATTGAGGGAAACTTGACATTTCAGAAATGAGAGAAGAGCAGTAACAAACATAAATATATGAGTCAATACAATAGATGATCTTTCTCCTCCTAAGTTCCTTAAAATAGGTGTGATGGCTGAAAGGAACATCTTTAGATACAATATATGACAACAGCAAGATGAATAGAATAAAAGCGACATGTTAAGTGTTAGTCGCTCAATCGTGTCTAACTCTGCGACACCATGGGCTGTAGCCCACCAGGCTTCTCTGTCCATGGAATTCTCCAGACAGAAATACTGGAGTGGGTAGCCATTCCTTTCTCTGAGGATCTTCCTGAACCAGGGATCATACCCAAGTCTTCGGTATTACAAGCAGATTCTTTACCATCTGAATGACTAGGGAAGCCCCAATGAACTCCATCTTCTCTTTGAAATGTATAGTGGTAAATTCCCACATTCTACTTGAGGTGATAAAACATTAATTCTAAGTAGTCTGAACAATTGATATGTTTATTGTAATCTCTATAGCGATCACCTAAAAGACTGTATAAAGAGACATAGTCCAAAACCCAACAGATAAGACTGAAATCTAAAAAACATTCAAATTCTTCAACACACAGTACGAAAGCAGAAACAGAGGGGGAAAAAAAATGAAAGGAAAGAGAAGAAGCCAATAATAAAATGGGAGAACTAAACCCAAACATATCAATGATTGCATGAAATGACCAACACACATCAATTAATAGGAGGCCCAAATCCTCTTTAAACATAAAAATACAGCTAAATTAGCAGTATGGAAAAATATAAAATGTGCAAACACTAATAAAAAGGAGTTGAAAAAAAAAAAAAAAAGGAGTTGAAATGGCTGTATTCTTATCAGACAAAGTAGAAGTCAGGGTAAGGTAACTAAGAGGGATAAGGAGGACATTATGTAATGATGGAAAAATCAATTTGTTAAGAAGCCGTGACAATTGTGAAGATGTAGGCACCTAACAAAAGAACTTTGCATGAGCAATACTGATAAAACTGAAGGGAGAAATGAACAAACTCCAATTAACGTTGGGACACTTCAACACTTCTCTTTGTGATTGATAGAACTTGTTAACAGAAAATCAGCAAGTGTATAAAAGAAGTGAACAACAGCACAATCAATTTGAACTAATTAATTTTTATCAAACACTTCACTCAACAGCAGTTGAATAGGTATTCTTTTCGAAGTCACATGCAACAGTCTTCAAGAGAGACAAGATCCTGTGTTGTGAAACAAAACTAAATAAATAGAAATCTTATAAAGTATGTACTTGGACTATAATTGAGTTAAACTAGAAATCAATAACAGAAAGATTGTCAAGAAAAATCCCCAAACACTTGGAAATTAAATAACACACTTCTAAATAGCTCTTGAGTCAAAGAAGAAGTTTCAAGGGAAATTAGAAATTACCTTGAATTGAATGAAATGAAAAGATGTAAAAATTGGTAGAGCAGCTGAAGTAGTGCATAGAGGAAGTTTATAGCCCAAATGCCTATAGCAGAGAGGTGGGGTAGGCAGAATAAAGGTCTCCATGGAAAGTGTGCTATGAGTATGCTCATAGCATATGAGTATGCTATGTTACATGGAAAAGGAGAATTAGTGTAGCAGATGGACTTAAGATTGCTAATTGGCTGACATTTATTTATTTATGGTTGATAAACTAGTTTTATTTTTTCACTTTCACAATTGATGTATAGAATTGTGTGCATTTAAGGTGTATAACATAACTATTTGACTTACATACTTCATGAAATGATGACCATGAAACTTATTGTTTAGTGGACATTCATTATCTCATGCAGATACAAAATTAAAAAAATAAAAAAAAATTTTTTCTTGTCATGAGAATCCTTAGGAATCCTTAGGATTCCCTCTCTCAGTGGCTTTCATATATAATATATAGCAGTGTTAGTTATTTTTATCATGTTATACATTACTTCCCTAGTACTTATTTTATCTTCTAACTAGAAGTTTGAACTTTTGGACTGCCTTCATCCAATTTTCTCCCCTATTCTGGAACCACAAATCTGACCTTTTTCTATGAGTTTTATTGGTTTGCTTTTGAAGTATAATTGACCTACAAATCTATGTTAATTCCTAGCGCACAAGATTCAATATTCCTATATATTTCAAAATGATCACCATGATACATTTAGTTACAATCTGTCATCATACAAAGACATTACATAATTTTTGACTATGTTCACCATATTGTACATTTCACACCCATGACTCATTTATTTTGTAACTGGAAAATTATTCTTCTAATTTCCTTTACCTATTTCTCTCATTCCCTGCCCCCCCAGCCCCCACCCAATGCCCTAGAAACAACCTGCTTATTCTCTGATCTGTTTTGCTTTGTTTATTTGTTTTGTTTTCTCAGTTCAGTTCAGTTCAGTCGCTTGGTCATGTCCGACTCTTTGCAACCCCATGAACCACAGCATGCCAGGCTTCCCTGTCCATCACCAGCTCCCGGAGTTCACCCAAACTCATGTCCATTGAGTCAGTGATGCCATCTAACCATCTCATCCTTTGTCATCCCCTTCTCCTCCTGCTCTCAATCTATCCCAGCATCAGGATCTTTACTAATGAGTCGGCTCTTTGCATGAGGTGGCCAAAGCATTGGAGTTTCAGTTTCAACATCAGTTCGTCCAATGAACACCCAGGACTGAACTTCTTTAGGATGGACTGGTTGGATTTCCTTGCAGTCCAAGGGACTCTCAAGAGTCTTCTCCAACACCACAGTTCAAAAGCATCAATTCTTCTGTGCTCAGCTTTCTTTATAGTCCAACTCTCACATCCATACATGACCACTGGAAAAACCATAGCCTTGACTAGATGGACCTTTGTTGACAAAGTAATGTTTCTGCTTTTTAGTATGCTGTCTAGGTTGGTCACAACTTTCCTTCCAAGGAGTAAGTGTCTTTTAATTTCATGGCTACAATCACTATCTGCAGTGAGTTTGGAGCCCCCAGAAGTAAAGTCAACCACTGTTTCCGCTGTTTCCCCATCTATTTGCCATGAAGTGATGGGACTGGGTGCCATGATCTTAGTTTTCTGAATGTTGAGCTTTAAGCCAACTTTTTCAGTCTCCTCTTTCAATTTCATCAAGAGGCTCTTGAGTTCTTCTTCACTTTCTGCCATAAGGGTGGTGTCATCTGCATATCTGAGGTTATTGATATTTCTCCCAGCAATCTTGATTCCAGCTTGTGCTTCCTCCAGCCCAGTGTTTCTCATGATGTACTCTGCATATAAGTTAAATAAGCAGGGTGACAATATACAGCCTTGACGTATTCCTTTTCCTATTTGGAACCAGTCTGTTGTTCCATGTCCAGTTCTAACTGTTGCTTCCTGACCTGCATACAGGTTTCTCAAGAGGCAGGTCAGGTGGTCTGGTATTCCCATCTCTTTCAGAATTTTCCACAGTTTATTGTGATCCACACAGTCAAAAGCTTTGGTATAGTCAATAAAGCAGAAGTAGATGTTTTTCTGGAACTCTCTTGCTTTTTCGATGATCCAGCAGATGCTGGCAATTTGATCTCTGGTTCCTCTGCCTTTCCTAAAACCAGCTTGAACATCTGGAAGTTCATGGTTCACGTATTGCTGAAGCCTGGCTTGGAGAATTTTAAGCATTACTTTACTAGCGTGTGAGATGAGTGCAATTGTGTGGTTGTTTGAACATTCTTTGGGATTGGAATGAAAACTGATCTTTTCCAGTCCTGTGGCCACTGCTGAGTTTTCCACATTTGCTGACATATTGAGTGCAGCACTTTCACAGCATCATCTTTTAGGATTTGAAATAGCTCAACTGGAATTCCATCACCTCCACTAGCTTTGTTCATAGTGATGCTTCTTAAGGCCCACTTGACTTCACATTCCAGTATGTCTGGCTCTAGGCGAGTGATCACACCATCATGATTATCTGGGTGGTGAAGATATTTTTTATACAGTTCTTCTGTGTATTCTTGTCACCTCTTCTTAATATCTTTGTTTTTCAGATTTCCCATATAAGTGAAATACACAATATTTCTCTTCCTCTGGCTTCTTTTACTTAGTATAATAAACTCTAGGTCCATCCATATTGTCAAACCAGCAATATTTCAGTGTTGATGACTGAGGAACATTTCATTGTGTGTGAAATACGTATACATATATATACAACACACTCTGGCCTGTGTCCAGATTAAGAAGGACCTTGTCCAGCCTCTAACATCCTCACGATGCTTGAGCCCCCTACTCAATTGTTTTCAGCCAAGGATTTGTCATCTTCCGGCCACTGAGGTGGTTCTCTCCCTGTGTCTAATACCAGGCTGACCCTCCTGCCATGGTTTGTCCTGTCAGGCCTTAGGGAGCTGAGCAGATGACCCTGCAGGTCTGCTCTGTCTCCTTGCTTTCCAGTTGGCCATGTTCTTGTTCCCTGCTGGCCTGCCTGTCTACATTGGGTGCTTGGGCTGCATGTGTGATGTTTCCTTCATGGCAAGGTGAGCCATGTATTGAGGGTCCATCATGTGCTGTGTATGGCTCAGAAAGCCCTCCCTGTGGCCCCTGTGTTCTGAACCATGAAGGCAGGGAGAGAGCTGTTCCATCCGGGTTGAGAAGACTAGATGACCTTCTTGCAAATGGAACTCTGCTTCTTCTAAATGCAGTGTGAAGTTCCCAGCATCTGCTGGCAATACAAGGATTTCATGTCATTTCAGTATAGTGAGCATAGGTATGCACATTTTTAGAACTGGTCCTAGAAGTTGAGGGGCTTCCCAAGTGGTGCAGTGGTAAAGAATCCTCCTGAATGCAGGAGCCCCAGGAGATGTGGGTTCAATTCTTGGGTCTGGAAGATGTCCTGGAGTAGGAAATGGCAGCCTACACCAGTTTTCTTGCCTGGAAAATTCCATGGTCAAAGGAGCCTGGTGGGCTGCAGTCTATGGGGTCACAGAGTTGGACACAACAGAGTGACTGAGTGTACATACATACACACACAGACATACATACACATACACACAGACACATACACACCACACCTTCTTTATCCATTCATCTATTTGGCAGTTAGGTTGCTTCCATATCTTGGCTCTTGTAAATAGTGGTACAATGAAGATGGGATGCATATGCCTTTTCACACTAGTGTTTCCATTTTCTTTGGATAAATACCCAAAATTGGAATTTCTGGATCACATAACAGTTATATTTTTAATTTTTTGAGGAATCTCCATACTGCTTTCCACAGTGGCTCTATGAAATTACATCTCCACCAACAGTGCACAAGAATTCTCTTTTCTCTATATTTTCAACCACACTTGTTATTTGTTGTCTTTTTGATGATAGCCATCCTGGCATGTGTGAGGTGATATCTTTTGCTATTTCGATTTGCTTTTCCCTGATGATTACTGATGTTGAGCATCTTTTCATATGCTTATTAGTCATCTGTACTACTTCTTTTGAAGAATATCTATTTAGGTCCTTTGCCCATTTTTTGATAATCAGTTGAATTTAAAATAGAGAGACCATCCTGGGTTATCCAGGTGGCCCAATGCAATCCAGTCCTTATAAGTGGAAGAAGACAAAATAGAGAGAACCAGGGAAATGAGAGCATGAGAGAGATGACCCGACATCACTGTTTTTGAAGATGGAGAAGAGCATCATGAGTCAAAGGATGTGAGTGCCCTCTGGTAGTTGGGAAAGACAGATCATCCCCTAGAACACCCAACAGGAAGGTGAGCCTGCCAACACCTTGATTTTAGCCCAGTGAGACACATTCCAGCCTTCTGGCCTCCAGAAGTGTGAGACTGCAGATTTGTACCCCTGTAGCCACTAAGTATGTAGTTGTTACAGAACCTTAGGAAACTAATATGAGTGTCAAACAGGTGACCTTTGCTTTAACATGAAGAAAGGTAGAAAAAGAAGAGCAAATGGAATGCAAATAAAGGGTAGAAATGAAGCAATGAATATAAGTGGAGAGATCAATTAAATTGAAAGCAGAAAGATAATAGAGAAAATCAATGAAAATAAAATATGTGTTTTATAAAAGTTTAGTTACATTGTTATTAAGCCAATGGACCATTGCTCAGCATTGCTGAGCAATGCTCATTGCTCATGCCACTTTGAGTTGTATATTCTGTTCCTTGCAGCCAAATGCATCTAAATTCAACATATTATGAGACAAATGCCAGCTCTCACAAAGAGGGTATAGAATGTTAACAAGCTATTTCTATGTGTAATACACCCAGGGATACCTTCCCTAGATAAAGTGCTGGGTAACTCTTGCCTCTGATGGGCAAAGCAATCAGGGTTCTTAAAATCTTTGCAACTGAGAATTCACATCTCCCCAAACATTATATTATAAATAGCCATAAAGCATGGTTTAATGAAACCCTGTGTATACAATACACTGAAGCTTCCCCAGTGGCTTACCAGTAAAGAGTCTGCCTGCAATGCAGGAGATAAAGGAGATGTGAGTTTGGTCCTGGGTCCAAGTCAGGAAGATACCCTGGAGGAGGGCAAGGCAACCCACTCTAGCATTCTTGCCTGGAGAATCCCATAGATAGAGGAGCCTGGTGGGCTACAGTCCCTTTGGCTGCAAAGAGTTGGACACCACTGAAGTGATTGAGCACATATACAGTGCATTTAAAAAAAAATTTTGCACTAAATCAGAACTCCAGTATTCAAAAAAAAAAAAAAAAAATCCAGACTCCAATCATCTTGTATTACCCAGTTACTATGCTACAAAGAATTTCAAGTTATAAAATACAGGGTTCTTAGCAAATTTTTGGAATACAATTTATTTTCACTATGTGTAATATTATTAAATGAGAAACACTTTATAGGATTATGACAGAAAGACTCCAAGGAAGAGGCCAGTCCCTCAAGAACAAGGGAAAGAAAGAAACTGATTGCTATCCTAACTTGGTTTGTTGGTGGGAGGGATGATAATCATTCATTAATATTGAGAATTCTGGAAATGATTACATTTTCAGAGAGTTGATGAGTTGAGTGTTGGACAGGTGTTTGCAATGCTGGTGGTATTTAGTGGAGAGTGGGGATAACCAGGACTGGGGCTAGGGGAGAAGGTCTGGACTGAAGATTCACATCTAGACATCATGAGAGTAAGAGGGGTTAAAGATACTAACCAGGGTGTACGTAGAGGACAAGGACTGGACAACTGGGAGAATGTCTTCATTTATGGGGGAAGCAGAGAAAGATGCCAAGGGGACTGAAAAGGAAGTCTAAGAAGGATGACTTCATGCAAGTCAGCAGGAAAGGAATTTTGGGAAGGAAGCAGAGGTGGCAGTGCTGAATGCCAGGGAACATGAATTTCCATGGATTCAGATCAAGGTCTTGGACGGGAAAAAGACAGGTGAGCACAGGTTTCGGGTTGGACATTTGGAGTGGTGTGTGTCTGTGTGTTGGGGAGTGGGGTTTCCATGGTATGTGTGTCCAATGGTTCAGAGTGGAGATCACTCTGGAACCACAGAGAGTACGTGGCAGGGGAGGGAAAGATGTGCTTTGGGCTAGTGTGCAGTGACTGGGCCTGGGAGGTGCTGGGGGACCTGAAGGCTGGGCTGGGCAGGTGACAGAGAGGGTGGGGAGGTGAGGGCATGGAAGACTGAAAGGACAGGCAGTAGAAGGGACAAGCAGGTGGCGAGACCCTGTGTGACATGGTAAGATGGGCAGCCGAGTGGTCTGTGTCAAGAGCAAGGTAGAGAAATTAACTCTGAGCATGGAGGAACTACTCTTTCTTTAAGAAAAGAATGAATATGGGGTATCAGGGATGGTGGCAGACATGGCTTGGGGGTGGCATGGAGGTTTGCTGGCACATTCAAAATAGCTGGCTTTTAGATGCATCTCCCAGAGATTCCCTCCAGACCCTCAGAGGCCTGCGAACGGAAGGGGTCCATGGCGGGCTGGGAGAAGTTGCAGCCCCTCCCTCTCCTCCTGCCAGTTCTGATCCTGAAGTGCTCAGCCATCAGAGTTAATCTCCAATGACAGTCCCTTAGAATC
This sequence comes from Cervus elaphus, assembly GCF_910594005.1. Taxonomy (NCBI): domain Eukaryota; kingdom Metazoa; phylum Chordata; class Mammalia; order Artiodactyla; family Cervidae; genus Cervus; species Cervus elaphus. Next base: position 23,117,529 of record NC_057830.1, read on the forward strand.
ATTCTTGCAGGAAGAATGCTTAGTCGCTTAGTCATCTCCGACTCTTTCCAACCCCATGGACTACAGCCTACCAGGTTCCTCTGTCCATGGGCTTTTCCAGGCAAGAATACTGGAGTGGGTTGCCATTTCCCATTCCAAGGGATCTTCCCGACCAAGGGATTGAACCCTTGTCTCCTGAGTCTCTTGTATTGATAGGTGGATTCCTTACCACTGAGCTACCAGGGAAGCTCCTGCAGGAGGAATAGTTGGTCTGTTCATTTCTGAAACTTCTATTTTTATAGAAGTTTGGGGAGAAACTGAGTCCTGGAGACTTCAGATGACCTATGGGGCAGCCAGGGCTCAGTTTGAGTCATCGTAGGCGCTCCTGACAGATCGCCCGTGTGTACGAACTGCGTTTCCCTGACTCATGTGGCCAGAAGATGACTTCTCCCTGATGTGTGTAAGTGTTTACGCATGTGGGTGCCTGTGTGTATATCTGTGCACATGTGCATGTGTGTGGGTGTGATGGTTATCTTTGTCCTTACGAAGGGCTGAGCCTCTTGTTTCTGTAGCCAGCACAGAGCAGGTGCAGGAAGAAACGCCTACCCAGGTCAGGAAGGTGGTCTCCGTGTCCCCAGACTCCCACTGACCTCCCAGGCATGTGTGAGCTGGGCAGGGGAGCACACAGCTTCTGCAGGAGCTTTTACACTAGTGTGGGTTCACACACATCCCCACTTTGGCCAGAACCACTTGGCTTGGGGGCAGGTTTGCTTTGACAGGTCCAGACCACAGGTTCCAGACTTCATGGCCTGGAGGAGAGGAGATCCTGGTGGATAGGGCAGCTGAGGCATGCAGATCCTTCCCAGGGTCCCAGCAGGTCTGAACTCAGGGCCACTGGTGTCCTGGAAATGCTTTACCCACGGGGGCATTTGCTCTATATTGTGCCAGGGAGACGTGGGCTTTCCCTTTCTGATGTTTTTGGGGCACAAGACTTCTTGCAGAGAATCAAGTCTGATTTTTCTCTATTCGAATACTAACTTTTCTTAGATTATATGTGGACTTTTTTCGTGTCAGGAGTGTGGTAGCGTCGTCCGCCATGCTGAGACCCAGTCCGTTGATACAGGTACACCCCTCAAAACATGCTTCCTTCCCTCTCCCCAAATGAAAACATGTAACTTTAAAAAAATCTTTATTGAATTTGTTACAGTATTGCTTCTGTTTTTTATGTTTTGGTTTTTTGGCTTTGAGACACATGGGATCCCAGCTTCCCGACGAGGGATCAAACCTACACCTCCTGCATTGGAAGGTGGAGTCTTGATCATTGGACCACCAGGGGAGTCCCCACATGTAATTTTTAAGAGAGAAACGTCATCCAGTCTAAGGGAGTCAGCAAAAGGTTGGGGGTATGTAGTGCGCGTGCCTGGCTTTGAGGCTGTGAGAATGGAAGGGCTCTCCAAGGGGGAACCTGTCATCTAGTCCTGGGAGGGGCTGTGGGGATTTCTTCCAGCCCAGAGACCCCACCCCTGCCCCACCCCACTTCCCATGTGCTTCACAGAGGCTGAGAGCAGATTGGGGACTGGTGGGAAACTCCAGAATTCCTATTCTTTGCCACCCTGAAGAGCTGCTGGAGGGACTGGCAACCCTTCCCCGTACAGCTGAAAAGTAGCTGATGAGGCCAGGAGGTTAGAGCAGGGATCCTCTAAGCGTGGCTCCTGGACCAGCCACATTGGCTTGTGGGAACTGTTTAGAACTTCGGGACCTCAGGCTGGGTGGAAGCTCCAGCCGTGGAGAGTGCTTTAATAAGTCCTTGGCAGTCCTGAGGCAGCTGCAGTTTAAGCATCACCTTAGGGGCTGAAGTTTGGGCTGGAGCTGTGTCCTCATCAAAAAGCAGAGTGGTGCAGAAAACCTCAGGACTTCCTCTCCCAGGGCCTCTCCTCCCCACCAGTCTCTGCTGGCAGGGCTGTGGGTGGTGGGCAGGCTGGAGGCTGCCCTGCCAGACACTCCAACTGCAAGAACATGTGTCTCTCCTCCTCCAGGCCTCAGAATGCCCATCAAAGTAGACACAAGTTACACTCTGGTGGCGGGGAGGGGGGGTGTCAAACTCCCAAGAGGCCAGCCACCAGCAGAAACCTTTTCTCTCTTTTTGAAGTTTTGTTCATCTTCAATTGTGGGCACATTTCCAATACTCAGTCCAAACACAGGCCTGTATGTGTGGTGTGTAGGTAACACTTGCCTTGATTTGCCACACAGCAGTCCAGGGTGGATACTTGGTTGACGTGCTCATCCCTTGGAGTAGGGATGGCTTTGGGAGAGTCAGGGTCCTCTAGGCCATTTTTTTCCCAGCTGCCTACCTGACTCTTCTGCGTTGAGTGTTTTAGCCTCAGCTATTCCCACCATGCTGTCTACTGAGCACCTACAAAGAGCAGAATCCTAAAGCCTCATTCAAAGGATGGTTAGGGAGTTTGGGATTGACATGTACACACTTCTGTATTTAAAATGGGTAACCAATGAGAACTTACTGTATTGCACAAGGAACTCTGCTCAATGTTATGTGGCAGCCTCGACGGAAGGGGAGTTTGGGGAAGAATGGATATATGCATGTGTGTGGTTGAGTTCCTCTGCAGTCCTCTTCAAAGTATCACAACGTTGCTGATCAGTTATACTCCAATACAAAATAAAAAGTTTTTTTTTTTTTTTTTTAAGTAAAGCCTCATTTGATTCACTTCTTATGCTTGGTGGGGGTACTGTGAGGTATAGCACAAATGGAGGGCCCAAGTGGAAGAGCCTCTGGCTGACCTTGACTGGTGGTTCCCAGATACAGTCCTAAAAGAACTGGCAGCATCCCTGGAGAATGTGCTAGAAATCGAAATCCTCAGCCTCCTCCTCCTAATGGAGAGAGGAATTCCAGGGTGGGCCCACTAGGCTCAACCCCGAGAAGCACTTGCTGACACCAACGTGTTCAATTCAAAGTTTTCTTTCTCCCACGTGTCAGACACGTGGACCCCCACCTCCCCCTGCCCCAGGGAGCAGCCCTGCGGGATTACAGGTGGGCCTTTCCATCATTACTCAGAAATTGTCCCTTAACAAGTATGGCCCCTCCCGGTCCTGGCCTGTCTTTTTGAGAACTGGGGAAAGAAATACAGGAATGAAGTAAGTGGAAGGGATGGAGGAGGAGAAAACACAGTTCCTGGAGCAATAAAACCTCAAAAACTGCTGTGGGAAAATTACCCAGTCATGGTGGATTAAAAACACGCGTCCAGATGAGCCGCTCTAAGTAGCAAAGAGTGGCTGAGAGCAAAGCGGAACATTAGGAACTCTGGCTGCAGTTGGCCACCAAGGTCTCCTCACACATCTGTCAGGACTCCTGAGTTGATGTGGCCTGCATCCAACCTGCAAACTGCATGTGCACGCCACACACACACACACATGCATACAGACACATAAGCAAACTCACATACAGATGTAGATACACACATGCACACTCAGATATACACAGGCACATACATGTACACACAGAGACACACATGCACACACACGTGCAGGCACACACATATATTCAGATACACACAGGCACACATGCACAGACACATATATACACACACGTGCAGGGACACATACATATACACATGCACACTCAGATACACACAGACACACATACACACACACATGTGCAGGGACACATACATACACACATGCACACTCAGATACACACAGACACACATATACACACATGTGCAGGGACACATACATACACACATGCACACTCAGATACACACAGACACACATATACACACATGTGCAGGGAAACATACATACACACATGCACACTCAGATACACACAGACACACATATACACACATGTGCAGGGAAACATACATACACACATGCACACTCAGATACACACAGACACACATATACACACATGTGCAGGGACACATACATACACACATGCACACTCAGATACACACGGACATACACATATAGACACACACATGTGCAGGCACATATATACACACACTCATACACACAGACACACACACATAGGCACCTACACAGACACACAGATGCACACACACAGACACACAAATGAGCAAAGACCAGATCTGGGGCTCCCTTTCTAGCTCAGCTGAACTGCCTTTTATCAAAGCGAATGCTGCCTCTCTTTGTCCTTCCGTCTTTGCCCAGGCTCTTCAGCACCCAGGGCCACAGGGGTGGGGGTTTACAAGGGAAAATCGAAGCAGGACGCTGTGTGCAGTGTCATCCGTGGGCTTGGTGGCACTCTCTCCAGGAGGTGTGGTGACAGAGGCCAGCTGTCACCGGAACTCAAGAGGAGGCAGGAAAGGTGCCTTGTGTGTGATGAAGCCTGGAGTCCGTCCTTGGGAGCGAGAAATCCTGGAAATTCAGCAGCTTCCAGGGGATTCTGGGTGGTGAAAGAGCCCCACACTTGGGCTGGTCTCTACAGAGCCTAGTGAGGGCATTTGGGTGGCAGGCAGGCTTTTTTGGTGTCTGGGAAGGTGGTGAGCTCACACCTCCTACAGAGCCCATGGGGTGCTCCAGAGCAGAGGTGGCAGCATTTGAAAACTTCAAGAAAGAGCTTCGCGGTTTCACGCAGGCAGCTGGGGTTGACAGTGGTGGGAGTGCATGCTACTTACAGAAGACACAGCAGGCGGTTGAAGCCTGAATTCAGGCCCACGCTTCTATGTATTCCTCTGGTCTCTGTGGTTCTGCATATTAGATTTTAGATTCGTTTAAGTGGATAAAACAAGCAGGCTTAATATTAACTGGGGGTCTTGAAATCCTCCAAAGGTTTCTGTGGGGTGTGACTATCAGTAGCTGACTGTTACAAGGTTGTAATTTTCAGTTCTGTGTGAGGGAATACTCCTTCCCCTTCTGAAGGTTCTGCTCTTCACACAGTGAGGGAACTCTCTGAAGGAGCAGGATGCCACCCTGGCACTATCTAGACTGTGAGGCCATCCCACCCTGAACAAGGGCAGGGCTAGAATTGGTGAGGACCAGGTAGGGTGGCTTAGGGCTCTAGGGTGCCCGGAAGGCCTTGTGAGCTAGAAGCCAGGCCAGGATCTTGAGACCACGGGGTTTTGCTTTCTACTCAATTGATGTTGAAATTTTGGAGAGGATTCCAGAATGAACCATTAAGATTCTTTCTATCTCCTTCAGCCAGAGTTTCCTGTGATAACAGTCATGCCTGTCAGGGGAGTGTATTCTCCTCAGTTCTGTCTCGTCCCAACAAAAATCTGAAGCGACATATGTTAGAGCCCTCGGCGTGTCATAGCTCTCTGATAGAACATGTTATAGCTCTTGGGTCTTGGACAGACCATGTGATAGCTCTTAGACTGATCAGTGTTACAACTCTGTGTTACAGTTCTATTTTATTTAGAAAATAGTGGGAACCCATCCTCGAGGCGCGAGGGCATGCCTACCCAAAGACGCAAAGAGAGTGCGGGAGTGCACTGGGGGGGGACGGGGGAGAGAGAGAGAGACTCCTGGCCCTTTGGCTCCTCTTTTTATATGTCCCCCCCGCCCCCCAACCCTCGGGCCTGCCCTATGTAAATTGGGCTAGCCAGGAGTGCTGTTTGTTCTACCTGAGGTTCTCACTCCAGTCCTTGGACCTTCCTTTGTTCTATTTCCATGGGCTTTTCCCTTCCTTATCTTTTAGCCACTGCCATTCTGGACTCCTGTTTCCTATTCTAACTACCTAACATGCCCATGAAAAAAGTGCAAGAAAACAGGGGTCTTGGTTCTCAGAAGCCTGGGGTCTCAGCCTGGCCGTGGCTGTGCTGCTCCATCTCTGAGACAAAGTCTCCAGCTTCTCCTAGTTTTAGAATGTATGGTTCTACAAACACAGGGGTTCCACGGAGCCCCACAACCTCAATTCTTTCTGAAATTCAACTCCTTTATGTGGAGTGTCCAGTAATTGCCCTGGGCAGAGTCTGGGAGGAGTCTTAGTTTTAGTCTTATTCTAAAACTTCAGTTCAGTTGCTCCGTCATGTCCAACTCTTTGTGACCCCATGTACGGCAGCACACCAGGCCTCCCTGTCCATCACCAATTCCCAGAGTTTACTCAAACTCATGTCCATTGAGTTGGTGATGCCAGCCAACCATCTCATCCTCTGTCATCCCCTTCTGCTCCTGCCTTCAATCTTTCCCAGCATCAGGGTCTTTTCAAATGAGTCAGTTCTTTGCATCAGGTGGCCAAAGTATTGGAGTTTCAGCTTCACCATCAGTCCTTCCAATGAATATCCAAGACTGATCTCCTTTAGGATGGACTGGTTGGATCTCCTTGCAGTCCAAGGGACTCTCAAGAGTCTTCTCCAATACCACAGTTCAAAAGCATCAATTCTTCAGCGCTTGGCTTTCTTTATAAGTCCAACTCTCACATCTATACATGACTACTGGAAAAACCATAGCCTTGACTAGACGGACCTTTGTTGGCAAAGTAATGTCTTTGCTTTTTAATACTCTGTCTAGGTTGGTCATAACTTTTCTTCCAAGGAGTAAGTGTCTTTTAATTTCATGGCTGCAGTCACCATCTGCAGTGATTTTGAGTTAGGGTGCTCAATTTGTTTCTTTGACTGCTTTTGTTACTATAATCACACATAATGGCCTGCTTCAGAGAATCCCGCTCCTCTGCCTGACTGTTAAGCTTAAGTGCCTTTGTTCTGAACCCTGAACCCTGAACCCTATCCCCCTGCCTGAGACTTGCCATTCTAGGAGATACTCCCAAGATTAAATGGCCTTTTACTTTGTTTCCTCATCTCCCCTCATCTCTGATCCATAAAATAACTTGACATCCAGACCCCAACAAGATGCTTATTTTAACATTTTAGTCTGCCATCTTCTCTTTCAGCCAGCATTTCAAATAAAGCTGTATTCCTTGCCTCAAAACCTTGCCACTCTGATTCATTAGCCTCTCATGCGGTGAGGAGAGTGAGCTTGGACTCAGTAACATTAAAAGTAAAAATGACTTGAAGAGTCATGGAGTACCCTGAATTTAGTTTTATTACCCACTTGAGATGATGGTTTCCTACCTCACTTTGCTGTTGGGGGCATACGCGCTGGATCATTTAACCCGACTTCTTCGGCCGGAGTCCTCCAGGCTCACACACAGTGCGTGGCTGACTTCAGGGTGGGGGCCGTCAGTCTGCAAGTCATCAGCACAGCGGCTGATGACTCATCCACATGGACATCTTGCTGGGAGAGAAGAAAGGACTCAGCCCGAAGGAGGTCAGTGTTGGGTGGTGGGTCTGCTCTGGTAACTCAGGACTGACTCTGCAGCCTCCTTCAGAGTCTGAAGCAGAATTGGGTGTCCCTGAACTGAGCTGAGGTGGGCCTTCCAGACGCTGCAGGTCTCAGGGCTAGGTGAGCAGAGTGTGTAGTCGCTCAGTGGGCTTCAGGAAAAGCTGAGTCTGATGGGAATCCCAGGGGTGGGTAGTTCTGGCAGGGGTCTGGAGAATGAGAAGTTTGTGCTGCCTTCCCCTTGGTAGATTTTCCTGTTTCTACCAGGCCCGAAGTTCCTCAGGGCCCTCCCTGGGCCATTCTGGAAAGGGGGATGTGTTAGGCTGTCATAGCAAAGCACCACAGATGGTGTGGCTTGAATAACAGAAATGTATTTTCTCAAAGTCCTAAAGTCTGGAAGTTGAGATCAAGGCATCAGCAAGGCTGGCTTCTCCTGAGGCCTCCCTCATTGGCTGAAGACCGCTGTCAACCCCCTGTGTCCTCACATGGTCTTCCCTCTGCATGTCCTCGTCTCCTGTTCTCATAAGGACACCAGACATGCTGGATGAGGGCCCACCCTAATGTCCTCGTTTTACATTAACCCCCTCTGTAAAGGCCCTGTCTCCAGACATAGTCACAGTCTGAGGTCCTGGAAGTGAAGACTCCAACATATGGATTTTGGGGGATGTCCTTTCAGCCCATAATGGTGAGTGGGCCTGTTTGAGAGGGTGCCTGTCCCCTCTCTCTTCCAACATTCAACCCGGCTCTCAGAAACGGCCTGCTCTAAATCTCCCCAGAGAGAGGGAGACAGTGAGAGACAGAGACAGAAAGACAGGAGTGCCAGGCCTCCACCCCGTGCCATGTGCTCAGCAGAAAGCCCGTTTAAAGGGAGGCAGATGCTCCCTGCTCTCCTGATCTCACATCGAGTCTGTTTAATACAATTGACCTTGGCTCGTGCACTCGCCCTTAGCCCACCATGTCACTCAGCCATGGCTGAGGCTCTTACTGATCTGACAGCTCCTCAGAGGGTCCCCAGCAGGATGCAGCTGTGTTGGCTCAGGGCTCTCACCTGCTCTTTCACATCTGCCTCCTGGCCTCTGGCTTTCCTCTCTCTCCTTCCCCACTTCCCCACTTTCCCCAGCATCCAGACTCCTGTCTCAAAGGGTTTTCGGGGAATCCAAACTAAGACGCTGTGGACGCTGTGGACATGTACCCCCATCTTGGCTGTGAACTATGGGGAAGCATTTGTTTATGTCCCTCACTGGTAGTATCCTTTGGCCCCCAGGATACTATCCGTATATCCGTCACTGCTGTGTTAACTGCCTCTGTGCCCTGCTATTGAGGGTGACAGTGAGTGGTCACTGTGGTACTAACTGGAGTTTTAACCCATACGCAGCACACGTGCAAAATGCCCAGAGGGGCCACTGACAGCAAATGAGGCAGAATGTGCTTCCTCTCTTTTCTATTTTCTTTTTTTCCCAATTCATTTTTTAATATCAAAAATGTGATAAAATATACATATCATAAGATTTACCATCTTATGTATACAGTTCAGCAGCACCAAATGCATTCACATTGTTGTGCAATGGGGTGATGGCCACTATTCATCTCTGGAACTCTTTTCATCTTGGAAAACAAACAAGTGTCACCATTAAACACTAACTCCTGACCTACTGTAAATACTCAGTATTTTGTAATAACTTATAAGGGAACAGAATCTGAAAAGGAATTCAGATTCCTTTTGTGTTGTATCCCTGAAACTAGCATGATACTGTAAGTCAATTATATTTCAATTAAAACAAAAATCACTAAATCCTCCTTCCCTCCTCCCCCCAGCCCCTGGCAGCCACCATTCTATTTTCTGTTTCTGTGAACTTAACTATTCTATACCTCTCATATTAGTGGTATCATATAGCATTTGTCCTGTTTCTGGTTTCTTTCCTTAGCATGATGTCCTCAAGCTTCATCTATGTTGGAGCGTGTGTTTTTAAAGCTGAATAATATGCCATTGTGTGGATATACAACATTTTGTTTATTTATTTGTCCTTCAGTGGATGTTGGGGTTGCTTCCCCTTTTTGACTGTTGTGAATAATGCTGCTATGTACACTGGTTGTTCAGAGAGTTCTTTGAAACCCTGCTTTCAAAATTTTTTGGTAAATACCTAAAAATAGAAATATTGGCTCATATGGGAGTAAAATGTGCTTTTAATAATTTTCAAAGATTGTAAATATCAACAGTATCTGCTGGGTCACAAATACATCTTCAGATAAAGGATCTGTGGACATTGGTATAAGAAAAGCCACTTGTCCTGGTTTAGTTTCCCACAGAAACAAACCCAAGATGGTGGCTTGGGTGCAGAGGTGGGATGTGATCCTGTGACAGTGGAAAAGTAAGCCCCCCACCAGGGAAGGCCCAGAAACGAGGTGGGTGCCCACCACCTGATTACTCTACTGGGTGCAGTCCTGCCTTTGCTCTGAGTTTGGGTGACCTGGGGAGACTTCCTGGGTGACCAAGGAGAGGTGCTTCCCCCAGGCAAGGAGGGCTCTCATTGTCTCCGGGAATCCTAGCAAGACCAACCGTCTGTGGGCTGTTTATTGTCACCATGCACTGAGATTCAAAACAGCGCAGTGACAGATACCGCTCCCCAGAAAAACATGTTTGTTCCAAACAGTGGCTCTGTTTGCTTTTGAATCATAATCATATTGATGCCAAATTGACATGCAATATTACTTATGCTTTAGTCAAAATCATCTTCTACATGGAAGTTAATTTGAAAGATTCCAGTGACACAGATGACCCAACAAACATTTCTTTTAAAGGGAAGCTCATAACGGCCCAGAATCATTTCCATTCCATTCTCCTGAGGTGCATGACTCCCACAGTCATACATGACCTTGTTTTTAAACAGTCGTTTGAAATAAACAATGATAACTCAGTGGTTTAAAAAAAAAAAAAGACCAAGAATCAGCTCTAGAGTTATCACAGCTTTGTCCTTCTATGGACACTTACAGCAACAGTGAACTCTTGGGTATAAGGGCAGATTTTAGTGGATTTGTTTCATTTCATGATTATGTTTGGTATTTTTATCATAGAAAGTGAAGTGAAGTCGCTCAGTCGTGTCCAACTCTTGGCAACCCCATGGACTGTAGCCCACCAGGCTCCTCCTTCAGTCCATGGGATTTTCCAGGCAAGATTACTGGAGCGGGTTGCCATTTCCTTCTCCAGGGGGATCTTCCCAACCCAGGGATTGAACACAGGTCTCCCGCATTGTAGGCAGATTCTTTTACTTTCTGAGCCACCAGGGAAGTCTTATTATAGAAAACATACCTGTGAATATACACGTTGTCATACCCCTGACTCATGTTCTCACTCTGAAACGGGTCCTGGGCCTGGGCAGAGGTGCCTGGTGTCTGATGTTTTCTCGTGTGGAGGATGAACTCAAAGCTGCAGCAGAGGGAGGCCTGGCTATTAGCGACGATTGCCTCAGGGTGAGATGGAACCGCCCCTGCCTCGCAAGGACACTTCTCCCTCTCTGTGAAGGCAGATAAGGGGACTGCCTGTGTGAGGGCACCTGGGAGCAAGTCAGGACCCTGACACCCCAGAACTGCCCACCCCAGGGTGGTATTTTGCTGATGATCCAACCCAGATATTTTTATGTGATTATATTTGTTTCTTTGAGAAATGGATTATTTCCTGCCATTCTTGTAAACAAGAATGTCACAGTCATCAGAGACTGCAGCCCTCCAGTGTGAGCCACCTGTATCCTCTTAGGTCACAAACAGTTCTCAGTCACTTTCGGCCGCAAGCACAATTGATCTGGAAAGATCGAGCACGTGTGGCTCAGGATGATTGGACTGTAAACTTGAGGTAGCATCTCATCTGATCCTGGCTAAGCTGATCCTCCGCAACCTCTGAACTTGCTAGAAGGTTCCTGTATCTCCAGGGTAAGGGTGGCTGGAGAGAGAAAATGGATGGAAGAACCCTGCTGGGGTTCGGGGGCTCTCTGCTATTCCATCTCTAGGCCCCCTGAATGTGCTCTGGGTAGATTTGGTTTCCAGGGGCTCCTAGAGCCTCTGCAGTATAGGTGACCTGTGGAATTTCAGGCCTCTGTGCCCCTTCCCTTCCACCAGTGTGGAGGACCGCCCCTCTATCTCTCACCCTGTAAGTTTCCTTGGTGGGGGACTCAGACCCAGGCCACAGGGTCCTGACTGTAGACAACGCTTGTCATGGTCTCAGAGTGGTGCCTCTGGGCCTAGGATCTGGCAGTGTCACTCTCCGTCACCCATCAGGCAGGCCTAGGTCTCCTGGACCAGATCTCTCTGTGCTCAGAGTTGGGGAGAGTCTGCGGTGGCCATGATCCAGCTTCATTACTGCTTCCTTGACTTTGTGGGTAGGTGCTGGGTATGTCTCCTGGCCCATGTGTTTCACACCTCTTACATCCTGATGAATGGGATGAATACTGAAGTGTTACCATCTCATTTTCACAGAGACACCTGGCTGTATGTGAATGATGATACAGAGCAAGAGCCAGGATAGACAACACTTAGTCCTCTGAAAGCATGTGAATAGAGGCAGGACAGTTGGCCTTGGAGATGGGAGGCCCTGGACATGCAGCTGCCTAAAGGAGGGCCCAGCAAAAGGAGGTGGGAACTGAGAACTGTCGGGAGCACTCAGGCCCAGGACCCCAAGGCCGAGGCGGGTTGTTGCAGGGGTGGATGGGTCACAGTGACTTTAGCCCAACAAGGTAACTAGGAGCAAGGCCTGGCTCCTCTGCATGGGTTCTGAACCCTGTGTTTCCCAATGGAATGACTGCAACTTCCTATATTTTTTTTAAAGTTCCTGAGTTATTCTGAGCTCCTCGGAGTAAAGAGGTTACATAAACATAGCACATTCTACTTTTATTGTAGGGATGAAATGGGGTGGACACGCTCATGGGTAGACACCTCAAGGCATTTCAAATTTGACTTCCACAATTTTAATAGCATAAGCCATTTTGGAAAACAAACAAACAAAAAACTTTACCCTTGATCTTCCCTTCCGCTTATTTTTTATTCATTTAATTTTTTTTTTTTTTAGAAATCTAGGGAAGGGCTTTGAAGTATCCTAGAGCCTTGAGGTGGGAAGGGGTGGAATTCCTCTGTCTGGGCTCAGCAGGCTTCTCTGTCAGGAGCAGATGGATTGGGGCCCCCGCAACAATAGCAGCAAATGCAGCCCAGTCCTCTCCTTTGATGTGTGAAGATTAAACATCGTGTCAAGTGAGCGCTGGAAGCTGGACTGAAATGTGATAATATGGAAGCCTGATACCTTAGGGCCAAAGCCTTATAAAGATAAAAATCAGATTATTAATGACAGTTTCCAGTTAAAAAAAAAAAAATGTCTTAAGATGTGTTTGATCAGCAGGTTCCAGGCAGACACCCCTGCTTGCAAACACATGCAGACCACATGCTTGCAAATGGAAAGGACCCAGTCTGGAAAGCAAAGGCGTTAGGAGCAGACTGGCCTGGAGAGCTGGGAGTCCTCATCGCTGCCACAGGAGGCTTGGCGAGAAGCCAGGGCCACTACCAAGAGGCCACCCCTCTAGGCTTGTCACTCTCTGAGGGTGCCTGTGCGTTGTTCCCAGCTGTGGGGGAATCTCTGTGCAGAGATCTGGGTCTGGCTGCAGCCCCTGTCTGGAGGCTGTGGGGGGTGAGGGCAAGCATCTCTCACATGGGGAAAGACAGGTTTCTGCAAATCCCCTTCTGTCTGATGTGTTCTTCTAGGAAGTCTATCTGCAGTGGATGGGGGGATTGAGATTTGGGGAATCCCCCGCAGGGTGGGGTTTCATTGGCTGCCAGGGACCTAGAAAGCCTGTCCAAGATGTGTTTGCAAGAAGGCATGTTCTGTTCTCCAGCTGAGATGGTTTCAGTTAGGTGCTACATGAGGCACGTGGGGAAAAGGTCTCTGGAACTGTGATGGGGAGGGGTAGACTCCAGACTCGGTGAGGTTCCCAGTGGGCATGTGATGTGGGCCCCAGTTTTCTCAGCTGTAACTGCAGAGGGTCAACCCACATGATGACCCTGGTCCTCTGCCATCATGGCCATTAGTCATCAACACCTCAGTGTACATAGTCCCTAGGATCACTTTTGGGGGGTGAGACTTGGTGCAGACACTCAGATTAAAGAAAGGGATTGGAAGGGAAGTTTCTAAGTACAAGGATCTGCCTGGGCTGCACATTTTTGGGAGCCCTGGTCAGGTAACAGGATGGCAGGAGAGGGGTTGGGAGTGAAAGCACAGGTGTGTGAGATGCGGGAGGTGGTTTCAGGTGTCAGGGTCATTACCATTCTCTGGGTGGGGTGTTTCTCCACTGGAGTTTCACCACAGTCTCAGGGGATATGCACACTCTGTCTTGTTTGTCTTGGATGAGTAAACCGAGGCTCAGAGAGGTTGGATATCTTGAATCAGAATGTGTATCCCAGCCTCTTGAGTCTAAGCTAGGTTTGTGACCACAGAGCATTTAATTTATCACTTGGATCAATCCAATTGCAAAGCCCACTCCTGGTGTTGGCCACTGGCTGCCCTTTTCACTCTTGGTGGTGGTTCAGTCGCTAAGTCGTGTCCGACTCTTGTGACCCCATGGATTGTACCCCAATAGTCTCCTCTCTATCCATGTGATTTCCCAGGCAAGAATATTGCAGTGGGTTGCCATTTCCTCCTCCAGGGAATCTTCCTAACTGAGGGATTTTCACCATTGACGGTGTGCAAAGGCAGCTTGGCCAAATGAGGGATTTGAGAGACTCCTGAACAATCTGTCGGCTTCCCTGGTGGCTCAAATGGTAAAGAATCTGCCTGCAATGCGGGAGACCTGGGTTCAGTCCCTGGGTTGGGAAGATCCCACACCAATATTCTGGCCTGGAGAAGTTCATGGACAGAGGAACCTGGTGGGCTACAGTTCATGGGGTCGCAGAGTCGGACATGACTGAGCGACTTTCACTTTCACTGAACAATCCATGCACTCAGGGGAGATGGTACTGGCCTGTCAAGGCCACCTGTGGAGATGTAGGGGCCATGGCAACAGCTGCATGGTGGTTCCAAGGACAGATGATAGGATGCTGCTATGGCATCATGGATCAGACTCAGAGGCTGCTTCCCAGTGTTCAAGCAGGTCTTCCTTCCTCTGTCTCTCCGCTGGTCAGTGAAGAGGGGCAGGGAGCACACTTCCTCTGGAATTGCTGGATGGCTTGAACTAAAGTATGATTGCCGAGTCTCGACCTGATGGCAGAATGCCCTCAAATGGTGGTGGCTACTGAATACCCATCGATTGTATGACAGTTAGTGTGTGGGCTGGAAAGCAGAGAGCAGAGGTGTGGATGTTGGATTAAATGCTTCTTGAGCACAGAGCAGAGCCTTCATACCTTGCAGAATTGTTCTCAGGTGGGTCTTTATTGTGAGTTGGAGGATGATGGGCAGTGGGTGATGGGCACGCCCAGACAGGGTCCTCCATGGAGCCTGGGCAGAAGCAGGCTGGGTATGGATGATCTCTAGCAACTGCCCACACCCGCGTGTCACAGGAAGACAGGCTGGTCCTTGAGGATGTAGGAGGGTGCGTGGGGTGGAGAGCCACTTGATCGGCAATGATGACTCATCCTAGGAAGAAATGGGCCAGGGATGGAGGATGGACAGTGTCGGTCATCTGCATCCTCTTGGCTGGAATGTAAGTGATGAGAGTTCAGCCTGCTTATGCACTTGATGACTGTTCTTGTCCCCGTGAAATCACTGTGCAGCTGAGAAAGGGTAGATCTTTTGCTCCTCTGGGGAATCCTGCTGTCAGCTGGACTTGAGAATCTGCTCCACAAATGTGATATTCCAAGTCCTGAAGAAATCTATATTGACCCATTTCTGCCTGTCACTGTCACATTGCATCCTAGCATGCCCCTCTGCACTTACAGCCCTCAAGGTCTCCAATCCACCCTTGAACGCTGGGCCTTGAGCAATCTGGTCCTTTTCAGAGGTCTGGGCTCCCTATGAGGGCTGTGGCTCCTGCATCAGCTCTCTGCCCATATCCTGGCAGTGCTTTCTCAGGAAGTGTTGCTATTTCTGGCCCACGGTGGATCACACATTCCTCCTGGGCAGATGGATGTCACAGGCCTCACTTTAAATGGGCCAGGTTTTATTACTGTATCCCGTGTGTGATGCCGACTTTAGGGAGAGGTCTTCACATCTCTTTTTCAAAGGTGAATGAGGAGGGACTTCCTTGGTGGTCCAGTGGTTAAGACACTGTGCTTCCATTACAGGGGGCACTGGTTCGATTTCTGGTCAGGGAGCTAAGATTCTGCATGCCATGTGTCACAGCCAAAAATAAAAAGGTGAATTAGGAATGTTCGTAAACTCTGATGCCCATTTACCCAGAAACACACACATCAAGCATGGAGATCCATGACTACACAGCAGCTTCACACGGTCTGCACTGTTTTCCCACAAAATGTTCACAAGGAGTGGGGGTCTCAGCCCAGATCCTGGACCTTCTCACAGCACAGGGGAGGGGAGGTGCCTGTCTCTCTGCTTTGCCTGCCTCCAGGTTTTCACATTCGATCTGCAGCCAAGTTTCTTCCTGTGTTGAAGAAGGGCTGAAAAACTATAGCCACAGTCACATTGTCACAATAAATCATAGATGTGGATCATGCCTTGGGACAGGTAAACAGGGCCACAGTTCACACTGGCACTAGAGCTAGCTGACCCTGGGTGAAGCTTGCATGATGAGACCTGACCTCACCTCCCACCCCACACCTCAGGGTCATCTGATAGGATACTCTCCTCTCATCCGGGCTCTTCCTATCAGGCTACATTTCAAAAATTGTGCTTATGCACTTCATTCGATAGCTTCGTCTATAATAAAAAAAAGTGTGGGGTGGGTGGAGAGGAATAAACTAAAATGTAGGGATTGACATACATAATACCATATATAAAATAGATAATTAATGAGAACCTGCTCTATAGCACAGGGAACTCTACTCATTACTCTGTAATGGCCTAAGGGAAAAGAATCTAAAAAAAGGGTGGATATATGTATATTTACAACAGATTCACTTGGCTATATAGCAGAAACTAATATAACACTATGAATCAACTATATTCCAATAAAAATTTTTGTAAAAGTTTTTTAAAAAGTGGATTTCCAAAACTCAGGTCAAATGGACTCAGATGGCCTAAAAATGTGTCTAAGAATGAACAAAACTCCATATTCCTTAGCTATAAAATTCCACCTATCAGCCAAGTTATCCATGTTATTGTTGGTGTTGGAGAAGACTCTTGAGAGTCCCTTGGACTGCAAGGAGATCCAACCAGTCCATCCTAAAGGAGATCAGTCCTGGGTGTTCATTGGAAGGACTGATGTTGAAGCTGAAACTCCAATACTTTGGTCATCTGATGCGAAGAACTGACTCATTTGAAAAGACTCTGAGGCTGGGAAAGATTGAAGGCAGGAGGAGAAGGGGACGACAGAGGATGAGTTGGTTGGATGGCATCACCAACTCAATGAACATGAGTTTGAGCAAACTCTGGGAGTTGGTGATGGACAGGGAGGCCTAGCGTGCTGCAGTTCATGGGGGTCACAGGGTCGGACACGACTGAGCAACTGAACTGAACTGAACTGATGGATAGTAGTCTGCCAGGGTCCTCTGTCCATAAGATTTTCCAGGCAAGAATACTGGAGAGGGTGGCCGTTTCCTTCTCCAGGGGATCTTCCCAGTCCAGGATGGTGCCTGCATTGGCAGCTGGATTCTTTACCATTCAGTCACCTGGGGAGCCATATCCTATAACAAGAAGGTGCTTCCAGGCCAGCCAACCACAGAGCCCTCCACACACTTTCTGCTCCAGTCTGGCTTCTCTTTTTCCTTCTCTAATTTGAGTCTGGTGGGTTAGTTACAGGATCAGTATTGATCACAAAGTCTCTCCTGCTACTAAACTGATGCAATACACTTGCCTCTAACCGTGAAGGGTCTAGTGAAGCATCATTTAATTTCCACTACCCTTATTTGAAAATACCCTGATTCTGGGAATGATTGAAGGCGGGAGGAGAAAGGGACGACAGAGAATGAGATGGTTGGATGGCATCACTGACTCACTGGACATGAGTTTGAGTAAGCTCTGGGAGGTGGTGATGGACAGGGAAGCCTGGTGTGCTGCAGTCCATAGTGTTGCAAAGAGTCAGACACGACTGAGTGACTGAAGTGAACTGAACTGACCCTACTTCAGTTTAAAATTTTCTGACTTTGACATTTAACATTATTAGATATCAGCTGCAAAACGTATGACCAAAGATAGACTATCTCACGAAATAAAAGATAGCATTCCATGTATTTCAACATAGTAGCATTTGCTCTGTCAACCCATGTTTCTGGCTAAATACAGAAAGAGTGATGTGCTTTGCCAAAGCTGGTTTGGGCATTTGAATAACACTATTCTTGTGATGAGCTTCTGTAAGAATGTGTTCTTCGGTCAGACTGAGCTGCCTGGCTCATGTCTGCACAGCCTTTTCATGTCCAAGTCTGCTGAAGCAATTGGCAAGCACCCTCTTTACTGTGCTCTGAGCAGGAACTGAGGATGGGCTTCCCAGATGAAGGAGCATCAAGAGGGTGGCAGGCTGGTGGTCAGGACGCTGGCCCTGGGGCCGGAGGAAATAAATGCAACCAGAGTCAGAATCACATAGGGGCAGCTTGTGATTGGCTACATAGGGGCACCCTCTCCCTCTGCCTGGGCTCCCTGGGTAATCAAGAGGCAGCTGGAATCAGAGAACTCGCTTGACACTGGGTGGAATCAGAGATTCATGTCCCGGCTTGAGTGCAGAGTGTCCTGTGCAAAGCCTGGGTGGTCACTGGGCATCTCTCCACGGGGCAATGCCATTCTTCCTTTCAAAAGCTAATTAGAGACTCCCCTCTTTTCGAAAGGCATGGAGCTATTTCATGTGCTGTTTTCAATTTGTCCATGATATGCCTCTAAAGAGCCTGTGACTACGAGAGGGTGTGTTTGTGAAACTGAAGGAGTCTCCCAGACCACAGTTCTGTGGACAGCGTCTCACTGGGCTTGGGATGCAGAGGCTGGGAGCAGACAGCAGGGCACTGTTTTCAATTCTCAGCCTGGCTCTGCATCTGAATGCGGGTGGTGTGCACCCTGTTCTAGGAGGAGCTGAAGGTCAACTTTGATGCTGGCTTTTAAGAAATGGGGAAAATCAAATACAGATTCCTGAAATATTAGCAACCCTGGGGCTCTGGGGATTTGGAAAAGAGGATGTGGGAAGACCTTGGACCTGACTATCCTTCTCTTAAAATTGATTAATTTCTCCTCTCTCACTCCTTCTTCCTGCTTTTCCACTAGACACCTGGTCACGCATCTTTGCTGCCCTGGGGCGGGCAGCGTCACAACAGCAGTTGCCAGTTGGTTAGACCGGTGTGAGTACCGGAGACCTGGCTCAGTTCCCCCACTGTGCTCCTGCTCTCCTTCCCCCACTACTCCTCTGGGCACCGAGGGAGAGAGTCCTGGGTGCCTGCGTGAGTCTAGATGGCTGCAGACTTCTCTGTTTATTATATTGTATTATATTGCATTGTATTGTGTGTGTGTGCTCAGTCATGTCCGACTGTTTGTGACCCCATGGACTGTAGCCTGCCAGGCTCCTCTGTCCCTGGGTTTCTCCAGGCAAAAATACTGGAGTGGGTTCCCATTTCCTACTCCAGGGGATCTTTCCGACCCAGGCATCAAACCCAGGTCGTTGGGTCTCCTACATAGGCAGGCAGATTCTTTACCACTAGCACCATCTCTTTATGCTAGTGTCCTAATGCTCTAGCCCCACATTCTCCAGGTGTAAACACTGGACAACTTTCTGCCTGTTTTCACTCTCGAATCCCATCACCATAAAAGCCACGACTGCAAGCCACATGGCAGAGCAGTCCTTCTGGGTTCCCTTACCCTCCTGCTGGGCACCTCTTCCTAATAAAGTCTCTTACTTTGTCAGCATGTGTGTCTTCTAGGACAATTCATTTCGAGTGTTACACAAGAGCCCATTCTCAGGCCCTGAAATGGGTCCCCCTTCCTGCAATAGCTCCCCTGCTGCCTCATCTATTTCAATGTCTGCATGGGTGAGTTTGGGATCAGCTACCAAATAATGTGAACAGAGAAGGGTAAGTCAGGATTCAAAGATAAATATTGCCTTTATCCATAGCTATTGTTTGTTTATCTTTACTTGGAGTCACAGTTTTTATTTTTTTTGTTTCTCCTGTTTGCACAAGTGCCTGATACAGTAGGCATTCTCATTAGACACATTTAATTGTTCAAGGAATAGAGGCTCAGACAGGTGGAACTCAGATTCCTTGGGACATTCCACATATCACTGGCCAAGTGAGAGTCAGAATGAGATAGAACTCAAATTCTCACTATTCTTTCAAATGTGTTCTGTAACTGAAAGCAAAGTTCAGACCTTTTCCCTATGCATTTAATACCTTAATTATGATGCCAAGAAGGGGCCTGTGGGGCTCCTGGGAACAAAGACTTTGGTGTCCCCCATTTCTTTGATTATAGGGAAGAGCCTTCATTCAGTCTCCATGACCTTCCTTGAGTTCCAATGGACAGATTCAGGCAACTGCAAACTAGGGGAGGGAGGGGATGCAGAGACAAGAGAGGCAAACAATCAAAAGAAACAACAGTGATGGCTTGGGGCAAGGTCTTGGTTCTCATAAAAGGATATACACAGCAACATCACTCTTCTGCGAATACTGAAACTCCCTCTAGGTGGAAGAAGTTAAAGATCAACAATGGTGTCTGACCATAAGCAGGTAGACCTCCAGACCACCTGGAACCTGAAGGTTGATGATGCTGACTCTTTCCTCACCACCAACCCAGCAGAAGAATGCAAGCCCATCACAGCTTTGATCCTTCTGACCTACCTGCCTTTAAGACCTCTCACTATTCCCCAGGGAGGGATGACACAGTTCTTGAGGGCCTAACCTACTGTGCTTCCTCTTTGACTGGCAAAGAAATAAAACCACTTTTTCTTTCTTCTCCAAAACTCTGTTTCCATATTTCTGTTCAGGATTGGTGCACAGAGAATCAGGATTTTGGCATCAATTACAGTGATACTTCAGTGTATAACCCAATCCTTAAAATCTATCATAATGCAAAGAGTATATAAGTCATCATCAAGAATCTCAGTGAGTTGATCTGCAATGTTCCCATTTTTGGAAAGATGTAAAGGGCAAAGAAGAAAATTTCCAGTGACATCCCACTCTTGTCATCCACCTCATGCCTTCCAGAGCTCTAAGATTACAAAATGGAGATTTTTTTCTTTCAATGAAGAGGCTCTGGGGTTCCTGCAAGTTCCTTGGATGCCACTGGAAATACATTTAGGTTCAGGACATTCTCTTCTGGCATAGTTTGGAGCTGATTTGGACAGCAAGGATCGAAACAGAGGAGTTTCTGCACAATTTTCAGTTTAAAAACATAATGCATTCCTGGAGTCTGCAACGGTTTGCAATTATAATCAGATCAGCATCAGTTTCTGGAGAACAGCTTTTTGGAGGGAAGTGCTGTTAGGAAGTGCACATATTTTGAGTGTTGTCTTTGCCAGAAAGTGTCATATCTGTTGTGATCTTTTGCTATTTCCCCACGAGACTATAGAGTTCTGCTGTGTTGGCTTTATGGGGCATGTGGAGGTTTTCCTTTGTGGAGTGGCATCAACTGATACCCTTCCATGATGTCTGCTATGGAAGCAGAACTGACTGTGATTCGAAGATTTGATGGAGAATTATACAGCAAAATCTTATTTGTGGTTGATGGCAACAAACCTGAGACATTGGCACATCTTTTATTTCATGGCAAAGATCTGTTATCAAATGCAGGTTTGAGTGCCTGAAACAGTGAAACCAAACAAGTGAAACGTCAGCATTTGGAGCAGAGAAATGTTACTGTAAGACCAAGCAAGGAGAACTGGTGGCTCATGCTCAAAATACCCTGAACATTCTGATGCTTTTCACAGGGTTTTCATAGGCAAAGTTTGGGGCGAAGGGCCACAGGGGTATGTGACTTTCTTCTGATTGGTTGGTGGTAAGGTAACGAGGCAGTGTTCCAGGAATCTTGTGCTCAGCTTGAAGTTACCATCCATAACCTGGGTGGGGGCCTTAGTTCCAGCAGAAGAACTCAAAGATATTGTTATGCATATTATTTCAGGAGGAACCAGGACCCTGCCCCATTTCTGCACTATTGTTTCTTGACCATTCCTCCTTTGTTTCTGCATCTCCTCCCTTCCTTGATTAGCAACTGTTAAAGAATCTGCCCTGCAGAACTCCGAGAAGGTCAAAGAGGCAAAAGAAACCTATAGACAGGAACATGGAAAGGATTTGTACTTAGGAGGGCCTTCACAGTGTCCTGCTGGGTTTCAGATTCATGCTACAAAACAGATTAAAAAGGTGTTTCTAGAGGACAGTTCAGTTCAGTTCAGTTGCTCAGTCATGTCTGACTCTTTGCGACCCCATGAACTGCAGAACGCCAGGCCTCCCTGTCCATCACCAACTCCCGGAGTCTACTCAAACTCATGTCCATCGAGTCGGTGATGTCATCCAACCATCTCATCCTCTGTCGCCCCCTTCTCTTCCTGCCTTCAATCTTTCCCAGCATCAGGGTCTTTTCAAATGAGTCAGCTCTTCGCGTCAGGTGGCCAAAGTATTGGAGTTTCAGCTTCAACATCAGTCCTTCCAATGAACACGCAGGACTGATCTCCTTTAGGATGGACTGGTTGGATCTCCTTGCAGTCCAAGGGACTCTCAGGAGTCTTTTGCAACACCGCAGTTCAAAAGCATCAATTCTTCTGTGCTCAGCTTTCTTTATAGTCCAACTCTCACATCCATACATGACTACTGGAAAAACCATAACCTTGACTAGATGGATCTTTGCTGACAAAGTAATGTCTCTGCTTTTTAATATGCTATCTAGGTTGGTCATAACATTCCTTCCAAGGAGTAAGTGTCTTTTAAAATTTCATGGCTGCAATCACCATCTGCAGTGATTTTGGAGACCCCCCAAAATAAAGTCTGTCACTGTTTCCACTGTTTCCCCATCTATTTGCCATAAAGTGATGGGACCGGATGTCATGATCTGAGTTTTCTGAATGTTGAGCTTTAAGCCAACTTTTTCACTCTCCTCTTTCACTTTCATCAAGAGTCTCTTTAGTTCTTCTTCACTTTCTGCCATAAGGGTGGTGTCATCTGCATATCTGAGGTTATTGATATTTCTCCTGGCAATCTTGATTCCAGCTTGTATGTGCTTCATCCAGCCCAGCATTTCTCATGATGTACTCTGCATATAAGTTAAATAAGCAGGGTGACAATATACAGCCTTGACGTACTCCTTTTCCTATTTGGAACCAGTCTGTTGTTCCATGTTCAGTTCTAACTGTTGCTTCCTGATCTGCATACAGGTTTCTCAAGAGGCAGATCAGGTGGTCTGGTATTCCCATCTCTTGAAGAGTTTTCCACAGTTTGTTGTGATCCACACGTCAAAGGCTTTGGCATAGTCAATAAAGCAGAAGTTGATGTTTCTCTGGAACTCTCTTGCTTTTTCGACGATCCAGCAGATAGTGTCAATTTGCTCTTTGGCTCCTGTGCCTTTTTGAAATCCAGCTTGAACATCTGGAAGTTCACAGTTCACGTATTGCTGAAGCCTGACTTGGAGAATTTTGAGCATTACTTTACTAGTGTGTGAGATGAGTGCAATTGTGCGATAGTGAAGGAGGAAACAGACAGAGCTGGACTCCACCTTAGGCCAGGCTGAGAACATTATGCTACACACATGGTCACCCTCCTAATGGACTGTGAACTTTGTGCCCGGTGTCTATAGAAGTGGCATACCGATGGAAAACCAGAGCCCCTGGATAAAAGAGCCTCAGGACTTGTTCTTGGACTCTCCGTTGCCTAAAAGAATATGCTAATTATCTCTGTAAGAGAACAAAGTGGTAAATTCCATTATGTTTTTCGGGATATGACCACAGGCCTTTTGATAAATATCCACTGTTTATCTAGTCTTGTGACACATGAATCATGGGTTAACTTTGATCGTATCTCTCTTTTACCTTGTCCAGACTAGTTTCAAGGGATCTGGGGAGGTGGGTATGAGCAAGTACACTTAGGGTATATAAGGTTTTCACAAAAACTGGTCGGGGTGCCCCGCTAAAAGAAGACTATGCCTTGGGCCCGCCGGTGTAATCTGCACTCCGCTATCTGCATTGTCCTTCTGAGTGAGTTTGTTTCCCGGAATGCATGGCTACAATAGTAGTTTGAGCATTCTTTGGCATTGCCTTTCTTTGGATTTGGAATGAAAACTGACCTTTTCCAGTCCTGTGGCCACTGCTGAGTTTTCCAAATTTGCTGGCATATTGAGTGCAGCACTTTCACAGCATCCTGTTTTAGGATTCGAAATAGCTCAACTGGAATTCCATCACCTCCACTAGCTTTGTTTGTAGTGATGTTTCTTAAGGCCCATTTGACTTTGCATTCCAGGATGTTTGGCTCTAGGTGAGTGATCATACCATCATGATTATCTGAGTCGTGAAGATCTTTTTTGTATAGTTCTTCTGTATATTCTTGCACCTTTTCTTAACATCTTCTGCTTCTGTTAGGTCCATATCATTTCTGTCCTTTATTGTGGCCATCTTGCATGAAACATTCCCTTGGTATCTCTAATCTTCTTGAAGAGATCTCTAGTCTTTTCCATTCTATTGTTTTCCTCTATTTCTTTGCCCTGATCACTGAGGAAGGCTTTCTTGTCTCTCCTTGCTATTCTTTGGAATTCTGCATTCAAATGGGTATATCTTTCCTTTTCTCCTTTGTCTTTAGCTTCTCTTCTTTTCATCACTATTTGTAAGGCCTCCTCAGACAACCATTTTGCCTTTTTGCACTTCTTTTTCTTGGGGATGGTCTTGATCCCTGCCTCCTGTACAATGTCACAAACCTCTGTCCATAGTTCTTCAGGCACTCTATCAGATCTAATCCCTTAAATCTATTTCTCACTTCTACTGTATAATCTTAAGGGATTTGATTTAGGTCATAGATGAATGGTCTAATGGTTTTCCCTACTTTCTTCAATCTAAGCCTGAATTTTGCAATAAGGAGTTCATGATCTGAGCCACAGTCAGCTCCTGGTCTTGTTTTTGCTGACTGTATAGAGCTTCTCCATCTTTGACTGCAAAGAATATAATCAATCTGATTTCAGTATTGACCATCTGGTGATGTCCACGTGTCAAGTCTTCTCTTTTGTTGTTGGAAGAGGGTGTTTGCTATGAACAGTGCATTCTCTTGGCAAAACTCTATTAGTCTTTGTCCTGCTTCATTCTGTACTCCAAGGCCAAATTTGTCAAATTTGTTTCTTGACTTCCTACTTTTGCATTCCAGTCCCCTATAATGAAAAGGACGTCTTTTTTGGGTGTTAGTTCTAGAAGGTACTGTATGTCTTTATAGAACCATTCAACTTCAGCTTCTTCAGCATTACTGGTCGGAGCACAGACTTGGATTACTCTGATATTGATTGGTTTGCCTTGGAAATGAACAGAGGTTATTTTGTCCTTTTTGAGATTGCATCCAAGTACTGCATTTCCCTGAGAGACTCATAGCCTTCATAGCTCTGAGAGACTGCTCCAAAGTGGCTGTGGGGGAAGGTCAACGTATAAGATTTTGCTGAAGAGGGAGGTCAATACCATGAAGCACTCATTTTACAAAAGTTTTTTTGTTATTCATGAGGATCTGATGTCATTAAGGAATTTAATGCTTCTCTAGATATGAGGAGATGCAAGGATCGAGATCATAAAATCTTTTCCTAAAAACATCCAACTATCTAAAGACCTGTCCCACCAGATTCCCTGGAGCACAGAGTGCCTCATTCCACCTCAAACTTCCTCAGGGGTTGTTGAAGGTCAGCAGCTATAGCAGCATGGGGTTCAATCTCCATAGAGTCAGATGGCAAATGCCTTTGTTGGTCAGTCAGCAGCAATGCTCTTGCTAAGTGCCAATTTGTAGTTGACTAGCTGTTGAGCTTGAAATCTGAAATCTATTGTACAGCAGATTTGACTGAACTTTGTCCCTGGTTCTTGGAACGTATCTGCTAAATCCTTGGAATTTCCAATGTCCTTCTTATTTGAGGTGGGCCTCCAACCACTCTTTCAATTATGCTAATAAGATGACTCAGGATGGGGGATGGTCACACTTGGAAGAACCACTATACCATAGGATTAGAGCACTGGGGCTTTGAGCCTGATCTAGTGAAACTCTGTATTTTAGGCTGGGACTTGAACCCATATGCCTGTTCTTTTAACTGAGATCACATACCTGGTCTCAGGACTTAATGAGTCACAGGTTCTTGATGTTTCATTGCAGAAAGAATTCAGTGCGAGACAAAGTGATAGATGAAAAGTGGATTTATTTAGAGAGAAACACCCATGACAGACACGGTGTGGGCCATCTCAGAAGGTGAGAGCAGGACCAGGGTATGTGACTGTCAGTTTTTATAGGGGTGGGTAAGTTCATAGGCTAATCAGTTATTTTGGACAAGGGGTCAGAATTTCTAGGAATTGGAAGACCACCCACTTTTTGGTCTTTGATGTTGGCCTCAGAACTGTCATGGCACATGTGGGTGTGTCATTTAGCTTGCTGATGCATTACAGTGAGTGTATACTGAGGCTCAAGGCCTAGTGGAAGTTAACTCATCTGCCATCTTGGACCTATTGGTTCTAATCAGTTTATGTTGTGTCCTCAGGCTATGAAATTAAAAGATGCTTGCTCCTTGAAAGAAAAGCTATGGCAAACCTAGACAGCATATTAAAAGGCAGAGACATCACATTGCCAACAAAGGTCCATACGGTCAAAGCTACTTTTTTTCCAGTAGTTATGTATAAATGTGAGAGTTGGACCATAAAGAAGGCTGATTGCTGAAGAATTGATGCTTTCAAACTACAGTGCTGGAGAAGACTCTTGAGAGTCTCTTGGACAGCAAGGAGATCAAACCAGTCAATCATAAAGGAAATCTACTCTGAATATTCATTGGAAGGACTGAGGCTGAAGCTGAAGCTCCAATACTTTAGTCACCTGATGTGAAGAGTTGATTCATTGAAAAGACCCTGATGCTGGGAAATGTTGAGGGCAGGAGAAGGGGGCAACAGAGGATGAGACAGTTGGATGGCATTACCGACTCAATGGACATGAGTTTGAGCAAACTCCAGGAGAATGTAAAGAACAGGGAAGCCTGGTGTGCTGCAGCCCATGGGGTTGCAAAGAATCAGACACGACTGAGCTACTAAAAAACAACTTCCGGCTATATCATTCTTTTAGAGGTTATGCTCTGCCCCATTCCCTCCTGTTTCACTAGCAACCCAACCTTTGGGAATAGAGGCAGATGGAGATTGACTCAACCTCTGGGCCATTCATGCAATTAAACCTACATGCAGAGACTCCAGTAGAAAATACTCACCTGAAGTTGGATCCTGCTTCCATGTGCTGGGAAGGGATGGATCCTGAAAACATGGAAGCCTTCTGTCTGGGAGACCTTACCACAGGCCTTGTACATTTTCTCCTTTGACTGATCTTGAGCCACACCTTTTGTAAGAAAATGGCAATCCTAATAGAGTGCTGTCCTGAATTCTGCAAGTTGTTCTGGTAAAGCATTGAAATTGAGTGTGAGGCTGCCAGGGCTAACACCATGACAGGCGGCCCAGACCTAAGTTTAGATTTCCCCCGAAATGGTAAGATTCCCTACCCCCATCAGGCCACCTGGAGCCAGCCAATCAATATGCGCCCAGTAAGAAAAAGGGAACCTATCAGGGGAAAGCTGAAAAGCCCGCGAAGTTTGAAAAGTTTGAAAAAAGCCCAGGAAGGTTTGAGCCAATAAGATTACTTTGCAAACATGTAACCAGTCCGCTTAAGCCAGCTACCAACTGCTTATGCTCACCCTATAAATTTGTGTAACAGCTTGGGCTCAGCGCTTTCTGAACCTGCACCACTGCGTTGGTTGCGGCAGTAAGCCCTGACTCGAGTCAGCAATAAACTTCCCTTTTTTGCGAGTTGCATTGTCTTGGAAGCCTTCTCTCTTCCCGCTCGGGGATTCAGACATTGGGCAGAACATGAGGGTGCCAAAGGAACTCCTGAATCTGTAGCAGGCTGGTCACAACAGCAAGGGCCCTGGAAGCCCCTGAGTTTTCAGCTGCCAATGGCAGGGAAGGCAGTTGTATAGAGGATGGTGTTTCAGTTGGTAAAGTCTGACCTCATGCTGGTAGCCAGTGGGTCACAATTGCACTGCAGCTCCCGCCACAGGTCATCACTGGCCTCTCTCAGTGGATGGCAAGCCTTGATGAGCCATTTCCTCCAAACTGACCTGGAGTTTGCTAAAACCATGTGCCAAATATCACTCCTGATGACTTGTGCGCTACACTGGCAGGAATCCTGATTTACCGGCTGCTGTCCTCAGCCAAGAGACGGTCAGGGATGACTGACAGAGGGCACCTAGAAGGCCTGGTATTGTTCTTCCTTTTTAAAAATTCTGGACATGAATCTTAGAGAAAGCACAAAAGCAATCCTAAGAAAGAACTCAGGTGAAGCCCTCTTAATTGGGTGAAATCAAAGCAATTGTTTTCTTGACTCAGAGGCTGGGATTCCTAACTAGACATGGAAGGAAACGAAGGAAGACTTGATAGGCTCTGTGACTGTACAGTGCTGACTGAAGAGGGTGGAATGCTCAGTAACACCTGCCTTCCAGTCTTCCTGATAGATCATGTTTTCCAGAAATGCTCACACCTCTCTACATCCCACCCTCCACTGGTTTCTTACTACAGGACATGGGGTTCTGCATGAAGGGATGCCCTCTGTGTTCCCTCTCTTTGGATCCCACAAGTCTTCGTAACTGTTTCCACTAATAGAACATGGTGGAGGTGGCACAGGGCATCTTTGGAAATCAGATCATAAAAGTCCTAACGGTTTCTGCTTGGGTCCCTTAGCTCCCTTGCTCTTGGGACACTTGCTCTAGAAACCTCTCCACCATCATGGGAGGAAGCTGGGGCCACATGCAGAGGCCACGTGTGGGGGTTCCAACAGAAAGCCCCATTGTGCCTGCCTGGACTGCCAGACCTAGAAGGGAATGGTCTTCAGGTGGCCCCTTCCTCGATCTGACTCCCCAGCAGAGGCCCCAGACACCACGGGGCAGAGACAAGCTGCCTGCTGCTCCCTGTTTGAACTCCTGACCCACAGAAACGAGGAGAGGTAATAAAGGATTACTGTTGTTTTAAATCACTAAAGTGACTCAGTCAACCATCTTATCTGAAATAGTGGAAACTGACTGGGCACGGGCCCTAGCGTGACCCCCTCCATGACCCCTTCTCATCATCCTTTAAAGGAGGATGCGTGAGAGCCTGGTGTGTGGAGGGGACACAGGGAACAGGAATCACATGACTGTCACCAAAGACAGCAGGCCTCTGTTCCTGGGCATGTCCTCCTGCTGCTAGTTTTAGCTCCACGGTGATTTGTCAAATCTGTTTATAGCGATGGTCAGGCCTGCCTCTAGGAATAACAAAGAAAAGGTGAATGGCTGGAGGAAGGAAAGTTTGGCAAGAAATACAGATATATGGGTTCCATAGGAATTCACAGACATGCAGGAATCCATACGAACCCTCACCTTTAAAAAAAAAAAGTTTTGCTGTGGACCATTTAAAATTCTTTATTGAATTTGAACCCTTATCTTTCTTTAAGTGGCTTTCCTGTGCTGTGCTGTGCTTAGTCGTGTCTGACTGTGACCCCATGGACTGTAGGCTCCTCTATCCATGCAGATTCTCCAGACAAGAATACTATAGTGTGTTGCCTTGCCTCTCTCCAGGGGATATTCTCAACCTAGGGATTGAACCCAAGTCTCCCACATTGCAGGCTGATTCTTAACCATCTGAGCTGCCAGGGAAGGCCAAGAATACTGGAGTGGGAAGCCTATCTCTTCTCCAGGGGATCTGCCCTACCCAGGAATAGAATCAGGGTCTCCTGCATTGCAGGTGGATTCTTTACCAGCTGAGCTACTAGGGAAGCCCATGCAATTTTCCTAGACCCCAAGTAATTCTTAGCCCACTACGTCCATCACCACATTCCTAGGCATTCTGTATCTGCCGCCCTAGCCCCCCACCCAGGATACCAAGATAAAGAGTGAAAAAGCTTCATTTTTCTGAGGCAGGGGCTGACTGCTGTGTCCTTCTTGCAGCACGTGGTGTCAGCACGCCAGGGGTTTCCTTGGAGTGTGTCCTGGAAATGTGAGAAAGCATGCGAGGCATCTGACACCCCATTACCTAGAACTGAGTGTTTTCATGACATTCGCCCAGCTGTACCTTTATATAGTCATAGGGCACGGATATTATGCAGGTTCAAAGAGATTAAGCTTCCTTCCCCACCCAGCTGCCGGGGCATGATGCCTGGCATATGGAAGATGGATAGGGTTACTCACTCTGAAGGGTGCTAGGAAACCTGTCTTGATTTTATTTTAGATTTTTAATAAGTAGCTCAGATCATCGGCCATGCTTTGGGGTGGGATGGCAGGCATCTGAAAGACAAATCCCACGTGTGGCGCCAGCTGGGGTGATCTGGGAGCAGGGAGTCTTGTTTGTTCAGCCACATTTAGCATCTCCAGTCAGGTGGGGGGTGGTGTCCCTGCTCCCTTGAATTGGGACACATATTTGATTCCCTGTGGGAGGCCTGTTTCTTTGCTGGGGAGTCACGCACAGGCCTGCCTCCCCTCTGCTCCCTTGTGTGGGGTCTTGAGCACATGGCCGCTCCCCCCTGGCTCTGGCTCCCTTCCTCTGGAGTTGCTCCATGAAGACTGGAACTCAAGTGAGTCTTGAAACTGGATGCACTGTCCCTTGAAACATCTCTGGCAGCTCCTGGATTCCAGGAAGAGGCCTCCTCTCCCAGGGCTGCAGGGCTGAGTTGAAGGGGCCGCTTATGGGCCTGGCCTCTAGGGGAGGAGGGTTCTGTGGGGACGTGACCTTGCTCCAGGGAGGCAGCCAGGAGCCAGGCAGGAGCTGGCCATGGAGGGACCTGCAGCTTGGCTTGGGGTGTGTGGGATAGAGGGACACTCAGTGGGAAGGGCCAGTTCCAGGTCTTACTTTCGAGGGTAGACACAGAGGTTGGGTGGCCCTCTCATTGGGGTTGTTGACTTCAGAGATGACATGGGTCCTGATGACTCCATAGTGCCCATTTCAGAGCATGAGCTAGACTGGCCTTGGGGACATTCAGGGATCCCAAGATGTGGGCGCAGCACAGCCTTTCTTTCCCAGCAGTCTTGCCACTGTGGCTGGCAGGGAACCCAATAGAGTGGAATTGAGAGGTGAGAGAGGTGGAATGGGGCGGGGGATATGGAGTAGAGGAGATGAGGATTGTGGGGGAAGTGGATGGAAGGGGGAGCTGGGGGAGGTGATGGGGTGGGATGGGGGTGGAAAAGATGGGATGGGATGGGGGAGGTAAGAGTGGGAAGGAGGGCAAGGTGGGGGCATTTCTAGTCCCAGGTGAGACAGCCCTATCTAGGACAGGTCCCACAATCTCCATTTCCTTTCTGCCCTGATGTTCTGTGACTTAAACAGCAATTAGGAAAGCTGATGCAGAACTCTCAGGACAGCGCAGAAGGAAACCAAATTTCACATTCATTGACAGCTGAGGCCCAGGTGAGGCAGTGACACCATGGGGTGGAGGCTCTGGGCTGGGCCCCCTCTCTCCAGAAAGCCCACCTACCTTGGCCCATGTGCCCCTGCAGCATCCAGACCCGGCGGGTTTCGGGCACAGGCTCTGTAGGTGGCCCTGACACTTGGGGGTGCTTTTCACGGCACAAGAGCTGTCTGAGGCCATGGCCCAGCTCTGTGGTTCTGCTCTGACCTCACACCCTGCCGGAGGACAGGGCTCCTACCCCTCTGCACAAATGGACGAGAAGGTGCCCCTCCTGCCCTGACAGAAAGCAGGTTGGCCTCTGGGATGGAAGAGAGTCCTTGGTGTCTTTCTCAAATTCATCCCCCTTTGGGATGAAACTTCCGAGATTTGGGAAAGCCATGCTGCCTCTTGGATTGTGGGGTTTTCCTGGTGGCTCAGACAGTAAAGAGTCTGCCTGCAACACAGGAGACCTGGGTTCAATTCCTGAGTTTGGGAGATTCCTTGGAGAAGGGAATGGCAACCCACTGCAGTATTCCTGCCTGGAGAATTCCCATGAACAGAGGAGCCTGGTGGGCTACAGTTCATGGGGTTGCAAAGAGTCAGACACAGCTGAGCAACTAACACTTTTCACTTCCTAGGTTTGGGAAAGCCATACCGCCTCTTGGATTTTGTCTGTCTCCTTTGCTGCATACATATCACTCCTTAGTTGGATGTGGAGGGTGTGGATCCTCTAAGGAATCTAGGGTGCTGACATCATTATCCGTCTGGTAACTTGTAGGATGGGCCCTGAGAGGTCTGTGCTAGGAGAGGACTGGGAGGTTGAGCATCTTCAAGCAGAGTGGAGGAGAGCATCTCTTAAGCCCAGTTCAGGCTTGATGTTTCCAGGGCCACCAGGGCTGGGCATAGGGGAGGAAGCGGGTGGCCGTGTTCGGGTTCTGATGGGGCTGAGTTTTGGCCTCTGAGTTGAGCCGAGCCCCTGGGATCCCAGTGCTGACGTGGGCTACAGTCACATCGGGGAGAAGCGTGGCTCAGAACAACACCTGGTAACGCAAGCACTCCTGGCCTGTCTCCAGTGAACGTGTTGGGAAATCTGTGTCAGTGTAGCTGGGCCTGGGTGAGGCGGCCGTGGTTATGGGACTGCCGCTTTGAGAGCACTGTCTGGGGCCGTGTACTTTTGGCCTTTTGCCCCCTTACCAGAGTCTGCAGCACCGAATACACCCGCTGCCTTCAGTTGTCCAACAACCCCTACCACCCTGCCCTGGGCAGGGCATCTGGGAGCCTCTTGTGATTTCTCACTTACAGTTAGTCTCATGTGTTAATTTAACTGGACCAGGGGTGCCCGTATGCTTTGTCAGACATGATCCTGGGTGTATCTCGGAGAGTATTTCTGGATAAGATTAGCATTTGAATCTATAGACTGAATAAAGCAGATTACTTCTCCAGTATGGTGGGCTTTGTCCAATCAGTGGAAGACCTGAGTAGAACAGAAGGGCAAAGTAATAGAGAATTTTTTCGTCCTGATTATTGGGCTGGGGCATCAGTCTTTCTCTTTGGACTCAGGCTGAAATATTGGTTCTTCTTGGGTCTCAAGTCTTCCAGCCTTCAGACTGGAACTTCCACCATCACTTTTCCTGGGATTCAATCCAGAACGACAGCGTCAGCTCTCCTGGGTTTCTAGCTAGCTGTCTGCAGATCTTGGGTCTTGTCAGCCTCAATTCCTTATAACAAAACTCTTTCTGCATATATGTCTATACCCTATAGGTTCCATTTCTCTGAAGATCCCTGGCTAATCCACTCATTATTCTTCATCACTAAATTCATGGCCCTCATGCCTGCTCCCTGCTAGGACTTGGGACAAAGATGCAAAGCTGCCCTCTATGCTCAAGTGTTAGGAAGGGACAGTGGACTGGCCTGGTCACCCCATAACAAGGCATAGCTTTATGTGGGAGGCTGCTGCAGTCCCAGTCACGGCAGAAGCAATATTCAGCAGATATCCCTGCATGTCTAAGGGCTTACAAAAACTTATAAATCCTAGCAAAGACATCTTTGCTATATGATGGCCTAAAGTTAATTTGGATTTCTTGGGAAAAGCCTGATAGAGCTTTTCCCAAGATATGATAGAGGAGTTTAGATGTATTTTGGATAGAAAGCTGAGAGTCCTTTTACTCCGACACAATTTGAGTCTCAGATAGTGTTATTTACATTATTTCCTGAGTGTGGGAGGTTGGGGAAGGGAATAAAAAACTTTACTTTAAAGAAGTGCTAACCTACCACATGAGTTTGACACAAGATCTGTCTGAAGGCAAAGGAAGCAAAATAAAATTTTAAAAAGCATATTTAAACTGGGAAGTTGGAGTTGTGGGGCTGGCAGGTCCAGTAGCATTCCCATTTAGAAAGAGTGCTTGGAAATCCTTTAAGGAGGAGCTGTATGAGAGGTTATAGCACACACATACATACACACACACACACACACACGGAAATATGCATGCACAGCCACACATATACAGCCCACCTATGCTACTTACGTATTGATGCTGCCTTTCTGAAAGCAATTTGAAATTTGCTGGCATGTGGTGATGTAAGTCTAGGAACTTGTAACAGGCCCTTCTACGAAAGCATGTTTATGACACTGCAGATGACAGAGTGAGAGATGGGAGACTTCTTTTTATTCTTTTTTTTTAAAATTTATTTTTAATTGGAGGATAATTGTTTTACAGTGTTAATGTTGGTTTCTTTCATACAATGAGAATCAGTCATAACTATATAACTATATATATATATCCCCCCCTCTTGGGCCTCCCTCCCATCCTCTCCACTCCCTACCCCATCCCACCCCTTCAGGTTGTCACAGAGCACTGGGCTGGGCTTCCTGTGTTACACGGCAGTTTCCCACTAGCTATCTGTTTTACACAAGATAGTGTATATATGCAAATGCTACTCTCTCAATTCCCCCTACCCGCTCCTTCCCACGCTGTGTCCACACTCTGTTCTGTCCACATCTGCATCTCACTTCTGATGAAACCACTGCCAACTGAGGAAAGTGAGCCCAAGAACCAGCAGGACAAATGCAAAAGTCAAAGGGAGAGCTGAGGGCCGGCTGCATCTGCAGCCAGATCAGGATGGAAAGCTCTGGGCATTTCCAGGCTCAGACTTGTGGCTTTAGTGCTGGTGATCAGAGCAGAGGGCCACCCCCATGCTCAAAGTGGCTTCCTGTCCTCCCTCAGTCACTGAGTCCATTCTCATTGACCCAGAGCTAAAATGCCCCTTGCCTTAAATATAACAAGAGGGAGACATGACTTTGGCCTTGGTTGTGCCCTTCTGGCCACTTCCTCCAGCCACGAGCAAAGCTCCTGTTTTGTGAGGCTGATGGTTCCAGCTGTGAGATGAGTCTCACTAAATAGTTTATGAGAAATGGCTATTTTTATGTGAGCAGAAAAGGTCAGTTCCTGGAAAGCTGGGGCAGCTGTAATGTTAGTGAATGAAACAATCGCTCCAGGAAGCTGCTGCCCTGGGGCTGGTCCTCACTTCACTGAAGCCACTGCCCAACCACTGGGAGACACGGCTCAGGGCAGCAGCTTCTGTTGAAAGAAGGCGACGTATCTCCAGTCCACATTCGCTGCTTTTCGTGTTCTGGCATTTAAGAAGGAAATCCTAAACTGGAGAGGAGACTGGAGAGGAGCTTTTGATGCGGTGTGGTTTAAATTGGTTCTTAAAGTGGCTCCCTGGAAACTGGTTAGAAATACATGTTTTTGGACCCATCCACCTGCTGAGTGGGAACCTCAGGGGTGGGGCTGTGACCTTCTAAGTCCAGAACACCCCTGCCCCTCACACACCAACCCTTTTACTGAGCAGGCCTGACTTGCTCCCTATCGCTACATTCTTTATTTCTTTGATAGGACTGATCACAATCTGTATTCATTTTCCCTGGTAAATGCATTGATTCTCACCTATAAGCTCATCAGCTTGAAGGCCAGTAGGGCTGTCTTTCAGTTGCCAGTGTTACATCCTGCCAGGCGCAGATTGTAGGCTCATATTTTGAGTATGAATGTGTACTTGAATTTTCTTAGCTTCTCATTCACAATTTGGAGGTAGACTCTGCTTCAAAAATCTGTGGCTAGGATGAGGGCAGGCAGCACCTGTAACTCACCTAGCCTGCGTTCCTCCTATTAAAGACCTCTAATAAATGCTAGTGACCTTCCTTTACATCACACAAGGAAGGGGAAAAAAAAATGAGTGGGATAAAAGGCAGATGGCAGCCTGCTGGGTAGTAGTTCTTGCTCTGTCCCTAGGGAATTGCAGATGCAAACACTGGATTACTGAAAAGTGGTAGACTTGCAAGTTCAGAGACTACAGTTTGGATCCCTAACCCACCATTTCCAAGGTTGCCCCTTGGGTGTTTCACTGAACCACTCTGACCTTCAATTGATTTCCTCATCTGTAAAACATGGTAATAAGAAATGTTTCCCTTAAAAAAAAAATTCATACACAGAGAATAAACACATGGATACCAAAGGGGAAGGGGAAATGGGATGGATTGGGAGACTGGGATTATACACACTCTTATGTATAAAATAGTTAACTATTGAGAACTTACTGCATAATACAGGGAACTATTTCATTGCTCTGTGGTGAACTAATTGGAAAGGAAATCCAAAAAAGAGAGGTTATATGTATACATGGTCTTCCCTGGTGGCTCAAATGGTTAAGAATCTGCCTGCAATGTAGGAGACCCGGGTTCGATCCCTGGATTGGGAAGATCCCCTGGAGAAAGGAATGGCAACCCATTCCAGTACTCCTGTTTGGAGAATTCCATGGTCAGAAGAGTCTGGTAGGCTATAGTTGAACAGGTGTCAAAGGGTTGGACACGACTACAGTAGAAGAGTAGAAACAGTAGTTATAGTAGAAACAGTAAACACAACATTGTAAATCAAGGATATCCCAATAAAAATTAAAAAACATTAAAAAATCTCACACAGATTTACATTAGTAGGCCCCTTCCCTGGATTAGAGATGGGGGGAGGCTGGAATTTGTATCTTTAAATCAAGCACCCCAGTGGATTCTTCTGGCAAGTTTGGCAAATACTGACACCAGATGCTTGCTAAGGTCTGGCTCTACACTATGATCTATACATTTAGATAAGTAATTCTTGAGAAAGAAGGTGAGGCATGATAATGATTTTAAAATGATATGCCTTGTATTTACTGAATATTGTTCATTGTGACCCTTAATTTTCATGTGTAATCACTTGAGGGACACAGTTTGTATTTTCCTTCAAATGAAAATCTCTCCTAGGAGCTGCTCCTCTGTGGCCTTGGCCACCGTGACAGGTAAGAAAATCTTATGTCAAAGGCACGATGTGTGTTTTAAAGGGAGGTTGATTCCAAAGCATGTGGTACAGAAGGAAACTGGATCAGGGTTCCAGAAATGGAAAGACCTATGGTGACTCAGATGGTAAAGAATCTTCATGCAATGTAGGAGACCCAGGTTTGATCCCCTGGAAAAGGGAATGGGAACCCACTCCAGTATTCTTGCCTGGAGAATCCCATGGACAGAGGAGCCTAGCAGACTACAGTCCATGGGCTTGCAAAGAGTTGGACAAGATTAAAACAACTTAGCATGGATGCACACATAGACTGACATACAAACTAGTCCTTGAAGGCCAAGGAAGGTTTGTACAAGGAGGACAGTGAAGAGGAAAAAGGACCCAAAAGTGATAGGAGGAAATTCCTATACTAAGCAAGAATCTGGGTGAAAGCGTGCTATGGGCTGATTGGGCTATAAAGGCACCATCGTTTTTGCGGGACAGGGCATGTGTCAGGGTTGTTGGGAAGACAGGGCTCTTGGAGGGACACTGGGACCACGGTTTGTGCCTTACTTAAATGATACAGCAGAGTTCTCAGAAGTTAGTGATTTAGGCTGTTGGCAGATGGGGCACGTGTACCAGGGTGAGCTCTGGTGGGGAGGGTGGTTCAGTCTGGCAGATGTGGTCTTGGTGAAGCAGTGGGAATACTGAGGGAGTGTTGTTGGAGTGAACCTTCAGGAAAATAAAGGACAGACTTTGGCATCTGTGGAAACAGGAGTAGGAGGGACTGAAGCTGTAGGAAGAGCCCAGAGGGTGACCTCGGGGCCACAGGGTGACGGTGAGCTGGAGCTGACGTGGGAGCAGTGGGAACTTGTGTTGAGATCAGGGTAGGCTGCGCCGGTGTGGGCTGAATGCAGACAATGGTAAAACTGGATTTGACTTACAAGAAGAAATCAGGGTTCATGATAGAGAATTCTGGAGTCTCTTGCGTTGAGTCTGCACTTCAGTTTGGGGAGAGTCATCATAGTAAGCATGTCCTGAGAATCTGACATATTTCTTGTTTATTTAGATTTTCTTTAATTTATTTCAGCAATACTTCATCTCTTTTAGTTTTCTTTTCAAAATACCATGGGCATGTTTTAATTTGATTAAGTAAGACTTTAAAATAGTGTTTGAGAGAGGTAACTTGAGTGCTCACTCAGTCGTGTCTGACTCTTTGTGACCCCAGGGACTGTAACCCTCCAGGCTCCTCTGTCCATGGGGATTCTCCAGGCAATTGGATGAGACTAATTTGCTGGAAAAGCTCAGCAGTCTCTGTAGAAGATACCGCAATATTTAGTTCTGATCATATGAAATGCATCCTCCTCCCGGGACCATCCCTTTGTTTAGCACATACCGGATCACGTTGACCCCTTTGTTGGGGACCCCCACGCCCAAGTGAACAAGTTGCTATGACGAGGTCCAGGAATGTGTGAAGTGACATGGACATGTTGGGGCCATGGAGTCCAGGCCCCGCCTGAACTTGGCTGTGCCAACAGTGCCAGCATGGTGGCTTAGAGTCGGTGAGGAGGGAGGTGGTATGAGGAGGTGGGAGTTGTGGGCAGAGTCCCCAGTTGGGACCACAGGAGCAGGCTGGTAACATCGATCCCAGGCACTTCGTATGGATCCAGGCAGAGGAGCCCCAGCCTACTGCTAGTGGATCAATTGTTCCCCCTGGGAACTTCTCAGCCACGTCAGATTCTGAATCTTATTCTGAATGGATTTTAGTGGGATGTGCTCTGACTCAGATGTTCACAGTGTCTCTTGTTGAGCTGAAGCAGGGGCCATGGGGACCCCGCATTGGACGTCCTCATCTCCCCAAGGAGTGAACACTGAGGAAGTGGGCGTGCTCAGGGAGAGGCATTTGTGTGTCTGACTGTCAAATTTGGGCTCACTCTTAAAAATCACGCAGAACCCCTTGAGACTTTTGTGTAGGTGCATCTAACAGTATTTACTACATAAGCTATCAAAATTGAAACAGTCTTAAAACACAAGTTCATTTGCACAGACGTGGTTGCCGGAGTGATGGGCTTGCTAATGCTTCACGTGGCCTCCAGAAATGTCCACTGCCCACCTCTGCATACTCACTGGGGAATGAGAATGAAAGGGGAACATCACGTAGTATTATTATGCAAACAATCTTGACTTTACGTGGCCCTGAGAGGGGTTCGGGGAACTCCCAGGGTCTCCCAGGCCACACTTGAGCACTGCAGACTCAGGCCATGCATCCTGCTTCTCAGGAGGTGTCTTGGGGGTTAGGATGAGGGCCTCTCCTGCTGCGGCCAGGGGGTAGCTCCAGCCAACTCCCTGCACTCTGCAGAGGAGGGCCAGGGACTCCGCCTGCTTGGGAGGTAGTGAAAGTGAGGGACCCACCCTCCTCTCTATTCAGGTTCTGAAATTGAGAAGCCACAGCTGATGGGAATCTCACTGCCATATTCCTCCTGACAGAGGCTATGATAGGGACACCGCGTGTGGTGTTAGCCTGGGAACCTCCAATGGGCCCTAGCCTTGGGCAGACCTGCTGGGCTCCTGTGGTGGGGCCAGGCTTCCCTGTGCAGCAGGCAGGCCCCACCTGGATCGAGGCAGGATGCAGAGGGCCTGGCCTGCAAGTGCCCCCCGTTATATCCCCTCACCCTCGACTCCGGGGACAGCTGCGGAGAAGACAGCATGTCTGTCTTGCCCTCTGTGTCCCTCGCATCAGTTGACAGCTAACTGAAGCCCAGCTGTCCTCTCAGGTACCAGATTCATTTTCTTCCCAGTGAAGGTCTGCGGTTTTAGTCTTGGGCTTCAGCCTGCCTGTGATGCGGTGCAGCGAGGAGGTGCCTCTGTTTTGCTGACGGTGCGGTGGTCATCCTTTCAGTGACAACAGCTTCTGCGGCCTGCCTATGCTCCAGTGTGGGGCATCCCCGGCTCATCAAACTCAACCCTGTGTCCCTCGTCCTCTGGGGAATTTCTCACAATTCAAGTCCAACTGGAGGACCCTCTACATGTTTTCCAAGGGTGTGTGTGTGTGTGTGTGTGGTCTCACAATGCTCATTTTACCATCTTGGTGTAGTTTCTGAGTTGAGTATTATTAAAGTAAAATATATTTCCTAAAAAATAAAAAATATATATGTTTTTAGTTTTCTTGAGCTCCAGTATCACTGTGGACAGTGACTGCAGCCATAAAATGAAAAGATGCTTGCTCCTTGGAAGAAAAGCTATTACAACCTAGACAATGTATTAAAAAGCAGAGACATCATTTTGCTGACTAAGGTCTGTATAGTCCAAGCTATGGTTTTTGCAGTAGTCATGTGTGGATGTGAGAATTGCACCAATAAAGCAAGCTGAGCCCAGAAGAATCA
This sequence comes from Cervus elaphus, assembly GCF_910594005.1. NCBI lineage: Eukaryota > Metazoa > Chordata > Mammalia > Artiodactyla > Cervidae > Cervus > Cervus elaphus. Next base: position 23,157,094 of record NC_057830.1, read on the forward strand.
ATGCTTTCAAATTGTGGTGCTGGAAAAGACTCTTGAGAGTCCCTTGGACTGCAAAGAGATCAAACCAGTCTATCCTAAAGGAAATCAACACTGAGTATTCATTGGAAGGACTGAAGCTGAAGCTGAAGCTCCAATACTTTGGCCACCTGATGCTAACAGCTGACTCTTTGGAAAAGATCTTCATGCTGGGAAAGATTGAAGACAGGAGGAGAGGGAGGCGATAGAAGACAAGATGGTTGGATGGCATCACTGACTCAATGGACATGAGTTTGAGTAAACTCTAGGAGATCGTGAAGGATAGGGAAGCCTGGTGTGCTGTAGTCCGTGAAGTTGCAAAGAGTTAGACACGACTTTGCGACTGAACAACAACAGCAACAAAATTTCCTGGAAGAGATGGGTCTCATTCTCACAGGTTGTAAATGACCCTAATGAATGAGCTGGTCATTTCTTCCAAGGGCAGCTTTACCCAAAATATATGGGATGGAATTGGAGGAGAGCAGATGGATTCAGGGACCTGGGTTGAGGGACCTGCAGAGGGGCGTGTCATCCTGTCAAAAGCAAGAGTTGTCTCCTGGGCAGTTACAGGGGCAGGGGAGGGGGCTGTTCTGGGTCATCCCCTATCCTTGAGCCTTTCCTATGGGTGACATGACTTTGGTTCTCTTTTCTTACTGACCTTTAGTCCTTATGACTGAAATAGCCCAAGTTCTGGTTTGGGAAGCCCAAGTTTCCCTAAGAGACTGTCATTTCTCCTCAGGACAACAGACCTGAAGACTTTCTTTCTGCTGAGACTCTGAATGGCCCCTCATGAGCTCAGTACAGTCTGGCAGTGTGGTCCCTTTCTCATCACTGAGAATGCCTGCCTTTCAGGACATGGCCGTCTTGGTCACTATCAGGTGTTAAAAGATAAAATAAATTTCATGCTCCTTATAACTCCAGAAGCAGCAGTGATTCCCATGAAGGATACATGAGCATTTTTGTCACTCCTTAAGCTCACATATGCCATTGCCAGAGGAAGTTACTGCTTAGTATATAGCACTTGGGGGATGCCTCAATCTGTATGTGTTATGCACTTTTGCACAGATGGAAGCCATAAGTGGGTACTGTTTTGCTTTCAGTGTATGTATGTTTTACATCACATTATATTCTGGACATGATTCTGCGTCAGCACATGTTGATTCACCTGATTTTTTTAAGAGATCACAGTGTATTCCACAGTATGGATTGGGACTTATTTAACCAGTCTTCCCTGAAAGGATGTCTGTCTACTTGTCTCCAGCAGAAATGTAATATATTGACAATAAGATCACAAAATTGTATTGAAGCAAGGAAATGCCACCAGATGGTAACTCAGATCCACAGGAACAAATGCAGAAATCTGAGATGAGAACTGGAAGGTTAATAACTCCATTACTGTGTACACGCTCTCCTTTCTTCTTATAAAGACATTAAGCAATCAAATTTAAAAAACAGCAAAGGATCTGACAAAATATTTCTCCAGGGAAGATATAAAAATGGCCAATAAACACATGAAAAGATGCTCAACATCATTAGCTAACAAGGAAATGCAAATCAAAATTACAATGAGCTATCACTTCACACCCAGGAGGATGACTGTCATCAAAAAGACAAACAATAACAAATGTTGGTGAGGACAAACACCAAATAGAAGAGAAATGGAATCCTTATTCCCTGCTAGTGTAACTGGAAAACAGTCTGAGAGTTCTTCAAAGGGTTGAACATAGGTTAATATGTGACTAGTCAATTTCGCTTCTGAGGCTACAAGCAAGAATAAAGAAGCACATGTCCACACAAAAACGGACATACCCATCTTGGTAGCAGAATTATTCAGAATAGACAAAAATGGGAAGTAATGAATGGAAAAGTAAAATGTGGCACACACATACAATGGAGTATTATTCAGAAATGAAATTTAATGAAACTCTAGTATACACTACAGCATGGATGAGCCCTGAAAATACAGTAAGTGAAAGAAATTAGTCCAAAAAGGCCACATAGATAATTCAGTTGATATGAAATATCCAGGACAGGTGACTCTAAAGAGTCAGAAAATAGAATAATGGTTGTCTAGGGCTGGGCTGGGAGAGTTTAGGGCAATATGGGCAATGACTGCTGATGGATGTGGGATTTCTTTTTGGGATAATGAAAATGTTCTAAAGGTGATTGTGATTATGTTTATACCAGTCTGTGAATATATTAAAAACCACTGAACTGTTCAGTTAAAATGCAAGAATTATAAATATGTCCAATTAAAATGCATGATTTACAACAAGTTGACTCAGTGGGTAAAGAGTCTTCCAGCAATATAGGAGACAAGGGTTCAATCCCTGAGTTGGGAAGGTCCCCTGGAGGAGGAAATGACGATTCACTCCAGTATTCTTGCCTGAAAAATCCCATTGACAGAGGAACCTGCCTGGCTACAGTCCATTGGGTCCCTAAGAGTCAGACATGACTGAACATTCACACTGGTTTGACTGGTTAGACGTATATAACTAATAATAATAGACTGATCTATCGTTTATCTATTTCTGCCTATCAGTGTTCTATCTATTCATCTCATGTCAACTTTGGCCTCATGACCGATTGGTGAAATTAGGACTGTTTGGATGGCTTATATTTAAGCATGTTAACCAATTTTCCTCTGCTATTTTCCCACTACTGTTTTATTTAGGGTATGTTATTGATGTTAACACTGCAGTTTAGTCCTTAGATTATTCCAGGATACCGAGCAGGGGTTTTTATGGAACTAGGTGAGGAGAAAACAGCTCTCAGCTGTAGATCCAGTGACAGATGAGATCCGGGTCTTCACTTCCTGGAAGAGGTGGGTGTGTTCCTTGGAGGTGGGGAGGGTTGCATTTTGAAGGCGGAGCAGATCGGGGCTGTTTTGGGGGCATGATTACTATGAGAAAGGCATGGAGGAATGTTGAGAAGTCGCAGGAGGGCTCATAGGATATGATGGCTCCACTCTCCCCTCCTAGATGGCCTTCCTGCATTGCAGTGACAGGAAAGCTCAAATGCATGATTCTCAGACTCCTTTCAAGTTGGGCTTCTGTATTCCATTTAGGTTTAAAAGTCAGATGACCTAGCCTGAGATTTGCAAGGCAGAGGGCCAAGAGGGCTGTACTTCGACTGCAACTATTGTTTCTGCTCACAAACACGGCAGTGGAGACGCTGACTTGCTGGTGAAGGGATGAGCAGAGGAGAGCAAGTCCAGTTTCTGGGGTTGCGAAGCCCGACCCGCAGGACACAGGGCACCCATTCGATGGGTCACAGCAGGGTGGTGTGACCCTGGAGCCGGCAGTGGTCTTTCCAGTCAGACCTTCCTGATTCCAGTGGCTTTCTGATGGAGGCAGTTTCTTGGCTGTGGCCTTCTCCGTGTTGGCAGTGTCAGGGTGGTGCTGGAGAGCCAGTGGGTTTCTAATTGAAGAGGGAGAAGCTGCCCCTTCCCGGCTGCTTTGGGAGCTTTTCTCAAAAGCCCATCCTGGTGTCTGTTTCTCTGGCCCTGTCTGGACTTCTGTGAGCCACTCAACAGTCCACAATGAATCTCTTTCTGTTCTAAACCAGCTAGAGAGGATTCTGGTTTTTGTAGCTGAACCCTGACCGATACAGTGAATTACATCAATGGGTTTCTTAACACTGAACAGTTTTGCATTACTGGAATGAACTCAACTTGGGTAGAGGGTGTTCTCCTTCTAAAACACTATTAAAGTTATATTTGCTAATTCTTTACAAAGATGTTGACATTGCTTTCTCATGTAAGGCTGGTCTATTTCTATTTAATATTAGTTAAGTACTAGTGTCTTGCTGACCTTGCAAAAAAACAAGAATCTGGATGATTTCTTTGCTGTATTCTTGAATAAGTTGTGTTAATAGTTATTTACTCCTTGAAAATTTTGAAGATTTTCCACATAAAACTATCTAGATGAGGCATTTGGGGATCAAAGTAGCTTTTATTTCTGCAAATTCTTCCATTGTTATTGATTTGTTAGATTTCCTATTTCTTTTTAGGTCAATTTGTCAAATATATATTTGTTGTTGTTGTTGTTCAGTTGCTAAGTTGTGTCCAATTTCTCGACCCCACGGAGCCTACTAGGCTCCTCTGTTTACAGGATTTTCCAGGCAAGAATACTGGAGTGGGTTGCCATTTCCTTCTCCAAAATATATGTTTACTTATATAATATTCTATTTTAGATTAAACTGAGCCATCTCATTAAAATTATTTCTTGTTTAGTAATATAAATATGAATGGTTAGCAAGTTTTTCTCTGAATATTATTTTGTATGCTTCTTTTTGTAACACATAGTTGGATTTTATTTAATAATCTATTCTGAATTTCTTTCTATTTTAAGCAAATAAGGTTATATCACATTTATGAATATATCAAATCAATGTGGTCTTTTTAACTGGTATCTACTGTTTATTTAAAAATATTTCTCTTGCTTTTGTTCTGTAGTCATTTACTTTTTGTTTACTTTGGTAATTTAGATACTTTTTTTCTCATTTTGGTTTTCTTTAAATAATACCAAAATGTCCAAATTTTGAATTATCATTGTTAGAAACATCAATAAGAGCAGCAACACTATTTATTGAAATCTCACTAAAAAGCAAGAGCAAGTTAGCTCACCTTTACCTCCTCTCATCTTTCATTCCTCCATCATGTGTGGACATTTTTCCCTGTTCCAGTATGGGAAGGTACAATGGGGATCAATTTTGAAAGCATGAATGAGATTTAAAAATATCTACTAGTTAATATTAGTAAAACTAATAATTCTTATTAATCATTTTCTCTTGTAGCCTTTACACATGAATTTTAACCCATGTTTTTTCACTGGGAAAGAAGAGCATTGCTTTGAGAGCATGGCATAGACAAGTTTCCCGATGCCAGAAAGAAGAATCAGATAGACCTGACTCCAGACAGACCTGATTTGTGAGGGAAAAGGGAGGGCAGTTGGTCAGCTGTGTGTTTTCTGGCTCTGTTCTTTCCAGACAAAAATGATGCATGTGAGAGACTCCCAGAAGGGTGGAATCCAATTCCTTTTGGTCTCTTGGAGGATATCACTCAATGAGGGCCTTGCATAAAGCAAGGAAAGCTTCCTTCTCTAGGGGAAATATCAGTGTTGCATATTTAGATGCATCAGATGCACCACATCCCACCCACCCTCTCCTGCCCACTGTACCCTTGACCTCAGCATCATGAGTGAGTTGTAGAAGTTTCTCATTCATCTCACTGAGAACAGAGAGAGCAGCTTAGAACTGGAAGTCAGCAGCCTATGATGGGGTGACATAGTGAAAGGCAAGATGACCTGGTGATACACACATGTTTTTGAAATATGCTTTAAAAATTTTAGATATTAGGATATTTTCTGTTATCTTATTGTTATTGATTTCTGACTTTGCCATCTGATAAAGAATGTGGTTTACATGATATTGATTTTGAAGCATGGGTTGAGACTTCTTTTGTGGCCCGGTGGGTGGTCTCTTTTAGAAAACACTCCAGGCATACTAGAAATGCACAGTTGCAATTTCCATTTGTTGGATGCAGGGTTTTGCAAATGACTCCTAGATAGGTATACTCAACAGGATTCAAAACAAAATCCTAAGTTTTTCTTTTTGCATTTTCCAGGAGAGTAATATAATCTCTTAGTATGATTTCATATTTTTCACTTTCTCTGGGAAATTATGTTAGATTTTGTTTTAATTCTTTTGATGCTATGCTGTTAGTTCTTCCCAAAGATAATAGCATTATAAATTCTTGGAAAGTCATTCTTTCTATCATTAAGTTATGATTTTCTTTGTTTCTCTTTTGTCTTGATATCTGTTGTGTCTGAGCTACTCAGTGTGTGGTATTCTGTTATAACAGCCCAAGCAGTTTCATATAACGATGCTTAACTTTGTAAGAAAATGCTAAACTGTCTCCCAAAGTGGCTGTGCCATTTTGCGTTCCCACCAGCAATGGATGAGAGTTTCTGTTGTTCCACATCCTCACCAGCATTTGGTGCGGTCTGTTTTTGGATTTTTGTTATTTTAATAGGTGTGTTGTCATACCTCATCGCTATTTTTTAAAAATTCTCTTTTTTTTTTTCTTTTTTTTTGATTTGGCTGTGCTGGGTCTTAGTTAGTGCATGTGGAATATGGTTCCCTGGCCAGGGATGAAACCCAGGTCCCCTGCACTGGGAGCATGGAGTCTTAGCCAGTGGACTAGGGAAGTTCATCATTGTTATTTTAATTTGTAATTCTTTAACAACAAATTATGCTCACCATCTTTTCATGTGCTTATTTGTCATTTATATATATTTCTTTATGAGATGTCTATCCAGATTTTGTAGTTATTTTAAAGCAAGTAGTTTTTTAATTAATAGTGAATTTTTAGAGTATTTTTGGATATACAAGCATGCCTCATCTTATTGTGCTTTGCTTTAGCAAGATTTGCAGATACTGTGTTCTTTACAAATTGAAGGTTTGTGGCAACTGGGGGCCAAGGAAGTCTGTTGGTATAATTTTTCCAATGGCATCTGCTCACTTCATGCGCCTGTGTCACATTTTAGTAATTGTTGCAATATTTCAAGCTTTTTCATCACTATTATATTTGTTACAGTTACCTGTGATCAGAGGTTTTTGATATTAATGTTGCAAAAAGATTATCACTCACTAATGTTTCAAATGATGGTATTTTTAACCAGAAAGTATTTTTAATTAAAGTATGCATATTTTTTATTCAGACATAAAAATGCTATATACTTTTTGCTAGTTGCTCAGTCATGTCTGACTCTTTGTGACCGGAGAGACTACAGTCCGCCAGCCTTCTTTGTCCATTTAATTCTCCAGGCAAGAATACTGGAGTGGGTAGCCATTTCCTTCTCCAGGGGATCTTCCTGACACAGGGGTTGAGCCTGGGTCTCCTGCGTTGCAGGCAGATTCTTTACCATCTGAGCCACCAGGGAAGCCCGATTAACACTCTTAATAGACTACGTAACTTTTATGTGCACTGGAAACCAAAGAATTAATGTGATTCACTTTATTGTTATATTTGCTTTATTGATATGATCTGGAACTGAACTTGTAATATTTCCAAGATATGCCTGTGTTTTGGGTATGAGTCCTTTACCAAACATGTCTTTTACATATTTTTCTTCCAGTTCATGGCTTTTCTGTTACTCTCTTGACAATGTCTTTTTCAGAGCAGAAGTTTTAAACTTTAATATAGTCTAAATTTTTCTTTCATGGATTGTGCTTTTGGTCTGTATGAAAACTCATTGTCAAACCCCAAATCACCTAGAGTATTTTTCTTTTCTTCTAGAAATTTTAGAGTCTTACATTTTAGGTTTTTGATCTTTGTGTTAGTTTTTGTGACAGGTGTAAGGTATATGTTATGTTCATCTTTTTTTTTTTTTGGCATGTTAGATTTCATTAAGAATATCCAGTTGTTCCAGCACCATTAAAAAAAAAATGGCTATTGAGAATTCCCTGGTGGTTTATTGGTTAGGACTCCACACTTTCACTGCTGAGGGCCTAGATTCAATTGATCAGGGAACTAAGATCCCACAAGCTGCTCGGCATGGCCAAATTAAAAGACAAACAAACAAACAAAAATAAACATGCTATCATTTCTCCACTAAATTACCTCTGCTAATTGATTAAAGGGCTTCCCTGGCTGCTCAGTGATAAAGAATCTGCCTGCAACTCAGGAGATGTGTGCAAGAGACACAAATTTGATCCCTGAGTTGGGAATAACCCACTCCAGTATTCTTGCATGGCTTTCCTGGTGGCTCAGACAGTAAAGAATCCGCCTGCCATGTAGGAGACCTGGGTTTGATCCCTGGGTTGGGAAGATCCTCTGGAGAAGGGAATGGCAACCCACTCCAGTATTCTTGCCTGGAGAATCCCATGGACAGAGGAGCAGCCTGGAGGGCTATAGTCCATGGGGTAGTGAAACAGTCAGACATGACTTAGTGACTAAACAATAAACCAACAACATTTTACTGAAGATGAGTTGACTATATTCATGTCAGGTGATTCTAGGCTCTATTCTGTTCCATTGTTTCTGTCTGATCTTTCATCACTGCCATGTTGCCTTGATTACTGTAGCTCTATAGTAAGTGTTTAAGTGAAATAATATCAGTTCTTCACCTTTGTTCTTCTGCTTCTTTCTCCTCTTTTTTTTTTCCAATACTGTTTTGGATATTTTAGATCTTTGACTATTCCATATAAACTTTAAACTCAGAAAATTCAGTTTGCTGACATTTAATTGCAATTTCATTGAATCTTTAACCAAGTTGAGAAGAACTGATTTCTTAACAATATTGAGTCTTCCAATCATAATCTTTGATTTTTTCCCCTAATAATTTGTCATTTTCTGCATATATATCCTGTGTATTTCTGGTTAGATTTATACATAAATTCATTTTTGGTGCTATTGTAAATGACACTGTGTTTTTAATTTCAGATTTCAATTGCTCATTACCAGGATAGGAAAGCAATCGACTTTTTATATTAACCTGTATACTGCAATCTTTCTATGCTTGATTATTAATTCCAAGATGTGTTTTGTTGTTGTTCATTCTTTGGGATTTTCTATGTAGTCAATTATGTTATCTGTGAGTAAAATCAGTGTTATTTCTTCTTTCCTAATTCATTCTTTTATTTCCTTTCTTCTTGTATTGCACTAGTTAGCACTTCTAATACAACACCTAGTAGGAGTGGTAAGAGGAGACATCTTTGACTTATTTCACCTCTTGGGGGAAAGCATCTACTTTCTTACCATTAATTAACTATGATATTAGCTATAGCAGCTTTCTTGTTTTGTGTGTGTGTGTAGGAGGGTATATGTTCTTCTCAAGGTGAAGAAGTTCTACTCTATTCCTACAAGCCAATTTTTTATTTTTTACCCTAGATAAGTGTATTTTTTAAAATGCTTTCTCTACATCAATTGATATGACAGTATAATTTTTCTTCTTTTGCCTGTTGATGTGATAGATTACGTTAATTGATTTTCAAATATTGAATCAGTCCTGTGTACCTCACAATCCCACTTACTCATGTTGTATAATTACATTTTTTATTAATTATTTGAATGACTGTTTAGATAAGGTCCGTATAGTTAAAACTATGGTTTTTACAGTAGTCATGTATGGATGTGAGAGTTGGACCATAAAGAAAGCTAAGCACTGAAGAATTGATACTTTTGAACTGTGGTGTTGGAGAAGACTCTTGAGAGTCCCTTGGACTGCAAGGAGATCAAACCAGTCAACCCTAAAGGAAATCAATCCTGAATATTCATTGGAAAGACTGATGCTAAAGCTAAAGCTCCAATACTTTGGCCACCTGATGTGAAGAGCCAACTCATTAGAAAAGATCCTAATGCTGGGAAAGATTGGAGGCAGGAGGAAAAGGGGATGATAGAGGATGAGATGGTTGGATGGCATGAGTTTGAGCAAGCTCCTGGAAATGGTGAAGGACAGTGACGCTTGGTGTGCTGCAGTCCATGTGATCTCAGAGTTGGACATGACTGTCAACTGAAAAACCACAGCATTTAGATAAGATTCTTATATTGGAAAAGATTGCTATGCCTTATAACTCTCTTTTAATCTGTGACTTCCCTCTTTATCTTTCTGGCTTATTTTCTCAAATTCAGTCATTTGCCTTATAGAATTCCCAACTATTTGGATCTTGTTGATTTCCTCCCTATATTTTTATTTAACTTACTTGTCCCTCTGTCTTCGGTATTTCTTACAAACTATTAGTTGAATTCAGAGACTTATTTTGCATTTAGATTGAATTGATTGATGGATTTGTTTGGGGGCAAGACTGTTTCATGGATGGTATGTACTTCCATCAGACAGTATAGAATATCTGCTTGTCTGTCTTTGTGATGTCAAAAGCCACTGATGTTCATTTCCCCAATACATAATCTCATTAGCAGTACAAAATTTAGATTTCTAGTTCCAGAATTTTTTCATCATTTAGTAGCTGGAATATTGTTATGAAGAGAAAATTTTCTCTCATTAGCTACCCAGTGAAAGAGTTTACTTAGGGAAACCAGGATACATCTTTGATGCTTTCTCTTTATTTGCCAGTTTTCAAAACAATGAGATCATTCCTATAATAACTTTTGAAGAAAGTACTATTATGTACTCAATGATTTAAATATCTTCTTTTGTTTTAACATGCTGCTGTGTCCATATGATCTTTGGTGTTGCTCTTACTGTTCCTTCTATGGTGATTAGGTCCCATTTTCAGCGGCTCCTGATTTCCTTTTTGCAGTAACCTCATGTTTTATTAGTGTCCTTGCTTTCAGATCAGAGCAATTGTTCCCCTTGTGTCTTTTACACTTTCTGCCCCAGGTGCAGAGTCAGCCATTCCTTAAGGAGCCTTGGTCCCTTTTTGTGGGAAATTCAGAGATTGCAATCTGCACGCTTAGCAGAGTTTTAACAAGAAATTGGAAATGGCATGTGGAGACCAAGCCTTGAGCAGACTAGGGGCCCGAATCACGTGTGGGAGGACTGAGTCACGTGTATCCTGAGTTGTGAAAATATTCCCACGGAATGACTTTGTTTTTCTTCTTCTGGGGGGCCCAGAGGTTTCACCCGTCCAGGACAAGTTTTCACATTCATTTCTTGGCTTAACATCCCCCAAGCCATATGAACAGTGCAGATTTTGAATCCTTACTTGCATGTGGTACAGCCTGAGGTTTTGATTTCTCATGGGAAACCTTTTTCATCTCATTCAGGGCCCCAGGCAGATGGCAATCCTGCCTGACACATCCCAGGACTGGCAGCTGGAATTCCTCTAGCCTCCTCTTTTCACAGGGAGGGATATGGGCAGCCCTTCCGTTCTCACAGTTGGGCACTGGGATCTCAGTTGCCTGAGTGGGTCCGTGTCCTGCCTCCCACCCAGAATGTCACTGTGCCTATTTCCAGGTGGTAGGGCCTTGGGGAACATAGCTTTTTGTTCCTGTTTTGCTTCATTTCTTGTATCTAACAACTGACTCTTCTCTCTTCAGAGCCTGGTTAGAGGTTTTTAAGACAGTCATGTGAAGTGAGAGTTGCTTAGTCATGTCTGACTCTTTGTGACTCCATGGATAGTCCATGGAATTCTCCAGGCCAGAATACTGGAGTGGGTACCTGTTCTCTTCTCCAGGGGATCTTTCCAACCCAGGGATCGAACCCAGGTCTCCTGCATTGCAGGCGGATTCTTTACCATCTGAGCCACCAGGGAAGCCTAAGGATACTGGAGTGGGTAGCTTATCCCTTCTCAAGTGGATCTTTCTGGCCCAGAAATCAAATAGGGTCTCCTGCTTTGCAGGCGGATTTTTTACCAGCTGAGCTTCCAGGGAAGCTTTAGGACAGTCATATTCAGCATTTAAAAACCTGTTCCCTTTTCCACCTTCTTATTAACCTGGGCACCATAAAATTGTATGTTCTCTTTTTCCATCTCTGGGGGGTTGCATTTTATCCATGAGAGTGGGGCATGGGTAACAGCTCTTTCTCTTGAAATGCTGGCTCCCAGCTGGATTCTCTGTGCCCATAGCTGGAGGTTTTGATGTCTGTGATATTTAATGTATCAGGTGCAGTCACCTGCATGGACCTTCTCCTGCCTCTTGGAGGCTGGGTGGGTGACATGTGTCCATTGCTCAAACACCTGTCTCAGAGTGATGTGGGCTCCTGGTGTGTGGTGTTGCCCTCATGGATGGAGAGATATGTCTCCTGGGCACTTGCCAGGTGTTTTGGCCAGAGCCTCCTCTGCCATCTTCCTGTTCTTTACCAGGTCGCTTTTTAAAAAAGACTTTTTTTAAGAACATTACCACTAAATACCTCACGTTTTCTTATCATCAGACTCTGTTTTCCTCTGAAGGAATCACAGGCCCTGTCTTCAGAGATATCAGTGCCAAGTGGTGCCCGGAAGGCATCTGGGATAACACTTGACCGACTAGTGAAGCTGGGTGGATGGAGCAATGATGCTCTCTGGGAACCTTCCCAGACACGAACACAAAGGCTGATATTCTTTTCCTTTCACTGTGTGCTGTTTCCTCTGACATGTTTTAGTACTGATTAGGGACTGGTGGGTCCCTTTGTTCTTAATTAAAAGTGAATGTCTGTAAATGTTCTACCTTTCTATTTTGTTTTCCTGCAAACTTAAAAAGGCAGAGGGCCAAGAAGACATACTCAGAATCTTGTATCACAGTCCATACTTCCCCCTGAGAGCAAGAGCCACTTAAGTGGGACTTTTGCAGCTCACATTTATTCTAATTTTAATGGTACAAAGGTCTTCTCAAAGGTAGTGATCAGGTATCAAGGGACTGTGCATCCCCACAGTGGATACTGGTGTGTCCTATGGTATGTCCATAGTGGATCCAGTGTAAGGTTTCTCAGGAGCCAGCTGGTGATGCATTCATCACAGGTTTGTATAAATGGTGTATCTGCAAGAAAAAATGTGAGATTTTCTGACCTAGTAACTGTTGCTTAGAAACTGTTGTCCACAAAACCTAGAATTCAGGAAAGGGCATTGGTGAAAGGGAACAAACTCTAGACCTAGATACAAAAGATGCAGGTGAAAATCCTTGTCCCAGTAGTGGGATGTGACCCTGGTACATTTGTTTGAATTTATCACAGCTTGTCTCATCAGCAGGCCAGCTCAGGATCCAGGGATACCTACGTTGTGGGAAATGCTGTGGATCCAGGGATACCACCAGGAGAAGAGATGGGCATCTGCTTAGCATCCAACACTTGAGGCTGACCATGAACCTGACAGCAGGTTAAGACTCAGAATATTTGTTTAAGACAGGCTCTGTGGTCCCAAGCAGCATCGTCCTTGTACTAACAGCTCTCCTCCGTGCTGGGCTCTTTAGGATTCACCTCTATTTCCATCCCATGTGGTACTTTCTAGTTCTCAGTAAAGGCTTGTTCACGGGCAAGTAAGGGGTCTGATGAAAAATATGAATGTGACCAGCATGACTTTGTTCCTTTTTGTTCGATACAAGAATCACTGTGTTGAAGCTGACGATGTGCTGATAGATGCAGGCAAGCAACCCAGACGTCTCTGTGCGTGGAAAGTTATCTTCTTTCTTCCTCAGCGTCTACACCTGTGCCTTCCACTCAATGTGGACAGCTCTGTCCTTCAGGGGCCAATAATATCGGTTCCTGCTTTGATACTGCAGTTTGGATGGTGAGGGATACTGTGTCCTGATCACTTTTGCCAGACTACTTTTCTGCTGCTGGAAATGGAGACACAAAAGATGGGTTCGAACTCTCCCAGGACTGCAGCTTGAAACTTCCGACTACACTCCAGGGATCCTGCAGGAATATTGGTCAGTGGTTCCCTTTGGGAAGAGATGAACACAAATGAATTTATTTTGCCAAAAGCTTGTTTCTGGATCACGGTGGAAATACTGTTGGATTTCAACTCAAAAAGACCAAACCGCAAATTCGTGTTTGCTTAGCCCAGAGCAAGCTCCTTGCATCTCACAAGCCTCATTTTTTTCATCTGTAAATTAGGGATGGGAACCTACCCTGACGAGGTTGCTTGCTGGGTTGGCTGAAATGACAGTACTGGAATGACAGGATTGCTCATCTGTTCCACATTATTGGGTTGACACCAGATGGATTTGTTTCACCACAGTTGTCCAGCTTCCCTGAAGTGCCATTTCCCGTGGGACAGGAAGCTGGGGCCATCTTAACGTATGTTCCTCTGAAGTTAGGTCCTGCTACACTGAAAGTCATTTTGTTCAATTCCCACTTCACAGGCTCCCAGTTTTCCGTGAATGGAGACTTCATGTATTTTTTTTATCTCTGACTAGAAAACTTCCAAGTCCCAAATAAGGACCTTTAGTGAAAACTCAAGAGATTTTAGCTTAAAATCCAGAAACAGTTAAATTAGCCAATGTGATAACCGCACTTTGTCCCAGAATGTTGAATGTCACAGGCTTCAGAGTTTGCCTGCAAGAGGTATGTAATTAGGTCAGCAGAGGAGTGGAAATGCTGGTTAATTGCTTCAATCTTTTTCTCCTTCATTCTTCTAAATGCATTTCAATTGACTATTAACTGGAATGTTTTTCTTCCCAGAAACAGTGAGTGTCTCAGAGGTTCCTATTGGGTACCCTGTGTTTGGCAGTGTGCAGAAGTTCTGGGGGCACTCTGCAATTGGGGATAAGCAGAGGATCTGAAGGGGCATCATGTATTTGAAGGGCACCCTGTGATGGCTCAGATGGTAAGGAATATGCCTGCAATGCAGGAGACCTGGTTCAATCCCTGGGTAGGGAAGATCCCCTGGAGAAGGGAATGGCAACCCACTCCAGTATTCCTGCCTGGGAAATCCCATGGACAGAGGGGTCTGGCGAGCTACAGTCCATGGGGTCGCAAAGAGTTGGACACAATTGAGCGACTAACACTTCCACACTTCCACAGTGTTTGTGCAGAGCTGCAGGAACTTATAAATTCCTCCTTCCTGTCACCCAGGCAGGACTGCTTTTCCTACAAAAAGGACTGATACTAGCGTGGGTTTTAACCGCCAGCAAATACGAGGAACTTGTGCCTTAAGCTTTCTCTGGAAATGTGTCATTCCCGGTATGGGTGTGGAGCTGCTGTATCTGTTTACAGCTCTCCTTCGCTGGTTCCTCGGAAATCACCAGGGTCACTCTGGCATCCACCACTCAAGGCTACGGCAAGATTTGTCTCGATGCTGCTTTACACTGAAAAGCCCAGCTGCCTGCTTACTGACACGAGCTCATTGTGTTAGCAGTACATACCATTAATTCCTTGTAGTGCTTTCAATTTCTGAGTGAGGCAGGCTCACTGCCTGAACGTGTGCCTTGCTCAAGCCTACAATTTATCTCCCCTGATGGCCATTCTCTCCTCCTCCTTAGTAACAAGAGCTCCAAGTTTTAGCTGGGATCATTATGGCAATCAGTGCCCCATGTCCTTTCTCATTTATGGCTAGCTATAGCCATGCTCCTACATCCCCCTCCTTGAGATGTGGCCCTGAGCACTGTGTGGACTCTGGAAGCATCATGTGCTTCCCTGGGCAACAGCCTGAAAAGTGGATGCACAGAGACTTCATTGGGAGGTATCATCCCAGAGCAGCAGGGGTCAGGAAAAGGGACTCTGGCAGGAGAGACAGAGATGCCTCACTGAGTTGTTCAAAACTTCCCAGAGAAATGTGTCAGTTTCCTCGGTCATCCGGAACTCCTCTCCAACGTAAGAGTCCATCTGGGGGAGAGGGGGAGGGAAACCAGTGTATATGCCAGCATCCTGTCTCAAACCTCTTGTTTTTCAATTTTTAAACCATAGGGTATGACCTCCCCACTTCTCCTGTTTCCATCACTTCTGAGGTAGCCTTGGGAAAGGCCAGGTCCCACCCCCAATGATGTGGGGTCTCATCTGAGCCCAGGAGTGAGGGGAAGTGTCAGAGCCTTCATGGGTACCAGAGTTGCTATCATGCTGTCTGGTGGGAGCAATAGAGTCTGTAATGCAGCCTGCCTTCACCCCAGAGATGCTGAGATAGCCAGTCTAGGAGAGGAGGTGACAGAGAAGCGGCCAAGCCCTAGCAATCTAGGGAAGGACAAAAACTGGGTTTAGTACATGTCCTTAAAAGGAGTGGGTGTGCACTGGAATGCAGATGTGATGGCTGGAGCTCTGGTAGCCATTTGGAAGCTCAAGGAAGAAGCAAAATGCTTATAATGGTTGGGTATAATCTAGAATAAAGCTCATGTTCCTGATAGTATTTTGAATCTACTCTGCTAGTTAACCACACTGGTGACCGCCACACTTCTTTTACAGGTCTTGTTGTCTTTTACAAAAAAAGAGAAACAGACTTCTATTTTGTTAAAGCTAATGGGCTTCCCTGGTGGCTCAGATGGTAAAGAATCTGCCTGCGATGCTGGAGACCTGGGTTTGATCCCTGGGTCGGGAAGATCCTTAGAGAAGGGGATGACTATCCACTCCAGTATTCTTGCCTGGAGAATTCCATGGACAGAGAAGCCTACAGGCTACAGTCCATGTGTTCCCAAAGAGTTGGACATGACAAAGAGACTAACATATTTCTTTGTATTTAAAGGTAAAACAAATTTCAACTACCATAGCACATGATAACAGTTTGTTGGATGAATGAATAAATACCCTGGTTGATTAATGCTTGTCATATATCCAGAATAGTAGGTTTACTGCAGTCTATTTGACACCAGTGTTTGTCCTCTGCACCTGTGTGAATGCTGCCTGTCCCTAAGGCTGGGGAAAGTCCTGATCCAGCAAATGTTGAAGGTCCTTGCATTAAAGCACTTTCATTTCTTCCTGTTTCCATGTTTCCCTACATTTTCTTTTCTTAAATATGAACCCAACACCTCCACCTACATCCACTCAGCAAATTCTTCCTCTTCGTATAAAATTCCCTGTAAATGTCACCTCCTTGTGAAGCCTTTCAGCATCCTCCTGGGCAGGGAGCACTCGCCCATGTTCCTCCAGCCTTCAGAGCACACACAGTTCCTGCCTCTGCGTCCCTGCCTGGCTCCCTGAAGTTTCTACATCATCCCTCTTCTGTCCTCACAACTTCCACCCTTCCTTTCCCTTCCCACTCTTTACTGAAGACATGACTTACATCTTCCACAGAGAAAGCACAAGCCTCCAGATATGAATCTGCTCTCCACATCAGTCAGCTTCCATGTGCAGCCGTGGGCACTGCCCCGTCTCCTGGTGATGTGTCAGCCTCCCGCAGGGTGAAGACAGCCTTCACCACTGGCAGAGCCATCAGCACTCCTACAGAAAGATAGAGGCTCCTTCATCCCCCACACGCATTGGCTCTCCTTAACTTTGTTGTAGCAATTTCCCCTCTTCTTTTGCACCATCAATTCTTCTATCTACAGAATCATTCTCATTAGAATTACATATGCTGTAATAAATCTCTATCCACTCTTTCCATCTGCTGCCTCATTTCTCTGCTCTTCTTTTTTTTTCCATTTATTTTTATTAGTTGGAGGCTAATTACTTTACAATATTGTAGTGGTTTTTGCCATACACTGACATGAATCAGCCATGGATTTACATGTGTTCCCCATCCTGGTCCCCCCTCCCGCCTCCCTCTCCATCCCATCCCTCTGGGTCTTCCCAGTGCACCAGCCCTGAGCACTTGTCTCATGCATCCAGCCTGGGCTGGTGATCTGTTTCACCCTTGATAGTATACTTGTTTCAATGCTATTCTCTCAGATCATCCCACCCTCGCCTTCTCCCACAGAGTCTAAAAGTCTGTACTGTACATCTGTGTCTCTTTTTCTGTTTTGCATATAGGGTTATCGTTATCATCTTTTTAAATTCCATATATATGCTTCAGTATACTGTGTTGGTCTTTATCTTTCTGGCTTACTTCACTCTGTATAATGGGCTCAAGTTTCATCCATCTCATTAGAACTGATTCAAATGAATTCTTTTTAATGGCTGAGTAATATTCCATAGTGAATATGTACCACAGCTTCTTTATCCATTCATCTGCTGATGGGCATGTAGGTTGCTTCCGTGTCCTGGCTATTATAAACAGTGCTGTGATGAACATTGGGGTACACATGTCTCTTTCAGATCTGGTTTCCTTGGTGTGTATGCCCAAGAGTGGGATTGTTGGGTCATATGGTAGTTCTATTTCCAGTTTTTTAAGAAATCTCCACACTGTTCTCCATAGTGGCTATACTAGTCTGCATTCCCACCAACAGTGTAAGAGGGTTCCCTTTTCTCCACACCCTCTCCAGCATTTATTGCTTGTAGACTTTTGGATAGCAGCCATTCTGACTGGCGTGTAATGGTACCTCACTGAGGTTTTGATTTGCATTTCTCTGATAATGAGTGACATTGAGCATCTTTTCATGTTTGTTAGCCATCTGTATGTCTTCTTTGGAGAAATGTCTGTTTAGATTTTTGGCCCATTTTTTGACTGGGTCATTTATTTTTCTGGAATTGAGCTGCAGGAGTTGCTTGTATATTTTTGAGATTGATCCTTTGTCTGTTTCTTCATTTGCTATTATTTTCTCCCATTCTGAAGGCTGTCTTTTCACCTTGCTTATGGTTTCCTTTGTAGTGCAAAAGCTTTTAAGTTTCATTAGGTCCCATTTGTTTATTTTTGCTTTTATTTCCAATATTCTGGGAGGTGGGTCATAGAAGATCTTGCTGTGATTTATGTCAGAGAGTCTCGCTCTTCTTTACAGCAAAACTCCTTGAACAATTCTCTGTTTTCATTTCTCGCCCTATTCTCCTTTGAGTCTATTCCAGTCCAATTTTTCTCCCCTCCAAGGTCACCATTGACCTTAACAAAGCTAAAGCCAGTGTTCATTCCTGGCTCCAGCTATCCATCACTGCATGACAAAGGTGCCCCCCCCCACCCCGTCCCTAATTTAAGTAACAATATATTGTGATGAATCATGGTTTCGTTGGGTGACTGGGCCCAGCTGGATGGTTCTAGCTGGGCTTCTCATTGCTGTCACATGGTTTCCGGGGCTGGAGTCACATGAAGGCAAGACTGGGCTGTGCATCCAAGATGGCGCACTCACCCTACCAGTGGATGGTGTTGCCTGTGGGCTGGGAGCTAGGCATGACCTTGATAACAGAACCTGCCCATGGCCTCGCCATGTGGCTTGGACTTCTCATTGAGTGATGTTGGGTTCTAAGAGAGAGCATTTCAAAGGTGAACATTCAGGAGACAAAAAGCAGAATCTACCAGGTTACTTACATCTCCTTCTAGAGCAGGTGTGGGCTCCTTCTTCTGGGTTGTGACAGTCAAGGTGTCATGGACTAGACAAGGAGCTTGAGAAATGGTTTGCCTCCGTCGAGGGAGTGACAAAGTCACATTGCAGAACAGCCTTTGGCACAGGGAGTCCCTCCATCCCCCTTGAGACATGGTCTTCAGTGTTTTCCTAGAGGCACTTTCTGCATCTCCCATTTCGCTAGCTGCTTATTCTCAGCACCTTTCCTGGATCTTTCCACTTCCACACATTAGCACTTCCCAGGGCATCATCCTTGCCCATTTTTGTTCAACCCTTTTCTTGATCATCTGTCTAGTACCATAATTTAGAGTGGTGAGCCTGGGGTCATAGTTGCCATGAGGTGATGCTATGGGGGGTACACCCTTAAGTAACTGTTCTGTGGTTCATATGGATGGGGCTCCTTCCCTGAAGGATTTCAGAGGGGTCTGCACCCCAGGGCTGTCTCTCTAAAGTTAAAGAACAGTGGAATGACCCCATGGCAGTTCTCTCTGCTGTGCCCAAACATGAGCTCCACATTGTACTTGCCTGAGAGAGTGGTACCCCTGGCCTCCTGAATTTACTGTTATCAGTGGAACATGAAGGGCATTGATGTGTCCCTTCTAGGCCAGAAAGTACTTATTTACTGGTGCTAGTCTGTCTTCCTTTTCTGCCTCCCTGACTGATGAAGACTATATTGATACGGACACACTGGAGGTGACTCAGAATGCCAGTCCGATAGGTGAAGGAATAACTGGTTCCCTGGTGGACGTGAGATGACTGCAAGATGAACGCTGGCTGTGCTAAACCACTGAGACATAAGCTGGGCCATTATCACAGTGTAATTGGCCTGTTATGATGTATGAACACCTAACAGAGCTGTCCAGAAAAATAGGGGGTATTTCTTTCTTCCCCCCTCAATCTAAGCAGATAAGAACCTTCCCACACTCTCAGACCTCCAGCTGCCCAAGTTCAAAACAATAGAAAATGAAGATCCTGAGTTCCTAAACATTCTGGATGTGACCTCTAAAGCACTGAAGATTCACTAACATTTGATCTCTGTCTGCAGGTGTCTATCATATATCCAACACTTGTCTCACCTACGAACATGATTATGGAGGTTCAAAGCAGAGTACAGCCCTGTCTCTAGCTGAGATAAGATGAACACAAACAAAGTCATCTCATACGCAGTTAGGGAAGAGCTGCAGGCAATCAGATCCTAGCATTTGTTGAATACTGATCCACAGGTTGGGCATGTGAACATAAATGAGACATTGTCTGCTTTCTAGAAGTCCCTGATACAATGGGGCCTGTGATATGGTCGGTCATTCACTCAGAAGTTTTTACTGACAATCTGCTATGTTCAGGCTCCATTTCGGGCACGTGGGAAACAGCAGGCAACAGAATTGATTGAATGAGGCCTCTGTCCTGAAGCTCTCACTTCCTGGGTGGGATATGGGACAGTCAACATTACCTGGCATATGGTGATAAGAGCTATGAGGAAGAGTGACAAACGGCAGAGGGGGATCAGTGTATGGTCTGAGATGCCTCGTGAAAGGAGATATTTGGATAGATATCATAAGTAACATGAGTGGGACAGCCAAGAGGGTCTCCAAGATGAGAGTGCTCCAGGCAGAGACTGGAGAATGCAAAGGCCTTGAGATGGAAACTTCTTGGAATGTTGGAGAAACAGCAGAGATTCTCTGGGACTCTGGAGCATGATGGGTGGAGTGGCAGGAGGCAGGAAGAGGCTGGGGGCCCCTGTTTGGACTTAGGTTTACAGCCTAGCCTGTGAACATTGCACCATGGATGCCCTGACACTTGCCTGACCCTGTAGGAACAGGAGGCCGACTGCATGTTGAACTCTGAAGGAGAAGAATTGATTGGTTCTTTAAAAATGCTTGTAATACAAACATCAACAAAATGCTGGGTAAAAATGGAGAAAAAGCCTCATCTCTTTGTAAGTGTCTTAAGAGTCACATAGCTTTATTCACGTCCTCAAATATTTAAACACAGTTTAGAGATTCAAATGACATTTTTTTGTCTTCTTAAAGCATCCAGGATCTCCTAGTTCCTGCTCCACATGGTTTGAGCTGTTCTCTTGAAATGTTTTTTCATATCTGACTTCCTGGAATTGGTTTGCTTAAGGAAATCAGTTTTGAGAGTTTGCCTTTAGTCCTGGCACGCTTGTGGGAACCTTGTTACAGAAGTCGGCATATCCTATGAGAACCCAAACTTCAGGGTTTTTTTTTGTGGCCCCTGAGACTGCTGGCCTGTTCACTTGACCCCTGGCAAGAGGGAAACTCCCTTTACTGTTTGAAGGGTGAGCACCCATGGCTCAATTCTAGTCCCTTGGGAAGACAGAGACAGGAATCTAAGGTTTCAGAGCAAAATAATGATTTGAAAAAGATGCTTTCATCAGAAGTCAGTTCCCAGTTACTGAGGATATTGTTGCTGCTCTCCATTTTAAATTGGATTTTCACTTGAGGATGTGGTATTTAAAAGTAAATCATCATCCACGTAGGTTTCTATGGAAGCTCCCTGGTTCCTTGTGGTGAAATTAAATCAGACAAAGAAATGAAGGGAGGAGCAGATGGGCCCGGTTTCCAATTTGGGCTCAAGTGGGTCTCAAGGAGAAGTACAAGGGCAATTCAAAAGAATCTAAAATGTCATCTTCAGAGAATGCTCTGATTGGTGTCCAGGGAAAGAGCTGGCTTTCCTTTGTCATCACATTCCTGTGATGAAATGAACTCACTACCGGGCTGCACTTCATTTGGTTTGGGTTAAGGAAAGGTAGTGAGGGCATCTCATGTGGTATCATGAACTGAACTATGTGCCCCCCAAACTCATCTGGGAACCCCTGGTGGCTCAGCAGTAAAGAACCTGCTTGTAATGCAGGAGCTGCAGGAGATGTGGGCTCGATCCCTGGGTCGGGAAGATCCCTAGGAGGAGTGCATGGCAACCCACTCCAGTATTCTTGCCTGGAGAATCCCATGGACAGAGGAGCCTGTCGGGCTACAGTCCATGGGTCACAAACAGTTAGTTGGACACAACTGAAGTGACTTAGCATGCAGGCACATACAAACTCATCTGGTGAAGCCCTAACCTCCAATGTAACTGTATTTAGATACAGGGCTTTAAGGATGTAATTAGGGTTAAATGAGGTCATAAGGGTGGGGCCCTAATCCGTGAGGAATGATGGCCCTATGAGAAGAGACCAAGTCAGCCAGCTCTCTCCCTCTGTGCCTGTGCAAGAGGCATGGCCATGTGAGGACAGCAGGAAGGTGGCCATCTGCAAACCAGAAACAGGGCTCACACTGGATCTGCTGGTACCTTGATCTCAGACTTCCAGCTTCCAGAATTGTGAGAAGTGAATGTCTGCTGGTTAAACTGTCTTCAGTTCAGTTCAGTTCAGTCGCTCAGTCGTGTCCGACTCTTTGCGACCCCATGAACCGTCTTACCCTGTGGCATTTCTTAAGGTTGCCAGAGTTGACTAAGATGTGGAATCAAATGTTAATGCAAGACCAAGTGGATAAAGGGGTGAGGGGCAGTGAGGCTGTTTATCAGCTTCCACTGACCACCAACACTGGGCTCACATCCACATGATGCAGGCCCATGGCCAGTTGCCCCAGCCCTGGCTGAGCAGCCCTGTGGACCGTCACCCTCTTGGGCAGGTGCTGGATGTTCTCTCTCTCATCAAGGCTTTTGTCCTGCTCAAGAAGCATTTCTTCCCATCGCTTTCCACTTACTCACTCACTACCTCACCTACGAGTCCATTCAGACCAGTGACGCATTTGTCCAGCGCCAACTTGTGGATCACCACAGGGGTCAAGACCTGTGGCGGGCACGTGCTGAGCTCTCACTGAGGACGCGGTCGGTTGTTGGTTTGGCATGGGGAGTGGATGATGAAAAAAACAGTTTCGGGATCATAGCTCAACTATTTGACAGATAAGACAAAAGGTCACGCACACAACAGTCCGAATACTGGCATCATAAGTAATAGTTTTTATTTTCTTGGGCTCCAAAATCCCCGTGGATAGTGATTGCAGCCATGAAATTAAAAGACACTTGCTCTTTGGAAGAAAAGTTATGACAAACCTAGACAGTGCATTAAAAAGCAGAGACACCACTTTGCCAACAAAGGTCAAAACTATGGTTTTTCCAGCAGTCATGTATGGATGTGAGAGTTGGACCATAAAGAAGGCTGAGTTCTGAAGAATTGATGCTTTCTAACTGTGGTGCTGGAGAAGACTCTTGAGAGTCCTGTGAACTGCAAGGAAATCAAACCAGTCAATCCTAAATGAAATCAACCCTCAATGTTCACTGGAAGGACTGGTGCTAATGTTCCAGTACCTTGGCCACCTTATGTGAAGAGCTGACTCCTTGGGAAATACCCTGATGCGGAAAAGATGAAAGGCAAAAGGAGAAGGGGTCCGCAGGGAATGAGTTGGTTAGACAGCATCACCAACTCAATGAGCACGAGTCTGAGCAAACTCTGGGAGAAGCTGAAGGGCAGGGAAGCCTGCCGTGCTACAGTCCATGGGCTCCCAGAGTTGGGTACAACTTAAAGACTAAACAACAGCAAAAAGCAACAAGTCTAAGTAATAAATGAGGCAATAGATGCCGGTCCGGACACTCAGGAAATGGACTCACTCACCTGTGGCCAGGCCTCACTGGGCACCAGCTGTCCCCCCAGTGCTTGTGAAGGGGGCACAGATCAGATCATTGCTCTCTGCCAACAGGGCTCCTAACACAAAGTATTCCTAGCTTCTTTCCAAGTAAAATCCCTCACCCTCCCTTTGAAGGTGTGAGTCAGGAGAGATGGAGAGTCGCCAAGAGTGTCAGCCTGGGTGCAACTCCCTTCCCGTGGGAGGAAGCTTCAGGAAAAGGAAACAGCACCAGTTTCCCTGCACAGTCTAATTAAGGGCACAGAAGGGAAACAAGTGAAAAAGCAAATCAATCAAGGCAATTACAGCTAGTGATAAGCAGTGCAAACAAAGAAAACAGTACACAGGGAAGGAGGAGGGTCATTGGAGAGCCTGTGCTTCACCAGGGGAGTCCAGGAGACATTTAGGCTGATGGTTCGGGACCCACCATTGAAAAGGAAAGTGATGAGGGGCAGGGAACAACACGTGCAGAGCCTTGCAGTGAGACGGAGTGGGGCGTGTGCTGGAAACAGAAAGCAAGCCAAGACCATAGCAGAGTGAACGAGGGAAGGATGGAGGAGAGGCTGGCGAGATGGAGCAGGCTCATCCCACGCGGAGCTGGGGGAGAAGAGGCCAGGAAGGAGGGAGCTGGGGGAGGCCAGTCAGGGTGCTGACATGTGGCCTGGGCGGGGCAGAGGAGTTTGTATTTTGGCAATGGGATTGGAGAGCTGGGGGCAGGTCTGAGACATGGTTTGAAGGTAGAGATGGCTGCTTCGCTGATGGACTTTGCATATGGAAAAGGGACAGGTAAGAACCAGGGAAAATCTGGTATTGGAGTGGCACACATTTGACTCTTGGTGAAGATTCTTGTGAACAATGGCCAGAGCATCTCAAAGATCACAACAGATGTGCATAAAAGTTCCTTGAATGATGATTGCAGGGGCTTCCCTTGAACTTCAGAGAACTCAAAACTGAGGGATTTAATTAAAAAAATTTGTTGGAATGGAAGCTAGTGAGGAGATATGGGAAGAGGATCACATTGAAGGGCAAAAGGTAAACCACGGTATTGATTCATCTTTCTGGTGTCTCCTCTCATTGCTCCCAAGGATCCAGGCATTGATCCATGTCTCAGAGCCATTATAAAATATTAATAGATACACACTTTTTATTTCCATTTTACTTTTCTGGAAATATCTATTTTAAGGAGGACTTGAGAGGCTTCCAAGTCCAAGGAAATCTAGTCATTCCTTAATCCACTGAGCAGGTGCCTTCCAAGCAGCTGCAGAGAAAGAGTGTTTCCACAGTGCCTGCCAGCCAGCTCAGCTGTTGTCCAGGAGACGAGTGCTCCATGGACCTCTCCCAGTCTCTTCCTTGCTTTTAACTCTGCATGTGGAACGTCAAACTGTCAGGAGATTAAAGTGCTCACTTGTACCTCTAGCTGGAGTTACTGAAGGATTTTAAGGAAATAGTGATTCCCCAATAAATGTGTAGACTGATCCAAATCACCATTTTACTTGGCATTTATTTATTACAGTTGGCTGAATAATGGCTCCCCAAAGATGTTCACATTCCTAATACCCAGAGCCTGCCGCTATGTTACATTACACAGCAAAAACTCCTCTGAAGATGGAATTAACTTAAGAATCTTGAGATAGAGAGATTATCCTGGAATATCCAAGTGGATCCAATATCATCACCAGGTTTCTTATCAGAGAGAAGTAGGAGGGTCAGAGGTGGAGCTGGAGAGAAAAGTTATAAGGATGGAAGCAGAGGTTGGAGCAATGTGATTTGATGATGGAGGAAGGGCCATGAGCCAATGAATGCAAGAACCTCTGAAGCTGGAAAAGGCAAGGAAACAGGTATTCCCCTGGAGCCTTCAGAAGGAAGGCAGGTTGGTTTGCACCTAGAGACTAACCCAGAGAAATGGACTTAGGGCTTTGGACCTCCAGAATAATACATTCATGTTGTTTAAAGTCACATAGCTTATGACAATTTGTTATAGCAGCAAGAGGAACCTAAGATGCCTAGCACATCAGTTCTGCAATCATCTAATTGCATGGGTTGAACATTTAACTATGTGTTCTCATAGAATTCACCACTCTATGCCATCCTATACCCCTGTCCTTAGTTCATCTAGGCTGATTTTGATACTTGGCCAGATTAAGCATTTATGTCCTTTCCCCAGAAGAAAGAGAGGATATTAGCTGATTTCCATTGTTTGGAATGAGCATGAAATTAGAATCCAAAGTCACCTGACTACTTGGATATCTGCATGGTGGTCATAAAGTCTGGAAACAATGATGAAGTTATTTTTTACTACTTAAATCATAATATTTATCAATACTTTATTAATTATTTTCTCTATCTTGATAGGGATCTTCTAATTTTAAAATTTGGAAGACTGGTAATGTGAATATTTCAAAGCTATATGAATTTTCATGTCTACTGCTAATGTATTATAAAGATAATTTTCACTCCACAGAAAAATTTAAAACAATATTATATTTTAAAGTAAATCCCAATATAATCTTTTAAAACTTCCTGACAACAAAGGATGACTTGTAAGACATAAAAATTTATATGATGAAGAAAAATGCCAAGATGAAACTTTAAATCCATCTTCAATGTATAGAAGAGGGAAAACAAGACAAAACAAAAACCCCAAACCTCTTCCTGACTCAATATTAGAGTTTTTTTGTGGGCTAATATATTTAGTTTTAAGCAAATAAAAAATTGATTCTGGAAATCCACAGTTTGTAAGTTTGACATTTGTCCATGGCACAAACAGATGATTTTGAACGATTTTTGGGAGGTGAAGGAGGGAAGTGACAGTCACTAGATGGAACCATTAGTTTATTTGGAATAAGCAAGACCAAGTTCACCTCTCTTTGTTTTTTTTGTATTTTCATTTGTTTAAACAAACCATATCATTCACAATAAAAAACTATATTGGTGAATATTGCTTTAATAGCTTGTTTTACATATAAAAGGTTATATTAACTTTATTTTAACTGTAAAGTTATTCATTCAATCTGTTTTTAGGATGACTTAATAGACGTAGGGGTCCCAGGTGACACTAGTGGTAAAGAATTGACCTGTCAATGCAGGTGATGCAGGAAACATGGGCTCTGTCCCTGGGTCGGAAGATTCCCTGCAGTAGGAAATGGCAATCTACTCCAGTATTCTTGCCTGGACAATCCCATGGACAGAGAAGCCTGACAGGCTGCAGTTCATGGCATCACAAAGAGTCAGACATGACTGAGAATGCACACACATACACACACACACACAGATGTAGAATTGCTACTCAAAAGTATATGCATGTTTAAAAATATATGCCCTTTTAAAATCTTAATAAATATTGTTACTAAGATCATTGTATCTGATCCCATCATTTCATGGCAGATAGATGGAGAAAAAGTGGAAACGTTGGCAGATTTTATGTTTTTGGGCTCCAAAATCACTTTGGACGGTGACTGCAGCCATGAAATTAAAAGATGCTTGCTCCTTGGAAGAAAAGCTATGACCAACCAAGATAGCATATTAAGAAACAGACATCACTTTGTTGACAAACTTCCGTATAGTCAAAGCTATGGTTTTTCCAGTAGTCATGTACAGATGTGAAAGTTGGACTGTAAAGAAAGCTGAGTGCCAAAGAATGCATGCTTTTGAACCGTGGTGCTGGAGAAGACTCCTGAGACTCCATTATATTGCAAGGAGATCAAACCAGTCAATCCTAAAGGAAATCAACCCTGAATATTCATTGGAAGAACTGATGCTGAAGTTGAACCTTTGATCATCTAAGAGTTGAATCACTGGAGAAGACCCTGATGCTAGGAAATATTGAGGGCAGGAGGAGAAGGGGGCAACAGAGGATGAGATGGTTGGATGGTATCATCGACTTGATGGACACGAGTTTGAGCAAACTCAGGCAGATAGTGAAAGACAGGGAAGCCTGGCAGGCTGCAGTCCATGGGGATGCAAAGACTTGGACATGACTTAGCAACTGAACAACAACAACAACAATAATGTGTGTCTGAGGATGTATGAGTATATGTGAGTGCATGTGAATGTGTGTGTTTAAAATGTACTGGTTGGCTGTCAAGTTTCACCCTAAGGGTATGACATCCTTCTATGACAGCTGAGATCACTTGTCTCTTGGCCATGGCTGGTCCTCAGCCCCTGGGCCCTGACTCAGGACAGTGAGTGCTCAGCTGCTCAGTTGTGTCTGACTCTTTGTGGCCCCATCGACTGTAGCCCACCAGGCTCCTCTGTCCGTGGGATTCTCCAGGCGACAATACTGAAGTGGGTTGCCATGCCCTCCTCCAGGGGATCTTCCGACCCAGGGATTGAACCTATGTCTCTTATTTCTCCTGCAATGGCAGGCAGATTCTTTTACCACCAGCAGCCATGTGGGAAGCCCAAAGGAACAAATTATATTGTGGGATGCCTGACCCAGTGGACAAGAGGGAAGCCTCTACTCAGAGTTCAGTGTGAACTATTTGCTTTCTCTGTTTTTCAGGCTGTTTTAATACCTTTTCATTAGAAGACTTCCCTCCTTGCATCTGCACTCATAAAGCTCCCCTAGTGGTTCTGGATGGTCACCTCTGGGCTCTGCACCCACCCAGACCTGCTTCCTCGGGTCTCCTCTTCAGGAGGCTTGGTTCTGTTCCTTTCCCACCCCGCCCCAATCCCCCACTTGCAGTACTTTCATAGCAGACGACATGTGCCCTCCTGGAGGACCAGGGGGTTGCACTGTGAAATCATAAGTCGTTATGATCTAAGCAATTAAGGTTTTCCATAGGACCATATGCTAATTGAGGTTAGAGACAATGTGTGTCTCATTTGCTGCTGTACCCTTATAGGACAGCCCAATTCCTTTCTATCCTTCTATCCTTGATCGTCAATAAATATCTGTTGAATGAATACAATATTATAAGTGCTGAGAAATATGACTTTTTTCTATGCAAAGTTTTTTGAATAGAGGGTTTCCATCAAATTGAGGACAAGATGTGTGCATATGTAATGTATGTGTGTATAGGTATTGATACATTATTGAGGGCTTCCCTGGTGGTTCAGAGGGTAAAGAGTGCCGTGCGGGAGACCTGGGTTTGATCCCTGAATTGGGAAGAGCCCCTAGAGAAGGGCATGGCAACACACTCCAGTATTCCTGCCTGAAGAATTTCCATGGACAGAGGAGCCTGGTGGACCACAGTCCATGGGGTCACAGAGAGTCGGACACAACTGAGTGACTAAGCATACACACACACACACTGATAGATTGAATATGCAGTGATATATTGAGTATGCAAACAGACAATGGCCAGACCACATCTGGCAACAGAATTCTGACTCAGAATTTCCCTAGTAACCAGTCCAGGATTGTCAAAACTTAGTCGATGACCATTGGCTTCCCTTTTTCTTGTCCTGTTTCCAACACTGGACCAGCCAGAGAAAGTAAAAGTAACCAATCAGATGGGATGCCTCCTTGTCGGCCCATCTCCAGCTTCCCCAGGCCCACCACCTCCACTCAGCACACTTAACACCTTCTCTTCTTGTTGTCTATGAAGGTTTGAGTCTCCAGTAAAGGATAGGAATGGTGGTCGATTCCTAGGCTACAGCAAACTTTAAATAATTGCATTTGGTCCTTCTCATTTGGGTAGACTTCATTTATTTTATACACACAGACACATACATTTTGGGCTTTGGTTTTAATGATAACTTACAAAGGTTAATAGAGGCATATCAAGAATGACCAAGATGTCCATCACACAGACATGCACTGTGATCTCTTTATCTGCATTTGCATATTGACTCATGGTGTTTGTCCCACTAAATAAAGGCCAAAGGCCAGGGAAGTGAATACTTGACAAGAATTTAGCAAGAAGAGTGGTGGGGAATGGATTCTGCACATGGCACATGCTGAGGTGGGAATAACTAGATCAGGGGCCACTGTCCAAGGGTTGAAGCTGGGTCTACTTCCCCATCTCTGGCAGGTGGTCAAGGTAGAGGAAATTCAAGATGGGCAGGGCTGAGTCCCTAAGCCACTGTATGCAGGAGGTCTACCTGCCCATTGGAACGATCATTTTTGATTTTGAGAACAAACCAGTCAATCCTAAAGGAAATCAACCCTGAATATTCATTGGAAGGACTGAGGCTGAAGCTGAAACTCCAATACTTTGGTCATCTGATGTGAACAGTCGACTCATTGGAAAGGACTCTGATGCTGGGAAAGATTGGGGGCAAGAGAAGTGGATGACAAAGGATGAGACGGTTGCATGGTTGGATGCCATCACTGAGTCAATGGACATGAACTTGGGCAAACTCTGGGAGATAGTGAGGGACAGGGAAGCCTGGCATGCTGCAGTCCATAGGGTTACAAAAAGTCAGACACAATTTGGCAACTGGACAACAACAAAGTAAACTTTAATTGCATCTGACTAAGCCATGAGATTTTGGGGCTTATTACAGAAACTTGCATTGCCTAAATGAATGTGTGGGTGCTCAATTGCTTAGTCAGGTCCGACTCTTTGCAATCCTATGGACTGTAGCCCACCAGGCTCCTCTGTCCATAGAATTTTCCAGGTAAGAATATAGGAGTGGGTGGTCATTTCCAGGGATTTCCAGGGAATCTTCCTCATCCAAGGATCAACCCGCATCTCCTGCATTAGCAGGAGGGTTCTTTACAACTGTGCCACCTGGGAAGCCCCACCTACATGACCACCTTCCCCCAAACACAAAGAAATGAAGACACACAGTAGCAGAGAGCATCAAGTGCTACATAGACCTTGGTGAGCTGGGGAGTGTCTAGCCATGTGGGTGTTACTGTCACCTCTTCTAGGAGGCAGCCTGAAGCTGACACAAGTTTGAAGGGAGCCTTCCAGGTCGAGACTTGGGCTGGAGTAAGGGTTCGAGGTCTGAGGTGCCTAGAGAGTTTGAGAAGTAGAAAGAGGCCAGGGTTATGCTGCATCAGCCAAAGTGGACAGAACAGTACCTAACAATGATGGAGTAGTTGGCAGTGATCAGAGTATGGGGGCCGGGTAGAACGAAGAAGAGAGTGGATTTTATTCCAAGTGTACAATGGGAATACTACAGCCTGCTGGAGGGCAGTGTTCTTTTTATTTTTTCAGGAAAAGAAAAATGTTTATTTTGGTAGTGTCCTTATGACAGTAATTACTGCACTTTTTCAGAAAAAGGGTTATCCATTTAACAAACATTTATTGCCTGCCTACTCAAATGGCTAAACAATGCACTCATTTACTTCTTATTCAGACAACGTGTATAGAATGCTTACTGTACTCAGCGCTAATGTCATGGGGTAGATGTTCAGGGGTGAACAAAAGAGATGGAGCCTCTCCCTCCATGAAGCTGATACCCTAATGAGAGACAAGCTTTTGGTAAGTGTTCCCAAGTAAACTGAGAAAGACATCTTCAATGGGTGCCATGAAGGAAAAGAACATGGAGTGTTGGGAGCCAATACTAGGGAGACCTTCTTCAGATGGGGGGATAGAGAAATCAGGAAAGCTGAGTGCTGAGGATGAAACATGAAGCCTGGGGATGGGGAGGAGCTGCTGCCAGGGGGAACTGCATGGGTGAAGATCCTGAGGTGGGACCGAGCTTTATGTGTCGAAGAAACTAGAAGATGGTGAAAGGCAGAGAAGATGGCGGGTAGGGCCAGATCCCATGGGGCTCCCACAAGAATAGCACTGCAGGGCAGTATTCTGTTTACACATGTGAGGGTGGATCAGGTGTGGGTGGACAGAGGAGCAGACAGGGCCGTGGTCCAGCCAAAGGATGGCAGAAGATGGATGTGGAGATGTTGGGATGTATTCTGAAAAGGGAGCTGTTGGGACTTGTCTAGTATTAAATGAGGGCAGAAATGACTACCTGGATCGTTGACTGAAGACCTAAGACAGAAGTGTTTCCAGAGAGACTGAGCCTGGGCTTGGAAGAATGGGCCATCCTGAGCCAGCAAACAAAGCCTAGGAGTTATTAATATCCTCAAAACAGCATTGTTATGGGAGAGACATCCCCTGTATTTGCTTTATTCAAATTAAAATCCAGAAATATTATCTATAAAATGAGCCCTGAGGAGACCACCTCCTGTTCTAAGCCCAATACTGGCAAATTAGTTTCTGCAAAATGACATCATTTGTCACATTACATTAATGTGACCTATTTATATTTTATTGGGTCTGCAGTTTTATAGTAAAAGATTCGAAAATTATTTTGTTTTATAGTTATATAAAATCTGAAAAGCTCACAAAATGTATATCTAAATATATGCATATTTAATTCACATTATGATAAGAATAATAAATAATAAAGACAGGAGATCCATGATAAATTTTTTTCTTTTAAAGGGAATGTTGTTTTGGTCAGGTTTGACAAACATTGCTTCGGTGACTTGCTGAAAAACGCTGTGTGAGTCTGCGGTGGGAACACAAAGATGGCCGAGTTGGTCTCTGTATATGGAAGGAGGGGATTCTGCTAAGTGACAGGCCCGTCACCTGCCCTGTCTCCATGGGGACATCTCCATGTGTTCATCACACTTGTAGGATGGTGGTTCTCCTGGGAAAGAGCTGTGACTCCCGCATTGTCTACATGTGACTGTCCATCATTGGGGGAGGTTACAGAATGCCAAGGTCTAGATAATAAACCTACAGATACAGATTTAACTCACTGGGGATCCAGCCTGGGCATTGGCGGATTAGAAACTTAACCACATGATGGAAATGCACAGTCAGGCTAGAATGCAGAACCATCTGGAACTGTGATCTGGTTGGTGAACCCATCTCATCAATGCTAGTCAGATGCTTTGGGAAAGATGAACAGATGATGTGAAAGTCAACAGATAGCCACTGTTGGAACAGGAGGAATGCTGGACACCCCCTGGAAATAATGCCATAAAACAGAGACCTCAGTCTCCCCACAGCGTGTGTTTTGACTGAGGAATAAGAAAGGGAAAATGCAATATAAGAAATTATAAAACAGACAGGAAATAGGAAATTCACCTTCCTGGCTTTGAACAAACATATTTTTATTAAATCCCCTGATCTAGCAGGCACCTCAGAATGAAGTGTATTTCTGAGAAGACAGCAAAGCAAATGGGCAGATGCTGTCTCTGTATGCTTGGAGTCAGACTGTCCACGGCAGGGAATGATGGGGTGGGTCTGAGCTGCCCTGGGGCTGGTCCAGGCGTCTTTGTGACCAGCATCCCCAGCATCTTCATGCATCTGGTCCAGGCTGGAAGCTGTGTTGTCCAGAGCTTCTCTCTGATTTCACGTCTTTGTGGAAACAAATGTGAACTTCTCATTCGTGTGTCTCGCTCACACTTTTACTGGTGTGCTTCTCGTGGTTTTCTGAACACATCTACTTATGTTCTCCCTCCTTTGTAGACTTGGAGCGGGGTGGTCCTCAGAACATCAGACTCCTCTCTGGTCCCTTAACACTTACTTCAGTGCTTTTATATAGTTGGCATCCACACACCAAACCAATTCAAGATTTCACTTTTCCCTAGAGATCTTCTACTTTTGTTTCCATTTTTCCATGTTACAGTCATTAGCATGGGTGGTGGTTGACCCTTCTAGAGGTTAGTAATGATGACTGTCTATTGTTGGAGGCCATTAGGAAGCTGGAAGTTGTGTGGCGCTTGGATGGGACTTGTCCTGGAACTAGCCACAGCAGCTCTAGGTAAAATTGGGGGTGGTGATAAAAAGTGACTCAGAGATTTTAAAGATGATTTCTTTATCTCATACTTTCTACTTGAGCATCTGTCACACAGATGGCTTGGAAGAGGCCATCCTCAGGCTCTTGAAGTGAGGTGAGAGGACGAGTAGCTGATGGTCCCACAGGATATACTGAATCACAACTCTGCCTTTCCACAAGCTCTCTAGGGGATCTGATGCACACTAAAGTTTGAGAACAATTGACCTAGCATTACTTCCAGTTTTTCATTCTGTCCTTTGCATTTAATCTTTGAATGCATATTTGTTAAGCTTCCACATGGCAGAAGCATTATGCTAGGTGCTAGAGAGACAAATTCCTTGACTTTGAAAATTTCACAGTCTTGGCAGGGTGGCAAATACACCGACTCTTGTTGTGAGGGGTCAGGGCTGTGAATGAGGACTGTTGGTACAGATGAAACAAAGGGAAAAGAAGTACACATCTCAGGGAGCAACATGATGGGGATGTACAGCCATCTTTTCCCCCATAAAATCCCAGCAGCTCAGCAAAGTGGCTCCCATTGTCCTGTTTCATAGCTCACCACTTTGATGCAGAGGCCATGTAGCCATCTGTAGAGGAGGGGACATCTGAGCAGAATTTTGGAGTGTCTGGCATGAAGTAAGTGAGAAAAGATGTTAGATACTACTCTTTTATCTAGCATTTCATCAAGTGTGGGCAACAGCAACATAATCTCAAGGCTATATTTCTTGAAAACTTTAGTGGCAGCTCACATATCAATGGCAGCCTGTACTACATTATTTTTCAGAGTTGTCTGGTTAAGCATCACCTAGGGCACTAATTAAAAATATCTGGGCTCACCTGAAATAGCCTGACCCAGATTCAGAAGGAGATGATCCTGAGAATCAATTTCCAGCAAGCCCAAAGGGATTCTCAAACTTAGGTAAGGAAGAAAAAGTATTCTCAAACAAAATGAGGCATGTGTTAAGAAAAAGATGTGGTCACAGGGCTCTAGGGATCAAATGTATGTGTGTGTGTGTGTGTGTGTGTGTGTGTGTGTGTGTTCAGTCATGTCTGACTCTTTGTGACCCCATGGGCCATAACCCACCAGGCTCTTCTGTCCATGGGGGGTTCTCCAGGCAAGAATCCTGGAATGGATTGCCATTTCCTACTCCAGGGGGATCTTCCTGACTCAGGGGTCAAACCAGGGTCTTCCTGCATCTCCTTCATTGGCAGGCAGCTTCCTTACCACTGAGCCATCTGTGATCAGAGGGTGCAGGTTAAATGCCAAGGGAGAAACAGGGCAATATTTGATTTAATAAAAATGAAGAGCTATGTGGGATCAATGTCAGCAAGATGGCAGACTAGAAAGTTGTAAGTCCTCACTCTTCTATAGAAATATGAAGTAAATGACATGCAGACCAAAAGCAAATTTGTGGGAACTCTAGAAACCAGTTAAAGACTCACTTTAGATTTAAGGACATACATAGCCTGGAAGTGAAAGGTTGGAAAAAAATACTTCATGTAATACCCAAATGACATCAGACAAAACTGTCTTTAAGTCAAAAACTATTATAAGAGATAAAGAAGTGTATTATATAATGACAAAAAGTCAATTCATCACATCAAAACAATTATGAATATATATGCACCACACATCAGATTTCCTAAATATAGGAAGCAACCTTTGACAGAATTGAATAGAGAAACAGACAGATCACAATAATAGTGGAAAGCATCAATATCTCACTTTCGGTACTGGATAGAAGAACCAAACAAAGATCAATAAGGGAGAGAAGACTTGACAATAATATAAAACAATTGGATCTCACAGACACATGCAGAATATTTCATCAAAAGTAGCCGGATATATGTATTTTTTCTCATGTGTATATAGAACATTCCTTAGAATAGACCATATGTTAGATCACAAAATAAGTCTTAATACATTTAAAAGGGTTAAACTCCTACAAACTATTTTTTCCAACTACAATGGAGTAAAACAAAACATCAACTTTGTTTTTTAGTCACTAAGTCATGTCTGACTGTTTTGGAACTCCATGGACTATAGCCCACCATGCTCCTCTGTCCATGAGATTTCCCAGGCAAGAATACTGGAGTGAACTGCCATTTCCTTCTCCAAGGGATCTTCCAGACCCAGGGATTGAACCCACATCTCCTGCATTGGCAGCTGGGTTCTTTACCACTGAGCCACCAGGGAAGCCCCAAACATCAATAGCAGAAGGAAAATTAGAAAATCACAAATACAGGGAAGTTAAGCAGTGCACTCTGAAAATACCAATGAATCAAAGAAGAAATCATAGTAGAAGTTAGAAAATAAATTGAGACAGACAAAAATGAAAGGGCAGCATCCAAAACTTACGGGATGCAGCAAAAACAGTGCCAACAGGGAAATTTATAGCTGCAAAGGCTTACATTTTAAAAGAGAAAAAGCTCAAACCAACAATCTAAATTTACACTTTAAGGAACTAGAATAAGAAGGACAAACTAAATCAAAAGTTAGCAGAAAGAAGGAAATAATAAAGATTAGAGCAGAGATAAAATAGAAAATAGGAAAACAGCAGAGAGCTCAATGAAACCAAGAGTCTTTAAAGAGATCAACGAATTTGAGAAACTTTTAGCTAGATTGACTAAAGAAAAAAGAAGACCCAAATAACTAAAAATGGAAATAAAAACAGACACTTCACAGTTAATCTTATAGAAATAAAAAGGATTATGTGGGAAAATTGTAAACAACTGTATGCCAACAAACTGGATAACCTAGACGAAATGGACAAATTTCTAGAAACACAAAACCTACCAAGATTGAATCATAAAGAAATGGGAAATCTGAGCAGACCTATATCTAGTAAGGAGAGTGAATCAGTAATCACAAATCTTCCAACAACAACAACAAAAAAGCCCAGGACTAGATGGTTCTACTGATGAAGTCTACCAAACATCTGAGGAAGAATTAACATCAATCCTCTTCAAATTCTTCTAAAATATTCAAGAGGAAGGAAGATTTCCAAATTCAATCTGTGAGGCCAGAATTACCCTGTTATCACAGTCAGATGAAAACACTACAAGAAAAAAAGAAAACCACAGACCAATATCCTATGTGGATATTGATGCAAAAATTCTCAACAAAATACTAGCAAACCTTCAAAAGCACAATAAAAATAAGTATACACCATGAAAATGTGGAATTTATTCTTGAAATGCAAGAATGATTTTAATGAATGAAAATCAATCAATATAAGACACTGTATTAACAGAATGAAGGAAGAAACATGGTCATCTCAACTGATACAGAAATAGCATCTGATAAAATTCAACACCCTTTCATAAAAAAAAACAAAAAACAAAACAGCAACAAACTAGGAATAGATGGAAACTAACTCAAAATAACTGGTGGAGGAAATGGCAACCCAACTCCACTATTCTTCCTGATGGAAAGAGGAGCCTGTTGGGCTATGGTCTATGGGATCACAAAGAGTAGGACATGACTGAGCGTCTAAGCATAATACTTCAAAATAATAAAAATCATATATGAAAAGCTCACATTTAACATGTTATCACTGGTGAAAGACTGAAATCTTTTTCTCAGGAAAAAAGATAGGGAGGACTGCTTTCACTATTTCTACTCAACATAGTACTAGAAGTTCTAGACAGAGTAATTAAATAAGAAAAAGAAATAAAAAGCAAATCGAAAAGGAAGAAGCAAAATGATCTGTTCTCATATGAGTTACATGTAGAAAACTTTGCACTTATACATAGAAAATCTTAAAAATACCACAAAACTCTTAGAACTAATAAATAAATTCAACAAAGTTTCTAAATGTAAAATTTGCCTACAAAAATCAGTTGTATTTCCACACAGGAACAACAAACCATCCGAAAGGAAATTAGGAAAACCATCCCTTTTACAAAAGCATTATTAAAAAGATAAAAACTACTTAGGAATAAACTTAACCAAGGAGGTAAAAGACTTGTACATTAAAGCCCACAAAATATTTATTCAAAATACTGTTGAATAAATCTAAAGAAGACACCAATAAATAGAAAGATATCCTTTGTTCATGGATTGCAAGATGCAATCTCATTAAAATATCAACACTATCCAAAACTACCTATAGATTTAGAGCAATCCATATGAAAAATTCCAATGAAATTTTTTGCATAAATAGAAAAGTCCATCCCCAAATTCATATGGAATAAATCTCAAGGAAATCTCACTGTTTTGATTTCCTTTAGGATTGACTGCTTTGACCTCCTTGTAGTCCAAGGGACTCTCAAGAGTCTTTTCCAGTGCCACAGTTCAAAAGCATCACTTCTTTGGCACTCAGCTTTCTTTATGGTTCAACTTTCACATCCATACATGACTATTGGAAAAACCATGGCTTTGACTAAACGGACCTGTGTTGACAAAGTAATGTCTCTGCTTTTTAGTATGCTGTCTAAGTTTGTCATAGCTTTTCTCCCAAGGAGCAAGAGTCCTTTAATTCCGTGGTTGCAGTCACTATCTGCAGTGATTCTGGAGCTCAAGAAAATAAAGTCTCTCACTGTTTCCATTGTTTCCCCATCTATTTGCCATGAAGTGATGGGACTGGATGCTAGGATCTTAGTTTTTTGAATGCTGAGTGGGACCTTACCTTGTACCATACAAAAATAAACTCCAAGTAGATCAAAGACCTAAATGTGAGACTTAAAACTATAAAAACACTAGAGGAAAACACAGGGGAAAAACATCACAACATTGGATTTGGCAATGATTTCTCAAGTATAACACCAAAAGAGTAGGCAATAAAAGAAAAATGGAAAAATTGGACTACATCAAAATAAAAACTTCTATGCACCAAAGGACACAATTGACAGGTGAAAAGGTAAACTGAAGAAGGGAGGAAAATATTTGCAAATCATATTTCTGAAAAGGGATTAATATCTAGAATATATGAAAAACACTATAACCCAAGGACACAAAAACAAACAACTTGATTTTAAAAAATGGGCAAAAGACTTTAATAGACATTTCTTCAAGGAAGTTACATAATACAAAATGACGCTTATCATCTTTAACCATTAGGGAAATGCAAATCTAATCCACAATGAGATGCTACTTCATTTCAGCTAGAATAGCTGTTATTCAAAAATAGACAGTAAGTGTTGGTAGAATATGGGACTATTGGAACCCTTGTACATTGCAGGTAGGAATGTAAAGTGGTACAGTTCCAGTGGAAAATAGTATGGCATTCTTAAAAAAATTTAAAGAGAATTACCATATGATTCAGCAATTCTACTTTGGAGTATATAGTTTAAAAAATTGAATTCTTAATTCAATGATATTGAATATCATTGTGATATTTATAACATCCATGTTCATAACAGCACTATTCACAACAGTCAAAAGGTAGAAAGAAACTCAGTGTATATCACTGACTGAATGGATAAACAAAACAAAATGTGGTACACATATGAAATGCATGTGCATGCGATCGAATATTATGCAGCTTCAGAAAGAAATCTGACCCATGCTAGGACATGCATAGATGAATCTGGAGACATTATGCTAAGTGAAATAAGCCAGCCACAAAAGACATCCAGTGTATAATTCCGCTCATATGAGGGACCCAAAGTAGTCAAATTCATAGAGATATTAATAGAAAGTAGCATGGTGGTTGCCAGATGTTGCAGAAAGAGGAGAATGGGGAATTGTTAAATGCATACAGACTTTCACTTTTCCGAGAAGAAAAAGAGTTCTAGAGATAGATGATGGCTACTCTTTACACAACAAAGTGAATGTACTTAATACTACTGAAACTTACACTTAAAAATGGTCAGAAAAGTAAATTTTGTTATGTGCATTTTACTGCCACTAAAAAAAAAAAACCAAAAACCAAAAAACAATTGAAGGGTCATGAAAACCCTGGGGTGAGGGAATTTATCAAGGAAGCAATGGAAAGCCCTCCAGAAGCCAAGTGAGGGAATGATTTGGTCATTGAGGTTTGGAATTGTTGCATGTGGGTGTGTGCTAAGTTGCCTTGGTCATGTCCGATTCTTTGAGACCCATGGCCTGTGGTCCACCAGTCTCCTCTGCCCTTGGAATTCTCCCTGCAAGAATACTGGAGTGGGTAATGCTCTCCTCCAGAGGATCTTCCCGACCCAGGGATCAAACCCGCTGCTCCTACGTCTCCTGCATTGCAGACAGGTTCTTTACTACTAGTGCCACTTGGGAAGCCTTTGGGAGTGGTAATCCTACCCATCCACCCATCTTTGTATGTAGACAGCATGGTTTAAAGGAAGGACTCTTTGGGATCAGAGAACCAGTTAGGAGTTAGCCTAGAGATCTATGATTCTTAACTGTTCAAGGACATCAGACTGGCTGGAGAGCTCATTTAGGGTGTAGGCATAGGCTGTCCTCACACACTCATATTCAGTGGGTCTAGGGAGAACCTGAGACTACGTTTCTAACAAGCTCACAGGTTATACTGAAGGGGCTGGTCTAGGACCCTGCTTTAAGTATCACTGTTACAGGGAAGAGGCAGAGGGGGCTATCAAGAAGTACTAGAAGCAAAGTGAGCAGCCAGCCCACAGCGGGCAGGGTGATGACTGAGACCATCGTTGGGTCTGGACACCTGGTCTGATCTGTTTACACTTGGGCTGCAAGGTTTACAAGAAGCCACCTGAGGTGGATTTACTACCCACTCATAAGAACAGCCTCTTTGAATAAACAACCCCAAACGACCCATTTCCTGGCCATTCCCTCCCCGCGTGCCCCAAGTTCAGCAAAACTGAAACCACCTGTCTTTCTGAGAAAAGCTTCCTTATACTTTATTACCCACTTTTATGGGCTTCGTGATACGAGTTCTGGCATCAGTGATCATGTTCTCGTTTATCACGTGGCCTGGCAAGATAGCGGTCTGCACACTCTGAGCTCCATGCTTTGATGCTCTTTAGGGCCGAAGGCAAGCGGCTGCTTTTAAAAACACAGAGTTAATAATTCTCCAAGCCGGAAGCCAGGATTTGCACCCTGGAGAGGGTTGGCTTTGTGTTGGGAAGTCTGCTTCAACATCTGGCCCTTGACAGGGTCTCTAGGAGATGCAGGCAGCTGCTGCTTCCTTCTTTCCCACCTGGGAAAAAATGCGATTGCCACAACCTCCACAGTGGCTGGGAAGATAGCAGAGTGTGTTCTGGGGTCTTCTACTGTCACAGCATGCTCTGGACAGAATATTGGGACTGGGATTCTAGAGCTAGTCTTTTCTGGCCTTGGCTCTGGTGCCCAGATCTTGGCATTCTCTGGGCCTCTATGAAGTTGGGGAGATTCTAGCTCCCAGTTTGTGTGTAGCAGTTCCCTTTGATTCTCAGCACTGGGGAGCTTGCAGGTACACTCCACCTTCTCAAATAAGACTGTCTTATCCAAAGCTGATCATGAACCCATGGGCATCCAGAGAGCAGTGCAAAGTTTTGACTTTTTGACCCTGCCTCTTACCAGCAGGTGCATCCCGGTCCCTATGGAGTTGGCCTTGAGCTTCTGGGGAGCCAAGGGTCCCTCCTCCCTGGTTTCCTTCTTGTTCTCCCACTGTTGCTGGCCCTTGTGCCAAAGCCACGAGGATGCGTCTTTCTATTCCTAATGGCACTATCTTGGCCTGATGCGTGTGTTTCCCCATGGTCCTCTGCAGGGTATGGACTCTCATGAAGAGAAAGAAACAATGTCAAACCTATAAGATCTGGGTCTAGCAGCATGTGAATGAACCCCAGATCCAGAAAACATCTTGGTTACATGACTCTCCTCCTCTGGACAGAATCACCCCTCTAGGGAGTGGTGTGTCATCACAGAAGAATACCCGGTGCCTGGCATACTGTAGGCACTCAGGAAACATCTATTATCATCACTCTTATGACACCATGGTCTAGGGAGCTCTCTGGCCCTTCCCCAGGCTCATCTGAGCTCCTTGCAAGACTAAAAGTTGCATCCATGCCTTTGGGGAGCTCATTGGAAGAAATAATCACCTGCTTTTTCTTGGGAGTACCCGAGACACTCCTCAAGTGGGATGAATATGAGTGAAGTTAAGGGTCAGGAGGGGAGAATGTGACTTTGTTTCCTGGGGGGGGGGGGGGGGGGGGCACAGTTTTCCATTCCTTGGTGGCATCAGGAAAACAGTATGAATACTTCTTGACAATAAACAAATAACTGAGCCCTGGGAAAGGTGGTTTGGAGAGAGGGTGACTGCTCCAAATTGCTCTTTGAAAAGAACAGGCTTTCTTGGCCGACAGTGAATCAAACGTGATGAAATACAATGCGTCTGGCACTGTCTCCTCGTGGAAACTGCCCTGCCTCGGGGGAGATGGAAAATAGATGACAAAGCTGTGGACAGAGGACTAAGGTGTCACAGATTCTGGATTGTCTCTCAACGTGCAAGTCTCCACAGGGAAAAGGAGGTGCCTGGGTGGCGCATGGCCTCAGGCACTGTGACAGAGCTCCTGACTGCCAAGTGTCTCTGTGCAGGGTGTCACGCAAGGCCCCACCTCTGGACAGACCTGCCTGAGTGGGAGGCAGGTGCTCAGGGCAAGGCCATCTCCAGAACGGGAGGATGGAGCTCAGGGCCCTGCAAGAGTTGCCACCACGACGGGGTGGTTGCTTCAGATCAAGGGAGCATGCCCTCCACCCCTCTCTTTCCACTGCATAGGAGATTGGGGTGTGTGTGTGTGTGTGTGTCTGGGGAGCTGTATAGGGCTGTGTAAAGTAGTAGAATATGCACAGTGAGGGGAAGGTGCTGAATGCCAAGCATGGTAAATTCAGTCTTCAGTCTTCATTAGGATGGAAACTACTCAAAGATATGTGCTTGAGTGCTAAGTTGCTTCAGTCGTATCCAACTCTTTGAGACCCTATGGATTGTAGCCCTCCAGGGTCCTCTGTCTGTGGGATTCTGCAGGCAAGAATACTAGAATGGGGTTGCCATTTCCTCCTCCAGGGGATCTTCCTGGCCTAGGGATCGAACCTATGTCTCTTACATTTCTAGCATTGGCAGGCGGGTTCTTTACCACTACAGTCACCTGGGAAGCCCGACTCAAATGTATACTTGGAGTATAAAAAAGTACACATAGAATCTTAGCTTTGTATTTATGAAAAGCAAAGAAATTGAATACTTGGGGATGATGTTTCAATGCACCAATGTGTAAATATTCAAATATGTGTGGAAATGCATTTTCAGTAAACTTATACCTTGGAATTGCTCTATATTTAAATCCTGAAGGCATGAAATAAATAAATATACTTTTGTCTCAGGGGACAATGTCATAAAATGAAGCTGTGAAAAATTCTTTTGACAATTTTAGGTTATTGTTCAAGGCACAATTTTTATTTGAGATTTCACAGTTTATGGTGGATCATTTTTAGTATCACTTTGTAAGTAAATTTTAGATTTTAAAATTGGCTATGCATTTATTTCTGGAGTTGTAACTGCCCTTCAGAGGAAAGCAGAGGGCTTGAGTTTATATAAATCTGTCCAGAGAACCTGTATGTAGAAAACTATGGCACCATATCATGC
This sequence comes from Cervus elaphus, assembly GCF_910594005.1. Classification (NCBI taxonomy): domain Eukaryota; kingdom Metazoa; phylum Chordata; class Mammalia; order Artiodactyla; family Cervidae; genus Cervus; species Cervus elaphus. Next base: position 23,199,696 of record NC_057830.1, read on the forward strand.
TGTGATGTCACTACTGCTGCTAAGTCACTTCAGTCGTGTCTGACTCTATGCGACCCCATAGACGGCAGCCCACTAGGCTCCCCCGTCCCTGGGATTCTCCAGGCAAGAACACTGGAGTGGGTTGCCATTTCCTTCTCCAGTGCATGAAAGTGAAAAGTAAAGTGAAGTCGCTCAGTCGTGTCTGACTCTTAGCAACCCCATGGACTGCAGCCCACCAGGCTCCTCCGTTCATGGGATTTTCCAGGCAAGAGTACTGGAGTGTGATGTCACAGTTCACAAAATTCCTCCTTCAATAACAGCCCCAAGTCAGGAATCAAGTTCTGTGCAGCAAATAGCAATAAGAGAAAGTAAGATAACAAAACAGACTGAGAGGAAATTGCCCTAGAGCTGGGCAGGAAGCATCTGGTCTGGCTATTAAGAGCTTTGTGACACTGATGTGCTGAGAAGGCTGCAGAGGGGCCTGTGACGAGGGTTCAGGCGGTTTTCCTTCACGGGAAGACCAGCAAGGACAAAATTGGGAGTGGACTGGCAAGTGAGTACCCAGGCTTTTGCTGGCCATCCATGTCATCCTTTAGGAATGTGGCTTAGGTGTTATTTCCCTGACCCTCTGGATAAAGTAGGGGGTCTGGTTCACACTCCCTTAGTTTCTTCTACAGATCCCCCCAGATGTGCTTGCGAACGGCACCAGAACTCCTTGTTGAAGTCCCTGCCTGCACGAGCCTGTCCTTTTTGTGCTCATTTCTTCTGGCTCTGAGCTGGATGCCTCCTGCATCTCCTCCCGGACACACGCGTTTTATGAATATGAAAGGTGTGCACTGTCCTTCCTCCAGCTGGAGTTAGCAATGGTTACTCTGCTTGGGGGCATTGTGCTTCAGATGAAGAAGTACTGGATGCAAAGATATTCCTAAGTTTTCATTTCCACCATCAAGAGGCAAGTAAAGTACATCATGATGGCTAGGTGGGGCAGATGGCTAGGTGGGGCAGATGTCTTGGACTCTGATCCAGGGGCCACCATATTCCTCATGTAGGGTGGAGATGGAGCTGTTAGCTTGGACCTAAGGCCAGTTCTGGGATGGGTGAGCATGCCCTGAAGGGCAGCTCGTCACCAAGTCTGGCTATCCATCTATCCATCCATCTACCTACCCAGCACCCTTCCAACCATCTACCCATCCATCTACCCACACACCCACCCTCCCACCCATCCACCCATCCATCCATCCATCCATCCATCCATCCATCCACTTGTGTCTGAAGGCCCTTCCATCTCCAAGGTGCCTCCTCTCAACAAGGGTGCCTCCTCTCTGCCCTCCCCACCACTGGGTTTTTCCTACTTTTTAAATACAATTAAGAGTCTCCTTTTAAACAACTACTCACCGTCACCCAGTCTGCCCATGTGTATTTCCCATCTCTTCTCTCTCATTCTCAAGAGATTCATGAGAGAATGGACTTTCTCAGTGCCCCCTCCCCACCCCACTCTCACCCTCAAGAGAGGACACACTCAGTCACCTGGGGCTTCATGCATCTGCCAAATAGGCACTTTCAGGGCATCCCTGAGTCCCCCTGTTTTCACTATGCACTTTCTCTTAGGAACCCTTCCGGCCACCACCCTGGCTTTAAAAGTGTAGTGGTTACGTATTTCCCAAACAATTGAATCATTCCAAAGGCCAACAGGTTATTCTCTTTTTTTGTGGCAGGAAGGATCCATTTTTCACAACATTTATCTACTCAGGTTAGGTTGGAGTATTATTGCAGCTACAAACTTAAATGGCAGGAGATGGACCTCATCTGCCTTTCCCCTTCCAAGGAGGGGTGGTTCCCAGGGGACTTCCTGGCAGAGCCTCAAGTGCAAGCTGGAGCGACCTTCCTGGAAGCAGAGCTGCCTGGGGGCTGGTGGCAGGTGCGTAGAGTCCTGGGCAATGTCCAGGCTGGGGCACTGGTTTCTGGACACTCCTCTCCTGGCATCTGCATCCTCACTCCCAGCTCAAATGTGCGGGTGGAAGGAGAGAGGCTGCAGTGTGTGAGTGCACATGACCTCCTGGTCCTGATGGTGCCCCCAGGGGAGGGCAAACACCTGGAATGCCTCTCCCTCTAGGACCACATACCAAAGAGGAAATCAGTATCCATTGAGTGATCCAAACAAGGCTGAGATTTCCCAAGGTGACATCTGAAGGAATAAGCTCTGTGATGTGGCCTGCTGGCGTTGCAAGGTCTCGTGGAGTCAGGGATCTCTTCTACCTGGCCATGTCAAAACACTGGAGGGCAGACATTCTGGACCGGGAGACATTTTGTCATCAGAGAACATTAGACGATGCTGGAGACCCATCTGGTTGTCAGAACTGGTAGGGAGCCAGGAAGCTGCCAAGTGTTCTATGGTACAAAGAAGCAACCCCACGAAAATCACCCGGTCCCAAAAGTCCATGCTGCCGAGGTTGAGAAACTCCATTCTGCGCGACTGCCTGGAGGACTGGTTCTACTTGGTAGACTGAGAGCTTCCAAGTGGCCAGTGCCCTGAGGTTCTGAGGAGGAGGGGTGTCCCACCAAGCCCTCTAGGATTGGCTCACTGGCCCCAGAAGCTGCCCTTCCTTCCTGTGTCCCCAGAGATGGAACCCCACATGTCAGAAAGCTCCAGGCACAGTAAATGTTTGGGTCTGCCCTGGGAGCTGTTCTGGTTTAATGGGGTGAAGGGGGACCTTGACATCAGTCCGACATGAGCTAGATATAGTGTGAGACAGCAAGGGTGCTCCTGGTTATCTCCTGAATGACACTGGCAGAACCCAGAGACTAGAGAGAGTTTGTTAGATCTTATGGATATTGTAGGTCAGTGATCCTGGCTGGGCATGGCTGGATGATTTTCCAGCTCCAGGTAGCATGGGCTGAGTTCAATTGGTGGTTATCCACTGGCAAATGGCTGTCTGGTGGTCCAAGCTCTTGGCTCCCGTATCTGGCACATTGGCAGGGGTGGCTGCAGGCTGAACCTGGCTGGGGTGATGGTTCAGAGTGCTTCCTCAGAGCACCCAAGGGTGGCTGGCTGTCTAATGGTGGCTTCAGGATTACCCAAGAGGGTCCATGAGTTTGGGAAAGATTGCAGCTCTTTCATAATGCCTGAGCCCAGAATTTGGCACCATGTTCTGTCCTGTCTGCTATACTTTATTGGTGAAAGGAGACCCAGATCCACCTGCATTCAAGAGGGAGGGGACATAGGCAACCTGCCTTCTATGGGGTGTGTGGGTGTCAAAAAAAGGGCAACCATATTTAATTGCCCCCACTCCAGCTTCATCCTAGAGGATATGTGAGGCATGTTAGAGGTGATAAAGCCCAGACACTGAGCCAGATGTGCCACCCTCCTCTTTGAGGACAGCCAAATTCCAAGGGAAGCAGTGTCAGGATGTCAGCAGCGTAGGAATGACCTGGAGATGAAGATCATGATGTTGGTGACTGGGATGGCTCCACGCAGTCCCTCCTCTATGGCAGGTGGCCTCACCATTCCTTTCTTCCTGGCAACCACCCACTATCCCTCGCCCCACATTAATGCACAGATTTCCTGACTACAGAATATTTGGTAGAGCAGAAGCTGGTCCTCAGAGTCCATGGTGACATGGCTCGCTGGCTCAGATTATTTTTACCAAGTGTTGATTTGGTAAGAACAATTCTGCCTGAATTCCCAGTGGGGAGCATGGAGGGAGGGAAAATTTTCTAGAACAAGCAACTTTGTACGAGCAGCTCCTGCTTGCTCATGACGGATCCTTGGCATTTCATGGAAACAGGACAGTTGAGAAGACTCATGGGGACTCAGTAAGGGCCAAATGAGGAAGCCAGTAAATGCAGGCAGGAAGGCCGATGGTTCCTGTTTAACCCCTCGTGTTAAATCTATGTGATCTGAGGTGTGTTGATATCAGATGCCCCTTCAAAGAGGAGCCTGTTGCCTTCCCGTTTCTCCTGAGCATGAAGATTTCTTAGGACTCTGCTGGTGACTTTAGTCTCTGCCCTGGGGGTCATCTCTCTTCTCTCTTCCTCCTCTTCCCCAATATGCTTGGGCTCCCAGGTGAACTGCACTGTCCCTAAAGACCGATCTTGGAAGTGAACCTATTTCTGGCTATTTAAATCACTTCCCACGAGGCCAATGACCATCTTCTGAAGAGAGATTAGAGGTGAAGAGAAGCAGCACAAAGATGTGAAGATGCCTGCAGAGCTAGTTGAAGCTCCCAGTTATTAACAGATGTTTAGGAGATGCTGGGGATGGTTGGAAGAAAGGCATCCTTCCAGATGTTATTTCAAATGTGATGCTGGTAAGGCAAAGTGCCTCACAAAGAGAAAACATTCGATGAATTTTAGCTACTTAAAAAAAACTATTTTATGTTTCTTTTGATAATTGCATTTTAGAATAATTTTCTCAAATAGTAATGTATTAATAACTTTCTGTCCTGTCCATCCAGGTGGTGACTATGGTTCAGACTTCTGCATTGCACATGTAATCTATTAAGAAAGGCCCCCTTCCCTGGCATTCCAGTAGGTAATCTGTATGAAAATGTCTGTGGTTAAAGATATTTAATAAAAGTGAGATGGTAATGATGGAGCATCTTTCTGTTTTTGAAGCAGAACCTGAATGATCCTTTCGTGAAGTTGCTCAGTAGTGTGAAACTCTTTGCGACCCCATGGATTATAGTCTGCCAGGCTCCTCCATCCATGAGATTTTCCAGGCAAGAATACTGGGGTGGGTGGCCATTTCCTTCTCCAGGGGATCTTCCCAACCCAGAGATTGAACTTGGGTCTCTGGTATTACAGGCAGACTCTTTACTGTCTGAGCCACCGGGTATAAAGTAATAAGCAAATTGATTTTTTTTCCCTTTTGGCTTTGATTCATCTTGGAAGGTAGGCCATGGTACCCTGGACATCCAATTCCCTCTCTGTGTCATTCAGATGCTCAGGAAATGTTAGTTGAGATACCAGCTCCTTCACAGGAAGAAGGGACTGGTGGTGTTGGTCTGGGATCGTCCACCTCCTTCCAACCCTTTGCCTTTCTGTAGGGGATAAATTAGCCCAGTTGTGCTTGTGTTCTGTTTTATGAATGTGTAGGCATCATCCTATATGTTTGAAAACATCAAAGAAGAAGGAGAAAACAGCTCTCTATATGACCTTAAAAACCAACCCAAGTCCTGCTGATTTTGCATGCAGGCCACAGCCCCTTGAATTGTTCAGAATGGGAGCCTTCCCGAGGGTCAGAGATAAATGACTTTGCAGAGAACCGTGCACCGGACTCCCCTGTCTTCCTCCTGTATTGTGGCAGGTGCTGTATTTACTTAGCTATTCTCTCCTCAGCAGAAAGCACGTCAAAAGTCGCCGATTTATTTACTTAAGGGCTACCACAGAAATCGTGCAGAAAACTCCTTGCATTGTGTGAGATCTTGTGTCTGTTTCCTTGGAATGTATATTCTACTGAAAAGGAAATCCACGAACCGGACCCTTGGGGAATACGAGGAATTGGAAGTCTGTGTGTATTCTCAGACCTGCACAATGAGCGGGGTGTTCTTGTTCTGCAGGACCTGCTCAGTGAGGGTCTCAGCGCCTCCTTACTTGAGTAGTCGGGCACTAGGCTCTACTGGCCCAGATACACTTACTGCCTGGGTGGGCCGCCAGGGTCTCCATCACCTGCCTTGGAGCTGCACCAGAAAGCATGCACAGTCAGGGAAATGCAACAGGAGGTGAGAAAATCTGGCGAGCCCTCACAGGGACACCTTTCAACCACTCTTGCTCTGTGAACGGTCTCCTCCTTCAAGGTCTTGTGGTGAAGGGCAGTAACCCAGGAGAGGACCCTGAGGTGGGCCTGGCAAGTGGGCCCCTGACTGAGGGCAAGGAATTCTGTGTTGACCTTTCAAGGCTTCAGTGGCAGTGAGGTTGGAGATGTCTCTCTGGTCACCATGCTTATATGGAGGGACCAGCTGTCTGAGAAGGCATTAAAGTGAGGATGCTTGCGGGATATGCCAGCAAGCTGAATGAGGCGGGGAGTCCAGTGAGTCTAAGTCTTGAGTGCTAAGTCGCTTCAGTCACGTCTGACTCTGTGTGACCCTATGGACGGCTGCCTGCCAGTCTCTGCTGCCCATGGGATTCCCTAGGCAAGAACACTGGAATGGGTTGCCATGCCCTCCTCCAGGGGAATCTTCCTGACCCAGGGATTGAACCGGAGTCTCCTACAGAGAGAAATGAGTGCTTGAATCCACAACACATGAATTCAAGTGTCTGTAGCACAAACTGTGGTCCTTCCACACAGTGGAATAGACTCTGGCCATAAAAGGAGTGAAGTGCTGACACTACCACATGGATGAATCTGGACAGCGTGATGCTCAATGAAAGAAGCTGACACAAAAATGCCATATTCTCTGATTGCATCGATGTGAACCTCCTAGACTAGGTAAACTCACAGAGACAGAATTCAGATTGGTGGTTTCCAAAGAGGGTGAGGAGGGTAGGGAGAAACTGCTTACTGAGTAAGGGGTTTTACTTCAGGGTGATGGAAATGTTTTGGGACTAGACAGGTTGAAGAATGCAAAGTACTATGATGGTACTAAATGTTACTGAATTGATCATTTAAAAATACATAATGTGTATTTCATAATGTGAATTTCACTTGAATAAATTTAAAAAAATGTAAATTAAAAAAACTGCCAGTATCAGCTTTATTAATATTGATATTAGTCTCACGCTGGAAATAACCCAAATATCCACCACTCTCTGAATAAAGTGCTTTTATCTACATGCTAGTATCCTTCACAGCAAGGACAAAAATTCACAGCAAGGATATAAATTCAAACATGGGCGCATCTCACCAACCTCGTGCTGGGGCATAGGATGTTCACAGTTTAAGTCCATTCATATGAAGGTCAAGAACATGCAAGAACAACCACTGGTGGTGGAAGTCAGAACAGTGGTCATCTCTGGAGGGAATTTCTGGGGTGGGAAAATGTTTCATACTTTGAAGTGGGGGCCATGACACAAGTGTATACAATTGTCAAGACTAAACTGCGCTCTTAAGATAAGTGCTCAGTTCCATATAAATAATAATCCCAAGAGAAGAGAAAAATCAATTTAGAGAAATAGAAACATTAACCTTTGTATACGGAACTCACCAGCTCCAGGCTTGCCAGATTGTTCACAGGAGGCTGGTCACCTGTCCGGTCCTTCTCTGTGTGCGGCAACACCTGAGACCAGCTTGGCCCCTCTGCTTTCCATTGTCATTTCCTGCTTTGCGCATCCATCCCCAGCAGGTCTCACTCCCCATGGGGAGCCTGGCCTGGAGCCAGGTAGGAGTTTTATGAAGTGTTGTGGAGGGACCCATGAGCTAGACGCTCCCTGGGTGTGTAGGGGCAGGGAGGCAGAAGGAGACCCCATGCTCACAGTGACCTCAGGTGTCCCAGCACCGATGGCAGGCATCCACAGTTCTGCTTGGCATCCGGCCCACATCTGGACAGGAGCCCCGAGGAGATGTCTGGACCAGATTCCCAGTGCTCTATCCAAGGAGAGCTACTTCCGGGTCTCACTCAGCCAACTCACAGTCCTCTGTGGCTGCAGGAAGTCCCTTCACCGAAGAAGCAGCCCTGTGTGCTGAGATCTCAACCATAGGAGGACTCCCACAGAACCCTCAGCCCTGCCCTGGCATTTGGGGCAGGCCTCCAGGAGCTTGGAGCAGAGCTTCTCAGACTTTCCTGGACACTGAGACACCCAGGGCCCTGGGAACAAGCAGACTCTGACTCAGAGGGTCTGGGGGCAGTGATGCTGATGTTCTGGTCTGGAAAATCTGGAGGGGAAATAAAACTTGGTAAAAAATGATGAACATGCATGTCTATATACATACTAGCTAGCTCCTACTCACAGCAGCATATCCAGACCTAAACATAGAATTTAAAGGACCATCAATCAGTGAACCCATGGGTAACATAAATGAGGTAAGCTCCCACACCCAAGCCCTGAGTCCTTTCCCATCACAACACCCCGCTACACTCCACCCGGATTTTTTGCATCTTTCTCTGTCTGGAGGTCTGCTGGGGGTCAGATGCAGCTTACTCTGGTGGGGAGGCTGTGTGGGAACCACCCTGCCTGGACTCGCCAGGAACTTCTGCCACACCTCCCATTTCCACAGAGCTATTTTTAGAATCCTATTTTTAAATTGTCTGAAGTTCACATTGACTTCACCGCCTAATTGGAAAGGTCACCTCCCTGGAATTGTCTGTTGTACACTCCACCCTGTGGACAGTGCAGAGCGGAAATGATCAAATATCCCTGGTTGGGGCCACATGCTGGCGGCATCCATCCCCTCTAGGGTGCAGGCGAGGTGGCGCTGGAGCCCGGCCCCCAGGCCAGCTCAGGTGTGGGTCAATTCCGGGTTCTCTCTTTCAGCTTCCACCTGTGCTGACCTGCCAGGCATGTAGACCCTGAGGTGGATGCCGCCCTGTTCTCACCGCAGCCCAAGGTGAGGCTGAGGGTAGGGTTTGTGTGGGTATCGCACAGGCTACATCTTTCCTTTTTAGGAATGCTCTGCCCCAGCTTCATGGACTATTCTTCCAGAGCACCTGCCCTTCTCACCTGGAGGAGTGTAACAGACCCTGGAGGACTTATAACCACACAGACCAGTGGGCCCACCCTATTGTCTCAGACTGAGTAGATCCGGTGTGGAGACTGGGGCTTACATGTCTCATCTGGTGTTGCAGGTCTGGATACCAGGCTTTGAGAACTATGGGCCTGTGCCAAAGGTGTCAGAGGCTGTTGGGGAAATGCAAAGTCTCCTGGCAGCTGTGGGCCATGTCTGTGTCTTCTGAGAGCGCAGAGTGTGGACTGCAGTGCCCAAGACACCTGGGCTCCAGTCTCTTAAGTATCCTTTTCTGGGAGATGAAAGCAGGTCATTTAATTCCACTAAACCTTAGTTTTCCAATCTGTAAAATGGGTCGACATCTCTTCTCTCATAGGGGTGTGGCCTGGTAGGGACCAGTGGGCCTCCCAGTGTGTTCTCTGGAGCTTCAGCTTGACCCCAGGGTGGGCTGAGAGCGGCTCCTTGGGGCCGAGCTCTCACGGGGCACTGGCTGTGCGCCCTTGATTGTGTGCCCCTGAGCTTTGCCTGGACCATTGTGAACTAGGCTTCTGTCTGCGAAATGAGAGAATACCTCTCCTCCGGGCTTATCTTGCCGCTCAGAGGCAATTTCAGGTGGTAAATTGAGTGAATGCCTGGATGGGCAGGGAGCAGTTCTCTGGGAACCCACGGCTTTAATACTGTGAAGGCTCTAGAGGTCCGATGCTCTGCCAAACCAGCTGAACTCAGGCCACCCCAGTCCTGCCTGCAGGCTCCCCAGGCCTCTGGGAATGAGTTCTGCAGAATTCATTGGCCTGAACGCTGACCCGGAGCTGCCAGTTCAGAAGAACTACTTGAATTTGCCTTGGCACGAGGGCTGCCTGGGTTTGCCTTGCCTCCTCTGGGCTCCTCTTGGTCGCTAACGCCTCCCTTCTCTGAAACTGGGCACTTTCGGCCTGGCACCGCCTACCTCCGTTCTCCCACTCCTGTGCAAACAGCCGCAGAGCCGGGACTGCTTCTCCCCAGGGCACATCCCCTGCAGTTCCTACACCCTCTTCCGCTAACCAAGTGCGGGAGGAACAGAGGCTGAATGCAGTGCAAAGTCCGCACCTCCTACCCAGTCCTGCCTTCTGCTGAGGGCTTTCCCGGAACTCTCTCCTCCCTCCGCCCCCCTCCCCTCCGGGAAGCCGCTGGCAGAGGGATGCGGGCGGCGAGGCGGGCCGGATCCTCGGATCCTGGAGTCAGCCAGCTCCGGGCAGACCTGGAGAGAGCAAAGGGCAGAATGTGTTGCAAAGGCAGGAGGCATCGGCGTGGGGAGAAAGTGAAGCCAGGACGGGTGGTGGTGTCTCCTCCGGGTGTTTGCAGCCCGAACGCTACAATTCAAAAGACACAGCAGACAGCCAGGTTGGGGCATGCCCCTTTGTTGTGTAAATCCCGGAGTCTGAGTTCCCAGGGCCCAGAGCTCCGACTTGGGACTGCCAAGTTTGTGTTGGGATTGGGCATGACCTCCCTCAACCCCAGGCTTGTTTAGGTTTATTTGGGGATCGTTGCCAGCAGGGGCCTCCCGGAGCCACCTGGGTAGAGAGATGTGGGCCGGCCAGCTCCCAGCCCTGGGCGCCCAGCCCCTCTTTGCTGCTGAAGCTGGGGCCCAACTCAGCACCTGCTCCCAGCCCAGCGAGAGCATCGTGGTGACTGAAGATTCCTTCCCTGTGCCCCACATCCAGCTTATAATAGAAACTCTTCCCTCTTCTCTGTTCAAACATGGAGAAAAGCTGCTGAGCAGCTTCTACTCAGATCTTTTTGGGGGCTCCGCTCCTTTTATTTCTTTTATCTTTTTCCATTAAGAGTGGTACAGGCTCCAGTTCACAGAGTAGCAAAAGAGTCAGACAGGGCTGAAGCGACTTTGCATGCATGCATACTCCTTTTATTTCTTTAATCTCTTTCCATTAAGAAGCAGCCAGCAGCCCTGAGAGTCAAGCTGCCTGCAGAGCTGTTACCTCCAAGAGACATCAGATTTTGGTTTAAGAACCTCAGCCGACTGGATTTCCTGTCTGATGGCAGACAAAGAAATTCAGCCTAGAGTCCCCCAAAGCAGTGTCACAATTGCTGCTTCTGTGAAGGAAGGTTGGGGTCTTCCCATGCTAATGTTTTGTGGTCTCTAAGGGGTTCACCCAACTTCACAGCAGGAAGCACCCTGTGGGGGACACCTCCCTCTGGTCTGACTGTGGACAGTGGGCATGTTAGGGTGCTGCAGTGTGTCCTTGGAGGTTCAGTGCTGGGCACCCGGGCACCCATGCTGTTACAGTGGGTGTGGAGGGAGGGTGGCTGTCACCTGGGTGAGGTGACAGCTCAGAAGCCCTGGGGCCAGAGAGGAACAAAAGGCTCTCAGGCCAACTGACCAGGGCGCCAGCAGGGCCCTAGTACGACAATAACCAGAGGGAAGCAGCCATGTGGCAAAGATTAAAATAACAACAATAAATAACAACAACAACAATAATAAACACAAGTTAAAAAACAAATAGAAAACCACCGGCTCCTGCAATAGAAAGTCAAGTCCCTTGGGAGTGAACTCTCCTTCCCTCTTGGCAGTCTGGGACCAAGCCCTCCAGGGCAGCACACGTGTTCCAGTGGGGTCTGCAGTCGCATCAGGAGGGACGCCCCCTGCCTGACTGCAGCCCTACACAGTTGCTACCCAGCTCCTCTCTCTAGTCAGGTCACACTTTTCTGCTTCAGTTTCCCTACCTTTAAAATGGAGATCAGTATAGTGGTTAGCACCCGAAGTGCTGGATCCATCACTTCATGGCAAATAGATGGGGAAACAGTGGAAACAGTGACAGACTGTATTTCGGGGGGCTCCAAAATCACTGCAGATGGTGACTGCAGCCATGAAATTAAAAGATGCTTGCTCCTTGGAAGAAAAGTTATGACCAACCTAGATAGCATATTAAAAAGCAGAGACATTATTTTACCAACAAAGGTCCATCTAGTCAAAGCTATGGTTCTTCCAGTAGTCATGTATGGATGTGAGAGTTGGACTATAAAGAAAGCTGAGCGCTGAAGAATTGATGCTTTTGAACTGTGGTGTTGGAGAAGACTCTTGAGAATCCCTTGGACTGCAAGGAGATCCAACCAGTCCATCCTAAAGGAGATCAATCAGTCCTGGGTGTTCATTGGAAGGACTGATGCTGAAGTTGAAACTCCAGTACTTTGGCTACCTGATGGGAAGAACTGACTCATTTGAAAAGACCCTGATCCTGGGAAAGATTGAAGGCAGAAGGAGAAAGGGATGAAGAGGATGAGATGTTTGGGTGGCATCACCAACTTGATGGACATGAGTTTGAGTAAGCTCTGGGAGTTGGTGATAGACAGGGAAGCCTGACGATCTGTAGTTCATGGGGTCACAAAGAGTCAGACACGACTGGGTGACTGAGCTGAACTGAACCCAAGGTGCCATGAACACTTGATGGCTTGGTCTTGACAGGGTCCAGCACATCCTGGAGCCCAGCGACTCTTGGCTCTGTTACTGACTGTTCTTTTTTAAAATTAGGGTATAATTGATTTACATTGTTGTGTTAGTTTCAAGTATACAGTAAAGTCAGATATATATACATGCATTCTTTTTCAGATTCTTTACCCAGATAGGTTATTACAAGATACTGAGTAAAGTTCCCTGTGCTATACAGTAGGTCCTTATGAGTTATCTATTTTTTATATAGTATTGTGTCTGTGTTCATGTGAAAGTGTTAGTTGCTCAGTCATGTCTGACTCTTTGTGACCCCATGGACTGTAGCCCACCAGGCTCCTCTATCCATGGAAGTTTCCAGACAAGAATACTGGAGTGGGTAGCCGTTCCCTTCTCCAGGAGATCTTCCTGATCCAGGGATCAAACCCAGGTCTCCTGCGTTGCAGGCAGCTTCCTTACCATCCAGGCCACTAGGGAAGCCCTTCTGTGTTCATCCCAAGCTCCTAATTGATTCCTCCCTAACGTTTGATAGCAGTGCCTGTGGGGGAAGAGACACTCCCTCCAGGCTTCTATGGAGGTATCACAGGGCCGTCTGGCGCCTTCTTCTGCCACCATTGGTCACCAAAGCTTTCAGTGACTATCCTCTTGTGTGGGACTCTTCATGAAATATCTTCACAATTAAAGGGTTTTTTTTTTTTTTTCTTTTTTTGGTAAAACTGGTGTCATACTCCATATAGTGTCCGTAGACTCTTCAGTCTAAAGTTGGAAGAAGCTAGAGGGCATTTAGTATCACTTTTGTCACTGCACTAAAGCTGTCCACACCCTCCTCCTCAAAGTCTGGTGCACAGTCTGGATGTTTGGTGCCTGTGGCCTGTGCCCCGAGTGATGGGTCATCGGGGGGTTGGGGGTGGCACATCTGCAGAACTCCCAGGGGTGATGGCCTTTCACAACCTTGACCCGGCTGATTGGTGTGATCATCTTAAATTTCAGACAGCCTTTTCTTACAGGCCCCTGTTCTTCTAAGAAGTCACAGAGAAAGGGAAAAAAATGGAACTTGTGATGTAAAATATCATTTATGACAGAGAAGAGGGCTACTTGAATGATGAGGGGCTAGAAGATAGCACTAGTCATAAAGAACCCACCTGCCAATGCAGGAGACATAATGCAGGGTTGGATCCCTGGGTTGGGACGATCCCCTGGAGGAATACATGCAACCCACTCCAGTATTCTTGCCTGGAGAATCCCATGGACAGAGGAGCCTGAAGTGGTACAGTCCATAGAGTCGCACAGAGTTGGACCTGACTGAAATGACTTAGCACACACAGAAATAGCACACACAGAAAACATTTTACTTACTAGATTACTGGTTTATTTAAAAACCTGTTTACTCTAAAGCAGAGATTAGGAGTAGGCTTAAAAGTTGTCAGTGATCAAATATCAAAAAAGTCTGACTCCTCATTGTAACCTCTTGCAGCCACATCTGCAGCAGCATTCTTCACAATAGCCCCCAAGTGGAAACATCTTAAATGCCCACAGATAGATGAATGGATAAACAAAGTGTGGTATATCCACACAATGGAACACGCAAGGATATTCAGCAATGAAGCATGTGGAAACATGGAAGAACCTTGAAAACACTATGCCAAGTGAAAGAAGCCGGATACAAAAGGACAAGTATCACACGATTCTATTTATAGGGAAAGTCCAGACTAGGCAAACCTGTAAAGATAGAAAAGAGATTAGTGACTGCCCAGGGCTGAGAGGGTAAGATTATTAAGGATGATGCCTAAGAGTTATGTGGTTTCTCTTTGGGGTGATGAAAGTGTTCTAAAATTAGGTAGTGGTGGAGGTTTCACACCTCTGTGAATATGCTGAAAACCATAGCATGGTACACTTCATAAAGGTGAATTGTATGGCATGTGAATTAAATCTTGATAAAGCTGTTATGCAATGCAGGAGACCCCGGTTCTATCCCTGCATCAGGAAGATCCCCTGGAGAAGGGAATGGCAACCCACTCCAGTGTTCTGGCCTGGAGAATTCCATGGACAGAAAAGCCTGGTGGGCTACAGTCTCTGGGGTTGCAAAGAGTTGGACTGAGCACCTAACACTTTCACACACTTTCACAAAGCTGTTACCTGAAAGAAACAAGGGGTTAGACTAGATTAGCATTCATCTGCAGGGAGTCTTGGAATGCTAACCCAGGTGGTGCTCCATACAAAGGTGTTTATCTTCTCAGAAAGCTCTGGGCGGCCAGCCCGGACAGCCTTCTTTAGTGCATTAGCTATTAAATGTTCTGAAATATCCTGCAGTGAAGAAACTGGCTTACTTTATTTAATCCTGCATTCTCTAAGCTTTGAAGCCCTGTACTAGGGCAACACCTGAAAACACTACACTGAAGTCTGTAGTACCTTGTCTTCTTCACTGGAGTTCTAGAACTTGACTCCTGCTGAGATGCTCCAATGCCTGAACAGTCCATACGTCTGCAGGTCTGCAGCCAGGGTGTCGATTTGCACATGTATCTGAGAGCAGTGTACAGCAAGGGGACTGTCCAAGAGCCCAGGTTCTTTCCTAGATCCATCCCTGTGACTTTCCACCTGAACAGCCCTCCTCTGGGTCTCCATGTTTTATGTAACACGTCCCTTGTGGCAGCAGAGGCAGTCAGTGGCCATGTACCCATCAGAGAAGCAGAGGGCGTCCAAGTCCTGGAAACCAGGGAGATGAAATACCACCGAGGAGCCTGTGAAGTCTGCCCTGTTTGTTCAGGCAGGGCCCTCGCAAGGTGAGACTGGCAATTGCTTTTGAAGTGGCTCTCAGACCTGGGCAGGTGTACACATACTTTGCCTGCCCCTGACCTACCTCTCTGATTTGCAAGCTCAGTTGTCTGGGTGCTATGAGTCAGGGCAGACTCTGTAAAGTTATATAGGGGAAAAAACTCAGGTTTTCCTTCCTATTTGTAGGTAACAGCCCAGCTCTTCTGCACTGTTTCTTCCCTTGGAGTCTCCTTTATTGTGCTGTGCTTCAGTTGTTTCTGACTCATTGCAACCCTGTGGACTGTAGCCCACCAGGCTCCTCTGTCCATGAGATTCTCCAGGCAAGAATACTGGAGTAGGTAGCCATGCCCTCCTCCAGGGGATCTTCCTGACCCGGGGATCAAACCTGTGTCTCTTACATCTCCTGCACTGGCCGGCGGGTTGTTTACCACTAACGCCACCTGGGAAGCCTGCCTCCTTTATTCAGTCAGCCAGTTCAGTTGCTCAGTCGTGTCTGACTCTGCGACCCCATGGGCTGCAGCATGCCAGGCCTCCCTGTCCGTCACCAACTCCCGGAGTTTACTCAAACTCATGTCCATTGAGTTGGTGATGCCATCCAGCCATCTCATCCTCTGCCGTCCCCTTCTCCTCCCACCTTCAGTCTTTCCTAGCATTAGGGTCTTTTCCAATGAGTCAGTTCTCCACATCAGGTAACCACAGTATTGGAGTGTCAGCTTCAACATCAGTCCTTCCAATGAATATTCACTGATTTCCTTTAGGATGGACTGGTTGGATCTCCTTGCAGTCCAAGGGATTCTCAAGAGTCTTCTCCAACACCACAGTTCATAAGCATCAATTCTTCAGCGCTCAGCTTTCTTTATAGTCCAACTCTCACATCCATACATGACTACTGGAAAAACCATAGCTTTGACTAGACGGATCTTTGTTGGCAAAGTAATGTCTCTGCTTTTTAATATGCTGTCTAGGTTGGTCATAACTTTTCTTCCAAGGAGCAAGTGTCTTTTATTTTCATGGTTGCAATGATTCATCTGCAGTGATTTTGGAGCCCCCCAAAATAAAGTCTATCACTCTTTCCATTGTTTCCCCATCTATTTGCCATGAAGTGATGGGACCAGATGCCATGATCTTAGTTTTCTGAATGTTGAGTTTTAACCCAACTTTTTCACTCTCCTCTTTCACTTTCATCAAGAGGCTCCTTAGTTCTTCTTTGCTTTCTGCCATAAGGATGGTGTCATCTGCATATCTGAGGTTATTGATATTTCTCCTGGCAATCTTGATTTCAGCTTGTGCTTCATCCAGCCCATCATTCCTCATGATGTACTCCACATATAAGTTAAATAAGCAGGGTGACAATATATAGCCTTGACACATTCCTTTCCTTATTTGGAACCAGTCTGTTGTTCCATGTCCAGTTCTAACTGTTGCTTCCTGACCTGCATACAGATTTCTCAAGAGGCAGGTCAGGTGGTCTGGTATTCCCATCTCTTTAAGAATTTTCCAGAGTTTGTTGTGGTCCACACAGTCAAAGGTTTTGGCATAGTCTCTTTTATTACTCACAATGAACTCTTCACTTTTGGTCACCAAATACGTAGAGGTTTTTCTCTGCACCGACAAGCCATTCAAGGGTACCAGCAGTGTATCTAAGAATTTAGCTTGATTCTGATACTCTCTCCTTGGATAGCATCAGATCCCACAGGTCAAGGGCTCAGTCCTACAAGACCACCCTCTCCCAGGACTTTAGATGCCAGTTGAAAGTCCAAGTTATCACCTGTATGTCTGACTGACCAGCTACCCATTGGAGGTTCCACTAACCTCCTTCTTGAATTCAATTAATTTGTGAGAACCCCTTACAGAGCTCAGAGAAACATTTTACTTACTAGATTACTGGTTTATTTTGTTAAAGAACCCAACTCAGAGTCACCTCATGAGAACAAAAGACACTCCTATCACCCAGGAAATGTTGTCTCAAGAGCTCTGTTAGAAATCAGAGTTAAAGACCAAATATTAGAATAAAAGGTGTTTGTGGGGCTGTCCTTCTGCATTTCTTCTCCAAAACCACCTGTGTTTCTCACACATGAAAGCATGGTGTCCTCAGAGTCAGATATACAAGTGACTCTCAAATCGCATTGTGTTATGAGCTGAACTGAGTCCTTCCCAAATTCTTCTGCTGAAGACCTATCCCTTGGAACCTCAGAATGCAACCGTATTTGGAGATAGAGTCATGGCAGATATAATTATCTAAGATGAAATTTTGGGGGTCAACCTTAATCCAGTCTGAATGGTGCCCTTACAGGAAGAGGAGGTTAGGACACAGGCCCAGAGGGATGGCCGTGTGAAGACACAGGGAGAAGATGGCTGTCTGCAAGGCAAGGAGAGAGGCATTGGAAGAAACCAACTCCTGACACCTTGAGCTTGGATTTCTGGCCTCCAGCACTGTGAGGAAATACATTTATGTCTTTAGGTCTGTTGGTCTTTGCTGCTGTGTTCTGGCAGCTAGAACAAACCAATACAAACAGGATGCTTTCTTCTTAGGGGAAAATCTCTACCTATCAACCTTTGCCACATGCTGGGAAAATGAAGAAGGAGTAGACAGTTCCTCCACAGGCCTGAGCCACTCATGCCGAGGCTGCCTCACCTGGGTAACTGGGGCCCCTTCACTAGTTTGCCCTCATTTAGGTGGGCCTTCATCTGTGGTCAGGATTCCTCAGGGAGAAGGCCCCTCCATGGTCCTGCCCCCTCACCTCAGGTCCCACCTCAGCATCCCCCTTGGATTGTTGATCTACTTCTTCCTTATCAATAAGTTATTTCATAAGGAGCCAGAGTAAGTTTCAAATGCCCTTGCATGGAAAATGGGGATGGAGCCAAGTCCTCACTGGGCCAGCTACTGGCTTGTCATTGCTTTGTGGCGGTGGGGTTCTCAGCTTCCCTGATGCCATTATAAACCCGTGTCCAGTCTTCCATGGGGGCAAGTGTGTGTCACAGCCCTGAGAAGCCAGAGAGGAGAAGGAAACGAAGTGATGGTGACAAGAAAAATCCACCTGAAGGGAAAATCATCGCTGCAGGGTTGCGTCTCTACAGCAGACAAGGAATTGGGTTTGAGGAACTGTTTGGTGAGTTTTACCACTGTAGGAAAGCAAGCCAAGGATTCCAAGGACAAGAATCAGTTTCCCTTTTTACTGTGCCTGTGTACCAAGAGCTGTCCTGATTGCCAAGTGATTCAACAGTCTATGGAGCAGAAGCTCTGATTTAGGAGGAGATGGGGCTCCAGGGAGAACAGAGCTGGGGCAGTCAGGAGGATCATGGCCTGGGAATGAGGCCCATGTGTCAGTGGTCAGTAGAGGGCCATGTGCTGGAGGCTGTTAGAATGAGGACCCAGGGCAGCGGGTGTGGAGAGAGAGGAGAGGATCAGGGGTGACATGGAAGCCCTGTTTCACAGGAAGAGTCATTTCAGAGGACAGGGACAGTGTGTGCAGGAACATGGGGTCCTGGGAGCAGGCTGGCATGACGCCTGCCCACGTGTGCCATTGCGCTGCATGAACTTTAAGGATTTACCCTACAGGGACAGCTAGGAGGGGTATGGAAGGTCCTTGGCTGAGACCCCACTTTGCCTTCCCTGGAAAGCAGCCGTGGGCTATGGTTATTCCCTAGTGCCTTCACAGCAGACAGAGCACAAGAGCCCTGCAGTCTTTGGGTCCTCCAGCTTTCTGGGCCTCAGACACATTGTGGGTGACACATTGTGGGGGTATGTACACACCCCTTTGAGCTCTCCACACTCCCCTTTGAGCTCTCCCACCATGCATTTGCCAACAATCCTACCAACCAGGGCTGTTCAGGGATGCTGGCTGGGAGGAGCAGTGGATCCATTTCAGGCCCATCCTCTGGTTCTCAGTCCTCCCATATATGTCTTCCCTCCAGGGGTGCTCCAACTGGACCAGACATCAGAACCCCCAGATGGCTGGTTAAAAGATAGGTTCTGGCTCCATCCACCTAATTTTTGAGTTAGTAGGTTTGAATGGGGCCTGCATTTTACTTTGCACAGAGAGAGAGAGAGTTCCAGGTGATGATGATGGTGCTGGTTTGGGACCATGTTTTGCAGAACCATCGTTGTGAAGCATGACAATTCATGTAAAACAGCAGAAGAACCTGTGCACCAGGGTTGGCCTCAGGCTGTTGTAACAGACTATCACACAGTGGGTGGCCGAAAGCAACAAAAATTTATTCTCTCCAGTTCTGGAGGCCAGACATTCTAAATCAAGGTGTGCGCAGGACCATGCTCCCTCCAATGTTTCTATGAGGAAATCCTCCCTCTCCTCTTCTAACTCCTGGTGTTGTCAGCAATCCTTGGTGTTCCTTGGCTTGTGGGAGCATCACTCCATTCATGAGGCTGCCTCCTTCCTATGTCTTCTCATTGTCTTCCCTCTGTGCATGTCTGTCTCTGAGTTCAAATCTCCCCTTTTTATAAGGGCACTGGTTATTTTGAATCATGGCCCACCCTCATGATCTCAATTTTAACCTTAATTACCTCTGTAAAAAAAGTACATCTAAATAAAGCCACGTTGTGAGGTGCTGGGTGTTAGGACTTGAACATATTCAACCTGTAACCGTGCCCTTGGGAGCAGTCAGGTGATGTTCACATCCACAGGTGGGTCTGGACACAGGATTGGGCTGCAAGTAAACCCAACAAATTCTCCCTGTTTTGCTACACCTTAACCTATTCCTACAGACACTCACTCCTCAGAAGATGAAGAAGATTCTTTTTTTTTTTTCTGCTGCCTTTGAAGCCTCAGCAGTGGCCACACCTTCCCGAGTTGAGACCTCCAAAAGTCCAGTGCAGGCTGTTCATTGTCGACAAATATAAAAGGGAGGGTGCCACCCAGCTGCTCTGCAGACTAGGAAGCAATCTAGGACCCTAAGGGCATTAACCATCTGGGAAGAAGAGTCAAGAGAAACATAGGGCTATATTTTTCAAGGAGTCCAAGGGTGAGGAGGGTAGATTCCCAAACAGGTCCTATGCAAGACAGCAAACAGTTCTCACAGCATAGACCCATGTGCTCAACTGTGATACAATGACCTCATAACATGATAGATGAGACAGGCTCTGTCTTCCCACCTTGACTGTATAGTCATCTGCTCAGGTTGCTATAACAGTACACCGCTGACAGGGTGACTTAAACCCCAGATATTTATTGCTGGCAGTTCTGGAGGCTGGAAGTCCAAGATCAAGTTGCTGACTGAACTGGTCCCACCTGAAAGTTCACTTTCTGGTTTGGAGAGGACACCTTCTCACTGTGTTTGCATGTGGTGGAAAGAGATTGACCTCTTTTCCTCTCCTTGTATGCATGTGTGCTAAGTCACTTCACTTCTGTCTGACTCTTTGAGACCCTATGGGCTGTAACCTGCCAGGCTTCTCCGTCCATGGGATTCTCCAGGCAAGAATACTGGAGTGGGTTGTCATGCCCTCCTTCAGGGGCTCTTCCTGGCCCAGGTATTGAATCCATGCCTCTTGCATTGGCAGGTGGATTCTTTATCACTTGTGTCACCTGGAAAGCCCTTTCTTCTGCTTATAAGGGCATTAATCCCATCATAAGCCCCCACTTACATGACCTCATCTAAACCTAGTGCATGCAAGTATGCTCAGTCATGTCCTACTGTTTGCAATCCCATGGACTGTAGCCCACCAAGCTCTTCTGTCCATGGGATTTCCCAGGCAAGAATACTGAATCGGGTTGCCATTTCCTCCTCCAGGGGATCTTCCCCATCCAGGGATGGAACCTACATCTGTTGCGTTGGCATGCAGATTCTTTACCCCTGAGCCCCCTGGGAATTCCCCATCTAAACCTAATCACCTCCCCAAAACCCCAGCTCCAAATATCATCACATAAGGGGTTAGGGCTCCAGTATATGAATTTGGCAGGGACACATTCAGTCCATAACAATAACACACTGTAAATATGGCCTGGAAGTTGTTATTCTTGGATTCCTCAGACCCCCCTGGTCATCCTGCTGGAACATGGTGGCGTAGGGACTTCCTGTCTCTAGATTTGAGCCTTGGATCTGATCTCTGCAGCCCTCACCACGGGGCACCTTATGGGAGCATCCAAGCTCTGACTATACCCCTGGAAATAGCTTCCTCTTGATCACCCAGTGGGTCTGCAATCGTACATGCCCAAGGCACGTTTGAACAGAGACAAGGCCTGAACAGGCTAGGAAGCAGCCAGAGAGCATTTACGCAGACTGAATGGGGCCCTCTGAACCACAAGCAGGGCACCACCCTCCTTAAGGTTTAGGGAAAGTGAGAAACAGGACTCTCTCCCATTTCTGTGGTTCGCTGAGCTTCCCAGGGGGTGACTGTGACATTTACCTCAGGCTGCAGTGGAAGGCTTTGGAGCTTGAGTGTAGCCCTCAAAACCTGCCAGGGGTTTGTTGAAGCTCGGACTCTAGTCCCAGCACACAGTAGTTCTGTTTGCAGGTATGGCCTGGGGCTTGGGCAGTGTTCTTTGGACTAGCAGCCATGATGCAGTAGCCTGTGGTCAGAGAACTAGGATGGGGGAGTAGGGGTGTCCAGGCTGTCCTTGAAATCCTTAGCATCAATTTGCACAAAGCCCGTTTTGACAACATGGGGAATCAGAAATGTGTTCAGAGCACAAGTATTTCTGGCAAGGTTTCAGATTTCTCATTCACATGCAGGGGATCATGGCAATGTGTGTGTGTATGTGTATGTGTGCACAGATATACACATGTATACAAACATATGTATGTGTGTGTGTGTGTGTGTGTGTGTGTATAATTTATTTAAACAGTGTATCAACATAGTTGGTGAAAAAGAGGGAGTTTAAAGGTATCATCCTAAAGAGAGATAATCTGTTTATAGGGGGAAGTTTTTTGAAGTTACAGTCAGTTTCCCACATTCTTGACCATGAGAACATAAAGTCACAGGCTTGCAGGGAGTGACTGAGGTCTGTGAAAGCAGTTGTAACCAGAGCAGCAGTGCCTCAAGCTAGGAGCTCGGCCTGGCTCTGCCAGAGGAAGGTATCCCCTGGGATGGATAACAGAGATGATTTTGAGGATGGGACAGGAAGAACTGCTTCCCCTTCAGCGCTTGAATTTAAAAGAACTGCTGGAGTCATCCAATGTGTTCAGAAAAGAAGCTTAGTAATTTATTCACCAACACACACACACACATACACACACACACACACACACACACTCACTCACAGGAAGTTTGCATTAGACTATGACGTGTGAGAGATGGGGCATAACATACAAATTCTGTCCTGTATTTCATGTGCCTATGTCCATGTAGATATTAAAAAAGGGACGATATTGACACTGTAGGCATACCCACCTTTATAAAATATGCACTGGTGGCTCAGACGGTAAAGAATCTTCCTGCAATGTAGAAGATCTTCCCAATGTTGGGAAGGTCCCCTGGAGGAGGGCCTGGCAACCCACTCTAGTATTCTCGCCTGGAGAATCCCCACGGACAGATAAGCCTGATGGGCTACAGTCCACAGGGTCGCAAAGAGTCAGACACGACTGAACGACTAAGTGCAGCTCGTGTAGGGGACTTATTGTAACTTGGGAAGCCCTGAACAGCATTGCCCAGGGAAAGCAGGAGCAAAGTCCTGCCAATCGAAATAACAGCCTTCCTCCTGGCCCTGTTCCCTGTGGGCAGGCAGGCGGTTGATCCCTCCCACCTCTAGAATAGATGGGCAGCATGCATTTCTGCTCCTTTACTTGGTATCTTAACTGATGCTCTCTATTTTTTCACTGGGTCCTTACACATGGGAAAACTGCTGTGGGTTGCAGGGACAGAGTGGGAATGCAGTCGTGGTCCCAACAAAGTCCCGATTCCTCATGGAAGCCTGGTGCACCTAGGAGGCTCTGGAGGGCCCTGAAGGCCCCCACTGCCAGTCACTCATGTGGGATTAAAGACACACCCAGGACGTTTGGTTCTTTGTGAACTGCTAAGACACAGTCTCTCCCAGGGAGGTGAGTGGAACAGCAGCTTGGAAACCCCTTGTGCTCTGGATGCGGCTGACAGAGGAAGGGGGCTACACCCACAGCAGGGTTAATAGCGAGGCTGAATAAAGGCTGAGCATGAGCGTGAGCAGGCCTAGTGGAAGCTGTGTCTGAAAACACCGAACTGGACGACGTGTTCCCGAGGCCTGCTGGCTGCTTCGCCTGATGCAGTAACGGCTGAAGAATCTGAAGAAGAGCCAGTTCTGCCAGCAGCCTGCTCCCTGGCTTTTCCCAGCACTGGTCACCATCCCTCCAGACAAGGGAGAATGTTCTGTGGCAGCCAGCAACTGACACCTCAAGCCCCAGGCTCCTCTCCCCACCAGGGCCTGCTGGACCAGTCCTGCAAGGTCAAGGTCATGAGCCTGGGGGCTGGAACCTGCAGGTCTGAAGTGAAGCCCTGCCTGTTGCTGATGTGGGGAGGGAGAACCAGGTCGTTCTGGAAGGGGGAGGGTGGGAGCTGATGACTGCCTGGTTCTCAGAAGTGGGAATGAGTGGCAGAACCAGCTTCTGTTTCTAGACTTTATGCCAGAGAGGTGAGACTACGGACCTGTACCTTAATGGGTGCTGTGACCCTGTCTGGAGATGGTGTCAGTCTGCCTTCCCTTGGGGGATTGAGGCGTGATCCTCTGTGTTTGCTTGGGGACCCAGGACGTGACTTCTCATGTGCTTTTGATACTCGGGATTTCTGTGATTAAAAGTCACGTACAGGAGTGCCAACTTGAGATAAGAAGAGCAGCCACAAACCCAACCAGAATTGGACATGTAAAACTCAAGGGAACCTTTGCCCGTAAGAGCCTTGTAGTCTGAATTCCTCTGCCCTGCTGTTGTGGGCTGGTGCTGACACATGCCCGGCATTGCCCGTGAGCTGGGAGCCGAGGGGGCAGAAGTTCTGTAATCAGTTGCCTTCAGGGATAGGGCTGGGGGATCCAACAGCTCGTGGCTTCCTGGGGAACCCGGAAGCCCTGCATTACTATTTATTGGTGTTTTGGCTTCCTTAACTATGAGAGAAAATGAACAAAAGGTAAAATACAGAAAGGTTGTTATTTGGTCCCATTTACAGATTTAGTTGGGCTTCCCTGGTGGCTCAGAGGTTAAAGCATCTGCCTGTAGCGTGGGAGACCTGGGTTCGATCCCTGGGTCAGGAAGATCCCCTGGAGAAGGAAATGGCAACCCACTCCAGTATTCTTGCCTAGAGAATCCCATGGACAGAGGAGGCTGGTGGGCTACAGTCCACAGGGTTGCCAAGAGTCGGACACGACTGAACGACTTAACTTCTACAGATTTAATTGATTCTTCTGATTGTGTTGATAGTACAGTCTAATTTGCTAGATCTTCTCATTTTCTTTTGGGGGAGGGTTTATATTGAGATATATTTTACATTAACTTTATATTACTTTCAGGTGTACAAAAATAATTGGATACATTTATATATTGTGAAGTGATCACCACAATAAATTTAGTGGCAACCATGACCACATACATTTTCTTTTCTTCTGATGATAGGTCCTTTTTTTAAAGCTTCTATTTTTGTAAGGATAATTCAGAAGCAAGGGATATCCATTGGAGTATGGCTTTCAAACTCAATGGCTTGTGATATCAATTAAGTAAAGTTTGAAGTGTGATTAGCGTTTTTAAAAAATGTGAAATAGGAATGGAATAGGAGACAGCAGAGAACACTGAATCCTCTATTTATTTTCTTTCTAACTTCACACCCAAGATGTGATGCATTCCCATCAGGTCCTGATGCTCAGGCCGTGTCTGCCTCTTCCAATGTCAATAGCCCCTCACACCTCCCTCCCTGCCCTCCATCCACCCTGACCCCCTTGCTTTGTTTCCTATGTGTGGGGAACTTTTCCTCCACTCAGATTAATGCCCAGAAATCAGTTTCTCTTAAATGTCACTCCTGACCCTGCTCCTTTCATCTGGACCTTAACCCTGCTTCATCCTTCTTTGAGATCTCATCACTATCTGATGTCATGGTAAAGCTATGTGATTTTCACTGTGGTCTGTCTCTGTCTTTAGATTATCAACTCCATCTGGAAGGGATATTGTCTAGCTCCCTGCCATCTTCCCAGCAGCTAGAACGAATCCTGGGATACAATGGATGCTCAATAAATATTTGTTATTTTTGAAGGAATGAATGAAAAATGAAATGGATTGCCTTCCTTATGTCATTCAGTTGTGATGAGATCAAATGAAAGAATACAAACCCTAAGCCCCTAAGATAGTTAGCACTCAATAAATGCTATGCATTATACAGTTTTACTTTCTCTGCATTTTCAGGCCGTTCATTACTCTTGACATTTTAAAATATGTGTCCCTGGAAAAGAAATATATCCTGTATTCCCCAATGAGTGAGAGTTTCTGAGATGAAAACATGGTTCTTTTAAAAGATGAAATTGAAAATGTTAAGTGTCCTGAGAATACACGAGTTGATGGAAGGTGTTCATGCAGTTTCCAAAAGCATGCACGGCCAGGATCCCAAGAGGGATTTCAGTGCAGTTGGCACTTCTGCATGTTCAGTGGTCATGAGAGTTTCATATTTCAGAGTTCACAGTTCTTTCTGAATACCGAAGGCCAAAGGTATTTCGAGTATGCATTGAATATTTCCAAATCCACACATTCTTTGGGGTCCCTTTGGCTCAATTTTAGAGCGCTGCTAGTTCCCTATTTGGAAAGGATTTGGGGAAAGGAGTCCCTGGATGCCAGGAGCTAATAGATGTCATCAGAGAAATATTTCTCTCTTGTGATGGTTTAATAATAGAAGTGCTTTTCATTCACACATTCATGCTAAACTTAACTATGCAGTCATGACTTGGTCTCTAAAGATGAGGCATTTTACCTGTGAAGGAGCTGGGTAGAAACAAAGGTATCTGAGGAATGCATTAGAGGTGCCCCAGCACACTCCTGGCACTCTGTGCAGGAACATTTGGTACCATGCATCATCAGGCCAAACCATGTCCTAAAATAAGCTTACTGTGTGGTTCTCTGAGCTAAATGAGGTCAGTCTGAGAGTTTAGACAGAAAACATTTCTCAGGTTGCTCTCTTGAATGTGTGTGGCAGACAGACTGTGTGGCAGTGTATCAAGGTAGACTGCATGTCAATCAATATATTGTCTGCATCCTGTTACTATGAGAACAATCATGCATATAGACCTACATGGTCCATGCATATTTCTGTCTGTGTAAGTGTCAGCCAGCAGGACAAAACTCAACTATTTACTTCTACTTTGCCTTGTTAGAACTTTTGGGAAAAAAGCTCTTAAGACATTTAGAAAATAAACTTCTTTCTTTTATGCTGAAGTATTTTTTGCCTGTATGCCCCCCTTGTCCTGTTCACCAGCTTTCACATATGTTTGGTATTGATTGATCCTATGTGCCAGGCACCTGTGTTAAGTGCTTACATGTTCTGCTGTTGCTAATTCTCCCAAGAGTCTATGAAGTCTGTATTATCAAGTTCGTTTTACGAACGTGAACAGTGAGGTTTTCCTGTGGGTCTTCTTCCTATGGAAGAATGAGAACCAGTGTTCCCACTCAGGTGTCCAACGTTGGAAGGCCCACTTGCAGCCTCACTTCTACAGAACCTCCTCCTAGGGAAGTGATGGGAAACTCTGCAGGACCCAGCCATCCTGTCTGGACCACATCCACATCCCACTTCCTGGACGCTGAGTGTCGACACCAGTCAGGGGAACTGCTGCTTTTGCCCACTCTCTCCTCTTCCTCTTGTCTGTGTCTTGAGTGTGCCCAAAGGCTCCTGGAACCAGAGGACATCAGAATTTATTTTGCAATTGCACTTTGGGGAATTATGGGCTGCTTGAGGCTATTCCTGGGAATTGATTTGCAGCTGCACAACTGTGCCAGTGGATGGATGTGTGTTGGGGGGATGTTGGTACAGCAGTGGTGTGTCCCAGCCTCCCTAAAAATGGAAAGGCATCCTTAAGAATTCTGACTCCACCTGGGATCAAGAGGGGTCAGGTCCACTCAAACCTAGAGATGGCTGTGCGTCAGGGAGGACAGAGACCTGCATTTCCCAGGCACAGTGGGGGTGGTGACAAGTCCTAAGGACACTGGGAGACTGTGATTTTAGGAAGAAAACAGGGGAATCTTACTCTTAGGTGGGAAGAATGTTGGTCAGGCACCTTGTTGCAAGTGCTTGATCAGGTCGATCATGTGGCCAACATCTTTCACACTTTGATCTGGATTCTAAGATGTATCGTAGAACATACTGAATATAGCCAACATCACTGTGTGTCAGAGGCCAAAAAGGCAGTGGGGGGGTGTGCTGATGATCATGGGTGTAAAGGGTCCTCTCTGCTAAGTGAAACAGAAAGTTTCAACAGAAGACGCTGTGGGCAAAGCCCCTGAGGGTAGTTGGGAAAAAGGAAGCAATGACAGTCCTTCCTGACTGAAAGAGCAACTCACTCTTGCTGTGGTCTTGCTGGACACAAAGGATGACTATCAGCCTGATGCATTGTATTGGGTTGTTCCAAGGCTTTCTAGGGCTGGACTCTCCTGGTGGCTCAGACAGTAAAGAATCTGCCTGCAATGTAGGAGACCCAGGTTTGATTCCTTGGTCAGGAAGATTCCCTGGAGAAGGGACTGGCTACTCACTCCAGTATTCTTGCCTGCAAAATCCCCTGGACAGGAGAGCCTGGCGGTCTATAGTTTGCATACTGCAAAGAGTCAGACATGACTGAGCAACTAACACTTTCACTTTCCAGGGCTTGACTTCATCACAACTTCAGTTCCTTGAGCATGGGTTCACCCGTTCATCCAAGAAGCATTGCTTCAGCCCTCCTGGGTGACATGCAGAGCTGTAGGTGTTGAGGACACAGCTCCAAGCAGAAGACAAAAGCCCCTGCCAGAGGGAGCTGACTTCTACTGTGGGGTTGGCACATGTTTTCATACACATTTTAAGCTTCGGGCTACATGTGATCTCTGTTGCATCTGTTCAACTCTGCAAAACATCCACAGACACAACACTCATGCAGTGGGGTGGCCACATCCCAGTACAGAGTTGTTTACAAAACCAGGTGCCCAGCTTGCCCTGGGGATTTGGCCCAAGCAGTAGTTTGTTGATCCCTGCTCTAGTGAAGAAGATTAGAAAAGGCTCTTTAGGGTTCAGTTCAGTTGCTCAGTCATGTCCAACTCTTTGTGACCCCATGGACCACAGTACGCCAGGCCTCCCTGTCCATCACCAACTTCCGGAGTCTACTCAAACTCATCTCCATTGAGTCAGTGATGCCTTCCAACCATCTCTTTAGGATTAAGTTCTGCCAAATTCATTTTTCTCTTAATGCCTTCGTAAGCTACTCCACACTTGAGTTGGTTTTAGAATATCCTGTGCCAGTCCCTGGCACCTCGTCACCTTGCTGGAGAGGTCAAGACAGCAGAGGTGCTGCCGGAAGACACCTTCTGTTATGGGCTGAGTCATGTCCCCCAAATTTATATGTTGAAGTCTTAATCACCAGGACCTCAGAATGTGACTGTATTGGGAGACAGGGCCTTCAAAGAAGCGATT
This sequence comes from Cervus elaphus, assembly GCF_910594005.1. Taxonomy (NCBI): domain Eukaryota; kingdom Metazoa; phylum Chordata; class Mammalia; order Artiodactyla; family Cervidae; genus Cervus; species Cervus elaphus. The sequence goes on from NC_057830.1 coordinate 23,228,028, forward strand.
AAAATAAAATGAGGTCATTAGGGTGGGCCTGGTGTCCTTATAAGAAGAGATTAGGGCACAGACATGCATGAAAGGAAGACCATGTGAGGACAGAGGGAAGAGACGGCCAACTACAAACCAAGGTGAGAGGCCTCCAGAGGAACCAACCCTCCTAACTAACACCTTGATCTTGGACATCTAGCCTCTAGCACTGAGAGAAAATAGATCAGTGCTGTTTAAACCACCCAGTCTGGGGCATTGATGTGGCCCCCAAACAAGCTAGTAGACCTGCCTTGTCCCACATGTAGGAGACTCCAAACTGTCAGGGCAGAGGAAGGGATGGATGCTCATCACCAGATGCTCTTACAACAGATGAGGAAGCCCCAAACCTCCTTCCTCTTTGTTTTTCTTTCCTTGCCTTGAATGGGCAGCTACCATACGGTCTTATCAGCTCCTTCTGAGAAGGTGATGCCTGGGTGGTGAAAACAAACAATTCAGAGAGAGGATAAGTGTTTGTAGAGATGAAACTGAGAAAAACACCCCTCCCAGCCTCCACAAGGTGGAAAATATGCATTAAAACCATTGGGTAAGAGGAAACCCATTCATCTTTCACTGGAGTTGCTTTCTCAAGGAACGCCCCAGGTTGGGTGAGAGTCTTGGTCATTGGCTCGGGTGGCAGGCGTCCTACAGGAGAAGGGCTGGAGCTGGGTCTTGGCATCAGAGAATCTGATTGTCCGAACCCTGGAGTCATTAGAAGAGCAAACAGCAGACCGCTGAGGTATGTGCTGTGCAGACCTCCAGCCTAGGCGTTCACGTGAGCAGTTCAAGAGATAATAACCCAATCAGTGCTCCAGGATTGTGATGTTTTTGAGAGTCAAACATATGAGCTGCTCTTGCAAGCCGAGGATCAAGAGCCTCTGAAAGGCCCAATTCCCAAACCAGGAGCCCCTCTAGGTGTCTGTCTCTGAGGCTACCAGGGCCCAGGCAAGAGTGCCTGCTCCATTCCAAGTGGAGAGCCCTGCCAGCCACAGCATGGTCCTTCCCAATGCCCCAACCCCTGCTAGGGCTTCAGCCAAGCCTTTGGCCATATCTAGGCAGGATGGCTTGAATGCCCCACTGAGATGACTATGCAGTGGGAAAGAACAAGTTGGTCATATTTGATCACTCATAAACTGGAATATGGCAAGGCTGTATATTGTCACCCTGCTTATTTAACTTATATGCTGCTGTTGCTGCTAAGTTGCTTCAGTCATGTCCAGCTCTGTGCGACCCCATAGAAGGGAGCCCACCAGGCTCCCCCATCCCTAGGATTCTCCAGGCAAGAACACTGGAGTGGTTTGCCATTTCCTTCTCCAATGCATGAAAGTGAAAAGTGAAAGTGAAGTCGCTCAGTCGTGTCCGACTCTTTGTGACCCCAAGGACTGCAGCCTACCAGGCTCCTCCGCCTATGGGATTTTCCAGGCAAGAGTACTGGAGTGGGTTGCCATTGCCTTCTCTGGAACTTATATGCAGAATACATCATTTGAAATGCTGAGCTGGATGAATCACAGGCTAGAAGCAAGATTGCCGGGAGAATAGCAACAACCTCAGATACATAAATGATAGCACTCTAATGGTAGAAAGTAAAGAGGAACTAAAGAACCTCTTGATGAGGGTGAAAGAGGAGAGTGAAAAGCCTGGCTTAATACTCAACATTCCAAAAACTAAGATCAAAGCATCCGGTCCCATCATTTCACAGCTAATAGGTGGGGAAAACATGGAAATAGTGACAGATTTTATTTTCTTGGGCTCCAAAATCACTGCTAGTGGTGACTGCCACCAAGAAATAAAAAGATGCTTGCTCCTGGAAAGGAAAGCTGTGACAAACCTAGACAGCTTATTAAAAAGCAGAGACATCACTTTGTCAACAAAGGTATATAGTCAAAGCTGTGTTTTTCTCAGTAGTCATGTATGGATGTGAGTGTTGGGCCACAAAGAAGCCTGAATGCTGAAGAATTGATGTTTTCAAATTGTGGTGTTGGAGAAGACTCTTGAGAATCCCGGACTACAAAGAAATCAAACTAGTCAATCCTAAAGGAAATCAACATTGACTATCCTTTGGAAAGACTGTTTTTGAAGCTGCAACTCCAATACTTCGGCCACCCAATGTGAAGAGACAACTTATTGGAAAAAACCCTAATGCTGAGAAAGATTGAGGATAAAAGGAGAAGCAGGTGGCAGAGGATGAGATGATTAGATAGCATCATTGACTCAATGGACATAAATTTGAGCAAACTTTGGGAGATAGTGGATGACAGAGGAAGCTGGTGTGCCATTAGTCCATGGAGTCGCAAAGAATCGGACATGAATTAGTGACTGAACAACAACAAATTAGTTCCATCTGGTTAATGTCACACATCCCGAGGCCTGGAAACCACATGACTCCAGGTTCAACCCCTCAGTCTATCCTGGCATTTGGAGCTTTGTGGGTCCCATGGCTCTAGGAATGGCAGGACAGGGCAGGCAGCTTGTACCCAGGTGTTAGGTACACTGTGTGTTAGGGAATGGCATCCACAGTCATGGTGAAAGCCCTGATAGAGTCATGACCTGCACAGTGGTAAGTGGCCTTGGTGGTTGTTAGGGAAGGGAATGATTGTCAAATGCCAAGCACTTCTACAAAGTGTTATTAGAAAATCTGAGTCCAAAATGAAATGCAAGCTTTCCTATTTTAAGATTTGGTATTTCAAGTAAAAATTATTCGTGGAACTCCATAATAGTTGCTTTCTTTGGCTTGTCATGATAGCAGGAGGGTTTCAGCACTGGATTGTTCATAGGGCTTTGCTTCACTAGGGGCCCACAGGGATGGGGAGGAAGGCGGAGGGGAGGCCTAGCCTAAGAAGCATTGCCTTATGACTTGCTCCTACCACCAAGCTGGCCAGGGGAGACAGGCACGGTTCCAGCCTCTTGGGAGATTAGGTGGAGGCCACAGTCTGTCCATATAGTTGGAGAGAAGGCTGTGGGCAGGGGTTGAATGGGGCCTCAAGGCTTTGGAAATCTTTGGAGAAGCTTCGGGTTGGGGTAGGCATGACCCATTGGCCCAAAGGTTTGGTTATGATCATCGGGCTCCTGGGGAAAGGTAAGCTCAGGGGGCAGTATTTGCCAAGGTTTTGGATGGGTTTGTGACAGAGGACGGTTCCAGAGCCTGAGGACCAGGACTCAGTGGGCAGGCAGCTCACGTTGTCCCTGCCTCCCAAGGCCCCTTTAGCCGTTATGCTAAGCAAGTCACTGCACTTGGCTAAGAGCTGTGTACAGGGAGAGTGAGCCAGAACACATTTTTTTGTAGCTTTTTCCTTCAGAGTTTTGTGGAAATAAGTTTCTACGGACAGGCCTGGCCAGGGACAGAGGTCTGTTTTGTGTAGGAACAATGACTACATTTTCCCCTGGAAACAACATGGGGATCCCAGGCAGCTTAGCTTTGGCAGGGCCCCTGTCCATGGGCAGATGTGCCCACATGCCTGGTTTCACACCAGGCTGTCTGTCCAGCAGACAGTGAGGAAGGGAAAGACAGTGAGGCAGGCCTGCCTGCCCACTGTGTATGGGTCCACAGTGAAGTCTGTGACTCAAGCCACAGACCCTGGCTGCCTGGCTCCACTCCCTGGAGACAGCAGATCCTCTGAGTCCCTAAGAGTGAGCAGCACCAACATCCAGAAAGAGGCTGGGGTGCAGGGTCAGAAACCACTCAGCATCTTAGCCTTTCTCTAACTGCTAGAAATCCCCAAGAGGAAACACTGTTGCCAGGACTAAATGGGAAGCACCCAGAGTAAGGAGCAGACTGGGAAGAACACAATGGTGCCTGCAACCCTTCCTGGGAGTTGGCAGGGTCAAGATGACGAGATAGTGGGGGCCTGACAGCAGATGGGCAGTCGAGGCAGAAGCTGGTCCTCAATTTATTTGGATCCACCAGTCTCTGTTTCTTTTCTCTATTTTTACCAAAGTGATACATGCTCAAGGTTGCAAAAAGAAGAAAAGAGGGGAATTCCCTGGCAGTCTAGTGGTTAAGACTCCATGCTTCTGCTGCAGGCAGCATGAGCTCAATCCTGGTCGGGGAAGTAAGATCCCACAAACTACGTGGTGTGGGATACCCTGGGGGCTCCTAGTAGAGAATCCGCCTGCTAATGCAAGAGGTGCAGGTTTGATCTCTAGGTCAGGAAGATCTCCTGGAGAAGGAAATGGCAACCCACTCCAGTATTCTTGCCTGGAAAACCCCCATGGACAGAGGAGACTGGCGGACTACAGTCCATGGGGTCACAAGAGGACTTCTCGATGAAACAACAACAACAATCTAGGTGGTATAGCCAAACAAAACAAAGCAAAACCCCAAACAAACAAAAATAGGGAATGATGAAAGCAAGAAAGGGGAAAAGGATCTTAAAATGGAAGCAGTGTCTTTCCTGCCTGACCCGTTACCTCAGCTCCACCCAGAAGTGACCTCTAGAAAGGCTTCTGGCTTTATTTCTCTCACTGCCCTGCCACCACAGGATAGTCAGTTATTTTCTCTTTATCTGTAGGTTAAGGCATTATCATTTTTTTCATCAGTTCATTAAGAGGTTTTTTCTGGTTTTATATTTTACCCTATTTATCTCTAACTCCTTACTTCTATTTCAAGCCGCCCTTGAGAGTCACAGGTTCTTGTTTGCCTCATGCCTGAAAAACAGAGGTGTGTTTGTACAATGTTTTGTGTTTTTATGTTTATTTTTAATCCATGTCAAATGTGTGGGCTAGATTCTTGTTCCATCTCGATGTTTAGGCAGTCAGTGTTGGGGAGAGCTCTCTTCTCCAGGCTGCATGTCAGCCTTAATGTTACCAGCTGTAGACTCTGACCTTCCACACCCTACAAATTCACTGATCACAGAAACCCAGTCATGAAAATCCTTGGACCTCCAGGTAGGGACTTGCTGGTGACATCTCTGGGGTACATCCTTAAAAGTGGAACTGATGGCTTGCCGGTTATAAAAAAGCTGGACTTTACTAAACAATGCTTGGATGCTTTCAGCACATTTGGGCAAGGTCACTAGTGGTCTTTGCACAAGAGTATGACGGTTCCCATCTCCCCAGATCTTTCATTGGTGTCACTCAGTTTGCTAGTCTGCTAATCCGAGGTACACATATATAAGAACCATATATATGTATACACACACACACATGTATATGTATGTGTATATATATGGATAGATAGATAGAGGTAATATAGCTCTCACCACTATTATTATTTGGATATGTCTGATTGATAGCAAATTGGAGCATCTCTGCATATATTGGCAGGACTTCCCTGATAGCTCAATTGGTAAAGAATCAACTTACAATGCAGGAGACCCTGGTTCAATTCCTGGGTTGGGGAGATCTGCTGGAGAAGGGATAGTCTACCCACTCCAGTATTCTTGGGCTTCCCTTGTGGCTCAGCTGGTAAAGAATTCACCCACAGTGCAGGAGACCTGGGTTCGATGTCTGGGTTGGGAAGATACCCTGGAGAAGGGAAAGGCTGCCCACTTCAGTATTCTGGCTTCCATATATTGTTTATCATGTGTTCCTCCATTTATGAACTGCCTACTTGTATCTTTTGCTCACTTGTAGAAGCCCCTTGTATATTCCAGGTACACATGGTCAGTGTTACATTTTGCTAATACCTTCTGCCATCTGTTTCCCACAGATAGACAACTAGAGTAAATACACTCCATGAGAGCACTGAATACAAGGTGGATAAAAGCGAACAAAAAATACCTTTTTTTTGTTGCCATTAATATACATTCTATATGTAACTACAAGCTTGAGCTAGTCATTGTATTATTCAACTTATTTCAGTTCATTTCAGTCACTCAGTCGTGTCCAACTCTTTGCGACTCCATGGACTGCAGCATGCTAGGCTTCCCTGTCCATCACCAAGAGATACCTGGAGTAACAGACAGGTTTGGCCTTGGAGTACAAAGTGAAACAGGGCAAAGGCCAACATAGTTTTGACAAGAGAATGCACTGGTCATAGCAAACATCCTCTTCCAACAACACAAGAGACGACTCTACACTTGGACATCACCAGATGATCAACACTGAAATCAAATTATGTTCTTTGCAGCCAAAGATGGAGAAACTCTATACAGTCAGCAAAAACGAGACTGGGAGCTGACTGTGGATCAGATCATGAACTCCTTATTACAAAATTCAGACTTAAAGAAAATAGGGAAAACCACTAGACCATTCAGATATGACCTAAATCAAATCCCTTACGATTATACAGTGGAAGTGACAAATAGATTCAAGGGATTAGAGCTGATAGACAGGGTGCCTGAAGAACCACGGACAGAGGTTCATAACATTGTATAGGAGATGGTAATCAAAACCATTTACAAGAAGAAAAAATGCAAAAAGGCAAAATGGTTGTCTGAGGAGGCCTTACAAAAATAGTTGAGAAAAAAAGAGAAACTATAGGCAAAGGAGAAAAGGAAAGATATATCCATCTGACTGCAGAGTTCCAAAGAATAGCAAGGAGAGATAAGAAAGCCTTCCTAAGTTATCAATGCAAAAAAATAGAGGAAAACAATAGAACAGGAAAGACTAGGGATCTCTTTAAGAAAATTAGAGATACCAAGGGAACATTTCATGCAAAGATGGGTACAATAAAGGATAGAAACTGTATGGACCTAGCATAAGCAGAATATATCAATCAAGAAGAGGTGGCAAGAATACACAGAAGAACTATACAGAAAAAGATCTTAATGACCCAGATAACCATGATCACTCACCTAGAGCCAGACATCTTGGAATGTGAAGTCAAGTGGGCCTTAGAAAGCATCACTATGAACAAAGCTAGTGGAGGTGATGGAATTCCAGCTGAGCTATTACAAATCTGAAAAGAAAATGCTGTGAAAGTGCTACACTCAATATATCAGCAAATTTGGAAAACTCAGCAGTGGCCACAGGACTGGAAAAGGTCAGTTTTCATTCCAATCCCAGAGAAAGGCAATGCCAAAGAATGTTCAGACTACTGCACAGCTCAAGTCATATATCTTTGCTTTTTATATGAATCATAATTCTATGTGTTATAAGAATGGCATTATATTAATTTAGTTATATAGCCACATATTTTTGAGGCTACATTCCTATTTCTTTAAATGCCTATATTCTTATTTCTTTAGCTTGTTATTTTGAGATAATTTAGATTGATAAGAAGTTATAAGAGTTAATAGATTCCCATATACTTTTATAGATTCCCTGATAGCTCAGTTGGTAAAGAATCCTCCTGCAATGCAGGAGACACAGGAGACTTGGGCTTGATCCCTGGATCAAGAAGATCCCCTGAAGAAGGAAATGGCAACCCACCCCAGTATTGTTGCCTGCGAAATCCCATGGACAGAGTAGCCCGGCGGGCTATAGTTCATAGGGTTGCACAGAGTCGGACACGACTGAGCACACATCTTTCTCCCTTCCTGACTTCATGTTTCCCTGGCAACCCTAATCTGTTCTTCATTTCTGTAATTTTGTCGAGTCAAGATTGATATCTAATTGAATCAGATAATATGTATGCTTTTGATATTGGTTTTTTTTCAATTAACATAAATCCCTTGAGATCCATCCAAATATTTTTGTGTTCTTTCTCTTGTAATACTCCATTGCATGGATGGACCACCACTTCACCCACTCAGGGGCATCTGAGTTGTTCCCAGTTTGGGGCTATTACAAATAAAACTGTCGTTTGTGTACAGGTTTTAGTGTGAACAGAGCTTTTCGCTTGTCAGTAGTAAATGTCCAAGAACATAATTGCTGAGCAGTAAGTGCATGTTTAGTTTTTTTTTTTTTTTGCATGTTTAGTTTTATGAGAAATTGCTGTGCTTGTTTTCAGAGTGGTGGTATTTACTTACATGAATGATCCCACTTTTCCACGTCTTCACTAGCAATTGGTGTTAATCTCTATTTTAAAATATGTGTCCTGTTGAATGTGGAGGGCTCTCTTATTGCAGTTTTAACTTGCGCTTCCCTAAGGCCTAATACTAATATCAGTTTTTGCTTCTTGTACTTTGATATTCTGCTTTTTGGCACATACATACTTAGAATCATTTGTCAATCAATAGTGGATCGATCCTTTTATCATTTTGTAACATCTCTATTTGTCTCTAGTAATTTTGTTTCCTTTAATATGCCTTATCTGATATTAATATGAACACTCCTGACTTTTTAAATCTATATGTTTGTGTTTGAAGTGAGTTTCTTGTAGAAAGCATTAAGTTTTTTTTTCCACTCCACTCTACTGAGCTTTTCATTGTGATTTCATTTCATTTCATTGTGTTTTCATTATTGTTATTTAGTTCATTTATATTTAAGGAACTATTGATATGTTAGTATTGCCATTTTATTTTGTTATTTAATTTCTGTTCGTTTCCTCTGTTTTTCCTTTGTCTGTCTTTATTTACTTTCCCTTGGGTTACTCGAACATTTTTCTAGGATTTAATCTTGATTCATTTAAGGTGTTTTTGAGTGTATCTCTATATATAGTTGTATCATCTCTTAGTGATGGCTCCATGTATTACAATATACATTAATAACAACATAATCTGCTTGTGTTGATGTTTTACCACTTTATATGAAATGTAGGAAACTTATTTCCATTCAGGTCCCTTTACTCTGCCCCCTTTTTAGTATAATTCTCTTATATATTACATGAATAATCTAATGTGAACCCTATGTTTGCTTCCACTACCAAATATAATTTAAGAAACTTACAAGAAAAATAGACTCTTACATTTGTACTTACTTTTACCGACTCTGATGGTTTTTATTTTTTCTTAAGTTCCAAGCTTTTCTCTGTTATTATTTCCTTTTTGTTTAGAAAATTCCTTTAGCCATTCTTTAAATGTAGGGATCCCAGCAAAAAATTCCTTTAGTTTTCCTATGCTTGTGAATATTCTTCATTACTATAGGATGTTTTCACCAGACAGAGAATTTGGGGTTGAAAGGTTTTTTTATTTCCTTTTGGTTCTTAAGAAACATGATGTCACTTCCCTCTTGCTTCTGTGGTTTCAGGTGAAAAATCCATTATCATTTAATTGTACTTTCCTAGAAGAAATGTGCTGTTTCCCTCTGATTTTAAAGACTTTTGTCTCTAGTTGCCCCAAGTTTAATTATAGTATGTATTAATGTGTATTTTGGGGGGTTTATTCTGCTTGGGGTTTACGAAGCCCCTTGAATTTGTACACTTGCATCATTTAGTAAATTGGGAAATTTTTAGTCATTATTTTTCAAAAACTTTTTCAGTTCTATTCTTTGCCTTCTTTCTTTCTTTCTGGGATTCTGATATCATTAGTTATTTTATTTTTGATCTCTAGATCTTTGAAATTGCTGATTTTTTTTTCAGTCTATTTTTAAATTTCCTTTTTAAAATTGAAATATAGTTCCTGTATATTATACGTCACAGGTGTGCATGCATGCTCAGTTGTTCAGCAGTGTCTATTAGCAGCTCCTGTGGACTGTAGCCCACCAGGCTCCTCTGTCCCTAGGATTCTCCAGGCAAGACTAGTGGAGTGGTTTGCCATTTCCTCCTCCAGGGCATCTTCATCACCCAGGGATCATACCTACATTTTCTGCTTGGCAGGTGGATTCTTTATCTTTGAGCTGCCTGGCAATTCCTTATTCTACTTATGTTGTTATAAAATAGTCTATATTCCCCGTGTTGCACAACACATCCTTCTAACTTCCTTTATACCTAATAGTTTGTATTTCTTACTCCCCTACCTCTGCATGCTAGTTTTGTTCTCTATATTTGCGAGTCTATTGCTTTTTTGCTATATTCACTAGTTTGTTTTATTTTTTAGATTCCACATGTAAGTGATATCATACAGTATTTATCTCTCTCTGTCTGACTTATTTCACTTAGCATAATACTCTTCGAGTGCACCCATGTTGATGCAAATGGAAAAATTTCCATTTTTGCAATGTATGAATAGCATTACATCATATATACACCATACTTTATCCATTCATCTTATGATGGACACTTCGGTTGCTTCCATATCTTGGCAATTGTAAATAATGCTGCTATGAATATTGGGGTGTATGTATTGCTTCAAATTAGTGGGGTTTCTTTGGATAAATACTCAGGGGTGGAAATACTGGGTCACGTGGTAGTTTTTAGTTTTTTGAGAAACCCCCATATTGTTTTTACCAGGAGCTGCATCACTTTACATTCCCTTTCCTCCACATCTGTGCCAACCTTTGTTTTTTGTGTTCTTTTTGTTGATAACTATTCTAACAGGTGTCATGTGATATCTCATCATGGTTTTGATTTGCGTTTCCCTGATGATTGGCAATGTTCAGCAACAGTCATATACCTGTTGGTTATCTGCATTTCCTCTTTGGAGAAATGTCTATTCAGTTCTTCTGTTCATTTTTCACTTGAATTGTTCATTTTCCTAAGGTTGAGCTGTGTGAGCTGTTTATATATGTTGGATATTTATCTGTATCGGTCATATCATTTGAAAATATTTTCTCTGAGTTAGTAGATTGTCTTTTTGTTTTGTTGTTGGTTTCCTTTGCTGTGCAAAAGCTTTTAAGTTTAATTAGGTCCAATTTGCTTATTTTTGCTTTTATTTCCTTTACTTTAGGAGATAAATTAAAAAGTACTGCTGTGATTTATGTCAAAAAGTGCTCTCCCTGTGTTTTCTTCTAGCAGCTTTATAGTATTCTGTATTACATTTAAGTCTTTAATCCATTTTGAGTTTCTTTTTTGTTGTGGTGTTAAGGAATGTTCTAATTTCATTATTTTACATATAGCTGTCTAGTTTTCCCAAAACCGTTTATTGAAGAGACTGTCTTTTCTCCACTGTGTATTCTTATCTCCTGTGTCATAGATTATTTGACCATAAGTGCATGGGTTTATTTCTGGGCTTCCTATCTTTTTCCATTGATCTATGTGTCTGTTTTTGTGCCAGTATCATACTGTTTTGAGTCTATTTACTTTCTGCTGTGCAGACTGAGTAAATTCTATTGATCTATCATCAAGTTCCCTGATTCACTTCTTTGTCATATCTGCCCTGCTATTAGACTCCTTCTGCTGAGTTTTTTATTTTGGTGATTGCCTATTTCAGATCTAGAAATTCTACTTGGTTCTTTGTATCTTTGAATCTTTGTTGATATATTCTGTTTTCTCATTTGTTTTAAGAGGACTCATAATTTCTTATTGCAATATTTTTAGGATGGCTGCTTTAAAATCTTTGTAGGAATTTCAATAAAATAAACAGGAGATTCATTTTAGTGCCGGTGTCTATTGATTGATTTTTCTTATTCAAGTTGTGATTTTCCTGGGTTTTGCCATAATGAGTGGTTTTCAGTTGTATCCTAGACATTTTAGATATTTTATGATGAGACTCGGGGACCTGGGTAATCCGGAGCTAGCCCCATGGTGAGGTGTGCATGAGAACTGGGTGGATGTGTATTTCCAGCTTCCTTCAGGGTTCAGCTAACACCATTCTGGCAAAAATGGGATGCCAATTTACACTTCTTCTTTGTAGAATGATGGGCTGAAAGCTCATCTTGTCTTTGGGCCCCACTGACCAATGTGGGCCCTGACTAGCACCACCTCTTAAGTGCTCAGCTCCCACTAGACTCTGCTGACACCAGGTATAGGGGTACATGGAGAGCTGAGTCCCACCACTTTGCTGCTCCACAGGCAAAACCCTCATCAGCTCCTTGATGGACTCTGCAGACCCCAAGGGTTACCAACCAGCTCCATTCTCCCTTCATTTCACCTCAATGGAGCTGGATGAGGGCAGAGACCCAGTTCTCCACTTGAGCCTACTGAGACCACAGTGGGTGGGAGAAAATGGTATGCTGGCTGGGCCCCACTTGGTCTGGCTGATGCTAGGGGTGGAGGTTCAATTTTGCTGGACTCTTCTCTTCTTCCTGCCCCACCCCACCATCCTGGTGAGGGAGTCAGAGCATCACCTGCTTCTGCCTGGTGTGGGATGAAAGATCAGCTGCCTCTCAGTCTTGCTGCTTCCACCCACTAGGAAATCAAAGTGCCACCAGCTGCTTCTGCTGAGCAGGAAATGGGCCATAGGCCCAGCCCTCTAGACACTGCTGAGCGGGAGAGCTGGGTTGCTGCCTCATGCTTCTGTATGATGGAGGTGAGGCAAGGTGGAAGACTGGCTGCCAGTTTGACCTGCTGAAACCACAGGGACCATGGCCTGTTGCAGTGACAGCCTACAATCAAGTATCTCTTGATTGTAGTTTGGGAATATCAAAGGTAATCTTTTCTTGTGTGCCCAGTTTATTAGAAAACAACAATTTCATTGCTATTTCCTCAGTGTTACTTCTCTTTACAACCTTGTTTCTTCCTGGATTCATTCTTCATTTAACAATAATTTAGCTGAACATAAAATTCTAGTTTTGATCTTCTTTTCTTAGGATGTCACTCTACTCTCTTCTTATTCTTCATGTTATTATTAAAACACGAGTGACATTCAGTTCTGATTTTTTTCTTTTGGAAATTATTAATCCCTTATTAGCTGAACATTTTTGAAGATTTATTTGACTCTGATATTACTAGATATCTCTATAGTGTTTCAACTCTAGATTTTTCCTCATCTATCTTTTTTCATTAGACATGTCAACTTGAAGACTTTCCTCTTTTTTTTTTAATTTAGTAAAATTTAATTTCCTATTTCTGCTAATAATTCTTCCTCTCTGTTTTGTGAATATTATTTTGTGAATATTATATATTTTGTGAATAGTATATAACCATCACACTTATTAACTTTTTGCTTAGATTTTCCATCCTTTTGTTCCTTCTTGATGGCCCTGGAAGAAGTTCTTCACCTGTTCTTTCAGCTCACACATTCCTTTTCTGGCTATACCCATTCAACAATTAATCCCATATATGACTTTTAAAAAAATTATTTTTTCATGCCCAATATTTTTACTTACTTCTTAGCAACTTCTCTGTTTCATGACAGCAATTTCCTCTTTTATCTCTTCAAGAATATTTATTATAGCTCAGATGATAAAAAAATCTACCTGCAATGCAGGAGACCCCAGTTCAGCCCCTGGGTCTGGAAGAGCCCCTGGAGAAGGGAATGGCAGCTTATTCCAGTATTCTTGCCTAGAAAATTCCAGGCACAGACCATGGGTTCGCAAAAACTCGGACACGACTAAGTGACTAACACTTTACTTTTACTATCTGCCTTAGTCTATTAACATGCCTTCATCTGATGTAGATTGTACAATTTATTACTTTTATTATTGCTATTCTCCTCAGTTGTCTCCTCTCCCCAACTTTGTGAGCTCAGATTTTGAGGGACCAACTACCCTGACTGAGAGTATTTGGCTCAGAGAATGAGAAGAGGCCCAGGTTTTAGTTTCTGCCAGTCCTGGTGATTTTAAAAAGGAGCTAACATTCTCTTGTGGGGAGAGGATCTGGCATCCAAGGGTGGACTTGAGTTTAGATAACCCTGCCTACCAAAGAAAACTGCCTCTGCCCCTGCCCCTGGATCTGTATTTTGACTGTGATCCTTGAAGCATAATAGGTAGGATGGGGAAAAGACAGTCCCTTGGGGTCACCTGACTCCCTTGTACTTTACTTGTACTTCTAGCCATAAACTCTTACTCCATAGTATCTGATGCTGCCTTAAGATTAGCTTCTATCCTACAATGGGGTGCAAGCAGAGATATATGATTATTAAGGATTTGCAGCATGAACAAGGCAAGATCTGATTCACTCTGGACAGTGAGGCAAGTCTGTCACCCGGATGATTCTCTGACCTTGGTGCCTGGTTTCTTGTCATGGATGATCTGTTCTCACACATTAGGCCACTGCCACCTTCTAAATGCCTAGGACTTTCTCCCAGTTTTCACATTAGAATATCTCACTGTCAGAGAGGTGCAGAGCCCAGAAGACCTGGGGTTCTAAACTGTACTGTAAGACATTGGAGGAAAATGATTTCAGAAGATGGACTTTGTTCATTTGGGTTGTTTGAATCCTGATTATCCATGTCAGCTCAATAGGCTGCAGTTGAACAGTGGTCATTGCTGTTGAGAGTACCTCTCTAAGGGCTGCTCCCTGAGGACAGACAAGACATGGGAAGTCAGTGTCTCTGAGTCCCAGTTATATGGGGCTTGTCTACTCTGAGTGTGGGCCAGCCTAGAGCTCTTTGCGGCGTGTACCATACCAACACTAATATGAATACTTTATGGATCAGACAGAAGAGAAGCAATGTACTTCCGTCCTGACTCTCATCTATCTATATTTTCCCCATATATTTTGGAATGCCTTTGAATTTTTCTTTGCTGAGGGATCGAGCCTCTCCCAGATCAGGGCAGAAGCATATTAGCAGAGAGTGAGGCCTTTCCTTTGCTTCCTCATCTATCATGTGGCAGCTGCTTGCTTCCTCCAGCACATACCAGAGATGCCAGAGAGTGGCAAATGGTGTCCTCAGGCTACTCAGAGTGAGGAGTCCCCAGCTCTGATGTTCTCATGGAGACTGAGCATGCTTTCATGAATGCACCATCATGCTTTGAGTGTCTTCACTCATTCCCACAGAACAGAGGCAGTTTAATTTCCAGCAAATTTGACAAGGTTATCATCTTTTCTATAGTTAAGTGTGAGCTTCGAAAACTCAGATTGTGGCAGACTTAATCTCACAGAGACCGTGAGATATACTCATGTAAAAACTATGAGTAAGTCTTGGAGAGTCCTTCATTTATCCAGTTAGCAAAAATGTAATAATCATAAGCCCATTCTTAGACACTGGAAAACAGCAGTAAGAAACAAACAGACAATGATGTTTACTTTCTAGTGGAGGGAAATTGATAATTAACATCTAAGGTTGTTAATAAAGATGACTATTTCAGACAAATGCAAAGGAGGAAATAACAGTAGATTGAAGGGATACCAAGCTGGATTGGTTAACTTGTCAATACCAGTCATTAGGAATGCCCATGTTAGAAATTTATGTGTATTCTGAGCTTTGCAAGATAAGGAAGGACAGACTGTGAAACAGCCAGAGGGAAGCACTCTTGGCAGTAGGAAGAGAAAGCACTAATTCTTGAGTTGTGATCATGCTAGGTCTACTTGCCCAGTAGACAAGGGCCAGTGTGTTAGGAACCTGGTGAGCAAAAGAGAGATTAAGTGATGAGCAATGAGAAGTGGGCAGCCATAAGCCATGCAAGAGAAAGTATTCACTCTGTTCCCATGGGCAGGGCAAATCCTCTGGGATTTAATCAGGTGTTTTTTCTGCTTTGATTTTAAAACCTCTCTGGGTTATTGCAGATTATAGATTATAGGGTGAAGAATAAACGTAGGGAGGTCAATTAGGTGATTGCAGTACTGTATACAGGAGATGATGGTAACTGGGTTCTGGTTGTAGCAGTGTAAGTGGAATGAGGAATTCAAACTATGCTGTGGAGATGAGGTTGATGAACTTTTCCACTGATGAATAAACTGGACGCCTTCAGGGTTTGGCGATGAGCTAATTGAATGAGCTTATTATTGCCTAAAATGGTGACGGTCAGGAAGTAACAGATTAGATGGGTGGAAATCCAGAGTTTCAATTCTGGATTGTACTTGATGTGTCTTTCAGTAGAGAATAGTTTTCAGGACTGGCCTCAAGAGGGAAGCAAAATGGTTTGAGGATGAAGTTGAGCAGAAGAAAGTGGAGACAGCAAATCTTTTAAGGTCCTGGAGTGGTCTAGGGTGGAGGAATGATGTAGGTTGGACTTGCAGGAGAGGTGGAGGAGTATGCTGGTGGGAGGTATGAAGAGAAGGGGATAGAGTGTCGAGCTACGTTAAGATGTCAACTTTCAGAATGCTTGTTGCTTGGGCTAAGGGGCAGTAGGGAAAACGAGGTGTTTTGGCTTAACTTAGTGGGTGAAAGAATAATCACTGAAGTAAAAGGACTTGGAGAGAGTCAGGATTGGGAAGAGCAAGGATGATTTTGACTTCAGGCAAGTTGAGTTCAAAACATGTCTTCTGGCACTTTCAGGAGTTGTACATTATTGTGGTACTAAGCCCAGACTAGGGGTGAGGTCTTATTTCTACATATCTATCTCTCTTTTACAAAACAGCATGTATTATTTTTCTAGTCTTAGAAACAATACATAGTTATCATAAGTCATTTGAAAAATCCAAAAAAAAAAGAAAAAAATAACTCAAATCTGACTACCCATAAACAGTAAATAATAATATTTGAGGTCTCATAGACATATACACATTGTACACTTTATACATTTTTATACTTTTGTTGGGTTTTTTAAACTTAGTATATAGTGTGTATTTTCCAACGCTGTTAAAAATTCCTCGAAATAATTCTATGTAATGGTGTCATTCTCTTTCCTAAAGCTTAGAAAGTGGAAACTCAGAAGTACACCCCATCTACACCCCCATCCCTCTCACCCCACCACCCCCTACCCTTAGCCTTGTTCTGGGGCTGCATCATGTGCTTCTTGATCCCTTACTTATTTTATGAGATGTGGTGACATTTTCTACTTGGGAAAGATATGGTTCTACTCAAGTATCCAGGCCACATGACCAAAATTACAATTCAAGGAAACTAACAGCCTGAGAAAATGTTCTTGGAAATAGGCTGCGGTCTTTAGGCGAGAGTGACGTGTGATTAATGATCGCTGACCTGCAATTACCTCACCCTGGTGTTAGTCTCTCCCCCTCTGCTCATTTGTTCTTTTTCACTTTTATTTCCTCACTAAATGTTTAGAGGCTTAACAATAAATGGGAAAAAGAAAGGTGAGTGTAGAATAGAAATCGGTGTTGCCCAGGAAGAATCAGACTGTCCTATGAACCCTGGGGCTGAACTCTTTTTCGAGCAGGGCTGAGTTTTATGTTTTTCCTGCCCAGCTGGGGATGGAGAGCCCTTGTCTGGCTCTGGGCGATGTGGAGGAGCCTGAGACGAGGCCCTGAGAGCAGCGGTGGGAGTGGTGGGAGAGGAGGGTAGGCCGGAAAGGATGGAGAGAGAGCGTGCGGTGGGGGGTGACTCATCCCTTCCCACTCCCTCATCCCTTTGCTCTGGGAGGCGTTCAGGTGGGCCCCTTGAAGTGTGAAGTCACCCAGCTTCACAGCACAGTGACGCAGGAAATTGGGGTTACTATGGCTGTTGTAAATACGAGTGTGTCCTCTGTTCACAGTATGAGTGGGAAGGCACCATGAGAAAGAGGACAGACAGAGCTATGATTTAATGTGATGCATTTTGTGAGTAATAATATATAATCTTTTACAGAAATTTATTTGGCTGGAAAAGTCTTAGTTGCAGCATGCATGGTCTTTAGTTGTGGCATATGAACTCTTAGTTGTGGCATTTGGGATCTGCTACCCTGACCAGAGATCGAACCTGGGCCCCCTGCTTTGGGAGCATGGAATTTTAGCCACTGGTCTACAAGGAAGTGCCATAATATATGACCTTTATTAGTTAGGTTTGATCAGAGAAGCAAAACTGCTTGGAGTGACATGGAATAAAAAGTATGTGTGTTTCTCTGTGAGCATTGGATGTTAGGCAGCTGAAGGAGACACTGAGGAAAGAATAATAATCAAGGAGAGGCCAGTTTGAGGATCAGAAAACTAAATGGGGGCCACAGGGAAGAAGTCTGTGCTCCCACATCACTTCTGTGGCTCAGATTGGTAGCCACAGGTCTTTTGAAGGAACAGCTTAAAACATGGTTAGAGGGAGAATAAGACACATTGGAACCTATGAGGGGAAACTCAGGGACCCCTTGGAAAAACACTGAGACCCATGAGGGCAAAGTGGACACCCATGCCTCTCTTTTATTGCGTCTGACTCCCAAGGATCAAGGTGATCCCCAGAAGGTACTGGAGTCCTTTGCTGTGAGCCTACCGACCCACCTAGCCCCATGCTCTCATATTTTACAAATCAAGAAAGAGCTTGTAGGAGATTATTTAGTTATAGATGTGACCACCGATAAGAGTAAGTGTGTGTTCGTCACTCAGTCATGCCCGACTTTTTGTGACCCCATGGACTTTAGCCACGAGGCTCCTCTGTCCATGGAATTCTCCAGGAAAAAATAATGGAGTGGGTTGCCATTTCCTTCTCCAGATAAGATTTAAAACTATGTGTAAAATTTGAGGAGACTCTCAGACATACACAGGCACACATGGCCATTGGATAATACTGAATCACATCTCACCTGGATTTTCTTTTGGGGTGCCAAAATACCATTGAAAAAGCAATGCGTATAGCCATTGTATGTCTAAAGAGGCATAACTGCTGCTGCTGCTAGTCACTTCAGTTGTGTCTGATTCTGTGCGACCCCATAGACGGCAGCCCACCAGGCTCCTCCGTCCATGGGATTTTCCAGGCAAGAGTACTGGAGTGGGTTGCCACTGCCTTCTCCGAAAGAGGCACAGATGAACGTTTAAAACTAAACAACTGGAAATCAAAGACACATGCTATTGTGCGCGTAGGATATAGTTCAGGGTAACATTTTTGGAAGAGCATTCTTCAATAGCTATCAAATCTAAGAATGTGTGCTACTTTAATCCTGCAGATTCCGTGAGTTAAAACACATTTGAAAAGTATCTGACTGCAAATCCTTCTCCTCCTGAAACTCTGTATTTAAGTGTAAGGATGGTTTTTTTCATAATTTTTTGGAAAATTAGATTCTGGAAACTGTCAAAATGTCCATGTGTAAGGGATTGATGAAATAAATTATTACATCCATAAAATGAAATATTAGCAATTTTTAAAAAGAAGCATAGATCTTTTTGTGTTAATTTGGAAAATGCTTAAGATGTAATATTAATTAAAATGCAAAGTTGAACAGTATGGATTATATTTAACCAAATACTTAATATTTTAAAGAATGTGCATGTAAGGATTGCATAATGTGTTTTTTATAAAAAGACTCACAGGAAAATATTAATGATTTTTTACCTAAGAGGAAAGAAGAGTTTAATCTTTCATTTTACAATATGTACCTTTTGAATTTTTGACAACCAGTATTTAGTGCTTTTGAAAGCCATGATAGCAAATATAGCAGAAAACATAATGGGCTTGGAAGTGATTGACATAAGTGATATTTTCAATCTATAACAAGTGTCTTTCCAGCTGCATGCCGTGAAAAGTGTGATGCATTTTCCTTCCACAGCTTTTTTGCACACTAAAGACTACCTATCTATTGATTGACCATCTATAACCATCATCAAGCTATCACTTATCTATCAATCTGTCTTTTTATACACCTATCTTGTTGTTGTTCAGTCGCTAGTCATGTCCTACTCTTTGCGACTCCATGGACTGCAGGACTCCAGGCTTCCCTGCCCTTCTCTCTTTCCCGAAGTTTGCTCAAACTCATGTCCTTTGAGTCCATAATGCCATCCAACCATCTTATCCTCTATCACCCGCTTCTCCTCCTGTCTTCAGTCTTTCCAAACATCAGGGTCTGTTCCAGTGTTTCTGCTCTTCACTTCAGGTGGCCAAAGTATTGGAGCTTCAGGTTGAGCATCAGTCTTTACAATGAATATTCAGGGTTGATTTCCTTTAGGATTGACTGGTTTGATCTCCTTACAGTCCAAGGGACTCTCTAGAGTCTTCTCCAGCTCCACAATTCAAATACGTCAATTCTTCAGCACTCAGCCTTCTTTATGGTCCAGCTCTCACATTTGTACATGACTACCTATCTATCCTCAAACGAAATGATAGTGTCCATGCTGTTCAATAAACCTCTTTTGTCAATAAACAATGGACCTTTAATATCTTCCTAGTCTCTTCAAGCACATCTGTCTTATCTATTTCAGTGTCTGCCTGGGATTTTCAGTATGGTGGTAGAAGGATATATTCTCGGTAATACTGGAAATGTTCTTGATGAAAGAACAGTGAATGGTGACTTTGACATTGCTTTCCAATGCAAAGCTGAACAGAGGGTTGGTGCTCTGGGCTAGTGGGGTCCCAGGTGAGAAATCTGAGTGGAGTATTGTTCTGAGCCAAGCTGTTAACCCTGTCACCCTTGGGTTTCCTGTTGCCTGGTGTGGGGTCCTGAGAAACACCTTTCCTGCTTCTCTCCAAATGCTCCTCTTCACTGTCTCCCCGAGAACCATGTAGGGTGGGGGAAGGAGGAAGTTGAAATAACTGTTAGGTAAGTGATGGGTCAGTTGGTAAAGAACCTGCCTGCAATGCAGGACACCTGGGTTCAATTTCTGGGGTTGGGAAGATCCCCTGGAGAAGGGAAAGGCTACCCACTCCAGTATTCTGGCCTGGAGAATTCAGGCCAGAATTCAGCCTATACAGTCCATGGAGTTTCAAAGAGTCAGACATGACTGAGCAACTTTCACTTTCACTTTCAAGTGATGGGAAAGCCTTTCTTTGAGTCTAGTTGCCCCATGGGAAGAAAGAAGGAGGAGACTGGATAAGGACCCAGAGGGAAGAGACAGACTCTGCAGCCACTGGAGATGATTACTTTGATACAAGCGTGAGTTGCTTCCGACACTTTTGTCTGCTGCTGTAGACCAGATCTCACAGCCAGCAGCCACTGAGCGCTTGTTCATTCTTCCTGTGGAGTTTAAGTGGACTGGAGGTGCCAGGCAGAACCTCTGCAAGTCACATATGCCTAGGTAACCAGTACTGCTTAGGAAGTTTCACCCACAACTGTGTGAGAGCTGGACATGGGGGCAGATCTCAGCCAGGAAACACAGTCCCTCCTCCCCTCTGTGACAATGGGGTCACCAATAACCAGGTCACAGTTCAACAGGTCACATCAGGGCCCCTTCCTGGGGTTTACTCCCTGTCCATCAACACCTCTTCCTGTTGGGGTCACCCCTGTCATTCTTGTTAGTTCCTGTTTTCATTTTTTATCTTTATCTTGCCCAGCTCTAAAAATAAGGACTTTTCTCAGCTCATTGACTCTCACTTTGCATTCTGCTGGGAAGGAAGAGAAGGAGTAACGGCTGGGGGTCAGGAGGACCTCACAGCAGGGAAGCTGGAGATTCAGGAAGGAAGAAGAGAGAAGCTTAATTCCTCCTGGTTGGTGTTATCAGACTGAGAAAAGAGGAGGAAATAGGCTATCCTCCTGGGGACTCTGTATGCTTGCTGGAGCCTGTCTGTGTGCCCCCTGGGAGGGCAGGACCACTCTGCTGCTCTGACCTCATTTCCCACCTCCTGAAATGACTTGTAGTCATGGAATGTGGGGATTTCCTAGGTAAGCAGGCTGTTTGTTCGGTTGTTTCTTTTCTTTTTTAAAAATTTAATTTACTTCTGGCTGTGCTAGGTCTTTGTCGCTGTGCGGGCTTTTCTCTAGTTGCGGTGAGTGGGGGCTACTCTCTAGCTGCAGTGACCGGATTTATGGTGGTGGCTGCTCTTGCTGCAAAGCCTGAGCTCTAGGGTATAGAGCAGTGGCAGCTCCTGGGCTCCAGAGCACAGACTCAGCAGTTGTGGTGCACCGGCTCAGCTGTCCCGGGTCATATGGGATCTTCCTGGACCAGAGACAAGGAATCAAACTGGAGTCTCCTACATTGGCAGATAGACTCTTTACCACTCAGCCACCAGAGAAGCGCTGTTTGGTTGTTGTTTAATCTTATGTGCTACGGTATTTATTCTAATATTCAGCATTGTTTGTTTGGTGAGGATTTTACCACCAGATTCCCCCCGTGTCCCTTCTTTACAATTGTATCTTGTTGTTGTTCAGTCACTCAGTTGTGTCTGACTCCTTGAGACCCCATGGACTGCATTATGCCAGGCTTCCCTGTCCTTCACCATCTCCCAGAATTTGCTCAAACTCCTGTCCATTAAATTGGTGATGCCGTCCAACCATCTCATCCTCTGTTGTCCCCTTCTCCCACCTTTAACCTTTCCCAGCATCAGGGTCTTTTCCAATGAGTCAGTCCTTCACATCAAGTGAATAGTCTCAATTTGGCCTATCTGACCACCATATTCCTCCATGCTGTCAACGTCAGTGGTTATGTGGTTGCCAAGGAGACTGATACCACCTCTCTAGAATGGCTCAGTTGACCTTTGATTCTGTAGTCAGAATCATTTCTGTCATCACAGTCAAAACTTCTTCTGTCATCCCACCTTTTACTGGTACTGATGGCTCATGTATAAAGCATGTATTTAAATGAAGAAAGTGGGCACTGACAATGTGCAGCAAATTCCTCAAAGGGATTGCCATGTAGGAAAGGACCTGGTGTAGGCTGGGGGAAGCATGGAGGGATTTACTGCAGTCACTATGGGCTAACTCCTGAGAACCCTCCAGGATCAACCTTGACAACACATGAATTTATTTCTTGCTCACATGAAGTTGTGTTCTGCCATTTTGAACACTTGCCTTCCAAGGACATGTCAGAAGATGTGCAAGAGAAATCTGTGTAGAGGCTCTCACTGGACCAGTCCTAAGAGTAGCAATTACACGCCTATTCATATTCCAGACTGCAAAAGGGGCCTGGGAAGGTGGTCTGACCAGGTCTGGTGGCAGGAGACTTTTTGGGTAACTATATCTCTCCAAGTCTTATTTCTTAGGCTGCTGAACACGAAGAACTGGACTGGACAGCCTTTAGGTTCATTCCTGGTTCCTTTCTCTATAAGCATTCTCTCTTAGTAGGAGGACTGCTTTTCAAAAATCTGCTAATTTTCTACTCTCAGATGATGTTCTCAAGCTAGCTCAATCTTTAGTCAGCCCAAATGTGCTGCAGCAGGTGAAGACTACTGCAAAAGTTTTGAGGCTGGTGCAAAATATTTCCAATCAGTACAGAAAAAGCCTTCCTTACTCTTTTTTCCTGATTTAATAATATCACATCATGAGTTGTCATTAATTCCTTCAACCATCTTTCTATCAATGGCCACTGAGGTGTTGCAAGATCATCCTTGCATTCATGATGGCTAGTGCAGTTAATGGAGTATTTGTACTGCCTCAGGGACTCTGCTGACTGTTCTTCACTCACTTTTCCTTATTAATATTGTAAGAATGAATTATCAGAGCGCCAACTCTCTGTTCAATGTACAAGAGTTTCAGGCCAGTTAAAAAAAATATTTTATTGATTGTTGTTTTTGGTATAAAGAATTATGAAAATGCTGAATCTTTAATTATTAAAATTTTATATTAAAAAATTGTCAAGTTTTTTCCTACATGGCTCCTGGGTTTCCTGCCATATTTAGGAAAGCTCTCCCATCGTGTATTTTTTGATCTTAGCTTGTAACGCCCGACCTGATTCTGAGTTCCTGCGGTGCTCTAGGCATTCACTGTCCAGCTTCTCAGAAACATCTGCATGGTCCACACAAGGACGATGGAGCTCAGGACAGGGGTGTACACCTAGGAGATTGTTCTCTGCAACTGCACCTACGATGGCCAAATCAGGGTGTGACCTCATTCTTCCTTTGAATTTTCTTTCCACAGGACCAAGTCACTGGGTGTGCCTGCTCCTTCCACTGTTGAACTCTTCCAGGCATTGCACAAATAAAAGAGTTTACAGAACAGGTTCCTGTACTGAGAGTGTTTGGAAAATTTTATGGACTTTTTTGGGTAGGCATTTTAGCATGCTTTTCTTTTTCTAAATAAGGAAAACAAAATGCCAGAATTGTTCATCCAGGCGAGGTTCTCACACAATATGCAGATCCCTTCTTTCAACTTTTTCCTTTTCTTCAGTAGGATGGTGGAGTTTGGTGATAGCATGAATATAAGTCTGGATCGCCTCTGCATCCTGTCCCATGGGGGTGGCTCCTAGTGGCCCCCGCCATGTCCTCTATGCCATGGCACCAGGACTATTTCCCATTGGCCGCCCCATCCCGGGCCCCACTCCCATCTTCAAAGGTGACTCTGCCAGATCAGAGATTGGGTGCTTTCCTTTTAGGGTCACATGCTTCGGGGTAGGAAGCCTGCACTATTTTCCACTATTTTAGGCTCAGAAAAAAAATGTAAGGGTCAGTATTTCAAATTTTTTTTGGAGTGAAAATCTCCTGTTAACTTGCTGTCGTGTGATCGACAGTGACACATTGCCTTTCGAGACCATGCTGCAATGGAGCAGGTATTCTCATGGCGGAACCCTCACAGCGTGAGAGCTCGGAGTTTGGGTCCTGTTAGCTCTGTGCCCTAATCCCAGAGCAGTGCCTGTCCCATGGTGGGTGGCCAACATGCACTATGGCATGAATGACTGAAGAGGAGTGGGTAAGGCCCCTCTCTCAGGATGTGAGGTTCAGTAAGGTGACACCTGTGAAGAGTCCAGCATCGGCCTGGGTGGAGTGTGTCTGAGCATCACAGAATGTTGATGGAGAGACAGACCACAGAGGTCACAGTTCTCACGTCCAGAATTCTTTTTTTTTTTTTACATTGTCACTAAAAATTCAATTCATTTTAATTTTTAAAAATTGAAGTGTAGTTGATTTACAATTTCATGCTAGTTTCAGGCATAAGCATAGTGATTCAATCATACATAGATATACCAATTTATTCTAATTTTTAATTGTCATAAAATATTACTCTTCTTTTGATTTTTTCAGCTATTTATTTAAATTTCTTTTTTTGTTGAAATATAGTTGATTAACAATGTTGTATTAGTTTCAGGTATTCAGCATGGTGGTTCAGTTTTATATATGTATATATAGAAAGAGAAGTCGTTCAGTCATGTCTGATTCTTTGTGACCCCATGGACTGTAGCCTACCAGGCTCCTCCATCCATGGGATTTTCAAGGCAAGAGTACTGGAGTGGGTTGCCATTTCCTTCTCCAGAGGATCTTCCCAACGCAGGGATAGAACCTGGGTCTCCCACATTATAGGCGGACGCTTTTAGCATCTGAGCCACCAAGGAAGTCCAATATATATAGATACACACACACACACACACATATATGGAATACACACACACACACACACACACATATATATATAAATACAAGGTATCTGAAAAATAATATATATACATATATAGTATGTATTCTTTTCCTTATACATTATTACAAAGTATTGAGTATAGTTCCTGGTGCCATATACAGTAGGTCTGAGACATTTTTAATGGAAAAGCTCTTCAGGCCCCTCACATTCATCATCTCTTTCCCTAACCACCCCTTCATTCCCCTGATAAATCACCACCAGCCGCACCAGGCCGGGGAGACCCCTCCTTCTCCTTTCTCTATCAGCTGCAGAGCCCATCTGTGTCAGCCCCTCGTATCTCACATATCCACTCCTCTTTTCTTAACCAGGGGGGATCACTCAAGAGAAGTTCAGAATTCAAGCTTTAGAGCTAGTTCCTAGCTCCCCACTACCAGTGGTGGGTGTGGGTTACAGAAGGAGTAACTGTCAGACTCGGCGCCCCTCCCCACCCCACTGTTATGGTGGAGAGAGGGAGAGTTCTATACTGAATGCGGAGACTTCCAAAGAGGACTGACTGATGTGAGTGTGTGTCCAGCACACAGAAGAACTCCATCAACAGCAAGCAGTAAGTATTAGGATCAGGGTCCAGCTGACCCTAAGGGGGTTCAGAGGAGGAAGGGAGGACCTCCTCTGCACACCCTAGAACCCCCACCAAGCCTCCACACCAAGCAGCAGTCATAGTGCAGAGGAGAGTCCCAAAATGAACAGGATCGCGCCACACCTCTCCTGGGGTCTTGCCGCCTCTGTAGTTAGTCTGAAATCCAGCCCAGTGCACTTGGGCCCCTCATTTCCCACCTTCCTGGGCTATCACATGAGCCTTGCCTTTTCCCCACCCTTCAGCACACATCCTTCACTCCAATCCCTTTCCTGAATGGACACGCTATCCATCCACCCCAGCCCTGCAGTATCACAGAAGAATGTATATTTCATAATACCATTTTTTCAAGTTCAAAAGTGTGAAAAGTAAGCAATATATACTTTTAGGCATGCATATAATTTTAGTAAAAAATAGAAAAGCAAAGGAATGACAGCAAAGCCAAGCATCCAGGATATCAAATAGAAAGAAAGCAGCAGCCCAGGCATTTGGGCAGGTGGCAGGTGAGATGGTGAGGACAGAAACTGGGCTGATGACTGGTGGGTCAATTCTACCCATCTTATGGGTCACAGACACTGGGTGTGGGGGTGAGACGTGCCTGAGACCGCACAGTTAGGAAGATGCCCATCTGGGACTCAAGCTGACGTTTATCTGACTCCCAGGCTCATCACTCATTCTGGGAACCGGAAACCAGTCATCAATAAAGCTGTGCATAAGGATGAGTTCATCTGGGGTAGAGTAAAGAATGAGACAGTGGAGACAGTGGGGGAGCAGAGGGCAAGAAGGGTGATCAGCACCCAGGATGGAACTTTGGAGGGACTGGAGGGATAGGAAGGAGACCTGGCGAGAGTGTAGTTTGAGAAGCCCATGTGGAGTGAGCACAGAAAAGGGGTGTGATTAATAGTGTTGAACGGAGCAGATCACAGGACCACGGCTAGAGACTGACTGACTCTCTGATTCATCTGTTGAAGTGTATTTCCCAATATGACTATGTCTGAAGGCAAGATTGTTGGATGCAATTGTAAATCAACCCTGAATATTCATTGGAAGGACTGATGCCGAAGCTGAAATTCCAATACTTTGGCTACCTGATGTGAAGGGTCAACTCACTGGAAAATACCCTGATACTGGGAAAGATTGAGGGCAGGAGGAGTAGGGGGGCTACAGAGGATGAGATGGTTGGATGGTATCACTGACTCAATGGACATGAGTTTGAGCAAACTCCTTGAGACAGTGAAGGACAGGGAAGCCCGGCGTGCTGCAGTCCATAGGGTTGCAAAGAGTTGGACATGACTGAACGACTGAACAATAACAAAGGTTACATGAGATTATAAGGGTGGAGCCCTGATTCACTAGGGCTGGTACCTTAAAGAAGAGGAAAGGATAGCAAAGCTCTCTCCACCATATGCGTGTTCAGCTGGAAGACAGCCATCTGCAGGCCAGAAAGACCGCCCTCACCAGAAACTGATCCTGGGGACACCTTGATTTGAACTTGTGGCCTCCAGAACTATGAGAAGTACACTTTCGTTGCTTAAGCCCTGCATTTGTGGTATTTGTTAGGGCAGCCCGAGCAGACAAATTCCAGGAATTGTGGAAGTATCCCTGGGGCAGAGATGGCCCAGAGCCTCCTATTTGAACTTCCACTGTTCCAAGACTCATTTGTGAAACAACTTTTGTGATCTGATGAAATGCAGGCAGTATGAAAGCACCCAGACTACATTCACCAACGTTGTCCCTGCTGACGGCTGTACCTCTGCTGATGTGGCGCCGACCCTGCTCCCAGACCCTTCTGGGTGGTGTCCCAGAAACAGGTCTTCCCAATGGAGTTCTGTCTCACTTTTGAGAACAAAAGCTATACCGCCTGGGGATGGAGCACTTTCAGTCCTTCCAAAGCGTGAGGCCAGTGAAACTACAACATGGCCTTTGCAGCTGATCTTTGCTTTTGGAAGCAAGTAGGTACAGTGGGTGTTTGAGGTCACTAACTTTAGAAGGAAGGGCTGGTGTGCCGAAGGGGCTTTGTTCTCAAGGATGAGGGGTGAAGACACATGGGTTTGATTTCCTTCTCAACCAACAGCCTCTCTGAGAGGCCAAACTGGAAGTGCTGGTGTGTGTCCTCTTGTTCTCAGACCTTGTCTGTGGAGTTTACATTGCCTTCTATTTGTCAACAGAAAGACCACCATCAAAAGTAATGCCGCAGCAAGTGGCACCCCACTACTAGCAGCAGACACTGCAAGGGGAGTTCAGTCCCTCCAATCAGGCAGAGTTTGGGATTGTAACCACGTGTTCTGGTGAAAAAGGGGGGTCCTTCAGGGATGTGGCATCTTGGCATCCTTCATGTTCTTTTTTTTTTTTAAAAAAAAGGTGCTTCAGGTGAAGCGGGAAGAGCAAAGGACATTTATTTCTGACCAGGTACAAAAACTTTCACATATGGAAACACTACCCCCTTCCTTTTTTTGGAGTCTACTTTTCAAACCGAAAATAAATATTTCCCTTGAGAATTTAGCCTTAAAGAGGGTAATAGCAAAGCAACATTTTATTTGCAAGTAATACACTTCATTTATTAAAACCTGCCTTGAAAATGCATTGACATTTCGAGGATCCTTTAGTTATACTCTTTGCCTCCCATTCATCTGGGAATTGTTGTTTGTCTTTGGACGTGACATTAATAATAATCATGCTCTCTGGGCATTGCAGGTATGAATATACCTCCACATGATAAAAAGATCCAATTATCATCAAGGTATTGTTCAACATAATTGGCATTTTCTTTTTCTTACTTTTTAGTAAAATAAATAAGTGATGTATGGCCAACACATTCAGTAGCTGTATTATCTTCTGATTAATCCAAGTGGTCCCTTTCCAGACCATTCCACAAAGGCGGTTCGCAACTAGTGAGCAGGCTGCCGCCTTGTGTCTGGGTGTCTTCAAACCTTTCCCCTCCTGACAGGACGGGCTTCGAGTGCTGGTGCAGATGGAGCAGATGGCACAGCCGTTTATCCTCTTAGGCCCCTCGTTCCAGGCGAAACCCGCGTGCTTCATCCCTGGCTGGGTAATCCCAAGTCCAGCTAGAAGTGAGGACAGAAATGTTTGCCGGGCCTGAGCTCATCCCACGTCTCTTTGCTCTTGAAGCCAGACTGGCCTGTTCCTTGCAGGTCCGTGGGGAGGCTGCAGTGTCCTTGAATTTCTGATTCACTCTTCCTTGGCTGAGTCCCTGGAGGCTGCAGGCAGCCACACTGGGGGACACTGTCCTGCCTCTGCATCCTTACCCTCCCAGATCCCACACACCATACCACAAGCACAAACACTGCCACACACACACACACACACACATTACACCCTGCACATCATACCACACACGCATCACACCAAACCACATGTACAAACACTGTCCACACATGTACACACACAGCACACCCTACACACCACACACACACACATCACACACATCTTACATACCATACTGCATACACACACCATATCATGCTCACACCCACATACATACACATCACACATATGCACACATCACACACATCTTACATATCATACCACATGCACCTCACCAAACCACATGGACAAACACTATGCCACATATGCACACACAGCACACCCTACACACACACACACACACACACACACATCACACACAGCCTACATATCATACCACACACACATATGCACACATCACACACATCTTACATACCATACTGTACACACACACATCATATCATGCTCACACCCGCACACATACACATCACACACAAACACCACCCCCCCACACCACACCCCCACACCCCACATATACCAGTGTACACATGCCATGCCAAATGCACAAGTACACAATGCATATACCATACCACACCACACACACTATACACAAACACCCCCCCCCCCACTTCCCTCCTCCATCATACCCCACACTCCCACATCTGAGGTCCAACCACTGTTTTCTTAGCATCTTCCCTGACCCTTACCATGGAAGGGATTCCTGAGGCAGAGCCCGCGAGGTTCCCTCCCCAGGAAGGGCCCGTCTGAGTGCAGCGAGCATGAGGGAATGCGTCAGCCGCTTCTCCCGCCAGCCATCCATTCCCTGCACGTCTGTCTTCCACGATGCACCAGGAGCTCTTCTGATCTTGCAAGGAGGTGGGGGTGGAATGAGGATGGGGAGAGTTGGCACAGCCCTGTTTCCATGGGGCTTGGGGTCTGGGTAATGGGGACGCTGAGAACATGTCAGCGAGAAGGACGGTCACAGCCATGAACACAGGGACGAGTGGAGACCTGGGACCCTGAAGCTGCGTGGGGAGTGCTGGTGGCAAGAGGAACGCTAGCCCGTGACTGTGCTCGCTGCAGAGGGCAGAGGGCGGCTGGGAGGACGGCGGTGAGAACAGCGTGGTGTGTCCAGGATGTGGAGGCCTGAGGGCTGGTCAGTGTAGTGTGAGATGTCCGGGGTCGTGTATGCAAACATTCCTTCCCCGAACGTAGAGTTGGTGTGAGGTATGGAGGGTGTGCCTGGAAGCACTGGAAGGAGCAGGAGAATCGGGGATGCTGGACCCCAGAGGAGAGGAGCCCACCGTGGGGATGGAGGGGTGGCCGGAAGAGGGAGCATGGAAGAGAACTGTGCTGGGTCTGCCCAGGGACAAGCAGCTGTGAAAGATAGAGTCAGGGTCATGCTCTGCTTTTCATTTCACTTTTCTAAACTTTCGCTTTAAAATAACTTGGGATTTTCAGAATAGCTGCAAGGATAAAGTTTGCATATACAGTACACTTGGTTTCCTTTTGTGTTAGCATCTTACAAAACCAGAGTCCCTTGGTCAAAACTGAGAAACACTGGTCCAAACTGAGAAACGATCATTGGTAAAATACTATTAATTAAACCACAGAACCCCTTTTCCACTGAGACTCAGTCCATGACCCCAGGGTACATTAAGACTTCCTGTCTCCTTGGTTCCCTCCAATCTGTGATGATCCCTCCGTGGATCCTTATCTTTTATAATTTTGATGAATTTTGAAGATTGCTGGCCAGTTATTTTGTAGAATTTCCCTCCCCCGCTTACCAAGTTTGATGCTTTTCCAAGATTAGGTTGTAGTTAGGGATTTCTGTGCAGAATATTGTGAGATGCTATGCTGTTCTCATCATCAGGGCATGTAGGACCTCAGATAGCTTCCTACCTGGTGATGCTCACCCGGGTCTACTGGTTAAGTCAGTGTCTGCCCAGCCTCTCAATTATCAAGCGACTGTTTTTCCTTTTCCATATTTTTCTTACAAGAGAGTCAATCCAGCCCAGGTTCCAGAGGAGAGAAGTGCTAAGTTCTGGAGATACAAGTGTCCCAGAATTTGTGGGGTTATGCTAAATTCACCACAGTAACCAGAAAGTGTTGTCCACAGTATTATTATTATTATTAGTTAGGAGATTGCCTTTCCTTCTATAAGAAGGTGACATTTTTATTCATAACACTTTTGGCAGTCTCAGGGAAGACGCCTGGCTCATCCAGATAGAGAACTAGAAGAACTGCTCACGAATAGCTGTGGAATGCTATAGTGTACAAAGACCCAGAGGGGCTTGCCATCAAGATAGAAGGCTGACCACACTCAGGCCTCCCTTCTCTCTCCTCACTCCACTAACATGACAGGAAAGGAAAAGAAACCCTATCACCTCATAGAGAAAAAGAGAGCAGGTTGAAGCCAGGGATTAAGTGTCCTCACACATGTTGTGGTGACTCAGCTGAGTGGGTACTGACAAAAAGTGGTTGTCTTTCTGGCCACCCTACTGGGAAAAGCCAAGCAGTCTGAAGGCCAATGGGGCACAGGGATGGAGGGGCTGGAGGAACTGGGAGAACTGGAGGGCCTGGGGGCTGGAGGGGCTGAGGGAGCTGGAACGGCCCCCAGCAGGGGTGGGATGAGCTTCTACACAGAGAGCCTCTAGCATCTCACGTTCCTCTCCCAGGCTGTGCAGAGAGGGGTCACTCTGGCCACTATCACCCAAAAGAGGAGGTATTAAGTTCCTGGGGCTGCCATAACAGGGGGCCACAGAGCAGATAGCTGAGAACAACAGAAATGTGCTTTTTCACAACTCGGGAGGCCAAGTGATGACATTGGGTGTTGGCAGGGCCAGGATCCCTCCCCAGGCACAGGAAGACTCTGTCCCAGGCCTCTCTCCAACTGCTGGTAGTTCCTTGGCTTGTGGCAGCATAACTCCAAACTTCACAGGGTATTTTCCTCATAAGCATGTCTGTGCCCAAGTTTTAATAAGAACATGAGTCATACAGAATTGGGGCCCATCTTAATGACCCCATTTTAACTAACTACATCCGCAAGGAGACTATCTCCAAATAGTGTCACATCTGGAGGTGTTGGGGTTTAGGAATTCAACATATGAATTTGAGGGACTCACAATTTAGCTTATAGTGTGGTGGAGAGTTTACCAGCTGACAGTATGGACAGTCCCCATGTCAAGGACAGTAGACCCAGCAGAGGGCTGGAGAGCGCTATGGGGCTGATATTGAGTGAATATCAGCCTACAAGACTCTGTGTCCTCAGCTTCCTTTCCTGGTTTTGCTTTCACAGAGAGAGCAGCCAGGCCCACTTGTGCTCACCCGGGGAGAAGGTTAGACATTCTCAGACAGAATTTCACCAGGTATTGGTATGTGACTGTTTCTCAGTTGCATCTGGATCATCTCACGGCATCAGTCTGCAAGCCCCTGTGCAGCTCCCATCTTCCCAAATCACATCCAGCACTTTAATGCTTTCCTCTGAGATATGAACAGAGAGCCAAGCATCACAGATACTGGAGAGAGATTGTCCACATCGAAGCCTGAGACTCAGAGAGAAAAACCAGAAAGCAAATATGCAGAAGGAAAAATTACCAGGGAGCTAAAAGAGGACTGAAGAATAAGAGTTAATATTCTTATAAATTAAAGATGGAATTGCATCCATAGATTAAAAAAACAGTATGCTATGAAAAAATAGTTACTAACTATTGGTCAAGAGGGAAGGTAGAATATAGCTATTTTAGACATGAAAGCAAGACCTATCTATCCACACATCCACCTCTCATCTACTGATCAATCACTTGTCAACCTATCCATCCATCCATCCATCATCCAGAAAGCCAGTCATTACCTATCTACTTACCTATCTATATAGTCTGTTCCTGACCCAGAGGTCACACCTGGGTCTCCTGTACTGTAGGCAGATTCTTTACCATCTGAATTACCAGGGAAGCCCTATTATCTATCTATATAGTCTGTTCATCTATCATATATCTCTGTATCTATAATATATTATCTATCTATCTTTTCCCTGAAAGCTGTCTTTGAAAATTACTGGATAATGTACTTCAGCAAAATAAGGAAGAAAACTAGATGAAATGGAATTCGTGAAACAGAGGATCCAAAACAGGACAGAAGTGGGAAAGTCTCAAAAGTCTCTAGGAGAAAAAAACTCTGAATACTGGGAAAAGTTTTCAAGTATTTAACTCATGTATTCAACCTCTTAAAAACTTTTGCTAAGAAGTACATGGAACATTAAGCAAGTGAAAACAAGACAGTTTTTAGTTTCTGGGAAAAAAGCAGTAAAGGTTGTGTGAGAAGTGAGGCACTCTCACTCCATGCGTGGGGAACATTTGCGCCCCAGGTAGATAATGTAAACTCTTGGGAGGGGAGAACCTGGGGAGGTGGCACATGGGGGTGATGGAGAAAATGAGTTCTCACCTTCCTTAGACAATACGATACTCTAGAGTATTGATCAATCAAGAAATAGCAGGATTGTATGTCACATAGAAATATGGAAATAAATATCAGAAAAAAATCTTTGGAAGTTGAAAATGCCTTCCTCTAAGCAGTAGTAATGTTTTGGGCACTAGGCCCAACTTTTTTTCTTTTTTAATAAAAGCTACTTAGAACTCTTTGATTTCACTATGTGGACATACTTTGCTAAAAATAGAGACATGGTTTTATAGCAGAAAGGCGAGTAGAAAAATGTGTACACACAGCTCCCAGAGGCTTAGACACAGTGAAAGGTTTCTGGCAGGATTCTGTGTTGCCTTTTTATTAGTGAGACAGGCCGATAGAGTTGTATATTTATGCTGCCAGAACTGGGAGGAAGCCCTTCTTGTTCCTTGGGGCCATACCACTCCATCTGTCACCCTCTCTTTGAAAATGCTTTTGTGACAGGATGCTTACAGTTCTAGCACCTTGCCCTGATCATTCCTGATGTGAGTCACAACTTTGCCGTTCCCTGCAGGGGCGGGTGGCTCAGAAGCCCTGGGAGCCCTTGTCAGAGGGTGAGAAAGAAAACAGCAGCTCTCTGTTAGTTCTGATAGAGCTGCCATTCTCCACGGAGGAACTTAATTGGTAAAAGATTGCAGGTTGGAAAACGCAGGTCATGAACTGTTTGGCTGTTATATTCGATATCTACTGAGAGACTCCTAGTTTCATCAGCACCCCCTATCCCAACCTCCATGTTTGTGCATCTTAGAGTCTATACCCCATACTTCGCTCACCTTGGGCTTCTTGGAACAGCTTTCTCCACATCCTCCCTCTTGGTATTCTCATCATGATATCCTCTAACTGTCCTTCCATAAGAGCAGAGCCAATGCCACCAGGGGAGAGGGATCTTTATGGCAACATCGAGTCTGCAGCCTCCAGCCCGTGAACTGCCCCATCCCAAACTTGCCTTAGAAAGAGGGGAGACCCATAACACACATGGGAGACACTTTGGGGAGAGAGAGTGAATGGAAGATGACTGCTGATGCTGGTTGGTGAGAGGGTAACAGGCAGGAAGGCCAGGGGTCTCCAAATGGAGGAAATAGGCTGTAAGTGTCAGACATTTTTAAATCTCTCTCTTAAGTGGTAGGAGGAAATAAACTACTAGTGTTATATTTTTCCACCTTCTTCATACAAATTTGAGTACTGTTGTTAATGGGATTCTCAAGGCAAGAATACTGAAGGGGTTTGCCATTTCCTTCTCCAGTGGACCATGCTTTGTCAGAACTCTCCACCATGACCCGTCCGTCTTGGGTGGCCCCACACAGCATGGCTCATAGTTTTATTGAGTTAGATAAGGCTATGGTCCATGTGATCAGGTTAGTTAGTTTTCTGTGGTTGTGGTTTTCAGTCTGTCTGCCCTCTGATGGAGAAGGGTAAGAGGTTTATGGAAGCTTCCTGATGGGAGAGACTGACTGAGGGGGAAACTGGGTCTTGTTCTGATGGGCTGGGCCATGCTCAGAAAATCTTTAATCCAAGTTTCTGTTGATGGGTGGGGCTGTGTTCCCCCCACCCCTCTGCTATTTACCTGGGGCCAAACTATGGCGGAGGTAATAAAGATAATGGTGACCTCCTTCAAAAGGTCCCATGGATGCACTGCTACACTCAGGGTCCCCAAACCTGCATCAGGCCACTGCCGACCCATGATTCTGCTGGAGACTCCTGACACTCATGGGCAAGTCTGGGTCACTCTCTTGTGGGGTCACTGCTCCTTTCTCCTGGGTCCTGGTTTGCACAAGGTTCTGTTTGTGCCCTCCTTCCAGGAGTCATGTATGGATGTGAGAGATGGACTATAAGGAAAGTTGAGTCATAGCAAAAACCCTCTTCCAACAACACAAGAGAAGACTCTACACATGGACATCACCAGATGGCCAACACCGAAATCAGACTGATTATATTCTTTGCAGCCAAAGATGGGGAAGTTCTATACAGTCAGCAAAAACAAGACAGGGAGCTGACTGTGGCTCAGATCATGAACTCTTTATTGCAAAATTCAGACTTAAACTGAAGAAAGTAGGGAAAACCATTAGACCATTCAGGTATGACCTAAAATCAAATCCCTTGCAATTATACAGTGGAAGTGACAAATAGATTCAAGGGATTAGATCTGATAGACAGAGTGCCTGATGAACTATGGATGGAGGTTTGTGACATTGTACAGGAGGCAGGGATTAAGACCATCCCCAAGAAAAAGAAGTGAAAAAAGACAAAATGTTTGTCTGAGGAGGCCTTACAAATAGCTGTGAAAAGAAGGGAAGCTAAAGGCAAAGAGAAAAGGAAAGATATTCCCATTTGAATGCAGAGTTCCAAAGAATAGCAAGGAGAGATAAGAAAGCCTTCCTCAGTGATCAGGGCAAAGAAATAGAGGAAAACAATAAAATGGGACAGACTAGTGATTTCTTCAAGAAAATTAGAGACACCAAGGAAACATTTCATGCAAAGATGGGCACAATAAAGAACAGAAATGGTATGGACCTAACAGAAGCAGAAGATATCAAGAAGAGGTGGCAAGAATACACAGAACTATACAAAAAAAAGATCTTAATGACCCAGATAACCATGATGGTGTGAGCACTCACCTAGAGCCAGACATCTTAGAGTATGAAGTCAAGTAGGCCTTAGGAAGCATCACTATGAACAAAGCTAGTGGAGGTGATGGAATTCCAGTTGAGCTATTTCAAATCCTGAAAGATGATGCTGTGAAAGTGCTGCACTCAATATATCAGCAAATTTGGAAAACTCAGCAGTGGCCACAGGACTGGAAAAGGTCAGTTTTCATCACAATCCCAAGGAAAGGCAATGCTAAAGAATGCTCAAACTATCACACAATTGCACTCATCTCACATGCTATTAAAGTAATGCTCTAAATTCTCCAAGCCAGGCTTCAACAGTACATGAACCATGAAATTCCAGATGTTCAAGCTGGATTTAGAAAAGGCAGAGGAACCAGAGATCAAATTGCCAGCATCTGTTGGATCATCAAAAAAACAAGACAGTTCCAGAAAAACATCTACTTCTGCTTTATTGACTATGCCAAAGCCTTCAACTGTGTGGATCACAACAAACTGTGGAAAATTCTTCAAGAGATGGAATACCAGACCACCTAACCTGCCTCCTGAGAAATCTGTATGCAAGTCAGGAAGCAACAGTTAGAACTGGACATGAAACAACAGACTGGTTCCAAATAGGAAAAGGAGTACGTCACCCTGCTTATTTAACTTATATGCAGAGCACATCACTAGAAACGCTGGGCTGGAGGAAGCACAAGCTGGAATCAAGATGGCTGGGTATCAAGATGGCTGATATCAATAACCTCAGATATGCAGATGACAATACCTTTATGGCAGAAAGTGAAGAAGAACTAAAGAGTCTTTTGATGCTAAAAAGACTAAAAAGAACTAAAGTGAAAGAAGAGAGTGAAAAAGTTGGCTTAAAACTCAACATTCAGAAAACTAAGATGATGGCATCCGGTCCCATCACTTCATGGCAAATAGATGGTGGAACAGTCAGAGACTTTATTTTTTTGGGTTCCAAAATCACTGCAGATGGTGACGGGAGCCATGAAATTAAAAGACGCGTACTCCTTGGAAGGAAAGTTATGGCCAACCTAGACAGCATATTAAAAAGCAGAGACATTACTTTGCCAACAAATGTCCATCTAGTCAAAGCTATGGTTTTTCCAGTGGTCATGTATGGATGTGAGAGTTGGACTATAAAGAAAGCTGAGTGCCAAAGAATTGATGTTTTTGAACTGTGGTGTTGGAGGAGACTTTTGAGAGTCGCTTGGACTGCAAGGAGATTCAATCAGTCCATCCTAAAGGAAATCAGCCCCAAATATTCATTGGAAGGACTGATGTTGAAGCTGAAACTCCAATACTTTGGCCACCTGATGCAAAGAACAGACTCATTTGAAAAGACCCTGATGCTGGGAAAGATTGAAGGCTGGAGGAGAAGGGGATGACAGAGATTGAGATGGTTGGATGGTATCACCGACTCAGTGGAGGTGAGTTTGAGTAAACTCTGGGAACTGATAATGGACAGGGAAGCATGGTGTGCTGCAGTCCATGGGGTCGCAAAGAGTTGAAAACCTCTGAGCCACTGAATATGCAAATTTAAAAAGAGGTTTCTTTTAAAATTCTGTGTTGCCATGAGGATACCTGGTTCCACCTGAACTTAACTTTACTTAAATCTTGAGCTAACCAATGCTTTTTTCTTATGGAAATGTTTGTCTTTAGCTATGTTAATGAACTATGTATTTACCTTAGAGTCTGTCTTTAAGTAGGTTCTGCCTAAGACTCAGAAAGGGCCTGACAAACCTGTATATTTTACTCATACATTGTTCTCCTAATTTATGTTAATAAAACTATATATTTACTGGGAAACCTGCCTTTCTGCAACATTCATATCAATGGTTTTATGGCCCAGGATGACTCACCTGGTGCCATGTTATCTCAAAACGCATGTTGTGGATCAGGGGCCTGGTGCCACTCTGAGTTTTGAGACATCTCCTTTGTATAATTAACAGCTTGCTGGTAGCTATGTAACATCCAGCTTAAGACTAGCAGGGGGTAGTCTTTCTGCCCCCTTCTGATGTCTATGTCAGAAACTTTCTCTATCTCTTTATACTTTGATAAAACTTTATACACAAAAGCTCTGAACGATCAAGCCCTGTCACTGGCCCCGGACTGAATTTTTCTCCTTTGGAGGCCAAGAATCCCGGCATCTTTTGTGGTTCAGCAACAACCTTTCATTGGTTGGAGTAGCAAGACTGGATGCTCATGTTCAGGCGGGAGGAATCAAGCAGGTCCAGAGCCATCATTGCAGCCAACCAGGTGAGGAGTCAGTAAGGAATCCTGATACCTTTTCTACCAGCAATGAGTGCACTTTCCTGTGATTTCTGTGTTCTGGCTCCTTAAGTGTTTGGCGATTCCAGATCCTGGCCACCTTTCCTCCTTTTCAGACACAACTAGTGGCCAACACACTTTGCTCTTACCAGAGTAACTCTGCAGCCTGGGATGGGAAGGCTAAGGATGGGGCAGAGCCTAAGAACCACATTAAATGGTGGAACTTTAGGCAAAGTGCACAACTTCTTTGAATGGCCTTTCAGAGCACTCCTGTGTAGAGTTCTTATGTGCAGATCACATTGTATCAAATAAAATATATCCCACACTTTTGGAACATTCAGATTTTCCAAATTCAAGCCTATTTGTTGAAAATAATAACACAAAACATTCTTAAAGGGTGTAGAGTCTACGGGGGTTGGCTACTCTAGCAGGTTGGAGGGATTACACGGGACATGGGATCCCAGGAAGGGAGCTGACAGAAGTTTTGGGTGCAGCCTATGGGCAGGGTAGAATGTCCAGGGCTTCTCGACTGATAGTGATGTGGGCAGGTCTGTGCCCACCCCTGACTTCCACTGATCTTCAGCTTTCATGGACACCTCTGGTCCAGCCCTAGTCAGCTGTGTTTGAGCAGAGACCTGTCAATGTGAGAGTGTGGGCCCCACAAGTGCCTGGTCAAGAGAAGCCCAAGTTCAGAGAGCCACTCCTGCAAAAAGCCTGAGGTTTGAAAAGTGAGCTTTGAGAGAAGTGGACCAGAGTGAGCACTGGAAGGTGGTGGGGCATGCCCACTCTGCAGGGCAGGTTCAAGATAGCCCAAACAATTCCCCAAAGTTCCCACTTGTTCATCTCCAACCATTGGTGAGGATCTGTTTCATCAAGGTGCGCTATAAGAAGTTGAGCCTGAAGCAAATCACATATGGAAGCTCATTTAGGAGCTGAAGTTCTCATTGGAGAGAAGTTGACCATGCTCAGAAAGTATTCATGGTAACTGGAACTCACTGTGGGGAAAAAGGAACCATAGAGCTATGCATGAAGGATGGTCATAGGACCTGGACTCACAGTGGAGAGGAAGCTGGGAAAATAGTCAGGAGATCACCAATTATACCTCTTAAACTTCTGGCCATATCTGAGCTTGCAGAGAACCCTGGATATGTCCACAGAGGTGCCCTGGTGGGGAGGTCATGGAAGCATCTGCTTCTGTGTAGCCACCACGCTGGAGCAGTGGCTAGCTGGTGGTTCCCTGGGGCTGCCAGATACAGACCCAAGGAAGGTAAGAATTTTCTCCATCTGTCTACCAGAGTTGTGTGCTGCCCTGGGTTTCCCAGATATCAGACCAAGGAACACTTGTGGCCAGTTCACTCCAAACCATGCAGGGAAGGGTAATCTGAGACATAAGCCTCCAACTTGACCAAGCTGAGCAAAAATAAGCACAGCATCATGGCACTCAGTGTAGGGGACTGGGCTTGGTGCCAGTCTTCTCTTGCAGGCCATGCAGACTTCCTGCCTTGTCCTTAACTGGCATTTCCTGTCTGCACAATGAACAGAGGTGTAAGCTAGAATGACAGCCTCCCAGAACTTGTCTCTGACTCCTACACCATTAGACTGTTGCTCCTGAGTATCCTTTGGGGCCATTCCTTGAGAGATGAGGCCAAAGTGTGGGTGCTCTTCTCTCATGTGTCACCATTGACGAGAGTGGCTGGGCTGTGTAGATGTCTCTGGGAGGTCTACATTAATGTGACCACCACCCTGGAGGGTCACCAGGCCAAAACTCTAAGGCTCTGAAAATGCAAATCCAGCCAAGAAAGAAAGGTGCCCTGGTGACACAGGCCAACCCTTTGGAATGTTTCCCAAATTTTTCACTAGAGGGGTGAAGGCTCCCAGGAAAGACAGAGCCAGCTGCCAAGTGTTTGTATAGGCAGTAAGGGCAGGGGCCTGGGGGTCTTGGTGTTTATGGAAGAGAGTCTGGGGAAAGGGGATCAGGGGTTGCCATAAACTCCAGGCTTCCGATCTTAAGGAAATTTGTTGTACTGGTGAGGTCAACAGGCGAGCTTTGATCACAAGCAAAGACTCCAAGATTGTTGTCTACAAAAGCGACTGATTCATTACATCCAGGTCTCTCATGCCAGCAGGGGTCAAACTGAGCAGGGTTGGAGAAGGGAGGAGAGCAGCATTAGCACAGAAGTCACTGCTCAGCCTTCGGCTGCATGTGTGTGATTTCTGCAATGCTCCTCTGGGATGAGTGATCTCTGAATTTGCTCATGAATTTGTAACACTTGCCTGACTTATAACGTTGGGTTATTTGCTGAAATAGTCACTTCTTTTTTGCCCTAGTTGGGGAAAAAAGAGCTGGGTGGTAGCAAGGCTTAGGTGTCACCATGTCTGGCTGTTAAGTCTTGCTTCCTGGGATGGAGAAAACTGGAGAAAATGAGAGGAACTCTTAGGAAAGGGTGAGGGCCAGACACCTACCATTGGCCACAGATATGCCACTGTAGAAATGCCCATCTATTCTCGTCCTTTCTTCCTGGAAGGTTTTCTGGGGCTCACGGCCCACCTGCTGCACATATAGGGGCAGTTAACCCCCTGGGAGCTATTTTTATTCACACTTCCTGTCCCTGGCAGTCATCCCACATGATTTCCTTTCTTTGTCTCTGGTATCACTGCCCAGGAAGGGTGCCCAGAGACCCAGAGTGGATGTTCATCTTGGAAATCATGAAACAAATCTTCCTCTATGTATCTCAGTCCCTAGGACCTCTCTGCCTCTTGGTAATCAGCAGCTATCTCAAGACTACTTCTTTTTCTGTTACTGAAGCCCTGATTTCACTCTGATAACTTTCGGCACAATTGGGTACATATTACGGACTCCTTTGTAGGCAGAGGGCCTGTAAAGTTAGGTCTGACTGAGCTGGGCATAGACTGGTGCTAATCTACCACAACGCATTGCTGTAGTTCATTCAGTCATTCATTTAATCAATGTTTCTTTCCTATCTAATATACATCAGAAATTCTCTTGGAGGAAAAGGCCATGAGCCGATTCCTGCCCTGAAGAGTATGTGGTCCATCAGAGTAGCCAGTCTGTGAGACTAGCAGGGATAGGGCCTCATAATGAGCTCTGGGCTCCTAAGATGCTGGTGGGAACATCCTTCTAGAGGCTGGTGAGATGGGCAGGGAGTTTCTCGGGGAGGAGCTGAGGGAGGAGAGTCTAGGCTGGGCAGAGGAATGGTTTCTCCAAGGCCCTTGGTGAGGACAAAGGATTCCAGTTCAGCCGAGTGTAGAGTATGAGGGGGTTCTGGGAGGGGAAGAAGCAGGAGACCCACGCAGAGGCTGTGATGACTCACCATCACTTAAAGATGGTGAGGTCACAACTAAGGGCCGGGAGAACCCTTAAGGTAGCATGGTAATATTTTTGTCTTAAAAAATGTCTGGTTCTTGACCATTGGGTCCCAGCCTAACTTTGAGGCTCAGTCCCTGCCCTTCCTGCCCACACAGCCAAGCAGGAGTTCTTTGACCTTGTACACTGTCCTGCTTTGGTTACACTCTTCCCTTTGCTTGAGGTGAAACCCACTCATCCTCTGTGCAGTCTTTTCTGATCCATCCATTCTATCCACAAAATTTTGGGCTCTCATGGACCCCATACACCTATCCAAGACCATTTGTGGAAATGGACAGTTGTATGGCTGCATTTTAGGGACATTGTTTGGACTCACCTTTCCTGTATCCTGGCCAAGGAGATCACAGGGACCTAAGTAGGTATGTTAGGAAAGATTATCCAAAATTTAGATAAGGCCTAGAGCATGGCTGTATTTTCCTTCAATGTCAAGCTGAAGCTTTGTTTAATAGACTTAAAATATTATTTCTCTTTTGTTGTTGTTGTCCAGTCTCTAAGTTGTATCTGACTCTTTGTGACCCTAATAGACTGCAGCGCATCAGGCTCCTCTGTCCTCCATGATCTGCCAGAGTTTGCTCAAATTCATGTCCACTGAGTCAGTGATGCTATCTAACCATCTCATCCTCTGCTGCCCCCTTCTCCTTTTGCCTTCAGTCTTTCCCAGTATCAGGGTCTTTTCCAGTGAGTTGGCTCTTTGCATCAGGTGGCCAAAGTATTGGAGCTTCAGTTTGAGCATCAGTCCTTTCAATAAATATTCAGAGTTGATTTCCTTTAGGATTGACTGGCTTGATCTCCTTGCAGTCTAAGGGATTCTCAAGAGTCTTCTCTAGCACCATAGTTTGAAAACATCAATTCTTCCATACTCAGCCTTCTTTATGGTCCAACTCTCACATCCCTATATGACTACTAGAAAAACCATAGCTTTGACTATATGGACCTTTGTCAGCAAAGTGATATCTCTGCTTTTAAATACACTGTCTAGGTTTGTCATAAATCTTTTAATTTAATGGCTGCAGTCACCATCTGCAGTGATTTTGGAGCCCAAGAAAATAAAATATATATACTTCCACATTTTCCCTTTCTATTTGCCTTGAAGTGATGGGATCAGGTGCCATGATCTTAGAATTTTAATGCTGAGTTTCAAGCTAGCTTTTTCACTCTCCTTTTTAACCTTCATCAAGAGGCTCTTTAGTTCCTCTTCCCTTTACGCCATTAGAGTGGTATCATCTGCTTGTCTGAGGTTGTTGATATTTCTCCCAGCAATCTTGATTCCTGCCTGTGTTTCATCCAGCCCAGCATTGCACATGATATACTCTGCATATAAGTTAAATAAGCAGGGTGACAGTATACAGACTTTTTGTACTCCTTTCCCAGTTTTGAACCATGGGAGTAACCCAGTTGTTCCATGTAACATTCTAACTCTTACTTCTTGACCCATATACAGCTTTCTCAGGAGCCAGATAAGGTGATGTGGTATTCCCCTCTCTTCACAGTTTGCTGTGATCCACACTAGAACTGCTCTATCAGCACATGGCTGTTGATGCCTTGATATGTGTCTAATGCCATGTGTCAAACTGACAGTATCTTAAATGTATTGGATTAAATAAAATATACTCTCAAAATTAGTTTCATCTATTTGTTTCTAATTTTCAATGGGGCTACTAGAAAAACCTAAATTATACACCTGACTCATGTTGCATACTATCAGATAGTATTTCTCTAGAAGACAAGTCAATTGTCTAAGTTTATTGTTTGCTCTTATTAGTGAAGAGCTCGAACTGTGAAATACATGTTAACTTGTAGATAATTGCTGGTAGAGATTCAAATGATTTCCGCCTAGTAGGAGAGATAGTTTCTGTTTTATTACCCTGTAGTATATCTACCCGATTTGTCTCTAACTTAAAAAATTAGATCCCTTGGAGAAGGGAATCCATTCCGGTATTCTTGCCTGGAGAATTACATGGACTGAAGAGCCTGGTTGGCTACAGTCTATGGGATCTCAAAGAGTGGGACACAATTGAGCAACTAACACTCCTTAAAATCTCAGTCCTTTAAATGCTCTTTGAACCAGCTTTGTCATCTTATTGGTTCCCTCTTTAATGAGTGAATTTAATTATGTCTTTTACACATGTTCATTCTAAAAAAAAAAAAAAAAAGAAACTATCTGGGCACTCTGTGAAGAAGAGACCAGAGACGGACAGGTCTGGAGTGGGGTAGCCTGTATGTAGGGCTTCTGGCAGCTTGGCCGGAGTGGGAGGGAGCTGAGAGTGGAGCGAGGTGAAGGAGGTCAGGAGGGAAAATGGACAGAACAAGAGTGTGGTCACCGTGCAGGAGGGAACTGGATTGAGCTGAGAAGAGGGAGTGAAAGAGGTGAGTCTTCATCAGTTTGGGGCTCCAGATTGTTCTAAACTTGGGGTTCAGGGAGCTGTTGGGGTCCTGGCCATGGTCCGTTTATTTTCATACTTCTTCCTCTCTGGGTTCCAACTCCCATAGTGCTCTAGGGTCTCACCTTAGGTTAGGGTCTTGGAACAATGGTGAAGCCATGATGGCTCTGAGAATCTGTCTCA
Organism: Cervus elaphus; assembly: GCF_910594005.1. NCBI lineage: Eukaryota > Metazoa > Chordata > Mammalia > Artiodactyla > Cervidae > Cervus > Cervus elaphus. The sequence goes on from NC_057830.1 coordinate 23,271,990, forward strand.
ATTTGTCTGTAAGGGAGCAAGAAGGTCACCCCAGGGCCCTACTCTGAGGAGCAATGCACTGCAATGCAGGGAATGAGGTTGCGGGTCATGCCCCCAGAGCCTGGGCACCTGGGTATCACCTGGATAGTGACACACGGCCACTCTGAATCCAGGTTTGGGTCGCTTTAAGAATGAAACGACGACAGATGGCATTGAAAGGTAATTCTTGGAAGTCAGATAGGAAAAAGCACATACTGTATGAGTCTATTTATATAAACTACAAAACAGGCAAAGCTGATCCATGCTGTTCAGAGTCAGGAGAGCTGTTATTCTGGGCTTGGAGCCTGGAAGGGAGCAGGCAGGGGGTGGCGGGTGGGGGCTCTGAATGTTGAGTTTTTTAGCTGGTGCTGGCTTCACAAGTGTGTCCAGTTTTGTGAAAATTCATCAAGTCATGCTCTGCACTCCCCACCTGCTACCTCCATCCCAACACACAGCTTCAACAGAAATGCTTTCCAAAGGGTGACCGTGGGGCTCCCCTGGAAATGCTCACTCTGCATGCTGTAGCTGTGTAGACAGGCGAGCTGTCTGAAGGCGGGTCCAGGGAACCTCAGAGGACATCAGAAGTTCCAATGGGCTTGTTGCTGATTTCCAAGCAGGCAAAGGATGTCACAGTTTTTCTGAAACAATAGAATTTGGGGCCAAGTCTCCTCCTCTTCTGACAATTTAGCCCACAGAAGTTCTCAGAGGATCAAGCAACGGGTGGGTCTCCAGCTAGAAAGGGTCATGACTTCATTTAACTACAACTTAAAAACAGTGTCTTCAGAGGGGACCATGGTTCACTTCAAGTGGCGTGAAACCGACCGGAGGAGCACAGTGTTGGCAGCAGGTGTCAGCAGGCACCTCCAGGGAGCTGGAGAAACCTGCTCAGAAGGCCATGGTCCTGGGCAAGGCTGCTTTTGCTGAAGGAGTCTCATTTGAATGGGGGTGATCACACACAAAGACCAGTGCCTGACCTGCTGAGCCCTGTGTTCCTGGGATGCAGTGGTGTGTCACATGCAGTCCAACCTGCCACATTTGAGTGCTTTCTGCCTGTGTGTGGGTCTGCGAGTGCCCGACTAGGGATGTAGCACAAACCTCCCGGACACCCACATTTGTGCCTCGGAGTCCAGCGCTTGACTCCAGACCCAGCTGATGCGGTCCCTCTGCCTTCACAGGGGACCTCAACTCCCCCTGCTTCCAGCCTCAGCCCTGACACCTGAATTTCTTGAATTCGGCCCCACTCCCAGGGACCTCCTGCACATCAGGGTGGTGGGGCCATTGGCTCTGGCCAGCGTCCAGGGAATAAGAGAGCGCACCCCTTGCCTGGTGACTGGGCATGTTCCAGATTCTAGCTGCTGTCAACTATGCCCTAGAGAACAGAGGGTACAGGGTGGCTCCCCTGCTGATGGCAGTAGACAGAGTGTGGACGGCAAGTGAACCTTGTTATTGCTGCTGTCGAGGTGTTGCAGCTGTCATTGCTGTGGGACCCCAATCAATCACCTTAACACCATGTCTTCCTCTTGACCCCCTAACCCCAGCGATGACTCCTCCCAGTCCTCCTAAGTCCACTCTGAAGCCTGGGAGCCCTCGCCTTTCTCCAAGCCCTCCCCTGCTCAACCTCACACTTAGTATAAAATCCAAACTCTGAAGTCTGGCCCTGCTGACTGGTCCTCCAACCACTGTCCACCCCTCCCAGGAACACCCATCTCCCTACTCCACTTCAGACCAGGGACTCACTTGTGTCCCAGCTCTTATCAGGTTCCTCTGGTGACCATCGCACTCCTTGACTGAGGTCCAAAACACAACCTCATTAACATAACAAGAGACACCTTTATGCTTTCATTGTTTTGGAAATCCCAGGATATGAGATGCTCTGTATCAGAAACAGAGATGAATACAAAGATATGTATTTCTTATTATATCACAGCTGTCTGTCTGCCACTCTATCCAGCACTGCAAAATCTGTCAGTCCCAAGAAGTCTATGGTCAGGGTGAGGGGTAGTGAATCCACGTGGTCCTGGGATCAGAGGGGAGGGCTCAGGGTGTGGAGGCTGCTGCTGTTTTGAGAATTTACAGCTGGAGTGACCGTAGTTTCAGGCTGGCACCACCTTCACCCAGCTCAGATGAGAACTCTGTTGAGAGCTGATGGAGAGAGACAATACCTGCGTGAACCAGGAGAAGCAGCAGGATGGCCCTTCTGATATATATCAAGATGCCTGGTACATATAGGATCTTGTTAATTTCTTGGAAGTGTCACAGTGACTTCATCACTAGACATAGTTATTGTTCCCCTGGCCTTCCCTGATGGCTCAGATGGTAAAGAATCTGCCTGCAATGCAGGAGACCCAGATTTGATCCCTGGGTCAGGAAGATGCCCTGGAGAAGGGAGTGGCAACCCACTCCAGTATTCTTGCCTGGAGAATCCCATGGACAGAGGAGCCTGGTGGACTACTATCCATAGGGTCACAAAGAGTCAGATACGATTGAGCGACTAACACTATGGCTATGACTCACATTACATAGAGAAAAAAAACAAGGGCTTGGAGAAAATAGGTGGTCCCAGACCCCATGGGTGGTGACCTGGGGAACTGATGTTTGAGACTGGGCCTGCTTACCCTCTGCCCCAAAGTCCTTCGCTCCTACTATTTACTGTGCTAACTTTCACTGTGCTGAAGATATTCAAAAGCTAAGTCTGATAAAGGCTGGGCTCCCCTGCTCCTGTTCTTGGGACTAAGGACTTCTAGAAGGAGTCTGAATGTAAGCCTTCTCTATAGCTCTTCTGAATAAACTGCAAGTTTTCCCACCAAGTATCCAGGACTTCTCTAGTGGCTCATTCAGTAAAGAATCCACCTGCAATGCAGTGGACTGGATTGGATTCCTGGGTGGGGAAGATTTTCTGAAGAAGGAAATGACTACTAACTCCAGTATTCTTGCCTGGGAAATCGTGACAGAGGAGCCTGGTGGGCTACAGTCCATGAGGTTGCAAGAGTCAGACACAACTGAGTGACTAAACCACCAGCACCATCATCAGTGATCAGTAGGATTGCTAAAGATCTGCTTTGGAGAAGGACTAAGACTGCTTTGGGGAATAAGCCTGTTTTGACTCCACTTGCAGCCAGGACAATGGGTGCGGCCAGCCATCTGGGACAATGTAGAGACCTCAGCCTCACACAGGCTCCCCACAGGTAGCTTGTCCCCATGCCAAGCCTGTGCCAGGACAACCAGAGATAGAGTGGATGAAAATGGGGGCAAGTGAGACAAGAGGGGGGCAATGTCCTTTTTCTCCTTGCAGCTTTAGGACCACACTCATGCCTTGGAAGGAAGTACAGTTCACCCACCTCTACCCTTCTGTGACTGCTCTCCAAAGGGGAGGTTCAATCCACTATGCCATGTATTTGACAAGGGATCATAGCCAGAACAGACAAGACACTTTCACATTTCCATAAATAAAAGACTAAAATCCAATTATAAAATGGGCAAAAAACAGACTTAGTCATTTATCCAGATGGACAACAAACGTAAGAACAGGTGCTCATCATTTTTATTCATCAGGGAAAGACGAATGAAGCCCTCAGTTCAGTTCAGTTCAGTCGCTCAGTCATGTCCGACTCTTTGCGACCCCATGAATCGCAGCATTACAGGCCCACCGGTGCAGCTAGAATAAAGCAAGCAGTCCTCGGTACAAAGTGCTGGTGAGAGTGGAAAACAGATCTCTCACACGGGGAATCTGAACATACTAGATCCACTTTGGAAAACTCTCTGGCAGTTTCCAGAAAAATTCAGCGCGTGTATATCCTAGGAGCCAGCGACTGATTCCAAGGTGTATTCTTATGAGATAAAGAATACATATCTTCAGGAAAATGTGTTCAAAAATATTCACAGAGTTTTATTCATTAAAAATGGAAAAGAACTCATCCATTAACAGTAGAACAGATAAAACAATTCACTGCATGGAACACAACACAAAATTAAAAAGAAAAAGAATAAGCTACTGATTCATGCAATAGAAACAAGGATGAATCTCTAAATGAAGGAGGCCAAACAAAAAAGAGCGTGCCTTATACGAGTCCATTGTGTGAAGGTTCAGAATAGGTAAATGAATTGATTGACAGCTCAGAGTGATGGTTACTGCTGGAGAAGGGATGGGGTGTGTGTCAAATGGGCAGAGCCATGAGAACTTCCTAGGGAGAAGAAATGTTGAGCTGGGCAACAAATATTGAGCTGGTACTTACAAGGGTATATACAGCTGTCAAAATTTATGGAACTGTACTCTTAAATGTTGTCCATCTTACTCCATGTAAATGATATCTCAATATTAATAAATACAATCCTACTCAGTAATACCATATTTCTATGGTTATCTTCCACCAGCCCATGAATAAAAGCTCTTGTTGCATAGCATCCCTACCAGCATGTCATAGATTCAGTTTTTTTGGATTTCAGCTATTTTAGTAAATGTGATAGCTAGCTTCCCCAGAGCAATTAATCCAAGAGGTCAAGCAGAAGTTGCAATGTCTTTTATAATCTAGACTCAGAAGTCTAATACTCACCATCACTCACATACCATCACTTCTTCAAATATTCTATTTGTTACATAGGTCAGCCCTGACTTATTGTGGGAGGAAACTATAATATAAACATACACAGTAGAGATAACAGGGAGCGCACCTAGAATGCCAGCTACAACTTTCACAAAGGTGAATTTTCCTCCAAGATGTGATAAGCGCACTGTGCCAAAATTAACTCTTTGCTGAGAGATTTCTCCCAATTAGATCCAAGTGCACAGGGTTAGGGGCAAAGTGAAAGTGAAAGTCATCACTCAGTCATGTCCAACTCTTTGGGACCCCATGGACTGTAGCCCGCCAAGCTCCCCTGTTCATGGAATTCTCCAAGCCAGAATACTGGAGTGGGTAGCCTTTCTCATTTCCAGGGGATCTCCCCCAACTCAGGGATTGAACCCAGGTCTCCAGCGTTGTGGGCAGATTCTTTACCAGCTGAGACACAAGGGAAGCCCAAGAATACTGAAGTGGGTAGCCTATCCCTTTTCCAGTGGATCTTTCTGACCCAGGAATTGAACCAGGATTTCCAGCATTGCAGGCAGATTCTTTTCCAACTGAGCTATCAGGGTAGTCCTCTAGGGTTAGGGGCAGCTGGTGTCAATTGACTGGCTTCCTCTTGTTCTTCCACCTTCTGTCCTGCAGTGAGTGGCATCTCTACCCAGCAAGTATGCAAATAGAAACCTAGATTTCTCCTTGCCATCTCCTTTTCCTTCTCCTTTCATCCTAGTCAACGTTTCTCTAGTTCAATTTCTCTCCTCACTGCCTGTTAACTGGTATATGCTATCACTTCCTTCCTTCTGGAACTTTTACTGCTCCTTGGTCTAATGTTTCTTATTAATGTCAGGCTTTCCTCCTAGATAATAATCCCCATGAGCCCCTGACCAGACCTGCTGTCATCCACTATTGTGTTTCCAACACTGTACTTTCCCCCTGGGAAGTATCAATAAAGTCTTGCCAGACATCCCAGAGCTGTCCCCTTCCATGATGAGTGCACTTGGGGGAGAAGCCTCCCAGAAAGTTAATACCAGAACGTGGCCTGATTATGTTGTGTCTCTTCCACAATTGAAAAGTCTAATTTATTGATGCATTCAGTACCTTTTCCAATTACTTACCCATTGGGTGCCTACTAGTATGCAGGGCTTCCCAGGTGGCTCTAGTGGGAAAGAACCTGCTTGCCAAAGCAGGAGACGTAAGACGCAGTTGGATCCTTGGGTCAGGAAGATCCCCTGGAGGAGGGCACAGCAACCCACTCCAGTATTCTTGCCTGGAGAATCCCATGGATAGAGGAGCCTGGTGGGCTACAGTCCATAGGGTTGCAAATGGTTGGACACAACTGAAGTGACTTAGCGCAGCTCAGCCCAGATAACAGACACTCTGGTCTTAATGAGAGGGAAAATTTCATAGACGCTCCCATCACAGGTGGATGGGACTCCGATGCCTGAAAAGATGAATTCAGTCCTCTACCTGGAGACACATAACAAGGTTGTGGGAGTCAAGAGGGAGATATGTATTTCTCAGACAGGAGAAGACAAAATAGTCAACAGGGAGAGTGGGAAGAGGAACTCTGTGCAAAATCATGAAGGTGTGCACCAAGGGCAAAGACAGGGAAAGTATCTTTTCAGACAGTTTGGTCTTGTGATTGCACACAAAAGGCGATTGGAGGTCAGAGTACAAAAGTCAGAAGGCAACAGGTCACGGCATCATGAGGAGCCTGTGTGCAGCTTTCTGTTTTGGAAACAGGAGGTGGCCAGGGCAGCAGCATTACTGACCCTGTGATGAGGTGGGGGGCTGGGCTCACAGGCTGTCCTGCATATGCTGCTCACGTGTCTCCGATTCCCATCACCACCTGCCCTACCTTTGTCTCAGTTCATGGAATTGTGATGGGCAGATCGACCAGGAACAAGTGAAGGAGTTGTGTCCTCTCTCTAAACAGACATGGGTTAAGGGCGGGGGTGAGTAGCTTTGTCATCATTGCTCCGTACAACCATCCACTCTACTATAAAGAGCTGTAGTCAATAATGCAGAATATTTATTTATCCTACCAGTAGGCACATTTCGGAGTCAACCCGCATGGTAAGCCTGGAGTCAGATGGGAGGAGTGTGGAAAAGAAGGGAATGTGCGCTGACATTGAGGGGACCGTGGGGGGTGGTGTTCTCAGGAAGCAGCCACTTTAAGAAAGGGAGGAGGACAGTTCACAGAAGAAAGAAGTGCCTCAGGGTATGGGGTAGGTTGCTGGTGATCACAAGGGGAACACAGGGGCTTTGGAGAGAGAAGGGAAGTTGGGCCCTGGAGCAAAGACAGTTCTTTCCTTTCTCAGGCTTTGTAGAACTTTGACGAGCACATTCATTGGTTTCAAGCCAAGGCATGTTTCTAGTGAAGCTGCACCCAGAGCCCCGGGGTTTGCTCTCTGTCTGAATTGTCCTCAGAAAGAGTGAGTGGACTGAGTTGGCCTGAGCACATGCTGGTACAGAGTGTTTCTGTTTGACTAAGAACTCGGGTCACTGACCACAAGTGCCTGAGCTCATGCTCGCTGAGATGCAGTTTGCTCTTCTCGCAACTCATAGTACTAGTTACTTTATTTATTTACTTATTTGTGTTTATTTGGGCTTCCCAGGTGATGCTAGTGGTAAAGAACCCACCTACCAGTGCACTAGACATAAGAGATGTGGGTTTGATCCCTGGGTCAGGAAAATTCCCTGGAGGAGGGCATGGCAATCCACTCCAGTATTCTTGCCTGGAGAATCCCATGGACAGAGGAGCCTGGTGGGCTACAGTTCTTAGGGTCGCACAGAGTCAGACATGACTGAATTTACTTAGCACATTTGTTTATTGCTGTCCAAATATAAAAAGACTTTGGCACTTAGAACATCTTCTTGTCTGAGATTGAAGTTCACTTTCTGTACTATTAGCCAAGTGTGGCGAAACATTTCTAAAAGGGTATGACAATAGGGGAAAAGGACTCTGGAAACTTTTCTGTAAAATCAGAATGAATAAGTCACATTCTTACTTGCACAGTGAACTGACGGGGATTGGGAGTTGTTACCTGCAGAACCTTCTCTGTGGACGGGGGAAGATCTTGTGAGACACACCGGTGGCTGGTGACGGAGAACTCCTCCAATTTCAGAACTCCAGTTTACACACAGAAATGCAGCATAGATCACCCTCAGGAGAAAGCAGGTGGATGAGACCTTGAGAAATCCAAGGAAATGCAATTATCCACTCCCTCTACTCATTGTCCAGTGCACTCTGCTCCATGTTACCCGGCTCCCCAGAGAAGCACTGAGTCAAGTAACACGGTAGCCCCACACCCTCTGGGGAGGGCTTGTGCCCCCCTGCGTAGCTCTGCATTAGTTGCTGCATCACGCACCCCATTCCATCCTCCTGCCGCTGGGCTGTTTCAGTGCTAAGTTTGGACATCCCTGATCCTGTGCTCCAGGGACTGTCCACATTGTGGGGAACCCTGATGCTCTGAGCATACAAGAAACAGGTGGCATTTGAAGAGAGAGAAAGAGAGAGAGGGAGAGTGATGCTAACACAAGGAGGCATATCTCTGTGAGATAGTGCAGGAATGGTGGTAGAGAATTAGATGGTTAGATAGCATCGCTGACTCAATGGACATGAATTTGAGCAAACTCTTGGAAATAGTGGGGCTTCCCAGGTGGTGCTAGTGGTAAAGAACTCTCCTGCCAATGCAAGAGATATAAGGGATGCAGGTTTGATCCCTAGGTCGGGAAGATCCCCTAGAGAAGGACGTGGCAACCCACTCCAGTATTCTTGCCTGGACAATACCATGGACAGAGGTGCCTGGTGGGCTACCAGTCCATAGGGTCACAAAGAGTCGGACATGACTGAAGTGACTTAGCACACACTGGGAGATAGTAAAGGAGAGGGAAGCATGGCATGCTCTAGTCCATGGGGTTGCAAATAGCTACGACTTAGCGACTGATCAATAACATCTTTCAAGCCCCAGATTTACAGTCACATCACCAAGTCACCATAGTCAGGGTTTTAGAGCCCACAAACCTGGACTCTGACTTTGTTGTTGTTCAGTCACTCAGTTGTGTCCTACTGCTTGCAACCCCATGGACTGCAGCATGCCAGGATTCCTTGTCTTTCACCATCTCCTGGAGCCTGCTCAAACTCATGTCCATTGAGTTGGTGATGCCATCCAACCATCTCGTCTTCTGTCATCCTCTTCTCCTCCTGTCTTCTATCTTTCTCAGCATCAGGATCTTTTCCAGTGAGTCAGCCTTTGAATCATGTGGCCAAAGTATTAGAGCATCAGCCTGAGCATCAGTCCTTCCAATGAACATTCAGGGTTGATTTCCTTTAAGATGGACTGATTTGATCTCCTTGCAGGCCAAGGGACTCTCAAGAGCCTTCTCCAGAACCATAGTTTGAAAGCCTCAGTTCTTCCATGCTCAGCCTTCTTTATGGTCCAGCTCTCACATCCCTACATGACTACTGGAAAAACCATAACTTTGAAGCTATGGAACTTTGTCAGCTTGCGTATCATGGAGCCATTCCCTGTTGGCATTCTTGTGTCCCCAGCCTGCTCTGAGAATGCCCTAGTCCCAGCTGTCCTTTTGGCCATGGTGACCCATTGGATCCCACTGGATTGAGAAGTCTTCATTCTTTAGGTGCCAGTTGCACTGGTTGGAATCTAGTGGGAGTTGATATTTCACCCTCATCTCTCACTGAAACAAGTGAACTGTCTTTCATCACATATAGCAGAGAGCCACATGTTTAAAAAAAAAATTAGTTGTAGAGGCAAGAGATCTAGTAGTTTCAAGTGAAATGTGCATTAGATGATGCTCAGCATCTACCACAAGGACCCGTTCCAGTCAGCAGCAATGGCTCCTTAAACAGACATTTTCTCCTATGTCATTTTGTGGCCTTGTGAAGACAGTCGAGGACTCTGGGGCTGGAGTGGTATTTCATTATCAGTGCTGGTGCCCAGAGAGGGCGACACGTATTCACATGAAATCTGAAGCTGGGAAATGGAGGGCGGTTCAGAGTCAAGTGCCAAAGCCGAGATGGAGATGCTTTGAGAGCCCAGCAAGACCAGGGTGGTGGGCATCTTGTGACTAGGAGAGCCATGCTCTGAGAAAACTGGAGAATGTACTTCACTTGCTCAAGATCACATAATGAGACAGAACTAGGACTGAGCCCAGTTCTTTTGAAACCCAGGCAGTTTCCACATTAGCTTGCATTTGTGTGGTGCTTTATCATTCCCTGGCAAGTTTACTCAGTCACCTCATTTGATCCTCATAGTAACACAAACAGTAAGGTGTCCACAGATATGCTTACTGTAGTTTATACAGAGTCTTATACTCCCAGTTCTTCCTTTTGCTTGTCTTTGGAGTGGTGGAGGTACTTTAAGATGTCTCCATTCTATACAGGAGATGAAACGAATGGGACAGGTCCCTAAGATGTGTGGAAAACTGTTCTGCTTCCTAAAATCTTACTCTTGGGGACCAATATCATGGGCAGCAACAGTTCTGCGCAAAGCACGTGTGTGTCGGAATGTGGAGTTGAAGAAAAATAGGCTTTTCTCTATCCCCGGGCACTAGAAACCACACACTGTTTGTTCTTTTCTGAAACAATGCTCATCCTAACCAACCCAAAGGCATCTCCGGCATAAAGTGACACCATCCGTGAGACAAGCAGCACGTCTCAGTTGACCCATTCTCACCAAAGAAGGAACTTTCATTCCTGAATCTTGGTTGTGACTTGTTGGATAAAGGATGATGTGTGTTTGGAAATAATTTTCCATCAGCTTCAAACTGAAGTGACCTTCAGTGTCTTACTTTGGAGGAAGTACAAATGGAAATTGAGTATAATTTATCACTAAATAGGCCGACACGTGGAAAGATCCCTCCAGGCTCTTACGAAAGCAGGTGGCTTGGATTCAGAGGGCAGAGGAGGGCAGCAGAGGGGCTGAGGAGCCAAGACCTTGCCTGTCCTTGAACGAAGCTCAGGAAGCTGGGCCACCCAGCAGTTCTCCTCTGTTCCTCATACACCTGCCATCAAGGCTGCTCCCAACCTGGGGTGGGCATCTCGGACCCTGAGGGAAAGCGCAGGGCAGGTGCGTCCATTCTGGATGACCTGTATGCAGAGAGAAAGGCACATCCTAAGAACACATATGGGGTTCTGAACGATCCTAATACTGAATATTAATTGAGAACATTTGAGAAGCTTGCAGTCTCTTCTAGATCTTCAAGAAAGACGGGAACTAAGAGGGGACTGTGGATTAAGGGAAGAGGTCTGCTCTTCCTTTGATGAAATATGGTCATTCTTAAAGATTGGGAAGTTTAGGAAGGTCAGTGAAGTCCTTGTCTTGCCCTACATTTACTCACTGGTTCTTTCTGAGGTCAAGGTGTACAGGATGGAGGACCAAGGGACCCAAGCTTGAGAAAGGTTTGTTTGAATCACCTACCTGATCCGTGGCTTCTGGTTCTTCTATCTGCAAGGGTTCAGTCATGGAGCAGTTTCTTCTCTTGGATGAGCTCAAGAAGGAGGTGAGTGGCAGTCAGCAGTCAGACTCTGCCCTTGGTCAGTGCTCTGTGGGGGCAGGTCAATCAGAGTTTTAGCATTGTGGGCACAGATTAATGTTGTGCAATTTTTATTGCCCTCAGTGTTTGGCATAATCCTGGTTCGAGGTGTGTGCCCTTGTTCTCTGAATTTTTTTTGGGAATGAAGTGTGTCAGTGTGGTCCAGAACATTCATGACAAAACCTATCTTCAGTTTGTCTTTTCCTCCAGATTAGATTATTTGGGCTTTTTTTTGCGGGGCGGGGGCGGGGGGGGGGCGTGGTGGAGCGGGGAGCATGCATTTTACTCTCCCTCTGCTTTTCTCCATCTTCTTCTGTAGAAAGTTTGAATACATGGCATGTCAACTGGGGATTATAATATTTTTCATGATGTTGAGGAAAAATATTGAGAAAGAAGTGGAGAACTGCATTGTACTCTACAAATCAAGGCTGGGAAGGTTGGAAATGGACATTTCTCTTTGCTCTCTCTCCTTCTCTGACTCTTCATCTCTTTCTCAAGCCATTTGTTGTTCATAGTTCTAGGGTAGGAGATTGGGTTAAATTTGTGATTGGCTTCACTTTACTATCCTACCCTGTAACAGCAAATCCTTCATGGGATCTATTTTAGAATGTGAAGGATGGGGTAATTGGACCACAAATTTTAGTATACAATGGCCTTCACCTGGCAAAGGAGCTACTGGGTCATATTTCTAAATAGTCATGTTTCTGTTTTAATAATCTTCCCACCCATGGTCTGGAACAAAGGGCTTCCCTGATGGCTCAGATGGTAAAGAATCTGACTGCAATGCAGGAGACCTGGGTTCGATCCCTGGGTTGGGAAGATCCCCTGGAGAAGGCAATGGTTACCCACTCCAGTATTCTTGACTGGAGAATCCCATGGATAGATGAGACTGGCGGCTACAACCCATGGGGTTGCAAACAGTCAGATCCAGCTGAGCAACCAAGAGTTCTCTCCATTTATAGGAGTGTCTCCTAGAGAAAGAGAAGAATGAATGGAATGCAGACCTCATAAAATGAATGAGACTTCTTTTTCTTCTCTCAGTGTATTGGAGTCCTCTCTTCTCAAAAACACAGTCAAGACAGCTCTGTAACTTGAAGCTGTGGAAAGCTCTGGGATGGGGCAGTTGCTATGGTCCTTAGCACTTTGTTATCAGATCTGATCAAGTGCTTGGCTCATCCCTCTAGTCTCCTTTGAACAACTCCCTGATGGTCTGCTTTCAATCCTCATGTCTGCAACCTGTGACAGACAGTTACTGCCTGCTCAGTCACTCAGTCGTGTCTGACTCTTTATGACCCCCTGGACTGTAGCCTGCCAGGCTCCTCTGTCCATGGGACTTTTTAGGCAAGAATACTGGAGTTGGCTACCATTTCCTTCTCCAGGAGATCAAACCCACATCTCCTGTGTCTCCTCTGCTTTGCAGATGGATTCATTACCCACTGAGACATCGGGGAAGACACTGCTGCTGCTGCTGCTAAGTCGCTTCAGTCATGGGGTGATCCTCACCATCTGGTATTCACAATTCTCAATATTTTTCCATTTGAGGGTGGGCAGAACCTGTGGTTTGCTTCTAGCAAATAGAATGTGGCAAATGTTGGGATGTCACTTCTGAGATTAGCTTGTAAAAACACAGTGACTTACATCTTGTTCTCCCTCTCAGTCTTCATAACTTGCTTCCTGGATCTGCCAGCATCCACATGAGTAATCTTGGGCTGATCCTTCCTAAAGTGAGTCTTGCAGTGACTGCAACCCGTGTGAGACCCTGCGTCAGAGACACCCCAAAAGCCATGCCCTCAATCCTGCCCCACAGGCACAGCAAGATAATGAATGTTGTTGTTTTTGATCACTGAGTTTGGAGGCACTCTTTCATACAGTATAACTAATAGAACCCCCTATAGATACTTTTCTTCAACTTTCCTGAACAGCACTTGATAGCGGTGTCTTGGAGCAGGGGCTTGCTTAAAATACACACATTTGTTGCTACCCTCAGACTCCATTTGGATGGGGTCCCTGAAATCTCTCTTTTTAACAAGTTTCCTGGGGCTACTGCAAAGAGCAACATTGAGAAATGGTGCCCAAATGCCTTCTGGAACTGCTGCGATTGTTCTGAGTTCCAAGGGTAGAGACCAGCTTCATTTATGGTCATTCAATGTGATCTATGAAGTAGTTCCTAGCGAAAGTACCATGTCACTGTCATAGGTTATATTTTTAAAGGAGGCTGCGACAGGGTCTTCTGTCACACATGCTCTTCTATAAGGTGAACTTGGCTCTTCTCTTGTCCAGAGACTGAGTCTGATTCTCACTCTTGATCTAGGCTGGTCTCATGACTCGCTTGTGACCAATGGAATATGAGGGAAGTAAGGCTGTGTGACTTCCAAGGTGAGGCAGCAAACCCATGCCCTCTGTCTGGTTCCTTGGGGATGCAAGCTCTACAGGAAGCCAGACTCCATGAAAGAAGTATGATTATGCCAAGACCACGATGCCAGACAGGCCATGAGTGCACACTCTAGTTGACAGCCCAGTTCAGCTGTCACTCAATAGCCAACATCACCTGCCAGCCGTGTGAATGAGCCTTCATGAATGGCCAGCTCAGGAAGCCTTTGGATGACACCTGACTCTGGCCCCAAAGATACGTTATTTTTCCAAACTTCTGACTCAGGAATCATGGTGGCTTTAAGCAGGTAATTACTTTGTCACACAGCTATAGTTGAGTACTACTCAAGCTGGAAATACAGATTAAAAAGCATGTTCTCTGCTCTCAGCTTAATAACTAGAAAAATGGAAAGACAGACTTAAAATCAAATAAAATGATTGTGACTTCCTGGGGGCCATGTACAGAGATAGAGGGAGCAAAGGAGAATGAGTCTGAAAGAGAAAAGTCATACTGAGCACTTGAGCTGAGGTTTGCCACACCCCCAGGCCAGGGGCAGCACATGTAGATGCATCAACAAGTCTTAAACATTACACACAATTCAAGAGAGGGTAAAGAGCCAAGAAAAGTGGGCAGGCTGTCATGGACAAAGCAGCTACTACATGGGGAATCTACTATACCAGGCAAAAGAATGCTGATTTAATCTGGTCTCAGTGGGTGAGCCACTAGAGAATTTGGAACATGCTTATCTGGGTACTGTAAACATCCATTTCTTCATTAAAAAAAAAAAAAACTATAACTCTTTGCCAATCAACTGAGTGGAAAAAGAACTGAATTGCAACTCAAGCAGTTTCTATTTAAGTCCTTGTTGCTCACCCTGTGATTGAGCAGAGATGACTTAAGGCTGGTGCCCTCCCTGTAAACACCTGTCACTTCCCTGGTTTGCAGAGATGCTGGGAGGTTAATGAGATCACACATATGGAATGTATGAAAGTTTCTAAGAGAAAGAAACCAGATACATTCAAGATACTATTATCATTCCCCCAGCCATCTGGGAGTCAGCTTTCTAGCAAACCCAAGGGTTCAGAAGCTCGAAATTTCTAAATAAAGGAAAAATAAAGATAGGTATCTGGCCCCAGAGAAAGTAGGAAGCTGATTCGGAAACAGCTGAAGAGCCAGAGATAACACAAAACAGGATACAGGCTGGTCATGAAGGAAATCCCCATACTCCTTGGAGGGAGCAACAATAAAAGTCAAGGCATTGTGTGTAGACATCCAGAAGCAAGTGATGCCATGTGGAGAGATGAACAGGAAAGGATGGAGAGATAGCAGACTAGTGGGCAGTGGCAGAGATCAGAGGATGCTGGCAAGAAGTTTGAGAGCAAAGAGAGGCTGAGCTGGCTGTGGATAAATGGAAGTCAAGGAGGAGGGTTTGGAATGGCCGGGTGGCAGCCAGCCTCTCCCAAGCTCAGAAGCTGGACATTTTTGCAGAATACCCTTCAGATCAGGGAGGAGGATCTTATTGTTTGAAAGTGCAGATGCAGCAGACATGTCTAAGCAGTGAGGTGAAAAACCAGATGTTCTAGGAGAAGGTCACTGGTGTGGCTGCCTGGTGATAGAATTCAGTGTGTGTGTGTAGAAGGGGCCCAGAGGACAAGTTAGGAGCAGTTAGAACTGGCCAGTGAGACTAACGTGTGACAAGACAGCGGCTGCCTGGAGGGCCCTATGGATGCCCTTACCACGTGCTATGTGCTGTGCCAAGTCACTTCAGTTGTGGCCGACTCTCTGCAGCCCCATGGACTACAGACTGCCAGGCTCCTCTGTCCAAGGGATTCTTCACCTGGAGTGGGTTGTCATGCCCTCCTCAAGGGGATCTTCCTGACCCAGGGGTCGAACCCACATCTCTATGTCTCCTGCACTGGCAGGCAGATTCTTTACCACTAGCACCATCTGGGAGGCCCTGCTCCTGCCATGACCTGGTTTCAAACGCCTGCCAGACTTATAGCAGCATTTCCATTAGTCCCCACCTCTAAAACCTCCCGAGTCAGTCCACCACCCTTTGCAAAACAAACACCCCTTAAGGAATCCCAAGACTTTGTTGTATACCTCTGCATCCAGCTACATGTACTGGACCAGGTATGAAAAAGAGAACTGGATACAAACTTTGTGGGGGACTAGCCCTTGGGGTGTGTCTCTTGCCCCTTCTTAGCTGGAAATCTTTGGCTGATGATTATGGGACTGAAAACTCACTCGGACTCTGGCTGTGGTTTACTGCGGCAGTCTAGATTCCAGAATCCTCTTCTGATCTTTGGAAAATGCTCCTCTGATTACGTGCCTCCTTCCTGTCCCAAGTGAGAGGATGGCAGCCCTCTGGGCTCACTCCCCGGAGGCCCTGAACCCTGCACCTCCACCCACACTGGGGTTCATGCCCTTCCTCCAGCCAGTGCAGTGCTTTCAAACTTGGCTGCATGTTGAAATAATGGGGAGCCCCTGCCCGCCTATACCAACTATGTCAGGGTCTCTGGAGGTGGGGACAGGGGTAGCCTCCTTTTCACTCTCCTGAGGTAATCTGTGAGAACACCCGTGCCCCCCACTACAGCCCCACAGCTTGGCTGGAATTGCTAGCTGCCATATTGGCTATTTGTGAGCCTTCTGCCACCTCCCATCTGAGGTCACTCCTGCCACCCCAACTACAGTTAATTAAGGAAGAATATTCCTCCTGTTCCTGGCGCTTGTCTTCTTTACAACTTCATATCTGCTTGCATCAATTACTTGACTTGTTAATGTTTACCCCCTTGGATCATAAGCTGCAGGAGGGCACAAACTAGGTAGGTTTGTGGTCAGTATAGTGTCTTTGGCACTTGTCCCAGTGCCTGGCATATAGTAGGTGGCCCATAAATATGGGATGAATAAGCAGACAGATGGAGAAATACCTTATTTTCTATAGCTTCTCTTCTCCAAGACATTTCTATGTATCTTTTCCCTTTCCATCACATGTGGAGAGGGTGTGCATAAATTGTTGCTGCTGTTTTTTTCAGATGAAACTAAGTGTATGACTTTCCTTCTTGATTGATCTCCAAGGGCACGTCTTACAGAAAGAAGGCTGTGAGGAGGTCAGAGGTCATTCTCCCTGACTGTCAGTCCATGCGCTGACTGTTTCCCCTTTGGTATCTGGTGCTCAAGACTGTTCGTCTCTGCGAGGTGGGAGTTGGACACTCCGTCTCTCCTCTCCTTTCCTCGCCTGTGGGGTTGGGGAGGGGCCTGACCCCAGGGCAGCCCCTGGTGCTGTGTTCAGCGCTCTGTGTCCCCTTGGGATGTACGTATCACTTCCCCTTCCCATGCACCCTGCGGAATCAGACTCATTAAGCTGATGGGTCTTAATTTGTCCCCTGACCCTCTCACTCCCCTTGGAGGCAACTGAAGTTGATCTTTTCTTTTATTTGGAGTGTTTCAGGTGATCTTTTGAGAGTGTGACATTTGTAGACTCAGCAGAGGGGTTTTAAATGTTTATTTTATAACTCAACTTTTATTCAATATTTGGCTCCTGACACCTGTTGATACTTCTTTTTTGCAATACTTCTTGTTATCCGGATACTGATCTAAACAAAATGTGAAATATTGCAAAGGCATTTAATGTACCACATCTTTTAAAGTATGACTGGGTTGTCATTCCCTTTTCCGGAGGAGTTTCCCCGACCCAGGGATCAAACCCGCAGTCCGTGCACACTGCAAGTCTTCACCTGGAGGCGGCAGTGGGGATCACGCCTTTCCCAAGCTCAGGGGGGCGCATATTCGGGGGGCGCATATTCAGTGGACGACCTTCTGAAAAGCCTGCAATTGCACACAGGCAAAATAGCAGGCGCCACACCCAAGCCCTCTGTTTTCCATTTTCCTGCTTCCTGTTCCTGATGACATAGGCTTCTTTAGTCATGTCCTCAAGTAATCGCCTGCCTTTATCCAGTCACATCCTTTGATGTACTGCCCTACAGCCTAGGGTCCATTACTCTATTTTTGTTTGAAAAGGTAGACCAGTTCCGGGAGGTACATACAACAGTGTAGAGAACATTTGGCAAATGAAAAATTAGGCTTGAAAGCTAAAATATGGCATTTGTGTCCTAAGAGAAAGCAGAGGTGGGCGATGGGAAACCCAAGACACAGTGAACATGGTCTTCTTTCCTGCAAAAGCCAACAGGACAGTAAGAGAAGTGTTGCTGTCTGCTTCTGCTGGAAAGCTGACCTGCATCTGCAAGCCCTCCATACACGGGTGGTATATGGCTGGACACCACAAAAGAAGGAACAAAAGGAAAGTACTCTAAATTGTGGCAGAATTATTAGGGTTTGCTGCCAGGGGAAACAAATCAATCAACCAACCCAAGGCTTACACAGTTGAGAGAATTTGAAAGCCTGCCAAGGGTTTGCTGGGGGAGGTTGTAAGGATACTCTTTCTAGCGGCTCACAGACAAGGGGGCTGCCCATTAGATGGGGCAGGGGCTGACGAAAGATGGAGCAAGTGGCCTCTTGTTGCTCTAGCTTCAACCTTGCCTGATGCCCTCTGGCACACCACTCCCATTACTTGAAGGAGAAAGCTGTGTGTACACCCCCACTCCCCTCCCCCTGTCTTAAGGCAGTGGTTTTATTATGGATTCTGCTGTTCTGATCGCCTTTGCAAAGCTTTCCTGGTGCTAAGCACAGCAAACAGAGGTCACAGAATAGTACTAATAGATTTAATCTTCAGCACCCAAAACCCAAGGTGCTGCTCTTCTCTCTTGCTCTCTGAGTTCTGAATTTTATCTGACACGGTTTCAGTCATTTGAGCAGGAAAGAGTGTAAAGGGCATTGGCTCCTGAGGCTTATCTAATGTGAACTTTCCTGACCCACAGCACTTGGCTGCCATGTTTGCAAAGCACAAGAGCAAAGAGGAACTAGGTAGCTAAGAACAGAATTATTTGTGTTCTGTGGCATCATTTCTCTGTGCACGTCACAAAGCGTGTCTATGATCATTCAAAATACTCTCGCAGAGAGCTTAATGTGAAGCAGATTTCTTTGTGTAAGACAGGAAGGATGCTGTTTGACAGCAGTTCTTGAATCCAAGGATCACAGAGGAACTGGGAGGCATGAGTTATTCCAGTTCTAACCATACACGGAAGGTCTGCCATGAATGCCCTAATGGTGATATGTATTTTAATCCGGGCTCCAGGGTCTGACAAATTCTTACTCATTATGTTGAAGTACATTTTTTCATTCGTTACCAGATAGGAGGTTAGCGAAAAGAATAAACACTAAACCTCACAGAAAGTGTGATTGAAGAAATGTCACCTTTGATAAAAATGCAATGACTTGAAAGAATGGGTGAGGAGACAGAGTCCCACCACTGTCTATAATACCCAATGGCTTCCAGGTCGAATTCAGCTTTCTCAACCTGCTCAGCTGAGACATTGTTTTAGACATTGATATTTAACTGTCTTAGGTAAGCATGATGTTTGAGATTGGGGCTTCCTTGTAATTTTTACAAGAAAAAAAGTCATGGCATGGGGCTTCCCTGGTTGTCCAGCGGTCCTAACCACTCAGCACTTTCACTGTCATGGCCCTGGTCCAATCCGTGGTCAGGAACTAAGATCCTGTAGGCTGTGTGGCATGACCAAAAAAAGAAAAAGAAGAAAAACCTTGGCAACTCTGGGTATTTCAACCTAGATCTTTGCTTTTCACTTGCAGTTGTCAACGTTTTGGATCAGGGCATTCTGACTACACTATGCACTTCAATCTTCTGAGTATCTTGTCAAAACACAGAAAATTATTTCTGAGGTCTGGGTAACAGTCTGAGATTCTGCATTTCTAAGAAGTTCCCAGGATCCATGAACTATGCTTAGTTCATATAATCCTAACAGAGCTAGAGATTAAATACTGTTACCCTCTTTTATTTTTCAGCTAAGGAAACAGACATAGGAACTTTAAGGAACTTGTCTATGGTTCTATAGGAGCAGGTCCCAGGCTGGATTCAACAGTTGGTCTCCCAGAGGGAGCTGACCCTCTCCTCTGACCTGACATAGATGATGAGCCAAGACAAGGTGGTGGGAGGGGGCACTGGTTGGCATTCTGGCCTCTCCCAGAGAGTTGGCAGAATCCCAAGGGGAAGTGAGCTAGGCTATTACCTGCACCACATTTTCTCAGGGAAGTTGTCAGTAGACTGAAGAAGGAGCTGAATTTCCTCCTTCCCCATGCACAAGGAGAAGGTCCAAAGGGAAGCTGCACTTACTCAGCCCTGGTCCTTACACCATACTTCAATGGGGGACTTCCTGCTACTAGAAGATAGAAGGAGATTCAGAGTCTCATGACACCTCAAATGTCCAGGGTCAGAACATTGTTTTGATCGAGTTAATGGAAACAGATTTTTATTAAGTAACTTAATATCAGAAAAATAAAATTCTTAAGAGTAATTCTCTTTACAGTGAATATATACTGTCAATATTTTGACCATTTTAACTTAAAGGCCCTTTATCATAAAATATATGGTTTTAAACACCACTCTAATTGAATTTACAATTGCTATGACTTCCCTGAATATACATCACAAAAGAGTGTAATAAATTAGAAAATACTAAACTCTATTGATAATTTATGATTCTCAGTTTGTGGTTTTTACCACACACACCTAATGTATATTGATTTCTTAGCTTTTTGCTGCAGTGAACAAGGTAACAGAACATCAAATATATGGTTGATGAGCACATTCATTTCTGTCTACAAGACAGCAGGCAAAGACTGGGTTTCAATACTGATATTTAACTGTCTTACAACCAATTAGCATTATGTCATCATATGCCATCAAGGCAAATATTTTACACTGAAAAAAATAAAAATCAAAACTGTTATTTGCTAACATTCAAGTGAAATATAACTCTTCAAGTGGAAAGGAAAAATAAAGTTTGTGTATTTACTATTTGATGCATATAGGATTTCAATTTTTATTATAATGAGAAAAACTCAACAGCTTTTTTATGTTAAAAAAAGAATTGAAAACCCCTTGTCACATCAAGAACAGAAGAACCATGGCCTGAAAGAGAAAAGACAGTCAGAGACACTGCACTAAGATGAAGCTGATGTTGGTATCATTGACAGGATTTTAAAGCAACCATCATCAGAGTGCTTAAGCAAGCAACTGTGAATTCTCTTGTAAAAAATGAAAATATTTTGTCAATAAAGAAGTAGATAATACAAAAAAGAACCCTATGAGAATTATAGAACTATATTACAGGCACAAAAGTAAACAAAAATTAAAAAGAAAAACAATCAACAAACAAGCAGCAAAACTTATAGGATGGGTTCAGTAGAAGCAGGGAGATGACAAAGAAAAGATCAATGAACTTGACAGAGTCCAGGAATTTACCCAAGCAGAGTCAAAATAGACTGGGGAAAAAAAGGACAGAAAGTGTCTCAGGGGCCCATGAGACCTGAAGCCAAAACCTAACACTGGTATTGTTAGAGTCCCAAGAGGGGAGAGAGAGTAGGACTAAAATAAGTGTTTGAAGAAATAACAGCTGAAAGCTTCCCAAATTTGGCAACTGGGATAAATTCAAAGATGTTTGTGTCAATATAGTTCATAATTAAACATATATGGTATCATATCTGCCTTGGAGCATCCAGGAGGACCATGTGACAAAGAAGGGAATGCCTCCATATGTGAACGCAGCCTCTCAGGGACTCCTAGTGAGGTCTTACGGCTTTTCAGGTTGGGTCCTAGGCTGTCTGAGAATGGATGGAGATGATCCTTGCCCAGGAAAGTCATAGGTTAGCTGGGGAGGTGGACTCATGGACAATCTAGTATGGTGAGTATGCCATGATTGTTCTGCCCCTAGCTGCTCTCATGAGGCCTGTCTGGACTTTGAGAAGGTCCTCCTACCCTGCATGTCTATAAAATGGGTATATATGTTTCTGTGCTCTCAGAGTGTGGGACACAACTAACATATGGAAGATAGCTGTGTAAAACACTTCTTTTTTTTTTTTTTTCATGAATTAGCACCAAGAAAAAGCTGACTCAAAACTCAATTCAAAAAACTAAGATCATGACATCCAGTCCCATCACTTCATGGCAAATAGGTGGGGAAAAAAATGGAAACAGTGACACATTTTATTTTCTTGGTCTCCAAAATCACCGTGGACACTGACTGCACCCACAAAATTAAAAGACACTTGCTCCTTGGAAGAAAAGCTATGACAAACTTAAACAGTGTATTAAAAAGCACGTCAATGTATGACAAAACCCACTGAAAAAATAAATAAAATAATAAAAAAAAAAAGCAGAGCCATCATTTTGCCAACAAAGGTCCGTCTAGTCAAAGCTATGGTTTTTCCAGTAGTCATGTATGGATGTGAGAGTTGGACCAAAAAGAAGGCTGAGCACCAAAGAATTGATGCTTTCGAATTGGGATGCTGGAGAAGACTCTTGAGAGTCTCTTGGACTGCAAGGAGTTAAAACCAGTCAATCCTAAAGAAATCAATCCTGATTATTCACTGAAAGGGCTGATAATCAAGCTGAAGCTTCAATACTTTGATCACCTGATGCAAAGAGTCAACTCATTGGAAAAGATCTTGATGCTGGGAACAATTGAAGGCAAAAGGAGAAGGGGGCAAAAGGGGATGAGATGGTTGGATGGCACCACTGACTCAGCAGGAATAACTTTGAGCAAACTCTAGGAGATAGTGAAGGACAGGGAAGCCTGGTGTGCTGCAGTCCATAGGGTCACAAAGAGTTGAACATGGCTTAGTGACTGAACAATGAACAACAGCTCCCTATTCCTGTGAAGTTCTGCCATTTTGGCTGCTGACTTCTGGCTGTGATCTGCTTAGTTGGATCCTCTCTCTCTTGACATTGTGACTCCAGTCTGTGAATGCAAGAAATGGTTCAAAAAATGATTCTCCATTTCTACAGCTTGACAGGTGCAGGAAGATAAGATCCTTGCATGTCTTTGCAAGTATTTAGTGACTTTGTGAAATTAGCTTCTGAAGGTGACTTTCTTTTCCCTAAAGAACTCCAAAATAATGCCTTGACAAACTCAGAATTTCATAGACCATGTAAGTCATTTCCACTCCTAAATAATTGCTTGCACACTAGGTGGCAATTGAAATTCTTTCTAGTGAATTTGAACCCAATAGAAACTTTGACCTTTGTGTTTTGCTCTTCCTGTTTGAGTCACACCCTCATCTGTGTTTGCTCACCCATCCTCCCATTCTACCAGAAGATGAAAGAAGCAGCGGGGTCAGAATAGTAAGGCTGTCGGCACCAGCGAGCCCCAGTGAGAGCTCCCCCAGCATACCTGAGAGTTGTCCCCGTGATGGGGCAGGAGGTGGGGCCTGCCTCACTGGTGTGAGGAAAGGCCCCCCCAATCGCTCAGGCGTCTCCAGCCTGCAGGAACCCAGCAGAGTGGTACAGGCAGCCGAGACTCACATGGGCGCTGGGGTCCACACCAGGAGCCTGGGTGAGCCAAGCGATAAAGGAAGGAAGGGGTCATGGATTCTGTTACAGTAACCCTGCAAGCCAGCCTGGGGGTTGTCTGGTTGAGCTACATTTCCTAGTCTCTTATTTGACTACTTTATACCTTTCTCCACTTCAAACCATCTTCCCATCCTCACCTCCTGCCTTATTAGTCCATGACTTTCCCGTTCCCTCATCTCTGCATCACCAAAGCCTCAAAGCTGAATTCTTTTGCACATACCTTTTCTTTTTTCTTTCCTGGGGAAACTAACTTTCCCTGTCTCTTACCAAAGTGCAGTTCCTCAGTGTGTTTCCTGGGTCCTGTCTTTTCTCACCTTTTCTCTCATTTCAAATTTTCTCTCTCCATGAGATCATTCTCAACCCCTTAGAAGCACTGTAGTATCTCCCACCACTAAATATAACAATAATCCCCAACCAATGACTTCTCCAGTTTCTCTTTTCTAGTCCAAGAGCCTTTTGTATGGGATACTTTCCTATAGTACTCAGTTTATTCTGTACCTGTGCCACCACATGGATTGTAAATCAGTCATGTTTAAAACCTTTCTGTTGTTGCATTCAGTCCCCTTACTTTAAGTAAACAAAAGGGGGAAATGTGGAAACAGTGACAGATTTTACTTCCTTGGGCTCCCAAATCCCTGCTCATGGTGACTACAACCATGAAATGAAAAAGATGCTTGCTCCTTGGAAGAAAAGCTATGACAAACCTAAAAAGCAGAGGCATCACTTTGCTGACAAAGGTTTGTATAGTCAAAGCTATGATTTCTCTAGTAGTCATGTAGGCATGTGAGAGTTGGACCGTAAGGAAGGCTGAGCACCAAAGAATTGATGCTTTTGAACTGTGGTGCTGGAAAATACTCTTGAGAGTCCTTGGACTGCAAAGAGATCAAACCAGTCAGTTTTAAAGTAAATCAACCCTGAATATTGAAAGGACTGTTGCTGAAACTGAAGCTCCAATCCTTTGGCCATCTGATGAGAAGAGCCAACTCATTGGAAAAGACCTTGATGCTGGGAAAGATTGAGTGCAGGAGGAGAAGGGGCTGAGAGAGGATGAAATGGTTGAATGGCATTACTGACTCAATGGACATGAATTTGAGAAAACTCCATGAGACAGTGAAGGACAGGGAAGCCTGGCATGATGCAGTCCACGGGGTCACAAAGAGTTCTACATGATGAAGAGACTGAACAACATTTTTTCCTCTTTGCCCTTCAGATAAATCATCTGAACTTCTAAGACTGACTTTGGAAACTTGGCATAACCTATTCCATCTGCCCTGGCCCATGTGCCCCTTTCAAGCATTACTACATTCCAACCCTGATCCTCCTGATGGCATGAAGACCCCAAGTCCTTTCTGCTGTAGGAAACTTGCATGTATATGCTCTACAGAAATTTCCTTCCACATCCTATTTGTATGGATATTATAACTATGACACTGATAAAATGGAAGGCCACTCAAGCCCATTTATATAGATCCCTGCATAGTGTTTACCTAAAACCATGTCAACAGAAAGACATTTGGTCTTTTGCCAGAGATCAAGTGGGAGCTGGATGAAGTACTTGGAAGTACCATCTTTTCCTGGCTTTGGCTGGCATCCAAATGCTTCCTTGTTACTTACCACTGAGGTGCTTTACAGTTCTTTAACATTCTGGCTGCTGTTAAGATCATGTGTAAACAAACTTAGTTTAAGAAGAGTAAAATTAACCAACATTGATCTGACATTGTTATTGATTGTCTGTCATGAGCTCTTCTCAGTTGGCAGCTAATTGCTATAACAGTCAACCCAAAACTGCAGGCTCTTAATGCAATACAAATGTATTTCTCACATTGCAGCCCTCTGTGAGTTGAAGGGGATTCTCTGCTCCACAGGGTCATTCCAGATCCCAGGGTCCTCCTATCTTATCTACCAGAGTTTTCTCCATTCACCTGGCAGATGGGAGAATAGCCAAGATTACATGTAGATTTTGTAGACAGGTCTGGGAGGGGGTGAACATCACTTCTGCTTACACTCTACTGTCTGGAACTTAGTTATGTGACTCCAAGGGAAGCTGATAAACACCGTACAGGTTTGTGGCAGGAAGACGAAGAGCAGGGGTACTGGTCAGAATTAGCCAGTTTTGCCTCATCTGCCTACTCTCCCAAATCCAGAAAGCATCTATGGTTCAGATGTGTCAATAAACAGACAAGGAAACAAAGGCAAACATAAGCACAAACCAATAGTCCAAAGCCAAAACTGTTTGCAGAAAGAAAATGCGGTTTCAAAAGGGATTTTTCAAGCTAATCTGTATTAGTCAGGATAAGCTGTGGCCACACTCCCAAGCCCGTGGTCAGCCCAGCTATGGACTTACAGCTGTTTCACTCTGCCACTGGGGCGTGGTGCCCACAGCAAGGCACTTAGTCACAAAGTGCAGTTGCTGGCCTCCCTTGAGTCAGGCCCATCTGCTGGAGGGACACGGTCACCTAAGCAAGCCCCCCCAACTCCAAGTGTGGGGGACAGGCGCCAAGCCAGAGAGAGCTGTCTGGGAAGTCCCAGATTGGACATCTGCTCTTTTGAGAAGTCCTTGGGGTCGGGCTCACGGCCACAGCAGCCTTCTCTCCTTGCTTTCTCGTAACAATAGAAGAAAGGATGCTTGCAAATGCTTCTGGCTGCCACAGCCAGGCTGTCTCTCCTCGAGGTCTGCCGACACCCCTGGGGCTAAGTTGGGAGCCGAAGGCTTGCCCTCCAAAAGCTCTGCTGGGACCCTCTGGGGGGAAGCCATGGTTTCCAAGGGGACAAAGTGACCTGCAAAAGACACATCCAGATGATGTCCAGATAAGCCTGGGCTGTGCCCAGGGGAGACCAGCTCGGAGAAAGCGGCAGCTTTGTGTATAAGGCAGGAGCCTGGCAAAGAAAACTGAGGCTGGCTGGCTTCCCTCCAGATGAATGACAGAGACCAGAGGTTGCAATGCTGAGGCAGGGCTGTCTACACTGGCGTTTTCCCACTCCACCTTGATAAGCTAGGGTTTGGGGAAAGTGGCTGATTTCTGCCTCAGTTTCTTCCTGCATCAAAGGGAGATAATCATCCAGAGGACTGTTAGGAGGACTAATTGAGCTGTGTAAAATGCCTGGACAGATCTTACGCATGTGGGCGCTCATGGATGCCCATCAGCTGTGTAACTTTCTGAGCGAGACTTCATGCACAACCTGCTGTGTCTGGACACTCCAGCGCTCTCTCTGTGTGAGCCGCCCGCTCATGTGCACCTAGACCTACACTGCCCAGCACCCCAGTCACTAGCTGCATATGGCCACTTGTATTAAATTTAAATTTGTTAAAGTGAAAGCAGCCTGAAAATTAATTTCCTCCATGTTCAATAGTCACATGTGCCAGTGGCGACTATGCTGCCTGTCACCAATACAGAGAATTTCTATCTTTGCAGAAAGCGCTGTTGAAAAGTGATAATCTAGTCAGAAGTTAGTGGACAAGGACGTGTTGCTTACCTGCCTGCTCACCTGAGTCAGAGAGAGAGCATTTCCAGGACATACCAGGGGCCATGGGGGAGTGGCTATCTCTGCCACATGGTCGCAGATGAGGAGGAGCCCCCTGCCAAACTCCAATAAATTGGAGACTGATGCTTGATGTGCCCTTGCCAAGTTCTGAGCCAATTTTGGGGAGCACAGTAGGGAGCCAGCTGACATGCAGTCGTTGTTCAGTTGTTCAGTCATGTCCAACTCTTTGTGACCCCGTGGACTGCAGCACACCAGGCTTCCCTGTCCTTCACCATCTCCTGGAGCTTGCTCAAACTCATGTCCATCAAGTCGGCGATGCCATCCAACCATCTCATTCTCTGCCATCCCCTTCTCCTTCTGCCTTCAATCTTTCCCAGCATCAGGGTCTTTTCCAATGAATCAGTTCTTCACCTCAGGTGTCCAAAGTATTGGAGCTTTAGCTTCAGCATCAGTCCTTCCAATGAATATTCAGGACTGATTTCTTTTAGGATTGACTGGTTTGATCTCCTTATTGTCCAAGAGATTCTCAAGAGTCTTATCCAACACCATAGTTCAAAACCATCAGTTCTTTGGTACTCAGCCTTATTTATGATCCACCTCTCACATCTATACATGATTACTGAAAAAAAACATAGCTTTGACTAGACCTTTGTTGGCAAAGTAATGTCTCTGCTTTTTAATATGCTGTCTAGTTTGGCCATAACTTTTCTTCCAAGGAGCAAGTGTCTTTTAATTTCATGGCTTGCAGTCACCATCTGCAGTAATTTTGGAGCTCAAGAAAATAAAATCTGTCATTGTTTCCATTGACATGAACTAGCACCAGCCATGAGAAGAAGGGATTGGGCTTGAGAAGTGAGGAGGATCCTCTGACATAGAACAAGTCTATCTCATGGGCTGGCTTGTGTTGTTGGGATTTAACTTATAAGAGTGTGTCAAATATAAAGTCATTTCTTCTTCTTTTCTTTTTTTTTTTTTTTCAGCAAAATGGACTTTAATTCCAATCTGAATAGTTCAGTTTCACAAGTAGAGCTCAGGACACAGAGATATAAGAACACCTCACAGTAACGGAATATTCCACGTGGACTCCTGCCCACAAGAGGATCCTGTTCTGCATCCTGACCCATTTCAAGGAGATGGGCTGTCAAAGGACCTTTCCAGAAGGGAGTGAGACCATGGTGGTGATACTGGTGGTGGTAGGGGTATTGGGGAGTCCTCCCACCAAAACAAACAAACAAACAGCTCCCACCTCACATCTCCCAATGACAAAAAAGAAACATGGTTTAAATGATCAGGAAGGCAATCTACCATTCATTTTGGTATTGCATATTTTGCACAATTACTCAAATTGCAAATGTGTGAAAATGTTGCTTCCTATGAAGTAGAGAGAAAGGGGGTGCATAGCACTTCCTTGAAGAGGAAGAGAGGAGAGAGGCAGAAGGGACAAAGGACAGCAATGACAGTAATAATAATATAGCAAAAACAGACCATAATTATGACGTGAGTAAAATATGTCAGGCCCATTTCCAAATAATAGACTTGTATTTATGCGTCTTAAACTGAGAGCAACTCCCTGGGGTAGGTGTGGCTACTACCCCTCTTTTACAATGGGGTGACTGAAACAGACAGGTTAGGTAACTTGCCTGAGGTCACACAGCCACTGAGAAACAGAACTGGATTCAAATGTAGGTTTGGACTCTGGAGCTTGAACACTTGTCCACCTGCTCCATTGCCTGAATTTTAATCTCCTGTCCCTCAGAATGTCTGGAAGGTGTTCACTTTTCTGAGAGATGTGTTGGTAGACAGGTGCCTCACTCGTTGGAGAGCAGTATTTATACTAGTAGGTTTTATGTGTTTTCATGTTTATATCAGAAGTCATAAACTGGTAGCCCACTGCCATCTTTTTCTTTTTTTCTTTTCATTTCTTGGTCTAAAACATTTTGGGATAAAAAGCAATATTTTAAAGAGGCATGTATAGTTTCTCTCACTTGCAGGTTTTCTTAAAAGATAGACATCTCTGGCAATCCTATGCCCTCCTTTCCTGGTGGAATTGAGGCTTGAGGGTGCCTTTAACTGGTGTGTTCCCTTCTTCTGTACCCCCAGTCACTCATACATTTCCCCTGTTGTCTCTCTTTTATATAGCATTTTAGAGTTATAGCTGACATATGAATAATCACACATTTTTAAAGGTAAAATTTGATGGGTTTTGAAATATGTATGGCATAATCAGCTCAATGGACATGAGTTTGAGCAAACTTCTGGAGATAGTGAAGGACAGGGAATCCTGGCATGCTGCAGTCCATGGGGTCGCAAAGAGTTGGACACAACTTAGCAGCTGAACTCCAAATACATCTGTAAAACTATCAGCTCCATCAAGATAACGTATACAACCACCATTCCAAATCTGTCCTATGCCCTTTTGTATCATTCCCTCCCACCCTGAGGCAACAACTCGTGTACTTTTGGACACTGTAGATTATTACATCTCTTCTAGAATTTTAGGGAAATAAAACCATTTAATATATATCCTTTTATCTGGCTCCTTTCACTCAATGTCACCACTTTGGGATACACTCACTTTGTTTGGTGTATCAGTAGTCCATGCACTTCTGTTTCCTTTTGATTGCTGAGCTGTATTCCATTGTGTGAACATGCTGCAATCTGGTCATCCACTCTTCTGTGTCTGGACATCTGGGTGGCTTCCAGCTTGGGACTCTTTCAAATCAAGCTGCTGTGAACATCTGTGTGCAAGTGTTCGTGTGAGCACAGCTTCCAGTTCTCCTGGGTAAATATATGGGAGAAGAATTGCTGAATCATATGGTAGGTATATATTTAATTTTAAAAAAAAACTGTCAAATTATTTTCCAAAGTAGGTGGATTGTGTGTGCATGGCAGACACCTGCTGACATTTGCAACACCTCCCCCCGCCCCCACTGGCCTCATTATTTGTCTGAGAGTTGTCTCATGACAACTCTCATGTCTGTGAGCACAGACATGAAGGGTGAGTGCCTATAGAACCAAAGGGGATTCTTGTTGCTTTTACACAGAATACTATCATATTACACTTATGAAGAGCTGTGTGATGTTCAAAGATCTTTCACACAGATTATTTAATGTGATCTAAATCATGATTGAATGTAGGTAGAGTTTTGATTTCATGTACAGTGAGTTTCTTCCTTACAACAAGACAGAAGCTGGGCATGTAGCAACAACTTTCCGTGGACACATCAGAGAATTGAGGTCACAGGACAAACATCACTGTGAAGACAGGTGTCTGCAGGGAGACATAGCAGCTAGACTTTGCTTGTCTCGGGTAGAAACCACCAGAGAAACCAGTAGAAAAGTAGACGTGTGGATGGATTGTGTAGATTAGCATGAAAGCGTGGGTGGGGCTCCTGGCTGCTGCAAGCACAGACGGGTTCCTACCTTTTGCTGAGCAGAATCTGAAATGACAAGAAATAATGGCAATTCCACAGCTTCTGGGGCCGAATGGCATCTTGTAATGTGAGGTTGCCTGCAATTAGAAGGATCTATTGGGTCCCAGCAAACAGCTGCTCATGAAATCTGCTCCTTGGAGGAGAAGGTGACATTTGCTAGAAACTGGGTGATGGTGTCAGCTGTCACTCAGCACAGACCACAGATGTATTTGAAATGTGCTGACCGACAGACACATATCTAGTTCACAGACATTGGAGCAGGAGACAAAATGTAGGGCAGTCTGTATATTTAATACACACGCGCTGAATATGCACTCACATCAAGCACCCTGCCAAGGGCTTGGATACAATGGTGACAGACATCTTTATAGGTCATTATCAACAATGGCGAAACCACTCAGAATGGACCTGGCTTTCAGATCATTCAGGCCTCATAGAGGAGATGACATCTGACTTTGGCCATTTCTAAGAAGAATTTGTGAGAGTCAGCTGGAGAGGGGCTCAGAGGGAAAGGCACGAGATCAGAAGGAGGTGTAGGTATTACCAAGTTCAGGATGCTGGAGCAGAAAGTTTGTGTGTGTGTATGTGTGTGTGCGTGTCTGCGTACACGTGAACATGTGTGCCGGCGTGTAAGGAGTTCTGAAATTATCCAATTCTCAATTAAATCACAGCACTCAGGAGGCATTCTTTAGTGATGGCTGGATCCTTTGGGAGAGCCCCAGGGGTAAAAGTTGTGCAAAGACATATACGATGAGCTCCTGGGGTCAGGTGGGGCTGCTTCTGTTGCATAGATCTGAAAACTGAAAAGCTGTTCCTCCACCTAGGTTTGTAAAGGCCACCGTGTCTTGAAAAGATTATCATAAAAACTCAGAATATAACCAGCACTAGTGGGCCCACCACTTGGTTTCATATGAATTCATACTTGGCCGTTTTTGCTTTCAGATGTTTTCCTTTTGAGAAATGAAATGCAGAAGGCAGAACTGACCCCACCTCTCCCTCAAGGGTATGATGTGCCTCTTGCCAAGTTTTTATCCCCCACGTGTAAAAGTATTGTAGCGTGTGCTTTATGTGTTACACAAGTGGTACCTAAGTGTAAGTCTTGCTCAGCTTGCTCTTTCCACCAAGCTTACACTTTACAGATTTCTCCATGTTGGCATATGGTTTTTTATTTTGACTGATGCAAATCTTCCATCATGCAACAATAAAAATTTTGTCCATAGTGTTCCCTACTGAGGGATATTTAAGATGTTTCTCACATTCCTGTTATTTTCAAAAATTCCTGAATGACTCTTTGTGGAATGCGGGCTGGTTAGTGTCCCATTGGGGCACTGGCTTTCAAAGTTGGCTTCCACTTGAGTCAGCTGGAGAGCTTCATAACACCCATGCTTGGCCCCTATCCCAGAGTTCTTGGAGCATTCTGTATGGGGCTGTGGCCAGAGGCCACGCAGGACCAAGTGGACCCTTGACCTGAGGCGGGGGGAACTGTGGAGGATCTGGAGACTCGGGAGAGAAGGTGAAGCACATCAGTGATGCTGCAATGCAGCTCCCAGCCCACCTGTTTATGAATGTGAATGGGGTCAATGCAAAATGAACACGCCTGTGTCTTAACCAGGCTGTGTGTGAGCACCCAACTCCTGCCGCTTTAATTCCCAGACATCTCTCAGTGCTGGCTGCTTATGGCTCTAGGAATAACCAGGGTGATTTTATTGTGTTTTCTGCAATCCTGAAGCAAAGGCACATTTGTGCCACTCTGAGCATTGGCAGGTGTGGACCTTGGTTGACTTAGGACTGAGACTGGTCCTCATGGAAGGTAGAGAGGAGGAAGGGAGGAGCAGAGGGAGCAAAGGCCATCTTTACATCAAGAGTTCCTGGTTTGGCACATGTGGGTGTCATACCATCTCCAACAGAACATCCCATACTGTCTAAAGTAGGATTTGAAATGAATATGTGTACATCTGTATTAAGCTTTGGATGTTTGAAGGGCCAGGGTTACCAAAGGTTAAGAATGGCTGCTTCTAAGGCGTCAGAGTCTAAAAGGATGTGCTCTGAGCTCTGGCCCCCAAACCAGTGCATCTAGAGTCAGGACTGGATGTGCCCTTTGTCCAGCACCTCACATATCCAGGATCTGACCTGCCTCACGTCTATTTGAATACTTTGTGGTCACATTTAATTTAAAGATAGTTGACTAAACCACAAATTTAACTGAAGGTAATCCTTGGATGGCATTCTAGGTCCAATTTTTTTTTCCCTAAAATAAGCAACTAGATTGAAAATTATAAGGGGAAAAAATCTTAAAGAACAGGTGTTTGGTGCCAAGCAGCAGAGCTGAAATACAATTTCACTTTCAGGACCAATTGTGTTTCCACCCCTCTCCAGCAGCTAAGAGTTTATGCAAACAAGGTGATATAATGGCTCTGTCTCCATGGGTATCTGAAGGTAAGAGAAAACCTGTCATCTCACATTTTCCACTAATTTCTTGATGAAATTATTAGCAGCCTAAAAATGGAACTGTTAGCATTTGGAATGGCTGGTTCCATAGTGGGGGCCTGTAGGGTATAAAGAGGATCAGCTACACTGTCAAAGCCCATGGCCATGCCCACTCCATTGGGTGATGTGTTGGATCATGTTGGGGACACAGTGACACCAATTCATAGATTCACAACAGACTCGACTGAAAAGAGTGGTAGGAAAACTCCTGACCAGGTCTTCAGGATTGAAGATGAAGAAGGGATGAAACACTCAGGTTTGTCTGAGATCATCAGCTCCACATGGCAGGGCTCCTGGCAACCTCTGCTCCTACACTCTTGGGTCTCCTGGATCTCTGAAGACATTAGCCTGTTGTGTTCTAGCGTGGTTCACATCGTCTTCCCCCAGACCCCCCTGCTGAGCCAGATTCACTCCTTCCTGGGCTCAGGCCCACAGAACTGCAGAGATGGAGCAGTTCAGACCCACACACACCTGGCTTTATCCCTGGGATGGGTACGAGCAGGGTATTTAATCTGCAGGAAGTTTCCTTTCCTCTGTCCTACCCATGCTCATTCCAAATGTTAACATCTATAATTATTAATTGCTTCTAGATGCATCTTTCTCTCCATCATGGGTTGAACTATGTCTTTAAAAGAAAAGGGCTTGCAGGAGTTCTGATCCCCAGCACCTCAGAAAGGGACTATTTGGAGATAGTTTCTTTAAAGAGGTAACTAAGTTAAAATGAGATCATTAGGATGGACCCTAGTCTAATATGATGTCCTTATATAAAAAGGAAATGTAGACATAGACATTCACATAGAGGGAACACCACGTGAAGGCAGCAGAAATATGACCATCTATAGATGGAGGAGAGAAGACTCAGGAGGACTCAGTCCTGCACACACCTTGATCTTCTAGCCTCCAGAACTGTGAGAGGATGTATCTCTGTTGTTCATTTCCCAGACTGTGGTACTTTGTTATAGCAGCCATAGCAAACTCAACACTCATTTACTGCATGGTAATCAGTTTTTGTAGCATGTGGGCTCTGGGTGAGGTGACAGCCAGAGTGGGAAAGGCTGGGATCTCCTAGAGGAGCAAGCTCAAGGAGTCACAGTACCTGTCCAGCTCCCATCAGACTCCAGGGCCAAGTTGCTGCCAAAAAAACACAGGTGCCCCGGGCTACCCTCTCTTATCCCTTCCCCAAGTGTTCGCTGACTATAGACTGGTCACTGTGCTCCTTAGAAAGTTCCAGTTGATGCTATATGTCTGTCTGTCCTTACATTTTAAAGGCACTTTAGAAACCATCCAGTCCAACTCCTTCTTTAATAAAAGGGTTGGAAACCAATATAGGACCCTTACCATGAGTTTGCTCTTGGAAACCAATATGGGACTCCTACTATGACATTCTCTACAAAGACCCCCATTCTTATGCTCCACTTCTTTGTTTTGGCAGAAGAAAGATCTGGAAGATAACTTACTTATCTTTTACAGCCAAGCCACGCATCATCTTACAGCACTCTCTTTCAGCATCTTACAGCACACTGCTTTCCTTTGCATCTGCCATCCCCACCAGAGGTCCAACGATGACACAGAGATCAGTTTTAGTGGTGAGCACAGTGGTGGCTGAGCCAAGATCCCCAGGCCAACCTGGAGGGGACGGGCATGTTCCCAGATCCCCTCCTCCCCCCCTGGATGCTCTCTTTTTGCTGGGAGCCCTTGTGCCTGGATTGCTAGTAATCCTAGTAATGCTACTTGGGTGCTTCAAGCCTCTCTCCAGGGGTATGACTTGACCCCTGGTCTTCCCCACCTATAATCATAGCAACACACACACAGACACACACACACACACTCACACACATGTGTGGACACCTTCTTGCCATAGATCAAACACAACCAGGAAATAATAAATGTATGTGTATGTGTATGTAGGCAAGTATGTGTCTTTTAATAATTGAAATGATTCATATAAAAGGGCTTAATTATTTCAGGAGCTTTTGCATATAAAGGCTTCCCTGGTGGCTCAAATGGTAAAGAATCTGTCTGCGATGCAGGAGAACTGGGTTCAGTCCCAGGGTTGGGAAGATCCCCTGGAGAATGGAATGGCTAACCACTCCAGTATTCTTGCCTGGAGAATTCCATAGACAGAGGAGTCTGGCAGACTACAGTCCATGGGGTCACAAAGAGTCGGACATGACTAAGTGACTAACACTTTGTATATAAAGAAGTGAGCTAATTAACCCAAAGGATCTTTACATAGCAAAAATGTTTGAAACTTACTCAGTTTAAACTGAGTTTCTGACTTTTTAAAAACAAAGTTTTATTTCATAAAAGTATCCCAGGTGAATATGTGAAATAGCAGAGTGTACGGAAAGAAATTAAATGAAGTGTGTAAGTTTCTCTCAGGCTTCCCCGGTGGCTCAGATGGTAAGGAATCCACCTTTAATGCAGGAGACCTGGGTTCGATTCCTGGGTCAGCAAGATCTCCTGGAGAAGCGAATGGCTACCCACTTTATGGCCTGAAGAATTTATGGCCTGGAGAATTCCATGGACAGAGGAGCCTGTTGGGCACACTTCCTTCCCCCTCAGTTCTAAGGCCTACATTCAGAGTGGGTCTTTGAGGAAAACTTCCAGAAGAATGTTATGCACGTGGCTGTGTGTACATGCCTTTAAAATCTTTGCACATTGAATCATTTTATACCATTATTCATATACCTTAGGCTTTTGTTTATTTTTTCAATAAAAATATTGTTGACCTCCATCTACATTCCTACATTCAGACTGACCAACATATTCAATAAATATGTTGATAAATGGCTTAATTGTTATCATATAAAATGTGGAATGTTTTCTGGAATGGATTAACAGTTAATGGTTCCTTACTGATGGCTATTTAGGTTATTTCTCATTTTTTTTTCTGTTTTTGCTCTTACAGACAGTAATGAAAAACTATGCTTCCACATCTATTAGGCATAGTTTTTGTGAGTATACTTGCAGGAAAAATTTCCAACAGAGAAACTGCTGAGTCAGAGGAGATTGTTTTTTAAAACTTTAATGGATGTTGTCAAATCACTTTCCAAAGAATCACACTAATTTATATTCCCACAGTTAGGTTAAGCGTCTGCTTAATTCCCTATGGCTGCACCCACATATTGGGTGTTATTCAACTTTTTAATCAAGGCCCATCTGCTGGTTAAAAAAAGGCATTTTGTTGTTAACATGTGCTTGTATTAAATCATGAATGAGGTTTACAATCTCTTTATTTGTTTATTAGCCAATTTTATATCTTATTAGCAAACTATCTCTGCTTAATTTTCTATATCATTGTTCATCTTTGTCATAGGGATCCATGTAAGCCCGTTGGGAAAAAAAAAAATTAGTCACTTGTCAAATATGCCAAATATTTCTTTCCAGATCATCATCTTTTAAACTTTGTTTTTTTACATGGAATTTAATTTTTTTATATAGTCTAAGTTTAAAAAAAATCTTTTGCATAATCTTTTGTTTAGAGGTGCTGATTTTAATGATATGAGAACTTGCTTTTAAGCTTATTGTCCAATTAATCCTCTTCCAATGCCAGAAAAACTGCCTTTTAATTAACACTCCAGTACGCTACTCTTTCATGATTACTGACTACTGATCTAAAGTAACAGGCTTAAAAACAAAGATCATTGAGATAAACAATGGCTTCAAATTCTATAATAGAGAAAATGTTCTATCTGATTTCAAAGTTCATAGAATATGCTTGAAAATAATTGCTGGAAACTAAAGGAGATGTAAACAAATGTAAAGACAGCCCATGCTAATGGATAGGAAGACTCAGTATTTTAAGATGTCAATACTATCCAAAGAAATCTATAGACTCAACGCAATACTTCTCAAAATTCCAATGGCTTATTTTTGCAGAAATGGAAAAAACAGATTTTCAAATTAATATGAAATGGCAAGAGTCCCCTGGAGAGTCAAAGCAATTTTAAAAAGTTAAGTTGGTATACTCTCATTTCCTGATTTCAAAATGTAGTGCAAAGCTTTGGTAATAAAAATAATGTGTTACTGGCAGGAAGAGAGATATAGAGACCAATGTAATAGGATTGTGAATTCAGAAATAAACAGACGCAACTATGATCAGTTACTTTCCAAAAAGGGCATCACGTCCATTCAAAGGTAAAAGAATATTTTATTCAAAAGATGTTGCTGAGACAACCACATATTCACATGCAAAAGAATGGAGTTACCCCCTACCTCACACCATGTACAAAAAGTAACTAAATGGATCAATGTCCTAAACATGAGCTAAAATCATAACTCTTAGATGAAAGCATGGGGTAAATCTTCATGACTTTGGATTTGGCAATAGATTTTTTAGATATGACACCAAAAGCATAAGTAGCAAAAGAAAACAAAATAGATGAATTGCACTACATCAAAATTTAAAAAAAAAAAAATTGTGTGTGTCAAAGAACATTACCATGAAAAAATTTTTTTTCCCCACAGGATGGGAAAATATTTGAAAATTGTAAATATAATAAGGAATTGCTATCTAGAATTTACAAAGGACTTCTAAAATTCAACAGCAAAAAGAACACAAACAGGCATTTTTCCAAAGAGGATATACAAATGACAAATAAGTACATGAAAAGGCACTCAACATCACTAGACACGGGAGACATTCAAATGAAATCACAGTAAGAAATCATTTCACACTTACTAGGATGACTATGAAGGTTCACTGCTTGTGGGATTGTAAAATAAGACAGCTGCCATGAAAGCAATCTGGCAGTTCCTCAATGAAAAAGCAAGAGAGTTCCAGGAAAACATTTGCTTCTGCTTTATTGACTAGGCCAAAGCCTTTGACTATGTGGATCACAGAAAACTGGAAAATTCTGAAAGAGATGGGAATACCAGACAACCTTACCTGCCTCCTGAGAAATCTGTATGCAGGTCAAGAAGCAACAGTTAGAACTGGACATGGACCAACAGACTGGTTCCAAATCGGGAAATGAGTATGTCAAGGCTGTATATTGTCACCCTGCTTATTTCACTTATATGCAGAGAATATCATGTGAAATGCCAGGCTGGAAGAAGCACAAGCTGGAATCAAGATTGCCAGGAGAAATATCAGTAACCTCAGATATGCAGATGACACCATCTTTATGGCAGAAAGTGAAGAAGTAAAGAGCCTCTTGATGAAAGTGAAAGAGGAGAATGAAAAAGCTGGTTTAAAACTTTTCTGAAGAAAAGTGAGATCATGGCATCTGGTCCCATCACTTCATGGCAAATAGATGGGGAAACAATGGAAACAGTGAGAGACTATTTTTTTGAGCTCCAAAATCACTGCAGATGGTGACTGCAGCCTTGCAATTAAAAGATGCTTGCTCCTTGGAAGAAAAGCTATGATCAAAACTAGACAGCATATTAAAAAGCAGAGACATTACTTTGCCAAAAAGGTCCGTCTAGTCAAAGCTATGGTTTTTCCAGTAGTCATGTATGGATGTGAGAGTTGGACTATAAAGAAAGCTGAGTGCTGAAGAATTGATACTTTTGAACTGTGGTGCTGGAGAACACTCTTGAGAGTTCCTTGGACTGCAAAGAGATCTAACCAGTCAATCCTAAAGGAAATCAGTCCTGAATATCCGTTGGAAGGACTGATCCTGAAGCTGAAACTCCAGTACTTTGCCCACCTGATGCAAAGAACTGACTCACTAGAAAAGACTCTGATGCTGGGAAAGATTGAAGGTGGGAGGAGAAAGGGATGACAGAGGATGATATGGTTGGATGGCATCACTGACTCAATGGACATGAGTTTGAATAAGCTCCAGGAGTTTGTGTTGGACGGGGAAGCCTGGTGTGCTGCAGTCCATGGGGTCGCAAAAAGTCGGACAGGACTGAGCAACTGATCTGAACTGAAATGAAAATGTTAAACAGACTTACATATCATGCAAATCCCACTTCTAGGAATATACACAAAGGAATTGAAAGCAGGGACTTTTACACCAATGACCATTATGGCACTATGTATAATAGTCCCAAATGGTGGAGACAACCTGAGTGTCAGTGGTTGGATGAAGGATAAACAAAATGTGCTATACACATACCATGGAGTATGATTCTGCTGTGAAAGGAAGGAAGTTCTGATATATTTGACAGCATGGATGACATAATAAGTGAAGTAAGCCAGGCACAAAATAAACAAATAAGATTCTACTTATATGTAACATCTAGAATAAGCAAACTCATACAGAGAGAAAATAGATTTTAGGTTACCAGGACTTGGGAGGAGGAGGGAATGGGGGATGATTGCTTAATGGTTACAGACTTACTGTTTGAGGTGATGAAAAAGTTTGGAAATAGACAGTGGTGATGTTTGCACAATATTTTTTTCCATTCAGATGCCTCATTTGGACACTTTTTGTTAAGTGCTGCTTTCACTTGATCTAATTGGGAATGGTACTTGAAATTAATCACTTGATTTTACAGAAGGAGTTGTAATCGAGGACTCCCTTTCAATCTACAATATACACAGCATCACCTCTCTGGATGAAGACCTGCCATTGGTGGTTCATTTTGCTTGCCTCTCGATTTGTTCCATTCCATATTATTGTTCAGTATCCACTTTTCATTGCCCATCACAGTTTGTTTTAAAAACTGAATTTTTTCATTATGTTTAAGTAAAGATTTGCATGTAAATAAATACAAGCATGTAAATATAGCAAAGAAGGGTATTTTTTTTTTTTTGCTTAACTTATGTGAAACCCAAGCATCAAAACAAAACTAATGAAAATAATTTTCAATGCTTGATTTGAATGTTTTGAGTATGTCAACTACCTGGTGCATGATATAACATTGATTATTCTCAATTAATGTCTCTTTTTGATCTCTATCAACTTCAACATGTCTACTGATCATGAAGCACTGTCCAGCAAGAAATCTCCAGCATAAACTTTGCAAATCACTTAAAAAAATTATGAACCATTTTTTTCTTTTTTTTAAAAAAAGGTGTATTTATTTATTTTACTTTGTTTTTTGGCTGTGATGGGTCTTTGTTGCTGCACGTGGACTTCCTCTAGTTGTGGGAATGGGGGATATACTCTGCGGTGGTGGACCACTCATTTTGGTGGCTTCTCTGGCCGCAGAGCACAAGCATATGGAATTCAGTGGTTGCCCTACACGTGCCCAGTAGTTGTGGCACAGAGGCTTATTTGCTCTGTGGTGTGTGGAATCTTTCAGGATCAAGGATGGAACTGGTAACCCTTGCATTGCAAGGTGGATTCTTTACCACTAGACCAGCAGAGAAACCCGGAAAACCACTTTTGACATGTTTGATCAGTCACAGCACCTTCTCCATACACTGCACAAATCTTTTTTTCATTTGCATTTTTACCCTTCCTGAAATCATAGAGAATAATATGCTGAAAACGTTGCATTTTCTTCCATCTTCAGTATTAAAATAACTACACAAAAATTCACCAATTTTGATAAATTTCCTTTAAATTCATGCTGATATGACAGCCATCACATACACTCCAATACAATTGTTTCAAATGAAGTTTAAGACAGCTGAGTGCTACTAGAGTCATCTTATGGAGAAAACCAAATGAACTTTTTGGCTAATCTCATATATGCAAGAAAAATGAAAATATATATTTACATAAGAGCCTGTGAATGAATATTAATAGAACTATTATCTGTTATAGTCAGAAAGTCAGTTGCAAAGTTCACTTATTCTGATTCCATTTATATGGATGTCAAGAATAGACAAATTTATGCAGACAGAATGTGGATTAGTGGTTGCCAGGGCTGAGAGCAGGTCACAGATGGGGAACTAGAGGAAGGGACTCCTAATGGGTACAAAGTTTCTTTTTGGGGTGATGAAAATGTTCTAAAATTAGAATACAGTGATTGTTTTACAGCCTTGTAAATATACTAAAACTTATCCAACCATGTATTTTAAATGGGTAAACTTTATGGTATGTCAATTACGTATCAATAAAACTGTTTTAAAAAGAGATACAAAATCAAACCTCATTACTCTGTGCCTCCACTGTTCCTTCTCCCTAGACTCATATTGGGATTTAGTGTCACTCTCTTGTGTCTTACACAAACACACACATGTACACATATTATGATCTTTTTCTTTTCATCTTTCAAAGGCATCAGCAATTTGGAAAGTCTGTTCCCAGTAAGGAGATATTATCAAAATTATTGAAATCACAAGCAGACAGGCAAAAGAAGTTGACCCTTAGGACTTTGGTTTCCAGGAAAATAGGGCATGTGGAACTCACATGGGCTTTCTTTTCTCTCTTACAAACATATCAAAAGGTGGATAAAATAACTTCAAGAAGGAAGAGAACCACCTTGTCTAGTAAGGGAAGATGCACCTCCCTAAACAAGGGACAATGGATGGCTGCCCCCTCAGTCATGGAAGTGCTGGAAAACCCCTGCCCAGGGGATCAGTACGTGCCAAGTCACTTCAGTCATATCCAACTCTTTGTGACCCTACGGACTCTAGCCCGCCAGGCTCCTCTGTCTATGGGATTCTCTAGGCAAGAATACTGGAGGGGGTTGCCTTGACATCCTCCAAGGAATCGTCCCAATCCAGGGATCGAACCTGTGTCTCTTACATCTCCTGCATTGGCAGGCGGGTTCTTTATCACTAGCAGCACCTGGGAAGCCCAATGGACCAGGGATATCTCTAAAATGCTTGCTTCTGATGAGGCATCTGAGTGGAAAAATAGCACAATGCCCAGGGAAAAGGCTAGGATTGAGTAAGGGTGAAACACTGAACTCTTAAAGAATATGTCTTTGTTCTAGTACCCAGGAAATAAGTGGAAGTGTCCACAGACAGCAAGGTTTTTCCTCATCTGAGTTGTAGCAGTCTCTCATTGGGTCGTCTGTTGCCAGGCCAGGAAAAAAACTTTTCTCCTGCTGAGTAGTAAAGTAGTAACCTTCTTTCTTTTGAAGATAGGAGATACTTCTCTTCACGTTGGTTCTACAATTGATGTGGAGGGTAGGGCATGAGAACTCCTCCTTCTGACCCCCAACTCCATTTTATATGAGGATTATTAATTTATTACTTATTAATTTTCACAATGGCAGCATAGGAAACTCCTGAACTCACCTCCTTCCACGTCAGATCTACAGTTACATGTGATACAATTTCCTCTGAAAGAAATTCATAAACTAGTTGAGCAAATCCTATGCAATAGGAAAATGAAAAAAAAACACACACACACACATTGAAATAGGTCTTGGCTACCAGCTACTGGTAGCCAGTGATTAAAACAAAAAACAAAAAACTACTTCGACAACCACAAAGGTTTGAGCCAACCAAGAGACAGTTCAGTTCAGTCACTCGGTTGTGTCCAGCTCTTTGGGACCCCATGGACTGAAACATGCCAGGCTTTCCAGTCCATCACCAACTCCCGGAGCTTACTCAAACTCATGTCCATCAAGTCGGTGATACCATCCAACCATCTCATTCTCTGTTGTCCCTTTCTCCTCCTGCCTTTAATCTTTCCAAGAGACAGAAAGGAATGGCATGCATATTCAAAGTGCTGGAAAAAAAAACAAAAAACTGCTGCCAAAAATCCTCTATCCAGAAAAGTAGTCCTTCAGAATTATAACTAGGATAAAGAATTTTCCAGAGAAAGAAAAAGACTGGCCTTATAAGAAATGTTAAAGGGATTTAATCTAGCTATAATAAAAGCATGCTAATGAGTAGTCATGTGAAATGCTGGGCTGGATGAAGCACAAGCTAGAATCAAGATTGCCAGGAGAAATATCAATAACCTCAGATATGCAGATGACACCACCCTTATGGCAGAAAGTGAAGAAGAACTAAAGAGCCTCTTGATGAAAGTGAAAGAAGAGAGTGAAAAAGCTGGCTTAAAACTCAACATTCAAAAAAAGAAGATCATGGCATCCGGTCCCATCACTTCATGGCAAATAGATGGGGAAACAATGGAAACAGTAACAGACTTTATTTTCTTGGGCTCCAAAATCACTGCAGATGGCGACTGCAGCCATGAAATTAAAAAATGCTTGCTCCTTGGAAGAAAAGCTATGACAAACTTAGCATATTAAAAAGTAGAGACATTACTTTGCTGACAAAGTTCCATCTAGTCAAAGCTATGGATTTTCCAGTAGTCATATATGGATGTGAGAGTTGGACTATAAGCAAAGTTGAGTGCCAAAGAATTGATGCTTTTGAACTGTGGTGTTGGGGAAGACTCTTGAGAGTTCCTTGGACTGAAAGGAGATCCAACCAGTCCATCTTAAAGCAGATCAGTCCTGGGTGTTCATTGGAAGGACTGATGTTGAAGCTGAGACTCCGATACTTTGGCCACCTGATGCGAAGAGCTAACTCAGTAGAAAAGACCCTAATGCTGGGGAAGATTGAAAGCAGGAGGAGAAGGGGATGACAGAGGATGAGATGACTGGATAGTATCACCAACTCAATGAACATGAGTTTGATCAACCTTCAGGAGCTGGTGATGAACAGTGAAGCCTGGCGTGCTGCAGTCCATGCGGACTATTTGCAGTCTCAAATAGTAAAACATGACTGAGTGACTGAACTGAACTGAATGAGTAATAGGAAAACATATAAAAGTATAAATCTCACTGATAAAGGTAAATATATTGTTAAATTCAGAGTAATGATAGTGGGTAAATCACCTAAAATATAGCATGAAGGTTAAAAGATAAAATTAATAAAAAGAAATGTAACTGCAACAATTTATTAATGGGTATGCAAATTTAAAAGATGTAAATTGTAACTTCAAAAATGTAGAAACCTGTTGGGGAAGAATAAAAATAGAGGGTTTTAGTATGTGTTTGAACTTAAATTGTTATCAGCATGAAATAAAGTATTATAAGATATTTTACATAAGCCTCATGGTAACCACAAGAAAAAACATATAGTAGTTATACAAAATATAAAGTTATCTAATGTAACACTATAAAAAATCATCAAGTCACAAAAGAGGAAACTAAAAAAAGAAAGGAACAAAGGAATTACAAAGCAACTATAAGACCATGAACAAAATAGTAATGGTAAGCCCATGCTTATCAATAATTACCTTATTTTTTTAATTGGAGGAAAATTGCTTTACAATGTTGTATTGTTTTCTGCTGTATAACAAGGCAAAACAATCAAATTATATATGTATCCTCTCTCTCTTGATCCTCCCTCCCCTCCTGCCATCACACCCTTCTAGGTTATCACAGAGCATCAGGCTGGAGTTCCTCTGTTACACAGCAACTTCCCACTAGCTGAGTATTTTACATAAAGCAGTGTATATATATCAGTGCTACTTTTTCCATTTGTTCCCTCCTCTCCTTCCCCCACTGTGTCCACAAGTCTCTTCTCTACGTCCGCATCTCCATTCCTTTCCTGCAGATAGGTTCATCAGTACCATTTCTCTAGATTCCATATATATGCATTAATATGCAATATTTATTTTTCTCCTTAAGACTTACTTCACTGTGTGTAACACGCTCTAGGCTCATCCACTTCACCAGAACTGACTCAAATTCATTTCTTTTATGGTTGAGTAAATTCCATTGTATATGTAAACCACATCTCCTTTATTCAGTTGTTGATGACACCTAGGTGGTTTCCGTGTCCTGGCTACTGTAAATAGTACTTCAGTGAACGTTGGGGTGCATGTATATGCCCAGTAGAGGGATTTCTGGGTCATGTGGTAGATTTATTTCTAGTTTTAGTAATTACTCTAAATGTAATGGTCTATATTCTCTAATCAAAAGACATAGGGTGGTTGAATGGACAAAAAACCCCAAGACCTATTTGTTGTCTACAA
Source organism: Cervus elaphus (assembly GCF_910594005.1). Taxonomy (NCBI): domain Eukaryota; kingdom Metazoa; phylum Chordata; class Mammalia; order Artiodactyla; family Cervidae; genus Cervus; species Cervus elaphus. Next base: position 23,316,179 of record NC_057830.1, read on the forward strand.
GAGACTCACTCCAGCTTTAAGACCATATGGACTGAGACAGGAACATTCCATCCAATAGCAGCAGAATACACATTATTTGCAGACACATATTCAACATTCTCCAGGATATACTATATGTTAGGCACAGAACAAGTTTTAATGAATTTAGGAAAATTGAGATAATATCAGGCATCCTCTCTGACCACAATAGTATGAAAGTAAAACTCAATTGACAAAAACTAGAAAATTTACAAATATGTAAAGATTAAACAACAAGCTGCTGAATAACCAATGTTCAAAGAAGAAATCAGAAGAGAAAATGATATCTTCTGATGATATCAATGATATCAGAAGAGAAAATCAGATATCAAAATGATATCTTCTCATGAATTAAAATAGAAAGACAACATGTTATAACTTAAGTGATGCAACAAAAGCAGTCCTATGAGGGAATTTCATAGGTATAAACACATATGTTAAGAAAAATGAAAGAGCTCAAGTATACCAGACATATCTCAAAAAACTAGAAAAAAAAAGAACAAATTAAGCCCAAAATTAGGAAAATGAAGGAAATACCAAAGATTGGAGCAGATATTTGTGCTCATGAATTGGAAGATTAGTACTGGTCAGATGTCCATACTAACTTAAGCAACATACAGATTTAATATAATTGCTATCAAAATATGAAAAATAACCCTAAAATTTGTAGGAAACCACAGAAGATCCAGAATAACAAAAGCAATCTTGAGAAGTAATGACAAAGCTGGGGACACCATATTTCCTGATTCAAGCTATATTACAAAGTTATAGTAATCAAAATAGTATGCTAGTGGCATAAAAAGAGACATATACATCAATGGAAGAAAACAGAGATTTCAGAAAATAAACCCTTGCTTATATGGTCAACTAACTTTTGACATAGGAACTAAGCATATATGATGGGGAAAGGATAGTTTCTTCAATAACTGGTGCTTAGATAACTAGACAGCCCACAATCAGGAAAATAAAGCTAAGCCCCATCTTATACCCTATACAAAAAAATCAACTTGAAACCATAAAACTGAAACAATAAAACTCCTACAAGAAAATATAGCATGGTGAGCTCCTTGACATTCAATCTTGGCAATAATTTTTTTTTTTTGACTTGACACCAAAAAACAAAAGGAACAAAAGTGAAATGAATAAGTGAGATACATCAAATTTGAAAGCATCCAACAGGAAAAACATCAACAAATGGAAAAGTGAACTATGAAACTGGAACCATTTAAATATTTTTGAATCATTTGTATGGTAAGGGGTTAATATTCAAAGTATACAAAGGACTCATAAAACTCAATAGCAAAAAAAAAAAAATCCAACTTCAAATGGTCAGAGGAATTGAATAGACATTTTTCCAAAGAAGACATACACATGGACATGAGCAATAGGTACGCGAGAAGGAGCTCAACATTACTCATCATTAGGGAAATGTAAATCAAAACCACAGTGAAATATTACCTTATACTTGTTAGAACAGCTATCATCAATAAGATAAGAGAGATAACAAACACTGGCAAGGATGTGGAGAAAAGAGAGTCCTTTTGCACTGTGAGTGGGCAAGTAACCATGAAGAGTTCTCAACAAATTTAAAATATAACTACCATAATATCCAGCAATTCTACCTCTGGGTATTTATAGTAAAGAAACAAAATCACTATCTCAAAGGGATATCAGCACTTTCATGTTGATTATAGTGTTATTTATCATAGCTAAGACATGGAAACAACCTGAGTCCATCAGTGGATGAGGGAATTAAAAAATGTGGTATATGCATACAGTAGAATATTATTCAACCATGAGAAAGAAGGAAATCCTGCCAATTGTGACATGAGTGGACCTGGAGGGCGTTGTAGTCAGTAAGATAAACCACTTATTTGTGAAGTCTAAAAAGAATGAATTCATAGAATCAGAACAGATTGAAGGTTGCCAGAAGCAGGAGGTAGAGGGGGGGAAAGAGGTGAAGGTGATCAAAAGATACCAATGTCCATTGTTATTTATCAAAAGATAAATAAGTTCTGGAAATATAATGTATAGCATGATGGCTATAGTTAATAATATTGCTTTGTATATTTGAGAACTGCTAAGACAATAGATCTTAAAAGTTCTCATCACAAGATAAAAGTGTAAGTATGTGAGATGTTGGATGTAAACTAAACCCATTGTGATAATTATTTTGCAATATATACATATATCAAATTGCTAGAATGTACACCTTAATACAGTATTTTAATTATATCTAAAACTGGAAAATTGTGTTCTATTATTATTATATTTTAAATATCATAGATAAAAATTTTGTAGGAAAATAATTAAAATACAACCTATCTTAAAACTGGACAAGCTCAAACACATTTCTTGAAAAATACAAATTCTCAATATTGATTTAAGGATAAACAGTACCTAATTAGACCTAAAAAGCTATGGATAAAAATTTACTTATAATTTCCAATTTTTACCTAATTAGATAAAACAATTGCTGATTCAAAGTTCAGACTCCAAATTGCTTTCATTTGCCTAAATTTTGCAAATTATTCTTTTGTCATTTTCAAAACAGGCTTCCACCAAATTTGTACTTCATGTGTGCTCCATGGATCTAAAGTTCTCATTTAATTTATTTTCTCTTTTACCACATTTCTTATGCTAGGCAACAATTATTTTGTGCTACTAGATTCCTTAAAAGATCTTAATAATTATCTATACTGAAGAATATGCCTTCCCTAGCATCCTTACTTGTACACTTGGTTTGGTGGCACGAGCTGCTTACTTAGTTCAGTTTATGTTATTTTAGCTTTCTCTCTCTTTCATGGAAAAAATGATACAACCACATATCTTAAATGGACCAGTTTGTCCTGGGGAGTCCCAGTTCATGCCTCTTGTCCCTGGTTAATTTAGAGCCCCAGCCACACCCCACAGACTATCAAAAGTGACACCACCGTCTGGTAAATGCAATAGATGCCTGCCAGTTAAGGAACCTTTCACCCTAATCATGCAGTGAGTGTGACCTCAGGCAGACCCACAGCTGTTGTCTCTACATTGGAGCTACGTGCAGGCAGGCAACAGCCTGTACGTAGATTGCGTCAAGCAGTTTAACAGGAGAATCCACCCATCCTGAAACTGCCTTTGAAATAGTAGTGTGGGATGTGCATTTTCCAACTGCTGGTCAAGGAAATATAAACTCATCTGGCAGGCTGCAAAAGCCTACCGTCCATTTGCTCTAGAGCTTCTGTGTTTGAGGTAACATTCCTCTCTGGAGGAATGAGATTTATTCATTTGGCAAAGGGGCATTTGTGCATCTTTCATGGGCATTGGGTTCTAATCAGGAAATGGGGCAAAAAAAGTCTGCAGTCAAAGTTCCTCCCCAGTGACTCTTCAGAATGGGAACTGATAACCAACGATCTGATGTGTATGCTTCTCCCTACAAGGGTGGTGGTCCCTGTTCTTTACAAGAGGGCATTTTGAAATATTCAGCCAAAATAGGCATTCAGGCCAGAGAATCCTATTCAAAGTTATAAGGTGCTTCTGTTAGGAAAAATTAGGTTTGAGGAGTTCTGTCGGTGAGGGGTTAAAGGAGAGTGCTTAAACCCCTACATTTTTGCTCCCTCTGTGGCTCTCCCACCTAGTCATGGGATCTGTGGTTTAGCAAGGACTTTGTTTTGGTGGTGGTGGTGGTGGATTATACTATTATCTCTTTTTAACTGAAGTATAGTTGATTACAACAATATTTTATTTTCAGGTGTAGAGCTTAGTGGTTCATATTCTTTTTCAGATTCCTTCCCCTTATAGGTTAATACAAAATTTTGAATATAGTCCCCTCTGTAACGCAGTAGTTCTTTGATGTTTATCTATTTTATATATAGTAGTGAGTATATGTTAACCCAAACTCCTAATTAATTCCTCCCCCACCTCATAGAGAACTTGTTTTAAGCAACAAAAACTCTATGTATTTGATCCTATAATCCCAGGAAGAGATACACAGCTCTTCATGTAAACTCTTGTCAGATTTCCCTGAAGAATGGTCTGCTCTCCTCACTCACAGAAAACCTTATGGCAGGATTTAAGTCAAACTGTTGCTTTTTTAAAAAACTCTTTCTGAAAATTTTCCTTACCACAAAAGTAATGTAAAAAAAAATGCAATCAGTCTGACAATATAGACAACTATAAAAAAATTTCTCCTCTTCTCTCCAATCTTATTTCTCCAGGAAATGAGATCAGTGTCTTTCACTTTGCTTGTACAAATAAATCATATATAGAATGTACCTTCCTATCCCATTCAGTAATTAAAATTTTTTTAATTTTTAATTATGGTAAAATACACATAACAAAAAATTCACCACTTCTACCATTTTAAGTGTAGAGTTCAGTAGTGTTGAGTACATTCACACTGTTGTACAACCATAACCAGTGTCTGCCTCCAGAACCTTTTCTTCCTGTTAACTGAAACTCTGTCCCCATTACAGGCTAACTAGCCATTGCCACCCCTACAGTCCCTAGAGACCACATTCTACTTTCTATCCCTAGGAATCTGACTTCTCTAGGAACCTCAAATAGGTGGAATCTTTCAGTATTTGTCTTTTTGTGACTGGCTTATTTTGTTTAATGTAATTTCCTCAAGGTTCATCTATGTTATAGCATTTCCTTCCTTTTAAAGGCTGGGCAATATTCCATTGCAGGTGGCACTAGGGGTAAAGAACCCATCTGCCAGTGCAGGAAACATAAGAGATGTGGGTCCATCTCTGGGTCGGGAAGATCTCCTGGAGGAGGGCATGGCAACCCACTCCAATATTCTTGTCTGGAGAATCCCATCAACAGAGGAACCTGGCGGGTGTAGTCCATACGGTGGCAAAGAGTCAGACACAATTGAAGTGAATGAGCACACAGCACAATATTCCATTGCATGCATATGCCACATGTAATGTGGTTATCCACTCATCCATTTACAGGCAGTTGAGTTGGTTCTAACTTGAACACTATTTCTGGAAGAAAACTTCTACGCAGCTCACTTAACTTTGGAAATGAACTTATTCTCATTTATTTATTCATGAATTTATTTGTCTATATATACATTTCTTTACTAAGTGCCTAGACTTTTCCAGGCAATCCCACCAGATGTTGATTACACAGTCCGAGATAAAATGGAAATGAGTTTGCTCTCAAGAAGCATATGCTTGAACAGCTCAGACAGAACATGAGGGACATGAATAGAACTGTGAAAAAAACAAGTCAAGTCAATGAAAGAGACCAAGGGAGGGGCCAACTATGAAGGTCAGGATGGTATGTCTGAGAGGTTGATGGTGAAGTTGAGACCACTGGGATTCAGAGTCAGACTTGAAAATGGAACTGAACTGAGGGAACCGAACTGAGGGAAAGGGAAGTTTATCATTTGAAAATGCCTTGGAGCAGAAAAGAGTTTGGCAAGAGATGGCACAGTGAGGAGGCTGGTAGGAAAGGTGCACAGTGAGCTGGAGAGATGCTGGCAGGAGATAAGAATGGAGAAGACTGGATGAAGGTGTGACTTTGAAATATACTCTATGTGCAAAGGGAAACTTCCAAAGGCATTAAGTCAGGATGTGGTGTGACTGTAGTTACATTAAAAAATAATAATAATAATGATATGGTCACTGCAGGAGAAAAGTTTAAAGGAGAATAGAAAGGAAAGTAGGAGGGCCATGAAGGTGGCTACTGCAATAGTCCAAGCATGAGATAAAGGGGGCTAGACCTAGGATGGCAGCTGTGGGATTAGGGAAATGTGGACGACTTTGATATGTATTTTGGAATTAAACCAAAGGGGCTTGTGGGTGGATTAGCTGTAAGAGATGAGAGAGGAAAAAAGTGAAGATAAAGCCTTTCTTTTCAGTTTCTTTGATCTTGAATGCTTGGTCAGTATCCCTGAGCATAGTAGGCTTGGTAGACCTAGCATACTCTGTGCATTTGACAATGTGCTTTTTGTGGCTTGGAGCCCTCCTCTTGCTCCCACTTTCAACAGCTGCAGAACGCAGGCCCGATTCAACATCTTTATTTTCCCCTCACCCTCTCTCTTATTTAAGCAGCTGTTGCTGGGCTGGTGGGCTTAGTGACAACTCTGCTTGACCAGCAAGAAGCCGCTTTGATCAGAGCATGCAGATAGTCTAGAAGCACGGGGACCTTGTATTTATATTTCTTCCCCTTTTCTAGGCTATATCACAAACTTTATCTATTATCCATACAAACTGTTTTTTCAAATATTTTAATTCATAAGCTATGAAGAGGGAGAAACAAAGTAAAAACTAGAAAAGTAAGAGAAAAATTCTAGTCCTTACTACCTCTGTCTTTCTTTGGTGGGGACATAATTCCTTATGTTGAAAATAGAAGATTTTATTCAAATTTCCAAGTTACCTCTCAGCCTCACAAATTTTGCACTTATAGTATTGAGTTGGCCAAAAAGTTCATTTGTTCGAGTTTTCCTACAATCATATGGAAAGACCCAAAGAAACTTTTGGGCCAATCCAATAATTATCTACTTCTGGGGACAATAAAATACCATCCACTTTCCAAAACACAAACAATGCCCCTTTATCAACAAAAATATGAAACTGAAATTTAAATACCTTTGCATGTGTGGAACTTATAATGATTATAACTGTAAAGGCATTTATTTTCTTTTCAAAATTTAAGTATAGTTCAACTTCTAGGTATGATGGGATAGTTTAGAGCAGACTAGTGTTGTTGCTAAGAACCACTACAAAACCAGATAAAATGTAAGTCTGTTGAATGCATGGGAGAGACAGGAAGGCACCTCAAGGGAATTGTATTCTTTTTTTTAATTATTATTAAAATATACAAAATTTTAATTTAAGACAGGATGGTTGTCTTAAATTTTGGATAACATTATTCAAAATTGTAAGCCAAAAATCTATTATACACTATTAATTTATTTTTAAATGGATATGTTTCTTTTTTTGGGATTTGAGTTTTTAAAATTTATTTATTTTTAATTGGAAGATAATTGCTTTACAATATGGTATTGGTTTCTGCCATACATCAACTTGAATCAGCCATAGGCATACATATGTCCTCTTCTTTTGAACCTCTCTCCCACCTCCCACCCCATCCCTCTAGGTTGTCACAGGCTACAGGTTTGAGTGGGGAGGAATCATATTACCTAAGAGCCAAAATCCTGGTAAGAAGACAAATACAGATAAGAAAGGCAATTTTCTGGAATTTAGAAAGATGGTAATGATAACCCTATATGCAAAACAGAAAAAGAGACACAGATGTACAGAACAGACTTTTGGACTCTGTGGGAGAAGGCAAGGGTGGGATGTTTCGAGAGAACAGCATCAAAACATGTATATTATCAAGGGTGAAACAGATCACCAGCCCAGGTTGGATGCATGAGACAAGTGCCTGGGGCTGGTGCACTGGGAAGACCCAGAGGGATGGGATGGAGAGGGAGGTGGGAGGGGGGATCGGGATGGGGAATACATGTAAATCCATGGCTGATTCATGTTGATGTATGGCAAAAACCACTACAATATTGTAAAGTAATTAGCCTCCAAATAATAAAAATAAATGGAAAAAAAAAAAAAGAAAGGCAATTTTCTATTGCTTATTACCCTGGGGTATCTTCCAGCTCTTGATATGGCAGGAGAGAAACCAGCAGAGGGTTTAGAAATCTCACAGGCATGAGACATTGTAAGTCAGGACTATGAAGGCAGAAGGAATCTAAGGAGGCTGCCGTGTGAGAAGGTATGGAGTATGGTGAAGTATAGTGCTCCCCAAATTGTTAAACTCCTTGGGAAGAAGACTAAGATAAACAGCAGAAAGCTGCTGAAAGATAAAACAGAGTTTGGCACATAGGAGGGGGCACTGAATTTATAAACTAGCTCCATCCAATAGTCTCTGATCAGATGTGTACGCAATATTTCCCCAGCAGCATGCTTCACAAATGTAAATTGTTCATATGAGCAATTGTAAGCCATGGACATCCTGCTCAGAGTGGTCCATCCATAGGAATTTTCCTCTAAACAAATGTGACTGATCTTCCCCCACTTATGTTGCTGTTATGTCCCAATAGACCCATTGTAAATTGAAAATACCGTAAGTAAAAAATGTATGTAGTACTCCTAACATACTGAGCATTCTAGCTTAGACTAGCCTATCTTAAATGTGCTCTCAACACTTACAGTAGCTTACAGTTGGGCAAAATCATCTCACATAAAGCCTATTTAATAAAAAAAAAAGTGTTGAATAGCCTTAAATACTATACTGAAAGTCAAAAATAGAGTGGAGATCTGAGTACAGAACGGTTGCGAGTGGATTCCTTATTTCGCCTCGTAATCACATAGTTGACATACATATCACTTTTGAACCACTGTAAAGCTGAAAAATTGTAGGTGGAATCATCATAAGTCAGGGACTACCTTGGGAGTGTTTACCTGGAAGTCCAGTGTTTTGCTTTATTGTCTTTCCTCTAGGAGCGTCTCTCCACTCCCAATAACTGAAAGAAAAATGTGTCACAGACTAACTGTTTTGACTCCTTTCTCTTTGGTGATTAAATGGGAAAACTCAAAATCACGCTTCTAGGGGTTCTAAACTTGAATTTGAGTAAATTTTGGCATGTGAGTCTACCTATGATACTTCTGAAAAAGTTGAAGTAGTAATAGTATTTTTAAGTAAGCTTTTAATTTTAGAATACTTTTAGATTTACAGAACAATTTTGAGGATAGTACAGAGGGTTCCAGTATGTCCCGTACTCAACTGCCTGCTTGGTTAACATCTCACATTATTATGGTACTTTGTCACAATACTTAAACCTATATGATATAATTACTCACTCAAGTTTTTCCTTTTTTTTGGATTATATTTATTTTTACAAAGCATTCTTTTTCTGTTCTGAGATGCTTATCCAAGTTACCACCTTACATTTGGTCATGGTGTTTTCTTAGTTTCCTCTAGGCTGTGTTAATTTCTCAGACTTTCCTTGGTTTTTATGACTTAAACAGTTTTGGAGAGTATTGATCAGGTATTTTGGAGAATATCTCTCAATTTTGGCTTGTCTGATCTTCTCATAATTATGAGAATTATGGTTTTTGGGAAAGAAGATTACAGAGCTAAACTGACAGTCTCATCGCATTAAACCACATATACACACTATTGCCACGGCATATCTCTTTGGTGTTAATCTTTAACAGTTTAAAAAATTAAAGCATAGTTAATTCACAGTGTGTTAGTTTTTGTGCTCTATAGAAGATAGTTCCCTGCACTATACAGTAGGATCTTGTTGTTTGTCTATTTTATATATAGTAGTTTGTATCTGCTAATCCAAAACTCCTAACTTATCCTTCTATTAGTATATAAGAGCTTCCCAGGTGGTGCTAAGTAGTAAAGAATCTGCCTGCCAATGAAGACAATATAAAAGACTCAGGTTCAACCTCTGGGTCAGGAAGATCCCCTGGAGGAGGAAACGGCAACTCACTCCAGTATTCTTGCGTGGAGAATCCCATGGACAGAGGAGCCTTGTGGGCTAAAGTTCATAGGGTTGCAAAGAGTCAGACATGATTGAAGTGACCTGGCATGCATTAGTATATATAAAATAACAGTACTCTAGTGATTGAACTGTTATAAGCATTAAAGGAGCTTTGCTCTGCTTGTCATACTGTGAGATTTCAACAGATGTTTGTTATCATTATGATTGGCTTATCTGAATTAATAAAGATAACAAATAGAACTGGCATAAACAAAGTTGTCAAAAACATAGCTGACTCATGGTAAGGGCTAAAATAAGGGCTTATGGGGTGTCATTGTGGAAATATGGTCAGACTGTGTGCACTCTTAAAATAATCCTTTATAGATATAAGCTGTCTGTGTTCAGACGTGGTCTCCAGTCAGATACGTGTTCTCTCTATTCCAATCCGATGCTTGAAAGGCAGGTGGCAAGTCCTGGAGAATATCATCCTATGACCATTGGCTGTTTTTGTGTGACTTGGGCTTCAGTGCCAACATATCTGATGTCGTCAGCAGACAGAGGTTGTAGTTTTGACCATGGCTCTTCCTGGCACCCATTACACCACTGGACTGACATCTTTCATCCTAAGCAAACCATTTAGTTGCTTAAATTCATGCAAGTGTGAGCCCAACAATTTGGATGCATGTCAACATCCCAGATGGTTGGAACACAAATGTGGTCATTTTGGAGAATCAGTGTAATTATCTCAATGACTGGTTACTGGAAGGCCATCAAGAGCATGTCTACTGTAACTGTTTCATTTTCTTTCTTTGCATTATACATGTCGAACATGATTGTTGTAAAATAAAATCAAATATTAAAGAAAGGCATAAAGAAAAAAGTTAAAATTACCTTTAATTCTCCCAGTGGATGTGCTTTTTGAAAACGTGATCCATTTTGGTTTTCAAACTGCATTTGGAACTAGAGTTTTTTATTTTTGTTTTTCTAAATCACCGCAGATGATTAATGAAATATTAGCCTCAAATCTCATGGAGGCTTTAACAGTTAAGTTTATGTATACTGTTCACAACACACTTTGTTTTAGGCTCATCAAATACTGCAAGGTGTTTTGGGTAATATTAAATGGCAGATTATAAGAAATCTGTTTCATGGTATACTTGCTCATGTTTTCTGAGAGGAATTCTAATACTTGCAGCAACATTGATACAAGGAAATTTGATTATTGCCCCAGTCAAAAATTGAAAGGTAGAAAAGCTGTGTGACTACAACTGGCCTAGTCTAATGAATTTGGCATTGCGGTGCTTATAAGACAGTGATAAGCATTTGTTTTATTTTTCTGTGGTCTCATCAGGTTATCTATTGATTTTCTATATGCTCCAACTACTAACCTGAGGATAGACTTCAAAGGAAAACTTGGAAACATGCCCACTTTCTTCAAAAAAAAAAAAAAAAGAAAAAGAAGAAGGTATAATTCTGGGCATTCCTTCCTTTAGTGTTTCATCTTTTAACATGAACCTTGCTGCCTTTTATAATGGATATTTGCTCTTTGACTAACCTGTGGTCCTTCTCAAAGCTTAAGCTGAATGACAGAAACTAGTTAAGAGGTCAAATGATGCGGCACTGTTTCTTTCTCAGATACTTTATCTCCTTAAAAGTGTAAATTCTGCATAAATTTGTAATGGAAGCTCACACACCTGAGACTGGAGGTCATTTAAGTCACTAAACTTGCCTCCTGGAACTTGTAAGTTCTGTGTTTTTACAGCAGTCTAAAATAAATTAGAAAGGCTTAAGTTTCCATTTCCTGCCCTTGTATCCACCATTTCATTACCGGTCATCCCTCCCTTCACTGTGGGAGCATATTTCTCTTCCTATTCCAGACAGACCCCAGCATGTGAGTGTTATATCCCATCTTTTCTCACAGGCATAGCTGTGTCAGTATCTCCTCTGCTTCATAGAAGGAGCATCCATCATAGTGACAAATAGACACGAAGGAAGAAACCCCTCTCTGTGAGTACAAGCCCCTCCATAGAGAACTACTGAGCTCCTGTTTTCTCTTTAAAAACCTTCTTTGAAAGAAGCCAAACTGCTTCACTTTCCTCTTTCATTTTTATCATTTATTTCTAACTCTGATACAAGACTTCCATCCCCACCACTTCACTAAAACTAGAAGATTATTTTTATTTTATTTTTTGGCTGTGCCGTGTGGTATGTGGGATCTTAGTTCCCAGACCAGGGATTGAACCTGTGCCCTCTGCATTGGAAGCATGGGGTCTTAACAACTGGACCATGAGGGAAGTCTCTTAAAACTAGAAAGTTAGATTCTAGTTCTCCAAAGGCCTAGTTTATTTTTTGCTTAATCGACACACACACACATAATTTTACATATTTGCATTACTTGACATCCTATGTTAGTTGCTGATGCTGATAATTATTGAATCTGAAATTTCAAACTGTATTTAATTTGAGCCCTAGCCCAGTATCCAGTTTCTGAATGGATCTGAGCATCTTCATTTAAACAAGTCTAAAACTTAATTTCCACTCTTCCAAGCTAAACCTACCCCTTCTGGAACCCATGCTTGTGCATGGAGTCAATTCTCACCTGACACTAAGGATCATCCTGGATGCTATCTGCTCCTGGCGTTCCCCCTTCCATCGATCATGCAACCCTTAGGTTCTGCCACATAAATCACTGACTTAGCTCATGCCTCCTCCCGTGTTTAAAAACTGTTTATAATAATTGTGAAATATATCTTACAAGAAATAGCATAAATGTCAAATAAACCATGTATTTTTTAAAAGTCATGTAACCAGCATTTGGGTCAAGGATAAGAACATGCTAAAATTCCAGAAGCCCCTGACTTGTCTTTTTTGGAGAACATCCACTTCCTCCTTCCTACTTCCTTGTGGGACAACCACTGAGCTCATTTTAGGGGGATCACTCCTTGATTTTCTCCTCAGTTTTATCACGAATATCTATTATTTCTAAGCTGCTAAATGCAAAGTTCCTATCTGTGAGCTGTGTATATTCTTCCATTCTATGATTTTTATTTTATTTTACTTGTTCATTTACCAATATGAGCTTGAGTTTCATCCATGCTGTTGGTCATGTTCAGTGCTATGCGGTGCTCCATGACAGACACGTGGAGTACTTCTCGTTGTTCACTTAGCAGATATTTGGAAGGTCCTAGTTTTGAGCTGATTGTAGTGACCTCACTACAAACACTCAGGACTCCTCCCTTGGTGTGCATGTCTGAGGGTCCCAGGGTATCTCTTCTTTGGGGTTGGGTGAGTGCTGGTCCCAACTACTCAACTCATCCTTAACCTGGAGTGTAAGTACAACATGAATTCGGAAGTGATTTTGCAAGAGCTGATCAATTTTTCTTTTTTTTCCAAATGACTTCCTTTCTTTTCCCTTTCATACCAAGGTACTTTTCAAGAAGCAGATCTGTTGATGTTCTTTTTCTACTTAGTATTTTTCAATGGCTCCTCTTGGTCTTAGACAAATCTAAATTCTCTGACAATGGCATTGTGGTCAGACGTCTGCCCGCCTCTCCAGACTTCAGTTCTGCCATTTGCAGCCCTCAACTCCACCTGTCACCCACACAGAAGTGCTTGCAGATACTGAAACATAACAGGGTCTCATCAATATCTGGCCCTTTACATGTAGTTTTTCATTTAAATAAAATCCCCTAGGAGATCATTCCCTCATCCCCAGCCTGAGTTCAGCTCATATCCCCAGAATTCTGAAATTACTCTGATTGTACATTTATCACTGTGGCTATTGAACTATGTTAGAAGTGTCTGTTTACATTTTATTTATTCATATCCTGCCTTCTTATGCAAAGGGATTGTATAGATAAAATACAATAAAAATAGAGCTGTAAGTAGATAAAAATCAGAATAAAGTTAAGTGTAGCTGGACTACATGATAAAGAGGGGGAATGAGATACGCAGGCTAGGGAATTCCATATGGTGATTAAAATTGGGCCCCTGTAGATACTGACAATCAGGGACCACAAAGCAGATAAATGCTTTCTCCACCATACAGTAAGGGTAAAGAAAGTGAAGTTGCTCAGTCAAGTCCGACTCTTTGCAACCCCATGGACTGCAGCCTACCAGGCTCCTCCGTCCATGGAATTATCCAGGCAAGAGTACTGGAGTGGCCATTTCCTTCTCCAGAGGATCTTCCCGACCCAGGGGTCGAACCCAGTTCTCTCACATTGCAGGCAGATGCCTTACCATCTGAGCCACCAGGGAAGCCCTACAGTAAGCGTAGGGGTTGTATATTTCATCTCTGCATCCCCAGTGTCTGGGACCTCCTTTGTTCTGGTGAATGTTGGAGTGGATACTTAAAGAATTTGTCACCTTTGGGAACTGCAACCTTAATCACGCACTTTAGAATGAAAACAGAAAGTATGTTCAGTTTAGTTCATTTCAGTTGCTCAGTTGTGTCCAACACTATGTGACCCCATGGACTTCAACACACCAGGCCTCCCTGTCCATCACCAACTCCCAGAGTTTACTCAGACTCATGTCCATTGAGTCAGTGATGCCATTCAACCATCTCATCTTCTATCATCCCCTTCTCCTCCTGCCCTCAATCCTTCCCAACATCAGGGTCTTTTCAAATGAGTCAGCTCTTCATATCAGGTGGCCAAAATATTGGAGTTTCAGCTTCAACATCAGTCCTTCCAATGAACACCCAGGACTGATCTCCTTTAGGATGGACTGGTTGGATCTCCTTGCAGTCCAAGGGACTCTCAAGAGTCTTCTCCAATACCACAGTTCAAAAGCATCAATTCTTTGGTGCTCAGCTTTCTTTGTAGTCCAGCTCTCATATCCATACATGACCACTGGAAAAACCATAGCCTTGATTAGACAGACTTTTGTTGGCAAAGTAATGTCTCTGCTTTTTAATATGCTGTCTAGGTTGGTCATAAATTTTCTTCCAAAGAGTAAGCATCTTTTAATTTCACGGCTGCAATCACCATCTGCAGAATAAAAATTGGAGCCCAGTGATTTGGGCTTCAATGACTTTCGAGCCCCCCAAAATAAAGTCTGTCTCTGTCTCCACTGTTTCCCCATCTATTTGCTATGAAGTGATGGGACCAGATGCCATGATCTTTGTTTTCGGAATGTTGAGCTTTAAGCCAACTTTTTCACTCTCCTCTTTCACTTTCATCAAGAGTCTCTTTAGTTCTTCATTTTTTGCCATGACGGTGGTGTCATCTGCATATCTGAGTTATTGATATTTCTCCTGGCAATCTTGATTCCAGCTTCATATGGCCCAGTGTTTCTCATGACGTACTCTGCATATAAGTTAAATAAGCAGGGTGACAATATACAGCCTTGATGTACTCCTTTTCCTGTTTGGAGCCAGTCTGTTGTTCCATGTCCAGTTCTAACTATTGCTTCCTGACCTGCATACAGATTTCTCAAGAGGCAGGTAAGGTTGTCTGGTATTCCCATCTCTTTCATAATTTTCTACAGTTTGTGGTGATCCACACAGTCAAAGGCTTTGGCATAGTCAATAAAGCAAAAGTAGATATTTTTCTGGAACTCTCTTGCTTTTTCGATGATCCAATGAATATTGGCAATTTGATCTCTGGTTCCTCTGCCTTTTCTAAAATCAGCTTGAACATCTGGAAGTTCACAGTTCACGTGCTGTTGAAGCCTGGCTTGGAGAATTTTGAGCATTACTTTACTAGTATGTGAGATGAATGCAATGGTGTGGTAGTTTGAGCATTCTTTGGCATTGCCTTTCTTTGGGATTGGAATGAAAACTGACCTTTTCCAGTCCTTTGGCCACTGCTGAGTTTTCCAAATTTGCTGACATATTGAGTGTAGCACTTTCATAGCATCATCTTTCAGGATTTGAAATAGCTCAGCTGGAATTCCATCACCTCTACTAGCTTTGTTCGTAGTGATGCTTCCTAAGGCCCACTTGACTTCACATTCCAGGATATCTGGCTCTAGGTGAGTGGTCATATCATTGTGATTATCTGCATTGTGAAGATCTTTTTTGTATAGTTTTTCTGTGTATTCTTGCCCCCTCTTCTTAATATCTTCTGCTTCTGTTAGGCCCATATCATTTCTGCCCTTTATTGTGCCCATCTTTTCATGAAATGTTCTCTTGGTATCTCTAATTTTCTTCAAGAGATCTCTAGTCTTTCCCATTCTATTGTCTTCCTCTATTTCTTTGCATTGATCACTGAGGAAGACTTTCTTATCTCTCCTTGCTATTCTTTGAAACTCTGCATTCAAATGGGTATATCTTTCCTTTTCTCCTTTGCTTTTTGCTTCTCTTCTTTTCACAGCTATTTGTAAGGCTCCTCAGACAGCCATTTTACTTTCTTGCACTTCTTTTTCTTGGGGATGGTCTAGATCACTGCCCCCTGTACAGTGTCATGAACTCTGTCTATTGTTCATGAGGCACTCTGTCTATCACATCTAATTCCTTGAATCTATTTCTCCCTTTCACTGTATAATCATAAGGGATTTGATTTAGGTATGTATGTTAGACTCACTGAATCATTTGGATGGATGAGTGTTATCTGCAAACTGTAATTCCTAAGTCACTTGTCTGCAGAGGCAAACTGTCAACAAAAATTAGTAAGACTGACCAAGGGTAGGAGGTATGAGGCACTGACAGGCCTCTGGTGACAAGGAGAAATGCTCTCTGTAAATGGGCAGCACACAGTTGCCAAATTATATAGATTTCCAAGAGAAAAACAGATGCTGGGATTTTTTAAAATTTATTTTTAATAATACTGTGTTGTAATACTGTATTTAGTAATAATAATACTGTGTTTAGTAATACCATATTTTTAATAATACTGTATTTTACAATACTCTGTTGGTTTCTGCCAACAGGAATCAGCCATAGGTATACATATGCTCCCTCCCTCTTCAACCTTCCTCCCACCTCCCACCCCATCCCACCCCACTAGGTTGTCGCAGAGCACCAGTCTGAGCTCCCTGTGTTATACGGCAAATTCCCACTGGCTATCTATTTCACAAAGGTAGTGTATATGTTTCCATGCTAGTCTCTCCATTTGTCCCACCTCTTCTTCCCCACTGTGTCCACAAGTCTGTTCTCTGTGTCTGGATCTTTACCTCTGCCCTACGTATAGATGCATGATCGTATGTATGCATTAATATACATTATGTTTTTTTCTCTTTCTGACTTACTTCACTCTGCATAATAGGCTCTAGGTTCATCCACCTCATTAAAACTGACTCAAATGCATTCCTTTTTAGGTTGAGTAATATTCCATTGTACATAAGTACCACATCTTCTTTATCCATTCACCTGTCAATGAACATCTAGGGTGCTTCCATGTCTTAGCTTTTGTAAATAGTGCTGCAATGACATCAGGGTACATGTGTCATTTTCAAATATGGATTTCTTAGGATATATGGCCAGTAATGGGATTGTTGGGTCCTATGGTAGTTTTATTCCTAGTTTTTTAAGAAATCTCCATACTGTCTTCCATAATGGCTGTATCAGTTTATATTTCTGCCAACAGTGTAAGAGGGTTCTCTTTTCTCCACGCCCACTCCAGCATTTGTTGTTTGTAGATTTTTTTGATGATGGCCATTGTGACATATTCATTGGAAGGACTGATGTTGAAGCTGAAACTCCAATACTTGGGCCACCTGATGCGGAGAGCTGACTCTTTTGAAAAGATCCTTATGCTGGGAAAGATTGAAGGCGGGAAGAGAAGGGGACAACAGAGGATGAGGTGGTTGGATGGCTTCACCGACTCAGTGGGCATGAGTTTCAGTAAACTCCGGGAGTTGGTGATGGACAAGGAGGCCTCGCATGCTGCTGTCCATGGGGTTGCAAAGAGTCGGACACGACTGAGTGACTGAACTGAACTGATTGTGACTGATGTGATATCTCATTGTAATTTGGTTTGCATTTCTCTAACAATGAGCGATGCTGAGCATCTCTTCATTTGGTTATTAGCCATCTGTATGTCTTCTTTGGAGAAATGCCCGTTTAGGTCTTCTGCCACTTTTTGGTAGGGTTATTTGTTTTTCTGGTATTGAGTTTCATGAGCTTCTTGTATATTTTGGAGGTTAAACTTTGTTGTTTCATTTACTATTATTTTCCCCATCCAGATGCTGGGATATTTTAAATGTGAGATTTTTCTAGCTTTTAAAAGTTGGCAATTAATTTTGTGATTCTTGTACTTAAAAATACCATAGAGTTCCTAAGTGAATGGGCCAAACAGATCTCAACGGTTTGCATCTTGGAGTTGACTGGAAATGAAACCAATAATGGAGAGCCTTTTAAATCAAATAAACATAAAGAAAAAGAAAGGATAGCCAAAATAGCTTATTTTATTTATTATTATTTATTTATTGGTCTCACTGTGTGGCTTGTGGGATCTTAGTTCCGGCCGCCCCCCCCCCCCCCCCCGCCGCCCCAAGGGGTCCAACTTATGGTCCCTGTAGTGGAAGTATAGGGTCCTAAACACTGGACCAGCAGGGAATTCTAAAGTAACTTTTGTAAGCTTAAATATTCACATTTTCCAGTTTCTCTGAATATTTTTAACTTAGTTGGTAAAAGAGCATTCAGGTTTAAGAAATTGGGGCATAATAAGAAATACATACTTGGCTGTAGTCTCTGCTCCCTGGCACACAGTTACTAAACCCCTTGGAATCTCCAGAGTGATGAGTGTCATATTTGCTAATGAGAAGACTGGTGGCCGGGGACATTGACATTGCTCTAAAATGAGGGCTCCTCTCCGGAAAGTCCGAGCCTTAATTAGTGGGTGGGAGCTTTCAGCCCTGACCCCTGACCTCCCTCTAGAGAAGAGAGAGAAGGTGGAGATTGGCTTAATCATCAGTGGCCAATGACTTAACCAGTCATGCCCATGGAATGAAGCCTCTATTAACATCCCTACACAGTGGGGCTCAGGGAGCTTCTGAGTCCGTGAATGAGTAGAAATGCTGGGAGAATCAAGCACTGCCTCCCTTCCCCCCATAGCCTTGCCCCATACATCTCTTCACTTGGCTGCTCCTGACTTGCATCCTTCATAATAAAATATCTTTCTGAGTTCTGGAGCCACTCTAGCCAATCACCAAGCTTGAAAGGAAGGTAGTTGTGGGAATAGCTGACATTGTAGCCAAATCCGACAGGAGTGTGGGTACCCTGGCAACCAACACTTGTGATTGGCATCTGAAGTCAGGACAGTCCTGTAGGACTGAGTGGGGCCATACACCTGTGGGATCTAGGTTAGTCTAGGCAGTGTCAGAAGTGAATTGAATTTTAGGACACCCAGTGGGTGACTGAAGAGTCGGAAAACTGATTTTACTGTGAAAAACCTCACACATTTGTGTCAGATGTGTTGTGAGTAAGAACAGACCATTGAACTGTCTATTAGCAACTGTTCTCAGTGACCCAAAAGGACCAGGAGGTAGAAAACAATTTATTTTGAAACCAACATGGGGTCACAAGCTAGGTTTTCTCATGACCACTACCTGAGGGGCTGCCATACAGTCTGAACATCGGGGATAAGGATCTCAGATTTACCTCCTGCACACTGCACTCCCTTCAAACAACTCACTATGTCCTGTATATGGACCAGCAGAACTTAGTCTACTGTCTCTTGACTCTTTAAACTTGACGTGGGAATTTTTACCTCTAAATAAGAGAAATTCTGATTTCTCTCAGGAAAATGCGCTAAGATGGAGAATATCCATATTCCATTTTATTATGTGGATGCTAAACTCTTTTTAATCAACACTTTCTCATTTTCCAATTTCTCCATAGCAGTCTTATGCATGAGACTAATGTAAAGTTTTCTCAGGACACTTACTGTTTATTCAGTAAACCAGACAATTGTCATCCAGTAGGCTTAGCAGGAGCGGTGGCCGAGAGGAGCTTCCCCATGCCCGAGGTCAGGGGTGGTGGCCGAGAAGAGCTACTACATGCTGGAGGTCAGGGGCCTCACCCGAGAGGAGCTACCCTACCTCCAAGGAGTGGCTGCTGAGAGGGCACAGGAGGGCCGAGAGGAGCTACTCTATGTTCAAGGTCAGAAGGGGCAGCCGTGAGAAGATTCCCCTCGTCCAAGGTAAGGCGCAGCGGCTGCGCTTTGCTGGAGCAGCCGTGAAGAGATACCCCACGTCCAAGGGAAGAGAAACCCAAGTAAGACGGTAGGTGTTGCGAGAGGGCATCAGAGGGCAGACGCACTGAAACCATAATCACAGAAAACTAGCCAATCTGATCACAGGACCACAGCCTTGTCTAACTCAATGAAACCAAGCCATGCTGTGCGGGGCCACCCAAGACTGCTGGGTCATGGTGAAGAGGTCTGAGAATGTGGTCCACTGAAGAAGGGAATGATAAACTACTTCAGAATTCTTGCCTTGAGAACCCCATAAACAGTATGAGAGGGCAAAATGATAGGATACTGAAAGAGGAGCTCCCCAGGTCGGTAGGTGCCCAATATGCTACTGGAGATCAGTGGAGAAATAACTCCAGAAAGAATGAAGGCATGGAGCCAAAGCAAAAATAATACCCAGTTGTGGATGTGACTGGTGATAGAAGCAAGGTCTGATGCTATAAAGGGCAATATTGCATAGGAACCTGGAATGTTAAGTCCATGAATCAAGGCAAATTGGAAGTGGTCAAACAGGAGATGGCAAGAGTGAATGTCGACGTTCTAGGAATCAGTGGACTAAAATGGACTGGAATGGGTGAATTTAACTCAGATGAAATCACAATAGTGTGATCACTCACCTGGAGCCAGACATCCTGGAATGTGAAGTCAAGTGGGCCTTAGGAAGCATCACTACGAACAAAGCTAGTGGATGTGATAGAATTCCAGTTGAGCTATTTCAAATCCTGAAAGATGATGCTGTGAAAGTGCTGCACTCAATGTGCCAGCAAATTTGGAAAACTCAGCAGTGGCCACAGGACTGGAAAAGGTCAGTTTTCATTCCAATCCCTGAGAAAGGCAATGCCAAAAAATGTTCAAGCTACCACACAATTGCACTCATCTCACATACTAGTAAAGTAATGCTCAAAATTCTCTAAGCCAGGCTTCAGCGATACATGAACTGAGAACTTCCAGATGTTCAAGCTGATTTTAGAAAAGGCAGAGGAACCAGAGATCAAATTGCCAATAACCACTGGATCATCGAAAAAGCAAGAGAGTTCCAGAAAAACATCTATTTCTGCTCTATCGACTATGCCAAAGCCTTCGACTCTGTGGATCACAATAAACTGTGAAAAATTCTGAAAGAGATGGGAATATCAGACCACCCGACCTGCCTCTTGAGAAACCTGTATGCAGGTCAGGAAGCAACAGTTAGAACTGGACATGGAACAACAGACTGGTTCCAAATAGGAAAAGGAGTACGTCAAGGCTGTATATTGTCACCCTGCTTATTTAACTCATATGCAGAGTACATCATGAGAAATGCTGGGCTGGAAGAAGCACAAGCTGGAATCAAGATTGCCAGGAGAAATATCAATAACCTCAGGTATGCAGATGACACTACCCTTATGGCAGAAAGTGAAGAGGAACTAAAAAGCCTCTTGATGAAAGTGAAAGAGGAGAGTGAAAAATTTGGCTTAAAGCTTAACATTCAGAAAACTAAGATCATGGCATCTTGTCCTATCACTTCATGGGAAATAGATGGGGAGACAGTGGAAGCAGTGTCAGACTTTATTTTTTGGGGCTCCAAAATCACTGCAGATGGTGACTGCAGCCATGAAATTAAAAGACGTTTACCCCTTGGAAGGAAAGTTATGACCAACCTAGATAGCATATTAAAAAGCAAACATTACTTTGCCAACAAAGGTCCATCTGGTCAAGGCTATGGTTTTTCCAGTGGTCATGTATGGATGTGAGAATTGGACTGTGAAGAAAGCTGAGTGCTGAAAAATTGATGTTTTTGAACTGTGGTGTTGGAGAAGACTCTTGAGAGTCCCCTGGACTGCAAGGAGATCCAACCAGTCCATTCTAAAGGAAATCTGTCCTGGGTGTTCATAGGAAGGACTGATGCTGAAGCTGAAACTCCAATACTTTGGTCACCTCATGCAAAGAGTTGACTCATTGGAAAAGACCCTGATGCTGGGAGGGATTGGAGGCAGGAGGAGAAGGGAACGGCAGAGGATGAGATGGCTGGATGGCATCACCGACTCGATGGACATGAGTTTGAGTAAACTCTGGGAGTTGGTGATGGACAGGGAGGCCTGGCGTGCTGCGATTCATGGGGTCGCAAAGAGTCAGACATGACTGAGCGACTGAAATGATCTGAGGCTTATTTATTTATTTTTGTTAAATTGCTATAATGTGGTTCCTAAATCTGAAAATTCTAGGAAAATAAAGCTTCAGGGAAAGGAAGATTTGTTTTACACAATAGCTAGGCAAAACCTAAAGTTAGTAGAAGGAAAGAAATCATAAAGACTAGAGCAGAAATACATTAAACAGAGATGAAGAGAGAAACATCAAAGATGAATGAAAGTTTAAAAGCTGATTCTTTGATAAGATAAATTTTGATAAACCTTTAGCCAGATTCATCAAGAAAAAAAGGGAGAGGACACAAATGTATAAAATTAGAAGTGAATAAGAAGTTACAACTGACATCACAGAAATACAAAGGATCATAAGAGAGTAAGACAAACAACTCTATGCCAATAAAACAATCTTGAAGAAATGGATGAATTCTTAGAAAGGTACAATTCCTCAAGTCTGAACCAGGAATAAGTAGAAAATATGAAAACAGACCAACCACAAATACTAAAATTGAAACTGTGATTTAAAAACTCCCAACAAACAAAAGTTCAGGACCAGGTAATTTCACAGGTGAATCTATCAAACATGTTCAACATTGCTAATTATTAGAGAAATACAATTCAAAACCATAATGAAATATCACCTCACACCAATCAGAATGGCTATCATCAAAAAATCCACAAACAGTAAATGCTGGAGTTAGTGTGGAGACAAGGGAAACCTCCTACACTGTTGGTGGGAATGTAAATTGATGCAATCACTATAAAAAACAGTATGGTGATTCCTTAAGAAACTAAAAATAGTGTTACCATAGGATCCTGCAATCCTGATCTCTTCACCTCCCTTCATGAATTCTCATTACAATCAATACCCTTGATATTCTGTCTCCATTAGTGCCGAAGAACTGATGCTTTTGAACTGTGATGCTGGAGAAGATTCTTGAGAGTCGTTGGACTGCAAGGAAATCAAACCTGTCAATCCTAAAGGAAATCAACCATCAATAGTCATTGGAAGAACTAATGCTGAAGCTGAAGCTCTAGTACTTTGGCCACCTGATGGGAAGAGCTGACTCACTGGGAAAGACCCTGATGCTGGGAAAGATTGAGGGCAGGAGGAGAAAGGGACAACAGAGGATGAGATCGTTGGTTGGCATCATCAACTAAATGGCCATGAGTTTGAGCAAACTTTGGGAGATAGTGAAGGACAGGGAAGCATGGAATGCTGCAGTCTATGGGGTTGCAAGGAGCTGGACATGACTAAACAATTGAACATTTATTGTTACCTGCCAAAACTCTAATCTCCTTCAGCTTAAGTACCATTCTTCTTTCGGTCTGTATCTAAGCAGAACTTGATCATAAAACCATTATTCAACTGGACTGACTAGTTTCATTTTAAATCATGGCCACGACCCCAAATAGACACTAATCCTATGAATCAATACTGGCTAGTTTCTTTCACCAGCAGTTTGCCAGTGTGCAGGCCTCCTTGAAGACAGATCAATAGAATTTGCCCCATCTGAATAACAGAAAAAAACCATAAAACCAAAGAATAGAGCTTCAATGATCTGTAGGACAGGACTACATAACAAAGATCCAACATTCACTTTATTGGAATCCAAGAAGGAGAGGAGAGCATGGAGGTTAAAAGATACTCTAGGAAGTAATGGCTTAAAATACCCAACATTTTGCAAATGACACAAACTTGTAGATTCAAGAAGCTGTACAAATCCCAATTAGGATAAGCAATAAGAAATCCATGGCAAGACACATCATGATTAAGTTTCTGAGATCTAAACACACACTCACAGATAAATGACACATTCCCTATAGGGTAACGTTAATTCAGATGACAGTAGGTTTCTCATCAGGAACCAAAAGGACAGAAGGATGAGCCACAATGTTTTTCAAGGGTTAAGAGAAAAGAACTGTCAACTGTGAAGCCTAAATCCAGCAAAGCTACCCTTTAGGAATGAAGAGAAAACCAAGGACCTTTTCCTATTAAGGGAACCTGAAATAATTTTTTCTAGAAGACCCACCCTGAAAGACTGCTAAATGCAATTCTTCAAACAGAAAGGAAATGCTAAATAAAAGAATCTTGGAGCATTAGGATGGTGGGAGGAAAAGTGGAGAGAGCAGAAATATGAACACACAAACTAGACTACTTTTGCTCGAGTTTTTCCCTTTTTTTCCTATATAAATCAACATTCATTTATGATAAATCTTTTCAAAGTAGGCATAAAAGAGAACTTCCTTAACTTGATAAAAGGTGTCTACCAAAAATCTATAGTAAACATACTTAGTGAAATGCCAACAATAGTCCTTTTAAAATCATAAATAAGACAATAATGTCCATTATCATTGCTTTTGTTATCTTCCTGGATGTTCTATTCAGTTCAGTAAGACAGGAAGAATACTTCAGTGTGTAGGATTGGAAAGAAAAAGACAAAACTCTCATTTTTCATAGATGAGGCAGTTACAAATGAGTTGAGAAGAATCTATCTACTGACACCTTTTTATAACTTTTATGATAGTTCAGCAAGGATGCTGGATACAAACGAGTATCCCGAAATCATGTACCTTTAATATTCAGCTACAAATGATTATAAAATATACTTTAAAAATGTTATTTAGTGTGGCAACAAAGAATAAATCTAATGAAAATATGCAAGAACTTAGGGTTATAACAATAAAATTTTATTAAATGTTCAATAAATGAAGACATCTCATGTTCATGAGTTTTTAAAATCATGTATAATGAGTGAAGCAAACATTATGACATCATCTGATAATCAGGACAAAGATTAAAGTGGAGAAGGTAAAAGGATGTAAACGGAATGAGGCATCCATAGTTCACTTGAAGGAGTAAGATAGGTCTAATGTTCACCCATTCAAAAAAAAAACAAAAACAAACCTCCTTTCTCAATGCCGCAGTCCCTTCATTATTGCTCCAATTCTGTTTGTCATTTCACAGCCCCACTTCTTAAGAGACTTTCATCAACCCACTGCAATTTTCTTTCCCCTCACACGCTCCACCAAAATTGGTCTTTTCAAGGTCACTAGCAATTCTGGCAAGAGCTGACAACAACTGATACTTTCCCAAAGTGTCTCCTGTAATCAAAGACATTTTCCTGTCAGCTGTCTCTGATGTCAGGATTATTCAGAATATTTATTTTCTGAGTCATCCTCCCTCGTTGCCTTTGGTGCCTTGACAATAGAGCTATAATAGCTTTACACATTAAAGCACAAACACTCCTAATATCTCATACTCCAGCTGGCATTTTATCATCTGTAACTATTTGTTAAAACAGTTGAAACACTTGCAATTAAAACCTGCTCATGTCTACTGGAGTCTCAGCTTTGACACATCGCTGGAATCCCACAGTAGTGTGGGGAATGAGAGCACTGCCCTTTAAATTCCCAAGGCAAAGAACAAAACTCCGAATTCTCACTGTATCTGGAATGAACTCTTACAAGAATTAAGCTTTGTCCTATCTTCCCACTGAAATTTTTTGATGCTATGCAAAATTATGGCAATCCTAAACGGGGGGCAAAAATCAGTCCTTTAATTTATTCTTATGTTGACAGCACTTTGAACTGAACTTTGAGTATTTTGAGTTCAGTTTTAATTTGTAAAGATGTACAGCTGAGCACAGAACCACCTCTAGTCGAATGAAGGTTATCCTCAGGAATTCTGTTTGTACCAAGCACTCATTATTTTTTTTAAGTTGAAAAATAAAAGGAGGTAGAAGTGAAGATATATGTGTATGAAGTGTGTGTGTGTGATGAGGGAGAACGAGAGGCTCAGACAGGGACAAGGAGAAGGGTAAGCAGGCAAATGAGAGTGAATCTTTGCAATCCACTAGCCTGAGTTCCAAACATCCCTGTGTAACCTTGGGCAAGTTACACAGAATTTCTGAGCCTCATCTATAAAATGGGAGAACAAGGCTGAGTTGTAGGGTTATGGGGCTGTGATTGTCCCCAACACTGACTGTCCTAGATATCAGTCTTGCTGTCCTTGATCTCCATGTCAAAGAATCAAAGAACAGGTCTTCATGGTCTGGGTGCGCTGTGAGTTAGAACCTGTGAACCATGTTACTGCCATGTTGAACATTGAATTTTCAGCTCAAGGTCTCACAGAGCTCTTTGACCTTCCACATGGAACCTGGCAGCTTTTAAATTGGTAGTTGCCCCAGTGGCCTGGCCTCTGAGCAGCAGAGATGAGCAGAGACACTTGCCCTCTGAGCTGTCTAGGTCAGTGAAAGTGTTAGCCATTCAGTTGTGTCTGACTCTTTGCAACTCCATGGACTGTGGCCTGCCAGTTTCCTCTGTCCTTGGAATTCTCCAGGCAAGAATACCAGAGTGGGTTGCCCTTCTCTTCTCCAGGGGATCCTCCCAACCCAGGGACCAAACCTAGGTCTCCCACATTGCTGGCCTTTTCTTTACCATCTGAGCCACCATGTCACTGAGCTGAAATTTAAACCTTGGATATTCCAAGCTCTGAGACTTTCAGTTAGGTGTCATGGCATAGCCAATTCTCTCTTGTGTCAGATGCATAAGACAGTCAGAGGTCAGGGGGCTTTTGGGAGAGGAGACCACACATGTTAATGTTACTTTTATTGTGAAATTGATTATCCTCTATGTTTTAGAGAGTGTTGCAAACTGTCTTATAATTCCATCTTCTCTTAGGTACCTTCCTCTCTTCAAGTGTATAGTAGACTCAAGCCCATGTGAGGATAGAAAACAAAACTAACTTTCTGATAGGGACTGATAGTTCAACAGAAGTAATTTGGTTATTGGATGGAGATATTAAGCCTTTGTTGTAAGCCTGTGACGATGCACATTCAGGTAATATATGATTGTGGATGGGTCCTTCCAGTTCCCTATGTCTGTTCTCATTTCACTAACCTTGCAATAAAGCAGTCCTAGATTCTCTGTCATTCAAGTCATGGGACACTCCCCCTGAAGACATGGGACCCTTCTTGGTGATTGTCATAATGGATGAGTCTGGACCACTTCCTGTCACCAAATCCACAGGAAGAATGATGTATGCACTGAGCAGATGGATGGCTGTCTTGCTGGAGTGTGGTAAGCTCTTCTCATCTTTCTTTATGAATCATCTATGCCAGCTCTTTCAGTCCTTGGGAGCTTACAGTCATGATAGAGGACAACAAGCAAATGGGAACCATGCTGGCCATGGCTGGTACACATATTCATAAACCTGAAAGGACTGAAGGACCCTACCACAGCTGGCTGCGAAGAGGGCAGCCGAATGCCACTGCCAACACCAATTGTGCTCCTTCTATCACCTGTCATGTTTCACACCTGCTACATTCATCTTCCCAGAACATGGCTTTGATCGTGTTACATCCTGGCTCCAAAATATTCCATGGCTCTCCACTCTCTGCAGAACATAGGCAAACTCCTACTCTGAGTAACCACAGGCCACGTGGCTTAAATAACAGAGGCTTACTGTCCCTCCTTCCCACCCCAGTTGTGAAGGTTGGAAGTGCAAGATCAAGGTGTCAGCAGTTTTAGTTTCTTCTGAGACCTCTTTCTTCTGGGGGAGAGTCCATTGCAGGGAGAGTCCATTGCAGGATGAGTCTCAGAGAATGAGGGAGAGTCCATTGCAGGCCCCTCTCCTAGTTTCTGATGGTTTGCTGGTGAACTTTGGCCTTCTTTGTCTTATAGAAGCGTTACCCTGACCTCTGTTTTCAGCATCACATAGACTTCTCTTTGTGTGTGTTTGTCTCTGTGTCCAAGTTTATCTTTTGTATAAGGACACTAGTAATGTTGAATTAAGGCCCACTCTAATGACCTCATTGTAACTTGACAACATTAGTAAAGACCCTGATTCCAAGTAAGGTCATGTTTGGAGGTATCAGGGGCTAGGACTTCAACATATCTTTTGGAGGGGACAGGGTCCAGCTCATAACACTGTCCTAGTCACCCAGTCAAGGCATCTTTTCTATCCTTTCTTTACCATCTTGTATTCCAAATTTTTAGTTCCTCTCTGACTGTGCCTATTCTAGACAGACTGCTCAAATACTACCTTGACTGAGAGGCTCTATCTTCCGTCTCAGGTCTATCCATCTTTTAAGACCCAACTAAATTTGGGGCTTCCCAGGTGGCACTGGTTATAAAGACTAGTGGTAAAGGAGAAGGGGATGACAGAGGACAAGATGGTTGGATGGCATCCCTGACTCATTGGACATGAGTTTGAGCAAGCTCCGGGAAATGGTGAAGGACAGGGAAACCTGGCATGCTGCAGTCCATGGGGTCACAAAGAGTTGGACATGACTGAGCGATTGAACAACAAAAATCCAGGGCTTCCCAGGTGTCGTTAGGAGTAAAGAGCCTACCACTCCCCTTCCAATGCAGGAGACAAAAGAGACAAGGGTTCGATCCCTGGGTTGGGAAGATCCCCTGGAGGAGGGCATGGCAATCCTCCCCAGTATTCTTGCCTGGAGAATCCCATGGACAGGGAAGCCTGGTGGGCTGCAGCCCATAGGTTCACAAAGAGTCGAAATGACTGAAGCGACTTAGCACGCATATATCACTTTTATAGAGGTTTTCCTAGATTCTTCCAACTCTTGGTAATATCTGTGAGCTTATTATACTTGCTTTTTGCAGGTACTACACTTTAGGGAACTATCCACAGACTTCCCTGCAATTCTTCTCTCTTGCAGGGCTTTACAGCTCTTTCATGGGCAAGAAAGACCTTTGCTCTGGATCCCTGTGGGATGAGAGAT
Source organism: Cervus elaphus (assembly GCF_910594005.1). NCBI lineage: Eukaryota > Metazoa > Chordata > Mammalia > Artiodactyla > Cervidae > Cervus > Cervus elaphus. The sequence continues at coordinate 23,344,647 of NC_057830.1, forward strand.
CCATAAAGCCAAGAGAACAAGCCTACTCAGAGACTGCATCACCTTCTAGAGTATTCTTCCTGCCCCAAAGAGCCCTCAGCCTGCTCCCAGGACCCATTCTGCACCATCTTCCTGAAGGTAGACCTTACCACCTGGTCTCTGCCCCAGACCTGAGGGTGGCAAGGGATGCTGGAGGTGGTGGACAGGGCATGACTGTGCATGCTGTGTAGATGCACATGGAAGGACCTCAGAGAGGAGGGGACAGAGCCAGCCAAGGGGAAAGGAGGGACATGGACATGAGCACACTCCAGGGCTGGAAGCTGGATCTTCTTGGGTCAATGCCTCCAAAGAAAAGGAAAATTTTAGATTTCAGTTTGGCTTCTAAGTCATTATGGAGGTACATTTGTCAAGGCAGAAGAATAGAGCATATTCTACTTAACAATTTGTAAGCTTGATTGATACCTTTAAAATATTTAGCCTATTGTACATGGACTTCCATTTGTAGTTTTGCTCAGGGGGTTCCAGCAAAACTTAGGAGTGAGTGTGTCCCAGGCAACCTTTTCACTCCGTGTCTGATTGTGAATTTCCACCTGTTCTTTTTATGATGAGGGCAAGCTAAAGCTGGTCCTTCCTGACCCTTGAGCATTCTTTTTAGATGTTCCTGTTTGGTCTTGATATAACCATGCCTCTGCTCTCCTACTTTGCGCTGATGATAATAAAATGTCTCCACCGGCATAGAGAGTCATCCCAATGAAAAGACTGAGAATGAACCAGTGGGACAAGGATCATGGATCCAAAACACACTTCCACAGTCAATTTATCTCCTGACAAGGGAAGAAGAGGTGTGGGTTCAGGCAAAGGGCTTAGTGGGGTGAGGGCTGATAGTATCTCTCCATGGCAAGGCTTCAGTCTCCTCATACACACCCATTTGTGCTTGGTGTGGCAATAGACGTCCATGCCTTCCCATACATGGCTCTCACTGAAAGATCTGATGTTGATGGGGTATGGGTAGGAAATGCCTCACATGGCCCCAATGACAAGAAGCTATTTCCATTCTTGTGTGAGTAGAAGAAAGGATTGCCCAATGAGCAGGGATATCACAACCCTGAATCTATTTGGAAATTTTCAAAGGTAGACAAGATGCCTAAAAATTAATGCAAATTATTGAAAATTATTGACAAAAGTCATTTGGTCAGATATAAAAGCATCTTAGTTTTTCCTTTCTGCATGTGGGAGGAGACTGTGGCTTTTCTTTTCTCCTGCCCCAATGTTGTCCTCTCAGCTGGGAGGGCAGCCGAGTCTTTCTGGTGATTCATGCCACCTTCTGGTTTCCATAGGCATCCTGCCTGAAGACTCCGCCCCCCCCCCCAACCCCCCCTTTCCCCCTCAGGGACATAATGAAAGTGAAAGTGGCTCAGTCATGTCCAACTCTTTGGGACCCCATGGACTATGCAGTCCATGGAATTCTCCAGGCCAGAATGCTGGAGTAGCCTTGCCCTTCTCCAGGGGATCTTCCCTTCCCAGGAATCAAGCTAGGGTCTCCTGCATTGCAGGCAGATTCTTTACCAACAGAGCTACGAGGCATAAGTAATGAATGAGTTCCTATTTCCCCTGTGGTACATCCATCACAGCTGAATTAATTTCACTTCCAAAAATTCATTTGCTCAAAGGCAACCTCTGTCACCCTTTTATTCTCTCTTGTTTTCTCTTTGAAATCTCATCCAAATGTTTCTGCAAAACCTTTCTTCTTTTTCTCTTTCTATTCTATTTGTGGATCAAAAATTTACTTCCCTCATAGTTGAAGCAGAAGTGTGCCCATTTGAAGAATGTTAAGAATGGAAAATATCTCATTTTATGTATTTGGTACAAAATGTGTCTTGATCTTGTTCTCCATGGCTTACTCTATGCTGGTTAAATGCAACTTCATTTTATTGAGAAGCACTTCGAGTCCTGGGGATATTTTACAAGAGCTGTTTGTCAGTTCCACAAGCCAATAACTAAGTAAATATTATAATTCTTTTTTATAGTATTGCTTTAATGTACTCTTAATGTAAGGGGATTCGAAATAACAATACAAGTAAGATAATGAAATACTATCAGTCACTAAATCAGGAGTTTTGAAAATAGACTTTCAGGTATCTGAGAAACTGTAAGCAAAAGTTGGAGTGTAGACACACATATTAATCATTAATTTTCCTTTGTGTGGCAACGATTGCAATTTGCTCAGTCAATAATCACCTCTCTTTTCTTCCTTGGCCATAGAACCCTTATTTTATTGGGCATAACAAACCCAACTGTAACATCCAAATTTCTGAACCTTCACTGCTTGTTGGTATGCTGTGCCTGAATTCTAGACACAGATTTAAGCAGGAGATGTTGGATGGGGCTTCCAGGAAAGCACATTAAAAGAAGGAAGAATGACTGACACATTTCCTCTTACTCTTTCACCCTGATACTTCTTCCTGCCTGGAAGGCAGACATGATGGTTACATTCTGGCAGCCATATTAGACGACAAGGAGGCAGCATTGAAGTTGGAAGCCATTCACCAGGGATGATGAAACAGAACTTCAGAAGGAGTCTGGGATTTCTCTAAACTTGTTTATGCAGGATAAAAACAACCCCTATTTTAAGCTGCTGACATATGACTTCTGTTTTTTTGGAGTTTAATCTAATACTAGCTGATATGTTCCACTGCTCTCAAATGCAGGAAATATCACATTATTTTTTGAAAACAATAAGAAATGAATTTCAAGTCCCACTGAGCCTTTGGTAAGAAATTAATAGATGCAGGGAAGTATAACACATATCTCTGGATTTGCCCAGAAAATGTGGTGGAAAGCATCTGGTATTTGGCTCATCAGGGTGGGTTGCTACCTTGTCTGTAGAATGGAAGGTGAAGTGGAAAACCAAAAAGGTATGAAATGGAAGGATTTTGATCTTGATTTGGGAGGAAGAAGGAAATCAGAACCTACTAGATGGGTGTATAGCTAATGCCTTGATGTGTTTGACAACAGGAGCATGACTTATGAGAAAAATGGTCTCAATGAAAAGACAACTTATGCTAATGTCTTTTAAGTAAGTTGAAACTATTATGGATTTTACTATATCATAGTTACATAAAAAGGCAGACATAGCAGATAAGACAGATATCTGACCTCTTGCCATCTGAAGTCAAGGATGAAAAGGAGTTTGATGTAAGTAATACATGTATGACAGTCCTCATACAAATCTAACTCTAGCCTCTCACTTGAAATTAAGTAAGATGTATTACTCCCCAAATATTTAAAACCACTGCTGAGTCTAGACATGGAGGGGGGTGGCGGTACCAGTCCCAATTTCTAATCATTCAGCCGATGTTCAGATGATTCTGCCTCTGTTTTCCCATCTGTATAATGGTCACAGAGGCATTTACCTCCATCCCTAAAGAGGCCTGATTAGCATCAGTGATTTAATGCTTATCAGGGTTGGTGGAGCAAGACAGCCACAGAGACCAGTTGTCACTGCTGTTACAGTAATGATGATTGTCTGGGGCCCGGGTGTGTGTGAACTCACAGAGGTCACAATCTGACAGGCTGGCTCCCTGGCACTTTTTGCCTGGCACTTGCACCTGCCCAGGGAACAGGTTATGGAGTTCAGGCTTGTTTGGGTTTGTAGCAGGTAATGATAGTTTCACAGGAGGTTGTGTTGTTGAATTCGGAGCTGGAGTTTGGGCGTTCACATCTGATTAATTTGCCCCTCTGACTCATTCCCCTGCCTGGAGAGCCGAGAACCAAGTCTGAACACAAGGAACTTGAATCACTATTTTTTTTTTTCCCCAGCAAAGCTGTCCAATGGCCTTATTTTCTCTAAATGCTACCTATGGTCACATTGAAAGAAAGCCCAAGTGGGGTCCTTCTGAGTCAACTACTTCATCCCTTTATTTCTTTTCAGCCTAATGTATTCCTTTACAAGAAAGAGAATTAGTCGACTGAATAGGTTTGCTAACACAGTACACAGATTGCAAGGGAAGACATGGATGAGTCAGGAAATCATTTTAAACTTGTGTTTTTGGATGAGGGAGAGATACATTCAAAGAGCACACCACTGATCTCTACTAACTGAGTCTGAGTTGTCAAACTCAGAGGATGGTTGAGTCCCCAGGTCCTGAGATGATATGACAAGAGGCGTGATGGGCAGCAAAGGGCCAGGAGCTGCCAGGAATGTCCCCACCTCCTCACCTACACAGTCTTTTCTCATGGTGTCTGCTGTCCCCTGACCACAGGCACTTGAACAAAGGCAGAGTCCTGGAGTATACTGGGCTGCAGAGCATTTAACATGAATGGATACGAAATTGCAGAAAGAGCTGTCTTCTCTGGGCTCAGGTCTTCTGCGATCTGTAAACTACTTGGTGGATCCTGATCTTCATTCTTCCCATGACTCCTGCACCACATGATGTCTTCCTTTCCTGGGACACAGGGCGTTCATTTCCCTCTGTGAAAAAGGCTGTGCTGGAAGGCAGCTGGGCCAGTCTGGCCAAGGAGCTGCAAGATGTGAATGAGAGGTGAGAGGACCTGATTGACTTATGAGTAGGCAAATCGTGCATGTTTACCATGTCAGGCAGTAGGTGGAATGCAGACGGGATAAAAAGGAGCATTGAGCAGTAGCAGAAGCTGTCGGTGCTCTGCCCACAGCCCTTGTCTCAGGCTAGACTTTCTCTGGATGCTGTGGCCCTGGGCCACCGCAAGAAGCGGGGCAGAACGTCTCTGGAGTTAGTAAGCCCCCTCCAACACCTTGGAAACTGGCTTTAGCCAATGAGCAACCGGCTAGCTCAGTCGGTAGAGCATGAGACTCTTAACCTCGGAGTCATAGGTTCAAGCCCAACATTGGGTGGCATAAAATTTGGGGGAGGAAATGGCAATCTACTCCAGTATTCTTGCCCAGAGAATTCCATGGACAGAGAAGCCTGGCGGGCCTAGTCCAAGGGGTCGCAAAGAGTCAGACACGACTGAACGACTAGCACACTTTACTGTAATGAGAGACAGGATCCTGTGGACAATTGCTCAGATTGTAATGACTCAGAAGCAAGTGTTTTAGCGCGTTCCCCAGGTAACCTACTCAGCAGTGCACCTTCCACCCAGGCATGTGCTGAGAAGGCCTTAACAGCTGGCTCTCCGGAAGAGCACAAGTGTCGGCATTCATAGCCTTTGCTGGTTCCCACCACGCAAACACTCCCACCCAGCTGAATTCAAAGTGTCAGCTGTGTCAACGCCACCCTAGGGGGTTGGCAGCTTTGGGAGCTAGCTGATAGGAAAACCTGCTAAAATAGTTATGGAGCCAGGAGTGTTAGCAGCGCCTTTTGTTTTTATACAGTGGATGTAATTGCATGTTGATATCACAATTTTTAATAATAGCCGGCCTTAACAACTAGCTTGCAAAATCCTGAAAATTTAACAAGCTGGCTCCCTGCTTCCTTCCCCTCCCCTGTCTGTCTTCACTCCCTTGTGCCTCCAGGGACTGCTTCCTCAATTAATGACTCTCATTGGCTCTTCTAGGGGGAAGAAGAAATCCTCCTAAAGAAAACCAGCCCTTGTGGCTGCTTCATCTACACTTAGGTCAAGCTGACCTCAGACTTGGTCCTCTACCCCAGATTCCAGCTTTCTTCCGCTGGTACTTTCTAGTCCCTTGTGTGACTCCTCTCATCTCCTGAGACAAAGCAGGCAGGACCCATCTCTGCTCTCTTGCTGTTTCTTCTTCCTAGAAACATGAGGAGCCTCTGTCAGCCTGATGGGCTGGGTACCACTCTGGAGGACCCTGCTTCTAGTTACGAGTGCCCTACATCTAGGCGATGTCAGAGGGTAAGTGTGTATGCATGTGTACATAAGTGTATAAATGTGTAAGCATGTATAAGAGAATGTGCACAATTGTATATGTGTAAATGTGCATGTGAGTGTGTGTGTATATTTGTCAGGGTAAGTTGTGTGTGACTATATATGAGTTGTATGTGCATACATGTGTGTTTCAGCAACCGTCTGTGTTTGAGTGCATTTTTGTGTATGAGCAGGCTTCCCTGGTGGCTCAGACGGTAAAGAGCCTGCCTGCAAAGTGGGAGACTTGGATTCAGTCCCTTGGTGGGGAAGATCCCCTGGAGGAGGAAATGGCAACCCACTCCAGTATTCTTGCCTGGAGAATCCCGTGGACAGAGGAGCCTGGTGGAATGCTGTCCATAGCATCGTGAGGAGTTGGACATGACTGAGCTACTAACACTTTCGTGTGTGAGGGTGTGTGTGTAGACATGTGTGTTTGTGTAACTGTGTGCAGGTGTATTAGCGTGTGTATCTTGTGTGAGTGTGAGAAGAATGTGGGTATTTATGAATGTGTATGGGTGTGTACGTGAGTGAGCGTGTGTGGTATCAGCACCTCTTGCCTCTTCCTCTAGCAGCAAGCTGCATGCTGTCTTTCTTTGGGGTGCCACCCTCAAGCCCCATGTGGTTCCTTCAGAGCTGACAGTTGGGGTGGCCTGACCCCACATGGGCAGAGAAAGAAGAGAAGGGGCACCGGGGCTGCGAGAGCTGACCAGCACCTTTATTCTTAGCCACAATGATGGGTCAGGAGAACAGGAGGCATGAACAAAGTTTCTGGGAGTCTCATATGGAGGGGCTGTAAGACATAGACTATCCTTATGGAACTTGCTTCTCAGGGGGGTGAAGAGTAAGGGTATGGTTGGGAGCTGCTTAGCACTGGTTTGTCTGGCAAAGACAACAGTGATGCTGAGCTAGGTGAGGGGATTGAGGGAGGGAGATAAGGGGATAGCAGTTATGAGGATGGTTGTATCATTAGGGGCATTAAGATGAATCAGCTGCTTCCCAAGGTCTTTGGGTCTCCCCCAGAACCTGGGCTCATACAACTACCTGCCTTGTGAGACATGGTTGTGATCAGGATCTGAGAGGCCTAAAGATCAAGGAATTGTACCCCTAGAAGGGTTACTGACTTCCTGCCTGGGAAGAGGCACAGTAAGGATGAGATGGGAACAAGATAAAACAGATCCAGGGCGCCTCCCCAATGCTCCCATGCCTGAGCTGCCTTGGATGTCAGATGTATTCTACATTCTGTCCATGCTCAGGATTACTAGCGGTGACCCCAAGGGAGCTGAAAGCTAGTTTCACATCTCCCTGCAACAAAGGGTCAGATTCTCCCTACAGCGCCTGTGGTCCAGCGACCTGGCTTCAGAAGATGTAGGTGTTGTGAGCAAGGATCCTCTGCACCTTCCCTCTGGCAGGCTGCCAGGAGGCATGCAGCTTTGAAGGGCAGTGGTCCAGAGGCCATAGAGGGGCATCCTGTCCTGTACCTGAGCCCCCTGTACCACCTGTACCATCATGGCTCAGAGCTACCCCACCTGGTCCGTAGGCCCGTCCTGGGATGCACGCTTTCTTGTGCTGTTTTATAAATGCCTTTCCTGCTTGACTCGGTGAGGCAAGTAGCTGTTGTTCACTCAGTCATCTCCAGCTCTTTGCAACCCTATGGACTGCAGCATGCCAGGATTCCCTGTCCTTTACTGTCTTCCAGAGCTTGCTCAAACTCATTTCCATTGATTTAGTGATGCCATCCAACCACTTCATTCTCTGTCACCCCCCGGTCTCCTCCTGCCTTCAATCCTTCCCAGCATCAAGTTCTTTTCAAATGAGTCAGCTCTTCACTTCAGGTGGCCAAAGTATTGGAGCTTCAGCTTCAGCATCAGTCCTTCCAATGAATATTCAGGTTTGATTTCCTTTAGGATCAACTGGTTTGATCTCCTTGCAGTCCAAGGGACTCTCAAGAGTCTTCTCTTAAAGACTTAGGGCAAGGAGGATTGTTTGCAAATACAGGCTCAGTTAAGTAACTGTGTTGTAGACTGGCCTCTGCTGTTCCATCACAGAACACACCCCTGGCTTCGTCCTGCAGGCAAAGGGCAGGTTAGGTCTCAGTCGCTCAATTGGGACTGGCAGAGGAACAGGAGCATGGGCTGTTGCTAGGAGACGGAAACTGCAAGGACACTGACAACAAGATTTCTTCCCCGAATCTGTGTATTGGACCAATCCAAGAACCAGGGTGATAATGGAGAGGGATGGGTACTTAGAACAAGAATTCCATGGAATCTGAGAACCGCATGATGCCTTATCATATCATAAAAAGCAATGTGATCTGAGCTCTTTCTGTGTGCCAGACAAGTGATATTATATCATCAAACCATTATGGTCCCTGGAAAGCTATAAAAAAGCCGTTAGTATCCCTAGGGTCTAGGTGATGCCCCTAATTTAGATAACCTCAGGCATACAAGGTGCCAAAGTAACAAGCTAGTCAGTGAGAGAGGCAGGAATTCTGACTGTTGTCCCAATTCAGAGTCACCTCTGGGGTAGGAGCGTGGGAATCTGCATCTTAACTACTCCCCCCTTCCCCACCCCCACCAGAGGGTTGGTTATGCCCTGGTTGGAGAACCATTGCTTTACTTAGAGAGCGTGATCACTATATTGTGAAACCTGACTTCATTTTTACATATATTGTCTGCATCTGATTTCTAAAGGATGCATGCTTTTGAGATTCTACCCTGTGTCACCTGACCCAGGTGTGGCATCCACCAGCCCCTTACCTGCAGCACCTTTGGGGTATGCTCAGGCCCTCTTCAGCCTCCCCTGGGTTCTGTTGTCTAAATGTTTGTCTCACACAGGTTGCTTGGTTGTGAGAAAACCTTGATGAAATCAGCATGCCCTTGAACATGTTTCCAGTTGTCCAGAATCAATTCTGGTGAACCGGGGGTAAGTTATGACAGCCACTCTGTTTGGACCTGGCACACAGAACGCTCAGTGGAAAACTGTTACATGCTGATCACATCATTTGTTTTGTTCCCAAGTGAAAGGAACAGAACATATAGGTGGATAGACCTGTAGGAGCAGCCATGTCATTTCAGACAAAAACAAGCTGTTTCTGACACACTCAAGCACTAGATGATTGTGAATTCCAGGGACTATTTTGTTCTCATTCTGTTTGTTAAAGTCCCATTCTCTGAATTGAAAACATGTCTTCAAGCTTGCTTTCCCTGAGTGAGGGAACAGCCGAGAGGGGGGGAGAAAACATATTTTTTAAAAATTAATTTTTATTGGAGTAGAGTTGCTTTACAATGTTGTGATAGCTTCTACCGTACAGCAAAGTGAATCAGTTATATGTACATGTATATCCCCTCTTGTTTGGATTTCCTCCCCATTTAGGTCGCCACAGAGGCTGAGCAGAGTTCCTTGAGCTACACAGTAGGTTCTCCTCAGTTATCTATTTTATACATAGTATCAGTGGTGTATACATGCCAATCCCAATCTTCCAATTCATCTGCCATCCTGATTCATCCCACCTCCCCCCTCTCTCCTGTCCATAGGTGAAAATGCCTTTGAAATACATATATTTTATCCCTGCTTTACAGAAGGTCAGGCATCTGACACCAGGTCTTGGTGTTCCTGGACTGCATCCCCTTCTCTTTGATTGAAGCTTCATCACTTTAGTGAACACAAGATGCCTCTGTAGTCTCATGTCCCTTTTGCTCTCCATTTGCTTTGTTTTCATTTTGTTGTTGTTGTTGTTGTTCTGTTTCATTTCCAATTCTCTCTCCCAGCAACTTCTGGCCACTGCTTCTGACTGGCATCTTTGACTACCCCTGGGGTCTTCACTTGGAGCATGGCTAGCTGGAGCTTTGAGGGTCTGAGGTGGCCCTGGGCATTGGGCAGCCTCAGCTGTCCCTTGTGGATCTTGTCTTTCCTGTCATTGTGTGTTATGACATCTACAAGGGTCTTTCTTGGGGGTCTCCTCACTTTATCACACAATAAGTATTTTCTATTGGCTCTGTTTTAAAGAAAATCTATGAAATCAAGTAAACAGCTTGCCTATGGCCACAGAGCTACTTAGTAGCTGAGCTCAATCTCTATCCTAGATCATGTTGGCTCAGAATCTTGCTTTTATCTTGCTGTTGTTCTCTTTCCCCTTTAATTATTTGATTTACTCTAGCTGTCTCTTTCCTCTTCCGACACAAGTGGAGATTTTTCCAGTAGTCGTGTAGAGATGTGAGAGTTGAACCATAAAGAAGGCTGGGCATCGAAGAATTGATGCCTTCAAATTGTGGTGCTGAAGAAGACTCTAGACTCTTGGACTGCAAGGAGATCAAACTAGTCAATCCTAAAGGAAATTAAACCTGAATATTCATTGGAAAGACTGATGCTAAGGCTGAAACTCCAATACTTTGGCCACCTGATGTGAAGAGCTGACTTATTGGAAAAGACCCTGATGCTGGGAGAGATTGAAAGCAGGAGAAGAAGGGGATGACAGAGGAAGAGATGGTTGGATGGCACCACTGACTAGATGGACAATGAGTTTGAGTGAGCTCCGGGAGTTGGTGATGGACAGGGAAGCCTGGCATGCTGCAGTCCATGGGATCATAAAGAGTCAGACATGACTTAGCAACTAAAATTAGAGTTAGCACAGGCTCTACAGGCTGAGGGCTCAGAGCTACAAGAGTGTGCTCATTTCAGATGCTGAATGCAAATCCCAGGAATCACCCACAATTTTGACTTGCCCAGTTATAAGCTTGGAGGCTCCCAAGACTCTATCCAGGTTCAATAGCTCACAAGAACTTCTCATAAAATTCAGGAAAGTGTTTTTCTTACTATTACTTGTTCATTATAAAGGATAAATGTGGGGAAAGCCTGATGAAAGAGAGGCATAGGGTAAGGTATAAGTGTGGGGTGGCATGGAGCTTCTGTACTCTGTCCAGATGCACCCTTTCCCAGCACATCAATGCATTTTCCAACCCTGAAGCTCATTGAACCCTATAGTTCAGAGGTTTTTTGGAGGTTTAATCACATAGGCAAAATTGATTGCATCATTGGCCATTGTCATGTGCTCAATATCCAGTCCCTTTCTTTATTTTATTTCTTATTATAGCATAACACTATATCCAGAAGCAGGAGAAGGTTTCCTGATTTTAGTCCCAACACCAGGTAGAACCCCATTATCACCAATGTGACCAAGGGGGCTGCATGGCTGGTGGCTGGACAGGCCCACTCTCATTTCCAGGGGTGACAGAGGTTGCAAGGGGGAGGAAGGGCCTGAGAGGATTCTGAGTCCATGCTGCCTGCCTGAGGGAGCCAGGAGGTGAGCTGCTGCCTTCCTGACTCTCTCAAAGTTGTTCTCATACCCCCACCGGCCCTTGTATAGGTCTGGTCACACTTTGGCCTCCATTAGTCCTGCCTCTGGCTCTGGGACTGCTTGCACCTTCTCCTCTCTGGAGTGGCTTCAGGTTGGGAAGGCTATTTTAGAAGATGCTTGGTTTCTAGTCCTTAATGTTTGAGGGCTTTGGAGGACGAACTGGAACTCTGTGAGTGTGTGTTTGTGTGTATATGTGTGTGTATAATGGGCTCCTGTGCTGTGCTTAGCCGCTCAGTCGTGTCCAACTCTTTGTGACCCCTTGGACTGTAGCCCACCCGGCTACTCTGTGCTGGGGATTCTCCAGGCCAGAATACTGGAGTGGGTTGTCATGCTCTCCAAGGGGATCTTCCCAACCCAGGGATCAAACCCAGGTCTCCCACATTGCAGGCAGATTCTTTACTGTCTGAGCTACCAGGGAAGCCCAAGAATACTGGAGTGGGTAGCCTATCCCATCTCTAGGGGATCTTCCTGACCTAGGAATCGAACCAGGGTCTCCTGCATGGCAGGCAGATTATTTACCAGCTGAGCTACCAGGGAAGCTCACAGTAATGAATCCACCTTCAATGCAGGAGACCTTGGTTCGATCCCTGGTTGGGAATACCCACTCAAGTATGTTTGCCTGGAGAATGCCATAGGCAGAGGAGCCTGGCAGGCTACAGTCCATGGGGTCACAAAGAGTAGTGGACTCTTAGTTTGTAACATTCCCAGTTTCCATAGTGTTAAATCCTCCCGGCAGAGTTCCGCTACCAGCATGATGTCAGCAAACAGAGCTAGAATGAGGTCTGCCATAGTCACCATCATTAAGTCTTTCCACCAGACAGATGTCACAGATGCAAATAACCTGAAGATCACAGATGATACAGCATGGTGAAATAGAGGGAATGGACTATCAGTATTTATTATTAATACCTTGGATTTTAATATCTTTTATTTACTTAGCAGTGCATACATTTTAATTTTTAATAACAGACATGCCTAACAACTGGTTCCCAAATTCATGAACATCTGGCAATCAGCTCCAACAAACAGACACAAGCCAGCTATGTGGCTTATATTAGTTTATGCTAACAAACTGTCGCTATTAACATGCTTGTCCATTGTTTATGCCCCTGGGTCTCTCTGGCTGGCCTGGTCTGTGGTATGATGAGGTCCTTCCCACCCTGAGACAGACCTTTGTCCTAAGGAAAAGGAGAGCTTTTTGGAGACATTGACTATTTATTTCACTAGGGTCTTCTCAGGTGAATTTTGCAAAAGAGTAATGGGGCACACAAGAGGATACCAGTGGCTTTGGGTGTGGCTTAGAATTTCTTAGAGGAATTGTTCTCTGGGGCTTATACTTGAGATCCCATGTGCAGTTTCATGTTTTAAAACTATGGTGTTAACATGCTTAGGGGCTTCCCTATGGCTCAGTGGAAAGAATTCACCTGTAATGCAGGAAATGTAGGAGATATTGGTTCAATCCCTGGGTCGGGAAGATGCCTTGGAGGAGGAAATGGCAACCCACTCCAGTATTCCTGCCTGGAGTATCCCATGGACAGAGAAGCCTGGTGGGCTATAGTTCATGGGGTCACAAAGAGTTAGGCAAGACTGAGGGGACTTAGCAGGCATGCATATATATGTGTGTATACTATACACACACAGTATAGATATACACTGTCTCTATTTAATTGGAGTTGGCAGAAGGTTTTAATGTGGGGACCAGCAGGGGTAACCAGTTTGTCCAGGAGTTTCGGAGACTTGCAGGCACTGCCTAAGTGCTTTCTGTGAATTAGGGGCCCTAAGAGGCCTTACAGGGTTCTGACCTACTAACATGGTACAAATGCTCCCCTTTCAATAGGCACCTGGCAGCTGCTGGGGCAGAAGAGAGAGGACATCTCAGAAACAGAATTAGCTTAGAGTTGCCCCCCTGCCTCCCGCCATGTAGAGCTATCAAACATGGTCCTGACTGGATTTCGGACCTAGCAAATCTGAGGATGGACTGCCCTGCCTGAAAGCAGGCCTACTTTGAGGATGTGCCAGGGAGCAGGCTGGGGGAGGGGGCAGGAGCTTCCCATGGGCTGCAGGGGTTTCTGATCTTTCCCAGGGGAAGGGCCAGAGGAAGAGTGCTCCAGATATACACCAGCATCTGTAGCCACTATCCTATAAGGGCGTCTGGGGTCAAGGAAACCAGGGCCTCTTTCCTGAAGGGCAGGCAGGCATTCTTAGGAGCAAGCTTTCACTTTCTAGACCTGAGCGGGACAGCTGTGTTTGGGGGCTGAGAAAACATTCCTGTTGTCCTGTCCAGAAAGTGAAAATGATTGAGAAGGGGCTGCGAGTCACTGGAAAATCGAGTAAGCATCAGATCAAGAAATCCTGTTAGCTTGCCAAAGGAAGAACGTCGGCAACGCCAACCTGAGTGCCCTTGGGAGGTCCTGCTCAGCTCATGACCCATTGGCGACAGGCCAGTACTGGCCCCTCAGCAAAAAGGTGGGGGCGGAGCTGTGCCTGAACTTCGGTCAGTGCCAGGGCTTCTGGATCTATTTTAAGCCACGTGTAAACTTAAAAAAGGCTGTTTCGCTTTTTCTGACTATTCCTGTAAAAGGGTTTGTATCTGTATTGCCAGTTTTTCAGGGTTCCTGTAAAGAGCAAGACAGTGTTGTTTTGACATTTTTTAAAGGTGAAGTGAGCAATGTTTTGGTGTTCTAATAGATCACACTATTTACAGGTTCTTTTCTTTGAATTTTTTTTTTTTTTGGAGTGGTTTATTTCATCTGTAGTTCTTAAGGTAAGTTTTTTTTTTTCACCATCATTTTGGCCATAGTTTTCACTTAGCTTGGTTTGGTTTTTAAATGCAAGAGAAGGGAACTGGTTTTTTTGGAGTGCCACCTATAGACACTCATGCGAAGTGTTGACTCATTGGAAAAGACCCTGATGCTGGGAGGGGTTGGGGGCAGGAGGAGAAGGGGACGACAGAGGATGAGATGGCTGGATGGCATCACCGACTTGATGGGCATGGGTTTGGGTAGACTCTGGGAGTTGGTGATGGACAGGGAGGCCTGGCGTGCTACGATTCATGGGGTCGCAAAGAGTCGGACACGACTGAGTGACTGAACTGAACTGAATTGGACTGAACCTATAGACACTAGGGGTTGACCTAGGGGTTATACCTACATTATGTTTAATCACTCGACATGAGAATTTCTGTAAAAATAATGAAGGATAAATGGTGGTTCTTAATTTATCTTTTTGAAGTAAAAAGTAGTTTCTTACTTGATTTGTGGTTATAGACTGTATTAGAACAATTAAACTGTGTCTGAAATTAGGGGTCATCTCTAAACATTTTGGCTGGCTTTTGAAACTTTAAGTCTTTTGCATAGAAGAAAAATTCAGGTGGCAAATTCTTACTTATGGATTCCAAGAACTGTCACAGGTTATGAACTTCACTGTACTCAACTTTGTGTCCTCATAATTATTTTCTGTCTCTCAATCCCAGCAGGTTGAAATCCTCTTTCCCACATTACACCTTTAGCCAATATTTGAAGGCTTATTTATGTAAATATGAAGATCTGTCAGAACTCCCTGCAACCGAAAACCTGACCCCCAAATGCATCATGATAAACAGTCACTGACCAAAATAACAAACCAGCTTCCTGGAACATGCTTGCTCAGAACCGTCAAGAAAAGCTCCAGAAATACTAGTTTGACCTCTGCCTCCTCATACTCACAGCCTGACCTTCGAAGATCAAACATTGTAGCAAATACAACCTTCATTTTGTAATCCTCCTGCTTGTCACAGTTCTCTGTTATCACCAGAGGCCCTGGACCAACCATAGGTTATGTCTGAAGAGGACTGGGTGCAATCCCTAGGTTATTCTACTTTTGTGATGTTGGTACAAGACACCTTTTCCCCTGGATGTTCTGATGGGGTGGTCTGAGTTTTGCTTGTGTCTGACTTTACTACAGTAAACCAAAATAGAGGCTTACAAATAGTAAAATATCTCATTTTCCTATACGGAGCTAAAGACACACAGGACAGAAAGAACAAGTTAATTAAAAAGTCATAATTCTTTCAGTGGTGGTGGCATTGCTGTCATCTAGTCACTAAGTTATGCCCGACTCTGTGCAACCCCATGGACTATAGCCGGCCAGGTTCCTCTATTCATGGTGTTTTCCAGACAAGAACACTGGAGTGGGTTGTCATTTCCTCCTCTGTCCCTGGCACTTTCCACGAAAGAATGCTAGTGTGGGTTATCATCTCCTTCTCCAGGGGATCTTCCCAACTGGATGAACGTGGGATTGAACTCATGTCTCCTGTCTCTCCTGCATTGGCAGGGAGATTCTTTACCACTGAGCCACCAGGGAAGCCCTCTTTTAGTGTTAATATGAGTGAAATGATAGTATCAATAATAAAGATAGGCCTGTGTAAGAATGACGAGTCTACCCTGTCACTCGGTCAGATGACACGTGACGACGTAGGAGGCCATGGACAATGTCTGGAGGGTCCTCGGCAGCAGGGGGAGTTCCTGCATCAGCTGCGAACCTGTGACGTTATGATCAGGAGCATTTTCTGCAGGATTGTGCCTAGTGATTCTTTCTGACCCTAGGGCCACTTTGCAGGGTTTTCCATATCTGTATTCAAGTAGCAGATGAGACGCTGATAATACAAGCTCATATCTTTCCAGAGATTCACGGTCTGTCTTTGCACAACTGCCCTGGATTTGCTTGCAACATGTGTGGAAGCAGCTCCTACCTTCTGCTATAAAAGAAATTCTTTAGGAAAACTTTTTCATTAGGAAATGCATCTAGCCAGAATTCCAATAATGGTGGAAAGGATTAAAATAATTACTCTGTATCCCAAGACAAGCTGAACATCTGGGTTATTACCATTGGTTTGGATCCAATACCAATCTCCTCTTCTCCCCTACTTCCTTAGAAACCTTCAGTTTGCACGCTTCTCTCTGGGAGGGACTACAAAGGCCAAGTGCCTAAATACTTCATTCCAGGATGCATTCCTTTCCTTGTGATTCGGATGATGCCAAAGTAAAGTGGGAAGAGTGGACTTGCAGCTGATGGGAATGCAGTCCAGAGATTGAATTGGTAACCATTCTGCACTTACAATGAACATCATTACCATAGAAATGAGCAAAAAGGCAACCAAGAGTCTGGTCTACCCAGGCAAACGAATGTTTTTCATTATTACTTGCAGTGATCCTGTGAAATTCTGCCTAGTTTCTCTCTGCTGAAGTGGCAGGAGCTGTAACAAAATTCATTTATCACCCTATCCTCACGTGTCAGACTGACAAGGCCCCCTGTGTTTGTTGATACAAGCTGGCTACATAACAGCACCCCACAACTGCAGCCCCATAACACCTGCTTACTTGCAACAGGAGCTGCTTTTTAAGACCCAAACCCCACAATCTGGATTTACAGGGGAGCCAGCTGCTTAATTTTTGGTTGGCTGTTTTTCATCTATGGAGCAGTGGTCCTCTGGGGAGATTGGTGCATTTGAAACCTTATCCTCACCTAAAGAACACTACCAGAATTTTCCTTTTGCTGTGGGCCTCAAGTGCCACGGAGAAGGATAAGAAAAGGATTTGGACCACTTGCCTCAGCTTTGAGACCAAAATGCTGAGCCAACCAGGCCAGCATATGAGCTGCTGGCCTTTCAGGAATGCGCACGCGAAGAATTCAAGTGTTGACTGCATTTCCACTAGTGAATGCATGCTTACCCCAGTCGGCAGTTTGAGTAACAGTGAAAGTGGCAAATAGAACCTTGCTGTTTCTATTCAGTTTTGCATAATATGGTGTGTTAGCTTAAAAATGTCCACAGTGAACATTGCCATACACATCTATTCTCAAGAAAAGTACTGTGGGCAGTTTCTATTCTGGGAGAAACTTCTGGTGAAGAAAAACCTCATTTGGGTGCTACTCATCCTGCTATTTATGTCAAGAGAGATGTTTTAATAGCAAACAAGCGGCATTTTATAATATTTATACCAACTCAAAGTTTATATTCTCCCACAAAGTCTTGACCCAGGCTTTCTTGTCCTTGGGGATTTTTTTTTTTTTTTTTGGCAAGGGGCTATTTATGCTGAAAGCTATGTTTTCAATTTTCAAAGCAAAAATGACACAAATGCTTGGAAAATCAGGAAAGCACAGGAAAGTAACTAAGTAAAGAATATACATAATTGATACATAGAATATCCCAACCTAAAAATTATGATTCTGGGCTGTTAATGTATTTTGGGATGTTCACTCCTCTCGGGCTTCCCTGGTAGCTCAGTTGGTAAAGAATCTGCCTGCAATGCAGGAGACCCGGGTTTGATTCCAGGATCGGCGAGATCCACTGGAGAAGGGATAGGCTACTCACTCCAGTATTCTTGGGCTTCCCTTGTGGCTCAGCTGGTAAAGAATCTGCCTGCAATGTGGGAGACCTGGGTTCAATCCCTGGGTTAGGAAGATGATGCCCTAGAGAAGCAAAAGGCTACCCACTCCAGCATTCTGGCCTGCAGAATTCCATGGACTTTATGGTCAGTGGGGTTGCAAAGACTCCTCTCAGAGGGATCATAAAGAACCTCCTGGCCAAGCTGTGATGATGGCTAGGGTCAGGAAAAAGAGAGATAATCAACAAAGACCTACTGTTTAGCACAGAGGACTCTACTCAATAGTCTGTAGTGACCCACATAGAAAAAGAACTGAAAAAGAATATATACACATATATGTATAACTGAATCACTTTTCTGTACGCCTGAAAGTAATACAACATTATAAATCTGCTATGCTGCTGCTGTCACGTCAGTCATGTCTGACTCTGTGCGACCCCATAGACAGCAGCCCACCAGGCTCCCCCGTCCCTGGGATTCTCCAGGCAAGAACACTGGAGTGGTTTGCCATTTCCTTCTCCAATTAATGAAAGTGAAAAGTGAAAGTGAAGTCGCTCAGTCGTGTCCGACTCTTAGCAACCCCATGGACTGCAGCCTACCAGGCTCCTCCGTCCATGGGATTCTCCAGGCAAGAGTACTGGAGTGGGTTGCCATTGCCTTCTCTGGTAAATCAGCTATACTCCAATATAAAATAAAAATTAACAAAATAATAAAGTGGATGTCATAATCAAAAAAAAAGAAAAAGAAAAAAGAGAGGATGGTTTGGCTGGGTACTTCATGAGCAGAGGGCGAGGCCACTGATGAAGTCTCTTGGTGACATCAAGTGCTTGAAGGATCTGCTTTTATTGGAGGAGAGCAGAAAAAGTCCAAACTTAGTGCTTGCCTGGGAAGAGTAGCTGGTCCTCAGGGAAGTGCAGAGAAAACCCATGGGGACTCCATACTGAGTCAGAGAACCTCCCCCTCGGAAGCCACCCTTCCCCTTAGAGCTCAAAAGCTTTTGGATCCCACCAGAAATAAGCAGTCACCCTCAGCATCCTCCCATGTCTTATGAGGTGGATACGGGAAAGGCAGGAGGACCCTCAGGTGGACAGTGACACCTCTATCTACCCCACGGGCAGATGGAAGGATTGCTGGAGCACCCTGTGGATTCAGGAGTGATCACCAGTGGCCTGGTGGGGGTCATCAGCTGGGAGGGGCCTTGGGATCCAGTTTTCAGAGAGGCAGCTCCTCTGAACTTCCAGTTTGTTCTCCTTACAGAGGACGAGGGTGGGGTGGAACCTGAAAGCACATGATGAACTCACCAGCTTCATGGCTTAAAGACCCCTGGTCTACAGCTGCAGCCTGGTTCCACTCCAGGCCTTCAGATGACTGTGGTCAAATCCTTTCAGTGTCTACCTACCTGGCAAAGCCTAACACTGGGTCTCCAAGCCGCACCAACCCACCCTCTCTATATTCTGCAGACTGCTTCTTGTTGATGCCATCTCACCACCCCCATCCCCAGCTGATAATACATCCTTTCAGTTCTACCTCCAGAATATATCAAAGGCCCCACCTTTCCAGGATTACTGCCTCCTGTCTTTTACTCAAAACATTGCCTCCCAGTGGGACCTGCTCTGACCGCTTATTTAAATCACTGCTCCATCTTGATTCCTCTAACAATGTTTTCTTTTCACTTCTTTCCGCTGCACCACCAACTGATCCCATAGGTGTCATGAGTCCTATCCAGAGACAGCCCATTTCTCTACCTCTTGAATCAGGGATAAATCTGTGACTTCTGTGTCCTATAGACTGACAGAAGTGATGTCATGCAACTTTCAGCCAGGCTAAACCTTGAAGAGAACTGGCAGCTTTAGCTTCCTCCCTCATGGAAAACTTGCTAAGAGATTATCTCTACTGGAACCCAGCTTTCTTTCCCTGGGGAGCTCCAGCCTCACCCAACATATACCTCTACTCAACAGCCACAGCTTAGCTCTGCCTGCTAGCTTACATCTACCAGCATCCATAAGAGTGGGCCACCTTGGACATGCATCTCCAGGAGCTCCCAAATACCTATGGCACCAGTGATGGTATGTGGAGCAGAAGAACTGCCCAGCTGAGCCCAGCTGACCCACTGAATCATGAAAGGTAACAATATTGCTTTTGTTAAGCCCCTCAGTTTGAGGGGTTTTATTACATAGCAATAGATTACTAGCATGGATATTATATAATTTATGTACATATTATACCTATTAATTATCATCTGTTCTCTTTGACTCCCCACCTAGCCAGAATGAATCTCCACGGGGCAGAGATCTTTGTTTTGTTCACAAATGTATCTTAAGCACCCAAAACAATATCTGGAGCTTAATATACATTTATGGAACAAATAAATAAATGTGTGTTAATTTAGAGGCTTCCCAGTGGTTCAGAGGTAAAGAAGCTGCCTGCAATGCAGGGGATACAATGCAAGAGACATGGGTTTGATCACTGGATTAGGAAGAACCCCTGGAGGAGGGCACGTAGACAAATGAATAAGTTTGAACTTATTTTTTGTTGCTGTTGTTATTTTAAGGGATGATTCCTATAGTCATAATCTACTCATTTTTTAAAAAGTAGGATTGACTATTACATTTTTTTTCCAGAATTTATCATGTTAATATATCATTTTATCTATTGATATGGGGCATTATATTAATGCAATTCTTAATCTTGTGTTTCTGTTATATATCTGACTTAGTCTCCAGGGATTACTCATAATGAACTGTATAACGTGATTTTTTTTTTCTTTTTGGTAGGCATCTTACCTGTACAATTTTTATTTCAAGATATCTGTCTATATTTAGGGCTTCCCTGATGGCTCGGTTAGTAAAGAGTCCTTTCTATTAAAAAAAAAAAAAAAAAGCTGGTTTGGGGTTTTACATGCTTCATGAAGTGAAGTGATATGATTTCTTTTATACTGTGGAAAATATATACACATAATACCAGTATGTGTATATGTTAATACTCACAATAATACAAACAATACTAAAAGGGACAAAAAAACCCAAGTTGCTTGCCAGAGTCATGCTGCCAGTGATTTATAGACCTGCAACTTTGACAGTTCCTTGAATGAGTTGTTCTGGAAATAAGCCTTTCCCTGAAGATGGTTTTTAAGAAATGTTAAAAATATGCCAGCTACTATAAAACTAATAAAGCCCATTTTATACAAAGAATTGTACAGATACAACATGAATCAGAAGTTCCCCTTGCCTTTTTGGTTTCCTAGTAAGGAGCAGCGAAGCTTCCTCTGAGATCCTGGTGTGTTTTTACATCTAAAAACACCTGCAACGTGGCTGAGACGAATTTTAGTTGCTACACTTACTACTTTAGAGCCTGGGAATTAATTTTGCAATAGACTACTTGCACTACCTGGGGGAAATTCATCTCCCAGGCTTTGCTTCTTCATCTATAAAATGTCGGATATTATAGTGCCTGCCTCCAGGACTAATGAGATAGTCCATGGGGCAGGCTTAGCCCAGACACTGATTTTTTTGTAAGTCTTTAGCAGCTGTTGATAAATTACAAATCTGATATCATCTGAGCATGGTTCCATTTTCCCTTGGCTTTGCAGAAAGGTGAGCAACGGTGTTAAAGGTTAGCAGGTTTTGGGCCCTGGGGTGTTTTGATAATCAGATGATTGTTCAAGTTCTCTAACTAGAAAATAAAAGTGAAGGTAAATACAAACTTCCAAATCATTTCAGAAGACCAAAGTCTACACTAATATCCAAGAGCTGAGTAAGCTCTTGGTTGCTTCCCCAGGAAAGTGGGCCTCGGATTTTAGAATGGCAGGCAAGGGCACTGGAATTCTGCTTTCTAGGGAATGTAAGTTTGTAACAAGGATCTTGGTGCTTCTGAGGCTTTAAATCCTGCCTCATTCCTTGCTCCCCCATCACCCTGCCCTTTTCCCCCTTCAGCTGTGTTTATTTTGTTTGTTTGTGTCTTACTGGCACTGGAAATGCTGTGTTGTTAGCCATCTGCAGTTCCTTGTTGGGGAGTGCTCACAGGCAGCATCACACAAGCTGCTCACAGGTCTCCAGCCCTCACCGGAGGCCAGGGGTCTGTGGTTGTTCTGACTTCTGTGAGCCTGTGGTGGCTTGGCAGGGGGCTTTAGTGGATCCAGGAACTGTTTATCTCCTGTTGCTTATCATATCACTCTGGGGCTAACCGAGCAGCCTCCCTTTCGTCTCTCACGTTCCATGGGGATTTATGCTCTGACTCTTCGGAGACCAGGCCCTGCTGACTCTCCCACGCTGGTTTCTGGGTTTCTGGTCCTACCATCTGTCCCTGGACAAGCACACTCAGGCCAGGTAACAGGATTCCTACAGTCGGCAACCACCAGCTTGGCCAGGATGGAGAGCTCCCCAGACCGCACCGTGCTTTCTGGCTATGAAGAACCCTTAGGGGCCAATTCTTCCTCCATATAGATCCTTTCTTTTCAGATTCCAGAAGCTTCTCTTGGGTACTGCATGGTTCAGAAAGCTCTAATGACTGTCGTTGGCTGTTAAATTAAGTCTTAATTTAATACATACCCGGTTGGACATTCAAAGCCATGTGGGACTTCAGCCTTCTAATCATTATCCTATTCACATTCCTGGTGAGCTGGTTGTCCCCTTGGCTTCCTTGACTATTTTCCCAATCCACTTCAACTTACTTTTAATCCAGGGCTGTACGGATGGGCATTTAAGACCTTTTGTTTCCCTTAATACAGACCCTTCATTTTGCAAGGGTCTGGAGTCATTACCAGAGTTGTCACTTTTCAGAGTACAGTTACTTCTCACGACCCTTGAGGTTCCTTTTACTTCAGAGCCTACAGAACTAGTGTCTTGGTTCCAAAGATGCTTTGGTATAAATGGCAGGCTCTTTCTATTCTGCCCCTTGAGGTCCTGCCCCACCTCATCCACATATACCACAAGTCACTCTCCTCACACAGAGGGAGTAACAGAAGGAACTAGTTCAATACTCCTCATAGTCATTTTTATGTACATCTCCCTGTGGTACCAGTGTTAACTCAGGCATCAATTGGACACCATTTGTTTTTCTGAACACATTCATTTCACAGGGACCAGCCTTTCCTCAGAGCTGGAATATTGATGTGACTGTCTCTTCCAGGGGCAGATGGATGGGAAATGAATTTTAAAGTTGTCCCATGGAGAAACAGCACCTGCCCTCTGCCCTGGGGGCTGAAGCAGGATCTAGGAGGGTTTGGAAGGATAGATTTCCAACAGAAGGGATGTGGAGCTAGGAACACAGGCAGGCAAGCTGCCCAGAGGGGTGAGGCTTTGAGCACAGATCCCAGGAGATAAGTCCAGCAAAATATGCTGTGACTGCCTCCTTCTCCCACACAAGAGCTCAAGAGGGGCTTAGAGCTTCAGGCAAAGGCATGAGCAATCCTTTCCCCAAAGCAGAAATGTTAAGTCAAGCAGAATGAAGAGCAGCAGCCGTGTCTCCCAGCTGAGTGGGCGCCCAAGATCCTTTCTCCCTGAAGCCCATCTCCTTCCTCTCTGAGCAGAAGAGGTGCTGGTGTCATTTGATAAGACATATTCTGAAATGACTACTGCTCAGATTTCCCCACAACATTTTATTATGAAAAATTTCAAAAATATTGACAGTTGAGGGCTTCCATGGTGGATCAGATGGTAAAGAATCTGCCTGCAATGAAGAAGACCTGGGTTTGATCCCTGGGTCAGGGAGATAACCTGGAGAAGGGAATGGCCACCCGCTCCAGTATTCTTGCCTGGAGAAATCCATGAATGTGGAACCTGGTAGGTTCCAGTCCATGGGGTCCCAAAGAGCCAGACTTGACAGAGCAAACTAATGCTATTGATAGATAAAATAATTTTATAGTGAAGACCCATTTCCCTGCACCCTAAAACAACGTTTTGCGATAGAGTGTGTGCTTTATTCTCTATCAGTTTCACTATTCATTCATCAGTGTGTCTTATTTATTGTTAAATTTCAGAGTAAGTTGCAGACATAAGTTAGCTTGTCTTCAGTCATGGCATGTGATTAATTTTAAAACTCCAAAAATAATTTTTAAAAGAGGTAATATTTTATAATTATTAAAGGGGGAAAATATAAGCTAAAAACAGCTTCTTTTCCCGAAGGCTGAGATAGGCAGTCCTTCCAGAAGACAAGATTGGTATCGACTAGGGTTCTTGATCTTCTCCAAGCAATAGAAATTGACTAGAAGCCAGACAAGAAATTCAGGCAAGGCTTTATTGGGGTCCCTGCTGCAGCAGTGGGGAGCAGAAACAAACACAGTTTCCCTTGCTCACTCACTCTCTAAGAGGGGGCAAGCTTGCTCCTCATATGGGGTGAAGGTAGGGATGTGTCCAGGGGTGGGGCTGGAGGTGAGGCTTAGGCCATTTTCCCACTCTTAGGTGGTGGTGTGCAGGGGGCATACGCAGTACCCTGATTTTGCTTCAGGCTCTTCAAAAAGGGCATTTGGGTGTTTTTTTTTTTTTTTTTAATATCTTTTGCCCCAAATTTTCCCCAACTGTGCATGCACACAGCTATTTTTAGTTCCTTATAGTTTCTTTGTATTTTGTTGCTGGATCAGAGGTTCCTCCAGGTGCAAGCACTGCAGCAAAGGGTCCTAGGTCCCAGCCCTGTTTCAAGATGATTAAAAAATCATCTTTGGAGGCCACTATCAATAACCAATGTTTACAGGCTCCCATCAGGTACAGAGAGATATGAACCGCAGGCTGGAAGTCTGGGGTGAAGTCAGCAGGGTGGGACAGTGGGATACAGGGCACAGGGCTAGGGGCAATCCAGGAAGGGGCACCAAGGACAAAAATGCAAATTGGAAATCAGGCTGGTGGTCCCATTAAGGTTTCACTTTGAGGAAGGTTGACAAAATGCAAGCCTGGAACAAGGAAACGTGAAAGAGAGAGGCTGATACCACAGCAAGTGTGCACAAAGTTAAAGGAGGAACGGAAAAAAAAATCCCAGATCCTCTAGAGTAGCCATGAGCTCCCAGAAAGTTCATTGTCTAGCTCCTGGTGAAACATAAGAGCCTGGCATGTGGTCACACAGATTCTTCACTGTTTAATGATGGTCGAATTTGAGATGGAAGGATCACCTCTTAGCTGCATGGGGCACACAAGGACCACCGTCTGTTTAGCCCCCTAGTCTAGAAGGGTGCGCCATTCTTTCCATTCAGTTCAGTTCAGTTCAGTCACTCAGTCGTGTCCAACTCTTTGCGACCTCATGAATCGCAACGCACCAGGCCTCCCTGTCCATCACAAGCTCCCGGAGTTTACTCAAACTCATGTCCGTCTAGTTGGACATGTCATCCAGCCATCTCATCCTCTGTTGTCCACTTCTCCTCCTGTGCCCAATCCCTCCCAGCATCAGGGTCTTTTCAAATGAGTCAACTTTTTGCATGAGGTGGCCAGAGTATTGGAGTTTCAGCTTCAGCACCAGTCCTTCCAATGAACACCCAGGACTGATCTCCTTTAGGATGGACTGGTTGGATCTCCTTGCAGTCCAAGGGACTCTCAAGAGTCTTCTCCAACACCACAGTTCAAAAGCATCAATTTTTTGGCACTTAGCTTTCTTCACAGTCCAATCCTCTCATCCATACATGACCACTAGAAAAACCATAGCCTTGACTAGACGGACCTTTGTTGGTAAAGTAATGTCTCTGGTTTTTAATATGCTGTCTAGGTTAGTCATGATTTTCCTTCCAAGGAGTAGGCATCTTTTAATTTCATGGCTGCAATCACCATCTGCAGTGATTTTGGAGCCCAAAAAAGTAAAGTCTGACATTGCTTCCACTGTTTCCCCATCTATTTCCCATGAAGTGATGAGTCCAGATGCCATGATCTTAGTTTTCTGAATGTTGAGCTTTAAGCCAACTTTTTCACTCTCTTCTTTCACTTTCCTCAAGAGGCTTGTTAGTTCCTCTTCACTTTCTGCCATAAGGGTGGTGTCCTCTGCATATCTGAGGTTATTGATATTTCTCCCAGCAACTTGATTCCAACTTGTGCTTCTTCCAGCCCAGCATTTCTCATGATGTACTCTGCGTATAAGTTAAATAAGCGGGATGACAATATACAGCCTTGACATACTTCTTTTCCTATTTGGAACCAGTCTGTTGTTCCATGTCCAGTTCTAACTGTTGCTTCCTGACCTGCATACAGGTTTCTCAAGAGGTGGGTCAAGTGGTCTGGTACACCCATCTCTTTCAGAATTTTCCACAATTTATTGTGATTCACACAGTCGAAGGCTTTGGCATAGTCAATAAAGCAGAAATAGATGTTTTTCTGGAACTCTCTTGCTTTTTCGATGATCCAGTGGTTATTGGCAATTTGAACTCTCGTTCCTCTGCCTTTTCTAAAACCAGCTTGAACATCTGGAAGTTCATGGTTCATGTATT
Organism: Cervus elaphus; assembly: GCF_910594005.1. NCBI lineage: Eukaryota > Metazoa > Chordata > Mammalia > Artiodactyla > Cervidae > Cervus > Cervus elaphus. The sequence continues at coordinate 23,370,586 of NC_057830.1, forward strand.
GCTGAAGCCTGGTTTGGATAATTTTGAGCATTACTTTACTAGCGTGTGAGATGAGTGCAATTGTGCGGTAGTTTGAGCATTCTTTGGCATTGCCTTTCTTTGAGACTGGAATGAAAACTGACCTTTTCCAGTCCTGTGGCCACTGCTGAGTTTTCCAAATTTGCTGGCATATTCAGTGCAGCACTTTCACAGCGTCATCTTTCAGGATTTGAAATAGTTCAACTGGAATTCCATCACCTCGACTAGCTTTGTTCATAGTGTTGCTTTCTAAGGCCCACCTGACTTCACATTCCAGGATGTCTGGCTGTAGGTGAGTGATCACACCATCATGATTATCTGGGTCGTGAAGATCTTTTTTGTACAGTTCTTCTGTGTATTCTTGCCACCTCTTCTTAATATCTTCTGCTTCTGTTAGGTCTTTAGCATTTCTGTCCTTTATTGAACCCATCTTTACATGAAATGTTCCCTTGGTATCTCTAATTTTCTTGAACAGATCTCTAGTCTTTCCCATTCTATTGTTTTCCTCTATTTCTTTGCATTGATCGCTGAGGAAGGCTTTCTTATCTCTCCTTGCTATTCTTTGGAACTCTGCTTCCTGGGAACAATTATGATAACATAAAATGCTGTCTGCAATTATAAGACTTCTATGTTTAACGTAACACGTGCAAGTGTGAATATCTGAGAAAAATGACGTATTACACAGTGTTTCCAAATAATCTAAAATCTATCATTTTTTAGAGCCTTTGGGAACTCATTTCATAGCACACAGCCCTGTTTCCAAGGTATCATTTGGTAATGGGAATCCCAGTCCTGTGACCTGGACTTTTTACCAGCTGCTTTTTCTTTTTTTAATTGGCATATAGTTGTTTTACGATGTTATAGTAGTTCTGTTATACAGAAACTATTCAGTTATACATAAGCATATATTCTATTTAAATACTCTTTTCTATTATGGTTTATCACAAGATATCACATGACTTCTTTAAGTTAGCTAAGTTACTTCCAAGGCAGAAAAACAAACAAAAAAAGGAAACCAGTATTTCAGAGAATCAGATGTGGGGTGGTCTTACTTTCCCTTATTTATTTCTTCATTGGAGCTATTCTGGGGAAAAACATGTACACATTTTGCCCCTCAGCATCTATGACTGCCTTGCTTCAGCAAAGGCTACTGCCTGGAGCCCTTCCTAATTCTTCTAGCCACAGCTGTGTGGATGTGGACTGGATCTTTCATACATTCAGCCCTGCATTTTTGCCCTATTTTATGTGCTAAGTTTCATGTATGTAGAGAGAAATCCTCCACTTATGAATCAAAAGAACTGTGTTCAAATTTTCCTGGTCTGTAATCATGCATGTGCGCCTGTGTGCTAAGTCGTTGCAATCGTGTCTGACTCATTGTGACCCGATGACAGAAGACTTTCCAAGCTCCTCCATCTATGGGATTCTCCAGGCAAGAATACTGGAGTCGGTTGCCATGCCCTCCTCCAAGGGATCTTTCGAACCCAGGGATTAAACCCGCATCTGCAGTTCCTGCGTCAGAGGCAGAGTCTTTGCTACTGAGGCACCTGAGAGCCTTCAATCACACATACTTTACATCAACTCTCATTTCATGTTGTAAGCAAAGGTGAGAGGTAAGTAGCAAACGTTTCATGAGGATGAGGGCTAATATTGATGACAAGCCCCTCACAGAGTGTCTAGTATTCAGCAAGTGCTCAATAAATGCACTTCTGATGTGATAACATGCATATCATACTTAGTAGCATCGTATCTGTTAGCATTTATTTCACATTTTTATAGTAAGCACTCAGTAGATATTCAGCGAGTTGAAAGAAAAGTTTACATTAGGGAAGTACTTTAAAAATATTTAAATCATATTGATGCTAATTAAAAGCCCTATAATTTGAGAAATCTATGTAAGACTCAGACAGGAAATCATGTTTTTAGAGGAACCACAGTAATATTTTGACACGAGCTGAGTCAATAAATCACAATGTGCTGCCATGGCTTGGAAAGTAGGGAGACGCCTACACTGAAGGCGCCCATCTCCTCAGCTCCACTGTCTTAACTTCCATCCATCAGAACTCCTGGCCCAGGGTGGGAGTGGGAAGGGGACTAAGCACCAGCTTTCACACGCATCTTTGCATGTGTCCTGCCCAGGGTTCCCTGGAATTCTGTAAGCATCACTCCAGAGAGAGGAGCAAGACGAACTACTCAGGACTTCAACGTTCTCAAACCCTCTTCAAATTGCAGTAGGTAAACTTTTGTCTGTTGTTTATTTGAAGCCCCCATATGAAATGTTGTCCAATAAAAATGGTTGAGCTGTTAACACAGAAGTTACACATTGAATGATCCAGTCCTCGGAGTTTAGGTGCTGAGAGATTGATAAGACGCTGTCAAAACCATGATATTTTGCATTCAGTGAGCCAAGATATGAGCCTGTCTCCTTCACTCACTGACTGTCAATCTGCAGCCACTACTGTCCTGTGAGGTGGCTGATGGCTGCAGGGGCACAGAGATAGGGGCCGGGAAGCTGAGATGTCAACTCCTAAGACAATTCTAGAGAAAACACCCTGTTTATTGAAAAGTTTTCAAGTCTGCTGTCTTGGCTAACATGCGTCTGTGTTCCATATCCAAGATTTGGCTGCTTGGATCATAGAATTTCATTGGCTGGTGTAGGAAAATGAGAAGGTTGTTTGCCATGAGCTGTCTCTATCAGGGGAGCCCTCTGTCTTGCTGCACCCACTTCTCTCCTTGGCCTCATTCATAAGTCTCACCTTCATAAAGTAACTCTTAGTTGTTTTTACTCACACTTCTGACACCAAATGTATGGGTTTTTTGTCAAGCCAAGTAGTTCTCTAATTCTCTGTGGACACAACTGAGTGTGCAACAATTTAATTCAATTCTGACACTAACTACCAAAACTAGTGCAGACCCTACAGGTTAAGGGTTTAGTCCAACAAGATTGCTCCCTGTCAGATGCTGGTTGTAAGTCCCAGGTTATCACCTGAATTGACCAACTGGCTAAAACCTGGGGGTTCCTAAAACCACCTCCTTAGGTGTGATAATTTGCTAGTAACAACTCGCAGAACTCAGGAAAGTGTTTTACTTACTTTTATCAATTTGTGATAAAAGATACAACTCTGGAATGGCCAGAAGGAAGAGATATGTAGGGCTGGGCATGGGGAAGGGGCATAAGGCACCTATGACTTCTCAGCATCTTGATGTATTCACTAACTTGGCAGCTCCCTGAACCTCATTGCTCCAGGTGGCTCAGTTGGTAAAGAACCTGCCTGCAATGCAGGAGACTGGGTTCAATCCCTGTGTTGGGGAGATCCCTGGGAGAAGGAAATGGCAACTCACTCCAGTATTCTTGCCTGGGAAATCCCATGGACAGAAGTACCTGCTGGGCTACAGTCCATGGGGTCACAAGAGTCAGACATGACTTAGCAGCTAAACAAGCAACCACCATGTAGATTTCATTATTTAGGTAGCTTTGATTAAATCTTCAGACATTGGTGATTGAACTCAATCTCCCCTCCCTGGAGAGGGAGAAGTCAGAGGTTGGAGTCGAAAGTTCTAACCTTTGGATTATGCTTTGGTATGTATGGAAAATAGCCCCCCATCTTGAAGCTACACAGGGGCCCCAGTCATTGCACCACTCTTATCACCCTGGAGATTTCAAGGGTTTTAGGAGTTGTTTTCCAGGGACCAGAAGAACAAGCAAATGTGTATTTTTTATTGTACCACAGTGGGATTCTCTGAAAATCCTGAGGTCTTCAAGGTCTGCAAATTAAGAGCAGCACGGTAGGAGATGGGCCCCTATTTCTGCTACTGTGACTCTCCAGGTGACTTTTGAAGCTACTTCAGTGTCTTTTGGGGTCTACTGATGTGGTGCTCATTGGTTTGCAGTAGACTAAAGGATATCTGAGACTTGCTGATATGTGTCTACACCTGTTTTTACTAAACAAATGACCTGGACATGTGACAGTAATGGTGTTTCATTGTAGTTTCTTTCTGGAGCTTTCTTCCCTCCATCAATCCTTGGGATAGATTGAATTATGCACACAGATATCCAGCCCTCCTTCTATCCTTGGTATGCAGTTTACCGAGGTCCTTAGGGACCTTAGGACTGGCCAAATGTGTGCTGTGGCCAGTGAGATGCAGGCAGAAGTGATAGAGTGCCAGCTCTGATGCTTGGAGAGGCACTGCCGTTTCTGTGTGCTCTTTTGGATACTGTACTCTTTTTTTCATAGTGAGACGATGCTTCATTGAGCATGAGAAATGTAACAGACCTGGAATCAAGCCATAGCCTTGAGCCAAAGCCAGCAAACTGTTGTCTACTTACCTGTGAGTGAGAAAAATAAATGCCTACTGTCTAGGCCACTGGGTTTGGAATAATTCTTTCTAGTGAAACTGTGGAAATACCTGACTGATGTCTTCTTTTCCTTAACAAACCTTTATGCCTCAAGGGGAAGTTCTCTCTCTCTGCTGTGGTCCCCCATTAGAGCACTTGTCACACTGAATCAATTTAAGTTAATGCTTACATCTATGTTAGGATGAAAGTTCTTAGAGCAGAGACCCCACCATTCACATGTTCATTCGTTCATTCACCACAGAGAATTTGTCACAGGGTGGATCTGTAATAAATGATTGTGCATTGTATGATTGCATTTTTATTTATTTATGTATATATTTAGCTTTGTCAGGCCTTAGTTGTGGCCTGCAGGACCTTTTGTTGCAGTAAGTGTGTGCACTCCCCAGGTGTGGTACATGGGCTTAGTTACCCAGAGTCACGTGAGATCTTAGTTCCCCAACCAGGGATCAAACCCACATCCCTTGCAATGCATTCTTAACCAAAGGACCATCAGGAAGTCCTGCATGATTGTATTATTAATTAAAGAACTTTTATACTTAATATTGAATATTTTGTTGGATTCTTTACTAGACATGAATAGAAAAGCAAGAGCACATGGGCTCAAATGATCAAGTCAGAAGACAGTGACGGGGAAGAAGACTGAATATAGTCATGAGAGTTTTGTGTATTCTAATTTCATATTACTACAGAACATTCCAAACTGACCTACATAATTGCTTATACCTAATTTGAAGAATTGATGCTTTTGAACTGTGGTGTTGGAGAAGACTCTTGAGAGTCCCTTGGACTGCAAGGAGATCCAACCAGTCCATCCTAAAGGAGATCAGTCCTGGGTGTTCATTGGAAGGACTGACGCTGAAGCTGAAATTCCAATACTTTAGCCACCTGATGCGAAGAGCTGACTCACTTGAAAAGACCCTGATGCTGGGAAAGACTGAGGGCAGGAGAAGAAGGGGATGACAGAGGATGAGATGGTTGAATGGCATCACCGACTCAATGGACATGAGTTTGAGTAAACTCTGGGAGTTGGTGATGGACAGGGAGGCCTGGCGTGCTGCAGTCCATGGGGTCGCAAAGAGTCTGATATGACTGAGCGACTGAACTGAACTGAATTTTAACTAAATCAATCTTTGTTGCCTAAATGAATGATGCTTTTACAATACAAAAAAAAAAATGCTCAAAAATGCTGTGAAGATTTATTCTCGTTGCCTTGGGTGTGCAAAGCCGATAGAGCCTCTTTTGATAGTAGCAGATATACTGGTCCTAGTGGGCGCCCATCTCACTAGGTAAAGGAGTGATGGCTTTCAATCATCTTAGCCTATGTTTCCCAGAAGAAAACTTAGAAAAGAATGTAAGTGCAAGTAGTTTATATGAGAGGGGAAATCCCAAGAAGCTGAGAGGGGCAAGCAGCTAGTGAGATGTGTGTTATGAGCACATTAACCACCAAGGGGACTGGAGCTTAGCCCCACTGGGGAGCTCTGGGAGCCTGCGTAGCACATGTGTGAAGAACTACCCCAATCTGAGGGAGGAGCTGGGTATTAACATGTTGATTCCTGACCCTCCCGCTGAGGGCTGCTCCTGAGACCTTTTGGTTTTCTGGCATTTCAAACCTGCTCTTGCTGGAGCGGACTCTGCAAGATGTGGATAAAGCCTGAGGGGATATGAGCACGGTGCTGCCTGACTCCCCTGCACTCAGACAGTACAATGCACGTTTAAAATATCACTGTCTCAATGCAAATTGATACAGCCACTGTGAACTGTATAGTTCAGTTTAGTTCAGTCACTCAGTCATGTCAGACTCTTTGCCACCCCATGGACTGCAGCACGCCAGGCCTCCCTGTCCATCACCAACTCCCAGAGTTTACTCAAACTTATGTCCATTGAGTCGGTGATGCCATTCAACCATCTCATCCTCTGTCATCCCCTTCTTCTCCTGCCCTCAGTCTTTCCCAGCATCAGGGTCTTTTCAAATGAGTCAGCTCTTCACATCACGTGGCCAAAGTATTGGAGTTTCAGCTTCAGCGTCAGTCCTTCCAATGAGCATTCAGGGACGATTTCCTTCAGGATGGATTAGTTGGATCTCCTTGTAGGCTAAGGGACTGCCAAGAGTCTTCTCCAACACCACAGTTCCAAAACATCAATTCTTCAACACTCAGCTTTCTTTATAGGCCAACTCTCACATCCATACGTGACTACTGGAAAAACCATAGCCTTGACTAGATGGACCTTTGTTGGCAAAGTAATGACTCTGTTTTTTAATATGCTGTCTAGGTTGGTCATAACTGCTTTCCTTCCAAGGAGTAAGTGTCTTTAATTTCATGGCTGCAGCCACCATCTGCAGTGATTTTGGAGCCCAGAAAAATAAAGTCTGCCACTGTTTCCACTGTTTCCCCATTTATTTGCCATGAAGTGATGGGACTGGATGCCATAATCTTTGTTTTCTAAATGTTGAGCTTTAAGCCAACTTTTTCACTCTCCTCTTTCACTTTCATCAAGAGGCTCTTTAGTTCCTCTTCACTTTCTGCCATAAGGGTGGTGTCATCTGCATATCTGAGGTTATTGATATTTGTCCTGGCAATCTTGATTCCAGCTTGTGATTCTTTCAGCCCAGCATATCTCATGATGTATTCTGCATATACGTTAAATAAGCAGGGTGACAATATACAGCCTTGATGTACTCCTTTTCCTATTTGGAACCAGTCTGTTGTTCTATGTCCAGTTTTAACTGTTGCTTCCTGACCTGTATACAGGTCTCAAGAGGCAGGTCAGGTTTTGGTATTCCCATCTCTTTCAGAATTTTCCACAGTTTATTGTGATCCACACAGTCAAAGGCTTTGGCATAGTCAATAAAGCAGAAATAGATGTTTTTCTGGAACTCTCTTGCTTTTTTGATGATCCAGTGGATGTTGGCAATTTGATCTCTGGTTCCTCTGTCTTTTCTAAAACGAGCTTGAACATCCGCAATTATCCTCCAATTGAAAAAAAAAAAAAAAAGAAACAACTAAAAATAGAGCTACCATAAGACACAGCAATCCCACTCCTGGGCAAATCTGGAAACCATAATAATTCAAAAAGATACATGCACCCTGATGTTCATTGCAACACTACTTACAATAGTCAGGAGAGGGAAGCAACCTACCTGTCCTTCAGAAGAGGAGTGGGTAAAGAAGATGTGGTACATATATACAATGGAATATTACTGGGTCATAAAAAGGAATAGAATTGTGCCATTTGCAGAGATGTGGATAGACCTATAGACTGTCATACAGAGAGAAGTATTTCAGAAAGAGAAAAACAAATTTCATATAAATTGCTTATATGTGGACTCTAGAAAAATTATACAGATGAACTTACTTGCAAAGCAAAAATAGGAGACACAGATATAGAGAACAAATGTGTGGATACCAAGGTGGATCAACATGTATACTATTATGTATAAAATAGATAAATAATGAGAACTGACTAGATAGCATGGGGCCTTCCCCCATTGCTCAGATGGTAAAGAATCTGCCTGCAATGTGAGAGGCCCAGGTTTGAACCCTGAATCGGGAAGGTCCTCAGAGAAGAGAATGGCAACCCACTTCACTGTTCTTTCCTGGACAGTTCCATGGACAGAGAAGCCTGGTGGGCTATAGTTCAGAAGATCACAAAGAGTCAGACATGACTGAGCAACTTTCACCTCACTTCACAAAATAGATGACTAATGAGAACCAAACACATTATATTATATTATAGCACAGGGAACTCTACAGTGATCTAAATGGGAAGAAAATTAATAAAAGAGGGGATAATATATATTTATAGCTGATTCACTTAGCTGCACAGCAGAAATTAACAGAACATTGTAAAGTAACTACACTACAATAAAAATTAATCAAAAGTTAAAATGTTCATAAGAGAAGAAAGAGAGGCTAAATGTTAATAGGGATGAGAGGACAGGCCACATGTTTTCCTCTTTAACCTTTTCTCTTAATTTCCAAATGAACTAATTTTTGCAATGATTACATCTTATTTTTGTGAACAAAAGTGTTGAACAACAATAAAATATGATTTCAAGTAAATTAAAAAAAGTCTTTTGAGATTTAAACTGCATCATTTTGATGAGAGTAGAGTCTCTTTTGAGAAAGTGTTTCTTCAAGAAGTCCTCTTTTTCATTCCTGTCTCCAGTCTAACAGTGGGAAATATATTTCTGAGACCTTCTAGTGATAGGAAAAGCCTTCCAGAGTGGCTCAGTGGTAAAGAATCTGCCTGCCAATGTAGGCAATGCAGGAGATGGGTTTGATTCCTGGGTAGGGAAGATCCTTTGGAGGAGGAGATGGCAACCTACTCCAGTATTCTTGCCTGGAAAATCGTATGGACAGAACAGATAGAGCATTAGATCTGATGTCCTTGAAATTCACCTGGTTTCTCTTGTTTGTGGCTTGTCAATGAACCCTAGTCTCATCTGGCTCCCCGGGGAGTTTTGTCCACACCTTCATTGGAGTCCATGTCTTCAGCCTTTCTTATCGATCCCCAGGCCTTGGTACCCTTGAAAGTCTCTGGCTGATCTCTAGGGTCTGTGCCCCATAACCTCCCTGAGGCCAACTGCATCTTTTTTTCCAGAGCACACAGGAACATCTGGGTCCCTTAGGGGACACAAATGAGGAAGCAAGAACATTACGTTAATCTCATTCATCTCACTACATTTAAGCTATTTCATTTCATCACCCACACAACAGGTGAGTGAGCAGTACCAGGGGTTCCAAATGGGGAATGTGTCTTTGATTTTAGTTTTTCTTTCATCCACTTACCACACCCCCTTAGGTCCTTGAGTAACTCGGGAGAAAAGATGGGATGCAGCTGTCTCTCTGCCCATCTTCCTTCTCTCTCCCTCTCTGTTGCTAGCTCATCTCTCTTCATGAAGATCTGTAACAATAGATTTTACTTTGTATCACATCCTTGTCTCTCCAGTCCTGGCTAAGGCTAAACTTGAATATCACATTGCCCACATCTGGATCTTAATGGAAACTTTAAAAAAAAAAAAAAAGAAAATCCTTGGCTTTCAGAATGAATGTCTTTCTGTGGATTTGAAAATTCTTTTCTGGATGTTAGAGTCCAATATTGAATCATTATTCTTTTTTGTATTCATTCCCTGGCTCAAATGAATGCCTTTGGCAGAGTGAAATGAGATCAGATGCAAAATAAGAAAAGAACATTAATATATTTCAACAATATCATTCCCTATTTCATTATAGCATTTTATTTTGAAATACAAGACCATGGTCAGAAAAAAATTCAATCATTCTTGCCTATTCTCTCTTCCATTTCCTCCATCTATCATTTGAACTTCCTGTAAATTCAATTTTGAAACTGGGTATGTGTGTGCTAAGTTGCTTCAGTCACGTCTGACTCTTTGCGACCCTATGGACTATAACCTGCCAGGCTCCTCTGTTCATGGGATTCTCCATGCAAAAATACTGGAGTGGGTTGCCATGCCCTTCTCCAGGAGATCTTCCTGACCCAGGAATTGAACCTGCGTCTCTTATGTCTCCAGTAGTGGCAGGTGGGTCTTTGCCACTAGCATCACCTATTCTTTACCATAGCAGTCACAATGATTGCCTCTTTAAGAAAGAGGAAACTAATTCTATTTAAGCAGGAAGACCTTCCAGCTCCAGGAACAGAATCACGGGGATCAGGCTTTCTCTGTCTCTGACATCCTCAGCTTTGCCATGAGCAGCTTCCTTCATGGGAACAATACAGGTTGTGTCATTGTAAGCACCTTATCCAGACATGGCAATTTCCAGAGGAAGATAGGGACCTTCTCTTGTTGGACCTCCCTCTAAAGAATGAGGCATCTACAGCAGACACTGGGCTATGCCATCTGAACACTTCTTTTGGGGATGGAGACTTCACTTCCCAGTCTCTAGAACTGATGATAGCTCACTGCTGAGTTTCTCCCCAGGAACTGAACTCATCCAAACAAGGCTTCTTGCACAAGAGCTCTTTCCCTGGGATCTGAACCCCAAGGCATCTCGTAACCAGTGCTAGTCTCAGTTCCCCTTTGGACAGACTGACATCCTGCTGCGACCAAGTGGAGTTCAACTTCCCACTCTGCTCAATGCTGTTTCCCTCCCTTCTTTACAGATTATGTTCTTGCGGGCACTCCCTGATAAATCTCTTGTCTTTAAAACTCTGTTACTGAATATTTCTCCTAAAGATCTCACTCCAAGAGAGTACGCATGAGGAGTGGTCCCAGGAAGCTGATCTAACATGATACTTTGGATAAAGACCATTTGTCACTCAGCAATTGATAAGGACCTCTTTGTTGTTAATAGCCCTTGGCAGTAGCAGTGCAATTGTTAAAACTTTTATCAGTGGCAAAGTAGAATCAAATACTGGAGAAGAGAATGCAAGATAACACATGGCTTCCTCAGGACCTACCACTCCTATCCTCCTGGTTGTTGTTCAGCCGCTCAGTCATGTCCAGTTCTTTGTGATCCCACGGACTGCAGCATGCTAGACTTCCCTGTCCTTCACCGTCTCTGGGAGTTTGCTCAAATTCATATCCATTGAGTCAATGATACCATCCAACCATCTCATCCTATCACACCCTTCTCCTCCTGCCTCAATCTTTCCCAGAAGGGTCTTTTCCAATGAGTCAGGTCTTCTCATCAGGTGGCCAAAATATTGGAGCTTCAGTTTCAGCATCAGTCCTTCCACTGAATATTCAGGATTGATTTCTTTAGGATCAAATGGTTTGATCTCCTTGCAGTCCAAGGGACTCTATCCTCTTGGACACCAGACAGATAATGAAGGTCAAGTCATAGTCTCATCTGGCCAGGGAAGCACTGCAAAGGAGGAGAGAGAACATGACCTTCAGGAGCTGGGGGAATCTCACCAACATGAACCATTAGGGAACAGAAGAGAATATAGCAGGTGGATCCCGAGGGTATTGACTCAAGAAAAGGGGAACACAAAGTTGGATAAGAAGAGTTTATTAGTATAGAGATAATCTCCCTGATCTAGGACCTATGCTCAAGCTCAGTCATGCCCAACTCTTTGTAATCCCATGGACTGTAGCCCACCAGGCTCCTCTGATCATGGGATTTTCCAGATAAGAATACTGGAGTGGGTTGCCATTTCCTACTCCAGGGGATCTTCCTAACCCAGGGATTGAATGGACATCTGCTGTGGCTCCTGCATTGGCAGGCAGATTCCTTACCACTGCACCACCTGGGAAACCTGATCTAGGACCTAACACCTTGTCAGAGGACCCCAGGATATGATGCTGACCTTCTGATGGAGGTTTCTGGGAAGCTTGAAAAAGTGCCCATACTAAGAGATGTGGAAATACCAGCTGCACCTCGGCAGGAAGTGGCAGAAGAGATCAACAGGCTGGGAGAAGTCACATAGTAGAGTGGATATAAAGTAAGGCTGGGAATGCCACCGGTCAAATAGGATCTATGCAAGAATTCAGAAGGAACTTCTTTCAAAATCAGTAGGAAATGCCCTGTGAAAGGGCATCATTAAGGAGCTCAGAGGTGACATTTTTTAAATTAATTTATTTTTTAATTGAAGGATATTGCTTTACAGAATTTTGTTTTTTTCTGTCAAACATCAATATTAATCACTCATAGGTGTGCATATGTCCCCTCCCTCTTAACCCTCCCCTCCCATCTCCCTCCCCATCCCACTCCTCTAGATTGATACAGAGCCCCTGTTTGAGTTTCCTGAGCCATAGAGCAAATTCCCATTGGCTAACTATTTTACCTATGGTAATGTTAGCTTCCATGTTACTCTCTCCATTCATTTCCACCTCTCCTCTCCTCTCCCCACATCCATAAGTCTGTTCTCTATGTCTGTTTCTCCATTGCTGCCTTACAAATAAATTCATCAGTACCATCTTTCTAGATGTGTATTAGTATGCGTTATTTACCTTTCTTTCTGATTTACTTCACTGTGTATAATAGGCTCTAGGTTCAACCACCTCATTAGAACTGACTCAAATGTGTTCCTTTTTTATGGCTGATAATATACCATTGTGTATATTACCACAACTTCTTTATCCATTCATCTGTTGAAGGACATCTAGGCTGCTTCCATGTTCTAGCTATTATAAATTGTGCTGCAATGAACATTGGGGTACATGTGTCTTTTTCAATTTTGGTTTCCTAGGGTATATGCCTAGGAGTGGGATTGCTGGGTCATATGGTGGTTTTATTCCTAGTTTTTTAAGGAATCTCTATACTATCTTCCATAGTGGCTGTATCAATTTACATTCCCACAGAAGAGACATTTTAAAGACATCTGAGGCTCAGGAGCAGAGATGCTCTTACGGAACCAAGTTCTCTGATAGAAATGGAAACAATAGGATCCAGAAATAACAGAAACTAGGTGGAGGTGCTGAACTGCCAAAGTTAAGGTGGGTACAATTATCATAATGAACAATGAGGTTGGGAGGGGAGACATGGGGATCTGGCCAGCAGAGGGCTGTGGGGTTGGCAAATTATGGCCTATGGGCCAAATCCAGCCCACTGTCTGTTTTGTAAATAACAGTAGAACACAGTCACTGCCATTATTTACATATTTCCTATGTCTGCTTTGTGCTATGGCAGCAAAGGTGAATAGTTGCAACAGAGATCACGTAGCCTGAAAAGCCAAAAATACGTACATGCTAGACCTTTACAGAAAAAAGTTTGCTGACCCTTGTGCTAATCCTTCCCCAAACTGACTTGTGACACTTTATTCAGTTAACTCTAGGGGAAAAGAGAAGACCATGCCATTTTAAAGACTTTGGGACCCAGGACCTGAGTTGCCATTAATAACCAAAATCTGAAGCATCTTTATGACCTTTCTATCAGCGTGGAAATATCTGATAAACAAATGAACTCCTGCTCCAAGTCAGTCTCATGATGGGTCCCCTGGGCCTGCAAATCCATTTGGTAGGCATTTCACAAGTCCCTGAAGTATAATTTTGAAATGGATGGTTGGAAGAATTTTCACAATAGGTTCTTGGCCTGTTGTATAAGACCTATCATGTTAAGGAAGGCCAAGTAGAATCATCCCCTGTTTCAGTGAAGAGAGTGGTAAAATTAAACAGTATCACATCCTGGGGAAAATGATAGATACCTAGAAGATGCAAAAGCGGTGATCACTAATCACATCCCTGTTCACCAGTCATGCCCAACACCCATCAAACTACTTCTGGGGAATGCCAGAGGAATATTCCAAGATCTACCAAAGAGTAGCCTTAGTTGAAACTGCTGTGCTAAATTGAGTATATTTGAAAAATTAGATTAAAATGGACTCAGGTACATAGTATGCAGCCACTACTCTGATGGATGCATTCTTTTCCATTCCTATTAGGAAGGAAGGTCAGAAGCAATTTCCATTCACATGGGATGAACAATAGGAGACATAAACTCTTTCCCTATGGCTGTTAGCTTTCCTTCTCTCAGTCATAATATAGTCTAAAGTGAAAAAGACCATCAAAACATTCTGTGACTTTGCACTGGTCTATATTAGCAGCATCCTGTTAACCAGACTAGATGAGCAAGAAGTGACAAATATGCCTGAGACCTCAGCAAGACACATGTGCTCCAGAGGATGAAATAAATACAGTGAGGATTCAAAGACCCACCGCAGAGTAAGATATTTTGGGTTCTGAAAGACTGGGATAAGCCAAGACATCTGTTTAAAGTAGCCAAGTCATTGATTCTTGAACTTTGCAGCACAAAGAAGGAAGCACAATGTCTGGTATCCTCAAGACATTCTGACAGAAGCATATGCCATATCTTGGAAGGATTTTCTAGCTCATAGGCTGAATGACACAAAAGGCTGCCAGTTTTGAGTGAGGTCCAAAGCAGAAAAGATCTCTGTAGCAGGTTCAGGATGAGGTGAAAATGGGCTGAAATATATGCCACATAGCACTCCATATAGGTGTATTTGTGGTGGGAAAAGACAACTTGTGGCAAGAGAGACATAGACTCCCTAGGGTGTTGGAGCAAGATCATGCCTCTTACAGAAGAGATGAATATGCCATTCAAAACCCAGCTCCTAAGAGGCTGGGTGACGCTGGTAGAGGTGAAGTGCTGCCTTATTATATGGTCAGCACTGTCCACCATGTACTTGGTTCTGTCCAATTGACCACATCAGTGGTTGGGGTGGGCCAAACAGTGTTCCACCATGACATGAACATGATGTTTCTGGAACTGGACACAGGCTTGGATGAAGAGCAAAGTAAGCAACATGAATATACATTTCAGGTCCTCATGTTACCCCTAACTGCTGCACCCATACCTCTCCTTCACCTCACACCTACCACCAAATGCAAGATTCAACTCATGGAGGAAGAAGCATTTGATTCATGAATAGAAACCAATAGATTGGTCTGTGGGTTCAAGGCCAAGATGGGCTTCTACTACACTACAGCTTCACCTGGAAATACAATGGTGATTGGCAGTTCTTCAGGGGGTCAGAATTTTGAGTAGTTCCCTTGGAAATTTGCCTTATGAGGAAAAAGAAGTAACTTATAAGAATATATTTGGAATCATGGGCCATTTTATATGACTTGGCTTTTGATGAGGAGCCTAAAGAGAGTGATTAAAAGACTGGGCATGAGGAGGTCTGGAAGGTAGACAGGTGTACAGATCTATGGGTGTGATCATGAGGTGTGAAAAACTCTGAGTTATGCACTGACACCCACCAAAGAGCACTTGTCACATGAAGAACAAAACAACCAATTAGACAGAAGATTGGCCAGTTGGCATCAGCCAGCCTTTGACATGAGCCATCTTGGTATTGGCATACTGATGTTACTGGGCCTAAGCTGGTAATGCTCACTGCCAAACAGGCCAACAATCAAGAGATGAGTTGTTGAGGCAAGGAATAATGACTTTATTCAGAAAGTTAGCCAACCAAGAGGATGGTGAACTTGTGCCCCAAAGAACCATCTTACCTGAGTTAGAATTCAGGCTCTTTTTGTACCAGAAGGGGAGGGAGTAAAGTCAAGTACTTCCTGGTTACCATCAGCCTCCGGAGGGGATGTGTTAATTTCTTCCTCCCTGCAGTCATTCATAGGTGGGCCTGGTTAGGATGTTTCCTGTAAGCCAAACAAAGGTATTTTAGCTTAATTCTCATTACCCAGGAAGCAAGGTGCCCAGAGATGGGCCATTATATATAATTTAAGCTTATAGGCAATTTCTTTAGTGATTAACTTGTGACAGAATACAAGTTTCTTCCCTATTGCAGTAAGTACACAGAGAGTGTAGCAGTGGTGTTAGGAGCGAGTTCATGCATGAGGCTCACGGAACTGGCTCCACTAACCAGGACTGACCTAGCTACTATTGCTGTCAAAATACCAACCTGATACATGAATATAGTCAGCCCTCAATAAACCAGTCAGGCACTTGATGATGAGTTGATTACATTGGATCCCTTCCACCCAAGAAGGGAAGAAATTTATGGTAACTAAAATTGATTTAAATTCTAGTTAAGGGTTTGACTTTCCTGCTTGTAAAGCCTCAGCCTCTGATGACTTACAAGTAATACTACACCATGTCTTTTCAGACAAAGGATCCCACTTAATAGCAAAAGAGGTATGGGGCAGTGGACACATGTCCATGGGATTCTCTGATCTTATTGCTTATCATATCAACCAGAAACCTATGACCTGATGGGACTATTAAAAAGACTTGAGTCTACCTGAAACTAGTGTAACATTGTTAATCAGCCATACTCCAATACAAAATAAAAAGTTTAATAAAAAAATGACTTGGGAAGGCCCAGTATAGTGTCAATTTAGAAATAGACTCTGCCATTTCTTGGCACTGAGTCTCCAATATGGTGCTTGGGAATGCAAGTCTAGGAACCAAGGGGAGAAAGTGGGCATGTACCTGCTTACCATTACTCCTATGACTCATTTGGAGAATAGTTTGTATTTCTCCTTTCAGTAACTTTAAGTTCTGTGACTCTAGAGATCTTATTCCTAGAGGAGATGCTTCCAACAGGAGTCATAGCAAAAGATTCTTATTAAACTTAAGTGTTGTTTTTTGCCCAGTCACTTTGAATTCTTCTTGCCAAGAGGTTGGCATCCTGATGGGGGCATTGGTCTTGATTGTCAGAAGGAAACAGGACTGCTTCATTTGGTAAGAGTAGGATGTGTACACCCAGGTGGTCCAGTTGGTACTTGTCTGACTTTGACAGTAAGTAGACTTTGTGGCAACCATAGTCCGAGAAGGGCTTGGTGAGTGAAAGCCTGGATCCTCAAAGAGGACCAGCACATGAGGTGTGACCAGCAGAGGTGCTAGCCCACAGTGAGGAGAATCTTGGATGGATAATGAAGGAGGGAGATGGTATTGTTTGTGGCCTGAAGACAAGTTGTAGTGACTGGGGCTGTGGTCCCTCCGGCAATTTTCTTAGCTTGTTTCCCTGGGAAGTAGACAAAGCAGGATCCTGGAGGAGATGCTCCCCGGGAAGGGAACTTAGAACACGAAGCTGGTGACTCTGAGCAGCAGAGGGACATACTGTAGTAGATGGCAGTGTGATGCCCAGACAACCCCTTCAGGACTCAGGCGCTCCTTCCCCTGGCTGTTGGTGGTCCTGCTGCCGATGGCTCACAGCCGAATCCCTCCTAGGAAAGGGGTCTCATAGCAGGTGATGCCTGCTCCCCACAGACAGCCCACACAGTGACCAGATGTAGGAGGAAAATACCTCAGTCCCTAAGTCCCTTTTGGGGTTGCCTCAGAATAGCTATCTCAGTCTCACAGTGGCCACTGGGTTGGCAGAGGTCTTCATGTAGACCACTCTACCAGTGAACTTCTCTTTCAACCTAGTCCTGCTTCATTCACTTTCTTATAACTGTCACTCCCAAGAAAACCCCTCAATAAATCACCTGAATGAGAAACTCCATCTCTGAGGTTTTTTTTTTTTTTTTTCTAGAACCCCATGGAAGCCATAAATTCTACCCAGACACATCCCTAAGTGAACATTCCCCTAATCCATCCAGATAGAATTGGGTCATATGCCCATTCCTCTACCTGTAACCAACAAGAAGACTGGGATTCCATGATTAAACCAATCATTTGGGGCTGGAATGGATGTAGGGAGTCAGTGAAATGACCACTCTCCATGGGATGTTGTGGAGTCAATGACTAGTACGGGAACCTCCCTAGAGATGCCCTGCCACGCGAGCTGTGTCCTCAGAGAGCTGGGGTAGACAGCGGCTGCCCTTCTGGATTGTCTTTGGCTCTGAGCAGGGGAATATGTTGCAAGCCTTCCTGGCACCTGCTTCCCAGAGGGTCAGAGCAGCTGCTGGAACGGTTGGTGTCCAATACAGGGTTTGCAGTGGCCCTGTGTCACCCACACCAAAGCATATGTGGGGGGATATGCACATTTCTAAGGGCTCCTGTTACCCTCTAGCAAAGTAAATCTCCAATGTGAAGTTCTTTCCTTTTTAAAAGGAATCAAATCACATTTTTAAAGAATCACAGATGAACTCAGGACTCAGGGTTCCTCCTTAATGAGAACTTGACTGTTGTATTAGGGTTCCAAGGGTACAAAGCTGTAATTCCCACGTGTGTACCCTGGGACTGTAGTTCGGAAGATGTCATAGGAAATTTAGAAAAATGAAAGGAGAGGAAATATATTTGAGAATGCTGGATAATGAGGAGACACTGCTTTCTTTTCCACGGAGTTTCTGACAGCACTTTCCCCAGGTCTCACAAGCGGCCCTGGGAGACCTGTTAGTGACCTCAGGGCACCTCTCTCAGGGATGGCTGTGCTCCGTCTTATTTTGCAAGTGCTGCTGCCTCAGCAACTTTGCACACAGCCTGGTGTGGGCTATTCAGGTTATTCTTACTGCTCTGCACAGCCCGGCTGTTGGTGGCAGGACATGTGACTTGGAGAATCCCAGTGTTACATAAACACGCCCCGAATGCGTCCTGCTGCATGAGTTTGTGGCTCTAGCGGTTTGTTTCTCTTTCTTTGCCAAAGTCAGAATTAAGGGATTTTTTGTTAAATTATATGCCTACTGGAGTTCTCTGCACAGGAAAGGAGGAATGTGACTGGGTGAAGGACCGGCTGTCGCCTTGGTGTTAGTCATCTCTGAGAAAAGAGCTCTCCCCTGTTACCAGTACCCGCTGCTGGGACCTTTGCCAGAGCCTCTATTTTAGGTGTGTCTTGTGTTCATTTCTTGGCAGCATATTCAGTCAGGATATTCATAGTAAACTGGTGAGTGTTTAAGAAAAATCAACAACAGGTTTCTCTGAAAATTTCTTAAAGACCTGCAATAATATGTTTATTCAAGACAAACACCTAAATCAGGAGAAATCAACTGTGGACATTATTACAAGTAAATGCAATAAAAACTGAGTCATATGATGAACAGTTTCTGGAGGTGTTGATTCTTTTGATTACCTCCTGATGTTTTCTGTTCCTTTTTGCATTTTTGTGAGTTATTGCAGGTTTTAGCAGCTTAGGCAGGCATTAGAGGTGCCACCCAGCAGCGGGATTTTAGGACAACCATCAGGAAGGACGACAAAGCAGGGTGTCGTGGTGGGCATGTGCTATTAAAAGAAGGCCCAGGGTAATCTGGAGGAAAAATACCTTGGAGGAAGAAAAAAATCCAGTTTCCAACTGAAGTTGCTCGTTGAAGTTGTTGAAATAGCCTCAAAGAACATTCAAAGCTACATGATTAATACTAAACATCTCATGACCTGAGAACACACTGAATATATTGAATATATTGCAAGCGCTTCCTGGATCTCCTCCCAGGACATTATTTCAAGAAAGGTCTAAAGGTTACTCTTCTGAGGATTGAGCTGGATGTGAAGCTCTGAGGTGTCACGTGCTCTGTGTCCTAGTGCTGATCTAAACCTGCCTCCAGGGCACACGTTGAGAGGGAAATTGAGCCCATTGCTCCCTTCCTGGTACTTGGGGAACTCACAGTGACTGGCATGCAGGGACTCCCATGTTCAAGGTCTCTGTGTGCTAAGGCAGAGGAGAGCTAGTACTTACAAAACAAACAATCACAACAAAACCCAAAGTACAGAATGTCTGTGGGCAGTCACTCCTAGAAAAACACAGTCTTGATGGAAATGAGCAAGAAGCAAGGGTAAAATGTTTTCAAGCAGACAGGCATGAGCCCTGGGAGATATATTTGTAGAAAGAGCCAGCGGATTGGCATTTCTCTAATAATGAGCAATGTTGAGCATCTTTTCATGTGTTAGCCATCTGTATGTCTTCTTTGGAGAAATGTCTGTTTAGGTCTTCTGCCCACTTTTTGATTGGTTGAGCTGCATGAGCTGCTTGCATATTTTAGAAATTATTCCTTTATCAGTGTTTTTAAAAATTATTTACTGTTATTTTCTCCCATTGTGAACGTTGTCTTCTCACCTTGTTTATAGTTTCCTTTGCTGTGCAAAAGCTTTTAAATTTAATAGGTTCCATTTGTTTATTTTTGTTTTTATTTGCCATATGTAAAATAGAAAAATAGATAGCCAATAGGAATTTGCTATATGATGCAGGAAGCTCAAACCCAGTGCTCTGTGACAACCTAGAGTGGTGGGATGGGGTGGAAGATGGAGGAAGGTTCAAGAGGGAGGCAGCATATATATGCCTATGGGTGATTCATATTGATGTATGGTAGAAAGCAACACAATATTGTAAAGCAATTATCCTCCAATTAAAAATAAATTAATTAAAAAAGAAAGAGACTGTGGAGATCTCATTCATTCTGTCTTGCCTGGGAAATTTCTAGTTATACTGAATGAGTAAGGGACAAGGGGCCTAGATAACCAGGTACTGAGTATCACAAGGGCTCAGTGATTTAATATATGGGCAGACAGCCCTCCCAATGTCCCTTCTCCCAAGGACACCTACAGGTAGAACAAGATCTGAGTATCATGTCCACAAACCACGCTTTGTGATCTGGATCTCAAAAGAAGGCCATGAGTTCATTAAAAGATTTTTCCCCCATATATTTTCGCCTATTATCTTTTGCAAGTTTAAAAGATAATTCTGGAATCAAAATCTAACTGGTAGGCTTCACAGAATCCATCTTATCCAAGATTTTACTTGAACAAGACAGATTTTCTTTAACGATGCATGCCTAGTTGTTCTCAAGTCCCAGGGGTAATCCATGAATAAGACATCACCATATAGACAAAAATGCCCATCATCAAATAATCTTGGACTAGTGCTCCTGGACTGCGCCTACATATATGGATTGAATGTCTATGTGCCCCGATATGTTGAAGCCCAACTCCCATTGAATGTGAATCTGGAAAATTTACAGAAGTAAGGAAGGTTAAATGAGATCATGGTGAGGAGGGGTGTGCGATTCCTGATCCAATAGGATTAGTGTCCTTTTAAGAAGACCCACTGGAGAACTCTCTTCAGGCATATAGAAAAGTGGTCATGGAGCTCAGAGTATGGTGGTGGTGACCTAAAATCCAAGGGAAGAGGTCTCAGAGTGGAAACTACCTTCTGGCCTCCAGAACAATGAGGAATAAATTTTTACTGTTTAAACCACCCAGTCTATGGTTTTCTGTTATGGGAGCCTAATACCCTATTTGAGCAACTACACCTCTCCGTGTGGTGAGTGGATTCAGTTCAGTTCATTCTCTCAGTTGTGTCCAACTCTTTGCGACCCCATGAACTGCAGCACACCAGGCCTCCCTGTCTATCACCAACTCCCGGAGTTCACCCAAACCCATGTTCATCGAGGCGGTGATGCTATCCAACCATCTCATCCTCTGTCGTCCCCTTCTCCTCCTGCCCTCAATCCCCCCCAGCATCAGGGTCTTTTTAAATGAGTCAGCTCTTCACATCACGTGGCCAAAGTATTGGAGTTTCAGCTTCAACATCAGTCCTACCAATGAACACCCAGGACTGATCTTTAGGATGGACTGGTTGGATCTCCTTGCAGTTTGAGGGACTCTCAAGAGTCTTCTCCAACACCACAGTTCAAAAGCATCAATTCTTTGGCATTCAGCCTTCTTTATAGTCCAACTCTCATATCCATACATGACCACTGAAAAAACCATAGCCTTGACTAGATGGACCTTTGTTGGAAAAGTAATGTCTCTGCTTTTTAATATGCTGTCTAGGTTGGTCATAACTTTCCTTCCAAGGGGTAAGCGTCTTTTAATTTCATGGCTGCAGTCACCATCTGCAGTGATCTTGGAGCCCAGAAAAATAAAGTCTGACACTGTCTCCACTGTTTCCCCATCTATTTGCCATGAAGTGATGGGACCAGATGCCATGATCTTAGTTTTCTGAATGTTGAGCTTTAAGCCAACTTTTTCACTCTCCTCTTTCACTTTCATCAAGAGGCTCTTTAGTTCTTCTTTGCTTTCTGCCATAAGGGTGGTGTCATCTGCATATCTAGGGTTATTGATATTTCTCCCAGTAATCTTGATTCCAGCTTGTGCTTCATCCAGCCCAGCATTTCTCATGATGTACTCTGCATATAAGTTAAATAAGCAGGGTGACAATATACAGCCTTGACATACTCCTTTTCCTATTTGGAACCAGTCTGTTGTTCCATGTTCAGTTCTAACTGTTGCTTCCTGACTTGCATACAGAATGATAATTATAATAACTCTTAATACTGGGTTCATCATTTAGCAAACATTTGCTTATATGCCTGGCATTGCATCTTAGATTTTTATTCATTTCTCCTCTTTCTGTGGGTGTCTGTCTTTCCATATTCTTCGTGAGGCCTGGGCCAAAATCAATAGGGAATCTTGCATGTCACCATGAAGATAGTACACTGTGTTCAGACCAGTTGATATGGTGTCATCTGTTGAGACAGAGATCTAGAACACAGTCTCAATTTTATATATTTCATTCCCCTTTGGATTCATGTAACTTTGACAGATTGTATTTCTATCTCATTCCAGCATTTAGGGCTTATGAAAACCATTTAGGTAAAAGCTGATCTTGTGAGACTCCTGGGTTCACAAGTCTGTCTCTATGTGTTTGGAAGAAAGTGGTAAGTTGTGTAACACGACCACTTAAGCCATGGGAGTTGAGGGATGAGAAGGAAGAAAGTCTGATCTGAAGATTTTTCTCTCAGTGATGCCGTTTTTGTTTGTTTGTTTTTTTCTTAACCACTTCATTCATTGAAGCCTAGAAGATTCTAAACGTTTCTGCATTGAGTGAGTGATGCATTGCCTTACTACCTGCTTCCATCCTGGTGGGGAGTTTAGTGAGTAGTAGCTGAGCAGATGATGGCATCATGAGGGCCAGGGCCCAGACAGAATCAGGGTGGCAGGAGCTGGGCTCAGAGTGAGGAAAGGAGAGATAGGGCATCAGGGCCCTGCCATTTTGGGTCTTAAAGCATGATAGAGATTTGGAAAACACCCTTCATTGCACTTGTAAAACGGCCCTCACATAGGGCCCCGTTCCTCCTCCCTGCTTCAAACCCACACTTCCCCAGTCTCATGGCCTTCCTGCAGCAGTTCATTTCAACAATTACACCCTGTGGCTAAATATGAGGAGGAAGATGGAGCCTCCGTTTTGGCCCCAGAAGGGTTTTATCAATCAAAGTTGCCAAGTCAACCTTCTTGACTGCCAAGATGAAGCATCAAACAGGAAAAGTCAGCTCACACCTTCTCACTCTGACACCCTAAATTGGACACCTGGGTTTTAGTAGAAACACGAGAGCAGAGGTCACTGCCGTGGGAACCACATATCCCCCTACATGGTCACGGGTACCATATTTTGCAATGTCATGCAGCTGACCCACTTTAGGACTACTCATTCCAGGGCAGGACTGCCACACAAAAGGCAGACCTGTACCCTATTAGGAAGTTGTCCTCCTAGATGGACAACACTGCCAAAACTGTTCACAGGTTTGGCCTGATCTTCAAAGCAGAGTCACTTTGCAGAGGAAGCCCTTAGTCTTTGAGCACAAGCCATTAATTTTCCCTACAGTCTTGGTGAGGATGTGATTATCTGGAAGACACCTGTGCAGGTCAGCACCACTTCATTTAAGAAACCGAGTTCACTAGTCAAACCTCCAACTATAAGTGGTTCTGAGATAAGACTCAAGAGGTCTGTATTCCATTCTAGAGTTTGGGACTAATTTGTTAAATTGGACCAGCAATTGAACTGGTGGCTTTTCCTCTCTTGTTTGTACCTAGATGAGAGTTGGAGAATGAGACAGGCTTCAAACATTGTGTCTAGAATATGTGCAAAAATAATGGCTTCAAAATCTATTATTAACAACATAAATTTGTCAACTCTAGCTTTGGGTACCAAATTCATCTTTTCTCCGTCTAATGCTATTTGCCATTTCTCCTTTTATACCTGTACTTCCTCCCCATTCTTCCCCTCCTTTCTTCCTCCCCACCTCCTTTTTTTGTTTTTATTCTTTCCTCCTTTCCTTCCCTCCTCCCGTTACTCAGTCACTATATAGTATGTACCAGTGTTATGCAAGGTCTCCCAGAAACAAAGAAGGCTCTTATTTCTGTCATTGTAGAATGCAAGGTCTTACAGGGAATCTCCATTTGACATGTGAACCATGATAAAGCCTGCGATGGACATTTAAACTGGGAGCACTGGGAGCAGGTCTTGTAAGTGTCCCCTAGGATTCCTCTGGAGGGGCAGCTGGGTTCTACAAGTCAAGAGGAGTCTGATGAGTGAAGGAACAGGAGGGTCAGGATGTTCCAGTTCCATAGAAAGGCTTGCACAAAGACATGGACCAGAATCGGTCCTGTTTGGGAAGCACAGTAGTTCCTAAAGGTGGAGCTGGGGGTCCATTGAATGCAGAGGAAAGCAGGGCTGCAGACACAGGCAGAAGCCAACTCTTGAAAGTGTTTACTTCCACTGAGTATTTGATTTTTTTTCTCTGTGGTCTAGGAAAGTGGGGGTGGAGGAGGGGTAGTGCAGGAGAGGGTAAATTTCAGTCTTCTGGTTATAATTGTCCAGTGGTAGAGTCCACTGCTTTCCTTGGCCATCTCTTTCCTGCAAGTTCTCCAAGATGTCCACCCACTCTCACAGGGTCCATGAAACACACCCCATGAACTTCATCATCTAACTCTGTGATAGTACCTGGTCATAATTATTTCCTCACTAAATGATACTTCACAACTCAGTGACTGCTAAGAGGACAAGTCAGTTAAGGAAGCATCTGACCTTATGAGAGGACCATTCTCAGGCAGGCATCCTGACCTCGGGTTGCCCTGGTCCCATATTTATGAACAGAAGTCAGAAGAAGGCATTTGGGGAATTGGAGTAAAAGAGCAGTTTGTAAATAATGAAACCAGTGACTTTGAGATCTAGCATCTTCCACATCCTACAAATCACAACTAGTCTTTTTCTTTTTTGTTTTTCATCTGCCTATGTGTTAATGGCTCCTATCGTCAATACCAGGGGGCTTGGAGGTTCTAGATCTTTATCACATACCATGAGCTCAGAAATGTGACTTTGGTGCAAGTGGAAGAAAGCCTTGAGGCCTAGAGAGTTTTTAAAGTTTTCCTATTATATATCTTTGTTCTACATACATATATATATTATGCATGTAATACACACATATATAGGGCTTTCCTGGTGACTCAGTGGTAAAGAACCTGCCTGCCAATGCAGGATATATGGGTTTGATCCCTGCATTGATGCTTGCCACTCGAGTGACAACCCACTCTGGTATTCTTGCCTGGGAAATCCAATGGACAAAGGAGCCTGGCTACAGTCCATGGGGTCACAAAAGAGTCAGACATGGCTGAGTGACTAAACAACAATATATAAATACTGTATATATATAATATATATATTATGTCATTTTAAAAAGTTTGGGAAACAGCTAGTGAGGAAACCCAGAAGGTGTCCCTCACAAGATAAGTACCTGCTGCTGCTGGTGCCCACCCTGGGCCACAGTTTCACCTGTAAACCGTTGCTCAGCCACCAGGGCTGAGCTGCCTCCACGGGTAGCGCCCCCTCCTGTGGGCCGTGAACCAACAGAATGGTGACTGTAGGAGGGTGGTGGATGAGGGGCAGGGAGAATAGGGTGTGCAGATTTTCAAATGATGAACACCTAAGAAATTCATCCTTAGCTCTTTTACTGGGCACTTCTGGGTCTTTGAGGCCAGTTAACATGGAATTGGGCCTGTACTTTGTATTGTGAGCTCACAACCATCTCACTGCTAAAAACCCTCCATGGCTGTGTACACACACAGGTTCTGAACTTGGTGCAGACATCATAGGAACCCTTGGTGGGTTAGCTGAGCCCTTGCTGAGTCTGGACACATCTTCCTGATGGAACACCCTGTCTGCCACCAAGACAGGCTCTGGACTACAGCCATGGCCTCAGAAAGTGGGCATCTGGTCTGATTATCCTCTCAGCTGGGGATTTTCTCAGTTTATTAGGTGAATTGCAACACTTTCTGGTAATAGGTTTAATTCTACATTATTTTTTCTGTGATTAAAAAGTTATTGACAAAAATTGTGGTAAACTGTGGTAAATTATACATAAAATTTACCATTTTGACCATTTTTAAATGTACAGTTCAATGGCTCTAAGCACATTCACATTATTGTGCAACCATTACCACCATCCGTCTACAGAATTCTTTTGTCATGTAAAACTGAAATTCTGTACCCAGGAAGCGCTAACTCCTCATTCTCCTCCCCTCAGCTCCTGGCAACCACCCTTATGATTTCTGTCTCCATTTGTTTACTCTAGGGACCTCATATAAAAGGACTTATGCAGTATTCGTCCTTTTGTGACTGACTTATTTCATTTAGCACAATGTCCTCAAGGTTTTTCCATGTTGAAGCATGTGTTAGAAAGTCCTCCCTTTCCAAGATTGAATAACATTGTATTGCATGGTTGGACCACCTTTTGTTTATCTATCCAGCCATTGATGGACACTTGATGTACTTTTGCCTTCAGATTAAGAATGCTGCTGTGAACATGGGTATAAAAGTATCTGATTATATTCTTACTTAATTCTACATTACTTATGCTCTGTGTTAAAACTAGAAAACTCTGAATTTAGCTATGCCCCCTTTCCCTCTTTATGAGATAAAGTGACTGCTTCTGATCCTGGGTAAAGCATTTTAGTAATACTTCTGAGAACAAAGTACGTACTTTTCTTTTTTCAATAACTAAATAATAAGACAAGCTAGTTGAAGTATTAAAAGTGCCAAAGGCATATTTTGGGGAAGCACTGAGGATGGTTGAAACCATCAAAAATTTATTTAATTCACTAAATTCTCAGATCTAACTACATAAAGAACTTTTAAAACATGAGTCCTGTAAATTAAAACTGGACCACACTGTTCAAGGGCACAGTTCCAACCCTCTGAACCCTGCAAGGGGTGGCATGTACTTTAGCTTGTGTCTCACCAGTCGTAGGGCAAAACACCCACACCAGAACTTAGTCCCCAGGTCACGTTGACCTGAGGAAGACTCACCAGCCAAGCCGGCCAGCCCAGTAGAGACAAAATAAGGCAGAGCAGATACTTCCAGGGTAATAAATCAAGCACCCTGCTTCTCATTCAGACTTTATACTGACCCAGGAGCGATGGCTAAAACGGATCCTGGCATGGTCCAGGCACTGAGGCGCTCAGGAAGCCTGTGACTAGGCAGATCAGTGGGCCCCCGAAGACCAGGAATTGGCATCACTGCATGGTGATGGCCAGCAAGTCACAGTGGCAAATGGGGAAATGGCATAGCAGGTAAGGTCTATGAGTGCAGGACACCAATACTGTCGAGGGTTTTGTGCCACTCCATGCCGAATGCAGGGTAGGGTTATGGGGTCCCTGGGCCCCTCATGGCCCACTAAGAGATACCTGAAGGTGATGCAAGGACCTGAGACAGGTCAGTGCTGTCCACCAGCCTGGTCAGCTGCCTATACATCAGCTTCCAGTATCATTCAATGTCATGATGACCACAGGTTAGCTAGAAGACTCTTCATTCCCCTAAAAGGCTCATCTGCTTTGTGATACTTGAAATAGTCTCCTTTCCAGTTTGAAAGATGGCTAAAATAAACATCCTTGTGAGTGATGAACCAGGTTCCACTTTTTCTTTCCTGCAAAGAGCGAGAAACCCCAGCAGTGCTGGTTACCAGGAAGTTAAAATATAAGAAGTATCTTAAGTGAGAAAAGAGAGTCAGAAATGGCAGATATGGGTTTCACTGAAGACCAGCATTATATTTTTCTGACTTCCATCAAGGGTAAAGCCTATAGTCAGGTAGGCTGAGGGGGTGCTGACTGCTGACAGGTCATGCAGGGACCGATCTGTCCGTGAGTTTTGCAGCCACAGTGAGGGCCCCGGGGATACTCCAACACTGACTACTCTAATTGCAGCAGCATCTCAAGCAAGGCCTGGCCACCTATGCCCATTAGTAGTATTGAGTTATCCCAAATCTGTGTACCACACTGTGGGGCTGAGTTCCAAAGTCAACTGGTGGATCAGTTGATTATGTATGTTTCACGGCCCTGTTTTAAATGTCTTTCTTATAGTATGACAATTGGCAAAATTACATTTGTGTGTTTAATAGTCATAATAATTGTAGTGACATCAAAATCATAGAGAGAATAGAAAGTGAAAGAAAGTGAAGTCGCTCAGTCATGTCCGACTCTGTGCGACCCCGTGGACTGTAGCCTACCAGGCTCCTCCTTCCATGGGATTCTCCAGGCAAGAATACTGGAGTGGGTTACCATTTCCTTCTTCAGAGGATATTCCCGATCCAGGGATCGAACCCGGGTCTCCTGCATTGGAGGCAGACGCCTTAACCTCTGAGCCACCAGGGAAGCCCCATAGAGAGAATATGCTTACAGAATTCATAAAAATTGGTCTAGCATAAAACTTTTGCTATAATTACCTTAAGAAAATGATGGCGATCAAGATAAACAGGCAATTATATGGGTATCATGTATTCCCTGGAGAAGGCAATGGCACTCCACTCCAGTACTCTTGCCTGGAAAATCCCATGGACAGAGGAGCCTGGTAGGCCTGCAGTCCATGGGGTCGCTAAGAGTTGGACACAACTGAGCGACTTCACTTTCCCTTTTCACTTTCATGCACTGGAGAAGGAAATGGCAACCCACTCCAGTGTTCTTGCCTGGAGAATCCCAGGGGCGGGGGAGCCTGGTGGGCTGCCGTCTATGGGGTCACACAGAGTCGGACACGACTGAAGCGACTTAACAGCAGCAGCATGTATTCCCTGATCTGATAAACTGAGAAGGACACTTCAATCCTGTGATATTCTTTCCTCAAACCCATAAACATAATCTAGTCTTATGAAAAAAAAACAGACAGACTCCAACTGAGGGACATTCTACAAAATATATGACCAGCACCTTCTCCAAGTTATCAAGGTGTGAGAGACAAAGAATGGCTAAGAAACCATCACAGATGTAAGATGTGATGACTAAGTGTGATATGGTGCTCTGTCTTGTAACCTGAAATAGAAAAGGACATTAATGGGAAAACTGAATAGAGGCTGAACATAATCTGGGTATTAGTTAATGGTACGACATGGTTTCTTAGTTTTCACAAACAAAATAAGGTGTTTCTCTTTGAAACTTTTCTGTAAATCTAAAATTATTCATCAAAAGCATTTACTTTAAAAGCAGAGATATGGAAATCCTTATAAAGAAAAAAAACACTGTTACAGAAATGAAGAATCCTTTTGATGGGCCTGTTAGGACACTGGACACAGCTAGGGAAAAAAATCTATGAACTTGAGGATATGTCAATAGAAACCAAAACCAAAAAAGTGAAGAGAAAAAAGACTGAAAATAGTTTAATAAAATATACCAGCACTTTGAGATAATGACATAAGTTGGAACATACATGTAATGGGAATACTCAAAGGAGAAAAAAGAAGAAAAAGAGTAGAAGAATTATTTGAAGTAATGATTGAGAATTTCCTTATATTAATATGAGATATTAAAGCAGAGGTACAGGAAGCTCAGAAAACATCAATCAGGATAAATGCCCCCAAAAACTATACCTAAGGGTATTATTTTCAGAGCACAGGAAGAAAAAAAAAATCCTGAAAGAAGTCAGAGAGAAAAACTGTTACGCTTATAGAAGAACAAAGACAAGAATCACATCTGACTTCTTAGAAGCCATGCTTGGAAGCAAAGAGTGGGGTAAAATATCTAAAGTGTTGAGAGAAAAAAAACCACCTAGAATTCTGCAAAATTATTCTTCAAAAGTGAAAGAGAAATAAAGATTTGCTCAGACAAACAAAAACAGGGAATTTTTTTACTGGTAGACCTGCCTTGCAAGAAATGTTTGAAGAAGTTCTTTAGAGAAAAGGAAAATAATTAGGTCAAAAACTCAGGGCTACATAAAGAAGGGGAAAATGTCAAAGAAGGAATAAGTAAAAGTTAAGTTAAAACTTTTATATTTCTTATTCTTCACTGATAACAGTTTGCTAACAAACATATAACAATTCATTCAAGATAATAATAGAAATGATGTATTTGAATATGTATATGTGTGTGTGCGTGCTAAATCTGCTTAGTGTTGTCTGAGTCTTTGCAACCCTATGAACTGTAGCCTACCAGTCTCCTCTGTCTATGGGATTCTCCAGGTGAGGATACTGGTCAGTTTCCATGCCCTCCTCCAAGGGATCTTCCCAGTCCAGGGATGGAACCTGCATCTCTTGCGTCTCCTGCATTGGCAGGTGGGTTCTTTACCACTAGCACCATCTGGGAAGCCCCCTGACGCCAATACATGCTTATATATATGTAAAATGTATGGGAGCAATGATACCAGATATAGGAAGAAGGAATTAAGATTATTTTGTCGTTATGCATTACCCGTGAAGTGAAACTCGACTTAGATTAGCTGTAGAAATATATTGAAATCTCTAGAGCAGCGACTAAAAGAAGCTTAAGAAAAGTATAACTGATACGCTAAGAAAGGAGAAAAAATGGAATCATGCAAAATGCTCAGTTAAAAAGGAAGAAAATGAGTGGAAGACAAAAATAAGAACAAGGAACAAAGGCAAAAAATAGACAACAGTAATAAATATAGTAGATATTAATCTGACTATATCAATAATAACTTTGAATTTCAATTATTGAAATGCACCAACTAAAAGACATAAATCGTCAGAGTGGATCAAAATACATGATCTAATTATCCATCAGGTCTATAAGAAATCCATTTTAAAGGTAAAGACACATATGGATTAAAAGCAAATAAATGGAGGAAGATGAGTGAGTGAAAGTTGCTCAGTTGTGTCCAACTCTTTGAGAACCCATAGTCTATACAGTCCATGGAATTCTCCAGTCCAGAATACTGGAGTGGGTAGCCTTTCCCTTCTCCAGGGGATCTTCCCAACCCAGGGATCGAACCCAGGTCTCCCGCATTGCAGGCAGATTCTTTACCAGCTGAGCCACAAGGGAAGCCTAAGAATACTGGAGTGGGTAGCCAATCCCTTCTCCAGCGGATCTTCCTGACCCAGGGAACCAACCAGGGTCTCCTGCATTGCAGGCGGATTCTTTACCAATTGAGCTATGAGGGAAGCCCCTGGAGGAAGACATGTCACTGTTAGTACCGATCTAAAGAAAGCGTGAGGTCACTGAAGAGTGGAGGGTGCTCTGGAGGGTGGAGGCCCAGGCCCCAGGGACCCCAGGAGACTCCCCAAGGCCAAGCGTAAGGGAAACCTCAGGGGCTTCTCCAGTGGATCCTCTGATCCCTGAGGCTCCCTCCTGCTTTGGCCTAGCAGAGTTGCCTGCTCTGGGGGCCCAAACTGCCCCTGGTGGGAGAGAGAGGGTCAAATGGAGAAAGGAGCTTCAATATATACACTGTGTGTTTAGTCACTCAGTTGTGTCTGACTCTTTATAACCCACTGGACTATAGCCCATCAGGCTCCTCTGTCCATGGGATTGCCCAGACAAGACCACTGCAGTGGGTTGTTATTTCTTTCTCCAAGGGATCAAATCTGCCTCTCCTGTGTCTCCTACATTGCAGGCATATTCTTTACCCACTGATAGGTGTAAAATGGATGGTGAGAAGGTGCTGTATAAACAGGGAGCTCAGTCTTGCACTCTGTGATGACCTAGATGGGTGGGATGGGGAGAAGGGGCAGAGGCTCAGGAGGGAGGGGATGCATGTATAATTATGCCTGATTCACATTGTTGTATGGCTGAAACCAACACAACATTGTTAAAAAAAAAAACCCAAAGTGTAAGTGGCTGCATTAATTTCATACAGAGCATACTTCAGAGCAAGGAAAGTTATCAGAAATAAAGAGCATTACATAATAGGGTTAATATAGCAAGAAGACATCAGTTACTTTAGCCTATAACGGAAAATTACACATTCCACTCAAGCTTACATTGAACATTCACCAAGATAGACCACAGTCTGGGCCATAAAACATGCCTGAACAGATTTAAATGAATAGAAATCATGCAACATATGCTCTCAGACTCTAATGGCACTAAACTGGAAAATAATAACAGAAAAATAGCTGGAGATTCAGTAATATGATGAGATTAAACAGCTTACTTCTAAATAAAATATAGATCAAAAAAACTTGAAGAATTTAAAAAATATTTTGACTAAATGAAAATAAAAATATAACTTATTAAAGCTTGTGGGATGTAGCAAAAGCAATACCTATAGAGAAATTTATAACATTGAATGCATATACTAGAAAAGAAGTTCTAAAATTAACAACCTAAGCTTCCACTTTAGGAAACTAGAAAAAGAAGAAAAAATTAAATTCAAAGTGAAAGTGAAAGTCACTTAGTGGTGTCCAATTCTTTGCAACCCCATGGACTATACAGTCCGCAGAATTCTCCAGGCCAGAATACTGGAATGGGTAGCCTTTCCCTTTTCCAGGGGATCTTCCCAACCCAGGGATTGAAGCCAGGTTTTCCACACTGCAGGCGGATTTTTTACCAGCTGAGCCACAAGGGAAGCCCAAGATCTTCCTGACCCAGCAATCGAACCAGGATCTCCTGCATTGCAGATGGATTCTTTACAAACTGAGCTATTAGGGAAGCCCAAATTCAAAGTAAGCAGAATTTTTAAAAAAATAACAAAAATGAGAGGAGAAATCAACAAAATTGAAAACAAGAAATCAGTCAAGAAAATCAACAAAATTCAACAGATGGTTCTTTAAAAAGATCAATGAAATTTATAAAGCTAAAAAAAAGAGGAGATAGATTACTATTATCAAGAATTATTAAGATACCATAAACTTTAAAAGGATAATGAAAGAGTGTCATGAGCAACTCTGTGCCCACAAATTGAATAACCTTGATGAAATGGACCAATTCCATGAATGATGCAATTTAACACACTAACATATGAATAAATAGACAATTTAAAGAGTCCTATATCTATTAATGAAATTGAATCTGCTGTTAATAACCTTCCTAAACAGAAAACAGTAGGCCCGTGTGAGCTTACCTGTGACCTCTACTAAACATTTAAGGAAGAAATTAAATTATTTCTCTACAATCTCTTCCAGAAGCTAGAAGGAAAATATGTCTAACCATTTCTTTGAGACCAGCATTACCCCAATAACCAGACATTACAAGAAAAGAAGACTGCAGACCACTGTCTCATGAACAAAGATACGAAAATTTTCAACAAATGTTAGCAAATTGAATCCAACAGTGTATAAGGACAATTATGTATCACGACAAAGTGAAATTTATTCCATGTATAGCAAATCTGTTTCAACAGCTGAAAATCAATTAATGTAATCCATCACATCAAAAACTAAAGGAGAAAAATCACATAATCACATCAGCATATAAAGAAAAATCAGTCGACAAAATTCAATATCCATTCATGCCAAAAACTATCAGCATATTAACAAAAGGGAGAAGTCTTCATTACCTACAGAAAACCTACACTTAACAGCATGCTTAATGGTGGAGAAACTTCAATCCTTCCTAAGATCAAGAATAAGGTAAGGGTGAACCCTCTCACCACTCATTTTCATTATTATACTGGAAAGTGAAATTTGCTCAGTCGTGTCCGACTTGTGATCCCATGAATTATACAGTCCATGGAATTCTCCAAGTCAGAATACTGGAGTGGCAGCCTTTCCCTTCTCCAGGGGATCTTCCCAACCCAGGGACTGAACCCAGGTCTCCCACATTGCAGGCAGATTCTTTACCAGCTAAGCCACAAGGGAAGCCCAAGAATACTAGAGTGGCTGGCCTATCCCTTCTCCAGGGGATCTTCTTGACTCAGAAATCAAACTGGGGTCTCCTACATTGCAGGAGGATTCTTTACCAACTGAGCTATGAGGGAAGCCCACCTGAGCTCAAGCTTTAACTGTAGGTCAGGTCCACCTGAATAATTTCCCTTTTGACCAACTCAAAGTCAACTGGTTGGAATCTAGTCATGAGAATGATGCCCCATCATATTTAGCAGTTCTGCCCTCATTTACATGAAGGGAATTATTCAGGAAGTACATAGGATCATTAGGAATCATTTTAGAATTCTGTCTAGCACAATGTATGTTTCCCATTACTATACAAGACAAGAAATTCACCACAGCTAAATGAAGGAGGCTGCATGGTCTAGCAATACAAACATCTTCCCTTGGAATGGACGAGCTTCAGCATGTTTTATTGAACTGCCAGAGGGAGTTACTCATCTTCCTTGATTTCCCTTTCTATATGATGCAGATATTGAAGACATTGATTTCATGGGGTTGTAGAGAAGACCTATTGAGTTCATTCACACAAAACATTTTGTTCAGTGCTT
The DNA here is from genome assembly GCF_910594005.1 of Cervus elaphus. NCBI lineage: Eukaryota > Metazoa > Chordata > Mammalia > Artiodactyla > Cervidae > Cervus > Cervus elaphus. The sequence continues at coordinate 23,404,641 of NC_057830.1, forward strand.
GGCACATATGTGTTAAGTCAATAAGAGTAAGCTTCTCTCATGACTGTTAGTTCTGGAGTTACAGCAGGGCCATGGCAGCATGTGTAAGAAGGTTATCACATACATGTAAATCCCACCACACTGTTGTCCAAACTGGATATTGGAAAGGAGCCAAGGACCTTAGGGATCTTCAGATGGGAATTTGCAAGCCAGGTCCAAGCTTTGAGGGGATGAACTGTAAAGTATTGAGGAACCCCTTGGGTATGGCCAAATCCTCATCTAAACTTACGTGTCCTGAGCTGGGTGGAGCATTAGTCATGGGACAGGGGAGCTGATATGGCAGAGCCAACACACCCATGTGAGTCTGTTAGTGTCCCCACTGCCTGCTTAGCAGTTTTATAATGGACACCTAAGTACCCCTCCTGAGATCTTAAGTACTGAAAACATGGCTACATATTTCCTGTTCTGTAGTCTTGCTTCTAATACCTATCCTACTTGTGACTAGATACGAGTTACTTAAGCTGCTTTTCTTCTGGGAAACAAGTTACGTAAACCCAACTCCCTGTCTGGCCCTGTGCCAGCTGAGTTACTTAAAAGCTTTGCTGTAAGTCAATCAAAACAGGGTTTGCCTGGGAGGGCATTCATTACTGAATGCTGGCACAGCATCTTCTGATGTTAATTATTGTTATTGGGAGGCATTCATTAAGAACGTTGAGAATCATTTTGCAAGAGGCAGTGTTTATTAAAATGCAAATTGTCCTAGGCACCCTCTCTCCCCTAAGCTTTGGAAATCAAAGAGAATTATGGAGTGCATGCTTATTTTAAGACAACTTTTCCCATCAATCTAGTCCTGTGGCTTGCAGTGGAAGTCTTGGAGTACTATATGCCTTTGGCTGGTGGAAACTGTTTCACTTTAATATATCTTATGAGAAAGAAGTATCAGCAAGCTTGGCACTCAGAGCAATTGTGGCCCAAATAAGGAGTCTCTGACGCACATTGGAGTGTCCAGAACTGGCCCACAAAGCTGCCTCCAGTCACATGTGGTTACTGAGCACTTGAAATATGTTTGGTCCCGACAGAAATGTGTTATATGTGTAAAATACATACATACAGGTTTTGAAGACAGTGTAAGAAAAATGACAAAAAAAAATAATTCATGTGTTTTTGGTACTGGTTATATGCTGAAATAATAATACCCTGGCTATATTAGGTAAAATGCCTTTTATTATAAAAATGAATTCCACATGTTTCCTTGTGCTTTTAAATGTGGCTTCTAGAAAATGTACAATTAAAGATATGTCTTATGTACTCTGTCTGGCAATCAGGGCAGTTCTGGACAGAATGAGGGCCCTAGTCCAAACCTTTCCTTTTTCATTCAGACTAACTTCCTTTCTGGGCGCTCTACCTCCCCTGTAGCTGCCTGTATTTCTTCCAGCCCTGGACCAGAGGATGCTAGCTGGGATGATGGTGTTGGCATTGCCTGCTCAAAGCCTTTGCATGACTGCCATTGTCAGGGCCCATGTCTGCTTGCCTTTCACACCTTCCCACCTCCCAGCCACCTCTACGCCCTGGTTCTGGAACATGCCAAGACCATAGTTTCCCAAGCCACTCCATGTATTTGCAGCATTACTGCTTTTGGGACCCCTTATCTTTCCTCAAGCCCATATGTCCTTTCACAACCCATGTGCAGTATTCCTAACAATCCTGCTCTCCCTGCATCCCTGTGGTCCTTGTGTTTTTTTCGACACATTGACACTGTGTTGAAAGCGTTCAATGTCCATCTTCTCATGAGACTGCACGCTCCTCAGAGGAGGGACAGCACATCTTGTTATCTATGTCTCCACGGCATGTAGTAAATATTTGTTAAATGTCCACAGAATGGAAGAACCATGGGGCAAGCTGTGCTGGGTTAGTAACATTGCATGTCTGTAGGATGGTGCTGTGGCAACAGCTGAGGTGCTGTGGGCTTTGTTTTTTTTTTTATGTTTAATCATTATTTTCTTTTAATAACAATGAAAACCACCATAGGGAGTAAACCTACTGACACTCCTCTGAGGTGAGAAGGAGTCCAAAGGTATTCTCTTCCCTTTCTGGGCGTTCAGCCTCCCCTTGGGTCACCGCCCTCCTCAGCCAGGAGTGCGATTCTTGGTGTTATGGTGAGCTGAATGCTGAGAACTGCCACCAAGTGCCAATTAGCCACCTGCTGGGATGGCAGTCTTGCAAACAGAAAGCTCAGAAGGTGATTGGCTGTTTGCCTGTTTTCACAGGAGATAGAAATCTCCTTTCTGCCATGCGGGTCAGTGTTTGTGTAGTTTATTTGCAAGTCTGTTTGGGGTTGTTGAGGCCATGTTGCTTCATACAACTGGCCTTGCCCTCCTCAGGCCTGCCCTTCCCTAGGATCTCCAACATGAGGACATTCTGGCTCCTGGAAGCAGCTCTGATTCATTTGCCTTTTCTCTGCTGGATCACAGAGAAGAGCTGTTAAAGCAGGTCACAGATGGTTCAGAGTGTTATGTTCCAAGGATGCCCTGCTTCAAGAAAACTCAACAGACAGGAAGCTAACAAAGCAACCTGATTTGGACTGAAGCTTCCTGGGGCCTTACGCCAAGTCCCTGTGAAGGGTCAGCCAGTATTATTCAAAATAATCTTTCCTTTTCATGTGATTGAAAATCTTTCTTTTTCATGTGATTCCTTTTCAGGAATACACCTTTTCATATATAAAGACCCAGTTTTTCTTTGGGCAGAAGAGCAAAGAAAGTCTTGCTTATCCAAAACTTAACAATCTAAAGCTAACTCTTACAAAGAAATCTATTGGTTTGGCCAAAAAGTTCATTCAAGTTTTTTGGGTGGTAAACCCAAACAAACTTTTTGGCCAAACCGATACCATCTCAGTTACCCACGAAAATACATGGGGGATCCATTGAAAGCTGTAGTGTAAGGAAGAGAGGAAGAGGGCATCAGGTAAAGGGAAATTGCTCATGAGTGAGCAACCGGGTCTTGGCTGTGGGTTATATCCTGACTTTGGCTAGCCCAGTTCCTCTCCCATGATGCTGGCCTCTGGGCCTCACTGTGACATCACTGCTGGGTTGCCCAATCTCATTATGCAATTCTCCATCATGGAAGCTCTCCCCAAGACCAATGGGAGGCTGCTTTTTGCTCAATTAGATCAGATTTGAAACCAATCAAGACATGCGTTGATTTTCCTCTGAGGGATACAGGTTGCTGTCAGGCTGGGCAATGGGCCATTTGGCTGCAGGATCCAAGTTGCCTGTCCATCTAGCCCTCCATGGCACTAAGTAGGGCTGCCAACATTCTCCCTGCAGCTCCCCTGGCACACAGTGTGAGAACTCCAGTGGTCCAGCAGCCAGGGGCCCAGTTCCACCTGGACTTCTTCAGGTGAGATGCTGATGCCAGAGAATGCAACATCTGAATGTCTGAATGTGGACAACAGTCCTTGATTCTGTGGCCTGCTCCAGGGAGGCGGGGCTTTAAAGCAAAGGTTACACAGTAAGCCCTGACCTTCTACCACACTTGCCAATTTCTTTCTGAGTCTATTTGACTCAGGTCTCCTAGGCTTTCCTTGTCTTTGTATATTTTTGTTTCTTATTAAAATTCAAATCCTGACTTTGTATTGACTGAATTTGATTATGCACAGTCAGAGACTCAGAGCGTAGCAAGGCTGGGCCAAGAAGTGGTAAATGGATCCCGGATCCTTCTTTACCCTCAGGCTTCTAAGTCACATGATCCCCTGGGCCTCAGTACGTGACCCCACATAGCTGGGAAGGCCCAGCCTCTTAGACAGTGTATAAAGCTCATGAACAAGTAAAACTGCTAACATGAAACAATTGTCAACCTATAGAAAGAACATTCACCCTCCTCTGTTAGAAGGGTAGATGACTTTTGGGTTAAAAGAGAAAACCCTCCCTCTTTATATCTCCTCAGTCAATAGCTACTATCTCATATCTTTTGCTGGATCTTCATAATAGGAAATATTATATCCTTGAAAAGCACACTTAGGTCTGCTTTGTTATCTTTCCCAGTGGGCATCTAAAGTCCCACTGCTGGATGGCACTTCTGATGCCCACCTAAGCTGTTGAAACCTGCAAAACTTCACAAAGTTCAAAAGGAACAGAAAACATCAGGAGGTAATCAAAAGAATCAAAACCTCCAGGCAACTTTACATCATACAACTCAGCTTTATTGCATTGAGTTGCAATAATGTTAACTTATTAACATTAATTTCTCCTCATTTAGGTCTATACATTGAATAAATACTTTAATACAGATCTTCAAGAATTTTTAAAAGGAAGACATTTTCCAGACTTGTGCCTTTGCAACATCAGAAAGTATGTAGTTCAGATAAACAACCTGCTACTTTATGGTAAATCCAAACAGCATGACCGATTTTTTTTTTTCCTCCTCTAAACTCACTGAACTGATTGTTGTCAACATGTCAAGTGCTCCAAGTGAAGGTGGTTACCTTAGAGCTAAATGCAGGCTTTGTTTTGTTTTCATTTCAGGGCTAGCAAGGTGGGACATTAGCATGTCTGTGTTTACCACAGAGATTGGATGTTTTTGATGGGAGTTAAATATATCACATTTAAAATGTAATTATTAATATTACCATGACTAATAGCATCACAACTAATAATATTCACAGCATAATATTTTCACATGCCTTATCTCACTGGATCACTGAAAACTCAATGCGGGGTGGGGGAGGGGTGGTGGTGATGTTTTTGTATACTGAGGAGGATTCTGATTCTCAGAGAACTGAAGTGATTTGCTCAGTGTCACAGGTGGTCAAGGTTACTTGGCTTTCAGGTTCCCAATACAGGTGTTCAGACTTTTAAGTTCCTCCTTACTGCAGCAAGTTGTGTGCCTTTAAAATGCACATCTGTAACAGTTTTAAGGGCAAGTCAAACAAGCAGGTTGAAATAAAATATGCAGTTATCTAAATATCTGAAATGATAAGTTTTATAATATTAGCTATTAAAGCATTTTTATTTTAAACTGTTATATGAAGAAAGATGGTTACTGTTGTTCCATCATCTGTATTAGTGAAAGCGTTAGTCACTCAGTCATGTCTGACTCTTTGCAACCCCATGGACTGTAGCCTTCCAGGCTCTTCTGTCCATAGAATTCTCCAGGCAAGAATCCTGGAGTGGGTGGCCATTCCCTTCTCCAGGAGACCTTTCCAACTCAGGGATGTAACCTGGGTCTCCTGCAATGCAGCAAATTCTTTACCATCTGAGCCACCAGGGAAGCCAAATCTGTGTTAGTGCTCATCTTCATTGCATGGATTACTAAAGGTCAGTCAGCTATTTATTCATTTGAGCAACCTTTGCGTTTTAAACAAATCCTTTTTATGACAATTATTTGACACTCCCTTAATTAATCGTAAAGATTAAGGTTTCTTGGACTCCTCTTCAAGAACTGTATATCACAAAGAATAGCCTTCATACGTCTTATCAGAAAAATCCCTATCAGTTGCTTTAAAATTCAAATAATCCCACCCTTACCCAATTTTAATAAAGGTTGATTTTCATTTAAAAGGTTTAACTTAACTTTTGCAATCCAAAATTGCATCTGTTTGTAAAGACTCAGGTAATCCCACATATCTTGTTGACGTAAGTGACACTCAATTTCCAAGAGTAATTGCATTTCTCTCACTGTAGTGCTGGAAGGGTTAAGGAGAGTGGGGTCTCCAGGCCCCAGAATTTTATCTTAACTTGAGAAACTCTCACCCATGGCCTCCAGGTCACTGTTCCCAGCTGGGCTTTAGGGAAGATTTAAAGATCAGAGTGAGAAACCCTTACCGGCCAATGTCTCTGTTTTCAATCACTGTAACTGGAGAATGAAGTAGAATGGGGAGGGAGTGGGGCCACAGCAGACTGCGGACTGGCAACATTTGTGAAGAGCCAAGCACTTGTGAAGCTTCCAGTAATTCTGCTCCAAGATGTTCACCTCTGCTACCTGCAGGAGAGAGAATGGAGGGAGTTGGGAGCTTCCCATTGCAGATCTATATTCTAAGCATCATGTAGAACTAACTCAGCATCATCAATAATAAAGGGTATTTCTGCATCAGGCACAAAAAGCTGCATTAAAAGAGATCTACTAGATTTTATAATTTTATTTGTTTGAATTCCCTCTCCTTTTCTTGGTAAGAATAGCTGATTTATTTTATTTTTTCAAAAAAGCAGCTCTTATTTTCATTGATCATTTCTATTATCTTATTTTTTTAGTTTCTATTTATTTCCACTTTCATCTTTATTATTTCTTCTATTTCTTCTACAAACTTTGGACTTAATTTCTTTTTCTAGTTCCTTGAAATGTAAAGAGAACCCTGATGCACTACGGGTGGAAATGTAAACTGATGTAGTCACAGTGGAAAGCAGTAGAGATTCATCAAAAAACTAAATTATAACTCTCATATAATCCAACAATCACACTTCTGGGTATTTACCCAAAGAAAAGAAAAACACCAACTCAAAAACATATATGCACCCCCATGTTCACTGCAACATTATTCACAATAGTCAAGACTTGGAAACAACCTGTGCCCATTAACAAACGAGGAAAATGTTACACACATACAAAGACACACACACAAGCATATATAATGAAATATTATTCAGAAAGAAATAAATCTTCCTTTTGCAATGGCATGAATGGAACTTGATGGCATTATACTAAATGAAATAAGCCAGACAAAGAAAGACAAACATTGTATAACATCATTTACATGAGAATATAAAAGAAAATGTCAAATTTATAGAAACAGCAGAAGTGTTTGCCAGGGGCTGGATGTATACACATCAGTTCAATTCAGTTGCTCAGTCATGTCAGACTCCTTGTGACCCCATGGACTGAAGCACACCAGGCTTCCCTGTCCATTACCAAGTCCTGGAGCCTACTCAAACTCATGTCCATCATGTTGGTGATGCCATCCAACCATTTCATCCTCTGTCATCCCCTTCTCCTCCCACCTTAAATCTTTCCCAGCATCAGGGTCTTTTCTAGTGAGTCAGCTCTTTGCATTACGTGGCCAAAGTATTGACATTTCAGCCTCAGCATTAGTCCTTCCAATGAATATTCAAGACTAATTTCCTTTAGGATGGACTGGTTGGATCTCCTTGCAGTCCAAGGGACTCTCAAGAGTCTTCTCCAACACCACAGTTCAAAAGCATCAATTCTTTGGCGCTCAGCTTTCTTTATAGTCCTACTCACATCCATACATGGCTACTGGAAAAACTGTAGCTTTGACTAGACGGACGTTTGTTGGTAAAGTAATGTCTCTGCTTTTTAATATGCTGTCTAGGTTGGTCATAGCTTTTCTTCCAAGGAGCAAGTGTCTTTTAATTTCATGGCTGCAGTCACCATCTGCAGTGATTTTGGAGCCCAAGAAAATGAAGTCTCTCAATGTTTCCATTGTTTCTCCATCTATTTGCCATGAAGTGATGGGACTAGATGCCATGATCTTATTTTTCTGAATGTTGAGTTTTAAGCTAACTGTTTCACTCTCCTTTTTTACTTTCATCAAGAGGTTCTTTAATTCTTCACTTTCTGCCATAAGGGTGGTGTCATCTGTGTATCTGAGGTTATTGATATTTCTCCCAGTAATCTTGATTCCAGCGTGTGCTTCATCCATCCTGGCATTTTGCATGATGTACTCTACATATAAGTTAAGTAAGCAGGGTGACAATATACAGCCTTAACGTAATACTTCCCTGATTTGGAACCAGTCTGTTGTTCCATGTCCAGTTCTAACTGTTGCTTCTTGACCAGCGTACAGATTTCTCAAGAGGCAGGTCAGGTGGTCTGGTGTTCCCATCTCTTTAAGAATTTTCCATAATTTGTTGTGATCTACTCAGTCAAAGGCTTTGGCCTAGTCAGTAAAGCAAAAGTAGTTGTATAAATATATATACACACACACATATATATATCCATTTTAAAAAGTGAGAAAAGGTGTACTTTCAATTATAAGATGAAAAAGGTCTGAGGTTCTAACATGTAGAATTGTGACTCTAATTGATAGCACTTTGTTGTAGAATTGAAATTTGCTAAGTGAGTAGGACTTAAGTGTTCTCACATATATGTAATATATATATTATATATATATAAATGCATAAAGTAATGGATGTGTTAGCTAACTAAATCCTTTAATAATGTATACAGATACCAAATCTTGGGAAGTGCACTTTAAACTTCTTACATTCTTATTTGTCAATTATACCTAAATAAAGCTGAAAAAACAAAATGTTCTTGTACATTTTAAGTATAATAAGGAAATTAAAACATTTTAAAAAATCCAGAGAAAACTCTAATTCACAAAGAAACGTGCACCCTAATATACATTCCAGTACTATTTACAACAGCCAAGACATGTAAGCAACCTAGATGTTTATAATGAGTTGAATGAATAAAGATGTGATACATATATATATATATATATATATATATATACACCCTGAAATATTATTCACCCATTAAAAAGAATGAAATAATATCATTTGCAGAACATGAATGGATGTAGAGATTAGCATATTAAAAGAAGTCAGACAGAGAATGACAAATATCATGCATCACTTAAATGTGGAATCTAAAATATGATAAAAATGAACTCACAAAACAGAAATAGACTCACAGATATAGAAAACAAATTTATGTTTAACCAAAGTGGAAAGGGATTGGGGGAGGGATAAATTAGCATATTAATTCCATATATGTTTGGAATTAACATATACACACTGCTATACATAAAATATATAAACAACAAGGACCTACTCTGTAGCACAGGGAATTACACTTAATATCTTGTAATAACTAATAATGGAAAAGAATATGAAAAAATATATATATATACATATGTGTGTGTGTATATAAAACTGAATTACCATGCTATATACCTAAAACTAATACAACATTGTATTACCTATACTTCAATTAAAAAAAAAAATAAGAGGAATAGGAAGAAAGCTGAAGATATCTCCTCAAAACAAAAGAAAACGCAGAGAGAGAGATCTATTGGAGTCAATAGATGATCAGGTTCTCAGAGGATGACTTGGAAGGTAGTGCTTAGTTTGAACAGGTAAGGAAACTGGACTGTAAATGACTACTATTAGACAAAATACTCACACAGGCACTCACATATTCATACACTCAGACACATATTCACACACACATATACTCATGCACAAAGACACACAAATTCCCACCCAAGAACACATACATATATGTACAAATATACATATGTCTGCACACACAAGCACACATGTTTGCACATACGGAGTCACAGATGACACAGATGCAGATATATACCCAATTAAGTTATTCAAGTCTTAGAACCAATAAAAAGGCTTTTTCACCTTACTTTTAAACTCTTAAATAGAGGTTTATCTAAAGTGCTCAAGTAAGACTGGTGATTTAGCCTCCTAAATTGTGTGGAGCTTTCAGATGCAGATAAGTTGGTCTGTAAGTACCGGGTTGAGGACAGGTGTAGCACTGTATAATTTTTCTTCTGAAGAGCTACAAACACTTTTGATCACATCTTATGTTGTTGTATCCAGGAGAAAACAGATATTATTATTCCTGCTTTTCTAGAGGGAAACTAGGACATACTTTGTAAGTCAATCAGCCCTGAGTTGCAATGTTGGTTCTACTCTTAACTGATGGTAAACTGGACACTGTTGGTTTTGTTTATTACTGTGGATAAAGATTATAGCTGTGTAGGCTGATCCTCCTCCTGGATGTAAGCAGGTAACTTTCTTAATATGGAAATAGAAGCAGGTCTTCAGTCAGACAACTTTGTAAACAGACGGTGGACCTGCTTCCTGCAACTTTTGTTGCCTACTCATGGGGAACTGGGTGAACACAGCCCTGAGGGACTTCTTGGAATCTGAGCTCTGGTCTATTATAAGTAACATGGGAGCAATGTGATCCTCAGGCCCTTTCAAAGAAGCAAGTGCTGCATGCACTGCATAGTCAGGGCATCAAAACTTCAGAGCCACTTGGCCTGCACCAAAGCAGCAGGCAGCTGGGAGCTACCTACCTGTTCTGTCACCTCTACAAGAGAGGAGCTCTGTATTGATTCGTTTGCCAACGTGATCCAGAAATTCTTTGCTCCCTGAGAATGATGACTGATTCCAAGGTACAGAATTGACTGGAGTCTCAACTCACATGTTCCTTATCTGTTGCCAGCATCCGGGGGCACAGTTTGCTCATGCATGCCTCAGGCCACTAAGCAGATGCTTCATCCTCCCCCTGAAGAAGCCTGGGGCTCCCAATCCTTTCTTTCACCTGAATTTTCTATGTGTAAGCGGTGACTCTGTGAGGCTCTTGACTCTGGTTGTTTCTTTCTGTCTCTTCATAGAAATCCCACCTGCATTAAGATGTAAAGCATTATCACAGAAAGTTTGCTATTTGGTTGGAGTCCTTTGAGCACATATAAGAATGATAGTGGAACTGACACTGGAGATGCAAGAAATCATGATTGATGTGCAAAAGTATCAGAGTACTCAAAGGATTTTGCTGGTGTTGGAGCATTTGTTCCACACCAAGCTGATGAGGTTCAGTTCCAGGGGTGAGATGATTGAGAAACAGTCTGAACAGAGCCAGGAGCACACATGGAGGGATGCATTGTTGTTGTTGTCCAGTTGCTCAGTTGTGTCCAACATTTTGCATCCTATGGACTGCAGAACGCCAGCGTTCCCTGTCCTTCACTATCTCCTGTAGTTTGCTAAAACTCATGGCCATTGAGTCAGTGATGCCATCCAACCATCTCATCCTCTGTTGCTCCCATCTCCTCCTACCCTCAATCCTTCCTAGCATCAGGGTCTTTTCCAATAAATCAGCTCTTCACATCAGATGGCCAAAGTATTAGAGAGTCAACTGTAGCATTAGTCCTTCCAGTGAATATTCAGGGTTGATTTCCTTTAGGATTGGCTGGTTTGAGCTTCTTGCTATCCAAGAGACTGTCAAGAGTCTTCTCTAGCACTATAGTTTGAAAGCATCAATTCTTTGGTTCTCAGCCTCCTTTATGGTCCAAATCTCACATCAGTACATGACTCCTAGAAAAACCATAACTTTGACTCTTTGGACCTTTGTTGGCAAAGTGATGTCTCTGCTTTTAAATACACTGTCTAGGTTTGGATAGCTTTTCATCAAACAGCAAGTGTCTTTTAATTTCATGGCTGCAGTCACCATCTGCAGTGGGGTCCAAGAAAATAAAGTAGTCACTGTTTCCATTTTTCCTCTTCAATTTGGAGGGATGTGAGGGCTGATCAAAGAGAGCACAGAGCCTGTGGGCTGGTTCCAGGCCTCCTGCTTCTGAGACAGTGACCCATGAACTTTAATTGTGGCCTTTAAGAATGAGAACAGTGAAACTTCAACCTTTCTCCATTTTCTCCCCTTTCCCTGTCTTGGTTTCAGGATATGGCAGAAGAGAGGACATTGAAATGCAGGGAGAAGTCAGGCTGGCTATGGGGCCACATGCTCTCCTCTTTGTGAGCATCTCTGCACTCTGTATCAATGAAAGGTGGGAAAGGAGTGTAACACCTTTCTCACCTAAAGAGAGAACAAAGTAACTATTTCCTAGTTATTCACAAATTCTGTCTCCTTCAGTTTACCCCACCCCCCAATGATGGCTGATATAAGCAAATGAAAACTGAGTATACTCCCTTCTATACAGTCAGCAAAAACAAGACCAGGAGCAGACTGTGGCCCCAATCATCAGATCCTTATTGCAAAATTCATGCTTAAAATGAAGAAAGTAGGGAAAACCACTAGACCTTTCAGGTATGACCTAAATTAAATCCCTTTTGTTTATACAGAAGAGGTGACAAATTGATTCAAGGGACTAGATCTAGTCGGCAGAGCACCTGAAGAACTATGGATGGGTTCATAACATTATATAGGAGGTGGTGACCTAAAATATCACCAAGAAAAAGAAATGCAAGGAGGCAAAGTGGTTGTCTGAAGAGGCCTTACAAATAACTGAGAAAAGAATAGAAATGAAAGGCAAAGGAGAAAGGGAAATATACCCAACTGAATGCAGAGTTCTAGAGAGTAGCAAGGAGAGATAAGAAAGTCTTAAGTGAACAATGCAAAGAAATAGAGGAAAACAATAAAATGGGAAAGACTAGAGATCTCATCAAGAAAACTGGAGGTACCAAGGGAATATTTCATGCAAAGATGAGCACAATAAAGGACAGAAACAGTAAGGATCTAACTGAAATAGAAGAGATTAAGAAGAGGTTGCAAAAATACACAAAAGAACTATACAGAGAAGGTCTTAATGACCCCGATAATCACAATGGTGTGATCACTCACTTAGAGAAGGACATCCTGGAACATGAAGCCAAGTGGGCCTTAGGAAGCCTCACTACGAACAAAGCTAGTGGAGGTGGTGGAATTTTAGCTGAGCTATTGCATATCTGAAAAGATAATGCTGTTAAAGTGCTGCAGTCAATATGCCAGCAAATTTGGAAAACTCAGCAGTGGCCATAGGACTGGAAAAGGTCAGTTTTCATTCCAATCCCAAAGAAAGGCAATGCCAAAGAATGTTCAAACTACTGTACAATCGCCCTCATTTCTCATGCTAGCAAGGTAATGCTCAAAATCCTTCAAGCTATGCTTCAACAGTACATAAGCCAAGAGCTTCCAGATGTACAAGCTGGGTTTATACAAGGCAGAGAAGCCAGAGATCAAGTTGCTAATATCCCTTATGTGATAGTCACTCAGTTGTGTCCAACTCTTTGTGTCCCCATGGACTACTGTAACCTGCCAGACTCCTCTGTCTATGGGATTCTCTAGGCAAGAATACTGGAGTGGGTTGCCATGCCCTTCTTCAGGGGATCTTCCTGACCCAGGGATGGAACCTGGGTCTCCCACATTGTGGGAACTAGACAAAAGAGTCTGCCTCCTGAGAAACCTGTATGCAGGTCAAGAAGTAACAGAACCAGACATGGAACAATGGATGGTTCAAAAATGGGAAAGGAATACATCAAGCCTGTATATTTGTCACCCTGCTTATTTAACTTATATGCAGAGTACATCATGTGAAATGTTGGGCTGGATGACTCACAAGTTAGAATCAAGATTGCTGGCAGAAATATCAACAACCTCAGATGTATGCAGATGATGCCACTCTAATGGCAGAAAGCAAAGAGCTTCTTGGTGAAGGTGAAAGAGGAGATCGAAAAAGCTGGCTTAAAAGTCAACATTTAAAAAGCTAAGATCGTGGCATCTGGTCCCATCACTTCCTGGCAAATAGAAGGGGGAAAAGTGGAAACAGTGATAGATTTTATTTTCTTGGGCTCTAAAATCACTGTGGAAGGTGACTGCCCCACAAGATAAAAAGACATTTGCTCCTTGGAAGGAAAGCTATGATGAACCTAGACAGTGTATTTTAAAGTAGAGACATCACTTTGCTAACAAAGTCCATATCTTCAAAACTATGGTTTTTCCAGTAGTCATGTACAGATGTGAGAGTTGGGCCATAGAAAGGCTGAGTACCAAGTATTGATGCTTTCAAACTGTGGTGCTGGGGAAGACTCTTCAAAGTCCCTTGGACTGAAGGAAGTTCAAATCAGTTAATCCGAAAGGAAATCAATCATGAATATTCAATGAAAGGACTGGTGCTAAAGTTCCAATACTTTAGCTATCTGATGCAAAGAGCCAACTCATTGGAAAAGACCCTGATGCTGGGAAAGACTGAGGGCAAGAGAAGAGAGTGACAGAGGATGAGATGGTTGGATGGCATCATCGACTCAATGGCCATGAGTTTTAGCAAACTCTGGAAGATAGTGAAGGACAGGGAACACTGGTGCGCCACAGTACATGGGATCACAAAGAGTTGGACACGACTGGGCGACTGAACAACAACAAATGAAGTGCTTCTATCCCTGTGTTGTTAGTCACTCAGTCATGCCCGACTCTTTGTGACCCCATGGACTATAGCCCACCAGGCTTCTCTGTCCATGAGATTTTCCAGGCAAGGATACTGGAGTGGCTTGCCATTTCCTTCTCCAGGGAATCTTCCCAACCCATGATTGAACCGGGGTCTCCTGCACTGCAGGGAGATTCTTTACTGACTGAGCTATCCCTACATGTTTATATATATATAATCTGACCATGTAGGATATTAATAATAGGAATATACAAAGTATGCTTACATTTCATAAGATTGGTTTTGTGGAGCCAACAAAACTGAAGAGTTGATATCACTGTGGGGATTGGTAAGGCAAGTGCCTATATGCTGTCTTCTGTGATGAAGTGAAGTTTGCTTCTGTCAGTAGCAGCATTACCATGATCATATAGTGGTTTGTACTCTGCATTATATGTTGCAGCATAAATATCAGTGATAGATCTGCATACAAATACACAGACACACATACATGTATGTACACACTCCCTTTATTTTTTTACTTTCATATAAGGGTAAAGATTATTTACCTAGGGAGAGTTTTTGAAAGATTACTTAAAAGTTTACGATGGCTGTTGAGTGCTTGCTGAGCTCACATCTCAGTGGGTGTGTCTTAGAGTAGAGACGGTCTGTCAGGTGTGTGAGATTCCAGGTGTCAGCATAGCACCAGCCTTCAGCAGGTAATTGGTGCATTCAGGGGCCTGTGCAGCTCACATGTTTTCCCTCAATGACATTTATCATCTCTCAGTTAAAACACCTGTCTTAACCCACGCTTCTTGCCAACCTAGTGCTTGAAAGGAGCCCGGGATAATCATTTTGGGGAACCCATCTCTGCCCAGATTCTGATCTTTAGAAGCATCTCCAGAATTGGGGTGTAGCATTGAACATTCTCCAGGTTTCCCAAGTGGGTCAGTGGTAAAGAATCTGCCTGCCAGTGCAGGAGACACAGGAGATGTGGGTTCAAGCCCTGAGTCAGAAAGATTCCATGGAGAAGGGAAGGGCAACCCACTGCAGTATTCTTGCCTGGAATATCTAATGGACAGTGGAACCTGATGGGCTACAGTCTGTGGGGTCACAAAGTGTCAGACACTACTGAGCAACGGAGCATGCATGCACTGAATGTTCTATACTGATGCTGCCTGTGATAAATTTGATCCAAAAAACAAGGCCAATATTGCCCTATATATCTTTCTCCGCCAGGGCAGGCAGTGACTTCACTTTTCATGCCCTCATATCTAGCATTTCCCAAGACTGCTAGATAAAATTATTCTGAAAAAAGTGTAGTATAACTAAAAAATTAAACACTGATCTTTTGGAATATAGCTGTGCTGTTCCCACAGGTCCTGGATATTGGCAACAGCCTCCTGGCCACTGTCCTGCCTGTCCTGCTTGCACTTCCTGGTCACCCTGAAACCCACCCTGGAAGTCTACCAAAGGTAAAAGAAGACACATCTGGAGCATTGTTAAACAAAATACTATTTCTGGAGGTGCGGCCAAGATAGCAGAGTAAGGAAACCCTGAGCTTACCTTCTCCCACAGGCACATCACAATTATAGCTGTTTACAGAGCAGCCATCAATGGGAGTAATCTGAAGACTAGCAGAAAAGATTTTCCATATCAACAGGATAGGTAGGAGAGGCAGAGATATGGTATAATCAAAACCCAAGTAGTTGGGTAGGTGACCCATAAATGGGAGAATAATCACAATTGTAGAGGTTTTCCCTAAGGAGTGAAGGATCTGAGTCCCACATTGGACATTGCAGCCCAGGGGTCCTATAGCAGAAAGAGGGGCCCCCAGAATGTCTAGCTTTGAAGGCAACCACAGCTTGAGTATGGGAGAGTTGGAGGGCTACAGGAAATAGAGACTGTGCTTTTTAAAAGTTCACAGAATATCGCACAAACTCTGAGACCCAGCATCGAGGCAGTAATTTGAAAGGAGCCTGAATCAAATCCACTTGCTGATCTTGGAGAGCCTCCTGAAGAGAAAGCTGGCAACCGGGACTCCCCTTGAGGACATAGATACTCCATTTTGGGGAGCTTCTTCTACCATAGGGACATTGGTACTGGTAAGCACCATTTTGAAGTCCTTCTTATAGCCTATAAGGGCCAAGGACTTACCTGTCCACTGTCAGGCCAGCACCAGACCCCAACTCCCTTTGGTCCCATTGCCTGCCAAGCTGGGACCCAGTCCCTCCCATCAGTGGACCGGAACCAGCTTTAGCTCCCCTAGGCCCCACATCAGTTGCCCTGTGACCCAACCCTTACCAGCAGCTAACTGGCACCAGTCCAGGGAACCCACAAGTTGCATAGGAGACAGCAGGAGTCAGTCTTGACCACCACTGTACTGGTACACATCCCAGGAGACACCAGGTCATGCAGTCAGCATGACCCCATAACTTGGCCCCACTCACCACTGAGCCAGCAGCCACTACATGAGACAGGACCCGGTAGCCAACCAGTCAGGGCAACCCTTCCTACCAATGCACTCAGAGTAGTTATGGCCTCACCACAACAGAAAGGCCCACACAGGTGACACCTCTAGAGATTATAGCTCTGAGGAATAGAGAGGAGTGTGCTTCTGGGTCTTGTAGAATGTCTCTTACATAAGACCACTTCTCTGAAATCAGGAAATGTAACTGACATACCTAATACATAGTAATAAACACAGAGATTTGGACAAAGGATTAATACAAAACCCCAGGAAAAAAACAAAACTAAACTAAATGAAGTGGAGATAAGCCATCTACCTGAAAGAGTTCAAGGTAATTGCCATGAATATGCTCAATGAACTACTCAGGAGAATAGAAAACAAACTGAGAATTTTAACAGAAAATATAAAGAAGAACCAAACAGAGCTGAAGAATACAGTAACTGAAATAAAAATATACTAGAAGGGACAACAGTAAATTAGATAATAATCTTTCAGTTAACTTATTTTAAAATGTTCTTTGTTGATAGAAAGCAGTTACATAGTCAAATGTGTTATTTCTAATAACATTTCTGTTGTTTCTAACTTTTTAATGAATTTGAAATAAGACAAATGGTAATTTGCATATAAAGAACTTGGTAAAAGAGTCTGCTTAATGTAAATACAAACAGTCACATTAGTATAGGCCCATCAATAAATTTTTGATAAATTTTTATGTATGGTAAAAGTTAAAGTGGCAAACTGATATTCTGATATAAAAATCAATGGTTTGAGAGTGAGTCTGAGATTTTCTTAAAAGACTTTATAAAAATTTTAAGGCAAAATTTTTCTGATATTATTGTTTTCTCTAACTTTGCATGCACTCTTTGATAATATTTTAGAAGATCTACATAATCAAAGTGGGTAGTTATAGCCTCTATACAAGCAACATATGTTTTAAAGCTTCACGTATGCCTGATTTGACCCAAAGTTGTGGAAGTATCATGTGTTAAATTCTTCTTGTCTTCCTTTTTTTTGTTTGTTTACAGCTAAAATGACTTTGTTATTAAAAGGTATGGATATATAGAAAAATTAGATAATACAGAAGAATGGATCTGTGAACTAGAAGAGCGAGTAGAGTGGAAATCACTAAAACAACAGAAGAAGAAAATAACTTAAAAAAGTGAAAATAGGTTGTTTTTTTTTTAAAGAACTTTTAAGGGACTTTTTAAAGGGACCTCTGAGACAACATCAAGCATTCTAACATCCACATTATAGGGATCCCAGAAGGAGAAGAGAATGAGAGGGGGCAGAAAGGATATTTGAAGAAATAATAGAAAATTAGAAAACTTCCCTGACCTCTGAAAGAAACCATGCATCAAGATCCAGGAAACACAGAAAGTCCTAAACAAGATGAACCAAAGAGATCCATCATGAAAAATTATGATTAAAATGAAAGAAATTAAATAAAGATTAAGAGAGACTCTTAAAAGCATTGAGGGAAAAGAAACATGCACATTTGCATACAAAGGAAATCCCATTAGACCATCAGATGACTTTTGAGTAGAAAATTTGCAAGTCAGTGAAAGTGGTAAGATTGCACCTAAAAAAATTCTACCTGGCAAGGTTATCATTCATATTTGAAGAAAAGTATTTTTACAGAGAAGTAAAAGCTAAAAGAGTTTAGAATGGTAAACTGACTTCACAAGAAATGTCAAAGGAGCTTCTCTAAGCAGAAAAGTAAGTACCACATCTAGAAATATGAAAATTATGAAAGAAAAAGCATCATTGATACAGACACACACAGCCAGTGTAGTAGGTGGGCCACATATAAAACTAATAAAAAGGTGAAAAGACAAAGTAGCAAAATCATTTATACCCAAAACAAGTAGTTAAGGGGTACACAAAGCGAAATAATATAAAATATGATGTCAAAAACATTAAACATGGGGGAGAAGTAAAACTTCAAGGTTGTTAGAATCTATTCATATTTAGGAGATTATTAACTTAATATAATCAGATAGACTGATAAACAGATAAGATAGGGACCTTATGGTTATCACAAACCAAAACCCTTTACAATAGATACACACACACAAAGGAAAATGAATCCAAACACAACACTAAAGAGAGAAATCAAATCACAAGGGAAGAAAGCAAACAACCAGAAAACAATGAATAAGATGTCAAAAGAACATATAGATCAATAATTACTCATAAATGGGCTAAATGCCCCAATCAAAAGACATAGAATGGCCTACATGAATACAAAAACCTGACTCATATACATGCTGCCTAAATCAGACTTAAATTACTCCTAAAGACACACATGGACTGAAAGTGAAAAGCTGTGAAAAAGTATTCAATACAAATGGAAATGAAAAGAAAGTTGGGTAGCAATACTTATACCAGGAAAAGTAGGCTTTAACACAAAGACAATAACAAGACAAAGAAGTATGTTACACAATGATAAATGAATGATAAAGGAATGGAATGATAAAGGAATCAATTCAACAGGAAGGTATAACAATTGCAGTATCCTATTATAATTTATCATTTTAATATATAAATATAGGAGCACATAAATACATAAAGCAAATACTAACTAACATAAATGGAGAAATTGACAATAATACAATGATAATGGGAGAGTTTAACATCCCAGTAATTTCAAAGGACCAATTATCCAGATAGAAAACCAATAAGGAAACACTGACCTTAAACAACACGTTAGACCAAATTATATATATATAATATGTATTGATACAAGATACCATGCTCATAGGTTGGAAGAATTAATATTGTTAAAAACAGCATACTACATAAGGCAATCTACAGATTCAAGGCAATCCTTACCAAAATAACAATATCATTTTTCGCAGAAGTAGAACAAGTAATTCTAAAACTTGTACAAAAACAAAAGGCTTCAAATAGCCAACACAACACTGAAAAAGAAGAAGAAAGATGGAAATATCACATTCCCTGATTTCAAGTGGTACTCAAAACTACAATAATCTAAACAGTATGGTACTGACGTTAATGAACAGACACATAGATCAATGGAATAGAAAAGAGAGTCTAGAAATAAACCCATGCTTACACGATTGGTCAATTAATCTATGACGCTGGATGTAATAATATATAATGGAAAAGAGTCTCTTCAATACATGGTGTTGGGAAAACTAAACAGCAACATGCCAAAGAATCAAACTGGGCTACTTCCTCACAACATACACAAAATATACTCAATGGGTTAAATGTATTGTAAGACCTGAAATGATAAAACACCTAGAAGATGTTATGGAGAATACACTCTTTATCATTGATATTAGCAATGTTTTTAAAATCTCTTTCCTCAGGCAAGGGAAACAAAACAAAAAATAATCAATTGGACTACATCAAACTAAAACACTTTCGTACAGAAGAGAAAACTATCAACAAAGTGAAAATGCAGCCTAATGAATGAAATAAGATATTTACAATGGTATATTTGATAATTATACAAATATACAATGGTATATTTGATAAGGGGTTAATTTCCAAAATATACAAAGAACTCATAAAACTCAACAACAAAAAAACCCAAGTAATTTGATTTAAAATGGGTCAAGGAGCTAAATATATATTTTCCCAGAGAAGACATACAGATTGGTCAACAGACACATGAGAAGATGCTCAACATTGCTAGTCATTAAGTCCTAATGAAAAAACACTTCACACCATCAGAATGACTATCATCAAAAATACAACATAGAGAACACACGTTGTCAAGTACATGGAGAAAAGAGAACCTTTGTTTACTGTTGATGGGACTGAGTTGATGCAGACACCATGAAAAATAGTTTGGAAGTTCCTAAAAAAATTAAAAGTAGAACTACTATATGATCCAACAATTTCATTTGTGGGGTTTCTCCTGAAGAAAACAAAAACGCTAATTTGAAAAGATACATGCATGTCAATGTTCACATTAGCATTCTTTACAATAGCCAAGATATGAACACAACCTAAATGTTCACCAACAGAATAGGTAAAGAATATGTGGTATATACTGGCTTGGCCAAAAAAGTTCATCCATAAGATGTTACAGAAAACCTTGAACAAAATTTTTGGCCAACCCAATATATACCCAATGAAATATTGTGCAGTCATAAAAAAGGAATATTGCCATGTACAACAAAATTGATGTATCTAATTGGTGTTAGGCTAAGTGAAGTATGTCAGATAAAGACAAATACTGTATAATCTTACTTGTATGATGAATATAAAAAACAAAATAAAACACAACAGAAACAGACTCATAGATACAGAGAACAAATAGACGGTCACCATGAGAGGGTTTGGGCAAAATAGGTGAAGGAGATTAAGAAGTACAAATATCTAGTTATTATAATAAATAAGTCATGGGGATATACTGTATAGCATGAGAAATATGGTCAATAACATAGTAACTTTGTATGGACACAGATGGTTACTAGATGCATAATGGTGATCACTTCATAACCTGTGCAAATGTCAAATCATCTTGTAATATATCTGAAACTCACATAAAGCTGTATGTCAGCTATATTCCAATTAAAAAGTAAAATTTTATTGATACTTATTAAAGAACTGTAAGGCCAATTTTATTCAAGGAGAGGCCTACTACAATGGAAAAGAGATCAGGGTCCACTCTGAATATGGTGTGAACAAGTGGGAATTTATGGTCAGGGAGGAGGACTTTTATGGAAGAAAAGTCACCATGAGGACATTAGGGATGAGGAGGGGATTCTGGCTAACCCATCCTAACAGGATTCTTGATGAAGACAGGCCAGGGTGATTGGACATCACCATGGGGTAGGAGGCGGGAGGTAGTGGAGGAAGAGGAACCTAGTCAGATATCGAGGGTGATCAGATGTGGAGGATGTGGATAGGGGTGACTAAACAGACTTCCCAGGATTCTTCCTAAAGTGGGACAATGCAGAGTCTCCAGGTAGAGGCTTAGTTTAAAAAGAGGAATGAGGTGGGGAGGAAGGTGAAGGGAGGGTTCAGGATGGGGGGACACAAATATACCTGTGGCTGATTCATGCCGATGTATGGCCAAAACCACCACAGTATTGTAAAGTAGCTAGTCTTCAATTAAATAAATTATTAAAAAAAAAAAAAAAAAGAGCTCCAAAAATCCTGAGTAAAATTGGGCCAAAGAGGGAGTATGTCACCTCCCTGCTGTGTACCTCCACCCTCTGCCTTGACTCTTGGAATCTTCATTTTATATCCATAATAGGAAGTGGGAAAGTGTGCCCTTGTGCAGCAGACTGTCGTGGGGACTCCTCCAATATCAGGCTACAAGAGAACAAAGGGCCCACGCCTTCTAAGAGAAAACAGACTTTCTGGGAACACTTGCCAAGGAGGCAGCAGAACCTGTTCTGTGTCCTCAGATGGACCCGGAAGGGAGGGTTATGTGGTGAGAAAGGTAAGGGAAAGTCTCTTTAGAGAAGCTGCAGAGTGCATTGCCTTTGCATGGACTGTTTTCCCCAGCACCTGCCAACTGAGGGGTATTTAAGAGAATCCTTGGAAAACAGGGTGTATGCACTCCTGAGCTGTCATCTAACCCTGGTTTTGTGAAATCTCTGTGTCAGGAACTAGCTAGGGGCATTCTGAGGGCAGAGATGGGAGGCTGAGTTGCATGGCTCCTGAGAGCAGACAGAAGTGGATGTGCCCTTGGGAGGCATCCTGAGAGAGGGTGCCCAACAGTCAGGGACAGCCCTACTTAGTCCTTGACTCTATTAGGGTCTTAGGGACATAGGGCCATCTTCTGAGAACCCACCAGAGCTCCCAATAACAAAGATTCAGATCAAACAGACAGTGAGAAGAAAGGTGGGTGCCAAGTCTGGAGGATGGGAAATTAGAAGTTGTTGTTTAATAGACACAGAGTTTCAGCTTGAAAAAATGGAAGTGTTCTTCCATATGGAATATGGAATATTCCAGATGGATGTTGGTGATGGTTGCAGAGCCATGTGACAATACTTAATGTCACCTAAATGGCACCAGTGTCCAACTGAAACATCACCAGTGAGATAAAAATAAGACAAGTCACTGCCTTCTCCACTCATCCTCCATCCTGCCCAGTCTTAGGAGACCTAAGCCACATAGGGAATGTACCAGAAAGAAAAGGTCAGGCCTTGGCTCCAGCCTAGGGTGGATTCTAAAAGTCAGTCTTGAAACTGTGGTGGTCAGGGAACACTGCCTCAAAAAAGATAGGACATCCAGTCTAATATAACACAAAAAATGATATATATTGTAGCAAAATGCACAAGTCCACCTAAAGCAAAATGTTTGGATAAAATGGCAAAATACACTACCTGAAATGTTATTTGGCTATTTAACATTTTAAATTAGACCTATATCTTTTGAATTGTAGGATGCTTATGCTGTGAAGTAAAGAAAGAAGGTATACAGATTATCTTTCAATCAATCAATCAATCAATCATCTACCTTGTGATTCCTTTTCTATAAAACTCAACAAAGACAGACATTTGCCATTGATGTACATGTGTTTACACATTTGTATTGATAAATGAGATACAGGGAATACTGAAAAGTATGTAATACTGGTTCTGTGATGGTGTTAAAAGGGTGAGGGAGAGAGACAAAAAATAAAGAGACTGAAACAAAATGGAGAAACATAAGTGTGAGCAATGCTAACTAAATCTGCCAATTATAGTGAGTCTATCTAGTAACTTTCTTTACAGATATAAAAATGCATATCTACTATAAATTAGAGCAAAACATAGGAAAAAGGAAAACAGATTCAATTAAAGGATAGGATCATAGACTTCTGGGACTTTAAAATTTTAATAAAATTTATTTTGAAAAATATTTAGATATAAGAGAAAAGTTATAAAAACAGAGTTCTTATATACCCTTCACTGAGTTCCCCTCATCACTAATATTTTTCATATCATGGCTCACTTATCAAAACTAAGAAATTGACATTAGTCTGTTACTTTTAAGTGGACTGTGGATTTTATTTGGATTTCACCAGGTTTTAAAATTAACATCCTCTTTCAGTTCCAGGATCCCAACCCAGGATACCACATCTCATTTGTTGTCTATGTTATGATGACTTTTTAAAACTTAACTGTGTTGTGATGTCATAGCAGCTTCTCTATTATCTTTAGGGTTTCAACATTTAGCTCAATATAAGTTAGCAATAAAGTAAAACATACTTCAGTGATTTGATTATGTTTATTTGGGTTGTTTTTTTGTAAGATACACATGTTCATTTTTCAGGGGCTTCAATCTCCCTTTCTAACGAGGTCAGGCTTTCTATGTACCTTCCTGGTACTTCAGCCACTCAGGACAAGTTGCACTGTGCCAAAGCCACTCTTGTTTTCTGCCTTACATTTGTTCTAAATCTGTCTTTCATGGTCCTGGGCCAAGCCTTTCTGATCGATGCTGTGCCAGGCTATATCTTTTCTGTAGGACTCGACCCTACCCCACAGATTCATCAGCCCCGCAGCCCATGTGTGGAGTCCTCCTCCCTGCCTGGGAGTGTGGGACACAGGGTGCTGTCATGTCCATGCCCGGCACGCCTGGAGCCCAGCTCAGTTACTTGAACCATACTGAGAGATAGAAGGAAATAAGGAAAAAAGGGGAAAAAGCCAAATTAGGCCCATCTCCCACATGATCTCTATCTTGTTACTATTATCCTCAGTCAGCAATGAGGCCAAGACATCTGTGAAAATAGCCTGTATTCATAGCAGCATAATTTACAGTAGCCAAAAAGTTGAAATGGCCTAAATGTCCATCAGTGGATGAATAAACAAAATATAGTACATAATGAGAGTCAGTCTTGAAACTGTGGTGGTCAGGGAATACTGCCTCAAAAAAGACAGGACATCCAGTCTAATATAACACATATAGCGATATATATTGCAGCAAAATGCACAAGTCCACCTAAAGAAAAATGTTTGGATAAAATGGCCAAATACATTACCTGAAATGTATATATATACATTATATATATGTATACATACATATATGTATATGTATATATGTATATGTGTAATATATATAATATATATGTATTATATGTGTAATTATATATGTAATATATGTAATATATATGTATTATATATGTAATTATATATATGTAATATATATTACATATATGTAATATATGTAAATGTATATATACATTATATACTATATATATAGCCAAGATATAGCCATAATGAAAAATGACACATGCTACATCATGGATGAACCCTGAGGACATTATGCTAAGTGAGCTAAGCCAACCACAGAAGGACTGCATAATTCCAGCTCTATGAGGGACCCAGAGTAGTCAAATTCATAAAGGAGAGTGGTGGGTGCCAGGGGCAAACGGCAGGAGTTAGTGTTTGCTGGAGACAGAGTTTCAGTTTGGGAAGATGAAAAAGTTCTGACGATAGACAGTGGATAGTGGTTGATGGTTCCACCGAACTTTATGCTTGAAAAAGGTTAAAATGGTAAACTCTATGCCATGCACATCTTACACAAATAAAAAAAGTAAAGTGTCTGTAAAAATAATCTATGGACCCTGGTTTGCAAGGTGACTAAGCACTCTCTTGTCCTCCTTTGTGACTGGAAACAGAAAATCAATCTTTTAAAGTCTGTGAGGTGCAGAGCCCAGGGGACAGGAGACACAAAAAGATCCCTGGTGACTGGTGAGCTTCCATTTGTGCTGTGACAACAAGGAGGAAGTGACAGAAATGACAGCCAATAATGGGATAAAAAAACTAATGAAAAGAAAAAATTGGAGCATCGAAGTCTGGGAAGACAAGGAAAGAAAAACTATGACTTGTTCCCAGAGACAACGGCCTCCTTCTGCTGTGCGCCTGAAGGCAGAGGATAATTTTAATCAACCCCCAAAGCCTTGGAGAAAGGCTTTGGGGTGATTCACCCAGAAACTGTACAGTGTCCTGTGGGTACAAGCACGTAAACAAATCGGTACCGGAACCACAGACCTAGTTCTAATTCACTGATGCTCGGCAGTATTGTAAGAGTCACCACTCAATATTTCCTTTTCAAGAGACTAACTCTGTTTAAAAAAAAAAAAAAAAGCAGAAAAGTAGATTAAGGAAGCAGCAGGATGCAGCACAGGGCTGTGAATTGAAATGCAAGCGGTAAGTATTTTGAAACCGAGGTACAGTGTCAGGCACTCATTCAAGATTGGTGTGTAGGCGTTAAAAGTGGATGTCTATTTCTCATGAGCTATTTATTGATGTTAATGAGAGTATTTCAATGAGAATGAAAGAATAACTGGAGGAGGTTTCTAGGATTGTTTAAAATCTAACACAGCGGTTTTAGTTTGTTTCTGCCTAACAAATCTCAATGACTTTGAACTGGCAAATCTTTATTATTCACAGTTTCTGGGGGTCAGGAATCTGGGTGTGTCTTTCACAAGTGGTTCTGGCTAAAGGTCTCAGAAGCTGCAGTCTAGGTGTTGAAGGATCTGCAGTTCTCTCAGAACTAGAGGCAAAGTGGAAGCTCTTCTTCCAAGCTCACTCGCATAGCTCTGAGTAAGATTCTGGGCTTTGCACATGTTGGGTTGAAGCCCTTTGTTCTTCGCTGGCTGGAGCTGTCAGTTCTTTGCCAAGGGGCCTCTCAAGAGACAGAACACATCAGGGTAGCTGGCTTCCTGCAGATTGAGTAAGCAAAATACAAGAGAATGTGTGGGAGATAGAACACGGGGTCTTTTGTACCCTCACCATGGAAGTGACATCCCATCGCTTTATAGAAGAAAGTGACTAGGTCCAGCTCTCATGCGTGGAGAGATGATACAGGGCTGTGTATTTCAGCAGACCCTATGGTCCTATCTAGAATCCGCCCATCAACATCAAGATGAAGAAGGATGCTACTTGACATCCTTGAAAATAAAGGCTCACAGTGAGTTTTAGCAGCTGTAAAATGCCTTAGGACTTGGCTTCCTTCTTTTCTGACAAGAAACTGTCCTGTGAATGTAGGGGCTACCTTATTTAATGGTTGGAGGAAAGGCAGTGGGTAGGGACAGATCTAGGTTCCTATCAGCGAGCCCTGATTTGATCAGGGCAAAGTCCTCTCTACAGAGAGTAGGGACAAATGCAGATTTTTGTCTCCACCAGGAGCTGGCATCTCTGGTTTCCAAGGGTGGCCCAGGATTTCTTCAAGGGAAAAGGTTCAAGGAATGGGAACAGAGGGGAGTGAGTAGAGAAGAGCTGTCACCTTCTTTAGTGTCAGTTCCTGGATGGAGGCATCCCCTTTCTTGCGTTCAGTAACTGGGTAGCATGGCCAACAGAGCCTGGCTTGCCTGTCCTGGGTTTTTAGTTAAGAGGCAGCAGCTCCCATAAGCCAGGCACAGGCTGAGTACTTTCCCTATGTCACCTCACTTACTCCCCAATAAGACCTCTATGGAGGGGTTGCTGTTTCACCGCCAGTTTTAAATCCAGGAAAATTGAGGCTGCAAGACTGAGTCATCTGCTGGAGGACCTGGGACCAGTAAGTGGCAAAACCCAGATTTTATGGCTTATCTGGATCCAAAGTCTTCACTTTTCTGTTTGAAAAAAATTCTAAGAGAGGTGGCTAGATTGGCCATTTCTGAAACCAGATGTCACTTAACATTAGACAGTCGCCCATGAATTCAGTTTTATGTGAAGGGTTACAGCTTCTCCAAGGGCATGCTCTTCTCCAGCCAGCAGCCATGTTCACTAAGGCTGTGACTCTCAGCTGAAGGACCGTGATTTCAAAGGATTAGGGGTTTGTCCAAGGAGTAAATAAGAGATGTCAGGCTGGAGTGGCCCTCCTGAAATCCCAGAGGTTTCCACAGAAAGGCATCCCTCCGGGGAGGCTGTTATACCCCATTCTCACCCCTGGTTGGTCCCAGCAGCGCTTTGAGGGCTGCAGAAGGACCCCTTCATGTGCTCTGGTAGGTATATCTGTCAACACACCACCAAACTGTACAAACGTGAAGCACACAATGCAAATTATGACCTAGATGCAATGTTGAAAGAAAGGGTTGCTAGAGATTTAAGGGAGATCTCAGGGACAGCTGTGGCTTACATTTATGCAATAGAAATTCTTCTTTCGTATCTATCAGTTCCCAGTGGGTAAGCATGGCTGAGCAGGGACAGGCTTTTTCTTACTGTAACTGGGACATTGCACAAAGTCTTCCTAAAAGATATGATCACAATCCACTTTGTTTTCATTTTCTGTGGTCCCTAAGAAATTTATACCAGGAGGATAGTTTTTCCCTACTCCTGGAGGAAACGGCTAGTCCCCTGACCTCTCTGTTCCCGTTCACCTAATGGATGATCCTAGGGTGGGTGGCGTCATGCACTGTCTCAGGGTCTCCTTCACACCTAAACTGCCCACTCCCAGACTGGAATCAGTCACCACCTCCACCTCCACTGGCCCACCTGGCACTGTGGGCCAGCTGCTTGCAGAAGGAACCCTCTATCTGCTGCCCTCCTCCCTTCCTCTTATTTTTCTCTTTCCTCCAGTCAACTTTGGGCCTTCCTGATAGCTTAGTTGGTAAACAGTTTTGGCCCCTCCAGGGTGAGCCTAGCGAAGGGGAGAAAGGGGAGAAAATGCAGTCTGATGTGTGGATTCATTCTCCATCTGCTGAGGTGGTACGGTTGGGATTGTCCCCAAGGCAATTTCCTGCGGTTGTCCCAGTACTGTTTCACTGCTGGGCTCCACAGCTGTGGTTTTCGAGGTGGGGCGGTGCCTCTCCTCGGCTGGCAGCTGCTCCCCCCAGGCTCTGGTTTGCCAGGTGTCCACTGTACTTGCTAAGTCTCGCCTTCAGCAAACTGGACCCTTTACAAATGATCTTTCTAGGTCGACCTAAGGCATCTCCAGACAGGCCCTCTCTCCCCCAAAGGCTGCATTAATTCCACCAGAAGTGCTGAGATCCTTTGACTTTCCTAAGCAGGTGAGGGATGCCCAACTCTTTGTGACCCATGGACTGTAGCCTGCCAGGCTCCTTTGTCCATGGAATTCTCCAGGCAAGAACACTGCAGTGGGTTGCCATTTCCCTCTCCAAGCAGGAGAAGGCTATTACCTGCTTTGGTGGGTAGCCTCCAGGGTGACCTGAAATGATCTTGGCTCCCGGAACTCACATGCCTGTGAAAAACCCTCTTGCTGAATGTGGGCTGGACTTAATTATTTACTTCTAACCAAGAGAATGGCTCAGAAGGTAAAAGAATCTGCCTGCAGTGCAAGAGACCCAGGTTCAATCTCAGGTTGGGAAGATGCCCTGGAGAAGGGGATGGCAACCTACTCCAGTATTCTCGCCTGGAGAATTCCATGCATAAAGGGAACCTGGGGGCTACAGCCCATGGGGTCGCAAAAAGTCAGACACAACTGAGCGACTATCACTTTCACTTTCACTAAGAGATAGGATAGCCAAAGTGATAGAATGCCACATTAGATGGGGCTTTACAAGGACTATGACTTCAATCTTTTTTCTCTCCTCTTTTCCTGGAGATTCATCCAGTTTGATGCTGTGTCAATAATGATGTTCTTTCCTGGAGAATCCCAGGGGCGGGGGAGCCTGGTGGGCTCTCGCCTATGGGGTTGCACAGAGTCAGACATGACTGAGGCGACTTAGCAGCAGCAGCAGCATTTCTGAGTTCCCTCTGCTGTTTCGTTGATCTCTCTATCACACCACCAAAATCACACAGTCTCTGTAGCACTGTATAATTTCCCACAAATTCTTAAAATTGGTAGACTAATTTCTCCACATATTTTTCTTCTTCAAGATTATTTTAACTACACTAGTTTCTTTGCCTTTCCATATAAATTTAGGCTCATGTTTCAATATCTCCAAAATTCTTCTGGAAGCTTGAAAGAAGTTGTGTTAAACCTATAGATCAATTTGGGAAGAAATGACCTCTTCACTACACGGAGTCTTCAAATCGATGAACGCAATATTTCTCTTCATTTATTTAGATCTTCGATTTCTCTCATCAACATTTTGTAGTACAAGTTCTGTACATGTCCTGTTGGATGTATATCTTAGTATCTCATTTCTTTTTGCTATTGTAAATGATACAGTACTTTAATTTCAGTGTTCACATCTTCCTTGTTAGTATACAGCACCAGTGATTTTTCTACCGTTATCTTTTATCCTGCGACATTGCTCAGCTCAGTTCTAGGATTATAGTGTAGATTCTATGAGGTTTTCTAAGTAGAAAATCGTCATCTACAGAGACAGTTTTACAATTGGTATGCTATTTATTTACTTTTCTTGACCTTTTGCACTGGCTAGAACTTCTATTACTATGTTGAATAAGAACGATAAGGGAGCAGACCCCCTTGCTTTATCCTCAATCCTAGGGAAAAATCATTCAGTCTTTCATCATTAAGTATAACGTGATCTGTAGGATTTTTGTAGATGTACTTCCTCAAGCTGAGGAAGTTCCATTCCTGTTACTATAATCTGGGAGGTTTTTTTTCTTTTTTATTAATTATGTATGGGCATTGACCTTTGTTAAATGATTATTCTGTATCAATTGATGTAAACAGGTGGCTTTTCTTTAGTTTGTCAACATGGTGGATTACAATTATGATTTTTTTTTTTTAATTATACTGGAAAAGTCTTGTATCCCTGAAACAAAACTTACTTGGTCAATCATAGTATACAATTATTTTTAACCTACTACTGAATTTTATTCACTAATATTTTAAAAAGAATTTTTACACCAATATTTATGCAGAATATCTATCTGTAGTTTTTTTATAGTCTCTATGTCTAGCTTTTGTATCAAGGTAATATTAGATTCAAAAAGTTAATATGGAAGTGTTTCCTTCTCTTTTATTTTAGGAAAGATATAATTTAGAAAGTACAATTCTTTCAATATTTGATGGAATTCTTCAGTAAGATATTCTGGGTATGGAGATTTTTTTATGGAGAGTTTGTAAATTATGAATTTATTTTTTAAAAAGATTTAAGTTTATTCAAGTGATTTAATATTTAATATTAGTTGACTTATGGCAGTTTGTTTTTCAAGAATTGGTCCATTTTATCCAAGTTGTCGAATTTATGTGCATAAAGTTGTTCGTAGACCCTTATTATCCTTTTAATACCTGCAGGGTCTAGTAGTGATATATCATTTAATTCTTACTATTGGTAATTTATGTCATATTCTTCTTGTCAGTATTGCTAGAAGTTTGTCAACTTGGCTTATCTTTTCAAAGATCCAGTTCTCTCTTTTATTTTCTCTATTGTTCTTTTATTTTATTGATTTTTGCCTTTGTCTTTATTATTTCTTTCATTCCACTCGATTTAGGTTTATTATATTCTTCTTTTTCTATGTTCTTGAGGTGAGATCTTATATAATTGATATACTTTTTCTCTTTTCTAATGTATACATTTAATAGTAATTTTTTCTTTCATCATTGCTTTACTGGTGGTCCATAAATTTTGATATGTTGTATTTTCATTTTAATTCAGTTCAGGACACTTTTAGATTCCTTGAGTCTTTTTGTTATCCCGTAGATTATTTAAAGGTATGTTTTATTATGTGTTTGGAGATTTACTTATTATTGCTCTGTTGTTGATTTCTAGTTTGACTCCATTTTGTTCAGAGAATATATTCCACATGATTTAAATTCTTTTAAATTGTCTTAGATTTGTTTTATGGCCCAAAATTTCATTTATCTTGGTATATATTTTGTGGACACTTGAAAGAATATATATTCTATGTTGTTGGGTGGAGTAGTGTATAATTGTGCATTAGACCTGTTGGTTAATAGTGTTATTGAGTTCTTTTTTCCAGGCCCTTGCTGATTTGTTTTGTCTAGCTCTAATGATTATTGAGAGAGGGATGTTGAAGTCTGTATAACTGTAGACTTCTTTCAGTTATGTCAGTTTTTGTTTCACATATTTTTCACCTCTGTTGTTGATTGCATACAAATTTAAGATTGTCATATTGACAATTTCATCACTATATAATAGCTTTCTCTGTGTTTGGCAATTTCCCTTGTTCTGAAGTTTGCTTTATCTGATATTAATATATCCACTACTGCTTTCATTATCTGCATGATAAAAATTTATCTATCCTTTTATTTTCATGTCCAGATCAGGTATTTGAAGTATGGACACCATATAGGTGGATAATCTTTTTTAATCCACTTTATTAATTGACATTGTTTAATTAAGATGTTTAGATTGTATATATATTTAATGTAATTATTTTTATGTTAGGGCTTAAATCTACCATTTTATTATTTTGTTATTGTTGTTTTTTAAGTTGTTCCATTCTGTTTTTTTCCTACTTTTCCGTGAGTTACTCAAACATGTTTCAGCATTTCATTTTGATTTAACTATTATGTTTTGAGTATATCTTGACATAGCTTTTTTTAGTAATTTCTGTAAATATTACATTATACATAATTTTCTTATCAGTCTACTGGTGTTGTCATTTTATCAGTTTAAGTAAAGTGTAGAAATCTTCTCCTGCTCTTTTAATATTAATGTCTTAAATATTTCCTTTACATAATTTAGAACCATACCAGACCATGTTATAATTTTTGCTTAAATTGTCAAACATTATTTAGAAAACTCAAGAGCAGGACAATCTATTACATTTACTTATATTTTTTCTTGTCATATTCTTTCTCAGCTTTCCTGATGTTCCAAGATTCCTTTTTTGTTTGTTTCCCTTCCGTTTACAGAACTTACTATAGCCATTCTTTTAGGGTAGCTCTGATTGCAACAAACTATCTTAGCTTCTTTTATTTTAAAATGTCTTGATTTTTCCTTTATTCATACACAGAAATCATACACAGAATATGGGATTCTGGCTGCTAGTTCTTTTCTTTCAGTATTTGCAAAATGTTGTGCCACTTTCTTTTGGTCTCTAATCGTTTCTGATGAGAAATCCATTGTCATGAAATGGTTTTTCACCTATAGCTAAGGTGTCATTTCTCTTTCACTATTTTCAATATATTGAAATTCATTTTTCAGATGTTTAATTATTGTGTGTCTTGGTGTGGACTTATACTGTTTGGATTCTCTCAGATTCTCAAACCTGTAGGTTTATAGATGGTATTTTTTTTTTTTAACTAAATACTGAAAAATTTCGGCAATTATTTCTTTGAGTACTCTTGCAACTCCTCTCTCTTCTTCCTCTCCTTCCAGTATTCCCATGATACTGGAAAATATTTTTTATAGTGTCACAGGTCCCTGAGCCTCTTTCATTTTAAAAATTCTTCTCTCTCTTTGTGGCCTGGATTGGGCTTTTTTCCAGTCCACTGATTCTTCCTTCTGTACCCTCCATTCTACTGTTGTTTTTCCATTTATTTTTTATTATTGTTATCATATTTCCCAGTTTTTAAGATTTCCATTTGGTTCTTCTTAACATCAACTATTTCTTTGCCTAGACTTTCAAATATTTTATATAGCTAAAGCATGTTCAGAATTGCTTATTGAAGCATTTTTATGATGATACTTTTAAAGTCTTTGTCAGAGAATTCTAGCATATGGGCCAACTTGGTGATGGGATCTATTGTATTTTTTCCATTTAGTTTTAAGTCTATGATGAGCCATTTTTATTGAAACCTGGAAATATGGAGATTATACTATGAGAATTTGGAGTTTAAGTCTTCTATTTTAGTTGGCTTTCTGTGATACTGCTCGGTTGGGGAAATGGAAGGGCCTTTTATGATGCCTCTTTACGCTCAGCCGTAAAGACTCCACATACAAATGCAGAAGACTCAGGAGACACTGGTTTGATCCCAGGGCCAAGAAGATCCTCTGGAGAAGGAAATGACAACCCACTCCAGTATTCTTGCTTGGAAAATCACATGGACAGAGGAGACTGGTGGTCTATAGTCCAGGGGGTCGCAAAGAGTTGGACACAACTGAGAAACAGAGCATGCATACATTATTGCCTGGAGGGGATGGAAGACAAGGTTTCCCACTTGGTTTTTGCTGGCATGGGTGAGGATTAATCCACAGTTCTCAGTGGGATTTGTTTAAGAGGAGAGCATTTATCATCTGAAAGTTTCTGTCTTGCTAACATCGGTCCTCTTGTCCGCTGGGTAGAGACAGAATGATTTTGTTGAGCTATTTCTGTCTATGTGGTATTCATATGGACATACAAGCTGAAGTTGTATGAGGCAAAAAGAAAACCCAGAAACTACTACCTTGTGATCCCCTTTTCCCAGGGTTCTTAGCTGGCCTTCCCTCTGCTCCCCACCTTTGAGAACCTTCTTTGGTTGTTGTCTATATCATGTCTATGGTTTTAAGTTGTAACTAGTGGGAGCAATAGGGAAACATACAGCTACTACATCTTCCTAGAGGCAGAAGTTAAATAAATTTATTTTGAAACCAGGGAAGAAAACCATACAACACTGGCAGTACGGTTTCTCAAAGGAGGAGTTTCAAAAGATGTCACAAAGCAGAGAAACTGGGAGATGGCAAAATTCTCCAATGTACCAATACCAAAACCAGAGACACAAGCACATTTCCATCAGGGCATTCTTTTCTGTGGCTGGAGAAATGAAAAGGAATGAGTGAAACTGAAGCCTGGGCAATCTATTTGTAAGAGCAAAGTATAATTAGTGAAACCAACAGAGTAAATTAAATTGTGTTGGAGAAGAGATTATAATCATTAAGAGAGCTTGATCTGTTCAAGGTGATGTCCTCAAAGGATAGTGAATTTTACCAGCTTCTATTTCTCCTCCTATCCGTAGGAGAATTTTGTTATTCAGTTTATCTGGAAAATATGTTCTGAGAGTTTATATTTACTTACTTTTATTTAATCAGAAACAAATTGTTTATGCAACAAAGGATAAAACAACTGTTTTACTAGTCAAATAAAAATAGTGATATTCTGAACCAAAATAAAAATTAAAAAATACATCTTTAAGAACTCAGCTTGTTGTCATGCTGGCCTTTGACACAAGTGGGAGAAAGTCTAGGTGAGCTAGGGCTGGCTATAATAAAATATCTGGGAGCATAAGTAAAGGAAATGCATGTCCTCACAGTTCTAGAGGTTGAAAGTCTGAGATCAAGAAACCTCTCTCTTTGGTTTGCATACAACCATCTCCTTCCAATGTCCTCACATGGTCTTCTGTCTGTGAACATCTGTGTTCTACGTTGCTCTTCTTCTAAGGATACCAGTCAGGTTGGATTAGGGCCAACTCTAGTGACTTCATTTTAGCTTAATTACATCAGTAAAGATCTTATTTCCAAATACTGTCATATTCTGAGGTAATGGAGATTAGAACTTCAACATACAAATTTGGGGAGGATACAATTTGTCCATGAGTTGGCTAACCCACTTGAGGCCACAACTACATCCCATTTTACCTTCTTGCTCATTGTGGGTACCACCAGCTTTGTCTGCCTCTGGCATTACCACTGTGCCTGTACCTTTCCTCATCAAAGTGTTTAGTCCCTTCACCTTTTCCAAGCTCTGATTTTTTTCCAGGTGAGAGATGTCTTAGATGATTTTAAAAAATTATTCACTGTTACCACTGTAGACAGGATCTTTCTAAAGATGCTAATGTGTCCATCTGGCTTCTTTCCCTAACATGGTCTGTGGCCCCATCTCAGTTTGCAGGGCCCACCTGGCCTGCCCTCTCTGTCTTTTCTCCTTCTCTCCAGCCAGACATTGCTATGCACTTTGTCCTGCTGCAACCGGGAGGGAGAAGGATGTATCATTGTCTGCACACCATCTCCTGCCCTCTGACTCTGCATTTGACTCTACAGAGTCACACATTTTTTTCCAGCTGACACAACATTTACCTTTCCTTATCAGGGTTACCTGCATCAACTTCTGCTGCCAGGGAAGGTGGGCAAGTGAAAGGTGGGCAAGCAACCTTCCTGCATGCATCTCATTCTTATTAATTCCTGGATAGTTTTCTACCTGGTAAGTTTAGACGTTTGCCTCCTCCACTACACTGGAAACTGCATGAGGGCCACATAGATGTTCCTACCTGTCTTTTTATCCCTAAGTGCTCGGCTAAAGTGTTGCCACAGAATATGTCTCAACAGTTGCATCTTCAGTACAGCCTGGACATTCTACCTCTAGAAAAATGCAGCAGGACAAAGTCATGGAAATTGATCTGTTGCCTTCCCTCTTTCCCACACTTAGGTGACCAATAGACAGTGTTCCCTAAGGAAGAAGGCCCACTTTGGACATGAACCACAGAAACGCAAGGGCACTGACAGTTTGAGATCCACCCACATGTCAATATTTGTCATAGGGAAGGCATCGAGGGCAAGGTTTTAATCTCTGCCTGCAGTGTCATGGACTGACTAATAGTAACTTCGAATTTAACCTACTTGCTGCATTGCGTTTCTTCACTTGTTGTTGTTCAGTCACTAAGTCATTACATTTCTTTATACTTTTGCAATGCTTATAGTTTTTCAATCGAGGGGTGAGGTTTTCACACATCCAGTGTCTCTTCAGCTATCTTATTTTCTTAAACCCAAAAGACATTTCTCATCTCCTGCTCTTCTCTACAAGACCCAGCCTCCCTCTGTCCTTTCCCACCCTCCAGATTTCTGCCAGAAGATGCAAATTACTTTCTGATGAGCAGAGTAAGTTTGGAATGTTTCAGTTCCAACTCTACCTCTCCCATCGTTACCCAAGGCTTGGGGATGGTGGGAGTCCCACTGTTTCTACTCATTGTCTGAGGGTGAAGACCACAGGCGAGGACTGTGATGAGGGATCCTAAGGGTCACTGCTCTTAATCTTCAAAGGGGCACTGTGGTTGACCTCGTCTTACAGGTGAGGAAATGAGTCACAGAGAAGCCAAATAATGGTAGGAAATCACACAAGCAGGGAATGGCATTGCTGGGATTTGCGCCCATCCTGCTACTGGCTACCAGAGCAATGTCTTTCCAAAGGCACCCAGGTGAACAGAGGTCCCATCTTCCCACTCTAGAAAGACTGCTTTGCCAGGAATCACGTGGAACAAGACAGTTTTTCCTTTACATTTCTCTCCTTCTTGTCCTGAAATATACAAAATCTGCAGCTATTCTGCGGGTCTGGGACATGCCTTTGAGGGGTAGGGTTGGGAGTCAGACATAGGCAGACGACATGAGGCAGGAAATGAGGTCATATTGGAACCCGTGGGAGACAATGGACCAGGTGAGATAGAAACCTGCTTGCCGAGGCAGGACAGAACAGCAGGGAATGACAAGGGGATCCCATCACAAGGCCATAGCCAGAAGCCCCAAACAATTTGGGAGCATGGTGCCCCTCCCATCAGAGGTCACTGCGTGGAGATTCTAGCAGATGGCCCTGGAGGATGACACTGGGCAGCTGGGGGCTGTGCAAATGCAGAGGCTCCAGAAGGACAACCAGAGGAACTGCGGGATAATGTTCCAGTTGGATAAATCTGGGCTTCAGCAACTTCAGTCTTGAGGCTTCACCTTTTGCTCAGACCCATCCCAACCCATCCCCCCTCCCCCTCTCAGTTATGGTGATGATCTTCTTGCTCCTGGAATACAGCATGACTTCCCCACCTCTGGGCATTTGTACCTGCTATTCCCTATAGCTAGAACTCCCCCATACCTCTCCCACCAGGCCTTTGTAACTCTTACTAATTCTGCTGTTCAGCTTAAATACCGTGTCTTGAAAAAAATCCTCTCATTTTACTGTTCCACCCCACTAAAGTTAATTGCCACTTTCCCATCAAGTAAGTCTGCATTTTTCCGATTAGTGCTTCCCACCCCACGCGTACTCCTCCCCCAGTGAAGGCAGAGACTCTGTGCATTCTGTTTATGACCGTGGTGTTGGTCAGGTAATCACTGAGGGGTGGAGGAGCAAGGCGGGAGCTAGGAACCAGGCTGACCTTCATCCTGGGCAAACTTGGAGGATGGGCAAACAGCTGGCAGTGATGTGGCTCCAGGAGAAAAGTGATACACAGGTAGATAAAGCTGGTTGTAGGAAAGACACCTCAGTCCCGCCCTTGCCTTCACTTACTAATGGTCCCTTCACTTCACTTATTAATTACTGATAAATTACTTAATCCCTATACATACCCACCAGTTGCCCATTTCCCCACCAGTACTTAGGATTCCCCTGAGCAAAGACTCCATGGATGCTCCCTGCCTCCCTTAGTGAATGTCTGATAGCAGGTGAGGTTCATTTTCTTTCCCTTTTTCATTCTTACCCTGTTAGTATGAAATATATTAAAACTGCAGATATCTGGAGAATCCAATGGAATTGTTTCTCACCCCATCTTGGTGGTCTCCATGGACCCTGGGGGTAGGGGGGTGATTGTAGAATAGGTCCATTCTCACAGGCTGTCTCTTTATGCCTTGAGGGTCCTCACAAATAAGGTGGCCAGATATAGCAAATAAAGGTACAGGATGCCCAGTCAATTATAAACTTCAGATAGGGGCACTGAACAATATCTTAGTACAGTTATGTCTCATAATGCTTGGGACATACTTTATACTAATCAATTAATTATTTATCTCAAATTTCACATTCTAAAGAGGCAGCCTGTGTTTTATCAGGCCACTCTCCCAGGAGGCACAGTGACCTGATTTCTCCACTGGTACCAGCACCATTCACACCACTTAAACAAACATCACTTAGGATGGAGACTCAGTGTCTCTGTTCTCAAAGTTTCCAGCTGGACCACTAATGGGAAATTCAGTGGCCACCTTTCTTTTAGGCTCCTTGTGGTTCCTAAATTTCCTAACCCCTTGGGCATCTCAGTCTGCTCCTTCCGTACCAGGCCATGGGGCTTCCAAGTCCCACATGAAATAATTTATCTTATTATTTTGCTTTACAAGAGGTCAGGTGTTCTACAGCTGGGGTTGCCCTCCTCCAGGCAGGCCACATGGGATACTGTCTTGTGGTTCACCTTCCCTTTGTCCTAGTCTTCACCCTGTGCTCTGTCTTACTTAGGGTTATGATTGAACACACAACGCACAGAAACACCCATACCTATGCATAAAATACATACATAGACCCATTCACATATACACATATTCATGCATGTACAAATACACATGTATACACACACACATACACATGATTTGAAAACACAGACACATAGGAAAAAGATGGCCTTGTGAAAACAAGCAGAGATTGAAGTGACACTGTCACAAATCAAGGAACATCCGAGCTCCCCAGAAACTGGGAGGAGGAAGAACTCTCCCCTAGGGTCTTCTGAAGGCACGTTGCCCACTGACAGTCTTATTTGAGACTTCTGGCCTCCAGAACTGGGAGACAATAAATTTCTGATTCTTTAAGCCACCCAGTCTGTGGTACTTTGTTATGGCAGTCCTAGGAAGCTAATAATAGCTGCTCAAAAACAAAGTGGTAATGATCAACCAGTAAATGAGGTCCATTATCCAACTGACCCAGAAAACGCAGGGCTAAAATTGGCAGAT
Source organism: Cervus elaphus (assembly GCF_910594005.1). Taxonomy (NCBI): domain Eukaryota; kingdom Metazoa; phylum Chordata; class Mammalia; order Artiodactyla; family Cervidae; genus Cervus; species Cervus elaphus. The sequence goes on from NC_057830.1 coordinate 23,443,317, forward strand.
CAGATAACAGGTACCTGGGAATTAAGCTGTTACTCAGATATATTAAACCAGGCAGAAGCTGACCCACAAGCCGGGTAGGAGATAGCAAGAACCATCTGGGTCATGCCACAGAAAACTCCTCTGGGTTCTGGAAAACACAGGGTCCTGCAGTGGTTTGAGAAAATTTTTATATGGCCTTGTTGGCCAAAAGCATCAGGAAATGTCATGTGCTGTGTGGTTCGGCTGGAGCCACTACAGGAATGGCAAGAGCCAGCTCTGGGAAGGTCTGGGGCATCCTACCAGGGAGGGGCAGGGAGTGAGGGAGGTGGGTCTAGGGTCAGCTTCGGGAATGAGAGCATTACAAAGTCAAGGAGCAAGGCAAAGTTTAAGCCAATGACCTTGGAGAGCTGTTGGCGGGCTGATATTGTAAAATCTATACCCAGAGTCATCCACTTTATATTCTGAAATTGGACCTTTGACTCGCATTTCTTTCTAAAAGGACAGTTTGCCTTCTGTTTTCACTCAGGGTTTAGTGCTCTTGGTTGCCAAAGCCAGTGCTCAGAGGGTGTGGATCACAGGATGCCTTTGGATGTGTTCGCCTGTGCGTTTCACCGCAGGCTGATACTTGAGCAAGGGCTCATACATAATGCACAATGAAAACACACTGCCTTCTGCCCAGGCAAAAGGTCCCTTGCGCCACAGGGAGGAACAAAGAGGATCGTCTGATCTTGACTAGCCAGGTGAGCTGCTTACCTAGAGCAAGCCTTAAAAGAGACTTATCTTGATGAAGCGGGTGCCAGCGTCCTCATCCTCTGCCACACAGATCCATAGAGAGAAACTCAATGGTGTTTGCCTGGGTGATAGAGGACTCCCAGTCTAGACAGATGGGTGCCCTGAGTTGCTTGGCATGCTGTTAACCAGCTTCCCCGACCTGACTCCGTGTGGGTTGGTTCATATCTCCGTCTGTAATGTTTAAGGCTACAGACGGTAAATAAATAAATGGATGCTCCTTCCTGCCTGTAAACAACCCTATCTCTCTCAACCATCTTGCACAAACTCCCACTGATTCTCCCCTGCATTCTTTCCCAACTCTTCTGTGAAATGCAGGACCCTAAATTCATAAAAACTTTTGATCAAGATCCTGCCATAAAGATTAAAAAAAATGTTTAATCCCTGTGTTTATAGAGATTATCTGTTCCGTTCTATATTTCATCCCGGTAAAAAATTGTCAGTGCTATTTATAAATTCTGGAGTAAAATGAGTCGCTAGCTAATTCAGGAGGTGCTTTAAGACTATTGAAACAGTAGGTGGAGATTTTGAAGCCAGATTAAAAAAGAGACTTTCAGATCCTCTTAAAACATCATGCGTGCTTGTCATTTCAGTAAATGTGTACCGTCATGGCTACTGAGTTGCTTTGCTACCAGCTCCTCCACTTACAGCTAGTTGTGTGACTATAAGGAACTTTGATTTCTTGAGCCTCAATTTTTCTTCATAATTAAATTGTGAATAAGATGATCACAATCATTGTACGTGGTTATGGTAAGAAAAATGAGATGATGTAATCTCCACTCTGGGAAGCCAGAGAATCAGTGCTCAATTAATGAACAATCTTCACTTACTCCAAGAGTATATTTGTTTTCAAAGGTCAGAAATATCACTTTTATTTTTATCAGGAGTAAAGACTTTCATTTTCTTTTATGGCATCTGATATGCAACTAGGAGCTTTTGGGCTTCCCTAGAGACCTGGGCTTGGGCTTAAGCTTGACTGTGTTGGTTTTGTTCCCCAGTCTGTTCCACTGATGATTCTCCTTTTGAGGCTCCAGCACGGTCCTGCTCACAGCAGCTCAAAATAGTTTCCTTTCTTATCCAGGGTCACCAACTTCAGTGGTCATGTGTGTATGTGTGTGCACTCAGTCATGTCTGACTCTTCACAACCCCATAGACGGTAGCCTTCCAAGCTCCTCTGTCTATGGGATTTTGCAGGCAAGAATACTGGAGTGGGTTGTCATGTCCTGCTCCAGGGGATCTTCCTGACCCAGGGATCAAACCTGCATCTCTTGTGTCTCCTTCACTGGTAGGCAGATTCTGAGCTACCTCTGAAGCCTTGCTGTGAAACTTTCTCACACTTCCTTATTTTTCTTTCTTATTTTCACTGTCTGGATTCTTTCACTAGTTCTCTCTTCTCTCTCTCTCTTTATATATATATTTCCTTTGTTCTATTTCCTCTCTAGTCCATCTTATGCATGACTGCCACAATAATCTTTTAAAAATATTCTGATCATAGCTCTTCCCTCAATCCTTTAGTATTCAGGTCAGATTTTACCAGTCCCAAATTGCTTATCCCCCAGTTTCCTGCTTTTATTATACTGACTTCAAGCTTTCAGGGCAGGTGTCAGAGAATCAACCTAACTGTGCCTTAGGCAAGAATAACACGTCACTATGTCATGCAAGCTGTCTGGAGCTAGATTGTCCCGAGTTTATTTCAGCTACTCAGCAATGGTATGATGGTCTCAGGCTCCATTCCTCCAGCACTTCCTTCCTCCTTTCATTACCTCATGGGTGCAAGAGTTTTGCTGCAGCTCTTAGCAGGCAGTTGACAGCTCCCGTAATGAACAATCTTCTCCATCCTCACTGTCATCTTTCCTGAATATCAGCCTTTTGTGCTTTTACTTGTCTTAGAATTGGGACAATAGCATTGACATATATACATTGCATGTGTAAAATAGCTAGTGGGAAGCTGTTGGATAGCACAAGGAACTCAACTCAGTGCCCTGTGATGACCTAGATGGGTGGGATGAAGGATGGGTAGGAGGGAGGCTCAACCAGAAGGGGATATATGTATACATATAGCTGATTCAGTTTGTTGTACAGCAGAAATTAACACAATATTATAAAGCAGTTATACTCAAGTAAAAAAGAGAATATTCTTTATCTCTAAACCAAATCTTCTTCCTTTGAGGCCAAATTATTATTTCCTCTAAGCCTTCCTTGATTTATTATATTTTCTCATATTCTTTATTCTTGATATTCTGGCAACTGGGATCTTGCAGACCAGGGAGGGACTGCTCTTCATTGGATTAGTTAATTTCTGGAGATAGCAAACAGTTTGCTCAAGAAAGTGCCATTCATAAGCCAACTAACTGGTTTAGCCCACACCTCCTCTATAAAGCTCTCACACTCCAGGCCTATATTTCTCGGGGCCAGGTACCAGACAATCTGGGGTAACCTCTACACTTCGGGCTTTCCTGATGGCTCAGATAGTAAAGAATCTGCCTGCAATGCAGAAGACCTGAGTTTGATCCCTGGGTTAGTAAGATTTCCTGGAGAAGGGATTGGCTACCCATTCCAGTATTCTTGCCTGGAGAATTCCATGGACAGAGGAACTTGGCAGGCTATAGTTCATGGGGTTGCAAAGAATCAGACATGACTAAGAGGGTAACACTTGCACTCTTTTCTATATCCCAGAGCCCCATGAAATTATTCAAACTAGCCAATCCTAAATCTTCTTATCATGCTTACCCTGCTTGCCAATTCATTCTCATGAAAATTACAAAACAGACTCTTGCCCACATTTTATCTTCTCCTTCTGCCTCCTGACTGACCCTGATCCTTCTCTCTTGGCCCTGCAGGGCAAGTAACCACCCCTTGAGAACTGTAAGTAAGAAACTATCTTTTCAACAGCAGATGTCTCCTTCTCCTGATTCGTTGGCCTCAGCTTACCTGAGTAATAATAAAGCTTACATTTTAAAGAAAAACCCAAGTTAGCTTTAGCAATAGTAGGAACCAATGGAATTTTCCTTTCCTAGGCATTTCATGTCTTAGGAAGCCTTGGATTTAAAAGAGTAAATGAAAAGGACAAGCACTTTGGCTGGAGGAGGCAAAGAACTGTGGGGAAGAGAAGACAGTCAACCAAGATGGCAGCATTATTACTATCACCTGGAACAGACGGGTGGACAAGACTGTAATTCTCCATTTCAAGATCTGAGTGTGTACTCAGTCACTTAGTCTTGTCTGACTCTTTGTGACCCCATGGACTGTAGCCCACCACGCTCCTTTGTCCATGGGATTTCCCAGGGGAGAGTACTGGAATGGTCTGCCGTTTCTTCCTCTAGGGTATCTTCCTGAACCAGGGACAGAAGCTGCATCCCCTGCCTGTGTCTCCTTCATTAGCAGGTGGATTCTTTACCACTTGAGCCACCTGGGAAGCCTCAGATCTGGGTAAAGCTCAGTAATTCCCCTTTTTCCAGACAAAGAGTTTTTTCTGCTGGTGGCACAGGTTCCAGTTTCCTGCTTCTCATCTATTTTCCTTACCACACCATGATTTGTTCCTTTTCATCCTGAGAACCCAAGTATGCACACTGCCCCTCCCATTGGTTATTCTGTACGGATTTGATCCCGTAAGAGTAAAAGAAGTTAGAATGGGCTCAACTGAAAGTAAGAATGGTGAAAATTAAACACCATTACCCCATGCTTACCCCAGCATGTCTCCATCTTTAATGTGCAAATGAAGCATACCATGATTGTGTTAGTGCAAATTTTATTAATATGCTGGTCAACAGTCTTGGGCTTCCCTTGTAGCTCAGTCAGTAAAGAATCTTCCTGCAATGCAGGAGACCCAGGTTCAATTTCTGGGTTGGGAAGATCCCCTGGAGAAGGAAATGGCAACCCACTCCAATGTTCTTGCGAGGACAGAGGAGCCTGGCAGGCCACAGTCCTTGGGGTCACAGGAGTTAGACATGACCTAGCAACTAAACAACCAAATGACCTGAGAGAGAGATTCTGAATTTTTGACAAGATCTGTTGTTTCAAGGAACACACTTTGAGGTAGAAGGGAATTAATAGCACAGATACTTATTAATAGTTTTCTTTCCCAGGAAAATGTTTGTGTGGAGACTCTGCTCCATGGAGTCTGAGGAGACCCAGGCAACTTCCGTATTGCTGCCCCATTATGGAAACTTCATTCTTTAGAGTTCAAAATGGTTGCTGCAGATCCTACCATTGTGTTGACATCCCACCAGCAGAGAAGAAATGTTGAAGAGGCAGAGCCAAGTCTGCCACTTGGTTGCCTCTTAAGGAAGACTATAAGCAGCAGTTCTATGACACTTAGGGTCTCAAAACATTACTCAGAACAACCAAAGGAAGCTGAGAAATGTTTTCTTAGTTACAGAGGTTATTACACCCAGCTAACAGTTGTTTGTTTTTTAACTATGAAACCTGACTGAGTAAATGGATGCTCAGCTGGTAAAGAATCTGCCTGCAATGCAGGAGACCCTGGTTTGGTTCCTGGGTTGGGAAGATCCCCTGGAGAAGGGACAGGCTACCCACTCCGGTATTCTTGGGCTTCCCTGGTGGCGCAGCTGGTAAAGAATCTGCCTGCAGTGTGGGAACCCTGGGTTCAGTCCCTGGGTTGGGAAGATCCCTTGGAGGAGAGCACAGCTACCCACTCGAGCATTCTTGCTTGGAGAATCCCCATGGACAGAGGAGCCTGGTGGGCTACAGTCCGCAGGGTTGCAAAGAGTCGGACACGACTGAGCGACTAAACGCAGCACAGGAGAAAGCCAGGATTTTGTGTGTGCTTCTGAGGATTTACGAAGATGTCAGGCATTTATATAGGATATGTGTATTTTAATATTATTATGTAAAAAAAATGTTACAACAAAACACCAATAATGAATAACAATTACATTTTGATTCATTTACTTCTGAAAATGACCACAAGAGCAAAGTCAGGCGGAAGGAGACTAAGTAACCGCTCAAGTCACGCTGCTGGTTAGTGATGGAGCAAGGACTCTGAGTAACTGCTTTCAGGTACACTGGCCCTTGACAAGCTGATGCTCTGGTAAAAATTTAATGACCTGCTCTCAAACAGAAACACCCTGATCTGAAGCATTTGCCAAATCCTGTGGTGCAAATACTTCAAGCTACCAACATGATACCACTGGCTTAGTCAGGAAAAGATCACTGTGTATTATGTCACTACATGATACTTCATAGGAAACCATAAAGTTTCCTAAGGGAAATTAGGAGTACAGATGTACAATATAGCAAAATAGTTAGGAGGTAATCAGTTTTGAGTATCTGTTCCCTTTGTTTTTAATATGTGTTACTTATTGTGCATTTCTGTTATTTAATCTGGAATAAATGCTAAGTTTAATGATAAACTTGTGAAATTCCTGACAGTTTAACAATTGACTTTTAGAGCAGACTCCAGTCACCAGTGCTGGCACCAGTATGCTTTACAAATAACTTAAAACTAAATATTGTACACCTGTGCTCCTTAAAAATATTGTCTGTTTGCTATTTCAGCCAGCTGTGACTTTTGCCATCAGAGCAACAAGTCATGTTTCCACCCCATTTCTGATTTCTATTTCCTCATCACCTCAAAAGTAATAATTAAGATTTCAAATACATTTTAAAAAACTCACCTTCCTAAGGAGAATAATTCAGCAATCTTTGCTTTCCTATTTCTTGCCAACTCATTATCTAACTCACATTAGCTATATATGGAACTAATCAAGGAAAGCCTCCCTTCAAAGAGGCATTTTGGTACCTGCCACTGAAGTTCTTTCTGTTTTACAGTGGTCCATCTCATGAGAATCTATAATAAGAATGTGTATGTGAGTTAGTGACTCAGTCGTGTCTGACTCTTTGCAACCTCATGGACTGTAGCCCACCAAGTTCCTCTGTCCATGGGATCTCCAGGCAAGAATAATGGAGTGGGTTGCCATTCCCTTCTCCAGGGTATCTTCCTGACCTAGGGATTGAATCTGGGTCTCTTGCATTACTGGCAGATTCTTTACTGTCTGAGATACCAGAGAAGCCTGTAATAGGAATGACTTCCTTTTATTTATGGAGCTGTATCTGCATCATGTAAACTCATCGTACCATGGGTCATCCCTGTGTGGGGGCTGCCTGGGATGGGGAGAAGTCATTATGTTAGAGTCAGTAGAAACCTTGAATTGAAAGATGTCTCTCTTAGAATCCCAGAGCATACTTGGTATCCCACAAAGATTCTTGTTTAAGAAAGTGTTCTGCTCCCGTTACAAAATTTATTGAAAATTATGGATCTAGCAGATGAGATAGGATGTTTCACAAATGCTGTTCTCTGCTTGAAGCACCTGGTCCCTTTGACTAGAAAAGCTCTATTTCCCACACTTTAAGATTCGGAACAGGATTGTTTCTTCTCAAGAATGCTCCCAGTTGCTTTAGACAGTTACCAGCAACTGATTCTCCCATGGGCTGTAATGGCACTCTGTATTCATCTGTCATAGTCTTTATCTCACAGAGCACAATTGTTGTTTGTGTGTATTTCTTAGTAGACTGAAATCTTTGTGATAATATGCCCTATGATTTTGGATTTTTTATATCTCCTAAACTGCCTGGCATCAAGTAGAGGGTCAGTCACTCATTAATGTTTAATTAGATGGATAGATCAAATCGTGTATCTCATTTCATTAGCTGAGTTTTGGAGAATAGAGGGAAAAACTTCCACAAAATCTTGAGCTGTCCAGAAATAAAAGGTAATTGACTTTATTAGATTATGGAATTACTTTTTCTGGATCTGTGGATGGAAGGTTTAGGACTAATGCATGGAAGGCTCAAGAAAAAAGACTGTAATTCAAGCTACATAAATATGTCTACCTTAAAACATGTCACAAAATAGGTAGTAGTGGTTCTGGCAGCACTAAAATCTTCATCTAGTTTCCTGTAAAAATACAAAGTTAAGGGTAAAATCTTTATAAGAACATAGTTGATGAATCAAAGAAAATAAATCTTCAGATTCTAGGATTAAGTGTTGAATTCAGGAGATTAACTTAGTTTAGGTTCACTTCAAAGTAGACCCAATAACAGATTTTAATGTATGCAGTTTACATGAGTCATACTCCTGAGATTGAGATGTATATAAAGCAGAATAAATTTATAGCAATGCTGAGAATAGGATAGGGGTCATGGTAGGCTTTTCCCAATTTTCTTTCCCAGAATCTATATTTATTCCCAGGATGAAGGCAGAAATACCTGAGTAGGAGAGGATAAGGTTCCTAAAATAAGAGACAGGATCCCTTTGTGACTTCGGGATGTTTACCAATTTTCACACCATTGTTTATATACTGAAAGAAATCTGCCAGGTAACATATTTCACCTATATTCAAGCTTGTAAGAAGTCCTCAAATTCTGAGGAGAAGCCATACATGAATAATTGAGTAAATTCTTGTGAACTGTCTAATTAACCAATGCTGTGAATTATTTATAAATACACACTCCAGGAAAAAAATCAAAAGGAGAAAAGAAGGGAAAACAGAAGAGTCAGAGAAGGATGAACAAATAGAATTGACAAAGAGGAAATGAAGATAATTCAGAGGAAAAATGAGATAGTTAAAATCTCTAGATAGACTTAGCAGAGAAAAAAATTACATCTATAACCTAAGAATAGGCTACTATTCAAAAGGAAAAAAAATTAAAAATGGAGTCAATTCATGAAATTAAAAACATGATACCTGAATAAAACCATTTAATAGAACTAATTAAAATAAAGATTTGCTGAAATGTCCCAGTAAAGAGTTAAGAAGTATGAGAGAAAAAAAATTTCAGAAAACTAAGAAAAAAAGAAAGATACTAAAGAGTTCTAGAAGCAAAAGGCATGTGAACTACAATGAAAGAAGATCAAGTTTGGCAGAAGAATTTTCATCTGTATCACCAGTTTTTAGAATGTGATGGAGCAATGCTTGAATTTTCTTAGGAAAATAATTTGGAAGTTAAAATTCTATTCCCCGCCAAGCTATCCATCACACATGAATACAAAATTAAAAAGACACCTTTAGACATGCAAAGAAGGACTGGAAAGTTTGTTTCTTATCCAAGTACCTTTCATAAAATAAGATTCATTGAGAGCATACCATAGAAAAACAAACTTAAAAAGAATCCAAGAAAAGAGAAAACATGACATTTAAGAAATAATGATCATAAGCAAAGCGTGCGTGCAAGTAATCCGAGGCTGGGAACTTATACACTAAGTCTGAAAGGAAGGTGGAAAAGGAAATAATTTCTTTTTCCCTTTCAATGATCACAAATAGGTACTTATCCAAATATAATATTTATGCAAATATTTTGAACTCATGAAAGAAAATAAATTTAATGGACACCCTCAGAGATAATGTATAAAATCTTGCACAGGAAATACATTGACATCCTGATAGTGTTTGCTTTGGGAAAATGACAAAGGCGGAGGGAGTAAGAGGGATATTTCTGCAATACTTTCTTTTCTTAAAAAGACAAAAAAAAAAAAAAAAAAAAAAAAAAAGACCAGCAGAAAGTTCAATGCTATGATCTTGGCTATGATGGAAATTTTTAAAACAGCTTTATAGAGAAAACTGGCTTATAATAACTTGCATATATTTAAAGTGTGGGCTTCCCTGGTGGCTCAGATGGCAAAGAATCCACCTGCAATGTGGGAGACCTGGGTTCGATCCCTGGGTTGAGAAGATCCCCTGGAGGAGGGCATGGCAACCCACTCCAGTATTCTTGCCTAGAGAATCCCATGGACAGAGGAGCCTGGCGGGCTACCATCCATGGGGTTGCAAAGTGTCCGACATGACTGAGTGACTAGGCACAGCACATTTAAAGTGTACAGCTGGAAAAATTTTGGCATACGTGTATATCTATGAAACCATTTCCACATCAAGATAATGGACACATCCATTTACCCCCAAAAGTCTCTTTGTGACCCTTGTAATTACCCCTCCTCCCCATCTCCAGGCAAACACTAATACTTTGAGTCACTGTCTCTAGTGCTTTCAGTTGCTAGGAATTTTGCATTTTGTAGAATTTTTCATGAATGAAATCATGTAGGATGCATGTCTATTGTTGTAGTGTAATTATGAATAGAACAACTTTTTAGTCTGAGCAATTAACCAGACTGTAGTCAACTTATTAACAGGCAAGGAGTTAGTTGCAAGAATGTTTCTGATCCCTAGTTATCTAAGTGGAGACCAAATCTACCCTAGTTTTACCTTATGTATTCCCTCTCCAGCAGGCATCCTGATTTCTGTCTAGTAAGAATGACTGACTACTCAGGCTGGTTTAACCCAGCTTCGAGCAACTTGATCATTTTGAGAGTTTCAATTTTTAATATAGCTATGATGATTAAACTAGTCTTGAACATAAATAACCAAATATCAGAAGCTCAGAGACACTTGTATTTAAAGTCAGCAATTTTTAATCTTTCATCATCAAGTATAATGTTGGGCAAAGGAAGTTAAGTAACAAAGATTCTGGACTATTTCAAAAGTTGTCTTTAGCTTACTTATGGGAAGATTTCTGTCCCGTGTTCATCTTGTCTCTTTCTTCATCTTACAAGTCATAAGGAATAGAGTGCATAAGACTAGTCAGACAGCTACTGCTGAAGATATTTTACAGCAAGAAATTCCATGTTCCAATTATCCATGGATGCACAAAAAAATCCCAAAATTAATGACTTAAATCAGCCATTTTACTATGCTTGCAGATTGTATAATAAAAAATTCAGACATTGCTCTAGAACTCAGGGCTCCAGGGCTTAAGCTGGGAGGATCTAAACCCTTGGGGGTGCCTTGACTGTCTGAGAGCTGGAACCATCTGGAGCCATCTGGCACCCAGAATAGAATGACTTGAAGGCTGGACTCAGCTGTGCCCTTGTGCCCACACACAACCTCAGCATGTGGCTTGGGTTCCTCACGGCATGAAAGCTGGGTTCTGAGACACAGCACTTCAAGAGGATGCCTGTAGAAAGCTGTGTTTAGAGAGGAGAGTCTGAAACGCATGGCCTCTTCTGACCAGACTTCAGGAATCTCACAGCACATAACTGCAAATGTCTCTGGTGCATTCTTGCTACCACATTCTACTGGTTTCAAGCAAGTTCCGAAGGCCAGTCTAGCTTCAGGGGGAGATAATTATATCCCATTTTTAATGAAAAAGTAGAAAGGATTGTGGGATGTGACACATATCAGTCTGTTTCAGCCACCATAAAAAAGAGCACAGACTGGTTGAATTAAACAACTAAAGTTTATTACTCACAGTTCTGGGGGTTGGCAGGCCACGATGAAGGTTCTGGCTGATTTAGTTTCTGGCAAGTACTCTTTTCCTGGCATGCAGATGACTGCCTTCTGTGTCCTCACGTGGCCTTTCTTTGATACATGTGCATGGAGAGAAGGCTCTCAGGTGTCTCTTTTTATAAGCATACTAAAGCCATTGAATGTGGCCCCACTCTTACTACCTCATTAATCTTAATTACTGTCTTACAGGTCACATCTCCCAAAGCAGCCACACTGGGATTTATGGCTTCAAAATATCAACTTTAAGGGGACACATTCAATTCATAACAGAATGCTGCTGAGTCTGTCTTTGAAAAATATAATCTCCCCCAGGCAGTGCAGTGAGACAAAAGAAGGAGAAGAGGCAATGGAATCTCATGGAACACAGAGCTTTGGCATGGCTTTGAATGATGAAAAGAAAAAAGTTGTAGCCAATGAAAGGTGTTTCCTTGGGGAAAATTGTACAGTTCCCTTAACTGGAAAAAAAAAAAAGTCTTGAATTAGAAGTCAAGATTCGTTAGATTCTAGTGGGCCTCCTATTGAATAAGAAGGGCCTTCTATTGGATAAGATGTACTGTAATCATTTGACCAAATGTTTTGATCTAAGGAATAAAAGCTGCCCAAACAATTACCAAGATCCCTTCTATCTCTGAAAATCTATCAGTTCAGTTCAGTCACTCAGTCATGTCTGACTCTGCGACGTCATGGACTGCAGCACACCAGGCTTCCCTGTCCATCACCAACACCCAGAGCTTGCTCAAACTCATGTCCATTGGGTCAGTGATACCATCCAAACATCTCATTCTCTGTTGTCCCCTTCTCCTCCTGTCTTCAATCTTTCCCAGCATCAAGGTCTTTTCAAATGAGTCTGTTCTTCACATCAGGTGGCCAAAGTATTGCAGTTTCAGCTTCAACATCAGTCCTTTCAATAAATATTCACAACTGATTTCCTTTAGCATGGACTGGTTGGATCTCCTTGCAGTCCAAGGGACTCTCAAGACTCTTCTCCAACACCACAGTTCAAAAGCATCAATTCTTTGGTGCTCAGCTTTCTTTATAGTCCAACTCTCACATCCATACATGACCACTGGAAAAGCCATAGCTTTGACTAGATGTACCTTTGTCAGCAAAGTAATGTCTCTGCTTTTTAATATACTGTCTATATATCTATTATTTTTCACCTCCAAAAGCTTGACTTCTTTTACAGCTCATGCTATTTCTCCCTCTAATTCTTGGTTTCCTCCTAGCTTTCCTGCCATAGAAGCTAACATTTACTTGCTTTTCTCAGTAACACTCAAATGTCATACTCTCACAGAAAATGTTGACTTTCCATAAGAAATTTACAGTTTGTGGAGTATGATTCAGGATGGCAGAACAGTGAAATCTTGAGATCACCTTCCTCTTTGAACATACCAAAATTACAGTTACATAGAGAACAACTCCCTTTGAGAATGACCTGAAGACTAGCAGGACAGATTTTCTACAACTAAGGATGTAAAGGAAAGGACACATTGAGATATAGGTAGGAGGGACAGGATGCAATTTAATCACAATTCACGTTCTCGATGTGACAATCCACAATTACAGAGGTTCCCCTGAGAAGTGGGGAGATCTGAGCCCCACATTAGGATCCCAGCCTAGGGGACCTGCACTGGAAAGATGAGTCCCCATACGTCTAGCTTTGCAAACCAGTGAGGCTTACATCTGGGGAAGATGGAAGGTTGTGGGAAACCTCCACTCTATATAGTCTCCACTCTATAGGACTCACACACAAACACCCACTTCCAGTCCCAGGGCAAAGGCAACAGCCTGGAAAGCACCTGAGCCATTTGAGGAGGAGGTACATTGCCTAATACTAAGGTGGGTACTGAAGGGGCAGGAATCCGATAGAACTTTCTCTGGGGATAGAGTACTAGCAAGAGTTATCTGTTTATTTATTTTTTACCATTGCTTCATCTAGTTGGCTTGACTCTGGCAAGTGATATTTCTGTCATTCTTAATCATCCTACCTAATGCCATGAGCACTGCCCCTATGTTCCCCTGAGACTTGCCCGGCCTAACTCACCTTCCCCACTGGGCCCCTCCAAAGCAGTTCCAACCATACCCCATGTGGCAGGCAGTGTTGTCCAGCATCAGCTCCCCTTCAAAGTAGTTCCAGTTGGCCAGCCCATCCCACACAGCAGGCAGATTCAGCCAGGACCAGCATCCCTCTAAAGTGACTCCTTCTCCCAGAGGCAAGCCCTATACACCACACACCCACAACAAACTCAGCCAGGCTTTGTAGCTAGTCATATTAGGGGCTAGAAATGCATACCAGCTTGCTCACAGCAGCTGAAACCAGGCCTGGTGGACAGCCAGGCTGGGAACCAGCCCTTCCCACCAGGGTGTCTGCCACTGGGGGCCAGTTCTACCCACTAGTGTCACAGCAATTGCAGCTTGAGGACAGCAGGAAGGCACAGGCAGCCCCACAGAGGATACCCTTAGAGCACTCTGGTGACAAGGAGTGATTTTGTTACTGGGCCCCACAGGACACCTCCTACATAGGTCATTCATTCAAGACCAGGAGATGTAGTTGACATACCTAATAAAAATACATGCAGATAATTAGGCAAAATGAAGAAACAAAGGAAAACCTTTCAAATGAAAGAACAAGATCAAACTCCCCCCAAAACAACTGAATGAAACAGATATAAGCAATTTATCAGAGGAAGACTTCATTGGTCAGAAAGACGCTCAACTCAGGAAAAGAATAAATAATTCAATGAGAACTTTATACAATTGAAAGACTCAATAATTGAAATGAAAAATACACAAAAGGGAATCAACAGCAGATTATAGGAAGCAGAAGGATAGAAGTCTGGAACACAGGGTAGTAAAAATCACCCAATCAAAAAAGAAAAGATAATATAAAAAGTGAGGATTAAGCTTAAGGGACTTCTGGGAAAATATATGGGGCTGAGAAAGAAAAGAGAGAGAGAGAAAGGGACAGAAACTCTATTTGAAAAAACAATGGCTGAAAATTTCCCTAATCTAGGGAAATAAACATTCAAGTCCAGAAGGCACAGAATACCAAATAAGAAGAACCACAAGAGACCCATACTAAGACATATTATAATTAAAGTTCAAATGTTAAAGATAGAATAAACAACCTAATCTTATGCCTAAAGGAACTATAAAAAAAGAGCAAAGAAAACCTAGTCAGTAGGAGGAAAGAAATCATAAAGATCAAAGCAGAAGTAAATGAAACAGAGATGAAGACAATGATAGAAAAGATCAATGAAACTAAAAGCTGGTTCTTTGAGAAAATAAAATCAATAAACCTTTAGCCAGATTCATCCAAAAAAAGGGGGGAGAGGATTCAAACCAATAAAATTAGAAATGAAACAGGAGAAGTTACAGTTGACACCATAGAAATACAAAGGATCATAAGAGTCTACTGCAAGTAACTATATGCCAATAAAACAGATAATCCAGAAGAAATGGACAAATACTTAGAAAGGTACAGCCTTCCAAGACTGAGAAATATCAATGACTGTTTCAAGACTATGAATGGATCAATCACAAGTACTGAAGTTGAAACTGTGGTTAAAAGACTTACAATAAACAGAAATACAGGATCAGATGGCTTCATAGACAAATTCTATCAAACACTTAGAGAAGAGTTAACACTTATCTTTCTCAAACTATCCTCAAAATTGTCATTGTTGTTGTTCAGTGACTCAGTAATGTCCAACTCTTTGTGACCCCATGGACTGCAGGACACCAGGCCTCCTTACCACTCACCATCTCCTGGAGTTTGCCCAAGTTCATGTCCATTGCATCAGTGATGCCACCCAGTCATCTCATCTTCTGACATCCTCTTCTCCTTCTGCCCTCATTCTTTCCCAGCATCAGGGACTTTTCCAATGAGTCAGCTGTTCACATTAGGTGACCAAAATTCTGGAGCTTCAGCTTCAGTATCAGTCCTTCCAATGAATATTCAGGATTGATTTCCTCTAGGATTGACTAGTTTGATCTCCATGTCCAAGGGACTCTCAGGAGTCTTCTCTAGCACCACAATTTGAAGGCATCAATTCTTTGACACTCTGCCTTCTTTATGGTCTAGCTCTTACAAACATATATGACCACTGGGAAGACCATAGGCTTGACTATATGGACCTTTGTCAGCAGGGTGATGTCTCTGCTTCTCAGCACACTGTCTAGGTTAGACATAGCTTTCCTGCCAAGAAGCAATTGTCTCGTCTCCTGATTTCATGTCTGCAGTCATCATATACAGTGATTTTAGAGTCCAAGAAGAAGAAACTTGTCATTGCTTCCACCTTTTCCCTTCTATTTGTCATCAAAGTCTTGAGGTTTTCAGTTATAGATCTTTCACTTTGTTAAATTTATACCCAAGTATTTTATTGATTTTGATGATATTATAATTTTTTATCCTTTTTCATATTGTTCATTGTTAGTGTACAGCCAAATGTACATTTACATTTTGATTTTTATATTTTGAATCTTACAGAACTCATTGATTAGTTTCAACAGCCTTTTAGTGGAATCTCTAGGATTTTGTCTGTATAAAGCCAAACCATATGCTGACAAAGACAACTTTACTTTTTCCTTTCTGATTTGGGTGCCTTTAATTTCTTTTACTCTGCATGATTGCACTGGCTAGGACTTTCAGCACTATGCTGGATAGAAGTTGTGAGAGTGGGCACTTTGTCTTGCTCCTGATTTTAAAGGAAAACTTTCAGCCTTTCACCACTGAGTATTATGCCATCAGTTGTCCTGTCATACATGGCCCTCATTGTGTTGAAATATCCATATCCAGCCCATTGAGCATTTTTTAAATAATTTTTATCATGGAAGAATGTTGTATTTTGTCAAATGTTTTTTCTTCATTTTTTGAGATGGCTATATGATTTTTATTTTTCATTCTATTATTATGAGGTATCATATTTACTGATTTGTGTATGTTAAACCAGACTTTCATCCCAGGAACAAATCCCACTTGATCCTGAGGCATGATTCTTTTAATGTGCTTCTGAGTTAAATTTGCTAGTGTTTGTTGAAAATACTTTAATCATCAGTTATTTTGATCCATAGTTTTCTTTCCCTGTGCAGTTCCCACATGGCTTGGTTGTCAGGGCAATGCTCATCTCAAAAACTGAGCTTGGGAGTGTTCCCTCCTCTTAAATTTTGGATTGATGTTAATTCTTCAAATGTTTATAGCATCCATATCTTGTATCACTTTGATAGTTTGTGTATACAATAGCTATAGCTGGTAAATTTTATCCATTTCCTTCTTTGTATATGTTAAGATGTTATCTCTTGATAGGACTGATGCTGAAGCTGAAACTCTAAAACTCCAATACTTCCACATGATGCAAAGAACCGACTCATTGGAAAAGACCCTGATGCTGGGAAAGACTGAAGGCGGGAGGAGAAGGGGATGACAGAGGACGAGATGGTTGGATGGCATCACAGACTCTATGGAAATGAGTTTGAGTAAACTCCGGGAGTTGGTGATGGACAGAGAAGACTGGTGTGCTGAAGTCCATGGAGTTGCAAAGAGTCGGACACGACTGAGAGACTGAACTGACTGACTGATAATGGATTTTATTAATAAAATTCTTAATGATGAGGCATTTTCACTTCCCAGGATAAACCCTTTCA
Organism: Cervus elaphus; assembly: GCF_910594005.1. Classification (NCBI taxonomy): domain Eukaryota; kingdom Metazoa; phylum Chordata; class Mammalia; order Artiodactyla; family Cervidae; genus Cervus; species Cervus elaphus. The sequence goes on from NC_057830.1 coordinate 23,460,026, forward strand.
GTTATGTCATTTGAATATTTTACTAGGTTGCTAATTTGCTGTTGTTACTGTTGTTACATCTAGTTTAGGATTTTTGCATAAGTTTTAAGAAGTAGAGTTTGCCTATATATTTTGTTTTTGTGTACTACTCATCTATTTTTAGTATCCAAGTTATTATAGCCTCATAGAATAATAAACTTGGAATTTTATTTCCTGTCTCTATCTCTGTATGTATACATATATATACAATGCATATAATTAAATTAATGTTAATATCATAAAGCAATATTTAATAATCAAATGTTAAGTAAAGCAATTATTTTAAATATAATGTGTATAACATCATATACATATGTTATATTTAAATCTATGCAATATAATATGCATAAGAGGTATCTGTTCTTTAAAAATTTGCAAGAATCAAAAGCAAACATTAAAAATCATCTGGGCTGGGTTCTTTTTTTAAAAAGTAAAACTTTTACATGGTTTTCTTTTCTTCTTTTATAGTTTCTATTTTAAGAGCCTTCTCTGATTTTCCATAACTTCTGCAGTTAATTTTGTCAATTTAAACATCCTTGGGAAAAAATCCATTCCATTTGAATTTTCAAACTTGTTGGCAAAAAATTGAATATTCTACTCCGATATGCAGATGACACTACACTTATGGCAGAAAGTGAAGAAGAACTAAAGAGCCTCTTGATGAAAGTGAAAGAGAGAGTGAAAAAGTTGGCTTAAAGCTCAGCATTCAGAAAACAAAGATCATAGCATCCAGTCCCATCACTTCATGGCAAATAAATGGGGAAACAGTGTCAGACTTTATTTTTGGGGGCTCCAAAATCACTGCAGATGGTGATAGCAGCCATGAAATTAAAAGACGCTTACTCCTTGGAAGGAAAGTTATGACCATACTAGACAGCATATTAAAAAGCAGAGACATTACTTTGTCAACAAAGGTCTGTCTAGTCAAGGCTATGGCTTTTCCAGTGGTCATGTATGGATGTGAGAGTTGGACTATAAAGAAAGCTGAGTACAGAAGAATTGATGCTTTTGAACTATGGTGTTGGGGACGACTCTTGAGAGTCCCTTGGACTTAAAGGAGATCCAACCAGTCCATCCTAAAGGAGATCAGTCCTGGGTGTTCATTGGAAGAACTGATGCTGAAGCTGAAACTCCAATGCTTTGGCCACCTGATGTGAAAAAATGACTCATTTGAAAAGACCCTGATGCTGGGAAAGATTGAGGGCAGGAGGAGAAGGGGACGACAGAGGATGAGATGGTTGGATAGCATCACCGACTCGATGGATATGAGTTTGGGTGAACTCCAGGAGTTGGTGATGGACAGGGAGGCCTGGTGTGGTGTGGTTCATGGAGTCTCAAAGAGTCGTGCACGACTGAGGGACTGAACTGAACTGAACTGAACCCAAATTATTGTAGGTTTTACGTACATCAGTTCAGTTCAGTTCACTCGCTCAGTCGTGTCTGACTCTTTGCGACACCACGAATCACAGCACGCCAGGCCTCCCTGTCCATCACCAACTCCCGGAGTTTACCCAAACTCATGTCCATCGAGTCAGTGATGCCATCCAACCATCTCATACATATACATACTTCAAATAGAGAAGTTAGATTTAATAAAATCTATGTTGTCATTGATTGAAGGATGCATCACTGTTTTAAGAATTACAAAGAAAGCATAAAAGTTGCAGGGTGCCATTGTGCTTTTGACCACTTAGAATATTAATTTTAAATCAGTTGGTAGAAATCTTTTATTTAGGTCTCTTTCAACATGTAGAGTTTTTGTGTAATAGCATGCTCATACAAATAAAAAAGAAAATACAAGCAAAGGTACAGGATAAGGCCTTCCTAAAGCACCCTCACACCAGGACCCCCTGCTCTACATCACTTCTGGAAACGTTGCAGCCAGTATCTCTTTTGGCTCTTCTCCGGCCCATCCATGCTTTCTCTCCTGGGACTCCTCACAACCAGGAAAATTTCTCTGGAACTGAGGTACAATGTCTCAAGACAGCAGCAGTGCAGAGCAAAAGGGGAAAATGCCTCAGCTCCCTTTCTACTTTATGCTCCTAACGCAGAGCCTGGCTACCTAACCTTTGGGCCAACATTGGAAGCTCCACACAAGCAGATCCTATCACCTCTGGAATCCCCACAGTTTCTTTTCAGTGTGGGTGTTTCCTTCTATAGCAGGGTAGGTTTAGAGGCAAGCTGGTTTAGAGGCTTGTCACAAAGACTTTCCTGTGATAACCCTCAACTTTATAGAAGTGACTGAATGATAAAATGGTGGAATTAGAACTGCAAGAGACTCTAAAAGCCAATAAAGCACCAAGATCCTACCCTTAATGGAAGTAGCAGGCCTAATTTTCCTACCTGAAAGGAAGAGCTATTTTGTTTCTTAATAGACAGCAAGTTTCTTTCTTAATGTTCTGTGATTAAAATTTATTGCCCACAACAAATCAAGATCTAAAACATTGATACAAATGTCTTCTTTTACAAGGTGGGGGTGGGGGTGCATTCTTCTTTGAGTTTTGTGGATTCTGCTGCTTTGTATATAATTGCTGAGATGACTCAAGGAGAAAGTGGGACTGCCCCTCCACTAGAGCAGTGAATCCGGTACATGCACAAAAACTGCTGCTTTAAGAAGGCCCTTGTCCTGGACATCAGCGCTGAGGGGTGCTAACAAAAGCTGTAGACTGAAAAGGGATTAAATATCAAATGTCTTACTCACAAGGACAATTGTAATAGTACCAATTTTAAGAGGATGATTTTGAGCATCACATTGTACGTGAAATTATCAGTTTGTCTGTTTCATCCACATTTTCATCCTCTTCAGATGTTATGTTTTATCTTTGCCTGTGCACTTACTTTCTTTTTTCACCTTCGGGCAAACAGTACTGCCAGATAATGAAGATAAAAGAAAGCCAGACGCTGTCTGGGTCAGTCCCATTAAGCTCAAGACTTGCAAGACGGAGATGGCTGTGACATATAGTGGAGAGCGGTAAGCCTCAAGAAACCACAGTCAACCACTTTTCACCCCACTGTGAAATGCTTAGCAATGTAACAGCCCAGAACATTTTAACTATTGTCGCTGTGTTACTGTTACTTTCAGGAGTATTTGCTAATGTACAATGTCTGTGTCTCTTCTATAACAGCCTCATTTAAACCCATCATTCACTAACAAGTCATGACCTATAATTTTGGGAAGAGTAATAATCATCTAGTTTCAGGATAGTAAGCCATATGGTTGTCTCTGTGTCTCTGCAAATGAAAGCTAACAATTTCTAAAGATTTTGATTCCCCACAGCAAACTATTTCAGCTTTCTTAGGGCTAAAAAATAGAAGAAACAATCTTTTAGAAGTTTAAAAGCAGAGTTTATTTTTCATTTAATTAAAAAAAGAAAAAATATTCATTATAGGTTCTGGTACCAAAAGATAAACTGCCAAAGTATTTTATCTAATATATAGATGCACATAAATTAATATTCAAATAGTTAAAGAAGAAATTAGTCCAATATGGTGAATTTTAATTTTTCCTACTTCTTAGTACCTACAACTAAATTTTAATTCACTTCTTGAATATGCTTGAGGGCAAGCTAATTAAGGTACTAGTTAAATGAAGAAGTTTCTTATTATGCACCAGGAATACTTCTCTAGCTGTTTACTGGTAGCTGGGAAACCCAAGTTTACTGCATTAGAGAGGCTGCCCTGTGCTGCTTTTTTCCCAGGGTCAATACCTTAACAATCCATGGATCTCTTACCTGAGGCATGATGGCATTTCCAAAACATCTCAGTTCCTTGGAGCTTCCATAAATATTACTATAGCCTTGGAGGCTTAAAACAGCACAGATGTATTCGCTCACAACTCTGTAAGTTATAAGTCTTAAGCCAATATGTTAGGAGAGCTATGCTTCCTCCAGAAGTTCTAGGGAAAATTCTGTTTCTTACTCTTTCAGCTTCTGATATTCATCAGATTTCACGGCTTGGGGCCACACCACTCCAATTTCTGCCTCCTCCTTCATTTTGCCTTCTCATCTGTGTGTATCTATAAGGACGCTTGTTATTGAAATTAGGGTCTACTTGTTTAATTGAGGATGCTGTTCTCATATCAAGATTCTTAATTACATCTGTAAAAACCTGTCTTCCAAATAAGCCAACATGTACAGGTTTCAGGCAATATCTTTTTGAGGGCTACCATTACTCCACGTTCAAGGTCAGGAGGGGCGGCCATGAGAAGATACCCCTGGTCCAAGGTAAGGAGCAGCGGCTGCGCTTTGCTGGAGCAGCCGTGAGGAGATACCCCACGTGCGAGGTAAGAGAAACCCAAGTAAGACGGTAGGTGTTACAAGAGGGCATCAGAGGGCAGACACACTAAAACCATAATCACAGAAAACTAGCCGATCTGATCACAGGACCACAGTCTTGTCTAACTCAATGAAACTAAGGCATGCCATGTGGGGCCACCCAAGATGGCCGGGTCATGGTGGAGAGGTCTGACAGAGTGTGGTCCACTGGAGAAGGGAATGGCAAACCACTTCAGAATTCTTGCCTTGAAACCCCATGAACAGTAGGAGAAGACAAAATGATAGGATACTGAAAGAGGAACTCCCCAGGTTGGTTTGGGCACCTACCGGTAGGCGCCCAATATGCTAATGGAGATCAGTGGAGTAAATAACTCCAGAAAGAATGAAGGGATGGAGCCAAAGCAAAGACAATGCCCAGTTGTGGATGGGACTGATTATAGAAGCAATGTCCGATGCTGTAAAGAGCAGTATTGCATAGGAACCTGGAATGTTAGGTCCATGAATCAAGGCAAATTGGAAGTGGTCAAACAGGAGATGGCAAGAGTGAATGTTGATGTTCTAGGAATCAGAGAACTAAAATGGACTGGAATGGGTGAATTTAACTCAGGTGACCAATGTATCTACTACTGTGGGCAGGAATCCTTTAGAAGAAATGGAGTAGCCATCATGGTTAACAAAAGAGTTTGAAATGCAGTACTTGGATGCAATCTCAAAAACGACAGAATGATTTCTGTTCGTTTCCAAGGCAAACCATTCACTATCATGGTAATCCAAGCCTATGCCCCAACCAGTAACGCTGAAGAAGCTGAAGTTGAACGATTCTATGAAGGCCTGCAAGACCTTTTAGAACTAACGCCCAAAAAAGATGTCCTTCTCATTATAGGGGATTGGAATGCAAAAGTAGGAAGTCAAGAAACACCTGGAGTAACAGGCAAATTTGGTCTTGGAGTACGGAATGAAGCAGGGCAAAGGCTAATAGAGTTTTGCCAAGAGAACACACTGGTCATAGCAAACACCCTCTTCCAACAACACAAGAGAAGACTCTACACATAGACATCACCAGATGGTCAACACCGAAATCAGATGCAGCCAAAGATGGAGTAGTTCTACATAGTCAGCAAAAACAAGACTGGGAGCTGACTGTGGCTCAGATCATGAACTCCTTATTGCTAAATTCAGACTTAAACTGAAGAAAGTAGGGAAAAACCACTAGACCATTCAGGTATGCCCTAAATCAAATCCCTACTGATTATAGAGTGGAAGTGAGAAATAGATTTAAGGGACTATATCTGATAGAGTGCCTGATGAAACTATGGATGGAGGTTCGTGACACTGTACAGGAGATAGGATCAAGACCATCCCCATGGAAAAGAAATGCAAAAAGGCAAACTAGCTGTCTGAGGAGGCCTTACAAATAGCTGTGAAAAGAAGAGAAGCGAAAAGCAAAGGAGAAAAGGAAAGATATTCCCATTTGAATGTAGATTTCCAAAGAACAGTCAGGAGAGGTAAGAAGGCCTTCCTCAGTGATCAATGCAAAGAAATGGAGGAAAACAACAAAATTGGAAAGACAAGAGATCTCTTCAAGAAAATTAGATATACCAAGAGAACATTTCACGCAAAGATGGGTTCAATAAAGGACAGAAATGGTATGGACCTAACAGAAGAGGAAGATATTAACAAGAGGTGGCAAGAATACACAGAACTGTACAAAAAAGATCTTCACGACCCAGATAATCACGATGGTATGATCACTCACATAGAGCCAGACATCCTGGAATGTGAAGTCAAGTGGGCCTTAGGAAGCATCATTATGAACAAAGCTAGTGGATGTGATGGAATTCCAGTTGAGCTATTTCAAATCTTGAAAGATGATGCTGTGAAAGTGCTGCACTCAATATGCCAACAAATTTGGAAAACTCAGCAGTGGCCACAGGACTGCAAAAGTCAGTTTTCATTCCAATCTCTAAGAAAGGCAATCCCAAAGAATGCTCAAACTACTGCACAGTTGCACTTATCTCACACGCTATTAAAGTAATGCTCAAAATTCTCCAAGCCAAGCTTCAGCAATACGTGAACCATGAACTTCCAGATGTTCAAGCTGGTTTTAGAAAAGACAGAGGAACCAGAGATCAAATTGCCAATATCCGCTGGATCATCAAAAAAGCAAGAGAGTTCCAGAAAAACATCTATTTCTGCTTTATTGACTATGCCAAAGCCTTCGACTGTGTGAATCACAATAAACTGTGGAAAATTCTGAAAGAGTTGGGAATACCAGACCACCTGACCCACCTCTTGAGAAACCTGTATGCAGGTCAGGAAGCAACAGTTAGAACTGGACATGGAACAACAGACTGGTTCCAAATAGGAAAAGGAGTACATCAAGGCTGTATATTGTCACCCTGCTTATTTAACTTATATGCAGAGTTCATCATGAGAAACACTGGGCTGGAAGAAGCACAAGCTCGAACCAAGATTGCCAGGAGAAATATCAATAACCTCAGATATGCAGAGGACACCACCCTTATGGCAGAAAGTGAAGAGGAACTAACAAGCCTCTTGAGGAAAGTGAAAGAAGAGAGTGAAAAAGTTGGCTTCAAGCTCAACATTCAGAAAACTAAGATCATGACATCTGGTCCCATCACTTCATGGAAAATAGACGGGGAGACAGTGGAAACAGTGTCAGACTTTATTTTTTTGGGCTCGAAAATCACTGCAAATGGTGACTGCAGCCATGAAATTAAAAGACACTTGCTCCTTGGAAGGGAAGTTATGACCAACCTAGACAGCATTTTAAAAAGCAGAGACATTACTTTGCCCACAAAGGTCCATCTGGTTAAGGCTATGGTTTTTCCAGTGGTCATGTATGGATGTAAGAGTTGGACTGTGAAGAAAGCTGAGCCCTGAAAAATTGATGTTTTTGAACTGTGGTGTTGGAGAAGACTCTTGAAAGTTCCTTGGACTGCAAGGAGATCCAACCAGTCCATCCTAAAGGAGATCAGTCCTGGGTGTTCATTGGAAGGACTGATGCTGAAGCTGAAACTCCAATACTTTGGCCACCTGATGCGAAGAGTTGACTCATTGGAAAAGACCCTGATGCTGGGAGGGATTGGGGGCAGGAGGAGAAGGGGACGACAGAGGATGAGATGGCTGGATGGCATCACCAACTCAATAAGCATGAGTTTGAGTAGACTTCAGGAGTTGGTGATGGACAGGGAGGCCTGGCGTGCTGCGATTCATGGGGTTGCAAAGAGCTGGACACGACTGAGTGACTGAACTGACTGACTGACTGATTCAACTCTATAGGTTGCCCATTGGCCACCCCAAATTAATGTCTGTCCAGCATGCAAAATAAACGCACCTCATCAGAATATCACCCAAAGGAACAACTCTTAGGTCTAAAATCGTATCTAAATATTATTAGCTCAATAGTGCCAAATCTCATCATCTAATCATGTAAATCACAAATGGGTTTGGCTCTGGCTGGGGCAAAACCTCTTTCCATCTGTTAACATGTCAAACCAGAAAACAAAATACAATGATGAGGCAATCATAGTATAATAATTTATAAACGTTCTTATTCCAAAAGAGAAAATGGAAACCAGAACTAAGTCTCCAGTCCCAAGTAACATCCAAAGGCATAAGGGAAAATCCCATTAGTTTTTAATGCTGGGATTAACATTCTACTGCTTGATAATCTGTTCTATGTACCCAAAGCTCCACCCTCTGGGCCTAAGACTGTTCTCAAGGTCATCTTCCTTTTCTTGAAGACTAGCACATGTTTGCAGCTGAGTAACTATCAGTTCATTTCCTACCAGTATAATTTCAGAGATTCAACAGTCTTCCCTCATTTTACCCTCTTTCTGTCTCCTTCATTGCAAGCTGGCAGTTTTTTCTGCTGATATAACATTGTCAAAAAGCCTTATGGTTCCCCTGTGTATGTCATGGAGGCTCACATCAGTTCCTCACTTTGCTGAGATAGCCAAGTGGATCCACAAGACACACAGACTTCTTTCAGTGAAAGATTGTCCATGTACACCCATGGACTTCTCTCCAGAGTACACTTTCTTAACAGTAAATCTCCTGGCATTAGCATCTATTGCAATTTTTTTCAAGTGTTCTATTTTGATTCCTTTTCTCCCAATACTTTTTTCCCTCAAGTATCACTTTCCTCTTGCATTTTACTATAAACAGAAATGAAAAACCAGATCACACCTTCAACACTTTATTTGAAAAATTATCTTCAGCTAAACATTCAAGTTCATTGCTTAAAATTTCTGCTTTCTACCCAATAGCAGGACATAACTCAGCTAAATTCTATTATTAGATAATAATATATATTAGAATTATAGTATAATTCTATATTATATTATGAATTCTATATCTATATTCTGTTATATTCTGCACTGAATATAAGGATTACTTTTCCTCCAGTTTCCAAAAGCATGTTCTTCCTTCTAAGTCTTCATCAAAGCAAGTTTAGTGTTCGTGTTTTTGCCAGCATTCAGTTCATGACAACATATGCATTTTTTGAGATGATAGAAGCATTCTCTGTTGTGTTCCTCACTTTCTCCTGAGCCCTCACTTGCAGAGTATTAGCACCCTTTCTTCTACCAACAGTCTTTTTAAGAAAAATCTAGGTTTGTTTTTTTTTTTTAGCATACACCTCAAAATTAATCTGGTCACTGTCTATTGCCCAAATCCAAAATCACTTCCACATTTTTAAGTAGTAGGTACAGAGCAACTCACTTCATCATACAGAAATCTTTATCAGTTTCCTGCGGCTCTGGTAGTAAATTACCACAAACTGAGTGTCTTAAAATAATAGAATTTTATTCTCCCACAGTCCTGGAAGCCACATAATAAATCAAAGAGTAAGCAGATCCTTGTTTTCCCTTAGAGGCTCCAGGGAAGATTTTGGTTCCTCTCGCTTTTCAGCTTCTATTGGTTTCTGGCTTCTATGGCTTGGGGCCACATCATTCTAATCACTACCCTTGTCTTCCCATCATTTTTAGTTCTGTGTGTCTATGTCTATGTCTTCTGTACTTCTGTTTTTCATAAGGACACTTTTAATTGAATTTAATGTCCACCTCAGTAACTAGGATGATCTTCTCATCTCAAGATCACTAATTTCAATACATTTTCCAAGACCCTTTTACCAGTAACTTTAACTCTTAGATTCTAGGGATCCAAATGCAGATCTGCCACTTTGGGAATCATCATCCAACCCCTTATACCAAGATATTCTCTCACATTACCTAGATCATTCAATAAGTGAACCAAGCTACTCTGTAATTCACTATGTGAAGAGTGCCCTAATTGTGAGCTGAGTTCTTCCCAGAGGATAGCTGGGAAAGTTCCACGTGAATTACTTGTCCAAGTCCGTTAAGTAACAATGGAATGCCTAAATGGCCTTAATGTTTGACGCCATGCCCTGATTCTTTTTCAAAAGCAAATTGATTTATATAATCAGAGAGACAAGTGGTTGAAAATGTTTGCATTTTAAAAACAGAAATAAAAGATTCCTAAATTACCTGACTATCCCTTTGCTCCTACTTATATTTTAGAACAAAAGAATGTTTAAAATAGACACATTAAAAAAAAAGAAAGAAAGCAAGAAAACAAACAAAAAGCAGATAATGCCTGGGTACCTAAGCAGTTTCAGACTATGAAAGTATTGAAAACTCTTCAGTTGGTTTTGTGAAGTCAGGAATAATCTTAAAACCAAGACAATACTGAAATAGAAAAAGTAAAGATCATATTTTAGTTTTGAATACTGGTTCCAGAATTCTACATTAAATAAAAAATAGAGAATATGATGCTATATTAAAATAATAATTCTTCATAGGCAAACGAGTTTTATTCCAAAGTGCTAGATTAGGAAACTGAAAATTCAGTGATTTTAATAAATAATGGCCTAAATAGAAATATTTATAACAATTGTCTAATGCATAAAGAGTAATAGTACAATCTACAACTTGTACGCATCAATCAGTTTAAGACTAGATAACTACAATTACGTTTTAAGATCCTGCCTGTATTGCTCTAATCCCACCCTTTCCTAAGCATGTTTCTTCTCATTTCCTTTTTCCTCAAAGCTAACCACTATCCTAATTATTTTTTTGTTTTTCATTTCTTTTGATTTTTATATATTTACTGTACACTTAGGGCTTCCCAGGTGGCTCAGTGGTAATGAATCTGCCTGCTGATACAGAAGATGTGGGAGATGTGAGTTTGATCCTTGGGTTGGGAAGATCCTCTGGAATAGGAAGTGAAACCCACTCCAGTATTCCTGCCTGGAAAATTTCATGGCCAGAGGAGCCTGGTGGGCTGCACTCCATGAGGAAGTAAAGAGTTGGACATGACCGAGTGACTGGACACATACAGGTATGTATTCCTAAAAATCATAGTGTTTCTTTTTTTTTTCAATTGAAGTATAGCTGATTTACAATGTTTTGTTCATCTCAGGTGTATAGCTAAGTGATTTAGTTATACATATATATCTTTTTCAGATTCCCATTATAGATTATTATGAGACACTGAATCTAGTTCCCTGTGCCAGACAATAGCTTTTGATTGTTTATCTATCTCATATATAGTAGGGTGTATTTGTTAATTTCAAACTCAGAATTTGTCCCTCCCTCTACTACCTTTCCCCTTCAGTAACCATAAGTTTATTTTCTATAACTGTGAGTCTATTTCTGCTTGGTAGGTAAGTTAATTGGTATCATTTTCTAGATTTCCTATTAAGTGATACCATATGATATTTGTCTTTCTGTGACTTCCTTAACTTAGTATGATAGTCTCTAGGTCCATCCATGTTGCTGCAAATGACATTATTTCATTCTTTTTTTTATGACTAACATTCTGTGTTTACTTTTGAATGTTTAAAATTTTACCTAAATGCAATCCTACAGTAGTGTGACTCACTTTAATACTACATACTTCATATGACAAATACGAAACATTGTTATTTGTGAAATTCATCTGTGTTGCTGCTTGTAAATGTTTTTCATTTATTTTTACTGCAGTATGGAAATCCACTAAATAAAAAAAAAAAATACCTCAATTCACTTATCCATTCTGCTCTTGTTGAAAATTTAGCTGCATCCAGTGTCTTGCCATTATAAGCCATTCTCTATAAACATTGTTTTCATATATTTTGCCACACACATTTCTGAAGGGTATATTGAGAAGTGGAATTTGTTTCCCAAAGTACGGTGGTTTCACCAATTTGACTCTCAACCACAGTTATATAAGACCTCCTGTAGCTCCACATCCTTAACTGACATTTGATTTTATCAGACTCTGAACTTGCTTCCAACTGGATGGGTGGGAAATTTTAATTTCTTTTTGATGTTGATTTTCATGTTTCAGATTTTTAATGGGATTAAGGTTATTTAGAAATTTGACACTTCTAGTTTCCTCTAATAATGAAAGTCTAATATATAATGATGCTTAAATCTTTTGCCCATTTCTGCAGTGCAACTTAGTCTTTTTCTAATAATTAATTTGTAGTTAGGTAGCTCAGCTGGTAAAGAATCCACCTGCAATGCAGGAGACCCCAGTTCAATTCCTGAGCCTGGAAGATCCCCTGAAGAAACCCATTCCAGTATTCATGGGCTTCACTGGTGGCTCAAATGATAAAGAATCTACCTGCAATGTTGGAGACCTGGGTTCGATCCCTGGGCTGGGAAGATCCCCTGGAGGACGGCATGGCAACCTACTCCAATATTCTTGCCTGGAGAATCCCCATGGACAGAGGAGCCTGGCAGGCTACAGTCCATGGGGTTGCAAAGAGCTGGACACAACTGAGTGACTAAGCACAGTATACATTCTGAGTAACAATAATTTGTCATGTATATGTATTGCCAGGAACGTCACTTAAAGTGATTTATATTCCCAATTTTTATTAATGTACCTTAAAAAATCATTAAAGTTTTGAAATTAAAGGCTTAGATTTTTAAAAATTCTATATTTTAAACTGGCAATATAGTCACATAATTCAAAGACTCAAATTCAACAGTTAAACTTTTACTTCCAACCACTGCTCAGCTAAACAGGAGACCTTCAAAGAAATTACAAAGCAAACGGGTAATCACTCTCAGTTTCTCTTGCATTTTTCCAGATATTTTAATACACATAAAAACAATGTGGCTATAGTATTTATTTCGTGTGCTTTTTTTTCAGTTGTGGACATACTATATGAATGTTTCCTCGCCTTGTTTTTTATTCACTTAACTGAGAGAGAGAAAAGAAAAGGTTATATATAACTCTACTTATTTTTGTTCATAAAGTGCTTAACAAACTTTTATAATTGCACTTATTTTTCATATTGTGTGTATTCTAATTCATTTAATAAGTCCCCTCAGGATGGATGTCCAGGTTGTTTAAAATTTCTACTACTGTAAAATATGTAGATAATTTTTATATGTATTACCCAAGGGCTAAAATCCCAGAAATGGAAATGCTGTGAGTTATTTATATATATTGTGAAATTCACTTTACAAAGTGAGTTAGCTAGAACAATTTACTTCCCCATAAGTAGTAAAAGAGAAGATATATTCCTTCCTAATCTTGCCATCTTGTTGAGATAAACATTTTTGGATTTTTGCCCATCTAAGAGGTGCAATTTCAATCTGTATTCTTTCATTATGAGATTATGATATCTTTTAAAGGATCTAAATTTTAACTTAATGAAGCAGAAATGTTAAATCTTTCCCTTTATGGGTTTGTTATACTTTAGCTTTGTTTAAAACTCTTTCCCATTCCCAAAGTGATAAAGATAACTTCTGTGTTTAGTCACTCAGTCGTGTTTTTGCGACCCCATGGACTGTAGCCCATCAACTCCTTTGTCCATGGGAATTCTCCAGGCAAGAATACTGAACTGGGTTGCCACGCCCTCCTCCAGGAGATCTTCCCAACCCAGGGATCAAATCCAGGTCTCCCGCATTGCAGGCGGATTCTTTACCATCTGAGCCAAAGGGAAACCCAAGATTACTGGAGTGGGTAGCCTCTCCCTTCTCCAGGGGATCTTCCCAGCCCAGGAATCTAACTGGGGTCTCCTGCACTGCAGGTGGGTTTTTACCAGTTGAGCTTCCAGGGAAGCCCTAAGGATAGCTTATACAATTATCTAATGAATTTTAGTTTTGCCTTTTATAACTGTGTAAAATAATGTTGCTTTTAAATCGACTACTGAGGTTCCTCCCAATGTCCTCATCTCTTCAAACAAGTGTTCTTGATAAAAAATGAATAACCTTAAAGAAGTTTATTTTCTCTGGACATATTTCTTCAACTGCTGCTGCTGCTGCTATATATATATATATAAAACTAAGCATCGGTAAATGGTTTTGTTTGCTTGGTTAGCAAGTGAACCACTTGGAAACTTATTTTGGTTGTAACCATGTCTATCTCTTGACAGATATAAATAGAGATAGATAGATAGATAGATAGATAGATAGATGTGTGCAAGCTAAGTCACTTCAATCGTATCTCTTTGCAACCCTATGGACTGTATCCTGCCATGCCTCTCTGGCCATGAGATTCTCCAGGCAAGAATACTAGAGTGGTTGCCATGTCCTCCTCCAGGGGATCTTTCCAACCCAGGGATCAAACCCACGTCTCCTGCATCTCCTGCCCTGGGAGGCAGGTTCTTTACCACTAGTGCCACCTAGGAAGCCCAAATAGATAGATACAGAGGTACAAAATTTGTGGAAAATTCTGCTGTGATTAGGTATTCCATTTCAAATTTTCTAATATTTCTGCCTAAAGTTGAGACTCTAGTAATGAATGCTCAGTCTGGCCATGCCAATGTGTATTGTATTCTTTAGCATAGTTAGAGTGTCATTGCGTAATGAAGACATGCTTTGCCATCTAATGTGAAGATAAATAATCTACTCTCCGCTGTGCCTTGAAAGCTAGATATTCAGTGCTCACTTTTTGACCCCTCTCTTGACTGATGTGATGAAGTAAAGTGAAATTAAATAAATAAATTCTTGCTGTGCAGCAAGTACAAGTTGTATCGGGAAAATCATTGAATTACAAGGGCAATTTGCAATTTGTAGTGCAATAGAGTCCTAAGCAAGAACACATAGCTAGTCACAGTGCTACGTTCAGTTTAGAGTTGTGGGGTGAACGCAGCCATTGGTAGTACATGCCAGAATAAACATGGCTGCTTTTCTAATAAAAATTTCATTTGTGAACACTGAAATGTGAATTCACATAATTTTCACATCTCATGGGATGGTAGTCTTCTTTTGAGCAAAACATTTTGAAACTGTAAAAGCCATTCTTAGCTGGTGGGCATGCAAAAGCAGGCAGTGGACTGTGGTTTGTCTGTGTCTGCTTTAGAGAAACAGCTTTCTTCCCCCAGGGATTTGTATGATTATGCCAGCCTCAGTTACTAAGTATATATTCTTATTCCACTAAATTGAAACTTAACTAATTCACTGGACAAAAATGTATGAAGTGTCTATCAAGTGTCAGGATATATGGCAACAAGGAAAGCAGAGAAGAGGGCTGCCTTCGAAGGGCTTTTGGTCTACTGTTCAAAGAAATTGAACTATTCATGTACATTAATTTCCAGGAAATGGCCGAGTTTTAAACTTCCACTGAAATTAGTGGGCAGATAGACAATTTGTCAATTACAAAATTATGTGAGCATTGGCATAGAGGTAAGCACTAGATCCTATATGTGTGCAAGCTAAATTGCTTCAGTCATGTCTAACTCTCTGCGACCCCATGGACTGTAGCCCACCAGACTCCTCTGTCCATGGGATTCTCCAGGCAAGAATACTGGAGTGGGTTGCCATGCCCTCCTCCAGGAGATCTTCCTAACCCAGGGATCGAACCCTGAGTCTCTTATGTCTCCTGCATTGGGAGGTGAGTTCTTTACCACCAGCACCACCTGGGAAGCCCAGATTCTATATGAGCACATGAGAAAAGTCTTAACAGAATAAGGTGATACAAGAACCATGAAAATGTTCTGAGAAGAGGCAAATATACTACTTCTTGCACTATAAGAAATATTTATTAAAAAGTAGAGGGAAGAGTATGGTGGGAGGTGGACTATGTAAAGGAAGATAAAACGATTGGCATCAACCTGAACATTGGATTTTAGCATACATTTTCATATGCTGATCATTAGGGTCAACTGCAATTTAAGTCAGAACCTTAATCTCTTGTTAAGTTTCTGTACCAGGGAGATGGGAAAGCCCTGAATAAAAATAATTTTAGTCCACACAGTAAAATAAATACATGAGGTTTACTAAGAAGAATAGAAAATAATGTGTGTGTGTGTTGCTGTGGAGAGATTGTGATTATCTTAAACACCATCCTGTTGGTTTATAGTCTCCGTAAGCTACCTCATTGCTGACAGATGCTAACAGAGGGCAATTCAAATTACAAAACAAATAGTGAGGATGCTGTTTATATCAAATACAGTTGAGCTGTACTAACTTATTTTTAGAATAGTTTTCAGACTACTATTATATATTGAACATCATTTTTATATATCCGTTTGTTCTTGTTGTTCTTGGAAAACATTAACAAAGCAATCAAATTATTTGCAAACTTAGGCCACCATACAGTTTAACCTGAAAAGTTACAGAGGGCATGGGATTTGTCAAGAGTAAATATTGAGGTTGCTAATGACAGTGTGCTCAAGTTTTCCCCACTGCATAGTTTGAAACATCATTCTGAAATGAATCTGTGCGTTTGTTGTTAACCAGGATTAAACATATGAAGGACTGTGATTTCTTGGTTTAATTACTCTGAGTGGAAAATTGATAAAATAGATCTTGAAGGATATTGCCCTCCAAATTCTATTTTCAGAATGGCTAAAATATTGATAAAGGAAAGTAAGCTCCAGTAAATGAATTTGAAATTACAAATTCAGATGTTAAGAAACAATGGACAGTGTTTAAGATGGCCATCAATTTTTCAAAAGAGGTGTATTTGGAGGGTGATCTCCAAATCCAAGTATTCACCTTTATTACCCAATTTTCATTTCAGACTAAAAATCACTGGGTCCTGTCGAATTTATACATGTAGACTGATATATCTATCTATATAGATATAATATCATTTACCTATCTATCTATCCTGATTAGAAAGGCAATAAGCCAATAGACATGCAGTCAGCACAGATATTTTATAGGTGTGCTGGGCTGTAAAAATCTGTTGCTGGCATATTTGGAAGAGCTCTGTGCACAGTGCACTGTGATTCTGGAGGGTCTTCCTGCCACTTGGCAGCCTGGGTCTGGGGCTTATTTCATTAGATGGTCAGTATACAGTGCCTTGTATGGGTCTCACACTGCCATTGGCTGTCTGAGGCTGAGATATGAGATTAAATAACAGGGCAGGGTCATCTGACCTTAGAAACTTTGTTCCCAAAATCTCAAGTAGTTTTTGCATGTGCTGTGTTTACTAACTCCAAGTTTATTTTGCCCAGATATTTTCCCTCTTAAGTTTTTCAATGCATCTGCATTTTATGAGCAATTACACCCTTGAATGGTTTTGGTTTGCTTCTCCTTAAATTTGTCAAAATGTGGTTTGGCTGACTGAGCAGTGTCTGATGTCCAAGAAAACCCTTGAGACCCTTGGTAGCAAAAATTCACATTATGAGGAGGGTAAACCAGGTCACTAAGAGAGTATCTTTTGAATTTGTACTGATTTCAGTTAACTTGCCCTGCCGCTTTGCACAGAGCACTTTTCAGCTAACAGCCAAGCTGGGCCCTGCTCTGTGGTTCAAGTTGGACTCCTGTACTTCACATCTGTTGATCCCCCTGAAGTCCTTCCAGCCCTTGTGGCATTGCGTGGCCGCACAACTCAGCAGGACATGCCTTCGGGGGCTTATCTCCCTTAAGCCTTCAGGGAAGGGGTTGGTTACCAGAGAGTAAGGCTTTTATTGCCTATCCTGGGGAGATGTACCTAATTAATTTCCACCTGAATTAGTTACAGATCTTCTTGTTGTGGTCTGCTATAATTGGAGGATTGTCTCTTGTTTTAGACAAGAAAGGAGAGCATGGCTGATCATTCTGTTTGGAACCACATTCTTTGAAACCAGAGGCTTGACATTGCTCATAGTGAAGTTAGTCTTGCTATATTGTCAGACAGCAATAAACTGACCTATTAGTGGTTCAAAACACACATTTCCATTTTATGAAATGGATGGCTGTTGACATAATTTGTAAACATACAGACATTCGGTCGACTTTTATCTAGGGCTTACTGAGAAATTTTACTTGGAGAGAACACTTGAAAGTAATCTCTTCTCCATTTTGCATTTGTGTATGAGCTAATTCAGGTAGAATGGTGCCAGACAGACGCCATAATACTTGACAATGTTCTACTTGTAACATTAAAGAGTTAGGTCAATCTTCCTGAGATTGTACCTGAGCTAACAGGATAAAAGCCCTAGACGTTACTATTGTTCAAATTCCATGGTTAATATGTGAGGAGATGAAGTAGAGAGGGTTTCCCAGGCGCTGGTGGTAAAGAGCCTGCCTGCCAATGCAGGAGATGTAAGAGATGCGAGTTCAATCCCTGGGTCAGGCAGATCCCCTGGAGCAGGGCATGACAACCTGCTCCACTATTCTCGCCTGGAGAGGACAGAAGAGCCTGGTGGGCTATGGTCCGTAGGGTCACACAGTAGCTGTCACACATGCAGCGACAGCATGTACACACAAGAGCAGAGAGGTTCAGGTGTTTATTCAGACACAGTTTGTAGTAAAGTTAGGACTAGAACCAGATTCCTTGGTTACTTACTGATCCTGGATTCTTTCCATTGTAGGTACTGATGTTAATGTCTGTGTCATACTCCATATACAGACACACACATACACAACCACACATACATTACCAATCTCTTTGGAGGGAAGAAGACAGAGGAAAACTTGCCAAATTCTAGAATCATCAGTGTGTCTCTTTAAAGGTCACAAAAGCCATTTTTCCCCTGCCCCCAACCCTAACTTCCCTCCTTTCCCCCACAAGGTCATTCGGCAATGTCATTTGTACATAAAATTTATATAGATAAATTGATGGTCAACCTTAACACTGATTATGCTGACCACATTGAAGCAGAATAGCAGTTCTCAGTTGCTGTTCTGTTTTCTGTCTTGAGTGAGGGCATCTCTCTTCCAGTGGACAGTGTGCATCTTCATGTGCTCTTTACTTTGTAAAAGATCTTTCTGACTGGCGTGCAGAGACTGACTCAGGGACAAATGAAAATTAAGACACCAAGACCAAATTGAAAACCACAGTAACAGTTTCAAGGGTCTAGAACCAGCTGGTTCTCATCTGTAATCAGCTTGTGTTTAGCAGGTGACTCCAGTCTGAGCTGACTCTTTTCCAGTTGAAATGCACTAGTGTAAAAAGCCACAATCCAGCCATAATTCAGCTTTGAGACATGAAAGAAATCTGCTGCTCAACCTCCATTTCTGTCACTCTCACTATAAGGACAGTGGTCAGCCTTTGTCCCTAAGAACCATCAAGATGAGGTCAGGCTGGCCTGGCCTCCCTGTAGACCATCCAGAATCAAGCCTTTGTGCTTTCACATTTGAAAAGTCTGGGCCACTGTTAAACTTTGGCATCTGAAGGTCTAAAAGGCCAGTGACACCTTTTTTAAAAAAATTTAATTGTTTTTTTATTTTGACAAATTTTTTTTTCCATTTATTTTTACTAGTTGGAGGCTAATTACTTCACAACATAGCAGTGGGTTTTGTCATACATTGACATGAATCAGCCATGGAGTTACATGTATTCCCCATCCTGATCCCCCCTCCCACCTCCCTCTCCACCCGATTTCTCTGGGTCTTCCCAGTGTACCAGGCCCGAGCACTTGTCTCGTGCATCCCACCTGGGCTGGTGATCTGTTTCACTTTAGATAATATACATGCTGTTCTCTCGAATTTAAAGTTACATAACAGTTGCAAAACTAATACCATCAGTTTCTTCAACCAGCTTCCTCTAAAGTCAACATCTCACAAAACCATAGTGTATTTATCATGGATGTAGTTATAGACACACAGCATTGTTGTTTTGTTGCTCAGTTCTCTCCAACTCTTTGCAACCCCATGGACTTTAGCCAGTCAGGCTGCTCTGTCCATGGGATTTTCCAGGTAAGATTACTGGAGTAGGTTGCCATTTCCTTCTCCAGAGGAGCCCCCCAGCCTAGAGACTGAACCTGTGTCTCCTACCTACTCAGGTGGGTTCTTTACCATTGAGCCACCAGGGAAGCCCAGACACACAATGCAGTGCTATTAACTGAGCCACAGACTCTTCAGATTTCACCGGATTTTTATCAGCCTTTCTTTCTACCAGGATTCCATGCAGGCTCCCGTGTTGTATTAGGCATCGTGCGTCTTTAAATCTCCTCCCATCTGTGGCATTCTCTCAGTGTTTTTTTTTAAGATCTTGACACTTTTTGAAGAATGCTAGTCAAGCATTTTGTAGAATTTCCCTCAAATTGGGCTTGTTTGGTGTTTTCCCATGATTACACAGAGGTTATGAAATTGAAGAGAATGCCAAAGAGGTGATGTGTTTGTACCATCTCATCATATCAAAGAGAACATGATATCACCGTGATTTGTCACCTGCACAGTCCACATTGGCCACTTGGCTAAGGCGGTATCTGCCAGGGCTCTTGATTATAACATTACACTTTTCCCTTTCCTTGAAGGAGGGCAATTCAGCTTTATTTCCTGGAGGGAGGAATGTTGAAAATTTTATGGAATATGTTAAAACTAACAAGTAATTTGGAAGTAGTTTAGGGTAGACAGTTTGAAGCCATGTTATTGTCTTGCTTCTCCTCAAAGTTTTGACCTTGCTGGCAGCTACTATTTGTGTGGTTTTCTCATGATGATTTCTGTTTCCCTCAGTCCTTCTGCATTTATTGACTGGAATTATTCTGTATGGAAGATATGATCTTTCACTCCCACTTTGATTATGTGTTCAACCATTTGTTGTATCAGTATAGACTCATGGCTATTTATTTTATTCTTTGGGGTATAATCAAGCACTTCATTATTTATTTTCGGTGCTTAAATTGTTCCAGGTTTGACAATTGTTAGCTGTTTCACGTTGGTTCCTTTTGACATACACCTAATCCCACCTCCCAATCTTTAAAATCACTTCCTTACTTTCTGGCACCACAAGATGCCATAGCCTTATCTTATGCTTTCTCTGTCCCAGCCTTAGAATCAGCCATTTTCCCAAGGAGTCCTGGCTCCTTTTTTGAAAGGAAAAAAAGTAAAAAGGGGTGTTAGAAACCAAGTCCTAGTTGGTGTGTGTGTTTATGGATACTAGGGTGTCATAGCTTTGAGGCCCTCTCAGCAGGCAGAAATATAAAAATGTTTATTTATATTGTGCTATGCTTAGTCGCTCAGTCATGTCTGACTCTTTGCAACCCCATGAACTTTGCTCCTCTACCCATGCGGATTCTCCAGGCGAGAATACTGGAGAGGGATGCCATACCCTTCTCCAGGGGATCTTCCCAACCCAGGGTTTGAAACCCAGGTCTCCCATATTGCAGGAGGATTCTTTACTATCTAAGTCACCAGGGAAGCCCTTATCTATATTAACCTATGTATATACACATACACACATTATGTATATTCATTTATGTGTCTATTAAATGGTGCATGTGTTAAAATAAGCAGTTCTTGTTGATATCTCTTAGTATAATCCAGAAGGATAGGGTTAATTCCTTTCCATTGTATCCTCTCCATAGTTTCTTCTCCATTGCTTATTTTTAACTTCTTTCTCTATCGGTGAGAAACTTGGGTCTCATTATCTACAGTCTATATCTAAAAAGTCTCAAATATCTACTCCCTAACATTTCCAAGTAACTTACTAGTTTTAGCATATGTCCATAAATTCTTTTACATTCCTCCCTCCAGGAAGTGAAATTAAATCGCTTTCCTCTAAAGAAAGTGCAAGGTTTCCCTGGTAGCTTAGGTGGTAGAGAATCTACCTGCAATGCAGGAGACCCCAGTTTGATTCCTGGGTTGGGAAGGTTCCCTGGAGAAGGGATAGGCTACCCACTCCAGTATCTTTGGGCTTTCCTAGTGGCTCAGATGGTAAAGAATCTGCCTGCAATGTGGGAGACCTGGGTTCCATCCCTGGGCTGGGAAGATCACCTGGAGAAGGGCATGGCAACCCACTCTAGTGTTCTGGCCTGGAGAATCCCCATGGACAGAGGAGCCTTGTAGGCTACAGTCCATGGAGTCACAAAGAGTCAGACACGACTGAGCTATTAAGCACACAGAGAAAATGCAAGGTAGTGATATTACAATCGAGAGCACTGGCTGCCACCATCTTAATCAGATGATCAAGGTGGACATCATAGGTGACAAGTCATAGTGAAATTATGTACCCCTTGCTATGATGAGATGACACAGACACATCACTTTTATGGCATTCTCCCCAAATTCATATTTTTTCAGTCCTAGTATACATAAGTAAAGCAGTTCTGAAATTTCCTTTTTTATGGTTGAGTAGTATTCCATTGTATACATTGGAATACATGTATCTTTTTTATTTGCTGCTTTCATTTTTTCAGATATATATACCCAGAAGTGGATCATATGGTAGTTTCATTTTTAGTTTTTAGAAAAATCTTTGTACTCTTTTTCCACACTGACTTCACCAACTTAGATTCTTACTGATTGTGCACGAGGGTTCCTTTTTCTCCACATCCTCAGCAGCACTTGCTATTTGTGTTTTTTCTTTTTTTTTAGTGGTAGCCATTCTTAAGGGTGCAAGATGATGTCTTATTGTGGTTTTTATCTGCATTTCCCTGATGACTAGTGATGATGAACATCTTTTCACTTGCCTGTTAACCATCTGATGTCCTCTTTGGAAAAATGTCTATTCAGGTCTTCTGCCGATTTTTAATTTAGTTTTTCATTTATACACACACACAAACACACACACACACATATGTGTATCAACAGATGAATGGATATTTGTGTTTTTTCTTTTTTTTTAGTGGTAGCCATTCTTAAGGGTGCAAGATGATGTCTTATTGTGGTTTTTATCTGCATTTCCCTGATGACTAGTGATGTTGAACATCTTTTCACTTGCCTGTTAGCCATCTGATGTCCTCTTTGGAAAAATGTCTATTCAGGTCTTCTGCCCATTTTTAATTTAGTTTTTCATTTATACACACACACACACACACACACACACACACACACATGTGTATCAACAGATGAATGGATAAGGAAGAAGTGATACACATACACACACACAATGGAATATTACTCAGTCATAAAAAGAATGACATTTTGCCATTTGCAACAATGTGGATAGACTTGGAGGCATTATGCCTAGTAAAATAAGTCAGACAGCAAAAGACAAGTGCTGTATGATACCACTTAGATGTGGAATCTAAAAAGTAAAACTAGTGAATATAATGAAAAAGAACTAGACTCAGAGATAAATAGAAAACAAGTTAGATCTGCAACTAGTTTGAGGAGCTGGGGGAACCACATAGATGTATGTGTATATTTTATACATATACCACTATGTATAAAATGAGCTAAAAGTACATTTTGTAAAATACAAGGAATATAGCCAATATTTTACAATAACTATAAGTGAAATATAACCTGTAAAAACTGTGAATCACTATGTTGTACATCTGTAAGTTATATAATATTTCACATCAACAATACTTCAATTTTAAAAAATAGCTCCAAAATTGCTAACTGCTATTCCTGTGAGAAAAAAATTCCTCCAGCTAGAATACAGTCCTTATGTATTTTTATTTGTCTTTATCTTTTTATGTTTTTCTTTTTTATGGTATCCAGCCAGACAGATACTTTTAAAAATGGTAACCCCCATTATTACAACTCCATTCTCATCTTCTTAATCCTCTTTTACTTTGCTCTGTTAGCAATTACCACATTCAGATACACTATACAAATTTTGAATGTTTATTAAATGTGTCCATCTCCCTGAGTGGGTAGAAGCTTCATTCACTGTTGTGGCCCTGCACCTAGCAGAATTCTTGCTCACAGGTTCTATTAGCACAGTAAGTAAAGTGAGGGCTAGTAACTAAGCTTGGATACCCATATGAATTCAGATGTGTTTAATATAAGTGGGCCCCAAAGAGAACCTCAATGCCTCCATAATCTCGAAAAGTGATCAGAACGTGTCTCTTTTCCATGTCTTCAGCACATCAGCTTCTTCAAATGAGCATAGGCCAATTCATGGATGCCTTAGAGAATGACAGCCCTGGCATTGGAATCACCTAAAACATCAGCTCAGTCTGGGCTGCACATTGAAGCCTGAGGTCTGGGGCCTGCTTCCATGAATACTATTCTGATTCATGATACAATGTCTAAACTGATACACTGTCTAAACACTGAGAACTTTTTTTTGGTAAAATATACATAAAATTTACTGTTTTAACCAAAGTGGGCAGTCCAGTGGCATTAGATACATTCACATTGTTATGCAACTCTCACTAGCCTCAGATTTTTCCTCAGAGCTTTTTCATCTTGAAAAACTGAAATATTATACCCGTTCAAGTACTCATTCCCTTCTTCTCCAGCATCTGACAACCCCTATTCTGTTTTCTGTCTCTATGACTTTGACTACTCAAGCCAGGTACCTCATGCAAGTAGAATCATACATGTTTGTCTTTTTGTGATTGGTGTATTTCACTCTGCATAACATCTTCAAGTTTCATCCACATTGTATCATGGATATCATGGATCATGTATCAGAATTTCATTCCTGTTTAAGGCTGAATAATATTCCATTGTGTGCGTGTATATATAATCATTTGTTTTTCCATTTATTTGTTGACATTTATTTCTACCTTTTGTTTACTGTGAATAATACAGCTGTGAACATGAGTGTTCGAAAACCTATAGGGTCCCTGCTTTCAATTTTGTTGGGTAAATATTCAACAGCGAGAATTCACGAACACTGAGATTAAGTGACTTTCTAAACAGTTTGGTTGTGCAACCAAAGTTGTGTAAGCCCACATGCTACAGCCTTCATCACATTGCAAAAAGGAGAGGCTGGTTGTCATTCCAATGGACAAAGGCACTCCTGCATATTTGTTGGATGGGTGAATGCAAAATGAAAAGATTTTGAATGTCACTCAAACAAAATTCATGTTTCTGAAAATGTTAGAGTTGGAAATGAAAGCTGAAGGTACTTTGACAATGATTTCTAGAAGTAGAATAATATCAGCATGCTATCCACAGTGCTAAAAGCAAGGTTTCCTTCCAGCTTTATTTTCCAACTCAAAGTCTAAGTCAATTTGCTGCCAATTTATCCAGAATGCATTCGATGGGGGTGAGAAAAGGGAAAGCACTGGTTAAAAAATATGAATCTAACTCATTAAGATAATTTTTAAAAAATGCTTAATGTAAACCTATCACAGTTTGGTGTTTTATTTTCCCCTAAAATTGTTTCTCAGAATACCTTGGTAGCGATCTTTGAGTCTTTACCTTATCTATTGGGTAAGACCTCATCTTTAGATGAACAGCAAGATATTTCTGTTGAATTCTAAACAGCCAAAAAAGAAAAATAATATTGAAAAGGAAACAAGACATGCATTGTCCCTATCTGCTGAGACCTCTTGCATCTCCCAGGTTTTGGTGGCAACTAGAAGGGGTGATGCATAGCCTCTGAAAGTGGCCCCCCTCACCCTGAAGACAGCAGGGAGGAACTTCTGAGCAGGGTTTCCAACACCTCCCTCGGGAGAGTGCTTGGTCCTAAACTTCGGCTTGACCTGAGGTCAGAGGTCAGAGTGCCTCTTAACTCAGAGGCCACCTTACCAGCTGTTCACACCCCATCACTGTCTTGCCTCTCAACAGGGCCCCAGAGGGAAGGAAATCTGGCAGTGGAGCTTGCAGAAGGCAGGCCTCCCTCCCAGACTCTCAGGCCAGAACCTTCCAGCTCTTGGGAAAGAGGCTTGGGAAATTGCACCGTGGGCCAGCAGAAGGCGAGCTGGCAACAGCCTTGCTGTCCTGTTTCTCTGAGCTCTTCTGCTCAGAAACCCAATGAGAGAGCAGAGGGGTGTCTGAACTGAAAAGAGGAGAGACGGTGGAGAGCTGTGTCTCCAGGGAGGGTGTCCATGCAGGATGTCTCTATGCGGCGGTGCTCCCTGAGGAGTCAGGTCATTGATCAGCGGAGGACTGTTACTGTCCCGCACTGGCTAAACCTGTGTCTCCATATGTGTATTTCACTACAGCAGCCCAGCTGGGCAGGTGGGCGAGCTTGGCCCCAGCAGGCAGCCAGGCATCAGGTCACTCAGATTTGTTTTTTCTTCAAACACTAGGACAGGAGTAGCTCTGGCTGGGAACTGCCCCCCTGCTACCTACATGGCTGCATGCCTCTGTCTCTCTCTGCTCACACACACACTCCTCCCTACCTCCTGGTGCTCTCTGAGTTTTGGCTTCCCTAATTACCTTCAGGGCAAGAAGAGTCAGCAAGGAGAGTGCTCTGTTCTTTATTCACAAGCTGCCATCAGACCCCGGTTTGGCCCTCTACCCCTTGGCATCCCGTTGGCTCTTATAGGGCTTGCTGGGTGCAGGGAAACCCTGCTGGATGAGGAGTTCCCTGGACTTGGGGACTGGCCTCTGAAGTACAGAGGTGATGGGCAAGTCTTGAAGGACTGAGCCCTTCATCCGTGTGACCTGATGCTATCTCCAGGGAGACAGTGTCAGGATGGAGGTGTCTGTGGTATGACAGAACCTCCTACACAGGTCACACCACATGCTGAAGTCTTGGTCTGTACCCTGTTCCTCTGCTTCTACAGTGGTGACCAGTAATGCTGACATTGTGATATTCTGATTTATGATAAAAATATATATAGCAGAAACTAACACAACACTAAAGCAATTATATCCCAGTTTAAAAAAAAAAAATCAGCCCCTCCTAGATGATTTATATATACATTTGGTACTTTCTGGCACAGAGCTCCTAAAACTTAGAATTTCCTCACAATAAAAAGGATCAAGGTGCCTTTTGTTATGTTAATCCAGTGACTTCGGGAAAGCGCCTAACATTGCCTGCTGGTTGCTTGGAGAACCAACCATGGCATTAGAGGGTGGGAACTTTTCACTCCCACTCTGGATCTCTAGAAAGGCTGAGAGGAGCTAGAGATTGTAGAGGCTGAATCAATCACCAATAGTCAATGATTTATCAGTCATGCCTAGGCAATGAAGCCTCCATAGAAGAGTCAGAAGGATGGGGTTCAGAGAGCTTCTGGGTTGGTGAACATGTGAGGTGTGGGAGAATGACAAGCGCGGAGAGTGTGTAGAAGCTCCATGCCCTCCCCCAAGCCTCATCCTGTGCCTCTCTCCCGTCTGGCTGTTCCCACGTTATACCCTTCTCTTAATAAACTGAGAGTCTAGTCAGTAAAATGTTTGAGTTCTACGAACTGCTCCAGCAAATTAATCAGACCCAAGGAGCAGGTCATTGGAACCTCTGATCCACTGCCCCAAAGCTCGGGTGACAACTTGGACTTGGGGACTGGCATCTGAAGTGCAGAGGTGGTGGACAAGTCTTGCAGGACTTAGCCCTTCACCTGTGTGACCTGATGCTATCTCCAGGGAGGCAATGTCAGGATGGAGGTGCTTGGCAGTGCAGGAAACCCCCGTACACCTTCAGACACACACACACACACATCAGAATTGGATGCAGAACCCATCAGATACTCAGATGATTGAAGGTGGCCGCCTAGCTTTTCTGAGGGATGGATGAAGCAACAAAGGAGGAAGAAGGAAAACGACTAATATCCATCGATTAGCTAATACAATGCTTTCCAATTTTAGGTTTACAATTCTGACTAAGTAACATTTTACTTTTTGAAAAATATATTATTTTATTGTTGTTATTTAAAATATTAAAAACATTTTAAAAATGCTAATAGAACAACTATAAAAAATTCCTGCATTCTAAATCAAAAGCAAATGTATCAGTGCATATATGCACTATACTTACTGTCTTATTCATCAATAAATATAAGAGGAACTCAAAAAAAGAGAAATATGTTTCACATTGTACTTCATGTATATGATAGATACAACTGAAACAAAAGTTTAGTGAAAAAGCTTACTATGTTTGATAAAGAAAAATTTAAAAAAAGATTAATATCAAGTATGACTTTGAAACGATTTAAGTTCAAGTCCCCGATAAATCATTTAGAATCATGACTTACTGAATTGATTGTCCTTCCCTCTAACGGGTGGCAACTCAGATTTCCAAACCACTCCATAAACTTGTACCAGATGCTACATGCCGGGCACGACTCATTTAACACCCACAAAACGTTTTTGAGGAAGATATTAATAGATCCATTTTGCCAATGAAAAAACTGAAAGCTCAGTCGCATAAGTGACTTGGAGAAATTCTTTGCCCAATAAAAGACCATTCTTGTTCCACTCTCTCAGCTTTGCTGGCAGGAGTGGACACGTGCCCTGCTGGGGGTGGCAGGAGCTCCCTGGCACCGGGCTTGTACCAGGTATCTGCTGTCAGTCTCTTCCATGTCTAGACCCAAGAATGCTGTGCAGTCTTTGAGTAGCAACCTCTCCACGTCTCAGCTGGGAGCATCCCTGATGGGTGATTCTTGATCACTGCTGATCCGAGGATTTGGCCAGAGCTTCTTCAGTGGCTTCTTTGGTTTGATTTTTGTTTTGAATCACTTTTTAAAGGGCAAGCCGGAGCATTGCAGGTTGTCCCTATTGTTTCAAATGGAATAGTCCCAGATTCAAGACTGGGTGGACCTTAGTCCTTCATTTCTCTGCAGAATCTACTCTTCCTGGAGTCTGCTAGGAACGGGCTCTGACCTAAAGCATTGCATCTTGCTCCTGAAAGAGTGTGCAAAATAAACCCACTCTCAGGAACTCTTTGCCTGGAATTTCTGCTTTTCAATCTGAAACCAAATTTAAGGAGTGAAGTCAAAATTATATCAGAGTCCCTTCCTTTCTTTTTCTATTCCCTCCAAAAATATCCGTCCGGATTCCAGCTGCTGCTGGTCCAGGGACCCCAACTGGAGAACCATAGATGTAGTTAGTGTTCCCCACATGAAACATCCCTAGGCTGATCTGAAGTCTATCTGGGGCTCTCTGCACTCCAGGGGAAGGGGGTTTGTGTAGAAAGATCACTGTGGTCAAGGTCAGCCTGCACTGAGATGTGTTTGAAGTTGCTATCTAATACCTCCATCCTTTTCCGAAGGCTGGTTCCCTCCCAAGAGCTGGAAGCTGGTGATTGGCAGGTCCCCAGAGTGTACCCACAAACCTGCTGATGTCCATCCCATCTGTCAGAGCATATGCTCTGAAACGCACAGGCCTCCCACCAGGAGCTCATTATTTACAAATCACTAAGCCAGCAGCCGGGAATGTCTTCTCTTGGCCGCTGCTCTCTCTGTGGCCAATACAAGCCTGACAGGTGCTACCAGCATCCCAGAGGTCCTTCTCTTCCACCTCCAAGCCAATACCTGTGGGTGCTCACAGAGATGTCTGTGCACAAAGGCTCTCCTGGTCTAAGTCAATGCCTGGGAAATTTTGCACTTATACATTTTTTTATGATAATTATTAGTTACAGTGAGGACTACTCCCTGGGCAAGGTCAATGTTCTCTTTTAGTATCAAACACTGAAACGAAATGCCTTCAAATCAAGCCCAATCTGCCTGTGTCTTCTGAGCACATTTGGATACATGCAGCTTCCCCTGTGGTCTGTGACACCAGAAGCCCAGGGCTCCGAGCTCTTGCTGATCCAGAGGGCATTCAGGAGCATCCCTGGGGAGTGCTGGTGAGCACACCGCAGCTGTGGGTTTGGGGTACATCTTGGCCATCTTTGCTTTGGTTGGTTTGCTGGAACTAAGTGACGTGAACACTATTATTGCTATTTGAGCACTATTACTATTTGACCAGGCAGAAAAAAAAATCAACAAGAAGAAAGGACACAGGTTTTTTCTGTTTAATAGTCTAACAATGCTGTCCTGATTTGCCTGAGACAGAGCACAGATCATTTGTAAGCTGCCCTGTGTGCCTTTGGACCGACACAACATGTGTGTGTGCACATACACACGCACAGAGCAAGACATCTCAGAGCTATTGAAAACCCTTATATCTCACTTTATATCAACCTTTACTCCTAAATCTTGCAGGCACAGTGCCTTTCTGACAATAACTTTCCTCTGAACGAGTGGAGAAAATAGACCCGACTTTGCTCAATAGTTTTCTCCTTCAAGAGTCACCTTGAAGGAGAGGCAGATCTCTGCAATGAGCACTACCTGCTGTTTTTGCAGAACATCTGACTCTAGCACTCTCTCTGAGCTGTGGCAGGCCTGCCTCTGTCTGGCTCCTGATCAGGGCAGAGAAATGGAGTGAGAGCAGGGTCTGTAGACAGGTGTCTGTCTTCAAAGAGAACCAACATGCTGAGCTGAATATGGGCAGCCTCAGGGCAGGGGAGGGAATGAAACGTCAGGAGCAGGGAGATCAGGCTCCTTTTCCACTAAAAATAATATCTAGAGTCTCATAAGAATTCTTCAGTGGCTGTAGGTGTGTCCAAACTGGAGGATCTCACCTACAGCCTGAGCCTGGGGAAAAGGAAACTGGATATGTAGAGACTATGAACGTAACTCAAATAATTAACGACCAAGGTCATGTTCCCTGGGAGCAGCATGGGGCAGGTCAGAGCCGTGGTGGGGCCCCTATTTCCAGCTTTGGCTCTGGTCCTGGCTGGGGAGTGAAGAAAGCTGAATCCACAGGGCTGAGAAGCTGGCATCTTTCACAATGAAAGGAACACTGGCATCAGAAGGCCTGTTCCGAGGTAAAAGGGCAACGTGTGGGTACAGTGGCCCTGGCCCAGAATGTGGGTGAGTGAGCAGGGCGCTCGTCTCCCAGGCACCCAAATAAACAAAGGCAGCAAGACGGATGCTGAGGCCACCCCGGGGCAAGTCTCTCTGTGTTCCCGTCAGAGTGCGGTTCAGAGATGACACCTGGTTCTGCCAGAGCTGCAATCCCAGGGCTCCAGCCCCACCAGCCCGCAGGATGGCTACACGGGGTCTGGCGGGGCTGGGAGCCTTCACATTTGCTCTGTATTTCACCTAGTCCTCGATGACACAATCAACAGAAAGACCTAGGGCTTATGGAGTGCAAGCCCAGCTCCTAGGTGGCTCATGAATAACAAGGACGAGAGCCAGGAGTCAGCCAGGATGAGGCACCTGAGCTGAAGTTCTGAGACGTCCAGTCACAGTCCACATGGAAACGGTGTCATTGACATTGGATCCAGAAACTGTATTTGTGGCTTTAGTTTATAAAGCCTTCCTGGACATACTGTCTCAGTTAATTTCCTGAGCTGGTAATGATAGGGGAGGCAATGTGCCCCATTTTACAGATGAGGAAACTTGGCTTAGAGAGACTGGTAACCAGTAGGTTAGGTCTTTTGGGGAAGGCACCAGACCCTCTCACTAGAGATCTGTGTGCGTCTATATCCTTCCGTTGTTTCCAGGCTTTTGTGTCTGCAAACTCATTTTGTGTCTGCCGCTGCTAAATCGCTTCAGTCGTGTCCGACTCTGTGCGACCCCATAGAAGGCAGCCCACCAGGCTCCGCCATCCCTGGGATTCTGCAAACATATTTTAATCAGGAAGAATTAAATATCAATTTCCCCTCGCATCACCTTCTTATCACATGCCCCAGGCAAAGAAGATAAGGCCAGAGTTCTCATTACTTCAGAGGAAGTTCAGTGAAGTCATGATAACCCTGGCTGCTAGCAGAGAGGGTGTCTAGGCCGAGGACAGCTGTGCAGAGACGGGAAAGAATGAGGCACGTTCACACACCATACCTGAGGCAGGCTGCTGTGAGCGAGTGGTCCCCTCCCTTATTCGGTCAGCAGGAATCTGTACAAACAGATTTAAAAGGCAGAACACAGTGCCCCTTGGCCAGGACAGATGGTGAAGGCAAAGGAACCTAGCAAACAGAGCAAAACAGACAATGGAGGGAAGTTCATACAGAAAGAAGGTGCGGCTCCAGGAGGCATCTGCCCCACAGCCGTGACCCAGAGGCAGCCCCCGAGTCCACGACGGGGTGCGGTGGGGGTGCTGGGGTCTCCCCGCTGCTTGTTCCTGGTCAGCAGGTGAGTAGGACTGTCCCCGTGATCATCCCTCCTCCTCGGTGAGCAGCACAGAGTGTGGCCCGTCTGCCCCAAAACAGTCTTCTTTGGAGAGGCACCTCTGGGGCAGCTGGCCATCTAAAGCCGATGTGCTTCATGCACATGCAGATACACACACACACACACACACACACACTTCACACACACACGTATATACTTCACATACACATATACATATATACATACATACACACATGCACACACACACCTCACACACACACATACCTCACATAAACATATACACACATACACATACATACCTCAACACATATATACACAACACACACATACATGCACACATACATATCTCACACATCACACACATACACACATATGTCACATGCACATATACACATGCATGCACACACATACATACCTCACATAGACAGACACATAAATACACCTCACATGCACATATACACACATATCTCATATACACGCATACAAACCTACATACCTCACACACATGCATACACACATACATATACATACCTCACATACACACATACAGATAGAAAATACAAACCACACACATACTGCACAGACACATACACTTACATATATAAATACCCACACACCAGACACACACACACACACACATCACACATACATGCCTCACATATACAAGTACACACATACAGACAAAAAATACACATACCACAGGGACACACACTACAGACACGTATAATCACACATACAAAGACACGGACACAGGACACATACACCCTACACACAGATGCACATGCGTCACACATACACCCAGAAGCACAGATACACACACCTACTCAATCAGACAGTCAACTGTGAGTTTCTGCTGCCACCCAGAGGCTCAGCTTGGAAGAAGCAGATGGAAGAATGAAACCCCCTTGAGATCTTAATTTACCAACCATCTCTGCATCCAAGAGCAACTGCTGATTTTTCCAAATCAAGGGCTAGAGGGGTTCCAGTTAGGGAAAGGATACATATGTTATTTGGATAAGGAATCTGCCTCCTTGATTTAGTAAAATCAATTTCCCACTCTTTTGAGCTCTGAAAATCGTACATATGTGTGTGCTCGCATATGTACTTGTTTGTGAACGTGCGTGTGCACATGTGTGCATGTGAGAGAAATCTGTATATTGTGTATACACATATATGTGTGTGAACATGTGTGGTGTGTCATTTCTGAGAAGACATTCTTGTAGCAAGAATCCAAACCAGACATGATGCCAAAAGTCATGGGAGGTTTAGGACCAGAGGCCAGGGAGAAGAATGGGCAACTTGAAGCTGCAAATTCATGATAGGGTAGAACTCTCTGAGACCTTGAGCTCATGAAATAACCTGGCTCAGGCTTCCCGACCAATCAGTTTGGAAACCCTTACCAATTTGTGTAAATAAAGCTCTTTCTGGAAAGCCTGAGCAGGATTCTTCTCTCAGAATGATCATATCGTCCAGCCAGGGTAGAGGACCACGGTCTGCCTCAGGTGGCAGCTACCTTTCTTTCTGGAAAGGGCCAGACACCTACTGTCAGCTTTGAGAGCTATACTGTCTGTTGAAATCATTCAGCCCTGCCTTTTTATCCCGGAGGAAGCCATAACAAATGGCCCATAACAGATGACCCATAACAAATAACCATTATCCACATGTATTCTAACAAATATTTAAGGAAACTGCAATTTGGCTTTCATGTATTTTTTATGTGTCATGAAATATTCTTTTTCTTTTAGTATTTTTAAAAATTTATTTAAAAATTCAAAAATCATTCTTAGCTCACAGACCATGCTCAAACAGGCTACAATGAATTTGGGCCATGACCTGCAATTTGCCAACCTCCTATTTTTGCCACTGACTCTGGAGCAAAGCTCTACATCTACTGCAAATTGACACTGAAGTTTTCAGTACTGCAGAGCTTTCCTGATAGCTCAATTGGTAAAGAATCCACCTGCAATGCAGAAGACCCTGGTTCGATTCTTGGGTTGAGAAGATTCCCTGGAGAAAGGAAAGGCTACCCACTCCAGTATTCTGGCCTTGAGAACTCCGTGAACTCCGATCATGTGGTCGCAAAGAGTTGGGGCAAAACTGAGCGACTTTCACTACTGCAGAATACCAATGCCTCATAATATTATCAGAAAGGTGATTGGTATTTTATGTATAAGCAGGATCCATTCTTATTCTTGATGGCATATCTGATAAGCAACTATTTGTCTTTCCCCCAAGGGGAACAGTGAAGCTAAGTTCTAATTTAAGCTTCTTGATGACTTCATCCATTATTGGAAGCCATCGACCATCCAGACAGCAGCATCCTTTAATCTAAGGCTCAGAGAAGGGATTAGAGTGACAATTTGAAGATGGGTTACTTGTGATGTTTCCTTTTCTTTCCTAGGCTAGGGTTGCTGCTCTGAAGACTTACAGATCAAGAACATTGCAGAGACGTATTTTTGCGACTCTTTGCCTCCTATGTAAAGTCTGCAGGTAACATGAGCATAATGTCTAGAAATATTTACACACAGTTAATGCGTCAGACTATGAGGGGTGGAGATGTGAGTATTTGCTTAAATTTGGAGTTTGATAACCATGTACTTTGAGGTTTTTTTCTAGGTACTATTAGATTTTTCTGTTTGGGGATTTTAGTTAACTCTTAACAATGACAGTTAACTTCACCTTTCATTTAAACAACTCAAAAATGTGGACATAGTTTTTGGAATATAGGTTTCTTTAGCTGTCTCTGATCAATTCTGTTTTTTTCTCCCCCTCAAATTAGTGGCACATTTTCTGGACTTTTGCTTAAAATTCTTTTCTTGATCAATTTTTATGCCCTCATTAATTTTCACTACACCTCAGTATGAATAAAAGGAATAATGGTTCCATTTTCAGAGGGAACAAGAGAAGTTTGAGGTGCTACCAGGGAGCCTTATGAATCTGGCTACTTTTTTACCAGATGACCTCAGAGTTCCTTCCATCCCTAATATTTTAAAATTTCACAACTTTCTGAATGTGCTACTGAATTCTTCCATAAAAAGATGGATTGAAATTTTATCCCTTAAATTTATATCATTATAATTATGAAATGTAATTCCTTTCATGTAACTTTTTCTTGAATAGTACTAGTTACAATAACACACCCTGATATCATTTCAAACTAGATTAGAAAGAACATTAGTGATGCCACCGCAATCTCAGTCCTTAAGTCATGTTTCCATGTGTTTTCCCAAGAGTGCAATCTTTGTTGACCTCCTATGTTAGACTGAACTATGTCCCTCACCCCTCCCAACCAATTAAAATATCTAATGTGACTGCATTTGGAGAAAGAGCCTTTGAAGAAATAATTAAGGTTAAATGAGGTCTTAAGAGTGGGGCTCTGTCTGACAGGACTGGTGTCTGTGAGAAGAAACACCAGAGATTTCTCTTTATGTCTGTGCAGCTAAGGGGCCATGTGAAAGCATAGCAGGAAAGCAGATTTCTGCAAGCCAAGGAGAGAGACTTCATCAGAAACTCCTTTATTTCTGAGATTAATTTTACTACCATTCTTTATTTAACCCAGTATATCCAATACTTTTATTTTAATATAAAACCAATATAGAAATTGCTAGTGATATGTTTTACACTTTTACAGGAAGTCTTCAAAGTCTGATGTGTATTTTACACTAACAAAGCTTCTGATTTTGGACTAGATGCATTTCAATTGCTCTGTAGCCAAGTGTGAGTTATGGCACCATATTGGACAACAGGGATTCATGTCATAGTCCAAAGTTTGCTGTTCAATATGTTCCACCATGCTTGATCAATACTAAATAGATAATATGGGAATGATCAGTTAATTAGCTTACAGGTCATTACAGATAAGTGCTCAACGGCAGAAGTCTTTTGAAGGCACTGTAAACTGGTTATGAATATGTCTTTATATTGTATTTCCTTTGACTCAAATATGGAAAAGGAAAGCAGAATGTAAAAGAAAAAGCAAACACCTTTCTTAAAATATTAGTGCTAACAAGTGTGGTAAATTAGATTAATTTTAGAAATATTCAGTCTTTTCGCTATACTTCCAAGAAAGAGTATACCTCCCTGTTCTATTATCAGCTTGGTCATGTGGCTTGGGATTTAGCACTCATGACAGAGTAGAGGCTTGTAAAATGGTTGCACAGTTGGGCTCTCACACGTGGGATAAACTTCCGATTCAGGAACTGGATGTCTGACACACGGTACAGAGCTACCCCAGCTGACTCACCCAGTCAAGCCCAAGTCAATACACAAATGCCAAAGAAACCTAAAACTTTGTATGCTTCTGAAATTTGGGGGTCGTTTGTCATGCAGCATTATTGTGGCAATAAATAGCTGGTAACTGTCAATTGAGGATTAGTCAAACAAAAGGTACACTCTGAAATGATATTATAGGTCATTGTGCAAACAGGTAAGTGTATTATCTTTTGCGGTGGCAACAAAAACTCGTTTTTTTAGTGACTTAAAGCAGGCAGCATTTCTTTACTTCTCACTCCTGCATTTGCAGGTAGGCTGTGCCAGTTCCCCGACAGGCTGCAGGTAGGCAGATATCTGATTCTTGTGCGTTTTCACACTGAAGGAAGAATCGGGGACCGCTATCTGGCACAGACAGCACGACAAGACAGAATGAGCCAAAACAAGCACGTGTGCTTATGTCTTTGCACAGCCAGGAGACTCTAACTCCGCTCTCCCACTCTCATCCCCATAAACCAAAGCAAGTCCTCCCATCACTCATGGGACAAGGATATCCATCTTCCAGGGGCAGGTTGGGAGCATGACAGAGGGAATAAATATTTTCTGAGCAATAGCACAATCTCCTAACAGAAGTCATATAACCATTTAGTTTGCAGCTTTTCAAGAACAGTTTGATTACCATAAATGATACATTATGATGCACATTATTCCATAATAATGATATTGATATCTAACACCATTTCTAGGATCTTCACTGAAGTTCAACTAGTCTCAGAAATTCTCTTAGAGTGACATGCACATAGAAGAAAAAGAATGAGTGAAAGCTGCAGTCACACCGTAAAAAGAGCTAGGAATATTGGAATGAATGATTATCATTTTTTGTATCCTGAGTCCATCTGGATGAACAAGCTTGCTTTCTGATGTATAACAAGGACATGTGGCCAGGGAAAGCTGTCTGTCATATCATCCCCTGAAAGCTGCTATCATCTTACTAGTCTCCAGTGACTTTTTTGCGGGAAGAATGACCTCAGCTCTGCTGTTTTAGAGTGACTTGCACTCATTCGTCCTGATGCAACCTATGGCCTCCTTTTCTTTGAGGCAAGAACAGCTGTTGCACAGGGGCCATCAGACTAGGAGCCTCACCTGTCACGTGCCTGGTGCCAGGGACCCTGTGGGAAAGCAGGGCCGAGGGACAGGGGAAGAGAAATTATTTAGGAGGTAGGAGAGAACCCAGAAGAGTGATGACTAATATGATCCTCTGAACACGAAACCACATTTGTACTTCCCACAAACATGACTCAGTATTTCACCCAGCATAGCTCCTTACTGTGGTGTTGCCTCTCAGTTGAGTTGTAGTGGTAGTTTTAAAAAGTTCTCCTATTTTATTTAACATTTTAGTCAGATTTAATGATATTAAAACTACAGAATATAACTTTGTCTCCTAAATTAGGATGTACCGCCTATTTTCCTGTTTTATGAGTATGTTCTCATTAATGAAAAAAATAATTTGAGAAAGGAGTACAAAATTCCTCCTTCCTTTTCTAGGTCTTCCACTGTAGCACCTCTGTTTTAATTGTCTAAACAAGACTTTGTGATTTACAAGATTGATGAACATGGAACTTAGCACCAGAAACTACTATTATCTCCAAATGTATTAAATATTTCGACCCTCTTGCATCACTGTTTTGAGAAAGAGACCTTCAAATAAAACATGTGATATTACATGTGCTTTCATCATTATAACTAATTTAATTGTCAATGTATTTATTTAGAATTATGTGTTCTTAATATATGTATGTGTTACTTCTTTATGAAAGAGCTTCCTCTGAGATGCTTTGGGTAAAGTGGGTATTTTGACTTGGAAAACTGGTAAGGACATCATCTCAGTGCACATGTATCTTGTGAATTTAAAGAAAAGAAGAAGAGTTTTGCGATTGATCTACTGATTCATCTATTTATTTTGATTATGGTAAAAACAACTAAAATAAGATCTACCCATTTAACAGATGTTTAAGAGCATGATACAGTATTGTTAACCACATGCCCAGTGTTGCACAGTGGATGGCTAGGGCTCATTCATCTTGCATAACCGATATTTTATATCCATCGAACAGTAACAACCCATTCCCCCTCCTCCATTCCCTGGCAACCACTATGCTACTCTGCTTCTCATATAAGTGGACTCACAAAATACTCATCCTGTGTTTGGCTTATCCCACTTAGCACAAGGTCCTCTAGATTCATTCGTGTGGTCACATGTGGTAGAATTTCTTTCCTTTTTAAAACAGTAATTTTTCATTGTTTGTATCTCATCTTTTTTTTTTTTAATCCATTGTCAATCATGGAAACAGTTTATATCTATCAACAGATGAATGGATAAAAATTATATTCAGCTATTTATGTAGAAATTTTCCTTGGAATATCAGATGATGTTATTGCTTTCAGCAGGAATGAAAAATGAGAACCACGCCTATCAGAATCCCCAAATTCCAAATAACTGTGATTCCAGAAGCCTGGCCTTCCTCTGAGGTTGCTTTTATTCCCTTAAGGGACTCTGCAGCCATGTCCCAGTCTTGGCTGTTAATGGCATGACTCATCCAGTGAACACACCTGCTCCTTCTGGATTTGAGTCAGGAAACACTGGACATTCTTTTGGGGATTTGTATTTATAGGAAATGAAAACTGTCAAAGCAGGACTGTTGATTAGCAACGTAACATGAATCTCCCAGAAAACAAATTTAAAAGCAGAGTTCTTCAGTCTTCTCTTTCTCTTGAAATCAAAACAGCTTCATTTCCTGTCAGTCCAACAAACATCTCCTGGATGTAGAGTGATGCTCTATGGCATGCTGCTCAATGTTGTTATTTTTTTTCTCTGCTTGAAAGTGAAACTGAAAGTTGCTCAGTCGTGTCCGACTCTTTGCGACCCCATGGACTACCCAATCCATGGAATTCTCCAAGCCAGAATACTGGAGTGGGTAGCCTTTCCCTTCTCCACGGGATCTTCCAACTCAGGGATCGAACCCAGGTCTCCTGCATTGCAGGCAGCTTCTTTACCAGTGAGCCACGGTTTCTCTGCTTAATATGTGTCTATCTCAGTTCAGCCACAGAGCTACTACAGAGAATTTTGTTTGACAATAGAAATATCAGTATGAATGTTTTTGACTTTCTTCTTCTCTTCTCATTTTGGGCTCTGTGACTTGGTACAAACTTAAGACCTCAGCTACCATTTCAGCATTCAAATTGCTTACTAGACATAACCATTCAGTTTTAGCATAGTCACAAAAGTCCAAAACTTCACTCATCTTTTCATTTCTTTAAACTTGGTTCTTTCTCTGGAGTCTCTGGCTATATGAGCACTGTCCACTTCAGTTAGGCTTTTTGTCATCACCTCCTTCTCTCTTTTTCCACATTCTCACTAGTTGACTCTTTCATCTGGATCATCTGATGAAGTCTTTGGAACTGTTCTTCCAACATCCCTTTGTAGCAGAACCTGATTTCACACTGCCAAAATATTTGGGGCCTCCTGCCTGTTTCAGGCCGCAGGAATTCTCCAAAGCCAAGCCAAAGGCTGTTCTGCCCTTCCACTGGTAGCCCGACTCCACGACACACTCCAGCAGCATGTAGCCCAGGACTGTACAAATACCCTGGATCCCTCATTTCAAGGTGTGTGTTCCTCATCATTTCCATCATTCCAGGCTCGAGAATTCACTCCAGCTGCTCTCTGGATAGCTGGTTTTATCATACACTTTTTCTTCAGTTGCTTTCCTTCCCTTTTCTCCATCATTTCTCACCTGGTGACCTATATTCTCTGCACTCTCGGAGGTGCATCTGCCTTCTCTCAGCCTTATGAAATGCTAGGGACTCTTTCTGCTGTATCTAAAAACTCATATTTTCAGGAAGTCTTACCCATCACTCATGCTGAGTTTCTCACTCCTTCATTTGGTGCTGTATTCTCACCACATTTTCTGTATACCCCTACTTAATAATGTGTTGTGATTTCATATTTACATCCTTCTCTCTTCTTAGACTGGACAGTGAATGAGGGCCAACCTTTGTCTAATTCTTTTCTTTTGCACCCAATAAAGTTTGGCACATAAAGTATGGGGCATATAAATTCTGGAAAAATGACCAAATCTCCAAATCCAAAAATCCATTATTTTTACAGATTGCAGAGATTCACTTCTGTCTTGAGATCTGCCAAATGTTTCATTTTCTCTCTGTGTACCTTATTCTGATTATTTTTATTATAACAAAATATATATTCAGACAGCAAGAGATAGAAATGAAGTTTTATAATTTTTAATTTTATATTTATTATGACAACTTTTATTATTATATTGTCCCTTTATTCCTTACAGTTGCATTGCCAAATGGTATGAACTATGCCATATCCTTTGTTATGGCACTTGCCAAAAGGTGAGAATCTTCAGTTACGCACTAGTGCAGGCCCCAAGCTAACTCTCTTTAAACTGGATTAAGAGCCTCCATGTAGGGTCTCAGGCTCATTCAGGACCCCGAGAGATGTCTTTACAGAAATACAAAGAACAAGCAAACATAATTCCAAGTGAAATCAGAGTTCCTAGCAGAGCATTCTAAAGCAGTCCACATTCTTATCATCTGCTGCCCATATGTTATGAGATTTTGAAGTCCCATGTCCATTACCAGTAGCTGGTCAGTCCCAGGTGCTGAAGAGAAGGAGGGGCATTTGCAGGCCTATAAAGGAAATTTCCGTGCAGGCCTTCCAAGAGTGAAAGTCACTGAAGCTTCAGGAAAGAATGTTCTAAAGATATTTTCATCACATGTTTTTACATACTAATCCTAAGATTTTTAGAAACGATGAAAATTAATATTCTCTAAATCCTCTATTTTTCTAAACTTAAAAATACAATGCAATGTCCTTAGCTTGCTTGCACTCAATATTCCAGCAAATTTGGAAAACTCAGCAGTGGCCACAGAACTGGAAAATGTCAGTTTTCATTCCAATCCCAAAGAAAGGCAATGCCAAAGAATGCTCAAACTACTGCACAATTGCACTCATCACACACACTAGCAAAGTAATGCTCAAAATTCTCCAAGCCAGGCTTCAGCAGTTTGTGAACCATGAACTTCCAGATGTTCAAGCTGGATTTAGAATAGGCAGAGGAACCAGAGATCAAATTGCCAATACCGGCTGAATCATCAAAAAAGCAAGAGAGTTCCAGAAAAACATTTACTTCCTCTTCATTGACTATGCTAAAGCCTTTGACTATTTGGATCACAATAAGCTGTGGAAAATTCTTAAAGAGACGGGAATACCAGACCACCTTACCTGCCTCCTGAGAAATCTGTATGCAGGTCAAGATGCAACAGTTAGAACTGGACATGGAACAACAGACTGACTCCAAATCGGGAAGGGAGTATGTCAAAGCTGTATATTGCCACCCTGCTTATTTAATTTATATGCAGAGTATATCATGAGAAATGCTGGGCTGGATGAAGCACAAGATTGCTGGGAGGAATATCAATAACCTCAGATAAGCAAATGACACCACCCTTATGGCAGAAAGTGAAGAAGAACTAAAGAGCCACTGGATGAAAGTGAACGAGGAGAGTGAAAAAGTTGGCTTAAAACTCAACATTCAGAAAACTAAGATCATGGCATCTGGTCCCATCACTTCATGGCAAATAGATGGGGGAACAGTGGAAACAATGAGAGACTTTATTTTGGGAGGCTCCAAAATCACTGCCGATGTTGACTGCATCCATGAAATTAAAAGACACTTGCTCCTTGGAAGAAAAGCTATGACCAAACTAGATAACATATTAAAAAGCAGAGACATTACTTTGCAAACAAAGGTCCATCTAGTCAAAGCTATGGCTTTTCCAGTAGTCATGTATGGATATGAGAGTTGGACTATAAAGAAAGCTGAGAGCTGAAGAATTGAAGCTTTTGAACTGTAGTGTAGGAGAAGACTCTTGAGAGTCCCTTGGACTGCAAGGAAATCCAACCAGTCAATCCTAATGGAAATCAGTCCTGAATATTCATTGGAAGAATTGATGTTGAAGCTGAAACTCCAGCACTTTGGTCACCTGATGTGAACAAGTGACTCATTGGAAAAGACCCTGATGCTGAAAAGATTGAAGGAGGGAAGAGAAGGGGATGACAGAGGATGAGATGGCTGGATGGCATCACCGACTCGATGGACATGAATTTGAGTAAGTTCTGGGAATTTGTGATGGGCAGGAAAGCCTGGTGTGCTGCAGTCCATGGGGTTGCAAAGATTCGGACATGACTGAGCAACTAAACTGACTGTTCTCAGCTTATTCTTTGTGACTGGATGCACCGGTTTAGGAAGACTTGAGATTGGGAAGCACATGTTGCAATGACTGCAAGGCCCATGGTAGGGAGGGTAAGGGGAGAAGAGAACAGGATTAAGTAGATACCAGACAAAGCACGGTTTGGTAGGTAGGGGCAGGGCTCTGAGTGAGTGTGGGTTTCCCGTCTGCTGAAATAGTCTGAGGGTTCTTCATCTTGGGGTGATAAGCTCTCAGCTACACCTGAGGAGAGCTTGATGAATACAGGAAATTCAATACCCAGAGGCACACAGGACTGCCTATGTGCAAAAGGCATTTCCTGATAACTCTGATGTTGACAGATTTGTTTTAGAATGAAGCTGTTTTGCTGTCAAAATTTTAGTTCATTCAAAAAATTTGTGATCAAGATGGCAGAGTAGGAGGATTTGGGACTTACCTCTTCTCGAGAACACATCAAAACTACAACTACATATAAAGGGACTGTCACTGATATTGACCCGGGAACTAGCAAAACAAGTCTTCTACAACCAGGACTGTAAAGAAAGATCCACATGGAGTCTGTTAGGAAAGGAGGAGAAGCAATGTGATTGGGGCCTGCACCACTAGCAGGTACATAAAAGAAGGGGATATCCCAGACTTGATCCTCCTTGGGGAGCCAGAGATTCAAACCACATACTAAGAACCTCAAGCTGGAGGTCCAACACCAAGAATACAAACCACTTTAGCCAGTTTGAAAATCAGTGGGGTTTACTGAAGGATGATACAAAGGAGAGACTCCAGCTCGAGAAGTAAGTCCTGCTTACTCCTGGTTACAGCGCGGAGGCAGCTTATTGAAACTGCCTGGGGCTCTGGCTGGCTTGCCAGGACTGGCCCCGCATGCCCCTAGGCTTGCACTGGGCCCCTTCTTCAGCCTATCTTGCTCCAGGGCTGCTCTTCCACCAGGGTGGAGGCTGAAGTAGTCATTGCCAGCAGGAATGTCCCTGTGCAGAGTTGGGAAGGGGCAGGGCCAGCTTAGCATGCAACATTGACCCAGATCCTAACCAAGGCATGCACAAAGGGGGAATAGGTAAAACTAAAACAGAAGTGCAGGCCCTAGTTCTCAAATCCCTACTTTGACTTCAACAAGGCAGAAACCATCATCACATACGTGGGAGAAATCCAACCCCCTAAGGGCTTCTGCTTCAGCCCACTGGGTCCTGACCCTTTCCCCAGTAGAGCAGTGACAGTCACTGAACCTAGGAGAAGCCCCAGTATGAAACTGACTCTGTCTCTAACCCCTTCAACTCCAGCCCTAGCTCCAGCCCTACCTCTCATCAAGGTGGTGACTGCCAGTGCTTCTCAGGGGAAGATGTAGCCTGTGCTCACTTCAGATTCAACTCTCCCATCAAAGTGACTGGGTGCATCCACACTGCCTGGGGGTGCTCTCATACAAAGACATGCATTTCAAGATTGTGACAGGTAACTGCTTCACCCAATTTCATAAAGACAGAGGAAGCTAAACTAAATGAGAAAATAGGTGAGAATACGTCTCAAATGAAAGAAAAAGGAAAGGACCCTTAAAAAACTCTGATGAAAAAGAGATAACCTACCAGATGGAGAGTTCAAAGCAATAGTAAGAAAAATGCTAACTGAATTGGGAAAAAGAGCAGATGAACACTCTGTTAATAGTGAAACTATTAACAGAGAATGAGAAATATAAAAAAGAACCAGTCATGTCAATGTATGGCAAAAACCACTACAATATTGTAAAGTAATTAGCCTCCAACTAATAAAAATAAATGGGGGGAAAAAAAAAGAATGAGTCAGAGATGAACAATGCAATAACTGAAATTAAAGAAAGAAAAACATCTAAGGGAATTATCAGCAGATTAGGTACTACAGAAGAATATAGAAACAATCTGGGGGACAGAAAATTAGAAATCACCCAATTAGAAGAGCAAAAAGAAAAATAAATTAAGAAATAAAAACAGTTTAACGGATCTTTTGGACAATACCTAGGATATCTAATATTGGCATTATAGCCCTTCCAGAAGAAGATAAATAGAAAGGGGTAGAAAATGTATTTGATAAAATTATGGGTGAAAACTGACAAAATTTTAGGAAGGAAACATATCAAGGTACAGAAAGCACAGAGATTTCCAAACAAGATGACCCCAAAGAGACCCACAGCAAGACATATCATAATTAAAATGGCAAAAATTAAAGATAAAGAGAAACTCCTAAAAACAGGCTAGAAGGAAATGCCATAATGTATTTAATGTACTGAAAGAAAAAACCTACAGCACAGTATATTCTACTCAGCAAGGTTATTATTTAGAATTGAAGGAGATTCTTCAATTCTAATAATTCTTTTTTTTTTTACGAGAACTTTTAAGATCTATAATTCTTAACAATTCTACTACACTTTATTCCCTTAGTATAGTAGACAGAGGCAAGAATTCTCTTACAAATTTGCTTCTGCAGGTGACTGTAACCTGGAATGTATCTTCTGAGAGATAAAGATACTCAGATAAGCAAAAACTAAAAATGTTCAAAATTCATCAATGGTAAACTGACTTTATGAGAAGTGTTAAAAGGGTCTTCTTTAAGTGAAAAAAAAATCCTCCAATAGGAAATGACATCTTTCAAAATGCTTATGTCTCAGCCATCCTGAGAAGTTGATTCTGA
This sequence comes from Cervus elaphus, assembly GCF_910594005.1. Classification (NCBI taxonomy): domain Eukaryota; kingdom Metazoa; phylum Chordata; class Mammalia; order Artiodactyla; family Cervidae; genus Cervus; species Cervus elaphus. Next base: position 23,504,588 of record NC_057830.1, read on the forward strand.
TAGCATTATCTGTAGCTCTACGAACAGCTCTGGTTTCTATATCTTGGTTGTCTCTGAAAAGCAGTCTTTTAACACACATATTCGGGATCTGAGAAAAATCAGATTATAGTTATTTTTCAAAATATGTTTCGGGGAAACATTTTTCCTTCCTAAAGTTTTTATAAAAAAAAATTAAAGAAAAGGACTCCATTGTCAAATGAATTTGAATAATTTTATGTTTACCATGTCATTCTCTCGGAGATTCACACAATTCTCAGTTAAAGTAATTAACGTTAATATCATGGAATGTTACATTTCTCAAACCTGTCTGGATATGATTTTTTTTTATGTAACTTCTGTTGGCATGACTATTAATAGATAGAACCTACTTTGAAAATCGCTCAGCTGGACTCATTAGCCAGAAGGACCCTCCTGAGGTTTTCACCCCCGCTCCCATTCTCTGGTAGGGGGGAGGCTACCCCAAATGAAGTTTCTTTATTTTTTCACTCTGATCCCAGGACTGGATGCAGCCATAACATTTCTGGCTTCAGTTTGTTTTGATTCAGTCTTTGCTGTTTTGATTCAAAGTGAGATCTGGCATGTCTTCAAAATGAATGCATTTATGGCAGAAAAGTAAAACAACGAAAGAACAAATAACCTTCCTATCATCCCTTAACACATTGCCAACCTAATGCAAATTTCTTGCTAGGGAGTGCAAACTTCTTAGGTACAAAGAGAAAAATCACTTTTAGGGTCTTCTCAGGCTTTGAACTAATTTTCAAACACAGGGGAGGTTACTTTCAGGAATCTGTTTTTTTTTTTCCGAAGGTGAAACAGAGTTTCAATATACACTCAGCATTTTTCTAGCTATTGTAGAGTTTCTAGTGCCCTGGGTCTTATTTTCAGTAACCATGGAAATAACTTAAGTGATGGGACCCTGAGTGAGTGTGTGTACGAATAGCCAGATGGTGTGTCTTTGTACTAAGTAATGCAGCTGGAAATAAGACAGCACTATGCTGGGAACATCTATTATTTCTATCCTGAGTTTGGATGTACCAAATGGGAGACCAAAAGACTAATGTGTTTGGCTATTAGGGGTTTCATGCTATTGAAATGGCTTGCATTACGAGCAGATCTGATACCCTGAGTATAGTGGAGAGAGGCAGGAATTTGCTTTCGTAAACTTGCTTCTGCAGGTGACTGTAACCTGGCGTGTTATTCCATCTGAATGCACCAAGTACGTCATAATCTTCTTAGAGCCAGATCAGGGTAAGATAGCATTAATGAATAACTAACTTTTACAATAGAACAGCATCCCCGAGCAGAGGAAGTGTGCTTGGCATCACCCCTGTCACTGTGGATCCTTTTCTTTCTCTCTGAGTACTAGGAGGCTCCCTCGCCCCCTACCCCCTCTCATCAAAGGGGGCAGAACAAGGAGCCCTTGATGGCTGGAACTGAGTCTTTATGGCTGCCTCAACCACAGGCTTGCCGTGCCCCACTCCTGCTGGTACAAGCCCTGTCAGGCAGGCTTCTCCTAACAACCACCCTCACTGGATAGCAGGTGAGGCCAACTAACCCCTCCTATTGTTTCCTTAGGCTACAGCTGTTAACCCTGGGGCACCCACTCTTCTAAGGCTTCCTTGGTGGATCAGTGGCAAAGAATCTGCCTTCAATTCAGGAAATACGGGTTTGATTCCTGGCTTGGGAAGATCCCCTGGAGAAGGAAATGGTAACCCTTTCCAGTATTCTTGCTTGGGAAAATCCCATGGACAGAGGAGCCTAGTGGGCTACAGTCCATGGGGTCTCAAAGAGTCAGACGGGACTTAGCAACTTAACAGCAACAACCCACTCTTCTGCACTGATTTCCCCAAACCCTGCATTGATTACCCCAACACAGATGTGCTGAAAACATTTACACTTTCTTGTTTGATGTTGTTATCTCTTTCCTTCCTAGACCATATCATATACAAATGGTCAACATCCTTTCTCTGACACTCTCTCAATTGTTTCCTTTGTTCCCAGTTTCAGAGATCTGTGCAATTTCTGGTGTAATTATCTATCACAAAAATATGTCCATGCCTATGTTAGCTTTGATGCATACATGCATGCATGTATATGTTAGAGAGAAAAGGAGAGGGGAGCAGAGAAAGAGAGAGAATTCTGTATACATACTCATTGTGCACCATGCACTGCCGCTGATGTCAAAAGACATAGAGAGATGTTGACAGGTCAAAGAGAAATTTTTAACATATCATGAAATCTGCATCATGCAAGATAATTATTAGCATTTCAACCAAATAAATGACACCTTCCTAAATCCAGTGAAAGGATTAGACAGGAAAATGCCAAAGCTGTAAGACAGTGATTTGGAGAGCTAAGAATAAAAAGGCTCACATATGTTCTGTCTTTTTGAAAAAAAAAAATCAACTGAAAGAAGAAGGAATTCAGCAAATCTTAAGCATCTCAGTTAATTTGATATGCATGTACAATCTCTAGGAAATGAGCAAAATGACAAACGAAATCACTGAGCATAAGTTTTGCTTCATATGACATAGTTTAGAGAATATCGGCTCTCTAGCCAGGTCAGCAAAAGTGTCTGGAATGTTCCAGAGGTTTGGATGTGTTCCCAGCAGCATACAAGTTCAGACAGCACACATTCTAAATGAAGTTTTACATATTTAATGGGCACAGAGAAAATAAGGGAAAATATGGAGAGAGTTCCTGTTAGTCAATTCAACTGAGAGTGAGGAAATGGGCCTTTAAATGAACAACTGACATTGGTTTATTATCTCCAGCTTTCAGATTGTCAGCGCCTCGTATTCTAGGTCACTGCAAAGGCTCTGATGTTCTTTCTTTGCAGCACTAGAAAGATGATAGGATAACTTGTTCCCCTTCTTGACTCTGGGCTCCTTGAAAACATTCCCCGTGTTTTTGACTTACCAGTGAAAAAAACATTCCCCACAGTTTTTGACTTACCAGTGAAAAATGACATGCATGGAGATGTGTTGAACTGATGAATGCATACATGATTCCTTGTGCCAGGGTAGTTCAGATCAGTGGTTTAAGATGTGAAGTGAGGTATTAGTGGTAACCCAGAGTATTCTACAAATGGGTTCCTCATAGCTTAGATGTGTGAAGCCCACAGTAAAATCTACCCAATCATTCCGTGAATTGATCATTTGTTGGCCTTGAGGTATTGCATGCCTATTGATTCATCCAGGGTTATCTTGTGGCTCCCAATTATTCTGGCCTTCCATCATTTCCCAGCAGTGACTGAAAGGAGGTAAGGGGCCATAGCTTTAGTGAAGGCACTGGAGTAAAAGCGACTTTGAGATTGGGCATGAGTCATATCACTCGTGATGTACCTTAAGGAAGATCTGAAGCTAAAGACCTCATGGCTGATTATGTCTCCCAGTGGAAAGTAAGATTTCTATATGACAAACATCAAACTCTTGACCTAGCACTCAATATTATCCTAGATTCCGAGGAATATCCACAGCAGGTAATTGCATGCTTGGTATCTATCACACGCTCATCATTCTTCTTGCCAAGTCAGCTGTGCTGGCATTTGTGACCCTCCAGGCCTCTGCCAGTCCCTCTAGCTGAGGACTGAGTCTAGAATGACTGCCACATGCTCTCCCTGCTTCTGCCTCCTCAACAAGGGCTCCACCCTGGTTTCCACTTATTCACCCAAACACCTCCTCTGCAGATGGTACTGTGTACAATGTAGCCTAGTTTCTCAAAAGACACCATCATTAGAACTACTGACCCACATACTCCTAACAGAAAATTAGTATTGATTTCATTATGTTCTGTAGCCTCAGGTCTTACCCCACATCCAACCTTGTGGGCATTAGAGGTTTTTCCAGCTTCCCTAAGTCTCCCAATTGAGCCCTATAGAGACTGTGGTTAGAACGACATCTCTCTCCTCTCAGTCAATCATTTACTTTAACATTCTAACTGAAAATGATTTTTTCCTTAAGGATACTGTTTTAGCTTTGGCCATCTGAAGTGTAGCCACTTTTTCCACACTTCCTTACTCCCAAGACTGGAAGTGGAAAATCTGTCTTCTTGTTCCTTATTATGACTTCATGACTACCATTCCTCCTTCTTCACTAACCACTTCCCCCAACTTTGAAGCTCATTACCTAAAATCTTCTGTCCTTTTTGTAACTAAAGTGCTCCCTATTTTTCCTGAGAAAGTTTAGTATCTGGTTTCCTGCTTTTCCTCCATCAGTTCTGTCACCATATTTGGTGACCTCAACATTCATGTGGACCAACACACCCTATATCCAGTCCCCACTTCATTCCTACACTTTCCTACTGATGCTCTTTTCTATCAAGTCACCTAAGAAGCTCACTCCCATGGTTAAATTCTAGAACTGATCATTGTCAACAGCAGCATTTCCCTCAAAGCCTTAATTGTGAGCATCTTATTCCCTCACCACCACCTCTTGGTATCCCAACCGATTTTCTCTAGTTCAACCATGGAGCCCTTCAAACTATTAACTATCGTATCACACCTCCATTTTCTTGATCTTGTACCCACTTCCCTCCTTTCCTGGTTTAAATATCCCTGTCTCACACAATAATTATTCCTTGTAGATAATCTCACTGTTCTTGTCCATTTCTCCCAGTAGTATACCTGTTCTTGAAACCTAAGCTGTGGTTAAACAATCTGCTTAATTAGTGGCAAAATGCAAGCAGTTGAACATGACCAGAGCAGAGCACACAGCCATGATATTTAGCAGTGTTCCCCTCTGTTCTCTCCAATGTCAGGTGGACTCTTCAACCTGTCTAGCCAGGTTGCCAGCAATCTGTCATCAGTCTTTTCTCTCTCTTTCTGAGACAACTTATTCTTCTCCTCCCCAAATCTCCAAAACTCCCCTTCCTACTGTCTCTAAGCTTGCTTCTTTTATCTTTAAAAAATTGTGACCACATCCATCTTTGGGCACAAAAATATGCTATAATATATTCTATCAAATAAACCAATAAATAGGGATCCCTGAAGACCCCAATACTCTTGCTATTCTTCCAGCTATTTTTCTAGGCCAGAATATTGGAGTGGGTAGACTTTCCCTCCTCCAGAAGATCTTCCTGACCCAGGAATCGAAGTAGGATCTCCTGCACTGCAGGTAGATTCTTTACCAACTGAGCTATGAGGGAAGCCCATAATATATCCCATCAAATAAATTAATAAATAGGGATCCCTGAAGTTCCCAATACCCTTGCTATTCTACCAGCTACTTTTCCATTAATTAACTCATGATTGTAGAAAAATAAAATTGAAAAACTTGTCCTGTATTAATACAATTAGTCTTATTTATTTATTTTTGAATCAAACTTCTCAGGTGGTGCAGTGGGTACAACTGATATGGGTTTGATCTCTGGGTTGGGAAGATGCCCTGAAGAAGGAAATGGCAACACACTCCATATTCTTGCCTGTAAAATTCCATGGACAGAGGAGCCTGGCAGGCTACAGCCCATGGGGTCACAAAGAGTGCCACAACTGAGCACACACAAATGAAAAACCTTTTAAAAATCACCATCATATAAGAATTGATTTTGTTAAGTTCAAAATCTGGTCTTCACATTGTGCATTCTCTAAACAAAATGACAATCTTTAATTGCTTTTACTACCCTCTAAATCTCCTGTTCCCTTGTGTCTTATTACTACACAATATTTTAATTTTACTCCTTCTTTAAGAAGAGAAAATTCTAGCTATGACTTTTCTTAGCTGTAATAATCTCATTAGTTCTATAAGCAGGTTTATAGCTGTTTTGCTTACTCATGTTTCTTCTGTCTGTCTAGATATTTCCCACGCCATTTTAAGAAAATGGTTCTGAATGGTAAATTACTTTGCATTTTTGAAAATGCCTGTGTTTTACCCCTATTATGGAATGATAACTTAGCTGGGTATAGATTTGATGCTCACCACTGCATTTCTGGGTGATTCCCGAAAGAAATCCCTAAAATAAGCTGCTTAGATTTCTCCGAATTCTGCATGTGTGCGTTCAGTTTCTCAGTCATGTCTGACTCGACTGCATGGACTGTAGCCCGCCAGGCCCCTCTGTTCATGGGATTCTCTAGGCAAGCATACTGGAGTGGATAGCCATTCCCTTCTCCAAGAGATCTTCGCTACCCAGGGATCAAACCTGAGTCTCCTGCATTGCAAGAGGATTCTTTACCGTGTGAGGGAAGGCCCCGAATCCTGCACAGAGTCTCAGAATAAGGAAACTGGATTTTCCTAATCCTGAGCCCTGAGATTTTCTTCCAGACATGACGTTGGTGACCAATCTGCCTCTTGCAAGCACTCAAAATCGAACTAACCCTTTTGCTACATATATTACGTAACTTTCTTCTGGGTCTACAAAAGAAATCCTTTCAAATTTCCCTCTGGACCTTTCTCCAGATTACAGTTTAATTCCCAGTTATTGTCTGGTTCATTTGAATGTGGATTTGCCTATTATAATACTTTTACACTAAGGTAAGGGGGGCAATTATCAAATCAAAGTCAAGTAAGAGGTAATGAAGATTTGTCAGATGTTCCTGTGTTCTTAGGTGGGGGTGGGGCTTAAAGAAATGGAAGCTCCTTCTCAATTCTGTCCGGCTTTTCTTGCATTTTCCATCCTTTCCAAGATTGGACTTGTGCATGCTCAGTTGTGTGTGACTTCTTTCAACCTTTTGGACCATAACCCACTAGGCTCCTCTGTCCATGGGATTTTCCAGGCAAGAATAATGGAGTGGGTTGCCATTTCCTCCTCCACGGGATCTTCCTGACCCAGGGATTGAACCTGTGTCTCCTGCGTTGCAGGCAGTTTGTTTATCTGCTGAGCCAGTGGGGGCCCTTATCCAAGATTAACTTTTCCTGAATTTATGTATTTTAGCTATCAATTTTAAATATCTTATCTTGATGTATTTTCCTTTTTCTTGTTCAAAGATTTCCTTTCTGACTAACGCTTTCTACTCAACACACAGAATTCTAGATTTCAAGTTGTGATTTTAAGACAGAAGTTATTTCATTTTCTTTTGGCATCTGTTACTACAAATTTAAAAATCTATCATCTAACTATCAGCTTTTTGTTTGTCTGTCTTCTCTGGTAATTTTTTAAGCTTCCCTTTTACCTTTGATGTTATTCAGCTTCACCCCAGTATGAATAGGCTAATTTCTAATGATTCTGTTATTTAGTTCTTCCTCCTATCTGGAAATTAATCAGCAAGCTTTTCATCCATGAGTTAATATTTTCAATTGTTTCTGTCTCTGCCCTGTGCTCTAGATAGGAGCTATTCAGTTCTTTCTTCTGATTTACTCCATTCTCTTCCAAAGAAAGAAAGAGTTGGGTAATGTCTGTCCTATCCTTCAAAAGCTTTTTAAAATGTCAGTGTCTGTATTGGGTTTCCTTGGTGGCTTAGATAGTAAAGAAGCCACCTGCAATGGAGGACACCCAGGTTTGATCCCTGGAGAAGGAAGGGGCAATCCCTCCAGCATTCTTGCCTGGAGAATTCCATGGACAGAGGGGCCCGGCTACAGTCCATGAGGCTGCAAAGAGTCAGACACAACTGAGCGGCTAACATATCTGTCATTTCTAAGATTTCAAACTGTTGTTTGTTTCTTTTAATGTACAAGTTTCCCGTGTTTTCCTTCTAATTGCTTGTTTTTAAGTGCTGACCCACCTTCCTTTAGCTCTCCAAAGATGTAAACATGGCAGCTATTTTAATATTTTTTACTACTTCATTAGTCAGGAGTGGACATTCTAATAGTTGTTTCCTTGGTTAGTATTAATTTCTGTTGTGTGCTCCCAACTTTAGTTGGGAGATGCATTTTGAAAAGCAAATTTTAGTTTTTTCTGTTTAATCACTATTGTAGCAGTTTTGCTATTGCTTTCACTGTCCATGGCTTCACATGGGCCACAGTTACCACAGGCATACCCGGGGTTCCTTCCCTGGAGTTACATCATCAGTTTATAAAATCAGATTCCTAGGGTAGCCTGGCTTGTCCAGGTCCCGGCAGGATGCATGTGACTGCCAAGTAGCTGACTCACCCAGGTGTGGCTTTTACACCAGCCTCAGAAGCCCCTCATCACAGGGCTAGAGTTAAGCAGTAAGCCTGGCTCTGGTCCTCCAACACATACTGAGTGTAAGAGAATACCAGTCTGTTTCTACCTCGGAAGCCTACTGGCCTGTGGTTGCAGCCTTCAGTCCCAGGCCCCCAACTTCTGACTGTGTTTTTGACCCATTTCTGATCCATGAAGCTACACATGTTGGCTTTTGCCTTTTTTTTTTTTTTTTTCTCATTATTTTGATGGAGAGAGATAAAGTTCAGAGTTTGATCACACTGTGCCATTTGGAGGTGGTATTGGTTCCTCTGTTCAGCATGAATGAGAACTCCATAATAATGTGAGGAGGGGGATCTCAGGATTCCTTGGGTTGTTGATACCAAGGGTGGTTGTTGTTTAGTTGCTAAGTCGTGTCTGATTCTTTGTGACCCCATGAACTGCAGCAGGCCAGGCTTTCCTGGCCATCTCACTGACTTTTCTCAAAGTTAATACCAAGGGTTAAATTCTGATAAACAGCATAATTCTAACTAGTACCTCAGACACAGAGCAGGAAAGGACAAGAGGATGTACCAAGTTCAATGGGTCTGGCCCCCATGAGCTGAGAAAACCTCCATCACTGTCTCATTACAATAAGTGAAGAGGGACTTGAGACATGAGAGTTCTTGCTGCCAGCATTGTGGTGTTTTGTCAGGGTGTGGACCTCCATTCTCATAGCTCACATAACTAGTAATCTGTGAGCTATAAAAATCAGTCCACAGAAAGAGCAACTGAGTTTCTTGTCGAATCTGGAAGACTCCCACTGATTAATGTGAAAGCTTTTTCCTGTTGCAGCTATGTGTAGGGGTTCAAAAATAGAACATATTCAGTTTTACATTGTTCAGACTATACACAAAAAATTCCCTTTAAGAATGTCTTTAACTGTGCGTTTTGGAGCAAACAATAAATGGCATATAAAAAGTATAATGTTTCCCAGGAAATCAGTGTTGACATATTTGTTATCAGTTGCTATTTACATCAGGTTAGACATCTATTTCTTTTTATTTGTGGTTATATAACAACTCGCGACAAAGCTGTTCTCTCATTCTGACTTAATTCTAGAGGTCTATATAAGAGATGCACCACCTCCCCATATGATCAAGGGCCTTGACTGGTGTGTCCTTCTCGTATAGCTGGGGCCATGCCAGGCCACAGGGTACCTGGACTTGTTGATTCTTCAGGATCATTTGTCTGGAAATGCTGAAGTCTTTCAAGTCTATACCTATAAATCAGATAGGACCTGTGCTGAGTGCCTTCTGCAGTCATAATGAACATGGAGAAGTGAACTGTGTACAAATCTATGTAATCTTGCTCATACACATCCTAATATGTGCAATTTGCTAATGTAGATCAAAGAACACAGAGGCCACTCATCTCAAAAGCAGGCCTGTGGAAGTAGATGCTTCTTCAGGCTTCTGCATCTGATAGAAAGATGGGTTGAGTTCAGAATGTTGAAGAATAGAGGGCACATTTGGGAGCAGTGAGGAGGTCAGTGTCACAGGGGAACTTCAGGAGGACAGAAAGTGTGATTTTGTGGCAAATCCAGAGGGATGAAGTCGTTAAGAAAGTCTGGAAATCCAGGGAGAGGCAAAGGTTTGGTAGGATTTCATTCATGAGGATATTCAGGATGTGGTTTCAGAAGGAAAGAGGTTTGAGTACCATGTAATAAGAAGGCTGGAGGAGGAGGTGGGATGCGAAGGCCAGAGGAATGGATGGAGTAGTCCCTCTCTCCCAATGTCTCCTTGTTCATGATACCCTGGCCACCATCCTTCGTAGCCTCAGCCTCGGGTTGTTGGCCCATGCAGCAGTGGTAGAGTGCCTCTTCTCCTCCTGCTCAACACCTCCTTCCCAGAATTACACCTCCCACTCTCACGTCACCATCTTAGAGCAGAGCTGCAATCCCTTGTCACTCTGTGGGTTCTTAGTCTTCCAGCTCACTTATCCTAATTAACTCCCCTAGCAGTTCCTAAGTCTCATTTGGGTTTCCGATGCATGGACTTACTGAAACCATGTAACCCAGTTTGGGACTTGAACCCATCGCCTTTGAACTAAGATCACACACTTGGTTTCAGGACTTAATGAAACTCAGGCTCTTGATGTCTCATTGCAGAAAGAATTCAATGAGAGATAAAGCGATAGGTAAGCAGATTTATTTAGAGAGAAACACTCTCCACAGGCAGAGTGTTGGCTATCTCAGACAGTAAGAGCAATCTCAAAATATGGTGTGGTTAGTTTTTATGAGCTGGATAATTTCATAGACTGATGAGTGCAATGGTTATTCCAGCAATTTTGGGGAAGAGGAAGGGGTTTCCAGGAACTGGGTCACTGACCACTTTTTGATCCTTGATATTTGGCTTCAGAACTGTCATGTCACTGGTGGGTATGCCATTTAGTTTGTTGATGTGTTAAGTTGAGCTTATCCTAAGGCTAAAGGTCTAGTGGAAGTCAGCTGGTCTGCCACCTTGCACCTATTTGGTTCTAATCAGTATATGTTGTGTCCTCAGGCTATGCCATTCTTTTTTAATTTTATTTTATTTTTTAATTGGAGGAAAATCACTTTACAATGTTGTGTTGGTTTCTGCCATACAACAACATGAATAAATCATACCTATACATATGTCTCCTCCTTCTTGAGCCTTCCTCCCTCCCCTCATCCTACCCTTCCAGGTCATCACAGAGTTCTAGGCTTGGCTCCCTGTGTTATATAGCAACTTCTCACCAGCTATTTATTTTACATGTGGTAGTGCATATATGTTGATTCTATTTTCTCTGTTTGTCCCACTGTCTCCTTCTCCAGCTGTGTCTACAGTCCATTCTCTACTACATCATCTACATTCCTTCCCTGCAAATAGGTTCAATGATATCATTTTCCTAGATTCCACATATATGTGCTAATATGCAATATTTGCTTTTCTCTTTTTGACTTACTTCACCCTGTATAACAGTATCTAGTTTCATCCATCTCACTACAGCCGACTCAAATTAGTTATTTTTTATGGCTGAGTAATATTCCATTGTATATATGTACCATGTCTTCTTCATTAACCCATTTGTAGATAGACAGCTACAAAATGTTGCTTCCATGTCCTGGCTATTATAAATAGTGCTGCAATGAACATTGGGGTACATGTGTATGTAATTCTTTTAAATCTTGTGTCCTGCCCCCTTCCCTCTTGTTTCAATTCTACTTTCTTTATCATTCCACAAAGCCCCGCCAAAATATTCATCATTTCAATCACTTCTGAATAACACCTTGAATTCAGGTCCTTCACTCTTCTATGTACTGGTTGATGGTCCAGTTGTTCCAAACATGCATCCAATTAACCTGGGCTTGTGTGAAAAACCAAACCACTTTTAAATTCTTGACTGCAAATTTCAAGTTGAGTTCTCAGACTACTGAGCCATTCTATGGCAAACTCTAGTATGTGTACTATGCTGCTTTTATTTACTTATTTTTTAAACTTTAAAATATTTAAATTTATTTCAAGAATAATTTAATTCAACAATAAAAGGAGAGTTTCATCTATTACAATACCTAATAGCTCAAGTGGAGATTTTCACAGAACATGAATTACTGGTCTTGGTCCACATGCATTTGAGAAATTAACTGATTTATAAAACACATACCCCAAGTCTTCACTTCTCACATTTCTTTCTATATACAGCATCTTATCAGAGTACTCAAGCTATCAATGTCTTTTTTTTATTTTATTATTTATACTTGAAGTAATTTATATATAAGACCCTTTACTGCCCAGTTTTTCTAAGGCAAAATTATAAAACTAATCTTTTTAAAATTGTCTATACTTTAAAGCATAATATTATAAATACTTCATAAATGTAGCATTTTATTTGACTATACTTTTTTGTAAGTTGTGTTTCTTCTTTGATTTTATTTTTTAACACTCACCTCAACCCTGATGGGGTACAAAAAAGATAGCACACTATCCCTCTCCAAAAACAGTTATAACTGAAAATTCTAAAGATACTGTTTAAGTCAAGGTGACAGCAAAAATTCTGTTTCAAAAATGGATTCATAAGGTTTCTTTATACAAAAAAGAGGAGAGTGAAATGTTGCTCAAAAATTCAAGAGCTTCCAATTTATCTTACCCAGGAAATATAAACTCTTCAATGAATCTTCTTTATCTTGTCTTGAACCTGCTCTCTGCTCCAAACCAACTGCTTATTTCTCCTTAAACATATTCCACATTTTTAAACTTTTGCTTTATATTTTTTTAATGCCCATTCTCTCCAAAATTCTCTTATTCTTTCGCCTGCCTTTAAAAATTCCATTCATTCTTCATGCTCATCTCAAAAACCACCTTTGCATCAAATCTTTATAAATCCTACAGATTCCAATGATCCTTCATGGCACTTTATTAAGGTATCTCCCATGGTGAAGTTTATTCTGCATTGCTATGTAGTTTTTGTGAATTTATTGTAATAATGATAACAGGAACACCAGCCACAAGACTTGAAACTTAATGAAAGCTTACTACATGCTAGGAATTAACAAATATTATTTCTATTTTATAGCTGAGAACTGAGGTTTTGAGTGAATGAGTAACCTGCCGTATCCAGGTCTGATTGATTCCAGAGGTTCAGTGAGCTCTTAACCACTCATTACAAAGTCATTTCTCACAGGTTATATGTTTTTACTTACTTCTGCATTTCTGCAATGTGGAGAGCAGTAGCTTTCAAAGAACAGAACTCAGTAAATAATTTATTCACTAAACTAGACTACAGTTAGAAAGAACAACTACTATTACAATTCATTACAACAGGGTATCCAAACACTTCCATTCTAACAGAACAATATTCTCCAAGTTTATGCTAACACCACTAATCAGGATTTATGATTAAACAATTTTAATCTGAACATTAGGGGAAATAGCCTATCTATTGAAAATATGTGCATTTTTATCCCTAATATGTCTGTATACAGTCTGTTTTATAGAAGAAAAGGATATGTATTTTAATCATTCAACATGTATCTATAAGTATGTATACACACATATGCAAACACATGCACAAATGCATGCACATATAAAACTGTTATCTGGGCATGATAAAACACCAAATACATTTATAAACAGTGAGAAGATAATACAGAAATAAATTAAGATATTTCATATCTAAAAGGACAGCAAACCTGATCATTGGATTGTATCTTATCTCTGTGTGGATGTGCTCCTGTATTTAACATACAGAGCAGGATCTTGCTGAACTGCGCCCACTGGAGTAGGCAACTATTTACCAATCCAGTCATATTCATAATCAAACATATATCCTTTTCAATCAAACAAGTCAGTAAGAAGTTTTCTTAGGTAGTCATATTCTGGTTTTTCAAAAAAAATCTAGCCTTCTTACATAACAAAGATACGTTGCCATTTTTGCTGGAAAATTTTCACATTACACTTCTATTGGTGTGGCTCATTTTGTATCTCCAATTTTCTGCTACCTCTCAATGTGGCAGCCTTTAAACCTTGTGAAGGAAGACTGCCTCTCAGAAAATACATGAACATGTGACCTAAAGCTTCTAAGTCATCTCTTCTACTTTGTTCCTTCCCTAAATGCGTGTTTATGCTCATATATCTGCTCATATATCTAACTGTCCCTGTAAGGCTTTTGTGTTCTTTGTATGGTATGTGTTTTTTTGTCTCTGGATCAATATATTCCTTTGACAAACCAAAATCTATAATATGAATAACTTGCTGGGTTTTGTTTCCCGGACAGCCTGTTAAGAAGTTCTTGGGTTTTACATCTCTGTTTATCAAGTTCTTTGAATGGAAATATTCCATGTGAGAAATCAGTTGGATAGCTATCACGAGAACCATTTTAAGAGAAAATGTTCTGTCACACAAATCAAACAAATCTTCCAAAATAGGTCCCAGCAGTTCTATCACCATAGTGTTTTATTTACCACAAGGGCCAGAATAATAAGCTTGAGGTATACCATCTCCAGATCCTAACAGATCGTAGAAAGTGGAATAAAGTCAAATGTAGCTGTGATGCTCTGGATTTCATGAGCTCCAATTTAATGGCCACATATTCATTTGTATACAAATTTTTCCCTAATTGTAGTTCTCCAAAATTCCCACATCCAGTTTTTTTTCCAACTCTAAAGTTAGGTGCAACCATTAAAACTCCAGAGGGTGAAGAACTAGTTCCTTGAGTGTTAATGCTCTGCTGCTTTTAAAGTGACTTTCCACACCTCTAGGTTTCTAAGTTCTCAGACATCGCCTTCACCTGCCACTCCTCATTTTAGGCTCATGATCTTGCCTTTTTACCTACAAGTAACTCCCTCAACTCACTTGTCTTTTGGCTGCTCTAACCCTCAAATTGGGAGGCTTTTCTCAAGCAATTACTTCCTTTCCCCCCCTTCTTATCCCCCCACATTATCAATTTACCTTCCTCTGCTGGTTAGATATCATTCATCTTAACAACAAACTCTCTCTTAACCTTCCTTTCTCTGCAGTTTCTGCCAACTCTCTGGTGTCTTTACCTGCATGCTGGGGGCATCTGGAAAAAAACAGAACTCTGATTTTCACCTCTCCTCACCTTTTCTTTTCCCAACCTTCTCATCTAGGCCTTCCCATCCACATCATCATATACCTCCTTGACTAAATCAGAAGCTTTGCATCACCTCTGTTTCCTACATTTACCTCAACCACCATCCATTTCATCAGCATGTCTTCTCAATTCTCTATTCAAATCATGTCCCGATTCTTCCTCTTTGTCTCCATTTTCACATTCACATCCAAGCCATCAGTGCCTCTCAGACTGTAGCAATTAGTATTTCCACTTCTTTTTCTGCTTTTTCTGTTTTTTCTTACCTTTTCATTCAAAACACTGCAGCCAGGGAAAGGTATGTTAAGGATCAAGTGACTGGTGTAGATAAGGTGTACAGAATGGGTATACATAGACCAGGTGAATGCAGACACATGAAAATGTAACTTTTTGTGCTCTCATTTGTCTTGCTTGCCTTTCAAATCTTTCTAGCATGAGACTGAAGTAGAGATAGGAGGAGGGATACCTGTGGATATTCACTCTCATTTCATGGAGCATTTTCCTTGGTGGAAACATTCTGGATCCATCTTTGCTCAATTACTCTAATAAGAAAGGTAACTCTGCTTGTTTTTCCCGTGGTTTCACTAATAGCTGGCTTTCTTGTAGTGAATTATATAAAATATATGAACTTTGAAATGACAAACAATAGAAACAAATCTCAGCTCCTGCATCATCACCTGTGTTATTTGGGGCATGTTTCTAGCCCTCTTAATCACCCAGTCGTGTCCAACTCTTTGTGACCCCATGGACTGTAACCCACCAGGCTCCTCTGTCCATGGGAGTCTCCAAGCAAGAATACTGGACTGGGTAGCCATTCCTTTTACCAAGGGATCTTCTTGACCTAAGGATCCAACATGGGTCTCCTGCATTGCAGCAGATTCTTTACCAGTCTTAGCCACTTTTTTTGGTTGTTGTTTTTTTATCTATAACTGATTAATGATTCTGCAGGATTATTCATTACAGAAGAAGAATAAAGCTCCTGGTTAAATCCCATCAACACAGTGGTCAAAGTTCTCTCTTCTTTCTATGGCATTTTGTGTTGAACAAGTGACATGAAAGATGTCATGACATGAAAAAAAAATTTCTTGGGAATTTAATTCCAAAACTCAGAGCTATTCTGACTATATTCTAGAGCTTTCAGGTTCTCTAGAAGGATATTAAGGAAATGAAAGTCCAGTGCATGAAATCCAGGAACCCCCATATTCTTTTTCAAGAGAGAATCCTGATTTTTCTTTTAATTATATATAGGGGTTCTGCTTAATTAAAAAAGATCAGTGTCAGTTGTTTTTAAAACTGGAGTATAGTTGTTTTACAAAGTTGTATTCGTTTCGTCTATAAGATCTGTGTTACTTTCAGTAATTTGAAAACTATTCCTTTAATGCCAAAATAATAAATTTTAGTAGTAGAAATTTTAGACTTTTGGCAAACTTCTGCAGGAATATTTTAGGAAAGAAGGGAGATAATTTCATTAATGATTGATTCCTTCAATGCATAATGAATAATGTGGTTCCTGATATCATTAAGTGCTTCCTAGGTGGCACTTTGTGGTAAAGAACCTACCTGCCAAGGCAGGAGACATAAGAGAGGCAGGTTCGATTCCTGGGTCCAGGCGATCCCCTGGAGGAGGAAATGGCAACCCACTCCAGTATTCATTCCCAGAGAATTCCACAGACAGAAGAGTCTGGTGGGCTATGGTCCAAAGGGTCCCAAAGAGTCAGACATACTGGAGCAACTTAGGACGGACACATGCACGTATGATATCAATATCAAATGATTCACAGCAATTTAAGAAACTTAATGCTGCCATATAAGAAGTTGGTTACTATCTTTATGTAAAGTTGGCTTTTTGAGTTGGGTTCCAACACAGACTTGGAGAGAACTCCAGGGCAAGCGGTTTATTTGGAAGCTGATCCCAGTTAGGCCCGGTAGGAGAGCGGGAAGTGAGACAGGGATGGGAGAAAAGCAGGAGGCCAGGACTCAGTTTTGTTGAGGACTTCAGGGAGATAAGGTGGAACAAGCTTAAAATGATCTACTCCAGATGAAGAAAAGATAATATTTATTCTCCAACGTCCATTACTTTGCTGAGGACTGATCAGAAAGGCATCAACTCCTTGGCTCTGCTTGTCTATTTCTCCTGAAGACAAAGGGGCAGTTCTCATCTGTGTAGCTGCAGATGCTTTAGAAAAGACAGAGAGATACATAAAGTGTGTTAGGATAGTGACTATTTCATATAATGACATACATACCAAATGAGTGAAATATACGCTCATTCTTGAGGTCTGAATTTGGGTTGATTTAAGTTGGAGTCTCCCCTTTATTGCTGCTAGCAATGTGACTTTAAGCTAGTTATTAGTTGTTCCAAATACGGGAGAAATAATACCATAGGAATTATTCACGGTTCCTCTGAAGGAACATAGCAAGTATTAGAGTTCATAGGTTCATAGGAAGTATTAGAATTAAGGTTTACAAAGCTCCTGGGAGTGTTCCTGACATATAATAGGCATTAATCAGCATTAGGGTACATCACAAGGAATGAAAATGCTGTGTTTTATGATATGTTACTCTTCAAATTTACTAGGTAATTCAATCTTTTTTCCAAAATGGTTGAATTGATCTGCATCACCACCAGAGTTCCAGTTGCTCCACATCCTTTTTACTTTTGAGTCTTTATAATTTCAAAATTCATGTAGGTATATATTTGTATCACATTGGGGTTTTAATTTTCATCTCCTTGCAGATTAATAAGTTTCTTGGCCATTTGAATATTCATGTGACTTTTTTTTGGTGACTTTTTCCTCATGTGACTTGCTTATTTATCTATTTGGTTGTCTTCCAATTGATTTTTAAAAGCTCTTTATATATTCTGAGTGCTATTTTGTTTTCATATGTTGCAAATATCTTCTGCTGTTTTGTGATCTGCCATTTTACTCTTACTGATGAAGAGGACTCGGTCCAGTAAGTCCCCTACATATGAATGAGTTCCATTCCAAGAGCATGTTTATACGTCTAATTTGTTTGTAAGTCCAACAAAGTTAGCCTAGGTACCCAACTAACATAATATAGTACTGTACTGTAATAAGTTTATAATATTTTTCTTATTATGCTTTTGCTGATTTATTTTAATGCAATTGACTTTTTATTCAGCATTCTAAGTACACATAAATTCTAATAATTTATTTGTAGGTTCCTCTTTTCTACTTACTAAGCATATGTATACAAATAATGTCTTCTAATTCTCATATTTTTGTAAGATATATTTTATTTTTAAATGCATTTTTTTATTTCTCTTGCCATGTTGCACTAGTAAGGACCTCAAGAACAATATCAAATTCAAGTGATCCTTGTTTCCTCTGGATCTCAAAAGAGCAAGATTGTTAACTTTTTATAGTTAAGTTTGATATTTGATGGAGGTATATACAGATGCCACTTATTAGATATGGACATATCCTTCTATTACTAGACTGCTGGGAAGTGTGTTTTTCTGCTTGTTTTTTTAAAATTTTTATATGCATTTTTTGCACCTATTAGGATGATGATTGGACTCCCCTGGAGGCTCAGTCACTAAAAGAATTCACCTGCAATGCAGGAGATCTGAGTTCGATTCCTGGGTCGGGCAGATCCCCTGGAGAAGGAAATGGCTACCCACTCCAGTATTCTTGCCTGGAGAATCCCATGGACAGAGGAGCCTGGCAGGTGATGGTCCCTAGGGTCTCAAGGAATCAGACATGACTTAGCGACTGAACCACAGGATGATGATATTGATTCATTTCTTTCTTTCCACTAATGTGATGAGTTACATTGACCAACATATGCAGTCTTAGCATAACCTCAACTTTTTATTATTTCTATTGTTTTTAAATATAACTGTATTTGGATTACCATTTTTTGCAGAGTATTTTTGCATTTATTTTATGAGGGGTATTGTTTTATAGTTTTCCTTTATTGTAATGTCTTTGTCAGAGTTAATATCAAGTTACACCGTTCTCATAAGAGAAATACAGGTGTAGTCTATTGTTTTCTGTTCTCTAGAAGAGGTTGTATAGTTCTGGTATAATTTCATCATTGAATTTTTAATACAGTTCATTGATAAGGTCATCTAGTTCTGAAATTTTTTTTTTCTTGTGAAAAAGTTTTTAATTATTGATTCAGTTTCTCTTTTAGATATAAGACTGTTCAATTTTTGTTTCTTCTGTTAATTTGGACAATTAATATTTTATGGGGATTAATCAGTTTTATCTACCTTTTCAAATTCACTGGTATAAAGTTTGGCATAAGGTCCACTCATCTTTTTATTATTGTTGTTTTGCTAGTTTTGGAGCTGGAGCTTTTTTAAAAAATATATTTATTTATTTATATTTATTTTGGCCTGCACTGGGTTTTCCTTGCTTTGCAGGGGCTCTCTCCAGTTGCAGTGAGCAGGGGCTACTCTTCACTGTGGTGGGCAGGCTTCTTATTGCAGTGGCTTCTCTTGTTGCTGAGCACAAGCCCTAGGCGCGTGAGCTTCAGTAGTTGCAGCATGTGGGCTCCGTAGTTGGAGTTGTGGCTCTCGATCTCTCGAGTGCGGGCTCAGGAGTTGTGGCATGTGGGATCTTCCTGGAGCAGACACTGAGCCTGTGTCCCCTGCTCTGAGAGGCTAATTCTTATCCGCCGTGCCACCAAGGACGTCCGACTCATCTCTTAAATGTACGTAAAGGTCTGTAGCAGTATCCCATTTTTTATTTTTGATGATCATAACTTGTACAGTATTTTCTGTCTCTTGATCATTCTTGCCCCCCTTTTCTTTGGGGCTTTGTTGATTCTACTGCTGTGTGTGCAGTTATTTCCTACATGGCTATTTTTTTGTTTGTGCCTTTCTAATTCTTATTTTCTACTATCTGTTGCATTAATCTGAGTTTCTCTTTTTAACTCTGTGAGATAGATATTAAACTCCTTGATTTCCAGTTTTTCCACTTTTTCAGTTTATGCATGTGAGTTCAGCTTTAGCTGTGTCCCAAAAGATTTGTCATGTATTTTTATCATTGTTCAATTAAAAATATTTCTACTTTTCATTGTGATTATTTTCTTTTATAGGCTGTACCTGATGCTCCTGGCACTCACATTTCATCTCCCAATTTGCTCTAATTTCAGACTCAGCGCGGTGAATGCTGTTGTGAGGACATTCTCCCTCCTCAAGTAAGAACCAGATATGTGTTCTAATTTCTGCTCCAGCTATCCTCAATTCTTTGGAAGACTTCTTGACTTGTGCACAAATTCAACTCCCAAATACAGAGAATTTGACAACTCCATGGCCTATTGGAACTGGTGTATGATGGTCCCACCCTTCCCTCCTTCAGGAGAAAGTTTTGGGAGGCTTTTTATGTGCTTGTTGCAGGTCACTGAAAAATCAAGTCGTGATTGGACAAACCAGACACCTTTACATTATCGACTTCTCCAATTTTCCTGTCTGGATTTTTCCATTCTCTCACTTCTCCTTCCTGAGAACACTTCCTAAGTAAACTCTATGATGTTTTCATATCCAGCTTTGTGTTTATTTTTATTTTCAAATTCAAAACAGAACTATTGTGCTACTTAATTTCCAAACATAAATGAATTTATTAATTAAAAAAAAATTTAAGTTATTTTATCCTGATCAGAGAAAACTCCCTCTAAGATTGCTCATTTTGAACCATGTTTATACATTACTTATTTTAAAATGAATAAAATTAGTTTTTAAAAGAAATATATAATGCAGGTGATGTGGTATATGGTGGTGATTTCAATGGAAAGAGAAAAACGATTATAAATAGACATGGTCAGCAGCAGTTTCTCTCTTGGGCACTTTGCCATTTGGTTACTCAAGTGGGTTCTGACATCCTTGCAGCTAGTAAAGGCCTGGTGATACCTCTCACATTCGAGACGTACTCATCTTTTGGCGGCTTAGTGGAAACTGGAGTTCTAAATAAAGTAGGTATGCAGCATGCTGTGTGCAGAACTGTTTTTCTGCAGACCTTAATCTAAAGGAATTTTAGAAGATCATTTGTGGTCTCGTCCCATTCACAGCCAAAGACCAGATAAAGATTTGTGGCCAAAGTTTATATAGCAAGAGAGAGAATTTGTCTGTAATGTTCTATATTCTCATCCTTAAAAGAACCTAGTACGGCTCTTGGTGGCTTTGGTAGATAGCTGATTATAGATGAATTGGATACACAATTTTCCAGATGAAGATGAAAATGTAGGTCCTTTGCAAGGATAAAAGTACTGTCAAGTATATGAACATATGATGTGTTTTCATTTTCTTCCATAGTGTCTCTCTTATCTTATGATTTTTAAAAATTTGCTATTTAATATCATGCTAAGCAGAGAACTGGTTTCCCTGGTGGCTCAGATGGTAAAGCATCTGTCTGCAATGCGGGAGACCTGGGTTCGACCCCTGGGTCGGGAAGATCCCCTGGAGAAGGAAATGGCAACCCACTCCAGTATTCTTGCCTGGAGAATCTCATAGACGGAGGAGCCTGGTAGGCTACAGTCCATGGGGTCGCAAAGAGTCAGACACGACTGAGCAACTTCACTTTCACTTTAAGTAGAGAAAAATTAAAGTTTCAAACGATTAGCTTGAATTCTACCATTTACCTTTATAGAAAACTGGTACTGCCAGCATTAAGTATAGCTATTAGAACTTTAACCTGTATATGAATCATTGAAAGCACACAATGTTCATTTTGTGGCTTGTACACATATATTTTGCTCTTACAGTAAAAATCCTGCACACAATGGATTCTCTCCATGCACACTTTATCAGCACTCTACCTTTGCTCACTGAAAAGTAAAGAAGCACTGAAGAAGGAATTGTGGGCTGTTCCATCTCTCCCTCTTTTGTTTGTGTCAGCATTTGCAGAATAAGTGGTTGGCTCCTAGAGGTTAAGAATGGATAGAGTAGAATAGGGTGCCATGGTGGTTTCTTAGAAGCCAGTGCTTTCTGCATTTGATGAAGCAAGTGAGCAAGTGAAACATAATGTGCATCCTCTCAGCACTATCAGCCTTCTTCCATTACTCAGTCAAGATATCACACACTTACCTGGTATTCACTTTGAGCTCCTCTGAACTTCACGTATCCATCAGAGCTCCGTGTCCACAAGACATTGCAAATGATGAATACCTGGCAGCAAGCGATGAAGGATACACACTGCAGAGATTTCTGCTCACACCCACACTCCATTATCTCATGGACTTCACTGCAAAATCCAAGTTCAAAAATAAAATTGTTTAGAATTTCAAGATGATGACAGCAGAGCATTAAGTCAAGTGACTTCCCACATCTCATCCTTGACTGTGGATTGGGGAATCCACATTGCTTGAATTCAACAAACTGAAGATAGAGGAAGAGACTAATTTTCAGTTATGATCCTAATCCATGTTTCTCTGGGCTCCTCTTCACTTTCCACAAAGACAGCCTTCCTTTCCTTTTTTCTGCACCCACGGAGATTGAGTCTTACTAAGCAATGAAGAGGATTTGGGGGTAGAGTAGCAAAAGTTAATTTTTTTTCTTTTTTCCTTTTTTCTTTTGTGGTGACTGTGAGGCATTGCTAGTGGGGACATCATATCTGTGCGCTTTGCATGAAAGGCCTTTTTTTTTTTTTTTCCCTCCAAATTTCAAAGATTTTAGATCTGGGCTGTGCTTGGTCTCGGCCAAGGGTGACCTCCACCCAGCTTGGGCTGGAGACTTTGTCGCTGCCTCTGCCGCCTCTGGCCTTGGCTTGTGCACAACCTCTCCCCCACTAGTGAGGCTGGAGGCCCCCAGTTCTGATTGCAAGGAGGTAAGAGATCAGAGCCCCTTTGCTGCTCACTGCCCTCTTAGATGCATCAGTCTGGTCAGTCTGGAAGGGAGCCAAGTGTACTTGCAGGCACTACATGAGACAGGATCCACACGAATTGCCTGGAGCCCCTCAGCACCCATTCTCCCATACCCCTGAACGGAGCTCCTGCCCCTACCTCTCTGCCAGGTGTCCACTCTCAGTCTCCCTGTTGCTGCCAGCTGCCGAACAGGGCTTCTTCTCAGCTCTTTCTTCCTGGTCCCTGGCTCCATCAGCGATCATCCCATTTGCCCCCAAAGTTCACACCCACCCTGGTCTCACAACTCCCCTAGCTCCTGTGTCTTTTCCTTCTTCTCTGAACATTTCTCCTAAATCACACTCCCTTACCACCCTGCAATTAAGTACAACTTACTCAAACTTCTGTCCTTGACTTTCATTTGTTATTTACCTGCAGAAACTGCAGGTGTAAAACAAACAAAAGCAAGCAACACTTCCCTGCCAGAGATATCCAACATTAATTAGAAAACAGCTTTCCAAAAATATTTAACAATTTACACTCTCAGCGGTATAGCTTGCAACTCTGAATTTGATGACATCACTTAATTTCTCATGACGTCCATTGTCTTATCTTCAGAATGAGGTACATATTTATATCTAGATCTCTGTCTAGATACAAATATGCACATAGATCTTGCATTAGTAACTGGAAAGATCATTTCTTAGAATTCTATCATACAAAAAAAAAAATTCTATCATACAACAAAAATCTACATGTCTCTAGACATTCAGTTTTCACAGAGAACACAGATGTACATAGTTTTCCAGGCTGATAAAGTGGGAAAAGTATTCCCGGAAATAGCACATGGTTATTCCATAAATCTGGAAAAATGTGAGATGGGGAGTAAGGAATGAAGGGAGACCAAGCTGAACAGAAGGCAAAGGCTCGGTCATGACATGACCCTCTGTCATTGTGAGGAACTTGGAATTTGAGTGGATAAAAAACAAAACAAACAAACAAAAAACCAAGATCCAATGATATGCTGGACAAAAGATTCATTTTAGCTTTATGGGAAGGAAAAAGACATTTCAAGCAAATGGTAATCAAACCCGAAAATAAAAAGACCAGGGCTTCTCCGGTGGCTCAACGGTAAAGAATCTGCCTACAATGCGGTAACCGCAGGAGACGTGGGTTCGATCCCTGGGCCAGGGAGATCCCCTGGAGGAGGGTTCAGCAACCCATTCAAGTATTCTTGCCTGGAGGACACGAATGGACAAGAGGACAGAGGAACCTGGCAGGCTACAGTCTATAGGGTTGCAAAGAGTCAGCAGGACTGAAGAGACTTAGCGTGGCATGACAGCTATACTTACACTAGGCAAAATGGACTTTAAGCTAAAATTGGTAAAAAGAAAGGTCATTATATAATGATAAATGTCAATGCACCAAGAAGATATAACAATTATAAGTAGTGATGCACCTAATATAGGAGCACCTAAATATATAAAACAAATACTAACAGAACTGAAAGGAATTTCAGCTTTATTTTTCATGACAAGACAGGTAAGGATTTTTCAGCAATGGAGTGACTTGGAAAGATTCATGTTAGAATGTATATTTGATCTTTTTAAGGGTCTCAGAGAATGCACAAAAGGAAACGCATGCAAGTAGAAGGGAAGAGAATGTATTTTGAGGAGATGAGAAGAGGTCAGTCTCCCCAGGAAAATCACCACTGGGATCCTTCAGGACAAGGCCTGAGGGCACAGTAGTTCAGCTAATAGTTGTTTATGTCAGGGCAGACCTGAAGGCCAGTGGGGAGCTGGCTGGTACAGACACTGGGTGGTGGGGAGTTTATGGTCATGGATGAAAAAGTGGAAGGAATTTAGTGTTAAAGAAGCCAAACTGAGATGAGTTATTTGAACAGAAATTGCATATAAACACTAAAGATGAAATTTTGCTTGAAATATAACATGTTTTCAGGCTTCATGTATTTGTATTCAGTTGTTGCCCACGTGGTCTTTCATCCTCTTCTGTTCTTTTTACTTCCTCTCTGTTCCCCTTACTCCCACTTCTTGGTTTTGTTCTTAAATATCGGTATTTTATTTTTTAAAGAAAACAGACATTAAGTGCAGTTCCTCCTATGTCCACTAGGTGGAAGCAAAGTATGCAACTTAATTTTTCTGTAACCATTGTAACATTTATTTTCAATTAAAAATGTGTGCTTACACTAAATAGGCAAGTTATCTGATTACAAAAGTGAAAGATATATATTTTGAAATAAAAAAATTCAAAACTAAAAATTTTAATTATGATTAAACGGTGACCTCTATACTACATCCATAGCTTCTTTTATTTTTCTTTTAATTTGATGTATAAATATGCTTTGCACCTAATTGGGATTATACTGAAAATACTGTTAAGTTTATAAATTTATTTTACTTGCCTTTGCATCATAGACATTTTCCCATATTATTCTTTAAATTAAAATTTAGGATTATAATGGTTGCATATTTTATATATGTCTAACCCTAAAGCTGGGAAGGATTGGGGGCAGGAGGAGAAGGGGATGACAGAGGATGAGATGGCTGGATGGCATCACTGACTCGATGGACATGGGTTTGAGTGGACTCCGGGAGTTGGTTATGGAGGGAGGCCTGGCGTGCTGCGATTCATGGGGTCGCAAAGAGTCGGACACGACTGAGCGACTGACCTGAACTGAACACCTCTATCTGGGCTTCCCAGGTGATGCTAGTGGTAAAGAATACAACAACCAATGCAGGAGACATGAGAGATGCGGGTTCACTCCCTGGGTCGGGAAGATCCCCTGGAGGAGGGCATGGCAACCCACTCCAGTATTCTTACCTGGAGGATCCCCATGCACAGAGGAACCTGGTGGGCTTAGAGTCCATAGGGTCTCAAAGAGTTGGACACGACTGATGTGACTCGGCACACGCACACCTCTATCTGCAAGTGTAGGAAAAAGTGTTACAAATAACTTACACTCTGTGTAAGTGTCCACATCTCTGGTGTATCCAGGAATATATTCATAGAATTTGAATTCTGTGGTTAAGAGGAATGGATATTTTTAAGGCTTTTGATCTATGCATACACAGTTACTTACACACTTACCTAGTTACATAGTCACTGGTCATACCAGTACCTGAATGGGTCCTTCTCTTTGCCCCCTTGCCAAATGAGTATTTTTTTCATATTAAAGAATAATTATGCTTATGAGTTTACTTCCAAAGTGTAATGATAAATCAGTTTGGTCAAATTCCCAAATGGAGGATGCTGTACATAATTAAATTGTTTTTCTTGATTATGAATTTGCCCAAGGTAAATAACTTGAGCAATTAAAAAAAAAAGTCAGAAGAAGAGCAATGATCAGCAGATGGCGCCCTACAATTAAAACTGTTCTTGTTTAGTCCCTAAGTCTTATTCTTTTGTGACCCCACGAATGCAGCCCTGCCAGACTCCTCTGTCCATGGGATTTCCCAGGCAAGAATATTGGAGTGGGTTGGCATTTAAAGCAAATAAAAGATGGTGATATTTTTATCTTGCCACAATTTCTTTCTAAGAAATGACTTATTTTGATGTAAATATTTTATAAAAGGATTGTTAGGTGTGGAAAAAAACTGCTCAGTTAATAAAATGCAACATCTAGGGGCTTAACAGAAATCCATGTGAGTCTGGAAAATTGATACTGTTCAGATTTTAGCACTCGTCTCTGTTTGTGCCAGTTTACTGAGGAATTTCAGTACTTTACTTGTGAGGATCCTAAGACCAATAATGAGTACAGGTCTTTATCTTTTCAGATTTTGTTTCCCTTCATGAAGCACCATGACTCCAAGGCTTACACCTGTTCTTGGAAGAAAATCTGAGGTGTGTGCTTAAGTCATGTCTTCTCTGTAACAATGGCATCAAAACTCCAATTTCTCCTCTTATTGATGTAGCAGGGTCTAATAAAGTGAGTCAGTGCATTAGGAATCCCGGTAAATTCAATGAAGAAGTAGTGTCAATTGTATTGTTTTGGTAATTTGCGGGAAACGTTGGCATTGCTCCAAATGAATGGAAGCACGATGGAGAGAAGTTACATTACAAGGGCTTAAATAACTGAAAGGCGTCAACTTGCTGCCACTAAACTTCACAGTGATAGGAGTGTGTAGTGATGAAGTTCTGGGGAAAGTTGGCATGTATCCCTGGAGCTGGAAGGATGTACATAAACACAGTCTGTTGCCAACTTGTTGCCTGGAGATTGCTAAGGGTTAGAGGCTTTGAAAGATGGGGCTGGGGTATGTACTGGGAGAGAAGATGCCAGTCACACCTCTCTCTCCCATTCAGTTCTATGAAACCATCAGATAATGCAAGAGAGACACTTGGAAGTTTAACTCCGCCCAGCTGAACACACAAATGGGATTTCCAACTCAGAGAAGAGGTTAGGATGTTTGTGTCTCTGACCAAGCTAAGGAGAGCCATGGCTGCCTCTCCGGGGGCATCCTAGCAGTGGAAGGTGGGTGTAAGACTGCCCTGCAGCAGAGGCTTGAATGCTACATGGAAGCAGAAGGATCTGGAGTGGGGCCAGGCCACCTTTATACCACTAGCAGATGGGCGGTCCCCAGAGGCAGCACTGTCTTCTTTTGGGTTCTCTTGTGGTGCCTGACCTGAAATAGCAAGAGGAGCAGGGGAGGCCACCCTGAGAGTAAATCAGGACCCTCATCCCCAAAACTCATACAGGACAGCAGTTAAGGCTGGGGGAAAAGAGTGTGGAGCAGCACAGGAGGGCAGTATGGTGCCTTAGAAGTGAATAAAGTGTGTGTGTGTGTGTGTGTGTGTGGCACTCAGCCATGTTCAGTTCTTGGCAACTGCATGGACTATAGCCTGCCAGGTTCCTCTGTCCATGGGATTCTCCAGGCAAGAATACTGGAGCAGGTTGCCAGTCCCTTCTCAAGGGGATCTTCTTGACCCAAGGATAGAACCTAGGACTCCTGCATTGCAGGCAGATTCTTTACCACCTGAGCCACCTGCAAAGCCCAGAAATGAATAATAATGCATCTTAAGTCATGCAGTAAGATATCTCCAAAACACAAACATGGTAGAAAACCTGAAGATCCCAAGATATCAATAATGGACAACCTGCCTAGTAAAGATAGCCAGTTTGATAAAGTTTTGGGTTGGCCAAAAGGTTCCTTCGTTTTTCTCTATAAGATGGCTTTAGTAGTAGCCCTTAGTTGTCTTTAACGTCGTTGGAAACAATTTGTTATTGTACTGTGACAGCTGTCATATCAGCATGCATTTAAAGGCTAATATCAAAATTGGTGAATTTCTATGTAGCCATTTTGATATTGAATAAAAAAGCAACATTTTCAGCGTATTATGTTTTAGTATTTCAAGAGAGCTAAAAGTGCAAATGAGATGCAAGAAAAGATTTGTGCAGTGTGTGGATGCTGGGAGCCGGAACACGAGATCCCACCCATGACAAGGTCATGAGGAGAAGACCTGACAAGCAAGGCAGATCAGGACCTCAGGGATTTCGAAAAGCTGCCCCGGCGCTCACCTTAAAGATGATCTCTGTCTTTCTGATGCTTGCTATATTAGACTGATCCCTAATTTCTGTGACACGGGTAGAAGGCCTTCCCCGATCTCTCTCCAAACAGAATCAACCTAGAACTTTAATCAATATGTCCCCTGGACGGTGGTATCCTATAACATTATCCAAGATGAAAGGAGTGTTTCAATTGAGACCCCTTTGCTGGCATTCTAGCCTGCTTGGCAAATGCGTACTAATGCACACGACTGCTCACAACACCTTAATCATACACAGCGTAAAGAACCTGATCACACAAAGGCCCTAATAGGCACAGAGACCTTCAGGGGTGAGGAAACCCTATTAGAGAACACAAAAATATTATTCTAAAAGTGGTTATAGTTAAAGATTTAGAAAAATAAGAGTTTAGAATTGTTAATTTTAACCAGGAATGCTAAACAGGGGCTGCCTCACCGGAGCTGCAGAGTCTTTGTGTGGTAAACCTTTTAGATAAATGTAACTGATAACTTCTGCAAAAGGACTGACCTTTGTGTTCATTAAAGAATAGATTACGGAAAACAGCTTTGCATTCACCTAGGTCATAAAATGTCAATAGGCCCCAAGGCCAGAAGATAATGTACAAGGCCCTCATAAACAAAGAAGTATGCAGAAAACACCCTGGTTTCGTGAAGAACAAGCTGATGTAATGTTAAACTATCTTCCCCTTAGAAATGTACTAATTTAGGGTATAAAAGCCACGGTAAGACATAAAGCATTGCCAGACCCTGCCAGAATCTGCTGCACCCCCCGTCTGGTCACTCTTCCTCTCTCTCTCTCTCTTTCTCTCGCCGACGCCCTTCATCCTGAGGGTATCCCCTGGGTCCTGCCGAGGCTGGACCCCGGCATGTGGAGAAGGTGCTGTGACCGACCCAATGTGCTAAAGTGGTTTGTGAAGTTTTGTGCTGGAGATTTCTCACTGGACAATGCCCCAGGGTTGGGTAGGCCAGTGAAGTTGATGCAATCAGAGGCATCAGTTGAGAACAATCAATTTTATACCATATGGGAGATAGCTGGCATATTCAAAATATCCAAATCAAGTGCTGAAAATCATTTGTACCTGCTTGGTTATGTTAATTGCTTTGATGTTTGGGTTCCATATAAGTTAAGCAAAAATAAAACCCTTTCAACCATATTCCTGCATGCAATTCGCTGCTTAAATATAATGAAAACACTCTGTTTTTTAAAGCAAATTGTGATGGGTGATTACAAGTAGGTGATGGGTGAGTGTATATATACATATATATATATATATATATATATATATATATATATAGAATGTATATATGGAAGTATTCATAGGGAAAGCAAAATGAACCACCACCAACCATGCCAAAGGCTGGTCTTCATCCAAAAAAGGTGATGTTGTGTATATGGAGGGATTAGAAGGGAGTCCACTGTTATAAGCTCCTTCTGGAAAACCATATGATTAATTCTAAGAATTACTGCCCCAAATTAGACCAACTGAATGCAGTACTCAATGAAAAGCATCCAGAATTAGTCAGCAGAAAACTAGTAATCTTCCATCAGGATAAAACAAGACCACATGTTTCTTTGATGACCAGACAAAAACTATTACATCTTGGCTGTAGTTCTGAAGTTTTGATTCATCTGCTGTATAATAGGCATTGCACCTTTGGATTTTCTTTATTTTTGTCTTTACAAAATTCTCTTTATGGAAAAATATTCAATTCCCTGGAAGTCCATAAAAAACACATGGAACACTTATTTGCTGAAAAAGATAAAAGTTTTGGGAAGACGGAATTATAAAGTTGCCAAATAAATGGCAGAAGGTGGTGGAACAAAACAGTGAATACATACACTCTTCAACAAAATTCTTAGTGAAAATGAAAAATGTGTCTTTCATTTTTACTTAAAAAAATTAAGGAACGTTTTTGTCAACCCAATATATTTAAAAATGATTATTGAAACCATCAAAAGTTTCCTGCTTGTAGTCCAAAGAAGCAATATATGCCTCAAGAAACTGGTTAAGTCTATAAATTAAGGAAACTGATTAATGCATTTCTATATTTGAGTTTTTTTAATTTACAAACTCAGTTTACATGCTCACAAAATGTTTGCCTATTAGGTCCATAAATAGTATTGGTATAGGCATTACAGTGCAGTATATAGTACAATACAGTATACAGTGTAGAATGTATAATGTGTTCATCTCAGCTTATCAACAGTGATCTTCTTGGCTAAGAATTCCTGGGGCATTCATTTGTGTCTGTATTACTTTTGGTAAATACCCACAGACACTTTCCCAACCATAGCCAACATTCTGGCTGGACTGGTCCCTGTAACTATTTTTTAAGCTTTCTCTTTTAAAATTGAAGCGTAGTAGATTTACAATGCTGTGTTAGTTTCAGGCATGCAGCAAAATGATTCAGGTATATATATATAAATAAATAATATATATTAAAATATATATGTATACTTTTCAAGTTCTTTTCTGTTACACATTATTACAAAATATTGAGTAAGTTTCCTTGTCCTTGCTGTTTACCCATTTTATATCTCTAGTAGTGTATTTATGTCAGGCCCAAACCCATAATTTATCTCTCCCTCACCTCCTTTCCAGTTAGCAATCATAAGTTTGTTTTCTGTGTCTGTGGATATACTCCTGTTCTGTAAATAATTTCATTTGTGTCATAATTTAGATCCCACATATAGTGATATATGATGCTTGTCTTTCTCTGACTCACTTCACTTAGTATGATAGCTTCTAGGTCCATCCATGATGCTGCAAATGGCATTACTTCATTCTTTCATGAGTGAATAATATTCCACTGTATGTGTGTACCACATCCTCTTTATCCGTTGATCTGTAGATAAACAGTTGGTTGCCTTTATGTCTTGGCTATTGTAAATAGTGCTGCAATGAACTTCGGATTCATTGCATGAATGAAAAAGTGCATGTATCTTTTTCAATTAGATTTTTCTTGGTCCTTGTAATTCTTATTATGCACCTCAGGTACAACTGTTAGCAAACTTTGGGGGGGGGGAAATCATAAGATTATTACTGACAGGTCTGAGTGTAGCAAACCTGAGGGCCACACAGCAAGGACACAGTAGAGAATGAGGTAGTGTGTGCCTGGAGTTCTACCTTTATTGGGATTGAGGGTGAGGTGCCTAGGGTTCAGCAGGTTCATTCTTTATTGTCAAATTTCTTTTTTTAAAATTATTTATTTAATTTATTTATTTATTTTACTTTACAATATTGTATTGGGTTTGCCATACATTGACTTGAATCTGCCATGGGTGTACATGTGTTCCCCATCCTGAATCCCCCTCCCACCTCCCTCCCCATAACATCCCTCTGGGTCATCCCAGTGCACCAGCCCTGCGCACCATGTATCATGCATCAAACCTGGACCAGCAATTCGTTTCACATATGATAATTTATATGTTTCAATGCCATTCTCCCATATCATCCCACCCTGGCCCTCTCCCAGAGTCCAAAAGACTGTTCTATACATCCGTGCCTCTTTTGCTGTCTTGCATACAGGATTATCGTTACCATCTTTCTAAATTCCATACACATGCATTAGTATACTGTATTGGTGTTTTTCTTTCTGGCTTACTTCACTCTGTATAATGGGCTCCAGTTTCATCCACCTCATTAGAACTGATTCAAATGCATTCTTTTTAATGGCTGTGTAATATTCCATTGTGTATATGTACCACAACTTTCTTATCCATTCATCTGCTAATGGACATCTAGGTTGTTTCCATGTCCTGGCTATTATATACAGGGTTGCAATGAACATTGGGGTACATGTGTCTCTTTCAATTCTGGTTTCCTCAGTGTGTATGCCCAGCAGTGGGATTGCTGGATCATATGACAGTTCTATTTCCAGTTTTTTAAGGAATCTCCACACTGTTCTCCATAGTGGCTGTACTAGTTTGCATTCCCACCAACAGTGTAAGAGGGTTCCCTTTTCTCCACACCCTTTCCAGCATTTGTTGCTTGTAGACTTTTGGATAGCAGCCATTCTGACTGGCGTGAAATGGTACCTCACTGTAGTTTTGATTTGCATTTCTCTGATAGTGAGTGATGTTGAGCATCTTTGTGTTTGTTAGCCATCTGTATGTCTTCTTTGGAGAAATGTCTGTTTAGTTCTTTGGCCCACTTTTTGATTGGGTCATTTATTTTTTTGGAATTGAGATGCAGGAGTAAAACTCTCACTGTTCACAGATGACATGATCCTCTATGTAGAAAACCCTAAAGACTCTACCAGAAAACTACTAGAGCTAATCAATGAATATAGTAAAGTTGCAGGATATAAAATTAACACACAGAAATCCCTTGCATTCCTATATACTAACAATGAGAAAACAGAAAAAGAAATTAAGGAAACAATTCCATTCACCATTGTAACAAAAAGAATAAAATACTTAGGAATATATCTACCTAAAGAAACAAAAGACCTATACATAGAAAACTATAAAACACTGGTGAAAAAATCAAAGAGGACACAAATAGATGGAGAAATATAACATCAGAAGAATCAATATAGTGAAAATGATATACTATCCAAAGCAATCTATAGATTCAATGCAATCCCTATCAAGCTACCAATGGTATTTTTCAGAGAACTAGAACAAATAATTTCACAATTTGTATGGAAATACAAAACCCCTCGAATAGCCAAAGCAACTTGAGAAAGAAGAACGGAGCTGGAGGAATCAATCTGCCTGACTTCAGTCTCTACTACAAAGCCACAGTGATCAAGACAGTATGGTACTGGCACAAAGACAGAAATATAAACCAATAGAACAAAATAGAAAGCCCAGAGATAAATCCACACACCTATGGACACCTTATCTTTGACAAAGGAGGCAAGAATATACAATGGAGAAAAGACAATCTCTTTAACAAGTGGTGCTGGGAAAACTGGTCAACCACTTGTAAAAGAATGAAACTATTAACACCTTCTAACACCATACACAAAAATAAACTCAAAATGGATTAAAGATCTAAATGTAAGACCAGAAACTATTAAACTCCTAGAGGAAAACATAGGCAAAACAATCTCCAACATAAACCACAGCAGGATCCTCTATGACCCACCTCCCGGAATATTGGAAATAAAAGCAAAAATAAGCAAATGGGACCTAATTAAAATTAAAAGTTTCTGCACAACAAAGGAAGCTATAAGCATGGTGAAAAGGCAGCCTTCAGAATGGGAGAAAATAATAGCAAATGAAGCAACAGACAAATAATTAATCTCAAAAATATTGTCAAATTTAAAACATATGAGCAAGAATTAAAGTGTAGGAAAGGAAAAGTAGGGTCACTCAGGTGGTCAGTTATCCAGGTCACCCAGGGCTTTCTACAAGGAGAATTTCATGGGTGGGGTAGTATAGTCTGGCTCATTACCTAGTTGTGTAGCTGGCAATGTGTTTATTCAATATGAATGTCTTTGAAGTAGATAACTGGGTAATCAAATGCTTAATTTCAAGCACTTACATTATAATTAAAAAAAAACTTATTGTCAGACACCTATACTACAGGTATGTAATACAGAATATATAATACTGTAGTAATATTCATTTAGTAATTGAAAGAATCAGATATATTAGTCTATGTGATATTCATTTTAATAAACTTATATTGATGGATAACATACACACAGAAAAGTACACTAATCACAAATATGGAGACCTATGAACTATCACAAAATGCTTGAAGCTGTGTAAATCCCACTCAAGACATGAACATTAGCAGAGCTCCAACAGCTGTCAAACCCATTATATGTCTTCCAAAACATAGCAACCATATTGGCTTTTAACACCATAGATTAGTTTAGTTCACTTTAAAGATTGCATACATTGAATTTTTCATAAGCAGTTTTTCATACATTTCTGCTTTGTGCCATGTTAGGTGTGTGGGTAACACTCAAAATCCTTCAAGCTAGGCTTCAGCAGTAGGTGAATTGAGAACTTCCAGATGTACAAGCTGGATTTAGAAAATGCAGAGGAACTAGAGATCAAATTGCAAACATCCACTGGTTCACAGAGAAAGTAAGAGAACTCCAAAAGATATCTTCCTCTGCTTCATTGACTACAAGAAAGCCTTTGACTGTGTGGATCACAACAAACTGGAAAATTCTTAAAGAGATAGGAATACCAGACCACCTTACCTGTCTCCTGAGAAATCTGTATGCAGGTTAAAAAGTAACAGTTAAAACCAGACACGAAACAACAGATTGATTTAAAATTGGGGAAGGAGTATGACAAGGCTGTATATTTTCACTGTGCTTATTTAACTTACACACAAGTACATCATGCAAAGTGCCTGGTTGAATGAATCACAAGCTGGAATCAAAATTGCTGGCAGAATTATCAATAACCTCAGATATGTAGATGATATCACTCTAATGGCAGAAAGTGAAGAAGAACTAAATAGCCTGTTGATGAAGGTGAAAGAGGAGAGTGAAAAAACTGGCTTAAAACTCAACATTCAAAAAACTAAGATTATGGCATCTAATCCTGTTACTTCAAGGCAAATAGAAGGGGAAAGGTGGAAACAGTTACAGATTTTATTTTCTTGGGCTCCAAAATCACTGCAGGTGGTGATTGCAGCCATGAAATTAAAAGATGCTTGTTCCTTGGAAGAAAAGCTATGACAAACCTAGACAGTATATTAAAAAGCAGAGACCTCCCTTTGCATACAAAGGTCTGTATACTCAAAGCTGCAGTTTTTCCAGTAGTCATGTATGGATGTGAGAGTTGGACCATAAAGAAGGCTGAGTCTCCTGAGCCTTTTCAGAAGGCTGAAAAATTGATGATTTCCTATCGTGGTGCTGGGGAAGACCCTTGAGAGTCCCTTGGACAGTCAGGAAATCAAACCACTCAATCCAAAAGGAAATCAATCCTAAATATTCATTGGAAGGACTGATGCTGAAGCTCCAATATTTTGTCCACCTGATGTGAAGAGCCACTCATTGGAAAAGACCCTGATGCTGGGAAAGATTGAGGGCAGGAGGGGAAGGAGGCAACAGAGGATGAAATGGTTGGATGGCATCACTGACTCAATGAACCTGACTTTAAGCAAACTCTGTGACACAGTGAAGGACAGGGAAGCCTGGTGTGCTGTAGTCCATGGAATCACAGAGCTGGACACAACTTAGTGACTAAACTGCAAACAAATGTTTGTAGGATTCATCAAGATTTGCTTATTGACATTGCTTTGTTAATTCTATGACAATGTACAATTTTACTTATCCATTCCACAACTGATAACTTATTTTCAGTTAATGAATACTATAAATAATGTTACTCTGAGCATTCCTATACATGTTCTTGGTTTACATATACTAGGTCTTATACCTAGAAGAATTTCTGAGTCATAGGTTTAAGTGTTGTTATAATTTTCCCAAAATACAAAGTGAGTTCCAGTAGTTCCAAATCCCTGCTAGCATGTAGAATTGATACTGAATGGGTATTTTTAAAATACTTTTGTTTAGTTTTTATAGTTTTGTTTCA
Organism: Cervus elaphus; assembly: GCF_910594005.1. NCBI lineage: Eukaryota > Metazoa > Chordata > Mammalia > Artiodactyla > Cervidae > Cervus > Cervus elaphus. The sequence goes on from NC_057830.1 coordinate 23,540,091, forward strand.
TAGGAAATTAGTGATAAACAAGCTAGTCTATCATCACTGGGTCAAACTACTTCCATGTAGATTTAACATTTTAAGAAAATTTAAAGATTCTTGTAATCAAAATTGATTGTTCAGAGGAAGCTAGTTTCTTAAATACCTGTATTAATTTACTAATCAGAAAATAAAATTATTGTTAGTTAAAACACTATTAATTTTATGGATAGACTAATAAGATGAAATTGTCCTTAAAGACTTGTGAAAAAATACAAGCAAATATCAATGTTTATTTCCATAATGAAATACATTTTAAATTCAGTGTAAAGGGCTCTGAGATACTTTTCAGTGCAGAAATTATTCCTCTTCCCTCCCAGACTTTGAACTCCTATGATGAGCATATGATCTATTTTTATCTATCTATCCATCTATCTATCTATTCATCCATTCATTGGTCTATCTGCATCTGGTTCCATCCTCAGAGATTCTGACTTCTTAACTCTGTAGTCTATAACAGGAGCAAAATGCCTGCAAGCATGATTCTTTCAAAAAGCACTTTTACTCAGTGAAAGAACAAAAAATTAGAAATGAAAAATGTGAATTGCAAGAATCTTGCATTTTTATACTCTGATAGTTGCTGTGTGATCCAATTAGTTGATTTCCAAGGCAGTACAATAATGGACTTGTGGTCTTGTAAGGAACATTTTGGGTGTCCCTGGTGGTTTGTACAATAAAGAATCTGCCTGCAATGCAGGAGACCCAGGTTCAATCCTTGGGTTGGGGAGATCTCCTGGAGAAGGGAATGCCAACACACTCCAGTATTCTTGTCTGAAAATTCCTTGGACAGGGGAGCCTGGCAAGATACAGTCCATGGGGTTGCAGAGTTGGACACGACTGAGCTTCTAACACACACACACACACACACACACACACACACACACACACAGAACATTTTTTAGCAAGTGGTGGACAAAGTCAATCAGCTTGACTTTAAAAATTTTTTTCAAATTATTCTTCTGGTGTATTTCCCCTATTCTAATTATATAAATTATTTTTATAAGTTGAATATGATTGTTCAGAAAATATTATGATCTAGAAGTTATTTAACAAAATATTTGATTTTAGTCAAACTCACTGATGAAAAGTATGCTTGAAATCCAATTATAAACAATGATCACCTAAGTTGATAAGGGGCTTTACAGATGGCTCAGTGGCAAAGAACTTGCCTGCCAATGCAGGAGTCACAGGTTTGATCCCTCAGTCAGGAAGATCCTCAGAGAAGAGAATGACAACCCAACTCCCAGTATTCTTGCCTGGAAAATCCCACGGATAAAGGAACCTGGTGGGTTACAGTCCATGGGGTCATACAGTGAGACATTGGGGTCGCAGAGTGAGACATGACTGAGCATAAACACACACACACACACACATGTTGATGAGATTATATTCTTAACAATTACTAAGTGAAAGATACATCATAAACTAGAAAATGATCTTTTTTTTACCTTTTTTTTTTGCTATTTTTACTGAAGTATAATTGCTGTATAAGATTATATAAATTACAGGTATACAATATAGTGATTCACAGTTTTAAAGGTTCTACTTTTTCATCAGTCAGTCAATCACTCAGTCGTGTCTGACTCTTTGCTACCCCTTGAACTGCAGCACACCAGGCCTCCCTATCCATCTCCAAATTCTGAAGCTTGCTCAAACTAATTTCCATCGAGTTGGTGATGCCATCCAACCATCTCATCCTCTGTCATCCCCTTCTCCTCCTGCCTTCAATCTTTCCTAGCATCAGGGCCTTTTCCATTGAGTCAGTTCTTTGTATCAGGTGGCCAAAGTATTGGAGTTTCAGCTTCAGCATTAGTCCTTCCAATGAATATTCAGGACTGACTTCCTTTAGGATGGACTGGTTGGATCTCCTTGCGGTCCAAGGGACTCTCAAGAGTCTTCTCCAACACCACAGTTCAAAAGTGTCAATTCTTTGGTGCTCAGCTTTCTTTATAGTGCAACTCTCATATCCATACATGACTACTGGAAAAACCATAGCTTTGACTACATGGACATTTGTTGGCAAAGGAATGTCTCTGCTTTTTAATATGTTGTCTAGGTTAGTCATAACTTTTCTTCCAAGGAGCAAGCATCTTTTAATTTCATGGTGGCTGTCACCATCTGCAGTGATTTTGGAGCCCCCAAAAATAAAGTCTGTCACTGTTTTCATTGTTTCCCCATATATTTGCCATGAAGTGATGGGAGTGGATGCCATGATCTTAATTTTTTGAATGTTGAGATTTAAGACAGCTTTTTCACTCTCTTCTTTCAGTTTTATCAAGAGGATCTTTAGTTCTTCTTCTGTAATACATTAATAGCATTGTTGATTGTAATCACCATGCTGAATATTAGATCTTCAGAACTTATTCATCTTATAGTTGAGAATCTGTGCACCTTGACAAACATCTCCCCATCTCCCCCATTCCTCATCTTCTGGAAGTCAGCATTTCTAATATTTATTTTTGTAAGTTTGGCTTTAAAAAAAAAATTTCTATATAAGTGAGAACCATATAGTATTTGTCTTTCTCTGTTTTACTTAGTATAATACCCTGAAGGCTAATCCATGTTGCTGCAAAAGGAAGGATTTCTTTCTTTTTGTGGTTGAATAATATTTCATTGCATATATATGCTCTAAATTTTCTTTATTTGTTCATCTATCACCTAGGTTGTTTATAAGTCTTGGCTACTATGAATAATGCTGCAATGAATATGGGTATATAGATATCTTTTCAAGATAGTGTTTTTATCTGCTTCAGATATATATACAGAAGTGTGATTGCTGGATCATATGAGAGTTCTATTTTCATTATTTTGAGTAACCTCCTTATAGCTTTCCATAGTAACTGCACCAATACACGTTCCCTCCAATAGTGTACAAGGGTTCCCTTTTATCCACATTCTCACCAACACTTGTTTCTTACTAAGAGACATTCTAACGTGTATAAGATGATATTTGGGGATTTTGATTTGCATTTCCCTGATTATTAGTGACTTTCATGTACCTGTTGGCCATTTTTATATCTTCTTTGGAAAAACATCTATTAAACTACTTTGCTTGTTTGAAAATCATGTTGTTTGGATATTCACTTATTTGTTTGCTATTGAGTTGTATGAGTTCCCTGTATATCTTGTATATTAACCCCTTATTGGATGGCTTGCAAATATTCCCCCTTGTTTGTAGGTTGCTTTTTTATTTTGTTGATTATTTTGCTGTGGAGAAAGCTTTTAAATTTGATGTAGTCCATTTGTTTACTTCTTGCTTTTGCTGGTTGAGCTTTAGGTATCATATCCAAAAAATTATTTGACAACACTAATATAAAGGAGTTTTTCCATATGTTTTCTTCTAGGATATTTACAGTTTCAGGTCTTACATTTAGTTTCTTAATCCATTTTGAGTTAATTTTTATGAGTAGTGTAAGATAAGGGTCCAATTTTATCACAGTTCTGTATCACAATTTTCTTGGAGATAGGTACTTCACAAGACAAAATCTTTCCAGCCTTTCCCATAATCCTGTCAGGTTTCTGTTGAGGATTCCCTCATTTTTATACAGGATACCACTCTTCTCACATTGCCCTGAGCTCAGAGTGCAATGTCAGTCTTTGTCTCCTGGCTGTCAGCCATCATGTATAGTGAAGTTTTAGGTCATATTGACTAGGAGCAGTGATCTCGACCACACTCAAATATTTCTGCACACTCCTTCCTGCCCACTGTCTGCTGATCCTGGCAGAGCCCACAGCTGAGATCTAATTCTTCCCGTACATCCTATTCCTTCTAAAAGACAGTTTATAGTTGATTATGGAAGAACAAATATGTCCATAGCTCTGCATTATCCATTGAGCTAAACCTGTACTAATCATCTCACACCACAGTGGTGTGGTCACTCACCTAGAGCCAGACATCCTGGAATGTGAAGTCAAGTGGTCCTTAGGAAGGATTACTATGAACAAAGCTTGTGGAGGTGATAGAATTCCAGCTGAGCTATTTCAAACCCTGAAAGATGATGCTATTAAGGTGTTGCACTTAATATTCCAGCAAATTTGGAAAGCTCAGCAGTGGCCATAGGACTGGAAAATGTGTTTTCATTCCAATCACAAAGAAGGGCAATGCCAAAGTTCAAACTACTGGACAGTTGTGCTAATTTCACATGCTAGCAAGGTAATGTTCAAAATCCTTCAAGCTATGCTTCAACAGTTTGTGAACTGGGAACTTCCAGATGTACAAGCTGGGTTTAGAAAGGGCAGAGGAACCAGAGATCAAGTTGTCAACATATATTGGATCATAGAAAATGCAAGGGAATTCTAAAAAAAAAAAATCTACTTCTGCTCTATTGACTATGTCATAGCCTTTGACTGTGTGGATCACAAAACACTGTGGAAAATTCTTAAAGAGGTGGGAATTCCAGACCACCTTACCTGCCTCCTGAGAAACCTGTGTGCAGGTCAAGAAGCAACAATTAGAACTGGTCATGGAAAAATGGACTGGTTCAAAATTGGGAAAGAAGTACATCAAGGCTGTATATTGTCACCTTGCTTATTTAACTTGAATGCAGAGTACATCATAAAAAATGCTGAGCTGGATGAAGCACAAGCTGGAATCAAGATTGCTGGAAGAAATATCAATAACCTCAGATATGTAGGTGATACTACTATAATGGCAGAAAGTAAAGAGGAACTAAAGAGCCTTCTGATTGAGGGTGAAAGAGGAGAGTGAAAAAACTGGCTTGAAACTCAACATTCAAAAAACTAAGATCATGGCATCTGGTCCTGTTACTTCATGGCAAATAGAAGGGGAAAAATGGAAACAGTGACAGATTTTATTTTCTTGGGCTCCAAAATCACTGTGGATGGTGACTGTAGCCATAAAATTAAAAGGCACTTGCTCCTTGGAAGAAAAGCTATGACAAACCTAGACAAATCTAGTGTATTAAAATATAGAGACCTCACTTTGCCAACAAAGGTCCTTATAGTCAAAGCTATGGTTTGTCAGTAGCCATGTACGGATGTGAAAGTTGGACCATAAAGAAGGTTGAGTGCCAAAGAATTGATGCTTTTGAACTGTGGTGTTGGAGAAGACTCTAGAGAGTCTCTTGGACAGCAAAGAGGTCAAACAAGTCAATCTTAATGGAAATCAGTCCTGAATATTCATTGGAAATACTGATGCTGAAGCTGAAGTTCCAATACCTTGGCCACCTAATGCAAAGAGCCAACTCATTGGAAAAGACCCTGATGATGGGAAATATTGAGGACAAGAGGATAAGGGGGAAGCAGAGGATGAGATGGTTGGATGGCATCACTGACTCAATAGACATTACTTTGAGCAAACTCAGGGAGATAGTGAAGGACAGGGAAGCCTGGCATGCTGTGGTCCATGGGGTCACAAAGAGTTGGACATGACTTAGCAACTGAACAACAACAGTCATCCCTTAATCATACTTCAACCCTTGCCCTCGTGTGGGGTGTTGGGAATGCATGATAGGAGAAAGGAGGTGGTAGGGATAGAAAATGATAATTATACAGGTATCTGTAGAGTGCTAGTAGAAACAGATAAAGAGGGAAACATAGGAATCATTGGGAGACCATTGTAAATTAATCATCACTTAGGAAATTATCAGAACATTATGGAATGAAGCAGGCTTGCTTACCTCTAAAGCCATAAGTTAAAGCAGGAGTTATGTCCCAGGTCATTAGGTGAAAGAAAAATGTCACCACCCTTCTACTAATGTGAATAAGTGCTATGATAGTCCTAATTTGACCTCATAGGGTCAGACACTCGCCTGCCTGATATGAAGGAGGAGCTAGGGATGTAAGCCCGACATCTGCTGAAAGAAGGAGGTCTTTTCTCTTCATCCATTTTCCTTTGGCTATAAAACTGTAGCCCACTTAATCCTCTGGGCAGAGTTCCCTCACCTGCCCATTGCATCTCTTACAAACATCTTATATTAATAAATTTACTTTATGACTACCACTTTGTCTCTTACTGAATTCCTTCTGCACTGAGACACAAAGAACCTGAGCTTCATTAAGTCATGAAATTAAGTGTGTGATCTTAGCTGGAAGACCAAGGGTTTTGGCTGGGTTTGAGTCCCAGCACAATCTAAGGTGAATGGTTTTGGCAGAAAACATTTTCTTGAGTAGGGGAAGTATTCTCCTAGGATCAATCTGGCTTTTTGGCTGAAGATGTTCTGCAATGTGACACCTCACTGGCAGGAGATGAGGTCTGGACTGTCACTTTCTTAACATTATTTTTATTTTTTTACTGACCTTCTACCTCCTTCATTTCTCTTTCTTCCCTTCCTAGGATCCTAAGGGCAAGCAGAAAGCCTGTTACACAGAAACGTATATAATATCAATTCACCAAAAAGCTGGTTTTTAGTTTTTTTAAACCATTTAAAAATTAGGTATGATGGATTATGTGCTGCCTCAGATATACTTCTATAGATATAGATAAGACCTCAAGCTATGGATATGACTGTATTCATTACTGGAAAAAGAGTTTGAAAACCAAATCCCAATGCATATAGGTGGGGGCAGGGAGAAGGGATCTATGTTATTACTTTCGTAAACTTCTTTTGGGAGCTGGTTGGCTAGTGAGGAGATAGGAGGCATTGTCCTAGCTGGGAGTGGCTGTGCTTTTAAGTGCTTCCGTGAATTCTGGTCTGCTTTGACATGGCTACCAGCTCACTTCCCTGCAGTTATGTGTCCTATGCACTGAGCCCATGTTCTGTTGCTATGGGGGCTGCTGCAGGAAAACATCAAGGAATGTGACTGCTCCTATGTTTGACAGAGTTCAACATGGCTAACTGTGTGGAAAATCCCAGCCACATGGATGTTCTTTGAACATCTATACACACAAAAAGGATCTACAGTCTTTTCTGCATTTACATTTTATTGGACTTATTTTTATCTTGGTTTAGTAAACTAAGCTGTGATTTGATGTAAAACATTTATGGATTATAAAAGTATATGGCATGTTCTTTTCCTTCAAAGAAGCTCTATACAGAAAAACAAATTTCCCATCTTTGTGTGTGAAAAATAACCATGCTTCAGCCTTATTTTCTAGTGTTTTCCTCTGTCACTTCCATTCTCATTCCACCAGCCACCCTGCACTTTTTACAGCAGTCATGCGGACCTTACGGATTGTTGGAGCACACAGCTGCATTTTCCCAACCACAAGCTATAGCTGTTAGGGGAAGCACACTGACTGAAACTGCCCACCATGGCCAGGCACCATAATAGCCATTTGCAGGAGGTGCTGGTAAGGAACACGGAACTAATAAGCCACCATCAACTGGAAGAGTTCAGGAACGGTCAAAAGGAGACACCACATGTCCAACCACCTCCCAGAATCCTTCTTGCTGACATCCATCTTGGCTGATCAAGGCTTGCACCACCAGGAAGGACTCTGAGTCAGAATGACTGGCTGAAGACAACCTGGAAACTAATCATTTCAGTTCTGTTCAGTTCAGTTACTCAGTTGTGTCTGACTCTTTGTGACCCCATGAACAGCAGCACGCCAGGCCTCCCTGTCCATCACCAACTCCCGGAGTCCACCCAAACCCATGTCCATTGAGTTGGTGATGTCATACAACCATCTCATCCTCTGTCATCCCCTTCTGCCCTCAATCATTCTCAGCATCAGGGTTTTTTTCTAATGAGTCAGCTCTTCACATCAGGTGGCCAAAGTATTGTAAAAGCCAAGACTGCCAGCCACATAGTAGAGCAGTTCTTCTGGGTTCCCTTACCTCCCTGCTCTCCGCCCGGGCGCCCTTTCCCAATAAACTCTCTTGCTTTGTCAGCACGTGTGTCTCCTCAGGAAATCCACTTCTGAGTATTAGATAAGAGTACAGTTTCGGGTCCTGGAAGGGGTCTCCCTTCCTGCAACATAGGTACACAATTTGTGGAATGCTCTTTGTGCTCTTTGAACACTGCATAGGACCGAGCACAACTCCCATGTGAAGTCTTCCTGACAGCCTTTTTCAGAAGGAAGCTTTACTTGTACTGTTCTGTTCAAAACTCACTTTCCATCGATGAACATGGCCTGCCTTGCAATATGTAATGCATGCACTCTGTGCTCTTTGGCAGATATTCCTGGAGAAATGCATTTTGCTCGGTATATTTATTCTGCACAGAATGTGCATGCATGCCTGTGTGCTCAGTTGCTAAATCATGTTCTGACTCTAATATGCCAGACTCCTCTGTCCATGGGATTTTCCTGGTAAGAATCCTGGAGTGGGTTGCTATTTCCTCCTCTAGGGGATCTTCCCTACCCAGGGATCAAACCCATGTCTCTTGCATTGGCAGACATATTCTTTACCACTGAGCCACTGGGAATCCACCATCCTGCACAGAATACCTTCCATATAATAGTAATTTTTGTGGTGATTAAGGAAATTAACACAACACTCTAGGGAGACATGTTTCAATATGTCACCTATACATATAGGAATATGTATAGGTGGATGGCCAGAGGAGACTGAAGGGAGAGGGATGCTCACTGAGGCATGCTCATTGAGGGATGCTCATCAGAGAATTGATCTGGTCCTAGGGGGATGACCCACAAACAGGATGGCAGGTCTTCCAAGTGCTCTCCCATCTGAAAAGAGCCACCACCGCAGAGTGTCTCAAAATGACAGCTATAGCTGGCATTAGAATCCACTAGGAAACTCATTACAATGCAAATTCCTGGGATTCCATTATGGACCTGCCACTTTCAGTTTAGCACATCTCTCTGGGTGTGTGAGAGAGATAAATTTCTGCTACACTTAACAAGAATTTCTGCCGCATCTATGCAAGAATATGGATGATGATGACAGCCAGAGGCCAGAGGAATGCTCACCTTCATCCAATGGAAGTTAATCAAAATCTCTGGATACGTGTGTGCTCAGTCACTTCAATTCTGTCCCACTCTTTGCGACCCTATGGACTGTAGCCTGCCAGGCTCCTCTGTCCATGGGATTCTCCTGGCAAGAATAGTGGAGTGGGTTGCCATGCCCTCCTCCAGAGGATCTTCCTCATCTAGGGATCAAACCCCTGTCTCCTTTGTCTCCTGCATTGCAGGGAGATTCTTTACTCACTGAGCCACCTGGGAAGCCCAATCTCTGGATAAGAATTTCAAATTTAAAAAGAAATTTCTTGTTATCTTAACCAATAGACAGGATATAAATAGATATCCTTCTTTGATTGCTGAGGCAACTGTAGCACAAGGTCAAATACTAAATTGAACATAAAACTAAGGGCAGCACTTACTTGACGTTGGCTGGTTTGCAGACTTAACTGCAGCAGAAATTCTTCTCTCTCACACAGCCAGAGAGATGTGCTACATCTAATGTGGCAGATCCAGAATGGAATCCCAGGAATTTGCATTGTAATGAGTTTCTTAGTGGATTCTAATGCCAGCTATAGCTGTCACTTTGAAACACACTGCAATGGTGGCTCTTTTCAGTTGGGAGAGCACTTGGAAGGCCTGCCATCCTGTTTGTGGGTCATCCCCCTAGGACCAGATCAATTTTCTTGATGAGCATCCTTCAATGAGCATGCCTCATGAGCATCCCTCTCCCTTCAGTCCCCTCTGGCCAATAGGACACCAAAAGCCACTGAGCATGCAGGTTATCCAGGAGACAAGGGGTTGAACTCCTGCCGTGCATGTTAAGACCTCACCTTTAGGGTTTCCCTGTATATGTGTCTTTTCCACTGAGTCTTCAACCTCCTAAAATGTAGCCTCTGTTTCCCTGAACATGTTAGTTGCTCAGTCGTGTCCGACTCTTTGTAACCCTCTGGAATGTAGTCCGCCAGGCTCCTCTGTCCATGGAATTCTTCAGGCAAGAGTATTGGAATGGGTAGTTATTTCTTTCTCCAGGAGACCTCCCCAACCCAGGGATCAAACCTGTATCTCCTGCACTGCATACAGATTCTTTACCATCTATGCAATCATTTCTCTGTTCCTATAATAGCTCTTGAATGCCTCCTGACTCCTGACTTTGTTCATTTCTTAACCTGGTCCTCTTATCTATCCATATCTGCCAGTGCTTGCACATCTCACCAGACACCAGAACTAAGGTTCATAGAATTTGCTGCATTGCAGCATGGCCCTGACTCTCAGAGCCAACCCTTTTCACCCGACACAAGCACAAGCTTCTGACAGTATAAACATCTCATAGGCCTCATTCCAACCTCACCACTAGTAGACAAACATGCTTCAGATTTGAGTTATCATGATTATGTTCCTGGAACTTTATGGTAATAAAATAGATATGCAAATAAACTTGAGTTGAATGACATTTGCTGAATGTCTGGGGAAATTCTCATTACATAAATGACCAAGATATTGATTCAAAAAAGAGGAAATGCTGGTTATGGTCTCTTGGGATGATCTTAGCAAAAACTGAACCATCAAAAAGTCACAAAATAAAATATACATATAACCACAGATGCATAGAGACATGGTGAGAAATATCTATATTACTCAGGGTTGATTTCATCTAACAATACTGATGAGAAACAGTAGAATTCAAGGGGAGGATAAGAAGAAAGGCAAGTAGTTTGGATGATATTTATATATTTTTCCCTATAGACCAGCCATGTTTTTGCTTCTTTTTCAATATTTTTTTGTTTTCCTTTAAAACCGCTGGCAATTGATAGACCTGTACTGCAGGCAAAACTACACAATGAGAATTATCTTTATATTGATTTGTTAGCTGATAATAGACAACATTTTAATTATTGGCCATCACCAATGGGTGAGTGAATGATAATCACTCAGTCATGTCCAACTCTTTGTGACTCCATGAACTTCAGTGCACCAGGCCACCCTTTTAGAAGGCAGAGAGTCAAAGAATTGATGTGGTACTGGAGAAGATGCCTGAGAGTCCCTTGGACAGGAAGGAGATCAAACCAGTCAGTCTTAAGGGAAATCAACCCTGAATACTCATTGAAAGGACAAATATTGAAGTCAAATCTCTAGTATTTTGGTCACTGGATGGGAACAGTTGACTCATTGTTCCTGATGCTGGCAATGATTGAGGGTAAAAGGAGAAGAGGGCATCAGAGGATTAGATGGCTGGATGGCATCACCAATTCAGTGGACATGAACTTGGGCACATTCCAAGGGATGATGAAAGACAGGGAGGCCTGGCATGCTGCAGTCCATGGGGTCACAAAGAGTCGGACACAGCTGTGAGACTCAACAACAACATAGCTATCACAGGAAGTTCCTTCATAACCATCCCATGAGCTTCTTCTTTTATTTGTACCTACATGGATGCCATATCACCCTGTAAAATCAGGGAAGAAAAAAGAGGCAAAAATTTTAAGCAGTGGAGAAGCTGGTATCTGGTGATGAACTATGTTCATTAATAGACTCATCACGAATATAGATGATATTTGATATACTGAAGTTGCAACATCAGTAAAATACCACATTTGACAATCTGTGATGGGCAATGCAAATCTACCTGTAGGCCAAGTTCCCCTGTGCCTTCACAACAGTTTAAAATATTTAAATGGCCCAGAGGGAACAGGAAATAGCTATGGTTTCCTGTTTGACTCAGAATTACACCTTCTTCTAAAAATGCTGGTGCCAGGTTTTCCTATTTCCTCATATTTCAGTATGCCTGCCTTGATCATTTTATCAAAATACTTTTATGTCTAACTCAACATTCTCCTTTATTTATTGTTCCCTTTTCTTTATTGAGACAGGCACACATACAGATCTAGCATTTATTGTCACCTTCCAGGTAATTTAAATGCACAGTCTGTAAATGAATGCTTTATAAACTCAAAAGTGTAATAGGCAATGAGAACTGCTGGAAATCCTAACAGAAAAGAATCTTTGATTATGCCATAATGTTATTGGAATTGGATGTAGGAGTTTTAACTCTTTACAGAAATAAAGGAACTAACCTTTATATCATACCACAGAGCTCTCAGAAGCTCTCCTCTTTATACAGATGTAGGTACTGAAGTACAGATATAATTGGGGTGAGGATCTCACTATTGTTTTTATCAAATCTTATGTAAACTATACAAATTGTCCTATAATTTTGGTTTATCTTCTACTATTTTTTTCAAATGGTCCACTATAGAAATGACATGCTAATGTTCCTAGGAAACTTATTTAATTGCCAATTATTTCATTTTGATTTCCTAACAAATTGAGCAAAAGTTGTATCTTTATGTTGTTGGTAAACAAAACAGAATGAGTATGGATAAAATATTTTTATGGTAAATTTTGAGGCACAATTTGTAAATGAGGTATTTAAAGTAGGAAATATTATGCACATAAGAAATGGGAGATAGTTGTCAAGTATTGACTGAAATGTTCTTTTCCCTGACTCCCTTTTGTCAAAACCTTCACGCAGACAGAAGGGGATATCACCCCTACTGGTTGTCTCAGCAGATTCAGATAAAAATTTGGAATCCATTTGAAATCTAATGTACAAGTATAGTGAAGAAGGATTTAAGATCTATATGTTTTTATATACACCTCCCCGCCCCCTTCCAAGCACATCAACTCCAAAACCTCAGAATGTCTCTAATGGAGACATTAACCCAGCTTCACCAAGAAGAGGTTGAGTGAAGCCCGAAGCCCTCCCTCAGCCCCCTCTGTGGGGTGCCCCTTCCTCAGCAAGGAGCACTGTGCCCCATGACTAGCCTCAGCTATATCTGAGAAAGGAACTGAAATGAAATCAAAGGATCCATGAAACCTTTGGAAAGAACCTCTCTCTTTTCACTACAGACTTCAAGAGAGATCTTCTCCTTTCAAGGATGGGGGATAAAAGGGTAAAAAAGGAACCATTCTAAGACTGAAGATCTATTTTAAAATGGTACACATTACCAGAAAAAAAGACCAGGTAACACAATATACAAGTAATAAAAATACAGTGTTCATCATGGCTACACCTTTAGCTCTCTGTGCTTCCTATTCAGGGAATACCTATCAAACATCATAAATACCCATAGCGTATGGCTTATTGGAGAAGGAAATGGCAACCCACTCCAATATTCTTGCTTGGAGCATTCCATGGACAGTGGAGCTGGGCAGGCTACTGTCCATGGGATCGCAAAGAGTTGGACACATCTGAGCAACTAAACAACAAATGCGGCTCCTAGACCAAGCTGTGCCCTTGCAGAGATGTGCAAACACCTGAAGGTGGTAGCGTTGCTCTTCCTCACATTGCTCCATCGCTTCTATCTGTTGTGAGGGTGGGCAGACACCAGAAGTGGCTTTAATCATCACTTTTGGGATTTTCATCGGCATCACTGAAGTGGAGTGGGTTTCATCCCATCACACTTAGTTTTTTTTCCCCCCACATCATTTACTTTTTCTGCAAAAGCCAGCCCTTCTACTCTCAAGCTCAATTGATGACTGGCGATCCACTAACACTCCTCATTGTACAAACGCTAGTTCCAGTCCTTCCCATCTTGAGACTCTCACAACAGAATGAACCCACCAAGCCTGAAATGAGGTGGGGGCACAATCCTTACCAGTTGCAGTGAAAATCAAGGTTGCAGTCAAATCAGGAAAAAGTAGAGAAGGCTTGAGTGTGACACAAACAGTATGTTTTAACATGAAAAGTCTCCAGAGCCTCAAGGACATTTATCAGAATATTATATATGAGAAATGCTGATATTATGCAATAATGGTGGTGATATTTCAAAGGGTAGATAAATAGTGCATATTGATGGGAATTACCTTTTATTGTGCATCCTGTCTGTGTTTGGGTCTATCTCCTCAGTTCCTGGTGATTTTTTTGACTAGTATTTCCATTTACTGTCTAACCGGAATTGTTGTTTGATTTTCTATTTTCCCCTGGAGATAGGAAACAAAGGTAAGCTGGGGATAGGTAATAAAAATTCTCTGATGGTCCTTTCAATAATTTTAACCTGTAGTCAAGGTAACACCTATGTGTTTCTAGCAAGAAGAGGCCCTGATTAGAAGGCAGTGCAGGTCACCTTTGAGCAAGGATGCAGATTCTTACCTGACCTCTCTTTGCGATGCACCTGCCCAGGGGAAAGGGTGTTTAGGCACCTTTGGGGGACTCCACAGCAAAACACATCACTTTGGCTCCTCATCTCACTGCTATTTTCTAGCCGAGGAAAACTGCATTGCTGTCCACAGTGCTGTCCATGTTATGAACTCCAGAGTCTCTCTGACACTGCATAGGCCTAAGGTTTAATAAGACACAAAGCCATGTCAGTAGCTTCCTACAAGTAAGTCTGCACTATGACTTCTGTGGTCTGAGGAACTGCTGCCATTGCAAACTTCCTCCTTCCCGAAAAAGAAAGAAAAAAGCGTTTTAAAATTGTGACTGTGTCAGTATAAAGACAAATATGTGCATGCATGCTAGGTCACTTCAGTCCTGTCCGACTCTGTGACCCCATGACTGTAGCCCGCCAGGCTCCTCTGTTCATGTGATTCTCCAGGCAAGAATACTGGAGTGGGTTGCCATGCCCTCCTCCAGGGGATCTTCTTGACCCAGGGATCAAACTCGCATCTCTTGTGTCTCCTGCATTGCAGGCAGGTTCTTTACCACTGACCCACTGGGGAAGCCAAAGACAAATATATTGTAGGTTAAATTCATTGCTACATTATCATCATTTTTCTTCATATTTTCAAAGAAGTGATAATTACACATATAACATGTTGTTCAGTTCAGTCACTGATTTGTGTCCAACTCTTTGCGGCCCCATGAACTGCAGCACTCCAGGCCTCCCTGTCTGTCACCAACTCCTAGAGCCTACCCAAGCTCATGTCCATTGAGTCGGTGATGCCATCCAACCATCTCATCCTCTGTCATCCCCTTCTCCTCCTGCCCTCAATCTTTCCCAGCATCAGGGTGTTTTCAAATGAGTCATTTAACATATTGATGGGTCCCTAAGAATACTATTGGCCCTACTTCTTGTGCTTCCTGGGTTTGAAGGGTTAGAAAGCCACTTTCCATGCTCCCTTGCAGCCCGCTTCCTCTCTGTTGGCATTTTACCTCTTCACCTTGCCATCCGTTCACACACCTTACTCCTTAATAGGTGATATATCTGGTCTAGTCAGAAGGCATACAGGCCTATATTCAAGATTCAACAATTTTTCTAACATGCACACACGCACACACACACACACACAACACACTCATATAGCACGTGTTGCATTGAATAGACAGGTGCCTGCGATGTCATCTGTTGCTGGTCCAACAAGATATTCCTGGGCCCTGTTTATCACAAACCATTATGTTCTCCTTGCTGCTGCTACCCTTTTATTATTTCCTACTGTAAATCATCTCCAGTCAGGCTTCCTTTCCCAGATGTGCTAGGCTGGAGCCATTTCTTCCTGGTTTCTAATTTCCCCATGCACTTTTCTAAATTCAAGTATTTAGTTGATTTACAATGTCACTCTAGTTTCTGCTCTATAACTAAGTAAATCAGTTATACATATACATACATTCACTCTTTTTTATATTCTTTTCCATATAGGTAATTTCCCATATAGATAGAGCAGCAGTCCCCAACATTTTGGGACCAGGGACTGGTTTCATAGAAGACTGTTTTTACACAGACAGGGCATGGGGATGGTTTCAGGATGATTCTGGCTCAGTAGGATTTGCACTCCTATGAGACTCTAATACCATCATTATCTGACAGGAGGCAGAGTTCAGGCAGTAATGAGAGCAATGGAAGGTGGCTATAAATACAGATGAAGTTTCACTTGCCATCTCCTGCTGTACAGTTATTGGTCCATGGCCTAGGGGTTGGAAACCCATGATACAGAGTATTAAGCAGAGTCCCTGTGCTAGAGAGTAGGTCCTTATTAGTTACCTATTTTATACATAGTAGTGTGTATATGTCAGACCCAATCTCCCAATTTATCCCTCTCCCATTCCCCCCGACAGCCATAAGTTTGTTCCTTAAATCTGTGACTCCATTCCTGTTCTGTAAATAAGTTCATTTGTGCCAATTTTTTTAGATTCCACATGTAAGCAACATCTTATAACATTTGTCTTTTTCTGTCTGATTTACTTCACTCAGTATGACAATCTCTAGCTCCATCCATGTTGTTGCAAATGGCATTATTTAATTCTTTTTCACAACTGAGTAATGTTCCAATGTATATATGTACCACATATCTTTATCTATGCCTCTGTTGATGGACATTTAAGTCACTTCCATGTCCTGATTATGTAAATAGTGTTGCAGCGAACATTGAGATGCATGTATCTTTTCAAATTATGGTGTTCTGGTTATATGCCCAGAAATGGGGCTGCTAGATCTCTATTTTTAGTTTTTTAAGAAACCTCTGTACTATTCTTTGGCTTCCCAGGTGGCACAGTGGTAAAAAATCTGCTTGCCAATGGAGGAGTTGCAAGAGATGTGAGTTCAATCACTAGGTCTGGAACATCCTGTGGGGTAGTAAATGGCAATTCACTCTGGTATTCTTGCTTAGAAAATTCCATGGTCAGAGGAGCCTGGTGGGCTATAGTCCATGGGGTTGCAAGGAGTTGGATGTGACTGAGCACACATACATGCGTACTGTTCTCTGTAATGGCTGTACCAGTTTATATTGCCATCAGCAGTGCAAAAGCGTTCCCTTTTCTCCACACCCTCTCCAGAATTTATTGTTTGTAGGCTTTTGATGATGTACATTCTGATTAGTGTGATGTAATACCTCATTGTGGTTTTGATTTGCATTTCTCTAATAATTAGTGATGTTGAGCATCTTTTCATCTGCTTTTGGCCACCTGTATGTCTTCTTTAGAGCTGGAGGAATCAGGCTCCCTGACCTCAGACTACACTACAAAGCTACAGTCATCAAAACTGTATGATGCTGGCACAAAAACAGAAATATAAATCAATGGGACAGGATAGGAAGTCCAGAAATAAATCCACACACCTGTGATAACATAATATTCAACATAAGAGGCAAGAATATACGATGGATGAAAGACTGACTGTCTTCAATAAGTGGTGCTGGGAAAACTGGACAATTACATGTAAAAGGATGAAGTTAGAACATTCCCTAATACTATACACAAAAATAAACTCAAAATAGTTTAAAGATCTAAATATAAGGCTGGATATTATAAAACTCTTAGAGAAAAACATAGATAGAGCACTCTCTGACATAAATCACAGCAAGATCTTTTTGGATTCATTTTCTAGGTTTATGTAAATAAAAACAAAAATAAATAAATGGAACCTAATTAAACTTAAAAACTTTTGCACAGCAAAGGAAACCATAAACAAAATGAAAAGAGAATCCACCAAGTGGGAGAAAATATTTGCAAATGAATTGACAGACAAGGGATTAATCTCCAAAATATACAAACAGCTCTAGCAGCTCAATATTAAAAAACAGACAACCCAAGTAAAAAATGGGCAGAAAATCTAAATAAACATTTTTCCTATACATTTTTTAACCAGGCCAGAGTGCTCTCAGCCTTTCTCCCTATTCTCCCAGCCACCTTTATCCATTTATTTACTTCCTTGTAACTATTTTTTTTTGTCATGCTGTTATCTCCTTATTTATCTCCTATCTCTTACCAATTTACAGTCAGTCAAACTTACCTCAGAGGAGTAGATCAAAGTTGGGCAACACATAAAATTGAACGCAATATTGCCAGGTCTTTGCTCTTATTTTTTATTTTTGCATAGAGAAATGTTCCGTAATTATGGAAGGAAAAAAACCATAAAGACTACTGTTGATCCATTATGCCTCCTATCCCCATTGATTTTAGGAGTATGCCATGAGGGTAGAGTAATCAGATAGTGGAGGTCTTATAAAATGATTTCCCCCCTCCCTGTTTTTTAGAGATCCGTTCTTTTCATGAAAAACCCCAAATTAAATACTACTGCTGATTATCAACCTTTAAAAAAAAAAACTTAATGCACACATATTTAGCAAGATCAATTTGGTGCTATATTTTACTTACAAAAAAGCAATTTTTGTCTAATTATGTTAATTTCACATATTTGTTATAATCAATGCTTTTATTAACTTCCCACACTCAAAAGACGTTAAAGGCATCATTAAAATTAAGAGAAGTCCACTTTACAAAGTACATTTGCAACAAAAAACCCTTGTGTAAAATCCCAAAGTCAGTTTAAGATACATATTTTGCCACTTTTGGTATGTTTATTCTCTTTTTTCAGAAATAGTAGAAAACAGATTGATTCATTGCACACCATGTTGATGAAACAGGAAGTTTCATTTCATAATTCTAATTTACCCATGAGAATTGTGGGTGGGTAAGGGGATTTTCACTGTTAGGACAACACAAATGGCAGTTTCTAACATTTTTCTTTTTAAAAAAGCTATGTTGACATGTAATTGAAATATAATAAAGTGTGTGGATTTAAAGAGTATAATTTGATGAGCTTTAATATATGTATATACCTGTGAAAACATCAGCACAATCAGGAAGATGAAGATATCCATTAGTTCATTCCCAGGAGTCTCCTGCTGCCTTTCTTCCATGCCTCTCTTCATGCCATGACTCCCACCTAGCTCTAGGCAACTACTCACCTACATCTGTCACTGCATCTTTTGTGTTTATTAGAATTTTATATAAATGGAACCATACAATATGTATTCTTTTTTTCTTTTTTGCCTGACTTTCTTCTCTATTTCTAATTATTTTGATATGCATTCATGTCATAGAACTATCATTAGCCCATTCCTTTTTTATTTCAGGGTATTGCTACATTGTTTGTTTATCCATTCACCTTTTGACTATTAAATTCTGCTGCTGTGAAAATTCATGCTTAGGTATTAGTATAGAGATATGTTTAGTTTCTTGTAGACATTTAGGAGGATACATTTATCTTTTTAAGATAAATGTCAGGTAGTTTTCCAAAATAATTGTACAATTTTGCATTCTTATCAGCAGTATATGAGAAGTTCAGTTCCTCTATATTTTTTCCAATATATGGTATGGTCAGTCTTTGAAATTTTAGCCATCCTAATAGGTGTGGAGTAGATGCTCATTGAGGTTTTCATTTGCATTTTCCTAATGGCTAATGATGGTGAACATTTGTTCATGTTTCTTTTTTAATGAAGCATCTGTTCAAAGAGTTTGCTCATTTAAAAATTTTAACTATTTATTTATTTATTGTACTTTGAAAGTTCTTTGTGAATTCTGGATGCAAGCCCTTTAACTCCTATATGTTTGCAAATATTTTCTACAAATCTGTAACATTTTTTTATTACCTTAATAAAGTCTTTTAAAGAGCAGTAGCTTTTACTTCTGATGAAGTCCAATTTGTCAATTTTTTGTGTGTGTATCATACTTGCAGTGTGAGATCTAAAACCCTTTGCCTAAGTCAGTGTTAAAAATTTTACCCTATGTTTTTGTCTATCAGCTTTATAATTTTAGTTTTATATTTAGGTATGCAATCCAACTGGGGCTATTTTTTTGTATATGGTGCAAAGTATGGATCAATGTGGATTTTTTTGTTTAGTTTGGTTTATTTATTTTTGTGTATGGATACCAATTTTTTTCAGCACCATTTGTGGAAAAGACTATCCTTTCATCACTGAAGAAACTGTGCACCATAGTAAAAAAAAAAAAAAAAAGAAAAGAAAAACTGTTGCCTATATATGTGTGTTGAAAAAGGAAATGGCAACCCCTCTAGTGTTCTTGTCTGGGAAATCCTACGGATGGAAACTGTTGGGCTCCTATAGCCCATGGTGCTGTAAAGAGTAGAATGCCACTTAAAGACTAAAAAACAATAGTATATGTTTAAGTCTGTTTCTGGTCTCTATTGATTATTTTACTATCTTTTTTTAACAAAACTACATTTTCTTGATTATTGTTGTTTTATAATAAGTTCTTGATTTTAGTAACGTTAACCCTCTAACTTTGTTCTTTCTCAAAATTATTTTGGTTATTTTATGTCTTTTCCATTTTCACAAGGATTTAGAATCAGATGGCTAATTTCTATAGCAAGCTCACAGAGTGTGTAGTTACTATTGGAGGGAATCCACAAGTTAACAATATTGAAACTTCTGACTTGTGAACATGTATGTCTCCATAGTGTGAGTGCCTGGCAATTAACCTTTCTGATTGTAGTGTAAGTGCTTAACATTAAGCTTTTGATTGTCGAAGAATCCATTTCAAAGTAATGGAATAATCGTCTGGAATAAGTACATTGCCACCTACACAACTAGGTAAAGAGCCAAGCTGTGCCACAACTTCACTGAAGTTCCTTTCATAGCCCTGGGTGACCTAGATAACTGACCACTTGAGTAACCCTGCTTTTCCCTTCTCACACTTTAGTTCTTACTCTTATTTCTAAATTCAGCAATAAAGAGTAAAATTACAAAACTCTAGGAACCCCATCTATGACCCCAATAAAAACAGAACCCCAGGTTCGTGGGATCTCTGTTTCTCTCTCTTTCTCTACCCAGGAGTTGGCTTTTGTGGACCTGGGCATGCCATGTACTCTGCAGGACCTGTAAGTAATCAATTTTGTTTTTTACAAAGTTCCCTGATGGTTTTGGCTGAGGTGCATCCCACAATTATAACAAAAACCACGTCAGCCAGCCCAGCCACATCTCCAACTCAAGTCAGGGAAATGTCTGTAGGGGCTGCCACAGTAATACAGGCCCAGGTTAATGCCCAGGCATTTCTAGCCCATAGCACCACTGTTGACAGGCTGAGAATGGCCCAAAACAATCTCTCCATTTATTCATGTCATTTTAATGTTTTTAATCAATGATTTGTCATTTTTTATGACAAATCTTTTGTCAAATTTATTCTTAGGCATTCACTTGTTTATGCTATTGTAAATGGTATTATCCTTTTTCAGATTTCAGTTGTTAGTTGCCAGCTTTCCAGACTTTTTTCTATTTATTGATCTGATACCCGACAACCTTATCAAAATCATGTATTAGTTCTAGAAGACTGACAGTAGATTCTATAGATTTAGGACCTGGATGTTAATGATCATGCCATTCAAAAAATAGCTTTATTCTTTCTTTTCTATCTTGACGCCTTTTATTTCTTTTTCCTTACCTATTATACTGGCTAAGATCTCCTTTTTGATTTTTTTTTAACTTGGGTCTTATTTAAGAGTATTTTAATGTGTTTTAAAATACTTGTAGGTGTTCCAAGAATCTTTTTGTTACTTATTTCAAATTTAATTCCATTGAGGCCTAAAACCTGTGGCTAGAGCAGAATATGACTTCCATCTGTTTAAATCTATTAAAACACATTTAATATTTCCAATCATGTCAGTTTTCTTTATTTTTTGTTTTTATTTATTGAACTATAGTTGATTTATAATGTTGTATTAATTCTGCTGAACAACAAAGTGACTCAGTTATACACACATTTATACAAACATAAAAGTTCTTTTCCATTATGGTTTATCTCAGGATATTGAATATAGTTCCCTGTGCTATGTAGCATGACCTTGTTTATCCATTCTATATGTAATAGTTTTCATCCACTAACCTTACACTCCCAGCCCACCCCTCCTCCATCACCCCTACCCTTTGACAACCACAAGTCTTGATGTCTGTGTGTCTGTTTCACATGCTGTTTCACATGTATCTGGACAAAATTATAATTTAAAAAGATATTAATACATGCACCCTTGTGTTCATAGCAGCATTATACACAATAGCCAAGACATGGAAACAGCCTAAATGTGCATCAGCAAATGAACTGGCCAATTTTCTATGTGCAATTGAAAAGAATCTGTGTTCTTCTATCACATGGTAGTGTTAAAGAAACATTAATTAGTTTTTATTGTGTTGTTGAGGTTTTCTAGATCCTTACTGAGTTTCTGCCTACTTGTTTCATATAAACTATTTGTTTACATTCTAGTTCCTTTATCTTATAAATTATTTAGAGAGGATTATTGAAAATGTCTGACAGCCATGAGTTTGTCCATTTCTCTTTGCAGTTCTATCAGTTTTTTCCCTCAGGTATTTTGGAGCTCTATTACTAGGTGCATACATGTTTAGAATTGTTGTATCTTTTTGTAAAACTGAAATATGATATCAGAGCAGAATAGTGACACTGACATTTAAGATATGGGATATTTCCACCTCCACAAGGATCCCTTATGTTGCCTTTGATACTCATGACCACTTCCTTTCTGTCCTCCACCTTCATCTTAATCCTTGGTAATGACTAATATGTTCTCCATTTCTATATTTTTCTCATTTCAGAATAGTATATACACAGAACCACACACTATGCAATCATTTGGGACTGGCTTTTTCCACTCAGTGTAATTCACTGATGACTCATGCAGATTGTAAATATCAGTAAGCAGTTCATTCTTTTGAAATCTGAGTAGTATCCCATGATAGGCATAAACTACAGGAGCATCGTTTATCCATCGAAGAATAACAGAGCTATTTCTAGTTTTTAGTTATTCCAAATAAAAGCATTATACACATGTACTTACAGGTATTTGTGTGTCTCAAAGTCTATTGCTTTAAGACAAAATTGCTGAGAAATACAATTGCTGCTTCATGTTTACTTTTTAGATAGTAACTTAACTTTAGCTTTTTGTCAAACTATTTAATAGAATAGCTGTACTATTTACATTTCTATCAATATCAGCAATGCATGAGTAATACACTTACTTCACATCCTTGCTAGTTTTTGATATTGTTACTAATTATTTATTTTGTTACTGTGAACCATCTCAAATGGTGCATGGTAACATATTAAGGCTTTAATTTACATTTCCTTAATGGCTTATTATAATGTTATGTATACTTTTGTGTGCTTATTTACCATGTTATTTGTTCTTTAGTAGAATAACTCTTTATGTCTATAGACCATGTCCTAATTGGATTTTTTATATTTTTAATGTTGATTTTTTTCAGACACATAAGTTCTGTATATATTTTTATTTACTTTACTTTTATGTTAAATTTTGGCAAAAGAAATGCCATAAAATATACCTTCATAACATTTCAAATGTACAATTTATTGGGAGTAAGTATATTTGCTTTGTTTTGCAACATGTTTCTGTAAATTTTTCATCTTGCAAAATTGAAATTCTGTACCCTTTAAAAAATATTTTCCTTTACTTCTCTGTCAGACCCTGGTAATCAGCATTCTACTTTCTGGTTTTATGAATTTTTTCCTGTTTATTTTAACATCTTTATTGATATCTAACTCATATACTATAATGAACATGGTTACTTTTGACACATTATGTAACTTGAATCAGACAGTATTTGTCCTTTTGCAACTGGTTTATCTTATTCATACTTAACATAATGCCCTCGAGGTTCATTCATTTCATAACATGGGTCATAATTTCCTTTCTTTTCAAGGCTGAATAATATGCTTTTGTATGCATATACCACATTTTCTTTATCCATTCATCCATCAGTGGATATTTGGTTTGCTTCCAATATAATCAAAATAATACAATGTGCTGTGCTGTGTGCTGTCACATCAGTCATTCGGATTCTTTGTGACCGATGGGCTGTAGCCCGCCAGGCTCCTCTGTCCATGGGATTCTTCAGGCAAGAACACTAAAGTAGGTTGCCATTTCCTTCTGCAGGGGATCCTCACTACCTAAGGATCAGACCCCTGTCTACTTATGTCTCCTGCATTGGCAGGCAGGTTTTTGTTTTTTTTTTTTTACCACTAATCCCACTATAAAGTTCCCCAAAAATACAATACTGATGATAATCTTAACTAAAGAGATGAAAGTCTTGTACCCTGAAGATGGCAAGCTATTGCTAAAATGAATTAAAGAGAACACAAATAAAAGGAAAGATATCCCATGTTCATAAGTTGGGATATTTAATATTGCTACAGTGTCCATACTGCCAATTCATTACAATCTCTATCAAAAAACTATCTACTTGTTCAATTTCCCCAAAACTATTTGTAAGAAAATTTTCTTCTCCACTGTATGGTCTTGGCATCCTTACTGAAGATCATTTATTATATAAACAAAAGTTTATTTCTGGACTTTCTATTCTGTTCTATTATTCATGTACCTCTTTATGCCAGAATTACATTATTTTGATTATTGTAATTTGGTAATATGTTTTGAAATCAGAAAGTTTGAGGCTTCCAACTTGGTTCCTCTTTTTTTTAAGACTGCTTGGCTATCTAGGTCCCTGAGGTTCCTTAAATCCTGAAATTTAGGATTTTTTCTATTTCTATAAAAATTGCCATTGAAATCTTAATGGAGATGACATTGAATCAGTAGAATTTTACTTTTATTTTAACATGACTGAAGCAACTTAGCTCACAGCACAACACATACATTGTATTATTTTGATTATATTGTAAATGGAAATTTTTCTTAATTTACTTTATGAATTGTTTATTGTTAGTATATAGAAACACAAAAGCTTTTGCATGTTGATTTTGTACCTGCAAATTTGCTAAATGTATTAGTTCTAATAGGTTTTGTGTTTTCTAACAAGTTGCATGTGTGTGTGTGTGTATGTATGGAAATAGAATTTTCCATATATAAGATCATGTCTTCTGCAAACTGAGATAATTTTGCATTTACTTTCTCATTTGGATGTCTTTTATTTGTTCTTCTTAACTAAATGCTCTGGCTAGGACTTCCAGTACTACATTGAATATAAGTGGTGAGAGTGGGATGCTTGGTATTTCTGATCTTAGAGGAAGAACATTCGTCAGCAGTGGGCTTTCCAGATACGGCCTTTTAAATGTTATGATAGTTTATTTATATTTCTAGGGGTTAGTTTAGACTTTTCATCATATAAAATATTGAAAACTTTCAAATACTTTTTCTGCATCTGTTGAGGTGATCCTGTCATTTTCATCCATTATTCTGTTAATGTGGTATACCGTATTAGCAATGGAACACATTACATTGATTTTCATATCTTGAGCCCACTTTTATTACATGTACTAATCCTACCTCTTTAATAGGTCTTTGAATTCCTTTGTGACTTTTTGTTGAGGATGTTTGCATCCATATCCATCAGAGGAATTGGTCTATAGTTTTCTTTTAGTGTCTTTATATGGATTTGGTGTCAGCATAATGCTGGCCTCATAAAATAAGTTTGGAAATGTTCTCTTCAATTTTTGGAAAGGATGTGCAAAGGATTGATGTTAAATTCTTTAAATATTTGGTAGAATTCTTCAGTAAAGCTATCTTATCCAGGAATTTTTGTTGTTTGGAGGAAGTTTTAAATTTCTGATTCGATCTCCTTAATATATTGGCCTGTTTATAATTTTATTTCTTTATGGTTCAGTATTGGTAGTTTTTACATTTTTAGACATATTAATTTCTTCTAGTTTATCTAATGAATTGAGATGTAGTTGTTCATTATAGTCTGTTATAATCCCTCTTACTTCTGTGGCACTAGTTATAATGTCTCTTCTCTCATATCTATATTAATTATATGAATCCTCTCTTATTTCTTAATCTACATAAGAACTGGTCAGTTTTATTGATATTTTAGCTCTTCTTTTAAGGCAGGTCCAATGGACTATCAACTTTTATTTTTTATATTTTCCCCAAATTTTTATTTAGTTATGTTCATAGTTTCTGTCTCTTTGTTATTTAATTCATCTGCTATTTCCTTAATTTCATTTAGTTGTCTATCTGTGCTTTCTTTAAGCTCATTTATCATCTTTAAGATAATTATTTTCAATTCTTAGGTAACTGATCTATTTTGCTCACTTGTTTGGGCCATGTTTTGCTGTTTCTTTATAATTTAAAAATTTTTGCTGAGGTTTGAGAATTTGAAAAACTAGCCACTTTTCCTTCTCCTGGCTTCATACAGAGGAAGACCCTCACAAATAAGCATGGCTAGAGATTTTGAAGGCCTCCTTAACATTTTCTGGAATGTGTCTACTGAGTTTGTAAGTAAATTCCCTGTTGAATATGTTTGCGCTGTTCTCATGAGCCCATAATGTCTTCCACCTGGTGTCTATTTGTGTTACTGCAATCTCCGTTACTGTAACAAGCTCTGGGACTAGGCTTTGTTTTCAGAAGCCCCCAGACTGGCATTCAAATTATGTCTCTGTTCCTTTCAGCTCTCTGAATCAAGTGAGACAGAAAACATACCCCAGGGAGCATGTACACTGATACATACCTGCTTCCCATAACTTCATGGCAAATACATGCGGAAACAGTAGAAACAGTGGCTGACTTTATTTTTCTTGGCTCCAAAATCACTGCAGATGGTGATTGCAGCCATGAAATTAAAAGATGCTTACTCCTTGGAAGGAAAGTTATGACCAACTCAGACAGCATATTAAAAAGCAGAGACATTACTTTGTCAACAAAGGTCCGTCTAGTCAAGGCTATGATTTTTCTAGTGGTCATGTATGGATGTGAGAGTTGGACTATAAAGAAGGCTGAATGCCAAAGAATTGATGTTTTTGAACTGTGGTGTTGGAGAAGACTCTTGAGAGTCCCTTGGATAGCAAGGAGATCCAACCAGTCCATCCTAAAGGAGATCAGTCCTGGGTGTTCATTGGAAGGACTGATGTTGAAGCTGAAACTCCAATACTTTGGCCACCTGATGTGAAGAGCTGACTTATTTGAAAAGACCCTGATGCTGGGAAAGATTGAGGGCAGGATAGGGGACGACAGAGGATGAGATGGTTGGATGGCATCACTGGGTTTGTGTGGACTCCGGGAGTTGGTGATGGACAGGGAGGCCTGGCTTGCTGCGGTTCATGGGATCACAAAGAGTTGGACACAATGAGTGACTGAACTGACTGACTGAGAAAGAAGACAGAAGTTGGGAGTTTTCTCCCAGCTATTCTGCATTGTCCTGGAAAGGAGGAGAGTAGGGTGGGTAGATGCAATGAACTTTTTGGTTAATGATGTCACATAAGTTCCTTTGGATCTCCTTTGCTTCATTCTTTTTTGAGTTTGTTCCTCTGACTGACTAATTTTAAATGACATGTCTTTAAGACAACTGACTCTTTCTTATGCTTTTGCTTGATCAAGTTTGCTGTTAAAGCTCTAATGCATTTTTCAGTTTAGTTACTATATTTTTCAGTTCCCAATTAATCTGCTTGAATTTTTTAAAATAGTTTTTATCTCTTTGCTGACAATCTCATTTTGCTATTTGATCATTTTTTTACTTCCTTAATTATCTATCTTTGTTCTCTTTCAGTTCATTGAGGATATTTAAAATTTATATTTGACATTTTTTTGCTAGGTAATTTATAAAGCTTTGTTTCTTTAGGGTTGGTTTCTAGAAATTATTTTGTTCCTTTCATTGGACCATGTTTCTCGGTTTCTTTATATGCTTTGTACTCTCTGTTGAGATTTGGGCATCTGAGAAAACAACTGCTTCTCCCCTTCTTTATAATCTGGCTCTTGCACATGGAAAAAACTTCACCAATCAGTCTGGCTAGAGATTCTGAGGAATTCCCAAACCTTTTCTGGGAATGTGGTTTTTCTGAGCTTGTGTGTGCAGTTTCCAAGTTAAAGAGGTTGGTCTCTGCTTATCTCTTGCCTTTTGTACCTGTCTACAGTATTGCAGTCACTCTGGTGGTAAAAA
Source organism: Cervus elaphus (assembly GCF_910594005.1). Taxonomy (NCBI): domain Eukaryota; kingdom Metazoa; phylum Chordata; class Mammalia; order Artiodactyla; family Cervidae; genus Cervus; species Cervus elaphus. The sequence goes on from NC_057830.1 coordinate 23,567,593, forward strand.
CAGCTGTATGACTTGATTTCGTTCTCATTGGCCCCAATCTGCATTCCAAACCATACCAGTTCCCAGCAGCATTCAAGTTAGATGAAATAAAAGCCAGTTACTTGGGCAGTCCCCTAAAATCCAGAATGTTGAATGCACATTCCACTCTTCTCTGTCTCTCATAAGGGAAAAACTGGGAGTAGGGAGCTCTCCCCTAAATGACACTGTAGTGCTGGGGAAGAGGTGAAGACAGAGTGGGCAAAATGCAGTAAATTTTCCTATGCTTTGACGAGGTTTTCTTGGCTTTGCTCTCACCTGAGGTCCTGCAACCTCTTAAGTGGATTCCAGAGGTTTCACAAAGCAACTTGGTCCACATATCCTTGTTGAGTCTATTACTCTATAGGGGAACATGGCTACAGGACTTCTTATTCTACTATCTTGATGATATGCTTCTTTAATATCAAGTTTAAAAAATTCTTTATATTTTCTAGATATTAGTACTTTGTCAGATTTGTCACTTACAGTTTCTCCTAGTCAGGAGCTTTTTAACAGAGTCTTTCGTAGAGAAAATGTTATAAATTTTGGTGAAGTCTGACTTATCTGCTTTTCCTTTCATGGTTCATGCTTTTCATGTCGAGGTTAAGGAATTCCTTGACTAGCTTTAGATGCTGCAGTTTTGTTCTTAAATTTTTCTAAAACTTTTATGGTTTTATAGTTTACATTTTACTTCATGATCTATTTTTAGGATTTTTTTAAATGTGAGAAATAGTTTGAGTTTTCTTTTCTTTTTTTTTACTTATAGTTGTCTAATATTGCTGTAGCATCATTTCATGAAATGTTATCTTCCTTCTTTTGCTTAAAAAAATAAGTTGGGCATATGTATATGAGCTCATTCTCTATTTCTTATCATTGTTTAGTCATCAATACTACATATCTTCATAAATATAACTGTATAATAAATCTTGAAATTGTGGAGAGCAACTCATCCAAATTTACCTTTGTTTTCAAAATTCTTTTAGAAATTTTAGTTTCTTTGCTTTTCCATATATTTTTTAGAATAATGTCCTTATCTGCAAAATAATTTTGCCAAAGTATTACTAGAAATTGCATACAACCTTCATATCAGTTAGGGGGAGAATTGGCATCTGTGCTATATTGAATCTTTCAAAATACAAGCATGTTTTGTATCTCCATGTATAGATCTTCATTGTATTGTTTAACACATAAGCCATAAACATGTTTTCTTGGGTTTATATGTAAGTATTTTTATTTACTAAAATAACTGTAAATAGTACTGGGTTCTTAATTTTAGTGCCTATGTATTCATAGCTAGAATATAGAAATCTGTTGATTTTTGTGTTTATCTTATATTTTGAGATCTTGATGAACACCCTTACTAGTTCAATCAGTTTATTATTATGTATGTAGACTATCATGTCATTGCAAACAGGAACAGTTTACTCTTTCCTTTTAGATGTATGCCTTTTTTGTTTTCTGATGTCTTTGACTGGAGTAGAGTGATTATTATCTGAAAGCTCTCTTTCTTGTCAGGGTGTCTTTTTATGTACTTTTGGCTAGAGAGAGAAGGCTTTTCTTGGGGCTTTTCTTGTCTGCACCTGTTCATGTCTCCAGGTTTTCAGGTTGATATTACTTCATGTAGGATGTATGAGACCAAAAAAAAAAAAAAAGAAAGAAAGAAAGAAAAAAAAAAAAAAAACACTTAGGGAATATGTCACTGTGTTTTCTGGAGTCCTGTGTCCTCAGCTGGCCTGCCTTATACTGGCCCACTTTCATAGTCTGCTTATGTTTAATTTATATATAATCTCAGGATTTTAAATTTTCTATTTAATGGAAAGAATAGAACTATATCTATTCCATATTTCCAGCAACACAATTAGTTTTTTAAATGTCATGAAAAACTTCATATATATGTACGTGTGTGTGTGTGTGTGCGTGCGCGCGGGCACACACGCACGCTCAGTTGCTCAGTTGTGTTCAACTCTTTGCGACCCTATGGAAGGTAGTCTACCAGGCTCCTCTGTCCATGGGATTCTCCAGGTAAGAATACTGGAGTGGGTTTTCATGACCTCCTCCAGGGGCTCTTCCTGACCCAGGGATCAAACTCAGGTCTCTTATGTCTCCTGCATTGGCAGGCAGGTTCTTTACCATTAGCATTACCTGGGAAATCTCTCTCTCTCTCTATATATATATACAAACATATGTTATATATATATGCATGTATATATATATGTATATATATATATAAAACTTTTATATATAAGCCTATATATGTAACTTTTACAGTAAAGTAAAAGTTTTTTTAAAAGTTGAAATTATTACAACTGAAACAAATTACCATAGCTTAGAAAATGACAACTTCAGTATTGTCTATCATAGGATAGTATTCAATGAGCAAAATGGTGAAGTTAGCCTGCACCAAAACTATTTACTTGAAAACAGAAGCTTTCTCAGAAAATAAAACCATCGACTTAGCTAAGATGGCGGAGGGATAAGACAGGGAGACCACTTTCTCCCCTACAAATTCATTGAAAGGTCATTTGAACGCCGAGAAAATACCACAAAACAACTTCTGAACGCTGGCAGAGCGCACCAGGCACCCATAAAGTCAGCCCATTGTCTTCGAAAGGAGATAGGACAAAATATGAAAGATAAAAAGAGAGACAAAAGAATTAGGGATGGAGAGCTGTGCTGGGGAGGGAGTCGTAAAAGACGAGAAGTCTCCAAACACCAGGAAACCCTCTCACTGGCGGGTCTGTGGGGAGTTTTGGAATCTCAGAGGGCAACATAACTGGGAGGAAAAAATAAATAAATAAAACCCACAGATTACACACCTAACTGCAACTCCCAGCAGAGAAGTAAGTAGCCCAGACACTCGTGTCCACCACCAGCAAGTGGGGGCTGAACAGGCAGGCACCGGCTGCATTGCTTAGGGTAAGGACTGGGCCTGAATGTCCTGAGGGCAATCTGAGGGAGCTAACATGAGATAGCAACCCAAATGGTGGGATAGCCAGAGAGAGAGAAAAAAAAAAAAAAAGAGGAAAGAGAGAGACCTTTCCCTCAAAAAGCTCTAACCTATGGTGTATATGTACCAGAGCTTCCCTATCCATTCATCTGCTGATGGGCATCTAGGTTGCTTCCATGTCCTGGCTATTATAAACTGTGCTGCGATGAACATTGGGGTGCACAGCTGTTAAAAAGAATTCATTTGAACCAGTTCTAATGAGATGGATGAAACTGGAGCCCATTATACAGAGTGAAGTAAGCCAGAAAGATAAAGAACATTACAGCATACTAACACATATATATGGAATTTAAAAAGATGGTAACGACAACCCTATATACAAAACAGAAAAAGAGACTCAGAAATACAGAACAGACTTTTGAACTCTGTGGGAGAAGGTGAGGGTGGGATGTTTCGAAAGAACAGCATGTATATTATCTATGGTGAAACAGATCACCAGCCCAGGTGGGATGCATGAGACAAGTGCTCGGGCCTGGTGCACTGGGAAGACCCAGAGGAATCGGGTGGAGAGGGAGGTGGGAGGGGGGATCGGAATGGGGAATACGTGTAAATCTGTGGCTGATTCATATCATTGTATGACAAAACCCACTGAAAAAATTAATTAATTAATTAATTAATTAAAAAAAAAAAAAGCGCTAACCTAAGGCACCGCCTGGGCCGCTCACAGAACAAAGGACGGAGCGAATACCAGAGGAGAGCTAATCGGCTGCGGACCAGCCCATCCCCCACCAGAGGCAGGGAGGCAGGCAGGCTACAGCCAGAGCCGGAAGGCAAGGGGCAAACTTGGCCCCAGAGACAGCATCCCCAACCAAACTGCAAGCAGGCTCCCAGTTGCTAACCAAATCTTCCTGGGATCCTGGACAGTTGACCTCTGCCAGGAGGGTCGCAGCCAGAGATCAGCTCCCCAGAGGAGACATATGGCACACCTGAGATGGCACTCCCGCTGTGCACCCAGGAAACCAAGGGGCTGGGACCGGGAGGTGATAAGATGCACCGCTTGCCTGGGGAGAGTGCACTCTCCAAGCACCTGGTCGCCTGAGCTGCTCGGACCTGGGAAGGGCAAAAAACACAGGTCCAAAGGAGTCTGTGCCTTGGTGGAGTACCACAGAACCTGAACCTCAGCAGCTTAGACCTGGGAAGTGCACGCAACGCAAGGCCCGCCTTAGACAGTTCCCAGGAGAGCAACCTGGAGCCTGAGCAGTGTAGACCGGGAAAGCACGCATGCCGTGCGTGGGGGCAAACCCGTGTGGCCCAGACACCGCGCGCACTCCCCACACACGCCAGTGAGATTTGCTTGCAGTGCTCCTCCCTCCCCACAGCACGACTGAACAAGTGAGCCTAATAAGTGACCGCCTTCGCCCCCTTGTGTCACGGGCCGAAGTGAGATACTGAAGAGACTTGCAAACAGAGGAAGCCAAAATAAACAAAATAAACAAAGAAGAGGGAATGGCTTTGGAAGAGATGGTGCAACAGATTAAAACCCTGTCGTTAGCACTGGCTACATTGGAAGGGACCTATAGACCTTGAGAAGAAGTATAAACTGGAACAAGGAACGATCTGGAGCTGAACTGACCCCACACTGCCCTCAACAGCTCCGGAGAAAATTCCTAGATATATTTTACCATTATCATTTTTTAATTTTTTTTTATTTTTAAGTTTTTATTACTCCTTTAATTTTCATTTTTAAAACCTACTATTACCTTGCAAAAAAAAGACCCTATTTTTAAAGCAAATTTCATATATATATATTTTGTGATTTCATTTTGTTTTTTTAATATTGTATTTTTGAGAGTCTAACCTCCACTCTAGATTGTTAATCTTTGTTTTTTTGGTATTTGTTATCAATTCTGTACCTTTAAGAATCCAATCTTCACTACCCATTTTTACTTAGGAGTGTGATTACTGGCTTGATTGCTCTCTCCCCTTTTGATTCTCTTTTTTCTCCCCCAGGTCACCTCTATCTCCTCCCTCCCCCTTCGCTTCTCTACTTAGCTCTGTGAATCTCTTTGGGTGTTCCAGGCTGTGGAGAACACTTAATGAACTGATCACAGGTTAGACTGGTCTCTCTCCTTTTGACTCCCCCACCTCTCCTCTTGGTCACCTCTATCTCCCTCCCCCCTCTTTTCTTCTCTATGGAACTCTGAACCTCTCTCTGAGTGTTCCAGACTGTGGAGAGAAAATAAGAAATTGATTACTGGCTAGATTTCTCTCTCCCCTTTTGATTTCCCCTCTTCTCCTCCTGGTCACCTCTATCTCCCTCCTCCCTCTTCTTCATATAACTCTGTGAACCTCTCTGGGTGTCCCCCACTGTGGAAAATCTTTTCACCATTAACCTAGATGTTTTATCATCAGTGCTATATGGATGGAGAAGTCTTGACGCTACTGTAAGAATAAGATTGAAAGCCAGAGGCAAGAGGCTTAAATTAAATCCAAAACTTGAGAACACCAGAAAACTCCTGACTCCAGGGAACATTCATCAACAAGAGCTCATCCAAAAGCCTCCATACCTTCACTGAAACCATGCTCCACCCAGGAGCCAACAAGTTTCAGAGCAAGGCATACCAAGCTAATTCTCGAACAAAGCAGGAACATAACCCTGAGCACAAAAATAAAGGCGGCAAAAAGTCACACCAAACATACAGACACCTCAAAACTCACTACTGGACACTTCGTTGCACTCAAGTGAGAAGAGATCCAGCTCCACCTACCAGAACACTGATGCAAGCTTCCCTAACCAGGAAACCTTGACAAGCCACTCGCTGAACCCCACCCACTGGGAGGAACCTCCACAATAAAGAGGAACCACAAACTTCCAGCATACAGAAAGGCCACCCCAAACACAGCAACCTAAACAAGATGAAAAGGCAGAGAAATATTCAGCATGTAAAGAAACGTGATAAAAGCCCACCAAACCAAACAAAAGAGGAGGAGATAGGGAGTCTAGCTGAAAAAGAATTCAGAATAATGATAGTAAAAATGATTCAAAATTTTGAAAACAAAATGGAGTTACAGATAAATAGTCTGGAGACAAGGATTGAGAAGATGCAAGAAAAGTTTAACAAGGACCTAGAAGAAATAAAAAAGAGTCAATCAATAATGAATAATGCAATAACTGAGATCAAAAGCACTCTGGAGGGAACCAACAGTAGAATAACTGGGACAGAAGATAGGATAAGTGAGATGGATGACAGAATGGTGGAAATAAATGAAGCAGAGAGGAAAAAATAAAGAATTAAAAGAAATGAAGACAACCTCAGAGACCTCTAGGACAATGTTAAACACCCCAACATTTGAATCATAGGAGTCCCAGAAGAAGAGGACAAAAAAAAAAAAAAAAAAGGCCATGAGAAAATTCTTGAGGAGATAATAGTTGAAAACTTCCCTAAAATGCGGAAGAAAATAGTCATACAAGTCCAAGAATCCCAGAGAGTCCCCAACAGGATAAACCCAAGGTGAAACACCCCAAGTCACATATTAATCAAATTAACAAAGATCAAACACAAAGAACAAATATTAAAAGCAGCAAGGGATAAAACAACAAATAACCCACAAGGGGATCCCTATAAGGGTAACAGCTGATCTTTCAGTAGAAACTCTTCAAGCCAGAAAGGAATGGCAGTACATACTTAAAGTGATGAAAGAAAAAAACCTACAACCCAGATTACCGTAACCAGCAAGGATCTCATTCAAATATGAAAGAGAAATCAAAAGATTTACAGACAAGCAAAAGCTCAGAGAATTCAGCACCACCAAACTAGCTCTTCAACAAATGCTAAAGGATCTTATCTAGCCAGGAAACAAAGAAAAGGTTTATAAACTTAAACCCAAAACAACAAAGTAAATGGCAACGGGATCATACTTATCAATAATTACCTTAAATGTAAATGGATTCAATGCCCCAACCAAAAGACAAATACTGGCTGAATGGATACAAAAACAAGACTCCTACATATGTTGTCTACAAGAGACCCACCTCAAACCTAGGGACTCACACAGATTGAAAGCGAAGGGCTGGAGAAAGATATTTCACGCAAATGGAGACCAAAAGAAAGCAGGAGTAGCATACTCATATCAGATAAAATAGACTTTGAAATAAAGGCCATGAAAAGAGACAAAGAAGGACACTACATAATGATCAAAGGATCAATTCAAGAAGATATAACAATTATAAATATATATGCACCCAACATAGGAGCACCACAATATGTAAGGCAAATGCTAACAAATGTGAAAGGGGAAATTAACAGTAACACAATAATAGTGGGATACTTTAATACCCTACTCACACCTATGGATAGATCAACTAAACAGAAAATTAGCAAGGAAACACAAACTTTAAATGATACAATGTACCAGTTAGACCTAATTGATATCTATAGGACATCTCACCCTAAAACAATGAATTTCACCTTTTTCTCAAATGCACACAGAACCTTCTCTAGGATAGATCACATCCTGGGCCTTAGTAAATTAAAAAAAAATTGAAATCATCTCAAACATCTTTTCTGATCACAATGTGGTAAGATTAGATATCAACTACAGGAAAAAAAATATTAAAAATACAAACATATGGAGGCTGAACAACACACTTCTGAATAACCAACAAATCACAGAAGAAACCAGAGAAGAAATCAAAATATATATAGAAACGAATGAAAATGAAAACACAACAACCTAAAAGTGGTGCTGGGAAAACTGGTCAATCACATTTCTCCAAAGAAGACATACAGATGGCTAACAAACACATGAAAGGATGCTCAGCATCACTCATTATCAGAGAAGTGCAAATCAAAACCACAATGAGGTACCATCTCATGCCCGTCAGAATGGCTACTATCAAAAAGTCTGTAAACAATAAATGCTAGAGAGGGTGTGGAGAAAAAGGAACCTTCTTACACTGTTGGTGGGAATGCAAATTAGTACAGCCACTATGGAGAACAGTGTGGGGATTCCTTAAAAAACTGGAAATAGAACTGCCATACACCGAGGAAACCAGAATTGAAAGAGACGCGTGTACCATAATGTTTATCGCAGCACTGTTTACAATAGCCAGGACGTGGCAGCAACCTAGATGTCCATCAGCAGTTGAATGGATAAGAAAGTTTTGGTACATATATACCATAGAATATTACTCAGCTATTAAAAAGAATGCATTTGAATCAGTTCTAATGAGGTGGATGAAACTGGAGCCTATTATACAGAGTGAAGTAAGTAAGAAAGAAAAACACCAATACAGTATATTAATGCATATATACAGAATTTAGAAAGATGGTAACAATGACCCTATATGCCAGACAGCAAAAGAGACCCAGATGTAAAGAACAGACTTTTGGACTCTGTGGGAGAAGGCAAGGGTGGGATGATTTGAGAGAATATCATTGAAACATGTATATTATCATATGTGAAATAGATCACCAGTCCAGGTTAGATGCATGAGACAGGGTGCTCTGGGCTGGTGCACTGGGATGACCCTGAGGGATGGGATGGGAGGGAGGTGGGAGGGAGGGTCAAGATGGGGAATACATGTACACCCATGGCTGATTCATGTGAATGTATGGCAAAAATCACCACAATACTGTAAAATAATTGGCTTCCAATTAAAATTTAAAAAATAAAATAAAATTCTCATCATGTTCAAAAAAAAAAAAAAAAGAAACTATCACTTATATTAGTTGTAGTATCAAAGAAGAATACATTTTTCTTAAATGACCACTAGAATACTCCTTCCTTTCCCAGCTACTATCTGTGTGAGGCTGGTTCTTCCTCACAGACTGCAAGCAAAAGAGTCTATCCCGGCAGAATTCATGCAGAAGCATATGTGAGAACCCAGCTGTTTTCTTTAAGCCAAACATTAGGTGATTTGGAAAATGTAAAACAATTCCCCTCTTCTCACTGACTATTTTTATCTAGGAAAATAGTTAAGTTAATAAAATATATTCTTATATTAACACATACCAGTTTTATTATAATTGTTTTAAACGAATTAATACATAGCTTAATTTTTTAATATGGCTAGTTTTCATTAAAATGCACTTATATGTTAATATGTAATACTATGTTAATATATAATAAGCTTATTACAGTTACTTTTAAATGACTTGATAAATAATTACTAAACAAAAAAAAAGAAAAGAAAAGAAAACCATCATGTCAGAAAAGCTGCAACCTCTACTTAAAACCAAGTGGTTAAAGGAGAAGGACACCATTTACAACACTGAATTTATTTCTAGGAAGATTTATCTTCTCACTCCAGAGACCCTGCCTGAGAATTTATAGATGCTGCAGGGAAAACAGGGAAAATATCTCTGTAGTTACAGCTGCATGAAGTATAGGGCAAAACCCTCGTGCTTTAACAAAGGACAGCTCAAATGTGGAGAGAGGCTTTCTTCTTAATGCAGTCACAGAACATAAAAACACTTTGAGGGAAAGATGTTGCCCTCCGCTATTATCCTTCTTCCTCTTTCCTGTCTGGGCTCTGATAGCAAATCGTGGAGTTGTTGACGACACTTTATGACCATAAACTGATTAGCATGCAGTATTTCTGTAAATTAGAAATCCTTATATACCTGCTGTTTACTATATCTGACAGTAGTTGATCTTTTAAAACCTCACTAGGAGCAGCTGAATTTTCATGGCATTATTAGTATTGTTATTTTTGTATTGCTTAAATGGTTTGAACTTGGTGAACAAGTCTCTTTAAGTAGCTCCTTTGTCCATTCCAACATTATGAAGAATATTTTTTGAATCAGTCTTAACTCTGGCAATAAACTTATGTCTTGCCTCAACTTGAGTTTTTCTGCCTAGAGCCCTTTCCAAAGAGGTATAGTTTTCTTTTAGCCGAAACAAACATCAGTTAACTTTACCTGAGCACAGACAGTGGCTGACATCCTTTCTCAGTCATTTTAGAGGCAAAATTAGAAATGATGTAGTTTGAAAAGAGTATGGGTTCACATTTATCTTTCTATTGAACACCACAATTTCTAAATTTTATTTGTCTTGTACTCATTTATAAGATTTCAAATATATTAACTCCACTTCCTGAGCTTCTGTTCAGATGATATCCTCCAAGTAAACTTACTATAATATACTATATGTTACTAAAAAATACATTTGTCATGTCCAACACTTTGCGACCCCATGGACTATGACACATCAAGCTTCCCTGCCTTCACTATCTCCCAGAATTTGCTCAAACCCATGTTCATTGAGTCAATGGTTCTATCCAACCATCTCATTCTCCTTTGGCCCTCTCTCATCCTCATTCTCATGGGCCTTCATGGATTACAGCCTTGTCATGGAAAAGGGGCTTGCTTAACTCAATGAAGCTATGAATCATAGCCACCCAAAATGGACAGGTTATAGTGAAGAGTTCTGACAAAATGTAGTCCACTGGAGGAGGGAATGGCAAACCACTACAATATTCTTGCCAGGAGATCCCCATGAACTGTATAAAAAATGATCACTAAAGGACTCCAAATTCTCACAAATAGTACTACACAATTATGGAGATCTATGGAGATAAATACAAATAAAATAAAAGTGAAGTGGAACTAAAGAGCCTCTTGATGAGGGGGGAAGGAAGTGAGTGAAAAAGCTGGCTTGAAACTCAACGTTAAAAAAATAAGATCATGACATCCAGTTCCATGACTTCATGGCAAACAGATGGGGAAAAAGTGGAAGCAATGACATATTTTTTTTCTTGGGCTCCACTGCTGACAGTGACTACAGCCATGAAATTTAAAGATGCTTGCTCCTTGGAAGAAAAGTTATGACAAACCTAGACGGTGTATTAAAAAGCAGAGACATCATTTGCTGACAAAGGTCTATATAGTCAGAGCTGTGGTTTTTCCAGTAGTCATGTATGGATGTGAGAGTTGGAGGATAAAGAAAACTGAACACCAAAGAATTTATGCTTTCAAACTCTAGTGCTGGAGAAAACTCTTGAGAATCTCTTGGACAGCAAGTAGATCAAACCAATCAATCCTAAAAGAAATCAACCCTGATATTCACTGGAACAACTGTTGCTGAAGCTGAAGTTCCAATACTTTGGCCATCTGATGCAAAAAACTGACTCACTGAAAAAAAGCCCCCCTTTTTTGTTGTTGTTGGGAAAGACTGAAGGCTAAAAGAGAAGGGGCAGCAGAGGTGTTGGGAAAGATTGAAGGCTAAAAGAGAAGGGGCAGCAGAGGATGAGATGGTTAGATAGCATCACTGACTCAGTGGACATGAATCTGAGCAAACTCCAGGCGATAGTGGAAGACAAAGGTGCCTGGTGTGCTACAGTCCAGGGAGTCACAAAGAGTTGGAGATGACTTAGCAACCAAACAGCAACAGCATGAGAATAAACACAATAATAAAAATATGAAGTGTATTTCTAGAGTTTTAAAAATCTCATTATACATTGAAGAGTTGCCATTTTTTCTTTTGAAATTAGAAATCTTGTTTGAACAGTTAAGTTGCCATTTTTTTTTCTTTTGAAATTAGAAAACTTGTTTTTGAATTATTGAAAAGGGATTTAGAAAGTGATTCCCCACCCAGTAAGACTGAACAAAATAGGATCTTATTTTCAAATTTACACTTTGCCATACTAGAATGATGTGTTGTTGGAGATAGTACAGTTCATTACAAAAACTGGGAAGAACATGTTCCCTGGTGGCTCAGACAATAAAAAGAATCTGCCTGCAATGCAAGAGACTCAGGTTTGGTCCCTGGGTTGGGAAGATCCTCTGGAGAAGGGAATGGCTATTCACTCCAGTATTCTGGCCTGGAGAACTTCATGGACATAGGAGCCTGGAGAGCTACAGTCTGAGGGGTCACAAAGAGTCAGACTTGACTGGGTGACTAACACACAAGTTCAAACACACACACACACATTGTCATGAGACTGATGCTCTTATTTGAGGAAATTTACAGGGTACATTTGGGGAAGGTTAATAAAAAGAAACTCTGTTGCTTAAAATCATCAGCTCTTTTTTAAATTTTTATTTTGTTTTTAATTGGAAGATAATTATATTATTGTGATGGTTTCTGCCATACATCAACATGAATCAGTCAGAGGCATACACATGTCCCCTCTCTCTTAAACTTCCCTGACACCTCCCTCCCCACCCCACCCCTCTAGATTGTCACAGAGCACTAGTTTTGGGGTCCCACTGGGTCTTCCCAAAGCAGGAGACCAGGATTAGATCCCTAGGTTGGGGAGATCACCTAAAGAAGGAAATAATTACCCACTCCAGTATTCTTGCCTGGAAAAAAATTCCATGAACATAGGAGCTTGGTGGGCTAAAGTCCATGGGGTTGCAAAGAGTTGGACATGACTGAGCAACTAACGCACTAATGCATGCATGCACACACAGTAGTTTTATTCCTAGTTTTTAAAGAAATCTCCATAATGTTCTTCATAGTGACTATATCAATTTGCATTCCCACCAACAGTACAAGAGGGTTCCCTTTTTGCCACACCCTTTCCAGCATTTATTGTGTGTAGATTTTTTGATGATGGCCTTTCTGACCTGTGTGAGGTGATAGCTCATTGTAGTTTTGATTTGCATTTCTCTAATAATGAGCAATGTTGAGCATCTTTTCATGGCCTTATTAGCCATCTGTTTAGGTCTTCTGCCCACTTTTTAATTGGGTTGTTTGTTTTTCTCATACTGAGCTGCATGAACTGCTTTTATAATTTGGAGATAAATCTTTGTCAGTTGTTTCATTTGCTAATCTGAAGGTTGTCTTTTCACCTTTCTTATAGTTTCTTTTGTTGTGATAAAGCTTTTAAGTTTAATTATGTCCCATGTGTTTATTTTTGTTTTTATTTCTATTACTCTAAGGAGGTAGGTCATAGAGGATCTTGCTATGATTTATGTCAAAGAGTGTTCTCCCTATGTTTTCCTTTAAGAGCTTTTTTTTTTTTTTGACATGCATGTAAGTGCTTTATTATTATTTTTCTTTAGCTTGGTAGCTTCACTTTTATTGTTTTTAATTTTTTTATAATTTCTGGTCTTACCTGTAGGTCTTTAGTTCATTTTGAATTTATTTCTGTATATGGTGTTAGAAAATGTTATTTTTTCATTCTTTTACACGTAGCTGCCCAATTTTCCCAGCATCATTTATTGAAGAGACTGTATTTCCTCTATTGTATGTTTTTGCCTCTTCTGTCAAAGATAAGGTGCCCACAAGTGCATGGATTTATCTCGACTTTTTATATTGTTCCATTGGTCTGTATTTCTGTTTTTGTGGCAGTACCATAATATCTTGATGACAGTAGCTTTATAGTATAATCTGAAATAAGAAGGTTGATTCCTTCAGCTCCATTCTTCTTTCCTGAGATTGCTTTGTCTATTCATGATCTTTTGTGTTTCCATACAAACTGTGAAATTATTTGTTCTAGTTCTGTGAAAAATACCATTGGTAGTTAGATAAGGATTGCATTGAGTCTATAGATTGCTTTGGGTAGTGAAGATATTTTCACAATATTGATTCTTCCAATCCAAGAACATGGTATATGTCTCCATCTATTTGTGTCATCTTTAATTTCTTTCATCAATATCTTATAGTTTTCTGCATATATGTCTTTTGTCTCTGGGTAAATTTATTGCTAAAAATTGTATTCTTTTTGTTGCAATAGCAAATGGGATTGTTTCCTTAATTTCTCTTTCTGATTTCTTATTGTTAGTGTATAGGAGTACAAGGGATTTCTGTGCATTAATTTTGTATCCTGTGACTTTACTATATTCATTGATTAGCACTAGCAATTTTTTGCTGGCATCTTTAAGGTTTTCTATGAAAAGAATAATGTCATCTGAAAACAGTGAGAGTTTTACTTCTTTTCCAGTCTGGATTCCTTTTATTTTTTGTCTTCTCTGATTGCTATGGCTAAGACTTCCAAAATTATATTGAATAGCAGTGGTGAGAGTGAGCACCCTTGTTCTGTTCCTGGTTTTAGAGGAAATGTTTTCAGTGTTTCACCATTGAGAATAATATTTGCTGCAGGTTTGCTGTATATGGCCTATCAACTCTTTTTTGATATCTTCATTTAGCTTGAAAGTAGCCATCAATAGAAATTATAGGAATTTGGACCAAAAACATTTACTTTGGCTTTAGATCTCTGTGTACCTGTGCAGAGTGTGATAAAATGAAATAAATGTGGTAACTGAAAGAAGTAAATACAATCTAAGTGGATCTCTGTGTACCTATGCAGAGTGTGATAATATAAAATAAATGTTATAACTGAAAGAAGTAAATACAATCTAAGTGGATCTCAGATAGCTGCAAAATTGGACTCATGCTGAATATTACAATGGAAATTTACACAATAGAAAAATGTGTTTCTAATGGAAGGAAGATGAAATTAATTCTATATATTTGGAGTAAATTTAAACAGACTTTTGAGGTTAGAAAAAAGAGAAGTTATTAGAGCAAGAGACAAGAAACTGATTTCTTGGCCAGAGGGGGAATGAAAATGCTTCTTTTACATATTTTATATCTGACTCAGAAACAGGATTTAGTAACTGAGGAGAAGAACTTCAAAGATGAATAATGGTAAAATATTTATTTGGCTTAAAAATTTGTCATGCTGTTTATTTTATGTTGTGACTAATTCTCTTCATGCAGTAATTGAAAATGAGAAGAACTTCTACCATGTTTAAGAGAAGTTATATAATACTGAGGAATATCTTTATGTCAAAATGATTTTGCACTTTGTATCTTATAATACATCATAAAATATAAACATTTTGGACATTCTTTTCATCCTTCTCATATACTGTCAATTTTAAGAAAGCCTATTACAAATATTCCACAGAAAAGATTGGCATGATCCCATGAGTGAAGTCTGGGAAATACTGCCCAGGGGAAATTAAAAACATGTGAGATTTGAAGAGCCTCTGAGTCTGATTGGAACTACACATAAGTCCTTGGCATCACAGCTATCCTTAGGAGACAATGCAGTGAACAAGACTGATGCTCAAGCCACACGCATGTAAAGACAGTTATTGGATTACATCCATTATCATACCACTGGAGTAAATGAATTTCCCAAGTATAATACAAAAGTAGGAAGTCAAGAAATACGTAGAGTAACAGGCAATTTTGGCCTTGGAGTACAGAATGAAGCAAGGCAAAGGCTAATAAAGATTTGCCAAGAGAACGCACTGGTCATAGCAAACACCCACTTCCAACAACACAAGAGAAGACTCTACACATGGACATCATCAGATGGTCAATATTGAAATCAGATTGATTATATTCTTTGCAGTCAAAGATGGAGAAGTTCTATACAGTCACCAAAAACAAGACCAGGAGCTGACTGTGGCTCAGATCATGAACTCCTTATTTTCAAATTCAGGCTTAAATTGAAGAGAAAGTAGGGAAAACCACTGGGCCATTCAGGTATGACCTAAATCAAATCCCTTATGATTATACAGTAGAATGAGAAATAGATTCAAGGGATTAGATCTGATAGACAGAGTGCCTGAAGAACTATAGATGGAGGTTCATGACATTGTACAGGAGGCAGGGATCAAGACCATCCCTAAGGAAAAGAAATGAAAAAAAGCAAAATGTTTGTCTGAGGAGGCCTTACAAATAGCTGTGAATAGAAGAGAAGTGAAAGGCAAAGGAGAAAAGGAAAGATATACCCATTTGAATGCAGTGTTCCAAAGAATAGCAAGGAGAGATAAGAAAGCCTTCCTCAGTGGTCAGTGCAACGAAATAGAGGAAAACAATAGAATGGGGAAGTCTAGAGATCTCTTCAAGAAAATTAGAGATACCAAGGGAATATTTCATGCAACGATGGGCACAATAAAAGATAGAAATGGTATAGACTTAACAGAAGCAGAAGATATTAAGAAGAGGTGGCAAGAATACACAGAACTATACAAAAAAGATTTTCATGACCCAGATAATCACAATGATGTGATCACTCACCTAGAGCCAGACATCCTGGAATGTGAAGTCAAGTGGGCCTTAGAAAGCATCACTATGAACAAAGCTAGTGGAGATGATGGAATTCTAGTTGAGCTATTTCAAATCCTAAAAGATGATGCTGTGAAAGTGCTGCACTCAATATGCCAGCAAATTTGTAAAACTCAGCAGTGGCCACAGGACTGGAAAAGGTCAGTTTTCATTCCAATCCCAAAGAATGCTCCAACTACTGCACAGTTTCACTCATCTCACACGTTAGTAAAGTAATGCTCAAAATTCTCCAATCCAATCTTCAGCCGTGAACTTCCAGATGTTCAAGCTGGATTTAGAAAAGGCAGAGGAACCAGAGATCAAATTGCCAACATCCCCTGGATCATCAAAAAAGCAAGAGAGTTCCAGAAAAACATCTACTTTTGCTTTATGGCCTATGCCAAAGCCTTTGACTGTGTGGACCACAACAAACTGTGGGAAACTCTTAGAGAGATGGGAATACCAGACCACCTGACCTGCCTCTTGAGAAATCTGTATATAGTTCAGGAAGCAATTGTTAGAATTGGACATAGAACGATAGACTGGTTCCAAATAGGGAAAGGAGTACATCAAGGTTGTATATTGTCATCCTGCTTATTTAACTTATATGCAGAGTACATCATGAGACGTGCTGGGCTGGATGAAACACAAGCTGGAATCAAGATTGCCAGGAGAAATATAAATAACCTCAGATATGCAGATGACACCACACTTATGGCAGAAAATGAAGAGGAACTAAAGAGCCTCTTGATGAAAGTGAAAGAGGAGAGTGGAAGAGTTAACTTAAAACTCAAAATTCAGAAAACTAAGATCATGGCATCCAGTCCCATCACTTCATGGCAAATACATGCGGAAACAGTGGGAACAGTGGCTAACTTTATTTTTTGGGGCACCAAAATCACTGTAGATGGTGACTGCAGCCACAAATTAAAAGACACTTGCTCCTTGGAAGAAAAGTTATGACCAACCTAGACAGCATATTAAAAAGCAGAGACATTTACTTTGCCAACAAAGGTCCATCTAGTCAAAGCTATGGTTTTTCCAGTAGTCTTGTATGGATGTGAGAGTTGGACTATAAAGAAATCTGAGCACCGAAGAATTGATGCTTTTGAACTGTGTTGTTGGAGAAGACTCTTGAGAGTCCCTTGGTCTGCGAGGAGATCCAACCAGTCCATCCTAAAGGAAATCAGTCCTGAATATTCATTGGAAGGACTAATGCTGAAGCTGAAACTCCAATACTTTGGCCACCTGATGCGAAGAACTGACTCATTGGATAAGACCCTGATGCTGGGAGGGATTGGGGGCAGGAGGAGAAGGGGACGACAGAGGATGAGATGGCTGGATGACATCACAGCCTTAATGAACGTGAGATTGAATAAGCTCCAGATGTTGGTGCTGGACAGGGAGGCCTCCCGTGCTGCAGTCCATGGGGTCGTGATGAGTCCGACATGACTGAGCAACTGAACTGAACTGAGTATAGTCCATGTCCAGTACAGAAAAAAAATTGTAATAGCAGAGTATTAAAAAAATATTGGGAGTTCAGTCATTTGCTCTCTGACTTTGTTTCTCCTTTTTTCTTCCAGCATGAGAATTTTAGTTACTTGCAGAGTCAATCTAGAATTTTTATCTACAATATTTGTTCTCACTGTATCAAATGCAAATGCATTCAAGACTGTTGACTGTTATATGAATGAACCTCCAGCAGCTTGAGAATGACAACTGTTGGTGGAAAAAGTCAAGGAATTTGTTATCAGATGTGAATTAAGATATGACTAGGATATCCTTCCTGTGTATGTTATTTCTGTCCTTGTTTCAAGTATACCACAATTTCCATTGTCCAAGTATATCCTCATTAATAAAGAGGGTTCTCTGATGTCATGAATCTCTCTTCAGTCTCACCTCCATTGGAGATGTTCCCCAATTCACTGTTCTGTTGACATTCTCATATAACTAACTGAACATGTTGCCTTCATAGCTCCCATGTATTTGCCTGTTATTTCTCACTATTTTGATTCAGACATTATCATTGAGACAATTTTACCTTTGAAGCAGTCAGAGTAAATTATGCAAGTGTATCTGATGTGCATGCACCCAACATTCAAAGCAAGGAATTTTCAGCATTGTCTCTCATATCTGGCTGCTGAAACATGGCAAACTTTGTAAATTTGTATATGCATGAATATTTACATGCATTCACACGCAAACACTGTCTCTTTCAATGGACTTCTGAAGAGCCTACATCTCTTTCTTGATTTTCTTATTTGTCTTTCTTTTCTGAACTGTGATCTGTGTGGTCTCAATTTCTTTCATCTTTCAAAGTAATGTTCAGGCTTCCGATGAAACTTTTTTTTTTCCTAACAGACTTACTTTGATCTAAGTTCATGCCTTTTCTTTCTCTGTAGCCTATAACTTCCATTAAGAAGATGTTTCTAGCATAAAAAGTAATTCCTACTGGCAGGAAACTTGAAAGAATTTTAGAATCCCCCACTGAGTTTGATGAAGTGTGAAAAATAATTAAAAGTTCATCTTCCTCCACTTAGAAATCTTGCTCTTCTGTAAATATAAGGCAATTAGTAGCAATCAGGTGACTTGGAAGACAACTTCCATATTTATTGAATGCTTTAGAGATATTAGAGCAAATTCTGAAAACTATATTAGAGGAACTCAGTTAAGGAGTTTCTTTCTTTTTTTTTGGTCTTGTTAATTTTCTACTTTTCAAGAATTTCATTTCATATTTAATCCCAACTTTTGCAAAGCCTTAATCAGTTCCCTGTTTCTGCAGGACATTTTATGTGAGTTGTACTGAATTTTAGAAAGGTGATCCATACCAGTTTTCATTTTATAAGTCTGGAAATTCAGAGCATTGTGATCTGCAACAGGGCTATGAATAATGTTAGGTCATAGGTCATATCTTCACTGAGCTTCCCTGGTGGCTCAGATGATAAAGAATCTGCCTGCAATGGAAGAGACCCAGGTTCGATCCCTAGGTTGGGAAGATCCCACTCCAGTATACTTGCCTGGAGAATCCTATGGACAAAGGAGCCTGATGGGCTACAGTCTATGGGATCACAAAGAATCGGACATGACTGAGTGACTAATACACACATATCTTCACCAGTACTTTTGCTCAAAGTAAATACATCTCCATTTAAAATGAGCCAAACAGGCATAATGATGGCTTCAGTAGAAACCACTAATATATATAAAACATGTGGGCCAAAGAACTAAACAGACATTTCTCCAAAGAAGACATACAGATGGCTAACAAACACATGAAAAGATGCTCAACATCACTCATTATCAGAGAAATGCAAATCAAACCCACAATGAGGTACCATTACACACCAGTCAGGATGGCTGCTATCCAAAAGTCTACAAGCAATAAATGCTGGAGAGGGTGTGGAGGAAAGGGAACCCTCTTACACTGTTGGTGGGAATGCAAACTAGTACAGCCGCTATGGAGAACAGTGTGGAGATTTCTTAAAAAACTGGAAATAGAACTGCCATATGACCCAGCAATCCCACTCCTGGGCATACACACTGAGGAAACCAGATCTGAAAGAGACACGTGCACCCCAATGTTCATCGCAGCACTGTTTATAATAGCCAGGACATGGAAGCAACCTAGATGCCCATCAGCAGATGAATGGATAAGGAAGCTGTGGTACATATACACCATGGAATATTACTCAGCCGTTAAA
Source organism: Cervus elaphus (assembly GCF_910594005.1). NCBI lineage: Eukaryota > Metazoa > Chordata > Mammalia > Artiodactyla > Cervidae > Cervus > Cervus elaphus. Next base: position 23,587,267 of record NC_057830.1, read on the forward strand.
AAGAATTCATTTGAACCAGTTCTAATGAGATGGATGAAACTGGAGCCCATTATACAGAGTGAAGTAAGCCAGAAAGATAAAGAACATTACAGCATACTAACACATATATATGGAATTTAAAAAGATGGTAACGACAACCCTATATGCAAAACAGAAAAAGAGACACAGAGGTACAGAACAGACTTTTGAACTCTGTGGGAGAAGGTGAGGGTGGGATGTTGTGAAAGAACAGCATGTATATTATCTATGGTGAAACAGGTCACCAGCCCAGGTGGGATGCATGAGACAAGTGCTCGAACCTGGTACACTGGGAAGACCCAGAGGAATCGGGTGGAGAGGGAGGTGGGAGAGGGGATCGGGATGGGGAATACGTGTAAATCTATTGCTGATTCATGTCAATGTATGACAAAACCCACTGAAAAAATAAATAAATTAATTAAAAAAAAATAACCAAAAAAAAAAAAAAAAAACATGTACATCAATTTGGTCCACAGTGTTAGCAAACCAAACTTGGGTCTATTAGCCTGTACACAGTACAGCCAATCTACTGACACAGGGTTATGGTAAAAGAAAGTACAACTATGATTGTAGGCACCAAGAAAGGAGTTGTTGTTCAGTTGTATGTTTGGCTAATATTCAGAATTTCCCAGCTGCTCAATAGCTTTCAGGAAAATATTTTTAAAGATAGGGTGAGGGAAGGGATTGTGGGTTGCATGATAAGCTTATGGATATTCTTCTGATTTGTTGGTAGTAAGGTCATTGTGGGAAACAAACTTATCAACCTTCTGGTTTCTACTGGTTTGGGGTCTAACTGCTTGTGGTCAGCATACTTCTTTGAGCTAGTGGTGGTTTCAGTATCTGCAAAATAGCTCAAGAAATGTTGTTGCTCTTCAGTTGCTAGATCATGTCCACTCTTGGTGACCTCATGGACTGCATCATGTCAGGCTTCCCTGTCCTTTGTTATCTCCCAGAGTTTATTCAGATTTGTGTCCATTGAGTTAGTGATGTTATCTAACCATTTCATTCTCTGCCATCCCCTTTTCCTTTTGCCTTCAGTCTTTCTCAATAACAGGGTCTTTTCCAATGAGTCAGCTCTTTCCATCAGGTGGCCTAAGTGTTGGAGCTTCAGCATCAGTCCTTCTGATGAATATTCAGGGTTTACTTGCTTTAGGATTGGCTGGTTTGATCTCCTTGCAGTCGTAGGGACTCTCAAGGATCTTATCCAGCACCAAATTTGAAAGCATCATATTGTTATCTATAGCTCTTGAGGAGGAACTAAATGTCCTTGACTTTGTTTAATGGCTAAGCTATTATTTTTTGTTTTGCTTGACTGTTTTCCTTTGTTTATACTTTGTCTCACTTCTCTGATTAATTTTTTTCCCCTTGGAACTTGAGGAAGGTCTAGGTGACTAAAGATTTTCAACAAACAAGAGGCAGGCAGAGGACATGGAGGCAGGGGGAGGTCTGTTCCAGGAAGGCCTCCTGCTCTGTTATAATAGTACCATAATTTCTAGACCTTGTCTATGATAGTCAGTTTATTTTGGATTTGATTCTATATAAGGACAAAAATGAACATGAAAGAGGAGAGTGGAGAAGTTGGCTTAAAGCTTAACTTTCAGAAAACTAAGATCATGGCATCCGGTCCTATCACTTAATGGCAAATAGACGGGGAAACAGTCAAAACAGTGGCTGACTTTATTTTTCTGGGCTCCAAAATCACTGTAGATGGTGATTGCACCCATGAAATTAAAAGACACTTGCTCCTTGGAAGGAAAGTTATGACCAACCTAGACAGCATATTAAAAAGCAGAGACATTACTTTGCCAACAAAGGTCCATCTGGTCAAGGCTATGGTTTTTCCAGTGGTCATGTATGGACCTGAGAGTTGGACTATAAAGAAAGCTGAGCACTGAAGAATTGATGCTTTTGAACTGTGGTGTTGGAGAAGACTCTTGAGAGTCGTTTGGTATGCAAAGAGATCAAACCAGTCCATCCTAAAGGAGATCAATCCTGGTTGTTCATTGGAAGGACTGATGTTGAAGCTGAAACTCCAATTCTTTGGCAACCAGATGTGAAGAACTGACTCATTGGAAAAGAACCTGATGCTGGGCAAGGTTGAGTGCGGGAGGAGAAAGGGACAACAGAGGATGAGATGGTTGGATGGCATCACTGATTCAATGTACATGGGTTTGGGTGAACTCTGGGAGTTGGTGATAGACAGGGAGGCCTGGCCTGCTGTGGTTCATGGGGTTGCAAAGAGTCAGACACGACTGAACGACTGAACTGAACTGAACTGAACTGAACTGAAGGACATATAGGGACATTCAATCAGAGCAGCATCTAAATGACTTCTGGCCATAGTTTCAACCTTTTGGTCTTAGGAGAGCAGAGCAATTGTATTCATCTGACTATGTAATTGACACGTTTATTCTAAATATCTAATTTTTTGATAGACCTATCTAGTTACTAGTTCTACTAGCTGATTAGTTTGGGATGTTATATATCTAGTTATATTACTTATATCCTCATTTTTATTTGTATTTTCCAGTTTTATCTTTCCTGGGTTTTGAAATAATCTGATTGTTATGTGAATATGTTCTAATATTTGATGTATTTCCTCTCCAGTTATTTTTATCCACATTGGTGGTCCATTATTCTATTATATGTTTTCCATTTTGGAAACCAAACTGTTAGACCGATGAATATTATTCATGAGAACAATTATGAATAACTTCTTAGTGATTTTCCTGTATGTTACATTTCTTTATCAATTGCATTGTTTATGACTTAGTTGATTTGCCCTTCCCCTTCAGTACAAATGGGTTATCTGTTGTCTACATGCCCATTTAAAGTCGTTTTTTTCATAGTTATTAGACTGGCCATTTTTAGGATTTTTTGTGGTTGTTGTTTTTCTTGTTTGTTTTCTGACAGAGTTTCCTTTTCTTGTGTGTTTTAAAGGTTAATTGATTATGTGTCCTGTATCTGTACAATATAGCAGACATGGTCTGTTATTCTGTCTCATGAAATTTACTTCTCCTTATGGCAGATGTCTCCATGATTCAAGTGCAAGAAAAGTAGTGTTCTTTTATTTCCTCAGCTAAAAACTTTCTCCGAATGCTTACTGGATTCTGAGATATATTGAGTTCAGATTTTAAAAAGACTGAAAGTAGGGGTTTACCCTGGCTTGTAGTAACTAGAGGATGATTGCTTCCCAGCTATATCTTTAATTTGTATTTTTCTAATGTATTAGAGAAATCATTAATGTTTTGAGTAATTCACTGGAATCTCAAGTGCCTCCAAAGACCTTCCTCAAGTTCCAATCAAGTGCCCTCAAGCATAGCTCCTTCCTCAGAGGTGCTGCTGTTACATGAGTTTTCATAAGACTATCATCCATGTGTAAACCTAATAAAAATGTATATTCTGCATGTAAATCAGCACCTGGTTGACTCATGCTCCCATTCATAACTTCATAATAATTATATTGCGTCTCTATAGTGTTTGCTTGGTTTAGCTGTTTAGCTATTGTCTGGAGTTAGCCACCTGCTCCTCCGTCCTGTAAATATCTATCTCAGTAAAAATTGTAACCTCTCTGGGATTTGCATTTAGTGAGAATTTAATCTGTCATTTCATCTTTCTGATGACAGATCTGATCTTTTCAGAGCTTTTTTATATCTTCTGCAGTGTTGATCTTAGATATGATTGGTATCAGGCTTCCCTGATAGCTCAGTTGGTAAAGAATCCTCCTGCAATGCAGGAGATCCCGGTTCAATTCCTGGGTTGGGTAGATCCACTGGAGAAGGGATAGGCTACCCACTCCAGTATTCTTGGACTTCCCTTGTGGCTCAGCTGGTAAGGAATTCACCTGCAATGTTGGAGACCTGGGTTCTATCCCTGGGTTGGGAAGATTCCCTGGAGAAGGGAAAGGCTACCCACTCCAGTATTCTGGCCTGGAGAATTCCATGGACTTTATAGTCCATGGGGTCTCAAAGAGTCGGACACGACTGAGTGACTTTCACTTCACTGCATGATTAGTGTACAGAAGTTGGCTGTGCTATCCACACCCTTGTTTCTTCGAGTTTTATGGAGAAGCAGATAAGACAACCCTCACATGCTGATGCTGAAAAGACATTGTAGCCACCACACAGACACTTAAGTTAGAATTCATGAACTTAAATAGTTTATATTAGAGTTCTTCCTAAACTAACTCAATTTTCTTAACTCCCATATTACAAAGAAAATTAATTATTTGTATATTTATTGCCTTCTTAAAATATACTTATTGGCTGTCTTCTATATGCACTGCCTGGAGTATGATGGGAAGCAGAAGCCCCAAACAATTGATGCCCTAGGCACCTCTTTGACGGCATCTTTCTCTCCCTTCCCCCACTGCAGCCATGCTGACCTCCTTCCTATTCTGGGAGCACTCTCAGCATGCTTCAGGTCAGGCCTTCACCTTCTCTGTCAGCTCTGTCTGGGACTTGCTTCTCTCAGAGCTTAGTATGTCTTTCTCCCTCCTTTATTCTGCTTTCTACTGGACTATCACTTTCTCCAAGAAGGAAGATACTCCATATGGTAACTGTGGACTGTGTCAACTTAGAGAAGTTAGAACTATGTTCTCTAGAATTCTCTGGATGTTTTTCCAGGTAACGGTTGGGCACAACAGAAATGTGTGTAAAATGTGAAGGCTGACATGAAGCAGCAGCCATCCCGATGCTGTGAAGACTGGCCTAATAACCAGATATGGCTGCAAGTTCGCACACTGTTGCTCATCTCATTGGTGCAGGACAAAGTCTATGCACTCAGCTCTTTCAGCCCTGGGCTTGAACGACTGAACAACAAGCTATTATTTTGGGCATTGAGAATACAGTGGTGAAAAAAGCTTTGCCTTCAAATAGCATTTATTTAATAGAGTAGGTGCAGATATTAAATCCTTAAACACATTATATGTGTGTGTGTGTGTGTGTGTATGTGTGTGTGTGTGTGTGGCAGTGATAAGGGCTATAATAAAAAATGAAACACAAGGAAAAAAGATAGTGGCAAAGAGTAATTCTAGATAAGGCCATTCCAGGAAGCATTTCAGAGGGAGAAATCAAAGTTAAAAATATATATTTGTGAGTGATGCAGTTCTTTTGGTGCTTGGATACAAAGGATTTGATGGACTCTCACAGAGAATAAGAGTAGATAGAGGAAAGGTCCAAAGACTGCACTCCAGGATACACCATAATTTAGAGGTTGTGAAAAATTAGATGGTCCAGCAAAGAAGACCAAGGAGTGGCTATTGATGTAGGGAGAAATTTAGGAGCCTGCACTGATTCAGAAGCCAGCAGGGGAGAGTACTTCAGAAAGACGTATTTAATAATTTGTTGAGTAACTTAGCACTCTGTTTCAAAACCTGAGATATAAAGTAAAATGAGGATATATGATATTTATTGAACTTTGGCAATGCAGAATTTATGATCTACATCATATCTCATTTTATTTTACTGCACTTTGTGGATATTGCATCTTTTTCAATTTTAAAAGGGTTATGGAAACTTTGCATCAGGCAAGTCTATTGGTGCCATTTTTTTCCAACAGCATTTGCTCACTTATCTCTGAGTCCAACATTTTTTATAATTTTATTTATTTATTTTTGGTTGTGCTGGGTCTTCGCTGCGTGGGTAGGGTCTCCTCTCTAGTTGCATTGCCTGGGCTTCTCATTGTGGTGTCTTCTCTTGTTGAGGAGCACAGACTCTAGGGTGTGCAGGCTTCAGTAGTTGCAGTTCTTGGGCTCTAGAGCACAGGCTCGGTAGTTGTGGTACATGGGTTTAGTTGCTCTGCAGCCTGTGGGATCTTCCTGGATCAGGGATTGAACCCATGTTTCCTGCATTGACAGGCAAATTCTTTACCACTGAGCCACCAGGGAAACCCTGTGTGTCAAATTTTGCTAATTACTGAAATATTTCAAAAGTTTCTTCATTATTGTATTTATTTTGGTGTTCTGTGATCACTCATCTTTAGTGTTACCACTGTAATTTTTGGGGGGTGCCATAAAGTGCCTGTTTAAGACAGCGAGCTTTATTGTTCAACGTGTGTGTTCTTACTGCTGCGCTGACCGGCTATTTCCCCATCTCGCTCCCTCCCTCAGTCCTCCCTAATTTTTGAAACACAACAGCATTGAAATTAGGCCAGTTAATAACCCTACAATGGCCTCTAAGTGTTTAAGTGAAAGAAAAGTCACACAGTCACACAATGTTCACTTTAAATCAAAAGCTAGAAATGATTTAAGCTTTTTTGTTTTGCTTTGTTTTCCTTTTGAGGAAGTCTTGTCAAAAGCCAAGACTGGTTGAAAGCTAGGCCTCTTATGCCAAGCAATTAGCCAAGTTATAAATACCTTTATAAAAGGTAAAATTCTTGAAGGAAATTGAAAGTGTTACTCCAGTGAACGCAAGAATCACAAGAAAAGGAGACAAACTTATTGCTATGTTTTAGCAGTCTAGACAGAAGATTAAACCAGCCACAACATTCTCTTAAACTACAGCCTAATCCAGGGCAAGGCCCCAACTCTCTTCAATTCTATGAAGGCTATGATAGGGAAGAAAGTTTAAGTTGATTCATGAGATTTAAGGGAAGAAACCATCTCTACACATAAAAGTGCAAGGTAAAGCATCAGTACTAGTGTAGAAACTGTAGCAAGTTATCCAGATCTACCTAAAATAATTAATGAAAGTGATTACACTAGACAAAATACTTGTAGATGAAACAGCCTTATATTGAAGGAATATATAATCCAGGACTTTCATAGCTAGAGAGGAGCAGCCAATCCTTACCCCCAAAGGACAGGCTGACTTTCTTGTTGGGAACTAAGGCAGCTGGTGACTATAAATTGAGGCCAATGCTAATTATTGTTCTAAAAACCCTAGGGCTATTCAGAATTATGCTCAATCTACTCTGTTCTCTAGAACTGAACCAATGAAGCCTAGATGACAACACATCTGTTTACAACATGAGAGAGAGAGTGAAGTCGCTCAGTTGTGTCTGACCCTTTGCGATCACTTGGACTGTAGCCTACTAGGCTTCTCCGTCCATGGGATTTTCCAGGCAAGAGTACTGGAGTGGTTTGCCATTTCCTTCTCCAGAGGATCTTCCTGACCCAGGGATCAAACCTGGGTCTCCCTCATTACAGGCAGATACTTTATCCTCTGAGCCATCAGGGAAACCCGTTCACAACATGGTTTACAAATATTTTAGGCTTATTGTTGAGAACTACTGCATGGGGGAAAAGAAATATTTTCAAAATATGCTTATTGACAATGCATCTGGTTACTCAAGAGCTGTGATGGAAATGTATAGGAATTATGGTATTTTCATGCCTGCCAACACAGCATCCATTCTGCAACCCATAGATCAAGGAGTCATCTCAATTTTCAAGTTTTTTTATCATTGAAACAAAACAAAACAAAACAAAACACTTTGTTAAGGTTGTGGCTGCCATAGATAGTGATTCCACTGATGGATCTGGGCAGCATGAATTGTAAATTTTCTGGAATCAGTATTCTAGATGCCATTAAAAACATTTTTGATTTATGGGAAGAAGTAAAATATCAACATTAACAGGAGTTTGAAAGAAATTGATTCCAAACCTCATGGATGATTTTGAGAAAATCAAGACTTCAGTGGAGGAAGTAACTAGAGATGTGGTGGAAATAGCAAGAGGACTAGAATTAGAAGAGAAGCCCAGAAATTGGGCTGAATTTCTGCAAGATCATGATAAAACTTTATTTCTTCTTATGACTGATGAGTATTCTATTAAATGGATGCACTGTATATTCCTCTATGTATTTACATGTTGATGGCCATTTTGGTAATTTCCAGTTGTGGGCTGGAAATATTATAAACATTATAATACAAATTATTTTGTGCCACTTAGGCTTTTCTGTTTCCTGGATAATTACCTTGAAGTGAACTTCTGGCTCAAATTTTAGTTGAAGTTTAAAATCATATGAAACAGCTGAGTGGTTTTCCAAGGTGGTTGTAGCATTTCCAGCAGTGAATGAATTCCAGTTTTGCTTGCATTAAAGTTCCATTTTTCAAGTTAACACTTGAAATTGTCAGTCTTCCAAATTTTAGCCATGCTAGTGAGTGAACTGATAACTCACTAAATTATCTTATTGATGACTAAATGATGTTGCTCATCCTATGAAATATCTATTCAAGTCTTTGCCTGTCCTTCCTTCTCTTTTTGTGTTGGGTTATTTTTCTTTTGATTATTGCTTTGTAAAAATATATATTCTGGATTCCATTCTTGGTGCATTTGTATATAGCAAATATTTTCTCCAAGTCTTTGCCTTGCATTTTTCTTTTCTTGATGGTGATTTTTGATGAGCAATCATTTTTAATTTTATTAAAATCTAATTTTTAATTTTTGATTTTATGATTAATTTTTGTATTCTCCATCTTACAAAGTTACAAAGATACTTCCTATTTTTAAACAATTTTATCTTTGTTATTTAATATCTGGATCTATAATTGATCTGAACTTAATTTTGATTTTAGTTAATGGTTCACTTGCTTCTTATGTATATCCAGTTTTTCCAGCACAAGTTTTCAAAACTCTTTTGCTTATTTAAGTACCTTAGAATATCTGTTGAAAATCTAATAATTGCAATTTTGTAGACTTATAAGGTGTCCATAAAATCTAAACACATACAACTATTTTATAACATTTGGTTATACAATAATAATACATTCTTTATTATGTACTTACCAGTGTTTCTAAAATCTATTGGTCACATATATCTCAATATTTTATTCTGTTCTATTGACTTACTTGTCTGTCCTTTCACCATTGCCACAAAGTTGTGGTTGCTATATCATCACAGTAAGTCTAAAATCAGGAAGTACTTTGTTTTTATTTTTTGAGATAATCTTGGCTACTCTAGGTCATCTATAATAAAAATTCTTAAATCACTTTATCAATTTCTACTAAAAAAGTTTACTATAATAAATTTATAGATTAATTTGGGAAACTGGAAACCTAATGTTGTATCTTCCAAACTAAAAATGCAATGTATATTTCTATTTATTTGTCTTTACTTCTCACAAAAATATTGTATAGAGTTTATTTTATAGGTATTTTACATATTTTAAGTAATTGTTCCTAAGTATCATTTTGTTATTGTGACACTTTCAAAAATTTCAATTTTAATCATTTGTTGCTAGTATGTAGAAATATAATTATCATTTGCATACAGAATTTGAATCCTTCAACCTTGATAAATTTGCTTATTAGTTCTAGTAGCTGCTTTTAATGTTACCTAGAATTTTCTAAGTAACATTAGTAAAAAGAGGACTCTTGAGAGTCCCTTGTACTACAAGGAGATTCAACCAGTCCATCCTAAAGGAGATCAGTCCTGGGTGTTCTTTAGAAGGACTGATGCTGAAGCTGAAACTCTAATATTTTGGTCACCTCATGCAAAGAGCTGACTCATTTGAAAAGACCCTGATGCTGGGAAAGATTGAGGGCAGGAGAAGGTGATGACAGAGGATGAGATGGTTGGATGGCATCACCAACTCAATGGACATGGGTTTGGGTGGACTCCAGGAGTTGATGATGGACCGGGAGGCCTGGAGTGCTGCGGTTCATGGGGTCGCAAGGAGTCGGACACGACCTAGCGACTGAACTGAACTGAACTGATGTGTTCAATGAATGTCATGTACAAGTGGAAACATGCTTTTCTTTTTCCTTTTCAATCTTTCATCATTTTTTCTTGTTTTATTGCAGTGGCTAGAACTTCCAACACAATGTTGAATGAAAGCCATGATAATGCTCTCATTGCTGTGTTCCCATTCTTAGGGAAAGTCTTTCAGTTTCTTCCTATTAACTATGGTTTTAACTTTTTTAACTTTTCAACAGATACCCCTTATCAGATTGAAGTAGTTTCCTTTTATCCCTACTTTGCTGAGAATTTTTATCATGAATGAGTATTAGATTGTGCTAAATGTTTTATTTGCATCCATTAAGATAATAGCATGATTTTTTGTTCTGTTATTGTTATTAATAACATTCTTCCTGTTTCATATTTTGGAATTTTTTCACAGTGTTCGTTTTGTATTTCAAAAGTCTCTCTTGCAACTTCCATGAAGGAACATGCCTTGGATTCCTGCAACAACAGGGCAGTGCCAGACTTCTGATATGAAATAAGTTCAGTCAAGCCTCAGGCAGGCAGCAGCCATTTCCGTTCTCTGAGTGATGGCTGAGTGGCGGCAGCAGCCCATTCTTCAGGCCCATTCTCTGTGGGCTTCTGTAGTTGGTGAGAGTGACTCAGCTGCTTCCTGGGCCAGTTCTGCATTGTGCTTCTGCAGTGTTTAGTAACTCCCTCATGAGTGCTGCAGTATATCTCTCTGACTCGTGTGCAAGTTTGACTCTAGTGTATTTCTGAAGGTTTTTCATAAATTCATTGAGGTTCATAATATTCTTGAAGAGATTTATCCCCTTTCAACCAAAATATGCAGAACTGATTTTGCTTTACTTCAGACTATATGCAGATGTCTGAGTATTTTTGTACTTCATCTTAGTGTGATTGTACCAGAGTCTGCCAAGTTTAAAACTCAGGAGAGGGATTATTATGTAATGAAAAGTGTTTTCAAAAGAGATTATATCTTTTGACATTTTCTACCAGAAAGTGTTTCCATTGCCTTGTATGATATCCAAACTTACTGACTGACCTGTCAATCTAGCTAGCCTGGTGGATGTAAAATCGCATCTTATTGCGATTTTGTTTAGTAAGACTTTGAGTAAAAATGAGATTAAGCATCTTTTGATTTGTTTCTTGATCAAGAGCAATGCCAAAGAATGTTCAAACTGCCACACAATTTCGCTCATTTCACATGCTAGCAAGGTCATACTCAAAATCCTTCGAGCTAGGCTTCACTAGTATGTGAACCAAGAACTTCCAGATGTACAAGCTGAATTTAGAAAAGGAGAGGAACCAGAGATAAAATTGACATCTGTTGGATCACAGAAGAATTTCAGGCAGGAGAATTTCAGAAAAAAATCTACTCCTGCTTCATTGACTATGCTAAAGACTTTGACTGTGTGGATCACAACAAACCATGAAAAATTCTTAAAGAGATGGGAATACCAGACCATCATATCTGCCTCCTGAGAAAACTGTGTGCAGGTAAAGAAGCAACAGTTAGAACCAGACATGGAATAAAGGACGGGTTCAAAATTGGGACAACGGTACATAAAGGCTGTATATTGTCACTCTGCTTATTTAACTTACATACAGTTAAATACGGAGTACAGCATGCAAAAAGTTAGGCTAGATGAAGCTCAAACTTGAATCAAGATCCCCTGGGGAAAGGATAGGCTACCCACTCCAGCAGTTTTTGGCTTCCCTGATGTCTCAGATGGTAAAGAATATGCCTGCAGTGTGGGAGACTTCAGTTTGATCCCTGGATTGGGAAGATCTCCTGGAGAAGGAAATGGCTACCCACTCTAGTCTGGAGAATTCCATGCACAGAGGAGCCTGACAGGCTAGTCCATGGGGTCAAAAAGAATTGGACATGACCTGCACTTCACTTCAGATATGCAGATGACACCATCCTCGTGGCAGAAAGCAAAGAGAAACTAAAAAGTCTCTTGATCAAGAAGAAAGAGGGAAGTAAAACGCTGGCTTAAAAGTCAACATTTAGAAAATTAAGATCATGGCATCTGGTCCGATCACTTCATGGTAAACTTATGGGGAAACAATGGAAACAGTAACAGAGTTTATTTTCTTAGACTCCAAAATCACTGTGGATGGTCACTGGAGCCATGAAATGAAATGGTACTTGCTACTTGGGAAAAAAGCTATGACAAACCTAGACAGATTGGCTAATTTGTGTTGATGTTTGGCAGAAAACAACAAAATTCTGTAAAATGATTATCCTTCAATTAAAAAAAGAGAGAGAGAGAGAAATACGACTTTACCGACAAGGTCTGTATAGTCAAAGCTATGGTTTTCCAGTAGTCATGTATAGATGTGAGAGTTGTACCATTAAGAAGGCTGGAAACCAAAGAATTGATGCTTTTGAAATGTGGTGTTGGAGAAGACTCTTCAGAGTCTCTTGGACAGCAAGGAGATCAAACCAGTCAATCCAAAACAAAATCAACCCTGAATGTTCATTTGAAGGAGTGATGTTGAAGCTGAATAAAGCTCAATACTTTGGCCATCTGATGCAAAGAGTCTACTTATTACTAAGACCCTGTTGCTGGGAAATATTGAAGGCAGGAGGAGAAGGGGACCATAGCGGATGAGATGGTTGGATGGCATCACCGACTCAATGGACCTGAGTTTAAGCAAATGCTGGGAGATGGTGAAGGACAAGGAAGCCTGGCATGCTGCAGTCCATGGGGTCCTACAGAATCAAATGCAAATGAGTAACTGAACAACAGCAACATTTCATGTTTACTTTTAGGTAAAATCAGTTTTCAGTTTTGTGCAATTTTTTTTTCGGTTGCTTCTCTTTTTTTTTTTTTTTTACTGATTCATAAAAGCCCCCTTTTATTTACTTTTTGAGTTAGATATGTTGCAAGCATCTCACAATTTGTGACTTTTCATCTTCATATTCTTTAGTATGTCTTTTAAGGACACAAGTTTTACACTGAATTTAATCAATTTTATAAGTGGTTTTAATTATTGTTGTCTTGTTTAGAAAAAAATTTTCTTGTCCCCTTATCCCCTCTGCATTCAATACGGATGTGAGAGTTGGACTATAAAGAAAGTTGAGTGCTGAAGAATTGATGCTTTTGAACCATGGTGTTGGAGAAGACTCTTGAGAGTCCCTTGGGCTGCAAGGAGATCCAACCAGTCCATCCTAAAGGAGATCAGTCCTGAGTGTTTATTGGAAGGACTGATGTTGAAGCTGAAACTCCAATACTTTGGCCACCTGACGCGAAGAGCTGACTCATTTGAAAAGACCCTGATGCTGGGCAACTCTGAAGGCAGGAAGAAAAGGGGATGACAGAGGATGAGATGGTTGGATGGCATCACTGACTCAATGGACATGGGTTTACATAGACTCTGGCAGTTGGTGATAGACAGGGAGGCCTGGCATGCTGCGGTTCATGGAGTCGCAAAGATTCGGACACGACTGAGTGACTGAAATGAACTAATCCTTTATGATATCATTAAAACATTCCCCTTATATTTTTCTAAATGTTACACTAAAAAAAATTGACATCTTTAATACAACTAGAATTGCATTTTTTTTTCATTTTCCCTTCTTATTTGGAAGTTGAAATCTTTTATTTATATTTCTTAGTGCTTATCTTTAAAATTATACCAATGTACTTAACTATCCTAAAATTAGTATCTTAAAACTGCTTTCTATACTGCAAGAACACTAAATAAAATTTACTTCAATTCTTTCCATAAGTACATGTTATTTTCAAATGTTTTAGTTCTGTATTTTTTATTTCCATGAATTAGACATGATTATCATTGCTTTCATTATTTTATACAAGCTATACTTACATTTTACTTACAGATAGTTCAACAGGAGGCAAACTTCCTGGGCAGAATGTTACTGTCTTCAATATAAAAAGTATTTCAATGTTATTTGATAATGTCTTTTGGGCTTTCATGTGGCTGTGGGAAGTATGTTTCTACTAGGGGTGGTTTCAGATTTTGTGGGGCCTGAATTTATTAGCATTCACAGTCTCAGCTAGCCCTGAAAATAAATATGCCTTACTTAGCTTGAATTTCTTTCTCAAGGGTTATCAAACAGGAACTGGAATGGCCATTCATCCCATTGTTAAATATGTAGCTGATGCTGGACATTCAGTCACACTCAACCATGTGACTTCTGAAGGTGTAAAGCAAAATTTTTCCTCTATTTTCAAAAAAATGAATGTTTAGTACTCACTTTTAAATTTTGAAATATTTTGCTTCTTGAATCTGGCTATCTATAAATTTAAGCATTGAGGTGACACAGTGGTAGAGAATCCACCTCTCAACACAGGAGAAGCAAGAGATGCAGGTTTGATCTCTGTATTGGGAAGATCCCCTGGAGTAGGGAATAGCAACCCACTCCAGTATTCTTGCCTGAAAAATTCCATAGACAGAGGAGCCTGGCAGGCTACAGTCCATAGGGTCACAAAGACTCAGCCATGACTAAGTGACTAAGCACACACACACTTTGAGTTTTCTGGCCCAAGTACTATTATACTCATTTAATTTGCAATTAAAACTCTATTTCTTAATCTTATGGAAGATTTATTTCCCAAGGTCAAGCATAAAACTGTACCCTCTATATTTCCTATGGCTTTATTTGTTTGACAGAATCACATTGACAAGCAGAACATTGTGAAATAATGAAGAGGAGGGAGAGGAGGAGGGCAGAACTTGGGCATCTGTTTTTACAGCAAATGTTAACAGTCAGACTTCTCAACAGAAAGAGGACAATGTGATCTTGAGGCTTATGAGATATCCTCTGCTATTTTATCTTAGACTTCTTGATACCAGCCAGAGATAAGCCACAGTCTTATAATCAGTTTTACCTGCACTAGATATCAGCTAGTGCTTTTCCATATTATTAATGCAGATAATATTCATTATGTTTTATTGTTTAGTTAAAATAAAAATGCAATAAAATATGAACTTTTCTTCTGTAGCTATGTTAAGACCTTTTATACACAGCAATTAGATTTTCTGTTAGATTCAGTCATATAGCTACTGCATGATACTTAAACTGAACTTTGTTTCCTGAATGGAAGAGAATCCTTGATGGTAATCCTTGATTACTGTGCTACTTCATCTGGACACCTTTTTAAATACCTGGAATTCAAAACTGACTGGTAGTAAATGCACATAAAAGAAGGTTATTTGTGACACCCTCAGCAATACTGGTGATCACTTTTAATCTCTTGCTTGATTTATTCTCTCACCAGCTGAGAAAATTGAAGTCTGCCATGTTCTCCTGTTATTTTTCTAAGGTATGACAAGTTTCAATGAAGAAATTTGAAATTATATAGTTTTGTATAATCATCAGATGTTGGTTCAAGGAAATCAAAAGACTGTGGCACAAAATCAATTACTGTGGTAGAACTGCCTTTAATAATTGGAAATAACAGTAGAACTCATATTTGCTGCATCCTTACATATAAGAGCACATTTAAATTTTTAAACAACTTTGTGTTGCTATTTTTAATGATAAAATTTTTTTTTTATTATTTTACATGAAGAAAAAGTAGTGTAGGTCCAGCCTGGTAGAGGAAGAGATAAGATTTGAACCTAGATTAGAGTCTTGTCTCTACAGATGTTGCAAGCAGTTTTCCTTAAGATGATCATGAGACGTGTGCTACAAGGATCACATTCATGATCAAAGGCATCTCGAGTTAGTGGTATGTCAAAAAAAATATAAAGAATAGAAAAAATAAATCCTTCAATTTTAAGAAGGATGGAAAAATAATTTTTAATTCATATTCATATTTCATTTTAATAACATGTCTTTACTCGCTAAGTAAAAAAGTTGGGGAAATTAGCCACCTTTGTTTTGGTTGCCTACAGAAGATACAGAAAAGCTTCAATAAGGAAGGAGAATCAACAGTGATCAATGTTGCTAAGCATCAAGCAAAATGAGAATGAAATGAGGTCTGTTGTGCTTGGACACATAGGTGTCACTGGCAACCCAGACAAGGGGGATTTTAGATGAGTGGTGAAAGTAGCACTCTATTTGGAGTAAGATGAGGAGAGGTTAAATGGAAAAGAACTAGAGGCACTTGGTGCAGTTACCTATTTTGAGAACTTGGGTTCAAGTGGGAGCAGAGACCTGGGGCTGCTGATGAAGTGAGAGTTTCAGGAAATTATTTTAACTTGAGGAATACTAAAGTCTGTATCCACTTTGAACCAAAGTGACCCTTGGATAATAATGGGAAGGCCAGTTTACATTTAAATTCCCTTTGTTGTTGTTGTTGTTGTTACCTTGAAAAATGTGGTTCTAATTTGTATATATCTGGATAACATTTTGAGGTAATAAAGAGTGTTAGTTGCTCAGTCATGTGTGACTCTTTGCGACCCTGTGCACTGTAGCCCACCAGGCTCCTCTGTCCATGGAATTCTCCACGCAAAAATACTGGAATGGGTAGCCATTCATTTCTCCAAGGGATCTTCTGAACCAAGGATCAAACCTGTGTCTCCTGCATTGCAGGCAGATTCTTTACTGCCTGAGCCACCAGGGAAGTCCTTTGAGTTTTTTTTTTTTTTTTTTCGCCTCTTTCCTTACCCCAAAGTCAAGCATACAGCACACTCTGTGACCATGTGGTAGGGGAGAGACTAGCTGTAGAGTTTATGAACCAAATACTTATCCACAACAAATCCTAGATGTCGATCTCCATTATTTATGCAATGATACTGTTAAAGAACTGTTTCTCAAAAGAATGTCTTTGGTTTCACCAATACTATGCTGAATAAAAATGGTGAGAATGGTCATTCATATTTTGCTCCTGATTTTAGAAAAAAATGTTTTCAGTTTTTTACTGTTGAGTATGACGTTGGCTATTGGTTTATTACATGTGGGCTTTATTATGTTGAGGTATGTCCTTTCTATATCTACTTTGTTGAGAGTTAGCATAAATGATGAATTTAGTCAGAAGTTTTTCCTGAATTTATTGAGATGAGCATAAAGTTTTTATTTTTTAATTTGTTAACATGGTATATAACATTGATTTGTGGTGTACAACATTGAGCCATCCTCTTGTCCTTGAGATAAATTCCACTTGATTATGGTGTATGATCCTTTTAATGTATTGTCAAATTTATTTTACTAATATTTTGTTTAGGATTTTTACATCTATGTTCATTAGTGATATTAGCCTGTAATTTTCTTTTCTTGTGGTGTATTTATGTGGTTTTGGTATCAGTAATGCTGGCCTTATAGAATGAGTTTTGAAGTGTCCCTTCCTCTTTAAGTTTTTGAAGTAGTTTGAGAAGGATAGATGTTAACTCTTTGGATAAGATTCACCTGTGAAGTCATCTGGTCCTGAACTTTTCTCAGTAGTTTTTTTTTAAATTACTGATTCAGTTTCATTACTTGTAATTGATCTATTCATATATCATATTTCTTTCTGATTCAATCTTAGGAGATTATATATTTCTAGAAGTTTATCTATTTCTTCTATGTTGTCCATTTTGTTAATATATATCTTTTTATACTAATCTCTATGTTCTTTGTATTTCTGTGATGCTGGTTGTAATTTCTTCTGTTTAATTTTTAATTTCATTTATTTGGACCCTCTCACTTTTTCCTGATGAATCCGGCTAGAGACTTATCAATTTTGTTCATCTTTTCAAAGAACCACCTCTTAGCATCATTTATCTTTTCAATTTTTTTTTAGTCTTTATGTCCTTTATTTTCACTCTTGCCTTTATTACTTCTTTCCTTCCACTAACTTTCAAGGTTTTTTTCCTTATTTTTCTGCTCCTCTTGGTGTAATAACTTTTATTCTTAATGTAAGGGGCACCCTATATATAACTTTAGTTTGAAAAGTATCACTTTGACTTTTGTGTTGAGACTACCTGTAGGGTTTTATCTGTCAGGATTCTGTTAGAAAAGAGATGGCACATGTAATGCAGTAATTTGAAGAAAAATAAACTGTAACCAGTGTGGTTAGGAAAGAAGGAAAATCCAAGACATAGGACATGTATGGGTTCTAACAACATAGTAGTAGTGGTACTGGTGGCAGACATTGTCACACTTAGACCTGATGATGCAGGGACAGGAGAACTTCTCTAGTAGTCTTCTTAATCAGGGAGAAGAGAGTTGTGTGAAGAAAGCAACATTGATAAGAGCTATAACCTTTGGCTGAAGGACACTCCTATAGAATGAAAATAGTCATCAAAGATATCATGTCCTAATCCCTGGAACAAGTAAATGGTACATTATATGAAAAAATAACTGGTCCTTTCAAATAGGATTACATTAAGAATACTGAGATGGAAAAAAAAAAGAATACTGAGATGGAAAAGTTATCTTGGATTATTCTTGTGGGCTCTAGGTATAGTCAGAAGTGTCCTTATGAGAGAAAGACAGGGGAATTTGAAAACTGGAATGATGCTGCCACAGCTGAGACACAAGGATAGCCATCAGAAGCTGGAATAAGACAGGGAAGAATTTTCCCCTACAGCATCTGGAGAAAGCATTGCCCTGTTGATGTCTTCATTCTGGCCCAATAATACTGATTTTGGACTTCCAAAATCATCTGTAGATTGTGAGAAAATAAATTTCTGTTTAAGTCCTCAATTTGTGATTAATTTGTTACATCAGTCCTAGGAGACTAATAAGCCCCTACAGTGTCCTCTTTCCCACTGGCTTCCTTCCAGGGATCTCTGCCATGTGGAGCCAAGTGGACAGCAGAGCGTAAGCCAGTTCAGGATCCTGAGGCACAGAGCGGTAAGGCGAAGAGCAGAGAGTAGACCTGAAGGCAAATAGATATCTGCCTCGAAAGACAAGGAAAAAGAGTAGTAGAACCTGTTAAGAACTTGTTGTAAAAATACAGGTAGCAGATATTGGTAACACACTAAGGTACTTACAGGGAATATCAGACTGGATGTATGTTCGAGATGAGGCCAGTATGATGTTCTGACATGTTTGGTGTGTATACGAGAAAAAGAGAAGTGTCAGTGATGACTCTGGATTATAGATGACAGAACTTCAAGATGTACTCTCACTCTGGAAGCAAGTACTTGGGAAATCCAAAGTTCACAACAGAGACAGAAAAGAAGACAGCAGAGGAATATGAAGTTTCTGGCTCCTAGGTCCAGAGTATACATCAAACCAACACATCTGTCAGCCAGATAAATATAAAACCATATGCTAAGAGTTCTTTTAACTAACTTCCTATTATCTAGTACAACATGTCCAGTTTTCAACAAGAACTTATGTCAAACTAAAAGGCATGGGAAAAAGAAAATAGTCTGAAGAGATAAAGTAATCATCAGAACTAGACCTGGATAGGACACAGATGTTGGAATTACCAGATGAGGAATTTAAAATAACTATGTTTAATATAATAAAGAATGGAAAAGTAGGCAACCAGATGGATAATGTAAGCAGAGAGAAGTGATGAGTCTACTAATGAGACTAGACATTTTGAGAAAATAGAATTAAAAAAACAACACTCAACAACAAAAATAGAGCAATACAAATGAAGAATCCCTTTGATGAGCTCATCAGTAGACTCAGCACGACTGAAGAAAGACTCAATAAGCTTGAAAATAGATCTAAACTGAAATTTGAAGATAAAAATAATTTAAAAAACAATACATCTAAACACTGTGAAAAATTTTCTAAGGTATAATTTCAATACCAGAAACAGAAGGAAAGAATAAAGCAGATGAAATATTTGAAGTAACAATAGACAAGAACTTCCCAAAATAAATGACTGGTATCACAGCACAGACTCCTGAAACTCAGAGGTCACTAAACAAAGAATAAACATGTAACATACATACCTAGGTACATCCTATTCAAAATACACAAAAATATGGAGAGAACAAGTCTTGAAGAAAATCATAGGGGAAAGAAGAAAGCTTTACTTGTTGAGAAAGAAGAAAAATAATTACATCAGACACCATACAAATAAGAAGAGTGTTGGAGTGAAATATTTAAAATCTTAAAAAGTCACCAAACTATAATTTATAGTTTCGACCAAAAAAATTATATTCTCTGAGAGTGAAAGAGAAATAATTTCTCAGACATAGAAAAACGTAGAAATTTCATTCAGCACAACTTCCTTGTAAGAAATGTTAAAAGATTTGGTTCAGAAAAATATAGCTCAGACATAGCTCAGAAACTCAGATCTGCATGAAGAGTTCAGTGAATGAATAAATAAAGATAAGATAATATCTCTCATTTTTCATATTGATTAACTGACCTAAAACATAGTTGTTTGGTTAAAGTAGCAATGTATTAGGTAGATCCCAGGGATAAGTGAAGAGAAAGGCACAGTGACACAGATGGTTGGAAAGAGGAAGGAGCTGGTAATACTGTTATCAGATACCACATTCATGTGAAGCATTATAGTGCTATTTGAAGGTTGACTTACATTCTTTGAGCTTCCATGGTGGCTCAGACAGTAAAGAGTCTGCCTGCAATGCAGGAGACCTGAATTAAATCCCTGGATCAGGAAGATCCCCTGGAAAAGGGAATGGATACTCACTTCAGTATTCTCATCTGGAGAATTCTATGGACAGAGGAGCCTGGCAGCTACAGTCCTTGAAGTTGCAAAGAGTCTGACATGACTGATCAACTAACACTTTCATATTTTTTTAACATGTTTTAAAAATGCATATTTTATGTACTCTAAGGCAAAGTCACTAAAATTTATTTTTATAAAAAATATAACTAATACACTTAGAAGAAAAATTAAATGGAGATATTTTAAATATTTATTAAAATCAGCGAAGGTAGAAAAAAGGGTGAAACAAAGAACAATGCAATGAATAGAAAATAATTACAAGCATGATGTACATAAATCCAAGCATATCAATAATGATTTTAACTGTGAATGGTCTAAATACACCCTCACAACATAGAAATTGTCCTGAATGAACTTGAAAATCACACATGCACACACAAATGCACACATACACAGGCCCAACTATAGATTGTTTGCAAAAATCAACTTAAAAATACAGACCCAAGCTGAAATGAAAGGTATGGACAAAGATAACAATAGTAAAAAATGGATTAGCTATATTAATTAAGATTAAGCAAACTTAAGAACAAGAAAGATTATCAGAGATCAACTCTCCAAAAAAAAAAAAAATTCAAATCCTCACCTTGTATGAATCTCGTGGGAGAATGCCAAAATGCATGATGCAAAACCTGATAGAATTTAAAGGAGAAACTGACAAATCCACTACGAGAGTTGAAAATATAAAGGCCTTCTGTTAGTAACTGACAGATAAATTTGAGAGGTTAGTAAGGATATAGATTACTTGAGCAACACTTCACTAACTTCTAATTGACCAAATTCTCTGTCCACCAACTGCTGGGCACACATTCTTCTCAAGCTCATTTGGACCATTCATCATGGTGGACCACATTTTATCCATAAAACACATCTCAACAAATTTTAAATAATAGAAGTCATTCATATAATGTATCTTCTCAGAGCACAGTGAAATTAAATTAGAAAGTTAAAACTGAAAGATAACCAGAAATTTTCCAAATAAATGGAAATTAAAAACTTACTTCTATAATAAAACATGGATCCAAGAAGTCTCCAGATAATTTTTAAATGTTTGTGTGTGAGTGTGTTAGTTGCTCAGTAGTGTCCAATACTTTGCAATTGCATGGACAGTAGTTCACCAGGCTCCTCTGTCCACGGAATTCTCTAGGCAAGAATACTGGAATGGGTTTCCATTCCCTTCTCTAGGGGATCTTCCCAATCCAGGAATAAAACCTGGCTCTCCTGTATTGGAAATGGCAACCCACTCCCGTGTTCTTGCCTGGAGAGTCCCAGGGATGGGGTCGCACAGAGTTGGCACAACTTAAGTGACTTTGCAGCAGCAGCAACTCCTGTATTGGAGGCAGATTCTTATCTAGAGCTAAATAAAAATAAATTTTGTGAAAACATGTGGAATGCTGTGAAGGCAGGATTCAGAAAGAAATTAAGTTTTAAAAGTATATATTAGGAAGAAGAAAGTTTTGAAATCTTGAGGACAAAGGGCAATCTAAGCGTAAAGGAAGCAGAAGAAAATAAATCTGAAAAGTTGGTTAGATATCAATGATTAGAATTAAGAAAACAATAAAGACAAATTGATGAGGTTTGTTTCCTTAAAAAGATTATTGAATTTATAAACCTCTAGTGAGATTTTCTCAGTAGTCATATATGGATGTGAGAGTTGGACCATAAAGAAGGCTGAGTGCTGAAGAATTGATGCTTTTGAACTGTGGTGTTGTAGAAGAGTCTTGAGAGTCCCTTGGACTGCAAGGAGATCAAACCTGTCGATCCTAAAGGAAATCAATCCTGAATATTCATTGAAAGGACTGATGCTGAAGCTGAAGCTCTAGTACTTTGGCCACCTGATGTGAAGAGCTGACTCATTGGAAAAGACCCTGATTCTTGGAAAGATTGAAGGCAGGAGGAGAAGGAGACAACAGAAGAAGAGATGGTTGGATGGCATCACTGACTCAGTAGATGTGAATCAGAGAAAGCTCTGGGAGATGGTGAAGGACTGGGAAACCTGGCGTGCTGCAGTCCATGAGGTCGCAAAAAGTCGGATGCAACTGAGCAACTGAATAACAAGTGAAGCTAAGCAAGAAAAAAATGAGAGAACACCCAAATTACTGATATTAGAAATCAAAAAGATCATCATTACTGAGCACAAGGATATTATAAAAGAAGAGTATTTGACAATATTTAATAATAGATAAAATTTGAAGGCAAACTGTATCAATGGTATGCAATACAAAATTTAAAACATATGTATCAATAATTTGATTTTAAACATTCTAATAAATGATTTTATCATTTATTTTTTACTTCCTATGTAGTTTCTTATACATATCTTTTCTAAAAATATGGAATTATCCAGTAAGTCAGAAAGAGAAAACAAATATCATGTTAATGCATTTATTTGGAATCTAGAAAAATGGTACTGATGAGACTATTTGCCTGGCAGGAATAGAGGTGCATACATAGAAAATGAACTTGTGGACACAGGGAGGGAAGGAGTGGGAGGATGAACTGAGAAAGCAGCATGGGCATATATACACTATCATGTGTAAAATGAACAGCCACTGGGAAGCTGCCCTATTACAGAAGCTCAGCCTGGTGCTCTGTGATGACCTTGAGGGGTGGAATGGGGATGGGTGGGAGGGAGGTTCAAGAGGAACGGGAATATATGCATACATATGGCTGATTCACGATGCTGTATGGCAGAAGCTAATAAAACATTATAAAGTAATTATATTCCAATAAAAACCTTCCAATACCTGATCATTTT
The DNA here is from genome assembly GCF_910594005.1 of Cervus elaphus. Taxonomy (NCBI): domain Eukaryota; kingdom Metazoa; phylum Chordata; class Mammalia; order Artiodactyla; family Cervidae; genus Cervus; species Cervus elaphus. The sequence continues at coordinate 23,610,246 of NC_057830.1, forward strand.
TTTAATGCTGTCTTCATTATATGAAAATAATGTATGTCTCTTTTTCCCCCCACATCATCTCCAGAACAAAAAGCCAACATTCCTTGAAAATATAAGAATTTCTTATGTTCTCACTCTCCCAGCTTTTTTAATTCAGTCCCACTGAGAAAAATTTAGTTGGATCCCTCTGCTTTAGAATACAACTGAATAGTTTTCAGGTAAAAAGACAAAAGAATCCAGTGTGAAGTGAGAGGATGTATGTGCCAAGACCAGAAAATTTTGGACCTCAACATCTGATGGACGTCATTGGAAGAGAATATATGTAGCAGCTAGGAAAGGCTGAACTTTGCATCACTAAGGAAGTTAAGCGTAACTCCCTGTATTCCATCCTGGAACAGAAAGATGGAAGCCTTGCTTATCTCACCTTTATTTAAATATATCCTGTGGGCTTGGATGATGTCAGTGACCAAAATGCACACTCAATAGCAGGCTCTGCTTCAAGTGTACTGACCTGTGGAAATGTCTCTTTCTTGGGACTCCACAAAGATTATCGATGTTGAACATGTTGACTTTGGGTTAGGGAGGACTCAGTCACATTGCACATGATTGTCAGCAAAAGCAATGAGCTTTTTTTTTTTTTTCCTTGCATTTCATGCTGAGGTAAAGGAGGGGATCACAGATGTGTATTTTGTAAATTTGTAAATATTATCAATGTGAATACACATTACTGAGTGATTTATATAGAATTTATATCCCAGAGTAGTTGAAGCAGGCAAGATGGGATATTTGAGGTTGTTCTGATGTTTAGTCTAAGTTGAGGGTCTAGGTATTTAAGCCAGATAGGTTCAGTTTCAAATTCTCTGTAAATTTTTTCTGATTTTAAATAATTTCTGTGAGTTTCAGTTTCCATACTGCCACAAATACATGATAAAGTGTGCAACGTTGGTTCCAAATGTCACATGGAAAAGCATAGAGCACTAAATATAGAGTAAACAAGTTATCTTAAAATAAAAATAACAAAACAGGCTTCCCTGGTGGCTCAGTCTGCAATGCAGGAGACCCGGGTTCAATCCCTGGGTTGGCATACATAGTGATCAAATATCTGAAAGGGAAGAGTTTTTATTGTGTCTTTGCTTTTTCTTTATTCTTTTCAGGCAAACAACGTAGAGGAGAGTTTCCAACCATTTCAGTGTGGATCACTAATGATTTGGAGTCTCTCATCTAAAGTGTGAACTTCTATCATCACTGTCACAGATGACATGAATTTTAACTTTAAAAGGAAATGGCGTGTAACTTTTCTGATATTTTAAGATTTCTCTGGGGGTGGATATATGTGAAGTGAAATGGAAGAAGAAACTGTGTTAAAGGATGAAGGAAGGAATTGTGAAATCACACTTCAAATTACTGAGATTTCTCATAGAATGTGGAATTCAGCTGTGAATAGAACAGAGTGGCTGGGTTCTAAAGTGGGGAAAAGTTTCTAACTTGGAAAAAGTTGAGTTGGAGTGTAGTTATAACTTCACTAAAAACTTTTTAAAATGAAATTATTCATCAAAAACTTATTTATTATTTATGAACTTTGTGCCAGACACTGTTCCAGATGGGGTACTAACATGATCAAGCTCCTTGCGGACATGGCATTTCAGATGGTTAGAAAGACCACAGGCCGGTAAACAATTACATAAGTGCTAAGAGTTAATAAGAGAGGAAAGAAAAAAAAAAAACCTGTGCTGCGATAAAGGTTAATATAGAGTTATCTTATAATATTTGCAAAGTTCCCCTATTCAGAAGTGACTTGGAGACTGAGATCAAGAGCAAGATTAGAAAGTGAGAAGAAGTTGGAAGACAAGTAAAGAGCACTGGGAAGGATGTTTTGGGAAGAGGAACAAAACCCAGGAAAGGTGCTGAAGTGGCAGATAGATTGACCTATTCAAGAAAGTTAAGAAGGCTGGCATTGGTTGGGTAGAAAAAGTTGGAAGAAACAGTCATTCAGATTCATCTGATTGGCTCCTTCATGGAGCGAGGGTGGGCGATGGGGGAAGGGAGTAAGCTTCAGATCCAGTGAATAGAGGTAGGGATATTGGCAGCAATCCTTCCCCTCAAGGTGGTGAACCTCAAAGACAAACTTTTCTATTGCAGGACTGTCTACTCTTCCAGAACTGAGGTCTCCTGTTAATGCTAACCATCTTGTCTTTTTTCTTTCTGTTAGGTTTTGCAAGCTCCACAGGACCAGTATTCTAGAGGAAGGAGAATATGAACTATTGTCTAGAAATGCACTGAACAAAATGGAAAGACAACCTCATATTATTTTATCTGAGTTTGCATGTTATTTCCATCATCGTTCTGTAACTTTTACCATACTATAGGAACCTGGGCAGAGCCTGCACATGCCACTCTGCATAGCTGGATGTCGTTCCTGAACTTGAGACTGTCAGCAGAGCAAGGAATTATAAGCAGGAAAAATCTACCTATAGGTCCACAGGTAGGAATAGGAGAATTTCTGAACAAGAACACCTATAGTTGTTTATGCCAACATTCCAGTAGGTTTTGGCAGCTGTTTCTACCATTGAATGTAACCCCAAGAATGTAACCCCATTCTTCCTTTTTTCTTTCTTTTCTTCTTATTCTCTTCTATCTCCTGAGAAAATGTCTTCAGATACTCCCTCCTCCTGGAATCTTTCTTTCTTTCTTTCTTTTTTAAATTTAAACTTTCTTTCATTTAAAGGAAATTCTTTAACAAACAAATGGATAGTTTCTGGACACAGAGAATATTTATAATAATATTCAGTCTCATATTCATCTACTAAAATACATAACAAATAAAAGTTTGAGTTTTCCGGTTCGAATTAGAAACAAAACAACGCTACTCTTCTTCACCATTAGTCTCTAATGCTGTTCTGGAATTTTGAGCCGATGCAATAGAACCTGACATAGAAATAAGAACTATTAGAACACTAGTGCCAAAAATAACAGCAATATTTTCAGACTCCAGTTCAGTTCAGTTCAGTTCAGTCACTCAGTCGTGTCCGACTCTACTTAGCATCTTCCAAACGTAAAACTGCGTTTGTTTAAAGTCTATTGGAAAGGACAAGCAGGTAAACATAGATAGGTGATTTTGGAAAAAGCAGAAAATATGAGAAAACAGCAGAGGTATCCATGAATGATGGCTGAAAGCTCTGGTTGTCTGACTGAGCCTTCTCCTGGAATCTTTCTGTGTCCACTTCGTTCAGCTGTGACTGATACCTCTTCTAACCTCCTCAGTGATATGTCTGATTTTGGACTTGGTACAGATCACTCACTGGATTTAGAAGGAAAAGTTAATTTTGTGTGAATATATGTTACTCTCAGCTCCTTGAGACCAGAAACTAGCTTCTACCACTGAGTTTTTATCTCCTAAGCTTTATAGATAAGGCTTGATATAAAACATATTTTCTGGTGAAATGAGTTGGGGTTTAAGAAATGTAATGAAAGAAAACTAAAGAAATGTTGGTATCCAACATCCAGTATCCAACACCAATATTCATTGGTATCTACACCAGTGCTAACTAGTTATGCATCCTTGGTCCAATGACTCACTCCAGGAGAAAATGGAATCTGGAGATTATACTGGTATCTTAAGTTCAAGGTCTCATAAACCTACCCTGACCAAAGAAGTACAGTCTTCCCATTAATTTTGAAGTAAACAGTTGACTCTGTCTCATTTCTGATTTGTTCTATCCAGAACCTAGGACAAGGCCCAGCCATAAGCTAAAACAGCCTACCTGGTTTACCACCAGTCATTCTGGTTCTTACCAGTTCCTTGCACTTGAAAGATGAACCTTGTTTCTCTTCTTTTTCTTATTAACAGTAGGCCAAATAGCTATTTCAGCCCAAAGGATCACCAACCTTACCAAAATGGAACCAGACAACTCCTGTTGATATGTTCTAACCATCATATTAGATTCCTCGGATAACAGTGTCAATATTTTGAAGTCTTCCCTGATATCAAGGCTCAGACTTGACCTTCTTATTTCCATCTTAGTGATGTATCAACATTTATCCTTCATGGGGAATTTCTCATATATGAGCCTATACTAGTTTTGATGATCAAAAGATACTTAATATTAATATTGTGGCTCTTCTAAGTTTAGTATAAGAAGCTGGGTCATATAGAAAATCTGGGAAGCGATGAAAATAAGATACAACCTCTAGGTTCAATAGTTGTGCTTTCAACCCAAAATTTGTTCTGCTAGCTTGCTGCACATCAAAGTCAATCTACTAACACCAGCTCGAAGGTGAAGAAAATTACAGAGTTTATTTCAGGGTGCCAAACAAGGAGAATGACCAGCTCATACTTAAAAGTCTTGAACTTCCTAGTGGCTTTTAGGGATGTGTTTTTAAAGACAAAGTGAAGGAGAAGGTTGTGGGGAACCTAATCAGCAAATGTACAATTTCTGATTAGTCAGTGGTGAGATAACCAAGTGAGGTCAAAGGGTCAGTCTTACCAGTCTTCAGGTTCCAGGCAGTCTGGTGGATACATGCTCATGATAGCTATTCTCTGTCTTGTTGGGGTCTGGTTTCCACACAACAGCTGAACAGTGTGCATTGGACTGTCTTTGCCTTTGAGACAGAACTGGGAGCCTTTGGGACTGATTTATTAAGTTATGGTTATGTCCCTGCCTGGTTGACCTATCTTTGTTTCTGCATTCCTCTATTTTTCTAATCATGAACTGCTGGGGCTTGTGTCAACTCATTGTTGGTCTAGGAGGCCACAGTTACTGCCACAGTCTTTTTCTTAATCATCAGTAAGCAGAGGTTATGGGGATTTTTTCATTACTAAGGTCTCTACATAAGTCTACTCAGTTTCTATTATTTGAAACAACCAGATGTTATCAAAAAAGATAAAACTATTTTATTAAATGACAGATCTGAGAAAATGGCAACCCTATATAAAATAATAAAACTGTATATAAAAATAATTTAAGAAATATCACAAATTATTTTAAGAAAATTTGCTATTTTATAAGTTATATGTAAAACAACATTATTATGGTGGGGACTCATTAAATTACTCATGGTACCTACAAAATCCAGAGGACGATTCACCAAATGCCTTGATTTTCTCATTTATAATCTTTTTCTCTATGCCACTTTAATCATTCGCTTTCTTAGGAATATCACAAAGACTTACCATCACCATTATCTAAGTCACCTCAAAAATATCAATTTTAGGCACTCACTTTTTTGAGCTCCATCTCTTAGATTTCCTGAATTTCAGCAAACTCCAGAAGATAGTGAAGGACAGGGAAGCCTGGTGTGCTGCAGTCCATGGGGTCGCAGAGTCAGATATGACTTAGCAACTGAACAATAACAACAACCTATATTTCCGTTTCACCCTTTATAATATTCCTACTTCAGCAACTTTCAAAAGCACATCGACTTCCAATACATTGAAGTTTCTAGTATTTAACTGTTCATCTCTGCATAGTGGCCTCATTGTCTATTTTGCTATTCATTCTTTTAATACATCCTTAAATCCCATGATCCTCCCAACCTCTATTAAACTTCCTTGGCATAATTTCAAGTTTAATTAAATCCAATTAATTAGACTCTTTAGTCTATACTCAAGTAAGTTTAATATGAAAGGAGAAAAACACACAACTGTGCCGACCAAATCCACAATCTATGACCAAACCTTAAGAAAACTTGGTGCTGTCCAGCAAAAATACTATTATTTCTCTAAACATTATTATTTTTCTTTCCTACTCCCATATACAACTATTTCATCCTTGCTCAAATCACCAATATCTGCTCTTTTCTCATTCTCTGATCTGTGTACTCTTTACTTATTCACTGAGAAATTAGTAGCTTTCAAAGAAGAACAATTACCCTTTTCCACCAAACCTAACATTTCCTCTCCATTTATACATATATGTGTTCTCTTCACTCTAGAGACAATAGATAAAATTGTCTCTACTGCTGAGGCCAACTCCATCACCACAGTGATTCTCTTACATTCTCAAGGAGCTTGCTCTTGTGTTGTCTCCACAATCTCCTGCATTATACAATTTTCAGTTTCCTCAAGATTTCAACTTCACTGCAATAAAATCTTCAGAATATCTTCTATCTTTGAAAAACCTTTTCTTTGACTTCCATATCTCCTTCTTGCCACCACTCTTTTATTCTACTTATATCTTTAATAAAACTTCTCAAAGATGTTTTTTGTTTTCCTATTTTCACACTGAAAGTGAAAGTCACTCATTTGTGTCCGCCTCCTTGTGACCCCGTGGACTATAAAGTCCATGGAATTCTCCAGGCCAGAATACTGGAGTGAGTAGCCTTTCCTTTCTCCAGGGGATCTTCCCAACCCAGGGGTCGAACCCAGGTCTCTTACATTGCAGGCGGATTCTTTACCAGCTGAGCCACAAGGGAAACCCAAGACTACTGAAGTGGGTTACCTATCTCTTTTCTAGTGGATCTTCATGACCCAGGAATCAAACCAGGGTCTCCTGCATTGCAGGCAGGTTCTTTACCAGCTGAGCTACCAGGGATTATCTGTACTCATTTCCCCCTGGAATTCACTCCAGTAAGTGGTTTGTCTCACCACTTTATGGAAAGCAATCTTAAGATGAAGACTCATGTGTTGTCATACACATTGGCCAATTAATAAATGTCCCATTAGATAAGATACATGAGCAATGAAAGCATGAAAAGAGTTGATTACATCTTTCCTCCAGACATATTTTTTGCTCTTGCCTTCTGAAGTAGCAGAGTTTTCTGGGTTTCTTCTTCTTTCGTGCTGCACGTTCATTTTCCTGCATCTGCTATCTGATTGTTGGAAGGTGCCAGGGGTCAGCTCTTTGTCTTCTCTTTGCTGTTGGCATATATCCCTTGGGTGATTTGATCTAATTTCATTCCTTTATAAATCAACAATGCTCTAATGACTACCAAATTTTATCACTAGCTTGACTACTTCTCTGAGCCTTAGGCTCGTTTTCCAAGTAACTACTCAACAGCTCCTTTTAGACATTTTATTGGTTTCATCCACATAGACCCTCTACTCCACAAATCCCCTTTCCCTAACTCTTGGTTAATGATATCATTTTCATTTGGATGTCCAGTCTCATACCTCCTTAATCCAACAGCAAGTCTTGCTGGCTCCATTTTCAAAATGTATCTCGAATAAATTATTCACCAACTTCACTGTTCTCAACCTACTCCTACAATCCACATTTTCTCTCATTTGGGTTATGAAAATAGCCTCCAAAATGGACTCTTTTTCACATTTTGCCTCACTCTATATTCTAGAAAATGTGACATTTTAGAAATGCAAATAAGACAATTCACTTCCTCCCTTCAAAATCTGGCAGTTTTTTTCCATTACAATGAAGAAAATTATTCACAAGTAATTTACTCTAAGTAATTTACTCCAGTTTATCTATTTTGCTTCATCTCTTATCCCTCATCCCTCTTCTCACCACTTGTTCTGTACCACCTGCCCTGGTCTTTTTGATATTCTTCAAGTGTCTAAGAATAACCCCACTCGGGTACCTTTGCAACCGCTGTACTTTCTTGCATATCTTCCTTTAACTTCACTCACTTCTATCAGGTTTTTTGCTTAAATGTGACCCCTTTAAAAAAAAAACTCATATCTCCTCATCCTCTAATCATCATGACGCATTTGTACAACAAAGTGTACATCACGTTAAAATGATGTACATCTATTTGTAATTTGCTAATTTGGGAGTTCATTTTCCTACTAGAACAGGAGCCTCATGAAAGCAGGTACTATAATTTTCATTGTTACCAGCCTTATTCCTGCCCCAGGCTGGATACAGAAATGAAACAAAACGCTTCCCCCAGGGATTCTAGGATTCTTCTTCAATCACTCTGAGGGTTTATGAATGCTTTTGCTATTTCACCACCCCTACTTTCAATGATATCTAGAGTCTGATTGTGTAACCCTTCTTAAGGACACAGTTACTACACTCACTCTCCTAACCCTTCAAGTATCCTTCATACAACTTCCATTTATGGAAGTTGAACGAATCCTTTTGGGATTCCTATTTTCTCTTCTTGTGTGGTGGGACTGTCTCTCATGCCACATGCTCCATTCTTGTCTTATAATAAAATTTTGGCTCTGTATTTCAAGCAAGCTTTCTTTCAAGTCTATATTTCTGTTTGTGAATATCTTTCTCCAAACAAACCAAAAGGCTGTGAGGGTGCTATCAACTGCAAAATTAAAAGACAATTATGATCAGCATTTTCATTGTTTGATATTTTCTACAGTGTACTTCATATCCAGTTAGGAATTTACAGTCATAGAAATCAGTGGATTAGAAAACATTGAGCACATTTCTTTACTACAAAAAAAAATCAAAGCATATATTGTGTCCATTTATAGTCTCAATAGTCATATAATATAAAAAGATACATATATATATATGAATAATAATAACAGATAAATATAAATTACATAATAAAAATTAAACTGTCATAAAATTGAGAGACTGGGACCTCTTAGCAGATACTGAGAAAGATGTATTTAAGCTGAACCTCATAGGGAAGACTTAGTTTAAAATATGAAAAGGTAAGGAGAGGAAACCAAATTATTAAAGAATTTAACATCAGTGAATACATAAATGAATATACTGTGTTCAGTCACTAAGTCACATCTGACTCTGAGACTCCATTGACTGCAGCATGCCAGGATTCCCTGTCCTTCACTATCTCCTGAAGTTTGCTCAAACTCATGTCCATTGTGTCGATGATATCATTCAACCATCTCATCCTTGATCCACCCTTTCTCCTCCTGGCTCAATCTTTCCCAGCATCAGGGTCTTTTTCAATGAATATGCTCTTTGCATCAGGTGGCCAAAGTACTGGAGCTTCAGCTTCAGCTTCAGTCCTTCCAATCAATATTCAGTGTTTATTTTCTTTAGGATTGACTAGTTTGATCTTTTTGCTGTCCAAAGGACTCTCAAGAGTCTTCTATAGCACCACAACTCAAAAGCATCAATTCTTTGACGTCAAGCCTTCTTTATGGTCCAACTTTCACATCCATACATGACTACTGGAAAAACCATAACTCTAAATACATGGACCTTTGTTTGATAAGTGATGTCTCTGCTTTTAAATACACTGTCTAGGTTTGTCATAGCTTACCTTCCAAGGAGCAAGCATCTTTTAATTTCATAGCTACAGTCACCATTCACAGTGATTTTGGAGCCCAAGAAAATAAAATCTGTCACTGTTTCCACTTTTTCCGCATCTATTTGCCATGAAGTAATGGAATAAGATGCCATGTTCTTAGTTTTTTGAAGTTTCAAGCCAGTTTTTTTTTTTTTTTTTTTTTTTTGCTTTCTGACCCTCATCAAAAGACTCTTTAGTTCCTCTTCACTCTCTGCCATTAGAGTGATATTATCTGCATATCTGAGGCTGTTGATATTTCTCCCAGCAATCTTGATTCCAGCTTGTGATTCATCCAGTCTGGTATTTTACATGATGTGTTCTGCATGTAACTTAAATAAATAGAGTGACATTATACAGCCTTGCCATATTCTTTTCTCAATTTTTGAACCAGCCCATTGTTCCATGTCTGGTTCTGACTGTTGCTTCTTGACCTGTATACAGGTTTCTCAGGAGACTGGTAAGGTGGACTGGCATTCCCATCTCCTAAGAATTTTCCACAGTTTGTTGTAATCCATGTGGTCAAATGAATATACATGTAAAATCATTTATTTATTCTTTTAAAAATAAATATTTAGGATAGTTAGGTAAAATAAACAATGCCTTGCCTAGTTAAACTTAAGTTAAAAAACAGGGATTTTTTTAGTATACATATGTACCATGTATTGCATGAAATATACTTTTAAACATTTAACATTGAAATCAAAGTTAACTGAGCATCCTGTATTTTCATTTGTTACATTTCACAACCCTGATTTTATTGACTATGCCCTGCATATGTTCTAGGTGTTGTGAACATGAATTTGAATCAAAGACAAGCACATGTTCTTGATTTGCCTGTTGTTTGTTAGAAGGTATACATATAACTCTGTTGAAGGTTGAATATGCTGAGGGGAATGGGACCAGTGAAAGAGAAAATTTGTTACATGTAAGTCATTGGAATGTAACATAATTTTTGTAAGCCTATTTGGTATTTTTTAATATGCCAGAAGTCAAAAAGTAATGAAAATGACCCAATTCTGCCTAATATCTGTAAAATAGCAGTATTGGTTTTAGACGAGAAAAGCAAGGCTTAGAGAGGTTACCCTAAGATTGAACTTATTCCATGACACACTCTGGCCTTCTTGACCCAGAAAGGCTTAAGTATCAAGGCTCAGTGTTGCCATAAATCTCTATCCTTGAGGTTCTGAAATGTTTTCCTGTACCATCTCTCCTCTCTCAGTTTACCGTGGGCCACAACATGGAAACATCTGTGAGTTCTTTTCCTCCATTTCCTCTCCAGTAGCCTTTCCCTGAAGGAGGTCAAGAGCATCTCTGTGGCTGGCACTGGCTGCTCACATACAGACCTAGGATAACACCACTAGGGTAGCATCTCCATTGAGTAAAGTGAAAGTGAAGTCGGTCAGTCGTGTCTGACTCTATTGTGACCCCATGGACTGTAGCCTACCAGACTCCTCAGTCCATGGAATTTTCCAGGCAAGAGTACTGGAGTGGGTTGCCATTTCCTTCTCCAGGGGCTCTTCCCAACCCAGGGATTGAACCCGGGTCACCCGCATTGCAGGCAAACATTTTACCATCTGAGCCTCTATGGTCTCTTATTTTGTTTGTCTTTGGGTGCAGTTGATTTCAGGCTTCTTCCCTAGGAGTGGCTCCTAATGAATCTATAGATCAAGATCTCAACTGCAGCTCAAGCTGAGAGAAAGAAGTTAGACTCCCTGACTGTTCTTCAGGAAGAACCATTTATTTGTAAAATGTCAGGATCAAGGCTGAAGCTTCTGTCTCCTGGAGATAAGCTGCATTCCCATCATATACCTCAGGCCATTTTCAGGGACAAGCCATGGTTAGGATGAGGTGGCACCAGTTAAGGTGTCTCTTACCCCCATTTCTGGGGCCTTCTGAAAATTAATCTACTTGCTGTGGATTGAGTCATATCTCCCCAAAATTCATGTGTGGAATCCCTAATCCCGAAAGTGATGATATTTAGAGACAGAGTCTTTGGGCAATAATTAGGGTTAGATGAGGTCATGAGATTGGAGCTCCCATGAAAAGGGATTAGTGCCCTTATAAGAAGAGAAAGAAAGACCTGTTTTCCTGTACCATCTCTTCTCTCTATGTGAGCACACATCAATAAGTGGCTGACTATAAGCCAGAAAGTGAGCTCTCCCCAGAACCTTTCCATGCTGGCTCTTTGATCTTGGACTTCCAGCCTCCAGAATGTGAGAAAATAAAAATTCCTGTTTTGGGGGATGCCTGATACACTATTACAATAGCCAGAGCTGAGTAAGACACTACTATAAAGGCATGATATAAGTCCAATCCTGATAGTGAGGAATGTGAGGGAGCAAGATCAGTATATGACTGTGATTTAGGATCCAGAAGCCTATTCAATTGCACTGTACTTGTGTGGGAAGATGGTGATTGCAGCCATGAAATTAAAAGACACTTACTCCTTGGAAAGAAAGTTATGACCAACCTAGACAGCATATTAAAAAGCAGAGACATTACTTTGTCAACAAATGTCCATCTAGTCAAAGCTATGGTTTTTCCAGTAGTCATGTATGGATGTGAGAGTTGGACTGTAAAGAAAGCTGAATGCAGAAGAATTGATGCTTTTGAACTGTGGTGTTGGAGAAGACTCTTGAGAGTCCCTTGGACTACAAAGAGATCCAACCAGTCTATCCTAAAGGAGATCAGTCCTGGGTGTTCATTGGAAGGACTGATGCTGAAGCTGAAACTCCAATATTTTGGCCACCTGATGCAAAGAGCTGACTCATTGGAAAAGACCCTGATGTTGGGAAAGAGTGAAGGCGGTAGGAGAAGGGGACGACAGAGGATGAGATGGTTGGATGGCATCACCAACTCAATGGAAATGATTTTGAGTAAACTCTGGGAGTTAGTGATGGACAGGGAAGCCTAGCCTGTTGCAGTTCATGGGGTCACAAAGAGTTGGACACAACTGAGCGACTGAACCAAACTGAACTGTGTGGGAAGAGAGTGTCAAGACAAGGGGTGCAAAGAAACAGGAGGGTTAAAAAGCAAGCACTAAATGAAAATAACTCCAAACCTTTCCCCACGAACCTGGTCCACTTATTGCCAAGGTCAGTGTAGGTCTCAAAGAAGCACACCTGAAAGGAACCTCTAAGTCAACCTGTTGATATTTGTATTTTTTGCAGATAACACCTGTGGAAGTGTTCATTTGGTCTGGTTGACAATTGAAATCCTCAATAGAAGGAATGAGATCTTTCTGGTTTTGAAATGTCAGCTTCTGACAGATGCTTTAATATGAGTCTGTCCTGGGAAATGGAACCACTCTGAATGCTGACAATTCAGGTGTCAAGCCTCCAAGACTGAGGATGGTGCTCAGACTGTGGCTCTTCCTTCAAGGTGAATGGTGACCTCAGGATACTCTAACGTTCCCCTGATGGCTCCCTGTCTGTTTCATTGTCTTTCTTCTTCAAATGGCAATAGGATCCTTAATAAATCTAGAGCCTCTCTTCATCTCAAAAAATTTAATGAAGCCAAATGTAAAATTCTATGTCTTATCTGTTTTTGGTTAACCATTTTTTAAAATATTTTACAAATTTTACCCTTGTCCCCACTTTCTCCTGCAGAAGTCCTATTACATTTAGGGGATTGGGTGGTAAGGACCATCTTCCTTCCTTAACTATCACTTTCTGTCTCAACTGACATTTGTTAGAAGACAACAAAGTAAGTGATTTTTCTCCTTCACCACTGCCATTCATTATCTCACCAATTGTCAAGCAAGCTGACAGGGTGGTTGATCACTCCCCTAGAAGCATAAAAACCAAGAGATGAAATTGAAAAAAAAAAAGTGTCTTTTAAGAAACAAACAATAATTTTCTTGCAGAAAAATATCTTACAAATTATCAGCAGACTAGAATCAGAAAATACTAGGGCTGGAGATGAGTTCAGAAGTCATCTAATCTATCTTTTTGATGTCATGATTGGGGAAATTGACAAAACAATTGGAGAGGGAGAAGAGAAGGAGAGTGAGAGGATGATTATGTTGGAGTCTGTAATTGAAGCTATATGCTTCCATGCCACAATTTGTTTAAAATTCTAAAACATTCAATGCAAATAGAAAACTGCATAAAACATGAATAAGCACCTCAATAAATTATCACTAATATGCATGTGAAACCACAGCTTCAGATGGAGAAATTAAGCACTGATGACATTTCAGAAGTACTCCCTCTTGCCCCATCTCTATCACTACTAAATCTTTCTGAAGGTAACCAACTTATCATTTATGATATTTACATCCACACTTTAAAATGAATAACTTTACCATTCATGCATCCCTAAATATTGTATTTTGGTTTCTCATTTTCAAGCACTTTGTAATGGTAACATAGAATATGTACACTTTTGTCTGTCTATGCTCATTCAGTATTTGTATTCATCTGTGTTGTGAGGCTAGCTGTGGTTTTTTGGTTTTCATTGCCTAATAAAATTGCATCCTATGAACATTCTGCAGTTTATGGCCTAACTTTTCTGTTGATAGATAATTAAGTTTTTTTGAGATTTTGCCCATAATGAATGATACTTGTGTATTGTTTAGCTATGACTTGATGCACGTGCTAAATCATACCATATGCATATATTTAGGATATTACTGTGAACAGATTTTACTGCAAAACAGACCAATGCCTACAGGGAGCAAATGTCACCTCCTAGTCTAGTCATTAGAGAAATCAAAATAAGGAGAACTTTAAAAGATACGAGAAAGTTATATAAATATTTCAGAAGCTGGAAAAAAATTAAAGTTGTGTGGAGTATCAGGAAATAAGATAAAGAATCTGAATTTTTAAATTTAACTAAAAGACTGGAAAGAAAAGAAGTTATTTCTTCCAAGTGCATCTAAGTAAAATTTTGGGGGCCAGGTTGCCCCTCATAGACAATGGCAATTATTCATAAATTATTTTACTTGCTGAAATATAGTCATATTAACCTTTCATAATACTGTTTAGTTCAATCTCTATAACTAATCAAACTTCATTAATTTCATTTATTATGAAATGTCAGGACATGGTCATATGACCAAGGAAAAAGAAATGTTATAGACACTGAGACAAGCATTTTATAATTAAAGTCTCAAATTAGTATGAAATATAATTTTCATCTGTTCTTTGTTTGAAACACTTTAAATAGGCAACTATTGAGATTTTGGATCATCTTTACTACCATTATTTTGAACTATTTTTCTGGTAGTTTGACTATTTCCTCTTAATTTATTTGGTCTTGTGGGTTTTTACTTTGTTCCTTTATTTGCAAAATGCTTCTCTGTCTTAATTTTGTCTAACTTACTGTATTTAAGGTCTCCTTTCCCCAGGCTACATGTTGTAGTTCTTGCTATTGGTCTCTGTCCTTGGTGAATGATGTTGGTCTAGTGGCTTGTGCAAGCCTTGTGTTGGGAGGGATTTGTGTCCGCATTCTGGTGGGAGGTGAGATTTTCCCCTCTGATGGTGATGGTCCATGTGCGGTGATGTGTTTTGGGGTGTCTCTGGGCAGCCTATCTGCTGATGATTTGGTTTGTGCTCTTATCTTGCTTGCTTGCTCGAGGCATCTGGTGCTAGGTGTTGCAGCCAGTTGGCAGGTGCCAGGTCTTGTATTCAGTGGAGGACTTCATGTGAATACTCCCTGAGATCAAGAGTTCTTTGGTAGTCAGTGTCCTGGACTTAGCCCTTCCACCCTAGAGTCTCAGACCTGACTTCTAGTTGGAGAACTAAGATCCCGTAAGCTGTTTGTTATGGCAACAAAGGGGATTAAAACAGACAAACAAAAATAAAATAGAAAACAGACAAAAAAAGAAAAGAAAAACAACAACCAAAAAACCAAGAAACATAAAATGAATCCCATACAAATGGTAAAAGCAAAATAAGGCAAATAGAAACAAAAACAAAGGAACATACATATACACACCCCCCCCCCACACACACACACTCACACACACAAAGGAGACCAAAACAAAGAAAAAAAACAAAGTACAAGAGAGTGACTCAGCAAACAAAGGAAACAAAAATGATATTAACCGATTAATAACAAAACTAAGACAAAATAAGACCAAAGCAGAGTGTCAACTTAGGAATTAAGCAAAGAAAACAAAACAAACACACAAGCATGGTCAAAAAAAAGAAGACTCTAAAAACAAAGTTAAATAGAAGTATATATATATATATATATATATACACACAAATATATATATATATAAGATCTATATACTAAGGCAAAACTACAAGTAGAGAACAACAAAAAAAATCTGCAGAACTGCAGAAAGTCAAAGTAGAAGTAGAAATATATAAAGGAAATTAAAAAATATATGATTAAAAGTTTCCAAAAGCTTAAATAGAGATAATGATAAAATGAACAATGGAGAAAAAGATGAAGAGAAAAAAATCCAGAACCAACTACAGAATGAATTAAAACATAAGAATAATAAATGTTTTTCTCAGGTCTCAGCTGTCAGTATTCTTAGCTCTGCTATGAGCCACAGCCTACCTTTACCTCCCTAGGAGACCCTTCAGTCCTGGGAAGGGCTGGTCTCTGGACCTGCTGTAGGGACAGCTCAGATTCTAGTCTGGCCCTACCCCTGCATATGTTTGCCTACAAAGCCCACAGCTGCCAGAGCCAGAGCATTTTCTTTTGTGGAAACACTCATTGTCCTTTTATATATTCCACAGACAGAGTCTACCTAGTTGATTATGTGGATTTAACCTGCAGCTTGTACAGCTGATGGAAAGTTTTTTGATCTTCTTTCTTAGTCACTCTGCCCCTGGAACTCAACTGTGGTTTTATTCCCACCTCTGCAAGTGGATTATCCACAGGAGTTAGCTTCTGAGGCTTCCCTGGAGGTCTGCTCCAGTGAGGACCAGGCATGGAGGTGGCACGGCTACTTGGATCATAGGGATCCAGGTGGAGCCAGATGCACAGGGAAGCCAGTGTCCATGGGCACAGGAGATATGGGTCTATTAGGATTCTTTTTAAATAGGCAATTATCTAGGTGAGAAAAAGAGTTAAATGAATTTGGCAGTTCCAGAAATTTGAGCACTCATGGATGCTTTGAATCCAGAGGATTAACTGAAGGCATGCTGAAATTGCGGCAGGAAATAAAACTATGCAACAGTGGTTCTTAAACCACTGGCAAGTAACAAGTAAAACAAAGCAGCATTCTGCATTCAGTGGTTAAATTGCTTCCATGGTTTTTGGACAAATTGAGAACAAGTGTCAGTCTGCAAAATCAAAAGAAAATAATTCAGTGCCTCATCAATGTGTATATAACACACACATTCTCTGCCAAAGAAAAGAAAAAAAGAAAAAAAAAAAAAGATAACAAGTTGCTACATTGTAGCACAGAAATTGATGGTGTGTCAACCTAGAATACCTGGAGAAGGAAATGGCAACCCATTCCAATACTCTTGCCTGGGAAGTCCCATGGATAGAGGTACCTGGTGAGCTAAAGCCCATGGGGTTGCAAAAGAGTCAGATGCGATTTAGCTACTTAACAACACAACAGCCCAGAATAGTGGAAAGGCTAAGGGCTTTAGAGGCAATATTAACCTATATTAAAATACCCTGTGACCTGGGCAAGTTACTTAATCTTCACAATTTCTGATTTTCCTTTTTGTTCAATGGATTAAAATGTCTTCCTGGCATGGTAGTCGTGAGTAGTAGGAGTAGGAGTATTAATGGAGTATTACTATATTCCCAGGCCCCTTGCAGAAGCTCAGTCACTACCATTTTCTTTGCATTCATTCAGCATTCGGTTCAGTTCAGTTGCTCACTCGTGTCCAACTCTTTGCAACCCTATGGACTGCAGCACACCAGGCCTCCCTGTCCATCACCAGCTCCCAGAGTTTACCCAAACTCATGTCCATTGAGTCAGTGATATCATCCAACCATCTCATCCTCTGTCTCCAGTCTTCAATCTTTCCCAGCATCAAGGTTTTTGCAAATGAGTCAACTCTTCAGTGGCCAAAGTCAGGTGGCCAAAGTATTGGAGTTTCAACATCAGTCCTTGCAATGAACACTCAGGACTTATCTCCTTTAGGATGGACTGGTTGGATCTCCTTGAAGTCCAAGGAGACTATTTTTTGGAGCTCCAAAATCACTGCAGATGGTGACTGCAGTCGTGAAATTAAAAGACACTTACTCCTTGGCAGCGAAGTTATGATCAACCTAGACAGCATATTAAAAATCAGAGACATTAACTTGCCAATAAAGGTCCGTCTAGTCAAGGCTATGGTTTTTCCAGTAGTCATATAGTTAGAGTTGGACTATAAAGAAAGCAAGTAATTACTGAACACCTCACATTTGCTAAACCATAGTCAAAGCTATGGTTTTTCCAGTAGTCATGTATTGATGTGAGAGTTGGACCATAAAGAAGGCTGAACACTGAAGAATTGATGCTTTTGAACTGTGGTGTTAGAGAAGACTCTTCAAAGTCCCTTGGACTTCAAAAAGATCAAACCAGTCAATCCTAAAGTAAATCAACCCTGAACATTCATTGAAAGAACTGATGCTGAAGCTGAAACTCCAATACTTTGGCCACCTGATGCAGAGAGCCAACTCATTAGAAAAGACCCTGATGTTAGGGAAGATTGAGGGCAGGAGGAGAAGGTGGTGATAGAGGATGAGATGGCTGGATGGCATCACAACTCAGTGGATATGAGTTTGAGCAAAATCTGTGAAAGACAGGGAAGCCAGGTGTGCTGCAGTCCATGGAGTCAAACAGAGTTGGACACCACTTAGCGCATGAACAGCAACAGTAATGTTTGCCAAGGACAGTTCCTGGTGCAGAGGATAAAGTAGCTAGGAAAAGAAAAACAGAGACCTCCTTCAAGGAGCTGACAGTATAGTGCTTGTAAAGGGAAAGGAAAAAGGAAAAAAAAATATCAAGTAGCTACGACACATGCCATTTGGATCTCCTATCAAGATATTACCTGCTGTCCTGTTGTTCAGGTGTTAGGATGCAGTTAGTTGCAGCATTTGAGCTCAGGACACACCTCCCAGCAGCCCCTAGCTGGTGACTCAGTATGGCCGGTGTTCTTGGGCCTGGCTGTTCCTGTGTGATGTGGGGTTCTTTGCATTCAAGTTCACCATCGATCTGGCCAAGATTTTTCACGGTCACACCACATACCTATAGCTCTGTAGTCTGAATCTTTTCCTACCCAGCCCTCTTTCCTTCTTTCACGAGGGTCAGAGTAGAATGATGGCTGGAAGACTCCCCTACATCTACTCCCCTACTTTTAATTTGTCACAGGTGTTCCCCATCTTCTTCTTCGTCTCAGATCTGCTTTCTGGGGGATGCCACCAACACAGGTGGTGTGTTTGAAATGTGTAGAAAAGCATCCCAGTGGGACCATACAGAGGGAGTTCTGTGCAGTTTGTGAGATATTTTCTGTGCCCCCTGAAAGACTCCTGCCCAACCCATACCTAAGCCACATTTTGCTCTATCTTTGTGGGGAAGAGGTTATTCAATGCTGATACTAAAAATACACAAATAAGTACTCAGTTGAAGAAAAAGTTGTCCCAACCACATTACATTGTTCACGTAAGTTTCAAAACCAAGAGAGTGAGATAAATTCACAAATCCCAGCCCCCCTTCTTCTACACCATAATGTCAGGTTGAAAGACGAGAAGAAAATTATCACAGCTCTCTTGACATCTGCTGCGTGGAGTGAAATGGAGACTCATAACTGCTGCAGGCTCTGCTGTCATGAAATCACTTCTTTTTATTTAGAAAATCCCATTGGTGATGAATGCAATTCTGCTTTCCTGGCAGCTGCAGTGGAACTCCGCAAGCAGCTCATGTCATCAGTTAATTCTTTGAAGGCTTTTCCTCTGACTGGCTGAAGGCCAACTGATAAACCAAACACTGATAGGGCTGACTGGTGTGTAGAAGCTGAGTCTCTGGGTTATGCACAAACCAATTAGCCACCTAAAATAATAGTACAATATATTTTAACAAGAGTCTGATGGATTTTTGCAGCAATTTACTCTGAAATGTTCTCAAGTTATTTAAATGTCATTGAAGTGAAGCCCATTTTTGCCCTGGCTTTTTTTTGTTTTTTCCCCGCTTTGGTCACAAAATCTGTATATCAGCCTTTCTCCTTGGGTTTACGGCATGCACCACTCCCTTCACGACTCTGGGAATTCATATTGAATAGTGTTGCATGTGCTCATTCTTGCACTTGCTTTTCCAGCTATGAATGTGCTTCCCCTGACATCTCCTTTTGTAGCTCAATGGGTACAAATTGATGTTTGTGATGAGAGTCTACACATTCCTTCACTCAAGCAGGATGTATTGAAAAAAAAAAAAAAAGTCTGTATTTGAATCTGTGCTAGGGTTATAAAAATGGCACCAATTGCTTCCAGAGAGGGTTTAAGTTTACCTTCCTAGAATGGGAGATACTTAACAAATAATATCAATAATGCAATCTTTTTTTTCTGAAATAGTATACAGATGAAAAATTATGTCAGCCCCAAGGACAAAGTGACTTTTGCTTGGAGGAATTTGAAAAGGGAAGATCTAGGGGAATATGGGTTGCCTGCTATCTCCACCAACCTTCTTCATGTCTCCTTCCCATGAACATATTCAGCACCTCCCCCAACTTTACAACAAATAGCTGCCATTAAGATAGAAGTTCTGGAGCTGCTCCAACTTGAAACTTGTCAGAATATGCCAGGTGGTCAAGCAAGGTATTGCATGGTGCAAGGACAGCACATGCAATGATTCTGCTGTCTAGTTGCTAGGAGGGCTAGTAGTGCTTAGTTGCTCAGTAGTATCCAACTCTTGGTGACTCTTTGGACTGTATCCCACCAGGCTCCTCTGTCCATGGGATTTTTTTCAGGCAAGAATACTGGAGTGGGTTATCATTTCCTTCTCCATGGGGTCTTCATGACCCAGGGATTAAGCCCATGTCTCCAGCATTAGCAGGCAGATTCTTTACCCCTGAGCCACCAGGGAAGCCCATGTGTACATATATGTATATACTAAGGTTTGATTCACTGAAACTGTGTATAAAGAAGCAAAAGGTAAATTATAAATCATTACATTTTCACTAAGATTTGAGTAAGATAATGTTGATAATTGAAAGTGTAGTCAGAAAAATAGCTGGTGAAGTGCCATTATTCTGTGCATTATATGCTGAGCAAAGGAGTCCCATCCTATGTGTACTATTTTGGAAAACTCATGTCACATTGCCAAAGTTTCTTTGATCTGTTATGGGAACTAAAATGACCATTGATATAAACTGATGACAATTTGCCATTCACTAAAAATGGCTACTGCCAGAACATGCTCTGAAAAGGAACTGAAAGTGTTTATCCTCTTCACTGTCAATTAGCCAAAAGAATTTCCTTTGTTGGCTTGCCAAGATGTATAAAACTCTAAGTATAGAAAGTCAGTTCTTTATGGCTTTATCTTATTTCTATAAACATTCATTCAGTGTCTTTAGCAGAGCTAACAGATGGTAATTAACTAATGACTTAGTGGATAAATTGATGACTGACCCCTGAAAGAAAATGGCTAAACCTTGGGGTCAGGAAGTACCATGAAAGAACAAAATGGAGATATTGGGAACACTTTGTGATTTGGCCAATGGCCAGATACAATTGCTCTCATTCATCTTGGGAATTATACTTTTGCACTGAAAATGTTCTTTGCAATTTTGTTATTTAATAGTAATTTACGTCATTATCCTTAAGCCGTAACAGAGTGAAATTGCAGTAAATACAAAGATATAAACTATAATGCAAGTCCTATCCTTGACAAGAAGAAAATGAAAACATGCTATCTCTCAATATTAGTACCTTCTTTGTGACCTCTGAAGCTTTAGTCATTCATTTTACAAAAGATGGAAGGCTGCCAGATTCAGAAACAACATGTATGAGTCTGGGCACCATTGCAGAAAACTGAGTCAGTAGCTAGTTTCAGTAAGAAAATATTTACTACAGGAAAATGAATAGCTTAAATATTTATTGGGAGAGCTGGAAGGACAGATTTCAGATGAGAAGTTCTCAATCCTGTCTCTGCATGGGAATCAACTGAAAAGATTTTGAAAATATCCATATCCTAAATTCATTCCCTGAGATGATAATGATTGTCTGGGGTGCAGGTAGTGGAACTTGACAGCCCCTTTAGGTGATTGTTATCTGTGACTAAGTTGAGACTGCTCCAAGTTGAGTAGTCATTGTACCAAGAACCATACTACAGAATCAAGCCACTAAGGGAACTGCTGCTGCTTCTACAACCAGGAAACTTCAGGCTCTGTTATCTCACTGCTATCATCATGATGAGTTCCACGCAGTTCTAAACTTCTGACATTACAGCTGGTGCCAGCATGCTCTTCAGCAGCAGAACAGATTTATTGTGCCTTACCTGCAAAAGTAAACGATACTAGAACTCAATTATTGTTAAAACAGTTAACAAATCAGATGACTCCATGATCAAATTTATAGAAGAAAGAGAAAAACTTGCAGAAATGTGGCTTAATTTTCCCCTCTCAGACCTGGAAGGAATGCATTTTATTGACTAAAACAAAGTTATATGCACTATTCTAGCTGCAAAGAAGCCTAGAATATGCAATTTTTGCTCTCCATTCTTTGCAACACCAGAAGAATCAATAGAAAAAGAGTGACATAGAGGTCAAGGACCAATCTATTTTATCCAAACACAGCATATGCAAGAGAATCAATATTTATATTAGACATTTTAATTTAAAAATTATTATTTATTTAGTCCTGCTACCGCTAACTTGCTTCAGTCATGTCTGACTCTTTTCGACTCTATGGACAGTAGCTCACCAGGCCCCACAGTCCATGGGATTTCCCTGGCAAGAATACTGTAGTGGGTTGCCATTTCCTTCTCCAATTTACTTATATGAATAATCAATATTAATTTAAAACTTGACAAATAGATTTATTTTAGTACATTAGGAAGTAGAATTGTTCAGAAGTATCTGCTTTCCACTCCAACATTAGTTTGGTTGTTGTCACTACCGTCTTCATAACAAGAAAATATGTTAAACAATCAACTGGATCAACTGGAAAAGAGAGGGCAAACTGATGTGTGAAAACATAGAAATAAGTGAATACAGAGTATCATAGCTTACTAGGACCAGAAGCTGCCACTGGAAATAGGATCTGGTAGGAACAATTAAATGGTAACTGAAAAATTATAGGAGGCTAAATGTGAGCTAAATTGGAAGCTAACAATTCCTGAAAACCTAGTCATAGGGAGCCCCACGCTTTCATAAGCTTGGCCAGATCTCATGGTAAAGGTTGTAGAAAAAAACCCCTGTGCTTCAGGAAGGGGAAATAGAAGTAGTTATTTTAAAATGTGACCAAAGAATTTTGTTCTCCATGGCATGAACTTGTTTTTGGTAGAAAATAATTTTGGAGAACTTTGCTTGACACAGCAGAAGGACAACCAGCTGTCTCAAGACCTTTCCTGACTTCCTATCTCACATAACAGAGACAAATATTGCAGCTAAGAAAAACTTCTGAAGGTCACAGCCCAGGAACTCAAGCCCATTAATAAATAGATTTCAACATAAAGATTATGCCATTCTTTTTCTCCTCCCTGATATCTTAACAACATATCAACAGAACTCCAATAACATAATACAACTGAGAGAACTGCAGGACACAGACTCTACTTAAGACAGAAACCTAAAGACAATAAGTAGATGACATTAATAATACTAGAGGAAATAGAAGCCTCTCACATTTATAGCTGCAGCAAACATTAAACACAGCTTAACTCTTATCTAGATAAAAATAAAATGAAAGTGAAAGCAAAAGTCTTAATTGCTCACTCAGTTCAGTCACTCAGTCATGGCCGACTCTTTGTGATCCCATGGAATGCAGCACGCCAGGCTTCCCTGTCCATCACCAACTCCCAGAGCTTGCTCAAACTTATGTCTATTGAGTCAGTGATGCCATCCAACCATCTCATCCTCTCTCGTCTCCTTCTCCTCCTGCCTTCAAAGTTTCTCAACATCAGGGTCTCTTCAAATGAGTCAGTTCTTCACATCAGATGGCAAATTATTGGAGTTTCAGCTTCAGCATCGGTCCTTCCAATAAATATTCAGGACTGATTTCCTTTAGGATGGACTGGTTGGATCTCCTTGCTTTCTAAGGGACTCTCAAGAGTCTTCTCCAACACCACAGCTCAAAAGCATCAATTCTTCGGTGCTCAGCTTTCTTTATAGTCCAACTCTCACATCCATACATGACTACTGTTAAAACCATAGCTTTGACTAGATGGACCTTTTTTGACAAAGTAATGTCTCTGTTTTAATATACTGTCTAGGTTGGTCATAGCTTTTCTTCCAAGGGGCAAGAATCTTTTAATTTCATGACTATAGTCACCATCTGCAGTGATTTTGGAAACCCAAAAAATAAAGTCTCACTGTTTCCATTGTTTCCCCATCGATTTGCCATGAAGTGATGGGACTGGATGTCATGATCTTAGTTTTCAGAATGTTGAGTTTTAAGCCAACATTTTCACTCTCCTTTTTCACTTTCATCAAGAGGCCCTTTAGTTCTTCTTCAGTTTCTGCCATAAGGGTGGTGTTATCTGAATATCTGAGGTTATTATTATATTTCTCCTGGCAATCTTGATTCTAGCTTGTGCTTCATCCAGTCCAGCATTTCTCATGATGTACTCTGTATACAAGTTAAATAAGCAGGGTGACCATATACAGCCTTGACATACTCCTTTCCTGATTTGGAACCAGTCTGTTGTTCCATGTCCAGTTCTAACTGTTGTTTCTTGACCTGCATACAGATTTCTCAGCAGGCAGGTCAGGTGGTCTGATATTCCCATCTCTTGAAGAATTTTCCACAGTTTGTTGTGGTCCACACAGTCAATGGCTTTGGCATAGTCAATAGTGCAAAAGTAGATGTTTTTCTGGAACTCTCTTGCTTTTTCAATGATCCAGTGGATGTTGGCAATTTGATCTCTGTTTCCTCTGCCTTTTCTAAATCCAGCTTGAACATATGGAAGTTCATATACTGTTGAAACCTTGCTTGAAGAATTTTGAGCATTACATTACTAGTGTGTGAGATGAGTGCCATTATGTGGTAGTTTGAGCATTCTTTGGCATTGCCTTAATGCCTTTCTTTGGGATTGGAATGAAAACTGACCTTTTGCAGTTCTGTGGCCACTACTGAATAGTATGGCCACTTAATTGCTCAATAGTGTCCAACTTTTTGCCACCACATGACTATAACTTGCCGGGATCCTCAGTCCATGGAATTTTCCAGGCAAGAATATTGGAGTGGGTTGTCATTCCCCTCTCCAAACTTTACACTATAGGGCCTGTTTCCCTCAGCCTCTATTACTGGATACATCATTTACAATGCTCAAGAAAAATCACAAGGCATGAGAAAAGGCAAGAACAAAAGGGTGTAAAGATCAATACCAAACTCAAACATGGCAGAGATTTTGGAATTATGAGAACAGAAATACAAAATAGCTGATTAATATGGGCTTCCATGCGGCTCAGACAGTAAAGAATGGAAAAACGCAGCAGTGGCCACAGGACTGGAAAAAACACTAAGCCTTCTTTGTTAGAACTGTTGGGATGTATCATGCCAAACAACAAGTTGGGTGGGGAAACAGCCTTACCCATTAACAGAAAGCCTGCCTAAAGACCTCTTGAGCCCACAGTTGCCTCTAGACATGCCCCAAGACAGAGCCTTGCCCACCAGAGGACCAAGACCTGGCTCCACCCACCAGTGGGCAGGCACCAAAGCAGGAAAACTATTGCAAGACTGCAAAGTCAACACACTCAAGGCAGACACTATCCTTGGATCAACTGGTTACTGGCCCTTGAGTGACAAGTAGGAACTGCACTTCTGGGATGCATAAGACATCTATACAGAGGACAACTTCTCCAAGTTGAGAAATATAACTAATCTATCACACACATAAAAATACACATAACAATGGAAATAAAATGAGACAACAGAGAAACACATTGCAGACAAAGAACAAGATAAAACCCTAGAAGAACTAAGTGATGTTTAGATAGGCAATCTACTCAAGGAGCTTAAAAGTTTAGCATAATGCTTATAAAGATGATCAAAGAAATTGGGATGAGAATGATTGCAAAGAGCAAGAAACTAGAAGTTTTAACAAAGAACTAGGAAAGATAAAGAACAACCAAACAGAATTGAAGAATACAATAACAGAAATGTTTTCACTGAAATGACAAATACACTAGAAGTTACCAATATTAGACTAAATGAGACAAAAGGACAGATAAATGATCTGGAAGACAGAGTAGTGATGCTGCCAAAGATAGAAAGAAAAGAAAAAAAAAGAACGAAAATAAATGAGAACAGTTTAAGAGATCTGTGGAACAACAGGAAGAACACTAATATTTGCATTATAAAGATTCCAAAAGGAGAAGAGAGAGGAGAAAGGACCTGAGAAAATATTTGAAGAGATAATATATGAAAAATTTCCTTAACCAGGGAAAGGAAACAGTTACCCAAATCCAGAAAGTACGGAGTTCTATATAAGATTAACCCATAGAGGAACACACCAAAGCACACTGTAATTAAAATGATAAAAATTAAAGATAAACAGAATATTAAAAGCAGCAAGTGTTAGTCACTCAGTCATGTCTTTGCGACCCCGTGGACTGTAGCCCATCAGGCTCCTCTGTCCATGAGATTTTCCAGGCAAGAATATGGCAGTGAGTTGCCTTTTCCTTCTCCAGGGGATCTTCCCAACCCAGGAATCAGGCCCAGGTCTCCTGCATTGCAAGCAGATTCTTTATTCTCTGAGTTACCGGGGAAGCCCCTAAAAGCAGCAAAGGAAAAGCAACAAATAATATACAAGGAACTCCCATAATGCTGCCAGCTGATTATTCTGCATAAACTCTGTAGACTAGAAGAGAGTGGAACAATAAACTTACAGTGATGAAAGGGAAAAACCTACAACCAAGAATATTCTACACAGTAGGGCTCTTGTTCAGATTTGGTAGAGAAATCAAAGCTTTGCAGATAAGCAAGAGCTAAAAGAATCCACCACCATCAATAACCAGCTTTACAAGAAATTCTAAAGGAACTTCTCTAGAAGAAAAAGAAAAGGCCACAACTAGAAACAAGAAAAGTGCAAAATGAAAAACCTCACTGGTAAAGACAAACATACAACAAAGGTAGGAATCATTCATGAACAAAACACATAGGGAAATTAAAAGACAAATTATAAAAATCATTTGTACCCACAATAAGCACTTAAAGGGTACACAAAATACCTAGATGTAAAATCTAACATCAAAACCAGTAACCATGAAGGGATGAGAGTACAAATGCATGGTATCTAACATGCTTTTGAAGTTTAAGAGATCAGCAACTTAAAACAAGCACATATATCTATAGGATCTTATACAAAAACCTCATGGTAACTGCAAATCAAAAATCTATAATAGATAAACACTCAAAAAAGAAAACAGAATCCAAACTTAACACTAAAGATAGTCAACAAATCACAAGAAAACAAAAGAAGAAAGTGGAAATAACATCTATAAAAATGAATTCAAAACAATTAAAATGGAAAAATGATCATGCATACTGATAATTATCTTAAATGTAAACATATTGAATGATCCAACCAAAGGACGCAGATTGGCTGAATGAATACAAAACTAGGTCCATATATTATTTGCTACCTATAAGAGAATCGCTTCAGATATAGAGACACATACACACTGAAAGTGAGGGGATGGAAAAGAGTATTTGACAGACACGGAAATCAAAAGAAAGCCAGAATTACAGAGTTACAATACTTACATCAGATAAAATAGACTTTAAAATAAAGACTGTTACAATAAACAAAGAAGGACACTTTATAATGATCAAAGGATAAATACAAGAAGATAAAATAATTTTAAATATATATGCACCCAACATAGAAGCACCTCAATGTACAAGGCAAATGTTAACAGACATAAAAGGAGAAATTGATAGTAACAAAATAATAATAACACCCTATTTACATCAATGGAAAAAATCATCCAGAGAGAAGGTCAAGAAGGAAACACAGGCCTTAAATAACACATTCGATCAGATGGGCTTAACTGATATTTATAAAGCATTCCATCTGAAAGCAGCAGAATACACATTCTTTTCAAGTGTACATGGAACATTCACCAGCATAGATTACATTCTGGGCCATAATATAAGTCTTGGTAATTTTGGAAATGCTTTGCAAATGCATGGAAATCATATCTAGCATCTTTCTGACCACAGTTCTATGAGGCTACAAGTCAGCTACAAGGAAAAAAAAACTGCAAAAACACAAATACATGAAGGCTAAATAATATGCTGATAAGTCACCAGTGGGTCATTGAAGAAATCAAAGAGGAAATTTTAAAAAAATACCTAGAGACAAATGAAAACCACACAATGATCCAGTCTATGGGACACAGAAAAAGCAGTTCTAAGAACGAAGTTTATAGCAATACAGTCTTACCCCAGAAAACAAGAAAAATCTCAAATAAACAACCTAACCTAATCTTATACTTAAAACAACCAGAGAAAGAACAAGCAAAACATAGATAAACAAACATAAACATAACTGATAAACCTTTAGCCGATAAACATAATTGATAAACCTTTAACGAGATTCATACTGGCACATTAAACAGACATAGATAAATGCAACAGGATAGAAAGCCCAGAAATAAACCAATGCACTTGTTATGATTAAATCTATTGATATAACAAAGGAGGAAGGAATATACAATGGAGAAAAGACAGTCTCTTCAAGAAATGATGCTGGAAAAATTGGGCAGCTGCATGTAAAAGAATGAAATTGGAACATTCTCTAACACTATATAAAGAATAAACTCAAATGGATTAAAGACTTAAATGCAAGTCTGGATACTATAAAAACTCCTAGAGGAAAGGCAAAATGCTCTTTCACATAAATCATAGCAATATTTTTTTTGATCTCTGTCAGAGTAATGGAAAGAAAAACAAAAAATAAACAAATAAAAAAATAAACAAAACTAAACTTAAAATGACCACAGAGGAAACTATAAACAAAACTAGAAGATAACTTATGAACTAGGAAAAAATATTTCCAAACAATGCAACCAACAGGACTTTATTTCTAAAATATACAACAGCTCACTCAGCTTAATATCAAAATACCAACAACCACACCATTAAAAAAAAAAAGGGCAGAAGACCTAAATAGACATTTCTCTAAAGAAGACATACAGATGACCAAGAAGCGTAAGAAGAGATGCTCAGCATTGCTAATTATTAGAGAAATGCAAATCAAAACTATAATGAAGCATCACCTCATACCAGTCAAAATAGCTGCATTAAAATGTCTACAAATAAGAAATACAGGAGAGAATATGGAAGAAAGGTAACCTTCCTACAGTGTTGGTAGGAATATAAATTGGTACAGTCACTATGAAGAACAGAAAGGAGGGTCCTTATAAACTAAAAATAGAGTTGCCGTATGATCCTGCACTCCCAGTCCTGGGCAATATCCAGAGAAAACTCTAATTCAAAAAGTTACACGTACCCCAAAGTTCATTATACCATTACTTCAGTAGCCAAGGTATGGAAACAACGTAAGTGTCCATCAACAGATGAGTGGATAAAGAAAATACATAATGGAATATTACTCAATCATAAAAAATAATGAGATAATGACATTTGCAGCAACACAGATGGGCCTGCTGCTGCTGCTAAGTTGCTTCAGTCGTATCTGATTCTGTGCCACCCCATAGACGGCAACCCACCAGGCTCCTCCATCCCTGGGATTCTCCAGGCAAGAACACTGGAGTGGGTTGCGATTTCCTTCTCCAATGCACGAAAGTGAGAGTGAAGTCACTCAGTCGAGTCCGACTCTTAGCAACCCCATGGACTGCAGCCTACCAGGCTCCTCCATCCATGGGACTCTCCAGGCAAGAGTACTGGAGTGGGGTGCCATTGCCTAGAGACCTAGAGACTATCATATTCAGTGAAGTAAGTCAGAGAGAGAAAGAAAAATATCATATGATATCACTTATATGTGGAATCTAAAATATGACACAAATAAACTTATTTATAAAGCATAAATAGGCTCACAAACATAAAAAAAAGCTTATGGTTAATTAAGGGAATAGTAGAGAGAGGTGGCCAGCAGAGATAAATTAGGATTTCGGAATTAACATATACATACTATCATATATAAATTAGATAAACAACAAGAAACTACTTACAGCACTGTATCTTATATAGAGCTAGCAGAGGAAATAATGATGAGTAAAGACTGCTGCAGTAATTACAGAAATAATAATACTATAATAATCACTTCATGGAAAATAGATGGGGAAACAATGGAAGCAGTGAGACTTTAGTTTTGGGGGCTCCAAAATAATTTCAGATGGTGACTGAAGCCATGAAATCAAAAGATTCTTTCTCCTTGGAAGGAAAGCTATGACCAACCTAGAGAGCATATTAAGAAGCAGAGATGTTACTTTGCCAACAAGGGTCCCTCTAGTCAAAGCTATGGTTTTTCCAGTAATCAGGTATGGATATGAGAGTTGGACTATAAATAAAGCTGAGCATCAAAGAATTGATGCATTTGAGCTGTGGTGTTGGAGAAGACTTGAGAGTCCCTTGGACTGCAAGGAAATCCAATAAGTCCATCCTAAAGGAAATTAGTCTTGAATATTCATTGGAAGGACTGATGCTGAAGCTGAAACTCCAATACTTTGGCCACCTGCTGCGAAGAATCAACCCATTGGAGAGACCCTGATGTTGGGAAAGATTGAAGGTGGAGGGAGAAGGGGACGAGAGAGGATGAGATGGTTGGATGGCATCACCTACTCGATGGACATGAGTTTGAGTAAGATCCGGGAGTTGGTGATGGACAGGGAAGCCTGGAGTGCTACAGTCCATGGGGTCACAAAGAGTTGGAAACAACTGAGCGACTCAACTGACTGAGGCAGTTCTCGTGAAGATATGCTATGAGTATAACACACATCCCATCCTATTACATAAAGTTTTGTATTGTTTACATGTTAAGTGATAATATTGAAATATATTAGGCAAAATAGAATTGAAAAATCATTTTCATCTCTTTTGTTTTGTTTTTTACTTTTTTACTCTATCTAGTAGAATGCTTAAAATTATCTGGCTTGCATTATATTTTGTTTGAACATCGAGAGTTCAGAATGTACTTTTCTGTGTGCTGAGACAAATAAATTACCTGTACTTTGGTATTTTATATTCTAAACAAAGGAAACAGACCAAAACAAAGAAAAATGTATAAGCAAGATATTTTTTAACTGTTATGTTTTATAATTAGAGCAAAATTATGTGATGTGAAAGAAAGGAGATGTTGGTGGTTCTTCAGTAGAAAGATTAAGACAAGAAGACTTCACTGAGATGGTACCTTTTTGAATTGTGATAGGAATGGTGATGATCCATCATGCTCTCCAGCACCCAAATATTGATGAAATCTATGAGTAAAACAGACTCGAAGTTTGCATGTCTCTGCCAAATGGCCTTAGGGAATTCCCCATGACTTCTGAGGTCAGGTTGAAGAGTAGCTGGCAGTGCCATGGGGCAAATAGCTCCCACTTTAGGACCAGCATGAGGCAGGTTTTATATATGACACTCTTGGTATGGAATGCTGTTGGGCCTTCTGATGTTACTATTGCTGAATTACACAGAAAGTTGTTCAAGATGACTTCCTCAGTCCCTTGGTGACCTCAGGTCTCAAACACTCAGTCTCTGCTAGATGAATTATCTAGGGACTGTTTCTCAAAGGAAAAATAGTCATAACTGAATAGGTTTTGCTTAAAAGTTGGAAGGCCTCCCCTGACTTGCATCTTTAGAGTGAGTGTCCTATTGTCTGCTATTATTTTCCTGAAGGTCCCACTTGGACCAATGACAGGGTAGCAAAGCAATGCACCTAAGCAGTTTCTTGCTTAGGGAAACACTCAAATCCATCATTTCAGGTCAGAGTATAACACACAAGTTACGCTGCCTGTAAAATCCAAGGAGGCTTCCTTGGCATTAGGAGTGAAGGACCACAAGGACTCTTACCTTTACAAAGGATGTCCTTATAAGCCCTAGATCAGTGATCCCCATCCCCTGGGGCCATGTACTGGTACCCATTCAGGAATCAGGCTGCATAGCAGGAGGTGAGCAGTAGGCAAAGTGGACAAGTGAGCAAAGCTTCATCTGTATTAACAGCCACTCCCCATCACTTGTATTACTGCGTGGGCTCCACCTCTTGTCAGACCAGCGGTGGCATTAGATTTTCATAGGAGCGAGAACCCTACTGTGAACTGTGAACTATGCGTGCAAGGGATCTAGGTTGTGCACTCCTTATGGGAATCTAATGCTTGATGCTCTGAGGAAGAGCTGAACTGGTGATGCTAGTGCTGGGGAGTGGCTGCAAATAAAATTATCATTAGCACAATAAATGTAATGCACTTGAATCATGCAGAAAACATTCCCCATCCCCCTGCCCAAGTTTCAGTCCTTGGAAAAACTGTGTTCCACAAAACCATTCTCTGGTACCAAAAACATTGGAGACCATGGCCCTAGACCATAGTATTTCAGTTAACTTTACTAACTCTTTTCATGGAATTTGCTTCCTCCCTCTTAGAAACCTAGGACTATTCTACACCCCAGATCCTATTAGTGAAGCATCAATATGATAAACTGGAAAGAAGATGTAGTCAAGGTCACACATGGCTTAACTGTTGACAAATAAGTCATGTGGCTATCGATATATAAGATTATGTGTGAAAATCAAGCTGCTGTCCTAGCTCAGTGAAAGTTCTCTGGTTTTGACGTTTTGGGGGCATTTCCGTGGGAAAGAAAATAGTTCTACCAGATTGAGAGATCTATGCCCAGGACCAGAGGCTTTGGAATAAGTAGCTAGAGTAAATGGAGTTGTTTCCTTTCAGAAGCAGTCAGGCTAGGGGTTAGAAGCACAAGTCCTGACTACCTGAGTTCTCTTGCACAGTTTTGTTCAGGCTTACTCCATATATGAAGTTTTTGATGCTTGTATAAATGATCTCTTTACATTAAATTTTATTTTCTAGTATTGTATGGCTAATATAACCAGTTTCCTTGACAATTTTACTTATTAACAATTTTGCTTGTTAATTTAAATAAACTATCTATAGATTATTTTGTATTTTTGACATAGACTAATCATATACAGAATAATAACAATTCTATTTCTTTCTTTTCAATTTATATATAATTTTTCACCATCTTATTGTGCTGACTGAAATCTTCATGACAGGGTTGAATAAAATTGAAGATAGCAGGCATTCTTATCTTGTTTCTGATCTCAGAGAGAAAGTTTTAAACCTCTGATTTTATTATGGTTGCTTGAATTTTTCTGTTTGTAGATCTCCTTTATCAGATTTAGAAAGTTTCCTTCTATTTCTAGTTTGATAAGAGTACCTATCACTAGTACTTAATCACTGCTGCTGCTGCTAAGTTGCTTCAGTCGTGTCCGACTCTGTGCGACCCCATAGACAGCAGCCCACCAGGCTCCCCCATCCCTGGGATTCTCCAGGCAAGATCACTGGAGTGGGTTGCCATTTCCTTCTCCAATGCATGAAAGTGAAAAGTGAAAGTGAAGTCACTCAGTCATGTCCGACTCTTTGCGACTCCATGGACTGCAGCCCACCAGGCTCCTCCGTCCATGGGATTTCCCAGGCAAGAGTACTGGATTGGGCTGCCATTGCCTTCTCCCACTTATCACTAGTGCATGCCAATTTTTGTTACTTTTTTTCTGTGTATATTGAGATGGTCCTTTATTCTATCAATGTGATGGCCCTCATTAGCACGTACTGCAGTCTTATATTTAAAGCATATGTTTCATAACCTGTAGTTAATTAGGTATATTTTTATCCAGTTTGACAATCTCTGAGTTTTAACTGAAGTATTCCATTTTCACTTAATGTATTATCCTCTTTAGAGCTAATGAAATTAGTGATATTTTCAGGTTAAATCTACCATCTACTTGCCTGTTTTCTATTCTCCATGTTAGAGGAAATTGAAAATTGATTTCAAGTCAAATTAGAAGGTATAAAAACTAGTTACAAGAGAGAAAGTTTAATGAATAAAATAATATCAACACACTTTCTTCAATTTCCTGAAATTTAAGATAGTCATAATAAAGAATATTAAAAATTCTTCTATAAACATTCATCTACCACAGGTTGTCCACCTACCACCATCGTGTGAGGAAGCGCCAAAAAATTAGCTTTCCAAACTTTTTCCAAAGTTTTCCTATCATCAGTTCTCCAAGCTACTGTCTCAATTTGATATATGTAAATATGTGTGTATATAAAAACATATTCAGTGTGCATGTGTGTGTGTGCACACATGTGCATGCGCACATGTTCTTTTATGTACTTATCTTCTTGGAAAATACCATATCTTTACTGGCAAAAAGGTATTTTATGCTATGAGGTTCCAAACATTACTGGGTATTAGAATCGAAAGAGGATCGCTTAAAAAAAAAAAAAAAAGACAGCTTCTAGATTCAATTTATTTTAATTTCAGATTCTAGATTTTATTTTAGAATGACTTTGGTTCTTGGTGGTTCTGAGGTTCACTCTACTTTGAAAAACAATGCCTTAAAGGATTCTGAAATAAATTTAAATGTTAATGGTAACAGAAAAGCACACTATGTGTGACTCATATCACTTAAATCTCAGTCAAAGGTTGTTTTTTGTTTTAACCAGAAGAGCTAGAAACTGATTCCAAAAGAGATATACATTTTCCCAAAATTCACTTCTATACAAATATAGAACTACTATATGCATAGTGTAGGTATGGTTAAAGAGATTTAGATCTAAAAAAAAAGGGAACTCCTTTGGTGCCATTAGAATTTCACCCATAGCTTACATTGTCATAAAGTAGACATCATAAACAGTTCTCAGACTGCTTGTGTGGGAGGCCATGAGGATGATGTTTATTTTCCATGTGGGATAAAGGGCAGCCCCCACTCACCTACCACAGAAAAACAAAACAAAACAAACAAACAA
This sequence comes from Cervus elaphus, assembly GCF_910594005.1. Classification (NCBI taxonomy): domain Eukaryota; kingdom Metazoa; phylum Chordata; class Mammalia; order Artiodactyla; family Cervidae; genus Cervus; species Cervus elaphus. The sequence goes on from NC_057830.1 coordinate 23,644,463, forward strand.
ACAAAAATCAAACAAAATCTTGATTTAGAAAAACAGAGCAACTGAGACCTTTCCCAGGATACTCAGGATCTTGTGGCAATCCCGAAGATGTGCTCCCTCCTTTTCTAGTTTCCTTGTATCCTCCTTTTCCTCTATGAAAAAAAGAAAATAATTTGGTTATTGCTGTGGGAAGATTTTCAAGTATTGCTTTTTAAAGAGCAATTAAAAGTGAATTGTGGGCAGTATTTGAAAAGAGTGTTTCATTTCTACAGCTATTGAGATAAAAGTTAAATTAAGCCTACAAAAGTTCTCTCAAAAGCTATTTTGGATGAGTGCTATGCAAATTGCAGTCACGAGGGACCCTGCATAAACTCAACATTGAACTCTATTGTTCAGCAACTGTGTTGAACTCATTTTAAAGCTATTCGTGACATTTCGATAATAACAAATCCGAAAAGAATTTCATGACAAAATGCAAATCAGAACAGGTCAGAAACCAGAGGAATTGTAAAAAAAAAAAAAAAAAAAAAGTCAAGTTCACGTGGCAAGTTGGCGCTTGCAACAAACTGTTGGCAGGTGCAACAAATAAGGATCAAAAATGTTCTATCCAGCCAAATATACAATGGAAAAAGACAACCTCTTTAACAAGTGGTGCTGGGAAAACTGGTCAACCACTTGTAAAAGAATGAAACTAGAACACTTTCTAACACCATACACAAAAATAAACTCAAAATGGATTAAAGATCTAAATGTAAGACCAGAAACTATAAAACTCCTAGAGGAGAACATAGGCAAAACACTCTCTGACATAAATCACAGCAGAATCCTCTATGACCCACCTCCCAGAATACTGGAAATAAAAGCAAAAATAAACAAATGGGACCTAATTTAACTTAAAAGCTTTTGCACAACAAAGGAAACTATAAGCAAGGTGTTTACTTCATCTTCCAAATTCAGATTGTTATTCAGCTCTCTGCTCCAGGAGGCTACCCCAGTGGGCTCCTCTATCTATGTAGCTCCCATTGGATTTTTCCAGTGGGAAGTTCCAGCAGGAAGTCAGAGCGAGGGCAGACAGAAGTCAGATAGTCACAAGGTAAGGCCAAGCTGGAAGGACTGAGTTCCTTCCCTGGGCATTACTGCTCTTCCTAAGCACGCATCTCAGTTTTTATTGGCCAGACCTCCCAGTCTTGTTACCTCTAAGGTTGGTAATAATACTTATGTTGTGCTATCCCTGTGGCATCTCTACAAACTTCCTGTATATTATCAGTCCTTTAAAAAAAAATTCTCTTCAATTTATCCTAGTTTGGAATCTGACTGTTTTTTATCAAGAGAGATAAATAGTTAAGTATAGACATTAATTACAGGAAATAAAAAGAATGGAAACTGAGTGGAAAATAATTTACAAGCATATAAAGAGAAGAAAAAGATACTTTGATTCCCCCTTATTTTCCTTTCTTATAGTGAAAACTCTACCTTCTTCAAACTCATATTTATAATTAAGTTCAAGTAAGGTTTTTCTGTTTGTTTGTTTGTTTGTTTTTATGTATTTATTTATTATTTATTTATTTATTTATTTATTTTTCTTTTTTCTTTTTTTTTTTATTAGTTGGAGGCTAATTACTTCACAACATTTCAGTGGGTTTTGTCATACATTGATATGAATCAGCCATGGTGTTTGTTTGCTTTTTTATGAAAGCCATTTATGCAGACAGCAGCAGTTCATGCTTAGCTGACCAAAAGGACACTGAACAAATGACAGATATTTTACCTCCTCATTCTCAAGCACTTGACAGTTTTAGGTAACTATTTATCTATTTATTGATTGTTCATCATTCAAAAGATACAGAAATATATTTTTATCCTAAAAGATTCCAGTGATCTCAGATTATTTAAAATAAAACTTAAAAGAGTTCGTATATCCTGCAAATCTCATATCCTTTTTTCTACCCCCTATTCTCTAAAAACAATGTTGGCTATTGAATATGTGGTTTTTTATTTTTTACTACTTTTGCACAAATTAAAAGAAACACTTTAAATAAAAAATGATAGTATGGTATGTATTGTTGTTGCTCCGTCACTCAGTTGTGTCTGACTCTTTGTGACCCCAAGGACTGCAGTATGCCAGGCTTCCCTGCCCTTCACTATCTTGCAGAGTTTGCTTAAACTTTAGCCCATTGAGTCAATGATGTCATCCAATCATCTCATCCTCTGTCGCCCCTTTCTCCTCCTGATCTCAATTGTTCCCAGCATCAGGGTCTTTTTAAATTAATTAATTCTTCCTATTAGAGTTTCATCTTCAGCATCTGTCCTTCCAGTGAATATTCAGGACTGAATTCTTCTAGGATTGACTGGTTTGATCTCCTTGCAGTCCAAGGGACTCTCAACTCTTCTCCAACACCACAGCTCAAACGCATTCATACTTCAGCATTCAGCATTCTTTATGGTTCAACATTCACATCCATACATGACTAATGGAAAAACCATAGCTTTGAACATACAGACCTTTGTCAGCAAAGCGATGTCTCTGCTTTTTAAGATACTGTCTAGGCTTGTCATAGCTTTTCTTCCAAGAAGCAAGTGTCTTTTAATTTCATGGCTGCAATTACCATCCACAGTGATTTTGGAGCCCAATAAAATGAAGTCTGTCACTGTTTCCATTTTTTTCCCCATCTATTTGCTATGAAGTGATGGGACCAGATGTCATGATCTTAGTTTTTTGAATGTTGAATTTTAAGCCAGCTTTTCACTCAAATATATATGGTAAGTATATATTTGTATAAAACTGACTTTTCATTTAATCACTGTATTTCAGAGATTGCTCCTAATCAGTAAATATACAGAGATTTTTACTGTATTCTTTTGAGGAATATATATTAAGTATATAAGAATGTATAGAAGGATACAAGCAGTATAGAAGGATGCCATTTAATTTAGTTGGTACTGACATATTTTATTGGTTTTACATTTTTCCTCAATTCAGCTGTGAAAATTTTCATATATAATTTTTTCATAAAATAGTTTTGCTGAAATTAATTCACATAACACGTGTTCATCTATTTTTAGTATATTTACAGAGTTGTGTGACTATCACTACAACTGATTTTAAAACATTTTTACCATCCACAAAATAAACATAATAACCTAAGCAGTCACTCCTTAGCTTCAAGCCCATAAGATGTAGGTAACCTTAATTTACTTTCTATTTCTATCAATGTGTCTATTCTCTACATTTAAAGTAAGTGGAATCAAATAATATGTAGCTTGCTTTCCTTTTCATTGTTTACTTCACATAATGTTTTCAAGTTTCATCCATATTATAGCATGTATCAGTACCTCCTTTTTATTGCTAAATAATATTTTGATATATGAATATACTGCATTTTAAAAATCCATCCTTTGATGGAATTTTGGGTTGTTTCAACTTTTCTACTATGAATAATAATACTATGAACATATATGTATAAGTTTCCAAATCTTGCATATAAACCTAGGAAAGGAATTGTTAAGTCATATATTAACTCTATATTAACTTTTTGAAGAAGTGCTAAACTGTTTTCCAAAATGATTGTGCTATTTAGATTCCCATCAAAATTAGTCATTTTCTTTTAAAAATAGCCATCCTATTGGGTATAAAGTGTATTTAATTGTGACTTTGATTTGTATTTTCCTGATGACTAATGCTGTAGAGCATCTTTTCACAGACAATTTGACCATTCGTATATTTTATCTGGGAAAATATTTGTTTAGATTCTTTGCCCATTTTTAATTGGGTCATACATTCTTGTATCACTGAACTATTTATAAACACTAGAAATAAAACACTCATCTGATGTATGATTTTCAAATATATTTTTCCCATTTTCTAGTTTTTTTTCACTTGCTTGATGGTATTCTTTAAACATTAAATTTTTAAGAATTTTGATAAAGATAAGTTAAATTTTTAATAATTTTGTAAAGTCCACTTTATATTTTCTTGCTTGTGTTTCTAGCATTATATCTCAGAATGCTCTGTCTAACCTAAGGTCACAAAGATTTAGACTTATACTTTTCCTGTAAGTTTTATAGTTTTAGGTCTATAATTTGAGTTATTTTGAAAGTTCAAATATAATTTTGTTTCTTCTAAACAGATTCTTTAAAAGAGAATTGCTCATCCAAAGGTCACGTGGATTTTTTTAAACTTTGAAATACAAATAAACTTCCAATGCAGTTTGCTAATTTATCCTCACAAAAAGTAACCATGAGAGTAAAATGCCTGGCTAAGACCAATAGTAGAAGTGTTCTACTTTAAATTTTCTGTTTTTGTTTTTTTTTTGCCAATGTGAGAAAGTTTACCTCATTTTAATTTGACTCTTGCTAATTACAGATGAGCAAGATATTTCCAACTGCTTCTAAGACATTTAATTTTAGTCTTCTAAAAATTGTCTACTAATTTTTTACCATTCTTTTCTACCAGAAAATTAGTATTTTGTTTCATCTATAGCTTCTTTTTAACATTTTATCAATGTAAGATCTCTGATTGTTAAGACTAAACTATAAGATAAATAAGGAAAAAATAAAACATATTCATCAAAAATTTGAAGTATAAGTATAGAAAGAATTAAGAGAGTTTTATGAGGTTAAAACTAACTAAATAAATAAAAGGATTCAGACTGACATCAGAACTCTCAACAGCAATATGGCATACAAAGAGAAAATACATGGCCATTAAAAATATCCTTGAGAGAAGTATTTCAGGAAGAAGATAAACACATTATTGAAGACATAATGAAATATGAATAATATAATATAGAATAAGGATACATAAATAACCTAGGGAATAAAATTCCAGCCCTTTAAAGTGGACTCTACCTTGGAGTGGCATAGAAAAAGCTATTGAATTTAAAAGGAAAAACTAATTCACAATTATAACCTGATTTTCCTATTTTGGTAAAGTTATTTTATATATTATATTATTAAAAGTAGTAGCATTTATATACATAATAATAGTGATTTCTACACTGATAGGTATTTACAATCAAACAAGCTTTTGTATGACACAGGAATATCTAAGAGATATTAGAGGTTTAGTTCCAGACCACCACAATAGACCAAATATCACAATAAAATGATTCACATAAATTTTTTGGTCTCCTAGGTTATACAAAAGTTTTATTTACACTATAATCTATTAAGTGTGTAATATCATTATGTCTAAAAAGCAATATATATGCCTTAATTAAAAAACGTTTTGCTACAAAAAAATGCTAGCCATCATCTGAGCCTTTGGTGAGTTATAATCTCTTTGTTGGTGGAGGATCTTGCCTTGAAAAGGTTTAAAATATTGCAAAAATTATTAAGATGTGGTACATGAACATGAAGTGAGCTAATGCTATTGAAAAAACTGCACTGATAGGCTTGCTCAACATAAAGTTGTCACAAAATTTCAATTTGTAAAAAATGCAATATCTGCAAAACACGATGAAATGAGTTGTAATAAAATGAGGCATGCCTGTATTCTAAAATGACAAAGTCATCCTGAACTCTAAGATACATCTATAGCAATCCAGAATGAAAATTTTGGAATATAGCAATAGAGTAGTTCGGTGGTAACAAGAGAGAGAAAAAAAGTATGGGCATACAAAACTAATCACTTAATTAAGGGTAAAAATATAGATACTAATACACATTTGAGGTCATTAGAAAAATAATAACCCATTGAGAAAGTTAGAAATAATTATGAGAAAAATAAAAATAGAATTACTATTTTTCATAAATGTAGACAAATAAATATAACCAGTGTAAAATGGAAAAAAAAAATCTTAGCAGAATTTATAAAATAAGAAAAAATTTCCAGTTGGGTAATCTATAATAAACACAAAGCAATAAAGACCTTTACTAAATAAAAGTGTAGTCTGACAAGCAAGATGGTGGAATAGGAAGTCCCAGGCCCTCATTCCCCCATGGAGATAGAAACTTAAAAACAATACCTGGACTCACATTTATTTGTGAGAACTTCAGATAAAAGGTGACAGCTTCCCAGGCAAGCAAGCAAAAGTCAATAAGAGTCACATGGAAATAAGTAAGAAACTTTGCTGCATTTTTCCACATTAGTCTCTCCTCTACTAAGCCACTGTGGCAAATTGGGAAAACACTCCCAACTCCTGGCTTTTAATTGGGAGGAAAAGAGAAGAGTAGAATGTGCAGCAATGTTTTGGACTTTGGGGACCTATGAAGGGACTGGTTTCTGTATCCCTTGACTGTGTTAAGGGAAGAGAGGTATAATTTGTACACGAGGTTGGGGGCGTTGAGAACAAAGGTTAGTTCCAAGCTTGTTAAAGCACCAGAGGAACTGCAGTACCGCAGGTAGGCACCAGGTGGAGCAAGAGATAATGGGACACTAAAAGGAAAAAAACAAAACAAAACACATTTTTAACTGCAATTTACATGCACTAACCAAGAAAGGATACCTCCTTGGAAAAGGCCAGAGAGGGTCTGGTAATCTCTAGCCATGATTATTCGTGAAGGCATTTCTTTGGATGAATCCAGCCTGTAAGGACAGAGAGAGGTAGTTTTTTGTTTTTTTGTTTTTTAAAGATTCAACAAAAGATCACAAGACATACAAAGAAACAACTTTATATTTTCATGAAACAAATAAAGGACATTAAAGAAATGGAGATCTACTAATTACTTGACAAAGAATTCAAAATATTTGTCTTAAAGATGATCAGTGAGCTAAAAGAGAACACAGATAAACACATAAATAAACTCAGGAAAAAGACGCATGAACAAAATGAGAATATCAGTGAGATAGAAACTATGAAAAAGAACTAAACAAAAAAGTATGAACTAAAAAATACAATAACTGAATTGAAAAATTCACTAGGGATTCAAAAGACTTCAAGCAGAAGAAAGAATCAGCAAACTTGAAGACAAATCACTTTAAATAGCCAAATGGAAGAGAAAAAAATGGATTAAAAAGTGAGATAGCCTAAAAAAAAAAAGTGAGATAGCCTAAAGAATTTATGAAATACTATTATGTAGATCAGTTGTGCATTATAGGAGTCCCAAAGGGAGAAGAATGAGAGAAAAGGGCATAGAGCCAGATCGTAGAAATAATGTCCACAATCTCAATAACCTCAGATATGCAGATGAAATCACCCTAATGGTAGAAAGTGAAGAGGAACTATGGAGCCTGTTGATGAAAGTGAAAGAGTAAAATGAAAAAGGTGGCTTAAAAGTCAACATTCAAAAAACTAAGATCATGGCATCCCATCCCATCACTTCATGGCAAATAGATAGGGAAAAAGTGGAAACAGTGACAGACTTTGTCTTCTTGGGCTCCAAAATCACTGCAGATGGTGACTGTAATTCTCATAAGGACACTAATCCCATTCATAAGGGATCTTGGCTTATCACCTCATCTATTCCTTATCACCTTTCAAACGCATCATCTCCTAATACCATCATATTGAGAGGTGGGTTTTCAACATATGAATTTGGGGGTGGAGACACACATTTTTGATCCATAACATTTTTACCTTGCTCCCCCAATTTATGTCCATCTCACATGCAAAATACATCCATCAAAACAACTCCCCAAAACCTTAACTCATTCTAGCATCAACCCTAGACTCTAAAATTCAATGTTCCATGGAAATAACACCTAAATCAAGTGTGGGTGAGGCACAAGATACTTGAGGAAAAATTCCGCTTCAGTTGTGAACTTGTGTAACCAAACACTATTTTTTTAAATACAATGATAGGATCAGCATAGGATAGACATTCCCTTTCAAAAATGGAGGAATGGGAAAGGAGGAAAGAGTGATGGGTCCCAAGCATATACAAAATGTAGCAAAGCAAACTTTATGAGATTTAAAGCTCAAGAATAATCCTGTGGGCTTTATACTCTATCCTACAGGCCCACTGGAGTGTTAGTCCCATCTTTCAGATACAGAAAGATATGACCTTCTGGACTCACCAAGGTGGCAACCCATCCCTGTAGTCTATGCTGTTGCTTTCTGCCGTGGCTTCTCCCATGCTGTGTCTCTCTGTGGTATCTGTCCATGCCATCACGGACTTCTTCTGGATTAAGAGTGCACTCCCAGGTCCCTGCATGGCTCTCTACTAGGGTTCGATCCATGCCTCTGAAATTAAGGGGGAGGCAAATCTGCCCCAAGCCTACACACACACTGATCCTGTGGTAGGTCTGGCAACCTGATGATTTCTGAATTGCCACCAAGTGTCCTTTCCCCCTAGCCTTAAAGAATACTATAGGTTCACAGCTTACTTCTAGGGTTCAGCCCTGTAGAGTCTAGGAAGTCCAATAGTTTCCATTCATTTCATCCCATTTTCCTTAGTTACAATTGGTTAAACTGAGAATTTTCCAAATCTTTTAGTTCTGCTTCCTTTTTGCTTAAAATTTTCATTTTAAATCATCTCTCTTCTCTTTTATTTTACTATAAGGAGGCAAACTATACCTTCAACAAACTGCTTGGAAATTTCCTTAGCTAAATATTCATTTTGTTGCTCACAAGTTCTACTTTTCACAAAACACTAAAATGTAATTAGACCAAGTTTTGCCATTTTGTGACAAGGGTCACCTTTTCTCCATTCTCCAGTAACATATTTTTATTTCCATCTGAGACCTCATCATGATAACTTTCACTACCATATTTTTTACCCACATGATTACTTATTTATTCACTAAGAAGACTGAAGCTTTCTCTACAGCTATTCATTTTTCCAGCTTCCCTGTTTGTTGTTGCTCAGTTTTGTTTGATTCTTTGTGACACCATGGACTGCAGCGTGCCAGCCTTCCCTGTCCTTCATCATCTCCTGGAGCTTGCTCATGTCCATTGAATCAATGATGCCATCCAACCATCTCATCCTCTGTTGTTCCCTTCTCCTCCTGCCTTCAATCTTTCCCAGCATCAGGGTCTTTTCCAATGAGTTGGCTTTTTGCATCAGGTGACCAAAGTATTGGAGCTTCAGCTTCAGCATCAGTTCTTCCAATGAATATTCAAGATTGACGTCCTTTCTAGTTGACTGGTTTGATCTCCTTGCAGGCCAAGGGACTCTCAAGAGTCTTCAACACCACCATTCAAAAGCATCAATTCTTTGGCACTCAGCTTTCTTTATAGTCCAATTCACACATCCATACATAACCACTGGAAAAACCATAGCCTTGACTACATGGACCTTTGTTGACAAAGCAATGTCTCTGCTTTTTAATATGCTGTCTAGGTTGGTCATAACTTTCCTTCCAAGGAGTAAGCATTTTTTAATTTCATGGCTGCAGTCACCATCTACAGTGATTTTGGAGCCCAAAAACATAAAGTCAGCCACTGTTTCCCCATCTATTTGCCATGAAGTGATGGGACCAGATGCCATGATGCTAGTTTTCTGAATGTTGAGCTTTAAGCCAACTTTTTCACTCTCCTCTTTCACTTTCATCAAGAGACTCTTTAGTTCTTCTTCACTTTCTGCCATAAAGGTGGTGTCAACTGCATATCTGAGGTTATTGATATTTCTCCCAGCAATCTTGATCCTAGCTTGTGCTTCCTCCAGCCCAGCATTTCTCATGATGTACTCTGCATATAAGTTAAATAAGTGGGATGACAATATACAGCCTTGACATACTCCTTTTCCTATTTGGAACCAGTCTGCTGTTCCATGTCCAGTTATAACTGTTGCTTCCTTACCTGCATACAGGTTTCTCAAGAAGCAGGTCAGGTGGTCTGCTATTCTCATCTCTTTCCGAATTTTCCATAATTTATTGTGATCCACACAGTCAAAGGCTTTGGCATAGTCAATAAAGCAGAAATAAACATTTTTCTGGAACTCTCTTGCTTTTTCAATGATCCAGCAGATGTTGGCAATTTGATCTCTAGTTCCTCTGCCTTTTCTAAAACCAGCCTGAACATCTGGAAGTTCATGGTTCATGTATTGCTGAAGTCAGACTTGGAAAATTTTGAGCATTACGTTACCAGTGTGTGAGATGAGCGCAATTGTGTGGTAGTTTGAGCATTCTTTGGCATTGCCTTTCTTTGGGATTGGAATGAAAAAACTGACCTTTTCCAGTCCTGTGGCCACTGCTGTGTTTTCCTAATTTGCTGATGTATTAAGTGCAGCACTTTCATAGCATCATCTTTCAGGATTTGAAATAGCTCAACTGGAATTCCATCACCTCCACTAACTTTGTTCATAGTGATGCTTCCTAAGGCCCACTAGATTTCACATTCCAGGATGTCTGGCTCTAGGTGAGTGATCACACTATTGTGATTATCTGGGTCATAAAGATCTTTTTTGTACAGTTCTTCTGTGTATTCTTGCCACTTCTTCTTAATATCTTCTACTTCTGTTAGGTCCCTAACATTTCTGTCCTTTATTGGGCCCATTTTCACATGAAGTGTTCCCTTGGTATCTCTAAATTTCTTGAAGAGATCTCTAGTCTTTCCCATTCTATTGTTTTCCTTTATTTCTTTGCATTGATCACTGAGGAAGGATTTCTTATCTCTCCTTGCTATTCTTTGGAACTCTGCATTCAAACCCTAACCATTATCCTGTCCCAAACCCACATTCACATATTTGGGTATTTGTTATAGAAGCATCCCTATTTCTCAGAACCAATTTCTGCATTAATGTGTTCAGGCTGCTATTTTAGCAATACCATTAACTGGATGGCTTATAAAAAACAGAAATTTATTATTTAGATTCCTGGAGACAGCATCCTTTCTCAAAGTCTTTCAAAAATTTGAAAAGGAGGAAAGATTTCCAAGCTCATTATGAGGCCAGTATTATTTCAACACAAAAGCCAGACAAAGACACAACAGGAAGAAATGAACACATCACTAAAGAAAAAAAACCATCAATAAAACAGTAGTAAATCAAATTCAAAAGCACGTCAAAAGAATTATATATAATAATCAATTGAGATTTATTCTTGGAATGAAAAGGTGGTTCAACATAAGAAAATTAGTCAATAAACCTTGTCATATCAACAGAATAAAGGACAAGAAACACATGATTATCTCTTGATGCATAAAAGATACTTGATAACACCCTTGTATGACAAAAACACTTAATAAGCTAAGAATAGAAGGCAACTACCTTAACAAAATGAAGATTATACATGAAAAAATATTACAACTGACATTGTACTTTATGATAATAGGCTGAAAAATCCTTTTCTCCAACATCAGAAAAAAGGCCAGGATGTCAGCTCTTACCACTTCTCCCCTACATGCCCCTGAAAGTTCAGGCAATCAGTTAGAAAAAAGTGATATCCAAACTAACAAGAAATAATCAATTTATCTCTGTTTACATATGACATTATTTTTTTATGTATAAAACCCAAAGATACACACACGCACAAACTGTTAGAACTAATAAATTAATTCAGCAAATTTGCAGGATACAAAGTCATTATGCCCCATTATTTCCCCCAAATCAGTTACATTTCTATACATTAACAATCCAAAAGTAGAATTAAAAAAGCAATTTCATTTACAATATTATCTAAAGAATAAAATACTTAGGAAAAAACCTAACCAAGGAAGTGAAAGAATTGTACTTTGAAAACTATAAATCATTGCTGAAAGAACCTGAAGAAGACACTGATGAGTCGTTTTGTAGGAAAAGAATGGAGATGCAGATGTAGAGAATGGAGGTGTGGACACAGCGGGGGAAGGAGAGAGTAGGACGAATGGAGAAAGTAGCACTGACGTATATAATCTGTCATGTGTAAAATAGATAGCTAGTGGGAAGCCAAAGAAAGGCAATGCCAAAGAATGTTCAAACTACTGCGCGCTTGCACTCACCACAAATACTAGCAAAGTAATCCTCAAAATTCTCCAAGCCAGGCTTCAACAGTACATGAACCCTGAACTTCCAGATGTTCAAGCTGGATTAGAAAAGGCAGAGTAAACAGAGATCAAATTGCCAACATCCCCTGGATCATCAAAAAAGAAATAAAGTTCCAGAAAAACATCTACTTTTGCTTTATTGACTATGCCAAAACCTTTGACTGTGTGGACCACAACAAACTGTGGAAAATTCTGAAAGAGATGGGAATAGCAGACCAGTTGACCTGCCTCCTGAGAAATCTGTATGAGAGAGAAAGTGTGCTATATACATATGATGGAATATTTTTCAGCCCTAAAAATGAAGGAATTCCTGTCACATTTTGCCACATGGGTGAACTTTGAGGACATTATGTTAAGTGAAATGAACAAGTCATATTGCATACTTTCATGTATATAATATATCTAAAATAGCCAAATTTATAGAAACACAAAATAAAGTGATGGTTTCCAGGAGTTTTGGAGGAAAATAAAAGGGGAGTTGTTGTCAATGGGCATAGAGTATAAGATGAAAAACATGTGCTAGAAATTTGTTATATAACAGTGTAAATATACTTAGAACCACTGAACTGTGCCTTAAAGATAGTTAAGATTATAAATTTTATCTTATTTGTTTTTCACTACAATTTGAAAAATGAGTCACAAACCTGAAAAAAAAGGAGTATTCACTAATTCTGCTTCATTGTTAGCTGAAAGGAAAATACTTGTCATTTGAGATTTTTTTTTTTTCTTTTTTGGAAGAGATGTGGTATTCAAAATTCAAAAACAAAAACACAAACGTCCTTTGTGGAATTACATAAAAGGTGTGTTCTCTTATGTTTTATATGTAGAAGTGAAGAGGGTGAATATGTTTTCAGTTTTAATGTTCTGTTGTTAGAAGAATATAAGAAATCAAACCTTATCATCAGTACTTAAAGGTCATCTTATTTGACTTCTAAAGCAATTGAAAAATATCTACAAATTTTGATAACTATGCAATTTCTATTGAAATCACTTCATTGTAACTAATTTCTTTTAGAACTAGTCTAATATTTAAAGTTTTTAAAATGTTTGATATTCAATATCTACCTACATTTCTATCCATCAGTTCTAAGTCTTCATAATTACATAATGAAAGTTTAATCTCCATGTTATGACAATATTTCAAATGTGTAAAGGTAGACTATACATCCTCTCTGCCCCAAACCAACGCTTATTTAACCTGAGGAATACACTGACTCATCGACTGGCATTCACTGGCATCACTGACTCGATGGTCATGTGTTTGAGCAAGCTCCGGGAGTTGGTGACGGACAGGGAGACCTGGTGTGCTGCAGTCCATGGGGTCGCAAAGAGTCAGACACAACTGAGTGACTGAACTGAACTGATACACTGAGGCTCCTTATTTATATAATGTCCACATATTTTGTCTTATCAGCTGAGTCCTCTTTTTGTAACTGTCCAGTTTGTAAAATTAAGAATGCTATTAATCATAAAGAAGACTGTTGCCTTAACTTTCCCTTGGTCTGTAGGACTTCAGCAGGCTGTCCCTCCATTTCAGTTCTAGGGTCACCATAATCAAAGGGCCAGTGCCATAGGTTTCCATGAGTCAGACTTTCTGATTACAATTTTGGCTTCATTGTTCATTGTAGCTCCCAGCCCATCTCATCTTTGGGGACTAAGTGTGGGTCCCTGTTTCCCAGGAATTCCATTATCCTCACTGAGTTTTGGGAAATCCAGTTTGATAGCAACAGTTCCCAATGTGATTTTCTACAAATATGAGCCACCATAAAGCTTTTCAAGGATGGTGGACTCCCCTCTCAAGTCATGGTAAAGGTTTCTCTGGATTCTGGAGATACAAATTTTAATCTGTACAAGAGTTCATTAACAATGCAGATTCCTAACTTGAGTCTTAAAGATAGAAAATCAGAACTGGGGGGGGTGGGGCACTCTGGAATCTCCCTGAGTGATTCTAATACACATCCGTTGTGAAGTGCCTCCCATTTTTTGTCTCATTTCAATATAACGGCAAGCATGGACCCATGGATAAGTGATTCCCTAGAATGCTGATGGTCATTGACATTTCCCTATTGCAAATTGCTACTTATCTCCTTTTGAGGTAACCACAGTCTAGAAATATGTCTGCTGCTTTTGTAAAATATAATTTTACTATAAAAACATTTTTTAAATCTTTTTTTAATTTATTTTTTTTTGCTTTTTTTATCTTCTTTATTTTAATTTTTTTTAAAATTTATTTCCATGGATTTACATGTGTTCCCCATTCCAATACCCCCTCCCACCTCCCTCTCCCATTTTAAAAATCTTAAGTAAACTTTTTTTCAGTGGTTGTTTTATTTATCATTATATGCATGGATATAACCTTGTGGGACTAGCCTGTACAAACTATATTGCCAAGATTGATCCATATGGTTTGATATACTTGTTTTGACTATTACCTAATGTTCTATTGTGTGAATACACCACAGTTAATTTACCTTTTCTTCAGTGATAGACATTTTAATTGTTTCCAAGATCTTTCTAATAAAAACAGGAATCTATTAAACTTTTAAATACATGATTTCTGTTGAACATTTATAGAGTTTTCTTGGATATGTTCCTGGAAATGGAACTTTCTAGTCATAGTGAGATATGCAAATATTCAATTTTATAACATAATTTTAAATTGTTTCCTAAAGTCATTATACCAGCTTACATTTCTACCTATAATGAATAAGAGATTCTTCATTCATATCATCTACAAATCTTTGTATTTGAAAGATTAAGTAATGGTAATTTAATAGGTGCAAAATATTATTTCTTTAGAATTTCATTTACGTACCTCATTAAAGTGGTTAAAGATATCTTTTACATATTTACTAACCATGTATGTGTTCTCCTTTATGGAATGCCATTCTTACCGTTGGAGGATTTTTGTCCTGTAACTATTTATATCTTACTCTTTATTACTTTACTGTATTACATTTGTATTTGTCACATGGCAAATTACCACAAACTCAGTGGCTTAAAGCATCAGAAACTTATCGCCTCCCAGTTTCTGTAAGTCCAAAGAGTAGTAGGGTGTGGCTGGATTCTTTGCCCAGGGTCTTAATAGTTGAAATCCAGGTATCAACCTTCTCAGAGACAGAGTCCTCTCTTTCAACCTCACTTGTTGGCAGAATTCACTTCTTTCTGCCTGTGTGATGGATATTCCCATTATCGTGTTAGTTGTTGGCCAGAGAACACTCAGCCAGAGGCTGCTCACAGATCCTTCTTATTACACTCATGGACAGCTCACAGAGTGGGTGTACACTTTTGTCCAGGACAGCTGGTGTGCATGACTATTTCCCTATATTCTACAACTAGCTGGAAACTGAATGAGCTCACCAGGTCAGGTGAGGTTCACCTGGATAATCTCCTCAAAATTAGGGAGACTGGGGACCTTAGTCACATCAAAACAGTTCCTTCATAGCAGCACATAGGTTAGTGTTTGGCTAAATGAAGAAGTGTGTCTACTAGGGACTGGGAATTTTAGGGTCATTATAGATTTCTGGCCACTTCAACATCATAGATACCATCTAACAGTTTTAAAGTCAAATTATTGTTTTTCTTAAAGTTTATTATTTTTTTCAATGAATTCCTTTTTTATTATTAATCTTCATTCTTTAATCACAATTTTACTAGTTTTTTATTTATTTATTTTCCCCTAATGTCCTTTTTTTGTACCAAGATTCCATCCAGAATGCTATGTTACCATGTTTAGTTACCATGTTTCCTTGGGCTCTTCCTAGGCATGACAGTTTCTCAGACTTTCCTTTTTTTTTTTTTTTTTGGATGATTTTGACACTTTTGAGGATTACTGGTTACATATTTTGTAGCATGTCCCTCAATTTGAGTTTGTCCCACATTTTCCTGTGGTGAGGCTGGGGTTACGGATTTTGAGGAGGAAGATCCTAGAAGTTGAGAACCATTCTCAACACATTCTCTCAAGGGTATATGCTCTCAATATGACTTATTACAGAGTATGTTGACTTTAATCATTTGGCTAAATTAGTGTTGACCAAGTTTTTCTGCTTTAGTCCCAAGGTACTGTGTATCACCATTTTTATGCACTGTAGGATTTAGGCTGTTATATTAAGATAATTACAATCTATCTATAATTATATGTAGTTATTTGAGTCAAATCAGCCTATAATGTTCTTTTCATGTACTGTACTTATATTTTGCTCCATGATTGTACTGTTCTTACAAAATAAATTGACAAGTCATTCTTTTCTATTCTATGTAAAAGCCTGTATAAACTAGGATTATCTATCAGGTGAGAACTTGGTAGAACTCTCTTAGAAAACCATATGGCAATAGTATTTGTCTTGGTCAAAAGTTTTGACCTTTGTTTAAGTTTCTTTTTTAGTCTCAATATTCTTCGTGGAATCTAATTTTACCTGTTAGATTAGGTTACATATGAAAAGAATTGTCCATTTCTTCAAAGTTTTTAAATGTTGCACTAAGTTACTAATATCATTATCACAGAATATTATTAATGACTGCTCTATCTGTGGACATGTGTTTTTTCATTCATAATAATATTTGTGTCTTCTCTTTACTTCTTTATCAATCTTACCAGAATTTTTGCTCTTTGATACAGGATGATTGGAAAAATTATCTTTCAAACCAGGAGAGTGAAAGGATAACCATAAGGTAATTAAAATTATAGAAAATATGACAATATAAAAGATGTGTTTTATATTATAAACTAAAAGACTTAGTTTTAAAAACTCTTTAAAATAGCATATTTCCTTTAAAAATATATGAATACTAGAGCAAATTTAAAAGCAAATGTGCCTGTTGGTAATGAATATCCAAACATTAAAAATTATGAGTGGTTATTCTTGTATTATTTATATATTGTCATTTCTTAGTTGTAATATTCCCTGTCCAATGTCATTTACATTGTTCAGAATAACATATTTTTAAATATATGGTCTTTATTATGTAAAATTTTAAACATAAAATCCATAGAAGTCTCCTTCAAAGTTCAGTTCAATTCAGTTCAATTGCTCAAGAGTATCTAACTCTTTGTGACCCCATGGACTGCAGCACGCCAGGCTTCCCTGTCCATCACCAACTCCCGGGGCTTACTCAACCTCATGTCCATCGAGTAGGTGTTGCCATCCAACCATCTCATCGTCTGTCATCTCCTTCTTCTGCCTTCTATCTTTCCCAGTATCAGGGTCTTATCCAACGAGTCAGTTCTTCACATCAGGTGGCCAAATTATTGGAGTTTCAGCTTTAGCAATCAGTCCTTCCAATGAATATTCAGGACTGATTTCCTTTAGAATGGACTGGTTGAATCTCCTTGTTGTCCAAGGGACTCTTGAGTCTTCTCCAATGCCACAGTTCAAAAGCATCAGTTCTTCAGTGCTCAGCTTTTTTTATAGTCTAACTCTCACATCCATACACGACTACTGGAAAAAAAACATAGCTTTGACTAGATGGACCTTTGTTGGCAAAGTAATGTCTCTGCTTTTTAAAATGCTGTCTAGGTTGCTCATAGCTTTTCTTCAAGGAGCAAGTGTCTTTTAATTTCATGGCCCTAGTCACTATCTGCAGTGATTTTGGAGGCCCCAAAATATAGTCTCTCACTGTTTCCATTGTTTCCCCATCTATCTGCCATGAAGTGATGGGGCCAGATGCCATGATCTTAGTTTTCTGAATGTTGAGTTTGTAGCCAACTTTTTCACTCTCCTCTTTCACTTTCATCAAGAGGCTCTTTAGTTCTTCTTCACTTTCTGCCATAAGTGTTATATATAACCTTCAAAGTTGTACTTTATGATTAAATTTAGCACTTCCTTTGTGGAATTTAGCACTTCCTTTGTGGAAAATGTTTTTTCATTGTGAAATAACTCAATGGAGCTAAAGCACCTTGACAGGGCAGAACTTGATGGAAACTACTTCTGCTTTTAATTTTTTTGGACTGAAATTGTAAATATTTTAGGCAAATTGTTTTCACAGGAGCTACTTTTTCACTATAATTTAAAATGCATGTCATTGACAAATATTTTAAAAAGGCAAAACTTGTCAAATAGTCAGTCTGTTTTTCTAGTATTTTGGAATATTTTGCCAAATTTAGATTCTGAAACATTGTTAGTCATCCTATTTTCATTCAGCATTTTCTTAGATATTCTTCTGCTTTCAAGACTTTTCATTTATTTGACATAAAACACAAAACTAAATTTAGAAGGGTCATGAAAATCAACATTATTGTTGATAACATGGATTACTTTACACAGTTGTTCTTCAAAGTTTCAAACATCTAAAATAGGATTTGTGAGAGACAAAGAGATTTAAAACACATTCCATTATTCTATTTAAAATTATGTAGATTTTCCACAAAATTTTGTAGTTCAGTTACTTAGCTGTGTATATTTAAAATATTTGCAAATTTGGGATACTATATTTAACTTATATGCAGAGTACATCATGCGAAATGCTGGGCTGGTTGAAGCATAAGCTGAAATCAAGATTACCAGGAGAATTATCAATAATTTCAGATACCCAGATGACACCACCCTTATGGCAGAAGGTGAAGAAGAACTAAAGAGTCTCTTGATGAAAGTGAAAGAGGAGAGTGAAAAAGTTGGCTTAAAACTCAACATTAAGAAAATCGTGGCTTAGTTTTGCCTTCACTTCATAGCAAATAGATGGAGAAGCAATGGAAAGAGCGAGAGACTATTTTTGGGGGGCTCCAAAATCACTGCAACTGGTGACTGCAGCCATGAAATTAAAAGACTCTTGCTCCTTGGAAGAAAAGCTATGACCAACCTAGACAGCATATTAAAAAGCAGAGACATTACTTTGCCAACAAAAGTCTGTCTAGTCAAAGCTATGGTTTTTCCTGTAGTCATGTATAGATGTGAGAGTTAGACTATAGAGAAAGCTGAACGCCGAAGAATTGATGCTTTTGAACGGTGGTGTTGGAGAAGACTTGAGAGTCCCTTGGACTACAAGAAGATCCCACCAACCCATCCTCAAGGAAATCAGTCTTGAATATTCATTCTAAATACTGATGCCGAAGCTGAAACTCTGATACCTGATGTGAAGAACTGACTCATTTGAAAAGACCCTGATGCGGGAAATGAATGATTGAAGGTAGAAGGAGAAGGGGATGACAGAGGATGAGATGGTTGGATGGCATCACCGACACGATGGACATGAGTTTGAGTAAACTCTGGGAGTTGGTGATAGACAAGGAAGCCTGGTGTGCTGCAGTCCGTGGGGTCACAAACAGTCAGACTCGACTGAATGACTGAACTGAACTGAACTGAACTGATTTTTATTCCAATTGGCAGAACAATGCAGTTTATTTGGATAAAACTATGAATTATGTGTGCCCTCCAATTACTTTTTAATATTTTTTGCTCACAGTTTTTTTTTTAACTTATGAAAAAAAGTTTTTTTGTTATCATGAACTTTGGCACCACTAAAAATTTTGTTATAATTACAAATACAAATACTTGTATCTTTCTGGCTGAACATTTAAGTTGAAATCCTGGTAACATTCACATATCAGGTACTTCACTTCCAAGAGACTAAAATTCCAAAGACCTACATTAATTATCTGAATGAAATGAAAATATCAAATCAGTATGGGAATTAAATAATTTTCTGTTTCAAGTCAAATCACTGATGGAAATCCGATATCATTTACTTCTTTTCTATGCTTGTCTGCTAACTGAAGCCCAATAATGAAAAATCAAATAGCAATCAAGCTAAGAAGGAAGAAAAAATAATTTTATTTGAGCTAAACTGAGGATTATAACTCAGGAGATAGACCTCTAGAAGCCCTGAGAACTGTTCTATGGGTCAAGAGCTAGAGATGCCACATAATACATTCTTGAGGACTTTCCAGGTGCCTCAGTGGTAAAGAACCCACCTGCCAATGCAGGAGATGTGGGTTTGATCCCTGGGTTGGGACGATCCCCTGGAAGAGGAAATGGCCAACCACTCCTGTATTCTTGCCTGGAAAATTCCAGGGACAGCAGAGTTGGGCCTGTTGCAGTCCATGGGGTCTCAATGAGTAGGACACAACTGAGCACACAGTCATGCATTCTTGAGACCAAGAATTATGTATCATAGCTAATATATAAAGATCATCCAAGATGTTTTGGTCAGGTTTGCAAGTTCAGAGTGAGTTTTCATGTCATTGTGATCCCAAGTAGGGATGAAAAAGAAAATATTAACCTTAAAACTACAATTCTGGAGTCTGAGGAAAGGGACTATTCTTTGTAAAAGTTAATTATAGTCTCCTGCTTTGAAGTCTGGTTAATGTACAATGAAGATGCACATTGCACATCGGGAAAGGCCTGTCACAAGTGGAGATGTGTTGAGACACTGTTACTTGTCTTTATAATTCGAACTTAGTTTGATCATCCTGTCATAAAGAAATTTATAATTATTCCTCAATAACTATTGCCTCAATTTTTATATATGCCACAAAAATGTGAAGTTCAAAGTGGATTTATTTGATCTAAATGAATTTTTTTTTTCACAGCATGTGATGAAAACACATTTTTCTCAAGATGTGTTCAGTTTTTACTTTTAGGCATAGTCTTCTTATGATAACTGCTTACCTGATTCCCCATGTCACTTCTCATTTCCATGTGATCACTACAGTCCCCATTGTAGATGATCAATGCTAACAAACATTGATCTTGAGAAATACAATTTCTGTTTATAACTTTAATTAAACATGAACTTTTAAACTTTGTAGTTTCATTGCTGCAAAATAATTGCAAACAAAACAGTTAACTGTAAAACTAAAGTGTTACTAAACAATACAATAAATAATTGCAGGTTTGCATGTATTAAAAATGAAAAATGTTGTAACCAGAATGTTCAGACTATATACATGCCACAGAAGGATTGGTCGTACATATTTGTCATACCTATTTCAAGTATAAAATAAGCTGTAATTTCCCATGTTTAATCATTGACCCCATTGACAGGTAGCCTTGTGGCCATAGCACAACTAGCTGTTGTTCAGTTGCTAAATCATGTTTGATTCTTTTGCAACCCTATGGACTGTACCCAGCAAGCTCCTCTGTTCATGGAATTCCCAGGCAAGAAATGCTGGAGTGGGTTGCCATTTCCTTCTCCAAGGGATCTTCCTGACCCAGGAATCAAACCCAAGTTTCCTGCTTGGCAGGCAGGCTCTTTACCACTGAGCCACCAGAGAAGGCTGTACCATGGCTAGCTGGTATACCAAATGTATGGCAGGAGCATAGTGCCAAGTATCTCTTCCATGATCAGAAGATGTTAGCTGACCCTATTGCTTGTGTCAGGCACACTTCAATTTATCAGAAAACACTGCATGTTGTTTCTCTGAAGGAGGAATTAGTCATGCATATCTGGAAAGATAGTCAAAGAGAAGCAAGTTATCACAGATCATATTTCAGATTTAAATATATGTTAAAATGAGAATTCTGTTCAGTTGCACACACTGCTAGGTGAGACCATGGAAGAAGGTAGAAAAGCAAAGTAATGGTTTGCTAAATTTATGCTAAATTAACAGAGTTCAACTATTTATAACTATATTTAATTAACAATTAATAATCTGAGACACAAGCTAAATGGAAGGTGACCCCAGAGAGCTGAGGGGAACTAGGTCTATCTTAGATAAGTCAGGTATACAATAATCCATGTTTTGTACATATTTTCTAAGAAGTAACTTTTTACTTTGATGATTCTGTTCAATCATTTTGTTTCCATGCTTTTTATCTCCTTCTTTATACTTTCTTAGGGATTGTTTATTAAGGGTCTAAATTTCACTGAAAACCCTGCCCTACTGTCTTCATAAATTTTAATCAATCCAGCTAGTTTTGATAAACTCAATTTGGTTATCACAAGTGCCTGGAGTGAGCAATCACACTAGTGACTATTTCTAACTTTGAGGGAAAAAAAAATGATGAGAAGCTGGCAATGATTTAACTAGTTATTGAGCAGAGTGAATGAGCATTTAAGATACATTATACATAAAAACTTATTTAAGATGTCTTATATTGTAAAACAAAGGCATCAATTACACCTCCTTGGCACACATAGGAAGCACATATGCAATCCAGATAGAATTATGTGACTAGTGTCAGCTCACAATTATTAAAGTACAGAAATGCAGATACATTCTGGAAAATATCAGAGGCTAGAAAAAATTTATAAAGCTCTTAGTTGTCATGGAAACAGATAAAATATTATATCAGCAATTGGAAAAGTCAGAAATTGGGCATTTGTATGACCATTACATTTTTTAATATTTTTTCAAGGGATAGAGAAATTTTTCTAATCAGGTAGTTCGTCTGATACCAGAGCATTATTTAGCAGATGGTTTTGGAAGAAGGTATTAGCCGAGATTGTAGGTTACCCAGAAAGAGTAAGCAAGTATAAAGACAGAGACTGGCTTGCGGGTTATGTGCCAGGCTTCCCAGGTGGTGTTAGTAGTAAAGAATCTGCCTGCCAATGCAGGAGACAAGAGACACAGCTTTGATCTCTGGGTCAAGAAGATCCCCTGGAGGAGGGCATGGTAACCCACTCCCACACCCATTCTTGCCTGGAGAATCCCACAGACAGAGGAACCTGGCAGAGTCACAAATAGTCAGACATGCTAGAAGCAACTTAGCATGCACACATGAACAAAGCACGTGCCATCCATCCTTGTCTACCATGCTCCTATAAAAATGACAGAAACACTGAGAGGCTCACTGCAAAGTTGCTTTGAGATTCCCATTTTCATGAATTGCTTACAACTTGCTTACATGTATCAAGGGTGTTGTCGCGCCCTCCCTTGCCCTTTTCTCTCACAAACTGTAGCTTTGCTAGTCTACCAATCAGGAAGCTTTAGTTTCCTTTTTTCCTATCAGGATCTTCTTCAGTACACTGTGAGTGACGAACCCCTGCTGATGATCTGCTCCAAAAATGTGTTAAGAAAAGCATAAAGAGGAAGGGTTGAAGTTTGAAGTTCTAGTGGAGGCATTTGTTTTCTCCAACCACCACAAATCCCCTTAAAATTTGGGTCTTAGGTAGGATCCCTTCTGTAAATTCCTTGGTCAGGTAATCATCCTCCCCATGGACACAGTCTCTATGCTGCCTGGGAGTCAGCTTCACTTCTTGGTTCCACTCTGTGTCTTCATGTCAAGCAGCTCCCATGGTTCTTCCAGGTGAGTGGTGGTATCCGCCTCCATCCTGACTCAGAGTCTCCAGCAGAAGAAAAGACTACAGTCACTGTGAGATGCTGGAAAGAAGTCTCCAAGTTCAGGTTGATATCTCAAAACTGATTATCAAGTATGTGAAAGAAAAAAAAAAATGCTGAAACTTAGGACAAGAGGCAAGGCTCATTATTTGATGTTTTGAGAGAGAGCATTTCCTATGAGGCCTGTTTAACTCCTAGAGGGCTTCCTCTATGACTCAATGAGTAAAGAATCTGCCTTCAATGCAGGAGACACAGGAGAGGTGAATTCAATCCCTGGGTCAGGAAGATTCCCTGGAGGAGGAAATGGAAACCCACACTAGTATTCTTGCCTGAAAAATCCCATGGACAGAGGAGCCTGGAGGGCTACAGTCAAAAGGGTTGTGAAGAATTGGACATGACTGAGCAGCTAAATATGAGCACACTTAGGAAAGGTGTCTGTGTTGTCAGAGCACATAGAATTCTTCTGAAAATTGACTGAGTTATATTAACCATGTTTTGGCATAATAGTTTTTGAAAAACTACACTTTTCTTAGGATGACTATTTTAGGGGTATACGGTGCTATTTTCACACAATCACACCAAATCACTACTCTACATGAACCAATATTTTGATATTATTTCAGGTGAGGATTTACTTACTATAAGGATACTACAGCTTACTATAGCTTACTAGAAGTAGTTCTCTAGTTTTCTAGTTTTCTAGCTGGAACACTCTGTGTGAAACCAAGTTGAGTTTCTGCTATGTTCAGATGAACACAAGGTGATTTGCTCTGCTTAGGTAAGCTCAGAGAGTGATGAAGAGGCGGAATCTTCTAGGACCTTTAGTCTGTATGCAAAGTGTAGAATTGACAGAGTTTTCAGGCACTGAAAACATTTTCTTTTGCTATAACTTTAATTCAGTCTGAGTGTAAGACAATCACAAACTGCATGAAAAAGGAAAAGTATTAAGAAAGGGTGCAGGAAGAAAAATATGCCCTCTAAAGGATGTCTCCCCACACACCATTCACCATCCACTCTCTAGTCTTCTTATGGTAGTGAGCTTAAGAAACCTTCATTACATTCCAACACTGTGAATAAAAGAACTTCATGTTCATGTTTACTCTTCCCAATTGTTTATTAAATTCATGAGCTTTCATTGTTCAACCAATATATGTTTGAATCTCTGTGGAAATGGTTTAGGATGCTTCACTAATTTTTCCTGTTAAAATTAGTGGAACTCTTTTCTCACTGAATGGCTTTCACTTAGCAGAAGGATTTCTGGGAAGATAATTGAAGTATAAATGTATTTGACTACAATTAACAACAAGAAAACACAGTTGGATTACAGCCTGTCAGATTAGTGGTTGACCCGAGGAGATTGGTGAGGTTTGGCATTTTCACAGCCTGGAAGGTGAGTTATCCCAATGTTGTTAGGGGGTCTGTGTCCTGTGAAACTTAACCAGCCTCACAAGTGGTTTAGCATTCTTAGTTAGGACTTTCTTTCCTTGACTGAGTATTTCTTTTTGTCTTCTTTTTGTTTTCTGCTGGTTCCCTCCCAAATGAGTTCATAAAACTTATACTTCATCATGATTAATGTGTTTGTAAATTTTGTCATTAACAGTCACAACTCAAATGAAGCACATATTGAGGAAGAAACAGTGTTTTATCTTTCATCTTTGTCCTGGCAGCTAGGAACAATGAAGCTTCCTTTTGTGCTGTGACATGGATCCTTGTAGCCCTACCTACCATTCTCAGATGGAGCTTCCACTGATCACGAGGTGGTGAGGACCACAACCCAGAATGTGGACATTCTTGGGCACTGTCCTTGCTCTCAGTGGGAAAACGGCTTTTATAGGGTCTTTGTAACTTCCTGTGTGCTGTGTGTTAGCTGCTCAGTAGTGTCCAACTCTTTGCCCTCCTTGGACTGTGGCCCCCCAGTCTCCTCTGTTAATGGAATTTTCCAGGCAAGAACACTGGAGTGGGTTACCATTTCCTACTCCAGGAGATCTTCCTGAGCCAGGGATCGAACCCAGGCCTCCTGCACTGCAGGCCAGAATCTTTACCATCTAGGTCACCTGGGATAGAATTAAGTGCGACAAGCCTTCTGAATCTGACCCAATGCTGCATCAGCTCTCTAGTTTCTCCCAAAAAATTGTTGTTCTATGACCACTAAGCTCCTGTCATTAACAAAATCTCCTATGTTCCCAACACTTTCTCCCAGGGTTCACCTCCTGGCCTTCGTGGGTCCTGACTATCCTCCAGGACATACTTCTCCTGCAGTTTTTTTCAGAAGAGGCAGACCTGATTCTCCCCCAATTTCCCTACTTCTGGAACAGGAAATGAAGTTGAGGTTTACTTTTCCTCCATGATTCTCCTGCACCATAAAACAATGCTGTTTTTCAGGTTCAGGCCATTCCCCTCTGCTGCCTACTGCCTTAATGTGTGGCTTTCCTGTTGTCCTCATAGACACTCCCTTCCACATCATGTCATTTGAGCGTCAATATTGATGACATCCAGCATGTGGCCTGTCTTTCCTGGACCTCCTTGTTGTCAATGACAGTTGCTTCCATGTGGCATCATTTGCCCACACCCATAGTCCACACTACCTTGCTAAAGGCCTATGCAGCCAGGAAGCCAGTGTAACTGGGGCACAGGGGCCTATTCTGAGTCAGGCACAGCAGGGTCAGTACAGTCATCACTAAACAGAACTTTGTGCAACACAGGCAGAACACACGAGTCAGCTTCAGGGAAGACCTTCCCTTCCCAGCACTGGCAATTTGCTGCTAGTGTCAGAAATCCTTCCCACAATCAACAAATGATTTAATCAGAGACTGGAGGGGACACATCCCCAGGATGGCTAGCTGGGAGATAGTGACCAGACCCCTGATGTTTCTTTCTTGGGGACATTTCTTCAACCCCAGACTCTAGGAGCAGCTGAAGAAATGATGAGCTAACACCTCCACAGTGGAAAAGATTTCTCCCATCCTTCTTACTAATAGCCTCTGAGAAGGCTGATGCATCAAGAACCCCTCATTAAAATCAAACCCCCACGGATATATTGTACTCGCAAGTCATTTCTGCAGGCTTTGACTATCTATGGAGTTTTGAAAAGTACACATCAGTAATTTAAAAAGTTAACTTGGTAGCTAATAAAAAATAAAAATATAGTAGTGTCTGACAGGGGCTTGACAATCTGTATTATGAGTAGGCTGCATGATTCATCACTCATTATAAGTTACACCTCAGAACAAATTTTCTACTATAATCAGAGACTCTAAAATGAACTGCAGGCAGAGAATGTGCTTAGAACTACATTTTAAAGCATGTCTCTCTCTTTTCAAAGTTCCTATTCCCACACATAATGTTTACTGGAAACAAAAGCATATTCAGGTAGAAATGTGTTTTGTTTTTTTTTTAAACAAACAAAAAATTGCTAGTAATGGCTGGAAATAGATGGAAAACATTTTTCTTCTCCCTGTAAGAGTTAGATGAAAGTAATTTAAACTCCCATTAGAGTGTCCAGATATTTATGCCTCTTCATCCCCTAGAAGGAGTACATCAAGGCTGTATATTGTCACACTGCTTCTTTAACTTAAATGCAGTGTACCTCATGTGAAATGCTAGACTGGATGAAGCACAAGCTGGAATCAGGATTCCCAGGAGAAATATCAATAACCTCAGATGTACAGATGACACCACACTTATGGCAGAAAGTGAAGAGGAACTAAAAAGCCTCTTGATGAAAGTTAAAGAGGAGAGTGAAAAAGTTGGCTTAAAGTTCAACATTCAGAAAATGAAGATCATGGCATCTGGTTCTATCACTTCATGGAAAATAGATGGGGAAATGATGGAAACAGTGAGAGACTTCATTTTTGGGGGCTCCAACATCACTGCAGATGGTGACTGCAGCCAGGAAATTAAAAGACTCTTGCTCCTTAGAAGAAAAACTATGACCAACCTAGACAGCATATTAAAAAGCAGAGACATTACTTTGCCAGCAAAGGTCCATCTAGTCAAAGCTATGGTTTTTCCAGTAATCAGGTGTGGATGTGAGAGCTGGACTATAAAGAAAACTGAGGGCTGAAGAATTGATGCTTTTGAACTGTGGTGTTGGAGAAGACTTTTGCGAGTCCCTTGGACTGCAAGGAGACCCAACCAGTCCATTCTAAAGGAAAAAAGCCCTGAATGTTTATTGGAAGGACTGATGCTGAAGCTGAAACTCTAATAATTTGGCCACCTGATGTGAAGAACTGACTCATTTGAAAAGACCCTGATGCTGGGAAAGATAGAAGGCAGGAGGAGAAGGGGATGACAGAGGATGAGATGGTTGGATGGCATCACCAACTCAATGGACATGAGTTTGAATAAGCTCCAGTAGTTGGTGATTAACAGGGAAGCCTGGTGTGCTGCAGTCCATGAGGGTCACAAAGAGTCAGACATGACTAAGCAACTGAACTGAACTGATCCCCTAGAAATCTTTATTTTCTCTATAGGAAGGTTATGAATCTTCCTTAATAAACAATGGTGTGAAAATGTAGACCAGATAATTGTGTGTAGCTTCAAAAGGAATCTAGTGTGGAAAAGAGTAGAGACCAATGACCAATCCCAGTTTTGTTTTCAGAAATGAATCACTGCACAGAAGAGGGTTCACTGCTCTGTTCTGTTCCTGGCTTGGCTGCTTCCTGTTGGTAAGCAAGTTGCATAATCTGTTCATCCCTATTTCATAGGGTGTTATAAGGATAACAGACTGTGCCTAAGCTGTGTGAAACACAGCTTCAAGTACACAGTGTGAAGGCTTTCTGAAGTGTCTCTCTGGCTCCGATGAAGTACAATCTCCAGAACTACATTGTTAGTATGATTCTGGTTAGGGTGCTCTGTGACGGCTACTCCCTGGTGGGAACTGGAGGATAGAGGGAAGTAGTGCCGTTATGTGTCCTGCACCCATGTCCTAGTCATTCAACCAAACATTAAAGTCAATGTTGCTGTGAGGGGCTTCCTTGGCAGCTCAGAAGTTGAAGAATCCACCTGCAATGTGGGAGACCTGGGTTTGATCCCAGGTTGAGGAAGATCCCGTAGAGAAGGAAATGGCTACTCACTTCAGTATTCTTGGAGAATTCTATGAACAGAGAAGGCTGGCAGGCTGCAGTCCATGGAGTTGCAAAGAGTCAAAACAACTGAGCAACTACCTGGTGGTTGTGAAAGGACTTTGCAAATGTGATTAAAAGCCCTAATTACTTTACTGTAAATTAATTCAAAATGAGATTACCCTAGGTGGTTCTGACTTAATCAATTAAAAGATCTTTGAAAGAGAGTTTTGGCTTCCCTGATGTAGAAACAAATGAACAAAGCTACGAACAAAGCTAGTGGAGGTGATGGAATTCCAGTTGAGCTATTTCAAATCCTGAAAGATGGTGCTGTGAAAGTGCTGCACTCAATATGCCAGCAAATTTGGAAAACTTAGCAGTGACCACAGGAGTGGAAAAGGTCAGTTTTCACTCCAATCCCAAAGAAAGGCAAAGCCAAAGAATTCTCAAACTACCACACAATTGCACTCATCTCACACACTAGTAAAGTAATGCTCAAAATTCTCCAAGTCAGGCTTCAGCAATATGTGAACTGTGAACTTCCAGATGTTCAAGCTGGTTTTAGAAAAGGCAGAGGAACCAGCGATCAAATTGCCAACATCCGCTGGATCATCAAAAAAGCAAGACAGTTCCAGAAAAACAGCTATTTCTGCTTTATTGACTATGCCAAAGCCTTTGACTGTGTGGATCACAATAAACTGGAAAATTCTGAAAGAGATGGGATATCAGACTACCTGATCTGCCTCTTGAGAAACCTGTATGCATGTAGCAACAGTTAAAACTGGACATGGAAAAACAGACCAGTTCCAAATAGGAAAAGGAGTATGTCAAGGCTGTATATTGTCACCCTGCTTATTTAACTTATATGCAGGGTACATTATCAGAAACGCTGGGCTGGATGAAGCACAAGCTGGAATCAAGATTGCCGGGAGAAGTATTAATAACCTCAGATATGCAGATGACACCACCCTTATGGCAGAAAGTGAAGAAGAACCAAAGAGCCTCTTGATGAAAGTGAAATAGGAGAGTGACAAAGTTGGTTTAAAGCTCAACATTCAAAAAACTAAGATCATGGCATCCGGTCCCATCACTTCATGGAAAATAGATGGGGAAACAGTGGAAACAGTGGCTGACTTTATTTTTCTGGGCTCTAAAATCACTGCACATGGTGATTGTAGCCATGAAATTAAAAGACACTTAATTCTTGGAAGGAAAGTTCTGACCAACCTAGACAGCACATTTAAAAGCAGAGACACTACTTTGCCAACAAAGGTCCATCTAATCAAGGTTATGGTTTTTCCAGTGGCCATGTATGGATGTGAGAGTTGGACTATAAAGAAAGCTGAGGGCTGAAGAATTGATGTGTTTGTGCTGTGGTGTTGGAGAAGACTCTTGAGAGTTCTTTGGACTGCAAGGAGATCCAATCAGTTCATTGGAAGGACTGATGTTGAAGCAGAAACTCCAGTACTTTGACCACCTGATGGGAAGAGCTGACTCATTTGAAAACACCCTGATGCTGGGAAAGATTGAGGACAGGAGGAGAAGGGGATGACAGAGGATGAGACGGTTGGATGGCATCACCGACTCGATGGACATGGGTTTGGGTGGACTCCGGGAGTTGGTGATGGACCGGGAGGCCTGGCGTGCTGCGGTTCATGGGGTCGCAAAGAGTCAGACATGACTGAGTGACTGAACTGAACTGAACTGATGTAGAAATTCAATACTATAGCTGGGTCTGCAATCCTTCCTCCTCCTCTGAACTTCCTTTCTGATTTCTGACTGGGCAACATTAGCTCAAATCTGCAGGGTCCAGACTGGCAGTGACCTTCCTCTCCTGCTTTCTGCTCTTTGACTTAGGATTGCACAGGCCATTTCCTTGGAATAAGTTCCCTTCTGTAATAAATTCCTTTACTTTTTATCATATATCTGTACATGTATATGTGAATATGTTACCGGTTCCACTTCTCTGGATGAACCATTTGATACACATGATACATGGCAAATTGCACCCAATAAGTGATATATATATGTGTATATATATATATATATATATATATTTTCTGCTGACCTATAGCTACCTCTTCTCCTTTAGCTCTTATGTTTCTTATATCCAGATGTCCTAATGCAAGTGCAGACAGCCTATGGGAGTATGAATTTATAGTCAGTTCTATGAAATGGGTTCTCTTGACCCAAAGTTCCCAGAGGCCCACAGCATCATGTGTAAGTCATACAGTCTCATCATTCTAGAGACTCAAATAACATTCCAGGATCTGTACCTTATTAATTGTGTGGATTTGGCAAGTTCTTAATTTTTGTGTAATGGAGATAATAAAATCGACATGATAGTGTTGTCATGAGCATGGAATGAAACAGTACATGTAAAACATCAACAAGATGTGTGACACAAAGTTCTTGGAACAGTAATTATTGTTGGCACTGCTGCTACTTCTGGTTCCCTCAATTCCCTGGTGGAAGTAGAAGTCACCCTTTGCTTGGTAAATGTTTGATTGTTTATTTCTCTTTCTGTGGACTAGACAAAGGGATGAAATTTCATCTTCAGCATCTGTGTGTGTGCATTACATGTCAACAAACGACAGGGCCAAGTTTACTGTTTTAAAATGTAGGTTTTTATCCAGGTATAACAAAGCTAACATATCATGAAACAACTGATGCTAAAGAGATGGTTGATTAGTCACAGTTCCCAAGAGGAGGGTCCATGTTACACTCCAGAAAGCTGCAGGGAAAGCACTGGGGTGGATGAGAAAGAGAGGGTGGAGGTAACATGGGCCAGAACCTTCACTGTGGATTCTTCAGGAAGCAACGTGTGAGGCAGGATGAGTAGACCTAGGATAAGCTAGTTTGAATAATTTCAGCAGGCCCTGGGGCATAGGGGTGATGGTGATTAGGGCAGGTGATAGTGGTCTGAGTTTTAGACCCACATAAAGAAGGTGGGTCGGGTGGGCTCTGGACTGGTTTGTTTTCAAATGAAAGGTATGCTTTCTGGGAAGTCCCTTACTGTGGCATGCATGCTCAGTCGTGTCTGACTCTTTGCCACCCCATGGACTGTAGCCTGCCAAGTTTCTCTGTCCATGAAATGTTTCAGGTAAGAATACTGGAGTGAGTTGCCATGATTACTCCAGGGGATCTTTCCAACCCTGGAAAGATTACTCCACATGGGATCAAACCCATGTCTCCTGCATCTCTGGCATTGGCAGGCGTATTCTTTACCACTCTACCACCTGGACACTCCCTCCAGAGTCAGCAAGGCCTCAATTTTCAAAGAATCAAAAATACAGGAAATAAAAAGGCATAATAAATTCTTGTATCAATGAGAAGGAAATAGAAACATAATTAATAATAAAACCCCAAGGCCAAAACACACATAAAGTTAAACCATATTCGGGAAGGCCATTACAGTCATCACTGCCAAGTAAACCAAGGTCAAGTTCATGGATTCATTGCAGTACAAGCATTGATGGATTTGACCTATTTCATCTGGGCAGTGTCAGCTGTGCACACTTGTCTTGGTGACAGCGGATTTGTCATCTACAGTTGTTCAGACTCTCTGAAACCTAATCTGGGAAGAGCTAAACTTCACTTCTCTGGAGATAAAAGAATGAACATGAATTTGGGACATAAATTCCGGGAGGACAGAGAACAGATTTAGTAATCACCTTTCCCTCTATAAATGTAGCCATTTTCCACTAGGTTGCCCCCAAATGGAGGAACCACTGAGGGTGTTGTTTTCTGGCACAAGATTCTGGATTCCACTGCTTGTAGTTCATGGCATCCTTCCTGTTTGCTCCCTAATAAATTCTGTCCAACACTGGAGAGAGTTGGGGTAATATACTTCAGTGTTATCAGCATTATCTAAAAGCCACATTTCTACTTTTGAACAAATCCTTTTGTCTTGTTCTAAAGTTGAAGATACAAAAGATCAGTAGTTTAACAATTAAAAAAAATATTCATTCTTGGAGATATAAACATCATTTGCAATGAAAAACTGATATGTCAGGGTTGAATATAAGCACTGAAGAGGTTTAGGCAAAATGTCAAGAACACTCCTGGGGTTTTTCTTTCTGGCATACTTCACTCTGTATAATGGGCTCCAGTCTCATCCACCTCACTAGAACTGATTCAAATGAGTTTTTTTAATGGCTGAGTATATTCCATTGTGTATATGTACCACAACTGTCTTATCCATTCGTCTGCTAATGGACATCTAGGTTGCTTCCATGTCCTGGCTATTATAAGCAGTGCTGCGATGAACACTGGGGTACACGTGTCTCTTTCAGATCTGGTTTCCTCGGTGTGTATGCCCAGGAGTGGGATTGCTGGGTCATATGGCAGTTTTATTTCCAGTTTTTTAAGGAATTGCCACACTGTTCTCCATAGTGGCTGTACTAGTTTGCATTCCCACCAACAGTGTAAGAGGGTTCCCTTTTCTCCACACCCTCCCCAGCATTTATTGCTTGTACACTTTTTTTTCCATTTATTTTTATTTGTTGGAGGCTAATTACTTTACAATATTGTAGTGGTTTTTGCCATACATTGACATGAATCAGCCATGGATTTACATGTGTTCCCCATCCTGATCCCCCCTCCCACCTCCCTCTCCATCCCATCTCTCTGGGTCTTCCCAGTGCACCAGCCCTGAGCACCCATCTCATGCATCCAACCTGGCTGGTGATATGTTTCACCCTTGATAATATACTTGTTTCAATGCTGTTGTCTCTGAACATCCCACCCTCGCCTTCTCCCACAGAGTCTAAAAGTCTGTTCTGTACATCTGTGTCTCTTTTTCTGTTTTGCATATAGGGTTATCATTACCATCTTTCTAAATTCCATATATATGCATTAGTATACTGTATTGGTCTTTATCTTTCTGGCTTACTTCACTCTGTATAATGGGCTCCAGTTTCATCCATCTCATTAGAACTGATTCAAATGAATTCTTTTTAATGGTTGAGTAATATTGCATAGTGTATATGTACCATAGCTTCCTTATCCATTCATCTGCTGATGGGCATCTAGGTTGCTTCCACGTCCTGGCTATTATAAACAGTGCTGCGATGAACATTGGGGTGCACGTGTCTCTTTCAGATCTGGTTTCCTCGGTGTGTATGCCCAGGAGTGGGATTGCTGGGTCATATGGCAGTTCTATTTCCAGTTTTTTAAGGAATCTCCACACTGTTCTCCATAGTGGCTGTACTAGTTTGCATTCCCACCAACAGTGTAAGAGGGTTCCCTTTTCTCCACACCCTCCCCAGCATTTATTGCTTGTAGACTTTTGGATAGCAGCCATTCTGACTGGTGTGTAATGGTACCTCATTGAGGTTTTGATTTGCATTACTCTGATAATGAGTGATGTTGAGCATCTTTTCATGTGTTTGTTAGCCATCTGTATGTCTTCTTTGGAGAAATGTCTGTTTAGATCTTTGGCCCATTTTTTGATTGGGTCATTTATTTTTCTGGAATTGAGCTTCAGGAGTTGCTTGTATATTTTCGAGATTAATCCTTTGTCCGTTTCTTCATTTGCTATTATTTTCTCCCATTCTGAAGGCTGTCTTTTCACCTTGCTTATAGTTTCCTTTGTTGTGCAAAAGCTTTTAAGTTTAATTAGGTCCCATTTGTGTATTTTTGCTTTTATTTCCAATATTCTGGGAGGTGGGTCATAGAGGATCCTGCTGTGATTCATGTCAGAGAGTGTCTTGCCTATGTTCTCCTCTAGGAGTTTTATATATGGAATTTAGAAAGATGGTAACGATAACCCTATATGCAAGACAGAAAAAGAGACACAGATGTATAGAACAGACTTTTGGACTCTATGGGAGAAGGCGAGGGTGGGATTATCTGAGAGAACAGTATTAAAACATGTATATTATCAAGTGTGAAACAGATCGCCAGTCCAGGTTGGATGCATGAGATGGGTGCTCAGGGCTGGTGCACTGGGATGACCCAGAGGGGTGGGATGGGGAGGCAGGTGGGGGGGGTTCGGGATGGGGAACACATGTAAATCCATGGCTGATTCATGTCAATGTATGGCAAAAACCACTACAATATTGTAAAGTAATTAGCCTCCAACTAATAAAAATAATTGGGGGGGGGGAAGAACACTCATGTGTACATATTTGAAAAAAAAAGTGAAAACAATTTTAAAAGATACATGTGCCTCAAGTTTCCTACAGCATTATTTATAATTATCAAGACATGATTATGTAACTTGTGTCCATCAGTAAATGAATAGATACAAATGTGGTGTGTATGTATATATATATATATATATGCAATAATGCATATATATATAATGCAATAATGCAATAATACTCAGCCATAAAAAAGAATGGGATTTCCCAGGTGGTTCAGTTCAAAGAACCCACCTGCCAATGCAGGAGACACAGGAGATACAGGTTGGATCCCTAGGTTGGGAAGATCCCCTGGAGAAGGAAATGGCAATTTGCTCCAGTATTCTTGCCTGGAAAATCCCATGAACACAGAAACCTGGTGGGGTATAGTCCATGGGGTCAGAAAAGAGTCTGACATGACTTAGCAACTGAGCAAGCACGCATGCATAAAAAAAGAATGCAATTTTGCCATTTGCAGCACATATATGAACTTGGAGGGCATTATGTTAAGTGAAATAAGTCATAAAAAAGCAAATACGATATGATATCACTTACATATGGTTTCCAAAAAATACAACAAACTAGTGAATGTAACAAAAAAGAAGCACACAAATGTAGAGAACAAACTTGTGTTTACCAGTGTGGAGAAGGATGGGGCAGGGGCAATACAGGGTGGAGGAATGGGAGGTAAAAACTGTTAAGTGTAAAATAAACTAAAAGGATTATGGTACAATGCATGGAATATAGCCAATATTTTATAATAACTATAAAAGGAATATAACCTTTAAAAATTGTGAATCACTATATTGTACACCTGTAACATAATATTCTATAGCAACTATACCTGGTGTTGAAGAAATAAGTGAAATGGTGAAAAGCTTAGCTAATGTTAATGGTATTTTGTTAATAGATTTTGAGTCTTTTCTCAAATATCAAATTACATTAGTAAAGTATGATATCTAAATGGTTTTGTTCACAAATCAGTAAGTCAAATATTTTAACATTCTGAGAATCTTTTCCTTCCATACTATGAGATATATATATATTATAACCCCACATGGGGTTATTATATATATACATATATATAATATATATAATTATAACCCCACATGGCAATGTATATATATATATATTCCTTCTTTCTTTCTTCTTACTCAAACTTGTGTGGCTGATATGATAGTGCGAAGAGTTTGACACTTAATTAACATTTTAAAATTTGCTGATGGAAGGGTATAATTTTACCATAAATTGTTTCCCTCATCCCAGTGCCTCTCCCATTGTGGAGACTTATGCACTAATGTGATACTCCTCAACTGAAATATTGCAATGTAGGTCAATTTGGTCAAGAGTTCACAAACTCTGCATTTCCCTTCGCCCAACCCCTACCCTGATTTCCCAGAAACAAACCATCTTAGGTGTTTTCTCTGGTATTTTCTTTGTTGTTTCATCATTTCCTGTGTTTGAGTTGTAGTGTTTTGGCTGTTTTTTTTTAAATTTATATTGGAGTATAGTTGATTAATAATGTTGTGTTAGTTTCAGATATACAGCAAAGTGATTCAGTTATACATATACACATACTATCTGCTGATTTCCTGATATTAAAACTAAGTTTTTTGCTTTCTTACACTGTTCATTCCTTTACACCTCAAAACCCACACTCTTCCTTTGACCCAACCCTTTTCATTTCTTGAGAATGAGAGCTCTGCATTGGATGAGCGGGCTTCCATCTGTGGAGAGCAGGGGAAGAATTCTTTTTTCTTTTTGCTACACTGTACAGCATTAGGGGCTTCCCCAGCGGCTCAGCAGTAAAGAATCTGCCTGCGATGCAGGAGACAAGGAAACACTTGTTTGATCCCTGGGTCAGGAAGATCATCTGCCAAAGGGCACAGCAACCCACTCCAGTATTTTGTGCCTGGGAAATCCCAAGGACAGAGGAGCCTGGAAGGCTATAGTCCATGGGGTCGCAAAGAATCAGACACGACTTAGCGATTAAACAACAACAGCATGCGGAATCTTAGTTCCCTGATCAGGGATTGAACCCATGCC
This sequence comes from Cervus elaphus, assembly GCF_910594005.1. Lineage (NCBI taxonomy): Eukaryota > Metazoa > Chordata > Mammalia > Artiodactyla > Cervidae > Cervus > Cervus elaphus. The sequence continues at coordinate 23,680,734 of NC_057830.1, forward strand.
CTCTGCATTGGGAGGATGGAGTCTTATCCACTGGGAAATCCTGGGAAGAATTCTTCATACTCTCATCACTGTCCTTCACCCCACATGGCAATTTACTCCTATCTATTCCTTGATGAAATCTAAAGTAACCACAAGATAGTGCATGTCTTTCTTAGATAATAAAATGCATTCTTGTTATTCCTTATAACCAAACAAAATTCACAATTAAAACATTCAGTTCTGTACAGAATTCCTACCTCTTAAACTCTCTGTCCCAGGACAGCACGCCTGTAGTGGAAAAGGAAGCAGATCTGATCCTTCCTTGTTCTTTCCCAAGGGTTAGACCCCCTACACTAGGATGGAATTTGACTCCCCTGAGGATTAAAGGATTAAAGGATTACTTAATCAGTTGGGGGGTGGGGGAGGATTGATGTGTAAGAGGAGGGAACTGAGAGGCAGGCCTTGCTGACAAACAGCAAAATGGTGTGGCTGCTTTGTAGGGATGCCATGGCTCTCTGTTTTTCTATCTCTGTTGCTCTCTATCCCTGTCTCTCTCTCTCCTCTGAGGTAATGCTTCCCTAACTCTGTCCTTGGTAATACCCTTCCCCTTGGCAGTGCTTCTAGTCTATTCTAATAAAATCATCTTCCTCTTGGATTGGTCCCACTTGAAACCTCCGTTCCACTGGCTTCTGCCTGAGAAGACCACATCGAGTCCAAGGGAAACATACACTCATTAAGGGGAAAAAAAAAAAAAGTTAAACTTGGAAATTAGTTGTTTTTTTTTGTTTTTAAAGAAGGCTGGCATGCTGCAGTACATGGGGTCGCAGAGTCAGACACATCTGAGTGACGGAACTGACTGACGAGGTCGGTAGCATATTTTCTTTAATGTCACATTGGGAGCACAGTCCTAACTGAGAATTACTTAATCTCTTAGGAGGATGTGCCCTGATTGATTTAGTTAGTTATTTTCTAAAGGTGCCAGATTTACTGAATTTACATGTATATCTGTAGATTTTTATACAATAGAGATGATTTCTAAATGGTAGCCAGAACAGTTCGAGCTTATTGCCCTGTCAATCATTAACAAGTGTTTTGACCAACAGCCTTACCCACACATTCGTATATCATGTTAGCCGTATGGATCAGCTGTTTAAAAGTTCTTTAAATCAGCTATATCATCTTAGCGATTCCCTCAGGAATTAAATCATTGCCATTTGGTCACTAATGTATTTGTGTAAGCCCAGCTATTTGACAGTATCTAGGTAAGACTAAGGAGGCCAATCAAAGCTTATGCCTGAACTCTTCATACCCCTTCCTCTCTCTTCTCACATGAAGGGTCCAATTCCTGTTCTCAAAAAACATCTCCACAAAATTGTTTCTTCAATACCCTTTATATCTAAGTGTTGAGATTCTAAGTTATCATCACTTCATATATACTTTTTTGTTGTTGGGTAAATATACGGGACTTAGAGTACAAAGATTTAATAAATGCTATTAAGCTATATATGATTATGTTGAACTATTGTCTTTTTGAGTGGTTGAGAAGACCTACATCATTCAGATTCTCAAAAGTTTATCTACATGATCTTTTTTTCTTATAACAATAATTATAACCTAATCATCTTTGTTAATATTCTGAAGTTTTACATCGAGTGCTTTGTAGGAAGCATTTTTAAACTCCTTGCTCTACATTTTCCAGTGATGTTAGGGGAAGCACGCTGACTGAAACCACCCACCCTGGCCAGGCAACATAGTAACCATTTACATGAGTTGTTTTATGATAGGAGGTCCTGGTAAGGAACATGGAGCTAATAAGCCACCACCAACCAGAAGAGTTCAGAAAAGGTCAAGAGGAGACACCACATGTCCGGCCAACTCCCAGAATCCTTCTCTTTTGCATCTGTCTTGGCTGAATAAGGCGTGCACCACCAGGAAGGACTCTGAGTCAGAATGACTGTCTAAAGACAACCCATAAACTAATCCCATCACCATAAAACCCGAGACTGCAAGCCATGTGGCAGAGCAGTTCTCCTGGGCTCCCTTACCCCCCTGTTCTCTACCCGGGTGCCCTTTCCCAGTAAAATCTCTTGTTTTGTCAGCACATGTGTCTCCTCAGACAATTCATTTCCCAGTGTTAGACAAGAGCCCAGTTTCGGACCCTGGAAGGGGTCCCCCTTCCTGCAACAGTGGTATTTTTAAATATGAAAAAATCAGAAACATACATGTTTCCATTATAAACAAAAAATTTCTTCAACTTTTGTTTTTCATTTTTTTTCTATAAAATATAGATTGTTTGTTTAGAGGTTTTAGAAAGATTACTTATTATTATTACTTTTCTCATGTTCTTTATGCCTGTTTCTTTTAGCCTACACTTCTGATAAATTTCCTTAACTTTGGCTGGCAATCATTCAATTAGACTTTTTTAAACTCCTGGGTAATTAAAAATTAATTTTTATTCCTTCAATGTTTACTTTCATAGCCACATGTTCTTGCTTCATGAATGCAATCTGTTCTTATTCCTTTGAAGATATCCATTACAGTTAAAATATATCACTTTGTTCTGTTCTGTGCACAAACGTTTTTCTGAGTTTCCTCTACGCTGTTACCTTGTATGGCCTGTCTTTGTGCTGGGTCATTCCTCCAAATGTCTAGTGATCTAATATTATTCTCTTGTGCCTAAATGTAGGTGTGGAAAACCTGGGGCCTCCACTGCCGAACCATCTTGGGTTTCATCGCTTGAGTCAACTTTATTCCAAGCTCTTCTTGACAAGCATGAACTCTAGTTTTCTGTCAGTTAAATTGTCCCTATGATTTCTAACTTCCAAACATTTTTCAGATATAGTCACCTCCCCCATTACGATTTCTCCTCTTATGTTGCCTAAACAGATTATAAGTTAAGGAGCTGGGCTCCAGTCTGCCAAGTTTAAGCAGAAACATCACACATTCATTCTTCTCTCTCCACAGTGATTGTCCTACTACTGCAAAATTTAGATTCCTCATATTTCAATCCAAAATAACAGCAGTTCCAAAAGAAGTTAATTCCAGAATTACAGTGGTAACTTTTAAAAATACCCTAAGTAATAAAGTCTTATGACTCTTGGCCCTATTGTGTCAGTGTTATAATTAAATGATTAAATATAGATTTCTGAAGCGAGCACTAAATATAGATTTCAATTCTTAGCTGTTAAATATAGATTTCAATTCTTTCCTGTTATCATTGTTTTCACAGTCCACCTGATTGATTAGGGAGCCACTTTTATCAGCAGATTGTCAATCATACTATTGAATCATAATTCTTTTCTCAGACCTAGTTCAGTACACTTTAAAAAAGAATCAGTCTTTCTGGTGTGCCCTGCAACATCGCTCTGAAATCTCACTGCCCTAAACCCCCTACATCGCATTGTACTACATGCTAAAATGTGGAACCATGAAGTTTCTTTCGTTTCTGATATATTCTCTTACCTTTTCATATCTTTTGTTTTTTAAGTCCCTAAGTTATCCAAAGAGTGACAAACTGGGTTTCCTTTATATACCTGCAGGCAGTATTTAAAATTATCCTTAAATTTCTGCTCCATCTGCTAGTCAGCTGTGCCTGCTTCCTTCTTCTTTGGGCTTCAGAGTGTTCTCCCAACTCCTCCTCAAAAGCTGCTCCCTGTTCCCACCCCCGTCTTCGTTACCTCTTCAGTTCTTCCTATACACAACTTACACCCCATGCAGGAGCAATGATTGTGACTGAGGGATCTCCATTTTCTTTCTTTCTACATATTTTATTTTGCACTGGAGTATAACTGATGAACAGTGTTGTGATAGTTTCAGATGGACGGTAAAGGGATTCAGCCATACATATATGTGTATCCATTCTCCCCCAAACTCTCCTCCCATCCAGGCTGCCACATAACATTGAACAGAATTCCCTGTGCTATACAGTAGGGGCCTTGTTGGTTATCCATTTTAAATAGAGAAGCATGTACCTTTTCATTCCAAATTCCGTAACGATCACTCCCCCCATTCTTTCCCCGTAGTAGCCATGAGGTCATTCTCTAAGTCCGAGTCTGTTTCTGTTTTGCAGATACAGAAGTTTATGTGCATCATTTCTTTTCAGATTCTACATATATCTCCTTCTCTGTCTTATTTCATTCTGCATGACAGTCTCTAGGTCCATCTACATTGCTGCAGACGGCATTGTTTCCTTTTCTTTTTTTTAATGACGGAGTAATATTCTATTACATTTTCATACATCCCTCTGTGTTTGGGAATGCATTATTTGTATCACTAATAGCCCTTGCATGCATGGAAAAGCGTCTATGATAGTTATTCAAAACTTGTTAATTCAATGATTTCAGATGTAAATTTCTTATTGTCAGTGATTCTAACAAGACTCTTAACATATTGCTTGCTAATTCTTTATCTTTTTCAATATCAAAATCATTGTAGAAACTCAAGTGGTACAAAAGTTGAGCATCCTTCAGCACAAGTTGACTGGTGACCAGAAGGAAATGCTATGATTATATTCATTCTCTCATATTGAGATGTGCATAGAATGTCCACCTGCTGAAATAAGATGAGCTAAAACACACACAGAGGAAATGACTCTCTTAGCACAGTGTAAAGTAAAGAAGTAAATAATATAGAATTTTAAATAAAATATATGCTTGTTGAAATCAAAATAGATAAGACTATGGGAACAGTATTATGGCATAGGAAGAAATTCTGCTTCTGGTCAGACCAAAGCTGAGTCACATTTATGGGACTCACTGCTAAACAAAGAAATCTCATAGCATGTTCTCCTGCTGCTGGGACTCTCTTTCTCTCTCTCTCCACACATACATAATTTCTCTTTTTTCATTAAAAAATAGATGGCATGTCCTTTTACTTTTTTGCTAAAAAAAAGGGAAGATCTTGATCCTTCAAATACGTAAGCTCACTCAGCTATTAATGAAATGATTTATCATAGCTTAATAGTAGCATTTTAAAAATGAGCCAGCCAAAAAATTTGGAGGAAATGTAATTAGTTTTATCCATTTTATTTTTAATGCACATTTTAGAAAATTGCATAACTGACCTGAGTGTTAATTATTTCTCTGGTAAGAAAGCAAATGCAATGTTCTTGTCTTTGAGTAAGAACACTGTCTCTTCATTCTGAGCAGATACAATTGAAATTAGTTGGGGTCAGGATTTAGTACAGAGTCCTACCTACCTGTCAGGCTTCCTGTGACCAAGGTCCTCACTGGCCGTGGGAGGATGTAAGCTGTGTTTCTCAGCTGCTAACGTTCAGGTGACATTCCTGACAGCCTCTGCTTAACGGTGCCCCCAGTGGTCAGATGCTAATGAGGTCTGTTGAAACGTGGAAAGCATGGTTCAGAGCTGAGCAGGTGGGCACAGGTTGCTCTAGGTTAAAGGTGAACAGTACCCATTTAAGAAGCAGAAGAGAAACTCTGGTCAGAATCGGCTTTCCCAGAAGCCAGCAGCCCACAGTGATCCTTGATAAACTCCCTCCGGACCATCAGGGCATGGTGTTGGCCCCTTGCTCCAACTTCTTTACACACTGTCAGCCCTTGATTCTTCTCCTTTGGACCACAAACTCCTGGTTACCAGAGTATACTCACTGTGATCTGAGCAGTGAATTACCTGCACACAGCAGTAGCTCAGAAAGCCCATCTAAAGTCAAAGGGCTGCCCTAGAGGGCTTTCACACTGGGCTCAATCTGCCCCATTATAATCACGACATGTTGATAAAAGTAATCTCAGTGTCAGGATCCTCTATTTCTGATGTCAGGAAGCAGGTGGGAGGCATCAGGGAATGGAAGGCACCCTGCTCTAAGCCCACAGGATGAAGCAGGGCCAGATCAGAAAAGCAGCATACCATCTGGACCTGACAAAACCTCACTCCCGGGAGGGCCCTGGCTGCCTGCCCCTTCAGCTTCACCACAGGTCCCTGCTATTTTTATGACGCTGTCATGAAAACATCAGAGTCATCTCAAAAAATCAAATAATAGTACCGTACGTAACACAGGCATGCCCTGTGGAGTCACACTAATTCAGAGGTGGTTTCCACAGATGGTTCCAGAACACTCGATGCGAAACTCCTGAACCCAGATACAACAATCGGATATTACTTTGTCTAATCCACTGCCACATTTAAAGCTGGACAAGGAATGCATTAACATTTGAATCAATCTCAATAGAGCAGAATAGAATAACCATGAAAACCCCTGCTTAATCTTTTTGTTTGTTTTTCTCATCAATAAATGACAGCTTTCATTATCCTGGAAAGTGGCAATGGAATTTGTCACTGACCCACTATTTCCATGCATTGCAAGTATAAACTTGTACATAAAGACCTGAGAAAAATGCAAACCCATAAATAAATTTAGGAATAGATAGTTCAGGGCATTTACAGGCTGTTTAAAATGTGCTTCTATGAGATTTTTATTAAAGAACAGCTGCTGTTGTAAGTTGACTTGCTTTATGCTTTCTGTGTAATTTAAAAATTTCCTTTATAACTAAAAAAAAATTCCCTTTTAATCTTAAAGAAATCTACAGATGAAAAATCTAAGGCCCAGAAAGTGAAAAGAAAGTTATTGGCCAAATTTGCTCCATCAAAGTTTAACCAGCAGCTCTTACATTTGGCTTGGTGGTGGTGGTGGTTTAGTGGCGAAGTCATGTCTGACTCTTGCATCCCCATGGACCGTAGCCTGCCAGGCTTCTCTGTCCATTGGATTCTCCAGGCAAGAATACTGGAGTGGGTTGCCATTTCCTTCTCCAGGGGATCTCCCCAACCCAGGAATTGAACCTGGGTCTCCTGCATTGCAGGAGGATTCTTTACCGACTGAGCTACTAGGGAAGCTGTATTTGGCCTAGGACCTGGTATAAGGTCTCCCAGATGATGCTAGTGGTGAAGAATCTGCCTATCAATGTAAGAGACAGGGGTTCGATCCCTGGGTCAGGAAGATCCCCTGGAGGAGGGCGTGGAAGCCCACTCCAGTATTCTTGCCTGGAGAATCCCACAGACAGGAGCCTGGGTGACTACAGTCCATAAGATGGCAAAGATTTGGACACGGCTGTAGGGACTTAGCGCACATGTACTGCTGTGCTAGTAGACACAGAATTACTCCTCTGAAGTTTGAATTATATCCTTTCAATCAACTTATCAAGAGTTTTTTGTTTTTTTAATTTTTAATCTTTCTTTTTTCAATTTATTTTTGATATTATACAAACAATTATTTTGAAGTCAAGTGTTTGAGATGAAATGCTTGTTCTCACCTCTGCCCCTCTCTGCTCTTCACAGGTTTGGGGACAGACAGATCCAGTGGATCCACACTCAGGATGGCACCTCACCTGGGTGATGAGGTTGGTGCTCATCCTTCTCTGGAAGCTTTTCTCCTAGAGCCCTTGATTTCTTTTTCAAGTGGCTGCTTGGGCTTCCTCAGAGTGGTCATAGTGATCCAAAAGCATGTTTCAGGAGACAGAAATTTGGAGCTATCTGTATATTAAATCCTCAGTCTGGAAACTGTCTTTTCTGCTTTATTCTATTGAGCAAAGCAGGTACAGAGATTGCCTAGATTTATGGTGACAAAATTTAAACCTTGTCTTTTCAAGAGAGAAACAGCAAAAAAATTTGCAGATATCTTTGATGAAGGAAGTGGAAGTGAAGGGAAGTGAGTCAGTAAGTCGTGTCCAACTCTTTGTGACCCCACAAACTATACAGTCCATGGAATTCTCTAGGACAGAATACTGGAGTGGGTAGCCTTCCCCTTCTCCAGGGGATCTTCCTAACCCAGGGATCGAATCCAGGTCTCCCACATTGCAGGCAGATTCTTTACCAGCTGAGCCACAAGGGAAGCCCAAGAATACTGGAGTGGGTAGCCTATCCCTTCTCCAGTGGATCTTCCTGACCCAGAGAACCAACCAGGGTCTCCTGCATTGCAGGCAGATTTTTTACCAACTGAGCTATCAGGGAAGCCTTTGTCTTTGATGTATGTAATGTAATGTTACTGGCAAACTTTCAGATTCCAGTTCAGACAAAGCCCCAGCGACATGATATCTTTAGAAGTAAGTCCTTTCACACCCATATTTTATTTAAATGTGTTTGGGTCTCACATTAATCCAGGGAAGCAAACATTACTTGTTATTTCTAGTTAAGAAAGGACAAAACAGGCTCAGAATGATTAAGCAATATATATATATTCACTTACTGGATTTCATCTACTTTGCCTTCTCAGAAGGACAGTGGTTAGTTCTCTCAAGTAGGCAGTCTATTTAAAGCATTTCTTATGCTTTAGGAAATAAACAATGAAAAGAGTTGTCCTTTTCATAAACTTAGCAACACATAAAAGGGAAATAAAAACTGGCTGTTGTTCAGTAGCTAAGTCGTGTCTGACTCTTTGCGACCCCATAGACTGCAGCACACCAGATTTTCCTGTCCTTCACTATCTCCCAGAGTTTGCTCAAATTCATGTCCAATGAGTTGGTGATGCTACCCAACTATCTCATTCTCTGTCACCCCCTTCTGTCCTCAACCTTTCCCACCATCATGGTCTTTTCCAATAGGTCAGCTGTTTGCATCAGGTGGCCAAAGGATTGGAGCTTCAGCTTCAGCATCAGTCCTTCTGATGAATATTCAGGGTTTATTTCCTTTAGGATTGACTGGTTTGATCTCCTTGCAGTCCAAGGGACTCTCCAGAGTCTTCTCCAGCACCATAGTTTGAAAGCATCAATTCTTTGGCACTCAGCCTGCTTTATGATCCAACTCACATCTGTACATGACTACTGGAAAAACTATAGCTTTGATTATATGGACATTTGTTGGCAAAATGATAGCTCTGCTTTTTAATATGCTGTATAGGTTTGTCACAGCTTTCTTTCCATGGACCAAAAAGCTTTTAATTTCATGGCTGCATTAAAAATGGCTGAGGTCCCAAGAACACCTGAGCCAGAAGTACTTTTCTGTGGGTGGTAGATGGATCTGTGTCAGGAAGCGTGAGCTCTCTGTTCATAGGCACTAAAAGCTACAGTAACCCCGCTTTCAGAGCTGGGAAAGAAGATATGTGAATGAAACTGTTTCTTAGAAAGACTTTCACCTTATCCTCTTTGTTTTTAGCCTCATCTAAGTCCCTATCACAAATACATCATTCCAGGGTACTAATATGTAAATGGAGCTGCCTACAGAATTTCTGTGGGGTGTTTGTTATTTCCTATCCATCTGCTTACAGCTACCCAAATTAGTTCAGTGTTATCTTTTGTCCTATTTTTTGCTTTACTTATTTACAATTGAAAATCACAGAACAAATCTTTACTGTTTTAGTGAGGTTTCTGGAGAGACTGAAAGTTAATGCATGTATTAATCTTGCCATTTCTAACTAGACATCTATTCTCTGTGTTAATACCTATAGTGTCCTACATAGTTTAGAATTAATTTGCTTCTTGATCCTGAAGTGCTGGAAATACTCCTGAGTCCTTCTCCTAGAACAGGATCATACAGGGCAGTTTATGATGGCAGAGAATGACAGGTTACTCCTCATCCTAGCATTAGACTAGAGGCTTATTAACTGCAGCAGGATGAAGCAAACGACTTTGAACTGATATCCACCAGGTACATGAGAGCAGGGAACCGTATCAATTCAGTGAAAGATCATATACTGTATGGTGATGTATCCAGCCCTTTTCTTCCAAATTAAATCACTAAGCCATGAGTATTATACAAAGTGAATAGGAGCCTGGAAGATCCTTCTCTGTAGTACTGACCAGCCTGAGGGAAGAGACTCTAAAAATAAGGGCCCCGCCAAACTTATCCATACTCTAGACTCTAAAAAGAAAGTCACAATTTGATGGCTAGCCGCCCATCACTGGACAATCACGGAAGTCTCTCATTTGAAAGTCAGGCTAAAACAAACCAACAAAGGTAAAATCAACTTGAAGGAAACAGACTATTTACAAAACAAAAAAGAAGCTTCAAAAATCTATAGTTAATATTCTTTAAAAAGAAAAATATTGCAAACAAAAAGCAAAGCACAGACTACATACTATGAAAATACAAAGTCTCAGGCAATATAATGTCATTGAACAGCTAAACAAAATTACTGGAAACTAGAATATAACAGAGCAATATTTTCATATTATAAGGAAATAAGTCCATGCCCATTCAATATATTAATTAAGTGTAAAGGTAGAACTACAAAATGTTTGCTATCATCTGAATGTTCATATCCTCTCAAAATTAATATTTTAAATACTATCGTCCTATGCCACGGGAGGTATGGCCTTTAGGAGGTTATTAGGTCATGAAGGTGGGGTCTCCCTGAAATGGATTTCTGCTCTTATAAAAGAGACCGCAGAGGGTTACCTTACCTCTTTATGTGAGGACATGGTGAGAAAATGGCCATCTATAAACCAGAAAGTGGGTTCTCACTAGACACTGAATATGCTGGCACCTTTATCTTGGACTTTGCAACCTCCAGAACAGTTAGAAATAAATTTCTGTTATTGACAACTGGCCCAATCTATGATATTCTGTTTATAGCATCCCAAACAGATTTGGTCAATGCTTAAATTATTTACCCTCCCATGCACCTTCTTTTCTTACAAATTATTGAAAAATGGATTTCTCTAAAACAATAGTGCTCCGAGCTGGTGCACTGGGATGACCCAGAGGGATGGGATGGGGAAGGAGGTGGGGGGTGGTTCAGGATGGGGAACACATGTACATCCGTGGCGGATTCATGTCAATGTATGGCAAAATCAATACAATATTGTAAAGTAATTAGCCTCCAATTAAAATAAATAAATTTATATTAAAAAGTAAATAATAAATAAATAAAAGTTCACCACAAAAAAATAGAGCAAATTGACATTTATATTTATTGAGTACTTAGTATGCATTTTCCTAACCAATATATATCTATTACATATCTTTTATATAATTAATCTTTCTATAACAATCCAGCTTATGTGCACAATGATCACTCTAATTACGTCTGAAGATAGCAAGGCCCAGAGAAGGGCCTTGTAAGTAAAAGATAGTACAGTCAAGGAATCTCTCTTCTCTTTCTTCTCTTGAAATTATTTAGAATAAAAGAAGGACAGGCATTAAAAACCAAATCAGTTGTATGTTCAAAGAAATGAAAAAGTCACAAACAACCTATTGTGAACCATACTTACCAAGACCCATGACATCTAGACTGAGACAAGAGAATCCTAAGAATGCATGCACCCTCGGAGCTCAAGCAGGACACACAGATTTCCCTCAGTGTGTTTCAGAGTACTTAAAACCATAGTCATAATTATTATTGTTTCAGGTTTACTATTTTCAAAACTAAAATCTTGAGTTTCCCTCAAAAGCAGTTTCTCTGCTTCTGAAACTGTAAGCTGGAAATCTGGGAGTCATTTTGTCTGTTGGTTATGGAGATCTGAAAGCATCTAAGGCTTTGTCTGCGTCTCTTCTCAGCCCCAATATCATAGCTGAATGCTCTAAAAATTTGATTTACATTTTTACCTGTCACTCATGCCAGCAGTGGACGTTCTATAGAGAAAGGAATGTATAGTACTTAATTCTTGAACCAGTTATTCTACAGTAGCCATTTCATTTAATTACTGTCATAAATGTTCCATAGCATTTCTCCATGATCTTGCTTACTTTTTAAGCAAATTTATCGACACATTATTTATGTACCATGAAACTTACTCATTTTAAATGTATAATTCAATAATTCTTCATAAATTTTCAGAATTGTGGTACCATAATCCAATTTTAGAATATTTACACTATTCCACAAAAAAATTTATATCCATTAACAATTACTCTACATTCTTACCTCTAGGCCCAGATATTTATTATGCTAAATTCTGTATCTGTTGATTTTTCTCTTTCATAAATTTTTTATAAATGGAATCATACAGTTTGTGATGTTTTATGTCTGGCTTTTTTATCTTAGCATAATGATTTTGAAAGTCTTTCATGGTTTAACTTATATGAGTATTTTATTTTCTTTTATTGCCAAATATTAGTATTCCAGCATATAGATATACTGCATTTGTTAATCCATTTAACAGTTTCTTTTTCCAGTTAATGACAATTATTAATACTGCCTCCATGATCAGACCTCCATATGCAGGTCATTTTGTAAGCTTATCCTTTCATTCCTCTTGTGGAGAGTCCTAGACATGGACTTAGTTTGTATGGTTAATTCATACTTAATCTTTTAAGAAACTGCCAAAGTATTTTCCATTTTACCTTCACACTAGCAATGTTCATAGAATTCCATTTTTATTATTTTACATTTGTCAACATTTGGTCTAATTTGTCTTCTGATTACAATCATGCTAGAGGTTGTGAGTTATGCTTCATAGTGGTTTAATGCACTTTCCCCTAATGACTAATGAACATCTTTTCTTGTGCTTTTTGCATTTTGTACATATTATTTACATAAATGTCTTTTCTGTTAATTGTCCCTTTTATTACTATTATTGTGTTATAAGATTTTTTTATATATTCTGGATGCATGCATGCATGCTAAGGCACTTCAGTCAAGTCCAACTCTGTGCGACCCCATGGACAGCAGCTCACCAGGCTCCTCTGTCCATGGGATTCTCTAGGCAAGACTACTGCAGTGGGTTGCCATTTCCTTCTCCAAATATATTCTAGATGCAAGTTCTTTAACAGATATATGACTCATTAATGTTCCAGTCTGTGCATTATCTTTTCATTTTGTTAGTGATGTCTTTGAAGCAGAAAATACTAATTTTGAAGAAATTTAATTAATATATTTTTAAATAAATTGTGCTTTTGGTGGTCTCATTTTGTGATCAAAAAAATGTTTCTTTTGTTTAAATAAGGAATATTTCTTAACCCAAGATCACTAAGACAGTTGAATTTTCTTCTAATAATTTTATAGTTTTAGCTTTTACATTTAGATTTTGATCCATTTTTAGTTAGTTTTTATACATGGTATGAGGAGGAGTCTAATTTTACTCTTTCTTATGTGAATTTATAGTTGTCCAAACACTGTTTGTTGAAAGTCCTCATTAAATGGTCTTGGCAACTTTGTGAAAACTCATTTGGTTATAGAGGTATGGGCTTATTTCTGAACTTTTATTTTTACTCCCATTGTTCTCTATGCCCATCCTTATGCCAATACCAGGCTTCCCAGGTGGTGATGGTAAAGAACCCGCCTGCCAATGTAGGAGATGCAGGTTTGTTCCCTGGGTTGGGAAGATCCCCTGGAGGAATGCACAGCAACCTTTTCCAATATTCTTGCCTGGAGAATCCCATGGACAGAAGAGTCTGGAAGGCTACAGTCCATAGGGTCCCAAAGAGTTGGACATGACTGAAAAGACTTAGCATGCACACAGGCATGTCAATACTATACTTTTTTGATTACTGTAACTTTTGTAGTAACTTATGAAATTGAGAAGTGTGAGCTTCTTTGCTCTTTTGCAAGATTGTTTTAGCTAGGCTTGATCATTTGTATTTCCACTAATTAATATTTGCTGATTATGTACCAACAACTGCACATGATTTTGTTATTTTTGTCTTGAGACACATGATTTCCAGTCAAAACATTTTTTTGAAATTTCCTTTTATTCACTCACTTTTAAATTAAATTGTTCCATATATTTGTAATACAGCTGGATTCATTTGTCACAGTCTGATTTCAAAATCTTGGTATCCCAAGATATACTGCTTGATTTTTAAATTAGCATGTATTAAAATTCCCTTTCCTAGTAAGTATAACCCCTCTATAGTCAATCAATCTCTTTTCCTCCAAGCAGTGTCAATATATAATGTTTTCATACCATAATTTTTCCTTTTCCCAAATATTATATGAATAGAATTGTACAATACATAGCCTTTTGTGGCAGGTTTGTTTAACTTAGCAAAATGCAGTTAAGGTTCATCCACATTGTTGTGTGAATCAATACCTGAATCTGTTTCTTTTTTTTAAATCACAGAAACCCCAGTTTGTTTTTTCATCAACTGTTGAAAGACATTTTGTTTTTTTTCCCTCAATTTTTTTTAGCAATTACAAATAAAGCTGCTATAAAAATTCAAGTACAGAATTTTGTTCTAATTAAAGTTTTATTTTGCTTAAGTAAATATGTAGGATTTCATTTGCTGAATTATATGGTAAATATATATTTGATTTTCAAAAACAAAAAACCTTCCAAATTGTCTTCTAAAGTGGCTGTATCATATTATACTTCCAAAAGCAATGAATGAGAGGTAATATTCATCTGCGTTCATGCCAGCACTTAGCATCATAGGTTTCTATTTTATTTTAGCCTTTCTAATAACTGTGTAGTAATATGTAAACTCCATTGCAGCAGCATCTTTTGTTGATAATTACCATCATCTCCCCATGATATTGGTGACTGTATCTTGGGGTTCCCTGATAAAAATTGATAGGTTAAAACAGATTTCTACATATTTTAATTGATGTTTTTATTTTATCTGGTTTCTATTCCATCTCACATTTTTCAAATTCTCAAGATGTTGCTGCTAATTTTGAAAATATTTTTTCACATTGTTATTATGAGTCCATTCCTTGTCTTATATAATTCCTGCTTTTTCTGAGATTCAGTCAAAAAGAAGGTAACTCATTTGCTCAATCTACCATCTTGTTGCTTTTCAATTAGTTTTTTTTTTTCATTCTATTCCCAATGTCAATTATGTTTTATTTGGTAGCTTCATCTTCTTACCACTCTTTCCTAACTGAATGAAATCCACTAAATTAAAAGCATTAACACAATGATTAACTTATGTGTATATTCTCATCAAGATAGGGCTTCCCTCGTGGCTCAGGATGGTAGAGTCCTTCTGCAATGCAGGAGACTGGGATCCATCCCTGGGTCAGGAAGATCCCCTGGAGAAGGGAATGGCAACCCACTCCAGTATTCTTGCCTAGATGATTCCATGGACAGAGGAGCCTGGTGGGCTACAGTCCATAGGGTTGCAGAGAGTTGGACATGACTGAGCAACTAACACACACACTACTCATCAAAATATTCCTTCAAAACTTTAAATTAGAAAATGTGAAGTGTTTTTAGGGTGAAACCAGCTTATCTGTGTTTTTTTAATGCCAGCTAAAGAAAAGGTTTTGGTTCCTGGGGGAACATGCAGATTCCATTGTGGCACTCCTCAATCCATTTTTTTTTTTTTTTTTTTTTGGCTAAAATCTGTGGAAATTATCTCCAGATTGTGGCATACAACTTTTAGTTTTCTTCCTGTGAGTATAACTGTGAAAGTCTTTTTAAATGTGCTTATATAGATCTATAGTGTGCTTCTATAGTATCCTGGGATGGATTCCTTTGACAAAGTTGACATGCCAACATCTTAATCCATAAATCCTCACACTTAGAGAGAAAAGCCAGAAAAGCACAGTGACACAGCACATTTAACATAAAATCAGTGTTTTTATTTCATAGTCTCTCTGATAGAACTGACAGTAGAAGATGGTACTCACAAAGGGCCTGGGGAATTCATGTTTTAAGCAGCCACAAGGCAAAACACCTCATGGCAAATGTAACTATACATCCTCCATGACAATGGCTAAAGCTTACAAGAATGGGAAACGACAAATATAAGTCAACTTAATCTTCTATTACTGAAATTTTTATGACATCAGTTAAAAGCCAAATTGATTTATTTGATTTCATGGTCTGCTGCCCATCCTCTGGCATAATTCTTTGTTATACAACTGAGACATTGCAGGCAGAGAAACAAAAGATTTTTTTTAAAAATCCCAGAGCGTATAAACCATGGAATAATTAAGAATTGACTATATTCTTTAGAAATGCCCAATTTGACTTAAAGGCTAAAGTGTGTGTGTGTGCCTATGTATGTGAGCACTCACGCTCAGTTGTGCCTGCCTCTTTGCAAACTCATGGACTGTATCCCATTAGACTACTCTGTCCATGGAATTTTGCAGACAAGAATATTGGAGTGGGTTGGCATCTCCTTCTCCAGGGGATCTTCCTGACCCAAGGATCAAACCCAAGTCTCTTGCTGTCTCCTGTATTGAAAAATGGATTCTTTACCACTTTGCAACCTGGGAAGCACTCCCTGTCACCTCCACCCCCACCCCCAGCAAAAATAAAGTGAACAGAAGATAGATGATTTTTTAAATAGTCTAAATTTTTTCTTGTTTCCCAGGAAGACAAAGCTGTACATATCTGACTCAGTTGTTTAGTAACACTCCTTTATTTCTCTTAACCCCAGTAGCCATTTGATTAGAACAAAAGAAACCTATTTCTTTTATTAAGATATAATTCATATGATATAAATTTTACCCATTTAATATATATATTTCAGCGGTTTTAGTATATACACTATGTATCTATCACCACTAATTTCAGAACATTTCATAGCCTCCAGAAGATCCTCACACTTTCCATTATCTGGCAGCTAATCTGCTTTCTATTTCTGTGGATATGATTATTCTGGACATTTCATATACATGGAATTACATAATATGTAATTTTTTTGGTCTTGGTTCTTTTACATGGCATAATTTTTTTTGCAGATTCACTTATGTTATACCTAAGGTTCTGCATGTAACAATACTTAACTCACTTTAATGGAAGAATAGTATTTCTTTATACAAATGTTTTTGTTTATCCACTCATCAGTTGATGGACATTTGGATGGTCTCTACTTTTGGACTATTTTAATAGTATTGCTATAATCATTCACATAAAAAATTTTTGGTGAATGTATGTTTTCAATTTTCTCAGGCATATAATTAGGAGTAGGATTTTTGGATCATATTGTAATTCTATGTTTAATTTTTTGAGGAACTGCCAAGCTGATTTCAACAGTGACTGCACTGTTTTATAATTTAATCATCAATGTATAAGGATCTCATTTGTATCAACATCTTCACCAATACTTATTATTTTCTCTTTTTACATTATTATAACTATCCTAGTGGATGTGAAGTGATACCTCATTGCGCTTTTGACTTACATTTCCCTAATAGCTAATGATTTTGAGCATCTTTTCATGTGATTATTTTTACTTATTTACGTATCTTCTTGGGAGAAAAATCTATTCAAATCCTTGTCCATATTTTAGGTGAGTCATTTGTTCTGTTGAGCTGTAATAGTTCTTTATATATTCTGAACCTTCATCAGAAATAAGATTCACCAATATTTCTGCCATTTTCTAGGTTGTATTTTCAAATATATTTTTAAAATTGGCTATATTTTCCAAGAATCATGATTTAAATATAAATGTTTTTCTTCTTTTATGATTTTGGTTACTTTTTGGCTTTCTGTAAAATAATCAAGTTCTGATAAGAATTTTTAAAATTTTTGTTTTATAGCATGAAAGGAACATTTTTATTAAAATGTGGCATTTATTTTCTCTTTCTGAGTATAACAACTGCCTTCTTAAATGGCTTCTTTTTATCTACTATGACCACACTCTATGAGGCTCTTCCAAAGTCACCAGTTCCCATGGGCTTAGTTCATCTCTAAAAATGTCACCTTGTGAGACATAGTCACCCTTCTTATCAACACCTCTATCTCCAGATTCTTCTCATTATTCATTTTTAGTGCTTTTCCCTGGGAATGCCCTGGACCTTGGATACCACTTTTAGTAGCCTTTTACCATGGATTCCCATACTAGCTCTGCCAATATCATTTCTTGTCACCTTCATTCTGGAAGTTCTCTCAAGTCCAGGAATAATATATCCAGTATGATATACAACAGCCTTTTTATATTGTTCATGTGGTTCTCAAGGCAAGAACACTGACTGAACTGAACTGATGAGAGCAACAAACACATGATTTGGTTACCTTATGCAAGTATTTTTAACTATTCAGTTCAGTTCAGTTCACTCAGTCATGTCCAACTCTTTGCAATCCCACGGACTGCAGCACGCCAGTCTTCCCTGTCCATCACCAACTCCCGGAGCTTACTCAAACTCATGTCCATAGAGTCGGTGATGCCATCCAACTATCTCATCCTCTGTCATCCCCTTCTCCTCCTGTCTTCAGTCTTTCCCAGCATCAGGGTCTTTTCCAAAGAGTCAGCATTTGCATCAGCTGACCAAAGTATTGAAGTTTCAGCTTTAACATCAGTCCTTCCAATGAATATTCAGGACTGATTTCCTTTAGGATCGACTGGTTGGATCTCCTTGCTGGTCAAGGGACACTCAAGGGTCTTCTCCAATACCACAGTTCAAAAGCATCAACTCTTCAGTGCTCAGCTTTCTTTATAGTTCACCTCTCACATCCATATATGACCACTGGAAAAACCATAGTTTTGACTAGATGGACCTTTTTTGGCAAAGTAATGTCTCTGCTTTTCAATATGCTGTCTAGGTTGGTCATAGCTTTTCTTCCAAGGAGCAAGCGTCTTTTAATTTCATGGCTGCAGTCACCATCTGCAGAGATTTTGGAGCCCCCAAAATAAAGTTTTACCTGTTAACTCTTTATAAAGACAGATTAATGGAAATATTGTGTTATATTTTCTGCAAAGAGGAAGCTCAGTGTCCTCTGTGACATAGCAAATGATTTCAATGTTGACATAACGACAGATTGCTGCAAAAATACATAGTCAAATAGTCCCTGTGTGATTTGCCCAGATTTCCCCAATGATAACAATCTTACATAACACTAGTATAATATCAGATTATAAAACTGACTTTGGAGGCTAATTACTTTACAATATTGTAGTGGTTTTTGTCATACCTCCAACTAATAAAAATAAATGGAAAAAAAAAAAAAAGAAAACTGACGTTGGTACAGTCCACAGACCTCATGCAGACTTCACCAATGTGTGTTTGTGTGTGTATATATTTATATAACTACTACCATAATCAAGATACAGAACTACTTTATAATCACACACAAAAAATTACCATGTGTTTTCCTTAACTGGCATCGTTAACCTGTTCTCCACCTCTAAATTTTTATAATTAAGAAAATATTATGTAAATAGAATTTCACATATGTAATCTTTATAATCTTACTTTTGGATTGTCTTTTAGCACAATCCCCTTGAGATTCATCTGATTTGTTGACTGTATCAGTATTTGTTCATTTTTACTGAGAAGTATTATTCTTTATTTTTTTTAATGTGATTTATTTATTTATTTATTTATTTTGCTTTTTTTTTTTTTTCAGTGGGTTTTGTCATACATTGATATGAATCAGCCATAGAGTTACACGTATTCCCCATCCCGATCCCCCCTCCCACCTCCCTCTCCACCCGATTCCTCTGGGTCTTCCCAGTGCACCAGGCCCGAGCACTTGTCTCATGCATCCCACCTGGGCTGGTGATCTGTTTCACCATAGATAATATACATGCTGTTCTTTCGAAACATCCCATGATATTATGTACCAGAATTTTTCATTCACTGTCTAAAGGACATTATTTTCTTTTTTGTTTATTGTGCATAAAGTTGCTCTGAACATTTGTATAAATTTCCTTAGTGGACCCAAATTTTCCTTTTTTTTTTTTTTTTTTTTTTGAGAAAAATGCCCAGAAGTTTGATTCCTGTATCATGTGGTAATTCTATGTTTAATTTTTTTTTTTTTAAAAACTATCAAAATGTTTTCAAGAATGGTATATTATGAATGGCCCTGT
The DNA here is from genome assembly GCF_910594005.1 of Cervus elaphus. Lineage (NCBI taxonomy): Eukaryota > Metazoa > Chordata > Mammalia > Artiodactyla > Cervidae > Cervus > Cervus elaphus. The sequence goes on from NC_057830.1 coordinate 23,700,300, forward strand.
TGGCATCTTGCCAACATTTAGCAGTGTCACTCTTTTTTTACTTTACCCATTTTCATAGACATATATTGATTTGGGATATCTTGTTCTTCATTTTCTAGGAATTAATGTCATTAACTCTCTTTGCACATGTTTATTTGACATCCATTTATTCTCTTTGGCTAAAATCTGATCATGTCTTTTGTCAATTTTATATATTTTTTCTGTTGTGTTTTGAGGATTTTTTTGGTATATTCTACATATAAGTACTTTTTCAGATGTGTTTTAAAATTATAGACATTAAGCTGCTTCAGTAGTATTGTCATTTACCTAGATAAGAATACTTTGCCACACATGAATGTTAATTCTATAGCTATTTCTGTAAGAATGTAGCTGATGAAGTCTCTCATCTTCTATAATTTCGAATACTGCTCTAACAGAATATCAATATGGAATTAGTTATTTTACAAGAAGAACTCTTACAACAAGCTCACAGCCTTTCCCCCTCTTCCTTTCACAATTTAGTATCTTGAGCCATTAATGATTTTTTTAATCCAGAAATATATCTATTAAAATTCCTTAGTTTACTTTCCAGATATTTGTTGCACAGGCAGACACTGCTGTATTTAGAATTTTCTATTTCAGTTCACTAAAAACTATAAAACCAAACTGTATCATGCACCAAACTGATTTCCTTTCATTTGCTTACTTTGGATTTTTTTTATTTTTCTCCTCTTCTCCTATTTTCTTAAATTTAAATCTTAGATTATTGGTTTTAGATGAATTCTTTTCAATGTAAGAATTTATGTATATTTTCCTTTGATCATTGTTGTAGCTTTTAAAATAAAAAAAAAATCTGTATTCATTTTGCTTTCTCAAACTGTTCCAGCTTTAGCCATAGGGAGTTCTTTCAGTTGACTCTTATGTCATGCTAGCATTCTTCCATTAATATGGATTTCTCTTTTTTAAGCACTTCCTTACTTTCTGACACAAGATTCTCTAAGCTCATCTTGTATATTTTTTGCCCTAATTCTAGAATCTGCCATTTTCCCAAAGATCCCTGGTTTCTATTACTGGAAAATGGTATTATTAATAAAAACCAAGATCTGAACTCTAGATGTGTTCATTCACTGGAATATTATTGTCTTCAGTCTACCTCAGCTGACAAAGCAAGTATGTATATGTGTGTATATTAGCCTGTGTATTTACACACATCGATGAATATTTCTGGAGAAGGAAATGGCAACCCACTCCAGTATTCTTGCCTAGAGAATCTCATGGACAGAGGAGCTTGGTGGGCTGCTGTCCATAGGGTCGCACAGAGTCGGACATGACTGAAGTGACTTAGCATGCATGCATGCATGCATGCATGAATATTTCTATATCTGAACCTTTATATTAACTAAACACAAGATCTACAAATTTCCAACTCTGCTACCACATGGATTATTCTAGCTTTTTCTCCTTGCTCCTCTATGAGCTCCAGTTCAGCAGCAGCTCTTACCATCACTCAGGCACTTACATAATTGTTCCATTCCAGTATAATTGTATAGCATCAGCAAAATTGGGAACAAATACCTGTGTAGAAAATAATTATATCAACAGAGCTCAGTGCTTATATACAGTTACCTTGGCTTTAGCTTCATAGACTCCTTATTTCCAAAGCTACTTAATTCAAAATCTTTTACTCCCACTCCTTCAATGAGGTTGATTCATACGTTTGCAATACATTTTTATTTTTTGATCACAGTCTGAATTCCCTACTGAGATTCCCAAATTCTCTAATGAAATCTAAATTTCCACAGAGTAAGGTTCATTCTTTGTTCTATAAAGTTCTATGGGTTTTTGACAATTGCATGATGCCAGGTGGCCACCATTACTGTACCATACAGAATAGTTTCACCACCCTAAAAATGTCCCTTATATTTCACCTATTCAATCCTCCCTCCCCTCTTATGAACCCATGGCAACTAATGATTTTTCCCCTGTCTTTTTCAAAACATACATACTTGGAATTACATAGTATGTAGCCTTTTCACACTGGCTTCTTTCACTTGATATTTTAACATTTTAGATTGTGATAATTGTAAAAGTAAGAATAGAAAACCATATGTTTTAGTGTAAGACAGGCCTTTCCTTGCATAAATAATAATTGTATTCCCAAATGCATTCATATCTCTGCTCTTTAGAATTGGGATTTGATTTCAGTTTCAGTTGTTGGATGCTGTACATAAGCAGTACCTATTAATTTAACAGACCAGGACATGCTTCAAATGCTAATATTTAAATGTAAATAGTTTTTAAAAGTTTACTGGGAATATTGGATTGTCTGTTCTTTTCTTCAACTCTCCTTCTTAGTAACCTCAGGATACTCAAACTAGCATTCATGCGTCTTTGCCTTTTGCCAAATAATCTCAGTAAGTCAAAGGTAAAATTACTGAGAATATGCAAAGGTTTATTAAGGTGCAGAGTTTAGGAAACATGGAACAAAGAGCAGATTTTGCCCTTGCTACTAGGTCAACATATTGGTAAAAGTTGCTGGGGAGCCCCTCCCCACTTTGCTCTCTCAACAAACACACAGCCATCTGAATATTGGCATGGCCTCTTGAACAAAATCTTATACTAGTCCCACTGCTTCTACATTTCCTCATTTACAATCTCATCTGAACATCACAGCCAGTACAAGTCTACTAAAATGTAACTTGACTCCCCTTGTTCCAAGTCCTCTGATGGCCTCCTCAATCTTCTCATCATTGCTGGCAAAGTTTCACCTGGAATAGACACCACTTGTCCAACTCAGTGTCCCAATACTAAGTCCCCCTTTCGCCACAATAGAGCGACCTTGATCTTGCTATTGGTGGTTCATGCCAAACTCCTTTCTGACTCCAGGCAATTGCCAGTACTGCATCCTCTGTGCCAAGGTTCTTCCTGAGATCTCCTTGACTTCTGTCCATGCTTCAGGGCTCAGCCAGATGTGATGCCTCAGAGAGACTTTCCCAAATCTTCGAACACAGAGGTAATTGCTTTTTAACTTTTTCTCTATATTGCATTATTTTTCAAGTTGATTCTATTACCCTCTTTCATATCAGAACGTATGCTCCATGAGGGAAATGAGCTTTTCTATTTTGTTTCAGCTGTGTCCCAACCCATGTAGAAGATAATGTTTTCAACAGATATTTGTTGAATACATGAATAAGTGAATGACTAATGTCATACAGCTAATATCAGAATGGTTTCTTGGCAGCAGCCACTGTTTGTGTCCCCAACTGGGTGTTTTCCCATGACGTCCGGGAAAGCAAAGTGCTTATTCCATATAATCCTCAAACCAATCATATTTTTGGCCCTAGAATTAATCACTTTCCTGTAAAACTGCAGTGAGAATGTCCATTCTATTGCCTAGGAGCCTAAACTTTCCGTGATAAAACAAAACCTTTGTTTGCTATACAGATCCTATCTTCACTGTGAAATTTAGGAAGCCAAGACATCTGTAGAGAGAAACTGGTCACTTGAAAATTTGCATTTTAGCATTTACTATAGACACCCAGGAAATATTTAATGGCCAAATAGATGATGGTATCAACAAGAGAAAAAGTCATAAACATTCAAAATGACTTTGTTTTTAGCATGTATCCAACAGAACCACAGTATCTGCTTTACATTAAGTCCAAAAATATTATCTAAGAGTACATTTGAGTTGAGATTCTGGTTTTTCAGGGAAAACATGTTCTTCAATTTTATTTTTTTGCAATGGGATGGGGTAAAGGAAAACTGTTTAAATTGCACAGACATACTATAGAGCTCTGAAGAAAATAAATGATAAAATACCAAAGGTACACAAGTTTATAAAACTTTTGTCCATAAACCATATACTAATAGAAGCCAGTTGGCATACTAATAGAGATAAGGACATCTGGGCAATCAAAGACTCTGACTCATTTTATTAACAATACGTCCATACGAGTGAAATATCCCTGCAGCAAACAAAATCACAAATGTAATTTTTGAGGACTGGAAGTCATGTGGGAAGAAGGCATTGTTGAGGATAAAATTTATGCCTGCCTCAAGCAATCACTATGCTTTCTAGTCATTCATAATCCAACTGGAAAACCATGGTAATGTTGGAAAGTCCACAGTTCCATTTTACTATGCAAGTGTAAACATAAGAAATACGTTTTTGCTTTTATTAATAAGTGTAAAATTCTAAGTTCATCCAATATAAAAAACATATCTTCCATTTGCTGAGCTTCTACTACAAGCATCTGGCAAGTGTTCCATTTTTTCCTATCAACCACTTAACCCTCAGAGCCGTGCCAAGATGTTTAGTCGCTGTGTCTGACTCCTTTGAGACCCCATGGATTGCAGCCTGCCCAGCTCCTCTGTCCATGGAATTTTCCAAGCAAGAGTACTGGAATGGGTTGTTAATTCCTTATCCAGGGTACCTTCCTGACCCAGAGATCAAGCCAGTGTCTTCTGTCTTGGCAGGCAGATTCTTTACCACTGAGCCACCAGGGAAATCTTACCATGCCATGATACAGGTATTATTATAACCATTTTACCAAAGACACTTAAAGAAACAACCAAATAACTGCTCCCACAGTCACATGGCTCAATCTTGCCTGATATCCCACAACTGATCAATACATAATATGGATTCAAGTTTAGACCAGTTGGACTCCAACACATTCGACCCAAACTCACTATAGCCAACACTTTGATTCTCCTTTATAGAGCTAAGGATACACTAAGATTGGATAAGAATTAGATTGCTTAAAAATTTAATGCATTTTACTATTATTTACTTTATTTTATTATTTTTATTTATTTATTTATTTTACTTTACAATATTGTATTGGTTTTGCCATACATTGATTTGAACCCGCCATGGGTGTACACGTGTTCCCCATCCTGAACCCCCCTCCTTCCTCCCTCCCCATCCCATCCCTCTGGGTCATCCCAGTGCACCAGCCCTGCGCACCGTGTCTCATGCATTGAACCTGGACTGGCGATCCTTTTCACTTAAGATAATTTACATGTTTCAATGCCATTCTCCCATATCATCCCACCCTCGCCCTCTCCCTCAGAGTCCAAAAGACTGTTCAATACATCTATGTCTCTTTTGCTATCTCGCATACAGGGTTAGCATTACCCTCTTTCTAAATTCCATATATATGCGTTAGTATACTGTATTGGTGTTTTTCTTTCTCGTTTACTTCATTCTGTATAATAGGCTCCAGTTTCATCCACCTCATTAGAACTGATTCAAATGTATTCTTTTTAATGGCTGAGTAATATTCCATATTATTTACTTTGAATTATTTGCTCTATTTAAACTCATGCACACACACATGCATGTATGATTGGCATTACATATTCCACAGGCTGGGAAGTTCAGACTAGTCCATCATTAATTTGTTATATAATGGTGGTGAAATATTGTGTTTTGCATTAAAGATAAAAGACAAAAATAAAACACAATCAAACTGTAAGAAACATAATGAAAATAATTATTTTTCTATATTCTTTCTTAAAGAAATGTACATACAAATTACAAGAGCAGGATTTCCCTTGTGGTCCAGTGGTTGAGAATCCATCTGCCAGTGAGGAGGACATGGGTTTGATCTTTGGTCTGGGAGGATTCTACATGCTGCAGGGCAACTGAGCCAGCCTATGCAGTGACAACTATTGAAGTTTGCATGCTCTTAGAGCTCATGAGCCACAACTACTGAGCTTACATGCTCTAGAACCTATACTCTGCAATAAGAGAAGCTTGTGAGGAGTTTGTGCACCACAACTAGAAAAAGCCTCCAAGCAGCAACGAAGACCCAGTACAGTGATAAATAATAAGAACAGAAAAATATTGGTAGATAAAATATGATATGTATAGATTTCTTTTAATTTGCATCTATTAATCATTTGACCATAATTTTATCCCTATAATGGCATTTTTCTCTTATTAACTATTGTATTAGAAGCTGATCACTGTGTATTATGAAGGAGTCAGAAACTTCATTAAGTATTAGAATTTCACTCCTTTCCTCCTCTTATCCTAAGAATTTCAGTGACCCATGAGAACATCAGGTAATATTTTCCCAAGAGGTATGGATAAGGTTAGGGTTAAAGTGAGGGGCATGTGTGCTGCCCCCCATCTGTCAGTTCTCCAGGACCATGTGTTCAGGTTCCTGAGATAGTTACAATAGCCTCACATCAATGAACACAGTCTGCTTCATTGGGAAAGGCCACTAGTCCATTCTCTGGCCTTTGGGCTGGAAGCTTGGTGAAAAGCATTTACCTTAGGACTTGGAATCAGGCAATCTGGGCAAAATTCCTGGTCCAGTTATGGAGTACCTGTGTGATCTTAGAAAGTTTCTCCGCTTCTCCTTGACTTAATGTGATAAAAAACACTCACTTTACAGAGTTCTCACAAAGAGGAATAACAATAAATTCAAGTAAATTCATGACTAGTGCATTCATTTTTATAATCCAGTAGGAACTCCAAGTGTACGATTTCTAAATCTAACTTAAAATTCTTAATCCTATGACCAAAGGTCACTTCTCCTCCTCAGAGGCTCCGTAATATTTCTCATCATTGCCCTCTGTTTGCATACCATCTGGAGACTTCTACTTTCTTATCTAATCCCAGTTGCTTGAGCCTTTTCTCGAGGGCTTTATTTTGATTAACTGCTCATAATTAAAAAGTAAATTTGATGAACTGGAACCAAAGCATTTAGTTGGCTTCTTTTTAGCACTTTGCACACTTAACTTAGTAAAATTCAAAAAGTAAAATGTATAATTTCCTATAATTAAAGGGAAGCTGAAAAATAGAGTAATTTTCTGGAAAAAGAGACATGCTCTTAATTCTTAAATTTCTTTGTGTGAGATATCTGAACTTACAGTAAAAGGAAAATCTTTTTGATGTGTAAATTACCTCAGGTTGTCAGGAGATTTACTGAGACAGTTGCAAAAGAGATATTTTAGAATATATTTGTAGTATAAAATTTTATATTTGTTTTACCAGTGGAGGGATTAGTATTTATTTTAAAAGTATGCACTTAATTTTTAAGCCTAATTTTAATGGAAACAAATATGTGTGTCTCCCTTTCCCTCCTCCAATCAGCCTCTTGCAACCAATATTCTACTTTTTGTCTATAAGAATTTGAATGATTTAGGTATTTCATATAAGTAGAATCATACCATCTTTTATCATTTTGTGATTTACTTATTTCGTTTAGCATAATGTCTTTCAAGATTCACCCATTTTGTAGCATTGACAAATTTTACCTATTTTCATGACTGAATAATATTCCTTTGTTGTATATATGATATTTGTTTATTCACCTGTTGAAAGACATTTGGTTGTTTCTGCTGCTGCTGCTAAGTCGCATCAGTCATGTCTGACTCTGTGCGACCCCATAGACAGCAGCCCGCAAGGCTCCTCCATCCCTGGGATTCTCCAGGCAAGAATACTGGAGTTGGTTGTTTCTACCTCTTGGTTATTGTGAATAATGCTACTATAAATATGTATGTGAAAATATCTCTTTGAGTTGCTTCTTTCAAATTTGTTGGGGTTTCTGGATCATATGTAATTTTATTTGCAATCTTTTTGAGAAAACTCCACACTGTTTATCATATTGGCTGCACCATTATACAACATTACCAACAGTGTACAAGGGTTCCAATTTCTCAACATTCTAATCAACAGTTGTTATGGTCTGTTATCTTTATAGTGGTCAATAGATATGCAATGATATTCCATTGTGGTTTTGATCTACATTTCCCTGATGAATAGTGATGTTGACCATTTTTTCATATGCTTGCTGGCCATTTATGTATCTTCGAAGAAATGTCTGTTCATGTCCTTTGCCCATTTTAAAATTGTGCTATTTGTTGTTGCTGCAGCTCTTCTTTGTGTACTCTGAAAATGAACTCCTTATTAGATACATGATTTTCAAGTATTTCCTCTATTCCATAGGTTCTCCCCCACACCTTTTTTAACTCTGTTGGTTCTTTTATTATGCTAAAGTCTTAAAGTTTGGTATCTCTCATTCATCTATTTTTGGTATCGTTGCGTGTGTTTTTGGTATCTTATAAAATAAATCACTGTCACATCCACTATCATAAAGTTTTTCCTCTATGTTTTCTCCTAGCAGTTTTATAGTTTCAGATCCTCTGTTTAGGTCTTTAATCCAGTTAAGTCAATTTTTGTGTACGGTAAGAGTCCAACTTCATTCCTTTGCAAGTGGATATCCAGTTTTTCCAAAAGTTTATTTTTAACTAGTCAAAAAATCTTAAAAATATGTATGAAAGGAACTAAGGCTATGATGCATAGGAAGTAGAATACATCATAGCCTTAGTTCCTGTCAGTCAAAAGGTTGAGAACTGGAAGGAAACATGGAAATTTATGAGCTCAGAGCAGTGTCGTCAGTCAAAAGGCTGAGAAATGGAAGGAAACATGGAAATTTATGAACTCAGAGAAGAGTGAGGATGACTTGGGATCCTAGAATTGGGATAAAGGAATTATAAAGAAATTAAGTACTCTGAGCAAGAAGAGAATTCCACCAAAGTATGCAGAGCCTGTTAAGAGAAGGCAACAGATGGGTACTTCAATAAACACTCATTTTTCCCCTTTTTGCTTCATATATACCACAACCATAGAAATGTAATTCCTTTTGCAATAATCATCTTGTCCACAAAAGTGTCAATTTTGGAAAATTAAGGTCTATGTCTAAATTAGTTATTAGTTTATTCCTATGACAACGCAAGAACTGGCACATAGTTTATACTCAAAATGTACTTGTTGAATAATGAATTGAGTGACTCCAATTCCAGCACAATTATGGACTAGATAATCTGAAGACCTCTTTCTATAGGACACCTCACAATGCTGTATAAAATATAGAATAAAAATCCCCAAACATGGTGAAGAGCAAAGAAAGGTTCTCTCTACACTCTGGAAGGGGGAGAGAAGAGTAATCATGTGAAATATGCCTAGGGTTTTTTCCATAACAATACACATAGAGCTTTTTGCCTAATAAAAACCTAATCTCTATGACAAAAGACAGAGGATTACCCCCATCTAAGGGAAAGCTATGTACCTGGCTCCAGACTCAACCAACTACCCTGTTTCACCTGGGAAACAGATTAAGAAATATTTATCATGGTCACAGATCAGAGAAACATGTCCACTAAAATGATAAAACTTAATCAGAAGATTTATAGGGAAGAGAAAAGGTAACAAGAGAGATATAAGCAAAGACAGTGAAGGAATTAGAAGGGCCAAACACCTACAGTTACAAGTGCCAATTACAATTGAACTCCAAGTTAGAGTAACGTAGAACTTCACACTATAGGGCTATTTACCTCAGTTCATATTCATAATATATGATGTCCAGGTATCAATTGAAAAAGATAAGGCATAGTAGGAGACAAGTAAAAAAAAGTTTAAAGAGAAAAAGCAAGTAACAGAGAGATTCATATACAATAAAGGTGTTCAATTATTAGACAAGGAATTTGACATAGCTATGACTAATAAGCTAATGACCAATGAAAAAACTAGACAACATGCAGGAAAAGATGGATAACACAAACAGAGAGAAGATATTTTAAAAATTAAAAGGAAATGCTACAAATAAAAATCACTGTAATAAAAACAAAGAATGCTTTTGATGGACTCATCAGCTTACTGGATGCAAAAAAAAAAAAAAAAATCAGTGGTCTTGAAGATAGTTCAATAGGGAATCCCCAAACTGAAATGAAGAAAAGGGAAAAAAGCATTTTTTAAAAAGAAAAATTCAAAGTTCCAAGAATTGTTCGGCAATTTAAAAAGACATAAAAAATATACATAAATTCAGTGCCAGAATGAGAAGAAAGGCATAATAGGTCAGGAAAAACACTTGAAATAATAACTGCAGTGAGTTTTTCAAAAAGTAATGACAAACATCAAAATATTGCTAAAGAAAAAAAAAACCCAAAATGTAGCTCAAGATAAAAACACACTCAGAAAACAATCAGAATAAATATAAAAAAAAAATATACACCTGCACATGTCATAATCAATCTCCAGAAAGCAAAAGACAAAGAAAATCTTGAAAGAAATCTAGCACATAACCAAGAGAGGGACACGGTATATGTTTCAGCAGACTTCCCATCAGAAGCCACACAAGCAAGGAGAGAATGAGTGTCGGGAAAAAAATCAACAATTTAGGCTGCTGTATCTAGAGAAATCATCTTTCAAAAATGAGGGGAAAATAAATGCTTTTTCAGATAAAAAAGAGCTCAGGAATTCATTGTCAATAGACAATGGAGAAGGCAAGGGCAGGCAACCCACTCCAGTATTCTTGTCTGGAAAATCCCATGGGTGGAGGAGCCTTGTAGGCTGCAGTCCATGGAGTCGCTGAGTCAGACACGACTGAGCAAATTCACTTTCACTTTTCACTTTCACGCATTGGAGAAGGAAATGGCAACCCACTCCAGTGTTCTTGCCTGGAGAATCCCAGGGACCAGGGAGCCTGATGGGTTGCCATCTATGGGGTCACACAGAGTCGGACACGACTGAAATGACTTAGCAGAAGCAGCATCAGACAGCAGATGCAAGATGTCTTAATAGAAGTTCTTCAAAAAAAAAGAAAAATTATTATTTTTTTTACTTTTTGGCCATTGTGAGATCTTTGTTCCCTGACCAGGAATTAAATCTGCACGCCCTGCAGTGGAAGTGCAGTGTTAACTACTGGTCCACCAGGGAAGTCCTGAAAAGTTATATTATTGAGTAATTCTGGTATATATATACAAAGAAAGGAAAATCAGCAGAAAAATAATAAGACAAAATAAATATTAAAAATGTTTTACTTATATAGATCTAGTAAAAAATTGCTTGTTTAAAGTAATAATAGTATCAGTGTACAGCATATCTCAGAAACATTGTAGGTTTGGTTCTAGACCACTCTAATAAAGCAAATATTACAAAAAATGAATCATACTTTTTTTTGGTTTCTCAGTGCATATAAAAGTTATGTTTACATTATACAGTACTATATTAAATGTGCAACAGCATCATGTCTAAAAAACAATGTATATACTTTAATTAAAAATACCTTATTGCTAAAAAATGCTAGCCATCACCTGAACCTTCAGCAAATTATAACATTTTTGCAATAGTAACATCAAAGATCACTGATCATAGCTCACCATAACAAATATAATAATAATAAATTAGTTTGAATTATTTTGAGAATTCCCCAAACGTGACTCAGAAACGTGAAATGAGAAAATGCTGTTGGAAAAATGACACTGATAGACTTGCTTGACAGAGTCATCACAAACCTCTGCTTTGTTAAAAAAAAAATACATTATCTATGGAGCACAAGAAAGCAAAGCACAATAAAACAAGGTATGCTTGTGTTTGGATGACTAATAGCAATGGCATAAAGGGTTGAGAGGAAACAATTGTGAAAACTGTTACAAGGTACCTGGACTGTATTGTTAATTTAAGGTGAACTTATATTAGTTAAGCGTGTACATTACAGCTCTAGGGAAACCATTAACATTTTTAAAGAAATACAATTAATATGATACAAGAGAAGATAAAATGGAATAATATAAAATGCTTAATTAAAACCAGAAAAGGCAGAAAAAGAGAAGAAAATAAAGAACAAGCACAAGGTATAGAAAACAGTGACAAAAATTATAGAAACTAATCCAATCATATTATTATATCAATAAAAATAAATTTTATTGTGTGTGTAAAAAAATAAAGCTGCTGTCTATAAGAAGCTTGCTTTATACATAATAACTCAAGTAGGTTAAAAATGAATTAGCTATATATCATTGTTGTTGTTCAGTTACCAAGTCATGTCCAACTCTTTGCAACCCCATAAACTGTAATATGCTATATAATACCAGATAAAGAAGACTTTGGGACAAGAAAAGTTATCAGAGATAGAGATAAATATTACACAAGGATTGATTTTCCAAAGAGAGATATCAAGTCTAAGCATGTATAGTATAACAGCAGAGCATCAAAATATATAAGGCGAAAACTTAACAGGCATCATTTCATTTAATTTTTACAACTTCAAAAGTTAAATACTATTATCTTAGATTGAATTCCCCTCAGAGAAAAGCTTTGGGTGTGAATAGTGAATAGTTTGTTTGAAAGGTGATCAGGAGAAGAATTGTGAGTGGGACAAGGAAAAGAGCAGAAGGGTGCAATAATGAGCTTATTATTGTTATGGACAATAAAGGCTCAAATCTTCAAGGACCCTCTGAAAGACTGTTTGAAGCACACCTCAAAATTGCACCACAGGATCAGGAGATGGCCAGACATCTACCTGCTTACATCCACCACGATTATCTGAAGGTGTTCCTTGCCTTTCCAGTCTTCCTAGAGAGAAGGAAAGGCCAAAGAATTCCTTGAGCAATGCAGGAAGGTGGGTATGTGAAATGTGTATAGGGAACATTTGGGGGAGGCCAAGGAAGTCCAGAGGAATTGGGCTTCCCTCATAGTTCAGTCAGTAAAGAACCTGCCTGCAATGCAGGAGACCAGGGTTCAATTCCTAGGTTGGAAAGATACCCTGGAGAAGGAGATGGAAACCCACTCCAGTATGCTTGCCTGAAGAATCCCATGGACAGAGAAGCCTGGCAGGCTACAGTCCATGGGGTCATAAGAGTCTGACATGACTGAGCAACTAAACCACCACCACCACCAAGGAATTATAGGCATGAACCCAGAGAATCTGATACAGTCATTGCTATTGCTTTTTTATAAACTAATAAAATCCACAAACACATAAAGTTAGTAAGTGGAAGAACCAATATTTGAAGCCAGGCAGTCTGGCTCCAGAGCCTGTGTTCTATTTTGAAATAAGGATGTAGTCAGAACTTCATCAGGGCCTCTAACACAATTGACATACCTCATTTTGAAATAGTTATAAGAAATTAAGAACATACTAATGACATCATTTTGAAACATTAGATATCATTCTAAAATGATGAATTTTAATCTTTAAAGTTTAATTCACTCTTAAATATTGTCTGCAGGATTTTGATAGGTGAAGCCTTATATATTATTGTTTTTTCAACTCAAACATATCCTTTTTGCCCAAGGAGGCAATCCAAATCTTTACTCAACATTCATTCACTCCTCTACCTTATTTATTTATTTTTTAATGTTCAGAAACTTCCTCTGTTCACTTAACCTCACATGATCATCTTTCTACTCCAGTAAATACATATCCATAGTGTTTCCAATGGCTACACTTCCTGGTGGCACTAGTGGTAAAGAACCTGCCTGCCAATGTAGGAGACGTAAGAGACTCAGGTTTGATTTCTGGTTCGGGAAGATCCCCTGCAGGAGGGCATGGCCACCCACTCCAGTATTCTTGCTTGGGGAACCCCATGGACAGGGGAGCCTGGTGGGCTATAGTCCATAGGGTCACTAAGAGTTGGACATGACTGAAGTGACTTAGCACACGCAGGAACAGAATCCACTTAGATAGTTTTCAAGTTTCTAGTTACATAATTCCTCTACGTGTTTGAAACAAACATTACAGGAAAGAATTTCTATGAAGAGAAAAGTCATAAAAACGGATGTGACATTTACTTCACTTCCTATTATGCTGTTCTGCAGGCATTTTTACAAGTTGTTTCTGCAGCTTGAATGAGAGCTTCACAAAATGTTGATCCACAATCTCAAGTGTCTGGAGGCTCTGTCATCTGTTCTTCTCCCTGTATACCCTGCAAGAAACTTGCATAAATGAAACAGTGTCCGTCTACTGAAGAGTTAGGAAATCCAACTTTATTATATGGTAGACATAACTTGAAATTCCAGATTTAAAGGCAATGTTTTAAAGCTTAAATTAATAAAAACAATCCCCTTAGTGGGGTTCCCTTACCAAGCATAGAAAAATAAGTCCCTTTTTCTAAAATATATCATGGTCTGATTCATTATTTTTTGGATGGGATGAAAAAAGGGAAAAGTAAAGGGAATATATAACTTCTGTGCAAGAAAAATTATCTCATACTGACTGAGGGGCTGGTATTGCACTCAGAAAGAACTGAAAGGCTCAGCAGTGTTTAGGAGATAATATCCTTAGGTATCCCTTATGATTTCCATTGACATTGTGGTACAGCACAAGACATACATATTTTGAGGGCATGCATCAAAATAATGTGGAGACTAAAATATGATGAGCTATGGTCTCACTGGGGACCCTGGAATGTCCTGAGTCCTGCTCCCAATCAAGCACACTACTGGACCCTGTCCTTTTTCCACCCCATTTCCCATACTAAAGAACACTGTACAAGGGATAATAACGGTAAAGGGAAGTCAAATTAGGATCCACTATCTAGAATGTGAGCCCAACTCTAGTTTGGAGCTTTAGTAACCTGGTCTGAGGAGCAGACATTTTCTCTAAGTCTGTGCAGCCTAAATAGTTTCATCAACCATGAGTCTCAGACCTCTCAATCATTAAAGAAGAAATGGGTGAATTCAATGGGCTTCTGTCATCAACATGGACATTAAACTTAGAGAAAAAAAGAACTTCTTGGCCCTCCAGCCTTGGCCTTAGTTGACAAGCCACTGCAAGGGAATCAGGCCCTGTCTAGTCTCCTGAGAATCATGCTCCAAGGATGTTGACCCATGTCAGTGTTCCACTTGAAGTGAGAAGAAGAAGGGAGCAACAATGACTGAAATGCTCAATTATTTTTAATCCCTTGGCAGAAGTGAGGAAGAGATTAGGGGAAAGGCAGAGAGAATTCCAACTGTCCCTGGAGGCAATGCCTAGAAAGGCATGCATTGCATTTTACAGTATTGTTTTTCTTTCTTTTTTAATGATTTGCTTTCCTGAATTCAGATTGGTATTGTGAGATAGGAACATTTTTCTGACTATATAAAGAAAATGACTGGCACTCTTGAGGCTTAACAATCACTTTTAAAGATGACAACTTAAGAATTCAAAGGACGCTCTATACACAACAGACTTAACAGACATACACAAAACATTCCATACAATAGCAGAATACACATTCTTCTCAAGGGCACATAGAATATTTTCTAGGATAGACTGTTCATTAGGCCACAAAAAAGTCTTAGCAAATTTAAGGTGATTGAATTCATACCAAGTATTTTTTTCTGATCAAATGGTGTAAACTAGAAATGAATAGTAAAAGGAAAACTGGAAAATTCATAAATACTTGGATATTAAATAACATTCTCTTGAATAATTAGTGAACCAAAAAGGAAATTAAAGGAAAAAAAAAGTATCTTAAGACAAAAAAGGAAACATTTGCACAGCAAAGGAAACCATCAAGAAACCAAAAAGGCAGCTAACTGAATGGGAGAAACTATTTCCAAATTATATATGCAGTATAAGAGGTCAATATCCAACATATATTAACAGCTCATACAACTCAGCACAAAAAAAAAAAAAAGAGTAAAAAGTGAGCAGAAGAACTTTAATAGACATTTTTCTAAAGGGGAAAGGCAGTTGGACAACAGGCAGATGAAAAGATGTTCAACATCACTAATCATCAAAGAAAGGCAAATAAAAATCACAATGACATCTCACACCTGTCAGAAGGTCAGTGTGAGAATGATGGTGAGAATGTAGAGAAAATGGAAGTCTTGTACACTGTGGGTGGGAATGTAAATTGGTGCAGTCACTGAGGAAAACAGCAGAGTTTCCACAAAAAACTAAAAATAGCACAACCATATGACCCAGAATTTCTAGTCCTGGATATATATTCAATAAAAAGAAAACACTAATTTGAAAATATACATGCACCCCAATGTTCATAGCAGCATTATTACCAAGATATGAAAACCACCTGAGTGACCATCAACCAAAAAATAGATAAAAATGATGTGATACACACACACACACACACACACACACACACACACACATGCACAATGGAATACTGCTCAGACATAAAATATAAAATCAGCAGATGGTATTATGCTAAGTGAAATAAGTCAGACAGAAAAATGCTATATAATATCACTTAATGAAGAATCTAAAAAAAAATTAAAACAAACTAGCAAAATATAACAAAAAGGAAGCAAAATCACATATATAGAAAACAAACTACTGGCAGCCAATGGGGAGAGGAAAAGGAGGAGGTGTGATATAGGGGTTCGGTTCAGTTCAGTTCAGTCACTCAGTCTTGTCCAACTCTTTGCGACCCCGTGAGTCCCAGCACGCCAGGACTCCCTGTCCATCACAAACTCCTGGAGTTTACACAAACTCATGCCCATCGAGTCGGTGATGCCATCCAGCCATCTCATCCTCTGTCTTCCCCCTTCTCCTCCTGCCCCCAATCACTCCCAGCATCAGGGTCTTTTCAAATGAGTCAACACTTCACACGAGGTGGCCAAAGTATTGGAGTTTCAGCTTCAGCATCAGTCCTTCCAGTGAACACCCAGGACTGATCTCTTTCAGGATGGACTGGTTGGATCTCCTTGCAGTCCAAGGGACTCTCAAGAGTCTTCTCCAACACCACAGTTCAAAAGCATCAATTTTTCGGCACTCAGCTTTCTTCACAGTCCAACTCTCACATCCATACATGACCACTGGAAAAACCATAGCCTTAACCAGACGGACCTTTGTTGGCAAAGTAATGTCTCTGCTTTTTAATATGCTGTCTAGGTTGGTCATAACTTTCCTTCCAAAGAGTAAGTGTCTTTTAATTTCATGGCTGCAGTCACCATCTGCAGTGATTTTGGAGCCCCAAAGAATAAAGTCTGACACTGTTTCCACTGTCTCCCCATCTATTTCCCATGAGGTGATGGGACCAGATGCCATGATCTTAGTTTTCTGAATGTTGAGCTTTAAACAACTTTTTCACTCTCCTCTTTCACTTTCATCAAGAGGCTTTTTAATTCCTCTTCACTTTCTGCCATAAGGGTGGTGTCATCTGCATATCTGAGGTTATTGATATTTCTTCCGGGAATCTTGATTCCAGCTTGTGCTTCCTCCAGCCCAGCGTTTCTCATGATGAACTCTGCATGTAAGTTTAATAAGCAGGGTGACCATATACAGCCTTGACATACTCCTTTTCCTATTTGGAACCAGTCTGTTATTCCATGTCCAGTTCTAACTGTTGCTTCCTGACCTGCATACAGATTTCTCAAGAGGCAGGTCAGGTGGTCTGGTATTCCCATCTCCTTCAGAATTTTCCACAGTTTATTGTGATCCACACAGTCAAAGGCTTTGGTGTAGTCAATAAGGCAGAAATGGATGTTTTTCTGGAACTCTCTTGCTTTTTCGATGATCCAGTGGATATTGGCAATTTGATCTCTAGTTCCTCTACCTTTTCTAAAACAAGCTTGAACATCTGAAAGTTCTCCATTCACGTATTGCTGAAGCCTGGCTTGGAGAATTTTGAGCATTTCTTTACTAGAGTGTGAGATGAGTGCAATTGTGTGGTAGTTATAAGGGTAGAGGAAAGCAAAAAGTCATCATGGGATTATATGAAATAATGTATGTGAAACTTTTGACAAATATAAAGCCCTGTAAAACTTAAAGAAACTTTCATTCAAAACACAAACTTGAAAAACAAATCACACAAAGAAAGAAACAAAACATACCAGAGCTTATGAAATACAGCAAAATCAGTTCTAAGGTAAAGTTGATTGCTATAAACACATATATCAAGGGATTTCCCTTGTTGTCCAGTGGTTATGAATCTGCCTTCCAGTGCAGGAGATGCAGATTTGATCCCTAGTCAGGGAACTAAGATTTCATATGCCTCAGAGCAACTAAGGCAGTAAGAGGCAACTAATGAGCGTTTGCACTATGACTAGATAGCCCATGCAATACAATGAAAGACCCTGCATGCTGCAATTAAAGACTCAATCAGTTCAGGTCAGTCACTCCACTGTGTTGACTCTTTGTGACCACATGGACTGCAGCACGTCAGGCTTCCCTGTCCATCACCAACTCCCAGAGCTTGCTCAAACTCATGTCCATCGAGTCGATGATGCTATCCAACCATCTCATCCTTTATTGTCCCCTTCTCCTCCTGCCTTCAATCTTTCCCAGCATCAGGGACTTTTCCAATGAGTCATTTCTTCATATCAGGTGGCCAAAGTATTGGAGTTTCAGCTTCAGCATCAGTTCTTCCAATGAATATTCAGGACTGATTTCCTTTAGGATGGACTGGTTGGAACTCCATGCAGTCCAAGGGACTCTCAAGAGTCTTCTCCAACACCACAGTTCAAAAGCATCAATTCTTACATGCTCAGTTTTCTTTATAGTCCAACTCTCACATCCATACATGACTACTGGAAAAAACATAGCTTTGACTAGTTGGACATTTGTTGGCAAAGTAATGTCTCTGCTTTTTTGTATGCTGTCTAGGTTGGTCATAGCTTTTCTTCCAAGGAGCAAGCATCTTTTACTGTCATGGCTGCAGTCACCATCTTCAGTATTTTGGAGCCCCCAAAATAAAGTTTCTCAGTGCTTCCACTGTTTCCCAATCTATTTACCATGAAGTGATGGGACTGGATGCCATGATCTTAGTTGTCTGAATGCTGAGTTTTAAGCCAAAGTTTTCACTCTCCTCTTTCACTTTCATCAATAGGCTCTTTATTTCTTATTCACTCTCTGCCATACGGGTGGTGTCATTTGCATATCTGAGGTTATTGATAATTCTCCTGGCAATCTTGATTCTAGCTTGTGCCTCATCCAGCCTGGCATTTTGCATGATGTACTCTGATATAAGTTAAATAAACAGGGTGACAATATACGGCCTTGACATACTCCTTTTCTGATTTGGAACCGGTCGTTGTTCCATGTCCAATTCTAACTGTTGCTTCTTGAGCTGCGTACAGATTTCTCAAGAGGCAAGTCAGCTGGTCTGATATTCCCATCTTTTTAAGAATTTTCCACGGTTTGTTGTGAGAGACACAGTCAAAGGCTCTGGCAAGTCAATAGTGCAAAAGTAGATGTTTTTCTGGAACTCTCTTGTTTTTTCAATGACCAACGGATGTTGGAAATTTGATTTCTGGTTCCTCTGCCTTTTCTGAGAAATAACTCCTGAAAGAATGAAGGGATGGAGTTATAGCAAAAACAACACCCAGCTGTGGATGGGACTGGTGATAGAAGCATGGTCCAATGCTGTAAGAGAAATATTGCATAGGAACCTGGAAAGTTAGACCCATGAATCAAGGCAAATTGGAAATGATCAAACAGGAGATGACAAGAGTGAGCACCAACATTCTAGGAATCAGCAAACTAAGATGGACTGGAATGGGTGAATTTAACTCAGATGACCATTATATCTACTACTGTGGGCAGGAATTCCTTAGAAGAAATCAAGTAGCCATCACAGTCAACAAAAGAGTCTGAAATGCAGTACTTGGATGCAATCTCAAAAACGACAGAATGGTCTCTGTTTGTTTGCAAGACAAACCACTTAATATCATGGTAATCCAAGTCTATGCCCCGACCAGTAATGCTGAAGAAGCTGACATTGAACAATTTTATGAACACCTACAAGACCTTTTAGATGTAACACTCAAAAAAGATGTCCTTTTCATTATAGGGGACTGGAATGCAAAAGTAGGAAGTCAAGAAACACCTGGAGTAACAGGCAAATTTGGCCTTGGAGTACAGAATGAAGCAGGGCAAAGGTTAATAGAGTTTTGCCAAGAGAATGCACAGGTCATAGAAAACACCCTCTTCCAACAACACAAGAGAAGACTCTACACATGGACATCATCAGATGGTCAACATTGAAATCAGACTGACTATATTCTTTGCAGCCAAAGATGTAGAAGCTCTATACAGTCAGCAAAAACAAGACTGGGAGTGGACTGTCTCAGATAATGAACCTCTTACTGCCAAATTCAGACTTAAATTGAAGAAAGTGAGGAAAACCACTAGACCATTCAGGTATGACCTAAGTCAAATCCCTTATGACTATACAGTGGAAGTGAGAAACAGATTTGAGGGACTAGATCTGATAGACAGAGAGCCAGATGAACTATGGATGGAAGTTTGTGACACTGTACAGGAGACAGAAATCAAAACCATCCCCAAGAAAAAGAATTGCAAAAAGGAAAAACGGTTGTCTGAGGAGGCCTTACAAATAGCTGTGAAAAGAAGAGAAAAGGAAAGATATGTCCATTTTAATGCAGAGTTCCAAAGAATAGCAAAGAGAGATAAGAAAGCCTTCCTTAGTGATCAATGCAAAGAAATAGAGGAAAACAATACAATGGAAAGACTAGATTTCACTTCAAGAAAATTAGAGCTACCAAGGGAATATTTCATGCAAAGATGGGCTTTATAAAGGACAGAAATGACCTGGACCTAAAAGAAGCAGAAGATATTAAGAAGAAGTGGTAAGAATACACAGAAGAACTGTATAAAAAAGATCTTCACGACCCAGATAATCACCATCGTGAGATCACTCACACTCACCTAGAGCCAGACATCCTGGAATGTGAAGTCAAGTGGGCCTTAGGAAGCATCACTGCGAACAAAGTTAGTGGAGGTGATGGAATTCCAGGTGAGCTATTTCAAATCCTAAAAGATGATGCTGTGAAAGTGCTGAACTCAATATGTCAGCAAATTTGGAAAGCTCAGCAGTAGCCACAGGACTGGAAAATGTCAGTTTTCAGTCCAATCTCAAAGTAAGGCAATACCAAAGAATGCTCAAACTATTGTACAATTGCACTCATCTCACACACTAGTAAAGTGATGTTCAAAATTCTCCAAGCCAGCCTCAGCAATACATGAACCATGAACTTCCAGATGTTCAAGCTGGTTTTAGAAAAGACAGAGGAACCAGAGATCAAATTGTCAACATCCACTGGATCATTGAAAAAGCAAGAGAGTTCCAGAAAAACATCTATTTCTGTTTTATTGACTATGCCAAAGCCTCTGGCTGTGTAGATCACAATAAACTGTGGAAAATTCTGAAAGAGATGGGCATATCAGACCATCCGACCTGCCTCTTGAGAAACCCATATGCAGGTCAGGAAGGAACAGTTAGAACTGGACATGGAACAACAGACTGGTTCCAAAAAGGAAAAGGAGTATGTCAAGGCTGTATATGGTCACCCTGCTTATTTAACTTATCTGCAGAAAACTTCATGAGAAATGCTGGGTTGGGGGAAGCACAAGCTGGAGTCAAGATTGCCAGGAGAATTATCAATAACCTCAGATATACAGATGACACCACCCTTATAGCAGAAAGTGAAGAAAAACTAAAGAGCCTTTTGATGAAAGTGAAAGAGGAGAGTGAAAAAGTTGTTTAAAGCTCAACATTCAGAAACTAAGATCATGGCATTGGTCACATAACTCATGGCAAATAGATGGGGAAAGAGTGGAAACAGTGGCTGACTTTATTTTTGGGGGCTCCAAAATGACTGCAGATGGTGATTGCAGCCATGAAATTAGCAGATCCTTACTGCTTGGAAGGAAAGTTATGACCAACTTAGACAGCATATTAAAAAGCAGAGACTTTACTTTGTCAACAAAGGTCTGTCTAGTCAAGGCTATGGTTTTTCCAGGAGTCATGTATGGATGTGAGAGTTGGAGTATAAAGAAAGCTGGGGAAAAAAAGAAAGAAAGCTGAGTGCCAAAGAATTGATGATCTTGAACTGTGGTGTTGGAGAAGACTCTTGAGAGTCTTGGAGATCCAACCAGTCCATCCCAAAGATCATTCCTGGGTGTTCATTGGAAGGACTGATGTTGAAGCTGAAACTCCAATATTTGGCCATCTGATGTGAAGAGCTGACTATTTAGAAATGACCCTGATGCTGGGAAAGATTGAGGGCAGGAGGAGAAGGGGAAGACAGAGGAAGAAATGGTTGGATGGCAACCGACTCAATGGACATGGGTTTGGATAGACTCTGGCAGTTGGTGATGGACAGGGAGGTCTGGCGTGCTGCGGTTCATGGGGTCAGAAAGAGCTGCACATGACTGATCAACTGAACTGAACTGAACTGCCTTTTCTAAATCCATGCTGAACATCTGCAAGTTCACATTTCACGTACTGTTGAAGCCTGGCTTGGGGAATTTTGACCATTACTTTACTAGTGTGTGAGATGAGTTCAATTGTGCATAGTTTGAACATTCTTTGGCATTGCCTTTCTTTGGGGTTGGAATAAAAACTGACCTTTTCCAGTCCTGTGGCCACTGCTGAGTTTTCCAGATTTGCTGGCATATTGAGTGCAGCACCTTCACAGCATCATCTTTCAGGATTTGAAATGGCAACTAACTGACTAAATAAATAAATATTTAAATTTAGATAAATAAGTAAATAAGAGGAAAATTTTAAGAATATATATTGATAAAATAGAAAGATTTTTAATATACAACTAACTTTACACCTAAAAGAACTAGAAAAAAAAACTCAGGCCAAATTTAGCAGAAATAGGAAAATGATAATGATTAGACCAGAAATACATAACATAAAAAATGAAATATAGAATGATGAAAGGTAGGTCATTCCATACTACCATAACAAGAAAAATCCTGGTTGTTACGAACGACAAAATTACCACTTATATTGTTCCCTCCTCTGAAACAAGTTGCTGTTCAATAAGTGGGGAAACTGGTTACCTTCAAGGCTTAACAGAAGATTTATTGCAAATTGAGAAAGAAAGTAACAAACCTCTGCTCCTGGGAGAGAGGTAGAAAGCCATCCTAGGCCCCCAGCAATTTGATTACTGCTTACCCACAAAAGAATAGGATTACTGTCAAAGCTCACCACCTTTGTCCCCCAAAGATGGAGAACGAGCTGAATGCATTCCAAACCAGCGTTATGGCAGTTCACCACAGGTGCAGTTGTGGAGAGAGATTCTCTCTCAGGATCAAGTATGTAGGGAAGTCCTAGGCTAAAATTAGCAAACTTGCCCCACCCCAAAGCCAAGCTAACACTAGGTGATTGGGTACCTTAGCAACAACATATCTAACTTAGTTTAAGTTGTGACCAAATTGATTCAATTCTCCTCCCTCTAACACTGTAGAACAATTAAATATAAGAAAAATAACTCTTTAGTTAGTCTCATTTTAGTGACTTTTGATATCTTCTTTCTTTGTTGAAACAAATATCATTTCCCACCACTCCCTTTAGGTTCCATTTGGATAATGTCTAGACATCTCGGGGAATTGCATCCCAGGCAGGTCCTTCACTGGCCCCCTGGCCTGGGAAACACTGTTCTCAACATAAAATGCACCTGGCACTGTTGTATACATCTTCATTATTAATACATGTGTTTTTAACATTCTTTACATACACCATAGACTGGCGATCAAATTCATTCCCTTAAACAATAAGAAAAATTAAGGGGGCTTAGCTAAAATTTAAATCTTTTTTTATTGAAAGACATTGCTGAGTATAAAAAAAGCCATGGACTGAGCTAAAGTATTTCCAAAAACAGATGTCTAGTAAAGGATTTATACCCAGAATGCATAAATAATTAACTCAAATTTAATAATACAAAAACAAACAATCCAACTATGAATGGTACAAAAGATCTGAATACACACTTCATAAGAGTTATGGATGTCAAAAAATAACAAGATAGACACTAAAAAAAATAAGATAAAGTACTTTTGAGAATAACAATCCTGACTACCAAGTTCTGCACATTGACAGAGTAGGCAGGGCAACTGTAACCCTCATTTATTGCCAGTGTGAATGTAAAATGATACCACCACTTTGGAAAACAGTTTGCCAATTTCTTATAAGCACATACCATATGACCTAAGGTTTTAAAATACTTTTCTAAGTATTTTCCCAAGAGAAATGAAATCTGAGTTTACTTAAAATCTATATGCAAGTTTTTATAGTGGCTGTCTTTATCTTACCAAAAGCCAGAAGTGTTGGAAATGTCTTTTAACTGGAGAATAACTGCTGTAAATTCATTCTAAGTAATGGTGTGCTGTGTCATGCTCTGCTTAGTCACTCAGGCATGTCCCCGTGGACTGTAGCCCACCAGGCTCCTCTGTCCATGGGGATTCACCAGGCAAGAATACTGGAATGGGTTGCCATGCCTTCCTCCAGGGCATCTTCCCAATCCAGGGATTGAACCCAGGCCTCCCACATTGCAGGCAGATTCTTTACCAGCTGAGCTACCGGGGAAGCCCTTCAAGTAATGCTACCCAGAATTAAAGAGAACAAACTACTGATACACACATCATAGATGAACCTCAAATTAATTATACCAAGGCTACATCCTATAGGATTTCATTTATATAGCATTCAAAAAAGGCAAAACTGTAGAAGAGATTTCAGAGCAGCTGTTGGCAGGGAATGGATGCAGAAGAAGGGGTTGATTAAATGAGCAGAAGAAAAGTTTGCCTATTTGAATTTACCTGTCTATAACCCCTTTGCTTTCAACAAAATAAGATTTATTGTATTAAGCAACCACATAGAGCTATATTTCCCTGACTCATGAAAGTAAGAACAAATTTCAATTTGAATACATCCACACCTTAGTACAAATGGCCTTACTTGAATTAGGAAGGAAGCCTCAAATGT
Organism: Cervus elaphus; assembly: GCF_910594005.1. Lineage (NCBI taxonomy): Eukaryota > Metazoa > Chordata > Mammalia > Artiodactyla > Cervidae > Cervus > Cervus elaphus. The sequence continues at coordinate 23,724,765 of NC_057830.1, forward strand.
GTATTTGTTTTTTGCTAAATGTCTATGAATATCTATGTAGAAGAAGAAGTAGGAGTGAAAGGAAAGGAGATAAGTGAGAAAATGAGAAATCCCATCCTTCTTCATTTCATCTGCCAGATTAAGTTTAAAAAAAAAAATACATCTTTATTCCTCATTTGTAACTGTTTTTGTTAGGCCAAATCACAGAATCTCTTTTAAATTATTTTTAAAGTAAAAAAGTAAATCTTTTTTATTTATACTTTATGGAAGTATTAAAATATTATACCAGAAATGTAAAGATAATCATCTTATTTTAGTATATCCCGTAATCCCATTTTGTAGCTTATCAGAGTTAGAACTTGCAGTCAAGGAGGCATTACTAAACACATTTTCATATCCTTATCTCACCTCCCAATATACTCAGAAAGTTTTCCTTCTCTTTCCTCAAAAAATGCTCACAGAAGGAAACTTTGAGACTTAAAATCGTGCATCCTAGATAATCCAAGGATGAGTTAGCATCCCAGCAATTTCCAGGAATACATAGCAGTCTACTGAGGGGTCAACTCAAGTTCCTTCTTACTAATGACTTGGATCATGGAAAGAAACAAAGTCCCCATGAAAGATGTTGGTGTTTGTTTACTTCAAGTATCCTTTTTTAATAAACTTTTTTATTTTTAATAAGCATAAATTTGCATGGATTTGAAAAAAATTATTACAAAGAAGTCCTGTGTATTGCTAGCCAGTTTATACTAATTAGTTCAATTCAGTCTCTCAGTCATGTCCGACTCGTTGCGACCCCATGGATTGCAGCACGCCAGGCTTTCCTGGCCATCACCAGCTCCCAGAGCCTACTCATAGTCATGTCCATCACATTGGTGATGCCATCTAACCATCTCAACCTCTGTCATCCCTTTCTCCACCCACCTTCAATCTTTCCCAGCATCATGGTCTTTTCTAATGAGTCGTTTCTTTGTATCAGGTGGCCAAAGTATTGGAGTTTCAGCTTTAGCATCAGTCCTTCCAATGAATATTCAGGACTGACGTCCTTTAGGATGGACTGGTTGGATCTCCTTGCAGTCCAAGGGACTATCGAAAGTCTTCTCCAACACCACAGTTCAAAATCATCAATTCTTACGTGCTCAGTTTTCTTTATAGTCCAACTCTCACATCCATACATGACTACTGGAAAAACCATAGCTTTGACTAGTTGGACATTTGTTGGCAAAGTAATGTCTCTGCTTTTTAATATGCTGTCTAAGATGGTCACAGCTTTTCTTCCAAGGGGCAAGAATCTTTTAATTTCATGACTATAGTCACCATCTACAGTGATTTTGGAGCCCCCAAAAATAAAGTCTCTCATTGTTTCCATTGTTTCCCCATCTATTTGCCATGATGTGATGGGACCATATGCCATGATCTTAGTTTTCTGAATGTTGAGTTTTAAGCCAACGTTTCATTCTCCTTTTTCAGTTTCATCAAGAGATTCTTTAGTTCTTCTTCATGTTCTGCAACAAGGATGGTGTCATCTGCATATCTGACGTTATTGATATTTCTCCCAGCAATCTTGTTTCCAGCTTGTGCTTCATCCAGCTCAGCGTTTCACATGATGTACTCTGTATATAAGTTAAATAAGCAGGGTGAAAATATACAGCCTTGACGTACTCCTTTCCCGAACTGGAAGCAGTCTGATGTTCCATGTCCAGTTCTAACTGTTGATTCTTGAGCTGCATACAGATTTCTCAGGAGGCTGGTGAGCTGGTCTGATATTCCTATCTCTTTAGGAATTTTCCACAGTTTGTTGTGATCCACAGTCAAAGGCTTTGGCATAGTCAATAGTGCAAAAGTAGATGTTTTTCTGGAACTCTCTTGTTTTTCCGATGATCCAATGAATGTTGGCAGTTTGATTTCTGGTTCCTCTACTTTTTCTAAATCCATCTTGAACATCTGGAAGTTCATGGTTCATGTACTGTTGAAGCCTGGCTTGGAGAATTTTGAGCATTACTTTACTAGTGTGTGAGATGAGTTGAATTATGCAGTAGTTTCAACATTCTTTGGCATTGTCTTTCTTTGGGGTTGGAATGAAAACTGACCTTTTCCAGTCCTGTGGCCACTGCTGAATTTTCCAGATTTGCTGGTATATTGAGTGCAGCACTTTCACAGCATCGTCTTTCAGGATTTGAAATAGCTCAACTAGAATTCCTTCACCTCCACTAGCTTTGTTTGTAGTGATGCTTCCTAAGGCCCACTTGACTTCGCATTCCAGAATGTCTGACTCTAGCTGAGTGATCACACCTTTGTGGTTATCTGGGTCATGAGATCTTTTGTGTATAGTTCTGTGTATTCTTGCCACCTCTCCTTAATATCTTCTGCTTCTATTATGTCCATACCATTTCTGTCCTTTATTATGCTCACCTTTGCATGAAAATTTCCCTTGGTATCTCTAATTTTCTTGAAGAGATCTCTAATCTTTCCCATACTATTGTTTACACAAATAATATCTCACAAAATTATAGCACAGTATTACAATCAAGATATTAACACTATAGTCAAGTTACAAAATATTTGCATCACCAGAAGGATCTAGTATGCTATCCTTTTGTAGCAGTGCCTGCGTGCTAAGTTGCTTCAGTCATGTCTGACTTATTTCGACCCTATGGACTGTTACCTGCCAGGCTCCTCAGTCCATGGGGTTCTCCAGGCAAGAATACTAGAGTGGGTTGCCATGCCCTTCCTCAGGGGATCTTCCCGATCCAAGAATCAAACCCCAGCCTCCTGCACTGTAGGCAGATTCTTTATAGACTAAGCTACAAGGGAAGCCGCCGCTGCTGCTAAATTGCTTTAGTCGTGTCCGACTTAGCAACCCCATGTACTGCAGGCTACCAGGCTCCTCCGTCCATGGGATCTTCCAGGCAAGAGTGCTGAAGTGGGTTGCCATTGCCTTCTCCGAGAAGGGAAACAACACCTGAGCTTATGTCTCCAGCAGTGGCAGGTGGGTTCTTTACAACTGGCACCACCCAGGAAGCCCAAATCCTTTTTTAGCCAACCACAACCAAATCTGTGACCCTGGCAACCACTAATCTGTGCTAAACTTCTAAATATTGTCCTTTAAAATTTTTTTATATTAGTAGACTCATACATTATATAATCTTATTGAAATGGCTTTTTTACTCACCGTATTTCCTGAAGATTCACCCAAATTGCTGCATTTATTGATAATTCATTAATTTTGAATTCTGTATAGTGTTCCATTGTATACATCTATGACACCTTGTTTAACCATTCACCCATTGAATGACATTTGACCTGTTTCCAGTTTCTGAGCATTACGAATAAAACTACTATAAATATTTGTGTACAGATTTTTGTGTGAGTGTAGGTCTATTTTTCTAAGATAATGCCCAAGAGCACAATTGCAAAGTTATATGGTAATCACATGTTTAATTTTACAAGAAAATGTCAAGCTATTATCTGGAGTAGCTGTATGTATCCCCACCAGCAACATGAGTTGCATCTTTGCATGAGTTGCTTTGCATCTTTGCCAGAAACTGTCATTTTTATTACTTTTATTTTAGCCATTCTTATAGATGTATGGTGATATCTCACTGTAATTTGTTTGCATTTCCCTGATGGCTAATAATATTGAACATCTTGTTATATGCTATTTGCCATCTGTGTATCCTCTTTGGAGGAGGTACTCCTACTTCATTCTTCATTTAAAAAAAAAACTTAGCTATTCAAGAACCTGTACTTTTCTTTATAAATTCTAGAGTAAGAGTATCTATGTCAGTAAAAGTCATTGCTGGGATTTCAATAGGTTTGCATTAAAAGTTAGGTCAATTTGGAAAGAACTGACATGACATCTTTACTATACTGAGTCCCCAATCCATTAACAGAGCATGTTTCTCCATTTATTTAGATGCTTGATTTATTTCACTAGTATTTTCTCATAATCAGCATATGGGTGTGTTTTGTTATATGTGTCCCTAAGTAGTTCTTTAATTTCGAGGTAATTGTAAACAGTGTTGTGTTTTCAATCTCAGTTTTCATATGTTTATTGTTAATTTATAGTGTCAGCAAAAATTCAATTAACTATCAGGTTAAGAATTGAAAAAGGAATTTTATTTGAGCCAACCTGAGGGTTGCAACCCAGGAAGCAGATTCTCAAAAAGCTTTTGGAATTGTTTCAGCTGTTAGAAGCCAAAGGCACAGTCCCTTACATTTTTGATACAAAGGATCACACATCAAAATGACATACTGATATTTTACATAAAGTTCAAGGTTACATAGTCCAAGTAAGCATGTACAAAGAGATCAGCTGGTCACCATGACCCCCTAAAGAGTTGGAAATGAACACTATATTTTAAAGAAGTTACTCTGCTAGTGTCAGAAGAAAGAAAAAGATTGATATTTACAGTCAAGTAGGCACTCCCACCTTTGAGGAGGTCTGATTAATATGTAGCGAAGATGCATACTGCACATTAGGGAGAAAGGGAGGAGGTCTGAACATATACACAGAGAACTTTATGTTTAGTTTTACACGTCTGGCCTTAAAATATAAATGTTCTTTCATCAATAGAATTCAAATGATTTTAGTGTGTTGATCTTGTATCCAGTGAGAGTGCTTGTATTCACTTATTAATTCTAACAGGTTTTGTTTTCCTTTGTAGATTCCTTGGGATAATCACAACAGTGTGATCACTCACCTAGAGCCAGACATCCTGGAATGTGAAGTCAAGTGGGCCTTAGAAAGCATCACTACGAACAAAGCTAGTGGAGGTGATGGAATTCCAGTTGAACTATTTCAAATCCTGAAAGATGATGCTGTTGAAAGTGCTGCACTCAATATGCCAGCAAATCTGGAAAACTTAGCAGTAGCCACAGGACTGGAAAAGGTCAGTTTTCATTCCAATCCCAAAGAAAGGCAACACCAAAGAATGCTCAAGCTATGCACAATTACACTCATCTCACACACTAGTAAAGTAATGCTCAAAATTCTCCAAGCCTGGCTTCAGCAATATGTGAACTATGAACTTCCAGATGTTCTAGCTAGTTTTAGGAAAGGCAGAGGAACCAGAGATCAAATTGCCAACATCTGCTGGATCATCAAAAAATCAAGAGAGTTCCAGAAAAACATCTATTTCTGCTTTATTGACTATGCCAAAGCCTTTGACTGTGTAGATCACAATAAAATGTGGAAAATTCTGAATGAGATGGGAATACCAGACCACCTGACCTGCCTCTTGAGAAACCTATGTGCAGGTCAGGAAGCAACAGTTAGAAATGGACATGGAACAACAGACTGGTTCCAAATAGGAAAAGGAGTACGGCAAGGTTGTATATTGTCACCCTGCTTATTTAGCTTATATGCAGAGTACATCATGAGAAACGCTGGGCTGGATGAAGCACAAGCTGGAATCAAGATTGCCAGGAGAAATATCAATAACCTCAGATAGGCAGATGACACCACCCTTATGGCAGAAAGTGAAGAGGAACTAAAAAGCCTCTTGATGAAAGTGAAAGAGGAGAGTGAAAAAGTTGGCTTAAAGCTCACTTTCAGAAAATTAAGATCATGGTATCTGGACCCATCATTTCATGGGAAATAGATGGGGAGACAGTGGAAACAGTGTCAGACTTCATTTTTTTGGGCTCCAAAATCACTGCAGATGGTGATTGCAGCCATGAAATTAAAAGATGCTTACTCCTTGGAAGGAAAGTTATGACCAACCTAGACAGCATATTAAAAAGCAGAGACATTACTTTGCCAACAAAGGTCCGTCTGGTCAAGGCTATGGTTTTTCAGTGGTCATGTATGGATGTGAGAGTTGGACTGTAAAGAAAGCTGAGTGCCGAAAAATTGATGCTTTTGAACTGTGGTGTTGGAGAAGACTCTTGAGAGTCCCTTGGACTGCAAGGAGATCCAACCAGTCCATCCTAAAGGAGATCAGTCCTGTGTGTTCATTGGAAGGACTGATGCTGAAGCTGAAACTCCAATACTTTGGCCACCTCATGCGAAGAGTTGACTCATTGGAAAAGACCCTGATGCTGGGAGGGATTGGGGGCAGGAGGAGAAGGGGACGACAGAGGATGAGATGGCTGGATGGCATCACCGACTCGATGGAAATTAGTTTGAGTAACCTCTGGGAGTTGCTGATGGACAGAGATGCCTGGCGTGCTGGTATTCATGGAGTCGCAAAGAGTCGGACACGACTGAGCGAGTGAACTGAACTGAACTGAACATAATTCAAAACATGCTGTTGAAGGGACTAACAGCTTTTACAGCAGATGCAGAAAGAAATTTTATCTGCTCATCTCTTATCTGAGTAGAGCAGATCCTCCAGAGAATTCAGCTGCCATTAAGCCCCACCTCCACTATGAAGGAATCTCTAGACAGGAAAGTGACTGATCTTTACCACTGTGACTTTCCATGACAATTGCATAAGTGAGCTCTATCAGAACCTTCCATACTTCCTACAGAGCCCCTAAACCCCTTTCCAACAGCTTTAACCCTTACATGTTCATAAAGTCACTTCTTTTGTGTGCTTTCATACATGTAAATAAACTTTATTATTTCTCCTATTAATCAGTCCATTGACAGATGCAAGAATCAATTATGTGTTGGTACACAACAATCCCACAACTCTCTTGGCTTAAAGCTACACATTGTTGTCACTGCTTATAGGGTTCTGGGCAGCAGGTCAGAGCCTCCACCTTCCACTTGACTCACTGGAGTTAGCTGTGTGTTTGGTAAGTTGGGAAGGTGGATGGTACTCCTGAAATTGCCTGTACTTTCTTATGTGTCTGGAGGTCATTTGTCTAAGCTGAAGTTCTCAATCATCTTTCTCTTTTCTCACCTTTAGCAAGCTATCCCAGGCTTGTTCTAATGAGTTCTAAGAAAGAGATCCTAAATGTTTAAGGCCTCTTGAATTATATGCTCAGAACTGACATTCCATCAATTATATCACATTTTATGGGCCAAAGAAAGCTCAAAGCCAGCCCAGATTTAAGAATGTGAGAAATACATTCCACTTCTTGATGGCAGAATTACATATTCAGATTGAAAAGGGCATGGATATAGGAAAGGAATTGGAGCTATGGAGCTATCTATGTAATCTTTTTATACTAATATTTATAGCCTGAAGAGTGCATCAGGGATTGACAAGTGTTTCTTTAAAGATGCAGAAATCGTAAATATTTTGGACTTGTGAGTTACATACATTTTCTGTTGTCATTGCTTCTACTTCTCTGCTTTGTTCTTTGAATATTTTAATAATAATTATTAATAAATTTAATATTAATAATTAATTTTTAGTAATTGTAATTATTTTTATAAGTTGTGTCTTTTGTAAATATTTTCTCCAAATTGGTAGATTAGCTTCTCATTCTACTGACAATAAAGTGTCTCTTTGCAATGTGGGAGATCAGGTTTGATCCCGGGTTGGGAAGATCCCCTGGAGAAGGAAATGGCAACCCACTCCAGTACTCTTGCCTGGAAAATCCCATGGACAGAGGAGCCTGATAGGCTACAGTCCATGGGGTCACAAAGAGTTGGACCCCACTGAGCGACTTCACTTTCTACTGACTCTGTCTTTCACAGAGCAGAAGTTTTAATTTTACTGACGTCCAATTTATTAGTTTTTTTGTTTTTCCATGGATCTTGCCTTTGACCTTTATCTAAAAAGTTGGCACCATATCCAAGGTCATCTAGATTTTCTTCTAGATTATCTTCTAGGAAATTTGTAGTTTTGCACTTTGCATGTAGCTTTATAATCTATTTTGAGTTAAATTTTGTGAAGGGTGTGACATTTTTGTCTATATTTTTCTTTTGCTTTTACAGTTGTTCCAGTAGCATTTATTGAAAGGATTGTTTTTACTCCATTGTATTGCTTTGTACTCCATTGACAAATATCAGTTACTATATTTACATCTAATTCTGCACTCTCTTTCCTGTTCCATTGATCTAGCTTTTAAATTATTTATCAAACTCCACGTTGTGTTAGCTATTGTAGCTTTATAGTAAGTCTTGAAATTGAGTGGTGGCAGCCTTCCAACTTCGTTTTTCTCTTTCAATATTATGTTGCTTATTTTGGATCTTTTGTATCTCCATGTAAACTTCAGAATCAATTTGTTGATATCTATTTTGTCAGATACATAATTTGCAAATATTTTTCTTCCATTCACTAGTTGCTTTCTCATTGTGCTGATGATGTTGCTATGCAGAAGCTTTTAAGTTTGATGTCATGCCACTTGTTTCATTTTGCTTTTTTTGCAAAATAATTTTGCCATCAAATACAAAGAATCATTGCCAAGACATGTCAAGGGGTTACCACCTGTTTTCTTCTAGAGGTTTTACGATTTAGGTTAGGTCTTCCATTCAAGTCTTTAATCCATTTTGGGTTGATTTTTATGCATGTGTAAGATAGTAGTCCAATTTCATTCCTTTTCATGTGACTGTCCAGTTTTTCCAACACTATTGTAGTGGTTTTTCCCCTATTGTATATTCTTGATTTTTTTGTCATAAATTAATTGATCATATATACATGACTTTAGACTTTCTGTTCTGTTCCATTGATCTGTGTATCTGTTTTTATGCCAATAACATTCTGTTTTAATTACTATAGCTTTGTAATATAGTTTGAATCCAGGGAGCATAACACCTCCAACTTTGTTTTTTTTTTTTTTTTTTTTTTCTTTTTAATTTTGTTTTGTTTTTTAGGTTCTTTTGTAATACCATACAAATTTTAGAACTGTATGTTTGTTCTATTTCTGTGAAAAATACCATTGGAATTTTGATAGGGATTGCATAAATTTATTGGAGAAGAAAACGACAACCCACTCCAGTACTCTTGCCTGGAAAATTTTGTGGACAGAGGAGCCTTGTAGGTTATAGTCTATGGGGTTGCAAAGAGTCAGACACTTTGATAGCTTTGCACAGAATGGATGTTTTAGTAAAGCTAGTTCTTCCGGTCCATGAACACAGAATATTTTTCCATTTGTTTTTTGTGCTTCTTCAACTTATTTTATAAGTCTTATATATTTCAATATACATACATATCTCCTCCTTGGTTAAATTTATTCATAAGCATTTTATTCTTTTGAATGGAATTATAAATTAGATTTCTTAAATTTATTTTTAATTGGAAGATAATTGCTTTACAATGGTGTGTTGTTTTCTGCAGTACAACAACAAGATTCAGCTATAAGTGCACATGTATTCCCTCCCTCTTGAGCCTCCCTCCCCTGTCCCCATCCCAGTCCTCTAGGTCACCACAAAGCACTGGGTTGAAGTCCCTATAGAGCTGTTTCCCATTAACTATTTTACTCAGGGTAGTATGTATATGTCAATACATACATGAGAGGGTGTCACCCCACCCTCTCATTACCCCACTATGTCCACAAGTCTGTTCTCTACATCTGTGTCTCTATTCCTGCCCTGTGGATGGATTCATCAATACTATTTTCATAGATTATATATATGCATTAATATAAGATATTTGAGTTTGTTTCTGACTTCCTTCACTCTGTATAACAGGCTCTAGGTTCATCCACTTCACTATTATTAACTCAGATCTGAGTAATACCCCCTTGTATATATGTACCACAACTTTTTTATCCATTCATCTGTCAATGGACATCTGGATTGCTTCTATGTCCTGGTTACTGTAAATAATGCTGCTATGAATGTTGGGGTACATGTGTCTTTTTGGATTATGGCTTTCTCTGGATATATGCCCAGGAGTGAGATTGCTGGATCATATAGTAACTCTATTTTTGGTTTTTAAAGAAATCTCCATGCTATTCTCCATAGTGGCTATACCAATTTACATTTCCACAACACTGTAAGAGGGTTCCTATTTCTCTCCATCCTCTTCAGTATTTATTGTTTGTAGATTTGTTGATAATGGCCATTCTGACTGGTGTGATAGTTTGATTTGCATTTTTAAAATATTGAACAATGTTGAGCATTTTTTCATAGATTTGTTGGCCATCTGTTTGACCTCTTGCATTCCTGTATCAGCTCAGTTCAGTCGCACAGTCATGTCCGACTCTGTCAGACTAATGTCCGACTCATGTCCATCGAGTCGGCGATGCCATCCAGCCATCTGATCCTCTGTCATCCCCTTCTCCTCCTGCCCCCAATCCCTCCCAGCATCAGGGTCTTTTCCAATGAGTCAACTCTTTGCATGAGGTGGCCAAAGTATTGGAGTTTCAGTCTCAGCATCAGTCCTTCCAATGAACACACAGGACTGATCTCCTTTAGGATGGACTGGTTGGATCTCCTTGCAGTCCAAGAGACTCGCGAGAGTCTTCTCCAAAACCACAGTTCAAAAGCATCAATTTTTCGGCGCTCAGCTTTCTTCACAGTCCAACTCTCACTTCCATACATGACCACTGGAAAAACCATAGCCTTGACCAGACGGACCTTTGTTGGCAAAGTAATGTCTCTGCTTTTTAATATGCTGTCTAGGTTGGTCATAACTTTCCTTCCAAGGAGTAAGCATCTTTTAATTTCATGGCTGCAATCACCATCTGCAGTGATTTTGGAGCCCCAAAGAATAAAGTCTGACACTGTTTCCACTGTCTCCCCATCTATTTCCCATGAGGTGATGGGACCAGATGCCATGATCTTAGTTTTCTGAATGTTGAGCTTTAAGCCAACTTTTTCACTCTCCTCTTTCACTTTCATCAAGAGGCTTTTTAGTTCCTCTTCACTCTCTGCCATAAGGGTCGTGTCATCTGCATATCTGAAGTTATTGATATTTCTCCCAGCAATCTTGATTCCAGCTTGTGCTTCTTCCAACCCAGCGTTTCTCATGATGCTAAGTTAAATAAGCAGGGTGACAATATAGAGCCTTGACATACTCCTTTTCCTATCTGGAACCAGTCTGTTGTTCAATGTCCATTTCTAACTGTTGCTTCCTGACCTGCACATAGGTTTCTCAAGAGGCAGGTCAGGTGGTCTGGTATTCCCATCTCATTCAGAATTTTCCACAGTTTATTGTGATCCACACAGTCGAAGGCTTTGGCGTAGTCAATAAAGCAGAAATATAAGTTTTTCTGGAACTCTCTTGCTTTTTCGATGATCCAGCGGATATTGACAATTTGATCTCTGGTTATACTAACAACTAATTAGGGAAATAATGCCATTCACTATTGCAACAAACAAATAAATTGCCTAGGAATAAACCTATTTAAGGAGACAAAAGACCTATATGCAGAAAACTATAAGACACGTATGAAAGAAATTAAAGACAGAAACAGATGGAGAGATATACCATGTTCTTGGTTTGGAAGAATCAACATTGTCAAACTAACTATACTACCCAAAGCAACCTTTGGATTCAATGCCATCCCCATCATATTACCAATGACATTTTTCACAGAACTAGAACAAAAACTTTTACAATTTTCATGGAAACACAAGAGACCCTGAATAGCCAAACAAATCTTGAGAAATAAAGATGGAGCTGGAGGAATCAACCTTCCTCACTTCAGACTATACTGCAAAGCTACAGTAATCAAGATACTATGATATGGCACAAATATAGAAATATAGGCCAATGGAACAAGACAGAAAGCCCAGAGATAGACCTGCATACCTATGGGCATTTTATGTTTGACAAAGGAGGCAAGAATATATAATGAAGAAAAGACAGCTTCTTCAATACGTGATGCTAGGAAAACTGGACAAACTAAATGTAAAAGAATAAAAATTATAATGCTTCCTAAATTATTAACAAAAATAAACTCAAAATGGATTAAAGACCCAAATATAAGGCCACACACCATAAAACTCTTAGAGGAAAACAGGTGGAATACTCTTTGACATAAATTGCAGGAAGATCCTCTTTGACCCACTTTCTAGTGCAATGGAAATGAAAACAAAAGAGAACAAATGGGACCTAATTAACCTTAAAAGCTTTTGTACAGAAAATGCAGCTACAAGTAAGATGAAAAGGCAACCCTCAGAATGGGAGAAAATAATTACAAATGAAGCAAGTGACAAAGGATTAATCTCCAAAATACACAAGAAGCTCATGTAGCTCAATATCAGAGAAACAAACAACTCAACCAAAAAAATTGTGCAAAAGACTTAAATAGACATTTCTCCAAAGAAGATATACAAATAGCCAATAAATTATACTTTTAAAAATTTATCTTTCTGATAGTTCTGACAGCTCATTATTAGTATTCTTGCTAATTACTCTTCAAAGACTTCCATGCTATGTTGAATAGGAATGGTGAGAATAGACACTCTGATTTTAGAGGACAAGCTTTCAGATTTTCACCACTGAGTATGATGATAGCCCATATTATCATTGATTTTCACAAAAAGCCTTTATAATGTTGAGGTATATTTCCTCTAAATCCAATTTGCTGAGGGTTTTTTAACAGAAAAATATCTTGAATTTTGTCATAATTTTTTTTGCAACTATTGGGATGATCCAGTGATTTTTATCCTTCATTTTGTTAATGTAATGTATCACACTGAGTAATTTGCAGATATTGAGTCATCCTTCCATTCCTGGATTAAATCCCACTTGGTCATGATGTATGATCCTTTTAATGTAATGTTTAATTTAGTTTGCTAATATTTTGTTGAAGAATTTTTTTGTATCTATGTTCATCAGAGATTTTGGCCTCTAATTTTCTTTTCTTATAGCTGACTCATTTGAAAAGATCCAGATGCTGGGAAAGATTGAGGGCAGGAGGAGAAGGTGACGATGGAGGATGAGATGGTTGGATGACATCACCAACTCAATGGACATGAGTTTGGGTAGGCTCCGGGAGTTGGTGATGGACAAGGAGGCCTGGCATGCTGCAGTTCATAGGGTTGCAAAGAGTAGGACACGACTGAGAGACTGAACTGAACTGAACTGAACTAATGGCAATCTTGACTGATTTTGGTGTCAGGGTAACGCTGACCTCATAAAATGATTTTGGAAGTGTTTCCTTATATTTTTTTGGAAAAGGGTGAGAAATATTGATATTAATTATATTTTAAATGTTTGGTGTAGATACACTTTAAGATATTTTTTATTTTCTTTCTAGCAAAATTTTTTTCTCCAGAAAAAAAATCAGAAATATTAATTTATCATTTTGCCATGTTTATCTGCATGCATACATTTGCACATCTACACACACCTTTACCAAGTTTCTACCCTCAATCTTACGTCTTTACATCTTCTTGACTGAGTGAAAGTCAAATATAGTTCTCATCAATTAGTATATATGACAAGGAGATTGTAATTCCACTATAATCAGTGGAAAGTGTAAAAAGAAGGCACATCTGAAAGAGAGATATTGAGCTTTATCTTTGAATTTCAAGTGATTCTAAGACATCTAGCACTATTTAATAAACATATACATATCTGAATCCAGAATATAGATCTGTCTAAGAAGTTACAAATTTAGAGATAAAATAATAAGTAGTTATGAAAATTTAGAGAAAAAGCAAACATTCAGGCATAAAAATATCCTAAATCTCAGAAATGTTTATATCAGTCACCTATAGCAAATTAAGGGTTAACAGTAAGGCATTAGAAATTTATTAGAAGTATTTTAACAAAAAGAATCTAGTAAGAAGACATATCTCAGCTAATGATCATTTTTTAGTATACTACAGATTGTAATCATTACAATAAGAGCAGAACACAAATAACAGGATAAATATTTGATAGGAAGGTATGACACTGTCAATATTTACAGACAGTAAAATATTCAGTGAGAAAATCCTTGGAGAAGCAACTGAAAAAGAACTAGTTACTGAGATGGTTAGAGATGAGATAACTTCTATACATTCCCTACTTTTCTATTACTGTTATAACTGTAGAAAACAAATTTGAAAATTTATCATGTGGCAACAGTTAGAACAATGAACTGGTTCAAAACTGGGAAAGGGACACAACTCTGTATATTGTTATCCTGTTTTTTAACTTATATGCAGAGTACATCACACAGAATGCCAGGCTTGATGAGTCACAACCTAAAATCAAGTTTGCCAGGAGAAATATCAACAATCTCAGATATGCAGATGTTACCATTCTAATGGTAAAAGTGGAGAGGAACTAAAGAGCCTCTTGATGAGAGTGAAAGAAGAGAATGAAAAGCTGGCTTAAAACTCAACATGAAAAAACTAAGGTCATGGCATTCAAGTCCCATCATCACTTCATGCAATAGATGGGGAAAAAGTGGAAGCAGTGACAGATTTTATTTTCTTGGCTCTAAAATCACTGTGGATGGTGACTGTAACCATGAAAATACTTGCTCCTTGGAAGAAAAACTGTGATAAACCTAGAAAGCATATTAAAAAGCAAAAACATCAGTTTGCTGACAAAAATCTGTATAGTCAAAGTTATGATTTTTCCAGTAGTCACATATGGATATGAGAGTTGGACCATAAAGAAGGCTGAGTGCAGAAGAATCGATGCCTTTGAATTGTCATGCTGGAGAAGATTCTTGAGAGTCAACTGGACCACAAGGAGATCAAACGAGTCAGGCTTAAAGGAAATCAACCCTGAATATTCACTTGAAGGACAGATGCTGAAGCTGAAGTTTCAATACTTTGGCCACTTGATGTGAAGAGCTGACTCATTGGAAATGACCTTGATTCTGGGAAAGATTAAATGCAAAAGAAGAGAATGACAGAAGATGAAATGGTTAGACAGCATCACTGACTCAGTGGACATGAAACTGAGCAAACTCCGGGAGATAGTGAAGGACAGGGAAGCTTGGCATGCTGCAGGCCACGGGGTTGCAAAGAGTCAGACACGACTTAGCAACTGAACAACAACTACTACTAGAGTATCTTTTATAGATACTATACCCTATCATCCATCTATAAATACAAGAAAAGACCACTGATGAAGCAGAGAAGAGAAATAAACACTCTCACAATTATGTGTCAAGACATTTATTCCACTCAAAGCAATTAATAGAACTATTGAAGAATTTCAATTCTTCAAGTGTAAAACAATTGAACAACACACTCAGCCAAAGGACCTAACTGACCTAATTTTTACTGCAGGAAACTAGAGCAAGAAAAGAAAAAGAAATTTAAAGCATATAAAAGGAAGGAAGTACCTGCAAACCTTGAGATGTTGCAGGTTTGGTTCTAGGCCACTGCAATAAAGCAAATATCAAAATAAAGCATGTCACACACATTTTTTTGATTTCTCAGTACATATAAAAGTTATGTTTATATTATACAATCTCTATTAAGTTTGAAAAAGCATTAAGTTCAAAAAAACTGAATCTAAACCTGAATCTAAATATGCTTATTTGATTGATAAAAAAAATGCTAACCATCATCTAAGCCTTCAGAGAATTGTAATCTCTATCTATAAATACAAGAAGTTACATACAGACACGGTGAACAAACGTTGTTGGAAAAATTGCACTAATAGATTGACTTAATACAAGGTTGACACAAACCTTCAATTTGTAAAAAATACAATATTTGCAAAGTAAAATAAAGCAAAGCATCATTAAACAGAGCAAACTTATAATAAAGATAAAAGTAAAAATTGATGAAATTGAAAATAAGAACAATAGAGTAAGCTAATGAAACAAAAAACCGGTTCTCTGAAAAAATCCAAAAAATCAGCAAACATCTAACAAGACTGACAAGATACGAATAACTGATATCAGAAATGAAACATGGGATATTAGTACCATTAGACCTCCAAAGGATGATGGAATACTACCCAAAACTCAACACACATTCTTTGACACCACAATGAAATGGGTCAACTTCTCAAAAGTACAGACTATTGTAACACACAAAATATAAAAAAGATTACTGTTAAATCTATAAGACAATTAAATTAATAATTTAAAACCTCTCTCAAAAAAGATATTCTGCCCAAGTGGTTTCATTGATTATTCTACTAAAAATAAAGAAGAATTAATATGATTTTTTACACAATGCATTCCAGAAAATGAGTGAAGTGTGAACTCTTGCCAACTCATTTTACAATATCAGTATCACCATCGAACCAATAAAGGACAAGAAAAGTACAATAGAAAAGTGATAAATATCTCTCAAGAATTTGGGCACAGAAACCCTCAACAAGTTGCTGAATATAGCAATTTGTGTATTGTGTGTGTGTATACACATACATATATATATGTGCACATATATAATATATAATATATTATTATAATGTATATTATATATATATACACACATACATTTATATACAAGTGATACTTGTTCCAGCTCTGGAAGTTGTTCAACCTCAAAGTTAAAAGTTGTTCAAAGTTGTTTAACCTCAAAGTTGTTCAAAAAATGAATCAATGTATCTGCCAGATCAAAAAAAAGACAAAGTAATCCAACAGACTATAGAAGAACCATTATAAGATCATATCACCTGACACAGAAAAATTTTGACAAAATGCAATATTTATTCATGATAAAAGCTCTCATCAGCTTAGCAAAGGTAGGATGATCTCAAAATGATAATGAGCATCTACAAAAATTCATACAGTAACATCATTCATAAGGTAAAAGACTGAAGCTTATCCCTAGGATCAGAAACAAAGAAATAATCTTCATTCCTACCTGTTTTATTAAATGTAGTACTAGAAATTATAGGAAGCACAATAAGGAAAGGAAGGTAGCAAAAGGAAAAGAAGAAACTAAACTTCCTCTCTTTGCAGGTGACATGTTTGTCTCTGTACAAAATCCCAGTTCAGTTCGGTTCAGTCACTCAGTTGTGTCCGACTCTTTGGACCCCATGAATCGCAGCAAACAAGGCTTCCCTGTCCATCACCAACTCCCAGAGTTTACTCAAACTCATGCCCATCGAGTCGGTGATGTCATCCAGCCATCTCATCCTCTGTCGTCCCCTTCTCCTCCTGCCCCCAATCCCTCCCAGCATCAGGGTCTTTTCCAATGAGTCAACTCTTTGCATGAGGTGGCCAAAGTATTGGAGTTTCAGTCTCAGCATTAGTCCTTCTAATGAACACACAGGACTGATCTCCTTTAGGATGACTGGTTGGATCTCCTGGCAGTCCAAGGGACTCTCAAGAGTCTTCTCCAACACCACAGTTCAAAAGCATCAATTTTTCGGCGCTCAGCTTTCTTCACAGTCCAACTCTCACTTCCATACATGACTACTGGAAAAACCATAGCCTTGACTAGACGGACCTTTGTTGTCAAAGTAATGTCTCTGCTTTTTAATATGCTGTCTAGGTTGGTCATAACTTTCCTTCCAAGGAGTAAGCATCTTTTAATTTCATGGCTGCAATCACCACCTGCAATTGTGTTATTACCCATAAAAAAAAAAAAAAAAAAAAGTGTTGATGTCTTAATTCCCAGTTTCTCAGCATGTGATTTTTATTTGGAAACAAGGTTGTTACATATGTAATTAGTTAGGATACGGTTGTATTGGAGCAGAGTGGGCCCCAAATCCAATATAACTAGAGTTCTTATAAAAAGATGATCATGGAGAGACAAAGACATACAGGAGAAAGTAATATGGCAATCAAACAGAGGTTGGAGTCATGGAGTGGCAAGCCAAAGAACACCAAAGGTTACAGGCAAAGTACCAGAAGCTAGGAAGACACAAAGAAGTATCCCCTTATGTGTTTCAGAGAGAGCCTGGCCCTGATGACGCCTGTATTTTAGACTTCAAGCCTCCAGAACTATTTTAAGCCACCAAGTTTGTGATATTTTGTTATGGAAAGTAGGACACATAGGTAGGTCTGTAAGCTCTCTTGATGACTTGTATGCAAGCTCTGATTGAGGACCAAGGGTCTTTGGGATACAATGTAAAACAGGGCTGGGCTCACAATAATAATAGCCAACATTGTTGAATATTTACTGTGTAGCTTGACTCTAAGGGAATTAGATGTATTAAGTCATTCCCTATGATAAATGTACTATTTTACCCCCATTTTAAGTATGGAAGCACTTAGACTAAGAGTTTAAATACCTCTATCATAGTTACACAGCTAGTAAAAGGCAAAGCTGGGATTCAAACACAGTCAGTTAGATTCTTGAGTCTTGATACTAAAAAATCTGGATGGGGTTCTCAGATGCATTCTTCCAAAACCTTATGCTCCGATCCACTCCTTATTTCACCACTATCTTTGTGAACCCCTTTCCCATTATCAGAATCTTCCTGAGTTTAGTGTTCCTTCATTATTCAGCAGCTCTATTAATTTCCATCTTATTATAGACTGGATAGGGTTTCATCTCCTAGGAGACAAGAAGTGATTCTGTGCAGTTCACTAATTTTTTATACACTTTAGAATTTTCTCATCTCACATTGTTGAATTCTGAGGTACTAGTACATAGCTGAAATTGGACATTTATCTTTAGAATGTCGCAGCCCTTCTCATACCAACCCTTCTCTTATACCCTGCAAAATAGGAACTTTAGTAGAATAAAACGTGAGTATTATTATTACTGCATTAATGTATGTAACACGATTCACCCCTGCAGAACATAATATTACACATAGTTACTAAAACTGCTTGCTCTCAGTTCCAGGATTTCATCACCCCAAAGAGTATGAAAGAATGTCATAGTTGATTAAACTTTAATTAAACTTCATTGTGAGATAATTTTAGACATACAGACCAATCGGAAGAATAGTGAAGAGTGGCTATGGTTCAGTAAGATTATCAGCAAATTCTCTCCCCCAAAACCACCATTTTGGTGCTCTGGAAATTGATAAAGTACTCAATATTGAGTCAGACTGGCAGCAATTAGTGGCATTTTAACCGGTGATGTTCTCATCACTAAAATTTATATTATAAGGGTGTTGCTAGAGCAGAACTGTCCTGAAGGGTCAATAGCTTCTCTGCCATGGCAAAGAAAGATCATTAGTTTGAAGCAGTGGGTAATGCCCATAGGCAATGGCATTGGGTTGAAAGTAATTTTTTGGAGATGGATAAGTGGAGAAGACCCAACTATCAACCCTATGGGCCTGAATTAAAGGTTGTGGTTGGGAAAAACATATTCCTGGTTTAGGCTGCATGTTTATACAGTGGAGATAAAATAATTCAAGGTATTCACATACTTCTGGTTGATCCTGGGACTACACCAGGTGCACAGCGATTCCACGGGGCCCTCAAGGAAAGTAAAACCCTAGCAGACTTGAAAATTGCCTACAGTATTGGTGAGAATGTAAATTGGTACAGACACTAGGAATAAGAGTATAGAGATTCCTTTAAAAACTGGAGTTCCTTTAAAAAATAGAGTTATTATATCATCCTTCAATCCCCTGCTGACTGTATATTCAAAAAAAAACTACAATTTGAAAAGATATATGTACCTCAACGTTCACTGCAGTACTATTTACAATAGTGAGTACATGGAAGCAACCTAAATGGCCATTGACAGATGAATGGATAAAGAACATGTGGTATATATAAACAATGGAATATTACTAAGCCATTAAAAAGAATGATATAATGCCATTTGCAGCAACATGGATGTACCTAAAGATGATTATAGTAAGTGAAGTAAGGGTAAACTCTGGGAGTTGGTGATGGACAGGGAGGCTTGGCATGCTGTGGTTCACGGGGTCGCAAAGAGTCGGACACGACTAAGCGACTGAACTGAACTGAACTGAACTGAATCTATACAAGGACATATATATGATATTTCTTAAGTGTGGAATCTGAAAAAACAAGTTGCACATAAACTTACAAAACAGAAATAGACTCAGAGACATAGAAAACAAACTTGCAGTTACCAAAAAGGAAGTGGGTGGAAGAATAAATTAGGAGGATGGGATTAACATATACACAGTACTATATTTAAAATAGATAATCAACAAGAACCTACAGTGTAGCACAGGGAACTATACTCAATATTTTGTAAAAACCTATAAGGGAAAATAATCTGAAAAATCACTTTGTTGTACACCTGAAACTAACATGACATTGTAAATCAATATTCCAATTAAAAAAAGAAAATTCCTGAACTCTGAATGTTCTCCATTATCTATACTCACAAGGGCTGCACACCACAGGAAATGCAGATGATTTTGGCCCAGCCAAGATATTAAACAATAAACAAACAGCATAGACAACAAATTTCAGGGAAAAAATTAATGAGAACTTGGGTTGCTACAAAATGATGTCTAAAATGTCTTCTTTTCAACAAAAAATAATTGTAAGACAGGAAAAGAACTGAAATGTTTGATCAAGGTAATGGGGTTGGGGGCAGTCACAAAATTGCTCTCTGAAGGGACCCAATTGTTGGATTTAGTCATCAAAGACTTCAAAGTAGCTATGTTAAATATATTCACAGATGGAAGAAAACTAGCTTAAAAGAATTGAAGTATGTTAACAATGAATTGACAAATAGAGATTCTCATAAGAGATACATATTAGAAACTAGAACCAGGGATCAAGACCTTCTCCAAGAAAAAGAAATGCAAAAAAGCAAAATGGC
Source organism: Cervus elaphus (assembly GCF_910594005.1). Classification (NCBI taxonomy): domain Eukaryota; kingdom Metazoa; phylum Chordata; class Mammalia; order Artiodactyla; family Cervidae; genus Cervus; species Cervus elaphus. The sequence goes on from NC_057830.1 coordinate 23,745,154, forward strand.
TGTCTGAGGAGGCCTTACAAATAGCTGTGAAAAGAAGAGAAGCAAAAAGCAAAGAAAAAAAGGAAAGATATACCCGTTTGAATTCAGAGTTCCAAAGAATAGCAAGGAGAGACAAGAAAGCATTCCTCAGAAATCAATGCAAAGAAATAGAGGAAAACTATAAAGAAAGCTGAGCACATAAGAATTGACGCTTTTGAACTGTGATGTTGGAGAAGACTCTTGAGGTCCCTTGGACTGCAAGGAGATCCAACGAGTCCATCCTAAAGGAGATCTGTCCTGGGTGTTCATTGGAAAGACTGATGCTGAAGCTGAAACTCCAATACTTTGGCCACCTGATGCAAAGATCTGACTCATTTGAAAAGACCCTGATGCTGGGAAAGATTGAGGGCAGGATTAATATAAATTATTTAATATAAAGATCACAGATGAACAAAAGATTGAAAAAATGAATAATGTTTCAGTGACCAAAGGAGACATCAATTATGCCAACTTAAGTGTAATATGTGTCCCAGAGGAAAAGGAGAAAGGGGAAGAAAGGTATTTGAAGAAATAAGTGTTACCAAGTACAAGTTCACTCTGCTTGCTGCCTGATAGGCCAATGAATATAAGAGATGAGGTGTTGAGGCTAGGAAAATGACTTTTTTTGGAGGGAAAGATGACTGACAGAAAAGATGGAAAACTAATGTCTCAAAATAACTATCTTGTTGGGATCTCGATGTCAGATTCTTTTATGGATCAGAGATGGAGGTAGATGAGGAAATCAAGTAAAAAGGCCATTAATCTTGCAAGTATCTCCTAGAATGGCAAGCCTCAAGTAGAAGTGTTTATGTGTTAATTTCTTTCTTCCTGCCATCTACAGGTGGACAGGGTTATGAACAAAGGCACTTTAACAGTCAGGTAGAGGGGCACAGTTCTCTAAGGCAGGCTATTAAGTATGATTGTAATAACAAAACAGATAAAAATTAAGCAATAAAGTCAAGCAGATCTAGCATGGAGGAGTCAAAAGTGAGTCTTCACACAATGTCAGTTATGTAAGGACTGACCACTTCATAATTTTGATGAATGCATTTTCCCACATGTATAGGAAGCTCAGCAAACTTCAGTGAAAAAAAGCTGTATGCAAAAGTATACATATTGCATAGTTCTATTTACATGAAATGCTTGTAAAAGGTATATTTGTAGACACATAAAGCAGATTAGCTTTTGCTTAGGACTGAGGATGGGAGAAGAGATTAACTGAAACGGGCATGGGAAAATTTTTAGGGTGATGGAAATACCTAAAACTGGATTGTGATGATGACTATACAACTCAAAGCAATGAAAATCTTTCAGTACACATCTACAATGAGTGAATTTGGGAATATGCTTATATTTTGTTCATATTTTTTATTTTCTGTGTATTATGATATATGTATCAATATCTTCAGTTCAGTCACTCAGTCATGTTCAACTCTTTGTGACCCCATGGACTGCAGCATGCCAGGCTTCCCTTTCCTTCACCAACTCCTGGAACTTACTCAAACGTCTGTCTGTCGTCTGTGATGAAGATCCTTTTGGCTGAGGAGAGACTGCCTCTCTCTGGGCTAGTGAATTGTTAGAGCAAAGAGCACAGCCTGGAGCATGTCTTTGATGTGCAAGCCATCGAATCCCAGCCATACCTCCTCCATCTGACCTGAGCATCCCAGGAGGCAATATTCATCTGCTTTAATTATCCCAGATCCAGGTACCCAGTAATCAGGGACCATACCTATAGCTTAGATCCCACCAAAGTTACTCAAATTGGTCCATCCTAAGTTTTATACATTGCCCTGTCTTGCTTTTCCCATGATAATTTCATTAAGACCATGGCCTGGGCTCTCTCCTAAATCCTGCTCCTCTGCAATCTGACTGATGCTGGTGCTTCCCCATGTGTCCCTCTGTGTCATGTCATGCTTCCTGTTTCTAGGATCTGTGAATATTACAAATGTTTTCTAGAGAATTATATTTCATGGCTGCATCTGACTATCACACAACACAGAAAAGTAAACAAATTGTTTACATTTTTATTTTTTTTAATTTTTTTTTAAATTTTTATTTATTTATTTTTTTGTCATACATTGATATGAATCAGCCATAGATTTACACGTATTCCCCATCCCGATCCCCCCTCCCACCTCCCTCTCCACCCGATTCCTCTGGGTCTTCCCAGTGCACCAGGCCCGAGCATTTGTCTCATGCATCCCACCTGGGCTGGTGATCTGTTTCACCATAAATAGTATACATGCTGTTCTTTTGAAATATCCCACCCTCACATTCTCCCACAGAGTTCAAAAGTCTGTTCTGTATTTCTGTGTCTCTTTTTCCGTTTTGCATATAGGGTTATCATTACCTTCTTTCTAAATTCCATATATATGTGTTAGTATGCTGTAATGTTCTTTATCTTTCTGGCTTACTTCACTCTGTATAAGGGGCTCCAGTTTCATCCATCTCATTAGGACTGATTCAAATGAATTCTTTTTAACGGCTGAGTAATATTCCATGGTGTATATGTACCATAGCTTCCTTATCCATTCATCTGCTGATGGGCATCTAGGTTGCTTCCATGTCCTGGCTATTATAAACAGTGCTGTGATGAACATTGGGGTGCACGTGTCTCTTTCAGATCTGGTTTCCTCAGTGTGTATGCCCAGAAGTGGGATTGCTGGGTCATATGGCAGTTCTATTTCCAGTTTTTTAAGAAATCTCCACACTGTTTTCCATAGCGGCTGTACTAGTTTGCATTCCCACCAACAGTGTAAGAGGGTTCCCTTTTCTCCACACCCTCTCCAGCATTTATTGCTTGTAGACTTTTGGACAGCAGCCATCCTGACTGGCGAGTAATGGTACCTATACATAGAAAACTATAAAACACTGATGAAAGAAATCAAAGAGGACACAAACAGATGGAGAAATATACCGTGTTCATGGATTGGAAGAATCAATATTGTCAAAATGGCTATTCTACCTAAAGCAATCTATAGATTCAATGCAATCCCTATCAAGTTACCAATGGTATTTTTCACAGAACTAGACCAAAGAATTTCACAGTTTGTATGGAAATACAAAAAACCTCGAATAGCCAAAGTAATCTTGAGAAAGAAGAATGGAACTGGAGGAATCAACCTGCCTGACTTCAGACTCTACTACAAAGCCACAGTCATCAAGACAGTATGGTACTGGCACAAAGATAGAAATATAGATCAATGGAACAGAATAGAAAGCCCAGAGATAAATCCACGGACCTATGGACACCTCATCTTTGACAAAGGAGGCAAGGACATACAATGGAAAAAAGACAACCTCTTTAACAAGTGGTGCTGGGATAACTGGTCAACCACTTGTAAAAGAATGAAACTAGAACACTTTCTAACACCATACACAAAAATAAACTCAAAATGGATTAAAGATTTAAATGTAAGACCAGAAACTATAAAACTCCTAGAGGAGAACATAGGCAAAACACTCTCCGACATAAATCACAGCAAGATCCTCTATGACCCACCTCCCAGAATATTGGAAATAAAAGCAAAACTAAACAAATGGGACCTAATGAAACTTAAAAGCTTTTGCACAACAAAGGAAACTATAAGTAAGGTGAAAAGACAGCCCTCAGATTGGGAGAAAATAATAGCAAATGAAGCAACAGACAAAGGATTAATCTCAAAAGTATACAAGCAACTCCTGCAGCTCAATTCCAGAAAAATAAATGACCCAATCAAAAAATGGGCCAAAGAACTAAACAGACATTTCTTCAAAGAAGACATACAGATGGCTAACAAACACATGAAAAGATGCTCAACATCACTCATTATTAGAGAAATACATTTTTAAATACATTAGCATAAAACTCATGTATTACAAAAAAAAAAAAAAAAAAACCCAAAAACATTAGATTATAGCTTTCCAAGTCCTCTTACAGAGATTTTCTCATTTGAACACCAAAATAAATATGATCTAATACTATGGAATGAACTCTAGACTTGGACTCATAAATCATGAACTGAAATACTTATTTGATCATTTACTATTTTTATAACATGGGCTAAAACTCACTTAACCTCTTTGAATCATTTTTCTTGTCTTTATGAAAATAAACAAGAATATGCATAAAGCATCTGAAACAGTGCCTGACCCAGTGCTCAATAATAACAGTCTTTGCTTTTTCTTGTATTATGAAAGTTATCTTTCAAGGGCCTCTTTCATAGAATATGGGCTTCCCTGGTGACTCAGTGGTAAAGAATTAGCCTGTTAATGCAGGAAACAGAAGAGATCCATGTTCAATCCCTGGGTTCGGAAGTTCCACTGGAGAAAGAAATGGCAACCCACTCCAGTATTCTTGACTGGGAAATCCCATGGACAGAGGAGCCTGACGGACTATAGTCTATGGGCCACAAAAGAGTCAGACACGACTTAGTGACTGAACAACAATAAGCATAGAATATAAAAGTGGTAGCGATCAGTAGACAACACCTCACCCTTTTTATGGTCTTCCCTGATGGCTCAGATGGTGAAGAATCCACCTGCAGTGCACAAGACCTGGGTTCGATCCCTGGATTGGGAAGATCCCCTGGAGAAGGGGAAGACTACCCACACCCGTATTTTGGCCTGGAGAATTCCATGGACAGAGAAGTCTGGCAGACTATCGCCTATGGGGTCTCAAAGTCGGACACGACGGAGTGACTTTCACTTACTTAATTTATACACCCTTTTTACTTATCTGAAAAAATATGTAGTCTTTTTCACTTCTCTCAAGTATCTGCCTGCTCTCTCTAAGGAAAACTGCACCCATCATCCTATCACTCATCTTCTTCTCTGTTTAAACTCCTCAGATCTGTACTACTGCACAATTTGGTCCATGCATCTATACAGTATGGCCCTCACTACTCTACTTCCTGTTTCCATGTCTATCTCTACTACCAGATTTTAACCTCCTAGAGAGCAGAAGTCATGTTTTCATCTGTTCTGTGTGCTGAATACACAGCACTATGTCAGGCATATTATAAGAATTTACTAAATGTACAATTATCTAAGATGAACTGAAATACAGAGAAATGATGGGATTTTTATGGATGTGACACTCAAGGTCATGGTGACTGCAAGTAGCAACATTCACGGAATATGCAGGAATGGTATTCATAAGTCAACCATTGTTTTCTGAATAACAATCAAATGACACTTTATCATGTGGCACTGCACATCACATACTTTATTTCTCGAAATAACCCACTGAGAGAAGTATTGTTTTCACTATTTCATAAACTCAGAGAAATTATAGTTGTCTAATTAAGGTGACCTATCTAGGAAATGCTAAAGCCAAGATCTGACCCTAGAACTCCCTGATGTCAAAATCATTCTCTGCCATTATGCTGCTGCTGCTGCTAAGTCACTTCAGTTGTGTCTGACTGTGAGACCCCATAGACGGCAGCCCACCAGGCTCCTCTCTCCCTGGGATTCTCCAGGCAAGAACACTGGAGTGGGTTGCCATTTCCATCTCCATGCATGCATGTATGATACCGCTTCAGTCGTGTCCAACTCTGCGCGACCCTGTGGATAGCAGCCCACCAGGCTCCTCTGTCCACAGGATTCTCTAGGCAAGAATACTGGAGTGGGTTGCCATTTCCTTCTCCCCCCTGCCATTATATGCTTTCATTATTCCAAAAATATGCAAATTTTTATTTGATGTGAAGTACAGTTTTATGCTTCCCTTGTAGCTCAGTCGGTAAAGAATTTGCCTGCAGTACAGGAGATCCGGGTTTGCTCCCTGGATTGGGAAGATCCCCTGGAGAAGAAAATGGCCACCTACTCTAGTATCCTTGCCTGGAAAATTTCATGGACACAGGAGCCTGGTGGGCTGCAGTCCATGGGGTCCCAAAGAGTCGGGCATGACTGAGCGACTAACACTTACTTACTCACAGTTTTATGCTGTATCCTTCCCAAAGCACTATTTGGACAATTGAACTTCAGGTGACCAGGGTAGGTTAACTTGTCCCATATTGATTTAGTCATCAGAACACAGACAAAGTTCCAACCAACATAGACAGCATGGATGTGTTCATGAACTTGGAGGCTCCAATGCAACTTCCTCTCTGGGGCTGAAAATCTGTTCCTCATTTTGCTCCCAGTTACCTTTCTCAGTAAGTCCTTCAGGTGCTTTTCTGTCTCTGAATACTGTGTGCTAGGCATTTCATTTACATCAGATTTTAAAGGAAATCAAATATTGTCGAAGCCACCTATGGTGACATTTCTACCTCTGCCCCTTTAATACCATTTCTTTCTCACTGGCTTTGATATGTGATTGTTGAGTATGGCTGGTTCACCTGGCAGGACTTCACTGCCCTGTATGTTCAGGATTTGATCATACTTGATAATGCGCTATTTCTCTCAACCACCTCCATTAGCCTCTTTGCCTCAGTTGGCTCTCTCTCCCAATGCATGAGGGTCTGGCATAACAAACCTCTCTAAAGCATTGCCCACAGCTTTATTTTATTTAATTTATTTATTTTAATTGGAGGCTAATTACTTTACAATATTGTAGTGGTTTGTGCCCTACATTGACATGAATCAGCCATGAGTTTACATGTGTTCGCCATCCCATCCCTCTGGGTCATCCCAGTGCTCCAGCCCTGAGCACCCTGTCTCATGCATCGAACCTGGACTGGTGATCTGTTTCACATGTGATAATATACATGATTCAATGCTATTCTCTCAGATCATCCCATCCTCGTCTTCTCCCACAGAGTCCAAAAGACTGTTCTATACATCTGTGTCTCTTTTGCTGTATCACATATAGGGTTTTCATTACCATCTTTCTAAATTCCATATATATGTGTTAGTATACTGTATTGGTGTTTTTCTTTCTGGCTTACTTCACTCTGTATAATAGGCTCCAGGTTCATCCACCTCAATGGAACTGATTCAAATGTATTGTTTTTAATGGCTGAGTAATATTCCATTGTGTATACGTACCACAGCTTTCTTTTCCGTTCGTCTGCTGATGGAAGTGTAGGTTGCTTCCTTGTCCTGGCTATTATAAACAGTGCTGCGATGAACATTGGGATACTTGTATCACTTTCGATTCTGGTTTCCTCAATGTGTATGCCCAGGAATGGGATTGCTGGGTCATATGGCAGTTCTATTTCCAGTTTTTTAAGGAATCTCCACACTGTTCTCCATTGTGGCTGCACTAGTTTGCATTCCCACCAACAGTGTAAGAGGGTCCCCTTTTCTCCACACTCTCTCCAGCATTTATTGTTTGTAGATTTTTGGATAGCAGCCATTCTGACCAGTGTGAAATGGTACCTCATTGTGATTTTGATTTGCATTTCTCTGATAATGAGTGATGTTGAGCATCTTTTCATGTGTTTGTTAGCCATGTGTATGTCTTCTTTGAAGAAATGTCTGTTTAGATCTTTGGCCCATTTTTTTTATTGGGTCGTTTATTTTTCTGGAATTGAGCTGCAGGAGTTGCTTGTATATTTTTGAGATTAATTCTTTGTCAGTTGCTTTGTTTGCTATTATTTTCTCCCACTCTGAAGGCTGTCTTTTGCTTTGCTTATGGTTTCCTTCTTTGTGAAAAAACTTTTAAGTTTAATTAGGTCCCATTTACTTATTTTTGCTTTTGTTTCCATTACTCTGGGAGGTGGGTCATAGAGGATCCTGCTGTGATTTATGTCAGAGAGGGTTTTGCCTATGTTTTCCTCTAGGAGTTTGATAGTTTCTGGTCTTACATTTAGATCTCTAATCCATTTTGAATTTATTTTTGTGTATGGTGTTAGAAAGTGTTCTAGTTTGAATCTTTTACAAGTGGTTGACCAATTTTCCCAGCACCACTTGTAAAAGAGATGGTCTTTTTTCCATTGTATATTCTTGCTTCCTTTGTCAAAGATAAGGTGTCCATAGGTGCATGGATTTATCTCTGGGCTTTCTTTTTTGTTCCACTGATCTATATTTCTGCCTTTGTGCCAGTACCATACTGTCTTGATGACTGTAGCTTTGTAGTATAGCCTAAAGTCAGACAGGTTGATTCCTCCAGTTCCATTCTTCTTTCTCAAGATTGCTTTGACTATTCGAGGTTTTTTGTATTTCCATACAAATTGGGAAATTATTTGTTCTAGTTCTCTGAAAAATACTGTTGGTAGCTTGATAGGGATTGCATTGAATCCATAGATTGCTTTGCATAGTACACTCATTTTCACTATATTGATTCTTCCAATCCATGAACATGGTATATTTCTCCATCTGTTTGTGTCCTCTTCGATTTCTTTCATCAGTGTTTTATAGTTTTCTATATATAGGTCTTTTGTTTCTTTAGGTAGATATATTCCTACGTATTTTATTCTTTTTGTTGCAATGGTGAATAAAATTGTTTCCTTAATTTCTCTTTTTGTTTTCTCATTGTTAGTGTTTAGGGATGCAAGGGATTTCTGTGGGTTAATTTTATATCCTACAACTTTACTATGTTCATTGATTAGCTCTAGTAATTTTCTGGTAGACTCGGGTTTTCTATGTAGAGGATCATCTGCAAACAGTGAGAGTATTACTCCTTCTTTTCGAATCTGGATTCCTTTTATTCCTTTTTCTGCTCTGATCACTGTAGCCAAAACTTCCAAAACATAGTGGTAAAAGTGGGCACACTTGCCTTGTTCCTGACTTTAGGGGAAATGCTTTCAATTTTTCACCATTGAGGATAATGGTTGCTGTGGGTTTGTCATATATAGCTTTTATTATGTTGAGGTATGTTCCTTCTATTCCTGCTTTCTGGAGGGTTTTTAATCATAAATGGATGTTGAATTTTGTCAAAGGCTTTCTCTGCACCTATTGAGATAATTATATAGTTTTTATCTTTCAATTTGTTAATGTGGTGTATGCATTTACTGATTTGTGGATATTAAAGAATCCTTGCATTCCTGGGATAAAGTCCACTTGGTCATGATGTATGATCTTTTTAATATGTTGTTGGATTCTGTTTGCTAGAATTTTTAAAGAATGTTTGCATCTATGTTCATCAGCGATATTGGCCTGTAGTTTTGTGTGTGGGGTGGGGGGTGGGCATCTTTGTGTGGTTTTGGAATTAGGGTGATGGTGGCCTCACAGAATAAGTTTGGAAGCTTACCTTCCTCTGCAATTTCCTGGAAGAGTTTGAGTAAGATAGGTGTTAGCTCTTCTCTAAATTTTTGGTAGAATTCAGCTGTGAAGCCATCTGGTCCTGGGCTTTTGTTTGTTGGAAGATATCTGATTACAGTTTCAATTTCTATGCTTGTGATGGGTCTGTTAACATTTTTTATTTCTTCCTGGTTCAGTTTTGAAAAGTTATACTTTTCTAAGAATTTGTCCATTTCTTCCAAATTGTCCATTTTATTGGCATATAGTTGCTGACAGTAGTCTCTTATTATCCTTTGTATATCTGTGTTGTCTGTTGTGATTTCTCCATTTTCATTTCTAATTTTGTTGATTTGATTCTTCTCCCTTTGTTTCTTGATGAGTCTGGCTAATGCTTTGTCAATTTTAATTATCTTCTCAAAGAACCAGTTTTTGGCTTTGTTGATTTTTGCTATGGTCTCTTTTGTTTCTTTTGCATTTATTTCTGCCCTAATTTTTAAGATTTCTTTCCTTCTACTAACCCTGGGGTTCTTATTCTTCTTCTTTTTTTTTTTTTTTTTTCTAGTTGCTTTAGGTGTAGAGTTAGATTATTTAGTTGACTTTTTTCTTGTTTCTTGAGGTAAGCCTGTATTGCTATGAACCTTCCCCTTAGCACTGCTTTTACAGTGTCCCATAGGTTTTGGGTTGTTGTGTTTTCATTTTCATTCATTTCTGAGCATATTTTGATTTCTTTTTTGATTTCTTCTATGATTTGTTGGTTATTCAGAAGCGTGTTGTTTAGCCTCCATATGTTGGAATTTTTAATAGTTTTATTTCCTGTAATTGACATTTAATCTTACTGCATTGTGGTCAGAAAAGATGATTGGAATGATTTCAGTTTTTTTGAGTTTACCACGGCTGGATTTATGGCCCAGGATGTGGTCTATCCTGGAGGTTCCGTGTGCACTTGAAAAAAAGGTGAAATTGATTGTTTTGGGTGAAATGTCCTATAGATATTGATTAGGTCTAACTGGTCCATAGTGTCATTTAAAGTTTGTGTTTCCTTGTTAATTTTCTGTTTAGTTGACCTATCCATAGTTGTGAGTGGGGTATTAAAGTCTCCCACTATTATTGTGTTACTGTTAACTTCCCCTTTCATACTCATTAACATTTGCCTTACATATTGCGGTGCTCCTATGTTGGGTGCATATTTTATTTATAATTTTTATATCTTCTTCTTGGATTGATCCTTTGATCATTATGTAGTGTCCTTCTTTGTCTCTTTTCACAGCCTTTATTTTAAAGTCAAATTTATCTGATATGAGTATTGCTACTCCTGCTTTTTTTTTTTTTTTTTGGTCTCCATTTGCGTGAAATATCTTTCTTCAGCCCTTCACTTTCCATCTGCATGTGTCCCTTGTTTTGAGGTAGGTCTCTTGCAGACAGCATATATAGGGGTCTTGTTTTTGTATCCATTTAGCCAGTCTTTGTCTTTTGGTTGGGGCCTTCATCCCATTTACATTTAAGGTAATTATTGATAATATGATATGATACTGTTGCCATTTACTTTGTTGTTTTGGGTTCGAGTTTATACACCTTTTCTGTGTTTCCTGTCTAGAGAAGATCCTTTAGCCTTTGTTGAAGAGCTGGTTTGGGGGTGCTGAATTTTCTCAACTCTTGCTTGCCTGTAAAGCTTTTGATTTGTCCTTCATATTTGAATGAGATCCTTGCTAGGTACAGTAATCTGGGTTGTAGGTTTTTCTCTTTCATTACTTTAAATATGTCCTGCCATTCCTTTCTGGCCTGAAGAGTTTCTATTGAAAGATCAGCTGTTATCCTTATGAGAATCCCCCTGTGTGTTATTTGTTGTTTTTCCCTTGCTGGTTTTAATGATTGTTCTTTGTGTTTGATCTTTATTAATTTGATTGATATGTGTCTTGGGGTGTTTCACCTTGGGTTTATCCTGTTGGGGACTCTCTGGGTTTCTTGGACTTGTGTGACTATTTCCTTCCTCGTCTTAGGGAAGTTTTCAACTATTATCTCCTTGAGTATTTTCTCATGGCCTTTCTTTTTGTCTTCTTCTTCTGGGACTCCTATGATTCGAATGTTGGGGTGTTTCACATTGTCCCAGAGTTCCCTGAGGTTGTCTTCATTTCTTTTAATTCTTTTTTCTTTTTTTCTTCTCTGCTTCGTTTATTTCTACCATTCTATCTTCTACCTCACTTATCCTCTTCTGCCTCTGTTATTCTACTGTTTGTTCCCTCCAGAGTGTTTTTGATCTCATTTATTGCATTATTCATTATTGTTATTATTATTTTTTTTTAGGTCCTTGTTAAACATTTTGTTTTTATTTCTTCTAGGTCCTTGTTAAACATTTCTTGCATCTTCTCAATCCTTGTCTCCAGGCTATGTATCTGTAACTCCATTTTGTTTTCAAGATTTTGGATCATTTTTACTATCATTATTCTGAATTCTTTTTCAGGTAGATTCCCTATCTCCTCCACTTTGGTTTGGTTTGTTGGGCATTTATCATATTCCTTTACCTGCTGAGTATTTCTCTGCCTTTTCATCTTGTTTGGGGTGGCCTTTCTATATTCTGGCAGTTTGGTGGTTCCTCTTTATTGTGGAGGTTCCTCCCTGTGGGTTGGTTTAGACAAGTGGCTTGTCAAGGTTTCCTGGTTAGGGAAGCTTGTGTAAATGTTCTGGTGGGTGGCGCTGGATTTCTTCTCTCTGGAGTGCAATGAAGTGTCCAGTAGTGAGTTTTGAGATGTCTATGGGTCTAGTGTTACTTTGGGCAGCCTGTATATTGAAGCTTGGGGCTATGTTCCTGTGTTGCTGGAGAATTTGCATGGTATGTCTTGCTCTGGAGCTTGTTGGCTCTTGGGTGGTGCTTGGTTTCAGTGTAGGTACAGAAACTTTAGAATGATCTCTTATCAATTAATGTTCCCTGGAGTCAGGAGTTCTCTGGTATTCTCAGGTTTTGGGCTTAAGCCTCCTGCCTCGGTTTTCAGTCTTATTCTTACAGTAGCCTCAAGACTTCTCCATCTATACAGCACTGATGATTAAAACTTCTAGGTTAATGGTGAAAAGATTCTCCACAGTGAGGGACACCCAGAGAGGTTCACAGAGTTACATGGAGAAAAGAGGGAGGAGGGAGATAAAAGTGACCAGGAGGAGAAGAGGGGGAATCAAAAGGGGAGAGTGCAATCTAGCCGATAAACAATTCCCTATGTGCTCTCCACAGTCTGGAACCCTCAGAGAGGCTCATGGAGTTACATACAGAAGAGAAGAGGGAAGAAGGAGATAGAGGTAAGCAGGAGGAGAAAAGGGAGAATCAAAAGGAGAGAGAGAGATCTGGGCAGTACTCTGTTCCCTAAGCGTTCTCCACAGCCTGGAACACACACAGAGATTCACAGAGTTGGGTAGAGAAGAGAAGGGGGAGGGAGGGGATAGAGGTGACCTGGGAGAGCAAATGGAGAGTCAAAAGGGGGAGAGAGTAATCAAGCAAGTAATCACACTCCTAAGTAAAAATGGGTACTGAAGATTGGATTCTTAAATGTACAAAATTGATAACAAATACCAAAAGCAAAGATTAAAAATCTAGAGTAGAGGTTAGACTCTCAAAAGTACAATATAAAAAAAAAATCACAAAAAGTATAAGAAATATATATGAAGTTTGCTTTAAAAATAGGGTCTTTTTTTTTTTTTTTGCAAGGTAAAAGTAGGTTGTAAAAATGAAAATTAAGGGAGTAATAGAGGACTTAAAGAAAAGGAAAAAAAATAATTATAATAGTAAAACTATATTTAGCAATTTCTCTGGAGCTGTTGCAGGCAGTGTGGGATCAGTTCAGTTTCAGATAGTTCCTTCTTCCACCTTATACTTCTCAAGATCTATAGGCCCCTTCCAATGTAGTTGGTGTTAACTATAGGGATTTTAATCTGCTGGACCTGTCACTTCCAGAGGTTCCCTCTGTTTATTTGGCTTCTGTTTGCAGGTCTCTTCAGTGTCTAATTTCCACCCTGAGACAAGGGGGCAAAGGTGGTCTCTTGTTTAGGTTCACTTGTTCAGTGGTGCTGTGGAGAGGGAGGGGCACTGCAGACAAACATCACTGGCGTGTGTGGGGAGTGCTCACACAGCCTCAGCCACACTGGGTTTGCCCCGCTCACGGCCTGTGTGCTTTCCCAGTCTACACTGCTCAGGCTCCAGGTTGCTCTGCAGGGAGCGGGCTCTAGGTTGCATCCATTTCCCAGGTCTAAGCTGCTCAGGTTCAGGTTCTCAGGTACTCCACAAAGGTGCAGACTTGGTTGGGCCTGCATGTGTGCCCTTCCCCGATCTAAGCAGCCCAGGTGACCAGGTGCTTGGCGAGCGCGCTCTCCCCAGGTGGCGAGTACATCTTACCACGTCCCCGGTCCCAGCAGCTCTGATTCCTGGGTGGCAGCGGGCGTGCCCGTCTCCGGTGTGCTGTCTGTCTCTTCTGGGGAGCTGATCTCTGGCTGCGACCCTCCTGGCAGATGTCAACCGTCCAGAATACCAGGAAGTCTTGGTTAGAAACTGGAAGCCTGTTCGTAGTTTGGTAGGGCATGCCATCTCTGGGGCTGAGTTTGCCCCTTTCCGGCTCTGGCTGGCGCCCGCCTGCCCCCTGCCTCTGGTGGGGAATGGGCCGGTCCACAGCCTACTAGCTCTCCTCTGGTGTTCACTCAGTCCTTTGTCCTGTGAGTGGGCCTGATAGGGCCTTAGGTTAGGGCTTTTCACCAGATAGTTCTCTCTCTCTCTTCCCCCCACCCCACCCCTGACTATCCCATAGGTTAGGTTGCTATCTCAAGTTAGCTCCCTCAGATTGCCCTCAGGGCATTCAGGCCTGGTCCTTACCCTAAACAATGCAGCCCACTCCTCCCCCTTCAGCCCTCGCTTGCTGGTGGTGGATGCAAGTGTCTGGGGTACTTCTCTGCTGGGAGTTTCCATTAGGCAGATAATCTGTGGGTTTTATTTATTTATTTATTTATTTTTCCTCCCAGTTATGTTGCCCTCCAAGATTCCAAAACTCCCCACAGACCCGCAGGTGAGAGGGTTTCCTGGTGTTTGGAAGCTTCTCTTCTTTTATGACTCCCTTCCCAGGATGGATCTCCACCACTAACTCTTTTGTCTCCCTTTTTATCTTTTATATTTTGTCCTACCTCCCTTTGAAGACAATGGGCTGCTTTTCTGGGTCCCTGATGTCCTCTGCAAGCGTTCAGTTGTTTTGTGGAATTCACTTAGCATTCAAACGTTCTTTCAGTGAATTTGTAGGGGAGAAAGTGGTCTCCCTGTCCTATTCTGCCATCTTAGGACCACCCTCTCTGCCCACAGCTTTAAAATGTTTTGTTCTCACCAATTATCCATAAAGATCCCTCAGTTTTTTTTCTTAATTTATTTATTTTTAATTGAAGGATAATTGCTTTACAATATTGATTTCATTTCTGCCATACATCAACATGAATTAGCCATAGGTGTACACATGTCCCCTCCCAAAGCTGTGGTACATACAATGGGATATGTAATTCAGCCATAAAAGGAACACATGATTCAGTTCTAATGAGGTTCTAATGATGAATATAGAATCTATAACATGGAGTGAAGTAACTCAGGAAGAGAAAAATAAATATAGTATATTAACGTATATATATGGAATCTAGTGAAAGAGGAGAGTGAAAAAGTTGGCTTAAAGCTTAACATTCAGAAAACTAAGATCATGGCATCTGGTCCCATCACTTCATGGGAAATAGATGGGGAAACAGTGGAAACAGTGTCAGACTTTATTTTTTTGGGCTCCAAAATCACTGCAGATGGTGATTGCAGGCTTGAAATTAAAAGACGCTTACTCCTTGGAAGGAAAGTTAGATACAACCTAGATAGTATTTTAAAAAGCAGAGACATTACTTTGCCAGCAAAGGTCTGTCTAGTCAAGGCTATGGTTTTTCCAGTGGTCATGTATGGAAGTGAGAGTTGGACTGTGAAGAAAGCTGAGTGCCGAAAAATTGATGCTTTTGAACTGTGGTGTTGAAGACTCTTGAGAGTCCCTTGGACTGCAAGGAGATCCAATCAGTCCATCCTAAAGGAAATCAGTCCTGGGTGTTCATTGGAAGGACTGATACTGAAGCTGAAACTCCAATACTTTGGCCACCTCATGCAAAGAGTTGACTCACTGGAAAAGACCCTAATGCTGGGAGGGATTGGGCACAGGAGGAGAAGGGGACGACAGAGGATGAGATGGCTGGATGGCATCACCGACTCGATGGGCATGAGTTTGAGTAAACTCCGGGAGTTTGTGATGGACAGGGGGGCCTGGCGTGCTGTGATTCATGGGGTTGCAAAGAGTCAGACACGACTGAGCAACTGAACTGAACTGAACTGATGGAATCTAGAAAGATGATACTGATGAACCTATTTGCAGGGCAGCAATGGAGATGCAGATATAGAGAATAGATTTATGGATGTGGGGGGCAGGGAGGAAAGACCCCCTCAGTTTTTCACTTAATAAAACTCAGTTCCAACTTGCTCCTCATTCTTTCTCTCATTACTCACTCTCTAACTCGTATGGGTTATTCACTGTCTTGTGTATACACAAACATACACACACCTCTCATGTCCCATCCTCCTTGACAACTCCATTTTCCCTTAGTACAGCCTTGCCTGCCCTTTGAGAATGGATTTCTCTATAAAAGCATTTGCCTCATGAAAATCTCAGTCAGCAAAAGTCTGATGAATGAATTTCCCCAAAATTCATCAACGTCTCATCTATTTAGATGCAATGGAATCTGTATGCTTTTTGAGAGCAAGTGGTGTGCTGCCTTTTTATTAAGTCTTTATTGAATTTGTTACAATATTGCTTATGGATTTTTATATTTTGGCTTTTTGTCACAAGGCATGCGGGATCTTATCTCCTCAACCAGGGATTGAACTAGCACCCTAGTACATAAGAAGGTGAAGCTCTAACTACTGGACCTCCAGGGAAATCATGCAGTTGGTATGCTATGATCTGGGTTATTGTGTTGTTATTTAAGTGTTGAATCAAATGTTGTGTGAGAAAAGGTCCCCAAAGCACAGTCATCTTTTCTACTTCTGTGTATCACCTACTATTAAGAGTAGGAGGCCACACATACCAGAGGCCATCAAATAAATAGGGGGAAAAACAATGTTTAATACTCTGAACCACCAGTTAATCTGTTTGAAACAAGCTTTTCATATTCTCAAGGAAAGCTTTTTCTGCATATTCCTGGATTCCTGCCTCATCCCACAAAATAGGGATTTCTACTGACCCAGAAGTAGAAGGGAGCCAGGACTTGTCATTCTCTCCACAGATCTTTACTTCTGGGTGGAGGGTGCTGTGCGGTCACTGGGTCACTGTCCCTGATTTTGGTTTTTGATTGTTGAGTGTGGCTGATTCACCCGGCTGGACCTCTCTGCCCTGTATATCCAATACAGATGGGAAATAGAAAGTTTTTAAAAAATTATTGGATCTGAGATTAATTTTCCACTCCTCTTTATCAGCAGTGAAGGAGATATTTTAATCCTTGACATTTTGCACATATTTTTAAACTTGTTAGAAACTGGAAGGAGGAAGGAACCCCACACATGTCATAGAATCTTTCAACACATCTTGATTGTAGTGAGACAAGCAGACATTGTCTCAAAAATACTCTCAATGATATTTGTCTTTACAACTTGGAATTCTGCATGATTCTTTCTCAGCATCAACTACCACCTGAAGAGCTATTTTTGAATCCATAGCTAGGAAGAGCATTTTTTTTTTTTTTTTTTTTTTTACTGCTATAGCCTAACTAATCACAAATTGTCACTGCTAATTGCACAGATGCAGCTTCTCACATGTACATCATTTAGTTCCGTAGGATGTCACATTCAAGATTAGCTTGCCTCTCTCAAGTTTATGGCAAAGCAGAAATAACACTGGCTATAGATCAAAGAAATGCCCTTTCAAATAATATCTCACTTAAAAATCTCTTCATCTCTGACATGCAAACTGTGGGTTTTTGCAAAGTCCCCACTGTATGTAGTTAAGTCTTAAAGTGAAAAAAGTGAAAGTGTTAGTTGCTCAGTTATGTCTGATTCTTTACAACCCCATGGACTGTAGCCCACCAGGCTCCTCTGTCGATGGAATTCTCCAGACAAGAGTATTGGAGTGGGTAGCCATTCTCTTCTCTATGGGATCTTCCTTACCCAGGGATCAAATCCAGGTCTCCTGCATCGCAGGCAGATTCTTTACCATCTGAGCCACCAGGGAAGCCCATAAAGACAATGCTTTGTATCTTTGACAGACCAGCTATTCCCTCTTCCAAGCAAGGCTGTGACCTCTGACTTTGATAAATGTCTTCTGGACTGGTATTCTGAGTCCTCCTGATTACATCTGTTGAAGTGGTGCTTGCTTCAGGACACTGGAGGGACAGTAATTCTATACAAGTCTTTCTTGGGAAATGTATCTCTGGAATTGAATCCAAAATCTACTTCTTATTGTCTGTGTGAACTTGAACAAATTATTTTACTTTTCTGTGCCTCAGTGGCTTCATCTGTAGAATGGAAACAATGGAAGAAAAATTCTACATTTTTTTGTATTAAAAGCAAAATCCTGCAGATACTGCCTGCCTAACACACTGTACAGAGTGTTAATCATAGGTGCACTGCCTGCTGCTATTGTTGCTGATTGTTGTTATGAAATCCTCCTTCAGAAAGGGCATATCTTTTGATAGCTCTCTAGATGGGCACTCCTCAAATATTCATTGAGCCTTCATTCATCACTTTGTTAACATAAGATTATTCCCGAAATCTTAATTATGGCAGTCATAACAATGACAACTAATCTATCAACTAAAAGCTATTTTAATCACAATTGCAATTGTGGAAACTCTCATTGTTCTTACTTGTATTTTTTCATTGAATTATATTTGTTTTTCGTAAGTCTTACTTGTTGCAACCATTCTTTATCATCACTTCACTGTGTTACAGAACTCTGTGACAGCAGAATCCACGATATCAAGAAATAAAAACAGGAGAAGGGAAAGGACTGCACTGCTTTAATAAAGCCAGAAAAATAACAGTAATATTGAACCCAAAGAACCACCAGCCCAAATGAGCCCTGGGCCACGGGCTGGGAGGATTTGGGCCAGAAGGAGACGAGCACCAGGCAGCTCACTGATCTTACTCAGACTTCTGTTCCAGGTCATCTTCAGCAGAGAGTGGGTTTAGAACCGGCGGACCAGGCGTGGCTAGTCAATGACCTGATGCTCCTTCCCACTCTCCACTCCCACCTGCAAAGTCTGTGTGATTCAATCCCTACAGTAACCTGCATCAATAAACCCCACTCACCTGAAAGGGCTATGGAGAGGGACTTTTCTGGTGGCCCAGTGGTTAGGAATCTGCCTTCCAATGCAAAAGACATGGGCTCAATCCCTAGTTGGGAAACTAAGATCACACATGCCCTGGAACAACTAAGCTTCTGCACTACAGCTAGGGAAGTCTGCACATGGTAACTACTGAGGCTGCATGCTGTAAAGCCCAACAAGGAAGCCATTGCACCACAACAAGAGAAGCCCATGTGCTGCAACTAGAGAAGTCCTGCATGCCACAACTAGAGAGAAAGCCCGCACACTACAATGAAGACATAATGCAGACTTTTAAAAGGCTATGGTGGGTCTTAAATCATATAACATGCCTTAAAAACATTGGGATGACATCAATGATTTTTCCCCTTCAGATCTTCAATTTCCAGGAGGGTAGTAAAGTTAGATCCTGTAGCTGTGTGTGTACTGAAGAGCCAGCCAGTGCTCAATGGCCCACCGGGGAAGTTGTAATTTTGAGAAAAAAAATCACGAATATGAATTATTAATGAATTCCCAGGAAATCATCCCAGAGGGTTATTTCCTGCCTCTAAGGGTGGGTTTTAAATGTCTCTTGAACTCTTTAAATGTCTCTTCTTGAACTGTATAGGTTCTGACCAGTTTCAGTAAAGTCACCTTAAGTAAATCTGTAGCAGAATTCTTCTAAAGAGTGGTGAGTTTATGACCCAGCAATCCCACTCCTGGGCATACACACTGAGGAAACCAGATCTGAAAGAGACACGTGCACCCCAATGTTCATCGCAGCACTGTTTATAATAGCCAGGACATGGAAGCAACCTAGATGCCCATCAGCAGATGAATGGATAAGGAAGCTGTGGTACATATACACCATGGAATATTACTCAGCCATTAAAAAGAATTCATTTGAACCAGTCCTAATGAGATGGATGAAGCTGGAGCCCATTATACAGAGTGAAGTAAGCCAGAAAGATAAAGAACATTACAGCATACTAACACATATATATGGAATTTAGAAAGGTGATAACGATAACCCTATATGCAAAACAGAAAAAGAGAAACAGAAATACAGAACAGACTTTTGAACTCTGTGGGAGAATGTGAGGGTGGGATATTTCAAAAGAACAGCATGTATACTATCTATGGTGAAACAGATCACCAACCCAGGTGGGATGCATGAGACAAGTGCTCCGGCCTGGTGCACTGGGAAGACCCAGAGGAATCGGGTGGAGAGGGAGGTGGGAGGGGGGATCGGGATTGGGAATACATGTAAATCCATGGCTGATTCATATCAATGTATGACAAAACCCACTGGGAAAAAAAAAAAAATAATAATAATAAAAAAAAATTAAAAAAAAAAAAGAAAAGTGGAAAAAAAAAAAAAAGAGTGGTGAGGGTCCTTTTGAGAAATATAATAAAGCCCAAAACCAAAGTGGTGGTTTTAGACACATTATCTCTGTTTTTGCTGGGAATATTTCTGATACTTGCCTATTAAGACAAAGTTGTCCACATGCTTCTTTAAAATGTCTCTTTCTATCACCCTATTCATGTGTTTGTCATAAAAGGATGTTTAACTTTGCCAAATGGTTTTCACATTTCTGTGGAACTCACATGGCATTTTTTTTTTTTTTTTTTTAATTCCCACATGGAATTGGAGGTAGGGGAAAATACACGGAACAGTGACACAGACATCCATAGCCCCAGTTAGCCCAAAGCAAGATCTGCCAACATTGTGTCATATTGCTTCTGGGATTTTCTCTTAAAGATAGCACAATTACTGCTGGTAAATTTCCACTTAACCAATCCCCATCCCTGGTTCTCCACGCAGAGAACCACTGTCCAATGGATCTCTCCCCCCTTTATAACACTGTGAACTTTAACCACATTGACTGTTTCATATTTACATAAATCATATCATGTGTAGGGTTATTAAGTCATTTGTTCTATCTTTGAGTTAATTTTGACAGCACATTCTGCTAAAATTCAATATTTCCCCTGGATTTGAAGTTTTTGTCCAATAAGTATACAAAAATCTCTTTGCTTGAAAATTCTGTTATCCCATAAATAATAGCCTTTATTATTTCTGAAATGTGTTTCTGTTCATTTCTAAATGGCTTATCAAAGATTTCCTGTTTGTATTATTTCAAGCAAATAAAATCTGCATTTGTATTTTTTTAATTTAATTTTTTTAGAGTAGGAATTAGGGTCTATTGCTGGTTGACTTTTTTTTTTTTTAATTTTTATTGGAGTATAGTTGCTTTACAATGCTGTGCTAGTTTCTATGGTACAGCAAAGTGAATCAGTTATACATATCTGCATTTTAAAACAAGATTACCCTCGCTTTCTCTCCCATTTCATTATTTTGGCCTCTATCTATATTAAGTGTTAATTCTGCTTCTTTCTTTTCATGTTGCTCTGTTTGATTCCTCTTACTGGCTTTGTCCACTGTTAGAAGGCACATTTCAGTCCAAGTGTCCCTACAGTCAGAGGCCCTCCATGCAGGTAGAGACTGATGGGCTGTGAATACCTGTAACCCCATGGTCCTCTAGCATTAAAAAGGTCAGTGAGTGAAAATCTGAGTCCTATGGGCTACTCATGCCCAGAAAAATATAGATGAGAAATTTTAAATAGTAAATGGATACACTAAAGAGCAGCTCGCATATCCCTGAAGGAAACCTTAATGGAATAAAAAATAGAACTGTGAAAACTGCCCAAGAGGAATGGAACCAGGATCTCCTGCATTGCAGGCAGATTTTTTACCAGCTGAGCTACCAGGGAAGCCCAAACTTCATCACAGAGGTAACAAAGTATAAATAAAGAGAAGTTCGAAGGCATCTAGGATAGAATTTAAAAAGTGTGACATAGCTCTAACTGAGAAAAAAGCAATACTTGAAGCGATAACATCTAAGAATGTTCCAAAACTCATGAAAGAGGTGAATCCTCCAGTTTGAAAATTCTATATCATTTATCTGGATTTTAGTGGTAAAAGTGATTTTTTTTTTTGCTAGTATCTATGTTAGAACCAGTAAGTTTGCAATTTAAAAAAAAATTCTCCATGAGACCATAAAATTAAAAAGTTAGAACAAGTTTTCATTGTTCCTGAAAATAAACTTTTATGTTCATCCTCTTGGAGATCAACAGTTGTGCAGGTGAAGAGAAACCTAGATGGAACTTACATCTTACCACCTGGTGTCTTATTCTCAGTGCCTGATTTAGAGCAGCAGCAGGTTCCCTTGTTGAAAGCTTTATGTGTATTTTAGGGAGATATTTATAATTATCCAGTGTTAGGGCAACAGCAGCTCCATTCTGCATCATAAAAGTGTAGTGGGGCCAAGGTTTTATCAGGCTTCACTATTTTTGGCAGATTTCAATTTAGAACACTGAGAAACAAGGTTTATCCACTTGTAATTAAATTTATCTCCTAATTAACAGATATTTGTCAGTGAAAACTATAGAACTTTTTAAAGATATAGCTTTTATACATTAGTCACATTTAGAATTATTTGTATTTTCCCTTGTGACAATGCCTTGACTCCTTTCAAAATTATATTGAACCTTATTCTTTCTCAAAATAAGAGTTTCCTACTAAATATCTAAAAATGAAATTACAAACATGAATGAGCAAAGACAGCTAGGGAGAATAGGTTGAGCTGAGTATTATGGGGCAGAATTTTCTAATCTGTGGATCGTGTTACCAAGATTACTAAAGTGAACTCTTTTAGCCAGTGATTCCTAGACCCTGCCAGCCATCCTAATGTTCTCTGTCCACACTTCATATCATCTAAATCAGAACCTCTAAGTGGTGGGAATGAGTTATTTTTATTTTTATTAAGGTCCTGATGATTATCAAGGTTGGCAGTGGTTCTGAACCTTGACTCTCCACTGCAAAGCATTGAAAAATATCAATCTTTGTTGAGCAGCTTCAGCTGCATGCAACAAATTCCAGTAAGTTCTCTTTTCATTTTTATTCTGTTACAAATATTTTATAATTTTCCTTGATATGGCTTCTTAGATACATCCATCATTTAAAAGTGGACATTTAATTTCCAAAACATGGGGTTTTTTTTCTATGTGTCTTTGATATTAATCTCTCATTTGATATTAATCTCCCAGCGAAATGCTTTCTTCTCTGCAATCCCTCTGTGTTTTTGTCAGTCTTCTAACTTTACTGAGACTTTCAATGGCTGAGTCAAAGATCTCTCTTGGTAAATGTCACATTGTACTTGAAAATATGTGGGTTATTTTCAAATATCTTTTGATATTGATTTCTAACATAATTCCACAGTGATGAGAGAACAGACTCTGTATGATTTCAATACCTTTAGACCATGAAATTTTTGCACCCTGTTTTATATCCCTGGATATGTTTCAGTGTCTCCTAGTTTATAGTCTATGGGAAACTGAATAGAATTTGTATCCTACGGTTATGTGAAAATTGTATGAATCTTAATTATGTTGAATTGGTTCCTGGTGCTTCTCAGGCCTACTATATCCTTCTACTTTTCCATATATTCATTATATTAATTTTTGAGAATTTGATATTGAAGCTCCAACTAAAATTCTGAATTTATCTACTTAAAAAATAATTGTAATATATATATATAATGAAACTATATGAAACTTTGTTGTGTATTTTCCAAGTTTTCTGTAAGCGTGTTATCATATTTTTAGGACCTTTTAATATAAGGTCAAAAATAACAAAAGAAAGAGAAAAAAATAAACAAAAACATCAATGTTTGAACTACATGCCAAATCAATTAAAACAAAACTCTAGGGACTGGAACCCAGGCATCAAATGTTACTTCTTCAGGTGATTCCAGTCTCACAAGAGATGGAGAACCATTACGTAGAGTAGAGCTATTGGATCAAGAACACTTAAAACTTCCAAATATTGCTTGAGTGGCAATGAGAAGACTCATTTATATCCAAAAGTAAGACAAATATATTTCTGGAGCTAAAATATTTAAATTACATTTTTAAAAAATCATATGTGTAAATCTTTTTAGTCTATCTAACAATCCCACCAATGAGATGTTTCACCATTTCTTGTAAGGTTTATACACTCATCTATTAAAAAGCTACCATTTATTTTCTTTTATATGCACATTTATATCCTCCTAGAAGCAACGAAATTAAGTAAATTTTTCCAAGTCAATAATCATGCTTCAGCCGAAAAATTACTAAAATCATGAATAACTATCTAAGCATTTGCAGAATCTCTTTAAGTGAAGTTTTAAAAGAGATTCAGAGAAAAACACAAATATCCACAATTTGCTAACTTGTTCATGTTAAAGTGTAACTGTCAAAAGTAAAAACACAATTGACTTAATTAATGCAAAAACTAGTAAGATTATAAAGCAGATTCGAGTAGTATTTGAAAAGAAGTCTCATCATAGGCAATTTATTAAAAAAATGTTAGTCTATGGTGGTAAGTCATATATAAAACTGTCAAACATTCTTCTGGTTCTATAAAATTGTCTAATATACTGCTAGTTCATAAGCCATATCCTTGGGCATTATCTTCTCTGCCAGACTATCTACAAGTTAGCTGTGACTTCATCAAGTTGGCTGTGACTTCAAGTCTGGGAGCACTAGCTAGCTGTGAGTAAAGCCTGTTTCCCTAGGTAATCCAGCTGAGCTGTTTAAAACTGCCTCCAAGGGACATTGAGGAACAAGAGGCTCACATTTGTCTTATGTTCAAATTTTAAATAATTATTCTCATACCCGCCATACTTATCAGTCTCAATTTAATTTTAATCTCCTTAAGTTACTTTAAGTGGAAACGATATACAAAGTTAAAATAAAGATGCAGGCTGTCTTGGCACTAATGGTACTGTAAAACCCATGACACACGTTATAGATGGATGACCACATTCCCTGACTTGACCTTAAACTTCTCCACTTTGCTCAAGGCAGCTTCCACTTACCAATTGTTCAACTTGGTACAAACCTCCTTTCCGGTGAGTTTTAAAGTGTGCTTTACGTCCTGTGGGAGTTCACATTCTCTGGTGCTATGTGGAGCTAAAGATTATCCACTCAGCTTTCATCCTGTTGCCAACTCCATTTGAGAAATCTTGTATCTATAAGTGCTGAAGTCAGGAAGGTCAGACTCAGGCTTCTCTCTTCCCTCCTTTGTGAGCTAATGTGTGCTCAGTCATGTCTGACTCTTTGAGGCCCCATGGACTGTATGTACCCTGCCAGGTTCCTCTGTCAATGGAATTATCCAGGCAAGAATACTGGAGTGGGTTGCCATTTCCTACTCCAGGGGATCTTCCCAACCCAGGGACTGAGCCTGTGTCACCCACGTCTCGTGCATTGGCAGGCAGATTCTTTACTACTGAGCCACCTGGGAAGCCTGTTTCTGAGAGCTACCTCCTGTTTTATGTGGCTCAAATGACCAAAGAAGTCAAAGAGAACATGCAAGTGACTAAGAGGATGTAGCAAATCTTGTAGCAAATCAAGTGACTAAGAGCTAGTAGCAAATCTTCAAATCTACACTATTACATTTTTCTGTGTCATCCCTGGGTCAGGAAGATTCCCTGGAGAAGGAAATGGCAACCCACTCCAGTATTCTTGCCTGGGAAATCCTATGGGCAGAGGAGCCTGAAGGGCTACAGTCTAGGGGGTCGCAAAGAGGCAGACATGACATAGAAACTCACAGGGGGCAGTCTTTCTAATGGGTAAGCTGAATCCCAAACAATTAAGTTTATTAGTAACATTTTAGAGTAACTGATTAATATGCTTCTTTATTAAGTAATAGTTTGCATATATATTCCTTATGAATTAAACATAATGCCATTTCCTTTCCACTGATATTTTGCCTTCCTCCAGCCCTGGTATTCCCTCCCTTTGCTTACTCCAGTAATTCCTCCCTCTTCTATCCCCTTCAGATCAACCTTCCAGATCAGCCCCTACCTGGAACCTATTCCACTTCCCAGCGCCCCCTTCTGGCCATCCCCTTCCTTGCCCATTCTCCTATGCCTTCCCTAGCTTTGCCTGCAGGCAGAAGATCCACATAGATCTCTCATCCAGACTGGATTTACTCAGATATCCGATTGCTTAAGTGACTAAAGAGCACCTCAGAATCATTACTACTATAGGAAACTGTAAGTTTACACATTTCTCTATTAACAAAAAAGTAACATACTCTTATTACATATAAGAGTTCTTATTACATATAAGAGTTCGGTTTTGTATAACAGCAAGAAATTATCACAGATATGTAATAAAACTATTGTAAAGTCCATTAACCTAAAATCTCTGTGCTCTGTGTTAGTTGATCGGTTGTGTCCAACTCTGCAACCCCATGGACTGTAACCTGCCAGGCTCCTCCATCCACAGGATTTTCCAGGCCAGAATACTGGAGTGAGTAGCCACTCCCTTCTCCAGAGGACCTTCCCAACCCAGTGATCAAACCCAAGTCTCTCTCACTGTGGGCAGATTTTTTACTCTCCTAGCCACCAGAGCTTTTAACCTAAAATAGGCTATAGTAAAGATAATCATATTGCCATTGACTAAGAATTGGCCTAAGATTTCTAGGAAAGAGACCAGCATAAATGCCCATTTGCAAATATTTTTAAATGAGTTTTAAAGAGACAACTTCCTTTAGTTTAACTAGGAAATGACTATAATCTCATATTGACAACTTTCAAAGTACATTGCACCTGCTATAATAAACAGTTTGGAACAAATTGGAGGAAACTGGAGCTCATTAAATCCTCATGACGCCAAGCATGATTTGGTATCACAGGAATAAGCTTACTGAATCTCTGAAGGCACCACCGTCCGCCTTCAGTGGGAGCACAGATGCCATATGTGAGCAGGGAGCAGGCCCTGACAGAGGACACCCCTTAGCTCAGGCTGACAATGAGGGTGCTCAGCGGAGAGACCACACAAGGAGTATTTAAGTCTGCTATGCCTCCCTAAATTAACAAAAAATATAAGATTGATTCCAAGCCAAAATTCCAGAGGCTGATCAAAGGCAGCCATGTGGAAGAAAATACTCACTGACCCAGTAAGTAAAAGTTTTGTGAACTGTAAGCAATTGCTCTAAACCAAATTTACCAATTCAACCTGCTCAAATGGAAATGGGGAACAAAAGGTAACCCACATCCAAATGCGAATAAATTTATAAACAGTTGCTCAGACTCACTGGTGTTCATAGAAAAATGCAAACTAAAAAAGAAGAAAGCATTCTTCACTCATCCTTATTGGTAAAAAATAAAATCATTAATAAGCTCTGATAAAAGCAAGGATCAGACACTGGCACTCTCTTCAAAGACTATTGGTCACTCTATGCATGGTGGAAACCTCATGGGAAAGCAGTCTTACTCTATGCATCAAATTTTAAAATGGGCTTGCCTGTTAATTGAGCAGTTCAATTTCCAGAGTCAGCCTGAAAAATAATTGCATATACATGTTTAGAGCTGTATACCTGGATATTTTTTGCATAGATCAAAAAGCAAGTTCCAGTAGAGTAGGCACTACATCTTATCTTCTGCCATCTGCCAGGTGGGCTCCAAAATCACTGCAGATGGTGACTATAGCCATGAAATTAAAAGACGCTTGCTCTTTGGAAAAAAACCTATGACCAACCTAGACAGCATACTAAAAAGCAGAGATATTACTTTGCCAACAAAGGTCCATCTAGTCAAAGCTATGGTTTTTCCTATAGTCATGTATGGATGTGAGAGTTGTATTATAAAGAAAGCTGAGCCCTGAAGAACTGATGCTTTTGAAATGTGGTGTTGGAGAAGACTCTTGAGAGTCCCTTGGACTGCAAGGAGATCCCACCAGTTCATCCTAAAGGAATTCAGTCCTGAATATTCATTGGAAAGACTAATGCTAAAGCTGAAACTCCAATACTTTGGCCACCTGATGCGAAGAACTGACTCATTTGAAAAGACCTTGATGCTGGGAAAGATTTAAGGCAAGAGGAGAACAGACAACAGAGGATGAGATGGCTGGATGGCATCACTGACTAAATGAACATGACTTTGAGCAGGCTCTAGGAGTTGGTGAAGGACAGGGAAGCCTGGCGTGCTGCCGTCCATGGGGTTGCAGAGTCGGACATGACTGGGCAACTGAACTGAACTGACTTCTTATCTGAGGTGATTGAAAGAAAAAGATAGATCACTTTGTATTGAACTGAATATCTTGCTAAGACATACTGTAAAGTAAAATTAGTAAGTTGCAGAACAATTTATCTGTTAGAGTAAAACACACTTACGAATGTATGTGTGCACATGTATAAAAATGGAAGGGAGGCATGCAAGACAAATTCATGACTATGAAAGCCTCCAGGGAATAAGAGTGAAAGTTGAAGGGGGAATTTCTACTTTTCTCTTGTTGTTTTTTTTTTTTTTATAAGACTTGAATGCTTTCACAAATTTTATATATATATACATGTGTGTGTGTGTAAGAAGAAACAAAGTGGGAAAAAGTGTCAGGACTTCTTTTCCTGCAAACTTGATAATATAATTAAATGAAAATGAGTGTTAATCAGAATAAAACAGAGACGACATAGATATGCAAGTAAGTTCAATAAGAATTTTAAAGTAGCTAAAGGTCAGAAGCTATTAAACTAATTCAAACAGAATGCTTTGTAGAAAGTTGTAAGAGCAAACATGTTTCTTGCACCTATAATGTACAGGGACTATTTATGAGTTGTATAAATATGAATTTATAGAAACCATATGAGATAGGTGTCATTGTCTCCGTTTTACAGATGAGAAAAATGAGGCCAAAAGAGTTTACATAATTTCTGTTATGACTCAGATTTTTAAGTCACAGAGATTGTGACTTGTAAATATGGCTTCAGAGTCTATGATCTTAAGTTCTGCTGTGCAACACTTTCCACACTTAATAAAATAGAAATAGAAGAACACATCTGATTTTAAAACATGATTTTTAAATGATATCAGAACAAACCAACAGCCAGTACTATCCTTAATTATAAAACATCAAATGTTTTTCCACTGCCACCAGTTACAACAAAAATTCCCCAATCATATGTCAATTAAATCTAGCAAGATAATAAAATAAGATGGAATAATATTAGAAAGAAGATAGTAAAGTGGTCATTATTTGCAAATGACAGAATGAAATAACTTCAAGAATGCTCAAGACAAATAACTGAGACCATTGTAAACCAGCAGTTGGTTTATAACATGACAAAATTGATACATAAAATTCAGTTTTATTTGTATCATCAGCACAGCTAGAAGATAAAATAATATTCATTTAAAAAAAGAGTAAAACTAAAGAAAATATCTAGAAATAAATTTAACTATGTACTGAAACTATCAGCCATGTGAATATATGAATAAATGGTGATATAAATGCATAAACTACATGAAAAATTAATAAACATTAGTTTCCTTTTGATAGGAAGATTGACTATTCCAATGATGTCAATATTCTCTAAATTAGTCTAAAACTACAATCTAATCCCAAAGCCCCAAATCGATATTTTTGTCCCTTGGATAATATGCATTCTAAAGTTCATCCAAACAAAGAAGCATTAGAGTGGATGCAGAGGGCAGGATGAGGCTGGGGGAAAAAGAACATCTTAAAAATGGAGAGTAATGAGAGAAGATTTTTTCCCCTACTAGTTAGTAAAATATAATATGAACCTAGTGTGGTATTAGTGTAAGAATTTTCTGTCAAAATAATGAAACAGAATTAAAAACCAAAGGGAATAACAAAAGAAAAAGACAGACACAGACCCAGTTAAACACGATGATGAAAGTAATTCAAATACATTGGAAAAGATAACTCCATAAGTGAGTTTTAGACAACAGTCTAGCCATTACACTGGATTCTTAAATTTATTCTAACATCAACATAAATTCCAGATAAATCAGTATGTAAATGTTAAAAGAAAACCAAACATACAATAAGGAAACATGCATGCATGATTTTATCATTTAAATGGAAATGATTTTAAGTAGCATACTATAAAACTGATAAACTTTACACATAAAGATTTTCACGGATAGCAAATGTATAAATGGGAAACATCATATATGGTTGAAAGAAAATTATAAATGGGGAAAACAAAGTATACCATACATAAGAATTGAATGATTAACTTCTTTCACACGAAAATAGCTCTTCAAAATAAATGAGTGGAGTTTCTGCTTCTGGCCCTAATGGAAACAGAAAGGCTGGATTCCTCATGAATTAAACAGCAAAAGAAATCAAAACAGAATATCTGAAATGATGATTCTCAGATATTGAAAAATTGCATAGGCAGTGTTGCTTAAGAGAAGAGAAACAAATGAGGTGAGGACCGCAAGTGTTCCAGAACCCTGCCAAAGGTGTTTATAGGATGCAGAGCAAAGAGGGAGGTGAAACTCAGACCAGGGGTTCACTAAGCTGAGAAGACAAGAGCTCAAAGTTCAGGCAGGCCAGGTGGCTAGAATTGCAGATCAAAATACTGGAGAGTAAAGAGCTTCAGAGATAACTCCAAATATCTGCATGTTTTTGAACACTGAGCTGGGCATGAAAGTCAGGGAATTACCACATGTGGGGAAAAAACACCACAGAGAAACAGACAAAACTATCTCCAGTGCTCACAGGAGGTTGGGAAGAGTTCCAATTCCCATAACTCATGTGGTAAGGTCCCTAATAAGCAGGGCAGAAATAGAGGAAAACAAAAGAAATAGAGGAAAGCAATAGAATGAGAAAGACTAGAGATCTCATCAAGGAAGTCAGAAATACCAAAGGAACATTTCATGTAAAGATGAACACAATAAAGGATAGACATGGTATGGACCAAATAGAAGCAGAAGATATTAAGAAGAGGTGGCAAGAATACACAGCAGAACTTTACAAAAAAGGTCTTAATGACCCGGATATCCATAATGGTGTGATCACTCATCTACAGCCAGATAACCTGGAGTATGAAGTCAATTGGTTCTTAGGAAGCATTACTACCAACAAAGCTAGTGGAGGTGATGGAATTTCAGCTGAGCTATTTCAAATCCTAAAGGATGATGCTGTGAAAGTGCTGCACTCATTATGCCAGCAAATTTGGAAAACTCAGCAGTGGCCACAGGACTGGAAAAGGTCAGTTTTCATTCCAATCCCCAAAAAAGACACTGCAAAAGAATATTCAAAATAGCACACAGTTGCACTCATTTTACATGCTAGCTAGGTAATGCTCAAAATCTTTCAAGCTAGGCTTCAACAGTACATGAACCAAGAATTTCTAGATGTACAAGCTGGATTTTGAAAAGGCAGAAGAACCAGAGATCAAACTGCCAACATCTGCTGCATCATAGAAAAAGCAAAGGGAATTCCAAAATGAAACAAAACATCTACTTCTGCTAAATCCTTTCACTGTGTGAATAGCAACAAACTGGAAAGTTCTTCAAGGGATGGGATTACCAGACCATCTTACCCATCTCCTGAGAAACCTGTATGTATGTCAACAAGCTACAGTTAGAACCAAACATGGAACAATGGACTGGTCATGACTGTACATTATCACCCTGCTTATTTAATATTAGAGTACATCATGTGAAGTGCTGGATGAAGCTCAAGCTGGAATCAAGATTGCTGGGAGAAATATCAATAACCTCAGATATATAGATGACACCACCCTTATGGCAGAAAGTGAAGAGGAACTAAAGAGCCTCTTAACGAAGGTGAAAGAGGAGAGTGAAAGAGCTGGCTTAAAACTCAACATTCAAAATCTAAAATCATGGCATTTGGTCCCCATCATTTCATGGCAAATAGATGGGGAAACAGTGACAGATTTTATTTTATTGGACTCCAAAATCACTGTGGATGGTGACTGCAGCCATAAAATTAAAAGATGCTTGCTCCTTGAAAGAAAAGCTATGACAAACCTAGACAGTGTATTAAAAAGCAGAGACATCACTTTGCTGACAAAGGTCCATCTAGTCAGAGCTATGGTCTCTGTAGTCACCTCAGGATGTTAGAGTTGTACCATAAAGAAGGTTGAGTGCTGAAGAATTGATGTTTTCAAGCTGTGGTACTGGAGAAGACTCTGAAGAGTCAGTCCCTTGAACAGCAAGGAGATCAAGCCAGTCAATCCTAAAGGAAATCAACTCTTAATAGCCATTGGAAGGACTGCTGCTGAAGCTGAAACTCCAATACTTTGGCCACCTGATACAAAGAGCCTACACTTTGGAAAAGACCCTGGTGCTGGGAAAGATTGAAGGCAGGAGGAGAAGGGGGAAAACTTCTGGAGATGCTAAAATACAATATTTGAAATGAAAAAATCTACCAGATGAAATAGGGCATTGTAGACAAAAAGAGTAGTGAACTTGAAGACACAGGAATTGAAATTATCCAAAATGAGACACAGAGATGAAATTAAAAGACCAGAAAGAGATAAGAGATCTGTGGGACAAGAATAGGCAACAAAGCCTGTGAGTGCACAGTTGTACCAAAAACAGGAGAGAGTGAATATTTAATGAAATTAAGGGCAATTATTTTTCAAAATTTGAATAAAACTATAAACCCAGAGTTTCAAGTTGATCAAAAGCACTCAAACAGAAGATGCAAGAAGAAAGTTACATCAGGGCACATCATAATAAAATTGGTGAAAATTGGTGGAAAAGGGAAAACATTACAAGTAGCCAGAGAAAAAGGACATATTATGTAAAGAGATGAAAATAATCACAGATTAAAAAATTAAAATGTCTCTTAAGAAAAAAAATATAAGCCACAGAGTGGCAGGATTTACACCCAGTCCTGATCAGAAACTCAGGCCCTTACTCAGTGTACTATTTATTAGTTATACAGTGCTGGTACCTCACTGGCTATTTTATAGCTTCTTAAATAGTGGGCTTTTGTCACTGCTAATGTTAAACAGATTATATGATATACAGAGATCAGCTGCTATATTTCTATGAATGTATCCTTTTATTTTAGGAAATGCCTGCTCTCTGAACAATTTAATTTTTTCCACAAAATGATACTTGTTACTGATTCATGTAGCATATCCACCCATTTTCATTGTTGTTGCTGTGGTTATCTGCTTCCTTAGAGATGTTGCAACTCATCTTAGCTTTTGGACCAGGGTACTATTCTTAGTAAATTGTTAAGTAGCTGAAAAGTCTTTCTTTTTTAATCATTGAAAACAAAACAGAATGTTTCTTGGCCCAGTATCATTCAATTAACTCAAGTGGGATAGATTTGGGAACCCCTCCCACTGTTTCTTTAGCACCCAGATTTATGCTGTAAGAAAGGAAATGATTAAGTTTGCTTTTATGTTCTCTATTGTATACAAGAAGAAAACTCTAAGAGGCATTTTGGTTCCTAAAGTTTTCGGCACCAGGAACCAGTTTCATGGAAGACGTTTTTTCCATGACCCTGGAGGGGATGTTTTCAAAATGATTCAAGCACTTTTCATTTATTGTGCACTTTATTTTTTTTTTAAATTTAATTTGTATTGAAGGATAATTGCTTTACAGAATTTTGTTGTTTTCTGTCAAACCTCAACATGAATCAGCCGTAAGTATAGATATAACCCCTCCCTTTTGAACCTCGCTCCCCTTCCTAGTCTTCTAGGTTGATACAGAGCCCCTGTTGAGTTTCCTGAGCGATACAGCAAATTCCTGTTGGCTATCTATTTTACATATGGTAATGTAAGTTTCCATGTTACTCTTTCCATATACCTAACCCTCTCTTCCCCTCTCCCCATGTCCATAAGCCAATTCTCTGTCTATTTCTCCATTGTTGCCCCATAAATGAATTCTTCAGTAACATTTTTCTAGATTCTGTATACGTGCCTTACAATATGATATTTAATGTTCCCATTCTGATTCACTTCACTCTGTATAATAGGTTCTAGGTTAATCCATCTCATCAGAACTGACTCAAATGCTTTCCTTTTTATGGATGAGTAACATACAAGAGAAGACTCTACACTTGGACATTACCAGATGGTCAACACCAAAATCAGGTTGATTATATTCTCTGCAGCCAAAGATGGAGACGCTCTATACAGTCAGCAAAAACAAGACCGGGAGCTGACTGTGGCTCTGATCATGAAATCCTTATTGCCAAATTCAGACTTAAATTGAAGAAAATAGGGAAAACCACTAGACCATTCAGGTATGACCTAAATCAAATCCCTTATGACTATACAGTGGAAGTATAGAGAAATAGATTTAAGGGACTAGATCTGATAGACAGAGAGCCTGATGAACTATGGACGGAGGTTCATAACATTGTACAGGAGACAGGGATCAAGACCATCCCCATGGAAAAGAAATGCAAAAAGGCAAATGGTTGTCTGAGGAGGCCTTACAAATAGCTGTGAAAAGAAGAGAAGCAAAAAGCAAAGGAGAAAAGGAAAGATATTCCCATTTGAATGCAGAGTTCCAAAGAATAGCCAGGAGAGATAAGAAAGCCTTCCTCAGCGATCACTGCAAAGAAATAGAGGAAAACAACAGAATGGGAAAGACTCGAGATCTCTTCAAGAAAATTAGAGATACCAAGGGAACATTCCATGCAAAGATGGGTTCGATAAAGGACAGAAATGGTATGGACCTAACAGAAGCAGAAGATATTAAGAAGAGGTGGCAAGAATACATAGAAGAACTGTACAAAAAAGATCTTCGCGACCCAGATAATCACGGTGGTATGATCACTCACCTAGAGCCAGACATCCTGGAATATGAAGTCAAGTGGGCCTTAGAAAGCATCACTATGAACAAAGCTAGTGGAGGTGATGGCATTCCAGTTGAGCTATTTCAAATCCTGAAAGATGATGCTGTGAAGGTGCTGCACTCAATATGCCAGCAAATTTGGAAAACTCAGCAGTGCCACAGGACTGGAAAAGGTCAGTTTTCATTCCAATCCCTAAGAAAGGCAATCCCAAAGAATGCTCAAACTACTGCACAATTGCACTCATCTCACACGCTAGTAAAGTAATGCTCAAAATTCTCCAAGCCAGGATTCAGCAATACATGAACCATGAACTTCAAGATGTTCAAGCTGGTTTTAGAAAAGGCAGAGAAACCAGAGATCAAATTGCCAACAACCACTGGGTCATCAAAAAAGCAAGAGAGTTCCAGAAAAACATCTATTTCTACTTTATTGACTATGCCAAAGCCTTTGACTGTGTGGATCACAATAAACTGTGGAAAATTCTGAAAGAGATGGGCATACCAGACCACCTGACCTGCCTCTTGAGAAACCTATATGCAGGTCAGGAAGGAACAATTAGAACTGGACATGGAACAACAGACTGGTTCCAAATAGGAAAAGGAGTATGTTAAGGCTGTATATGGTCACCCTGCTTATTAAACTTACATGCAGACTACATCATGAGAAACACTGGGCTGGAGGAAGCACAAGCTGGAATCAAGATTGCCGGAAGAAATATCAATAACCTCAGATAGGCAGATGACACCACCCTTATGGCAGAAAGTGAAGAGGAATTAAAACGCCTCTTGATGAACGTGAAAGAGGAGAGCGAAAAAGTTGGCTTAAAACTCAGCCTTCAGAAAACTAAGATCATGGCATCTGGACCCATAACTTTATAGGAAATAGATGGGGAAACAGTGGAAACAGTATCAGACTTTATTTTGGGGGGCTCCAAATTCACTGCAGATGGTGATTGCAGCCGTGAAATTAAAAGACGCTTGCTCCTTGGAAGGAAAGTTATGACCAACCTAGATAGCATATTAAAAAGCAGAGACATTACTTTGCCAACAAAGGTCCATCTGGTCAAGTCTATGGTTTTTCCAGTGGTCATGTATGGATGTGAGAGTTGGACTGTGAAGAAAGCTGAGTGCCGAAAAATTGATGCTTTTGAACTGTGGTGTTGGAGAAGACTCTCAAGAGTCTTGAGAGTCCCTTGGACTGCAAGGAGATCCAACCAGTCCATCCTAAAGGAGATCAGTCCTGGGTGTTCACTGGAAGGACTGATGCTGAGACTGAAACTCCAGTACTTTGGCCACCTCATGCAAAGAGCTGACTCATTGGAATAGACCCTGACGCTGGGAGGGATTGGGGGCAGGAGGAGAAGGGGACGACAGAGGATGAGATGGCTGGATGGCATCACCGACTCGATGGGCATGAGTTTGAGTAAACTCCGGGAGTTGGTGATGGAGAGGGAGGCCTGGCGTGCTGTGATTCATGGGGTTGCAGAGTCGGACACGACTGAGCGACTGAGCTGAACTGAACTGAACTGAATATTTCATTGTGTATATGTATCACTACTTCTTTATCCATTCATCTGTCCATGGACATCTAGGTTGCTTCCATCTTCTAGCTGTTGTAAGCAGTGCTGCAGTGAACAAGGGGATACATGTGTCTTTTTCTATTTTGGTTTCCTCGGGGTGTATTTCTAGGAGTGGGATAGGTGGGTCATATGGTGGTTTTATTCCTAATTTTTTAAGGAATCTCCATACCATCTTCCATAGTGGTTGCATCAATTTACATTCCCTCCAATAGTGCAAGAATGTTCCTTTTTCTCCACACCCTCTCCAGCATTGACTGTTTGTAGACTTGTTGATGATGGATATTCTGATGGACAGAGAAGGCAATGACACCTCACTCCAGTACTCTTGCCTGGAAAATCCCATGGACGGAGGAGCCTGGTAGACTGCAGTCCATGGGGTCCCAAAGAGTTGGACATGACTGAGCAACTTCACTTTCACTTTTCACTTTCATGCATTGAAGAAGGAAATGGCAACCGACTCCAGTGTTCTTGCCTGGAGAATCCCAGGGATGGGGGTGCCTGGTGGGCTGCCATCTATGGGGTCGCACAGAGTCGGACACGACGGAAGCGACTTAGCAGCAGCAGCAGTAGCATTCTGATGAATGTGATATCTCATTGTGGTTTTGATTTGCATTTCTCTAATATGGTGTTGGAGGAGACTCTTGAGAGTCCCTTGGACTGCAAGGAGATCCAACCAGTCCATCCTAAAGGAGATCAGTCCTGGGTGTTCACTGGAAGGACTGATGCTGAAGCTGAAACTCCAGTACATTGGCCACCTCATGCAAAGAGTTGACTCATTGGAAAAGACCCTGACGCTGGGAGGGATTGTGGGCAGGAAGAGAAGGGGACGACAGAGGATGAGATGGCTGGATGGCATCACCAACTCGATGGACATGAGTTTGAGTAAACTCCGGGAGTTGGTGATGGACAGGGAGGCCTGGTGTGCTGTGATTCATGGGGTCGCAGAGTCGGACACGACTGAGTGACTGAACTGAACTGAACTGAACTGAACTGAATAATGAGCGATGTTGAGCATCTTTTAAGTGTTCATTAGCCATCTGTATGTCTTCTTTGGAGAAATGTCTGATTAGGTCTTTTCCCCACTTTTTGATTTAGCTGTTTGTTTTTCTGGCATTGAGTTGTATGAGCTGCTTGTATATTTTGGAAATTAATCCCTTGTCAGTTACTTCATCTGTTATTATTTCCTCCCCTTCTGAGGGTTTTCTTTTCACCTTGCTTATAGTTTCCTTTGTTGTGGAAAAGCTTTTAAGTTTAATCAGGTCCTACTTGCTTAGTTTGTTTTTATTTCCATCACTCTAGGTGGTGGGTCATAGAGGATCTTGCTTTGATTTATGACATCAAGTATTCTACTTATGTTTTCCTCTAAGAGTTTTATAGTTTCTGGTCTTACATTTAGGTCTTTAATCCATTTTGAGTTTATCTTTGTGTGTGGTGTTAGGAAGTGCTGTGATTTCATTCTTTTACCCGTAGCTGTCCAGTTTTCCAAGCACCATTTATTGAAGAGGCTGTCTTTGCCCCATTGTATATTCTTGCCTCCTTTGTAAAAAATAAGTTACCCATAGATGCATGGGTTTATTTATGGGCTTTCTATGTTGTTCCATTGGTCTATATATCTGTTTTTGTGCCAGTATCATACTGTCTTGATGACTGTAGCTTTGTAGTATCATTTGAAGTCAGAAAAGGGTGATTCCTCCAGCTCCATTCTTCTTTCTCAAGATTGCTTTGGCTGTTCAGGGTCATTTGTATTTCCATATGAATTGTGAAATTTTTTTTCTAGGTTTTGAGTTGTGTTTTCATTGTCATATGTTTCTAGAAGTTTTTTGATTTACCTTTTGATTTCTTCAGTAACCTGTTTGTTATTTAGAAACCTGTTGTTTAATCTCCATGTGTTTGTGTTTCTTACAGTTTTTTTTTTGTTTGTTTTTCCTTGCAATTGATATCTAGTCTAACAGCATTGTGGTTGGAGAAGACGTTTGGTATGATTTGAATTTTCTTAAAATTACTGAGGTTTGATTTGTGACACAAGATGTGGTCTATGCTGGAGAATGTATCATGTGCACTTGAGAAGAAGGTGTATTCTTCTGCATTTGGATGGAATGTCCTGAAGATATCAACGAGATCTGATTCATCTAATGTGTCATTTAAGAACCGTATTTCCTTAATAATTTTCTGTTTTGATGATCTGCCCATTGGTGTGAGTGGGGTGTTAAAGTCTCCTAGTATTATTGTGCTACTGTCAATTTCTCCTTTAATGTCTGTTAGTTTTGTCTTCTGTATTGAGGTGCTCCTATGTTGGGTGCATAGATATTTACAATTGTTGTCTTCCTCTTGGATTGATCCCTTTATCATTATGTAGTGTCCTTCCTTATCTCTTGTAATCCTCTTGATTTTAAGGCCTATTTATCTGATATGAGCATTACTCCCCAAGCTTTCTTTTCCTTCCTATTTGCATGGAATATAGTTTTCCATCCTCTCACTTTCAGTCTATATGTGTCTTGAGATCTGAAGTGAATTTCTTGTAAACGGCATATATATACGGGTCTTGTTTTGTATCCATTCATCCACTCTGTGTTTTTTTGGTTGGAGCATTTAATCCATTTACATTTTAAGTAGTTATTGACATATATTTTCCTCTTGCCATTTTCTTAATTGTTTGGGGTTGATTTTGTAGATCTGTTTTCTTCTCTTTTATTTCTTGACTATAAAAGTCTCTTTAACATTTGTGGTAAAGCTGGTTTGATGGTACTGAATTCTCTTAACTTTTTCTTGTCTGAAAATCTTTTTACGTCTCCATCAATTTTGATTGAGATCCTTGCCAATGAAAGGGTAATAAGCCAGAAGGCTAGGGGTCTCCAAACAGAGGAAATAGCCTGCAAGTGTCAGACATTTTTTCTCTCTCCCTTATGCAGTAGGAAGACACAAGCTACAAATGTCAGATTTTTTTTTTATCTCTATACAAACTTAAAAGTAGGTTTCTCTTAAAATTCTGTGTAGCCATTACAACACCTAGTTCCACCTGAACTCAACTTTTCTCAAACCTTGAGCTAACAAATGCATTTTTCTTATGAAAATGTTTTTCTTAAGCTATGTTAATGAAAGTATGTATTTGCTTTGGAATTTTCCTTTCTTCAAAATGGTTCCACCTAAGACTAACTTTTTCTTTTCTCAAACTTTGAGCTGATAATAGCTCAACAAACCAGTATTCATATCAATTGTTTTAAAGCTGGGGGATGACACATCTCGTGCCATCCCATCTCAAAAATGCGTATTGTGGGAGAGGGGCCTGGTGAAACTCCCTCAGCCTTGAGGTGTCTCTCTCATATGACTAATAGCTCTCTAGCAGACACAAAACATCCAGCTAAAGACTAGCAGGGAAGCACTCTTTTTGCTCCCTTCTGATGTGTATGTCAGAAACTTTGTCTATCTCTTTTATACTTTAATAAAATTTTATTGCACAAAAGCTCTCAGCAATCAAACCTCATCATCATTGGTCCAGGACTGAATTCCTCTCCTCCAGAGGCCAAGAATCCTGGCATCTATCATGGCTCAGTAACAACATTTCATCCAGTACAGCAATCTTGGTTTTACGTTTTTCCCTTTCAGTATTTTAAATATATATGCTGCCATTCCCTTCTGACCTTCAGAGTTTCTGCTGAAAGATAAGCTGTTAAGCCTATGGGGTTTCCCTTGTATGTTACTTGTTGCTTCTCTCTTTCTGCTTTTAATGTTCTTTCTTTGTATTTAGTCTTTGTTAATTCCATTAGTATGCGGCTTGTTTCTCTTTGGGTTTATCCTGTATGGGACTCTTTGTGCCTCTTAGACTTGATTAACTATTTCCTTTTTCATGTTGGGGAAACTGTCATCTATAATCTCTTCAACAATTTTCTCATACCCTTTCTTTTTCTCTTCTTCTTCTGGGACCCGTATTGTTTGAATGTTGGTGCATTTGATATTGTCCCAGAGGTCTCTGAGACTATCCTCAGTTCTTTTCATTCTTTTTACTTTATTCTGCTCTTCAGAAGTTATTTCCACCATTTTATCTTCCAGCTCATTGATTTGTTCTTCTCCTTCAGATATTTTGCTCTTAATTCCTTCCAGAGTGTCTTTAATTTCAGTAATTGTGTTGTTTGCCTCTGTGTGTTTATTCTTTAATTCTTCTAGGTTTTTGTTAATTGATTCTTGCATTTTCTCCATTTTGTTTTCAAGATTTTTGACCATCTTTGCTATCATTATTCTGAATTCTTTTCCAGGTAGTTTGCCTATTTCCTGTTCATTTATTTGGATTTCTGTGTTTCTAGTTTGTTCCTTCATTTGCGTAGTATTTCTCTGCATTTTCATTATTTTTTTTTTTAACTTATTGTGTTTGAGGTCTCCTTTTCCCAGACTTTCTTTCTTCCTTTCTTCCTTTTGGTTTCTGCCCTCCTAAGGTTGGTCCAGTGGTTTGTGTAAGCTTGTATAGTGTGAGATTTGTGCTGAGACTTTGTTAGTTTGTTTGTTTATTCTTCCTCTGATGGGCAAGGCTGAGTGAGGTGGTAATCCTATCTGCTGATGCTTGGGTTTGTATTTTTGTTTTGTTTGTTGTTTAGATGAGGCATCCTGCACAGGGTGCTGCTGGTGGTTTGATGATGTCCAGTCTTGTATTTAAATGGTTTCCTTTGTGTGAGTTCTCACTATTTGATACCCCTAGGGTTAGTTATCTGGTATTTCTAAGGTCTTGGAGTCAGTGCTTCCACTCTTGATCTCTGGTCAGGAACGAAGTTGTTTGTTATGGCATTAGGTGAGATTAAAACAAATATCCAAAAACAAGAAACCAAAGATGAACCACAGACAAATGGCTGTTACAAAATCAGGCAAATAATAATTAAAATAATGGAATATACCCATATACAGATACACCCATGAGTAAAGTCAAAATAGTGCAATAAAAATAAAGTACAATAGATTGACCTGGCAAACAAAGGAAATAAAAAATTATATTCACCAGTTAAGAATAAACTAACTAAAGCACAAACTGAAAAATGAAACTAAAGCAAGGTGCCAAGTGGAGAATGAAGCAATGAAAACAAAACTAACAAATATGTTGAGAGGAAAGTAAAGAAAAAGAAAGAAAGAATAGATATGCAAAGTTATATATAGGTAGATTAAGAAGATTTATATACATTAAGATTAACTGCAAGGGGACAAGAACAGTAGGAAAGGAATACATGTAGAAAAAATATAGCTTTAAAAAATTTTAAATAGTTATAAAAAAGAGGAGAAGAAAAGTGGAAGAAGAAAGAAAAAAGAAAATGTGCACAGAACTGCAAAAGCCCAACCTAGTGGCAGAGGTTTATAACAGCAATAAAAAGTGTGGTTGAATATACACATATACAGATAGACCTATAAGAAAAATCAAAACAGTCCAACAAAAATAAAGTACAGTAAATTGACCCAGCAAACAAAAGAAACTAAAAATTATGTCTACCAGAACCAAACAAATTAAAGCACAAACTGGAAAACAAAACTAAAACAAGGTGCCAAGTGGGGGAATAAAGAGATGAAAACAAAACTAACAAGTATGTTGAAAGGAAAGGAGAGAAAGAAAAGAAAGAAAGAATAGATATGTAAAGTTAAAAAGAGGTAGATAAAGAAGATTTATATACATTAAAGATTAACTGCAAAGGGGGAAGAACAGCAGGAAAAGCACACAAACAAATAAATGTAGAAAAAAATAATGATAAGTTAAAAAAAATTTAAATTAAAATTGAAATAGAGAAAAGAAGAGAAAAAAAGAAAAGGAAAACTGCCCAGAACTACAATAGCCCAATGTAGAGGCAGAGGTTTATAACAACAATAAAAAATGTGACTGAGAAAAAGAAGAAAAAAAAATGCTCAAAAGCTTAATTAGATTTCATAGTGCCAGTAAAATCGACAACTACAACAGAGTGGGGGAAAAAGGAAAAGAAAAAAGAAAAAATCTGAAAGAATCTACAGAACAAGTCAAAACATAAGAATAATAAATAATTTTCTTGAGTCACTGCTGTCAAAGTCGTTTACCTCGCTGGGAGTCGCAGTCCACCTCAGTCATTAGAATGCCCTCCAACACTGTGCTGATCTCTGGACCTGATGTGGGGGCAGCTCAGATTCTATGTGTTCTTGCCTCCAATGTTCATGGCTATCAGAACTAGTGTGTTTTCTTTTGTGGGAGCTCTCAATGACCTTTTATATATTCCACAGACACAGAATCTACCCAGTTGAACGTGTGGATTTAATCAGCAGCTTGTACAACTGGTAGGAAGGTTTTTGGTCTTCTTCCTTAGCCACACTGCCCCTGGGTTTCAATTGGGGTTTTATTTCCACCTCTACATGTGGGTCATCCATTGGGGTTTGCTCCTGAGGCTGCCCTGGAGGACCTGGGTCTGCCCCTGTGAGGGCCAGGTGTGGAGGCGGTGCAGCTGCTTGGGTCACAGGGGTTCTGGCAGCACCAGGTACTCAGGGAATTTGGTGGCTAAGAGAGCAGGAAATATAGTGCTCCAGAAGGGTATGGCAACCAGTACTGGCCAATAAACTCCAGTATTCTTGCCTGGAGAACCCCTCTCCCTGACAAAGAAGCCTGGCAGAACACAGTCTACAGGGTTGCAAAGAGTCAGACATGACCGAAGTGACCCTGTGCACATAGACGCAATAATTTTCTTTTTTGCCTGTGGTGGCTCTGCCCCAGCGAGAGTTGAGCATGAAGGTGGCACAGCTGCTTGGCTTGTGAGGATCCAGGTAGCACCAACTGTGCAGGGACATGGACTGCCTCCTCTGCAGAAGTTATGGTCCTATCAGAGTCTTTTTTCTAGAGCCTCTTGTAGCTGGCAATTAGAAGGCCTCTTTGGCCAGTCTTTCTCTGTAGCTCTGAACGTTCAGGCACTTAGAGGGCTTCCTTTCCTGGGGTCCTCCTCTGTTGTTCCATGTATCAGGCACATAG
The DNA here is from genome assembly GCF_910594005.1 of Cervus elaphus. NCBI lineage: Eukaryota > Metazoa > Chordata > Mammalia > Artiodactyla > Cervidae > Cervus > Cervus elaphus. Next base: position 23,787,780 of record NC_057830.1, read on the forward strand.
ACAGGAACCCCTGATTGGGGTCCTACTCTGTAGATCAACGCTTCAGGCACTTAAAGGGGCACCCAGGGTGGGGTCCTACTCTGTAGTTCAGTTCCTCTGGTGTTTGATGGGACGGACAACCTATTGTTCAGCTGCCAATACTGGCATGGGGTGGGGGGGAGATAGACTATGGTGATGGCTCCACCCCTAAGCATGACTCAGCAGTATTGCCCTGCTTCCATGGCTGCCCAGCTTTCCTCCACAGGCATTTCCCACCACAATCTCCTCCGCCACATCCCCTCAATCCCTCTGTCCACAGTCAACAGCAGCCCTTGCCCTGGATTGCTCCACAATCCCTAACTCCAGCTCCCAGCTGCTGTGTCTTCCAGGGGACCTGCATCCCTGTCCAGGGTATGTATGGCTGCGGCAAGAATTGTCTGATTCTCATTCCATTTAGGCTGCCACAGATCACTGTTTCACTCTCAGCCTTAAATGTTTCTCCTCTGACTCAGATAGTTGCCCCAATGTGGGGATCTGACCCCTGCTTCAGTTCCCCCACCTGCCAAGGGCAGGTCCAGCCCTAATAACACTCCTGTTTTTCCCCCTAGTTCCTTCATCCTACTGAGTTTTGTGTGGTTCTATATATTCTTTTCCTCTGGTCAGGTACTCCTATCTGCTCTTAGCTGCTGTTCTGCCTGCACTTCTGGGTCTGAAGGTGTATTCCTGATGCATCCTTGGAGAGAGATGTACTCCATGTCCACCTACTCCTCCACCATCTTGTTCTCTCTATTGTGCACTTTATTACCATTATCATTTATTTCAGCTCCACCTCAGATCATCCTGAAGGTTGAGTACCCTTGGCCTAACCAATATCTTTTTTGCTAATCATTCTTGACTCTTCTTCACAATCAGATCATTCAAATTCTGTTTTTTAGTGGAAATTCTAAGCTGGGTATTGTGAAGCAAAAGCTTCAGATAGATTTCCCACTAGTACAAGTAAAATGTGTTAACTATGAGACTTTGATAGTTAGCACTTGGAGGAATGTGATACAAGAAGAAAATTATGTTTTTTTTTCCTCAAAAATATTACAGGATAATATGCAATAATTTTTAACTTGTATGAATGGAAAATCAGAGGAATAAGTGAGTCCTGACAAATAACCTATGTTTAAAGTAATCTATATTTAAAGATATTTCAAGGGACTGGAATTTACTTAAGGCTGTATGGACAGATGGTGTCATTAAATTAAGTCTTTAGCATTTGTTTAAACATGGTTACTGAATGCGTCATTAAAAAAAAAAAGTAGGTAACTACTTACACAGAAAACATTTGCCACTTTGTAAAGTGTGTATATAGTGTGTGTGTGTGTGTAGAGTAATTATCTTGGCTATTTTTTTTACAGAAAATATTTAAGTTCATCATCATCTGAATGCCATATTGATCTTATCCCACTGAAAATTTGAACAAGAACCCAAGAGACTTTGAAAAATGATTTTATTTAAGTGGTGTGATATCACCTAGTTATGCTAGGAATTTGAACAAAATAAGGCAAAGAGGGAAAATAATGTTTGAAATCATGATGCCTTACTTTTGTATGTCTTCTATAATCTCAAGTTATAAGAGGAAATGAGGATAATGAAATAGTGTACCTTTACTTAGACAATTAGCTATTTCATAAAACACTGATTTTCATCAAAATTTTGTTCTTTTAAAAGTTATTGTTAATTTTAGTCATTTTGCAGAAGTCAAATAGGGCTATAATAGAGTTACTTGCAGTAGAGCAACTCTCTCACTGAGAAAACTAGACAATTTGCATGAAAATATACAAAACTTCTGTTGTGAGGCAGCCAGGACCTAAGGAGTCAGATCCAGAGAGATGGGCATCTCGCCCAGCGTGAGCCAACTGCATACAATTTCCTTTTCTCTTTCAAGCATTTTCCAAGTCTTCACATTAAGCCAGAAGCTGAAAAGCCTAACAGAGAGAGACTATCAGGAGTTAGAGCAGCTGGCAGAGATATGCAGTCAGATGAGGGCAAAGGGCAACAATGCTTGAGAGTCAGTTAGCCAAAGCCACCTGGAAATAACAGCCATGGTCCCAAAGATAGGCAACACAGACATTTCCTCACTGAAGGTGCTGGATGGGTTGCACAGAACAAGAGGGCATAAAGACAAACAGAAAGAATCTAAAAAGCTAGAATAAGGGAAGTAAATGTAGAGATGAAGAAAATTAGATATGGATTCATGGGAAACACACTATGCTCTTGGTGTTTGTTTTTGTTTTTTTTTTTTTTCCTGAATAATAAATATTTTTTTCAGATTATGTTTTTGGCTTTACATTTTACATATAAATTTTTCTAGAAGAAATTTTTGAGTACTACATAATCAAGTTTATTTTCTTTTACATTATGGTTTCTAGGTTTAATTTATACATTGTGTCCAATCACAGATTTAAAAAAAGTCTCCACAGTTCCTTATATTAGTTATAATGAATGAAATCAGTCTTTGTGCCTTTCTCCAAAGTAGTTAAGCAATTATATCAGCACCATTTGTCAAAAAAATCATTTTCCTACCCATCCATGATTTGTAATGATACTTTTATCATATACTAAATTTCTGTATACATTTTTGTATTGAGTACTTCTGAATTTTAATTAGATTAATCTTTCAGATAATTTAGGTGTCTATACCATATGTTTCTTTTAATATTTTTTAAATTTTTAAATAGATTAAAATTTGCAAACATTTACAGAGATAATACAGAGTTCCCTCTACCATTCACTAGACTTCTCCCAATGATATATTTACAACCATAGCACATTGTTAAAATAAGTAACTTGATATTGGTGGAATACTATTAACTTCACTGCAGAGATTATTCACATTTTGACATTTGTTGGGAAGGAGAGTGTGTAACTCTATGAAATTTTATATGACATGCATAGATCACCAAAATGGGGATACTGTTCTATTCTATCAACAGAAGAAAGTGATCTTCATGTTACAACTTAACAGTCACACCTACTCCCAGTCCTAACACTGGGCAACCACTGATCTGGTCTCAATCACTGTAAGTGTGACCTCTAGAACATTGTGTACATGAATCACACATTATGCAACATGTTCTTTTATAATTAAACTTTTGAGATAATTGTAGATTCACATGGGTTTGTGAGAGAGAAATAATAGAGAATCCAGGCATTTTTTACCCAATTTCCCTCAATATTAGCATCTTACAAAATCAAAATACAATGTCTCCAAATAGGATATTGACAATGATTCAATACACTGATCTTATTCAGACTTCCTCAGTTTTACCTGTACTTATCTGTGTGTTCTGTGTTTGTTTCTATGCAATTTTGTAACATGCGAAGATTTGTGTATTCATAACCACAGTCAAGATACAATACAGTTTCATCAACACAAAGATTTCTTGTGTTGCCCTTTCATAATAATACTTACCTTCCCTATACCTGTGCCACCTCCTTCTCTAAAACCTTGGAAACCACTACTCTATTCTTCATTTATAAAATTTCAAAAATATTATATAAATTATGTAAATGAAATCATAAAGTATGTAACTTCTTGGGATTGTTTTTTCATTCAATATAATTCCCTAAAGATTCATCCAAGTTGTTACAGATAAAATAGTGTATTCTTTATCATTTCTGAGTAGAATTCCAAAGGATGGATGTATTATAATTTGAAGAACATCTGGGTTATTTCTAGTTTGGGACTAATACGAATAAAGCTTGTATGAACATTTGTGTACAGGTTTTTCTGTGAACATAAGTTTTCATTGCCCTGATATAAATGCCAACGTATGTAATTCTTAGGCCATATGATAATTGAGTGTTCAATTTTGTTAATATAAGAAATTGCCAACATGTTTTCAGAGTGGTTATGCCATTTTACCTTCCCATCAACAATTTATTGATTTTTCTGCATTCTTACCAGCATTAGATGTTGTTGCTTTTTATTCTCATAGGTATGCACTGATAACTTGATGTGGTTTTAATTTGCTTTTCCCTGACCGGTAATAATGTTGAACATCTCTTCACATGCTTATTTACCATGTGTATATCATTTTGTTGTTAGACTATTTTCTATTAAGATTGTTTTTACTGTTGAATTTTGAGAGGGCTATATGCATTCTTTCTATATATGCTGGTCCTTTGTCATATTTGTAGATTCTGAATATTTTCTTTCTGTTTATAACTTTTCTTTCTATTAGCATGAGCTATCTCAGAACAAATGTTTTTAAGTTGAAAGTAATACATTTATCATTTTTCTTTTTTTTTTTTCATTTTATTTATTTATTTATTTTTGTCATCCATTGATATGAATCAGCCATAGATTTACACGTATTCCCCATCCCGATCCCCCCCTCCCACCTCCCTCTCCACCCGATTCCTCTGGGTCTTCCCAGTGCACCAGGCCCGAGCACTTGTCTCATGCATCCCACCTGGGCTGGTGATCTGTTTCACCATAAATAGTATACATGCTGTTCTTTTGAAATATCCCACCCTCACATTCTCCCACAGAGTTCAAAAGTCTGTTCCGTATTTCTGTGTCTCTTTTTCCGTTTTGCATATAGGGTTATCGTTACCATCTTTCTAAATTCCATATATATGTGTTAGTTCATTTTTCTTTTTGTTACTCATGCATATATGTTCACATTTAAAAATTCTTTGCTAGCCTTATATTCCAGAAAAAATATCCTTATGCCTTTTTTGTAAACTTCTACAGTTTGACATTTTACATTTGAGTTTGTGATCTATCTTGATTTGATATTTGTATAATATAAAATGTTTAAGCCTAAGCTCTTTTTCTACCATGAATATTTAGTTTTGATTCCAATATCATTTGCTGAAAAGGTTACCCTTCTTCCGTTGCATTGTTTTTGAACCTGTGTCAATAATTAGTTGGGGGCACTCACTTTCCATCTAGATAAGACTCTATAAACTCCTTTTTCTTTCTCCTCCCCACTAGTTACAATGATGAGCTCTGGAAATAATGCAAGAGGCAACTACATGTGAACTCTGAGTGATGGAAAAAGAAAAGAGAACTGCTTTGGGGTACCAAGAAAAGGCACAACACAGCAGTAGAGTTCTTGCATCTCTCCACCCAATAGAAGAAGTTTGCTTAATCTTAGTGGGTGTTTTTTACCAAAAGAAGGCAGTTTCTACAGGCTATGTCTCCCCAAGATGGAATGGGAGTCCTGAACACAACAGGAGGTGCACCCATCATCCCTGGCAAGGTGAATGACAGTGACCCCTGCTAGTGTAAAGCAACCAGGGGTAGTGTTCTTCTTTACTGCCAGTCCCAAGACTCCCTCCACCTCTGAGAAGTACAAGGGAGTCCAGAGGCACAGTTGGAAGTGTTCAGCCCATGAAGCTGCCTTGTCTACATAGACCAAATACTTTACCCTGACATCCAGGGACAGAGTAGTCAAGGGCCACTGCCCAGAGTTATCCTACCAGAATAAAGAGCCCAAGACCTAACATGCATTCTCGACACTTCTTGAGTAGAGAGGATCCAACCACAGCAAGTTCCTTGTTAGGGGATCTCTTCATCTTTGTAGACTTGAAGATCTCCTTTCACACTAAAAGACACCAGGTGTTCTGGCTGGGGGAAATCCCATCTGATCCCTCATGCTTGATCAGCAGAGCTAAGAGGATGCCCTGTGACACCAAGCAACCCAAGGGGACTAAAATAGGACCACAGAGGTTCTGAAAACTCAATCAATTTTAGAATCATAACCCACAAAGTAGGCATGGAATTTCATGCTTAACTTTAAGAAGGTTAACTATCTGTTAAAGTAAAACCTCATTAGAGTTTTACCTTAGAGTTTTACTTAAAGAATACTCAAAATCTTCCAGCATCACATATAAAATTTCCAGGATATAATACAAAAAAAAAAAATCTCCCATCATATCAAGAACCAGAAAAAAATCTCAATTTGAATGTGAAAAGACAATCAACTGATGTTAACTCTGAGATCAATCAGATATTGGAATTATCTGACAAAGATTTTTAAGTAGTTATCACAAAAGTGCTAAAATAATCAATTACAAATATTCTATAATAAATAGAAAAACTCAGCAATGAAATAGAAGTGATAAATAATCACTTCTTGAATTACTCAATAGTGGAGCAAAAACCTCAAAACTCTGCTCCTCCATAAATATGAGAATATTGGCAAAAAATAGTTAAAATCAGTTTGTTCGATCTGTAGAATTTAACAACATGCTTGCAGCAATCTGAGATGTATTTATTCAAGAAATGGTGGAATTGCTGTGAGAACAATGAGCTTTATTGTTCTTTGTTTGATTCTAATTTCATTCTCCCTAGCTTTGTAGCCTTGAATGCCAACAGTTTTGTAATCATGAAAATAGGAAGCCTAGTAGCCCGTAGAAGGAGTAAATTTGGTTTGGTTTTTCCCAAAAGCCTATCCTCAGAAAATTCTCACCACTTGACCCATCAGGCATATACCTAGAAATTCCCACTCACAGGGCTTACCTTCATTTGACCTGACCCGGAGTCTACTCTGGTAGAATTGTCTTTTGCTCCAATACAGTTTGTGAAAACAGTCAGTGACAACTCCTTGATATCACAACTGCTAGTGGCATTGTTACTGTCGCTGCTGCTGCTAAGTTATTTCAGTCGTGTCCGACTCTGTGCGACCCCATAGACGGCAGCCCACCAGCTGCCCCCGTCCATGGGATTTTCTAGGCAAGAGTACCAGAGCGGGTTGCCATTACCTTCTCTGAGTGACATTGTTAGCCACAGGTAAAACAAGCAGCTGAATAAAAAACCTATAAGAAAAACCTGGGAATGGATGTTTTGAAAGGTTCCAACATACACCTGGGAATCTAGAAGGCCACATGCACATATAGTACTGTGTGCCTGCCCAAGAAAGATATGAGATGATCCTGAGATTTCACCTTGAATGACCTTGTTTCTCTACACAAGTGGAAAGTAAAAACTAAGTAAAGTTGTAACTGAAGGTATATTGGAGGCAGGCATACCCCAATACACACACACACAGCACCTCTCAGTAAAGTCCAAGAAACTTATTGTTGCAAGGTATTTAAGAAAATCAGTCCAATTATCAGCTTATCACTAAAGTAAATAAATAGAGATTTCAGCTGCCACACAAAACAAATGCAAGTTTTACAGTGTTTGTTCAGAAAAGTCATTAAACAAACAGCAGTGACAAGGAACACTGGGTAGGGAAGAGATCTTATTTTCAGAGTTGTCATGTTATATTATTTAGTATGTCCAATTTTTAACACACATTTTGAGCCATGCAAAGTATGACATATTCAGAAGCAAATTTCAGTAAGAAAAACTGTCCTTCAGGAAGCCCAGATATTGAACATACCAAAAACTTTGTCAGCTGTTTTATTTTCAAAGAATGGTGATGTCTAAAGAACTAAAGAAAAGTATGATAACAATCTTACATACAGAATATCAACAAAGGGAAATTAAACAAAAACCAGACATTCTATTGAGGCTCAATAGTAGATATCAGCTGATAGAAGAAAGAATAATCAAACTTAAAGACAAGGGAAATATGATTATCCAGCCTAGAAACAAAAAGAATAAAGAATAAAGAAAAATGAAGGAAATCTAAGGGACTGGTGGAGAACTTGCAAGCAGGCAAATATACATATATAACAGGGATCTCAAAATGAGAGGAGAGAGAAAAAAGGGGGCAGAAGGAATATCTGAAAAAATAATGACTGCAAACTTTGCAAATTACATGAGAAATGTCAATTGACATATCCAAGACACTCAATGAACTCTAAATATGAGAAACTCAAAGAGACTCATACCAAAACACATCACATTCAAACATTGAAAGACAAAAGAATCTTGAAGGCAGCAAGAGAGAAGTGGCTCATTACACAGAAGGAGCCTCAATAAAGGTAAAAGCTAATTATATGTTAGAAACTAAGGAAGCCAGAAAGGAATGGATGCATATGCAAAGCACTTAAAGAAAAAAAGTCAACCAAAAATTCTACATCCATAAAAATTATCTTTCAAAAGCAAATGAGGGAGCTTCCCTTGGTGGCTCAGTGGTAAAGAATCTGCCTGCCAATACAGGATATGGTTCAGTCCCTTCCAGGAAGACCCCACACACTGCCAAGCAACTAAGCCTGTGAGTCATAACTACTGAGCCTGTGTTCTAGAGTCTGAGAGATGCAACTACTGAGCCCATTTGCCACAACTACTGGAGCCCAGCACCTAGAGCCCATGTTCTGCAAGAGAAGCCACTGCAATGAGAAGCCTGTGCACCACCGCTGAAGAGTAGTCCCAACTCACCTCAATTAGAGAAAAAGCCCATGAAGTAACAAAGAGCTAGCACAGCCAAAAAGTGAACAAATTTTAAAAATTAAAAAGCAAAGGAAAAATTAAGGCATTCTCAGATACACAAGTACTAAGGGAGTTACTCACTAAATAAACTATTCTACAAGAAAATATCAAGGAAGTCCTTCAAGCTCAAAAGAAAGGGCAGAACCCAGTCATTGAAATCCACATGAAAAAATAAAGAACACTGTAACAGATAGGCAAAAACAAAAGAGAAAATAGAACTATTCTGTTTGTAAGTTTTTTCTTGCCTACATGATTTAAAAAACAGTTGAATAAAGCAATACAATAAAACTGTGCTGGTAAACTTGTGATGCATAAAGAGCTAATCTGTATGATGATAATAGTTAAAAAAAAAAACAATAGAATGAAATGATTTGCTAAAAAGTACCTATTTAGCACAAAAGGAGATAGTAGTAGAGTAATAAAAGAACAAAAAACAGTCATAAAGCATGAAGAAAATAAGTAACAAAACAGCAAATGTAAAACATAACTTAAAGTTAATTGCAGTAATTTTAAAACATATTGATTTTATAAAGTATGCTTAAGCTATATTTTTCCTACAAAGAAATAGGGATTTAAGCTCAAAATAAAATAAGGTAGGAGAAAATATAAACATTAACCATAAAAACGTTAGAGTGACTACACATATCAGAAAAACTAGATTTTAAAACAAAAAATGTTTTTGAGATAAGTAAAACATAATGGTAAGGTTTTTATAATGATAAAAGGATAAATTTATTGGAAAGATGTATCAATTATAAACACATATGAATCTAAAAATAGAGCCTTAAACTATATGAAGCAAAAATTAACAAAATCAAAGAAAGAGATATTTGAGTATTAATAACTGGAGACTTCAGTACTATATTTTTAAATAATAAGTACAATAATTAAACAGAAGAACTATAAAGAAATAAAATATTTGATCAATACTACACACCAATTAGATCTAACAAACATTTTTAGAATTCTCCTCCTAACAACAGAAGAATAGACATTCTCCCTAAGTGCACATGGAATATTCTCCAGGATAGACCATATATTAGGTCATGATATATGTATTAATAAATTTCAAAGATTGAAATCATACAAAGTATTTTCTCAGATCATAATGGAATGAAGCAAGAAATCAAAATGGAAAAGCGAAAATTTCAAAAATATGTGAAAATTAACAACCTGTTCCTAAATAGCCAATAAACCAAGAGGAAATAAAAATGAAAATGAAAAAATTCTTTGATATAAATGAAAAAGAAAATATAGCATGTTATAATCTGAAATGCAGCTAAAACAGTACATCAAAGAAAATTTACAGATGAAAACAGCTCTACTTTAAAAAGAAGGAATCTCTCAAGCCAATAACTTGGACTTTCACCTCAAGATAAGTAAAAAGTTGATGATAACTAAACTCTGCTAAGCAAAAAGAAGAACTACTAAAAATTAGAGCAGAAATAAATAACAAGAGAGACTAGAAACCAATATAGAAAATCCACAAAACTAAAAATTGCTTAATATCAACAAAACTGACAATATCTTAGATATGTTGACCTTGGAAAAAGAGTTTAATTGATTTGCAAGACAATTCAATAGAGAAAGAACAATTTCTTCCAGAAATAGTGCTGGGAAAACTGGGTATCTCCATGCAAAAGAATGAAGTTAAAGCCTTACCTTACAGCATGTTCATAAATTAACTCATAGGAGAAAAAAAGACCTAAAGAGCTGAAATAATAAAAGTCTTGGAAGAGAACATACAGGCAATCTTCATGACTTTGGGTTTAGCAATAGTTTTTTAAATATGACACTAAAATCACAGGTGACAAAAGAAGAATTAGAAAATTTTGGCTTCATTAAAATTAATTTTTTTGCATATCAAACATTACTATCAAAAGAGTGGAAAGACAAACCACAAGAGTGGGGTAAGATATGTGCAAATCACTTATCAGAGTATGCAAAATCTCTTATAATTCAATATAGAAAGACAGTTCAGCTAAAAGTCACACAAAGATCTTGAATAGAAATTTCCTCAAAGAAGACAGACAAATAGTCAATAAGCACACGCAATGTAATTAGTCATTAAGGAAATAAAAATTAAAACCACCATGCAATGCCACTTCACAACTTCAAAGATAGCTATGATGCTTTAAATTACAAAATAAAATTGCAAGCATTGTAGGGATTTAAAGAAATTAAAACCCTTATACATTGCTGACCTGAATGTAAAAATGGTGCTACCAATGTGGAAAAATTTGGCAGTTCCTCAAAATCTAAACATAGAGTTACAATATGACCCAGTAATTTCATTCCTAGTTATACCCAAAAGATCTGAAAACAGCAATCAGATAGATACATATATACCAGCATATTCACAAAAGTCAAAAGGTAGAAACAACTGAAGTAGCCATCAAGTGGATATATATATATATATATATATATATATATATATATATATATATAAAGTGGATAAGCACTGTTATATATGTACAGTGGAATATTATTCAGCTTTAAAAAGAAATGAAGTTCTATTGCATGCTACAATAGGAACAAACCTTGAAAACATTGTGCTAAGTAAAATAAGCCAGACATAGAAGGACAAATATTTAATGATTCCACTTGTATGAAGAATAGGCAAATTCATAGAGACATAAAGTAAATTAAAACTTATTAGGACCTTTGGGGAGAGAGAAAAGCAGTTATTGCTTAATATTGACAGAGTTTCTGTTTAGAGTGATGAAAAAGTTTTGGAAATTGAAGATGGTGATAGTTTCATAACATTGTGGATATACTTAATGCCAATGAAATGTGCATTTAAAAATGGTTTAAATGGCAAATTTCTTGCTTATGTATTTTGCAATAAAAAGATTCAGGTAGTGTGGTTCTTCCCCCTTTATTCTTTTACAAAAAATGATCTCTCTCATTTAATGTTAATTTTAGAATTAGATTGTCTATCTACAAATAATCTTTCTGGGATTTTGATAGGAGTTTCATTAAATCTATGGATTAATTTGAAGAGAATTGATATATTCACTATGAAGATGAATACAATATATCCCTTTATTTAGGTTGTCTTTGATTTACTTCATTTCTATTTTGTAGTTTTTATGCTAACAGAATCTGTGCCAGTTTTGCTAGATCTGCACTTTAGTTATTTCTTTTTAAATTTTTAAAAGATGTCATGTTTTTTATTTTTGTTCCCAATTTCCTATTGTTAGTATATTAAGAGATGATTGATATTTGTGTACTTTGTATTTTGCAACCGCAGGGGGGGTGGGCGGGGTGTTTGTTTTTGCTGTTCTTTATTTTTTAGGGAGGTTTTGGTTGAGACCTTGGAACTGTCTATGTAGATAATCGTGTCATCTATAAAGAAAGACAGTTCCTTTTCAGTCAATATACTTTTCATTTTATTTCTTTGCCTTATATCCCAAGCCAGAACAACCAGAACAAAGTTGAATAATAGATAGTGATGAGAGCAGACACTTGGGAGTTCACCTGGAGCTAAGGAGTTCACCTGGCGTCAAAATAGATGATCAAAGTGAAAAGTGAAAGTGAAGGCCGCTCCATCGTGTCTGACTCTGCGACCCCATGGACTATACAGTCCACATGTAAAACTACAGTGTATTTTTAATATACACTCTTTTTTAGATTCTTTTACCATATAGGCCACTACAGAGTATTGAGTAGAGTTTCCTGTGCTACACAATAGGTCCTTATTAGTTATCTGTTTTATATACAGTAGTTTGTATATGTCAATCCCAATTAAAAATGTCTTGTTTTGAGCCTTTTTTCTAGGTCCAAGGCATTAGTCCAGGCCCAGCTTAAGCTGGTCAGGAGGTTTGAACTGAAATGACTGTCCCCTCAGGGCTGACATGACATTATGACCATCACATACACACACACAGAGTCGACCCTAGAGGTCATATGAAGACCCTGTTTTTGGAAATAGAGTTTTAATATCAGGGCAGCCCAGGTAGAACAAATATTAATTAAGTAGTCACATTTACAGAGTTTTTAATGAACCTTTTTATCATGGGAACTCTTGTCCTGGGTTTTTTGGTCTGGTTTGAATAATTTAGACTCTAGTTTTAGAGGCATGTCCGAAGCAGTCAGTTTGAACCTGTGCTGTTAGTATGATATCAGTTTATCCACCTCATGAGTGTAGATGGCATTTGGAGGTGTTTCATGTGGCACATGCTAGGGCAGGTTCATCCTCAGCTGTCTCAGTCAGTGTTGTCAAGTTGACCATAGGTTCAGCAATCAGCCTGAATCAAAAGGACTCAGAGCAGTAGGGGGAGTTTAGTTTGACTGGGTTTGGTTTTAAAGAGGAATAAAGATAATTCAGGCTTCCCTGGTGGCTCAGACTATAGAGAATCTACCTACAATGCAGGAGACCCAGGTTTAATCCCCGGATTAAAGATCCCTTGGAGAAATGAATGGCTACCCACTCCAGTATTCTTGCCTGGAGAAATCCAAGGACAGAGGAGCCTGGCGGGCTTGGGACTTCCTGATGGCTTAGTTGGTAAAGAATCTGCCTGCAATGCAGGAGGCTGTCTCCTGCATTGCAATAGTCATGGATTAGATCTCTGGGTCAGGAAGGTCCCCTGGAGAAGGAAATGGAAACCCACTCTGTATTCTTGCCTGGAAAAATCTCATGGACATAGGAGCCTAGTAGGCTACCTGCCATGGTGGGACACGACTTAAGTGACTAAATCACCACTACCCAAAAGCTTTCAGGAGTAGTTTTGAAGAAACAAAGATCATGAAAGCCTTTGCTTATTCTCCACATCTAAGTGTCAGGGGTTTGTGTTTGAGTTGTTATTATCAGCATGTCTTATAGCAATGAAAACTTTTTATTAAAATAGTTTTAAAATTAATTTTTAATTTTTATTTAGTAATTTTGTTTGGAAGGATTGTGTGTAAGAGGGACAAAAGTGATTTCACAGAAAAACATTTTTATATAACAGAAAAACACATTGTGTTGAAGAATTAGCACACTATTTTGAATTTTTAAAAGGTTTTAAATGAGTTTCCATAACCTCTCATTCTTTGCTGTTTAAAAGCCATTTAGTGCCCTATATTTGAGCCCTCAGAAGAAGGTGGGAGGGAAAGGAAGGCCCTTGCAGGATTCTCACACTGAGACCAAGATGTCAGAGACTCTAAACGAAGGGCATAGAATAAAATGGGAGAATGGAAGGGAGAGGCAGTCTGATGAAGTGTGTGACACCAGCAAAAGTGTTTGGGAGGGAATTGTTGAGTACCCATTCTGGTCACCTGAGATGTGCAGTCTGGCTTGGGGTTGTTTTGTCTCCTTTCATTAGTCATTGAAGACAACCTTTACTTGTGTATGAAAACATTCAGGGCCTCAGGATCTTACAGATGACATGGAGCATGGAAAGTTTACATGTCTCATGACTGGACTGTTATCAGAAGCCATGTGTTCAGAAAACTTGAATAGGAAACACGCATGGTCTTGTAAGTCCTGAAGATATGTCAGAGCTCCTTTTGTTGGACAGCTGGGAGAGTGTTGCCCACTGTTCTGAGTGACCCTTCCCACACTCAGTTTTAGACAGCTCTCTCAAGTTGGAAGGGGGGCACCCATTGCAGTCAGATGGAAGTTAACCTGGAGTTAACTTCATGTTAACCAGGTTAGCCATCAGTGAACCAGGCTCATGTGTAGGAGGGGAGGTCTCTACACTCTGGCCCCCAGAGGGTCAGTAGGGGCAGCAGCTTGTGGGCAAGGCTCCAGGGAGGCAGAGAGGCACAGAAGTTCTTTTCATGGAATTGCAAGAACCTGGATAGGTGAGGTCTTGCCTGCTGCTGTAAATACTATTTTCACTTTATAGTGAAAAATTCTTGAGCCATATTCACACAGCAATCTGAGACTCATTCAGAACTACAACACGATTGAGGTTTTTTGTTTGTTTGTTAAATTTATTTTTTTAATGAAAGATAATTGCTTTACAGAATTTTATTGTTTTCTGTCAAACCTCAACATGAATCAGCCATAGGTATACATATATCCCCTCTCTTTTGAAGCTCCCTCCCATTTCCTGCCCCATCCCACCCTCTAGGTTGATACAGAGCCCCTGTTTGAGTTTCCTGAGCCACACAGTAAATTCCCGTTGGCTCTCTATTTTACACATGGTGATGTAAGTTTCCATGTTGCTCTTTCCATACATCTCATCCTCTCCTCCCCTCTCCCCATGTCCGTAAGTCTATTCTCTATGTCTGTTTCTCCATTGCTGCCCTGTAAATAAATTCTTTGCTAACATTTTTATAGATTCCATACATGTACATTAGAATATGATATTTATTTTTCTCTTTCTGAGTCACTTCACTATGTATAATAGGAACTAGGTTCATCCACCTCTTCAGAACTTTTTATGTCTTAGTAATATTCCACTGTGTATATGTACCACTACTTCTTTATCCATTCATCTGTCAATTGATATCTGGGTTGCTTTCATGTTCTAGCTGTTGTAAATAGTGCTGCAATGAGCAATGGGATACATGTGTCTTCAATTTTTGTTTCCTCAGGGTATATGCCTAGAGGTGGGATTGCTGGGTTGTATGGTGGCTTTATTCCTATTTTTTTAAGGAATCTCCATACCGTCTTCCATAGTGGCTGTATCAATTTACATTCCCTCCAATAGTGCAAGAGTGTTCTCTTTTATCCACACCCTCTCCAGCATTTATTGTTTGTAGACTTTTTGATGATGGCCACTCTGACCAGTGTGAGGTGATATCTCATTGTGGTTTTGATTTGCATTTCTCTAATAATGAGTGATGTTGAGCATCTTTTCATGTATTTGTTAGCCATCTGTATGTCTTCTCTGGAGAAATTCTGATTAGGTCTTTTTCCCACTTTTTGATTGAGTTGTTTGTTTTTCTGGCATTGAGTTGTATGAGTTGTTTATATATTTTGGAAATTAATCTTTTGTCAGTTGTTTTTAATTATTTTTAATTTTTTTAATTAATTTAAATAATTTTAATTATTTAAAAAATAATTTGCTATTATTTTTTCCCCTTCTGAGGGTTGTCTTTTCACCTTGCTTATAGTTTCCTTTGTTGTGGAAAAGCATTTAAGTTTAATCAGGTCCCACTTGTTTACTTTTGTTTTTATTTCCATTATTCTAGGAAGTGGGTCACAGAAGATTTGGCTTTGATTTATGTCATTGAGTGTTCAGGTTATGTTTTCCTCTAAGAGTTTTATAGCTTTTGGTCTTACATTTAGGCCTTTAATCCATTTTGAGTTTATCTTTGTGTATGGTGTTAGGAAGTGCTGTGATTTCATTCTTTACATGTAGTGTCCAGTTTTCACAGCACCATTTATTGAAGAAGCTGTCTTTGCCCCATTGTATATTCTTGCCTCTTTTGTCAAAAATAAGGTACCCATAGGTGCATGGGTTTATTTCTGGGCTTTCTAGCTTGTTCCATTGGTCTATATTTCTGTTTTTGTGCCAGTACCATACTGTCTTGATGACTGTAGCTTTGTAGTATCATTTGAAGTCAGAAAGGGTTGATTCCTCCAGCTCCATTCTTCTTTCTTAAGACTGCTTTGGCTATTCAGGGTCTTATGTGTTTCCATTTGAATTGTGATATTTTTGTTCTAGTTCTGTGAAAAAATGCCATTGGTAATTTGATAGGGATCTCATTGAATCTGTAGATTGCATTTGGTAGTATAGTCATTTTCACACTATTGATTCTTCCTACCCAGGAACATGGGATATCTCTCAGTCTGTTTATGTTGCCTTTGATTTCTTTAATTAGTGTCTTATAATTTTCTGTGTACAGTTCTTTTGTCTCCTTAGTTAAGTTTATTTCTAGATATTTAATTCTTTTTGTTGCAGTGCTGAATGGGATTGATTTCTTAATTTCTGTTTCTGATTTTTCATTGTTAGTATATGGAAATGCCTGGAGAAGGAAATGGCAACCCACTCCAGTACTCTTGCCTGGACAATTCCATGGAAGCAGGAGCCTGATAGCCTACAGTCCATGGGACTGCAAAGAGTCAGACACGACTGAGGGACTTCACTTTGTACTTTGTATTATAGAAATGCAAGTGATTTCTGTATATTGATTTTATATCCTGCAACTTTGCTAAATTCACTGATTAGCTCTAGTGATTTTCTGATGCTATCTTGATGGTTTTCTATGTACAGTATCATGTCATCTACAGTGAGAGCTTTATTTCTTCTTTTCTGATCTGAATTCCTTTTATTTATTTGTTTTCTCTGATTGCTGTAGCCTGGACTTGCAGATCTATGTTGAATAATAGTAGTGAAAGTGGACTCCTTTGTCTTGTTCCTGGTATTAGGGGGGACGCTTTCAGTTTTTCACCATTGAGAATAATGTTTGCTGTAGGCTTATCATTTATGGCCTTTACTATGTTGAGGTAGGCTACATCTATGCCCATTTTTTGAAGCGTTTTAATCATAAATGGGTGCTGAATTTTGTCAAAGGCTTTTTATGCATCTATTGAGATTGTCATATGGTTTTTAGCTTTCAATTTGTTAATATGATGTATCACATTGATTGATTTGTGTATATTGAAGAATTCTTGCATTCCTGGAATAAACCCAACTTGACCATAGTGTATGAGCTTTTTGATGTGTTGCTGAATTCTGTTTGCTAAAATTTTATTGAGGGATTTTTGCATCTATGTTCATCAGTGATATTGGCCTGTAGTTTTCTTTTTCTGGTTTGTCTTTGTCTGATTTTGGTATCAGGTTGATGGTGGCCTTGTAGAATGAGTTTGGAAGTGTTCTTCCTCTGCAAGTTTTTGAAAGAATTTTAGAAGCATAGGTATTAGTTCTTCTCTAAATGTTTGATAGAATTCTCCTGTGAAGCCATCTGGTCCTGGACTTTTGTTTTCTGGGAGATTTTGATCACAGCTTCAATTTCAGTGCTTGTAACTGGGTTGTTCATAATTTCTATTTCCTCCTGGTTCAGTCTTGGGAGATTGAACTTTTCTAAGAATCTGTCCATTTCTTCCAGGTTATCCATTTTATTGTCATATAGTTGTTCATAATAGGCTGTTTTAACCCTTTGTATGTCTTCATTGTTTGTTGTAACCTCTCTTTTTTCATTTCTATTTGGCTGATTTGATTCTCCTCTCTCTCTCTCTCTCTCTTTTGAATAGTCTGGGTAAGGGCTTGTCAAATTTGTTTATCTTCTCAAAGAACGAGCTTTTAGTTTTCTTAATCTTTACTATTGTTTCTTTCATTTCTTTTTCACTTATTTCTGCTCAGGTCTTCATTATTTCTTTCCTTCTACTAATTTTGGGGTTTTTTATTCTTTTTTTTTCCAGTCGTTTTAGGTGTAAAGTGTAAAGTTAGGTTGTCTATTCAATGTTTTTTTTTCTTTCTTGAGGTAGGATTGTGTTGCTGTAAATTTCCCTCTTAGAACTGCTTTTGCTGCATCCCATAGGTTTTCAGTTGTCATATTTTCATTTTCATTTGTTTCTAGAAATTTTTTTATTTCCCTTTTGATTTCTTCAGTAACCTGTTGGTTATTTAGAAATGTGTTGTTTAATCTCCATGTGTTTGTGTTTCTTACAGTTGTTTTTTCTTTTAATTGATATCTAGTCTCACAAGCATTGTGGTTAGAGAAGATGTTTGGTATGATTTCAATTTTCTTAAAATTACTGAGGTTTGATTTGTGACCCAAGATGTGGTCTATGCTGGAGAATGTATCATGTGCACTTGAGAAGAAGGTGTGTTCTTCTGCATTTGGATGGAATGCCCTGGAGATATCAATGAGATCCATTTCATCTAATGTATCATTTAAGACTTTTGTTTTCTCATTAATTTTCTGTTTTGATGATCTGTCCATTGGTGTGAGTCGGTTGTTAAAGTCTCCTATTAATGTGTTAATGTCAATTTCTCCTTTTATGTATACTAGAGTCCATCTTATGTATTGAGGTGCTCCTATGTTTGGTGCATAAATATTTACAATTGTTATGTTTTCCTAATGGATTGATCCCTTGATCATTATGTAGTGTCCTTCCTTATCTCTTGTAATCTTTATTTTAAGGTCTATTTTGTCTGATATGAGGATTGCCACTCCAGCTTTCTTTTGCTTCCCATTTGCATGAAATATCTTTTTCCATCCTCTCAGTCTATATGTGTCTTGAGATCTGAAGTGGGTTTCTTGTAAATAGCATATATATGGGTCTTGTTTTTGTATCCATTCAGCAATTCTGTGTCTTTTATTTGGAGCATTTAATCCATTTACATTTAAAGTAGTTATTGATATGTATGTTCCTCTTGTCATTTTCTTAATTGTTTGGGGTTGATTTTGTAGATCTTTTTTCTTCTCTTGTATTTCTTGACTATACAAGTCCCTTTACCATTTGTTGTAAACCTGGTTTGGTACTGAATTCTCATATGTTTTGCTTGTCTGAAAAGCTTTTTATTTCTCCATCAATGCTGAAGGAGATCCTTTCCAGGTCCAGTAATCTTGGTTGTAGATTTTTCCCTTGCAGTATTTTAAATATATCCTGCCATTTGTTTCTGGCCTGCAGAGTTTCTGCTGAAAGATCAGCTGTTGAGCCTATGGGGTTTCCCTTGTATGTTACTTGTTGCTTCTCCCTTGTTTGCTTTTAATGTTCTTTCTTTGTGTTTAGTCTTTGTTAGTTTCATTAGTATGTGTCTTGGCTTGTTTCTCTTTAGGTTTATCCTGTATGGGAGTCTCTGTGCCTCTTGGACTTTATTGACTATTTCATTTTCTATGTTGGGGAAATTGTCAGCTATAATCTTTTCAAAAATTTTCTCATACCCTTTCTTTTTCTCTTCTTCTTCTGGGACCCCTATTATTCGAATGTTTGTGTATTGATGTTGTCCCAGAGGTCTCTGAGACTATCTTCAGTTCTTTTCATTCTTTTTACTTTATTCTGCTCTTCAGAAGTTATTTCCACCATTTTATCTTCAGCTCACTGATTCGTTCTTCTGCTTAAGATATTCTGCTCTTAATTCCTTTCAGAGTGTTTTTAATTTCAGTAATTGTGTTGTTTGCCTCTCCATGTTTATTCTTTAATTCTTCTAGGTCTTTGTTAATTGATTCTTGCATTTTCTCCATTTTGTTTTCAAGATTTTTGACCATCTTTGCTATCATTATTCTGAATTCTTTTTCAGGTAGTTTGCCTATTTCCTGTTCATTTATTTGGATTTCTGTGTTTCTAGTTTGTTCCTTCATTTGCGTAGTATTTCTCTGCATTTTCATTATTTTTTTTTTTAACTTATTGTGTTTGAGGTCTCCTTTTCCCAGACTTTCTTTCTTCCTTTCTTCCTTTTGGTTTCTGCCCTCCTAAAGTTGGTCCAGTGAGTTGTGTAAGCTTGTATAGGGTGAGATTTGTGCTGAGACTTTGTTGGTTTGTTGTTTGTTCTTCCTTTGATGGGCAAGGTTGGGTGAAGTGGTAATTCTGTCTCCTGATGATTGGGTTTGTATTTTTGTTTTGTTTGTTGTTTAGATGAAGTGTCTTGCACAGGGTGTTACTGTTGTTTGGTTGATGCTGGGTCTTGTATTCAAGTGGTTTCCTTTGTGTGAGTTCTCATTATTTGACTCTCCCTAGGGTTAGTTTCTTACGTTGGATGTGGGGTATCTCTTCACGGCTACTACAGCAAAGCGCAGCCGCTGCTCCTTACCTTGGACGAGGAGTATCTTCTCACAGCTGCCCCTCCTGACCTTGAACGTGGAGTAGCTCCTCTCAGCCCTCTTGCGCCCACGCAGCAGCCGCTCCTTGGAGGTGGGGTAGCTCTTCTCTGGCAGGGACTCTGACCTCTGGGGTGAGGTAGTTCCTCTCCACCGCCACCCCTGATCTCGGGCATGGGGAAGCTCCTCTCGGCCGCTGCTCCTGCGCTGTTGCAGCCTGGCGCTCTCAGTCGCTACCCCTAACCTTGGGTGAGGGGAAGCTCCTCATGGCCACACTTCTGCATGGTCCGTCGCAGCCGGTGGTCTGATGAGGCCTTACAAATAGCTGTGAAACGAAGGGAAGCAAAAGGCAAAGGAGAAAAGGAAAGATATTCCCATTTGACTGCAGAGTTCCAAAGAATAGCCAGGAGAGATAAGAAAGCCTTCCTCAGTGATCAATGCAAAGAAATAGAGGAAAACAACAGAATGGGAAAGACTCAAGATCTCTTCAAGAAAACTAGAGATACCAAGGGAACATTTATGCAAAGATGGGTTCGATAAAGGACAGAAATGGTATGGACCTAACAGAAGCAGAAGATATTAAGAAGAGGTGGCAAGAATACATAGAAGAACTGTACAAAAAAGATCTTCACAACCCAGATAATCACAATAGTGTGATCACTCACCTGGAGCCAGACATCCCGGAATGTGAAGTCAAGTGGGCCTTAGAAAGCATCACTATGAGCAAAGTGAGTGGAGGTAATGCAATTCCAGTTGAGCTATTTCAAATCCTGAAAGATGATGCTGTGAAAGTGCTGCAGTCTATATGCCAGCAAATTTGGAAAACTCAGCAGTGGCCACAGGACTGGAAAAGGTCAGTTTTCATTCCAATCCCTAAGAAAGGCAATCCCAAAGAATGCTCAAACTACCGCACAATTGCACTCATCTCACACGCTAGTAAAGTAATGCTCAAAATTCTCCAAGCCAGGCTTCAGCAATACGTGAACGAGAACTTGCAGATGTTCAAGCTGGTTTTAGAAAAGGCAGAGGAACCAGAGATCAAATTGCCAACATCCTCTGGATCATCAAAAAAGCAAGAGAGTCTCAGAAAAACATCTATTTTTGCTTTATTGACTACGCCAAAGCCTTCGACTGTGGATCACAATAAACTGTGGAAAATTCTGAAAGAGATGGGAAGACCAGACCACCTGACCTACCGCTTGAGAAACCCATACGCAGGTCAGGAAGCAACAGTTAGAACTGGACATAGAACAATAGACTGGTTCCAAATAGGAAAAGGAGTATGTCAAGGCTGTATATTGTCACCCTGCTTATTTAACTTATATGCAGAGTACATCATGAGAAACGCTGGGCTGGAAGAAGCACAAGCTGGAATTAAGATTGCTGGGAGAAATATCAATAACCTCAGATATGCAGATGACACCACCCTTATGGCAGAAAGTGAAGAGGAACTAAAAAGCCTCTTGATGAAAGTGAAAGAGGAGAGTGGAAAAGTTGGCTTAAAGCTTAACATTCAGAAAACCAAGATCATGCATCTGGTCCCATCACCTCATGGGAAATAGATGGGGAGACAGTGGAAACAGTGTCAGACTTTATTTTTCTGGGCTCCAAAATCACTGCAGATGGTGACTGCAGCCATGAAATTAAAAGATGCTTACTCCTTGGAAAGAAAGTTATGACCAACCTAGATAGCATATTAAAAAGAAGAGACATTACTTTACCAACAAAGGTCTGACTAGTCAAGGCTATGGTTTTTCCAGTGGTCATGTATGGATGTGAGAGTTGGACTGTGAAGAAAGCTGAGCACCGAAAAATTGATGCTTTTGAACTGTGGTGTTGGAGAAGACTCTTGAGAGTCCCTTGGACTGCAAGGAGATCCAACCAGTCCATCCTGAAGGAGATTAGTCCTGGGTGTTCTTGGAAGGACTGATGCTGAAGCTGAAACTCCAATACTTTGGTCACCCCATGTGAAGTGTTGACTCGTTGGAAAAGACCCTGATGCTTGGAGGGATTAGGGGCAGGAGGAGAAGGGGACGACAGAGGATGAGATGGCTGCATGGCATCACCAACTCGATGGGCATGAGTTTGAGTATACTCCAGGAGTTTGTGATGGACAGGGAGGCCTGGCATGCTGCGATTCATGGGGTCGCAAAGAGTCGGACACAACTGAACGACTAAACTGAACTGAGGGTTAGTTTCAGAGTAGGCAACGGCACCCCACTCCTGTAGTCTTGCCTGGAAAATCCCATGGACGGAGGAGCCTGGTAGGCTGCAGTTCATGGGGTCGCTAAGGGTCGGACAGGACCGAGCGACTTCACTTTCACTTTTCACTTTCATGCATTGGAGAAGGAAATGGCAGCCCACTCCAATGTTCTTGCCTGGAGAATCCCAGGGACGGGGGAGCCTGGTGGGCTGCCGTCTATGGGGTCGCACAGAGTTGGACATGATTGAAGCAACTTAGCAGCAGCAACAGCAGCAGCAGCAGCAGGGTTAGTTCTCTGGTAGTCTAGGGTCTTTGAGTCACTGCTCCCACTCCAAAGGCTCAGGGCTTGATCTCTGGTCAGGAACAAAGATTCCATAAGTGGTTTGTTATGGCATTAAGTGAGATTAAAATAAATATCCTAAAACAAGAAACTAAAAATGAACCCCAGACAAATGGCATTAAAAAAGTCAGACAAATAATAATTAAAATAATGGAATATACACGTATATAGATATACCCATGAGCAAAGTCAAAACAGTCAAAGAAAAATAAAGTACAATTGATTGACCCAACAAACAAAGGAAATCAAAAATTATATTTACAGTTAAGAACAAAACTAACTAAAGCAGAAACTGGAAAACAAAACCAAAGCCAGGTGCCAAGTCAGGAATAAAGCAATGAAAAAGTTAAATTAAAAAAAAAAAGTTAACGAGAAAAGGAAAAGAAAGAAAAAACGGAAGAAGAAAGAAAAAAGGAAACAAAAAAAGGAAAACTCCACAGAACTGCAAAAGCCCAACATAGAGGCAGAGGTTTACAGCAACAGTAAAAATTGTGACTGAATATACACATATGCATATACACCCATAAGATAAATTAAAAGACTCCAACAAAAATAAAGTGTAACAGATTGACTTGGCAAACAAAGGAAACCAAAAATTGTATATACCAGAACAAAACTAACTAAAGCACAAACTGGAAAACAAAACTAAAGCAAGGTGCCAAGTGGGGAATAAAGCAATGAAAACAAAACTAACAAATTCGTTGAGAAGAAAGGAAAGAAAGAATAGATATGCAAAGTAGTTAGAGGTAGATAAAGAATATTTACATTCATTAAAGATTAACTGCAAGTGGAAAAGAACAGTAGGAAAAGCACATAAATAAATAAATGTAGAAACAATAGTAATAGGTTTAAGAAATTAAAAATTAAAAAAGAGAAAAGAAAAAAATAAAAAGGAAAACTGCACAGAACTGCAAAAGCCCAATGTAGAGGAAGGTTTCTAACAACAATAAAAAAGGTGAATGAGGAGGGAAAAAAAAAATGAAAAGCTTAGATTTCATAATGCCAATAAAATTGACAACTACAAGAGAAGGGGAATAAAAGGGAAAAAAAAAAAAAAGATGAAAAATCCAAAAGAATCTACAGAACAAGTCAAAACATAAGAATAATAAAAGTTTTTCTTGAGTCACTGCTGTCGGAGTTCTTTACCTTGCTGGGAGTCACAGTCCACCTCAATCACTAGGATGCCCTCCAACACTGTGCTGATCTCTGGACCTGCTGTGGGGGCAGCTCAGATTCTAATCTGGTCCTACTCCTATGTGTTCTTGCCTCCAATGTTCATGGCTATCAGAACTAGTGTGTTTTCTTTTGTGGGAGCTCTCAATGACCTTTTATATATTCTGTAGACAGAGTCTGCCTAATTGAATACGTGGATTTAATCTACAGCTTGTACAATTGGTAGGAAGGTTTTGGGTCTTCTTCCTTAGCCACACTGCCCCTGGGTTTCAGTTGTGGTTTTATTTCCACCTCTGCATGTGGGTCATCCACCGGGGTTTGCTCCTGAGGCTGCCCTGGAGGACCTGGGTTTGCCCCTGTGAGGGCCAGGTGTGGAGGCGGTGCAGCTGCTTGGGCTGCAGGGATTCTGGCAGCACCAGGTACTCACGGTATTTGGTGGCTAGGGCATCTGGAAATACAGTGCTCTAGAAGGGTATGACAACCAGTATTGGCCAATAAACTCCAGTATTCTTGCCTGGAGAACCCCTCTCCCTGACAGAGAAGCCTGGTAGGCCACAGTCTACAGGGTTGCAAAGAGTTGAACACGACTGAAGCGACCCTGCATGCATAGACAAAAGATTTTTTTTGCCTGTGGTGGCTCTGCCCCAGCGAGAGTTGAGCATGAAGGTGGCACAGCTGCTTGGCTTGTGAGGATCCGGGTAGCACCAAGCGTGCAGGGACACAAACTGCCTCTGCTGCAGGAGTTATGGCCCTATCAGAGTCTATTTTTCAAGCCTCTTATAGTTGGCAATTAGAAGGCCTCTTTGGCCAGTCTTTCTCCATAGCTCTGTCCATTGGGGCCCTTCTCTGTTGTTTGGTGCATCAGGCACATAGAAGGGCCCCCCTGGCTGAGTCCTACTCTGTAGATCAGCATTTCAGGCACTTAAAGGAGCCCTCTGGGTGGGGTCTGACTCTGTAGTTCAGTGCATCAGGCGTTTGATGGGCCATCCTTTCTATTCAGCTGCGGATGCGGGCATGTGAGGAGGAAGAGATTATGGTGATAGCGCCACCCCCTACACGTGACTCAGCAGTATCGCCTTGCTTCCATGGCTGCCCAGCTTTCCTCCACAGGCATTTCCCACCATAATCTCCTCCATCACATCCCCTCAATCCATCTCTCCACAGTCAACAGCAGCCCTTGCCCTGGATTGCTCCACAATCCCTAAACTCCAGCTCCCAGCTGCTGCGCCTTCCAGGGGACCTGCACCCTTGTCCAGGGTATGTATGGCTGCGGCAAGAATTGTCTGATTCTCATTCCGTTTAGGCTGCCACAGATCACTGTTTCACTCTCAGCCTTAAATGTTTCTCCTCTGACTCAGACAGTTGCCCCAGTGTGGGGATCTGACCCCTGCTTCAGTTCCCCCACCCACCAAGGGCAGGTCCAATCCTACTAACACTCCTGTTTTTCCCCCACTTCCTTCGTCCTACTGAGTTTTTTGTGGTTCTATATATTCTTTTCTTCTGGTCTGGTACTCCTGTCTGCTCTCAGCTGCTGTTCTGCATGCACTACTGTGTCTGAAGATGTATTCCTGAAGTATCTGTGGAGAGAGATCTACTCCACATCCACCTACTCCTTCGCCATCTTGTTCTTGCCTCGATTGGGGTTTTGATTTTAAAATTATTTCACAGCCATGGTCTTATGCTCAGCATTTGCTAAAGCCCACTTAATAGGCCAATAACTGTTTCTCAAAGGCAGTGATTATTTTTTAGCTGACTGCAGGAATATGAATAAAATTTCAGTGTGTGCCTCTGGCCTGGAGTGGTGTTTTTGCCATAAGCTCAGCTGACTTAGTGGTAAAGAATCTGCCTGCTAAGCAGGAGATGCAGGTTTGATTCCTGGGTCAGGGAGAACCCCTGGAGAAGGAAAATGTAACCCATTCCAGTATTCTTGCCCAGAAAATTCCACAGACATTGGAGCTTGGCGGGCTACAGTTCATGGGGTTGCAAAAGAGTTGGACACAACTTAGAGACTAAACAACAACTAAAAGGTGAACCAGGAGGTTGATAAGACTGTAGCCCAAATGGTAAAATAGGTCAGTGGGTCCTGAGGAAGTGTGGCCTGGGTGGCCCACTGAAGTGTTTCCAGAGCATTCTTTTGACTGGGACTTCACTCAAAGATAGTAGCTTATCTGAGACGCTGGTATCACTCATGTCTGGGCTTTATTCTGATTTTTGTTGGGGCAGAGAAGGCCAAATGCTTGGCAGCCACCTGTCCTGAAATAATATACTGTTTTCCTTTCAGATTATGCCCAGGAATTTTGTTTGGGTGTTTGATTCTTGTATATTGCCTATGCTAAAGTATTAACATATAAAGTTCTATTTCCCTGTGGTACTTTTTCATCTCATATTCAAAGAAGGGTTGTTCTTTCTGCTCCTGTGTTTTCAGATGTAGAGTAGAAAGCAGTGTGGAAAGAAAGACAAGGCATATCAGATGAAAGTGAAAGTGAAGTCGCTCAGTTGTGTCCGACTCTTTGCGACCCAATGGACTGTAGCCTACCAGGATCCTCAGTCCATGGGATTTTCCAGGCAATAATACTGGAGTGGGTTGCCATTTCCTTCTCCAGGGGATCTTCCTGACCCAGGGATCGAACCTGGTTCTCCCGCGTTGTAGGCAGACGCTTTACCGTCTGAGCTACTTAACAAAGTCAAGGCATATCACACAGTTCAGCTCAATATTGTTACAGCAGATGAGTTCTTAATCCATTCTACTGTGCAGAAGATCTAAGCACACTTGACATCCCTGATGTTCTGAGCACTTAGCAGTTTATCCTTCATGGATGAGTTGCAGCTTTCAGCCCCAGGAAAGTGCTATATACTTGTGAGTGATAATGCCAGCTGACCAGTGTCAGCAACAGCAGAACCGAGTGTCACCCATTCTCTCTTCCATCCCGTTCACACCAGTCTTCCTTAATTGTACATTTGTGTAATTACTCATTTGCCAGGGGACATTCAACTTTAAGGGATCCAATATGATTTCTTCCTTTGTGTGCCATTTCTCAAGGACTCTCTGTTCCTTATCAGTTCCTGGAAAACAGAAACGAGCAGAGCTGCATGCAGTTCTCAGGACCGAGATCATGGGAAAGAGCACCTGCTTGGATTCCCTTCAGTGACTCCCTTCAGTGACTCTCTTCAGTGACC
Organism: Cervus elaphus; assembly: GCF_910594005.1. Classification (NCBI taxonomy): domain Eukaryota; kingdom Metazoa; phylum Chordata; class Mammalia; order Artiodactyla; family Cervidae; genus Cervus; species Cervus elaphus. The sequence goes on from NC_057830.1 coordinate 23,814,672, forward strand.
TTTTACTTAAAGGACTATTCATTTTTTTTGTAACTGGTGGAATTTCATTCTTTTTAATGGCTGAGTAATCATTTTACTGAAGATATAGAAGCATGCATTTCTGCAAATAAAGTACCCTTGTTTCACTCGAAATTTGGGTCCCCTGCGTCCTTCTTCTTGTCGACTCCAGTCCCCAGGTCCCGGTCTACGAAGACCGTGACACTCATTCAGCCCATCTTCCTTGGTGTTTTGAAGTTCAAAGCTAAGAGATATTTTAGAGCCTGCATTTTCAATGAAGGGATCAAGGTTTGAGATGCTCAGATCTGGACAACCATTATTCCTGACATATGGAAATGCACCTACCAAGAGTGTAAACCTTAAATTTGGTTCAAATTTCAGATACTGCAGATATTCCTTATTGTTTATATTTGGGATTTCATTGTAATTATTTCTTACTTTATTGGATTTTTTTTTTTTTTGCTTCTTTGATTTGCTTATTTTAAATTGAAGTGTTTACTTATTAAATTTTAACAGCTTTATTGAGGTATAATTGGTATATGAAAAACTGCACATATTTAATGTATACAGTTGGATAGATTAAACATATGCTTGTACCCATTCAACTATCACTGCAAACATATTTATCACCTCTAAAGTTTCCTCTCATCTCCCTTTTTGATTTTTTAAATTTTTGTAGCAAGAACAGTTAACTTGAGATCGATTTTCTTAATATTTTCAATGTACAATAGGGTACTGGAAACTTATAGGCATTATGTTATATAGCAGATGTCAAGAAATTATTCATGTTGCATAACTGAAACTCTTCTGAATATGTAGATTTTACCCTCTCTTTTATGCTTTTGGGTTGTGAATTTTTGCTTTCCAGAAGTAGAATGGATGAGTTATTTCCACTGCCCATCTTAAATAAATGTATAAAACATCATATATTTTTAATCTTAGAAATACAATAATTACCTCAAAAGAAATACTGTTGAAGAACTTATCATTTTTCTTCATCCTTTGTTAATATTACCCTGGTAAAGAGAGATGCAAATAAAATTCTTTTTTTTTTGCAAAAAAAAAAAAAAAAACATGCTTAAATAACTCTTCAGAAATTTAAGAATGTCAGTGTTTTTAGTATCAAATTAGCTTTTAGAATCAAAATTGTGGTAACATTTATCAAATAATTAAGGGTAGGTCTAGTATTGTTTCTTAATACAATGCTTGAGTTAACAAAATAACTATTAATTTTCAACTCAAGTATATTTCCTTGTGAATTATTTTCCAGAATTAAACATTAGATGTGCTCATTATTGCAACTTCAAGTGAATAATGAGTTACTTCATCTTCTTTGTGTATTACTCACAAGAGCTCTAGGCTGTAGTTATTTGTATTCAAATTCTACAGATAAGGAAGCTGAAGCTCCAAGAATTTAAGTCACATGGCCAACTTCATATAAATAGTAGATTGAAACCATCATCCCTGCTCTGGGATATTGTTATGGCCTCCCAACTGATCTCTATACCCTCAGTCTATTCTTAACCAAGCATCTAAGTTACTTATGAAAAGTAAACCAAAACCACAGTGAGATATCACCTCACACCTATTAGAATGGCTATCATCAAAAAGTCAAAAGATAACAAGTACTGGAAAATGTGGAGAAATTGAAACTCACATATGTTTTCAGTGGAAATGTAAAATGGTGGTGCCATCATGGAAAACAGTATAGAAGTTTCTCAAAAACTTAAAAATAGAACCACATGGTCCAGCAATTTAATTTTGGGTATATAAAGCTAAAGGAAATGATTGTCTTGAGAGATCTATAGTCTCATATTCATTGTAGCATTAGTCACAATAACTAACATATGGAAGCAAAAGTCCATTGATGGATGAAAGGATAAATAATCTATGGTTATATACTTTTATTTTTGTTCTTCAGTTGTTACATCATGTCTGATTCTATGAAACTCCATGAACTGCAGCACACCAGACTTCTCTGTCCTCTACTGTTTCCCAGAATTTACTCAAATTCATGTCCACTGAGTTGGTGATGCTATCTAACCATCTCATCCTCTGCCACCCCCCCTCTCCTTTTGCCTTCAATCTGTCCCATTGTGTGGTCTTTTCCAGTGAGCATACACTGGAAATACAACAGAATGTTATTCAACCTTTAAAAAAGAAGAAAATCTTGCTATTTGTCATAGCATGGATAAATATAGAGGATGCTCAGTTCAGTTCAGTTCAGTCTCTCAGTCATGTCTGACTCTTGGCTATGTGAAATAAGACAGGCACAAAAAGGCAAATACTGCATCATTTTATTCATACATGAACTCAAATAATGTCAAACTTGTAGCAATGGAAAGCAAACTGGTGATTACTAGGGCCTAAGGTAAAGGAGTGAAATGGGGATATGTTAGTTAAAAGGTACAAACATGCATCTATAAGATAAATAAGTCCTGGAACTCTAATGTACTTCACAGTGATTAGTAATAATGAATTAATATAATGATGTTTACTAAAAGAGTTGATCCCATACACAAAAAAGTGTAACTATGTATGTTGATGGATGTGCTAATTAACTTGATTGTGGGAATCATTATAAAATGTCTCTATATATCAAAATATCACTTTGCATATCTTAAATATATACAGTTTTTGGTAACCATGCTGCAGTATAGCTGTGGAAAAAACCCAAACAATTAGCAGGTAAAAATTTATGTTATGTCACTATTGGGAGGCAATTCTCCATGTTTTTTTTATTCCTGCAAAATTTGGATCTTCTGAGCAAAGGACACATTTGAAGAATAAACAGTATTCTATAGGTTCCTCCAAAGATGTTTAGTAACCTACCATCTCAGAGACATCCTGTGGCATTTGAAATAAATTCCTACTACCCTCTTCCCAAAGATATCTGCTTTCTTTTCATGGTTATGAACAATCTCTCACTTCAAAAAGGAGAAAAAGAAAAAAACAGGATATATAGATCTCAAACAAAGAACCTCATCATGACTTGACAAGGCTCCATGTAACTCAGTCCCCATTAGCTGCGTATTTTCTCTTCTGCTTGCTCACTCTACTGCAGCAACTCTGGTTTCTTTGCTGATGGTTAAACACACCAGGCAGCATCTCACAAGTGTTTGTACTTCCTTTTTCTTCTGTCTGAAAAGCTGTTTGCCCATATATTTGCACGTCCCATTCTCACAACGGCTCAAGTCATTGTTCAAGCTTCATAATTTCAATAAGGCCCTTCTCTGACCAACTTTTACAGTTGCAAACTCTCTCAGTATTCCTCACCTCTGTTATCTGCTTTATTTCTCCACATCTCACCTATTCCATGTTTTATTTATTTATTTCCTTTATTGTCTGCTTCCTCTCTTCAGAATGGGAACTTGATGAAAACAGGTATTTCTGTCTTCTATACTAACTGCTGGGTGTAGCTACAATACCTAAAATAGTACCTGGCCAACAGCAAAATATTACAGGGAATTTTAAAAAGTATACAGAACTAAATGCTGTACATTTTGTACAAAACCGACAATTTGAAAAAAATGAAATCAATTCAAAGACACACTTGCTCTGGGCAGATCCTTTAATCACTTTCTAGGAGCTTCCTTTCCCAGATAGTTAGGTGACATTCTGAGTTCCAGAATATTTGATTCTAAGGTATTTCACTACAAGACAAGTTAATCATCTAGCCTCAGTGAATGGCTTAAAATTTGTTTTACTCATATTTTGGGGTCAAGCATGTCCAGGAACCCTTTCCTTTACAAAATATGTGATATGAGCCACTTGGATATGATTCTTTCAATTGTCCAAAGGAGCAATTTACTAGGATTAAAGCCTGACAGGTATGACCAAGTCATGAGTTGGTAGGTTCCAGTTGGTTCCATTGGTTTTTCGAAAAGGTAAGGATGGTGAAAAATGCCAAATAAAGTGAAATTAGTGTGTTTTGCACTCCTTCTATAAGAGGCTTGGGCCTTAACCTACCTTATCCTAGCTTTCTCACAAAATGAAGAGGGTAACATCTGTCTCTGAGGATAGACAAGAAATTTAGAGCTAAAGGTGGGACTTGACATATACACTCATTTCAGTTGCTCAGTTGTGTCCGACTCTTTGTGACCCCATGTACTGCAGCACGCCAGCCTTCCCTGTCCACTACCAACTCCTGGAGCTTGCTCAAACTCATGTCCATCAATTCTGTGATGCCATCCAAACATCTCATCCTCTGTCTTCCCCGTCTCCTCCTGCCTTCAGTCTTTCCCAGCATCAGGATCTTTTCCAATGAGTCATTTCTTCACATCTGGTAGCCAAAGTATTGTGGCTTCAGCTTCAGCATCAGTTTTTCCAATGAATATTCAGGACTGATTTCCTTTAGGATGGACTGATTTGATCTCCTTGCAGTTCAAGGGACTCTCAAGAGTCTTCTCCAACACCATAGTTCAAAACCATCAGTTCTTCAGCTCTCAACGTTTTTATGGTCCAACTCTTACATCCAAACATGACTACTGGAAAAACCATAGCTTTGACTAGACAGACCTTTGTTGGCAAAGTAATGTCTTTGCTTTTTATTTATTTATTTATTTTTTATGTCTTTGCTTTTTAATATGCTGTCTAGGTTGGTCATGGCTTTTCTTCCAAGGAGCAAGTGTCTTGTATTTTAATTTCGTGGCTGCAGTCACATCTGCAGTGATCTTGGAGCCCAAGAAAATAGTCTGTCACTGTTTCCATTGTTTCCCCATCTATTTTCCATGAAGTGATGGGACCAGATGCCATGGTCTTAGTTTTTTGAAAGTTGAGTTTTAACAACAATATCAACAAAACTCAAGAACAAAACTCGACATATATATGCACTACTATGCATTAAATAGATAACTAATGAAAACCTACTGTATAGCACAGGGGTGAAAAAAAGAAGGTATGATCTGTTTGTGGGGCCTATATTAAGTTAACCTTAAAAAGGCATTCTAGTATATGTTGTGTGTGTGTTAATTGTTCAGTTGTGTCTGACTCTTTACAACCCCATGGACTATAGCCTGCTAGGGTCCTCTGTCCATAGAATTTTCCAGGCAAGAATATTGGAGTGGGCAGCCATTCCCTTCTCCAGGGAATCTTCCTGAATCAAGGATCAAACCCAGGTCTTCTGCTTTGCAGTTAGATTTTTTTAACCATCTGAGCCACTAGGGAAGCCCCAATACATATTACCTGCAGACACATACTGTTTGGTTCTATTTATATGAGGTACCTAGAATAGTCAAATTCATAGAGTCAGAAGATACACTGGAAGATGCCCGAGGTGGTTGAACGGTGGAAGAGGGAAGGGAAGTTAGTGTTTAATGGGGACAGAATTTCAGTTTAGGAAGGTTAAAAATCCAGGATGATGGTGAGAGTTGTACAACAACTCTGAATATATACTAAGTGTCAGTGAACTGTAATGGTTAAAATAGTATATATTTTATTATGTGACTTTTACCACAACAACAACCAAAAAAAATTGTAAAGAATAAAAGTTCTACAATGTTATACAGATCCAAGGATTCAGTATGGCAGAAAGAGAGAGAGAAAAGATGACTGATAAAATACAGATGTCAATTTTTCATTCACACTGAGACACATTTTTCCATCCATACTGAGATACATTTTCCAAACCTCAGACAAAACCTGGATGTTTTCTATAATCTGTGTGATAGGAGGTGATTAGTGGTAAAACTAGGCACATTCTAGGAAGCACTTTTCATCACGACTAAAGGAATAATAATACCTACTCCTATGACTAACATTCTATAGTCAGAAGCACCTACCTGACTTGTGAAAACTTGTAATCTCCTGAATCTGAAATTTAATATGAATTCAAATTGGTGAGGCTCTCCTATATGTTTTTGAAAGTTCAACCTTCTGCTATTTAGGAGCAGTGTAGCCAAGGGATCATTGTATCTGAGTATGACTGTGTGTGTGTTTGTGTGTGTGTGTGTGATTGTGTGTGTGTAAGCATGGTCATGTGTGAATGTGAGTGTAGGTGAATGTGATTGTGTGTGTATACGTATCAGCATGTCTATGAGGAAGATGATGTGTGTGTGAGTGTGGTGTGTGTGTGAGTGTGTGTGTGTGTCCTCAACTCTCTGCCTCCTCTTTTCCTTCTGTCCTTTAACAGATATGGCAGAGGGAAGCAAAACCACTGCATGTATCCTCAGAGGAGAGAGTCTTTTTTCATAGATGAAAACATTTATTCTCTTACAAGTAAAACATAGTCTGTAAAATTATAAAATCAATGTGTGCTAAAAATGTTAAAAAGAATTATCCTTTCAACTTGGTGACACAAAAACAGCCTAACGCAACAGCTACAGCAACCTCAGTACTTCATCCAACTCTCCAAGTCTCATGACTTCAGATTTTCATCTCTAATCCTCTTCTCTCCTGAAAGAAATCAGAACTTGTTAATGAGTGTTTTACTCCAGAGTACATGGCAGTGAAAAGTTATGTTGTTTCCAGGAAAGATGGAGCGCTTACCCTTTAAGGCTGTTTGTCACTGTAAAAGCTGAAAGTACACAACCAAATTTTGACAATTTGAGTGAGCATCAAAATAATAATAATAATAAATGATAAGTTAAATTGATGAGATCATAAACTCATAATGATACAAAAAAGAAACAGTGTTATAATATGGAAACAGAGAAAGGCAAATCAAAAATACAATGAGTTATCACCTCACATGGGTCAGAATGGCCATTATCAAAAATTCTACAAGCAATAAATGCTAGAGAGGGTGTGGAGAAAAAGGAACCTTCATATACTCTTGGTGGGAATATTAACTGGTACAGCCACTATGGAGAACAATATGGAGGTTTCTTTAAAAACTAACAATAGAGTTACCATACAATCTAGGATCCCACTCCTGGGCATATATCTTTAGAAAACTATAATTTGAAAAGATGCATGCACTCTAGTAATCTCCACAACACTATTTGCAATAGCCAAGACATTGAAGCAACTAAGCAGTCAACAGATGAATGGATAAAGAAGATGTGATATACATCTACATAGAATATTACTCAGCCATGAAAAGAATGAAATAATGCCATTTGCAGCTTACCAGGTGATTCAATTGTAAAGAATCTGCCTGCCAACAAAGCAGGAGACACGGGTTTGACCCCTGGGTCAGCAAGATCCCCTGGAGAAGGAAACGGCAACAAACTCCAGGATGCTTGCCTGGAAGATTCCATGGACAGAGGAGCCTGGCAAGCTACAGTCCATGGGGTCGCAAAGAGTTGGACACAACTTAGCAACTAAACAACTGCAAACATGCCATTTGCAGCAATGCAGATGGACCTAAAAATTATCATGGACTTCCCAGGTGGTGCTAGTGATAAAGAACCTATCTGCCAATGCAGGAGACATAGGAGACCTGGGTTCAATCCTTGGAGGAGGGCATGGCAACCCACTACAATATTCTTGCCTGGAAAATCCAATGGGCTGAGGAGCCTGGTGGGCTACAGTCCTTAGGGTCACTAAGCATTGGACATGACTGAAGCAACTAAGCATGTGCATGTTCAGAGCTTATCATACTAAGTGAAGTAAGCTGAACAGAGACAGACAAATATCACATGATATCTCTTATACATGGACTCTAAAAACAGTGCTGCAAATGAGTTTATTTACAAATAGAAATAGACCTACAAACATAGAAAGCAAACTTATGGTTACCAACAGAGAAAGAGGAAGATAAATTAGGAATTTGGGATTAACATATATACATTAGTATGTCTGAGCTAGGTAACCAACAAGAACCTATTGCATAGCACAGGAAACTAAACTCAGTATTTTGTGGTAACTTATGAGGGAAACGAATCCAAAAAAGAACATATGTATATGTATATACTTCTCCATAACATTTTGTCCATGTTAATGCTCAATTGTGCCCAACTCTTTGTGACCCTTTGGACTTTAGACCACCAGACTCCTCTGTCTATGGGATTCTTCAGGCAAGAATACTAGAGTGGGTTGCCATTTCCTCCCCCAGGGGATCTTTCTGACCCAGGGAATGAACCCATGTCTTCTGCATCTCTTGCATTGGTAGGCAAATTCTTTACCACTGAGCTACCTGGGAAGACACTTATCTAATACTCAACATAATATTTACCTACATAGATTATATACATATATACTTAGTCAGTGGGAAGAAAATTCAGTCTTTAGCCTGTTTTGATTTGATAATTAGAAAGCAACTACATGTTTACAGATGAAATATGACCACAGAGTTACTTCAAAAGAATAGAGAGGAAGAAAATGGGGCCACAGTTGAGAGGAAATAAGATTGGCCAGGAGTTGATCATTGTTGACATTCAGTAGTGACTCTATGTGGGTTCATCATACTGTTTTGTCTACTTGCATTTGAAATTTTCCATAAGAAAAAGATTTCTTAAAATATAAGCAATTAATATAAAATAAGCAACAAGGACCTACTGTATAGAACAGGGAAATATATTCAATATTCTGTAGTAATCTATAATGGAAGAGAAGGTAAATAAAGAAAATATATATGTTATATATTTGTATAATTGAATCACTTTGCTGCACAGCAGAAACCAACACATTGTAAACTGAAAATACTTCAATATTTTTTTTAAAAATTAAGCAACTACAAAAATTATGCAATTACATTTTCTTTTGAATTACAATTCAAATACTAATCACAAAGAAAACTAAGAAAAGAAAAAGAGTATCAAGAAGCTTGTATGGCTCTACTATAAAACACAAAAGCCCAGACAAGCTACAGGTTAATCCAATATAAATGGTTTTTGAAAAATAAAATAGCAGTAACAAGGACAAACCTGGAGAAATCCACAGTGCTGGTATCTGTCAAGAAAGCATAATTGAACATATTGTCACTTTGTTACATAACTGGGGTAGAGATGTACTACTAGCATCACCACTGAAGAAGAGTTCAGTTCAGTTCAGTTCAGTTCAGTTCAGTTGCTCAGTTGTGTCCGACTCTTTGCGACCCCATGAATCGCAGCACGCCGGGCATCCCTGTCCCTCACCAGCTCCCAGGGTTTACTCAACTCATGTCCATAGAGTCGGTGATGCCATCCAACCATCTCATCCTTGGTCGTCCCCTTCTCCTCCTGCCCCTAATCCCTCCCAGCATTAAGGTCTTTTCCAATGAGTCAACTCTTCACACGAGGTGGCCAAAGTGTTGAAGTTTCAGCTTCAGCATCAGTCCTTCCAATGAACACCCAGGACTGATTTCCTTTAGGATGGACTGGTTGGATCTCCTTGCAGTCCAAGGGACTCTCAAGGGTCTTCTCCAACTACACAATTCAAAATCATCAATTTTTTCTGAGCTCAGCTTTCTCCACAGTCCAACTCTCACATCCATACATGACCACTGGAAAAACCATAGTCTTGACTAGATGGACTTCTTTTGACAATGTAATGTCTCTGCTTTTTAATATGCTGTCTAGGTGGGTCATAACTTTCCTTCCAAGCGCAAGTGTCTTTTAATTTCATGGCTGCAATCACCATCTGCAGTGATTTTGGAGCCCAGAAAAATAAAGTCTGACACTGTTTCCACTGTCTCCCCATCTATTTCCCATGAGGTGATGGGACCAGATGCCACAATCTTAGTTTTCTGAATGTGGAGCTTTAAGCCAACTTTTTCAATCTCCTCTTTCACTTTCATCAAGAGGCTCTGTAGTCTTCTTCACTTTCTGCCATAAGGGTGGTGTCATCTGCATATCTGAGGTTATTGATATTTCTCCTGGCAATCTTGATTCCAGCTTGTGCTTCTTCCAGCCCAGCGTTTCTCATGATGTACTCTGCATATAAGTTAAATAAGCAGGGTGACAATATACAGCCTTGACATACTCCTTTTCCTATTTGGAACCAGTCTATTGTTCCGTGTCCAGTTCTAACTGTTCCTTCCTGACCTGCATACAGATTTCTCAAGAGGCAGGTCAGGTGGTCTGGTCTTCCCATCTCTTTCAGGATTTTCCACAGTTTATTGTGTTCCACACAGTCAAAGACTTTGGCATAGCAAATAAAGCAGAAATAGATGTTTTTCTGGGACTCTCTTGCTTTTTCGATGATCCAGTGGTTGTTGGCAATTTGATCTCTGGTTTCTCTGCCTTTTCTAAAACCAGCTCAAGTATCTTGAAGTTCATGGTTCACATATTGCTGAAGCTTGGCTTGGAGAGTTTTGAGCATTACTTTACTAGCGTGTGAGATTAGTGCAATTGTGCGGTAGTTTGAGCATTCTTCGGTATTGCCTTTCTTTGGGGTTGGAATGAAAACTGACCTTTAGCAGTCCTGTGGCCACTGCTGAGTTTTCCAAATTTGCTGGCATATTGAGTGCAGCACTTTCACAGCATCATCTTTCAGGATTTGAAATAGCTCAACTGGAATTCCATCACCTCCACTCGCTTTGTTCATAGTGATGCTTTCTAAGGCCCACTTGACTTCACATTCCAGAATGTCTGGCTCTAGGTGAGTGATCACAGCATCGTGATTATCTGGGTCGTAAAGATCTTTTTTGTACAGTTCTTCTGTGTATTCTTGTCAGCTCTTCTTAATATCTTCTGCTTCTGTTAGGTCCATACCATTTCTGTCCTTTATCGAACCCATCTTTGCATGAATGTTCCCTTGGTATCTCTAATTTTCTTGAAGAGATCTTTAGTCATGTCCAAGGTAAGAGAAACTCAAGTAAGACGGTAGGTGTTCTGAGAGGGCGTCAAAGGGCAGACTCATTGAAAGCATAATCACAGAAAACTAGCCAATCTGATCACACAGACCACAACCTTGTCTAACTCAATGAAACTAAGCCATGCCATGTGGGGCCATCCAAGACGGACAGGTCATGGTGGAGAGGTCTGACAGAATATGGTCCACTGGAGAAGGGAATGGCAAACCACTTCAGTATTCTTGCCTTGAAAACCCCATGAACAGTATGAAAAGGCAAAATGATAGGACACTGAAAGAGGAACCCCCCAGGTCGGTAGGTGCCCAATATGCTACTGGAGATCAGTGGAGAAATAACTCCAGAAAGAATGAAGGGATGGAGCCAAAGCATAAACAATAGCCAGTTGTGGATGTGACTGGTGATAGAAGAAAGGTCCAATGCTGTAAAGAGCAATATTGCATAGGAACCTGGAATGTTAGGTCCATGAATCAAGGCAAATTGGAAGTGGTCAAACAGGAGATGGCAAGAGTGAATGTCGACATTCTAGGAATCAGCGAACTAAGATGGACAAGCATGGGTGAATTTAACTCAGATGACCATTATATCTACTACTGTGGGCAGGAATCCCTTAGAAGAAATGGAGTAGCCATCATGGTCAGCAAAAGAGTCCAAAATGCAGTATTTGGATGCAATCTCAAAAACAACAGAATGATCTCTGTTCATTTCTGAGGCAAGCCATTCAATATCATGGTAATCCAAGTCCATGCCCAACCAGTAATGCTGAAGAATCTGAAATTGAATGGTTCTATGAAGACCTACAAGACCTTTTAGAACTAACACCCAATAAAGATGTCCTTTTCATTATAGGGGACTGGAATTCAAAAGTAAGAAGTCAAGAAACACCTGGAGTAACAGGCAAATTAGGCCTTGGAGTACAGAATGAAGCAGAGCAAAGGCTAAGAGAGTTCTGCCAAGAGAACGCACTGGTCATAGCAAACACCCTCTTCCAACAACACAAGAGAAGACTCTACAGAAATCAGAGTGATTATATTCTTTGCAGCCAAAAATGGAGAAGCTCTATACACTCAGCAAAAACAAGACCGGGAGCTGACTATGGTTCAGATCATGAACTCTTAATTGCCAAATTCAGACTTAAATTGAAGAAAGTAGGGAAACCACTAGACCATTCAGGTATGACCTAAATCAAATCCCTTATCACGATACAATGGAAGTGAGAAATATATTTAAGGGACTAGATCTTATAGGCAGAGTGCCTGATGAACTGTGGATGGAGGTTCATGACATTGTACAGGAGATAGGGATCAAGACCATCCCTAGGGAAAAGAAATGCAAAAAGGCAAAATGGTTGTTTGAGGAGGCCTTATAAATAGCTGTGAAAAGCAAAGGAGAAAAGGAAAGATATTTCTATTTGAATGCAGAGTTCCAGAGAACAGCAAGGAGAGATAAGAAAGCCTTCCACAGCGATCAATGCAAAGGAATAGAGGAAAACAACAGAATGGGAAAGACTGAAGAAGAGAATCGTTCCAAATTGTTTTGAGTGTAAAATTCCAATGTTCTAGTAAGGTCTTCATCATACACCACTTTATCTGTATTGTACTCAACAAGGCGGCCATCCACAGAGAACCATTCTGTATTGATGGCCCCGACTCTAACTGTGGGTGGGAATTACTTTACCCACTCAATACTGTCTTGACTGAGTTCTTTCATTCTTTCTTCTACTTTGCTCAGAACACTCAACTTCTTTGCCTTGCATATCACCATCATAACTCTTAAGGTCCAGGAACACCAATCCATGCAGGTAAATTCTGAAATAGGCAAAGTTGCCTTTTGTGTTTAGGCAGGTCGCTAAATAGCCATGGTCCTGCTAGATGTGCCCTGACTCTGCCAACACTCTACTGCTGGGAAATGGACTGGAGGCATTTCAGGCTGGTCTCACTATCAGCTTTGGCACTGGGTGTGAACTCGAAGGTGCTGTGCAATGCTGCTTTTTCATTCTGGCTTTAGATAGTATATACATGTTTATAACATGTATACGTGTATGTGTACTTGCATTTATAAAAACTGTGTACATCTCCATATGGCTAAAATGTATTATATATGTAGCAGACTTATGGACTCATCTGGAGGTTGGAAGGAAGGTTGTACAGTAGGAGAAAGTCTTTTAATCTAGTTGTATTGTGTGTCACTCGATCGTGTCTGTCTCTTTCTGACCCCATGGTTTATCCATGGAATTCTCCAGGCAAGGATACTGGAATGGGTTGCCATTCTCTTCTCCAGGGTATCATCCTGACCTAGGGATCGAACCTAGGTCTCCTGCATTGCAGGCAGATTCTTTACCTTCTGAGCTACCATCATATCACTGTTGTATTAGAGTTCATTTAAATCACTATCCAGTCAATCAGACTCGCCTAACTTTGCAGAAGTCTCACACCTGGGCAGCCAGTGATGGCTGAATTATTTACTCTGAAGTATTTTTTTTAAATAATATTTGAAAGCAGATGGGAAACATATTTGACTTTGCTATGGGATGATATTCACAAATAAAACTGTTCTTTGATCTGTACTCAGTTCGGGGACCAGAACTTCAATCTGCTATTGGTTGACCAGCAGAGAGTCTTGAATTTTCTACTAGCTACTTTTCTTTCGTCAGTATGCTCTTTTTGAATAACGGTGAAAATTTATTCACAGTTTAGCCAAACACTCTTTCTTACATGTAGGGCAATTTATTCAAGTAACAGCAGCTCTCTTGGAGGCCTGCAATTCATTATTTGAATAAAAAAAAAAAAACCATACAAACCCTAAATGATACTTTATTGCACTAGTGTGGATGCAAATTTCTCTAAAATCAGAAATCAAAAAGTCCTAAGAAATAGCTGAAGAAAGAGTCTCCCTGTGTTCTCACAAGGGATTTGTGTCCTGACCAGAATCCTCTGTTCTCTGTTTTAATCTCCTAATAGGAAAAAATATGTCAGAGGCTGCTTTCTGACCTTATCCAGGTGGAACATTTGGGCTGAATATCTTTTCACAGTCTTTCACTCTTTTCATTTTCCAAAAGTTCTCTACAAAATATGGGTCCTTTGAAAATGTAAGACTTTTAAAAGTCAAATATATGTATGTATGTGTGTGTGTATATATATATATAAAGAAAAAGGAAAAAAAGATAGGGATCAAACCCAGCAGAACTCAAAAGCCCTAATTCTTCTTGTCAGTTTTCCACTGCTTTCTAAGCAATGGATTACCATAAATCCTCTGAGGAATGAACTGTTGTATAGGTTGTTCTACTTACCTAAAAGTTTAGCAAATAGTTCCTAAATAGTCAATGCAGTTAAGTGCACAGACTTTAGGATCAGGATGCCTGTATTCTAATCTTGCTCAGACATTTACTTGCTGTGTCATTTAGGGTAAATCAATTAACCTGTCTGTGCCCCAGTCTTTGTAAAAAACAAACAAAATGGCATCTATCTCACAGATTTTAGTCAAGATCAAATAAGTTCATACATGTGTCCATTTCTAATGGGATGTTTTTACAACAGTGAGTTTTAATTTCATTCACAGGTGATGGGATTGAATAGTGGTTTGAGGCCCAGGCAAGTGTAGAAACCCCAAATTGAGAGTAGCATCCATCAGCAGAACTGTGGATTTTTTTACAGGACTCAGCTGCTATGAGACAACAGATGACAGCACAGGTATCAAGTAGGATTTGTAGAACTGATGGCTGTGGAAAAACAAGGTACTGAGGGTATTAAGTGTTCTGGCAAGAGATGAGTTCAGTGCCTTTAACCAAGGCATGCAAGCTAGAGAGGAAATGTGGTTGCCCAAGGCCTTCAAACAAAAGGGTTGAGAGAATAGGTGACCTTAGGATTGGAAGACTGAGAGTTCTAAGAGATATTGTACTTAAAGCAGAGTAGTTCAGGAGGGAAATGGCTCAATGCGATGGTCCAAGATTCCTAGGGAACAGGAGTTAACTTCAAAATAAAGGTGGAGATTTATTTTTTGATAAATGACTTATAATTCAAATGGAGATTGCATCCAAGATGAGTTTTTTAAGTTAACCAATAAAATAGCTGTTTATTTTATTTTATTTTAGGGCATAGGAAAAATATTCATCATTTAAGTAATCTTTCTTTTGACCCAAAGAAGTATAATCATTTTTGATAAATATAGGTAGCAGATATGCAGATATGACTGCATAATAATGCAGATATGACTACAGCATGTGTTTTCAAGAGGGGCAATATTACTCCTAAAGGACTGAAAGCTTGATTTTTTGAGGGAGAAATTATTAGATATTACAATGATTTGTGGCTCTATGAAGCCAGGCTTGCCCAGTAAAATCTTATTCCTTAATATTTCATTTTTATCATTGGGTTTTCTTGGATAACACACAGCAATGTTGACACTAACTTAATGGCATTGATTCAAAACATATGCAAAGTCAGGGTACAAGACTGTGGCAAATAGATGCCTGTGAGTGGGAGACTTTCCATTAGCTGTTCCATATGAGTCACATGGTGCAAGAGTCAGCCTGTGCCCGCTGTCTCCTCTGTGAACCGTGTTTGATCTCAGCAATCTTATATGCCACTTTGGCTTTGACGGCATTGAGAATTCAATAAAAATGTTTAGATCTTATAATTTTATTCTAAAACTATTATTTTAATCCACAATTACTTATGTCAAGTGGTGAAAATAAAAAACAATTGGTAAATGTCTGAAAGAGAATTCAGTTATCCTCTCATATCAAATGAGAAGTTCATTTGATTTTTAAGAAATTAATTTAATTTTTAAATTATTTTACTCTTGCTGAGAAAATAAAGTTTTGAATGATTTTTAAAATGTGTACAATACTATTTCATGTATTTATATGTAACTAATACACATTGCAATTTATATAAATTACATTAAAACTTGTTCAGATAATCAAGTTAAGCAAAATGTTATAGCTTCTCAACAAGGATTTACTGTATAATGGGGAACTATAATCAGTATCTTTTAATAACCTATAATGGAAAATAATCTGAAAAATATATATACATATATATATATATATATATATAAATCACTTAACTGTGTACCTGAAACTAACACAATATTGTAAATCAACTATACTTCAATTAAAAATAAATAAAATTTTAAGATATAGATTTTAATTTTTATTTTAAATTTGAACTTAAAATTTGTGCTTAGTTATTTTTAAGATTCAGGTAATAAAATGAGTAAAATTTATGCTTAGTATTTTTGTGTAAAGCACAAAGGTATACAACACATAAGCAGATGTATATCACTTGTATTAAAATTTCTTGAAGGTGATGAATAGGAAAAAAGTAGCTAAACAGGCTTTTGACTTATGTTTCTGGAAGGAGGTGGAAGAAGTTGTTAATAGTAAGGGGAAAACATTAAAAAAATGCCCCACTAGAGAAAGATACTCAAACACCAGAGGTGTTTCCCCACCACCCATCCCAAGGTTCCAGGAGCCTGATGGCCATTTGTCTGGTGGTGCCTCCTGCAAAAACAGAACAAGACGAGAAAAAGATCAGGCTGACAGTCTGAGACTTGGTTTCAGCCACTTGCCAGTCTCCACCCCAACTCCAGCCAGCAACATCTTTCTCCTCAACAGGCAAGACCCTGGTTCCACTGCTCTGATGTTTGCTCTATGGCGGGTGCTCACTTCTTGGAGGTTGCAGTTTACTCTAGCATTTCAGTTCACCTGATATCTATTTTCTCTTCCCTGTATAGTAAGGTAATACTAAGGTAGTAATTCAGTAAGGTAATGTGATACCAGCATTAAGCAAAGCTCAGACTCTCAGTAACAGAATTTGAGACATTTGAGAAATCCTCCCTAAATTAAAAAGTTGGTGAACTTATCCAATCTGCCTCTCTTTCCCTGAGATGTCATGAATACACTGAAATTGACTTGGTTTCTCTTGGTCCATGATTTTTTTAATTTTTCTAAATATGAATGTACATACAGTGCATCAAGTAATGTGTTGCTAGAATGTGTTGCTAGAATTTTTGAATGAAGAGTCAGTGATATTTGTTCCCACAATCTGGACAAAATTAAGCTTCTGGGCTAGGTTCTTGATATAGGCTTGATTTCTCTGACCCAGTCTTGATGACCTGCTTGTAAAATCTCTCTTCTGTGTTCTAGTAGTTTGGTCATCAGGAAATGTAGGAATTCTAGTCATTTCTATCTTGAGATTGAAAACTCAGTTTTTCAAAAAAGGCTTCACTTTAAGATTTAAATTTTCCCTAGAAACTGAGTGGTTTGACCTGGGGAGCTGCCCTAAACATTCTTCTCTGCAAGCAAGTTGTCTCTGTAATATTTGGATTAACAAGATAGGCAATTGGTGGAGCAGAGCAGGACACATATTAAAGATAGCATCATCCCTCAATTTACACCCATGTGATTTAGACACACACAAATACATGCACACATGCACAGAACTTCATAGATGCAGAAGGACACATTTGTTTTGTCCTAATGGCAGAGTATCACCTGTGATCAAAGCCATCTCACAGAAAGAGCCTGTTGTAAAAACATTGTTTGTGAACACTATATTCACTGTGGAGCTACACAAGTTCATCTCCAATTTCTCTTATTGCCAATTCCCAAACTGTGTATCCTTTAGCAAAAGAAAACTCAGGGGACTTTTTTCTCCCCCTGAGATTCCTGTTTGCACCTTAGCTTGTGTCTGATAATTGCTTGCTTTCTTGACATGACATATATCAGTACACAGTCTCTCAGCATTCTCTTTGTCATAAAATATCAGAAATTGGTGCCTGTAACTCATGTCTGGCAAGTCTGAGATAGTTTTCCCTCATATTTAGGGCCCTCATATTTTGTCCACGGGGACTTGGGAGTGGTCCTACTGTGCTGAGAGGGTCTCCAAGGAAAGAGTCAGCTGTGACATATCCCCAAGACCGCTTAGGGTTTTGCTGGCATTCGCTGATGGATACGCCTCATGGTCAGCTTCTAGTTGTATAAGAATGTGCCACTTTTCACCTAAAGGATTTGTAGAAACATCTAGAAGCACTCTTTACCTTCTATATATATGCAGGCTAATGTCCACATTCTTAATTTTCTCTGCATATCAAGCTGTCCCTCCCATCAGGAAGTCTTTCAAGCCAAACACAAGCATTTACTGTTCCTTGAATGTCTCATACGCTTTAAGCTGTATTAGTTATCTATTGCTGCATAACAAAGTACTCCCTGAATTTAATAGCTTAAAACAATAGCCATTGTGTTTGCTTTCAATTCTGTGGATCTGAAGCCTGAACAGAGCATGAAGGAGGTAGTTCTCTGCTTCATATGGCACCAGCTGAGACAGTCGGCTATGCTGCAGACGGGTGGGCGCTGGGCTACCAGGATCCCACAGCTGATTCCTTGGTGCTGTCCGTTGGCTTCCTGACTCTCTTGAATGTGGCCTCTTCACGTGTTCTGCTTGGACTTTCTCACAGCACGAGGGTCGCAGG
Organism: Cervus elaphus; assembly: GCF_910594005.1. NCBI lineage: Eukaryota > Metazoa > Chordata > Mammalia > Artiodactyla > Cervidae > Cervus > Cervus elaphus. Next base: position 23,832,814 of record NC_057830.1, read on the forward strand.
AAGTAGGATTTCTTACATGGTGACTGACTTCAGCCAGAATGCAAAAGCATTCTAAGCATTCTAACTTCAGCATGCTAAGTAGTAGATTTAGGCTTGGAACTGGCACAGTCTAGTGATTAAAGCAGGTCCCTGGGAAAGATCAGATTCTAGAGGAAGTGGGAATACCAGGAGATATGGTACATCAGATGTCCCCAAAGCGTCACTGGATTCCTTCTCCCTGGAATGGCTATGCCAGTTTCTCTGAAAGCTTATACTCTACCCAAATATCAAAAATGGCCTCACACAGTCTTTGCAGAGCTCAAATTCTACGATACAGGTTAGTACTGTGGATCAGTAACTGGTCTGAAAGGAACAGGTGTTTAAAAGGCAACACTACTTCCAAATTTAAAAATTATTTGAAAGGCCAATGTGTTATAAACCAAGTGTATACAATTCTCCATCTCCTTGGTATATTATTATATACCTATACACTCTTAAAAATTCACAACGTACTGATGAAAAATCATAAACATATAAGAATAGTAGGAAGAGAAGTAAAGACATCATTATAATTTGGAAAATAATAACTGTAGAACCAAATATAAAAAGATTCATCTTCACAAAACTAGATTTTAAACTTAGTTCTAATATTTGATATCTAAAATACTAAAAGCAATTAAATCATTAATGATAATCATTCCATTATTATTGCTGGTTTCCACACAAAGGTAGTAACTAATCAATTTGTGCTATACATGGTTACTATGGATATTACTTATGGGTATTACTTACTTGCAGATTTCTAACATAAATTTGTGTCATGACAAGATAATTTCTGAAAACTGCTCTGTCCATTGAAGATTTTTTAAATGAAAATGGAAGAAGAAAAAATTTCATTCTTCCCCTGGAGATCTAAGCCTATTGACAGGAAAAGCACCAAGCTTGTTATTTTGCTTCATGTGCACTAATGTCTGCTTTAGTGTGGTCCTTCTGATCTGCCTAAAATGAAGAATTCTGATGCACATATAAGGTCCTTTGGGATTTAAGAAAAACTTGCAGTGGGAAAGAACATTAAAAGATCAAGGCTGGTGTCAAGTAACTGAAAGAAATTCAAATTTTTTTTACATATCAATTTTGCCTTGGGGACATTTTGGATGGCATAATTCTTCCTTTAGAGGGATTATATTGCATCCTTAGCATGTTTCCCTGCTTCCAGGATGGTTAGCATCCTCCTAGTGTATGATACTTTTTCTTCTCCAGTCATTGTGAAAGCCAGACTCACCATGTACTCTCTGGGCAGGAATAACACTTTGGGATTGAGAACCATTGAGAGACACTGTGGATGATGCTCCTTAAAATGAAGACAAAAAAACAATGTAGCTTCTGATTACCTGTTTATTACTGTCTTGGTCAAGCAACACCCAGTGTCCTGCTCTCCACTCTCCAAAATATAGACCACCATAGTGCTAGGGGGCACAGCAACTTGAAGATTTTGGCTAAGTTTGTGCTTGCCTCCTAGAAGTGAATAAAGCCATGAAGAAAAACTTAGCCTTAACAGTTTCTTGGGGTTGCTGCAAGACCATTACTCTCATCCCAGGAGTGTATGAGTCCCCGTGGGGATGGTTGGGTGGAGGACAATGGTTCTGGGTCTCTCCACACAGTCAGTTGCTCTCCTGTGAATGCGAGGTACACAGGGAAGTGAGTCTACTTCTAACCTGATATAAAGTCCACCTGGCCTACTAGCAGACATGTAGAACTAAGCGCTGTCTTTTCTTAACAGGGTCTGACACTGACATACCACCGTCTAGGGAAAGGCCTACCAGAAAATAGAACATTATGAGCATGTTATATGCTGGAAAAAGATGGAGACTGAAGTTGGGTGAGGTTAATTATTTAATACAATGAAAACTCAAATCACAATATTTTGCTTGTTTAAAGTTTTAACTTCTTTGTATTATTTTCTTTTCTTCAAGTATTTATTTATTTGATCATATCAGGTCTTAGTTGAGGCATGCAGGTATCTCTCATGCGGCTTATAGGCTCTTCATTGTTGTGTGCTGGTTTCTCTCTCTAGTGGTGGCCCATGGTCTCTAGAGCTTTCAGGCTAATAGTTTCCTTGAGACATGTGGGACTTTATTTCCCTCATCAGGGATCAAACCTGTGTACCCTCTCTTGAAAGGCAGATTCTTAACCAGTGGACCATCAAGGAGTTCCTCTATTATTTTTTTTTTTTCAGCCCTGACCTCCTGCTTCACTTTTGCATTCAATAGTTATTCATGTTCACATTTTTAAAAAGAAAATGATGGAAGTTATCCTTTTATGTAAGATTTATCCCATCCTACCATGTCAGAAGTAGACAATTAACCCAAGGTTGCCTGTTTGCTAGGAAATCACTGGTAGCATGTTTTAAATGTAAAAGAGCCCTCCAAGCCAAGCAAGATTGGGTGCTTCTATTTAAGCCCAAGACCCTCCCTCAAAAGAGGCATTTATTTTCCAGGCTAATTTTAATCTTCATAATGATACTATGATAAAGATGTTTTTCATCATTTTATTTTTCTTTATACTTAGTTTTAGAAAGGGTGTGGATAACACCCAACTTAAGGCAGGGTATTTGAACCCAATCAGGCTGAATTCAAAGCCTGTGTCTTTAATCTGCACATTCTGCTGTCCTCTTCTCTATTGGATAATACTCCCCATCATCTAAGGGCTTGCCCGATGGCTCAGTGGTAAAGAATCTGCCCGTAATGCAATAGATGCAGGATACTCATTTTCAATCCCCGGGTCAGGAAGATCCCCTGGAGGAGGGCATGGCAATCCACTCCAGTATTCTTGCCTGGAGAATCACATGGACAGTGGAGCCTGGCCAGCTGCAGTCCATAGGGTTGCAAGGAGTCAGACATGAGTAACGCGACTTAGCACACACGTACCATCATCTAAACTGGTCTTGATAAGGTACTCAGTATGGGAGGAAATAGACACGAACATCAGACAGAAAAGACTATACAAAACAAAACCCTATAGTCCTGAACTTGAATTGAAAGTATTAGTATGAATTCAAGGTACATTTTATCTCATAAAGAAAAATCTTAGCTTTATTCACAGAAATGTTCTAAAATCCATTCCCTGGACTGTTGTCTTGAAATAGCATTGCCAACCCAAAGGACTAGGGCCTTATGGACACATGGCTGATTCCAAGACTAGGGCAGGAAATGTACAAGTTAAGCCCGAAACATCTTTTCATGTCAGAATGCAAGAATGTTGTCAAACATTACTAGGGTCATGTCAAGAGGGCTAGGAACCAACTCACAAAGACTCCCACTGGCCAAAGAAAAGAGGACTTGAACTTCAAAATGGATAGACATTGCATAACTGTTGTGACTGTTCATAGTTTTATCAGTTAGATCTGTATCCCAAGACACTACAGTTCAGTTTATTTCTTAGATCTCCTAATATTCTAAGTCTTTTTTTAAAACACAATTTTTCTTATTCTTACAATTAATCCACTGAAAAACTCAGGCCACTTGATCTGTAGTCTCTCACAGCCTGGATTTCATTGATTCAAACTCAAAATCCAGGTCAGAGTGTCTCTTTATCCTATATATTTCTTGGAAATTGGAAACTATATCGGAGGTTCAATTAAACTTGGATTCGATTCTTTTGAGTAAGACTACCATGTTGTCAGTGATGGCATTTCATTTCATCACGATGTATATGAACATCATTAAGGTATGTTTCCTCTCATTTATTCTTTACTTAACCAGCAGTACAGCTCATTAGGAAAGATAAACGCTAATTCTATTTTCCAATTTCCAACCTAGCAAATTGATTCTTCACCATCCTCAGGGAATCATCAATTATATTTCATAATATGATTATGAATTCATGGATTTAAACATATTTGAATATGTAATGTGCTGTAATTATATCTAAAAATAGTTAAAGCAATTTGTGAGTTCATATTGGTATTTCCAATTTAAATTCAGGACTACTGGATTTCACTTTACCTTCATTACAGTATGTCTGAATTTCCTTTCTTCCACAGTGAAAGTCTGGCATGCAAAAACAGGAAGTAATAGAATTAGATTATCTCATAATTGCTAGTTTGTTACTTCATACTACATGTACAGTAAACTCAGAATAACAATGTTGTCTATTGCTATTGATTATAATTGCTAATTACTGAAAACAGTTGATTTTTTAAAATATATACTTCCTTTCTCATTTTTAAAATGGTCATATCAGATCTACATTGTCAGATGACATACCTATTATATATCTAAATACTCACTTTTAACCCTCATTTATTCTTCTATAGGTAATTAAACATTTAATGTTCACCACTATTAATTGCTCTCTGAATAGTTTGTTTTTCTGGGGCTCTTTCTCTAGTAGAGTCCTCAGAAATATATTCCCTGGGTTCTTGTAGATTAATTATACTCTTTTTTCCCCTTAGTATCTTTAATATGCTAGTTTATTTTTCTTCTGGCTTTGTTGTCAACAAGTCTGATGATAGCCTAATTTACTTTTCTTACAAATCATAGACTGTTTTTACCTAGATTATTTTTAAGTTCAGTCATTTTACTAGAAACATCTTTATGTTGATCATTCTGGATCAATATTTGTAGATACACAATATTTCAAAATATAGATTAAAATCATTTTATTTAAACCTAAGGAAAAATTTATTAAATTATAGTTTTAACTATTTGTTTCTCTCACTTTGGTTTCCCCTTTAAGGATTCCTATTATTTCTGTGTTAGATCTCATTTGTCTACATTCAACAGTGTCACGTCTCAAATTTTTTTTTTTTTAACATCTTTAGTCATTACTTTTTTCTTTCTTTTTTTCCCTTAGTACTCTGTGGCTAAATGTGAGTCTTTATTTCTATTTAGTAATGATGGATGCCACCCTCTCTCAGAATTGTTCTCAAGTTTACCTGCTGCACTTTGCAGTCAGTACCTGCATCTACTGGGTCCTTCTCTCTGCAAGACTGGCAGATATTCTACTGCTTCCCTCCGCTTTCTTCTGCGCGGACATAGAAACATCTAGGTATTGTAGCCGTTTACGGTTTGAGGACCTTCAGAACAAACACCTGGTTATGTTCTTTCATTGTAAATGTTGTTCATAGATTGTAGTTTTCCTATCAAGTTTTACTATCTAATTTTTCTGCCTCTTCTTACTTGGCAATTTGGGAAGATTAAAAAACTAAACTAATTTCCAGTGCGGCCCATATTACCACAGAATCTCTTTGATTTCTGGCTTCTTTTCATTGAAAATGCTCTTTTAAGGCAAATATCTGGGTCTAGAGATGTTCTTTGCTACTGAATTGGCCATGGATTTTACTTTTACCATGCATAGAGCTAGTCCTTTACCAGGCATGGAGCTAAGAAATTACATAATACATTAAATTTGAGCATGATCAACTCTAAATCCAACGAATGATTAATAAGAAATAGTATACATACCACATGAAACAATCAGCAAAATGCACATTATGAGAAATTCTACAGGACAATGATTCAAGCCCTTGTCTTTTAATAGCATGCTTTTAAATTACTTAGTGGGACAGTTTATTATAAAACACAAAAAGCAAACAAAAAATAAAGAGAGATCAGCATGGGAGAAATCTATAAATTAAAATTAAAGGACACCAATCATGATGTATTCATCCTATGTTTATCCTGATTCAAACAGACATTTGCAACATGATATTCTTGAGACAATCAGAAATTTGAAAATTCAAAAGCATCATTTAGTAGATGATTAAAATATTTATGATGATGAAGTTTAAAGGACTAAAACTCATGGGTAACAAATAGTTACTTTAGAGGGGAAAAACAGTGACTTTCATATATAGTGATTGGTTATCATGTGCCAGGCATTATATTAAGCAATGTACATGTATTGCCATATATAATCCCCAAGACTCTGGGGTAGGGTTACATCAACCCATGTTACATATAAGAAGAAACTGATTTTCCAAGTTTCTAATTTGCCCAAGCTCACAAAGATTAGTATATGATGAAGTGGAGATTTAAGCTCAAGTGTGTTTCTTTAAAGCTCTACCAATGATCCTCTTTTACAAATTTGTAAACAGGGGGGAGAAAAAGTGAAATTAACAAAAGCCAGTAATGTACATGTCTCAAGTAAGTGTTGCTCATAAATTGTTCTTATCATCTGCACTGTAAACAGCTATCTGAGAGTTCAGGAACCTGGATCCTTGACTTGACACAAAGTCCCTTCACCCAATTTCCAAGAACAGTGTCCCATCATGTTTTGGAAAACAGTGTTCCATCACCTTTTCCTTAATGTGTGTTGTCTGGAAACTGTAAATTAAGTTGTTCTACGTTCTCTTAGAAAACAGTTGAGTCAGTGCCCTCAGTTAGCCTAGTGGAAAGGCATCCTGGAAATTTGAAACCTGAATGGATTGATGCCAGGACAAAAAATTGTTGTTCATGGATTTTGTCAAATGAACTCTAAGAAGATAACCAAGTTGTTGGCACCTGCCACTCAGACCCCTGGAATTGCCCTGTGACCTGTCCATGATCAGAGCTTAGAATTCCAGATTATGGTTCATTCTGTAAGGTATGATGTACACCCTTTGTACATTCTGTGATACTTCTGTACCCATTTTGCAATTATTAGCCAGAGATAACATCTGTAGTCTCTTAAAGGAAACAAATTTCAATGACATTTGTTATAGAGTGGCAAGGAAGATTTCATTCAAAGTGATGGGGATGTCACAATGGGTGCAAAGACCACTGCAATAGGGTCTTACAGTGAGGGAGACAGGTTGGAATCAACTCCAAATAAAATAAGGAGAAGTGGGGATTTATAACCAAGGAGCATGGAGGGAGTTGGTGAATAGAAAATTACTAAGAGCATCAGAGATAAGTGGGGTTCTGGCTAATGTGACCTAAGAGGATTCTTGCTGTGGACAGGCCAGGGTGAGGAACATCACCTGGAACATGGTGAGGGATGAGGAACCTCATTAGATATTGAGAGTGATCAGATATGAAGGATGGGAGGATTCTAGTTAAACTGATGATTCTTACTAAAATTGAATGATGCACATATTCCAAAAGTTATGCTTAGCTTAAAAAGAGTTCAGGGATGCTGAGTAGTTTGGTCAATGAGAGACCCTCATTGTCTACTAACAGAATAAATTGGCAAAGAATCACCTTGTCAAAACTTCAGTCAGGTTCCTCTGCATCCCCTAGGCCTTGACCTTGGCATCCATCCTTGCCTGGCCTTCATTGCCCAGTTGTGGCCAAAATCTTGCCAAGTCAGTTTATGGAGAATCTTTTACCCAGACACCAAGTTTGATCATCATTGACATTTGATCAAATTCCTCATCCCCACCTTTGATCTCTAAGGTATCGACCTTCCTTCCAGAAAAATTCTCTTAGGTTTGCCTAACCAGAGCCCCCAACTCCTACTGTTTCTGATAGTAATGTTTCATCTAATGATCACTCCCCATCCTGGGCTATACTAAGGTCTCTTTTCCACTTTTGCAATAGTTCCTGAATGAAATCTGTTTTTACCACTCTAACTACTGCCTGGCTCTAGTTTTTCTTTAACAAAATACAATGATTTTGTTGGTTATTTCAAAATGAAGACATAGGATATTGTACATGGTTTTCTCCTTTTATTTAAGTGGTGCTTCACTTCCCTGCTTCATGTGCAGGGGACATATCTTCCACATCCTTCCTTATCCCCATTACTCTTCTGACTTCCCTGTTAGGAGATAAATAGCTCTGTCACTCAACAGTCACCTTATGATTTAACATTTTCCTTCTTGTATATATTTATCAAAGAATAAGAGATTAAGCTAAGGTACTTTATAGAATCCAGTAATCTTTTGCAAAATCAAAGCTGCAGGCTGTACATCCTTGGTGCCCCAAAAGCTCTGGGCTATTTCAACATCAAATAGGCTTTGGGTTATTTTAAACAGACTCCTTCCTGGGTCTTAACTTTTTGTTTTTTTTTCTAATGGAAGGGCAATTTAACAGCTGACTGATTTAGAAAGAGAATAAAATAATGCTACAAAATATCTGATAACATCCACCAGAAAGCAACCCTAATGCTGAAGCTAAGGGGAGAATCTTTGGAAAGGGAGAGATTAAAGTGAATTGACTTCCAAAAAGAGTGGCTCTTACAAAATGGTAAGGCAGGCATGATTCTCAGTTTCTAACTCATACAGCAAGACATTGCCTCTTCTTTTTATCAATTACATCAGGTCCCATGTAACTGATGAAAAAATTCTACCTCCGTAGCAATTGAGGTCCATTCTTACTACCTTTCCATGGGGCTTAGAATCTTGATGGCTTCCTCAGTCCCTGCAAATGAGGAAAGAGCATCTAAACTCCAACATATCTTAGTTGCCTCTGGCATCAGCATTATGAAAGCTTTTCAGTGACAACTAAACACCAGAACTCTTTTTTGTGGGCCATTGTCGGGAGAGAGCAAATTAGCCTATATGGCGTGTTTAGGCTATCTGGCTCCATGTTTTGTAAATAATGACTATGTGACAGCTGAGATCATTTATAGCACTGTGCATGCAGGTCACGAGGTACTCGCTTGCTCACCACTACTTTGTGTGGTACGGATATGTGAGCTCCACCCAAAAAGCAGTGAGAATTATTGCTGCATCATGGCTGCGTCTATTGGTCAGCCAGTAGCGGAGAGAATATAGCATCTCTGCTGTTACAGTTGCTCTGTCAACCAGGAGAGAGGTTGTGTGCAGTTATGTGGTGGTATGTCATGTCTGCTGCTACGGCTGCTGTGCCAGCCGGAAGAGAATAAATGTGTCTGCAGTTCCTGTGGCTCCTCGTGACTTCTTTCAGCCTCTTAACTCACGCCATGTCTAACTTGGGTTCAGTGAACGGTGCAGACAGTGTGAGCAGCAAGACAACTGGCGCTGTGAACAGGATGAGGAGCAATACAGCTGTTTAAAAGAGGGCTCTTTGCTGAGCCTGGGAACCCCATTCTTGGTGCTCCTGACCCCCTGAGACCACCATAGCATCAGCTTCTCTGGGAGCTCACCTTCTCTCTCAAAAGATGCAGAAGAAATTGCAAATGCTGTTGATATTGTAGAATTCCTAGTCCCGTCTCTGCTTTTCAGCTGATCTCTCCCAAATGTCTTGCATGCATTATCTCCTCTGCAGCTGAGGCTTATGTATAAGCTAGGCTGCCAAAGGCTGCCTCTCTTTCAGGCCAAAATCCTTAAGGCAGTTTCAAAGCCTTGATATCTGCTAGAAATATGGGGCAGATACTTGAGGAAAATACAATAGATATTTAAAGTCAAAATGATGCCTCCAATTTCTCAGCACTTGTTCAGAGATGTATGTGACTAATAAACTAGGTTTTGGTTTTTTTTTTGTTTGATGGAAAACATCCACTTCCCCTCTTCTAGTTCCTGCATTAAACCACAGAATGCTTGGTCCATTGAAAATACAGTAGCCTTCCTCCACACCCCCAGGGGATCACTGGGGTTTCAGCTTGCTCCCGAGTCCCTGGAGGTAGAATACCTGTGTATGGAGGGCTGATGTAAGGCCAGGGCTGCCCTAGACAAAAAGGACTGAAAGATGGGTGTCCAGATTAGTGAGATGATGAGAGTGCTTACTCAGTTCTGTTAACTTAGTTTGGTTAGCTAAGTATAAAATTTAGATCCAAAGCACAATGTGTTAGTTAATCTATAGATCGTGGTGGAATTCAGTGGCCTCCTTTTCAAGGAAGCTACAAAGCCTCCATAACATCCAACACCTCTGCCGTCTCACACTTTGTAGCAATGGGCCTTTCAAGTCCCCAGAGCATCACTGCTTAGATGAAGAACACACAGCTCACTACCATTCTGCTTTGATTCAGGAAAACCTGAAGAGAAGCTTGTCAGATATAATTTCAATGAAATCAAGCAAATTGATGCCTCATGTGCTTTGGAAATGTAAAGAGAAGATCATCCCTGCAGTTCATTTTTCCTGATCAGACACTGAGGTAATTAAAAACCTAAAGATGCTATGGAGAAAATCAACCTCTGAGGTTCTTCTGAGTCTCTATTTTGAGCTTCTAAGATGTTGCTTGGCATGTAAACTCTCTGACTGCCAGTGCCTGCATTTCAAAGACCCCCACTGAAGTCCTGTGATGAATAAAGAAATTAGGGAATATAGAATCACAAATGCAAACCTGCCTTTGAAGAACTCTTGGACAAATGTTTCACTCAGAAATGTTGAATCAGCATTCTCTCTCTCTCTCTCTCTTTTTTTTTTCCCCTAGATTGTGAGTTGAGTTACCTGCTCAATATGTTATACACATTTGAAAAGCAATTTGAAAGCAATACTACAAAATGCTATAAGCCAACACTCTTTGTGGTCTCTAAAATTTAATTTCATGCCCTGGAGCTGTAAAGTAGAACTTCAGTGGATCCAGTCTGGTATAAAAATATTAAATTAATAGAGTCCCCCAAATTGCCAGGATATCCTCCCAGTCAATATAGTAGATTCATATTAGAATTATTTGTGAATTCAACTAAAATTGCACAATAACTAAACCCAAGGTCAGTGGAGAACACCCAGCAGGTTTGCTCTGTTCCTGTCCTACCCAGAGTGCCTCTGCCCGAGGAACAGCAGGCTAAATGAAAAGTGGATTTGTTGTAGAGAAGAAGCCAATTCTGACTCCATGTTGGAAGTTTCTTTGACTTGGTTTCCATTGCATTTGTTATTACAATCATACATAATAACCTGCCTCAAAGGACCCTGCCCCTCTGCCTGACTGTAAACTAAAGTGCCTTTGTTCAACTCATAGATAATTTGACCCTGCCCACCTATGAATAGAAGAGATTAACATATCCCTTCCAAAGGCTGATCCTTCCCAGCGATGTCTTGCAAGTCTGAAGACCCTTTGTACTTAACTTCCTCACTGACTCTCTGTATTCTGCCTTTTGACTCGAGTTCCTCATTGCTTCTCTTTCTCTCTGACTCTATGAAAGAATCTGGCATCCAGATCCAGACAAGATGGTTACTTTAAGATATTAGTCTGCCATCTTCTTGGTCAGCTGGCTTTCTGAATGGTTGTACTTTGCCTCAACATCTTGTCCCTTTGATTTAGTGGCCTCTTGTGAAGCAAGCAGAATGAGCTTGGATTTGGTAGCAAATTTACTGCTTATACCTCTCACTCCTGATGAATCTTGCATGAAATGAGCACATTTCCAGGTTAAAGGTGAATCTTAAATTTCATAGGACATCAGAACATGCCATTCTGAAATGCTTCACTTTGGCATTGTTATGCCCGATGTCCGAATCCCCGAGTGGGAAGAGAGAGAAGGCTTCCAAGACAATGCAACTCGCAAAAAGGGAAGTTTATTACTGTCTCGAGCCAGGGCCTTCTGCCACAAACATCACAGTGGTGCAGGGTCAGAAAGCGCCGAGCTCAAGCTTGTTACACAGATTTATAAGATATGCAAAAGCGGTTAGTAGCTGGCTTAAGCGGATTGGTTACATGTTTGCAAAGTAATTCTATCGGTACAGACTTTCACGGGCTTTTCAGCTCTCCCTTTGTTCTTACTGGGCGCATATTGATTGGCTGGCTCCAGGTTACCTGATGGGGGTAGGGAATCTTACCATTTCGGGGGAAGCTAAAACTTAGGTCCAGGCCGCCCGTCATGGTATTAACCCTGGCAGCCTCACAGGCATAAAGGTTATCTGGAGCTGGAGACAACTGAGAAACAGCAGACACCACAGGTCTCTGCCTACTCACGATCAGGCTTAGAGATTTACTTCATCAGAGAATCTTAACAGCTCAGAGACAGCAGGAGAGGACTCCAGGTGACAAAACTAAACAAACAGCTGTTTTCTTCCATTATTTCCCCTCATATATTTACTTTTCTGTATCTGCCACCCCTAAAAGTTGGATACTCTTTTCCTGTGTCTTTTCATTTCTGTACAAATATGTTCTTTTATGTAAGTCCAAGTTCAAATCAATCCTTTGAGTTACTCATCACTGAGTGCTCGCATCTAAGTGCGATGCACACATTCATAAATTCTGTTTGCTTCTCACTCTTTCATCTTCATTTGTCAATCTAATTTTCAAGGTCCCAGCTAAAAAGATAGGGCAAATGTTCTTTTTCATCCCTTATAATTTTAAAATGTATGGCTTCAGTTTAATTAACATTCAAAGTAAGAAGTTGGCCTGCATCCATAGGAGGGAAGAAAATCACTGTAAACCTGTATTGTGATCTGTGCACATGTTGGAAAAGAATTTCCAAATGAGGCAAAATGAGAGGGGAATAAAGTTGATTAGATTGGAGGATGCAGTTAGAACAGTGGGGCTGACTCAAGGGAGAGTTGAACACTTTCACAGGCTAATGGCCAATTTTTATAGCCTCAAGACAGAAAATTCCTACTGGAATGGTGGCATTAGGTGATAGGTTAGGATGCTATAGGGTGGATGATAGGTGGATGATTGGTTAGGATGCTATAGGGTGGATGATAGATTAGGTATTTTACCTAATATGGGGTCAGGAAATTGGCCAGTTTAGATCCTGAGGCTCATGGCAGCAATTGCTGTGGGAGTTGGTCAGTTCCAGAGATTTTTATCCTGTGACCTTGGTACAAGGCTCCACACCTGTGAGCTTGATATAGGGCTCCGCAAATCGGTAGAGAAAGTTTATCCTTCAAGTTTAACTTCCAAATTGTCCTTTTCCCAAGAAGTTAATCTTCTTGTGTAGTATCGCTTACATATGATTTTCCCTTATGCAGACTCTAAGCATGGATGGTGTGTGTGTGTGTGCTCACACGTGGTATATGTGTCACGCGTGCCTGTACGTACATGTGTGTGTGTATATGTGTAAATTCTAGAATGAAATTTCATTATCTACTAAATCTAATAAAAATTTCTACCTAGAGTGGGATCACATACTACACGGGAGCCCTACTTTTACATCATTAGAAATCCAAGGACCCTCAACCTTGCTCTCCTTTTCAGCTGCGAGAAAATCCTTCCTTCCATAGATGTCTGCACACGTTTCAGGATTCAGCAAGCTCTGCTCTGGCCTTCCTAATATCTGATTTGTAAGGTGGTAAAATTCCTCTCACTGAATTATCACTAAAATGTGGCTTATCTCGCTCTTGTGCTCCAAGTCATGGTAGTTAATTTGACTGAAACTCATTAATCAGGTGGAAGTTGAGCTCTGCAGATTCCTGTAACCTGAATCTCCTTTCCTGCCCTAAATCATCCAAGTGCCAAAGGGGTACATTCTCTGCTGCTTCCTCAGGTCAAAAATACGTCATCTTTTATTAAGGAAATTCCCAAGTCACTTGTGAATCTTAGCAACAGCGCCAAGACCCTTGGCCTGGAGGGCATAATTATCTTAATGGCCTTTTGACTGAGCATCAGTCTTCCATTGTTAAAAATGTGTTCACTGTTTGTGTGACAGGAAGCCCACCCACCCTGCCTTGCACAGCAAAAGATAATTAAAAGAGGGAGTTCTCTTGCAATAAAACTCAAGGCAGAGAGGTGAGCTTTCTGCATGATAATGAAAAAAAGCCATGATAATAAAAATAAACCTTTGCTAAGCAAAGGTTAATTGGGGGAACAGCAGAAAGACTGACTGTGTCTGAAGTTATCTGTGCTGAGGCAGTGGTCTCTGCTCCTCTGAAGTCCCTGAGCTCTGCTGGCATGAGGCTCTATGTTTCAGGGAGGTGCCAGGTTTTCATCCAGGACTACTGAATGGCAATGTGTTGCTCTCTGCTCCCCGACCAAGGAATGGTCCACACAGCTGGGTAAGAATGTTAAGAAAAGCAACAATAATGCCCTACTGATGCCCTGAGAAAAAAATAATGGGGCTTGAATTTTTCCTTGGGGAAGAATTGGGGAGTGTGGGGAGAGGATGGGGGAAAGATGTGTCGACTTAAAAATTACACTGCATGAGCGTTATGAGTTAAGTTTTATTTGGAGCAAAATGAGGGCTACAGCCTGGGAGACAGCACCTCAGTAGCTCTGAGAAACTGCTCCAAAGAGGTACAGGGGGAAAGTCAATATATGTGATTTTAGTGAACGGGGTGGGGGGTTTCATGCAATCAAGCACTTACCTTTACAAAAGGTTTTCTGCTGTCACCCTGAAGGGATTTAGTGCTTTTCTAGATATGGGGGGGGGGGGGGAATGTAAGGATTGGGCTAATAAAATCGGTTCCTGAAAATATCTATCTGAAGACTGATTCTGCCAGTTTTCCTGGAGCATGGAGTGCCTCATTCATGTCCTCCACCCTGAACTTCCTACAGGGTGTGTCAAAGGTCTACAACTGAAGCAGCACAGGCTCCAGTTCTCACAGAGGCAGATGGCAAATGCCCTTGGCAAATGCCAATCCATAGTTGACAGATGTGGGTCTCCGCCAGATGTGCTGGGTAAAGTGATGTTGGGGAACGTGTTTGCACAGCTGGACAAAGGAGCTTGGACTATGCATGATGTGAGTTTATTGGGTCAATTTCCAATGAAATTCCATGAGGAAGAAGCCCCTGCACAGTGGCCTCTAATCCCCCAGAGACCTATAGAGAAGGCTTAGAGAAAGCAATGTTGAAAGAAAAATCCATGATTAGCTGTACCCTGGCAGAGATGATGGCAGCTCTCAGGCCTTCACTGGATTCTGTGGTGGCTGCTCCCAAACCACGGTCAGGTGAAAGGTCAGGGAGGTAGTCCTGTTCCAAGCCATCAAGTACCATCAGCTCAGGCTACTTATGTGGAATGCACTTAGGTGTTTGGGAAGGAGGAGAAGTTGGAGGGGAAACTGAATACAGGATAGTGAAAGGACTCAGAGGCTGGCGGGTCAGGAAGAATTTTCCAGAGCCAAAGGAAACTTGGGCTAAAGATTAGGGATGAAACAACTATTTGCTGCATGATGGTTCTCATTTTCGGGCTTTCCTGGTGGCTCAGCTGGTAAAGAATCTGCTTGTAATGCAGGAGGCCTGGGTTCTATCCCTGGGTTGGGAAGATCCCTTGGAGAAGGGATAGGATACCCACTCCAGTATTCTGGCCTGGAAAATTCCAAAGGGGTTGCAAGGAGTTGGACATGACTGAGCAACTTTCACTTTCACTTTTTCTCATTTCTAGAGTATGAATTGATGAGGATATAGAGTGTCCAGGAAACATTCTCCATATTCATGGCCACTTGGCAGCTATAGGCCAATGTATTGAGGGCACCCCTCATGATCCTAGAGTATGGCCCAAGCATACTTTGATAGAGGTTAAGCTGCTACCAATTTTCAGTTGGTTAGTGATAGTGTTCTTGCTTGGAGAATCCCAGGGATGGGGGAACCTGGTGGGCTCCATCTATGGTGTCTCACAGAGTCGGACACGACTGAAGCAACTCAGCAGCAGCAGCAGCAGTGATCCTCACTTCTTTGCAGACTTACCATTGGGGTGCTTTAGGTATGCACCCAATGGCTTGAATATAGTGTTGCTATATCAAAGTGAGTTGTGTGATCCTGTAATCTCCAAGAAGCCAGAGCCTCCGTTCTGGTGCATGCACCAACTGAAGTTAAGTGCCTCTGGCTGTCCCTGTCTTCGAGTCTCCAGTAGCCCAAGGTACCAACTGGCCATTATTCTTCTGATATAAGCTCTTGTGTGAGTACAACCTGATGAGGGAAGCCACTTCAATGTGGGCTGTTTGTGATTTTTCAGCCCAATGCCCTTTGGGGAGATAAGTCAGCAGAAGTTTCAAGCTCTGTGAGCTTTTGAGAAATGAAAGGAGACACTGAAAGAAAACTATAAACTATGATTCATCCTTGGATAGTGACACAACCACCAGTGCTGCAAGGAGCCTCCTAGAAGTTTGCAGTCTAAGATGGATAATCATGTCAAAAATCTTGAACACCATCTCTGTTGGGCATGTAAGGTAGGAAGCTTTTAAAGTATGATGTATGTGAATTGTGAGCCTCTAAATCAAAGGCACATGGCACACCAATATCCTGTGTGTTTAATGTATCCTAGACTTTAGGGTGGGATTCACCCCATGGATCCATGCCATCATTTTGCAGGATAAAAATAGCAGACAGGAAAGTCTGTTGCTGATATATTTAAGGGCACCTGTTGGTGACAGAGCTTCCTTTCAGGCTTCTGAGGTTTGGCAGCCAGGCTCTGAGCAAAGGGGGATGCCACCTACTCTGATTCACATGGGAGAGGGTAGAAGAAGCCAATGAGCTTGCATCTTCATTAGTAGCGAAGTAGCTTGTCACTTGCAGAACTGACTTGTGTGTGAATCCAGCATTGAAGGCAAATGATTATTGCACACATTAGTGGTTTTGAACTTCACTGTGCAGCAGAGCCACCCAGAGGGCTTATGAAAACACACTTGCTGGACCCCCCAGCACCCAGGAAGTTTCCAACTCAGCAGGTCTGAGGTAAAGCTGAAGGATTTGATTTCCTAATAGGGTTCAGATAATGCCAATGATGTGGGTCAGTGGACCCCACTTTGAGAACTACTGCTGTCTATCGTAAGGATGTGGAAGAGCAAAAGTCACTGCTAGCTGGGGACCTCTCTAATAGAGCTGATATCTGTTTCATGAAATAGGTTCATCAGCTCTACAGAGGGCCCAGAAGCAGAGAAGGGGCATGAGTAGGACAGAGAGGACGTGACTCATGGCAACTCTCACTAATGGTAATGTGGATATTGCTGGGCTGGGGCACCTTGGTCAACAATGTTACAAAATGCAAGTTCACGTGCCTAATGCACAGTGAGGCCAAACAAAGCAAAACATTGGGGTTGAACGCAGAGAAAGATTCATTGCACAGCCATGCAAGGAGAATGGGGGGTTCATACCCCACAAAACCCTCAACTCCCCAAAGGGTTTCAGCAAACCATTTTTAAAGACAGGATGAGGGAGGAGCAGGGTTAGTGGTTGCAAACTTCTTAGCATCCGAAGTCTCTGTTCTTGCAGCTGTACACATAGGTTAGGTCACGATATTTCTGTAAACCTCCAAGACAAAAGTTATTCTCTGTTCTGTAACTTTTCTCTCTATATGAATGGAAAAGTGTTATAATATACCCTTGAGAATTATAACCTTTATTAATAGGTTATAATATACCTATTCTGTACATTTCAGGTTATTCACAACATTCTTAACTGAATGCTAAAGCAATAGAATACAAAGGTTAAAGTAAAAGAAACAGATCTAAGAAGGAGTCAGATTTGTTCTTCCCATTACAACAGCACAGTCCAGAACTAGAACTTTCCCCAGAAGCTATGCATCCTCTCACCCTGAGCCAATTCCTGTTGCCACAGATTGGGGGATAGCATGGACAAAGATAAGTCTTTGAAGAGAGATGGGCATAACCTATATTCATAGTCATAAGGCCTGGCCCAGAGAAGTTCCTGATAATAATGGAATACTATAGAGAGTATTGAAGCACCCCTAAAATATTTCTGGAAATAAAGAATACTTCCTGAGGTCAGCCACAATGCTGATAAATTTGGAAAACAGAAGGATTGATTTTAAGGATAACTGAGGTATAGGTTTTTTATTTTTTTTAATACAATGATAGATAGATGATATTTATTTAAAAAAAAAGAAAAGAAAGAAAAGAAAAACAAAACAAATCTAACCCCCTGCACCTGTTGTATTTGGCAGAAGGCATTGCTCACAAAAACCACCTGTCAAGATGATTCAGGCCAGGAATTCCTTGGAAATAGCATACCTTAATATACTGTCTTCAAAGCTAGACTTGAAACCAAGACATCGCATTCACTACAACGGATGACTTTACTTACCACTCTTAGAAAGAAATCTTCTAGCTCAGCACAGATGTTGTAGGAAAATCTTCTTGGGTTTTACTCTACCCAGATCTATCCAGAAAAAGTGGGTGCATTTGGGATACTGTCAAAATGGAATGCAAGCATTTGGTGGGAATAGAAGACAGAAGACTGAGGCCTTTGATGAAGAACTCAATGCAGAGAACAAGGTACACCTTATCATGTAATAGGGAAGAACAAATCTGACCCCATATTATATCTGTATTCTCTTGCTTTTGCTTCAAGTTAATAATTCTACCTATAGCCTAAATATACAGGATAGCTTATGCTCAAGACTCTGACTTTAAGGGTATAATACTCTTCCATTCATGCAGAGAGAAAACATTGTAGAACAGAGAATAACATTTGTCTTGTTCAGGGTTTACAGGGATATTGTGACCTGACCTATATGGATGGCTGCAAGAACAAAGAATTCTGAAACCAAGAACTCTGCAACAGCCAACCACACCCCCTCCCTTTTTTAGTACAAAGGAAGCCTGAATTTCACTTTGTCCACATGTGGCCAAAATCATTTACAGAGAAAACTTGAGTTTCTGAGGGTAAGATATTTTATTTCTGATAAGATCCTAATCATAGTAAATGGAGTGGAGGAAAAGTTAATTTTTAAGGTCACTCTAGGCCAATCAAGTTTACAAATATAAAATTATAAATACAAGTTATTTTTGTGCATTTGAATGTCTCTATAGTATTGTTTGTATTTATGTAAACATCTTTGCTAACATATGCTCTGCAGCTGAGAAGATTTACTACCCCTGATAGTAAATGTGATACTGTTGTATTATATAAGTGAACCTATAAAATTGAAGATATTCAAAAGTGTTTCTTTGAATAGCCAGATTTGCATTACTCTTGGGAACCTTTCACTAAAGTAAAACATTGGGTCAGAATATTAAGACCATTGCCACAGAGTTTGCATTTGAGTGAGGATAAATACATAGTCAGGGAGTAAGACGAGATTAAAATAGTAAACACGGCAGCACTGGTTCACTTATGCTGCTGCAGACCAGGCCATGCTAATATCTCTTTACAATAATATTCTGATCCTGTCTATGTCAGCTTTCAATTTTATTTGGGATTACACATTAAATGTCTAAGTCAGCACCCTAAAGCAAGAAGACTGATTATCATCCTACATTTCTAAGAAAAAAAGAGATGGTTAATATGAACAAGAAACAGTCATTTGACACAATTCTAACTTGTGTGTCTTTTTCCTTTCAGTTTATTATGTTTTGAAAATGTCCAAACACAGAAATGTTGAAAGAATGAGAAGGTGAGCATTTACATAACCACCACCCAGGTTCTACATTTTTCTATACCTGCTTGTGTGCTTATCTATTCATCCATCCTTCCTTCTATTCACTCTATTCCTCCATCAGGATGAATGAACATTTTTGATGCATTTCAAAATAAGCTACAGACATAATTTCCTTTCACTCTGAAATACTTCAGCATGCAGATCATCACCTTGAGTTCAATATTTGTTATCTGTTTTATATTATTTGTGGTTAAAAGTTCAAATCTGAAGAAGACCATTTAATGTTTTGACAAATGCACGCACCTGTATAGCCCAAATCCCTACCACCATATAGAACTTTGCATCCCTCCAGAGAATTCCACTGTGCCCCTTCCCAGTCAATTCCAGCCACCTCCATCCTACCAGCAGGACCACTACTTATATCTTTTCAACCATTGATTAGTTTGCCTACTGATTAGTTTGTTTTTGTCTCTCTTGCACAATTGAATAAAAAATAATTTTAAAGATTTTGCTTTCAGACTAATGAAACTTCAATATTTCATTGGATACTCATTTTTTTTTAATATTTAGGGACAATTTCTAATAACAATGAAGAAAAGTTCTCACAAACAATGTCAATAAAAATTTCTAATGTGTTTGAGGAAAATGCAGTCTTTTAAAGTAGGCAGATCTTGCCAACAGGGAGCAGGATTTATTGTGTTCCTTGAGGTAGCTTGACTGTTGCGGAGAGGAAAAAAAAGAAAAAAGAAAATTCATTTGTTGAATATTGCCTGAGGGAAAATCAAAACAACTCTATGTTTTCATTTGTCCATGACATGATGGTGTTTTCTTTCTCTCACATCACAGGGCAGCAGAGCATTTTTCTTCCCACGAGCTCTGCTTGAGTTCTTCTTCCCTGTTTTACTTTCAGAAGGCACTTGCCTGAGACAACAGGACTCTCTGCAGGCTGCATGATTTAATCTGCAAAGTGAGATATTTCAGAATCCAGAGGCTTCTGGGGCCTTGCCTCCTGGAGAACACAGAGGATTTACCATAGATTATTTCCAGTGGGCTGCCCTGGCAAGCCTAGAATAGAAACACAGTGGGAAAGTGGCAAAATACATGTCTCATCTCTCTTCTCTGTTCTTGTTCAGCAAGTCAGTTGAAATTAGAACATTGTGTTTGTCAAAACTCCAAACTATTCTGGCTGTGTAGAGCAGCACTCCCATACTTTAATCAATCCTTATTTTGCCATCAGCTACAAATATTAATTCACTTATTCACTCATTCATCCATTAATTTATCCATTCCTGGTATTGGTTGTCTCTCCCAATGGTTTTTCCATTTCCTTTCAACCATGATGCAAACCAGATTTGCCCTCAACCCTTTCCTCCATCACTGTAGTCAATCTATGACTTCTTTATGTTTTCCCTCCCCAAAAATCTCTAGAATCTGTTTGTCTCTATTCATTCATGAAATAAGTATCTTTGAGCATCTGTGTGTCCCAGGTGTCATTTGTTCAGCAGGAATACAGTGGCCCATGAAAAAGGAATGGCTCCTGTCTTGCTAGATAGTCCACTTTAGGGAGAAGAAATACCCAGAGAAACATGTTGAAATTTTAGATAATGCTGTGAATCAAAGAAATTCAAAACTAAGGCTCACATAACATGGCATGAAGAGAGAGAGAGAGCAACAATCTAGAGTGTAATCATGGGAAGCTTTTTTGAGGTGAAGTTGTTGCTACCAAGATTCTAATAATGAGAAGAGATGGTAGTGTGATGGTCTGGTTGGGACTTTCAGGCAGAGGGGACAGGAATTGGCAACACCTTACTTTTATCAACTTCCCTGTTGGCTCAGAGAGTAAAGAATCTGCCTGCAGCGTGGGAGACAAGGGTTCGATCCCTGCGTCAGGAAGATCCCCTGAAGAAGGGAACAACAACCCACTCCAGTATTCTGGCCTGGGAAATCCCATGAACAGAGTAGCCTAGTAGGCTACAGTCCATGGGATTGCAAAGAGTCAAACCTGACTTAGCGACTAACATTTCATTTACTTTTATCTACCATCACTTTTACCTTGGTCCAGCTAACGGGTCTATCATGATGTATGGGTGCTCTGACATACTATGTCTTTCATACTAAGCTTTCTGTAATTTAAATCATATTCCATCAGTTTCCCTACCCTCTTGTCATTCCCATTAAAATGTCCCATAGCTCTGTACTACTTTTTCGGGGATACAGTCCTTAACATAACAACAGGCAACCAGACCATCCAGAGCTCGCCTTGCATTCTTCTCCATCTACATGTTACAACACAATTTCCTGGTCCCACTGACCTTCTTTCAGTCTTCCGGTCCACTGGGCTTACATAGATGACATTTCCCCAGTGTCAGAGTGGCCCATTTATTCCCCTATTATTGAATTAATTCAATTTCATCCTGTAAATTGCAAATCATTCATCACTATCCCAAGAAAGCCTTCCCTGACCTACTTTTCAGAACCAAATATCCAAATTACATGTTTTTAGGGAACAATTGTCTCCCATGTATAGCACTTCTCACTCCAGTAATTTTCAATATAGTTTAGTTTATTTGGTTTATGTCTGTCCATAAGATTCTACATTTAGAAGAGGAGCCTCCCTGGAACATTACTTAGAACATAATTTTTCTTTTTTTAAATGTTAAATTGGTTAATCATGAATAACTACTGTGAATTTGAAAGTTGTCAGCATAGAGAAGACATTCTAAGACATTACAAAGGATGAGCTCACCTTGGGAGATGATAAGCAGAATCAGTACTGGGTACCTGAGCCATGGGCAAGTCTACCTTTACAGAACCAAAGAAGAAGGAGGGTCAACCAAGGAAATAGAAGTGGAGCAGCCAGAGGGGCACTCCCTGAAAAGGGAAAGGGGAGAACTCTGTCTCCCACATCAGGAAAGGAACTCTTCTAGTCTATTTGGGCTACTGTAACAAGCTGAAACTCCAATACTTTGGCCACCTCATGCAAAGAGTTGACTCATTGGAAAAGACCCTGAGGCTGGGAGGGATTGGGGGCAGGAGGAGAAGGGGATGACAGAGGATGAGATGGCTGGATGGCATCACCAACTCGATGGACATGAGTTTGAGTAGACTCCGGGAGTTGGTGATGGACAGGGAGGCCTGGCATGCTGTGATTCATGGGGTCACAAAGAGTCAGACACAACTGAGTGACTGAACTGAACTGAACTGAACAGACAATTATAAGCAACAGAAATTTACTTCTCACAGTTCTGGAGAATAAGTCCAAGATTAAGTGACCAGATTCAGTGTCTGATGAGAGCTCTCCATCTGGTTCAGAGATGGCCATCAGCTCACTGTGCCCTCATGAGGCAGACAGGGCAAGAGAGCTCCCTGGGGTCTCCTTATGAGGGTGTTAATTCCATTGTGAAGGCTCCAACCTCAAGACCTAATCACCTCCTAAAGGCCCTACCTCTGAATACCATTACATTGGAATTAGGTTTCAGTGTATGAATCTGGGGGAGACAAAACTTTCAGTCTATAGCAGAGAGTGTGCTGAAGAAGAGAGAGATCAACTCTTTGAAATGTTGCTGTGTATGACAGTGTTTTAGGAAATAAAGAAACAGAAAAAGAACATAAATGGAAATAATTCATATACACAAATACACACACATGCATGCATACTATGTTTGGGAAATGTTCTTAGAAGACTTTTAAGCACCTAACCAAACTGTGTTTGAGTGTGAATGTGTGTGTGTGTGTGTGTGTGTGTATTTGGGAGAGGGAAGTGATGAGCACTATTAAATAATCCTCAGGTCTCAGAATTATATGTTTTATCAGCTGCTAAAAGAAGACAGATTTTTGTTTTGCTTAGTTTTTAAAACATTTTTCTTTAGATTTTGTGACAGCACTGTTCTAACAAAGTATTCATTTTTTGCAAATAATAAATCATATTAAATAATCTTAAAGGAATCCTAAAATAGAACTGAATACAAATCAGGTAAGTTGCTATTTAATAAAGAAGGTATATAAGATAAACATAAGAGGACCCTTGGTAAATATTTTGAAAATAAGTTTTTTCTCCTGCAGAAATTGTTTGTTATATTTAATATAAAACGAGAAATCTAATTTTCTCAAAAATATGCAAACAGTTTTCACGACACAGCAGCTTGGTGTGTTGAAACAGTCACAGGCGATGTGTAGAAATAGTACTTCTCTGGCTCTGCCCTCAGGCTCTCTGAAGGAGAATTACTGACCCTTAGGTGGTCATGAAAATCCAAATCCTGAATCTAGGGTACTCGTAAGAGTCCTTGTGGTTACCTGCCAGTGACCAAAGAAGACTCCAGGGCTGGTGCTGGCTGCCTGATGTTTGCAGCAAAATCAGCATTTCTGCATGCCCCCAGACACTTTCCCTGGGCAATCTGCAGCCCCTCAAGGCTGCAGGCACCAGATTACTGCTCTCAGTATTCAGAACGATTTGATAAAAAGAGATATTTTGTTTACAAGTGATTACTCTTTCATTGAATTGATTACACTGGAAACAATCCATGCTTGGACTGTAAAACAATCTAAGCAAAAGTACCTTTTCTGTATTCCAAGTAACAACCTGCAAACGTCATTTGCCAAGTTAAATCATAATATAATCTTTGAAACCAAGAACTCAGATAAGCTCAAAACAATTCTCTCGATGAATCTGAGGCAAACAATTCCTGACCTGATCCTGAGTCACAGAGGGAAACTGTGAAACTGACTTCAGCTGGAGATAAAACCCCAAAGTAGCCCATGAGATATACATTGATCAGAAATCAATAGTTTATGTAAACAGGTCCAGGGTGGGTAGCTGGCTACACATTGGAGTGACAAGGGTCCTGAGACCTACTGTTTTTTCGCTTCTACCTTCAACAGCTTCCTCTGTAACCCTCTAAACTTATTACTACATATTTAGCAATAAACATAAAACAAAGATAAACTAGGAACTGATCATAACACTTTTCATCTCTCCACATTTATGCTAGCTTAAGTTACTATTGGGCTTCCCGGGTGGCTCAGTGGTAAAACATCTGCCTGCTGATGAAGGAGAGACAGGTTCGATCCCTGGGTCAGGAAGATCTCCTGGAGTAGGAAATGGCAACCCACTCCAGTATTCTTGCTGGGATAATCCCATGGACAGAGGAGCCTGGTGGGCTACAGTCCATGGGGTCGCAAAAGAGTTGGACACAACTAAAACAACAACATGACAAAATTACTAGGAATTTATCTTCATGCACTGACTGGCTATTTTCTGTGAGCCTCTGTGTGAAGATAATAGGCCTGTGTCTTTGGGGGAATAATAATTCTCTGAAAAAGAGAGTGAGCAGAAAACAAGAGGAGAGAGGCAGGGAAGCACTCTGTGTAGGTGATCACTTCTACTGAAATTGCAGAGCTGTAATTATCCGAAAGCTGAAAGGTTTAGATGGAACATTTTCAGGTCATTTCTACAGAACCTCAATGGCTAGAATTATTTACAATACTTAAATATTTAAGTAAAAAACTAAGGAAGAAAAAAAAATGTATCTTTCTTTCAGCATGACGAAGCCTAAGGCTTTTTAAAACCTCACATACAAGTGTCACTTAATTACTCTTAGGGAAAAGGTGAGTTCAGAAGGCTTTTTATTATAGTTCAGCTTTCTGGGAAGAAGTAAACTCATGTTTGTTATGCCCAATGTCCGAATCCCCGAGCGGAAAGAGAGAAGATCTCCAAGACAATGCAACTTGCAGGAAGGGAAGTTTATTACTGACTCGAGCCAGGACTCTCTGCCCGCAACCAACGCAGCGGTGCGAGTCAGAGAGCCCGAGCCCAAGCTGTTACACAAATTTATAGGGTGAGAAGCGGATTGGTTACACGTTTGCAAAGCAATTTCATTGGTCAATACTTTCGCGTGTGCGCGGGACTTTCCTGGGGGTTTCCGCCCCCGTTCCTAATTTCCTAATTGGCAAACAGCGGTCAGTATTAAGTGAAAGCTAATTGGTCCTAATTGGAAAACAGTGGTACCAAGTAGGAAGGTCTACTCCTAATCTAAGCTGCGTTACTTCTGCTCGCCTCACAATGTTAAGCAAATGATAGAAGAAAGTTCTCTATCTCAAAATAGAGAAACACCAGGAAAGCGGTGTTTCTGGCTTGGGATGCACTATATCAGAGCTACAGGAATTATATACTGTGTTCATCATTGGAAGAAACCTAACATTTCCCTAATGGGAAACAATTGCTGCAGAGTGGGCTCTGACGCCTTTATTTGTACTGAGGAGCATAGCTATGTTCACCCTGTAATTACAGTGACACAACAAACCTTGGCAAATGTTGGCACAGCAGAGCAACCTTCATCGTTGCGGAGTCCTGAGATGCGGGAGTTCTTGGAGTCAGGCCGTCTCTCTCAGTGGCTCGCATTGACCTTCCTTGGTGTTATTGCCAATACTTCTAGGGGGCTGTGGTCCATCACCGTGTCTTAAACTTTCCTGACAGAGAATCCAGAATCAGATTTGAGATAGAGGGATTGAACCTCCTCCACAAATCAACCACATCAAAATCTCCAGGTGTAATGCTGTAAAGAGCAATACTGCATAGGAACCTGGAATGTTAGGTCCATGAATCAAGGCAAATTGAAAGTGATCAAACAGAAGATGACAAGAGTGAACATCGACATTCTAGGAATCAGTGAACTAAGATGGATTGAAATGGGTGAATTTAAATCAGATGACCATTATTTTTACTACTGTGGGCAGGAATCCCTTAGAAGAAAAGGAGTAGCCATCATAGTCAACAAAAGAGTTCGAATTGCAGTACTTGGATGCAGTCTCAAAAATGACAGAATGATCTCTGTTTCTTTCCAAGGCAAACCATTCAATATCACAGTAATCCAAGTATGCCCTGACCAGTAATGCTGAAGAAGCTGAAGTTAAACAGTTCTATGAAGACCTACAAGACCTTCTAGAACTAACACCCAAAAAAAGATGTCCTTTTCATTATAGGGGACTGAATGCAAAAGTAGGAAGTCAAGAAACACCTGGAGTAACAGGCAAATTTGGCCTTGGAGTACAGAATGAATCAGGGAAAGGCTAATAGAGTTCTGCCAAGAGAACACACTGGTCATAGCAAACACTCTCTTCCAACAACACAAGTGAAGACTCTACACATGGACATCACCAGATGGTCAACATCGAAATCAGATTGACTGCATTCTTTGCAGCCAAAGATGGAGAAGCTCTATACACTCAGCAAAAACAAGACCGGGAGCTAACTGTGGTTCAGATCATGAACTCCTTATTGCCAAATGCAGACTGAAATTGAAGAAAGTGGAGAAAACCACTAGACCATTCAGGAATGATCTAAATCAAATCCCTTATCCCTTATCCACTTATCACTATACAGTGGAAATGAGAAATAGATTTAAGGGACTAGATCTGATAGACAGAGTGCCTGATGAACTATGGATGAAGGTTCGTGACATTGTACAGGAGACAGGGATCAAGACCATCCCAAAGAAAAAGAAATGAAAAAAGCAAAATGGCTGCCTGAGGAGGCCTTACAAAAAGCTGTGAAAAGAAGGGAAGTGAAAAGCAAAGGAGAAAAGGAAAGATATACCCATTTGAATGCCGAGTTCCAAAGAATAGCAAGGAGAGATAAGAAAGCCTTCCTCAGTGATCAATGCAAAGAAATAGAGGAAAACAATAGAAAGGGAAAGACTAGAGATCTCTTAAAGAAAATCAGAGATAGCAAGGGAACATTTCAGGTAAAGATGGCTTCAATAAAGGACAGAAATGGTATGAACCTAAGAGAAGCAGAAGATATTAAGAAGGGGTGGCAAGACTACACAGAAAAACTGTGCAAAAAAGATCTTCATGACTCAGATAATCATGATAGAAACTCACCTAGAGCCAGACATCCTGGAATATGAAGTCAAGTGGGCCTTAGGAAGCATCACTATGAACAAAGCTAGTGGATGTGATGGAATTCCAATTGAGCTATTTCAAATCCTGAAAGATGATGCTGTGAAAGTGCTGCACTCAATATGCCAGCAAATTTGGAAAACTCAGCAGTGGCCACAGGACTGGAAAAGGTCAGTTTTCATTCCAATCCCTAAGAAAAGCAATCCCCAAAAATGCTCAAACTACTGCACAATTGCACTCATCTCACATGCTAATAAAGTAATGCTCAAAATTCTCCAAGCCAGGCTTCAGCAATACGTGAACCATGAACTTCTAAATGTTCAAGCTGGTTTTAGAAAAGGCAGAGGAACTAGAGATCAAATTGCCAACATCTGCTGGATCATCAAACAAGCAAAAGAGTTCCAGAAAAACATCTATTTCTGCTTTATTTACTATGGGAAAGCCTTTGACTGTGTGGATCACAATAAACTGTGGAAAATTCTGAAAGACATGGGCATACCAGACCAGCTGACCTGTCTCTTGAGAAATCTGTATGCAGGTCAGGAAGCAACAGTTAGAACTGGACATGGAACAACAGACTGGTTCCAAATAGGAAAAGGAGTATGTCAAGGCTGTATATGGTCACCCTGCTTATTAAACTTAAATGCAGAGTACATCATGAGAAATGCTGGGCTGGAGGAAGCCCAAGCTGGAATCACGATTGCCAGGAGAAATATCAATAACCTCAGATATGCATTTGACACCACCCTTATGGCAGAAAGTGAAGAAGAACTAAAAAGCCTCTTGATGAAAGTGAAAGAGGAGAGTGAAAACATTGGCTTAAATCTCAACCTTCAGAAAACTAAGATCATGGCATCTGGTCCCATCACTTCATGGCAAATAGATGGAGAAACAGTCGAAACAGTGACAGACTTTATTTTGGGGGGCTCCAAAATCACTGCAGATGGTGACTGCAGCCATGAAATTAAAAGACACTTACTCCTTGGAAGGAAAGTTATGACCCACCTATACAGCATATAAAAAGCAGAGACATTACTTTGTCAACAAAGGTCCGTCTAGTCAAGGCTATGTGGTCATGTAGTGGTCATGTATGGATGTGAGAATTGGACTATAAGAAAGCTAAATGCCAAAGAATTGATGCCTTTGAACTGTGGTTTGGAGAAGACTCTTGAGAGTCCCTTGGACTGCAAGGAGATCCAACCAGTCCATCCTAAAGGAGATCAGTCCTGGGTGTTCATTGGAAGGACTGATGCTGAAGCTGAAACTCCAATACTTTGGCCACCTGATGCAAAGAACTGATTCATTGGAAAAGACCCTGATGCTGGGAAAGATTGAGGGTGGGAGGAGAAGGAGATGACAGAGGATGAGATGGTTGGATGGCATCACCGACTCAATGGACATGGGTTTGGGTGGACTCCGGGAGTTGGTGATGGACAGGGAGGCCTGGCATGCTAACGTTCATGGGGTTGCAAAGAATAAGACACAACTGAGCAACTGAACTGAACTGAACTGAAGAATTTGAATGTGGACACTCACTTTTTGGAAACACTGAGAGATCCCTGAAGCTCCTTCCAGGTATACGGACTATGAGGATCTCAGCTAGTCATTCTCAATAAAAACAGAGGTGCTTGCATTTGAGATCCAGCCAAGGAGCCTTGTCAGAACACAGATTCCTTTTTCTCCAACCCTCAGTTACACTGAAGTCTCCGACAGAGTTGGTTGTACATGTGTTTTGAAGCAACTTCCAAAGTAGTTACAGCCTTCCTAGGCAGCTGCTCATCTAGGACTTTGATATGTAGAATGCCAGTTCAGATACTGCTCATTCAGTCAGTGGTTTTTGTTTTTGTTTTTGTTTTACGGAGCACCCACCATTTACTTATTCAAAAAATTTTAGTGCTTATTGTTTCCTACCCCAACATGTTTCAAGTGAAATACAACCACCACGCACATCAAAGTGTTTTAAGCTCTGAAGAAAAAAACAAGAAAATACAAGTTTGGTGACACCATGACCCATGACACTTACAGTCTAGTTAAACAAGGAAAAGAAAAACAACAACAACAAGGAAAATGCTTCAAAGAAAAGTCTATGTCAAGCAATCAGGAGACTCCAGTTCCAAAGGGGAGTGTGGTTGAGGTTCAAGTAAAAATAAAGTCAGTAGTTGTCTTGAAGAGGAAGACTTCACTCTACTCCTTGAGAAAGCAACAGTGGGATAACAGCCGGTAGAGAGAAAGGGAAGGCAGCATAATGTATGGGGAAACTGTTCTCTTAAAAAAACACAAAAGTTAACAAAACTGTATTGTATTTTTTTCTGGAAAATTTAATTTACCTCTGGTTTTTGTCAAATGGCATGCATTTTTATTCTGTTTCTGAATCAGATTTGTGCATCCTTTGCATATACATCCTTTGCATGTACAATATTTGCATTCATGTCTACAACCTTGAATTACTATGCTGCTGCTGCTGCTGTCGCTTCAGTTGTGTCCGACTCTGTGCAACCCCATAGATGGCAGCCCACCAGGGTCCCCCGTCCCTGGGATTCTCCAGGCAAGAACACTGGAATGTGTTGCCATTTCCTTCTCCAATGCATGAAAGGGAAAAGGGAAAGTGAAGTTTCTCAGTTGTGTCTGATTCTTCATGACCCCATGGACTGCAGCCTACCAGGCTCCTCCATCCATGGAGTTACTATAAGTGCATGGAAATAATTATCCATCTTGAGAACTGAGAAATGCATATCCATGTGATGAAGATAACCATCCTAACCAGTTTGCTCTATTAGAAAGGAAGAGTAAGAAAGAGAAGAGGAGAAGGAGAAGAATGTGGAAGGAGAGAGGGGGAAGAGGTGGGGAAGGAGGAAAGAAATAGAAATAAAAGAGTAATAATAAAAATAATAATGGAAGATTTGAGAATAGATGACTACCATAAGCACCACCGAAATAAAAAACTGAAACAGAGGTGAGTCACCGGCCTGATGAATCTTGCATAAGTGAGAAAAATAAGGACTAGATTTGTCAAAGGCCACATGAAACTCAGGAGCATTGAGTAGAGAGTTGTCCTAGATTGTTTACTGTAGGAAACTGGGCTTGGCACATTCACATGTTTTTCATTTTAATTATATATGGAACTTTCTAGAAGTAACATTTGAAAGTAAGTGGCAAACTAATCTCACCTTAGGATAGCTAACCTTAAGGGATGACGTGCCAAGACTTTGTTTGTTCCATTCCCTAAAAGAAGTGGTAGGAAGCAGGAGGGGATAACCCCCAACAAAACTCCACCGCCATTGCTTTGAAAGTCATTGAAATTTATGAGACCTGACACCACAATGGTGGGATTCCTGGTGATTTTAAGATTCTAGTAATAGGAAGAGCAGCTAGTTGGGAGGCAGGCTCGAATGTGAAGGCTGCAAGGCTGCTTGCCTTCTCTCAGTTCTTTGCCATAATTGATAGGCGTACACTAACCTCATCAATAGCTGACTCCTGGCCCTCAAGTACCAGCCTTATACTCATGTTCCCACAGTGTCCTTGGCAGTACAGGCTTCATTCATGGTGAGGGAAACCTTTCAAAGTGAAATAACATATGTTTGCCTCCTTATGGGAAATATTTGAAATATACCTACTGATGTAAGTTGTAAGGAAATTGGCATATATTTTAATTGGTTACAGGTATTAAAGAGCCTCCTGATGAAAGTGAAAGAGGAGAGTGAAAAAGTTGGCTTGAAGCTCAACATTCAGTAAACTAAGATCATGGCATCTGGTCCCATCACTTCATGGGAAATAGATGGGGAAACAGTGGAAACAGTGGCTGACTTTATTTTTCTGGGCTCCAAAATCACTGCAGATGGTGATTGCAGCCATGAAATTAAAAGACGCTTAATCCTTGGAAGGAAAGTTATGACCGACATAGGCAGTATATTGAAAACCAGAGACATTGTCAACAAAGGTCCATCCAGTCAAAGCTGTTGTTTTTCCAGTGGTCATGTATGGATGTGAGAGTCGGACTATAAAGAAAACTGAGTGCCAAAGAATTGATGCTTTTGAACTGTGGTGTTGGAGAAGACTCTTGAGAGTCCCTTGGACTGCAAGGAGATCAAACTAGTCAGTTCTGAATATTCATTGGAAGGACTGATGTTGAAGTGGAAACTCCAATACTTTGGCCACCTGATGCAAAGAACTGACTCATTTGAAAAGACCCTGATGCCTGGAAAGATTGAGGGCAGGAGGAGAAGGGGACGACAGAGGATGAGATGGTTGGATGGCATCACCAACTCAATGGACATGGGTTTGGGTGGACTCCGGGAGTTGGTGATGGACAGGAAGGCCTGGCATGCTGCGGTTCATGGGGTCACAGAGTCGGACACGACTGAGGAACTGAACTGAACTGAACTGATTATTGCCTAGTCATATAATGATTCACTATGTTGTTATTAAAGGCAATTGTTTTAATTGCCATTAAAAGATTTCCTCAGTTAAAAGTTAAAAATCTATTAGAAGTATGCAATACAGTATGATCTTGTATTCACACATATAGACACACACAATACACACACATTTACATACACAACCACATACCATACATACATACACATTCTATAAATATTTTAAGTATGAACTTACACAAATTCATATGCTCTTACATTTTTGTATGACGATGTTAAAATTCTTCCTAGGAGTCAATAAACCAAAATGCTAAGACTTGACCTAAGGATACTGTGGTTATCAGTGATTTTTACTTTTTGCCATTTCTTAGCTTTTCAAAGATGTGAATTTTTTCTCCAATTCAAGTTGGATTATGAGTAAAGAACAAATGTTTCTCTGAGATATTCATAGTTTATATCATCACCCTTCATTTCAAAAAGTTACCAAGGGTGTATCACGTCCCTGTCAAAAGGAAGCATGAGCTGATGGGCACCTTCAGATGGAGAAGGAGGCTGCTGAGAGGAGAGAGAGGTGGTACAGATGCTGCAGGCTGACTGTGCTCCTCCCAGACGCAGCACACCACTCAGGTACCAGATCTCTCGTCATTTTGCTGCCCAGAGTTTGCCAGTGGCCCAAGACAATCAACAGTAATAGATGAAACTTACAGCACTTCTACCACCACAGTCCCCATCCCAAACCATCCTAGGGCAAAAAAGGGCACCGCAAACTCTCATGGATCCACATGGGGAAGGGGATTGTGCAGGGCCAGGAAGTAGGCTTGTACCATTGGAGTTGAAATTTCTAGGGTCCTGAGAACCTTGCAGAGGGAACTGAGAGGAGGACTATGCTGAGAAAGAACATGCCCTGTCAGTACCACCAACGCCTAACCCCATGGGGAATAAAAGACTGAAGGAAGGCTGGAGTAAGGACCCGTAGGGCATCAGGTCTAGAGTGAAGATGACAATTGCCCAGGTCCAGTGGTGTTAGCCAGAGAA
Source organism: Cervus elaphus (assembly GCF_910594005.1). NCBI lineage: Eukaryota > Metazoa > Chordata > Mammalia > Artiodactyla > Cervidae > Cervus > Cervus elaphus. The sequence continues at coordinate 23,865,151 of NC_057830.1, forward strand.
GGCAATGGCACCCCACTCCAGTACTCTTGCCTGGAAAATCCCACAGACGGAGGAGCCTGGTAGGCTGCAGTCCATGGTGTCGCTAGGAGTTGGACACGACTGAGTGACTTCACTTTCATGCATTGGAGAAGGAAATGGCAGCCCATTCCAGTATTCTTGCCTGGAGAATCCCAGGGACGTGGGAGCCTGTTAGGCTGTGGTCTACGGGCTTGCACAGAGTTGGACACGACTGAAGCGACTTAGCAGCAGCAGCATCATCAGTGGTGTTATGGTAAATCACTTCTCTCCTGAAAAAATAAAAATTTAAAAGCACTAATTTGTAGGATTTTCAGATTTTAATGATGGAATTCTCTATGACCAACTTTAGGCTGCTAATAGCTATATGGTATAGGAAGGGAGAATTCAATAATGTTTAATACTAACCTTTAGCCAGCCAGCACAAGCTTACTCTCTTTCTTTGTTCCTAGTTTGGAAATCCCCATAAACAGACAAGTAAAAGAAATAAATGTCATTCCCATTACTCAGAGACTGAGATGATTCTGATGAAGATAATGCCCTAAGCCTTTGTAAACTGTCACGGCCCACCCCTATTTCCCACCCACAAAATAGTCAGCAAATGTGCCCCCTTTCTTAATAGCCTCATAAAAGATCCTCCTCCTCCAGGCACATCAGTCTAGTCTTTGAATTCCTTTTTCTTTTTTAAAATTGGAGTGTGGTTGATTTACAATGTTGTGTTAGTTTCTGCTGTATAATGAAGTGAATCACCTATTTGTTGTTGTTCAGTAACTGTCTTGTCTGACCCTTTGTGACCCCATGAACTGCGACTTGCCAGGTTTCCTGTCCTTCACTATCTCCCGGAGTTTTTTCAAATTCATGTCCATTGAATTGTTGATGCCATCCAACCCTCACATCCTCTGTTGCTCCTTTCTCTTCCTGCTCTCCACCTTCCCCATCATTAGGGTCTTTTCCTAATGTGCCTTCTCTTCACATCAGGTGGCCAAGAATTGAAGCTTCAGCTTCAACATCAGTCCTTCCAGTGAATATTCAGGATTAATTTCCTTTAGGATTGACTGGTTTGATCTTGTAGTCCCAAGGGATTCTCAAGAGTATTCTTCAGCAGCACAGTTCAAAAACATCAATTCTTTGATGCTCAGCTTTCTTTATGATTCAACTCTCACATCCATACATGACTACTGGAAAACCATAGCTTTGACTATACAGACCTTTGTCAGCAAAGTGATGTCTTTCATTTTTAATATGCTGTCTAGGTTTGTCATAGCTTTCCTTCCAAGGAGCAAGCCTCTTTTATGGCTGTAGTCACTGTCCACAGTGATTTTGGAACTCAAGAAAATAAACCTGTCACTGCTTCCACTTTTCCCCCCTTCTATTTGCCATGAAGTAATGGAACCAGATGTTGTGATCTTCATTTTTTGAATGTTGAGTTTTAAGCCAGCTTTTTCACTCTCCTCTTTCACCTTCATCAAGAGGCTCTTCAGTTCCTCTTCACTTCCTGCCATTAGGGTAGTATAATCTGCATATCTGAGCTTGTTGACATTTCTTCTGGCAATCTTGATTCCAGTTTCCAGTTTGTGATTCATCCAGCCTGGCATTTCACATGATGAACTCTGCATATAAGTTAAATAGGCAGAGTGACAAGATACAGCTTTGTACTCCTTTCCCAATTTGAACCAGTTAGTTGCTTCATGTAAGATTCTAACCGTTGCTTCTTATCCCACATCCAAGTTTCTCAGGAGACAAGTAAGGTGGTCTGGTATTCTCATCTGTTTAAGAATTTCCCACAGTTTGTTGTGATCCACACAGTCAAAGGCTATACACATACATATATACCCCCCTTCTTGAGCCTGCCTTCCCCCACCCCATCCCACTCCTCTAGGTCATCAGAGGACTGAGTTGAGCTCCCTGTGCTATATTGCAGGTTCACACTAGCCATCTATTTTTAAACATGGTAGTGTATATATGTCAGTCCTAATCTCCCAATTTGTCCCACCATCCCTTTCCCTTCCACCTTCCCCAACTGTGTCCACATGTCTCTTTTCTACATCTGTGTCTCTACTCCTGTGGTGGAACTAGGTTCATCTGTACTGTTTCTCTAGATTTTATATGTATGTGTTAGTATATGATATTTGTTTTTCTCTTTCCGACTTCACTCTGTTAATCTCTAGGTCCATCCTCATCTCTACAAATGACCCAATGTGTTCCTTTTAATGGCTGAGTAATATTCCATTATATATATATCAACCACTTCTTCTGTATCTACTCATCTGTCAGAGGACACTTAGGTTGTTTTCATGTTATTGTAAATAGTACTTCAGTGAACATTGGGGTGCATGTGTCTTTTAAAATTGTTTTTTTCTTAGGGTATATACCTAAGATAGTAGGATTGCTGAGTAGGTCTATTTTTAGTTTTGTAAGGAAGTTTCATACTGTTCTCCACAGTGCCTTTGTCATTTTACATCTCCACCAACAATACAAGAGGGTTCCCTTTTCTCTACACCCTCTCCAACATTTATTGTTTTCAGATATTTTGATGATGGCTGTTCTTACTGGTGTGAGGTGATACTTCACTTACAGCTTTCATTTGCATTTCTCTAATTAGTGAGATTGAGCATCTTTTCATGGACCCCTTGGCCATCTATATGTCTTCTTGGTACAAAACAGAAATATAGACCAATAGTACAGGACAGAAAGTCCAAGATAAACCCACCTATGGCAAACCAATGGTCACCTAATCTATGACAATTAGATTAGGTCACGTAATCTATGACAGTTAGATTGGGCACCTAATCTAGGTAACCTAATCTAACTCTCTGGTGGCTCAGATGGCGTAGAGTCTGCCTGTAATGCAAGAGACTCAGGTTTGATCCCTGGTTTGGGAAGATCCCCTGGAGAAGGAAATGGCAACTCACTCCAGTATTCTTGCCTGGAAAATCTCATGGATGGAGAAGCCTGGCAGGCTACAGTCCATGGGGCCACAAAGAGTTGGACATGACTGAGCAACTTCACTTTTTCACTTTCAGTCTAGGACAAAAGAGGCAAAAATACACAATGGAGAAAAGACTGCCTCTTTAGTATATTTTGCTGAGAAAACTGGACAGCTATATGTAAAAAAAAAAAAATGATATTAGAATACAACCTATCACAATACACAAACATAAACTCAAATGGATTATAGTCCTATATGTAAGACTGGAGACTATAAAATTGTCAGAGAAAAACATAGTTAAAAAAAAAACTCTCTGACATAAATCACAGAAAGATCATTCATGACCCACTTGTTAGAGCAACAAAAATAAAAACAATAAAAAATGGGTCTTCATTAAACTTAAAGAGCTTTTGCAAAGCAAAGAAAACCATAAAGAAGATGAAAAGAAGCCCTCAGAATGGGAGAAAATATTTACAAATGAAGCAACAGACAAAGGATTAATCTCCAAAATATGCAAACAGTTTATGCAGTGCTCTCTCTCTCTTTGTGTGTGTGTGTGTGTGTGTATATATATATATATATATATAAACTTGCAAAATGTCAGAATGGATGAAACACAATCTGGAATCAAGTTTGTTGGGAGAAATTTCAATAACCTCAGATATACAGATGACACCACCCTTATGGAAGAAAGTGAAGAAGAACTAAAGAGCCTCTTAATGAAAGTGAACAAGGGAGTGAAAAAGTTGGCTTAAAACTCAACACTCAGAAAACTAAGATCATGGCATCTGATCCCATCACTTCATGGCAAGTAGATGGGGAAACAATGGAAACAGTGAGAGACTTTAATTTTGAGGGCTCCAAAATCACTGCAGATGGTGACTGCAGCCATGAAATTAAAAGATGCTTGCTCCTTGGAGGAAAAGCTATGACCCATCTAGACAACATATTAAAAAGCAGATACATTACTTTGCCAACAAAGGTCCATCTAGTCAATATGGTTTTTCCAGAAGCCATGTATGAATGTGAGAGTTGGACCATAAAGGAAGCTGAGCGCTGAAGAATTGATGCTTTTGAACTGTGGTGTTGGAGGAGACTCTTGAGAGTCCCTTGGACTGCAGGGAGTCCATCCTAAAGGAAACCAGTCCAACCAGTCCATCTTAAAGGAAATCAGTCCTGAATATTCATTGGAAGGACTGATGCTGAAGCTGAAACTCCAATACTTTGGACACCTGATGTGAATAACTGACTCATTTGAAAAGACCCTGATGCTGGGCAAGATTGAAAGTGGGAGGAGACAGGGACGACAGAGGATCAGATGGTTGGATGGCATCACCGATTCAAAGGACATCAGTTTGAGCAAGCTCTGGAAGTTGGTGATGGGCAGGAAAGCCTGGCATGCTGCAGTCCATGAGGTCGAAAAGAGTTGGACACGACTGAGTGACAGAACTGAACTGATAAAAGAACTTAATCAAAAATGGATGAAAGACCTAAATAGACATTTCTCCAATGAATTCTTGAGATCATCTTAAGAGGGGTGGAACGGGTGTTGACTATAGGTTGAAAAGAGGTCATAAGATCCAAAGCACTTCTGAATTCCAGTGCAGAGTATGTCTTTAGATATGTGATTTTTGTCAAAGGATTAGAGCACTATAGTTGTTGTTTAGTCACTAAGTCATGTCCAACTCTTTTGTGACCCCATGGACTGTGACCCATCAGGCTCCTCTGTCCATGGGATTTCCCAGGAAAAAATACTGAAATGGGTTGTCATTTCCTTCTTCAGGGGATCTTCTTGACCTGGGGGTTGAACTCACATCTCCTGCATTAACAGGCAGATTCTTTACCACTGAACCACCTGGGAAGCTCTTAGAGCATTGTAGTCTTTGACATTTCAGTTGTAAATTGGTCCTTCTATTACCAACCTCAAAACTATGATTTTTCCAGTAGTCATATACAGATGTGAGAATTGGACCATAAAGAAGGCTGAGTGCTTAAGAACTGAATCTTTCAAATTGTGGTGTGGAGAAGACTCTTGAGAGTTCCTTGGACAGCAAGGAGATCAAACCAGTCAATCCTGAAGGATATCAACTCTGAATATTCATTGGAAGGACTGATGCTGAAGCTAAAACTCCAGTTCTTTGGCCGCTTGATGCAAAGAGCTGACTCTTTGGAAAATACCCTGATGCTGGGAAAGATTGAAGGCAGGAGGAAAAGGGGGTGACAGAGGATGAGATGGTTGGATGGGATTACAGACTCAATAGACATGAGTTTGAGTAAACTCCAGCAGATAGTGAAGGACAGAAAAGCCTGGTGTGCTGCAGTTCATGGGGTCTCAAAGAGTCAGACATGACTTAGAGACAACAACAGCAACATGACCAACCTCATAAGTTGCTGTAAAAATTTAAAGTGACACATGAACAGAATTTGTAAACTATGAAACACTTTTCAAATATTATATAGTAGTGGCAGTTTTACTTAGTTTGGGAATACAATCAATGGATCAAGAATTTCTGCCTAAAAAAGGCTTAGGGATAGCATGGGAGCCAGAAGAACTCTCTTGACACCATGTTTTCTTAGCAACTGCACTGTTTTCTCTTGATGATTTATTTGGAATGAGTAGAAGGATATGCTGAACACTAGAGGAGGAATAAAATCCTCTGAGAAGTTCCTTTGCACTCCTACTATATTCAGGGAGTACAAGAAGAAGAAAAAGTAACTGAAGAACTGAAGAGATTCACAACACGGGAAATGACAGAGGGATTTTCTTTATTTGAGCAGTTAGTTTTTAATGCATAGGATCCAAATGTAGAACTGTACACAAAAGTTGCAGCAGCCTTTTAGAATGCTATCCAGTGCTACTGTGTCATTTATGATGAGGAAAAAAAGAATTGCTACACAGGCATCTTTCGATCTTTTTTTTTTTTTTTTTTTTCAAGAGGGTAGATAGAATTGACTCCAGCAAGCAATCAGAACTGTGCCATCAATGTCAGGTGTGAGTGAAATTGCAACTTTCTCTCCATCTCCTATTGCTGACAGTCCTTCAGCTCTACCATCTCCGACCTCTTCTCCCTCCTCCTGTCAGTAACTCTTCTTGTCTGTTCACTTGATGCCAGCCTCTATATGCCAGTTGTTGCTATATTGTACTTTCAAGTTCAAGATCCTATACTATAAGATTAAAAATGTTATCTTTATAAAAAATTACAACAACAAAAAAACCAGCATAATTTTGCAACCTAAAAAACAAACATTTATGTGTGTACTTGTGTGGAATATGCACACACTCATAGCTATAAACACACACACACACATTACAGTGCTGTTTCTTCCTAAAATGAAAAGGTTAGAGCAGAATTACAAAGAAACCCTGATCATTCTGGGCACCTGAATCTCAAATAGGTTCTTCAATATTTGGAACTACTGTTTTTAAAAAATATAAAAAAGATTGAGAGTGACTGGAAGGAACCTATATTTTGTAGTAAGGACTTGTAAATGTACTTTACTAGAATGACAAAAGAAGTGTTAGCATCTATAAAACAAATTATATATAATGTCTTGTGTTTCACTGGGATTAACTTATTCTGGCTCACTAAAGACTGGGCATCAAGTGAAGTGCTAGATCTGACTATAACCAAAGGAAATTCCATCCCTGAGCCATTCACATCCTCTGGGTTTGATGTCAAGGAGTGTCACACTCATGTCTGTGTGGTTCTGTAGTGCATGGGGCACTTCATGGTATCAGGGCTCTCATATTTATTCTAATTTGGCCTTGATAGTCCCATCTGAAATTCCTAGAGGTCCATACAGTTTTTACAAAGCCCCTAAATATAGCTTTGATTATCTCTGATTAAATACTGCCTATGCCCCTGCAGTCAGAATCACAGAAAATATGACTTCATTGGGGCCCTCAATAGGCTGTCCAAGCTTATTTCTTGCCAGTGGCAGCTTGCTGTGTATTTCACCCTGGGGACTTTTCTTGACTTTACACACAATCAGTTCTATGCTCCATAGGGCTGAGGAGTTGTTTTGTGATTGGACATTCTCTCTGTTTGTTTTCCTTCCCTCTGGCTTTCATGAACACTCAAATAAGATAGAGGGAAAGGGAATGAGTCCACTTCCAAATGAGTATGATCTGAAAGGACTTCCTTGCACAGAAACCCTAGAACATGACACTTCATATATATTATTTGTGAGTATTCTTCCCATCCTCAGCTGAATATTATTTCAGTTTTCATAGTTCTCTGTGGGATTCTGCAGGTGAGACATTGAATTTTAACAAACATTTATTAATGTAACCTGATTGGCCTTCCATCCTTCCTGCGATGGAATCCCCTGGGCCAGAGGCTGAGTCAAGAGTTCCATTGATGAAGTCCTCAGTCAGTCCTGCCCTGATGTCCATCACACACATGCATGCAGGCTAAGTTGCTTTAGTCGTGTCTGACTCTTTGCAACTCCATGGAGCCTGCCAGGCTCCACTGTCCATGGGATTCTCCAGGCAAGAATATTGGAGTGGATTGCCATGCCCTCCTCCAGGGATCACACACACACACACACACCCTCTTAAAAATCACCAACCTGTGCCAGATCACTCTGGAAAACTTACAGAGCAAATGGAAAAATGGGGTAAGTAGCACAATGCTTAATAACTCTGTGACTGAAAAAAAAGAGAGAGATAAGAATCTAATAAAAATAGGGAGTTCCCTGGTGGTCCAGCAGTTAAGACTTTGTTTTCCAGTACAGGGGGTGCATGTTTGATTGCTGGTCAGGGAGCTAAGATCCCACATGTCTCATGACCAAAAAAATAAAACATAAAATAGAAACAATATTGTAACAATTCAATTAAGACTTTAAGAATGGTCCACATCAAAAAAAAAAAAATCTCACGAGAAAAGTAATCTAATGAAAATAATCCCACAATTTTTGCATATTAACTTGGTTAAGAAACATAGCAATAAATATGACACCTAACCTTGGAAAAGATATACTTGCTTATGGCACTATTGCTTCAGAACCCTGTGTGCAGAGGAAGAGAATAAAATAGAGACAGAAAAGGGGTGAGAGAAACAAGTAAAGAGCAATAGAGAAAAAGAACCAGAGGATGACTGCAAACTAGGATAGGTGGCCAGTGGGGGTTCAGGGCAGGGAGGAACAGACCTTGTGTTCTGTTTGGAGTAGTCATCTGGGGGCAGTTTTCTGTGGCCACATTGGGCTTCTTGCAGACAAAGTCATCAGTAAAGCAGCTGAGAAGCTTGGTGGTGCTCAGTTGATGCAAATACATCAGTTCCGTTGGTAAAAATTTGGAGATGGGCCAAGAAAACCCAGCAAAGGTGCCATCTGCCAGCTGCAAGAGAGTGAAGCCCATCCAAGGGCACATTCACAGGCAAGTTGACCTTAGGCTCTGAGGGTGGAAGGGTGCACGCAGGACTTTCCCTGCCAGGGCCCAGCACCTAGCACTGTCAACTTAAAAATGTTCACAACCTGAAGGTTGAGAGTTATGTCCTATTCAGTGGGAATTTTTAGGAAACCTCAAACCCGGTAGACAGCATCTCGGGTAGCCCTGAGAGAACTGCTCCAAGGAGGCAAGGGAAGGAGCCAGGTTATATAGAAGTTCTATAACAAAGGGCAGATAGTCTGTACATCAAAATATTATTGTTAATTAAGGAAAACCAGATATCCCAAGTTAAGGAATTTAGCGTTTTTCTATGTATGGGAAGATATGAGTTTGGGTTCACTGAAATCATTCCTTTCATACATATCTTGACTATCTGGGGCTATTATCTTGTGTTTTTCACATCCTGAGCTCCCTTGGAACTCACTGTAGGAAGTGGCTGCAGTCTGATAGCTGCTAGATTTTAGATACTCTCCTCCTTCTTCAGTGTCCTAAGAGCTCATCAGCTCACATTGGAGGGCTGCAATCACTGATGACTATGAAACCCTTGTTTACTGATACAGCAGGAAATATTCCATTTCTCAGCACCACAAAGTGTTTACTCATCCAGTGCCTACCCTACCTGGTTTAAGGTCATTTCTGGCTGCCACGAGAGAGACTGAGGCACATACTGGGTGCATGCTGTGGTGACTGGCCAGGGATGAGAACAAGAGGCTGTAGTGACCGCCCAGGGAGGAGAACAACCCCCAGGAGCCTGTATCAGTAAAAGCAGAGTGTGCAGCCAATGAGGATCTCCTCAACCTGTAGCAGAGTTTTGTTTCCAGCTGACCCTCTTGGGTTACATTGGTGAGGACTGCTTCAAAGCCCAGGCCAGGGTGCTGTGCTGGGTACTTCCAACAGTGAAGACTTCCATGGCCCAGGGCTGGTGCCAGCTCCCTCCACACCCATGCCCCATCTGATTACCTTTTCCAAGAAGCATGCTGGTTATCCTTACCAGTTATAGTTACTCTTTAAACTGACATTTGCTGAAGTTCTATGCACTTTTTTTCAGCTTAAATATGAATTATGTGTCAGTTCCAACCCTGGCAAATTTAGCTATAATTTGAAAGAATTGTGCTCCATCAAAATGGAGAGCCCAATGGGGTTCCTTTCAAGGATTTGCATTAAATAACAAAAAGAGCTTTTTAGAACTCTTCCAGCTGTTAAAATATTAAAATTCAAGAGCAGTAAAGAATGTATAAAGGCAAAAGCATCCAGTTTATATGAAATAAAAACTTTTCTTAAAGTTCCTTGAGCATTGTTTTTAAAGGAACTGAAGAGCTTTTTTTGCAACAAAATTAAAAAAAAAAAAAGTTAGAAAAAAATCTTCTCCCATGGCATCTTCAACTCATCAAGCTTCCCTCCCGATGCCTCAGTTCACCTTTGCAACAGAAACTGTGGATCAATTCTACCAGCATGTCCCTTATTAAATGAAACAACTGCTGCTGAAAACTTTAGCACTACTTACATGGAGAGGACTTGAAACAGTCTTCTCCACAGAACAATAGTTTGAAAAGATACAGGCACTGCTGTCTTCATAGCAGCACTATTCACAATAACCAAGACATAGAAACAACCTAAATGTCCATTGACAGAGGAATGGATAAAGAAGATGTGGTACACATATACAATGAAATATTACTCAGTCATAAAAAAGAACTAAATAATGCTATTTGCAGCAACATGGGTTGCTGCAACTAAGTGAAGTCAGAAAGAGAAATCACTTATATGTGATTTCTTATATGTGATCACTTATGTGATACCACTAGGGCTTCCCTGGTGGCTCAGAGGTTAAAGCATCTGCCTGCAATGCGGGAGACCTGGGTTCGATCCCTGGGTCAGGAAGATCCCCTGGAGAAGGAAATGGCAACCCACTCGGTATTCTTGGCTGGAGAATCCCATGGAAGGAGGAGCCTGGTGGGCTACAGTCCACAGGTTCACAAAGAGTCGGACATGACTGAGCGACTTCACTTTCACTTTTCACTTTCATATGATACCACTTATATGTGGAATCTAAAATATGACACAAGTGAAACTATATAGCAAGCAGAAACAAAATCATAAACTTAGAAAACAGGCTTGTGGCTGCCAAGGGGTAGGGGTGGGGGAGGGATGGATTGGGAGTTTGGGAATAGCAGATGCAAATTATTATCTGTAGGATGGATGATCAACAAGGTCCCACTGTATAGCACAGGGAACTATATTCAACATTCTCTGATAAATCATAATGGAAAAGAATATGAAAAGTATATGTATGTATGTGTATATATCTGAATCACTTTGCTGTACAGCAGAAACTAACATAACACTGTAAATCAACTATACTTCAAATAAACAAACAGCCATCTTGAAATGTCATTTGAGTAAGTTCAGGTTTAACAAGCTTATAAACCTTGAAATCAACCACAAAGTGTTGAGGCGATGATGTGCGCTGCAACACTGCTGTCTGACGCAGACAGATCTTAGCGTTCAGAAGCTACTAGCTCCCCCAGAGCCCTGTTAATGGAGCACCCAAGATGATCTTCAGGAGCTCTCCTATTACTGTGGGGAATTAGGAAATGCTGAACTATTTTAACACCACCAAATACCTCACGTCTCTGAGCTGAAAACCAGTTTGCATTGCAATCCAAATTGTCAGAATTAAACAGTGAAGCACAAAAATCTCCACCTGACAATTTTTTATCTATCTAGATTTGGGAATATTTTCATAAATGCTTAATGCAACAGGCAAAAGACCTAAAATATATTGAACATGTCTTTAAAGCAAATACACTTTCTGACAAGTGGAAATATAAACATAAATTGTAGCCTGGAGGAGCAGTCAGCTGTGTACATTGTTTATGCTAGAAGACCTGAACTATAAGGCCAAGGGAACAAGACAAAGGAGAAGCAGAATCTGGGAGCCCATTTCTGCAGATGGTTGAGTTGCAGAGGCCTTTGTACAAGATGATTCATACAATGGTCACAAATCCTACTTCTAGATCCTTTTAAAAGATCCTTCTAAAAGATCCTTCTTTGTTTCATTTACCTTCATACTTTCAGAAGTGTTCCATAGTTATTTTTACTCGCGTAAGTGTCTTTAATCTTGAGATTATTTTCTTTTCTCACTATGCTAGATAAGGGCACATTTCTTACCTCAAAACTAATTTCAAAGATGTGCTTCACATGATGAATAAAGGTTTTCCAATGAAACACGGCTTTTGCTGTAGACTTAAGCATGCTTGAATAATGCAGATGAAAGCACAGGGAGTGTTCATGTCCCACCAGTCCTTTCATTAACTGCTGGGACAGGCTGATGTGAGGCTCCCAGACCTAGACAGACATAGACAGCACTGCAGCAAAGAGAATCGACCGGTGAAGAAAAGATTTGTGTAGGAGAGGTCCAGAGTGATTGGTTAAAGCTTCTTAACTATAATGATGTTGACTCTAATAATTTAAATAGCCTTCCCTCTTTTTTGTCCCTAAGTTAATCTAGCTAAGTATGCATCAGTTTTGCTGATCTTTTCAAAGATTTCAAAACCCTAGAAGTAGTGTAAGAGATATTATAAGAAAACTATGGAATGTAGGAAGAGGAAGAAAAATACTTTGTGGCTCCAGGCTTGAAGGAACAGCATAAGCATCTTCTATGAGATAAAAGCCCCCTTAGATCTGGTATATCCTGGAGCTCACACAGCAGGAGAACACCACCTGGGTATTCCTACTACCTTGAGCAACAGTCCATCTGACAACATGCAGGACCACACCATCAGGAAGGTGGATTGGAAGCCCTGTCAGAAATCATCTTTTTCTACTCTGGACCTGAAATTTCCCTGTCTGCAGAAAGATACCTAGGTGGGCAGTTTGCATAAGAGAAACAGACACAGTCAGAGCACATGGCTGATTTGGAAAGATGCCTTGTCTCCTTGGGCCTTCAGATCCTCATCCATCATCCAGAGATGATGGATTGCCTGGAGGTTTTGCAGCAGGGGAAATACCACCACCATCATGCTAAGATCCTAGTGGTGATGTGCTCTAATCTTTCTAAATGTGACCATTTAGGGGAAAAAATGTATGTGGTATCTCTCTGTATTATTTCTTACAGTTGCATATGAATCAATGATTTTTTTCAAAACATGCAATAAAAAAATTAGGGAGTAACCAGAATCCAAGAGCAAGAAAAGAATGGAGAAAAACCAGGAAATAACATACTCATTCTTTTTAAGTTAGCACAGAAGATGTACAAAATTGACCTTACGCTGTGTTGTAAAGAAAGTCTAACAAATGTCAAAGATTTGAAATTAGACCAAGTATGATTCTGTGACTACAGTAAACCTAGTTGTCAATAAAGAAACAAAACTGGGAAACCTCTAAATGTAGCAATAATATTTTAAGTAGCCAATGAGTCAAGAAAATAATAATAGATGTTAGAAAATGTTTGTATTAATTAATAGTGAAAACACAACAGATCAAATTATCAAGTTCATGAAACACTTTTTTCTAAATCTGTGCCTAGAGGAAAATAGCTTTAAATACACAGGTTAGAAAAGAAGAAAGGCTGCAAAATCAGTGAGTACTAAGGAGTTAAAAACTAATAATTATAAAAATTAAGTGAAAAGACATAGTTAAAACAAGAATAGAAAAGGTTTTATTTCTAGATAATAAAATAGGAAGAATATTTAGTGGAGAAGGATAATGTTTTCATCAGAATCTTCAGAAGATTAAAAATATGAGAAACTACTGACAATGATGATCACAAAAAAGAAAGATACAAACAATATTAAGAATCAAAAGGGAACAGAGCTACAGTTATAATAGAAATGAAAATGATAATCAGGATATTATTAAAAAATTCATGGCAATAATTTTGGATTCATTTCTAGAAAAATACATCTAACCAAAATTCAAACAATAACAAGTAAAATTTTCAAGTATCCTATAAAAAAGCTTATTCCACAAAGAAAACTTTGGTATCAGAGACCTTCATTAGAGAACTGTTAAAAAACATTAATAAAGAAGTAACATGAATGTTACACATATTTTTTTCAGAGTATAGAAAAATAGAGGAAAATTTGCCAACTTTATTAATGACAACAAAATAACCTGCACACCAAAACTTGTACTGAAGATTAAAGAAGAGAGAATTTTAGATCAATTATTCTCATGAATATAGATACAAAATTCTAAAAATAGTGGCAAAATGAATAAATAAATATATGAAAATGATACTAAATCATAAAGAAGTTTATGTTTATTCCTGTTTACTTCAGGAATGTAAAGTTGGTTTAAAATTGAAAAATTAATCAATATAAATCACTACATTTACAGAAAAAGGAGACAAAATGCATAACTTTCCCAAGAAATACATGAAAAGAATTACGTAAAATCTAGCCCCTATTTAGGAGTGCAACTTGCAGCTGAGATGTAACAGAAAGGAACATCTTTAATCTGAGAAAAGATACTTAATATCAAATTTAATCAAGCATCATACTTTTTAATATATAAAACACTGGAAAATTTGCTCAAAGCCCAGTGGTAAGATAAGAATGTCCATTATCGATATGCATAGTCAACTTTTTACTTGAATTCAGCTGTTCAGTCATTGTCTGACTCTTTGTGATCTTACGGACTACAGCACGCCAGGCTTCCCTGTCCATCACCAACTGTAGGACCTTGCTCAAACTCATGTCCATCAAGTCAGGGATGCCATCCAACCATCTCTTCCTCTGTCATCCCCGTATCCTCCTGCCTTCAATCTTTCCCAACATCAGAGTCTTTTCCAGTGAGTCAATTATTCACATCAGGTGGCCAAAGTATTGGAGTTTCAGCTTCAGCATCAGTCCTTCCAATGAATATTCAGGACTGATTTCCTTTAGAGTTGTCTGGCTTGATCTACTTGCAGTCCAAGGGAATCTCGAGTCTTCTCCAACACCACACAGTTCAAAAGCATCAATTCTTCAGCTTTCTTTATAGTCCAACTCTCACATCCATACATGACTACTGGAAAAACCATAGCTTTGACTAGACGAACTTTTGTTGGCAAAGTAATGTCTCTGCTTTTTAATATGCTGTCTAGGTTGGTCATAGCTTTTCTTGCAAAGATCAAGCGTCTTTAATTTCATGGCTGCAGTCACCATCTGCAGTGATTTCGGAGCCCAGGAAAATAAAGTTTCTCACTGTTTCCATTGTTTGCCCATCTATTTGCCATGAAGTCATGGGACTGGATGCCATGATCTTGGTATTCTGAATGTTGAGTTAAATGTAAAAGTGCTGCACTCAATATACCAGCAAATTTGGAAAACTCAGCAGTGACCACAGGACTGGAAAATGTCAGTTTTCATTCCAATCCCAAAGAAAGAAAATGCCAAAGAATGCTCAAACTATTGCACAATTGCTCTCATCTCACATGCTAGCAAAGTAATGCTAAAAATTCTCCAAGCCATATTTCAACAGTACGTGAACTGTGAACTTCCAGATGTTCAAATTGGATTTAGAAAAGGCAGAAGAACCAGATAAAAATTGGCAATGTCTGTTGGGTTATTGAAAAAGCAAGAGAGTTCCAGAAAAACATATACTTCTGCTTTATTGACTATGCCAAAGCCTTTGACTGCATGGATCACAACAAACTGTGGAAAATTCTTCAAGAGATGGGAATGTCAGACTGCCTGACCTGCCTCCTGAGAAATCTGTATGCAGGTTAAGAAGCAGCAGTTAGAACTGGACATGGAACAAAAGACTGGTTCCAAATCATGAAAGGAATACATCAAGGATGTATATTGTCTCCCTGTTTATTTAACTTATATGCTGAGTACATCATGAGACATGCTGAACTGGATGAAGCACAAACTGGAATCAAAATTGCCAGGAGAAATATCAATAACCTCAGATATGTAGATGATACTACCCTTATGGCAGAAAGTGAAGAAGAACTAAAGAGCCTCTTGATGAAAGTGAAAAAGGAGGGTGAAAAAATTGGCTTAAAGCTCAACCTTCAGAAAACTAAGATCATGGCATCTGGTCCCATCACTTCATGGCAAATAGATGGGGAAACAGTGGAAACAGTGACAGACTTTATTTTCTTGGGCTCCAAAATCACTGCAGATGGTGACTGCAGCCATGAAATTAAAAGATGCTTGCTCCTTGGAAGAAAAGCTACGACCAACCTAGACAGCATATTAAAAAGCAGAGACATTATTTTGTCAACAAAGGTCCATCTAGAAAAAGCTATGGTTTTTCTAGTAGTCATGTATGGATGTGAGAGTTGGACTATAAAGAAAGCTGAGCAGCGAAGAACTGATACTTTTGGACTGTGGTGTTGGAGAAGACTCTTGATAGTCCCTTGCAGAGTAAGGGGATCCAACCAGTTCATCCTAAAGGAAATCAGTCCTGAATATTCATTGGAAGGACTGATGCTGAAGCTGAAACTCCAATACTTTGGCCACCTGATGCAAAGAACTAACTCATTTGAAAAAACCCTGATGCTGGGCAAGATTGAAGTTGGGAAGAGACAGGGACGACAGAGGATGAGATGGTTGGTGATATCACTGACTCAATGGAGATGAGTTTGAATAAACTCCAGGAGTTGGTGATGGGTAGTGAGGCCTGGTATGCTCCAGTCCATGGGGTCATAAAGACTCGGACAGGACTGAGCGACTGAACTGAACTGAACTGAACTGTAGCTTTAAGCCAGCTTTTCCACTTTTCTCTTTCACTTTCATCAAGAGACTCTTTAGTTCTTCTTTGCTTTTACTTGAGGTTCTGACTAATGTGATTAAGTCAAGAAGAAAGAAAAGGTACGAATATTGAATAAAAGAAAAGAAATTATCCATGGATGGCATGAACATGTATGAGAAACATCCAAAAGAATCCACCACTACATCAGGATATCATTTACTGAAATTATCAAAATCTCTGGGCACAAATTTATCATTTAAAAATAAATTGTGTTCATATCTACTAGTCACAGAAAATTACAAAAAGCAATTTTAAGTGATAATTGCTACATAGCAAATAAAACAAATCAAATACTTAAGTATAAAGCCATCTAGACATTATAAGACTTCACAAAACCTACAAAACTGTATTGAAAGTGATATTATTTAAGCAAACCCAAATAAAGAGAAGGATACATCATCTTTAAGGATAAGAATAATCAGCACTGTGGGGGTGTCAGTTTTCCTCAAACTGAGTCTACAGTTCCAGTTTTCATCCCACATAAATCCTCCCTGGATTTTGTTTTTACTTTCTGCTAAAGTTGACAAGCTCATTCTTAAAAATTGTATATGGAATACAATGTCCAGGAATAACCTTAATAATCTATTTTTTTTTAAAGAGCAATGTTTGAGCACTCAGACTATCTGACATCAGTATTTATTGTAAAGGCATATTATATTACTTAAAGAAAAGCATTATGGTATTGGCACAAGGACAGATAAATAGTGCAATGAAAAGTTCCTAAACAGACCCAAACACAAATGAGCTCTTGAATTTTTGACAGAGATGACACTATGAAACATGGGAAACAAAAGTCTAGGTAAACAGTACTGAGTAAATTGAGTATACATATTAGACCTGAATGTGAAAGTTAAATGGAGCAAGCTTCTGGAAAATTACATGGTACAAAGCTATCTCTCAAACAGGATAAACTACATGAAGATTATCAGAAAAATTTGAGCAGTTAGACTTCTTAAAAATCTTCTGTTCATCCAAAATTATTAAGAAGACATTGCAGAGTGGGGGTAGAAGAAGAACTCTGCAATACACGTAAGTAGCAAAAGACTCGTATTCAGAATATATTTTTCAAATCATTAAGAAAAAAGTGATATAATAGTCCAGTTTTTAAGTGAGGAAAAGTCATAGATAAGCACTTAACAAAAGATAGTACCAAAATGGCCAACAGCAATAAGAAAATATACTCAAAAATTAAGCCACAATGATTTACCATTCTACTATTTTGTTATCATTTAAATTCTGAAATTAAGAAAACTAGAAATACTGAATATAACTGAGGGTGTGGGACACCTGCAACTCTTTTGTGTTGGGTGTGTAAATAGATAAAACCATTTGAAAAGCTGCTGACAGTATTTATCAAAGCTAAACACACACATTTGTTCATCAGTTCCATGCCCCTGTATCTACTAATAATCAACAGAAATCTTACATTTGTCCCAGAGATACAAAAGAAGGGCCGTTTCACTGTTACTCTGAACAATGAATAGTGTAATGATAAAACTGGGATGAATACAATCCTTCCTCAATAGCAGAATGGAAACACAAACTGTAAATCATACAATCATGAATGGAACATTGTGCATCAGTGCAAATGGATTGAGCTGCCCTCCATACACAACATGGGCACACCTGATAGACACACCTGGTGCTTGCAAACCAAACACAACTCCAGCATACTGGATGACCACATCGATCTCAACACCAGGCAAGAGGACTCTGAGGTCTTGAGGGGAGGAGCTTGGTCCCCTTGCTGAGGATAGAGACTCTGTGACTGAGTGGCCATGGGAGAGACATCTGGGCTGGGATGACCTCCTACTTCTCCGCTACTGTGGCGAGAACATGCCACATTCAGGGTACAATAAGTTAGAATGTTAAAATTCCAGTAAAGCATATTGAAAAAGTGGAGTTGAACAGATTGATTAATAAGGAGTTGATGTGTTTGACTGCTGAAAGCTTCTAAGCCTTATCTCTCCCTCCTCCCCTTGTGCCCACCTCTGGTCAGTAGGCCAAGCAGCCAGAGACTTTCTCCTTTAGAGAGGACAGGAGATTAAAGTTTCTAAAGTCCCTGAGTGTATGGGGGAACCCTGGAAAGCCCCAGCTCTAACCACAATAGAAATTCAGTCTGATCTCCTTTCCTGGCTGTCCTAGGCTATTTGAGGCCTAAATTTTGAGTAATATAATGAACTGAATGATTGTAAGTGAAAGCCACTTAGTTGTGACCCCATGGAAGTAGCCTGCCAGGCTCCTCTGTCCATGGAATTCTCCAGGCAAGAATACTGGAGTAGGTAGCCATTCCCTTCTCCAGGAGATCTTCCCCACCCAGGGATCAAACCTGGGTCTCCTGCATTGCACTTAGATTCTTTACCATCTGAGCCACTTGAATGTTTGTGCCTCCCCCAAATTCAAATGTTCTTGGAGTTGGCGCCTTTGGGAGGGGATTAGGTATAGTTGAGGCCATCAGAGGGCCCTCGTTATGGGGTTAGAGTCCTTATAATATCTTTCTCTCTTCATGTTCACACACCAGGGGAAATCCATGTGAAGATACAACCAGAAGGTGGCCATCTGCACACCAAGAATAGAGCCCTGACCAGTAACTGTATCTTCTGGTGCCTTCATCTTGGATTTCCAGCGCCCAGAACTGTGAGAAATAAATGTCTGCTATTTCAGCTGCCCACGGTGGTATTTTGTTATGGTAACACATGAACTTATTGAGAAGGGAGGGCAATCCTCCTGCTTTTCCATAGTATCTGTGATAATGTATTGAATGCTATCTAACAAGCATTAAAACAAACAAACAAACAAAGGTCAGTTTGCATAACTGTGTGTATTTCCCTCTATCTGGTCTTCATATTTATAGAAAAATAATTGGAGACACACAAACATATTTGTATAGGGTCTAGATACAAAACAGAGACTACACCTGCCTTTTTAGAGGACTCACAAGAAATTGGAAAGTATAGTTAACACTGAGCTATTTGCAAGGCCTCCTCAGACAACCATTTTACCTTTTTGCATTTCTTTTTCTTGGAGATGGTCTTGATCACTGCCTCCTATACAATCTCACGAACGTCTGTCCATAGTTCTTCAGGCACTCTGTGTATCACATCTAGGCCCTTAAATCTATTTCTCACATCCACTGTATAATGGTAAGGGATTTGATTTAGGTGATACCTGAATGGTCTAGAGGTTTTTTCTACTTTATTCAATTTAAGTCTGAATTTGGCAGTAAGAGTTTTTGATTTGAGCCACAGTCATCTCTCTGTCTTGTTTTTGCTGACTGTATAGAGCTTCTCCATCTTTGACTGAAAAGAATATAACAAGTATGATTTCAGTATTGACCATCTGGTGATGTCCATGTGTAGAGTCTTCTCTTGTGTTGTTGGAAGAGGGTGTTTGCTATGACCAGTGTGTTCTCTTGGCAGAACTCTGTTAGTCTTTGTCCTGCTTCATTCTGTACTCCAAGACCAAATTTTCCTGTTACTCCAGTTATCTCTTGACTTCCTACTTTTGCATTCCAGTCCCCCAAGAGGAAAAGGACATCTTTTGGGGTGTTAGTTTTAGAAGGTCTTATAGGTCTTCATAGAACCATTCATCTTCAGCTTCTTTAGCATTACTGGTTAGGGCATAGACTTGGATTACTGTCATATTGAATGTCTTGCCTTGGAAACGAACAGTGATCATTCTAGAGACCTAGAGATCTCTTGAGGAAAATGAGAAATACCAAGGGAATGTTTTATGCAAAGATGGGCATGATAAAGGACAGAAATTGTATGGACCTAACAGAAGCAGAAGATATTAAGAAGAGGTGGCAAGAATACACAGAAGAACTATACAAAAAGCATCTTCATGACCCACATAACCACAGTGGTGTGACCACTCACCTAGAGCAAGACATCCTAGAATGTGAAGTCAAGTGGGCCTTAAGAAGCATCACTACGAACAAAGCTAGTGGAGGTGATGGAATTCCAGTTGAGCTATTTCAAATCCTGAAAGATGATGCTGTGAAGGTGTTACACTCAATATGCCAGCAAATTTGGAAAACTCAGCAGTGGCCACAGGACTGGAAAAGGTCAGCTTTCATTCCAATCCCAAAGAAAGGCATTGCCAAAGAATGCTCAAGCTACCACACAATTGCACTCATCTCACATGCTAGCAAAGTAATGCTCAAAATTCTCCAAGCCAGGTGTCAACAATACACAAACCATGAAATTCCAGATGTTCAAGCTGGATTTAGAAAAGGCAGATGAACCAGAGACCAAATACCAGACCACCTGACGTGCCTCCTGAGAAATCTGTATGCAGGTCAAGAAGGAATAGTAGAACTGGACATGAAACAAAAGACTGGTTCCAATCAGGAAAAGAGTACGTCCAAAGATGTATATTGTCACCCTGCTTATTTAAGTTATATGCAGAGTACATCATGTGAAATGCCAGGCTGGATGAAGCACAAGCTGGAATCAAGATTGTCAGGAGAAATATCAATAACCTCAGGCATGTAGATGAGACTATCCTTTTGGCAGATAGCAAAGAAGAACTAAAGAGCCTCTTGATGAAAGTGAACAAAGAGATTGAAAAAGTTGGCTGAAAACTCAACATTCAGCAAACTAAGATCATGGCATCTGGTCCCATCACTTCACGACAAATAGATGGAGAAACAGTGGAAATAGTGACAGACTTTATTTTGTTGGGCTCCAAAATCACTGCAGTCATGAAATTAAAAGACACTTGCTCCTTGGAAGAAAAGTTATGATCAACCTAAACAGCATATTGAAAAGCAGAGACATTACTTTGCCAACAAAAGTCTGTCTAGTCAATGTTATGGTTTTTCCAGTAGTCATATGTGGATATGAGAGTTGGACTTTAAAGAAACTTGCACACCAAAGAATTGAGCTTTTAAAAATGTGGTGTTGGAGAAGACTCTTGAGAGTCCCTTGGACTGCAAGGAGATCCAACCAGTCTATCCTAAAGGAGATCAGTACTGAATATTCATTGGAAAGATTAATATTGAAGCTGAAATCCCAATACTTTGGCCACCTGATGCAAAGAGCTGACTCATTGGAAAAGACCCTGATGCTGGGAAAGACTGAAGGCAGGAGCAGAAAGAGACAACAGAGGATGAGATGGTTGGATGGCATCACAGACTCGATGGACATGAGTTTGAGCAAGGTCCTAGAGTTAGTGATGGACATGGAAGCCTGGCATACTGCAGTCCATGGGATCGCAAATTGAGCAACTGAACTGAACTGAATTGTGTTAACTCTGAGGAGTGATGAAATTATTTTATCACAGTAAAAATTTTGGTAACATTGTTTATTATTTCTCAAGTTAAAAAAATTTTAAAAAAGCAAATGCAGTTTAGTTCACTCTTAAAAAGGAAAAGAAATAGAAAGAAAGGTCATTTGCAGTAAATAAATAAAAGCACAAGCGAAATGAGTGCAGCATTTTAGAATACATGACACATAATACTTTCACTTTTGCAGGTGCTACAGAAAAGGCATTCCCCTGAGGTGTTAAACATGCAATGAGTCAAAGTGAGAATGAAAATTCTTATGTAGCAAATGGCCAATTTTTATCTCTTTTTATCATCCTTTGGAAAATATATTTTTAGGATGTATACTGCTAATGGTACTGCTACTTTCTTCCTTCTGTGTGCTTGAAAACTCAAATACTGAAGAAGTAAACAAAATAAGTAGAAACCATTGAGCTTGAGCTTCTCCAGACAGTATGTTCTTTCATGGAGCACATTTAGGCAAGATTTCTCTTTGTAGTACTATGCTTCATCGTTTAAGTAACAAGCTAATCCAACCAAGACTTACACAATGGCTGGAGTTAGTGGAATGATGCTCTCTTATTTCTGAAATAATGTGGCTAGAGCAGATGATCTTCAAGACCACTTCCAGATGAAATAGTTCAGCATCCAAGGGATACACACACCTATATAATTATCCTGTGTATGTCTCAATACTTGCAGAATTACAAGTGTTGAACTTAGAATCATTTTGAGATAAAATATTAGAGAAACTTCACAAGGGAACGTAGGTGTCACCTCTAGTCATGTCTGGTCCTCTATCCACTTCAGTAAATGTACTTTACTGAATTTAAAAGGAGTGCATCCATCTAAAACTTTGGATGTCAACTACTTTCAAAGCAGAAATTAGCTCTATTTTCTCTCTGAAGAATTTGGGCAAAGCAATGTTTGGAACCCTCACATTTGGAGGTTAAGTTTCTGCCAAATACAGAAGTTCCCATTTATATTATCAATGGAATTTATTCAAATAAATCTTACTTATTCAAGGATCAATGCTGCATTTATAGATTATGTCCCTAACTAAGGACTCAGTACCAAAGTAAATTATACTTTGATACTTTATATACATATATATATATATATATGGCATCAGTATATCATGAAAGTTTAAATAAAATTTAAAATTGCCAAAATTAAAAGGACAAGTCCATTCCAGAGTGGTTAACAACCCAATTAAATATCTCACCAAATAATCAGACAGGTCAAGGTTCAGCCTGGATGCTCAATCTTTTCCCACGAACTTCCTTGGTATGGCTTTTCACAGTGCTGTTCTCTCGCCTAAATAAACTGCAGCTGCCCTTCAGGTATCCACTTAATATCAGCTTTCCTGGAGATGACTCTGACACTCAAGTGAATTTCCCTTTGTTGTGTGCCTGCTTCTCCTACCTACCTCCCCATCATGATACTGGTCACGCATTTTGTAAAGAACTTGTTTAATTTTCCCTCTGACCTGACTATGGGCAAAGAGCACTGATAACCCACTATCTTGACCTAAGCCAGAGATCCTTAGTGAAATTGCTATTTCTGGTGTAGTACGTATGTTATCCAGGCTTCCTTGGTAGCTCAGACAGTAACGAATCTGCCGGCAATACAGGAGACTTGGGTTTCATCCCTGGGTCAGGAAGATCCCCTGGAGAAAGGAATGGCTACTTCCTCCAGTATTCTTGCCTGGAGAATCCCACGGACAGAGGAGCCAGGTAGGCTGCAGTCCATGAGGTCACAAAGACTCGGACAGAACTGAGCAATGAGCTATTTCACCTTCACATGTGTGTTATCCACAGCTCTGAAAGGGGAATCCTCTCTCCTGAATTTTGTGCAGGTTAATTTTTTTTGAACTCTTATTCATAGTACTTCCACTCTCTGATATATTATGTATTTATACATTGATTTGTCTTCATCATCTTACCAGAACATACAAATGATGAAGGCAAGAATACACTTTTCTATTGCATTTTTGCTGTATCCTCAGTGTCTGGTTCACAGAAGTATGTCCTATTTGATTAAATCAAAGAATTAACCAACAATGAATCAATAGTATCAAAAAATTAAATTAGGTATGTATTAAATAACTACTGTTTCCCCAGTCTATAATAAGTGAATTTGAGAAAAAGGAACACAGAAAAATAAACTAAAATAATAGTTTATTTCACATAATCTCTATGTTCTGCTATAGAACTGAACAGGGCTATTCCTGAAAGTAGTATGTGTTCTAACTTGACATGGATCAATAAAACATAATCATCATCATCAACAAAAAAATGCATACATTTTTCCTGCTTTTGTGACCATGTATGTAATATTAAAACATCAAAACATAGTGTTATTTGACAGTTTGATCTTATTACTAAGGCACTATCCTTGCATTTTTGTTTACTTTGATTCTACTATGGTACTAAAGTACATATTTGTGATAAAAGTAGTAAGCGGGAATTTGTATTAAGTTCATACTGGCTTTCCCACAGCTGGTTTCTACCCCCAAAAAAATAAAAATTGTTTAATACCAGCCCTGCACAATTTTGCCATATCCTTGTAAGATTCCCCAGATGAGTATGAAAACGTTGAAAAGGAAAAAACAAATATCCAGAAATCCAGGAAAGTGCTAACATAAGATATCAGGCATATCTGGAATTCCTTGGGAAGGAAGATAGATTATAGTTGTGAGACAGCACACGGGTTATTTTGCTGTTTGTGTTTTTGTGATGTAGTTGTAAGGCAATGATGGGTTGAACTTTGCATAAAGGCAGTCCCTATCATTTGCTCTCAGGGATATTATTTACTGGGAGTATAATATTGGCAATTATCATTCATTAGCCAATATGATAAATTGCTCACTTACCTTGCACTCATTGAGTAAAAATGTTGAGTGTATGTGGGCTTCACTGGGAAACAGAGATGAGTAATAAAAACTTTTGTCATTCCTGAGGACAAGGTGAGACAAATAGATGTGTTAAGGAGCAATTTCTTGAGTGGATGTTATCAAAGTGTTGTCATAGCAACAAAGACGCACTAATTGTTTGGTGGCGTTGAGGAAGGCAAGTGAGTTATTGTTTCACCTGGGTCTATAAGGGATAGAAGCAGCTTGGCAGGCAATCACAGAGAAAATGAGTGACTTTCAGATAAAGGAGCATGGTGAAAATCATCTCTTATTTTCCTATAATTGGTTCAGGGTCACAGACATGTGGGAAAGAGATGGTAAAACTGGAGATGGTGTTAGGGATAAAACAGGCTAGATCATGAAGCATTTTGCATACCAAATTAAAGGTGAAAAATGTTATCCTCATATAAGTTATCTGTTAAAAATTTTACTTAATTGTTTAGAGACACAGCTTTAAGAATTAAGTTGTATCCTAGGGATTTTAATGATAAATCTGCTAGGTTTTAGCTCTTTTAAGTTTAGTCAGTATAACACTGATATCAATGTATTGAATAAACCAGAAGGAGAAAAGAATTGATGATAAAGAAATCATTTAAAGGCTTGTTGTAAGAATATAAGCAAGAAATAATCAATATTGGAACAAAAGGATTGCATTTGTATCAAGTTCTATGACATAGAATAGACAGGAAGTAATAAATAATTGCTTAAGTTGGGAGTGGTGGGTCAAGAAAGGATGACACTGGGGTTGCTAATATGAAAGAGAGTGGGTCACATTGAAAAATGATATCAATAGTTAAAGGTCATAATCATAGAGAACAGATGTACGGCTGTCAAGGGGGAGTGGAATGGTGGAGACATGGAATGGGAATTTAGTATTGACAGATGGAAACTATTATATATAGAATGGATAAACAACAAGGTCCTACTCTATAGCACAAGGAACTGTATTCAATATCTTGTGATAAACAATAATGGAAAATAATGTAGAATATATACATATTTTATATTCATGATATATGTATATGTATGAATCACTTTGCTATACAACAGAAATTAACACAACATTGTAATTCAACTATACTTCAATTAAAAAAAAAGAATTTAGGGGAAGAGTCTCAAGGTCATAAAAATTGAGGGAGCATAAAGGATAACACAGTTCTGGCCATACTAAGTTTGAAAACCCAACAGAACACCCAGGCAGATGTGCTCAGGTTGAAGACAGGCTGACCCTGAAGGTGCTGTCTTGAGGTTCATCAGTCTATGGATAGAGTTTGGGCCTTGAGAATGGTGACACCCCTCAGACAGACTGTAGAGTAAGGGTCAGCAAGCACTGGCATTAGATTTTGAGAAATATTTTGTTTCGATAGTTTATCCAAAGGCTACTTTTCAGCTCTCATCACAACAAGAAACTTAAGTGTTTATGATACACTTTCTTTTTGAAAGGACTTCCCTGGTGGTTCAGACGGTAAAATGTCTGCCTACAGTGCGGGAGACCTGGGTCAGGAAGATCCTCTGGAGAAAGAAATGGCAACCCACTCCAGTACTCTTGCCTGCAAAATGCCATGGATGGAGGAGTGTGGTAGGCTACAGTCCATGGGGTTGCAAAGAGTCAGACACTGAACGACTTCACTTTCACTTTTCACTTTCTTTTCTTTATACATATATATATATATGTATCTTTTAAAAAGCACTTATTTTATTTATTTGACTGTGACATATTTCGTTGTGGCATGAGGGATTTTTAGTTGTGGCTTGTGGGATCCAGTTCCCTGACCAGGGATTGAATCCAGGGCTCCTATATTGGGAGTGTGGAGTCTTAGCCACTGGACCACTAGGGAAGTCCCTGAAATGATTTCTTTACTGTACTATTGTTCTTATTGAATTTCCTCCTGTCCATAAAATGCTGCTTCATCTCTATGGAATCCTCCTCCTGTGCTGTCTTTAAATGTTTCGTAATTTAAGGATCTGCCCTTGGCTTTATTCTTTTCTATGTTTGCACTTACTACCTAGGTGGTCTCATCTGATTCTATGGGTTTAAACCACACATGAATGCATTCATTCAACAGATATGTATTGTGAACCTATACTGTACCTGTCACATTTTTAAGCTTTACATGGCAGTGAATAAAACAGATTATGTTCTCATGGAATTTATCCTCCATTAAAGGGAAATATAATATATATAATTTGTAGGTACCTGAGGTCAGGGAACATACTTATCAATATGTTTCATGTAAGCAGAGACTTGACATGCAGTCATGTGTGGGCAGGATGTTCTAGGGGAGGCCACAGTAAGCTCTAAGAAACTGAAGAGAGAGGACACCTGCCATTTTCTAAGAAGTGGCAAGGACTATAGTGTGGCTAGAGCCACATGAGTGAGGGGTAACAGGGAGAAGATGGAATGGGGAGGTGTTCCATGCCCAGGTTAGGTAGGGCCAAGCCCACTATAATGGAAATTCATATGTTTTCCTGGGAGTGAAAAGAAGCGTTCATAGGGTTCTGAGTGTATGAGCAGCATAATCAGATTTATAGCTTTAAATGTCACTTCTGGGGTTCTATAAACAATCTAAATTTGAATATATTTTGAAGGTCAAGCCAGGAGATTTTGTGGAATGGACTAAAAAGAGGGTAGAAGAAAAAAGAGAAGTTAAAGGAGACAACAAATTGTAGAAACCATATGGTAAAATGAGAAATGGTAGTTGTAAAGCATCTTTTACTGGATAGTGTGAGGCTGGGAGAGAGCAAAACAAAAATTACTTTTAATGTTTATGTAACCCTTTGAATTTCCCCAGGAAAGTCAGTCATGGCAACAAGCTGGAGTGTGAAATTCAGAGGTGAGATCAGAATGGGAGTTATAAATATGAGATTTATCAATTTCTGCTGCTAACAAACTACTCCCAGGACACTGCAAATCTAACTCCTTCTCACCAATTTCACTGCTACCAGTCTAGACTGAGATATCTTAGTGGATTTCTAACTGGATGCCTTCCTTTCAAATATGCCTTTTTGTATTCTCTTTCTCACAAGGTAGCCAGACTTCTCATTCTAAATATAAATCATATATTGCTATCTGATCTACAGCCTTTAATTGGATTCTATCATCCCGCTAGACAAATAATGCTGACTAGCCAAAGCAATCTGGAGAAAGAACAAAGCTAAAGGCATCATATTATCTGATTTCAAAATATTTTACAGATCTACAGTAATCAAAATAGTATGGTACTGGCATAAATACAGATCATTAGCCCAATGTAACAGAATAGAGAGCTCAGAAATAAACCCATGAATATATGGCCAACTGACCTTCAACTAGGATGCCAAGAATATACAATGGGGAAGGATAGTCTTTTCAACAAATGCTACTTGGAAAACTGTATATCTACATGCAAAAGAATGAAATTGGACCCTTATATTCCATGGGATCACAAAGAGTCAGACATGACTTAGTGACTGTACTACAACAACAATTATACCACATGCAAAAATCAACTCAAAATGCATTAAACATAAGACCTGAGAAGAAAACATAGGGGTAGTTTTCTTGACATTGTCCTCGGCAATGATTTCTTGCATATTCTTTATTATAGCAAGTAGGCCTTATGAGCTCTGAATCTGGTTACTCTCCATATTAGTTTCCAATTCCTTTGCTGCTAATTTTCAAAATTCCAATTCACTGCCTCCCTTGCTCTTCCTTGAAAATATCAATTAAAATATAAACTCAGAGTGAGGATGTGGAAAAATTGGAACACTTATGCACTGTGGATGGTGACATAAAATTGTGCAACTGCTGTGGAAGACAGCTTGGTGATTTATCAAAAAGTTATGCACAGAACTACCCTACTGCTAAGTCACTTCAGTCTTGTCCGACTCTGTGACCCCATCCCTGGGATTCTCCAGGCAAGAACACTGGACTGATTTGCCATTTCCTTCTCCAATGCATAAAAGTGAAAAGTGAAAGTGACCCTATGACCCAGCAATTCTCTTCCTAGGTATATACCAAAAAGAACTGAAAACAGGGACTCAGGAAAGTATATATACACATCACTATTTACATCAACAAAATGGTACAAATAACCCAAATGTCCACCAATGTATGAATGGGTCAACAGATTGTTGAAAGTGAAAGTGAAAATGGCTGTCATGTCTGACTCTTTGCAACTCCATGGATTGTACAGTTAATGGAATTCTTCAGGCAAAAATACTGGAGTGGATAGCCTTTCACTTCTCCAGGGGATCTTCCCAACCCAGGGATTGAACCCAGGTCTCCCACATGGCAGGTGGATTCTCTACCAGCTGAGCCATAAGAGAAACCCTTGTGTACACATAAAATGAAATATCATGCCATAAAAAGGAATGAAGTACTGATATGTGCTACATGTAGATGAACACTCAAAACACACTAATTAAAGGTTCCACACACAAGAGATCACATTCTATGACTATTTTTTTATGAAATATCCATAATAGATAAATCTGTAAGAGACAGAACAAAGACTGGTGGTTTCCAAGGCTGTGAAGAATGAGAAAAAATGACTTAGTGGTAGGGGATTGTATTTTAGAACTAGACAAGAGGTAATGCATTGAATTGTGAATATACTAAATGCCATTGAAATGTTGTCTCACTTTATTTAGGTCTCAGCCATTTATCCATTTTGAGGGCTTATCTGGCTTCTAAAATAGTATACTTCACTCTCTCTCTCCTCACCTTATTTTATTTTTTCCAATCTCAACCAAATAGTCTATCAACATCAATCATAACATACCATATATATGCACCTGTGTGTATGTGTGGTCTATCATGAATTTATATCCTTAATCTTCTGCTATTTACCATGTTCCTATGTTTCCCCAGTTAAATCATGAAATAACTCCCTATCCCTTCTCCAGCGGATCTCCCCAACCCAGGAATTGAACCAGGGTCTTTTGCACTGCAGGTGGATTCTTTACCAACTGAGCTATCAGGGAAGCCTTTAATGAAAATGAGGATATTAACATTTTCCATGTGGTTTTGTTAACAGAATTAAGTGAGATAATGCATATACAATGATTAACAGGAGTTCTAGGCTTATAGTATGTATTGAATAAACTATGGTCATTAACTTCAACACTTTCAAAATAGCTATATGCTCAAAAATCAGTGAAAGAAAGAGAGAAACTACCTAACAGGGAGGTGGACATGTTATTTGTAGAACCCGAGCCCGAAATAATTCTGTGAACTGCAATGAAGGAAAATGTACAGAGAAGAGCAGTCCCAAGTCTCTTTCTAGCAGGCAGGAGAGTGAATGAAAATTGAAGAGCAAATACTGTTAATAGCACCTGGCAAAGTGCGGAGTTTTTGAGCACAACTGGAAGATTAAAAAAATAAAATAAAAACTTGAGACTTAAACAGGTTTGAAGGTAAAACAGTCAATAAATGAGCAAATGGGGCCAAAGGTGCAAAGTTTCAAAGAAGTCAGAGACAATGACCCCATAAACAATTGTCAAGACAGCATGTGCCCTCAGGCCCAGCACTGACCTCTGGCCCATTTGTAAGTGCTGCCTTATTGAGTTTGAAGTGTTTCAAGAACCATCCTCAGAACATCACATTCAAAGTGAAAGTGCACATTTCCACTGTTCTCCTTCTCTAGATACTCTAACTCTAGTTGTGGAGAGAAGGGAGTGAGTCCCAGTTATGAGTAAGTGTGATTCAGGTATCTAGGTATATCCATCAGGGCACTGAGGACACAGGGCTGAAATTCAATAGATTGTCTGAGTATGGTTGAGGACAAAGGAATGTTTTTTCTTTTTTCAAACAAGAACTAGGGAATAGTATTTTTTCAGACTCAGTGTATTTCAAGTTTTTATGTAATATGTATACCGTATGTTGCTGCTATAGTGAAAATTTTCTAAGATAGACCTGCAGTTCCAACAGTGATCAAGATTATGTGGCATTTGCTTCATTCTCCCCTGTTTTGTTCATTTCTTGTTGTTCAAGTGTTTGAAAGTAAAACCAATATTTCTTGTCTTTTCATTTCAACCCTATTCACCATGTATTTCATAAAAAAAAATAAATATTTTGAAAACCATAGTATCAAGGTTTTTACAACACTTAACAATATTAATAATAATTTCTCAGTAACATTAATAATGGATCTATATCCAATTGTCTCAATAATATTAAAATATCTTCCTGTATATATACATATTTTTTCCCAAATCTGTATCAAGATTTAGTCTCTTAATCCTTCTTTAATTGAAATTTCTTCCTATCCATTTTTAATAAAAATTGATTTGCTGAAATTATTTGGTCAATTGTTCTATGAAATATCTTGAATCCTGGATTTGTCTACTTTTCTCAAGTTTATGTTTAAATTTTTCTAGTACCCTCTGTATAGGCAGTAATTGGAAGCTCAATGAAACTATGAGCCATGCTGTGTAGGGCCACCCAAGACGAACAGGTCATGATAAAGAGTTCTGACAAAATGTGGTCCACTGGAGAAGGGAATGGTAAACTGTTTCAGTATCCCTGCCTTGAAAACCCCATGAACAGTATGAAAAGCCAAAAAGATAGGACACTGAAAGATGAACTCCCCAGGTCAGTAGGTGCCAAATATGTTACTGGAGAAAAATGGAGAAATAACTCCAGAAAGAATGAAGAGATGCAGCCAAAGCAAAAACAACACTCAGTTGTGGATGTGACTGGTGATGGAAGCAAGGTCTGATGCTGTAAAGAGCAATATTACATAGGAACCTGGAATGTTAGGTCCATGAATCAAAGCAAATTGGAAGTGGTCAAACAGGAGAGGGCAAGAGTGAACATTGACATTTTAGGGATCAGAAAACTAAAATGGACTGGAATGGGTGAATTGAACTCAGATGACCATTAAATCTACTACTGTGGGCAAGAATCTCTTAGAAGAAATGGAGTAGCCCTCATCGTCAGCAAAAGAGTCCAAAATGAAGTATTTGGATGTAGTCTCAAAAATGACAGAATGATCTCTGTTCGTCTCCAAGACAAACCATTCAGTATCACGGTAATCCAAGTCTATGACTTGACCAGTAATGCTAAAGAAGCTGAAGTTGAACAGTCCTATGAAGACCTACAAGACCTCCTAGAATTAACACCCAAAAAAGATGTCCTTTTCATTATAGGCGTCTGGAATGCAAAAGTAGGAAGTCAAGAAACACCTGGAGTAACAGGCAAATTTGGCCTTGGTGTACAGAATGAAGCAGGGCAAAGGCTAATAGAGTTCTGTCAAGAGAACACGCTGGTCATAGCAAACACCCTCTTCCAACAACAGAAGAGATGACTCTACACACAGACATCACCAGATGGTCAACACCTAAATTAGATTGATTATATTCTTTTCAGCCAAAGATGGAGAGGCTCTATACAGTCAGCAAAAACAAGCCTGGGAGCGGACTGTGGCTCAGATCATGAAATCCTTATTGCCAAATTCAGACTTAAATTGAAGAAAGTAGGGAAAACCACTAGACCATTCAGGCATGACCTAAATCAAATCTCTAACGATTATACAGTGGAAGTAAGAAATAGATTCAAGGGATTAGATCTGATAGACAGAGTGCCTGAAGAACTATGGACGGAGGTTTGTGATATTGTACAGGAGGCAGGGATCAAGACCATTCCCAAGGAAAAGGAATGCAGAAAGGCAAAATGGTTGTCTGAGGAGGCCTTACAAATAGCTGTGAAAAGAAGGGAAGCAAAAAGCAAAGGAACAAAGGAAAGATATACCCACTTGAAAGCAGAGTTCCAAAGAATAGCAAGGAGAGATAAAAAAGCTTTCCTCAGCGATCAGTGCAAAGAAATTGAGGAAAACAACAGAATGGGAAAGACTAGAGATCTCTTCAAGAAAATCAGAGATACCAAGGGAATATTTCATGAAAAGATGGGCTCAATAAAGGACAGAAATGGTATGGACCTAAC
Organism: Cervus elaphus; assembly: GCF_910594005.1. Classification (NCBI taxonomy): domain Eukaryota; kingdom Metazoa; phylum Chordata; class Mammalia; order Artiodactyla; family Cervidae; genus Cervus; species Cervus elaphus. The sequence continues at coordinate 23,897,334 of NC_057830.1, forward strand.
AGAAGCAGAAGATATTAAGAAGAGGTGGCAAGAATACACAGAAGAACTATACAAAACAGATCTTCACGACCCAGATAATCACTATGGTGTGATCATTCACCTAGAGCCAGACATTTTGGAATGCAAAGTCAAGTGGGCCTTAGGAAGCATCATTATGAACAAAGCTAGTGGAGGTGACGGAATTCCAGGTGAGCTATTTCAAATTCTAAAAGATGATGCTGTGAAAGTGCTTCACTCAATATGCCAGCAAATTTGGAAAACTCAGCAGTGGCCACAGGACTGGAAAAGGTCAGTTTTCATTCCAATCCCTAAGAAAGGCAATGCCAAAGAATGCTCAAACTACCACACAATTGCACTCATCTCACACACTAGCAAAGTAATGCTCAAAATTCTCCAAGCCAGGCTTCAACAATATGTGAACTGAGAACTTCCAGATGCTCAAACTGGTTTTAGAAAAAGCAGAGGAACCAGCAATCAAACTGCCAACATCTGCTGGATCATTGAAAAAGTAAGAGAGTTCCAGAAAAACATCTATTTCTGCTTTATTGACTATGCTAAAGCCTTGATGGTGTAGATCACAATAAAAACTGGAAAATTCTGAAAGAAATGGGAATACCAGACCACCTGATCTGCCTCTTGAGAAACCTTTATGCAGGTCAGGAAGCAACAGAGAGTCCCTTGGACTGCAAGGAGATCCAACAAATCAGTCCTAAAGGAAATCAGTCCTGGGTGTTCCTTGGAAGGACTGATGTTGAAGCTGAAACTCCAATACTTTGGCCACCTGATGCAAAGAGCTGTATAATTTGAAGAGACCCTGATGCTGGGAAACACTGAAGGCAGGAAGAGAAGGGGTCTACAGAGGATGAGATGGTTGGATGGCATCACTGACTCAATGGACATAAGTGTGAGTAAACTCCAGGAGTTGGTGATGGACAGGGAGGCCTGGCGTGCTGCAGTGCATGGGGTCGCAAAGAGTCAAACTCGACTGAGAATCTGAACTGAACTGAACTGAAAGGTTTTATTAAACCCAGATTCAGCTTTTTCTGTCAAGCATGCCTCCTAGATGATGGAGTGTTTCATGTTGTATTACATACATGAGGCATTTACAATTTGCTTATCCACATTCAAGGGACACCAAGAATCATCAAAGGATGAGAGTGGTGAGTACTAATCTCTTCATTAAAACATTTTCCATACACCTTTTACCTAAGGCTCTGGTTTCTATTGTTTTCTTTACTATTTCTTTTTAATATAAAATTATAAACTCATGTATTTTTATAAATTGAATAAATTTGATTCAAGTGAGTCTTGATTTCAATAGGAGTCTGCCACTTTGCTCCTCTGTCCATCAACTTTTTATAATCATTTAACTGTACTTTATCTTACATCATAAAGAGTTCATCTGTTCTTTTAAAAGATAATACTGTAAGTGCACACAAAATCTTGCACACAGATATTTGCAGCAGCTTTTTTCAAAATTGCCAAAAGTTGGATTGAACCAAGATGTCCTTCACAGGTGAAAAGATAAGCTATGATATATCCAGACAAAGGATTATTGTTCAGCACTAAAAAATAAATGCTCTTTCAAGCCAGGAAAAGACATAAAGGAAACTTAATGCATATTGCTAAGTGAAAAAAGCCAATCTGGAAACTACACTGTTTGACTCTAATTATACGATGTGCTGGAAAAGAAAATACCATGAAGATAGTAGGAAGTGACTGTCAGTGGTTGTCAGAAGTGATAGGGAGAGATGAATATACAGAGCACAGAGGATTTTTAAGGCAGTAGATATACTCTGCACAATGCTGCAATGATGCACTTATGTCATCATACAATTTCTGAAACCCACAGAATGTACAAAACCAAGAATGAATCCTTATGTAAACTATGAACCTTGAGTGGTAAAGATGTGTCAATGGAAGCTCATCAATTGTAACAAATGTACCACTCTGGTGGGCGATGTTGACCATGGGAGAGGCTTGTGCCTGTGTGGGGGGAAAGGATATATGGAAAATCTCTACAATTTCTGCTCAAGTTTTCTATGAACCTGAAAATGCTCTTTAAAAAACAAACAAATCCTACTATAGTCAAGATACAGAAGTAATCTAAATGTCAGAAGGATGGATGAAATGATATGTACAATGGAATACTACCCAGTTACAAAAAGGAATGAAATAATGCCATTTGCAGCAACATAGATGGACCTAGAGACTATCATAATAAATGAAGAAAGTAAGAGAAAGGCAAATATCGTATGGTGTCACTTATATGTGGAATCAACAAAGATGATGCAAATGAACTTATTTGTGAAACAGAAACAGACTCATAGACTTCTAAAACAAACTTACGATTACCAAAGAGGAAATGTCCGGGGGGCAGGGATAAATTAGGAATTTGAAATTAACATATTCACACTACTATGTATAAAATAGATAATCAAAAAAGACCTACTGCATAGTACAGGAAACTCTACTCAATATTCTGTAATGAACTATTTGGGAAAAGAATCTGAAAAAGTATATATATATGTATATATGTATTCGAATCAACTGAATCATTGATTGCAAATCTCTTGAAACTAACACAACCTTTTAGATCAGCTATAATCCAATATAAAATAGAAAAATTAAAGTATATTAAAACAGAAAAAAATTAACTTATGAAATACCTCACCTAACTTCATTTTTAACAATAAAGTGAGAAGCTTATTCTCCTTGTAAACTCTACTACATACCAAAGTCATTACTTTTTTTCTAAGAACTGTACTTCACTTTGTAATGCTCTAACTATAAATAATCCCAGTGTTCATGTTAAAAAATGTCAATGATAAACTGAGACTTCTATTATATTGGAAATATATCAAAGAATGACACAGCTTTTCTAACAGAGACAAATTAGATATGAATACTTTAATCCTAAAGCTAAATTAGTCTTCTCAGATGATGCTAAAAAGTAGATTTAGCCACACTCAATGACATTTATTATTGTCAATTTAAGCCATTGTACTAGTCAAATGACATGTATTCAACAGCAGCAGTGAAACACATATCATTAACAATGATTTAATCATATTAAATATGATTACCTGGGGATCTTATGCCTATTTTCAAAGATATTTCAAAAGGACAAAATATATCAAAAGAACTTGAACTATGTCATACTTAAAACTTCTTTTACCTCTATATTTTTGCCTATTATCTTTCTCTCTCCATTCCCTCCTCCTCCTCCCTTCTTCCCTCTCTCCTATCCACCTTTTCTTCCTCTTCTCTTCTTTCTTTCCTTCATTGCTTCCTCCCTTCCTCCTCCTCCCTTTCTTCCCTTGCTTTTTTGGCTATTTTTCCCTCTCCTGCTGAGTTGGGAGAAAATAAAAACAGTTGGGACATTTACTACAAATTTCTTCTCATAGATATATCACTTAAATAACCTATGAAGACACAGTAGGAAAGGCAAAGAGATTTGTAGATGTAAGTATCTTTCATCTGTCTGTATCCTTAGAGCAATGATTCCCAAAGTCTGGTCCTCAATTATGGGGGATAAAAACATTATGAGTTGTCCTCAGAACCACTGTCAGCACATGGAATAATAATTTTTAGAATACATATATATATATATATATATATATATATATATATATAAAATTTAACAATATGAAATTGCCAATATCAATTTTGACCTCTGTAAGTAGCAATTTTATATAATTAATCCTGATTATACACATGTATTCATGGCTTCCCTAGTGGCTCAGACAGTAAAGAATCTGCCTGCAATATAAGAGACCTAGGTTTGATCCCTGAATTGGGAAGATCCCCTGGAGAAAGGAATGGCTACCTACTCCAGTATTTTTGCCTGGAGAATTCCATGGATAGAGGAACTTGGTGGGCTACAGTCCCCATGGAGTTGCAGAGTCAGACATAACTGAGCCCCTAACACTTTCACTTTCATCCATGTAAATATATTATTTCTCCAAATATATGAAAAAGCTATTGTGACTACTTAAATGCATGTAAGGCCATACTGAATTTATTAATTACATCATCCTTGCTTGAGCAGTTGAGTCAAAAGGAGACCAGTCATAGAGAGGGATGATGTGACTCGAAAAAGTGAAAGTCACTCAGTCGTGTCCGACTCTTTGCGACCCCATGGACAGTCCATGGAATTCTCTAAGCCAGAATACTAGAGTGGGTAGCCTTTCCCTTCTCCAGTGGATCTTCCTGACCCAGGAATCAAACCAGGGTCTCCTGCATTGCAGGCAGATTCTTTACCAACTGAGCTATCAGGGAAGCCCAATGTGGCTGGAGTATGTATTAATTTCCTATTGGTGCTATAACAAATTATCACAAACTTACTGCCTTAAAACAAAATATATTGATTATATATATTATCAGGCAAGATATCAGCAGGGCTGTACTCCTGGAGATTCTAGGAGAGGAATAATGTGATTGCTTTTTCCAGCTTCTAGAAGCCTCCTATATTCCTTGTCTCATGTCTCCTATATCTAAAGTCAGCAGTGGCTGGTTGAGCCTTTCTCACATGGACTTATTCTGTCATTTCCTCTACCTACTTCTTCCTCTTTTAAGAATTTCTGAATCCACCTGGATTATCCAGGATATTTTCTTTATCTGTAGATCAGCTGATTAGCAATGGTAATTCCCCTTTTAGTGTAACAAAATATAACATATTCACAGGTCCTGAAGATTAGGACTCGGACATTTTTGAGAAGCCATTATTCTGGTTTCCCTTTTCTGGGAGATCTGAGACAGATGTGATAAGAAGTAGAAACTATAGAATAGGGAAAGGACCTTCATTGATAGAGAAAAATAAAACAACAACCAGGAACTGAACTTGTGAGAACCGAACAGAACTGAGAGAGGAACTGAAGATCAGGTATGAGGGACTCCTCAGTAGAAAGGTGTCACTGAGAAGGCAGGGACAGTTGGACCCGAAGCAGAAGCAAGTGGCAAGGCCAAGAGTACCCTTGAGCTGTAGGAAAGGGGGGGAATATATTGTACTGGGGGCAGGGACAGAAACTCAAAGAACTTTTTTTGCTTTCTCTAGAAAACATTAGACAAAGTCTGCAAGTTATGGCCTGGAAATGGGGGTGGGGTGGGGAAAGAACTCAACCAGTCTTTAAATGTATGCTTACGTGGTCAGTGAGAGATGCAAAGATGACCTAGCAAAGCTGCCCTCTCATCTGGGATTGGAGGTTGTGGATGGCTTTACTCCAGCCACCAAACCACACATCATACAGTGCTTTCCTCAGCTATGCAGCAGACAGCCAGAGTGGCATGAAATTAACTATCTGTAAATCATGCCTGGAGGAAAGACAACTGTACCTTGGAGGTAAAGTCATGAGTAAATAACAGAAGAGCCAAAAGACTGAAATCTCTGTGAAGTTGGAAACACGTGCCCTGCAAGAGAGGCAGGAAGTAAAGACTGTGATTCCAGTGTTGTTGGATATCCGCTGCTCACAAGTTCTAGTTTGCAGCCTTGTGATTGGCTGACGTGAAGGAAGGAAAGATGATTTGTGTCATCTGCTTTGAGGCTGAGCTTCCCTTTGAATTTCTGTGAAATGAGAACAAATACATCCCTGCACAACTGGTGGGAGATAATAAATGTCTCAGACTGGCATCTTGTAAGACAAACAGCCTACACAATGAATTGATAAGTATACATTCTTAAGAAACACCAAGCTCCCCAGGACTCCTACGACCCTCAATTTTGTTGGTCTGATAGCCCTGGGCATTACAATTTGCGATTCTGAGTGAATAACAGACTCACTGACATTCAATAAGTACCAGTTGTGGTGTCAAGAAGGATGCTGAGTATAGTCTTAAATGAACAAGTAAAAAGGAAGACATTTTATTTGCTAAAACATGTCCAATTTTTGTTTCAGATCCAAATGTACAGAGTTTTTGAATGTTTTAGGTTTTGCCCGTGTTAACAAATTGGTAGTCAAGATGATCAGTTTAACTCTTAATTCAGAAATTCCTACCCTTCGTTTTAGCAGTTTCTCCCCCTTCAAATCCACACATAAAATATTGGTCACTGCAAGTGGACAAACTAAGACAAAAGAAAAGCTGATACAGGGGCACATCCAGATTTTTCTTTTAGTTACAGATACCATCCTTTGAGATTAGCCATGAGCTGATGGCTGTTGAAGATGGGAAATGTGTAAATGGCAGTTCATTGCACTCTACTTTGTTGTCTGGGACTACAATAATAAAAAGAAGAGCCAGAGTCAGGATCCTGATTCCTTTCCTGCCATCACTTCCAAAGTAGCCTTTTTCATGCATCCAGCATATTGTGAAGTGGAGAAGAAACAAGAGCTTATCAGCCGTCAGAGAATTACACCTAATCTGCTAATATAATGTTGAGGCTTCCCTAGTGACTCAGATGGTAAAGCATCTGCCTACAATGCAGAAGACCCGGGTTTGATCCCTGGGTTGGGAAGATCCCCTGGAGAAGGAAATGGCAACCCACTTCAGTACTCTTGCCTGGAAAATTCCATGGACGGAAGAGTGTGGTAGGCTACAGTCCATGGGGTTGCAAAGAGTTGGACACGACTGAGCAACTTCACTTCACTTCACAATAATAAAAAAGTATTCGTTCTGAAAGAAAGTGCACTTGTGTGACCACTCGCTGATGAGAAGTTCCACATCAAGCCAGTTCCTCCAAGCCCAAATTCTGTCTATGGCTGACATCTAAAGCCACCATTGCAGAACTGTCACTGCTGATGGCTCTAAGGCTCCATATTAACATAAGGTCATCGCTCCAAAGAGAACTGCACTGCATCTTTCCTGACAATGTTTGTCCTTGGGGAAGTGAGTCATCTCTGAAACTCTTTTCTCCTCTGTATAGAGGAAGTAACAAATACCTTCCCCTTCCATTGTTGATACGCAGGTTGACATTGTGTACAAAGTCCCTGGCACTTAGGTGCTTGTTATGTGGTAACTACTATCTTTATGGTTTCTATCATAACTTAGGTATATGTATCCAGCTAACCTCCAAGTCACACCATTTTGTTGCCCTGATGCTGTTGGACTTGAGGCTGTGTTTCTCTGAATTCTTAAGACATTTCTCTTGCCTCTCCAGTTTCTGATCAAATAGACTTAATTCATGACAGCTACTTGGAAGCCTGTTTATGATTCTAATGTCCTGTGAAATTCACTTGATGTGGAACCAACTTTAAACAATTGGTCATCTGATGCCCTGGAAATTTAGCCATAGTGGCAAATGCTATCAAATCTAGATTGGAATGGTCTTCCCCCTTCCCAGGAAATACCTCAGAATGCATTTGCTTTGAATCAGTTTTGATTTCAAGTTTTATTTTTAGACACTTTATTTTTATGATAAAAATGGATTTCAAGTTGGGTGGTTTCAAGAATATGCTGGGCAGAAATAATTTAGCTATCTGTACTACGTTAATTATTGCCTCAAAGGTGAAAGTCATGATTTCCTTATGACCCCAAATCCCTGGCTTTCCAAGTTGAATATACCTGGGTTTGATTTCTGATTTTGAATCTTACCAGCTTTGTGACCTGAAGCAATTTACTTAATGACTGTGAGCACCATATCTCTCATCTGTAAAACAGGGATAATCCATGCCTTTTTGCTATTATTCCAGCATACTATTATCGTATCTTTCTTTCCATTATTAGAATTAAAGTTTTCATCATATATGAGAGCAATGTGTATAGCAATAAGGGTTACTTTTATTCTTTCTTTCCTTGTAGGGAATTGCTTTTAGTGTTTTAGTAATAGAATTGTCAGTATTTATTATTCCAGGTTTTCTCCATAATGTCTTTCCCACTTGCAGGATAACTTTATTGTAAGCTTATACCCACTGTTTCATTTTTCTTGCAAAAAGTTCTATGATAAAGTATGAAGAAAAATTCTTTCTGTTTTCTTTAAAGTTATGTTGAGTTCTAGCTGGGAATATGCATCAAAGGTTATGAATAATTCAACATTATCAGGTAAAGGTCACTTTTATGCTTGTCTGCCCCAATTTTCCCCAACTTTACCTTAATCCATGACTTTGTTTCATTTAAATATGTGCTCTCATTGGTTAAATATTTCTCAGTAAATCTTCTATGCTCTTTCACATGAGGGATGAATCTTGTCCAGCTGGTCCACAAGGAGGCACCAGGCCAGGAGGTTGGAAATGGTCTGCTCTGCCTTCACTAGCTCCCTGCCCTCACTCACTCGTCAACATGTGTCTCGGCTCTTCAAGGACAGGATGATGCTTCTGTGCTCAGGCTAGCCACACTCACTGTTCCATCCCATGCTCTTCAGCTGCATTTCCAGGCTTCCACCTGAAAGTCCCAAACTTCATGTCTCCTGAGATTCTGAGTCTGGCAGAGCATTTTAGTGCTTCTGACCTTGAGATGAGCTGAAGGGAAATTTGGCTCATTGTTGAGGACCATGCACTGGTGGCGTGGAGCTGCCTAATAAAGTATTAAAAACTGGGCAGTTAGACAACAGAAATGTAATGTCTCTCAGTTCTGGAGGCTGGAACTCTGAAATCAAGGTGTCAGCAGGATTGTTTATCCCTCAGACTCCAAGGTCTTTGAGGGACAAACTGTCCTGGGCCTCTTTCCAAGTCACTGGTGGTTTCTGACAATTTTCAGTATCCATTGGTTTACAGAAGCATCACCCTGATCTCTGCATTCCCCTCCCCATGGCATTCCCCCGTATGTCTATCTCTGTAACCAAATTTACCCTTTTTTAAGGAACACCAGTCATATTGGATTAGGATCCACCTTAATGACCTGATCTTGACTACATCAGCAAAGACTTCATTTGAAAATAACATCACATTCACAGGTACTGGGGTTAGAATTTCAACATCTTTTGTGGTAACACACATTATTTCATAACAGGCTACTTCATATTTGTTCTCTGTGGCCAAGATAACTGTCCTTTTCTTTCCCATTTATAAAGAAGACTGTCAATAAGTGGGGCCCACGGGACACAGACTCAAATGCCAGTTCTCCCAACTGCACAAAAGAAGGAGCAGCTGGAGGCAAATTTCACAGTCCCTATAGGTGACTCATTCTCTCTGGGAATAGGTCCTCCGTTCTCACTAGCTAGAAATGTGGCCAGAGGAAGGGACTACAATTAGCTAAAATAATTACCAGAGTTGTGGATGGATGACTCATTTTTTAGGTCATGCAATTTGAAGGTGTTAGTGTATCTTTAGTTTCTGAATATCATTAAACCACCAGCTTAATTCTGAAAACATATATTAAACTATTTTCTACTAACAGTATTTATACAACTGCTCATCTTTCATTGTATAGCATATGGAGAGTATGTGTAAGAATTGTTTCTTTGGGAATGTATGTATTTATAAAAGGTCGACAACATCAATTCTACACCAAGGGTCAGTCAATAACCAAATACTTAGATGCTGCAGGGCACAGTTAGACACCCCACAGAGATCATCTCTGGAACTCCTAGCACGACTCTGCAGAGTGGATAGTATTGGGCCATTTTATAGTCAATGGAAAACAGGTTCAAAGAAGTTGTGAAGCTCTCAGTCCTATGGTGCTGGAGGCTACAGGGCTGGAACCCCTGAAAGGTCTTTCAGATTCTCTTGTACTCCACTTGCTTGCCCTGCATGATCTGCTTAGCCCCATGCAAGGAGCTGTGCCTTCTATAAGAATACATGCAAGAGAGGGAGACTGTGTCCTGTGGAGTCAGCAAAGGTTTAAATCCAGCTTCTACATTAGCAGTGTGAACAGAGACAGATGACTTAATTGCTCAGTGTCTCAGTTCTTACAACCAAATCCAAGTACTTATCTTAGGACTGTTTGGGGAACTACATGATACTATACTATAAAGCATCTGCAATACTGCCTGGCAAATAAGAAACATGTAATGCATAATAGTATCATTGTGTGTAATAAAATAATAATAAAGTGGTAACTTAGAACATACTATTTTATAACTTTCTATGATAGCAAGGCCAAGAGATTAAGGAAAGAGAAGCCACTGCTTGTTTGAACATAAGGTCTATGTTCTTAATTAGTGTCTCCTTTCTGTTTAAGGCAGGAAGGCCACACTCATGTTCCTGCAGCTAGGAGCATCCCAATGACTCTCCCCACATGTTCTTGTGGGCTTCTTCCACAGCTCAGTAGTAAAGAATCCGTCTGCAATGCAGGAGCCGCAGGAGATGTGGGTTCAATCCCTGGGTCAGGAAGATCCCGTGGAAGAGGGCATGGCAACCCACTCCAGTATTTTTGCCTGGAGAATCCCAAGGACAGAGGAGCCTGGCAGGCTACATTCCATAGGGTCGCAAAGAGTGGGACGTGACTGAAATGACTTAGCACGGGCACACGCACACCTTCTTGTACCTTTTTCAATGGCTATAAATTCACTCATGGCCAACAGGTCAAGGAAAGGGGCAGCGGTCATTTTCAGGTTGTATTATTGGAAGATTAGGCTTGAACTCAAAAGTGTCTTCGCCATTCCCAGTTTTTATAAAACTCTAATTTCTGACTGTCAGGTAACACTGAATAGAGCGGGGAAAATGCTTTTTTTTTTTCTTTTTTAGAACATACATTCTAAAAATCTAAAAGTGACATTTCAAAATTGTCATTGCTTCTCCAGAGATGGCTGGAAATAAACATGCTCACAGTCTGCTTTTTAAAAGTGCCTCTGGGCCACACGGAAGGCACCAAGCTGTTGTATGCATTTTAACATCTGTAGCTGTCTTAAAATTGCCACCAAGCCTTGTAGCCAGAGGAATTCATGAAAGCATTGTGTAATTTGGGGATTAAATAAGTAAAGTGAAGCTGAGTATGAAAACCTTCCCACTGCAGAATCAAACAATGTGAACAACAACAAAAAAAATCAATTATGATGGAAAGAGGAGGAAAGGAGAGACCCCATGAGGAGAAGCAGTGAAAAGTACACTTGCTCAAATTTAAATTAAATGGTTTGATGGCTGGTGGCTTACAATTAAGCAAGAAAAAAAGATTGCCCAGAAATCCTCAAAACTCAGCATGGTATCTCTCCACATAGGTTTTACTCTGTGTCCCATGGAGGCACCTTGGAGAGAGCTGAGGAGGGTCCAGACAATCTCATCACGAGCCCTAGGTTGGGAAGAAGTAAAAAGAAAGGAATGTTGAAGGTTTTTACACCCTTCTCATTCTGCAAGAACAGAAACAAAAGTCTCCCAGACACTCACAGAGATTTTATGCTGATGATTTTCTCAAGGGGAAGGGAAAAAGGAAGGGCTTAATTATTTTGAGCAATAAATGGAAAACTAGGCAAGTGGAACATAAGTGAGAAACACATACAGTGTCTCAGAGAGGCCCAAACACTTTCTAGTTAGCCCATTTCTGCTTGCAGGAAGGGCTATCACCATGGGAGTGAGACAGCCAGATGAGGGCAGGGACCAGTCCCATTCAGCTGGATGGAGGCTACAGGGACAGGGCTCCAACCCCTGAAGTAGGACAAAACCCAGACATGGTGCACGGTCAAGTCAAATGTCAAATAATGAACTTCAGGACGTCATAGAATAGGAGGTGTTCCCTTTAATTTAAGGTATTCAAGATGATTACAAAAAAGAGGGCAGAGTCTAGGACTGTCAGCCATCACTATATGTAGCTCTCTCTGAGCCCTGTACCTTCATACCCCTGAAACACCAAGCCCTGAACAAATAGCCATCATATCGCTTCATAGAAGAGGTGAGCATGCCCATGAATCTTGAAAGGAAAGTCAAGGAGAATTTACCATATCAGTACAGGTAAAGTTCTGGACAGACTTATCCACTTCTAACAGTATGATGTTTATGCATCAATTACGAAGCAATTGATACATAAAATGGGGGAAAACAATGGGATATTACTCATCCATAAAAAGGAATGTATTTGAGTCACTTCTAATGAGTTGGAAGAAATTTGACCCTATTATGCAGAATGAAGTAAGTCAGAAAGAGAAAAACAGATATCATATATTAACTCATATATTGGAATCTAGATAGATGGTACTGATGAACCTATTTGCAGGGCAGCAATGAAATGCAAACATGAAGAACAGACTTGTGGACACAGTGAAGGAAGAGAGAGAGGGATGAACTGAAAGATTAACACTGAAACATATACATTATCACATGTAAAATTAACCAGTGTGAATTTGCTGTATGATGCAAGGACTTCAAATTCAGTGCTCTGTGACAACCTAGAGGGGCAGGATGATGTGGGAGGTGGGAGGGAGGTTCAGGAAGGAGGGGACATATGTACACCTACGGCTAATTCATGTTGATGTATGGCAGAAATCAACACAATATTGTAAAGTGATTATCCTCCAGTTAAAAATACAAAAAAAGGTGGGGGGAGCAGAGAGGATGAGAGTGCATGCACAAGAAAGGAGAGAAGAAGGAAAGGAAGTGAAGAAAAAAGAAATTGGCAGGCAAAAGAAAGATAAAGTATCTAATTAGGAAAAAAATCTTAACCCCAGGAAATATGAAACACTAATATTTTACTGTACACAGAAAAACATATTAATAATGGGTTTATTTTAATAGATTTTAAATGAGGGCCATTAAAATAAAAATTGCTAAAGGGAGAGATTATATACAGAAAATTACAAATAAAATCAATATACTACTAAATAAAAAGAAAAAATAAACCCAGCAAAAAAAGATAATAGCTTAGTACTGAATTATTGCTATAGAAAAAGGATGTAAATAATCATTATAAATAAAGAGTAAGAAACAAACTGCCTATAGCAATTCGAGTCCATGATGTTCTTCCTGGTGACTTTGTCATTCAAGGGCGAAGAGAGCAGTCAGACCTTCTCTAACATAAAGAAACTTATGACACCCATAAGCATTACCTGAAAAAGAACCAGATAAAAGTAGAAGTTAGCCAAGCAAAAGCTCAAACCAGAAGCCAGGAAAAATGTCTGGTATAAGGCATTAAACACTCACACGTAGAAAAATGACTAAGCTGTAGGAAATATGATTCAAAAGGTTAACAACTATTATAAATTCCAACGTTGTGTTAAAGGAGAAGTTTTTAAAGGAAATTTGTGACTACCATATGGAACATATGTCAAAAATTGTAACTCATAATTAATGAAAGAATCAGTAATATATCATAACAAGTTCAAAAGAGAATTCAAAACACACACATATATATAGGGAATAAAATAATTCTGAAATCAAATTGCAAATTGATGCAAAACAGATCTGTTTACAGGTCAATAATCAATTGCAACACACTGGGCCTAATTCATTTGTGTTTCTATAAACAAGAATCATGTACATTATTGTCAGATTTCTATAACTTACAGAGCTGTTAAACAGTTCCAAGACCATGAAAGGCAGAGACAGCTGAAATAGATGACCTTAGCAGAGTATTTACTGAGTTTTTTTTTTCTTTTTTCCTTTTTCAATCCTTCATAACTTTTCCTGATAATTGTAAAAGTTATAATACAAGAAAAAAATGTTCTAGTATCCTTATTTCAACTTAAAAGTATTTGAAATTTCAAAGATATATACATCTACGAAAGTATATTCATTTGTTTCCTAAAGTTTTTCCAACTGCCACCAGAAAAATAGTAAGGTTAAGATTGGGTATAGTATAATAAGATAAATTATTCTAACATTTGTTTAAAATGGCAAGGAAGACTTTATTCAAGATTATGGCAATGGGGGAGAGACTATTGCAATAAAAAAGAGAGATTGACCTTAACTCCAAATACAACTGGAATAAGGGGGGATTTATCACCAGTGGGCAGAATAAAAGAGAGGATGGACAATTGCAATGAGGAACTTAGTTACTAATCAAAGATGAAAGGGAAGAGGAGGTTGATTGGATAAAGAGGGTTGGGGGATTCTCAATAAATTGACAGCAGGATTCTTTGCTAAAACCAGGCTTGGCAGGCCAAGGGCAATGAATAGCTAGAAGAAGAATTTAGAGAAACTTGACCAAAGTTTGACCAAGGAGGTAATCTTTTGGTAGAAAGTTAATAAATCACAAAAGGGGTGAAGTATAATGTTTAAAGTTATGTCCAAGGGGAAAAAAAAAAGACAACAAAGAAAATTGCAATAAATTTACAGAGCATTTCAGTTCAGTTCAGTTCATTCATTCAGTTGTGTGCAACTCTTTGCAACCCCATGAACTGCAGCACACCAGGCCTCCCTGTCCATCACCAACTCCCGAGTTTACCCAAACTCATGTCCATTGAGTCGGTGATGCCATCCGCCATCTCATCCTATGTTGTCCCCTTTTCCTCCTGCCCTCAATGTTTCCCAGAATCAGGGTCTTTTCAAATGAGTCAGCTCTTTGCATCAGGTGGCCAAAGTATTGGAGTTTCAGCTTCAACATCAGTCCTTCCAATGAACACCCAGGACTTATCTCCTTTAGGATGGACTAGTTGGATCTCCTTGCAGTCCAAGAGACCCTCAAGAGTCTTCCCCAACACCACAGTTCAAAAGCATCAATTCTTCGACGCTCAGCTTTCTTGATAGTCCGACTCTCACATCCATATGTGACTACTGGAAAAACCATAGCCTTGACTAGACAGACCTTTGTTGACAAAGTAATGTCTCTGCTTTTTAATATGCTATCTAGGTTGGTCATGACTTTCCTTCCAAGGAGTAAGTGTCTTTTAATTTCATGGCTACAATAACCTTCTGCATTTATTTTGGAGCCGAGAAAAATAAAGTCAGCCACTATTTCCACTGTTTCCTCATTTATTTGCCATGAAGTGATGGGACCAGATGCCATGATCTTTGTTTTCTGAATGTTGAGCTTTAAGCCAACTTTTTCACTCTCCTCTTTCGCTTTCTTGAAGAGGATCTTAGTTCTTCTTCACTTTCTGCCATAAGGGTTGTGTCAAATGCATATCTGAGGCTATTGATATTTCTCCTGGCAATCTTGATTTCAACTTGAGCTTCATCCAGCCCAGTGTTTCTCATGATGTACTCTGCATATAAGTTAAATAAGCAGGGTGACAATATGCAGCTTTGATGTACTCCTTTTCCTATTTAGAACCAGTCTGTTGTTACATGTGAAGTTCTAACTGTTGCTTCC
Source organism: Cervus elaphus (assembly GCF_910594005.1). Lineage (NCBI taxonomy): Eukaryota > Metazoa > Chordata > Mammalia > Artiodactyla > Cervidae > Cervus > Cervus elaphus. Next base: position 23,912,382 of record NC_057830.1, read on the forward strand.
TGACCGGCATACAGGTTTCTCAAGAGGCAGGTCAGGTGGTCTGACAGTGCATTTCAAGGACCATGTAACATACTAAAATATATTTAAATTCCAGTACTAAAATTTGAAGTGAAACTAAAAATTAAAAAACAAAATTCTTTTGTAAATATAGCATACTTAATTATTTCATATTGGAAACAAATTGTCTAGCATCTTTCTCTTCTGTTGAATCATTAATTTTTCCCTCTGTTTCTTTGTCACTTTAGCTTTCAGAAGTTCTTAGTACTGTCAGAATGCTTGCTAAGACACTGACTCTCAGAACACAAATGGATACAGGACTTCTACATAATGACTTGACTGTCTTTCTTCTTCCTCAAAGAATAAAAAATCTGTTTCCTTCTATGCCTTGTATTAAATTCCAGCACCATTCAAGTCAGAGACAAACTTGTGAAAACTACTTTCTTAATGGATTATTTGAAAGTATTTATGCAACTTCAATGATGGTTAGGGTACACAATGTAATTATTCTTAGCTTCATTCCTGAACTGAACTTGGGTTTGCCATGCAGCAAAACCAAATTACTGAAACCAGGTTGTGGTGAAGAAAAATACAGTGCTTATTACAGGCACAAAACAAAGAGTATGGGTGGCTTATGCTCAAAAATCTGAACTCCCTGAAAGTTTTCAAGGAAAGGTTTTTAAAGGCAGCATTTGGGGTGAGGGCTGCATGGTGCATGACTTTCTTCTGACTGGTTGATGGTGAGGTAAAAGAGTGATGTTTCAAGAATCTTGATCATCAAACTTCTGGTTGCAGTCTGGAGTTCACAACCTTCTGTCCAGCATGTAGTCACCATCATCTACCAGTCTGGGTAAATTAGGACGGGGGGTACTTTGCTACTGCAGAACAACTCAAAGATCTGTGTCAAATTGTTATATATATTGCTTGAGGGGGAACTAGGGCTCAGGGTGGGGGGGGTTGTTGCTGTTTTTCTTTGTTTTAGATTTTTTGATGTGGATCATTTTTGTGTCTTTATTGAACGTAGGAGTCTATGACTGAACTATCATCATTACTTTTCTTGTTTAACTGCTTCTCCTTTGTCTTTTCATTTTCTCACTCCTCTAATTAATAACTGCATGTGTTTGCTCTTTGGAACACAGAGAAGGCCTTGGAGACTAAAGCTTTTATCTAAAACCAAGAAAGAGGAGACAAGAAGGAGCTTTTGTACCTGAAAGGGCCCCACAGGGTCCTGTTCTGCTTCATCATTAAGCCACTTGCTTGTCTTGTTTTATAAATGTTTAATAAGAAGGTAGTCAAATTACAGTTTTGCAAGAATCTCTTGCTAGGATGCTGTTAGGCAAAATAATGGTTTTTGGCGATTTAAAAAATAGATATTAAAAAGGGGGGCTTCTGTTACAAGTGCCACAGGTAGGGCAGTTTGTCCTTCCTGAGGAACTGATATCAAGAAATTTCAGAAGCATAATTTTTTTGTACTTAGGCAGCTCGTAGTCATCGGTTCTGGTACCCCACTCTCCCACCAAAAAAATAGGTATAATGCTTACTGCTGAAGCAATATTTTTTAAAGATAAAAGTTTATCAACCAATAATGTTGTTTCTTTCCTCTCCTTCATTCTTCTGCTTTTCTTCTTTCTTTTGTTATCTTCATCCATCCATTGCTTCCCTTTTGTGTTTTTATTATTTATTTTAGAGCTGTGTAACTTTAGAGGATGATCACTGCATTTTCATATTCCAAACATTTTGGGGAAAAAGTTGTCATTTTGGAAAAGTAAGCTGTTACAATATTAATTTAATTTTACTTTTTTTTTCATTTTTTTAGAAAATGTAAATTTATCAAAATTAAGCATATTTTTAGAAACATTTTTAAAGATATCTTAATATGGAAAATTTCAAACATACCAAAAGCTGATATTATGGTAAAATAAATCCCTTTTACTCAATATTCATCTTCAGCAATTGCCAACTTATGAACAGTTTTGTTTCACTGATCTCCCCACTTTCATTTTACAATTTTGGGGACTTTTTCAGGGCAAAATGCCAGGCATTATGCCATTTCACCTCTAAATACATTATCATGCACTGCTAACATACACTTTCTTTTTACACATTCATCATGCCATTAACACATCTAAAATTAAAATAAAGCACTATTTCACACCAATATTTCATACTCAGATTGCCCTGATTATCTCAAAACCATTTTTTCACTGTGAGATTGTTTAAATCAAAATTCAAATAATATCCATAAATCATATTTGGTTCTTATGCTTTTCTGATTTTCCCATTGGCTGTTTCTGAGGGGTTAGGAAAAAATCCATTATTTATTCTGTAGAATTCTCACATTTTGCATCTGGTTAATGAGTTCTTTGGGCTTCCCTGGTAGCTCAGCTGGTAAAGAATTTGCTGGCAATGAAGGAGACCCTGGTTTGATTCCTGGGTTGGGAAGATCCCCTGGAGAAGGGATAGGCTACCCACTCCAGTATTCTTGAGCTTCCTTGGTGGCTCAGACGGTAAAGAATCCACCTACAATGCAGGAGACCTGGGTTCAATCCCTGGGTTTGGAAGATCCCCTGGAGGCGTGCATGGCAACCACTCCAGTGTTCTTGCCTGGAGAATCCCCATGGACAGAGAAGCCTGGTGGGCTGCAGTCCATGGGGTCACAAAGAGTCGGACACGACTGAGCGACTAAGCACAGCATATCACAATGAATTATTTGTGGCATCATTTAATATATTTCTCTTTCTCAGTGTGTATCCTACACCCTGGTAGTGAGGTGCAGTTATAATTCAAGTAAATATTTTTCAATAAGACATCATACATGGTATTGTAAATTTCCTATTTTTATGAGAAATTTAACTCAATTCAATTCAGTCACTCAGTCGTGTCCGACTCTTTGCAACCCCATGGACTGCAGCACACCAGGCTTCCCTGTCCATCACCAACTCCCAGAGCCTACTCAAACTCATGTCCATGGCGTTGGTGATGCCATCCAACCATCTCATCCTCTGTCCTCCCCTTCTCCTAGTGGTGCTAACTAGTGGTGCTAACATTCTCTGGAACATTCAGGTTGTGTCAGTGTGATCCGTCCAAATAAAAATTTCACACCAACAAATCTTTGGATGATTTTGATCCTTTGGAGTTTACAAAATGATGGTTTTCTAATTCCATTATTTCCTCTTCATTTATTAGTTGGAAATAGTTCGTATAGAAAGAACCTTTTATTATGTAATTGTTGGCTAATCTAAAAAACAGAAAAATATGTTTAATTCTTACCAGTTGTTTTTGAAGTTTTAGAACAGTGAATCTTAGCAATTACCAATAGTTACCAATACAATCTTTTAAAATATCATTTTGAAATAATAGCTTTTTAAAGTATGCTTTTTATTTTAGAATAGATTGAGATAGGAAAGTTGTGAAGATAGTGTACCTTCAAAAAACAGAGTTGGTAGGATCTGTATTTACATCTTTAGCTATATCATCTACATCTATAGGATCATCTACCTATCTCTCTACTTATAGAGATTTATTTCAAGAAATTGGTTCATGTCATTGTGGGGCTGCTGCTGCTGCTGCTAAGTCACTTCAGTCGTGTCCGACTCTGTGAGACCCCATAGATGGCAGCCCACCAGGCTCCTCTGTCCCTGGGATTCTCCAGGCAAGAATACTGGAGTGGGTTGCCATTTCCTTCTCCCATTGTGGGGCTGGCAAGTCCAAAATCTGTAGGACAGACCAGCAGGCTGGAATCTCAGACAGAAGCTGATGCTTCAGTCTTGGGACAGAATTTCCTCAGGAAACTCTAATTTTGCTGGTTGTTTTTTAATTCACTTTTGCTCAGAAAATTTTAGTTAATGTCAGGTGTGGGGTAAAATTATACCATTCTCAGATTAGAACTAGGAATCTTTTTATCTAATTTAGACTGGAGAGTTCAGGGTTGAGAGAGGCTACAGTTTTGCATTTAAGGCCTTTCCACTGACTGAATGAAACCTACCTGCTTTATGGAAAACAATCTTCGACTGAAAGTCAGTTGATTGCAGATGTTTTCCACATTGACAGAACAACTTCACAGCAACACATACCTTAGTGTTTGATTGAATAGTCTAGCCTCTCAAATTGACAATAAAAATGACCATCATAGATGGTGAAGAGAGATCCTATATATCCCACATGAAGGAATTAAAGAAGGAATAAGAGAAAAAGGAAGAAAGGAAGGAAGAAAACAAGGAAGGAAGGCAAGATAAGTGGGAGGGAGGGAAGGAGGAGGAGGAAATGGAGGGAGAGAGAGAGCGAGATGATATGCTGAAAATATAGAGGTAAAAGAAAAAAGAAGTTTTCAGTATGACACAGTTCAAGTTCTTTCGAATATACTGTCCTTTTGAATTATTTTTGAAAATAGGCTTATGATCCCCAAGTAATGATAGCTGATATCAGTTAAATCATTGATAATGATGTATTATTTGTTTCCCTTCTGTTGACATCTTCCATCAAGACAGTAAATTTGTCACAATGAATGAAACAATATTGATATATTACTATTAAGTTCATATTATGTTTACATTTCTTTAAATTTTTTAGATTTAATGCCCATTTTCTGTTCCAGGATCTCATCCAAAACACTTACTTTTAATTGTCATGTGTCCCTAGCCACTCTTGACTGTGATAATTTCTCAGATTTTCCTCTGCTTTTCATGACCTTTACAGTTCTGAGGGGTACTCAGTATTTTATAAAATACTCCTCAATTGGATTTTATCTCATACTCTTCTCATGATTACACCAAAGTTATGTATTTTTGGAAGGAAGACTGCAAAGGCAGTGTCATTTTAATCGCCTCGTAGCAAGAGTACCTGCCATCAGCATGACTGATACTGTGGATGTTGACTTTGATCACCTGGCTGAGGTAGATTTTCTCAGGATTCTCCACTAAAAAGCAGAAGAAGAAAGTTATTACACACAGGCTGAACTTGAGGAGTGGAACATTATCTATGTACATTATTTGTATTTATTCTGTTCCAGAGATTTTTATCTTTTCTCCATTTATTTATGTATTCAATCTTTAACATATATTTAAGCAGCATGGGTTGAAACACCTGTTTTAAACTTTGGATTATAATCCAACACTACTTTATTTTATTGTTCAAATTGTCCAGGCTTGGCCACTGGGGAACCTTTTGTTTTGCTCCTATGACTCTTTGGCATGCCCCATCAGAGTGGGCATGATTAACCAATCAAAGACACATTTTCTTTTCATTACCATATCATTTACCTCTAGCATTTCCTTTCAGTTCTTAGCTCCCATTTTCCTGTTTACATTTGCCACCAGTTCTTATCTGTTGTATGTTTTAGTTACAGTCATTAAGATAGGAATCATAAGTTATTTTAAATTCCCTTACTGATAATCTCAACATCTGTGTTATATCTGAGTTTTGTTTCTAATGATTGGTTTATTTCTTCACAAAGTGGTGTTGCTTCTTGTCTTTGTGTATCTTATAATTTTTTTTGTTGAAATCAAGACATGTTATTTCAGGTAATGTGAACAGAGATAAATAAGCCTTACTGTGAGAATCTTTGTTCATCTGGCTGATAAGTAACTGGGCTTACTGTTTGCTGTAGCTGCAGGTGTCAGAGACTTCTGTCTTCTGGACCTTGGTTTCTAAGTTTTCCTGCTTAGAGCCTGAATCTTGTAGCTCAGCTACAATGTCCTGTTGTTATCCTGCAGCCTGGTCCATAGGATGGTAAAATGTGGGTTTCTATGCTGTTCTGATCAAGTCTCAGTCTTTTTGTGGGTCTGTGTCTCAGGGCTATGGCCTTCATAAGCATTTACATCCCTCCTCCTGTGGTATACAACTTTCCCCCTTCACTCCATCCTCTTCTTTCTGGGTACTGCATTGCCAATATATATTCTTTATCTCTCTCCCTTGTTGACAGTATTTTTCCCTCTTGGGTGAGACAGGATAATTGAAGGGTGACTGGTGTGGGAGGAATTCCCTTTCTCTAGCTAAGATAAAGGTGACTCTGGTGAAATTCTTTCCCTTGGAAAGTAGGCCTTATTTATGAAGAAGATTCTGAGGCATTTCGCAATAGTTACTCTTCTCCCCGGGCCAGGGCCACACTGGGATCTTTCTTAGGGGTTCCTAGAGTAAAATCCCATGAATGCAGAGTACCCACCTAAGACTGTAGCCCTGGGTTTTTCTCGCTTTCACACTAGTTCACATTAAACCTCCAATAATTTGTCAAAATTACCATGTTAAGTGCTAGCAGTTGATGGTTACAGCGTGTCTGCTCTCGATAAGTAGATCTCAGTTGCTCTATCTTTCTGGATCTCTCTTCAAATTCAGGGTAGTAGTTTGACCTTCAACCTTAGTTCTCTAACGTGTCCTAAGAAAGCCGCTGACTTTCAGTTTGTCTAGGTTTTTCCCATTGTGATGATGGAAATGACAATTTTCCAAACTCTTTAAATATTCAAGATGAAAGCAAAGGTAATCATAGATTTTACACATGATCAGTTTTCAGTCCACAGTCATCACTTTATTTTTATTGATTAAGGTGTAACATTTTTAGCAGTTGAGAATCTGATCAAGTTAGTAGGTTACCTTGTCACAACCCCATTTGTCTTCTAACACTTCCTTGCTTTCTGGCAGACTATGATATCCTAGGTTCACATTTCTTGCCCGATCCCTGAATGGAGAATTGTATACATTTGCACATTTCCTGACAATTTCTCCAAGAAATCTTATTCCTTTTATTGAAAAACAGGCATACTACTGGCTTGCCTTTCTTCTCAAGTATTTCAGTAAATAGATGTGTGAAAAAAAATGAATTCCTAATGATACTTCAAATTTCAGTTTATCAAATGTTTATAAAAACATATAATTAAATAGTTGTTTACACTGAGCTACCTTTCATATCAGAGAAGCAAAGTAAGCACTTGATCTTTTCTTATTATTATCAGTTTTTAGATAAAGTTCTGGGTCCTTTTACCCTGACTCCAGTGAGCTTTCATCTCTTTCTAATATAATGTGTAATCCCAGACTTATCTTCCACATTTTTTAACATCGTGTTGCAATCAGCCTTTTTCTTAAGGAGCCTTTGTTGGATTCCTTGGTAATGGATATTTGGTGATCACACTTTGGGTAGTAGGTATGCTCAATGCTACTGCATTTTCACTGCTCCTGGAACTTTCCAGTGTATTAAACCAGGAAATACATACAAAATTGTTACAGTGAGAAAATAAACACTAATGTTCCTGATACACCTAATTTAAAGTTAAGATTGCAAGGTTTTTACATACCTGCTTTGACTTCCCACTTACTTACTTTCCAAAATGAAATATTGTTGTTTGCCAGCATCTGTGTCATCACTTATTTAATTTATACAATTATATCAACTCAATGTTTTTAAAAGCTAGGTTTATTTTTTTCTAAATTAAAATAGCTTGTTGACATAAATAGAGAGGTAAACTGAGGCAAGTTCAAAAGAAACTAATATTTGAGAATAGCAGATTAATTCAGGACAAGAAAACTGTAGCAAGCTACAGATGAGGGTTTGGAGCAGGTTATAATCATGGGCAGGGAAGGGAAAAGGGGGAGAGTTCAATTAAAGTTGGTTCAAATCTAAAAGAAATGGAAACCAACCCTGAAATTTTTCCAAACAGACAAAATCAGTCCAGTTCAATTCAGTCCACTTTGTAAGACCAACTCACCTGGGTCATTCTCTTCATGCGTTTGGCAAAACAGCCCAAGGTTGAATATGACTACCTCTGATCAGTCCCCCATTACCCAAGAAAATTCCAACACTATCCTTTAAAAAAAAAAAAAAAAACAACTAACCAATAAACAAAAAATCCCGACTATTTTAGAGCAATTTTAAGTTCACAGTAAAAGTGAGCAGAAAGTATAGAAATCTCCTATACGCTCCCTGCCTCTACACACACACACAGCCTCTCCCATCATCTAAATCTCTCACCAAAGTGGTAAGTATTTTATAATCAGTGAAGCTACACTGATTCGTTATAATCATCCAAAGTCCATAGTTTACTCAGGGTTCACTCTTGGTGTTGTATAGTCTATGAATTTGAACAAATGTTTAGTGAACTGTGGGCTTCCCAGTTGGTGCTAGTGGTAAAGAACCTGCCTGCAGAAGACATAAGAGATGTGGGTTTGGTTCCTGGGTCAGGAAGATCCCCTAGAGGAGGGCACGGCAACCACTCAAGTGTTCCTACCTGGAGAATTCTTGAACAGAGGAGCCTGGTGGGCTACAGACCAAAGGGTTGCAAAGAATTGGACATGACTGAAGTGACTAAGCGTGCATGCATAATGACATGTATCCACCATTACAGGATCACACAGAATTGTTTCTCCTAAAACATCCTCTCTGCTACCCTGCGGGGAGCCGGCCTGCTCAAGGCCCAAAAAGGCCCTGGGAAAGCCTTGAAAGAGGCCATTCCCTGTCCCACCACCCCATGATAAAGTAGTAAAACATTTGCCGGGTCTCCTTTGTTCTTCCTTGAGAAAAACATAGTAGTGACCTTCACTTAGTAGTTTATCTTGGAATGCCAAAAACAAGATGTAAGCTTCTGCAATCACTTAAGACAAAGAATTGTATTGACGTGACAAAAACCAGATGGCATTTTTATGAACTATGTTTTCTGCTTGTACTAGTATAAAGGTAGCTGTTTTACTCAATAAAATCACTGACTTGCCTAAAGAGCATTCAGTCCTCTCGACCCCATTCTTTACTATTGGCTCTTTTTCTCAGGCTTCCGTGCTGTTGTGGTCGGGACTTGTTCTCTTTGCCGGCTGGTCCCGGCACTACCCCTATTTATCCCTTCCTCCCTCTTAAACCCTGGAAACCACTGATCTTTTTCTTGTATTCATAGATTTGCCTCAACTTTTTAAAAATAACTGCATATTCTATTGCAAGGTATGCCATAATTTATTTCACAAGAAATATAACAATATCTTTATTGTTATATTCAGGCCTTCAGCTGCTTCACGGAACTTTGGTAATTGTTTCTTCCCATTAGCCCTCTGCTTGGCAGTGGGACATCATGGTGAGGGCACTCCCTGATGGAGAGGCCAGGATCCTGATCAGAGGGCTCTGCATCCAGGGTGTATCCTGAAGGGTCAGGGCATCATTTCCCAGTGCTTGTACAGTGTCCTGCCTGGCTAGTGCTGGGTATCTAAGCCCTGTCCCTCAGGGGCCAGAAGGCTCCCACCTTCTTGCTTCAGCACCATACCATTATAGGGAGGCTGCAAGTTTTGCAAGGAAAACATTTTTTTTTTTTTCATTCACTGAATATTGAGGATTTACCGTGTCCACCCCATGTTTGTGCTTTGGCTCCAGAGATGAAAAACCCTCACCTCTGCTCTCAAAGAATCCACAGTATCTAAGAGAAGGCAAGCGCATTAAGTCAGATGTTATAGTGCCTGTAAGGAGTCTTGTTACAAAACTGTGTGCTCAACCACAGCTCTGAGGACATCATCATGGATGATGGCTCAGGTGAGGCCTGGACAAGCCCCATTGGACAGACTAGATCTGAAAGAGTGAGTCAGCAAAGTTGGCAGGTGGGGAAGAGAAAGTGCTCCCCAGATCGGGGGACAGTGTGTGTGAAGGCAGGCAGCATATAAATAACATATTGGGTTAAGTATTGCCTGGGGTAAGTTAGATACCTACTATTCCAATTTTGGGGCTTCCCAGATGATGCTAGTGGTAAAGAACCTGTCTGCCAATGCAGGAGACTGTAAGAGACTTGGGTTCAATCCCTGGGTCAGGAAGATCCTCTGGATGAGGGCATGGCAACCCACTCCAATATTCTTGCCTGGAGAATCCCATGGACAGAGAAACTTGGTAAGCTACAGTCCATAAGGTCACAAAGAATTGGACATGACTGGAGTGACTTAGCACGCATTCTAATTTTTTCTTTAAAATGCATAGCACTAAATCTATTGAATAACAATATTTTTAGTGTGGAAGGCAAGATATCAGTAAATAACACTGTTTGGGTTCCATACTGGCATTTAATGCAAATTAGACATGTACATTCAAATCAGGACTGGGGAGGAAAGATCAGCATGGGGTTGATGTGTAATGGATGATTCTCATACAAATGTCATCAGCCAAGATAAGTGTTACCAACATTATCCACCATGTGCATCCCTGGATGACCATCTTGTTGCTAGATTTTTGCTGCTTAAAACAATACTTTTTTTTTATCCCTTATGATGAAGTAAAAACTATACTCTTGCTGGGATTTAATGTATTTAGAGTAATTTCAAGTTTTCTTGATTAGCAGAAAAAGTTGCCACAGATTCACTAGGCTTGAGGGGTAGAGTTCATAGAATCCAATTTACTGTAACTGTTCTAAGAGATTATAATTAATATTCTTAAATTTGTTCCTGCTGTCACCCTGAAACTTAGACCATCTACACAGAAAACATTTGCTCATGACTCCACAAAAGGAAAACTTTGACACAGAGATTTAAATGAATGTTTTGATTTTTTATTTCTTCAGGTTTAGGAAAAAATGAAACTGTGAGCTTATTGAATACATACATAATACACAGCACATATCCAACATTTCGTCAGACTGTTTTGAGCTTCTGACAAGTTTGATGCTTTTATGGTGTGAACTCCCTAGCAACATGAAGCTAATATCATCTTATCTTACTTTCTTCACTTTGAGAGAGGCTGAGAAGTCAGAGAAATGCAGTCATCTTCAGAATGAGGACTTGCATGATCTAATGATAATCATGAAAGAGATGGCCACGCACCAGAACCTCTCTACCAGTACTTGGCCAGCTACATGCCTGCTTCTTGTGGTTCTCGGTTCCATCAGAGCAAAGCTCTTTTTTTATAATGAGTATGTTATGATGCTCTCATTGCTATCCTGAAATGAAACTTCACATCCTATCCTGTGGTTAAGGGGGGAATTGGGGCTGTCTATGACTCCAGCAGGAGAGGATGACTGGGAGCTACAGAGGTAGAATCCTCCTGGACCCTGCATCACATGTCTCTTTCATGAGCTGATATTATTCATATTATTTTGCTAAAATAAACTGCAACAATGAGTATAAGAGCTTTCAGCAAGTTCTGTGTGTCCCGCTAGTGAATTCTTGAAACTGAGGGTGGTCTTGAGGCTGCACCCACAAAAATAACAATATAATGCCATAATGGTATTTCACTGAACTGAACAACTTTGCCAAAATCTAACAATGTTTAACCAATAAAATATCAAATTGATGTGACCTCTTTGAAATTAGATATGACAGAGATATAAATGGAAACTAAGTTGTAATTATACAGCATACATTCAAGAAGCAAAGGTTTGGATACAGCTATCCTGAAGAACATAATAAAATAGACCAATACTTCAATTTTTTTATAATGAATAAATTTGTAATTAAGATAAGAAAGACACTTAGAGCCCATTCTAGCAAGATGCATGGGATAGGGAAAATGCAAGGGGAAAAACAGAGATTAAAATAAAGTCTAATGTTAGAAGAAACAACTAGAAGTTGTAATTATATAATAAAAGAAAGAAGAAATACCTTTAATTGAAATGGGGGAATAATCCAAGGCAAATTACAGACTGATGAAATGGGGGGAAAAGTGATGAGGCATGAAATTCATACATATGAACCTAGTCTTGTTTATAGATGCAGACACGAAATAAGACCCTGTGTTATCATAGTTTATTCCAGGAAACCTCTTTCCAACTCACACCATGATGGACCATATATTGGGGACCATATCCCTCAGCTGGTGACCCAAAGAAAGAGAAGAAGACATAAGTGGACAGTGCAACATAATTAATGTGGTAGACCTGGGAGGCAATTCCTAAATTGCCCTAGTGTACATTTTTCTTAATATGGGTTACCTTTCATCATACTGCACAACAGTGTGTGTATATTTACTATGTAAATATATACATAATTCAAAATATCTCTAAAGCAAGCTACATTAATGAAATACACCAAGATCCCCATGTTTCCTGTGTTTTTGGTAGCTTAATGGTATTTGGTTCTCCAACTGTTAAAAGGAGTCTTTAACATCCTTTCCTTAGACATTACAATTGGCTCCACAGCTTTTTTTAGTAACCACCCTACTGCACTAGAACCATCTTTAGTTAAATACAGAATTGGAAATTGGTCTAAATAAGTAATTTAGTTTCTTTCCAAATGAGTGTGTGGGGAAATCTTAAATACAAAATCTTTTCTAACTATATCAATTAAAAGATATTTTGGTCTCAAAGGCATTATTTTTAACTTATTTAACTTCCTGCAAATGTTTAACATAGTCTTTAGCCATTTTTAGTAGATTAGTAAATTAGTCTGATGAAGATCTTTAAATCAATTATTTATACATATTAAATACATGTAAATCCATGGCTGATTCATGTCAATGTATGGCAAAAACAACTACAATATTGTAAAGTAATTAGCCTCCCACTAATAAAAATAAATGGGAAAAAAAAATAGTACTTAATAACGAGCAAATGTTTCCAAATTAGAACTTTAATTGTATCCATATGTCATTCTTAGTGAGTGAGATAAATACCTTGATATTCTCCTTCATTTTAATAAAATTGATCTCATTTCCTTATAGTTTAGGAAAAAAACCATTTAACATTTTTAAATAAGTCTAAAACATATGTTGCATACTTTCTCAATAACACAATTTCAATGTACACCTTTTTAATAATGCAACTTAAAAGTTATTCAGTAACATCCAAAAGTGAATAAGATCTTAAAAACAGCAATCTTAAAACAACAGCAACAGCCACTTCCTTTGGACAGTTACTTGCTTTGTCGTATAGAAGGAGATATCCAAACATGTCTTCGGTGGTAATGTACAGATCATGAAGCTATCCAAGGTACGTGGGAGCAGTCTTCATGCCTTAGGAGCAATGACAATGTTGTCTATCCAGTGACTTTTCAGTGCAATCCTTGGCCCTGAAGCATTGTTGAGCAGAAGGCAAATAAGTGCTAAAGACACCTGATGCAGCATTTAAAAGTCCTCCCATGGTCTCCACCGGATTCACCATGGCTGTTGCTCCATCTGCAGCAGAAGCAATGGCATGGAGAAATGAACTATTTGTATACATTTTAAGGCTTTCGGGTACTGAAATTTTCTTTATAGCCATTCACAGCAACTTTGAAAATAATATTTCATTTAAAACTTGTCCTTTCTTACAAACATAACATATGCAACAGCAAATCTTCATTATCATATAAAAATTGTTCATTCACCTATAATGAACATTTATGTCACTAGAGCACATTGTAAAGTTGTATTTTACCTCTTTTCCCACGTTACCATTCTTCTCAAACATGATAAATGCTTGGTTGAAAATTACATTTTTGAATTTCTTTCCACTTTTGTATACTAATATTATACAGATAGTAAAATATTAATATAATACTAATAAACTAATTTTGTCTAATATTGTGCAATTTGCCATGTTTTAGATTAAGTTGTGGTTTTATCTAAGAACCAATGAAATCTTTTTTTTTCTAGTCAAATGCAATAATTCAGTTTTATTATTACCTTTTTCAAATCACTTTTTTACATCTTGAAAATGTGGTATATATCTCACAACCCTAGTGTATTTCTTGGGGAAATGTTTATCTAATTTTGGTTCTACTCTGTTTTGGTAGAGTAAATATTAGGATAAAATCAATATAAAATACTTTACTGAACCCAATTTGGCATTTTAATATTTTTAAAATATTGGCTAAAGTTGCCTTTCTCTCATATACTCCAGACTTTTAAGGATTCTAGATATTGCAGACTATCTAGAATTTCAATTCTTATTCTCTAAATGTCCAGTGAATTTTCAGATTTTGCATAAGAGGTGATATTGCCTCAGATGGGAACCATTAATATCATGCAATCCTCTTAGCAACATCAGAGGTAATTATTTCTGCAAATTGCAAAAAAGGAAACTGAGGTCGAGAATGGAAATGATGCCTTATTGTGGTTTCACAGCTAATATATGGTAGAACTAGATTTAAGAATCAGGTTTGTCCACTTCAGAGTCAAACCTTTTCCACTGCATCATGCTGGTGTTGACTGATTTGACTGACTGTATGGACAAACAGGTGAACAAAAAAATAACTAATGAGCAAATGACTTCTAATTTGACCTTACAGATCTTTTGTAACTCAAACTCCCCTTGCATTGACATACAGAGATCCACACCAGCAACCTCTTTTATCTTTTTGAAGATGTTACAGCCATACTACAAGGTGATTTCACATTTTTTGAATCTAGCATGTTCTCTTGGATGGACTCAAAACCATTGGAGGCAAATATCAGTTCAGTTCAGTTCAGTTCAGTTGCTCAGCTGTGTCTAACTTTTTGTGACACAATGATGGACTTCAGCACCCCAGGCTTCCCTGTCCATTGCCAACTCCCAGAGCTTGCTCAAACTCACATTCATCAAGTAGGTGATGTCATCCAAATTATCATTATCTATTGTCCCCTTCTTCTGCTTTCAGTCTTGCCCAGCATCAGGGTCTTTTCCAGTGAATCAGGTCTTCCCTTCAGGTGGCCAACGTATTGGAGTTTCAGCTTCAGCATCAGCCCTTCCAATGAATATTCAGGACTGATTTCCTTTAGGATTGACTGGTTGGATCCCCTACAGTCCAAGGGGCTCTCAAGAATCTACTCCAACACCTCAGTTCAAAGCATCAATTCTTCGGCATTCAGCTTTCTTTATAGTCCAACTCTCACATACATACATGGATACTGGAAAAACCGTAGCTTTGACTAGACTGACCTTTGTTGGCAAAGTAATGTCTCTGCTTTTTAATATGCTGTCTAGGTTGGTCATAGCTTTTCCTGCAAAGATCAAGAGTCTTTAATTTCATGGCTGCAGTCACCATCTGCAGTGATTTTGGACCCCCAAAAATGAAGTCTCTCACTGTTTCCATTGTTTCCCCATCTATTTTCCATGACATGATGGGACCTGATGCCATGATCTTAGTTTTCTGAATACTGAGTTTTAAGCCAACATTTTCACTCTCCTCTTTCACTTTCATCAAGAGGCTCTTTAGTTCTTCTTCGCTTTCTGCCATAAGGATAGTGTTATCTGCATATCTGAGGTTCTTGATATTTTTCCCTGCAATCTTGATTCCAGCTTGTGCTTCATCCAGCCCGGCATGCCTCATGATGTGTTCTGCATATAAGTTAAATAAGCAGGGTGACAATATACAGCCTTGACGTACTCCTTTTCCTATTTGGAACCAGTCTGTTGTTCCATGTCCAGTTCTAACTGTTGCTTCCTGACCTGCATACAGGTTTCTCAAGAGGCATGTCAGGTGGTCTGGTATTCCCATCTCTTTCATAATTTTCCAGAGTTTATTGTGATCCACACAGTCAAAGAATTTGGCATAGTCAATAAAGCAGAAATAGAAGTTTTTCTGGAACTCTCTGGCTTTCTCAATGATCTAACGGATATTGGCAATTTGATCTCTGGTTCTTCTGCCTTTTCTAAATCCAGCTTGAACATCTAGAAGTTCATGGTTCACGTTCTGTTGTAGTATGGCTTGAAGAATTTTGAGCAGTACTTTGCTAGTGTGTGCGATGAGTGCAGTTGTGCGGTGGTTTGAATATTCTTTGGCATTGCCTTTCTTTGGGATTAGAATGAAAATTGACCTTTTCCAGGGTCTTTTAGTGAGGCAAATATCACTGCTATTTTAATTGAACAAGTCTTGATTGCTTCCTTATGTTTTGTGAACTGATGATGAGTCACACTGCTATTGCAGTCATTTTTTTGGCTATGATGGTTGGAAAATTAATCAGATTGAACTGTATTTTGCTAATTTGATCTTTGAATATTCAGAAACTACATCATTTCCCATAAAGTTAGTTTCTACTCAAACTCTTCACTATCAAAATGATAAAGTTTAAATGCAAATTAAAAGAGTTTGATGGATAGATTGGGCAACTCATTACAAAACACTCAATTAATTCTTAAAGTGATAAAACTGACAATAAAATTTCACATGAAATATGATGGGATGACATATCACAGCATTTGAAGTGACAATTTTCAGGGAAAGATTTTAAAAGCTGTTTCTAATTGACAATCTGTGAAAATTTAATCAAAGATTATTACTAATTAGTATTATTGCCTCCTTTAAAAGAAAGCATAAAACACTATAATACTTTGCATGTCTGTCTTATTTAATCTTCATGAAGCATATATTATTTTTCCAGTTTACAAAGGAGGGAATTCAGGCTGAGAAGATGAAATAAATTGCTAGATCCAGGATAACAAAATGAGGCATGATCACCTAATTCAGGCATATTGCTCCAAAGGCTAAATCTTAACTTACAGTGTATTCTAAAAGACATTTCTTGAAAGAAGACATACAGATGGCCAAGAGACACATGAAAAGATGTTCCACATCATTAATTATTAGAGAAATGAAAATTAAAACTACAATGATGTATCACCTCACACTGGCCAAAATGGCCATCATCAAAAAATCTACAAGCAATAAATGCTGGCGAGGGTGTGGAGAAAGGAGAACCCTCCTACAGTGTTGAAGAAATCCATACTTTGAAAGGATACATGCACCCCAATGTTCATTTTAGCACTATTTACAATAGCCAATACATAGAAGCAACCTTATTATCCATGGAGGAATGAATAAAGATGTGGTACACATGTACAATAGAATATTACTCAGTCATAAAAAAGGATGGAATAATTCCATTTGCAGCAATATGGATAGACTTGGAGATTATCCTATTGAGTGAAGTAAGACAGAAAAAGACAAATGTCATACGATATCACTCATATGGGGAAGTTAAAGAAATGGTACCAATGAACTTATTTACAAAACAAAAGTTGATTCATAGATAGATGTAGAACACAAACCTGTGGTTATCAAGGTGAAAGGTGAGGAGAGAGATAAAATGGGAGATTGGGACTGACATATACTCACTACTACATATAGAACAGATAACTAATAAGAACCTACTTTATAGCATAGGAAACTCTATTCAGTACTCTGTAATAACCTATATGCAAATAGAATAAAAAAGTATTGGATATTTTTACAATGGATTTTTTACAATTGGATATTTTTTACAATAATGTAATATTATTACAACTCTCTGCTATACAACATAAACGAACACAATATTGTAAATCAACTATACTCCAATAAAAAACTAATTTAAAAAAACTTACACTTTAAATATGCACAGTGTGCAATGTATTGTGTACGTTAAGGACTAGCTAAGGAGGTTATAAATAGCATGATTTACTTATATAGCCCAATGTCCCTGCATTAACCACACTGTCAGTATAAAACAAGGCTATACCTGTCTCTGAATGGGCTTTCCCTTCCCTCTAACCTAATGATTTCTTGCGATGGAGAGTCTGACTTCAGCCCCTGGAATCCAGAGTCAAAGACAGTCTCAGAGTGCTGCCTCGTGAGCTGTGGGGAAGTGGTTACATCTGGGAAGTTAGCATGACAAAAGAAACCTGAGTTGTTTCCTCTGGACCAGATGTTCTGTCCAGGTGGAAGAGAGCCAGCTGGGGCCGCCTTAGGGTCTGCTCAGGAGGGCCAGCTGGAAGGGAAGGCAGGTCCGAGCAAAGAGAGGCTACAGATGGCTAGGGACCGAGGATGGAGGGTGAGGTAAAAGATGACCCATGGGAGTGGTCAGTTATCAAACCAAGGAGTTACAGGTGACAGGTCACCTGAGACTGAGCGCCAGCTCAGTGTCAAAGAAAAACTGACCCCAATCCAGGCTACAGGAGCTGAAGAATCTTCAAGCTGAGTACTGCCCAAATTCCTGGCCCACAAAATCATAAGATATAATAAAACTGTGGTTATTTTAAGCCCATATCTCCTGGGATGCTTTGTTATGCAACAAACAAGCCGCTTTGAGGAACCATTAAAGACACTCACTAGAAATGAAGTTACTTTAAAAACGTCAGCAAATTCAGAGAGTTTGAGCCCAAATCAAGAAAGGACCAATCAAGTAAAAATTCCCTGTGCCCTTTACTCTTCTCCATCTTCAAGGAGAAGGAGAATTAGCACAGAGAGAAGGAACCCAGCCTCTTTCCCAAAATGTAGATTGTATAGTCAGCAGCAGGCATTGATGTTTTAACTACATGTTACCAACAACTTTAATTATTGATCAGAGGATTTTGTGGTGTTCAAGAGCGCATTTATGGGCCTGCTCAAGCTTTCATCAAAGGCAGGACAAAAACTAGTTCCAGAAAATAAATGTTAAAAGACAGGATATTTTATAATTGCATACCATAAGTTATGGGACCACAGAAAACTCTTTCAATTACTTAATTATGTCTTCTCATATTCAAATATATGTTATCAAAATACTGCAACTGCTTGAGAGACTCTAGGGGGAATGGTCCAACTTAATTCAATGAGAGACATGCTGAATGAACTTCAAAGAACTCAGAAATTACATCAATCAACCACTGAATTGACCTGAGGTTTCAAAGTCCTTTCTCTGAACTTGTATTACACAGAGAAATAAACCCAAATTTGTTTCAGTTCTTGTGAATGCATTTTCTGTAACTTGCAGCCAAATGTCTTTATAAACGACACATTTATTTACTCATTGCTTTATTCATTTATCAAGTAGATATCAAGTGCCCCCTTTAAGGTAGGCATTCCAATACTGGGAGGACATAAGCAAGATTAAGTGCCTGGGGAAACATTATAGTAAAGAAGCAGAAACACATGAAAACACAGAAAAAACAAGAAAACACATGTAGAAGCACCTTCATTTCAGGCAATAACATTTCTGTGGAAAAGGAAAAGCAAGCAAATGGAGGGAAAATGCAAAAAAAAAAAGGAAGGAAGCAACTGGGATTCTCTTACTACAGTGTTCAGGAAGTGATTTCTTGGATGCATTTGACCAGGCATCTGGAGGATCAAGCTGTGAGACGTGAGAAGATCCTAGTCAGAAAAGACACAGGGAGAGGAATCATAGATGCTGAGTCCTGAGGCAGAGAGCACGTGGAGGAGCAGCAGAAAGGAGGGGGCTGCTGTGGGTGGGGGCTTCCCTCATAGCTCAGTTAGTAAAGAATCTGCCTGCAATGCAGGAGACCCCGGTTCAATTCCTGGGTTGGGAAGATCCCCTGGAGAAGGACATGGCAACCCACTCCAGTATTCTTGCCTGGAAAATCCCATGAACAGAGGAGCCTGGCAGGCTACAGTCCATAGGAACATTCAAAGCAGGAGGAGATGGAGCCCCAGGGGATCAGGGCAGGGTTATCACAGGAAATTTGGAGCTTCTCTCAAGCATGATGAGAAGGTCCTACTTTTTCTCCACCATCTGCCCATAAGTTCTGGGAAAATCTTTGTTCATTTCTAGAATCCAGCACAGCATCTCATACATATGCCAAGCTCCATAAATAGTTTTTGAACTAAAGATGTAATGTCTGCTTGCAAAGAGAGACAACAGTCAATAGTCATTGATTCATTCATGCTCAGTAGGAATAGAACTATTTTGTTCAGCATAGTGAAAAAGCATAGTGAAAATGCTTGATTTGCTTGTAAGAAGCTATGTAGATGGATGCCTTGGTAACCTCAAAATACATCATCTGGTCCTCTCCCAGAGGCCACAGAATGAAAGACTTCCAGAGCAAATCACATAGTTACTGGGATCAACGTGAAATGTAGTGAAAGGTGAAAGGAGAGAAATGATGCAGGCTAACCCAGAGGATTGGGTACAAGTAGAGTGCTGGGGAAGGTACTCTTTCTACATCCTGGGTTTTATATATATATTATATATATAACAGCCACATGTTTCCTCTCCCACTATCTGACTATAGTACCAGCACCAGCCTTCCTGGCCACACAGTGTGGTCAAAAGGACCAGAGTTAAGATTTGAACGAGGGGGCCAAACAGAGAAAAGACACCTAGAGCCAACACACACTTGTTCCATCAGTGAGAAGCAGGGACAAGAATGCCTAGCCATGGCTGCTGCTGCATTCCATTTAAGGAGCAGCTCTGGATTTTACCTGCTTTCCTTGACAAGGACATCTGGGGTTAGAATATGTGTCACTGATGTGTGGCTGGTTTAAAGCCTCATAAATATTTAGTGCCACATGGATTGCATATATTTAGTGCATCGTGAATATATACTGCTTCTGTGGTCCTGCCACCCCTTTCCATCTACATTCATACTCAGATATGTTTGACTTTTTCTGTGTCTGATGTGCCTCACAAATTCTAACTCACCCATATAGACACATGTAAAGTCCATCCATCTCACCAGTCGCTTGTCTTCTACTGTAGAAGTGGATATTTGCAAGCAATATGATAATTGGTTTTTGAAAGTCTGTTTGAAAATGGAACATGTTCAGGCATTAAATCCTTTGTTAATAGGGCTTATATCTAAATATATTTTATTAAAGAAAAAAAAAAACCTCACCTACAAATATTTTCAAGAAATAACATTATAACTGGGAAAGATTGAGGGCAGGAGGAGAACAGGACAACGGAGGATGAGATGGTTGGATGGCATCACCAACACAATGGACATGGGTTTGGGTGGACTCTGAGAGTTGGTGATGGACAGGGAGGCCTGGCGTGCTGAGGTTCATGGGGTCACAAAGAGTTGGACACGACTGAGCGACTGAACTGAACTGAACCTTGTAACTTGCTTGGAAGCAGAGGCGCAGATCCATTAGGTATATCATGAACTGTCATTATCAAAGGTTGGGGCCTAAAAGAGTGTCTGCAGCCATCAAAGAAAGAGCTCAGGAGAAACAGCTACAAATCATCACAAGATCACTATGTCTAGAGTCATGCTGTCCTGAATTTCTTTTGTGTGTGTGTGTGTGTCCTGAATTTCAGTCTTGGCTCTGCTACTCAAACTGAGAGCTCCTAAAACTGAGTTCCCCTGCCAACTTATAATTAATCTCTCTCTCCAAAATTTATTCTCTTCATTGTCCTGTCCCCTGGTTTGAGGATTGGGAAGTATCAGAGGAAAGGAGGAATTGAAAGCAAGCTGGATCCAGCAGGGCCTTCCCAGGCACAATAGCCCCTCCTTCTCTCCCATTTCTTATTTGTAGAAAATGCTTCTGTCTCCTAGATCTTCTGAGTTCCAGAGAGCAGACATGCAAAATTAACAATTAGAGAAGTAAGACAATGCAGAAACAAAAGGAAAACAGTTAATCAAGAAAACAAACGATAATTTAAACAATAGTTCAGTAATAAAACAGAGTCCGGTTTCTCTTCCAGGGATTTTCTCTTTCATCAACTAAGAATGTTAATTGAATAATCAAATGAGTGTTAGACTCAGCTCAGGGTTGGAGACACACCACTTAACAAGGTCCAGTCACTGGGTTAGAGTGAACAAAAGAATGAGCTTGTCTCCACGGTCCATTGTGCAATAAAAGTCACATTGTCTGCTTGGGATCAGCATTGAATAAAATGGTCAGTGTATTAGCCTTCAACTAATAAAAATAAATGAAAAATAAACAAATAAATAAAATGGTCAGTGTAAAGAACCAAGGCCTACTATAGACACCAAATAAGGCACGGCTCTTGGGTTGTATTTCACTTGAAGAAGAAAAAATGTATATATATAAATTCAATGATGTCTAGATTTAACAACCTTCTCTGAAGAAAACTCTCTCTTCTCCCTCCAGCCTCATTTTGCTCTTTGGTCTTTTAAAAATTATTTGTACACCTGTTAATGAAATCTTGGGTAAATGTGGTAAGTGGCTATATGGGAACAATGACAACATGACCAGCCACAGAAAAGAAGATCAAGTCAGAAACTTCTCTATGTACCCATCCCAAAATCTTGAATTAACCCTGATAGTCTTTTAAGGGGAAAAACAATAGCCCTTCATAGGAGCAGCTAGAAAACTGGCTCTTGATTATAAATCAACTAAAAGATACAAAACCTAAATGAATGATTTATGAGGAAAAAAGGGTAAGTTTGTGCTTATGTGTAATAACACAGATAACATTATAGATTATATTAGATATGTATGCACTGTATATGACTCCATAATCTAACTGGTCATAATAGATTTTGTTAGATGCATTAAGCCAGTACACTTTCTCTAACCCAAGGCATGAAGAATACTCCTTCCAACTTCAGCCTGCACCAGTGAATATAAATGACCATATTATGAATGATTTAGGTGTACCATGTGTATTATAATTCACTGCAGCTCCTCCCTTGTTACCTTTGCCTTACACCTGGACACTTTAAAGTTGTTGATTTATCTACTGATCTTTCCAAAATTTTAGGTTGGTGGCTTTTTTGTCTTCCACAGCATGGTTTCCAGAACCATGGCTCACCCTTCCAAAGAGTCCTCCAATTTTATTAATTTTCTCTTAAAACATATTATTTAAGTATTTTGACTTCTCCTTTTGACAATCGAACAGTGGCAAGGTTTAAATGAATTGAACAACGTGTGAGTAATAAGTCTCTTATATACTCTCACCAAAATCACACGGGCTTCTGACAGATGTGTGATGGGTTCAGTTCAGTTGCTCAGTCATGTCCAACTCTTTGTGATCCCATGGACTGCAGCACGCCAGGCCTCCCTGTCCATCACCAACTCATGAGTTTGCTCAAACTCATGTCCATTGAGTTGGTGATGCCACCCAGCCATCTCATCCACTGTCATCCCCTTCTCCTCCTGCATTCAATCTTTCCCAGCATACAGGTCTTTTCAAATGAGTCAGTTCTTTGCACCAGGGGCCCAAAGTATTGGAGTTTCAGCTTCAGCATCAGTCCTTCCAATGAATATTCAGGACTGATTTCCTTTAGGATGGACTGGTTGAATCTCCATGCAGTCCCAGAGACTCTCAAGAGTCTTCTCCAACACCAGAGTTGTGATGGGTAGTGACCTATAATTAAGTCTTCCGCTGAGAGATGCCATCTTGGTCACCCTCAAAAAGCCAAATTTCAGGACTTACAGTTCTAATGAGATGGATGAAACTGGAACCCATTATACAGAGTGAAGTAAGCCAGAAAGATAAATACCAGTACAGTATACTAATGCATATATATGGAATTTAGAAAGATGGTAATGATAACCCTATATACAAGACAGAAAAAGAGACACAGATGTATAGAACAGACTTTTGGACTCTATGGGAGAAGGCAAGGGTGGGAGGATCTGAGAGAATAGCATCGAAACATGTATATTAGCAAGTGTGAACCAGATCGCCAGTCCAGCTTGGATGCATGAGACAAGTGCTCAGGGCTGGTGCACTGGGAAGACCCAGAGGGATGGGATGGGGAGGGAGGTGGGAAGGGGGGTTCAGGATGGGAACACATGTAAATCCATGGCTGATTCATGTCAATGTATGGCAAAAACCACTACAATATTGTAAAGTAATTAGCCTCCAACTAATAAAAATAAATGAAAAAAATAAAATAAAATTACAGAGTAAAGAGAGAAACCAAAGCCTATATTCCAGGAAACCTATAATATTGAATGGTGGATGAGAAAAAAAAGCAACCCCAACACCCACAGTGTAACAACCAAAAGGGCTGCTGCCCTGTCACAGAGATAAAAACTTCCAGGAAGCCTCTAGGGGTGGCGTAATGTCTTACCACAGCCCCCACTTTGCATCTGAAGGAAACATTAGAGAGGAAAGGTTAGATGCATAAATATGTGTGAGAGGTTGGGGGAGGATTACGGATAATGCAAGGAGAGAAATGTCAAGTAAGCGTGGTTTGGGCAGGGCTGAGAAATCACTAGAAAATGTCCACCCAGGGAAAACTTCCCCCAGTCAATGCCATTTCCCCCCAGAGCAGAGGAGTAAAAACACAAAGATCACAGAAGCAGAGGCAACTAACTCCAAAAACTAAGCAGCAATTAGTCAAAGAGAAAATATATAGGAAAACAATCTAAGTCCGTGGGAAATGAGAGAAGAAAACTAGAAGAAATCATGTAAAGCCTCTCCACTTCCTGTGGGCTTCTTTCAGAGGACCCAGACCCACTTTCAAATATCTTTTCAGTCTTCTCCTCCAAGTGGATCTGAGAGAATGCTGCAGAAGTAGGGGAACTGGGTAGAAACACAATTTAGCAGCCTCTCTGTCTCCAGAGATAGCCAGCACCAAGGAGAAACAGCTATCAGAAGCAGAACTCCAGACCTCTCTTCTGGGAGAGGGGAATTCTGCAGGGAATTCTGCCTCCTGACAGGATGAAGGAAGCATGATGCACAATACTCAAATAAGCAGCAGGAAAGTCATCACAGCCCAGAACATGCACACTGTCCCCTCCTGATGCAGAAAACCCAGAGAGTCAGTATAACCTCAGGGAAACCTAGAGGTCCATGAGAAACAAAACCAGGTCTCAGAGGGGATGGGAAAGTTATCATAGAAAATCTGTTTCAACTGCATCAGGACAGAAAGATGATCAAGACAGGCTACACCCTTTAAGCACATACAGGATGGAAAAAAAAATTGGCATTTACATAAATATCGTTCAGTTCAGTTCAGTCATTCAGTCGTGTCCAACTCTTTGAGACCTGATGGACTGCAGCATGCCAGGCCTCCTGGTCCATCACCAACTTCCAGAGTTTACTCAAACTTATGTCCATCAAGTCGGTGATGCTATCCAACCATCTCACCCTCTGTCATCCCCTTCTCCTCCTGCCTTCAATCTTTCCCAGCATCAGGATCTTTTCCAGTGAGTCAGTTCTTTGAATCCGGTGGCCAAAGTATTGGAGTTTCAGTTTCAACATCAGTCCTTCCAGTGAATAGTCAGGACTGATTTCCTTTAGGATGGAATGGTTGGATCTCCTTGTAGTCCAAGAGACTCTCAAGAGTCTTCTCCAACACCACAGTTCAAAAGCATCAATTCTTCAGCACTCAGCTTTTGTTATAGTACAACTCTCACATCCATACGTGACTATGAAATAAACCATAGTTTTGACTAGATGGACTTTTGTTGGGAAAATAATGTCTCTGCTTTGTAATATGCCGTCTAGGTTGGTCATAGCTTTTCTTCCAAGGAGCAAGCGTCTTTTAATTTCATGGCTGCAATCACCATCTGCAGTGATTTTGGAGCCCCCAAAAATGAAGTCTCTCACTGTTTCCATTGTTTCCCCATCTATTTGCCATGAAGTGATGGAACCAGATGCCATGATCTTAGTTTCCTGAATGTTGAGCTTAAGCCTACTTTTTCATTCTCTTCTTTCACTTTCATCAAGAGGCTCTCCAGTTCTAACCGTTGCTTCTTGAGCTGCATACAGATTTCTCAGGAGGCAGGTCAGCTGGTCTGATATTCCCATCTCCTTAAGAATTTTCCACAGTTTGTTGTGATCCACACAGTCAAAGATTTTGACATAGTCAATAAAGCAGAAGTAGATTTTTTTCTGGAATTCTCTTGCTTTTTCAATGACCCAATGGATGTTGGCAATTTGATCTCTGGCTCCTCTGCCTTTTCTAAATCCAGCTTGAACATCTGGAATTTCACGGTCCACATACTCCTGAAGCCTGACTTGGAGAATTTTGAGCATTACTTTGCTAGCATAGGAGATAAATGCAATTGTGTGATAGTTTGAACATTCTTGAGCATTGCCTTTCTTTGGAATGAAAACTGACCTTTTCCAGTCCTATGGCACTGCTCAGTTTTCCAGATTTGCTGACATATTGAGTACAGCCCTTTCACAGTATCATCTTTTAGGACTTGAAATAGCTCAACTGGAATTCCATCAGCTCCACTAGCTTTGTTTGTAGTGATGCTTCCTAAGGCCCACTTGACTTCACATTCCAGGATGTCTGGCTCTACGTAAGTGATCACATCATCATGATTACGTGGGTCATGAAGATCTTATTTGTATAGTAGTTCTGTGTATTCTGGCCACCTCTTAATATCTTCTGCTTCTGTTAGGTACATACAATTTCTGTCCTTTATTGTGTCTGTCTTTGCATGAAATGTTCCCTTGGTATCTCTAATTTTCTTGAAGAAATCTCTAGTCTTTCCTATTCTGTAGTTTTCCTCTATTTCTTTGCACTGATCACTGAGGAAGGCTTTATCTCTCCTTGCTATTCTTTGGAACTCTGCATTCAAATGGATATATCTTTCCTTTTCTCCTTTGCCTTTAGCTTCTCTTTTTTTCTCAGTTATTTGTAAGGACTCCTCAGACAACCATTTTGCCTTTTGCATTTCTTTTTTGGGGGGATGGTCTTGATCACTGCCTCCTGTACAATCTCAGGAACCTCAGTTCATAGTTCTTCAGGCACTCTGTCTATCAGATCTAATCCCTTGAATCTATTTGTCACTTCCACTGTATAATTGTAAGGGATTTGATTTAGGTCATACCTGAATGTTCTAGTGGTTTTCCCCACTTTCTTCCATTTCAGTCTGAATTTGGCAATAAGGAGTTCATAATCTGAGCCACAGTCAGCTCCTGATCTTGCTTTTGTTGACTGTGGCTGCATTTTTGGCTGCAAAGAACATAATCAGTCTGATTTTGGTATTGATCATCTGGTGATGTCCATGTGTAGAGTCTTGTGTTATTGGAAGAAAGTGCTTGCTATGACCAGTGCATTCTCTTGGCAAAAATCTATTAGCCTTTGCCCTGCTTCATTCTGTACTCCAAGGCCAAATTTGCCTGTTACTCCAGGTATCTCTTGACTTCCCACTTTTACATTCCAGTCCCCTATAATGAAAAGTCTCCACACAAGAGACTGACCCAGACTTGTCCATGAGTGTCCAGGAGTCTCCGGTGGAGGTGTGGGTCAGCAGTGGCCTGGTTCAGGGTTGGGGACAGTGGGTGCAGCAGTGCTCGCACTGGACTTTTGAAAGAGGTCATCATTATCTTCATTACCTCCACCATAGTTTTTGCCTCAGGTCAAACAACAGGGAGGGAACACAGCCCTGTCCTTCAACAGAAAAATGGATTAAAGATTTACTGAGCATGGGCCCATCCATCAGAACAAGACCCAGTTTCCGCCTTAGTCAGTCTCTCCCATCAAGAAGCTTCCATAAGCCTCTTATTCTCATCCATCAGAGGGCAGACAGAATGAAAGCCACAATCACAGAAAACTAATCAAACTGATCTCATGGACCACAGCCTTGTCTAATTGAATGACACTGGGGAAGGGAATGGCAAACCACTTCAGTATTCTTGCCTTGAGAACCCCATGAACAGTATGAAAAGGCAAAAAGATAGAGGACGCTGAAAGATGAACTCCTTAGGTCGGTAGGTGCCCAATATGCTACTGGAGAAGAGTGGAGAAATAACTCCAGAAAGAATGAAGAGGTGGAGCCAAAGCAAAAACAACACCCAGTTGTGAATGTGACTAATAATGGAAGTAAAGTCCGATGCTGGAAAGAACAATATTGCATAGCAATCTGGAATGTTAGGTCCATGAATCAAGGTAAATTAGAAGTGGTCAAAGATTAGATGGCAAGGGTGAACATTGACATTTTAGGAATCAGTGAACTAAAATGGACTGGAATGGGTGAATTTAACTCAGATGACCATTATATCTACTACTGTGGACAAGAATCCCTTAGAAGAAATTGAGTAGTCCTCATAGTCAACAAAAGAGTCAAAAATGCAGTACTTGGGTGCAATCTCAAAAACAACAGAATGATCTCTGTTTGTTTCCAAAGCAAACCATTCAATATCACAGTAATCCAAGCCTGTGCCCCAACCGGTAATGTGGAAGAAGCTGAAGTTGAATGGTTCTATAAAGACCTACATAAATATAGTACTAAATAAATAAATAAATGGTGCAGCCACTATGGAGCATAGTATGCATGCCAATGTGCTCAGTTGTGTCCAACTCTGCAAGCCCATGAACTACAGACTGCAAGGCTCTTCTGTCTGTAGAATTTTCTAGGCAAGACTACTAGAGTTGGTTGTCATTTGCTACTCCAGCCACCAAGGAAGCCTCAGAGAACAATAGAGAGGTTCCTTTAAAAAATTAAAAATAGAGCAACTAGATGATCCTGCAACCCTACTCTTAGGCATATATTCAGGAGATGAAAACCCTAACTCAAAAAGATACATTCACAACAATATTCATAGTAGCACTACTTAAAAGAGCCAAGCCATGGCAACAACCTAAGTGTCCATCAACAGAGGAATGGATAAAGATGACGTGGTGCATACATACAACGGAATATTACTCAGCCATAAAAAGAATGAAATAATATCATTTGCAACAACATGAAAGGACTTAGAGGTTATCACACTGAGGTTAGCCAGATAGAGAAAGACAAACATCATGTGATATCACATATTTGTGGAATCTAAAAATTAATAATACAAATGAACTTATATACAAAACAGAAACAGATCCACAGATACAGAAAGCAAACTTATGGCTACCAAAGGGGAGGGGGTGGAGAGGGATAAATTAGGAGTTTGGGATTAACATATACAGACTACTTTATATAAAATAAGTAACCAACAAGGACCTCCTGTATAGCACAAGGAACTATATTCAGTATTTTGAATATTTTAAATTAACCTATAATGGAAAAGAATCCAAAAAAGTATATATCGGGTTGGCAAAAAAGTTGGTTTGGGAATTCCATTGGATTACATATATATATATATATACACACACACACACATACATATATGGTTCAGATGGTATAGAATCTGCCTGAAATGCAGGAAACACAAGTTCGATCCCTGGGTTAGGAAGATCCCCTGGAGAAGGAAATGGTTACTCACTCCAATATTCTTGCCTGGGGAATTCCATGGACAGAGGAGCCTGGCAGGCTATAGTCCCTGGGGTCTCAAAGAGTCAGAGACGACTGAGTGACTGGCACACCCATGCAACAGAACGAACTGTGGTAAAGCCAAGTTACTCATTAACAGGAAATATCTGAGGCCTTCTCTATGAGTGCAGAAGGGGAAAGGCAGGCAGATGAATGCAGTCGAAGGGGAGATAACAAGGTGGAGTGCAGAGACATCTAGCACAAGACCACAGTTGTCCATACACAGGACTCCTTCAGAGAAAAAAGGTAGTGCATTCAAAGATATATAGAAAATATTTTCCTGAACTTGGGAAAAAAAAAACAGTCTGCAAACCTAAAGGGAAAGCTATTACCCCAAGAGCATTTTCATGTTATAGTTGGTGCAGGAAAGAAACTTGGACACAGGAAATCACATAAAAGAAACTGTAGCTTAAATATATGTCATGAGGTGGAAGAGCTCACATTAGGAAATAGATCAGGAGTATATTAGCGTAGCCCATTGTTTGTTAAAAAACAACAACAACAACAACTTGAATATGGATATCCAAACAATGAAAGAAGTACCAGTAAATGGAGTGGCAGTAAAGAGGAAAATATTTCAGTAGAAGTTAAGACAATATTCTGAAGACAAGTTGGTTCCAGAAAGTATATTTGAAGAACATTAAAAAAGCAAAACTCACTCCAAAATCAGCAGGATCAAAGCAGGAAGAAGACAATGGAAGGGCAGCCATTTCTTCATCTGTCGCAGCACCAAGTGGGTAAGCCAAGAAAAGGAACCTCTGAGTTTGACTTGGAGTTGTGAAAGGAACCACCAAAAGGACTAAAAATAAATGGAAAACCAAGAAAAGTCTGGAGGTGGAGGGAAGAGAGAGGAAGTGGGAGAATGGTAATTTTCTCTTAGTCATAACAGAGGCAACAGATGCTCTGTAAGAGTTCTAAATTCAGGAACAGAGGGCTAAGTGTGATATAAAGAATTATAAAAAGAACCACTACAAAACCCAAAAGCAGATTCTATGAATTCCACATCACTGACAGATGGACCCACACGTACACATATTCATACATAAAACAATCCTAAAATTACAAAGATAAGGCTACATAGCAAAAGATAGGGGAAAAAAGGAAACTTAGAAGAGATATTAAGACTGAATACATGTTATATCAATATTTTAAAATGGGAAAATCTCATATATAAAAATATAAATAAATTCTATGTTCAGATGTGCAGATATGCTAGGTCATTTCAATCAGGTGTGACTCTGTGAAACCCTATGGACTCTAGCCCACCAGGCTCCTCTGTTCACGGAATTCTCCAGGCAAGAGTACTGGAGTGGGTTGCTGTGCCCTCCTCCAGGGGATTTCCCCAACCCAGGGATCAAACCTGCGTTTCTTCTGTCACCTGCATTGGTAAGCAAGTACTTTACCACTAGACAGTATATTAAAAAGCAGAGACATTGCTTTACTGACAAAGGTCTGTCTAGTCAAAGCTATGGTTTTTTCAGTAGTCATGTATGGATGTGAGAGTTGGATTATAAAGAAGGCTGAGCACTGAAGAATTGATGATTTTGAACTGTGGTGTTGAAGGAGACTCTTGAGAGTCCCTTGGACTGCAAGGAGATCAAACCAGTCACTCCTAGAGGAAATATACATATATATATATATATATATATATATACATATACACACAGAGAGAAGCTATATAATGTCACTGAAGACTCAAAAACAAGAATTGAACAAGAGGAAAGGATAAAAATGATTTCCATAGACACACCAATTTTACAAAAATTAATACACAATGAAGCTAAATTCTGAAGTATAACTTCTAGTTTCCAAACATGGTAGACAAGGTCATTTAGAGTAATCATCCACTGGAAACCAATTTTTAAAAATTGGTAAATTTTTTAATTTTTTTTTAGAAATGTTTAAATTTCCTAAGACTTTAAGAAATGAAAGGGGAAAAACTGAAAGATGGGATTCAGAGATGCTAGCATACAAATGCAGGAGACATGCAGAGGCTAAGGAAGATATGAACTTTGAAGTGGGTGTGCACGGGACCGGGAGTGTAAATACAGATACATTCATAGACACAGAGGTAAACAAGGATGATGTGTGTGTGCAGCATGGGGGAAATCAGAAGGTAAACAGTACTTGTCATCATGGTTTCTCTGCATGGAAGAAGGGCCTGAACTGGAAGGAAGGGAAAAATCAGGGGAAGGGAAGAACCAGACCAAAGATGCGAGGGAAGGAATTAATGAATCACAGTTGTTCATGAAGCTTGTTCCTGTGTGTAAAATTATGCCTGTATGTTTATATGTAAGGGAAGTAAAGTCAATTAATGCCACAGAGGAAATAATCCAACAGTATGTTATTTCTTGCTGGCAGTTCTACTAAAGTTTATAAACAAAAGGATCTAGGAACACGTAGTAGAAAATCCCAAGGAAGAAAGAGGTAGGGTTTGTGATATTAAAATCTAATAAGCTTGGACTCAAGGCAGAACTGTTAAGGCAAGGAATCATGACAAAGTTATGCTCAGTAATAAAGTCACTCTTATAAAAATCCTCAGGGACAAGAAACGAAGGAGAGATGAATTTAAACACAACAGTAAGAGAGTTTCAGAGATCGTTAACTGTCAGACTTTGTGTCAGACAGACACAAACAAGTGAGAAGACAGATATTTTGAAGAAACTAATGAGTGTGTTTCCAGCATCCATGAAATAGTGACAAAATTGAACCATGTAGATCACAAAGAAAAATCACAATAAAATGAAGGAAATCTTAACTATACAGATTACATCCTCTGATCTGTGAAATAACTAGAAAGCAATCACAAAAAAATGAATAAAAAATGGTTAGATATTTTTGAATAGGTAAAAGTTGAGTTGAGAAAGAGATTAAAAATCTAGAAAACAATTATAAAGAAAATAAAACATATTAAATCTCACAAGATATGCTAAAACAGTGCTCAGAAGAAAATTCTTAAAAAATTTTACAGCTAAGAACTTTCTTATGAGATGAAGGAGGCTAATAAAATTCAACCTTATAATGATAACCCTATATGCAAAACAGAAAAAGAGACACAGATGTACAGAACAGACTTTTGGACTCTGTGGGAGAAGGCGAGGTGGGATGTTTCGAGAGAACAGCATCGAAACATGTATATTATCTAGGGTGAAACAGATCACCAGCCCAGGTTGGATGTATGAGACAAGTGCTCGGGCCTAGTGCACTGGGAAGACCCAGAGGAATCGGGTAGAGAGGGAGGTGGGAGGGGGGATCGGGATGGGGAACACATGTAAATCCATGGCTGATTCATGTCAATGTATGACAAAAACCACTACAATATTGTAAAGTAATTAGCCTCCAACTAATAAAAATAAATGAAAAAAAATAAAATTCAACCTTAAATATAATTCAAAATGTTTAACTAAACAACAAAAGAAACAGAAAGAAGTAAAGGAAAACAAAAGTTTAAAATTTATATATTGAAAAAGAATAAAACATATCATACACAAGGCAAGGCCAAGCTTGATGGATTCATCTGATAAAGAAACAAGCCCTTTTTTAGTTTCAAGCTGTTTATTTCTCACATTGGCAGTGAAAGCAAAGGTGACCCAGATGCTGCTTCCTAGCCCTTGCACAGGGCTAAATGGAAACAAAGGAGTCAGATGGCAGTAAGTAGAGAGTCTCTGTTGCTGAGGAACCAAAGACAAGCTTTACTAGTCAGTTTTACAGCATGCAGCTGTAATCTGACGTCAACAAGGCAGAGAGACTGACCCTTGTCAGGACCCAGCTGGCAGTAAGACACTATGTCATGCTAACCTCTTCATAGACCAGGAAACATGAGAAATGGTTTTATGGGAGCAACTTACAAGGCTCCCATCCTCTTATGTTCTGGTACGCTCACCAGATGTTCTGTCTGGACCCCTACCAATCATGGTTCAATCTTTGCTTATGTGGTCTTTGTGAATATACACCTGTAAGATCATCAAGGCACCAGAACAAAGCTGTTTCCTCCAAAAAACAGTGCAGTCTTTTAATTCAGAACCTGCATGCAGAAAGAAAAATATTTTTTAAGATAATCACGTTTATTTAATTAAGGAGGCAAATATCTCCAAATTTGAAAAAAAAAAAAAATGAGAAACCTCAGAAATAAAATTCAAGAATAATAAAAATTTAATGGATAAATATGGGTGTAAGCACATTTAAAAATCTAGATAAATGGCTAATTTTCTGGAGGGAAATGTTAACATGATTGTCCTCAAAAGAGTCATAAAATTCCAACAGAAAAAAAAGAATTTAAAACCTTGATATCACTGTGAAAAAGCTACCCCATAATCTAGAAAAAAAACAAAATAAAAGGAGGTGTGTATATGTAATTGATCCAGGTAATTTCATTGAAGTCTCTCAATCTTTCAGGTTATAGGTACTTACATTAGTCCCATTTTATAAATATTTTTTAAATTACAAGATAGTAAAATCTTATTATTTTATGACAATAACAAATAAGAGAAAATAACAAAAACAAAGAAAGCATAAAATATAACATAAACATAAACCTTAAAACAATGAATTTTTAATAAATAATTTTCAAATAAATTTACCTTATTGTTAGTCCTTTTCTATTTACATATAAACTTTGCAATTATAGCTTATCAAGTTCCATATGTGCACATATACACAGTCACACAAACTTTTGGAGTTTTTTAAAAGTGTACTTTACACATCAACTTTGGAGAGAACAGACATCTTAACAACTGTGAGTCTTTCAACCCACTAATTCTGTACTTTCTTCCACACATATAGCTTCTTCAGTTTCAAGAGTGTTTTAAATTTTTCAGGGGAGAGATCTTGAATAACTTTTTTTTTTCAGATTTATTACCATGTATTTGATTATTTTGAAATCACAACGATGAAAAAATGCTTATTAAAATTTGCTTTCAATTTGTTTATTGCTGATGTGCGACAACATATTTTTATATATGACCTTATATGCAGAGATTTTGCTGTGATATTATTTAATTACAATAGTTTACTTATAGTTTCTGTTGCATTTCTACTTAAAGGACAAAACTTACACTATTATTTATCAAGGTCTTTTACAAAACCAATTAAATCTTACAAAGTTAATTAAAAGAAGTAACAACAGTGTGGTATTATTGCAAGGATTGCGAACTCACCAAAAGGACAAACAGAGTTCAGAAGCAGACTCATGTTTATGATACTGCAATGCAGTGGAGAAGAACAGCCTTTCCAATAAGTAGTCCTGGGCCATCTAAGTACAATACAAAAAATATTAAATCTTAATCCCTGCCTCACACATAAAGAAAAGCAATTACAGGTGGATTGCAGTTCTCAATATAAATGGCAAAAAATAATTCATTTTAATGACCTTAGATTAAGTTAAGATTTATTATTAAGGACACATAAAAAAATAGTAATTATAAAGAAAAAATTGACCAATTAAAATAACTTAAGTTCAAAAATCATGTCCAGAAAAACCACTATAAGACAGGAAAAGATCAGGTTACCGAATGGAAGAAGATATTTGCAATGCATATGTCTGACAATGGAAAGAATATATAAATAATATAAGCAACTCCTGAATTCAGTTAGGGCTTCCCTGGTGGCTCAGTGGCAAAGAATCTGCCTGCAGTGCAGGAGATGTGGGTTCAATCCCTGGGTTGGCAAGACACCCTGGAGAAGGAAATGGCAACTCATTCCTGTATTCTTGCCTGGGAAATCCCATGGACAGAGGAACCTGGCAGGCTACAGTCCAAGGGATACAAAAGTCAGACACAACTTAACAACCAAACCACCACCACATTCAATAAGAAAAGATGGACAACCAAGTAAGACACAGGCAAGAAAATAAAGATAATATCTATATGGCCAAGAAACATATACACTCCAAGAAAAACATGCATTTCCCCTCGTCTCATCAAGAAAATGCAAATTAAAATCTCAATTTAGCCAGTAAAATGACTAAAATTGAAAGATCAACAATCTGAAGCGTCTATGAGGATTTAGAATATTTGAAACTCAGGTACATCAACCAGTTATGTTCAGTCACTCAGTCGGTTCGACTCTTTGCAACACCATGGACTGCAGCACGCCAGGCCTCTCTGTCCATCAGTTCCTGGAGTTTACTCAAACTCATGTCCATTGAGTCGGTGGTATCATCCAACCATCTCATCCTCTGTCATCCCCTTCTCCCACCTTCAATCTTTCCCAGCATCAGGGTCTTTGCCAATGAGTCAGTTCTTCACATCAGGTGGCCAAAGTATTGGAGTTTCAGCTTCAGCATCAGTCCTTCCAATGAATATTCAGGACTGATTTCCTTTAGGATGAACTGGTTGTATCTCCTTACTGTTTAAGGGACTGTCAAGAGTCTTCTCCAACACCACAGTTCAAAAACATCAATTCTTCAACACTCAGCCTTCTTTATAGTCCAACTCTCACATACATACATGACTACTGGAAAAACTATAGCTTTGACTAGATAGACTTTTGTTGACAAAGCAATGTCTCTGCTTTCTAATATGCTGTCTAGGTTGGTCATAACTTTTCTTCCAAGAAGAAAGCATCTTTTAATTTCATGGCTGCAGTCACCATCTACAGTGATTTTGGAGCCCAAAAAAATAAACTCTGCCACTGTTTCTATTGCTTCCCCATCTATTTGCCATAAAGTGATGGGACCGGATGCCATAATCTTAGTTTTCTGAATATTGAGTTTTAAGCCAACTTTTTCACTCTCCTCTTTCACTTTCTTGGAGAGGCTCTTTAGTTCTTCTTCACTTTCTGCCATAAGGGTGGTGTCATCTGCATATCTGAGGTTATTGATATTTCCCCCCGGCAATCTTGATTCCAGCTTGTGCTTTATCCAGCACAGCATTTCGCATGATGTGTTCCTCATATAAGTTAAATAAGCAGGGTGACAATATATAGCCTTGACGTACTCCTTTCCCAATTTTAAAGCAGTCTTTTGTTCCATGTCCAGTTCTAACTGTTGCTTCCTGACCTGGATACAAGAGGCAGGTAGGTGGTCTGCTACTCCCACCTCTTTAAGAATTTTCCACAGTTTGTTGTGATCCACATAGTCAAAGGCTTTGGCATAGTCAATAAAGCAGAAGTAGATGTTTTGCTGGAACTCTCTTGCTTCTCAAATGTTAGCAAATTGATTGTCGGAGTATAAATTAGTACAGTCTCATTGGAAAACTGGCAGTTCCTGTCTCTATCTATTACAATGAATTGTATGCATAGCCAACAATTCCATGTTCAATGGAAATGCATGTGTAACCCCATGGTTGATTCATGTGAATGTATGGCAAAAATCACTATAATATTGTAAAGTAATTAGCCTCCAACTAATAAAAATAAATGGAAAAAAAAAGAAATGCATATGTAAGTTCAACAAAAGGCATTTACAAGAATGCTTATAATAGCACTACTTAAAATAGATTCACACTGGAAACTATCCAGATGCCCATCAACAGTAGAATGGATATATAAACTGTGGTGTATTCATGAAGTGGAATACTATGCAACAATGAGAACAGAAGCACTATAATGCACAAAATATAATGGATGAATATCCAAACATGTCAAGTAAAACATCCAGATACACAAGTGTATAATTTTCTCCAATTCTATTTGTATAAAGTTGAAAGTTTGGGGGAAAGAAACAGTCTGTAGTATTAGTAGTCAGAGTAGTGGTTGTCTAAGGAAAAAATTATTTTGGAGAGGAGGGACAAGGATGTCTGAGCAACTGACAAAGGTAAGTTACTTACTTTGGAGCTGGTTGCATAGATGTGTTCTTTTTGTAAAAATTCATTGAGTTGTATTCTTATAACTGGGATCTTTACCTACATGTCTTTTCATGAAGAAGTTTTAAAATTGATAAATACAAATGAATGCATCAGAAACATATATGATAAAGAAATGAGTTTCATGTCAGCCCAATGGACCAATCTTGGAAAAAAAGATATAAAAATGAATCTCTACACCATGATTTGTTTAAATATAAATTACAAATAGATCAGCAACTTAAAGGTAATAGAAAAAAACATGTTTTCAGAAAGAATTGGTGATTTTATATCTTAAGGTGAAGAAGGTCAAAAGGAAAATATTTCTAACATTGAAATTATTAAAAATTTGAACATTTATATAGCTAAAGAATTTCCACATCTAAATCAAATAATAAAACAAAAACAATGGAAGAATCTCACATGAGAGTTGAGAAGTTGATTCCTAAACTTTTAAAATTCTCATGCAAATTAATTTTTAAAAAACTGAAAACTCAATAAGAAAATTAGTAAC
Organism: Cervus elaphus; assembly: GCF_910594005.1. NCBI lineage: Eukaryota > Metazoa > Chordata > Mammalia > Artiodactyla > Cervidae > Cervus > Cervus elaphus. The sequence goes on from NC_057830.1 coordinate 23,949,387, forward strand.
AAAAATAAATAGGGAGTTTACTTTTTAATAAAAGAAAGAAAAGTAATACAATAAGTCCATATAAACATATGGGATGGCTAGGTTAGACTATAATTAAAGAAATAAAATTTAAAGTAACACTGTGCATAATTTTGACTTTGGTATAATAGGAAAATTGATGCCCAGTCTACTCCAAATAGCCAAAACAATCTTAGAGAAGAATAGAAAAATTGGAAGACTCATAATTTTAAATTTCAAAATAGTAATCAAAACAGTGTGGTACTCCCAGGTGTGTTTTTAGCTTCTAAACAGTAGAGTAAAACTTAATTCCAGTGGTAGCGAGACAGAAGGTGTTCCAGGTGGTGCTAGTGATAAAAAACCTGCCTGCCAATACTGGAGACATAAGAGACGAGGGTTCAGTCCCTGGGTCAGGAAGATCCCCTGGAGGAGGGCATGGCAAGCCACTCTAATATTCTTGATCGAAGAATCCCAAGGATAGTGGACCCTGGTGGGCTACAGTCCATGGGGTCACAAAGAGTTGGACACAACTGAAGCATCTTGGCACGTATGCATGCATATACTTGCATACAGAAATGAAGACGTCATACTGGTGATACTTGCCATGGCAGGAAAAAGCAAGGAAGGAGGCAATGAAGCAGTTTCTTTTTCTCTTATTTTTCATAAATACCTTTTAAATATTAAAAAATATATCATGGTATTGGCATATGAATAGACATATTGATCCAGAGACTAGAATTGATAGCCAAGAAATAAACTACCATGTTTATAGTTAATTGATTTTTGACAAGGGGGCCAAGACCATTCAATGGGGAAAGAACAATCTTTTCATCAAATTCTAGGAGAACTGAATGCCCACATGCAGAAAAAATGACTTTGGGCTTTTTCCTCACTGTGTATATAAAAATTAATACAAAATAGTTCAAAGACCTAAATATAAGAGCCCAAACTCTATAATTCTTAAGAGAAAACTTAGTTGTAAATCATGACCTAAGATTTGACAATGGTTTCCTAGATATGATACCAAAAGTTTGAGTTACATAGGAGAAAATTGGACTTAATCAAAATTGAAAAGTTGGAATCATCAAAGGATACTATCAGAGAGTGAAAAAACAACCCACAGAGTGGAAGAAAATAATTTAAAATCACATATCTGATAAAGACCTAGTATCCAGAAAGTATGAAGAACTTTCAAAACTCAACAACAAAAGACAACACAATTTTAAAAATAGGAAAAGGACCTAGATAAACATTTCTCCAAAGAAGATATGCAGATAGCCAACAAACACACAAAAGTGTTCAGCATCACTAATCATTAGAGAAATACAAATAAAAATCACAAGGACAAATCATTTCACACCCACTAAGATGACCATAATCTACAAAATGGAAAATAACAAATGTTGGTGAGGGTATGAATAAATCAAAACCTTCATAAATTACTGGTGGTAAAATAGTAAAGCCATAATAGAAAACATTTTGATGGCTCGTCAGTAAAATAAACATACCAATTCCATTTCTAGCTATATTCCCAGAATATTTTGGTCAAACAGGAGTTAAAAACTTGTACACAACTGTTCCTAACAGCCTGATTCACAGTAACCAAAATGTAGAAACAACCCAATGCCCACCAGCTGATGAATAAAGAATGTGTTCTACCCAAACAATAGAATATTATTAGCCATAAAAAGAAGAGAGGTACTGATACAAGCTATTAATAAATCATGGATGAACCTTGAAAACATGTTATGTAAAGGAAACCGATTCCATTTATATGCAATATCCATAATAGACAAATCCAAAGAGCTAGAAAGCAGATTTGTGTTAGCCAGGACCTGGAGGGAGAGAGGAATGGGGAGTGACTATTAATGGACAGGAATGGGGAGTGACTGCTAATGGGCAAGTGACTGTTAACCATCACCCAACATTTTCCATCTTCGACGACGAAAACGTTCTAACGCTGGATAGTGGTGATGATTGCAGAGTATCCTGAACTTACTTAATACTACTAATTTTTAAATCATAAAATGGCTACAGTTGTAAATTTTATGTGATGCATATTTATCACAATAAGATAATGTGGGGAGCTAGGTTCTACAGTTAGCAAAAGCTTGCTTTCCTTAAAAGGAATTAGGCAAGGGGACCTCCTTGACAGTCCAGTGGTTAAGAGTCTGCACTTCCAATGCAGGAGGCATGGCTTTGATCCCTGTTTGGGCAACTAAGATCCCACATGGTGAGCAGCTAAAAAATAAAAATTGAAATAAAAGGGCTATGAGCTCTCAATATAAAAGAAATCAGGCAATGCTGTTATATTGTTATGTATACAAATACTTTCAGGTATCAACTTCACATAGACATTTACCTTAAGATGTTTCTGGCATGGTATGAATTTAAGTTTTTTTCATTGTCATTAAGTAAGCATTAAAAAAAAACTGATTACAAATGTACCATAAAGAACCTTGTTTTTTATTATTATGATGCAATGATATAATGATAACTATGTGTCTCATTAAAAATAACATGATAAACCTATTTGTGCTGAGATAGGGAAATTTTGTAAGATATATTATTAAAGGAAAAACATGTAGAATATATAGTATAATCCCTTTGTGTAATTAAAAATCAAAAATATATTTTAAACTTTATTTATTCCTCAAAAACATTATTGAACACTTACAGCAGAGCCGTTGCTACTCTAGACTCTGACTGCATGTGTACTCAATTGTGTCTGACTCTTTGTGACCCCATGGACTGTAGGCCTACAGGCTCCTCTGTCCATGGGATTTCCCAGGCAAGAATACTGGAGTGGATTGCCATTTCCTCCTCCAGGTGATCTTCCTGACCCAGGGATCGAATTTGCATCTCCTGTGTCTCCTGCATTGTGGTGGCTCAGTAGTTAAGATCCTGGCTATTCAGTGGTAAAAACCATCTACACCATTGCTGGTCAGGAGAGTTCAGTTTTTACAGGCAGTAGTGGGACAGAAAATGCAGCCAGCTTTCTCAACACCATTTTCATCCCCTGAAGTTGACCTTCCTTGGTAGAATCTAGGACATCAGTATCCACTTTGCAGACTCTCTTGCAGCTAGGTTCTGCATCATGAAGACCTGGGAGGTGAAGTGAGTTTCAGGAGGCCAAGTCCTGAGTTTTTCATGATGAACAGGCCTGGATGTATTGTTTACCATTACTGAGAATCTTAGGTTTGGTCTGTAGGTCCCCCAGCAACACAAGACAGTGGCAGTGGGATAGTCAACAGTTCCACTTTATGGATGGGTAGTTTTCTAGGTAGATTTCTTCTTGGTGTGTAACAACCAAACTTTGTTTCCTAAACCCCTCTGAGATTCTGTAAACCAAAGTATGCAGAGCAAACAAATAGACAAAGCCCCAAAACCCCCCACTATTTTTGCTTAAAAATGGTAAAGTCATTGCCTACAGGGGAGGCATAACCAATACAGGAAACAAGTACCTCAACAATATACTTTCAGATTGGAATCAGTGCTTAGAAAAAAATAAAATTTAATATTGGAACAAGGCATGGTTGGAAAAAAATATTTTGGAGGAGGATGGGAGGTGAGCTAAGACCTCAGTAAAAAGAGGGAGGTAGCAGAGAGAAGAATGGGAGTGTAGTTTCAGGTCAGAGGAAATATCAGCCTTAAATGTGATGCAAATTTTAATGAGGGGAAGAAGGTCAAGTGGCTAGAGTTTGGATAAAAGAGGGTCAGAGACATAGCGAGAGAGAGAGAAAGACACTAGGAATTTTATCAGATGAATTATTCAGTGGGATAACTGAGGAGAATTTATTAGACACTATTTGCAAAGGTATGGTCAAAGTCAAGGAAAACTAAAAAATGGGAGTCTGAAATATCAAGGAACCAACTCCAATTGCAGGCTTCATGATCAGGGAGCAGGAAATAGAAGAATGGACCCCAGGTGGCACCAACAACCTCTCTCCTTGACTGAACTCTAGCAGGCCAGCTTAGCAATAGTGCCCCATCCTTGATATTTACTCCTAGTCATCTTCCATCCACTGACCCTCAAGCTGCTCCTTGACTATAAAGCCTTGCTCATACTTGCTATATTAGGAATTGGGCCTCATTCTCCTTCCCTACTGCAACACTCTTGACACCAACTGCAATAATCCTGAATAAAATCTTTCTTACCATGTTCACAAGTGTCAGAACTTCTTCTTTAACAGCTTCTCTTTGGACACATTTCTGGGGGAATCAATTTCCTGATTGTTTTTCCTCTTCCCCAAGTCTCCTGCCAGTCCTTCCCACTAAGGGACACATCTGGGAACCAGAGTGTGGCGACCCTGTTTACAGGTTCCCACAATCAGCTCCCAGAACACAGAGCAGGGTGGAAAGAAATGGGGTAAATATGAGGGGTAATTTGGAAAATGTCTGACAAGATTTAGTTTATTTGCTACTGGTTTCCAAACTTGTTGTTTGGGAGACAAAGTCTGATGCAGGTGAGATCCCTGGGCTTACCTTACACGACTGGGGATGTTGGCCAGGACATCCTCATTAGTCACCCTGAGGATTCTCCAGCTGCATTAGTATAAAACACAGATAGCCCCCATCCGACACTGGCCCTGAGTGTCCTTAATCCTTAATCATGTTTCTCTTCTCCCATGACTGAGTCTATATACCCCTCATATTTTAAAACCAAGGCTTTAAAAACCAGCTGAAAAGTATAAAAGCAGACAAACCTGTTCCATTGTGTTCAAAGCGGCTCTCTCTGGAAGGAGCAGTGAACAGAAGCAGAAATGTGGAAAGTGAGGGCTATAGGGGCTGCTCATGCTTTGTTTTTTTCCTTTGAAATTCTATGTATTAAATATAACCTTACAAATATTCCATTAGACATTTAAAATATTTCCAATTAAGGGCATTAGTAATGAGACTAATAATAAAAATATTGGCAATTACAATAAACACTTAAAAACCATGCAGTCTACCAATGATCAGTAAGATTTGCTGTAAACAGCAGTATTCCCAGAGATGAAAAGTTCCAGTGACTGAACTCAGTAGACTATTTTGCATATTATTTGATTTCAATAAATTCCACAAAATTTAAATGAAGGCTGCATTTGTATCTTTGCCTGGGCAGAAGGAATCTCCTCTTCCAGAACTCTGATCCTAGAAATTTCACACATAAGACTACGATTTATCTTAGAAAAGCAGAGTTTTGAGTCTTAATAAACATTTCTGATATGAATTTAAGACTAAATATTTGTATCTATTAGAAATATATTCATTATATATATTACCATCCATTCACTTTTCTTAAAATGACTAGTAAGTATATATTTAAACATTTAGTAGAATGCTCTGTGTTAGATGCATCTGTTTCTCTTTCTTAACACCAAAGCTATGAGCAAGTATTCCTGCTTCCTCACAGCTGTTTTCTTAGTTCAATAGTGACGTTAATATCTTTGTTTACATTCGGCAGCCAAATACCCATTACATCAAGGTGTTTTTCAAGAGGTCTTTTTTTGCTCCCTCTGGCATTATAGAAGGGAGTTGTTTTTCTCTGACTATACTCACAATTTTTTTTTGAAAGATTAAATGTCAAAAGCTGAGGAAACAAAAGTCACTTAGATAAAAAATAGCCTCCTATGATCCCTCCATGTCATAAGACTTACATGTATTTATTTAGAGTAAATGAAAAAGAGGTTGATAATGTTGCCTCTTTAAAGCTCATATGCTGCTTTTCAATAATAGCCACGTAAAGTATTGTTAGTTTCATTTTATAGAATGAGGAACTTGAGAGGGAAAGAAGATAAATAACTCATCCATGATTCCCTCAGCTAGAAAATGGGATAGCCAGGATCCAAACACAGTCCCTATCTAGGGAAAGTCTTCCCTCTTCAAATTCCTTCCTCCATTTTACAAAATAAATGCAATAGCAAAGCAAGCAAATAAAAGAGAAAATACACAAATGCTCAGAGAATTTTTAAACATTACATAATTCATTGCAAAAATATTTCTGGATACAAAAGATTAAAACACTTGGAATTATTAATATATGGGGTTACACCTTTTTACAATCCTCCAGTCTCACACTCTCCATCAAGAATATCTGACGCTAAGTGAGAAGTGTATCCTTTTCATACATTCATCACTACACTGAAACACTGACTTTTATACATGCAACATAATATGTATAACACGATCTACAGCATAATATACATACTCTGTGTGCGTGTGTGCATGTGTGCATGTGTGTGTGTGTGTGTGTGTATGAACTCAGTTTGGCTCCCTGAATTCTTAATTTGCTTTTATCTTGCATTTTATCATTTCATTTTCTTACATGTCTCATGCTATGTTGTGATATTTGCTGAGAAGCACTTCCATTTTTCTTTTCCCATAATTTATTTAGCTAATCTTCTATATTTCCTCCTTTATATGAACTTAGAAGTTGACTTGTCAAGTTGCATAAAAATGTCTTGAAATTTTTATTAGAATTACATTAAATTTGTCAGTTTAGGGAAAATTGCCAGATCGAGTGTACCCTTTAGAAATACCATCATCTTGATGTATTTATATCTTTTTTATATCCTCGGATAAGAATTTCCAGTTTTTTTCATTTAGTACAGATTAATTATCATAATTTGGCAAACTCAGACAACTGAGTTAGACAACTTTTTTTCCAATTTATAGACCCACTTTTTGTCATAGGTCCTAGCTCTTTAAAAAGTCATAGTACTCATCTTTTAAACTGGATCTGGCTCAGTTTCAGAAGAGTTCTTGTGCTCACTTCGGCAGCACATATACATTTTCAGTAGAGTTCTTAGACTACTTTTACTTTTTCTCTTGATGCATTTTATCACTTGAGTTAATTTTGGCCATATTTTCTGAAAGCAGTACCTACTTCATGGTGATCTTCTATCTCATTGGCCAAATCCTTTGCAGTGGTTTCTTAATTCTCTTTACAGCTCTGTAAAGAGAATTAAGGCTTTAATTCTTTACAGGCTCTCTTCTGGCCAATTCTTGAAGCCCCACTGACTTGATCACTGATTATCCCAGATGTGGCGGACTTCTGGGTACCAAGTATTAGGAGCTAACAACTGTTTGTTGCCATCGCAGAAGGAATTGGCAGTGGGGACGTCTCAAGACGATTCCAAACGTCCACACTCATTTGACAAGTCTATATACAGTCTACTCAGCCCTCTCTGGAAGCAGCTGAGCTTCACTTGAGAGCCATCCTCTTATCCCTTCTCTGAATGAGCTCCCAGTTATTCTTGGTAGGCTCTACTCAACACACATCCATTTTTTGTGTCCCTTTTCATTTCACTGTCTCCTAACTGCTTAGAGGGTGGAGCTATACCAAAAGCCACAAACAGCGTAAAGGCTGTGAGCAACAAGGAGAAGATAGAGTGTGTATGGAGGAGCAGCTGCCTGCCCAAGGGTGAGAATCTGCCGGCATAAAGCCACAAAGCTACTTGTACGGTTAACAGTAGTGGCGATAACCCCATATGCAAAACAGAAAAAGAGACACAGATGTACAGAACAGACTTTTGGACTCTGTGGGAGAAGGCAAGGGTGGGATGTTCTGAGGGAATAGCATTGAAACAAGTATATTGTCAAGGGTGAAATAGATCACCAGCCCAGGCTGGATGCATGAGACAAGTGCTCAGGGCTGGTGCGCTGGGAAGACCCAGAGGGATGGGATGGGGAGGGAGGTGGGAGGGGGGATCGGGATGGGGAACACATGTAAATCCATGGCTGATTCACGTCAATGTATGGCAAAAACCACTACAATATTGTAGCCTCCAACTAATTAAAAAAAAAACAAAAAACCAATAGTGGCTTCTAGGTTATCACTAATGTACCCGGCACCAGTTACTGCTGCTGCTGCCGCTGCTAAGTCACCTCAGTCGTGTCCGACTCTGTGCAACCCCAGAGATGGCAGCCCACCAAGCTCTTCCGTCTCTGGGATTCTCCAGGCAAGAACACTGGAGTGGGTTGCCATTTCCTTCTCCAATGCATGAAAGTGAAAAGTGGAAGTGAAGTCGCTCAGTTGTGTCCAACTCTCAGCGACCCCACGGACAGCAGCCCACCAGGGTCCTCTGTCCATGGGATTTTCCAGGCAAGAGCACTGGAGTGGGGTGCCATTGCCTTCTCCAATGCATGAAAGTGAAAAGTGAAAGTGAAATTGTTCAGTTGTGTCCGACTCCATGGACTGCAGCCTACCAGGCTCCTCCGTCCATGGGATTCTCCAGGCAAGAGTATTGGAGTGGGTTGCCATTTCCTTCTCCAATGCATGAAAGTGAAAAGTGAAAGTGAAGTTGCTCAGTTGTGTCTGACTCCATGGACTGCAGTCTACCAGGCTCCTCCGTCCCTGGGATTCTCCAGGCAAGAGCACTGGAGTGGGTTGCCATTTCTTTCTCCAATGCATGAAAGTGAAAAGTGAAAGTGAAGTTGCTCAGTTGTGTCCAACTCCATGGACTGCAGCCTACCAGGCTCCTCCGCCCATGGGATTTTCCAGGCAAGAGCACTGGAGTGGGCTGCCATTGCCTTCTCCACCAGTTACTGCGTGTTGTTCAGTTCAGTTGCTCAGTCATGTCCGACTCTTTGTGTGTTGACGTGGCTGTAATTCTCACAACAGTCATAGTTATGACACTCTTATTATCTCCATTTTATGATTGGAGAAGCAAAGTTCATACGGATTATATAACTTTGCTAACAAAGTTATATAGAAGCAGAGTCACAGCCCAACATTTTTGGCAAAACTGATTTCTGACTTTTGGACATCAAACAAAGAGCCCAGAGATTTTGAAAGAAAAAAAAAATCAAGCCTATAAATTAATAACTGTCATTTAGTCATTTGCAAAGTTTCCCATTCCTCTGTATCAGGAAGTGAGAGAAAGTGTGAACATTTTTGTCATAAATATCACTGGGAAGATAGCATTTGTAGGATTCTGTGGGTGTTTGAGAAATCACTTCTTTATGTCAATACCTGGGAACAGTGAGTATATGGGAAACTATAAGGCCATCATTCTGCATGAAAGTGATGAATATTCAGTAGCTTTCTACAAAAATCTGACATTGGTCTATGGTTCCAAAAATTAACATTTTTTGTAAATGAGAGATTTCAAATAAAGTTTGTGAACAAGAAACCCATAGAAACAAATTGGGCACCACCTATGCTAAGAGTGGACTGATCTCAACAAAATCAGCAAACATGAAGAGTGAGACATCATCTCTGCCACTCCTTTACATGGATGCCTCCCTATAGCCCACTGTTGAGAATTCCAGATTACCTGATGGAGAAATTAAGAATGCAGCCTCTGGGTTCAAATTAGGCAATGCACTCTGCCTGAGTAACTTCTGCATCTCCCAAAAGGATATAATGATTATATCTTCCTCACAGGGTCGTGGAGAGATTCAACATGATAATGCTTGTGAGGTGCTTAGCCCTGTGCTTGGCATACAGCAAGTACTAGTTTATAGAAGCAGTTATCTATTTCTAATCCTCATTGGAAAAGACCCTGATGCTGGGAGGGATTGGGGACAGGAGGAGAAGGGGACGACAGAGGATGAGATGGCTGGATGGCATCACCAACTCGATGGACATGAGTTTGAGTGAATTCCAGGAGTTTGTGATGGACAGGGAGGCCTGGCATGCTGCGATTCATGGGGTCGCAAAGAGTCGGACATGACTGAGCGACTGAACTGAACTGAACTGAATCATCATTAATCAGAGAAGGTAGGGATGGAAAGCAGAGGGACTGAACACTACAGACTTGAATGGCGCCCTCCATTCCAGACAGGCATTGGTTCCCAGATCGATTAGGGCAGCTGAAGGATGGACATCCAACTCAAATGCTTTTAAATAAAAGGGAGGGGTCATCATCTGATACTACCATACTTTAGAAAGGAGGATCCTTCCTTACCAACAGCCATAAACCCTCAAGAGCCTCAGGCCTCACTCCATATTCTATGAGTCTCTCCCCTCCTCAGCTTCATCTCCCCAGGCTGCTTCTTGTTCAGGAAGGACTATGACTGCCAGCAGCCAACAGCTTCCTCATCTCAGGCTTGAAGTTACAGACAAGCAAGCTTCCTCTCTCCACAGTGCAGTGAGAAAAGTCCTGGAAAGGTCACAATAGGTCTTGAGTGGGTCTCAAACCCACTTCTGGAAGATGAGTCTCATTACCAGAAGAAGGAAAAATAGAATAGAAAGAATTATGAAAACAATATATACATTTCAAATACCTCCAATCAAAAATATGGCTCAATTTGGCACATTAGTATGTGTCTGGGTCTATAAATGCCCTCAGAAAGAATTTCTATAATTATAACCATAAATTAAAAAAAAAAAAAAAAAAAACAACTATCTGCCAGGTCTGAAAAGACTGCCATGTCTATTTCCTCAGAAAGTCATTTTCTCATGAGAAGCAACACAATATTTAAGAGGAAAATTAATAATAATGAATGTGTGAAATGACATTGAATAAAAATAAATTTATAAGGATAACACAACAGAAGTGTTTTCACTGCTTGTAGTTTATAATCTGCCTGATAATTCACCTCACAGGGTTTTTGTGTTTTTTTTTGTAAAATTTTATGTCCAGCTGAGGATTCGTCACTCCAAGATTAGCTTAGGTGAAGTTCTCACCACATTTAAAATTGACTTTCACTCCTACCGAGAGACACTGATGAGTCCTTCTCCATAATGCCATCAAATAATATAAGCATGAGGTTCATGCTGAGTAAACAAGGTTTTTCTGCAAGTTCCTGTTGGGTCTGGCAGGGGATGGCGAGTGCCTTGGGCAGGAAGAGGCATGCAGGAGACGCTGATTAACAGTGACAGCCCTGACAGTAGCTTCCCCACCCCCACATCTATTTAGAGCACAAAAGGGAACCCAGCCCTCAGAAAAGAAGAGTATCTGTAATGACTTTCAAGAGAGAATTTAGTGAGGGTGTTAGGAGACATTGCTTCTTAACATTTAGTTATTAAAAACTGTCATTGACGATTTTGCTTTTTCTCATTTCTGCTCAGGCAACAACATAAGCTTTTATGCTAGAATAATTCACTTAGAGTCAGGCAATCAACTCAATGGTATTGGCAGCCACAGGCTGCCCTGATTTGGAAGGCTTTTAATATCTTAAACCTTTTTAAGGAAGTTCATAAGAAATGATCATAGATATTTCTCTGATTTTTAGAATAATCTGTGTTTTGAACTTTATTATAAAATGTAACTTAATAATACCAATTATACAGTCTGATGTTAGATGGGGGTTGTTTGGCAAACCCTGTTTTGATTATGATTTGAAAGACTCACTGTTTAATAATGAAATAAATCAAGATGACAAATATTCATTCATTCAATACTTACATTGCTCTCTGTTGTTTAAACGCTGTCATCCACTTTAAGCATCTTAAGTTTGTCATGAGAGGAGTCTGTACTTTCAGGAAGAAACAGTGGCCAGTGCCTGGCACTGAGGAACTTGGAATGTTTCAACTCAGTTGCATTCATCAGTGTCACAGCATCTTATACTCTACCTTCATCATTGGTTTATTTCTTAATATAGAAGACAAACACTTTTTTATGGGGTAAAATGACTAGTCTTAATTTGCCTTAGAAACACAAGATGAAAGGTTCTGAAAGGTATATATCTTTTTTAATTTCTAACTTTTAGGAAATATTTTACATGTCTATTCTTTTCATAGCCAGATTCTACTTTCTCTGATTTATGGGAAACTTAGATTCTGGATGGAAATCCAAGGCTTCATAACTATCTGGATTCCTGGTTTTATGTACTTCTCATTGTTAGAGAAAAAATGTTTCCTCTTGTTGTAGATGTGAGAATAAATTGAATTAAGCTATATTTTTATATGCAGTTAATAATAAAAAGGATATAATACTAGTATAATACTAGATATTAATCATAAAGACCTGTTGGTTGGTGGAGTTGATACAGTGTAAATATAAAGTAGAATCATGAGTAGCAGATACTATGATGCTTTAATGGTCAATTTGAGAGAATCCTCAGAGACTGAGTGAAAATTTGAGATTTTACCCATCTCAAAATCTAAAAAAAAAAAAAAGTAAGAAGATTGAAGAGAGATAGAAAGAAATATTTCCTTAGGAAACCTAGCCAGAGGATAAATCTGTGATTATATATAAACCTTCAGTGGTCTTGTTATTTCCTCCTCAGATGACTGGATGCCTCCAAACAGGAAATTTGTTCTGATGACTTTTAATTCTTAAAATGAAAAAGTCATGTAGAAAAAATAATTGCTTTGAGAGTTTAAGAATGTATAAGATTTTAATGCCGAGAAATAATTTAATTGACTTTTTAAAAATCTGAATTAATTCATGTCTTGAAACAGTCTGTTGTTTTGGCCTCAGTAATGATGACAGCTGGTAATCAGCTACACTATGTGATTTCCAAGCACTGCAATGTAAGGGCTTCTTTCTAAGATGAAAATAAAAGGTAATTTAAAGCATGTATGGTGACAAAAATCTACTATGAATTGTGAGACATTAATTAGAATGTGCTATTATTTATGAAGAATGAAGGACACAAATGTATGAAAAATGTTATTTCTGCAGACAATGCTTACTTAGTTTTATGTGAATTCATGGGGATTTTGATCATTTTCTGAGGGTCTCCAGGGCTCTCTGAATCATAGATAGGTAGTTATTTCTTCTGGGTTACTTGTTCCCAGCAAACATAAAAAAATGTGATAGCTTCACACACATGCCTAGAAATTTGGCTTTCAGAATATTTAAGAATGAGTGATAACTACTTGATATTCAGGTTCATAGAGGGTAAGTTTTGCACATCTTCAATGGAAGCTGACAATGGAAAAGAAAAGGAGGAAAAAAGAAACAGAATTCCCTCCTTGCACATGAACTTCTCATAGATGTGACAAGATTGGCTATCCATTCACTAGACTTGCATTCTCACAGAGCACATAGCTAGACTGTATTTTCATTCTCCCTCTGCAATGAGACATATCCATGTGACTGTGTTCTAGAAAGTGGAATGTCAGTAAAAGTGGTGTGTGCTCCCTCCAGTCCCAGCACCTTCAAGCTTGCCAGGTGTGATTCTCCAAGCTGTTTCCTCTTCCAACAGGCTGGGATGCAGAAAACATGGGGTGTGGCCTTGAAAATGGCAGAGCCATCAGTGGAATTGTTGTTACCTGAATGAACATTTCAGAGGGATCTACCCGCCAATCAAGAACATCAATTTGGAAATTATGTGAATCATAAATGAGTTTTTATTGCATTCAAGTCATTCTGTGTTTCTAATTTTCTTATGTTTGTGACCTTAACTAATATACTATGTGATAAATATTGAATTACTCTTAACTACTGATGACTCTAATGCCTTTGTGATTTTGTGAAGTCTAGGGCATGGTGAGTAAAATTAACCTCTTCTACACATCTTCGGTATAAAATGTGCAGTCTCTGAGTACCATTAAGGTATCTTCTATGTGAGGCATAACATGCATACATTTTGCATATATTAGCTCCTGTGTTTTTAAATATTTTCACTGAAGGAAGATGTATAGGCAAATTTGTAACAATTAGGCATATAATACAATGAGTTTCTTTTTTTTTTTTTTATTAGTTGGAGGCTAATTACTTCACAACATTTCAGTGGGTTTTGTCATACATTGATATGAATCAGCCATAGATTTACACTTATTCCCCATCCCGATCCCCCCTCCCACCTCCCTCTCCACCCGATTCCTCTGGGTCTTTCCAGTGTACCAGGCCCGAGCACTTGTCTCATGCATCCCACCTGGGCTGGTGATCTGTTTCACCATAGATAGTATACATGCTGTTCTTTTGAAACATCCCACCCTTGCCTTCTCCCACAGAGTTCAAAAGTCTGTTCTGTATTTCTGTGTCTCTTTTTCTGTTCTGCATATAGGGTTATTGTTACCATCTTTCTAAATTCCATATATATGTGTTAGTATGCTGTAATGTTCTTTATCTTTCTGGCTTACTTCACTCTGTATAAGGGGCTCCAGTTTCATCCATCTCATTAGGACTGGTTCAAATGAATTCTTTTTGACGGCTGAGTAAAATTCCATGGTGTATATGTACCACAGCTTCCTTATCCATTCATCTGCTGATGGGCATCTAGGTTGCTTCCATGTCCTGGCTATTATAAACAGTGCTGTGATGAACATTGGGGTGCACGTGTCTCTTTCAGATCTGGTTTCCTCAGTGTGTATGCCCAGAAGTGGGATTGCTGGGTCATATGGCAGTTCTATTTCCAGTTTTTTAAGGAATCTCCACACTGTTTTCCATAGTGGCTGTACTAGTTTGCATTCCCACCAACAGTGTAAGAGGGTTCCCTTTTCTCCACACCCTCTCCAGCATTTATTGCTTGTAGACTTTTGGATAGCAGCCATCCTGACTGGTGTGTAATGGTACCTCATTGTGGTTTTGATTTGCATTTCTCTAATTATGAGTGATGTTGAGCACCTTTTCATGTGTTTGTTAGCCATCTGTATGTCTTCTTTGGAGAAATGTCTGTTTAGTTCTCTGGCCCATTTTTTGATTGGGTCATTTATTTTTCTGGAATTGAGCTGCAGGAGCTGCTTGTATATTTTTGAGATTAATCCTTTGTTGCTTCATTTGCTATTATTTTCTCCCAATCTGACGGCTGTCTTTTCACCTTACTTATAGTTTCCTTTGTAGTGCAAAAGCTTTTAAGTTTCATTAGATCCCATTTGTTTAGTTTTGCTTTTATTTCCAATATTCTGGGAGGTGGGTCATAGAGGATCTTGCTGTGATTTATGTCGGAGAGTGTTTTGCCTGTGTTCTCCTCTAGGAGTTTTATAGTTTCTGGTCTGACATTTAGATCTTTAATCCATTTTGAGTTTATTTTTGTGTATGGTGTTAGAAAGTGTTCTAGTTTCATTCTTTTACAAGTGGTTGACCAGTTTTCCCAGCACCACTTGTTAAAGAGGTTGTCTTTTTTCCATTGTATATCCTTGCCTCCTTTGTCAAAGATAAGGTGTCCATAGGTTCGTGGATTTATCTCTGGGCTTTCTATTCTGTTCCATTGGTCTATATTTCTGTCTTTGTGCCAGTACCACACTGTCTTGATGACTGTGGCTTTGTAGTAGAGTCTGAAGTCAGGCAGGTTGATTCCTCCAGTTCCATTCTTCTTTCTCAAGATTACTTTGGCTATTCGAGGTTTTTTGTATTTCCATACAAATTGTGAAATTCTTTGGTCTAGTTCTGTGAAAAATACCGTTGGTAGCTTGATAGGGATTGCATTGAATCTATAGATTGCTTTGGGTAGAATAGCCATTTTGACAATATTGATTCTTCCAATCCATGAACACGGTATGTTTCTCCATCTGTTTGTGTCCTCTTTGATTTCTTTCATCAGTGTTTTATAGTTTTCTATGTATAGGTCTTTTGTTTCTTTAGGTAGATATACTCCTAAGTATTTTATTCTTTTTGTTGCAATGGTGAATGGTATTGTTTCCTTAATTTCTCTTTCTGTTTTTTCATTGTTAGTATATAGGAATGCAAGGGATTTCTGTGTGTTAATTTTATATCCTGCAACTTTACTATATTCATTGATTAGTTCTAGTAATTTTCTGGTAGAGTCTTTAGGGTTTTCTATGTAGAGGATCATGTCATCTGCAAACAGTGAGAGTTTCACTTCTTCTTTTCCTATCTGGATTCCTTTTACTTCTTTTTCTGCTCTGATTGCTGTGGCCAAAACTTCCAACACTATGTTGAACAGTAGTGGTGAGAGTGGGCACCCTTGTCTTGTTCCTGATTTCAGGGGAAATGCTTTCAATTTTTCACCATTGAGGGTGATGCTACAATGAGTTTCTGTTAAATATTTTTAATCATATAACCAACACCCACATCAAAATGAAGAACATTCCCATCATCCCCCAAAGATCCCACATACTGCTTTCCAGTCAATCCCAAGCCATTCTTCCTCCCATAAGCAACCACTATGGATTTCTATCACTGCAGATTAATTCTCTCTACTTTTGAACTTTAGGTGAAATGGAATTATACTACTATACTCTAATGTAGGTTTGGCTTCTTTTGCAAAGTGTAGTTTTTGAGTTACTTCCATGTTGTGTGTCTATCAGCAGTGAATTCTTTTTTATTGCTAAGTAGTATTTCATTAAGATGAATATACTGCAATAATTTATTCATCCTTTTATTGATGGATATCTGTGTTTTTTCTAGCTCTGAACTATTATAAATACTCTTGTGTAAGTTTTTTTAAACTTTTTTTTTTTTGTATCTCTTGGGTATAGTCTGTAGTAGATTTGCTACATCAGATAGACATCATGCTTCACATTTTAGAAAGATATTTCCAAAATGAAATAACTCAAGATTCTAGTTATTCCATGTGTTTACCAATAGTTGGTGTTGTGAACTTCTTTATATTTTGGCTATTCTGGATGTGGAACTATATATTTTATATATATATATTATATATATATTTATATATTTTACTTTTAATTTGCATTTAGCTAATACTTAATACTAATACTAATATTTCCACTTGATTACTGATCATTAAAATATGATCTTCTGCAAAGTTCAAATATTTTAACCATGTTTGGAGTTTTTTGTCTTTTTATTATGAATTAGTAAGATAGCGTTAGTATAATGGATATAAGTCATTTGTATATTACCAAGAATATTGTTTTCAGTATATGTTGTGCCTTTTTGTTTTTTTTCATGATGTATTTGATAAACAGGATGTTGTAGTATTGATGATAATCAGTCTATCATTATAAAAGTTTTTATATTTAGTGCTTTTCTGTATATATCCTCTTTGCAAAATTTCTGCCTTTCCCCAAATCATGAAGATATACTCTTTCATTTTCTTTCAGCAAATTTATAGCTAAGTCTAGGTCTATTTTCTGCTTCAAATTAATTTTCTATATCATGTGACATGGGGTTAAAATTTAGTTTTTCCCATAAAATTATATACTGGTCCATGACCGTTTTTTTTTAAAAAGCATCTCATTTTCCATTAAGTGGCTTCAACATGTTTGTCAAAAAATTTGACCATAAATATGAAAGTCTGTTTCTAGATTTTATATTTTATTTATCTTTTTACCTATTCTTACCCCAATACCGATTCCATTGGTTATTAAGACTGTAATTAGTACCTAAATCAGGAAGTGTAAATTCCATAAATTTGTTCTTATTTTTCAAGATTTCTTGAACTATTTTATTTCTTTTTTCTGTATTCCAGTTCCTGAAAAGCATTGCTTCACATATTTGTCCAGTTTTATATTTACGCCTTCTTGACTGGAATCAGAAGTCCCTTCTCTTGGGCTATTTTTTCTAACTTAAATAGCTGTTTTATAAAAATATGACTCCCTATTGCCACCCACATTTTCCTAGGTTGCATTCCCATTGCAACCTTTTTTTTCTTTTGAGACTCACTGGGAAGCTGGATTAGAAGACTGTCCCAATCATTATCATTTGGTAGAATATGCCATTAAATTTATGATTCTGTTAGGAATAGAGATGTGGGTTTTAAAATGTCAGCCTATTACTGTCAACAGTCTAGAGAATGTATCAAGAGATCAGTGAACAACACAGTTCCCCAAATAAGTTATTTTTAGCAGTAACAGGCTATCATGGACTTAGTCATTTAAACTATTCCAGAGAAATAAATTACTATTTTATTACACTAGATTTTAACATTATAAAATATTCAAATAAATTTTCTGAATTATCTCAGTAACTTCATCTAAAAACTAACCAAAATATCTCATACCATAGTTTCAAAACCAGATTGCCTATTGTCATAGTTCACATGGAAATAGGGAAATAAATAATAACTACCACACATAAGTCTTTCAAAAATTATATTGTTTAGTACCTGACCTCACCCTAACATCATCATCCTCAAACAAACGTAGATGAACCAAAGTTTCTAAATTTAATGTAGTCCAATTTATCAAACATCTCATGTTCTTTTGGTGTACTGTTGAATTGTTTTTGGGTCCAATATGTTAGTTTGTTAAAAATTTAAGGGTAGTTCTTTTATGCTTTAAGAAATGTTACTCTACATAAGCTTGAAAAGATCTTATTTTATATTACCTTTTAAAAACCCAATATTTTCTTTAATATTTTCACTTACAATTGACTTGGTATTTAAATTTCTGTATAGTGGACCAAGGTCAACATTCAGCACCACTGTTACCCATGGCTCTGAAGTGCTGCCTTGTCGTATATTATGTTTCAATATTGTCTGCTATATGTTTCTAGAGTTTTTATTCTCTTTGTCTATATGTGCACTAGTACCACATTCTGTTATTGGGACTTTATAATCAGTATTGATATCTAACAGAATGAGTCCACTCATTTCCTCTGCTGCAAAATTATCCAGATGCTATTTACCCTTTACACTTTCATATGAATTTTAAAATCAATTTGTGTATTTTCACAAATACTAGTCCTACAGTGATTTACATCCTTCGTTAAGTTTATTCCTAGGCTTCTTTTAATGCCGTTATAAATACATTCTTTTTAAACAAATTTTTGAAGTATAATTGACATACAGAGCACTGCACACATTTAAAGTAAACAATCTGATAAATTTTTATGCATGTATACATTCACCAAAAAATTCATTAGAGTCAAAATACTGAATCTATCCATTACTCCCAAAAGCTTTTTAAGGACTCTGTAATCTTTCATTACATCCCACCTTGTTGCCTCATCACCAAAAACCCACCAACTTGCTTTCTGCCCCTATAAGCTAATTTGCACTTTCTAAAAATGTATGTCACTTCAATTATACAGTATGTATACTTTTTGTCCAAATTCTTTCCCTCAGAATAAATTATTTTGAGATACAATTACATGTAGCAGATACCAATGCTTCATTCCTTCTTTTTTCCCCCAATTGTTTACAAAGACACATTCTTTCATTTTCTTGGGAAAAAAATGGATTTCTAAGATTATAATGGCTAAATAATGATAAAATATCTTTAAATATTCAATTTTTAAAGAATATACTAAACATTTTTTTTTCAAACTTGTTATAATTCCCACCAATGTGTATATGAGTTTCAGTTTTTCTATATCCTTGCCAACACTAGATATGGTCAGTGACCTAATTTCAGTCACTCTAGAAAGTGTATAGTAACATCACAGTGTGTTTTAATTTGCATTTCCCAAATGCCTAGTTGATTTTAAGCATCTTTACATGGGTTTATTTTCCACATGTAATCTTCTTTAATAAAGTGTATGCTCAAAATTTTTGCTCAATTTTATTGGTTTGTTTTCTTATTAAATACTATATGTGTTTATTATTCTGGATATAAGCATGTTTTCACATGTATATGCCTTGCAAATATTTTCTTTCAGTACATAGCTTATCTTTATTGTCATGTTGTTCTTCAATCACTAAGTCATATCCAATTCTGCGACCCCATGGACTGCAGCGCACCAGTCTCCTGTGTCCTTCATTATCTTCTGGAGTTTGTTCAAATTCATATCCATTGAGTCGGTGACACTATCTAACCATCTCATCCTCTGCCATCCTTTTTCCCTTCTGCCTTCAGTCTTTCTCAGCAGCAGGGTCTTTTCCATTGAGTTGGCTCTTTGCATCAGATGACCAAAATATTGGAGCTTCAGGTTCAGAATCAGTCCTTCTAATGAATATTCAAGGTTGATTTCCTTTAGCTGATTGGTTTGATCTCCAAGGGACTCTCAAGAGTCTTCTGCAACATCACAATTCCAAAAGCATCAATTTTTATTTATTATTAATTTGCATAAATACTATTGATTTTTTTATTCTGTGATATTGCTAAACTAATTTATTAGTTCTAGTAGAGTTTGGGTAGATTTTACTGGATTTTCTATAGGGACAATTGCATTAGTTTTCTGTAGCTGCTGTAACAAATTATCACAAACTGGGTGGTTTAAAAGCAATAGAAATTCATTCCCTCAGAGTACTGGAGGCTAGAAGCTTGAAATCAAGATGTCAACAGGACCGTGCTCCGTCCAAAAGCTCCTGGGAGATTTTGTTCATTGCCTCTTCCAGCCAATCCTTTGTGGGTGTCAGTGGAGTTCAACTGGGTATCCTGGGTTTCTACCCTCATCTGGAGGTACAAAGGTGATGCTATACTCTCTCCTACTTCTGGAATGGTGTCAGGGAAAACCAACTAAAATATAAGCCTTAAATAAGATCCAGGGTTTCACAACTAATATGAAATGTCCAAATTTCAATAAAAATTATGTCGCATTGAAAACTCAGAAAATTTAAACTTGAATTAAAAAAAACAATCAACATATTTCAACCTGTATATCATAGACATGTTAGCATTTTCTGACAGATATTTCAAAACTGCCATTAAAAACACTTCAATGAGCAATTATGGACACATTTGGAACAAATTAAGAGAGAGAGAGAGAAAGACAATCCCAACAAAGTAGTAGAAGATATAAAGAATTGAATGATGATTTTATACCTGAAAAATAGAGTAGCCAAAGAAAAATACTGAATGGGTAAACATGATAGCAGAATGGAAGACAGAGGAAACAATCCATGGACTTCAAGATATAACAACATAAATTAAACAGCTGAACAAGAGACAAAAAATAGAAAAAAAAAAAAAGGTAAACAGAGCCTCAGCAACCTATGGGACTATAGCAACAACAGCAAAAATCTAATGCTATCACATTCAGAATCCTGAAAGGAGAGAAGAGAATGGACTGCTGAACTACTCTAAGAAATAATACCTTCACCCTTCTTTCAGAAATGAACTGATCCAGTAGGCAGAAAAGCAGTAAGGACAGAGTTGAACTTAACAATATTTCAAGAAACTAAATATAATTGACATTTACAGACTAATTCATTCAATGACACCAGAATACAATTTTTTCTTAAGCTGACATGGCACATTCACCAAGATAGATCATATCTTGAGCCATGAGGAACACGTTAACGAAGTTAAAATAATAGAAATGATATGCTATCCACCTTTAGACCACAATGGGAAAAGGCTATATCTATTAAAGAAATTGAATCAATAATTAATAACTTTTCAAAACAGAAAACATCAGGTCTTGGTGGATTCCTGGTGAATTCTACCCAACAGTAATGGAGAAATTATGTGAATTCTCTATAATCTCTTTCAGAAGATAAAAACAAAGGGAATACTTGCTATTCATTCTGAGAATTCATTCTGAGGTCAGCCATATCCTAATATTAAATACTAGACAAATACATTATAAGAAAGGAAAACTACAGACCAATAGTTCTCACAAACTGAGATGTAAGAATCCTTCAAAAATGAACAAATTGAATCACAAAATGTACAAAAAGAATTACACAACATGACCAGAAGGAATTATCCCAGGTATTCAAGGCTGGTCAACATATAGGGATCAATGTAGTGAACTCTACCACATTAACAGACTGAAAATAAAAAAGAAAATCACATGACCATATTAATAGATGCATTTAAAAGCTGACAAATTTCAGCATCTTTTCACAAGCAAAAAAAAAAAAAAAAAAATCCTTCTCAAGAAAACTAGAAATAGAGAGGAATTTTCTCAACTTGATAGACAATATCTACCAAAAAAGCATGTAGTTCATATACTTCAGTTCAGTTCAGTTCAGTTGCTCAGTCATGTCCAACTCTTTGTGACCCCATGGACTGCAGCATGCAAAGACTCCCTGTCCATCACCAATACCCATAGTTTACCCAAAGCATGTCCATTGAGTTGGTGATGTCATCCAACCATCTCATCCTCTGTCGTACCCTTCTCCTCCTGCCCTCAATCTTTCCCAGAATCAGGGTCTTTTCAAATGAGTCAACTCTTTGCATCAGATGGCCAAAGTATTAGAGTTTCAGCTTCAACATCAGTCCTTCCAATGAACATCCAGGATTGATCTCCTTTAGGATGGACTGGTTGGATCTCCTTGAAGTCCAAGGGACTCTCAAGAGTCTTCTCCAACACCACAGTTCAAAAGCATCAATTCTTCAGTGCTCAGCTTTCTTTATAGTCCAACTCTCACATCCATACAAGACTACTGGAAAAACCATAGACTTTACTAGATGGATCGTTGTTGGCAAAGTAATGTCTCTGCTTTTTAATATGTTGTCTAGGTTGGTCATGACTTTCCTTCCAAGGAGTAAGCGTCTTTTAATTTCATGGCTGCAATCACCATTTGCAGTGATTTTGGAGCCCCCAAAAATAAAGTCTTTCACTGTTTCCACTGTTTCCCCATCTATTTGCCATGAAGTGATGGGACCAGATGCCATGATCTTAGCTTTCTGAATGTTGAGTTTTAAGCCAACTTTTTCACTCTCCTCTTTCACTTTCATCAAGAGGCTCTTTAGATCTTCTTCACTTTCTGTCATAAAGGTGGTGTCATCTGCATATCTGAGGTTATTGATATTTCTCCCAGCAATCTTGATTCCAGCTTATGTGTCATCTAGCCCAGCATTTCTCATGACGTACTCTGCATATAAGTTAAATAAAGCAGGGTGACAATATACAGCCTTGACGTACTCCTTTTCCTATTTGGAACCAGTCTGTTGTTCCATGTCCAGTTCTAACTGTTGCTTCCTGACTTGCATACAGGTTTCTCAAGAGGCAGGTCAGATGGTCTGCTATTTCCATCTCTTTCATGATTTTCCAGAGTTTATTGTGATCCACACAGTCAAAGGCTTTGGCATAGTCAATAAAGCAGTAATAGATATTTTTCTGGAACTCTCTTGCCTTGTAAAAGAAAAAGCATAGAGACAACAGGAAAGAAATAAAATTGCCTTTGTTTACAGATGACATGATCGTCTATGTAAAAATTCTAAAAGAGTTTCCAAAACACTCCTGGAACTAATAAATTATAATAGAAAGGTTGCAGGATACAAGGTTAATCAATGAAAGTCAACTGATTTCCTATGTACCAATTATGAACAAATGGAACTGAAAAGCATGATACTATTTACATTAGCACCACAAAAAATACTTAAATATAAATCTAACAAACTATATACAAGATCTATATGAGGAAAAGTACAAAACTTTGATGAACAAATCAACAAAAGAAATAAATGAATGGAGACAAAATACATGTTGATGGAAAAGAAGACAATATTGTTAAGAGGTCAGAACTTCTCAATTTGATCTATATATCCCATACAGTATCAGGTAAAATTCCAGCAAGTTATTTTACGTATTTCCACAATGGCAATACATTGGAGAAAAGATAATCTTTTCAACAAATGGTATTGGAACAACTGGGCATCAAAATGCAAAAAATATATATCTAGACATAGATCTTACCCCCTTCATAAAAATTAACTCAGAATGGATCATTAGCCCAAATGTAAAACATGAAACTATAAAACTCTTAGAAAATAGCATAACGGAAACCTAGGTAACTTGGAATGGCATTGACTTTTTAGATTCAGCAAAGAAAAATTCCATGAAAAATAATTGGTGAGTTGAATTTGACTAAAATTAAAAACTTCTGCTCTGCAAAATATAATCTGAAGAGAAGGAGAAAACAAGTCACAAACTGGGGGGAAATATTTGCAATAGACACATCTGACAAAGGTTGATTATATGAAATATACCACACACTCTTAAACTCAGCAGTAAGAAAACAAATAACCTGAATATAAAATGTGCCAAAGATTTTAACAGATACCTCATCAAAGAAGATGTGCAGATGGAAAATAAACATATGAAAAGATACTCCACATCTTGTGTTATCAGAAAAATGCAAATCAAAGCAACAGTGAGATACCACTACAGACCTATTAGAATGGTCAAACTCCAAAGCACTGACAAGATCAAATGTTAGTGAGGATATGGAGCAAAAGGAAGCCTTATACATTGCTAGGGGGGAAGACAAAATGGTACAGCCACTTTGAACCATAGTTTTGTGTGTTTTTATGAAACTAAACATACTCTTAACCATGTGATTCAACATTACACTCCTTGATATTTACCCAACACAGTTGAAAGTGTGTGCCCATACAAAACTCTGCACACTTATGTTTATAGCCACTTTATTCATAATTTCAAAAATTTGGAAGCAACAAAGATGTTTTTCAAAACGCAGTTAGATAAATAACCCGGGGCACATTCAGACAATGGAATATTATCTAATGCTGAACACATTGTTCAGGAGCTCTCAAGCTATGAAAAGACATGGAGAAAACTTCAATGCATGTTACTAAGCAAGAAAAACCAATATGAAAAGGCTAACTACTCTTCATGTAATCATGTAATATGATTCTAATCATATTACATTCTGGACGTTGTAGAACTATGGAGATAATTAGTGCTTGTGAGGGTCAAGGAGTGGGAGAGACAAATGGGCAGATTACAGAGGATTTTTAGGGCAGTGAAAACACTTTGTATGACACTATAATGATGAATATTGTCATTATATCCATATATTTGTACAAAACCTTAGAACATAAAACACTAAGGGAGAAAGCTAAGGTAAATAATTTTGGGGGCAATTATGATGGGTCAACATAGGTTTATCCTTGGTTACAAAAAAAGTAACACCCTGGTCAATATGTTGATAATGGAGGAAATTATGCATATGTGGAGGCATAAAATATATGAGAAATCTTGTATTGAACTCACAATTTTGTTGCACACTCACAACTACTCTAAAAAAATTGTTTTCAAAAAAAGAAAGACGGAAACTCTCCAAATTTGGTGGCACAGAATATAAACCTACTGATTCAAGAAGGTAAGTGAACTCCAAAAAGGCATAAGTCCAAAGAAATCCACACAAAACACATAATATTAAACTTCTGAATACTAAAGACAAAGAAAAAAATACAAAATAGTCACAAAGAAATGATAGCTTGCAATAGAAGGAAAAATCATAATGACAACACATTTTTCATCACAAATCCTGGAAGCCAGAAGAAATTAGCAAAACATTGTTTCAAGTACTGATATAAAAGACCTGTTAATCCAGAATTCTACCTCCAGTGGAAATATTCTTCAAGAAGGAAGAAGAATCAAAGCATTTTCAGAGGGCCTGGTGGTCCAGTGGTTAAGACTTCACCTTCCATTGCAGGAAGTATGGATTCAATCCCTGGTCAAAGAGCTAAGATCCTATATGCCTCATGATGAAAGAAACAAAAATGTAAAACAGAAGCAACATTGTAATAAATGCAGTAAAACTTTTAAAAAAAATGGTCCACATCAAAAAGAAATCTTAAGAACATTTTCAGATAAAGGAATATTAAGGGAATTGTCAACAGCAGACCTACTCTTATAAAAATGACTGAAAGAAATACCTAAGCGGAGGGAAATAATACAAGAAGGAATCTGGAAACATCAAGAAGAAAAAAAATAAAAATGGGGCATGTAAAATAAAATACACAATCCTCTCGAGTTTTCTAAACTATACTTGGTTAAAGCAAAAATTATTACACACATATATGGTTCTAAATGTATATAAAATAAATATTTATGACAATTATATTATAAATGGGGCAGGATAATGAAAGATGTGTGTGTGTATGTGTGTGTTAGTCGCTCAGTCCTGTCTGATGCTTTGTGACCCCATGGACTACAGCCCACCAGGCTCCTCTGTCCATGGAATTCTCCAGGCAAGAATACTGTGGGTTACCATTACTTTCTCCAGGGGATCTTCCCGACCTAGGGACTGAACCCAGGTCTCTTGCTTTGCAGGCAGATTCTTTACTGTCTGAGCCACCAGGGAAGCCAAATGAGACATAACTAAGGCTAAATTATAAAATAAAGTGATTTAGGTACCCATTTGCTTATCTTTACTTTGAAATATTTGAGGTTTTTCCCATAAAACCAAATCAAAACCATCCGAGAAAAATGTCAACCATAATATTAAAGATGATGCCCTACCATCCAACAAACATACAGACTGTGTTCTTGAATACCTTATTTTTAATTGTTGTTTTCTTATTTAAATTCTGCAAATATTGATTCAGCTATTCCTCTACATCATGTTCTATGCTATACTCATAAATAACCCCGGCCCAATAATGGAGACACATTAACAGTTGCATGGAAATAGGGGAGTATATCAAGGTACCAAGAGTCATTATCTGCTGTAGGGTGGGGAATCCATAAAAAGAATCAGATAGTTTGCCAAAACTATATTCACTAAGCTAGATCTTCTTTTTTTTTTTTTTTAATTGAGCACCATTGGTTCATGGTATTCATGTGTTTGAGCAAAGGCCAAGGAAATCTAGAGGTGCTGTTAACATCTTCATGAAAAATCTTATTTGCAATATTTTCATTACTACCAAAGGATACAAATAACAGTGAACATGATTGAGACCAAAAGAGTGAGGTAAACAGATCTGATCTGGCTTAGCCAGGTAGATAATGAAACATTTTCATGTCATAATTGATACTAACTATCTCTAAGTTTGTCACCATCTCAGTATTCAATGAGGATGACTCTGTACTTTCTAATTTTACTCAAATCTATCTATATTCTGGTTAACAATAAGGAACCACAAACTTTATTCTTCAATAAATTGCATTTCCTCATGGTCCTTTCGAGAAATGTCATTTTGAGTTTGATATGAAATGATGAAACAGGTCAGTTAAAATACTAATTAAACATTTTAAGAACATAACACGCATCCTAAATGGCAGAATAGCAGAAAGAAAAGGAAAAAATCTAAGAGAGAGAACCATAATATATTCATATAGCAGCATGGTAAGAGAAATTAGCAATTTGACCATTTAAAGCACTTATTGATGTATATTTTGTTTTAACTAAAAGTATAAAATATTCTATATGAGACACAAAGTGTGCCAGGGGTTCTGATATGTCTATTTTCTTGCATCTTATAATATTCTGTGGTTATATCCCCTTTATAGGGATAAGATGATTTCACATGAATACACATGAATTTTGCAATCTAATTATTCCTGCTGAAACACATTCTAGTGGATACCATAAATTTATCAGAATCCTGGCAAGAAAGAGATGGCACTCAAATTGGTAGGAGAATGTTCTACCCCAAAGCTACCACCTGCGGGGTGCTATTTCTACTACTGAGTTAAGCCTAGAGGGGTGAAATGGGGTGGGTTACTTGAACTCAGGGAGAGAATGTTGTGTGGAAGGACTGCCTGGCACGAGTTGTGGACAGTCATCCAGACACTAACGAGTTTGTGTCCCTGCAGGGAGGAAGTAAGTACCCTAATCTTACTTTTTTCCTCTCCCCTCATCTGTTACTGAGCTCCATTGACCAAATCCAACTTAAATTCCAAGGGACATGTAAGATGGGGAAGAGTGAAGAAGAACCTAGAGGGATAAATAAAAGAAATCTAGCTTGCTTCCCTGTTTTCTCAATAGTCTATAGAGAGAAGAACACAGATTTTGAAGTTCAACTACTTTTAGATTCATGACTTGGATGCATTTACCTGACCTAAATGAGCAATAATTTTCTTACAAAAATGGGAATAAAAACTGCACTAATCTCATGAGTTTACCCTGAGTATCTGTGTAACATAGGACAGAAACAGCAAGGACCTAACAGAAGCATAAAATATGAAGAATAGAATACATAGAAGAACTGTATTAAAAAGTTCTTAATGGCCTGGATAACCATGACAGTGTGGTCACTTACCAAGAGCCACACATCCTGGAGTATGATGTCAAGTGGTCCTTTGGAAGCATCGCTACAAACAAAGCTAGTGGAGGAGATGGAATTTCAGCTGAACTATTTAAAATCCTAAAAGATGATGCTCTTGAAGTGCTTGCACTCATTTTGCCAACAAATTTAGAAAACAGAGCAATGGCCACAGGACTGGAAAAGGTCAGTTTTAATTCCAATCTCAAAAAAAGACAATGCCAAAGAATGTTCCAATTACCATATGATTTCACTCCTCACATGCTAGCAAGATTATGCTCAAAATCCTTCAAACTGGGCTTCAGTATTACATGAACCAAGAACTTCCAGATATTCAAGCTGGATTTAGAAAAGGCAGAGGAACCAGAGATCAAATTACTAACATTCACTGAATCATAGAAAAAGCAACGGGATTCCAAAAAAACATCTACTTCTCCTTCATTGACTAAGTTAAAGCCTTTAACTGTGTGGATCACAACAAACTGTGGAATATTCCTAAAGAGATGGGAATACCAGAACACCTTACCTGCCTCCTGAGAAACCTGTATGCAGGACAAGAAGCAACAGTGCTGGACATGGAACAATGAACTTGTTCAAAATTGGGAAAGGAGTACATCAAGGATGTACATTGTCACCTTGCTTATTTAACTTATATGCAGAGTATATGCGAAATGCCAGACTGGATGACTCATAAGCTAGAATAAAGATTGAGTTTGAGGAAACTCAGGGAGATAGTGAAGGCAGGGAAGCCTGTCATGCTACAGTTAATGGGGTTGCAGAGTTGGACACAATTTGGCTACTGAACACGACAACAATGTGCATAGTAAGTGCCTGATATCTACTTTGTTCTCAATGAAAGTTAGTTATTATATTTATTAGACTGCAAATTTTACAACCTTTTTGTGTTTATGATTGCAATTTATAAAGGGTAGCAAACACATCTATTGAAACCTGCACATGCTATAATGTGAGTTTTTAGAATGTTGGCTTCATGTTTACAAATCAGGAAAATAAAAGACACATTTTGAGTGTTGGATATCAAAAGATAGTGAAAAGAACCAAGATGGATCCGCACCTTTATAATCTCTTGAATATGGGAAATATTCCTCTCTATCTCACCCTAGCTGGCAATGAAAAATAACTGCAACTACTCACGTGCATGCTCAGTTGCTAAGTTGTGTCCAACTTTTTGAGACCTCATGGACTGCAGCCCATCCATCTCCTCTGTCCTTGGGATTTTACAGACAAGAGTACTGGAGTGGGTAGCCATTTCCTCCCGACCCAGGGATCAAACCGGTGTCTCCTCAGTTCTTATAAATTATAATCTTCATTTCCTGCCTATACAAGAAGTTAGGATGCTGCATGGGGCCTCCTATCAGATAAAAAGAAACATCTGAAATCTATCTGGGACTTCATAACTTACAGTTATTAAAGTATTTTTCTACAGATTATCTCTTTAATTCAGCTTTCAACTTCCAGCTGGCTCCAGAATTCATAGGAATTTAATCCCTGGAAAATAAATCTCAGAGATGAGGACCTAACCCAGAAGTTGCCTTGTCAGCAGTCCTTAAGTTTTACTGAGAAACTGGAGGTTTGGGAGATGTTGAAATAAGGTTCTAGTTGCTTTAGGAGCTGTGAATGTAGCTATCATACTGAATCGAGTGACAGATACAATCTGATGGTTGGCATTTTTTTGATGTCTAGCATATGATAGTTGCTTTTTCTGCTGTCTGAT
Source organism: Cervus elaphus (assembly GCF_910594005.1). Classification (NCBI taxonomy): domain Eukaryota; kingdom Metazoa; phylum Chordata; class Mammalia; order Artiodactyla; family Cervidae; genus Cervus; species Cervus elaphus. Next base: position 23,978,711 of record NC_057830.1, read on the forward strand.
GAAGCAGATAATGATTAAAATATGGAGTGCCTGACAAGTTATCTCCAGGAATTGAGAACTAAGCTAGTGATCCATTGTTTCTCATAAATTTATTTTGTTCTTCTCAGTAGAAGCTTTTAGGATGAATGATAAAGCTGATTGAATATCCATCATTACCTGAAGATTTCCAAAATTAAAGATTGCCCTGTTTCATTTTATTCTTAGAAATATTGACTTGGCAATATCTTAGGGAAAACCATATCTTAGGGAAAACCTGAATGAACTTTTTAACCAACCCCAATAAATTGTGCACCTTACTATGATTTAAAAAGTGATTCTTATGATGGCTGATTCTAAGCATGAAAAAATGAATAGTACTTAAAGTAGAATACAACACAGGTTCCCATATGAAAATATTCTGTGAGATAAAAGAATCTTATTAAAGATAGTACATTTGAAAATACTTGTGAGCTTCATACTTATAAAATAGAAGTCGCTAAAAATTAAATTCAATGAATGAATCAACAATATTGATTATAAATTGCATACCTGGCTTGTTACTAGATCTATGGACTACATGAAAGAAATATAATCAAAACCTCCTCACAGGATTGCAGTCCTGAGTGTGTATACAGGAAATGTACGTAATGAACGTCAGGACCGCCAATGGTACAGGCACAATGTATGGACTAGTGAGACAAAGAAACAAAGCAGCAAGAATAGGAATCTTGTTCAGGCTGATGATAGAGAACTCAGAAAAGAGTTCAGGATGGATCTGACTTAAGGAGTAGAAACTGAAGGAGAGAGTCTGTGCGTCACACTAACAAGCTTGATGTAGAAACAAGCATGTCGCATTGTGGATAGTCACAAGAACTTCCTGCCTAAAGTGGAAAAATAATTTTAGAAGAGCTAGAATAAAGGTGATTAAATCTGACATGCAAAGAGAGGTTTCATTATGCACTGAACCCCCAAGGTAAGCTCATTTGAAAAAACAAAAGTCAAATAATGTTTTTTAAAGAGCTAAAAAAGTACAATAAGAACTAATGTTTATTCATCACTAAATATATACTAGATACTCTTTAAGACCTTCACATGAGTTATCCTATTTGATTCCCAGACACAGATATTAAATGTTTAATGTCTGCCCATTATTATTATCAATTATTATTATTTCTAATTTTTCTTTGACACCTGAGTTATAGAGGGGTGAAAAGCAAGATGGTGTTTTTAGAAGGAGGAATTTAAGACTAGAAAACAATAAAGGGCCTGAATCGCTAGCTCTAGATTTTGGCACTGGGCTCAGTAAATTTTCGTCGCAGCAGTGAGGAAAGTCTTCTGGAAATGTCAATTCAACCAGGAAAATTTTTGCTGTATAGTGTGATCTTGCTGAATCTTCTGCTAATTGCCAGAGCTTGGAATGTCAATGGATTTTCCAAACAAAAGCAATCTTGACCTGAGCCTCTGACTCACTTAAATATATCTGTCATATACAAAGTCTATATATGTAATGGGGAAATATTTCTTATTACCTAAAACATAATGGCAACCCACTCCAGTATTCTTGCCTGGAGAATCCCATGGACGGAGGAGCCTGGTGGGCTACATTAGTCCATGGGGTCACAAAGAGTCAGACACGACTGAGTGACTTCACAAAATATGCAAAGAAAATGTGCATTTGCTCGGATATGAACAAAAATGGGTTTTTAAGAGCTTCTTCTTTCTCTATGTCATCTATGTCCTTCAATCATTATTCCCAAGCAATGGGTCTATTCTTTCTTTGTATTTCATGCTCTAACCATAGCTTCTTTGTCATGAATAAGAGTAAAAAGCAGTAATAGTATTATCTCTTCAAAGAATAAGCATCCCTGCAAGATATCAGGTCTTTATCACTACAAAAAAAAAAAAAAAAAAAACTAACAAATGGAAAAAGAGGATAAAATTACTAAATAAATAAATAACCAGAAGTTGCCACACAACATTCAGTGTCCTACAAATACAGCTTTTCACATGACCCCTGAGCTAACAAATTTATATAGAAAGCAAGTTTCCTTTTTTTTTTTTTTTTAGCAAGTTTCCTTTTAAAGAGCCATCCTTTAAGTGATAAGTGGAAGTAAGAATATCAGGACTTGTAAACATCAGGAACTCATTTCAGCAATGTTGCTAGAAGTCAAGGAGCATTGCTTTCTTTCATAGTGACCTTGTTGAATATTCAGGAAAATGTTCCCATAATGTTCATAACCAGATAACATTAAAAATACATATCACTCATGTCAATGAGTCACTCAGGAGAAAATATTGACAAATATGGTAATTCCACATCAGTCCATTTGCCTTCAGCATTTTGCATGGAAGAAGTCTAGAAGTCTAATTAGAACTTGGTATATTACATAGCTGTGCCTTATATTTTATTTTAAATATAAGACTCACTTTCATAATTCTAACATTCTTTCAAGTGAATTCTTATGTTGCATATTGTGACAGCAATCAGCAGCAAGAATGTAGATTTTTCTTCCAATCAAAATACCCTTTATAAGTTGATATCACAACCAATAGCTAGAGGCTAGTTTAAAGTTTCCAAACAACGCTTCAAGTTGACTTCCAGTACCAGAGTGTGCACCCTAGAACCCTCTAGTCTGGGATTTATAGATCAGAGCAACACGTCAAATTGTTCCTCTAGGTTTAGATCATAAACACAAACCAAAAGTCTCAAGCAGTGCACACATGGGGACATCATTCAGAGTGAACACTGTTTAGAAAAAGGCTGTGGAGAATCTGGGATAACAGTCAAAGCACCATTATTGTGGTAACAGTAAAACACTATGAGTCATGTCATAATCACCGGATTTCTTGGCCAACTTATCAACAGTTCTGCTCTGTAGAAGATATTTCACTGGAGTAATAAACAACAAATGCCTCAGAGATATGTGGTTTTTTTGACTGAGAGCACTAACCCAGGTTGAGAAGGGAAAGGCTACCCACTCCAGTATTCTGGCCTGGAGAATTCCACGGACTGTATAGTCCATAGGGTCTCAAGGAGTCGGACACAACTGAGTGACTTGCACTTTCACTTTCACTAGCCCAGAAAGTTTCATTACAAGCCAAAAAGTGCTGAATGTCATGAAAACTCAAAGTATGAAGAATGGCTTTTTCCTACGGACAATGATGTGGTTTATCAATGGCTGACTCTGTCTACTGAGTGAAAATATGGTAGAAGATAATTGGCTCAAAGTGTGAGTTGCTCAGTCATGTCTGACTCTTTGTGACCCATGGACTGTATGTACCCCGCCAGTCCATGGAATTCTCCAGGCAAGAATACTGGATGGGTAGCCATTCCCTTCTCCAGGGAATCTCCCAACCAGGGATCAAACACGTGTCCCTGCTTTGCAGGCAGATTTTTTTACCATCTGAGCCACAGGGAGGCTCTAATTGGCTCAGAGGGCTTGAATGTCATGTTCTCTAAGAGTGGAGCTCTCATAGCTGCCTGAACCTTAGTTTCAGTAACATGTACATCAAAAGAATTGAAAATGATAGACTATGAAAATAACACGTGTACATGATCTTATTTTAGAGGACATTTACATCTCAGAAAATCAATCAATAAGAAACATTGGAAATTAAATTTCTTGTATTTGCAACTCAAGAAATAAAATTCTTAATAATTTTCTTTTAACTTTCTTATAAGTTAAATTTTCCCTGTGTGATCCAAAAAAATGTGCTGTTTTTGATCATTTCATTGCATTATTTTGAGATGCAAGCCAGTTCAGTAGGGCAAAAAAAGTAATGTAAGGTGCAAAAATGAGAATGAAAAAAATAAACAGTCCTTATTAACAGATATATCATTTTACATGCAGTTAAGCTAATGTAATTTATACTTAACAAGCTTTCCTGGTGACTCAGATGGTAAAGAATCTGTCTGCCATGCAGGAGACCTGGGTTTGATCCATGAGTCAGGAAGATCATCCTGCAGAAGGAAATGTACATAGAAACCATTGGAATTATTAAAAAGCTTCTTAAAGTTACTAAATACAAACTCAATGTTCCAAATTCAACTGTATTTCCATATACCAACAATAAAGAACTAAAAATTTGTGGCATTTTAAAAGGGATATATTTTGCAATAGTGTAACATAAAGTATTCAGGATTATCAAAGAAATCACAAACAAATTAGAAAAGACCCTGATGCTGGGAAAGATCAAAGACAGGAGGAGAAGGGGAGGAGAAAGGATGAGATGGTTGGATGGCATCACCTACTCAGTGGACGTGAATTTGAGCAAGCTCCGGGAGATGGTGAAGGACAGGGAAGTCTGGCGTGCTGCAGTCCATGGAGTATCAAAGAGTCGGACATGACTGAACAACTGGACAGAAAGTAGAATGAAAGGGAAAATAACAGATATACATTTTTAAAAAATATTTTGAACAAGTAAACATTTAACCTATATGAAATGGATAATTTTTGAAGAAAATATAAAATGACAAAATTGTCACAGGATGAAAATTTCCTTAAAATTCATATAAGTCAATATCTTTTAATGAAATTGAATTTAATTATAAACTTCTCAAATTCCAGGTACTAGAAGCTCACAGGTAAGTTCTGCCTGCCTTTGAAACATATAGAAGATCTTTCTTATCTTCAAGTTGCTCCAGAAAAGAGAGAGTGAATTGTCAAGTACTTTTAAAATATCAGAGTAACTAGATAAGGCCACTTGGTAAAAAATGGCCATCAGGTCAACTTCTTTGATTCTGCCTGAGAGAATTTGATAAAATTATAGTTGTCAAGAGAAGCCATAGATTTTCTTTAGGAATTTAATGGAAAACCTGTCAATAATAGATTGATGATACAAATGTTTTTAAAATATAATTTACCAAACTGGACATTATGTCATATTATATCAGTTCAGTTCAGTTCAGTTGCTCAGTCATGTCCGACCCTTTGTGACCCCATGGACTGCAGCACGCCAGGCCTCCCTGTCCATCACCAACTACCGGAGTTTACCCAAACTCACGTCCATTGAGTCAGTGATGCCATCCAGCCATCTCATCCTCTGTCGTCCCCTTTTTGTCCCGCCTTCAGTCTTTCATATTGGGCACCTGCTGACCGAGGGAGTTCATCTTTCAGTGTCCTATCTTTTTGCCTTTCATACTGTTTATGGGGTTCTCAAGGCAAGAATACTGAAGTGGTTTGCCATTCCCTTCTCCAGTGGACCAAGATGACAGTGAACAGTGAAGTATATTTATAAGATTTTTACACTGGATACATAAGAATACAATAGTATATAAATGGGTAGACATCCTTTCTTGTCATATTTATAATTACAGCATTATGGAGAAATTGTATCCTGTAAGTTTTTTCCAATTATCCTCTGACATGCTAGTTGTTTCTTTCTTTTTTTTTTCACTCTAAAAGGTTTGTTTGGCTCAATCTGTATATCTTCTTATTGAAAACTATATTTATTGTATTTATTAGAAAATTAAAGATTATCTATCTAAATTTCAACATGCATACCAGGGCTATGATGACTTTTTCTCTAAAATCTCAGTAATTTCATTTTATAGTGTCAGAGTTATACACAGGGGCTTCCATGGTGGCTCAGATGGTAAAGAATCTGGCTGCAATGCAAGAGACCTGGGTTCAATCCCTGGGTCGGAAAGATCCCCTGGAGAAGGGAATTGCTGCTCACTCCAGTATCCTTGCCTGGAGAAGTCCATGGACAGAGGAGCCTGGTGGGCTGCAGTTCATGGGGTCACAAAGAGTTGGACACAACTGAGCAACTAATGCTACAGGGTTCCCAGGTGGCTCAGTGGTAAAGAATCCACCTGCCAATGCAGGAGATGCAAGAGACATGAGTCCAATCCCTGGGGGGGGGGGAAATCCCCTTGAATAGGTAATGGTGTGTGGGCTATGTAGTTCAAGTATTCGTAGTATTAAGCATGTAGAGGGAATGAATTAAAGCCCCAGTTCTCAAGTGTGGTCTGAGGACCCTAGAAATTCCCAGAGATCATTTCAGAGAGTTTGAGGCCAACGCTACTTTGATAATAATATGAGGGTATTATTTGCTTTTTCCCACTGCACTAATATTTGCAATGATGGTACACAGCAAACTGGCATAAAGAAGCTACAGCCTTAGCACAAACCAAACAATGGCAACAAATTGTATGCATGGTCATTACACTCAACACTACCATATCTGCATGTTTAAGTGTAAGTTTCATCCTTGATGAAATAATAAAAATATTAATTTTGATTTTATTAAACCTTGACCTATAGGTACACCTCTTTAATACAATGTGTGATGAAATGGAAAGTACCCACAAAACCTCCCTGCTGTACACTGAGGCATGAGAGCTAGCTCAAGGACATCACCTGTGTAGTTATTTGAGTTACAAGTTCAAACAGTCTCATTTTTCATTGAACATCCTCTGTACTTCATAGAACAACTGAAAGACAAGCTGTGGTTATCAGAAATAGATTTTGTAGGACATATTCTCAAAAATGAACAAAGTGAACCTATCAGTTCAAGGAAAATTTGTTATGCAGTCGCTAAATCTGAGCATGCACACACATAATGCAAAATTGCAGTTGGGAAGGCCTACAGAGGAAGCTCTCATGTTGTACCACTCAGGGTCAATTGTTGTCGTTATTCAGTCACTAAGTCAGGTCCAACTCCTTTCAACCCCATGAACTGCAGCATGCCAGGCCTCGCTGCCCTTCACTATCTCCTGGAGTTTGCTCAAACATATTCATTGAGTCAGGGATGCCATCCAACCATTTCATCCTCTCTTGCCCCCTTCTCCTCCTGCCTTCAATCTTTTCCATCATCAGGGTCTTTTACAGTGAGTCAGCACTTTGTATCAGGTGGTCAAAGTACTGGAGCTCCAGCTACAGCATCAATCCCTCCAATGAATATTCAGAGTTGATTGCCTTTAGGATTGAATGGTTTGATCTCCTTGCTGTCCAAGGGACTCTCAAGAGTCTTCTCCAGTACCAGTTTGAAAGCATCAATTCTTGGACATTCAGTCTTCTTTATGGTCCAGCTCTCACACCTGTACGTTGACTACTGGAAAAACCACAGCATTGACTATACAGGCCTTTGTCTACAAAGTGATATCTGTTTTCTAAGACACTGTCTAGGTTTGTCATAGCTATTCTTCCAAGGAGCAAGTGTCTTTAAATTTCATGGCTGCAGTCACTGTCTGCATAATTCTGGAGACCAACAAAATGAAATCTGACACTATTTCCACATTCTCCTAATCTATTTGCCATAAAGGGATATGACTAGATGCCATAATATTAGTTTTTTGCATGTTGAGTTTTAAGCCAGCTTTTTCACTTTCCTCTTTCATCTTCATCAAGAGGCTCTTTAGTTCCTCTTCACTTTCTGCTATTAAAGTAATATTATCTGCATATCTGAGGCTATTGATATTTTCCCAGAAATCTTGATGCCAGCTTGTGATTCTTCCAGCCCAGCATTTCACATGTACTCCACATATATGTTAAATAGAGAGGGTGACAATATTCAGCCTTGACATACTCCTTTCCCAATTTTGAACCAGTCCATTTTTCCATGTACAGTTCTAACTGTTGCTTCTTGTCCTGCAATCAGTTTCTCAGGAGTCAGGTAAGGCTGTCTGGTATTCCCATCTCTTTAGGAAAATTCCACAGCTTTTTGTGATCCACAAAGTCTTTAGCATAATCAATGAAGTAGAAGCAGATTTTTTTCTGGAATCCCCTTGTTTTTTCTATGATCCAGCAGATGTTGGCAATTTGATCTCTGGTTCCTCTGCCTTTTCTGAATCTAGTTTGTACATCTGGAAGTTCTCGGTTCACATAATGCTGAAACTTAGCTTGAAGGATTTTGAACATAATCTTACTAGCATGTGAAATGAGTGCAATCATATGGTAATTTGAAAATTCTTTGGCATTGCCTTTTTTTGGGATTTGAATGAAAACTGACCTTTTCCAGTCCTATGGCCACTGTTGTGTTCTCCAAGGTTTCTGTCAAAATGAATGCAGCACTTTAACAGCATCATCTTTTAGGATTTGAAAAAAGGAACATAACTGATGTCATTTTTCCCATTAGAAAGATATGAACTTTCTATTAACACATAAACATGGAATCTGGGCTTCTCAGGTGGCATTACTGGTAAAGAATCCGACTACCAATGCAGGAGATGCAAGTTGGATTCCTGGGATGGGAAGATCCCCTAGAGGAGGAATAGGCAACCTCTTCAGTATTCTTGCCTGGAAAATTCCATGGACAAAAGAGCTTGGAGGGCTGTAGTCCATGGTGTTGAAAGAGTCGAACACAACTGAGCACACACATATACACATACATGCATACGTGGAATCTAGAAAAGTAGTACTGATGAACATATTTGCTGGACAAGAATAGAGACACAGATGTAGAGAACAGACTTATGGATAGAGTAGGGGAAGGAAAGTGTGAAACAAATTGAAAGAGTATCAGTGAAATACACACTTTACCATATAAAATAGATAGCTAGTGGGAAGTTGCTATAAAACACAGGGAGCTCAACCCAGTGCTCTGTGACAACCTAGAAGGGTGGGGAGGGGTAGGAGTTAGGAGAGAGGTTCAAGAAGGAGGAGACATATGTATACTTGTGGCTGATTCACATTGTACGGCAGAAACCAACACAGCACTGTAAAGCAATTAGCCTCTAATTGAAAATAATAAAGAAAAAAGATTTTAACCCTCAAATGAAAATTGGAATTTTGGCACTTTGACAGTTTCTCAACACTTACAGACTTTCCTGATCACATGGGTGGTGATGATATGATATGGATGCGTTTCCGTGTTATAGAATTACATGTATCAACATTAGGAAGATTTGCATTACTCAGTGAATATTTTTAAGTGATCAGTGTGTAATGTTAGAGCATTACACACGAGCAAAGGATCTATTCAAATAATAAATCAGACTAATGTATTTTAATGTAAATGAGTATGAAAAACTGACTGCCATGGTTTCAGATTTCACATGCACTAACCTTTAAGAAATTGTTTCATCAAGTTTTGTCACGTTTCATTAGAGTACCAAAGAAGGATATCTACAGTAAGCTGACAAAATTAATAGAATATTCCTTGCTTTTCTAGCCTCATAAGTATTTGAAGCCAGAATCTCTTCTTGAATTTCAAATAAAACAACGTATTGCAATAAATTGAATGCAGAATGTGAGAATTCAAGTGTCTTCAGTAAGCCCAAATATTAAAGAGATGTGCAAAAACTCAAAATAATGTCACTCACTATTCTCAATAATATTTTACAGAATATATTTTACAAAAAAATATGTCATAAGATATATATATTAATGTGAAATGTATTTTTATTATTTCAAATAAATTAATAAATATTTTTAATGTTCTTAATTTTAGTTTCAAATACAGTAACTATTGATAGATGTATTATCACAGTAAAATGAAGCTCTCTGAAATGCTCAATAATTTTTGACACTGTAAAGAGCTCTAAAGATCAAATAATTTGAGAGCCATTGAACCTGATATACACTTACTAACAGATTTCATTTTTAAAACAGAAGAATAAAAGCCACAAAATGGAACAAAGTTTTAAATGCAACTGTAATCAAAATAATAATATATAATTATTTAACATGCATTATTTAATTATTTAACATGTTTAAAGTATATTACAATATAATATTAAAAGGTGTTACTGATTAAATTATTAATAAGCAAATAAATTAAATTATTATTGCTGCAAGAATACATTTTCTAAGGTGTATACACCTTACAGTTATATCAGACTGGGTGCCTTCTAAGGTAAAGGAAGTGGGAGAAGGGTTTAACAAAAAGTAAAAGTTCAGGAGATGACAGTTTCTCATTGGCTGAGCTACAGCATTTTCTATTGGCTGGGCTTGTTGCTGCACAAGAAAGAAGTCTTCCTTCCTCTCCTGGGGTAGTAAAGTATTTGAATTTCCTATTTGGAAGTGCAGGGTTCCTCTCTTCCTGCTGGAGGCAGTAACTGACATTTTCCCATAGGAATAATTGACCATGTAGAGACATCACTTTGCCAACAAAGGTCCATCTAGTCAAAGCTATGGTTTTTCCAGTAGTCATGTACAAATGTGAGAGCTGGGCCATAAAGAAGACTGAATGTACAATAATTGATATTTCCAAACTATGATGCTGGAGAAGACTCTTGAGAGTCCCTTGGGCAGCAAGGAGATCAAACCATTCAATCCTAAAAGAAATCAATCCTGAATATTCATTGGAAAGACTGATGCTGAAGCTAAAGATCCAATACTTTGGCCACCTGATGTGAAGAGCCAACTCACTGGAAAAGACCCTGATGCTGAGAAAGATTGAAGGCAGGAGTTGAAGGGGACAACAGAGGATGAGATGGTTGGATGGCATCACTGACTCAATGGACATGAGTTTGAGCAAACTCCAGGAGATTGGGATGGACAGGGAAGCCTGGCACATCACAGTCCACGGGGTTGCAAAGCGTTGGACAAGACTGAGTGATTGAACAGCAAAAACAACAGCAAGATAAATCAATTAAATAGAAAGTTTTAAACAGCAAGGATGCACTTTTGAGAAGATCCAATTGTTTTCTTCCCATCTAAGCTCTTACCTCTGTGAGAGTGAGAACTAAAACAGCATAGCCCCAGCAAATGGAAATCAAATGAGCTCTGTGTTACTGACTAATTTGGAAGGAGAACAGCTCAGACCAAGATAGATGGTCCTGCCAATTCACTCTTAGAGATAAACCCTGGGACAGTTCCCCAGAGGGAAAGTTCCAGTCACCAGGGGGACACACCTTCCTATGTTATACCACCCACACTAAAGAAAGCACCCCCCTTTTGGTGTTTTTTGACAGGTTAGTTTCATCTAGGGGAGAAATGTGAAACAAAGGTTTCCAAGGATCCACCTGTATTATACTTCAACTCCAAGTGGAGAATGAAGGTATGGAATAGGAGAGGCAAAGTGTTTAAGGGAAATCACTCTCCGGGGAACCTAGAATAATGCAAGGACTTCAGTCTACAGTGATACCAACTAGGGTTCTTGGCCTTCCCCAATCAATAAAAATTGCCAGTAAACCAGTCAAAAAATTCAGGCAAGGCTTTACTGGGGCTCCTGTGGCCACAGAAGAGAATGAAAACAAGCGACAGCTTCCCTTGCTCACTCCTTAAGGTTGGGGGTTTGAGCTGGTTGTGAGAAGCTCTCTTAGGTGGTCTGCCCACCCCTTTGGTGGTGATGAATGCAAAGGGCGTGAACACCTGACACCCTGCCCTCAACACCCAGGCTTTGCTCTGAGCTCTTCAGAAGTGGCAGTTGGCAGTTTTTGGACATTTTGTCCAGAATTTACCCCAACTGCACATGCAGGCAGTTATTTTTTTCTTTGTATTTTCTTGCTTGAGGAGATGCATGTCCAGGTGAAAGGACTGTAGCACTGCAGAAAAGAGTCCCAGGTCTCAGCCTCTCTCAATAGGAATGATGATACTTAACAATGATGGCAAGCATTCATTTAATAATTAAGATACCAGGAACTATTTTAAGTATATTAACATATTTTCATGTTTAGTCCTCATTTCAAACTTACTTTTATTTTTGTTTTTGTATATGAGTGAACCAAACCACAGACAGGTTAAATAATATTCTGAAAGTCTAAGAGCTGTTATGGAGGGTTTGAATCTGTTTTTTTACATTTTTTTTTACATTGTTTTCCATTAGAGGATAATTGCTTTACAAAGTTGTGTCAGTTTCTGCCATACAGCCATGTCAATCAGTCATAATTATATATTTGAATCTTAACTGAAAGTTGCCCAGACATCTCTGAACTGACAGAATATTTTTTTTAATTTAACTCAAAGCTAGGAAATGAAAGAAGTCTTGGAATTTATCAATAATATATTTTTTTCTTTCATTTTGCAGATGCTGTGTTAGCTGAAATGTAGCACAGAATATAAAGAGTGAACATATGTTTAAATTTTATCATAGAGAACATAGTATCAATCATGTTTCAGTAGCTGTACCACAATAATCATGCTGTTTTTATGATATAAAATCAAATTTTCTTTATTTTCTTGCAGATTGTATTTTAGCAAAACCAATTACCCATCCTTTTATGTGGAGAAAGAGTTTGTAAGAAGTCATCTTCTCACTTCTGATCCCTCCCCCCAACAACTAGAAGTTCGGAAGATAACAAAGGAGGCTGAGAGGCAATCCTCAGCCAGAGGCATGTTCTTTCTCTTTGGAGATGATGAAGCCAGAGAAAGCACAGTGAATCAGTGTTTCTTGCCCACATGGTCATCACCATGGCAACTACAGTTGCCAGGTGGAGAATTCTATCCCACATTGTAATTGCTATGTCCACTTTCAGCAGATTAGATAGGAAAATGTCCATAATTATGGCCTGAATTAAAATACTCTAAAGTAACTAACAGAGTATTAGCATCATAAGCAATAATAAACTATACTTATATTTATTTCCATAAAAACTGTGTATTTAGACATAAGAATATTCAATATTATAAATAATACTTCTCACTAGATATATTTAATGTCTTGATGTGTTACATCAGTAATGTGTTGCACACAGGCAAAAATGATACTTTTAAGATTTTAACACACTTTAAATAAAGAGAGAAGCCACAACAAAGTTAATTTTTCGAAAGAGTAGGATACTTATATACAGTTTCCCTGAATCAATATAATACAGAAAAAATATATTACCGAATCCATTGGTAAAGATATTGGATAGGAGTACATCAATTCAATATTTGTTAAATGTGTCTAAAATTTGCAAGGAATAAGAAACTCAAATAAATATCAAAGAAGTAAATAATAAACTACTTGCCTTATTAAAAATATTAAAAGCAACTAGAATTTATATTGTCTTTCTATTGAAATTCAGAGCTATTCTAAGTGATTTTTTTAAAACTGTATTGCCTTATTCCATTTACTAAAGTATCTGTATCAGTGTGTGAAACTGTGTAAGAATATACAAGCTTCTTCCATTTCATAGTGTTTGTTTCTTTTTTTATTTTTAATTTTTGTTTATTTAGTTATTTTGGGCTGTGATGGGTCTTCATGGCTGCATGGGCCTCTCTCTGGTTGCGGAGAGTGGGAGCTACTCTCTAGTAATGGTGGTGCGTGGGCTTCTCATTGCAGTGGCTTTTCTTGATGGGGACCGCAGGATCTAGGGTGCACATAGTTGTGGCAGGTGAGCTCAGTAGCTGCGGGCACAGGCTCAGCAGTGGTGGTGTATGGGCTTAGTTGCATGTGGGATCCTCCCAGATCAGGAATCAAACCCGTGTCTCCTGCAGTGACAGGCAGATTCTTTACCACTGAGCCAGTAGGGAATCCCTCAGAGTGTTTTTGATGTGAAATATTTTGATAAAACTGTAGCATTAGCTCTGACAGTGAGATCCACATTTGCATTGCTCCCCTCTGGCTGTCAGAATCCTAAGAATAAGACTTAAGTTTAAAAAACAAGTCTATGCCAATATCACTAGTCTCCTTCTGAAGCAACTCTCACTTTTCTGCTTTAGTACTAAAGGATATTAAAGTTTATTTTTTTGAAATAGAATGTATAATATAATCCCTCTAAAAGTAGAAAATGTTCAAGAGGAGGACAATACTCTGAGACCATCCTGCTAATGTTAATATGACATTGAGAAATGCGAGATTCAAAGGAATCATTAGAAGTTAAAGCAAACTACCTAATTATGGAGCTTCTTTTTAAGTAAAGAGGATAGATTTAGAGAGAAAAATTATCCTGTGGAAAACTTATATATGAAGAAAGATTTGAGTAGGCATTTCACAAAAGATGAAATTTGGTGCCGATTCCGGGAAAGATGGAGTAAGCACACTGCCTCATTAGTCATTAGGGACATGCAAATTAAAATTACAATATGATAACACTACAGGGTGTAACTTGTGCATAATGGAAATACCAGAATAAAGAGAATTGGAGGAGAGAAACTGGAGCCAGAGTACAGGTAATTCCAGAAATGTTCTTATTGCAAATGTTCTTATTGCAAATGTTCTATTGCATATAGCTTCAGACAATGAAGCTATTATGGCAGGGGACAAACAGGGCAAAGAGTTTTGTTTTTACAGCTTGTTTTGTATTCTGATCTGGGAAAGCACAATTTGATTCTATAGGGGTGAGAGGAGATCCTTGCTGGAGCAATGTCCTCAAGGAGACAAGAGAAGATGGGATCTAGAGGGACTGGCCAAGGAACAAGGGACAGTAAGAAGGTAAACAATGAGGGCAGAACTGGCGGGCAGGTGTATGTGGTGGTGGTAACTTGTGAAATTTCTTTCCTGATTGCTTCTATTTTCGAGGTCATCAGTTCAGAGGAAAAGCAGGAGGAAGAAGGATTAGAGGCTTGAGACATCATGAATTAGGTCTCTTTAAGGAAACTGGATGGACTAGGTGAAAATAGTTGATGTTAAAGGCACTCTTGAGGTTCAAACTATTATGTTGTTTTATTTGCCCATTATTTCATAACCTAGGATTCTATCACAATATATCTTATTGGAAACATGTATGCTTAATGAGCATCTCATCACAGTAAGGATTTTAGTTTTCAGGAAAGAGGCATCAGAAAACACTCCAGAGACTGATAGGGAATCAGGATTGCTACTTCATTGGAGCATCAGGGAAGATCTCTCTGATAATTGACTTTTGAGCAAAGACCTAAAGAAGTAAGGGAGTAAGTTATAGACATATCAGTCAGTGTAGGGGGATAGAGTGTGGGCTAGCCTCATACATCCACCTGTACTATATAAACAGGTATATTTAATAGAAGAGGTAACACCCACCTGGGGCTTCCCTCATAAAGGATCTGCCTGTGAATGCAGGAGGCTCAGATTTTATCCCTGCATTGGTAAGATCCCCTGGAGAAGGAAATGGCAACCCACTCCAGTATTCTTGCTTAAGAAATCCCATGGACAGAGGAATCTGGCTGGCTATGTAGCACAGTCCAGTTCAGTTGCTCAGTTGGGTCCGACTGTTTGAAACTCCATGGACTGCAGCACGCCAGGCCTCCCAGTCCATCACCAACTCCTGGAATTTACTCAAACTCATGTCCATTGAGTTGGTGATGACATCCAACCATCTTATCCTCTGTCATCCACTGCTCCTCCTGCCTTCAATCTTTCCCAACATCAGTGTCTTTTCAAATGAGTCAGCGCTTCCCATCAAGTAGCCAAAATATTGGAGTTTCAGTTTCAACATCAGTCCTTCCAATGAACACCCAGGACTGATTTCCTTGAGGATGGACTGGTTGGGTCTCCTTGTAGTCCAAGGGACTCCCAAGAGTCTTCTCCAACACCACAGTTCAAAAGCATCAATTATTCTGCATTCAGCTTACTTTATAGTCCAACTCTCACATCCATACATGACCACTGGAAAAACCATAGCCTAGACTAGATGGACCTTTGTTGGCAAAGTAATGTCTCTGCTTTTTAATATGCAGTCTAGGTTGGTCATAACTTTCCTTCCAAGGAGTAAGCATCTTCTAATTTCATGGCTGCAATCACCATCTGCAGTGATTTTGGAACCCAAAAAAATAAAGTCAGCCACTGTTTCCACTGTTTCCCCATCTATTTGCCATGAAGTGGTGGGACCAGATGCCATGATCTTAGTTTTCTGAATGTTGAGCTTTAAGCCAACTTTTTCACTCTCCTCTTTCACTTTCATCAAAAGCTCCTTAGTTCTTCTTCACTTTCTGCCATAAGGATGGTGTCATCTGCACATCTGAGGTTATTGATATTCTCTGGGCAATCTTGATTGCAGCTTGTGCTTCCTCCAGCCCAGTGTTTCTCATGATGTACTCTGCATATAAGTTAAACAAGCAGGGTGACAATATACAGTCTTGACGTACTCCTTTTCCTATTTGGAACCAGTCTGTTGTTCCATGTCCAGTTTTAACTGTTGCTTCCTGACCTGCATACAGATTTCTCAAGAGGCAGGTCAGGTGGTCTGGTATGCCCATCTCTTTCAGAATTTTCCACAGTTTATTGTGATCCACACAGTCAAAGGCTTTGGCATAGTCAATAAAGCAGAAATAGATGTTTTTCTGGAAGTCTCTTGCTTTTTCAATGATCCAGTGGATGTTGGCAATTTGATCTCTTGTTCCTCTGCCTTTTCTAAAACCAGCTTGAACATCTAGAAGTTCACGGTTCATGTATTTCTGAAGCCTGGCTTGGAGAACTTTGAGCATTAAAGGAAATTCAAAACAGGTTGTTATGAGATTATATGAAATCATTTATATGAAACTTTTGAAAATTGTAAAGCAATATAGAATCTAAAGAATTTTTCATTCAATTAAAAAAAACTAAAAATGTTTATTACAAAAGGAAAGGAAGAAATTAGGACTTCTAGTGTTCTAGCAATTTTTTTTAAATTTTTTCTAAACAGAAAGATTTTAAGTTTTATTGAGATCTAATTGATTTACAATAAACTGCACATATTTCAAATGTAAATTTTTAAAATTTTTATACAAGTATAAATCTGTGAAAACAACACCACTGCTATAATCTGAATGTTTGTGCCCCCCTCTCAGTTCTTTTTTTTTTTTTTTCCATTTATTTTTATTAGGTGGAGGCTAATTACTTTACAATATTGTAGTGGTTTTTGCCATACATTGACATGAATCAGCCATGGATTTACCTGTATTCCCCATCCTGATCCTCCCTCCTACCTCCCTCTCCTTTGCCTAAGTAAAAGTTATAAAAGTATTCTCTTAATAGTGATTTATTAAAATTCTCTTTATCAATTATGTTGTATGTGTTTTTTCTAAGTGTGTGATTTCACAATTTAAAAAAAATACTTGAAAGCGAAAGAAAATATCATAGCTCTATTGAAGAAAAAATGAATAAGTTCTAACAGTGAAAGTTAAACAAGAAATCTGAGCACAAGTTGAAGTGAAGTGAAGTGAAGTGAAGTCGCTCAGTTGTGTCCGACTCTGCGACCCCATGGGCTGTAACCTACAAGGCTCCTCTGTCCATGGAATCTTCCAGGCAAGAGTACTAGAGTGGGCTGCCATTTCCTTCTCCAGGGGATCTTCCCGACCCAGGGATCGAACCGAGGTCTCCTGCATTGCAGCCAGATGCTTTACCCTCTGAGGCACCAGGGAGCATAAGTTAGTAGGAAACAGATACAAAGCTTGTATTTTAATACCAAATTAAAGGAACCATTTCCTTTAGGAAGTATAATCCTTCTTAGACTCTTAATTGGCTCCTGAACAAAAGGACTAAGAACAGAATCATTACATCTTAGTCCTGTCATCCTCAAGTCAGATGACAGTCTCTATCTGTACATTTTCATGATTTCCAGCCAACAAGTAGAGGTATATACAAGATATATGATATTGTGAGAGGACTCAGAGACCATTCATAGTCAAGATTAATGAATTAGGAAAGCATTCCTTATTTCCTGTAGCTAAGATGATTTTAAAGTGACTTAATAATGTTCAAACATAAATTGCACTATGAAGGAAGCAGGAGAAATCTAAGGAAAATGCACAAATAGTAAATGTTGTTAGATACTCTGAGTTTCTGTGTGCCTGTGAGGGTTGTAGAATCAAGTCCTCCATTTGTCCTTAAAAGTTGACCAGTGTCCCTTTTGAGGGATTGGAACTAGGTCATACAGTTTCCTGAGGATCTGTCCAACTGATTACAACCTGCAGGTCTGTGATAAAGACTGTATGTGCAGACAATGAAATTTTATTCAGTACTTTTAAAAAGGAGATCCTGCCATTTGCAACAATAAACAGAACATACTACTAAGTGAGTTAAGTCTGATAAAGATAATTATCATATGGTATCACTTATATGTAGAATTCAAAATAGTCAACTTTATAGAGATAGAGAGTGAAATGGTTGTTGCCAGGGTCTAGAAAAAGTGGGACACCAGAAGGTGTTGACCAAAAGCTATAAAGTTTCAGTTAAGCAAGATAAATAAGTCCTAGGGATCTGCTTACAGAAGAGTTCTCACTGATAACTCTACTATGCAGAAAATTTAAAAATTTGATGAAAGAGTGGATGTTATGTTTATGGTTCTTTTTTTTTTTTTTAAATTTATTTTTTCAGTGGGTTTTGTCATACATTGACATGAATTAGCAATAGATTTACACGTATTCCCCATCCCGATCCCCCCTCCCACCTCCCTCTCCACCCGATTCCTCTGGGTCGTCCCAGTGCACCAGGCCCGAGCACTTGTCTCATGCATCCCACCTGGGCTGGTGACCTGTTTCACCATAAGATAATATACATGCTGTTCTTTCATAACATCCCACCCTCACCTTCTCCCACAGCGTTCAAAAGTCTGTTCTGTATTTCTGTGTCTCTTTTTCTGTTTTGCATATAGGGTTGTCGTTACCATCTTTCTAAATTCCATATATATGTGTTAGTATGCTGTAATGTTCTTTATCTTTCTGGCTTACTTCACTCTGTATAAGGGGCTCCAGTTTCATCCATCTCATTAGAACTGGTTCAAATGAATTCTTTTTAACGGCTGAGTTTATGGTTCTTATTAAAAAAATAACAATGAAAGAGAGGTCAAGAAGAAAGTTATGCATAAGTTCGTAGTCTACACTGTAATAATGGTTCATCAAATAGTATGTATTAAATGTGTACACCTTTTTGTGTGTCAAAAAGAGAGAGAGACTGAAGTGTTATAAGAACTTTAATCAAGCAATAAGGCTCAAATTATTTTTGAAGGATAGCTCTTTCAAAACGCTCCAATTTATCACCCTAAAATGGTTGTATTCACTGAGCATTCTTTCTGAAAATTGTCAGAATAGAAGCAAATTTAGCTTTTACACACACATTGGGAGCAATGACTCATGGAAAACTATCAGCCTCAGGATTGCTATTGTGAAAGAAAACACAAGAGCACAAGAAAATCATGCTGGTGAGTGAGGATAAGGCTGCAGGTCAGTGGCTGATGTCAGGTGGCAGCTCCACAGTCCTGGGAAGGGGTTTTTGGTCAGCTGGACCTCTTAGAGCTCTCAGAGGCTCTTAGCCAGGACTCCTACACGAATCCTCAGGGCCATGCTGGACTGAATTAGGCACCCTGGGAGAACTGCAATCTTATTAGTGAGTTTCCTTTTCTAGACTTCTATCAGAATGTCTGGTTGAGTTTAGGCTCAATCTCACATAGGTACATAAAGGACTTGGGATTAAACCTAAGACCCTCACCTGAAATATGAGAGAAGTCAAGACTCCAACACCCAGAGTTAGTACCAATCTCTGCACTGTGAGGTCCCATTCCCTTGCATTAAAGGTTTTCAATCATAAAAAGTGATTCACAGATTCATTGCTGATACCGGATGCTCTGAATAGTGTGTGTCGTCACATGAAATCTATATTTAAGGAAGAAAGACCCTCTATTATTTCTTTGATTATTATGTTCCAATGACTGCTGGAACAGATTACCCAAAATTGGCACTTTAAGCATCAGAGATTTATTCTCCTAAAGTTCTATAGGCCATAAGTGTGAAATCAGACTCAGCTCAAATCAAGGTGTCATAAGAGCTGATTCATTTTGGAAGTTCTAGGGAAAAGTCATCCTTCTAGCTCCCAGACACTGCCTGGATTCCTCGACTCCTAATCCTTTCCTTGCAGCACCCCACCTCTTGCTTCTGTCTCCACTTCTGTAGTCAAATCTCCTTCTGCCTTTGTCTTATAAGGATATTTGGTGATGTATTTAGGTTCCACTATGATGGACATGAGTTTGCGTAAACTCCGGGAGTTTATGATGGACAGGGAGGCCTGGAGTACTGTGATTCATGGGGTCACAAAGAGTCAGACATGACTGAGCAACTGAACTGAACTGAAGTGATAATGAGCAAGAGGAGAGTGAAAAAGTTGGCTTAAAGCTCAACTTTCAGAAAACTAAGATCATGGCATCTGGTCCCATCACTTCATGGGAAATAGATGGGGAAACAGTGGAAATAGTGTCAGACTTTTGGGGGGGGGCTCCAAACTCACTTCAGATGGTGATTGCAGCCATGAAATTAAAAGATGCTTTCTACTTGGAAGGAAAGTTATGACCAACCTAGATAGCATATTAAAATGCAGAGACACTACTTTGCCAACACAGGTCTGTCTAGTCAAAGCTATGGTTTTTCCAGTAGTCATGTATGGATGTGAGAGTTGGACTGTGAAGAAAACTGAGCACCGAAGAATTGATGCTTTTGAACTGTGGTGTTGGAGAAGACTCTTGAGAGTCCCTTGGACTGCAAGGAGATCCAACCAGTCCATCCTGAAGATCAGTCCTGGGTGTTCATTGGAAGGACTGATGCTGAAGCTGAAACTCCAATACTTTGGCCACCTCAAGTGAAGAGTTGACTCATTGGAAAAGACCCTGTTTTTAGGAGGGATTGGGGGCAGGAGAAGGGGGAAGACAGAGGATGAGATGGCTGGATGGCATCACTGACTTGATGGAGATGAATTTGAGTAAACTCTGGGAGTTGGTGATGAACAGGGAGGCCTGGCGTGCTGCGATTCATGGGGTCACAAAGAGTCGGACAGGACTGAGCGACTGAACTGAACTGAACTGAAAGACAGGCAAAGGTAATCTCCCCACTGGAAAATAATTAATTACATCAGAAAATCACTTTTTAATACAAGGTAACATTTGCAAGTTCCAGAAATTAGGACTTGGTTGTCTTTGGAGGCCATTATTTGGCTCACCACACTTGGGTTTCTTAATCCAGAGAGTGTTTACCTAGGTGGACCCCCCGCATGCATGGGATTCCCTCCCCTCCCTGATCATGGAGTTGTCCAGAGAGAGAGAAAGAGAGAGGTGATAGAAAAATAGGTAATACAGATAAGAGAGATAGATAGGTAGAGACAGACATACACATACACACGTATATATGAACTATATATTATACATATTATACGTGTGCAATATATATGTATATATATATATATATATATATATTATATGTGTGCAAATAGGGAAGAGTTTTCTTTTTCAAAAAACAAAGTTCTTAATGTTTTATTTAAAGATCATAAAGGTTCTCTCTCCTTCACCTAATCCTTCCTCATCCTAGTTCACCCCAATAAGTACTTGCTGGCAGACTGTCAGAGACTGCTGTTTATAATGGACAACCATTTTCCATAACCATGTGTATTCAGAAATCATTATTTTTATGTAGTACCTTGGTGGGAGTTTTCCCTTCTTAGGTGATAAGATAATGTAATGTTTTGTTTCCTTTTCCCGCATTTCAATGATCAGTTCCTCTAAACTGAGTGGAAATTTTGAATGAAAAGTGTTCTTATTTTGAAGAAATAAAATCCACGTAACCTGCTGGAGTCTTCGTCCCCGTGTTGTGACATGCCCTTTCATTCAGACTGCACTTTTGGCCCAGTCCTTAATTGGTGTAGAACTAACTTGTCCCTTGAGAAAATGATGGACATGTCCTGCTACTGGGGTTTGTGTGTTCTAAACCTGAATCCAATGATTCTTCTCATAAAGCTCCTACCTCCTGGCCAGAATTGCTTAGCATTATGGCCAGCAACATGGGCTACCAGTTATTATTCAAGTAGGTGAGTTGTTCACCTCTTTCCCATAATTAATTTCCTCCTGGGCTAAGGTTTTACTTCCCAGACATGGAAATTCTATATCTGAAATCCAGAATCAATAGACGAATACCATTATTCTTGATTACATGTCCACACTTGTCAGCACACCTGAGATTACCCTGACTGCCTACTTTGTCTCTAAGACATATGCAACTTCTGGGTCTTGGAAATCTACAAATTGGCCCACCTTGTCACTTCCTGAGGCCTGCTAGTTCTGTAGCTCACAGAGGGTTAGCAATCAAGATTTCTTTTCTTTCAACATCAGGTCCTCAATTTTTATTAAATAGAAGGAATGTAAGCTCTGTGCTTTGGACACACTAAGCCTTTCCTCCTCATTGGGGAAGGGCTGTCTCTGGAATTGACTTTGTGTGGAATCAGGAATAGGGCCATGGTGGCAGACCAGAGGCTGGGCAAAGAGGAGCTCTGGAGCAGAGGGAGACATATGCTGAAGGAAACAAGAATAAGCACAGGATGAAGGTCAGGACCTTCATGTTCATTTCAACCACCAACAGTGAGGACTGATAAATACTAATGGAAAATGACCCTCTGTTTTGGCCAGCTAGGCTGCTCATTGACTATGATGAATCCTTATATATAAACTTTGTGTAAGAGGAAGTATTTTCTTTCCCTTCGGTATTTTCTCTCATAATTTTCCCACAAATCTTGAAAATGGAACCAATATTCAATATTGTTACTGAATCCAAGCTCATACTACTTGCCTCAAGACAGGCCAATACATTGAGAAGAGTTGTTGGGGCAAGGAATAGTGACATTATTGGAAGGCCCATGGACCAAGAAGATGGTAGACTAGTGTCCCAAAAAACTGACTTAACCATGTGAGAATTCAGGATTCTGTTATATAAAAAAGGGAAAGGTTATTATTAGTTGTTGCATGCTTCTTGGTCTCAGAATCCTTTGTTATTGCAGTAGAAGGTCAGGTTATAAGTTTCTGTAATCCTCCAACATGACAAGTGTTATTCTCTGTTCTGCAACTTTTTGTCTCTCAATAAATGGAAAAGGGATCTTTAAAGGTCAGAACCCTGAGTTGGTTCTGGTCAGAACCTTGGGTCTGCATATTTCAGGCTTTGGGCAGTGTTTTACCTAGTAGCAAAAGTAATAGAATACAAAGGTTAAAGTAAAAGAAATCAACCCAACATGGAGACAAATTGGTTCTTCCCTATTACAATATCATGAGAGCATGCACTGCAGGGTGACTCCTGACTTCATTCATCTCACTTGGTTCTGTAAGTGCACCAGGAAACATAACTATTTCTCTTCTCCGGCTCATAGAGGTGTAAGGGTTATGGTAATATTTGTTAACTTTGTGAATTGCAACACTGATGAGCCACCACTAAAGAAAAGGAGATAGTGGAGGGATTTCTCAAGCTTGGTCATGACCTAATAATGAACGCAGCGATGCTGGAAGTCAGGCCCCCAGAAATTTGGTTCACAGCAGTTTAGCGTTCTAGGAAACCCTGTATTGTCCACAATACTATTGCTAAGGAAGACTGTCTCCCCAAGTCTTCATGTAGCTGGCACTATGCCAGGAGCATGGTGAGGATACAGGAGATGAGAATGTGAAGATTGATAGGGTCTACTTCAGAGGAATAATTGAACCAGAGGTCTGCATTTAAAGAATCAGGGGAAAACTGCAAAATTTCAACATCATTGTTTTTTACAAAGAACCTTATGTGGTTCTTTATCAAGCAAAATAGACTTTTAAATCACTTTTTTTTTTCTTTGTATTTATTTATTTATTTATTAGTTGGAGGCTAATTACTTCACAACATTTCAGTGGGTTTTGTCATACATTGACATGAATCAGCCATGGATTTACACGTATTCCCCATCCCGATCCCCGCTCCCACCTCCCTCTCCACCCGATTCCTCTGGGTCTTCCCAGTGCACCAGGCCCGAGCACTTGTCTCATGCATCCCACCTGGGCTGGTGATCTGTTTCACCATAGATAGTATACATGCTGTTCTTTTGAAATATCCCACCCTCACATTCTCCCACAGCGTTCAAAAGTCTGTTCTGTATTTCTGTGTCTCTTTTTCTGTTTTGCATATAGGGTTATCATTACCATCTTTCTAAATTCCATATATATGTGCTAGTATGCTGTAATGTTCTTTATCTTTCTGGCTTACTTCACTCTGTATAAGGGGCTCCAGCTTCATCCATCTCATTAGGACTGGTTCAAATGAATTCTTTTTAATGGCTGAGTAATATTCCATGTGAAACTGACTGTAAAGAGTTTCAGTAACATAACCTTCCAATAAGGAGATCAGTTCAGTTACATAGTCATGTCCAACTATTTGAGACCCCATGGACTGCAGCACCCCAGGCTTCCCTGTCAATCACCATCTTCCAGAGCTTGCTCAAACTCATGCTCATCGAGTCAGTTATGCTATCCAACCATCTCATAATCTGTCTTCCCATTTTCCTCCTACCTTCAATCTTGCCCAGCATCAGGGTCTTTTCAAATGAGTCAGTTCTTTGCATCAGTTGGCCAAAGTATTGGAGCCTGAGCTTCAGCACCAGTTCTTCCAATAAATATACAAGGATTGAAAGAGGAAATAATTCAATTAAAAATAAAAGGTGAAGCCTTGGAAAGATGAACTGTTTCGGCTTTAAAACAGGTGTTTTAAACAGGTGTTTAAAAGGAAAGTAAGAGTTTAATTTAGTATTCTCTTAGTAAACTCAATTTCAGAGATATAAAACACAACTAATGAGCCATTAAAAACTCAAGAGAGTTGAAATTAAATTGAAATAAAATTCACATCCATATCTACATAATAAAAGGCAGTTGAAACAGTTCAAAAGTAAAGAATTTGGAATATACAAGTTGATAAATATTAATAATCTTAGAATACAAAAAATGTTCATACAAATCATGAAGAAAAGCTTCATCAAAAACCATCAACTGGGTAAATGAGCAAAGACTACAAACAAAAATTACAAGAAAGGAAAACAATGATGACTAATGAACACAGTGAAAATAATGGAAAATTGCTCAAAGCCAATAGTAATCACAGAAATGGGGGCACAGATATCCATTTGAAATATTGGTTTCATTTCCATTTTCTCCATAATCTCATTTTATAAAAGTACATGCATGATTGTGCAAAAATATCAGGAAATTTTACATACACACACACATGCACATGTGTATGTGTGTTCAACAGTGTGTGAATCGAGAACTTCCAGATGTGCAAGCTGAATTTAGTAAAGGCAGAGGAACCAGAGATCAAATTGCCAACATCCATTAGATCATAGAAAAAAGCAAAGCAAATTCTGGGAATTCTGCTTTATTGTGTTCTAAGCAAGAGAATAACAGAAAAAAATAGAAAAACATTTACTTCTGCTTTATTGATTCTGCCAAAGCCTTTGACTGTATGGATCACAACAAACTGTGGAAAATTCTTCATGAGATGGAAATACCAGACCACCTTAACTGCCTCCTGAGAAACCTGTACGTAGGTCAAGAAGCAGCAGTTAGAATAGGACATGGAACAACAGACTACTTTTAGTTCCTTGCAGTTTCTTTGTATTCTGTTGCTCAAGAGGAGGCATTTGTCCAGCACTGCAGCAAAGTCCCAGGTCCCAGCCTGTCTCACAGGTACTAGCGCATGCTGGGCAATCAGTCAAGACTGACTGAACTAAAAATTCCTTTTGATTTCCCCTTCCTGTAGCATTTTAAAAATGAATACATTTATGAATCAATAAAGATATTAATGCTATGGTGGTAATCATATTGCAATAAATAAACGTACCAAACCAATGTGCTGTGCACCTTAAGCTTACAAAATGGCATATGTCAACTATATTTCAATTTTAAAAAAGAGTATTATTTATAGTGAAAATATTTAACATGACTAATCTAAACCTCAGTCAGTATGATAAGCTTTTCAGCCTTATTGACAAAAAGAAGATGTGAAAGCATAAAAATAAAGACTTTGTAAAATAAAAACATAATACTAAATTGGTTAAGCTTTCTGTGGTTCTCTGTATTTCTTTCCTAAAGTCCTTTTATTGTGTAATCATGAAAATTGTTTATGTATAATAGCATGAGTTATGCTAAATACAATAGGTGTATTGTAGCTCAGTCGGTAAAGAATCTGCCTGCAATGCAGGAGACCTGGGTTCGATTCCTAGGTTGGGAAGATCTCCTGAAGAAGGAAATGGCAACCCACTCCAGTATTCTTGCCTGGAGAATCCCATGGACAGAAAAGACTGGCAGGCTACAGTCCAATGGGGTTGCAAGAGTCGGACATGATATAGTGACTAAATCACCACCAAGGATTCATGTCTTCAAGGATATTTCATCAATGGTACAGGAAAGAAATGTACTGTTGAACCAAAACAGACCAAAATATAGTTAAAAATAACCAATCTTTCTGTTCTTTAACAAATATGAACAGCAGATAGAAAAGATGTTTCTTGAAATCATGTCTGCCTCCTCTGCTCATTGTTTGGTTAAGCTGATACGTGGGATGAAGACTGCTTGCTATCCTTGACCTAGAGGTATACTTATAGTTTTTGAGACTAGAAAATTCTTAAAACTCATGAGGAAGATGAGGAAAAAAAACTACATTTATCGAAAGCATGCTATGTGCCATAAATGATTTTAAGTTCAGGAAAGATAATTAACTGTCCCAAGGTCACAAGGCTATTATTTAGAAAAGATGAGGTCACTTTTTAGCTGATTATGGTAACTAAAGGGTTTTCCGGATGATGCCAATGCAGGAGACAAGGGACACAGGTTCAATCCCTGGGTCGGGAAGATCCCCTGGCACCCAGCTCAAGTATTCTTGCCTGGAAAATTCCATGGGCAGAGTAGCCTGGTGAGCTATAATCAGTAGGACTGAAAGATTAGGACACAGCTGAGCACCCCCACCAATGGTAACCAAAACTGTTTTAAGCACACTTAGTAAAGGCTTCATTTAGAATTTCTACATCTTCTCCATTGTTGATTAAACTAAAGACTTTTCCAGATTCATATTGGTGTATAAAACAACAATTTCACCACACTAGAAATCATTGCCAATTTAATTTTCCTACATCTTTATAATAATTATGTCACATTCTTTCTCCCAACTATCTCTAATGTCCTATTTTATAAGAAAAAGTGTAAGTTATATAAAATTACTTGTCAAATTTTTCATTTCTCAAGTTGGTACAAATTCTTACTCCAGCCTGCCCAGTCTTTGTATCATCCTGCCCTTAATAAAGCTCATTGATTTTATCTCTCTCTGACAGAGATTTAGAGCTAAATTCCAATACAATTTCTAGCATATTTTACAAATGTATGGTTTCTGTATAGATATCACTTTAATTTTTTTATCTCTTCAATGGCACAAATAAATCATGACCTAGAAAAATAATTGCTAAAAAATTATCTAGATATTAAAGGTATCTTTCAGAATTCACACATTTTTTGTTGTTGTTGATTATATTAAATGTCCTTTTGCTATTTTATAATACATATACATTTTTAAATATACACGTGTATAAGACTACATCCATCTGGTAATAAAACTAGACAGAATAAATAAAACTCTAAAAATTGTCACATCAATTCACTTTCTTGAGCAGAATGTAATCCCTAGGTAAATTCTGGATGGTTGTGTGGCTCTAGGAAAGAGCTGTCAAATATTGTGGAGAATATTATATTTTTAAAGTAATTTAGAGTCATTTTTGTTAACATGAATTATATCACCATGAGTATAATTTTTTATTGCAGAGTTTTCTTATGAGATTTCAGTTTTATTTCATTTTACCCTGGTAAAATTTCAGTACTTTAACACAGAAGTGATAAAGAATTGGCAAGATAACAGGGTAAAATTTAACTTCTTCCTTCCTAATACACTCAATGTATCTCTAGATTTTAGCTAACTTTGTTTAGTGTAAACTTATTTCTTAACTAATTCGGGATTCAGGAACAGCCTGGATCAGTGTCCAGAAGAGACAGATCAAGCTGGCAAAGATGAAACTGCAGGCTCTTAACCACTTTGGTGGTGTTCAGGGAAAATTAGAGGAAAAAAAAAAAGATTTTTATGAACTGAATGCTTTTGTCTTCCAGAAAATTAATATGTTGAGCCCTAATCCCCAGAGGATAGTTTTTGGAGGTGGGGCTTTGGAAGATGATTAGGTCATGACGGTAGAGCCCCCTTGATGAGATCAGTGCTTTCCCAAAAAGAGGAGCTTCCTCACTCTTTCTGTATGTGAGGACACAGCGAGGAGGTGGATGTCTGTACTCCAGAACAGTGAGGGGAATGGTTCAGAACCAGGGTGGTTCAGAGAATGGCACATATTCAAAGGAGACTGGCTGAGGCTGGGAATACTGGCTTATTGAGTGCAAGATATCAGCCATGGGACTCACTCCTCCCTGGCCTTGGGTGAGCTGCATTCTCCACCATCTTCTGATAGGATGTCAGTGGTAGTGTTGGTGGTGTCCGGTTCTCCAGCTATCCTGTCCTTGGGGCATTCCTAGCTTCTCTAATTCAGTGACGGGCTGATTGCAGACTCCACTGGTGCAGACTGAGAATGAAACTTGGTTGGACAGTCAGAGACACACTGGGAGAAATGATGGTCAGAACTGTCCCTGGGGCTATGCCCAGAGAATCCTTCTTGTCTGTTTCCTGAGGCCTCTATCACAAATTGCCGCAAACTTAATGGTTAAAACTATACAACACATATTTATTATACTACATTTTTGTAGATGAGAACTCAAACAGGGAATAAAATCAAAGTGTCAACAGGCCTGTGTATCTTCTGGGGATGCTAGAGAAAAATCCATTTCTTTGCCAATTTCCACTACCAGAGGATATCTGCATGCCTTGGTTTATGGACCTTTCCTTTGCCTTCAAAGCCAGCAAGAGTGCACCTCCCTAATCATTTCTTCACAGTTACATCTTCCACTGCCCACACCCAGGAAGCAAACATTCTCTTTTGTGAAGTTTCCTTGTGATCATATTTAGGGCGCATTCAGTTTATCCAGGATCACCTCCACATCTCAAGGCCATTAACTGAATCATATTTGCAGAGGCCATTTTACCCAGAAAGATAATATATTGACAGGGTCCAAGGATTTGGACATGAATGTCTTTGGGGGCCATTAGTCTGCCTACCATGCTTCCCAAATGAGTAAGACTTCAACTTGTTAAAGCTCTAATTTCAGTAAGAAACTAAAAGACAATGCATCAAGAATCTCTTCATGCAGATCGGCAGGGCAGCAATGGAGATGCAGACAAAGAACAGATTTCTGGTGGAAAGGAGAGGGTGGGATGAATTGCAAGAGTAGCACTAACATTGTTTACACTTCCATGTGTAAAATACATAGCTAGTGGGAAGCTAGTGCATTGTGACAACCTAGAGGGATGGGATGGGAGTGGGAGGTGGGAAGGAGGTTCAAGAGAGAGGGGACATATGTATATCTATGGCTGATTCATGTTGATATATGGCAGAAACCAACACAATAATGTAAAACAATTATTCTCCAATTAAAAATAAATAAATTTAAATTTTAAAATGTCCACCTGCTAAGGGACTGGGAGAAAGAAATGAAATATGTCCCCAGAAAGAAAAGAAGGGGACAGGACTGCATGTGTCCAGACCTCAGACCTCTCAAGGGCACGGTGAGCGCTTCGTCTCTGTGGGCATTCATAGTATTGTCCTTTCTTTTCATTGAGAACAAGATGTCATGTGCATTTGGGCAGTAGAAACATTTTTTACTGGAAAAGAGAAAAAAGAGGGTAAAAGTTGTCACAGAGGGATCTGCCTTAGCAGAGAAATGGCCTCTTCTTTTTTCTGGTCACCCAAACTCCTTGGCGTTGGCTGCAGAAAACAGCTAGCAAATAAGAACACAGTCTCAGAGGTCAGATATCATTATACTCACCTCCCTCAATTTGGATGCCAAATTCTGTCTTTAAGGAAGCATTTTATATCATGTGATCTGGTTCACCTGGATGTCAGGTTTACTCTTTGACATCTGGCATACGTGGCAACAATTATTTATTGACCTCCTTCAGTTTCCTTGGTGGTCAGACAGTCTACTATCTGCCTGCCATGTGGCAGACCCAGGTTCGATTCCTGGGTTGGAAAGATCCCCTGGAGAAGGGAATGACAACCCACTCCTGTATTCTTGCTTGGAGAATCCCTATGGACAGAGGAACCTACAGTCCATGGGGTCGTAAAGAGTCAGACACAACTGAGTGACTAACACTTTCACTTTTACATACACTTCAGTTGGATGCTAAGGATTTCATATATTTGTGTGTGTGTATATATATATATATATATATATATATATTAGCTTATATATATATATATTAGCATTTTCTACATAGGTTTCAAAAACATTTCAGTAGGTCCTTTCAACTTATTGAGAGAGATATAACTGAAATGGAATTGTTGAATCATATGGTAGCTTCATTTTTAATATTTTGAGGGGCCCCCATACTGTTTTCTCTAATGACTGTACCAACTTACAGTCCCACCAACAGTGCATGAAGGTTCCCTTTTCTCCACATCCACACCAGCATTTTGGTCTGACCCCTTGAAGACAAGATGCTGCCACCCCTGTCAGTCACCCCTGTCGCCGCCCTTTGCCTCACTCCCTCCTGTGGAGAACCTCCAGCGCCAGGTGCTAGGTGGTACCAGACCACTGGCAGCAGCAGAGGCTGAGGGGACTGACAAAATTTTCTTGTCTTTTAGATGATGGCCGTTCTAACAAGTGTGAGGTAATACTACATTGTGGTTTTGATTTGCATTTCCCTGATGGTTAGTGACACTGTAGGGCTCTACATCTTAACAAATGTTACCACCATTTATCTAGCCATGCAAGCCAGAGATCCATAACCTACTCCTGGTAAAGTTCAGCAGAAGTGATGCTATGTGACTTCTAAGCTAGGTCATTAAAGGTCATGAAACTTGACCTTTTCCACTAACTTACTGCACCTGGCCTGATCTGTTCTGGCTACCTATGGCTGCCATAATATGAGGAAGCTCAAGCCACACGGAAAGGTCACACATAGATGGTCAATAGTCCCATCAAATATGTAAGAGATCTCTTAATAGCCCTAGGTTAAAGACATTTTGGTTACCACCAGCCATTAGAGTTAAGTAGCTAAAATGTCAGAGCAGAGACAGGCCATGCCCACTGTTTCCTGTCTGAATTCCTGACCCACTGAATACATAAACATAACAAAATTATTGCTGGTACCTGTTACCAAAGACTTGGGCTGGATTATGAAGTGACTAATCTACATAAATTGATTTTCCTCTCCCAAATTCACACTCCACATTTCTGTTAGAGTGGTAATTTTAAAATATAACTCTGATCATATCATCTTCCTGCCCCAACCTCTGCAATGGATTCAATAACTCTTCAGATAAACAATTATTGTTATGGTGAGCTCCAAGGCTGGGCATGGAGTGACCCCCCCTTCTCCAATTCTCAGTCTCATTTCATATAATTAATCAGTTTCTTCTCTGTTTCACTATTACATACTGTATTAGTTTGCTATGGCGACCATAAAATAATACCAGAGCCTAGGTGGCTTAACAACTGAGATTCATTTTCTCATAATTCCATCGGTTGGAAGTCTGAGATCAAGGTGTGGGCAGGTTTGATTTCTTCTGAGATCCAAAAGTCACACCCCATTCCAAAATCAACCATAAGTCCTCAATCTCCTATCAGTATCACCTAAATTTTGTGTGGGTGAGACTCAAGTATGATTCATCCTGAGGCAAAATTTTTCTCCACCTCTGAACCCATGGAAACAGACAAGTTATTGCTTACAAAATACAGCTGTGAAACAGGCATAGGATAGATATCCTAAAAAGGAGAAATCAAAAAGAAGAAAGGGATCAAATGCCCCATGCAAGTCATATTCCATTAGCTTTTTTTTTTTTCCACATTTTTTTTCTTTTTTACTGAAGGATAATTTCCTTATAGAATGCTGTTGTTTTCTGTGAAACCTCAATATGAATAACCCATAGGTATACATATATGCCTGCCCTTTTGAAACTTCCTCCCATCTCCCTCCACATCCCACTCCTCTAGATTGATACAGAGCCCATGTTTGAGTTTCCTGAGCCATACAGCAAATCCCCACTAGATATCTATTTTACATTGGTAATATAAGTTTCCATGTTACTCTCTCCAAACATCTCACCCTCTCCTCCGTTCTCCGTATGTCCATAAGTCTATTCTCTATGTCTGTTTCTCCACTGCTGCCCTGTAAATAAATTCTTCAGTAACATTCTTCTAAATTCTGTACATATGTGTTAGAATACAATATTTATCTTTCTCTTTCTGACTCACTTCACTCTGTATAATTGGTTCTAGGTTCACCTACCTCTTCAGAATTGACCCAAATGTGTTCCTTTTTATGGCTGAGTAATATTCCATTGTGTATATATACCACAATTCTTTATCCATTTATCTGTTGATGGACATCTAGGTTGCTTCAATGTTCTAATTATCATAAATAGTGTTGCAATGAAAAACGGGATACATGTGTCTTTTTCAATTTTGGTTTCCTCAAGGTATATGCCCAGGACTGGGACTGCTGGGTCATATGATGGTTTTATTCCTAGTTTTTAAAGAATTTCCATACCATCTTCCATTGAGGCTGTATCACTTTACATTCCAAACAACAGTGCAAGAAAGTTCCCTTTTTTCCATGCCCTCTCCAGCATTTAGTATTTGTAGACTTCTTAATGATGGCCATTTTGACCAGTGTGAGGTGATATCTCATTGTAGTTTTGATTTGCATTTCTCTAAAGTAGGGGAACCACTAGACCATTCAGGTATGATGTAAATCAAATCCCTTACAATTATACAGTGGGAGTGAGAAATAGATTTTAAGGATTAGATCTGATACATAGAGTGCCTGAAGAACTATGGATGTAGGTTCATGACATTGTACAGGAGGCAGGGATCAAGACCATCCCCAAGGAAAAGGAATGCAAAGAAACAAAATGGCTGTATGAGGAGGTCTTACAAATAGCTGTGAAAAGAAGAGAAGCAAAAAAACAAAGGTGAAAAGCAAAGATATACCCATTTGAATGCAGAATTCCAAAGAATAGCAAGGAGAGATAAGAAAGCCTTCCTTGGTGATCAATGCAAAGAAAAAGAGGAAAACAATAGAATGGGAAAGACTAGAGATGTCTTCAAGAAAATGTGAGATACCAAGGGAATATTTCATGCAAAGATGAGCTCAATAAAGGACGGAAATGGTATGAACCTAACAGAAGCAGAAGATATTAAGAAGAGGTGGCAAGAACACACAGAAGAACTATACAAAAAAGATCTTAACAACTCAGATAATCAAGATGGTGTGATCACTCACCTAGAGCCAGGTATCCTGGAATGCAAAGTCAAGTGGGCCTTAGGAAGCATCACTTTGAACAAAGCTAGTAGAGGTGATTGCTTAGAGCTATGGTAAGAAAAATACAGAATGAGCTGTTTGAAGCATTTTACTAAGGAGCAGCTATAGTCTGTAGGGTTTCAAAGCATCGAAAGGACTGAGCAACACAAGCAGGCAGTCGTTCATGGGTACCAATCTAGTGCATCACAATCAGTCCAGAGAATGCCCTGGATGATTCTTGTCTAACCCCCCCAGGTTTTCAGGAGTATGTAGTTTTACCACCCGCACCTCATCCCTAATGTACCTTGCAAACAGAGGAGTCCAGGAACTACCAATACAATGCCTTACCATCTTCGTCCTCCTCCTCCTCATCATCATCGTCATCGTCATCTTCATCCTTGTCATCCTCATCATCTGTGGCAGGAGCAGCACCAACAGCCAGCAGTGAGGAAAGCAGCTGCTACTTTTGGTGCTGCTCCTGCCACAGATGATGAGGATGACAAGGATGAAGATGACGATGACGATGACGAGGAGGAGGAAGATGAGGAGGATGAGGAGGACGAAGATGGTAAGGAATTGTATTGGTAGTTCCTGGACTACTGTTTGCAAGGTACGTTAGGGATGAGGTGTGGGTGGTAAAACTACAAACTCCTGAAAACCTGGGGGGTTAGACAAGAATCATCCAGGGCATTCTCTGGACTGATTGTGATGCACTAGATTGGTACCCATGAACGACTGCCTGCTTGTGTTGCTCAGTCCTTTCAATGCTTTGAAACCCCACAGACTATAGCTGCTCCTGGGTAAAATGCTTCAAACAGCTCATTCTGTATTTTCCTTACCATAGCTCTAAGCACAGTGGCATGAACAAGATTACATTTACTTTCCTTTAGGTCTTCATAGTGGAGAAGGCAATGGCACCCCACTCCAGTACTCTTGCCTTGAGAATCCCAGGGACTGGTGGGCTGCTGTTTATGGGGTCGCACAGGGTTGGACAGGACTGAAGTGACTTAGCAGCAGCAGCAGCAGCAGAGGTGATGGAATTCCAGTTGAGAGATTTCAAATCCTAAAAAATGATGCTGTGAAAGTGCTGCACTCAATATGCCAGCAAATTTGGAAAACTCAGCAGTGGCCACAGGACTGGAAAAGGTCAGTTTTCATTCCAATCCCAAAGAAAGGCAATGCCAAAAATGTTCAAACTACTGCACAATCACACTCATTTCAAAGGCTAATAAAGTAATGCTCAAAATTCTCCAAGCCAGGCTTCAACAGTATGTGAACCGTGAACTTCCAGATGTTCAAGCTTGATTGAGCAAAGGCAGAGGAACCAGAGACCAAATTGCCAACATCTGCTGGATCATCAAAAAAGCTAGAGAGTTCCAGAAAAACATCTATTTCTGCTTTATTGACTATGCCAAAGCCTTTGGCTGTGAATCCCCACAAACTGTGGAAAATTCTTAAAGAGATGGAAATACCATACCACCTGAGCTTCCTCTTGAGAAATCTGTATCCAGATCAGGAAGTAACAGTTAGAACTGACATGCAACATACTGGTTCCAAATAGGGAAAGGAATATGTCAAGGCTGTATATTGTCACCCTGCTTATTTAACTTGTATGCAGAGTACATCATGAGAAATGTTGGACTGGATGAAACACAAGCTAGAATCAAGATGACTGGGAGAAATATCAATAACCTCAGATATGCAGATGACAAAACCCTTATGGCAGAAAATGAAGAAGAACTAAACAGCCTCTTGATGAAAGTGAAAGAGGAGAGTGAAAAAGTTGGCTTAAAACTCAACATTCAGAAAACGAAGATCATGGCATCCGGTCCCATCACTTCATGGCAAATAGATGGGGAAACAGAGGAAACAGTGACAGACTTTATTTTTGGGAGGCTCCAAAATCACTGCAGGTGGTGACTGCAGCCATGAAATTAAAAGACACTTACTCCTTGGAAGGAAAGTTATGACCAACCTAGACAGCATATTAAAAAGCAGAGACATTACTTTGCCAACAAAGGTCCATCTAGTCAAGGCTATGGTTTTTCTAGTAGTCATGTATGGATGTGAGAGTTAGACTATCAAGAAAGCTGAGTGCCAAAGAATTGATGTTTTTGAACTGTGGTGTTGGAGAAGACTCTTGAGAGTCCCTTGGACTGCAAAGAGATCCAACCAGTCCATCCTAAAGGAAATCAGTCCTGAATATTCATTTGAAGGACTGATGTTGAAGCTGAAACTCCAATACTTTGGCCACCTGATGCAAAGAACTGACTCATTTGAAAAGACCCTGATGCTGGGAAAGATTGAAGGTGGGAAGAAAAAGGGAATACAGAGGATGAGATGGTTGAGTGGCATCACCAACTCAGTGGGTGTGAGTTTTAATTAACTCCAGGAGTTGGTGATGGACAGGGAGGCCTGGCATGCTTCAGTCCATGGGGTCTCAAAGAGTTGGACTTGACTGAGTGACTGAACTGACTGAATAATGACCGATGTTGAGCATCTTTTCATGATTTTCTTAGCCATCTGTCTGTATTCTTAGGAGAAATGTCTTTTTGGGGCTTTTTCCCACTTTTTGATTGGATTGTTTCTTTTTCTGGCATTGAGATGTATGAGTTGCTTGTATATTTTGGAAATTAATCATTTGTCAGTTGTTTCATTTGCTATTATTTTCTCCCATTCTGAGGGTTGTCTTTTCACCTTGCTTATAGCTTCGTTTGTTGTGCAAAACCTTTTCAGTTTAATCATGTCCCACTTGTTTACTTTTGTTTTTATTTCCATTACTCTAGGAGGTGGGTCATAGAGCATCTTGCTTTGATTTATGTCATCGAGTGTTCTGCCTATGTTTTCCTCTAAGGGTTTTATAGTTTCTGGTCTTACATTTAGGTCTTTAATCCATTTTTACTTTCTCTTTGTGTTTGGAAGTATTCT
The DNA here is from genome assembly GCF_910594005.1 of Cervus elaphus. Classification (NCBI taxonomy): domain Eukaryota; kingdom Metazoa; phylum Chordata; class Mammalia; order Artiodactyla; family Cervidae; genus Cervus; species Cervus elaphus. Next base: position 24,014,581 of record NC_057830.1, read on the forward strand.
AATTTCATTCTTTTACATGTAGCTGTCATTTTCCCAGCACCATTTATTGAAGAGGCTGTCTTTGCCCTGTTGTATAGTCTTGCCTCCGTTTTCATAAATAAGGTATCCATAGTTCCATGGGTTTATTTCTGGGCTTTCTATCTTGTTCCATTGGTCTATATTTCTGTTTTTGTACCAGTGCCATACTGTCTTGATGACTGTAGCTTTGTAGTATAATCTGAAGTCAGGAAGGTTGATTCCTCCAGCTCCATTTTTCTTTCTCAAGACTGCTTTGGTTATCTAGAGTCTTTTGTGTTTCCATATGAATTGTGAAATTTTTGTCCTAGTTCTGTGGAAAATGCCATTGGTAATTCGATAGGGATCACATTGAATCTGTAGAGTGCATTTGGTAGTATAGTCATTTTCACAATATTGATTCTTTCTACCCAGGAATATGGAATATCTCTCCATCTGTTAATGTCATCTTTGATTTCTGTCATTAGTGTCTTATAATTTTCTGTGTATAGTTCTTTTGTCTTCATAGGTATGTTTATTCCTAGATATTTAATTCTTTTTGTTGCAGTGGTGAATGGGATTGATTCTTTAATTTCTCTTTCTGATTTTTCATTGTTAATATATAGAAATGCAAGTGATTTCTGTATATTGATTTTGTATCCTGAAGCTTTTCTAAATTCACTGACTAGATCTAGTAATTTTCTGATACTATTTTTATGGTTTTCTATGTACAGTATCATGTCATCTGCAAACAGTGAGAGTTTTGCTTCTTTTCCAATCTGGATTCCTTTTGTTTCTTTTTCTTCTCTGATTCCTGCAGCTAGGACTTCCAGAACTATGTTAAATAATAGTGGTGAAAGTGGACACCCTTCTCTTGTTCCTGCTCTTAGGGGGAATGCTTTCAGTTTTTCACCACTGAGAATAATGTCTGCTGTAGGCTTATCATATATGGCCTTTACTATGTTGAGGTAGGTTCCTTCTATGCCCCTTTTTTTTTTTTTTTGAAGAGTTTTAAACATAAATGGGTGCTGAATTTTGTCAAAGGCTTTTTCTGCATTTATTGAGATGATCATATGGTTTTTATCTTTCAGTTTGTTAACACAGCATATCACATTGATTAATTTGTGTATATTGAAGAATCCTTGCATTCCTGGAATAAACCCAACTTGATCATGGTGTATGAGCTTTTTGATGTGTTGCTGAATTCTGTTTGCCAAAATTTTACTCAGGATTTTTGCATCTATGTTCATCAGTGATATTGGCCTGTAGTTTTCTTTTTTGTGTGTTGTCTTTGTCAGGTTTTGGTATCAGGCTGATGGTGGCCTCATAGAATGAGTTTGGAAGTGTTCCTGCCTCTGCAATTTTTTGAAAGAGTTTTAGAAGGATAGGCATTAGCTCTTTTCTAAATGTTTGATAGAATTCTCCTGTGAAGCCATCTGGTCCTTGGCTTTTGTTTCTGGGGAGATTTTTGATCACAGTTTCAATTTCAGTGCTTGTATTTGGGTTACTCATCATTTCTATTTCTTCCTGGTTTGGTCTTGGGAGATTGAACTTTTCTAAGAATCTGTCCATTTCTTCCAGGTTATCCATTTCATTGCCATATAGTTGTTCATAATAGTCTCCTATAATCCTTTTGTATTTCTGCATTGACTGCTGTAACCTCTCCTTTTTCATTTCTAATTTTATTGATTTAATTCTTCTCTCTTTTTTTCTTGATGAGTCAAGCTAAAGGTTTGTCAATTTTTTTAATCTTTACTATTGTTTCTTTCATTTCTTTTTCATTTATTTCTGCTCAGATCTTTATGATTTCTTTCCTTCTACTAATTTTGGTGGTTTTTTTGTTCTTCTTTTTCCAGTTGTTTTAGGGGTAAATTTAGTTGTCTTTTCAATGTTTTTCTTGTTTCTTGAGGTAGGATTGCACTGTTATAAACTTCCTTCTTAGAACTGCTTTTGCTGCATCTCATAGATTTTGAGTTGCCATGTTTTCATTGTCATTTGTTTCTAGAAATTTTTTACTTTCCCTTTTGATTTCTTCAGCAACCTGTTGGTTATTTAGAAGAGTGTTGTTTAATCTCCATGTGTTTGTGTTTCTTATTTTTTTTTTCTTGTAATTGATGTCTAGTCTCATAGTGTTGTGGTCAGAGAAGATGCTTTATATGATTTCAGTTTTCTTAAATTTACTGAGGTTTGATTTGTGCCCCAAGATGTGGTCTATCCTGGAGAATGTTCCACGTGCACTTGAGAAGAAGGTGTATTCTTCTGCATTTGGATGGAATGTCCTGAAAATATCAATGAGATCCATCTCATCTAACGTATCATGTAAGACTTGTGTTTCCTTATTAATTTTCTGTTTTGATGATCTGTCCATTGGTGTGAGTAGGGTGTTAAAGTCTCCTACTATTATTGTGTAACTGTAAATTTATACCTTTTATGTCTGTTAGTGTTTGTCTTATGTATTGAGGTGCTCCTATGTTGGGTGCTTAGATATTTACAATTGTTATGTCTTCCTGTTGGGTTGATACCTTGATCATTATGTACTGTCCTTCCTTATCTCTAGTAATATTCTTTATTTCAAGGTCTATTTTGTCTGATATGAGACATACTACTCCAGCTTTCTTTTGCTTCCCATTAGCATGGAATATATTTTTCCATTCTCTCACTTTCAGTCTGTATGTGGCTTGAGGTCTGAAGTGGGTTTCTTGTAGACAGCATATATATGGGTCTTGTTTTTTTATCCATTCAGCCATTCTGTGTCTTTTAGTTGAAGCATTTAATCCTTTTGCATTTAAAGTAATTATTGATATGTATGTTCCTATTGCCATTTTCTTAATTGTTTGGGGTTGATTTTGTAGATCGTTTTTCTTTTCCTGTATTTCTTGACTATATAAGTCCTTTTAATGTTTCTTGTAAAGCTGGTTTGGTGCTACTGAATTCTCTTAACTTTTGCTTGTCTGGAAAGCTTTTTATTTCTCCACCAGTTTTGAATGAGGTCCTTGCCAGGTCCAGTAATCTTGGTTGTAGATATTTCCCTTTCAGTACTTTAAATATATCCTGCCATTCCCTTCTGGCCTGAAGAGTTTCTGCTGAAAGATCAGCTGTTAAGCGTATGGGGTTTCCCTTGTATGCTACTTGTTGTTTCTCTCTTGCTGCTTTTAATAGCCCAGGTTGGATGCATGAGACAAGTGCTCAGGGCTGGTGCACTGGGATAACCCAGAGGGATGAGATGGAGAGGCAGGTGGGAGGGGGGTTCAGGATGGGGAACACATGTATATCATGGCTGATTCATGTCAATGTATGGCAAAAACCACTACAATATTGTAAAGTAATTAGCCTCCAACTAACAAAAATAAATGAAAAAAATAATAATAATATTCTTTCTTTGTGTTTAGTCTTTGTTAGTTTCATTAGCATGTGTCTTGGTATGTTTCTCTTTGGATTTATCCTGTATGGAACTCTTTGTGCCTCTTGGACTTGATTAACTATTTCCTTTTCCATGTTGCAGAAATTTTAAACTATAATCTCATCAAAAATTTTCTCATACCCTTTCTTTTTCTCTTCTGGGACCCCTATAGTTCAAATGTTGGTGCATTTGATATTGTCCCAGAGGTCTCTGAGACTATCCTCAGTGCTTTTCATTCTTTACACTTTATTCTGCTCTTCAAAAGTTACTTCCACTATTTTATCTTCCAGCTCACTGATTCATTCTTCTGTTTCAGATATTCTGCTCTTGATTCCTTCTAGAGTATTTTTAACTTCAGTAATTATGTTGTTTGTCTCTGCATGTTTATTCTTTAATTCTTCTGGGACTTTGTTAATTGATTCTGACATTCTTTCCATTTTGTTTTCAAGATTTTTGATCATCTTTACTATCATTTTTTTTAATTCTTTTTCAGCTAATTTGCCTATTTTCTCTTCATTTATTTGGACTTCTGTGTTTCTAGTTTGTTCTTCATTTGTGTAGTATTTTTCCGGCTTTTCATTACTTTTTAGCATTGTGCTTGAGGTCTCCTCCTCCCAGGCTTCATGGTTGAATTCTTTCTTTCTTTTTGTTTCTGCCCTCCTAAGTTTGGTCCAGTGGTTTGTGCAAGTTTCCTATAGGGTGAGAGTTGTGCTGAGTTTTTGTTTATTTGTTTGTTTTTCCTCTGATGGGTAAGGCTGAGTGAGGTGGCAATCCTGTATGCTGATGTTTGGGTTTGTATTTTGGGGTTTTTTGTTGTTGTTTAGTGATGGCATCCTGCACAGGGTGTTATGGTGATTCTGGGGCTTTTATTCAAGTGGCTTCCTTTGTGTGAGTTCTCACTATTTGATACTCCCTAGGGTTATTTCTCTGGTAGTCTTGGGTCTGGGAGTCAGTGCTCCCACTCCAAAGGCTTGGGCCCTGATCTACAACATGGTGCCATTCATCTCCAAAACGGGGTGGGAAGCACACTTTGCATGGAGAGCAGAAACCTGAAAGTCCTAGAGCTCACTTGCAAGTCCTTTCATTCCTTCAAGGTCTCTACTTCACTTTTGGCAACAGCCATTTTCTGGCCTGACCTCCAGGAGCCCCCAGTCTTCCAAGTTTATATGGATTGCTTATGTGGTTTCAGGCCTGGATGCCCATGGGGTTTCAATAGCTCCTCCATTAGCTTTCAAGGCTCTAAAGTACTTTGGCATCATGCTGTGTCCTTCTGGTGCCTTTGGGGTGTTGTCCCCATGTCCCAAGCCTACTTGGACAGCACCACACCTGAGGAGTTGCAGGAGGGTTTATACCCTGTTTTCAGAACCTTGCCAGAGGCCATGGTGCTGCAAGAAGTCAGTTCTCCCCAGAGTCCTTGGGATTAACTGAGCAAATTACAATGGCACTGCCCTTGTTATAAGAAAGACAGAACTCAGTGGAAGGTTGTTGCTTTTAATTCCTTAGTCAGGATGTCCTGGTAAAGGATGGGACCCAAGGGTCAACACAGTTCACCAAACTTTAGGCAGTCAGTTGTCTTAGCATGGACCAACAACAAATGACCCCATTTTCACAATCATTATTAACTATTAAACCACTGCCTAAAAGTTGAGCCTTTAGGGTAAAGAACTATGGGAATCTCTTGCCTCACAGATACTCAAAGCATAAATCAAAATGTCTGCACATATATTAAGGCCACAATACATGGCCTTGCTAGCACATTCCTTATTCCTTTCAGAATTATAAACATTACTGATAGCAACCAAGGCACATCTCTCACTTCTCCAAATACAATATGCTGGGCTCTTGGAAAAGGGCACTCAATAGAAATGTCAGGAAGGTGAAAATGTTCCTTCCCCCTTTCCTTCTTTTGCTTGTTTTTATTATTATTTGGGGTGGGGGGAAGCTGGTCAAGTTATTAAAATGATGAAATATGGAGTCTTTGGGCCTAGAAAAGAAAACAACGGTCTCAAAGGCCGTTGCTGAATCATCTAACTTCAGAGGATACAAAACCAAACTTCAAGTCCCACCCTGATGCGCCAGGCCGGTTGCATCTATCTGGGACTTATCACCCCCTGCCCAAAACCTCCCACCCCCTGTTCAACTACAAATGCCATCCCAACTAAAGATTACCCAAAACATCCCATCTGACTTACATTTCCCTTATCGCTTCCACAAACCTCCCTTTAAATGTGAAACCTCCCTGATCCCTCTCGAGCTCAGCCTGGTCATTAGGCCCACTGTCACCCCTCCTTACCTGAATAAAGGTAACCTACCTCCACTGAGGTCGTCTCTCCTTCTCTTCTGTGCCTCGGCCCAAACTATACCTTACAAAAGACAGATTAACAGGAGAACACCAAATTTTAATTCACATGTATGGGAACCCCATATACATGAGAGGGTCAAAGACCCCACATACATCAGAGATTTAGAGATAAAAAGTGCAGGAGTCCTGTGAGAGCCTGACAGAAGGGCGACCGTCCCCACACTCTATCTGATTAGAATACCAGACAACTAGACACAGTCTCTGCACACTGGAAACTGGTGAAATTATTCAAACTAGCCAATCTTAAACATGTCTTGCTTTGCTTTCCCTGCAAAAACAAAAACAGTAAAGGCGCTTGCCCCCTACATTCCTCTCTGCCTCCTGGCCCACCCTGGTGCTTACCTGTGTGACCTATGTGACATGCCTCCAACTTCTGGAAATTCGTGGGTATAAAAACGTCCTTCATGACAGGAATTTCTGTGTCTGTGTGCCTTACCATACCTGACTAAAGCAAATGCCAAGCACGTTTTAAAATCCTGCTGTAAAGTATCTTACAGTGAATATATTCCTGCCAGTCTCCTAGTCTTCCTGAGAAAGAAGTTAGCAGGAACAGCCACTGAAATAGGTAAAGAAAGATCCAGGCTGATTGAATGACAGGGACCCATGGCCCAGAGAGCTTCATTCTGTTCTTCAGATATTTCCCATATAAAATTGCAATATGCTGAAAAATGCCTTCCCCAAATATTTTCACATTCTAATTTCTGGAATGTCTAAATGTTACCTTGTATGGTAGAAGAGAATTTGCAGATGTGATTAAGTTAGGATCTTAAGGAAATTATTCTGGGTTATCTAGGTGGGCCCAATGTAATTACAAAATAAAAAGGAATCTGGAGATTAATTAATAGGGAATGTGGCAACAGAAACAAAAGGTTTTAGTGATAAGAGGAAGGGATCTCAATCAAGGAGTTCAGGTGGCCTCCAGAAGCTAGAAAAGGCAAAGAGATAGATTCTCCACTCAGAGCCTCCAGAAGCTAAGCCAGACCAGGCTATGTTGGGAAAATGATTAAAACCCTGAGGAAGTTTTGATATCAATACTAAGTCATACTGATGTTATGAGACAAGAATTCAATCCTATGCCCTTGACCTAAAGGGTCTAAGGCTCTTGGCCATTCTTATTCTCATGCTTACCTACTAGCTGCCTTTTTTCTCCATTAAACTGCATTCACTGCCTCCTGAATACGTACTTATACATGTATCTTTCTTTACTCTTGTCACTCAAATGATAAAATATAAGCATTTTACCACATAATTAAAAATTCCTAAAAAATTTATATTGTTAAAGTAAAATCTGCTTGCAGTGTTTTTTGAATCTTACTACCTCCATTTGCTATTAAATTTATTTTATTGAAGTATAGTTGATTTACAATATTGTTTTCATGCATAAAGTCTTTTTTCAAAGATTACACAGAATCTTTCGCACCATCCACAACCTCTCTATCCAGAGGCAACCATTGCCAAAATTTTGTGTTTCCCATTTTATGCATGTGTGCTACGTGTGCCTGCTAAGTCACTTCAGTCATGCCCAACTCTTTGTAGCCCTATGGACTATAGCCTGCCAGGCTCTTTTGTCCATGGAATTCTCTAGGCAAGAATAGTGGAGCGGGTTGCCTTTCTCTCCTCCAGGGGATCTTACCAATCCAGGGATTGAACCCAGGTCTCTTACATCTCCTGCATTGGCAGGCAGGTTCTTTACTACTAGGGACACCTGGGAAGCCCCTTTTCATTTTGCAGTGATGACCAATGTAACTCAGTAAAATAGAATGCATGTATTTCATTACTTCTTTTTTTAATTAATTAATTATTTTTGGCTGCACTGGGTCTTCGTTGCAGAGCGTGGGCTTTCTCTGGTTGCACTGAGCAGAGGCTACTCTTCCCCGAGGAGCACCAGCTTTTCATTGCTGTGGTGGCTTCTCTTGCTGCAGAGCGCAGGCTCTAGAGGGTGCAACCTTCACAACTGCAACGTGCAGGCTCAGTAGCTGTAGCACACGGGCTTCATTGCTCCATGGCATGTGAAATCTTCCCAGATCAGGGATCAAACCCACGTCCCCTGCTTTGGCAGGCAGATTTTTAACCACTGGACCACCAGGAAAGTCCTTCATTAATTCTTGATTTAACAACTTTGGAAAGTATCTAAAAACTATTATGAAGGATAAAACAGTTGGCATATAAATGGTTCAAGTCATTATTTTGAAAACTAGCAAACATTATAAAGGGAAAGAGCTGTGTATCCTGCATTTCCTTATGGATTCTACCAGTGGCTAGTCAAAGAGTAGATGAGGAAGAATTTCTTGTTATTGATACATATTTATTCTAGCTAATGAGTGTAGAAGGAGCATAGAATGGTATCATTTTGTGGTCCTTAAGAATTAATGGATTTAGACTTTGAGCATCAGGTCGGTCAACATCACAAATGGAGGGAATAAAAGAGTATGTACTTCGTGTTGGAAAAATCAACAGTCTGCCAAAACTGAAAATCTGAATCCAAATCAAATGTCTAAGTGCCCATCTGAAATCTACAAGGGACATGTTAAATTTAACACTACCAAAAGACAATTAGCAGAATCCAGAATGTGAGAAACCACTGAACAAATGACCAGATTCGTTCAACAAATTGAAAGATGGAGAAAAAGAGAAAGCTACTTAAGAGACATACCAGCAAGAGTAATGAGTGCCCTTTATTTGGACCTGACTTAAACACACTAAGAAAACTGTAGCTACTGATGATATTTATGAGAATAGGCAGCTTGAATGCTAACTGAGTTTTAATTATATTAATTAATTATTGTTCACTCCTAGGTGTGATGAGATTAACTGTGACTTTTTTTTTATAGACCTTATCTTTTTGAAATATGTTCTGAAATAAACTTAAAATATTAATAATATGATACCTAGAATTTTTTTCAAAATAATTCAAGGTAGCGGAGATGAATGAGGATATAGATGAAGTTAGATTGGCTATGAGTTAATGATAATCGAAGCTGGGTGATGGATATATGGAGGCTTTTCTTCTATGCATGTTTAAAATTTTCCATAATAAGAGTTTTTGAAGAAAGTGTATTTAAACTTTATCAATTATTAAATTGGATGGTAGGTAATAATGATTATATAGTTATTTATATATTATATAAGTAATCACTATATAACTGATGTTATTACAAATGGCAAAACTTCATTGTTTCTTAATGACTGAGTACTATTCCACTGTGTGTGTGTGTATATACATGTGAGACTATGTGTATGTGTATGTGTATATGTATATATATGTGTGTGTGTGTGCATGCAAGAGAAAGATTATGTGTGTATGTATACATATATATTTCACATTTTCTTTATCTGTTCATTTGTTGATGGACACTTAGGTTGCTTCCATATTTTGGCTACTATAAATAATGTTGCTATGAATATTGACATGCATAAATTTATTCAAATTATCATTTGAATGTTGTGAAGTAATTAGCCTCCAACTAATAAAAAATTAAAAAAAAAGAAAAAAAAATTATCATTTTTGTTTTCTTTGGATATATATCCAAAAGTGAAATTATTGAGTTATATGGTAGTTCTTCTTTCAGTTTTTTGAGAAACCTCCATACTGTTTTCCGTAGTGGCTCTAACAACTTACATACATACCCACCAATAATACATGAGAATTCCCTTTTTTTCCATGTTCTCACCAACATTTGCTATTTTTTGTCTTTTTCATAACAGCAATTTTGACAGTTGTGAGATAATATCTCATGCGGTTGTGGCATGCAGTTTTCTGATGATTAACAATATTGCGCAGATTTTCATGTGCCTGTTAGGTATCTGTATGTCTTCCTGGAAAAACATCTACTCAGGTTTTCTGTCCATTTTTTAATCAACTTTTTTGATGTTGAGATGTATAAGCTGTTAATATATTTTGGATATTAACCCCTCATCATTCATAGCATTTGCAAGTGTTTTATTCTCATTCAGGAGCTTGTTCTTTTTGTTTATATATTAATAGATAAGCCAATCTCAAGTGAATGGAGCATTTCTCTGTACTCAAGTTTGGGCTGTGCATATTGACCTGGTTCCAAAGAAGACAGCATGCAAAATGGGAGGGGGGGGGGGGAAAGATTAACTTTAGAGATATCTCACAAACACTATCTCAGCCAAATGGTCATGGTTAGTAACATGAATGGTGGAATATCATATGGATCACATGTGTCCTTGGTATGATGTGGTAAAATGGCACTTTAACTCTGCAATCTTCCAGAAAACAACAGATAAATCCCAATAGGACTGTTCTACAAAATACCTAACCACTATTCTTCAAAACTCTTGTGGTCATTAAAAACAAGGAAATTCTGAGAAATTGTCACAGCCTAGCAGAGCCTGGTGAAAGAGGAGAGTGAAAAAGTTGGCTTAAAGCTCAACATTCAGAAAACTAAGATCATGGCATCTGGTCCCATCACTTCATGGGAAATAGATGGGGAGACAGTGGAAACAGTGTCAGACTTTATTTTTTTGGGCTCCAAAATCACTGCAGATGCTGATTGCAGCCATGAAATTAAAAGACGTTTACTCCTTGGAAGGAAAGTTATGACCAACCTAGACAGCATATTAAAAAGCAGAGACATTACTTTGCCAGTGGTCATGCATGGATGTGAGAGTTGGACTGTGAAGAACGCTGAGTGCCAAAGAATTGATGCTTTTGAACTGTGGTGTTGGAGAAGACTCTTGAGAGTCCCTTGGACTGCAAGGAGATCCAACCAGTCCATCCTAAAGGAGATCAGTCCTGGGTATTCATTGGAAGGACTGATGTTAAAGCGGAAACTCCAATACTTTGGCCACCTGATGCGAAGAGCTGACTTATTGGAAAAGCCCCTGATGCTGGGAAAGATTGAAGGCAGGAGGAGAAGGGACATCAGATGATGAGATGGCTGGATGGCATCACCGACTCGATGGACATGAGTTTGAGTGAACTCCTGGAGTTGGTGATGGACAGGGAGGCCTGGTGTGCTGCAATTCATGGAGTCGCAAAGAGTCGGACACGACTGAGCGACTGAACTGAACTGAACTGAGCAGAGCCTGAGTAGACCTGTCTTTGGTTAATAATAATGTATCGCTATTGATTCATTAATGGTAACAAATGTACTATACTAATGTATGATGTTAATAATAGAGAAAACTGGGTATGGAGTGTAAGGGATCTCTGTACAATATTTACAGTATTTCTCTCAGTCTAAAACTGTTCTAAAATAAAAAGTTTACTTGACATATTTATTTTAAAAATAAATATAAGTATGCATGTATATTTTATAGAGCTCTACTTACGATTCACTACCTGTATAATACAATTGCATCATTTTCTTCTAGCTTATTCAACTCTTTTTTCTTTCTTTACTTTTCCCCCTGCCATCCTAATCTTGTTGATTTTATACTTTATTATGCTTTAAGGTTTATAACACAAGTATGCCATTTTAAACTATACTTGCTTTCTAGAGTTGGTTGTAAGAATGATAAACTAAACCTGATGTTTATAATACTACCACTGTGGAAATAGTTTTGTAGAACTACATACTATGATTAGAAAGATATGAAAGAAACATGACCTTTTAAAGCTTTCCTAATTGAAATTAATCCATTTAAAAATTTCCTGTATAGCTTTTAATATTTCTTCCTTCACTGAATCTTGTATATTACACTGTTATTATTTAGATTTATTTTTTACTTTGATATTGTCTCAGTAATTTCTAATTTATACATAGTGCACAGGTGGAACAAACAGTTACTCTTCACTTATCAGAAAACGTCTTTGCTTTGACATTGGCTTTGTGAATAGTCTAGCAAGGAACTCTCAAGTGAAAATAATTTTGTCTCTCAACTTTTAGCAATCATTAGGTTGTTTTTTGAAACCGGTTGTTACTGATTAGAAATCTTACATAATCCAAATGGTCATTTGTTTGTCTGCTACCTGTGACAGCTTTTAGAATATTATCTCTTTGCACTTGGAGTTAACAAGCATACTAGGAATGTGCAGATGAGTGTCTTTTCAAATTTTATTGATTTACCTTTTTCAGTGTCCCAATTGCTCACTTCAGTGAGAACTTGTGAATATTTTATTTTATTAAACACTGTTACTGTTCTTACTATTCTTCTATCTTTGAAGTTTTTCTAAATTTTTCCCTTTTTTTTGTTTTTGTTTTCTCCTAGAAATCTTATTAAATGAACAGGGGGATTCCTGGAAGTATCCATGATACTAAGTTTGGGGGGGGTGTGTGTGTGTGTGTGTGTGTTTTCCTATTTTCTCATTGTTTCTTTTTTCTTGATCACTTCTGGAGAGTTTCTCAACATATTCTAGATCATTGATTCTACCTTTGGCTGTTTCATTTTCATCATTCAACCCTTTACTAAATTTTTCAGTTTATGTATATTAATTCTCAAAAATATTTTACTATTGTTCCACTGTTTCCTTTTCATGGAAGTCTTTTCTTACTTTAGTAGTTAGACATTGCAAATCTCTCCAAATATGTCCAAATTAGTTTAACCTTTTTTTTTCCCCTTTTTTGCAGGATGATTTATTTCCTCCAGCCGAAGTTTCGTTTTGCTTTATGTTTTGATTTTCTGTTTGTTTGTTTTAATCATTATAGTCCTTCTCTTTCCTCGAATGAATTCCTGGTGACTCTTGGTTCATGTTTATAAACATGAAGCTACTTTTATTTTTATGGATTTTTTTCCATTGTTGAGCTATTTTTCACATAGAAGCTTTGTCTAATATGACCATTTTTATAGTGTTTTCTATTATAAACTTAAAAAGTAAAATAGCAGCTATTAAATGTCACTCCTGATTGTCATTTGTTTTTTATAGTATATGTCTGCCATTTTCTTGGTTTTCTACTAGCATAATTGTTGTTGACCAGCAGAGTACGGGCTTCCCTGATAGCTCAGTTGGTAAAGAATCCACCTGCAATGCAGGAGACCTGGGTTCATATCCCTGGGTTGGGAAGATCCCCAGAGAAGGGAAAGGCTACCCACTCCAGTATTCTGGCCTAGAAGGGCCACAAAGTGTTGGACTTGACTGAGTGACTTTCACTTTTACTTTCAGCAGAGTACTAACTAGATTGGATTAATGAGTGATATAATTCATGAAATTTACATGATTTAGGTGTTGTGTTATACATTTTTTTCTTGCCTATTTCTGAATACTCTTCAATTTTTTGTGTGTGCAGTACTTTTATAGACTACAAGTCTGAAATGAACCTGATTTTTGTTTCTTTATAGAAAACTTTGACTTAAGTATTTTTTTTCTCTATTCTTGAAAGAAATCCACAAATCTTACCTAATGATATGTTCTTTAACTGTAATCAAGATTGTACAAGGTCTGTCCTCTACTACTCAGTAAGTCCCTGGTGAAAAGTGTCACCTGTTGCCTCTATTGTATGTATGGCCTCTGCATTGCCTTTCCCTGAGGAAGAGATCAGAAATATAAGTGAGGAAGAGGGGAATGAACTATGACATCTTTTCTTCCTCTGGTTTGCGTTCACTTGCTCTTCCTTATTTAAGCCCATGCTTATGTCCTCACTGGAGTCAATCAGTCTCTGAATAATTGAGTCTGTGCCTCACCAACATTTAAACCAAAATATGCAAAAGTGCTCTTTTCCCAAATCCAGCCTCTGAAGAATATTTCAAGAGGCTGTGTTCTGTTATGTTTTAAAGCTACTGAACACAAGAGAGAAACAGGTATAAAATAATTTGAGCTTCATATCAAATGAATGTTTGAATGTTCTGGCAGTGTGAATGTTTCTGCAACTGAGGTGAGAAATGAGTAAAATGGCAGGAGTCTTTGCCTATGCTTCATTCTCACCAAGATATTTGAGAGTGTGACAGCGGTCACTGTATTTTCGTGATTCTCTAGGCAGACACAAGTTCTGTAGAAATTCTGTCCATTTAGAGTCATTTTCTTTCACATAGTTATGTCCTGTCTTCTGACAGTTTAACATCCATGCAGTTGGTGATCATTTTCACTTCATTTAAAAACTAAGATAAGCTTATATTCAATACATAGATCTAACCAACGAAAATGCAAAAGTACACAGAATCTAGGGCTTCCTCCGGCTCAGGCTGCACGAATACGTGCTGACATCTTGTCGCATTCTTGATTCCAAAATTCTCTCTGTGTTGTTCTCGATCTAGTTATTCATTAGATACCAAACTGAAAGCATGGCAGCAAAAAAAAAATGGAGTAAACCAGAAAGATACCATACTGCATAAGATAAAAATAAGAATACATCAATAAGTATTGGGACTGGTTAGGAAAGCAGAAGGGGCTTCCCAGGTTGCGCTACTGGTAAAAATCCTGCTTGCCAATGCAGGAGACATAAGAGACATGGGTTTGATCCCTGGGTCGGGAAGATCCACTGGAGGAGGGCACAACAACCCACTTCAGTATTCTTGCCTGGAGAATCTCATGGGCAGAGAATCCTAGCAGGCTGTGGTCCATAGGGTCACAAAGAGTTGAATACAACCGAAGCGACTTAGCACAACACAGCACAACACAGGAAAGCAGAAATCATAGGTAGGCATAAGAAAATGCAAAAACTCTGAGAAATGCTCAGAGTAATTTAAGATTGTACGGACACAAGGAGATAAAAAGGTAGAAACAAAATTGCTGTGCCTTCGTGGTAAACTCTGTATGTTACTAACTGAATTACACTGTGAGACTGTACTTAACAAAACAAAAAGCGATAAACCTGAAAGAATACACTTCTATGAAAAATGCAAATGTCTTGAAATCAGTATAAATCTTACCCACAATCTCTTTGTGTCTTTTGAGATATAATTCTCATTAGCTTGAAATAAAAGCATTTTGTAAAAGCCTGTATTTCAGTAGAAATACCATATGTACTGTAAGATTATCAGGTGTCAGTTTTGAGAGTGGAGGATCTTCATGTCCATTCTGATGTGAGTAAGTACACAAGTAAAATGATTCCTGCCCTTCTGTCCTTGATGTATAATTATACTTTAATTAGAACATGATTTTTTGTATTCCCTGAAGGAACATACACTCTGTAGGAACCAAATTGAATGGTAAGTAATAAAGTTGTAATTAAATTGATAGTTGGTGGTTTCCCACTGCGAGCACTGGACACAATGCTTAGGTTTTTTACAATATTGGCTTTCTAGCACTCATGGGGTCCAGAAGATATTATTCAGTATACAAGGCAGATATTATCATAAAGAGCAACTCATTTAAGCTTTTTAGCACATTCTCAAATTATGCAGCCTTTTGTTCCTAATGGGTTTTTTTTGCTGTGGGTAGCAATTGGAGGTTTCCAAGGGAAGGCTTATATGGCATTATTAACCTGATTACAGAAGTTAGTCATAGATGCTCAGATTCAAGATCCCAGGACAAAATGAAAAGTCATCTCATTTTAAAACCAGTGGGTAGAGGGCTTTTTCTGTCACCCTTGTAAGTATACCATAGAATCTAAATATGCCAGTCTGAACTGGGCAACCAAGACTAAAACTTTTCAAAATTGAAGTAAATCACAGACCCATCTTTTCAAGGCTAACTGTGTACTCCACAACTATGGCAGTGAAGCCCAAAGATATTTTTGGATTTATACTCTTGTCCACTTTAAAAAATACTGTCATACATAAATAATATTTTCTTTTTTATTAAGAAAAAAGATATATCTTATTAAGATAAAAAATATTGTTTGGAGAAAACATACTTAAGATAGATCTATGCATTGTAGAATATGTGCTCAATTAGCAATTAACTATTATAGTATTAGTTATCTGTAGCTGCATAGAAACTTACTCTAAAATTTAATGGAGTGAAACTATAGCACTGATTATGTCTCTATTTCTGTGAGTCAGAAACCCAACAACAGCCCAGCTCTGGCTCGGGGTTCCTAATAAAGCTGCAGCCAAGGTGCTGGTTGGGGCTACCATCAGCTTAAGTCTCACCTGGGAGAGTTATGCTCCTACACCCACTTGTGTGGTAGTTGGCAGGATTCAGTTAGTCACAGGCTATTGTCTAGAAGCAGCATCTCTCAGCTACCTACTACGTGGATATCTCCTTAGGACATTCAGCCCGGGTTCATCAGTGTAAGAAAATGGAAAAGTCACAAGAGATGGAGGTTACTGTCTCCTATAACCTACACACAGAAGTAACATCTCATCACTTTTGTCTTATTCTGTTGGTTAGAAGCAAGTCACTGTGTCCAGCTCCTAGACAGAGAGGGGTGAATTTCAGGAGATGGGTCATGAGAGCCATTCTGAAGCTACCAGCTATAGCTTAGCATGTAGGAAAACAGACACATTATGAATAAATAGAATTCCCAAACTGAGTAAATACTTCTAGGAGGTCCCTTATATCAATGTTCTCCTTACAGACCATTATTATCCTCAAATTCAATCAAACAGCAAAATTAACTCTTCCATTTTTTTTCCTTTTCCTAATGGGTGATAACATTAAAGTACTATTCAAAAGAAGTGCTAAATAACAAAGATCAATCACAAAACCACATAAAACATCTCTCTATTATGACACAAAATACTGACTAAAATATTTGTTTTCAGATATACAACTATATCATAAAATGAAAATAAAAAAGATATGTAGTAAATTAATTAAAGGCAAATTAAAATATTAATGGACTGTTTTTCTCTGATTATATTGGAAAAGATTAAGATTGAAAAAATATATAGTATCTTAATTTAAAAGAATTCACACCAAATGTAATGAACTGAATTGTGCATTAAAATGGAAGTAATGTCATCTGTAGAATTATAATTTGTAAAGGTGAACAGGTATTACTTTTATAAACAGCACATTTTTAATAAAAAAAAGATAATAAGAGTAAATTCTACAAGTGTATCTATATGCTTCTTTATTCACACATAGTTGTATAACGGTGAGTTTAACAAGCCCTTTTGAGTAACCGTTCAGTGTTCTGGTACCAGATTCAGTGCTAGGTTACATAATAAATGGAGACAGGCCTCCTGCTGCCAGGGACCATCCTTACATATTGTTCTAGAATATATTATGTAATTGTCTCTGGTTTGACTAGGTTGTATTTCCAAAGGTTTTACCTCACAGATACCAGTAAAATGAAATGGCTCTGGATGTCATATACTTGATTCCAGAATGTCAAAATTATTGACAGGTTTTCACTTGTTATTATAAAAGTCTTTTCTTAGCAACACATCCATCCCTTTTCACTTCACTGTCTTTCTGGTTGACAGTCAAGATGGTTTTCTGCAATTTCCAAAATCAGTGTGGTTCAAGAATGTAACTAAAGTGAGTTTCTACCAAGTGATAGAAGTTGTTAAATATAAAAGATGTTCAACCGTCAAATGCATTTGAGCATCACTTAAGTGAAATTCATCAGTGACCTCATAAGAGGGTCTCTCTGAGCAGGGCATCAAGAAACATTAAGAACCTCTCCAGGGACATTCATACCATATCTCCAGACGTGTCATCTACAGAAGCTCTTTCTCTTAGAGAATTGATCTAGTGCTCCATGGAACTGAAAAGGGAAATACAACTGTAGTCAATACAGTGATTTATGCACAAGATTTTTTCAATATATATTTTTCATATTCATAGAATAATTTTTTATTTTCCTTGTCTAAGCAGTAAGTATCTACTATGATATGCTGAAGATTTCAGGGCTTTGAAAAGCATGTAAACAGCCCCATGAAATAACAAAGTCAAATCATAGATGGGAAATGATAGAGGGTGAGCTTGAGACTGATTCTCCTGCTTGGTCTAACACCCACACATTCCTGACAGATGCACACGTGTACATCTCAGCAGGAAAGTAGAACATCAGTGGTACCCCATCACTCTCAGATTTTAGATGCCTATAATGGCACAGGACTGATCTACAATGATCCAAGATCTAAGGAGTCATTTGCTAATACTGAAACCAACAACCTTCTTGTGCTAAATACTTTTCAAAGACACTTTCCCACTTCTGTGCTAAATGATAGTGGGACTGTGGAAAGATAATATAGCTACTTGTTCCAGAAAATACTTGCTTGAAAGATAAGAGTGGGGAGGAGGAGCTAAAATGGTGGAGGAATAGGACGGGGATACCACTTTCTCCCCCACAAATTCAACGAAAAAACATTTGAATGCTGAGCAAATTCCACAAAACAACTTCTGATTGCTAGCAGAGGACATCAGGCACCATGAAAAGCAGCCCATTGTCTTCAAAAGGAGTGCTGTATGGATGGAGAAGTCTTGAGGCTACTGAAAGAATAAGACTGAAATCCAGAGGAAGGAGGCTTAAGCCCAAAACCTGAGAACACCAGAGAACTCCTGACTACAGGGAACACTAATTAATAAGAGATCATCCAGAAGCCTCCATACCTACACTGAAACCAACCACCACCCAATAGCCAATAAGTTCCAGAGCAAGACATACCACGCAAATTCTCCAGCAACACAGGAACATAGCCCAGAGCGTCAATATACAAGCTGCCCAAAGTTACACCAAACTCATAGACCCATCTCAAAACTCACTACTGGACACTCCATTGCACTCCAGAGAGAAGAAATCCAGCTCCACCTACCAGAACACCGATACAAGCTTCCCTAACCAGGAAACCTTGACAAGCCAGTCGTTCAACCCCACCCACTGGGAGAAACCTCCAAAATAAAAAGGAACCACAGACTACCAGTATACAGAAAGGCCACCCCAAACACAGCAATCTAAATAAGAAGAAAAGGCAGAGAAATACCCAGCAGGTGAAGTAACATGAAAAATGCCCACCAAGCCAAACAAAAGAGGAGAAGATAGGGAATCTACCTGAAAAAAAACAAATTTATAATAATGATAATAAAAATGATCCAAAATCTTGAAAACAAAATGGAGTTACAGATAAGTAGCCTGGAGACAAGGATTGAGAAGATGCAAGAAATGTTTAACAAGGACCCAGAAGAAATAAAAAAGAGTCAATTAAAAATGAATAATGCAATAAATGAGATAAAAAACACTCTGGAGGGAACCAACAGTAGAATAATGGAGGCAGTAGATAGGATAAGTGAGGTAGAAGATAAAATGGTGGAAATAAATGAAGCAGAGGGGAAAAAAGAAAAAAGAATCAAAAGAAATGAGGATAACCTCAGGGACCTCTGGGACAATGTGAAACGCCCCAACATTCTAATCATAGGAGTCCCAGAAGAAGAAAACAAAACAAAACAAAAAAGGCCATGAGAAAATACTCGAGGAGATAAAAACTGAAAACTTACCCAAAATGGGGAAGGAAACAGTCACACAAGTCCAAAAACCCAGAGAGTCCCAAACAGGATAAACCCAAGGCGAAACACCCCAAGACACATATTAATCAAATTAACAAAGATCAAACACAAAGAACAAATATTAAAAGCAGCAAGGGAGAAACAACAAATAACACACAAGGGGATTCCCATAAGGATAACAGCTGATCTATCAATAGAAACTCTTCAGGCCAGAAGGGAATGTCAGAACATACTTAAAGTAATGAAAAAGAATAACCTACAACCCAGATTACTGTACCCAGCAAGGATCTCATTCAGATATGAAGCAGAATTCAAAAGTTTACAGACAAGCAAAAGCTGAGAGAATTCAGCACCACCAAACCAGCTCTCCAACAAATGCTAAAGGATCTTCTCTAGACAGGAAACACAGAAAGGTTGTATAAATGCCAATCCAAAACAACAAAGTAAATGGCAATGGGACCATACTTATTAATAATTACCTTAAATGTAAATGGGTTGAATGCCCAAACAAAAGACAAAGACTGGCTGAATGGATACAAAAGCAAGAACCCTACATATGCTGTCTACAAGAGGCCCACCTCAAAACAGGGGACACATACAGACTGAAAGTGAAGGGCTGGAAAAAAATATTTCATGCAAACAGAGATCAAAAGAAAGCAGGAGTTGCAATACTCATATAAGATAAAATAGACTTTAAAATGAAGGCTGTGAAAAGAGACAAAGACGGACAATACATAATGATCAAAGGATCAATCCCAGAAGAAGATATAACAATTATAAATATATATGCACCCAACAGAGGATCACCACAATATGCAAGGCAAATGCTAACGAGTATGAAAGGGGAAATTAACAACAACACAATAATAGTGGGAGACTTTAATACCCCACTCACAACTATGGATAGATCAACTAAACAGAAAATTAACAAGGAAACACAAACTTTAAATGACACAATGGACCAGCCAGACCTAATTAATATCTATAGGACATTTCACCCCAAAACAATCAACTTCACCTTTTTCTAAAGTGCACATGGAACATTCTCCAGAATAGATCACATCCTGGGACATAAATCTAGCCTTGGTAAATTCAAAAAAATTGAAATCATTCCAGTCATCTTTTCTGACCACAGTGCAGTAAGATTAGATCTCAATTACAGGAAAAAAAAAAAAAAACTATTAAAAATTCAAACATACGGAGGCTAAATAACACACTTCTGAATAACCAACAAATCATAGAAGAAATCAAAAAAGAAAAAAAATATGCATAGAAATGAATGAAAATGAAAGCACAACAACCCAAAACCTATGGGACACTGTAAAAGCAGTGCTAAGGGGAAGGATCATAGCAATTCAGGCTTACTTCAAGAAACAAGAAAAAAGTCAAATAAATAACCTAACTCTACACCTAAAGAAACTAGAGAAGGAAGAAATGAAGAACCCAAGGGTTAGTAGAAGGAAAGAAATCTTAAAAATTAGAGCAGAAATAAGTGCAAAAGAAACAAAAGAGACCATAGCAAAAATCAACAAAGCTAAAAGCTGGTTTTTTGAAAAGATAAATAAAATTGACAAACCGTTAGCCAGACTCATTAAAAAACAAAGGGAGAAGAACCAAATCACCAAAATTAGAAATGAAAATGGAGAGATCACAACAGACAACACTGAAATACAAAGGATCATAAGAGACTGCTACCAGCAGCTCTATGCCAATAAAATGGATAACTTGGAAGAAATGGACAAGTTCTTAGAAAAGTATAACTTTCCAAAACTGAACCAGGAAGAAAGATCTTAACAGACCCATCACAAGCAAGGAAATCGAAATTGTAATCAAAAATCTTCCAGCAAACAAAAGCTCAGGACCAGATGGCTTCACAGCTGAATTCTACCAAAAATTTAGAGAGGAGCTAACACCTATCTTACTCAAACTCTTCCAGAAAATTGCAGAAGGTAAATTTCCAAACTCATTCTATGAGGCCAGCATCACCTTAGTACCAAAACCAGATAAAGATGCTACAAAAAAAGAAAACTACAGGTCAATATCACTGATGAACATAGATGCAAAAATCCTTAACAAAATTCTAACAAACAGAATCCAACAACATATTAAAAAGATCATGTCATGACCAAGTGGGCTTTATCCCAGGAATGCAAGGATTCTTATATATCCAGAAATCAATCAATGTAATACACCACATTAACAAATTGAAAGACAAAAACCATATGATTATCTCAAAAGATGCAGAAAAAGCCTTTGACAAAATTCAACATCCATTTATGATAAAAACTCTCCAGAAAGCAGGCATAGAAGGAACATACCTCAACATAATAAAAGCTATATATGACAAACCCACAGCAAGCATTTATCATCAATGGTGAAAAATTGAAAGCATTTCCCCTAAAGTCAGGAACAAGACAAGGGTGCCCACTCTCACCACTACTATTCAACATAGTTTTGGAAGTTTTGGCCACAACAATCAGAGCAGAAAAAGAAATAAAAGGAATCCAGATAGGAAAAGAAGAAGTAAAGCTCTCACTGTTTGCAGATGACATGATTTTCTACATAGAAAACCCTAAAGACTCTACTAGAAAATTACAAGAGCTAATCAATGAATATAAAGTTGCAGGATATAAAATTAACACACAGAAATCCCTTGCATTCCTATACACTAACATGAGAAAACAGAAAGAGAAGTTAAGGAAACAATACCATTCACCATTGCAACAAAAAGAATAACATACTTAGGAGTATATCTACCTAAAGAAACGAAAGACCTATATATAGAAAACTATAAAACACTGATGAAAGAAATCACAGAGGACACAAACAGATGGAGAAATATACCATGTTCATGGATTGGAAGAATCAATATTGTGAAAATGAGTATACTAGGCAAAGCAATCTATAGATTCAATGCAATCCCTATCAAGCTACCAACGGTATTTTTCACAGAACTAGAACAAATAATTTCACAGTTTGTATGGAAATACAAAAAACCTTGAATAGCCAAAGCAATCTTGAGAAAGAAGAATGGAACTGGAGGAATCAACCTGCCTGACTTCAGGCTCTACTACAAAGCCACAGTCATCAAGACAGTATGGTACTGGCACAAAGACAGAAATATAGATCAATGGAACAGAATAGAAAGCCCAGAGATAAATCCATGAACCTATGGACACCTTATCTTTGACAAAGGAGGCAAGAATATACAATGGAAAAAAGACAACCTCTTTAACAAGTGGTGCTGGGAAAGCTGGTCAACCACTTGTAAAAGAATGAAACTAGAACACTTTCTAATACCATACACAAAACTAAACTCAAAGTGGATTAAAGCTCTACATGTAAGACCAGAGACTGTAAAACTCCTAGAGGAGAACATAGGCAAAACACTCTCCGACATAAATCACAACAAAAGCCTCTATGACCCCCCTCCTAGAATATTGGAAATAAAAGCAAAAATAAACAAATGGGACCTAATTGAACTTAAAAGCTTCTGCACAACAAAGGAAACTATAAGCAAGGTGAAAAGATAGCCTTCAGAATGGGAGAAAAAAATAGCAAATGAAGCAACAAAGGATTAATCTCAAACATATACAAGCAGCTCCTGCAGCTCAATTCCAGAAAAATAAATGACCCAAGCAAAAAATGGGCCAAAGATCTAAACAGACATTTCTCCAAAGAAGACATACAGATGGCTAACAACCATATGAAAAGATGCTCAACATCACTCATTATCAGAGAAATGCAAATCAAAACCACAATTAGGCACCATTACACGCCAGGCAGAATGGCTGCTATTCAAAAGTCTACAAGCAATAAATGCTGGAGAAGGTGTGGAGAAAAAGGAACCCTCTTACATTGTTGGTGGGAATGCAAACTAGTTCAGCCATTATGGAGAACAGTGTGGAGATTCCTTAAAAAAACTGGAAATAGAACTGCCACATGACCCAGCAATCCCACTTCTGGGCATACACACCGAGGAAACCAGATCTGAAAGAGACACGTGCACCCCAATGTTCATCGCAGCACTGTTTATAATAGCCAGGACATGGAAGCAACCTAGATGCCCATCAGCAGACGAATGGATAAGAAAGCTGTGGTACATATACACAATGGAATATTACTCAGTCATTAAAAAGAATACATTTGAATCCGTTCTAATGATATGGATGAAACTGGAGCCCATTATACAGAGTGAAGTAAGACAGAAAGAAAAACACCAATACAGTATACTAACGCATATATATGGAATTTAGAAAGATGGTAACAATAACCCTATAAGCAAGACAGAAAAAGAGACACAGATGTATAGAACAGACTTTTGGACTCTATCGGAGAAGGCGAGGGTGGGACATTTTGAGAGAATAGCATTGAAACATGTATATTATCAAGTGTGAAACAGATCACCAGTCCAGGTTGGATGCATGAGACAAATGCTCAGGGCTGGTGCACTGGGATGACCCAGAGGGATGGGATGGGGAGGGAGGTGGGAGGAGGGTTCAGGATGGGGAACACATGTAAACCATGGCTGATTCATGTCAATGTATGGCAAAAACCACTACAATATTGTAAATAAATAGCCTCCAACTAGTAAAAATAAATGGAAAAAAAAAAAAAAGATAAGACTGGGAACTATTAAAACATCAAGAACTTATTATCAAAACTGAAATATCCTCAATACTTTCTTCTCAACCTTCTCTTTCTGTGCACACCAACCCCAGGCATAAAGTCTGCCCAACCAGTTCCCTGCCTAACTAGTTCCTTCGTGGAAAATTGCTGAAAAAATAAGTCATCTACATCCTTAAAATCCTATGAACCCCCACCCCTCATTGGCACAGGGGTTTGGTGCTGAGAACCCTTCATCCTAGGTCACAAGGCACAGCCAGAAAGGTAGCCACTCCCTCACTGGTCATGCACCACACATTCGTGGGAAATCAAAAGAAAGAAAGAAAGAAAACAAACAAAATATAATAATAAAATTCTATGAACCTCTTCTAACTTCTAACTCTGAGATACTTTAATTATCAAGGATATTGTTCTCCTATACTCAATAAATCTGAAACAAATTAGCTTTTTGTGATCAACAGGAATTTGAGGAGTAATCTTTTGGGGGGACTTGAAAACTAACATTTGGGGACCATAGAATTCTAAGAGACCCTTGCCTTAAATGCAATATCACACAAATATGTGAATATTCACTTTTATTTAATGGGTTGATGTATTGAAATGGTCTTAAAATTGGCCAATAACTTGACATTAGACTGGCTTTGAGTCTGACATTACCTAAGTCTTTTAAGATCCTCCCAAGACATGGAGGTCTTAGTCTCCAAATGCACAAGTTTTAGAAAGAATTGAGCCTTTCTAGTTCACTCGGCTCTAGATGGACACTTAAAGTCTGACCACAAACTGCCTACATGAGCCCCGCTTACCCTTTGCAGGTCCTTTGCACTGTCTTCCTTATATCAATTACAGAATGAGGATAAAGGGCAGGAAACCCAGAAAACCCCATTCAGCTTCCTCCATATTAGTAGAATGCTTTCTTTAGTAGAAGGCTCACTTGGGGAATTAGTTATAATACCAGCATCTCATAAGAAAAAACAAAAAGTTATCTTGAGTGTTTGCAAGTGTGCATGGGTTTCTATAAACATATACACAGAGGGGGTAGGTGTCAATAATCTCAGCTAATAAATGCTTCCTTAAGTTAACAAAATAGAGAGATGATGGTTTAATGACCAGTGAAGTGATGTAGCAGTGGTGATTACAGCAATGTCTTTGACCAATGTGTAATTTGTTTTATTGAAACTAAAAATCAATGAATCTTGGTCACATAATTCAACAGAAATATATGCACTTGGAAAACCTTCTATTAATAGTAATGGAGAGAGAGATTTAAGATGGCATAGTTTATTGATGATCTTCTGTGTGCCAAGAAGTTTTCAAATATTATTTAAGTTCTCTAAACCAGTGCTTCTCAATTTTAATGTCCCTGAAGGTTTTGCTAAAATGCTGATTCTGATTCTTTAGGATTGTGGTAGGGGCTCAAGAGTTTTTGTGGGAATGGAGCTATATTGTGTATCAATTCTCATGGGAATTGCATGAATCAATTCATGTCTTCAAATTCATAGAACTTGGGAATTACATGAATTGATACATATCTTCATATTCATAGAAAGTGTATTAGTCAGTCTGTTGTGTCCGACTTTTTGCCACCCCACGGACTGTAGCCCATAAGGCTCCTCTGTCCATGGAATTCTCCAGGCAAGAATCCAGGAGTGGGTTGCCATTTCCTTCTCCAGGAGATCTCCCTGATCCAGGGATTTAACCCAGGTCTCCTGCATTGCAGGCAAATTCTTTACAATCTGAGCCACAAGAGAAGCCATTGTCTCTTTTACTGTATGATACTTTTTAAAAATAAAATTTGAAGTCATATATGTATATATACCTCCTGATGTGAGGCCCTGAAAAATTCAAATCAACATTATGTAATACTCCTTCTGAAATGTTTATCTTGAACCTGAACATGAGAAAACAATCTATTTTTTGTTCCAAATTGAGAGACATTCTACCAAACAGCTGGCTCAGATTCTGCAAGGTTGTCAATATCTTAAGAGCAAAAATCAAAAACACTGGAAACTGCTCAGACTTAAAAGAGTAAATAGAGACATGACAACTAGATGTGATGTGGAATCCTTGATGAGGTCTTGCATTAGGAGAAAAAAAGCACAAGAATAAGTGATATTATTGAGACAATTGGAAAAATTTGAGTATGAACTCTCTATTACATAAAGTATTGCTTCAATGTTAAAGTAGCAGAATGTGACAATTCTATTATCTACACAGGAGAGTGTCCTTGTTCTTCAATTCATGCCGAAATATTTAAGGGAAATGTGACATGATGCTTACAACTCATTTTGAAATGAATCAGCAAAATGCATGAACATATAGAAAAGAATTGAATGTGGCAAGTTAATCTAGGTGAAAGTCATAGGGGTGTGCTTCATACTATTTTTATAGTGAATCAGAAGTTTAAATTTTTTTCAAAATAAAAATCGGTTGCATTAATTTCCCATGAGTCCTATAACAAACTGTCACAAACTTAGTGGCATCCCAACTTTCCTCCCCTATTCCTAACACTTGGTAACCACGAATCTGTTTTCCATCTCTTTAATTAGGTTATTTCATGAATGCTATAAAAAGGGAATCATCCAGTATATATGTTTTGAAATTGGCCATGTTGGCTTTCTTCACTCAGTATAATTTCCTTGAGGTCCACTGAAGCTGTTGAGTACATCAATAGTCTATCTAATTTGATTGATGAGGAGTGTGCTTTGCCGTAGATGGACCAGGATTTGTTCAGCCACTCACGCATTGAAGGACATTTGGGTAATTTCCTGTTTTGAGTTATTACAAATAAAGCTGCTACAAACCTTTGTGTACAAATTTCAGCATAAAAATAAGTTTTCATCTCTCTGAGAGAAATTCCTAAGAGTGCAATTGATGGTTCACTGGACAAATTTATTTCATATTCTTTTCTGTGTTAAAAATATGCTCTTTATAAAGGGCTGGAACCAACAGTGCACAAAATAATTTCCGTATAGCCATATAAACCCAAGGAGATGTGAAGAAAGCATGGAAGTTGGCACCTGTGCTGAAGAATAGAGGTTATCACCTGTGCCCACAGTCTCTCCTGAGAGGATTTTGTCTCCCTTCCAACAAGATCTTTTATTGAAGGGGAGATAGGAAAGAATGCAGACAGAGAAAAGTCTTTCTTGTTTCTGAAATAAGGAATATTGAGAATGCCATCTCAGAAATGAGGCTGAAAAGCTCATCAGACCTGTACAGTTTGCCATGAATAAAATCTCAGTGGATTTTGTGTTCCTGGCTAGCCTTTTATTCTGCAGGTGACTGATCCCAGGTCTGTGGACGACCTTCTACTGGATCCTCGCTCCAAGAACACGACCGATTCGTGGGTTGGGGGTGGGGGACATCTTGTTCTTGGAAAATGAAAGATGAAAGATGAAAGACAATGCTCTAATTCAAAATTAGAAATTCCCAAAATTCAAGAAATTCCCAATACTCTAATTCAAAAAGATACATGCACTTCAGTGTTCATGGGAGCACCAATTACAATAGACAAGACATGGAAGGAACCTAAATATCCATGAAAGATGAATGGATAAAGAAGGTAAGGTACATATAATGGAATATTGCTTAACTATAAAAATGAATGGAATAATGTCATTTTCAGCAACATAGATGGACCTAGAAATTATCATATTAAGTAAAGTAAGTCAAATAAAGACAGATACATGATATTACTTATATGTGGAATCTAAAAAATAATACAAACGGATTTATTTACAAAACAGAAACAGACTCATAGACTTAGAAAAAAAAAAAAATGAAAGAACTTATGGTTACCAAAGGGGAAGGGGGTGGGGGATAAACTAGGAATGTGGGATCAATATATTAATATATATAAAATAAGCAATAAGATTTAAAATATAAAAGAAAAACATTTTAAATCTTACATGGTATCCACCTTTTTTGTGTGCTCAGTTGCATCTGATTCTTTGCAGCCACATGAACTGTAGCCTGCCAGGCTTCTCTGTCCGAGGAATTCTCCAGGCAGGAATACTGGAATGGAGAGGCACTTCCTACTCCAGGGGATCTTTACAACCCAGGTGTCGAACCCACATTTTTTGTGTCTCCTGTATTGACAGGCAGGTTCTTTACCACTAGCACCACCTGGGAAGCCCCATCCACCTTTTTAAGCTGGTCCTGAAGGCAATGGCACCCCATTCCAGTACTCTTGCCTGGAAAATCACATGGACAGAGGAACCTGGTGGGCTGCAGTCCATGGGGTCGCTGAGTCGGACATGACTGAATGACTTCACTTTCACTTTTCACTTTCATGCATTGGAGAAGGAAATGGCAACCCACTCCAGTGTTCTTGCCTGGAGAATCCCAGGGACGGGGGAGCCTGGTGGGCTGCCATCTATGGGGTTGCACAGAGTCGGACATGACTGAAACGACTTAGCAGCAGCAGCAGCAGCGATCAGTCTCACGGGGGAACTGTGTTTACAGGTGCTGTTGTCCAGAACTGCAAGACTCTTCTCAGTCTTCTGTCTCTCTTTAGGCCTCAGGGTGACAGTCACCTCCCCCACACAACTTCTGACTCTCCTCTCTGATCACAGGAGCCCAGACCCACACATCTTTTTTTTTTTTTTTTCCTTTGCAATGCTTACAGCATCTGTGCTAACCCTTGGGTTTCTCCATTCAAACATGGTATAGTATGGGACAGAAGCCACTGGTTGTCTGTTTATTAGATCTAGAAACATGTGACTCAGATTGGGACTTGAACCCACAGTCTAAGAACTGAGATGTTTCAGGACTCACTGAAGCTCGGGCTCTTAAAGTCTTCTCACAGAAAGAATTCAATGAGAAACAAAGTGAGAAGAAGTGGGTTTATTTAGAGAGAAACACCCTTCACAGACAGTTTGGGCCATCTCAGAAGGTGACGGGGGCATCAGTTTTTATCAGTGTGGGTAATTTCATAGGCTAATGTGTGGAAGGAATAGTCCAGCAATTTGGGGAAAGGGGTGGGGATTTCCAGGAATTGGGCCATCCCCCCATTTTTGGACCCTTATAGTTAACCTTGGTGTCTGTGGGTGTGTCATTTAGCATGATGATGTGTTACAGTGAATGTATACTGAGGCTCAAGGTCTAGAGGAAGTCAGCTCATGCTCTATCTTGGATTTATTAGGTTCTAACCAGATTTTATCACATCCTATGGCTATGTCATTCTTTTAAAGGCTGTGCCCTGCTCCCTTGCCTCCTGTTTCAGATCCACAGAATTTGGAGACGATTAAAAGTTCACAAACAACCACTCTTCCTTTTTTGAGGGGCCTATTTTTGCAACTTGTTGCTGTTCCTCTTTTTTAATTTACCACTAACTTCTCCAACAGAAAACATAGACATTCATGATGAGTGCTATAAAAGAAAAGCCTTTTACCTATAAAGTCTAAAAGTGATTTTCACTTACCATAGAAAATTCCTAACTACTATAGCTTGAGTTTGCTTTTCACCTTTGCAGCCATGTGCTACAGATTATAATCCAAATTTTATCATAGATATCACATGGTTACCAAACCAGGTTTGCTTTGCCCAAAAGGAAGCAAGCCAAACTCTGAAATGCCTAGGTTTGCAGCAAAGACAGGGTTTATTTGCAAGGCAGTCAAGCAAGGAGACAGGAGAATGAGTCTCAAGTCTGCCTCCCCTAATACAAGGGGTTCAGGGTATTTACAGGATAAAGAATAAAGAATAAAGGCATAGGTCTGAGGCATAGGGAACATGGAGCAGGGTGATTGAAAAAGGTGAAAATAACTATATTTTTGTGCAAGCATTAACTAAGCTCAGGTCTCTGTATGTTCACAAGGTCACAGAGCCAGTAGACACTCATGCATGCCCAGTTGAAGTGCTGGTGGCCTATCAAGTGGCAACCAGTTCAGCTCAAACTGGACTCCACTGAAAACAGCTCAGGTAAATATCTTATTATTTAGACTGTGCAGCTTAGAGGACATGCAAGTCTTCAAGTCACCTTGACTGGTAAAGGCAGGTGAAATGGACTTGATTAATTACCCACAATTTCAACATTTTTCAAGGAACTAATCAAATTTTACCACATATAGTATGAGCTACATTCCATAGGAGCTATAATGAATACAGAAATTTTCATCAGAAGTTGACAGTGATGTCAGTTCATTCTATCCTCTGTCAAGGTGAGCACATTATTTTGGTACTTCAATGTATCCAGGTATTTATTTGTTCTTTCAGTATAAGTGGGATTTATGTTTACAAAGCATATGAGCATGATTTCCATGGTTCATTGTATTTTGGGGGCTTATACAGAAAAAGACTGTATACAAATATAATGCATCGCAAATACAATTATCTTGTTTTAGATAAAGATTTCCATTTCTCTGTAGTTTATATCTGTTCGGTTTCCATTTCCAGTTTTAACTTCTTTATGCTATGGAGAGAGGAAGAGACAGAAATACTACTATTGTCAGATTTTGCCAGTGTTTCCATGGTTGCCAATGACATTCTTGTTTTTTCTTCATAGTGCATAATAAAGCATGTATTATGTAAATAATTTCAAATGCCATCTAAAATTATGTTCCCCTGCAGAATTAAAGAACTTGGAGGCTAAGTATGTCTGTATTCCTTCAGATGATCTAGAATCTCTCTTTTGAAAAATGATCCCACCTTCCTACAACTAACTGTCATGGAAACAACTTTGAATATCTAAAATTCACTGTCAACTGGTAGTAAGAGGCCTTAAATGCTGCTCCAACATTGGCTGCTCCTTGAAGCCTCATTAAAACCATTTACTTCACCTTTCCCACTGTAGCTAGTACTTTTATTTATGGGAAATTAAGATACTGTTCCTGAATCTTGAAAGAGCTATTCCTGCCTCCAAAATCCTGCCCGGAAGACCATCTTCAGCAAGGTCCTCTGAGACAGTGGCCTTTGTCTAAATTCACAGTCATGTGGATAGTGCATGAAATTGAAAATAACTTGAACAAAATAACTGGTAAATGTAAACCAAAATGATAGATAAGATTAGGGTAGGCAGACACCATTTCCCCATGTGACATATGATATCATTTCCAAACACCAGTATAGAGGGTTTTGCATCCTCCTTTGTAAGTGCATAATCTCAGGACAAACTGTAGACCTACCAACAGAAGGAGCAATGCCAGTTATCCAGGGCAATTTCACTGCTCCCTAATCTCAGTGCCTTGAAGCAACAAAGGTTTATTTCTCATCCTGCTGCATATCTTCTGTCTCTTAGCTTGGGCATGTCTTCTGACAGGATCTAGGATGTTAAAGCAGCCATAAATTAGAGCTCTGGAGGGTTTGAGACGGGCAATTAGGATCTCTGGAATAAAAGTAACACACATTATTTCTATTCACAACCAATAGGGCAGAGTTAGTCATCTGTTTCTACCAAACTTTAAAGGGGCTAGGAAATATAGTTTTTCCCCATACCCAGAGGAAAGAAGCCAACAAGAAAGAAAATAGCTGGGAAATGGCACTAAAGATTGCCCGCCAATCCACTATTCTGGCTGGGTAGAGGGTCTCCTCTAAAAAGCAGTGAAATAGCCCTGGGTAACTGGCATTGCTCCTTCTTCAGAAGTTGTGAAGAAGTGAACTTCCCAACAGTATTAGTCAGGATAGCCTATGTTGCATGCAAGTGGTTCTGAAATACTGCCCACATTTCCCCTAACTTTCTCCATTGCTTTTTTTTGTTAAATTTTTAATCAGTCTATGTCAAGAAAAAACAGGATTTGATCTAGCTTCCAGTTCTTATCACTAACAGTGTAGCAATTTTATGGGTCAGAGTTTTGTTTGTAGCTAGGTGTCATTCCTAAGAAAATGATTGATAAATACATTCCTCGAGTCCTAAAGTGTCCCTTCAAATATATGTTGATCTGTGGAGCTGATTCCTTTTCTTCTCTGGATATTAGTCAAAACTCTGATCTCCACTCCATTTTAGTGCAGACTCTCTAGCAAAGTGGAATGCTGGGATAGTGTGTGGTCATTAATTTCTTAAGAAATCATGAGAAGAAATTCTGATGTTAAACTATATAGCAAAATCACAAAAATGTACTTCCATCAAGAGATGGTAAACTCATTTCTGTATTACCTTGCTCCAGGTTTTCTTATATGCCAGTTTCTCCCTAGTCCTTGCTGTTGATGAGAGAAGCAAATTTTCCTTTTCCCATCCCACTTACTGCAGTGATCTAAACACATTTCATACTCAATAATGATGACAGACTAAAGCCCAAGGCCAAAAGCATGGGGACACCTGATTAAGCTGTTTCATTCTCTTAAAAATATGAGAAACATTTATATTCCACTAAAAGAACCCAATCTTCCCCTTCACCCACTTCACCCTTATTCTAGGTAGATAATAGGACTTGCCTGAGATACTAATCAAACCATTACAAGAAGTTTTGCTTTTTCTGGTTTTCATATTCTAAGGAAATTTCTTATTTCAGGAAGTACCCAGAGGCACAAATTGATGAGAAAGTGGAGAGGGAAATAGAAGGAGTTAATTGTTGCCATGACCAGCAACAATAGGAAGATCACCTGAGATGTCATCCTGCCTTGAAACTCCACTTTTATCTATGATACCTTCAGTACCAAGGGAAATTAACTTTATCATTGGCGGGAAAGAAATGGAGGCCAAATGGCATCTGGGGCAACATGAAATAAAAATTTTTGCAATGACTTGAAAAGAAAAGAATGATGGGAGACCTGAGCCAGCATCTAGCACAGTCTGCTGCTGGCCTTCACACTGCAGAATCAGAGCCATGGCTGCCTCATGCATCTGTGAGCAGCCACTGAGGAATAAAACCCTGTCCGATTACCATTATGCTAATATGATTTTAATTGATTGCAAAAGTTGATAGTTTTGCTTGAAATTGCACTGAAATTTTGCTTTTGTTTTAAAAATGCATGAAAGAGAAAAACTTAAGAAGTTCAACCAGATCTGTGCTTTACATAATGCATGTGTGCATGCCTGCCCAGTCACTTCAGTCCTGTCTGACTCTTGTCATCCTATGGACTGTAGCCAACCAGGCTCCTCTGTCCCTAGGATTCTCCAGGCAAGAATACTGGAGTGGATTGCCATGCCTCCGGGGGGATCTTGAGACCCAGGGATCTAATCCGTGTCTCTTATGTCTCCTGCATTGGCAGGTGGGTTCTTTATCACTAGTGCCACCTGGGAAGTCCCATTTCACATGTTAAGTAACATTCAAATACAAATAGTGTAGATCACTATCTGGAGGCTCACCAACCTCTTTTTTTTCCAGAGTTATTCATTGACTGTTCAAGTTAGAAAAGCACTGTTTTGGAGTGAATAATTGAGACTTTTTGCACAATTGCACTCATCTCACACGTGAGCAAAGTAATGCTCAAAATTCTCCAAGCCAGGCTTCAACAGTACATGAACCATGAACTTCCAGATGTTCAAGTTGATTTAGAAGAGGCAGAGGAATCAGAGATCAAACTGCCAATATCCATTGGATCATCAAGAAAGCAAGAGAGTTCAAAAAAACATCTATTTCTGCTTTATTGACTATGTCAAAGCCTTTGACTGTATGGATCACAGCAAACTGTGGGAAAATCTTCAAGAGATGAAAATACCAGGCCACCTTACCTGCCTCCTGAGAAATCTGTATGGAGGTCAAGATACAACAGTTAGAACTGGACATGGAACAACAGACTGGTTCCAAATAGGGAAAGGAGTATGTCAATGCTGAATGTTGTCACTCTGCTGATTTAACCTTTATGCAGAGCACATCATGTGAAATGCTGGGCTGGATGAAGTTCAAGCTGATATCAAGATGGCTGGGAGAAATATCAATAATCTCAGTTATGCAGATGACACCACCCTTATGGCAGAAAGTGAAGAAGAACTAAAGAGCCTCTTAATGAAAGTAAAAGAGGAAAGTGAAAAAGTTGGCTTAAAACTCAACATTCAGAAAACTAAGATCATGGCATCCGGTCCCATCATTTCATGGCAAATAAATGGGGAAAAAAATGGAAACACTGAGAGCCTTTATTTTGGAGGGCTCCAAAATCACTGTAGATGATGACTGCAACTATGAAATTAAAAGACGCTTGCTCTTTGGAAGAAAGCTATAACCAACCTAGTTCAGCTCAGTTTAGTTCAGTCACTTAGTTGTGTTCAACTCTGTGTAACCCCATGGACTGCAGCATGCCAGGCCTCCCTGTCCATCACCAGCTCCCAGAGGTTCCTCAAACTCTTGACCACACCACTCTTATGTCAGAAGAACACCAACTTCACTGTGAGTGGCCAGGTCTACCAGTAACACTCTTGCTTCCTTTGTGGAACAGTGGCCATGGAAGACATTGTTGGCTGTGAAATTCTAGCTCAGGCTGTGAGGTAGGGATTCCAGAAAACTCCATTTAAAGTGCAGCTGCCATGGCACCCTTGCTCTCCCTTTGCCCTTCCTCTTGCTTGCTACATGGGATGTGGTCCAGTTCTCGGTGCTGAAGCAGCTCTCTTTCATGGAACCAAGATGGAGGCATCGGGGGAAATCCGAGGACCCCTGCAAGGTGCCCCTTCAAGCTTCCTGATTACCAAGAGGAAGATCTTAGTAATCAAGCCAGTATTGAGGAAGTTCTAGTCATTGTCATTAAGGTTTTCCTTATACACAACTAAGTATAGGCCTTCAGAAGAAGGACAGCCGAGCTCCTCACAGCCCTCTACTAGGGCTGTGTGGGGAGGGTGGCAACCTATCACAAAGACCCTGACCCACAGCTAGGTGTCCACTGGCCCCAGTTGGCCTGTCAGCTGGAGGAGGAGGCCCCAAGACATCAGGAGGGGACTCTGGGGTTTACATCAGGAAACGGAAGCAAATCCCTCCCCAATTCCCCAGGAAAACTTCTTCTCAGAGAACTCAAAGGGAACAGGATCTTGAAAGGAAGGACAAAACTAGCTCTTTCAGAATACCTATATTTAGCACTTCCTGAAAGCAGCTATTTTGAGTTGTGTGTGAATGAAAGCAACAGAGGATTTTAAAAGAGGAGAGAGAGAGAGATAGTGTGAAAGGAAGCGGTATATATTTAACCTAGAAGAAGACTAATTTGGAGCACCACATATTTTGGTCCAATTCTAGTTGATTCGTGGAAAGCATGGTCTTATAATTAATGAAAGAAAGGGGAAGACAGAGGAAAGTAATTCAAGATTGAAGGTAGAATTCAAGATAAGACGTGAGATGCTATCTTATGTCCCCTGCCTGGGAACAGCTCTCATTGATTGAGACAATCACGCTGTGACATTTTGAGTATTTACTATGTGAGAACATTATTCTAAGTCTTTTGCCCTTCGAATTTCATTTAGTCCTAAAAGATATTGCTCCCAGTTTCAGCTGAGGAAATGAAGGTGTCCATTTGCCCCCAATCACAGTACAGAGCAGAGAGTCAGGCTTTGACAGTGTTATTTTCTGTCTAACAGCAGAAACAGCCCTACACTAAAGACTCTGCAGAGCTTCTTGTTTTAAATGTGATTGCAAAAAATCTCAATTAAGAAAGTCTTCAATTAATTGAGTGTTCCGGGTAATTTAATTCCCTGGTTTAATTGAGCACTAACCAGAAAAACTTTTCCAAATGTTTTTCCAAAGTATGTAAGACACACTTTCTTGACTTAGTGAACCCGAGTTAATTTTTTTTCAATAATTAAGTCACTGATAGTGCCTCAGGCTGACTATTCTTACCATCCAATAGCACACAGTCTGCTTGGTGTTGTAGAGATGTTTTTAGATTTTTTTTTTCAATCTTCTACTAATTAAGGCTGACAAGGACATCTATGAGTAGAAGATTATTTCTTTTATATTTCAAATTAGTTTCAGATATGCCTAAAGTGGAATGTTAGGTCACTGGGTTATAAGATATTTCAGTTGTTTTTAATGCTTCCAAAAATATTTCCAAAGGCTACAATAGTTTTCACCATAGTCATCAGCCCTCAGTATTATAATTAAAAAAAAAAGTTAGAAAGTAATTGTTTGCAATGAATTTAACTGTAAACCAGTAACTGATGAGTTGAAAGATCAGTGAAGAAGATTCTAATGAAAGTAGGATGAAGATGGGTAGCAAACAGAAAGGAAGAAAATGCTCAGAGAACAAAGTCTCAGAGGGGAAAAGTGGTAACACACTTTCTTACATTGCAAGCAACAGTGTCCTAATAATTGTTTCACAACCAGTGGTCTTCCCAGGTGGCGTTAGTGGTAAAAAAATAAATAAATAAAAATAAAAAACCTGCTTGCCAATACAGGAGACGTAAGAATGTGGGTTCGATCCCTGGGTCAGGAAGATCCCCTGGAGAAGGGCATGGCAGCCCAGTCCAGCAATCTTGCCTGGAGAATCCCATGGACAGAGGAGCCTGGCAGGCTACAGTTCAGAGGGTCGCAGAGTTGGACAAGACTGAAGTGATTTAGTCCGCTTAGGCCACACACTCATGCTTCAGAAAAGGGAGAGGAGGAAAGGAAAGCCCTGATTTACAGTGTTTGTTATGATGTACACATTTCTGTTGTGGTTGCTCTCAACTCACTTAGCTCAGAGTTAGGAAAAAATGGGCTCAGCTGAATCTTGTGATCCAGCAGGAGCTGGTACCATCACACCACTGACTACAAGGGAACAAGGGGACGATTAGAAGGGGTAGTGAGGATGAGGATCTTTGGGTGTGGATCTATCACCACATCCTCCACACTCTGCCCAAAAGTTCTGGACACTTACAGGGACCTCTAAACAGAGGGCTGAGGGCTGGATGCTGTGTGTGGTCAAGAAAAAGTCACACCCCTTAACCCTGGCACAGCTGAAACCCACAGGAAACATCACATGAAAAGATTAGGGGACATGATGTCCCCTAATCTTTTCATGTGATATTTTTCAGTCTAATGAGACAACGGATGTCTGGAATGATGCATCAGACTTCATTGCATAGGCAGTACCTCTTACTGGTCATCTATTTCTACCAAATTAGAAAAAATTAACAACACAAAAATAGCTCATTATAAGTGACAGTAAGTGCTTGATTATGGCTAAGTACCAAGTTTAAAAATGGACCCAGAAAAGAGGAGATATTTCTCAGTGGGCCCTATTTTCAGTGCTTTATCTGATTTTGGCTACAGAGCATGTAACACTCTAAAGACAGAGGTTAGAAGTTTCAGCAGAGTGATCATAGCAAATGGATTCTTAATCTAGTCACTTATTTCATTTGGCTTTAGAAAGTGTTTCTTCATTTTTTTAGCATTTGGATATGGTTTTAAAATATTCATTGCTCTATTTCTCCAGAAAAATTAGGAGGAAAAAAAAAACATAAAATACTGGGGAAATGTTGATGATTGAGCCATCTCACAAAATCCTGATTTCCTATCCATAACAGAGATACCAGTGTATCTACCCTGCCTTTTATTTTCTGTATTTCTGATGCTTTGACACCTGGTACCTTCCTGACCCTGGAAGGACTGTGCCTCCCAGAGTTAGCCAGTTCCCAGAGATAGTAAACTACTCACCTATGAGCACACCTTTTTTATGCGAGTCAACCAACACAGAGCTCACATCCCAACCACCTTCCTTCTGGGGTTGTCACACTCATGCTTTTCCCTAATCACCCTAGAGCCAGGCACCAGACAATCAAAGACAGCACTCTTGCCCCAGAGTCTGCTGAAATTATTCAAACTAGCCTGTTCTAAACTTGTCTACTCTGTCTTGCTCATTCTTTCCCAGAGAAACCATAATAAAACTTATTTTCCACATTTTCCCCTCTCCCTCTGCTTCCTGTTAATTCCGCATGTGTTCCCTTACTCACCACATAGCATGTCATACCCCACTTCTTGGGATCTATGCGTATAACAAAATATCTTTGTAGTGACAATTGTTTCCTGATCTGATGGTCTAACCATACCTGAAAAACAATAAAGCTTACATTTTAAAACAACCAATTGCCTTGCAACACCCACTTTTCCCTTCTTGATAACAGATCCTGAGCTTCTAGGTAAGCACACTGCCTCCCAGATAAAAGGACAGTCTTTCTTGAGTGTTCCTGGCCACTAGCAGTGGCTACATGAATAAGTTCTACTCAGTGAGGAGAAAGAAGTGCTGTGTACTAAGCATGCTTTCCTTTATGTTCATCCTCTTGCTGTCAGCCTGCAGGTCCTTTGATGGCTGGAGCTCCAGCAGCGGTATGGGCCATTAGTATGTGTCCCATACCCAAGAGAAAGGGGAACTGAATCATCTCATAAATCTAGATCTCTCATGATTTCATGAAGCTATTGGACTCCTTTCAGTGACAAAGAATAAAAATCTTTATTGCTTCAGTAACTATCACTTGAGATTTTGCTCTTACATTCGTTCATATAAGGTCATATAAAATATTCTTCTTAATGTAAATAATCATAATATCTTGACCTGGAGTAAGTCAAGGTACTCAATGTGTTCCAAAAATAAATCACTTGATCATGCTGCTGACATTATCAGTATCAAAATGAAAGTAGTTTAACTCATTTTTAATGTCAAAAACCTTGTAAGTGCCTTTTCTTTCAGCTGTCAATGTACTCAGTGCTGCAAAGCAACATACTACAATATATGCCCTGCCCTCTCCACTTTTTCTAAATGTAGAAGACTGCCAAGGTGCTGGTGACCATGATTTGATCACATCCCCAAATTTCACTTTTCCTTTGAATGATAAATTAGGAGCAGGAGGCAAATCATTAACCACTAACTGCTTTGGA
This sequence comes from Cervus elaphus, assembly GCF_910594005.1. Lineage (NCBI taxonomy): Eukaryota > Metazoa > Chordata > Mammalia > Artiodactyla > Cervidae > Cervus > Cervus elaphus. Next base: position 24,052,905 of record NC_057830.1, read on the forward strand.
GAATAAAGAAGTGTTTGATCTGGCATTCAAGTAAAACCTTTACCTACTCGTACTGACCACAGTGTACCTTGGGCCGACGTATTTCCTCCTACAAAATAATCACAAATTTAACAAATGACAGTGACAAACATCTTCTTTTATAGTATGAATTCTCTGTTGACTTCTCATGTGTTCCACTGGTACACCATGGACTGACTCAAGTTTGGAACAGAATCAGCAAAAACACTAACACATTGGTCACTGCTTTTCCACATGGTATGCCATTAATATTATATAATACCTAACAATGAATAAGGGAATTTTAACAGAAAAAACAGTTGTGCTGTTTCTCTCACAGCATCTGTGATAAACGTAGAGTCTGGTCTTACAGGACTTCCTGTGACAGTATGGCTTGTGTTTCTATAGCAAAATATTATTTGTGGTTTATTAACTTTCTTTATCAACAATTCACTAATTTCACACTTTAAAATATTATTTTGTATTTATTCTGTTAAAAATGAGATCATAATTGCTTTTCTCATGATGGTAAAACTTTGAGGAACTGATAACCTTTCTGCAAGAACAACTCATTGACATGAGGAGTCCAGACACATAATATTAATTTGTCAGATATTTTCCTCTTATTTTGTAAACACCTTTGTGTAGAAGATCAGGGGAGATTTCTTTTTTTTTCCATTTATTTTTATTAGTTGGAGGCTAATTACTTTACAATATTGTAGTGGTTCTTGTCATACATTGCAATGCAACGTCATAAAGCACTGGAAATCTGTGCAGATAGTGAACCTGTTAATCTGTGAGCATGATAATTTTCTAAGACAGAAATCTCTGTGAGCATGATAATTTTCTAAGACAGAAATCTCTGTGAGCATGATTCTAAGACAGATTCTGTCTTAGAAAATTATCATGCTCACAGATTAACAGGTGCACTATCTGCACAGATTTCCAGTGCTTTATGACATTGCATGCACGCTCAGTTGCTTCATTTGTGTCCAATTCTTTGCAACCCTATGGAGCCTGCCAGGCTCCTCTGTCTGTGGGATTCTCCAGGAAAGAATACTTTAGTGGGTTGCCATGCCCTCCTCCAGGGGATCTTCCCAACCCAGCAATTAAACACACGTCTCTTAAGTCTATTGCATTGGCAGGCAGGTTCTTTAGCACTAGCACCACCTGGGAAGACCTTTATGACATTATATGTTTATTATTATACCTTGTCATTATGCTTCATTGAATCATGACTTAGACATTAAAAAATATAATTTAACAAGCCAAGAAAAGTCCATGAAAAAAGTATGAAAGCACAGAGGCCAAGGTGAAATGCATAATACTAGCCCAAAGGACTAGTCCCAGTGGTTTTGGAAGAGCTGCTGAGAACACAGCTATTAGGAACTCAATGCGATTTCTGTGAAAATCAGTTCATTTTATAGCTCACATTAGTAAAATTTATAGACTGAACAAAACTGCCTTTCCCTTGAAAACTATGAAACTGCCTACAGGCCACTCAGTTGACCACATTTTGAGTTTTACTGGCTTATGGAGCAAAAGCAAAGCATTCTGGAATGCCTGAAGAGTCTGATTGACCAGCTTTTTGCATCATTTCTATAAAGTAAGTCATTTTTGATTGACATTTTTCAGCCTAAATTTGAGATTTTTTTTAATTGTTCAAGGAGAATAAAAAGAAAAAACCTTTACAAATGTGACTCTGACATGCTGTAAGAATTTCATCCTTTATAGTATTATATTTATTTGTATTGCATATGTTTTATTTATTCACTTATTATTTTAAGAGGAAAAGTTTGATGAGAAGGAAACAATAAATTTTGAGCTAGCAAACCAGGAATTAGTTAAGACAGTGGATTATACTGCTGTAACAGTACAGAAAAACAAAGGTTTATTTCTCTGCTGGGCTATATATACACTGCAGGTTATTAGGTGGCTTTGCTCCCATCTCATCCTTGTCCTCACTCTGAGATGCAGGCCAATGGATCAACCACTGTTTGAACCATTACCATCCCACAGGAGAAGTGAAGCAGACTCAGAGGGCTTCTTATTGAAGAACAAATGTTCCAGTCTAGATATGACAGGTATTTCTTCCATGCACACACCTTGGCCAGAAATAATCAGGCCCAACCTGACAATAAGGGCACCAGGAAGTGCAATCTTACCTTTATCCAGAGTGGGAGGATGGGGGTATTTGGAGAATGCACAGAATCCCACCATGAGCAATTAGGGGGGGTTGGCTGCTCCTTCTAACAAGTATTTACAGGGCATTCCAGTTGCAAAGTACAGTTCAGGTTGCCAAGAGAGTTCAACAATGACTTCAGGCTAAATGAAAGTGAAAGTGTTAGTTGTATCTGACTCTGCGACCCCTACTCTGTAAGGGTCTACTCTGTAGACTGTAGACTGCCAAGCTCCTCTGCCCATGGAATTCTCCAGGCAAGAATACTGGAGTGGGTTGCTACTCCCTTCTCCAGGGCATCTTCCCAACCCAGGAATCAAACCCAGATCCCCCGCATTGCAGACTGATTATTTTATGAACCACCTCAGGCTAAATAGTATAGACCAAATAAGGAGAGATGCAAAAGTCATTTTAGAGTAAAAAAACATATCATAAGAGTCAGAAAGGATAAGAAAGCATGAATCAAGAGGAATTCTGAAGTGGGTGAATATCTTTTTTTGATTTAAATGACCAGGGAAGTCTTCACAGAATTCATTGGATGGCAGCCTTAATACAGGAAAAATTTTAATATGACCGGATGGGACCAAGAAACAGAAAGAAGGGATTTCTGAGCAGGAAAAATATAATGGTCAAAGTATTACAGTGTGTTGTCAGCCTTACAGTGGCAAGGATAGCTTTCTTTTTTAATATTTACTTATTTTTTATTTGACTGCACTGGATCTTAGTTGTGGCATGAAGAATCTAGACAAAGATATCTTAAACAGAGTTCAATTCCTCACCCTCCATGGAGTTCCTGATATTTACCTTATGGTCATCTTCCTTAGGTATTAGATATATTTTATAGCATCTATTCTGAAGGCTGTTTTATTACTATGGTTGACTGAGGGCTATTCGGCCCTTCTTTTTCTTTCTTTTAGTCACTGAATTGTGTCCAACTCTTTGCGACCCCATGGACTGTAGCTCGCCAGGCTCCTCTGTCCATGGGATTCTCCAGGAAAGAATACTGGAGTGGATAGCCATTCCCTTCTCTAAGGGATCTCCCAAACCCAGCGGTGGAACCCAGGTCTCCTGCGTTATAGGCAGGTTCTTTACTTTCTGAGCTACCAGGGAAGCCCTTGGGCACTTGGAGCGGTATTAATACTTCCTGAAAGCTATGTGTCTTTGTTATTAGATGAACCACAAAGGATGTAACCTTGACTTTTGACAAGAGGGCAATAAAAATTTCACATCTACTTTATATCACCTGTTGTCCCTAATAAAGAAACTGCAGAACTTTCATCGTAACCATTATGAGTGGTTTCATATGCACTTAGCTTTTTTTCTGATCCCTAAGTCTCTCTTACTATAGAAATTCGGCTGAAAGTTGGTAGTTTACATAAACTCCCTAAACCTAATGTAACTACTCGCAGGGTTGCTTAGGGTAAAGGGAGTGTGAGGAGTTATAAGAGTAAACCAATAAAAACAAAATTAATAATGATATTATTATTATGACAATAGAAGTTACATCAAAATATCTGAGTCACAATGTCTTCCTTTCTGGGTCCACCAATAACTAGTGATATACTAGCATGGGAAAAGACTTGTTTTAGTTATGAAAAAGTAATGGAATGAGAAAGCAAATGAGAGAAACCCAAAAATGTGAAAATAAGAGGACATGTGTAGTCATGCCTCAGTCTGCAGCAGGACAGCTGTGGGGCAGAGCCATTGTTTTAGGTCAAAGGAATGATGTAGCTACTTACTGTTGAATGCAAGAAGCACTGAGCACTGATCACATCCATGGTATCAGAATCAGGACAACAGCAAATCAACGAAGTTAAGACATGATTGATAAGGCGGCCAGGGGACTTTGGTATTTGCAGGCACTGAGGAAACATGAAGAGTTGTAAAGATTCAAAGCTGGGGTTGGGCCAGGCAAGGATGGGACACTCCAAGCCATTGCTGAGATTCTAACTTAAGACCAGAGAGATCACTTCACACTTAGAGCTGACCAAATTTCTCTAGGTGGAATGGTGGGAGGGAGTGCTACACCCAGATCATAATTTCCTCTTCAGGCTAATCGGGAAGTGCTACACACAGAAGAGATCATGACCCTCACGCCAGTTTCACTAGTTTCTTCCTGAAAAATATTTACTGAAGGGGAGCTTAATTTAATAAGCATCTCCCCTACCCCAGGAAATTAATGAAACTGGCAGACCTTCCCAATTAAACCTGGCTAACAACATTGGTTCTCAAACTTTACTCTCCATTCCAATTACAAGAAATTTTAAACATCCCAAAGTCAAAGTCACATTCCAGACCTACTAAATCATGATTTCTGGGTGGGGCATGGATATTGATGGGGTTCAAGGCAGGCCGTGATAAAATATGTCAAAGTGGCATATTAATTACTTTGAATTAAATTTCCTTAACAAACTGCCAGTGCAAGAAGCATACTTTGACCCTCCCTTGTTGCGTTGAAAGTAGGAAATAAATCTCCCATGTGAAAGTACCCTTCCTTTTACAGAGAAATCGTTAACATCAGAAATAGGGAACTCAGGGCCCAGTATGTAAAGAAACTCTGCTTATATTCTTCACTAATTAGTACCCAAATATATTTCTTTGTCATGTCCATTCTCCAAAAGTGAAGTTTCTTTGTCTAAAATGTATAAGAGCTGTCTGCTTCAGTGACTTCTCCGGGCCTCATAGTATTATGGAGCCCCCATATGTACAGAATTACATTTGGTTTGCCCCCTGTTAAGCTCATATCAATTTAATTATTAGGCCAGAAGAACCTAGAAAGGTAGAGGAAAGTTTCTCCTTTCCAATTATCAGGTTAGTTGGCAGGATCCTCACTGGCTGGAAACTGCTTTCTCTCAGGATTGGAGCAGATAAAGAGATTCTGGCAACTCTGACAAAAAGCCAAAAATGTAGGAATCCATATCACATCAGCATCCTGAATCTCTGTTTGCAAGGTCCAGTGGAAGCAAAAGTGGTGAGAGTCCTTTTTCTAAATAGCCATAGACAGACGAATGGGTAACGAAAGTATGGTACGTATATAAATGGAATATTACTTGGTAATAAAAAGGAGCATAATTGGGTCATTTGTAGTGATGTGGATGAAACTAGAGTCTATCATACAGAGTGAAGTAAGTCAGAAAGAGAAAAGCAAATATATAGATTAGCAGAAATTATTTGTGGAATTTGTTCCTTCAGCATAACAACGCTGGTAAAAATTTGGTAATGAGTACTCTTGACTTTTTTTGATCCTTTTTTAAAATTTTTCCTAGAGACGGTCATGGTTCTTTTGTCTCTGTTGTGTTTTCATCATAAGGAGAAAAAAAACAAACAAATATTGGGCAGAACGGTGGCATGCGCCCTTTAAGGATCCTGTTCAGGCTTATCTCTGGTGAATTCAGGGATCTCATAAGATCCACATCTGTTTAGATAAATTTTACTGTGGGTCTCCTATGTAAAACCAAGACAAGGTTTTTCCTTTTATTTTTGCCTTATGTTCTGAGAGCTTGTCTTAGTGATCAGCAACAATATTTTCTCTGGTTTCTGCCATTTGGAAGGTCTACTTACGAGAGTGCATCTGGTGGCCAGTTGAATAAATAGACTGGGATTCTGAGACAGGAGGTCACAAGCGTCACTCTCTTTGGCTGTGCCAGCTCCCAGGGAAATTTGTCACAAAGGGTCACAATCCATCGGGGCCTTTGTTGTTCTTTCGCTCATGTGTGCATGCTCAGTTGCGTCTGACTCTTTGCAACCCTGTGGACTGTAGCCCATCAGGCTCCTCTGTCCATGTAAGTCTCCAGACAAGAATATTGGAGTGGGTTGCCATTGCCTTCTTGAGGGGACCTTCCTGACCCAGGGATTGAACTCACATCTCCATTTTTGGAAGGCAGGTGGATTCTTTACCACTGCACCACCTGGGAAGGGCCCTGTTGCTTTTCTAGTGCTGAGAAATACCACTCCATTAGCACCGACTTTGTGTCATACATCATCAGGTTTGTAATTAGAGGTTTCTTGAAGACACCATTTTCACCACATCATCCTTACTTACCACCTGTGCGATTAAAATCTTTGCTTTCTTAGGCCATCTTTGAGAGTGAACTTGCTGAATCTTGTGAGGCCTGCACTCTTTTGTGAGATGCCTCTTGCAAACTTTTGTTGCTGTTCAGTCCCTCAGTAGTGTGTGACTCTTTCAACCCAATGAACTGCAGAACGCCAGGCTTCCCTGTCCTTCATCATCTCCTGGAGCTTGATCAAACTCATGTCCATTGAGTTGGTGATGCCATCCAACCATTTCAGCCTCTCTCATCCCCTTCTCCTACTGCCTTCAATCTCTCCCAGCATCAGGGTTTTTTCCCATGAGTCGGCTCTTCATTCAGGTGACCAAAGTATTGGAGCTTCAGCTTCAACATCAGTCCTTCTGGAGGTCACCACTCCTTTCCCTGGGTCTTGGTGCATACAGGGTTTTGCTTGTGCCCTAAAAGCATCTCTCGGAGAAGGCAATGGCACCCCACTCCAGTACTCTTGCCTGGAAACTCCCATGGACAGAGGAGCCTGGTAGGCTGCATGCAGTCCATGGGGTCACAAAGAGTCGGATATGACTGAGAGACTTCACTTTCACTTTTCACTTTCATGCATTGGAGAAGGAAATGGCAACCCACTCCAGTGTTCTTGCCTGGAGAATCCCAGGGACGGGGGAGCCTGGTGGGCTGCCGTCTATGGGGTCGCACAGAGTCGGACACGACTGAAGCGACTTAGCAGCAGCAGCAGCAGCAGTAAGAGAATCGCTGGTGAGTATGAGGGTTAATTTTATATATGATTGTGCACTCCTACCATTTCTTTGCCCTTGGCTGTGGAAACTTGGTTAAGCCATGAAAGATTTATTGGTTTGGATCATATTAAGATCCAGAGTGCCAATGACAAGATGATGAATCCCTTAAGTTGAAAATATAATTGATTTCTTTTATACATTGTCTTATTGGTGTCTGTGGACAGATCAAATTAAAAAGTGGATACAAAGAAATATAACAGCTAACCTTAGGGACTCCCTAACAAGATGAAAGAACAGAAATTAAACTTAGAACAAAATCGGAGTTCACATCTAACATAAATTCTGCTTCTTAAAATATGGCACCATCTCCTCAGCAAATTCCCTTAACTCCCCAAACTTCTTCACCTTTCCCAGAAAAGCCCTTAAACCCTCAGCTGCTTATTTTTAACTTCCCTTTCTCTACAAGATTTACAGAGGCACTCCAGCCTAATTTCTAGGCCAAGGGTCTACAGGTTACTCATGTTAAGACTCTAACTAGGAAATAAATTAAGCAGCACCATGGGCAGTAAGGCTACTTAGCTGGGCCCTATAATCAGTTTCAAGCCTTCCTTATGCAATGTCCTTATCTATATCCTAGACTCCCCATCCAAATAATTAACATCCTCTAGACAGCAGAACATAAAAAGCATAGAAATATTTTGATCCCCATCTTGGCTAGAAATTTGTTCCCTGATATAAAAAATCAAATTCAAAATAGTGTGATTGAGTGAGCAAATCAACCTCTAAACACGATGATGAAAAAAGGCTGCCAGTTCTTTGAAGACAGCTTACAGAAAAGCAAGCAAATAAGTTAAAAGCAGAAATACTTAACTTAGTACTCCAGTCTTTATAAAAACAAAAGCATAATTCCGAAATATCTCCAAATCCACTCAGACATTTTCCTATTTACCTTCACACATTTCCAGATATCCCAAAAACCAGAACATTGGAGATACAATTGCTCTGTACTTTCAAAAGGAAGAAAAATTTCAGGTAGTAATTACCATAGACTTCTATTAATAGTTAAATACACCCCAGACTCCTAGGAGAAAACTTGTATTCTTTCTCTGTCTTTTGAAGTTATAAAATTTACTGGGGCTTTGAAATGTAAATATCCTGGAAGGTAATTAAAACTTTGCCCAGACTGAAGGAAAAGGGGATGGAGTGGGGATGTTGATTTAAAAAAAAAAACAAAAACTGCTGAAAATGCTCTCTTGTCCAAAATGTAGTTTATAACCTTCTTAAAATTACATGTCAAAGACAAATACAAATCTTAAAAGAATACAAAGCTTTAGCCATCTGGACATATAAACTTAACTTATTCCAACTGTTATGTATAAACTAGGGAGTTTTATATCATTATATCTAATTCATGACTGAAATTTTAAGATGAAAACTATAAAATCTCTGTTTATGTTTGCATGTGTGTTTATATATGTATACAATAGATATACATACAGACACTTTCAGATACAATTACCAAATTAATTTGAAAAAGAGCTCTATTTAGTTGGCTCAAAATGAAGTTGTTCAGTCTCTCAGTCATTTCTGACTCTTTGAGACCCCATGGACTGCAGCACGCCAGGCTTCCTTGTCCTTTACGATTTCCTGGAGCTTGATCAAACTCATGTTGTCCCCTTCTCCTGCCTTCTTCTTTCCCATCATCAAGATCTTTTCTAAATGAGTCAGCTTTTCACATCAGGTGGTCAAAGTATTGGAGCTTCAGCTTCAGCATCAGTCCTTCCAATGAATATTCATGACTGATTTCCTTTAGGATTAACTGGTTTAGTCTCCTTGCAGTCCAAGGGACTCTTAAGAGTCTTCTCTAACACCTCAGTTCAAAAGTACCGGTTCTTAGATGCTCAGCCTTCTTTATGGTCCAACTATCACATTCATGCATGATTACTGGAAAAACCATTGCTTTGACTAAACAGACTTTTGTTGACAAAGTAATGTCTCTGTTTTTTAATATGCTGTCTAGGTTTGTCATAGCTTGTCTTCCAAAGAGCAAGTGTCTTTTAATTTCATGGCTGCAGTCACTATCTGCAGTGATTTTGGAACCCAAGAAAATAAAGTCTGTCACTATTTCCATTGTTTCCCCATCTATTTGCCATGAAATGATGGGACCGGATGCCATGATCTTAGTTTTCTGAATGTTGAGTTTTAAGCCAACTTTTTCACTCTCCTCTTTCATTTTCATCAAAAGGCTCTTTAGTTCCTCTGCTTTCTACCATAAGGTTGGTGTCACCTGCATATCTGAGGCTTTTGATATTTCTCCTGGCAATCTTGATTCCAGCTTGTGCTTCATCCAGTCTGGCATTTCACATGACGTGCCCTGCATATAAGTTAAATAAGCAGGGTGACAATATCCAGCCTTGATGTACTCCTTCACCAATTTTGAACCAGTCCATTGTTGCATGTCTAGTTCTAACTGTTGCTTCTTGACTTTTTTCGAATGCAGGTTTCTCAGGAGGCAGGTAAGGTGGTCAGGTATTCCCATCTCTTGAAGAATTTTCCACAGTTTGTTGTGATCCACACAGTCAAGGACTTTAGAGTAGTCAGTGAAGCAGAAAGATGTTTTTCTGGAATTCTCTTGCTTTGTCTATGATCCAATGGATGTTGTCAATTTGATCTATGCTTCCTCTGCTTATTATAACTCTAACTTGAACATCTGGAAGTTATCATTAAAGTATTTCTAAAGCTCATGAATAGAAAATAACCCATATGTTTTTCTATGTGATCTAGGATAATTTTTGGTAAATAAAAGTCAGTTTAAGTTTGTTGACATGTCTTTAGAGTTATCATTTAAAGTTATCTTTAAAGACATGTCTTTAGAGCTATCAGTAAGTGTAATATATTTTTTTTCTACTTAGGTTTACTAAAACTCAAATAAGCTTATCTTATCTCTGTTACAAAATTGTTAACAATAAAAATAACTTAAGATGATGGTTAGTTGCTTTAATGTCTCATTAAATCTTCACTCTTCAGGAGTAATCTAAGTATGATTGTTTTAAAAATGAATTAAATAGATGTAAATGAGAAAAGTTTTTAGATGAACTTTTTAAGTTGATTGTTCTATGATATATTCACCTTCCCAAAACTCTTTGGCTTCCACCCTTAGAATTTTGCTGATTGAAATGAGATGTATTTATTAAAAGTTTGATAATTTCCAGATAAGATAAAATACTGAGACATTAATTGCTAAACAAGTTATCTACTTTTGATTTCTTATTACAGAGTCTAAAGGCATTTGAGTCTATTAATAAATATGGCATATGCCACTTTGAAAACTTGCGCTATGCAAAAATGCATATATCTAGAAATTATGAAACACATTCCCTAATTTTGCCAATCTAAAGACTGCTACGTAATAGTTCACAATTGCTTACTTCTTAATTTTCACTAGAAATTAAAGTTTCTAGGGGTTGAGAAGTTGAGAATTCTAATTAATACATATAATTAACACTACTAGAAATTATAAGGGAAACAATTTTATTTGCGAGGAAAGTGGGATATAGTTTCAGTTAGAAAATGTATAGGATGTGAAGATGTATTTCTGTTGAGGAAAAATAAAATGATTTTGTCCTAAAATAAAGCTGAATGGGAAAAAAATAAGGAATAAATTAAAATGGATGTAGAAAGTTGAAGAAGGTTTATAAAAAAGGAATCTTAGGAAAGATCAATGAATTTGTTATAAAAATTTTAAAAAACAAGCTTTACTATCAATAGTGTACTTAGATAAAACTAAAACTTAATTTTCCTTCATTTGTTCTCATGAAAGATTTCCCTGTATCTTTAATGTAGCTTGCCTAGAAAAGCAAAGGTTCTGTGTTTTGCCTTTATCAGGTTTTCTAATATTTTTAAAAGTTAAATCTTTCCTATATTAAGATGACTTTTTACAACTATTTAAATTTTTTTTTTTACAACTATTTAACTTTCTGTGTTTGCCTATGAAATTTTTAATTGTTGCCATCATTAAATGAGTAAGTATTGTTTCACAATAACCTAAGATCCTAGAGCTTCCCAGGTGGCACTAGTGGTGAAAAACCCGCCTGCCGATGCAAGAGACATAAGAGACCTGGGTTTGATCTCTGTGTTGAGATGATCCTCTGGAGGAGGGCATGGCAACCCACTCCAGTATTCTTGCCTGGAAAATCCCATGGACAGAGCCTGGCGGGCTACAATCCATAGGGTTGCAAAAAGTCAGGCAGGACTGAAGTGACTTAGCATGCTTGCCTGCAAGCTACGATCCTATTTAACCAAATGTTCTATAATCTCTTTGATATTTTTGACAAAATTCCCCCAAATTCAAATTCTAAATGAAGTGTTTTAGATCAGAAACTAACTTTGAGAATTTCTAGAGGGCTTCTGGCTTGCCTGAAAGGATTTACTGGGTCTCCTTACAAAAAGAGAGAGATTAAACTAATTAGGTGTATTTGATATGTTAAATTACATGGGAAACATTATCAAATAAGTGATAATAAATCTTCTTAGATTATATTGCATGGGTAAATGTTATTAATGTAAGTACTCTAGAAACTATATGAAATTCCTAAAAATCTGATATGTTCCAAGTATAATGTTATTGTTTGTGATGGGGAGGGAGGTGGGAGGGGGGTTCAGGATGGGGAACACATGTAAATCCATGGCTGATTCATGTCAATGTATGGCAAAAACCACTACAATATTGTAAAGTAATTAGCCTACAACTAATAAAAATAATTGGGAAAAAAATTAATAAAGTGTATGTCACAGAAATAACCAAATTTCCTTGTCAATTACATCAATGAATTTTCATTTGATCCTTAATCATGGTCATTTTTAAGTCTTTTTGCTCTTGCAACTATGTTTCATCTTCAGAAAAATTTATAGAAATGACTCTAAAGTGTCCTAAAATACAGTCTCTGATAACTTTCAGATTGTACCACTAAACTAGGTATGAAGTTACTACTAGAGAAACAGATGGCATTGTAAAACTGCTAGTTAAAGATCAACAAGAATTAATCACATGAGACTGAATGAACAGGATGATTTTAACTTTTATGACTTTTTGGTTTGAAACATTGCTAATTTTTGTTAATGTTTTGTTTTCCAGATATAAGGAAACCTTTCCTCTTAAACTATGACTTATAGAGATTTGGTAAATTATTCCTTTGTAAGCAAATTGAAACGCTTATCTTTTTCTCCCTACCTGATTCCTCTAGAATTGAAGTCATTGAGTACTCTTTATGGCAATATAGTTATTTGTGTAAGTTCACTAAAAATCTGTTCTCCTTATGCCAGGACACAGTTGGAAGCATTGGCTATATTACCAAGGCTTTGACTAGAATGTCATGTTTCAGAGAGGCATGCATAAACTCAGATATGATTAAACAGATTTAAGAAACTAAGTGAAAGTTACTCAGTCGTGTCCGACTCAGACAGAGTGTCTAGGCCAGAATACTGGAGTGGGTAGCTTTTCCCTTCTCCAGGGGATCTTCCCAACCCAGGGATTGAACCCAGGTCTCCTGCATTGCAGGCGGATTGTTCAGCAACTGAGCTATGAGGGAAGCCCTTAAGAAACTAAAGTTGACTTAATAGAGCTAATAAAACCCCTTGAAAAAAATCTGATACTTTGTGTCATGGTCTGTGCACAGGTTGGAAAAGAATTTTCAGACATGAGGCAGGATTAGAGAAGAATAAAGTTTATTAGAGCAGGAGACACTGTTGGAACAGTGGGCCAGCTGAAGGAAGAGACAACTGAAAGGAGAATAATAAGGGTGCCAAAAATGCAGCAGGTTGACTTCCTGGCAGACCATGGAGAGCTGATGATTTCACAGCAGCTGCTGATGCTAAGTTGCTTCAGGCGTTTCCAGCTCTGTGCAATCCCAGTGACTGCAGCCTACCCGGCTCGTCCATCCATGGGATTTTCCAGGCAAGAGTACTGGAGTGGGTTACCATTGCTTTTCTCCAGCCTTTCATAGGCTCGAGGCCAATTTTTATAGCCTCAAGACAAGAGAAAATTCCTATGTGAAGGGTGGCATTAGGTGATTGGTTAGAAAGCTATAGAATGGGTAACAGAGTGGGTATTTTACTTAATATGAGGTCAGGGAGCTGGCTGGTTTAGATCTGGAGGCTTATGGCAGCAGCTGCTATGGGGCTTGGTTAATTCCGGAGATAAAAGTCCTGTGATCTAGGTGTAAGACTCCACACATGTGACCTTGGCATAGAGCTCTATATAGGTTGCTTACACCTTTCCTGAAAAACTAACCAGGTAAAAAAGTCACTTCCTGGCAAGTATAGGAAACTCAGAAAATGTTGGGAACTTCAAAATCAAAGGAATTGATCCAAATCTTTAGTTCTTACAGGGGAAATCTGAAGACAAACAAGTCCTTGGCTAGCCTCCTAGCCTTGAGAAGCCTTTAAAAGTTCAATCTGAGATTCCTTATGAAAAAATCCAGCAAAGCAGATTTTAAAAGATTCTATACAGTCAATCACTATTCTTGCTGCACTCATGTAAATAGCCAGGCCAAGTGTAATGAAGCTAATTTTTTCAAATAAACTAATGTGTCTAAACTAATGTGGCTTAAAGCTTAACATTCAGAAAACTAAGATCATGGCATCTGGTCCCATCACCTCATGGGAAATAGATGGGGAGACAGTGGAAACAGTGTCAGACTTTATTTTGGGGGCTCCAAAATCACTGCAGATGGTGACTGCAGCCATGAAATTAAAAGACGCTTACTCCTTGGAAGGAAAGTTATGACCAACCTAGACAGCATATTAAAAAGCAGAGACATTACTTTGCCAACAAAGGTCCGTCTAGTCAAGGCTATGGTTTTTCCAGTGGTCATGTATGGATGTGCGAGTTGGACTGTGAAGAAAGCTGAGAGCCGAAAAATTGATGCTTTTGAACTGTGGCGTTGGAGAAGACTCTTGAGAGTCCCTTGGACTGCAAGGAGATCCAAACAGTCCATCCTAAAGGAGATCAGTCCTGGGTGTTCATTGGAAGGACAGATGCTGAAGCTGAAACTCCAATACTTTGGCCACCTCAGGCGAAGAATTGACTCATTGGAAAAGACCCTGATGCTGAGAGGGATTGGGGGCAGGAGGAGAAGGGGACGACAGAGGATGAGATGGCTGGATGGCATCACTGACTCGATGGGCATGAGATTGAGTAAACTCCGGGAGTTTGTGATGGACAAGGAGGCCTGGCGTGCTGCGATTCATGGGGTCGCAAAAAGTCGGACATGACTGAGCGACTGAACTGAACTGAATGTGTCTATCTTTGGTAAAAATGAGGGTGATGTTTAGAGAAAAAAGTTATGTTTCAGTATTACTCTTTTGTGGGTATTAGATTCTGTTGCAGGATAAAGGAGCACAAGAGAATGGTCATGCCACAGCTGTTCTAAGAGTTGGGTGAGTTTCTGGGGCCGGCTGCCAAATGAGGAAAGAAATCCAGAGCAAGCCATAGTAAAGCGGAAGCGAATTTAGACAGATAAACACATTCCATAGACAGAATGTGGATGTGGGCCATCTCAAGTGACAGTGGCCCTGGGGTATGGGGGTATGAGTATCGGGTATGGGGTATGGGGTATGGTTAGCTTCTTATGGGCTGGATAATGATATATGCTAACAAATGGGAGGAATAATCTAGCAATTTGGAAGAAGGGATGAGGCTTTCCAGGAATTGGGCCACCACTTACTTTTTTACCTTTTTGATCAAACCCCAGGTCTCCTGCATTGCAGGTAGACTCTTTATCATCTGAGCCACTAGGGAATCCCATAATTAAATTTTGTTTTTCTGTTATCCTCATGTCCGTGTAATTAGTAGGCCAGCCAGAAGAACCTAGAAGTGTAGAGGAAAATTTTTCTTCTCCAACAGTAAGTTTCAAGACTCCACACAATTCCAGTGTGCAGCAAAACTGGAGTGTAAGTAGGTTACAGCCTTGCTACTCGGTGACCAGAAGCAGCCATATCACCTGAGAGCCTGTTAGAAATGCAGATTCTAAAAAAAAAAAAAAAAAGAAAGAAAGAAATGCAGATTCTTAGGCCCCCACCCCAGCCTGCTGACTCAGACTCTGCAGAAGCACAATCAAGTGCTTTATTTGCACATTAAAGCTTGATACGCACTCAATGGGATGCCCTTTAATGGGGCCTAATGGGGCCTGCCAGTTGTAATTATTTCTGTAAATGGAAAAATCCCTGAATAATGTAGTATTAATGACCTTGAGAGGGGAAGGGGATGGCAGTACTCTGAGAGTCAGACTGGAGAATGCTGTTACAGAGGCTTAAAAAAAAAAACTGAAAGGTTCTGGTTGATTGTTGTATCTGCATAGATTAATTTTCACAATGCTACAGACCTTCCAAACAGAGTCATACATCGTCCGGGGGGATTTTATTTCCCTTGAAAGCTCAGTGTGTGACAAGACAGCTCCAAGTGCTTTGTGCTTATCGTTAATGTAATTCTCAGGGCCACTCATGCTGTGGATGTTAATGATTCCCAGTTTGCAGAAGCACAGGGTGGTTAAGAGCCTGCCCCCAGTCATCTAGCTATTCATTGGCTAAATGATGGTTCTGTTGTGTTGACAGTTATTGGCTTTCAAAATCAAAAGTAAGGTTTATTTTATAGTCAGTATTGCAAAGAAAGGGTAAGGACCAAGGATGTCAGACAGAAACTGTGCCCAGGAACTGCACTGGGCTTTTTATATCAACCCCACTTAATAGCCTGGCCTTTATGAGGAGGCAAGGGTTTGGGGGAAACAAAATTAAAGAGGAGCTTTTCTTCACTTCACTACTCCTATCTGAAGCCAAGAAGGGTCCTGCCTCCACTTCTTTCCTCTCGCCTCACTCAGCCCAGAGGATCAGATCAGTCCAGTGACTGGAACTAGTGGCGAAACTTTCTCAGCACCCCGCGGGGCAGCTTCTGCTGCCAAGCCCAGACCTGCAAGGCCTGACAGTCTCCCATGTGGTCATCAGGTGCAAGAAAGCAACTGTAGAAGAACTAGGTCAAGATCATCACAGACGCACAATGTCATGAAGAGAAAGAAATATCACCACCTTCTAGCTGTGTGTCAGAACCAAAGCTTTATTTTAATATGCTTATTGTTTTCAGAACATCACTGGCAACTAGAAACTCATATGCAAGAGTGATTTTTATAACTGTAGATAAAATAGATAATGGAATTGTAACAGTAAATACACCTTAAATATAAATATACACATTGCCATCCCACACGTATAAAAGTCATGCTCTGTAAATGCTCTGTCTACACCCTATCTTTGTGGGACACTGAATTTCAGGATGGATCCTCGAGGGTTTACATGTGTCCCATTAGTTATAGATATTTCCAGAGATCTTATGTAGGAGCAACACATTACAAATTTTGAAAAAAAATTAAGTATCACAGAGCATTTTTTGAATATTTAATACTTTTGTTCTATAAAGAGTATTTCTTAAATATTACAAATGGTGAAACAAATATACTAGCTTACAGATATATACAGTGTACTAATTTATACTTAAAAATGCAGGAAGAGAAATTATATATATATTTATATATATATATATAATTTTAGATCTAATGAACAATTCAATATTGCTCTTGAGTTGGTCTTGCTGTATTGCATGCATGCCTAGGGCACGCCCATGGCTTGTCACCAGATGGAAGAGGGATTGTCAGGGACAGAATGGGACCCATGGAGCCCCAAGCTTATGCCCAGAGAGCCATCTTCTAAGCAATACTTTGAGTTTTGTAACTTACTGAGGCAAGGTCAAAATCTTTTGTGTCCATACACAATGTAGGATGTGTCCTCAAATATCACAACTACTTATTCGAGGATGGGGCCACATAAATGCTAAAAACATCTGATTCAGTGGAACTAACTCCTTGAGCCCTGAGTGTCAATTGGAGAGCTTTGAAAAGATTATTTTGAGATAATCATCTGTACCCTCAGTGCAGTTCATAAAAAATGATCTCAGAACAAAGACCCATGATTGAGGCATCAATAGCCTTCCAGTAAACTCACAGGCAAAATACAAAGGAACAAAATGTGTCCTGAATGACATCAGATTTTCAATAATTACAAGCTTCTCACATTGATAAAGTTGTAAACACTTAAAAATGTAGACATTGCCTTGAGAGGGCTAAATGAATTTCTAACTTGGATCAGGAGCAATGTGGCAGTCATGGGGAGCCTGCAAACTGGGAGCCTTGTAGACAGGACAGCTCATGGCAGACATCACATTTGACCATTAGCTGAACCCACCTAAGATCTCTATAGTTCATTCTGGCCATGAAGTCCCATTTTTTTTTCCCACTTAACCCAAATCTAAATTACAAATGGATGGCATCTCTCTGAGAATGGAAATAGAAAAAAAAAGGGGGGGGGGGCGGACAAGTTGAAAAGCAAATGTTCTAGAAAATTCAACAATGAGATCTCACTGTGAAGGTTGTGAAACAGTCATGTGGAACAGGAGCCCAGCAGAAGGTATGGCTGTTAGGACTTGGAGAGGGACTCGGTTCTGGACCAGGAGTTCTGGGTTTCCCTGATCCCCACTGGCAGCCAGGCCAGCCATCTCTACCCTCCCTGCCCAAGTTGTATTCTAGGAGGCCAGAGTGGTGGGCAGACCATGGAGCCAATGGCTTGCAAAGTGCCTCCTATAAACTAAATACATCACAAAGATGAGTTATTAGCAGAGCAGAGGGAATGAGAGGAAGGCAAAAAAATTAAACCAAAAGGGGGAATTTAGGATCTGTTGAGAGCACAGAGCTGCCCAGAAGTGGCCACAGCAGGAGGGGCAGGAAAAACAGAAAGTGCAGGAGAGAGTGGCATCCCTAAAGGTCCTGAATTTGACCACTCAGTACCAGCTAACACTGCTGCCCAGCAGACTGGAAGCATCCCTGCACAAGCCTGAGGGCAGCGCTCACTCTGCCTGCCAGGCAGGTGACAGGAAGGTATTCTGCAAGGGAACATTGCAGAGGAAGCCAGAGTGGGATGCAGACTGGAACCAAGAGGAACACTTACAGGCTCTGTCAGTGGGAATTTCCAGGAAGCAGCTCCAAAGCAGCCTTGAAGAATGCTTGAAGATGCCAGCAGAAGAATTAGCTGAGTAGGCTGTGCCCTGCCCGTGACAGAGGCCTGCCCGACCTGTCTCCAGCCAGCATGCAGCAACCAGCAGTGGTGTAAGGATGCACATGAGATTGTTTCGAGTGAACCCAGCATTGGCCAGCTCTTAGAAGACAATTTCTAAAGGAACATGCACCATAATCGATTACTTGAACTCATTTTCCAGGAATATACTTGTTAGAGATAATCATCAAAAACACGGTGAACAACTTCTGTCTCAAAGTATTTCAATAAGGTGCAAAGTATGGCACAAACGTGTCCCTGTCTGTTAGAAAATGAATGTGCTTCTGGTCTTCAGAGGGCCTTTATTGTTTGTTACTCAGTTGGAGATAGAGCAAGTTATTGAAAAAAAGATCATGTTGGAGGACAAAAAATGTCTAAAAAATAGCTACTTTGATTGGTTTTATTTAAAATCTAAGGGCTGGAAGAGTTATACCCCTCATGGGTCAAAGGAAGGAAACTTCACATTTCTAAAACTCTCAAAATATCACACACAAAAGTATTATTGTGATGTTTCAGTTGTCACAATATCCTCACACAAACGTTTCAAATGGAAATTGAAGAATTTCTGACAGTGGCACATTCTTAGTGAATTCACCATTGTATGTGAAAAGAAATACTCTAAAAGGTTAAAATGATACCTGCTAATAACTAGGTTAGTGAGGACATCCCCTCAGAGTGGCAAGGCTCACAGGTCAGCTGTATTATTTTGAATTCAGTTAAAGAACCATAGAAGGGAACAACTTTGGCCTGGTCTTCTGGCCTCCTCCTGCCCCTCCCATCCCCCAGGGATGTCACAGGCTTCGGAGCAGAGGGGACGCCTGGTCTGGGGGGTGGTGCCTGCAGCTCTGGGTTAATGTGCTCTCATGTGTATCCAGATGGTACCTCCTGCTGTCAGCACAGCACACTCTCCTTCCGCAGACACGAGCCTTCCTGCCTCCTGAGGGCCAAGGATGCCTCCAGAAACGGCTGATGTCCCTTGGGTTCCCTGCGATGCCGAGCGTGTTGGTTTTCCAAGCATCTGTCAGATTCCCTGATTCTGGAGAGGGGGTGCTTATCGGTGGTGGTGTGGAATGCCCTCTGAGGACAGTTGGGCACGTCTCAATCAAAATGCACTATTTAACACGTGGGCGTCTGACATGCTACCCTGACGACGGCGGGTGTCACGTGGGACGGGGAGGGGCGGAGAGGGGAAACACAACCGTTGCTCCCACGGGAGGGCGGTTCACATCACCACGCACTTGCCCTTGAGCTTCTCTTTCCTTTTCTGCTGCTTGCTCTTTTTCCCGTCGATTTGGAGGCTCACGGTCCTGCGCTTCTCCAGGTTGAGCAGCTCCTGGAAGAGCTCCTTCACATTGAGGTTGAGCTTGGCCGAGGTCTCCATGAAGGCGCACTTCCACTTGCGGGCCAGCACCTCGGCCTCGCTGCTCTCCACTTCGCGGTTCGGGCTCTCGTCACACTTGTTCCCCACCAGCATGATGGGGATGCTCTCCACGTCCCCTTTGATCTCGCAGATCTGTTCATAGATGGGCTTGAGCTCCTCCAGAGACTGCCGGCTGGTGATGGAGTAGACCAGGATGAATGCGTGCCCTTTGGAGATGGATAGCCGCTGCATGGCCGGGAACTGGTGGCTGCCCGTGGTGTCCGTGATCTGCAGGGTGCAGATGCTCTTGTCACAGCTGATGACCTGCCGGTACGTGTCTTCCACGGTGGGGATGTAGCTCTCCCGAAACGTGCCTTTCACAAACCTCAAGACGAGAGAGCTCTTGCCAACACCACCTGCGCCGAACACGGCCACCCGGTAATCATTGCTCTGCTCCGGCATGTTGCTTGCAGGCTCCGACGATTAACTAGGAAGCACCTACCAAAGGAACCAGATGTTTGAGAGAATTAGTAAAAGAAAACCTAGGAAAAGACTGCTTTACCCTCTGTGGATAGCTTAAAGGAAAAAAAAAAATAAGTGGTATTATTTGCTTTCACTTTTTCTACATAATTCAAATTTCATTTTAAAATTCTCTAATTCTAAATCCAATTATAGTTAACCCTCAGTTTTCAACAGGGCTGTTGATCTACTGAGTGGCTAAGTGGAGTCAGTCTGTTCCTCCTTATTGGACCATGGTTCTGAGCAGCTTTGCTCTCACATCACCCAGCACCCAGGGAAAAGATGCAAAGTCAGTCCAAGGGAGGAAGAATCCAGGAAAGGTAATGCGGACTTGGAAATTAGCCAATCCTCAACACACACACACAATCACAGCAGATCTTTACTGTTTAACCTAAAGTTCTATATGAACACTCAATATACCGGTATAATACATAATTTTTATAAGTACAGAGAGGGAGCTAAAGGGGAGCAGAATGCAACTAATATTAAGACAACTTAGACAATGAGTTTATATTAACTCATGAAATCCTCACCACCCTGCAGAACTGGTGTCATTATCCCTTGCAAAATGAAGAACCTGAAAACACAAAAGGAACAGGGGAATGTAATGTCCCTGATTTCACACAGCCAGTGAGGTGAGCTGTTGCTCAGTTGTGTCCAACTCTTTGTTACCCCATGGACTACAGCACGCCAGGCTTCCTTGTCCTTCACCTCCCAGAGCTTGCTCAAACTCATGTCCATTGAGTCAGTGATGTCATCTAACCATCTCATCCTTTATCACCCCCTTCTCTTCCTTCCCTCAATCTTTCCCAGCATCAGGGTCTTTTCTAAGTGAAGTGAGACGGGGATGCAAACTGATGTGTCTCTGTCCCACAGGCTGCTGGATTCACAGGGGGCCTGAGTGTGAACTCTCATTAAGCACCAAGTATTGACAGTTAACTAAGAAGCTAGGAGGGGGTCCTTTCATTAATCACAATTAAAATGATTGTGGATGCTTTATTTTTTAAGAATGATAAGTATTACTAAGATAATAGTATAAACCACTATTAATGGTCATTAAAATGGAGTAGAATGGGGTTTCCCTTCAATACAAATACCACCTCTTTCCTGACATATAGATTATTAAATATCTTTCATACTACCCCTTTTTTTGTAAGAAAGGATACAAAAACATCCAAAAAATAACATCCAAAAAATAGAGAATCAAGCAATATCCAACATTTTTAAAGCAAAGTAGACAAGTAATACGGTAATGTGAAACATGGAACCCATTTTCTCTAGGCAACATTTGCTGACATTCACTCTTCACTTTCACTTTTGCTTTTTTTGGAGTAACTGAGGGACAATAATAAAAGGCATTCCTCAAAATCATTTTCAGAGACCAGTAAAAATTAGATATAATTAGCCATGGAAGAAAATGGGTGTGTGCAGCAAATGTCTACTGGCAGACAGATCAGGTCAATGCCCAGGACAGTGACATCTCATCTCATGATTTTGGAGCCCAAAAAAATAAAGTCTGTCACTGTTTCCCCATCTATTTCCCATGAGGTGATGGGACCAGATGCCATGATCTTAGTTTTCTGAATGTTAAGCTTTAAGCCAACTTTTTCACTCTCCTCTTTCACTTTCATCAAGAGGCTTTTTAGTTCCTCTTCACTTTCTGCCATAAGGGTGGTGTCATCTGCATATCTGAGGTCATTAATATTTCTCCCAGCAATCTTGATCCCAGCTTGGGCTTCCTCCAGCCCAGCATTTCTCATGATGTACTCTGCATATAAGTTAAATAAGCAGGGTGACAATATACAGCATTGATGTACTCCTTTTCCTATTTGGAACCAGTCTGTTGTTCCATGTCCAGTTCTACCTGTTGCTTCCTGACCTGCATACAGGTTTCTCAAGAGGCAGGTCAGGTGGTCTGGTATGCCCATCTCTTTCAGAATTTTCCACAGTTTATTGTGATCCACACAGTCAAAGGCTTTGACATAGTCAATAAAGTAGAAATAGATGTTTTTCTGGAACTCTCTTGCTTTTTCAATGATCCAGCGGATGTTGGCAATTTGATCTCTGGTTCCTCTGCCTTTTCTAAAACCAGCTTGAACATCTGGAAGTTCTCGGTTCATATAATACTGAAGCCTGGATTGGAGAATTTTGAGCATTACTTTACTAGGGTGTGAGATGAGTGCAATTGTGCAGTAGTTTGAGCATTCTTTGGCATTGCCTTTCTTAGGGATTGGAATGAAAACGGACCTTTTCCAGTCCTGTAGCCACTGCTGAGTTTTCCAAATTTGCTGGCATATTGAGTGCAGCACTTTCACAGCATCATCCTTCAGGATTTGAAATAGCTCAACTGGAATTCCATCACATCCACTAGCTTTGTTCGTAGTGATGCTTTCTAAGGCCCACTTGACTTCAAATTCCAGGATGTCTGGCTCTAGGTGAGTGATCACACCATTGTGATTATCTGCGTTGTGAAGATCTTTTTTGTACAGTTCTTCTGTGTATTCTTTGTATTAATAGATAGAAAATCCTAGGGAATCTGCTTAAAACTATTAGAACTAATAAATTAGATCAACAAGTTTTTAGAATACAACACTTGTTTAAAAATCTACTGTTTCTACATACTTGAAATGAACAATCTAAAGTTAAGAAACCAATTCCATTTACAATATCTTCAATAAGAATAAGATATTTGGGAATACTTGTAACAAAGAAGTAAAAAATGTACACCTTTGAAAATTATAAAATACTGTTGAAAGAAACTGAAGACCTACATTATTGGAAAGATGCACATGTTTATGTATCAGAGGACTTAATGTTGTTAAAACAACAATAGTCCCTTGAATCATTCTACAAATTCAGTGCAATCCTTCAGAAAATTCCAACTGACTACATAAGTTGACAAGCTGATCCCAGTATCCACAGGAAAATTCAAGAGACCCAGAATACTGAAACAATGGTAACTGAAGAAAAAAAAGAAAAAGTTGGAGGACACACTGTTTGATTTCAAACTTATTACAAAGCTACAATAATCAAGACAGTGTGATATTGCAGAGGATAGCAAATAGATAAATGAAAAACTTCAGTCAAGAAATAAATTCTGACTTTTACAGTCAAATTATTTTTGACAAGGCTATCAAGAAAATTCAAGAAAGAATATCTTTTCAACAAATGGTGCTAGAACAACTGATATTCATATGCAAAAGAAAGAAGCCTCCCTTATAACGTATATAAAAATTAACTCAAAATGGATCAAAGACCTAAAGGTAAGCCCCAAAACTAAAAATATCCTAAAAGAAAATACAGGCATAAGTTTATGATCTTTGATTTGGCATTGATTTCTTAGTGGTGATCCCAAAAACATGAACAAGATTTTTTTAAAAAATAGGTAAATTTGATTTCATCAAAATCAAAAAGTCTGTATTTAAAGAACACTATTAAGAAAGTATAACGCGACCCAGAAAAGAGGGAGAAAATTTCTACAAATCATATATCTGACAAGTGATTAATTCCAGAAAATATAATAAATACCTGGCATTCAATAACAACAACAAACTCACAGAAAATTAAAATGGACAAAGCATTTGAACCAACATTTCTCTAAAGAAGCTATTCTAGTGGACAATGAACACAAGAAAAGACACTCAACATTACTATTACTAGTCACTGTTGTTGTTCAGTTGCAAGTCATGTCTGACTCTTTGTGACCCCATGGACTGCAGCATGCTAGGATTCCTTGTCCTTCACTATCTCCCTGAGTTTGCTCAAATGCATGTCCACTGAGTCAGTGATGCTACCTAAACATCTCACCCTCTCTCATCCTCTTCTCTTCCCCTGCCTTCAATTTTTCCCAGTATCAGGGTCTTTTCCAATGAGTTGGCTCTGACTCTTTGCATCAGGTGGCTTAAAGTATTGAAGCTTCAGCATCAGTCCTTCCAATGAATATTCAGAGTTGATTTCCTTTAGGAATGACTGATTTGATCTCCTTGCTGTCCAAAGGACTCTCAAAAATCTTCTCCAGAACCACAGTTCGAAAGCATCAGTTCTTCAGCACTCAGCCTTCTTTACGATCCAACCCTCACATCTGTACATGACTACTGGAAAAACCATAGCTTTGACTATATGGACCTTTGATGGTAAAGTGATTGTCTCTGCTTTTTAATACACTATCTAGGTTTGCCATAGCTTACCTTCCAAGGACTAAGTGTCTTTTAATTTCATGTCTTCAGTCAAATCCACAGTGATTTTGGAGCCCAAGAAAATAAAATCTGTCACTGCTTCCACATTTCCCCCTTCTATTTGCCATAACGTGATGGGAAATGCAAATCAAAACCACAAGGTAGAGCACTTCACAGACACTTGGAAGACTTTAACAAAATTCAAAATTTAAAAAAAAAGCCACAGAAAATAGCAAATGTTGACAATGATGTAGGGAAACTGGAACCACTGTGCTTTGCTGATCTGAATGTAAAGTAGTATAGCTGCTTTGGAAAGCAATCCATCACTTCCTTAAAAAAGTAAACAGAATTATCATAAGACCCAGTGATTTCCCTAATCCTACACCCATGAGAAATGAAAACACAGCCACAAAAATAATTGTATGTGAATGTTCTTAGCAACATTACTTGTAGTAGTCAAAAAGCAGGAAAAAATCCAGATGTTCACCATCTAATGAAAGCATAAGTAAAAATATGGTATATCCATACAATGAAGTATTATTTAGCAATAAAATGATATGAAGTATTGATAGGTGCTCTAGCAAGGATGAACCTTGAAAACATGATGCTAAATGAAAGAAGCCAACAACAAAAGACCACACATATTGTCTACTTATATGAAATATGCAGAATTGCAGATCTATAGACACAGAAAGGATATTTGTAATTGCCTACGGATGGAGTGAGGTGGATGTTGGGGAAAACTGGGAAGTGACTGGACAGAGTTTCCTTTTGAGTGATGAAATGTTCTAAAACTGACTGTAGCAATGACTGGACAACCCTGTGAATGTACTAAAAACTACTAAGTTGCATACTTCAGTTGGATGAATTATATCCCAATAATGCTATAATTTTAAAAAAGACTGCATAGGATAACACTCTACTGTATATGATGATGCTGTCTACTGATTCTGAAACTGATTCAGTGAATATCCTAAAGTTAATAGGCTCAGCTTTATTTGTAACAGCCAGATGATGGAAACAACACACATCTTCACAGTAGAAATGATAAGCAAAGAATGAAATGTTCATACTATAGAAAGCAATATACTGAATTAATTTATCCATACAATAAGAAAAAGCTATGAAAAGAACAAAGAATAATACATGCAACAACATGGTTGAATCTGACAGTTGAGATCTGCTAAGCAGCCTGCTGAGCAATAGAGATGTTGCATATTTTCATTGGGCAGTGGTTACAAAGATAGATTATTCTGAGTGATTTCATTATTTTAAGTTTAACACAGTGGGAGTTCCTTGGTGGTTCAGTGGTTATGACTTCGCCTTCCAATGCAGGGGGTGCAGGTTTGATCCCTGGTCAGGAAGTTAAGATCCTATATGCCTCAAGGCCAAAAAGCCAAAAGATGTGGATATTGAATAATATTCCTCAAACTGAGAAGGAACTTTGAGATTAAGAAATGAAGCAGGCAACTCCATAAAGTACAATTATAAAGTTTATTGAAGGTAACTTACATATGGGGTGGATGAGGAAGACAGCAATCCAGAAGCATTCATAGCTGCACTCCACCCTGTTGAAAGGGCTACGGGGGAGTTTAAAGGGGCCAATGTGAAACATAGAATCTGACGACCAAGTAAGAAGCATGTTTGCATGCATTGGGAACCAATGGTTTTTCTTCCTGGAGGCTGGTTGGTGTGTCTGTGGTGGGGTGGGTGTCTCATGACCATCTGTGCCAGCAAAGGCATTCATTCCACTTTTCATGTCAGGTGAAGGCTAGGGTAAAAGTTGATAGGAAACATATTCAACTTGTAAGTATTCCTTGTGAGTTAGGCAGAAGGGTCAGGAAGATCACCTGGAGAAGGGAATGGCTACCCACTGCAGTACTCCTGCCTGGAGAATCCCATGGACAGGGGAGCCTGGTAGGCTACAGCCCATGGGGTCACAGAGTCGGACACGACTGAGCAGCTCACACTTTCACTCTCAGTTATACAGAGAAGGAAAGGGGTAGGACTGAGAACTAAGATGGAGCTGACAACAAGGACTCAGTGTGGTTCAGCCACACAGAAGGAAATGAAGACCAGCAAAGTTTCAGTTAAGAGGCATAGGGGAGTGAAAGTCACTCTGCAGTGGGCATGAGAGTGATGGGAATTAATGAGGTGGTTGGAAAGAAAAGAAGTACAGATTCTATTTAAGGAAATTCAGGGATTAAGGAAAGGAGAGGGGTAATTGGCAAAGGCTAAGGTAAGGGTTAGACAAGTGCGGAAGAATATCTATATGGGTCTGCTGCTGGGTATCCGATGGGACAAATCTGAAAGAAAACAGGAGCCACTGGGATTCAGGATGCACACACAGCCAGTTATTCTTCAAGGAGAGAAGGAAGGGCAGGTGACGGCCGAGGAAGCCCCGATTAAACCTGACCAGGCAAATCCCAACTGCTCCCGTTATCTCAGCTTAAAAACTTTAAAAACAAACAAATGAAAAATGATATAATGCATGTACTTGGTTAAAGAAAAATAAAAAGATTATAAAATACTCTTTTATCTACTCCTAGACCCCTTCCTTCAGCAGCTCTGGTCTCTAAGAATGGAAGCTCAATTGTTTCCTGGTGTTCACTTTTAAATTTTAAATAATGCATTCATTGCTTCAATAATAGATCTTAATGTCCTGAATTACTGATTTCGGACCATCTCTCTCTCTCTCTCTCTCTGTGTAAAATTAGCACTATTATCTTCCTCCATTGCCTAATTGTATCACTTATGCTCTATTTTTAAAGCACATATCAGTATTTAAATTTTCCAGTTATAATATTTACAATTTGTTCCAAAATGTATATTGTCTTCTGTGGTTCTTCTTTAGGTTGTTTCTAAATGCTATTAATAAACAGCATTAAAAGGACGTTGTAAAGATTTTTTACTGAGGAAGTAGACACAACTGGACCCACTGAGAGAAAGGTCATTTTCACCAAACTGCTGATTGCATAATTTTCTGTGTCAGAAACACTGGGGTCTTACTTTCCCAGCTTCCTGTTTGTTTCTTGCCTAAGTATTAATAATATAATTTTGTATTTCAACTTATCATCTTAGGATTTATTTTATACTTTGGTATAAACATTACTGATAATTTCTTTTAGATGACATTAAAATTTCTGAACTCACACCCTTTCACTTGATTGATTAAGTTCAAATTCTTTTTTCTTTTCAGACATTAAAAATCATTTAACTTTATCATCCAGGGTTGCTGGCACAAAATTCAAAGCCAGTATAATACTCTTTCCTTTGTAGGAAAGGTGTTTTCCCCTTCTCTTGGCAGAGTTAGGGTATTCTCTTTATTCTGGGAGTTATGACATTTCAGGATATATCTAGAACTGCTTTGTAACTGTGGTGACTTTTTCCTGGGGTGGGGGGGGGCGGTGCGGGGGGGGCTGGTGTGCCGCATGTAGCTGGTTAAAAACTTAACCCTTTCTGCAACTTGGGAAATTTTTCATTTGCTTTTTAAAATTACATCATCTTAATCCTTGCATTTTTTTCTCTTTCTGAAGCTTCTGTTAAATGATGAACCAAGTGTACCTGTTCTTGATTTCTCTAAAATCTTTTCCTTTATATTGTAGATAAACCTTCTTGTATTCTGATTTTTTTCTTTCTCAGAGAAGCATTTTGTTGTCAGAAAAGGTGATACCAGGCAGAATTTCAGTAAGAATACTAATTGAGATTTGTTACTATTGTTCTTATCTGAGATTGCAGCCATGAAACTAAAAGATGCTTACTCCTTGGAAGGAAAGTTATGACCAACCTAGACAACATATTAAAAAGCAGACATTACTTTGTCAACAAAGTCCATCTAGTCAAGGCTATGGTTTTTCCAGTGGTCATGTATGGATGTGACAGTTGGACTATAAAAAAAGCTGCTGCTGCTAAGTTGCTTCAGTTGTGTCTGACTCCATGCGACCCCATAGACAGCAGACCACCAGGCTCCACCGTCCCTGGGATTCTCCAGGCAAGAACACTGGAGTGGGTTGCCATTTCCTTCTCCAATGCATGAAACTGAAAAGTGAAAGTGAAGTCGTTCAGTTGCGTCTGACTCTTTGCGACCCCATGGACTGCAGCCTACCAGGCTCCCCTGACCATGGAATTCTCCAGGCAAGAGTACTGGAATAGATTGCCATTGCCTTCTCCATAAAGAAAGCTGAGTGCTGAACAGTTGATGCTTTTGAAACTATGGTGTTGGAAAAGACTCTTGAGAGTCCCTTGGACTGCAAGGAGATCCAAACAGTCCATCCTGAAGGAGATCAGTCCTGGGTGTTCATTGGAAGGACTGATGTTGAAGCTGAAACTCCAATACTTTGGCCACCTCATGCGAAGAGTTGACTCATTGGAAAAGACCCTGATGCTGGGAAAGATTGAAGGCAGGAGGAGAAGGGGACGACAGAGGATGAGATGATTGGATGGCATCACTGACTCAATGGACATGGGTTTGGGTGGACTCTGGGAGTTGGTGGTGGACAACCAGGCGGTTGGCCTGGTGTGCTGCAGTTCATGGAGTCGTGACTGAGTGAGCGACTGAACTGAACTGAGATACTTCTGGTTTCGTTTCTTCATTATGATCCTTCTCTTTCACATGGTTGGTTTCACCAAATGTCTATTGGTCTCTTGTTGACCACTGATATACAGAAGAATCATATTGGCTGCAGAGGCAGCTGGACTGGGTTCTCTTGATGCACAGATCTGTTCACCCCAGCCTAGTCCCCGAATAGGAAGGCTATCTGGCATGACTTTACAGGCAACCTTCAGCTTTTCTTGAACTTGTTTAGGCTAAACTGTCTCTACAGTCTCTTATACTTCTAAAAAGCTTATACATAAACAGGAAATGAAGGAAAGAATCAAGAAAAGAGGGTATCCTTTCCATTGCAAAGTGTCATAAAATATAAACATGTGTGTTTTATAATAAAACTTTAAAAAGGGACATTTTAAATACTGACAGTCAAGTTAGAGGTTCAAAATTTTGGGGTCATAAGAAACACATATTTGGTCTTTATCCATGGTTCTTAGCTCACAGCTTCCCAAACTCTTTCCTGAGAGGTAAAAGCATTGAGGGCATCTTTTATTACAGTATTTGTCCTCTTGTCCTTAGTTCCTAAAAACACTTCAGAACCATAAAGATGTAATGAGTGTTTTATTATTCATAAAAAGCCCCTTTCCATCAACTGCGTTGATGCTAATAAGGTGACTTTTGGAAAGGATCTAAGACTAGAGTTTGGTTGCCAGGATAACTAAACAACCAAGAACAGAGGACTGGAAATTTAAGCCCCATCTCACACCTCTAGGAAGGAGAAGGGAAGGGGTGGGGGAAGCCTGTAGGTTGAATCAATCGCCAATGGCCAACTATTTAATCAATCATACCTCTGTAATGAGGGCTCTGCAAAAACTCAAAAGGACAGCATTAGGAGAGCTTCCAGGTAGGTTAACACATGGAGCCATGGGGAGAACTGTGAACCCGGAGAGGGAATGAAACCTTCATGCCCTTTCCCCATACAGCTCTTTCATCTGGCTGTTCCCTTTATCATAAACCAGTAACCTAGTCAGTAAAACATTTTTCTGAGTTCTAGGAGTCACTCCAGCAGATTAAACAAACCCAAAACAGAGAACCTCTAATTTATAACCAGTTAGTCAGATGCACAGGTAACAACCTAGACTTGCAATTGGCATCTGAAGCAGAGGTCAGTCTTGTAGGTTATCCTGTGGAGTCTGATGCTCTCTATAGGTGATAGTGTCAGAACTGAGTCAAATGGTAGGACATCCACCTGGTGTCTAGAGAATCACTGGACATGTGGGGAAACCTCCTCCACACTGTGACTGGGTGCAGAATTATCAGAGGCTTATCCTCAGCCTACAAGGTCCAGGACTGTAGGGAAAATAGACTTTGATTTCCTGAGTCACAAGAGGTGCCCATTCATGGATCCTTTGGAAGACATGTTAGACTCACATGAATAAAATTAAAAAAAAAAAAAAAACATCTCATGTAAAACCACCATCTTTATCTACATTATGCCCTGAATTAAGCCTGCTTCAAAAGAACATATAGTTGAATGGAGAGAAAAATCATAGATTACAAGAATTCAGCTGTCAGTTTTTGGAAAAGCCAGACAATTTAGTGTACTATCCTGCCAAAAATGTCCCATGAATAATCTGAGATCAAGGGCACTTGCATTTCTTGAAGTTTACACAGGCTGTCTCAGATCAATTTTTACCTTGGTTTTCCAAAATGCTTTCTCCTTGAGTAGATATGTCTTTATTACCATTTTAAACTTTATTAACCTTAGGCAAATTTCATATTTAAAGTTGGTACCTAAGAGCTTATGTTTAAAACTACTAGTAATAAAAAGTAAATGGGTCATTTAAGTAAAAGTAACTGGTTCTAAATAGGAAAAGGAATACGACAAGGCTGTATATTGTCACCCTGCTTATTTAACTTATATGCAGAGTACATCATGAGAAATGCTGGACTGGATGAAGCACAGGCTGGAATCAAGATTGCCGGGAGAAATATCAATAACCTCAGATATGCAGATAACACCACCCTTATGGCAGAAAGTGAAGAACTAAAGAGCCTCTTGATGAAAGTGAAAGAGGAGAGTGAAAAAGTTGGCTTAAAGCTCAACATTCAGAAAACTAAGATCATGGCAGCTGGTCTCATCACTTCATGGGAAATAGATGGGGAAACAGTGGCTGACTTTATTTTGGGGGGCTCCAAAACCACTGCAGATGCTGACTGCAGCCATGAAATTAAAAGACACTTGATCCTTGGAAGAAAAGTTATGACCAACCTAGACAGCATATTAAAAAGCAGAGACATTACTTTGCCAACAAAGGTCTGTCTAGTCAAGGCTATGGCTTTTCCAGTAGTCATGTATGGATGTGAGAGTTGGACTATAAAGAAAGCTGAGTGCCGAAGAATTGATGCTTTTGAACTGTGGTGTTGAAGACTCTTGGGAGTCCCTTGGACTGCTAGGAGATCCAACCAGTCCATCCTAAAGGAGATAAGTCCTGGGTGTTCATTGGAAGGACTGATGTTGAAGCTGAAACTCCAATACTTTGGCCACCTGATGCAAAGAGCTGACTCATTGGAAAAGACCCCGATGCTGGGAAAAATTGAGGGTGGGAGGAGAAGGGGACGACAGAGGATGAGATGGCTGGATGGCATCACCGACTCAATGGACATGGGTTTGGGTGGACTCCGGGAGTTGGTAATGGACAGGGAGGCCTGGTGTGCTGTGGTTCATGGGGTCGCAAAGAGTCAGACACGACTCAGCAACTGAACTGAACTGAAGGATTGTTATTGATATTACAACATAAAAAAGGATATCTATAAGAAATTAACAATTTTCAATAAAGCATACATTCTCTAGGTAAGAGAGTGTACTTTTTAGAATTTTAATTTAATAAACGATTCATTTCATGTACCTTCTTAGTGGAACATAAAAAATGAAAGATTTGTTAGTGAGAAATAGCTGCCTGATCATAAAGAAGGAGTTAAACATCCCCCGGCTCACCTTTATCCAAAGAAGTAGAATCCTTTTTGAGTAATCTTGTTTCTTAGTGTTGTGGAGACACCCACCCTGGCAACACTAGTGCGGGCACTAAACCAGGTGACTCATCTGCACTCAGGTATGGAGCTCCCATCCCATATACATGGTGGGGGTCAGGGGGGTGGGGTTCCTTAGACACCCACCACAAGACTTGTAACAACAGCAACAATGAAATAAGTGGAGAAAAGTTGGGACATTTCTTGGAATGGAAAGGATAGAATAAATTATTCTTTAAGAGTTTCGTTCAGTTCAGTTCAGTCGCTCGGTCGTGTCCAACTCTTTGCAACCCCATGAATGGCAGCACGCCAGGCCTCCCTGTCCATCACCAACTCCCAGAGTCCACTCAAACTCATGTCCATCGAGTCTGTGATGCCATCCAGCCATCTCATCCTCTGTCGTCCCCTTCTCCTCCTGCCCCCAATCCTTCCCAGTATTAGGGTCTTTTCCAATGAATTAACTCTCCATGTGAGGTGGCCAAAGAATTGGAGTTTCAGCTTCAGCATCAGTCCTTCCAATGAATATTCAGGACTGATATCCCTTAGGATGGACTGGTTGGGTCTCCTTGCAGACCAAGGGACTCTCAAGAGTCTTCTCCAATACCACAGTTCAAAAGCATTCTTCGGCGCTCAGCTTTCTACACCATCTAACTCTCACATCCATACATGACTACTGGAAAAACCACAGCCTTAACTAAATTGACCTTTGTTGGCAAAGTAATGTCTCAGTTTTTTAATATGCTATCTAGGTTGGTCATAACTTTCCTTCCAAGGAGTAAGTGTTTTTTAATTTCATGGTTGCAATCACCATCTGCAGTGATTCTGGACCCCCCCAAAATAAAGTCAGCCACTGTTTCCACTGTTTCCCCATCTATTTGCCATGAAGTGGTGGGACCAGATGCCATGATCTTAGTTTTCTGAATGTTGAGCTTTAAGCCAACTTTTTCACTCTCCTCCTTCACTTTCATCAAGAGGCTTTTTAGTTCCTCTTCACTTTCTGCCATCTGAGAGCCAATTTAGCCTACAGCTTAGGCACAGAAATAAGATTCACTGATGTCTGTCTAAAACTATTTCATTTGGGACATACATGATGGCTAGGAATCCAAACAGCCAAATAAAATGCACTTAGTTACACTTTTCAGATTTACAAGAGCCTGACAATGCCCTATGTTTGGGGCATCTTCAGCTTTATGGCTTTTCCATGTGGGTAAGAGAAATAAAAAGGCACATCATGTTAATAAGAGATAGTACCATTGTCTTGGTCAAAGGATCAGTTACCAAGTTTGATCCTGAATGACCAATGCAGTATGATAACCTTGCAGGGAAATTAACACCAAAAGATGAAGACAACTGGAGGGCAGAAACTCTGCCAGCAAGGAGAAGAAAGTGCTCAGTATCAGGAGTGATGGCTTAAAGTGCTACTATGTGTAGCCTGATGTCCTTCCTTCACTGTCCACTTATTGGAACATGGCTCTTTGTATATGCACTTGGTTAGGTAGATTTCTATTTTAGTCAAATGAAAGTTTACAAAATTGGCAAGTGGGTAAAAAAATATTCCTTCACACAATCATGAACTAGTTTATTACTCATGCTTTTGGTGTTTTAGCTAAGAATCCATTGCCATCATGAAGACATACCTCTACATTTTCTTCTAAGAGTTGTATAGCTTTAGTTTTTATTTTAAGGCCATTGCTCCATTTTGAGTTAATTTTTGAATATGGTGTGATGGAATCCAACTTCATTTCTTTATCTATGGATATCCAGTATCCTGAAACTATTTGTTATGAAACAATTCTTTCTCTGTTGAATGATCTTGACCCCTTATCAAAATTCAATTAACTACAAATGTAAATTAGGTTTATTTCTGGACTCTTAATTTTATTCCATGGTCTATATGTCTATTCCTATGCCAGTACCACACAACTGGTCTACTGCATCTTTATAATAAATTTTGAAATCTGTAAGTGTGAAGCCTTGAACTTTGTTCTTTTTCAAGATTGTTTTGGCTCTTTGGGTTTTGTGCAACAAATGACAGTGTCAGGAAAGTTAAAAGAGAACCTACACCATGGACGATAGCACGTATCTGGTGTACCAGATATCATATATCATACCAGATATATGTACCAGATATCATATATCTGGTAAGAATCTAATACCCAGAATACAGAGGAAATACAACTGAATAACAAAAAGAAAAAGCAACTAAAAATGGATAAAGAACTTGAATAAACATTCTCTAAATAATATACAAATGGCCAATAAGCACATGAAAAGATGCTTAACATCACAAATTATCAGGGAAATGAAGATCAAAACCACAATGAGAAATCACCTCACACCCACCAGAATGGCTACTATCAAAAATCAAAACAAACAAACAAACAAAAAAGAAAATAACAAGTGTTAAGGAAGATGTGGAGATGTTAGAATCCTTCTAGGAAGAATGTAAAACAATGCAAAATTCAACAGTTACCATGTAACCCAACAATTTACTTCTGTGTATATACTCAAAATAATTTAAACATATATTATGATATATTATTCAAACAGTTGAAAAGATATTTGTGTACCCATGTTTCTAGTTCCTAACAGCATTATTCACAACAACCATAGCAACCTAAATGTCCATCAACAGATGAATGGATAAACAAAATAATATATTTACAAAATGGAACATCATTTAGCCTAAAAGGAAGAAAATTCTGGCACATGCTACAACATGGATGAACTATGAGAATACTGTGTGAAGTGAAATAAGCCAGTCATGGAAGAACAAATATCATATGACTCCACTTACATAAAACATCCCTAGAACAGTTGAGTTTATTGAGACAGAAAATAGAATGGTGGTCTACCAGGGCTTGGGGGGAGGGGAGAATGGGGAGTAATTGTTAATGGGAATAGAGTTTCAGTTTTGCAAGATGAGTAGTTCTGGAGATGGATGGTGATACAACAATGTACATGTATTTAATGCCACTAAATGCAATTGCAATGGGAAATTATATGTTACATATATTTTACCATGATAAAAATACACAATTATAAGAGAAAATATTTTCAGCAAAAATAAAACTATGAATTAACAATTGCACCCATAGCACAATTGGTATTGGCACAGCAGATAGTCCTTCTCCTTTGTCATCCACATTACACATTAAGAGCAACAAGAATCTAATCTGATCTTGCCAGGCCAAAAAAAAAAATATCTAATTTCTTGAGACCAACTGAAATCTACACCTACTTCTAGGCCCTAATTTTATACTGTATCAGTGCTCCTGTTACACATCACTATTAGCCACTGCATTTAAAACTAAGCCCACAGGGCTGCATTGTCCAATATAGTAGTCACTTGCCACTTGAAATTCAACTAGACTGAACTGAGAGGTCTTGCCCTAGATTTTGAACGCATATAAAAAAGAGTGTTAAATATCTCATTCATAATTTTGACACTGATTCCAAGTTGAAATGATATTTCATGTACATTGGGTAAAATAAAATATATGATTTGAATTAACTTCAACTGGGTCTTTACTTTTTTAAATGTGATTACTAGAAAATGCACATGTGCTAAGTCACTTCAGTTATGTCCAACTCTTTTCAACCCAGTGGACTATATAGCCTACCAAGCCCATTTGTCCATGGAATTCTCCAGGCAAGAATATTGGAGCAGGCTGCTGTGCCCTTCTCCAGGGGATCTTCCCACCCCAGGGATTAAACCTATGTCTCTTAGGTCTCTTGTGTTGGCAGATGGGTTTTTTTCTTTTACCACTAGGGCCATCTGGGAAGCTCTACTAAAAAATACACAATTATATATTGGCTCACAGTGTTTATCTATTGGGTTGCACCACACTAGAACAAATCTCTATACTTTTTAAGCAAAGTTTAATACATTATACTTAATCCAGTATGTTACAAAATTTAAACTTGATTTTTTAAATGCTTGGTGGTGGTTTAGTTGCTAAGTCGTGTCCGACTCTTGCGATCCCATGGACTGTAGCCTATCAGCCTCCTCTGTCCATGGGATTCTCCAGGCAAGAATACTGGAGTGGGTTGCCATTTCCTTCTCCATGGGATATTCCTGACTCAGGAATTGAACCTGGGTCTCCTGCATTGCAGGCAGATGATTTACCAACTGAGCTATGAGGGAAGCCCCAAAATGCTTAGAATCTTTTTAATATTGAAAGGCAAAATGTCACAAGTCATTGGAAAAACACTTATTTTCCAGCTATAATATATAAAATAATACACCAAAATGCTTAATAAGATGCAGTCCTTTCTCAGAGTCCTGTAGGAAGATAATTAGAAAATAATTATGAAGGTATCAAGAACCAGTATTAGAAGTTTCACAGTGGACATGTTTACTAAACAGAGCAAAGTAGAAACATTTCAAATATACTTTAGCATGTCTATTATGTATTAGAATGATTCTCTTTCAATAATAAGATACTTTAGCACATATATTGTTCTTTCACGGGGCTTCCCAGGTGGTGCCATGCAGGGAGCCGGCCTGCTCAAGGCCCAAAAAGGCCCTGGGAAAGGCCTTGAAAGAGGCCATTCCCTGTCCCGCCACCCCATGATAAAATAGTAAAACATTTGCTGGGTTTCCTTTGTTTTTCCTTGAGAAAAACGTAGTAGTGACCTTCACTTAGTAGTTTATCTTGGAATGCCAAAAACAAGATGTAAGCTTCTGCAATCACTTAAGACAAAGAATTGTATTGATGTGACAAACACCAGATGGCATTTTTTATGAACTATGTTTTCTGCTTGTACTAGTATAAAGGTAGCTGTTTTACTCAATAAAGTTGCTGACTTGCCTAAAGAGCATTCAGCCCTCTCGACCCCATCCTTTACTTTCAGCTTCTTTTCCTCAGGCTTCCGTGCTGCTGCGGTCGGGACTTGTTCTCATTGCTGGCTGGTCCTGGCAGTGCCATGGTAAAGAATCTGCCGGCCAGTGCAGGAGACTCAGGGGACACGAGTTCGAATCCTGAGTCAGGAAGATTCCTGTGGAGGAGGAAATGGCAACCCACTCCAGTATTCTTGCCTGGAGAACTCTATGGACAGAGAAGTCAGTGGGCTACAGTCCAAGGGGTCACAAAAAGTTGGACGAATGAGCTTACATGCAGCAGTAGCATCCTTCTTTCAGTATTTATTATTTTGTGTTCTCTCTCTTCCTCTCCCTCCAATACCAGTGCCATAAAGGCAGGATCCCTGTGGGATTCACCCAGCAGCACATAATTTTATTTAACCCAGTGTTGGACACATCAGAAACACTTAGCGCATGTTGATTACCAGCTGTTGAAATACATTTTTGTGAGCTGACCAAGGAAAATTGCATAAGAGAAGATCAATGAACTCTTTAAAGAAAGAAAATCAAGTTTTAAAAAAATCTACGTAAGAGTAACTGCTGGCAATGTCAAGAGAAATAAAAAAATTACATGAGTATCTATGGTGACATTATAGAGACAGAAACAGAGGTGAGTGAATTTATTGCACTGTTCATCAGTCAGTTCTTGCAGCAAAGAAGCTAAAGCCAAACAGGAACTTCTGGGTACTTTATTTCTTAATATATAAAAATAAGACCTTTACAATGCGGTAGATTCCTTACAATATTTCATGTGAAGGTGGCGAGCCACGATGAAATTTTTTTTTAACCACAGGATGGTTCACTAGTCATCTTGTAGCAAGGAAAATATATGTGTTACAGAACTAAAAGGCAAATTGTGTGTTTTTCTATTACACAAAAAGCAACTGTTCTACATTCATAACCATTTTCTGGGTGGCAGGCAGTCTTTAGCAATATGACACACAGCAGGTATTTTCCAAAAATAAGCACATTTTCTCCATCCCTGCAATACAAAGGTGACATTTTAAAACATAAGAGAGGGATCAGTACCTACTTTGGAAAAACAACTGTCCTATGGAGAAAGCATTTTGAAAAGAGATATAACAGTGGAAACATTTTTATACATGATTTTGCCAAATGCAACGCAAATGTGTCCCTTAAAAGCTCTCTTACTTGTACAATTAAAAACTTGAAAAGAAACGTTTTTTTATCATTTTAAGTCTTCCAAATGAAGGGTTTCCATAGGTATGGGTACATTTGATAAGAGCATGTCAATGCAGTATCTTTCAGTCACATTTTGAGGAGGTACAGTGGACATCAGAGGTGGCCAGAAGCCAGAGAAAGGCTCCCTGGAAAGTTGCTATTGGAGCAAAGATTTGAGAACAATGATGGTGTGAATTCTGAATACCTGGGAGAAGAACTTCCCTGGTTGAGGGAAGGGACAAACGCAGAAGCTATCATGATATGTTCTAGGAAAAGGGGGGATTCTAGAATGGAAGAAGGGGTAGAGAAAAGTAGATGGAGCCAGCAAGGTAACAGGCAGGGAATGTGTGGGTGGTGTAGAGGCAGCTGTTACTGTGGTGAGGTCCAGCTGGGGCCAGGGTGGTGGCAGGGGAGGTGGGTCAGGGCCATCACTAATTAACTTGCCAGTTAGACAAGCTCCAATGGCTTAGCATGTAAAGAATCCACCTGTGATTCAGGAGCCGCAGGAGCTGTGGTTTGATCCCTAGATCAGGAAGATTCCCTGGAAGAAGAAACAGCAACTCACCCCAGTATTCTTGCCTGAAAACTCCCATGGACAGAGAAGCCTGGCAGGCTACAGTCCATGGGGTTACAAAGAATCAGACACAGCTGAGCACACATGCATGCAAGACAAGCTCACACCTCCATCCTTGTTGCCTGATCCCCCCAACACGGCTATGCTCACCCCCTCGACAGTGTCACTGGATTTCACGTCTTCAGATGCCATCCATCCAACTGTATAGGCGAGGCTTCTTTCTTAAACTGCAGACTCACACTGCAAAATCATATGTCTCCCTCTCTCACCTGAACACCTCTGCTCTGACACGTTGGAGACGTCTCAAATATAGTACGTGCAAAACACAAAAACTCTCTATATCCACCCTAAGCTGCTCCCCTTATAATTTGCATCATCTCAAGCAATGCCTACAGCTTCCTTTTGGGTGTCCATGACAAATCCCTTGGAATCCTCCTGAACCCCTTGGGTTCTCTTGGACCTCTTGTCCATTCCATCAGCAAAGTGTGTCGGTGGTATCTTCACAACCAGACTTAACCACAAATCTTCTTCCCCAGTGCCCTCACAACCCCTCAGCAATCCATCACCTCTTACCTGGATCACTACCACAGCCTCCTAAGCAGTCATTTGCTTCAAGCCTTGAGCCACTCCAATCAGCGCTCCTCGAGGCACTAGATTACATCATTCCTGTGCTTAAAGCCCACTGGTCCCCCTGTCTCCCTGAGAGTAAAAGGTGAAGGGTCCTGCCCCAACCTCTACTCACTTCCTGCCATTCTGCCCCCTGCTCGCTTCATTCCAGCCATCTTTGTCTCCCCATTGCAACTTGGACACACCTGCCATGTTCCTGCCTCAGGGCCTCTGAACTGGCTGTCCCCTCTACCCCACGACCTCCTGCAGGCCTATGTTCACACGTCGGTGAGAAGTTCCCTGACCATTCAACTGGATTTATAGTTCCAGCCTCAATTTCAGCAGTCTTAGGCCTCTTCTTGCTTAATTTTCTTCCATAGCATGTATCCCTTTCTGAATACAACTTGCCTTTTTGACAACTGTGTTTATTTCCACTATATTATAAGCTCCAAGAGAGGTCTCTTTTGTTTCTTACACTGCTTTCTCTGCAGTGCCTGAACACTGTCTGGCCCATAAAGAGTGCACAATAAGAATCTGTTCAACATCACTCATTATCAGAGAAATGCAAATCAAAACCACAATGAGGTACCATTACACACCAGTCAGGATCAGGATGGCTGCTATCCAAAAGTCTACAAGCAATAAATGCTGGAGAGGGTGTGGAGAAAAGGGAACCCTCTCACACTGTTGGTGGGAATGCAAACTAGTACAGCCACTATGGAGAACAGTGTGGAGATTTCTTTAAAAACTGGAAATAGAACTGCCCTATGACCCAGCAATACCACTTCTGGGCATACACACTGAGGAAACCAGATCTGAAAGAGACACATGCACCCCAATGTTCATTACAGCACTGTTTATAATAGCTAGGACATGGAAGCAACCTAGATGCCCATCAGCAGACGAATGGATAAGGAAGCTATGGTACATATACACCATGGAATATTACTCAGCCATTAAAAAGAATTCATTTGAATCAGTTCTAATGATATGGATGAAACTGGAGCCCATTATACAGAGTGAAGTAAGCCAGAAAGATAAAGAACATTACAGCATACTAACACATATATATGGAATTTAGAAAGAAGGTAATGATAACCCTATATGCAAAACAGAAAAAGAGACACAGATGTACAGAACAGACTTTTGGACTCTGTGGGAGAAGGCAAGGGTGGGATGTTTCGAGAGAACAGCATATATATTATCCATAGTGAAACAGATCACCAGCCCAGGTTGGATGCATGAGACAAGTGCTCGGGCCTGGTGCACTGGGAAGACCCAGAGGAATCGGGTGGAGAGGGAGGTGGGAGCGGGGATCGGGATGGGGAATACATGTAACTCCATGGCTGATTCATGTCAATGTATGACAAAACCCACTGCAATGTTGTGAAGTAATTAGCCTCCAACCAATAAAAATAAATGGAAAAAAAAAAAAGAGTCTGTTCAGTGTGTAAATGAATCTGCAGTTGAGTTCTAATGAACAGACTGGAAAGGACAGGCCAAGAAATGCGCCTCAGGCAAGAACAACGTGAGCAGAGACCTTGGCTTCATCTCCACCTGGCCATCACTACCTGTGGCAATTACCCTTGCTTTGGTGGTGGGCTGAGTGGGATCTCAGACAAGGATTTGAGGCTACAGTGAGAGAGGACTAGTGTGGACCATACCATTATGTCAATGGCAGGGCATCTTCTATCACTGGAGAGGACTCATCTATGGCCATCTACTGCAGGAGTGTATTAACAAAGCCAGGCCAAGACTGTTTGCAGGCCCCTTGGAGACAGAGAGCCCTCCACATCTGATGCTCCGTATCTGGAGCCCTCCAAACACTGGAAGGAGGGTGGCATGACCTTCATCAGTTAGTGATATCAACAGCAATGAGTGATGGCTGGTACATAAAAGGGCTAAGACACAAAGAGATAATAAAGTGTCAAGAAAAACTCCTAAGGTTTCCAAGTGGTGAAACTGGAGAGATGGAATGAGATCAAAGGCCTGGTTTTAGGGGGAAGTCATGAGCTGGATTTTCAGCAGATAGAGCACTAAGTGTCTTCGGGACAGTCAAGGGCTCACATCAACTGCACAGGTGGAGGATGCATCCAGAGCAGCTGCAGCATCAGGGATCAGAATGCAGACGTGGAAGTCAACGTGGAAGTCAAAGCACAAAGACCTGTGCTGTGGTAGGGGTTGAAGCCAAGTCTGTGGATGAGATGACTTGTAAGAACAAAGAGAAAATAGTATAGGACCTAGATAGAACCTCAGGAGACTCCAAAATGTATTGTTTGAAAAGGCAGTGGGTCTGCAAAGAATTAAGAGAAGGAGTGACCAGACTGTAGAAATAAAAGCAACTGCACAGAAGGGCATGTTGTGGAAGCCGAGGAAAGGGAGGACTTCAAAAATGAAGAGAGGGCTTGACTATGTCAACTGGTAGTGAGCTGTGAAGTACAGTGAGAAATTGAAAACACCCACTGGTTGAGAAGCAATGAACATCATCAGTGACTTTAGTGAGAGATGTTCTTAAAGCACCCTGGGTGGAAGCTGGATTGCTGTATGTTGAGGAGTGAGCATGGAAAAGTGACGCGTTAGTCGCTCAGTTGTGTCTGACTTTGTGATCCCATGGGCTATAGCCCACTAGGCTTCTCTGTCCATGGAATTCTCCAGGCAATAATACTAGAATGGATTACCATTCCTTTCTCCAGGGGATCTTCCGGATTCAGGGATTCAACCCAGGTCTCCTGCATTGCGGGCAGATTCTTTACCGTCTGAGCCACCAGGGAAACTCAGAGTGACCAGGAGACACACACACTGATACATGAGATGCAGACATTGATAAAGGCAGCTCTGAAGTATTTCCTGAGATTGATCGTAAATTGGAGGACAGCTTGTGAATCGAAGGCTGAATGCTACCCAGTTTTGATTAAATACAAAGACATGAACATGTTTAAATGTTAATGGGAAGGAAACTGAATATACTAGCAAGATAAATGGTAGTTCTGGGAGAAGCTAAGGAGAAGTTGAGCAAGGATGCTGTAGAAGCAAGACGCTGTGGTCAGGGAGCGGATGCTCCACTGTTCCTCTGGAAGTGGGAAAGCCTCTTACACTGATGAGATCCCCTGGGGCTGCAGGTATTGGATTTAAGAGCAGTGGAGGGAAAACATGAAGTCACATAGATGACATTTGAGCATAAGGTGAGGGAGAAGACTAAACCAGAGGGAAAGCCCTTGGTTGAGAGTAGAATATCCAGGAAGTCTGAAGTTGATGGACTGACAAAAGGCAAGGGCATACAGTCAGGAGCTGAGAATCATTAATCAATGAATACATAATTGTGTCTGTTCTCTGGTCACTAGGCAGGTCAGCAAAATTTGCTGTAAAAGGCTACAGCTACTGATGCGTCTAGAATCCAGTGACAAACAACATCAGACAAGATGTAGTACTACCTGCCCTCAGCAGGCTTCCAGTCAAGGCCAGGACCACTGGAATCATTACCAAGATAAGTATCTCAAAACCAGAATAACAAAATATCAAGAAGGTCTATTCTTGCAAAACTGTGACTTCAGTTACAGAGTCAGGACTGTCTGTGGGGAAATGAGCTCAGTCAAAGACCGGAAAAAAAGAGTGCTCCTGAAAGAGCAAACATGGATTTAGCCAGATACAAAATAGGGAGTCCTGTAGGTCCAGCTTAAAGACAAAGCTATAAAGGAAACAAAATCAATATCTTAGGATGAACTGGAGAGTGTGCATACTAGGTAAATTAGGAAAAGCTAAAACTGATGGCCAGAATTCCATCCAGAAGCAAAGTGCAACTATGAGACAATGGCTTCATGCCAGGCTGTGTAAGAGAATAAATCTGAGATAGTGAGAGAGAAGAATCATTAAGATGCTGATAAGATAGCGACCACCAACACAACCCAGGAGTCCTGACGGCCTAGCCAGTGTTGAGAGGTCCCAGGCAAGTCTGATCTTTGCAATGTCTCTGATTTAGTTATCAGCAGCCCCCTTTGACAGAGAAGGGAACTGAGACCTTAGCTGGTTAAGGTAACAGTGCACCGATGTGGAGCTGGTAAGTAGCAGAACCTGCATTTCAACTCAAGTTTAGCAAACCCTTTAAAGAGTTCTGGCCAATTCAAATTAGAAACAAGTGAACAAGGAGCTCCACATTATGAAATGTTGGAGGAAGTTTTTCTATACTAACATGTAGTTATTGTCAAGCAACTTTCAGAACATCTCATATTTATTTTAAAATAATAAAAATGGTGTTATTGTTTAGTCGCTAAGTCAAGTCTGACTCTTTGCGACCCCATGGACTGTAGCCCATCAGGCTCCTCTGTCCATGGGATTTCCCAGGCAAGAATACTGGAGTTGGTTGCCATTTCCTTCTCCAGACAATCTTCCTGACCCAGGAAGGGATCGAACTCACGTTTCCTGCTTGGCAGACAGATTCTTTACCACTGAGCCACCTGGGCAGACTGACAACGATGGTAGGCAACGAATAATGGATGACTGTGTATGTTTTCTGATTCATCAATAAAGTTAGAGATGCATTATCAAAAGCTGAACACTGTGCTTAGTCGCTCAGTCATGTCCGACTCTTTATGACCCCATGGACTGC
Organism: Cervus elaphus; assembly: GCF_910594005.1. Taxonomy (NCBI): domain Eukaryota; kingdom Metazoa; phylum Chordata; class Mammalia; order Artiodactyla; family Cervidae; genus Cervus; species Cervus elaphus. The sequence continues at coordinate 24,096,453 of NC_057830.1, forward strand.
AGCCCATCAGGTTCCTCTGTCCATGGGGATTCTCCAGGCAAGAATCCTGGAGTGGGTTGCCATGCCCTTCTCTGAGCAATGATACCAGTGGTTAATATAACACCTGCTTGTATAACATGGGTTAAACTTACATCATGCATATTTGAATCAATATTTAACTTAGGCCTAATGCCAGGGGCAAAAGGATCCTGATACAGCTGACCAATGAAGGGCCAGGACACAGGAGACTGGAGTCAGAGTAAGAACTCTGATTTTCCTGGTCTTCACAGGTCTTAAGGGAAGGCAATGGGATAATCCAAAATGTTTAGGGCTCACATGCCTTCCAATACTGCATTAAAATAAAGACTTATAGTTCCTAATTAGTATCAGTCCTAAAATTAAGGTTTGGGTCACCTTGGCTGTCTCAGGGTTGTAGAGCAAGATCCCTGGGCCCAAAACGTGGCTTGTATTTCTGTAACAGAAGTACAACAGCTTCAGTGGAACCTGGAATTGTCCTAAAAAATAGAACTGGGTAATTGCATTGTCATCCACAGATTGGCACTTGCCATGGGTGCTTGCCATCTACCTCTACAAGGATTAAGCCATGTGCTGCCGCAGCTGCTGACCTCCAACACTCCTGAAGGAGTTCAGGGCAGAGAGCAGAAATGAGGCACTCTCTGCTCTGGGAAAACTGACAAGTCTTCAGATAGTTAGATATTCTCCGGAGCTGATTTTATGAGCCCAATTCTTATATCTCCTCATATCTAGAAAAGCAGTAACATCCTTCATGGTGATGAGTGTTTCTCATGATTAGCAGAAGTTTCACGAGACCATCTGAAACTTTTTAAAAAAACATGTGCTTGATTCCCTTCAGCAAAATTACATATATACTGTCCTTTCCCCCACTGCCTCTTAGAAACAGTTTAGACTCTGGCTACACAGAACTACATACCAGCTACATAGAACTCACTAAATGGCCTATTATTTATCACTAATTTATCACTGATTGCTTTTTTTTTCCCTCAACTAACTCTCATCACATTTTTGAGTTGACTAACCTCCTATAAATAAAAATACTGGATCAAACTGTATGTGCATTTTAAATTTGGTAGAGATTGCCAGTTGCCCTCCAAAATTACCACCAAATTGCCCTAGTGACGTGTGATGCTGCTAGTTCCTTGGCCTGGCATAGCCCAGTGTGGGTGTATTATCAAAGTTGTGGCTCCTCCCCATGTAACAAGAAGTCTGCTTCTCTTCATTGATTTAGTTGTATTTGATTTGTGTGAGACTGAGGATTTTTTCATATGTTCCAAGTAATTTGCATCTTTGAGGCCTGCATGTTCCTGCGCTCTGCTCAGATTTCTATTAGTTTGTAAGGATGGTATTTACCCTATTTCAAGGTGGTCATTCTCAAACTCGTCTCAGCAGACCAGAGCTATCCTGCTCATCTAGGACCATGTTCCACCTGCTCTGGCCCCACTGAATCTGTCTCTGGGGATCCAGCAATCGCAGGTGTAACTATCTCATCAGGTGATTTGGGTGCTTAACATTTGAGACCTACCATACTAAGATAATTAGACCTCATCTGAAATATTTTCCAAATTTTTATTCCCGGCTGCCATTCATCCTTTGCTATTGTTTCTTCTTCCTAGACAGAAATTTAAAATTTCTGTGAAGCCCAATTTAAGAAACATTTCCTCTTTAGGATCCCAGTTTGGCATCTGCTGCTGCTGCCAAGTCGCTTCAGTCGTGTCCGACTCTGTGCGACCCTATAGACGGCAGCCCACCAGGCTTCACCATCCCTGGGATTCTCCAGGCAAGAACACTGGAGTGGGTTGCCATTTCCTTCTCCAATGCATGAAAGTGAAAAGTGAAAGTGAAGTCATCCAGTCGTGTCCAACTTTTCACGACCCCATGGACTGCAGCCCACCAGGCTCCTCTGTCCATGGGATTTTCCAGGCAAGAGAACTGTAGTGGGTTGCCATTGCCTTCTCCAAGTTTGGCATCATCTTTAGAAAATTCCTCCCCACTCTGAGATCATTAAACATTCTCTCTACCCACATTTTCATTCTTTATGTTTAAATATTGGCTCCAACAACATGGAGCACCTTGAAATGGAGGGTATGTTTAGAGGAATTTAAGCTAATATTTAAAAGAAGGGAAGAACAAAGAGGAGGTATGTAGAGTGTTATTTGTAAATCCACCTGGAATGATAGAAAATATATAAACACATGGTTATCATGATATCCTGGAAAATTTAGATTTTTTAAAAAAATGTAGGTCACCTCATCATTTGTATCATTCAACATTCCCAGCCTCATTTTGCTTGCATGTAGCTTACCTAGACTTTACATAGATGTACACTTACATAAACCTTAAAAAAAAAAGTAGGGTCAGATGTACATTTTGCGGTGCCCTCTTGACCACCATTCTGTGGTCAAGAACCCAACAAAGTCTAAAGGGGCCTCCAAAGAGAAGCACAATCTTTCTTTAAGTGTCAGGGACTATTCCACAAAGGCCTTTCTTAAAATCTCAGGGGACTATTTCAAGAATGCAATGAAATAATCCACTGCTCTTATAGGTGTGCGTGTAATGATGGGGTGGCAGCTGGGTATGGGGCTTGGGGAGATGCATTCAAGTTCATACCAAAAGGAAAATGCCTTTGAGCTGGATTTTTAAAGTGACAGAGACCTGAGAGAACTGGCTTTGCCCTGGATGCAAAGACCTGGGTACTGATCATTTTTCCTCTTTGCTCAGTATCATTCAAAGATAAAGTCCAAATTCAAAAATCACAGAGGTGCTCCAATAAAACAATCTGAGTGTAAAGAGGACATAAGAAGGAAAGTTTACCCCTGCAAAGGCTTCTCTGTCTAAATACTGATAAGTAGCTAGACCCATCTGGAGCCCAGCTTCAGAAACTGAGGGGGTAGGAGCAGAGGAGAGAAAGAGACAGAGAGGTTCATTACTATAGAAAGGCCTAATACAAAGTTCCTCTGTTCTCTTATTTCTTCAGAAAAAATTCACTTTTCAGACATTCATTAGCTTTGGAAAAATAGCATATAAACTTCTTTCATACAAAACGTAGTTCTCTTTCAATGTCCTACAATCCTTTTGAAGGCAGAGAGTCATATGATAGAAATTGTACCCATGCTCACCAGCACTCATTGATCACAGAAGCTATCCAGAGACTGGGGGAAGAAACTGACATCTTTTCAAAGGACATTCATAGCCACGTGTCAAGAAGTCTCTGTGCTATGCCGTGCTCAGTCGTGTCCGACTCTTTGCGACCCCGTGGACTGTAGCCTGCCAGGCTCCTCTGTCCACAGGGTACTCTAAGCAGGAATACTAGAGTGGGTTGCCATGCCCTCCTCCAGGGGATCTTCCCAACCCAGGGATCGAACCCCAGTCTCCCACACTGCAGGCAGATTCTTTACCATCTGAGCCACCACGGAAGCCCAAGAGTACTGGAGTGGGTAGCCTGTCCCTTCTCCAGGGGAACTTCCTGACCAGAAATCAAACCAGGGTCTCCTACATTGCAGGAGGATTCCTTACCAGCTGAACTACCAGAAAGTCACTCCTAAAACAAATATTATATGCGGAGTCTAGAAAAATGGAAGATGATTTTATTTGCAAAACAGAGAGACATAGACATAGAGAACAAACGCACAACACAAGGAGAGAAATGGAGAGGGGATGCATTGGGAGATTGGGATTGTCATGCATACACTGTTGATACTATGTACAAAATAGATACCTAATGAGAACCTACTATATATAATAGTTCAGGAAACTCTGCTCAGTGCTCTGTGGTGACCTAAATGGGGAGGAAATCCAAAAAAAGCAGGGATATATGTATACATATAGCTGATTTGCTTTCCTGCGCAGCAGAAACTAACGTAACATTTTAAAGCAACTCTACTCCAATAAAAATGAATTTAAAATTCTCAACACCCCTACCCCAAAACAGAAGTCACTACTCATGGATCAGTCAATCATAAAGTATTACAATTAACCAAACTTTATTTAATGGTATTGAAACAAATAGCTAACAACATTGAAGATATGTATACCAGTGAAGGATCATATAAAAAGACCTAAATGCTAGCTCACTATTTATTGATTTTCCAATAGGTTTGCTGCTATTGGTCCAGTAATTTAAATGTGAAAATAGAATGGCCTCCAATGAGGCATGGGACCTCACATGCTGACATCTGTCACCAGGGGCTGGACCAAAGCAAATTCGTGCAAAACGGCAAGGTCCACCATAAGGTCTTCTCCCTTTGTTTCTGCTACAGTAGATCCCTAAGCTGCGTGCGGGCTGAATTCACATCTACTGGTTATTTTTTCATAAAAACCAACGGAAGTATTTGACCCAATCCTCTTGTTTTACTGATAAAGTAGTAAAAATAGGTTCAAGACTGCACAACTAGTTAATGACAAGGAAGGGTAGGACACAGGTCTTATAGCAATTTGAGATCATTTGTATATATATGTTTTTGATAGTGTTTAATCAGTTTAATTTAATAGCTCTTAATATTTGAGCTTTTAAATTGCTTTGCCAAAAGGTTAACATTGTATAGTTGTGCTGGTTAATACAACAGCCACTAGCCATGGACCTCTGGAAACATAGCTACTCTGAATCAAGGTGCTCTGTAAGTATAAGACTTAGCAAAAAAAAAAAAAAAAAGTAAATGTCTCATTAGTATTTTGTATTAACTACATCTTTAAATGGTCATTTTTTAATATACTGGGTTAAAGAATATATATTATTAAAATTAATTTCACCTATTTATTTTTACTTTTCTAACATGACTACTAGGACATATTAAACGATGCATGTGGCTCACACACTATTTCTATTGGACGGTACTGATTTATGGGAAGACACTTAACTGCACTAAGGAGAGAGCTACAAGCAATCTTCCTTTCCTGAATTTGCCCGTGACAAAAGCAAAGGAAGAAAGGATGAGACGGCATTTGTTCCAAATACTTTAAAAAATACTTACCTGGTCAAGGAACCCAGACTTGCAAGCCACATAATAAAAATAAAAACTAAAACATAATTTGAAAAAAAAATAATTTTATGTTAATTGTTAAATGTGCATACATGCATCAATTTAATGTGTAAAAGAACATTAGCAATCATGACAACATGACAATCATCACCTCTCCTTTTAAGAGCAGCTATTTTCCTAGAAAAATCATACCCAAAGCCAATTAGTGTCCTAGAAATCAGTTCTGCCTTTAAAGAGACATCTGTCCATTATAAACATCCATACCAAGTAGATAAATAGACGGCTGAGAGCTGGATGATAAATGGACAATGGGCAGACCAACAAAACAGACAAACTCAGTTCACCATATAAGTGGGAATGGGGCATCATGGTCATCTGAATTGAAAGTTACAGGTCAACACTGAGTCCATTTTAACTTAAAATAGCTGGCAGGCAACCTCCTCACCCAGGTAGCCAAACATTCCTCTTTGTAACAAAGATTTTCTCCTGTGCAAAAACTGACTGCCTTTATCTTGGAGGAAAATAATGATTGTGTCTAAATTAATAGGTTAATTTCCAATATACTAATATATATCAAGTATGGCCACAAAATTAGAAAAATGAACATATGATTGTTATTATCACAGCTATACTCTCTTTTTGATAAAAGAACCTTGTTCGTTTTCAAAGGTTTTAATTTTTCACTAAGATACATAGATTTCAGTGTAGACAGTATTTACTTCTAAAATATATTTCTAATAAAGTCAGGTGTGGTTCCTAGGAGATGTACAGCATGACATGAATAAAGTCTTCTCTGTTCTTCCCCTGGTAAGATGGCACTGTTGACTGCTGAGAACGCTACTTGCTAGCCACAAGCTGAAAAGAGACTTCCACAACTTGGAATTCAATGTGAGTGTTTTCTGAGTCTCTTCTTTGGAACAACTCTACTAAAGCTGTAACAAGAAAGGATTCTGGAGATTTCTGCAATAGCCGTGCATATATATTTGCCATCTTCAGAGATAACTGAGCAGCAGTTGTGTGCGATGGTGGAGTCGACAATCATCTCTCCCCACCCCTCTTCCTGAGTTCACTGGGCACTGGAGTCCCTGTTACCAAATTAAACGCCATGTGTTAAATGGGATGAAAATGCTTCCTTGTTTTGTGTCTTCTGTTTCTGTCAAATGAACTATGGATTTTCCTGCATCTCGGCCCATAGGATCTCCTGCATTTCCAAAGATAGAATTGTTGACAATTTGCAATTTCAGGCAACGACCAAAAAAAAAAAAAAAAAAGTATTATTCCCTCACAAATTTGTTAAATTTATTCTAATTTTATCCTCCCCTTTTCTCTCCCTCCCACTCCACCTCCTCGAATCCAAATGTCACTGGGAAAGAATAACATTTGGGCTGATTTGGAATGTAAAATGCTCCAACCTTTTACTGTTACCTAGAAAATCTTCCTTAAAAAGAAATTTTTCCTCAAGTTTTCAGTTCCAAACAGAAAAGGTCCCTTATGCTAGGACTAGCTTCTCACATGGAAGGGGGTCATTCAAAAAATAATGTGGGCAAATATGTAGAATAAATTCCTAAGGAAGGCACGTTGTGTCACTGCACAGTGGGAAGAAACTGAATTCCACCACAGCCATGTAGATAAGCATTCAATGGACATAACACGATTCACAGAGCTTGTAGTTTAAGTCTCCCAGACCCCCATAGAACGTGAACTAGAGTTTTAAAGGGGAAATCCAGCATTTTTCAGGACAGAAGACAGGCAGGTTCCCACCTGGCGAGTAGCCAACAACGCTTTGCAGGCGAGCCTGGGAGCTGTCAGCAGTCATTGTCATCTTATGGGAACCACAATCTTACAACTAAAGATGGGATGCGGCACCTTTCCCATCTTCTCTTCTTACAACAACAAAACAGGAAGAAACACATGTAGACATCATGAAACGCATTCTTTAAAAGGAGAATTAAAACATTTAGCCAAGTCTCAGCCAAGCCCGCGAAGAGCTCCGCTCTAGTACGAAAACACGTTGAAACAAAACAGCAGCCTCTAACGTGCTCTCACTTTGGACCAGATCTTTTCAGGACTCCCGTAAAACCATTAAATCAACTTCTACATAATAGAAACACCTGCACCGTATAATTTTCTAAAACACAAACTCCTGCTTCGGAATTCCAAATAATGTGTAAGATACAGATTTTTTTTTTTAAGGATATTTTTATAAAAGTATCAAGATGCTCACTCTCTCTGACAAGGATACAGAAATGCAGTTTTTTACTCTTTCATCTACTCCAATCTTTATATTGCTGACTCGCCCTCCCAGATAGCGGTAAACCCTGTTAAGGCACTAGCAGACAAGAATGCAAAAGCCGTCAGCGCCCCAGTGCAGAAGCAGCGAGGCCACAGCAAAGGAAGAGAAATCTCGGTTACCTGAGGATGAACACAACTCTTCCCAGAGCTGCTTCTGAGCTCGCCTCGAATAGGACCGGGCAGCGCAGGCTGTGCGGATACGGGCTCCTCCCGCAGGTAGGCGGGGCGCGAGCTGCCTCGCGCCGCCGTGACGATGCTGTCAGCTATTTGCCCGCCCGTGCGCCCCGCGCCCCGCGCCCCCGCGCACCTGCGCCCGGGCTCGGGTGCCCCGCGCCCCCAGCGCACCTGCGCCGCCCAGCCCGGGCGGGCCCGGAGCTGTCACTGCCACCCCACCATCCTCCAGCCTCTCCCACCTCCTCCCCTCTTGAATCTCGGACTTCTCAGCTGTGCAAACTGCTGCAGCGGTGGATGCTCCTGCTTAAATGGCGCCTGCTCGCCTCCAAAGCGCGTTTAGGTGCCACCTACTGCATGCTCCTGGAATACATGGTCAAGACCGGAATTCTCAGCGAATTCAATGAATTAAAAGAATTTCATTGAAAGTGCACCAGATTCTTTTGTTTCAGATTGTTCACATTCCCGACTATAGTTACTACTAGACGCCTAAGGCTTTCTTTCAGTGTCTAGATTCTAAATTAAAAACCTCATTTATAAAGCAGATAAAATCGGGCCATGATGGACAGGCAACCACACATTGCAGATTAATACATTCTAATTTAACAGGCTCCTCTAGCAAAACCACCATGGGCAATCCGGGGCTAAAATTGTCTTTACACCAAGTAGTTTCACCTTAGTATTTCAGGGAAATAACCAAGTATGTTTTCTGACATTGATAAACCGTGTTGTCAAAGAAGCATTGATCAAGAACAGGTGAATCAGCAAGAATTAGGTTTATGGCTAACAATTCTGTGCTGAAACTTTTAAAGAAATGCTCTTCTATAACATGATCCATATTAAATGTAAACTACACTTAAGGAAGATTTCTTCTGCCTATTATAACCCGTTCTTTTTTAATACCAAATTTTCTAAAAGAATTGGACATTTTCTTATTCTTTAAATTTGATTTAGCTTAAAGAATCCCATTTATCAGCTCTAAGATTGTTCAGAATTTACAGTTTCAGTTAGCATTACCCTATGATGCTTATTTCCAGTGTAAATTTCTGCCTTGCTACTCACAGGAAATATGTGGGGTTTTTAAATCTTACTTTAGTCTGATAAATATAATCATGAATTTTTTTTAGCTTGCTAGTCCACCCTAATTCTGACCTTGAAGTTATGGCTACTGGAATATGAATAAAATACCATTTTTGTCATGTAAGGCTACTATCAGCAAATTAACTCCTATTTTAAAGATATAAGGATATAACTCTCTTCCCAGTTTCCTCTTCATTATAAAGGAGTGGATGGCTATTAGGAAAGCCATCCTAAACCTGGAGGAGGGCTCAGAGACCCAGAGACCCTGGGTGTCTGCCTCCATTTCTAGAATCTGCAAGAACTATCAAATCAAGGTGTTTTCCATGACAATCCCAAAATATAGGTTATCAATTAAATGATAAAATGGAAGTTGAGGGCTAAATAGAGAAGGATGAAAGATATAAAAAGGTAAAAATATTGAAGGCAAAAAGCCAATTCTGGCACCAAACTAGTAGGGAGAAAGAATCTGGAGGTGATGAAGGAAGCCAATTTGATTCTGCAAACTCCACACTGCAGTGGAGTCCTGCATTTTGCCACATATAATCATTATTTGTTTTGAGAATGTGAGCGAGGGTCCCAGAGGGCCCATTTAAACAAGGAACAACACACTTCGAATAATGGCCCTGCTGTCTTGTTACTCTCCACAACCCCTGACTTTTCATCAGCCAGAAGAAACAGACTGCTCCCAGGACTGCAGCCTCAGGATCTGATGTAATAAGATTCTTAGAGTTCTAGGCCTGTTGGAGGTGGGATGCTCTAAGCCAGTTTCTCTCAAACTCTAACACACATCAGAATCATCTGGTTGAGGGGAGCTCATTAAACAGCCAACTGGTCCACAGCCCAGGTTTTCTGATTCAGCACGGCTGGGTTGGGTCCCAAAATGTGTGATTCTAACAAGTTCCCTGGTGTCCCTGAGGCTGCTTACAACTGGGACCCGCTGAACTCAGCCACCCATCAGGTAATGCAGAGACTGCTAACATGTGGTGATGTGCTCAGGGACAAGAAATGTAACATTCCTCTGTTTTCTAAAGCACATGGAAACTCAGTCAACCCAATGTCCCCTACTCTGGGGAAACCTGGCTCTTCTCTACAGAGTCACATATGCACCCTAGGATCGTTTGGGGGTTTTAAAAGGAACCTTTCCAGCTGTATTCCCACTTTACCCTTCTATGTAGGACTCAGCACAGGTATACTAGGCCTCTATGCAAATTAGAAAAAAGACCCTGCTCTGGGCAGACTTGATCACTCTCCCCCTAAGACAGTACATTGCTTGAGGGACAGAGGATGGTTTGTGCAAAGAATGTGCCAGGGGCAGGTGCAACCCACTCCAGCCCCCCAGCTAAATGGGTGGGGCACCTGTTGAACCCTAGCCCCACTCTTGCCATCTATTGGTCAGTTTTGTACATTACTCAAGCTGCACAAACAATCACATCAATTTTACTACCCTCGAGCCAGCATGGTCCAGGTGAGGGCTGGCAGCTCCATTTAGGACCTGGGTCTACAGATCCAGAGTGCCAGACGCCATCAAGGAAGAGGTAGAGACACATTCTAACAATGGGGTCCTGAGCTGAGGGATCAGGTGGGAGGCACTCTAGCTTGCAGCTGAGAAAGCAAATGGAATGAAAAGACACAGCTTTGGGCTAAGTTATGTGTCCTGTTGTCTCACTTTCAATCTGTTTTCTCTAACACAATGGTTCTGGACAGCAGCATCAGAATCACCTGGGAGGTTTTTAGAAATGGACATTTTAGCCCCCTTTACTGTACCAGACTCTGAAAGTGGGGCCCAGCAACCTGTGTTTTAGCAACCAATCCAGGTGATCCGGTGATTTTGATGATGCAGACTTTGAAACACATCAAACTAAAGTGTTGTGTTTGTGGGGTTTTTTTTTTTTTGTATATTTTTAACAAATGCCATGTCAACATATCTCCTTAAAATTTGTTGAAAGGGGAGCAATGCACCCCCTCCCCAGATGTTTCTGCTTCTTCATATTCCCCCAGCAACCCACGTAAGAGTGGGGTACAGGACTCCACTGACCAGAAGACACCCCGTTTCCCAGCAATCTTACCAGCAGTTGGGATGTCCATCTCTAAGGCTGGCTCTCTTCACCTCAAACTCCTGCCTCTATCTTCTCCCCTACAAAGTCAGGCAAACTAATCCCTGAAAATGCCAGACCCTCTAAACTGAGACCTTAGCACTGAAATGCAGAAAGCTTTTCACATCTACGTGGAGGAAAGAAACACAGGCCCAAGAACATAAGGGAAGAAGAAAATAAATTTGTCTTTAATTTTTGTTTATGAGTCCTCTAGCCCCAAAATAAGACCTTTGAAATAGGGTTGGCACTTCAAAAAGGTCCCCCATTGAGAACCACCCTGGATTAGTCATTGTATGTATGCTATCCTCCCTCCAGGCCCTTTTGAGGGCAAGTCCCAGGAAGGAAATCAGCTGACAGCTTTCAACAGCAACACTCCAGCCACAGGGGAAGGAGGCTTCAGTCTCCAGCGGTGGTCATGGTGATGGGTGGCAACACCCTCTTCAGAAGCCAAGGATGATCTGGAGAGGATGAAATCAATTTGTCAGGAATGAAGAATTTCAGAGGCAGAACTTTTTACAGAGAATAAAAGTTCTATATTAATCCACTAGTTTTAATTATGCTTCTGCATTTTTACTCATCCCTTCAGGCTTTGTACAACTGTACAAGGTGCTTTTCAAGTGTAAGGAGATTTTGCGTCTCTCCCTCCTTGCCTGCCTCCATACTGTGTACAACCCAGTAAGGACGAGGCACCATGCTTGCTGTCTGCTATTAATCTTTTCAGCTTACCCAGGCTGCACAGATACTAACGCTAACATCTGTTTTCTGTAATCTCAGAGAATTTCTCATCCCTGCCTTATCTAAGGTTGACCTAGTTCTCTTGGTCTACTAAAATATTAGTGAACACATACAGATGATTCTATCCACAAAATGCAACCCTTGCACTGCTCTGCACAGCCCAGGATCCAGGCCATCAAACCCCTTGCCTTCCCTCCTCCCCAGTCTTCCATTCTAGCTGATGGAACGTTTGTGCCTTACTCATCAAGTTCCTCTAAATCCTACACTGCTTTGTGGAAGAGTCTGCCACCCCCTTTTCCCTAACTAAAAACTGATTGTTCTCCAGTCTCTACTTTTCCTGTAGCATCTCAAACAGAGACTGTTTTCTTTTTTCTCTCTGCTCCATTACCTCCTTGATCTCAGTGCAGTGTATCTTCTGAGCCTGTCTCCCTATCTGGCTGCAAAATCCTGCCTTCTTTTATACTTGTACCACTGTCTTCACTTCATCTTGCTGTGCTTTGGATCTGATGGCCTTTCTCTCTACCTGGATCCAGTGCCACTTAAAAGATTCATCCTGCTCTCTGCTCTCTTCTTTCCATGGTCTGTTTCCAGTGACTTTTCCCCCTACCCCATCCCAGTCATCTCCACTGGTGGCCTCAGCCTGCTCTCTGGCATCATGATACATTACAGGACAGTGAGATATTGGTTTCTAGCATCCCCTTTTCTAGCCACTCCTCCTCCTGAACAGGCCAGTTTCTGTACTGTGCTCAGGATTACTTTCCTCCTAAGCATTTGTCTCTTTCATATCATTGTTTCTCCCTTTTCTATCTGTATAATACATAGTAGAAACATGTATTTTGTCCTTCTTACTTTTGTCCCCTTTGAAGAGTCAAAAAGACTGAAGGTATCATTGAATGAGTCTGAGCATCTAAGCTGTCTCCCCTCATCTATACTTGTGTTCTCCAGTCTGTTCCCCAAGCAGCCAGGAAGATTGGAGCAGATACAGCCTAGAGGGGCATCCCAGAGTTTTTAGAATCAAGCCCAACATTTATGTTGGCTCATGAGGCTCTCATGATCCAGTGGCTTGCTGTGTCTCCAATTTCATTTCATGCCCTACGTCCCGCTGCTGTGAAGTGCCAGCCAAACTGGGCTTCTTTCAATTTCTCAAATACACTGACGCTTTCCTCCCATTAAGACTGTTGCATGTGTTCTGCACATCAGCTCCGTGAGCTTATTTTTCCATGGCCATTCCACTACATTCTTTGCCTCAAATCTAGTCCTAAATAAGTTGTCTAGAGAGAGATCTTCCTTGACTCCTCTGTTTAAACTTGTATCACCTCCTGTTGTGTGTTGAATTGTGCCCCTCCAAAAAGATACGTGATGCTCTAATTTCTAGTAACTCATAATGTTACTTTCTTTGGAAATAGGTTTGTTGCCAAAATAACTGGTTAGGTTAAAATGAGGTCATACAAGAGTAGAGATCAAACCAGTCAATCTTAAAGGAAATCAACCCTGAATACTCATTGGAAGGACTGATGCTGAAGCTGAAGTTCCAATACTTTGGCCACCAGATGCAAACAGCCAACTTATTAGAAAAGATCCTGATGCTGGGAAAGATTGCAGGTAGAAGGAGAAGAGGGTGACAGAGGATGAGATGGTTGGATGGCATCATCGATTCAATGGGCATGAACTTAGGCAAACTTCAGGAGATGGAGAGGGACAGGGAAGCCTGGCGTGCTGCAGTCCATGGGGTCGTGAAGAGTTGGACACAACTTGGCAACTGAACAACAACAACTATAGTAGAATGGCCCTTACTTTAATATGGTTGGCATCCTTCTGAGAAGAGAAGAAATATACAGGGAGAAAATAGCTATGTGATGATGGAGATAGAGATTGGAGAGACATATACACAAGTCAAGGAATGCCAAGGGTCACCAGAAAACACCAGATGCTAGAAAAGGCAAGGAAAGATTCTCCCTGGCTTTCTCCCTGAGAACAACTTGAAGCCTCTAGAACTGTGAACTGTAGCTTCTAGTCTTCTAGCCTCCAGAATTCTGAGACAACAAATCTCTGTTTCTTTAAGCCCCTCAGTATGTGGTACCTTGTTGTGGCCACCCCAGCAAACTAATACACTTCCCATCATCCAGTCCTTAGATTCTGCTTCCTGTAGAGTCTAGATCATGATTAATTCACATTTTCTATTTGTTTATTTATTAGCTGTTTATATACTTATTTATTTTTGTCTTCCCTTTCTGTAAAAGGTAAATGAATGCAGGCATCATAATTACCACATTCATCATTGTCCCAGTATATTGGGTTGAAAAAAATCTGAGGAAGAAGTACATAAAAACTACCCCCTCCACACCCAAGTTCAAAACCAATTAAGACTATATAGGAACCAAAAAAACTTGAGCAAGATGGTAAACTGGGAAGCTTCAGACCCTTGTTCACCCAGGGAAATATCAAGTAAAGGACAACAGACTGAGTGAAGTAGCTCTGTTGGAGCCCTAAAAACCAGTCAAGAATATGCAGCAACCAAGTGAATGCCCAATCAAGAAAAAGCCACATTCAAATTGGTAGGAAATTATCTTGGTGTTTCTGCTTACTCTGTCCCAGTCTGGGGTCAGACGAAGGTACAGTGTGGTCCAATGGAAGGCCAGTTCCTAGTCCCTCCCTTGAGTCAAAGGAAAAAAAGTGGAATGTATTTGAAACATTTTATCTCATCTGGCAGCTATCCAAAGGACAAAGTTTGTCTCGTTCATTCAGAAATCACATAGGACTGATGACAAAGGCATTCACAGTATGCCACCCTCAAATATGCCACTTTGTTATATGAATTATCTTGAGCTGAAGGCAATAGAGAACCAACAAACCCAGGAAAACCTCTTTACCTCCCCCTTACCTGCCTAAAGTAGGTAACCTAAAGTAGACAGAAAGTCTAAATTTCCTTATTTGGAAAGGAAATCTGCAAAGGAAATTTCCATTAGAAAGGATATCTATACCAGATAGAGAGCTATTTCCAGAAATAACTTTATTCTCCTTAGAGAATCTTATCTGCATAACAAAGCAACATTGATTTAAAATACATTTTCTTTCCTTATCTTCCTAAAATTTGCCTTTCTTACACCTAGAAGTTCCACACCCTTACTCTTTTCTTATCTTAGGATGGTATATTAACCTCAGTCATCTGGCTGCCTGTTTGAGTCTCATATTTTTGTGAGACTCCTATTCATATATAGGTAATTAAAATTGTTTTTTCTCCTTTAAATCTGCCTCATATCAATTTAACTTTTAGATACAGAACTTAATACAGTAGAAAGAAAGCCTCTTCTTCCTCTACAGTGGCAATATTTGTATATCAGGTGCCAAAACACTTGAAAACTGCAGGATGACCATAGATTATAGACAGAGGAACACAACAGAATGTCTGATGCAATCGGAAGAAGCAGAGGTGAGACTCTTAAGGACTTTAAGACATTTAAAAACAGTCATATATACGGGGAAACAATGGGGGGAAAGGACAGAGAGGGAAAGTTCCAGGGAAGGTGCATGCCCACAAAAGGCCTAGGAAAACTTTATGCCTTTATGTCAAGCTGATTAGTAAAGGCCTTCCCCTGCACAGAATCAATCTGCAAAGACAGGGAAAGCTGGCTGTTTTTTTTTTTTTCCAAATGTCCAATTTTCAAAAAGAAGTTCAAAAAGCATGATAAGAAACAGGTAAATGTGGCCCATTCAGAGGAATAAAATGAATCTCCAAAAATGGACCCTAAAGAAATTAAGGTTTCAGACTTACTAGACAAAGACTTTAAAATCCCTACCTAAAATTCTCAAAGAACTAAACTAGAACACAGACAAAGAACAAAAGGAAATCAGAAAATGATATATGAACAAAATAAAAATATCAAACCCTTGACAATTTATGAGCAAATTCAACAAAGTTATAGGATACAAATTCAATATGCAAAATTAAGTTGCATGTCTATTCAGTAACAGTAAACAACCTATTAAGGAAATACAAAAAAAAAATTCTATTTGCAATAATATCTGAAAGAATAAATTATATATGAATACTCATCCAAGGAAACAAATACCTGTAGACTGAAAACTATGAAATATTTCTGATAGTGATTAAAGAAGACACAAATAAATAGAAAGACATCATATGTTCATGGATTGGAGGACAATATTAAGATGCCAAAACTACTCAAAGGGATTTATGAATTATAAAATTACAACAATGCTTTTACAGAAATAGAGAAATCATTTTTAAAATTCAAATGGATCTCAAGATACCCTGAATAGATAAATGAATCTTGAAAAAGAAGAAATTTGAAGGTATCACACTTCTTAAATTCAAAACTTACTACAAAGCTATGATAATCAGAACAGTATGATATTGGCATAAATATAGACATAGCAATGAAATAGAAAAGAGAGCCCAAAATAAACCCTCATATATATGATCAAATGATTTTAAACAAAAATAACAAGATCATTTGATGAATAAAGGCAGTCTTTTTAACAAATGATATTGAGAAAACTGTAAATACATATTGAGAACTATGAAGTTTGACCCTGGCCTTAATACAAAAAATTAACTCAAAAAGGATTTTAAAAGTCTAAGTATAAGAGGTAAAACACATAAAATTTTAGGAGAAAATATAAGGGGAAAATGTCATGACACTGGATTTGTCAATGACACCAACAGATAGGACATCAAAAGCATAGATATAAAGTTAAAAATAGACAAGTTGATCATGAGAATTAAAAACTCCTGGGCATAAAACAAATAAGCAATCAATAGGGTGAAAGGCAACTCAATGAATGGGAGAAAATATTTTGCAAATAATATTATCTGATAAGGAGTTAATACCCAGAATGCTAAAAAACAAACAAACAAACAAACAAAAAAACTCCTACAACTCAATAACAATAACAAAATATGTGAGGAGTATGTGGAGAACAATTTGTGGGACTGTAAAACCCATAGCAACTTCTAGAGGAAACAGTATTATGAAACCTTAAACAATTTAGTATAATTCCAAATCAGGAAAGGAGTATGTCAAGGCTGTATATCGTCACCCTGCTTATTTAACTTATATGCAGAGTACATCATGTGAAATGCTGGGCTGGATGAAGCATGAGCTGGAATCAAGATTGCTGGGAGAAATATGAATAACCTCAGATATGCAGATGACACCACCCTTACGGCAGAAAGTGGAGAAGAACTAAAGAATCTCTTGATGAAAGTGAAAGAGGAGAGTGAAAAAGTTGGCTTAAAGCTCAACATTCAGAAAACGAAGATCATGGCATCCAGTCCCATCACTGCATGGCAAATAGATGGGGAAATAGTGGAAATGGTGACAGACTTTATTTTGGGGGGGCTCCAAAATCACTGCAGATGGTGACTGCAGTTGAAATTAAGACACTTTTTCCTTGGAAAGAAAGTTATGACCAACCTAGACAGCATATTAAAAAGCAGAGACATTACTTTACCAACAAAGGTCCGTCTAGTCAAGGCTATGGTTTTGCCAGTGGTCATGTATGCTTGTGAGAGTTGGACCATAAAGAAAGCTGAGCACCGAAGAATTGATGATTGAACTGTGGTGTTGGAGAAGATGCTTGAGAGTCCCTTGGACTGCAAGGAGATCCAACCAGTTCATCCTAAAGGAGATCAGTCCTGGGTGTTCATTGGCAGGACTGATGTTGAAGCTGAAACTCCAATGCTTCAGCCACCTGATGTGAAGAGCTGACTCATTTGAAAAGACCCTGATGCTGGGAGGGATTTGGTGCAGGAGGAGAAGGGGATGACAGAGGATGAGATGGTTGGATGGCATCACTGACTTGATGGACATGAGTTTGAGTAGACTCTGGGTGATGGACAGGGAGGCCTCATGTGCTGCAGTTCATGGGGTCGCAAAGAGTTGGACATGACTGAGTTACTGAACTGAACTGAACTGAATACAGAATTATGGTATGACCCCCACAATTCCACTTCTGGATAAATATCCAAAATATTTGAAAGCAGGGTCTCATACATATATTTGTACATCAATATTCACAGGAGCATTATTCATAATAGCTGAAGGAGCAAGTACGAAAATGTCAATGATGAATTACTGGATAAACAAAATATGGTATACACATACCACAAAACGTTATTCATTCCTAAGAGATAATACATTCTGACACATGTCATAGCATTGGTAAATCTTGAGGCTATTGCATTAAGTGGAATAAGCCCGACATAAATGTACAAATTGTACGATTCTAATTACATGAAGTACCTGGGGATAGACAAATTCATAGAAATGTGGAATGATAGCATCAGAATGATGTCATGGGACATTTCCAACTTCAGTCCTCCTCACAAAAATATTAACTAGAAACTGCCCACCAATACGACCCTGATGTGAAAATCTTAGAATGCAGGCAGGAGGCTGGAATACCCCACTGTAAAACAGAAGCCAAGACAAAGCAAGTTAGAAAAGTTAAAGGGATAGTCTAC
Source organism: Cervus elaphus (assembly GCF_910594005.1). Classification (NCBI taxonomy): domain Eukaryota; kingdom Metazoa; phylum Chordata; class Mammalia; order Artiodactyla; family Cervidae; genus Cervus; species Cervus elaphus. The sequence goes on from NC_057830.1 coordinate 24,114,305, forward strand.
ATTCTGACTGAATCGCCAGCCTGGGTATAGTAAAGAAGCTCCCATGGGCCTCCAGTTTCTCCAGTGGAAAACAGTACCCAGAGTGGACATTCAGCATTGTAGGATGCTTCCCAGAAGTTCCATTTGGATTTCATCTCATGACAGTTACTGGGAAAACTTACCAAGCTTGACCTCTGAGGATCATATAGAAATGTAGAAAGAGTCAGTGCTTATAGCAATGAATGCACTCAGATCTTAGCTTCTGCTTTCAGTGACACCCAATTAGAGAACTCATCTGGTGGTCAGTGGCTTTGTCTTGATATGGAACTTAGTTCAGATTTCTGCCTGATTTGGATCCTCAGCCAGTGGGATGTACTGGCATGGAGCTTATTCCATGGTCTCATCCAGATAGGGAGGCAAATTTGTACTCCCACCCAATGGCTCATCATAGCCTCTTGTTGCACTATGGCAATGCACCATAAAGCATAGCTACAGAGTCTCAGCAGCTGTAGAGCGCATCCTAAGGCTTGCCTAGGCAGGGGAGCATATTTGCACTCCTACCCAACTGCTAAGTCTAGCCAGCAATCCTGCACCTCCAAGACATCTGACAGCCACAGAGTCCATCCTATTGTCCACCTGTAGAGAGGCAAGTTAGCAGCCCTATCCAAATGCCCAACTGTTAAGCATACCCCCAGATCCTACATAACCAGGAAACTTAATGAGTTACACTGAGCAGCATCAGATCTTAGTCTTTGGTACCATCAAGCATGCAGCCCAGCTCTTCTTAATTGCTCAACACAGCCTGCGTTCTTACCTACAAAAGAGTTTGGGACTTTAATACTGTACTCTCAACATCAGAAGGCTCATCCAGACAGAGAATCAATAAGAAATAGTTGATTTGACCAAGACTATGAGCTTCCCAAGTAATGCTAATGGTGAAGAACCAGTCTGCCAAAGCAGGAGACATAAGACATGCAAATTCGTTCCATGGTTCAGGAAGATCTCCTGGAGAAGGAAATGGCAACTGGCTCCAGTATGCTTGCCTAGAAAATTCAGTGGGCAGAGAAGCCTGGTGGGCTACAGTATACAGGGTTGCAGAGTCAGACACAACTGAGCAGATGCATGCGCGAGCACATACACACACACACATACACACACACACAGATCACATGATCCTGAAAGACGTACACTAAGCATTCCATCCAGCAACAAAGACACACACATTTCCCTCAAACATGCATGAAGCATTTTCTAAAAGTGATCATACATTTGGTCACAAACCAAATCTCAACAAATTCAAGAAGATATAAATATCTTTTCTGAACACATTGTCATGAAACTAGAAATCAATAAGAAGAGGAAAGCAATAAAATTCACAAATATGTGGAAATTAAAACATTCCTGAATATCCAATGGACCCAGAACAAAAGGAAAAGAATATATTAAAATATATATCTTGAGACATATGAAAATGAAACACACCACAAGTTGTGGTATAAAACAAAACCAGTTATAAGAGGAAAGTTTAGAGTTGATAAATGTAAACACCAAGAAAAAAGAAAAATCTCAAGTAAGCAACTTAACTTTACATCTTAAGGAACTAGAAAAAGAACAAAGCATGCTCAAAGTTCGAAGGAGGAAGGGATAATGATTAGAGAAGAAATAAATAAAATAGATGATAGAAAAACAATAGACAAGATTAATATACTAAAATTTGATTCTTTGTGAAGATAAACAAAAATGACAAATCTTAACGAGAATAATCAAGAAAAAAGGAAGGACTCAACAGGAAAAAATTATAAATGAAAGTAGAAACATTATAATAGATAACACAGAAATACAAAGGACCATAAAAGAGCAATTAAAAGATAGCAAATTAGACCTAAAAAAAAAAGGATAAATTCCTAGAAACATATAGCCTACCAAGACTAAATCATGAAGAAAGAGAAAATCTGAACAGACCAATAATCAGTTAAGAGTATTGAATCAATAATCAAAAACCTCCCAAAAGTTCAAGACTGGATGGTTTCATTGGTGAATTCTACCAAAAATTTAAAGAAGAATCAATACCACCCCTCAAACTCTTCAAAAATTGAAGGGAAGGTAACACTCCTAAATTCATTTCATAAGGACATCACTTTAATACCAAAGCTAGATAAAGACATTATGAGAAAACTATAGGCCAATATTTCCAATGAATTTACATACAAAAATTCTCAATGAAATACAAGAAGACCAAATTCAACACAACATTAAAAGGATCATATACTGTGATCTTGTGGGATTCATCCTGTGATGAATAGATTGTTCAATATACCCAAATCAATACATGTAATATGTCACATTAGTAAAATAAAAAATAAAAATCACATGATGATATCAATATATACATAAAAAATTTAACAAATCCAATATCCTTTCTGGTTAAAAAAAATCTCAATGAAGCTGGTATAAAAGGAATGTACCTTGACATAATAAAGTCATATTTAACAAGCCTAGAGCTGTCATAATCAGCAGTGAATGGTTGAAAGCTTTCCCTTCAAAGTCAGGAACAAGACCAAGACCAGAGTGCTCACTCTCACTTCTTCTATTAAATACAGAACTGGTATAATACCTAACTAAAGAAATTAGGCAAGAAAAATAATTTAAATGTGCTCAGATAAAAAAGGAAAAAGTAGAATTATCTGTTGCAGTCTAACATGATCTTATATATAGAAAACCTTAGCAACTACATGAAAAAAACTGTTAAAAGTAATAAATTCAGTAAAGTTGAAACAAAATCAACATAAAAAAAAATCAGTTGCATTTCTATTGCTGGTGTTGTTCAGTCTCTAAGTCACGTCTAAGTCTTTGCAGCCCCATGAACTGCAACATGACCGGCTTCCCTGTCCTTCACTATCTCCTGGAATTTGCTCAAACTCATGTTCATTGAGTTCCATCCTCTGTCTCCATCCATCTCTTCATCCATCCATCTCATCCTCTGTCATCCCCTTCTCATCCTGCCCTCAATCTTTCCAGCACCAGGGTCTTTTCCAAGGAGTCAACTCCAGTACTTTGGTCACCTCACATCTGTTAGAAGGGCAATTATCAAAGAAAAGTAACAAGTCCAGGCAAAGATGTGGAAGAACCAGAATCCTAATGCACTGCAGTACTGTAAGGAATGTAAATTTCTACAGTCACTGTAGAAATAGTGTGCTGTTTCCTAAAAAAATTAAGAATAGAACTAATATACAATATAGCAATTTCACTTCTGGGTGTATACATGAAGGAAATTAAATCACCATCTTGAAGAAATATCTGCACCCCCCTGTCCTCTGCAGTATTATTTACAATAGTCAAGACATGAAAACAAGAATTCACCAATGGATAAATGATAAAGAAATCTTTAAATGAACAGTTACAGAAGAAAAAGACCCATTCTTTAACATAGTCTTTGGCAAAGCAAAAGTTTTTAATTTTTATTAATTTCAATTTGCCAAATTTTCTTTTGTGAATTAGGCTTTTGGTATTAAGTTTAGGAATTCTGTGCCTGCTATCACATCTTAGAGATTTTATCCTGTTTCTTGGAAAAATTTTAATAGTTTTACATCTAAGTCCTTCATACATTTTGAGTACATTTTTGCATAATGTGTGGGACATAGTCCATGGTTCTTTTTTGTGGGGGAGCAGTCAATGGATATTCAATTTTACAACATCTTTTTTTGGAAAATGTTCTCTTTTTTCATTTGAGTTGTTTTTGCAAGATGTATTAAAATGTCAACCAGACATATTCCTGTGAGTGTTTTCTGAATTCTCTACTCTATTCTATTCATTGATAGAATCAATCTACTTATCCCTCTACTTTAATCACATAATATGATTAGAGTAACTATAAATAAGCCTTGTATCTTTCCCCTGTAGTCCTTTTTATCAAAGTCATTTAAGTTATTTTTCTAGTTTGTCATTTTATATAAAATTTAGGTAATCGCGTCTGTGTCTAATAATAAATGTAGCTGGGAATGTGACTGAAATTTTACTATGTCTGTAGATAATTTGGAGGAGATTGACTTCTTATTTATGTTGAGTCTCTATGGAGAAGAGATGCTTCTCTATTTATTTGAGTGTGTTGTTTTTTTTTTTCTTTCAGCATGGTATAGCTTTCAGCATAAAAGTTCTGTTTTGCTAGATTTACACCTTAGAATTTAAATTTCTAGCAATTATTAGTGATATTTTAATTGTGGTATCCATGTGTTCATTGTTAGTATAGAAATACAATTGATTGTTGTATGCTTGTCTTATATCCTGTGACATTAGCTATTGGTTCTAGATATTTTTTTCTGGTCAATTCTTGTGACAGTCTATACAGGGGAAAAAAAGTTTTGTTTTGTTTTTTTCCTTTGATCTTTATGTCTTTTGTTTTCTTTTCTGGCTTTATTGCATGGGCTAAAACTCCAGTGCTATGTTGAATAGCAGATATGAGAGAGGACATACTTATGGGAAAACATTATCTTTAGCCATTAAACCTAATGTTATCCTGAGGTATTTTGTAGATGCTCTTTATCAACTTGAAGAGGTTTTCCTCTATCCCGGTTTTTCTGATTGTTTTTTTATCATGAATGAATGTTGAATTTTATTGAACACTTTTCCTGCATTGATTGACATGATCATATTCTTTTATTTCTGTCTTTTTAATATAGTGAATTACATTGACTACTTTTTGAATATTGAATTAGTTTCACATGTCTAATAAAAGCACAAGTTTTCCAAGGAAGCAGAATTTTTCAAAGATCTTTTAGAGTAAATTTGAAAAACTAGTTTTCTGATAAAATATTTTAAAATTTTTAAAACTCACCATAATTGTAATATTAAAACTTCTTACCAGTTATCAAGGGATAAAAATAGATGAAGCTCAAAATCTACCTCACTTTTTGTAAGGGAAAAGCTATACTCTTCTGTGTTCCTCCTTTATTCTCACAATACTACAATACTTATACCACTTCTGATACCCAGTGTGAGTTTTACCCATATTAAGCAATTCTGCCACACCTGCTGGTTATCTTATCATTTAACTCAGCTCTGAAACTATTTACCTCGAGACAGTATCAGTTAAAAACTCAGACCCACAAGGCTGTCCCCATTCCACTTCAGACATCAATCGCAAGTAGTAAGTCCCTGCATTACCCATAACCCCTGGATAATATGGCTGCAAATCGGAAGTTCCTGTGACCACCCCCTTTTCCTGGATTTGATAATTTGCTAGAAAAGCTCACAGGGCTCAGGAAAATACTTACAGTTACCAGATCATTATATAATAAATGATATCATAACGGATACAGTTGAATAGTCATATAAAGAGGCACATACAGTGAGGTTTGAAAGAGTTCTGGGCATAGGAGTTTCTGTCCCTGTGGAGTTGGGATATGCCTTCTTGGTACATGGATTTGTTCACAATTTGGAAGCTCTCTCAACTCTAAGCTTTGAGATTTTATGGAGGCTTCATTGCATTAGCATGATCAATCAGCTCAAGCCCAGTCTTCATTCCCCATCTTAAAGGATGAGGGTGGGGCTGCAAGTTCCACACTTCTAAATATGGCTTGATCTTTGGTGACCAGCTCCCAACCTGAAGTTATCTAGGAACCCACCTAGAGTCACCTCCTTAGAACAAAAGACATACAAGAAATTCCAAGGAATTTAAGAACTCTGTCAGGAACTACAGTCAAAGACCAAATATTAGAACAAAAGACAGTCCTGGTACACCTATCATATAGGAAATTCTAAGGGTTTAGGGACCTCTGTGACAGGAATTGGGGATAGAGACCAATATATATATTTTTCTATCACTTCACACTCTTTGAGGGTGAAAGGCTCAGATCTTCACAGGTAAATTTTTTCAACTTCCAAGAAATAGTTAATGCTAACATTTAAATTTTTATGCTGAAAAATAAAAGAGTATACAAATTTTGTACAAATATGACTCACTTTCTAATATGATGCAGATAGAATAAAAAATAATATGGGAAAATTACAGACAAATTTCACTTATGCATGTCTATGTAAAAATATCAAGCAAAATATTCAAAATCAAAGATAATTGAATGAACACAATCACATTAACAGATCAAAGTAGTAAAATAATATGATGATGTTATTATATGCCTAAAAGACACTGAACAAAATCCCACAGTATTTTGGGATAATAAACACACAAATAAACATTACTAGAAGAGTTCCCATAAGACAAGAATGCAAATCCTCAGTATTATTTTACATTTTTCTGGACTAGTTTACTCCAGTAGATGAGAAACGGATGCAAGGGATAAAACTATTAAAAATGGAGGCAAAACAATCACTAATGGTAAATAATATGATTGTTTACCCAGAAACCCATGGGAGTCAACTAAACACCAAAAAAATAGAATGCAGTAAATTGGTTGGATTCAATATAAGAATACTATTAACTTTCTTATATACAAATCATAAGAAAATTAAGAATTACAGTGGAAGAAAATAGTTATTATACAATACCATTTACAAAAAGAATGAAGATCTTTTAAATCTCATATGACTGAATTTACAGGTATTTGCAGGAAACAGTTGGCTCAAACTGCACCACTTTAACAGGAGCAGGGAGAGAGAGGGAAGGAAGGAAGGAGAACCTCGGGTAAAAAGAAGCATTTAAAAGAATTATTAACCTAATATAAAAACATTTATTTTCTCTAAGTTAATATAAAATTTGACAATTCCAACTTAATATACTTTTTAACTTAATACAATTATAAAAAATTCTCATGGGAAATTGCTCTTTCCCTGGATTCACAAACCATTTTCATATAGAATCTGCCAGCTGTTTACTCCACTATGTATTCTCCCCTCTTTCCTTAGTAATAAAACCTTCTATTTTATTCTGGGCAACAATGTACATTGACAAATTAGGATATTTGCCAGCCTCTTTTGCAGCTTGGAATCCACAAGCAGCACGTTCTGGAAAATGGCATCTCTAAAGTATTTTGTATGACTTTCCACCTTGGGAAACAGCCATCCCATGTACTGTCCCTTCTTTGTCCTGCATCCTGCTGACCTGAACACGTGTATACTGTTGGGAACACTAGAGACCATGAAGATCTGGAAAGTACTCTGGATGCCAGAATGCATAAGAGGAGTTCTGGGTCCCATATCATCAAAGAAAAAGCACTGAGCTTAGGATAGTCTTGCAGTTAAGGTTCATTTTGTATGTGTACTTGAGAGAAACAAATTATTCTTTCAAGTTACTGTATTTTGCTGTTCTGAAGCGACTCAGCAGCGACAGCAGCAGCCAAACCTGGTAATACTAACTGATACAGGATTCATGGAAATCAATGAGAAATTGGAAAGTGAAATCAAGTAATTCAAATAACAACATAGATAGTTTATTCAATTGTGTCCTAGAAAAAGTGCAGTAAGATACATGCAAAAAGATGTTCTTTGCAGCATTATTTATAAAATCAAACACAACATCTGGAAAGAATCAAAATATCCATCAACAGGAAACTGGATATACCATTGATAATTCTATATGACAGAACATTGCATAGAAGCTGAAAAAATAGATTATAAATATAGTGCTAAAGTCAAGGGTTCCCTGAGATTTTTTTTTTCAATTAAAAATCAAGCTTTCAAAGTTTTCGTTGCTTTGGAGGCAATATCACCGAACCCATCCACTTGAGCATGTGCTAGATGGTGTTATAAAATATTTTGAACTATCAATATTAAAATTGCATGAATGATGTAGAAGAAAAATAAAGGAGCTCTTTGGAGTCAAGGAGCAAGAGGAAAGTGCAAATCTGTCACATAGATTTTCACTGGTGCTAAAACTAACAGGGGCTTTGCTAATTCCTGCTGACCCTGAGCTGAGGTTTTATTGGGCATTTTTACTGCATTTAGGGGATGAGGAAAACCCTGAGCTCTCATAGCCTAATTAGGAATGCTCACCAACCAAAGACTTCTTGAAAACCTTTCCTGACTCAACATGAAATAAAACATCTTAAATAGAGAAATAATGTGGATATGTACTAGTCTTAGAGCAGGGGATGAAAGAATTTTTTTTAAAAAAAAGGATCTTATCTGAGAATTCTTAATGCAGTTGCACTATGTAAGTATGGGGCTTGTCTTCATACTATAGCCATGCCTAATAAACCTAAAGCAAAAAATGAACTTACAGTGGTTGCTGGCTACTGGTATTCCAGGTGACTAGCAATACATTAAACCCCTCTGGCAGAAAGCAATTTGATCCCAAGGTCTAAGGAATTTCTACAGATGGAGTGCCACATAACACAGAATGAAATGAGAAGGGATTAAACACACATATAAACAGGGCTTCAAGAAGACAATTGAGCAGCAGCAACACTACAGAACTGAATCAGCAAAGATTGCAGATATTGAAATGATTAGATATGGAATATCCCAGGAAAATTATCAACAACCTCAGATATGCAGAGGATACCATCCTAAAGGAACTGAAGAGCCTCTTGCTGCTGCTGCTGCTGCTGCTAAGTCGCTTCAGTCGTGTCCAACTTTGTGCGACCCTGTAGACGGCAGCCCACCAGGATCCACCATCCATGGGATTTTCCAGGCAAGAATACTGGAGTGGGGTGCCATTGCCTTCTCTGGAAGAGACTCTTACTGAAGGTGAAAGAGGAGAGTGAAAAAGCTGGCTTAAAACTCAGCATTCAAAAAATGAAGGTCTTGACATCCGGTCCCATCACTTCATGGCCAATAGATGGGGAAAACGTGGAAATAGTGACAGATTTAATTTTCTTGGGCTCGAAAATCACTATGGATGGTAACTGCAAAAATGAAATTAAAAGACACTGGCTCTTTGGAAGAAAAGCTATGATGAACCTGGACAGCATTTTAAAAAGCAGAGACATCACTTTGCTGACAAAGGTCCATATAGGCAAAACTATGGTTTTTCCAGGAGCCACACATTCAACCATGTGTGAATGTGAGAGTTGGACCATAATTAAGACTGAGCACCAAAGAACTGATGCTTTCAAACTGGTTCTGGAGAAGACTCTTGAGAGTTCCTTGGGCAGCAAAGAGATGAAAGCAGTAAATCTTAAAGGAAATCAACCTTTATTCCTTTATGAATGATTATTCATTGGAAGAACTGACACTGAAGCTGAAACTCTCATACTTTGGCCACCTGATGTGAAGAGCCGACTCATTGGAAAAAAAAAAAAAAACAAACCCTGATGCTTGGAAAGATTGAAGGCAGGAGAAAGGGGCAACAGAGGATGAGAGGACTGTATGGCGTCACTAACTCCATGGGCATGAGTTTGAGCAAACTCAGGGTGATAGTAAAGGACAGGAGAGCCTGGCGTGCTGCAGTTGATGGGGTCACAAAGAGTCAGACACGACTTAGCAACTGAGCAACAATGACATTCTATATTTAGTGAATTAAAAGAACACATTGAAATCTTATTTTAAAAAAGACACCATCAAAATCAACCATGGGCTAAAACAACAGGTTAGATGTAGCCAAATGAAGCCAGAAAAAGACCAAGTGTACTGAAGAAACCAATTTTTCAGGATGATAGGAATGTACAAAGGAGTGGGGAACAAAGAAAATAATAAACTTGAACAATCTAAACAAACATTAACTCTTTTAACAACAACTTCTAACTTATGTGGATTAAAAACTCAACATAAAAGATAATAAATAACAGTAGTTTATAAATCAAGGGGACAGATAATGAGAATTAAAATTTCCAAGATTCTTACATCATCAGGATGATGGTCAATATAATGGTTAACTTTAGAACTTAAGAGAAAATTTCTAGGTTAATCACTGAAAAAAACAAAAGGAGTGTTTATAAATTGCAAACCAGAAGAGGGAGAAAAAAATAGAAAGAGAGGGAAAATGAAATCAATCTGAAAGGGGGGATAAAAGAAAGACTAGAAAAAATAATGAGATAAATAGGGGGCAAAATATAAATGAGCCTAAACATGTAATCACAATAAATAAAAATAGAACAAACTTTTGAGAACAAATGGGAAAAGCACAGTGTGAGACTAGAGATCACATTATGATGAATAAGGCAAAGAACTCCAAAATAGATGAGCGAAGTTTGGAAAGGAAGAAATGTATTATTATTATCTGTGAATAATATGACTATTTAAATAGAAAATCTAAGAGATTCTGTGGATAAATTATTCATATTGTTTTGTGAGTTTACAATGATTTCAAAATATAAAATTAATGTGCAGAAATAAATTTAATATATTTGAGCACAAACATTTGGAGATGCAATGCTTGCAAAAATATCACTTACAGTACAAAATCAATAAGTGGGAATAAATCTAGCAGAATAAGAGCAAGACATTTATAGAAAAAAGAAGAAATTTTTATCATTAAAGTATAAAGATAATTTATCGTGCCAAATGTAATAGAAAAACATCTGCTTCTGCTTTATTGACTATGCCAAAGCCTATGACTGTGTAGATCACAACAAACTGGAAAATTCTTCAAGAGATGGGGATACCAGACCACCTGACCTGCCTCCTGAGAAACCTATATGCAGGTCAGGAAGCAACAGTTAGAACTGGACATGGAACAACAGACTAGTTCCAAATAGAAAAGGAGTACATCAAGGCTGTATACTGTCATCCTGCTTATTTAACTTCTATGCAGAGACATCATGTGAAATGCCAGGCTGGATGAAGCACAAACTGTAATCAGGATTGCCGGGAGAAATATCAGTAATGTCAGATATGCAGATGACACCACCCTTATGGCAGAAAGTGAAGAGGAAGTAAAGACCCTCTTGATGAAAGTGAAAGAGGAGAGTGAAAAAGTTGGCTTAAAACTCAAGATTCACAAAACTAAGATCATGGCATCTGCTCCCATCACTTCATGGCAAATAGATGGGGAAACAATGGAAAAAGTGACAGACTTTATTTTTGGGGCTCTGAAATCACTGCAGATGGTGACTACAACCATGAAATCAAAAGTCATTTGCTCCCTGGAAGAAAAACTGTGATCAACCTACACAGCATATTAAAAAGCAGAGCCATTACTTTACCGACAAAGGTCCATCTAGTCAAAGCTATGGTTTTTCCAGTGGTCATGTATGGATGTGAGTGGTAAACTATAAAGAAAGCTGAGTGCCGAAGAATTGATGCTTTTGAACTGTGGTGTTGGAGAAGATTCTTGAGAGTCCCTTGGGCTGCCAGGAGATCAAACCAGTCAGTCCTAAAGGTATCAGTCCTGAATATTCATTGGAAGGAGTGGTGCTGAAGCTGAAGCCCCAATACTTTGGCCACCTGATGCAAAGAACTGAATCATTAGAAAAGACCGTGATGCTGGGAAAGATTGAAGGCCAGAGGAGAAGGAGATGACAGAGGATGAGATGGTTGGATGGCATCACCGACTCGATGGACATGAGTTTGAGCAGGCTCCAGGTGTTGGTGATGGACAGGGAAGCCTGGCATGCTGCAGTCCATGGGGTCACAAAGAGTCGGACACGAATGAGCAACTGAACTGAATATATGTGTTATATTTTATATTAAATTGTTATTTATATCACTAAATTATTATTATACCATGAAATACTTGTATCGCTAAATTATATAAACTAAAATATACATGCGAGCATGCTAAGTCGCTTCAGTCGTGTCCAACTATTTGCAACCCTATGGAGTGAACCCACCAGGTTCCTCTGTCTATGGGATTCTCCAGGCAAGAGAACTGGAATGGGTTGCCATGCCCTCCTTCAGGGGATCTTGCCTACCAAGGGATCAAACTCATGTCTCTTAAGTCTCCTGCATTGGTAGACAGGTTCTTTACCACTAGCATCACCTAGGAAGCCCAAAACAAAAATTTTTGAAAGATAGTAAAGAAAAAAACCTATAACTTTACTGGAAGATAGTAAAGAAAAGCTATATAATTAATCATTGTTGGAAAGGAATATTAGGTTGGTGCAAATAATTGCAGTTTTTACATTGTTGAAATATGCCATTTGATATTGGGATACATTCTTAAGTAGATGTGGTTATGTTATACATCATTTTAATGCACATTTCTCATTTTATATTTTTTTGCTAATGACATTACTTGCTGCTTATTTTATTTTTATTTAAACTGTGGAAATGATGTTAGATAAAAAGCAAATTCGAGTGCTTTTCTTGAGTTCAAAATGGGTCATATAGCAGCACAGACAACTAATAATATCAACAACACATCTGACTCAGGAACTGCTAACAAATACGCAGAGCAGTGGTGGTTCAAGAAGTTTTGCAAAGGAGATGAGAGCCTTGAAGATGAAGAGAGTAGTGGCCGACATCAGAAGTTGACAACGGCCAACTGAGAGCCATCATCGAAGCTGATCCTCTTACAACTACACAAGAAGTTGCCGAAGAGCTCAATGTCGACCATTCTATAGTCATTCAGCATTTGAAGCAAACTGGAAAGGTGAAAAAGCTTGATAAGTGGGTGCCTCATGAGCTGACTGAAAATTTAAAAAAAAAAAATGCTGTTTTGAAATGTCATCTCTTATTCTAGACAACAACAATGAACCATTTCTTGATTGGATTGTGGTGTCCAATGAAAAGTGGATTTTATATGACAACCAGAGATGACCAGCTCAGTGGTTGGACTGAAAAGAAGTTCCAAAGCACTTCCAAAGCCAAACTTGTGCCAAAAAAAGGTCATCATCACTATTTGCTGCCCATCTGATCTACTACAACTTTCTGAATCTCAGTGAAACCTTATATCTAAGAAGTAGGCTCAGCAAATTGATGAGATGCACTGAAAACCATGAAGCCTGCAGCCAGCATTGGTCAACAGGAAGGATTAATTCTTCTTCATGACAACACCCAATATTGTGTCACACAACCAACACTTCAAAAGTTGAACCAATTGGGCTACGAAGTGTTGCCTCATCCTCCATATTCACCTGAACTCTCGCCAATCAACTACTGCTCTTCAAGCCTCTCAACAACTTTTTACAGGGAAAATGCTTCCACAACCAGCAGAATGCAAAAAAAAAAAAAAATATTTTCTAAGAGTTCACAAAATCCTGAAGCATGGATTTTTATGCTACAGGAATAAACAAACTTATTTCTCATTGGGAAAAATATGTTGATTGTAATGGTCCTTATTTTGATTAATAAAAATGTGTGTGAGCCTAGTTATAATGATTTAAAATTTATGGTATGAAATCACAATTACATTTGCACCATGATACTTTGCATGACACTTTGTTGACTTAAAACTCAACATTCAAAAAACTAAGATCATGGCAGCTGATCCCATCACTTCATGGCAAATAGATGGGGAAACAGTGGAAACAGTGACAGACTTTATTTTCTTGGACTCCAAAATCACTACAGATAGTGATTACAGCCATGAAATTAAAAGACACTTACTCCTTGGAAGAAAAGCTATGACCAACCTAGACAGCATATTAAAAAGCAGAGAAATTACTTTGCCAACAAAGGTCCATTTAGTCAAAGCTGTGGCTTTTCCAGTAGTCGTGTATGAATGTGAGAGTTGGACTAAAGAAAGCTGAGCACTGAAGAATTGATGCTTTTGAACTTTGGTGTTGGAGAAGACTCTTGAGAGTCCCTTGGACTGCAAGGAGATCAAACCAGTCAATTCTAAAGGAAATCAGTCCTGAATATTCATTGGAAGGACTGATGGTGAAGCTGAAGCTCCAATACTTTAGCCACCTGATGTGAAGAACTGACTCACTGGAAAAGACCCTGATGCTGGCAAAGATTGAAGGCAGGAGGAGAAGGAGATGACAGAGGATGAGATGGTTGGACGACATCACCGACTCAATGGACGTGAGTTTGAGCAAGCTCTGGGAGTTGGTGATGGACGGGGAAGCCTGGCCTGCTGCAGTCCATCGGGTAGCAAAGAGTTGGACATGATTGAGCAAATGAACTGGACTGAACATATTTAAAACTAAAACCAAAACTCTTCTCCTTCATACATGCATTTTTTATATCCCACACTGTTCTTTAATAATTCAAATTTCCCCTGACTCAGAACATCTTCCCTAGGTTTTCTCAAATAAACATTGATTCACTGTTAAAAGTATTTATCCGATTCTAGTAAGAAAATGAAAGGAAAAAAATACAAAGCCTATCTTTTTTATTGTCTGAGCCACCAGGGAAGCCCCACAAATCCAATGGGTTTTTACATGAAAATAAAATCATAGCCAGTTACTCAGTGTGTTATATTCTCAAAGCAAATTCAATTTTTAAATTTCATTTGCTCATTTTATTAGATATAGCTGACAGGTATATTATTCTTTTTTCTATTTTATAGATAAGGGAGGAGAAGCTCTAAAAAATTAGATGACTTTCTAGGAAATCTAGGTCTAGGCAGTGGGAGAAGCAGGTCTTCAGACTGGCTGAACTTAATAACTGTTTGATCCTAGAAAAGTCACCATTTTTTAGATCTCAGTTTCCTGAATTTTTTCTATGACCTTTATTGCTGCACACAGACAACAGAGTTAAAGAATAGATAGGTGATCAAATCTCCTTCTGTGATTCAATTGGCCTGAGTAGATGAAATGAGGTCTATTTCTGTGTCTGCTATCAACTGTGGCCCAACCAAAACACCCAAAGCTTCCTAGCTTAAGGCAGCTGCACATGATTTCTCATGAGTCTGTGGGTTTCCTGGCCTTTCTTCTAATGGTCCTGACTGGTCACTCATGTGGCTGCAGGTCACTGGAGCTCAGTTAGGACTGCATTGGCTCAGATGAGCCAGTGGGGACCTGGTTGTATGGCTAGACCTCTCTACCACACGCTCTTCATCCCTGTCTTCTTCACATCCTGCTATAAGTATTCTACAGTACCTGAAGGACACTTGTGCAAGGCCACTTAAGTTCTACCTTGGGAGTCACCCATGGTCATTCCCATCAGATGCTGCAGGTTAAGGCAAGGGATAAGACTAGCTCAGAATTGAAGGTGGGAAAATAGATGCCAGTCCTCACAGGAGTGATGGCAAAGTCACCTAGGAAAGACATGTGAACACACGGAGGCAGGCATGATTCCCCCCAGAACTACCAGATGATGATCTTCCATAGTTCTTTTCAGGCCTCAATAATTCATAGCCTACTGAGACTCCCAGAGTCTCATCTCACCCCAGCTCCTGAGGTCAAGCCCCTGATCTGTGATCTGCGTCAGGTCTGGGTGCAAATGAGATCCTTCAGGTGCAGTTCCCTGGGTACCACTTTCCTTGGGCTAGAAGGCTGAGGAGTGCAGTATAGCCTGGAGCAGCCTGTTCAAACACTGAAGCAAACACTTGCCCATTCTCAGCAACCTCGGTACCTGCAGCCTTCCCCAACACACACTGGCAATGTCTAAGGAGAGAGCAAACAACAAGGTCTCTCATCTGAATCCTCTTTGGGTTAGAGCATGGCTGCAGCTGTGGTAGGCAATGGAAACTCACACAAAATAACCCAGCTCAGATCAAGAGCAGCTGCGTCATGTACATGTGGCTCTGAGTGTCCCATGTGACAGGATCTGTGCCATCTTTCAATACACTGGAGATTTGTTTGGCCATTCTTCTGCTCCGTTGTCTGTGTGCAGCAATAAAGCCCAGGCTTCCCAAATCTGCTTAGGAAGATGTAGTAGTAGTAGTGTTAGTCGCTCAGTTGTGACAGACTCTTTGTGACCCCCTGGACTGTAGCCTACCAGGCTCCTCTGTCCATGGGATTTCTCATGCAAGAATACTGGAGTGGGTTGTCATTTTCTTCTCCAGGAGATCTTCCTGACCTGAGGATTGAGCCTGGGTCTCCCGCACGGCAGGCAGATTCTTTACTGTCTGAGCCACCAGAGAAGTCCCTGCTATCTAATTTGGCAGGGGGTTTCTAAAAGTAAGGTTACAGTCATGCTCAGCATCTCAATGAGTGTGTCTTTAGTGCTTGATCTTGAAACAACACAACACCTCACCTTCTGCCCAAGCAGCAGGGCTTTCCCTGATTAATGATCAATATGATGTGCACTCAGTCATGTCCAACTCTGAAACCTCATGGACTATAGCCTGCCAGGCTCCTCTGTCCATGGAAATTTCCAGGCAAGAATACTGGAGTGGGTTGCCATTCCCTTCTCCAGGGGATCTTCCCAACTCAGGGATCAAATCTGCATCTCTTTCATCTCCTACATTGACAGGCAGATTCTTTACCACTAGCGCCACCTGATCAATGGTCACCATTAAAGTCTTCTCCTTGCTTTCTGACCCCAAAAGCTTAGGGCATGAGTGCCATGTGTACTTTGCACAAACTAAGAATGACGAACACTTTTACAGCCGTTGGCATCATTTTTGAAAAGAATTTTATCCTGTAAACAAGAAGCTCAAGAGAAAATATCGATGAGCAAAGTAGTTTCCTATATCGGTGATATAAAAACACTTGTTCAGTTTCCAACCACTTTACCATGTGTAAAACTTTCAGTGCATCTGTATCAGAAAAACAATTCCTGGATTCATTCTACAAGTATACACACTCAAATGCACACATATATGTACATAATGATACACATACATGATACACGTGTAATGAAGCACACATATACGTATTGCTCTGGCTAAAATGTTCCGTTCCTCCGTAAGATGGCCCTAGTAGCATTTAGTCATCTTTAACTTCATTCAAAACAATTTTGTTAGCTTGTATTGTGGCAGCTGTCATATGAGTATGCATTCAAAAATTATCAAAATTGTTGAATTTTTGTATAGCCACTTTAATACTGATGCTGAAAGAAAAAGGCAACTTTGTCTGCATATTATGCTTTATTAGTTCAAGAAAGGCAAAACTGCAACTGAAACACAAAAAATGATTTGTGCACTGTGTGGAGAAGGTGCTGTGACTAAGTGAACATGTCAAAAGTGGTTTCTGAAGTTTTGTACTGGAAATCTTTTGCTGGACAATGCTCCATGGTTGGGTAGGCTTATTGAAGTTGATAAGAATCAATTCGAGATATTAAATGAAAATAATCAACATTGTACCATGTAGGAGAGAGCCAAAATACTCAAAACAGCCAAATCAACCATCAAAAATCATTTACTCCATCTTGGTTAGGCTAATAGCTTTGATGTTTGGGGTCCACATCAGTTCAGTGAGAAAAACCTTTTTGACCATATTTCTGCATGCAGTTCTCTACTAAAACAATGAAACACTCCATTTTTCAAGTAAACTGTAATGGGTGATGTAAAGGGGAGTGTATACAATAATGTGAAATGGAAGAGATCATGAGGCAAGTGAAATGAGCCACCACCAACTATACCAAAGGCCAGCTTCATCCAAAGAAGGTGATGTTATGTACAAGGTGGGATTGGAATGGAGTCCTTTATTAGGTATTCCTTCTGGAAAACCAAGGGCTTCCCTGATAGCTCAGTTGGTAAAGAATCCACCTGCAACGCAGGAGACCCTGTTTCGATCCCTAGGTTGGGAAGATCTGCTGGAGAAGGGATAGGCTACCCACTCCAGTATTCTTGGGCTTCCTTTGTGTCTCAGCTGGTAAAGAATCTGCCTGCAATGCAGGAGACATGGGTTTGATCCCTGGGTTGGGAAAATCCCCTGGAGAAGGGAAAGGCTATCCACTCCAGTAGTCCATGGGGCCACAAAGAGTCGGACATGACTGAGCAACTTTCACTTTCTGGAAAACCAAACGATTAATTCCAATAATCACTGCTCCCAATTAGATCAACCTAAAGAAGCACTCGACAAAGCATCTGGAATTAGTCAACAGAGAATGCATAATCTTCCACCAGGATACCACAAGACCCTATGTTTCATTGATGACCAGGCAAAACTCGTTACATTTTGGGAGGGAAGTTCTAATTCACCAACTCTATTCACCAGACATTGCACCTTTGGATTTCCATTTATTTTGGTCTTTCCAAAATTCTCTTAATGAAAAAAGTTTCAATTCCCTGTAAGACTGAAAAGGCACCTAGAACAGTTCTTTGATCAAAAAGATAAAAAGTTTTGGGGAAGACGGAAGTTGCCTGAAAAATGGCAGAGGTAGTGGAAAAAAAATGCTATATATGCTGCTCAGTAAAGTGGTTGATGAAAATGAAAAGCATGTCTTTTATTTCTACTTTAAAACTGAAGGAACTTTTTGGCTAACCCAATGCATAATGATACGTACACACATGTAATGATACACACATATACATATATAATAACACACATACATACATAATGATGCACACACATACATAAATGCATAATGTTACACAATATATACATATGTAATGATACACACAAACATAATGATATAAACACATATACATAATAATAAACCCATATACATGCATTATAGTATACATATTTAATGATACACATGCATATTCACACACATTTTGGCCTCCAGTATATTTCACTCTTAGATAATCACCATTTCTAGAGAAACTTACACATCCACATGAACATATCCTGATGACTGTACTAATTTTGTTTTCAGGACTGAAGACAAACCACTTTTCAGCTGGCCAGCTACGCTATCTTTCCAAGAGGTCAATATCTCCTAAGTGAATGCTTGAAAAGATTGCAAGCATTTAAACATTGCACTAGAAATAGAAACAGAGTCATCTTTGCAGTCAAACAAATATAGAGATGAATTCCATAGGCACTGTGCAGACAGCAGGAAAATGCTGTTTCAGGAACAGTAACCAGCCTCCTTGGAGTTAGTTATTACTTCTCAGACTGTGGTCACCTAAGTCCTCTGTCACTGACACAGAATTTTTGGCAGATCAGATCTACCATGCTAGTGGATTTCACCTGGTGGGTCAAGGCTACTACTTCTACCTGTGGTATTGGCCCTTACCTGGTGGGACAGGGTGGGTTCTCACCTTGGGGGTCAGAGCTCATGGGAATACTGAACCCTTCCCACTATTCCACTTAATAGTCATCAACAGGAAAGATTTATTTTTACTAAAACTAAGCCTACACATTGCTTGACAAACTATTACACTGCGATTTTGTGATATGTGTTGTATGGTCAGTATAATGGAGAAAGCATCTTTTCTCTTGTATTTTTCAAGTGAACATCTGAAGAAAAAAAAATCTGTAGCCTGGGGGCCCTAGTCCATTGAATCAAAAGATATAGCTGCCTTTTTTCCATTGTATATCCTTGCCTCCTTTGTCAAAGATAAGGTGTCCATAGGTTCGTGGATTTATCTCTGGGCTTTCTATTCTGTTCCATTGGTCTATATTTCTGTCTTTGTGCCAGTACCACACTGTCTTGATGACTGTGGCTTTGTAGTAGAGTCTGAAGTCAGGCAGGTTGATTCCTCCAGTTCCATTCTTCTTTTTCAAGATTACTTTGGCTATTCGAGGTTTTTTGTATTTCCATACAAATTGTGAAATTCTTTGGTCTAGTTCTGTGAAAAATACCGTTGGTAGCTTGATAGGGATTGCATTGAATCTATAGATTGCTTTGGGTAGAATAGCCATTTTGACAATATTGATTCTTCCAATCCATGAACACGGTATGTTTCTCCACCTGTTTGTGTCCTCTTTGATTTCTTTCATCAGTGTTTTATAGTTTTCTATGTATACCACTTCTGGGCATACACACTGAGGAAACCAGATCTGAAAGAGACACGTGCACCCCAATGTTCATCGCAGCACTGTTTATAATAGCCAGGACATGGAAGCAACCTAGATGCCCATCAGCAGATGAATGGATAAGGAAGCTGTGGTACATATACACCATGGAATATTACTCAGCCGTCAAAAAGAATTCATTTGAACCAGTCCTAATGAGATGGATGAAACTGGAGCCCCTTATACAGAGTGAAGTAAGCCAGAAAGATAAAGAACATTACAGCATACTAACACATATATATGGAATTTAGAAAGATGGTAATGATAACCCTATATGCAAAACAGAAAAAGAGACACAGAAATACAGAACAGACTTTTGAACTCTGTGGGAGAAGGTGAGGGTGGGATATTTCAAAAGAACAGCATGTATACTATCTATGGTGAAACAGATCACCAGCCCAGGTGGGATGCATGAGACAAGTGCTCGGGCCTGGTACACTGGGAAGACCCAGAGGAATCGGGTGGAGAGGGAGGTGGGAGGGGGGATCGGGATGGGGAATAAGTGTAAATCTATGGCTGATTCATATCAATGTATGACAAAACCCACTGAAATGTTGTGAAGTAATTAGCCTCCAACTAATAAAAAAATTAAAAAAAAAAAAAAGATATAGCTGCCTTCAAGAAATGAGTAGTAATAACCTGGAAAAAGTTCTTGACTAGTTTCTAGTCTTGAAGCTGATTTTCTTGAGTTTCTAGACAGATGATCATCTCAAAATCCAAGAACTGATTGGATTGTTTGTTTTGATGCTGTTAAGTATCATGAGCTGTTTGTAAATTTTGGAGGCTAATCCCTTGTTGGTCACATTATTTGCTAATTATTTTCTCCCTGCAATCCCACTCCTAGGCACATATCCGGAGAAAAACATGATCCAAAGGATACATGCACCTCAATCTTTATTGCAGCACTGTTTACAATAGCCAAGACATGCAAGCAATCTAAATGCCCATCAACAGAGGAATGGATAAAGAAAGTGTGGTACATATATACAACGGAATATTACTCAGCCATTAAAGAGAATTAAATAATGCCATCTGCAGTCACATGGATGGACCTAGAGAGGGTCATACTGAGTGAAGTAAGTCAGACAGAGAAGGAGAACAATCCTATGACATCCCTTACATGTGAAATCTAAAAAGAAATGATACAAATGAACTTATTTACAAAATAGAGACTCGCAGACAGAGAATGAACTTATCGTTGCTGGGGGAAAGGGACAGTTAGGGAGTTTGGGATGGATATGTATACACTGCTATATTTAAAATGGATAACCACAAGGACCTACTGTATAGAACAGGGAATTCTGCTCAATGTTATGTGGCAGCCTGGATGGGAAGGGGTTTTGGGGGAGAATGGATACATGTATATGTATGGCTGAGTCCTGTTGCTCTTCAACTGAAGCTATTACAACATAGTTAACTGGCTATTTGTTGTTACTGTTGTTTAGTCACTAAGTCACGTCCAAGTCTTTGCACCCCATAGACTGTAGCCCACCAGGCTCCTCTGTCCTTGGAATTTCCCAGGCAAGAATATTGGAGTGGGTTGCCATTTCCTTCTCCAGGGGTTCTTTCTACCCAGGGATTGAAACCACATCTCCTGCTTGGCAGGCAGATTCTTTACCACTGAGCCACTCGGGAAGCCCACTATTAAAAATAAAAAGGTTTTTTTTTTTTTAAATCCAAGAATTGAGACAAAAAAGAAACTACAAAAAAGAGCTTTTTAACTGTTAAAGTTATCTTTCATCTTGAAAGCATAGTTTGTAGGTCTGAGTTTAGAGTTTCTTATAAGACTGTCTTCCTTGGGGCAAAAAGAACTCAGGATACAATGTAAGGGAGCCTTCATGTTGCAAGAAGTAAAATGGAAAAGCTCTGATTCGAGGAGGTAAAGAAAGGGATGTAGAGAGAGTGAGAAAACCAAGGTGGAAAAAGCCAGATGGCTTTACGGATTTATGCAGGATCTTTGTGCAAGACGTTGAATATAGGAAAAATCCGATGTTGATGGATTTGGGCAGACAGGCTCCTCTGGGAACGTTCACAATCCCCTTGACCATGTTCAGCTGCCCTGAGGGTGGTGCAGCAGTTGAGCAAGCCTCCATCATTCCCACCCCCAGATTTTAGGAAGTAGCTCCACACTAGGAGAATGCCAGCAGAGCCTGGAGGGAACCCAGGAGCCCTGCGTTCTTCTCCGTGTGAAGGGGAGAGAGTTGGGAAAGGCTTTATTCTCTGCTCTGTTGGGGGAGAGCTGGTGGCGGAGGGCAGGATCATTTTCTCCCCTGACCCAAGAAGGCTCTGACAGCAGGAGCCTGCCTCTCTGGCGGTGCCCTGTGGTCCTTCCTCCACCCCCGTACCCCTTCCCCAGTGCTGGCAGGAGAAGCCATGCCCCTGCTCAGCAGAGAGGACTGCACTTTCATCCCCACTGCTTCTCCTCAGCAGAGGGTTCTGATCTGTCCACTGTTTCCAGCTTTGTCACTGCTTGAGAAAACCTAACTGCATTAAAGGCCACAGACAGGCAAAGTAAGAAATTTAAAAAAAAAGAAAAAAACCTTGTGGGGAAGCTAGGAGGGTTGGATGAGAATGTTTATATTAACCCCCATCCTCCCCGGGGTCTATTCCTCTCTTTTTCCTCCTCCTCTCTTCCCTGAACCAATACTAAATTAACAACCTGGGAACCATCCTTTCATAATTTTCTCTTTATTATATGCAAACAAGTACATATAGATATATATGTATATATACAATGTATCTAATATTTGAAAAAATGAAAACATGCAAAAATGAAAGAAATATATATCTCTGCAACTGTCTCTTTAGTCTAATAATACATTGTGGAAATGTTCAGCTATTTATTGATCATACCCCCAAAACTGTCTGCCTTGCAATCCACGCTTAGACTAGGAATGGAAAAGAGCATTACTTCTATCCACAAATAGCCATGCTAATCACTGTTTTAGGTGAAGTTCTGCCAATCTGAATGTCAGTGACCCATTATTGGTACTTGAATTTTGCCTGCTGATTTTTGGTGAAGCTGAGCACCCTTCCAAGGTTGGCAGATCACCCAGCTTTTTTCTTCTGTGCCCACTGGTCCACTGGCCTGTCTCTCCATGCTGCCTTCTCTGAGCTTTAACCCCAGTGATAATCATTTGGAGGGTTTTAAATAGAGGAGGTGTGTGATCTGCTCTATATCTTTTAAAGATGTCTCCAGCTGATGTGAAAAGAAAGAACTATACGGGCAAGAGTAGAAACAAGTGCACCCATTCTTCAGGTTTGGTAGTTACACTTGCAGAAAGGAAGGAGGCTTGGACGAGCATGACGATTTTAATGGACATGTTAAACATTTCATCACATCTAGCATTTGCCGCTGGATTGTTTTCCTTGTTTTTCCTATAACTTTTACTAAGAATGGTTGCCAAATTTTATCTTTCAGTGTCAACATGATCACACAGTTTTTATTTTATAATTGGATGTCAAAAGTTGACCATTATTGAACTATCCTTGAAGTTATTTTGAGTTGCTTTTAAAAACACTACAAGATTCTATTTTCCAACATTTTATTCATAATTGGGATTGACATATTTCTTTTTTAAATTGTATTATTGTAAAATAACATAACAATAGTTTCTCTGGTAAACTGAGTGACTTTACAACTTCTTTTCTCTTCTGTGGTCTGGAATACTTTAAAGATCACTGGAATAATCAATTACTTAACGGTTAGGTAGAATTTAGTCGTGAAGTCATATGTCCACAGTATCTTTTTTAAAAAGCAATGTGCTTCAATCATATTTTCAACTTTTATATGAAAAATGTTATGTTTTCTTCTCCTAATTTACATTTTGATAGGAAATTGTAAGTTGTAACACCAAGAAGTTGTATGCAGTATTCTCTTGTAATTGGTTTGATCATTTGTATATATGACAATGCTCCCTTCTCTAATCTTGTGTGATATTTATACCTCCACCCTTTGTTCACTAATTAGGCTCATGAAAATTTTGTCTGTTTTGTTGGTCTTTTTAAAAAACTAACTTTCAATAAAGCAACCAAAAAAAAACACCAAAACTGAAGGCATATCACCAGCATGTTGTATGGAAAGAAAAATATTAACTTTCAGAAGTATTGGTACCATTCATTGGGATATTCATTGGAAAGACTGATATTCTTTGGAAGGGCTGATGCTGAAGCTGAAACTCCAATACTTTGGCCACCTGATGCAAAGAACTGACTCATTGGAAAAGACCTTGATGCTGGGAAAGATTGAAGGCCAGAGGAGAAGGGGTCGACAGAGGATAAGATGGTTGGATGGCATCACCGACTCGATGGACATGTGTCTGAGTAAGCTCTGGGATTTGGTGATGGACAGGGAAGCCTGGCATGCTGCAGTCCATGGGGTTGGAAGGAGTTGGATGCAACTGAGCAACTGAACTGACCTAATAAACCATAGAGGAAAAGAATATGAAAAAGAATATGTGTGTGTGTGTGTATGTGTGTAATGAATCACTACATAGCAGATATTAACATAACATTGAAACTCAGCTATGTGTGCATGCCAAGTTGCCTCAGTCATGTCCAACTCCCTGAGACACTGCAGCCCTCTGTGCTCCTCTGTCTATGCAATTCTCCAGGCAAGAATACCAGAGTGGGTTTTTCCAGGAAATCTTCCCAACCCAGGTATCGAACACATGTCTCTTATGTCTCCTGCATTGGCAGACATGGTCTCTACCATTAGTGCCACTTGGAAAGCCTGAAAATCAACTATACCTCAATAAAACAAATTTTATAAATAATAAAAATTCTGAGCCTCAAGGAGAGGCACATGCAGAGTTGATACTCTGTTTTTGTTATGGTTTTACTCTCTTACCTAACTGAAAAATTCTAACCTGACATGATATATCAAAAAATAGGAAAAGAAATCTTCAGTTCAGGGCTTCCCTGGTGGCTCAGTGATAAAGAATCTGCCTGCCAATGCAGGAGGCATGGGTTTGATCCCTGGTCTGGGAAGATTCCACATGCCACAGAGCTACTAAGCTTTTGCATCACAACTACTGATTGTGCTTTAGAGGCCAAGAGCTGCAACTACTGAACCCATGAGCCGCAGTTACTGAAGTCTGCGTGCCCTGAGCCTGTGCTCCACAAGAGAAGCCACTGCAACGAGAAACCTAGGCAAGCCAGCTAGAAAGTAGCCCCCACTCATCTCAACTAGAGAAAAAGCCCTTGCAGCAATGAAGACCCAGCATACGCATACATAAATAAATAAAAAGAAATTTTCAAGTCACCAATCATTTTTGCTGAAATAACTGAGTTCAGGCTACCATTAACACAGTAATAACAGAACAAAAGAATGATAAATGACTGTTACTGTTGAGCTGTGCTCTTTCAAAAGGACAGTCTCTATAAGTTTCTCAATGTTGCATGCAGGAAAGGTTTCTAAAGAACAAAGAAGTGATACAGGACGCCAGCAGACATTTATTTAAATGTCACTTATGCACTGGGTAATGAGAATCGAAGGAGTTCCATTTGAGATAATAAACCAATTTTTGCCAGAGAAGATGAAATAATTAATTATTCAAGGGCAATGGCTTCTCCTTCAACTTCATTTTCACAGACTGCATTTATCCTTAGCTGTTTAAATATGAAAACAGGCTGCACTCTACATTCACAAGTACCTGCTTCAAGAAGAAATTAACCTTAGTTAATGTGGGAACCCTGAGTGTCTGTGACTTTTCCATAAACTTTGCTAGGCTCGAGCCCTATATCCAGGCAAAGCAAGATCCCCTCTCTCCCACTGTTAGGATGATGGTAGTCAGATGGGCTGTAGTTCCAGAAAGGTCTGGGTAACAGCTAAACAGAGTTGGACCCCTCAGATTCAGCAAAGAGAAGCTTCCCACCAGAGAGATTATAGGTTTGCTTTCAAACAGAAAATTCCACGGACTGAGGAGTCTGGTAGGTACAGTCTATGGGGTCGCAAAGAGTCGGACACGACTGAGTAACTTGACTTTCACTTTCACTTTTCAAATAGTCCCCTTAAGAAAATGTTACTGAGTGGGAGACTTCTGGGACTTGAACTTGGTAAAAATTCATTTTGGCTCTTGCAACATCCTTCTAGGTTTTCTGGGAGCTAAGGGGAAAGATTCATATACATATCTGGTGAAGCACTATGTTATAATGAGGATACTGTCAAACTTTAAGAAACAGATGATGTCAAGAATATTCTACTTTGCCAGCTGGTCCTGCCATTTACCTCCTCTAGATCTCAATGTTCCGAAGAGTTATACTAGATGGTTTCTGTGTTCTCTTTTAGTTATAAATTTAGGAATTTTGGATGATGTAAAATATAGGACTTTCAGTTCAACATGACAGAATAGATGCACATACTCTACATGTGTGTGTATATTTATTATAAGGAATTGGCTTATACGATAATGGAGGCTGACAAGTCTCAAGACATGCACTCATTAAGTTGGAGACCCAGGAAAGCCAATGGTATACTCCTGGTCTGAAAGCTGGCAGGTTGGAGACCCATGAGGAACCTCTGTTTTTATTTGAGTCAAAAGGCAGGAAAAAGTCAGTGTCCAAGTTCAAAGACACTCAGGCAGGAAAAATTCCCTCTTAGTCGGGGGATGGTTGACCTCTTTTTGTAGGTTGTCAATTGATTAAGGGCCATCTATTACTGGGTGGGACAAATCTGCTTTACTCAGCCTACCAATTTATGTGTTAATCTCATTTAAAAATATTCCCCCAGCAACATTTTTATTTGGTCAGCAATGCCTGACCAAATATCTGGGCACCCTGTGGCTCAGTCAAGCTAAAAATTAAAATTAACTGTTACACCCACCAAAGGAATCGAGAAATTGTAAGAAAGGATAGGAGTGTGAGGAGTTAGGTATGGATGATCTAGGGCTGATAGAATTTCATAGGAGGAGACTGGAGTAGATGGAGGAGAAGTTTCTTTCTGTGGTGACCCTTAGTGTCCGGTGGCATGGAGAATGTGGAGAGGAATAGCCTAAGCCAAAACAGTTGGTTAAAAAACACTCTCTTAAGAAGGTTGAAAGGATAGCTTCCTCCATATTGGGATGGAGTAGTGAGCTAAACATAGAGATGAAAACAAATTAACAATCAAGGCAGAAATGAAATGATTTTTATGGAAGGGGACTGGTGTCAGAGTTTGTGCTCCAGAGTAGCATCCTCCTGGACTCAGCACTTGGGGAGGAGCCCGGGTTGCTTCTGTGGTCCTTCCTGATACCCAATACAGTAAAGCCTGGCAGTTAAGTCTCCCTGCCCACAGCCATAGAGCTGGGGCCAGCTCCCTCATCCATGGAGGAAGCTGAGGAAGGTGGAGGAAACCCACAGGAAAAACCTTTATTGATCAACCAAAGCTTCCATTAATGAAAATGATATCTTTGTAGAAAAAAAAATCCAGTGGTCAACCTAGGGGCACTAGACACTGGAAGATGTGGTACTGTGTTGTTTATGCCCTAATGAGGTCTAGCACAGTCACTTAGGTGAGGCATAAACATGCCCACCTCTATCCAAGGTGGAAAGTTAACTCTCGACACTCCCATTGACTCAAGGGATAAGATCTGTAATAACACGTTAGATTTGGGGGTTTCAGGCATTTGTATTAACACAAGGAGAGATGCTCACTGAACCCTCATTATATTTTTTCCTGTAAACAATTTTATTTTTTAGTTAATTTTTATTTCACTTTAATGATATTTCACTTATTTTTCCTTTTACTGTGAGAGGAGAGCAGAGAACCCTAGCACAAGGTCAGCCATCTCCTTTCGCTTTTAGTTCAGTTGAACCACTTTTTCATCATCCCCTTTAACACAGAGGTCATTTTCATTTCTGCCATTAAGGCTTTTTGCTCTATTTTACCTTGTCATCAATCCACATCATTCTCATTCCTCGGAGCACTTTTCCTAGGATGCCATTTCTGACCACACCCACTTTGGTACACCCAACAGTCCTGCATCTCTGCATTGAACCATCTCAGATGTCCTTCTGTCCACCACAGAAAGTTCCCCATGCCTCCTGGACAACCAGATTCTCAAGGACAAGAGAAATGTTTCAGATTGTTTTGTGTCCTTCCCAGATTGTCAACCTCAGCAGTCAATAGAAATTGATTAGAGGACAGACAAAAAATCCAGGCAAGGCTTTACTGGGGCCCCTGCTGCACCAGTGGGGAATGAGAACAAGGAACATGGTCCCGTGCTTGCTTTCTCCCTGAGTGGGTACGAGCTGGCTTCTTATATAGAGTGAGGTTAAGTGTGGGTCCAGGGGTCAGACCAAAGGGATGGTTTGGGTGTTTTGCTCAACCTTTGGTGGTGTTGAGTACAGGGGGCATGCGCAGTACTCCCGGCTCTTCAGAAGGGGCAGCTGAGCTTTTTTGGTCTTTTTGTGTCTTGTCCAGAATTTGCCACAGCTGCACATGTACAGTTATTTTAGGTCCTTTATAGTTCCTTTTTATTTTGTTGCTCAAGGAGACTTTTATCCAAATGCAAGCCTTGAAACACTGCAGCAAAATCCTAGGTTCCTGCCTATCTAGGGCTGTTCACAGTCATGGCCAGTTCTTGGGAGGCCCTGATTCCACAGATAGAGTGAGAATGTCTCCTGTGCCCTTCTCTGTTCTCATATTCCTACCTGCTCAGGATTAACCACTCTCCTGAATTTGCCTAAAATTCTCCTACTTCTCTTTATCCTTGAACTATGTTAGTATCCCAAAATGATAGGATTCTTTCAACATTTCCAACATTCTATAAATATCTTACCATTTATGTTCTTTTCAACTCCCTTTCCTCACTCATCATTGTAATTGTGAGATTTATCCAAAAATATCTTCAGATAATTCATTTTTGCTTCTAAGTAATGTTAGTTTCTTTCTACTTATATTGTTTCTATTTATTATTACTTTTCACATAATTATGTTTCAAACAATGACTATGTGAATATTTTTCTAAGTTGAGCTATAATTCACATATGACATCATATTCAAGTTCACAGTGTAATGATTCTATATTTGCAAATATTGTCAATTAATCATGAAAAGCCTAGTTGACATCCAGCCCCATACATAGTATCAAAATTTGTTTCTTGTGACAAGGACTTTTAATATTTACTCTCTTAGCAGCTTTCAAATATATAACACAGTATTATTAGCTATAGTCACTATGCTGTATATTACTGTACATGTTGTACATCCCCAGGACCTATTCAATTTATAACTAATGGTTTGTACCTTTTGGCCACCTTCACCTGACCCTATCACCTCCCGCCTCTGGCAATAGCCAATATTTTCTCTGTATTCATGAACATAATAACAAGTCCTAATAACTAGCAGGGCAAAACACCCTTGTATTTTTATTATTTTTTCCCAAATTGCCTGAAGACTTCACTGTGCATTTTCCTTATAAATGTAAGAATCTGTCATGCAAGTTTTTTGTGGACTTTGAATTTATGGATGAATTTTGGGGAAAATCAACTCCTGACAATGCCTCTATCTTTCAATATGGTATATTTATTGCTCAATGGTTTAGACCTTCTGAATGCTTTTTTAATAAAGACATTTTCTCTGTAGAGTTTCCTCAGTACTTTGCATGCTTCAATGATATAGTAAATGGCAACTTTTACATTAAAATTTCAGACAGTTGTTTATATATAGAAGCACTCAGTTGCTTCAGTCTTGTCTGACTCTTGGGAACCCCATGGACTGTAGCCCACCAGGCTCCTCTATCCACGGGATTTTCCAGGCAAGAATACTGGAATGGATTGCCATTTCCTCCTCCAACACATAGAAGTATATTCAGTCTATATTTACTGATTTTTGTATTCAGTTTTTTAACTTTCCTTTGATTCTCATATATACAAATCATAATTTTATTTTGTATAATAATCATACATATATAAAAAGTTGGCTGTAGATTTATGTATGTTTTATAATCAAAGAATAACATTTTTAAATTATTTTATATAAAGTATGTTTTTAAATTGATCTCAAATATACGATTGCCAATTTTAATAAAAAACAAATGTTACTATTTCTGAAATGCATGCTTTTTTAACTGTTTTACACACACATACATGTATATTTATTTTTAACTTTTAAACAGAAGAAGATGCATAATCATCTCCCATGAAAATAGTCAAGAAAAAAGATGAAAGAAATGTCAAAGTTTAAAAATGGTGCTCCTGGCTGGAGGGCTCTTGCTGTCTCCTTTGTTCCACCATCAAAGGCCAGTTGTTACCTGGTAACTGTCAAAAGCAGTCAGAAGGGAAATCAGAGAAACTACTGGTGAAGTTTATGATTTTAACAAGATGATCTACAGTCACATCTAAAGCCTTGTTGGAGGTCCTTGTGTCATTTTGTGCAATTTCTGTTCGGTGGAGGGTCATCATCTACCTCATTCTCTAGACCTACTGGAGTGGGCCTGCAGAACCTGTCATCTGTGGAAAGTCTGTTCTTAACACAAGTTCTATCTTTTCTTAAGAACACATATGGGAAGAACTTTCAATTTAGTGAAAACTCCTCCTGTAAAAACAGATCACACTTGGAGTTGTTAGTGAGAGTGGTTGTTGGAATTCTGTTTCAAGACTATGCTACATGCTAACAGGAAAAAATGAAGGGAGTGCTAAATTACTTGAAGACTATTTAAGGCCACAAAGACAAAAATATAAGTGTTTTCTGTCTAAGTTTAGTTCCTCTCTAGAATTTGTGTGAATATGAAAAGAGATACATGCCCTCTTCACGGGCATGTGAACTAAGGTAAACATGCTCTTCCACAAGATGCTATTTAAGCCAACAGCACCCAGACTCATATATTTTTTTAAATGCTTTTTTCTGCAAGTTTCTGTGTGAAACCATAGCTGGGGAAGTTTTGAGCTGGAGAGGTAAAGCAAGTGGCCATTTTCTCTGAAAAGAGGGTCTTGGCAGGATATCCAGCTTGTGCTGTGACCTCATCCAGTGGTCACTACTGTGGAGTGACAGAAGTTCCTGGGCATACATCAGGGGAAGGAGAGAGGGTAGAGACCCCCAGTCTTCTGGGATGCAAGGTCAGTGCTGGATCTCAGATATGGCCAGGGAGCCTGGGCAAGGTAAAAATGATAAGAAAGCTCTGCAGCCCTTCCTGTATTTGGGTTCCTCTTCTGGTCCCCTCAGCCACTGTATGAAGGACCAGCAGGTAAATGCAGGAACTTGCTGCAAGGTAGTGGGAGTGGCCACGTGGAAGGAAGTCTTCCCTGCTTCCTAAGACTCTTTAGTTCCCTGGACTGGCAGCCATCTCCACAGTTTCCACCAATCAACCCACTCCACCCATCATCCAACTGGAATCTGGATTCCTTCAGACTATGATGTGACTTTACCCAAATTTGTTCACCTACTATGAGCCTAACTCTCTTTACTGGGCTCAGTAGAGACTAGTAGGCTATCTGATCATATATATTTATTAATCTATATAGACCTTTCTTATAGCATTGAGGGGTTTTGTAAAAAAGAGTGTTCATAGAAGGAGTAGAAGAAAGTTCTGGTTTTGAGGGTATCATGTTCTTTTTTCTACCTGGATAGCCTTGATGGATTGTAGCAGTCCCCAACATTTTTGGCACCAGGAACTGGTTTTGTGGAAGACAATTTTCCACCGACCAGGGTCAGTGGGGGGATGGCCTTGGGATGATTCAAGTGCACATTTATTGTGCACTTTATTTCTATTATTATTACATCAGCTCTACCTCAGTTCATCAGG
Source organism: Cervus elaphus (assembly GCF_910594005.1). Lineage (NCBI taxonomy): Eukaryota > Metazoa > Chordata > Mammalia > Artiodactyla > Cervidae > Cervus > Cervus elaphus. The sequence continues at coordinate 24,145,584 of NC_057830.1, forward strand.
CATTCGATTCTGGAGTTTGAGGACCCCTGCATAGAGAAATCACATATATAAACATTTGCCACGAGACACTCACTGTGTAACCTGCTTTGGATGTGTTGATTCATCTATTCCTTCCAAGAAGCTTGAGCAATTGTAATTTTGTTTGCATTTGAAAGTTAAAGAAAAGCACTGGTAGGTTGTTATGCATTTAAAAGTATCATTCTCTTATCCAGAAATGACCTGGACTAACATTCAGCATACTTCCTTGCACATCATTCCTATTGACCTTATAGGTCTGAAATGGTTATTCATGTGCTGGGGGTAAATTACTGATCCTCTTCCTTTGTCAGTCCACTCACGTGTTCTCCTGTCTGCTACGAGACACCATGAATTTACTGGAGGAAAGACTTTCCATATGTTTGGCTCAGTGGAGATGATCTACTCTAAGGATAAGCAGGCATGGACATGTGACCCAGCCTACCCAGTCAGACCATGGATTCACTCTGGAGATGTCCTTAGACTACCTGTCAGATATACATCAGAAAGGCCAAGTTAGGACTCCCCTCATCTTTACTCGAAGGTAACAGGTCAGTTCAGGTATGAGGAATACAAGCCTTAAAACTGATTTCACATGGTTCTTATATTCAGACATAAGAGTGGAGGTTTCCAGCTCTGCCTAGTATTGTTGACTCTTTTTCATACTTCCTTCCATTTGTAAAGTAGCTCCATGTCTAGGTGGTTAACATTTATATAGGACAAATTTGACACTTTAAAGTGTTGATCTGATGATATGCTTTTGTATAAAATGCACACTCCATGTTCTAAACAAATAATACTAAAAGATGTAGGCATAGCTCCTGTGGATCATGTGATTTTTCAATAATTTGATAACATATATGCAAACATTCAAAGTCTTTGGAATTATTTGGTATTGATACAATTCACTTTAGGCCTGGGGCTATCCACCACTGTCTGTCCATCTATTCCATTTATTCTCATCACCTCTCATCTTTATCCTTATGACGCTGTTGCCCAGATATACATAATTAAGGCTTTCACCTTCAAGTCTATGCTCTAATGTGATTTCAGTGAGACCCACTCTGCTTCTTGTTTAAAATTGCAATTGGACTTCCCTGGCAGTCCAGTGGTTGATACTCTATGCTTACAAGGCAGGGGGTGTAGGTTCAATCTCTAGTGGGGACACTAAGACCCCATGTGCTGAAACAGCCATAAATAAATAAATAAAATTGCAACCTCTCCCTCTGTGCACCATCCCACAGATCCTACTGCACTTTTTCCTATGGCAATAATCACTGCCCACTATATTATGTTATGTTATTTACTTATTTATCAAGGTATCATTTGCTATGTCTTCCTTCTCAAGCCTATAAGCTCCTCTTCTGCATTATTCTGCAAGGTAAGCCAAGGGTTTAAATCAGTGTCTGGTACATAACAGGTGCTTATTAAATGTCATACATTAATCTTTCAAGCTTTATTTATCTGCTGTCTTTTCTGTGCAAATGGCATTATATGTATGTTCAAGATTTAGTAGTGACCTTAATAGCTAGTTCCTGTGATGGTTGATTTTCACAAAGAGATTATATGTAATGCAAGTGTTCTGAAATAAAAATTACCTATTGGATAAACACTTTCATAAGTATACAAATAAGCTATATTATCTTTCAAGTTAAAAAAGAAGTCCTTGATCTACTATCTCCTTTGGGTTACCATCTTATCTCTCCAATCTTTCTTATAAACAAGAATTCTCAAAGCAATTCTATATTCTTGCTGTCTCCACTCTCTCTCCTCTATTCACTAGTCAGAATTTTTAGTCTGGCTTTGCCCACCACCACTTCCTACACCCAGTCTTCCATGTGACTGTATCTAATGGGTATTTCTCAGGTTCTCTTCCTCCCCGGATCCCAGTGCTGCATCTTGGAAGGCTCTCTCTTCTGGTTCCCTTGATGCTACACTCTGTTAATTAAGCCCTCTTCTCCTTTGTCTGTGTTATCTTATCCTACCTTACATGACTTCTCTATATTCAGGCTCCTCACAGTGTAATTCTGAGTCTTCTAATCTCTTTTCTATTGTCTATTTCTTGGTAATTTCCAAAGATTTAAGTGCCATTCTTATATCAATGACCCTAAAATATGTATCATTAAAGAGCTCTCTGCTGGAATCCATGCTAGCATTTCCTCCCCATACATATCACATTGTCGAACTATTTAACAAGAATTCTTGAGTTTTGTTCCCCCATATTCATGCCCCCTCCTTTCTCAGTTCTTAAGCCCAAAAGTGAAAGCATAAGTCATTCAGTCATATCTGACTCTTTGCAACCCCGTGGACTATAGCCGGCCAGACTGTCTATGGAATTCTCCAGGCAATATTACAGTGGGTACCCATTCCCTTCTCCAGGGTATCTTCCCAACCCAGGGACTCAACCTGGGTCTCCTGCATTGAAGGCAGATTCTTTACTGTCTGATCACCTAGGGAAGCCCTCTTAAGCCCAAACCCTAGTGTTAATACCTGTTAAAGTGAAAACCCCAGGCCCCAAGTGGCATCAGTTGTGCTGGCACCCATGACACCAAACTTAGACTTAATACTTGATCTAATTGCAGTTCTGATCTTCCTGATAAATGGAATTTTAATCAGTTAGCCTGGAATTTTCTGGTCAATGATGTCATCAGCATAATAAGATCCCTGGCATTCCTTCCCCATCCCCCACCCCCCACCCCCCACAAACAGGATGCATTGACCTGAAACAATTCATTTCTTTCTTTTGCTAACAGCTTCCTTGCCTCACCTTCCTTTGGACTATAGTAATCTTCCCTTTCATAAAACTCTTCAGAATATCTCTGTTCTTAATAGATGGGATGCTGACCAATTCATGAATCTCTTAATAAACCAAGCAGATCTCCAACTTTCCATGGCTGAACTTTTGTTCTTTAACATACCCATACCTAACACAGAGATAAGGACCTCAACTATATGTCTAATAAATGCTTGGATCTGCTCAGGTTCCTCTGTCTCCACCACCCCACCTGAGTCTATATCATCCTCTCCTTCAGCTCTCCTGACATCCCTTCTTTAGTGCCTGCCTTTTTGCCTTTCTCCAATCCATATTCCACCAGTTCCTTGAAAAATAAACATCAGATGATATCATTCTTCCAATTAAAATACTTCTAAATGCCAGCTTAAAACTGAATGTTACAAAAGTTTAAAAAATACTAAAAAAATCTATGATCATGGCATTTGGCCCCATTACTTCATGACAAATAGAGGGGGGAAAGGTGGAAGTAGTAATAGATTTCCTCTTCTTGGTCTCTAAAATCACTGCGGATGGTGACTGTAACCGTGAAATCAGAAGACATTCACCTCTTGACAGGAAAGCTATGACAGACCTAGACAGTGTGTTGAAAAGCAGAGACATTTCTCTGCCAACAAAGGTCTGTATAATCACGGGTATGGTCTTCCCAGTGGCCACATAGGGTTGTGGTAGCCAGACCTTAAAGAAGCAGAGTGCCGAAGAATCAATGCCTTCGAACTGTGGTGCTGAAGAAGGCTCCTGAGAGTCCCTTGGACAGTAAGGAGATCAAACCAGTAAATCTTAAGGGAAATCAACCCTGAATACTCCTTGGAAGGACTGATACTGAAGCTGAAACTTCAGTATTTTGGTCATCTGATGGGAACAGCTGATTCATTGGAAAAGTGACCTAGGTTTAAATGCTACAAAACTTAGACCTAGATTTAAATGCCACACCACTCCATGCAGGGCTTTCTATATCAGCATGCATTTATGTCTCCCTTTTATCTCACAGATTACAATCTGTAATTGTTTCCTCTGCCTGTTGGTTTTGTACTGCTAAGCTTCATCTCTGGAATGTCAACTCCAAAGGACGGAGGCAGAGTTCCTGTCATCTGTGTCTGCAGCTTCAGAACAGTGTCTTACATAGACAAGGCGCTTGCTCAATATTTATCAAATGAGTACATTTTCCAAGCACATCACTGTCAGGATACTAATCAAAGTTCCATGCTGAACTTTGCATTTTAGAAATGGTCTGAAATAGTTTAATATTTTAAGAGATAACCATAGCTGCAGCAATTATAATAGCTCTCCCTATCCTGAAAGGACACTAAACTTTTAGATGGTGAAAAATAATGAACATAATTTAAGATTGGAAAGGAAAAATAAATAAACACAGCCAAGCAACAAGCAATCAGTGAGTTGAGTTCAGTTACTTGTGGTGGGATTTGTGATCATGCTTTTCAGAACTGTCACTGCCTCCTACACTAGCCATGATTTATGACTTTCCACAAATACATAGAGTATGTTTCATAATTATTAAAATTATGTAAGCACTGAGGTTAAAATGTGTGATGTAAAAGAGATTGAAACCAGTCTCTTGGCTGTATTAATATATTCATACAATGGAGTATTATTCATTAAGAAGGAAGAAAATCCTAACATGGGCTACAATGTAGATGAAACTTGAGGACATAATGCTAAGCAAAGAAACCAAATACCAAAAGACAAAAACAGTGTGATTCTACTTATATAAGGTATGTATCCTAGACAAATTCATGGAGACAGAAAGGTTGTCAGGGCCTGTGGGGGAGGATCTGGGGCGTTGTTGTTCACTGGGGTAATGATGTTGGTATAACAGTGTGAAAACAAGGTACCTGAACTTTACATTGAAATATTGTCAAGGTCAATTTTATTTTATATAAATTTTTATCATAGCTTCAAGAAGAAGTCTCTGACCTCATTCTTTGATCCATACTCTCATTTTCACTTGTCTCCTTACCCTCATTCCCTTTTTTCCCTAATTTTATTTGGCCTTATTGTATAATATGTATTTATGTGACTCAGCTTAAATCTTTTCTGGAACTAAATATGGAATACTTTTTTTTTAATTGCACTGATGCAATATCAGACTTGATGGCATGCAAAGTGTCATTGCTATCTTTGTGGGTGAAAATGAGCCACGGATTCTATAAAGAGAAGCCTTTACACTTGGGAGTCATTTCTGTGACAAAGGTATGTTTGGTACAATTTCTGCACTCTTTTTACAAAATTGTGAGCAGACAGTCATAGGATGTGAACCAGAGGCCCTGGGGGCCAAGGGCCCCAGGACAAATGTGAGGCTTGTGGTTCAGTTCAGTTCAGTTACTCAGTCTTGTCCAACTCTTTGTGACCCCATGGACTGTCACACGCCAGGTTTCCCTGTCCATCACCAACTCCCGGAGCTTACTTAAACTCATGTCCATTGAGTCGATGAGGCCATCCAACCGTCTCCTCCTCTGTCATCACCTTCTCTGGCCTTCAATTTTTTCCTAGCATCAGGGTCTTTTCAAATGAGTCAGTTCTTTACAACAGGTGGCCGAAGTATTGGAGTTTCAGCTTCAGCATCGGTCTTTCCAATGGATATTCAGGACTGATCTCCTTTAGGATGGACTGGTTTGATCTCCTTGCAGTCCAAGGGACTCTCAAGAGTCTTCTCCAACACCACAGTTCAAAAGCATCAATTTTTTGGCGCTCAGCTTTCTTTATAGTCCAACTCTCACATCCATACATGACCACTGGAAAAACCATAGCTTTGACTAGACAGACTTTGTTGGCAAAATATTGTCTCTGCTTTTTAATGCTGTCTAGGTTGATCATAGTGTTTCTTCCAAGGAGCAAGCGTCTTTTAATTTCATGGCTGCAATCACCATCTGCAGTGATTTTGGAGCCCCAAAAAGTAGTCTCTCACTGTTTACTTTGTTTCCCCTTCTATTTGCCATGAAGTGATGGGACCAGATGCCATGATCCTAGTTTTCTGAATGTTGAGTTTTAAGCCAACTTTTTCACTCTCCTCTTTCACTTTCCTCAAGAGGCTCTTTAGTTCTTCTTCTCTTTCTACCATAAGGGTGGTATCATCTGCATATCTGAGATTATTGATATTCCTCCTGGCAATCTTGATTCCAGCTTGAGCTTCCTCCAGCCCAGCATTTCGCATGATGTACTCTCATATAAGTTAAATAAGCAGGGTTCAACGAAGCTGATTACAACAGCTGCCAGCCCCTCTGGAGGGGCTTTTTAACCTTCTGTCATGCCAGTGTCAGTCATTGTGTGTGCAGTTCAGACAAAACCTCAATACAGGTTTTGTTGATTAATAAATCAACAGTAGGATAGTCTCTTAAAGACATACAGGCTGACTAGGAGATTCAGGTGATTAGAAAAATAGAGCAAGTAATTAATACAGGTGATGACAACGGAAGTTATTTTCCCATCAAAAGTAACTAGGCCTGGACAGCTTCAGGTAGAGAGGGATGGCTGCAGAGAGTTAATGTTGCTATGGTGACCATGATGCCAAGAGACCCTGAGAGAGCCTCCCACCTGATGCTCCGCCTGGTTTCTTCCTTATCAGGGATCCCTTCAACTCTTTCTCCTTTCAGGGCTGAGCTCCCTGCAGGAGCCAAAAAGCCCAACTGTTGCTCCCAGTGTGAATCTGGCCCCTTCCTGTGCATCAGGCCCCTGAGAACTCAGCATCTTCACAAGAGTGTGAGCCCCTGTTAATTTGGTTTCCTCCCTGTGTTTGCTCTGTGAATACTGAGAAGCCTCAGAAAAGAGTCACTGGAGCATAGAATGGCTTTAGTTGTAGTTGCTATTTAGTTACTAAGTCATGTGCAACCCATTTGAGACCCCATGGCCAATAGCCCACCAGGCTCCTCTGTCCATGAAATTTCCCAGGCAAGAATACTGGAGCGGGGTGCCATTTCCTTCTCTAGGGGCTCTTCCCCAGTTAAGGACAGAACCTGCATCTCCTGCACTGGAAGGTGAATTCTTTACCACTGAGCCACCAAGGAAGCCCAGAATGGCTTTTACTTGGTTATGAATGTGAGATCTGAATGTAAAATCATCCTTCATCCTTTTTTCATTAGTTCATGGCAATTAATTTTGCAGTACTTGGCTAACAAATGCAATGATTAAGTAAGAATGTGGGCACTGAAGTTGTGTGGCAGTTCTACATGGCTGCCCAGCTGATCCAGAAGATAAAGAAAGTACAACCTGGAAAATATTTTTGTCTCCTTATTTAAATTTATTCCTAAATATTTTACTGCTTTTGATTCTTGTATCTGAGGGAAAGTCTCAGTTAGAGGACTTGCTCTGGAGCCCAGAAGCTTCTGCCCAAGGTTCACTCCCAACAACCTACATAAGGTGGAGGGTTCCCCCCAAGGAGAGGGCCAGAGCAATCATGAGGAGGTCACAGCCAGACCTTTACAAAAGGCAAAATTGGGAAGTTTTCTACAGTTGAAAATACATAAGATGTTATTTTGCTGTCTTTGCTTTCTGCTTTTTCTGTTGGAAAACTGATTAGAGATTAGTGGCTGTAGGCTGTCTGAATAGATTATCTGAAAGACATCACTGGCATGTCCAAGTGGCCCCTCTGATTCACACTTTCTATTCAACCACGATGTACCTCTGTGACCACGCCATTGTTGCTGCCAAACTTCTGCCAAGCAAAGGAGATGTTAAGATGTTCAAGGCCTGCTTTCTTACGGTATCAGTCTTCAGCAAGCTCAACCAAGGTACTTTAGAAGTGTGACATCCTCTTTAAGGTGATGAACATGCAAATATAAGCTGGGAAAACTAAGATACAGAGAAAACAATGGATACCAAAATAGGAAGTTACTCAGGGCTGGAGGATGGAGGATGGGGCTAAGAGGAGAGTTGCACTAACTTTTCTTTCAAATTTATTGAGGAATAATTGAGGAATAATCACTGAATAAGTTTAAGGCATACAGCATGGTGGTTTGATTTGCTTATATTTTGAAATGATTACTTACCACAATAGGCTTACTTAATACTCATCCTCTCATAAAGCTACAGTAAAAGAAAAGAAAAAAAAAATTCTCCTTGTGGTGAGAATACTTGGGTTCCACTCTTGTAACAGCTTTCCTATATAACATACAGCAGTGTTAACTATAGTAATCATTGTGTACATTATATCCCTACCACTTATTTGTCTTATAACTGGAAGCTCATACCTTTTGACCACCTATCTCCAATTCCCCCCCCCACCCTGCTGCTGCTGCTGCTAAGTTGCTTTAGGCGTGTCAGACTCTGTGCGACCCCATAGATGGCAGCCCACCAGGCTCCCCCATCCCTGGGATTCTCCAGGCAAGAACACTGGAGTGGGTTGCCATTTCTTTCTCCAATTCCCCACCTACCCACCCTCATTTCTGGTAACCACAAACCTGTTCGCTTTTTTGTACGAGTTTGATGTTTTCAGTTTGTTTGTTTGTTTGTTTTTAGGTCCCACTTATAAATGAGGTCATACAGTATTTGTCTTTTTCTAACTTTTTTCTCTTAGCGTAAGGCCCACAAGTTTCATCTATGATCTCACAGTTGGCAAGATTGTATTCTGGTTTATGGCTAAGTAGAATTCCACGGTATGTATTTATACCACATCTTCTTTATACATCCATCTCTTGATGAGCACTTAGATTGGGTCCACATCTTGATTATTGTAAATAATGCTGGTACAAATGTCTTTTCATGTTAGTGGTTTTGCTTTCTTTGAATATATTTCCAGAATTATTGCTGAATCATATGGTAGTTTCATTTTTAATTTTTTGAGGAACTTCTATACTGTTTTTCATAGTGGCAGTGCCAATTCACAATTCCATCAACAGTACACAAGCATTCCCTTTGTCCACATCCACTCCAACATTTGTTATCACTAGTCTTCTTGATGATGGCCATTACAACTGTCATGAGGTGATATCTCACTACTGTTTCACTTTGAATTTCCCAATAACTACTGATGCTCACGCCCGGTCGCTTCAGTCATGTCCAACTCTTCGTGACCCCACCAGGCTCCTCTGTCCATGGGATTCTCCAGGCAAGAATACTGGAGTGGGTTGCCATTTCCTACTCCAAATGGCTATTGATATTGAGCATCTTTTCATGTACCTATTGGCCATTTGTATATATTCTTTGGAAAAAATGTCTATTCAGATTCTTTGCCTATTTTCCAATTGGATTAGGGCTTCCCAGGTGGTCCAGTGGTAAAGAATCTACCTGTCAATGCAGGCAATGCAAGAGATACGGGTTCGATCCCTGGGTTGGGAAGATGCCCTGTGTTTTCATGTTAAGCTCATTCCTGGAAGCCTGCTGGGTCCTGGCGGGAAGCAGAACATCTCCTTCATGGACACATTGGATAGTCTCATACTAGGAAGTCCACAGCGTAGAGGAGTTCTCCCAATGGCTGGTATAAAGCTATAATTTGTGTTCATTTTCGCTTCTCAAGAGAGGTGATGACAAATAAAATTCATCATCAACTGTGATTTGGCATTCCAAGTTCTGGTTCTCAGATTGGCCAGCTGGGAAGACATTTGTGTACTCTAGAAGCTCTCTTGGCCTCAAGCTTCCTTCTGTCTTCCTCAGAGAACTTTTATAAAGAAAGATATCAGCTCTTAGCTAGGGACTTGAGAAATCCCCTGGCTTACCTGAGTTAGTGAGTATTCAGCAGCACAGACCAGGGATCTCACTGCCCTGCCTTCTGTAGGTGTTCCCTCAACCCTGCTGGGAGGAGGCTCCTGGTACAACCCAGGCCCAACCCACTGAGGGAGGTCCTCAGGATAGCAAGAGGAGTTCTGTTGACAGCATTTTCTCCGCAGGCCCTGAAAGAGAAACCTGCTCTTGTCTACACGGGGAGCTTCCACTGGCACCCTCGTGGTGGGGAGCTACGGCCTTGCCATGTGACCCTGCACCCACAGCATTACCAGCCTCACATTGGAACTTGGTAGGAACACAAGTTCTCAGGCCTACCCACATCTCCTGAATCAGAAACTGAGACAGTCAATTCCCAGGCAGGTTGATGAGAAGTCCAAGGTCCCCAAGGAGGAGAAAGGGGTCTGGGGCTCTCAAAGTGGAGATTGGGCGTCTGGAATTCTCAAGGAGGAGAAAAGAACAAACTTTTTTTTTTTTCCCTCTACTTTCCTTAGTCTTAGTCAATTACACAACTCAGTTTAAACTCTGTACTAGGGATTATACAACAACAATGTCACCGGCTGGAGCACAGTTTCTCCTTCCTGAAAACCTTCTGACACCCTGATATTTTAGAATGTATATTATGGGAGTGGGTCTAGAGGATCTTTCTATTGCTAAATTCTAATCTTGTTATCCTAAAATATAAATTGTGGGAGTGGGTCTGTTAAAATTTTCACAAACTTGAGACATTCTTTTGATTCATTGTAATAACTAATTAAAAGGTATATAATGCCATTGCTAACACTAGCAAGGCCCCCTTCTAATGTCTATGTCAGAAGCTTTCCCTATCTCTTTTATACTTTAATAAAACTCTATTGCACAAAAAGCTCTGAGGGATCAAGCCTCGTCTCTGGCCCCAGATTGAATCCTTCTCTTCTGGAGGCCAAGAATCCCGCCGTCTTTTCATGAGTCAGCAACAACCTTTCAAAACTCGGATAAGGCCAGCACTGTGTTCCAGCAAGTCCTCCAAGTGATTCTGATGCGTGCTCAAGGTTGAGCACCACTGTGTCGGGTGAAGGCAGGAAGAGGTGGAGACCCCAGTGAGGTGAAGAGTCAGAGAAGGAGAAAGATGAGGTAATAACCAACCTTGCATGCTCAAATGACGCTGAGTCTGTGTAGACTAAAACTCCATAGAGCAAAACCAAAGTGTGTTTTCATGCTATCCCTTCATTTCTTGGTCAATATACAATTTGTCAGGATAAGCACCTATACCTGTGTGCATTCTCGATGTTACTGGGTTGGGTTAATATTTGATTAGGAGGAGGGAGGAACAAAACTGATTTCCCTTCATCACTAGCTGACTGTCACCCTGCCTTACAGATAAGCTCGTCTTTGGTTGCATGCAGGACCTAGAGAATAGCTTTCATCAACCCACTCTACCATCTATCTTTGGTGGCTCAGACAGTAAAGAATCTGTCTGCAGTGTGGAAGACCCGGTTTGATCCCTGTGTTAGGAAGATCCCCTGGAGAAGGAAATGGCAACCCACTCTAGTATTCTTGCCTGGAGAATTCCATAGACAGAGGAGCCTGGGGGGCTACAGTCCATGGGGACATGACTGATGATAACTAACACACATACCTTCCTTCCATGGAAAGGCGCTTTTTATGTGGCAAGCATGATTCTAAGCATTTTGTAGATATTAACTCACTTTTATTCATTCAAGTGTATAACAATCCTATTTGTTTGACAATATTATGATTCCCATTTTATATTAGTAGATGAGGAATATGACTGAACTGCATCAGTTCAGTCACTTGGTTAGAGTTGCAGAACATTTCATTCCTAATAGATTGCTTTGACCTGAGAGCCCTACTGCCCATATCTGCTGCATGCCCAGGGATCAGTTACATTCACTACCTCATCTGTAAAAATGAGAAGACACAATAAGACCTCCCTCACAGGCTTTCAGGTGAATTAAGTGGATTCAAACAATACCTGACACTCAATGCCTATTTATTACACTTAAGAAATCCAAGCACTTGTTTTGTTTTCAAGGATTCTATTTTCCTGATTGCTCTTCTACTCTTATAGGAAAATCTATAATTATCTGACTTTCTTCATCCATATTTGTGTCTACAGAGGAGACAAAGGCACCACACTCACACACATATACTGTGCATATAATTTGCATATACTTTATATAAACTATGTTTAGTTGTCAATTGTGGGAAAATACTTCATGGGTAGGAACTACACCTTTTTGATGCCCTTGCCACAAGTTTTATACTACAGAATAAATTAGTTTTTAGAGTTAAGGGAAGTTTTAAAACTTTCTAATTTATGAGTTATGCTTTGTGTTGAGAGAATATTCTGAATTAATGGACCAACTGTATTTTCAATAACCACTGACTGATAACTGCCATCTAATTATTCTGCAAAAACCAAGGGATTACAAAATAAGAAGATAACTTCTCTATTCAAATGACTAAAGTTGTATAATCTTATCACATTACCCTGATGATGGGAAATTTTTTCCTTAAAGGACTGTTGTTTTTGTTGTTGATTAGTTACCAAGGCCTGTCCAAATCTTTGTGACCCCGTGTACTGTAGCCCACCAGTCTCCTCTGTCCATGAGATTTCCCAGGCAAAAATACTAGAGTGGATTGCCATTTCCTTCTCCAGGGGCTTTTCTAAACCCAGGGATCCAACCCACATATCCTGCAGTGGCAGGTGGATACTTTACTCCTAAGCCACCAGGGAAATCCAATTTTAAGGACAATAAAAAGACAAGTTTAATATGATGAATATTTATATTGAGATGGAGTATAAATCTTAGTGTAGCAGCATAACCAAAAGGAATAAATTATTTCAAAATATTACAGAGGTAGATATATAATTTACTGATAATTTCTGTGATGTTGTTGTTCAGTCATTAAGTCATCTGTTTGTGATCACATGAACTGTAGCCCACCAGGATCCTCTGTTCTCCACTATCTCCTGGAGTGTGCTCAGATTCATGTCCATTCAGTCGTTGATGCTATCTAACCATCTTGTCCTCTGCTGTCCCCTTCTCTTTTTGCCTTCAATCATTCCCATCATCAAGGACTTTTCCAATGAGTCAGCTCTTTGCATCAGGTGGCCAAAGTATTGGAGCTTTAGCTTCAGCAGCAGTACTTCCCATGAATATTTAGGGTTTATTTCCTTTAGGATTGACTGGTTTGATCTCCTTGCTGTCCAAGGGACTCTCAAGAAGCTTTTCTAGCACCATAATTTGAAAGCATCAATTCTTTAGTGCCCAGCCCTCTTTATGGACCAACTCTCACATACATACATGACTATAGGAAAAATGATAGTTTTTACTATATGGACATTTACTATACAGCAAAGTGATATCTCTGCTTTTTAATATGTTATCTATGTTTATCATAGCTTTCCTTGCAAGGAGCAAGCATCTTCTAATTTCATAGCTGTAGTGACCATCCACAGTGATTCTGGAGTCCGAGAAAGTAAAATCTGTTACTGGTTCCACCTTTTCCCCTTTTATTTGCCATGAAGTGATGGGATTAGATGCCATTATCTTGTTTTTTTAACACTGAGTTTCAAGCCAGCTAGCTTTTTCACTCTCCTCTTCCACCCTCAAGAGGCTCTTTATTTCGTCTTCAATATTTGCCATTAGAGTGGTATTGTCTCCATATCAGAGGTTTTTGATATTTCTCCTGACAATTTTGGCTCCAGCTTGTGATTTTTCTAGCCTGACATCTGGCATGATATACTCTGCATATAAGTTAATTAGCAGAGTGACAATATACAGCCTTGTACTCCTTTCCCACACTTGAACCAGTCAGTTATTCCATGTCCAGTTCTAACTATTGCTTCTTGACCTGCATACAGGTTTCTCAGAAGATAGATAAGATGGTCTGAAAGTGAAGAAGAACTAAAGAGCCTCTTGATGAAAGTGAAAGAGGAGAGTGAAAAAGTTGGCTTGAAGCTCAACGTTCAGAAAACTAAGATCATGGCATCTGGTCCCATCACTTCAAGGGAAGTAGATAGGGAAACAGTGGAAACAGTGTCAGACTTTATTTTGGGGGGCTCCAAAACCACTGCAGATGCTGACTGAAGCCATGAAATTAAAAGACGCTTACTCCTTGGAAGGAAAGTTATGACCAACCTAGATAGCATATTAAAAAGCAGAGACATTACTTTGCCAACTAAGGTCCGTCTAGTCAAGGCTATGGTTTTTCCAGTGGTCATGTATGGATGTGAGAGTTGGACTGTGAAGAAAGCTGACAACCAAAAAATTGATGCTTTTGAACTGTGGTGTTGGAGAAGACTCTTGAGAGTCCCTTGGACTGCAAGGAGATCCAGCCAGTCCATCCTAAAGGAGATCAGTCCTGGGTATTCATTGGAAGGACTGATGCTGAAGCTGAAACTCCAATACTTTGGCCACCTCACGTGAAGAGTTGACTCATTGGAAAAGACCCTGATGTTGGAAGGGATTGGAGGCAGGAAGAGAAGGGGACGACAGAGGATGAGATGGCTGGATGGCATCACCAACTCGATGGACATGGTTTTGGGTGGACTCCGGGAGTTGGTGATGAACAGGGAGGCCTGGCGTGCTGTGGTTCATGGGGTCGCAAAGAGTCAGACACAACTGAGCTACTAAACTGAACTGAACTGAATTGCATATTAGATTGGTTTTTTTTTACTATGAGGGTTACTCCATTTCTTCTAAGAGATTCTCACCCATAGTGGTATATATAATGGTCTTCTGAATTAAATTCTCCCATTCCCACCCATTTTAGTTCACTGATTCCTAAGATATCCATGTTCAGTCTTGCCTTCTCCTGCTTGACCATATCCAGTTTACCTTGACGCATGAATCTAACATTCCAGGTTCCTATGCACTATTTTTCTTTACAGCATCAAACTTTACTTTCACCCCCAGATACATCCACAACTGTGCATCATTTGCAATTTGGCCCAGCTGCTTCATTCTTTCTGGAACCATCAGTAATTGCCCTCTGCTCCTCTCCAGTAGCATACTGGACACCTTCCCACCAGGCAGTCTCATCTTCTAGTGTCATATCTTTTGGCCTTTTTGAGGTAAGAATATTGTAGTGGGTTGCCGTTTCCTCCTCCAGTGGACCCCATTTTGTCAGAACTCTTCATTATGAGCTGTCAGTCTTGGGTGGCCCTGCATGGCATGGCTCAGGGCTTCAGTTATTCAAGCCCCTTCGTCACTTCAAGGCTGTGATCCATGAAGGTGAAAGTTTCTATAGGAGACATGAAAAAAACTTTTTTTAAAGAAAGGCCACGCATTGTGTGTGTATGATATGCTAATAAAACTATGTGTTTATACACATAAATTTCTTCATCAAAAATGATAATATCACCCTAGGTGAATGCTTATTTTAATTTAACACCATCATTTGCACTTGAGAATAATCCAGTTACATAAATTCATTGATTTGGTTTCATTCGTTAAACAAGTTTTGTTGTTTCAGTATGAAAATGGTTAATTTTACTGGTAATTCAGAAGCTAGTAAAAAGAAAAAAATCACAACTTAGTTTTGATTAGCAAATAAACCAAAATGTATTTATTTTTAACTCAGAAAAAAATGCTTTTGTTAGTTTTAAATTTAAGCATGGTGTATAGCTCAGGAGATTTGGATAAACTATTTCCATTCCAACAATGGTTTATACCTGAGATGGGTCTCTCTTTATACTCAGTCAAAAGCTTTTATGATTGTTTATTTTTAAATATATATACACATATATATATTTATACACACATACATATATACAATTATGTATGTGTGTGTGTGTGTGTGTGTGTATGATTTTCCTAGCTGTTAAGAGAGTCAGAAAACTAGGAGATATTCTGCATTCCTTATTGATTTGCACTTCCAATTAGTATAAAGGATTGTTCCTGTCTGTGGTCTTGTTTCATCTGCTTCCCAGAAATTGGTATAGACAGGAAAAAGTAGATGCTGCCTCCATCTTGGGTTTAAGACCCACTGTGGCTTTTAACATGAAGTAACATTTTCATCTTAAAAAATATAAATTGTTCTATTTTGTAGCTGATTGGTTTGTGCTGCAAAACTAAGGAAACAGAAATAGGAAACCATGGGCTGAGCTTTTCAAAGTGAGAAACATTTTAACTTTATGGTTTATCAGAGGGCTTCCCAGGTGGATCAGTAGTAAAGAATCTGCCTGCCAATGCAAGGGACGCAGAAGTTAGGGGTTCAGTCCCTGAGTCGGGAAGATTCCCTGGAGGAGAAAATGGCAACCCACTCTAGTATCCTTGCCTGGGAAATCCCATGGACAGAGGAGCTTGGCAGGCGACAGTCCACGGGGTTCCAAATGGTAGGACATGACTCAGTGAGCACTCACGCACGAGCAACCATGTTTATCTAGGTGACTAATTCCTCTAAAGAGAAAAAACGAGACCAATAAATAAACAAAAATAGCTTATAATTTACACAGGTGAATGTTTTATAATATGACTTTCTTTCCTTTTAAGCTCACACTTAGGAGAAGCAACTTGCCCACACCTAGGAGTAGTTTTAATAAGATAGTCATGAAATCAGAGAAATAGGTTCTATGTCCCTGTATTGCTAGAGTCTTCTAGAAACTTCTAGATCCTCTTGTTAACCTTCTCAAAACTTTACAAGGTGCTTGTTCTGCTTCTGGGTCTTTTTACCTGTACCCATTTCCCAGGTCTCTTTACCTGCCTTGAAGTTCATACATGGCAGAGGATTAGAGAAATTGATGTTTTTGAATGCCAACTGTGGGGAGAGAACAAATTAGCCAAGATGTCATGGTCACGGTTAGGCTCTCTCGTCCTATGTTTTGTAAATAATAACTATGTAACAGCTGAGTTCATTTACAGCACTGTATATACACGTCATGGGGTACTCACTTGGTCACGAGGTGCTCACTTGGTCATGAGCTGCTTTGTGCAGTACACCTCCAGGAGCTTCACCACGAAAGCTCTGGCTGCTACAGCATTGGGGCTACATTGGAATGGCATCATGGTTATGTTATGTGAGGTTATGTCATGGCTATGTTATGGTTATATTATGGTTATGTTGTGGCTGCTGCTATGACTGCTGCGTCAGCCAGGAGAGAGGCTGTGTTATGGCTGCCAAGCCAACCAGGAGAGAATAAACGTGTCTGCAGTTCCTACAGCTCCTCGAGTTCCCTTCTATCCTCTGAGCTCACGCCTTGCCTACCCTGGATTCAGTGAACAGTATGCCCAGTGTAAACAGCGAGACAATTGGCGCTATGAACAGGAGGAAAAGTAGGACACCAACTGTACCAAAGTAAGATCAAATGGGCTTTGAGGATGTTATAGGGCAATGATTAAGCTCTGTATCTTGCAAGCTGAGAAGATTTGGGCAATTACTTAACCTCACTGCCCTTGTTTTGCTCATCAGTAAAATGAGATGGCAATGGTAGCTTCCTCTCATTGCCATGGTGGAATTTAAATGAGGTAACAGATTCTTAGAACAATGTCTGGACAGAGGATAAACTGGTAAGGATAGCTATTTCTCTTTTCATTCTTCTTGACTGCTGCCAAGAAGGAATTTCAAAAGCAGAAACAGTAAGCCTTCCTCCTTTTTTTGTTTTTTCTCATTTATTTTATTAGTTGGAGGCTTATTACTTTACAACATTGTAGTGGTTTTTGCCATACACTGACATGAATCAGCCATGGATTTATATGTGTTCCCCATCCCAATCCCCACTCCCACCTGCCTCCCCGTCCCATCCCTCTGGGTCTTCCCAGTGCACCAGCCCTGAGCACTTGTCTCATGCATCCAACCTGGGCTGGTGATCTGTTTCACCCTTGATAGTATACTTGTTTCAATGCTATTCTCTCAGAACAACCCACCCTCGCCTTCTCCCACAGAGTCCAAAAGTCTGTTCTGTACATCTCTTTTTCTGTTTTGCATATAGGGTTATCGTTACCATCTTTTTAAATTCCATATATATGCATTAGTATACTGTATTGGTCTTTATCTTTCTGGCTTACTTCACTCTGTATAATGGGCTCCAGTTTCATCCATCTCATTAGAACTGATTCAAATGAATTCTTCTTAATGGTAAGCCTTCCTTCTGGGTGCCTCATTTGCTGACCAGGGTGCAATGTACTTATACAGAACAAAAAAGGCAGATGCCACTGAAGGGCAGGGGAGGAAGGAGACCATAAGTGTGCCAGTTCCCTTCCTCCTGAACCCTTGTCATTTTTCTCAAATGAACACTTGCTGAAGGCATAAATACCATGTCCTGATTTTTGCACTCAGTTATAAATAAGGCTCTCAAAGCCACCTATAGAGAGGAGACACATTAGGACATCAAACGCTTCGGAGCATAAAACATTAACTGCAGGGAACTGCCAAATTCTCACATTCATAGGTGAACCACATAAAAATTAAAACATGAAAGAAATCCAGTTTGGGGCCATCTTTCCAGGACCTAGCACTGCTCACTGGTGTTCTTAATCAACCACCTTCTTTCTGCTAAAGGGACCAACCAACACACTATTACTGAAAATCATACAAATGGCTTTTGGGTTTTGTAATTCATTTCCATCAATGTGGATTTTGAATGCTCTTCAGCTTTTAAAGAAATTTTTCTGTTTTTCAAAGCATTGTTGAAAAGGTTTGTCATTTGGGGCTATTAATACAACAAGGACCCTTAACAAAACCATCGGCAAAACTTTAAATGAAGAATAAAATAGTAGGGGGTGACATGGAGGGCGCTTGTAGGGCGAGGTGGGGGATAAGGGCAGTGGTGTTGACAGTCAGCACAGACTGGCAGTGGCTAGGACTATAGGTGGGCAAAGTAAAGCCTGGCTCAAACTCAAAATATTTGGAGCTGGAGTGGGGGAAGTCCTGCCATACCAGCCTGATCTGTGTCCCAGCTTGCTTCCATCTTTGATTTTAAAGCAGTTGCAAAGATTACCACAGTGGTTGCTCATCTACTGAGGTCAGTTTTCTTGTGACAAACAAGATATTATTTACATTCATTTTAGCTCTTCATTAGAAATTGTCATGTAATTCCAAGGCAGCATTATTGGTTCAGATGCCAATGTGATGGCTGTGTGCATTCTCTGTAAAGAAACTTGAAGGAAAAGGGTATGTGTGCCATAGATCATTAACTATACGTGAGGCAAAAGCAATCTACTTTGCACGTTTGCACGCAATCACTTCTATGCCTTTGCAGCACTTTGCACGCCTGCCTGTGCATGTGTCCTCTTGAAATTATGCTTCTCTACTGGAGATTTCTGCATGTGTGTCCTTGCAATTCCTGCTCCAGCATAATGGTGCAGTGGCCTCAGGCAAAACATTTCCTCTGAGCTCAGTTTTCTAATTTGAGAAATAAGAACCAGAAAGATTCTGAAGTCCTTTCCAAATCTGAGTCCATGCTTCACTGGCTGCTCTGGCTGCCCTTACAGCCATGTGAAAGCTGAAACTCATGTCCCACAACCGTTAGGGAGAGCTATCCATTTATAAGCCTGTCTGCAACCTTAAAAGGTTTCAATCACAAATTGTAGCTTTGGCAAACCATTCCACCCAAAGTTTGACAGATAATTCTATTCCTGAGGTTTCAATAAGGAGAGAAATGGAGAAGCAAAAGTTGCAGAGTCTAGAGCCTGAATCACAGAGCATCCAATGATTCAGATCCGTAAACGGCAGTTTTTAAGGCAGGGCTTGGCACCTGCCCTTAGCCCCAGTTTTGCCCCCTGGAAAAGGTGTAGGGATAGTCTTGTGACATCAGCCAGCCACCTGAATATATCTCTGCTCTGAAAGGGGATGTGACTTGGGACCACACATACTTAGTTTCTGGCAAGACATCAGTATAAGCCTTGCCTCTCCTAATAAAAATCACCTATCCAATAAACAACTTCTGTACCTACCAGGAGAGGCAGGTAGAATGTTGGCAGGAGCCCTCCATGAGGAAGTGTGAATCCAGGATAGAAAGCAAAGCTTCCAGTTGATCCCTGTGTACCATAGCAGATTTCCTCAAGTTACCTCCTTGATTTCCTCCACTCTGACCTGGCAGTGGAAGCCTAGGCCCTCTGCACTGCCAAGCCCCACAGAGGGAAATTCATGTCCTCTTATCAGTAGTTATCTTGCCATTTTTGTGTCTCAAGTCTGACATGTATATTTGGTGCACAAAGATGCAATGAGCTCTCCCGCATTGTCCTCTTTACGGTCTTGCTTTGATGGCCACCTTGCCAGCATGCTCGGTGCCTACCTGGCTTTCTTGGGCATCCCTAGTGCACACCTGCTCTCCAGAGTGTCTCTCTTGGCTGTTTTGGTTGACCATTGTGCTCTTAGCCTCCTGAGCTATAGATAGCTCTGAGTTAGTTACTTTCATATTCAGTTTGAGCAAATTTTAAAGGGGAGGGGTTTATTTTTATCTTTTTTATTTATATTCCATTATATCTAGTTACTTTTATTTACATGACAGATAAGCTTAGCCTTCTGTCATTTTATAAGAATTTCATCTTGAAACTTCCATTTTCATGTCTTTGCACTTGATCTTTGCTTTATATATGAATGCTCACCTGTGTCAGATTTCTGCAAATTGGAAAGTCGTATGTCTACTGTCAGTTCTTCTCTTGCTTAATTGACTGTCTTTATAAAATTGATATAAGCCTCAGTTTATTGCATTTTAACTCAGGATAGGTCTGAAATATCCTTTGACTCTATAAACAATGAGTAAACTTTCCAATAACTCTGCTATTTTTCTCTCCCTAAACTTCTGCATGTTTTTCAATTGTATGATGATTTTTCCACCCTTCTATTTTGTAAAATTTACCCTTCATTCTGTAACCATAGTTCCCATACAGTTCAGCTTGAATTCTATTACCCTAGTCCTCTTACCACAATTTTCCAATTTATCTCTTGGTTTTCTGGAGTTCCCCATTCCTCTGACATAAGGTCTTATGCTAGCTAATATTTTAATTTCTCTCTGTGAAAACATTTGGATTATGTCATTTTGTGTGTGTGTGAGTTAGTGACAGTATATCTAGGGGTAATAGTCTATGTCTAATTTTATTGAACATTGTTCTAAAACTCTTCTATAAGGTTTCCATTTTCTACATGGAATGTGTTGTGGAGAAAGTCTCCAGCAGCCAACCTAAATCCCTGCCTTTCAGGGGGTTTTGCTTCTGCAGGAAGGAGGAGGACCAGATATTTATCAGATCAAATTCTTTATTTAAAAGACAATAAACAGCTCATGTTCAGGGTTAATTATTCTGTGTTTACCTTTCCTAGGACATGCCATGTCTTTTAAATACATACAATTAGTTTATTTGTTTCAGAGAAGTGTTTTTCATTGCATGTATGTTTAGTCATCCTTTTCTGTTCAATTTTTCTAGGAAGACCTTTTATACCTAGATCAGTATTCCTTTTCCTATCTTCCATACTTATACATTTCTATCCATATTGGGGGGCATGGTTTCAGTGGCAAGAAATTGAGCAAATATAAGACGACACATGCCTGTGCCTAAGTATTACATTCACTGTTATGCCCTCTTTCCTCTTCTTCTGTCTTCTTTCAGGGACTGCCAAGATTGCATCTTACTCTTTTTACCCCATTCCAGCAGAGTATATCTATCAATGGCAAAAGAAGGTAAATCTAGAGAGAAAATCTCAGGTGGCAGGGTCTGGTCCTGCAGAGCAGACCCTCCAGATCCAACTTTCCCCATATCCCCACTGTGGTCTCAAACTCATTGTAACTGAGGACAGAGTGAAAGGGAGAACCCTCCTTTCCTCTCCCAGGGCGTATCTGGGGAGATTATTTCAACAATATCACAAATTCAGATTATTTAATCCCTTGTGGTTTTTGAAGTACCCTTTCTGATAGGCAAGCAGCTAAAATCCCAGCCTCCACACAGCAGCTGTGGTTCTATCTAAGCAGGCAGGTGCATTACAGCCTCCATGAGGGATGCCCATAGCGTGCCTGACCCTGCTGACCACGGCGGGTGGGGGAGACTGTGTTTCTGGGCCACGTGGAGCAACTCTTACACAGACCACTCCTCAAAACTGAGAAAGGCAGCTGTTTTATCTAATACATACAGACAAACACACAGAGACAAGCAAAATGAGGAGACAGAGGAATAAGTTTCAAAGCAAAAAACAAGGCGAATCCTCCCCAAAAAGAACTTAATGAAATAAAGATAAGCAACCTAGCTGGTGAAGAGTTAAAAGTAACAGTCATAAATATGCTAAGTGGTCTTGAAAGAAGAATAAATGAATACAGTGAAAACTTCAATAAAGACAGAAAATACCAAATAGAAGTTAGAGTTGAATTGGAAAATACAGTGACAGTGAAAGTTGCTCAGTTGAGTCTGACTCTTTGTGACCCTATAGACTATACAGTCCATGGAATTCTCCAGGCCAGAATACTGGAGTGGATAGCCTTTCCCTTCTCCAGAGGGTCTTCCCAACCCAGGGATCGAACTGGGGTCATCCTGCATTGCAGGTGGATTCTTTACCAATTGAGCTATCAGGAATGCTCAGGGAAATTACAGTGGAGGTGTTCAAAAGACTTTTTTTTTTTAATGAAAAGAAGTGAGGGCAACTTCAGTTATCTCCGAGACAATATCAACTAGAATAAGATGCATATTATGGGAGTTCCAGAAGTAAACATACAGAAGAAGAGCCATAAAACTTATTTGAACAAATAATGGCTGAAAAATTCTCTAATCTGGGGAAGGAAACAGACAATCCAGGAGCATCAGAGAGTTCCAAATAAGACGAACACAAAAAGAAACACACCAAGAAACATTAAACTTTAAAAGGTGAATGTTAAAGAAAGAATCTTAAAAACAGCAGGAGAAAAATACACCACATATCCAAGTTTATTTATATACAAGGGAAATCCAATAAGTCTATCAGCAGATTTTGCAAGAGAAAATTTACAGACCAACAGGCCAGACAGGAGTGGCGTGATATTTACAAAGGGCTGACAAATACCACATGGTCATCTCAATAGACACAGAAAGGCATTTGACAAAATTCAACATCCACTCATGATAAAAACTCTCACCAACATACATATAGAAGGAACCTGTTTCAACATAATAAAAGTCATTTATAACAAATGCACAGCCAACATTATACTCAATGATGAAAAGCTGAAAGCTTTTCCATTAAATCTGGGAACAGATATTTATATTTATTATTTTATTTTCCTTGCTAATTATATTATTTGTACTGCTGTTGCCTTTAGTTACTTGAGTCAGTCAGTAGTTAACTGACAATGAAGACTTGATTCCACCTTTTAATATTATGTTGAAAATTTTAGAAAGCAATTATCCTTTAATTAAAAATAAATAAATTTAAAAAATATTACGTTGAAATAGATTTCCTATTGTATTTCCTGCTATTTTTTGCTTTATTAATTCTGAAGCCATATTAATGGTGCATAATCATTTATAACACCAGGGATATAAAAAGTTTGTCTTTCCTAAATACTGATTTTGGTCTTCTGTAATAATTTTTTGACTTGAATACAAAATTGTTAAACAAAATTAACAAGATCTCAAGCCATTGTTGTTTTCTTCTTCTCATTCATCTTCTTCCTCCTCCTCCTTCTCCTCCTCCTCCTCATTATCACAATCCTTTTATTT
The DNA here is from genome assembly GCF_910594005.1 of Cervus elaphus. Classification (NCBI taxonomy): domain Eukaryota; kingdom Metazoa; phylum Chordata; class Mammalia; order Artiodactyla; family Cervidae; genus Cervus; species Cervus elaphus. The sequence continues at coordinate 24,168,690 of NC_057830.1, forward strand.
TTCCGTGATTTTCTTTTTGTACCAATTGTCTAGAATTCTGTTTCTTACCTTCTCAATGATCAACCTGTTGGTGCCCTTCTTTCGGGAACAGGAGTATACCAAAAGGTTGATCTATAGATAGATAGATAGATAGATAGATAGACTGATCTATATATATATATATAAGAGTTCCCCACTTGGTGCTAGTGGTAAGGAATCTGCCTGCCAATGCAGGAGACATACGAGACATGGGTTTGATCCCTGGATCAGGAAGATCCCTTGGAGTAGGAAGTGGCAACCCACTGCAGTATTCTTGCCTTGGAGATTCCATGGCGAGAGGAGCCTGGCAGGCTGTAGTCTATGGGACCTCAAAGAGTCGGATACAACTGAGCAACACAGTACAGCACAGCACAACAAAAATATGGCTTATTTTTCAAATTGAAATATTTCTTTAATTGTGGTTTATTCAAATTATATTATTTTTATATTATTTTGATTGAGATATTTTCTTTAATTGTAGTTTACCCCAATTATATTATTGAGATATTATCTATAATAGTGATATTTTGAGATATTTTCTTTGTTTATGATATTTTCTTTAATTGTAGATATTTTCTTTAACTGTGAATTGAGATATTTTATTTAATTGTGGTTTTAATTGTTGTTAATTATGTTATTTTTATATCATTTTGGTTATTTTGATATGGCCTAATTCAATCAATTTGTTTGACAGTATGCTGAAACTGCATATTCATTTTTGATCAATATTTGTATTCTTTTATTGTAATCATGCTTGTGAGTATGTGTGTATATGCCAATATATAAATATGTTGTACTGTGCCTTCTATGAAGTTAGAGGTTTGTATCCTGATTTCTTTTATTTCCCACTAATTATTTTTACAATTCTAATTAGTATAGAAAAATTTGTGTGTCTTTAGTAAAATTTGAGGCTGCTGACTCTAGGAAAGATGAGGAAGCTAGCACAATTATACTTTTTTTTTAAAAATCCTGTACTTTGCTATTTTAATTTGACTATTATTTTTATCTCTGGTAGTTACTTTTAGAATACTGAATAAGATACCTAATTTTCTTCTGCTTTCACTTTCTATTAACATGGATGAGTAAAAGGATGTATTGATAATAGATGACATCATCCTTCACCACCTCGGGGCTTGTGTTTATACTGACAATTATTTAATACTTTTTTCTCTTTAAGCATATTCTTTGTACCTTTTTAGTTTTTTCATGTAAGTAAGTATTGGAAGACAATTCTCTTGATCCTCTCACATTTGTGCTTCTCTGAGGAATAAGACACTGATTGCATCTTACCTTGAATTATGTTTCTAAGAAAACTTGTATAGCAAACAGCCTTGGAAGATAGAGCCTGGCTTGGGACAATAGGACCCAAGAATCAACACAATGGCAATTTCCATGGGTTTTTTCCCTCGGACTTTTATGTCCCAAACTCGATGCTAAAGAAACCAGCAGCTAGAAACACCAACAAACAAAAGCCTCCAAACAATCTTGCTGTCTCTCTAGTCAAACATGGGAACCAAGCAAGACAGAAAGTTTTCAGATAATTGCTCTACTCCAATCAAACACTCAGAAAACTCTGAACTCCCTTGCATAAACTCATCAGCAAAGTCTAGTAGGAAGCCTAGATGTGTACTCTCACATGCTGTAATGAGAAGTATCTCTTCTCCCAGACCACCTTTCCTTCTGAGCGGTGTCAGAGGGGGCCAAGCACAGAGCCTAGACTTCCACCCCTACCCAGTAGTAATGAAGGACTTCTCTCTGCAGTGTAAATAAAGAATACATCTGCAGCAGCAGCAACGCAACCTAGTTCTCTCAGGAAGAGGGGTATCTTCAGAGGCCTTTTGCAGGGCCTGAACACCCACCTCCATCCAGCAGAAATGAGGCACCCCTGCATTCTTAGGGCACCAATGGAGGCCAGTAGGGAACAAATAAGTGAAAATTAAATTAAAAAAAATAAATGAAATAATTTTTTAAAAATGGAAAGCCTCTTCACAGAGATAAAAATATGAAGATAAGCCAAGTAGAATTTTTAATCACTCTCACTTTTAGTGCTGTAATAATGGTGTTAGGAGAAAGGTCATGGTAAACAAGGGTCATGGAAATCAAGGATAAATTTTTTCATAGAAAATAGTCAATAATCTCTAAAAGATATTATCAGTAAGTACATGAACTCTAATTCCTGGATATTGAGCTAAGCCAAATGCGTAGGATAACAGATTTCTTAAAGATGGATATCATAAATATATATAATTGATATGGTCCATTTCACTAAGTTGAGATACAAATGTAAGCATTTCTCACTTATTTATGCAATCTTTTTCTTAATACCATATGTTTCTATCAATAAGAAATTCAGTAGCTCCCTTTTGGGCCTTTCTCTAGTGCCCATTCCACTAGTCCAACAAACCTAAGGTCAATTTGGGTTTAGACCTACTCAATTCAAAAGGGATAGAGACCAACTTCAAATTCCAAGGTTACAGGGAGAACTGAGAAATTCAATCAACCCACTAGCACTGCAGCTTCTGTTACTGAAAAAACTTGACTAACAGAGACCCACAACACTTGTTTACTGCTGTGGAGTCCTCACTGGTCCATATCCCTGTGGAGTCCCCTGCTTAGATTTCAAAGTTATAACTCTTCTAATTCATATCCATGTGGTCAGTATCCTATCAAAACTTGCTAGAACATCAGAGTGTCCAGTGTTAAAAGCATACACATGATTGGTGGAAGCCTGCCTCTCAGAGTCTCATGTCTGCCCTCTTCTTAAAATTTCTTTCCCTTCAAGAGTTGCACCTGGGGCATAGGAAGTGTTTCAAAAGCTTTGTATCTCCTGGTGGTATAAGTTAAAGTCTTAGACTTGTTATTATGTATTGTATGTGGTAGGCAGAATAATGGCCACCCAAAGATGATTGCATCCTAGTCCCTGGAAACTGTGGATATGTTATGCTATATAGCAAATTATAGTTAAGTTTGTTAATCAGCTGACCTTAAAATAGATTATACTGAAATATCTAGGTAAGTCCAATGTAATCACAAAAATCTTTAAAAATATGAAAGAGAAACAGAAGAGTTGGTGTGATTTGATGTGAAAAATATTTATCTAATCATTTCTGGAAGAAGGGGTCATGATCCAAGAAATACAAGTAGCCCACAGAAGCTGGAGAGAGCAAGGAAATGGATTATTCTCCCTAGAAACTCCAGGAAGGAATGCAGTTCTGCTGACTCCTTGATTTTAGCCTCATGAGTCTCATGTCAGACTCTGACCTACAGAGCTGTAAGATAATATATGTGCACCTTTTAGGGCCACTAAGTTTGTGGTAAATTGTTGTAGCAGCAGTAGAAAACTTAACACACCTTATCTTTGTACAATGAAGAAGTCACAGAGGGCCTCTTTGAAGAATCGAGTGCTCCCAAAGTGCCTCTCCACCTCTGCTCATAGAGAAGCAGCTGGCAGATAATCTAGACCAACAAGGGGTCCCTTTGTCTACAACTGGAAGTAAAGTGGCCATTTTTACCCATGAGCATAGCTTCTGGTCTTCATACATGTACATAATGTTGCAGGAAAGGGGACCCCTTCCAGGGCCCAAAACTGGGCTCTTGTCTAACACTCGGAAATGAATTGTCCAAGGAGACACATGTGCTGACAAAGCAAGAGATTTTATTGGGAAAGGGCACCCGGGCAGAGAGCAGTGGGATAAGGGAAGCCAAGAGAACGTCTCTGTCACATGGCTTGCAGTCTCAGGTTTTATGGTGATGGGATAAGTTTTCGGGTTGTCTTTAGCCAATCATTCTGACTCAAAGTCCTTCCTGGTTGTTCACGCCTTGTTCAGCCAATCCTTCCAGAGAGAAGGATTCTGGGAGGGGGTCGGACATGTGGTGCCTCCTTTTGAGCTTTCCAGAACTGTTCCGGTTGGTGGAGGCTTATTAGTTCCGTGTTCCTTATCAGAACCTCCTGTCGTAAAACTCAGGCAAATAGTTATTATGGAGCCTGGCCATGGTGGGCGATTTCAGTCAGTGTGCTTCCCCTAACACATACATGCTTATGTTGAGGTGGTTGTAGACATTTTCTTTTTATTTCCCAGTAAGCATTGAAAAAGAACTAAAAGAAAGAAAACTTTAGCATTGAACTCCCAAGTTTACAAATTTTATCTTCCTGCCAAACTCTAAAATTGAATTTTACTTAAAGGGATCCCATGCTATTGTTGGGCCTGCTTCCTCTGTGAAAGCTGCCAAACCACTTAAGGAGGAGTTAACCTTTTACCCTAAAAACTTCTTTGTAAGAAGTCTTCAGAATTCACCAAGACAATCTGCTCTTACACATTGTGCAACTTTGGTTTTCAAATCATTTCAGTAGGCAGATAGGAAGTATTTACTCAGCTAAAATGGAAAAATTTGCATAGTAAAAGATAGAAGCCATGCTATTACCATAATAATACAGAATTGTTCTGCAAACATGAGTGGAGTTGTGAATATAGCAGTATTCTTAGTCTGAAAGGGTAACTTTATATACCAAATTAATATAGGAACTCATCAGACTTCTAGGGAGAAAAGGGGGAAGTTGCTTCTTACAAGAAATGTATTTAAACAGAGAAATTAAGGAACTGTTTTTCAAAAGTTTTGAATACAAAGACATAATTAACATTGATGAGCCCATACCTATTAGAAAGCAAAATGTAAGAAATATTAGGAAAAACTGGTGGCTATTAAACTGTTAGGTGGCATTTTGGGGGCTCCAAGAAGCTCTGGTCTTTTAAGTCTCAGGGAAAAAAAGTGTTCAGTGAGAGGCAAAATGATAGTTATGCAAATAGGATGTGATTTATTCAATTTACTTATTTATTCAAATACTGATTTATTTGAATTGGATGCTTGTGAGGCTTACAAGTGAGTAGGTGAGAACTTAGATCTTAGTTGGCTACAGTTTTGTAATCAAAGGAAAAGTGGTGAAGAGGAGAAGGCCACATTCTTTCTCATTCTTTAGCTGGGTGAAGGAGTTTACTAGTTTCTACATGGTCAAGTCAAGACAGTTACGGCACAATGAAAATGAACAAAACCTGGTAACATATGCTAAAAATGGTAAGTCATCTCAGGTTTCAGTATAATGTCCCCTTTTTCTTATATTTTTGTTTTTAGTGTACTGAGAGGAGGGTGTCCTAGGAATAATTAACTTACTGAAATCGCTGGGCAGGATATGGGTCTCATGCCACCGTTGTTTTACTGTTTGGGGTCATGTCTCATGCTTCTGCTGCGTGGCTTTGTTGCTAAAACAAACCTACTTGGTTTTGTGGTTAAGCAAACCTGCATTCTTCTTGTTGTTCAGTAGGTCAGTCATCTAATTCTTTGTGACCGCATGGACTGCAGCATGCCAGGTGTCGGTGGCTTTCACTGTCTCCTGGAGTTTGCTCAGACTCATGTCCATTGAATCGATGATGCTATCTAACCATCTCATCTGCCACCCCCTTCTCCTTTTGCCTTCAATCCTTCCCAGCATCAGGGTCTTACCAGTGAATAAGCTTTTTGCATCAGGTAGCCAAAGTATTCTTGAGTGATCTTTAACTGACAGGGGTCTCCATACTTTTTTCTCTACTTACAGTCCCCTGGGGGATTAGCTATTTAATTACCTACTTTGTGCCTTTCTTGTTGTTGTTGTTTAGTTGCTAAGTCACGTCTGACTCTTTTGCAACCCCATGGGCGGTCGCCTGCCAGGCTCCTCTGTCCATGAGATTTCCAAAGCAAGAATACTGGAGTGGGTTGCTATTATTTCCTTCTGCAGAGGATCTTCCCAATCCAGGAATCAAACCCACAACTCCTGCATTGGCAGACTTCTTTACCACTGAGCTTACTTTGCCCCTTTACTCTGCCCCTATCAACTATGGGCATCACTTGAAGATCTGTGTTTTTGTTTTTGTTTTTAATTTATTGGAATAATTATGAGATACTTTTAAATGAGCATGAGTTGAGTAAAGAATGACCAGACAGAAGGTCTGAAGATTTCTCAGGGCTTCTATTTAAGGCATGTCCTAACCAGTCATTTCAGTGAATGACCTAGAGGGGGAAAGTATAGAGAAGGAGGAGGATATAGGAAGGGTATTATAGACAACAATACTCAGAGAGATTTAATTTCAGAAAGAAAGAATAAGGAGACAGAAAGGCAATGTTGAGTCAGAGAAAAGGAGGAAGAAATGGAAAGAAAAAAATTAAGACAAATGCAGAAAGTGAGAAAGAAACTGGCATTCCTGGCTGGAACTGCTCAGGGTGATGATGTCCTTGTCAAGCCTGGTCTCTTGTCCAGCACGGATGTGAAAGACTGTCCATCACAGCTTGCCATACTACTGCCATGTCATCCACATTGAGGAAGTGTCTGAAAAATGCTTAGCGAAGACTCAATATGATGGGGATGGGGGCATAGGCCTCTTTCTTAAGGGGAAATTCAGGTCTCACCTTCCATCACCAGTGAAATTTCCAGAGAGAAGAGACATCACAGCCAGCACTTCTTTGGCCTCTGAGAGAGAGAGAGTTTTTCATACCTCATTCTTTGTTTACCTCTTTGTGAGGCTGGGGTGTCCCAGACTACTCATTATTTCACCAGCACTTGTATGTTCTTATTGATGCAAATAACCAGTAAGCAATCTATAGTAAGGATACATGGGCATTATTCCAACCAAATGTAGCCCAGGAAGCATCCACTCAGTGTCTCTGAGGGGACTGCTTTGAAAAGTAGGGGACAAGTAAGTACTTGCGAAATTTCTTTTGGCTGAGGAAATATATGTAGTCAAGCAAACATCTTGGTAAAATATTACTGCTAATCATGAAGAACAGATATCTCATGTTAGTGAATTTAATGCCTTTCTTTTTTTTAATTAAACTTTTTATTTTATATTAGCATACAGTTGATTAACGATGTTGTGACAGTTTCAGGTGGACAGCAAAGAGATTCAACATATACATGTATCCTTTCTCTTCCAAACTCCGCTCCCATCCAGGCTGCCACATAACATTGAGCAGAGTTCCATGTGCTATATAGTAAGTTCTTATTGGTTATCCATTTTAAATATAGCAGTAGGTACCCATCTATTCCAAACTCCCTAACTATCCTCCTTCCTATCCTTCCCCCTGGCAACTATAAATTCATTCTCTAAGTCTGTGAGTCTGTTTCATAAATAAGTACATGTGTATCATTTGTTTTTCAGATTCTGCATATAAAGGATGTCATATAATTCTACTGCTTCTCTGTCTGACTTACCTCCCTCAGTGTGACAATCTCTAGGTCTATCCATGTTGCTGAAAATGGCATTATTTCATTCTTTCTGAGTAACATTGTATATATGTACCACATAATATTCATTCATTCTTCATCTGATGGACATTTAGGTCGTGTCCAAGTCTTCGCTATTGTAAACAGTGCTGCAATGAACATGGGAGTGCATGTATCATTTTGGATTATGTTTTTCTACAGATGCATACCCCAGAGTGGGAATGCAGGGTCATATGGTAGCTCTAATTTTTGTTTTTTAAGGAACCTCCATGTGGTTCTCCTTAGTGGCTCTACCAATTTACATGCCCATTTACAGTGTAGGAAGGTTCCCTTCTCTCCACACCATCACCAGCATCTACTGTTTGTGGAATTTGTTTTTATCATAGCCATTTTGACTATTGTGAAGTGATATCTCATTGTAGTTTTGATTTGCATTTCTCTAATAATTAGTGATGCTGAACATCTTTTCATGTGCCTCTTGGTCATCCATATGTCTTCTTTGGAGAAATGTCTATTTAAGCCTTCTGCCCATTTTATGATTGGGTTTTTTATTTTAATGATGTTGAGCTTTAAGAAATATTTGTAGATTTTGGAGACTAATCCCTTGTCACTTGCTAATCCCTTGTCACAATAAAAAAATCCCTTGTTTTCTTCCAATCTGTGGGTTATCTTCTTGTTTTGTTTACTGCTTCTTTCACTGTGCACAAGCTTTTGAGTTTAAGTAGGTCCTATTTGTTTATTTTTGCTTTTATTTTCACTATTCTGGAAGATGGATCAAAAATATACTGCTGCAATTTATGTCAGAGAATGGTTTGCCTATGTTTTCCTCTTGGAGTTTTATATTGTTTGGTCTCACATTTAGGTCTTTAATCCACTTTGAGCTTATATTTGTGTATGGTGTTAAAGAATGATCTAATTTCACTTTTTTACTTGTAGCTGTCCAATTTTCCTAGCACTGTTTGTTGAAGAGACATTTGACCACAGGTGCATGGGTTTATATCTGGACTGGCTATCCTGTTCCATTTATATACAATTCTATTTTTGTGCCAGTATCATACTATTTTAATCACTATAGTTTTGTAGTATAGTCTGAAGTCAGAAGAACTGATTCCTCCATATTCAATTTTCTTTCTCAAGGTTGTTTTCACTATTCAAGGTCTTTTGTGTCTCATACAAATTTTAAGACATTTTGTTCAAGTTCTGTGAAAAATGTCATTGGTAATTTGATAGGGATTGCATTGAATCTATAGATTGCCTTCAAGGGTATAGTCATTTTGACAATATTTATTCTTCCAATCCAATAGCATGGTATATCTTTCCACCTGTTTATGTACTTCCATCAGTGTCTGATGGTTTTCAGAGTAAAGACCTTTTGTCTCCTTGGTTAGGTTTATCCCTAGGTATTTTATTCTTTCTTAATGTGATGGTAAATGGAATTGTTTCTTAAGTTTCTCTTTCTGATCTTTTGTTGTTAGTATATAGAAATGCAACAGATTTTGGTGTGTTGGTTTTGTAACCTGCAGCTTTACAAAATTCATTGATGAGCCCTAGTGATTTTACCAGTTTTCTGGTAGTGTCTTTAGGATCTTCTACGTACAGTATCAAGTCATCTGTAAAGAGTGACATTTAGCTTCTTCTTTTCCTAGTTGAATTCCTTTTATTTCTTTTTCTTCCCTGATTGCTATAGCTAGGACTTCCACAACTATGTTGAATAAAATTGGTGACCGTAGACATTCCTGATCTTAGAGGAAATGCCTTCAGCTGTGCACCATTGAGTATGATGTTAGCTGTCGGTTTGTTGTAAATGGCTTTTATTATGTTGAGGTATGTTTCCTTTATGCCCACTTTCTGGAGAGTTTTTATCATAAATGGGTGCTGAATTTTGTCAAAACCTTTATCTGCATCTATTGAGATGATCATATGATTTTTACTCTTCAATTTGTTGATGTGGGGTGCCACACTGATTAACTTGAGGGTACTGAAAAATCCTTGAATCCCTAGGATAAATCCCATTTGATTGTGATGTATGATCCTTTTAATATATTGTTGGATTTGGATTGCTAGTATTTTGTTGAGGATTTTTACATCTATGTTCATCAATGATATTGGCCTCTAATTTTCTTTTTCTGTGGTATCTTTGTATGGCTTTAGTATTAGGGTGATGATGGCCTCATAAAATGAATTTGGAAGTATTCCTTCCTCTGCAATTTTTTGGAAGCATTTCAGAAGGATAGGTGTTAGCTCTTCTCTAAACACTTGGTAGAATTTGCCTATAAAGCAATCAGGTCCTGGACTTTTGTTTGTTGGGAGTTTTTAAATCACAACTTCAACTATAAAACACTGATGAAAGAAATCAAAGAGGACACAAATAGATGGAGAAATATACCATGTTCATGGATTGGAAGACTCAATATTGTGAAAATGGCTATACTACCCAAAGCAATCTATAGTTTCAATGCAATCCCTATCAAGCTACCAATGGTATTTTTCACAGAACTAGAACAAAGAATTTCACAATTTGTATGGAAATATAAAAAACTTCAAATAGCCAAAGCAATCTTGAGAAAGAAGAATGGAACTGGAGGAATCAACCTGCCTGACTTCAGGCTCTACTACAAAGCCACAGTCATCAAGACAGTATGGTACCGGCACAAAGACAGAAATATAGATCAATGGAACAGAATTGAAAGCCCAGAGATAAATCCATGTACCTATGGACACCTTATCTTTGACAAAGGAGGCAAGGATATACAATGGAAAAAAGACAACCTCTTTAACAAGTGGTGCTGGGAAAACTGGTCAACCACTTGTAAAAGAATGAAACTAGAACACCTTCTAACACCATACACAAAAATAAACTCAAAATGGATTAAAGATCTAAATGTAAGACCAGAAACTATAAAACTCCTAGAGGAGAACATAGGCAAAACACTCTCTGACATAAATCACAGCAAGATCCTCTATGACCCACCTCCCAGAATATTGGAAATAAAAGCAAAAATACACAAATGGGACCTAATGAAACTTAAAAGCTTTTGCACAACAAAGGAAACTATAAGCAGGGTGAAAAGACAGCCCTCAGAATGGGAGAAAATAGTAGCAAACGAAGAAACAGACAAAGGATTAATCTAAAAAATACACAAGCAGCTCCTGCAGCTCAATTCCAGAAAAATAAATGACCCAATCAAAAAAAATGGGCCAAAAAACTAAACAGACATTTCTCCAAAGAAGACATACAGATGGCTAACAAACACATGAAAAGATGCTCAACATCACTCATTATCAGAGAAATGCAAATCAAAACCACATGCCAGTCAGGATGACTGCTATCCAAAAGTCTACAAGCAATAAATGCTGGAGAGGGTGTGGAGAAAAGGGAACCCTCTTACACTATTGGTGGGAATGCAAACTAGTACAGCCACTATGGAGAACAGTGTGGAGATTCCTTAAAAAACTGGAAATAGAACTGCCATATAACCCAGCAATCCCACTCCTGGGCATACACACCAAGGAAACTAGATCTGAAAGAGACACGTGCACCCAAATGTTCATTGCAGCACTGTTTATAATTGCCAGGACATGGAAGCAACCTAGATGCCCATCAGCAGACGAATGGATAAGGAAGCTATGGTACATATACACAATGGAATATTACTCAGCCATTAAAAAGAATTCACTTGAATCAGTTCTAATGAGATGGATGAAACTGGAGCCCATTATACAGAGTGAAGTAAGCCAGAAAGATAAACACCAATACAGTATACTAACACATATATATGGAATTTAGAAAGATGGTAACGATAACCCTATATGCAAAACAGAAAAAGAGACACAGATGTACAGAGCAGACTTTTGGACTCTGTGGGAGAAGGTGAGGGTGGGATGTTCTGAGAGAATAGCATTGAAACAAGTATACTATCAAGGGTGAAACAGATCACCAGCCCAGGTTGGATGCATGAGACAAGTGCTCAGGGCTGGTGCACTGGGAAGACCCAGAGGGATGGAATGGGGAGGCAGGCGGGACGGGGGATCGGGATGGGGAACACATGTAAATCCATGGCTGATTCATGTCAATGTATGGCAAAAACCACTACAATATTGTAAAGTAATTAGCCTCCAACTAATAAAAAAAAATGAAAAAAAAATCACCATTTCAATTTCAGTGCTTGTGACTCATCTGTTCATATTTTCTATTTCTTCTCAATTCAGTCTTGGGAGACTGTACTTTTCTAAGAATCTGTCCATTTCTTCCAGGTTGTCCATTTTGTTTGCATACAGTTGCTTGTTGTAATATCTTTTGATCCTTTGTATTTTTGTGGTGTCAGTTGTAATTTCTTTTTCATTTCTAATTTTATTGATTTGAGTCCTGTCCATCTTTTCCTTGACGTGTCTGGCTAAAGTTTTATTAATTTGGTTTATCTTTTCAAAGAAGCGGCTTTTGTTTTCTCTTTCTCTATTTCACTTATTTCTGCTCTGATCTTTATGATTTCTTCTACTCATTTTAGGTTTTATTTGTTCTTTTTTCTCATTGTTTTAAGGGTAAATTTAATTTCTTTATTTGAGATTTTGCTTGTTTCTTGCCATAAACTTCCCTCTTAGAACTGCTATCACTGCCTCCCATAGGTTTTAGATCATTGTTCTTTCATTTTCATTTGTCTCTAGATATTTTCTAATTCTCTATTTAATTTCTTCAGTGATCCATTGGTTAGCAGTATATTGTTTACCCTCCACGTTTGTGCTTTTTATAGTTTTTTCTTGTAGTTTATTTCTAAACGTATAGCATTGTGTGGAAAAGATGCTTGATACTACTTCAATTTTCTTAAATTTGCCAAGGCTCATCATGTGGCCCAGCATGGGTTCAATCCTGGTGAAAGTTCTGTTAGCACTTGAGAAGAATGTGCGATCTGCTGCTTTTGGATAAGTCATTCTGGTCTGATGTGTCATTAAAGCCTTGTGTTTCCTTATTAATTTTCTGTTTGGATGATCTGTCCATGATGAAACTGGGGTGTTAAAAGTCCCCCACTATACTGTATTACTGTTAATTTCTCCATTTATGGTTGTTAACATTTCCCTTATGTATTGAGGTACTCCTATATTGGGTACATATATATATACAACTGCTATATATTCTTAGATTGATATCTTAATCATTATGTAGTGTCCTTTGTCTCTTGTAACAGTCTGTTTTAAAATCTATTTTGTCTAATATGAGTATTGCTACTCCAGCTTTCTTTTGATTTCCGTTTTTGTGGAATAACTTCTACTGCCCCCTCACTTTCAATATGTATGTGTTCCTAGGTCAGAATTGGGTCTCTTGTAGATAGCACATAAACGAGTCTTGTTTTTGTATCCACTCAGCCAGTCTATGTCTTCTGGTTAGTGCATTTAATCTGTTTGCATTTAAGTTAACTATTGATATGTATGTTCCTATTACCATTTTCTTAATTTTTTTTTCTTGGTAGCCTTTTTCGTTCTTTTGTGCTTCCTGTCTAGAGAAGTTCCTTTAGCATTTGTTGTAAGGCTGGTTTAGTGCTGAATTCTCTTATTGTTTGTTTGTATGCAAAGTTTTTGATTTCTCCATCAATCTGAATGAGAGCTTCACTGCATAGAGTATTCTTGGTTCTAGGTTCTTCCCTTTCATCACTTTAAATATATCATGCCAGATCCTTCTGCATGATATATTTTTCTGCTGAGAAATCAGCTGTTAACTTTATGAGAGTTCCCTTATATATTATTTTTCTTTTTTCCCTTGTTGTTTTTAGCATTTTATCTTTGTCTTTAATTTTTGTCAATTTGATTTCTATGTGTCTTAACATGTTCCTCCTTGGATTTATGCTGCTTGAGACTTTCTGTGCTTCCTGGACCTTCTTGATGGTTTCCTTTCTCGTGTCAGGAAAAATTTCAAATTTCAGTTATTATTTATTTAAATATTTTCTCAGATCCTTTCTCTCTCTCTCTTCTCCTTCTAGGATCCCTATAGTGGAAAGATTGGTGCATTTAATGTTGCCCCAGAGGTGTTTTAAGCCGTCTTCATTGTTTTCATTCGTTTTTCTTTTTTCTACTCTGTGGTAGTGATTTCCACCATACTTTCTTTTGGGTCACTTTTCTATTCTTCTGCCTCAGTTATTCTGCTATCGAGTCCTTCTAATGTATTTTTCATTTCAATTATTGTATTGTTTATCTCTGTTCGTTCTGTAGTTCTTCCAAATCTTTGTTAAACATTCCTTACATCTTCTCAGTTTTTGCCTAAATTGCTTCCATTCTTTTTCTGAGATCCTAGATCATCTTCACCGTCACTATTCTGAAATCTTTTTCTGGTAAGCTGCCTATCTCCACCTCATTTAGTTATTTTTCTGGTGTTTTACTTGTTTCTTCATCTGGGACATAATCGTCTGCATTTTCATTGTGATTAACTTTCTGTGATTGTGTTTTTCATTCTGGAGGCTGCAGAAATGTAGTTTTTTCTTATTTCTGCTGCCTGTGCTCTGTGGATGAGGCTATCCATGAGGTCTGTGTAAGGTTCCTGATGGGAAAAACTGTTGGTGGGTAGAACTAGGCCTTGTTCTGGTGGACAAGGGCACTGGCAGCAGCAATCCTAAAAAATACCCATTGGCATAAACCCTCATGGAAGTTATTACCATTAGCCCTACCTGTAGCTCCAGGGCTGGATTGCCTCAGGTCAAACAACTAACCGGGAAGGAGTGCAGCTCCAGCCATCAGCAAATTAGAGTAGATTAAATTAGCCATCAGCCATCAGAGTAGATTAAAGCTTTACTGAGCACAGCCTGTTCAATCCCTGGGTTGGGAAGATCCTCTGGAGGAGGGCATGGCAACCCACTCCAGTATTCTTGCCTGGAGAATCCCCATGGACAGAGGAGCCTGGTGGGCTACAGTCCATGGGGTTGCAAAGAGCTGGACACGACTGAGTGAGTAAGAATAGCACAGGACCGCACATAGGCATAATACACAGAAGAACTGCACAAGAGAGGCATTAATGACTAAGCACAGCAGTTTTGGTGGTTTTTACACTTACCATCATGGAGCCAGTGGAATGTAAAGCATCAGGACTCCACCTACAGTAGGTCATGTGTAAGCCCCAGGCCAATTTTTCACTTGTGTGATATCTACCAAGATTCTAAAGCCTTAAATTTCAGTTCTTTCTCCATAAAACAGGCGTCATGGTGGTTTACAGGATTAAATAAAAGAACATATATAAACCACTCAAGACCAAATAGTGTATAACCTATGGACAAAATACCCAGAAGACTTAGTGATGGTGCTGCATGAGTTTCCTATTGTTGCTACAACAAGCTTTCAAAAATTTGAAAAGATACGAAAGTTATCACCTTACAGTTCTGAAGATCAGAGGTCTGAAACAGGTCTCACTCGGCTAAAATCAAGGTGTTGACAGGGTTGTGCTTTTTCTGGAGCCTCTGGGAAAGAATCTTTTTCCTTGTCCTTCTGGCTTCTTAAGACCACTGTGTTCCTTGGTTCCTATGACCCTGGCTCCCTCCTATTCTGACCTCTGTTTCAATCACATCTTCTCTACTCTGACCTTCCAGCCTCTCTCCTTCCCTTGTGAGGACACTTATGCTGACCTTGAGCCTACCAGGATAATCCTCCCAATTTAAGATTTCCTTAACTTAATCCCATCTGCAAAATTTCTTTCTTATACAAAGTAATGTATTTCCAGGCTTTGAAAATTGGTGTGGGTGTTGTTGGGTGCCATTGTTCCAACTACCTCAAGTACTAGAACACAATGCAAGTGCTTTGAGTCTCAATCAAGCAAAAGCAAAGATGTGGTTGGAGAGAACTGAGAGGGAGCAGTAAGAGTGAAATCCTCTTGTCCTATGTGGGAGGGGGTATGTGTCCAGAGATAGATCTAAATGGACCAAATAAGATAGAGTCTGAATGCTACTTAAAGATACTAGGAAGCTAATAGAGAAATTGGAATAACTCATGTCAAAATTAGAAGGTTGTGAAGACAAGTAAACAACAGGTTAAAAGTGAGCTAAAATGTACAGTCATTTTGTGAAATCTAAAGGTATAATATGAACTTAAGAAATAGGGCACTTAAAGCTACGGCAATATCCAGTGGCAGAATTTAAATATTTTTTTGTGTGTTACAATATCCATATTCTTTCTCTCAATACCTCTTCTTCTTTCTCTCTCTCTCTTTAGTTTGCTTCTTTTTACTTTTCTTTTGCCGGAGTGAAACATCTGGAGAGACAAAGCATCTTTTGAGGTCTGTGCTTATTGAAAATTCCCTTTGTTTGGCTCTCACAGAACAAAGTTACGTCTTCTGGAAATAGAAGCTCTAGTCTGCTGGCGTTGCTCATCCAGTGTTCTTTGCTATAACATGCTGTCCCTTTTCTTCAAATCTTGGCTGATGGAACCTCAAGTGGGTGGGGGGTTAAGCACACGTGCTCAGCCAACTGCATTCAACCAGACATTCTGGAGCCGTATCTGTGCAGGCCTGTCACGCCTTCCCGAAACCAAGGGCATGAACCTTGCAAAGAGCAGCTGGGTGAATCACTGCCCTTGACACCTTCATGCCATGTACCCTGGAAACATACCCCAGCACCAGCTAAAGGACGCAGTCCCTGCGGGTGTGCACTGATTTGCTTTTTAAAAACTATGAGGCACTGATGTCTTGCTGGAGAAAGAACTGTGTAAAAGACATCAGTAAGGATGTTGCTGGAAAGGAGTCAAGCATGAATAAGGAAAAGAAGAACTTGGGAACCCTCTTCTATCTTTGGTTTTGGTTCTGTCATTGGAAAGTATAAAACAAAAGGTAGCAGAAAAGTAGTTACAGGCTGGGGCTCTGACACAAGGAGTCTGGGTTTGTGAAGTCCTGTAGGCACCACTCACACATTGTAATTCATGTAAGCAAAGCACTTATAATCATGCCTGGCACATAAGAAACAGTCAATTAAGCTATTAGAAGGACCCCCCAGTTCATAGAATCAATTGATTAACCACTAGCATAAATAGAGTGCCCTCCTTCAGGCAGAAAAGCAGTCATCAAAGGGAGTCTATCTTTCGGCTTTAAATCCAAGCGGAAGAGATTCTTCCTCACACAGACTGTAAACCAGGTCTAGCCCCAGGAAGGTGGGCACAGATCTGAAAACAGGGGCAATGTGTTCGGAGCAAGGCCACAGTCATTGGTGTTAGATGTGGACACTCAGACCCCTTACTGTCCTTCTTCCCCCAGAAGTATAGCTGGAGATGGAACCCCAGTCTATCCAGCAAGAATAAAAGGAGGAGTTTATCCAGCAAGTGTGGCCGGCAGCGCAGTGAGAAGGGGGACAGGAGACAGGAAGGGAAAAGGACAAGAAGGCAGTCATTAAGGGGCTGTGATCAGGTCAGCATCACTGCAAGCCATGGAGCTCCACCCAACCAGGAAACTGTGGAACCACATCTTAGAGGGGTGAGGAAGGTGGGCATTTATACACCAACCTGTCAATCATGGTGGAGGCACTGCCAAGATTACGAATTCCCAGCACTGAGACCATCTGGACATGGGCAGAGAGGCTCCTGAGGTTTAGGAGATGCTCTCAGGTCATGAGGAGATGCAGACAGAAGCGGGGGCAGAATCCACAAGCCAGACAAGTGTGTTGGTGACATACCAACAGCTTCTGCAACATTTACATTTAAGGAGAAGGTTCTGGAACCTGCCAGAGATAGATCGAGGTAAAGATCATCCCGTCCAGAAAGCAGCTTGGATATACCAATCCTCACAAGACTTGTTGTTCCTGATGCTGAGGGCAAGAATGGTAGGTGAGAGGAACACAGTTTCGGAAGACACACTGTCTGGAACAGAATCTCTGCTCTGCCACCTGCTAGCTCTGGGCTCTTGAGCAAGTCACTTATTGTCTCTGTGCCTCACCTTCCCCCTCTGTAAAATGGGAATGATAATCATACTTCCCTGATAGAGTTGCTGTGAAGGTTTTCTTTTTAATTGGAAGGTAATTGCTTTATAAAGTTGTGCTAGTTTCTGCTGACAACAACCTGAGCCAGCTACAAGCACACATATATCCTTTCCCTCCTGAGCCTCCCTCCCACCCTACCCCACACCCCTCTTCTAGCTCATCACAGGACAATGAGCTGAGCTCCTTGTGTTACACAGCAGTTGCTGTGAGGGTTTAATGTGTTCATATACATAAAGCACTTAAAAAGTGCCCAGTCACAATAAGTGCTCAAACACATTTTATTGTATTATCCTTTGTGAATTGCTTATAAATGCTTTGAAACAACAGGTGCTCAAAGGTTTTAGCAATCATTCATCCACTATAATGCACCAAGAACTGATGGAGTAATTGCTGTGAAGAGAAGGCCTCCATTCTACATGAGCTGGTCTCCAGAGAATAAGGGAACGTGTGTGGCCAATGAGCTGGCTGTAGAGGTCACTTAGACAG
The DNA here is from genome assembly GCF_910594005.1 of Cervus elaphus. Taxonomy (NCBI): domain Eukaryota; kingdom Metazoa; phylum Chordata; class Mammalia; order Artiodactyla; family Cervidae; genus Cervus; species Cervus elaphus. The sequence continues at coordinate 24,186,375 of NC_057830.1, forward strand.
AATAGTTTGTTACCTGAAGAGCCCGTGCTAGTTTATGATGATAGTATGACCTAGTTCAGTTCAGAATCCTAGTAGCTTAAATATCTAAAAGGAAGTAACTAGAAAATAAATAAGGTTTTAAGGTTGTGACATGTGCAAATTCTTTAAATAGTTAATTTTCAAAACATCTGAGCATATCTAATGCTAGGCAGCAGGAGACCATGTTCTCTATTTAGCATCACAATCCGTTCCAGCGAAAGTGAGATAGCTTCTGTTAGAGATACAATAATAAAGTTTATACATAGGGATGAAAGAAAGCACAAAACCTTTATCACTTCTCTTTCATGCAAGGAATAGAAGGAGAATTCTATTTTTTTTAATGCTTTTTCTGGTGCCTTCCAAAGAACAATGTTCAAACTGTGTCTCCTAATGAGGTAGGATTTCATCTGAATCTGTTGCTATGCATTCCTCAACGTCCTCTCCAGGTGGATTCAGTGGTTTCCAGCTGAGACTGGTTTTTGTTAGAAACGGTTTTTCACAACCCCACCCAAAGGAAGGCAAGTGCACTGGCCTGGGACTACAGCGCCCTCTGCTGGACGACAGGGGCCAAGTCAGGCAGGGAAATTCTCAAAAGTGTCAGTCTTCATTTTAAATAAATCTTATAAACATTATACAGGAGGGTCGCACCGAAAGCAAACTTGAGGCTGTTACAGTTGCAAAGCCTCCCACTCTTCAGAGGTAAACTCAGGTGGTCAGTGGTGTATTTGGAGACCAAGGGGCTGTAAGTGTTTCAAGGACAGCTGGATCTCAGGTCTGATGGTCCCAGCTGTGCCATCTTGAGCAAAATTGGTCAATCCCTCTAAGTCTGTTATCTCATCTGTGGAATGGGATAATTCAAAAGGATATCCAAAAATTAAAGGAGAAAGTATATAATACCAAATCATTCATTAGCAGAATGACACATATTATTTCAATAAAAGTTGGTTATCATCAACCTCCTCCTTTAAGATGCAGAAATTCGAAGGTCTTGACTGAGGTTTCCAACGTTATGTGTCTGCTTAGGAATGGAGAAAGGGCAATTCTAGGCTAGAACCTCCCACCTTCCCCCAGGGGTCCTGGACTCCAGTGAGCTCCTTTTGATTCACCCGCCCTAGGTGCTGCCTCAGCGGACACTTGGACTTGGCCCTTGCCTGACCAATCACATCACCCCACAGGAGGAAGAAAATGTTGAAATGCTGCTTTCTCCCCCAGCAGAGAAGGTCACTGGTAGGCACTACAGGCTCTGCTCTGCAGAGAGCAGTGTGAAGTGAGTACAGTTCTCAAAGTGGAAAGAAATTTCCCTATGTCGTGAGCAACTGGATTGGGGCAGCAGGATCCAAGACCAGAGACAATCAACTGACTGACCTTACTGAACTATCCGAATGTTCATTCATTAATTTTGTATTTATTCATTTGTAAGTATTTACTAGCACCACTTTCCAAGCAAGCCATCTCAGAACTCACAGAGCAAAAAGAAAAACAGACTATGAAAATGTGGCTCCAGATGGGTTCTGAAACACCCTTGAGCACCTGGTAGGTGGACTGGTTCCCCTTTTGTGTGGTTTGTCACACTCCCAAGACTGTGACTGAAACCCCTACCACGGTATTTCCATAAGATTCTGCAGAGTGAACAGTCCCTCCAGTAAACAAGTTTGAGAAGATGAAGGTTCACATTGCCTTAAAACACTGTGCGACCAAAACAACATATGTGCTAACCAGGGCAATCGACACTATGGTTGTCCTTTACCGGGAGATCCCGGTAAAGAATCCGCTTGCAATGCAAGAGACCCGGGTTCGATCCCTGGGTTGGAGGAGAGCATGGCAACCCACTCCAGTATTCTTGTCTGGAGAATCCCCATGGATAGAGGAGCCTGGGGGCTACAGTCCATCGGGTCACAAAGAATCGGACACTACTGAGCAATTAAGCACAGCACAGCACATAGGCGTGATACACAGAAGAACTGTACAAGAAAGGTATTAATGACCCAGATAATCATGATGGTGTGATCGCTCACCTAGAACCAGAGTGTGAAGTCGAGTGGGCCTAGGAAGCATACTATGAACAAAGCTAGTGGAGATGGTGAAATTCAAGCTAAACTATTTCAAATCCTAAAAGATCCAAAAGATGCTGTTAAAGTGCTGCGCTCAATATGCCAACAAATTTGGAAAACTCAGCAGTGGCCATAGAAATGGAAAAGATCAGTTTTCATTCCAATTCCAAAGAAGGGCAATGCCAAGTAATGTTCAAACTATCCCACAAGTGCATTCATTTCACACACTAGCAAGGTAATGTTCAAAATGTTTCAAACCAGGCTTCAACAGTACATGAACCAAGAAATTCCAGATATACAAGCTGGATTTAGGAAAGGCAGAGGAACCAGAGATCAAAATGCTAACATCCATTGGACCATAGAAAAAGCAAGGGGATTCCAGAAAAAAATATCTACTTCTGCTTCATTGACTACGCTAAAGACTTTGACTGTGTGGGTCACAACAAACTGTGGAAAGTTCTTAAAGAGATGAGAATACCAGACCACTTTACATGCCTCCTAAGAATCCTGTATGCAGGTCAAAAAACAACAGTTAGAACCAGACATGGAACAGTGGGCTGGTTCAAAACTGGGAAAAGCATATATCAAGGCTGTATATTGTCACCTTGCTTATTTAACTTATATGCAGAGTACAGCATACAAAATGCCAGGTGAGATGAAGCTCAAGTTGGAATCAAGATTGCTTGGAGAAATATCAATAATCTCAGATATGCAGATGATACCACTCTAATGGCAGAACGTGAAGAGGAACTAAAGAGCCTCTTGATGAAGATGAAAGAGGAGAGTGAAAAAGCTGGCTTAAAACTCAACATTCACAAAACTAAGATTATGGCACCCAGTTCCATCACTTCATGGCAATAGATGGGGAAACAATGGAAACACGGACAGACTTTATTTTCTTGGGCTTCAAAATCACTGCGGATGGTGACTGCAGCCATGAGATTAAAAGATACTTGCTCCGTTAAAGAAAAGCTATGAGAAACATAGACAACATATTAAAAAGAAGAGACATCACTTTGCTGACAAAGGCCCATCTAGTCAAAGCTATGGTTTTTCCATAGTCATGTATGGATGTGAGAGTTGGACTGTAAAGAAGGCTGAGCACCAAAGAATTGAAGCTTTTGAACTGTGGTGATTGAGAGTCCATTGGACTGCAAGGAGATCAAATCAGTCAATCCTAAAGGAAATAAACCTTGAATATTCATTGGAAGGACTGATGCTAAAGCTGAAGTTCCAATACTTTGGCCACCTGATGTGCAGTACCTACTCACTGGAAAAGATATTGATGTTGTGAAAGATTGAGGACAGGAAGAGAAGGGGGTGACAAAGGATGAGATGGCTGGATGGCATCATTGACTCTGTGAATGTGAGTTTGAACAACTATGAGAGAAATGCAGGACATGGAAGCCTGGCGTGCTGCAGTCCATGAGGTCACAAAGAGTCAGACACGACTGAATGAACAACAGGCATAACTGAGCATCAGGCCCTCCGAGTCATTACACAAGGACAGATCTAAATCATTACTGCTAATGGGTTTGAATTGAAATTCCACAAAAAAACCCCAGCTAGGTCATATTAAGTAGAATATTCAATATTTCCTGTCTTCAAATTCTTATTGGGTCATAGGAATGATCATATTAATCTTGAAAAATTCTCGAAAAATTAGAGAAAGTTAATGTCAAGCTCCTAGTTTCCTAAATAGTATGGACACTAAGTAAATGGTTATTATTTTAGCCATAGTAAGCATATTTATCCCTTGTAGTATCAAGAGTATCATTCTTTCCTCTTTTCTAATATAGACTAAATATTTTACATACAGAAACAGGAATCAGCATGCATGTTTTTACAATGCACCAATATGTGCATGTAAACTTACATACACATACTTCACATGTGTACTTTGTTTGGGTGTGAAATAATAACAAGGGCTATGTATACCCATTTTTGTATGTAAAATATTTACTCTACATTGGAAAAGAGGAAAGAATAATACTCTTGATACTATAAGGGGTAAATATGCTTACTCAGCCAAATGAAAAATAAAAAGGATACTGCTTTGGGTAATGAAGATAGTTACTTTCTCATCCTTTGAGGCAATGAAAAGACATATTATAAGGAAAGCTGTGGAGACAGCCACTAAATTAAAATGTGATTTAAAATTTGGGGGGGTATGAAATAAGTGTTCCTACTCATTTGTTTTCTTAAGTATTTTGAAGAAATAAAAGAGAATTATATCTATGTAAGTATGTACTTTAGGTTGACTTACTTACATCTTTGTAACGCAAGAAGTTATAACCATGCCATAGAAATGTGCCGCTATTATCACATTAAGCAGTCATCACCTTTCCGTCCCTAAAGAAGGTACTTTTCACTAGCCTCTGCTACTTTTGTGTGAGCAAGTGAACGTAGAAGGGAGTTACAAAGACAGCAAAACCACACATGAGGTTTTAGGAGCAGATCTTCAAGTAGGAATCACAGAGAATCCCAAACAAGATGAATCCAAAGAGACACATACCAACACATATTTAAAGTCGTTAAAGATTATCTCAATAGATGCAGAGAAAGCCTTTGACAAAATTCAACACCTATTTATGACTAAAACTCTCCAGAAAGCAGGAATAGAAGGAACATACCTCAACATAATAAAAGCTATATATGACAAACCCACAGCAAGCATTACCCTCAATGGTGAAAAATTGAAAGTTAAAGAGATGATTTTAAAGACAGCAAGAGAAAAGCAAACAGCCACATACAAGGTAACCCTTATAAGGTTGTAAGCTGATTTCACTGCAGAAACTTTACAGGCCAGAAGGGAGTGTCATGATATATTGAAAGTGCTAAAGGGGGAAAAACCTACAACCTAAGTTAATCTATTCAGCAAGATTATCATTCAGAAGTGAAGGATAGATAAAGAATTTCTAGGACAAGCAAAAACCAAAAGAATTCATTAATACTAAAATGACCATATAAGAAGTATGAAAGGGCCTTTTCTAAGTGGAAAAGAAAAGGCTACAACACAAAGTAAAGAATTTATAGGAAAGAAAAACCCCACTAGTAAAATATAAATATATAATAAAGGCTGTGTATCAACCACTTAAACAAACAACTATAAAGACTAAAAGATAAAAATTGTAAAATAAACTATAACTACAATAAACATTAAGGGATGGACATAAGAGAAAGAGAAGTCGCTCAGTTGTGTCCGACTCTGCAACCCCATGGACTGTAGCCTACACAGGCTCCTCCATCCGTGGGAATTTCCAGGCAAGAGTACTGGAGTGGGTTGCCATTTCCTTCCCCAGGAGATCTTCCTGACCCAGGGATAGAACTCAGATCTCCCGCATTGCAGGCAGACACTTTACAGTCTGAGCCACCAGGGAAGATAAAGATACACAATACAACATCAAAAACATCAAAACACAAAACATAAAGGAGGGGAGTAAAAAATGCAGAACTTTAAAAATATGTTTGAACTTAAATGACTAGCAGTATAAAAAACAAGTAGATATAGCTATAGGTCGACAAATATGAACCACATGGTAATCACAAATCAAAACTCTTTAAATAGATACATAAAAACCAAAGAAAAATGAACACAAGCATATCGCTAAAGAAAATCATCAAACCACAAGGGAAGAAACTAAAAGAAGGACAAAAGAACATAGAATAACTATAAAAACAATCAGAAAATAAATAACAAAATGGTAATAAGTATATAATTATCCAAGATCACTTTAGATGCTAAAGACTTAATGTTTCTGTCAACAGACATAGGGTGTTGGACTCATAGAATGAGTTTAGAAGCATCTCTTCTTCTGCAATTTTTTGGGCTAAGTTTGAGAAGGATAGATTTTAACTCTTCTCTAACATCTGTGTTTGGTAGAATTTACCTGTGAAGCCATATGATTCTGGACTTTTGTGTGTTGGGTTTATTATTATTACAGATTAAATTTCTTTACTGGTTATTGATCTGTATTTTCTATTTCTTCCTGGTTCAGTCATGGGGGATTGTACATTTCTAATAATTTGTCCACTTCTTCTAGGCTGTCCACTTTATTGGCATGTAGTTTTTGACAGCAGTTTCTTATGATCTTTTGTACTTCTGCAATGCCAGTTGTAACTTCCTTTTTTCATTTCTGATATTATTAATTTGGGCCCTCTCTTTTTTTTTCTTAATGAAAAAAATAGTTTATCAATTTTGTTGATCTTTTCAAATAAACAGCTCTTAGTTTCATTGAACTTTCTATTTTTTTTCCCTTAGTCTCTATTTCATTGATTTATGCATGAACGTAAGAACAAAAGTCTTCAACAAAATATTAGCAAACCAAATGCAACAATACAGTAAAAGCATCATACATCATGATCAGTAGGAATTTACTCCAGGAATATGAGGATTTTTCAATATCTGCAAATCAATCAATGTGATATATCACATTAACAAACCGAGTTTTTAAAATCATATGAACATCTCCATAGATGCAGAAAAAAACTTTTGACAAAATTCAACATTCATTTATGATTTTAAAAAACTCCAAAAAGTAAGTATAGAGAGAACATATCTCAACATAATAAAGGTCATATATGACAAATCCATAGGTAATATCATACTCAACAGTGAAAACCTGAAAGCATTTGCTCCAAGATCAGGAAAAGACAAGGATGTTCACTTTAATCACTTTTATTCAAAATAGTATTGGAAGTCCTAGCCATAGTAATCAGAAAAGGAAAAGAAATAAAAGGAATCCAAATTAGAAAGGAAGAAGTAAAACTATCACTGTTTGCAGATGACATGAAACTATACATAGAAAATTCTAAAGATGCCACCAGAAAACTACTAGAGCTCACCAATGAATTTGATAAAATTGCAAGATACAAACCTAATATACAGAAATCGACTGCATTTCTATATACTAATAATGAACTATCAGGAAGAGAAATTAAGGAAACAATCCCATTTATCATACCATCAAAAAGAATAAAATATCTAGAAATAAACCTACTTATTGAAGTAAAGTACCAGTACTTGGAAAACTATGAGACACTGATATAACAAACCGAAGATGACACAAACAGATGGAAAAGTATACGGTGTTCATGGATTGGCAGAATTAATATTGTTAAGATGACCATACTACCCAAGGCAATCTACAGATTTAATGTAATCTCTGTGCTGTGCTGTCCTTAAGTCACTTCAGTCATGTCTGACTCTTTGCACCCTAAAGACTGGAGCCCACCAGTCTCCTCTGTCCATGGAATTTTCTAGGTGAGAATACTGGAGTGGGTTGTCATGCCCTCCTCCAGGTCATCTTCACAACCCAGGGAATGAACCTGTATCTCTTATGTTTCCTGCATTGGAAGGTGGGTTCACTACTACTAGTGCCACTTGGGAAGCTCAATGTAATCCCTCAGTTCAGTTCAATTCAGTCTCCCAGCTGTGTCTGACTCTTTGCAACCCCATGTACTGCAGCACACCAGGCTTCCCTGTCCATCACCAACTCCTGGAGCTTGCTCAAACTCATGTCCATTGAGTTGGTGATGTCATCTAACCATCTCATCCTCTGTCATCCCCTTCTCCTCCTGCCTTCAATCTTTCTCAGCATTAGGGTCTTTTCCAAGGAGTCAGTTCTTTGCAGAGAGGGAAATGCCAACCCACTCCAGTACTCTTGCCTGGAAAATCCCATGGACGGAGGAGGCTAGTAGGCTACAGTCCATGGGGTCTCGAAGAGTTGGACACGACAGAGCGACTTCACTTTCATTTTCACTTTCATGCATTGGAGAAGGAAATGGCAATTCACTCCAGTGTTCTTGTCTGGAGAATCCCAAGGACAGGGGAGTCTGGTGGTCTGTTGTCTATGGGGCTGCACAGAGTCGGACATGACTGAAGTGACTTAGCAGCAGCAGCAGCAGTTCTTTGCATCAGGTGGCCAAAGTAAATTGGAGTTTCAGCCTCAGCATCAGTCCTTCCAATGAATACCCAGGACTGATTTCCTTTAGGGTTGACTGGTTGGATCTCCTTGCAGTCCAAGGGACTCTCAAGAGTCTTCTCCAACACCACAGTTCAAAAGCATCAATTCTTTGGCGCTCAGCTTTCTTTATAGTCCAACTCTCACATCCATACATGACCACTGGAAAAACCATAGCCTTGACTAGATGGACCTTTGTTGGCAAAGTAATGTCTCTGCTTTTTAATATGCTGTCTAGATTGGTCATAACTTTCTTTCCAAGGACTAAGTGTCTTTTAATTTCATGGCTGAAATCACCATCTGCAGTGATTTTGGAGCCCAGAAAAGTAAAATCAGCCACTGTTTCCACTGTTTCCCCATCTATTTGCCATGAAGTGACGGGACTGGATGCCATGATCTTAGTTTTCTGAATGTTGAGCTTTAAGCCAACTTTTTCACTCTCCTCTTTCACTTTCATCAAGAGGCTCTTTAGTTCTTCATTTTCTGCCATAAGGGTGGTATCATTAGAGCAATGCAAATTAAAGCTACAATGAGATATCACCTCACACTTGTCCGAATGACTGTTATCAAAAAGAACACAAATAACAAATGTTGTAAAGGATTTGGAGAATAAGGAACACTCATTCACTATTGGTGAGAATGTAAATTGGTACAGCCATTGTGGAAAACAGTATGCAAGTTTCTCAAAAACCCAAAAATTGAACTATCATATGATCCAGCAATTCTACTCCAGAATATGTATCTGAAGAAAATGAAAACACTAATTAGAAAAGATATATGCACCCCCTCAATGTTCCTAGCAGCATCTTTACAATTACCAAGATATGGAAGCAACCTAAATGTCTATCAACAGATGAATGGATAAAGAAGATTTAGCATGTATATATGTATACACACAATGGAATATTATTCCACCATAAAAAAGAATGAAATTTTGCCATTTGCAACAATATGGATGGATCTGGAGAGTATTAAGCTTAGTGAAATGTCAGACAGGGAAAGACAAATACATGCTTTCACTCATATGTGGAATCTAAGGTATAAAACAAATGAATTTATATAATAAAACAGAAAAGAGGCTTCCAAATATAGAGAAAATTTGTGGTTACCAGCAGGAAGAGGGATGAGAGGTGGGGGAAGGGACAAGACACAGACAGTAGATTAAGAGGTACAAACTAAATAAATATAAGATAAAAGATAAAAGGATGCAATGTACATCACAGGAATGTAGCCAACATTTTATAACTTTAAATAAACTTTAATCTATAAAAATATTGAATCACTCTATTGTATACCTTAGAGATTCCTTGGAGGACGTATGGCAACCCACCCCAGTATTGTTGCCTGGAGAATTCCATAGACAGAGGAGCCTGGCAGGCTGCAGTCCATGGGATTGCAGAGTCAGACATGACTGAAGCGACTTAGCATGCATTGTATACCTTAAACTAACATAAAATTATAAATCAATTATGTATGTGTACATTAATTTTAAAAATAATAATAGAAATGTCATTATGCATATAAATTATGTTTAAGAACCATTGGTTGTCAGAGTAACTAACATCACAGTGAGATATCACTACACCCCCACAAGAATAGTTCAAGGATAGTCATATAACATCAAGCATTGGCAAAGATGCAAAGCAACTGGAATTGTTTGCACAAATCTTTTACATAAAATGGAACAGTCACTCTGGAAGTATTTGGCAGCTTCCCTTAATTAAACAAAATCCATGATGCACCAATTCCATTCTTGATTCTCTGAATTTTCTCAAGAAGAATAAAAACAAAACTCCACAAAAAAGAGACTCATACAAGAATTTTCATAACAGCTTTATGTAGAACAACCAAAAACTGGAAGCAGCTCAAATATTCACTAATAGGACAATGGACAAATAAATATATACCCAATAAAAATAAATGAACAAATAACATGGATTAATTTTCAGAAAATGACAATGAGGAAATGAAGCCAGACACACAGGAGTACATTAAGCATATGATTTCTTTTAAATAAAGTTCAAGAACAGGGAAAACTAAGCTGACAGAAATGAGAATTTTTGAGGCTGGGGGAACAGAGTCTTGCTGCAATGGGGCAATTTCTTGAGAATGAAAGTTCACTATGTCATCGTTGTGGTGGTGGTTACCTAAATATGTACATACATATACATTTGTCAAAACTAATAAAAATATGCCCATAAAATTTGTATATTTATCATATGTGAATGATGCCTTAATTTTACAAATAGATCAGGGTCAACTCAGTGAAATTAAAGTTTTGCAATACAATAGCTTCCTATGTCTATTAATTTAAAAATAATCCAACAAAGTCCCTCTTGTCATCAAAATTTTCCTATGGCCTCTTTGGTCTTTTCACAAAATCAAAGTGATTTCTGTGATTTACAAGATGGACCTGACGTGGCCTCTCTCTTGGCCACAATTCAGCTATCACGCACCCTAAAGCTCACTTCATCCCAAACATCCTGGCTTGAACAGTCCAGGTCCCTTGCACTTCCCTTGGATTCTCTTTAGAACACTCTTGCTCTACATCTTCCCATAGAATATTAACTCATGAACCCCTTCATTTATTCATACCCCAGATGTCTTTGCTTCAGAGATAACTTCACTAACACTCCATCTCTTCCTTCCCATTTGTTATAATTCTTCATAACACTAATTTTACCTGGGATATAACTGCTTATGTATCAGTTAGCTTATTGATCACTTATCTTCTTCTGGACTGTCAGTTTCTGGAGACAGAGACCTTGCCCGTCTTGTGTCTCAGGACTTAGAACTACCTGGTGCACATTAGATGTAACATATATACATACACACATGTCCAATAAGAAGAGTGGGCAGAGTCATGTAAGACAACTTCTCATTGATTTGTACTTACAAGGTACTTATTTCCACTAGAAAGATAAGATCTTATAAAGCTCAACTAAACTATCTGGCTTGGGTCATTTTTCTTGAAAAGTAAGAATATTGTTTCAATTATATCTCAAATTTAAATAGATAAATAAAAGGGTAAAACAATTAAACTTCAATTTTAAAAGAAAGAAAGAGGAAAAGAAGGGGAAATGGATGGATAAATAAATTTGTAAGAATTGAACTAGGTAAGTTAGATAGTAAATTGTAAAGATATTGAATGTCATGCTAATTTGTCTTGCTGGCTAAATGTATGAATTCAATCAGTAGCAGTCTGATCAACTATACATTAGTAATAGCATTCTTTTGTCAGCAGTACCCAGGCCCTTTCTAAGGCCAAAGTTACTGAATTTCACACAGAAATAGCCTGCTTTCAATAATGCTCCCAAGTCTTGACAAATCTATAAAATTTATCCCCCAGGCACATCTCTGAATTAGCTATGTGAAAATTGCAGTGGAATGTGACATGTAAATATGACTGTCATTCTAATTTGGGAGTTTCTTTAATCCCATAAGAAGAATGATAACAACCTCTCTCCCCTCAGCTCTTCTTATACTATCCTAACATGCACTCTGGACCTCAAGGGCCATTTCTGGTTCCTGCATCAGATGAAGAAAGATTACAATCCCTGGTGGCTGCTATGCTCTGGACCTGTGTGTTTCTCCCAAGTTGAGGTAGCAGCCTGCAAGAATGATCACATGAAGGACTCAAGGAGTCACCATTGGTGACACTTGTCTTTTCTCATTTTTCTGGGATCCCAAAAACATCCTTATTGTTTGGTGGACTAATACAAAGTCATTAGTCTGTGTTTTGAACTGTGAAAATACAGTACAGAGGTTCTGAAATAATTGTACCCTTACTCCAGAAAACTATTCTCTGGGTTGGTATGTACACTCTCTGGTCCCTGGAACATTAAAGATGAAATCAGGAACAGGGGTCCAGAAACAGAGAGATCTGGGTTCAAGTTTTGGTTCTAAAACTTCCTGCCTATGTGACCACAGCACATTACTTCACCTCCTCTTCCTCAGCATTTCCATCTATAAAACAGAAATAATAATGATCTCTAATTCACAGGCTATGGTAAAGAAAAAATATAGATATATGTGTAAAGAATATATTATTAAAAAGCCTAGAGCTTCTAAATACATAATTAGAGATGGCCAATAAACACATGAAAAGATGCTCAACATTGCTCATTATTAGAGAAATGCAAACAAAAACTATAATCAGGTATCATTTCATTTTATACTAGTCAGAATGGCTATCATCAAAAAGTTCATGAATAATAAATGTCAGAGAGAATTTGGAGAAAAGGGAACCCTACTGCACTGTTGGTGGGAATGTAAATTGATACAGCCACTGTTGTGAACAGTATCAGCCAGTTCAGTTCAGTTGCTCAGTCGTGTCCAACTCTTTGCGACCCCATGAATCGCAGCACGCCAGGCCTCCCTGTCCATCACCAACTCCCGGAGTTTACTCAAACTCATGTCCATTGAATCAGTGATGCCATCCAACCATCTCATCCTCTGTTGTCCTCTTATTCTCTCACCTTCAGTCTTTCCCAGCATCAGGGTCTTTTCCAGTGAGTCTGCTCTTCACATCAGGTGGCCAAAATACTGGAGTTTCAGCTTCAACATCAGTCCCTCCAATGAATATTCAGGACTGATCTCCTTTAGGATAGACTGGTTAGATCCCCTTGCAGTCCAAGGGACTCTCAAGAGTCTTCTACAACACCACAGTTCAAAAGCATCAATTCTTCAGCACCCAGCTTTCTTTATAGTCCAACTCTCACATACATAAATGACTACTGGAAAAACCATAGCCTTGACAGACGGACCTTTGTTGGCAAAGTAATGTATCTGCTTTTTAATATGCTGTCTAGGTTGGTCATAACTTTCCTTCCAAGGAACAAGTGTCTTTTAATTTCATAGCTGCAGTCAGCATCTGCAGTGATTTTGGAGCCCAAAAATGTAAAGTCTGTCACTGTTTCCACTGTTTCTCCATCTATTTGCCATGAAGTGATGGGACCGGATGTCATGATTCTTTTTTTCTGAATGTTGAGCTTTAAGCCAGCTTTTTCACTCTCCTCTTTCACTTTCATCAAGAGGCTCTTTAGTTCTTCTTCGATTTCTGTCATAAGGGTGGTGTCATCTGCATATCTGAGGTTATTGATATTTCTCCCGGCAATCATGATTTCAGTTTGTGCTTCATCCAGCCCAACGTTTCTCATGATGTACTCTGCATATAAGTTAAATAAGCAGGGTGACAATATACAGCCTTGACATACTCCTTTTCCTGTTTGGAACCAGTCTGTTGTTCCATGTCCAGATCTAACTGTTGCTTCTTGACCTGCATACAGATTTCTTAGGAGGCAGGTCAGGTGGTCTGGTATTCCATCCCTTTCAGAATTTTCCACATTGTCATCCACACAGTCAAAGGCTTTGGCATAGTAAATAGTAAATAGTAAATAAAGTAAATAGAGTAAATAAAGTAAATAGTAAATAGTAAATAAAGCAGAAATAGATGTTTTTCTGGGACTCTCTTGCTTTTTTGATGATCCAGCAGATGTTGGCAACTTGATCTCTGGTTCCTCTGCCTTTTCTAAAACCAGCTTGAACATCTGAAAGTTCTCGGTTCACATATTACTAAAGCCTGGCTTGGAGAATTTTGAGCATTACTTTACTAGCGTGTGAGATGAGTGCAATTGTGCAGTAGTTTGAGCATTCTTTGGGATTGCCTTTCTTAGGGACTGGAATGAAAACTGACCTTTTCCAGTCCTGTGGCCACTGCTGAGTTTTCCAAATTTGCTGGCATATTGAGTGCAGCATCATCTTTCACAGCATCATCTTTCAGGATTTGAAATAGCTCGACTGGAACTCCATTACCTCCACTAGCTTTGTTTGTAGTGATGCTTCCTAAGGCCCACTTGACTTCACATTCCAGGATGTCTGGTTCTAGGTGAGTTATCACACCATTGTGATTATCTGGATCATGGAGATCTTTTTTGTATAATTCTTCTGTGTATTTTTGCCACCTCTTCTTAATATCTTCTGCTTCTGTTAGGTCCCTACCATTTCTGTCCTTTATTGAGTCCATCTTTTCATGAAATGTTCCCTTGGTATCTCTGATTTTCTTGAAGAGATCTCTAGTCTTTCCCATTCTATTGTTTTCCTCTATTTCTTTGCACTGATCACTGAGGAAGGTTTTCTTATCTCTCCTTGCTATTCTTTGGAACTCTGCATTCATATGGGTATATCTTTCCTTTTCTCCTTTGCTTTTTGCTTCTCTTCTTTTCACAGCTATTTGTAAGGCCTCCTGAGACAGCCATTTTGCTTTTTTACATTTCTTTTTCTTGGGGTTGGTCTTGCTTCCTGTCTCCTGTACAATGTCACGAACCTCCATCCATAGTTCATTAGGTACTCTGTCTATCAGACTTAGTCCCTTAAATCTGTTTGTCACTTCCACTGTATAAATATAAGGGATTTGATTTAGGTCATACCTGAATGGTCTAGTGGTTTTCCCCACTTTCTTCAATTTAAGTCTGAATTTGGCAATAAGGAGTTCATGGTCTGAGTCACAGTCAGCTCCTGGTCTTGTTTTTCCAGGTTCCTATGCAATATTGCTCTTTACAGCATTGGACCTTGCTTCCATTGTAAACAGTATGGAGATTCTTTAAAAGACTAGGAGTAAAACTACCATATGACCAAACTATCCCACTACTGGGCATATACCCTGAGAAAGCCACAACTCAAAAAGACACAGGCAACTCCAATGTTCATTGCATCACTATTGCCAGGACATGGAAGCAACATAGATGCCCAATGACAGATGAATGGATAAAGAATTTATGGTACCTACAAATAATGAGTAAAGAGAGTGATCAGTAATTAAAAAGTTCTCAGTAAAGAAAAGCCCAGGGCCAGATGCCTTCACTGGTGAATTTTACCAAACTTTCAAAGATTTAATATTATTCTTTCTTAAACTCTTACAAAAACCTGAAGAGGATGAAACACTTCCTAATTCATTTTATGAAGCCAGTATTACCTGTTATCAAAACTAGGAAAATATACCACAAGAAAACAAAACTACAGACTGATATCCCTGATGATGATAGATGGAAAAATCCTCAATAAAATACTAGCAGACTGAATTCAACAGCACATAAGAAGGATATACACCACGATCAGGTGGGATTTATCTCTGAGATGCAAGGATGGTTCAATATAGGCAAATCAATAGATGTGATACATTACATTAACAAAATGAAGAATTTAAAAAATCACATAATCATCTTAACAAATGCAGAAAAAGTAATTGACCAGATTTAGCATCCTTTCATGATAAAAACTCTTGACACACTATGAACAGAAGGAAATGATCTCAACAAAGGCCTTGTATGAAAAGCCCATGGCCAACGTAATAATCAGCAGTAAAAAAAAAAAAAAAAAAACTGAATATTTCTCCCCTCATACCAGGAAGATGCTCTTACCACTTCTATTTAGCACGGTGCTAGAAGTCCAAGCCAGAGAAGCCCAGAGTCTATGAACTTGACTACACTGGTGACATCTCTAAACTAGACTTTTGTAACAATAAAAGATTAAGTCTTAGTTCCAGAAGGCAGCCTTAACACCAAGAGGAGATATATTAGGAAGAAAAAGTGTTGAACAATGTGAGAAAGTACTTTATACAAATTGGGTTCTCCAAAGATGCAAGAGACTCTGGGACTGCTCTGATCCTACATGCAGGAACCTAGGAACAAAATGGCGGCCTTTTGATGCATCAAACCGGCCCCAAAGCAGAGTCAAGTTTCTAAGGGTGTGCCTACCACTGTAGGCACACATGCTCAGATGCAGAGTTCCTGCCACTGGACACAGTTCAGGGGCGATCACGTACTAAGTAGAAGCACAAATCTCTTAACACAAGCCTGCTCCTGGTGGGCTGGGCTCTCTGAGTTCCCCCAGGGGAGGGATGTCTCCAGCACAGCTAAGGCTGACCTTGGGAGAACCACTTGGAAGCAGAGATGGAGCTGCCTTCCCCTCTCTTGACCTGGTACACTGGCAATTTTCCTGGAAGCAGAACTGACATCCTGATGGAACACGAGTGAATTCAACTGTCTCTCTCCAAGGTCATCGACAGAATGATGTTTTCTGGAAACACAAGAACATGTGGTTTCTTCAAACCAAGAAAAAGGGAAACAATTTTAAATACAAAGGCGCATGTTCATTGTGAAGCCTCAGCTGGCAGGAGGAAGCTGATATGCTCCCTGTGGTGTAACTGCCACTTTTTCTGAGAGGTTTTCAGGGGGGTTTTGGCAAGGTTTTAGGTGTTTTGCTCCTGACTTTGATTTCTAGTCATCGGAAACTAAACAAACCCTGATGCAACTATTCACTCAACCGAGACTGTTCTAAAGTGGAAATGCTGACAGCTTTGACAAGAGACTCAGTGAAGCCAGGGTGGCTGGGGGGCACCCAGCCTCTGGGGTCTTACCCCACACTCACTTGGTGAAAAGAAGGGGTGTCCTGGCAAAGCCAGCAGCCCTGTCAGAGGGAGTGCTTCTGTCTCTCTTGCCACAGCAAGGAGACTCTTCTGTGGTTCTTGACTTGCTTTTTGTCTGATGGCCCCCAAACTTCCCACCAGGACCCTGATTCTCATGATGAGTTAAACCAAACAACCGTTGATTCTACTTTTAATGATGACAATGATAAACTCTTTGTTGTTTCTGCTGAATTAGAATGCCACAGAAAGAATTTAATTTGCAATTTAGGAAGAATTTTCTATCAGTAATTATGAGAGTTTTGAATTTCTAAGAAAAATTACTAAGGATTTCTTTCTGTCAGTATGGCATCTGTCCAAAAATCTTTGTTATTTAAAAGCACTTGAAGGTAGAGGAGTTTTTTTATCTCTTTCTCTCATTGGTTTTTACATTACAGAATGAAGGAAAATCATATCTTAAAAGAATCTTCAAAAGTAGAAAGTCCAGTCTTTTCATTAAACACCTAAGTCTGAATGTGATATTGTCTTAGAGGAGTTTAAACCCAAAAGGGCACTGACTGCAGCCTTGAACCTTGGTATGGATCCTGAAACAGGAAAGCTAGTGCAGTAGGATAAAATCTTCAGTTTAGCTAACAACATTGCACCAATATTGCTCCAACGGTAATCCTTCTGTTTTGATGACTGATTCATGGCTATATAAGATGTTAATGCTGGGGAAGTTGGCAGAAGGGTACATGGCCACTCTCTGTAGCTTTATGGCAACTTTTCTGTAATCTAAAGTTATTCTAAAACTGAAAGTCTTTTTCTTTAAAAAAAAAAAAAAAGTAAAGGACAGATTTCCACTTATTAGTATGTTTCTCTGAGTCAAATTTGTTTTCTGAATTGAGTAATAATATATTTTTAATATTTTAATGTATGATTAAATCAGGATCTTTATTCAAGATTCCCAAAGTTAAGCAAATCAACACCGCTTTCTCATTGCCATCCATAAAGTAAAATGAAGATATTCAGAACAGTTAAAACCCTTATAAATTTTAAAAAGAACTTAGAGGGAGCACCACAAATGGATACAAAAACGTTTGAACCTGATACTTTTATGTAAATCAGTATGCATCCTAATTTTTTGAACAGAATCATTCTTTTAAAAAGTTTGCATGAAACTTCAATGAAAGGTAACAGAACTTTCTTTTTTCCTTTCATATTTTTGTGCTTTCTCCCTTTCATTATTGGGCTTCCTTGGTGGCTCAGTGGTAAAGAATCCACCTGCAATACAGGAGGCATGGGTTCAATCCCTGGGTCGGGAAGATCCCCAGAAGAAGGAAATGGCAACCCATTCCAGTATTCTTGCCTGAGAAATCCCAGGGTCAGAGAAGCCTGGCAGAATTACCCTCATGGGGGCACAAGAGTCAGACACAACTTTGTGACTAAACCACTACCATCACATTTCATTATCATATGTAAAAGAGCAAGAGTGGGAAAGCTTAAGACAAATATTTCATATTTAATATAAGATCTAGTATAAGCTTAGACATAACCTCTGGCTTCTGGAGGGCTGTGCGTGGGTGGGGTAGTGTAGGAGGTGATCAGGTCCTTGCAAAAGTCACATGGAAGAAGGCAGGAGTCAGCAGACTTGGGATTAGAGGCAGCCTCGGTGTACTCTGTGGGTGGTGAGACCCTTTTTTCTTTTCCCTGACTATGACCAGGGTAAACCAGCTCAGAACAGCTAGCTATTCAATCCCAATGACTTGCATGTGCATTTCAAAGTAAAACCTAACTTCCGGTTAAATAGTTTCCATCTCTTAGACCTACTTAGGGCTTCCCCGGTCACTCAGTGGTAAAGAACCCACCTGCCAATGCAGGAGATGCTGTACACACAGGTTTGATCCCTAGGTTCGGAAAATCTCCTAGAGGAGAAAATGGCAGCTCCATCAGGTACTCTCGCCTGGGAAATCCCATGGACAGTGGGGCCTGGCAGGCTAACATCCATGGGGTCACAAAGAGTCAGATGTGACTGAACGACTGAGCACATAGTACCCAAACTTACTTAACGTGTTCTCTCCGACGATGCACTAAGCCGCCTGTCTCTGACCTAAGTGTAAGGAATTCCTTAGTGTAAGGAATCCATGCACTGTACAGAAGGACCACAATACTCTTACTTAATAAACTCCTTGAATAATTTAGATTATCTATGTCACAGGGGAGAAGGAAATGGCAACGCATTCCAGTACTCTTGCCTGGAAAATCCCAGGGACGGGGGAGCCTGGTAGGCTGCAGTCCATGGGGTCCCAAGGGTCGGACATGACTGAGCAATTTCACTTTCACTTTTCACTTTCATGCATTGCAGAAGGAAATGGCAACCCACTCCAGTGTTCTTGCCTGGAGAATCCCAGGGACGGGGGAGCCTGGTGGGCTGCTGTCCATGCGGTCGCACAGAGTCGGACACGACGGAAGTGACTTAGCAGCAGCAGCAGCAGCAGCATGTCACAGGTCCACACACTTATTACAGAGAGCCAGAGAGTAAAAATGTTAGGTTTTAATGTTAGCAAAATTGCCCAGGCCACAAGGAATCTCTGAGGCATAGTCAACAGTGTTCAGTTGTTCTTTTTTTTTTTTAATAAAGAGAAAGTTTATTTTCATCAGGAGAAGCACACAGACTATATATAGTACACTCCAACAGAAGGAAAAACAAAAGTACATTATGCATCTTTTTCTGCAAATTTATAGTACAAGAGATACTGGCTTTTAAGTATACCATATAAAAAAAACAAGAACAATATAATTTTAAAAATCATTGATATCATAACACAACACACTGAAACCCACTGGCAGCTTCTGAAAACCAAAAGGCAGCCCATCTCGGGGACTCCTGATTGGAGGGGTAGTTTGTACCTGAATTTTCTTTCAAAAGAGAGGAAAACAGGATGGCCTATGTGGCAATAAAAACTCTACCAAACAGGAGAACAATTGTGTGATGGGGGAGATAGAGGAGGGACTGGGCTGCAGTCCAGTGTTTAATTCTTGTGTGAGTTTTTAAACACCCTTTAAACAGTCGTTTAAAACTGTAAAAACCATTCTTGGTGTGGGAGGGCATATACAAAAGAGGCCACTGGCCAAATCTGGTCAGCTGTTGCAGTTTACCAATCTCTGACCGCTGTTCACAGCATCTTTAATTTTTACTTTTTATAAAATGCCTCAAAGACAAAAAACGAATGAAAAGAGCTGTTAAAAAATGTAAAAAAATGTTCCCGTGATGACAAAACATTCCTAAATTTACAGCGCTATTCCCTGAGTCAGGGTTTGTTCAGACATCACCTTCTGCAGGTTCCAGGCAGGAGGCTGTGGATTGCGCCAATAAGCAGAAACTCACACCACCACTGGTTAAGGATCTTCCTCCCAGATGCAGAGGGTCCCCAAGAGCTCACCAACGTCTGAGAGTCCAGACCCTGGAGGTACAGCCTGCAGCCTCTGACGTCAGGGCTGTATATGAGTCTACCTGATGACCGCTCAGCTGATGCCCACTCACCAAAGTTCAGTAGCCAGCTGCCTACCCAGCTTCCTCTCCCCTGCATTTCATACCCGCTTCCCTCCACAACCTGCTCAGACAGCACCCCCAGGAAGCTCTAGTCCGGCTTCTCCTCTGAGATGTCCCTGCACTACAAGGACTCTAAGACCAGGAGGACAGTAGAGGACGGTCCAGTCCTGATGGAGCCATTGTTAGCTTCTCACCAATCAGGAGTTATTCTAATGCTCTGGTTGCTCAAGATGTTTTCAGTTCTCGGTGTAGCCTCTGACAAGCAGAACGGAGGACCTATTTTGGGTCGCTCCAACCCACACCTTCCATGATACTGAAATGGATGCCCTCCGCGGCTGAGAACTCCACAGGCTGGAATGTAGGACTCTGATAGCGCCCCTGCTCCCTAGATGTCTGTCTCTAGATGCCCATTCTCTGACTGTGACCACAGACACAGTTCTTTCAAAATCCTCAATGGTCCCAGCCCATGTTCTAACATTTACCTTCTCTAATACAGAAAGTTAGAGTAGGGAATGTGTCTACATATCACCTTACAAGCTATAGTCCTCTTAACTGTAGAAGAAATAAATAGTTTTTAAGTTCTTAGGTTCTATGTAGTTTGTGTGTCTGTTTCATATAACAGAAAGGTTGTCCAATGTATACTTTCTGTTAAGGATTATCTCCATAACATCAAACATATACTGAAAGGGGGACTGTCTAGTTATACCAGTCATAAAAGAAACTGTTGTCAACAACCACCAGCCTCTAAATTATAAATTAACATAAACATATTCTATATCATAAATTATAGTTTAATAAATTTATATTAAATACAAATAATTCCAGCTGCATGTGTGAAGAGACAACAAGGTGTAGAGTGACCTACACTTGTTTTTTAGCAGTTCACTCTGCTGCAAGTCACCAGAAATATCAGAAAAATTTAACACTCAGTGTAGACCACTGTTAGAGAAATGTGTTGTATCACTATACCAGACTCGCTTTTCCACTTAACAACCATGAATTGGAGAACAACTTCCCTCTGTTTTCCTCCTTTAGCTCCTTAAAACTGAATCAGAGAATCTGTGATCTAAGAATGCACATGCACATGTGTTTTCTCAGCCTACTGAAAATAAAAGTAAACATCCTATCATGTTGGGGGAAGGACTTTTGCTAGCAAAGAAGACATTTTCAAATCTTGAAAAAGAATCAGAATGAAACAAAATTACAAAGCATCAAAATTACAAAGGTAAAGCAATTAAAGAAGTAATGTCCTAGCATATTAGACAGATAAATGAAACAGAACAAAAAGACCAGAAATAGCTCCAAGTATTTAGCAATTCAGTATCTGATAAAACTTAATTACTAATCTTTGAAAAGATGGACTATTGAATGAACTGACTAATCATTTGGGGGAAGAGATTGAATATCTATTTCACTCCTTATGCCAAGTAAATTTCCCATGGATTATAATGGATTCTAAAGATTTAAATGCAAAAACATGTGAATACTTTTATATATTTGAAGATAACAAAGGCATTAAAGCTAGAAACAATAGGTAATTTTTCCATATAAAATACTGAAATATTATTTTGGTACAGATACATAAACAAATGAAATGTAGAAAGCTGAAAGATAAAGAATAAATGGGAGGAAACATTTACAACATAACTGGTGAACACAGAAATAAGGTTTATAATCTACAAAAACTTTCTATAAATCAACACAAAAGTTAGCATCTGGTGAAAGTACTGTGAAATGCAATGAATAGGCACTTCCCAAAAGAAGTAAATATTAATAATCAATGAACCTATAAAACTACATTCAATCTCTCTAGTTAAAATGATATACATTAGAAATTAAAACGAGACACTTTTCACCTCTCACATTACCTGGTACAAAGGCATCATTAAGCAGAATGCATGCTAGACTTTGGCTCCACCCAATCCTGAGCTGAGTGCCCCCTGTACAAGGTGGAAGAATACTATTATCGGGGTCACATCTCCCCAGAGTGCAATTAAGCAAAAAGCATCATAGATAAAATTGCACCTCCTCTGACTAAGTTTGTAGAAATTTATCCCAGAAAGATTCATTAAGGATCAAAGATGTACAAACAGGGATTTTTATGGCAAGGCAGTTCATAATAGCAAATCTCTGGAAACAATTAATGGTATATCATCAGGGATTCGTTATTGTTCATGGTCCATGCATTACAGTCAGTAGGAAGATAAAAAGCATTTCCTGACATGCTATCTAATCCTATAATCAAGTAATAAAAAACATAAATAATCACACATTTATATGTATGCAGACAAATGACTAAAACCACATCAAGAAAAGTTTTAGTTGCCTCTAAAATTGTAACGTGGGTGTCTTTTATATCTTACCCCTTTTATTAAAGTGTCTATGGCTCAGTGGGTAAAGAATCTTCCTGCAGTGCAGCAGACATAGGAGATGCAGATTCGATTCCTGGGTTGAGAAGACTCTCTGGAGAAGGGTGTGGCAACCCATTCCAGTGTTCTTGCTTGAAGAATCCCATGGATAAAGGAGCCTGGCAGGCTACAGTCAAAGGGCCACAGAGGATCGGACATGACTGAGCGATTATACACACACATATTAGATATATATTTTCTTTGGAAAATCAGAGTTCTTTCTTGAGCCATTTCTATTTATAAATTCTGTCTTCATTTAACCCTGCCTGTCTAGTAGCCCCTTGTCACTCCTAGCCATCTATTTTGTCTTTGACTCAAATCAGAGCCACCATTTAGAAAGCAGGGAGCCTTGAGGACCCACAGACTCAAAAGCAAAGAATGTAGATAATTTCAATCAGTCATTCCTTGCTTCAGTTTCTATATGGCAACAAATTTTACAACAAACTGTATTAATAGTTATAAAAGACACATTAATTTGAAAACTTTTCATTTTTAACTCTAAAAATAAAGTTTATTTAAACAACAAAAAAAGACAAAAACAGCTCATTCATTTCTCTTAACTTCCCACCTCCTAGCTCATAAACCACCACTCTGTTCTCTGCATACCTATATATATGTGTGTGTGTATAAAATCTAATACATATATTAGATCCCACATCTAAGTGAGATCATATGGTACTTGTCTTTCTCTGTCTGCCTTATTTCACTTAGCATTATGTTCTCGAAGTCTACCTATGTTTTCACAAATGGAGGGTTTTAATTTATTTACATGGCTAAATAATGTTCCACTGTGTATATATGCCACATATTCTTTATCTGTTCATTAATCAACCAACACTTAGGTTATTTTCTTATCTTGGCTATTGTAAATAATGCTGCAAAGAACCTGATGGCGCAGATACCTTTTTGAGTTTATGCTCTTATTTTCTTTAGACAAATACTGAGAAGTGGAATTCCTGGATGATATGGTAGTTCTATTTTCAATGTTTGGAGAACTCTCCTTACTGTTTTCCATAGTGGTTGTATCAATTTAGTGCCCACTAACAGCACAGAAGGAGAAGGGAATGGCAACCCACTCCAGTGTTCTTGCCTGGAGAATCCCAGGGATGGGGGAGCCTGGTGGGCTGCCATCTGTGGGGTCGCACAGAGTCGGACACGACTGAAGTGACTTAGCAGCAGCAGCAGCAACAGCACAGAAGTGTTCCCTTTTCACTACATTTTCACCAACACTTGTTATTTCTAGCCTTTTTGATAATAACCATTCTAACAGGTGCAGGGTAGTATCTCACTGTGGTTGGATTTGCATTTCCCTGATGATCAGTGGTGTAGAACATCTTTTCATGTGTCTATTGGGCATCTGTATACCTTCATGTACCTATTTGCCATGTGTATGAATGAAAAGAATGACAATTTTTCATTCTTAACTGAGTTTCAAAGTGACAACTTCAACGCCAGATCAAAACTGAAGATTCAAATCAGTCAAGATTTTCAAACATTATCAATGGAAGAGATGTATGGGCAAGAAGGAAATGCCCATTCATGGAACTGAAACATATTTTGGATCAGAAAAAAATAGCTTCTATTCTTTGTTTCTAAGAATATTTTTTTCTAAGTAAAATTGAAATAGATTATGATTCCCAGGGGAGATGTAGGCTGAGTTGCTCCAGTTGTGTCTGACTCTTTGTGAGCCTATGGACCATAGCCCACCAGGCTCCTCTGACCATGGAGTTCTCTAAGCAAGAATACTGGAGTGATCCCCATGCCCTCTTCCAGGGGATCTTTCTGACCCAGGAATAGAACCTGCATTTCTTACATCTCCTGCATTGGTAGGCAGGTTCTTCATCACTAGTGCCACTGGGAAGGGTAATAATATTTAATAGGGTTTCATACCAATATGCTTAATACTTTATATTAGAAAATTTTTAAAAATATTATATTTTTCAAGTTATTTACTTTTATATTTAACTTAATTTCCTCCACAAATCACTCACCATTTCCCTAAGACCACATATACTGGCACTAACCACAGTACTGGCACTGACTTAAAGAAACAAGATTCACTTGAGTACTGCTTAACTAAAAGAAAAATACCAGTGATATTTTAGAAAGCATCAACTTTATAAGTTTAATTTTCTACTGTCTGAGATAGATATATATATAATCTCTAGCACAAATGTCAAAGAGGGCACAACAATTGTTTGTCTGGGTCAGGGGTGAGTAGGTTCATAAGGACCAGTGTTAATCAATGAGAGTAGAACATAAGGAAGTTCACATCATATTCTTCAATATATGAAAACCAATCAAGTTATACACTATATTAACAAATTGAAACATAAAAACCATATGATAAACTCAACAGATGCAGAAAAAGCTTTTAACAAAATTCAGCATCCATTGATGATAAAAAAAAAAAAACTCTTCAAAATATGGGCATAGAAGGAACCTACCCCAACATGATAAAGCCCATATATTGCAAATCCACAGCAAACATTCTCAATGGTGAAAAACTGAAAGCATTTCCTCGAAGATCAGGGACAAAACAAGGGTGTCCATTCTCACCACTATTGTTCAACAAAGCTTTGGAAATGCTAGCCATGGCAATCAGAGAAGAAAAAGAAATGGAAGGAATCTAGATTGGAAAAGAAGTAAAACACTCACTGTTTGCAGATTACATGATACTATACATAGAAAACCCTAAAGATACTATCAGAAAATTACTAGAGCTAATAAGTGAATTTAGTAAAGGATATAAAACAATATACAGAAATCACTTGCATTCCTATACACTAGCAATGAAAAAATTAGAAAGAGAAATTAAGGAATCAATCCCATTTATCATAGCAACGAAAAGAATAAACCTACCTAAAGAGACAAAGGAGTTGTATACAGAAAATTATAAGACATTGATGAAAAAAATGAAAGGTGACATAAACAGATGGAGAGATATTCCATGTTCCTGAATTTAGAAGAATCAATATTGTGAAAATGACTATACTACCAAAGCAACCTACAGATTCAAGGCAGTCCTTACCAAATTACCAGTGGCATTTTTCACAGAGCTAGAACAAAAAATTTCACAATTTGCATGGAAACACAGAAGACCCCAAATAGCCAAAGCAGTCTTAAGAAAGAAGAATGGAGCTGGAGGAATCAACTTCCAGATTTTAGACTAAACTACAAAGCTACAGTCATCAAGGCAGTATGGTACGGCACAAAACCAAAAATATAGACCAATGGAACAAGACAGAAAGGTCTGATATAAACCCACGCACTAATGGGCAACTTATCTTTGACAAAGGAGTCAATAATATACAATGAATGAAAAAAACATCTTTTCAAAAATCAATCCTAGGAAAAATGGACAGCTGTACCTTAAACAATGAAATTAGAACACTTCCTGATACCATACACAGAGATAAATTCAAACTGGATTAAAGAACTAAGTGTAAGACCAAAAAATATAAAATTCTTAGAGGAAAACAGAGGCAGAACACTCTATGACATAAATCACAGCAAGATCCTCAATGACCCACCTCCTGGAGTAAAGGAAATAAAAACAAACAAATAAACAAAAGTGGGACATAATTAAAAGCTTTTGCACAGCAAAGGAAACTATAAACAAGGTGAAATGACTACCCTTGGAATGGGAAAAAAAAATAATAGCAAATGAAACAAATGACAAAGGATTAATTTCAAAAATATACAAGCAGCCCATGCAACTCAATACCAGAAAAACAAACTACCCAATCAATATGTGGGAAAAAGACCTAACCAGACATTTCACTAAAGAAGACATTAGGATGGCTAATACACACATGAAAAGATGCTCAACATTGCTCATTAGGGAAAAGCAAATCAAAACTACAATAAGATATCACCTCACATCAATCACAATAGCCATCATCAAAACATCTACAAACAATAAATGCTGGAGAGGGAGCAAAGGGAACCCTCTTGCACTGTTGGTGGGAATATGAATTGATACAGTGATTATGGAGGACAGTAGTGCAATTCCTTAAAAAACTAGGAATATAACTACCAATCAATCCCACTATTGGGCATATACCCAGAGAAAACCACAAATGAAAAAGATACATGTATTTCAATGTTCATCACAGCACTATTTACAATAGCTAGGACATGGAAGCAAGATGTTATACAGAGTGAGGTAAGTCAGAAAGAGTAAAACAAATATCATATATTAATGCATAAATATGGAATCATGCACTATATGCAGAGCAGCAGTAGAGATGCAGACATAAAGAACAGGCTTGTGGACACAGCAGGGGAGGGAGAGGGTGGGATGAATTGAGAGACTAGCATTGAAACATATACATTACTTGCTGTATGTAGAATAGAGAGCAGTGGGAAGTGGCTATATAATTCAGGGGACCCAACCTGGTACTCTGTGACAACCTAGAGGGGTGGGATGGGGTCAGGAATGGGAAGGAGGTTCAAGGGGATGGAGACATATGTATACTTATGACTGATTCACACTGTTGTATGGCAGAAATCAAAACAACATTGTAAAGCAATTTTTCTCCAAATTTAAAAAAAAAACACCTTAATATCATCAAGATGGAAATGTTCCCAAATCGATCTACAAAGTCAACAAAATTCCTTTCAAAATTCTAGCTTCTGTTTTTGCATAAATTGATGTTAGTCCTAAATTTCATATAAAAATGCAAAAGGAACTATTACAGCTAGAACAATCTTGAGTTAGAACAGAGCTGAACGCACACTTTCCCATTTCCAAGTTCACCACAAAATGACAGTAATTAAGATTCTCTAGTGCTGGTATAAGGACAGATACATAGATCAATTAGATGGAATGGAAAGTCCAGAATAAATCTTTACATTGATCTCCAACAGGGTGTTGAAATGACTGTGGACAGAATAGCTGTTTCCACAACTAATGTGGAACAACTGGATATGCCCCTGCATAAAGGCTGAAGTTGGACCTCAGCTTTATTATTATATGTAAAAATTATATGCTGAAATTTATATGTAAAATAAATTTATATACTCAAAGTTATATGTAAAAATTAACTCAAAACGGATCTGAAACATAAATGTCTGACCTAAAGCTATAAAATTCCAGAAACAGAATGAAAACAAAAGAAGAAAACAGAAGAGTAAAATTTTAAGATCCTGAGTTAGACAATGGTTTCTTAGATACAACACAAAACTATAAGCAAAAAAATAGAAAAACTGGAAAAATTGAACTTCTTCAAAATTAAAGCTTATGTTTGGCATATGATATAATAAAAAAGTGACATACAGATGCTCATGGCAGGATTATTCATAATAGTCAAAGAATATCCAATGTGTGCATAAATAAAAGAGTGTAGGTATATCCATACAAAGTGATACCATTCGGCAATAAGAAGGAATGAGATACAAATATATGTGACGAGAACACAACTTGAAAACATAATAAAGAAGTCAGTTACAATGAGCACATATTGTATAATTCTATTTGTATGAAATGCCCAGAATAGGCATAACTATAGAGACAGAAATAAAGATTGGTGCTTTCCTAGGGTATGTGTGAAGGGGTGGAATGTGTGAGGTGGGGAGAATGGAGAGTGACTAGTGATGGGTACAGCATTTCTTTTCGTGGCTTAAAGAAAAAAATCTTAATACTGAATTTGGTGATGGTTATACAACTTTGTGAATATACTTAAAATAACTGAATTATACATTTTAATTTGTTAAACTGTGTAAATGTCAATTATATAAAAAATAAGTTTAAAACTGAATTGCATTTTTATAAAATAGGAATTGAAAGATCTTCCTATAAAAAAATCCATTTGATTGAAGTGATTTTGATTAAGTCAAAAATAACAGCTTGAACTTCCTTCCAATTAAGTAATTCTATTTTTTAATTAATTAATTAATTTTAATTGGGGGCTAATCACTTTACAATATTGTAATGGTTTTTGCCATGCATTGACATGAATCAACCACGGCTGTACATGTGGCCCCCATCCTGAACCCCCACCCACCTCCCTCCCCATCCCATCCCTCAGGGTTGTCCCAGTGCACTGGCTTTGAGTGCCCTGTTTCATGCACTGAACTTGGACTGATCATCTATTTCACATATGGTAATACACATGTTTCAATACTATTCTCTCAAATCATCCCACCCTCGCCTTCTCCCACAGAGTCCAAAAGTCTGTTCTTTATATCTGTGTCTCTTTTGCTGTCTTGCATATAGGGTCATTGTTATCATCTTTCTAAATTCCATATATATGTGTTAATATACTATATTGGTGTTTTCCTTTCTGACTTACCTCACTCTGTATAATAGGCTCCAGTTTCATCCTCCTCATTAGAACTGATTCAAATGCGTTTTTAATAGGTGAATAATATTCCACTGTGTATAGGTACCACAGCTTTCTTATCTATTCATCTGCTGAAGGACATCTAGGTTGCTTCCATGTCCTGGCTATTGTAAACAGTGCTGCGGTGAAGATTGGGGTACACGTGTCTCTTTCATTCTGGTTTCCTCAGTGTGTATGCCCAGCAGTGGGATGGTCGTATGGCAGTTCTATTTCCAGTTTTTTAAGGAATCTCCACACTATTCTCCATAGTCCCTGTACTAGTTTGCATTCCCACCAACAATGTAAGAGGGTTCCCTTTTCTCTGCACCCTCTCCAGAACTTATCGTTTGTAGACGTTTTGATAGCAGCCATTCCGACCAGCGTGAGATGGTACCTCATTGTGGTTTTGATTTGCATTTCTCTGATAATGAGTGATGTTGAGCATCTTTTTATGTGTTTGTTAGCCATCTGTGTGTCTTCTTTGGAGAAATGTCTATTTAGTTCTTTGGCCCATTTTTTGATTGGGTCGTTTATTTTTCTGGTATTGAGCTGCATGAGCTGCTTATATATTTTTGAGAGTAATTCTTTGTCAGTTGCTTTGTTTGCTACTATTATCTCCCATTCTGAAGACTGTTTTTTCACCTTGCTTGTTGTTTCCTTCATTGTGCAAAACCTTTTAAGTTTAATTAGGTCCCATTTATTTTTGCTTAGTAATTATATTTTTAAAGAGTAGCCTTCTAGGCAAATGTATGCCTACCTGTTCAGACTTGTGAAGCTCTCTTCACACTTATTTTTGAGCATAAATTTTCCCATCCTTTTAAATCTCCAGTGCTTAGGATTATGTCTGACGATAAATGATACACAATACTTGCTTGCTGACTTAAACTTCATGGAAAACAAGAAACCAGAAATTCACACAGACTTGATTTGCTCAGAGCCATAAGGAAGGGGGAGCACGGGGATGACAGCCCAGGCTTTGCAGCCTCTGCTCAATGTTCTCACCACTAGCTTAGATGCTGGCGTCCAAGTTCCAATGCTTTACTTGGTTCTTAAGTAATTTTTCTCCTTCTCTTTCTGTTCAAAGCCTCACTAACTATAGAAAAGGAAGGAGGTCTGTAATTTGTAGGTGGAAAGTCACATTGAGATCAGGGTTGAATTGGCAGGGGACCCCAGCAGCAGAAAGAGGCTCTTCCTCCTGCTGTGTTCAGTGGCATTTTAGAAGAGAGATGGATGTGGCCAGGTTGGGGAAATCACTGAGATAAAGGAATTCATCTCATTATTCTGGCAGTGTTCTGCCTAATTAATCAAAATTAACTTGTCTTCATAAGAAAGGGCTGAGCTACAACATTTTTAAAAGTTTCACCTACATTATAAAATGATTAAAATGGTAGATTTTGTGTCACATAACTTTTATCTCAACTTAAAATAATTTGTATAAAAGTACACTTGATACTGTCCTAATTCTGGGATTTTCCTCCTTTATATGTCAGCAAAATTTTACTATTCAATCTTCATATTTCATTTTTAAGTATTTATTTATTTGGCTGTGCTGGGTCTTAGCTGTGGCGCATGGGATTTTTGGTCTTTGCTGTCACATGTGGGATCTTTAATTGAGGCATGTGGGATCTAGTTCCCTGACCAGGGATCGAACCTGGGCCCCTTGCCTTGGGATCTCGGAGTCTCAGTCACTGGACCACCATAAACTGAATTACAGTTGATCTACAATGTTGTGCTAGTTTCAGGTATATAGCAATGTGATTCAGTACACACACACACACACACACACACACATATATAGTTACAAATAAATGTTCTTTTTCAGATTATTTTGCCTTATAGATTATTACAAGACATGGAGAACAGTTCCCTGTGCTGTATAGTAGGTCCTTGTTGGCTATTTATTTTATACATAGTTAGCATGTATATGTTAATCCCAAACTCCTAATTTATCCTTCTCCTTTGATAAGTATAAGTTTATTCCTTATGAGTCTATTTCTGCTTTGTAAATAAGTTCATTTGTATCATTTTTTTGATCTCACATATAAGTGGTATTATATGATATTTGTATTTCTCTGTCTGGCTTATTTCATTTAGTATGACAATCTCTAGGTTCATCCATGTTGCTGCAAATGGTATTATTTCCTTCTCTTTATGGCTGAGCAATATTCCATTGTATATGTATACCACATCTTCTTTATCCATTCAGGGTGTGGAGAAAAAGGAACCCTCCTACACTGTTAGTATCTATTAATCCAACATCATTGTTAGAATGTATTAATGAATTGGTACAGCCACTATGGAGAACAACATGGAAATTCCTTAAAAAACTAAAAATAGAGCTAACATATAATTCAGGAATCCCATTCCTGAGCATATATCTGAAAAAAACTAGAACTCCAAAATATACATGCACTCCAATGTTCATAGCAGCACTATTTACAATAGCCAAGACATGGAAGCAATCAAAATGTCCAATGGCGGATGAATCAATTTTACTGTTTCAGCAGTAGTAGTTAAATATTATTTTATTTGCAACCTAAAGTGTCATGTGTAATTGTGTATTTTTTATCTCAAAGAGAAAAATGAGGACTTTGCATTCTAAATTTTAAAATATATGATCTATACTCTATAAAAAATATGTGGCATTAAATTCAGGATAAAAGTGGAGAGATATTCAGGGAGTATCAAGTGTCTACCATCTAGAAAAAATATAAAGAACCCTTCCTCCCCTTTCACCCCCACCTCTCTTCTACCCTACCCAATAAAAAAAGGAAGGGGGAGAAATAAAAATGTAAAAGTTACCAACAGTAACCAAATAAGAAAAGGAGAAGCCCTTAATGGCATAAACTTAGAAAAGTGCTGGCTCATCCACAAAACAGAACTTTGAGAGTGTCACGATGAGGTCATGTCCCCACCTCCCAGAAACTACATCTTGCGAGTCTACAAAATCCTGCCAATTCTCACAGAAATCTTGAGAGAAGTAAAAAGGACTGTTTATTCTTAGCTTTCCCCAATTTTGACCAAGAAGTAGTAAAAATAGTTGCTGTGGAGATGAGGGCAAAAAGAAAAATGTCAGGAATCTGGCATGACTCTCATGCGTGTGAAGAGCTGGGGAACTGAGCGAATGCCCCAAAGTGCTCCCCAAAGAATTAACTCTCCCTTCTTCCTCTGCCAGGGAGGATTGCACATGCTCACGCAGTCGTGTCTGACTCTTTGTGACCCCGAGGACTGTAGCCCACCAGGCTCATCTGTCCATGGCATTCTCCAGGCAATAATACTGGAGTGGGTTGCCTCCTCCAAGGGATCTTCCCTTGTCTCCTGCGTCTCCTGCATTGGCAGGTAGATTTTTTACCACTAGTGCCACCTAGGAAGTCCCAAGGAGGAGTGAACCCTCATATATTTATCATGTGGGATGTGGGAGAGAGGAGCCCAGTTAGTACAACAGAACTCCAGCTAAACACCCCCACCTTCCCTGTGCAAAGCCTATAGTAAAACAGGCATTAAGTGAATAAATATTTATTACTCATGTCAATAATAATACTTTATTATTAATATCAAACTATCAATATTACCCAGAAAGAGGGAAGAAAAAGATTCTGATACAAGATTCAAGGAGCTATCTCTCACGAGTGTGCTAAGTCACTTCAGTCAGGTATGACTCTTTGCAACCCTATGGACTGTATCCCTCCAGGCTCCTCTGTCCATGGGATTCTCCATGCAAGAATACTGGAGTGGGTCGCCATGTCCTCCTCCATGAGATCTTCCCTACCCAGGGACTGAACTCAGGCTTCTTATGTTTCCCACATTGGCAGACTGGTTCCTTACCACTAGCGCCACCTGGGAAGCCAGTCTGGCACAAAGAAGCAAACAAAATGAAGGGTTGCCAGCATGGGTAAAACAATGAACTAGTAACAATGCTGAGAAGATAAAGAATCAGAATAAAAGTTGAAGGATGCAAGATGAAGAATCAGAATGGTTTGGAATTCTCAACAGCAACACTAAAAGCAAAAAAGCAATAGAATAATAACTTTAAAATGTGAAGAGAAGTCATTTTTGAACTACTATTTGAACTACTATTTTCTATACAATCTAAAAGTGAAAGTGAAGTCGCTCAGTCATGTCCGACTCTTTGTGACCCCATGAACTGCAGTCCACCAGGCTCCTCCGTCCATGGGATTTTCCAGGCAAGAGTACTGGAGTGGGTTGCCATTTCCTTCTCTAGGGGATCTTCCGGACCCATGGATCGAACCTCGGTCTCTTGCATTGTAGGCAGACGCTTTTACCGTCTAAGCCACCAGGGAAGTCCCATACATTCTAAACCATCAATCAAATTTGACAGTAGAAGCATTTTGGATATGGAAGGTCTTTAAAATACCTATTTCCACTTCCTTACCTGGGAGTCACATCCCCGTTGGCGGTCAGCTAGAGTTCTAACCACTCTGGAGGCCAACCACTACATGGCTTATCTTATCAGTGTTAAGATACCCACCACAGGTATTGATAATTACCATAAGAGACATTAAATATAGAGATATATCACTGCCTATCATCGAAAAAGCAAGAGAGTTCCAGAAAAACACCTATTTCTGCTTTATTGACTATGCTAAAGCCTTTGACTGTGTAGATCACAATAAACTGTGGAACATTCTGAAAGAGATGGATATACCAGACCACCTGACCTGCCTCTTAAGAAACCTATATGCAGGTCAGGAAGCAACAGTTAGAACTGGACATGGAACAACAGACTGGTTCCAAATAGAAAAAGGAGTACATCAAGGCTGTATATTGTCACCCTGCTTATTTAACTTATATGCAGAGTACATCATGAGAAACGCTGGGCTGGATGAAGCACAAGCTGGAATCAAGATTGCCGGGAGAAATATCAATAACTTCAGATATGCAGATGACACCACCCTTATGGCAGAAAGTGAAGGTGAACTAAAAAGCCTCTTGATGAAAGAGAAAGAGGAGAGTGAAAAAGTTGGCTTAAAGCTCAACATTTAGAAAACTAAGATCATGGCATCTGGTCCCATCACTTCAAGGGAAATAGATGGGGAAACAGTGGAAATAGTGGCTGACTTTATTTTGGGGGGCTCCAAAATCACTGCAGATGGTGATTGCAGCCATGAAATTAAAAGACGCTTACTCCTTGGCAGGAAAGTTATGACCAACCTAGGTAGCATATCAAAAAGCAGAGGCATTACTTGCCAACAAAGGTCCGTCTAGTCAAGGCTATGGTTTTTCCAGTGGTCATGTATGGATGTGAGAGTTGGACTGTGAAGAAAGCTGAGCGCCGAAAATTGATGCTTTTGAACTGTGGTATTGGAAAAGACTCTTGAGAGTCCCTTGGACTGCAAGGAGATCCAACCAGTCCATCCTAAAGGAGATAAGTCCTGGGTGTTCATTGGAAGGACTGATGCTGAAGCTGAAACTCCAATACTTTGGCCACCTGATGTGAAGAGTTGACTCATTGGAAAATACCCTGATGCTGAGAGGGATTGGGGGCAGGAGGAGAAGGGGATGACAGAGGATGAGATGGCTGGATGGCATCACCGACTCGAAGGACATGAGTTTGAGTGGACTCCGGGAGTTGGTGATGGACAGGGAGGCCTGGCGTGCTGCGATTCATGGGGTTGCAAAGAGTTGGACACGACTGAGCGACTGAACTGAACTGAAAGTATTTTAGAGACATGCATCACTCTTAAAGATGAATTGTGCTGTATCTTCTTGTTATGTTTCTCTATTTTGTTTTATTATGTTTCTTTTTTAAAATAAATATCTATGTAGAAATTGTGTTCTACCAAATGATTGAGTGAACTAAGGGAGAAAAAAAACATGGAATACAAAAAATATGGACTTAAAGATAGAAGAAATGTGAAAAGAAGCACAAAGCAGAATCAAAGCAAATGAATCCTTGAGAAACTGCAGCCACAAGTTGAACACAGAAAGAAAGAAAGTGAAGTCGCTCAGTCATGTCTGACTCTTTGCAACCCCATGGACTGTAAGCTACCATGCTCCTCTGTCCACAGGATTTTCCAGGCAAGAGTACTCGAGTGGGTTGCCATTTCCTTCTCCAGAGGATCTTCCCACCCCAGGGATCGAACCCTGGTCACCCACATTGTAGGCAGACAATTTACCATCTAAGCCAGCAGGGAAGTCCAAGTTGACCATAATAGGGCCCAAATTTCCAGTCCAGATTCATGTTCCCTAGGTGGTCGCTAAAGACATAAGCTGAGAATTTACCTTAAATTGTTGACATACTAGTTGCACTCCAGACTGCTGACAGAAGCAAAGGCAAATTTTCTCTGAAATCAAAAACAGATAAACAAACAAACATAATTTCACCCTGGACCTCAACTAATTTCCATAAATAACTTTTCAAGGACAAGGAGTGGCTCACAGTCCAGTGTAACTGCTGCTGCTGCTGCTAAGTCGCATCAGTCGTGTCCGACTCTCTGTGACCCCACAGACGGCCGCCCACCAGGCTCCCTCATCCCTGGGATTCTCCAGGCAAGAACACTGGAGTGGGTTGCCATTTCCTTCTCCAATGCATGAAAGTGAAAACTGAAAGTGAAGTCGCTCAGTCGTGTCCGACTCTTAGCGACCCCATGGACTGCAGCTCACCAGGCTCCTCGTCCATTGTAACTAAGTACAACTAAAAAAGCCAGGCTCTGTAACACTCAGACAATATAAGTATACATTCAAGACTTCATAAGGTGAAATTAACATGGCAAAATCATATATATAAATATATTTAGTTTTTGAAAAAATAAAAAAATAAAGAATCTATAAGGAACAGGAGATTTTAAAAAAGTAACTGTGTCTGAAGTCTGTAGGACCCTTTGGGTACAGGGCTTTGTTAGGAAGGCTTCCAGGACTCAGCATATAATCATAGCTAAGATTTATTTCAATGAAAGCTAAAACAGCATAGTCAGCAAAGGGAAATGACACATGCAATGAAGGAAGAATGAGAGATTGGAAGAAACATGTTGACTTTTAGGAAGATTTTTTTTCCCCTAGGTATTTGTGTGATGATTTTATTTTTTAAATTTTATCTATTTATTTTTG
Source organism: Cervus elaphus (assembly GCF_910594005.1). NCBI lineage: Eukaryota > Metazoa > Chordata > Mammalia > Artiodactyla > Cervidae > Cervus > Cervus elaphus. The sequence goes on from NC_057830.1 coordinate 24,222,163, forward strand.
GCTGCACTGGGTCTTTGGTGCTATGTGCAAGCTTTCTCTAGCCGCCACAAGCTGAGGCTGCTCTCTAGTTGAGGTCCACTGGCTCCTCATATCAGCTCTGGCTCTAGCTCACACAGGCTAGGTAATTGTGCTGCATGGGTTTAGTTGTCCTTCCTCCCCCTCCCCAGGTGGAATCTTCTCAGACTAAGGATCAAACTCACGTCCCCTGCACTGGCAGATGGATTCTTAACCCCTGGAAAACCAGGAATGTGATAATTTTAACATTTAAAAAAAAAAAATCATTAAAAGCATGCTCATTAACTTTTAAGATGACTCAGAGGTGGGAAGGACTATAGCAGTGCTAAAAGGTGGCTTAGAGATGGATGGAAAACCTCATCTTATCTCCCATAAGCATTACCTAAGGAAACATTGTAATCTTAGTAAAAGGAGACAGATTCTGTAGCCTCTGTTTAGACAACAATGGCTATTTCCTTGGCTATTTGCAGTAAAATTAAGTCCAGTGGTTAACAAATAAAACCATAATAAAAATCCTTCACTTGAGTTAAAATTTTAGTGGTAAAAATAAATGGAAGAGAATGTTCCAGTGGAAAAGTCTGAGGGGTTCCACTGGAGTCTAAAGGCCTCCTATTAATGTTTTTCTCCACGGCAACTTTAATCTAACACCCTATATATTTTATTTTATTGATTATATTTTGGTTCAGCTTTTTCAAACAGGCAATGGTAGCCAGAGTTACCAAGGCAGCCACGGTCTGGAAGCTGTTTTATGGGAAGATTCTAAAGAGGGCTAACAGAAAAAAAAGGGGGTAGGGGGTGGGGAGAGAACCACCTGGTGTTTTTAAACCATTTTAAAGACTACAGGAAAGATGAAACTTTATTTAATGAAACGTCAGAACCTTGTGGGTAAGAGGGAAGCAAGTTTAACTCCCTGTCAAGAACCTCATAATTAAAGCCCTCACACAACTAACCTGTTGGACAGGCTGGCCTCATCCAAAGGTGAGTTGTGAAATCTGATGTTCGCTTGTGTCAGGAGACCACCTGTGAGGACGACATGGGCCTTCCGATCACCAGTCAGCAGGAGCGTCTTGGGCTGGTGATTAGGAATAGACCACACTGTGAACAAGATTCTCTTCCCAAACAATTGCACCGGAAATGGGCGTGACCCTGAGTGCCTGTTGGTCCTTGGAAGAATCAAGCAGCAGGCAGGACAGGTGGCCAGAGGGTCCAGTTGTTGGCCATGCCCCCTTTTTGCATTTGAAGCCCCCTCGTCTGGGCTTTCTGCGCCCGGGGAGCTGGGGCCGAGCGCCCACCTGGCTCCCTTCCCTTCTCCCCTCCTGCCTCGCCTCTCGGGCCGACCCCGCGAGCCGGGTTCCGGCGCGCTCTGGCGGCCGATCCCCTGCGCTGGGCGCTGGGGGCGCACGGGCGGCAGGGCGGGCCTGGGGCAGCGGGGCGCGGCAGCGGGGAGGAAGTTCAGGGCCTGCCAGGGCGCGTTAAGGAAGTTGCCCAAAATAAGGAAGCGTCGTGCACTGGGCGACTGAGGTGACTCCGGCGATTGGAGCAGCGAGGAGGAGCGCGGGTGGCCCGGCGCTGTGCCCGAGCTGCCCCCGCCATCTCGCCCGTCCGGTTCTCGGAGCCCCGCGCCCCGCCCTCGCCTCACCTGGCACAGGTAGGTGTGGCCGCGCGATCCCGCCGCTTGGGCTGCCGGGCTGGGGAAGGCGGCGTGGGAAGGGAGAAGGCGCCGGCGCCCGGAGAGGGAAAGATGCGGCCCTTCCTCGGCCCGCACAAGACCTGTGCGCCCAGGCACACTCGGGCAGGTACTCTCAGGGCCTTCCTGCTTTGAAAGTCGGAGGGAACATTTGATAAAATATTTCGATTGAGAGTTAGTCGGTTGTGCCAGCTTTTCTTCTAAACCTAGTGTCTCTTGGGCTCCGGTTTCTGTACGGGAAGCCAGGGGCTGGGCCTGGGGGTCTGGGGGTCTGGGGGCTGGAAGATGGGGCCCCCAAACTCTAGGTGCTGCCGCGTGCGCACGAAGTGCGGAAGCTGCTGGGTCCTGGGAGACTAGCTGGAATCCGCAGGCACAAGAAACTCGGTGTCGGGTCTCAGAAAGAACATGTTTTCGTTTGGCCATTTACAGAGGTCACTGGAAAATTCCGCTGAATTTATGGAAGTGACTCAATGTAGAGATGTTCATACGCATGCAAAGGTTTTATTTATACTTTTACTACAGAAAGAGCAGTTGCATAAAAACATGAGTTTCTGAACCTTTACTAAATGTAGCATGATTGCCTTTTTTTTTCCTTCCTTCACATTCTCATGGTAAAATAACTTAATTAACCAGTAAATGACTTGAAGAGCAGGAAAGCTGGGTGTAGTAAAATGCGATTTTGAGTTAAAGATTTTTTTGCACTATGGCAGTATGGCTTTAAAGGGCTTCCCCTCTGGCTCAGCGGTAAAGAATCTGCCTGCAATGCAGGAGACGCGGATTGGATCCCTGTATCAGGAAAATCCCCTCGAGTAGGATATGGGGTCGTCAGTATTCTTGCCTGGAGACTCCCCATGGACAGAGGAGCCTGACGGGCCACATCTCATGGGGTCGCAAAGAGTCAGACACTACTGAAGCGACTTCACACATGCATGCACGACTTCAAAACTTTAAACCTAACCTACATAATGATACAAAGGCGATTCATTTTTTGGTTTGTTTGAATATCAAGAACTAAAAAGACAACCATTGGAGAAGTTAGAGTTTGAATCTTTGGCTGTTTGCCGTGCAGTTGTTTGGCAAAGAGACTCTCCTTCATTGTGCAGTATTCACGGGAACCAACCCAAGACACTCCTGCTGACTGGTGACCAGCTGGCCCTTGCAATCTTGCCAGGTGGCCTTTGGACACCGGATTGCAGATTATTTTAATGAGTTTGCCTGACTCCGTCAAAGATTCCCATTGACCCAAATAAAACTCTTGGCTGGAGTTGTTCTTTTTCTTAAACCCTAGAGGTGATTCAGTATGTAGTTAAAAAACTTGGAGATATCTCACATCTGAATCTTTGTGTTAAAAAAAGAAAGGTGGGTGGGGGGGGGGATGATGGAGAATTCCTGAAAGAAATGGAATTGATTCTAGCATGTGTTTTCTTTGTTGTAGTAAGAACAAATTCATTGCTGTTACTCAGGCAACATTTTCATTAGATGCAACTAAATTCGTTGATGTGCACATCCCTCTCCTGTCCCCAGATATGTTTGTCTTTGAACTAAAAGGTTTACATACTTGTAAAGTATTAGATATTTTAAGTGAAAAATCTTGTCTACTAAAATTATTTTATTAAATTGTTGTATCTACACTGAACTTTTGCTTTGATCTGTTTAGAGAAATGTTGCAGGAAGATAGAAGCTTTATACTTTATTTTACTTTTATATAAATAAAAAATTTATTCTTTGTATTTAGAGTGCTTCAATATGTAGGATTTTAGGAATCATCTAAATAACTATAATGTTCTTAATGTTTTAATCCAGGAATAAAAATGTGTTTATTTTAGCTCTTTACCTTTCCTGAGGGCTAAAATTGTCAGAAAGTTCATTTTATCACTAGATTTGCGTTTCAGAAACCATTCATCTTAGCCTTCTTTAGGTTTGTTATTTATTGTTCTAAGTGCAGATCTGATTTCTCTGTTTTTAAATCAAAGACTTCTTAATAAAATGTAACTTATGCAGCACATAGCATATCCATAATCATTATCCAAAACCCTGTGCCAAGATAATGTTTTGGAATTCAAGATTCCTCAGAATTTAGAATTCAAATTTAGAATATGAGTTTCAGCCTTGAGAAATCCATTTCTCAGAATTTAGAAAAGTGTGCATGCAAACTGACGCTATATATTGCACACCACTCCAACACAGCCTGGGCAGCCTCCTGTAATCTCACGTGTTCATATTTCTGCACCAGTAGTGTGAAAAGTCTCACTAAGTGGAATAAAGAGAGGCTACAAATAATTGTATGCCAGTTCAGGGCAAGTGTTGTCACTTATGAGGTTCCCTACAAAGCTCACCAAAAACCTTATTTTTCAGAGCTTTGTGGAATTAGGGCTAAGAAACTGAGTCTGTGTTAGACTTCATGGAGCTACTGTTTGCTTTTGAAAGCAACTTGCATTTCTGTTGCCCAACAAGTCACACTTTCCAGTAATTAGACAAATAGTTCCTCCACCTTTACAGAAAGTTTGAAATAGCAAGACTTCCGTGAATTTTCAATGATAATCAAAATACAGATCCTCCAAGTGAGAATAGGAGGTTTCATCCTTACTTATAGACTTTTCAACAGCAAAGTTTCTGCCACTCTGATTCTAAAAAAAGAATGCAGTAGTTACTTCAAGAAGAGGTATTATCACCCTTCACAACTAAGCCTGTCCTTGGAAGACATATTGCTTCCTGTTCACTTTGTTCTGTCTCCATTATCTGTGCCTAAGGAATGGCCTGGTATTTTGTACAATCTAAGTTACTGTTTGCTTTCTCAGTTCTCCACCATATAGATTTTTTTCTGATTCCCTAAGTCACCCCCCGCCCCCCCCCCAACAATTTCTTCCACTTCTGTACTGTTTAGCAGCAAATGAAGGAGAGAAAATTAGGAACTTAGGCCAGTGAGTGAAATTTTTTAAAAAACGTATATACGCTGATCATTGCTTTTCTTTTAAAGCAACTGAAATCAAAAGGCAGAGTCTTAAAGAGAGACTGGAATTAAATTGCTTGACTTAATTATGTCTCACCATCTTACCTTCTACTTTGGAACTGAACAAGTTGGGTTTGCTTTTTTCATTCAGAAAAAAGGAGATTTTTTTTTCCTTTCTCTTTAAAAGTGGGTGAAAAAGAAAGGAATTGTGAGAAGATTAAAAAAAAACTCAGCTGATTGGATTTTAAAGGAAAAGCTTTATTCATTCACTGTGGCTTAGCATCAGCAGGAATATTTTCTATTAGCTTAGAATTTTTTCTGGCAAAATGTTAGCGTGTATCAATTTGAGTTTTTTCTTTTAAGAATTAATTATGTAAGTTTTGCCCTATGAATCCTGAAAGGTGGTTAAATTGGAATCTTAAATATAGTCAATTTTAGCCACTGCCAAAGACACCAATAGAAGGAAGAATATTTTTTTTTCATTTATTTTTATTAGTTGGAGGCTAATTACTTCACAACATTGCAGTGGGTTTTGTCATACATTGACATGAATCAGCCATGGAGTTACATGCATTCCCAAGGAAGAATATTTAGTTTCTATTGCAGTGGGTCTAACAAATCAAAAAGGACTCTCTCGATTCTTTTGTTTCTGGGAAATTATGTATCTATTTTTGGTGGCTGCCAAAGGCTGAAGATAGGAAGAGAACGGTGAGGATGATGTAACACCTCCATTACCAAGGGGGGTGTACCGAAAACTTATGATGGACAGTTTCTGGTAAGCAGCATCCTCTGTCCTGAGAGTACCTGGCTCTGACACTGGAATCCTAGCTCCTGTTGGTGGAGAAGGCAGTACCTCTCAGTACTGTGCTGGAGCCCTGGGGGGGAGGACAGATTTCAGAGGACATTGGGCTTCCGGATTGGCACACTGTTAGTGAGATATTTGATCTGATCTGAGCAGAGGCCGGGCAGACAGCAGGGTTGACGAGGAGAGTGTAGGGCTGATGTCAGGTAAGTGAGGCTTAGGCCTGGATACAGTCAGTAGAGGCATTGTGAAAGGATGGAAGAGGGCTGAGCGCCATATTTTTGAAAAAGTCACAATTTAAACATTGGTTTCTTTAGTTACACTCAGTGAGGCTACAAAGAGCATTTGAATGTGCAACAATTAATCTTCTACTTTCCCACTCCATCCTCTGTCTTAAATGCTAAATCTTCATGCTGTTCTGGTCAGTCTGACAATTTATTAAATCTATCCATTTCTGTTCAGTCATGGAAATGTTTTGGTGCAACCAGAGTTAATCTTTTTATTTGATTTCAATTTATAACAATACCTTCCCATTCTCTAGTACTGTTCCCCCAATGCAATCTTTTAATATTTTTAGCTATTTCTTATAGAATTTTCCTTCTTATTTCCTGATGCTATGTTCAATTGCTTTATATATATATATATATATATATATATATATATATATATACATCAGTTTAGACAATGCTGACTTCCTATTCTGAGAAGTAAGGACATGGCAATCCTAGGATAATTATTATTATTACCCAAGATAATCTTTCTGTGTGCTTCCCCGATCAATGGCTCAAGGGGTAAAGAATCCACCTGCAATGCAGGAGACACAGGAGACATGTTCAATCCCTGGGTCGGGAAGATCCCCTCGAGGGGGAAATGGCAACCCACTTCAGTATTCTTGCCTGGAAAATTCCATAAATAGAGGAGCCTGGCAGGCTACAGTCCGAGGGGTCACAAAGACTCAGACCCTACTGAACACATGATGATTGGATGGCTGGAACCTTAACCTAGGGTTAAGATGCTATTTGGTATTTACCTTGTGATTTTGTTTACTAATAGAGCATGTTGTATAGTATAGTTCCATTTTCTTTCTTGTACCTCAAACTGTTTTTCATGGGGTAAATTCTCGTTTCATTTTTGTGTTTTCTCAGTTGGTCCTGGGCCTGTGATGGTTCTCCCCAACTCTCTGACATGAAGCTAAACCGCACCCCCCCTCCCAACTTGGACTCAATTTCCTACTGAGTCAAATATATCAAGCACTCTATGAGTTCCATTTCTTTCTTTTTCTGGAAACCCCTGCCTCTTTGCATCAGTCTGACAGTTTCTTTTCAGTCTTGCTACGCACCTATTAATAACTGAAGCATATTTGGGGGTGTTGGTTAGCTAAATATATTTTCTGCGAGTTGCTGTCCTGTACGTATTTTGTAGTCTTAACATAATTCTTATCAACATTCATGTACCTTCTAAATCCCTTGTAAATCCATTGTTATAATTGTTGAAAACATTTCCCCCAAACTTTTGATTTCTATGGTTATTTGCTTATTTGTATAATTCATTACTTTTTGTAGTTTTTGGAACTTTTATACTTTCTCAGGTCGGGGCATATTCTGAATCATATTTAGTGAAAGATTATTCTTAGCTCCAGTTTAGCAGTTAGCACCTATATTTTAAATCAGTCTCAGTGTCACCTCTGTATTTGCTCTGACCCTGATGTTTTATTATTTGATTAATGGGAATATGTACTTTCCTGGGAATGGGGACTCCACAGATTTTAAAAATCAGATGACTGGCCTCAATTCTCTTGATTTCTGAAGCTGGTGCTATGCAATTTTAAATGATATTTCCTAGGAAGCTTTCCTTGTTTAAGCTTCCCTTGTTCCCTTATCCTTAGACAGAATAAAGGCGAGTAAGCAGGATAATTGTGCTGGGCTTGTTCATGACGGAGGTGCAGGTGGTGTGCATGGTCAGGGCGCATGTCACTGAACTCTCACACCCCTGTGATCATGGGGTACACTGGTTCTTGGAGCATCTTGTATACAGGGGCTCCCCAGGTCTACTGTGGGAAAAAGTGGGTAACCTGCTGCCCCTTCACAAGATCCTCAGGCTTTGCTTAGATGGAGGCAGAATGCTAGGTTTATTTTCATCTCACACACTAAGAGTATTTGAAGCACTTGATTGCCCTAATGCTTCAGTCCCTGAATATTTTTTATCAACAGTGGTTGAGAGTAGGGGGTCTGAAGTCTCATTAGGTTCAAATCCCACTGTTTTCAAGCTACTCTTTCAGTCTTTGTAGACGGAAGGATTACAGGGGATTTCCTCATGGAGCATCGTGGAGACGTGTGCAGTAATTATACCTGGCCTGTGGTTAGAACTGGCGTAACGGTCACAGTCTTTCCCGGGTGGGTAGCTCTGGGAGTCTGCCCTGTAGTCTTGGCTGGAGACTAATAATAGCAGTCCCAAATAGGTCACAGATGAGTAAGTACTGTCTCTGAAGTTTTTTTTTTCTCTGACCTCCAAGATGGGAGAACTTTCTATCATTTTCTTTTTGAAAAGTGTTGACTCGCATAACTGATGTCTGAGTACATAACCATTGGTGAAGAATTCAGATATGACAGGTGACACTGGAACCCTCCTTGACCACCGCCCTTAGCCCCAGCCCACCCCAGCTGAGGGAAGGCAGCTTGATCTATCATCCTGTGCATTCATGCGTGTATATATACATGTGTATTTTTAGAAGATATACTGTGTGTCTTCTTAACACCAGTGTCCTCCTGCAACTAACTTTTTTAATCAACAGGTTTGGGGGAGCCCTTCCTATCAGTGATCCTTGTGTTTTATTCCAGAGCAGAAAATATGATTACTTATTGATAGACATTTAGGATTTTTCTCTAATTTTTGATATTATATACAAAGCTGCTGGGAGTGCACTTTTTCTTTCATTCATTCTCTCTCTTTTACCCTTTTCATTGCATTTCATGGAACTGACAAGTTGATCATTTGCTCAAGAAAGATCTTCAGCCCTGTCCATCCTGTTTTTCTGTCCATCTCTTGAGTCATTTGTATTTTAGCAAACAGGTGGGCAAGCAAGGAAGGAAGGTAGTTAATTCTTTATTTTTTAAGTGATACTTTAGGCTCTTCCAGATACTTGTTTTTGTTACTGCTTCCAGCATGGACATTCTCTTCCTGCTTCGTGAGCTTTATCTCCTTTGGCACCTACTCATTTGTTTGCCCATTTGGTTCCTTACCTTTGTGGGGTTAGCTTTCTTGTTGTGCTAGGATGTGTGCTGGTCTTGTTTCAGAGATGCCCTCGGAGTTAGTTTTTAAGGCTGTGTATGTTGCATGGCCCTCTTTTTACCTGTCACCCATTAGATGGGTCTGGAGAAGGGAATGGCAATCCACTCCCGTATTCTTGCCTGGAGGATCCCAAGGACAGAGGAGCCTGGTAGGCTACAGTTCGTGGGGAAGCAAAGAGTCGGAGACGACTGAGCGATTAACACACACACACATGAGATGGGAGGAGCCTGAGATGTGAGCAGGACAGGATGAGCCAGTAACCACGGTGTGGGGTGCAGGCTCTCTCTGCTCTTTGCAGATGTGGCCATACTCTGCCTCTCCAAACGCACGTCTTTCCTGCAGAGGGCCTTCTGCTGCTCTTAGGGGTGCCAGCAGCTGAGGAGTTGGAGAGGGTTTGGCTGCCTGCCTGCCTCCCACTCTGCTTCTCCCCCACCTCACCCACCCCATCCCACCCAGGCTTTGTCATTTCCAAGGCACCACACCCTTGACTCTTTGCAGCCATCCCCAACTGCCTGCACCTAGGCTGTGGTTTCCTAAGTTTGAGCCCATCTTTCTTTGAGTCCTTCGAGAGTAGTGAGAGTTTCCATTCCACTAGCAATCTGCTTCCTTTGCTCCCAGCATGGTGATGGATTTATATTCTATATTATTGTTTTTAGTGCTGTTTCTTTTCTTTCTCTGCATTTTTAGCTGCTGTTTATACTTGAAGGGGAAGTCCAACACTTCCTTTTTTTCAGCCACACCAATCAGCTGATGGTCATAGCTGTGAAGGAAGTGACAGGGAGGAGGAGGAGGAAGGGTAGCTCCCTAGAGCCACCGTGAAAGGCAGACTTGGGGTTTCTTTCGTCTTCCTTATTGCCCTGGGAGCTGGGCTAGCCCTTCTACAGCTTAGGCAGGAACTGTTTCTAGAGAGAGGACTGCATTGTCAAGTCTCTACTGATTATTAGGCAATTGCTAGTCCTGAATCATGTTTCTTAGAAGTGTGTGTAAGGATGCTTGGGATGTTAGAGGGGGGAGGGATCTTAGGAACCATCTAATTCAACCCCCTGAGAAGTAGTGAGACCCAGAAAGATGATGTCACTTGGACTTGTCCAGCCGCTAAGTGATGCTGCTGTGAGTTGAAACCTAAGACCCAGGTGTTTCCAATCCAGAATTAGACTCTGTATCCACTTCCCTAATGAGGAGCCTAAAGGGACCTGCTGTCATTCCTGGTGCTAAGGGGATTTAAAGTCCTGTCAGTGGAGGCAGCCAGGGGGCAGAAGCCCAGTTTGACGTGTCGATTTTACTCTTTTACCAGCAGTTTTAGAAAACTTGTTATCTTCATAAGTTTGTGTTGAAAAATTAAGCAAATTCAGTAGGAATAGGACAAAAAATTCCTGAATCCATGAGAGGTTAACGTGGTAATGTCTGATGCTTTTGCACATGTTGCTATCCAACTGAGATTGAGCTGACCTTCAAATCTGCCACCCAGAGTGAACTAAAGTAATGTGAGAAGCTTTAAGTAAGGTTTAAAAGGATACTCTGAGCCTTTGTCTGCTCAGATATCAGGCTGATATCTCTGCCACTGTCCCCACACAGGATAGAATCACTGCTCTCTGCACATGTTATTGTTGAGAGGGTTGGGAGGGGGAATACTTGGGGTCCTGAAGATTAGAATGAAGCAGGAGATAAAGGAAAATTTCAAATGAAGTTCTGTTCCATGGTGGAAATATTTGTGATGCAGGTGGGATTTCAATGGTTTCAGCAAAGGAACACAGGTTAACAACTGCAGGGGAAGGATGCCTTCTAGAAAGAATATAGAAAAGTCATGTATGTTTCCCCCAAGAAGCCAATACCTGCAAAAATATGTGCAAGATATTCCTTCTAGCGTATCCCTTTTCCAGAGAAAACTCTGGAAACTATCAACATTCACTAATAGAGGAATGGTGTGTTCGTTTCCTAGGGTCCTGGAGCACAGTACCACAGACATGTATCGCATCACAGCCCTGAAGGCTGAAAGTCTGAGATTAAGGTGTAGGCAGAGTTGGTTTCTTCTGAGGCCTCTCTCTTTGGCTTATGGATGGCATCTTCTCTCTGTATCTTTACATCTTCTTCTCTCTGTGCATGTATCTGTAATTTTTTATAAGGATATCAGTCATAGGGAATTAGGTCCCATGCTAATGACCTCATTTTAACTTACCTCTGTAAAGGCCTGATTTCCAGCATCCCATTCTGAGGTACTGGGGGTCTGAACTTCAACATGTTTATTTGCAAAGGGAAGTGGTTCCTCCCACAACAGGTAGTTGAGTGGAGCCTGCCAACCCCCCCATCCCCATCCCCCGACCATGGACTTGCTCTGTAGCCCCAGGAGCATGAAGAAGCTCTCCATTATCACGATGGAGAGATTTCTAAGCCAGCCGAAGGGAGCTCTGTGCACAGAAGCTTATGGAACAAGATGTACATCACACAGAAAACTAAACAAGTTAAAATGCTCGAGATACGATCTTCCTTCCACCTGAGACTGGCAATTTTATTTTTTTAAAAAAATGAAACCTATGACACCCAAAGGAAAAAAAATGAAAAGTAAGAATGATGAAGAGAGACAAATTCTACAAGATTTTAAGGGAAAACTGCAAAGGGAAGTGGGGCAACAGACCCAAATTCCACATGGAATTTGGTGCAAAGCAAGGGTGGCCTTTCCCATCAGTCAGGAAAGGGAGCAATGGTTATTAATTATTGGTTGTGAGAAAGCTGACTGATGACTTGGGAAAAATAAAGCTTTGCTGTCTATATGAAAATAAGTTCTGGATTGAACAAAGAATAAAAATATAACAGTGAAATCGTAAAAGTGCTAGAAGAAAAGAGTTGAATTATAAAATAACTCTGGAGTGAAGGCCTCTCTAAATATGGTAGAAAATATGAAACCATAATAGAAAAAGGTTGATGAGTATGATTTTCTAAAATTGCAAACAAGTCCTTATACAAAGGGAAAACATAAATAAGTGAGGGGGAAAAAAACACAAAAGATATGTTTATTTTCAAGGTCTGTGGTGAAGGATTAGTAGCTTTCACATGCTGTGCTGTGCTTAGCTGCTCAGTCGTATCCGACTCTTTTCAACCCCATGAACTGTAGCCTGCCAGGCTCCTCTGTCCATGGGATTCTCCAGGCAAAAATACTGAAGTGGGTTGCCATACCCTTCTCTAAGGGATCTTCCCAACCCAGGGATCGAACCCCGGTCTCCCACATTGCAGGCAGATTCTTTACCATCTGAGCTACCAGGGAAGCCCTCATATGCAGTGAGTTCTTTCAAATCAATGAGAAAAATAAACACATTCCAATAGAAAGATCAGTCAAGGACACAAACAAGCAGCCCCAAATGCAAAGGAACCAAAAGCACAAGAATATGCTTTGCCTCTCTGTAAACTCATGTTGATTTAAGGGTTTACGGGATGGTGAGATGTGGGGAAAAGGGACACTCCCACAGGTCAGGGCCTGCAGGGCGGTTGGGTAATTTCTTTGGAAACGTAAAACACACGTGTTTGACTCAACAATTTCACTTTTAGGAACTTATTACACACATAAATGGATAAAACTGGGGAAATATACATATGCATACGGTAACTCATTGCAACATTTTATTTTGTAATAGGAAAGAAGGAAGGAAGAAAGAAATTTGTATCAGGCTTGATTAAATGAACTGTGGTCTATCCATGCACTGGAATCATATGTGGTCTTTTTCTTAAATGTGGAGTCTTATAAAGTAAAATATAAAGATGGTCAAGTTAAATTCAGTGAAAAAGCAAGATGTAGTATATCACTACATTTTTAAAAATGCATGCACATAACAATGTAGGCTACATTGGAATGTTATTTGCTATATAAAGATGCAGGTCTGCTTATACCAGTGTGTGTGTGTGTGTGTGTGTGTGTGTGTGTGTGTGTAAATATGCAGAGAGATTCTAAAGCAAAGGCACCAAACTGTGAGCAGCAGTTATCTAGTAAGGGCAGCAGGGGAATTGGTTTGGAGAAAAAGAAGTGAAATGTGCATTTTTACTTTGCATACAGATGTTTCAGTGATTGTAATGAAATGATGAGGTTTGCTTATGGGGCTGCAGGCTAAGGAGGAAGAGACCAGGAAAAGAATTCAGAAACAAAGCATCAGTTATGACTGTTGGGACCCTACTACTGTCTCCAAGGTGTTAGACTTGGAGAGGTTGGGTAGTTTGCCCAGAGATGTACAGCCAAGGTTTGCAACATGCCCGTAAATAGCCATCATCTGAGCTTGTCTCACTCACAGATGCCCAGGCTGCCTCCAAAGTTTCTGACGTGGTCTGGCATGTGACCTGCCTTGGATATTTATCATTAAGGTCCCTCACCCCTCTTGCACCAAGGGCAGCAGCCAAGGCTGAGAACCACTGGTTTAGAATTAGTTAATGGGATTGTATAGCACATAAGCACAGCCTGACACAGTTCCATCAAATGTGATTTTATTGGTACACTGGGTATAGTGGAAGCTATGTGTGCCTTTGATTGAAGAGATTGGGCAGATTAGGTGTGTGTGTGAGAGAGAGAAGGGGAAAGGGAGAGAGAGATTGATTGAGAGGAGAGTAATGGAGATAGAGAAAACTCACATATTTTTATGCTTCAAGCACTCTACTCCTCGGAAACTTGCACTCATAACATCTGGAGGCCTGTGGAAGTTTTGGAAGCATGAGTGAGAACATGAATGTGTTCTCAGCACCCTGCTGTGAGACTTGTAGGAGGTGAGCGCACCTGAAATGACTGTCCAAGAAAGAATGTGTGCACTGGTCTGATTAGACAAACCACTCATAACATTTTTTACCCAAGATAATGTGAACGATTAGTCCATCTTTCGGACTAGTTTTTAGCATTACTCCAAGTCCGCTGGCCTTATTTACTCTCAGACAGTGTGTCGTCTGCCTGTTTCATGTGAGATGGTTTTTTCCCTCATGAGAAGGATGTAAATGAACTCACTCTGGGTGGAGAGCTGGGGGGGGGTGGGGGCTGGGTTTCTTGGTGACTGTGGCTTCTGGGCTTCGAAGGCTGCAGCATATGTTGACGGAAGGGCCGCTCTCTGGGTGGACCATTGGGGGATTCCCAGGTTCTGGGCTTCCTGGTACTGGCCCTGTCCATCCAGGCATACACGAGGAAGCATTGAGCAGCACCCACATGGGAAGCCCTGGGGGGTCATCACGTGCACTCACATTTATATTTTATAGTGAAACTTCTAGGACCATGACTGTGACCTATAAATGTCCAGCTCTGAAAGTCCCTCTGGGAGGTGGTATGGGTGGTGGGAGCAAACCAAGCCCATGGCTCTAATTCTGTTACTGACCAGGGCTTGTGGCCTCCTTAATCAATGGAAACTGGTCAGAAGCCAGACAAGAAATTCAAGTGAGGCTTTACTGGGGCCCCCACAGCAGTGGGGAGCAAAAACAAGGAACAGATTTCCTTGCTTGCTGCTCTAGTGGAAGTGCCTTAGTTCCTTGTATGAAGTGAGGGTAGGGGTGGGTCCAGGGGTCAGACTGGAGGGATGGCTTAGGTGGGTTGCCCATTCCTTTAGTGGTGTTGAGTGCAGGGGGCATGCACAGTACCCTACTTTTGCTTTCAGTCCACAGCTTTTGTTCCTGGCTCTTCAGAAGTGATGGTTGAGGCTTGTAGGTCTTTTTTGTATCTCATCCATAATCTGCCCCAATTGCACAGGCACACAGTTATTTTAGTCCCTTAGAGCTTCTCTGTAATTTTTTGCTTGAGGAGATATTTGTCCAGGTACAAACACTGTAGCAAATGGTCCCAGGTCCCAGCCTGAGCTAGATGTCCTCACCTGGGCTAGGTGTCAGAGGTGAGCAGCAGGCAGTGCTTAATTCCATCGTTCCTTGAAACTGCTTCAGCCCTGGCCCCCTCATCACCAAAACAAGGCTGAAAAGACCTGCCTCAGGGTGACTGTGGCTCCAGAGACACTGTGCAGAGCGCTCAGCAGACTGGCTTGCAGACAGGTAGGTGCCCTGCAGGGCAGTCATGGTTGGGTACAGGTAGTCAAGGAGCTACGTAGCCCCTGGTTACCTAAGGATTGAAAAGGAGGGTCTCCTGGGGCAAAATGATATTAAAGGACTTTATGGGAAGGTCACAGAAAGAGTCAAACCTAGACATTGTAGTAAAAAGCATAGACATCACCTTGCCATCAAAGGCCTGTATAGTCAAAGCTATGGTTTTCCAGTAGTCATGTACTTATGTGACAGTTGAACCATAAAGAAGGCTGAACGCCAAAGAATTGATCCTTTTCAGCTGTGGTGCTGGAGAAGACTCTTGAGAGTCCCTTGGACTGAAAGATCAAACTAGTCAGTCCTAAAGGAAATCAACCCTGAAAGGACTGATGCCGAAGCTGAAGCTTCAGTCCTTTGGCCACCACCTGATGTGAAGGGCCTACTCAGTGGAAAAGACCCTGATGCTGGGAAAGATTGAGGGCGGGAGGAGAAGGGGACAACAGAGGATGAGCTGGTTGGATGGCATCATCAGCTCAATGGACATGAGTTTGAGCAAACTCTGGGTGATAGTGAAGTAGAGAGAAGCCTGGCATGCTATGGTTCATGGGGTTGCAAAGAGTCAGATGTGACTGAGCTACTGAACAACGAAAACAACACAGAGAGAGTGGCTCTGGCCCAAATATCACTTGACTCAAGCAAGTGTGTGTCTATTCTTTGGTGGTGCCCTGGGGAACCCTGCTGGGTTTTAACAGGCAGCTCTTATGGAGTGTTCTTTCCTGTCCCCAAGTGACTGGACGAGGACAATCAGCTCAGGGGTACTCTAACCCTGAAGCTCTAAAACACAATATGACCTTATTTTGGACCCCCGTCATGTACTTTTACATTGGTTTGGAGACCATGCTGAGGACATTGTTGTGAGCTCTATGCTTCCAGCATGGAGCTCTCTGTTCATGAGACTTTTAATGTCCCCTCCTTACATTTCAATATGTCATGTAGGGTTTGAATACAGCAAGCTAGGTATTTGGAATAAAGTGTGTCTCTTGTTAATTAAGAGAAAACCTAGAGCCCCAAGCTTGGCCCAAGTAGGAAAAACATCTGGAAGGGAGAGGTATCTGGACCACATAGTGTGTTCCTTGGGGTGAATTTATGAGATTCCCTTTGCTGACCTGCAGTCCTATCTCATTGGTCCAATGGGGGAACTGCCTGATGCTCCCCTCTGACATCTTGCCCAGTTGAGGACACGTGACCTCTCTCCAGCTTCCCTGGCAAGGATCTAGAACTGTGCTGCTCCGAGTATTGCTCGCAGCCACATCTGGCTGTTTCTACTGCAAATACTTAAAATGAAATAAAATGTAAAAATCAGTTCTTGGTCACAGTGGCCACATTTCAGGGGTCACTAGCCTCATGTGGCAGGTGACTCTGTGTGGGGCAGAGTAGAACGAGTATCTCCATCACTGCAATATGGTCTTGGGACAGATTAACCACTCTGTGTTATACCCGGGCCCTATGGGGTCCTTCCTGGGGAGTCAGGAGACACAAGTTTCTGTCCCCTGCACACCTTTCCTCCTTCTTGATACTGCTGTGTGTCAGCAGTGCATTGTTGCACTCTTTTCCACGTCTGGATCCTGGGTGCCTCCTGTTTCCTTAAAGGACTCCAGCCTCGGAGGTGATGGTGGCAGCAGGATGCCCACATCCCTGAGATGAGACCACAAGAATCAGGTCTGGCCCTTTCATTCCCAACACAGCAACCTCCATCAACACAGATACACACACAGCACACATACATGTGCATGCACACACATGCACATGTGCACACACCATGACAATCTAGTGTAGTGACAGGTTACTCACATAGGGCCTGAAATGGTTCCCAGAGGTGCTCTTGGAGCAGTCTAATGGGAACCCCATCTTGGAGAATACTGAGTAATATATCTTGGAGTTAAGCACACTTGATTCAGTATGGTTTTTGAAAGAATAGTCTAGTTTTTTGTTCAAAAGGATTTAGAGGTAATGGGGAAAATTTTAGTACTGATGAACTTCTCTGCAGTAAAATAGAAAATCCAATGCCATTTTCTCAAAATATCTGGAATCCAAAGTCTGTCCATTTTAAAAGGAAGATTTGAAGAGGGAGTGTATTCTTCCTCCAGGCAGAATGAGGAAAACGCCATGCTGATCACATGACCATGCTCTGTTCCTGCCAATACAAGAAAACAAGACTCTCACTTCTGGGAACGGAACGTGACCACGTGCATCTGAGAGCTCCGAGGGCAGTGGAAAGGGCAAGGCGGGCTGAGAGGCAGGTGCATCCTGTAGCGGGCAGCACCCGTGGAGCCTGTGATGGGGAGGGGACGGGCAGAGGGACCCACCCCGTGCGGGGGACCCACCCCAGCTGGGCGCCTGCCCCGTCCCCAGGTTCCAGCTTTGCCTCATCCTCCTTCTGGGCGCCGTGAGAGAGATGTGACATTTGCCTGTCTCTGAAATTCCTGTGCTGCTCAATTTCGGGAGAGATAAAATACCACAAGAGAAGCAGTTGGAAGGGTTTGCGAATTATAGAACTTCCTTTCATGATTCAGCCCGACATCAGGAAGTGGAGCAACACGTGTGGATTCCCAAGCTGACTTCATGCCCCACCCCATGCCCGGCCGTTACGCATGCGCGATGGGCAAGGAGGCGTAGAGGGCAAGATGCTTTTACCTGAATCGCTGAGTTAGCAAAATCAGTATGTCTAAAAATCAGTGTGTGAGGAGCCTTTATTGAACTAAACATGGTTTCCTGAATGCCTTTCTTATTTCTTCTTTAGAGTTCTATGTAAAACTTTGAATTTTCTACTCTTTCCATTTTTCTTCCATTCCGTAGCCCACGCTGTTGCTCACGTCATCAGCCAGCTCTGTTTGGGCCAGTTTTGAAAGAATCACTTGGAAAATTAAACAGACAGTGCTATCTGGGCCCCACTTCTGGAAGTTCTGAGTTTGGGTTAAGGCACGGTCACCAGTACTTACGGTACCCGGGTTGTTGTTTCCTGCTGTCCACGTGAAGATTCACTGTTCCGGCCTAGAGCTTTGCTATTGAACTTACTGTTGAAAACATTCTTCTGTGATTTTATGTGCTCACTCCACACTGGGGGCAGCAGCACAGGCTCTCAGACTTAGACTCTGTAGGCTGCTGTACTGACCTCTGTCCTCCCACCCCCATCTGCACAGGTAAGAAGCATCTGGAGTGATTTTGAAGCAGTCTTGGAGGTGTAATGGACTTGCTTGGCCTTTGGACTTTTAGCAGAAGCATTAGAACCTTCCTACCACGCACAGTACTTTTAGTCCCTGTCCTGAAATTGTGATGTTTGCAGCCAGCCCTTAGCCCAGCTGAACCTTTTGTTTCTGGTCTAGACATGCCCGACCCCTCTGGGAACATCGGCCCTCGGTCTGCTGCCTTGGAGCATGGCTGAGAAGAAGTCTGAAGCCCAGAACTTTCCTTCCTTTTGTAAGATCCTGGATAAGGGAATCCAGGGGAAGTTGAAATTTAATTGAAACTCTAAACATCTGTACCACCTCTTTATTTAAGTTCTCCACTTCAGGAATGTCAATCTTACATACTTTGGATCTCCTTTGTCCTTCTAGTCTTCTTCTGTTGAATTCTTCCACTCTTTGTTCATTTCATTTTTCTCAAGCTACTCCATCCTGTCCACCGCCTTATTCACGGTGTTAGTGTCTGTTCTCTTTTTTTCTGTTGGAAATGACAGACATCATTTCTTTCCTGTGTTTTCCCCTGAGTGCCGGCTTATTTTCCACGACTTTTCTTGCCTCCCCACCTCATCCTCTGCCTTTGGTGTCTCCATTTAGAGCTACTGTTTCTAACAGTGGCTGTTCTGTTAAGTCCTTTGGCTCCATGGCTGTATGTGTGGCTGTGATTTCATCTGCCCCTTGGGATGATTTTCCAGCCAGTGTTCTTTGTGTGCTATTTGTTTCTCTTGTTGCTTCTCTCCTTTTTCTCCTCTTAGTGTCACTGTACAGATGCAAGGTAAGTTCCTCATCTTGGAAATGAATCATGTCAGGGAGAAGCTTAGGATGTGTTCTAGCCTAACAGAATCTTTTCTTCATTTTCAGTAATGCTGTGTGTGTGTGTGTGCGTGTGTGTATGTGTGTGAGAAGGAGGAGAGAAAAGAAGGAAGGAAGGAAGAAGGAAAGAAAGGAAGGAAGGAAGGGAGAGAATTGGCTAAATCTTTACTTGGAAACGTCAGTTTTCATTCCAATCCCAAAGAAAGGCAATGCCAAAGAATGCTCAAACTACTGCACAATTGCACTCATCTCACACACTAGTAAAGTAATGCTCAAAATTCTCCAAGCCAGGCTTCAGCAATATGTGAACCGAGAACTTTCAGATGTTCAAGCTGGTTTTAGAAAAGGCAGAGGAACCAGAGGTCAAGTTGCTAACATCTGCTGGATCATCGAAAAAGCAAGAGAGTTCCAGAAAAACACCTATTTCTGCTTTATTGACTATGCCTAAGCCTTTGACTGTGTGGATGACAATAAACTGTGGAAAATTCTGAAAGGGATGGAATACCAGATCACCTGACCTGCCTCCTGAGAAATCTGTATGCAGGTCAAGAAGCAACAGTTAGAACTGGACATGGAACAACAGACTGGTTCCAAATAGGAAAAGGAGTACGTGAAGGCTGTATATTGTCACCCTGCTTATTTAACTTATATGCAGAGTACATCATGAGAAATGCTGGGCTGGAGGAAGCACAAGCTGGAATCAGAATTGCCGGGAGAAATATCAATAACCTCAGATATGCAGATGATACCACCCTTATGGCAGAAAGTGAAGAACTAAAGAGCCTCTTGATGAAAGTGAAAGAGGAGAGTGAAAAAGTTGGCTTAAAGCTCAACACTCAGAAAAACTAAGATCATGGCATCCTGTCCCATCTCTTCATGGGAAATAGATGGAGAAACAGTGGAAATAGTGTCAGACTTTATTTTTGGGGGCTCCCAAATAACTGCAGATGGTGATTGCAGCCATGAAATTAAAAGACACTTACTCCTTGGAAGGAAAGTTATGACCAACCTAGATAGCATATCAAAAAGCAGAGGCATTACTTTGCCAACAAAGGTCCATCTGGTCAAGGTTATGGTTTTTCCAGTGGTCATGTATGGATGTGAGAGCTGAACTGTGAAGAAAGCTGAGCACCGAAGTATTGATGCTTTTGAACTGTGGTGTTGGAGAAGACTCTTGAGAGTCCCTTGGACTGCAAGGAGATCCAGCCAGTCCATCCTAAAGGAGATCAGTCCTGGGTGCTCATTGGAAGGACTGATGTTGAAGCTGAAACTCCAATACTTTGGCCACCTGATGCGAAGAGCTGACTCATTTGAAAAGACCCTGATGCTGGGAAAGATTGAGGGCAGCAGGAGAAGGGGACGACAGAGGATGAGATGGTTGGATGGCATCACCAACTCAATGGACAGGGGTTTGGGTGGACTCGGAGTTGGTGATGGACAGGGAGGCCTGGCATGCTGTGGTTCATGGGGTTGCAAAGAGTCGGACACGACTGAGCAACTGAACTGGACTGATTACTTCTTTCAGGGAGGCTGCCAGCCATTTAGAATCTCCTCTCTACCCCCAGGGGATGGCTGGCTTCCTTCCCCGTGCTTAGTAGAAGCTCCAGCTCTGCAGGCTCTGGGGTCTGCAGAAGCACCTCTGCTTCCTTGACCATCTTCTTTAAAGGTATTCATGCTCCCAGGACAAGCCTTTGCTGCATCTTGCTGCTCCCCTCAGATTGTTGATCAGGGTGAGTGGGGTCTATTAGTTCTATGGCATTTCTCTTGTTCTTTCTAGAAGGTGATTTTAAAGTGAAGGGAATTGTGACATCTTTACTCTACCAACATCCCAGCTATCTGATATTTTGATATTTATCATATATGACAACCTAGCATGTTTAGCATTTTCATGGAACAACTACATTTCTACAGGAACAGTTAAGAACAAACACACAGAAAACAACTTCAGAATGACCAGAAAAGTTCTAGTGACTCTCTTTGCTTCTGCCAGCCTCTCCAATCTACCTGTCCAGCCAAGGCTGTTTTGTTGGCTGGTTTCTTGATCCGTTCATTATATTGATTCACTGAATACCTCTCACCAGCAGGAATGGTGCTAGGTGCTTGGACTGTTGCAGTAGCCAAGATCCCTCTCTGCACTTAAACGGTTTACAGTCAAGTTGAAAGAAAGAGCAGGCCCAGCACCAGGTCTTGATCAGATATAATCTCATTTATTCTTCACTGCAACCATTTAAAAATTTCAGAAAAGTGCAACATCACTTATAATTAACAAACACTGCCGATTTACAATTTTTTCCCTTTCTTTCCTCTAAAACAAGAGCATCCCAAATAAAGTAGAAGTTGTACCCTTTTTGTGGAGAGTGACTTCCCAAGGCTGAAGAGCTGGTGGGCAACAGGCCCCTCTGGGTGCAAAGTCTGCTTATTCCCTTACTTATTTGCTGCATTGCCTTGTGTACGTGGCATTGATTATGTCTTGTGAGCTGTACAGCTCATCTACAGCAAACATCAACACCCGCGATAGTAAACCAGACAGACTTTTTTTTTACATAGTAGACTGATTTTTAGTAAATGTAAATACTGCTTACATTTTTTTGAGAGTGCCAAGACACATCTTATTCAAGAGCCAAGCAAATAAAGGAAAACGTGGTTATCAGGAGCTGAGATGAATTGAGATATAAATTTTCCAAATATTAGTATCTCTTAACCCTTGTATTGATGTTTTACAATAGCCTGTACTTTCCTATCTAGTTTGTGACCACTGAGCCCGCTTGTGAATAAAAAATGAATCTAAGAATTATATTTCACTTTCCACAGATTCCATATTTGTCAATTTGCCTGCTCATCAAATTTTTTTTGTGATCCTTGAATCAATACCCATGGTGCTTCTGTGGCTCTTTGTGGACATGTGCAGAGGAGCAGAAAACTTGAGTCATCTGATGTGCTTGTTCCTAGCTTAGGCTGAATAAGGTGAAGTTCTCAGCTCACCCTAAGAACGGTGTTCTTTTTGACATCAATTGAGTAGTGTATTTTTGTGCTTTTTGTTGATGATTTTGCTGTTTAAATTGACTCCCAAACACAGTGCTGAAGTGCCGTCTGGTGAGCTGCGCTCAGGAAGGCTGTGATGTACCTTAACAGGGAAAACACATGTGTAGGATAAGTTTCCTTTCAGCATGGGTCATAGGGCTTTTGTTGTGAGTTCAATATTAACGAATCAACTATATATATATATACATAATATACATATATTATGTATATATATATATAAAATAAGGTTTCTTTAAACAGGAACATCCATAAAACAAGGTTATGTATTATTTGGTTGATGAAAAGATGCCCTGAGACTCTTAGGAACTTAGCCGTGTATTGCCCCTAGCGGCAATGGGTTCAATATTTGCTAATTCAGTGTTAGTGGCAACTTTATAAAACATAACTACCACAAATAACTAGGGATGGCTGTATTTTATTTCATTTTTGTACAAATCAGGGAAATAATTTTTAAAACCCAGTTAAATTTGACTGTTTTTATGAGACATGGTTTTGAAACAAATGGACTGTTTTATAATCCAGTGAACATCTCCTCAGCCTTGCATTTTGTATAGTTATTAAATTAGCAGTTTTTTCTTGAGCTCCTACCGTGTGCTTGTCACTACTCTGGTACCAGGAGAACATTGGTGAACAGGTCCAGAGGTCAAGTGAATCCTTTTAATTCATCAGTATTTAAAGTCCTAACAGTAGGACTTCCCTGGCAGTCCAGTGGTTAAGTCTTCTCCTTCTCGTGTGGGGGGTGCAGGTTCGACTCTTGCTGGGGGAGCTAAGATCCCACATGCTATGCAGCCAAAAAAACTGAAGCATTATTGTAACAAGTTCTTTAAAGATTTTTAAAATGGTCCACATCAAAAAAATCATGTCCTGACATTTCATCAAGGTCATTTCTGTTTAAACTTGGTAGCAAACCTCCTGATTTCTCAAAACAAGAATCAAATTCTTACACAAGTGTTTTTCTTATGAGAGATTAGTTTTTCATAGCCAGTATTTTTAAGTAAATATCTTTATCATGACCAGGGACTGATTTTATGGCAAGTTCCCTCTCCTCTAGCTGCATAGTGGGAAGCTGGTAATGATATGCAGTAATATGCACCCACCAGAAGGTCCTCGTGGCTCACTGTATTCAGACCCCTCAGTCATCACAGGTCATATTTGGCCTAGGCTGACTCAGAGGCTGTCAGACAGAAACCCCTCTGCACAGCAGGATGCCGACAAGCATTATCCTCCAGTGAGGTCTTTACTGCATCATATAACTCAGGTGTAAAGAGACAGGTCCACACCTGGAGCATGCCTGGGGAGCCAGCACTCTCTGTGTACAATATTCAAGACAGCTTCAGGGTCCCACTGGAAACAGGCCAAAGCTTTGGTTTTTGTCAGAAATTTATAGTTCCCCCAGTCCAGATGCAGTTTATAAAATAAAATGTTAACTAGCAGCATGAGCGTAAGCAGTGCTGCCTAAGTAGGTGGGCACCACCCAGCCAATAGGAGAAGGGCATCTTCTAGGGGCTGCAGAGCCTATTTTTTAGGTGGGAAATGTTGAACCTAAACAATTCTTGTGAGAAAGGTCATATGTTCCTTGGAGGGTAAAATGGTAGTCATTTTAGCAGCTGGAGTTTTCTGTGAACAAAATATTTTAGGTAACATCATAATAGAGAATCTTTTGTTTTAGGCTCTGTGTTTTCAAAGTTTCTTGTACCTTATTCTTTGATACTCTCCATCACTTTATGTGCTTGGAGGGAGAGTGTTTGGGTCTGTGGTCATCCCCACTTTTTCCAGTAAGACCCAGGTGCTGTCCTTAGACACTCAGTCATGTCCAACTCTTTGCAACCCCATAGACTGTAGCCCACCAGACTCCTTTGTGATGGATCCTCCAGACAAGAATACTGGAATCTCCTCCTCCAGGAGATCTTCCCGACCCAGGGATAGAACCAAGGTCTCCCACATTGCAGGCAGATTCTCTACCATCTGAGCCATCTGGTTAGCCCTAGTAAGACCCATAAATCCACACTTTTTCCAGTAACATCCATAAAGCCCAGAGATGTCCTCATGTATAATCATGGACCCTCATGCAGTCAAAGTGGTGGCTGATAAGGACAGGCTTAAAATTTGTCTTTAAAGCCTATATTATGCAAGATGCGTTTTATGCTCATTTTAAAAAATATTTTTGCATGAAAAAACTTACATTTTTATCTTGAATATTTTCTAATATGCAGACCCGTTGGTCATGCATATACTCAAAGCTTAGCTGTGGTACTATTTTGCCTTTTTTTTCCTGAAGTGCATTCCAAGTAAACTACAGATGTTATGAAATTTCACCCCTAAACATCTCAATGTTCCTTTCTGAAAAAAAGGCATGATAATAATATAGTTATCCCCCTCCCACAACCATTAGCATTAGGGGAACACTTGTAATTATGGTGTCATCTGAGCCTGCTTACAGCCACAGAACCATGGAGACAGGTGAACAGGCCATCCTAGGAGTGAAAGGATGAGAAAATCTACCCAAAGAAGTCATTTCCACCAGTAGTGAAGGTGCGCACTGTTGTTACCCTGACTGCCACTAGGCCACCCTCATTATCAACCCGGGGCATGTCCCAGGTGCCAGGCCATGCACTGAGAGCACTTCACACAGATTGGCAATGGAATCCCCACACCACTATTAGAAGTGGGTTCCAAAATGATTCTTATTTTGCTAAGGAAGAAACCTGAGGCTCAGCTGCATGCTTTAAAAGCAGTGGAGTCAGTGTTTGGACCCTGGGACTCTGCCTTGAGCTGGGTCCTGTGACCCTGTCACAGACCACCTCTCCATCCCAAGAATGCAAGGCTTTCTGTGACTGTACAAGTGGGTTGACTGCCTAAAATAAGGCGTGGAAAATGCAGCTTGATCTTGCTATTCAGGTAAAAGGGAAATGTGAACATTGCTTTCAAAGCACAAGACCCTTAATTTTGCAGAGTTATTGTAATTTTCTTGGTTTAGGCCTCAAATGTTTTTAATAGTTATGCAAAAGAAGGGAATTAAGACAATAAGGTCCACAATGTCCCTGTAATTTGGGACAAGATTATGATTTATTAATTAACCAGGGCTTCCCAGGTAGTGCTAGTGGTTAAGAATCCACCTGCCAATGCAGGAGACTTAAGAGACGTGAGTTCAATCCCTGGGTTGGGAAGATCCCCTGGAGAAGGGCATGGCAACCCACTCCAATATTCTTGCCTGGAGAATTCCATTGACAGAGGAGCCTGGTGGGCTACAGTCCATAGGGTTGCAAAGAGTCAGACATGACTGAAGCGACTTAGCACACATGCATGCAAGTAACACTGGACAGTATCTAAATGGGACATACGAAGGTTTTCTAACTGTATTGTATTGGGGGGAGAGTAATTTTTTTTTTTCCTTTTGCATTCCAGATCCACATGAAAAAAAAAAAAAAGAGATCCAGTCAGTTAAGGCAGAAGTAGTTTAGGACTGGTCTTAGAGTTCCTGGGGAGAAAGTAGAGAAAGGGTCTGCACTGTATGTCAGAGGAGGTTGGGTTCTCTAGTTATTTAGAGTGAAATTGGGTGGACCAGACTTAGGACCCTGAAGCACCCATGGGTTGCCTTAGATTTGAGATGGGTTGCCTGTCTGGAAAAAACTGCAATCACATCTCATTCACTCACTCAATCATTATTCATTTGACAAATGTTTATGGATCAGATAATCACATCTGAATCATTTATTAATTCATTCATAAATTCATAGGTATGATGTAGTTATAGACCATCTACTATAGAATAATCATATCTGATTATTCACTCTTTCGCTTGACAAATGCACATGGATCATCTGTTAAGGAGTAATCACATCTTATTACTTATTCATTTATTTATTTATCTGCCAAATATTTGTGGGGTGGGCCATCTCTAATAGGATAGACACCAGTAAGGGTAAAAGAAAAGAGACACCATCTTCCAGTTTCAGCTCCAACAAGTAAAGAACTTAAAATAGGTGTTGTCACTTTTATTCTTAGACTATTACAAAGCTGGACCAATTGAGAATCAGTGATACTTTTTTTAGACTTAGGAAACAGAGGTGTTAGGACAGATTGCCACCTAGAAATTTTAGATTTGAGATGAGCAATTGGGGCACCCATCTGGATAAAACTGCAGTTACATCTCACTCACTCATTCATTATTCATTTGAGAAATGTTTATGGACCAAATGTTATGTTTGGTGCTTCCAGAAACACCAAATCCTGCTTACCTAGAGCAGAAGCTATTGGAGCCCTAAAGAGACAGAACTCTTAGATGATCATTTTGGTGAGGCCAATTGTGGACTAGGTTGAAAGAGAGAAATTTCAGTGAGTCATAGTCTCAGGAAAGTCTCCACTTTCTCTGGCTTTATCTCTAAAAACCTTGTTTTAAGGGTACCTAGGATATGGTAAGACACACAGGCACAGAAATAACTGTCATGAAGACAGAAGTTTTTATATCCACAGATCCCTAGAAATAGGAGGTATAGAACACCATGCAGAGCTACATTAGGAAGCACCAGGGTTTGCCAGGATGCAAAGGGAGAGAAGAAAATACTTACAAGAGCCTTTGTTGTGATTTCTGTGGGAAAGAACAAGTGAGATAGAGTAAGTAAGCTTGGAATTGGCTAGTTTGAATAATTTCAGTGGACTCTAGTGCATGCAGGCTGTTCCTAGTTGCCTGGTACCTGACCCTGGGATGACTGGGGAATACTGACTTGGCATGTAAATGAGATGGGTGGGGGACTGGTTGTTTCAAATATGAAGGATACACTTGTCGGAGAGTCCAGTTGAAAAAACAAAACTGAAACTCTTACCTACAGAGGAATAATGATGAGAATCATAGCAGACTTCTCATCAAAAACAACACAAATGAGAAATGGTGTGGTGAAAGATATGAAGTGTTGAAAGGAAAGAGAAAAAAAGCAACAACCTAGAATATTATATCCATCAAATTTACCCTTCAAAAGTGAAGGATAAATAGAGACTTTTCAGAAACAGAAAATTCGGGGACTTCCCTGGTAGTCCAGTGGTTAAGACTTCACCTTCCAATGCGGAGGGTGCAGGTTCAGTTCCTGGTAGGAGAGCTAAGATCCCACATGCCTCATGGCCAAAAGAACAAAACATAAAACTGAAATACTATTGTAACAAACTCAATAAAGACTTAAAAAAAAATTTACCACTAGCTGACTGCCCCTACAGCAAATATTAAAAGAAGTTCTTACTATTTAATAGTAAAAGGAAAATGATATAGGTCCAAAGCTTGGATCTGTGTGAAAAAGGAAAGAAAAAAAAAAGTAAGTTATTTTGTTTTTCATAATCCTAATTGGTCAAAAGGTAACTGTTTAAAGCAATAGAAGTAACAGCATATTGGATTATTATAGCATATGGATACACAAAATGAGTGACAGCATTGTTTTAAAGATAGGATGGAGGAATTGAGAATACCCTGTTATGAGGTCCTTGTATATGTAAAGTGGTATAGTGTTATTTAAAGATGGAATTTAAGTTTTAAAATGTATAATGTAAGCTACAGGACAGTCACTAAAATTTTTAAAGGATATGCTGAGAAGATATAAAATGCTTGATTAAAACCAGAGAAAGCTGAAACAGAAAAAAAAAAAGAAAAAACAAACAGCAGTGAGTTAAAAAAAAAGATACAAGCGTTGTAGATATTAATCCAAGTAAGTCAATAATCAGTTTAAATGCAGATGGTCTAAGCATACAAATTAAAGCACAGAGATTGTCAGAATGGTTTAAAAAACAAGACACAATTATCTACTATCTACAAGAAACCCACTTTAAATGTAAAAACACATATAAAGTAAAAGTAAAGTGATGGAGAAAGATATTCCATGCTAACACTAATCAAAAGAATATCAGAACAGCTATATTAATTTTAGACAAAGCAGACTTCAGAAAACAGAAGATTATCAGAGATAAAGAGGCATGTTACATAATAATAAATGAATCAACTATCTAAGGAGACACAACAATCTTAAACATGTGTGCACATGTTTAAGCATCAGAATGCATAAGCCAACCACAGATAGAACTGAAAGGAGATTAGGCAAATCCACTATTACAACTGAAAGTTTCCATCACCTCTGTCAGTAATTGATATATGAAGTAGATATAAAATCAGAAAGTATATATATGACCTGAGCAGCACTGTTTCATCTACTTGATACTTATAAGATATCCAATCCAACAATGGAAAAAATCAAGCAGACCTTATTTTATTGCACTTAGCTTTATTGTGCTTCATGGGTATTGATGCTTTTTAAAAATTGAAGGTTTGTTCAAGTCATTCTGTCAGTCAAATGATTCTGTCAAGTCAATCATATGTCAAGTGATTCTGTCAGTGCAGTGTTTGCAACAGCACTTGCTCACTTCATGTTTCTGCATCACATTTTGGTAATTCTCACAATATTTCAAACTTTTTCATTACTATATTTGATATGGTGATCTATGATCAGTAATCTTTGGTGTTACTATTGCAAAAACTTTGTGACTCACTGAAGGGTCAGTTGATGGTTAATATTTTTTAGTAATAAAGTATTTTAAATTAAAATATTTATATTGTTTTTAAAACAATGCTACTTTTCACCAGTATAGTACAAACATAACACTTATTAATATATGCATGCACTTCTTGAGAAACAAAAAAATTCATGTGACTAGTTTTATTGATATTTGCTTGTGTGCCAGTACCCATTCTTCTCAAGCTCACGTGGAACATTCACCAAGACAGAACAAATTCTTGAAAAACATGTGAACAAATTTAAATGAAAAAAAAATGCAAATTATGTTCTCAGAACACAATGGAATTAAACCAGAAATTAGTAACAGAAAGTTATAAAATCCCCAAATGTTTGGAAATTGAACAACTGACTTTGAAATACAATATGGGTTCAGAATGAAGTCTGAAGATAGGTTTTAAAATATTTTGAACTGAATAAAAATGAAAATACAACTTACCAAAATTCATGGGATGCATCAAAAGCAGTGCATACATTATAGCATTAAGTGCATACATTAGATAAAAAGGAAATATAAAATCAGCAACCTGTTTTTTAACCTGAGAAAACTACAGAAAAAAAGAGCACATTTCTCTAAAGCAAGAAGAAGAAAATAAATAATTAAAATTGAAATAGAAATAACTGGCATTGAAAACAGGAAGACAATAGAGAAAGTTGACAAAACTCAAAAGGGGTTCTTTGAAAAAGATCAATAAACTTAAAAAACTTTTAGTTAAGGTAAACAGGAAAAAAGAGAGAATACACAAATTAGCAATATCAGAAATAAAAGAGAGGTCAGTGCCACTGATTCGGTGGACAAGAACAATAATGAAGTATTGTAACACAATTCTGTTCTCACTATTGTGGTAAATTAAATGAAATAGACTGTCTTGAAAGACACAAACTGTTGAAACTTGTAGAAAGAAAACTAGCTTGAATATCCATGTCTTTTCAATTTAAATCAATAATTTGTAACCTCCCTCCCAAAAAAGCACCCAGAAAAGAAGGTTTCATTGGTGAATTACTTAAGGAAGAGATTATATCAATTTTCAACAATTTTCTCTTCCAGAAAACCGGAATGGAGACATCAGT
Source organism: Cervus elaphus (assembly GCF_910594005.1). Classification (NCBI taxonomy): domain Eukaryota; kingdom Metazoa; phylum Chordata; class Mammalia; order Artiodactyla; family Cervidae; genus Cervus; species Cervus elaphus. The sequence goes on from NC_057830.1 coordinate 24,251,600, forward strand.
AGAAACTCTCATGTGGATTAATACAGATGGATATATACAGAAATACCTTAGACATGTATTACATATACAGGTTAAGTAGACACATGTATTTCTTTGCTCTGTCATGTGACAAGTGCCCAGATCTTGGTTTCTAATACCCTCTCAATAAAACGGAATGCAAACCATAGATTCTGGGGTAGGAACAAGAAACATACAAGATAAGCTTGGAGTATCTTGTCATGTCAAAGGTAAAAAAAAAAAAGTGCTCAAAAAGCCCCACAGTGATGGAGGTGTGTCAGAGAGACACAGAAGCCAGCCGTAAGTGCTCCCATAACCAGGCTGGAGTAATTTAAACAACAAAATAAAGTAGTATTAGATTACCACCTAATGGATAAAAAATAAATAACAATGAATCCATACTTACCTAAATAAATTATTAAATAAATGAATAAGTGGAGAGAATAGACAAATCTACTCTGCAGGAGAATTTCAAACAATTGATATAGATACTCTCCCCTCAAGGAGGTATCTCAGCTGTCCGTAAGTGCAGGTCATGCAGAAATTCTTCCTTCCAAGGAGGGTGATATGGAAAGGGGATGGGGTGGGAGAGCAGCGTTATGGTGGAGAAACCTGAGAACAACCACCTCTGCCAAGGATCAAAGATTAACATCAGTGGTGACAAGTCATGTTGATAGGACACACACCTCTGTGTTCTTCCTCCCCGAAACACATAACCCCCAGTGTAACCATGAGAAAAACATCAGACAAACCTCAGTTGAAGCACATTCTGCAAACCACTTGACCAGTACTTCTCAAAACTGTCAAGATTATCAAAAACAAGGGAAGTCTGAGAACATGTTGTAGCCAAACGATTGCCTAAGGAGGTATAACAACTAAGTATAATATGATATGTTGGCTGGGTTCCTAGAACAGAAAAAAAAAAAAAAGACATTAGGTAAAGACTAAGGAAACCCAAAGAAAATAATAAAGTATAATATAATAATTTGTCACTGTTGGGTCACTAATTATGAGAAATGTACCATAATCATGTAAGATGTTAATAATAAGGGAAGCTGGATGTAGGGGTATAGGAAAGCTCCCTGTACAATCTTTGCAACTTTTCTGTAAATCTAAATAATATCATAAAATTAAAAGTTCATTTAAAAAGTAAAAGAGAGAGAGGGATGAATAGGTATCTCAGCCTGCATTTTTCAAGATAGGAATTCATCAAATAATCACGCACATCTAAGTAAAGGTAAATTAAAATTAAGTCAGAACTGCGGTCAGTATTACAACAGAAGGGCACTTGGTACCTTGAGGGGAGGTGGATGGTCTGAGCACATCTAGGATGCTGTACAGAGAAAGCCCAGGGTAACTGAGGGTAACTGAAGTGGATGCTAAGAAATTGGTGTTCATCCTGAGATCAGAGAGCAGTGATGAATCTTTAGCAGAGAAGTTGTATGATTAGGTTTTGTTTGAAAAGTGGACGTGTTTAGAAGGTTAGAAGATAAGATGCATGAGATTGGTGATGCATTATTTTCAGGAATGAGGAGGAGAGAGAACTGTCTGAGAGGGCTTAGCCTTGTTGTCCTCAGCAGTTATATGGATGGAGTTCTTAAACCAAAATTCTTGCAAGTTCCTGGTGATGCTGGTGTTGCAAAGCCCTGATCTTGCATTTGGATGTGCTGATAGAAGCGTCTTTTCACACTCAGCTGAGGTCCTAAAGGCAGTAGCTAAGAGAAGGGCTGGCTTCCCACACTGGCTCTCTCACTAATAGCTGTGCATTTTTTGAGAAGTAACTGACTTTTCAGAGCCCAATACCCGGATGTGTGAGTTAGGCATTACAGAGCCACTACCTTTAGGGATATTGTGCAGGTCAGCCAATGCCCTGCAAGGGAGCTCCTTCTGGTTGCCATCCTTGTCATCATCCATCTCACAGTCATCAGATGTCAGCACGAAGCCTGTTTGTGCCTTGGGTTTATCACTCGTAAAATGGTAATGCTTTTTTTGCATTGAGCTATCATTTTTGCTAGCTTTAGGTACAGGTTGGCTACTGTTACTTTTCTGAACACATCCTTGCGAGTGTCCTGGCCTCACCCAAGTAAACCACCCACCTAACTCCTTCCAGCTTCACCCACCTTCCAGAAACACCTCCATCTTGCCTTTCCAAGGACATTCCTTCACCTGTTTCTGGGTGAAGCCTGGCTAGGCTCCTCCCAGCTGTTTTTCCAGGTGAAAGGAAGGGCACAGCCTGGAGTGAGACATTCAAATTTGTGCTTCCTGCAGAGTGTGTGGATGTTGAGTAGATCCTTGGAAAGCACCTCCTGTCTCCACTTGAAGGACCTCACAAAAGGCCCTTTCTGATGTTGTGTCTCCTGCTGGTACTACGGGTGGCTGTCTGCCAGGAGGTCTGAGAGCAGAGTCAGAGATGGCTGGCACAGGTACTCTGACCCCTGAACTCTGGCCTTCCTGACGTAAAAACCGTATCTGCTCACCTCTCCAGTCTCCAGACAGGAATTAGCATCCTGAGGTCACTGATAAGTCCTTTCCTAGGATTTCTCTCTTATTTGATCCAGAGTTCAGGTGGAATTTGATATTTATAATGTCATTGGGTTGTTTAACGGAGAAGGCAATGGCACCCCACTCCAGTACTTTTGCCTGGAAAATCCCATGGATGGAGGAGCCTGGTGGGCTGCAGTCCAAGGGGTCGCTAAGAGTCGGACACGACTGAGCAACTTCACTTTCACTTTTCACTTTCATGCACTGGAGAAGGAAAGGCAACCCACTCCAGTGTTCTTGCCTGGAGAATCCCAGGGACGGGGAAGCCTGGTGGGCTGCTGTCTATGGGGTTGCACAGAGTCAGACATGACTGAAGCGACTTAGCAGCAGCAGCAGCAGGGCTGTTTAAGGGATTTCCCGGGTGGTGCTACTGATAAAGAACCTGCCTGCCAATGCAAGAGACCTAAGAATTGCAGGTGCAATTCCTGGGTTGGTAAGATCCCCTGGAGGAGAGCATGGCAACCCACTGCAACATTCTTGCCTGGAGAATCACATGGGCAGAGGAGCGTGGCGGGCTACAGTCCATAGGGTCTCAAAAAGTCGGACCTGACTAAAGTGACTTATCACATATGCATGCACGCAAGGGCTATTTAAAGTATAAAATAACCAAGATGACTTTGGTATACCCCACCTAGCACTTCGGGGTGTCCCTGGTGGCTCAGACGGTGAAGAATCTTCCTACAATGCGGGAGGCCCAGGTTTAATCCCTGAGTCAGGAAGATCCCCTGGATAAGGGACTGGCTATCCACTCTATGGGCTTCCCTGGTGGCTCAGCATAAAGAGTCTGCCTGCAATGCAGGAGACCCGGCTTCAGTCCCTGGGTCTGGAGGATCCCCTGGAGGAGGGCATGGCAACCCACTCTAGTACCCTTGCCTGGAGAATCCCACGGACAGAAGAGCCTGGCAGGCTGCCTCCATAGGGTCACACAGAGTTGGACACGACTGAAGTGAGTAAGCAGCAGCAGCAGCAGCATCTACTCCTGTATTCTTGCCTGGAGAATCCCCACGGACAGATGAGCCTGGTGGGCTGCAGCCCTTGGGGTCACAAAGAGTCAGACACACACCTAGCACTTCAGGACACAGTTCCTTCAGTAAGAACTCTTGGGAGGGTGAATTTCCCTCAAGCAGGCTCAGCCATTGGCACGCTGTGTGTTCTGGTGGGTTCCATGTCCCTGGGGTGTCCATTTGTATGTGCAAGTGAACGAGGCCCATTGCGTGGGGATCTGCACTTCTGCTTTCTGGCTGGTTCGCTGAGATGGGAGGAGAAGGCCCACTTCCCCAATTGCAGACACAGCGCAGACAGGAAGTGCTCCAGTTGGTAAGGCTTGTCTTCTGCTTTCTCTCCATATCTGCTGTTCTCCCTTTAAACACTTCTCTCTGTCTTGGGCTTCTTTTTTTGCTTCCCACGCTCCATGCTGTCCTGGGCTTCTAACTGCAGACCTGCACTTGAATCCAGAAGAGGAAGGTAGGTCAGATGTGTGGGAATCAAGGAAATCCAGAACGGTGACCTTGGAGCTCTCCCCTCTGTGACTGCCCGCAGGAAGGGTAGTGCACTTGTGTTTCAGGGAGTGCACTTGTGTGTTCTCTGCCCTGTGAAGGCAGTCTTTTCCCACTGAACACATACCCAGAAGAGCGGGACTCAGGTCTTTGCCATCCTACTTCTTGACTATGGTTGCTATGTAGTCAGACCATCTCTCTCTCTTTCATAGAACCCTTTGCCAGCTATGGAAGCACTGGATATATTTATGTCACAGGTTTATGAAATCTAAGGATACCATCATAAGCTTCTATAGTATTTTGCCATCATGAATCACCCATAATTCTTCTTTCACTGACCAGAAAAAAGTGATGGCAATTTTTCATATATGCCTAGTAAAACTTTTAGTAGTTGTAATCCTTTCATTTGTGTGTGTATGTGTGTATGCTTAGTTGTGCCTGAATCTTTGCCACCCCATGGACTGTAGCCCTCCAGGCTCTTCTGTCCATGGGATTTTCCAAGCAAGAATACTGGAGTGGGTTGCCATTTCCTCCTCCAGGGGATCTTCCTGACCCAGGGATTGAACCCGTGTCTCTTGAGTCTCCTGCATTGAAGTGAATTCTTTACCACTGTGCCTCTTGATTTAAATGTGTCATTTAAATAACATGGTGTGGTTTCTTCAGCAGCTGCAGGATCCCTGTGAATATCGTGTGAATGAGGCAGGGGTACAGGAAAGTAAAATAGTGCTCAGAAGCTAAAATCCTTTTCCAGGCACCACCAGAAGGGACAGGAGAGGCCAAGTCACTGTGACCATGGCTTTGCCAACAGGTCCAGACGTTCTCTGAGTGGGAAGGGGTCTTGGAGGGTCATCTGGATCAGGACCAGGGAAAACTCAGTAATTTTGCTGCCTGTTCAAATTCCCTATGTGATATGCCCAAAGGAAGAGAAGGGCAGTGAGGGATATCAGCCACCAACAATGTGAATTCTCTCATCTGTGACTTTATCTGTTGTTTTTAAATTTCCCCAGAGCAGAGTGGAAGACAAGGTGGTTTTCAGGACACAATGGTTGAGTGAAGTTCATGGTGGGGGGTGCAGGTGGGGAGATGTCCTAGGAACCTCTCTGGGTTGACCCAGGCTTCAGCCCACAGTCAACAACCCCAAGAGAGCATGAGGGGGCATCACTAGCGACCACTTGGATGTGTTCCTGTGCCCGCTGATTCTTCACTGAATCTAGCTCACTTTTAATAACCGAGTCCTTGTGCATAAATCCAGCTTCATGACGAGCATGCCTCTGACCCGGTGCCCTGGCAGAGGAGTGTCTGAATAACCTTCCCTCCCTAAGGGACTTGGAGCTGGATTTTCCTGCCTTGAGGTCAGCAGGCACCGTGTAGGGGACTTTAATCTTCTTCCCTGGTTCCCTTCCCTGCTGTGGCAGCAGACAGCCCAGTTTCACCCCATCTCCAGACTCCTTCCCTACATCCTGGAGGGAGACAGCTCAATTCCCTTTTCTCTCTACCAGCCCCACTTGGGAAATGAGATATTGGATTATGGCAGAGGTTCGCAAAAAAGTGCTTGAAAATTGCCAGTAAGTTATTTAAAATCCAGACGTGCCTTCTGTACACTGTATCTCTGGGCCCAAGCTGGGTCAGGAGCCCCATTTCAAGCTCTGAGCCTCAAGCGCACAGCGTGGTGAATTTCCGCCAAGTTACATCTGCAGTGGCTCTGGCCAGTCACACTGGGAGGTGAGGAGAAATGTAGACAGTAGAGAATCACAGTCCTGGGGATGGAAGCAGGGCCCCCGGAGAAGATCCCACCACCCATGAGCCACTTCTGCTTGCTCATTGTTTGGAGGCAGAGAAGTCCCCTTCCTATTCCATGGGGTCCTCGACAAAATGAATTGCACATAGAAGATGCCCAACAAACATCCTGAATGAATAAATGATTCATATTTTGAAATTAAATTCATGATGGTTGGCTGGTTGCTTATTTGTAACCAAATATTTTGAGAGTTTATGTTAAGTGTTAATGTTTCTGTAGGCATTGTATCTGTGATTTGTGCCAATTATGTTGAGGGAGTATTGGGTGGATATAGTAAAGAAGTTCTTGAACACTTTGTGGAGCCTGAAAATCCAGATGTTGGCTGAGATACATCAGTATTTCCTTGATGCATTCCTTCAGGGTTTTGAAGGCAAGGCCAAATAACTTGGTTTTGAAGGCTTGGATAACATTTTCAAGTATTGGAACATCTCATCTCTTCTAAATATCAGTGTAACATCATGTTCTCTCCAGCCTCAGACTTACTTTCTGTTTCTTAAATGCGTGTCTCTGTATCTAAGAATCTTTGTGCTTTACCACAAATGCAGAACAGGGGCCACTCCGCAGAAGTTGTGAAGTATGCCGCTGCCTTGGGAGTCCCGGTCTGAGGCAGTGCGGCCAGCCCAGCAGGCCTCAGAGGGCCTGGGGACAGCCCTTCAGGGTGGTCTCCCAGAAGGCCAGCTGGTATCACTCAGGAAACTGGACGGACCTGGGGCCAACTCAGGCTGGGGACTTGGGTTCTGTTTCTCCGTGTTGCGGCCGCAGGTCTGTTCACCTGTTTTTTTTAATTGCAGCCAAACCCTATTGCGGAGGGCAGCACCCAGGGCCCTTTGCAGACGGATGGAGGACAGTCATCTGCTGGCGTTGTTCGGGATGGTCCCCCTGCGTCTCCCTTCGCCTGGTCATTTCTCATAACTCATCAGCCAGAACCTGACTGGCCCAGGAAGAGCTCTTCTCCTGCCCCGGGCCAAACTCTGTCCTCTTACTTATGAAAATGAATCAAAACTACAGATGCGGTTTTGCCTTTTACCCGAGTCCAAGTAGTTAATTTTCTCAGCTTGAAGCTGCAGAGGGAATTCCCAGGCAAATTTTATCAGGGTTGCTTTGCATTGAGGTGCCTGTGTGGCTTTGAGCAAGATATCTTTTTCTATCTTCCTGGTTTTGTTCCCCTACGTGGTAGGGCTAGGACAGAAATTGTCCCCAGATGGTGTTCCCCCAGAGTACCGTCTACTTTTGCCGCTGTCACCTCCGTCCATATTATAAGGGGAAACTGAACCTATGATGAGAAATCAGCCACCTTTAATGTGCGAAGTGCTGTTGAAACGTTCTCCACAGGAAGCAGAAGGGGCTGAATGCTTAGTCAGGGGCAGCACCTTCAGTGGCCATGGTTTGATGGGTCTTAAGAAAAGCCTTGAAGTGCAGGTCAGGGCTGGTGATAATCAGGGCAGATGGGGTTTCTAAAAAAGAACTTGAAAAAGAATAGACACATGTATTTGTATAACTGAATTACTTTATTGCACACCTAAAACTAATATAATATTGTTCATCAACAATACTAAAATATACAATAAAAATTTTTTTAAATATGAGGGAGAAAAAGAAAAAAAAATACAAATAAGCAAATGATCATTTTGTAGCTGAAATTTTTAGCATTAAAATATTGGGATTTTTATGGAATCTATGATTAAGATAGACATTATGATCAATACAAATATTCCTCACTCTAAAAAATGAAATTAAATTTTTTAAAAAATTACAAAGACATAGGCTTTGTATATACCTAGTTTATACCAAGTTCTATAGTTCTATACCAAGTTTAAAAGCACTGAAATGAACACAGATTTAGAAAACAAGAATAATACATTTAAGTACACAATCTTATGTTGCTGTTGTTTATGCACTAAGTCATATCTCACTCTTGCGATCCCATGTACTGTAACCCACCAGGCTCCTCTGTCCACGGGATTTCCTAGGCAAGAATATTAGAATGAGTTGCCGTTTCCTACTCCAGGGGATCTTCCCAACCCAGGGATCAAACCTAAGTCTGACACATTGCATGCAGATTCTTTACCACTGAGCTACCGGCAAATCTCTTATACCAAGGCATCCTTGTGTTTCTACCCATGAAGTGGAGGCTCTTCGGGGCAAGTGGAAGAGAGTGACGGAGAGTCACATATAGCCGATCCTCATTATTCATGGATTCCCTTTTTACAAATTCACCTTCTTGCTAAAATAGATTTGCAACCCCCACATCAATACTCACCTCGCTTTTGTGGTCATTCGTCTACAAGCACAGGACAGTGAAAAATGTGAGTCACTCAAGTCGTTTCCAGCTGAGGTTGAATGAAGACTCACTCTGTCCTCTTGTCTCAGCTCGTCCTGCAAACAAGTATCCTTTCCTTGGTCTCTTTCGTGCCATGTTTTTTGTATATTTTTGTGTGTTTGTTGTTGTTGTTTAAAAGGGCCCCAAGCATAGTGCTGAAGTGCTGTCTGGTGTTTCTAAGGGCAAGAAGGCTGTGAAGTGACTTATGGAGAAAACACTAGATAGGCTTCCCTCAGGCATAAATTATAGTGTTCTTGGCTGTGAGTGAGCTGTTGATGTCAATGATATCTATGAAATGAGTTTCTTTAAACAGGAACACACATAAAACAAAATTATATGTTGATCTGTTGACAAAAATATCGTGGATCAGAGGCTCGAAAGAACCCAGCCCAATCTTTCGCTATGAGCAATAGTTCAACATTTGAAAATTCATTGTTCACAGCACCTATACGAACGTATATATGCACGCTAAGTTGCTTCAGTGGTGCCTAACTCATTGTGACTCTGGACTGTAGCCTGCCAGTCTCCTGTGTCCATGGGATTCTCCAGGCAAGAATACTAGAGTGGGTTGCCATTCCCTTCTCCAGAGGATCTTCCCAACCCAGGGATCAAACTCGCATCTCTTATGTTTCCTGCATTGGCAGGCGGGTTCTTTACCACTAGCACCACCATAGAACATAACTAGTCACAAATAATGACAGCCAACTATGGTTTGTTTCATGCATTGGATGAAAAGAGAATATGGGAAAGGATGCTATGAAAGTGAGTGACTTACAATGTTGTCAGAGACAGTAACTTACTCTGAACTTTGGGGTCTGCCTCTGATCCCGGTTTCCAGGCTGGAATACCAAGGCCTTTGCAGGGCTTGGGGTCAGTGCCTCTGATGGTCTTCAGTGTGAAGTGGGGATAGAGGAAAACAGACTGAGGTGGCAGTTCCTAGGGGCACTCACTAGGTACGTGTACCGCAGTTTCCTCCCTTCTGACCTTAGGGGTTCATCTCTTCCAGCCTCAATACCCGGAAGTTTTATTCTGACTCTGCCAGAACCTAGCCTCTAGGTACCTCCCTCACTCAGTCCAAGATCTGGGGGCCTTGTTTGTCAACAAGTCATTCAGATATTTATGAAGCAGCTTTGTTCCTCTCGTCTGACCCTATTCCACATGATGTATTAGTTATCTGTTGTTCCACAACTGATTTCCCTTGGCTTAGTAGCTTAAAACAGCAATAATCATGTGCTATCCCTCACAGTGTCTGGGGGTCAGGTTTTGAGGTGGCCTGGCCTGGCTCACAGTCTCCTGTGAGGCTGCAGTCACAAGTGCTGCATTGTCTGAAAGCCCATTGTCCTCCCTCTTCTGAGGTGGCTTTCCTCCTGGCAAGTCCACTCTGGCTGTTGGCTGGATGCCTCAGTTCCTCAAGGAGCTGCTTGAACATCCTCATGACTTGTTATCTGGCTTTCCCCAGATTGGGACTTCCCTGATGGCTCAGATAGTTCAGAATCTATGTGGGTTCAATCCCTGGGTCAGGAAGATCCCCTGGAGAAGGGAATGGCAGCCCACTCAAATATTTTTGCCTGGAAAATTTCATGCACAGAGGAGCCTGGCAGGCTCTAGTCCATGGGGTTCCAAAGAGTCAGACACGACTGAGCGACTAACGCTTTCACTTCTTTTTCCCCAGGGTGAGTGATCCAGAGACAGGGGGAAATTGTAAAGGCCTTTATAGACTAGCCTCAGGCATCGCACATTATCACTGTGCAGTCAGCCCTCAGTCAGGGTGGGAAGGCTGGGAAGGATCTGTGGAGCCGTCATGGAGACTGGCTGCCATGTACACATTCTAATTCTCCACCAAGCTTTGCAGGGTTGAGGCCCATTTTTAGGGGTGCCTCTGTTCTAGACAGGGCTTCCCTAGTGCCTCTAGACCTGCAATGTGGGAGACTCAGGTTTGATCCCTGGGTTTAAAAGATCCCTGGAGAAGGGCAAGCAAACCCACTCTAGTATTCTTGTATGGAAAATTCCATGGACAAAGGAGCCTGGTGGGCTACAGTCCATGGGGTCACAAAGAGTCAGACACAACTGAGTGACTAACACTTTCTGTTCTAGGCAGCAGGAAACAATACAGTAAACACACTGATCCTTATGAAGTATCTATTCTAATGGCTTTCAAGATGCAGGCAAGGAAAAAAATAGAAGATTTTAAAAGCTGAGGTGGGTGGGCGTGCAGATCCCAGCCCTCCGTTCTCATACTGAATTCACTCTGGTTGTTCTCTGCTAGGGACAAAATTTCTTTCCACCTGAGTCGTGGGTTCCAAACAGCTTTTGTAGCTGCTATCCTGGGTGTGAGCAGCTGTACCTACCCTTGCACGCAGGCTGCCCCCAGAAGCATGACTTTTTCTTTTAATTTTGCTTATCTTATCTGAGACATTGTGTTTATGATGGCAAGCATGGGCTATTCCTCTTAATCTATGAAACTGCTGTGTGATAAGCTAGAACTACACAAGTGATATTTCCAAGCTAAATGCATTGTAAAGGGCAAAGGTTGTGCAGGCAGCCTTGGCCCTGGGACTGGGGAAAATGGACTTTGAGAGGCTAGTTGGAAGGGAAGATTGTAACATGACAGAAGCGCAGAAGAAAATAGTGCTGCTTAAATGGAACAAGGAAGTCATGAGGATGCTCGTTGGAGTCAAGGGGTTCATCATCTGTCCCAGGAATTCGTCTCTGTAGGCTCAAGGGGGGCTGCTGATGGGGCTTTTTGGGTGAGGCAGCCAGAATCAAAGCCCAGTGATGAAATAGGCTCTATTCTAGAGATAGCTCCTCAGAGGGGAGTTGAATGCATGATGAAGCCTTACCTGATTAGGCAGGGTTTGGCTTCCCTGGTAGCCCAGACGGTACAGCATCCACCTGCAATGTGGGAGACCAGGGGTTCGATCCCTGGGTTGGGAACATCCCCTGGAGAAGGAAACGGCAACCCACTCCAGTACTCTTGCCTGGAAAATCCCATGGACGGAGGAGCCTGGTAGGCTACAGTCCATGGTGTCACAAAGAGTCGGACATGACTGAGCGACTTCACTTTCTTTCTTTTTCTTTTTTAAAGTAAGGAATCATTGTCTATGGTTCAATTCGAGCTCCCATCATCCTTGTGTGAGAATGTCTGTTGGGGGTGGTGTGTGCAAATGCACATACACACAGATACGCACTCACATACACACACTCCTTTCAAGTGTGGGCTGACCATACCTCCCCCTTTACCATCCTACCATGAACCATTCCTTTTGTTTTTCATTCAGAGCCTCCGTTCATGAAGCCCCAGTTGCCGTGGGCAGCCCCCTCGCTATCCATTGTGACTGTAGTGAGTTATGGTGACTTTGGCGCTACTGCACCACTTTCAGAGGTACAGAGCTGTGGCTCTAATGGGTCTGGGAATCAGGAACTGGGATGGGATGCCAGCCTGTATGGCGCTCAGGCTCTGCTCTGCACCCCTGACTCTGCTACCTTCGGAGTCAAGACACACTTACCTCCACAGGGCTTTCTGTTCCTTTCCGCCCCTCCCTGTCCTGTGCTTGGAGTGATCGTGGTAATAAACGAGACAGGGATATTCATTTATCTAGTTTATTGGTGAAGATGCTCTAGCAATGGAAGGAACACACAGATGTGTGGGCAGACCTAATAATTAACACAATGACTTCCAGTCAGGGAACATTTGGGGACTGTGTCCAGGGAACTTTTGGCAGTGTCTGGAGATGGTTTTCATGATTGGGAAATGGGGGGAAGCTGTTGGCATTACTGGTGGAGGCCAGGATTGCTGCTACCTGGCCTATAGTTGATAAGAAGCCCCAGAGCAGAGAACGATCTGGCCCAGATGTCAAGTGTATGAGGTTGAGAAGCATGCTGCTGATGCGATGAGAGGTGACAGATGGAAATGGGTGATACCAATCAAAAGGGTGTGAGTTGGGCACATGCAGCCTTCGTAGTATGTAAATAGAGGGTGGAGGACGTGCTTTGTTCACATGCCAGTAGCCCAGTATGGATACCAGGAGCTGAGGCCAGCCAGGGCCACGTCTGTAGGCCACTGACAGCAGCTCCAGAGGGACCTGTGCATTTGCATGTTTAGATCTCGGCGGAGGTGGCACATAGCCAGCTACACCATTAATAGGGTCTTGGGCAAAATGGAATCGTGTGGATCTTGAAAGAGGCTGGACACACACCACGGTTCTCTCAGTCTGGCACCATGCTCTCCACCCGGGCAGGGCAGCAGCTGCACAGTGAGAGGTCATATTACTAAAGCAGTGTGTATTCACTGTGGAAACTCTAACATGGTGTGATCAGCACATCTCCATTTATCAGGTATTTTGTGAGGCCCTGGGAAGCCCCTAAGTGTTTGGGATGCAGGTCAGCTATTGGGGTTGCAGGTCAATTGGTAGACCTCGGAGCTTACATTACACATGGGCCTGCTTGTGGTGAATGGATTCAGGAAATAAACCTTTTCAGGAGACGAAGATAAATGGGTCATGAAGCCACCTTAGACTCGGCCATCAGCATCACCCCTCTGAGGAGGTGACATGAGCTGAGACCACAGGCGTGAGCAGGAGGAAACCAGCCATCAGTGGGAGGGGGTGGGGGGTGCGGGGGAAAGTGCCTGGACAGGAAGAAGGGCCGCATGGCTGGATGTGGTGAGCACGGGTGAGACGGGCAAATGGGCAAGAGGAGGGAGGGGCTTGGGCCAAATCAAGTAGGCTTTGAAGGTCAGGGGAGGAGGATTTGGGATGTATCTGAGAGAGAGTGATGCTTCTGCCTGCTGTGGTGGGTAATGGACCAGAAGGAGGGTCGGGTGGAAGGGGGAACGAATGAGGTAGGACTTCCATTCACATGAGTGAGAGCTGATGAACATTTCACTCAGGAAATGTCAAGGGAAATGAAGTGAAATCATGACTTTGGGATACCTTTAAGAGGAAAACTGAGGAGAGCTTCCTGGAGATCAGCTGGTCCAACTTCCTTCAAGAGTCCCCAGGCCTTGATGGAGCCACTTTGGGCTTTGAATGAAGCTCAGTGTTTCCCAAGGGGGCACATTACTGGGTGGGCTGGACGCATCTGAAAGAAAATATGTTCTTTTTCTTAATTTATTTTTACTGAAGTATAGCTGATTTACAATGTTGTGTTGTTAGTTTCTACCATACAGCAGAGTGAATCAACTATATGTATACATGTATCTCTTCTTTTTTGGATTTCCTCCCCGTTTAGGTCACCACAGAACATTGAGTAGAGTTCCCTGAGCTATACAGTAGGTTTTCATTACTTATCTATTTTATACATTGTGGCATATATATGTTCATCTCAATCTCCCGGTTCATCTTGCCTTCTCTTTTCTCCTTTGTATCCATATGTTTGTTCTCTGTATCTGTGTCTCTATTTCTGCTTTGCAAATAAGATCATCCAGTTAGCAGATTGGGCTTCCCAGGTGGCTCAGTGGTAAAGAATCTGCCAAAGCAGGAGACGCAGGTTCCATCCCTGGGTTGGGAAGATCCCTGGATGAGGGCACGGCAACCTACTCTAGTATTCTTACCTGGAGAATCCCATGGACAGAGGAGCCTGGCAGGGTACAGTCCATGGGGTTTCAAAAGAGCTGGACATGATTTAGCAACTAAACAGCAGCAACAAGTGAGTGGATTAAACATGCATGATGAGTGAAAGGGAGGGATCCTGAAAGTCTTTAGGGTCTTGTCCTGAGCAACTGGTTAGAAGAGTTAATGTCATTTCCTCAATTAAGAGGGGCTCAGGGAGACCATACATGAGCAATTGAAAGCCCATTTGGGGCACCTGAAGTTTGAGTCGCCTTTTAGATTTTCAGTGGAAGCATCAGATAAGCAGCATTTAGTTCAGAAGCTCAGCCAGGAGAGGTGGATGTGGGATCCATGGCCACATGGGGGCCATGTGCAGGGAGAAGACGCAGATGAAGACCCCACACTGGGCTTCAGAGTAAGCAAAGGAAGGAGCCATGGATGGGGGAGGCGCTGGCCAAGCAGAGGGACTGATCCACTAAAGTGTGGGTGCTGGGCAGCATCCACTGCTAATGGGAGGTCAGGCAGGGCAGGGCCCTCGGAATGACCTCGAGTTTGGCCATGTGAAGATTGATGATACTGGTGAGAGCAGATTCATGGAGCGTGGAGTAAAGGCCAGGCAGAGGCAGGTAGACAGAAGAAGATGGGGCAGAGCGGACGCTTTGACAGAAAATACAAAAGAGGCCAGTAAAACCAGCCACAGCCCTTCCTCCATACCCACCGTCCCCTCAGACCTTCTCCCTCTCTAGCTATATATTATTATATACTTTCGTACATACAACCTTTTAAAAGCAAAACTGGATTACTCTGGACACATTATTTTGAAAGCTGCTTTCACTTAATCATACGGTTACCAAGCCCGAGATCACCACACTGCAGGCCAATAAGTTGAGCATGAGGTGTGGGGACAAGGAATAGCAGCTTTATTCAGACTGAGAAGATGGTGGAGTGGTGTCCCCATTTTGCCGGGGTTTGGATGCTAGTTTCTCTTCTAGAGCAAAGCGGGGAGGTGAGAAGATGAAACGAAGTTGGCGCCAAGTTGTTGCAAATATTTCCTGGTTCCGGACAGACTCTGAAGGGGGTGTGCTAATTTCTTCTTTCCTGCAGTCATTCGCAGATTGACCAGGTCAGGATATTTCCTGTGAGATAATCAAAGATATTTTAGCTTAATGCTCAGGCATGGGAGGTAGGGTTCCCAGAGATGCGTTCTTATGTGTACTTTCAGCTATTGGGCTTCCCTTGTGGCTCAGCTGGTAAAGAATCTGCCTGCAATGAGGGAGACCTGGGTTCAATCCCTGGGTTGGGAAGATCCCTTGGAGAAGGGAATGGCTACCCAGTCAAGTATTCTAGCCTGGAGAATTCCATGGACTGTATAGTCCACGGAGTCAAAAAGAGTCAGACACGACTTTTACTTAAGCTATAGGCAGCATCCTTTTAGAGACTGCTCAAAGCCAAAGCAATAGAATACAAAGGTTAAAGAGAAATAGATCCAATATGGAGTCAGACTTGTTCTTCCCATTATAATACCTGGGGCTTCCCCGGTGGCTCAGCAGTAAAGAATCCACCTGCCAATCCAGGAGACACGGGTTTGATCCCTGGGTTGGGAAGATCCCTTGGGGAAGGAAATGGCAACTCACTCCAGTATTTTTGCTTGGGAAATCCCATAGACAGAGGAGCCTGGTGGGCTACAATCCAAGGGGTCACAAAGAGTCAAACATGACTTAGCAACGAAACAACAACAACATCACAATGCCTATTTATTTGCCAGCAAATAGTTTGGCCACCTGCCATATACCAGGAACTGTTCCAGGCATCAGGACAGGGCAGTGAACAAAATCTTTCCCTTTTCACCTCCCAGAGCTGGCACTCTGGGGGGAGGACCAAGACAAGAATCTGTCTTCAATATCAAATTACCACATATTAAAAGCTTGTCACCCATGGAGATGTGCTCTGGAGAGAGATCAAACTAAGCTGGGAAGAGGAATGGGCTACCTCCAGAATCACAAAACATTATTTCATGTTATAAAACATTTTCTGAGTGTGAAATCCACCTTGAACCTGTGTCATAAAAAGGCCCCAAAGAGCCAGTCATTCTGCAGTGGTTTTGGTTTTGCTTTTAAGCTGAAGTGTAGCTGATTTACAATGTCGTATTAACTTCAGGTATATAGCAAAGTGATTCAGCTATACTTATATACACATTCTTTTTCCTCTTCTTTCTCATTATAGTTTACTACAGGACATTGAATATGGTTCCCTGTTCTATACACTAGGGCCTTGTTGTGTATCCATTCTACATAGAATCATTTGCATCCGCTAGTCCCAAACTCCCAATCCAGCTCTCCCCAGTGCTGCCATGTTTTGAGGCTCTCATCTGGCAATAGCGTGAAGCCTCACCTTACTCAAGAGCTACCTGTGCAGGTATGCACCAGCCGAGGTGCTGGGGGTGTTTGGGAAGAGTTGAAGGACCTGGTCCATGGAGACCAATGGCCTTTTTTGCCTCTCAGTTTTTGAACTTTAGAATAAAGTGATTTCACACATGGCAGAAAATAGCTGGGAAAGTTGAAATAGACAAAAAATGGGTAGCAAGTTCTAGGCACTGTAGAGGAGAATATTACCCTTGTTGTTACTTAGTCACTCAGTTGTATTTGACTCTTTGTGGCCCCATGGGCTGTAGCCCGCCAGGCTCCTCTGTCCATGGAATTTCCCAGGCAAGAAGACTGGAATTGGTTGCCGTTTCCTCCTTCAAGGGGATCTTCCTGACCCTGGGATAGAACCCGCATCTCTTGCATCTTCTGCATTGGAAGACAGATTCTTTACCAGTGCACCACCTGGGAAACCCCAGGTGGAATATTATCCTATTATCCTGGAAGGCATATTATCCATCCTAGTGGGTGTTAAACAGAGTTTGAGCTACAGATTTCCTCTGGGGTCCAGGGAAATGGAAGATTTAAGCAGTGCCTGTGAGCAAGTGCAAGCGGAGAGGGGAGCATTGCAGTGGGGAAGCTGCTGTCTGTACCACTTCAACAAAGTGAGCGAGAGCTACTGTCTGAGAAGCAGGGCTGAGAACAGCAGGGCGGGGATGCAGCTCCTGGGCACAGTGGCTACAGCCGAGGTGACCGTCGCCCATCACCACAGCCTGTGTTATGGAGAAGGTGCCAGGTGGGTGCTGGTGGGAGCTGTCTGAAGAAGACATAAGCGGGGCATCACAGATGTTGTTCCCCCCCCCCCAAATTAAATAGCCCAAGAATCTTCCTTAAGCTGTCCTTGCAATAAACCATCTCTACTGTCAAAACCACCACCAAGAGCAACGGCCCAGTGCATCTTTGTCAGGCCCTCGCCCAGTGTCACCTCCAGAACAGGAAATCACACCATCAGAAAACAGCTACTCGGCCAGACACTGCTCACACCGAGGGCAGCCAGGCTTTGCTCTCCCAGGGAAGCCAGAGAGGTGCCACCTGCTGGGGGTGAGCCTGCCATCTCCATCAGAGCCATTCAGGAGCCTCCTACTTGGGGCCTGGAGGATGGGCCCGGCAGGCTGCCTCTCTGCCTGTCTCCTGTCCTGTCACATTGATTCACTTCAGTGTGGGATTCACAGCAGAGGGCCAGTACCGATGTAAATATTAGTGGCAAACTGACGAATTTTCAAAGTGACAGTGGTTAAAGGTTTAGATAAATTAAAAATATTTATTAGCACTTACAGTATTGTTTTTGAAGACTTAACGGTTTTCGTTGAGCCTAAGGGTGGGTGGCAGCTCTGTAAAAATTCCCAAGAAGTAGGAACAGCAGAGAGTGAGGGTGCGTCTGAGGCAGGTGTGCAAGATGGTATGTGACCCAAGCAGAGGGGGTGTGTGAGCCAGGAAACAGGAGGGGCCAGCCATGGCCTGTGGACTGAGCCTGCTAGGAGTGAAGCTGACAGGAAGACAGGGATGGGGTGAGCTGTAGGGAACAGTGTGGGTATGGGCAGATGAAGCAGGAATAAGAGGGGAGAGGCGGGGAAGGGGAGAGCAGCGATGCTTACGGCTGTGCAGTTGGGGGTGATGCGAATTAAAGAGCCAGTGTAAGAGATACAGGGGGCTTCCCGGGTGGTACTAGTGGTAAAGAACATGCTTGCCAATGCTGGAAACATAAGAGATGTGGGTTCGATCCCTGGGTCAAGAAGATCCCCTGGAGGAGAGCATGGCAACCCACTCCAGTATTCTTGCCTGAAGAATCCCATGGACAGAAGGGCCTGGAGGGCTACAATCCAGAGGGTCGCAAAGGATTGGACACGATGGAAGCAACTTTACATACATGTATAAGGGATACAGAGAAACAGAACACATGCTAAAGCCATTTGAAAAACAAGCCCAAGAAAAAGCAAGTATTTTCAAAGGACTGTGGGTTCCTGGCTGGGGCAACGCCTGGGCTTTGGAAGGTAGGCACGTAGTACATGGAATTCTCAGCCTCAGATGCAGTCAGAGCCAGCTTCAACATCACCTAGATTGTTGGCACGGCAATGAGGCTGGTCCCTGCTCTTAACAGAGTTCAGGTGATGTGCAGGCACATGGAAGTTGGAAAACTGATGGGCTGCAGGGGACAGGAGTTGGAAAGGCAGGTGGGCTCACCGCACATGGCAGGTGAGGACCTGAAAGACCCACTGCAAGATCAGAGCAGAGCATGAGAAAGGAGTGCTCGGGCCATCACTGCGGAGAGGGGCCTGAACTTGTAACACAAATGGCACAGAGGGGTTATTAGCCTGAGAAGGAGGAAGAAGCAGAAGAGCAATATTGTTCCCAAAAGACATGTCTATTCACTGTCTTTCCAGAGAGGGCTTTTGGTTAATAGCAGATGTCTTTGCTTTAAGAGCAAATACAAACTGTGTTTTTAAGAGAAAACAAAACCTTGCTGAGTGGTGAATGTTTAGAAATTTCCACAAAGAAAAATTAATGATTGATGGTCAAATATTAAGTAAGCAATAAAATTATTTGTACAACCAAATTATAATAAAACTTATGTCTTTTTTGGGGGGGATGGTGCTCACTGAGAAATAGCGATTTGGCAATATTACCTGGAGAAAAATTGTACCTCTACCAGGCAGGTATTATGTCCTATGGTCCTTTTAAGGTAATTCGTATTGAGAAGAAACTGTTTCATGTAATCATGTGTGTGTACAGGTGTTTGTATATGTGCATCTCTGAGTGTGTAGAGTGTGTGTGTGTGTGACATGAAGGGGTATGTGCTTTGCTTTCTCAATGCACAGATGCAGCCATCTAGATACTTTTCCATTGATGACAAGCCCCTCTTGGTTATACCCTTTTGTATACTTTTTAGACTGGTAATTTAGATTCTTCTCATCTACAACCACAACTGATCAAACAATCTTCCTGTCAAATTGTCTTCACGTTTCCCTTCTGAAGTGTGTGTCTGTTTAGTGCAAGAGGTAGCTTTTTGTGTGACAGATGTCTTTATCAAATGTGGAACCTACACCATATGTTCAATATCAGCCGTGTGTTTGGTACAAGGTGGGTGCCAGGAAGTGGTGTAGAGGAGAGCAGGGAGGGGTCTGCATGTTACTGAGGCCTGGGGCTTCGGGAGGATGCCACTGTTCATGCCTCAGGGCACCTGCTTGCCTGTCCTACCTCCCAGCCAAAGGTTGGACGTGGTATATAAACATGGCCAGTGCTCAGCTCTCTTGGGTCCAACTATAGCATGTGACACAGTAGTCCCTCAGTGTTTATGTAAAAGGACTCCAGTAACATCTTCACTGCAGGTAACTGACCAACATGAGTGGTCTTGACAGCCATCTCCAGCTCCAGAGAGGAATGGACTCCTCTGGGTTCAATCCCTGCGTCCCGGTGACCAGAGTGAGGGCTCCTAAGCCCTGTTTTGCAGGGGGACTTCTCTTTTTAGTTTGTCTCTTATAATTCTCTGTCTCCAACTACAACTTCAAAAAAAGAGAAATTGATTTGGCCACATTGGTCCAATGCTCTCTTTTTTGGTTCAATATTGAGAGGGTGTATTTGAAAATCTAATGGTTACATGGGCAGAAAGGAAGAGGGCAGATTAGCTCAGGCTCTAGACCTGAGTCCCAGAAGGAAGAGCATCCCGCTGACTGGAGGGCTTTCCTCCAGGGCTGGAGGGTGGATCCTCCAACAGTATCTTGCCATTCTGGTCTTGACCACTGCCCGGTCCTTGTTTTGCCAGGTGGACACCTGAAGGAAAGGCGCAGGCATGGGGGACAGCGCCAACCACCTGCCATTCTTCTTTGGTAACATCACGCGGGAGGAGGCGGAAGACTACCTGGTCCAGGGGGGCATGAGCGATGGGCTCTACCTGCTACGCCAGAGCCGCAACTACCTGGGTGGCTTTGCCCTGTCCGTGGCGCACGACAGGAAGGCACATCACTACACCATCGAGAGGGAGCTGAATGGCACCTATGCCATCACGGGTGGCCGGGCCCATGGCAGCCCAGCCGAGCTCTGCCACTACCATTCCCAGGAGCTGGACGGCCTCGTCTGCCTCCTCAAGAAGCCCTTCAACCGGCCGCCAGGGGTGCAGCCCAAGACGGGCCCCTTTGAGGACCTAAAGGAGAACCTCATCCGAGAATACGTGAAACAGACGTGGAACCTACAGGTGGGTGGCGGGCAGTCCTCTGGCAGGTGCGAGGCAGGGTCCCGTTGCTCACAGGGGCCCTGGAATTCCACACAGGCACCCAGTTGCATGAGAGCTATGCAGTGCTGCTTCAGATAAGCAACCTTCTTCTTAGTCATCAACATGGGCCCCCAAATGCCTCACTCCAAGAAGGCAGCCTTTCCTCTTTTGTGGTCATGCTTGAGGGGTGGGCCCCTTCGTGCCAGCGATGTGGGTTTCTCCACCACAGGAAACCACTGTCACCCAATTCACGCTGGGCCCTTTCAGAGCGGGATCACAGGGCAAATACTGGTTTTTGTTTACCTAAGAGGGTTATACTGAACACACTGATTGGCATTTGATTTTACCCCTTCCTAACATCTCTTCCAGAATTTTCCATGTCAACAAACACACAGCTGCCTCAGCCCCTTACCAGCCATATGATAGTTCTTCCTGTGAACTGTAATTCATTTTACTAGTACATATTGGTAAACATCTTCATTGTTTATAAATAATGCCCCCCCAACATTCTCCTAACCTTTTATGCAGTATCAGCAGGGTAACCCCAAACTGGTTGGATTGAACACAGTGAAGGATTTGGATGTGATGACAGGTTGTCATCCAAAAAGGTCCCAGAAGTTGTGACAACACATTCCCACCAAACCCTCCATAGCACTTGGTATCAGGAGCCACCAGTCTGGTTGACAGTCTTCTGATCGGACTCATGTGTTGAACCATTTCTTTGCACTTTTGGATATATGCTTTTTATATATACATATGGATAACAGTAAAGACTTTTTGAGGATTCTATCCACTCCTTTACTCCTATAATATGCTCTGCACTGAATTCAGTCTTGCAGACCAATACTATGGATTCAGTATTTTTCATTAATATTTATTGAATATGATTTACACCAGGGGTCCTCTAGGATCTAATGCTTGATGATCTGAGGTGGAACTGTTTTAGTAATAATAGAAATAAAGCTCACCATAAATGTAATGTGCTTGAATCATCCAGAAACCATCCCCCACGAGGTCAGTGGAAAAATTATCTTCCATGAAACTGGTCCCTGGCGCCAAGACTTAGACCATCTTTTTACTCTTTTAGTCAGATTTACTGAGGTATAATTTACACACTATGAAAATTCATCCTTTTTGAGTGTACAGTTCTATGATTTTTTATTTTTTAATTTTTTTTTAATTTTTATTTTTTATGATTTTTTTTAACAGACAGGTGATACCCACCCCTACCCCCAATCAAGATGCACAACAGTTCCATCACCCATCAAGCACCCTCAGGACCACCCCTGGCAACCCTGGCAACCCCTTACCTGATTTCTGTCCCTATAGTTTTGCCTTGTCCAGAATGTCATGTAAATGGACTCACACAGCATGTAGCCTTTTCAGACTGGTTCCTTGCACCCAGTATAACACATTTGTGAGCCAGCTATGTGTCAGTAGTCCCTTCTTTATTGTGGCTGAGTAGTATTCCACACTCTGTTGATTTTGCCCTTTGCTAACTTTGAACCGGTTACCTCCTTGGTATGTAACTGTTACTGCTTTTGTTTTTCATCCCATCTATGAAGCATGACAAAGTGTTCAGGTTCACCTTCCCTTCTGCCTCCCCTCCTCTCTTTCTTCTCCTCAGGGGTTGGTTATGTTTTTGTTTTCACTTCTTCTGGTTCTTTTTATAACTTTGAATTATCAACTTGTGTTCTTCATTTACTACTGTGATAGGTATCTACTTCTCTCCCACTAAGTATGATTAGAAAGTTAATTCACCCAGCTGTCAGCCTCCTTCTCATTCTTGTTTTCCATGTTGTCATTTCTTCATTGTCAAGGTTTATCTCTTTTTTCTGTGATCACATCTCCTGCAGTTACAGGCAGCAGCATGTATAAACTACTCAGAGTGAAGCCTTTTAGGGGCAGACAGAAAAAAGCATGTCTCCTTGGTTGCACACGTCTTTAAGTCTTCCAGATGGTCATTAAATGATCAGGATCTAATATAAAACAATCAGTTCTAGGAGGTGATTGATTGGGAGAGGGCAGGAGGCCCCTTCTCTAGACCTCATGGATTATACCTGATGGTTTCTAAAGCCCAATGTGTCTTTGCAAAGGCCAGCATCTATTCTAAAATCTATTTTGTTAGTATATACATTTGAAGATACTTTAACATATAAGGTCTATTGGCTTTCTTTATTGAATGAACAAACAAACAGATGTGATTTCATTTTACCGTATCAGGACTTAGGACAGATTGGACCTGCTTCATGTGTCTTTCTTATCACTGTTACTTATTATGGCTCCATCTCCTCTCCTCGTGACAGGGCCAAGCTCTTGAGCAGGCCATCATCAGCCAGAAACCTCAGCTGGAGAAACTGATCGCCACCACAGCCCATGAAAAAATGCCCTGGTTCCATGGAAAAATCTCTCGGGATGAATCTGAGCAGATTGTCCTGATAGGATCAAAGACAAATGGAAAGTTTTTGTAAGTATTGTGTCTTTTCCCTTCAACCACTAGTGCCAGGCCTGCTTGGACAGTTAGGGGTCACTCAGCCTTCCCATCCCTGAACTCCTGGTGATCCTGGGGAAGGGATCATGGGCTATCAACTGAGACACACATGTTGGTCGGCCTCATAGACATCTCAAATTGAAGCCACCTCAAGTAATTCAGCATTTGTTTTGCTCAGTCTGGCCCCAAAGTGAACCCTCCTCTTGGGCACTGAGGGACATCATTTAAGAAAGTCTTTTCAGCCACATATTATGCTTTTAATGACAAAACATGGGATGTGTAATAGTATGCATCCATCCATGTTAAAAAACAGTGCAATATGTTTGCTCACATTTGCCCCAAGATCTCAGACTTTGCTTCTCTTTTTGCCTGGAGAGACATGCCAATGGGGCAGATAGAAAAGAAAATTTTCTGATGCTCACTCGTATGAAAGGTTAGCGCAGGAACTTGATCACAAGCAGGTGTGTGAACTCTGGCCTCATAATCTCAGAAATGAGGTGTGCATCCCTAGCCCTGCTCACTGTTATCCTTGATGGTCAGTGCCAGAGCTGCTGGAGATGCAGGCCATCTCAGGGCAGGGTTGGTGGTCCAGGGAAGGCAAGGAGCTGTCTCAGACAGCTGTTGACTTGTTCCCCCAAGATGCTGTGACCAAGGGGATGGAGGTATGCTCACCTGTGCTTGTCACTGTTCAGTGATCACCCCCTGGCCATGCCGATTGGGTGCCCCATCCTGGCCTTGGACACTTGGACAGCAGTGTAGCCCTGTAACCAAGAATGTAGAGACACACCCAGCTGGTGTTTTAAACTTTTTCTGGAAATAAAAGTGTTTTCTCTGAGTATCCATCTATTTAAAGAATTTTCCTCAGACTTTACCGTAAAAGTAAAAGTAAATTTAGTTGCTCAGTTGTGTCCAACTCTTTGCAACCCTATGGACTATAACCCACCAGGCTTCTCCCTCCGTGGAATTCTCCAGGCAAGAATACTGGAGTGGTGGGTAACCATTCCCTTCTCCAGGGGATCTTCCCCATCCAGGAATCAAACCCCGGTCTCCTGCACTGCAGGCAGATTCTTTCCCATCTGAGCCACCAGGGAAGCCTGACTTTACCGTAATCCCTTTTATTTAAGAGATGATCTTAGACACAATACTCTTTAAAAAGTGATCCTAAAAGCAAGCATGGAGCAGCCCGAGTGGGCACACAAGGTGACTGGGATGATGCTTAGTGGATGCAGAAACAGCCACGGGCAGAGATCCTGGAGCAGGAGGATGTTTTCCCCTCAGTGTAGCACCTCTTGGCTCATTGTCCCCTGAGGTTTGGACTTTTACCACCTTCTTAGGAGTAATTTCCAACCCACGTGTCATGGACTGGGCCTGTGGCCTCCTGTGGGTTAAGTCAGCCCTAAGTTGTGTCATCCAGACAGCAGGGCCTCGTGCCTTCTTGCCGGTTCAGAAGCCTGCTGTCAGGCTCGCTGGGGAGTGCTGCACTCAAGGAGGCTGCCTTCTCCCGACTTAGACGAGGGGGTGCTGCAGGGGGCCACCCACCGTGGAACAGCCCCACAGCTATAGAATCCTTCCCACTGAGTCTTCTTGGGCCTCATTCAGGTTTCCCTAAAGAATGTGCCTCCTCCACACTTTCCCATCATTTAAATGAACTTGTCCACCTGTGGACCAGCATTTACCAATGTCCACAGCTGTGTGTGTTCTTGGGCTTCCCTCATGATTCAGATGGTAAAGAATCTGCCTGAAATGCAGGAAACCCAGGTTCGATCCCTGGATCAGGACGATCCTCCGGAGGAGGGAATGGCTACCCACTCCAGTATTCTTGCCTGGAGAATCCCATGGACAGAGGAGCCTGGTGGGCTACAGTCCGTGGGGTCACAAAGAGTCGGACATGACTGAGTGACTAACACTTTCAGAGCCGTGTGAGGTGCTAGATGCTGACTCCACCTTGGGCTTTGGAGATGGGGCCTCTGCCTTGTGAAGTCCACATCACACTGGCAGAAGTAGACACTGAACAATTGAACAAGAGCTGCCCAGTTCATTGGCGCATTTAAGGAAGGGACTAGAACTCGCTGTGACTGGCGGTCTGGGATTCTGTTTTATGCTGGGTGATCAGGAGGGGCCTTGCTGTGAGGGAGACATTTGAGCAGAGACCTGAGGGCAGCCGGGAGCCATCCTGATTGAGGGAAAAGCACTTGTGGGTTCCCAGAGACAGGAGTGTGTTCGGAGGGTCAGGCCACCATGAGGCCCCTGTGGATGGTACAGAGTGTGGCAGGGAGGGATGGAGAATAGGGGCTAGGCCACTGAGGGCTTTCTGGCATTGATACTTTTCTTTGGGCAAATTAGTGCATCTACTTTTGGGAAGATGTTGGGGCAAATACAATTGAAGTTCACGGTGACCCATCTGGCTGGGCACCAGCCAGTGCAGAGGAACAAAAGGGAGCAGGCTCACCAGCCACACTTGTGTGCGTTTATATACATTTAAACCAAAGTATGATGTCTATTTTTCTGCAGAGATTTCAAGGTCTTCACCTTCTCATGTCTGAGCACAAGAACTGCCTTTAATGAATGTTGGGAGGAGGAGAGGCATGGGTGCTGGTGGCTACACCAGCATGGCTGGGCTCTGAGTCTCTTCTGTGCAGACAGGCTCTTATTGTTGGGAGCAGCAGTTCATTTGCCTCCTCTGTTGTCCCCAGTGACCCTGGGGAAGAGGTCGATTTCAGCACCAACCCTCTGTTACCCTGATGTTACAGTTCCTTGTCCAATCTCATCTTGCTGCTTGATTTTATCACTGAGGGCTGATGATCCAGCTCATCATTTTTGCAGTTCTTATGCAGGTCCATTCCCAGCCCTCTGGACATGGTTTGGCTCCAGTTGGCTGCCCATGACCACCATGTGCTTCTTATACCCCCACCAACCTCTTCACACCTTCTCAGAGGTGTTTGTGTCCTATGCCACCTTGTCTAAGACTTGCCAAGACTGGCATATCTTACCTGGACCACCCCCACAGCACCTGGAAGATGCTGAGAAATGTAGGAGGCTTTCAGATTCAGAAACAGAACCTATTCTCTGTGATTCCTAATAATGGGCTTCGTTGTGGCTCAGACAGTAAAGAATACGCCTGCAATGCAGGGACGTGGGTTCAATCCCTGGGTCAGGGAGACCCCCTGGAGAAATGAATGGCTACCCACTCCAGTATTCTTACCTGGAGAATCCCAGGGACAGAGGAGCCTGGTGGGCTACAGTTCATGGGGTCAAAAAGAGTGAGACATGACTGAGCAACACATACATATTCGGATAACACATGAATAGTCACACATAATGTTAAGTACTTCATAAAAGGTTAATAAATATAAGTGGATTTTGAGTCATTAATGAACATAGGATGAAAGGCCAAGGGACACCCATGGCTAATGTTGAAGGTTTACAGTTCCCATTTAGGAATATCTTGGAGAATTGAGTGTGAAAATATTAGATTCATTTTGGAATCTCTGGTCTGCATTGTGGTTCAATGGAGCAGATCCCCAGCCTCCATCTTAGAAAAACAGTCTTCTTGGCACCCACAGAAACCAGGGATGAAAAGGCAGCATATCTCAAAATGTCTGAGACCTAAATGAGGTTATAAATCCTCTCTAATGCAGTTTAAAATGCAGAAGGTATGTTCCAAAGACTCTTAACTGTTGAGATGGATTGTGTCTGGGGAATCTGGCCAACTCAGATTGTAGTTTTTCCTCCTCTTGAATTATGGTATTAGGTACATTTGTGGTGGCAGAACTTCTGAGCCAAGAGGGGCCTCACTGCTAATGGTCTAAATCCTTTGATTTTCAATCAAGGACTTAGGCAGAGAAGGCAATGACACCCCACTCCAGTACTCTTGCCTGGAAAATCCCATAGACGGAGGAGCCTGGTTGGCTGCAGTCCATGGGGTCGTGAAGAGTCGGACACGACTGAGCAACTTCACTTCCACTTTTCACTTTCATGCATTGGAGAAGGAAATGGCAACCCACTCCAGTGTCCTTGCCTGGAGAATCCCAGGGATGGGGGAGCCTAGTGGGCTGCCGTCTGTGGGGTCGCACATAGTTGGACATGACTGAAGCTACTTAGCAGCAGCAGCAGCCTTAAACTGGCTGATTAGATTTAGCTGAGCCTTCTCAGGGGGCACTAGTGGTAAAGAACCCACCTGTGAATGCAGGAGACATAAGAGACGCGAGTTTGATCCCGAGGTTGATAAGATCCTCTGGAGGAGGGCATGGCAACCCACTCCAGTATTCTTGCCTGGAGAATCCCATGGACACAGGAGCCTAGTGGCTACAGTCCACAGGGTCAAAAAGTGTCAGATATGACTGAAGTGACTTAGCATGCACACACGCACGAGATGGTGAAAAGGCTGACCATCAGGAGGCCTGACCTCCTCCATCAGGAGGGAGGAAACGTCTCAGTGGGAAGAGTGCTGGGCGACTGTACCCAGAGCCACTGGGTGAGGACGGTGGAAGGAAAGGGGTGGGTTGCAGGTGCTGACTGCAGGTCTTATTTTTGGAAATGCCTGGTGAATGCCAGGCCAGCATTGCCACGGGGCTGGGAGGTGGAGGGGATTGAAATAGAGATCCCAGGAGAGTGGTGGGTGTGAGGTGCTGCCAGGCCGAGTCTCCAGGGCCAAACCAGTGGGGCTGTCAGGTCTAGGAGACTTGTGAGGTCCTGAGGGAGACCCTGACCTCTGGGCTTGCCCCCTCCCCGAGTGTCAAGAGAGGGGGTGAGGCTTCTGTGGGGGGAGAGATGGCAGTCAGGTCTTGGACCAGGCACAGTAGTTTGCAGAAGTCAAGAGCGAATGTGGCCTATGTGGTAGCTGGGTTGGGCAGGCAGGGGCAGGAAGGTGAAAACTGAGGCCAAGAGGAAGCCCAGGGGAGCTGGAGTCCAAGGGTCTGAGAGGCACCTGTGCTGGGGAGCGTGTGAGGAGGGCGAGAGTTGTGGCCTGTGGGCTTCCCCCGTCCTGAGGTCATAGAGCGTTACAGCTCCTGCACTTGGGGTGGGCCCCAGCACCCTGCGCCGGCCTGTGGTTGTTGCATGTGATGGGTGGGACTCCTCCGCCTGCTCCTTTCCCATGGCAGCTTTTTAATATGTCAAACATCATCTCGGGTACCCCGGGGCCCTGTATACCGAGGAAGAAGAGAGTGCAGAGGCTTCTGAGCAGGTTCCAAGGTGCCATTTGCCCATCTCAGGCCCTCCACAATCATCTTCCCACCCAGCCCAGTGGAACAACTGAGTCCTCTTATGTGCTCTGCATCTGAAATCCAGGTGCTCCAGACCTTCCTTCTTCATACCTTTCAAGGAGAAATAAGCCCTTTGATCTTTGCATTGTCCCTTCCTCATTAGCCATTTTCCAGAAGAAGTGTCACCCTCTCATCATTTCCTCCCTTGCTCCCTTCCATTGCCCACTGTATTGATTTTCATTATAACCCCATGCCCTTCACACCCTCACCTCCCTTACACACATGGGTGCACAAATTATGCACACACACACACACATTCACTTATTCATGCCTCTTAAGTTTCGGGGCCCTGTGGGAAGCCCTCCAGGAGAACTTACAGGTAAAGAAATGAGCAGCATGTATAGATGGTCTGATGAGGGTGTACCCCATTCTGTACACAGCTGGTCACTGGAAGATTTGGTGACAATGCCTTTCTAAGGGAAAAGGTTGTGTCCAGCCAGAATCAGAGGTCTGCAAAACCACATGGTCCTTGTCCAGGATGGACTTGGCTTGGGGACACCAGATAGCATATTACCTGCCACCCCTGAATCTTAGAACCATACCTTTCACTAATGCCCTCCCCCATCCCCTGCCCCTGTCCCTCCAGATGGACTGGGAGGCAGGTGGATGCCTCTCTTTGGAAAGAGCTATGAGGTATCTTTTTCAGTGTAAGTACAATTCAGTATAAGGTAGCCAGGGGAAAAAATGTATTCAGAATGTGACACATTTTTCAGAGACATTGAGATAGCTTGTAAGAATATACACTTGTATTCCCTATAAGCAAGGAACAAATGTAAGCTAGGAGAAAGGATAAAGAATGAGGTTCCACAGGATAGATACAAAGTCCAGAGCAGATGATGTAAGCAGTGGTTCGCAATCTTCTGTTTGTGTGCAAATCACCTGGAGGCTGGTTAAAGCACAGATTGCTGGGTCAAACCACAACCCCCCCACCCAGTTTTTAGCTTAGGTCATAACCTAAGTTTGGGTTATGACTCAGAAATTTGGATTTCTGACAAGTTCCCAAGTGATGCTGGCCTGGGGACCACATTTGAGCCTGTTCAAGGGGCCCAGTGCCTACCTAAGCAAAACTAAGAATAGTGATAATTTGAGGTGTTCCCAGTTCATTGGAGGATCTTTAAGTATATGTGCAGTAAGGAATGTTTCTGTTTTATTTGATTGATTGAGACGTAGTTAACCTTGAAACTGCTTCTGTTTGTAGAAACTTAAGTTCAGACAAGCACAACCATTTAATAGCTCTGTGATTTAGACAGCCTAGTTAATCTCTCTGACCTCAGTTTACTGAAAGATAAAAAGGGAAAGCTAGTGTGCTATCTGATTTGTTAATCGAGATGAACCAAGGTAATGTGTTCATTACAACCATAAGATTGTCCTATAGTTGTGCTTCCTGCAACTATGAATCTTTTTCTTTCATCAGTTCTGGAAAATACTCGTCTATTTTTTTTTCAAGTATTACTATCCTTCTTTCTTATCATTTCTTCCTTCATAGGTTGCTATTAAACATATTTTAGACCTTACTCCATCCTCTATTCTTTCTTATTTTCTGTTGCCTTTTCTCTATGTGCTGTGCTATTTAATGTTCTTGGATTATCTTTTGGTTCATTAATTTTCACTTCATCTATATCTAATCTGCTTTAAACTCATCCACTGTTTTTTTCCATCAGTTATATTTTTTAAAAATTTCTAGCAGTCCTGTTTGTTCTGGTTGTTTCTCAAATAGTCCTGTACATTTTTGAGAGCATCTTATTGCTTGCTAGTTTTTGTGAGTCCCTCATTTTTTTTAAACATTTGATGTATAATTAGCTTATATTCTGCATCTAACGATTTCAATACAGAAAATCCTTAGTGTATAAATCTGTGTCTCTCCTGCTGCTGCTCTCTTTCTCTTCCGGCCCTCTTTCTCATAACTCCTTTTTCCTTTGGTTTCGAGTGATCTTTTGAGCTTGTATTTGAGATATTTATCTGTGGGACTCCTGAGTGTTCTGTGCCAGGGACACTGTCCTCCGGGGTTGAAGAGATTTTCTTCTTCATGGTCTTTGCTTCGTTGTGGGAACCCCAGGTTCAGATGCTCCTTGCTGCTGACCCCAAGAATAGGATGTTCTCCCTGTGTCCACGCCAGTACTGATATTGGTATTTGTCATTAGGTGAAACACACTTTTTTTTTTTTCCTTATTTGTCACTCACTTTTCCTTGCTCAAGTTATAGCTCACTTTTTTCTGATATACCTTCATTTCAAAAGCAATCTGTGGGTTTAGGAAAAAATCCTACTTTTGTTCATTGATGAATGAGACTGCGTGACCCTCATATGCCCACAGTAAAAGCTGAGTTCTTTGAGTGCCCTCACGTGCTGCTATCAGGGATCAAAATGTGCCATTTCATTCGGCACGTGTGGCCCTGCAGCTATAGGTCAGCATAGAGAGTCATGGCCTGTCTGAAGTGAAAAGTTTAAAGGGGTTTGTGGACTGATGTGAGTATCTCTTCACTGGTCTGATCAAGGTCCCCATGAAGCTGGAGCAGAAGCAGTGTGACCTGGTTTCACCTCATGAATTAGAGCAGAGGGAGAGAGGGGGTAGTTTGTGATAAAACTTTTAAGAAGGCAGATGTGTGAAAGAAGAGCTTGGCGTGGCCCCACGTTTGGACCTGTATTCCAGCTGATCCTGCTTTCACTGCATGTGTGGAAGTTTCACGTGCCTAAATTTTGCTGAAGTGCAAGACAGAAGCACCCAGAAGTTGCGTTTTCTTTTCCATTCTGTGGATCATTAAGGCTGGTACCTCTCCTGAGTCCAGGGATGCTCTTGGCATTATGCTGGCAAGCCCACTACTGAGCAGGCTTCCCAGGGCATGCCACTCCCATATCTTCTTCCCCGCTCCCAGCTCCTCTCTTAGGAAGCCACTGTCGGGCCCCATGCTGCAGTATCTGACCGCCTGATACAGCATGAACTCTGGAAGGGAGCCCCCGTCCATGTCTCTCTGTACCTCCCGTCCACGCTGTAGGTATACAACTCATCCCCAGCGCCCTCCTTCCCCCGCAGCCAGCCATGCTCTGCTCTGACATGGGGGGGGAAATATTACGCAGACAGTGAGAATGCCTGGTAGGCCAGGCTGTGCCCCGGCTGTTCTGTTCTGTCTGCAGCAGATGCCATGACCCCAGACCTTGGTGGGTAAGGGTCACCTTGAAGGTCCTACCACCGTTTGGGTGGTATCGTCTGGGCATCGTTACTACATGTTTTCTCTGATCCAGGAAGTCATAGGAAGGGGGAGCCCCTCCAGGCTGCGTCTCGCAGAATGAACACTCTCCTGACCTCAGTTTTGCCTCCCGCCTCATGTCCGATGTGCAGAACCTGCTCATGGCAGAGCCTGAGATGCCTGGAGGCAAGGTGGAGCTCCTGCTGTCTCACCAGGGACCTCAAGTCAATCTTAAGGCCAGTTAGGACAGCGTCACACTTTGAAAGCGCTGAAGTCCCACACCTTGTAACGGCAAAACACAAATCTGTCGTGAGCCAAGATTTGTCTTGGCTTCTTCTGTCTGCTTTTTCCAAGAGACTCCCTGGAAAAAAATTCTTCTGGGGCTTCTGGGGACACGCTAAAGATAGTGTTGACCTGGAAGGTGGTCAACCTCAAGAGAGGCTGCAAGACTGGCCTTTGCTTTTTCCACTTTGGGCACCCACGTGACAGAGCCGGTGGGTGTCCCAGGACAGTGGGGGTCTTTCTGATGAACAGGAGGGGGCCAGGAGGAGGAGGAGCTACTTCAGCTTCCAAACCAGTATTTTCCGTGTGTTAGATTAAAAATAACCCAGCCCAGGATCTGCCTGCAGCCAGCCAGCAGACACCTCACAGTTGCTGGCCGTTAGTGTCACCAAGCCTCTGGTCTTTGCCACCTACAGATGCTGGGCCTGTGGGTTTCCCTTCTTTGCCTCGTTTCCTGCCAGCTGCCTCGGGGGCTGCTCAGGCTGCATGTCCACGGCCTGTCCCTGGGCCTGCTGGTCCTTAGACTGTGCTCGCCAGGTAGCTGTTGTCCCGGGAGTTGGCATAGGCTGCCTGTCTGGAGCGCTGCAGGAGACTCCTCCAGGGCCTGTTCTTGGGAGGATCCTCAAGGAAGTGTGTGCCTTTATAGAAATCACTGATCTGTTTCTGTCTCACACCCGCTCTCTTCTAATGCCATTTTTCTTATGAAATATTCAACACACACCAAAGTGCCTCACTCTATACATGTATCTTAGTGGATAATTATAAAGCAAATGCTGCCAAAGTCAAGAACTAAAATAGGAGCAGCGTCACAGAAGGCCCCTCACTCACACCCATCCCGGAGAGGACATCACTTTCTGTACGCTTGTGTCCAGCATGCTCTGGCTCTAGAAAAGAGCCAGAGCTCTTTTTTTTCTTTCACTTTTTACCACCTGGGTATACATTTCTCAATGAAATCGTTCAAATTGACCTATCTGGAAACTTCATACCGGTAGAGTCACAGTGTCCATTTATACTTATGAGAGTCACTTTTGCTTTGTATCACTGTTGTTTGTATCACTGTTTGTTGTGTTTGTATCACTGTTTTATTCATGATGTTCTGTGGTATGAATACCCCAAGACTGACTTACTCTGTACTCAGCAGATACTTAGCTTATTTATAATTTTTGATAATGACAGATAAAACTGATATAAACATCCCCACACACGTTACAGGTGCAGAATGCATGCATTTTGTATATCTTGGAGTGGATTGCTGACTCAGGGAATAAATAGGTTCAGTTTCAGTAGAGAATTCCAAATTGTTTTCCAAAAATGATTGAACCAATTCATGCGCCTGCTGGCAGTAAATGAAGGTGCCTATTGCCCTCATTCTCAGCAATTTATTATTTTCAGTCTTTTTAACTTTTGCCAGTCTGGAGGGGGCATAAAGTTATTTCCATTGTGGGCTTCATTTCCATTTCCCCATTTCTAATGAGGTGATTGCACCATTTCCCTGTTATCCTGCAATCCTCTGTCTGTTTTAACAATAAAAGTTCAATCAAGACTTAAGGCAAGATAGAGTGGTGGGCACTGGGCATGGATTCAGAAAGTCAGAGTTCAGATCCAGTTAATTGTCTCCAGGACCCAGAGGTCCAAGATACAAAGGTAAAAGTAAAGTTAGTTGCTCACTCGTGTCCGACACTTTGTGACCCCATGTACTGCAGCCCGCCAGGCTCCTCCATCTATGGAATTTTCCAGGCAAGAATACCAGAGTGGGTTGCCATTTCCTTCTCCAGGGGATCTTCCCAACCCAGGGACTGAACCCAGGTCTCCAGCATTGCAGGCAGACTCTAAGCCAGCAGGGAAGCCCAAGACACCAAAGACTTGAAATCAAAGAGAATGTATTTTGGAATGGCCTATGGACATCTTTATCCCGAGTTAACCTTTTATATGTATTTGCATAAATTCTTAAGGCTTAGTATTTAGGATTTGTATAATTGTTTGAATCTTCAAACTATCCTATTTGTTTGCCACTGATGCTTATAAACTAAGCAAAGCAGGGGTGAGTAACCCTGTCTTATAAAATAGCTTCCCTAAGAGATAAACTCAGTTCTTCCTCATATAAAAATATGTTTTTCCTTTTCTGTGTGGTTGTTTTTCGATTTGACAGCAACCAACTTGCCTTAATGGGCCATGTGACCATGAAAGGGAGCTTACACTTTGGGGTGCAGGCGACCTGCTTGGGTTTGGGGGAAGAGCTGTTTTCACAGTGCAGAAGGTTTCAGAAGCAGTCCTGCAGAGGTCGAGGGGAGTCTGGGTGTGTCCCACCACCCACACCAGCTGCCCTGAGCACTGAGGCATGGAAGGAACCTGTTTGCCGCGCACAGCCAAGCACAACTTGAAAGAAACTTATTTTTAAAACAAAGTTCCAGCCCCATGTGACACAGCTTAGCTCTCATGTCCTGGGTTCACTTTTTGAGATGAATCTACAAGGCCAAAAGTGACTGCATCAGCTTCCAAAGCTGGTCCTATGGATGTGGTCTGTTACAGCCAAGGGGAGGCATCAGAAATTTCCCCACGACAGGGAAATCCCACGACAGTTTTGGCACATTTGGCCTCTTCCCAAAGTACAGTTGAATGGACACATTGCTTAACAATTGGGGGCCTCAGTTTCCTCATTTTAGAAAATGACAAGGCTGCCAAGGCTTTCTGGGACCTTCTGAGATCTCAGTGACTCACCGTCTCACATCTTGTGATCCCAAAGGCTTGAGTTGCTGAGAGGGGAAGATGGGCTGAGGATGGTGATGACTAAGGAGTTCAGTTGGGGAAGGGGATTCATCTCCATTCTGTGCCTTTGCAGCCCTCACCTATACCGCACCCTCCCAGAGTCCCGCAGGTCTTCCTGGTCAGGCCAGACCTCCCCCTACAGTGCAATGGGTGTCTCTGATTGGCATCAGGCTCACAAGTCTCATCCCTGGATAAGGGAAGGGAGTGGCATCAGGGAGGGGACCAGGAGGCAGAGCCTGGCCAGCCAGCACAGCCCTGGTTCTGCTCATTGGTCCCCAGCTCCCAGTGGAGGACATTTTCTTCTCCTGGTGACATCATCTGACGCTATCGCATGGTGGTTTAGTCACTGAGTCGTGTCTGACCCCATGGACTGTAGCCTACCAGGCTCCACTGTCCATGGGATTCTCCAGGCAAGAATACTGGAGTGTGTTGTTATTTCCTTCTCCAGGGGATCTTCCTGACCCAGGAAATGAACCCAAGTCTCCTGCATTGTAGGCAGAGTCTTTACCGTGGGACATTTTAAACCCCAGTCCTGCTTTCTCCTCCCTGTAAAAGGGAGAGTGAGCTTAAGGGGATGAAGAGGGTCCTAGGGAGGGGGAGCCTTTCCCGGCCTCCATCTGGGGTCGAGAATATTCCTAGTTAGGATGCCCAGCAAGCACCCCCTCCAGTGGCACACCCTGGGCTGGGTGGGGGATCTGCCCTGTCTGGAATCTAACCCAAAAGCAGACCTCATGGAAGAGAGGACCCGAGTGCAGAGGGCTGCACAAACTCCACTGTTCTGGGGTGCTGTGGGGTTCACATGCCTGTGCCCTGAGCCAAGTTGTACTCCAGATGAATGGAGGACTCACCCCCAGAGCCTGGGCCTCTCCTGACGTCCCCTCAGTGCTCCCAAGCCCGCTGGGTGTTCCTTTTCTGGGACTCGAGGTGTCATCGAGCTGTGAGCTGGGCCTCCCTGGGTACAAAGCCCTTGACCCCGAGGTCAAGACGCTGCTGCAGGCTGCCTGCCCAGGGCACTCCTGCCCACCCCCGGCGGGCAGTAGGAGTGATGGTGACGTCCTGTCTTCTCTCTTCCAGGATCAGGGCCAGGGACAACGGGTCCTACGCGCTGTGCCTGCTGCATGAGGGCAAGGTGCTGCACTACCGCATCGACAAGGACAAGACGGGGAAGCTCTCCATCCCTGGCGGGAAGAACTTCGACACACTCTGGCAGGTACCTGTCCTCCTGGACCTTTATAGAAGACCTGGGTCCATGCCGAGACCTGCCCAATCAGAGTCCCCATTGTACGCTCCAGGTTCCTGGATGCATTGGTCTAGGGTTACCATGTTAGGTGACTGAGGCTCCCGTAGCTTGTCCAGGGCCCCTCAGCTCTTGGCACCAGGCAGCAGTACCTAGCCAGGATTACACGTGGTTTAACAGGAGACCCTGCCTTAAGGCACTAGAGACGTTCTACCTGGAATCCAGAGCATCCTTTCAGACAAATACAGAGTAAAGAAAGGTGTAGATGGCTGGGAAGAGAGTCTCAGAGGTGGCTAATCAGACTATTCTTTGAATCGCAAGAGGCCAAATTTAATACAAAATGTCAAGTGCCATTCTCGCTGCAAAATGAATCGCTGCAAAATTAAGGCAACCTAGTGGTTATCATTTCCTGCGTGTCAGGCCAGCACTTGTATAGGATTATCCACCCCTGGCCTAAAAAGGGGTTCTTCTTGACCCACCTGATAGGAAAGCCCGAAGCAATGTGTAATATGAGAGTTCCTTGGGTGCTAGCTCTAACCCGATGTTCACCCCTGCTTTCCACCAGGTACGAACGACTTGACTTCATTCTAAATCACAGCTCCATGAGGAAATGGCAAAACATCCTATAAACTGTAGTGGGCCCAGAGGCAGAGAAAACCAAAGGACTCTGCCACCCCAAGAACGACAGCTACGTTGAGTTTTGTAGGTGCAGGATGTCACTGGGGACAGGTTCAAATGTCCACACCAGGCCCCACCAGGAACTTCATGGGTAGCACCAGCAGGAAAGTACCAGGCTTAAAAAATCTTGTCTTTTTAAAATCTGAGATCAGGGATCCCCATTACCTTGAAAGCACTCAGAGTAACCACCACATGATGTATTTTGGCTCCTAACTGTAGCTGGAAGAAAATCTTCTTCTTTGAATGCTGGGTATTTTAATATTCGTGCGTATTAGTCATAATGCTGACATTATCTTTTGGTTTGTAGCTCATTGACGTGTAGCTCATTATTGACCACAGACTTTGCTTTATTTTAATGGTATCGTTTTGAAAGAGTGTTTGCCCAGTGCAAATCAGAGAGATGAGTAGGGAACATTGCCTTCTGGAATTAATTTCCCATCAGAGACTCTCACCTCCTACAAGAATCGCTGATGGTGTGCATTGAAAGGCACTGGCCTCCATCCGTCAGTCTGATGCTTGAAGGTCCTGGGCTCCATCACTGCTACACGGCCATTGGATTTCTCCTGAATGACCATTTTCCCTGAGTGAGTCCACTCACAGTCTCCAAGTCTGCATGCTGACTTGAATGTTAAACATCTTTAATTGTTGGAAAATTCCTTCCCAAGACTTTTTCCCGTATTTACTGATTCCGCTACCATATTGTAGTAAGTAAGTAAGTAAGTAAAGTCGCTCAGTCGTGTCCGACTCTTTGTGACCCCATGGACTGTAGCCTACCAGGCTTCTCCCATGGGATTTTAGCAGTCAGCCTTAATTAAATCTTTCCCTTGTATGTCTGTTTAAGAAAGAGCCTCGAAAGTGCCAGGAGTACCTTCCATTTTCATGAGTGTGATTTCATTGTTCTTTCTTGATAACAGTAAGGTTCCATGGCACCCTTCCCCTACCCAGGAATCTGGTGCTGTTTTTCTGAGAGTTGGTAATTGCTACATTCCTCTAGTTTTCCTTTCTGTAGAGAAAGAATCAACACACTTATGGATCACGTCTGGCCCTGAGCTGCTTTTGTGTAGTCCTTGAAGAAAAATGGTTTCTATATTTTAAAGGGTGATTGTTTATTTTAAATAAAGAACTATGTGACAGAGATGATACATGGAATGAAAAGACCTAAAATATCACTATCTGGCCCTTTACAGAAAATATTTGTGTACCCTTGCCCAAGAGGGAAATCTTTATGTGTATGCCTACCTCCCACCCATCCTTTTGGGTAGATTGTCTGAAACTGTAAGCATATAAGGAGATATTTGAATGATACTGGAGAGATGCATGGGATATTTCAGCTATTGTAGCGACCTCAATACTATGTCTGAGAACACACTGTTGCATTTAACAGAACAGAGAGAGCCTTGCTCTCCATTTCAGGAGTGTGTTAGGGCTGGTCATATTGGAATATTTATTAAGAGGGTGGATCTCCTTTATTGTGTTCTTTCCACAATAAAATAAAATTTAAAAAAAGAATGCTCCCTGGAAGGATAAAATATATTCATTCAATGAACATTTACCCAAATAGGTAAGTTTTGAGAGAAAGAAAGGTTTAGGAGCCAGGAGTCCATAACTGGAAAAGGAATTAATAAATAGATAAGAAAAAAATATTGGATAGAAGAATTTTAGTTTGTCTGCAGAGGAAATGTCTGTTTGAGAAAAGAAAATGTGAAAACTAAGGCTGTCTTCCTGTTGCATAATTTTGACTAGGTATAAATAAATCTACTTGCCATTCATTTCCTTTTTAATGTAGGAATCAGACATCATGATTCATAGTTTCCTGGGCACCATTAGCCAAGGGTGTCCATGTTCTGTGAACATAAGGCCATTCTCCAAAGGGTCAGCTTTCTCCAGGCCCTAGTTCTTATATCACTCATGCTGTGATGTCTTCTCTCTGAAACTTTTGGGCTGCGTTATTTGGTCCCTCCAAAGTCTTTGCCCAAAGCACTAATACAGAATCAATTACTCTACTTTATAATTCATTTATAGCCTTCTCCACCAAGGAAGTAAGCACCTCAACAGTAGGAAATGTGTCTCATTCACCATAGTTTACCTTTTGTCCTGTCTCAGGGCCTACCAAACAACAGAATGTTTGTTGAAAGACCGAATAAATGAATTCATTATTATAGAATCACATGGATATAGAAGAATATAAACAAAGACATACAATTACCACCAAAGAAAGAAAGAAGGAAGGAGGGAAGGGAGCCAAGTGTAGAATAAGGTCAAAAAGGGTGGCATGTGGACTTCTGCCAGAAGTCTGAGGGTGGCAGGAAAGAGGAGTGGGGAGGAATCAGGAAGACCACCAAGGAAGCACTTTTTTGTTTTTTAGGGCTGTCCTTGAATCACTTTTAAAATCCAAAAGGGGAGTCAGCTGCTCCAGGTAAGGAGCATTTCCTGCCCCCATTATTTATGATACTTTCTTACTTTTTTTCTTTTTCAGCTGGTCGAGCACTACTCTTATAAATCAGATGGTTTGTTAAGAGTTCTTACAGTTCCATGTCAAAAAATTGGTGGGCAATCGGGTGAGTAGCCAAGACACTGGAGTCTCACTCTTTCAGATGCTGATAATAATCAGCCTCATTATAGATTTGATCTGTTGCAAAGTCAAACCAGATGGGATGAGACTTTGTTTTTACTGATTGATTAAAATGATTACTCCAACTGTATATTTATCATTCATCAAAAACTAGTCAATAACTTTGAAAATGGATTTGTTTTTATTGCTTATATGAGAAAATTGAGTGAAAGAGGATAACAAGAAATGTATGCAGAAAATATATCTGCTCCTCAAGCAGTAATATTTTACAGCCACATTGATTGATCTGCAGTGGGGGAGGGGATAAATAGATGGTTTTCACTGACACAGCAGTAATTGTGCATGTTCTTTCTAACCAGGAAATATTAACTTCCGTCCACAACTTCCAAGTTCTCATCCTGGGGTAAGTGTTACTTAGCCAGGCCATTAAAGATGAAGCAGTTGTATATTAGCACAATGAAAAGTATTTTTAGACAAAAGAGTAATGGTCATTGTTCTTATCACACTTGATAAACTGGGATTGCTGGTGCAGCTAGAATCAGCCTATTTTCAGTTCTGAGCTAGCTAAATTAGCTTCTTTGGTAGGTTAAAATCCCTCCATTTTCTAAAAGTATATGAAATATCCATGTAACCCAATGTTAAATCAAAAATATACCTCCTGGTAGATTTTGGAAATGGTAACATATTGTTCAGGCTCAGCCCTGACCCATCCATGAGGAGTCACATGTATGATCCATGTGACCACATGCATGATGGATAGTAAGCTGGGTATATAAGTTGTCTCAGTGAGGTTGACTGCCAAACTCTTTTGGTTAAATCAACTAAGACATTGTTATCAGAAAACCCACCCTTTCCAGGGGAGCTGCTTTGGCTATAGCTTGGTGGAGGAAAGCTTGGAATGGGGGTGCCTGGTGCTATCACTTGAGAGAAGAAGCCTCTAGAAAAGGATGGAGTTGAAGGCTTGGCAAGAACCCACCACCCCCTCCACATCAGTGGGTGGTGAGAATGTGATCTATCCATACTTCTACATGTGGGTT
Source organism: Cervus elaphus (assembly GCF_910594005.1). Taxonomy (NCBI): domain Eukaryota; kingdom Metazoa; phylum Chordata; class Mammalia; order Artiodactyla; family Cervidae; genus Cervus; species Cervus elaphus. The sequence continues at coordinate 24,291,438 of NC_057830.1, forward strand.
TGGCCAACACATGCCTGATGCTTCTGAAGAGAGAGAGTTCCAGCTCTCTCTTCCCTCCAGACTATTAGGAGGTGACACACAGATTTATACTCCAAGCAGGAATGATGTCCTGCTACTTTGAAGGGGACCTCACTGTGGACCTTTGATGCCCTTTAATGCCATTTGTGAGTTCTGAAAATTCCCCCAACACGAGCTGTGTGCTCTGTACCTCACTTTCTGCCTGTTAACCCTTAAAATCTGCAGAAGGTGGAATGAACCCTCCACCCGTGGCAGGGGCTATTGACTTGTTCAGAAGCTGCACCTATACTGAACCAAGCAGTCTTCCTGCAGCAGCTCTTGTCCCCGAATCAGGGGAGCTGAAATGCCAGTGAACTTTGGGATCAACTTCTAAAGTAAAGCCCCTTTATGGAGTCATCATTTTGTTTTACCCTTTACATGACTCATGGGCCTGGCGAGTCAACTTTAAGATTTTATCCACCATGAGGCAGGTCCACTTTGCTCTAAGAGGCAGGTGGGCTTGGGGTGAGAACTTTAAAAGAATATCAAGGCTTCTATTTAGTTGTGCATGACATAATGGCTTCAAGGTGTTAGACATTGTGGAAAAACTTTTTACTGACTATATAAAAATATGCATGTTCCCTAAGGGTCCAACTAAGTGAATTTCCACAAATATCATGGAACCAGCACCCATAAGTAACAAAATTGGGCTCTCAGAATTAGTTTCTTTAGGATGATTTGTCTTCAGTTTGACAATAATTATATATGAAAAGTGGGCTATTTAATATGAAAACTTGAATCTTATAGCCTTCCATGGAAAATATTGCCAAAATATTTTTCCAGATCCTTCTATTCAAATAGTAGGCTTTTCCTGAAGGCTTTCTAATGATCACATGTTACCTCTAGTGCATTTCATCAACAGAATCTGGAGGGGGTTACTGTAATGATAAGAACAGCTAAAATAACATGTCATGTAAGGTAGCCTGTATTTGTTTTCTGAAACATTTACTATTCCTCTTTGCCATTATGGTTTCTAGACTTGGTCAGCGGGTGGAATAATCTCAAGAATCAAATCATACTCCTTCCCAAAGCGTGACCACAGAAAGGTGCTAAGCGTCCCCTGCTTGCTGCCCCTGACTAAGTGGTAGGACAGACCCGCACGCAGCACCCGCGCGCTGCCCTTGGCTGCCCCTCCGTGTGCACCACTGCCCACCTCCCTCTGCTCTGGTCTCATGTCCCTGCCATGTGTAGCCTCCCGGGCAGCCCGTGCCCGTTCCTCATCGTGCTTTCCGTGTGGGTCCAAGTCCCTCTGCTGCAAAGTCCCTCACCGTGAGCACACTGTCTCTGCTACAATGTGCCCTTGGAAGTCGTCTCTGTCAGTGTGATAGGTGGGAGGGATTTCTCATGTGGGAAAGTCTTTTCAAAGGGAACCAGAATCACATAGGAGAGTGGTATGGTAATTGACTAGATTAATTACACGTTGGTGGAAAGAACAGCCAAAGTAGTGTGGATTCTGCCCAGTGACTACACAAGGTCACTGATTTTATAAATATCAAGTGCCATAGTAACGTCATTGTGGCTGCAGAGTTCCAACACAGAACCTGAAGTATAACATATACAAAGACAAGGTGGAATTTGAGGATTAGAAAAACATCATTTTTATTTATGAGACAGTAAAGTTGACATCATATGGGCCTTCCTGGCGGCTCAGTTGCAAAGAACCCGCCTGCCAATGCAGGATACACGGGTTTGATCTCTGGCTCGGGAAAATCACCTAGAGAAGGAAATGGCAACCTACTTCAGTATTCTTGCCTGAGAAACCCCATGGACAGTGGAGCCTGGTGGGCTACAGTCCACGGGGTTGCAAAAGACATGATTTAGTGACTAAGCAACAGCAACAAAAGCTGACATATAATGCATATTCATATTTTGCTATATGATTGAATTATGGGGTAAATAAAAAGTTTTTTTAACGACTCAGTAATAATCACCTCCCTCAAGAAATATTTATAACATGTATATGGATTTCTTTTTTTTTTTTAGTTTTATCATTGTGGTATAAAATTATTTTATTAATAATTCTTTCCATTTTCATATCCAGTTAGTACTTTTCCAGACATGTGTGCTTAGTCACTCAGTCGTGTCTGACTCTTTGTGGCCCCATGGATTGTAGCCCACCAGGTTCCTCTGTCCATGGGATTCTCCAGGCTAGAATACTGGAGTGAGTTGCCATGCCCTCCCCCAGGGGATCTTCCCAACCCAGGGATCAAACCCAGGTCTTCGCATTGCAGTTGGATTCTTTACCATCTGAACCACCAGGGAAGCTCAAGAATAATGGAGTGGATAGCCTATCCCTTCTTCAGGGGAACTTCCCAATCCAGCAGTTGAACCGGGATCTCCTGTATTGCAGGCAGATTCTTTATCAACTGAGCTACCCAGAAAGCCCCTTTTCTAGGCATGTCAGCATATAATCAAGCATTAGTTCATGAAGCAGATTGCCTGAAGTACTTAGCAGAAACAACGTAAATGAAAAGCATAAAAGCCCTGAGATTTTCTTTCCAAGTGGGCTGTTATATCCTAGATATGTTCAGTCTTGTTGACTACAAAAAAGAGAAGTGAGTTTAATGTAGTGTTGGAGGGGGGAAGTTAGGTGATAAACCTGAAAGGAGTAACTATCTGTTTTGAGGCCACATTCCCAGTCAGGGTGGATCAGCTCGTGGGAAACATCAGGTATGATGGGGCGTTGCTCTTAGAGGGGTGACCCTGAGGGCTGTCCATGCCAGGGTGGCGTGTTAGGAGCTGGAAGGCTGGGGAGTTGTCAAGGGAATGCATGCTGTATGCCAGTACTCCCTTTGTCCCATGACTTGGGGTTTGTTTCAAGCCACCAAGGCAAATAGGCGATTGAGGCTTCTGCCTTGAAGAGGTCAACATTCCCCATGGTCCAAGGTGAAACTCTCTACGGCTGCCACCTCCTGGCCCTCCTGGCCCTCAACCCCTGTCGGCACTCAGCCCTTCTCCTTGGGGAGGGTGCACCTAGTTGTCAAGATGGCATCTCATAGGACCATATTCTGGGGAAAATAGGCCAGATGGTGCCCCATCAACTGAGGTGATTCAAAGTATGCTCTGGTTCAGGGTGCTTTTCAACCATGAGTCATCTCTTTGAGTCCTTAATCAAATACTGCATTGACAAAACATCATATTATAGCACAACTTGGGGAAGGACACTCAGTTGCCCATTCGTGGAGCCCCATCGGCAGGCTCAGAACCTTTCACTCACCGGGCTTCTGGCCCCTCTGTGCATGGAGTCTGTGTGGCAGCCATGAAGGAGTCCCTGTGGGCTTGGACCACACTCTTGACTCCCACCACTTGTTTATTCATCATTGTCTTTCTGACAGCCCAAGGCCAGTGTGCCGATGCACAGCCCTCCACCCATGTGCAGTCCCAGACATAAGCAGTTTCACTGCAGAGAAGACACAGCTTTCCACATTTACCTTAATTCTGTAGTGTCCAAGGGCTTCATTCAGGGTTCTACCAGGAGAATGTGATCAGTCAGAGGTTTATGCATGAAACCCACCCACAGCACACTCACACACACACACACACACACACACACACACACACAGAGGTACATTTTTAACACACATAAGTACATATTTATATACACATCTGTATACATGTACACACACATATTGACTTATCACTAGGACTTGCCTTACACAACTGTTGGGGCAAGTTCAATGTCCATAGGGCAAGTCATCAGGAAGGGAGGATAAGCAAGGTGGAGCTGTCATTAACAGCCAAGGGTCAGTCACTCCCCCACCCCACCCCTCTTAGCAAAGTCTCAACCTCTTCTAAGAACTTTTGACTGAGTAAGTCAAGCCCACCCAGGATAATCTCCCTGAATAAAATCAACTAATTAAGAATTTTAGTTACCTCTCCAATATCCCTCCACAGCAGTACCATGATCGTAGTTTGAGTCAATAACACAGCATTATCATTCAGGTCAGCCAGGGTGACACATCAAGACGCTATCACCCCAGGAAACAGTAACCCAGCACTGTGAAGAAATAAGCCCCACTCCCACCCCGTCCTTGTCCCATGCAGCCTGAAGCCCACTCCCCTACAGTGATTACAGAAATATCCACAATTTAAGATTTAGTAGGTCTTTAGATTAAAGAAGAATGTCTAATGAAATCGAAGAAAATATCAGTAAGACTACCAAAAAATAAAATACATGTGTGGATAAGAACCAAAACATCTTCCAAAGAAGCATAATAAACTTAGAATAAAAATTAGCAGTGATCATATATATATATATATATATATATATATATATATATATATATATATATATCCATATAGGAGGTCAATATCTTTATAAAGAAATTATATAAATCAATAAAAGTTTTAACTATCTAATAGGTTAGTGGGCATAGGATAGTTTATAGGAGAGAAAATGTAAATAGTTCTCAAGCATAGGAAAAGCTGTTCTGTTTCATAATAAGAGAAATGAGAGTTAAAACTATGATGCTCTCTTATGTCCCTCTGTAAAACTAGCCCAAATAAACGAGTTTGGTGACACCACACAACAAGTGTGTGTTGAGTAAGCTGTACTTTATTGGAAAAGTGTGAAATGGTACATGTCTAACATTGTATCATTGACATTCTGACATTCTAACAAACACTGTATCATTGACAAAGCCTGGAAACAATTTAGAAATCAATGGGAAATAAGTGAAATCAGTTATGTTAAAATTCATATCATGATGGGTAGTTGAGATATAAAGCCATTTCCAAAATGCAATGTTAATTGAAGATGGCAAAGTCAGGCACATATATGTGTGCTGATACAGTGTAGAATGTTCTAGAAGAATATAGCAAATACTGATAGCACTAGTTGCCTTGGGAGTAGGAAATGGTGTGTCAAGGAGACCCATTTTTTCATTGAAACCCTGTTGTGCCTTTTAAAATTTGCCCCTCTTAAATTACTTAATCACTTTTAAAAGATAATTAAATATTAGAAGCTAATTAATCTGGTTAATACTGTGAAAATACTTTTCTGGCTAAACAAGGGCTGTTGTCTATTTAAATTTATAACAGCTTTGAAGTATGCATTGAACTTTCATAAAAGCCAAAAATGTCAGTAGTTCATTGATAAAGAGAAGCATTATATGATTTAAGCAATGAATTAAAAATATTTTAATTGCTCACCAGAAATATTTTAGGAGACCTAATACTTAAAAATAAAAGAGGAATTTTCCATTATTTAACCAGTCATGAAAAAGACTTGTGGGAATTATGTCAAATATCCCATCTGTTAGGGTATAAATAACTTTCTTGAATTTTTTTGTTCAATATGAAGTTGTTTTTTAAATAATTCAGGCACAAAATGGACATGATAGAACCTGAATGAACTCTAGCATGCAGATAGTTAATGACAAATGTGTTATGATTGGCAGAATATTATTAATCAGATAATTTTGAAATTTTATAACAAAAACTTAAGGGCAGGAGTATTTTTAAGAGATTAGTAACATTTTAACACTTGAAAATATGAATGAATTTAACTGAAGAATAATACAAGTATAATCTACTCTCTCCTTGCTTCCTGCCATCACTTACTCTAAGGACTGGTAATCCTTACATGAATAAAATTCCTCCTATTAGCATTGGAATATTTTTCTTTGCTACTTTAAGTATGTAAACCAATCTTTCTATTGAGGATGGCTGTCAGTTTGAACAAAGCAGCCTTAAAGACTGTGCTTCTGTGTCAGAGTTCAAAGGCACATTCTCTAAGATGAAACATGGCATTCACATTTGTCTTAGTTGTGAAAAAATGTTCTAGAATTTCAAATTAAAATTCATTTTTCATGTTTTATTCCAGCACCTACATTGCTGATTGGAACACTTTTAGACATTTTAACACAATTTACTAAGAATCAGCTAGGAGAAAGAAAGAAGGGGCCCTTAAATCGTACTCATGTACTTGGTAATGTGGAAGCAGTGGACCAAACCCTGGAGAAAATGTTTCCACATCATTATAAAGGACCAGCTTTTAGATCTTTGCTTCTAAGTTGAAGGAAGATTAATTATGACAGCCAAGTGCTTATTTTTATGGATCTGAAGCAAACCAAAGATTATTTCAAGCCCTGGCCAAGGAGAGTCTGCCTTTAGCTCTGGAGCCTTGGACTGGGACCAAAGTCATTCCACTGAAAACCAGAATTGTGTTTGGTTTGAGCAGCTAAAATTTGTGAAGCCTACTGGCTCTTTTTGTCATTGCAGTGGTGACAAGCATTAAATATATTGTCATCATTATTACCGCTGTTACCTGACTTGAAAATGTGTTTTAAGTCTAAAAATTAAGGTCTAGAAATGAAAATCAGAATACCTGGCAAACAATGTTCCCGAGTCAGGAAACTCTGAATTAGCTCCTTAAAAGCAATGTATTTTTCTCTTTTGTTCACTTCTGAATCTGTACTTCTTAAAAATAGGCACTCAAAGGATATTTGTCAAATATATTCTCTACTTGCAGCTGAGTAGCCAACAAGAGATCAGGGATCATAACTCAACCTGTGCGGTGCTTCGTCACCCAGTCATGCCTGACACTTTTCAAGCCCATGGACTGGAGCGCGCCAGGCTCCTCTGTCTATGGGATTCTCCAGGCAAGAATACTGGAGTAGGCTGCCATGCCCTCCTCCAGGGGATCTTCCCAACCTAAACAAATATTATTTTTATTATTGTGGAGTGATCTGTTTTTACTTGAATTTACAAAACTTAAAAAACCCTCAAATTGCTCTTTGGAAGGTGGAAAGCTAAAGTAGCTAGTGCCATCTAGTGGTGTCCTGCAGGTTTGACTTCAGTTTCAAATATCAGCAAAAGTAGGGGGAAAGCAGCAGTCAACATTTCATGTATACCTTGTTCTCTATGCAGAAGAGGGGATGTTACTGATTAGGGCAGAATGGATGATAAAGTACAGAACAGAAATAATAACGACAGATGATGGAATGGATCAGCAATACGTTTTTCATTAAATTAAAAGGCATTTCAATTCTAAGCATTAACAATGCTTTCCTAATTTATCATTTTGCCTTAGAGTTCATTGTTTACAAAGTCCTCAAATCTTCTTTTCAATCAAGCATTTGATTCCGTAGGGTTTTGCTGTTGTTCTACTGAATGGTAGAATCACCAAGTGCTTTGGGAAAGATGAAACTTGCATTTGTAGCTTCATCTTCAAATAAAATCAATACGGCCTTTTTAACAGACACAGTAGAAAAACCTCCCATTCCTTCCAAAGAGCATTCTCTTTGGAGTGTATTTCCATTCTCTGTCCCAGTCAGGGCAGGGAGGTCTGAGGGGTCCAGGCAGGGATTTGATGTGGTTATTGAGGAAAACTCAGGGTTTAGACTGCAAAGGCTGGTCTAAGTGGGCAGTGTTGAAATGAAGCCCTTGAACCACCTCGGCTTAAAAGATGGGGTTCAACCTTCTCGAGAGGAGACCTGCAACCCATTTTCTTATCCATAGACAAGACAGACAAGGGATGAACACCACACAGCCAATCAGAGTATACATCCCTCTGTGCAGGGCTGTAGGCAAACTGTGGCCATCACTACTGATTCCTACTCCTCATGCCCTAGTGTCTTTTTCAGTACTTTTTACATCCCCACCTCTGTTTCTAAATTCTCCGTGGGAGGATTCATATTGCAGATCATTGCATTCTGGCTTCAAATGTAACAGCCTTTATGAAGTCTTTCTGCTCCAGAGAACATCTCATCAGGGTGGAAGGGCTGCAGTCCTGGGATACATCCCTAAGTGGGCAAATAGTGGGAGGTCTTCCAGTGCAGAGAAGGGGTATCGATGCCTTCTCCTTGTCCATGATGGCTGGTCCTGGGGTTGTGGTTTTGCTTTTGAGTTCAGAACCTTCCTACCTCAAGGGAAAAAATCAGAGAAGTTGAAATGATAGTCAATGTGAACCTAAAAGAGAATTTATTTTTTAGTTTGAAAACTATTTCAGCCTTATAGTTTGATTACCAGAGGGGACTAAGCAGAGCAGGAGTATGGCAAGCTTTGGGAATTACCTAGTTTCCCCTAGGACAGTTCTGTTGAGACAGGGTAATTATATCATAAATAAAAAGTGAATGAACCGTATATCCAAGAGTCTTATAATCATATGTTAATTTTTTAAAGTGGTATATTGTTATTTGGAATTAGCCACACCTATTAATAGAAGAACTTGAGAGAGAACTCGTTTTTAAATCACATTAAAACTGTTTGCATTTCACACCTCCCAGTTTGAAATTTATCTCCATTCACTCATTCATTCATTCATGTTATGTTTGTTGAACACATTTTTATTTAGCAGTGGTTGAGTGAACAATTTAGCAACAAAGCTCTGATGCAGTGACTAAATGATTATATCCCCTGTAACTTATATTCTCTTTTCATTCTTCATACATCACAGCTGTTTCTATTAAACAGTTTGATAAGAATGCTGAGATAGTCATCAGAAAATGGATACAATGGCATTCCATTGGCCCATAAGAGTGGATGTCCTTTGGCTTCTCAGAAGGGCCTTTGCCATGGTGAGCCGGGGCTCTATAGAGCTCGGTTAGCAGGAGGAAGACAGTTTCAGGAACAAGTGACCATGTCGCAGCAGTGATGCACTGTGACTTCATTACTGTACTTTTGGATCCCAAGCTGGGGATGTCAGGAAGGCAGGTGAACATTTCGTGTGTGCCAGTAGATAAGCGACTGTGTAAAATTCAGCTTACTGTCTCTGTTTCTCTAAATTCTCCAAAATATGGCAGTATCTCATTTCTTCATGGCCAGTGTTTGGGCACTGCTGGAAAAAAAAAAAAAAACAGGTATATAAAATTTCTTTCTACTCAACTCATGCCAAAAAGATGATTTGAATCGTGGTTTTCCTGTGAACCAAATTTAGTAATAACACCCTTGCTTGGGGGGCTTCCCAGTTAGCTCAGCTGGTAAAGAATCCGCTTGCAATGCAGGATGACCCTGGTTCAATTCCTGAGTCAGGAAGATCCCCTGGAGAAGGGATAGGCTACCCACTCCAGTATTCTTGGACTCCCTTGGTGGCTCAGACAGTAAATAATGCACCTGCAATGTGGGAGACCTAGGTTCAGTCTCTGGGTTGGGAAGATCCCCTGGAGGAGGGCATGGCAACTCACTCCAGTATTCTTGCTGGAGAATCCCCATGAACTCAGGAACCTGGTGGGCTACAGTCCATGGGGTCACAAAGAGTCGGACATGAGTGAGTGACTAAGCACAGACCTTTGTTTTCAGTTGAGGATAAAGGTGATCAGGCAGAATTGAGATAGAGACTTTTGGAAGGGAAAAGATATAGGAATATAACAGTGGATTTCCCCCCCATTATTTCCTGCTGCAAATTGATGCAAATCAAATAAATAATAAGAAAAGTTGCCATTAATAATGGCCAGCAAGGCTTTTTTATACGCGTCAGTTACCTACTCTGGGTACAAGGAAGAAATACCTTCCTTCAGGTTAGCAAAAATAGGCTTCCCTGTCTCAAAGGGTTGGTTGATGATGATGACAACGATAGTGACAATTAACAGGTGGGGCACTTAGACCCTGGGATGCTAGCAGCCGCTTCATCTCGGTACCTCTAGCTTACTGACCAGACCACCACTACCCTCTGGCATCTATCCAAATGTTGCCAGATCTCCACAGATTGTAAAGATACATGTGGATACTGGGAATTCATGGATGCTTTAGAGTTGGGAAGTGGTTTGAAGCAGCTGGTGGACACTTAATGTTTCTTTTTCAATAACTTCTCTGTAATATTAGAAAGAATTAATGGAGGAGACTGAATCCAAGGGGATAATGAAAATCCTCAGCATCTTTTAGCAAGTGGAAGTAGGATTTGAAAGGATGAGTAAGTAGGCGGGAATTCCACCGAAACAGTTCTGGTTAATTCTCTCACAACACCCCCTGGGATCCCTGCAGGCCCCTTCTGTTACAGGAGCATGAGCTTTATTTAGCCTTCACAGCAACCCATCAGTTGCCCGGAGAATGAGATAAGCCATGTCGTCCTTGTTGTTGTTTTCCTGTCTCTTTGCCTGGTTCCTTCCTTTGTCTTCCCTGCTTAAGTTAAGACGTGATTATTTGAAAATAAAAATTAGCATGCAGGCCAACTCAACAGTGTTATTCATGAAGAAAAATGAGCTGTTATCATCTGTGTGCCTCAGGCCTCCACATCCCCAGGGAACCAGGCAGATAACTCTGCAACATTCAACCCTTACGAGCCAGACCGAGGGCCGTGGGCCAACGAGAGAGGTAAGAGCTGCCCCTTTGGTCCTGGGCGTTCACAGCGCGAGGATGCCTCCCACAGTCCCTCGCAAATGGCAGGGCCGGCTCTCCCTGCTGTCGTAGGCTGTTACAGCGCTGCCTAGCAGGGAGTGATCCTGTCATCTGGTGGCAGGTGGAAGATGCCACGTGTCTGCGAATAGTGGTGTCTGTTGGATGCAATGGTCTCTACAGCCTCCCTCGCAATAAATCAGCCATGTGGAAAATATCCTTCAAACCCACTGCTTCAGAATGCCTCACCTTTTCCAGTAATAACTGAAGCTACTTAAAGTTTCCATTTCTAAGATCTATTCTTGAAAAGATGTCTGTGTCCAGGAGTAAATTCAAATGGAAGTCCAGCAACAGGTAGCTGGTAAAAACTGAAGAAACGTCTAAGTTTGGGGATTCTAGACATGTTCAGGGAACTGCAGCGATTCTGTGAGGCCAGGAGAGGAAGCACCCCTTCAAACTCACAAGGCCTCTGTTATACTGGTCAGAAATGGGGCCTCTGGATCAGCTTCTTAGGTTTTCTAGGTGGACCCAGGTTTTTGTGTTAGTTGGTAAACTTGATCTATTTAATGCTACAAAAAATCAGCCCCAAACTTTGTAGCTTAAATCAGCAGCAGTTATTTAATTATCTCATGCAGGTCAGGAATCTGGGCAAGGCTGAACCGGGCCGTGGCAGCATGGGGCCTCTTGCAGGCAGATCGGGGGTGGAGCTGGGCCAGCAGGAGTGGAGACCATGGTGGGACTAGAACCAGGGCATTGGAGGCCGGCCAGCATCTTTCATCTCCAGGGTACGGAGCCTCAGAGACTCTTCATCTGGTCTCTCCACCTGGACTGTCCGGGGCATTCTCACAGCATAGAAGGAGCCAGGGCAGTTAAACAGCTGCATGGAGTCTGAAGCTTCAAGATTCCCAGCAAACCAGACAGAAGGTGCATGACCTTTAGGACATGAGTATATCACAAATATCACTACTGATGTACTCTATCAGTGGACATGATTACAGAAACCACGGAGGGGAGGTGATGTAGACCCTGCCTCTCAGTGAAGGAGGGCCAGATTTTCAGAGTTTAAAGGTACCACAGTCCATTAGGAGGGCCACATCCCAGGAGGTGCTAATGGTAAAGAATCCACCTGCCAGTGCAGGAGAGACAAGAGATACAGGCTCAGCCCCTGGGTTGGGGGGATCCTCTGGAGTAGGGGGTGGCAGCCCACTCCAGTATGCTTGCCTGGAAAATTCCAGAGGAGCCTGGCAGACTACAGTCCATGGGACCCCAAAGATTTGGACACGACTGAGCACATCTGTCTCTTGCTGCTGACAGGAAAACTTTCTTGATGTACATTAGTGCAAGAACAGGGGTCAAGTACAACAAAGATGAGGGCCTTTTTCCTACCCTGACATAGCCAGGAAAGGCTGTGTCTCGAGTGCTCACAGGCGCTATAAATGCCCAAGGTAACCAAGATCACGAAAGGCAAGGCATGACCCCAGGAGGCAAGAGCGGGGGACGATGGCAGTTTCACATGGAATCAAGTTCACGGGCTGTAAGTTTCTTAACTCCTTTTCAGAAGCTCAGAGAGAAGCCTTGCCCATGGACACTGAGGTCTACGAAAGCCCCTATGCAGACCCCGAGGAGATCCGGCCCAAGGAGGTCTACCTGGACCGGAAGCTGCTGACCCTGGAGGACAAGGAACTGGGCTCTGGGAACTTTGGGACCGTGAAGAAGGGCTATTACCAGATGAAAAAGTAAGTCAAAAATTTGCACCATTTCCCTGCACTTATTCTCACGTGAGCTTACGTTCTAGAAGCTACCACATATACATGTATCATGTTCTTTTAATCCCAGACACAAAATGTAACGTGACATGGCTGAATGCTTTGTGATTAACCGTGTAAGTTTTGTTCATTTCTGGTACAATTACAATGAAAGCATCCATTATATATGTTAACTGTGTATGTAATCATTATGTACATATTAGTTTAGATGTATTGTGTGTCCCTTATAGAGAATTAAGAAATAGAGTCAATGACAATATAAGAAAATAAAAACATCATATTTTACCACCCAAACATAACTGTTAACAAACCTGAGTGTGTATAATTTTTAGATCTTTATATGCACATGCATACACATATGTATTATTTAAGATGCAATCATTCATTGATAACAGTGTTTTCCCTTATTTTCTTTGATTTTTAAAAATTGTGTCTCACTTCTCTTAACCAGAAAATTCTTGATGACAAGTATCATTACTATAATTTTTTATTTGCTCTAGTCTATAATTTCAAAGAGCAGTATGTATTATGTGTGTGCACGTGTGTGTTAAGTTGCTCCAGTTGGGTCTGATTCTTTGCAACCCCATGGACTGTAGCCTGCCAGACTTCCCTGTCCATTGGATTCTTTAGCCAAGAATACTGGAGTGGGTTGCCATTTCCTTCTCCTGAGGCTCTTCCCAACCCAAGGATTGAACCCATGTCTCTTATGTCTCCTGCATTGGTAGGAGGGTTCTTTACCACTAGCACCACCTGGAAAACCCTAGTATGTATTATATAACAATTAAAATTGCTAGATTACTAAAAATCTCTTTGTATTTTATTTGGTGCTTAGAAGGTATCTGTCGTGGAATTTTCAGTAAGATTATTGGTTTCTAAAGTCCTTTAAAACAAATCCTCTGAAAATGTATGTCCAAGCTAGGATGTTACTGATATGAATATAATTGGGTTTGATTGTTTGATGCTATTTTAAATTTAAAGAATTTGTATACAGCTTTTTCTTGAGTAGATCATTTACATGGCTCAAGGGTCAAAAATACATGCAAGAGTATGCACAGACACTTATGCTTTTAATCCTGCCCCTTTCGCCATTTGTGTTTATACATGTATATATATGTTGTTCAGTCACTAAGTCATGTCTGACTTTTTGGGTATATATATGTATATATATATATGACATGTGACAGATATATAAAGTCATATATATATAGATATATGACTGCTATGCTTACTTTTAAATAAATTAATATGATATATGTCCATTATTTTATAAAATTAATATAAATTATCCTGTATTAAGGCATACATTTTCTCAACTAGTTTGTAATACTCAATTCCCTACTTAATTAAATATGCAAATTGACATGGACGTGACTATACATACATAATTTCAACTAGAGATGTGGAGAGAGGAGAGGCCATATAGGTTAACTGGGGGCAAAACGATGTCTTTACAGTATTGAGTCTTCATATCAATAAGCATGACCCATCTTTCCATCTACTTAGGTCTTTAATTTCTCTGAGCAAAATTATTTAGTTTTTTGTGTAGAGGTCTTGTACAGCTTCTTTGCTGGATTCATTCATAGGTATTTAGTATTTTTGGTTTTAATATATGTGGTATAATTTTAAAATTTTTACTTGCTATTCCTTGGCATTGCTTGAATGCAATATGATTTTGTCTGTTTGCCTGATGTCCAACAACTTTTCTTAAAGTCTTCTATTATTTTTCACTCATTATTTCCAGTAGTTTATTTGTGTTTTGTTTGACCCAGAAATATGTCATCTATAAATAACAACAGTTTGATTTCATCCTGTCCAATTGTTATACTTTCATACTTCTTCCTTGCCTATTGTATCAACTAGAAACTGTGGTTCAATGTTAAATAAAAGTGCCAGTGGTCACATTCCTCATTCCTGATTTCAGGGGGAAAACTTTCAATATTTCACCACTAGGTTCACAGCTGCCCTTTATCATATTATGGAAGTTTCCTTTTATTTCTACTTTTCTGAGAGATTTGTTTTTAATCATAAATGTGTGTTACATTTTTTCTTTATTTTTTCTCCTCTGCTGATAAGACCACAGTCTTTTTCTTCTTTATTGTGTTTGTGGATGAATTACACTGATTGATTTTCAGATGTTAAACCTTGCATTCCTGGAATAAACTTATCTTATTCATGAATTATATATTCACTATATCTTTCTCATAAAACATTGAATTAAATTTTCTAATATTTCCCTTTGAATTTTTGCATCTACATTCATGGGAGATATCAGTAAATTATTTTCCTGTAATTTCTTTGTCTGGTTTTGGCATCAGGTTAATGCTAACTTCATAAAATGAGTTGGGAAGTTCCCTTCCTCTTTTTGTTTCTGGAAGAGTTTGTGAATGTTCTTTCTGCCTTAAACATTAGAAGAATCAAGAGATTTGTGCTTGTTAATTCTGACCCCTACCTCACACCATACATGAAACTAGTTCCAGATGGATGGTAGACTGAAATGTGAAAGGTAAAACAATAAACTATCTAGAGATGGCATAAGATTATATTTTCTTGATCTCAGGAGGAGAATGCAGAGTCTTCGTAGGTACTGGAGAGGTTCTATACTTCCATCTGTGTAGGAAATACATCTTGTGTCTAATGTGTAAATACTCTTGAGTTCTACACTGCAGCTATATGTTCATTTCTGAATGTATGTCAGACTTACTCTGTTATTCTGTTATTTAACCTATTTTATTTGATACTTCTGTTTTTATTTTCTACTTTTGAAGTTCAACAAAAGAGTTATACTTCCTGCATTTGTGGGAACTGTATCATGAAAAGATGCAGTTTTTCAAATCGTACATAGTTAAGTGCTATGTATTTATTTAAGCCCCACTATGTCAGAATATTTTCAAGAGAGTTCAAACATGACTTAGATGATGCTTTTATTCGAAAATGGAAAAGAATTAGTTTTTTTCAAACTTGTTGAAGCATGCTTAAAATTAGCAAAGCTCAGTTTTTAGAAGTGTTTTGTAAATTATAAGCTTCAACAGTGTATGCTTTTTAATTTTGCAGCTAGAAATTCATTGTAACATATATTAAAGGCATGTTGTAATTACATACATTACACATAATGATGTGATAAATCTCAAGATGTTACCGGAATCTGTGCATGTCATAGTTTTTAAAGGTTTATTTGAAAGTTATTTAAGTATTCTACAGTGTGTCAGCTTTCTGGTTGGTTGTGGCATTCTTCAGCACTCTCCCATTATTTTCAACTAATTAGGTATTACTCTCTGTCTATAAAATGAGAGAACATGATTGAAGAATTAGCCATGTACAACATGGCTTCTTCAGACACATTTCCTCTCTGTGGTAGGTATTTCCATAACATCGTTTCCAGCACAGGAATTATGTTTCATGGGAGATAATTATCTATACGTGAGACACTTTGAAAAGTTTCTTATGTGTTCCAATTTCTTTTGCAGAGTTGTGAAAACAGTAGCTGTGAAAATCCTGAAAAATGAGGCCAATGACCCTGCTCTTAAGGATGAGTTATTAGCAGAAGCAAATGTCATGCAGCAGCTTGACAACCCTTACATTGTGCGCATGATAGGGATTTGTGAAGCTGAGTCCTGGATGCTGGTCATGGAGATGGCAGAACTTGGTCCACTCAACAAATATTTACAACAGAACAGGTATCCTTAGGTGCCCCAGCAGCTCATACGTGAGGGTCAGGGCCTGCCTGCCCAATGCACATCATAGCCTGATTTCTTCCAGAACCCTTGTCTCCTCCCATGCCTTCCCAGAGTTGGCCACTCAGGGACCTTGAGTGGGGAGGTTCGAGAGCTGTAGTCTTTGGATCGAGTGTTCTTTAACTCTTAATACATAAAGAAAAACTCTAATTCAACAATTTGGACTCCTTTGCTCACGTCATACTGGCCTGGTGATAGAGTCAGCTCTAGACTATCTTGGCAAGCATTCTCCTCTCACCAGGCAGAAAGAATGTGCTCTTTTAAAAGAAACAATTAAATAAACATTTTATATGGGAAAACAGTGATATTTTACATATCCGGCTGACTACTGCATTCCCATAAGTAATTATTTTTGAAAATATCCATTGCTGTTAATTCATTGCAAGCATCAATGGAGTAACCATGCTATGCTCATCTCCAGCCATGGTTGAGATAGAGAGTCATGAGGAATAAATCTTAATAACAGCCACTGATTTCTTTATCCCATTTGCACCTATGTTTGTACTTAAATGGGACTCAGGGTTGGCATTCTTACCTTTTCAACATTGGAATGAGGGTTCTAACTGAATCCTGGTTCTCCATGAGCCAGGTCTGACCACCCTGTTATACTGCTTTTCATGTAATTCAAAGCACACATTGAAAATTCTAGCAGCTGAATACCAGTCACTACCACTTGTGATTCTTGCTTTAGAAGAATAGGAAATAAGTGAGTTCATATTCTCTCTGTATGAGAAGCATGGTTGGTTGTTCTGAAATGTACGCCTGTTCACTATCATTAATGACATATGTGTGACTTTCAGGCATGTCAAGGATAAAAACATCATAGAGCTGGTTCATCAGGTGTCTATGGGAATGAAATATTTGGAAGAGTGCAATTTTGTGCACAGAGATCTGGCTGCAAGGAATGTATTGCTGGTTACTCAACATTATGCCAAGATCAGTGATTTTGGACTTTCTAAAGCACTTCGTGCTGATGAAAACTACTATAAGGTACGAACAACTTACCCACCATTCAGAGCAGCTAGTAGTAAAAATCTGAAATGCAAATATATGTTTTCTTTATTTTATTTTGGTAAGATTTCAAGAAGCAATTTCCCCATAGAAAAATAACTGTGTAAGAAATGTTCTTCTTAAGCTTTGATTCTATCATTAAAAAGATGGAAATACTCTAATATATCACAACTTAAGATTTACTCAGAATAGTATCTTCAAACTATGTTCCTTAGAACAATAGGGAATCAAGGTATTAATGATGATTCATCTGGAAAAAAACAAGAA
Organism: Cervus elaphus; assembly: GCF_910594005.1. Taxonomy (NCBI): domain Eukaryota; kingdom Metazoa; phylum Chordata; class Mammalia; order Artiodactyla; family Cervidae; genus Cervus; species Cervus elaphus. Next base: position 24,308,542 of record NC_057830.1, read on the forward strand.
TAGAATTCATTTGTTAAATTACTTTGGAAAATACATATTGGACAGGTTGACTCTAGTAGGATTTTTCAAAGCTCCTCTATGAACCCTCAAATGAACTAATAGCAAGTAAAAGAAGGGGAAAAAGTCTTTATATGAACTCAGTCAGAGTGTATGTAGAGTCTAACCTGACCCATTGGAAAATGTAACAGAGACCAGATAGTAGAAAAGGGTGTCAAGAACATGTTCTCAGTTCTTCATGTCCCTGGGAATGTCCAGCAGTCTTAGAAGTAGATGACATACCCTGATGATCTAACTAGTGAATGGCAGGATGAGAGTTGTGGAGTTTCCCTGAGTGCCACACCACAAAGTGGCTGGAGAAGACACCTAAGTGACCACATACACCCACCCATGCTTTCTCTGAGAGACAGCAGTGGGTATGGCAGATGGTGATGGATAGCAGATCTTAGTCAGCTAAGGGTCAGCACAAAGGCTGAGCAACAGAAGCAGAGCTCCCATCACAGCTCCTCACTCCATTCTTCATAGACAAGCTGGCCCCAGAGAAGCCACTTCAGAAATGAGCCAGAATGTGTAAAGCATCAGATAATCCCTTTGATGGGACTGCTAGGAGATGGAGCAAAGGAAATAATAGCCCTCAAGTAATAACCAGACATACACACCAGAAAAAAATAGATTTTAAAGTTAGAGACACTTTGGAACATACACTTCCATGATAATAAGTAGGAAGAAGAAAATAGAGACTATCTAAAGCAAGGGCTTAAAGAGGAGACAGAGAAGTTGAGATAACAAATAGTCCCAAAACTTAGTGCATTAAAACAACACCAAGCACTTATTTACTCTCAGTTCTGCAGTGTGAGCAGGGCTTGGTGGAAATGGTGCATCTCTGCTCCATACAGTGTCATGGGGGTGGTTCCAAGAGGTCAGGAGGATTTATTTCCATTCTGCTCACTCACACCACTAATGACTGATTTGACATGGGCCGTGATCTGGGGCTTTCACTGGTCTGTATCCATTTAACAATAACTTATCTACATGTGGCCTCTCCATGTACCTCTGGGTTTCCTCACAGCATGGTGACTGGGTCCTGAGACCAAGTTATTCAAGAGGCAGGAAGTAGAGATTGTCACACTCCTAATTTCAGGGCCTAGGAACTGGCTTAGAGTCTTGTCCACTTACTCTATTGGTCAGAGCAACCACAGATCACCCATATTCAAGGCAGAAGGGAGGAATGTCAAAGAACATGAGGGTCAATTTTTCCAACTGCCACAGATATTAAACAGCATATTTTGAAAAGGGAACAAGCAGATCTCTGAAAATCTATAAAGAAGGGGAAGAAAATATAGAAGACAGTATAGAAATAAAAGGCAGTGGATCAGGAAGAAGACAATGGGGTAGGAGATCCAGATTCTGTCCTCCAAAAACGATCAATGGTCAGATAGCTATCCATGAATGAAACAGCTTTGAGAGAACTCTTGTTGTTCAATCGCTCAGTAATGCCCGACTCTTTGCAACCCCATGGAGACTACAGCACACCAGGCTTTCCTGTCCTTCACCATCTCACAGAGCTCCAGGGAGAACTCTGGAGTCCACTTGAAAAGCTTTAGCAACACAGCAGAATGAAAAACATGAGAATAACTGCACTAAAAGGAAAGAACAATAGCTTCATTTTGCCTGCATCATCCCATCCTTCAGGTCAGTACTACTCAGTGCCAGGCGAGAACCCAGCTAGAAAGAGTTCTCTTCATCAGGAAAGGGAAAGCCTCAAGAATTCCAGACCCCTATCTCTGACTTCTTATCAACCTGCCTAGGAATTGATTCCCTCAGGACTTCCCCAGTGGTCCAGTGGTTAAGAATCCACCTTCCAATACCAGGAACATGGGTTCAATCCCTGGTCAGAGAACTAAGATCCCACATACTTCAGGGTAGCTAAGCCTATGCACCACGACTAGATAGCCCATGCACTGCGATTGGAGAAAGCTTGCTTACCACGGCAAAGGCTCAACACAACCAAAAAACTGTCTTAAAGAAAGGAATGGGGAAAGCCTATAGGACTTAAGGGACACCATAAAGCAAAATGAGTTATGTATTATTGAAGTCCAAGAAGAGAGAATGAAAGGGGCAGAAAGTGTGTTTTTAGAAATAATGACTGAGACTTCCAAAATTTGAGGAGAGATTTAGGTGTCCAAGTTCATGAAGCTCATAAGTCCCAGATAAATTCAGTTGAAAGAGATCTTCTCCAAGACATACAATAATAAAACTGTCAAAAATCAGAAAAAGAATCATAAAAGAAGCAAGAGAAAAAAAAATCTTGTCACTTACAAGGGAGCTCCCTCCCCCTAAGGCTACCAACAGATTTCTCAGCACACATCTATAAGCCATAAGAGAGTAGAATGATAGAGTCAGTGTACTGAAAGAAAAAAAAAAACAGCATGCCAACCCAGAATACTATATATCCCAAAGAACGCTTTATGTCCTTCAGAAATGAAGATGAGATAAAGACTTTCCCAGCCAAAAAAAAGCTGAGGGAGTATATTACCACTAGACCTATGTTACAAGAAATTCTGAGTTCTTCAAGCTAAAATAAAAGGAAGCTAATTAGTAACATGAAAAATATGAAAATATAAAGCACACTGATAAAGGTAAGTATATAATCAAATTTAGCATTCCCCATTACTCTAATATGGTATTGTGTTAATCACTTGATGCTGGCATAAGGGATAAAGGACAAAAATATTAAAAATAGCTATGGCTACAATAGTTTATTATTGGATATATGATATAAAAAGACTTTAATTGTGATATTGAAAACATAGCATGTATGGGGAAGAGTGAAAGGGTAAGAGTATTTGCATACAATCAAAGTTAAGTTGTTATCACCTTAAAATAGATTTTTATTTGTAAGATATTTTATGTAAGCCTTAGGGTAACCACAAGGAAAAAACCTGCAGTAGATGTGTAAAAGATAGAGCAAAAGAAACTAAATATACCACTATGGAGAATCATCAAATCACAAAGGAAGACAACAAGAGAGGATGAAATGAACAAAGGAAATCTAAAATATCCAGAAAACAATAATATGATATTACTAAATCTTTACCTGTGAATAATTTTTGTAATTGTAAATGGATTAAATTTGTCAATCAAAAATCATAGAGTGACTAAAAGGACCAAAAAAAAAAAAAAAAGACCCAGCTAATATGCTGCCTACAAGAGACTCATTTCAACTTTAAGGACACACAAAATCTCCATGTGAAGAGATAGAAAAATATATCCCTTACAAATGGAAACCAAAAAGTAGCAAATGTACCTACGTTTTTATCATACAAAATAGACTTCAATCTAAAAACCTTAGCCAGAGACAAAGGAAGTCAGTCATCATGTAATGGTAAAGGGGTCAATTCATAAAGAAGATATAATAATTGTAAATATACATGCCCCAACATTGGAGAACCTAAATATATTAAGCAAATACTATCATATATGAAGGGAGAAATAGATAACGATATAATAATTGTGGGAGCTTTCAGTACCCCACTTTTAACCATAGATAGGTCATACAAACAGAAAATCAGTAAAGAAATATTGGATTTGACCTATACTTTAGACCAAATGGACCTGGCAGAATTCATAAGAGAATTCTACCAAACATATCAAAAAGAATTAATGCCCAAAATGGAAGAGGAGGAAATACTCACAAATTCATTTTACAAGGCCCATGTTCTTTTGATACCAAAGCCAGATACAAGGAAAGAAAACTATAGGCCAATATCCCTGATGAACTTAGATGCAAAAATTCTCAACAAAATACTAGCAAACTAAATTTAGCAACACGTTACAAAGATCACACATCATAGTGAAGTGGGATTTACTTTTGAATGCAAGGATAGTTCAATATATGCAAATCAGTAAATGTGATACCCCGTATTAATAGAATGAAGGATAAAAATCATATGGTCATCTCTTTAGATGCATAAAAGGCATTTGATAGAATTCACATCATTTCATGATAAACAGTCTTATAAAGGTTGGTGTAAAAGGAACATACCTCAACACAATAAAGGCCATGTAATGGCAAGCCCACAACTGACGTCAAACTCAGTGGAGAATGGTTGAAAGCTTTTTTATCTAAGATCAGGAATAAGATGAGTACTTATTAAACAGTACCGGAAGTCCTAGCCAGAGCAATTAGGGAAAAAAAGGCTTATGTATCAAAGTTACCTCAAGTTAAAAAAAGAAATAAAAGGCATCCATACCTGAAAGGTAGAATAAAGTTGTCTTTATTTACAGATGACATAATCTTATACAGTTGACCCTGGAACAACACAGGTCTGGATTGTGCAGGTCCACTTGCACATGGATTTCTCTCACTAAGTCTGTACTCTAGCACTACACATTTCACCATTGGTTGAATCTATAGATGCAGAACCATGAAGATGGAGAGCCAACTGTAAGGTTATACGTGGATTTTTGAGTATATGAAGTGTTGGCATCCTGAACCTCCACATCGTTTAACCCCTACATTGTATACATAAAACCCAAAGACTGCATCAAAAAGCTGTGAAAACAAATAAACGAATAAAGTAAAATAGCAAAACACAAAATCAACATACAAAAATCAGTTGCATGTCTGTACACTAACAGTAAACTATCTGAAAAAGACATGAAGGAAAAACTGTCATTTACAATTGCTTCATAACAATAGATATTTAGGAATAAATTTAGCCAAGAAAGTTAAAAGATCTACAGACTGAAAATAAGACATTGATGAAAAATTGAAGAATACACAAATAAATGGAAAGCTATCCTTTGTTCATGGATCAGAAGAGTTAATATTGTTAAAATTACCGTACTACACAAAGTCATCTACAGATTCAATACAAATCCCTACAAGAATTCCATTTTTCACAAAAATGGAAGAAATAATCCTAAAATTCATATGGAACCCCCAAAGACTCTGAATAGACAAAGCAGTCCTCTGAAATAATGAAGCTGGATGCATTATGCTTCCTGACTTCAAACTATACTACAAAACTATAGTAAACAAAACAGTGTGGTACTGACATAAAAACAAACTTGAAAACTAATGGAACAGAAGCAAGAGCCCATAAAACTATGCATATATAGTCAAGTAAAATTTGATAAGGGAGTCAGGGATATCTAATGGGGAAAAATACTCTTCAAAAACTGAATATTCACATTCAAAAGAATGAAATTGGACCCCTGGACTATAACACTCACAAAACTTAACTCAAAGTGGATTAATGAATTAAATGTAAGACTTGAAACTATAAAACTCCTAGAAGAAAACTTATGAAAAAAAGCTCCTCAGCATTGGTCTTGGCAATGATTTTTTTTGGATATGACACCCAAAGTACAAGCAACAAAAGCAGAAATCAACAGGCAGGACTACATCAAACTAAAAAGTTTTCTGTATAGAAAAAGAAACAATCAACAGAATTAAAGGTTAACCTAGAGAATGGGAGAAAATGTTTGAAAACCATCTATCTTGGATAACTGGTAATTATCCAAAATATATAAGGAACTCATACAACTCAGTAGCAAAAAATCCAAATAATCTGGTTTTTAAATGGGCAAAGGACCAGAATGGAAAGATTCTGTTTTTCATATATTTCTATAACAAAAGAAGACCTACAAATAGCCAACAAGTATGTGTAAGGGTATTCAACACCACTAAGCAACAGAGAAATGCAAATCAGAACCACCATATGTCTCCTCATACCTGTTAAAATGGCTGTCACCAAAAAGATAAGAAATAGAAAATGTTATTGCGGATGTGGAGAAAGAGGAACCCTTGTGTGCTTTTGGTGGGAATATAAATTTGTACAGTCACTATGGAAAGCAATGTAGAGTTTCTTCAAAAAATAAAAATAGAACTATTGTTATCATTCGGCAGTCCCATTTCCAAGTATGTATTCAAAGATAATGAAATCGCTATCTGGTAAAGATATCTTAACTCTCATGTTCATTGCAGTATTATTCACAATGGCCAAGACATGGAAACAATCTAATATCCATCAATAGATGAATGGATAGAGAAAATGTGATGTGTGTGAGTGTGTGCATGTGTGTGTATGTGTGTGTTGGCTTAAAACTGAAGACAAATACATGGGATATATCCAGCCATAAAAAAGAAGGAAATCCTGCCATTTGAAACAACATCAACGTACCTTGGGGGCTTTCCTGGTAGCTCAGCTGGTAAAGAATCCACCTGCAATGCAGGAGACTCTGGTTCAATCCCTGGGTTGGGAAGATCCCCTGGAGAAGGGATAGGCTACCCACTCCAGTATTCTTGCCTGGAGAATCACCATGGACAGAGGAGCCTAACTAGCTAAAGTCCATGGAGTCACAAAGAGTCGGACACAACCGAGCGACTAAGCACAGCACAGCACACAGACATACCTTGAGGACATCATGCTAAGGGAAATAAGTCAGAGAAAAACAAATACTATAAGATCTCACTTATATGGTAGAATCTAAAAAATGCTAAAGTCATAGAAACAGAGAGTAGACTGGTTGCCAGGAGCTGGGAGGTGGGGGAAATGAGAATATTGGTCAAAGCGTACAAACTTCTAGTTATAAATTCTGGAGCTCTAACCTACAGTGTGGAGCCTAGAATTAAGAGTACTACATTGTATGTGCCCGTACTCATTTGTGTCCAACTCTTGTGACCCCATGGACTGTAGCCCACCAGGCTCCTCTGTCCATGGTGTACTCTAGCTGAGAATACTGGAGTAGGTTGCCATTTCCTTCAGGGGATCTTCCTGACCCAGGAATAGAACCCATATCACCTGGGTCTCCTGCATTGGCAGATGGATTCTTTACCACTAAGCCGCCTGGTAAGTCCACTACATTGTAAACTTGGAAGTTACTAAGAAAGTAGATCTTAAATGTTCTCGCCATTTCATGGGGCCATTTCAACAACAACAAAAAAATGGTAATCTTGTCAGGTGAAGGATGTGTTAACTAATCTTATTGTTGTAAATATTTTGCAGTATATCCATGTCTCAGTCATCATACTGTGTCAAAAAAAAGCCATGTTAGAAGCAACCGAAAGAAACTGCATACACGTGAAAAGATGGGAACGTGAAGAATTTCTTTAAGAAAACAAAGTGAAATGAAAACCTTTAAAAAGTTAAGAAAGATTAAAGAGAGATGATAGTGGTAGAAGCAAATTAGCTGGGCTCTTGGAGAACTCTGCATGGCATCATGAACTTGTGCAGCTCCAGAACCATAAACACAAATGTCCTTTGATCCAGCAACTCCTTACAAGTACTCCATACACAAGGCAAATACACACCGTCAGTAATGTTCATTCTAGCACGATGTGTAAGAGCAAAAATCAGGAAAAAATCTCAATGACCTCTCAGCAGGAGGCTGGCTAAATGAATCATAGCAGATTTATGGAAAGCATGCAATTAACTCTTCTAAAAGTGACTTCCTTTGCAAGTGCTGACAGAACTATATCTATGACACATGGCTAAGTAGAAAAATTGAAAAGTAAAGTATAAGAAGTATATGCCTGTAGCTGGATTACCTCTCAAAAAAGCATGTATTACTTATTTATACTTGTATATAGATTCTTCTGGAAGGACTGAAGAAAAATAATCAAACATGCTGTCTCTGTTGATGAGGACTTGGAGTTTGTGGTGGAAAGAGACTCACTTTCCATCATATTTAGGATTTGTCAAAGGTTTATCCTGTAATCAAAATTCAGAATAAACTTGAAATAACATACATGACTAGATTGTTCAAAAAAATCTGAAATCGAAATCTACAAATAGTGCATAAAATAAATGAGACAGAAGTATAAGCAATGTGCCATTTAGAGAAGTGTGCTGGCTTCAATGATCGCAGATTAAAATCCCTGAGTTGTCCCCCTCTGGCCACCATAGGGCAGCCAGCCTCCCACTGTCCACCCCAAGAGATGCCACCAGGGTTATAGGGACTTCTAGGGGAGGTAGTAAGACATCCATGTCACACTGAACCTCATGTCCCTCAGAAAGGGTTTTTTCTGGGCAAAATTTTGATCTTTTCACCACCACTTGCTTTTTTACACTAGAAAGTTTGCAACTTTGTTTTAAATAATACTAGGAAACCGTCTCCCCAGAAATAATCGGTGCTGACTTAAAACTGTAGACAAACATGCAATAATAGTTAAATATATTGTAAACAGCCCAGTATTTCTTGGAACAAAACCATTAAGTAATACTCAGGCCTGACTCTTCCATTGTCATGCCAAACTTCAAGAAGCTGTGAGCAACCGAAGAGGTGAGAGAAAGAGCCTTAGAAGATATGAAAAATTCAGTCCAAATCTTAACAATACATATTTAAATCTTAAAACTTTAAGATTTAATCATATTTTAAGATTCAGACAGAACTTATATATACACAGGCATTTTGTGAGTCATGATTTTATTGATTTTTTAAATTGCAGTAAAATATACATAACGTCTGGAGGAAGAAATGATAACCCACTCCAGTATTCTTGCCTGGAGAATCCCATGGACAGAGGAGCCTGGCAGGTTATAATCCACAGGGGTGCAAAGACTCGGACACAACTGAAGCATCTTAGCATGAGCATACATAACTTAAATTTTACCGTCTTAACCATTTCAAGTGTACAGTTCAGTAATGTTCATTCACGTTGCTCACAACCAGTCTCCAGAATCCTTTTCATCTTCCCAAACTGAAACTCTGTACCCATTAATCAGCTCCTCTCCATCTCTCCCCCTCCTCTGGCCCCAGGCAACAGTTATTCTACCTTCTGTCTCTGTGACTCCAGAGGTCTCAGTTGTGTGGAATCATATATTAGTCCTTTAGTGACTTGACCAGCTTATTTCATTGAGCATAATAAAAGGTAACTGCGTGGTTCATCTATGTCATGGCATCTATCAGAATCCCCTTCCTTCTTAAACGTACATCCACTATATCAGTATACCCCATTTTGTGTATCCGTTTATTTGTCAGTGGACACTTGGGGAGCTCACACCTTTGGTTGTTGTGAATAGTGCTGCTATGAACAAGCATAGTGTGCATCATTTTATTCTTAATGGAACACCTCCATTTGCCTGGTTTTCAGGCCCAGACCCACGGAAAGTGGCCTGTGAAGTGGTACGCTCCGGAATGCATCAACTACTACAAGTTCTCCAGCAAGAGTGATGTTTGGAGCTTCGGAGTATTAATGTGGGAAGCGTTTTCTTATGGGCAGAAGCCATATCGGGTGAGTTACTTGTGCTTCATTTCCTAATTATCAGGCCATCAGAACAGATAAGCACCAGATTAGCTTTACAGGACCCTGAAAAACATCAAATTTGGTCACCTTTCCTGAGTCTGTATCTTTTGAGAGTACAGTGAATGTGATCTCCGTTTATTCTAAACCGAAAGAAATATTTGAAACTATCTGGACAATATATATGTGTTTATTTTCATTGTGTATTATACACATAAATATGCATTAATATGTCAACAAAAATTCAGTTAACTATCAAGTTCTGAAGGATAAAAGGGAGTTTTATTTGAGCCAAACTGAGGATCATAACCCAGGAAGCAAATTCTTAGAAGGCACTGGGAGTTATTCCACCTGTTAAAAGCCAAAGGCACAGTCTTTGAGACAAGATCGTTTGAGACAAAAGATTATACATCAAAATGACATACTCGTTCACTAAGGATACACAGTCCAGGTAAGCGTGTGCAAAGGGAGCAGCAAGTCACCACGACCCCCTACAGAGCTAAGAAAGAACACTGTTTTTTAAAGACGCGACATTGCTAGTGTCAGAAGAGAGAAAGAAAATTGATCTCTATGGTCAAGCAGGTATTCCTGTCTTTGAGGAGCCCTGGTTAATGTGTACACACTGCCCAGTAGGGAGGGAGAGAGGAGGTCAAAACACACAGAGAGGATTTTATATTTAATTTTTTTTGTCCTGCCTTAAAATACAAATTTTACTGAAACATTTACCCAAATCAACATTCATTAGAGTTGAAATGAAAATAATGGTTACTCTCATTAGCAAATGTGCAGTTCAGTAATCTTTTCTAAGATTTTTTTTTCACATCAAAATATATATACAGAAAAGCACACAAATCCTAGGCTACAGCTTGATGGAATTTCATAATTGGGACATATCCATGAAGCCAGCCCCCCAAAGCAGAAACAGAAGCTCCCTTTTCCCCCTACATGCACAAGACTTACGCCAAGGGTCACCCCACCTGATTCCTAGCATCATAGGTTAGCTGCTTCTGTTTCTTGTACTTTATGTAATTGAAGTCACACAGCATCGACTCTTTGGTTTCTTTTCAGGGATGGGTTCTAATTGTTTTGTTTTGCTGAATACTTGCTTGGTTTTGCATGGTTTAGGGAATGAAAGGGAGTGAAGTTTCTGCTATGCTGGAGAAAGGAGAGAGGATGGGGTGCCCACCAGGGTGTCCTAGAGAGATGTACGAGCTGATGACCCTGTGCTGGACCTATGAGTGAGTACCTAGCCCTTCCTGCCATTTAGCCCAATCCTGTGGAGGCAGATGGAATTGCCAGGCACTAACAAGGAGCATAAATGCTATCCTTTCATGAATCAGGGATGGTCTCCCTTCTAAACAAACAATCGGGGACAGGTCTTGCTTCCTGGACCATACACTTCTGTTCTTTAGTCTAAAGAGCATAAGTGAAGTGAAGTCGCTCAGTCGTGTCTGACTCTTTGCCACCCCATGGACTGTAGCCTACCAGGCTCCTCCGTCTGTGGGATTCTCCAGGCAAGAATACTGGAGTGGGTTTCCATTTATACAATTACTCTAATTCCAGGTATGAAAATTTAAATGTAGATGATACCAGTCAGGGTTAAGGGGTGTTCAGAATACAAAACAAATGTTCTTAAGTGTCTGGTCTGGGGATGCGTGCCATGTTTGGTAAGAGAAGATGATGGAAGTACTTAGCAGGGAGATGTCATACTGTCCTAATTCCTGATCACCTCTCAGCCTGAGGCATGATCACGGATGGATTGACTCAGGTTGCACTCCCCAAAAGTGAATCAGAATTTGAAACAGTAACCCTAGAGTCTGCCCCAGTGGCCTGCCAGGTAGAGCACATGTGACATTGTAGGCAGGTGATGTTCAGGGGAGCTCAGCTGGCAAGGGAAATGCATTGCCCCCGAAAATCAGGGACATGGCCTTTGACCTTGCCTGGATTTGGCAGCCTGGATATGCATTGTGGGGAAACCCAGGGCCAGGGTCTCTGTCCCTCTGACACTAAAGCATGTCTGCAGAGCCCTTGTAGCTTGGAAAAGATGCAGGTCTGTAATGGGGAGGAACTCATATATCTGCCAATAGATTTAATATTTTGAGGATCAGGTTTCTTCTCAGGTATGACAGCTGATGCTGCAGAGGCATCTCCAAGATGATGGATATTCTAAGTGCTTCCAGAGGCCACCTGGAATTCTGCAACATCCCAGGCAGCATCTTCCATGACTATAGCTGGGAATGGAAGTTAAGAATCTCTTTATTATCTAGAAGTGACCCAGGGTGTCAGCCAAGGGAAAGAGCACTGTCCTTGTGGAAGTTAACAATTCTGGGCTGGGCGAACAGGAAACAAATTAACCAAGCACTTAAACGCATGATTACATATTGTGATGGTGCTATAGAGCAAACCACAGGGAGCTTTGAGTGAGAGTAGAGAATTTCCATCCCTGGGTGGGGAAGATCCCCTGGAGGAGGAAATGGCAACCCACTCCAATATGCTTGCCTGGAGAATTCCATTGACAGAGGAGCCTGGTGGGTTACAGACACATAGAGTCGGACACTACTCCGACTGATAGTCGAACCCTACCACCATAGAATCGCAAAGAGTCGGACACTTCTAAGCAACTGAGTACAGTACAGCACACACACAGACGATTCTCGAGGGGTGGGGATTATACTTCCATTGATGAGTCCATATTGGCCTCTTTCAGGAAGGAGTGTTCCAACTGAGAACTGCAGGGTGAGGAACTTGAAGGCAGAAAATGAGAAGAGAAGGGGGCTGCTGGGCACCAGGGTCAGAGCAGCAAAAGCACCCCAGACCCCAGTACACAGAAGTGGGCAGGACACCAGCAAGCACACAGGACACTTGGCCACGCTCCGCTGCAGAAGCTCAGAGTTTCCCTGGCTTCCCGGCAGCAGCCTGACCCACAATGTAAAGGAGAGTTTCTATGGGAAACCTGACCAGGCATCTTTGCTGAGGGTCATTCTGTATTCCTATTTCCCCACACTAGTTCACTTGGTATGTCAGCAAGATCCCCTGGAGAAAGGACAGGTTGCCCACGTCACTATTCATGGGCTTCCCTGGTGGCTCAGACGGTAAAGAAACTGCCTGCAATGCAGGAGACCTGGGTTCAATCCCTGAGTCGGGAAGATCCCCTGGAGGAGAAAGTAGCAACCCACTCCAGTGTTCTTGCTTGGGGAATCCCCATGGACAGAGGAGTCTGGCGGGTTACAGGCTATGGGGTCGCAGAGTCGGACACAACTGAGTGCCAAAGCATAGCACAGTACAGGCTATTACGTGGATGAAACCCTCACAGTAAGACTCTTAGAGATTTTTTGTGCATTCGGTCAGAGGAGAACACCCTGTTTGGCAAAGATGATGAGGCTGTGCTCTTTAGTTTTAGTATCAGGAGGGAAGGTTTCCCTCTGTGTGGACTCATGTTTCCACTTGTGGTTCTGCATTCCTGGCTTGGCCATCACTTCCACTCCTGAACACACCTTGGTGGCTGTAGACACATCTTCCCACAGTGAGACAGAGGAAGCTTCTGTCTCTAACCATGACCACAGATGACATACTTCAAGCAGCCTTATTGCTTGCTCTTGAAAACCATAAGTGCAAATGAAAACCATAAGTGCAACCATTTATTTTGATGCCATTTGCTAGAACAACCCATTTTGGTTCTGTAGAAACCACTGCTCTTATAACAGTGAGTGAGTGATTTCGGGTCCCCATGTGTGGTGCCTGGCTATTCTCTCATACCTAGACTGAACCATGTGAAACTGCAGCTGTTGTTGGTCAAAAAGGTTGAATGTGGATAGTGTATGCAGTTTAACCTCAAGTTCTGTGTCACTTATTGGGCAATTTTACCCACTTGCAATATTGCCAAAAATCTTGCATAATAAAATAACTTCCAAGCAAGGACATATTCTCAGAGTTTTAAGAAATACTTGCTTTCAGCTGATCATGCTCAGTATGCCCACGTTAGAGGAAATAGTTCAGTTTAGTTCAGTTCAGTCACTCAATCGTGTCCGACTCTTTGCAGCCCATGAACCGTAGCACACCAGGCCTCCCTGTCCATCACCAACTCCCGGAGTCCACCCAAACCCATGTCCATCGAGTCGGTAATGCCATCCAACCATCTCATCCTCTGTCGTCCCCTTCTCCTCCCACCCTCAATCCCTCCCAGCATCAGGGTCTTTTCCAATGAGTCAGCTCTTCGCATGAGGTGGCCAAAGGATTGGAGTTTCAGCTTCAACATCAGTCCTTCCAATGAACACCTAGGACTGATCTCCTTTAGGATGGACTGGCTGGATCTCCTTGCAGTCCAAGGGACTCTCAAGAGTCTTATCCAACACCACAGTTCAAAAGCATCAATTCTTCGGCAGTCAGCTTTCTTTATAGTCCAACTCTCATATCCATACATGACCACTGGAAAAACCATAGCCTTGACTAGACGGACCTTTGTTGGCAAAGTAATGGCTCTGCTTTTTAATATGCTGTCTAGGTTGGTCATAACTTTCCTTCCAAGGAGTAAGTGTCTTTTAATTTCATAGCTGCAATCACCATGTGCAGTGATTTTGGAACCCAGAAAAATAAAGTCAGCCACTGTTTCCACTGTTTCCCCATCTATTTGCCATGAAGTGATGGGACCAGATGCCATGATCTTAGTTTTCTGAATGTTGAGCTTTAAGCCAACTTTTTCACTCTCCTCTTTCACTTTCATCAAGAGGCTCTTGAGTTCTTCTTCACTTTCTGCCATAAGGGTGGTGTCACCTGCATATCTGAAGTTATTGATATTTCTTCCTGCAATCTTGATGCCAGCTTGTGCTTCTTCCAGCCCAGCGTTTCTCATGATGTACTCTGCATATAAGTTAAATAAGCAGGGTGACAATATACAGCCTTGACGTACTCCTTTTCCTATTTGGAACCAGTCTGTTGTTCCATGTCAAGGTCTCTAACTGTTGCTTCCTGACCTGCATACAGGTTTCTCAAGAGGCAGGTCAGGTGGTCTGGTATGCCCATCTCTTTCAGAATTTTCCACAGTTTATTGTGATCAGCACAGTCAAAGGCTTTGGCATAGTCAATAAAGCAGAAATAGATGTTTTTCTGGAACTCTCTTGCTTTTTCAATGATCCAGAGGATGTTGGCAATTTGATCTCTGGTTCCTCTGCCTTTTCTAAATCTAGCTTGAACATCTGGAAGTTCACGGTTCATGTATTGCTAAAGCCTGGCTTGGAGAATTTTAAGCATTACTTTACTAGGGTGTGAAATGAGTGCAATTGTGTGGTAGTTTGAGCATTCTTTGGCATTACCTTTCTTTGGGATTGGAATGAAAACTGACCTTTTCCAGTCCTGTGGCCACTGCTGAGTTTTCCAGATTGGCTGGCATATTGAGTGCAGCACTTTCACAGCATCATCTTTCAGGATTTGAAATAGCTCGACTGGAATTCCATCACTTCCACTAGCTTTGTTCGTAATGATGCTTCCTAAGGCCCACCTGACTTCAAATTCCAGGATGTCTGGCTCTAGGTGAGTGATCACACCATTGTTATTATCTGGGTCGTAAAGATCTTTTTTGTGCAGTTCTTCTGTGTATTCTTGCCACCTCTTCTTAACATCTTCTGCTTCTGTTAGGTCCCTATCATTTCTGTCCTTTATTGAGCCCATCTTTTCATGAAATGTTCCCTTGGTATCTCTAATTTTCTTGAAGAGATCTCTAGTCTTTCTCATTCTATTGTTTTCCTTTCTTTCTTTGCACTGATCACTGAGGAAGGCTTTCTTATCTCTCCTTGCTATTCTTTAGAACTCTGCATTCAAATGAGTTTATCTTTCCTTTTCTCCTTTGCTTTTCTCTTCCCTTGTTTTCACAGCTATTTGTAAGGCCTCCTCAGACAGCCATTTTGCTTTTTTGCATTTCTTTTTCTTGGGGATGGTCTTGATTCCTGTTTCCTGTACAATGTCACAAACCTCCATCCATAGTTCATCAGGTACTCTTTCTATCAGATCTAGTCCCTTAAATCTATTTCTCACTTCTACTGTATAGTCATAAGGGATTTGATTTAGGTCATACCTGAATGGTCTAGTGGTTTTCTCCCCTTTCTTCAGTTTAAGTCTGAATTTGGCAATAAGGAGTTCATGATCTGAGCCACAGTCAGCTCCTGGTCTTGTTTTTGCTGACTGTGTAGAGCTTCTCCATCTTTGGCTGCAAAGAATATAATCAGTCTGATTTTGGTGTCAACCATCTGGTGATGTCCGTGTGTAGAGTCTTCTGTTGTGTTGTTGGAAGGGGGTGTTTGCTATGACCAGTGCGATCTCTTGGCAGGACTCTATTAGCCTTTGCCCTGCTTCATTCTGTACTCCAAGGCCAAATTTGCCTGTTACTCCAGGTGTTTCTTGACTTCCTACTTTTGCATTCCAGTCCCTTATAATGAAAAGGACATCTTTTTTGGGTGTTGGTTGTAGAAGGTCTTGTAGTTCTTCATAGAACTGTTCAACTTCAGCTTATTCAGCGTTACTGGTTGGGGCATAGACTTGGGTTACCGTGATATTGAATGGTTTGCCTTGGAAATGAACAGAGATCATTCTGTCTTTTTTGAGATTGTATCCAAGTACTGCATTTCAGACTCTTTTGTTGACTATGATGGCTACTCCATTTCTTCTAAGGGATTTCTGCCCACAATAGTAGATATAATGGTTGTCTGAGTTTAATTCATCCATTCCAGTCCATCTTAGTTCACTGATTCCTAGAATGTCGATGTTCACTCTTGTCATCTGTTTGACCACTTCCAGTTTGCCGTGATTCATGGACCTAACATTCCAGGTTCCTATGCAATATTGCTCTTTACAGCATCGGACCTTGCTTCTATCACCAGTCCCATCCACAACTGGGTATTGTTTATGCTTTGGCTCCATCCCTTCATTCTTTCTGGAGTTATTTCTCCACTCATCTCCAGTAAGATATTGGGCACCTACCGACCTGGGGAGTTCATCTTTCAGTGTCCTATCTTTTTGCCTTTTCATACTGTTCATGGGGTTCTCAAGGCAAGAAGACTGAAGTGGTCTGCCATTCCCTTCTCCAGTGGACCACATTCTGTCAGACCTCTCCACCATGACCCGGCTGTCTTGGGTGGCCCCACACAGCATGGCTTAGTTTCATTGAGTTAGACAAGGCTGTGGTCCGTGTGATTAGATTGGCTAGTTGTCTGTGATTGTAGTTTCAGTCTGTCTGCCCTCTGATCCCCTCTCTCAGTGCCTACCGTCTTACTTGGGATTCTCTTACCTTTGACGTGAGGTCTCTCTTCACAGCTGCTCCAGCAAAGAGGAAACAGAGATGCCTATACATGTTTGTTCAGAGGCTGCAGATTGTGAAAAACTTTTACCCATGGTTTGCATACACCATCACCTCACCTGCTAACAGTGACAAAAGTAAGACCGTGCCACATTACGGTGTGTAATAGCAGCATGTTTTCAGAAAATCTAGAGCCATCTACTGGAGCCATCTACTGGGGCACAACTTTAAATTGTGTCCATATTTTTTTCTTAAAAAGATTAGGAGCTAAGTATTAAATATATATCTACAGCACACTGGTCAACGAAGTATTTTCAGATGCATTCTGTTTTGCTAGATCATAACGAGACCATCTCTGAAAGTGGGGTTTAAAGAGCCTGACTCAGAGTACAAAACTTTCCCACCTTAAGTGGACAGGGGAAACCTGGGCACTCTGTAGTATGCAGGTTAGTTCCGTGGTCTGGGGTGGGTATGACGCTGTGTTCCCCAGGCGCTTTTGCTCATCTGAGCCCAGAGCAGGGCTGTGCTGTGACTGCGGGTTCCTGAGGAAGCCAGCAGAGGGCGCTGCCACTCCACTCGCACTTGGCCTCCAAAGGCCCCTGGCTGTGATCAGCGCTTTTTCACAAGCATTGATAACAACCAGTAATACCTCTCTTCCCTTTGCAGCGTGGAGAACAGGCCTGGATTCGTAGCTGTGGAACTGCGGCTGCGCAATTACTACTACGACGTGGTGAACTAAAGGCTCCCACGCCGTCTGTGGCTGCCTTTCAGCAGATGAGCGGCTGCGGAAAGACTGTTCTAGTGTGTTGATTTTGAGCCTTCATCTCCCTCTGCCCATCGGGAGAGACGGCTCAGGTAGACCGTGTCCGTGACTGTTATTCCCCCAAAGCCTGTCCTGGAACACGCCCTCCACAAAGTAAACATGTCCCAGAGAAGCGGTGGGAAGACAGACAGACACCAGGACTAAGGAGCCTGTGGCTTCCTGAGTGTCTCTTGTCCATGTGGCACGTTGTTTGCAGGATTTGTTTGCAAATTCCTTTCTCACTTTCCAGTTCTCCGGCTCCTGGGTTGCATTTGAACACTCAGCATCACCACGGCGTGCTGAGCCCTCATGCCCACCTCGGCTGCGATTTCTGGAGGATGCCTTTGGCTTGTGGCACCTGCCAGGGAGGAAAAGGAGAGGAGAAGGGGTTTGACTGCCTCTAGAACATGGCTCTGACAGGTCCTGAGACCGAGTCCTGCCACTGAAAAACTTTCCCCAATAAAAGTGCTTTGGGGCTTAAAAACCAACAAACAAATCAGGCTGCATCAGTGCAGTTTTTAAGCCTGTAGCCCAGTTCAGGGAAAAGAGAAAGTTTGGATCCTGCTTTTGCTCTGTGTGTTTTGAGGCAGAAAATTTGGGTCTATGTGGAAAATGGGGCCTGTTGGAATGAATTGGCTTGGCCTACTCTCCCCGCAATAGCCCCTCTCCTTCAGACTCTCTGAAGACTATACTTGACTGAAGACTAATAAAGAAGGTTTTTTGTAAAGATCCAGTAGGGGAGAAGGTGCCCATCATCTCAGGTCTGACCAAGGACAGGCTGCAGAGTGCTGCGGGCTGTTGTCTGCTTATCCAAGCTTCCTCTGCTGCAGCTGGAATTCCTGACTTTTTCTGTATTCATAGTAAGGGACAACCTGATGGCCAAGGCCATCTAAAGATAAGTTTCTGAAGCAAGTATTAATTCAAAATAAAGCCAAAGGCCCTGCCCTGCCCACAAGTAAGCCTCACTGAGTTTGATTTTCAGTTGAAGCTACAAGACCCAGGAAATCTTTTCTAGTCCCCTCCTTCTTAGTTAATCCTGACTATTGTTTGATCATATGCAGGGCATCAGCTCATTGATATCAGGTTTGCTGTAGCCCTTAAAGGTAGGTGTTAATTGGCCATCCTTCTTAGGTCTGTCAAGACACATAAACTCAGACCATCTCATCATCAGTTGCGTCTACATCCAGCTGATGGCCAGAGGAGGAGGCCTCACTCCTAACAGGGGAGCTGGGCACAGAGAAAGGCATCAGTCAGCGCTCCAGCTTAGCCAGGAAAAGACGTGAGTCCCCTGGTGGAACTTGTGTTAAAAAACTTTTAGAACCTACCCATGCTTTTTGGAATCATGCCACCTGGTGGTTTATTCACTGTGTTAAAGAGAGGATCCTTATGTGCTGAGCAGATACTCAATGCACAGCACATTGAAATTATAAAGATTAGTGACACAATCACTGTGCTCGGGCTGTGTAGAATTATCAGAGGAAGATCTGGATAAAGCGAGGATGGCATCTAAGAAAGAGGCCATCCATACACACTGCTGGACTCCCAGGGTCCTTCTTCAGCCCTAAAGTGTGTCTGTAGCTGAGGCCACATGCATACAGGAATAAGGGGCGTGCGTGTAGTGAGTGTGCAGAGCTCTTTCCTTCTTTCCAGTGGGATTGTCCACTGCATCACATCTCCTCACCCCTCCCCGGAGTCAGAGGAGGAAGGACATCTAGAATGCTAGTGGGCAAGAGAAACCCAGCCTGGGAGGCAGCCAGCACTTCCCCCTCCCACTCTGTCCTCTGCTTCTCCCCCGGCGGAGAGAGACCTGAGTGTAGAATTCCCCCTGTGGCCAGTGTCCACGTTTTATCCAGTGAAAATTGTGTCCTGTGTGATGGGTAACTCTCCTTTCCCCTGGGGTCACAGAGGAGGGGACACAGGGAAGGCAACCTTGTAAAAGAGGGATTTGTGATGTAAATGAGCAAAATTTGGAAGGTCAGGGCTTCCCACGGGGCATCTGGCCTGGGCTGGGCTTCCACGTGCGTGCTGCCCTTCTGATGGTTCTAAGCGCGTCTTTACGCTGATCTGGGCTCACTCCATGTGCCTACACCTTTCAGTTCATGTTTAACAGGATCAAAAGGACAGCATGATGGACACATTGCCCTGGCCAGCATCAGTTGTCTGCTGATGCCACAAACACCTTGTTCCTTAGTGGGACCACAAGTTTTTGTAACAGAAACATAATTCATTCTGTGGGTAAAACAATAAATGCTTTTTGTCTGAACCTGTTCTTTCCCTGCAATTGCTGGTATCAGCCTTGCCTTTGCCACTGGATGGTGACTTCACATTTACCCCCAAACCAATGACTGCAGAACCCGACCCGGGTTTTCACATGTGGGGCAGACTGCTGGAGTGTCAGGCCTCCAGCCTCCCAAGGAGCACAGTTGACCAGTTAATCGGGGCGTCGTATTCTCCATTCATTTCAGAAGAGCAATCTTTTGTCACTGGACTTTTTTTCAACTGTAATTTTTAATAAAAAATTTAAATGAGCTTTGTGATGAGTTACATGGATGCAATTAAAATGTGATAGTTGTACTCGGACGCTATTGTGTCCGACTCTTTGTGACCCTATGGACTGTAGCCTGCCAGGCTTCTCTGTCAATGGGATTTCCCAGGCAAGAATACTGGAGGGGGTTACCATTTCCTCCTCCAGGGGATCTTCCCAATCCAGGGGTCAAACCTGTGTCTCTTACACCTCCTGCATTGAAAGGTGGGTTCTTTACCACTAGCACCACCTGGGAAGCCCAAAATAGGATAAATATACTGTCAAATACACTGTGTCAAACAAGCATGTCCAATGTGCAGCGTGTTTAAAAACAATGTTAAGTCCTCAGCCACGGTCTAAAATGGTGGATGTCTGCAGGCTGGTGGGAGTGGATCTGGAAGTTTCTGCCGTGCACAGAAGGGAAAGGCCTATTGATGAGGGCCCTGGGCCACTGAGCTCCTCTGTTCACGGGCAGGGGTCTGCCCAGCAAGAGCCTTGCGGCTCACAATGTACCCTAACGGGTGTGGGCCAACAACACAGAAATCCCAAAAGGGGCCAGAGCAGGGCTGTGGGTGTGAACTTTCCCTTTGTACACACAGCTTATGGAGCATTGGGGGTGACAAGGAAAGAAATCCAGAGCCCTCATTCCCTGTTTTAAAGGAGGTTACACAATGTGCATGGACATCACATAGACACATACCTTGCACATAACATACCTCATAAACACACATGCCACACGCATATACTGAACCTTATTCCAAATGACCACTTCATTGGAATTCAGTGCAAGTGTAAGGCAGACAGCCTGCCGTGGGGTACATAACGGTGGCTCTGTCAGATCTCTTCTACCTGCTGTATGCCAGGGTCAAGTACCAGAGTCTCTCCTGGCTGCCAGCCTCCCTCCAGTGCCACTAGAATTTCTCCAGCTCCTGGCAGGCAGAGGTCTGAAGGAAACCTGGGTTGACTGGCCTCTCTCCCCCTCGGTGGGCCCTGAGATGAGGACAGCCCCAGGACAGGAACAACACAGCCCACCAAATAGCCCCTTGGCGGGTTGCCCCAGAAGCAGAGCATGACAGGTGGTCTCCAGCACTAACCCTGGGGGAGTCACACAAACTCAGCCTCCTGATGTGCAAAACTGCCGCTGAGGGTTACCCAGACTGCCCTGGCACACGTAAGCGCCAGGCGCAGAGGCGGGATGGAGGGCGGGGCTGCATATTCTAAACACGCGGGGTCACCACAGCACCTGGCCTGTGGGCGCTCTGCCGGCCAGCAGGTGGCGCTGAGTGATGGAGCGGGAAATGACTTCTTCAGCCTCAGGGAGAGAGCAGAAAACTAGCAATCCCGTTTGTGGTCACGGTGAGGGAGCAGAACCCAAGCGATCACATGTTCGTGACCACTGGAAACGGTGACGTGCAGTGGCTTTATCACCAAACTGAGCTTGGGCTGAGAGAGATTTTTAAGACCTGTGGCTTGACTTTCCAAAGGCAGGAAGGGACTTCAAAACCAGTTAATAAACACTTTCTCACTTCAGAAAAAGCACCTGTTAGACTTTGTCCGTCCCAAGCTGCAGTTAGGATGAGACTTGCTGGGGCCCAAGGGAAAGGGGTTAGCAGAGAACAGCTGCCTTCCTGTAAGCTGGGGTGACTTCTTGTCCACTCAGTCGTTCCATTGAAATTGTCGACTTGAGAAAGAGAAGGCATTTTCCCCATTGCACCCACACAGGCCAAACTGAGGAGCCTGAGAAGTAACCCCTCTTGTGGAAAGTCCTGTGGTTACTATAAAGAAACATACCCAGTGACCACCTGATACAAGGAAATGGCAACTCCTCATGTGATCCTGAACTGCCCACCAATCTGTAGACACCTAAGACCAGGAGCGGCGATGGCTACCGGCTTCTGAAACATACAGCTGATTTTCAGAAAAATAAAAATAACTCAAGGTGCCAGGATGAGATCTTAATTCAGGACAAACGATGCCGGCATTTCTTACTTTAGGCAGTAATTGCTTCCTTCTGGACATTGGCTTGTGGCCTCAGGATGGAATTCGTCCCCACCCTCAGAGAAAACCAGTCCTCTTGAATCATGGCCTTTCTCAGGCAATGGAAGCCCAGCAAAGGCAAAGTGCTGTCAAGCACCCAAGCCCTACCCCTTCTCCTTCTCCCTGCCATGCACCCAAAGAGAAGGCCAATAAACAGCTCACAAGTGTCTTCCCTACAAATGTGAGTCTGGAGACAGAGCAGTTCCCTGGTGAAATCACATGGCTGAGTGCATTTCCACACAAGAATCCCAGTGTCCCCTTAGTCCAAGCTTCAGGGAATAGTGCAGCAAAGACCTTTTCACACATTTTTTCCAGCTCATCATTTTCCTGACTTCTTTGAACATAGGGCCACCATTGTGCTCAAGGACAACTAGCAAGATGGAGCTGGTGCTCCTCACAGACTGGGAAACACCACACTTAACACGCAGGAGGGAGGGTCTCTACAGCGGATGCAGTGTGTTTGTGGGAAGGTGATTCTGTCCCTGAAATCAGCCAGGGAAGCTGTTGTTGTCTAATTGTTAAGTCTTGTCTGACTCTTGTGTGACGCTATGAACTGTAGCCCCCTCGGTGCCTCTGTCCATGGGATTCTCCAGGCAAGAATACTGGAGTGGGTTGCCATCACTTTCTCTAGGGGATCTTCCTGACCCAAGGATTGAACTCGTGTCTACTGCATTGGCAGGCGGATTCTTTACCACTGACCACCAGGGAAGCTCAAGGAAGCAGTTATCATGTATTTATTGCTGAAAAACCAGCCCCATTCTGTTCTCATATGTGGGTTCTTTACACACCATATTCTCTCTCTCTCTCATTCACACACACACAACGCCAGGACACATGTAATCACTCTTTTCTTCAAAGAAAAATAAATCAAACGATGGCATTTTCATACAGAAGGAGGGCGCAGGGCACATAACTTGATGTCTCATTACATAGAACTCTTTTTAAGACCACTTACTATTTTGTAGTTTTACAATATTAACCTACATTAAGAAAGAACATGGACTTTCCTAGCAGTCCAATGATTAAGACTCTGCACTTGCACTGCAGGGGACATGGGTCCAGTCCCTGGTCAGGGAACTAAGATTCCGCATGTCACACAGTGTGGCCGAAAAACGAAAGAAAGAAAGAACATATTCCCAGAGCCACTATCACCACGTCCAGCAAGCATCCACCTGGATGGCCAGCACACCCTGAGCTGTGATTCGGCCCGTCTGTGCCTGTTTGAACTCGTGATCTCACCAGCCTGGTGCTGCGAGTCACCGCCCTCCTATGGGGTATTCGCTGACCAAGCGATGCTCTCAGCCCACATGCCACTCAGCTGAGGCCATTTCCAGGAGCTATTTTTTCAGCTAGGCGTTATTTTACCAAAGCCGTGAGTCATGAGACTTGATGCCTTTGCAATCTTTGAGGTCTTTGAATGACTCAGTTTTCCATGACTACCATTCAGCTGTGGAACAGTGAGTGGAAAATGAATATTGTTCACAAACAACTCTTCCTCATTCATAAAAGTAAAGAGCCAGTGCCTAGTTGCTGTTTATTCTCCACAGCACATATGAAGTAATGACATCATGAATTTTCTATAAACCATCAAGGCTGTCAAAGCTGTTTGGAAGACGATGCTGTAAATACTCACGGACTGTAAACAGCTGCTGAGTCCCTTCTTCCCTGACTTGGGGGCAGGGCAGAGGCGTCAGCCTCGAAGGCAGCGAGCAGGTGAGGAAAGGCAGGAAAGATCACTGATCAAGAAAACCATTTTGGTAAGTTCAAGCCCTCCTCAGGGGGCTTGGGCCAGAAAGAAAATGATTTTCACCAGGGTAGGCAAGTCACCTGCATTCTCTGTGCAGGAAGTGGGTTTTTGATTCCGTGATGTGCCCAGTGATGCTTGGAGAACATCAGGAGTGGCATCTCCTCTCATACTGAAGGCACCCAGGACAGCATGACCTCTGGGCACTGGATGTGTTCCCAGGGAGGTCAGGGAGCTTTCTGCCTGCTCAGGTGCCCAAGTGAGCAACCTTACCTAGCTGCCACCCCAGCACCTGCCAGAAATGAGGCACATGAGCTGCCCAATAAGCCCCCAGCCCACCACCTCCCGCCTCCTCTTCTTGCTTCTATCAACATTCAACCCTGAAGAAAAAAAAAACCAGGATGCTTGATGAAACCAAACCCACTTATCTCTACCTTTTACCTCAAGCGATTATGTACACGGCAGGAAAACCAGACAGAAAGAAGGTGACCTAAATACACAGTCTGTATCAGGACACCAGGACCTGAGCACACTCCACTCGGCTCAGATAAAGCCAACCTTTCGAGACAGACAGAATTGAGCAGAGGTGATCGCTCCTGAGAAAAGGGCTGCCCAGCTAGATCACAGGATAGCGCAGAGAGCCATGGCAACTGATCTACTCTGCAATCAGAACATTTAGACACTTGTTCAGTCTGGAACTTTCCTTTTCTTCAAGTCAGTACAATGTCCATTCCTGAATGTCCTGCAATTAGATTTTTCTGTATCTTTGCTGGGCTTCATTCTTGGGCACTAAGTCGTCATGTCCCCCAGTCTGCTTTCTCATTTAAGGTGAGGGTTTGCCCTAAAGTGCTAGTGAGTTCCTTGTACTCCAAAACCCTACTTCTGTATGTCATCATTCGAAAACACAGGGTCCAAAATTGGCTCATGGGGCCTATATTCTTTTGTAATGTTCCCCAGGGATTATATGTGTGTGTGTGTGTGTGTGTGTGTGTGTGTGTGTGTGTGAAATTGTGTCAAACAGGTGTTCAGGTTTTTTTTTTCCTTTTTTTCAGACCTGCTTGTACTTAAAAAAAGATAAAAAAAGCCTTTTTATTGGAGTATAGCTGAATAACAGCGTTGTGATCATTTCAGTGGACAGCAAAGGGACTCAGCCACACACATCCATGTACTCATTCTCTCCCAAACACCCCTCTCATCCAGGCTGCCACATGACATTGAGCAGAGTTCCCTGTGGTATACAGTAGGTCCTTGCTGGTTATCCATTTTAATATAGCAATGTGTATGCATGGATCCCAGACTCCCTAACTATTCCTTTCCCACATCCTTCCCCCTGGCCACTGTAAGTTTGTTCTCTAAGTCTATGAGTCTGTTTTTGCTTTTTTTTTGTTTGTACCAGATCTTTTTAGATTCCACATACAAGAAATGACATATGATATTTCTCCTTCTCCGACTTGCTTCACTCAGTATGACACTCTCTAGGCCCATCCATGTTGCTGCAAAGGGCATTATGTCGTTCTTTTTAATGGCTGAGTAATATTTCATCATAGGTATGGCACCACGTCTATTTTATCCATTCGTCTGTTGATGGACATTTAGGTTGCTTCCATGTCTGGGCTATTATAAACAGTGCTGAAATGAACACGGAGGTGTATATATCCCTTCAGACCATGTTTTTCTGGATATGTGTCCAGGAGTGGGATTGCAGGGTCATATGCAGACTTCCTTGTACTTTGAATACTCTTCTCAACAGAAAAATAACTGTTTATTGTTACCAACCTGATCACCGCTTTCCACTTCAGTCCTCAGCGTGCAGAACTGGTCTCCCCCACTTCCCAGCATGGACCGAGGCACTGTTGTTGATATCTTTATAATAGTTAATGTCTCAGCACAAGAAAAGCTTCTTTGCCTGCACTGCACAGAAACTCGCCTGCTGCTCTGCAGTGAGAGGGTGGTGTGGGTGCTGGGGAGCCCCATGTCAGGAAAGAAGCGGGTCTACTGAAAGCAGGTGGCATCTTTTCCACCCCTGCAGGAGCACCCTCAGTGGAACTTAGGCTTTTGCTGTGACTCCTGGTCCCCCTGCCCCTGAGGAACCAGCCCCCTGGCAGAGTGGCCGTGCATGGTGCTTGGAAGCCAGCCATGGCCCAGGTTGTCTCAAAGACAACTCCCTGCATGGCTAACACGGCAAGGACCCTTCCTCGGCCTCGTGTGAAGCCTCAGCCACTGTTGATTCTTAAAGACTTCACCAGAAGAGAAAACAAAGTTAGACCACTCATCCATGTCACTCGAAAGTGACATGAGAATCTATGGGGTCCCAGTCTTCCTCTCTCCTCATTCTCAGCTTTTGGATCATGCCCGGTGAACACACATGGGTCAGAAGAAAGAACTTCCACGTGATGCCTTCTGGCAACCCATGGCCGCACCTCTGACCACTGTGACAACCAGCATGCCAAGGGCTTTAAAATCGATTTTAAAAAATCAAGCAAAGTATGGATGCCCAGAACATTGCTCACACACACACGGTCTAGCTTGCTTTGGTAGACTAGGTGTGTGTGGTGTCATTTTTGAGCACTCTGTAATAGAAGTTGCATTTGCATAATGTAGCTTGCAAAGGCTTTTCAGGTACATTTTCTATTTTTAGTCTAAAACCAATCAACTTTTGAGATGATTGTGATCACTGATTCCTCATTTTACAAATGGAAATTTCCTGATTCAGAAAAGAGCTGCCCAAAAGAGGGCAACGCAGATGTCTTCATCTAATACCACTGGTTCTTAGGCCTGACTGCACAGTAGAGTCAGCTGGAACCTTAAAAATGCTGGTGTCCGGGCTGCATTCTCTACAGCATTCCCACAGCAATACTCCATCCATCTGGAGTGGAGCCCCGGGGGCCAAGGCATTGATAATACTTAACAGTGCAACCCATCCCCCTTGTGTTGTCCATCACTGTTGCTCCTCTGTATCATGGCTCTGACTTGGGTGACTTGGAACCATTTGGTGTCCTGGGACAGGAAGTTCAAGTCAGAGCCCCACCTGAGTTCTGGGAGATTCGGTTTCTTCAATGAAGGCCAAGTGGCATTGACCGACATTCTCTATGATGGGTCTTTGAACACCCACCAGGACAGTTCTCTAAGGGGCTCCAGCAATTGCGAAGCATTTCAGTGAAAAGTGAAGGTCTTGAATTCTCTTGGCTGATATAAATCTGACTTGGTGGTTTTCACTGTTAAACCTCATCACTTCCCTGTGATTTGGGTTCCAACTTTTCATGAAAGAATTGAGGAATCTGTGGCATGAAGAAGTCAGTGTCATGATCAGCTTGTCAGTGTTGGCCAGCAAATTGGAAAACAGCCTAGAAACTGAGCTGCCTCCTTCACTCATAAATCTCACAAATAGGATGATAGGGTGTCAGGGGGCCTGAGAAGGTGTCAGGAGCTGTCATCAGCAGAGGCTGACTTGGAGGAAACTGTGAGGTTCAGGTCTCATCCAGGAAAAGAATCTGGGGACCTCAGCCTCAAAAGCACAGCCAGCACCTGTGTCCCCAGATGACTTGCAGGATGCCCAGCAATGAGCAAAATCCATGGTGATGTCAGTCTGAGCCATTCCCTTACACACATCTCAGTAGAGACCCATAACCTGGAAGACTTGGTTGAATAACCCCCTCAAACAGGGGGACTAAATATCTTTTATGTTTATCCTGGAGGTTGTAGATGGTGTGAGAGGGGGTGGATGGACAGTGGCTAAAAAGAGGAGAGCAGTCACCTTCTAGGTGACTTCCCACACTCTACTGTGGATTTTGCCTGGATGCTTACTACCTGCTCTGCCCCCCCAAGCATGTTTTACACGCTCTTCCCTGTGCCCAACCATTGCCTGAAGCCAGCGGCACTGAGTCCTCCCCGGGCCAGCATCCCTGGGTGCAGCAGTGTCCCAGGGCTGCCGTAACAAAGCACCAAACACAGGGCAACTTATATAACAGACATCTCTCGCCTCACAGTCCTAGAGGCTGGAAGGTCAAGGTCAAGGCATCAGCAGGGTTGGTTTCTCCTGAGGCCTCTCTGTTTGGCTTGCAGACAGCTGTTTTCTCCCTATAAAACATGTTAGTCCTTCTGTGAACATCTGTCTTTGAGACAAAATTTTCCCTTCATTAGCATTTTAACATGGATTTGGGGAACATGACTCAGCCCATAACACTGTACAGATGGACTCTTCTGTCACTGTGCTCACTGGTTCATCTCAAGAGCCTGGAAATAGCTGGGTCCCCACCGGAGTCCAACCAGAACCTCACTCCCAACACGGAGAGATTCTAGCTGACTGACCCCATAGTTCCTTCAGAGATGGGCCCCAAGGCCATGCCGTGTCTTTCTGAAGATGACGGGGCAGCCGAAGCCAGGATGTGCCTTCTAAGGGACTTGCTGTGTTTCCTTTGGCCAAGGGTGGCTCTAGCCAGTTAGGAGGGGGTTGCAGCACCGACCTCACCCTGAGACACTCTGGGAAAGGTGTGGTTGGGCTATGTCCCCAACAAGATGCTGAAATACTAGCCCAGTACCTGTGAGCATGATCTTACTGACAGATGAGGGTCTTTGCACATGATTTAGGTAAGATGGGGCTTTCCTGGTGGCTCTGACAGTAAAGAATCCACCTGCAATGAAGAATCCCAGAGTTCGATTCCTGGGTCAGGAAGACCCTCTGGAGGAGAGAATGGCTACCCAGTCCAGTGTTCTTGCTTGGAGAATCCCATGGACAGAGGAACCTGGCAGGCTACAGTCCACGGGGTCGCAAGAGTCAGACACGACTGAGCAGCTCACACTTTCACTTTACTTTTCACTTTCAGATAAGATGAGGTCACGTGGGTGGGCCCTGATCCAACACTACTTTGTCCTTATAAAAACGAGAAACTGGACAGAGAGACATGCACACCAGGAGATGACTTGTGAACCTGAAGACGGTCGTTTACAGGCCAAGGAGAGAGGCCAGGAGCAGATCCTTCCCTCACAATGTCAGAAGGAACCATCCAGGCCCATGGTTTGATCTTGAACATCCAGCCACCAGGGCTGTGAGGCAACGTGTTTCTGTTGTTTAAGTTGCTTATTCTGCAGTGCTGTGTTACAACGGTTCCAGAAAATGACCCCGAGTGTCCTCAGGGAAACCCGGGGTCCGGCGGCCCTGCCCTCACCAGGTACCCCTTCTCTCTGTGGAGTGGAATTAGTGCCAGGGAGACCTGGGAGGGGGCCAAATGGCTCCCAGTTGCTATTCTCAACGCCTTCCCGGGCTCACGGATCACACAGATCTGGTTGAAAAGCAAGTCTGGCCTCCAACTAATAAAAATAAATAAATAAATAAATAAAAGAGAAAAAGAAAAAAGAAAAGCAGAGTCTGAGGCAGTGGGTCTGGGATAGCATGTTTCATGCCTCCCAGCTCCCAGGTGGGGCTCACGTGGCCCCAAGCGGAATAACAAGGGGCCTGGGGTCTGGTGGTTGACCTGCTGCCCTCCAGACTTGCCTGCAGGGGTACACGGTGCTGCTCTCCAGGGTCTGGGCTGTGGCCTGGGTGTTGACAACGTTTAAAGGCCAGTGGGTGAGTCTGATGTGTGGTCTCCGGGAGGAACAGGCTCCCAGGGTGTTTGGGGCGGGGCGGGGGGAGCAGAAGCACTTCCAGTTCTGTAGGGCCTGAATCCGGTGCGGTCTGGGAACCGCTTGTAGGAACAGACAAGTGTGGATTCACCAGGAAAGTCCAGAAGGGAGACCACAGTCTCATGCACTGGGGTCAAAATGTGTCACTTTCGCTTCCCTGGCGGCTCAGACGGTAAAGAATCTGCCCACAAAGCGGGAGACCCCGGTTTGATCCCTGGATTGGGAAGATCCCCTGGAGAAGGAAATGACAACCCATCCCAGTATTCTTGCCTGGAGAATTCAATGGACAGAGGAGCCTGGCGAGCTATAGTCCACGGGGTCCCAGAGAGTTGGACATGACTGAGCGACTAACATGTTCACTTTCACTTCACTAGAACACAGGGTCACGTGAACGCGTCATTGAGGTGCCTCCCTGTCCTGGGGGGCAGAGAGCGAGGCCCACCCTGACCATTTTCAGCTGCGCAGTGAGCCCCTCTCCGGTCGCAAGTGGAGCCACAGGGAGGAGCTCCCAGGACGGAGCCTGAAGCTGTCCCAGAGGGAAGCCTGGGGCCTGGAGGCGTATCTCGGGGTCCCAGGAGCCCCATTTCAGCCAGGGGGTAGTTTAAGGCCCTCGAAGCTTCCTGGCACAGACGGACATCCTGAGGGAGATGGGTCCTCGTCCAGGTGGGCTGTCCAGGTCTGTGCAGGTCCGGCGATTGGCCCTCCTGGACAGCTCTGCTGGGCCACACGAGCCCCGTGGGAAGGCGGCTGTGGCCCTGCCTCTCTCCACTCTTTCTGGTGTGGAACCCACGCTCTAGCTGGTAAACACTTGCCCTGACGTTCCCTTAGAGTCGGCTTCTCGAAGGACCACCTGCTTCCAGGCTCTTTCCAAATAACCCAGTGCCCCCAGGACTCCGGTCCTGCGTGTCCTGTGCTGCGATAAGTGTGAACTGCTGGGGGTCAGAGGGCGCTGCACCTCAGATGCTGACAGCTCTGGCCCGACTGTCTCCAGGACGCCACCGCTATCTCAGTGAGGGTGCTCGGCCTGACCCGTCCTGCTCCCTGCAGCACTAGGCAGCTTCCTGATGCCTGAGCCAGAGAAGGCAGGATTCTGTCCCCACAGAGTCTGCAAGTCTGCAGGGGTTGGGGTCAGGGTCACAGGCAGCAGGGCAGTACCCGTCCACTGGGTCCTGCTCACCCCAGGTCCCACGCGCAGACCAGCACAGGGTCAGAACTCAGGGCTGTGTAACTGGGGACATCTGTGGGCCGGTAGCTGACCAGGACGGGTTGTCCCTGCCCTGAGGCTCTCTCTCTCTCTTTCTGTAACATGGGCTTGCCCACCTGCAACAGACCAGGCTCTGGCCAGGCCACCCCAGCAAAAGTGCAGGGCCCTGAGAGTCCTTTGAGAAGCCAGGTGCCATCACTGTGTACCCGTGTGTCTGCTCCTGTGTCCCTTCAAGGCCCATGGGCTCAGAAATGCTGACCTTAGAGGAATATTCTCACTCGGAGAATCTGTGATTCAGCTGACTCGTGGCTCAGATAGTAAAGAATCTGCCTGCAATGTGGGAGACCCGGGTTCGATCCCTGGATCAGGAAGATCCCCTGGAGGAGGGCACAGCACCCCACTCCAGTATTCTTGCCTGGAGAATCCCATGGACAGAGGAGCCTGGCAGGCCAGAGTCCATGGTGTAGCAAAGAGTTGGGCACGACTGAGCAACTAACCCTTAGTTTCAGACATGATTATATTTGCATAAAGAAATACTTTTACCACAGGTCCATGCCTCCAACAGCCTGGCTGGGCACTACCACCCCCCACCCAGGTCCCCCTCCTTCCAGGTCAGGTGGAGAAATGGGAACCATCTGAGGCACCCCACTATGATCTCTGAATGGCTGTGTTTAACAGCCTAGAGACCCCGCTCATGTTCATGGCCACAGATCCTTTCTCTGGCCCCAGCATTCACCCCAATTCTGGCCAGTCAGAACAGTGGGCGTGGCGGTGGTGGTGGTAGGGAGACAGATGTCAGAAGTCGCCTGGACAAGAGGGGGCTCTGCTAGAATCCAGGATTCCTTCCCCCCTGCTCCCCAATGTCCAGCCCATCCCAAACAGCCCCAACAGCTTTTCACAGACAAGGCCAGCCACAGGGAGACACAGATTTGCTGGGAGCTGGGGGAGGTCAGGCTCACCTGGAGAAAATGCCCAGGCATTGATAGTTGGTGTCAAACAGCCGCTGTGTTTACCTGGTGCTGGGCATGGGCCACCCAGGTGGGGAGCAGGCAGGTAAAGGCACCAAACGGGTTTCCCAAGACCCTCACCCACTTGGACAAGAGAACAGTGACAGGGTAGACAGGCGGGTCTGCCCAGGGCCATGTCCCCACAAGCTGTGGCTTCCTGGCGCTCATCAAGTCCCCTCCGTGTGGGTTTGTTCAGCCAGATCTGAGGAGGGATTGTGCGCAGTCCAGCCACTGTGTTCTGGCTTTGCCCTAGGACCCCACAGAGCCTTGGTCATCACAACCCCAAGGTCGTCAGTTCTAACCCCGAACTGTAGGGCCTCAGGGTGGAGCCCCTCTGCTCTCCAGCCCCCCCCCCAAGTGAAAGAACTCAAGGACTTTGGAGGTCAAAGGCAAGTGTCAACCTCCCACCCATTGTCATCCGGAGGGACAGAGAAACCCTGGAGAGCTGAGATTATATGTGGGAGACCAAGGAAGAGAGTGTGATTAAAAAAAAAAAAAAACTGGAGAAGAGAGAAGAAAAAGCCCACAGAAGGTTTTCTACAGCCCAGAGAAGCCCCAGAGCTATTACCTGAGGAAACATCCCATGTGGCATTGTGTTCTAGTAAAGGTGAATTCTAACCTCCTAGGTAGTGGTGGTTTAGTCGCTAAGTCATGTCCAACTATTGCGACCCCATGGACTGTAGCCCACCAGGCTCCTCTGTCCATGAGATTCTCCAGGCAAGAATACTGGAGTGGTTTGCCGTTTCCTTCTCCAGGGATCTTCCCGACCCAGGGATCAAACCCGGGTCTCCTGAATTGAACCTTCTAGGGAAGGACCACTGTGGAAGAGGAACCCAGAGTCTATTTGTGAAACTGGACCAGGCCCCAGTTCCCTCCGCCTCTCTCACAGGTGCCTGGAGAAAGCCACCTCCTCCCTGGCACTGCTTTAGCTGCGAAATCAGGGCTAATCATCCCACCTGTACAGAGGGCCTCTTGGGGAGGAGCTGGTGGGAAGTCTGATCAGGGCAGGAGGTAGGAAGGGAACCGGGTGTGGGAGCCTGGGTTCCTGCCACCCAGAGCCCACCGCCTCTTGGGCCCACAAGCCTGTCTGCAGCCTGTTTCTCAGGCCTAACCCTAACCCTAACCCTAACCAGCTCCAGGCTCACCCAGGAGTGGGACAGCAGCTCTGCGAAGGTCATGTTCAGGGAGGCACCGACATCCCACAAGTGTGAGCCGCTCTGAAGCCACCAGAGGACATCCTGGTGCGGTCGTCTGGGCCGCTAGGCACCCTGTTATAATGACCTAGTGAACCAGGGGTGCCAGGGCAGAACCAAGATCCCCAAGTGAGCCTTATTCCTGAAACTCTGAAGGTTAGGGGTCCGCTCCTCCTGAATCTAATGGTGTAGTCCTAACCCACTGGGATTCAGTCCACCTGTGCCAGGGCCAAATCCAGGGTAATTTCTGAGACTTAGAAGCCTCCTCTCCAAGCAAAAATCTTGCCATGTGCTGCGGGAGTGGAGGGTTATTTCATTGGATTGAACCCTTTTTAAGAGATGGGAGGTGAGGAAAAGAAGGGAAAGACAAAGATGGGAGGGATGACCATCCCATCGAGTCAACATAAGCGGCCTGGACAGACCATGGCAGGAAGGCAGCAGGTTCCTTGGCTCCCTTCCCAGGAGCGTGGCTGACACTCAGGGGAGCCCTCGGCTGCAGGACGAACTCCCAGCGCGGCCGCGCCCCGAGCGCCCGCTAGGTGGCAGCGTAGCACCTGGGAGAGCGTTCACCCGTCCCGGAGGCAGCGGTTTGCGCGCCTGCGGGCTAAGTGACTTCAGTCCTGTCTTGACTCTCTGCGACGCTGCGGACTGCAGCCTGCCAGGCTCCTCTGTCCATGGGATTCTCCAAGCAAGAGTACTGGAGTGGGTTGCCGTGCCCTCCTCCAGGGGATCTGCCTGACCCAGGGATCGAACCCGTTTCTCTTAGGCCTACTGGGTTCTTTACCACTAGCGCCACCTGGGAAGCCCCGGAGGCAGAGATTTAGGTTCCTCCTATTTCCACAAACGCCTGAAAGTCAACAACAGGTCGCAGTATTGGAAATCACATTTTGGCAGGTAAAAAGATGTAGTGAGTGATTTACTTCAAATGTAAGTGGTTGGCAGATGGCTACTCTATTCAGGGAAGCAATTTCTAATCTTTGCCATTAGGTATTGACCAGTAGAGGGGATTTGAAAGATTTCTTTATGTCCTCTTGTTAAAGATCTGCCTGGCGTGTGTTCATTCCTGCTGGCCTGACCTTGAGATGGGCTCATTTTGAGGTGGAAGCTGAATGGTTGAGGTGGAAGGGCCCCTCATTCAAGCCTGTTCTTCCCCAGTCTAGAGTCTTTGGGAACTAAAAGACTCACCATATATTCCTGGAGAAGGCCACTCAGACATCAGAAATACTCAGATTGCTTAATTCAAGTTTGTATAGTCCAAGCCTTTGATTAAAAGGAATCTATAAACAATGTATTTACCATGTAGTCAGCGTGGTTTGGATGCAGGTTCTAAGGGGGTAACACAAAGGGTCCCAGGTCTAACCCACCCTGTTTTACAAGGGGAGCAACTAAGTCCCCAAAATGGGTGTGGTTAGAGCCCGTGGAGTTCATAAATACTTACTCAGAGCTCTTTCTATTCCACCTGGGTCAGGGATCATCAGCAAGTGGAGGCAATCCCACTGCAGGGCTAAAGTGCCGTTTCCTGATTCCCAGACATGGAGCAAAGCCAAGGATGAGCCGCCTCCTTGACACACCCCCAAATATCTGAGAAATGTCAAGAGTGACAGATCACTCTTCTAGGTTGGTGTTTCTACATTTTCTCTTACTTCCTTCTAGTTACCTGTGCATCACGCCTTATCACATTTTTCTGCAGCATGAGAGGGTGAGGCTAGAGTTAGAACTTATGTGCAGGCTGAGGAATGGATTAGAGAAAGAAGGGCAGGCTTTGAGGGCGGTGGGGGATTGTTGTTTTTCAGGCACTAAGTCACGTCCCATTTTTTGTGACCCCGTGGACTGCAGCACGCCAGGCTTTCCTGTCCATCTTATCTCACAGTTTGCTCACACTCATGTCCATTGACTCGGTGATGACATCAACCATCTCATCCTCTTCTCCTCTTGCCTTCAATCTTTCCCAGAATCAGGGTCTTTTCTAATGAGTTGGCTCTCACATCAGGTGGCCAAAGTATTCTAGCTTCAGCTTCAGCATCAATCCTTCTAATGAATATTCAGAGTTGATCCCTTTAGGATAGACTAGTTTGATCTCCTTGCTGTCCAAGAGGCTCTCAAGAGTCTTCTCCAGCACCACAGTTTGAAAGCATCAATTCTTTGGCAGCAGTGGGGGGAGTCTCCCTAAACTTTGCCTCCCAGGCATTTACAGAGCCTGGCCTTACACAAGGAGTCCAAGAGGTCCTCAGCACCCAGGGAGCAACTCTGGAACCAGATGCCAAAGCTGGACACATAAGAGCAAGGGCAGCCACCACATGGTCTTCTTTTGTCCAGACTTTCCAGAATCAAGGGCCAAAGGCTTCTCTGTTCACACGTGGACCCCAAGGCTGAAGGGTTCTTTGTGCCGGGGAGGTACTGCTAAAACCCAGGGCCAAACTTGGACCTGGCACCCTTGGATGGTCCAGAGTGAGTCTTCAGGCCTCAACCCCAGCACAGAGCCTGCTTCTATGGTGTAGATGCTACCAGACCTGCATCACCCACTCCCACAGGGATCCCCATTATCAACATACACTTGTCTCTGTTTATGAATGACTAGACTTGGAGATTTCTCTGTGCACCTTCTCTTTTCAACCACAGAGAGAACGATCAACTAAGATCCATTCCCTCATCTTTTATGCGCCCCCTCAACCCGGGGTCAGTCCTTTTTAGCCAACAGTGACTTTCCAGCTCCGCATGCTGTTGATCTAGCAAACTGGATTAACTCCGCTGTGTGTTAGAGTCAGGACCCTCTTGTCCTGTCTTCCGGCTACAACCTGTCACCTCCTCACAACCCTCACAGCCTCCACCATCTGTTCACATCAGGATTTACAGGCTGCATCCTGCTGAGCAGAATAGAGTCTGTGTTAAATTCTTACAGAAACCTGTGTAGATAATATCCCCCTATCAGAGATCCAGAAAGCACATTGAAAGTGCACAGAACTAAGTGGATGAAACTAGAGCATGTTATACAGAGTGAAGTAAGTCAGAAAGAGAAAAACAAGTATCGTATATTAACGACGTATGTTCTTATATTAAACTAGTATCATATATTCCATATATATGTCACATATATATGGAATATAGAAAAGTGGTACAGATGAACATATTTGCAGGGCAGGAATAGAGGCTCAGACATAGAGAACAGTCTGTGGACACAGCAGGGGAAAGAGAGGGTGAGACGAATTGAGAGAATAGCCTTGAAGTATATACATTAGCACACATAAAATACATAGCTAGTGGAAAGTTGCTATATAACACAAGGAGGTCAGCCTGGTGCCCTGTGATGACTTCGAGGGGTGAGATGGGGTGGCAAGTGGGTAGGAGGTTCAAGAGGGAGGGTGCATGTGTATACCTATGGCTGATTCATGTTGATGTATGGCAGAAACCAACACAACATTGTAATCCAATTATCTTCCCAATTAAAAATAAACTTTTAGAAAATGCATAGAACTCCTGCAGCATAAGAACCTGTTAACATGACTCCATGTGTCCTCGGGGTCCTTGGCCAGAAGTTTCCCTTCACGCCAGCCCAGTGAGGGTGCTTGTGCGCCTGCCCTGGCCTCACTCTCTGGCCTGAGCCCTTCCAACCAAACACGTTAGCCCATGCCTCTTTCGCCATAAATCTTCCCCTCCTTCCACTGCCCAGCACCCACTCCCTTGCATTCCCTCACTCTCATGGCCCCTGTAACACAGT
This sequence comes from Cervus elaphus, assembly GCF_910594005.1. Taxonomy (NCBI): domain Eukaryota; kingdom Metazoa; phylum Chordata; class Mammalia; order Artiodactyla; family Cervidae; genus Cervus; species Cervus elaphus. The sequence continues at coordinate 24,344,922 of NC_057830.1, forward strand.
GTACCGTCCAACTTGAGATGTGTGTTTTACGGACGTCCAGCTATAAGTCCTTTGAAGCAGGAGTCATGTTTCGTTCCTTTCTGAGCCTGGACCAGCCCAGCAAGGATGGGAATGAGTGCTCATCTAGGGGTTTTCCAACACCCCAGCCGACTGGACTATTTTGCTCTATATCCCTCCTCCTGGATGGCTTGGCTGGGTTTGTTCATTAGTGCCTCTTCCGAGGGATGAAGGGGAAGGGATGAAAGAGAACCCCGACTCCCTGTGTAGTTCACCAGCTCTTAACATTGCCCAGGAGTTTGCTTGGCCAAAGTGAATTGTTTGTATGCTTCCTTCCCTGGTTTCTGTATTTAAAGAGCCAAAGGAGAAATTTTCATCCTGTGTGTGTGTGTGTGTGTGTGTGTGTGTGTGTGTGTGTGGATGTCTATGTGTGTGTCTGCACATGTACATGTCTGTGCGCATTCTTAAGTATATGTCTGCTTAAGTATATGTCCATGAGTTTGTGTGTGTGTCTGTGTATGTATCTGTGGAATGTATTTTAATATATGTGTGTTGTGTGTGTCTCTAGGGGGGGTGTGTGTATGTCTGTAAATGTGTGTGTCTCTGTATGTCTGTCTGCAGATGCGTATGTGTGTCTGTTTGTAGCTGTGTGTGCGTGTGTCTACAAGTGCATGAACTCAAGAGTCAGTCCTGGCCATCCTGACATGGGGAACAGCAGTCTCCCAAGCGGCTCAAGTGTCCTTCAGTCTTGGCTGCGTCTGTCGTAGCCTCCCCCACCCACGCCATCCTCCTGGGCTTTCTGCTGGGCCCCGGTGTCCAGGTGCCAGAGAAGTGGGCGCTTTGTTCCAGCCTGTCCTTGAACCACAGCCCTGCCTAGAGCCCCGCGGGGACAGCCCAGCAGGCTGCGTCTCTGCACGTCCGGGAACCTGGCCCAGGTCCAGAGCCAGCCCTGCCGGTTCTGCGAGGACAGGGCCCTGGGGATTTCACAACCAGCCACCTTACTACCCTGGGACACCGGCTTCTCCACCTCCTTTGCTTTCTAGACCAGATGAAGACAAGGTACACCCTGGGCCACCCAACTGTTGAGAGACTGTGGGCCTTGCCTGCATGGCCTCACCAAGTAGGGAGCCCTGAGGGGCACCCCACGCTGCTCACATCCAAAGTGGCACAGTCTTGATCAGCAACGAAATCCTTACCCAGCTCAGCCATCACTTGTCCTGGTCACTCTCATTTCTTGTCATTGAGCTCTCTTTCTGTCTCTGAAAAGCTCAAAAAATTCCCCTTTACCTTTGAATTTCCAAAAGAAACATATTCAAAGTATATTCTGCTGTGAATCCATCAGGCCTTTTAAAGAGGGCCTGTTCCCTCATTCACAGTACCCCATGAAAAATGTAAATGCGGGACCCTGTAAGACAGCATACTTACAGATACCGTAGTATAAAGCTTTCCTTTCCATCACAGACTCTCTTGACTTGAATGGTGTTTTGGTTTTCATTTATTTTTTTGATGTAAAATTATTTATTTATATGTTTACCTTAAGGGCCTTCTTATATTTTCCCATACTTGTGCCAGTATATCCATTTCATTATATTTTTTAAACTTTTTATTTTGTATCAGAGTACAGTTGATTAACGATGTTGTTATAGTTTCAGGTGGACAGTGGAGGGACCCAGCCATATGTATACATGTATCTTTTCCCCCAGACTCCCTTCCCACTCAGGCAGCCACATATATAGAGCAGAGTTCCATGTGCAGTACACTAGATCCTTGTTGGTTATCCTTTTTAAATATAGCAGTGTGTACATGTCCATCCCAAACTGCCTGTCTTCCCCCCTATCCTTCCCTCTAACAACCATCAGTTTGTTCTCTAAGGCTGTGGGTTTGTTTCTGTTTTGTAAGTTCATTGATACCATTTTGTTTTAGGTTCCACATAAAAGGGATGTCCTATGACATTTCTCCTTCTCTGACTTGCTTCACTCAGTATGATACTCTCTAGGTTCATCCATGTTGCTTCAAATGGCATTATTTCATTCTTTTAAATGGCTGACTAATATTTCACTGTGCATGGTGTTTTTAATGTTGTTCCAAATAAATAAAAGTTAAAGTTCTTAATAATTAGCATACATTTTAGCATTCACCATTATGCTGTGTAATGTCGCTTTAAATGTAAAGGCAAGAGTATCTGAGTCAGGTGAAGAACCATTGGAATTACATAGTTTATTTGTGTAGCTCATGCAGGTGTATTTCTTTCTTTAAAGAAAAAAATTATTTGGCTGTGCTGGGTCTTAGTTGCAGCATACAGAATGTTTGTTGCCATATCAGACAACTAGTTCCCTGACCAGGGATCGAACCTGGGTCCCCTGCACTGGGAGCCCAGAATCTTAACCCCTGGACCACCAGGGAAGTCCCCGTGCAGGTCTATTTCATTCTTACCTGAGCAATGGAAGTACTGCACAGAACTAACTCACGCAGTCTTAGTTCACTTATTGACACTTGGGCCTGATGAGGAGAAAGGAAGAGCTAAAGAAGAAGTGCTTCCCTTTCCTGCTGCGTTAGCACTTTAGGGCAGTGGTTGGCTGATACAGAGATGTACATGGGTAAGGGAGGCTAGGCCAGGGTGCCTTGGTTCTTCGTGTTGCCGAGACGGCCACTGCCTTCCCTGTGCATTTGGAGCAAGTTCTGGTTCAAGTAGAGAGTGGCTTCGCAGAGCTGTCACCGCCCCCTCACTTGGCCGTAAAGCTCTGCGCTTACCTTACTCACTCTGAGCCTTGCTGAATGGACTCCCTGCATCCTGGTGCACAATTACTCTGCTTCTGGGGCGCTGTGAATCTGAATCAGGCAACAGGAAACCAGCAGACGCCAGTTCTGCACAGTGTCTCCTCTGCTCACATGTACATGCCATTATCCCCATCAGACCTCACTTACAAAACATAAATTCAAAGCTTAAATTATTAACAATTTCAAGTCAGTGACAGCAAGGCATTAAGTCAAGTCGACAGCCTTCCAAGCACAGGGCCCCGTAGATTGCAAAGGCCACACGGTGGTAAGGCTAGTCCCGCTTAGAAATGAAAATATCTGGTAAAGATTCTGTCATTTGTTGAGTGATTATTTTCCTCCCTGGATTCTCTCTGTTCTCCTCTAACTCTAGGAAAATAAGTAATGAGGCTTCTGACTCTCCCCTTTATGTGTTCACTATTCTCTCCTATTCTGATTTTCTTGTCCTCAGGAATATTCTGCAAGAAATGTCTGGTCTTTTAGCTCACTAAATCATTCTTCAATCATGTCATTTGCTACGGAACCTACTTACTGAGGGTTGTTTTTTTTTTTTTTTTTTTTTTTTTTTTTTCATTTATCTCTATTAGTTGGAGGCTAATTACTTTACAATATTGTAGTGGTTTTTGTCATACATTGACATGAATCAGCCATGGATTTACATGTATTCCCCATCCCGATCCCCCCTCCCACCTCCCTCTCTACCCGATCCCTCTGGGTCTTCCCAGTGCACCAGGCCCAAGCACTTGTCTCATGCATCCAACCTGGGCTGGTGATCTGTTTCACCCTAAATAATATACATGTTTTGATGCTGTTCTCTCTAAACATCCCACCCTCGCCTTCTCCCACAGAGTCCAAAAGTCTGTTCTGTACATCTGTGTCTCTTTTTCTGTTTTGCATATAGGGTTATCATTACCATCTTTTTAAATTCCATATATATGTGTTAGTATACTGTAATGATCTTTATCTTTCTGGCTTACTTCACTGTGTATCATGGGCTCCAGTTTCTTTAAGCAATCATTTTTTTTTTTTAATTTCCAAGTTTCCTAGTTCTTTTTCATAACAAACTCTTCTTATTTTATGAATAGTTTACATTCTCTAATCTCCTTGATTATATTGTGATTACGTTTAAGACTTTGCCAAATGGGCTCCTTCCATTTGTTGAATATAGTGTTCAATTTTCTCTGATGTTTGAGAGTTCTCAGTTATCTGCTGATCTTTCTGTTTGGGAATCCTTGATCAGCATGCTTCTCTGTGCCTGGTTTTCCTGTTTGTAAAATAAAGGCCTCAAGTAACTGAGTGGTTTTCAACTCTTTTTAACTTTGGTAAGCATTGTCAAATGAAATCTTGTTTGTGAAAGCACAGTGTGTAAATGGAGATGGTGTGGCAATACTCACAGCAGGTGCCAGCCCTGGAGGCATTGACTTGGAACTCCCTCCTGCAGCCCCACCTCAAGATAGGCTTTGATGGGACTCCTGGATCTGGTGATCCAGATGGTCATTTCAAACTCAAATGTTGTGGAATTCCTTTGTGTGTGTGTGTGTGTGGCTCACAGCGATAATTATTATCTCAGTTTTGGTGGGTCAGGAATCTAAGTCACTGCTAAGCTGGGTCTTCTGACTCTGGTCACTCACAAGGCTGCCTTCCAGGTGCCGGCTGAACCAGGCTTGTCTGAACACTACTAGTAAAAGAGTACTCCCAAGCTCACTCATGTCTGGAGGATTCAGTTCTTTGCACACTGTTGGCCAGACTTCTCCCTTCACTCCTCACTGTGTGGGCATCTTCCTAGAAGACTCACACAGGGCCACTAGATTCATGAGACTGAGCAAATGAGAAGACAAAAGAGAGCAAGATGGAAATCACAATCTTTTGCAACTTAATACTGGAAATAACATCTCATAACTTTCCCCACTACATATTTATTAGAAGCAAGTCACTAGTCCCTGCTTAGATTCAAACAGAGGGTATTACAGAATAGTATAAGTATCAGCAGGTGGGGACCACTGGGACCCATTTCAGAAGTTGCCTACCACAGAAATTACAAATGAGAAGGTGGCTTTCTCAATGTCTACACTCTCCACACAATTTTCCAAACTTCATGTAAAAGTGACTTTATTTTAAAAATTGACATTCTAAGCACTTCATCTTTTTCTTGATACATTTTCTTTTTTTTAAGTTTTTAATTTATTTATTTTAATTGGAGGATAATTACAATATTGTAGTGGTTTTGCCATACATTGACATGAATCAGCCATGGGCGTACATGTGTTCCCCTCCCTCCTCCCTCCCCATCCCATCCCTCAGGGTCATCCCAGTGCACCAGCCCTGAGCACCCTGTCTTATGCATCAAACCTGGACTGGCGATCTGTTTCACATATGTTAATATACGTGTTTCAATGCTATTCTCTCAAATCATCCCACCCTCACCTTCTCCCACAGAGTCCAAAAGATGTTCTATACATCTGTGTTTCTTTTGCTGTCTTGCATATAGGGTCACTGTTACCATCTTTCTAAATTCCATATATATGCGTTAGTATACTGTATTGGTTTTTTTCTTTCTGACCTACTTCACTCTGTATAATAGGCTCCAGTTTCATCCACCTCATTAGAACTGATTCAAATGTATTCTTTTTAATGACTGAGTAATATTCCATTGTGTATATGTACCACAACTTTCTTTTCCATTCGTCTGCTGATGGACATCTAGGTTGCTTCCATGTCCTGGCTATTATAAACAGTTCTGAGATGAACACTGGGGTACACGTGTCTCTTTCAATTCTGGTTTCCTCGGTGTGTATGCCCAGCAACGGGATTGCTGGGTCATATGGCAGTTCTATTTCCAGTTTTTTAAGGAATCTCCACCCTGTTCTCCATAGTGGCTGTACTAGTTTGCATTCAAACATTGTGGGATCCCTTATGGAGAACACTCATACTTGAAATCTGTGAAATCCTTTCCTACATATTCATTCGGGCATGGTTCTAGAAATAGAAGCAGCCCCCCTGGCAGGTATACTTGCAGTGACTCGAATACCACCCCACTTTGGATGGGAACAAACCTCCCACGAGAAGCTTCCAGATAAAGTCTTAACAAGAAAAGCTGCACATAACAGCAATGACGTAAGTTACCAGGGAACACGCAATTCTGTTTTTCTTTAAGTGGTCCTCCTGATTCAAAGGAATCATTTCTAGAAAAGACCAAGCGCCAGTCCTGACCTCTGTGTATCATATCAGAGTAGATGCTAAAAGCAGTACATTCTTGGCATTTGATCATGAAAAAGACAAAACTGGCTTTCTGGCTTGACCCCACGCTGCTCTTTCCCATGCTCCGTGAAGAGCAAATGCCAGGTGGGACAGGGCTCTGTGATAGGACCTGCAATCCAGTTTCTGGTCTAGAAATAAGTCAAAGCACCAATGTGGAAATACCTGCTGTTCTTAAAATAGACCCGTGTACCTCAGTCTTTTGTTTTTTTCTTAAGTTCCCTTGAGATTCAACAAAAGAAATGAGGAAGTGAAAGTTTTGAATTGGTTTGTGCTCTTTTATCTCAAAGAGGATGGTTCTGTTTTTAAGGGTTTCTGAGAGGAAAACTGAGTTTATTCCTCTTAAAAGGTCAGTTTTACGTGAATCAAACAAATGACAGCAACAACAATAATGATAAATCCTGGATTATATCCACAAAAGAAGTTTGCCACGGGAAACCCATTCCCTTGGCTCTGGGAGGTTTTCATCTCTCATCCTCTCCCAGGCTTCTCCTCCTAGAGCTCTGGGACCAAGAGCTGCCCCTCACACCTTTGCTTCTCCTTGTACTTGTATCTGTTTGTCCTTCTGCATACATTCTAGAATAAACCTGGGTCTTCAATGTCAGGCATCGAAACGCTCTTCAGGGTTTTCACTGTTCTGGATAATCTGGAGTCTTAATGTTAAAAGCAGCAATAATGACACATATATTTATTTATTTATTTATTTTCCCTTTTGTCAGCCACCTCAAAGCCATGATCATACTGTGGGTGACATTGGGGATCCCACTTCAGTCTGTACTGGCCACCCCCTACTATAACCCCAGCTTGTCACTTACAGCCCACGGACAGAAAACAAAGACCACAACACCAATCAGGAGGGAAATGCCATGGACAAGGAAAGTGGTGTCCATGGGCCTCTCCTTCCCAAAGACCCACGTGGATCTTCCAAACTCTTCACTCCACACAGATGTGGCCCTTGAATTTTTTTTACTTTTAAGTGTGAGATACACACACGCACACACATAGCACATTTCATAAGTGCATGATTTCTTGAAGTCTCACTAACTGTTCAACCCATACGTCCAGCCCCAGAACAAGAGCAGATGTCAGCAGCCCCAAGGAAGGACCACCTGGTTAGAGGGGGACCAGGGCCACTGTTACCCTGACTTCCATCAGCAGAGTTTAGTTTCCCTGATTAGATGGGAATACCAGACCATCTTATCTGTCTCCTGAAAAAACTCTATGCAGGTCAGGATGCAACAGTTAGTATGACATGAACAACAGACTGGTTCAAAATTGGGAAAGGAGTATGACAAAGTTGTATCACTCTGTTTATTTAACTTCTATACAGAGTACATCATGTGAAATGTCAGGCTGGATGAATCACAAGCTGAAAGCAATATTGCCAGGAGAAATAGCAACCACCTCAGATATACAGATGACAACACTCTAATGGCAGAAAGCAAAGAGGAACTAAAGAGCCTCTTGATGAAAGAGGAGAGTGAAAAATCTGGCTTGAAACTCATCGAAAAATCTAAGATCATGGCATTTGGTCCCATCACTTCATGGCATATAGATGAGGAAAAAGTAGAAGCGGTTTCAGATTTTATTTACTTGTGCTCCAAAATGTCTGAGGACAGTGACTATAGCCATGAAATTAAAAGATGCTTGCTCCTTAGAGGAAAAGCTATGACAAACTTAGGCAACATATTAAAAAGCAAAGACATCATTTGTCAACAAAGCTCTGTTTAGTCAAAGCTATGATTTTTCTAGTAGTCATGTATAGATATGAGAGTTGGACCATAAAGAAAACTGAGGGCCAAAGAATTGATACTTTAAAATTGTGGTGCTGGAGAAGATTCTTGAGAGTCCCTTGGACTGCAAGGAGATCACACCAGTCAATCTTAAAGAAAATCAACCCTGAAAATTTATGAGAGGGACTGATGCTGAAACTCAAGCTCCAATATTTTGGCCACCTGATGTGAACACCAAGGCTGTATATTATCACTCTGCTTATTTAACATATGCAGAGTACATCATGTGAAATGCTGGGCTGGATGAAGCACAAGGTTGCTGGGAGGAAGGTCAATAACCTCAGATATGCAGATGACACCACCCTCATGGCAAAAAGCAAAGAAGAACTAAAGAGCCTCTTGATAAAAGTGAAAGAAGAGAGTGAAAAAGTTGGCTTAAAACTCAACATTCAGAAAACTAAGATCACGGCATCTCGTCCCATCTCTTCATGGCAAATAAATGGGGAAGCAATGAAAACAGTGACAGACTTTATTTTGGGGGGCTCCAAAATCACTGCAGATGGTGACTGCAGCCATGAAATTAAAAAGCGCTTGCTCCTTGGAAGAAAAGCTATGACCAACCTAGACAGCATATTAAAAAACAGAGACATTACTTTACCAATAAAAGTCTGTCTAGTCAAAGCTATGGTTTTTCCAGTAGTCATGTACAGATGTGAGAATTGGACTATAAAGAAAGCTGAATGCCAAAGAATTGATGCTTTTGAACTGTGGTGTTGGAGAAGACTCTTGAGAGTTCCTTGGACTGAAAGGAGATCTAACCAGTCCATCCTAAAGGAAATCAGTCCTGAATATTCATTGGAAGGACTGATGTTAAAGGTGAAACTCCAATACTTTGGCCACTTGATGCGAAGAACTGACTCCTTGGAAAAGACCCTGATGCTGGGAAAGAGTGAAGGCAAAAGGAGAAGAGGGCGGCAGAGAATGAGATGGTTAGATGGCATCACCAATGTGATGGACACGAGTTTGAGTAGACTCCGGGAATTGGTGATGGACAGGGAAGCCTGGCATGCTGCAATCCATGGGGTCGCAAAGATTTGGACATGACTGAGCAACTGAACTGACTGATGTGAAGAGTCACCTCATTGGCAAAGACCCTGATGCTGGGGAAGATTGAAGGCAGAAGGAGAAGAGGGCAGCAGAGAATGAGATGATCAGATAGCATCACTAACTCAATGGACATGAGTTTGAGCAAACTCTGGGAGATAGTGAAGGACAGGGAAGCTTGGTGTAATGCAGTCCATGGGGGTCACAGAGTCTAACGCAACTTAGTGACTGAACAACAAACAGCACAAATGGAATCACAGTTTGTACTTTCCTGTTCAGCTTCTTTGGCTCATGTTACATTTGCAAGCTCCTCCCCTGTGTTGTCTCATGAGCTTGTAGGTCACGGTGTCCCAGTTCCAAGTGGCATTCCCTCTCTGGGAAGAATGGGGTGTCAGGTGATGCATTCGTGCATTTCTTTGCTGATGGGCACTTGTGCCCTTACTCCCATTCGCTTGGATGAGGGGCCAGCACTTTCAAGAGTATTTTCAGGTAGAAACAGCCACTACTGTCTAAAGAATTGAGAAATAAACCAACCACGTCCCACTAAATGTACAATTCTATTTGTACATAAGTGTGGCGGGGAGGGGTGGGAGAAATCCCTTCTAGATCCCTGAATCATTGCCTCTTTCCTGCATTCTCTGGGACCGGCAGTGTTGACTAAGCTTATAAAGATCTTAGATAGCTGATGAAACCTGGGAAGCTGCTCACCACTCCCACACTTGGTTCACTGGAAGATCTCATCAGAGAAGGAGAGATGAGTGGGTAGGAGAGGAAAGAAAGGAGGAGCAGGTGACCTCTTTCAAAGGGAACATTTTTTTAGAAACACCTATATGCTGGACTCCATGGATGTCTTCAATCTTGAAGGTTTTGTGAAAAACATGACCACTTTATCTTGTCCCACTAAGAAGAAAGTACAGTCGCAAAGAGTCAGACACGACTTGGCGACCGATCAACAGCAACAACTTCTAACTGTGCCCAGGATTTGAACTTATTAAGAAGACAAAATAAATAAGGGGAAAGAGGAGGCAGAGGACTGACTACACATCTGAGAGCCCCTCCCTTTCCTTTCCTCTGCCTGTTAGATGTGTTCTCAAGGAGGGTGAATGTTATGGAAGGAATTTATCAAAGAAGAAAGAGCCCCACATACAACATTCAGCCCCTAACAGAGACAGTCTCTATTGAGACAGTAGTATCAAAAGGCAAACCTTTCAATCTGCAAGAGAAAAGTATTTTGATACTCAAAAAATAATTTAAAAGGATTTAAAAACCCAAAGACTGGTGGGCAAGGCATCATGTTATCCATGGATAATAAATTGAATATGTAACTGGCCTATCCAAGGCTGGGGAAAGGTGGGAGGAAGGAAGATCAGCCAGGGTTGTGGTCACAGCATCAGAGGGAGGAGGCCATTGGCCCTGGGGGACATGAAAGGACAAGGTTGAGAGGAGCCAAGGTAGGGCCACTGGCCTTGAGGGAGAGGAGCTCATGCCTGCCACCCTCCATCTGGTCCAGTGAGCCTGGGGCATATTCCATGGAGAGGGATGACATTAGCAGCCTCCTGGCTGTTGACCAGCATCACACCCTTCAGCTGTACTCCTCATGTTGGCTGTCCCATAAGAGTGACTCTCAGGTTAGCCTAAGGACAAGTCTCAGTTTTTCTCAATAATTCCATGTGTCCCGGATGCTTCTCAGTCGCCTCCAGAACAAAGGTGAGTCCCAAGGCACCCAGAGATCATAGCTATGCACAACAAGGTTAATTGTATGTGTCACTTTGGCTGGGCCATGCAGTGCCCAGGCATCAGTTTAAATGTGATTCTGATTGTGTCTGTGAGTATAATTCTGGATGAAATTAGCATCAGAATTGGTGGACTGAATGAAGCAGATTGCCCTCCTCAATGTGGTGGGCCTCACCCAATCAGTTGATGGTCTGCATAGAACAAAAAAAAAGTGGAGGAAGGGAGAATTTGCTACCTGTGCCCATCTGGAAGTTGTGACATGGTCTTATTCTGCCCTTGAAATGTGACCTTCAGCATCCCTGGTTCTCAGACTTTCAGACTTAGACTGTACTATTCTATCAACTCTCAACCCTTTCAGAGAGTAGAGAGTATGACTTCTCAGTCTCCATTATTATATGGACCAATTCCTCAAAAGAAATTCCTATATATGAATATCTATCTATCTCCTCCTCTTGGTTTTTCTCCTCTGGAGAACCCTGACGAACAGAGCCTCTATTGTTTGTCTGCTGGTTGAAAAGAAGATATGATTTAACTGGCTCTTTGAATAGAACAATCAGTTCTCTCCTCTCTCCCCATTCTTCCATCCTTTTGCTCCCCTGGAGAGAAGGTGCAGAAAGGAATTGTAGCAGAGGAATAATATTGAGCTCATTGTCATGGGAAGTTAAGTTCTTTAGGGTCAGAGTTATTGTTAATTGCTAAGTGCTGTCCAACTTTTTGTGACCCCATGAACTGCAGCATACCAGGATTCCCTGCCCTTCACTGTCTTCTGGTATTTGCTCAAATTCATGTTCATTGAATCAGTAATGCTATCCAACCATCTCATTCTCTGCTGCCCCTTTCTCCTCCTGCCCTCTCTTTTTCCCAATATCAGGGTCTTTGCCAGTGAGTTGACTCTTCACACCAGGTGGCCAAAGGATTGGAGCTTCATCTTCAGCAACAGTCCTTCTATTCAGGGTTGGTTTCCTTTAGGATTGACTGGGTGGATCTCCTTAAGTCAAGAGACTCAAGGGACAAGGGTCAGGATAGCCAAGCTTAAGCCTTCACTCTGGAGTCCCATCCAGAAGCTACCAAAGGGGCCCAGAGACCCCTATAAGAAAAAAGGGGTCAAGAAAGTAAACCCGGAATTGCTACTGGGGCCAAGATGGGAGCCCAGGCATGAATGTGGGGAAGAGAGCACAGGCCAAAGGGCTGACCAATGCAAGATGAGGGTCTGGAGAGGTGAGTGGTGTCATACACATAATAGAGGTCCCCAAACACCCTGATTTGTGCAGAGGCAGTACTTTGGGGAACATCCTCAGGATCAGTACCTGTGGGGGTAAGGGAGCAGGACCAGACAGAGGGAGAATTTTAAGTCTGGAGGCAGCACCAATGAAGGGTATCATCCCGACCCTTCAGTCTTGCCCCAGTGGAAGAAATGGAGCTGGGTTTCAGGGATCCCCAAGAGCATGGGAGCAACCTCAGGGCATGACTGTCTCTCATGGGGACAGCTCCTCCTGGCTGAGGCAACACTGAGGAGGCTTCAGCCAGAGGCCTGCAGCAGTGTGGGGGTCTGTGTGGGGGTCCATGTGGAACCTCAGGGTCTAGCACTGGCAGGAATGCCAGAGTCCTTGATAGGCAGCGACTGGAGGTCCCTGAGCAATAGTTCTCAGATAGGTCTAGAAACACAGGGGCAGAAAATATTCCAATAGTGCCAACTGGCAATGTTTGTGTGGATGTTAACTAAGATCTGGGCTTGCAAATAAAGACATGCAGTGTGAGAGTTCAATAACACAGTGACAGTTGCAACTTAACAACAGAAAAAGCAGCAGTTTGTGTAATATAGCCTATATATTTCAGGTTTAGGCCAACCACATGCAGAAAAATCAAAAAGGGCTTGGATGTCCACCCCAGGCAAGGTCCAGTGGAACAGGCCTGGTACATTTACATCCAGGACAGATCATTGTTAACACTCATTTCTTAGTAAGATGAAACTATTGCCCATGATAATCATGAAACAAAATGGAGTCCACATAGGAACCAAAATCTGAACTTGCCAAACAAAAATACTGCACTCAGTTCTAACTTACATCCTTGCATGGAATTTTAAACACAAACAACAATGCAAACCGGTCACTTTGAGGAACTCAGTTCTATTTCGTCATCATTTTTTCCATTACTGAGCAGTCATGGTGCATTTCATCAGCTGTTTTGATTCAGGAACATGTAGCTCCCCAGAACTGGAGACCCCAAATATGCCTGAAGTGAGTTTGAATGGCCAGAGCCCTTAAGAGCATGCACTCACAGCCAGAGTGTAGCTGTAGCTGAGTGTCCAGGACCAAGAGCTGCCCAGGGTCCCCTGACCATGTATTGAAGGGTCAGAAAGGACCACATGCTTGTCTGCAGCTGACATCACATCACCAAGGCTCCGGGAACTGCAGCAACGTTTCCAGACCTGCAATGACACAGATTTGGGGGGGAAAAGGTGTGTCATCACTGACCTTGTTTAGGAGACCTAGTGCATGGTGACGGTAAAAATATTTATTAAATTGTTTTGAGAGTCTCTGCAGTCAATGACCACCTCCCAAAGTCAGCACCAGGATAATTATCCCCTGCACACACCATGTCCTTGGTACACTGCTGCCACGATGCTTCTTCCCACATAGAATGCCAACACGGCCTGGCCCTCTCCTGCAACCTTACAAGTTTTTGCCCCAAAGTTTCACTAAACATGGACCTGACCTCTCCAAAACAGAGCAACATGCCTCAGGAATGAAAGCTGAAATGATTCAGAATCATATCATTGTGAACCCAAAACTTCCTTCCCCGTGTCTGGTGAGGGGGATGTGTGTTTGCATGTTAGGTGTCACTGGAGAACCAAGACTGTGAAGATGGGATCAGGAGGAGAAGCTGTTATTGGAAATATGAATTCAATAAGCAGCTGGAGGCCTTGCTTCCTCTACTATTAAATGGGGACCATAATTGCACCTGAAAGTCAGGAGGTATAAGAGTGAAATAAGGTAACCCTCCTGAAGGAACGTGTTCAGGAACTGCTAGCTCTGTAACTCCAAGACTTGAAACATCTCTATGCCTTTGTGCTAGCCACAAAACCACAGAGGCAGCTCATGGAGAACCCTCCTCATTGACCCATGTCCAGGGCCTCCTGCTGAGCATGCCTGGGATGTGCAGTTGTCATGCTGCCCCTGCATTGCCACGGGCCTGGTGAGGTGACTCATGACCCAGGTGGTTCATTCAAGCAGAACAAGGTTTCTCTGATCTTGAAGGGCTGAGAATTAGACAGGTACACACATAATTTAAAACATGAAATCAGTCCATAAATCAGGTCATTACATTTCTATGGATTTTCTTTAACTCTGAATTAGGAAACTAACCCTACTATGATTCAGTGACATAAGGCATTTCTAGAAGGCAAGGATACAATAACAATAAGCTGACATGGGTTGAATATTCATTGTGTGCCTTCTCAAGACCCCACCAAGGTCTGTCTTAGTTCAGCTGCCCCTGCAAGCAGATGCTGAGACATGGACTAGAGAGCTGGCCATTTATCTCAGAGGTGGTCTAAAAGGCCTCTTGAGGGAGACAGAGTGTGATGGAGGTGGAAAGAAAGCCACTGAGGTTGCACCAATGAACAGACACTGCTTGGCAACTGGGCTCAATGTCCCAAGAGCCCCCCAAGTCACATGCTTCCGAATCATTCTACCGTGGGGTGGGGACACTGAGGGCCATATACTTACTCCTTCTCCTGTTGGCTAGGGTTAATTCCTTGGGAAGTTAAATAGCCAGCACTCTGGTTGCCTACACTGCCCTGAGCAAGCCCCTGGGGCACCAGGGAAGGCCCTCAGACACTGAGGCAGAGCAGGCTCCAAGTGGGATGTTGTAGGATAAGGGACTACCATCTGTCTTGACTCCCTGTTATCTCAGGTGGATTATGGTAGATTAAACCAGACCACACATTTTTTTCTGCTTCTTCACTGATACACAGAATCTGGATACCTACCTTCCTGAATTCCTTGACCCATAGAATATGATAGAAATGATGTTTTGGGACTTCAGAAACAACATCTTATGCAGGTTTACAACTCCCACCCAGGCCTCTTGGAATACCCACTCCTGGAGCCTTGAGTAGTGATGGATAAGTTTGACTAACCTGGGTCTGCCATGCTATAAGAAGCCCAAGATTAACACTTAGAAAGTTATGTGATAATAGAGAGAGAAATGCCTGGTCTGCATTCTCCCAGCTGCTATTCCAGACATACGAACCAGAAATGAGCCAGTCCAGCTCCACCACATCTACATTTCTGACCCACAGAATCATGAAATTTAATAATAACAAATTTCTGTTTTGGAGGAATTTGTTGGAAGCAGTGGATAAATAGATATGAGGATATGAATAGTGAGGGGATATGAAAGAGGATGTGAAACAGTGTTTGCTATAGCCTGGGGCTGGAGAGACCATCATAGACCCTCAAACCCAACTGCATTACTTTATAGGAGGACACAAAAGTCCACCAACATTGGCCTGGGGATCTTTTGCTGCCCTGTGGGATTTTCTGGTGCACCAGTCAGGAGGGTGATACCCAGAGCTTGCTTGGCCACCAGCCCCAAGCAGGGTGTGTAGAAGGATCTGTGGTCAGGAGTGGGGGGAACCCGAGAAAAACCAGAACCCACTGACAGGATGGGAGAGGCTTCTGGTACCACTCCAACCGGGGGGCAAGGAAAGAGCAGCAACCTGAGGGATTTGTCATCCAGCGGTTCTCCAGGTGTGATCTCAACCACAGCATCTGCATCCCCGGAAAGCTGGCTTAAAATGAAGTTTCAGGCCTCCCTCTAGACCAGCTGACTCAGGAACTCTGGAGCAGGGGCTTTCATAAGGCCCCGACCCTCTTGGATTCTAGTGCTTGCCAAGGCCTGGGCGGCCTAGTTGTGAAGGACAGACACATGAAGGAAAATGTGGCTCTGTAGACAGCCTGACCAGAGCTCCCTCACAGACATGCCACAGGAGGACCCAGGCCCTGAGACTAGGCTGCAGCATTTGTCTCTGAGGAAATAACTTCCCACACCTGCTGGAATTCATGTCCATCCACAACCCCAGAAAATGGGGCTAGATGGACAGAACTGTCTAGCTCAGATGTTCTACCCACTAGAGACCAGGTCATCCTAAGTCAAGTGGCCTGGGGGCACTTCTATAAGCTGGGCCTTCCCTGGGATGGGAAGATCCCCTGGAGAAGGAAATGGCAACCCACTCCAGTACTCCTGCCTGGAAAATTCCATGGACAGAGGAGCCTGGTAGGCTATAGTCAGTGGGGTCGCAGAGACTTGGACACGACTGAGTGACTTCACTTTTACTTCAGGCAGCAGGATCCCTGAGGGGCCCCTGGGGAAGGTGATGAGAGAAGGAGCTGGCCGGGAACCCTGCAGCATCACTGCCCAGTCACAGGGAGGAAGGTCCCGGCTCCCTGGGTCAGCTCCTTTCCCTGGTGATAATACTTGGGGAGCAAGGGTGAGGGGATGGCTCTGCTCTAATCAGACATGGCCTTGGTGTCCCCCTCCCACCCAGAACCCATGAGTAATAGTAGAGGCATATGAAGCACCGGCAAGGAACTTTCCATTCTAGAGAGAGGCAGGAGGCCTGGGTCACCTCTGACTTGTGGAGCCTTGGCACTACTCTCTGTTTCCTTAGCTCTACATAAGGGCCTGTTCTCCTGAGTCCGTCCAGGGTCCCCTGCATGTCTAATACACCCTACCTTCCAGGAAGTCAGCCTATCAGGAAGGACAGTACAAATGCAGTGAGTTTGCTTGACTTGTTTCAAAGTCCAGCTCAGTGCATTAGCAAAGACCCTACAAAAAAAAGTGCAACCCCGACCACTGATGCTCAGTGGTGATGACATTTACACGGATACAACCAGCTTCATCACTGGCAGAAGCAGCATATATTGTTTTAATTTATAGCTTAACAACCTTCTAGTCAAATTGGACAGAAAAGGCATTAACCACTTCTGACTAAGCCCCTCAAGGGCTAGTAAGCAATAGAATATTCTGAATAATTTTGTGAGTGATATTTGCTGCTGCTGGAGATAAATCAGTAGAGATGAGGTTTCCCCAAAAATCTTATCTTAAGCAAATGAGGAGCTGAGTAGGTATCTGAGGGAAAGCACCAAGTAGGATTCACTCTGTGTCCCTTCCACTGTGGGGTGTGGGACCCACAAATCTCCCAGCTCCGGTCACAGACACTGGAGAAGTGAAATGAAGCTTACTATCAGCCAGGGCTGAATTAAGTTCCACCTTATAAGTCATTTATGGTCCAGGCCAATCACAATTGCCATTTTAGGCCAATGCCTAAAAATCACTCCGTGATACTTATCTCCTAGGACTCATCTTTTTTGTCTTCTGAAGATGTGGCTTTTAATGATAAACCCAATGCCCCAAGGAGAAGAAAGAATATTTGCTTTCCACTGGCTAAGTCCCTCCTCACCGTGGCTACTCTGCTGGGTGTTGTTAGGACTATGGGCAGGGGTGGTATCAAATTATTGCTCAAACTAAAGCACTAGTAGCACCTGAGAACTTGCAAGAAATAAAAATTCTAGAGCCCTTCCAGATCTATGACTCAGAAGCTCTGAGGTGAGCCCAGGACCCTCTGCTTTCACAAGTTTTCTGGTGATTCTTAGGATGGCTAGTGTTTGACAAGCAGTGACCTCCAGGGTTGCCCTACTTTCTCCCAGGAGCATTCCTATCTCTGAGGTCTACAGGAGTCCTTCTCTTCCTACCCCTAGGATAAAACAATCATAGCACCCATCAGAAACCAAATCATGTGGGGAGAATAATCTTACTATTTTTTTAAATAATATATCCTAAAAGTCATCCTCCATGGTTATCAAAATGGTGTCGGGCTGCATTAACCAGAGTATTAAGGGCTGAATCGTACCCCTACCTCAAAAATCCATAAGCTGAAGTCCTAATTCCCAGGACTTCAGAGTATAATAGTATTTGGAGATAGGGTACTTAAAGAAGTCATTAAATGAAAATGAGGTCATTAGGATGGGCCCTAATCCAATATGATGGTGTCTTATAAGAAGAGGAAATGTGGATAAGAACTAGCTTGTGAAGATACAAGGAGAAGATGACCAGCCAGGGAGTGAGGCCTGGAACAGATTAACCCTTAGAAGAAACTAACCCTGCCAGTACTTTGGTATCAGACTTCCAGTTTCCAGAACAGTGCAAAAATATGTTCCTGTTGTTTAAGTCACTTGGTCTGTTATGCTTTGTCATAGCATTCCTAGCAAACTACTACACAGACTGAACATCTATATGTCACAAAACACTGAAGCCCCATGTGCAAAATACTCTGGCTATCGAGAGGTAGTTTCTGAGTTAAACAATTTTTAAGGAAAGGAGGGAGCATCATGTTACAGACATCTTTGTAAGATGAGGGCACCTGCTCATTGCAATGAGATGTTAGATCCACACAGCATGAGTCCACTTATTTCCCAATCCACAAGCAACATGAATCACTCCATGACAACTTTCACATAATTGGACCTGATTTGACGAGTTCAACTCCATAATTAAATAAATTAAAAAGGCAAGTCCATTGGATCAGATACTTATCTTTAAACTCATGAACATATTTTGCATGAATGTTCAGTCCTGATAAAGATGGTTTTACAGTGTTTTTGTCCGACGCCACTTCTACCACAACCAATTCACTGTGGAATCTCAAGCACCTGTTGGACCTTGTCTGTCCTAAGCTGCAGTTAGGATGAGAGTTGCAGGGGCCTGAGGGAAAGGGGGAGACAGAGAACAGCTGACTTCCTATAAGACTGGGTGACTTTTTGTCCACTCAAGAGTTCCATTTCATTGAAACTGACCCATTCCGGTGTTGTCAACTAGACGAAGAGAATGCATTTTCCCCATCCCACCCACAAAGGCCAAACCAAAGAGTGTGAAAAGTAACCCCTTGTATGAGGAGTCCTGTGAATGACATTGCTATAAATAAATGTATCCAATGACCACCTGATACAAGGAAGTGACCACTGACTGTGTGATCCTATACTGCCCAACAATTTGTAAAACACCTAAGACCAGGAGCATCAGTGGCTCCCAGCTTCCGAAACACAATGCTGATCTTCAGAAAAATTAAAATAATTTAAACCAAGTTATATAACTGATATCTGATCTGAAAACCTGTGAAAACTTGACAAAAACCCATGGCCTTGACCCTACAACCCTGGGCACCACTATGCCCAGGATCGGAATCCCCAGAGCATTGTCGGGTTGCTGCCCGCAGGTCATGAGATGTCATCACATGCACCTGCCCAGATGGCTCTTCACTGCATAGTGCAGGCCCTGCACAGAGAGCAAAGCAAACAGATTGTGTAGGCTGACAAATGATGAACTGAAAGAGATGCTCTCTCTGGACTGGGCATTAATTTCTAAACGGCAGATGCCATGAGTAGAGTGGTGGTCAGATGCCAGTTCAACAAAATCACCCACACCTCTCATGTAAACATCCTCAGTCAGTTCAGTTCAGTCACTTAATCATGTCCGACTCTTTGCGACCCCATGGACTGCAGCATGCCAGGCTTCCCTGTCCATCACCAACTCCCAAAGCCTGCTCAAATTCATGTCCATCACATCGGTGATGCCATCCAACCATCTCATCCTCTGTCATCCCCTTCTCCTCCTGCCCTCAATCTTTTCCAGCATCAGGGTCTTTTCAAAAGAGTCAGTTCTTCGCTTCAGGTGGCCAAAGTATTGGCGTTTCAGCTTCAGCATCAGTTCCTCCAATGAATATTCAGGACTGATTTCCTTTAGGATGGACTGGTTGAATCTCCTTGCAGTCCAAGGGACTCTCAAGAGTCTTTTCCAACACCACAGTTCAAAAGCATCAATTCTTCGGCTCTCAGCTTTCTTTATAGTCCAACTCTCTCACATCCATACATAACTACTGGAAAAAGCATAGCCTTCATTAGACAGACCTTTGTTGACAAAGTAATGTCTCGGCTTTTTAATATGCTGTCTAGGTTGGTCATAACTTTTCTCCCAAGGAGTAAGCATCTTTTAATTTCATGGCTGCAGTCACCATCTGCAGTAATTTTGAGCCCAAATAAATAAAGTCTGCCAACATCCTCAGAGGACCCCTAAACAGTGCCCAGCATTCATTTTTTGGTCTTCCAAAGGCAGTCCTCTACACAGCAGCTGAGGGTCTTTAACGTAGACCCAGTCCTAGGACTTCCTCCCTGTTACATGGAGAATAGAATCCCCCACTGACCCCGACCTGGCCCTGCTGCTCCCCCAGCTCAGGCCCTGCCTCTATGGCCTCCAGGTCTTTGCATGGTCACCTTTCCTTTCTGGAACGTTCATTCATTCTTCCCCTGGATCTTCAGTTGACTTCTTCCCTTCATTGGCTCTCATTTAATTGTCACTTCCTTTCCAATTCACCCAGTGTGAAGTAGCCACCCAATCACTCCATCACTTCCTTTTGTACTTATCTTTTGCACAGCCTTTTCACTTCTGATACTTTCCTTTGCCTTATTCATGAGTTTACGGTTGGTATCCACAACCATGGATGTAGACCTTGTGGATACTATGTCGTGTTATATGAGGAACTGGAGCATTCATGGACTGCAGTGTCTGTGGGGTTCCTGGAACTAATGCCCAACAGACACTGAAGGATGATGGGATTTGCCTCCCTTTCCTGCCATCCCAGCCTCCTCTGTGCCAAAAACAGTGCCTGGAAAATAGTAGGTGACCAATAAATGCCAGTTAAGTGCATGAGTGTAGTGTGTAAATCTAGGGAGACCAAAGCAGACTGAGATATTAGGAACAACAACCAGCTCAAGCTTGTTCCTGTGTCAAGGAAGAGAGTGGGAGTGGCGGGAGCGGGGGGTGGTGATGGGGTGAGGTGGGAGTGAATGCACTGTTTACATCAGTTTCCATCTTCTGTTTAGTCTCAATACTGAGTGAAACTTGGGAAACCCAGCTTATTTTTGTGTGCTATTCATGATTCAGAGCACTCTAATGAGCACAGCTTCATTTGATCTTCACAATACTCTGTGAGATGGGGCAACAGCAATCAGCTATTATCTCATAGTAAGCCATCCCAAACTTCACTGGCCTCAAACAGCAAGCGTTTCTTTAACTCATGGCTCAGTTAGTTAGCAGCAAAGGCTGGAGCAGCTAGGGAATTATGGTATTTGGGCCATGCTTCCTCAGGTCATTCCCTGGAAAACTATGGGTCTCTAGGCATTGGGTATGCTCATGGGGTCCAGGGAGCTGTCAGCTTGGTTCACCTGGTTCTCAGCTCATGGGGACACTTCGGTTCTCAACTTACTGTCTCTCCTCCCAGAAAGCCAGCCCAGGCTTGTTCCCAGGCAAAAGCAAAAGGACAAGAGCCAGGGCAGTGCGCTAGCCTCCAGGCAGCTCCCTGGCCAGCCCTGCTTCTTGTACTTAAGCAAGTCCAAAGGCAACCGAGTTGGGGCATGGGGAATTGGATTCTAACAATGGGAAGGCTGATAAAGGTACAACAGAAAGCATACAGATACAAGGGAGCCAGCGGAATTAGTGCCATTTTTTGCCCTCAATCCACCATAGTCACCTTTTTACAGAAAAGAAAAGCTCAGAGAAAATTCAATAGCTTATCTGAGGTCAAGGGGCTCAGAGAGCTGAATGTGGGTTTTCTGCTCCCAAACTCACTGCTCAGTTCTGGGTTCTAAGCACACTGGAAGTTCTCATAAATGCTCCTTCTCTTTCCTTTCTTCATTAAACAGCTGATCAACAAGTATATTTTCCTGTACCTCCTAATCCAGGCTGACTGCTGTGATTGTGGATCCATTCACATGTGGATTGATCATAAGCCAGAGGGGAAGACAGTGTCTCTTTTTGAGTAAAAATACCTGGCTGTGATTAGCTATTGATGTTATAGGAGCAGTATTGTGCTTCTGGCTCAAGCGTAATTCTCCATCACAGATGGTACAAGCATCATCTTTGGCGACACTTGTTTGGCATCTTTGGTACATTAAGAACTGTGTGGGCGCTCAGGCTCTCAGAGACAGTGAAAACTGCAAGGCCAGGTGGATATGAAGATAGTGGGTGACAAAACAGGAAAGTCCACACTCTCCAGAGATCATACAAATAGGAACAGAAAGAATTGTGAGAGTCTGACCCACCCACTGTGTAACTCCATTAGAAATTTCCAGTGCAGTTACTCAGGCAGCAAATCAGGTACAGAAGACCAGATGCCTTACATGGTAAGAAGGAAGATTCCAGGCTGCCTTTCCCCTTTGTCGGCCAACTATGAAGCCATTAAAATGGAATGGCAATTAACAATGTCATTAACAAGTGTTTAAATCAAATAGTAAGTTAAGATGAAAGGACGATTATAAACAATTTTACATAATTCCTTTTTCCATGAAAAATAGCATTAGTGATTTAGATCAGAAGTTGGTAAACTACAGCCTGTGGGCCAAATCTAAAGCTGACGGTATGTTAATTAAGTTTTGTGGGTGGACAGCCCCACCCACTCATTTATAATCTGTCAATGGCCGTTTTCATGCTGCCCAGCAGGGTTGAATAGTTGGAATGTAGACCATGCAGCCTTCAAAGACTAAATTATTTACTCTCTGTCTCTTAACAGGAAACATTTGCTGGGCCATCTTCTGCATCCTCAAATACCAGTCTCTGAAGAAGGTCCTGGGATGTGGCAGACAGGTTTCTCTGCTATCTGTAGAGCAAGCATGACTTATTAACCTCCAGGTCACCAGGTCACTCCTGGGGTGTGTTGACTTAACCAAACGGTATAAAATAGAGACCAAACTGATTTCTGGGTTGGAAAGCATGTACATGATGACTTTTCTTGGTCCAGTCAGCTAGAGTCTCAAAGAACCAGTTCAACTCAGGTCTGCCCCCAACTCCAAATAAAGCAAACTACAGCCTATGCCTCTCCATTTGTGTTAAGGCACCTCTGAACCAGAATTACCATCTGAACCTCCTGCTCCCAAGATGGAGACTCCATCATGCTTGGGGAAGGCCCAGACTAGCTAGAGGACCAAAGGATGAGTCAGTGAACACCTCAGGAAGCTCAGCCAGCCCCCAAAGTCACACTCAGAAAGGGCCAGACCTCTAGTCAGGCATGAGTGGTTGCCTGAGTTCAATCATATGAGTGCTGTTGGGATTTCCATCATCTCCAATGGATGGTTGCATCTGAAAAGGTCAAGAATGATGAGGGCCCCACTCATGCTTGGCTTTTTCCAAGGTTCACATCAGTCTGAGTGGTCCTGAGCCTGCAATACTGGCAGTCCATTGTTGTTTAGTAGCTCAGGCATGTCTAACTCTTTGCGACCCCATGGACTATAGCACTCCAGGCTTCCCTGTCTTTCACCATCTCCCAGAGCTTTCTCAAACCCATTGAGTCAGTGATGCCATCCAACTATATCATCCTCTGTTGTCCCCTTTTTCTCCTGTAGTTCATTATTGAGACATTATTCCCTCACGGGACATCCATTATTTTTGTTCAACATGAACCAATCCTATGACCCTCCAAAGCCTCTAGTCTGCAAACTGGGAGTAGGGTTGACTTACCTGTACAAGGAGGTTGGCAGTTCAGACCCAGAACCTTGTAGACTGGCCTGATGGAGCTTTCCAGGTGATGAAAGTAGGGAAGGGAGGAGAGAAAAGGCTAAGAATGCTTTTCCTAGAAGTCAAACAACTATGCTGCCCCCACCTCTGGCTTGGTGACTGTCCTCACTCTTTTCTTTTTTGTTGCCTTTCTTCCTCCATCTCCCCTCTCACCTTTCCATCCCTTCCCTATATCAGTGTCCCTACCCTGGCCTGGACTTTATTAACAGACCTGTGTGTCCATGAGCCTCTTTTCTTTCTTCCTCCTCCCATGCATTATGCAAATGCACTCTTACTGTGCCCTCCCGTCTCCCACTTCCCAGAAGCCCACAGCATCTCTCTGCGGGCCGCTGGTGGGCACATCCCAGTTCCAAAGGATGAGTCCACCAATCACACTGGTACCACCCTGCTTCCAGTGGTTAGGTCAGGCATGGACAGTCCAGACTATTGAGACTGAAGAAACAGGAGAGGAAGTCTTCAGGAGGTTTCTGGGGAAGGTTGTCCTAGCTGTTGAGAAGAGTCACCAAGAGGAGTATGGGAAAGAGCGATGCTCCCCATCTCACTGTCCATCGCTGTCACTAGATACGGAGCCAGGACAGTGTAGCCCACTTGTGAGGAGGAAGATGCTGAGGAAGATGGAGAGAATCCATGTTCTTAATGATGTTCCAGGTGGTGAATTCATCAACTCAGGAACCACCCTGACTACAGAATTTGCAGTATGTGAGAAAATACACTTCCTTTGTCATTTAAGCCATTCTGAATTTATTTGCATGGTTCTTGCAGCTAAAGTCACCTACTGCTTATGCCTGCCACCTTACAAAATGCCCCTGCATGAACTTGAGGCCTTCCCTTCACTAGACATGACCTCTAGCCCATAGCATCTTCTGGAGGGGCATTTATGTCACCCCGTGAAGCTAACACACTCCCTAAGCCCATAGAAGGCATCACTGGATCTTTGAAGCCTTCATGTTCACCTGCTTTATCCTCTCCCCTTCTCTTGCCATTCTCAAAGATATTGTGTACATTATTTAAAACAGAATCACCAAATTTTTGCTTCTAGTAATGATAAATTAGTTTATATGAAATAAAATCCTGACTGGGGTCAAGATAAGAGCCAAATACAATATGAAAACATGAGTTTGAAAACATCAGAGATCTACAAGTAAAGTTGAGAATTCCTGAGCTGGATCAGAGTGAAGAGAGCTCAGCTGGCACTGCTTTCTCCTGAGGTGGGTGTTGAGGGGTGAGGTGGTTTCCAGTTTTTAAGAAGATAGTTGAGAGGTAGCACATTTAACAGACTCAAAGAGTAGTAACTAAAGGCAAAGTATGGACAGACTATAAAGCCAAGGAAATGCTGGCCTGGGAGAAAGGAAATTCTTTTTACTACATGGCACTGCTTCAATTGGAGATACACAGAGAAGTGAAAGGAAATCAGTGTTACCTTACACCATACACACATTTGCAGCTCTAAATTTGAAAGGCAACACAACAAATGTTTCAGAAAAAAATATATATTTTCTTGAACATAAGATAGAGAAAGAGAAATAAAACAAGAAGCATTAACCATAAAGAGAAAGATTTGATCAATTGTACTACAATAATCCTAAACCCTTGTATCAAAAAAAAAAAAAAAAAACACCAGTAGGAAGAGAACAGATAAACCATAAAGAGTAAGGAGACCTCTGCAGTGAATTGACCTTACAAAGGGCTCTTTCCCAGTGTGTATAAGGATTTCTACAAATTGATTAAGAAAATGACAGTTAGAAAATTGAGCAATAGATTTTAAATGGATAAATCTATGAACAGGTACTTAAGGTTATTAATCATCAAGAAAAATTAAAATCACAATGCAATGGCCCTATACACACCAGAATGGCCAAGATGAAAAAGGCAGACAGCACCACAGCTTTGGTGTAATGTGGAGGTTCAGAGCTCTCACACACCGTGGTAAGGGGTGTCCATTAGTACCACCACTTTGGAAGACAGCTTGGCATCATTAATTAAAGTCAAGGACACTAATAAAGTAGGACTCAACTGATGTATGTATGTATGTTCCCAAACAGAATAGCATAGATATGTATACCAAAAGATTTATACAATAATACTCATTGGAGCAGTATTTATTACAGCCCCAAACTGAAAGTAACTCAAATGTATTTCAAGGATGGAAATATATTTACAAGGTGCTGTGCTAGGCAGGGATGAAAAGGAAAAATCGATAGCAAGCCAGATACAAAAGAATACTTCCTGCATGCTGTCATTAAGATAAAAATCAAAACCAGCAAAACCAAACCATAGTATTCACTTGCTAAAGGAAGCAAGGAAGTGATTTCCATCAAAGGATAATTGTTACCTTTAGGGACAGAGGCAGATGGAAGGTTCTCCAAGAGAAGCAATGTTATCATTCTTGACCTGGGTATTTGCTATGCAAGTATTTACTTTGCGATAAATTATCTTGATTCTGTGATAATTTTCTGGTTGTGTTTTATATTTCACAATAAAAGGGAGATAAAAGGAAAATTTGCATCAACATCATTCAACAAAGCCACAGGGAATAAGTTGCCTGGCTTCTTATTCTCCAGGCCTTTGTATTATTCCTATGCCTTTGTATTCATGATTTATTATTATAATGTGCATTTATTCATATCAGTGGCCCATGATGAGCCACTCGATACTCTGACTGAGTATCAAATCTCAGTGTTTACGCATTGACAAACAGTCCAACAGGCTACTGTGTTTTTCCCACTGGACACTGTCAACCTCATAAATGGTCACGTCTCCTCATTTGGTTTCGGTGCAGGAAGTTTAAGACAACTGCAATCATTCAGGATGCAATTGCAAGCTTTTCTGTGAGTTGATCGTACTTAGGAATTTATTATTTTTTTTACTCCTAATCTTTCTGTGTAACTTCCTCACTGGGTCTTTTGATCCTTTTTTATTGTGTGTATTTTGATAAATAATTTTATCTTTCTCAATCTTCTAGTAGTTTTTACAAGTAGTACTGTCTGAATTGTCTATTACTGTGCTACCAACAACACTAAAATTTAATGAGCTAAAACAATGATTATTCTTCATGACTCATGCATGACTCAGCTACCTGAGCTGGAACATCCAAGGTGGTTTCTTTAATCGGCTGAGCATTTTTTCCCTTCACCTGGTTTTCCCAGTGGGATAGCTGCATCTCTACATGGGACTGAGGGCACCAAGAGACCATGTCCCGAGAAGAGCTCAGCATGCAAGCTCTCACCAAGCCTCTTTGTCATGCTTGCTGATGCTGCATTGGTCAGAGCAAGACATATGAATAAGTTCACTGGGAGGGGAAAACATGAGAGTGTGAAGATCAGGACTCATCAGGGGCCACCAATGTGAATAAATGCACATCATAATAATAAATCATAAATATGTCATAAATACAAAGGCCTAGGAATAATCAAATACTCATATTCAAGAATATATGGTAAAGCAATAAAAAGACTTCAAACTATTGGTATATTTCTCTGCACATTTTCCCTCTTTGATGATCTGACCAACAGTTCACAAGGATCAAAAGGTACATTGGTTACACACTCTCCATTCATAGCATAGCTTACTAGAAAGCATTCCAAGAGTAGGCATTTTTATGAAGACCAAAACACATACACCCCAGAAGTGGGAGGTCCAAGTGGAAAGTATCATGTTCCATGTATGTACCATTAATGGGCACAGCCATGTTGAAAACTGTACAGTAAGCTGAGGAATTTGGGGCCTGGGATTTGGGGGCTCCTGCCGCCTTCCCTGAATTCTGTCTATGACTCAGCACTGATCCTGAACTTCTCAGAGCATCCTTCCTGATCAAGCTGTCCCACTATTGGAAATCACTGCCTTGGTGTTTGACAGTGTCCACCCCAAAAGTGTAGGAATTACTAAAACTGTTCACCTGAACAAAATAAAAATATGAAAATGTCCAATAATAAGGCATTATCCTCAGATAGGATAACAGTGTAGCTGGGTGAAAAGTAGCTGAGTTTGTCAAAACTTTGAATTGTTAATATGTGATCACCCAGGGGCTGCTTCCTGGAAAGCCTCTGGAGTCGTCCCTGCCTTCCTCACCTTCCCTCCCAAGCAGATCTGTATCCAGTGTCTGTGAACACAGGTAAACAGCAGAGAGTTCCAGGCTGCATTCTATTTTCACCGCTGAACAGTTCAGGCTGCTGAGTTATTCTTCTTGTTGGAATTTTCATAGAGCTGCCAACAGACACTCACCATCAGCTCCACTCCTTGCCTGTCTAAGGTGTGTACCATCACTTCCCCAAGGTAGAGTGGTCCCAACACAAGATACTGCCAAAGGCATCTTCCTCTGTGCTCCATATAAGGATATGCTTCATAAATGATGCTGGCAGCACTGTTTAAACAACCAGTAAGTGTATATTAAAAGTCCTTTCATTTGGCCAAAGTCAAGGAACCAACCATTTGTGAGGATTTACTATATGCCAGATGCTTTATCACCTGTCTTAATCTTCACAGTGTTTGAGAGATATCACTGTGCCGTATTCACAGCCATGCAAACTGAGGTGAGGAAGGTTAAGTCACTCAGCCAAGGTCTCAAAGCTAATGAAAAGAGGAAGGAGGACTAAATCTGCCTCTCTTTAAACAGGAGCCTAATTCTTTCTTCTCATTTACCATCCTCCTATGCACGGTACTTAGCCCAGAATTTAGAAATGAGACTTGGCTAGTGTTTAGAGCAGTTCCACCCCATAAAAATATAATGCAGTCACAGATGTGAGTCACATTAGGTATTTTGAATTTTCTGGTAGACACACAGAAAAATTAAAATAAAGTAAAATGAATTTCAATATATAAGGAAATATCATCTCATCATGCAGTTAATGTGAAACATTACTAGTGAGAATTTCACTTTCCTTTTGTACCATAGGGCTTCCCTGGTGTCTCAGATGGTAAACAATCTGCGTGCAATACAGGAAACCCATGTTCAATCCCTGGGTAGGGAAGATTCCCCGGAGAAGGGAATGGCTATCCACTCCAGTATTCTTGCCTGCAGAATCCCATGAACAGAAGAGCCTGGAGGGCTACAGTCCATGGGATCACAAAAGAGTCCATATGTAACCATCCCAACTTAGAGTAGCCACATTTCAAACAGTATTAGCCCTGTGAGCTCCTGGCTGCCCTGTTGGGCCATGCAGGTTTTGGTGCTTTGAGATATCATAGTTTCTCAGAAAGTGTTCAAACCAATGTTAACTATAAAGATGTATTTGTTCTCCAAAGCACATGGATGTGAGTGGGTACAGGAAGGAAAAAAAAAATCAGATATGATGGAAATCAACCAGAAGTAAACTACCATACCTCCTACAAGTTCACAAAGCTAAAAGTCTGAGATCCAGCCTGAGTTCCAGCCACCAGGGCTTCTTTTACTCAAAGACCCTAAAGTCCTGAGAGCTTTGGGAGAAACATACTGGAAAATATTTCTGAGAAATATTCTGATCTGCCTAAAATATTTGAGCGATGTTGAAAGAGGAAAAATAAAACAACTCTACTGACCTGGAATCTAAGAAATTACTTTTTCTGCTCTTTTTTGTTTTAATGCTTAGGACTGTTTTAGGAGAGAAAATCCATCAGATATTTGATATGGATTAGTAGTCCTTAGATAGAAACGTAATCAGCATCAATAAATAAGACCAATAAGACTAATGAAGGTCAACTTTGATTCTCATCAGGGACAAGTAGTCTCAGTGACACTGATTAGGAGGAATGTCCCTGTTGTGTTTTCTCAGAGGATTTTCTTCCATTATCTGTGATGCAAGAAGGCAGAAGAGAATGAATGGAAACACTAAAGCACTATTAGCCAAGACTTTTGCTGATTCCCCAACAATGAAAAACAGAGTGGTTGGGGGAAGCCCTCCTCCAATCTAATTAGAGAAGTCAAGAGAAAAAAAAGTTAGACTTGACTAACAAGCAGAAAGTAGAAAAGTGGCGGCCATGCCTTTAGAACCAGCCTGGAGATCACACAGCCTGGAGAGCAACACATTGTCAGATAGTGCGGGAGGAGGGCTACAAATCAAATGTGTTACAATGATGGCTAGAAGTCAAGTTACACGTATCTATTTAGCACCTCCTTGGTATGTGCCAGATTTTGTGTGCTAGAGACACAATGATGCTGACCTTAAAGGATACACAATAAAATAAAGAATGCAACAGTCCTAAGTATTTGAAATATTGACAAATACTGAATGTCTGTTTAATTGTATCTCAGGACATAACTATAACCAGTTTATACTATTTTAATTATATATAAGTGGTGATGATGGTGGTAGTGGTGGTTTAGTCACTACGTCAAGCCCAACTCTTGTGATCCCATGGACTTTAGCCTGCCAGGCCCCTCTGTCCATGGGATTCTCTAGGCAAGAATACTGGAGTGGGTTGCCATTTCCTTCTCCAAGGGATCTTCCTGACCCAGGAACTGAACCCAGGTCTCCTGAATTGCAGACAGATTCTTTACCGACTGAGTTACAAGGGAAGCCCCAAGTAAGTGGTAGTTTTCTAGAAAAAAAAAAAATCTTTTATTTTTTGGCTTTATTTGCCTAAGTTTGTAATTTCTTGATAACATTTCCACTTTGGGTATGTATAAACTTAGTAGATGGAGAAGGCAATAGCAACCCACTCCAGTACTCTTGCCTGGAAAATCCCATGGATGGAGGAGCCTGGTAGGCTGCAGTCCATGGGGTCGCTAGGAGTCGGACATGACTGAGTGACTTCACTTTCACTTTTCACTTTCATGCACTGGAGAAGGAAATGGCAACCCTCTCCAGTGTTCTTGCCTGGAAAATCCCACGGATGGAGGAGCCTGGTAGGCTGCCATCTATGGAGTCGCACAGAGTCGGACACGACTGAAGTGACTTAGCAGCAGCAAACTTAGTAGATACAATGGTTCTCCTAGAAGGAGCTACTTCAATGAAGGAGTCATGAGAGACATTGAAAAATACTCAATGTCTCATGTTGTATTTGCAAAACCATTCCCCTTGAGAAATAGTGGCTTTAAACAAAGCATATCAGAAAACATGCTTAATCCCTATCTTCAGGTTATTTATGAAGTACCAGGATACATACATCAATCTACTAATAAAGGGAAATGGATACACTAAAATAAGTGATTCTAAATTTAGCCTGAACCTCACAAGATCTGACTGTATCATAATGGCATAAAATCTTCGTTTCTCTGTTTCCTTCTGAGAGATCCAGCAACAACAAAGGATATGGGAAAGAGAAATTACATCTCTGATGAGCCTAGAGATATTCAAAGATCCAAACTATAAAATAAAAAGAAGGGCTGTCCACAGCAGTTGTCAATCAGGGTGCTGGAAACATGGGAGGAAGGTCATTGGCGAAGCTTTCTCAAAGTAAGTGATGTGCTTGAAATACCATCCACCAACCAACCCCCTTGTTTGCAGTAATGGGAATAGAAAAGCAGAGGTGTCATGCTATACCACCCTCTATGTAAGTACTTAAGAAGTTGGAAAGGCAGAGAAGCAAGCCATGTTTGCTGGGAGCAGTTTGCTGATGAAGAGGGCTGGAAAATAGAGATTTTGAGCTGTGAGCTGAAATCTCTACAGGAGGAAAAAACAAAGGCTAAAATAACTCTATGACACACACAAGCCTTTTTGGTCACCCAAAGTAACCAAAAATATTTGAACCCAACCAGATGGTTGTTTAATTTAAGAAGCAAGAAGGAAAAACATTTTTCATACTTGTAATAGAGAAACTGCTACAGGAGACACTTGAGACAGAGACTAGATGAATGAGAAGTCATGGCAGAAAGTCGGCTGTGAGTATCGTATGTTTTATTGTTGGACTGAGGCTAAAGCAGGGCTGCCCTGCTGGTTCAGTAGTAAAGAATCTGCCTACCAATACAGAAGATGTGGGTTCAATCCCTGGGTTGGGAAGATCCCCTGCAGAAGGAAATGGCAACCCACTCTAGTATTCTTGCCTGAGAAGTCCCAGGAACATAGGAGCCTGGCAGGCTACAGTCCATGGATTTGTGAACGAGTCGGATACAATTTAGCGACTAAACAACAGCAACAAAGACTAAAGCAAAACTAGGATTATGAACACATAACAGAATGCAACAGAAGTGTTATAATGTGGTAGGTGAAAGTGCTATTGACTCAGTCATGTCCAACTCTTTGTGGAGTGATTACATAATCACTTTTTTCAAATGCCAATGCTACATAAAAAGTGACCATTTAATATGACATACAGAAAACCTCAATATAGCCCAGGAATTAAACACAAGCATCAACATCAGTCTCTGATCGTTGTTGTTATCTAGTCGTTAAGTCATGTCTGACTCTTTAGCCACCCCATGGACTGTAGCCCTCCAGGCTCTGCTGTCCGTGGAATTTCCCAGGCAAGAATACTGGAATGTGTTGCCATTTCCTTCTCCAGGATCTTCCTGACCCAGGAATCAAACCTGTGTCTCCTGTTTGCAGGAGAATTCTTTACCATTGAGCCACCTGGGAAGTCCTCATTCTCTGATCAAACTGCAGTAAAACAAACAAACAAAAATTAATAACAAAAATAAGAAAAAAAATAGCCATAAACAAACAGCCCCTATGATCTGGAATTTTTTAACCCATCTCTTAACCAATTCTTAACTCAAAAGGGAAATTAAAACCAAATAGCAAAATACCTAGACTGGTAATAATAAAAGCTCAACATACCAGGACCTATTAATTACACCTAAAGATGTACTCAGAAGAACTTTTATAGCTTTGAATAACATATTATATTCACTTATTTAGATCAATCAGAAAATATTGGGTGTCTACTCTATGTCAAGCATTATTCTAACAGTATATAGGACAAATAAAACCCCCTGTACATATAAAGCATACTTTCCAGTGAGAACAGACAATAATGAAAAAATAAATATGTACTTGTACTGAAGATCATAATAGACCTTCAGTATTAGAAGAAGGTCTAATGTTAGAGAAGAAAATTAGGAAAAATTAGGAAAAGAGAATTAAAAAGTGCTGAGAGCTGTGGAAAATAGGTTGAAATTTTAAATAAGATGGTCAGGAAGGACTAGTTGAGAAGGTGGCATTTGAGTAAAGAGAAAGGTGAGTGATATGTGTCTCTGGGGAAAAAAGTTCCCTTGCAACAGGAACAGAATGTGCAAAGGTCCTGAGGCAGGAATAAGGAGGTCATGATGCCTAGGAAGTACTCACTTCTAAACGAGAACTCTATATTCCTTTCTTCTTTAAGTATTATGAGAGTGCGTCTCCCTAGTGGAATTTAACCAGAACCCTGTTGCCAAGAATTTTGGGAAATGTAGTTCCTAGGCATCCATCTCATGTAGGACAGGGGAAAACACAGACAATATCCAGCACAGGGCTATGGCTGGAGGTAGATGTGAAGCCAAAAGATTTCTGTTGTTATTGTTGTTATTGTTTTTCTTTTAAATGATAAAATTACTGTGCATTGTTATACTGATGGTAATGATCCACTACTGTGGGAAATGCTTAGTATGAAAGAGAGAAGAAGGGAGAATTTCTAGAGCAATGTGCTAGGGGCATAACATCTCATGAACAAGTGGAGAAATTTTCCTAGATGGTAGAATCGACAGTTGAAAATGGCAGGAGGGAAAACGGAATATACTCTCAGATGTGTCAATATGTTGGTTTCTGTGGTGGTGGATTGTCCTTGCTGTCTTTTTTTCCCAGTGATATAAGAAGCAAGGTGATCAGCTGAGAAGAGGAGGCAGAAGAAGTTTGGGAGGTGTGGGGAAAGAAAGACTGCCGATCATCCAGGGCATGAGACTAAATAGACCAGAAAATGTAAAGTGACAGCTGAAAACTTATAGGTCCCCTTCAATGTTATGAAATTAAAGTAAAGCCAGTCAACATGCTGGAGGGTATTTTTCTAGCCACCAGCAGCTGCACATGCGCAGGCGCATAAGTGATGAAAGCTTCACCGGTGAGCTTCAAAACATCTAACAGTCAATTTGGCACAGGCGTCGATCAGTCAGGACACACCAGAGCCACACTCATGAGAACCAGCCAAAGTGCCAGTCCTGGGGAAATTGGGTTTAGCCAGTTTGGGACATTTTCCAAAAAGATATGACAGAGCTGAAGAGGAATATGTGAGTTAAGGATGTACATAGGGCATGATCATGATGATGGATTATTTAACTGCGATAAGGAAAGGCAGTGTGTGCAAGTCCCAGTGCAGCTGAAGAGTTCATTACAGCACCAAACAGATGGGAGAAAGTGATCTGGGAGACAAGAGGAGGATGCCTGAAATGGTGACGGTGGCAGGATTGGAAGTGCAACCGCTAGTAATGACATGTGTGTGCATGCTAAGTCACTTCAGTTGCGCCCAGTCATTTGCAACACTATGGACTGTAGCCTGCCAGGCTCCTCTGTCCTTGGGATTCTCTAGGCTAGAATACTGGAGTGGGTTGTCATGCCCTCCTCCAGGGGATCTTCCCGACCCAGGAATAGAACCCAAGTCTCTTACATCTCATGAACTGGCAAGAGGGTTCTTTATCACTAGCACCACCTGGGAAGCCCCCAGTAATGACATAAGTAATGATAATTACATTGTGACTCTGGAAGAGAGTGGCTGAAGAGGGTGGAGAACAAGAGCCTGGGAGGGAAAGAAGGCTAGCATATTTAAAGGATCTTCTCTATAGCCATTGAAACTGGCAAGCATGCTGATAGGAGTGAAATTGGAAAAAATGACAGGAAGCTAAGAGATAAGTCTCTGATGATCCAATGGAGAGAGAGTAATACAAGAGAGGTGGAGATGACTGCAGAAGAAGAGAGAACGTGGTTGGATCTGCTGTCAAAATATTAGATCTGCTGAGGGAGGAGTGGTTGGGGGGAGGGGAAGAGGGAGGAATGTCCAAGAAGCAAAAGTGGGGTACCAAAACTTGGATTCTATCACCATTTTAAATAGGTCTACCCAGAACAACTCTGATATGTAAATATCCTTAAGTTTTAGCTAGTACACAATAATTTCTGTTGTGCTAATCCTATGACTTCTTTGTGAGTAATGGGGATGTTAAAATGATGTTAAAAATGGAACCATCTCGGTCCTAGTCTTACCTCATTCTAAAGGGATGGCAGTGGTGGCAGATCCCAATGTTATATCAGAGCAGGCAGGTTCCTTTGGGAAAAGTCTGGAGAATATGACCTTAGGCGCAGCTCTTCTTCTAAGGGCAGCACTGAGATTTACTCAAAAGTTCAATCCACTGTGCTAGGTTGCCTCATTTTGATCATGGGCTCCTTTTTTTTTTTTTTTTTAAACCAAAAACAGGTACTGGGGAGAATGTGAACCATGAAATCCAAAATTCCCCATCTTCCTTGATGAGTCAGAGATTTTTAAATAGACAGAGGTGACTACAACATCATGCTGGTACCAGCATGAGCTCTTCATCCATCCGAAGTGTATTTACTGAATTCCTACTCTGCTTTTAGGGGCTGCACTTACAGATGAAAATAAGACAACATCCCTGGCTTTCTGGGGAGTCTGTTGCAATGAGGGGAAAGAAAAACAAATAACCATACAGCTTCAGGTAGTGATAAGAGGGATCAAGGACGTGACACAAGTGGAACAAGAGAGACAGCCTAGAGAGGATGCTATTTCAGACAGGATTGGCTGCAGAAGCTGCTCTTGGCAAAAAACTGGGGGCAGGTGGTCCAGACAGGATACGAGGAACCTGGATAGAGGCTGAGCAGGTGCCCCTGAACCAGCCAGATGGCCAGTGTGGCCGAAACTGTGTGCAGAAAGGGAGGCTGGGTGAAGGGAGGTCCAACACACAGGGGGCAAGTCAAGGAGTACCTACACTTCAATGAGGAATTTAGATTTTTTAAAAGTATACAATTTTTAAAGATTACTTTCCATTTATAATTATTATAAAATACTAGCTACATTCCTCATATTGTACAATACATCCTTGAGCTTATCTTATACCCAATAGTCTGTATCTCCCATTCCTCAATTCTATCTTGTCCCTTCTCCCCTCCCTCTGGTAACCACTAATTGCTCTTTATATCTGTGAGTCTGCTTATTTCATGTTATGTTCACTAGTTAGTTGTATTATTTAGATTTCACATGTAATTGGTATCATACAGCATTTGTCTTTTTCTGACTGGTTTATTTCACTTAATATAATATCCTCCAAGTCCATCTGGATTACCACAGGTGACAATTTTTGTTCTTTTTTATGGTTGAGTAGTATTCCATATGAGCTTCCCTGGTGGCTCAGTGGTAAAGAATCTGCCTGCAATGCAGGAGACCCAGGTTCAGTCTCTGGGTCGGGGAGATCCCCTGGAGGAGGTCATGGCAACACACTCTAGTACTCTTGCCTAGAGAATCCCATGGGTGGAGGAGCATGACAGGCTGCAGTCCATAGCATCATGAAGAGTTGGACATGTCTTAAGTGACTAGGCGGTGGCAGTATTCCATATCTGTATACTTGGACCACATCTTTATCCGTTCATCTGTTAATGGACACTTAGGCTGCTTCCATATCTTGGGCAATTGGAAATAATGCTGCTATGAACACCAGAGTGCATGGATCTTTTCGGATTAGTGTCTTTCTTTCTTTGTTTTTCAGATATATACTGAGGTGTGACATTACTGGGTCATATGTTAGTTCTATTTTTTTAATTTTTTGAGAAAAACCCTATACTATTTTCCACAGTGGTTGCACTAATTTACAAGGAATTTCGATTTTAATTGTATGAAATGGGAAATCATTGGTGACTCTGGGGTTTTTAAACATCCACTCCACTTGTTGGATTAGAAATGGCCGGGCGGGGGCGGGGCAAAGGAGAGAACTCAGGGGCAAGTTAGAGGTATGGAGACTTGAATATGGCTCTGATAGGAAGTGGAGATTCTGGAACTTTCCTCAGTGACTGACAGAGTCTGAGGCTGGATTGGCTGGGGACCAGTGAGGAAACGAGAATGAACAGTGAGTCCTGTTCGGAGGCAAGTGAACCAGCCAAGAATAGTGCGGTTCCCCAAGCCTGGGACCAGTCTGGTTGGTGCCTGTGATGTTTCAGCTTCTCCACGGACACCCAGAGTCACTGTAAGATGACCTGTAGGACACAAGATTTTTACAGGGAAGAGCCAATTTTGATTCCATGTTGGATCTGTTTCTTTATTACTTTAACTTTTGCTTTTTGGTGCTTCTGTTATTATAATCATGCATAATGGCCTGCCCCAGGGAACCCGGCCCCTCTCCCTTAATGTTAAACCAAAATATCTTTGTTCTAGACCATGTCCACCTGTGGATAGCTACAGAAAGGAAGAAATTAACATATCCCCTCCTGAGACTGGCCATTCCAGGAGATATTGGCAAGCCTTTTTACTTTATTTCCTCACCTCTTTCCCCTCTCTGCTCTATAAAAGAACCTGGTATCCAGACCCTGATAATAAGATTAATCTGGAGACACCAGTCTGCCATCTTCTTGGTCATCCAGCTTTCTGAATAAAGTCGTATTCCTTGCCTCAGACCAAGTCCACGTCTCTCGGATTTATTGACCTGTTGTGCATTGAGCAGAGGGATCTTGGACTCAGTAACAGTTTGAGGCATATGTCTGGGGGCCATCAGGTCCAGGGGCCATTGACTCCAGGGGAGCAGACCTAGCGTGTTAGGAACACCATGGGAACATGGACATCTCAGCGTCACCATGGCGGGCGGGAAGTGGGGTATGAGATGGCGTGGGCCCATTCTTCTGTGTGTGGACCCTTTACCTCGTGGTCCATCCTGACTCGTCTTACATTTGCTCCAGACCAAACTCCCACAAATAACTTTTATTAAATTTGATATTCTTCCACCTGGGAATTTGCCACAGAGGTGCTAAGAGTTTTCATTTTTTTCTTTCAATTTATGTGACATGAAACAGGGATTTTGGGGGTGGAGGATAGCAAATTAAAATCTTTTGGAGTTTGGAACTCCCAAAGGGAAGATCCAAGATGTTTTAAGAAGTGACGTAGGACTTCCCGGGACCCACAAGCTTCAGGCTAAAACTGGAGATTGTATAAGTTTGTAGCTCCGCAGACTAGCCCATATTTTTGGCTTGCATTTTGCTGACTTGGGGGCAAACACATACTGCTCTGCACTGAAAATGTTGTCTTTTTTAATGTGGACAACCTGCCTCCCCATTCTACAGGTACGGAAACTGAGAAGGGAGAGGTTATGTAACTTGCCTTGATTTCCCTGGCTAGACAGAGGGACTGAAGGGGCCAAAATAACGCAAGCAACCCACCTCCACACTCTGTACAGAGCCCCTGTCTTCTTATCATCAGGAGCTGGTGTGCCTCATGAAAGAGCCTTCAGACCCCAGGCATGGGTCGTGGCCTGCTCCTTCCACCCTGAAATACGACGAAATGCCTGCACCAGCAGTGAACAAGCCCTTCCGATGCACACACAAGCAATTCAGGGAGTGTAAGTCAGCGGTTGCTCATATCTGATGCCTATGTGGGAGGTAGGGCTGGGTCACAAACACAGTCAAGCTTTCAGTCCAAAAAGAGGTTGGGTGGCACCACAGAATCCTGACCTGGTAGGAATTTTTGTCCCTCCAGCTAGGAGAGTGAGGATAGAGTACAGAGGATCCTAGATGAGATTCGTGTTTTCACAGTCAGCCGTTAACTCTCCCACAGGGAGCGATCTCCTCTCCTCCTGGCTCTCAGCTAATGACCATGGGCCGTTTTCAGCGCTCACTCGGGCAGGGATGACATTGAGGCAGGACTTGCCTGAAACCTGTTAGCAGCTGCGGGAGGGGCTGAACTAGCAATGGCCCCATGGTGGCTTACAAAACACAGAAGCAAGCAACAGACACACCAGCCTGGGGGAAGGCGAGCACTATGAGAGAGGGTGAGCGGGGAGACTCAGTGCCTGTGAAACTCTTAAGTGGCACAAAAATTCCCATAGACCTGCCTGCAGGTTACCGATGATGCTCGCGTGTCACTGGCATGAGAGCTCACCGTGGGGAAGGTTCTTCCCCTCTGGAGCTGTGCAGCATGGATGAGGTTGAAATGGAACACTCTCTTATCCATTTCATAGTTTCTTGAAAAACCTGATACTTTCAGTCCTGTTGGGGAATAAGCAAATAGTCCTGGAACTGGAATGGACCCTCAGGTCAGTAAAACCCTGTTTTCCCTGGGAATAAGTGTCATAGGAACACATTCAAATATGTACTCTAAGTAAAAATGAGATATAACAAAAAATAAAATTATATATATAAAACTTGAGAGATATATATATAGCAACATATATATATATGTATACACATATATATGTATTCATATGTATGGGCTTCCCAGATGGTGCTAGTGGTAAAGAACCAGCCTGCCAATGCAGGAGACATAAGAAATGCGGGTTTGATCCTTTGGTTAGGAAGATCCCCTAAAGGAGGACATGGCAGCCCACTCCAGTTATTCTTGCCCGGAGAATTCCATGGACAGAGGAGCCTGGTTGACTACAATCCATAAGTTTGCAAAGAGCTGGAAACTGCTGAAGCAATTTAGTATGCACACATAGGTATGTATATATATAAATTTTTTCATGAAATTTGCTGAAACAGATCTGCTCCTTATATTAAAGTAGGATTTTCCAAAGTGATTCAAAATGTGACATAGACAAATATTGTAA
This sequence comes from Cervus elaphus, assembly GCF_910594005.1. NCBI lineage: Eukaryota > Metazoa > Chordata > Mammalia > Artiodactyla > Cervidae > Cervus > Cervus elaphus. The sequence continues at coordinate 24,383,784 of NC_057830.1, forward strand.
CCTAAAAGCTATTTATTTTGGAGCATATTAAAAAAAAAAACACAGATGGTACATCAAACTTATGGCTTTAATAGCAGTGAAAGTTTTCTCTATATGTTTACACAGAAAGAATCATTTTCAGGCAAAATGTGAGATAATAACCAAGTTGGTATGTTGCCATGGCAAATGGTGGGGACCTGGAACTAACAATGTGTGGAGATAAAATGCCTCTCAGGGCTCAGAGGCAGGGCCTGCCTACCATGGATCAAAATAGCTCCCTTTTAAAAAGAGGCACTGGGTTTTAGGTATGGTTTAGCCAATCTGAACAAATTACAGTGAACCAATCCAGTGTTCTTAAGCATCCATTCAGAAGCTAGAGGGAAAAGACAGGATTAATGACCATTTGGATACAAATTAGTGGTGATGGTTTAGTCACTAAGTTGTGTCTGGCTGTTTGTGACCCCATGGACTGTTGCCTGACAGGCTCCTTTGTCCATGAGATTTTCCCAGGCAAGAATATTGGAGTAGATTGCCATTTCTTTCTCCAGGGGATCTTCCCAACCCAGGGATTGAACCAGGATCTCCTGCATTGCAGGTAGATTCTTTACCGACTGAGCCACCAGGGAAGCCAGAGATACAAGTTAAATCCTCACAATGTTTTAGACCCCTGGGGTGGCCTTTTCTCTCCACTATATCACCTGGGAATTCGCTCCTGGTCTATTGCTTATAGCAGGTCTCCAGGAAGCAAGGGGACTCTGGGCTCAAAGGGGCTGAAGAGAGCACTCTGTTCAGTAAACACACAGGAGGCGGCAGGAGGAAGAGCACGGTCATGACTATGGCAGGCTGGTCACCCATCCAGGGGCTCACAGACCCCTAGAACACAACAGAGAAAATCCCACAGAGCACCAGGCTGTGTGCAGAAATTTGAAACTTTTTTTCTGAGCACAGGGAGTCTCCATCCTTTACACTCAAAACTATGAAAAGGGTGTTTTGGTGTTTGAGGTGTTCAACAACTGAATCCAGCTGTACCGAATAGAAGGAGGTACAGCCTGGGGATGCTGGCAGCGAGCCCATTCCAGGATCCAAGTCCATCTGTAATGTGTGGGCAGGATTCTAAGGCACCTCTAGGTTCCTGCCTCTCCTCCCTTTGAACCCACAAGGGACCGACCTGGGATGCAAGAGGATTATTGTTGTTGTTCGGTCTCTCTCTACGAGACGGAAGTCACGTCTGACTTTATGACCCATGGACTCCTGCACAGCCAGGCTTCCCTGTCCTTCACTAGCTCCCAGAGTTTGCTCAAACTCATGTCCATTCAGTCAGTAATGCTAACTATCTCATCCTCCACTTCCTCCTTCCCCTCCTGCCCTCAATCTTTTCCAGCATCTAGGTTTTTCCAATGAGTTGGCTCTTCGCATCAGGTGGCCAAAGTATTGGAGCTTCAGCTTCAACATCAGTCCTTCCAATGAATATTCAGTGTTGATTTCCTTTAGGATTGATTGGTTTGACCTCCCTGCTATGGGGTATCATTCCTGTAATTATTGTATCTTATGTGGCTGGGTCCCACCTAATTTTATGATGCTTTTAAAGTGTTGAATTTTCCGTAGGTAGTTGCAGAGGAAGAAGTAGGGAACAATATTCCACTCTGAGTGGAAAAAGAAGCAATCAGCCTGCTGTGAACTGCCTCTGGGCAGTTCTGCGAGCTGGGAGGGGTCTGGCTGACAGCTGCTGGGGAAGCAGAGGCCTCAGTCCTACAGTCCTGCTGCCCCCCGACTTCAGCCTCTGAGACACTGACGGTAGTCAGACTCTGGATGGGCTTGTGAGATGATACCTTGGTGGTGTTTCGTGTGGCTGAGCACTGAGTCTGTGATGTTTGTTAAGCAGCTAGAGAAGACAGCTGCAGGGACCAGGGTCTTTTCTTACTTGAAATGGGGCATCCGTGCATGGTTTGCAGCCATCCAGTCCCCTCCAGACACACAAGAGGAGAAGCAGTGTACACCGATATAAGGACGTTTCCGTGAAAGGCACTCTTGTTTGCTTCTACAGCATGTCCACAGTCACAATAAAATCTCGTCAGTCATTATTTCCTGAGCTAAGAACCAAACTGACTTTGGAGAAACAATTCTGTCCTCCACCTACCTCAGCGGAGACCATGATTTTCTTCATGTCTGGATTCTGCTAAGGAATACAATTTTTTAATTGAAGTTTAGCTGATTTGCAATTTTGGTTTCAGGCGCACAGCAGAGTAATTCAGTATGTGTGTGTCTGTGTGTGTGTTCAGTTCAGTTCAGTCACTCAGTCGTGTCTGACTCTTTGTGACCCCATGGACTGCAGCACACCAGGCCTCCCTGTCCATCACCAACTCCCGGAGTTTACCCAAACTCATGTCCATTGAGTCGGTGATGCCATCCAGCCATCTCATCCTCTGTCGTCCCCTTCTCCTCCTGCCTTCAATCTTTCCCAGCACCAGGATCTTTTCAAGTGAGTCAGCTCTTTGCATGAGGTGGCCAGAGTATTGGAGTTTCAGCTTCAACATCAGTCCTTCCAATGAACACCCTGGACTGATCTCCTTTAGGATGGGCTGGTTGGATCTCCTTGCAGTCCAAGGGACTCTCAAGAGTCTTATCCAACACCACAGTTCAAAAGCATCAATTCTTCAGCACTCAGCTTTCTTGATAGTCCAATTCTCACATCCATATTTAACTGCTGGAAAAATCATAGCCTTGACTAGATGGACCTTTGTTGACAAAGTAATGTCTCTGCTTTTTAATATGCTGTCTAGGTTGGTCATAACTTTCCTTCCAGGGAGTAAGCGTCTTTTAATTTCATGGCTGCAGTCACCATCTGCAATGATTTTGGAGCCCCCAAAAGTAAAGTCAGCCACTGTTTCCACTGTTTCCCCATCTATTTGCCATGAAGTGATGGGACCAGATGCCATGATCTTAGTTTTCTGAATGTTGAGCTTTAAGCCAACTTTTTCACTCTCCTCTTTCACTTTCATCAAGAGGCTCTTGAGTTCTTCTTCACTTTCTGCTATAAGGGTGTTGTCATCTGCATATCTGAGGTAATTGATATTTCTCCCGGCTATCTTGATTCCAGCTTGTGCTTCATCCAGCCCAGCATTTCTCATGATGTACTCTGCATATAAGTTAAATAAGCAGGGTCACAATATACAGCCTTGACGTACTCCTTCTCCTATTTGGAACCAGTCTGTTGTTCCATGTCCAGTTCTACCTGTTGCTTCCTGACCTGCATATAGGTTTCTCAAGAGGCAGGTCAGGTAGTTTGGGATTCCCATCTCTTTCATGGCGGCTCCAGCAAAGTGCAGCCATCACTGCTGACCTTGGACATGGGGTATCTCCTCTCGGCCGCTCTCCACTCCAGGGAGTGTGTGTGTATATACATATATTTGTATATATACATATTCCTTTTCAAATTCTTTCCCATTATAGGTTATTACAAGATATTGAATTTATTATAAGAAATTGAATATCACTCCCTCTGCTATATAGTAGATACTTGTGGTTTCAGTAATGAAGCTTTTATAAAAGCCAAATTTGACAAGAATACACTTTGAGAAACAACGGCATATTTCACTCTGGAGCATCCTGGCATACCCAGGGCTTGAAGTTGTGCTCTGAAGGGTCTGCCTGAGAGGTGGGAATGGCTGTTAGGATTCCCCGGGCCAAGCGCCCTAGCCGAGCTATTGTCCCAAGCACACAGCTGGTTGGAAGCCGGGCTGTGTGGTGTCATTGCTGATAAGGCACACTGCCGCCCCCAGCACAACACGAAGCATGTGTGTGTTTGCTGAAAAGGGGCTGCTTTCTCTGCTTTCTCACAACCCAAGACAACCAGGACTTTCTCAGGACCTGCTTCTGCCCCCCTCCTCGGTCTGGATGGGCTGGACCCTGGTCCAAGGGGCTCCTGGGCCATAGACTCAGCTTTCAGCCCTCTGCTGTTCCACTCGCTTCTTAAATTATTGTCCTCTGCTCATGGTTCTGCAGACTATGAGATTTGACAGTCTCATTTCCCAGATTTCTCTTTACAGCCTTTGCCTCAAACCAGTAACGACTGTTTCAAGCATGAGAAAGGCCAGGAGGACAGAGGTTACTGTACCCCTTTTACTCCTCTAGATGCCATGTCCTCTGGACCAGTGGTACTGCCCTTTTCTGGCCCCACTCTCAGCAGCACCGCTCTTTCCCACCCTCCTCGCAGCCCCAGAACAAGATCACCAGGGAGCGGGGCAGAAGGATCAATAGGAGAAGGTGCATTTGGTCCCAACACCACCCTCTCCCACCTACAGGTCAGGATGTCTGGATGCTCATCTGCACGCAGACACCACAGCGCAGGCCCCCTCTGCATCTTCCGTGTGTCCTCCATCATCCCCACCTCAGAGCAGGGCCCAACCTCTGAGGCAGCAACCTTGCCATCTTCCTCTCTGGTGCTCTGGGGAGAGTGTCCTGCAGATGGTTTTTCCCCTCCGCACTGCAGAGGCTGGGATTCTCACTCTGTCCCGAGCACTGAGCAGGTACTCCCTTTCAGACATGTGGTGCTGGGAAAAGGCTGGGATTCATGCACCAGGGGGAAACCAGGCCTGTGGTCCCTCCTCTCTTGGGCTTGTTCTGATCCAATGGTGCTTCTGTAGGAAAAGCTGGAGCCCCTGTTTCCTTTAAAAAAGGCCACTGTGGGTGTGCTCCTCTACTCCCACTCAGAAAACATCCCCCCAGTTTTGGTTGATCACACCTATTTTCACATCATCTCTGGAAATATCAATGTTTCCTTTACCTTCTTTCTTATGAAAAGCCACATGATGCAGCTACCGGAGTGAGCATGGAGTATTACAGACTGTGCAACCATGGTAAGAGATCTGGAGATGACTATCTCTGGAGAAAGACCCCAGTAAATGTTCCAGCACAAACTCCTGAAGTATCACAGAGCCACATGCAGCCAGAGCAGATACAGTGTCCCTGCTTCTTCATCTCTCAGCTTCACACTCACAGAGAACGCAGTCATTGCAGAAAAGAGCAAAACAATGGAGATTTTCCATCCTGGCTGGAGTAGCTCCACCCTAGACCAGCAAACTTACAGAGCTCATTCCATCGCTGTTGTCAGTTGGAAATCCATGTTTGGTGAAACTGAAATCTCCCCATTTTACTCAAACCCATGCCTTTCTGAGGGCTTCCCAGGTGGCACTAGTGGTAAAGAATCTGCCTTCCAATGCAGAAGTGTGTTGTCCCAAGTTTTCACTTTCATCTCAGGCTCAAAGGATTTGTTAACAAAATAAGCCACTCATTATATACAAATAAATAGTACAAATATTTATTAGAGAATTATCTAGCTTACTGTCAATATACTAATATTAAAAGAAAAGAGGAATAGGAAAAGCAGAGGATACATCATCAAATTGGGTTTTGACCAATATCCACACTTAATCAGCACTGGGAAGTCTCGTGTCATAGCACATCTGGAGTCCCAATTGGGAAAAAGTCCCAGGCAGCACTGCTCCATGAGTGAGACTTCAAATATTGCAGTTCGGGGTTCCCATTTATAATTACAGGATGCAAACTGATATTGTCATCAATCTGTGACCAAATTGCGGGTCGGGTTTCATGTTAATGCTGCTGGGTTTGTTGTGTAAAACTTGGAATGTAATTAAGCCTGGTGCTCCATTGGCCAGGCCCCCTCCAAGGGCTCAGTTCAGCTCAGTTCGGTCATTCAGTCGTGTCCAACTCTTTGTGACCCCAAGGACTGCAGCACGCCAGGCCTCTCTGTCTATCGCCAACTCCCAGAGTTTACTCAAACTCATGTCCATTGAGTTGATGATACCATCCAACCATCTCATCCTCTGTCATCCCCTTCTCCTCTCACCGTCAATCTTTCCCAGCATCAGGGTCTTTTCAAATGAGTCAGTTCTTCACATCAGATGGCCAAAGTACTGGAGTTTCAGCCTCAGCATCAGTCCTTCCAATGAATATTCAGGACTGATTTCCTTTAAGATGGACTAGTTGCTGATGGGTCATGGTGACTGGTTGCTGACGGGTCATGGTGGAGAGTTCTGACAAAACATGGTCCACTGGAGAAGGGAATGGCAAACCATTTCAGTATCCTTGCCTTGAGCACCCCATGAATAGGAGACCCAACCAGTCCATCCAAGGGCTCAACAATCTCAAAATTCTTCCCCATCTTATTTATGGTGCTGCAAGGCTTGCGCTCACAGCAGGCAGCCACTCACAGTCACTCCCAGTCAGGCAGGGTCCAGGCAGGTTAGAAACAAGGTCAGAGGTCTGCTCTGCTTTTTCTCTGAAGCCTAAACAAGACTATTTATTTAATTTCCCTAACAAGGAGATTTAAGAGATATCGGTTCAATCCCTGATTCAAGAAGATTCCTTGGAGAAGGGAATGGCTCCCAGTATTCCTGCCTGAAGAATCCCATGGACAGAGGAGCCTGGTGGCTACACTCCATGGGGCCACAACTCAGCCTCTGAGCACAGTAGCATAGCAGCATACCTGCCTGAATACTATAATATCAAAAAATGCAGGCCTATTTCTTGGCATGACTCAATCTCGTTCCTCATTTCATTCAAGAAGAGCAGTTCTCTAGAAACAAGAATTTTTATGCTTAAAAAAATGGATAACATTTCCTGGGTACTTAGAAATGGGGTGGATTTCCTTTTGAGGATTTTATTGACTTAAGTCACAATAATCCTGAGCCTGATAGAAGCATGGTTACCATTTTACAAACAAGGAAGCTGCCTTTACAAACTTCCAGGAAAGAGAGGTAACAGGGAGCCTTGAAAGCAGAAAAGCCCAGTGGGCCTTGGACTTTTCCAGAACCTCACTTCCATCCCATCCCATGCCACTCATCCTAGCTACAGCCTTGGGGACCCAGGACACACATGTGTGACCCTCCCCTTCCACACAAGACCACATGTGAAAGTGCAGGTGAGGAAGTGATGTCCCTGGGTTCTTATTAGGGAAGTGTAGACACAGATTTTATTTTCTTGGGCTCCAAAATCACTGAGGATGGTGACTGCAGCTGTGAAATTAAAAGATGCCTGTTCTTTGAAAGGGAAGCTATAACAAACCTAGACAGCATATTAAAAAGCAGACACCACTTTGCTGACAAAGATCCATGTAGTCAAAGCTATGGGTTTTCCAGTAGTCATGTATGGATGTGAGAGTTGGGCCATAAAAGAAGGCTGAGTGCCAAAGAATTGATGCTTTTGAACTGTGGTGTTGGAGAAGACTCTGGAGAGTCCCTTGGACTGCAAGGAGATCAAACCAGTCAATACTAAAGGAAATCAACCCTGAATAGTCATTGGAAGGACTGATGCTGAAGCTGAAGCTCCAATGCTTTGGCTACCTAATGCGAAGAATCGACTCATTGGAAAAGACCCTGATGTCTGGAAAGACTGAAAGTAAAAGGAGAAGGGGAAAGCAGAGGATGAGATGATTAGATAGCATCACTGACTCAATGGCTATGAATCTGAGCAAACTCCGGGAGATAGTGAAGGACAGGGAAACCTGGTGTGCAGAGAATCGGACATAACTTAGCGACTAAGCAACAAGACCCAGACTGAGAAGCCAGGGGATCAGGGCAGCAAACACTCTGATGTGACTGGATTCAGAAGTGAAGGCTCCATCCTTTTCCTTTCCTTCCCTTGCTGAGTCAGTTGAAAGTGAGTTACAGTCATGACAAGTCACCTCTAAATTCTTTATGCCTGCTCTATTCCTAGAGAGCATCATACTAAGTGAAGTCAGCCAGAGAGACAAATATCGTATGATACTGCTTACATGTGGAATCTCAAAAAAAAAAAAAAAATAGTACAAATGAACATATCCACAAAACAGAAAGACTCACAAACATAGAAAACATACTTATGGCTACCAAAGGGGAAGACAGTGGGGAGGGATGTTAGGAGTTTGGGATTAACATATACATACTACTATATGTAAAATAGATGAACAATAAGGACCTACCGTATGGCACAGGGAACTACACTTAACATATTGTAATAAACCATAATGGAAAAGAATATGAAAAAGAATATATATATATATATGTATATATACATATATATATATATGTATATATATATACACACATACATACACATATATATAACTGAATCACTTTGCTGTACATCTGAAACTAATACACCATTATAAATCAACTATGCTTCAACTATGCCTCAAAAGGCTTCAAAGGTGGTGCTAGTGGTAAAGAACCTGCCTGCCAGTGCTGGAGACTAAGAGATGTGGGTTCAATCCCTGAGTTGAGGAGATCCCCTGGAGGAAGGCAAGGCAACCCACTCCAGTATTCTTGCCTGGAGAATCCCCATGGACAGAGCAGCCTGGCAGGTTGCACAGATTCAAACATGACTGAAGCAACTTAGCACACATGTGCTTCAATAAAGAGTTTTTTTTTTAATTAAAAAAAAAAGACATAATCATTGTTTCAGCCAGGGATCTCCAGAGAAACAGAACCAATAGGCTGTGCATATAGAGACAAATTTACCCTAAGAAATCATCTCCACAACTGTGGGACTGGCAAATGTGAAATCGGCCGGGTGGGCTGGCAGCCTGGAAATTCAGATCAGCGTTGGTTTTGCAGTCTTGAATCCGAAATCAATGGGGAAGACCCATAGACTGGAAACTCAGGCAAGGCTTCATGGGGGCAGACTTGAGACAGAATTCCTTCCTCAGGAAACCTGTGTTTGCTTTTAAGGCCTTCAACTGATTCAATGATACCCACCCACATAGATCTGCTTTACCCAAAGGCTGCTGATTAAGTTTTAATCACTTAATTTCCAGTGCTCTAGATTGGTGTTTGGCAAAAAAACAGAGCATTTTAGCCTAGTCACTTTGACATAACTAACCATCCCAATCATAACACCATTAGAAGTGATATTATTTGAATAATAGTGTGAAATTTATGGTTTAATACTTACTCCTTGGGAAGCAAAGGAGAAAAATACTACTCTTTGTATGAAAGAAGGAAAATAAAAGAAATGTTATTGCATTTTCTTACACTTGCGTATGGAAAATCTGGAAGGATTCACTCAAAGCTCAAGAAGATGGAGAAGTGGACTGGAGGAGGACGTGGGACAGAAAAGAGTGAAGGAAGGAAATGGTCACTCAAGGCTTGATTGGACTTATGGCCCATGGGAATGCACTACCTCTTAGGTATATGTATATATATTCATATTAAATGGAGTGTAATTCCTAGCTAAAAAAACAAAAATAAATAAAAACAAACCTTTTCATTGTGAATCACTGGTCCAGAGACCTCTGCATACCTTAATTTTTAGTTTTTCAAATAGAGGATTCACTCTGCCTCAAAGATTAGAATTCATCCTAAACAAAACAAAACAAAATTAGAAATAAAAATGTACAAAATATTACCAGTTGAGATTTGTACTAATCTTTAGCAAGACTGAGCAGAATCCAGGAATCCTTGAGCCAGTGACTCTCAGCTTGTAAGTTCTGGGGGGTCCTCAGCCCTGAGCAGTAACAGTGTGGCAGTGGTCGGGGGGTGGGGGGAGGGCAGGAGTCTGCATGCACTGAACTGACCCTCTGGCCTCTGCAGGTCTAAGACCACCCACATGCTCCATCTGTACCCTCAGAGCCAGCCCTTCTTGGGTCTCACAGCCTCGGAGTCAGTGAGCTCCCAGCATCTCCTGGGGAGACATTCGTGGAGTGTGACATCATGCTCACACTGACCCCACTTTGACCCCTTTACCCACCAGGCAGGTGGCCCTGACAAGGTAGGTGCCTGGAAGACGGCAGGAAACATCACATGGAATTACTGTGGTTAAGAACAAATATATTTAAGGGAATATGTATAAACTCTCAGTTCCCAAACTCTTCACACTCTGGGAGTCCTCATTCCAGGGGTCCCTGGCCTCAAGCCTATCTTGTTGCTGCTAACCTTCCATAAAGAACGATGCTGGACTCATAAATGCAGGAAGGACGTTTCCCTGGGGTCCAGGGTATTGCATTTCTGCCTTCACCTAATGAGGCCCTCTCGGTATTACTACCCAATGAACTTTCTTCTAGCCACCAAATATCTATGTGTGGGGTGATTTTTCCACCCTGATATTTTAACTAGGAAATTTCCAGATGACTAAGAACTCAGGGTATGTTTTTCAAGATGTGCTTTTCATTTCACTCTAAAACTGTACTTTGTGGGAAGGATATTAAGTTCTTTTCATTATTACAGCAGCATGACAAACCACCTCCAACTCTGTGATGTAAAATAACAACTCATGATCACAGATTCTGTGGGTCAGGGACAGGACTGGGGGTGTGATGGAGGAAGATGCCTCTTCTTTGGGTTGTGTGGGGTTTAGCTGGGCTGACTCAGAGGCTGTGTTTGGAATCATCTAGCAGCCTCTCTGTATGACCCAGAGGCTAGGCTCCTCTGAGCCTGTACTTCAGAGAGCCCTCATGCAGCTTCTCCATGGCTGGGTCTGCTTACGGTGTGACCCTTGCTGGGGCCTCTTTGAAGACTTAGTTTTCCATGCATTGTCACAACCACAGACCATCAGTCACCAGCTAGTTCCCACAAGTAGGTATAGTCCAGGGGAGAAATTGGGACCTCAGCTCTTTACGGGAGGATGGTAAGGCCACAATGCAGACAGGCTTGTGGGATGGGAGCTATCCTTGAAGCCTTCTTTGAAAAATTCAAGCTGCCCCTGATCCAATCATGGGGAGGGGAGAGAGGACTAAGAACCTCTCTCCTTCCTTCTGCAAACATCGAGACCCTGAGCAGAAGCTGACCTCTGGGTGTCCAGACCTCCAGGTCTGCTTCTATCAGGCCACACACATCCCATTTGTGTTTGCTCTTTGCAAGTTTTGCTCTGCCTTCTGTGTTCTCTGGCTCAGGTGAGAAAAGCCCATTCATTTATTATTTACCCCTGTTATGTTCCAGATGGAACAATTTCTGTTCCGTTGTCATTTAAGACAAAAATGAGGAGTAAGATAAAATGACTCTCACTGTGTCTTTTAAATGAGAGTTGAGTTGTACCCTCAGTTTTCAAAGCAGTGATCAGCATCATGCCTGTATGGCTTCTGTAACCCCTTAATCTCTTCCTTCAAGATTGCATTTAGCCGAATTAACTGAGGTATGGGAAGGGAAGACCACACACAGGTTCAGACATGTGGAAGACAGCCAGTTAGAGTGTTAACTTTGGTGGGTAGTGGGGGCTTGGGGAGCCAGAGAGAGAGAGACAAAGACAGAGGAAGGTGTGGGAAATTCTCTTATACTAATGATTCATCTGAAATTGACCTTGACCATTGGACTGCATGAGGTAGAATATAGACTGAATGCCTATAACAAAGACCTAAAAATATGGTGGCTGAAATTTTATTTCTCTCTAACATAAGATGCCAAAAGCAAACAGCCCAGGCTGATGCCACTTCTCTGTCCTTTTCAAAGCATGACTTCCATTTCTTGTGTGTGAATAGCTACGCCAATTGTTGCATTTTCCCAGCTGGAAGACAGGCAGGGGGCAGTAGTGGGCCATCTCCTGTATTTTTTAAGCAGCATCGCTTCTTCTCCCATCTTACTGGCCCATACATACTTGGTCATATGATCATATGTAGTGGCAAAGGAGACTGGGAAATGCAATCACTTGTCCGTGTGTCCAGTTTAAAACTCTGAGGGATTCCATCACTAAAAGGAATAAAGGGAGAATGGATATTGAAGAGAGTTGGCCGTCTCTGCCCTGCACTAGTATAATTCCCTTCCCCATTTTCTCTGAAGAAGTGGAGTTCATATTGCCATGGTGTTGGACAAAGGGAAATACTTGCTATTGGCCACTGGTACCAGTTATCTTGATGGCCTCACTGAGTGGCTAGAACTTCCCACAATGTCATGTCATATTTTATTTCTGTGACTTTTGCATAAATGACTTCTCTGAACAAGCAGTCTGTCAGAAAAACAAATCTGCTGTGGACCAAATAGCCTCTGTTTCTTTAAGACATTGTTAGTCTTGATTTTCATTTTTGTGGGTGAAATTTGATTTGCAGATGAGAAACAAAAAAATGTGATTTACTAATACTTTTCCCTCCAAGTTTCTTGGATGAAAGTTAATGTGCACATGTACAGCCCAGTTTGGCAAGTTGTGAGCATGTTGTGGGGTTGGGGGTGTAGAGGAGGAAGTTTGTCCTCTGGACCCGGTCTCCTGCTTTGAGGGCCCTTCTTCACTTTTCTCTCTCCATATCTTGGCCCTGTCCTTATTTACCCATAGCTTCTCCCATCCAATGTGTCCAATTACCTTCCCCTGACATTGTATAAAGTTATGTTCTGTGGATCACTGCTTTATGAGATGCTAGTAGTGATTTAAACAAGCTGCATATCTACTCTCCTAGACATTCACAGTTCACTAGAGAAAATTAGAGAGCCTTTAGGAAAAGAAGTCACATTATAGACGCGTACAGCTAGTATTTGTCACATTTATTTGAGGGGAAAACACATATTGAAAAGCAGCTGGCGGGGAATGTCTAGCCTCATCTTGCTGCCGTATAGAGCACAGACAAGGCCACGAGCTTTTGAGCCAGATATGTCTGGGTCTGGATCCCAGTTCTGCCACTGGCTCTCAGCTTCTTCACCTAAAAATTGATCATCGTATTAACTACCACCATAAGTTAGTGTGAGGATTGATGGAAGAATACAGAGAGAGCACAGTGTCTGATGTATAATGTAAAGAAAAGAGCTTCTGTTATTCTTACTGGACAGGACATTGACTCATAAGAGCCCAGTGTGCCAGTCTGATAAACGGTTTGTGTCAGGAGTGGTGAAGGATATCTCTAGAACCCTCTTCCATGCTGATTTTACTAGTGCTTCTACATCCTACTCATTGAAATGACTGGGGATGGACCAGGAAAATCTAATTAGCTTCATTCTGCCTGATTCTCACTTTTCCAGGGTCGTATAGTATAAGCCCCAAGGACAGAATAGACCCACTTGGCTTTAGGGCCGAGCATCCTGGGAACACAGCTAATGGTCAGCACCTGGGCAGTTAGACACAGTGATGAGCCAGGAGTGTTCAGGGTTTCCCCTGCCTCGTGACTCAAGTGGAGTCTGTTATCCAGGCATTGTTATCCAGGTGCTGTTATCTAGGCATTGGTTGAGACATGCTCTCTTTGTAGGGGTCTGGGACTTGCAGCCATGGTTTAGTCTGGGAGCCCTGGTTAGGCCTCCCTTATTTAAGAGATCCCTTCACCAGTTTAAGGGCATCAGCTCTGACGGTCTCCATGGCAACCCCGGGAAGCCTGGCATGAGCAACCAGCAGGCATGCCAGCAGGGAGGCCCATCCCACTAATTGGATAATGCCTGTGGAGGAGACGATCCTACCTGGCACTCAAAGCAAAGGGTGAACTCAGCACACATGAATCACACAAGCCTTTTAAGTAGGTACAAGTGAGTTTGTTCCTGGCACAGGAGCGGTCCTGCTGGTAATTAACAATCATCCCTGCTGCTGCTGCTAAGTTGCTTCAGTTGTGTCCGACTCTGTGTGACCCCATAGACGGCAGCCCACCAGGCTCTGCCATCCATGTGATTTTCTAAGCAAGAGTACTGGAGTGGGTTGCCATTGCCTTCTCTGAACAATTATCCCTAATGTCTATCCAATGCCCATAATGTCCCCAGAGGAGTTTTGTCCATTCTATTTTGTAAATAACTGAGACAGAACTTGACCAGAACAGGAACAAAAAAAGAGTGGAAGAAGGAGGGAAGGAAGGGAGAAGAAAGGAAGAAGAACATAGTTAACCAGTTTGTATTAGTTCACAGATGTTAAAAAAAAAAAAGACTGCCACTATTACCTAACTCCCCATCACATGTTCAGAATCTGAGACAAGTAAGTATTTGCTTAGAATGTCCTGAAGGATAGATAGCAACTTTGATTGCCATCACCCCAGGGCCCGTATTTTTCTAATGTCCACTTAGATAGGTAGCAACTTGAGTATGTCCGATGCAAGAAAATCACAGGACAAGGCTGTATGTGCTACCCTCACATAAGGCTCCTTTCCTGCTTCCTCACAGGCCTCAGATAATGCCTAAAGGTTTTAAAATCAAGTCATCCATTTTGGGGGCCTTTTGAGTTACTACATATGGGTAAAGTATTAGCAATTATTAACAAGATGCTGGATAGCATTACTAATGCAATGGACATGAACTTGGGCAAACTCCAGGAGATGGTGAGGGACAGAGAGGCCTGGCATGCTACAGTCCATGGGGTCATGAAGAGCTGGACATGACTGGGAGACCAAACAACAACAACAATTAACAGGTAACAGACCATTATATATATATATATGTGTGTGTGTGTGTGTGTGTGTGTATTTCATAGTGTTAGTCAGTCATGTCTGACTCTTTGTGACCCCATGGACTGTAGCCCGTCACCCTCCTCCATCCATGGGGATTCTCTAGGCAAGGATACTGGAGTGGGTTGCCATGCCCTCCTCCAGTGAATCTTCCCAACCCAGGGGTCGAACCTGGGCCTCCTGCATTGCAGGCAGACTCTTCACAGGCTTCCCTGGTGGCTCAGATGGAAAAGAGTCTGCCTGCAATGCGGGAGACCTGGGTTTGATCTGACTTAGTACAATATGTGTGTGTGTGGAGAAGATAGCATATTTTAAAGCAAAAACAAATAATTTGCATGAGAACAAGTTAAATGTTTTTGTTTGGTTCACTCTAAAATTAGAAGTGTGATGTCTGATGGTTTATGGGTACAAAGGAAATAAGTCAGTCTTGGGCGAAACTATCTTTGGCAAAATGTGATAACTGACTCAGAAATTCTTAAAAGGCAGAGGGTGTTTATATGATGGAGATGATGTGGAGCTATTTGCTGTGCTGTTACATGTCAGCTCTGGTGCGTGCCTGGTGAAATCCTAGAGGCAAATACATGGGAAGGGACCTGAGAGGCTGAGCGTCGCGTTAACAAAACCGCACTTTATCCACAGTGGGTAGGATCTCACTCCTGCCTCATCACAACATGACACACCAGCTCTTCCAGGCCCTGACTCACTGGGGGATGTCCGTGTGATGGCCTCAGAGCAAGCGGAGATGTGCCCGTGGCTGGCGAATGGGCTTGCTGCCACCTGCTCTGCCCCCAGCCTCTGAGCTCATTGTTCTGTGCCCACAAAGAACTGGCAAGTCTCAACTGGGTTTTGAAGTGGCATCTTTTCCCTTAGCAACGTGAAGTCATTTTTCTCTTAGAGCTAAGTCCTACTGCTGCATTGTAGGAGTTAAGTAATCATAACGGTAAATCCTAGAAAACTGAATTATACTGGGACGCAGTCCCAACAGGTATACTGTTGTTTGTTTTACTATCCTATAAGTTTCTCAGGGGCATGGTCCTGTGTTCCCTTAGAAGCAAGCAGAGTAATAATGGCTCCCACTTATTGAGCATTTGTTATGTGACAGGTGGCTTTTACACATTCCCCATTCAATCCTATGGTTACTTTAATCACTAAAGATTGACTGTTCCAGTCTGTGTTTTACAGATGAGGATGCAGAAGCCCAAGGACGGTGAATAATTAACAAACTCTCCCAGCTAATGAATGAGATTCAAGAACCAGCTATTTTGACCCTCAGACATCCTGCCAGGCACCCCCTGCCCCGCCCCTGCTGCCTTCCAGCCAGCAACAAAAGCAGCCAACACCACCCCCTCCCAGCCAGGCAGCCTCTGCTCAAATTCTTGTCTCCTGTAAGAAGTAGTCAGCCTTAGAGCATGTCTCCAAAATTCTCTACTTTGTTCAAATCAAGAACAAAACCGAGAGAGGATAAGAATTTATACCAAGAATCGTCAGAATATTCCCTCTGTAAGTGCAGAAAAAGTATTTCTAGAAGACATTGAAGAAATGATGACATCCATTTTTTAAAACATTGACTGCAGACAAATATCCTGCTAAGTCAAATTGCTTCAAAGACAGACCTAAATTAGGAGTGATGAATTTAAAAGGAGGAACTGTGCTTCACTAGTGCTTCATCTGTATGTACGTGAATGTATCTAGATGGCAGTTTTCCCATCAGTGGTTCTCCTATCTGATTCATGTCTTTGTATGTGCTTATTCACATCCAGTAGTACTCACTTTCATAGAAACCTAGTTTCATAGGACCTTGGTGTCTCCTGAATTGACAAGTAGGACTGAAGAATAGCCAACAGAAAGCAAAGTCTGTGTCACCATGACCCTAATTTGCCTCACTGCTCGGTGGGAAGGGAAATATGGAGACGGTGGCACACCTGTAAGGAAAAAGATGCCCGAGGGTCAAGGCAAAGGACTTTCAGGAGGCCAGCAGTTTCCGTGTCTGAAGACGTGATAGAGGAAGTCTTCAAGGAGCCCTCTAACTCCCAGAGACGGGATCATCAGAGCCGGGTGCAGGTGGGGGAGCTCAGGGCCCAGTCCTGCCAGCTCAGGTGGTCACCATTATTCAGCTCAGAGCTGGGTTCACTGATGGTGCATCCACTGCCCTAGGACTCCTCTAGCCTCTCCCCTGGGTCTGAATTAATCTCATTCCTTTTGTGATCGGAACACTGCTCTCAGGGAAGGAGATCTGCCTGGGTCCACAGGACTCTATCCTGTGACAGTCACTCAGGACGATGGGTGTGGAAACTGTCAATTCACCTGTGAAAATACTGCAATCTTGCTCTTTAAAATTGGAGAAGGAAATGGCAACCCACTCCAGTGTTCTTGCCTGGAGAATCCCAGGGACAGAGGAGGCTGGTGGGCTGCCATCTGTGGGGTCGCACAGAGTCGGACACGACTGACGTGACTTAGCAGCAGCAGCAGCAGCAGATCTTTAAAATGATCCACCCACTTAAAATAGATCTGTCAAAACTGGAGATTAGATTGGTGCTTATTTCAACAGTGAGGCAACTATACAAGAAAGGCCTCTTGGAGGTAAAAGAGCATCCTGGGTGGCCTAGTCTGCCATCACCACCGACAGTGATAGGCACCAGCCACCAGCTTTCAATCTTGGCTGCCTGAATTGTGGGCACAGCTGAAGCAAAGGGAGTCAAAACCAAATCTATCCAGCAGTGATACACCTCCCTCCCCTCTTACATTCCTCACTTGTTTCTTTCTTCTGTTTCAAACAGGAATCTAATCACCTCTGCTACAAACTGAATGGCCTTTTATAAAAAATCACCTGGTACGCGGAGCAGCAGGACCCAGGTTCACTGCTGGTGGGAATACACATGGTCCAGTCATGGTGGAGGACAGTTTGGCAGTTTTTGACAAAACTAACTAAACTCTTGCAGTGTGATCCAGCAATTGTGTTCCTTGGTGTTTACCTAAAGGAGCTGAAAACTTTTGTCCACACAAAACCCTGCACACAAATGTTTATAGCAGCTTTATGCACTATTGCCAAAATTTGCAAGCAACAATTGCACTCATCTCACAAGCTAGTAAATTAATGCTCAAAATTCTCCAAGCCAGGCTTTAGCAATACGTGAACTGTGAAGTTCCAGATGTTCAAGCTGGTTTTAGAAAAGGCAGAGGAACCAGACATCAAATTGCCAACATCCGCTGGATAATCGAAAAAGCAAGAGAGTTCCAGAAAAACATCTATTTCTGCTCTATTGACTATGCCAAAGCCTTTGACTGTGTGGATCACAATAAACTGGAAAATTCTGAAAGAGATGGGAATACCAGACCACCTGACCTGCCTCTTGAGAAACCTATATGCAGGTCAGGAAGCAACAGGTAGAACTGGACATGGAACAACAGACTGGTTCCAAATAGGAAAAGGAGTACGTCAAGGCTGTATATTGTCACCCTGCTTATTTAACTTATATGCAGAGTACATCATGAGAAATGCTGGGCTGGAGGAAGCACAAGCTGGAATCAAGATTGCTGGGAGAAATATCAATAACCTCAGATATGCAGATGACACTACCCTTATGGCAGAAAGTGAAGAGGAACTAAAGAGCCTCTTGATGAAAGTGAAAGAGGAGAGTGAAAAAGTTGGCTTAAAGCTCAACATTCAGAAAGCTAAGATCATGGCATCCGGTCCTATCATTTCATGGCAAATAGATGGGGAAACAGTGGAAATAGTGGCTGACTTTATTTTTCTGGGCTCCAAAATCACTGCAGATGGTGATTGCAGCCATGAAATTAAAAGATGCTTACTCCTTGGAAGGAAAGTTATGACCAACCTAGATAGCATATTAAAACGCAGAGACATTACTTTGCCAACAAAGGTCCATCTAGTCAAGGCTATGGTTTTTCCAGTGGTCATGTATGGATGTGAGAGTTGGACTATAAAGAAAGCTGAGCGCCAAAAAATTGATGCTTTTGAACTGTGGTGTTGGAGGAGACTCTTCAGAGTCCCTTGGACTGCAAGGAGATCCAACCAGTCCATCCTAAAGGAGATCAGTCCTGGGTGTTCATTGGAAGGACTGATGCTGAAGCTGAAACTCCAATACTTTGGCCCCCTCATGTGAAGAGTTGACTCATTGGAAAAGACCCTGATGCTGGGAGGGATTGGGGGCAGGAGGAGAAGGGGATGACAGAGGATGAGATGGCTGGATGGCATCACTGGCTTGATGGACATGAGTTTGAGTAAACTCTGGGAGTTGGTGATGGACAGGGAGGCCTGGCATGCTGGGACTCATGGTGTCACAAAGAGTTGGACATGACTGAGCAACTGAACTGAACTGACTGACTGAGATATCCTTTAGTAGGTGAATGGACATAGAAGGTGTCGTTCATGCATGCATGCTAAGTCACTTCAACTGTGTTTGACTCTTTGCGACCCTATGGAGTGTAGCCCGCTAGGCTTCTGTGTCCATAGGATTCTCCAGGCAAGAATACTGGAGTAGGCTGTCCTGTGCCCTCTTCCAGGGGAACTTCCTGACCCAGTGATTGAACCCACTTCTCCTGACGCTCCTGTATCACAGGCAGATTTTTACCACTGGTCCACAAGGGAAGCCCATAAGCTGTAATACATCCAGACAATGGAATGCTATTCATAGCTGAAGAGAAACACACTATCGAGTCATGAAAAGTCATGGAAGAATATTAAACAGACATTACTAGTGGAAAGCAGCCAATCTAAAAAGGCTACATACTGTATGATTCCAACTATATGATATTTTGGAAAAGGCAAAAGTATGGAGACACAAAAATGTTCAGTGGTCACCAGGGTTTAGGGGGCAGATGAATAGGTAGAGTACAGAGGATTTTAAGGCAGTAAAACTATTCTGCAAGATACTATAATAGTGGATATATGTCATCATACATTTGTCCAAACTCACAGAATGCACACCAAGAGTGAACCCTAACGTAAACTATGGACTTGGGATGATTATGATGCATCAATGTAGGTTCATCAACTGTAACAAATGTGTCATCTCCTGGGGGACACTGATAACAAGGGAGGCCAGATGTGACGGGGGCAGGAGGTATATGGCAAATCTCTGTACCTTCCCCTCCATTTTTTTAACTTTTTATTTTATATTGAAGTACAGCCAATTAACAATGCTGTGACAGTTTCAGGCAGATGACAAAGGTACTCAGCCATACACATACATCATCCATTATCCTCTCCCATCCAGGCTGGCACATAACATTGAGCAGAGTTCCCTTCCCCTCAATGTTTCTGTGACCCTAAAACTGCTCTGTAAGATTGTCCTTGAAGTCCAGTGGTGGATTCAGAAGTCAGGAATAAGTGGTTGATTTTGGAGCATGTGGCTCTTGCAGTGAAAAATCAAGCCACAGAAAGAGCTGGCAACTGTTCCTCCATCTCATCCTTTCTTTCTCTCTGGCAGACATAGAAGAGGAAGAAGATAAAGAGCCTGGACCCTGGAAAGGCTCTGGGCCTGTGGTCAATCTAGGTCGCTCCTGGGCCGGCCTCGGAGCCCAAAGTGGCTGACCATCCAGGGGCTCAGCAGTACCCACCCAGCACCTTCTGTCACATAAGAGGAAGAGCTGGCCTTGGAGACAGGCTGGAAAAACAATTTCACAACAACCGTCTCCAAAGTTTGGAAATATATGTGCTCTGATTTAGTCCAGCAAACACAGTTTGAAAATGCAGCTAAGTTTTTATAAGTGATTACTAACTGTTGGTTTTCAAAGTAATTCATGTGTGGCTTTTCCCAGCGTCCAGATTTATGTGGGCAGACTTAGAACGTGAAGCATTCAGAAAACACAAACATCAGATATCTTGAAGTTTGATGCTCGGAAGTAAGGAGCACAGAGTGGAAATAGAAGCCTTGGTCGTCATAGGTGCCGCTGAAGAAATGATGGGCTTGATGGTGGTTTGGAAACATGACTGCACTGCAGAGCCCCTGGGAACTGGGAAATTCCTGCTGCCAGGCCCCGTGCAGACCTGTTTGGTCCAAAATTCTGGTACAGGCAGCACCGGGCATCTGTTTGGCTTTAATTCCGCAGGGGATCGTATTGTCCAGGCAAGGCTGGGACCACTGCCCACAGAGTCCATGAGGGAGCAGCTTGTTTTGTCCTGGAGAAGCAAGCATGGCCAGAGTCCTGGCTGAGCTCTTTACTCAGGGGGAAAGACCCTTCTACCAGAAATTAGAAATCAAGTTATTTTGCAACCTAAAAAAAAAGCAGAAGTGGCATCACCAAGAATGCTTGTTTTCCCTCCATGGCAACTGTGAAAGTGTCTCACCAGAAGGAGTGAGACACCAATGCCCAGAACGCTTTTACCTCTTGTATTTTCATGATCAGTCAGAACATGGAGCCCCTGGGTTTTGTCACAGAGGAAGAGAACTTGGCGTCAGGGAGCCGGGCAGTGCAGTGTCTCTGCACTTTCAAGGGGCACATCTGGCCACCAAGCACCTCCCTTTGCAGCTCACACCATCAACCCCTGCATGGGCTCTGGGGCAACAGGAACCCAAAAGTCCCAAAAGCATGGACTTGTGGGGGCAAGAGATGAGTGCAGAAGAAAAACACACCATGTGACAAGAACAGAAATGATTCAAAAACTGGCTTCCTAACCACGTGGCACAGTTTTCAGCAAATGTGGTGGCTTAGTCACTAAGTCGTGTCTGACTCTTGTGACCCCATGGACTACAGCCTGCCAGGCTCCTCCATCCATGGGATTCTCCAGGCCAGAATACTGAAGTAGGTTGCCATTTCCTTCTCCAGGGGATCTGCCCAACCCAGAAATTTAACCCAGGTCTCCTGCATTGCAGGCAGATTCTTTACCAACTGAGCTACAAGGGAAGCCCTTTCAGCAAATGGATAATACATTATTCCAACATAGCTCTTTCTCTAGGGGACATCATCTGATGAGTCTTCACAGTGTTTTCATGAGCTAAGTTAAGAGTCAAGAATTGTCTCTTTTTACAGGAAAAATAAAAGCAAGGACATGCTAAAGTGTGAGATGTGCCCAATGCATCTTCCCCTCTGGTCCCCAAACCATAGAGAATCCTAAGGCCAGCACCAAGGCAGAAGTGAATTGAGCCAGCAGTGAATAGTGAGTCAAGCTAGAAATCTACTTTCTACTCTAACAGTGGGGACTTGATCTCTAAGGATGGAAGTGTCCAATCTTTCAGAGGCAGCAGCCCGGCCTTTGACACGTGACAAGCTGTGAGCACCACATTTGTCCTGGAGACTGTGGACACCAGCGGATGCCCCAACCAGGTTGTGTGTGTGTTCCAAGGGCCCAGCCTGCACCCCACTTTACTGCATTCTTGGAAAGTCTTCCAAGCCCCTCTTCCCAGTGCTGCTCAATGCAAGTGGAAACTCTCCATCCTGCTGCAAATGTACACCTGAGACAGATACTTTGACACAAACAAAGCTTCAGGGCTAAGTGATGTGGGGTGAAGCACACAGGATGACCTCCAACAATTCATGTAGGCTCTTTTCGCTGAGGAATTTTATTAGTTACTGAAGGAAGGAGTAAATAAATTGCACTTTATCTGTGGCTGCTGAACAAAAATGAAAGGTATCGATATACTTTAGTTTCCTACATCTGTTTCACAAGTCCTATTAATAATTAAAATTGTTATTCCCTCTATGTCACATTCTATATTGCTTTTTTGAGACAGTTTCACCCATCACTTATTTAACATGTATCTTTACAATCATTATCAACACAGGAATTGTCAGTAGGGGAATTGTGCAATGTTGAGTGTTCTTTTAGCCTTGTTTGGGGAAATGTACTTTCCCAAAGAAGCTGTGTGTCTGGAATTTGCCACAAATCATGGACAGATTGCCTTACACTCCACCCCAGAATGCCCTTCCCTCTTCCAAGATCTGACCCTCTGTGACTTCCCTGATCCCACGTCTGATCCTCTAAGAACTCTAGAGTCCATGTTAAAGAAGAAAAACCCCCAAGGAGACGTTTGACTCTCTTTGCCCACCTCCTTAGAAGGACCATTTTACACCTTAAGATAGAAATTGAAAGATCAGTTAGGAACTGAGCCCTAACTTGGAAATAGCGGCCAATGTTCTCATTTCATCTTTAGTGGTCAGACTGAACTTGATCCCTGTAGCTAGAAGAGTTTCCTCTGTGGGTAATTTTAAAAATGGAACAACAATGACAAAAAACTCACTAAAAATGTGGAATTTTCTTCTTATTTTGCCCCTTAATATTATAATTACTTTATCCAAGTGTCCAAATAAAATGTCCAGAGATCATAATTCTGATTCCAACATGCTTACCCTGGAGCCACAGATCCCACGAGAGTCTATGGGTGGTATAGGGGAATAAGATGGGGAAATGAATCTTTATTTTCATTCACCTCTAACTGAAACATAGTGCTGACCTTGGTTATGAATGTGACTGTGGGCAACAAAGCATAGCTGGATAAGCAGTTCTCAAGGTCCTGTCATCTGAGAAATCTCAAGTGTTTGCAGGATTCATGGCATTGTTGCCGACAGATACATAGAGGATTGTGTACATGTGTAAAAAAATATCATTCTGAAAGAAGCCCACAGACTTCACACTGTCAAAGGAGTCTGTTGTTCAAAAAGGTAAAAATTTATCCAGCAATGATAAATAAGACAGGAACAAGGTTCAACTGGGCAATAATATGCCCATGTGTGTGTGTGTGTGTGATAAGTTGCTTCAGTCATGTCTGACTCTTTGAGACCCCATGGACTGTAGCCCTCCAGGCTCCTCTGTCCATGGGATTCTCCAGCCAAGAATATTGGAGTAGGTTGCCATTCCCTACTCCAGGAAATCTTCTTGACCCAGGAATCAAACCTGTGTCTCTTGTCCATTAAGTCTCCTGCATAGGCAGGTGGGTTTTTACCATTAGGGCCACCTAGGAAGCCCAATATATCCATATCCCCTTGAAACTCAAGAACACACTAGTTAAGATGGAATTCACAGGGTGTACTTTACAATCTATCTTCAGACTTCACTCTCTCCTCATTGAAACCCTACCAGGGAGGCAAAGGAAACACAGATCAGGTTTTGTCACCCTCAGAGCGCTGGGCACAGAGAGGCCTGCTGATGCGCAAGGTCACGCAGATGGGAAGCTGCCACATGAGACCTTGTCTCCGCGCCCGTGTTCTGTCTCCAGGCAGTCAGCCACTTGCAGGTGTGGAAGTGAGAAGAGCCAGTGCTTTTGTCTTTTTGAATGCTGTCTAACTCTTTAGGGGATCCCAGTCCTCTTATGGGCTTCCCAAGTGGCGCTAGTGGTAAAGAATCTGCCTGCAATGCAGGAGATGTGGCAGGATTTGTGATTTCAATCCCTGGGTAGGGGAGATCTCCTGCAGGAGGAAATGGCAACCCACTCCAGTCTTCTTGCCTGGGCTACAGTCCATGGGGTTGCAAAGAGTCGGACATAGCGACTGAGCACACACACAACCCTCTTTCAGTGCGGTTCTCGGAGCCTTGGATTGGCAGTTCCGTCATGTATTCTGTCCTCCAAAATATTTCCTGTCAGTCTGTCCCGCACCTTTCTGGGGAGAATGTGGCTTCTCTGGGAAGAACCAGAGCTCATTTCACAGGTACGGCAGCTGAGTGAGTCCCACTGGAAAGATGAGCGTGCCGGTGAGCTCCTGACCAAAGGGAGAAAAAAAAATCTCATCACCTGCTCCAAAACAGGAGAGAAAGGAGCTGAGGTAGTAGCAATAGGGAGGAGAGAGGGTAAGTCAGGGAAGGGAGGATGCAGGCAAGACGGTGAGAAGCAGGGCCAGGAGAAATGCGGAGGGCACGAGAGGATGCTTAGGACTGACCTGAGGGAGGGGGACGGGAGAGGGTGAGGTGAGGCTCGGGGGCCACCATGAGCTTGTCCTGCCCTCTTCGCCATTTATCTGGGGTGATTTGTGTGCTTTATAATAATAAATCTGTATAATTGGAAGTCCTCTGGTTTTCTCCGTTTTCAAAGCAATTCTCTTCCTGTGTTTCTTTGTATAGGGACCAGGGATACCTGGTTCAAATTCCATCCTGGGGTCTCCAAACAGTGACACCCTCCACCTCATTTCCCCCATCTGCAAAGCCCCAGCCCCTTCTACAATGAGGACTGTGTCGGGGGGGTGGGGTAGGGAAGGGATGTGAACCCCAGAGGATGGCCTGGCTGCCCCAGCCCTCCACCTGCAAACGCACCTCACCAGCCTTCTCCCAGCAGCATCTCAAGCCCCCTGCAGCCACCCCCTGTCCACTCCACTCCCTCTTGCCTTCACTCTCCTGGGTGTTTTCTCCAGGGCATTTGACCCCATCCAACATACTATGTTGGAAAAGGAAATGGCAACCCATTCCAGTATTCTTGCCTGGAAAATCCCAGGGACAGACAAGCCTGGTGGGCTGCCGTCTATGGGGTCACACAGAGTCGGACACGACTGAAGTGACTTAGCAGCAGCAGCAGCAGCAACATACCATGTGTGGTTTCCCTTGTGGCTCAGATGGTAAAAATCTGCCTGCAATATGGGAGACCAGGGTTCAATCTCTAGGTTGGGAAGATCTCCTAGAGAAGAAAGTGGCCACCCACTCCAGTATTCTTGCCTGGAGATTCCCACAAACAGAGGAGCCTGGCAGGCTATAGTCCATGGGATCGCAAAGGGTCGGACACAACTGAGCGACTAACACTAACATACTAAGTTGGCTTTCCCGGTGGCCCCGCAGTAGAGAATCTGCCTGCAGTGCAGGGTTAGGGTTAGGAGACATGTTGAATCCATGTCAGGAGACATGGGTTCAATCCTTGGGTCAGGAAGATTCCCTGGAAAAAGGCATGACAATCCCCTCCAAGTATTCCCGCCTGGAGAATCCCATGGACAGAGGAGCCTGCTGGGCTATAGTCCATGGGGTTGCATAGAGTCAGACATGATTGAAGTGACTTAACATATATGCACAACGTACTATCAACTTGCTTATCTGTTCATTGTGCAGGTACTCACCCCCTGGTCCCCAATATGAGCTCTGAAAAAGCAAAGCATTGTCCTGTGGTCCTCGCCACATCCCCACCCTAGGCCTGTGCTGTCTGGTGGTCCCAAAGAACCAGCCAACAGTTGTTTGTACCAGGAGCAGAGAGGGCAGCTGTTGAGGGGCTTATCGGTTATTAATTCTGATGCAGTCTCCCAGGTCCTACCCTCAGCATCAGAGTCAGCCCTAGAAGGACGAAGGGCTGTCTGCATAGCTTGGCCCCTTCATTCAAGGTCAGATTCTGCAGAGGCCCCAGGGGACAGGAATCGGGGAAGAAGAAGCTTGGGCTGACAGCTGGGGCATCTGTCCTGGGAAGAGGGAGACTGGACTGCGGGCTCAGCCTTGTCTGGCTCTGTCCACACTCCAAGCTGGGTGCAACCATCCTGTGGCTGGCAGGTCACACTGTGCAGACCTTTTTTTACGCAACCATTCTTGTGGTGGGCTCTCCTGCCTGGTATCTGGGACATCTGCCGGAAATCAGGCACCGTCTGTGGGATTCCGCAGCCATCTCAGCTGGCCTCCTGCTGCCGTTGACTGAAGCCACAGCCCAGGCCTGCCCCTCAGCAAAGCGGTGAAAGAGGCAGCTTGGTGCGGGCCATCAATCAATCCTGGTGTTGTCATCCGAGGCGGATCTCATGCAAAAATAAAATCTAAACCCCCGATCCAAAATATCCTCGGAGGGAGGAGGCTGGGAGCTCTGCCTGCGGTGGGCAGGCTGGGACCACAGCATCTGGGATTCCTAATTATAGGGGGGCTCGGGTCCCAGCGCGTCACATGGGAGCGGAGATGTGCTTGTCTGCCAGCCTTCCAACTGTCGCCCTGGCCACCAGCTTCCTCACAGCATCAAGACAAAAACACAGACTTCCCTGTGCCCCAACGAGCTTTCCCACATCTGTCGGAAGATTTTTCACTTTTCTCTTAAGGGTCAATTTTAGATTTGGGGTCAGTTGGCAACCCACTCCCATTCTTAGATGAGGCCTGCATGCCCTAAAAGAATAGTTCTCTTTTTAAGTTCTCACCGCAGGTAAAATATATATTCACTAATATCTTTGCTGGGTGCAGGTGGGGGTGGGGAGGATTTATTGACAATGTGTTGGAAAAGTAATATTTCCCTCCAGACCTTCCTTTCTCTCAAGGAGCCTCCTATGTCTCTTCCTGTTGTGTCTCCTAGACCAGGAGTGAGGAGCTACAGAAAGTGTCACAGAGCTGGACCACTGGGGAATTCTAGAGGACACAGGCAGATTCAAAGATGCACTGGGCTCATCTGGAGTGCGACCCGAGGAAGGAAGGGGCCATCCATGTGGCCTGGGGTCCCTCAAGTAAAGAGAGAGAGGTGTTGACAGTGATGGAGGCAGGAAGTAAAATGCCCGGGGCAACAGACTGAAATCCTGAGACCACGTCTCTGTGGATAAAGCAATGACCATGTGAGTCGCAGATGAAAGGAATATACAACATGGGAGCAACAGTTCCCCCAACAGAAGAGTTCAAAAGGAGATTTGGAGAGTGTTTTGCCTCCGAATCTCCTTTTGAACTCTTCTGTTGGGGGAACTGTTGCTCCCATGTTTTATATTCCTTTCATCTGAGACTCACATGGTCATGAGACAAGTGCTCGGGCCTGGTGCACTGGGAAGACCCAGGGAAATCGGGTGGAGAGGGAGGTGGGAGGGGGGATCGGGATGGGGAATACATGTAAATCCATGGCTGATTCATGTCAATGTATGACAAAAACCACTACAATATTGTAAAGTAACTAGCCTCCAACTAATAAAAATAAACGGAAAAAAAATAAATAAAACATACCTAGAGGACAAAAAAAAAAAAAAGGAGATTTGACTGGTAAAAAAGAAGGCAAACTTGTTTCAGGGACCACCAAGATTTAGACAATGGTGGGGACATTGGTTTGGAGAGCGAGCTGACATTATAAGAGGAGACAAGATCTCCAAGGAAGTAATTGCTGAAAAAAAATTGATCAAGATGGGAAGTACACTCACATGCTCATTTGAGATAAAGAGAAAGAATTATTCACAAAAATAAATCCAGGAAGCAGCTGAAAGTAAGAAAATCCCATCAGGAAGTGATCATAATTACTGCCAAAGAGAAAGAGAAAGAGGCCTACATGGATGGAGAAACAAGAGCAGAGATAATAACAACCAAAGGTTTGAAGGGGCTTCCCTGGTGACTCAGATGGTAAAGAATCCACCTGCAATGCAGGAGACCTGGGTTTGATCCCTGGGTTGGGAAGATCCCCTGGAGGAGGGCATGGCAATCCACTCCAGTATTTTTGCCTGGAGAATCCTCATGGACAGAAGAGCCTGACAGTCTACAGTCCATGGGTTTGCAAAGAGTTGGACACAACTGAGCGACTAACCATAGCACAGCACACAAAGGTGTGAAGGAGAGAGGGATCTGGGTGATGTACCAGCCTCAGAGCTGGAGGAAAGTCCAATGATGGGTGGACTGGGAGCCACAGCCTGAGTAACCAGTCCAAGCACTGACACCTCCCCAGGCTGTGCTGAGCGGTGAGTGAAGGGAGGATTCCCACTGTAGGCCCCATAGGCTACAGGGTCAGAGACCAGAAGGTGAAGATGGGCCCCACCCCAGAAGGTAAGCCACCAGTTTGCCTTACCCAACCCAATGTCATTCCCACAGTCACCTGGGCCAGTTCATGGCCTTGGAATTCTCCTTGGGAGGAATCGATTTTTTGTGTGCTCAGTCACTCAGTTGTGTCAGACTCTTTGTGACTCCCTGGACTATAGCCCACCAGGTTCCTCTGTTCATGGGATTTTGTAGGTAAGAATGCTGAAGTGGGTTGCTATGTCCTCCTCCAGGGGATCTTCCTAACCCAGGGATTGAACCCTGCATTGGCAGGTAGATTCTCTACCATTGAGCCTCCTGGGAGGAGAGCAAGACTCATCAAGTCCAGAAGTTGAAAACTGATGCTCGGTACCACAAGCCCAAGAGAAGTGAACATCATGAAGGTGTGCCAACACAACAAACATATAAGAAAACATCCAAAAATGGAATTAATAGAGAAAGAGTAGAATACATTAAAATTAGCCTCATCAGTATCCTCAGAGAAGGTACAAGAGGATATCCCACACATAAAATAGGGAGGCGGGGCGGGGGGTGGGGGTTACATCACCTTGGGTGAATCATCTGTGCTCCTCCTGGGGGCACCCTCTCCCTAGGGGCACAGACCTCCATGTCTTCTGTCTGCCCTTCCTTGTCAAGTTTACCCTCTTCAGTGGGGCATCTCAATAAACTTACAAGGCAGCACACCCAGCACTGGAAAAGGAAAGCTCACCTTTTATTTACTCAACCCCAGCAATTGCCCCCTCCCCATGTTTTCCCTTAAGGGAAAAAAAAATCTAAAGATGAGTCCCAGGGTTCCAGATACCCATTTCTTTTTCCTTTGACAGCTCCCCACCAGACTTTCACCCCGTTCCCACAGGATAGCATTGATCTTGCAGACAGACTCAGTGTTGGGAGTGAATCACTCCTTTCCTCTGACCACTCTCCGGACTTGGCTCCCCAATCATACACTCACCAGCCTCTCCTCCCCTCAATGAATGCTCCTCCTGGGCTCTGGGGTCAGACCCTGTCTTTATCTCAACTCCAAAGTGCTGACCCTGCCCTGGCTCATGTGGTGCCTCTGCAAGTCACCTACACATTGGTTGCCTCCAAATCTGCACCTCCCACTGTGAAAGAAAACTTCCAATTGGAGTTGGTATTGCTAAGAGAGCTCTCTAAAAAGAACTGAAAGGCTATTGAGAAAGCGTGACTTACGCACATCGCAACCTGGATGGACTCTGACCTTTTGACTACTTATTGTCCTAATGAAGACACCCAAAACACTTGCCAGAAACTTAAGACACTTATTGAACCCTTAATCTAAAACAACTCATGACATCTATCCCTTAAGGATAAATATTTCTTTTCTTGTATTAGAGTACAGCCTCATGGCTTTTGCCTTTATCAGCCCCTGACTCTCTCTGTTCTCGGGAATATTTTTCAGTTTTGCCCAAATCTGTGTTTCCTGCTTTGTAATTCTTAGGATGCTTTATAAAGGTCCTCTTTGTTCTTCGCAGCCTCAATGCCACTTGTTGTTCAATACAGCCCAGTCTCCTGAAGTGCGAAATGTTTCTAGCTCAGTGTTAAACAGACGTCACAAACATGCTCAGATATGAACCCCACCCTACTCCCTCCACCTACTGCTGCCCATTTCTCCCTACGCTGAACGGCACCCAGTTGCTCAAGCTAAAATCTCAGAGTCACCCTTGACCCCTCCTCTCCTTCACATTTCAACATCGCCCATCTCCTGCCTGCGCTCTCTAGGGAGACTATAAGTCTGTATGCTTTCATGCATCCATCCCTCAAGAGGCCCCAAAGAAGGTTCTTAACAGATGAACTGGGCTGAGTCACTCCCAGGTACACCACCCCCCCAGGGATTCCCCACACCCCAAAGTCCTCACTGTGCCTTCCAGATCCAACGTGGTGCCAACACTCTGCCAACACTCCACCACTTGTCCTGCCCTCTCCCTGTGGGTCTCCTCACTGTTGCTGACACCCATGTTTGTCAATGACATAAGAAAAAGAATGAGAAATCAATACTGGAAATGAATGGAAAAATACAGAGGAAGTTAAAAAGGTCAGGCAATTTTGTGCCTGACAAAATAATCACATATATAGAAAATCCAAGATAATCCTTAACAAATCATTAAACCTTAGAATTCAGTAAGTTCAACAGATGAAATATCCACAAATAAAAATCAAGCTTTTCTGTACACAGTAATAGCCAATAGAAAATGTAATTGGAAAAAATTCACAGTAGGAATAAAATCATATAATACCAACAAGAATTGTGCAAAACCTGCCAAAAATAAATCTCATAAAACTTTACTTAAAGCAAAAAGAATCGCTGAATATATGGAGACACAACAAACATCTTAATTTAGAATCAATTTTATAAAGATGCTAACTATCTTCCAACTAAATCTGTAAATTCACTGGAAGACTAACCAAAACTCAACAGATTTCCTCCCAATATTTTATTGTGAAAAAATTTAGACAAAGAAAATTTGAAAAAATTTACAGTGAGCATCCATATACCTGCCACCTAGATTCATCTTAATAATTTACCATATTTGTTTTATCACAAAATGTCCACCTATCCATTCCTCTAATTCATCCATCAATCCATCTTTTGTAATGCATATCAAAGTTGAAAAACATCATTATATTTCACCCTAAACATTTCATGTACATATCATTAGCTAGAGTCAATATTCTTTACAGTTTTTTTTAACTTACATACAATAACACACATAGATATTAAGTGAACATTTCCTAAGGTTTGAGATGGATACACTCATATAACACAAACTGGTATCAATTGTGAAATACTAACATCACTCTAGAAGTTTCTCTCATACGCCACCAGTGGATCTCTACTCCCACTGTGAGGCAAACACCTTCTAATTTGTTCCACCATGGGTCTGTTTTGCCTCTTCCAGAAGTTTGTATAAACGAGATCTTACAGTATGTGCTTTTTCTGTGTCTAACTTTCTTCATTGAGTGTAGTTGTTTTGAGATTCAGTCAAGGGGTTGTATATATCTATAATTCAATCATTTAAAATTTTTGCTTAACAACCCACCATGTCAATGAACCACAGAGGGTCATTCATTCAATGGTTGATGAATACTGGGTGGCTCACAACCAGTTTTTAAATGGAATTTGATAAGCTAATTCTAAAATATTAATGGGAGGAAAAAGTATAACAATGGCCAAGCAGAAATCTCTGAGAAATGGAACTTGATATGAAAGCACTACTAGATATGAAAGTACTTCATATAGTTATAATAGTTAAAAGAGTGAATTTTGACACAGAAAAGGCAAATAAATCAACAGGGTAGAATTTAAACGTCCAGAAGCAGATGAATGCATATAAGAGAAATGTGTTTAAATAAAAACTGGGCAT
This sequence comes from Cervus elaphus, assembly GCF_910594005.1. NCBI lineage: Eukaryota > Metazoa > Chordata > Mammalia > Artiodactyla > Cervidae > Cervus > Cervus elaphus. The sequence continues at coordinate 24,415,084 of NC_057830.1, forward strand.
TTTATTAGCCCTCAAAAGGCATAGGTACACATATCTTAAAAAGGAAAAAGAAAAATAGACATAACATGGAAGAGAATTTCCTAAGAAAAGTGTGAAAGTCAGATATCATACACGGGAAAAACAAACTAATTTAGCCACAGAAAATGTAGAACTATTTGCATAATAAAAAGCATAAAAATTAAAAAAAAATAAAAAATAAAAAAAAAAAGCATAAAAATTAAGAATATAAGAGATAATTGGAAAAAAGCATAATGTCCTTAGATATTTTTTAAGCTCTTAAAAATCATCAATAATGCCTAAAAAATTCAATGAAAAGAGCAATGTCACAGAAAGAAAGGGTACAAATACAAGAGAAGTAAAGCACTATTTTAAATGTCCAATCTCACTCGTAAAGAAAGCACTGCAAATAAAAGGCCACCAATTGACAATTTTTTTTTAAATTGAAAATAAACACTCTTGACAAGTGTTTTAGACACTCTCATACATTCTGTCTGTTGGAGAGTAAATGACAAATCCAGTATTATAAAAGGGCATCTCCATCAACCTGCAAATCCACTTCTGATATCTAGTCTTGTGATATATCTATCAAAATACTGAAACGCATACTGTAGATAACAAAATTGAAAAAAATTAAAATGTTCACCAAGAACAAAAAAAGGTTAAATGAAATATGGTTGATCCATACTTTATAAAGTAGTATTCAGCTCCTTGAAACAATAAAGGAGAAGTTGCAAACTAACATAGAAAACAATCTTCAGGTTATGTTTATAAAAAGAGAGTCATAAACATTGTGTATCATATGATTCAAAACTGGTAAAAACAGAAAAATGATCTGAGTATGTTTCCATCTACAGGTTTATCAGTGCTGAGAAAAAGATTTTGAACGCTGTGTAACAGAGCCATTTCCAAGAACTGGATTTTTATTTCCTTTTATGTTGCTTTTGATCTTTACACTGACACTATATTACTGTATTACTGATAAAAATACATGTGCGTGTGTGTTTTAAAAAGGGGAAAACAAGTTGAGGGAGGCCCATCTTTCCTTTGACTCTTGAATCCTAATAATTACAACTTATTCGTAGCACTTAAAAATTTATTCATTTTATTTACAGATAGATTCTTGGCTCCTTTGATTGCCTGAAAAGTAGAAATGAAAGATGAGAAAAGAGTGAATTCATCATCTTCATCATCATCATCATTCTGGCTTGCAGTCATGAAGCACTCCCCAATCTCCATGGCAAGCAAAACACTTAAGTCATAGCTGATGTTCACCAGAACCCCGCCAAGGGGATATTGCTGCCTCCACTTGACAGAGAGAAATCTGGGGCTCAAGGGTGTCCCGCCATGCCCAAGGTCTCATGGTCACAGAGCAGGGGCTGGGTCCAAAGCCTCCCAGACGTCCTCTGCATCCCCACAGCCCTTAGAAGAATGGCTCGGGAAGGACCCTGCAGAAGCACTGACCTCCCAGTGAGACACACTAAGGGCACTCTCACACACCTAGCTGGCACAGCCCCATGTCCAACTGGCGCTGAAGTCACAGGGGTGTTCAGCTGGCAAGGATGCCCCTTGGTGTTCTAAAGTCAAGTTGACTCTGGTATGTCATCTAGATACCACCATCTTCACACACTTAGGTGTATACATACAAATACATGTGTATTAATATATACATTTATTACTAGATTCTCGGCTACTTTGGGTACCAAAAAATCACATTAAATAATATTGACTCTGGATAAAATTTTGAAGAATAAGAAAACATTCTTACAATTTCTTACACTTCATACTTATCTCATGATGTTATTTTTTTTTTTCAAAGAACACTTATTTATTAGCTCACAGTTGTGAAGGTCAGAAGACCAGGCAGACTCAGCTGGGGTTTTTTCCATTTAGAATTTCACGAAACTGAGTTCAGAATATTCAAATGGGCCAGGTTCTTACCTGAAGGCTCTGGGGAGGAAACCACTTCCAAATTCATTTAGGTTGTTGGCAGATTTCAGAATAAGGACATTCTCTTACATAACCACAGTGTAATTATCAAAGTCAGAAAACTCAATGTTGATCAAAATATTATTATGCTGCCCACAGTAATATTTAACTTATTTCATTTCTACCAATAAATCTATTATAACTATCTTCTCCTTCAACATCCTGCCCAGAATCAGCCATTGCATGTAGTCGTCTTGGGCACTCAGCTTGTTCTGTGAACTACTGAAGGCAAAGCAGTGAGGGAGGAGAGAATTGTTAAAATGGGAAGAAAGATGATGAGGAGTCCAGCCCAGAACACACTGTTAATTTCTTAAAACTCCTGGTATGTTGCCTTAGCAAGACCCTTGCACAGAAGGAGGGGGGTGGGAGGGCAGGAAGAACAGCTGATTTAGTTCAACCAAGGGGCCATCACATCCTTGTGCTGCTGCTGCTGCTGCTAAGTTGCTTTAGTCGTGTCCGACTCTGTGCGACTCCATAGACAGCAGCCCACCAGGCTCCTCTGTCCCTGGGATTCTCCAGGCAAGAGCACTGGAGTGGGTTGCCATTTCCTTCTCCAGTGCATGAAAGTGAAAAGTGAAAGTGAAGTCACTCAGTCGTATCTGACTCCTAGCGACCCCACGGACTGCAGCCTACCAGGCTCCTCCATCCATGGGATTTTCCAGGCAAGAGTACTAGAGTGGGGTGCCATTGCCTTCTCCCATCCTTGTGTTACCTGCCCACAAACTGGATGCCAAATAGCATCATGGACTTTAGTCGCCATTGTCCCTTTAAAGCCCATGATGTTACATGGCATCCAATGTGTGGTCAGGTAACACAAGGATGTGATGACCCCTTGGTTCAACTAGACCAGCTGTTCTTCCAGCCCTTCCACCCCCACCTTTCTGTGCAAGGGGCTCGCCAAGGCAACACACCAGGTGTTTTAAGAAATTAACAGCGTGGTCTCTCCTCCCTCAACTGCTTTGCCTTCAGTAGTTCACAGAATAGGCTGAGCGCCCATGCCACAATCACAGTGCTCAGTCTTTCTTCTAGTTCTCAAGTTCTGCCTGTACTTCCTTCTTTCTTCCCAGATTCTTTCTCTTTCTGACTCTCCTTGGGCCAGCTTCTCAGAAAAAATATTTTCATGCTTATAAACTGATGACAAATAATGGTTCCAAGCAGTCCCTATCTGAAACTTTCAAGAGCCAAAGCCTGGACTCTCTGGTACCAATGAGTACCAATGAAATACAGAAGAAAGAAATATTTGGGGATAAGCGAGACTCTTGGTCTCTAAATACCATCCATTCTCCCTTGTTATGTCTGCAATTACTGCTTTAATATTTTAGAGTTAAAATAAATGAGCCCAAAACAAAATGTCATCAAACTTCTCACATGCAATGACTCCCTGAGTTTCATGTCCTTAAATGCAGAAATATACTTATTCACCCATCCCTCAAACTTGTTGTTAGTTATCTTCTTTATACATCCCATTTTCATGGGGATTTTAGAATCCATTTTATTCATAACTGTCCCCTGTCAGCAATGAATAATCCCATCTGGATTGACAAATTCCTTACTCAATTTAAATCTTATATCATTGTCTATTAGACTGGGTTCACAGAAAGCTTTTTGAGGTCCCAAGCAATATGGGATGAGTGCCAAAGCATTACCCAAGATGAAGAGATGAAGAGAGAATGATGGACAATTCCTCTTAGGAAGGGAGAAGGTCCTTTGTTTGGAAGAAGCTCCTGTGGGGGTGTGTGAGTGCTTAGAGGAATGAACAGTGAGAATGTAGAGCTTGAAGGTGGATGCAAATCTGAAGCCAAACAGAATCACAGGAGAAGAAGCCAAGCCAAGGGTGCCAGCAAAGGGCCCTTTCTTCTGCCTTCCCCGCTGTAGAGTTGAAAGTGTTATTTGCTCAGTCGTGACCAACTCTTTGCAGCCCCATGGACTGTATCCCACCAGGCCCCACTGTCCCTGGAATTCTCTAGGCAAGAAAACTGGAGTGGGTAACCATTCCCTTCTCCAGGGGATCTTCCCAATCCAGAGATTGAACCTGGGTCTCCTGCATTGCAGGCAGATTCTTTACTGAATCTCTTTTCTTTACTCAAAATCTGATTCTTTGAGCCACCAGGGAAGCCCCTGCCTCTAAATACACGCTGGACAAATTGTCAAAGATCTTCCTCTTGTACTAAGATATATTTTGTCAAGCTCATAACCCAGATTTATTTGGCCAGAACATGCGCACACCAGCCCCTGCTGCTGTAAACTCCCCTCCTTAATGGATAAAACCACAGACTTCTCCTTCAGCTCAGCTTTCTATAAAGATCTACACAAATGCCCTGATCTGGTCTGGCCTTGTCCTGGGCAGTGATTCACGCACACAGATGGAGCAAATGACTTCCCTTCCCAGTTTTTCATGGTGGATTCACAAACACATGATTTCTGTCTGAATGTGTAGAAAACAATTATCTCATCCACTCATTGCCTGGCTGCCAGAACTTGCCCTTACAAGTCCCAAGTCCAGCTGTGTTTCTTCAATTACAGCATGATTTAGAGCACAATTTGCTTTAAATTGCTTGAGGGTAGAAGACAATGATGACCAACAATGTAATTTTTGTTATATTTTGTTAACAGGGATTCATTTGTATAAAGCCATGTAGGGACTATAGAAGTAGAGCCTAGGAAGGGGGTCCTGTTGGCACTGTAATATGGGCTTGACCCTTTCTTATGTCACATACCCCATTATCAACCTCATACATTTTCTGCATCTTTCATTTTCTTCTACTTGAAAAAATATTTTCTACACTCACTTTTCTTTGAGGATTTTCTATTTCTTGACATGCTTCTTGATAACAGAATCAACTTTCTCCCAACATATCCAATTATTCTCTGCTTTAATATTGCATGAATGCATGGAATTCACCAAATTAGAGTTATTTCCAAACTTGAATTCTCTGGACAGAATTGTGTGTGCATACACAGACACACATACACACACACATATGCACATATTTCTCCAACAAACTCTTGCCTTCAACAAACTCTTGCCTTCACATGAACTACATCCTTGTGCTTTTAGGGGGCAGGAGTGAGAATCTCCACTAGGCCTATCCAAGAACCCAGATAAAATATGGAGATCAATTTCTGAGGTCTCAGAGCAGAACCTACAGCCTTATAAACATAGGTGCTCTTACAAGGAAAGTTGAATGAATTATTTCAAGCTGAGTGTGAGTGCAGAAATCCATGGCATATAATAAACACTGGCTTGGGGTCCTCCTCATGGCCCAGTCTCTGATAATGCTTTTCGTCTACTGCTATGATCTTGTTGAACACTTCAGAATACCTTTAATTGGTTATCCGCCTTACTGTGAATGATGACTGTCACAGGTTGGATTCCCCAGGAAGCAGCTTCATGACCAAAATAAATGATTGTTGGTATTTTAAGCCACAAAGATGGCAGCATTTGTTATTAGGCTATAGCCATTGGAACAGGTCCTTTTGTGAGATCTGGGACATCTCTATCAGCTTCGTCTTCCTGTTTCAGTAGGTCACTTGTACTCAATCCTATCCTGTTGATTTCATGTGCCATCACACTTTTGATGAGCACAGAACACAAGAAAAGATGATTTGTTTCATGTACCCCAGAAGCTCAAAATTTTGGCTCCCAAAATCCCTGGTATGAAAGTATAAGTAATCTTGACATCAGGTGAGTACCAATTTAGTGCATATTTTAAAATACTTTCAAATTGGAATGTAAAGTGATATGACGTGTTTGTGTGTTATTCATTAATAATTAATATATAAGGTAACAACACTTAACATGGAAATTTCCCATGAGGCTTCTTGTAACAAATAGTACTAGTCTATATATCCTGGTACAGAGTAGATAGAAAATGCTTGGATTGAGTTAGAACTAAGTCCAATACCACATCACACAACTGCTGGTACCTGATGTGTATGCTGGCACAAAGAGACATAATAGTCTTTCTCAGAATGAATGAGCATCTCTTTAGTTTATCAGGACATTTTACAAGTCATCAGTCTTTATACACAAAAGGATGAGGATACTGGATGAGACATAACATGATACCCTTTGTGAAAAAAAGATATAAGTATTTCATAGAATCTTCCCCACTTGCAAGTGTATGGATTTGCTCTAAGTAATGTGAATAACCGTGGTATGACAATAAATCCATAAATATTATTGCCGTTCAATTGATAAGTCATGTCCAACTCTTTGTGACCCCATAGACTGCAGCACACTAGGCTTCCCTGTCTTTCACTATCTCCTGGACTTTGCTCAAACTCATGTCCATTAAATCAGTATTGCCATCCAACTATCTTATTCTTTGTTGCCCTCTTCTCCTGCCCTCAATCTTCCCCAGGATCAGGGTCTTTTCCAGTGAGTTGATTCTTCACATCAGGCGGCCAAAGTGTCAGAGCTTCAACTTCAACATCAGTACTTCCAATGAATATTCAGAGTTGATTTCCTTTAGGACTAACTGGTTTGATCTCCTTGCAGTCCAAGGGACTCTCAAGAGTCTTCTCCAGCACCACAGTTCAAAAGCATCAATTTTTTGGCACTCAGCCATCTTTATGGTCCAACTCTCATATACCTTATCTCATATCTCATATTTCACATGACTACTGGAAAAACCATAGCTTTGACTCGATGGACCTTTGTCAGCAAAGTAATGTCTCTGCTTTTTAATACACTGTCTAGGTTGTCATAACCTTTCTTTCGAGGAGCAAGCATCTTTTAATTTCATGGCTGCAGTCACCATCCACAGTGATTTTGGAGCCCCCCTCAAAAAAAATCTGTCACTGTTTCCACTTTTCCTCCTTCCATTTGCCATGAAGTGATGAGACTGGATGCCATGATCTTCTTTTTTTGTTTTTTTTAAATGTTAAATTTTAAGCCAGCTTTTCACTCTCCTCTTTCACCTTCATCAAGAGGCTCTTAGGTCCTCTTCACTTTCTGTCATTAAGGTGGTGTCATCTGCCTATCTGAGGTTGTTAACACTTCTCCCCAGCAATCTTGATTCTGGTTTGTGCTTTTTCCAGTCTGGCATTTCACATAATGTACTCTGCATAGAAGTTAAATAATCAGGGTGACAATATAGAGCCTTGATGTACTCTTTTCCCAATTTTGAACAAGTCTGTTGCTCCATTTCCAGTTCTAACTATTGCTTCTTTGACCTGCATACAGGTTTCTCAGGAGGCAGGCAAGATGGTCTGGTAGTCCCATCTCTTTAAGAATTTTTCACAGTTTGATATGATCCACACAGTCAAAGTCTTTCTCGTAGTCAATGAAGCAGAAGCAGATGTTTTTCTGGAACTCTGTTGCTTTTTTGATGATCCAACAGATGTTGGCAATTTGATCTCTGGTTCCTCTGCCTTTTCTAAATCCAGCTTGAACATCTGGAAGTTCACGGTTCACGTACTGTTGAAGCCTAGTTTGAAGGCTTTTGAGCATTACCTTACTAGCATATAAAATGAATGCAATTGTGTGGTAGTTTGAACATTCTTTGGCATTGCCCTTCTTTGGGATTGGAATGAAAACTGGCCTCTTCCAGTCCTGTGGCCACGGCTGAGTTTTCCAAATTTGCTGATATATTGACTGCAGCACTTTAACAGCATCATTTAGCTCAGCTGGAATTGCATCACCTTCACTAGCTTTGTTCATGGTAAAGCTTCCTAAGGCCCGCTTGACATTACACTCCAGGATGTCTGTCTCTAGGTAAGTGACCACACCACTGTGGTTATTCGGATCATTAAGACACTTTTTTTGTACAGTTCTTCCGTGTATTCTTGCCACCTCTTCTTAATGGTAAAATAAAGTGAGAGATCAATTGTCATTCCTACTTCCTTCCCACCTCTGGATGAAGAAGCACAGGATCACACTTCTTTTAATATTTCCAGCAACTCTCCAGACTGATGAATGTTCAGATACTAAGGTGGTTGGCAGGGAACTAATAAGTTGCTGCAGTCAAGAAGAATGTCTCTGGGATTTTATACAAAGAGCTAATGGATATGTCCATATTCTCCATCATGGCCCTGACTCTCCGTGAGTCCACATGATGTAAAACCTTGTGTGTCTGAACTGTTATTCTTCAAGATATTTTAGATATAACCTATATCCCTGCTACTGAAGAAAGAATTTTTCTTAAGGGACTCCATGGAAGATTGTATTTTCCAACTCTGGCCCCAATAATGCTCTCTAATCCTCAGGTTCTCCTCAATGTGATGGTCAGACTTTCTAACTGCTTTGCCCAATAGAATATAGCAGAAGTGTTCTTAACTGGTCTGGAAGCTTCTGCTTCCTGTTTCTTGGAAGCCACTCACCATGAAAGAAACATGACTGTCCTGAGACCATCATGCTATAAGTAGTCCAAGCTAATTTGAGGCTCTAAGGAGTGAGAGAGGGCTCCAGGACTGCTGGGTGGAAGAAAAAAAAAAAAAAAAAACAGTACTAATTCACCAGACGTGAAAGGAAAGTGCCATCTTGGAAGTGGATGTTCCAGTCCCTGCCAGGTGGACTAGAGATGAACCACCCAACCAAACCCATTTCAAACTTCAGACCCACAGAATCACAAGTTTAAACCATTACCTTTTTTTTGATGTTGACCATTTAAAAAATCTCTATTTAATTTGTTTCAATATTGCTTCTGTTTTATGCTTTGGTTTTTTGGCCCATGGGGCATGTGAGATCTTAGCTCCCCAACCAGGGATCAAACCCACACTCCCTGTACTGGAAGATGACCTCCCAACCACTGGATAGCCAGGAAAGTCCCTAAGCCATTAAGTTTTGAGGTTAATTGTTACACAACAATAAATAACTGAAACAACCTCTGGCACTGTTGCCAGTCCCAATTTCTCTGCCATTTTGTACAACCTATGTTCCATTTAGTCCAAGTCAGCAGTGTTTCTGATGATACAATTTTTTTGAGAGGCTTGTGAGCCTTGAGTGTATTGTCCCTGGGTTTCACCTAAGGTGTATCCACAGACCTTTTCCTAATAATCCCTTCTCTACCTTTGGTTTTTTTCTGAGGAAGAATGCTCTTAAGTCTCTCCAGGCCCTCTGTTTTGATATAGAAGATCTGGGAAGAATATCTTAATCTCTTGGAAAAGTTATTGATGTAAATAAATACTTCTATATTTTTAAGCTTTAGGGATTTCAGCAAAGAGTTGTGCAGTCACATACTCAGCCTTTTCTCTTTGCCATGGTCTGGCATCCATTTCTGTCTTTTAGGATCTTTGGTCCTCTGCAGAGACTGCGAGTTTTCAAAATCACCAAGTCTTCAGTGATTATTCCTTCAATTCATATATCTTTTCTCACATTTTACTATAAGCAGTAAGAAGAAACCAAGCAACACCTCCAACCCTTAGCTTGGAAATCTCCTTAGCTGTGCACTCCAGTTCGTTGCTTATGAGTTCTGCCTCCCATGAACTACAGGGAGAAATGTCACTGAACTTCCTGCAGCAATATAGCAAGCATCTGCCTTCCTCCAGCTTCCAGTGTTCCTACTTCCTTCTTTATCCTCAGCAGTAATATCCTTCAAGTCCAGATTTCTACTAACAATCTGCTCATGGTGACTCAGGCTTTCGTTATGATGCTCCGCAGTCTTTACTGGCAGTCTTAAACATCCATATTTCAATCAATCAAACAGTAGAGTCCTTTCTAACCCATCAAGAAAAACACTGAATCTAGAATATCTTGTTAGAGAATGTGTATCAATAAATTCAGGCTAGTTCATCCTCATATTCTTTCCACCTTGATGTCACATCCTTAAGAGCCCTTCCTACATGTATTCCTGATGACTCTGTCAATAGAAAATAGAAAATCACTCAGTTCTCTGCGTGCACACCACTCTTCTCTCTGGAGAAACTTTGTACCTCACCCTGTATGGCCTGCTGGGACTTGAGTTTAGTTATGGTCTAGACCCAAAGAGTGATCATGGGGGTGAGTCCTCAGCACTGCCTTCAGGGCCACTGTCTCAGGGAGGCCATTGCACGTCTTCAGGTGAAGGGCACTCACCTCTTCAGGTGAGGGAAGGGCTGATTCTATTACCACGCTGGGGCTCCCCAAGACCACCCCCAGTTCAACTCACAGGACTAGGCATATCAGTTGTACTCACGACTATTATTACCTCAAAGGGATATGAATCAAAACTGACCAAGGAAAAAGTCACATGGGACAAAACCTAGAGGAAACCAGGCACAAGCTTCTGAGATTCCCCACCCAATGAAGTCACATGGGAAGCATTTAATTCCTCTAGCAATGAACTGTGATGACACATGAAAATGTTGTCTACCAGGGAATCAGAGGTACAGCACCCAGGGTTTTTTACTGGGTTTTTAACCACCTGCTATTTTACATATAACAAAATTTCAGAGTCCCAGAAGGAAAAGAGGTCTCATGTAAATCCCACTGTTGGCACACTAAGACACTTTTATCATTTAAGGAAAGAAGGAATCTCTTCCAAAGTCCAAGTTCCTAGGAGTCAACTGAGGGTCACCTTGCAAGCAGGACTTTCTGTGTTAATTCTTTCCTATACAACTGGGAAGACATGGTGGCATTTAGGAGCTCAAGGTCCCCAGCTTCACTGCATCTGCTGCTATGTCCCTGCTCCAGTTTTCAGAATCCCACTCTTGTCCAATCAGTGCAATGTTGTGAGGTTAAGAATCGGGTTTCACTGTAATTCAGTCCTTATAAAATAAGATTCTTGGTTTGCTTGATTGACATGATAATTGAGGGGTCTTCTGGCATTTACTGGCAAGAAAATAAGGATTCTAATCATCCTACAAAATAGTAAATTGCCCCTCATCTCATAAGATTTTTGAATGCCCACTCAGATTTTCACATAGATGGGGAAACCTTTTTATGGTGATCTGAACCTTTCTTATAACTCTTTACATGTAAATACAAAGGCTATTTTTACAAGGAATGAAACTATATTGAAATTTCCAAGAATATATCTATCATGCAAATTAAGAGATTTTTTTTCTGTTTTGCCTGGAACTTTACCAAGAGTGGTTCATCATTCTAGAAAATCACGTTCCTAATGACAAAACCACTTATTTGAGTCACAAAAACAACACCTGCATCATCAGTCTGCATTTGTGGGTGGGGCATCCAAAGTGGTTCTGTGTATGTGTGTGTGTGTGTGTGTTATTATTTCAAAATGCCAACTATAGAGACAAAATTTTTCAGCTGAGGATTGGCTTTCTTCTCTCAATCCAACCTTGTCTATTGTAAGTAGGCACAACAATCTAGTTACCTCCTTGTCTCATGGTGAGTTTGCCCTGACTCTTCTGTCATAATGCATGTTGTTGGGGAATGAATTTATTCATATGCCACGTCATGCGTCTATTTCTAAACAACAAACTACCCTAAAAATAGCAGCTTTTAAAACAACAAAAATTGTTTATCATTGTTCTTAATTTTGCAAACTGACTGGAATGGATAGGTGGTTTTTCCAACTTGCAAGAAATCACCTGGAAGTCTGGGCATCCAGAGTGGTGCATACAGCAAGCACTGACTATGTCAGCTGGTAGCTTAACTGTGTGTGACCTGGAGTGCCTTGCTACCCTCTGATAGCCTCATCCTGGTGTACAGGCATCTCCCAGCACTGCGTGGGCTCAAAGACACAGTATCCTCAGCCTGGAATGGCCCAGCCTTGGACATCACAGAGCATCAAGTCCACTGCACTGGATGGATCAAAGAAATCACAGACCCAGCCAAATTCCAGGGGAAGGGAAATGGGCTCCACCTCTCAAAAAGGGTGCAAAGAATTTACAGCCACCCATTATGATAAGAACAGATCAATTGGAGAATAAAATCACCTAATAACAATAAAGGGATTCCCAAGTGGTGTTAATGGTAAAGAACCCACCTGCTAATGCAGAAGATGTAGGAGACACGGGTGTGCATGTGTGTTTGGAATCTGTGTGTGGTACATGTGTGTGTGCTGCATGTATACAAAACAGAACAAAGGAAACAAGAAGGAAAGTTTGCAGTTGTTCAGTTCTTGTGGTGTGACTTGTTTCCTTATAGGACAGACTGATGGGCCAGAAGCAACTAAGCCAGTTGATTCCCATCCAGTGATCCCTCCCTCCATAAAATGAGAGTAGGAACACCGACCACCTCTGCCTGTGCCTCTGTGGCACACTATATGCCCTTGGGAACACAAGCTCAGTGACTGGAGTTTCACTGAAAACTTCTAGAATACAACATACTCTGCCCATTATGCCCATGTAATGGTGTGGCCAAGTAGGTCACCATGGAAAATGATGGAAGCACTTTTTTCTTCAAAATAAACCAAGGAAACACTAGTCTTTGGAGTTTTCTTGGCACACAGGAGACACTCAATAATTGTTCTATGAACAAGTGAATCCAGGTAGTTCTACACCTCCATTTCTTTGCCCTTCCCCTGAGCGACAGAATACAAGCTGAAACTTTTCCAGCCAACCAGTCTGGGCATGTTATGCTCAAAACAATTTGCTCCCTCTACACAGGGTGGTGACCATGAGTACCAGAGTGGGACAGAGAAGCCAGAAAGGTATATTTTCAGATTCTTTGAACTTAAGAAAAGCTGCATCCTCAAAAGCATTTGGTTCCTGCTTACAATCAGGAGTTTGCGTAATATTACCTGGAAGCACCATGGATTGAGACAGCTACTATTGTTAGCCGCCTAACATGGATTAAGTCAGCTACTATTGTTATGTTTTTCAAAGTGTAAGCACAGGATATTGGCTTAAATGTAAATTCTGCACTGACAGATTAGGGATCATTGGGCCGTTCCTATTTTCAAGAACCAGTTTTTTATTTTCTTCCTCTACCAATGACCTTTGAGGTATTTGTCCTTAAACTCATGAAGAAAAGTTGGAGGTTGGATGGGAGTATAGAATGAAAGAGAAAATGAATAACAACAAAGACACCTAAACTCCTGAATTTTCCATCATATATTTTTGCACAATAATCAAATAAGTGGGCGGCAGAGCTTGGGAAGGCTCTCAGTCCATCGCTCAGTGACTGAGCCGCATGGGGCTTGGGGGTGGGGACATCTGCCCTGACTCATGGTGGCCAATAGAGCTTGGCAGTACTGGAGATTCTGCAAAGCACCAGGAGACCATGTCTTCGTTCTGGCATGCAGCCCAACCCTAGCCACGCCCCAGCGTAACTCAGAAAACAGACTTAGATCATCTTAATGAAAGGTAGGAGTGATGGCTTACCTGCGCTGGAAGCCATGATGTTATCTTGTTGTAATTGACTTCTAATGTGTCACCCTCAGCTCTTTTCTGTATGGAGCCAGTGTTCCTTTAGACCTGAAATCTCCTAATTAAGCTCGTCAAGCCTTGCCATCAGAAGTGACTTAATAAGGAAGCTGAGTTGCATAACAAAACATCCTCCCTATTCACCCACCTCCACTGTTGTGCAACAGGCCTTGGAGACTGGATGGAGCACACATCATAGAGTCAGGGATCATTCTGCACCTGGGAAATCATTCTGGCCATGGGCCAACTCTGCAGAAACAAGCAAAGCTAGGTCTTTCTCTTTTTTTTAATTTTATTGAAGTACAGTTGATTTACAATTTGTGTTAGTTTACGCTGTAAGGCAAAGTGATTCATTCATATATATATATATATTCATATATATATACAGGCTTACCAGTGGCTCAGCAGTAAAGAATCACCTGCAATGCTGGAGATTCGGGTTCGATCCCTGGGTCAAGAAGATCCCAAGGAGGAGTGCATGGCAACCCACTCCAGTATTCTTGCCAGGAGAATCCCATGGACAGAGGAGCCTGGCGGGCTGAAGTCCATGGGGTCACATAGAGTTGGACATGACTGACAGCATGCCTGCGTGTATATATATATGTATACATTCTTTTTCATATTCTTTTCTACTATGGTTTTCATAGGATATTGAATACAGTGCCTTGTATTATACAATAGGACTTTTTGCTTATCTATCTTATCTATACTATTAATAGTTTGTGTGTACTAATCCCAAACTCCGAATCCATCCCTCTCCCACCCCTCTTCACTCAATCAGAGCAGCAGACAGAAAGCCAAATTAAAAAAAAAAAAAAGAAAAGAAAACAATATAAGAGAGCTATGAGATAATATAAAGCATGCCAACCTATGCATGTAGGGATCCCAGAAGGAGAAGACAATTGGGTCTCTAGATATTTCTAATCCGGTCAACATCAGGGAGTTTTCCACCAAACCTGTTAAGATTGTGAGATACAGTTAGTCTTTGCCTTTTAATTTATTGAATAAAAAATATTATGACGTCTTTGTCTCTGGTTTATACATACAATAGACACATTTGTGCTATAAATTATAAATGATCTATATGAAGAAATGTGTGTCTGTTTAAATGCCTATAACTGGTGCATAAACATGAGGTATGTAGCAGTCAGGATTCAATTTAGGAAACCCAAAATTGTGTGTACCTGATCAAGAAAAGTTTTAATACTTAGACTTAACTATTTCAAAAATTATTGAAGGAACAGGTTTTAGGCTAGGGCTCTTGGAATGATTTTGGAACATTAAGAACCAGCCCAGCTGGGGAGTTACTGCCTCTGAGTTCATTTCTGGAGCCATACCAGTCTAAGTTCAGAGCTGGTGGAGCTGCGTCCCAGCACATCAAGGAGTGAGTCTCCTCACACTCAGGAAATGAGCGATCAGAGGACACAACACTGGGGAGGCTCTTGGGGGAGAAAACTACAAAGACAGAAGCCACAGGAAAGGCACCCAGCCTCAACCCTGCCTTCCCAATCCTTCTCTAGACCAAAGGTGAGCCAACACTTCCCTGGAAAGTGCTAGATAGTACAGACTTTTGGTTCTCTGGGCTATAGAGTCTGTCACAAGTCAACTGGGATGTTAATAGCATCAAAACAGCATAGATAATATGTAAATGAAAATATACTCCAAGCTGTTGTTCACAAAAACAAATAGCCCAATGGATTTGATCTGTGCTAGAGAAGGCAATGGCACCCCACTCCAGTACTCTTGCCTGGAAAATCCCAGGGACAGAGGAGCCTGGTAGGCTGCAGTCCCTGGGGTCGCTGCAAGTCAGACACGACTGAGTGGTTTCTCTTTCACTTTTCACTTTCATGCATTGGAGAAGGAAATGGCAACCCACTCCAGTGTTCTTGCCTGGAGAATCCCAGGGACGGGGGAGCCTGGTGGGCTGCAGTCTATGGAGTTGCAGAGTTGGACACGACTGTAGCAACTCAGCAGCAGCGGGCCATGTTAGGCCAAGCCTTACTTTAGTGAATCTAAATAATTAAGAATTTGCCTTGCATTGCAGGGGACACAGTGAACAGTGAACAGGACACAGTGGTCAGTGAACTGGGTTCCCACGTGGTGTGGACCAACTAAGCCCTTGTGTTGCCACTACTGAGCCCACGCACCAAAAGTAGGGAGTTTGTGTGCCTCAAGGAAAGAACCCACATGACACAACTAAGACCCTGAAGCAGCCAGATTAGTTAGAAATGTTAGAAATTAATTAGAAATGTTAAAGAATAAATGACGTGGAGAGTTCATGGTGGAGAGTTCTGACAAAACATGGTCCACTGGAGAAAGGAATGGCAAACCACTTCAGTATTCTTGCCTTGAGAACCCCATGAACAGTATGAAAAGGCAAAAAGATAGGACACTGAAAGATGAACTCTCCAGGTCAGTAGGTGCCCAAGACACTACTGGAGAACAGTGGAGAAATAACTCCAGAAAGAATGAGAGGTGGAGCCAAAGCAAAAACAACACTCCATTTGTGGATGTGACTGGTGATGGAAGTGAAGTCCAATGCTGTAAAGAACAATATTGCATAGGAACCTGGAATGTTAGATCTATGAATCAAGGTAAATTCGAAGTGGTCAAATGGGAGATGGCAAGAGTTAACATCAACATTTTAGGAATCAGTGACCTAAAATGGACTGGAATGGGTGAATTTAACTCAGATGACCATTGTATCTACTACTGTGGGCAAGAATCCCTTAGAAGAAATGGAGTAACCATCGTAGTCAACAAAAGAGTCTGAAATGCAGTAGTTGGACGCAATCTCAAAAACGACAGAATGATCTCTGCTTGTTTCCAAGGAAAACCATTCAATATCACAGTAATCCAAGTCTATGCCCTAACCAGTAATGCTGAAGAAGCTGAAGTTGAACGGTTCTATGAAGACCTACAAGATCATTTAGAACTAACATCCAAAAAAGATGTCCTTTTCATTATAGGGGGCTGGAATGCAAAAGTAGGAAGTCAAGAGATACCTGGAGTAACAGGCAAATTTGGCCTTGGAGTACAAAATGAAGCAGGGCAAAGGCTAACAGAGTTTTGCCAAGAGAATGCACTTGTCTTAGCAAACACCCTCTTCCAACAGCACAAGAGAAGACTTTACACATGGACATCATCAATATAATCAGATTGATTATATTCTTTGCAGCCAAAGATGGAGAAGCTCTACACAGTCAGCAAAAACAAGACCAGGAGCTGACTGTGGCTTAGATCATGAACTCCTTATTGCCAAATTCAGACTTAAATTGAAGAAGGTGGGGAAAACCACTAGACCATTCAGATATGACCTAAATCAAATCCCTTATTATTATACAGTGGAAGTGAGAAGTAGATGCAAGGGACTAGATCTGATAGACAGAGTGCCTGAAGAACTATGGACAGAGGTTTGAGACATTGTACAGGAGGTAGTGATCAAGACCAATCCCAAGAAAAAGAAATGCAAAAAGGCAAAATGGTTGTCTGAGGAGGCCTTACAAATAACTGAGAAAAGAAGAGAGGATAAAGACAAAGGAGAAAAGGAAAGACATACATATTTGAATGCAGAGTTCTGAAGAATAGCAAGGAGAGATAAGAAAGCCTTCCTCAGTGATCAGTGCAAAGAAATAGAGGAAAACAATAAAATGGGAAAGACTAGAGACCTCTTCAAGAAAATGAGAGATACCAAGGGAACATTTTATGCAAAGATGGGCACAATTAAGGACAAAAGTGGTATGGACCTAACAGAAGCAGGAGATATTTTTAAGAAGAGGTGGCAAGAATACACAGAAGAACTATACAAAAAAGATCTTCATGATCCAGATAACCACAATGGTGTGATCAGCCACCTAGAGCTGGACATCCTGGAATGTGAAGTCAAGTGGGCCTTAGGAAGCATCACTATGAACAAAGCTAGTGGAGATGATGGAATTCGAGTTGAGCTATTTCAAATCCTGAAAGATGATGCTGTGAAAGTGGCATCATATTGAGTCATATTGAGTGCTGGCACTCAATATGCCAGCAAATGAAAACTCAGCAGTGGCCGCAGGACTGGAAAAGGCCAGTTTTCATTTCAATCCCAAAGAAAAGCAATGCCAAAGAATGTTCAAACTACTGCACAATTGCACTCATCTCACATGCTAGTAAAGTAATGCTCAAAATTCTCCAAGCCAGACTTCAACAGTACATGAACCATGAACTTCCAGATGTTCAAGCTGGATTTAGAAAAGGCAGAGGAACCAGATGTCAAATTGCCAACATCTGTTGGATCATAGAAAAAGCAAGAGAGTTCCAGAAATGCATCTACTTTTGCTTTATTGACTATGCCAAAACCTTTGACTATGTGGATCACAACAAACTGGAAAATTCTTCAAGAGATGGAAATACCAAACCACCTGATCTGCCTCCTGAGAAATACATACGCAGGTCAAGAAGCAACAGTTAGAACTGGACATGGAACAACAGACTGGTTCCAAATCAGTAAAGGAGTACATCAAGGCTGTGCATTGTCACCCTGCTTATTTAATTTCTATGCAGGGTACATCATGTGAAATGCTGGTCTGGATGAAACACAAGCTGGAATCAAGATTGCCGGGAGAAATACCAAAAACCTCAGATATACAGATGACACCACTCTTATGGCAGAAAGCAAAGAAGAACGAAAGAGCCTCTTGATGAAAGTGAAAGAGGACAGTGAAAAGTTGGCTTAAAACTCAGCATTCAGAGAACTAAGATCATGGCATCTGGTCCCATCACTTTATGGCAAATAGATGGGGAAACAATGGAAATAGTGACAGATTTTATTTTGGGGTCATGTATGGATGTGAGAATTGGACTATAAAGAAAGTTGAGTGCCAAAGAATTGATGCTTTTGAACTGTGGTGCTGGAGAAGACTCTTGAGAGTCCCTTGGACTGTAGAGATCCAACCAGTCCATCCTAAAGTAAATCAGTCCTGAATATTCATTGGAAGGACTGATGCTGAAGCTGAAACTCCAGTACTTTGGCCACCTGATGTGAAGAACTGACTCATTGGAAAGGACCCTAATGCTGGGAAAGATTGAAGTCAGGAGGAGAAGGGGACGACAGAAAATGAGATGGTTGGATGGCATCACCGACTCAAAGGACATGAGTTTGAGTAAGCTCCGGGAGTTGGCAATGGACAGGGAGGCCTGGTGTGCTGCAGTCCATGGGATTGCAAAGAGTTGGACACAACTAAGTGACTGAACTGAACTGAACTTACCTCCAGACTCCTTCCTGCAAAGGAATTTGGAAAATGTAATTCTCAGTTTCCTAGTGAAATGGCCCTGGAATAGTGAAGGAGTGTTGCTTTTCTGCCTGCTGAAAGTATATTGCTTCTACTTTTATTTATATGAATAAAGGAAAAGCACTAGCCAGAGTGAAAGTTTGTACCAGGCATCAAGGGCCGTGGCGATTTTCCCTAGTAGAGACCACATCATGAAAAGTGCCTGCAGTTAGAGTCATAAGTGATCAATTTAGGATAATTTATTGTTATTCTCAAGGAATTCCCTTCCTTTGCATCAGTTAATAAAATGGAGAGAAGGCAGAGTCACTATCTCTGTGTCTCAGTGTTTGATGGTGGTGCTCATCTTTGCAGCTCTCCCGGAGGTGCTATATTGGTTTTGGTTGCACATGGAGGATGGTTCCCAAGGGTGCCATTGATCATTTGTGGCAGAGAGGCCCTTCCTCTATCAACAAGGGAACCCATGTGGGGATGCAGTTGATTATTGAGTATGTCTTTTTTTTTCAATTATTGAGGTACAGTTGATTTACAGTAATGTATAAGTTTCAGGTGTACAGTATAGTGATTCACAAGTTTTTAGGTTATATGTCATTTATCATTATGAATATTTCTATTCTAACTCTACATTCAGGAAACTAATATGAAAATAACCACCAGATGGGTCTCCAAAGTCACTGGGCCTACCAGGAAATAGATATGAGCCAAAACTCCATTTACCCTCTGACCCTCCCACCCTCCATGAAGTCCCAGCTCTGGGCGGATTCACATCAGCTCAGAGCTTGTGTCTATGGCTCCCTGAAAACTGGAGTCTCTGTCTCCCTCAAGCAGAGTCACCCTGATTAAGGGCTTCAGGTCATGTTCAGGAAGGCAGAGGAAGGCTCTCAGTGTGTTTCTGTGGCAGCTTCTCAGGGCCTAAGCTCAAGAGAACCAACCAACTCCTCACTCAAGGCCCCTCCTCTGGTTTCCTTGCTCCAGGCTTCCGAACGTTGACTCAATGCTTTTCAGTTTTATTGATCAAGCAGGGTGTCCATCTACTTCCCTGACCAGTATGACCAATGAGACTCACCCCAGAGACCTGTGGGCCCAGACACTCGACTACAGCTTGACCCTGCTACTGGTCACTGAGGTCACTCTTATCTTGTCTCTGAAGCAGGGGGTCCTTCTTCCTTCTAGTGGATAAGGCCTACTGCCATTTCTATCTAGATCACGTGCCAAAGAATTTGCCACTTGCCTGATCATAATAAGAAGGATCATGTTTTTTTACTTTTTTCAATGAAAGAACTGTATGTATTTAACACAGCTTCCATGCTTGACTTCTTTTCCTATTTATGTATTACTGATAACTATTAAAAACCTGTATTTTTGTTTTGTTTAAGTGCTCACCACAAACACAAAATTTGGAATTATTTGGTTGGCACCACTTATATGTCAACCTACACCAGTATTCATCCAGAGAATCCCATGGACAGAGAAGCCTGGCATGCTATAGTCCATAGGGTTGCAGAGTCAGACACAACTGATGCAACTTAGCATTCACTCATGCACCACTTGGAGTTCTGCCTCTTTGCTGGAACTTATGCAAAAGCTGGTAGCAGCAGGCCTTACAGAGGTGTTTTCTGTAATCAATCTGACCTAGAGTAACTGAGGAATAAGATACGCTTTATGAATCAGAAATCTATTTAGCTGGAAATTTTTTAAGAATTCCTGACCCATATCCATTGTGACTGCAAACTTTGAAAAACTCTGTAGGTCTCTGAGACTTGTCTATGGTGGTTTGTCTATGACAGTCAGATTACATAAAGTCAGATTACATAACTTGGAAGCAGAGTTACATAAAGTCAGATTACATAACTTGGAAGCAGAGGAAAATAGGTGAGGGGCACCGCATGTGGAGAATTGTTTCTAAATGAGATATGACTCTAGAGAATGACCTTAATTCTCCTGTGTCATGGGCCAGGACTGGCTAAAATGAGGATGGCCTTCCTGCCTCTAGGAAGGAGAAGCCAACAGAATGGCTTTGTGCTCAGGACCAGATGAGGTTAGCAAAAAAATCACAGACCCTAGAACCAAACTTTCCGAGTTTGAATCTCACCTCCACCACTTGATGGATAAGCTATTAATTTATGGCTTAGTTTCTTCATCTGTAAAATGAGAGTGAGTGAGATTGTCTTGAGATCAAATAAATGAATTCACATAAAACATTATGAGTAGTACCTACACACTGAAGCTCAATATAATAGATACATCATCAATGTTGTGGGCAGATGGGGCAGTGGCAGGGATTAGAGATGAAGACAGAATGATACAGGGCTTACCTTATTTAACTAGGTTCCATTTATCCCTATATGGTGTTTGGATGGAATTATGCTAACTTTTACAAATCTTTCTTGTGTATTTATAAATGATCTCTTTCAATAAAAACCATTAGGGTGAATAAAAGCTCATATTGTTAAAGACCACACTTGCCTTTCAGGCAAACAGCACACAGGAAAGCTGGTAGCTCACCCTCTTGCCCAGGTGTTCCAACCTAATAAATTGTTCCAGCCCCAGATATCATGGGTCTTCCCTGGCGGCTCAGACAGTAAAGAATCTATCTGCAGTTCAGGACACCCAGGTCCAGTCCCTGGGCTGGGATGATCCCCTGAAGAAGGGAATGGCTACCCACTCCAGTATTCTTGCCTGAAGAATCCCATGGACAGACCATCCTGGCAGGCTACAGTTCATGGGGTCACAAAGAGTCAGACACAACTGAACAATCATGAGCTGTAGCCACTCTTCACATGGCCACTAGATGTCTCAGCTCTGACTCTGTTGATGATTTCAAGGAGAGTAAATGGGAGAATAGCCCCTTCCACTGACTTTGCTCCTTCCTCTTTCTTTCCTCCCTCCCTCCCTCCCTCTCTCCTTCCCATCTTGATGTTTGTTGAACTGAACTGAATCCTAGAAGAAGCTGAAATAGTCTTAAGCTACTGCTGCTGTTGTTAAGTCACTTTAGTTGTGTCTAACTCTGTGCGACCCCATAGATGGCAGCCCACCAGGCTCCCCTGTCCCTGGAATTCTCCAGGCAAGAACACTGGAGTGGGTTGCCATTTCCTTCTCCAATGCATGAAAGTGAAAAGTGAAAGTGAAGTCGCTCAGTTGTGTCTGACTCCTAGCGACCCCATGGACTGAAGCCTACGAGGCTCCTTCATCCATGGGATTTTCCAGTCCAGAGTACTGGAGTGGGTTGCCTCTGCCTTCTCTGAGTCTTAAGCTACATCCTCTAAAAGCATCCAAAACCTTACTGATGAAAAAAATTGTGATTTGTGCCAGACAGAGTCACCAGTGATGAGCGGTCCACTTGATCAGTTTTTCTGGGATGAGTTTTCAGTTCTCAGTCAAGCCCATTCACCTGCCACAGATATTTCCTCTGCACTCAGGAGACACCAGCACAGGCAGCCACACCCTTTGTCCTCAAGGGCAGTCAATTTAGTTATCCATGCCTATCAGGGAGCACATGGACTTGTCGCAAAAGAGACACAAATGGCTGGAATCCATATGACTGGGCCACCAAGAGCTTTGTGGGCATCAACAGCTCTGAGGATGGCTAGAGCAGCTTTCAGTTCATAAATGAAAGCAGGAAGCTCTCTCAAGGCAGTCATAAGCCCCTAAGCAGGAGTGATGGTAAAGAAGACAGGAGAGATCTATCAAAGGACCAAAAAAAAAAAAAAAAAGAAAGAAAAAAGATGGCATATGGTACCAGTGGACTTACTAATTCAGCCAGTCCTCTTTGAGATTAGCTTGAACAGTGAGTAAATATTAAAAAGAAAAAGAAAAAAACAAAAGAAGAAAACCTGCTTAAGCTACCAGAGGTAAAAAAACAGCTAACAAAGAATTAGCAGGGAAAAATCTGAGTGTTAAAGGAAGGATGGAGGGAGGCCCAGTCTTCCCAGAGATGTTGACCAGTTCCAAAAAAAAAAAAAAAGCAATTAAGAGAAATCAAGATTTCCTGGCAGCCTTTCAGGAAGAGATGAATCCTGGAGTCCAGTACCAACCAAAGGGCAGGAGAGTCACCCAGGCCACCCACACTCTGGGAAGGGACTATAAGGTATGGTTCGGGTGAGGCAGAAAAGGAAAGACGACCTCAACAGAAGTAGGTTACCTGTATTCAGGCAAGGAGGGGCGACAGTCGGCCTAAAGACCAGGCTGAGCACCAAGAGGGGTCAGGGAGTCTTCATATTTATAGGGAGGTTCGTGGAAGCGAAAAGGGAAACGTTAATCAGGCGGGATATTGTGAGTATTCTTTTGTTGAGATGACATTTGTAGTTGGGCAGAGGGTGATAAGTCTTCTGGGCAGGTGTAGGGGGTGGAAGGTTTCCGGACAGGGGGTGATAAGTCCCAGATAGATGCAACCGGCCTGGAGCATCAGGGTGGAACTGAAGTTCTGTTTTGTTTTCTCTGAAGTTAGATGATTCAGCAAGGGGCCTTTGAGACTGTTGTTTTCTTTTCTAGGCTCAAAAGACTCCTTCAGGGACTATGAAGAGCTCCCATCCTAGGAATAAGGGTGACCCAAATGTTGATTGTTTCTCAGAGGGACTGAATCCCACCTTCAAATCATGTGTGAAACTGGATTATTGTGAATGTCCCAGCTGCCAGTTGGGAGAAAGCCCAAATCTTTCCTGGAGGAAGATATCAGATTAGGTCTCAAATCATTCCTACTACTTGTCACATACAGCCTACTACCTGTCATATACTTGTCATTTGACCCTAGATCAAAAATACCAAACATCCATGAGACAAAACACAGGAAAACAAACCAAAAAAAGCTAGAGAAAATAGAAGCAAACTCTGAGGAGCACCTCCCAGAAATTGAGTCATCAGAACAAGACTTATTAAAAACTTTTTTTATTATTATTTTGGAGAGTTTTAGGCATACATCAGAGAAAGAATAGTATACTGAACCCCCAATATTAGCATAAATTATTCAATAACTACATACAAATACACACATATACACATGGGAGGGCGGCATTTTAAAACAAATCCCAGCCATAATATTTCACCTCTAAGGACTTCAATATATAATCCAACAACCTAGCCATCTGACCATTATCATATCTCATAAAATTAATAATAATTTATCAATAGAATCTAAAACCTAGTTTGAACCTAAAATAACTACCCTTAATATCATCAAGCAAATTAAGAACAAAACTGAAATTTCTGGCAGAATATTGGAAACTTTTAAATAAAAACAGTGAATATCCTAAAACAGAAAAAATAAAATTATTTGTATTAAAACTCAATGGACTTAACAGCAGATTAGACACAACCAAGGGGGAAAAAAGTGAATAGGAATACAGATTAGAAGAAAAGATTCTGAAAGAGATGAACAAATGGAAAACATAAAAGAAAGGGGAAAAGACACAAGAATGTAGTCTACCAACCAGAGGTAACAGACAAACTGAAGCAGAAGCAATCTAAAGAGCTATTGGATGATGATTTCTGAAATCTGAAAATCTTGGCCCCTTGTTCATTGGACATCCCAAGCTGCTGCCACCACGACTTCAGCTGCAGCTTCCACTATGTCACATCCAAAAGCCAGGATAGCTTGACCTCACTCCTGAGTGAAATCAAGCTCCTTCACACTGTGTTGGTAGCTGCAATGGTGGGAGCTGCAGCAACTCCAGTGCACAGGTGTGGCCTGACCAGACTCTCAGGCTCCTGCCTTCCCACCTATCAACTCAGCTGCTGCTTGGGATCTGACTTCTCCAAGGCAGCATACTCAGAAGTATGGTGGGTAGGGAGGTGCCAAACCCTCAAGGGGAAACTTAATAAAGGGAGACAAGATAAGAGCACCAGGAAATAAACTCTCTCTTCCTTCCTCTGATGGGCTGTTCTAACACTGTCTTTCTGTTCTTTGTGTTCAGCCTGACTAAAAATACTCCAGATAATGAGCACCCTGCTATGCCTTCCTATTAAGCTACAGTCAGTTCTTTTTGGCATTTGTTTCTCTTCCTTTCACTTCATTCCTCTTTCATACTCACAGTCCTAGGATTGTACCTCCCTTCACCTTTAATAGCGTCATGTTTGTCCACAGTTTGTGTGTACCATAGTTTCATCAGCAATTCCACCATAGATGGATATTCAGATGGTTTCCTGTGTTTTGCTATTATGAAAATGCTTAAGAATATCTTTAGACATACATTTCTGTGTTTTGTTTTTTTTTGTAAAATATATTGTTAAAAGTGGGGTTTCTATACTCACAGAGTTAACAGTTACTTCCAGATTGCTTCCCCAATTTCTACAAGTAGAAGTTGCAACAATTGACATTCCCATTAGTAAAGTTACAGGGTGCCAGTTTCTCCAAGCCTTTTTAGATCTTGGATTCTATCAGTTTTTTTTTTTCCAAATTATTAAAATTTGCCAGGAAGCTTGATATTTTTGTTTTAATTTAAATTTTCTTAATCCTAGTGAACTAGTGAAATTGAGCATTTTAATCTTTTCTCACTTCTTGCATTTTGTCTAGCCTATTCATACTCTTTGATATTTTTTTCAACTGGGTCTTTGCTATTTTTTCCCTTTATACAGAAATTCTTTGCAGTAGGAGCAATATTAAACTTTATATTTATTGCAAAATTTTCACCTTTCTATCATTTTCTTGACTCCTCCAATATTCTTTGCCATATAGAAATGTTAGTCTGCAGTGAATCTATTATCATTTGTATCTCACTTGAGAAGGCCTTTCTCACTCTAAGGTTAGATACATATTCTTCTTCATTTCCTTCTAATATTTTTATAGGTTTATTTTGTTTTACAGTTAGCTATTTAAACCTTTTGTGATTCATTTACATTGAACGAGGTTGAGGTCTTTTATTCTTTCAAAAGGATGATTAATCCCTTTCTACTTTCTCCTTACCAATGTAATCCAAGACTTTTCTCAGGAAACAAGTTCTGCCATGTTTTCACAGGAAGTTCAGTTCAGTTCAGTTACTCAGTCATGTCTGATTCTTTGCAACCTCATGGACTGCAGCACACCATGCTTCCCTGCCCATCACCAACTCCCGGAGCTTCCTCGAACTCATGTCCATTGAGTTGGTGGTGCTATCCAACCATCTCATCCTCTGCTGTCCCCTTCTCCTCCCGCCTTCAGTATTTCCCAGCATCAGGGTCTTTTCAAATGAGTCAGTTCTTCACATCAGGTGGGCAAAGTATTGGAGTTTCAGCTTCAGCATCAGTCCTTCCAATGAATGGGAAGTTGTCCCCACTCAATTCCAAAGTAACGCTAACTTGTCTAATCTTTCCCCAAGGTTTGGTTTGAAAGTTGGCATACAACCCAATTCTGGCCAAAAGGATGTGAGGAGAGCTGTGTGGTCTTTGGAGAAAGCTATGTCTTTCTCAACTGGGTCAACACCCATAAGTTACCATCTCTCTTCTTCCTCCGGAAGTGGTCATGCTTGGGAAGAGGCCAAGACTTGCTACAGCATCTGAGCACCTGTAGGGGGCTTCCCAGGTGGTGCTGGTGGTAAAGAACCCGACTGCCAATGCAGGAGATGTAAGAGACGTGGGTTTGATCCCTGGTCCAGGAAGATCACCTGGAGAAGGAAACGGCAACCCACTCCTATACTCTCGCCTGGAGAATCCCATGGACAGAAGAGCCTCACTGGCTGTAGTCCATAGGGTCACAAAGAGTCAGACGTGACTTAAGTGACTTAGTATACATGTACCAGAGGAAGCCCATGAGGAAGGCAGAGCCAAGAGACTCAGAGAAGTTCTGAAGACTGCACATCTCTTAGCTCAACTCGTTCTGCATCACCTTGTCTAAATACTGTTTAATAGTCTTCCAATATGTTCTATTAAATTCATTTTCATTTTTTTAGTTTTTATTTTTATTATTAAATTCATTTCATTTCCATTGATTTTCTAGCTTTTTTGTTTTAAATGGGGTAGTTTTCCATTTAACTTCTATTGATTAATAATATTTTAAACTATTAATTTTATTTGTTTTGCTTGCAAAATTATCTCTTTAATTCAATAGTTTTTTTTTTATTTGACCTGTTGTATTTTCCAAGCCTGCAATTCTATCATCTACAAATAAAGATAATATTGATACTTCTGTTCTAACAGTAATATGACTTATTTCCTCTTTCTTATTTTATTACATTAGCTAGACACTCCAAAATCGTGTCCTTTAATAGTAATGATAGATGGCATTGCAGTCATGTTTCACATTTTAGATACTTAATATTTCACAATTTGACATGTAGATTTCTGGTAAATTGCCTTCATTATGTTTCAGTAGTTTATTCTTAGTCCTATTTCATTTTCGGCTAACACTACCAATAGCTAAAAATTACTCAAATGTTACTTTAAATCTGTTGCTATAATTACATGTTTCTTTAATGTGTTTATGAAATGAGTTTGCTAAACACACTGAGTCATTTTTACAGTCATGGAGTAAATTCTACCTGGTCAAGCAAGATTTGTTTTGTAATTCACTCCTGAATTTTATTTGCTAATATTTAGAGTACTTTTGGGTTTCGCATCTATATTTACAAATGGAATTGATCCATTGTTTTCCCTCTTATTTTAATCTCTTTAAAGTCAAACTTTGGTATTTCACTGTAATGATTGAAATATAAAATGAATGAAAAGTTTTCTTCATTTTCTATGACCTGCTATATTTCCTTGAATAACAAGAAAACGATGTTTTATTTATTAAGACATGTCTTCTAAGGGCACCACACACTATGAAATGAAGTGATGTGTTTTCCTAGTGAATATAGTACCACAAAAGTATTTTTTTGCCTGAATAAATAGCTTTTTGGAAATCAGAGAAATAACACTGATTCATGAGACACATACATTTTAACATTTAGAGAAAACATATTTCATCCCAACTCTTCTAAAAGTCAAATATAGTTTCATGCCCAAACTATATTGTCAAATCAATAGTATTCTTCATGAGAAATGTATTATTAAATGGCTTCATTGAAACACATAAAAATACACTTTTGAGGTGATGGAAATTGTACCAACAAAGGATTCACATAGCCCATCACAGTAACCAGAACAATAGAAAACCATAAAACTAAAGTTGTATAACAGAAATATATGAGAATAGCCCAATTCACTGAGCCTAAGGAAATGGTCATTTGACACAAACAATTACTCATCCCTTTCCTACTTTACAAGGATACAGTAAAGATAAAAAAGGTTTCCATGAGAATACTTCAGGGTGTTTCAAAGGAAACTGCATTCACTGCATAATCATCATTATTATTGAGACTGCCAATTTAAAAATGACCTATCTCTGGAATGACAAAAAGGTATGGCCATTTATGGTATTTTCAATGACTTCAACTATGAGAAATGATTGTTATTCTTGGCTCCACTATAAAACAGACTTATTCAATAGGTACTCTGTGCCAGGAAATAGTAGGTTTTTCCAGAGAGCTCGCAAGCTAAAATTAGATGATAGTTGCCCAGTCTGGGAGTGGGAAGAGACCAGTTATTAAAGGATACATAATCATATTACTAAGTCATCCCAGTTGAAAAAATGGGCATAATTTTACAATTCGGGCTTGAAGATTCACATAGAATGATGTGGTCTAGAGCAACTGATTTATAGAATGTAAGCTGATTCTTAAGATGAAACGATTTCAATAAGGTCTCATTTACTTTGTAAGCATATCAGCAATGGTACAAGAGGTTGAGGAAACAATGATGAGAAAATATTAATTGTCCTGTTCTCAATATATTTATAGCTTAAAAGAAAAATATAAAGATCAAAACAGATAATCATGAATGGTATGCATATGAGGAGATAAAATGTTAATTAGCTTGACTGTACTAATCATTTCAATACACATGCATGTTTGTGCTAAGTCGCTTCAGTCATACCCAACTCTTTGCGATCCTGTGGTCTGAGGCCCACCAGGCTCCTCTGTTCAGGAGATTCTCCAGGCAAGAATCCTGCAGTGGGTTGCCATTTCCGCCTCCAGGAATCTTCCCAACCCAAGGATCCAACCCAGGTCTCTCAAGTCTTCTGCATTGGCAGGTGGTTTCTTTACCATTAGCCCCACCTGGGAAGCCCTTTCGATACATATATGCATATCAAATCATCATGTTAGGGACTTACCTGCTGATCCGGTGGTTAAGATTTTGCCTTCCATAGAGGAGATACAGGTTTAATCCTGATTTGGGAACTAAGATCCCACATGCCTCATGGCCCCCCCTCCCAAAAAAAAGGGAACATAAAACAGAGATAATATTGTAACAAATTCAGCAAAGTCTTTAAAAATGGTCCACATAAAAAATACTTTAAAAATGATGTCACACAACTTAGGTATATACAATTTTTATTACCAAAAATGAATTGTTAGACCCCTATCTCCACTGAATATAAAAATTGACTAAAAATGGATCATAAACCTAAATTTAAGGGCTAAAACTGTAAAAGAAAAGAACTGTAAGGGAGAATATAGGAATAAATATACATGATCTTGGGTTAAAGAATGATTTTTTAAATGTAACATCAAAAGCACAAATGACAACAACAACAAAAAAGATAAGCTAGAATTCATCATACCCACCCCAGTGTTCTTGTCTGGAGAATCCCAGGGATGGGGGAGCCAGATGGGCTGCAGTCTATGGGGTCGCACAGAGTCGGACACGACTGAAACGACTTAGCAGCAGCAGCAGAATTCATCATAATTTAAAACTTCTGTGCATCAAAAGACACTATCAAAAAAGTGAAAAGACAACCAACAAAAGCGGATAATGTATTTGCAAACTAAATAATAAAAAGATAGTTTTAAAATGGGTAAAAGAGCTGAATAGACAGCTTAAAAAGGGTTTAAAAATGGGTAAAGAAGCTGAATAGACATGTTTCCAAAGAAGATATACAAATGACCAATAAACACATGAAAGGATGCTCAACATCATTAGTCATTAGGGAAATGTAAATCAAAACCACAATGTGAAGACTACTTCACACCCACTACAATAACTCTAATAAAAAGAAAAAAGACAGACAATAACAAGTACTAGCAAAAATGTAGAGAAACCAGAACCCTCAAATATTGCTGCTGGAATTGTAAAATGGGGCAGCCACTTTGAAAATCAGTTCCTCAAAAAGTTAAACATAGAGTTACCATATGACCCTTCATTCCACTCTTAATATATATCCAATAAGAATTGAAAACAGGTAGTCAAACAAATAACTTCCTTGGTAGCTCAGCTGATAAAGAATCCACCTACAATGCAGGAGATCCTGGTTCGATTCCTAGGTTGGGAAGATCCCATGGAGAAGGGATGGGCTACCCATTCTTGGGCTTCCCTGGTGGCTCAGATGGTAAAAATTTGCCTGCAATGCAGGAGACTTGGGTTCGATCCCTGGGTTGGGAAGATCCCCTGGAGGAGGGAATGGCAACCCACTCCAGTATTCTTGCCTGGAGAATCCCATGCAAAGAGGGGCCTGGCGGGCTACAGTCCATGGGGTCACAAAGAGTTGGACACAATTGAGCAACCAAGTATGGCACAGCATGGTCAAACAAATACATGTACGTACGTTTTTGTCACAGAACTGTTCACCATAGCCAAAAGTTGGAAACGACCCAAATGTCCATCCATAGATGAATGGATAAACAAACTATGGTAAATATATACAATAGTATATTATTCGACCGTAACAAGAATGAAGTCAGATACATGCTATAAACATTATGCTAGCTGGATGAACCTTGAAAACATTATGCTAAATGAAAGAAGGCAGAAACAAAAGGTCACATATTGTACAATTCCATCTATGTGAAATGTCCAGAATAGGTAAATCTATTGAGACAGAATTCATGTTGTTGGTTGCCAGAAGTTAGGGAGAATGGGAGCAACTGCTTACTGGATGTGGAGTTTCTTCTTTGTTGAAGGGATGTCAAGGATGTTTTGGAACTAGATAGAATAATAGTGATTGTACAACATCGTGAATGGACTAAATGCCACCAAACTGTTAGTTAATTCTGTGCTATGTGAATTTCAACTCAATAAATTACTTTTAAAAAGCAGATAATCACGTGTTGAGTTGTAGCACCTGCTTTACTTAGGTGGTCAGCACCTTCCCTCTTAGATTTGCTCCTCACTTTTCTATTAAGTTGTATTTGATGAGCTCAACATGCTCATATAAAGGGACTACCTAAAACCGCTCAGCCCAGGATTAGCAACCTCTGGACAGGTACCAGGATAAGAGGGATGGAGCAGCAGAATCAGCTCCTGCAAACCAGGTTAAAGATTCATGCTGTCCCCTCCCAGGTGTCCACCACTTTGGGCAGCTCCCTTCCACAGGGCCTCCACTTCCCCTCTGTAAACAAGGGTCATAACAATGTCCTCATCCAAGTCTCACGACCACAAAGAGAATGATATAAATGCTCTTCTGTAAAGCACCATGCAGATGTAAATCTTTTATTTGGTTGAACCACATGAAATTGCCAAGAATCAACCATTTTTTAGCTACAGTTACCATTTTTGACCTACAATTGAAGTTTTTTCTTAAGTTGAAAATGGTTAATGCTTGGCAATTTCATGTGATTCACCACAATTTTTGGTCTATTATGTAGCCACAATCTCTTGTATTAAAAAGTAAAACATAATAAACTCTACAATAATTTAGTTTTATAAATTCACAGGTAGTACTTCATCCTATCTCATCACTGACACCTTAAACATACTAATCTATACACTTTACAGAACTCAGTCACATATAAAGAGGATAAAATATTAAAGACTATATTATCACATAGAGGTTAAGAGAAGAGGTGCTGGAACATCACTGACACAGTTCTAATCCTGGGTTTTCTATTATTCCCTGTGTGACCGTGGATACATTGTTTAACCTCTCTGTGCCTCAGCTCCTTCATCTGTAGAATAAGATTAATAATAATACCTACCTCTTACAGCTACTGACAGGAAGACACTATAAAGACTCTCTAATCATTCAGTGTTACTGTTATTGACTTTCACTTTGGGGATTTCATTCCACACACACACAAAAAAATACTTTATAATTGGAAGTCATCCTTTAAATGTTCTGTGGATTTGCATGTGTCTGTGATCTAGTGAAGTCTCTCAGTCGTGTCCGACTCTTTGAGTCCCCATGGACTGTAGCCCACCAGGCCCCTCCATCCATGGGATTTTCCAGGCAAGAGTGCTGAAGTGGGTTGCCATTTCCTTCTAAACTCCGGGAGTTTGTGATAGACAGGGAGGCCTGGCGTGCTGCGATTCATGGGGTCGCAAAGAATCAGACACGACTGAGCAACTGAACTGAACTGAACTGATAGATCTAGTGCCAGTATACAGAGTAAGCAATGGAAACCCACTCCAGTACTCTTGCCTGGAAAATCCCATGGATGGAGGGGCCTGGTGGGCTGCAGTCCATGGGGTCACACAGAGTCAGACACAACTGAAGCGGCTTAGCAGCAGCATAGATCTGTCTAGTTTAGGGAGAATAAATGGCAGTTAAATTTTAAGAGGTTCAGTAAATCATTTTGCTCCAAAAACTCCAGAATCCATGATCCCTTCATTGTCCTATTCAGTTGGAATTCTGAGAATCTCTTTCCACTTTTCCATAAGAAGCCTCAGTATTTCTAACCTGCCAATCATAAAATCTAACTTTCGACCAAAGTTTAAAAAGATACTGCAAAGGATATTCTTAGGGGAACTATGAAATACAAATTCTACTAGCATGTCAAGAAGAAAAACTGAACATTTTTCCTAATGTGAAAAACCTGTATTTATTCTTAAATTGTCAACATATAATTTTTTCTATCAAATTATAAAAAAAATTGATGGGAAAATCTATTGCTGAAAAGTGGACATTTTTACATTTCTTAAATCATCCATGTTTCTCGTGGAGTGTTCTGAGGAACAATTGCACTGGAGTCATTTGAAATATCTGTAAAAACACAGATTGCTGGATCCCACAGATTTTGTAATGAACAGAAATGAACCTAAAATAATTACGCTACCAAGCAATGTTTTAAAGTAAGTCTGAAAATATGATCAAGGAACAACACACTGTGAATAATACCTGCAAAGCTTTGAAAATTTCAAAATTATTTCTAGAAGTGAAAGAAAGTTTCACTCAGGTTAAAGTACAGTGGACAGACAAACATTAGTTAGAGAACTGAAAGAGGGCTAGGAGATAGAGATAAATAAATTATTCAAAATAAAATCCAGGAAACAAAGAAACAGAGAAAGTAAAAGGTGGTTTAGAGATGTAGATGCTCAAGTGAGAAGGTCAAAGTGAAGTGAAAATCACTCTGTTGTGTCCGACTCTTTGTGACCCCATGGACTGTAGCCCACCAGGCTCCTCTGTCCATGAGATTTCCCAGGCAAGAATACTGGAGCAGGTTGCCATCTTTCTCTAGGGGATCTTTGACACCCAGGGATCAAACCCAGGCCTCCTGCACTGCAGACAGATTCTTTACCATCTGAGCCACCAAGGAAGTCCAATTAGAATTTTTAAAGTGAATAATAGAGAACGAGAAAGAATAAATGTTTTTAAAAGGTGGCTACTGAGAATTTTCTGGGATTACTAAAAATGTTCCCTGTAGCTCAAACAGTAGAGAATCTGCCTAGGAAGCAGGAGACCATGGTTCAATCCCTGGGTTGGGAAGTTCCTCTGGACAAGAGAATGGCAATCCACTCCAGTATTCTTGCCTGGAGAATTCCATGGACAGAGAAGTCTGGGGGGCTACAGTCCATGGGGTGGCAAAGAATTGACACAACTGAGTGACTAACACACACACATACACACACGAAAAATGTTCAAATCCAGGGAGCTCAATGAACTCCCAGTATGAGCTTTTAAGCATTCTACCCACACATAGATATCATAGTGAGACTGCATAACACCAGAAGAAGAGAAACAAAAAGCATCTCGAGGGTAAAACAGGCTTCCCTGGAGGCTCAGACGGTAAAGAATCTGCAACGTAGGAGACCCAGGTTCGATCCCTGGGTTGGGAAGATCACCTGGAGAAAAGAATGGCTACCCACGCCAGTATTCTTGCCTGGAGATTTCCATGGACAGAGGAGCCTGATGGGCTATAGATCATGGGTCACAAAGAGTTGGACATGACAGAGTAACTAACTTTCAAGGGTAAAATAGATCAACTACAAAAGAATAGCTATCTAAAAAGAGTTGATAGGAGCAACAGGATCCAGAAGACAGTAGAAAGTAAATATCTAGGTTGGGCAGATAGTCAATAAAAGTATTGAGTTATCATATCTACCAGATTGACAAAAATATGAAGTCTGATCATACTAAGTATTGGAGAGAATGTGAATCAGTGGAAACTCTCATCACAATTAATAGAACTGTAAATTTGCTTAAGCAGTTAGGAAAATGTTAGGTGTTACCTAGTAAAGTGGAGCCTGAGCACACCTTGCAACCCATCCTTTTCCTAAGGTAACACTTACAAACATGCTCTAGACAGCAAACACAAGAATGTTCCTGGCAGTATCTCTGATAATAATGAGATGATAGTAATAATAATAATGATAATCTTTGTAAGGTAACACTTACAAACATGCTCTAGAAAGCAAACACAAGAATGTTCCTAGCAGTATCTCTGATAATAATGAGAAGTATGAAAATAGCCAAATGTCCATCATTAGTACTATGAAAACAGATTTTGGTGTTATCACGTAATGGAAGCCTACAGTCATGAAGTAATCCACAGCTACATGCATCAATATGAATAAATTTTAACAACATAATGTAAGCAACAGCAGTCACATAGAATATACACAGTACGATTATATTAGCATAAAGTCCAAGAACAGAGAAAAGCTCAGGGAAAATAACTAACACTTTGCTAATTTAGTGTCTATGTATGTGTACGTGTGAGTGTGTATGTGTGTGTGCAGTAAAAGAATAAACCCATGGATAAGAACCAAGTTCAGATTAATGCCTACTTTGTATAAGGAAGAGAAAAGATTAAGGGAGGGGTAAAGAAGAAGGCTTTCAGTATATCTTATCTATAATTTTATTTTAAAAAATAAAATCTAAGCAAATGTAAGAACATGTTTTCATGTATTAAAAATGGGTGACAAGTTTATAGGATTTTTATTTTATTATTTGAAATTTTTTCCATACTTGAAACATTCCCTAATTTTAAAAATAATGCATATAAGCATACATAATATATAAAGAATTCACAAAAACTACTAATAAGAAAACAACCACAAAAAAAATGGGCAATAGATGTGAATAGATACTTCACTAAAGAAGATGTGTGGATGACAAGTGAGCACATGAAAAGCTCAACATCTGAGCAGTTATTAAGGAAATGAAAATTAAAACTACAATGAGACACAACACTCACTGTAGAGAGGATAAAATTTAACAGGCTATATCAAGTCTTGTCAAGGATGTGGAGCAACTGGAATTCTTACGTTGCCAGTATAAATGTACAATGAAACAATCTTTCAGGAGTTCACCTAGGTAGTTTCATAAAAATTAAACATATAACCTGTATATACATGTAAATTATATAACCCAGCCATTCCACTCCTAGACATTTACCCAAGACAAAAGAAAATATGTCCATAGGAAGACTCAAACACAAATGAACATAGCTGCTTTATTTGTAATAACCAAAAATTGGAAACAAGTGTCCAACAGCAGGTAAGTGGACAAACACTGATATATCTATACAATAGAATATTATTCAACAATAAAAAAGAACGCATTATAGGCTACAACAAGAGTCACTTTCAGAAGAATTATGCTGAGTAAAAAAAGCCAAATAAAAGAGTATATGCGTCTCCATTCCTCAGACAGCATATTAAAAAGCAGAGACATTGTGTTGTCCACAAAGGTCCATCTAGTCAAGGCTATGGTTTTTCCAGTGGTCATGTATGGATGTGAGAGTTGAACTATAAAGAAAGCTGAGCACAGAAGAATTGATGCTTTTGAACTGTGGTGTTGGAGAAGACTCTTGAGAGTCCCTTGGACTGCAAGGAGATCCAACCAGTCCATCCTAAAGGAGATCAGTCCTGGGTGTTCATTGGAAGGACTGATGTCGAAGCTGAAACTCCAATACTTTGGCCACCTGATGCAGAGCTGACTCATTGGAAAAGACCCTGAAGCTGGGAAAGATTGAGGGCGGGAGGAGAAGGGGACTACAGATGATGAGATGGTTGGATGACATCACCGACTCGATGGACATGGGTTTGGGTAGACTCCAGCAGTTGGTGAAGGACAGGGAGGCCTGGCGTGCTGCAGTTCATGGGGTCGCAAAGAGTCAGACACGACTGAGCGACTGAACTGAACTGAAAAATTGCTCTTTCCTCAGAAAAGCAATTTTCCTCCAATTAATTTTTAAAAATTGTATGGCATATGATTCCATTTATTTTAGAAAATGTAAATTAATGTATAGCAACAAAAAATAGACCAGTGATTACCAGGGGATAGGAGTGGTAGGGAGAGAAGGGAAGGATTGGAAGAGAGCATGAGGAAACTTCTGGGGATGACTCGTATGTTTATTACCTTGATTGTGGTGATGATTTTACAAGCATATTTCTATGTCAAAATTTATCAAATTGTGCCCTTTAATGTGTGCTTTATCATACATCAATTAAACCTCAATAAAGCTATTTTAAAAAGTAAATAAAGTCCAGGGAGAAATAGTAACTGGCTAGCAAGGTAGACAAAGTAAGGGATTCTTATAAAACTGGACAAATGCTCCAAAAAAACACCAGAAAGTTTCAGGGATTTGGTGCACCAGGAATTTTGGAAGATATAAAAGAAAGTCACAGGATTAAAGTGTTTACAAACCACCAGGTCACCATCCTCTGTTCCTAGATGCCAGTACCCTCCCCCAACTTACTTTGCCCTGGGCTGCAGCACCATCCATTGCTCCTACCATTCATATAGGCAATGGAATATTAGCCAGAAAAAAAGAACAAAATAATGCCGTTTGCAGTAATATGAGTGGACCTAGAGATTGTCACACTGAGTGACGTAAATCAGAAAAAGACAAATATCATATGATATCACTTATATGCGAAATATAAAAAAAATGGTAAAAATGAACTAATTTACAAAACAGAAATAGAATCACAGATGTAGAAACTAAGCTTATGACTATGAAGGGTGAAAGGAGAGTGGAGAGATAAATTGAGATATTGGGGTTGAAATGTACACACTGTGCTTATTCGCTTAGTCGTGTCCGACTCTGCAACACCATGGACTGTAGCCCAAGGCTCCTCTGTCCGTGGGGATTCTCCAGTCAAGAATACTGGAATGGGTTGCCATGCCTTCCTCCAGGGGATCTTGCCATCCAGGGATCGAACCCAGGTCTTCCACATTGCAAGCAGATTCTTTACCATCTAAGCCGCCAAGGAAGCCCAATGTACACACTATTATATGTAAAATAGGTAACTGATAAGAACCAGTGTATACCACAGGGAACTCTACTCAATACTCTGTAATAACCTATATAAGAAAAGTATCTAAAGAAGAGTGGATATATGTGTACGTATAACTGATTCACTTTGTTGTACACCTGAAACTAACACAACATTGTGAATCAGCTATGCTCCAATAACAATTTTTTAATAAAATTAAAATAAATTTTTAAAAGAGAGAGGTGTGGATCCCTACCTGCCCACACACACACATGCCCCTGCAAGGTAGTCCCCACGTGGCACAACCTGCCCCTGAAACAATCAGATCTCTGTCAACTGTCTCTTTAACAAGAATAGACAAAGATTTCCCAAGCACTTCAGGAAATCTTCCAATATGAAAGAGAGAGCCAAAAGAAAGAGAAGTGGGGAGACGAATGAAAGGAGAGAAGGAGGGAGAAAGATCAAATCAGATAAATAGAGACAAGAGAGAAAACAAAACACAACCTCAAAAAATTGTCATTAATATCTTAGGAGAAATAACAGAAGACACTGTATCCATTTATCAAGAATCGTTGACACAAAAAGGAACAATCAGAGATTAAGAAGGGCTCCTGGGAATTAAAATTACGAGAACTGAAACAAACCTGGAACTTGGGAAAAGGGAATCTGGAAGAAGAGTGTGGAAAATGAGCAGAGCTGGTCTGAACTGGCCAAAAGGGAGAAGAGATGGAGGCCAGCCCACTGGCTAAGAGCTCCATGCCCTGGGGTATAAAATTCAGCCCACTCTCCAGTTTTTTGAGGATTTCATCCATTGCCAACTTGGATGGAGTATAAGAAGGTGCAATTTATCTGAAGGGCCACCACTTAAGTTGTTCCATTCTGCCCAGCCATAGGGCAGAGGCGACCTGATCCAGCCTGAAGGTCTGCTCACCTGGGCTGAATGCACAAGTGGAGACACCAAGGGAGTGTGTTCTGCTAAGGGGGGCTTTGTAAAATTCACACAAAAAGATGGCTCTTTGTCACATAAGGCACAGCTATACCTTACAGGCATCACCTTCTTCAAGATGCTGCTCAGCCCCAAGGACAGTGCTTGTCCCACAAGGGAGAGTGAACATTTGACCCAGGTGCTACTAATGGTGAGGAACCCACCCTGCCAATGCAGGAGACGCACGTTCGATCCCTGGGTGGGGAAGATCCCCTGGAGGAGGGCACGGCAACCCACTCCAGTATTCTTGCCTGGAGAGTTCCCATAGAAAGAGGAGCCTGGAGGGCTATAGTCCGTGGGGTCACAAAGAGTCAAACACAACTGAACTGACTTAGCAGGCACAGCACATGCTCTAGAAACATGGCTAGGGCACTGTGCTTTTGAAAGGCGGTCCTACAGAGGGCGCAGCTTCCACTGAGCTTTTGCCACTCATTATTCTCCTGGCTCCTCTCTGCGCTTTCCCCGCCAGCAGAGCCCCTCTCCCAGCAGCAGCGGCAGCAGCATCCTATTTCCTTTGTGCTCATCTCCCACGGAGGGACACTGGGGGGCAGTCATTCGACACTGCACAGGCTTTGTCCTTTGCAAGCCTCCTCCTGCCCAGGCTCCAGCTCACTCTGAGAACAGAGCCTCTACTTGGTGATTCTAGGACATGCTGACAACTTGGAGTCTAATCGCCAAACAAGACCACCGGTGATGCTGTTCACACTCAGCCCCAGTGGTCCAGCCCCACCAGCCTGCAGACCACTCACTCAGGTGGGATGAAAGAGCTAGACCGTCCTGCTCGCAGGACTCATAAATCACAGCCCCTCAGCAAATGGGAAGAGAGGGCAGATTCAGACACATTTCATTTTAAGTGGATTTAGAGTAACACACCGACACGCAGCTTTATTTCCTTGTCATTCTGCCTCTCATTCTCTAATAATGCTGACATTCCTGTGGGAACACTTCATCTCAGTGAAGGAGGTATGTACGGTTTCTCTGTCATAAAATCATCAGATCTTAAACAAATGAAGAAAGGGGCATAAAACAGACTGAAATTACAGCCTGGGTATGTTCTGCCAGAGTCCTCACTGGAGAACTGGACTTTGTCCTTCTCCTCTTCATTACCCTCTTGCTGGCGTTTTAACTGATGAAAACAGTACCTCACAGCAGTATTGTGAGGACCTCAGGACCAAAACATTAATAAACAGGCATTATGCTTACGTATTGTAAGTTCCAGAAAGGGAGCCTGGTTAATGAGCAAAAGTTCAAAGGAAGCTGAGTGATGTAAGATGTACGATGATGACTCACATGTGCGGCATTTGAGCCGGACTTTCACAAACAAGGGGGTGGCCAGCAGAGTCAGCAGGAGCAGCTAAGAAGTCCATCAGCCTAGCCCTGGTGGCAGTTCTTGGAAACCCCAGCAGAGGGGGAATTGCCACAGAATGGGGACCCACGGCTTTCTTGAAAACACAATGACCCCTGACTGCTCTGCTACACTCTGCATTGCCCTGCATTTCTGAGTGACATGAAGGTAACTATTCACCATCATTGTGCACCTCCAAGTGATTGCAAGCTGAGGGCCCCCTTCAGAGGGACAAACCCAGTTTTGTGTAAGAGAAACCAGCATCCTACCGAAGCTTGACATAGGTTTCTTCATTGTTATGATGAAAACAGCTTCAGATCCACACCCAAATGACAACCCAGAAGAAAAGAATGTGTGAGCGTGTCATATGTATGAGAGTGTATGGTGTGAACGTGTGTGTCTGCAGGCACTCAGGGCAACAGATACACACCCACGGACTCCAGAGGGTTACAAAAAGTCCTCTGTACTGAAGAATTTCAGACTGGTGGGATGATTCATTTAGGGGAATTGCTGAAAGTATTAATACATAACGAAAGGAGTGTGTGCGTACATACATGTGCTGTCCAACGCTTACCAGCTGGTGTTCAGAGTGGGTGAAGTGCACTGTTTTAGGTCTCATTGAAAAGGAAATGCAGAAAACTGTATTCACATACAAGAATGCAATCAGACAGAGAATGTTGGAGGAAACATGAGCCAGAGAACCACTGTGATTCAGGAAGAAGATAGATTTACAGGAGTCAGATTTATAGTAGATTTCCTGCTTCCTCTGCCCCTTCTATCTGCTGGAGTCTGTGCTCTCCCTGTCAGCGGGGATCCTCCTTCCTTCCTAGGACTCTAGGACTCCTGCAGTGATGGGGCGGGCACCAGCTCCTCTGACTTCCATGGGCTTCTCCTCTGTTAACTGTGTCGATTTGGGCAGATGATGACCAGCTCATGGGCCACCAGCAGAGATGTGGTGAGCCTGAGACCAAGCACAACCAGGACAATGGAAGACCGGAAGCTCCCCACTTAGGAAGGTTCTGTACCCATAGGACTGGACCAAGCCCACAAGGGCAACCATCACTGGCACACACACACTTACACACTCACACATTCGTACAAACATATACACACCCTCACACCACTGTGTGTGTGTGTGTGTTTAGTTGCTCTGTCATATTCAGCTCTTTGCAACCTCATGAACTGTAGCCTTCCAGGCTCCTCTGTCCACAGGATTCTCCAGGGAAGAATACTGGAGTGGGTTGCCATTCCCTTCTCCAGGGGATCTTCGAGACCCAGGGATCAAACTCACATCTCTTGCATCTCCTGCATTGGCAAGCAGATTCTTTACCACTGAACCACCTGGGAATACACACTCACATACATACAAACACTAATGCTCACATATATACTCACATGCACACACACACATATACACCCTTTGAATACCACAAACATTCACATATGTACTTGTTCACATACCTACTTGCACCTCACACACGTTCAGTCGCTTAGTCATGTCAGACTCTTTGAGACCCCATGGACCACAACACACCAGGCTTCCCTGTCCTTCAGCATCTCCCAGAGTTTGCCCCAATTCATGTTTATCCAACCATCTCATCCTCTGTAGCCCCCTTCTCCTCCTACCCTCAATCTTTCTCAGCATCAGGATCTTTTCCAGTGAGTCGGCTCTTTGCATCAGGTAGCCAAATTATCAGAGCTTCGGCTTCAGCATCAGTCCTTTCAATGAATATTCAGAGATTGGTTTGATCTCCTTGCTATTTGATCTCCTTGATCTTCCTGTCCCTTTTGGAGAGCATTCTTCAGGTGTTTTGTAGATGCCCCTTGGTTGTGCTGATTGAATGTTCTTCCAGATTCAATTAGGTTATGGGGATAGAATGGGATCCATTTTACTGATTTTTCCTTTTGCTTAAGGCTCCAAGGCAGGTCAGCATGGCTCCATCACTGATGGACTTTGTTTAACAATCTTGGATGATTTTGCATTACTTTTGACTTTTTAAAATACTGCATTGAAATGTTATTTATCGCCATTACATATAAAGTAGATAACCAACAAGGACCTACTGTATAGCATAGGGAACTATACTCAGTATTTTTCAATAACCTATAAGGGTTATTATATATATATGTGTGTGTGTACATTTATATATATATATATATATAGAGAGAGAGAGAGAGAGAGAAATGAATCATTGTGCTATACACCTGAAACTATAATAACGCAGTGTTGTAAATCAATTAAAAAAGAAATTAGAATACCCAGGTACATATAAAAAGTTGGAGAAAATGTTATTTTATCTTGATGGTTGAGCTTTTTGGCTCCCCATTAAATTTGACTCTTCAGCTGAACACTGAATTATAGAAGCTTTCAAACTGCGGTGCTGGAGAAGACTCTTGAGAGTCCCTTGGACTGCAAGGAAATCAAACCAGTCAGTCCTAAAGGAAATCAACCCTGAATATTCACTGGAAGGACTGATGCTGAAGCTGAGGCTCCAGTACTTTGGCCACCTGATGCAAAGGGCAGGCTCACTGGGAGCCTGATGCTGGGAAAGATTGAGGACAGGAGGAGAAGGGAGCAGCAGAACATGAGATGGTTGGATGGCATCACCAACTCAATGGATATTTGTTATTGTTCAGTTGCTCAGTTATATCCAACTCTTTGCGACCCCATGGAATGTAGCCTGGTGCCAGACTTCTTAGTCCATGGAATATTCCAGGCAAGAACACTGGATTAGGTTGCCATTTCCTTCTCAAGGGGATCTTTCCAACCAAGGGATCAAACACAGGTATCCTGCATTGCAGGAAAATTCTTAACCAATTGAGCTACCACGGAAGCCTAAATGGATCACATAGCTGCCTCAAAAATACACATGGGCATTTACCAGAGCCCCCCAAAAGGTGCAAAGAGATGC
This sequence comes from Cervus elaphus, assembly GCF_910594005.1. Taxonomy (NCBI): domain Eukaryota; kingdom Metazoa; phylum Chordata; class Mammalia; order Artiodactyla; family Cervidae; genus Cervus; species Cervus elaphus. Next base: position 24,457,219 of record NC_057830.1, read on the forward strand.
TGACATCACATAGCACAGGACACTACTCTCTAGGCTTCCGCACTCTTCTCCCAGCCACAGAATCCTTACAGCAATTGTTCAGAATCTCCCCTCCTTCCTGCCCTTCTCACTCTCCATCAGCCTTTATCCCACTCCCTTCCTTACACCCCTTTTTTTTTCCTCTTCCTGGAGTAGCCCCTGGCCCTTTAAAGTAACTCATTTTATGTATGACTTAAGAAGATCAAATCAAGAGCTCTGTGACAGTCTAGAGTGGTGCAGTGGGATGGGAGGGAAGTTCAAGACGGAAGGGACATATGTATACCTGTGGCTGAATGATTTTAAATTTAATTTAAATTTAAATGAATTTAAATTTGAAAATTTAAGTAAATCATTTCAGTTCCTTCTATTCCATCACCATTCTCCAATTAGGCTATACCAGCATGGCACCAGCCCCTCTCTTGCACCCCCCTCTCTCCCCTCACCTCTTCCATTTCTCGGACTTCCATGCTCACTCTCTATTCTTCCTCTCTCCTTCTCCTTCTCTCCCCTCCCTCTTCCTTTCCTTCCTCCCTCCACTTCCTCCCCCTTGGGAGAAGCCTGGAATACCCCCAACCTGGGAAGCTAGAGGCTCTCTCCCAGAGTCCCCTTGGCCACCTAGGTCAGATCCATTTCCCACTGGGCTGTTGGCTCCACCAGCAGTCACGAGGTGATAAAACAGCTGAAAACGCATGACTGACCCCTGGTGAGCTGGAGAGACCATGAAAAGTCAGAATGAACGTATCCTGCCACCCGTATCATGCAGCACACAAACACATACAGAATATGACATAAAATAGTATGGTGATGGTCTCTTCTGTGGGAGGGCTGGAAGGGGAAATTAATGGTGATTTTTATATTTTGCTTATTTTCAGCTTATCCACAATGAGCTTCTACTGTGTTTACCTTTTTTAAATTTAAATGTAGACTCGATGGGGCACTGACATCCTTTTTCTAAAAAAAAAAGATAAAAAAATAAATATTTTTAAAAGATAAATAAACCAACAAATAAAAAATAACAATGGCAAGACATATATGCAAATTGTCTTCTCCGAAAACAAGAATAATCTCTGTGAAGTTTTCTGCCTCAGGCAAGGCAATTTGATAGATTAGCTAGTGAGGTCAGTTACTGAAAGAATTTAGCCTCAGTTTTGGCACATCCAGAGCCCCTGCTGTGATCAGGAAATATCCTGATCCAGCCGGATTAAACCAGCCAGCGGACCCTCCTGCCGTTTTCTGTGGAGCTTCTGGGCTTCCTGGTGGTTTCTCTCTGCAAACAACTCCCTCTGCTGATTCCTGGCTTTGGTGGCGCTTGTTGTTCAATCGCTCAGTCGTGTCCAACTCTTTGAGACCTCATGGACCGCAGCACGCCAGGCTTCCCTGTCTTTCACAATCTCCCAGAGCTTGCTCAAACTCATGTCCGTTGAGTTGGTGATGCCATCCAACCATCTCATCCTGTCATCCCCTTCTCCTCCCGCCTTCAATCTTTCCCAGCATCAGGGTCTTTTCCAGTGACTCGGCTCTTCGCGTCAGGTGGCCAAAGTGGTGGCGCTAGTGATAGAGAATCCGCCTGTCAATGCAGGAGATGTTAAGAGACTTGGCTTCAGTCCTTGGGTTGGGAAGATACCCCAACTCCAGTATTCATGCCTGGAAAATTCCATGGACAGAGAGCCTGGCTGGCTACAGTCCCTGTGGTCAGAAGAGTTGGACAGGACTAGCATCTGAGCACTTGAACTGCCTGGACTCCTTCAGACTCAGCCGAGACTCTGGGTGCCTCAACCACTCAGACGCCCACTGTCATCCACCTGATCCTCCCTGTCCCAATTCCTATCGCAAATCCATGGTCAAGAGAATCTGAGGATCCCTTCCTGAGTCAACCTCCATCCCTAGTCCATGCCAGTGATGGCCAGGGGCCAGGACTCAGGCGAGAAGAGGTGTAGAGAGAGGGAGACAGGCATATCTACTTAGTGTTCAGATTCCTCCTCAAAATTAATTACCACTCTGACAAGGATATTTAAACCAGGTTTCTGACCTGCAGGGATCTTGAGTTATAAACTTAATCGCAAACAGATTTTGAAACATTAGAAGGCTACACAAAAACTAGCTCTGGCACAGTGTCCAGAACATAACAGAAATAGATGCTTAATAAACATTTTAGTTGCATGATTAGTTCTGAGAAACTGGAGAAATTTCAGGATGGTTATTTCAAATAACCCTAACAGGGGTAGAAACATCTCTATTCTAGAGGAGTTTTTCCTCATGTAATGTTAAATATTCATCTAGTCACAAATCAAATGCACAGAATTCAGATGACTCTTTTTTAAATTAATTAATTAAACATAATTTTAAAAGATTTTTGGCTTTTTCATTGCTTGCTTTTTCATTGCTTCATTGCTTGCTCGGGCTTTCTCTAGTTTCGACAAGCAGAGGCTACTCTGCGTTTTAGTTAAAGGGCTTCACGTTGCGGTGGCTTCTCTTGCTGCAGAGAGGAGCACAGGCTTCTCTAGGCATGTGGGCTTCAGTAGTTGAAGCTCTCAGGCTCAGTAGTTGCTGCGCAGGGCTCTGGGCTGCTCGGACTTCAGTAGCTGAGCCACAGAGGCTTGGTAGTTGTGGCATATGGGCTTAGTTGCTCCGAGGCAAGTGGAATCTACCCAGACTAGGGACTGAACCTATGTCCCCAGCCCTGCCAGGTGGGTTCTTATCAACTGCACCATGAGAAAAGCCCTGGATGCCTCTTTTTAAAGCATAATGTTATATAAAATATCTCACCTGCCCTCGGTGGACAGTAGTAAAATTGTTAAAATTGGCCCATGTCCTCCATCTAGTATGAGATTTTAACATATATTTGTTAAGTGCTATTACTTTGCCAACAAAGGTCCATCTAGTCAAGGCTATGGTTTTTCCAGTGGTCATGTATGGATGTGAGAGTTGGACGGTGAAGAAAGCTGAGCACCAAAGAGGCAGAGAAATACCCAACAGGTAAAGGAACATGAAAAATGCCCACCAAGTCAAGCAAAAGAGGAGGAGATAGGAAATCTACCTGAAAAAGAATTTAGAATAATGATAATAAAAATGATCCAAAATCTTAAAAACAAAATGGAGTTACAGATAAATAGCCTGGAGACAAAGATTGAAAAGATGCAAGAAATGTTTAATAAAGACCTAGAAGAAATAAAAAAGAGTCAATTAAAAATGAATAATGCAATAAATGAGATCAAAAACACTCTGGAGGGGACCAAGAGTAGAATAATGGAGACAGAAGATAGGATAAGTGAGGTAGAAGATAAAATGGTGGAAATAAATGAAGCAGAGAGGAAAAAAGAAAAAAGGATCAAAAGAAATGAGGACAACCTCAGGGACCTCTGGGACAATGTGAAACGCCCCAACATTCGAATCATAGGAATCCCAGAAGAAGAAGACAAAAAGAAAGGCCATGAGAAAATACTCGAGGAGATAATAGCTGAAAACTTCCCTAAAATGGGGAAGGAAATAGCCACCCAAGTCCAAGAAACCCAAAGAGTCCCAAACAGGATAAACCAAGGCGAAACACCCCAAGACACATATTAATCAAATTAACAAAGATCAAACACAAAGAACAAATATTAAAAGTAGCAAGGGAGAAACAACAAATAACACACAAAGGGATTCCCATAAGGATAACAGCTGATCTATCAATAGAAACCCTCCAAGCCAGAAGGGAATGGCAGGACGTCCTGAAAGTAATGAAAGAAAATAACCTACAACCTAGATTACTGTACCCAGCAAGGATCTCATTCAGATATGAAGGAGAATTCAAAAGCTTTACAGACAAGCAAAAGCTGAGAGAATTCAGCACCACCAAACCAGCTCTTCAACAAATGCTAAAGGATCTTCTCTAGACAGGAAATGCAGAAAGGTTGTATAAACGTGAACCCAAAACAACAAAGTAAATGGCAACGGGACCACACCTATCAATAATTACCTTAAATGTAAATGGGTTGAATGCCCCAACCAAAAGACAAAGATTGGCTGAATGGATACAAAAACAAGACCCCTATATATGCTGTCTACAAGAGACCCACCTCAAAGCAAGAGACACATACAGACTAAAAGTGAAGGGCTGGAAAAAAATATTTCATGCAAACGGAGACCAAAAGAAAGCAGGAGTCGCAATACTCATATCAGATAAAATAGACTTTCAAATAAAGGATGTGAAAAGAGACAAAGAAGGACACTACATAATGATCAAAGGATTAATGCAAGAAAAAGATATAACAATTATAAATATATATGTACCCAACATAGGAGCACCGCAATATGTATGGCAAACGCTAACGAGTATGAAAGAGGAAATTAATAGTAACACAATAATAGTGGGAGACTTTAATACCCCACTCACAACTATGGATAGATCAACTAAACAAAAGATTAACAAGGAAACACAAACCTTAAATGACACAATGGACCAACTAGACCTAATTTATATCTATAGGACATTTCACCCCAAAACAATCAACTTCACCTTTTTCTCAAGTGCACACGGAACCTTCTCCAGAATAGATCACATCCTGGGCCATAAATCTGGTCTTGGAAAATTCAAAAAAATTGAAATCATTCCGGTCATCTTTTCTGACCACAGTGCAGTAAGATTAGATCTCAATTACAGAAAAAAATCGTTAAAAATTCAAACATATGGAGGCTAAATAACACGCTTCTGAATAACCAACAAATCATAGAAGAAATCAAAAAAGAAATCAAAATATGCATAGAAATGAATGAAAATGAAAACACAACAACCCAAAGCCTATGGGATACTGTAAAAGCAGTGCTAAGGCGAAGGTTCATAGCATTACAGGCTTACATCAAGAAGCAAGAAAAAAGCCAAATAAATAACCTAACTCTACACCTAAAGCAATTAGAGAAGGAAGAAATGAAGAACCCCAGAGTTAGCAGAAGGAAAGAAATCTTAAAAATCAGGGCAGAAATAAATGCAAAAGAAACTAAAGAGACCATAGCAAAAATCAACAAAGCTAAAAGCTGGTTTTTTGAAAAAATAAACAAAATTGACAAACCATTAGCAAGACTCATTAAGAAACAAAGAGAGAAGAACCAAATTAACAAAATTAGAAATGAAAATGGAGAGATCACAACAGACAACACTGAAATACAAAGGATCATAAGAGACTACTACCAGCAGCTCTATGCCAATAAAATGGACAACTTGGATGAAATGGACAAATTCTTAGAAAAGTATAACCTTCCAAAACTGAACCAGGAAGAAATAGAAGATCTTAACAGACCCATCACAAGCAAGGAAATCGAAACTGTAATCGAAAATCTTCCAGCAAACAAAAGCCCAGGACCAGATGTCTTCACAGCTGAATTCTACCAAAAATTTAGAGAAGAGCTAACACCTATCTTACTCAAACTCTTCCAGAAAATTGCAGATGAAGGTAAACTTCCACACTCATTCTATGAGGCCACCATCACCCTAATTCCAAAACCAGACAAAGATGCCACAAAAAAAGAAAACTACAGGCCAATATCACTGCTGAACATAGATGCAAAAATCCTTAACAAAATTCTAGCAAACAGAATCCAACAACATATTTAAAAAATCATACACCATGACCAAGTGGGCTTTATCCCAGGAGTGCAAGGATTCTTTAATATCCGCAAATCAATCAATGTAATACACCACATTAACAAATTGAAAGATAAAAACCATATGATTATCTCAATAGATGCAGAGAAAGCCTTTGACAAAATTCAACACCCATTCATGATTAAAACTCTCCAGAAAGCAGGAATAGAAGGAACATACCTCAACATAATAAAAGCTATATATGACAAACCCACAGCAAGTATCACCCTCAATGGTGAAAAATTGAAATCATTTCCCCTGAAATCAGGAACAAGACAAGGATGCCCACTCTCACCACTACTATTCAACATAGTGTTGGAAGTTTTGGCCACAGCAATCAGAGCAGAAAAAGAAGTAAAAGGAATCCACATAGGAAAAGAAGAAGTGAAACTCTCACTGTTTGCAGATGACATGATCCTCTACATAGAAAACCCTAAAGACTCTTCCAGAAAATTACTAGAGCTAATCAATGAATATAGTAAAGTTGCAGGATATAAAATTAACACACAAAAATCCCTTGCATTCCTATATACTAACAATGAAAAAACAGAAAGAGAAATTAAGGAAACAATACCATTCACCATTGCAACAAAAAGAATAAAATACTTAGGAGTATATCTACCTAAAGAAACAAAAGACCTATACATAGAAAACTATAAAACACTGATGAAAGAGATCAAAGAGGACACAAACAGATGGAGAAACATACCATGCTCATGGATTGGAAGAATCAATATTGTCAAAATGGCTATTCTACCCAAAGCAATCTATAGATTCAATGCAATCCCTATCAAGCTACCAACGGTATTTTTCACAGAACTAGAACAAAGAATTTCACAATTTGTATGGAAATACAAAAAACCTCGAATAGCCAAAGTAATCTTGAGAAAGAAGAATGGAACTGGAGGAATCAACCTGCCTGACTTCAGACTCTACTACAAAGCCACAGTCATCAAGACAGTATGGTACTGGCACAAGGACAGAAATATAGATCAATGGAACAGAATAGAAAGCCCAGAGATAAATCCACGAACCTATGGATACCTTATCTTTGACAAAGGAGGCAAGGACATACAATGGAAAAAAGACAACCTCTTTAACAAGTGGTGCTGGGAAAACTGGTCAACCACTTGTAAAAGAATGAAACTAGAACACTTTCTAACACCATACACAAAAATAAACTCAAAATGGATTAAAGATCTAAATGTAAGACCAGAAACTATAAAACTCCTAGAGGAGAACATAGGCAAAACACTCTCTGACATAAACCACAGCAAGATCCTCTATGACCCACCTCCCAGAATATTGGAAATAAAAGCAAAACTAAACAAATGGGACCTAATGAAACTTAAAAGCTTTTGCACTACAAAGGAAACTATAGTAAGGTGAAAAGACAGCCCTCAGATTGGGAGAAAATAATAGCAAATGAAGAAACAGACAAAGGATTAATCTCAAAAATATACAAGCAACTCCTGCAGCTCAATTCCAGAAAAATAAATGACCCAATCAAAAAATGGGCCAAAGAACTAAACAGACATTTCTCCAAAGAAGACATACAGATGGCTAACAAACACATGAAAAGATGCTCAACATCACTCATTATTAGAGAAATGCAAATCAAAACCACAATGAGGTACCATTACACGCCAGTCAGGATGGCTGCTATCCAAAAGTCTACAAGCAATAAATGCTGGAGAGGGTGTGGAGAAAAGGGAACCCTCTTACACTGTTGGTGGGAATACAAACTAGTACAGCCACTAAGGAGAACAGTGTGGAGATTCCTTAAAAAACTGGAAATAGAACTGCCATATGACCCAGCAATCCCACTCCTGGGCATACACACCGAGGAAACCAGATCTGAAAGAGACACGTGCACCCCAATGTTCATCGCAGCACTGTTTATAATAGCCAGGACATGGAAGCAACCTAGATGCCCATCAGCAGATGAATGGATAAGGAAGCTGTAGTACATATACACCATGGAATATTACTCGGCCGTTAAAAAGAATTCATTTGAACCAGTTCTAATGAGATGGATGAAACTGGAGCCCATTATACAGAGTGAAGTAAGCCAGAAAGATAAAGAACATTACAGCATACTAACACATATATATGGAATTTAGAAAGATGGTAACGACAACCCTATATGCAAAACAGAAAAAGAGACACAGAAGTACAGAACAGACTTTTGAACTCTGTGGGAGAAGGTGAGGGTGGGATGTTTCGAAAGAACAGCATGTATATAATCTATGGTGAAACAGGTCACCAGCCCAGGAACTGTTGCTCCCATGTTGTATATTCCTTTCATCTGAGACTCACATGGTCATGAGACAAGTGCTCGGGCCTGGTGCACTCGGAAGACCCAGAGGAATCGGGTGGAGAGGGAGGTGGGAGGGTGGATCGGGATGGGGAATACGTGTAAATCTATGGCTGATTCATATCAATGTATGACAAAACCCACTGAAAAAAAAAATAAATAAAATAAAATAAAATAAAAAGAAATTTAAAAAATAAATAAATAAAAAAAAAAGAATTGATGCTTCTGAACTGTGGTGTTGGAGAAGACTCTTGAGAGTCCGTTGGACAGCAAGGAGATCCAACCAGTCCATCCTAAAGGAGATCCGTCCTGGGTGTTCATTGGAAGGACTGATGCTGAAGCTGAAACTCCAATACTTTGGCCACCTCATGCAAAGAGTTGACTCATTGGAAAAGACCCTAATGCTGGGAAGGATTGAGGGCAGGAGGAGAAGGGGACGACAGATGATGAGATGGTTGGATGGCATTACCGACTTGATGGACATGAGTTTGTGTAGACTCCGGGAGTTGGTGATGGTCAGGGAGGCCTGGCGTGCTGCGATTCATGGGGTCGAGGAGAGTCGGACAAGACTGAGCGACTGAACTGAACTGAATTGAACTCTGTAACAGGTCCTATTCTAAGCATTTTGCATATTTTTTACACACTTCACTCTTACAATAACCCCAGGAGGGTCATAACGCTCTATTACAGAAGAGAAAACTTACAGGTTACTTGATTATTGTGTTCAGTGGCTGCGCGGTAGAGGTAAGTGTCTGCAGCATGACCCAGAGTTTTGCTTCAAACCATCACATTGCCAGCTCCCCCTTAGAGTGGGGCTTTCACTTTCTACATCATGAAGATTACACGTGGGCAAGGGAGACTTCAGAAGAAACAAACCAAATTGGTTTCCTTTTGTTTTAAAGTTCAAATCTAATTCATCAAAGGGAAGAACTGACATGCTAGTTTTCTTTTCTTTCTATTTTTTTAACCTACTGGCATACTTAAGTTTCAGTTTCAAATCTCTTCAAAAACTTCATAAAAACCCCTCGTGCTTTATCAGTAATTTTTAACTGTCTGATGGAGTGGAATGAGCAGACATGTTGCCAAAGAACATCAGCGGGTTGTCACAGATCAGACCCACATCCTCAAAATTTGAGCGCATTTCTACACTCAAGTCTTCAGAAGATGGGGCGATGGCAGATTTCTCTCAGTGCCTGAGGTTTGCCCCACAGCAGAAGTTTTGTTGTGCTATTTTTTTTTTTCCTGCTTCAGTAGTAAAAGCAAGTGTGTGAGTTTCTCTGTTGGCATTTCCAGTCTGTCACTAAGTCAAAGGTTACCCTGAGGAGTTTCTAATAGAAATACCAACAATTTTTTTTTTTTAGCTTGAGCCATTCTTCTTAATGCAGCACAGCTGCTCATTACCTCTCACTCCTTCTAGCTTGTCCAGGAACCTGGCATGGCAGAGAGTTGGCTTCAAGTACATAGAAATCTGAGTTGGTTCTGCAATACCCCTTCCTGGCTGTATGCTTAGGTCTCCAAGCCTTAGGTTTCCATCCGTAGACTGGCGGAAGTAATAACCACACCGGTTTCAGAATGTAAGGGCATTAGTCTGAGCCTGTTGTTTCTTAGCACAGACCTCACTTGGGTGACCAGCAGGGCATCTGGTTGATTAGGGGAGAGACTGGGTGTGCTCAGTTATGCAGAGAAATAGGCTCCACTCTAAGAACCAAGACCAGCTCTGAGACTGGATCAAGAGAGGGATTCAGACCCAGTATTAAGAAGGAATTTTCAAGACTTCCTTGGTGGCCCAGTGATTAAGAATCCTCCCTTGCAGTGCAGGAGATCCAGGTTCAATTCTGGGTCAGGGAACTAGGATCCTGCATGCCAGGGAGGAGCTAAGCCTGTGCGCTACAACTAGAGAGTCTGTGCACTGCAAGGAAAGATCTCGCATGACACAATGAAGGTCCGGAGTTGCATTGCTAAGACCTGATGTGCCCAAATAAATGAATTTAAAAAAGAATTTTCTACAAACTGTAGTAGACTTACTACAGAGTGGATTTTCGCAAGAGGGGACAGATTACCTCTCCCATGAAGTATTAAGGTTAAGTCCCAATGAGCATTTGGGGGAATTTGCAGAGAAAATTTACAGAGCAGATAAAGGGTTGAGCTAAATGACTTTGTCTGTATGGTATCCATGGTACCACAAGCCCCTCACCCTGAGATACTCTCTATCATAACATCAAGATTATTTCCTTCATAGAATCTTATCAAAATCTGTAATCATCTTTATTTGCCTGTTGACTCCTTTAGCTGCCTCTGCCATCGTCAACTCATAAAGGCAGATCCCTACTGTCTCTCTAGCACTGAACCCATAGTGAGCACTGAGGACATATTTGACAAATAAATGAGTGAAGGAATTATTTTTAAGACTCTTTCCAATTCTGAGTCAATGAGGCATCACACTTATTTACCCTTAATTCATCCTCTAGGATGCTTCTTTTAAAAGGATGGGGATATTCTTTGGGAGCAGTTGGGCAAGGGAAAGAAATAAAAGGAAAAGAAGAATTAAAATTCTTTTTATACATGGAAATGGCAGCCCACTCCAGTATTCTTGCCTGGAAAATCCCATGGACTGAGGATCCTGTCCATGGGGTCGCAAAGAGTTGGACACGACTGAGTGACTTCACGTTCACTTTTCTTTATACATGGAAGACATGATCTTGCATGTAGAAAATCCTAAAGTAATCCACAAAGTAGTCTATCAGAGCTGAAAGAACATGTTGTAATACACAAAAATCAATGTTCTTCTGTTCAACAATGAAAGACCCAAAAGTTAAATTAAGAAAACATCATTTAAAATATAATCAAAAGGAATAAAATACTTTGGAGGAAATTTAACAAAAGAAATAAGTCTTACACACTTTCAACTATAAAACACTGCTGGAAGAATTAAAGAAGGCATAAATCAGTGTAAAGACAATCTATGTTCATAGTTTGGAAAACTTAATATGGTTATGATGGCATTGTCTGTCAAATCAGTCTATAGATTCAATACAGTCCCTATCAAAATTTGAGCTGGCTTTGTTTTCATAAAGTGACAGGTTAGTCCTAAAATTCATAAGGAAATGCAAGGGACTCTGAGCAGCCAAAAATACTTTGAAAAAGAAGAATAGCTTTAGAACTTACATTTCCTGATTTCAAAATTTAATACAAAGCTACAGAAATCAACCAGTATGTTTCTGGCACAAGAATAGACATGGAGATGAATAGAATAGAATTAGGAGTATAAAAGTAAATTCATATATATGTTTTTTTTTTAATTTATTTTCAGCGAAGATGCCAAGACCATTTGATGCGGGGAAAATAGTCTTTTCCTTGAATGATGCTAAAACAACTAGAAACATTCAAAGAAACAAGGTTGGACCCCCTACCTCACACCACAGACAAAAGTTAACTCAAAATTGACCATAGAACTAACTGAAAATGCTAATAATATAGGACTCTTAGAAGAAAACATAGGAGCAAATATTTGTGATCTTGAGTTAAGCAATGAAATTCTACATATAATACCAAAAACATGAGAAACAAAAGAAGAAAAAAGATGAACTTAACTTCATTAAAATTAAAAATGTTTATGCTTTAAAAAAAACACCATCAGGAAGGTGAAAAGTCAGTCCATGGAATGGGAGAAAGTAATTGCAAGTCATTTACCTGATAAGGGACTTGTATACAGGAAACAAGTCAACACGGAAAAAGCCTAATTTACAAGATGGTAAAGTATTTGCATAGATGCTTCTCCACAGATAATAAGCAAATAGCCAATAAGACATGAGAAGATGCTCAACATCACTAATCTTTACGGAAATGTAAAGCAAAACCACAATGAAATACCACTTCACACACACTAGCATGGTAAAATTATTAATAAAAGACAGACAATAACAAGTATTGATGAGAATGTATGGAGAGATAGGAACCCTCACACATTGCTAGTGAGCATGTAAAGTGGTGCAGTGGCTTTGAAAAATAGTTTGGCAGATCCTCAAAAAGTTAAACATAAAGTTACCATAGGGACCTCCAGTCCTAAGTACATATTCAAGAAGATTAAAAACATATCGCACAAAAACTTGTATGCTACTGTTTACACCAGCATTATTCAAAATAACCAAAAAATAGAAATAAATCAATGTCCATCAACTGATAAATGCATAAACAAAATGTGATATAATACCCACAAAATAGATTATTATTTGGCAACAAAAAGGAATAAAGTATTGATATGTGCTACAATATGGATGAACCTCGAAAATATGCTAAGTGAAATAAGTCAGAAACAAAAGGCTACATATTGCACTATTTTGGATACTAAATGTCCACAATAAACAAATGCATAGAGATAGAAGATATGTGGTTTCAGGGATTGGGGGTGGGTGGAAGTGAGAAATGGGAATTGATTGCTAAAGGGTACAGGGGTTTTTTGGTGGGGGTGATAAAAATGTTCTAAAATTTGAAAGTGGTGCACAACCCTACTCAACTAAATACACTCTAAAAGGATGAATTGTGTGGTGTGTTAATTATATCTCAATAAAGTTCTTATGTATTATTTTAAAAGTTGAGCTATAGAAACAAAGTAAAATAGTAAAGGGAGTAGTTAAGTTATGGGAGACTGAAATTTGTAAAAGTATTTCTGGCCTTACATTTTGCTTTAAAATATTAAATAGAATGACAAAGATTTTTTTTTTTTACTGATGGTTTTATTTCATACTATATTTTAAAATAATTTAAAATATTCTTTTTATAAATTACTACTTCAAAATATTTCAAGAAGAAGAAAATAACAAAACCCATGGATCACCTACCTAACTTTATAAGAAGTCAATATTCTGTTATATTTGCTTCAGTCAGATCTTCTATTATATAAGAGATAAAATTTTATATTACAGTTGAAGACTCTTAAATGCGCTTCTTCAATCACATCCCCACTACTCCTTCCTCTAGAGTCATTGCCATCCTAATCAAGAAACTCTTAAGTCCCACATACTACTCTTTAGTATCCATGAACTATAAATGTATTGCAAATTTGGCTTTATTAAATTACATATAAATGTTATGTTCTAAATGTATATAAATTACTTTTTGTCAGAAGTATATTATTTAGATTTATCAGTGTTAGTTCATTCATTTTATTAAATAGAAAAAATACACATTCCACATTATATGAACTTTACTACGATTTGATAAATTCTTCTGAATATGTATATTAAAATTTTTATGTGTGTTCTTCTATTAAGTGCCATCCTGCTGTGAACATTCACCTATGGCTCTTTGGGCATCTGTATGAGCTTAACCTGGCAGTGGAATTGCCAGATTGTAAGGGATTTGTGTTTTCAACCAGATACTGACAAGTCACCTTTCACCAAGGTCGCCTAATTTACACTCCCATCATCAGAGTTCTGAGTCCCTTCCATTTTCACCATTACATAGTACTGCCAACTTTTACCTTTTTCCAATTTGCCTATTTTATTTTAATTTTCACTTTCCTGGTTATGAGTAAGACTGAGCATATTCTCATGTTTGTTGGCCTTTAGGGATATGTTTTATATCCCTACCAGGATTCCCTGGTAGCTCAGCTGGTAAAGAATCCACCTGCAATGCAGGAGACTCCAGTTCAGTTCCTGGGTTGGGAAGATCCGCTGGAGAAGGTTTAGGCTACCACTCCGGTATTCTTGAGTTTCCCTGGTGGCTCAGCTGGTAAAAAAAAAAATCCGCCTGCAATGCAGGAGACCTGGGATCTATCCCTGGGTTGTGAAGATCCCCTGGAAAAGTGAACAGCTACCCAATCCAGTATTCTGGCCTGGAGAATTCCATGGACTCTATAGTCCATTGCGTTGCAAACAGTCAGACACAACTGAGAGACTTTCACTTCTCTTTTCACTTACATGAAATGCCTGTTGATATCCTTTGCCCATTTCTCCATTGGGTTGGTTGCTTTTTCTTAAAACTGAAAGAATTCTTCACATATTCTGGATGTCAATTCTTGATCACTTATATGCTTGCAAGTATTATCTCCTAGACTGCACCTCACCTTTTCACATTTTATATCATCTACTATGCCCTTCTTTAACTTTAATATGACAAAATGGACCAAATTTTTGCTTTATGTTTTTGCTTTCCATCTTTTAGAAATCCTTTCCAATTTTAAGATCATAAATACCTTCTAAATATACTTCAATCTTTTTTATTTTGCCTTTCACATTTAGATCTTTAATCAGCCTGAAGTTGTGTTTGACTATGGCATGAAATGGAGATTTAATTTTGTTTTCCAACACTTTTCCCAGTGATACTGATTGACATGTTGATCATATTGTGATTGATCAATAAGGTCACCTTGTCATATATCAATTTTCTACATATGCACAGATCTGAATCTAAGTTCTCTATTTTGTTCCTTTGACCAGTTTGTTTTTTATTATAGTCTCATAAAATGTCCAAATACCCAGGAAGTAAATCCTCCCACATTGATTAATCTTGTTTTTCCTTTGCTATTTCTTCTTCCACTTGAGTTTTTGATCAATTTATTAAATTTTCCCCAAAATATTTGTTCAATTTATTAGAAATTTCAATGAATTATTTGGTTAATGTGAGAAATAGACGTCTTTATGCTATTATCTTCCCATCCACGAACCACTTAACAATGCTCCATCAATTCAAGTCTTCATTACTTCAGTACCATTTCTCTACTTCAATTAACACTTTTATATTTCCTCCATAAAGACTATTCAAAATTTGTTATGACTACAAATGGCATATTTGTTACAACGCATTTTATGTTGGCCATTGCTATGGATAACGTATTTATCTTTGTATACTGCTCTTGTGTCCAGAAATATACTAAACATCCTTGTTGATTCTAATCATTTGTAGATGCCCCTGGATTTTTCTATGTAGGCAATCTTATCATCAATAGGTAATGTCAACTTTGCTTCCCTCTTAGAAATTCTTGCACTTATTGTTTCTCTTTAGTATCTTATAATAGTTTGTAACTCAGATAAAATATTGGATGCAAAGAGTGATAATGGACATTCTTAGCTTTTTTAACTTATTCTAATGGTTCACCTTTGGATGCTGCTTGCTACATCCTTTTTTTTTTTTTTTTTTTTTTGTAGGTACTTGCTATTCCCAGTTTCTATTCCGTTTCCTATGAGTTTGTCTTGTGAATGGGTGTAGACTTCTAAACTGTTAAGATGTGAATTACAGTTGTCCTTTGGTATGCAGGGAGGTTGGTTACAGGATACCTCAGACATGAAAATTCAAGAATTTCCCAATTCCCTATATAAAATAGTGTGGTATTTGCACATAACCTAACCATGTGCATGCATTCTCAGTTGCTTCAGTCGCGTCTGACTCTTTGAGATGCTGTGGACTATAGCCCACCAGGCTCCTCTGTCCATGGGATTTTCAGGCAAGAATACTGGAGTGGGTTGCCATGCCCTCCTTCAGGGATATTCCTTACCTAGGGATAGAACCTGTGTCACCTGCCTCTCCTGCACTGCAGGCAAATCCTTTACCCACTGAGCTACCTGGGAAGCCCCAACCTAAGCACAGTCCCCTACATACTTAAATAATCTCCAGATTACTTAAAATACCTAATATAATATAAATTATATGTAAATAGTTGCAAATACAATGTAAATACTATGTAAATAGTTGCCAACATGCAGCAAATTCAAGTTTGTTTTTTTGGAAATGTCTGGGATTTTCTTTCAATAATTTCAACCCAGGGTTGGTTGAATCTGCAATGCAAAACCTTAGTATACAGAGGGACAAGTGAAGTGAAAGTGAAAGTCGCTCAGTCATGTCCAGTTCTTTGTGACCCTGTGGACTGTAGTCCATGGAATTCTCCAGGCAAGAATACTGGAGTGGGTAGCCTTTCCCTTCTCCAGGGGATCTTCCCAACACAGGGATCAAACCCAGGTCTCACGCATTGCAAGGGGACTCTTTACCAGCTGAGCTGCCAGGGAAGCCCATACAGAGGGCCAACTATACACAAATAGATTTTTAAATGCAATCTTACATTCGTTAAGTAGCCCTTATTGTCTTGATCTATTAATGCTATTTCTATTTGCTCATATCTATTCGGCTTTTCATGTCCACATTTATAAGGAAGATGAATCTTTTCCTTTCTTAGCTGCCCTTGTCTGTTAAGGTGTAAAAAATAAATTTAGCCTAGAAGATGCGTCAGAGAGCAGTGCCTTCTCTCTATTCTCTGGAACATTCTGCATCGTACCAGGATAACTGTTCCTTGACTGTTTGGCAGAATTCTCTTATAAAACTGTCTGGTCCTGGTATTTTGTGTGTAGTATTAAGCAGAGCAGACTTTTAAACTGCTGCTTAACATTTCTTTAACAGTCTAATAAAAGAATCTGTTCAGATTCTTTTCGTTTTGAGTTTTGCAAAGTTTCATTTTTAGAAGTAATTATCTGTTCTGTGTTTTTATGTTTTTTTTTTAAACTGTTGTTCTTAGTGTATTCTTATTTCTAATTTCTACTCTATCTACAATGATATGCCTTTTTCATTCCTAGTATTGCTTATTTGTGCTTTCTCGCTCTTTTTATAAATCTATTTTGACTAAATTTGTCTGTTTTATTTGTCATTTAAAAAACCAGCTGTTAGATTTATTGATTCTATTTTATGTTTGCTTTCTATTTCATAAATTTTGTTTTTATTTTTATTACCCCCTTCTTTCTACATTTTTTTACTTTGTTTTCTTGTTCTTTCTCTTCCTGAGTTTTTTGCTTTCCTCATTATGTTTGATCATTTTTTTCTCCTCAGTTATACATATTAAACACAACACATTCTCTTCCAGATTCTGGTTTAGCTATGTCCAAAAGCTTTTAATGTATGTTTTACCATTCCATTCTAAATATACATAGTGTAGAACTTAATATATTATATATGTATATCTATGGACATATACATATTAACTGATTTTTTTTACTTAACTTCCATTATAATCAAAATATCATGTCTGTATAACTACTAACTCTTTGGATAACAAATACTTGCTTTGTGGTTGAAAGTGAAAGTGAAAGTCACTCAGTTGTGTCTGACTCTTTGAGAGTAGAGTGGTTAGCTGTTCCTTTCTCCAAGGCATCTTCCCAGCCCAGGGATTGAACCCAGGTCTCCCACATGACAGGTGGATTCTCTACCAGCTGAGCCACCAGGGAAGCCCAAAAATACTGGAGTGAGTAGCCTACCCTTTCTCCAGGGGATCTTCCTGACCCAGGAATCAAACCAGGGTCTCCTGCATTGCAGGCAAACTCTTTGCCAGCTGAGCTACCAGGGAAGCCCTTGCTTTATGGTGAGGACATGCATAATTGCTTCAAATATTCTGCTCGAAAATAATGCATGTTTTTTAGTTGACTTTTAGATCAAGTACCATCTAATCTGTGGTTTCTCTCATCTATTGGGTTTTTCAGTCATAATTAAGTTCCATTTGAATTATGTTTTCAGATGTTGTGTGTGTCAGCTGAATTACCCAGGGCAGTTTTTCCAGACATCTTAGCTGATCGATTTGCAGGAAACATCACCTCTAAAGCCTTCCTTTGATAATTTGATGACCTTTCTCCAATAGATGGTCTTCAAGGTAGCTAGCGCCCTTTGACAGCTGTGCTCCTGGAAAACTGAGACACAGCTCCAAGGCCAGCCTGAAAGGGAAGCACACATAAAGGCCTTTAACATGCTGCCACCTGGGAAGTGAAAGCTTCCTACCTCTGATGGCCATTTGAAGTAGAGAAGTCTGAGATGATGCTGAATTCCACAGACATCCACAGATGGGTCTCTTTGAGATTGTCTTCTAAAATTAAAATTTTCTATTGAACTCTCAAGAATATTAACAAGATCCCTCTTCTCAGCCATCTTTCCATACACTCAACTGCCTATGGAAAGACTCGACACCCTCAATCTTCCCATCCCTCTGCCAAGACTCAAACAACAGGGTATGGGTTTTCTGTTGGAGATTTGTTTTTTTGAAGATTTGTGAAGGTAAGGGAACTGCGATTCATCATGAGTTGCTTATAAGATGCAGGAAGATCCCAGGAGTAGACCTACATCTTAAGGAAAGGATTCAGATTACCGTAGGGGGAGAAAGGGTAAGCAAGTGGTGGAGGCCAGTGTGATGGATATTTTAAAACATTTTAAACTCCAAAGATAAAGTGGGCAAGGGATGCTCAGAGAATTTCAGGTTGACTTTTTATGAGTCTGTGGGCCTCTTGCAAAAAAAAAAAAAAATGAATTACTAAACATATGAAAACAATCTGTACTCCCAATAGCAATGAAAGAAATATAAATTTTAAAAGATGAGATGGCATTTCTCATCTCTGATCACCAAAGAGTAAAAAGTGGTAATATTTGAGGCTTTTCCAAGACAGGAAACAAGCTGATGGGATGATAAAAATGTTATAATCTTCTTAGGAAAAAACAGTTGGCAAAACCCAATAAGCATCTTAAATAAAAGTCATACCCTCATATAGAGGGGCTATTATCATTGCCTGTCCACATCCTGCTCTCTTCTCCTTTGGGTTCATAGAAGGTTACAAATCACCTCCTTGGCAGGCAGGCTCAGCCCTGGGACTGACTCAGGCCAAAGGCCGTGAGTGAGAGTGGTGAGTTTCACATTCCGCCCAGCACAGAGGGGCAGTGAGAGCTGTCTGCTCACTCGGAGGTCTCCTGAAGCAAACTCTGCAAGGTGACTTACAGAGCTGGTGCTTCTTTTGCCTCCAGGACTGAGTGACTCTGCTTTGCTCTGTTAAACCACTGAGATTTTGAGCTTGCTTATTATCAGCTCAAGCCTACATGGTCCTGATAAATACACAAAAGCTTATATCAAATGAGATTCCTTGTAACATGACATGAAATAGTGTAATTTTAGCAACAACCTGAATGTCAAAAAATACACAGAGAACAAATTTCTGGTTGCCAAGGGGCAGGGGGAATGGGGGATGGGTGGATTAGGAGTATGGGATTAGTAGATGCAAACTATTATGTAGAGAATAGATAAACAGCAAGGTCTTACCATATAGCACATGAAACTATATTCAGTGCCTTGATATAAACTATAATTGAAAAGATTACGAAAAGAATGTGTGTATATACACACATGCACGTATATGAATGTCTGAGTCACTTGGCTGTACGGGAAAAGTTAATACAACATTGTACATCAACTATACTTCAATAAAGTAATTTTTTAAAAATATGGAAGATAGACAAATAAATGATGGCCAGTGGCATACTATAACATACTATAACAAATACAACAAATAAAACTGACATGTTGAGGGTCTCTCAGAGCCATGGGAACAGTCTCACAAAAAACATTGAGGGAAAAAGGTAGAGTATCAAGTTGTTCATACGGTATGATGACATTTTGGTTTCAACCTGTTGACATAAACACAGAGGGAAAAATAAAGCACAAACATCACAATGTTAATAGTGATCACAATGGTGAAATAACACAAAATTAATAATCTAAAACCTAAAGTTGGCCATCGGGGATTTTGTAAGAGGGAGCATGAAGAGTAAGCTGAAAGATGTTATTTTATATAATACGGAAAAAACAGGCAAGGACTGCTTTCCAAAACCACAAGAGCAGCAAGTGGGAATAAGTAATAACTGGTTATAGGAAGGTTGTTTTATTGAGCAAGCGGACCCATGACTTGTGAAATCATTTTATGGGGCATAGTGCCAACTTATCTTTTTATTTTCTTTGGTTTTCACTGTCGCTTATCCAAATCTCAGGCTGCAGGCTGGCTGGGCATAGTGGAGGGAGAGAAACAGAGGCAAAGTGACTATTTAAACATGCAAGTGGGTATCAGAAGTATCCTCAAAGCTGCTAAGTTAAAATCAAGTCTTTGGTTATTAATACACATGCCATATAACTGCATGGACAACTTGGTTTCACTATCCCTAGAGGTTTGAAAAATATGCTAAACTTTGTTCAGGAACATGGTGTACTTACAGAAACACACGAATGTTCTGGTATTACTAGGGCCCATTCCAGGAATGGCAGGGGGGTGACAGAGAACTGGAGCCTCGTGTTTTTAGAAATGGCCATCAGGCTGATCAGAGAACACTTCTGGGTCTCAGCAACAAATTCAGAGTTCCAACCATTCCAGCTGTTTCCCTTTCCGGGGATGTCCCTCTGCCTGTGAAGGGACTCTCTCATCTTTGTGGGTTTTCCCAGAGGTGACCACAGAGGAAGTTCATTTCTCAGTACAGTTCAGGCTGGAATGGCTCCCACATAAATACCGATAAAACTTTTTTTGGAGCCTATAAGTGCTGTCGTGGGATGTCCACGGCTCCTGAATGTCACCAGCTGGGAAATTACTACTGTTCTCTTGCCTGAGTGACAATTTATATATTCACTGTGAGTGCAAAGCAATGACAATGATTACAAAGTTTTACAGGACAACTCTGGGCTTCCCTGGTAGCTCAGCAGTTAAAGAATCCACCTGCAGGGCAGGAGACCTCCGTCCGATTTCTGGATCAGGAAGATCTGCTGGAGAAGGGATAGGCTACCCACTCCAGTACTCTTGGGCTTGGTTGCTCAGCTGGTAAAGAATCTGCAATATGGGAGACCTGGGATCGATCCCTGTGTTGGGAAGATACACTGGAGAAGTGAATGCCTACCCACTCTAGTATTCTGGCTTGGAGAATTCCAAAGACTGTATAGTCCATGGAGTCACAAAGAGTCAGACACGACTGAGTGACTTTCACTTCACTTCACTTCACAGGACAACTCCAGGGTATATTTAAGAGAGGAGTTAGCAGAGGGAATTAAGAAGTGTTAGGAGCAGAGAATTTGAGTTGGAAGTATTACTAGGCTCAGGCAGGATCCAGTAAACAGATAATTTGGAGCATCTGTTGTTCATTATTCACTTGGTAAATTTTTATTTAACATTTACTATGTGTCAGGCCTTGCTCCAGCCCCTGAGGACAAACATGGACCTATAGTCATAAGCTGAAGCTCCAATACTTTGGCAACCTGATGCCAAGAGCCAACTCATTGGAAAAAATCCTGATGTTGGAAAAAATTGAGGGCAGGAGAAGAAGGGGCAACAGAGGATGAGGTGGTTGGATAGCATCACCAACTGAATGGACATGAATTTGAGAAAACTCTGGGAGATAGTGAAGGACAGAGAAGCCTGGTGTACTGCAGTCCATAGAATCACAAAGAGTCAGACACAACTTAGTGACTGAAAAACAACTTCATAGTCATGAAGTTTACCATCTAATGGAGGAAACAGATATTTATAAACAAATAAACATAAAAAGAGTAGCAGAAGACTTGTCAGAAAAACAATCTCTGAGCTAAGCCTCCAATACAAGCAAACAGAAGTCCAACCAAGGGCATGGGACTGAGCAAAATCTGCCCCTGGCTTCTGGAAAGAGTTGATGGGTGTGGACAAGTTCTTGGGACATGAATAGTAAATACTGAACTATCCCTTCAATGTTGAGGGGAACACTTCAGGCCTTTACCTGACAATCTCAAATTTCTTGAATCAAACCTTGGAAGAAGGCTTGGAGGAAGCCATGTAGGCATTGAAGTGGCCAAGTAATTCTTTTTTTTTTTTTTTTTAATTTTTTTTTTTTACTTTTTTTTATTAGTTGGAGGCTAATTACTTCACAACATTTCAGTGGGTTTTGTCATACATTGATATGAATCAGCCATAGATTTACACGTATTCCCCATCCCAATCCCCCCTCCCACCTCCCTCTCCACCCGATTCCTCTGGGTCTTCCCAGTGCAGCAGGCCCGAGCACTTGTCTCATGCATCCCACCTGGGCTGGTGATCTGTTTCACCATACATAGTATACATGCTGTTCTTTTGAAATATCCCACCCTCACATTCTCCCACAGAGTTCAAAAGTCTGTTCTGTACTTCTGTGTCTCTTTTTCTGTTTTGCATATAGGGTTGTCGTTACCATCTTTCTAAATTCCATATATATGTGTTAGTATGCTGTAATGTTCTTTATCTTTCTGGCTTACTTCACTCTGTATAAGGGGCTCCAGTTTCATCCATCTCATTAGGACTGGTTCAAATGAATTCTTTTTAATGGCTGAGTAATATTCCATGGTGTATATGTACCACAGCTTCCTTATCCATTCATCTGCTGATGGGCATCTAGGTTGCTTCCATGTCCTGGCTATTATAAACAGTGCTGCGATGAACATTGGGGTGCACGTGTCTCTTTCAGATCTGGTTTCCTCAGTGTGTATGCCCAGAAGTGGGATTGCTGGGTCATATGGCAGTTCTATTTCCAGTTTTTTAAGAAATCTCCACACTGTTTTCCATAGTGGCTGTACTAGTTTGCATTCCCACCAACAGTATAAGAGGGTTCCCTTTTCTCCACACCCTCTCCAGCATTTATTGCTTGTAGACTTTTGGATAGCAGCCATCCTGACTGGCGTGTAATGGTACCTCATTGTGGTTTTGATTTGCATTTCTCTAATAATGAGTGATGTTGAGCATCTTTTCATGTGTTTGTTAGCCATCTGTATGTCTTCTTTGGAGAAATGTCTGTTTAGTTCTTTGGCCCATTTTTTAAAATTAACACACAGAAATCCCTTGCATTCCTATATACTAACAATGAAAAAACAGAAAGAGAAATTAAGGAAACAATACCATTCACCATTGCAACAAAAAGAATAAAATACTTAGGAGTATATCTACCTAAAGAAACAAAAGACCTATACATAGAAAACTATAAAACACTGATGAAAGAGATCAAAGAGGACACAAACAGATGGAGAAACATACCATGCTCATGGATTGGAAGAATCAATATTGTCAAAATGGCTATTCTACCCAAAGCAATCTATAGATTCAGTGCACTCCCTATCAAGCTACCAACAGTATTTTTCACAGAACTAGAACAAATAATTTCACAATTTGTATGGAAATACAAAAAACCTCGAATAGCCAAAGTAATCTTGAGAAAGAAGAATGGAACTGGAGGAATCAACCTGCCTGACTTCAGACTCTACTACAAAGCCACTGTCATCAAGACAGTATGGTACTGGCACAAGGACAGAAATATAGATCAATGGAACAGAATAGAAAGCCCAGAGATAAATCCACGAACCTATGGATACCTTATCTTTGACAAAGGAGGCAAGGACATACAATGGAAAAAAGACAACCTCTTTAACAAGTGGTGCTGGGAAAACTGGTCAACCACTTGTAAAAGAATGAAACTAGAACACTTTCTAACACCATACACAAAAATAAACTCAAAATGGATTAAAGATCTAAATGTAAGACCAGAAACTATAAAACTCCTAGAGGAGAAGATAGGCAAAACACTCTCCGACATAAATCACAGCAAGATCCTCTATGACCCACCTCCCAGAATATTGGAAATAAAAGCAAAACTAAACAAATGGGACCTAATGAAACGTAAAAGCTTTTGCACTACAAAGGAAACTATAGTAAGGTGAAAAGACAGCCCTCAGATTGGGAGAAAATAATAGCAAATGAAGAAACAGACAAAGGATTAATCTCAAAAATATACAAGCAACTCCTGCAGCTCAATTCCAAGTAATTCTTCTAAGAGCAATTTAGTGACTTCTTCAACCAAGTCTGTTGGTAGGCTCTTCAAACAGAGTTCAAAATGCTAAAGTATATTGGGAGTTAACACCTGTGAGATAAAAGGAGAGAAGCAGGACAGGGGCAGAAAATGGAAGCCTTCACATCATAACACAACCTAATACCTCTGAGAGGAGGGGGAGGAGGAAGGAAGACTAGCAAGTGTGAGCCGCAGGCTGTGGTTGCAGCCTGGAAAAGGTGTTCACCAGCCCAACAGGCAGCTCCCCCACAAGACAGATGTAGAGAAGTTCCATGATGAGCAGAAATGCCCAGAGTCTACAGCCCTGTTGTCTTCAGGCATTGGTCTGGCATTGCCTGAGGAGAATATAGGGGCTTCCCAGGTGGTACAATGGTAAAGAATCTGCCTGCCAATGCAACAGGCCCAGGAGACACAGGTTTGATCCCTGTGTTGGAAAGATCCCTTTGAAAAGGAAATAGCAGCCCACTCCAGTATTTTTGCCTGGAAAAGTCCATGGACAGAGGTGCTTGGCAGGCTACAGTACATGGGGTGGGAAAAAGTCAGACACAACTGAACACACACACACACACTTGAGGAGAATACAGCTTCAGACTAAACATTGCCATGGGTCCCAAAGGCACTGCAAGTGAAGGCTATCAGCTGACTGTGTTCCTTACAGCTGAATGGCAGTGGTTTTCTGGAAGGAAGAACCAGGCAACACTTCTCTGTGGCTGTCTCATTGCTGCTGCTGCTGCTAAGTCGCTTCAGTCATGTCCGACTCTGTGCAACCCCATAGACGGCAGCCCACCAGGCTCCTCTGTCCCTGGGATTCTCCAGGCAAGAACGCTGGAGTGGGTTGCCATTTCCCTCTCCAATGCTTGCGTGCATGCTAAGTCACTTCAGTCATGTCCGTTGGCGGTAGACAAAAGAATAGACCATCACTTGCAGCACTGAGGACAGGAGTTGATTCAGAAAAAAGTTTAAAAGACAAATTTTTTCTCTGGTCCTTCAGGGGACGACTCTCCATGGGTCTCCGGCAGCTCTACATGAATCAGAAATGAGGCACTGACTCCTGCTTTGTTCTGAACTCTCTTTGTGAAGATTTGTGGAGAAAGAGTAACTTCCTCTGAAACAAGTGGTCAGCATGTCTACTATTCAGGGTGATAAAGATAAAGCCTCCCTGCAGAGACAGATGCAGGACTGAGTACAAAATATTCAGGTTCCTTGAGCTTGGACTGCCCCTTCTATACAGCAACCACTGAACCTCAGAATTGGGAGACAGGGGGATTCCTGTAGGATTCGGGGCTCAGGGAAGCAGCACAAAATCAAAATTGCTGATCTTCTGGCTGCTGCAATTGAGCTAAGTAACAAACTGTTCTTTGTCTCTAACCCAGGAGTCTCTTGTCTTCTGCCAAGAACACAGGAAACTTGCAGGCTAACTTGTTAGTTTGTAAGAAGAGGAAAGCTCAGACCCTTCACAGTTCTTGGAAGGGCAGACTTACTGGCAGAGAAAACATCATGTACAGATAAGGATGTCCAAGGCAGAGAAGGTTCAACTGGCTTTTCAGGAAGGTAACCAGCGTATAAAGGGTATGAGGAGAATTTCTGTCCTTAGGAGGGCAAAAAACAGGAAGTGGTGTGTAACAAAGTGGGGAAGAGAGGACCTCCCTCCACCACTTGGGGAGTTATACACGCCCCCATTTCTGAGGTTAGACTGAAGGAAATAAGAGGCTTTGGAAAGCAATGGCTCCGTTAGTGACCTAGCTATAAATAACAAATATGTGTTTTAAATAATAAGAGTGAAAGGCTGTCATAAGATCTCCTTTCTAAAGTTTTTTATAGGCTTCATACAGCAACTTAATGAGACAGACCACATTTTAAGGCTGCAAAGCTTTCGGTCATAAGATAGACTCTCATAAAGGTCAACATTTCCCTGGAGGGAATCTGCCACCTCAGGAACCACGCATGCAGCACAGGTGGTACCTAATATGCCCTCCTGGGTCTTTAACACGGAGTCCATTTTCCAAACGTCAGAGGGGAGTCAACCAAAGAAGGCAATTTCCTGCCAGCTCTAAGCCATGTCGACCCCGAACCCCTGGCCAGGCCCAGAAAAGTTTATCTTCTCCTCTTAAGTTGCAGCATCATCAGCTCTCAGTGATGTCTGCCCATGTAGGGCAGGGATGGGCCCGATGCTTCAGCCCCACAGACGCATGTGTCCACCTCTGCTTGCCTCGAAGTAAATTTTCACACTAGGCTTTTAAGCATTGGTGTGCTGAACATTCCATCATGGAGTCCAGCTTGGGAGATGCCAACTCAGGTCTCCTTTTCCCAGACATATGTCAATGTTTGCATCCCCTCCCTTCTCTGCTGTGGGCCACTCTTCTGAGGGCATGCCCCACTGCCCAAATTTCATTTCCCTTGATTCTAGCCAACTCATGTTTCTGTTCCCTAAAATGAGGCTGGAGGGGGATGAGTAGAATTTAAAAGGTCTCTTCTCCTAGCTGTGTGATGGAAAGGATGACACCGGGCCACAAACATCAGAAAAGCAACTAACAACAGTATTTGCCTAAACTTTAATAGTTTATAATGTTTTCCATGACATTTTCTGTTAATATTACATATTTTATTTAATTTATTTTTAATTATTTTTAGATAATTGTAGATTCACATTCAGTTACCCTTACCCAGTATCTCCAATGGCATCATCTTGTGAAATGATAACATATCATAGCCACCTATCATGGGGCTTCCCTGGTGGTTCAGTTGATAAAGAATCCACCTGCAATGAAGGAGACCCAGGTTTGATCCCTGGGTCAGGAAGATCCCCTGGAGAAGGAAATAGCA
This sequence comes from Cervus elaphus, assembly GCF_910594005.1. Lineage (NCBI taxonomy): Eukaryota > Metazoa > Chordata > Mammalia > Artiodactyla > Cervidae > Cervus > Cervus elaphus. Next base: position 24,483,606 of record NC_057830.1, read on the forward strand.
TCCCACTCCAGTATTCTTGCCTGGAGAATTCCATGGACAGAGGAGCCTGGCGGGCTATGGTACATGGGGTCACAAAGAATCACACACAACTTAGTGACTAAACCACCTATCATATTCAGATTTCCCCAGTTTTGTATGTACTGATGTGAGTGTGTATTTAGTTCTACATAGTTTTATCACAGGTATACACTGGTATTTTCATCACTATAGTCAAGATACTAAACCATTTCCATTTCTTCAAGGATTCCTTCCTGTTGCCCTTTTTTAACCATATCACCACTCCCCTTCTAACAACTAATGTAATGAAAATTCATTTTAAAAATAAAATTCATTTTTGGGAATGTAAAATGGTATGGTCACTCTGAAAAATGAACCATTTCTTATAAAACTAAATAGCTAACTCCTCTACAATCCAGAAATTGTGTATGTGAGCATTTATCCCAGAGCTATGAAAACTTATGTTCACAAAAACTTGTACGTGAATGTTCATAGAAGCTTTCTTTGTAACAGGAAAAGGCTAGAGACAACCCAGATAGCCTTCAATGGTTGAGTGATTCATCCACACTGTAGAATACAGTGCAGCCATCAAAAGGATGATTTATTAGTACACAAAACACCTCAGATGAATGTCCAGGGAATTATTCTGAATGACAAAAGCCCATTCCCAAAAGGTACATGCTTAATGATTCCATTTTTATAACACGCTTGAAATGACAGGAATGTTAGAAATGGACATAAAGCACTTTGACCTGATCCCCATTATAGCCTTGAGAGAAGGGCTAAGCATTGCCATTGTAGCAATGGATTTGCTGTTCAGTCACAGTCACGTCCAGCTTTTTGTGACCCCATGGACTGCAGCATGCCAAGCTTCCCTGTCCTTCACCATCTCCCAAAGCTTGCTCAAACTCATGCCCATTTGGTGCTATCCAACCATCTCATCCTTTGCATCCCCTTCTCCTCCTGCCTTCAATCTTTCCCAGCATCAGGGTCTTTTCCAATGAGTTGCCTCTTCAGATTAGGTGGCCAAAATTTTGGAGCAATGAATAGCAATGGATAACAATGGATAGGTGATCCTGAATCAAGGCTGGGTCCACAATGGCATCTGATTTGCCTCTTCAGCCTGTTTCCTTCCTAAAGTTCAGAGTATTTAGTTAACATCTATCTATTCTGGGTAAGACATGAAAAGGCATAAAAGAAAAATAAAGTCAAACCGTGGTACTTTCCATGATGAGATTCACCTGAATTAAACATGATCATACCTGAATTATTTCCCAGAAACTCCTTCCATGTCAGAGTCAGCCCAAAAAGGGATTTTTGCAAGGCAGAAGCTGAAGCAGCTGCTGCTTCCTGAAGGTCATGGTGGCTCTCTCTGGGGTGTGACGCACATCCCACCACCTGCTCCACATCCAGCTCTCTTCCTGAACCAGTGGCCTGCACAGTCCGCTAGATGTGGCGGCATGTGGGAGACTCCCCACCAGCTGCCCAGTTGCCCTGCACTCCTGACAAGTCCACCCTTCCAGGGCCACAGGAGGCTGGTCAGAGATTTTCTCAGACCCCCCAACATCCCTTCCACTCTTCTACCACTAACAGGACTCTTCCAGTCCATGTCACTCATGGTATCTCTGCTCTCCCCTTGGGACCCAACCCTGACAGCCAGCAGATCACTCAGGATAGGCTGCAGCCATGACAGAGCCCAGGACAGGGGCCAATTCTGAGGAGTTGCTGTTGTTGTTCAGTCGCTAAGTCATGACTGACTCTTTGCGACACCATGGACTACAGCATGCCAGGCTTCATTGTCCCTCATCGTCTCCCAGAGTGTGCCCAAGTTCATGTCCACTGAATCAGTGGTGCCATCCAATCATCCCATCCTCTGCCACTCTCTTCTCCTTTTGCCTTCAATCCTTCCCAACATCAGAGTCTTTTCCAATGAGTCAGCTATTCGTATCAAGTGGCCAAAGAATCACAGCTTCAGCTTCAGCATCAACTCTTCCAATGAATACTCAGGGTTGATTTCCTTTAGGATTGACTGGTCTGATCTCCATGCTGTCCAAGGGACTCTTAAGAGTCTTCTTCAGAAACACAATTCAAAAGCATCAACTCTTTAGTGCTCAGCCTTCTTTATGATCCAACTGTCACATCTGTGCATGACTACTGGAAAAATCATAGCTTTGACTACATGGATCTTTGTCTCCTTTTGAGGAGAGGGGGCAGGAATTCCAGGAACCTGTAGATAGGCATTCCAGAGGAAGGAGGAGGTGCTCAGATCAGAAATGAGGAAGCAGTCCTTTGCACTCAGAACCCCCACCAAGGCACTCACTGCATAATTCGCCCACAAATTCAGGCCCCTCTCTAGGTGGAATTTTTTGAGGAAACTGAAAATGGGAGTCTTAGGCTAGCTAGCATGTAATACAAACCCTCTCATTAGTATGCTGTAATGCCAGTAACCACTAAGAGCAAAATACACAGCAGGGTTCATGGAAGGATAGCCACGCTTTAGTACCCATGAGGGATTATCTCCAGGACCCCCCACAGATATCAAAATCTGGGGATGCTCAAATCCCAGAGTTGGCCCTCCCTATCTATGGGTTTCAATGGAGGGCTGAGTGAGTGTATGCTTTGGAAGAGGCCCTATATATGCCATAATTGTGAACCTGTGAACTCCAGCATAGAACTGGGCCAGGGAGCTGAACCCCACAGGGACTATGTCAAAGGGGTCTTTTTAGAGGAGAGAAGGCAGCCAGTTTAGAAACTGAGATGTGCTGACACAGAGATGACCAGGGCTGCAACTCTGCTGCCCAAGTACTACAGCAAACATACCTCTTGACTTTCAGGATTTGGCCCTTGGCTTCTGGGCTCAACCCCTCCCGCCTGGAGAAACACCAGAATGATCAACATGGTAGCTGCCTAGAGAAAAGACCTAGAAATAGAGCAAGTGCTTTGTGTGCAATTAAAAGTTCAGTGGGTGGGAATAGTTAAAAATGGTTAAAGAGATTGCATGAAAAGTCCATGAACACCTTCCACAAGGGGCCGTGTGGCCTGGGGCAGGGGACTCAGGAAGCATGTGCTCAACCTGTGCTGAGTGGGCCTCCTCTGCTCACTCTTATCCAGGGGCTGGAAGCTTGGAGAGAAAGGATGGAACCAGTATTGCCAGTCAAGGACAGGGCCCTGATGCTGTTTTGAACAACACTGGAACAAAAGGAGGGCATTTTGCTTGCTGCGTCCCGGCTGTGACAGAAATTACCTCTGGAATAGCAAGTGGTCAACCCAGGTGTGGAGCCAGGCTGTGAACCTGCAATAGGACCTGGTGAGGGGCTGACAGGCTGGGCCAGGCAGTGGCACCTCTAGTAACTGACTGGCTCTCATGGAACCTGCAGGGCCTGCTGGCTGAGCAGCCGTGAGGACCGGTCACTGTGTCAGCGAAGCGCCTGCACGCAGTAGGAGTTGCCATGAGGAGTCTCAGCAGCGCCTTCGGTGGACAGTGGAGTCTGCTAACCGCAGCGTGGTGCTAGCTCAAGAAACAAGGTTCAAGGTGGAAGCAGCCACCGCTCCAGGATGACCCTGGGGACACGGAGAGACTGAGCAGTCCGGATGGAGGAAGGGGCCCACGCATCCTGAGGCTTGGGCGGGATTTTCTTGGAATAGGGGATTGGTCAGCAAAGTGCATTGTAAGGTCCTGCAATAGACAGAAAGGGCAATTCTGCAGGACCTCCCAGGAAACCCTCTGGAGGTCTCCCAGAACTGCTTGAGTGTGGCCTGTTTCCAATGGCTCCTGTCACTCTGTTTTAGAGTCCCCAGCGCTCTCTCCACTGTGCTTGGGAAACACGCAGACCACCACTCACTCTCCTGGCTGATCCAAATGAACTCTTTCTCTCCTCCAGTCCGCCAGGAAATCCAGCTGCCCCAGAACCCTGGGCCCTTCTGGAGCTCCACCTGGGGACTTGCCTGTCTCCCCATCACACCATTTCACTCCAGCGCATTTGTCCACATCCTCAATTCTGGCAATCCTTCACACACAGCAGAAGCTCCCAAAGGGCAGCAGTCCTGTGTCTTACACTTCCTTTTATTTCCTGGACTTGTGTAGTCTCCACACACCGTAGGTGGGTGATCTTGCCTGCTGATAAGTGAGAATCCAGGGCATTGTCATTTGAACATAATCTCTTACATTTTGAGTTCTTCTGTCAGTTTAACCTGTGTATCAGTCAGGGTTCTCCTGAGAAACAGAACCAGTAGGATGTGTATAGAGAAGCTGGGATGAGGGGAGAGATACATTATAAGGAATTGGTTCTTACAATTGTGGAAACTGACATGTCCCAAGATCTGTGGGTAAGCCATCAAGCTAAAGACCCAAGAGAGCCACCAGTCTGAAGGCAGAAAAAAACTGACGCCCCAGCGAAAGACTGTCAAGTAGGAAACACTCTTTCTGTTTTGGCCTCACCACAAGGCTTGAGAGATCTTAGTTCCCTAATCGGGGATCAAACCCCAGGGCCTCAGCAGTGGAAGCTCCAAGTCCTAACCACTGGAACTCTAAGGAATTCCCAAGAATTATCTCATTCTCCAGAGGGTCTGCCTTTTTGTGCTGTTCATACCTTCAACTAACTAGAGGAGGCCACACACATTAGGGAGAGCAATCTGCTTTACTCATTCCATGGATCCAGATACTAATCTCATTCAAAAATACCCCCGCAGACACACTCAGACTTACGATTGACTAAATATCTGGATATCTGGATACATATCAAGTTAACATGTAAACCCAGCCATTATGAACTGTATTTTAATGTAATTAATTTCCTTGTGGCTGTTCAGTTACTAAGTTGTGTCCGACTCTTTGCAACCCCATGGATTGCAGAGCGCCACACTTCCCAGTCCTTCACCATCTCCCTGAGTTTGCTCAAACTCATGTCCATTGAGTCGGTGATGCTATCTAACCTCTACCACCCCCTTCTCCTTTTGCCTTCAGTCTTTCCCAGCATCAGGGTCTTTTCCAATGAGTTGGCTTTTGCATCAGGTGGCCAGTGTATTGGAGCTTCAGCTCAGCTCACAGAACAGAGAGGTTCCATTCATTCCCAAACTGTGAGAAAGGATTTTCACCTGTTCTCTGGGTTTCTTGCATTAGATGATTGATCCAGAAAAACAAAGACTCATTGGATTGCTCTCCTGTGTTGGCCCTGTGAAGAGAGGGGGCCGGCCAAGCAGTGTTTGGATCAGGGCCTCCTGGATGGGGCCAGAGAGTCAGCTGCTGGGGCCCATCCACAGTGCAGAAACCAGTCAAGAAGACAAAGACAGTTGTTTCCAGTCCCTGACGGGTGATGCCTCAGGCAAAGTCAACAAAAATAGCTAAAAACGAAAGCAGATATCAACTCCCTGAAGTGACATGATCCCAAACAACCTATAGACTGACTCACTTCTCTGTCCCAAGTTCAAAATCCCAAAGTGGTCAGGGTAGGAGAAGGGAGGGATGTCAGCCAGTGTTAGTCACTCAGTCATGTCCGACTCTTTCAACCCCATGGGCTGTAGCCCACCAGTCCTTGGGCTGTAGCCCACCAGTCCAGCCCACCAGACTGTAGCCCTCTGTCCATGGGATTCTCCAGGCAAGAATGCTGGAGTGGGTTGCCATACCCTCCTGCAGGGGATCTCCCCAAACCAGGGATCAAAAACCCGAGCCTCCTGCGTCTCCTGCTTTGTAGGCAGATTATTTACCCACGGAGCACCTGGGAAGCCCAGGGAGGGGTAAAGATGGATTAAAACTGGCCTCTTGACTGGACGCACATCCAGTCTCCTCCCTTACCTGGAGAGCCTTAGTGACCAAAAGCCAATTGGGTCCCCTTTCCTCACACTCCCCCAGAGCTCTCAGGGAGTAAAAGGAAGCTGAGTCCAATTCACTTTCAAGTTACCTGGGAAAAAAGGGAGGAAAGACAGATGGCCTTTGATCCACTGCTCCAGAAAGAAGCCAGTAGGGTGAAGAAGTCCTGGCAAAGTTGATTCCACCCGAGACATGAGGACAAAGATGGGCTGCGTGTGCTGAGTAGCGGGCAGGGCTATTTTTATCCCCTCCACATAATCTAATTTCCAGTTGGCATGCTTTCAGACAGAACTTTCCTATTAAAATGTGGTACAATTATGACTGAAAGGAAAGCTTGTGCTCAGAAAACTCTTTACAAAAGCCTCTCTAACCACGATGCCCACATGACTCTGGCCTGGCTGGACTTTTGAGGACTGATTTTGTAACCAGTGTCAGCCTGACTGGACACATGTAGCCAGCGCTTTATGAGGGATGAGAGATTACTGCAGAGGATGGATGGTGACAGAAAGACACCATTGCTTCCCTGTCTTTTCATCCCTGGCCCAAGCAAGTGCTATGGATTTGGGACCTCAGACACGGCCCCCAGAACTCGAGGTTCTGATGCAATACTTGAAAGAGGCTTAAAGAAAATGTTGGTGTTTGGATGAGGCTCAACTGGGCAAACAACTCTTGTTTCCTAACCTGGAGACTAAGCTTTCTGCTAAAACGTACAGAGGGAAGGAGATTAACGTAGTAATGAAGCGAAGCAATGAAGTAAAACCAGATATGCACTGCTCTCGTGGATGGTACCTGGTCTTGGCTCCTCTCATCAGGAGGAGAGAACATCCCCCCACCAGGTAACTGGGCTTGTCACCGGGTTCAGGTGGCAGGGCTAATGTTGGGGAGAGGAGCCAGGCTCCCAAGGCAGAGTGACTCAGAGCAGCCTGGCTTCATCTTGGCCTCCATAAAAGCATCACGATGCTCCCTCTCTATTTTTAGAACTCAGCATTTAAAAGGTCAAGTGCCTTCTGAAGTGTTTATTTTTCTCTCTGGAGTTTGTGCCCTGATTGAAGTGCCAGCCTTGTGCTGCTACCCCACCTCCACACCAAACCGACTCTACCCCCCACAGCTTTCTTTTTACCTGAATTGCCACCAAAGCGTGCAATTAATAGCCTTTGGGGTTTTGGTTTTTGTCTGAATATGGCTCCAATCTTGACCCCTGGAGCCACAAAACATGGGAATCACTCAGGAAAGGCATGGTGCCTTCCCTAGGATGGCCAGTGGGCAGAGTGCCCCCCACCGACGAAGGTCTTCGTAAGTGGGTGCAAACCCTCCCCATTTGAACGTAACTTGACCCTTGAGAGTTCCAGCTCTCAGATTCGGCTCAGTTCTTGCAGGAAGTCTGAGGCCATGTCCAGGAGCCACCCTTAATTTCTGAGCCCCTCCACGTAGAGCTGTCAGGTCACGTCTGTCTTGGCCATCGCCGGTCACCTCTTGCCCTGGGCTTCTCCACCTGTCCCTCTGTGTCACAGAACTCTCTGAGCTCCTCCCCCTGCAGTCACTCTCCCAGGATCACCCGAGGCACAGAGGAAGCCTAATTCCCCCAAAGCGCAGCAAATGCAGAGAAGCGGTGCTCCATGCAACCTTAGCTGGGGCAGCTGGAGAACAGTCAGAGCCCCAGCCCCTGGAGACAAGCCCCGCCTGCTCTGCTCTGCCTGTCTCTAGTCCAGAGGCTATGCTTCAAGCCACCCGCCGGCAGCATCCCAGTCCAGCCATCTCCCACAGGACTCCCTTTTGACTGGTCCCCTCTCCAGTGAAAACTGAGCCAGGACAACTCCACCGGAAGCCCCACAGGCAGCAGGGCCAAGGCAGTGTGGGGTTTCCAGCCCCCCTCTGCAGGTTCAACGCATACTATCTAAGGACTTGGAGCCTGAGACCAGGATTCCAAGCCCGCCAGACTGCTTGGCCCCAACCTCAAGAAAGAGAAGAAAAGAGAAACAGGGCAGAACTCTGCTCTAGCACAGCTCTTGAATTCTTGCACCAGGAAGAAAAAACACTTCTCCCAAAGAGGAAAACCATGCTTCTCACCCCAAGCACACAGAACCACTGTGCCCGGGAAAGGGACATCTTTCAGGTCCAATCAAAAATGTCTGTATTTGTGTCATTTCCTCAACTCTCCAGAGTAAGGCCGAGGCCTGCTGTCCAAGACAAGCACCAGCGCTTTCTCTAGGACAGGGCAGGGCAGTGTCTAGTGGAAAATCATGGTAAACAAATAAAGCACAACCAGCCCCCAGGGGTTAGAGGTCCCAGTGTCCAGCTCTTTGTGGGATACGCTTCGCCTACTCTGGGTTGGCATCTCCATCTGCAAAGTGCCGCGACTCATCCAACTCCCTCGATCCATGAGAGAACGCGGTAAAAGAAGAAGCAAAAGGCAGCACAGCTAGAACCAGAACACAGAGTTCTTCAGCAGTTCTCACCGTGGAACTGCATCCAAATTAAAAATAAATAGAAGCCTGGGTACATTCTTTTCTCCAGGAACATCCACTCCCTTGCCTCCTCAATCTCAGCCTCCCCTCGTCCCCCTCCTCTCTCCTCTGGGCGCTGCCTCACTGCCCCAGCCCCTCTCCACCTCCAGCCTGCCCATCACTGTCTAGCTGTCCAGGGCCTGTCCCAGCCCAGCCTGGTGCTTCCTACCCCCTGCACCCTCTAATCCACCCACCCGGGTCCCCATCCTTCACTGAGATCACAGGGCAGCTGTAGGCTGTGGGCAAGTTTTGGAGGTGACCGGTACACCATGGGAGGGCCCCATGGGAGACCACAAGAGCCAACAAGAGCACCCCACCAGCCCAGAAAGCATACTCCCCTTTCCTGTACGATTAACCTTTCCACTCACCAAAGTGGCTCTTTCCTTTAGTCGACTCTGTCCTTGGCCACACACACCCTCGCCCTCCCCCACAACCTCTGCTTCAGGGAGAAAATAAAAGTGAGCAGGCCATGACTCCCTTCCCATCCCTCCAGGCTCTCATCTGCTTGCTTCTGGACCCAAGGAAGAAAGCGCTACTCCTCGGCCTGAGCATACCTCCCCTGGTGCTCGATGCACCCCTCTGCCTTCTCAGAAACTCCTCTTTCCCATAAACAGTATTTTCCTCTCTCTACCAAATACTTCCAACAGCAAGAAAACATGCTCTAATATATCTAAATTTTTTTCTTGACTCCACATCCTCCTCTATCAATAGCCCCAATTCCCTGTCTCCCACCACAAAATCCAAAATGCTGTCCATAGACTCCATTTGTACTTTTTCTGCCTTTAGTTTCTGTTGGACCCCCTCCCATCTTTATGCATCACTCTCCATCCCCTGGAATCGCTGGTCAAGTTTACTGAGAACCTCCTGTGACCTTCAGGTAGACAAAGACAGAGACTGCTCTCTGAGTTGCTTCATCTCTCAGCAACATTAGAACCTGATTGACCCCAAGATAACACTCTCCTGCCCTTCTGCATCAGTCTAATGCCCTCCTCCTCCTCCACCGCCTCCTCTTCTCTGCTCATCCTTCCAGGTTTTTGTGGCTCCCCTCAGATGCTGAACAGGTCCTTATCCTAAAAGTCATCTAAGGCTCAAGAGCCGCAGATGCCAGCCTCTCTTCTGAGCACTACACACATACTCAACTGCCTTCTTGATTTCCTTGAACCAATCTATACTTTGTGTGGCCAAAAGGAGTCTTAATTCCTCCCAAGCTTCCAGATGCTCCTTTCTTATTGGTCGATCTCAATTGGTGGCTCAAGCACTCATCCTCAACCCAGCTGCTTCCGTCTTCCTCCACATAGACTCATAGCTCTCACTGTCCTTTTGATTCTACCTTTTTATTTCAAAACACACCTTGTATCCACCCCCCACCCTGCCCAGGCCTCCATCATCTCTAGCTGGGCCTGTGGCAGCCTCCCCGGCATCTGCTGCTCCTCTTCTTCCATCTCCCACCCCGTTTCCCTGCACCACATATAACAAGGAGACCCCACGGGATTCCCTGGGCTGCTGAGGTCCCTGCAGCTTCCACTTGGCTCTCCCAAATGCTCGTTCACCGACACTTCCTGTCAGGACTCTCCCTCTCCAAACAATCCAGCCACCACAGTGTAAGCAGCCCAAGCCACATGAGGGTGCGGTGGGGGCTGGGAGCTTGTGACGATGTTCTGGTTCACCACTCAGCCAGCCTCGGAGGCGTCCCTGCCTGGAGATCACTCATTTTTTATCATCTTTTTAAGGTGATACAGGCAGCAATAATCATGGGAACATGTATCACATGCATAGAAACAGGGAGCTATCAAAAGGGGGACAATAAAAAAAATTAAAAATACATACAAAAATGAAAAAGTCAATAGAAAGGTTGAAAAAAAATGTGGACCAATCCCCCCAGAAAGCAGACTAGAAGAGCAGATGTGGGAAGCAATATCGAAAAGACAGTGAGCAGTGGACCCAAGATCCAAAGGACAGGAAGTCCAGAAAGAAAAGTGAGAAAACCAAGGGGAAGAAATTGTCATTGAACCAATTCAAGAAAATGTGTTTCCAGGCTGACAGTACCCACTGAAATCCCAGCATGTGAGAAGGAATATATTCATAACCAAAGAGGGTCAAGGGGAAATTACAGCACAAGAGAAGGTCCTAAATACTACCAGGGGCTTCTCGATACCACAGCGGAAGCTCTGTGACAAAGAAGTAATGCTTTTGAGTCTCTAAAGGAAAGTTATTTTCAACCCAGAATATTACATATAGCCAAATTATCATTTTGAATGAAGTGGTTTTCAGATACAGTGGTTTGCCAAATATGTCGTTACCAGAGGGGAAAGGTAGAGGAAGGGATAAAATAGGATTTCAGGAGTAACATATACATACTGTGTGTGCATGTAGTAAGTCGCTTCCGTCTTGTCCAACTCTTTGTGACCCTATGGATAGTAGCCCACCAGCGCCCTCTGTCCATGGGATACTCCAGGCAAAAATACTGGAGTGGGTTGCTGTGCCCTTGGGGATCTTCCCGACCCAGGGATCGAACCCACGTCTCTTGTGGCTTCTGCATTGCAGGCAGATTCTTTACCGCTGAGCCACCAGGGAAGTCCAACATATACATACTACTGTGTGTAAAATAAACAACAAGGACCTACTGCATAGCCCAGGGAACTTTACTCAATATTTTGTGATAAACTATGGGGAAAAGTATACGAAAAAGAATGTACATACAGATACAGTGTCTTACTTCAAAGGGACTTTTTCTCAAGAGCCTATTGGAGCAGGAGCACCATAAAAATGAGAGGAACCAACCAAAGGGAGAACGTGGCATCTAGTAAAGTGAGGATTCACCACAGGAGAGATACAAATGTGACCCCTAAACTGATAACAAAACATGGCCCCAGGACAACATGAGGCAGCAGGTCTGGACACCAACCAGGCCAGGTGGAGCCAGAGAAAGAAGAGGGTTTCTGAGAAATGAGAGGGTCTGAACACAGTGAAAAAGAATTACAGGTCTAGTGGAAAATTCAGAAATGAATGAGCAATAAGCACATAGAAATTAAACAATTTTTAAAATAGAATGAGGCAATTATTTAATCCTGGACTATTCAAAATTTATGCGAGGAAGAGAATGCAGTCATCGCATACCATCTGACTTAGCTGTGAGCAATAATTTACATAATTACAGCCGAGTCAAAATATGTGATTGATGTTGTCAGAATTATTTTGTCAATCTGGCAGAAGCTTAATCTTCACTTTCCAAAGAAGCAGGTCCATAGGTAATATCTAAAACCCCAAAGTCGAGAAGTAATATCAGAAATATGGAGAAATACAAAGGCACATATCAACTGAGATAGTAAAAAGAACTGAAAAGAGTTCACTCCAATGACTGAGGCTCAGGCATGGGGACGTGGGAGAGGAAGCTGCTTTTGAACCTGGAAGAACTTGTAGACACGACTGAATTAACAAAAAATGAGCCAGGGCAAAATAGCAGGAAAGCCCCCTGCATAGAGTTTCTGAGGAACAAGACAAGCAAAATGAATTGGTAGATGGCAGGATATGGAGAAATCGCACGTTGACCATATGAATTTGTTACATATTTGTTATCTTCCCTAAGCATTTTATTTCATCACTTCAGAAAAATAGTTCTCAAACAGAGAAGGGTGACACTTCAGGCCTCCAGGGCTATCCCAAGGAGTCTGAGAAGTCAAGCCAGCCGAAGGGACTCTGAACAGCTCTAGTGATTGCAGTAAGTAATTTAGCAATATAATGCTAATACTTTCTCGTAAGTTGAAAGATAACAATATCACCTGCAGTAACATCACCCCTGATAAGCCTTGACCACCATCTTCCATGGAACCCCATTTGCCTCCTTTGTTGTTGTTGTTCAGTTGCTAAGTCATGTCCAACTCTGCGTCTTCATGGACTGTAGCACACCAGACTTCCCTGTCCTTCACTATCTCCCAAAGTTTGATCAATTTCATGTCCACTGAGTCGGTGATGTTATCTAACCATCTCATCCTCTGCCACCCTTTTCTCGTTTTGCCTTCAATTTTTCCCAGCATCAGGGTCTTTTCCAATGAATCGGCTCTTCTGATCAGGTGGCCAAAGTATTGGAGCTTCAGCATCAGTCCTTTCATGGAATATTCAGGGTTGATTTCCTTTAGGATTGACTGGTTTAATCTCCTTGCAGTCCAAGAGACTCTCAAGAGTCTTCTCCAGGACCACAATTCGAAAGCATCAATTCTTCAGCACTCAGCCTTCTTTATGGCCCAACACTCATATTGGTGCGTGACTACTAGAAAAACCATAGCCAGTGTGTTCTCTTGACAAAACTCTGTAAGCTTCTGCCTTGCTTCATTTTTTTACTCCAAGGCCAAACTTGCCTGCTACTCCAGGTATCTCTTGACTTCCTATTTTTGTATTACAATCCCCAATGATGAAAATGACATCTTTTTTTGGTGTTAGTTCTAGAAGGTCTTATAGGTCTTCATAGAACCATTCAACTTCAGCTTCTTCAGCATTAGTGGTTGGGGTACAGACTTGGATTACTGTGATGGTGAATGATTTGCCTTGGAAACAAACCAAGATCATTCTGTCATTTTAGAGACTGTGCCCAAGTACTGTATTTTGGACTCTTTTGTTGACTCTCAGGGTTACTCCATTTCCTCTAAGGGATTCTTGCCCACAGTAGTAGATATTAAGGTCATTTGAATTAAAGTCACCTATTTCCATTTTAGTTCACTGATTCCTAAGATGGCCATATTCATACTTGCCATCTCCTACTTGACCACATCCAATTTACCTTGATTCACAGACCTAATATTCCAGGTTCCTACGCAATATTGTTTTTTACAGCATCATACTTTTCTTTCACCAGCAAACACATCCACAACTGAGCATTGTTCTCACTTTGGCACATTCACTTCATTCTTTATGGAGCTATTAGCAATTGCCCTCTGCTTTTCCCCAGTAGCATATTGGACACCTTTTGACTTGGGGTGGGGGGGTGGGGAAGTGCTTATCTTCCAGTGTCATATCTTTTTGCCTTTTCAAACTGTTCATGGGATTTTCAAGGCAAGAATACTAGAAGGGGTGGTCATTTCCTCCTCCAGTGGACCACGTTTTGTCAGAACTTTCCTCTATGATTTGTCCATCTTGAGTGGCCCTGCAAGGCCTGGCTCATAGCTTCATTGAGTTATGCAAGCCCCTTTGTTATGACAAGACTGTGATCCATGAAGGGGTTTGTCTCCTATTTTTCTTAAATAAACATTTACTTCTGGAGTGATTTTATATTTTCAGAAGAGTTACAAAGATGGTACAGAGAGTTCCCACACAACTTCCCCTGCAGGGAAAACCTCACATAACCATAATTCACTTGTCAAAACTAAGAGAGAAACTAATTATTAACTAAACTCCAAACTTCATTCTGAGTTCATTAGTTATTTCCACTAATGTTCTTTCTCTGTTCCAGGATGCAATCAAGGATACCACTTTTCATTTGAAATTGTCTTTTCCTAGTTTTTTTTTTTAAATTTTTTAGTTACAAAGTATCAAATGACTGGCTCTATCTTTAATTTTAGCAAAGATCTGGTAAACTTGTAATGCAGTGAAAATAAGACAGGGAAATAGAGCAGGAATTTTTTTAAATATCTGAAAACAAATTTTATTTATGGAGTTCTACCTACACTTTCCTTTCCCAGACCCTGTAGGAGTTGCAAGAAATGGTGTGTTGCCTACCCCTCTTCTGTGGAGGAGCATAAATTACATACATCACTTGCCTTTTGTCTACTCCCTACACTAGTCAGGATTCTCCAGAGAAACAGAGCCAACAGAAAGAGATTTATGGCAAGGAATTGGCTCATGCAGTTATGGAGATTGGCAAGTCCAAAATCTGCACGGTGGTCAGCAGTCAGGAGACCTATGGAAGAACCAATGTTGCAGTTCAAGTCCAAAGGCTGTCTGCTGGCAGACTCCCTTCTTCATTTGGGAAGTTCAGTTTTTTGTTCTAGTCTGTCCTTCAGCTGATTAGATGAGGCCCACCCACAATATGGAGGGCAACCTGTTTACCAGAAGTTCACCACTGAAGTGTTCATCTCATTCAAAAAAACACTCTCATAGAATCAGCCAGTAAGTCTGAGCACATTGACCCAGCCAAGTTGGCCCATAAAATTAACCATCAAAACCCCTTTCTCTCCTTTTCCCCTGTGGGGTCCCACAAAAGAGTCTAGAAAAGTGGGAGGGAGTTTAACATGGGCCTGAAAGAATCACCTGGTGAAAATGCACTGGTTTTCACTCTAGATGGGACAGTCCATGCGCACTGAAGTAGAGCATCTTGCTATTTGTTTTGAACAGGAAGTCCTGAGGGTATAAGAACATGAATAATAAAAAGGTGGGGGCTATAAACATAGAGTACTGATGTATGTTCTAGAAAGAGATTTAAACAGTGGTTTTGACTCTGACCCTGGGGAATTCCCAGCAGCCTGCTTTGATAGTCCCAGATCTGCCACTGATGGCAGGAAATTGAGCAAAATTAAAAGGCTATAAACACACGTGACAGGATTTCTTAGAAAAGCTAGTCCATTTCCAGGACAGCTTTCCAAAGGAAAGAACAGACAACAGAAAATTAGACACTGGGTCATCACAGATCCCCAGTGATCCTGGTAATGGGAAAGAAACACAAGTGTAGCCTGCCCATGAGGGTCAAATAGTACAGAAGTGCCACTGGAAGGGACCCTCCAAAGCCACAGGGGATGAGTGCAGAAGGGAAGCAAATCCTAGCCCAAGAAGAAGAATAACCCTAACAAGATTTCCACACAGATATACCTCCAAACTGATGAGGCAATAGAACAGAAGCATAAGAAAGTGCAAAGCATAGCAATTCGGACATCGATGCTCTGCAAAGTTGATTTCTAGACCCAAAATCAACACTGACATTCCTGACATTGCTCTTAAATCCCCTCTTATTTCCAGTAAGTTTCATCCTAAAGCCAGAGGGTAGGTACTCTTTGGGTTTTGAAACATTTAGGGGAAGCACAAGCAGGAATTTGCAGAGCACTAAGAAACAGGTAGAGCCAGCATCCTCCAGAACTTTTCCCTAAGGGGATGTTCCTAAAGAAGGTTTAAACTTCACCCCCAGCCCCGGTAGAAATGCCAGGTGCAGATATTCTGGTCTATTGCAAATATGCTGTACAGTCTTTGAGGTCACGCATGACTTTCAGAAAAATCCACTGGGTTGGAGAGCGATCATTGCCTTGCAGACCACCACTCATCACTGACCACAGGTGAAGTCTGGGAAGACCTTGCCCCACTGAAGACTGGTATTACTGTCAGAGCCCGATCATCCTAGGGTCATTTCAGTAGCCATTCATTAAATGTCCCCCAGAGAGATGCATTGTGCTGGATGACAGTGTTCCGAGACAAGGTAACTCACCCACAAACGAAACTATGATTCTGTGATGGCGAGTATATTATGTGCAGATCCGATCAACAGAGTGAGCCCTAATGTAGACTATGGACTTGAGTTAAGAGTAATGTATCTGCATTGGCTTATTAATGATAACAAATGGACCTCACTAATGCAAGGTGTTAATAATAGGGGAAACTGGGCATGTGGAATCCTATATGCTATCTGATCGATTATTCTGTAAATCTAAAAATTTACTTACAAAACTATTAGAATCTGCTGATTGCAAAAGACAGAGTGCAAAAGAGGAAGAATACATATGTATACACAGAGCCCATATGTAAACAGAATATTTCCAGAAAGCTTCTGGTTGACTGGGAGCAGAGTTAAGAAACAGACTTCATTATCTATCTTTTCTTTCCTTTTGAGCTGTATACCAAATGTATACATTGCCTCTTCAATAAGAAATATGATTTTAAAATTTAAAACAAAAAAAAAGAAAGAAACTAAAAGAAAATTGTCCTATTCCTTAAGTATATGGCTTCCCAGGTGACACAGTAGTAAAGAATCCACCTGCCAATGCAGGAGATGGAGAAACAAGAGACATGGGTTCAATCCCTGGTCAGGAAGATCCCCTGGAGTAGGAAATGGCAATCCACTCCAGTATTCTTGCCTGGAAAATTCCATGGCCAGAGGAATCTGGCAGGCTATGGTCCACGGGGTCGTAAAGTATCAGGCAAGACTGAGCAACTGAGCACAATATTTAAGTAGAAGCAAAGTGCTAGGATGACAGAGAAGCAGAAGCAGACCAGAGTAATTGAAAAAACAGGTAAACCATGGACCCAAACTGTAGAGGTATCTGGTTGGGTTTTGTTTTTATTTTTGCCCACCTGTTGGTAACTCTTACTATTGGTGACGCTTACTCCTTGGAAGGAAAGTTATGACCAACCTAGACAGCATATTAAAAAGCAGAGACATTACTTTGCCAACAAAGGTCCGTCTGGTCAAGGCTATGGTTTTTCCAGTGGTCACGTATGGATGTGAGAGTTGAACTGTGAAGAAACCTGAGTGCCAAAGAATTGATGCTTTTGAACTGTGGTGCTGGAGAAGACTCTTGAGAGTCCCTTGGACTGCAAAGAGATCAAACCAGCCCATCCTAAAGGAGATCATTCCTGGGTGTTCACTGGAAGGACTGATGCTGAAGCTGAAACTCCAATACTTTGGCCACCTCATGCGAAGAGGTGACTTATTGGAAAAGACCCTGATGCTGGGAGGGATTGGGGGCAGGAGAAGAAGGGGACGACAGAGGATGAGATGGCTGGATGGCATCAACAACTCGATGGACATGAGTTTGAGTAAACTCCGGGAGTTGGTGATAGACAGGGAGGCCTGGCGTGCTGGGACTCATGGGGTCGCAAAGAGTCGGACACGACTGAGTGACTGAACTGAACTGAATTGAACTGTTGGTAGATTCTAGATGAAAGTGCAGATATACAACCTCTAAGCAACAGTACAGTCGTCATATAGTAACAACTAAGTCACATAGGATAAGCGTCTGGAGCCATGTAGCAATGGGGTCCAGTTTGCCACCTGTCTCCTCATTGTCTGGTACTGTCTCTTCTCTCACTTACAGAAGCTTGAGCCTCTGTAAGCTGTACATGTCCAGCCCCTGGAGGCAGCTAGTTATGTTGGTCAACCAGCTTTTCCTTATCATGGAAGCTGCCCATTCTGGTTGGGGAAGATCTCCCACCATGCTAGGTGGTGACCCAAAAGGAGCGATACCAACAGAGACAATGGTGCTATGTTGCTCCCATGGCTTAACCCCCCAGGAATTTCTAAATACACCTAACAGACAAAAGAAAACTATTAGCAAAGACTGCAGGTTAACAGACCAGGGTTTGGGGTGGAAGCCAGGAGAGTCAAGGACTGATTATTGTGTGTTGCTGTTGTTTTGTTATTAGAAGGAAAAATATACTAAATATCTGTGCATGGAGCATTGTATTGTGGCAACAAGAGGCCAAAGTTTCCAGTTTTGCTTAGTTATTTTTAAAAATGTTACAAAACACATCACCTTGTGGATTCATTAGCTATTTCTTTTCCTCATCAGACTGAAATACAGCAAGACTCTAACAATATTCTAAATTCTTGGCAAAGAGCCTCAGGACCATCAAGAAGAGCTAAATGTCCTCTGCTCAAAGCCTCCTTGAAATGTCAAGTGCTCTTGTGA
This sequence comes from Cervus elaphus, assembly GCF_910594005.1. NCBI lineage: Eukaryota > Metazoa > Chordata > Mammalia > Artiodactyla > Cervidae > Cervus > Cervus elaphus. The sequence goes on from NC_057830.1 coordinate 24,501,515, forward strand.
CTTTATGCAAGTGACACAGAAGTAACGTTTCAAGCTTCGAGGACTTGTTTCACTCCTGAGAGAGGGATTCTGCCAAGCAAATGCTCTATCACCTCGTAGTGCTTACAGCTCTGTCTCGAGTTCTTTCTGAGGACCACTGCATCTCTTTATCTTAGAGTGCCTCTCTGTTTCTCTCCATTTAGCACAAGGAGTATGTTCACTTAGCTTCCCATTTTATTAGTGGAACTGAATTTATTGCAGCCAGAGATGCTAAAGTTAGTCAGAAGGTGCAGTGGAGTGCTACTGTGGTCCCACTGGAGTTGGAGTCCAAGTAAGAATTGACAGCCTAAAACCCTGGTGTGCACAAAAATCACCTGGGCCATTTATTATGTGGCAGATGCTTCCTAGATCTGTAGCATCAGATAATCTGAGCATGGGAACCCGGAACATGCCATAATTCCAGGCATGTCAGCTACCATCTACAGTTAGACATTTACAAGCCCAGCTGAGAACTGGAATTACTCCCCCCTGCAGCCTGCATCAGAGGATCACCTGGGATGAGAACCGGAGATCAAGGGCTCCTGCCTTTCTGTTCCACCAAAGTCTCTGGAATCTATATGGCCCATCTATGGCAGTTCGAAAAGGAAAACATCAAAAAGGTCAGAATACAGGACCTTATGGGCTTCCCTGGTGACTCAGTGGTAAAAAATCCTCCTGACAAGCAGGAGATGTGGATTCCATATCTGGGTCAAGAAGATCCACTGGAGAAGGAAATGGCAATCCATTCCAATATTCTTGCCTGGGAAATCCCTTGGGCAGAGGAGCCTGGTGAACTACAGTCTATGGGGTCACAAAGAGTCAGACATGACTTACAGGCTAGACAACAACAACATAGGAACTTAGGGGATTTGTTATAGTCACAGCAATTACTTAGACCAGAAATGGGAAATGGTCTTAAGAGGCAGCAGGTCCTTCATGCTCCCCAGTGAGTGAACATGTGGAGAACACACCCTAGAACTCCCCAGTTGTAACAGCACCAGCAGGGATGCTGCTGTAGCCACCCCCAGTCACCAAGTCTCTCTGACTCTGCACCGCTGCCTCCCACATGAAGAAGCTGCTCAGTCTGCATGCTGGGAATGGTCCACGGGGAATCCTCAGCCAAAAAGAGATGGGACTGGTGATTAGTACTCCGGCTTCCCTGTACCTTGCTGGGGCAATCCTGAGGCAGTCTTAGCAGGTTCATCAGAGGGTCCCTAGCAGGAATGAGCCCCTATCACTGCAGCAGTCACCTCATCATTAACCCCATTTAACAATAGGCTTTCCTTCTCCCTTTCCCTCTCCTCTAGTTGCTTCCAAGAGGTCACTGCCCAGTGAACTTGTAACTGATCAGGACTCTATGGGGCCTGCCTGGAACAGACCCCTCCCACATATCCTCTGCTTTAGCTCCTCTCTGAAGTACTGAGATAACAGTATCTGATGTACATTTCCTGAGTTGTCCTACAGATACTAAAACCTCCACCAAAGGGAAGAAAGTAACAACTTGAAGATCATGAGCATGTAGCCCCCAGACTTGCTGGCTCCTGAGAATTGATGACGTTAACCCCGGTGACACGTCACCATCAAGCAATCAGAGAATTGTTCATGAGCTGATCACATACCCCGGGACATCCCCTTCTTCACACGGCCTTTAAAAATGCTTTGCTGAAGCCTATCAGGAAGTTTGGATGTTTTGAGCACTAGCTGCCCTGGACTCCTTACTTGGTACCCTGCAATAAATGCTGCACTTGCCCCCACCACAACCCAGCATCAGTAGATGGGCTTTACTGGGTGTGGGCAAGCAGATCCAAGTGTGGTTTGGTAACAGAATTGTACCCAGATTCTTATCTCAGGTTCAGTTTGTGCAGCAAATCAAGGTTCAAGCTTCATCCTCTGCTCCCTATGAATTGCTTGATTGTGTTTTATTTTTAAAAATTAAGGATAGATGAGCAAGCAAAAGATATTATATGAGAGTGGGCTAAATCCATATAAACAGATCTATTTTAAATTATTCAAAATAATTACACTAGCAGAAAAACATACTAATCCCAAGAATAGAAGTGCAGAGGTGGCAACTACCTCTGACTCTATTGACTGTGAAGTGAAATTTGAGTTTTTTATCTGCAAAAGTGACAGTCCTAGCACAATTTGAAACAAAGACATATGAAATCAGAAAGCAAAAAGAACTACACTTGATGCCAGTGCAAACAATATGGGATAACCAATGACATGAGCTCGCAATCCGAGGAATGATGCACAGCTTCTGTTATTAGGAATTAGATTTTAAGCACTCAACTGTTAGAGTCATAGTCTCACACTGAAAACCACGTGATGCTAAAACTTGACTCTTTGTGACCCCTTGGATTGTAGCACACCGGGCTCTTCTATCCATGGGCATTCCAGGCAAGAATACTTGAGAGGGTTACCATGCCCTCCTCCAGGACAAGGATCAAACCCAGGTCTCCTGCATTGCAGGTGGATTCTTTGCTCTCTGAGCCCAGGGAAGCCCATGAATACTGGGATACTGGAGTGGTTAGCCTATCCCTCCTCCAGGGGACTTTCTTGACTCAGGAATCAAACTAGGGTCTCCTGCATTGCAGAAGGATTATTTACCAGCTGAGTTACCAGAGAAGCCGACTTAAACTTTACCCCTCCTACAAATATTAACTCAAGATGAGTCATGGATTCAAATGCAAAACTTAAAAAACTATGAAACTTGGAAAAAAATGTAGGAGAAAATCTTCAGGATCTTGACCTCGGCAAATAGTTCTTAGACATGACACCAAAAGTATCATCCATGCAAGGAAAATGTTGTTAAGCTGGACTTCATCAAAATTAAAAGCTTTTACTCTGTAAAAGACCCTGCAGAGAGAATGAAAAGACAAGCTAGAGATTTGAGGGAAAATAGTTGCAAACCAGCCACCCACCCATCCAGCCAACAAAGGACTTATATCTAAAATATATGAAAAACTCTCAGAACTCAACAATAAAAAAGAAACAATTCAGTTAGAAAATGGGCAAAAGACATAAAACATTTCACTGGAGAATATGCTGATGACAAGTAAACAGACACACAAAAAAAGATGTTCAATGTTATTAACTATTATGGAAGTGAAAATTGAACTGTAATTGCTTTACTCCAATCGGAATGGCTAAATAGAAAACAGTGATGATGCCAAATATTTAAGAGGATTGGAGAAACTAGATCACTTATACATAGATGGTAGGAATTAATGGAAAATGGTACTGCCACCCTGAAAAACAGTTTGGCAGTTACTTGTAAAACTTAACATGCATTTAACATACAACCCAGCAATTGTGTTCATGGACATTTATTCTACACACAATGAAAAACAGGTACACACACACACACATACACAGACCTGTAAATGAATGTTCACAGTAGTTTTATTTGTAATAATCAGATGCTGGAAATGACCTAAACATCCATCAAAGGTGAATAGCTGAACTGTGCTTCATCCATACCACTCAGCAATAGAATGGAAGGAATTATTGATCCACTCAAGAACTTGGATTAATCTCCAAGAATTATGTTGAATAAAAAAAAGCAATCTGAAAAGGCTACATGCTGTATGACTCCATTTACATAACATTCTTGAAATGACAAAATCACAAAAATGGAAAATAGACCAGTGGATGCCAGGAGTTAAAGGGATGGAGGTGGGGAGGAAGGGAAGTGGGTGTGGCTATAAAAGGGCAACTTGAGGGATCCAGGTGGTGATGGAAGTGTCCTATATCTTTACTGCACCAGCAGCAACATTCTGGCTGTGATATTGTACTACAGGTTTGCAAGATGTTACCATTGGGGAAGGAGGAAGGCATGGCAACCCACTCCAGTATTCTTGCCTAGAGAATTCCATGGACAGAAGAGCCTGGTGGACTATAGTCCACAGGATCATGAAGAGTCAGATAAACTGAAGCAACTTAGTACACATGCACACACCACCGGGGAACCTGGGTAAAATGTACATGGGATCTCTCTGCATTATTTCTTACAACTGCATGTGAATTTATAATTATCTCAACATGAAAACACTTAATTTCCAAAACCAGAACAAAACACACAAGAAATGTCATGAATTGGAAGAATTCCAACATCGTGTTCAAATACAAAGCCAAAATGTTACTGTTAATACACATTAAGCAACAGGAGAAAAAACAATTTTAATGATTTGAGAAGTCAGGGATTCCGTGAATAATGACCACTTTATAGTCACAAACATTGCTTTTAAGTATTAGAAAGGTTTGATATTCATCTTCAAAATGTAAAGAAATATCTTTTTCAAAGCCTGGCACTGTTTCTGCTATTGAATTCTACATGGATCTCTTCATTCTCTACTACTTGAGGAACTGAGCCAAAACCCACCCCAAGCAATAAATGGTGCTCTGGTTGCCAAGAACATTATTAATTCAGATTATTTAAACCATTTCACCAACAGCTCTTGTTTTACAGCATCCCATACAGTTTTGACCTATTCACACACTTGAGAATTTGCAAGCCTCTTCCCTCTTCCTTTTGATATCACTTCAAAGCCTGCATCTGTTGTCGCCAGTTTCCTTCTGAGCCTCCTAAGTGGTCTCTACATAGTGTGTCTCAGTTACCTTAGTAACTCACCAGGACACACGAGACCACATGTTGGCTGTCCACAGTTTAAATTCTTCCTTGTTCAGCCAACTTGACGATGAACCAGGGATTCTTTCTTCTGATCTGAATACAGCTTTCTTTTAAAAATTAGAAAAAGTGGCAAATTTCATGCCATTAACAAAACATGAGATTTAATGCCTCATATGTCTAGAAGTTTGAATAGTGGACAATTACACAAATTTGGTACCTTTGGAGTTAGTTTGATGACACATTGAGCATCAGAGGGACTTAGGCCCCTGGTAATATTCACATATCCATATGTATTAGTTACTATCTAACAAATTACCCCACAACTTAGTGACTAAAAGCAACAATAAACATTTATTATCTCACAGTTTTTGTGGATCAGGAATTCAAGAGTGTCTTACCTGAGAAGTTCTGGTTCAGGGTCCATGATGTGAACCAAAACCAATGCTCAAATCCTCCAGCCAGGCAGGAGGAATTCCCTCTTACTCTGGGGACCTCAGTGATCTTTGTGCTATTCAGACTGTCAACTGATTGGATGAGGCCCAGTCCCTTTGGGGAGGGCGATCTGCCTTACTCAGTTTATGTATTCAAATGTTAATCTTGTCCAAAACATCCTCACAGAAAACATCCAGAATCATGTTTGACCAAATCTGGGTACTCTATGGCCAGTCAAGTTAACAAATAAAATTAAGCATCACACCCACTGTTTCTCTGTTACCATATTGACATTAATCATGACACCATCCCCTCCTAAGTATTTTACTTGCCTACTCCCTGCCCATCCACAGTAATGTATGAGTTCTTGATTCCATCATCACCCTGTTCCTGATCACCTATGATGCTTTTCCTTCCTCTCTCTCCACACTTCAAGTCTCCTTCCTACCACCACACACTTAAGCTTCCAGCCTTAATGCCTCGATTTTGGTAAAATATCTAATACTGTAAATGTTTTAAGTAGTAGATTATCATTATGCTTTCCCTTTTGGAATGAATGGTCTATCTCACAAATGCTTAGTTAACAATCACATGCTTATTTTCCAGTGATTCACAATATCCACTTAGATGTCATATCTCTAGTGCAAGATGTTGTTCACAAGGACTAAGGATGCTTCATATTCTCCAGTTTTATTCAAGAGTTTTCTTTATATTATCTGAAGATAATGCACATGGTTTTATTTCTGAGGCCCTATATGGCCAAATGACTATATTTTGTTCCAGAATATGAATTACATTTTTCTTAATTTACTTGGATAATAGAGGCTTTTTCCTTAATTATTATCTTCTATCCTCCAATGTTATTGATGAAACATCTAATGCTAACTCCATCGTTTTTTCCCTCACATGTAACTAAAGAGCCTCTTGATGAAAGTGAAAAAGGAGAGTGAAAAAGTTGGCTTAAAGCTCAACATTCAGAAAACTAAGATCATGCATCTGGTCCCATCATTTCATAGCAAATAGATGGGGAAACAGTGGCTGACTTTATTTTGGGGGGGCTCCAAAATCACTGCAGATGGCAACTACAGCCATGAAATTAAAAGACACTTACTCCTTGGAAAGAAAATTATGACCAACCTAGAGAGCATATTAAAAAGCAGAGACATTACTTTGCCAACAAAGGTCCATCTACTCAAAGCTATGGTTTTTCCAGTAGTCATGTATGGATGTGAGAGTTGGACTATAAAGAAAGCTGAGTGTCAAAGAATTGATGCTTTTGAACTGTGGTGTTGGAGAAGACTCTTGAGAGTCCCTTGGACTGCAAGGAGATCCAACCAGGCAATCAGAACTGAGTGTTCATTGGAAGGACTGATGTTGAAGCTGAAACTCCAAAACTTTGGCGGCATGATGCAAAGAGCTGACTCATTTGAACAGACCCTGATGCTAGGAAAGATTGAAGGCAGGAGGAGAAGGGGACAACAGAGGATGAGATGGTTGGATGGCATCACCAACTCAATGGACATGAGTTTGGGTAAACTCCGGGGGTTGGTGACGGACAGAGAGGCCAGGCGTGCTGCAGTCCATGGGTTAGCAAAGAGTCAGACACGACTGAGCGACTGAATTGAACTGAACTGAACATGTTTCGAATTTTTTTTTTTTCTAAATGCTTACAAGTATTATTCACTTTATCTTATCAGGAAACTCTCTGGAATATGTTCATAAACATGTCTAATTTTGTTCATTGTGCTTGAGACTCAGAGAGACCATTGAATATGCAAAGTCAAGTGTTTCTTCAGCATGGGGTGGTCTTCTTGCACGGACTCCTTAGTTACTATTTGTCCATCTATTCCCTTTCTTCATTACAGACTCCTACAATTTATGTTAGGCATCCTGCTTGTGCTTCTCATTCTCTCACTCATAATTTCTCATCAGCTCTCTGTCTGGTTCTGTTGTGTGAGAGGTTTATTCCACCACATCTTTCAAACCAGGGATACATTTGGGCCCCAGTAAAGGTGATCCTTTTATGATTCATCTGTTGAAGTCTTAGATCAGAATTCATGCATTTTCTTTTCACAAAGTCCTTTTGTGTTGTGACCTCATATCTTTGAAAGTTCTCCTCCTATTCTTACTAAAGTTCTCAAGTAATTCCATCAGTTCTGCCTCAAGACAAACCATTCATCTTGATTACTCACCCTGACTTCCCTCTGCAGTCCTGAACCCCGATAAGTGGATTGCAGTTCCCTCTGCCCACTCAAGGTTATCACATGCCCTCAGGTTAAATTGTGGGGAGCCCCAGATCAGAGGTGGCCTTGCTGTTGTAGGATCCAGGAAGGGTTATGTTCCCAACTGGGAATGAACAGAGGGAATTTCTAGTGCAGGGAGATCTCTCCTCCAACAGCAATTTCAGCTCATAATTAAGCTGCTTTGCCAAATCCAGTTCAGTTCAGTTCAGTCACTCAGTCGTGTCCGACTCTTTGCAAGCCCATGAATTGCAGCACGCCAGGCCTCCCTGTCCATCCCTCTGTCGTCCCCTTCTCCTCCTGCCCGCAATCCCTGCCAGCATTGGGGTCTTTTCCAACGAATCAACTCTTCGCATGAGGTGGCCAAAGTATTGGAGTTTCAGCTTCAGCATCAGTCCTTCGAATGAACACCTAGGACTTATCTCCTTCAGGATGGACTGCTTGGATCTCCTTGCAGTCCAAGGGACTCTCAAGAGTCTTCTCCAACACCATAGTTCAAAAGCATCAATTTTTCAGCGCTAAGTTTTCTTCACAGTCCAACTCTCGCATCCATACATGACCACTGGAAAAACCATAGCCTTGACCAGATGGACCTTTGTTGGCAAAGTAATGTCTCTGCTTTTTAATATGCTGTCTAGGTTGGTCATAACTTTCCTTCCAAGGAGTAAGCGTCTTTTAATTTTATGGCTGCAGTCACCATCTGCAGTGATTTTGGAGCCCCCAAAAATAAAGTCTGACACTATTTCCGCTGTCTCCCCATCTATTTCCCATAAGGTGATGGGACCAGATGCCATGATCTTAGTTTTCTGAATGTTAAGCTTTAAGCCAACTTTTTCACTCTCCTTTTTCACTTTCATCAAGAGGCTTTTTAGTTCCTCTTCACTTTCTGCCATAAGGGTGGTGTCATCTGCATATCTGAGGTTATTGATATTTCTCCCGGAAAACATGATTCCAGCTTGTGCTTTGTCCAGCCCAGTGTTTCTCATGATGTACCCTGCATATAAGTTAAATAAACAGGGTGACAATATACAGCCTTGACGTACTCCTTTTCCTATTTGCAACCAGTCTGTTGTTCCATGTCCAGTTCTAACTGTTGCTTCCTGACCTGCATACAGGTTTCTCAAGAGGCAGGTCAGGTGATCTGGTATTCCCATCTCCTTCAGAAATTTCCACAGTTTATTGTGATCCACACAGTTGAAGGCTTTGGCATAGTCAATAAAGCAGAAATGGATGTTTTTCTGGAACTCTCTTGCTTTTTCGATGATCCAGCAGATATTGGCAATTTGATCTCTGGTTCCCCTGTCTTTTCTAAAACCAGCTTGAACATCTGGAAGTTCTCAGTTCACGTATTGCTGAAGCCTGGCTTGGAGAATTTTAAGCATTACCTTACTAGCGTGTGAGATGACTGCAATTGTGTGGTAGTTTGAGGATTCTTTGGGACTGCCTTTCTTAGGGATTGGAATGAAAACTGACCTTTTCCAGTCCTGTGGCCACTGCTGAGTTTTCCAAATTTGCTGGTATATTGAATGCAGCACTTTCACAGCATTTCAGGATTTGAAATAGCTCAACTGGAATTCCATCACATCCACTAGCTTTGTTCGTAGTGATGCTTTCTAAGGCCCACTTGACTTCACATTCCAGGATGTCTGGCTCTAGGTGAGTGATCACACCATCATGATTATCTGGGTCGTGAAGAGTTTTTTGTACAGTTCTTCTGTGTATTCTTGCCACCTCTTCTTAATATTTTCTGCTTCTGTTAGGTCCATACCATTTCTGTCCTTTATTGAGCCCATTTTTGCATGAAATGTTCCCTTGGTATCTCTAATTTTCTTGAAGAGATCTCTAGTCTTTCCCATTCTGTTGTTTTCCTCTATTTCTTTGCATTGATCACTGAGGAAGGCTTTCTTATCTCTCCTGGCTATACTTTGGAACTCTGCATTCAAATGGGAATATCTTTCCTTTTCTCCTTTGCTTTTTGCTTCTCTTCATTTCACAGCTATTTGTAAGTCCTCCTCAGACAGCCATTTTGCCTTTCTGCATTTCTTTTCCTTGGGGATGGTCTTGATCCCTGTCTCCTGTACAATGTCACAAACATCCGTCCATAGTTCATCAGGCTCTCTGTCTACCAGATCTAGTCCCTTAAATCTATTTCTCACTTTCACTGTATAGTCATAAGGGATTTGATTTAGGTCATACCTGAATGGTCTAGTGGTTTTCCCTAATTTCTTCAGCTTAAGTCTGAATTTGGCAATAAGGAGTTCATGATCTGAACCACAGTCAGCTCCCGGTCTTGTTTTTGCTGACTGTATAGAGCTTCTCCATCTTTGGCTGCAAAGAATATAATCAATCTGATTTTGGTGTTGCCATCTGGTGATGTCCATGTATAGAGTCTTCTCTTGTGTTGTTGGAAGAGGGTGTTTGCTATGACCAGTGCGTTCTCTTGGCAGAACTCTATTAGCCTTTGCCCTGCTTCATTCTGTACTCCAAGGCCAAATTTGCTTGTTACTCCAGGTGTATCTTGACTTCCTACTTTTGCATTCCAGCCCCCTATAATGAAAAGGACATCTTTTTTAGGTGTTAGTTCTAAAAGGTCTTGTAGATCTTCATAGAACCATTCACCTTCAGCTTCTTCAGCGTTTACTGGTTGGGGCATAGGCTTGGATTACCGTGATATTGAATGGTTTGCCTTGGAAACGAACAGAGATCATTCTGTCATTTTTGAGATTGCATCCAAGTACTGCATTTCGGACTCTTTTGTTGTTCTACTCCATTTCTTCTAAGGGATTCCTGCCCACAGTAATAGGTATAATGGTCATCTGAGTTAAATTCACCCATTCCAGTCCATTTTAGTCTGCTGATTCCTAGAATGTCGACATTCACTCTTGCCATCTCCTGTTTGACCACTTCCAATTTGCCTTGATTCATGGACCTAACATTCCAGGTTCCTATGCAATATTGCTCTTTACAGCATCGGACCTTGCTTCTATCACCAGTCCCATCCACAACTGGGTATTGTTTTTGCTTTGGCTCCATCCCTTCATTCTTTCTGGAGTTATTTCTCCACTGATCTCCAGTAGCATATTGGGCACCTACCGACCTGAAGAGTTCCTCTTTCAGTATCCTATCATTTTGCCTTCTCATACTGTTCATGGGGTTCTCAAGGCAAGAATACTGGAGTGGTTTGCCATTCCCTTCTCCAGTGGACCACATTCTGTCAGACCTCTTCATCATGACCCGTCCGTCTTGGGTGGCCCCACAGGGCATGGCTTAGTTTCAGTGAGTTAGACAAGGCTGTGGTCCTGTGATCAGATTGGCTAGTTTTCTGTGATTATGGTTTCAGTGCGTCTGCCCTCTGATGCCCTCTCGCAACACCTATCGTCTTACTTGGGTTTCTCTTACCTTGGACACGGGGTATCTCCTCACGGCTGCTCCAGCAAAGCGCAGCCGCTGCTCCTTACCTTGGACGAGGGGTATCTCCTCACGGCGGCCCCTCCTGATCTTTTGAACGTGGAGTAGCTCCTCTCGGCCCTCCTGCGCCTGCGCAGCAGCCCCTCCTTGGAGGTCGGGTAGCTCCTCTCGGCCGCCGCCCCTGACCTCGGACGTGGGAAGCTCCTCTCTGCCGCCGCTCCTGCGCTGTCACAGCCTGACGCTCTTGGTCGCTACCCCCGACCTTGGGCGAGGGGTAGCTCCTCACGGCCACGCTTCTGCGTGGGGTCGCAGCCCGCGCGCTTCTGCGCGGTTGGTCGCAGCCGGTCAACCTATTCCAATATCTCCTTGAAGGACCTCATGCGCACAGCCTTCCCCTCAGAGAGCCCCCTGGCTCTCCCCGGCTCCTCAGACTGCATAGGAGGTGGACCCTGTTCCTGCTGACATCTCTGTCCTCCTGGCCTAGATCGCCTTGCATACCACCTCTGCTCCTGTTCCAACACACCTGCTAACACATCTTGGGATCACAGTTCAGGGCTTCAGCTTACTGAGGGGTGAGTTTAGTGCATGGAATGAGGCTGCCACTGTATGAATTTGGTGAAGGAGTGAATCGATGAACAGCACTTTGGGATGACAGCATTTATTATTTGAGAGGAAATGAACCACTGTCTCTCTTTTTATTAAGTCTTGGAGCACTTTCCAGGACAGAAGGCACAGTTTACACCTGAGTCAGGGCCATCTCAGAGGCAACTCCAGAGACCCCAGCTGGCTTTGGAGAGGTGAGAAGGGCAGTGTGTTGGTCAGGGCAAGCTGCTGTGGCAAAAGCAGCAGACATTTATTTCTCATAGTTCTGGAGGTTGAAGTCTGAGATCCCGGTGTCGGCAGGGCTGGTTTCCTCTGAAGCCTCTCTCTCTGGCTTGTAGACAGCTGTCTTCTCCCTGTGTCTTCACATGGACATCCTTCTGTCCTAATCACTTCTTTTTATAAGGACTCCAGGGAGCTTGGTGTCCTTTATAGGTCACTGGGCCGACCCTAACGACTCCATTTTAACCTAATTTTCACTTTAAAAGCTTTATCCCCAAATACAGTCATATTCTGAGATACTGGGGGTTAGGAATATGTGTTTTGGAGACTATAACTCAGCCCGTAACAGGTGGTTGCCTCTCTTTTCCCCACTCCCTTGGGTTTCTGGAAAGTGAAAGTGAAGTCGCTCAGTCATGTCAGACTCTTTGCAACCCTATGGACTATAGCCTACAAGGCTTCTCCTTCCATGGGATTTTCCAGACAAGAGTACCAGAGTAGGTTGCCATTTCCTTCTCCAGGGGATCTTCCCGACTCAGGGATCGAACCCAGGTCTCCCACATTGCAGGCAGATGATTTACCCTCTGAGCCAATTCTGGAAAGAGCTTCTAAAGTCCTCCTTCCTTCATGTCTTACTCCAAGCACTTGATTATTTTACATCCACGGATCCATCCTCTCTGTTCTCGGTTTCAGGATGCTCTACAGTCTTGCATCCTTTGCTCATCACCAAATAGTCCACAACTTGGAGAGCCTTCTCCATCCTTGGGCCTCTCTGTGATCAAAGGACCCTCTGTTTCAGAGGCTGATCAGTCTGGTTCTCCCCATGTGATTCCAGGCTGTGGACCCTCTGACATACAGGAACATCAGGGCAGGCCACACTTGCCTGACAAGCAAGCTGACAGTGCCTGCTTCCCCTACAAGTCTATGCTGACCACAGGGAACATCTCAAGAAGATCACCGACTCAAGCCAGATATGAACTGCAGTGTTATCAATATTTGTGCTGGCCAGGTCCAGATAAAAGGCTCTTAGGAAGAGCTGTGGACTAAACTACTTTTAGGCTGAACATTCCTACTTCAGATCAGCACTGGGATCCGATGTCCTTACTCCAGGGCCACTTAATCAGACACCCATTGGAAAGGCACTTTCGTGGCTGACAACAGCAACTCCACACACAGGATCTCCACACACAGCCAGAACCACTGGCTGCTGTCATTGAGGTCCGCAGACTACTTTTGGAGGAGTCACAGGACGCTTGCTGGAGATTTCTAGTTCTTTAGAGGCAGAATAGGCTAGTATCAAAAACACACAATCTGGACTTTGCCTAGCTTTGAGTGCTGAGTCTCCTGGGTACTGGATGTGTCAAATACTGGGTATTTGACCTCTTTGGGCCTCTGTTTACTCTTTTTATTTATTTATTTGACCGCATCAAGTCTTATTTGCAACACGGGAACTTCTTTGCATCATGTGGGATCTTTCACTGCAGTGCATGGACCTAGCTTCCCCAGGGCATGTGGGATCTTCATTCCCCAGCCAGAGATCAAACCTGCATACCCTGCATTGCAAGGCAAATTCTTAACCACTGGACCACCCAGGAGGTCCCAGCCTCAGCTTACTCTTCTGTGAAGTAAAAACAATTATAAAACTTATTCCCAAAGGTCATTGGGAGGGTTAAGTATAGCCATCTTTAGAAAGTATTTAAAGAGTGTCTAGTGCCTGGAAAACCCCATGGATGGAGGAGCCTGGTAAGCTACAGTCCCTGGGGCCTCAAAGAGTCAGACACGACTGAGCAACTTCACTTTCACTTTTCACTTTCATGCATTGGAGAAGGAAATGGCAACCCACTCCAGTATTCTTGCCTGAAGAATCCCAGGGACAGGGGAGCCTGGTGGGCTGCCGTCTGGTGGGGTCGCACAGAGTCGGACATGACTGACACAACTTAGAAGCAGCAATGCATAGTTAAGTGTTTTACAACTGTTTCTTGGAATTAGTATTATGGTGCTTCTACCGCTTTTAATATACACCTGTGGAGTTGATTGCTTTCCTCTAAACTATGCTCAGTCTTATGTTGCATTGTGACCAGTGAGGGCTGAGCACATTAGCCACTGCTGCTGTTTTAGCTGAACCACTTCCCGTGGAGGCCCCGACACCCAGCAATTCTCTTGTCTAACTCTGAAGGGACCCCCACTTCCACCAATGCTCCCCACTGCGTGCTTTGCCGGGGATGAAGTTTCAAACACCGCTGACCCTGTGCAGACATCCACAGACATGCTGGCAAGCACAGGCCTCCCTGCTTTCCCAAAAAAAGGAGAGTATGGTAATCAAGCAAGCTGTAAGAACAGTATTTGAAGTGTTACTGAGAGGCTAGGGTATGAAATAGGTTCTGTTCCTATCTAGCTGAAGGTGGCCCACAGGTTGTTGCAGAGGTCCATCTCTAACATTTGTCAAGCTACCTAGAAACTGGTTTGAACAGTCAGGATTTACATTTAAGTTAATTTCATTCTAGGTACTTCTTTGAAGCAGCTAATTATCTCTTTCTAAAGGAAACTTTCCTCTGAGGATCTTAAGACAGCTTATATCCATTACGAACTCCTCTTGCACCACGCCCCAGTACGTATCTGTGCATGCCTGTTTTCGCATGCACCCTTGATGATGGCAGACAGAAATAACAAAGAAGAAGACGCACATACAGTCCTGGGATGGGGAGTCTTGATTTTTTCTCCACCAGGATGTTATCAGGCAGCCAAATCAGATTTAAGCTTTAGTACACTCTCCAAGTCTCCATCTGGGGGGAGGAGGCTATAAGGAAGCAGTGGTTAAATCCAGGAAAAAGAAGAGAATAGAAATTAGAGCGTGCCCCTCCCCCACTCCCACCTGAGTGAGAAGGCAGATCTAGGCTGGTAGCCCTAGGCCAGATCTATCCAGGAAGGCTGGTACGTCCCAGAAAATCTCTCCCATCCCCCTGGCTTTCAGCTTTACCTGCAATGTTCATAAAATGGAAATCAAACAGAAGTACAGAACAGACTTTTGAACTCTGTGGGAGAAGGTGAGGGTGGGATATTTCGAAAGAACAGCATGTATATAATCTATGGTGAAACAGATCACCAGCCCAGGTGGGATGCATGAGACAAGTGCTCGGGCCTGGTGCACTGGGAAGACCCAGAGGAATCGGGTGGAGAGGGAGGTGGGAGGGGGGATCGGGATGGGGAATACGCGTAACTCTATGGCTGATTCATATCAATGTATGACAAAACCCACTGAAATGTTGTAAAGTAATTAGCCTCCAACTAATAAAAAATAAAATAAAAAAAAAAGAAAATGGAAATCAAATATCATGACTCTGTTTTGGGGCAAGAAATTACACGAACCAGGGCAAGTAAATATAGCAGAGCCAAGGAACCCATACACATCCAGGAATGACGTGTGTTACCCGGATGCCCTCAAAGAGCCAGGATGACGGGAAGAAATCTCACAGTTCAGATAAAAAACTTCACAGTAGAAAAGATGAAAAAAGACATTTTCTAATAGTCCAGAATATGGGAGAGGAGGAAGGTGATCAAAGATGCTCTCTGCTCCCTCAGAGTGTCTGAGTTGCTCTTTCCGTAAGCAAAAAGAAAAGCTCTTTGAAAAGGCAATGATTTGCTTAGAAAACATTCATTTAAACTGTCTTGCAATTATTGACACTCTCATTAGATCTTGGCAGGAGCACAATATCATTGCGTCCCCTGTGTGCTTGCTGCTAGAAGAATGTCGTTGGTGACAATGGAAAATAAAGTGAAAGTCCAAGGAGATGATGGGAAGTTGATTGCCCTAAGATTAAGGAAGCTGGTATCTGTGTTTGTCATCCACCTCCCAGCCTGCATCAACCCCCCCCTCCTTTTTCTCTCTCACACACACACACACAGAGATATACACTTACATGCTTGAGCTCAGCTGGGCATCCATCCAAGTGATTCATATTAAATTCTAGCTATATTCAGCACAAAAGTCATCTAACATCAGAGGATCAAAGTTACATCAACGAACAAGCACTGGGGAATTGATAAGCAGCTAAAATTAGGTCATCGCATAGCAGCGGCTTTTGATGGATGAAGTGAAATTTAGCCGCAGGTTTGCTATTTAAAGATCTGTTACAGCATCCTTTCCTGTAGCCACAATGAACACACAACAAAGTATAAGGCCTCTGATGAAACGTTTAATCATCACTGTTCTCTCCACCATCTGTGGCAGAGATTTACACATTCTTTAACAGCACAGTCAGCTCTCAGGCTGGGCCACATAAATAAATGCATTTTAATTCCTACATCCAGAGCCTAACAGAGGCTATTTCTTCCTCCTTGGGGTAAATTCTGTAAAGTTATTTTAATCACAGTTTAAAAAGAAAAAAAACAGGAAGAAACAAAAGATCCAAAATGGAGTCACTTGTGCTAAGCCCCATGTCAACAAACTGAGACTTATTACCTAACCCGAATGCAATTTCAGCTTTTCCCAGAAATATCACCTTTAACCAGTCAGTCTGGGATTACCTGGTCAGTACTAGTGAGGTGATCTTCCCAATAGACCCTGTCTTTTCCCCATACTGAGGTGACCTTACTCTTTGCTAGAACCTTCCTCTTCCCACCCTCTTCTGCCTATAAAAGTCCTATTTTGTGCAG
Source organism: Cervus elaphus (assembly GCF_910594005.1). NCBI lineage: Eukaryota > Metazoa > Chordata > Mammalia > Artiodactyla > Cervidae > Cervus > Cervus elaphus. The sequence continues at coordinate 24,517,718 of NC_057830.1, forward strand.
ATTCTCAGAGTTCCTTTCTGTTCACTAGATGGGATGTGGCTAATTGATGAATGATTGAATAAAGTCACTAAGATCTTTAACTTTCTTCAGTCGAAATTTTTAACATCACTTTTAAAAGCATTCCACACAACATTTCAAATCCTGACCCGGCTCAGTGTTTCAAAATTCCTCATCTACGTAAACACAACTCTCAACTGCCAAATGTATTTTTCAACTTGTCCCAGTTTCCTTATTTCTTTGTTTTGCCTTTTCCTTTCATTTTAGAAACATACACCTTCCAGAATGGCTTGTTTCCCTCTCATCTTTGGTTTGTTTCTATTTCTGGATATACAGGATAGGGGATCCTGTTTAGTTGGATCTCAGTTAGCTGTGGCTAAGGCCCCCAGCCCGTGTTGTGGTCCCCAGTTTTAGTTCCATAACCCCAAGGACACCCTTGACACCAGAAGGGCTTCAGGTCAGGGTGTCCTGTCCAGGCAGCACGGCCTCAGGGGACTGACTGCCCATCCAGCCTCCACTGTCCTCCAGGTCCAAGGGGGCTATGACAGAGCCAGGCTCACCCAAAGCCGCCCATGGCACCAAGGGATTGCTGAGCCTCCCCAAGTACTGGACTCAGAGGGAAAGGCAGAAGAGTCACAAACACATTTGAGAAAGGAGAGGAGGGTTCTATGGACAAAGGCAAGTGCAGGGGGCAGAATAAGCCCCTTTGGAGAGACCTGCAGGACAGCCTTGCCTTAGGAGACAGGCTCCAGTCAGGCTTGGCAGGGCTCTGGAGGCCACCCGGCCTCAGGGAGAGGCAGGTGTGGGGAAGGCTTGGGAAGGGAGCACACTGCCTTGATGGCCCCGTCAGTGGCCTGTGCAGCCTGAATTCCTTGGCACACCCAGGGAGGGGCTGCCCCAGGAACCCTGGGCTCGAAGACAGTCCTGGGGGCGCCACCAGGGCGGGGAGCTGTCAGAGAGCAGTGGTCAAGCAGGGGTCTTCCTGGATGGCCCCCACCACCCCTTCCCAGCTCCTTCCAAAGAAGGACACACAGGATTTCCAAGCCAGTCCCTCCTGTCCAATGACCAGGGCAGTAATTGATTATCTTGTTGCCATAGAAACATCGCCACGCCTGGCAATGGCTTTTTATAGGGCAAATCCCACACCATGTGCTTCCCATTCTCATTTCACTGGAGGCCCATTCTCATTGTATTAACTGGATGCTTTAAATGGAGCAGCTTCTATAATACAATCCTGCAGGCAATCATCAGAGAGCCCACTGCAGGCAGCAGGAGGTGGGTGTGTGGTTGCCCCCAGTTTCGTGGTTTCCTGTGGGGTGGCTGGGGTGGGGTGAAGCTATAAGGGAGACTTGGGGAGAGCACTCAGGAAGCCAGGTTGACAGGGAGTGGGGGTGGAGGGGGGTTGTGGGAGTAGAATGGGGAGCAGTTCCTCAAGTTCAGATGAAAGAAGCAACACAGACTTGATTTCCTAGAGTCAGAAAGTACATTGGTGGAAGCTGAGGGATAGGAGTGGGGTGGAATGGGGACTTAGTATTTAATGGGAACAGAGTTTCAGTTTAGGAAGGTGAAAAATTTGGGAGATGATGATGGTGAGAGTTTTGTAACAATGTGAATGCTCTTAGTGCCACTGAACTGTACAGTTAAATATGGTTAAAATAGTATGTTTTATGTTATGTGACTTTATCCACAATAAAAAAATTTTTTAAAGACTTGATTTCAGCATCTGTCTTGAGTTCCACTAGAGAACATTCCAGGACAGGCAGTATATTTGTGGGGAGGGAGGGTTATTCCCAGAGCAGAGGGATCGGGTGGATGATGGGGGAACAGGATGTGAGATGGGATAGAGAAGGGAGCAAAAATATTGTCGTTACCGTGATAACTGAGCCCAACCCCACTCAGGACCCTGGAGTTGACCAACTGACTCAAAGCATTGACCAGGAAGTAAGTGAAAATCCTTCCAGCGGGGCGATCTGAGTGGACTGCAAACACCGCACATTACTTTCTTCCATACATGCCACAAACACTTTTCATTTGTGCCATTCCTTTGCCTGTTGCTTCAATGGCTTTGCTGAATGCTCTCCTGGGGAAAAATCACTTAATTGTTTCAATTTTGCCAATTATCTACTTAAGGGTCACTGTTTGCTTCCTATGATATAGCAGCTTTACTAATTAAAAAGATTAACCTTGGGTGGAAACATAGCCTGAATATATGCAAATTATATGAACTAGTGGCTTGCATGGAGGGATAAAGAACAGCCTAAGGGACTTCTGGGCTGTGAAAGACAGCCCCAAAGGCAACCTCCAGAGCTGTTCTTCCCCTGGGACCAAGGCCTGCTAATGTCCAGGGTCCAGGGCAGTGCTCTAGCCCTGAATACACATGGCCACCCACTAGGGCATCTGGAACCCCAAACAGATCACAGCAGGACCTGATGGGGTGAGACTTTCCACAGCTACTCTGGGAACTCCAGCAAGTGAATGAAGTTGAGAACCCCTGATCTGGACCACAGTCTTTGGGGAGCAGAGACTGCTTTCTTCCCCAAGTGAATTTACAAGCAAATTCAAGTTGAGTCATACACACTTGTCCCCATCTAATCACAGGGGATAACAAATAGTAACAGATCAGAGGGGAAAAAAGAGTCTTATTTGGGAAAAGTCCTCTCTACAGCCTCAGATGTCCCCAACTGCAGCTTCTATGGGACATTCCTGGGGCATTAAGAAATATACATGCCCAGAACCTTCCCCCAGAGGTCCCAGCTTAAAGGGTTTAGATGTGGTCTGGACCTTTCCCAGGGACTCCTATGCCCCATCCCCCAACTTCCTGTTGACCCAGGTATGCAGGGGCACCCCCAGGTTCCAAGTTGGTTCTAATAGCCCCATGGCTCCTTGGGTTATTTAGAGTGGTCAGACAAAGCGCACGCAAGGACTGTTCAAAATTCAAATGTATCCATTCATTCAAATAGTCACTGAGGTCATGCTCCATGCCCTGTACCATGCTAGGTGGTTGACACAGAGTTGTGGGTAACAAAGACAAGATCCCGACCCCCAGTCCTTATTCTATCCTGTTCTGTGCCATTCTATTCTATTTTATTCATCTATTTATTTTATTCTATAGGGCTATATTTTAAAATCTATTTTATTGAAGTAGAGTTATTTACAGTGTCATGTTAATTTCTGCTAAACAGCAAAGTGAGTCAGTTATACTTAAATATATACACACTCTTTTTCATAATTTTTCCATTATGGTTTGTCACAGGATATTGAGTATTGTTCCCTGTGCTATACATAGGACCTCATTGTTTATCCATTCTATAGGTAATAGTTTGCTTCTGCCAACTCCAAACTCCAAGTCCTTCACTCCACCATCCTCCTTCCCCATGGCAACCATAAGTCTTTTTCTCTTTGTCTGTGAATCTGTTTCATATACAAGTCATATTTTAGATTCCAAACATAAGTGATATCACACAGTATTTGTCTTCCTCTTCCTGACTTACTTCATTTAGTATGATAATCTCTAGATCCATCCATGTTACTGCAAATGGCATTAGTTCATTCTTTTTATGGTCGAGTAATATTCGATTATGTATATGTACCACATCTTCTTTATTCATTTATATGACTATATTATGGTCCTTCATAATCTTATAAAAAATCTTATTGAAAAAATGGCAAGACATCTTATGAGTGAAGAAAACAGAATGCTGAGATATAAAATAATTGGTGGCAGGTCCTACTTTTACATAAAGGGTCAGAGGGGGTGAGCCCTGAATAGATCTGAAAGGTAAAAGGAAGCAAGTCACTGGGGTAGGAAAAAAACTGTTCTGGGAAGAGAGAAGCACATACAAAGTTCTTGATGTCAGGCTTTTAACAGACTATGGCTTCCATCCTGGGAACACCTTTGCTTTTTCTTCACTTGCTGATTCTGAGGGAAGCCAGGCCTGTGTGGTGAGCTGCCTTATGGAGAGACTCACATGGCAAGGACAGATGTCCCCAGGCAAAGTAGTGAGGACCTACCAGCAGCTTTGAGATGAGTTCAGAAGCGGATCCTCCCCCAGGCAAGCTATTGCAATGGCCGCCACCTTGAAGGGACCTTGAGTCAGGGATCCAGCTAAGTCACATCCAGATTCTTCACCTACAGAATCTGTGAGATAAAAAATGTTTATTGTGTAGACTACTAAGTTCTGCAATGATTTGTTATGCAACAATATCTACCTAATACATTGATCTTTATTTCTATTGTTTCTCATCCTTTCTTCCTGAAAATTGGCTCCTATATTCCTTTGATATGTCTTCATTACTTCTTGAGTCTTTTCTTACTTTCTGGTACCACAAAATACTCCAGGTCCACCTTGTACTTTCCCAGCCCTGATTCTAAAATCAATCATTTCTTCAAAGAGTCCTAATTTCCCCTTTTGGAGAATGGTATTTAAAAACCCAGATCTGGGTGTTGGGTGTGTTCATTGCTACTGGGGTGTCACAACTTCTAGGCCCTCTCAACAGAGCTGGAGATAAACATATAGACACAACATCAGTACTGATTTTTGTCTATCTGCGTATGTATTAAAAGCCAACATTTAGTGCTGACACCTCTGACTCCTGTCTAACACCTGAGCGACTTTCTTGCCTTGTAGCTTCATTTCCTCCAAGACAACCCTTATTACTTCATAGAGCTGTCTCTGGCATTCTCTGGTGTAGTGACCCACAGTACTAAGCTCAATTTCCGGGACAGGCTGGCCCTGTCTCCTCCCACTTGGGTCTGTATCTTATCTACTTGGACATCTATGCCAGCACCTCTCTTCAGCAGGAGCCTGTCCTGTAAGGTCAGCTTGAGAGTCCAGAGGAGCTGAGCTTGTATGTGCCCAAGCCCTTTGGATCTTCCTTGTTTTCAATTGAGATTAGGTACACATAACATAAAATTGTCTATTTTAAATATTTTAGAGTGCAAAATTCAGTGGTTTTTAATCTACTTATTGATGCAGTGTTGGACAGGAATTACCACTATCTAATTTTGGAATCTTTTCATTGCCCCAGAAGGAAACCTTGTACCAGCAAGCAGCCTCTTCAGTTCTGCTGGTAGAGCTTAGGCACTCACCTGGAGGGATCTCAGGTGGAGTCCAGGCACTCACTCCGTGTACTAGTTTCTGCTCTTCTCAATGCTCGAGCATCCTCTCCAGGAACCACTTATTTGCTGGCTATTTGGGATTCTCCCATTTAGGATCCTTAGATCCTTCCCCTTTCTCTCCTGCTTATTCTGCCCACACAGATGTCAATACCGAGGACTCTGGTTGTTGGTGACTTATCACTGCCCATTGGCTTGGGAAACTTGTGAGGATACCTTGTCAGCTGGGTTTGATGCCTATGTTGTCCATGGAATTTGGGGTTTGCTATCTGGTTGTTCTCTTCTGAGTGTGTGTTGGCGGGGGCTGAGGAGAGCAGAGTCAGCCTGTGAGAATTGTTCGATGAATCACTTCTCTGAGTTTCCCACTACCCTGAACCACAGGGGTTCGGACTTCACCTAGTGCCTCTCCTGGGAAATGATTTAAGTCATTAAGAAAAGGTCAAGTTGTTTTCAGTAAATTGTTTTAAGAAGAGAAGGAAAGTATAATATAACTTATAAATATTTGTTCCTAACATGCTCGATTTTTAAATGCAATTTAGTGCTACCTGGAATTTTCTATGCAACTATTCAATCTCCAATGATTTGAATAAATGTATGTATATAAATATGTATGTATCTATAGCTTTTAGTAGCTCAAATGCAGAGTTTGAGTTTTAAGAATGTTATTTATCAAATATTAAGATCTGTTGGGGGCTTCCCAGGTGGCTCAGTGGTAAAGAACTCACTTGCCGATGCAGGAAACCCGGGTTCAATCCCTGGGTCTGGAAGATGCCCTGGAGAAGGAAATGGCAACCCACTCCAGTATTCTTGCCTGGAGAATCCCATGGACAGAGGAGCCTGGCAGGACAGAGGAACCTGGTAGGCTACAGTCCATGGGGTCGCAAGGAGTCAGACACGACTAAGCAACTAGACAACAACAACAGGATCTGTTTTGAGTTCTTTTGTCCCTTGGCCATGCTAGCGACAGATCACATTCCATGTTTGTTAAGGGCTGTTTGAGGCAGCACGTGCTTGGCCCCAAGTCATAGGCTGACACCAGACAAGCACAGTCCGGGGCTCTGGGCAGGGCCAGAGGTCAGGAGCAAGCAGTTCTCTGCCTCTGCTGCTAGGACCGTGAGATCGCCTAGAAAATACAAGAACTAATGCTCATCTTGTGTCTAGTGTTTTGCTTCGTTTTGTTAATATTCCCTCCCTTCTCTTTCCTAGTGACGCTGCATCTTACCTGTCCTTGGGCGGTCCTTCCACAAACCATTCTGATGACGAGCTATGTAGCTCAATTACACTATGCCACATTCCCACAAGAGCCTTCTGAGTACAAATGGGTTGGCTCTGAGCGTCAGATTATCAAGCCTCACATCTCAGGTGACCTCCATTCTTCCTGCATTTCTGAAACATTATTGGTCAAAGAGCTCGGAGCTCCATTGGAAAGCTGGTACAATCCTTTGCAAATGTGACAGATCTAAAATTACATCAAGAGCTAGTCAAGGGTTCTGCCCACTGTACCCAAGCACAAAATAAACCAAATTACCTGCTTTTCAGGAAAACTCCACTTAGAAACTCAGGAGTAAGAACGACACAGAGAATGAGGCAAAGCACTCTCAACAGCAAGGAGATGTTTTATAGTAAAGTATTTGTGGTGAATGAACACAAAAGAAACCCATACCCAACAGTGAAGAGAACAGCTCAGAGAGGCAAACAAACAAGTTACCCCCCACTAGAATGCAACGAGGTACAGAAAGAGCAAGATTAACCTGTGAAATCTCATGATTTCATAAAAGTTTGCTGCCTGGACACATTTTGCCTGTTCATGGAAAATCAGGGATCTGAGCAGGCAAGTTTTTATGGGATGGAATATACTGAAATCTACATCAGTATGGATGAGTATGGACAGCTGAATGGATGGATGGAAGGAGGGGTCGAGGGATGGATGGACGAAGGGACAGAGAGACAAATGGTTAGATGGACAGATGGATGGATGGATGGTTTTGTGATAAAGCAGATGTAGCAATATGTTAACTGTGTAATTTTGTTTGTAAGATTGTCAGTGATCCCTATACAATTCTTTTTACTTTTCTGTATATTTGAAATGTTTTTGTATAAAATGTCAGAGAGAAACCCTGTGAGTGAGTGTCCTTCATAGCTTCGTTTCTTGACAGACTCAAGGAGCCTGTGAAAAAGTAAAGCTCCTGAACCTCACCAGGCCCTCATCTGAGTTCCTGGGAGTGAGGTTTGGGAGACTGCATTTCCAAAGGTCTTCTGAGGTTCTTGTGAACCCAGGGTTTTAAAAGCACCATAGAGAAGTCACCTCAGGGAAAGTTCATCACAAGGTAACCAGGCACAGCTCTGCCTCTCACCACGTGAACCTACAGCAACTGCATCTGATCAGTGGCTGCAGGTCTGATATTCCACAAGGCTGGAATCCAGATCAGCCTCCAGAGCAATAGAACCAGGTACCGTGAATATTGATGGTGGGGTGGTGAAAGCAGACCCAGGGTAGCCTGGTAGCCACACATATGAATGAATGCTATGACCTAACCCTAGAAAACATCCATCAATGCTCAGAGGGCCCTGTGACTGACCCTCTAGAAAAGTTTCACGACGAGAGAAAATACTGGGTCTAGTAGCTTAGGTGGTAAAGAATCTGCCTGCAATGCAGGAGACCCTGGTTCAATTCCTGGGTTGGGAAGATCCCCTGGAGAAGGGAATGGCAACCCACTCCAGTATTCTTGCCTGGAGAATCCCATGGACAGAGGAGGCTGGTGGGCTACAGCCCATGGGGTCGCAGAGTTGGACATGACTGAGTGACTAAGCACACACAGAAAATTACCCTGTGTTGCCCTTAAGATCAGCTGTCTAATTTGTCAGGCCAGGAGCAAGATGAACAAATATGTCCTGTTGTTCAGAACTTATTAAGAATATCAAGATGGCAATGGCAGAACATGGAAACAAGCCCAGGATGCTTCTGAGCCCAGGGCTCCAAGGTACTGCCCAGCTTGAACACCCTGAAGCCGGCCCCAGTTACCTGTGTGATGGGAACCACACTCCTTAAGCCAGTCACACAATGAACATAAATGTTTTTGTTTCTTAAATAAAATATCTGGTCCAAAGTAATCACATGTTCACACTAAAATCTCTAGGAACATGCCTATTTTTCCTCACTAAGTCACTGACTCTGTGGGCAGCTTATTTTTCATATTAACTATGATGTATGTTTTATTTGTTCATTCAGTGCATATCTACTGATAACCAATGATACTTCAAGTCCTGGAGATACAATAAGAAATAGCACATGTCTTCTAGGAAAGTTGACAGAAAAGGGAAGACTGCTAATAACCGAACAAGTCATGGCCAGTGCTTCAGGGACAAAGGAACCCAGGCAGCTGAGAAGTACCGGGAATGAGGGGCTGGTGCTAGGACCTTCCCAACATTTCATGGATTGTGGTTTCTGCTTCCTCTGCTGTTATCACCATTTTAATTTAATTTTGAAGAGGTAACACCTGCAGGTAGCACAGAACTCCAAGAATGCCAGAAGTGTCAATCCCTTGGCCTGACCCCTTTGATCTTGCTGTGCCAGCCAGCTTGCCACCTTCTGCCACCAGTGTCAACACCTGAGGGCGCAGTCCAGGTCCGGAAGCTAGGGAAGGTTGATGCATGGACATCCCAGCTCCCTGGGTCCCTGGGAAGGGTAAGTTTGTGGTGTGTTTGGGCTCCTGAAGGAGTGGGTTCCTGATGCCCCCAGTGTGGCTGGGGGACCGCTACCACACTATCTTACCTCCTGGAGCTATTTCTGGAGTCATGCCTCACATAAATGACCTGCTCTCACCTCCTCATCTCAGGAAAGCCAGAATCAGATGTGATTCCAGCAGCATCCCTTGGAAAGGGAGGAGAAGGAGGCTGAGGAGGAGCCAAGGACACCAGAGGGAAAATGAAGGGCGTGGTGCCTGGAAGCTGTAGGACGGGGTGACTGGCCGTGCAGGCTGCAGTGAGTCTAGCAGAGGAAGGTGTGGAGTGCTTGCAGGCCTCATCAGTGATGGGCCCAGTGGTCTTGTTGGAGAAGGCCCACAGAAACGCAGAGAGCTCTGAGAGAAGTCCAACTGACCGAGGGAAGGAGAGAGAGGCAGCAGCTGTGGTGGGCGTGGGCTCAAGGGAGAACGCTTCAAGTTCAGGTTGCAAAGACACAACTGGAAGTGGGGGTGATGGTGGAGATCCCCGAGACAGAGAATCATCAATGGTGAGAAGTCTGGAGAAAGTGGGTTGTGCGGGGTGCAGAGATCAGGGGGCTTGGGACCACAGTGCAGGCAGCAGGTCTGGGAAATCGACCCAAGGAGCAGTCCCCAAGTATGAAGGTAGTCTTACATTCATGATCTGTCCACTCAGACTCCATGGGACACAGGCCCTGGCCCCATGGTTCTACAGATGTTGTGAGGAAGGTGGGATTCAGCCCAGGGTTTGGAAGTCCAGGGGGCAGAGGGGGTTAAAGACTTGGGCACAGTCAAGGGGCAGCCCAGGTCAGATCCCACCAGCCCCAAAGGTGTGTGGGCAGGGCTCACAGATGGATTGCTGGACTCGAGAAGCATTCCTGGCATGGGGGAGCTGTGTGACCCCAAGTTGGTTGGGGGAGCTGTGTGACCTTGAATCAGTCACCTCAGCCTCTCTATGTCTCTGTTTCCACACCTGATAGGACTAAGAGGAAGAACCAATCAGAGGGCACAAGCCCATGTGCTTCCACTTCAACAAATATTGATTCATCCATTTATACAACAGAAACAAACTGAGGGCCTTGATGGCTGTGTTGAGAGTCTGCCACGGAGCCACTAATGCCATAAACCAAGAAAGCCTGGCCCCTGTCATAAATTTATTTATTTATGCATTTATTTCTGGCTGCGCTGAGTCTTTGTTGCTGCGTATGGGCTACTCTCTAGTTGCGATGCCCATGCTTCTCATTGTGGGGACTTCTCTTAATGCAAAGCAAGGGCTCTAGAGCACTTGGGCTCAGCAGTTATGATGCAAGGGCTTAGTTGAGTGTGGGCATTTGGGATCTTCCTGGACCAGGGGTTGAACTCATGTCCTCTACATTGGCAGGCGGATTCTTTTTTTTATTAAAAAAAATTTTTTTTTGTTTATTTTTATTAGTTGGAGGCTAATTACTTTACAATATTGTAGTGGTTTTTGCCATACATTGACATGAATCAGCCATGGATTTACATGTGTTCCCCATCCTGATCCCCCCTCCCACCTCCCTTCCCATCCCATCCCTCTGGGTCTTCCCAGTGCACCAGCCCTGAGCACTTGTCTCATGCATCCAACCTGGGCTGGTGATCTGTTTCACCCTTGATAGTATACTTGTTTCAATGCTATTCTCTCAGAACATCCCACCCTCGCCTTCTCCCACAGAGTCCAAAAGTCTGTTCTGTACATCTGTGTCTCTTTCTGTTTTGCATATAGGGTTATCGTTACCATCCTTTTAAATTCCATATATATGCGTTAGTATACTGTATTGGTCTTTATCTTTCTGGCTTACTTCACTCTGTGTAATGGGCTCCAGTTTCATGCATCTCATTAGAACTGATTCAAATGAATTCTTTTTAATGGCTGAGTAATATTCCATTGTGTATATGTACCACAGCTTCCTTATCCATTCGTCTGCTGATGGGCATCTAGGTTGCTTCCATGTCCTGGCTGTTATAAACAGTGATGCGATGAACACTGGGGTGCACGTGTCTCTTTCAGATCTGGTTTCCTCGGCGTGTATGCCCAGGAGTGGGATTGCTGGGTCATATGGCAGTTCTAGTTCCAGTTTTTTAAGAAATCTCCACACTGTTTTCCATAGTGGCTGTACTAGTCTGCATTCCCACCAACAGTGTAAGAGGGTTCCCTTTTCTCCACACCCTCTCCAGCATTTATTGCTTGTAGACTTTTGGATAGCAGCCATCCTGACTGGCGTGTAATGGTACCTCATTGTGGTTTTGATTTGCATTTCTCTGATAATGAGTGATGTTGAGCATCTTTTCATGTGTTTGTTAGCCATCTGTATGTCTTCTTTGGAGAAATGTCTGTTTAGTTCTTTGGCCCATTTTTTGATTGGGTCATTTATTTTTCTGGAATTGAGCTGCAGGAGTTGCTTGTATATTTTTGAGATTAATCCTTTGTCTGTTGCTTCGTTTGCTATTGTTTTCTCCCAATCTGAGGGCTGTCTTTTCCCCTTGCTTATAGTTTCCTTTGTAGTGCAAAAGCTTTTAAGTTTAATTAGGTCCCATTTGTTTATTTTTGCTTTTATTTCCAATATTCTGGGAGGTGGGTCACCGAGGATCCTGGCAGGCAGATTCTTAACCACTGGACTACCAGGGAAGCCTCAAGAGTATAGTTAAAAAAAGAACAGATTTTATACTCACAACCTGTGTGCCAGTGAGGGCCAGTGGCCACCCAGGGTGGTCCTAAGACCAGAAGGAGACACCTGACCTTCCTGAAGATGGGGGCATTAGGAATGTGCATCTTCCAGTTAGCTGTATCTACAACAAAGCCTCCTAACTTAACTTTTAGTGACTTAAAGTATGGGTGATTTATTTATTATAGCAATGATTTTTTTCTTACTTTCTCTCACCCTCTTGGAGTTCGATTACCCTCAGCTCAGGCAGTTGCTTTGGTGGCTGAGGCTACACTCACATCCCCGCTCTCCCGGGTACCCATCTGGACTGAATGCAAGCTCTCAGCTGGTCCTTTTCTGGGGCAATTGCCTGTCGAACTGCAGCTGGCCTCACCATGTGGCCTGGGCTCCCTCAACACAGCAGCTGAACTAACTCCAAGAGCAAGCATCCCAGGAGACAAGAAGGAGACCTTACATCACCTTCATGCCTCATCTCAACAGCAAACATAGGTCATTTCTACCTGTTGGCCAGTCAGTAAGGCTGGCCCAGATTCAAGGGGACAGATGGAGCCCACCACTCCCAAGAAGGATTATCCTTACCATATCACAAAAAGAACACAGGGGTGAGGATATGGGACAGCCAGTTTTGGAAAGCACAATATCACCCCAGGATTGGCAGAGCAGGTGTCCCCAGAAGATGACCCTGGTCAGCATCAGAAGGATGGGTAGGTGTCTCCATGGAGAAGGAGCCACACCAAGCTGGCCAGGGCAACTGTACAACAGGTTTATTGAGGAAGCTGATGGATCCCTCATCAGGGCTGGGACGGGAGGAGAGAAGTCACTTGTGGCCATGGACACTTTGCAAATGTAGGCGGTCAAGGCTTGCTGCACTAGAGCAAAGTGCCATGTCTGCATGTCCATCTCCCTGAGGATATGGGGATGCAGATCACCAGCAGTAATGCCCATCACTGAGAAATGATCCCAACACTCCAGCCCAGCCCATACACAGCTGCCAGCATCATGGGGCTTTGAGCCTTGAAAAGTGGCTGCTCGGACCTGGGATATCCTCTGAGAGTAAAATGCATCCCAGATTTAGAAGACTTAGTACAAAAAGACATGTAAAATATTTCATGAATGATCTTTCATATCAGTGATGTGATAAAATGATCATAGTTTATATGGCGGTGATAGTTTAGTTGCTAAATGGTATCCAACTCATTTGTGATCCCATGGACTATAACCCACCAGGCTCCTCTGTCCATGGAATTTCCAAGGCAAGAATACTGGAGTGGGTTGCCATTTCCTTCTCCAAGAGAATCCTTCTTCTTCAGGGATCAGACCCGGGTTTCCTGCATTGAAGGCAGATTCTTTACTGACTGAGCCACCAGGGAAGCCCTGATAGTTTATATAAAGCAGTTTAAATATAATAGTTTATTAAAATTAATTTCACTTGTTTATTTTTATAACTCAACTACTGAAAAATTGTAAACTGTATACATAGCTCACATTATATTTCTATTGGGCAGAGCTGCTCTGTCATCACAACACGAAGCCATCACCTCCCTATGCATTTGCTCACAGTGGTTCTCCTGCCGGGGCATTCCCTCACTGCTCCCAGTCACTGCAAATCCTACTGCCTTCCACGCTGTCTAAATTTGGCTTCCAAGGGCCAAAACTGAGTCTTTCCAAGCTTTGTTTTCAGACCACCTTGCTCCTGTGTAGGGATGTCTCTAGGTTGATCCCTGCCTCAGGTTTATAATAAGAACATTCTTTAATGAGCTATGATGAAGTTAATAAGAATTTTGATTTCCACTGGCCACTTTCTCAGGAGAACTCTGATCCTGTGGCAACAATGAACACTCCAATAGATAAGTACAGGGCTTCGACTGAGCCTCCTGCACTCGTGAACCCTGGCAACTCAGGACGTGGGCAGTGGTAAAACAGCAGCATACGGTGCATTTCTTATCCCAAAGCCTCAGAAAATAAGAAGAAAACAGTTCAGAGAGAGAGCACGTCAACCCCTCTGCAGAGACCCCAACTTGCCCTTACTACCAGAAAGAATACAAGTCTTTGTCTCTTATGCATGCAACCTGCAATCCCAACATCAAATGTGTGTAGGCTTGCCCCATTATTTCTTTTCAAAATACACCCATTGTGTCAAGCTATATTTCTTTCAACCAGGGAGCAAATGTCTCCACCACTGGTAGAAAGAGTTGGTTTTCTAATTCGCTTCACGGTCCACAGTGTTACTTTGCCCTCAGTTAACATTTATGCACATTTTTCTCCTGTTAGCTCTCAGCCTAGGAATTATTTATTTTGTAATAGTGCAAAAAGATATTCATTCTGCCTTTTCTTCCCCATAGTAAGGAATGCAATAGAGGAGAAAGACCATTGGATGCCCCTTGGCTCCCTCAAAAACTTTAAGAATTTAAACCATCTCCACCAGGCATGAAAAATGCTCACTGATGAGAAGCATGATAAGCAAGAAAAAATTTAAATACCCAAAATATGCCCACAGAGGGGCCAAGAGAGCTGCGTGACGTATACACACAGACATTCAAACACAGACTTACGCAAAAATGGATGCTCTGCGCAAATACAGCTAACCAATAAATATATGCGGGATCAAAGTCACCACTATTCTAAACCTCAGAATAAGAGTGCATCCAACCAGCAGTTCAGGTGGAAGTATGCACGCCAGGGAAGACCACTGGCCATGATTTAGAAGCTGCTGGTGTGGCTGACGAAGAATCATCAGACCTGCGCTAAGAGACTTACATTCCCTCATTCAGCCCCAGCCATTCCTGGGAGGTGAGTGTTATGACAATTAGATGGGCAGCTGTGGCACCCCTGGAATCTAGACCTGCAGCATCCAGCTCTGGGCATGTGCCCTAACATTGAGCAGACCTCCTCTCAAGGAAAAACAAAGGAAATCATTCATTCATTCATTTGGTTTCCTTTGCAAATATTCACTGCCTACATGCTGGGAAAAGTTCCCTATTGATTCCTGAATAATAATAATAATAAAAAAAAGTAACTGTGGACGTATTCGTGGCTTCGCTGGAAGGCAAAGTGTATGATTGGAGGTTCCTGACATGCAGTCAGCACCCCACTTCCCTGCAGGCACTCAGAACCCCTCCCACCTCCTATCCCTCCCTCTAGATTTGAGGAGGTGGCTGGTCCAAGGAAATATTATTCACTGTGTGGACAGCAGCAGGGCATTGAGGTCACAGAGATAGGTTTCCACAAAGCACAAAGCCAACTTTTCCTGCAGAGGATGACGTCAAAGCTCCAAATCACTGAGCAAGAAATTTAATTATCAGTGGTTAAAAAGAAGAAGAAGAAGAAATGACTTTGGCTGGAGACTAACTTTGTCAAATCCTGGGCTGAGCATAGTTCCTTCTCTGAGCTCTCCACAATAGGGATGATCATTTTTCACTGTGTTATGCTAGGAAACTGGGGCTTCGAAAGTGAACAAGCAAGGTCTTTCAGGTCAGAGTCCACCCTCAATGTCAGCTCTGCACGTAATCCTGGACCAGGCAGCCGGTCTAGGTGCCGCAGGGCAGAGGACAAGGGATGCTGACGCCCCCGTACAACTTGAGTCTTGGAATGATCCCATTACTTCTAACCCACAGGCAATGACCCAGTTATTTCAATGCATATTCAACGCCTGAAATTTCACAATCAAAAAGAAGTGCAAAATCTTCAGCCTACTAAGCTTGGTCTTAACAATGGGAGTCCTAGAGTATTTCAGTCAAAACTCATTTACGCGGTTTGCATAGTTAAGTATTATGTGTTTTCTTCTGCCTGTAGCCTCTGGTTTCCAGGAGTCCGAGCACACAGTTCTGCCTGGAGGGAGCGGAAGCACTGATGTCAACACCCCCTATCAATTTCAGGAAACTGAAGGGTCACTTCCCACTGGTCCTGATTTTGAAAGAAGAGGGTGAGGAGGGAGATTCAGGCTGGGTTAAGTCCTAAAGTGATACCAAGAGAGACCATTTCAAAACATCAGGAAATGTCCCTAATGCAAACGGGACATCTTACCACTTGGGCAGTATCTACACATATGAAACTAAGAGGAACCTCCGCCTGTGCAATAAGACAGTGTTGGTAAAGTTTCAGTGACAGAGACAGACAAGAAGGAAATGTGCAGTGAACATTAGCTGTGGCTGTTGCGGCATCCTTCAGTTCCTCATCCAGCAGGAAGTGAGCATTTACTGACTTGCCCAATGGATCTGGCCCTGGGATTCGGGCCCAGAGGGGCTTATTGGACCTGCTAGGCTCATGTCAATTCCTGGTTTCCTGTTCCACTGGGAACTTTTCTCAAGAATTCACCCTAGGGCATGGATTCACTCCTAGCATTGTAACAACCCTGGGATCTTGGCCCAGTTCCGGAGTCCCTCTCCTGGGATCCATGGGTCCAGAGAAGGGCCTTGCTCCTGAGATGTGTGAGAAGGGCCAGGATAGGAAGATGTCACCTTCCAGAGGATGGCGGGCACGCCACCAGCTCAGCACTGAACCTCTTGTTCCTTTGGGAATCCTTTAGGACACCTGTGGAAGGCATCCTTGGGGGAACCAAGAGGTAGAAGGTCAGAGTTCTTCACCTGCAGCTGAAACCAGTGGAGAGAACTGAAGTCCAAGTTCTCTAGTAAGTCCATTCCAGCAGCCCAACTTCTCATTCTGTGCTTCACACCAGTTGGGCGTTCCTTCTCAGAAAACAGGAGGTAAGGAAGAGGGGTGACATCCAGTGAGCCCAGCGTTTTTTATTGTGTGTTGTCCAGCCTTTTCCAAAGTGTGTAAAGAACTGAGAGCCATGGTTTGCTATGAGAATTTGAGATGAAGGGAGGGAGGTGTAATGTATTGAGGAGACTTTTATTAAGAAGATGATGGAGCATCAAGCCTGGTGCTGTGCACAGAAACCCACAGCGAGAGGTGGGTTCCCTCTCCTTGAGGGCTGGAGCCAGGACACGGGTCCAGGTGAAGCCAATTCCAGGCTGCAGATGGCCTCTCCTGGGATCCATGGGTCCAGAGAAGGGCCAGGAGAGGGAGATGTCACCTTCCAGAGGGTGGAGGGTACTCCACCTTCCCAAAGACAGCCCTGACTGGGGTCCTGCTTTGCCACTTGCCACTCTATGGCACTGGCCACACATGGACATGGAGGTTTACCTTCCCCTCCCAGGAGGAAAGGGACTGTGGTGCTGCCTCTCTGAAATCCATCTAAAGGGCTCAGCTCAGAGCAAAACACCCCAGATCCAAGATAAGAAGACAAGTCTTCAACCAATTTCATCTTCTTGTTCCTACATCCACCTTCCTCCTTTTCTGTGCTTGGAGTGAGGGGAGTTTAGTCTCTGCATTGACGAACTTTAAGGACCTGAGTGTCCTTCTTGCTCCTCAAAAGGCATGGGAATGAGCATGCCAACTTCAGCTTCCTTTTAAAATGACCAGTCCAATATGTACCCCAATGTTCATTGCAGGACTATTTACGATAGCTAGGACATGGAAGCAACTCAGATGTCCATCGACAGATGAATGCATAAAGAAGTTGTGATACATATACACAGTTGAATAGTACTCAACCATAAATGGGAATGCATTTGAGTCAGTTTTGATGAGGTGGATGGACCTAGAGCCTGTTATACAGAGTGGAGTAAGTCAGAAAGAGAAAAATAAATATCGTATATTAATGCATATACATGGAATCTAGAAAGATGGTACTGACGAACCTATTTGCAGAGCAGCAATGGAGACACAGAGGTAGAGAACAGACTGGTGGACATGGTGGAGGAAGGAAAAGGTGGAGCAAACTGAGAGAGTAGCATGGAAACATATACATTACCATATGTAGACTAGACAATCGGTGGGAATTTGATGTATGCCGCAGGGAGCTCAAACCCACTGCGCCATTGACAACCTAGAGGGGTGGGATGGGGTTGGAGGTGGGAGGGAGGCTCAAGAGGGAGGGGACATATGTTTACCTGTGGCTGATTCATGTTGATGTATGGCAGAAACTAATACACTACTGTAAAACATTTATCATCCTATTAAAAATCAATTAAAAAAATAAAATAAAATAGCCAGTCCAAGTCACAGGTGAGGGACGCTGGCTCCCTAACTGCAAAACCCTATGGGGAAACCAGGACCCTGGTGGGGGAGGGGCATGCAAAACCCTCTCTGCCCAAAATTGGCAGCCCTGCAAGGGCTGTTGCTTCTAATTTAAATTCTCATTTCTTATTCTATTTTGAGATCCTCTCTGGGATTTTAGGAATGTTGAGACGTGCCAGTTGTAGAGCTCTGAGTACAGAATGGTCACGCTGGCTGGAGGCAGGCGAGCGCAAATGGAAACAAATCAGTTGTCAGGACCAGCTTTCAGGCTCAGAGGGTCTGGGAGGGACCCGCTGGTCAGAGAGATGGCTGGATGCAGGCTATGGAGAGAAAGAAGCTTTGAGTCTCCCTTGTAACTCTATAATGCAGAGGAAAGTCAGCCTATAAATGAGGTTAAGTTCCCAGGGAGTGATGGTAAACAGAACAGGCAGCCCTTAAAGTGGAAATAAAGTGGGCTTGGTGTAAAGCTACAAAATGCAGCTTAGCTCAGAGAAGTGGATTCCATTTGGGAGAGAGCAAATTAGAATGCAGGCTCAAGGGCAACTTAAGAGGGCTCCTTTTGCCAGGAAAGAAGGGGAGCAGGCGAGGAAAGGAAGAAAGAGGGCAGTGGGTAGATGCAGTGATGGGGTATGTATGGCCCAGCCATGAGAGCAAAATGTCACCCTGAGAATTTACAGCATCCGACGTTTGCCTCCAGCCGTCCTCCCCAGGCCTTGCCCCCAGTATGACCTCTCACAGCTCAGCACTGCACACTCAATAGAAAGGCTCTGAACTTGGTGTATGTTTACTTCCAAGGATTTTTCACACATTTAAAGAAGGTTTGCGTATTTTTTCTAACCTTCCACCCTCCAGGCTCTGTAATATGCATGTGCATTCTTAGCTTGTGCAAAGAGCATTTCAAACTCCAGGGACCCTGCCAGGCGTTTCTTAGTTTGATTTTTGGAGGGATTCGGGGGGAGGTGTGGCAAGAATCATCAAGTGAATACTGAGTGGAACAACAAAGAAAATAGCATTTTGTGTTTTCTTGATTTAAAGACAAACCATAAAGGCTGATTTGATATGTTGACAGGGTTTGCTTGGTCAAAAACCAAACCAAAGAGAAGCGTGAATTGGAGTCACATTCATCCTCCTGCTGCCATGAGGTGACACATGTTATCAGCCTGGTCTCCGCATCCTTCGCTGTTTGCTCCACAACTATTGACAGGATGGAAATGAGGGGGAAACGTCCACATCCATGAGGACTTGCTCCGCCAGAACTCCCCGGGGCAAGAAGAAAGCCAGTTTCTCTTCAAAAGCTTTGCATGGTGATGAGAATGTGACTTGGGAAGTGATTGGAATTAACTTGCTTGAAGATGAAGCCACTGGAGAGTTTTAAACTGGAGTCTGGCACTCTCTACACATAAAAAGTCACTGATTTGTGTCTGCTCAGAGCTATGAATTTCCATGTTGTAAGGCTCTTTTTTTCTTTAGAGAGAAGTGCTAAATATTTAAAGGCTGCAGTGTCCAAGAAATTCATAAATGCTCTTTCAAAAATAATTTCATTCCATTCCAAAATTAGAAGTGGAGAAAGTCAAGAGAATCAACACAAGTTGATGAAATGAGTATTCATGTTGGATCATGTCTTTGTATCAAATTCATTTTTGATTCTTGATAAGCCCTAAGCGGAAGTGACGTATTATTCACCCACCAGAGCTGAAGGTGATAAAACAGGTCCTGGAGGTGAAATGGCTTCCCCAGAATTCCTCTCACCATGGAGGGTGGTGGGGAAAGTTCTGTTCCTCTGGGTCTCTTCCCACATTGGAATGCAAACTGCCATTCTGGGAATGTCAGTTGCATGGCTGATAATTTCATGCTTTTGCTTGAGGAAGAAGCATTCAGGAAATGTGTCTCAGGCATATTTAGTTTGTTGAAAAACTAAGAATGTCACTTATAGGGTTTGGCCACCTACTTGGCACTGGGAACTTAATATAGCATTGTTATTTTTCTGTGGAGCCAGAATGCTAAATCTGATTGCTGAATAACTCTTGGGTTTGGTTTTCAGAAAGAAGCATCTATATTCGATGCCCAGCAGCACTCTAAAGGAACAATATCAGCAGAATATTTTTCATTTTCTAGAAGGCATAAAGTTTGGCTAAGGGAATTTTAAAAAACAGCTATTAATAAATCTTCATGCCCAAGATTCAAAAACATGCTAGTGTCCTGAGCAAATGTAAAAGTCACTGTGCCTGGCCCATCCCTCTCTCCTCCGGGGCTCAGTTGAGAGCTGATCGCATTGGACTGGATATTGGAGTATATAGATGCATTGACTTTTCATGTAATGTTCATCTTCATGCTTTCTTCATTTTGCCATATTTCTTGGAGTTCACTACGTATATGTACATATCTTTTTTCTTAAGTGTATGGAATACAATTTACTTAGCAATCTCTCCTGTTTATGAGCATTTAGACCATTTCTAATCCAGTAGTCAAAAAAAAAAGAAAACCTCAAACGAGTTTGAATTTACAATTCCCCAAGACTAGGTATTTTCATATATGTTTATTCAGTTCAGTTCAGTTCAGTCTGTCAGTCATGTCCAACTCTTTGCAATTCCATGAACCATAGCACGCCAGGCTTCCCTGTCCTCACCAACTCCCAGAGTTTATCCAAACTCATGTCCATTGAGTCGGTGATGCCATCCAACCATCTCATTCTCTGTTGTCTCCTCCTCCTGCCCTCAATCTTTCCCAGCATCTGGATCTTTTCAAATGAGTCAGCTCTTCACATCAGGTGGCCCAAGTTCTGGAGTTTCAGCTTCAACATCAGTCCTTCCAATGAACACCCAGGACTGATCTCCTTTAAGATGGACTGGTTGGATCTCCTTGTAGTCCAAGGGACTCTCAAGAGTCTTCTCCAACACCACAGTTCAAAAGCATCAATTCTTTGGCACTCAGCTTTCTTTATAGTCCAACTCTCACATCCATACATGACCACTGGAAAAACCATAGCCTTGACTAGACAGACCTTTGTTGACAAAGTAATGTCTCTGTTTTTTAATATATTGTCTAGAATGGTCATAACTTTCCTTCTGAGGAGTAAGCCTCTTTTAATTTCATGGCTGCAATCACCATCTGCAGTGATTTTGGAGCCCAAAAAATAAAGTCAGCCACTATTTTCACTGCCTCCCCATTATTTGCCATGCAGTGATGAGACCAGATGCCATGATCTTAGTTTTCTGAATGTTGAGCATTAAGCCAACTTTTTCACTCTCCTCTTTCACTTTCATCAAGACACCCTTTAGTTCTTCTTCACTTTCTGCTGTAAGGGTGGCGTCATCTGCATATCTGAGGTTATTGATATTTCTCCCGGCAGTCTCGATTCTAGCTTGTGCTTCTTCCAGCCCAGCGTTTCTCATGATGTACTCTGCATATAAGTTAAATAAGCAGAGTGACAATATACAGCCTTGACATACTCCTTTTCCTATTTGGAACCAGTCTGTTGTTCCATGTCCAGTTCTAACTGTTGCTTCCTGACCTGCATACAGGTTTCTCAAGAGGCAGGTCAGATGGTCTGGTATGCCTATCTCTTGAAGAATTTCCACAGTTTATTGTGATCCACACAGTCAAAGGCTTTGGCATAGTCAATAAAGCAGAAATAGATGTTTTTCTGGAACTCTCTTGCTTTTTCGATGATCCAGCGGATGTTGGCAATTTGATCTCTGGTTCCTCTGCCTTTTCTAAAACCAGCTTGAACATCTGGAAGCTCATGGTTCACATATTACTGAAGCCTGACTTGGAGAATTTTGAGCATTACTTTGCTAGCTTGTGAGATGAATGCAATTGTGTAATAGTTTGAGCATTCTTTGGGATTGGAATGAAAACTGAGCTTTTCCAGTCCTATGGCCACTGATGAGTTTTCCAAATTTGCTGGCATATTAAGTGCAGCACTTTCACAGCATCATCTTTCAGGATTTGAAATAGCTCAACTGGAATTACATCACCTCCACTAGCTTTGTTCGTAGTGATGCTTCCTAAGGCCCACTTGACTTCACATTCCAGGATGTCTGGCTCTAGGTGAGTGATCACACCATCATGATTATCTGGGTCATGAAGACCTTTTTTGTATAGTTCTTCTGTGTATTCTTGCCACCACCAGTATTTCATTGATTGTGAATCACCTATTTATTCTGTTTTTATTTCATTGCTTGCAGTATTATAGTATAGATTCATAAGCACTCTTTGGGCTTTCCAGGTGGCTCTAGTGGTAAAGAACCTGCCTGTTGATGCAGGTAAAGAGACACAGGTTCAATCCCTGGGTCGGGAAGATGCCCTGGAGGAAAGCGCAGCAGCCCACTCCAGTATTCTTGCCTGGAGAATCCCATAGACAGAGGAGCTTGGCAGGTTGCAGTCCATAGGGTCGCACAGAGTCGAACACAACTGAGGCAACTTAGCATGCACATAAGCACTTTTTATATAATCTCGATACTAACTCTTTGTTTACTAAATAATTTCTTCCTGTCACTTGTCTCCTTCAAATATTTCAGAACAGTTGTCTTGCACCTTCTTTTGACATAAACTGGAGATTCAACTTGTCAATTTCAACCCCCCCAATAAAAAAATCCTACTGGGATTCTGATTCAAATAAATGTATATTATTTGGGAAGAACTAAAACCTTTTTTAGTGATGTTATAGTAGAAGAATGGTATGTTTCATCAATTCAAAATTTTTTAGGTTCTTTAAGATTCAACTGTAGATTTCTAAGCTTTAAGGAAATATTTTCTATCTAGTTAGTGAGGATTGTTTACTTAATTAGAAAAGGGTATTAAATATTAAAAAAAAATTTTTTGCATCCATTGAAAGAATATATGGTTTTTCTATCTACTAAGGGCATAAATTATACCAATAAATTTTCCTCCTTGCATTCCAGGTGTGCACTCTAATTTTCATAATATTTAACATCTTTAATATACAATTAGAATTAGTGAACAATTATTTTATTTAGGATTTTCACATTTAGATTCATAAATGAAGTGTATCTGTGAGTTTTTTCTTGTATTGTCTCCACAGCTTTGGATAAAGATTATACTAGATTCCTACAGTAAACTGGGATACATGTCTCATTCTCCATTTATTCAGAAAATATACATAAGATGAAGATTATTCCTTGCATCTTTGGTAAAACCCACATGTACCATCTGAGTCTGGGGTATTTTTTTGGCAAGAGGAAGTCTTAGTTCATTTACACTGTTATAATAAAATCCCACAGACTGGGTGGCTTAAAAACAACAGATATTTATTTCTCCCAGTTCTGGAGGCTGAAAGTCTGAGATCAAGGGCCAGCATGGTCAGTGAGGACTCTCTTCCAGGTCACAGCCTTTTCATTGTACCCTCAACATAGCAGAACAGGTGAGGGAGCTCCATTGATCTCCTTTGTAAAGTCACTAAACCCATTTATGAGGCTCCACCTAAAGACCTAATCACCTCCAAATGGCCTGCCTACTAACACCGTTGCTTCGGGCATTAGGATTCTAACCTGAATTTTGGGAGGACACAAACATTCAGACTTTGGCATGTGGTGTTTTTGAAAGGAAGTTTTCATACTAAGCCAGGTATTCTGGTAGGCCACTTTCTTTTATACTTCCTTCTGTTTCCATGAGTTAAGTGGAAATCTGCTTATGACAAGTGTACCTGTTGCAATAATTTTAGTTAATTTAGTATTATATAAACCAACAGAAAAAGTATTTTTCAAAAAGGGTTTTCATTTTTATGAAGAATAAATTGAAGTTTTAGGAGGACTAGATAGAGACAAATCACTAAGATGAATGGTTTAGATTTAAGGGTGCTACCCACTCCAATATTCTTGCCTGGAGAATCTCATGGACAGAGGAGCCTGGCAGGCTACAGTCCATAGGGTCGCTAAGAATCAGAGGACTGAAGTGACTTACCACCACCACTTGCTAATACAGCTAGAAATGATGGGTGGGGCAAGAATAACAAATATCACATCTTTGGACCACTTTCCAAATGCGGCCCATGGACCAGTAGCAGCAGTATCACCTGGAAGCCCACTGGGTGGGTGGATGGATTCCACCCATATGGGTGACTATCAGGCCCATTCCCCAGACCCACTGTCATCTTTGGCACTTGTACAAGATCCTGAAGAGATGCACAAATATATTAAAGTCTAAGATGCTCTGATGTCAAAGAATTCCACAATCAGATTGCATTTAGTATCTTAACATTTCTTCCTCTGTATTTTAAAAATTGAAATTGGAAATTGTTGACACTGAAGTACAAGTGTGGTTTATGTAAGAAAGAGAATGTCTATTTTCACTCAGCAGATTCGTTTTCAAAGAAAAGACCATGACCCTACATTAAAAGACTGGTAAGTGAATGTATGTTTTTATGTTTTCAACTATAGTAAAATATTTGCAGTTTGACATTTTTTAATGATTTCTCCCTTTAGCACACTTTTTCACGTAATCAACTGACTACAGGCCTGGACTGTGATGAATAAGAGGGATTCTAATATAATTCATGCTTTCCTAGATTATCATGGCTTCATCTAGAGTCCCAAAAATGTTGGCATAGAGTTTTATTCAATTAGAATCATTTTCATCAGAGCAGTTGTGGAAACTTTTCTACTTCTATTTATGTATGTCCAGTTTTTGCTGTTTGGGGTTTGTTTGTTCTGCTTTTGTTTTCACTTGTTCAGAATGGCCAGAAATCTATTTAAGTTATCTTTTATTTTTGAAACCCTGTCTTTTATTATTTTTGTTTGACTTTATTATTCTGTTTCTGTCTCTCCAATTTTCTAATGCCAGGATTGAAGACTACAAATTTTCCTCTGATAATTGCTTTGTCTGTATCCTTCAGGATGTGGTACTCTCATGGACATTCACTTCTAAATCCATAGCTTATAAATTTAGTTTTTATTTTCTCCTTATTTGAAGACTGTTTTTAAATCTAAAAAAAAAGAACTATTTTGCCAGTTTTTTATATCAAAGCCTAATTTTTTTATTTTTTGTAGCTTCTTCAGAAAATGTGGCCTATATAATTTCCGCATTCTGGAATTTATTGAGATTTTCTATTTATTCTACTTTAGAAACAATTTTTGTGAATGTTCCAATTATATTTGAAAAGAAGGTATGGTCTCTGTTGGTATAAATGAAATGTGCCTGAGCACATAGATTTATATACACAGCTAATCAAGCTTGTTAATTAGGCTATTTCAATCTTCTATTTTTGTCTACATGGCAAACACAATTAACTGCTCATGTAGCCATTCCATTCCACTTCTATTTGCCCACACACTCTGATTTTGAAGTGAGAGGGTAATAATATGCCCAGGATAGGAGCTGAGTCAAAATTAAGTCTAAGTTAGAATTTCTCAACAGAGGCTTTGCTGACATCTTTGTTCCTGCTTTGGTTGCTAGTGTAAGAACATAAGATCTAGAGCAATGGCAATCGTTTTGTGCATTTTGTGACCATTAAGCATTTTTACTCAATAAACAAATCCCTTTTCTCACTACTCCTTGTATAGTCTTCATGTTTCTCCTGCATTTATTTTTATTTGTGCTGGTATGAGGAACCAGAGATTAAATTGCCAACTTCATGGATCATAGAGAAAGCAAGGAAATTTTTTTTTAATGTATTTCTGCTTCATTGACCACAAAAGCCTTCAACTGTGTGGATCACAACAAACTATGGAGAATTCTTAAAGAGATGGAAATATCAGACCACTTTATCTGTCTCCTGAGGAACCTGTATGTGGGTCAAGAAGAAATAGTTAAAACAGACATGGAACAACCGACTGGTTCAAAATTGGGAAGGGAGTACAATAAGGCTGTATATTGTCACCCTGCTTATTTAACTTTTATGCAGAGTACATCATGTGAAATAAGCAGCTGGATGAAGTACAAGCTGGAATCAAGATTGCCAGGAGAAATATCAACAACTTCAGAATACGCAGATGATAGCACTCTAACGGCAGAAAGTGAAGAGGAACTAATAAACAACTTGATAAGGGTCACAGAGGAGAGTGAAAAAGCTGGCTTAAAACTCAACATTCAAAAAACCAAGATCATGGCATCTGATCCCATCTTTTCACAGCAAACAGAAAAAGTGGAAACAGTGACAGATATTATTTTCTTGGGCTCCAGAATCACTGCAGATGATGACTGCAGCCACGAAATTAAAAGATGTTTCCTCCTTGGAGGGAAAACTATGACAAACCTGCTGCTGCTGCTAAGTCGCTTCAGTCGTGTCTGACTCTGTCTGACCCCATAAACGGCAGCCCACCAGGCTCCTCCGTCCCTGGGATTCTCCAGGCAAGAACACTGGAGTGGTAAAAATATACATGCATCTCCTGCAGCTCAATTCCAGAAAAATAAATGACCCAATCAAAAAAATGGGCCAAAGAACTAAACAGACATTTCTCCAAAGAAGACATACAGATGGCTAACAAACACATGAAAAGATGCTCAACATCACTCATTATCAGAGAAATGCAAATCAAAACCACAATGAGGTACCATTACATGCCAGTCAGAATGGCTGCTATCCAAAAGTCTACAAGCAATAAATGCTGGAGAGGGTGTGGAGAAAAGGGAACCCTCTTACACTGTTGGTGGGAATGCAAACTAGTACAGCCACTATGGAGAACAGTGTGGAGATTCCTTAAAAAACTGGAACTAGAACTGCCATATGACCCAGCAATCCCACTCCTGGGCATACACACCAAGGAAACCAGATCTGAAAGAGACACGTGCACCCCAGTGTTCATCGCAGCACTGTTTATAATAGCCAGGACATGGAAGCAACCTAGATGCCCATCAGCAGACGAATGGATAAGGAAGCTGTGGTACATATACACAATGGAATATTACTCAGCCATTAAAAAGAATTCATTTGAATCAGTTCTAATGAGATGCATGAAACTGGAGCCCATTATACAGAGTGAAGTAAGCCAGAAAGATAAAGACCAATACAGTATACTAACGCATATATATGGAATTTAAAAGGATGGTAACAATAACCCTATATGCAAAACAGAAAAAGAGACACAGATGTACAGAACAGACTTTGGGACTCTGTGGGAGAAGGCGAGGGTGGGATGTTCTGAGAGGATAGCATTGAAACAAGTATACTATCAAGGGTGAAACAGATCACCAGCCCAGGTTGGATGCATGAGACAAGTGCTCAGGGCTGGTGCACTGGGAAGACCCAGAGGGATAGGATGGAGAGGGAGGTAGGAGGGGGGATCAGGATGGGGAACACATGTAAATCCATGGCTGATTCATGTCAATGTATGGCAAAAACCACTACAATATTGTAAAGTAATTAGCCTCCAACTAATAAAAATAAATGAAAAAAATTAAAAAAAAAAAAAAAGAACACTGGAGTGGGTTGCCATTTCCTTCTCCAATGCATGAAAGTGAAAAGTGAAAGTGAAGTCACTCAGTCGTGTCTGACTCTTCGTGACCTCATGGACTGTTAGCTTACCAGCCCCCTCTGTCCATGGGATTTTCCAGACAAGAGTACTGGAGTGGGTTGCCATTTCCTTCTCCATGACAAACCTAGACAGTGTATTAAAAAGCAAAGACATCACTTCACCAACAAAGATCCATATAGTCAAAGGTATAGTTCTTCCAGGAGTCATGTATGGATGTGAAAGTTGGACCATAAAGAAGGCTGATCACCAAAGAATTGATGCTTTCAAATTGTAGTTCTGGAGAAGACTTTTGAGAGTCCTTTGGACTGCAAAGAGATCAAACCAGTCAATCTTAAAGGAAATTGTCCTGAATATTCATTGGAAGGACTGATGCTAAAGTTGAACCTCCAATACTTTGGCCACCTGATGTGAAGAGCTGGCTCATTGGAAAATACCCTGATTCTGGGAAAGGTTGAAGGCAAAAGGAGAAGAGGGCGATAGAGGATGAGATGATTAGATAGAGTTACTGACTCAGTGGACACTAATCTGAACAAACTCTGGGAGATAGTAAAGGACAGCGAAGCCTGGGGTGCTGCAGTCCATGGGATCACAAAGAGTCCGACACAAGACTGAACAGCAACAAGAATGTTCCTTTTTCAAAGAATCCCTCACATACTGTTTATGGGTGGTTTATTTCCTGAGTCCTTGGTGCATAATGGTGTCTATTGTTTGCCTTCTGTTTCACATTATGGTGACTTTGGGCATGAGCTGCCTAAACCCTCCTGCCCTCATAGTATCTTATGTATTTGTTTTGCTTCAATTTTGTTTTTTTCCCAAGATCTGCCCATATCTGTCTTTCAGAATTATTCTAAAACTCTCTTACACGCATGGCATTCTTTTGTTTCCCTGCATTATTAAGGATCTGTTTTGGGGGATTTTTGGTCATTTTGTGGAAATTGAAGCTGAAATGTGGGTAGATGTGTGAGCTCAGTCAGTCATATTTCAGTATCAAAATTTTGTTACAGAAAAATCAATAATTCATTCTTTAGAAATGTATATGGAGATAATGGTCTCCAAATGATACCATCTAGGCTCAGGGGTATACTGATGGCAGTTCTGAATTTTTTTTTCCCTCCCTCTCAGCTATGCTTTACATTCCTTGTTCTGCGGGCTCTCTTTTGGTATCACTGAAAGTATATGCTTTCTTCTAAGCAGATTCTCAGCCTAAACAAAGGATTAAAACACAGATACATACTGCACCTGAGAATGGGCCTTGTGTGGTGCCCAGAAACAACATCAATATAGATTTGCACAGCCATTCACTGGACAACTTGTCCCAATTCCCAGGCAATATTTTCTTCAGGGAAAAATTTGATCTCACAGGTACATTCTAGTTAGCTCTTGTTCAGAGAGCAGGATATTTTGAAAGTAAATTATAGAGTCACCATGTAGCTCAGGGGACACAGACCCGTTTCCAGCTCTAAGCAGAAAGCCCCAGAATCTAAGGTTAGGGTTTCGAAGCAGCTGAACTAAGCAGGTTAGGGGCTCAGAGCCCACATCCTTGCTCCCTGTGTGACTCAGAATACACCGTGGAGCCTCACCAGACCTCATGGGCATAACAGTGAGATGATGATGTAGTTGTCTACTTCATGGAACCACTGTGATGACTAAATTGTACACACAGCACTCAGAGCTGTGATTGCAATCACAGCTTGTCCTGTGACCAGCCTCAAATTCCAAGCTAAAGCCTAGAAGCTTCCTCCTTCAGTATGTGCCAGGATCAATATCGTCTTTAGGTAAATTTAAGTCTTAAATACTGCTGTCTATAGGCACACAAAACAAGCACACACACTCCTCTAACTACACAGTGGTATGTTTGTATTCGTGTCTTACATGTGCATATGCTTATATACATGCATTTGTGTTTATATGTGTGCATGCTCCTGTCATATGTGTATATGTGCTTATGTATGTGCACTTGTGTATGTACATGAGTGTACGTGGATAAATGTGCAATGTATGTATATGTTTGTATCTCACTTGTATATGTGCTTATGTATGGGTACTTGTGTGTGTCCATAGATGTGTGTGTACATACATATGTAAGTATGTAAATGTGTATATGGGCATATATGTCTGTCCACATGATCCTGTGGGTGTTTATACATGTCTGGAGGGAGAGTCCATGCCATAAAGCATCTCTTTCCTACAGTCCAACCTGTGTCTCATGAATTTTTATGCTTTACAAGCATCACTAAAACTTTTTGTCAAGTGCAACTATGCTGATGCTCACTCTCAGTGTCCAAAGTGATGTCCCTGCTATCATTACAGGGTTTGCATTAGAATAAATATTACATTAGTTGGACTGTTTAGACTGTGCTTATGTCTCAAGAGACTCCACAGCACAATCTTGAGACACTTAAGTCTGACATATGTGTTTCCCTTTTAAATAAAATACCAAGATAACTCCATTATGTGATTGACAGCAAGGAAATGAGAGGCACAAATTATCATTTCACCTAAAAGAAAAAATTTATTCCTAAAATATGTATGGATCAGTTTCCTAAATTGCTTTATAATTTATAGAAAAAAATTGTCCTTTAAGCATCTTCCATAATATTAATGTTCTTCTAAATCCATAATCAACTTTCCTTCTATCTATTTCATCAATTTTCCAAGTTGGCATGAGTTAGACTCTCTCTGAAGCTCTACTCTCTCCCCAGTTTATTATAAAATTCAATTATGATCTAATATTAACCATGTGTAATTGAAGAAGCTGCCCATAGAAAGTTAGACAGAAGTTTGAGTGTTAGGCTTATCATCTATTTAGTGATATAAGCTTCCTCAGCAAAACAGGCATATTTTAATAGTAAGTGCAACCCAGATCATCATACAAAGCAGGCAATGTGAGCTGTATGTGAGATGCCATAATCTTGTCAGTATTTTTATGAAGCTGTCCTCCTCCTGTGCAGATATCTAACTTAAAGCCTGGAGAAGGTACTATCTTAGTTTGTTTGGGCTGCTGTAACAAATCCTTGCAGACTGGGTGCTTATCAACAGCAGAAATTTACTTCTCATGGTTCTGGAGGCTGGAAGTCTGAGATCAGGCAGAGAGGAGAAACACACTCTCTTGTGACTCTTATAAAGGCAGTAATCCCACAGGGGTGTGGGTGGAGGTCCACCCTTGTGACCTCAGCTAACCCAAATTACCTCCCAATATCATTACATTGTGGAGAAGGAAATGGAAACCCACTCTAGTATTCTTGCCTGGAGAATTCCATGGACTGAGGAAATCGGTGGGCCACAATCCATGGGGTCACAATGAGTTGGACGTGACTGAGAGACTAACTTACACATATATGTCATTACATCAGGGGGTAGGGTTTTAACATGTGAATTTGGGTAACAAATATTCAGCCCATACAGGTGTCTATCTGCATTGCAAAGTTCTCTCAAACCACCTCAGGTTGACATGGATATATGACAGAGTTGGTGGGATGGCATCCAGAAGCATGCTGCCTAACCTAGCCTGGCAAGGGAGCTGATGGCCCCTCGACAGTAAGAGCCAGAGGATACTGCCTCACCTGGGAGCCTCAACAAAGGCTGCCAGCTCCCAGACATGCTGCACATAGCATTGTCTGCACTCACAAGATGGGCAACACCCTGCCTGTGACCCCAGGGAGCCAGTGCCAGGCAAGGTGACCTTCACCAAGATTGCCACAGAAAACCAACTCCTTCCCTGCTGGCCAGCAAAAATGACAGCCCACTTCATTTCTGCTTCTAATGCTGTGAGGACACCTCTGGAACCCCAGATGCGTGAGCACCTAAGCAATGTAGGAGTTAACCTCTCAGCCCCTGCCTTCTGGGGAGGAGAGTGGAGGCCGATGTGGATCCATCCTATTCACCTTTGCTGAATTCTAGAAGCTATGCAGAGGTGCTGCCCAACTGGAGACCGCACCCTCCTATGTGGAGCCCAGTGTAATTTCCAAGAGGGAGTGCTCAGCTGAGAGAATCTAGAACCAGAGTGCCTGTGCAGTAGTCACTGGCCACATGTGACTATGTCTACCTGAATGAGGATGTACTCCAGATGTACAATACACCTCAGACCCCAAAGACTTTTGTACAAAACAAACAATGGGAAAAATCTCATCAATAACATTTACATTGATTATGTGCACGACTTTGTTGCTGTTGTTCAATCACTGAGTCAGGTCCGATTCTTTGCGATCCCATGGATTGCACCACACAGCCTGGTAGGCTGCAATCCATGGGGTTGCTAAGAGTCGGACACGACTGAGCGACTTCACTTTCACTTTTTCCTCTCATGCATTGGAGAAGGAAATGGTAACCCACTCCAATGTTCTTGCCTGGAGAATCCCAGGGACGGAGGCACCTGGTGGGCTGCCATCTATGGGGTCGCACAGAGTCAGACACTACTGAAGCGACTTAGCAGCAGCAGCGGCAGGCTTCCCTGTCCTTCACAATTTCCCGGAGTCTGCTCAAACTCATGTCCATTGAGTCGGTGATGCCATCCAACCACCTCATGCTCTGTCATCCCCTTCTCTTCTTGCCCTCAATCTTTCTCAACATCACGGTCTTTTCCAATGAGTCAGCTCTTCGCATCAGGTGGCCAAAGTATTGGAGCTTCAGCTTCAGTATTAGTCCTTCCAATGAATATTCACGGTTGATTTCCTTTAAGATTGGCTGGTTTGATCTCCTTGCTGTCCAAGGGACTCTCAAGAGTCTTCTCCAGCTCCACAGTTTGAAAGCATGAATTCTTTGGTGCTCCAGCCTTCTTTATGGTCCAACTCTCACATCTGTACATGACTACTGGAAAAAACATTAAGTTTAACTATACAGACCTTTGTTGGCAGAGTGATGTCTCTGCTTTTTAATATGTTGTCTAGATTGTCATAGCTTTTCTTCCAAAGAGCAACTTTTAATTTCATGACTGCAGTCACCATCCACAGTGATTTTGGAGCCCAGGAAAATAATATCTGTCACTGTTTCTATTTTTCTCCACCTATTTGCTGTGAAGTGATGGGACCAGATGCCATCATCTTTGTTTTATGAATGTAGATTTTAAGCCAGGTTTTTCACTCTCCTCTTTCACCTTCATCAAGAGGCTTTTTAGTTCCTCTTCACTTTCTGCCATTAGGGTGGTATCATCTGCATATCTGAGGTTATTGATATTTCTCCTGGCAATCTTGATTCTGGCTTTTGATTCATCTAGCCTGGCATTCACATGATGTACTCTGCATATACGTTAAATAAGCAGGGTGACAACATATAGCCTTGACATATTCCTTTCCCAATTTTGAACCAGTCAGTTATTCCATGTCCAGTTCTGTTTCTTCTTGACCTGCATTCAGGTTTCTCAGGATACATGGGGTTTAATAAAATGTATTATTAAAATCAATTTCACATCAAGGGATGAATGGATGAAGAAAATATAGAATATCCAGACAATGGAATATTAATCTGTCTAAAAAGGATGGACATTCTGGCACATGCTCCCCACCTGGATGTACCTTGAGGACAATATGTTAATGAAAGAAGCCAGAAGCAGAAGGATAAATACTATATTATTCCACTTAGATGAAGCAGCTAAAGTAGTCAAATTCATAGAGACAGAAAGTAGAATAGAGGTTAGTAGTTAAAGAGATGAGTGAGGTACAGAGTTTCAGCTGGGGAAGATGAAAGAAGTCCTACAGAATGATGGTGGTGTTGGTTGCAACAGTATGAATGCATTTAATGCCATAGAGCTATACACTTTAAAAAAGGACTAAAATGGCACATTTTATGTTATGCTTATTTTATTGCAACAAAAGAATCAATTTCACTGGCTTTTTGTATATTTTTCTATTAAAATATTTACATATTTAAATTGAATTTTAGATATTATTTGCATATATATGAACATTTAAAATTACCTATGTAGTTTACTTATTTCCATTGGACAGCCTAGGCCATCAAGGCTGAGACACATCCTCAACCAAATGACCAAGGTTAACACCACCAATAACAACACATAGCGACATTATATATGCCTGACATGCTGCCCAGAGAAAGACAAGATATCATCTTTCTATCCAATCATAAGAAATGACCAACAAATCCAAACTGAGGGACATTCTACAAAATAATTGGTTGGCGCTCTTCAAATGAATATAGTAAAGTTGCAGGATATAAAATTAACACACAAAAATCCCTTGCATTCCTATATACCAACAATGAAAAAACAGAAAGAGAAATTAAGGAAACAATACCATTCACCATTGCAACAAAAAGAATAAAATACTTAGGAGTATATCTACCTAAAGAAACAAAAGACCTATACATAGAAAACTATAAAACACTGATGAAAGAAATCAAAGAGGACACAAACAGATGGAGAAACATACCATGCTCATGGATTGGAAGAATCAATATTGTCAAAATGGCTATTCTACCCAAAGCAATCTATAGATTCAATGCAATCCCTATCAAGCTACCAATGGTATTTTTCACAGAACTAGAACAAAGAATTTCACAATTTGTATGGAAATACAAAAAACCTCGAATAGCCAAAGTAATCTTGAGAAAGAAGAATGGAACTGGAGGAATCAACCTGCCTGACTTCAGACTCTACTACAAAGCCACAGTCATCAAGACAGTATGGTACTGGCACAAGGACAGAAATATAGATCAATGGAACAGAATAGAAAGCCCAGAGATAAATCCATGAACCTATGGACACCTTATCTTTGACAAAGGAGGCAAGGACATACAATGGAAAAAAGACAACCTCTTTAACAAGTGGTGCTGGGAAAACAGGTCAACCACTTGTAAAAGAATGAAACTAGAACACTTTCTAACACCGTACACAAAAATAAACTCAAAATGGATTAAAGATCTAAAAGTAAGACCAGAAACTATAAAACTCCTAGAGGAGAACATAGGCAAAACACTCTCCGACATAAACCACAGCAAGATCCTCTATGACCCACCTCCCAGAATATTGGAAATAAAAGCAAAACTAAACAAATGGGACCTAATGAAACGTAAAAGCTTTTGCACTACAAAGGAAACTATAGTAAGGTGAAAAGACAGCCCTCAGATTGGGAGAAAATAATAGCAAATGAAGAAACAGACAAAGGATTAATCTCAAAAATATACAAGCAACTCCTGCAGCTCAATTCCAGAAAAATAAATGACCCAATCAAAAAATGGGCCAAAGAACTAAACAGACATTTCTCCAAAGAAGACATACAGATGGCTAACAAACACATGAAAAGATGCTCAACATCACTCATTATTAGAGAAATGCAAATCAAAACCACAATGAGGTACCATTACACGCCAGTCAGGATGGCTGCTATCCAAAAGTCTACAAGCAATAAATGCTGGAGAGGGTGTGGAGAAAAGGGAACCCTCTTACACTGTTGGTGGGAATACAAACTAGTACAACCACTATGGAGAACAGTGTGGAGATTCCTTTAAAAAACTGGAACTAGAACTGCCATATGACCCAGCAATCCCACTTCTGGGCATACACACTGAGGAAACCAGATCTGAAAGAGACACATGCACCCCAATGTTCATCGCAGCACTGTTTATAATAGCCAGGACATGGAAGCAACCTAGATGCCCATCAGCAGATGAATGGATAAGGAAGCTATGGTACATATACACCATGGAATATTACTCAGCTATTAAAAAGAATTCATTTGAATCAGTCCTAATGAGATAGGACTGGAGCCCATTATACAGAGTGAAGTAAGCCAGAAAGATAAAGAACATTACAGCATACTAACACATATATATGGACTTTAGAAAGATGGTAACGATAACCCTATATGCAAAACAGAAAAAGAGACACAGAAGTACAGAACAGACTTTTGAACTCTGTGGGAGAAGGTGAGGGTGGGATGTTTCAAAAGAACAGCATGTATACTACGTATGGTGAAACAGATCACCAGCCCAGGTGGGATGCATGAGACAAGTGCTCGGGCCTGGTGCACTGGGAAGACCCAGAGGAATCGGGTGGAGAGGGAGGTGGGAGGGGGGATCGGGATGGGGAATACATGTAAATCTATGGCTGATTCATATCAATGTATGACAAAACCCACTGAAATGTTGTGAAGTAATTAGCCTCCAACTAATAAAAAAAAATAAACAGAAAAAATAAATAAATAAATAAAAATAAAATTATATCATATTTTAAAAGTTAATACAAATGAAATTAACTGTGTCATACAGTGGTAATGTAATGTATGTATAATATATATTATAATATATTATCTACAATATCTATCTGTCTTTCTCACATCTTTTTGTATCCATTCATTCATTGATGGCACTTAAATTGTTTTCACAACTTGGCTGTTGTAATTGCCACAGGGAATATGGGTGCATATATCTTTTCAGATTAGTGTTTTCATATTTTTTGGATAAATACTCAGAAAAGAGACACAGAATCATAGGTAGTTTATTCTTAATTTTTTGAGGAAACTTCATACTTTTTCCAGAGTCGTTACACCAATTTATATTTCTGCCAACAATATATGAGGGGACCCTTTTCTTCCACATCCTCATCAGAACTTGGTATTTCTTGACTTTTTGATAATAGTCATTCTAACATGTGTAAGGTGATATCTCAGCCAAGTTTTCATTTTTCTAACAATTGGTGTTCTTGGACATCTTTCTCGTGGGCTTGTTTATATGTACATCTTCTTTAGAAAAATGTCTATTCACCTATTCTGCCCATTTTTTAATCAAGTTGTTTATTTGTTGTTGAGTTGTATGAGTTTTTATATATTTTAGTTACTAACCCTTTATTGGATGTATCATTTGCAAATACACTCTTCCATTTGCTAGGTTGACTTTTCATTCTGTTGATGGTTTCCTTTGCTGTGCAGAAGCTTTTTAGTTCGATATAGTTCCATTTGTTTGTTTTTGCTTTTGTTTCCCTTGCCTGAGGGCACATATCCTGAAAAATACTGTTGAGATCAAAGTCAAAGAATGTACTGCTTATGCTTTCTTCTAGAAGTTTTACGGTTTCAGGCCTTACTTTCAAGCTTTTAATGTAAAATTTTAGTTGATTTTTGTGTATGGTGTGAGTTAGCAGTCTATTTTGACTTTTTTAAACATGGCTGTCTAGTTTTCCCAACATTTATTGAGACTATCCTTTCACAGTTTTATATTGTTCGGTCCTTTGTCCACATATGCATGGTTTATTTCTAGGTTCATAGTCTGTTCCACTGACTTATGAATGTGTGTTTCTGCCAACTCCATGCTATTTTGATTACTATAGCTTTGTAATATAGTTTGAAGTCAGGGAGTGTGATACCTCCAGGTTTGTTACTTTTTCTCAGGATTGATTTCACTCACTATTACGGGCTTTTTGTGGGTCTGTGTAACTTTCAGAAATTTTTGTTCTATTTTTCTGAAAAATGATCTTAATGTTTTCATAGGGATTTTATCTTGTCTTTATCTGGTTTCCCTCAGTGCCTTGTTCATAGTATGGCCAAGGGGGTCTGGAGCTGCAAGTGGTGCTTTTGCTGCACTTTTGACTTCTAACTATAGGATTCTTACAAAAACCTTGTTAGAAACATGCAGAAAATTAGCCAAAACCAACTCTGGAAATGAGGATCAGAAGGGCATCTCCTCCAATTGAAAAATGAAATACACAATGAATAGATAAAAAAGATGTGGTGTCTATTCACACACACACACACACACACATACACAATGGGCTATTACTTAGCCATAGAAAAGAACAAAACAATGTCATTTGCTAGAACACGGATGGACCTAGAGATTATCATATTATGTGAAGTCAGACAGACACAGAAAGACAAATATCATATGATATCACTTATAAGTGGAATCTAAAAAAAGATACAAATGAATATTTACAAAACAGAAATAGACTCGCAGACACAGAAAAAAACTTATGGTTTCCAAAGTGGATGGGGGGAAGAGGCATAAATTAGGAATTTGAGATTAATATATACACATTACTATAAATAAGATAGGTAAAGAAGAAGGAACTATAGAGCAGTGAACTATACTCAATATCATATAATAACCTATAATGGAAAATAATTTGAAAAGAACATATACACACATATATGAATCACTTTGCTATACACTTGAAACTAACACAACATCATAAATTAACTGTATTTCAATTTTAAAATATTGATATAAAAATAAAAAATAAATAAAAAAGAAAGCAAAACAAAATGCACAGACTTCAGACTATGCATTTCAGTGACACTGATTTGGTGGCTCAGTTCTTTTTGAATTCCAATTTCCTTTAAGATAATTAATTTCATTCCTAAGTGAATCTGGATAAGTAAATCATTTACTATTTGCTTAAAGAGTCCTGGTTCATTGCCATATCTTTGAAGTTCTAAAATTATTCATAAAATTTATATTTAAAGTTTATATTATTTTTTCCAAAGACCATTTCTGGACCCCTCTAACACTTTTCCCGTTGGATCTCTTTGTTGCTCTTCATTAACTGTCAGCAGATCCCAGCTATTTTTCCCAAGGGGCAGTTTTGTTTCTATATGTTTGCTTATTTTTTTATGTAAAAATTACCAAGTGGTGAAAAATCACCTCACGATAGGAGGGAGGCATCATTATCTTAAGCATGGCTTTAATTTTCATTTCTGAGTTTTTATATATGTTAGTTTTTTAAATAAGTATTGATTATTTACATGACAGAAAAGTAACAGATACAATGCCACAGTCAAGACTCTTAGGGTCAGCTTTCATTTTGATTCCTCTATAGTGTAAGTATGCAGTGTTTGCTCTTGTATCACTCCTCTACAATTTTCAGATCTTGGTTTATTCCAGACACTAGGGAGCTTGTAGAAAAGAAGCAGAGCTTAGTTGACAATGGGAGAAGTTTCTCAGCATGGTCGTTACTCAGATAGATCAGGAAGCCAGCAGGCACTGAATTGAGGCCCTGTTCTGCAATGTGTCCACAGAGCCACAGACAGGACCGTGGACCAACAGTTTTGAGAAGATATATACATGCTGACATGTGTGAAGGGCAAAGGAGAGGATACATGCCAAGTGCTTATGGAACAATTCAGCACTCTTATTCAGGTAACACACTGAGCCTCTTATTAGGTACACCTGGAAGTTGTCTTGCATGATGCTGAGAAAATGCTCTCACACTGCAAATGGGCTTTCTTCTGATACCTTAGACATGGAGCTAAGCTAGTGATCATGGTCTCTGTTCCTGGCATTACCCAGGCCAAGAACTTACCAGTTGACTTTCAGTCCCTTCCATCCTCCTCTGCTCTTCTCTGTAGCTAATGGGAGTAAGTCTGCAGATGACCTGTCCTGACACCCTGCCAGCTGGCCTCCTGATGAACCATTTGTGGGAGATCACAAGGAAAGCCTTTAACTGTGTGGATCACAATAAACTGTGGAAAATTCTGAAAGAGATGGGGATATCAGACAACCTGACCTGCCTCTTGAGAAACCTGTATGCAGATCAGAAAGCAACAGTTAGAACTGGACATGGAACAACAGACTGGTTCCAAATAGGAAAAGGAGTATGTCAAGGCTGTATATTGTCACCCTGCTTATTTAACTTATATGCAGAGTACATCATGAGAAACGCTGGGCTGGAAGAAGCACAAGCTGGAATCAAGATTGCCGGGAGAAATATCAACAACCTCAGATATGCAGATGACACCACCCTTATGGCAGAAAGTGAAGAAGAACTAAAGAGCCTCTTGATGAAAGTGAAAGAGGAGAGTGAAAAAGTTGACTTAAAGCTCAACATTCAGAAAACTAAGATCATGGCATCCGGTCCCATCACTTCATGGCAAATAGATGGGGAAACAGTGGCTGACTTTATTTTTCTGGGCTCCAAAATCACTGTGGATGGTGACTGCAGCCATTAAAAAGCAGAGACATTACTTTGTTAACAAAGGTCCATCTAGTCAAGGCTATGGTTTTTCCAGGGGTCATGTATGGATGTGAGAGTTCGATTATAAAGAAAGCTGAGCACAGAAGAATTGATGCTTTTGAACTGCGGTGTTGGAGAAGACTCTTGTGAGTCCCTTGGACTGCAAGGAGATCCAAGCAGTCCATCCTGAAGGAGATAAGTCCTAGGTGTTCATTGGAAGGACTGATGTTGAAGCTGAAACTCCAATACTTTGGCCACCTGACGCAAAGAGCTGACTCATTGGAAAAGACCCTGATGCTGGGAAAGATTGAGGGCAGGAGGAGAAGGGGATGACAGAGGATGAGATGGTTGGATGTCATCACCGACTCGATGGACATGGGGTTGGGTGAACTCCAGGAGTTGGTGATGGATAGGGAGGCCTGGCGTGCTGCGGTTCATGGGGTCGCAAAGAGTCGGACATGACTGAGCGACTGAACTGAACAGAACTGAGCAAGGAAAGGGGAAGCAAAAGGCCCTTTTGTTTTGCTCCTGAAAAAAACCTTTATTTGGGTTGAAGAGTGTCCCCTTCAAAATTAATGTCCAGCCAGAACCTGTGTATATGCCCTTACTTGGCAAGAGGGCCTTTAGATATATTCAAGTTAAGACAAGGTCATGCTCGACTAGGGTTGGCCCTAAATCCACTAGGATCAGTGTCTTTATGTGAAAAGAGAAATTTGGACCCAGAACTACAAGGAGACCCCATTAACTGTGAAGAAAGAGACTGGGGTGACGCCAAGGAATGCCAAGGATCGCCAGCAGCAATCACAAATGAAGAGGCAAGGAAGGACCCTTCCCTTCCCTGTGCCTTCAGAGCGTGCACGGCCCTGCTGACACCTTGATTTCTGACTTCTGGTCTCCAGAACTGTGGGAGAAGAAATGTCTGTGGTTTTAAGTTGCCGCATATATGGTACTTTGTTCTGGCCACCTCGGAAAACTCAGACAGCGTCTCACAGCAGCACGCGCAGAAGCACAACTCCAGCTGTAACTACAGGCGGCCGCAGTCCACAGCACTGAGGAGCTTTGGATGGCAGTTGCTGGAGCGTGCATCCCTGGGCCCCTGAGCAGTAGTAGTGGCTTCAGGACAGGCTCCAGCCCATCAGTGACCAGCGCAGAAGTGGCGTGTTGGGAACACCCCTCCTTATGGTTGATGACTGAAGTTCAAGCAGCTAAGCGGTGAGCAACAGCCCCCAGGTAGAGAGAGTAGACGTGTGATGCAAAGCTCCAACCCTCTCCACTTCACCGTGCTCTGAAAACACCGAAGAAAATTAGGCTCGCTCACAGTACAGACCTTCAACAGTCACTTACATCTCAGAAACCCCTGGTGTAGCCAAGAGGTTCGTAAGTCCTTGTTACCATTCAGTTAGTTAACAATTGATGGAGAGTTTATGAAGTGACATTTTGCTAGATGTTCTGAGCCACGCAGATGAGTCATTTCAGTTCCTGCTTTTGAGATGCTCATGGATTAGTTTAGTTAGGAATAGCAGGTACTACACTAGCCCCTAGGATCAAACCAAGTAGGAAGGGATGAAAGCCAGTCATCAAGTATCCTCAGCTCTCACCCTGAGCACATGCTAGGATGGCGCTTCCTGATCCTTCCTGACCTCTCCCTGGTGACAGCCGCACTGAAGCAGTAGCTGTCACATCAGCCTAAAATGACTGAGTGACTATCACAATGAACAAAGTCCCCTGTTAACCCATGATGGATATACGGCATGAGCCACCGGAAGTGGCTAAGAACCTTGGGGCTACTTGTCACTGTAGCATAAAAAGCATATTTGACTGGCTCAACAAGTGAGATCGATTTCTACTTTTTAAATGTTTATAGTCTGTGACGGAAAATGTACTCCTTTATTCAAAGGGAGTCAGTAGATGTTGCAGTCACTGGCATAGAAGTGTGCTAGAGAGAATGGGATGGCGTTGTGGAATCAGTCAGGAAATGTCTAGAGGAAGTTCTAAACTCAGGGGAGCTGAGGATGAGGGAGACACACGAACCACCAACTGTAATACATGGTAATGGGTGCCAGAACAGGACAGGCAAGGGGCTGGGCTGCCACAGAAGGAGCGTGGCAGTCGAGAGATGAGGAAAAGTCTCCTGGGAACCAGCACTTAAACTGGGTCTCAATAAGCAAGCTAAGAGGTCGGGGCAACGGGGACAGGACACTGCACTGTGCCTTTTAACTGAAATCTCTCCACTCTGGAGCATGGCACTGTAATGTAGAAAGAGCTCACTGGCTGATCACGGGGTGAAGTGTAGGCAAATTGCAGAGAGAAGACAGGTGTGAAGGGTTGGGGCCAAGAAAGGGTATGGCTGTTCAGGGGAAGAGCCTGTTTTCTCTGCGGACCTCTCAAATTCAGACCATTCTTTAGTGTGTCCTGGGTACCACTTCCTCTTTGATCCTCATTCTCCCTCCAATCAGTGTGGATGCTTCCCAGCAGCAAAGTAAAAGGGGGATCTATATCTGCATTTATGTCTGGATCTATTTCTATATCGTTTATAGCTATCTGTAGATATATATGGGGCTTTCCAGGCGGCACTAGTGGTAAAGAATCCATCTGCCAATGCAGACTTGAGACATAGGAACAATTCCTGGGTCAGGAAAATCCCCTGGAGAAGGAAATGGCAACCCACTCCAGTATTCTTCCTGGGAAATCCCATGACAGAAGAGTCTGGTGGGCCACAGTCCATGGAATCACAAGAGGAGTCAGATACAACTTGGCAACTAAACCACCACCACCACCACAGATATATAGAGCCATATATACATATATATAGAGAGAGAGATTTATATATATGTGCATGTAAAGAGATTTATTTCAAGGAATTAGTTCACAGGCTTGTGGGGGCTGGCAAGTCTTCAATCTGTAAGGCAGGCGAGAGGCTGGAAACTCAGTCTGGAGATGAAACTACAATCATGAAACATAATTTCTTCTTCTTTGGGAAATCTCAATTTTTAAGGCCCATTTCAATGGACTGGATGAGGCCCATCCACACTATCAAGGACAATCTTTTTTAAAATCAACTGACAGTTGACATTAGTTACAGCTACCCAATACCTCCACAGCTGCAACTAGATTAATTGAGGAGCTGGTACTTTAGCCAACTGACATAGAAAACTACCTACATATCCTCCAGACCATTTCTCCTGCTTCCTGCCTGAAACCCTGGCTCCTTGGACATTCACATCATCCTTTCCTTCTGAACCATCCTCTTCTCTTCCAGTCCACGGCCTCCTGTTTCCAGGCTCCATCCCACACCACGAAGGAGACCGTGGAATCAGACTCACTTCTTTAATCCTGGGCCTATAGCTGAAAATTTCCCATCAGTTATTTATCAGTGTACTTGTATAAGCCACAGGTGGTGACCTAAGATATCCTAGGATCCCTAACTTTCAGCCCCACAAACCTAACCACTCACATTTCAGAAACCAAACCAACAGTAAACATAGTCTCAATACAATGACTACATCCTTGAACTATCTAAACACCTAAAGGGGAGCTCTTGTAATATGCCTGCGCTTATTCCATCATGAAATGGAATCCTAACAAAATAATTATCTTTGGGAAACTAAGCTTGGGCACTTGCCTCCAGGGTGAGACTCAGCAGGCTGAACCCTGAGTCTGCTGCAGGGTGAATATTTCTGGCAAAAAATTTAGAGTTGATTTTCAGGCCCTCGGACATTTGAAGGGCTAGGACACAAGTCAGTAGGTAAGACATTCTCTCTCATTTTATAGGAACCAAAATATCCAGTATTAATATACACAGCTGTATCTAGATCTCCGTATATCCACTCATCCATCCACCCATCTTCCATCTATCCATCTCTGCACAGACATGTCCTTCAGCTCCAGTGCAGTCCTACTTACTTGCCAATAAAAATAAAGTTTTCAGGTTTTCCCTTGTTGACACACCACATAAAAACTGTCTTTTACTCAGCAACACAAATAAAGCCCCATAGTCATATCAAGCCTTAAGGCGGTCCCCACCCCTCAAACTCAGAATGGTGAGAGGTATCTGAAAGCTTTTCTGTCTCTCTTCCCAGTCCAGACTTGTTTTACCCAACTCAGGGGAAGACTGGGGCCCTAAATCACTTCCAGAAGATTCTGGCTGCTTATCTCTCCCAGCTCCAGAGGCCTTGGCAGCACCTCACTGCTATCACAGAGCCAGCCCAACTTTTCAGAATACCCAGGAAAGCAGATTCTTGAGTCTGGTCATGTATTTCCCCAGACCACAGCCAAGTGCAAAGCAGCGTTTCACTCCTGCTGCAAGCACGCTGAGTACCTGCTCTAGCCCACACATGTGCTGGGCACTGGGGACATAGTATAGACCTCCCCAAAGTTTCCAGTCTGTGGAACCAAATGTCTAACCTTTTCTGAGAAGCAAACTCTTTGGAGGTCAATGTGACGGTACCTGACCCAGTTGGGAGTATGATTGAAGATGGGCACTCGAGGCAGAGAAAACGGTGCAGGCAAAGACCTGGCAGAAATAGCAGCCGTGTGATTTCAGGCCCAGGGGAGGGGCAGAGCATTGCAGACCGGAGGGGCAGAAAGGTGAGGCCATCAGCAGGGCCAGCCCTAAGGCGTCACAACCTCAAAGTCTCTCTCTGGAGGTTTTCAGTTCCGGGAGCAGCAGGTTTAGTTTGCATTTTATTTTTCCTTCAATGTTGCATTATTTTACAATTTCAGAGAGAAAAGTGGAAAAATCATACCCAAAGATTCAACACCAGCTTGCATTTGCCTGGATCTATTTTTGTCGGCATGATATGAGGGGTGTGTGTGTTTACCAAGTCATTTGCAAGTAAGCAGCAGATATCATGACCATTTACTTTTTTTTAAAACTCTTTTTTTGAAATATAGTTGCCTTGAGGCATTCTGCAGTGTTGCTGGGGGATGAAACTGGAAGAAAGGAGGCCAGTGTGACAGCTCTAGAAGGA
Source organism: Cervus elaphus (assembly GCF_910594005.1). NCBI lineage: Eukaryota > Metazoa > Chordata > Mammalia > Artiodactyla > Cervidae > Cervus > Cervus elaphus. Next base: position 24,561,594 of record NC_057830.1, read on the forward strand.
GCCCTGAGCACAGCATGAAAGGAGAGAGTCAGAAGTCCAAGTTTACCCATTCTAAGAACTAGAGGGGAGGGAACCCAAAAGAGAAGAGATATCAGAGAAAGTGAGAAAAGCAAGCATCTCAAGGTACACAAGTCTAAGATTACCTCCTTTCCAGACAGATATTTTGATATCATAAAATAGGGATAATGATGGAGAAAGTGAAAAATGTTAAGACAAATATCTTACCATTAGGCAGTCTATTTTTTGAATTTGCTTCATTCGCCCTCCCCCCACCCCGTTTCATTGAGATATAATTGACCTACATCACTGTGGAAGTGTAAGAGATACAATGTAATGTTTTGACTTGCATATGTTGTGAAATGGTTGCTATAATAAGTTTATCTAGCCTCCCTCACCTCACAAAGATACAAGAAAAAGGAAAAAAAATGTTTTGCCTTGTGATGAGAACTCTCAGGACTGACTCCTTAACTTCCCTATATAGCATACAGCAGCATTAGCTATATCCACTATGTTGTACGTTACATTCCTAATACTTACTTATCTTATAACTAGAAATCTCTACCTTCTACCACCTTGCTTCAATTCCCCCTCCCCCAACACCTGCCTCTGCTAACCACAAATCTGATCTCTTTTTCTGAGTTTGGGTTTTGGGGGTTTTTTACTTTTAGATCCATACATAAGTGAGATCATATAATATCTGTCTTTCTCTGTCTGACTTATTTCACTTAGCATAATGCCATCAAGGTCTATCCATGTTGTAGCATAGGGCAGGACTTCCTTTTTTATGACTAATACTTCACTGTGTGTTTTATGTGTATATGTATACCATAATGCCTTTACCCACTCATCCACCAGTGGATATTTAGGATGTTTCAATGTCTTGGCCTTTGTACATAATGATGCTATGAACATAGGAGTGCAGATATCTTAAGTTAGTGTTTTTGTTTCCTTTGGATATATTCTCAGAAGTGCAATTGCTGGACCATATAATAGTTCTATTTTTAATTTTTCAATGACTCTCTGTTTTCCATAGTGGCTGCCCCGATTTACAAACCCACCAACAGTGCACAAAGGTTTCCTTTTCCCCACATCCTTACCAATATTTGTTATCGTTGTCTTGCTCATGATGGTTGTTCTAATAAGCATGAGGTGTTATCTCGTTGTGGTTTTGATTTGCATTTCCCTAATGACTTGTGATGTTGAGTATTTTGTCATGTACTTCTTGGCCATTTGTATATATTCTTTGGGAAAAATATTATTTGGTTCACTTGCCCAATTTTTAAAAAACCAATCACAGTCCACAAATGAATTTCATGGCCCATTCATGGATTCCAATCCACACTTTGAAAAAAAACAACTGTGATAGGTCCTCAGAGCATCAGTAAAGTTTGTCCCCAACCTGAAGCTCTCCTGTGGACACCATCCTTCCACTTGGGTAAATCTGAAGAAGCATGCGAGTCCTCTGGCTGAGTCAAGTAGGCACAGAGATGGGAGATGCAGCGAATGCAGGGTATGCCAGTGGAGTGGGAGGGCGATCTGGGGAAGGATGTGGGTCCAGGCTGACCCCTAGACCCCTAGGTCTCAGGACCCCTTTGCGCTGTTGTTTTACCTGAGATCACCAAGCCATACTATATCATGTTTACCAGTGTCCCACGAGTGTGGGAAGCCCCCTCCCCTGTCACCGCAAGAGCTGGTCCTCACTCCAAACACTAGGCAGCAGGGACTCTCCCTTCCACTAGAGCCTGACTCCCATCTCTGCTTCTACCTGACTCACAGCATGAGGGGCAGCCATCTGCCCAAACCTCTACATATAAAAGCAAAAACAGGAGCTTATGTACTCCCTAACCCCAGGCCAAGGGGCCTTCTTAACTGTATTTTATAGCTACAAGGAAGGCAAAATGGCTCCTTTGCCAGACAAAAGAGATCCATCTGCCTTTCTGGTTTGTTTGTTTGTTTTAAAAAAAGCTTAATGATGATCTATAAGAAAGTTTGGGGAAATTAAAGAGCAGCATGGAATTCGGATCCTTGATCATCAGTGAAAACCCACTTCAGAAACTCTCCTGCTAGGCACAAAATTGCTCACCAGGCAAGAGATGAATCATTAAGCTTCAGAAATGATTACTTTAGGATTTTTGGTTATGCTTTCTTGCATTCCGTGAAGGTAAATGGGTTCAAATAAGTTTTTGTGTGAACGTACTCATGGAGCATCCTGGATATGTTTCAGTAAAATATCTAGGATCTACTTTTCCTCTTTTTCTTTCTCTCTTTCTTTCTTCTTTGTGCTGGGGTTCTTTCAGGAAGGAACATTTGATTCAACCAGGGAGGACTTCCTGGAAGAAGGGGCATTTAGGTTGGGATTTGGAGAATCATCTTCAAATGCATGAAGTGACTGAGACTTGAAGTAAATGTGGAAAGGCAGGAGGGTCCAGGGCTGCTTGGGAAGTGCTGAAGAGTCCAGGGCAGCGACAATGTGCACCGGGAGGATGGAAGGGTGGGTGAAGTGGGGATACAGAGGGCCTGGACCACCAACCTCAGACAGAGGCTGTGTTCAGGGCAGTGAGGAGCAGTTAGACATTTATCCAAACGCTGCTATATAATTCATATGTTATAAAACCAAGTGTATTGACAGCTCTGCGGTGGAGGGACAGCTGGAAGCAGACTATGTGACTCTTATGAAACAGTGTGGGCGAGAGTCAGGGGCTTCCCTCCCCAACCTCCAATGACTGGTATACCCCATGAGCCTGGAGACCCTCAGCACTCTTAAGAGCTGCGCTGCAGACCCCCTGTAATTCACACGCTAGCTCGTGGCACCTGAGTAACAGAGGCAAAACAGGAGGAGGCAGAACACAGGTGAGGTCCATCTGGACCCCAACAAAATGAGATTGTCAGGATGGCCTGGATGGCTGCAACCTCTGAACATAACTGTCACCTAGTGTTTCTATTTCCTGTATCCAAGTACAAGGTAATCAGCTAGAGGAAGGGGAAGGGATGACAGCATTCTCACCACGAAACCAGGTGACCTAAGGTTCTTTCCTTTATCTTAGTGGTGTAGCACTTACCAGAGAATCATCAGCCCTGGAGTTTTCATTCTAGTAGCTCACAGTAAGCAACACACACCACGGGCCCGGGAAATGTTCATTCAAAAGGTGAATTCTGTTCCTTGGTTTAAATATGAGGACTGCACATACCACTGTTTCTTTATAATCAGTCACCATGGTGGACCCTTGCATCTCCCTTCCCCTGTGAGAGTGTGCCTCCTAGGGATGCCCAGGAACCCTACCCTCCTCACCTCTGTAGTACCTCCACATCTAGGCAAGCTGTTTCAGAGCAGGGCCCAAGCCTAATCAGGCCCATTGGTGTCTTCTTTTGTGTTTTCAGGAGTCCCGGGTGACCACGTAAGAAAGCAGGCAGCGAACTATGGCCCCGACTAAAACTGCTCTCCCCATCTGTTTTTGTAAATGAAGTTTTATTGTAACAAACTACGCCTGTTCATTTATGCATTGTCTGTACCTGCTTCTGCTACAGAGTACTGGTGATAGAAGACATATGGCCACAAGGCCTAAAACATTTACTACCTTACCCTCAACAGAGAATTTGCCAAAGCTTGATTTAAGAAATCCATCTACCCACTGGAGAGACCCCACAGAGGGGCCCTGAAGCCACAAGGAGAAAGAGAAGACTATGTGTCCCAATAATGTGATTGGCCGAGTGATTTGACCATGAACTGCTAGCATGGGGTCCCAAGGGAAGCAGCAGGGAGACCCTGCTCCCCACTCCTCCTCCAGCTCGCCCTGGGCAACTCTCAGAACTGGTTTAAAATAATGGTGGTTTTAAGTCACCAAGTTGGAAGCGGGGGCATTGTTACATAGCAATAGATAACTGGGATCTGCTCCCCTCATCCCTCCAGAAATTGCTGGACTGTGACCGTGAGGATGGAACAGAAAGAGAGCACCACCAAAATCAGACATGAAACCACGGCTGAATTAGTTCCTGAAGCTGCCCAATAGCAAACTGTAACTGATCGCAGAGCTTTTCTGGAGAAATACATAACTCATCATGAAACCAACTACCAAACCACAGACTTCTGTTTCCTTCACCTTGGACGTCACCTCTACTTCCGGCAACAGTTTGACCGCATTTGAGTTTGTGGGTTTCTGCCTTTTAAATGAATTTTATCATTACGAAATCAACGCGAACCAGAATGGTCCCCCAGGACAGGAATTTTTCATCCCTCTAATGCACACTGTCCACGTGTTTGTTCTTTTAGATGCAGAGCCGCCTTGCACTGAATTTTAGTCTCTTTTTAAAGAAGCAAACCTGACATTTCAAAATAGCTCAGGCTCTAAAGAGATGAGACATGCTAGGAACCCAGCCATGGTTTTCATAATTTGCTCATCGAAAATCCATCCATTGTATTTGTATTTTAGGGAAAGTAAAAATCAAAACACATTTTGCTTGTTACATTCCCTCAACTGTATCTTGAGAGAAAGCTCAGTGCCCTTCTTCCTTCTAATAGAAGCTGCAATTTACAAGACTGACGGCAGGGTCGTGGTGGGTGATGTAGGAAATTCCACTGCAGAGGCCATAGCCTGTGCGGCTGCCTCTCAGACCAGCAGATGGAGGAGGTGGGTGGGGAGCAGAAGGCTCCCGTAGATGTCTGGGAATATGTCACACTGGTGACAGGGACCCTGTAGAGGTGACTATGGTTATAGATTTTAAAAGAGATTAGATCAGATAAGAGATTGTCCTGGGTTATCCAGGCAGGCCCAATCTAATCACATGTGCCCTGAAAAGCAGAGAGCTCTCTATCTGGAGGCAAGAAGAGATGCGGCTGAAGATGGCTTCAGAGAGATGGGAAGTGTGGAAGGACTTTGTCTGAAGATGCTGGAGCAACATGAAGAAGCAGGGGACAAGCCTTCAGGCACCAAGATAGGCTCCAGCCAGCAGTGGACAAGGAAGAACTGCACTGGGCTGGGCCGGGGGCTCCCAGGGGCACTGTGCCCCAGGCAAGTTTCGATCAGCTCTGCTTCAGGGAAGTGATGTCTCACCACCCTTTCGTTAGGCTGGAACAAAAGCATCAGCATTCGGAACATTCTCCTTTCCTTCCAAGGAAATACAACCTATCCTTGTGACTGCAAGCACTGTTGTTTCCAGTTCGCAAGAACCTGTCTTAAAGGAATGAGTTAGATCTTCCAAGGAAAAAAAAAAGAGTGCCAACCCTCTCTCTTGCTGCTGCACACCCACCCACTGAAGCTTCTGCTACCCACATTTATGTGCTATCCAAGGTGCTTCCTCTTCTAGAAGTTTCCATCTTACATTGAATATAAAAGTCTCTGCTTTCACTCAGCAGGTGCTGCCTGAACCATAGCTTGAGGGAATCAGTCTTTTTCCATGGCCCAGGAGTGTGCTGTTGCCATGGCAACCAAGAGGGACTCTAGAATGACTCAGGTCCTACCTGTGCTTCTCCAGCCACACAGAGAGCATCCAGCTCTCTTTACTCTTCTCAACCTGTTGCCTTTGTCTTCTTCCACTCCTGTCCGCCCCACACACCCAGCTGCCCCCTCCCTGTCGTTCCAACCCTTTGCTGGAGCCTCTGTCCTCGTGATGCCTCTTCCTCCCTCCCTCATCCCCACTGTAGCCCCAAGAACCAGACAGAGCAGACAGGAATTGGAGTGAAAGCAGCAAAGGGCCCAGAGAGGCAGCCTGGATGAGCCTGCCCTAACAGCTGTTCCCCAGTCTTAAGTCTGCAAACATTGACCCAGGCTTTGCCCAGGTCTGCATTAAGCTCCAAGTTGTAGGTACATTGTCTAATCCTTACAGTGGCCCAGCAAGGGGTTCCTGAGTCCCCTAGGAGGAAACTGAGGCAGCAGGGGGTGATGAGAGAGATGGAAGGGACTGCATAAGCTGTTTGTTGGAGCCACACAGCTGATGGAGGCAGTTAACTGGGTTTCACTGCTGTAAAAAATGCTATTATTTTACTTAAAAGTACATGCTTATAAAAAAAAAAATACACGCAGTAAAGTACTGATGAGAAAGAACAATCAACCACCTAAAACTGTTGTATCTCAAAATGCATCCAGTCAAAGAAAGTCTGTTTGGTAGACACCCTGCAGAGCTGCATACCAGCCAAGGTGCAACCTTGGTTCTGCACCACCCACAGCATCAGGGCACCTAGAAGTCCTGGATCTGATTCTCCAGGCTACCCTGTTCTTCCCACTGTGGGAGGAGCCAGGCAAGAACCACCTGATGCTGTAGCAGCCCAAGGGCCCAGCAGGGAGGGGCAGTCAGTAGGAAACAGGTGAGGATACAAGCCTGGACACCGGAAGGGTCTCCGACCTCCCTGAGTGACACAGGATTGTCAGTAGGAGAGCTAGGGGAGGACAGAGCCTGGGATCTGCCCAGACCTGAGGGCCTCAACCAGACAGGTGTGAAGTACGCCAGTCACGTGGGGGCACCCATGCCCAGCTGTAGCATCACTGCACACCCAGCAAGGCCAGTCTTTGGGCTGGAGTCATCATGTCTGCGAAGATACAAGTGGCCCCAGCCCCAGGGCCTGGCCCACCACAGTCCCCTCACAGACACAAGGGGACAGGAGGCTCCTCTGGCATAAGCCCCCACCATCTGCAGCAGAGAGGAGAGAGGGGTGTCACAGCTGACCCTGATGGCTGGAACCAGAGACATCCCTTCCCCACTTGGGTGGGTTAGTCACATTCCACATCACACCTTTCAGAAGCTTCACCAGAGGTGCAGAGAACCCAAAGAGGGCGGGTCTCCCACACTTAGTAGGAGGGGAACCTTGTTGGTTGGGCAAGGAAACCAACAGTGGGCTCCAAGCCATGTGAATCAAGCGCAAATTCCTTGATGACTCCAGTCAGACCGTATAGAGTACAAGTTTTGGGTAGTGAAATTCAGGAAGAAAAGGACCAGTGTAGACTGTTGTCCTCACCCTCCACTGCACACTCACCCCACACAGGGGCCCTAAAAGTCTCCATGCCCAGCCCTGGCCCCAGACCATGACATCAGAAGCTCTATAGCAGGGACCTGGCTTCAGAATTTTAATTTTAACACCTCCCCTGGTGATTTCAAGATGTCCCAAAGTTGAAGAACAACCAAAGAGTGATAAATTTCAAATGCTCTGTGCCTATCCCTTCCTCGAGATGGTGGGTTAAATATAGTTTTTGAACTGCGGGATCTAGGGACCATTAAGTTTCTGCATTTCTTTCCAGCCCTCAGCCTGCTGCTGATCTGTGGACCACACTGTAAGTAGCAGGAAAATAGAACCATAATTCTCAGTCTTATCTTTTCCTTTTTGTCTAACTCTGTGCCTTCCACTTATTAACATAAAAATCTCATATCTTCCTTTAATATGATTTAAAACTGGCACAGGAAATCAGTGCGAAACCCAAACCAAGTCTCAGTACTTGAGGATAAAGCCCTGCTATGCTTTCATATCACACCTCTGTGGCCCGCCTGGGGCGGTGCCCCCACACCCAGGATCTAGGGAAACAGCCTGCTGCCAAAAAAACAACACCGAGGTTTTAGCAGCTGGGTGGCCCACAGCTCACGCCCCCTCATGAGGCCTTGTTCCCCCATCACCAAATGAGAGAGTGGGCAGGTGGCCTTGAAGGGCCTTTCCAATACGACTGGAAATTTTTATCTTAAATCATCTTTTAATCTTTTCCATTACGTGGCCAAAGGATCTTTGGCTTGCTCTATGACTTCCAGGAAAGAGGCAGGCTTCCAGGGGTACTTTGCACCAGGGACACCCCTGGCAAGGGACTTTCCTGACAAGAGCGGGTTGGAGACCATGCCACAGATACCGGAAGGATTAAAGGCCCAGACCCAGGATCAGAAACTCTATTGCTTGCTTCCCTGGTGGCTCAGAGGGTTAAGTGTCTGCCTGCAGTGCGGGAGACCTGAGTTCAATCCCTGGGTTGGGAAGATCCCTGGAGAAGGAAATGGCAACCCACTCCAGTACTCTTGCCTGGAAACAGTACTCTTCCCATGGACAGAGGAGCCTGGTAGGCTACAGTCCATGCAGTCGCAAAGGGTCGGACACAACTGAGCGACTTCACTTTCAAGCCTTAAGTTCTTCATGAAAGAGCCATGGGAATAGCCATAGACAATATGTAACAGATGGGTCTGGTCATGAGTCAATAAAACTTTATTCAAAAACCCAGCAGTAGGCAGGATTTGGCTCACAAGCTGTAGTTTGCTGACCCCTTGCTTAGAGCAGTGCTCCTCAAACTTTCATGGCTGAAGATCACCTGGGGAGCTTGCTAAAATTAAGATTCTAAGTCAGCAGATGTGCATACAGTGTTGTCCGGTAGAAGTACCACGTGAGTCACATGTGTAATTTAAAATCTCCTGGTGACAACATATTTTGAAGTTAAAAGAAGTAGGTGAAATTTGTCTTAATAGGACATTTTAATTAACCTAGAATGTTTCAAATATTATTTTTCCCTTCTGTGGCATGAGCCACATTTCAAGTGCCCATTAGCCTAGTGTGACCGGTGACTGGGTTCATAGATGGCAGAGTTCAGTTCAAGGCCTAAAAATCTGCGTTTATGACAAGCTCCAAGGTAATGTTGACGTTGGTACCTAAAAGCAGCATCCTCAACCTGAGCAGCCTTGCCACAATTTTCTGCAGAAGATTTGGCAAATTTTGTACCTATTCTGGGGGCTTCCCAGGTGGCTTAGTGGTAAAGAATCTGCCTGCCAAGCAGGAAACGTGAGTTCGATCCCTGGGTTAGGAAGATCCCCTGGAGGAGGAAATATTTATATTAATAGGAACCCACTCCAGTACTCTTGCCAAGTGAATCCCTGAGAGATTCACAGTCTATAGGCAGTCTATAGGAAGGTTACAGTCTATAGGGTCACCAAGAGTGGGACATGACTGAGCCACTGAGCATGTACCTATTCTAAAATGCTTAAAGTCATATCTTAAGGAATATCCAGCTCTAAGTTTATTGATACTATCATTGTGTGTCATTCCAAGCAGCATTCTCAAATGCTGTCCTCTGTTGGTTTTATGCAAAGGCCAATTAAACAGAGACCCTGACTCCTCCACATCCTACAGAGGAGAAGATGTGTATCAGACTGCAGAACACAAAGATTATGGTCATCCATGTGGAAAGCCCTATATCAGGCCCTTTACATCATATATTTGTCAGGATTCTGTAGAGAAACAGAACCCACAAGAGAAAGATGGCAGATAGATAGACAGAGATAGACATATGGTTTATTATGGGGAATTGGCCCATAAGATTATAGAGGCTCAGAAGTCCCCAGTTCTGCTGTCTGCCTGCTGGAGACCCAGGAAAGCTGGAGGTGTGCTTCTAAAAGTGGAAGGGCTGAGGATTCAGGTTCCAGTGTGAAGGCAGGAGATCAATGTCAAAGCTCAAGCAGCCAGGCAGAGAAAGGGGTACATTCTCTCTTCCTCCACATTTTGTTCTATTCAGGCCTTCAACTGATTAGATGAGGCCCACCACACTGCGGGGGCTTCCCCAGTAGCTCAAATGATAAAGAATCCACCTGCAATGAGGGAGACCTGGGTTCAATCCCTGGATCAGGACGATCCCCTAGAGAAGGGCATGGCAACTCATTCCAATATTCTTGCCTGGAGAATTCCATTGACAGAGGAGCCTGGCATGATCCAGTCCATGGGGCTGGATCCCCATGGGATCCATGGGCTGGACCCCACTGAGCTCTGCACCACCCCTCCCCCACCTCTGCTTTGCTCCTGCCCTCTTTGCCCTCGCAAAGAGTCAGACACGGCTGAGTGACTACTACTACCACACTGGGGATGAAAATCTGCTTTACTCCACCCACCAATTCAAATGCTAATCTCATCTGGAAATCACACCACACACATGCCCAGAATCACGTATAACAAATATCTAGACACTTGGCGACCCAGGGAAGTTGACAAAATTAGCCATCACTCATGGTTATCTCTATGAAGTTCACAGCTCTGTGAAGGAGTGCTATGATTCCCATCTCACCAAGTAGAAATCCAACGTTCAAGATTAAGAAGCTGCTGCTGACAACGGGCAAAGCTATGCCTGGGATCCGTTTTCATTTTGAGGTCATACTCAAAGGGTGGGGTTCAAAACAACTTTTAGGTATCACCACACAGAGGTTGATATTTCAATAATTTTAACAATATATCTCCAGCTTGGCTAGCTCCATCATTTCAGATTTGAGATATTTCACAGATAGCATGCATAGGAAAAGCTGAGGTTTATTTCAAGGGTCTTTTTAAAAGTTATTTTTCAAGAAAACAGTGATGTAATCCTGTGGCAAAATGTGCAAAAATGATACTCAGAAGAAAGATCCAGGAAACAGCCAGTGAATGTTCCTTGGTCATTTCAGCCTTTTGGAGCCTTGCTTTAAAGGTCACAGTACCCCCAGATTTACATTCACATGCCAGTGTCCACCAAGAGCCCTCCCTGATTTTCACGCAGGCCTTTCAAATTTGCCCATCCCAAAGTAAACTCTAGGAGCCTCTTCTGGTCTCAACAATCCACCTACATCCTAGCCTTAACCCAGTTTCTCAAACCAGAAGCGGTGGCCTTCCCAACCTTCACCTTCTTCCTTGCACCCTCACATCCAAGTCTGTTCTTGTTGCCTCGGACAGGAAGCCCCCTTTGCCTACCCTTCTCACCCCAGCCACCCCACCACTCCTGTCCCCCATCCAGGTTCTCCGAGGCTTCCTTATAGACAGACGGGACCTACATTATATACTGCCTGCCCCTCACATACCTGCCCTATAACTCAAATGGTACAGGATCTGCCTGCCATGCAGGAGACCAGGCTTCGAATCTTGGGTTGGGAAGTTCTTTTGGAGAAGGGAATGGCAATCCACTCCAGTATCTTTGCCTGGAGAGTTCCGTGGACAGGGAAGCCTGGCGGGTTACAGTCCATGGGGTTGCAAAGAGTCGGACACGAATGAGCGACTAACACATGGTCCTCGCATCCAAAATACAGATGTGTCCTGTGTCCTGCTTCCCTCTCTGACATCATCTGGCCCCACCCCCACCAGGGTCACCTTACTTGCAGCTGGCTCCCTGGCATTGTCTTTGCACATCTGCCACCTGTCCACCAGTGAACCCTTACTCGGTTTGCTGTCCTCCTTCCCTTCTTTGGGGGAGGAGCCCAAGAAGACCCCACTGAGCTCTGCACCACCCCTCCCCCATCTCTGCTTTGCTCCTGCCCTCTAACCCGTCTTGCAGTCCACGATCACCTACTCACTAATGCATGTCCTCCCTATGACTTCTCCCACCAGAGGAGATGTGGACCACGCCAAGTGTTCACCCAGCCCAGCCTGGAGAGGGCTGAGTGCTCAGCGAACATTTGGAGACAAATCCAGGCATCAGGATAGGAGTAAACAAACACACAAAGCCAAACAAAAAGGCATGAAATTAAAAGACGCTTACTCCTTGGAAGGAAAGTTATGACCAACCTAGACAGCACATTAAAAAGCAGAGACATTACTTTGCCAACAAAGGTCCATCTGGTCAAGGCCATGGTTTTTCCAGTGGTCATGTATGGATGTGAGAGTTGGACTATAAAGAAAACTGAGCACTGAAGAATTGATGCTTTTGAACTGTGGTGTTGGAGAAGACTCTTGGGAGTCCCTTGGACTGCAAGGAGATGCAACCAGTCCGTCCTAAAGGAGATCAGTCCTGGGTGTTCATTGGAAGGACTGATGCTGAAGCTGAAACTCCAATACTTTGGCCACCTCATGCAAAGAGTTGACTCATTGGAAAAGACCTTGATGCTGGGAGGGATTGGGGGCAGGAGGAGAAGGGGATGAGAGAGGATGAGATGGCTGGATGGCATCATCGACTCGATGGACATGAGTTTGAGTAAACTCCAGGAGTTGGTGATGGACAGGGAGGCCTGGTGTGCTGCGATTCATGGGGTCGCAAAGAGTTGGACACGACTTAGCAACTGAACTGAACTGAAACAAACAAAGATCCAAAGCCTGGAAGCTACAGTGAAGGGCAGATCCATCGCATTGCAACCAATTCATAAAGGCCATTATCCTGCTTTGAGAAGCTAGCAATCTGTTTGGCAAGGTTTTATTCATAGGGATTCTGACATAAAGAAAAATACCTGAGAGTCTCTTTTTCCAGCTAGAGTTCTGCTCAAAGCAAGAGGCCTGAGGAGTGATCCATGTCTCTATCCTGCCCACCTAGTGAATAACCTGTGAATCCCAGGCTCCCTGAGCCTCAGACCTGGAGCAGCCCTCACCGCAGCACACACCTTTCTGAGGAAGGCCCGTCCCCCAGGGCCTGGTCATGCTCAGCCCATTCTCCTCCCACTAAGTTCCTCTCACACTCAGCCCAGGCCCCACTCTTTGTCTGCAGGACCCCAGTGTTTGTTATCACACTTGGGCCTTTTGCATCCTGCCTTCCATGGACGTGCTCGCTCAAAGCTCACTGTTCAAAGCTCTTCTTGCTTTCCCTAAAGGCGAGGAGCAGGGCTGCCTGAGGTTCCCTAGAGGCAGGTCCTGAGATGAGGGTTCATGTAAGAGAGTGATGAGGAAGGACTCCCAGGAGAGACTGGGATGGGAGGGCAGAATAGGGCATAGACAGAGAAGAACCAAGCCAGGGGAAATCTGGGCCAGTCCCCAGGGAGTGGGGAAGCTTTCATCCTGAACTTTGGGAGATCCACAGCAGAAGGGGCACCCCACAAGCTTCACTGGCCCAGGCCATGGGTCAGGGTGGGGAGGGGGCGCATGTAGGGGTGGAGACTTCAACTCCTGGGCCCTTCCAACAAAACAGCTCCAGCAGCCCAAGGGCAATTCAAGAACAGCTCAAGGGCAAGTGCTGGCCAGGAATACCAAAGCACACAGAAGCCCAGAGCGAGGTGTAGAAGCAGTAACCCAACCAAAGGGGCCCTGGCTAGAGCCCCCACAGTCAAGAACCTCCCAGGACCCAGCTGATGGGGGAACCAGAAGAAGCTCTCCTGTGCTTTATTTTGCCCTTGGTCCCACACTTTGCCACCACCATGCCTCCTCTGACTTACACTCAGATCCTAGGAGCTGGCAGCTCAGCCACCTCTGTGAATATCTCTCTATGAGGCCCGACATCCAAGCCTGCACCATGCCTCCCCCAGTCCATCAGCCCTCTGATGTCGATGTCACAATCCAGAGAACTCAGCTTCTTGTCATCAAACATCTTTATCTCAGCAGTGGGATCAAAACCTTTCCTCCTGGCAAAATGCTCTATTGAAAATATCAGAGTCTTGTGATGATCCCACCACCTTGGGGGATGACCACCTGAGATGCAATCAGTGCTCATGGCCAGGCTGCCCTTGTCTGGCTGTCCTCCCAGACAGGGGCAGAGCAGAAAGCCACCCTGTTCCAGGGTTCAGGGTCCCAGGTGTCCCCCCAAGCTGCTGGGTGCTGTACTGGGTTGAACCTCCAGGCGCCCTCTGCTGTGCTAGGGAGCCTCTCTGTCCCTCCCATTATTGTTGAAGTTTGTTCATTTATTTTTCTGCACTTTGGGTCTCTTCCTTCTCTATCTGCAGCCAGACCATGGACCTCATGTTGCCAGTGGGATCCCAGGGCAGGATGACAGTAGGGGTAGCCGGCAACGGGGTCAGGCATGGGCCTCCCACTCACCTCCCACCATCAGCACACCAATGACCCTGCAGCCTGTGAACCCCAGTGCTTCAGGCCTAGGCATCTGGGGGCCCTGAGTCACTCCAAGATGGGGGTGGATGTCACACTGTGGTTTCAGGGGAAGAGGCAATGGTGGGCACATGCAGCCAGTTCTCACCCAGAGGAGGTGCCCAGTGGGCTAGCTGCAGCCTAAGGAACCTGCCGAGGGGTGTGTGCTGCGGGCGCTGCAACACCTGAGGGCTGACTGAGGGAATGAACTCAGTGTCTCTGAGAAATATGGAGGAAAGGTGACAAATGGATTGTTCCTTCTGAATGTCACTCAGTGATCTAGAAGCTTTTACCTATCCCCCACTGACCGAGAAAAAGCAGAGAGATCATTTTGCTGACAAAAGTCCAGATAGTCAAAACTATGCTCTTTCTAGTAGTCATGCATAGATGTGAGAGTTGGACCATAAAGATAGCTGAACACAGAAGAATTGATGCTTTCGAACTGCGGTGCTGGGGAAAACTCTTGAGAATCCCTTGGACAGCAAGGAGATCAAATCAGTCAATCCTAAAGGAAATCAACCCTGAATAATCTCTGGAGGTACTGATGTTGAAGCTGAAGCTCCAATACTTTGGCCACCTGATGCGAAGAGTCAACTCTTTAGAAAAGACCCTGATGCTGGGAGAGATTGAGAGCAGGAGGAGAAAGGGGCAACAGAAGATGAGATGGTTGGATGGTATCATGTACTCGATGGACATGAGTTTGAGCAAAGACCAGGAGATAGGGTAGGACAGGGAAGCCTGGCGTGCTGCAGTCCATGGTGTCCCAAAGAGTCAGACGTGACTTAGCAACTGAACAACAAGGAGAATGTCACCAGGCACTGGGCTGGTCATCGGATGCTGCAGGGTCCAGTTTGGGCAGACTCCTTAAGCTCAGATGGCTGCCTGAGAAGAAGACCTGCCCTACGTACCTACCCCCTCAGCAAGAATTGGGAAGACACACCCACACCCAAAACCCTTGTTGAAAAATTGCATTTCTTGCCATTCTTAACTGTGCCAGTAAACAGCTCTCTGAGAAAGGAAGAGGGTGGGGAACAATTTGATTCCTGGTGTTTGCTGATTTGCTTGGGGTAAATTTTGGCACCTTGGCTGATCTCAAACTTCCCCCTCAGAAGATTTTGAATATTCCTTCACCTCCTGGCTCTCCTGAGCCCAAGGAGGATGGCTCTGTGGTTTAGGGAAGGTGTTACTGACTCATATCGCATCGTAGGTGTTACTGACTGGTCTTCACCTCTTTTTAGGACAACTTGTGTTTCACAGACATTTACTGGATGCTAAAGAATTATTTGTGGTTGATTTCCTCAAATACAGGAAGCTGACTTTTCTCAGCAGTGAACTTCACTTACCCACCTGCCAGAGGAAATCATCTTGGCAAATGAGAAGTTAACGTCACTCATCACCCTGCATGGCCAACGACTCATTCTCTACTCTTAGGCAAAGAGAAGTGTCTCTCTTTCCCAGTTATTAATTCTCAATAAGCAGTCATTTGGCATCCTAGCAGTGAAGGATGCAGATCCAAGACAACTCCATGTCTTAGAAACATTATGCATCTGAAAAGGACACTGGCATCGTGCTCACTGACTTTCAGCCGACAGCAGAAGTGGCCCCGGGTTTCTCATCTCTCTGTCCTCTCTGAAGGAGAGTGCCACCTCCCCTTGCCAGAGTCCCCGGGAGATTTACACTAATCTGAGAGAGAGCTAATGTGTTAGCCACAAGGCTCTACACCACATACTATTGATTTTCTATTCTCAGGTGGAAATAGAGGGAAGTTCAGAACTATTTGCTGATGCTGTTAGTTGAAAAAATCAGAGTAAAAATTACCAACTGCTATTTATTGATCAAGCAGTTACTCTGTGTTGGCACCATGCTAAAGGCTTTATATATAACATTACACATTTAACCCTCAGAAAACCCTGAAAGAGAGGTGTTAGAATCCCATTTACAGATGTGACCACAGAGGCTGTGGAGGTGACATATCTGAGCTGAGGTGGCTCAGATCAGAGCAGCCTGCAGCCCCCAGCATGGTTCTTACCTGTAAGGCGCCCACACTCCTCTCTGACAGGAGAGAAGAACCAGAATAATGTTCTTCTCATTTCTGTCCAATATTTCATCTGCTCTAGTGTCTATCCCTGGCTTTCCTGGTAGCCCAGACGGTAAAGAAAATGCCTGCAATGCAGGAGACCTGGGTTCGATTCCTGGGTTGGGAAGATCCTCTGGAGAAGGGAATGACAACCCACTCCAGTATTCTTGCCTGGAGAATTCCATGGACAGAGGAGCCTGGTGGACTACAGTCCATAGAGTTGCAAAGGGTCGAACCCAACTGAGTGGCTAATACAAACATGCATACAGTGTCTATCCCACCATCTCCCCGCCCCGCCCCCAAATCCCCTTTCCTTCAAGATTCTTAAAGGTTAGTCCAGGGCTGCCCATGTTGACCCAGACCCTGGAGCTGACTCTTGTTTATTCAGTCCTCCCTCTCTTCCCACCTTCCTACTGCTTCAGAAGAAATGAATGTATGGTGTGATCATCTTTCTTCTCACTTGCCCATCTTGCTCTTCTGCCTAGCACTGTGTCTTTCTCTATAAGGTGATGACAGGGGCTTCACTGGCCACCTCCTGGAGTCCAAGCTCACCATCCAGAGAAGCTTGTGGCGTCCTGTCTCTGCTTCTGGAAGCTGTGGTCTTGCCAGGGTGAGATTTTCCCTTCTGATTAAATCACCTCTGAGTCCTTCCTTCCGTCAGAGACCTGGTAGTATAAATATATCTTGGGTGACCCCAGAAGCCCTCTCAGCCTATAAAAAGGGGAAGAGACTCAGTCAAAGGGCCATGGCTGGCAGTGGGCACAGACTTCCTGCAAGTCCTCCCCACAGCCAGGTTCCCCGGGGAGAGATCCGTCAGACAGAGGCCTGTCTCCTGCAGCCCTCACGCTGTGAGAGGCTTGAGCTGGAGGACAGTCCAGGCTGAGTTCCCACTTGCCTCCCATCATGCGCAGGGGCCAGCAAAGAGAGAATAAGACACAGCCTGTCAGCTGTGTCAGAAGGAAGGGAACAACCCAGAGTCTGAAGCCACAGCCTTGTTCTAGGAGCAGAGTGGTATATTTAGCAAAGCAGGATGTTTGTGGGTAAATCTACATTTTGCTGTAAATAAAATTCTGCAAACTATGGAGTTTAAGCTGAGGATGGCAGAAACTTATTTTACCACATTTTCCTAAAACAAGCTCAGTGAGACCCTTGTTTCAAAGACACGCGTCACACCGAGGGCTGGGTGACTTAGGGATACTGTCAGGAGCTTGAACCAGAGCACGAAGAGCTTGGAGAAGCTTTTCCCTGGGTAGACCAGCAAGCTGACCCTGTTCCTCCTCGAGTTCTTGTGGCATGTTCCCACTGACCCACCTGGACCCCAGCACTCTGGATGAAGTCTTTTTCTGCCAGGCTGTCACTCCAAACATTTCCATTAAATGAGGCTCACAAGTTCTTGAAATCAAGAGCTCCTACAGATGGCTGACCTCACACTTTGAGGCTGACCAGTGAATGATTTATTTCAAGCCTTGTTACATAACAATAAATACACATCACATGTAAGGTGTTTCTATGTGTCTCCCAATCCACCTTTCCCCTGCTTTTGCTGAACTGTATTGACTCATTCCTTCAGTCAACAAACATGTGTGAGCAGGTGCCGGGCACTGAGTTTGGAGGCAGCCCTGCGGAAGACGGCCCACCAGCCAGAGCAGATCCTTGGTGGAAAGACGGCTGTGACGTGGTCACGTGTGTGAGAGGAAATGTGGCCTCACGTTCTTTGCTGCTCCCAGCACTGAGAGGTGGAGTCCAAGTCCCTTCCCCTTGGATCTGGACTCCAAGCTCTTATTCCTCCGGTTCAAGCCCCTGACTCTTTGACGAACAGGGGTAAGGGTAGGTTTAGGGTTAGGACTAATAGAAATGAGATACACGCTATGTGTGGGAGTTCTAGACCAGGTGAGAAAAAGCTCTGAGGCTTCTGCATATGTCTTTCTGAACACTTGTTCTCAGACACCCTTCCTAGATTCCAGGTACATGGGTGAGAAAACCCCAACCACGGAGCAAGGCTGGCTGTGGGTTCTCCAATCAAAGCCTGGCATGAGTTTCTAGCCTCCAACCAGCAATGTGAGGGCGCCCTTGTGGACAGACTCCAAATGAATGCACCCAGCTCAGCCCTTCCCAAAGTCCTGGCCTGAGGAATAGGGAGCAAAATAAAATGGTGGTTTTAAGCCACCCAATTACTCACAAAACCAGTCTGAACTGTATTCTGACTGGTTTTGTGCTGCAATAGATGACCAAAGTACTACAAAGCAAATATCAGGGACATCTCACTGGGAGGCTAGAAGGGGAAATTCCAGGAAGGCTTCCTGGAAGAAGCAGTATCTCAGGTGGTGAGATGGAAGAGTCTTCTTGGGAAGACATAACAGTGCTAATGAACTGTCAGAGGAGAGAGGGGCTCCATTTCCCCAGGAATGTGTAGTCTATGGAAGGAGAGAGGAAAGACCGTGAAGATTTAGCAGAGATGAGCTTATTCCAGAGATACTCTGACACACAGCCCTCAGAGTCCCAGCCTGTGGGTTCAAGTTCCAATCTGAGGTACATGGTTTCAAAAGGTCTGTTACTCAAGAACCCAAGAATTCAGACCCAGTGACTGGAGAAGCACCGCCATGGGTGGGGGGCACGGGGAAGTCTAGTTCCCGGACTTGGCCAACAAAGGTGCTAATTTGGGGTTTAGAATCTGTGCAACTTCAGGACAACTGCTTCTCAAACTTCAATAAGCGCCAACTCACCCAGGGATGGAACTGAAGTGCAGATTCTGCAGTCGGAGGCCTGAGATGCAACCTGGGATTCTGAGTTCCTAACAAGTTCCTAGGTGATGTCCATCCTGCTGCTGGTTTCTAGGAGTCACGTTTTGAGCAGCAAGAATTTAGGGGCATTCTCCCAAAAAGATGTGTTCCCTGGTGGTTCATATGGTTAAAGAAGCTGCCTGCAACGCAGGAGACCAGGTTGAGTCCCTGTGTTTGGAAGATCCCCTGGAGAAGGGAATGTCCACCCACTACAGTATTCTCGCCTGAAGAATCCCAAGGATAGAGGAGCCTGGCAGATTACAGTTCATGCAGTTGCAAAGAGCCAAACGTGAGTCAGCACTAAGCGACTAACACTTTCTCCCAAGAAGATAGGCCATAATTTACTTGCATGCTAGCAACAGCTCAGAAAATGTAGACCTTGTCCACAACCAAAAAAAAAGTAGGATCACATTCATTATTCCATAAAATATCAATAAAACTGGGAACATGCTTATCAAATGGTTTATTACTGTGATTGGGTTATCACTGATGTGTATTTGGGTTCTATTATTGCACAACAACTAACCATGAGCTTAGCAGCTTCAGAATACACCCATTTATGATCTCTCAGTTCTGTGGGTCAGAAGTCCAAGCAGGCTGTTGAGCATCTCAGCTTAGCACCTCTCAAGGGCAAGGGCATGGTCAAGGATCTTGCCTGGAGGCTCTGAGAGGAATCACTGCCAGGCTTGTCCATTCCTTACAGCTGTAGGACAGAACATCCTGCTTTCTCTAGAAGCCATGCACAGGTCTTTGTCCCCTGCTGTGCCATCTCAAAGCCTTCAACAGGGAACCTCCTTCCTGTCAGATTCTTTAACTCACCTTCTTCCACCACACACCCACCCTCGCACCTCCGACCAGTCAAAGAAAATTTTCTGCTCTTCCAGGTTCTCAGATTAGTTGAGTCCCACCTTGATTGTCTATTTTCAGGCCAATTGATGAACACCCTTTACTACATCTGCAAGTTCCTTTTTGCTATGTAAAGAAACATAACCCCAGGAATGCCACCAGGGGGCTCAGGTGCTGGGACCATCCTAGAATTCTGTAGCACAAATGGGAAATGGTGCCTCCAGTAAAAACTGTCCAACAGCAACGCAAAAGCAAAGGAAAGTGGGCAATCTTTCATCACATGATCAGAACAGACCCAGAGACCAATTTTCCATTCAACAAAAAGGAGTCAACAAAAGGTAGGATCTCTTACTTTAGCAATGCAAACTAAAAGTCCAAGGTCAATTTGCAGGAACCCTAGAATATACTTACTTTCCTGGTGGCTCAGATGGTAAAGAATACGCCTGCAATGCAGGAGACCCGGGTTTGATCTCTAGATCAGGAAGATCCCCTGGAGAAGGGAATAGCAACCCGATCCAGTATTCTTGCCTGGGAAATCCCATGGACAGAGGAGGCTGGCAGGCTACAGTCCATGGGGTCGCAGAGTTGGACACAACTGAGCGCCTAACATTTCATTTTAGAATACACTAGCAACTATCCTGAGATACCAATTGAACCCTAAAGAGATGCGGATTTCATTGCTGTTGTTATTCAGTTGCTCAGTTGTGTCTCACTCTTTGTGACCCCATAGACTGCAGCATCCCAGGCTTGCCTGTCCTTCACTATCTCCCGGAGTTTGCTCAAACTCATGTCCGTTGTATTGGTGATGCCATCCAACTATCTCATCCTCTGTCGTGCCTCATTCCTTCAATCTTTCCCAGCATCAGGGTCTTTTTCAATGAGTCTTGACTCTTTCACATCAGGTGGCCAAAGTACTGGAGCTTCAGCTTCAGCATCAGTCCTTCCATATTTCATACCTTTTAATTGGGTTGTGCCATTCTGAGAAAATCCAATGGATGAAAACTAATTCAAAGGAATATAAGTTTTCTTTAAAGGAAAAAAAAAAAAAAAACCTCTGTTGAAGACTTTTAGGAATTAACCTTGGCCTAAAACACTACTCAGTGTAGTTCATTTCTGATAATTAACAAGGACTTTTCCTTTTTTTATTGAGGTATGAAATTTACATATTACAGTGAGTGAGATGCACTGATCTCAGGTTATACTCCAGTGAATCCATGGGTGCATGTGTACATTTGTGTATGTAACCATGCTGCTACCACCCAGCTTTTCCAGGGTTCTTGTTCTCTGTTCAAGTCCTTGGTCATCCCCCACTTGAGGTGGAGTACCTTTTTCCAAACCTGACTGAGGGTATGATTTATATCCAATAAACTACACCCTTTTAAAGTTAACAGTCTAAGGACTTTTGAGATGCACCCTCTCAGAATCAAGGCCACAGTCAGGATATAGGACATTCTCAGCATCTCCAGGAGAGTCCTAGAGCTTCTCTAAAGCCCCTCTGTTCACCCTCGGCTTCAAGCCACCACTGATCTGAGTTTTGTCACTGTAGATTAGTTTGCATTTTAAAATTTGTATATCAAAGGATTCATAAAGTATATACAATCTGGCTTTACTCACTCTGCATAATGAGTTTGAGATTCATTCATGTGATGTCAAGAGTTCATTACATTCTATTGCTGAATAGTTTACCACTAAATGTATGTACCTTGTTTGTTTTACTATTCTTCAACTCATGGCACCTCTCAGATATTGTGCTTCTTACAAATTGAAGGTTGGTGGCAACCCTGCTTCCAGCAAGTTGACTGACACCATTTTTTCAATAGCGTTTGCTCTCTTCATGTGTCTCTGTGTTGGGGCTTCCCAGGTGGTTCAGTGGTAAAGAATCTGCCCACCGACTCAGGAGACACAAGCAACACAAGTTCAAGAACTGGGTCGGGAAGATCCCGAGTGGAAACCCTCTCCAGTATTCTTGCCTGGAAAATTCCATGGACAGGGGATCATGGAGGGCTACAGGCCATGGGGTCCCAAAGAGTTGGACTCCACTGATCAAAAATGTTGGTAATTCCTGTAATATTTCAAAATTTTTCATTATTACTATATTTGTTATGGTAAATGTGATTCGTGATCTTTGATGTTACTATTATAAATGTTTTGTTTTGTATTTTTAAATTCAGGTATGCATATTGTGCTTTGTAGAAATGACACTACTGTATGCTTAATAGACTTCAGCAAAGTATAAACATAACTTTCATAGCAATACATGAACCGTGAACTTCCAGATGTTCAAGCTGGATTTAGAAAAGGCAGAGGAACCAGAGATCAAATTGCCAACATTGCTGGATCATTGAAAAAGCAAGAGAGTTTCAGAAAAACATCTATTTCTTCTTTATTGACTATGCCAAAGCCTCTGACTGTGTGGATCACAATAAACTGTGGAAAATTCTGAAGGAGATGGGAATACCAGACCACCTGACCTGCCTTTTGAGAAACCTGTATGCAGATCAGAAAGCAACAGTTGGAACTGGACATGGAACAACAGACTGGTTCCAAATAGGAAAAGGAGTACATCAAGGCTGTATATTGTCACTTATATGCAGAGTACATCATGAGAAATGCTGGGCTGGAGGAAGCACAAGCTGGAATCAAGATTGCTGGGAGAAATATCAATAACCTCAGATATGCAGATGACACCACCCTTATGGCAGAAAGTGAAGAAGAACTAAAGAGTCTCTTGATGAAAGTGAAAGAGGAGAGTGAAAAAGTTGGCTTAAAGCTCAACATTCAGAAAACTAAGATCATGGCATCCGGTCCTATCACTTCATGGCAAATAGATGGGGAGACAGTGGCTGACTATATTTTTTTGGGCTCCAAAATCACTGCAGATGGTGATTGCAGCCATGAAATTAAAAGACACTTACTTCTTAGAACGAAAGTTATGACCAACCTAGATAGCATATTAAAAAGCAGAGACATTACTTTGTCAACAAAGGTCTGTCTAGTCAAGGCTATGGGTTTCCAGTAGTCATGTATGGATGTGAGAGTTGGACTATAAAGAAAGCTGAGCACTGAAGAATTGATGCTTTTGAACTGTGGTGTTGGAGAAGACTCTGGAGAGTCCCTTGGACTGCAAGGAGATCCAACCAGTCCATCCTAAAGGAGATCAGTCCTGGGTGTTCATTGGAAGGACTGATGCTGAAGCTGAAACTCCAATACTTTGGCCACCTGATGCAAAGAGCTGACTCATTTGAAAAGACCCTGATGCTAGGAAAAATTGAGAGCAGGAGGAGAAGGGGACGACAGAGGATGAGATGGTTGGATGGCATCACCAACTCAATGGACATGGGTTTGGGTAGAATCCAGCAGTTGGTGATGGACAGGGAGGCCTGGCATGCTGCGGTTCATGGGGTCACAAAGAGTCAGAGACGACTGAACGACTGAACTGAACTGAACTTTTATATGCCCTGGGAAACCAAAAAATTCATATGACTCACTTTATAATTATAATTGCTTTATCAGTTTGGAACCAAGCCTGCAGTATCTCCAAGGAACCCTGCACTACAAAGTGGTGATTCAAGCAGCTGTGGACAAGCTATTGTGAATGAAGCTACTAGGAACATAGAGTTCTTTGTGTGGACGTAAGTCTTCATTTATGTTGGATAAATATCTAGAAGTGGAAAAATTGGGCCATATGACAGATATATTAAGAAACTGTCAGCAATGTTGGCACCATTTTGCATTCCTACCAAGACTCTTAATTTTAGCCATCCTAGTGGGTGTGTAGTGGTATCGCCTTGTAGTTTTGTTTGCATTTCCCAATCTCTTAATGTTGAACATCTTTCTGTGTGTTTATCATTTATATGTCATTTTTGAAAAAGTGTTCAAATCATTTTCCCATTTATAATTGTACTGTTTGCTCTTTTACTATTGAAATTTATATTCTGTTGGCAAAATACGTTTACAAGTCATGTATTAGATATAGGTCTTGCTAATATTTTCTCCTTTTCTGGACTGGTATCTTCATTTTCTTAATGGTATATTTCAAAGAACAAAAGTTTTAAATTTTGATAAATCTGGCATATCATTGTTAATGGTACGTGCTTTTTGTGTTCTATGAAAAGTATTTGCTTTTATTGAATTGAGTGGGCATCATTGTTAAAAATTAACTGACCATCTTTGCTTGGGTCTCTGTTACATTCAATTGGTGGGTATGTTCATTCTGGCTTTAACGCCACACCACTTGCTTACTGCAGCTTTGTAGGAATTCATAACTCAAATACTACTTTTTTTCCAACTTTGAAAAAAATTGCTTTGACCATTCTAGGTCCTCTGTATTTTCAAGGAAATTTTAGAATTAACTTTGCTATATCCACACAAAACCCTGCAGCAATTTTGACTGGAATCACATTGAAGTTGTAGATCAACTTGAGGAGAATTGATGTCTCAGCATTACTGAGAATTCCAATCCATGAACATGGTACATCTCTCCATGAATTCAGATCATTTTAAAAGTTCCTCTCAGCAATGGTCTGCTGCTTTCTATGAACAGGATCTGTATATCTTTTGTTAAATGCATTTTAAGTATTCTATTTGATATTACAAATGAAATTTTTAAATAAACATAATTTCCAGTTGCTTGCTGTTAATATATACATAGGCAATTAATTTTTTACATTAACATGTATCCTGCAACTAATACAAGTGGTTTTGTAGATTTCCTGATATTTCTACATAAACAATCATGCCACATTCAAATACAGTTTTATTTCTTCCCCACCATTTTATGCCTTTCGCATCTTCTTCTTGTTTTACTGCCATAGCTAGATTCTCAGTGCAATGTTGACCACAAATGATGAGAGAAAACATACTTCCTTATCATGCTACTGATCTTAGAGAGAAAGTATTCAGTATTTCAACAGTACAGACAGTGTTGTGTTAACCCTAGGTTTCTCACAGATGCCCTTTATCAGATGAAAAGTCCCTTTCTCTGCTTAGTTTTCTGGAGAAAGAAGCAATCATAATAAGAGATTTACCATTCATTTCTCAGCAATTTATTTTATGTATTTATGGCTGTGCTGGGTCTTCATTGCTTTGCATGGACTTCCTCTGGTTGCAGTGAGTGGGGGTTATTCTTCCTTGGCGTGTGCAGGCTTCTCATTGCAATGGCTTCTCTTATGGAGCACAGGCTCTAAGCGCACAGGCTTCAGCAGTTGCAGCATATGGACTCAGTAGTTGCAGGCTATGGGCTTACTTGCTTTGCGGCATGTGGGATCTTCCCAGATCAGGGATTGCACTCCTGCATTGGCAGGCAGATCCTTGCCCCCTGCACCAACAGGGAAGTCCTCTTGGTGATTTATTGATCAATTAGAAAAAACAAGAGTAGATACAGAGAGGAGCTGAACATCGTTATTTATTTTAACCTAATTTCTACTTATACATCATTAGATAGTCTTTTCAAGTACACATAGAAAATTGCACATAATGCAAATTTCAAAAAAATTAAAAGATCTGAAAATATATGAAGCAAATTCTCTGACTATAAAGTAATTAAATTATAAATCAAAAACAATAAGATAAATAAGGAAACTTCTAATATTTAGAAATTAAACTATCCACTTCTAAATCATTCATGTTTCAAAAAAAAAAATCAGAGATAATTCAGAAAATATTTCAAACTGAATGATAGTGAAAATACAGCATATCAAAAATGTACAGCATAAAGCTCAAGCAGTGGCTAAAGAGAAGTTTCAGCTTTAAATACATATGTTAGGAAAGAGGAAATGTCCACCCCAAGGGAAAAAAAAAAGAAGAGCAAAGTAAACCCAAAGTAAGTGGAAGGAAAGAAGTAATAAAGAACAGAAATCGCCATATGTACAGGGGTAACGCACTGTACTAAATATATAAGGTCTTATCTACATGGGTTTGATTACAGAAATTAATAAAGTATTCTCTAAATAATGAAAAAAAAAGAACAGAAATCAACAAAATAGAAAATAAACAACGCCAAGAAATTGCAAAGCTAAATCCTAGTCTTTTAAAAACAACAAAATAGATAAACTCCATTAAAAATTCATAACAGAACATCTCATCAATATCAAGAATGAAAGATTGGTGATCATTTTAGATATTTTAGATATTAGAAGGATAAGAAGCCAATTTTTTTAAAGCTCCGATTTTTTTTTAACATTTATTTATTTGGCTACATCGGGTCTTAGTTGCAGTACATGGGATCTTTCATTGCAGCGTGTGGCCTTCTCTAGTTATGATACAGTCTTAGTTTCTCTGCGGCATGTGGGATCTTTGTTTCCTGACCAGGGAAACAATCCACATCTCCTGTTTTGGAAGTCAGATTCTTAACCATTTACCAGCAAGGTGTCTCTAAGCCAATTTTGTAAAAAACTCTATGCCAATCATTTTGGCAACTGAATAAAATGGGCAAATTCCTTGAAAACTACAGCTTACCAAAATATACACAAGATGAAGGAGAAAATGGGAATAGCCTTATATTTACAAAAGAAGTTGAGTTTGTCATCACAAACCTCCCCCGCAAGGAAACTCCAGACCCAGACTCCAAACAAAACCCACCAGGTTTCATAAGTGAAACCTATTCAAAGAAGTAACATCAATAGTGCACAAACTCTTTCAGGAAACAGGAGGCGGAGGGAACACTTCCCGACATGTTTTCTGAGACAAGCATGACCTCAGCACCATAACGTTAACAAAATATGACCCCTCTGAAAAAGGACATTTTTTAGAGCATCTAAGTTAACAAACTAACACTTTCATGAGAATCTCAGAATTGAAGTCAGCTCCACTGTAACAGAAATGACTAATTCAAGCCACTAAGAACCAACTTCAACTCCCATTGTAATATTAAACTTCATTTCATGATGTCTTTTAAGATCTTGCAGTGTTTGGTAATAAATGATTGCTTCAAAAGAAAAAAAGAAACTTCTGGCAAAGAAACCCAGAAAACCAAATTACTGGTTTAGCAGAAACCCAAATATAGTACTAGAACCCTGGAAAAACTATGTGTTTTGAAGGGAACGATATAGAAAAATCCAGGAGGAAAATGGGCCTATGCTCCTTGTAACTGGCGTGTGCAGCAGAACTTATAAATGTGTAAATGTGAATTCTTTGAAGAAAGCATTGCAGTTTCTATTTTGACAGATGTTCTTGTGGTTTTTCACTGTGTAGCTAAGTGACCTTCCTGCTCAGAAGATCTGTGATAATGAGAAGTGAGAACTTCTTTAGCTAGTTTTAAGAACCAGCATGCTACCTAGGGGATAAAACTGAGTTCCAACAGTGACTCTGACCAAATGAACATGCCCAGGTGTCATTCAACATGGCCAAGCATCCCTCCATAGAATAATTTCATTAGGAGTTCCCAGAGAGGGAAATACACACAGCTATAGAAAACCAATAGTGACCACATTTCTCAGTTGAAAATTTGGGGTCTACGGTCTGACAAAAGACTTTGTGGCTGGCAGCCTGACAGTACTGGTGGTTTATAAAAACAATATAAAGCTTGTTCATGATTGAAATAGGAATGCAGAGAACCTGGGGCGTTGGGCTGCCAGCATGATTCCAGTGTGGTCTGCAGCCTTGGCCCATTGGCAAGCTGCTCATCCTGCTCCATTACAGGGACATTGAAAGCAGACAGTGAGGGTTTAGAACTTTTACAGCCATCTGAGCTCTGACCACATCCAATGTGTGCCCATTTTTCAGTAATTCATGCTTATTGCCTCTTACAAAAATGCTAGTCCGAAAGAGATTGAGAACAACTAAAAAGATGCAGTCCTTCACCAAAGATTGTGTGTGATGCACTGTCCTAGAAGAGTCTCTAGGACGTGTGATTTTACAGCTGTTAGTTCTGGTGGGAATTGCAGGTAATTAGCTACTGATACTCTTGCCTGGAAAATCCCATGGACAGAGGAGCTTGGTAGGCTGCAGTCCATGGGGTCGCTACGAGTCGGACACGACTGAGCGACTTCACTTTCACTTTTCACTTTCATGCATTGGAGAAGGAAATGGCAACCCACTCCAGTGTTCTTGCCTGGAGAATCCCAGGGACAGGGGAGCCTGGTGGGCTGCCGTCTATGGGGTCGCACAGAGGCGGACACGACTGAAGTAACTTAGCAGCAGCAGCAGCTACTGATAAGTGGCTTCCCCTGTGGCGCAGTGGCAAAGAATTCACCTGCCAATGTAGATGATGCAAGAGACGCTAGTTTGATCCCTGGGTCAAGAAGATCGCCTGGAGAAGGAAATGCCAACCTACTCCAGTATTCTTGCCTTGGGAAACCCCATTTCAGAGGTGCCACAGTCCATGGGGTTGCAAAGAGTTGGACATAATTGAGCAGAATCATTAGCTACTGATGAAGGTAGTTCTGATGACACTCAGGGTGTCAAACTTCCCAGTTGATGTTTAAAATAAACATGAATGAGGAATTCCCTGGTGATCCAGTGGTTAGACTCCCTTGCATTCACTGCCAAAGACTCAGGTTCAATCCCTGGTCAGGAAACTAAGATCCCGCAAGCTGTGCTGCACAGCCTAAATAAATAAATGAATGGATAAGTAAATAGACATGAATGAATGCAAGATTATCTCTGCTGATCCAGTCATATCCTTCACCTTCCCCTTTGCTTCTGGAGAGAAAAGTGGGGATGGTGTCTCAGTCTTTGTGCCTAGAAATGCCAGGTCTGTGCCTGGAACTGTGCCTGGCAGCCTGATCTGCATGTGAGATCATTCCTGGAGTGATGACAAAGTGGGAAAAGGATTCTGGCCCCTAACAAGGAACAGGGACATTCCCGCAACTCCCGGATTGAGAAATTTCTTGCTTCAGAGCAGAAGTCCCGCCCCATACCCACTCCTGAGTGTTTGCAGGGCAGACAGCAGTGTCCTCAGCCAGATGCTGACAGCACAGAGGCTTGGGTCACCTCACATCTTACAAGAGTGCTTGAAGCTCCTCCGTTTTTCTGAGTCAGCCCCAAGCTTCACCTCCGTGTGGTTACTTCCAGGTGCAAACTGGAAATGATGTGGCCCTTTCTTCTTTTGCAACCTCCATAGTGAATGTGTAGGAGTCCCGTGTCCTGGGATCCCATCATTACTGGTGATCCCTTTATTTTCTTTTCTTTGAAAAAACTTTATTGGAGTATAATTGCTTTACAATCTTGTTATAGTTTCTACTGCACAACAAAGTGAATCAGCTACATGTATATATATATCCCCTCCCTCTTGAGCCTCCCTCCCACCCTCCATCCCACCCCTCTAGGTCACCACGGAACACTGAGCTGAGCCTCCTGTGCTGCATAGCAGCTTTCAGCTAGCTATTCATTTTACCTAAGGTGGTGTATATATGTCAGGGCTACCATCCCAGTTCGTCCAACCCTCCTCCTTCTCCCACTGTGTCCACATGTCCGTTCTCTGTCTGCATTTCCATTCCTGTCTTGCAAATAGGTTCATCTGAATCATTTTTCTAGATCCCATTCTATGAGTGCATGCTCAGTCGTGTCTGATTCTGTGCAACCCCATGGACTGTAGCCCACCAGGCTCCTCTATCCATGGAATTTTCCAAGCAAGAATACTGAAGTGGATTGTTATTTCCTACTCCAGGGGATCTTCCCGACCCAGAGGTCGAACTCCTACATCTCCTGCGGTGGCAGGTGGATCCTTTACCACTGGGCCACCTGGGAAGCCCTAGATTCCGAATATATGCATTAATATTCAACATCTGTTTTTCACTTTCTCACTTCACTCTGTATGACAGATTCGTTTAATTTTCCATGTACCAGAGGTTTTATTTTACAAAGTTAACAGTCTGCAACCTGCTTACACTGCTCTGGAGGAGGCTGACCCCACTTACCCTCACATTTTAAGGACAATCAAAAAATTCCAGGGTGATATTTGATTTCATGATACACCCAGCTTGTGGCTCATCAAGTTTGCCTGCAGAAGGTGTGTTTGCCAAGGAACAAGCTGAGTATTGTTTCTGTGGTTTGGCAGGGAAGATTTCTGAGGTGGATGGATTTGGGGGTGTGGGGAACAGCGCTCAGGCCATGAGAGGGTCCAGCTGAACATGAACGGGCCCTGGGGAGGGGTCTGAAGCTCAGAGAGGCAAAGCAGCAGCCAGCAGAGGTGTGGGCAGCGGCTGGGGCCTGGCCGGAGACTCTGAACACCACACACATGCTTCTCAGCAAGGTCCTGGCTACATGGCTCTGCCCCGCATTCCCATCAGCCTGGGGCTAAACATCCCCCAGAAGAAGGGAGAGCTGAGCTATTCAGGGTGTGAAGTGGGTAGAGGATGGAGGCAGCCACCTGACATTGGCCTGTGTCTCTGGGGGCCCACACCTGCTACGTGCCCCACCTGCCACTTGGGATTGACTTGTTACTGCTTCTTCACCTGGATGGGCCTCTCAGACCTGCCAGGGTTATCAGGGTGGTGCGTGGCCACACCGCAGGCCCATTTCAGTAGATGCAGGCAAGTTCCTGCCACTCTCCTTGGCAGAGGGCCAGACGTCAGGTCAGCCCATAGGGGACCTTGTTTATGACAACCAGTGAGGTACCGGGCAACAGCCCAAGGCTCACAGTTATCTAAGAACAGTCAGGGATCACATGCTGCTGCTGCTGCTAAGTCGCTTCAGTCGTGTCCGACTCTGTGCGACCCCACAGACGGCAGCCCACCAGGCTCCCCTGTCCCTGGGATTCTCCAGGCAAGAACATTGGAGTGGGCTGCCATTTCCTTCTCCAATGCATGAAAGTGAAAAGTGAAAGTGAAGTCGTTCAGTTGTGTCCGACTCGTAGCGACCCCATGGACTGCAGCCTACCAGGCTCCTCCGTCAATGGGATTTTCCAGGCAAGAGTACTGGAGTGGGGTGCCATTGCCTTCTCCAGGGATCACATGAGAGTTGCTTGAAATCAACATTATTTGTGTAATGTTATGCAGATAAAGTGGGTTTTCCAGGTGGCGCTAGTGGTAAAGAACCCACTTACCAACGCAGGGAACCCAAGAGACACAAGTTTGATCCCTGGGTCAGGAAGATCCCCTGGAGGAGGCCATAGCAATCCACTCCAGTATTCTTGCCTGGAGAATCCCATGGACAGAGGAGCCCAGCAGGCTACAGTCCAGGAGGGTGCAGAGAGTCAGACACAGCTGAGCACTTCTGCACATATGCACATAAAGTGAGCCGCCAACTGGAGGACGAGGGTCGCTGGAAGTCTCCAGGGGGTCTCGGACCCTTCCCCACCAACCGTGCCATCTGAGGACAACTGTGAATTCTCCCACACAGGGGCGACTCTGTCCCTCACCCTGACCCCCAGCCGGCCGCTGGCCCATTTGCCACACAGGGCGGAACAAGCTTTCAGCAGTGGGTGTGCAGGGCTGGGTGGGAACTTTGAAGGTGACAGAGACATGGATTTGTTTAGATGTGGCCCTCAAGGAGCTTAGGGAATACAATCACTACAGATGGTCACAAAATGAGGGGAGAGTAAGTTCCAAACTAGCAAGCAGGCAGCCCGGGCTGGGCCTCCACAGCCTGTGAAGACCCACACGGGCAGTTTTCTATGGGTCCAGGGTCAGGTTGGTGAGTTTCATCCTCCCAGCATTGGTCCATTTGGCCCCTCTTTCCAATCATCCCAATGCCCCCAAGTTCACTGTCCCTCATTAGGCATTTCTCCTCCAACCTCTCTGGCCCTGGACTCCTCACAGCATCTACCTAATCTCCATAATTCTGCATGACTTGGGGGAAAGGTCGAGGTAGACACGGCCCACCGTTCTGCACTGTTGCCGGCCCTGCATCCCTCACTCCGGCCTCCCTGGCTGGTATATAGTTCCCCATAAGGACCCACACTCCCTTCAGGGTGGCTTACACTGTGAAACTAACCAGCACAGATCTGGCCTGGGCTGCAGCGGCTCTGCCTGACTCGCTCCTTGACTCACCAGGAGTGGGCCATGGTGGTGTGCGCTGCCCTCTTTGTCTGGACGCCCCCTCCTACCACCCTTGCCCGGAGAATCAGTATGTGTCCATCCAAGGGGTTCCTGCCTGTGGTCAGCTGAAGAAGCCCCCAGAACCGTCCATTCCTAATCCTGGAACCTGTGAAATTCACCTCATATGGCAAAAGGGACTTTGCTGGTGTGATTAAGGATTTTGGGGTGGGCCCAGTGTAATCACAGAGGTCCTTACCCAGGGGGAGACTGACAGCAGAAAGGAAGAGGGTGTGATGGTGGGAGAAAAGCCTGCAGTGATGCATCCTGAAGATGGAGGAAGGAGCCAAGAGCCAAGGAACACAGGTGGCTTCTAGAAGCTGAAACAACCAAGGAAATGCATTCTTCCCCAAACACCATGGCTTCAGCCTAGTGAAACTCTTCTGGCCTCTAGAACAGAAAGGGGATAGCACTGTGCTGTTTTAAGCCGTACATTGGTGACAGTTAGTTACAGCAGCCCAGGAAACTAACACACTGTGCAATCATGATTCTACCTTGGAAGGCGTTTCAGCACAGGCTCTGTGAGAGAAGGATGGGGCCTCCCACAACCCCCATGTTCGTGGTCCCACGGCTCCCCGAAGGCCACAGTGACCACTGCAGTGCTGGGCTTTGCAGACATCTGTGAATTGTTCCCTGAGGATGTGGGGAATTGAACCCCAGCCACACAATTCAGCAACAACTGCCATCTATAACATGGCCCTACTCGTGACTGACTGGCTGGCCTGGTGACAACTACCACCTGCTTGGTCAGAGATAAAGACTGGCTGAGGAAAAGTCCCTGAAGCTCTTCTCGGGTATTTCAACTTGGAGCTGAGGGTGCAGGGCCAGCCCTCACTGACTAGTGTGAGAGGCAGGCCAGGGAGCCGGGTGCAGACTCAGGGCTGGTCCCTGCAGACTTCTGGGCAACCCTGAAGCCTGGCTTGCCCTCACCAGTCCCAGTGAGTCCAGAGATGCTGGCTGTGTGTGTACATATTCAAAGCAGTGTGAGTGTGATTAGCCATACTTCCTCCTTAGAGCGTCCCTCGGAGAAAGGCAGGAAGGGTGGGCCAGCACCCAGGGGCTGGGCTTCATTCTCTAACCTGGATAGAAAAGGGCTCAGTGCCTCGGAAGTGCCATTGGCCCATCATGCCTTATGGCCTCCAGGGCATCAGGAGGGAATGACCATCTCTCCTCCTTCCTACATGTTCTCCATCACAGCCTGGGGGTGGGGGTAGGGGGCATGAAGCAAGTTGGGGACCCCAATCCAAGACCACCCAGAGCAGCCACCTCCTGTCTTGGGGCCCACACCTCAGTTCCCACTTTATCTGGGATGGATTATAAACTCCACACAGCAGGGTTCTTAAAAAAATTTGTTTACTGAAGTAACCTAAAAGCCTAAAAGCATTATGACCCACACACAGATAGGGATTTAGCGATCACTTTTTGGAGGAAGGACAGCGCATGATGGATTTGGTTTGTAAGGATGAGCACTTCAAAAATATTACAATTGCAAACAACATCAAGGTCCCAAATTTAGAAATCTTCTTTACCTAAATGTGCTAATTTGGCAAATTACTGGCTTGAGTAAATTGTGGATTGTCTGTACATGGTTTTTTGTTGTTGTTGTTTGTGGAAAAAAGGATCAGCTATAAAACAGTGAAGGCCAAAGAATATATTGACACTGTTCAGAGTGGTATTTGCATGTTGCACAAGACAAATGAGAGGCCATCACACATATAATAATTATAGAAATGCAAATTAAAATAAGGACAGTGCATTTCTCAATGATTGGGTTGGCAGAGCCCAGGGCTATGTCCACTCCCATGCTGAAGTGGAGACAGAAGCCCCCACCATCAGTAGCAATGCAAACTGGCACAAATCTTGGTGAGTAATTAAAATTGTGTATCCCCAACCCAGGCCAAGCCTTGCATGTGTGACAGAGAAACCTCAGAACAACTACATGCCCACCAGGAGAGGAGTGGCAGCCCTGGAGGAAGGCAGACCTCCTGGGAAAACATTTATGATTATTGTGAGGTGAAAATCAGAGCAAGCTGCAACCCCACATGGAGAGCGTGATGCTATTGCTTGTGGGAAAATGTGTGTGTGTGTCCACAGGTCTCTGTGTGTGTCTGTGCATGTATGTGTGAGTGTTCATACACATGTAATTGTGCATATGTGTTTGTCATGTGTGTGTCCATGTGTCTACTTTTTTAAGCATAGGCAATCAGGAATAATGGTGATCATCATAGTTGATTTTCACCCCGTGCCATGCACTGTTCTAGGCACTTCACACATATTCATGCATTGAATCCTCCTAACAAGCCTACAAGGGGGTTACAATTGTTATCTCCGCTTTACAGGCTAGGAAACTGAGGTAGGAAACAGTCACATGACCTCCCTAAGGTCCCATGACCTCGTAGGTGGCAAAACTGAACCCAAGTGACCGGTTCCAAAACCCAGACCAGAATCACTTTGTTCTGCTGCAAGCCCAAAATATGAAAGGTAGGGCAGGTTATTGAACATTTTAAGGACTGTGGATATTTTTCAGTTTCTATTATAGTTTTAGATTATTTTTAGATTTAAAGTTATTCCTTTAAAAAAGGAAAAGAGTGACACCTTTCCCTTCGCAGTGAAAGAGTGCTGTGAGACTTCTCCTCCTCCTCCTGAGATGATGTAAGTGTGCCTGATGGAGAAACATGGGTAATATCATGCAGTTATGCAATCAGGTGTACATTTCACATGAATTACAGCGCACCTGGAGACACTGATGAAATCCTGGGTACCTAGAGCTGTCAAATGTGGTTTTTCAAAAAAAGGAATACACCAGCCCACACCCTGACTTCACAACGTATAATTAATTAGAGAAAGAAAGAGAGATCTGTCTGGATTTGTGACTTCAACTTTCCACCTGAAATATAAAGTTCTAAGAATATCATTTGGCTCTGCTCCTTGCTGCCTTTGCTTCTTGCTCTAACTTCCAGACTTTTTTATTTCTATTTTCAGGGCTGCGACCAAAATGAGAATGCAAATATATTCTGCATAATTCATAAGCTATACTACGAATGTTCAAGTGTTACTACTTGTGTCACAGCCACAAACGTAAGCACGAGTACGTCCAGACTGCTCTGTCTCTCACTCTCCAGCCAGCCAATAGAGCCTGGAGTTAAACCCAAGACTTTTGTCCGCAATTCCAGTCTCAAATTCTATGTTTACTTAATCAACCAGAAAAGGCTAAGCTGTTCATCTCACGTGCTATAAGTGGGAACAACTTTGCCGGTGGAAAGCACAGGAATGTTTGTGCCAGGCTGGTACCCCATATACTGTACCCTTTCCCATTTCCGGTACCGAGTATCATTCTTGTCCGCAGTTAGTTTTAAAAAAAGTACACATTGATTGAAATTCTAGGCACATGTCCATTCATGGAAATCAATGACTGCTATCTGTGGCTTGACCAGGACAATAACTTGTATCCCACCTCCAGAGATCCTGATCTAGCAGCCTGGGTGGGCTCAGGCATGGGGGTTTTAAAAACTTCCCAGGAGACCACAGTAGGGAGTCAAGGTTTTGAGCTTCCACACAAAGGAGCTCCTTGAATAAATCCCATCCCCAGAAAGAGAAGCGCCAAGGGTGTGTGGTTGTGTCCATCAAGCACACGCTGTATACACCTCACATGCCAGCTCCCTAGGACAGAATGGATACAAGGGAACTACCATGAACACCAACTGAGGGCCAAAATGGGTCAAAGCAATGAAAACACCACTGTGTAGGGAATACTGATCAATATTGGCACATGCTGCTCTTTGTCCAAATATGATCTCATTGAATCCCTGCTCTGGCTCACAGGCTTAGAGTCACTTCCTCTCCCCTTGAAACTGGACTGGCCAGTCTATTGCTCTGACCACAGAATGCAGCAGAAATGAACTTTTGAGATTTTTGCATCCAGTCCTTAAGAAGGTTTGGGCATCTACTCTCTCCCAAGCAGTGTCAGGTCACTGTCCTGCCAGGAGGTCCAGGCTGGACAAATGAGTGACCAGAGGTCCCCAGGAGAGGCCCTGGAGATGGGACACCATTTGGGACATTCCAGCTGATAGAGCTCTCAGTTGAACACAGCCACAGGAGACATCAGACCCCAGCTGATGCCAAGTGCAGAAGAACTGGCCCTGCAGAGCCCTGTCCAAACACTGATCCACAGAATTCTGAGCAATAAAATATAGTGTGGTGCTGAGCACCAAATAGGGAGATGGTTTGTTCCTTGGCAAAAACTGAACCACACTAAATCTCCTCTGTATTATAGAGGCTCTGCTAACCTATAGTGCCCAGGACACAGACACACACATCCCTTGAGGAGGCTTGCAAGATGGAGGTGCTTGGTCGAGCCAGACGCTAGGGCTTTATTCACTGAATGATCTTTTTATGAAATGTCTCGAGTGGTCTGAGGTGACCTGTCTTTACCCAGCCAAGGTGAGGGACCTAGGGGAAAAAGCTGACACTTCACACTGGATGTGCAGTTCTTTACTGATTACCTGGATCCCAGACCCATTTTCTGTCCTGCTTTGTGTCCCCAGAGGTTGCCGCTTGGAACTCTCATGGCTTGTGAGAGTCAGGGTAGGTCAGTAAGTGCAGGAGACTGGAGAGCACATCCTCAGGGCGTGCATGGCTTTCTCTGGTGCCACCATCAGGAGAGGCTAGGGCATCAGAGAGGCAGTGATGCAGCTTCCTGCTTCTTTTCCAAGCTGTGGTATACCACCCAGATCCCCTTCAAGACAGCAAGGTCTATTCCCCTGTGTAGGGAGGTCTGCACAATTGCACTCACCTCACATGCTAGCAAAGTAATGCTCAAAATTCTCCAAGCTAGGCTTCAATAGTAGGTGAACCAAGAACTTCCAGAAGTTCAAGATGGATTTAGAAAAGGCAGAGGAACCAGAGATCAAATTGCCAACATCCACTGGATCATAGAAAAAGCAAGAGAATTCCAGAAAAATATTTACTTCTGCTTCATTGACTGCACTAAAGCCTTTGACTGTGTGGATCACAACAAACTGTGTAAAATTCTTAAAGAGATGGGAATACTAGACCATCTTACCTACCTCCTGAGAAACCTGTATGCAGGTCAAGAATCAACAGTTAGAATCAAACATGGAACAATGGACTTGTTCAAAATTGGGAGAGGAGTACAGTAAGGCTGTATACTGTCACCATGTTTATTTAGCTTCTATGAAGAGTCAGTTCAGTCAGTTCAGTTCACTCAGTCGTGTCTGACTCTTTGTGACCCCATGAATCGCAGCACACCAGGCCTCCCTGTCCATCACCAACTCCCAGAGTTTACTCAAACCCATGTCCATTGAGTTGGTGATGCCATCCAGCCATCTCATCCTCTGTCGTCCCCTTCTCCTCCTGCCCCCAACCCCCCCCCAGCATCAGGGTCTTTTCTAATGAGTCAACTCTTTGCATGAAGAGTACATTATGTGAAATGCGGGCTGGATGAATCACAAGCTGGAATCAAGATTGCCAGGAGCAATATCAATAACCTCAGATATGCAGATGACACCAGCCTAATGGCAGAAAGTGAAGAGAAACTGAAGAGCCTTTTTATGAAGGTGAAAGAGGAGTGTTTACAAGCTGGCTTTAGAACTCAGCATTCAGAAAATGAAGATTATGGCATCTGGTCCCATCGCTTCATGGCAAATAGATGGGAAAACAATGGAAACAGTGACAGAATTTATTTTCTTGGGCTCCAAAATCACTGCAGATGGCAACTGCAGCCATTAAGTTAATAGACAGTTGCTTCTGGGAAGAAAAGCTATGACCAAACCTAGACAACTTATTAAAAAGCAGAGACATTATTTTGCCAACAAAGGTCCATATAGTCAAAGCTATGTTTTTTCCAGTAGTCATGGATGGATGTGAGAGTTGAACCATAAAGAAGGCTGAGTGCCAAAGAATTGATGCTTTTGAATTGTGGTGTATTTGGAGAAGACTCTTGAGAGTCCCTTGGTCTGCAAGGAGATCAAACCAGTCAATCCTAAAGGAAATCAGTCCCGAATATTCATTGGAGGGACTGATACTGAGGCTAAAGTTCCAATACTTTGGCCACCTAATGCAAAGAACTGACTCATTGGAAAAGACCCTGATGCTTGGAAATAATGAAGGCAGGTAGAGTAGGGCCCAACAGAGGACGAGGTGGTTGGATGGCATCACCTACTCAATGGACATGAGTTTGAGCAAGCTCCAGGGGATGGTGAAGGACAGGGAAGCCTGGCGTGCTACAGTCCATGGGGTCACAAAGAGTCAGAGAAGACTGAGTGACTGAACAACAGGGAGGTCCCTGTCCTCAAACCACATCCCTCCAGGCAGCTGACATCCAATGGCTGGTCAGCATAGAGTGGAAAGACTTGAGCCTCTGCCCAAAGTCAGGGACGTTTTGAAGGACCCTCCCTCTGGGGGTTAGCTGAGGTCACTGTTGGCATCAGCTCTGTTCAGTCCTCCCTCTGTCCCACACTACTCCCTTCCACCAGCTGTCCCCTCCAAGCCCCCCCAGTTCAGCTCTCCCCCCAACTCCTCCCTCTGGGCCCATCCCCTCCCTCACCACCTCCACTCATCTCTCAGGTACGGATCCCCTGGATCCATCTGGGTGGGAGCCAGTTCCTGCACATAACAGTGTGTTGTCCCTGCAGTGTGGAGTCATGTTATTATCACCCCCTTTTTAAAAGGAGAGAAAGAAGGAAGGAAGGGGTGGAGGAGGATGGAAGGAGGAAAGGAACTGGGGAATCAGAGAGACATGAAACTGACCAAGCCATCCACTGGTAGATGAGGCAGGTTCAGCTTCCATCCATCTGGTTCCAAAATCCATGTGACCAAGGTGTTTATTTGATTATAAAGAGAGTGGCTCTTCTTAGCCTGTCAACTGAGGAACAGAGTTGTAACTCTCTGAGGTGAATTGCATTTCTAAAAGTAGAGGAATAAGAAAATAATTTTTAAGTCTTCCTTTTAATGTGTGAGAAATATGCCTTCCCTCACATGAGTGGAGGAAGCTGTAGGAGGCAAGTGAACAGAGGCCTGCCATGAGAACGGAGTTATTGGGAAATGCAGAAAGAGAGAAATGAAACCTTGGAGACATGCTTGTCACCCCACTCCTGACGTCACCCCCACAAAGGATTCTCCTGGATCAAAACCCTCCTCTGCCCTCGAATGATGGATCAGCTCTCTTCCAAAGTAGAAAGATGTATGCTGACAAAACCTTCTTCCCCTGAACCTCACAAAGTCAATTTCCACAGAAGAGCAACAGCAGAAAATAAAATACCACCTACACTCAAAGTAAGAAAGTGGAAACCACACAGCATTAACTTAGAGATGGCCAGTCAGGGCAATGGGCACAGTGCATAGCTCTGACTCCTTTGCTTATACACACAACACACATACACACCCAATACATACAACACACACACAACACAAAACAGGAACAACACACAAAACATATGCAACAAACAATATACACAGCCCACACAGCACACAACACACATACGCCCCATCACACATATATAACACAACACATCCACCCCACTGTACACAACACACACAACATACATAACCCGCAAAACAGAGAAACACAGCACACAAAGCGTACACAACACACAACACAACACAAAATATACACAACACACACAAAGCAACAGAGAACACACACACAATACACATACACACACTTTTGAGCAGTCCAGTGGAAGAAAGCAAAGCAGATATGCTCTGATCGCCGGAAACGAGGAGATCCCAGGTGGAGGGATGGGTCCCCCAAGGGGCCAGCTCAGCAACCAGGATGACCCCTGGGGTCCCTTTGGTGGGAGTGATGCTGGCAGGTGAAGGTCAGCTACTTAGGGACTTATCTAAGAAGAAGATGAAGGAAAGAAAACACCACCAGAGCCCTGGATGGCCCAGGAACTAATTCAAGTCAAACACCACATTCTAAGTGTCCCTTTGACCATGGAAGAGTCACAGCTGTGTTAAACCTTCAGGGTTCTCTGCCCTTTCCTTCTCGGGCTGGGAAGGGAGTGAGAGTAATGGGTGCAGCCCAGAAACCCACGGGGGACCAGCAAGCTCTCAAGAAGGAAGGCCTAGTCTCTCCCTAAAATGGTGCACTTTTTTTTTTAACTTTTGTCCATGCTCTGCAGTATGTGGGATCTTAGTTCTCTGACCAGTGATCAAACCCATACTCGCTGCATCGGCAGCTCAGAGTCTTAATCACTAGACCACCACGGAAGTCCCCAGTGCACACTTTGGATTTTTTAACTCAGCTCAGGTTTGAATGGGTGAAGACAGAGGAGGTCTCAACAATGGACTGTTTGTGTTCTCTAGTGCAACACGGAGGGGCTTATGATGACATCTACAGAATGTTCGTCAGGGCCAATCTTAACAGCAGCATTTACTGCCACTAGCAAAAGGAAGTCTCCTGGAGGATATAAGAGGGAAATTGGTGAGCCCAGGGCTTCCCCAGTGGCTCAATGGTAAAAAATCTGCAAGCAATGCAGGAGCCGCAGGAGCTGCGGGTTCAATTCCCTGGTCCGGAAGATCCCCTGGAGGAAGGCATGGCAAGTTCAGTTCAGTTCAGTTCAGTCACTCAGTCGTATCCGACTCGGTGACCCCATGGACTGCAGCATGCCAGGCTTCCCTGTCCATCACCAATTCCCGAACCTTGCTCAAACTCATGTCCATCGAGTCACAGATGCCATCCAGCCATCTCATTCTGTGTCATCCCTTTTCCCTCCCACCTTCAATCTTTCCCAGCATCAAGGTCTTTGCCAACAAGTCAGTTCTTCACATCAGGTGGCCAAAGATTTGGAGTTTCAGCTTTAGCATAAGTCCTTCCAATGAATATTCAGGACTGATTTCCTTTAGGATTGACTGGTTGGATCTCCATGCAGTTCAAGGGACCCTCAAGGGTTTTCTCCAACACCATAGTTCAAAAGCATCAATTCTTTGGCACTCAGCTTTCTTTATAGTCCAACTCTCACATCCATACATGACCAATGGAAAAGCCATTGCTTTGACTAGATGGACATTTGTTGGTAAAGTAATGTCTCTGCTTTTTAATAAGCTGTCTAGGTTTGTCATAGCTTTTCTTCCAAGGAGCAAACAACTTTCCATTTCATGGCTGCAGCCACCATCTGCAGTGATTTTAGAGCCCCCCAAAATAAAGTCTGTCACTGTTTCCATTGTTTCCCCATCTATTTGCCATGAAGTGATGGGACCGGGTGCCATGATCTTAGTTTTCTGAATGCTGAGTTTTAAGCCAATTTTTTCACTCTCCTCTTTCACTTTCATCAAGAGGCTTTTTAGTTTCTCTTGACTTTCCACCGTTAGGGTGGTATCATCTGCATATCTGAGGTTATTGATATTTCTCCTGGCAATCTTGATCCGGCTTGTGCTTCATCCAGCCCAGCATTTCGCATGATGTACTCTGCATATAAGTTAAATAAGCAGGGTGACAATATACAGCCTTGACGTACTCCTTTCCTGGTTTGGAGCCAGTCTGTTGTTCCATGTTCAGTTCTAGCTGTTGCTTCTTGACCTGCATACAGATTTCTCAAGAGGCAGGTAAGGTGGTCTGGTATTCCCATCTCTTTCAGAATTTTCCACGGTTTGTTGTGATCCACACAGTCAAAGGCTTTGGCATAGTCAATAAAGCAGAAATAGATGTTTTTCTGGAACTCTCTTGCTTTTTCTATCATCCAACAGACGTTTGCAATTTGATCTCAATCCAGCTTGAACATCTGGAAGTTCATGTTTCACATACTGTTGAAGCCTGGCTTGGAGAATTTTGAGCATTACTTTACTAGCATGTGAGATGAGTGCAACTGTGTGGTAGTTTGAGCATTCTTTGGCATTGCCTTTCTTTGGGATTGGAATGAAACTGACCTTTTCCAGTCCTGTGGCCACTGCTGAGTTTTCCAAATTTGCTGGTATATTGAGTGCAGCACTTTCACAGCATCATTGATTAGGATTCGAAATAGCTCAACTGGAATTCCATCACCTCCACTAGCTTTGTTCGTAGTGACGCTTCCTAAGGCCCACTTGACTTCGCATTTCAGGATGTCTGACTCTAGGTGAGTGATCACACCATCATGATTATCTGGGTCATGAAGATCTTTTCTGTGTAATTCTTCTGTGTATTTGCCACCTCTTCTAAATATCTTCTTCTGTTAGGTCCATACCGTTTCTGTCCTTTATTGTAGCCATCTGTGCATGAAATGTTCCCTTGGTATCTCTAATTTTCTTGAAGAGATCTCTAGTCTTTCCCATTCTACTATCTTCCTCTATTTCTTTGCACTAATCACTGAGGAAGCCTTTCTTATCTGGGCATGGCAACCCACTCTAGTACTCTTGCCTGGAGAATCCCATGGACAGAGGATCCTGGTGGGCTACCGTCCATGGGGTCGCAAAGAGCAGGACACAAGCGGAGCAACTTTTCACAGCACAGCACTGTGTTGTGGTGAGCAGAATACTGTCCCCCTCAAAGATGTCTGTGTCCTAAGCTCTGGAACCTGTAAATATATTAAGCTACATGACAAAAGAGGATTAGGGTAGCAGGTGAAATGAAGGAAATTAAAATGAAGGGTGCTAAGCATCTGACCTTAAAATAGGGAGATTTTCCTGGACAGCTGAGTGTATCCAACATGGTCTCAGGTCCCAGCTGTGGGTGAGGACATGAGAGACCAGAGGTGTGGGGAAAGAACTTGAACTGCTGTTGCTACTCTGAAGGAGTGAGGACACAATCCCAGGGATGCAGAAGAACACCAGCAGCTGAAAAGGCTCCCCTGCAGCCTCCAGACAGACCGCCACACTGACTCCTTGCTCTGAGCCCCAGGAGACCCATGTCAACCTTCTGAACTACCGAAGTGTGAGATAACAGATGTATGTTGTCTGAAGTCAGCACGTTTGTGATGATTTGTTACAGCCACGGTAGGAAACTAATGTTTAGTTTAGTCTGTGTTAGTCGCTCAGGTGTGTCCGATTCTCTGCAATCCCATGGATGGTAATCTGCCAGGCTCCTCTGTCTATGGAATTCTCCAAGCAAGAATAGTGGAGTAGGTTGCCATTCCCTTCTCCCGGGGATCTTCCTGACCCAGGGATCGAACCTGGGTCTCATGCATTGCAGGCAAATTCTTTACCATCTGAACCACCAGGGAAGCCCTAGAAAACTAATACAATTGCAGAAAAATTAGGAAAGGTATTATATTGCATGAAAATAGAACCATATTACACTGACTGAATTGTAATTCTTTTTCATGTAACAGCACACAGAAAACATGTTTCTAATTTTCTTTGACAATCATATACACACTTCTACAACTCAGTCTCAGTACATGGAGTCCATGTGCTAGAATGTATTTGTTCCACCCCTATTATCACGGTTGTTTGTTTCAGAGGTTAACAGTCTGTGTACACATCCTTGATTAGTATCTCAGGACAAATCCCTCGAACTTCAACTGCTTTGACAAAGAATAGAACTT
This sequence comes from Cervus elaphus, assembly GCF_910594005.1. NCBI lineage: Eukaryota > Metazoa > Chordata > Mammalia > Artiodactyla > Cervidae > Cervus > Cervus elaphus. The sequence continues at coordinate 24,604,436 of NC_057830.1, forward strand.
TCTTTTTAAATGTGTGGCTTTGGATTTCTGAGATCATTGCTATGACACACCACCCCTCCTCTGGCCCCAGATCCTTGCTGACACAGGGCATTGACCGTATATCTTCTTGATCGTTTCTTCTGCGAGGTCCTCCCTCCGCCTCCTCTCTTTACTGCCAGACACTTTCTCTCAGGGATCACATCGCCGGAGGCTGTGACTGGGTGAGCCAGTTGCATTGCTCTCTGGACCACAGGAAGCAGCCCAAGGGTAGGACAGACGTTCTTCCAAGGTTTAAAGACCATTAATTTCACTGGTCTGCTCCACTTAATTTTTGAAGTACTGTGTCCTTTCTGTTCCTCTTAAAACTTCATTTTTCTTTCAAGAAAATTTGGGACCTAGACTAGTCACTGGCAACCTTTCAAATTACTTTGAAATGGTCAAAATCCTTTGATTCTTCCGTGTGTTTTTAGCCGGAAGAAAGGCTGTTTAGAGTTGTCATGCAGTGTCCAAAACACACATATATTCACCATGGTCTTAATGTCACTTGCTAGAAGCCAGGAGTGCACAGAGCACCCTTTAGTGTCCATAGGAACCCGGAGCCTCTGGTTGGCAAATGGCCTGATGATCCCTTTGAAAAAGTCTGTGCATAGAGGCGAGGTGTGCAGGCTTCCATCCCAACTCAGCCTGGGAAAATGGCTAGTGGTGAGTCTAGCTTCTCCCACTTAGCACCCACAGGCTAAATTAACTCTTGGCTAATGAGATCGTTCCATCAAAACAGTTCATCAAACAGAAACTGGCTGGGCAGATTCCCAGAGCCTCCAACACTGTCCAAGACTGACCATCACCTGAGCCCTCTCGGATGGCCTGAGGGAGCCAGCCTGGAGGTTCTTAGAGCCCAGCAGTCCTCTGGCATTCACCCAGCCCAGGCTTGCTCTCACCACCCCTTTCCACCACCAAGCATCTCCCTAGTCTAACTTTTTCTCCTCTGATATCCCACCTTCTCCATCCCAGGAAAAACTGCTCGTCATCTCAGCAGGTGTGTGTTTGTGGTTTGTGTGGGAGAGGGGAAGGTGTGGATTGTGTGCCCACGTGACCACGGTGAAGGCTCAGTAGGGGTGTGCGGTCCCGAGAGCCTGCACTTGCTCGGGCCTAGACTGAGTGTGGGGATCACCAGCACAATTCTCCACAGGTAGAAGTGCCGTTTCCAGCTTCATTTTATTTCTCAAATTCAAGCCAGTCCCTCCCAGGATGAACAAGGGCTCCACCTGCCCTCGACTTCTCTAGGTTATACACACCCTGTCAGTATGGGGGAAGCCTCATTTCACAGACAATAATATTGTACAAAGCCCCCACACGTCCGGCGCACACTGCCCACCAGACAAGTCAGTACCAGGTACTTTGTGAAGAAGGTGAGTGCTTGGCCATCTCCTCACAGTCCAGTGCTGGGGCCATCACTACCCAAGTCATGACAGGCATCAGACCGCCACCCTGGACCTCACGGCTACCGCATCTCCAAGCAGAGTGCCTTCACCACACCGAGGGGGCCACTGCTCCCAGCATCAGGCTTCAGGGGGTCTGGTTGACCTTGAGATCCTGCAATCAGCCCCTCCAGGGGCACAGCGCTGGTCTCCATCCTCAGGCCCCGTTTTCCAGATGGGCAACCTGTCTCCAGCTTCGAGTGGGGAGGAGGACTCATCAGCTTGAGAGTCTCTAGAACAACAGATGGTAATTTGTTGACACTGAGAGATTTAAGGGGACTCAATTGCAGTCTTACTGAAAAAGCTTCCTCTAAAATAAGAAAGCACACAGATTCCTCAACGCACAGAAATTGCTGACAGCTTTGTTTTCAACCCAGAAGGAGTAAAAAGAAGCTGACAACTTATTTTTGCAGGTTAGGCTCATTCAAGTCTATTTTTAGATCTTTTTCCTAAGTAAGTGCACCAGAATAGCATTCAGTTTGAAAAATCACCATCTGTTTTGAGCAGTAAGCCCTGTCTGGAGGGTTCTGGGGTAGGCATGCCTGGCTGATCAGAGCCAGTGTCCCTGCAGAATAGAACAAAGGGTATTTTGTGTCCCCAGAGTGGTGTGGAGAGAATGCCCCGTAAGAGTCACTGACATTGTAAATGTCCATCAAACAACCCCTAATCTATCTTATTTATAAATTGAGCACCACCAAAAAATGCCCTCGGCTTTTAAAAAGAAGTTCAAATATTCCCTTGTATTTAAATAGATTTCTTATAAAAAAATCATTCAACCTTATCTTGGTTGTTAAGATAAAAATTAACCTACAGAAAAAGCCAACGCAGGATGCTATAAAAGGCCCCTTCCCCGCCTAGATTTCCGGCTTATGAGAGCCACTCCCTACCACCCTGGCCAAGTTCTTTCCCAAAGCCCCACTCAGGAGTGACTCACGCTTTTCTATGAAAACGCAGTTGGTGCATGAAATAACATCACGACAGTGGGAATCTGACATATGAGTAACAGGCTCTGAGCACCTCCTGGAACTAGCGTCGGCATGTGGCACCCGGGGAGGGCCAGGGGGACGGCGGGCGGTCCCTAGGCCCGCAGGCCTGGCCGGGCCGGCAGGGCTCTGGCTATTTTTAGCCTCCAGTGGACTTAGCTCCCTCCACCCTTTGGAATAACCTAGCTCTAAATGCCATTTTTCTCCTACAAGCCAGAAAAAGCCTGCAAGGAAGGCTGCAGATTTAATTGGTCAGTACAAGCGTGGTAGGTCTGACAACCAAGATGAGAAGCCCAGCCCAGCCCAGCGAGTGCAGAGAAGGGTGGGTTCGGGGACCCCATGGACACCACACAGTGCTTGTTGCTGTTTCAACACAAGGTGGGGTGGAGGGGTGTCTCTCTGCATAGAGACCCCCAAGACCCCAATATCCCCTCATTATTGTTGGCCTCTCTGAACATTTTACACAATAATTATCAACAGGAACTCATGCTTGCTCACACACACTCCCTTTCTCTCCGTCCCTCTCTCTCCTCCTCTCCGTCTCTCTCTCCTCTCTCTCCATATACACAGAGTCCTTCTTGGGGAAATCACTGCTAAAAAATCCTATGTGCAGTAGTTATGTCATAGGATTTTGTAACTCGCAGTGAAGTTCAACGGAAACCCAAGCACAACAAGCCACCTCTTATCTACGCCTTGTTCCAGGAAGCAGCTCTGTCCTTGTTACCACCCTCTCCAGAGCCACCAGCACGTAGGCAGCATCAGTCAGCCCAGAGCTGCTTCCTGAACCTTTGCACCAGCTCTGGGATGACTCCAGAGTCACTGTTTACTCACCCGAGTGGCTTTCAATGAAGCCAGAGTGTTGGAAGTCACGGGGACAGGGAACTCTCCCAAGCTTGGTGGTGGACAAATGCAACCCCTTAGCAATGAAGCTAAAACTACAGGCTCCCCTGCTGAAGTGGAAAGAAAGGGCCATCAGGGTAGGACTGTAGCCTGAATTTCACACAGCTCAAGTCCCATCTCCATTAAGACACTTGCCTGCCACTGCCGTCCCTCAAAGCCAAGTGCACCAGGTTATCGAAAAATCTGCTCTTCGAAGAGGAGGGGCTTGGGGCTTCGGAGAACAGTGTATAGGCAGCAGGGTGAAGGCTGGATTCCTGCTTCATCACCTTGTCCCCTTTCTCATGAACATATGTGGCTGCCCTGTAGGCTAACTAGTCTTATATCCCTTCTAAGTGTCTCATCAAACATGCAGGCATTGTGTAAGATGTTCAGGCAAAAGAAAACCAAGCATTCTCTTCTTTAAAGTTTTATTTAGGGAACAGGACATGCTTATTTCTCTCTTTCTATTTCTCTTTTTCTTTATTAAAGTATAGTTGATTTAGAGCTTTCCTGGTGGCTCAGTGGTAAAGAACCCGCCTGCCAATGCAGGAGACATAAGAGACGCTGGTTTGGTCCCTGGATCGGGAAGATCCCCTGGAGAAGGAAATGGCAACCCACTCCAGTATTCTTGCGTGAGAAATCCCATGGACAGATAAGCCTGGAGGGCTATGGTCCATGGAGTCGCAGAGTTGGACACAATTTAGCGACTGAGCACACATAGTGGATTTACAATGTGTTAGCTTCAGATGTAAAGTGATTCAGTTATATACATATATCTGTTCTTTTTCAAATTCTTTTCCATTATAGGCTATTACAAAACATTGAGTACAGTTCCCAGTGCTATACAGAATATATAGTAGCGTGTATTTGTTAGGATGTTATTTAGAAAAAGTCCACTGGTGGTTGCCTAGTCATCTGGCAGCAGAAACCTGTAGAATTGCTCCAGATGCAATAAAAAACCAGGGCACCTGCTGTTGGTTTCTGAGTGTGGGCATCATCATATTTTGAGGAGCCCTATCTGGAAGTAACTGGACATTTATCAATCTCTCTTAGAAAATGAATAAAGTGACAAATAACAAACATGGATTGAGCGGTGACTTAAGATGAACCAACTTAAGATGAACCAACACTTTATTAAACACAGCAGCTCTTACAACACTGGGGAAGCATGGGCGTACCTGTGCCGAGCTTGCTTACTCAGTTAGTGGCAACATGGATTTATAGACCGTTAACAATAACCTAGTGGTTTCCTGAGTGTTCATAGTGCAAGTGCAGAGGTGAACAAGAAAATGCCTTAATAACTGGAGATATAGGCACATGGGTCTGCCCAATGATACTCCACATGTATATCTGTGTCATTAAAACCAAGTGTGGTGGGGGTCTCCTGCATTGTATCCCCAACTCCAAGAATGGAGTCCTAATGAAGGCTGTCGATTACAGCACCTTGCCCTTGTCCCAGTCCTTCCCAAAATATAGAGGTAGGATCACTCTCCACTTTGGTTGAAAGACTGGGAAGACACAACCTGGGGACCACCAGGGGCACGTCCTCTTCCGTGCACAGGGGAGAGGGAGAGACGAGAAAAGATGGAGACCACAAGTCTAGTTGTCCCAGAAGCTGGCTGGTAATTCTCTTTCCCTGCCTAATTTAGTTCAAGTTAGGTTTGTGTTTCTTGCTACCAAAAAAATTCCTGCATGGGCCTTGGTGACTTACCCTGACCATGCCCCCTCCATCACTTGACCCCTTTCCCCTGACAGTGGATTGTGTATCTTACCTACCCGGCTAATTTAGGTCCTCACTGATAGGGTCACACACTGGAGCATGCTAGTAACCCCATCAGCCTCTCCCAAGCCCTCAATATGCTGTTGGTCTAAAGAAAATGCCTTTAAGCTGAGGTCTAGAGAGAGCAGAATTCCCCAAGCACCGGGTTTAGGAGGCAAAGCCCACAGATTCCACCCAATCCAGGTCCCAGACTACTCATTTGACTAGAATCACTTTATCGGTTGTTCGATAATGGACTGCCTCCCCTATATTAAATTTATGAAAAGCCAAATATAGTTTTTAGGGGTCTATTACCCAGTTCATGACAACCTCCAGAACCTTCTAACAACACTCACAAAAGTCAATCAATGAGGGATAAAGACCCCACGAAGAGCTTCTCTCCAATCATCCTTCAGGGGGAAAGCGTATCAGCAAGAACCTGGTGAGGAGATTGCTAAGAGGCTTAATCTACTGTCAGGGAATGGGGTAAAAAATGGACTTCTGAGACCCACTGGCCCTGTCATGCACCTCCCCCCGATACGGATTTTGTGGGGACAGAAAGCTCAGTATGCCTTGTCCCCGTTTATAAACGAGTTCCCTTCCTTGCTGCATACAGCGTGCTAAGGTGACTAACTAGCATGGAGCCACGGGCTACCTGGGTCTGTGGATGTGACCTAGAGGTATGGGGTGAGAGCTGGGTACAGTTGCTGGCAGGACCTGAGGTGGCTCTTGGCAAACACCTGCATTTGTGGACATACAGAAAGGAATGCTTTAACGTAAGTCATAGACATAAAAAGAGAAAATGCCTTTAGGGCAAGTTGTGGATGGACAAGGAAGAAATGCTTTACGGTGATTTGGGGGCATCACGGGGAACGGATGACCAACTGGGTCAAGGTTGGTCCTCGGGGGCTGCTGTGATTTTTCTGGCCAGAATAGCAGCCCTCCCTTCAGTTGGAGAGACCTCCATCCCCCACTTGGGCCTTCCCTGGAGGCTCAGGCAGTAAAGAATCTGCCTGCAATGCAGGAGACCTAGGTTTGATCCCTGGGTTAGAAAGATCCTCTGTAGAAGGAAACGGCAACCCACTCCAGTATTCTTGCCTGGAGAACTCCACGGACAGAGGAGCCTGGCGGGCTACAGTCGATGGGGTCGCAGAGTCTGACACGGCTGAGTGACTGACACTTTCACTTTCTTTCACATCCCCCACTTATAATTTCCACTGTTGTGGCCACAAAGAGGACATGTGATCTACAAGGCCCACCAGAGCTCACTCCCGGGAGATTCTGAGTTAGACCTGAGTAAAGAGAGTCCCCCTCCTTCCCTGGTGGCAAGGCAGGCAGCGTGGAGCTGAGGCCAGCCAGAGGATGAAGCCATATGCCAGAGGACACATGACAAGAAATGAAGAGTGCCCCTGAAGCCCTGCGACCCTGGTTCCCCTGTCCTGTCAGAGTTCCATGCTGAGAAACATGAAACTCCTTTGTGCCTAAGCCACTTTAGTTGATTTCCTGACATTCACATCAAAGAGTCCTTATACCCAAGCATGTCACACTGTACTCAATGAAGACTTAAAAATCTTTAACAAGATGCAAAACTTTAATTTACTATTTAACCATATGAAATCAATAATAAGCATCATATTAAGTATCTATCATGTTTGGGGATACGAGAGGCATAGCTTTGTGGCCCCAAAATGTTGAATAATAGCAACTGTATATTCACACTACTATATATAAAATGATCAACAGAACCTACTGTATAGCACAGGAGAAGCTGCTCAATACTCTGTACTCTGTAATAACCTAAATGGGAAAAGAACTTGAAAAATAATAGACACAAGAATATGTGTTACTGAATCACTTTGCTGTACACCTAAAACTAACACAACATTGTTAATCAACTACACTCTAATATAAAAAATAAAGAAAAAACAGTAACCGTATATTCAGTATTGAGCTCATAAGATGGAGCATTGCAAAATAGATAGCAAATTAGAATACAAAAGGCAAAATTAAAGTAGAAGCGTGTTCATGCATGAACCAAGCTCATGAAACCCCCACTCTGGACAAAATTCCCAAATAGGTTTCTCTGTTTCACTCAGTAGCTTTAAAGCAGTTGTTAATCACAGATCCATTAAGAAGCCAAAACACATTCGGTTATTTCTGAAGCGTGTGATTTTGGAACTCTGTTTGAATCTTCCATAGTGGTGTGATGAGAATTATGTCACAAAGTTAATCATTCCCAGTATGCTTGAATTCAGGGTAATGAAAAGCTTGTGCAAGTAGCCATGAATCAGTGAACGTCACATTGCATAATGGGTTTCGAAGCACGTGTCGGGGATCCAAGCCCACGTCTGCACAATGCAGGCCAGAGTTTGTGCCTCCTATTGACCTTTCCTGAAGCAGAACTGGAACCATGTGATGCATCCTTCCTGCCAACAGTCAACTTATTGCCAATAATTAAGTTGGATGATATGGTGAAATAGACATTTTGGTTCCTTTGGAGTTCTAAAAAGAAGATTCTTTGAAGTCTGTGGTTTCTGGCACAGAGCTGTGGCTGGCTGGGATGTATTACACTTGGTCATTACAAAAACTATCCATTAAAATGAAAATCAAATATTTTGCTCAAATAGTTCCTGGCATTTGTGTTGGAAACAATAGACATAGCCCCACTGTAAGATTATTTTATACGTAAGAAAAGTAAAAGCTCAAAGATGCCAGGAGCAAAGACATACATGTAATACATCAAATCGCAATCCATCATGTTTGATGTTCTTGAGCAATACTGTTAGCGAGAAACTATTACTTAATCTTGCCAGTATTATCCAAAGAGAACACTTGCGAAATAAGACAAACATGCTGTAATTACTACATGAATAAAGAGTCTGTGTAGCATAAACTGTTTCTGTAACATCAACACAGGCTCTAGTGTAGCACACCAGTAATTAGCCAAGTTAACAATGGCCAATATGTTTGAGGAGCTATGAGAATTAACAGTGCCAGTGGAGGTGTGAGGACTCTGAAAAACTACGTGTTGTTCTCAACGACACCGTAACTGAAAAATTCTTCTGAAACTTAACCCAGGGACAACTATACATTCTAGGTACCAACTGGAATATAGCTAGTTTCCCAGCAGATATTAGAAATAATCAAATCAGTAAGTGTTATTTTCATTATACTTTTTCTTGTAAGAAAGAACTCTTGGATTCCATCATTAACAAACTCTTACTGTATTTGAAATCTTGCCCAAGATCTAACAAGTTCAAATTAATAAGCTGCTTTGTCATTATAGCCTTCATGTTCAACAATGGAACATGCATTTAACCACACAGAAGAAAAGTTTATATTTCTCCTAAAACATAAAACACTTATAAATGCTAGAATTGCAGTAATTAACTCTTGACTTTTATTATTTGAACTCTGCATTTATGGATTGACTTGCTTTAATCTTCAGCTATCAGTTTAGCCACTGGTGGTTGAATGAATACAAATTCTCAGCAGACCAATCCAACTCATGACAAGGAGGGGGCAGCCTCAGTTGGAGCAGAAAATATCTGTTTCCTGAGTCCACCTTCAGAGCATACAATTAAAAGACAACACAGCAATAAACCCTATCCTTTACTGACTGCAGATAAACTTTACATTTTGGCTGCAAATATTTGGGGCTGAAATAATAACAATAGTAAATATTATATTGGTGAAAATTATTAACATATTATTAATATTAATAGTTAATGATTAATATATTATTATTGTTATTCAACAGACATCAGTTTATTCAATAGACATAAATTCTGATGTACCAGAGGTCAGACAGCTACTCTGAATACTTTATTTATCAATAATATCGCTTGATACACACAGTTGCATTAGAATCAGCTGGATGAGTCACATCAGTGGGAATGGTACAGTGAGAATCTCCAAAAGCTTCTCCTCTATGGAAGCAATAATTGTTAAAATCAAAGTTTACAGAACTTTGGAATTCAACCAAAGACTTGCAACAATCCAAAGAACATTTGATCATGAAAGATGACTGAATCTCAATGAGAACATTAAGCTCTGTGACTTTTTAAAGATTTATTTATTTATCTTATTTTTTGGCTGTGGTGGGTCTTCATTGATGCACATGGGCTTTCTCTAGCTGTGGTGACTGTCGTATATCCAGCCTCCTTTCTAAACCCCTTGTACATCTTGAAAGTCAACAGCTTCAAAATCAGTATAGCCGTGACCTGACTACCACCATGTAAATAGCCTTCCCACAGCCCTCCTCCTAGAAATTTGTATTATCTGACCTGTCCGGCAGCTCCTTGGAAAATCAATTAGTGGTAAAACCCCACTCGTATCAAAAGGCTTGCCTTTATCTGAGCTGACTCAGAGCTCCCTCACTGTGAGCAGATTTTTCAACGGGAGTACTTGTGGAAAACAACCAGTGACCAGTTTAGCATCCAAATTGTCTGAGGCAGTGATTACAGTTGACACAAACAAGAAAGTGACCAAAACACTGAAAATGAGAAAAGGGGGACTGCGATGCCCGCAAGGGGCTCTGTGAAGCTCTGACACACTCCTAGTAACGCAGAATGCAGTGTGCACACGCAGGGCTGTATGTACAACCAGGAATGACTTGAGGAGGCCCTCTTACCTCTGGTTGACCTTGAGGCTCTGTACAAACAGGAAGTGAAGACTAAACCAAAGTTGCCCATTGCCTGACCAAGCATTCATGACATGCACCAACACGCTAGTATTCTTGCCTGGGAAATCCCTGGACAGAGGAGCCTGGTGCGGTACAGTTCATGGGGTCACAAAAGAGTCGGACATGACTTAGCAACTAAACAAGAAGAGGATAATTCAAATCCACGCAAAAAATTAGGTGTACTGATAAAACTAATTATTATACACATATTAAAAACAGTAGAAATTATTTTTCAGTTTGTGACTTTATCCCTCCCACCAGAATTCAAAGACAACTGCATAAATTAATCTTTATAAAGCTATTCGTACAGATTTATAATGCATAAAGGTTTAATTTATATGGTTATAGTAGTACAGAGGAAGGGAAGGGTACAAAGCTACATTAGAGCAGATGTTTTATGTACTATTGGAATTAAGTTGGTATTAATCCAAGATAGATTTATAAGTTAATATTGCAATTTCCCAAAAAACTATTATGAAAACAAGTCCAAAGTTGCAAACAGTATGTGAAACGACCAGGGAGTTAAAATGGTACACTAGCAAGTGTCTGTTGAACACAAAGAAAGCAGTAATGCAATAAGAGAGGAACAAAAAGATGTGACATGTAGTAAACAAATAGCAAAATGGCAGATGTAGATATCACCTTATCAATAATTACATTAATTGTAAATGGTTAAACCCTCCATCAAAAGGAAGAAGAAGCAGAATGAATTAAAATAACATAATCCAACTCTGCGCTGTCTACATGAGGCAGGCTTTAGATTCAAAGACATAAGGAGGTTGAAAGCAAAAGGATTGGAAAACTATACCATGTAAAGAGCAATCAAAAGAAAGCTGGCGTATCTACACTAACATTAGATAAAACAAACTTTAAGATAAAAACTCTATGAGATAGTGAAGGACAGGGAAGCCTAGTATGCTGCATCCATGGGGTTGCAGAGAGTTGGACATGACTGAGCGACTGAACAAAGATAAAAACAGTTGGTACAGATAAAATAAAGAAGAATATTTTATAATAATAAAATTGTTAATCCACCAAGAAGACATAATAATTATAAATATATATGCATAGCAGCAAAGTTGAAAGTGAATGAAGAAAAACTGACAGAACTAAAGGGAGAAATACACAATTCAACAATAATAATTGCAGACATCAATACCTCCCTTTCTATGATGGACAGACCAACTAGACAGATGATCAAGTAGAAAATAAAAGAACGAAGCAAGACTACAAACTAATGAGATTTAATAAAACACTTCTTCCACCAACAGCACAAACACATTCTTCTCATATACACATGAAATCTTTTCCAGGATAGATTATATGTTAGGCCATAAAACAAGTCTCATTAAAATGCCAAGAACTGAAGTTATACAATGATGTGACTGAAGTGGGTTCACCAAACAATATGGAATTAAATTTAAAATCAATATTATAAGGAATCTGGGATATTCACAAGGCTGTAAAAATTTAGGAACACAATCCTAAAAACCCCAAAGGGTCAAAAGACAAATAACACAAGGCAAATTATAAAATACATTGAGATGAATGAAAACAAAATTGCATGTCAGTGTCCCAATACCGTCTTCAGATTCAGCAACTCACTAGGAGGAGTCACAGGAGTCAGCAAATATTAACAGCTATGGCATGCTACATAATCAAAAGGATACAAGCAAAAGCAGCAAATGAAACAAGGTAGGGGCAGAGATCAGGGGAGACGGTCACATGCTTCTGAGGGTGTTCTCCAAGCAGAGTCACACAGGGTAAGTTTAACTCCTCTAGTAATAAATTACAACAATATGCGAAGTGTGTCCAACATCTCATTAGAGACTCAGAGACCAGGGTTTTTGCTGGGGAGTAATCATGTAGGCATACCCCAACTGGCAAATATCCAAACTCTGTAATCAAAAAAGGAAATCAGGTGTTTAGCATAAACCATATTGTTTGTACAAACAGTTTAGATATAACTTATCAGTTCTGCAAACGGTGGGAATTGTACATCATCTAAGTTCCCCAAGGCAGGCCAAGGATCAACCTTGAATCAGTCCTTCCAAGGATAGCAGTTCAGACCTATTATACTAACTTCTCCAGAAACATATCCAAATTTATGGGATATAACCAAAGCATTCTTAGAGATACATGCATAGTTGTAAATGCCTAAGTTAAAAAGATCTCAAATCAAATAACCTAACATTCTATCATAAGGAATTAGAAAAATATGAGCAAACTAGACCCAAACCAAGTAGAAGAAAGGATATAACAAATATTAGGGTCAAAATAAAAGAAATAGAGAACAAGAAAACAGTGAAGAAAAATCAACAAAATAAAAATTTGCCTCATTAAAAAGCAACAAAATTGACAAACCTAGACAGACTGACCATGAAAAAAAAAAGAGAGAAGACTAAAATCAGTAATGAAAAAGAGGACTATAAAGGAATACTATAAACTGTGTGTAAACAAATGAGATAACCTAAGTGAAACAGAAAAAATCCAAAAAGACACAAACTATTGAAATTACAACATATTTCCCAACAAATACTTGTACACCCGTGCTCACAGCAGCATTATTTATAACAACCAAAAAGTGGAAATGACTATAAAAAATTCATCAGCTGGTGAATGGATAAACAAAATGTGGTATATACATACAGTAGAATATTTCCAGCCATAAAAAGAAGTTAAGTACTGATATACGTTACACCAGGGATACGTCTTGAAAACATTATGTTGAGTGGAAAAAAATCAGACATAAAAGACTATATATTGTATAATTCTATTTATATGAAGTATTTAAAGTAGGCAAATCCAGAGACAGAAAGTAGATTAGTGATTACTAGGGGCTGGGGGTAGGGGCAATCAAGACTGACTGGTAATGGGTACAGGGCTTCTTTTCAGGGTGATGAAAATATCTAGAATTAGACAGTGGTCATGGTTGTACAACTGTGAACATACTAAAATCACACACTTGTACACTTGAATGGGTGACCTTTATGGTATGTGAATTTACAGTTCAAAGGAAAGTTTACCAAGGTGGCTTTTATCTCAATATCAATTTTAGGGCTCCAAACAGAGAATCAATTCAGAAGTTATGGAGCAGAGTCCCCAAAACACATCTTGGTGATGCCTTTTCCAGGTTCCAGCAGCTTTGGAACTATCTGTCCTCAGGTTGGATGAATCGACGAGAGGAAGTCTTTTTTTCCCTCATAGATGTGGCCTCCATTCCGAATCTGCTGAAGACCTCAGCCAGGTAAGCCTGGTCCACACCAGGACTTGGCTGTCTCCTTTCCCTGGTCCCTTTAACCACAATACTCCTCACATTCACTTTCCAAGACTAGCTTATACCTGCGGGAACTTAAAAATGCCAGGTCTGTCTAGTTTTTCAGGAAATTTGACATATATTTTCAGATCTACACAAGCGAACATTTTTTAATACCCATAGCAAATGAGAGATCACACACTCTACCTGAACTCACCACCATCGTGGATGGGCTGGGATACACACCCTGTTAGTCTTTTTAGAAGAGTGGCTGGACAATCACAAGTCACATACACATTCCCACAAAGACCATAGCAAAAAAAATACCTTTTCATATTAGATGAACACCTTTCGTCGTGTCTTGTAAGCATCTGAGTCACTGATAGGTAATATGTATAATATGCATAATTATACCAATCAAACCATTCCAATAATTACATTTCTTTCCACCAAGTCAGATGTGGGATGTCATTTCCTGTCTTTTATGGCACAAAATACATTTCTTGTATTTTTAAAACGCTCAAAATAAGGCCAACTCATGAGCAAGTTCTAGGCTTCATAAAAAGTTTGTTTCAGAATAGTGTTAACAGACAACTCAAAAGAAATGTTACTCAATGTAGGAGAGGCGGTGAGGAGTTTGAACTTTTCTCAGTTGCCAAACTGCTCTTCACTTTCTGTAAACTGCACAAAGGATTCATTCAGAAAGGTTTAGAGGCTGAAAGTGAAAGTGACTCAGACTACTTTCAGAAAGGTCAAGAAGTGCATTTGCCCATCCCAGTGCCTCTGAAACCTAGGCCTGTGAACAAAACGACTAAACGCACACAGTTCCTTCGTGAGCTCTCACTTGATGCCACAGTGATTTTTACTATTTCTCTTAGAATCCAGGCGCTGCTCTGTGAAATGGGTTCATAAGAGACTGCGTTTGCAGAACATTTGACAACCAGTCTTTGAAAAGGCATTAGGACTGAACCTTGGCAGTGGGATGTGGGGGGTAGACAGGGCAGGCACCCCGCCTTGTTCCCACGGCTCAGTGGCCGTAGGGACCAAACCTCCTAGTATCTCCTCTGTGACAGGAAGGCCACCAGGCAGCCATGTGAAAGCCAACAGGATGAGAGAAAATGGACAATCCGCCCGTCCCAGCCCTCAAAACTGGTACTATAAACATGGCATTCAGGCCTAAGGATGAAAGTGAAACTGGCAGTGGCTCAGTCGTGACTGACATTTTGCAACCCCATGGACTGTAGCCCGCCAGGCTCTGCTGTCCATGGAATTCTCGAGGCAAGAGTACTGGAATGGGGAGCTATTCTCTTCTCCAGGGGATCTTCCCAACCCAGGGATCGAACCTGGGTCTCCTGCATTGCAGGCAGATTCTTTACTGTTTGGGCCACCAGGGAAGCCTAAGGATACTTTTTCTCAGAATATTAAAAGAACTACTGCTAAGTTATGGATTATCCCAAAGGCCAAAGTAGTTATTAAACACAGACCCACTTAGGCAGGTCACTGCTTTCGGTGCTTCTTTATGACCCGACTCGCTAGTGAGCTGCCTTTGCAGCCACGTATTTCCCATCTCTTCAGCCTGTGTTGAGATTGAAGGGGAGCCATTGGATGACTTCTGGGACAGAGCTGAGTTGGAGCAACTGTCCTCTGCCCCAACCCCTTGCCCACTTTCTTCTTCAACCTCAGTGGCCCGGGAGCAGATCTACACAAGCGAACATTTTTTAATACCCATAGCAAATGAGAGATCACACACTCTACCTGAACTCAGGAGTACCTGAGTTCTCTGTGTGTGGATAAACATAGAACAGAGCAGAAGAGGAGTGTTGGGGGTGGGGACCTGTGTGGCTTCCTCTGGCCCCTGGCAGCCTCGAAGGTTCCAGTTTCACACTGTAGTTCTAAAAAAACAGCCACCAGGTTTCCCCAACCTCTTGTTTCCTGGGTGAATGTCCAGGTTCCTGAACATGACCCTGAACTGGGCGTGGTTGTGAGACCCGCCTACCTATTCCAACAGGTCTCTTTTGAAACACACACAAAAAAATCAAACATCACCACCACTTCTGTAGATGACCTTACTGATTCCACAGCCCTTTTGCATGGACACGCCCAATCTGTCTTTGCAGGGATCACGAATGACTATTGGATTCCTTTATAGGTGAAGAAACAGGCTCAGAGGGAGGAGATGCTTTTACCAAATGGCCTCATCACTGGTTTCAGAAGAGTTGAAACTTGGGTGAAAAACGCCTGTGTGCTTTCCATAAAAGCACAAAGTGAATCTACAAACACCTGAAACTGTGACATTGAGAAGCGAATACAAGACTCGCGGTGGGCCTGACCAGCGCAGAACAGAGCAAGAGACTCATCATTCTTCCCCAGCAGCAGCATGGGGTGCTCTCGACCCACACGCGCTTCTTTCTGATGGGTATTCTTACCAAACATGAGTGCTCAGACTCACTGTCCACAGCTGCCAAGACTGGCTCCATATCCTCCAGGTGTCATGATGAGCGTCGGGGGCTCTGAATTCAGAATGCCCACCACAGACATAGCTCTGGCTTCAGTTTCTTAAACGATAAAATGACAAACCCATTTCCTAAGGTGTTTAAGTATTGGATGTGACCAGGTAGGCAAAGGGCTTCATTTAGAGACGCTGAGCAGGCAACCCTGTAACCATCACACTGTCTGCCCCTGTCTTCTGATCCCTCAATACGCACACTTAGTGTCTCGCCAAGTCACAAGAAAACTAGAACCACTTTGGGCAAAGGTTGACACACATCTATTGGTAGTCTTTGGTTGTGCTGTTCAGATGTTTTCAGGCTTAACAGAAATGACAAGTCAACAGTATCAGGTTCGGTCCCGGACTCCAGCACCCGTTTCCTGCTCTGGATCCCAGGAATAACCAGCACCTCTCCTTTCCTGGATGCTCTGAAGAGTAAACAACTGCACATGGACACACCTGGAGGTATTTAGGCTTCCTATGTTGTAGTCATCATCATCATAACAATACCCAGCTCTAATTCTCTTGTCGCCGGTACATTAATATCTTCAATGATATTGTCAAACTGTTCCCTTGAATCCAAACATGTAATACTGTGTATTCTATACTTCAAAATGGGATTGACACCCTGGTGGCTATGAGCTCACTTTGCTGGTCCCAGGGAACTGCCAGCTCACTGTAGAAGGGTCACCTTCCAACTTTGAAGCTGGTGCTCCATGGATGAATGTTACAAAGGCTGGCCCTGACCACATGAGAGGTATGTGTCTTCGTGGGTCCTTGGGGTCTTTTATTCTCCCCTTCAGGTACCCAGCTCTCTCGTATTACCCTGGGGTTTGGTTTGAAAAACAAACATTGTGCACCAAACTGTTTGATGATTAGGAGCCAGCCCTCTGAGGGGTAGCTGAGTTTTGGGATGTTCCCCAAAAGACATCTGAAACAGTGAGTTTTCAGGGCTTGAGATCCACAAATATTTTGAGCAGTGTTTCAGCCTCCTACCTGCCAAAATATCCCCAACCACATTTCACAATCTATAACCTGTTTCCTCAACACAGAAGAACAGCTCTTCATTTTATCAAAATATTATCAAGTAACTTTGAAATGCTGTTATTTTTTTTGTGTGTGTGATGCATGTACAAGTCCTGTTTAAATATGAGAAAATTTCTATTGTCTTCTGATAAAATCCGATAAATGTCAACACACACATTAGTTGATATTTAACTAGGTGAGTAGACAAACAATAACAGCAGGATTAAACATTTAAAATGTTTGCCTACCTGTCAGGATTTTTGGACCCCAAATAAAAACAAATGTAGGGTCTCCCTTAACTAGAAGATGGAGTTGAGATCAAGTGAGGAAATGGGCCAGTGGGTAGCCAGCTATGAGTCCATTTGAAAAACAAGCATTTTCTGTAATTATGCTATCCACAAAATGACACCCAATTACTCTAGCCCGTATCCAGAGCACTATTCTATGTACTGTCAGAAAAGTTAACACTGTATGACAAGCCAATTTTTTTGACAGCCAGAAGGGGAAAAAAGGCACTGGAAAGCCAGGTGTTTTTTATTGAAAACAACACAAATTTGAAATGACCCTTTAAATCACAGAAAATGAGTCACAGGAAATCCGAGTCCTCTCTCAGCCGTGATTATAAGTCCTCTCTTGACTCAGAACCTCTGTAACTTGGATACCTCTTTTCCTTCCAGAGATAAGTTATAAATTAACCAGCACTACGTTACCTCAAAACTAGTAGGTCTCCTGCTCTGAGATAACACGGAATGTTTTTGCCCTGAATTGTAAATGTGCCTGGTTAATCATCCTCCCTCTCAGTCGCCTTTAACTCTATCTGAATGTATGGCTACATCCACTGCATTTCTGGCTTGCTGCGTCGACTTGACGTGATTTCAGTTTAAGGACTTGAAAACACTCTACATTCTGGAGGAAAACAAAAGAAGTCGGGGCTCATCTGTCAGAGCAGGTGCTCCCTCTGGAAAAAGCAGCTCTCCCACCTTCCCCGACAGCCAGCCATTGGACCTCAACCTGGGTGGAGTGTTAGGACCACGCCCCAGCAAGACTGCTCTGCTAAAGGGAAAACCAAGAGAGATGCAAATGGCTGTAGAGACAGCTGAGCAGACACGTGGAAGTTAACTACAGGAGGATGTCTTTGCTTTCAGATATACTCCAGTGACTTAATCAGAACTTGTTAGATTAAATTGTGTTCAATCAGCAGCAGACTACAAATCTAAGACAGGAGAGACAAGTCACTCAGCACACTCAATTTTCCCCATGAACATAATTATTTCCTATTCAGAAAAGAAGTGGCCTTTGAACATGTCATGGACAGAGAAAAATGGTCCCGAAACCTCTCAGTTTAGTTCAGTTGCTCAGTCGTGTCTGACTCTTTGAGACCCCATGGACTGCAGCATGCCAGGCCTCCCTGTCCAACACCAACTCCCAGAATTTACTCAAACTCATGACCACTAAGTCAGTAATGCCTTTAAAGGACCACAAAAACAAGGACCAGCACTTTATTTGCAAATTATCTTGTAGGAAATGAATGGTACAACTTTGTCAGCAAAGTGTACACAGCAGCAGATACAATCACCACAGCCGAATGTGAATTTTAATAAACTTTCATACAACGCTGATCAGTCAGCAAATGTCATGGTCTGCACCGTGTCAGTGGCCAAGGCGACAAAGGGCACAGGGCTGCCCGTAGCGCAAGGGTGTGAACAGTAAGCAGGCCTGCCTCTTGGCAAGGTCACCATCAGACGAGGGTAAGTTCATGCTTCTCTCTCTCAAGGATTTGAGAGTCAAGACTGAGAGTTCAGTTTCTCGAATTAAAAGCTAAGTTTCGATGATTTCAAAAATTCCAAGTCTATATTTGCTTTCCAAGAACGAAGTAGCTGTGGTGAGCATGGAAATGCATGAGACAGGCAGTCCCCCACGTGCTGTAGTGAACGTGTAGTGTAGTGAACTGTAGTGTAGTGTAGTGAACTTGACTTCACTACAATGAAGCACAGCTACAGTGTCTGGGGACGGTGGGGCACCCCAAAGCTGACAAATAACAGGAGCGGGTGGGTCCCAGAAAAGGGAGGCTTTGCTGGTGCTGCTGGACTCAGCCTGGGATGCAGCCCCAGAAAGCAGTGAGGTTTGATAAAAAGAATACAAAATAAAGCTAGCTCAGATTCATTCAGGGAGCGTACTGTTCATCTCCCTTTTGCTGAACTACGTAGCTAATTCCCACACACTTCCTATCTGCCCCCCAGGCAAAGCCATATAAACTCACATGACCCCGGAGCCCCTGCATCTCTAGGTGCTTACCTGGACAGGGTTAGAAAGGTATGATGGTTGTTAGGTGGGGGATAAAGGGTTGCTGTGTTCACCTTCTTTCCTTACTGAAATCAGGTGCAAAGAGCTAAGGAGAAGGAAGCAAAGAGCAAGCCCTGCTTCACCCTTAATCCAGGACCAAGGCACTTCACTGGGCCAACCTTGGTACACCATTTTACTTCTGGGTTAGGCCAGGGAGCCAGGCCACTGGCTAGGAGGGCTCCGAGGTTGTTCCAGGCCTTCAGTTGGCTGTACAAGGCCTTTGGCCCCAATCTCTGATTGGATTAATTCTCCATCATCCACACTGTATTCTAAGACTGACTACATAAAGAGGTCACCTGATAGAATCAGCAGTGGACAGGGGGATTCTTCTAAAATCCAACATGCAATGACTTACTCAATACAAAAAGAATGGGGTAAGAGAAAAATTTCCAGGTTTTCTTTTCACTAATTTTATTCATATTTGGTAATTTTCACTCAGAATCCTATCAACTCCTTTTTCAGTGTGAGATGTAAGTCTGTAGGTCCATTATATACAATCCCTTAGAAACTTTATTTGGTATAACTTCACATTTTTGGTGTATAGAAATAAAATTTATTTTTATACTATAGCACAGGAGACATACAATCAATATTTTTTTCCTAGAGTGTATAATATATAAATTATTCACATTAAAAAAATTCAGAACAGAAAGCCTCATATGCAGGAGGTATTTAAAAATGTATACCTAATTTTGAATTGGTGTTTTTGACAGTATACACAGCTAGCTTTACAAATCTGAATGAGTATGATGATACATATTTGAACAAAGTACGCATATGGGCCCACTCCAGATACTTAATTCAGTACACAGGTAACTCGTTCTTCACTTTGGTCACTGCAATTCCAGGTGCTGAGGCATATGTGGATCTGAAAGGTACTTTCAGGAGTATTATTTCTTACACTGGCATTTTAAAGATTTGTGTTTCTTCTATTCTCCTTTATAGCGAGGGGTCCTTTTCTCTTTAAAAGCAAGAAGACCTTCAAGTCTGTCTTTTGTTGGAATGGTCTAAGAGAAGCAAAACAGTATGTTATCTGTGCCCAAAATGAGAAACAACTATAAAAGTTTAATGAGCTTTATCTAAGGAAACTAATTAGAAGACAATCTAAAATTGTAAAATCATCTGAAAAATTTAAATTACGTGAACAAATTTATCATTCTAACTCCAATATACTTTTTTCTTCCATTTTATTAAACATACTTCAACACAATTAAGAGTTTATTTTTTAGACAATTTTAGGTCTACTAAAAACCTAAGCAGAAAGTTCAGAGTTCCCATATACTCCCCTTAAGCCCCTCATTGTTCCCCCTATTATTAACATCCTTTATTAATGTGGTATATTTGTTATGACTAATGAGCCCATACTGACACAATATTATTAACCAGTCCATAGTAACATTAGGGATATTCTATGGGTTTTGACGAACACATAATGTCATGTATCTGCCATTAATTACAGCATCACAGAAAACAAGTTCACTGGCTACACATCCCTAATGCTCTATCTAGTCATCCCTGACCACCCTCCCCCCGCCCCATGTCTTTTCCAGAAGGTCACATAGTTGGGAGTCATATAGTATGGACTTTTAAGATTAAAATTCATTATTTAGCAATATGTATTTAAGGTTCCTTCTTGTCTTTTCCTGGCAGAGTAGCTCATGTCCTTTCACTGCTGAGTAACAAAGACCCCACTGAATGGATATATTAATACCACAGCTTTTATCCATTCACCTACTGAAAGTCATCGTGGTTGTTTCTAAGCTTTACAAAACTTAGGAATAGCAGCTTTATAAAGCTGCTGTAATAAACACCACTCTGTAGCTTTTGTGTGGACACAGGTTTTCAACTCATTTGGGTAAATGCAAAATTGCATGATCACTAGGTCATGTGGTAAAATTATATAAGAAATGGCTAAACTGTGAAATCCTGTCTTATGTGCATTTCTTAACGTCATATGATGTGGACCATATTTACTTATGCTTATCTGCCTTCTGTATACCTATTTTGGTGAGGTATCTCTTCAGATCTTATACCTTCTTTTTTTTTTTAATTATTTATTTATTTTACTTCACAACATTGTATTGGTTTTTGCCATACATTGACTTGAATCCACCATGGGTGTACTATTTCTTACTATAAAAGCTATTTGAGTTTTGAAAGTTCTTTTTACATCTTGGATATAAGTCCTTTATCAGATATGCTTTGCAAATTATTTTTTCCAGTCTATGGCTTATCTTTCCATTCTCTTCAAAGTGTCTTTTGCAGAGTAGTAAGTTAATCTTAATACACACAATTTTTTTTTCTTTCATGAATTACACTTTTGGCGTTATATCTAAAAAGCCACTGCCAAACTTGAGGTCACCTAGAATTTCTACTATGCTAACTTCAAGAAGTTTTATAGCTTTTCATTTTACATTTAAAAATAAGTCTATAGCTCATTTTCAGTTAATTTTTGTAAAAGGTATAAGGTCAATGTCTAGATTCTTTTTGTTTTTGGTAGTTGAATGTCCGCAGGCTTTTAGTACTATTGATTTTCAAGATGACTTTTCTTCATTGAATTGCCTTTGCTCTTTTGTCAAAGATCAGCTGCCTGTATTTGTATGAATCTATTCCTGAGTTCCCTATTCTGTTTCATTAGCCTGTCTGTCTGTATTTTTGCCAGAACCACACTTTCTCGATGACTGCAGCTTTACTCTAAGTCTTAAAGATGAATAGTGTCATTCCTCCAGCCTTGTTCCTTACTAGTGTGGTGGCTAACCTGTGTCTCTGCACTTCCCATACAAACTCTAGAACTGGTTTGCCAGCATTAAGAAAATAACTTTCTGGCATTTTTATTGGGATTGCACTACACATATGATCAAGTTGGGAAGAAGTGACATCTTAAAATATTGAGTCTTGCTACCCATGAATACGAGCTATCTATTTATTTAAATAGTGATTTCTTTCACCAGAGTTCCTTCTTTAGCTTGGATTATATTGATTTCTGAGTGCTGAACCAGCCTTGCATATCTGAGGAAAAAATATTACTTGGTTGTACCACATAATTCTTTTTATAGATTGCTGAACTTAGTTTGCTATTATTTTGCTGAGAATTTCTATATCTATATTCATGAGAGAGAGTGGTTTACAATTTTCCTTTCTTGTAATATCTTTAGTTTTGTTTATGAGGGTAATACAGTCCTCAGGCTTCCCAGATGGCACTGGTGGTAAAGAACCCATCTGCCAATGCAGGAGACGTAAGAGATGCAGGTTTGATCCCTGGGTTCAGATCCCCTGGAGGAGGGCATGACAACCCACTCCAGGATTCGTGCATGGAGAATCCCATGGACAGAGGAGCCTGGCAGGCTACAGTCCGCAGGGTTGCAGACAGCCAGACACGACTCAAGCGCCAGCGCGCACACACACGCTGTCCTGATGGAATAAGTTAGGAAATGTTCCCCCTGCTTCTATTTTCTGGAAAAGACTGTAGATAATTGGTGTAATTTCTTCATTAAATGTTTGGTAGAATTCACCAGTGAAAAATATCCGGGCCTGGTGCTATTTCAGAAGCTTATTAATTATTGATTTAATCTGTATAAAAAACAGGACTATAAAGATTATCTGTTTTTCCTTGTATGAATTTTGGTATATTTTGTCTTTCAAGGAATTGGTCTATTTCATCTTAAGTTATCAGATTTGTGGCCATACATAGTTCACAGTATTCTTTTATCCTTTCAATGTCAACAGGATCAGTAATAATAACCTTTCTTGCATTTCTAATAAGCTGATTTCAGAACTTTCTTTTCTAATATACACATTTAATGCTATAAATTTCTCTCCAAACATTATTTTTGATGTATTCCCACAAATTTTGATAAGCTATATTTTCATTTTGATTTAGCTCAAAATATATCTTAATTCCTCTTGAAACTTTTTCTTTGATGTATGTCATTTAAAGGCACCCTGTTCAGTCTTATTGAAAAGATGAAATCTCACCATTAATAGGTAGGCTTCCATCTATCTTTCTGCTACTGAGTTTTAGTTTAATTCCCTTGTGGTCTGACAGACTACTTTGTATGATTCCTGTGCCTTTACATTTGATAAGGTGTGGCCAAATATGCTTTTAAAATTTTTCTTCAGACTCTGAGGTTGTCCATTTGTAAGAGGTTTGTAACTTAGTTCATTCGTGGCATGCGTTCAGCAATGACAGGTGGCGATTCACATACTGAACAGAGTCAGCACTCTAGCTCTTGCTTCTAACTCATGACTCTGCCGTGCTTAAACGGGAGCTAACACAGTTTCCAATTCTCAGAAAAGGTGGTGGAACAAAACTCTTGTGCCACTTTACATGCCCTAAAACAAAATATTATCTTTCATTTAAAAAAGGATGGAAGAAAGGGAGGAAGGAAGATTTGTTCCTCTACAAAAAGCCCTATTAATTTGTGTATAAAAAAGAAAACTGTATGTAATTGAATTACTAAACTTTCAGTGGGTAGGAGAAAAGGTTCAGAACATCAGGAAAAGTCAGTGAGTCTCAAACTCTGATGTTCCCAAGAGGCACATGGTCACAGCTGCCTTTCTCCCATCTCTCTGGTCTGGAGTGAGGGTTCAAACCACACCCAGAAAACACAACGGGAGCCAGAGAGACATCTACAGAACAAATGCTACTAACAACTATTCCAAAGGTTTTCTAAATTATGAAGACAAGAGTCATCACTAAGTGAAACAGAATTAGTCACAAGAGCTGGTGATAGTTAAAGAGAAGAAACAAACAATTTCAACCCATTTGTATGATTTTGTAATAGGCGTGATTCGAATCTGCTCATGATATATAATTTAGTTGACTTATACAGAAGGTAAGGGGTATCTGCATTGAATTAGAGATTTTATCACATACCTGAGCATAACATGCTTCTTCTATGGCTAATCCTGTTACTAAATCGACCTGATAATAAAAATATAATTCATTTTAGCAAGAATTACTTTTTAAAAATATGGTATATCAATATAAATTCAAATTTAACAACCTTATTCCAAAAGAACAGAACTCTTTGATGTAATATAGCAAATCAGAAGTATGACCAGCACGAGAAACTTAGTTTGCCTGGGTTCAAATTCTGACTCTACTTTATGCGAGCTGTGTAACCTTGCTTACAGAGGTTATTGAACCTCTTTTGCCTCAGAGAGGTGCATCTGAACAAGTAGCTAATTATAGTACCTACCAAATGGGGTTGTTGGAAGATCAAATGAGTTAATCTAGGTGAAGTCTTTATAAAGTACATAAGATATATCTATATATTGCCTGGCAGCTCAGATAGCAAAGAATTTGCCTGCAATGAAGGAGACCCGGGTTCAATCCCTGGGTCAGAAATATCCCCTGGAGAAGGGAAAGAATTTTAAAAACCCAATCAAATGCCTTAAAACATTTTTTTAAAGGTATTTACTGCTAACAAATTCAACCTTGTTTTACTGCTATGAAGCGCAGGAAAATATAGAACTTCTGGGTCTGTAAGGAAGAAGTATCTTTCTTCAAAATTCCTATAATTTACCTAAAATACAACTGCTATAATGCAAAGCCCAAGTAAATGGGTGCCTGCAGGGATCCCTTGGGCTGCTTACCTCTCCCCTGTCCTGGGGCCTCTGCTCCTTTGGACTACATCTCCAGAGGAACCCCAGGGCTCCCTACAGGGTCTGCATGTGTCTCACTGAAGAAAGCACATGGAGAAGTGAAAGAGGGTCTCCATGCTTAGCAGGAGCTTTGCAACAGGAAGTTCTCCTTAGAAAAAAAATGGTTTTTTGTAATGTGATACTGGTGCTGAGAATACATAGAATACTCTTTTGTTTTGGTTTTCTATGAACTACTAGCCAATAAGTCTATTAACTCAATGGCAAAAATAATAAGCATGTCATACGCTGCAGGGTATAAGTGAAATTACTGGATTCTGTGATTATGATACTGAATCAACTACAGCTATAAGCAGAATGAAATCACTGATGTAGCTAAAAAACACCTCAGTAGCTTTCAGTAATCACAGCAGTAAATATTTTAGAATATTAAAAAATAATGGTTCATTTAAATTAATCTCTACTACCTATTCCAACAAAAAGCTTAGGAAACTCACCTCCATTCCTTGATTAATTGCTAATTTTGCCACTCTCATTGCAACAGGTCCCTAAAATTCAAACAAAACATATTTTAACTATTATTTATGCAAATCATGTTGTACATCTCAGTCAAATTCAGGAAATCCCTTTGGTGGATCCATAGCATAGAAGCAACAATGCCTGTAAGATAACTGACGGAAAATTCATTTTAGGAGATTTGCAAGGCCTTCGGGCTTCCCTGATGGCTCAGAAAGTAAAGAATCATGTGCAATGCAGGAAACGCAGGAGATACAGTGTTAATCACTGGGCTGGGAACATCTTCCACAGGAAGGAACAGCAACCTACTCCAGTATTCTTGCCTGAAAAATCCCATGGCTATAGCCCAAACGGCCACAAAGAATTGGACACAACTGAGTGACTAAGCACGCATGCAAGGCTTTTAACTATTAATAAACCATAATTCTAACAAGCTACTGCACCACCATAGGACGCAGGACCCACGGCATGCTGCAGCACAGCACACTAGATGCTCAGAGGTCGGCAGGTGGCATGTGTCCAATAGAGGGCTTTCCACTGTTCAGCAAATCTCCCTACAAGTTAAGTAGGAAAAGGAAAAGGAGGTAAGAGTGTTTGGCACAATTAGCATACCCATCAGTGGTTTGACAGAAGCTTGGGCTGTATATTGTCACCCTGCTTATTTAATTTATATGCAGAGTACATCATGTGAAATGCCAGGTTAGATGAAGCACAAGCTGGAATCAAGATTGACGGAAGAAATACCAATAATCTCTGATAATGCAGACGGCATCACCCTTATGGCGAAAAGTGAAGAGAAACTAAAGAGACTCTTGATGAAAGTGAAGGAGGAGAAAGTGAAAGAGTGAAAGTTTAAGCTGGTTTAAACCTCAACATTCAGAAAACTAAGATCATGGCATCTGGTCCCATTCCTTCATGGCAAATAGATGGGGGAACAATTGAAACAGTGACAGACTTAATTTTCTTGGGCTCCAAAATCACTGCAGATGGTGACTGTAGCCATGAAATTAAAAGACGCTTGCTCCTTGGAAGAAAAGCTATGACCAACCTAGACAGCATATTAAAAAGCAGAGACATTACTTTGCTGACGAATGTCCATCTAGTCAAAGCTATGGTTTTTCCAGTAGTCATGTATGGATGTGAGAGTTGGACTATAAAGAAAGCTGAGTGCAAAAGAATTGATGCTTTTGAAATGGTGTTTGAGAAGACTCTTGAGAGTCCCTTGGACTGCAAGGAGATCAAACCAGTCAACCCTAAAGCAAATCAGTCCTGAATATTCATGGGAAGGACTGATGCTGAAGCTGAAGCTCCAATACTTTGGCCATCTGATGCAAAGAACTGACTTACTGGAAAAGACTCTGATGCTGGGAAAGACTGAAGGCAGGAGGAGAAGGGGACAACAGATGAGATGGTTGGATGGCATCACTGACTCGATGGACATGAGTCTAAGTCAGCTCCAGGAGTTGGTGATGGACAGAGAAGTCTGGCAGGCTGCAGTCCATGGGGTTGCAATGAGTCGGACATGACTAGAGATTGAACTGAACTGAACTGGGCTGGAGATGAGGCTGATGCTCTTGACTAACATGGGAATTCAGATAGCATCTGTTGGCTTGCTTTGGCAGCACATATACAGATAGCATCTGTTTTAGGTAGTGGATCTGTATTCTTCTTCCCTGGGCATCAATAATTAATCACAATGATGATGTACTAGTAAAGACATGTCCTTCAGGCAGTACTCCCATATTACACAAAAGTCCAAATGAGTTCTTTAGATGTGTGAGGGTCAAAACTGAGAGTCCTCTGCGAGGAGGTTTTATCTTAGAAAACCACAATCCTCCAGATGGAATTTATTTGATCATATTTAAAATTCCTGAAAATTGTTATGAGCGATGAATTAGAATTCAATGGTATAGTTTAAAGCATCTTTTGAATTAAAATGCAAGAGGTTCTAAATAAGAGGCACAATAAAGGACTCCAGTAAGTGCATAAATGTATGATGGCATGTTTTTTTTTCGGTTATCAGTTTTAATCTACCTAAATTTTCTTCCTAAATCATATGCTGAAAAATTTTAAGACCCTGCAATTTTCTGAGACTTAGGCAAGTATCTTAGGTAGAATTCTTCCAAATGTAATTTGTATGTACTAGTTTTCTTTAAGATCAACAATTCACTAAAAAACAAAATAAAACAAAACAAAACAGAGTACTCCTCTCAATGAGAATTTTATCCTTTCACTTTTATCACCAGCTGACCCAGACAAATGCTGGCCAGACTTCCATATGCACACAAGTCCCTAGGTCCCTTGTTAAAACGGTGACACTGATTCAGGGTTGGGGGTGGGCGGTGCTCCCAGGGGATGCCTGGACTGCTGGTCCACAGACCACACTTTGGGCAGCAAGGTTTAGGAAACTGGAGAAATAGGAAAATGAAAACACTATTAGATATAACGCTTATTCAATTAGCTTCTTTTTTAAAATATGAAACCAGTGCCTCTTCTATATATACAAACTATTTTTTTCCTCAGAAAAACAGAAGTAGATACACACAAATACAGAAATCACGCAGAAATCCTAATTGTTTAAAAGTTTCCTAATTACTTAGAGACTAATCATGTACTAACAAGATCTTTAAAAATAAAAATTATTCCACCTCAAATTCTGTGTGCATACAGTTTCACAGTTACACATTTTCCGAAGTCATCTGACATCTCCCTTCAGCTGGGGGAAAAATAATGTTAGCAATTAATGTTCTCAGAGGGGTGTCCTTCAGATGAAAAGGATGATGAGGACAGCCTGGTTTACCACATGGCAGGGTGCAGTCAGATGTCAGTTTGGAGGTGGGGAGGAGGAGGCTCTAGGGTGGGGTGAGCTGCGGGCACAGAGAGAGAGAAAGAGAAAGAGAGCGCGCATGTGTGTGAGCAAGATCGCATACGAGAGAGCCAGTTCTCAGGAGTGAGATGAAGAATGGAACCACAGAGGCACCAAGGGGCTAATGAGCCACCCGCCACCCCAGCGGAGATCTGTAACAGGGAGCTGACCACTCACATCCAAGGACCATGGGAGGCTGTGGATCTCAGAACTGGAATTACGCCCAAACCTTCCTTAAATACACTGCTTTACTTCAACTGAGACGTGTACTGGTCGTCAAGTTTTAAGCTACAGGAAGTGGCTAAATCTGTATGGAGCTAAACTATCACTTCTGATATGTGTACACCTTTAATCTCTCTTTAGCTAGATGTTTCCTTAATATTTTGAAGAAACATCAATACCAAAGTTACAAGGAGAGCTTTTCTTAATCTCAAAGTAGTGAAAGTCTTGTGTTAGCTCTCTATAGATGCAGAGTATAAGGCTGTGTGTTACCTCATCCAGGCAATGAACGTACATAAGGGCCCCACCCTGAAAGAGCTTACAGCTCCTAACTTAACTGAGAAGCGCTGAAATAGCACCGACACCCAGGCAGTGTGGCTTTAGAAGCCAACTCAAATGAGAGGCCCCATCTGACAGCTCGCAGGGACAGGTGCGCCGCAGCAGACCTGGGCTCTGTCTGACAACAAAGAACTCCACGGATGCTTCCTGAAACCAGATACAGAGCCCCGAACAAATGTGGAGGGTGCGTGCATTTCTCTAGAGAGATTCATGAGAGCTCCCAAAAGAACCCATGGCCTCAAAAGAGGTTACAAATACTGATTGAGTTAGAGAGGAAGTACTTTTGACTCCAGAAATGGTTAGGGGATTATAAAAGTTTACAATCCATTGGGAATAAAGACAAATCACTAATTGTTTACTTGGCAAAAGTCCTTTAATCTATGATTTCCGAACAAAGGACTATTTGAAAAATACTTCTGCAAGAGTGAGAGAACCAAGAAACCCTTAAAACAGGTTCCTTGACACTCTGTTTATTATTAATACTACTGCTCACGAGGATTAAGACCTGTGAGTAAACGTGCAGTGATTCCCAGACTTGAAGTCTACTTCTGAAGAAGTGGATTGTGCACAAAGGAGTTAAAACAAGGCTTCCATCACCATGAAAACAAACACAGTAAGATAAACAACTGGTGCTATTTAAGCAGGTTATCTCAAGTTAAGTGATCTCAATGAAAGCTCGCTTGACATAATGGACTGTGGGCTCCTTATTTATTTGCGTTTCAGTTTGGGGACAATCCAGTGTGAAAGCCCACGTGTACCGTTCAGGGCAGGAGGACTAGCTGGCGAACAACTTAAGTTGCTGGGAATCTCTGTTGCATGTGATAAACATGCACATAATATATTATCAATGTGCAGCTACAGTAAGGGCCTTGAATTACCTTCAAATCTTAATTCTGAAGGCTCTTAATACTAATCTAGTATATGATTTCTACTTTTACAGCTACCTGTACACTTCTCTACTTGGAAAGCAAGCAAAGGACATTATAGGTAGGTAAGACGATCGCTGGTTTTGTCAACTTGTTGTAAGGTTATAAAAAAGAGCAAAAAAAGAAACGTAGTTAAAATACCTGAGGTAAAAACTCTCTTGCTAGGTCCAAGGCCTTTCTGTAGGCGGCGTCCCCCTCCTGGTTCTGTTCTAGAACATGGCTGATCAAGCCCACTGACTTGGCTTCTTGGCCATCGAGCACACGCGCAGAGAAGATGAGCTCTTTCGCCAGGGACATCCCAATGGCACGCGGCAGTCGCTGCGTTCCCCCTACAGCGTGGATGAGACAGAAAACGTGTGCGATGACTTGACAGCCTTTTGCTTAAACATCTCAATTTTTCATTTCTTCTATTGGAAAAACAAACCAGGACCAGAAATTTTTATGTTAAAATTAAGTAACTGGAAAACTACTTCAAAACTTAACCTCATTTCTTCATTAGTTTATAAAATTATTAAAACTCTAAAAGCACTTAAGAATCTTGTATCACTATTAAGTGATTCTGACACTGCCCATCACTGGTAACACAGATGGCATGTTCCTGAATCCAATCCACAATCATTACCGTGTCAGGAACCAAAAGATGTACAGTAGTGGAGGAGGGTGGGGGCAGTCTCCTTTCCCTTAGGTCATTCATAGGAGGAATGACAGGTCCATCAAGCTTGGCATTTCTCCTTCAGTTCAGATAAAACATCAAATTCTCAGAAATTCAACTCGTGTGCTTTTAAAGACTTATTTAAGGTAAATGAACTGTAAACTAATTTTAACTTAATGAAAATAAAAACAGATAATTGCTCATGAAAACAGGCTTTGTCCCATGGTTTAACTTTTTTAAGGAAAGTGATAATCATCCCCTGTTGCAGTATTCTATTAGATCCATCTGTCTGCTCACTCCAGTACCTTTAAGTGAGGAGACTGTGATTTCAATAAATAGAAAGCTAAACAAAAGCAGGTCATATTCTTATTGGTAGCTTTAATTTCTACCAACAGCTGCAAATCTTAAATCTTATCCCTGAGTCTTATCCTTGAAGTGGCAGCTGGGCTGACCAGGAGGCGGAGGAAAGGCTGACTCTGAAGGTTCAGGGGAGAAGAAGAAAACTGTTGCTCACACATCTGAACGAGCTCACCGTGTGTTTCACTGCCCGTGCAGTTTATTCTGCATTAGTCACCAACATTTATAGACTGAGTGGGTGATTTCATATAAAAGTTAGTTTTAACCTGGAAGTTAACTGCAGCTGCGTCTTTTAGATACAATGCACTCAAGCTGCCACAGCCTCCACCACTTCCTACGACTCCAATACTGTAGACTGAGAGGTTTTGATTTTCTTTAAGCGATTTTATTTTATTTTTTTTTCTTTAAGCGATTTTAAAAGGAAGGTAAAATCATTTCTTATCCACATCTCAATCAAAAGTTGGGGGGGGGGATGAGAGGTAAGTTTCAAGAAAATATATATCCCTTCAATAATTAAGTATATTCCTATGTGTTTAGTAAACAAAGCACATTGGTATTGGAAGTTTATGAGGCTATTATTAAACAATTATGTTGAGAATTATGTTTAAAAATATAGGTGATTTATGGGGAAAAAAGAAATAAGAACAAACTTCAAAAGGATTGACATTTTCTGTAGGGATTGTTTTTGAACATAAATGAGTTTAGGATTATTCCCTGGTGGCTTAGTTGGTAAAGAATCTGCCTGCAATGTGGGAGACCTGGATCTGATCATGGGTTGGGAAGGTCCCCTGAAAGAGGGCACAGCAACCCACTCCAGTATTCTTTCCTGGAGAATGAATCCCCATGGACAGAGGAGTTCGGTGGGCTACCATCTATGGGGTTGCAGAGTTGGATATGACTGAGAGACTAAGTACAGCATAGATAGCACAGAGTTCTGCTTCTATAAACTGCTTATTGCTTATACTCCCCAAGCAGTTAGAGACGGTAAGTTTAGAGGTATTTTATGCGACATGGCAAAAAATGGTGAAAAATGAAGCACTGACAAATTTAAATCCAACTGTAAATAATCATGTTGCTCAGTGTAGTAAAGATAGGTCTGAGAACTTACAGAATAAACTTCATGGAAAAAGACAAGTTGTTTACGGTATTTCTAATGGCAGCTGATTAGAACAGAGAGATACAAGTAATACAACACAGATAGTTATATCTACTCATGGAAGTGAGGAGGATTTTCAAGAGACTAAAGAACTTACAGCTATAGTATTCATAATAAGCACAACACTAGAGAATGATTCTTTGCTGTGTTCTATGAAAAGTTTAATGTAGACTGGTCAAATTTAGCATGTGACCCTCAATGGTCATTGTTAGTGTGCACTTCTTATTCAACGGAAACTCAGTATTTTGCAAGTCCAAAAAGCTTAAGCCCATTCATCACATTATTTTCTAACAATTTAACAAAGGGACAGCATGAAACTAACCTCATCAAACAGCTGAATGGCACAAGACTCTAAACTTTGCTAGATGAAATGGATGCAGACTTAATCATCTGCTGGAGGAAATGATGCGAGGGTGAGACACTTGGTGCTGAAGAGACCTTTCTGTTCCGCTGAAAACAGTGCATCACAGGATCTAAGGAAAAACCACCAACTTGGCTCATCAGCAACTAACACTGCATTCAAGACTTGGCTTTTTTGGGTTGACATCACAAGATATCCACGTTAGGAACCTCATGTAAGTGCAGTGACACAGTATTTGTTCTTTTATGGCTGGCTTATTTCACTTAGCAAACTGTCTTCAAGTTCACTCATACTGTAGCATGTGTTAGAATTTCATTCCTTTATAACGCTGAATATGTTTTGTTTATTCATTCTGCTGAACATGATTTGTTTATTCATTCATTAGTTGAGGAACATCTGGCTTGCTTCCACCTTCTGGCTATTAGAAATAATATTGGTATGAATATGTGTGTACAAACATGTCTTCAAGACCCTGCTTTCAATTTGTTTGAGTAGATGTCCAGAAGTGGAACTGCTGGAAAATACAGTAAGTCTGTGTTTAATTTTTGATGAACAGCCATACTTTTTCATAACAACTTCACCATTTTCTATTCCCACCAACCTGGCAAAAGTGTTCCAATTTCTCCACATTTCTTACCAACACTTTGTTATTTTGCTTTTTGATGGCAGTCATCTTAGTGGGTGTGAACTGATATCTCACTGTGCTTTTGATTTGCATTTCCCTAACAACCAGTGACCTTAGCATCTTTTTACGTGCTTATTGACAATTTGTATATCTTTTTGGAGAAAAGTCTATTTAGGCCCTTTGCCCACTTTTAACTGGGTTGTTCTGTCATTGTTGAGTTCAAAGCGTTCTTTATAAACTCTGGATATTAATCCCTTATCAGACACATGATTTGCAAATACTTTCTCCCAATTCATTGGTTGCTTTTTCACTGCTCATAGCATCCTTTGAGGCAGGCAAAATTTTTAATTTTGAGGAAATTCAGTTTATTTTTTTCTTTTGTTATCTTTGCTTTCGGTGTCATGGCCAAGAAGTAACTGCCAAATCCAATGTCAAAAGTTTTTCCACTGTTTTCTTCTAGGAGTTCTGTACTTTCAATACTTACATTAAGGTATAGGATTCACTTTGAGGTAATTATTGTATATGGTATATATGTCCAACTCGATTCATTTGCAGGTAGGAATCCAGTTTCCCTAACACTATTTGTCAAAATGGGCATGCTTAAATAGTTACATAAATATGTGATTTGATCTCCTCATTCTTACCAAAACTTCATCTTTAGGAAACCTGTTTGGTAAGAAATTATTTGGTCCACTTTCATATGCTGCAATCCAGTTCGCAGAAATCAAAGGCTGATAGCTTGAACCATATTTTTACTTTATGGGAATTAAAGGTAACTGACCCTTTACCATCCTCAAGCATATAAAATTTGTGATTTCAACCTTTATAAAGATGATATGACCTGTTTGTTTGTCTTTGTCAACTAATACTGATAGTGTGAGCAAAGAGCTGTACATACAGAAGTTACTGAACTGCAGAGCAATACCACACAGAAAACTAAACATTACTGATATGGAATTTGATTTCTACAAATATCTCAGAAATAGATACTCCAAATAGAAAATCTTTTATGCCAACATTCTAGTCCAATTTGGAAGTACTTCTGTTTAAGCTGTTTTCTATTGTGAAATAAAGCAATTAACTCATTAGAAAAGCAAGGCTCAGTGCAAAACTGCATCCTGCAACCTGAGAGACAGAATGTGCCACTGAGATGTAGTGTGGATGAAAAGGCATCAGATTTACATTCCAAATAAAGAAAGGAGTATTAGAGAGAATTATTTCAACTCACCTTTTATTAATTCTGAATATTAAATTCCAGTATTAGCTCAGAGGTAAAGCGAAGATAAGTGTGTTGTATTTTTCTGTCAGTTGATTTTCTTATATTGGGCTTACTTCAGCAGATCACCCAATCTGCTGAGTTCCAATAGGGATTTGAGTTCAAGATGACAAAGTGCCATCTCGAGATAGTCTTAATGACTGGTGAAATTAATCAGAACTAAAAATAGGGTCATCCTCAGTGGAATTAAAATAGTTCCATTCTGACTGCTGCCCTAACATATTCAAAATCAAACAGGTCTGAGATTGATTCAGACTTACACTACTGTCCATCCCAAGAGCTTCCAGCATTGACCCCTGACTCCTTTGGGCCCTGCTCTGAGACTCACAAGGGTTTTGGTAACTTGCCCAGCGTCACAGATTTAAGCTGCAGAAATAGAATCCAAACCTACCTCTGCCTGATTCTTATCTACTATGTGGTAAAAAAGTAAAAAGCAACTTATGAAATAAATTCATGGCTTGATTTTATAAAATAAAAGGTATGCATGGGGTATATATAAGTAGCTGCATAATAGTAAGTAGGCATATACATATTTAAAATGTATGCAGAAAGCTGTCTCTGTGGGACCAGCTGATAGATAATGATAATTTTTTTACTCATTCTGCTTGTCTGTATTTCAAAAATGTTCTGCAACATTTAGGTAATAGGAATAAAAGTGCTACATCATTTTTCAAGAGCACAGTACAGGCAGACAAACAGCTGGCCACTAGGTAAAAGCCTCCCAAGCTACTTTCTGTCTGCGTTCCCGGCAAGCTCTCCAGGTGGTGGGAAGCCTCAGGTCTCTCAGGTTGCAATGCTGATACTATGGAATCATGGTGTCAGGTTGGCCATTCACGTAACATTCTTGCAAGTACCCCACAGAACTACCAAATAGGAAGAGATATATGAATATGAGATGAGAACCCGTGCAATAGCTCACAAGGATCCTGCTAACATACAAGTAATTTAACCCTTTCCAAGGGTAGTAAATTTAGAACATGTTTTACTTCTACAAAAAAATAACTATTCTTAAGTCACTTCATCACCAACAAGAAAAAGCACTTTGTTGTGTTCCATGAATCTGCATGAAGGGCCATCAGAGTAATAAGCGGAAATAGCACACCAAAGCCACACTAAGTCATGAAGAAGAGGGAGCACTGGGGACCCTCCCCTTTCTATTGTAGGCACGCTCAGAAAATGCCAGTTGTTTTCTAAGGCTTTTTTGTTTTGTCTCTGTCAACAAGGAGACTTTGATTCAGTGGGATCTGTTGATCCAGTGCCGTAAAACAAGAGGCAGGAGATGATTCATTTTTAATAAGGCAACATAATTTACATAACCAAGGAGTACGTGCCACTTCAGAACAGTCACCTCGAATGCTGTATACGTGTTACTTGGGACCATTTTGGAATTTCTCTTTTGGAACTCATTTCCAGAATTACACATTTGTTCAATCATTCAAGTACCTACTGCAGCTTCCTGTTCTAAGCAGGTGGATACAGCTGTGAACTGAACAAATCCCTGGGGTGCACACAGTTTAGACAGAATGGCCAAGGAGGACACTTGGGCAGAAACAGAAGGAAACGAGGGGTGCATAGCACACAGATCCTGTGGGGACTGCGTCTGACTCACGGAGCAGCACAGCGAGACCAGAACGGCCAGAGCACAGGTCAAGGGGAGCAGGCCCGGGTCCCGTGGGTCCCTTAGACCTGGAAGGAACTACAGCTTACTGTGTGGGCGACAGAAAGCCAAGGAGCATCTGAGAGCATCTTCTGAAAACAGTGGTGTAGGAACGTTAATCACTAGTGAAGATTTGGGTTTGAGGAAAGCTAAGGTCATTATGGGCCAAGAAGATGGAGGAAGTAGATAAATGTTCATATGACTTGTGGCGTGGCTCTAACAGGCCCAGAGAAACTTCAGAACAACTTCCCAAATGCTTTCAATGTCTGTCATGTTTTGGCTGCCCAACATCCACTGTTCCCGTTAAAATCCTGGTCTTGCTGTTGGAGAACACCCCCCAGTTTCCCCCCTCCCCCCGGCCTGCCCTGCCCCAGCTGTATACAGCCTAGGACAGTAGAGAACTCCTCCAATGGAGGCCAAGAAAACCAGACCCTTCTTCTCTCTGCCCTGGCACAGCAAAGCAGGCATCCAAGACAGGTCTGGTTCACTGGATGTTACTTCTCAGGACTAGGAGTCCTGAATGGATGATAAATAAAAATAAATTTTCCCTTTCATATACAGCAGCCAAAGTCAATTTCTACTATGTGCTTTCCGACATCACGAATGATACAACGACATACTATGAGTTTTGTTTTTCTCTCTCCTTCAAAAATGGTTAGATGAAGCTGAATGAGGCTTTATTTGTTCTACTTTTCCCAAATAAAATCCATTTGTTCAATCTCTTAATTTATTGGTCAAGTGATCAAACATGTGCTAGATGCTGTCCCAGGTGCTGAACAAGTGGCAGTGAATGA
The DNA here is from genome assembly GCF_910594005.1 of Cervus elaphus. Lineage (NCBI taxonomy): Eukaryota > Metazoa > Chordata > Mammalia > Artiodactyla > Cervidae > Cervus > Cervus elaphus. The sequence continues at coordinate 24,640,659 of NC_057830.1, forward strand.
GACAGGCCATCCCAGATGTTACAAAGCTCACAAGGAAAGAAAAGGGCAATTAAACAAGGACAAGAGAGAACTGAGGTTGTGATGAGTGTTACAAAGAGAATTTAAGGCAGGGAAAAGATTGAGATAAACATTCGATTCAATTCAGTCATTCAGCCGTGTCCGACTCTTTGCGACCCCACAGACTGCAGCACGCCAGGCTTCCCTGTCCATCACCAACTCCCAGAGCTTGCTCAAACTCATGTCCATCCAGTCACTGATGCCATCCAACCATCTCATCCTCTATTGTCCACTTTTCCTCCTGCCTTCAATCTAAAGAACTGATGAAGAACTGATGCAATCAGGTGGCCAAAGTCATCAGATGACTTAGTTTGGGTGGTTGGGAAGGGCCTGTTTGATAAAGGTGAGGCCCATGTCTGAATGCTAACAGGGCAGCTACATGAAGATCAGAGAGAATATCAGTGATGAGATCAGCCATGTAAAGAATCTATGGGGAAGCCAAGCTTAGCATGTTTTGAGGAAGAGAAGGAGGCCACTGTAGCTATGGTGAGGCAAGTGGCAGAAGTGAATTTGGACAGGCAGGATTCACATTATATAGATATAGTGGAGGTTTACATCTTATTCTATGTGTGATGTAAAGACACTGGAGGGTTTTGAGTGGAAAGTGACATTAATTCGATTTGCATTTTAAAAGCTCCTCTGTAAGCTTGGTAGAGAACAGATTATAGGGGTAAGATCAAAGTGGGGTGTCCAGGTGGAGACCACCGCTGTCCTTCAAGTGAGACACAATGGCAGCTCGGACTGATATAGGGCAGCATAGGAAGGGATAGGGGGAGGGATTTGGGGTGAGTGTCCAAACTTGCTAGTAAAATGGTGTAGGGGACAGGGAAATCAATCTAATGCCTAGATTTCTGCCTTGAGTGCAATTAGAACGAAGTGTGTTTACTGACACTGGGAAAAAGGGTGTGTACTCTGGCCATGTTATGGAGCAGTCAAGCATGTGATTAGACATGCAGTCAAATGTTTACTAATAATCACTATCATACAGATGGCATTCAAGGTCAGGGGCCTGGATATGATCACCTAGGGAGACTGTTTAGATAGAAAGGAGCTGAGGAGGAGTCAGAAAAACCCTGATAAGTGCCCACTGAAATGAGTGAATAGCAGAAATGCAGGAGGAAGGTGATGCTCAGCTGGACACCCACCACCACCACCACTGCCCTAGCCTTCTTCCATGGGAGTCAAGTCTGCATGGGTCTTCTAGGAAAGTCTTTCCTCACTGAAATAAAGACACCCAGGAATAAACGGGCCTTCTCCCAGGACGCCTCCATGTCGACATGTGACACTGGAGCAGTGACAGCTACCTTGCAACCGTGATGGAAGCCAGCAAGGGCAGAATCTTCAAACTAAAGACTGCACAGCCGAGAGATGTCACTAAGCTGCTGAACTTACCAATTCTGAGACAGCCCTATTGTGACTTCTTATGATTTTACCTGGTGTTTTCTTATTGTTTAAGCTTCCTGAAATGTAGGTTCTTGTTACTTGTACCAAAATTGTCTGTAACTGTAGATGAATTAAGGAAAGAGACCTGAAAATACATTTTAGAGAGTAGAAAGCAAACACACTAGGAAAGTAATGGCAAGACTTCTCGGCAAAATTAACTACATATTTGAGATTTGTGGTTGTGAGATGGTTAGCATGGTTTCTTCTAGTAACTCCTAGCCATTTGGGGGCAAAAATGGAGCAGGTAGATAAGCTAGAACTTCATTAGACAAATGTTAAGACGAGATGAGGCACCAAGCAATAGCAATGGTTGACATGTATTGAGCAGACTCTGCGATAATACCATGCCAACTATCCTAAGCACTTCACACATATTCAATTAGCTCATTTAATTCTTACAGTTCCTCTATGAGGTTGGTGCAAAGGTAGTTAAGGTCATTTGTAAGCTGTCATATCACAAAGGACCATAAAACCTAAGTTGAGTAAAGAGAGGAAGGACTTTGCTGAGAGTGAAATTGCCCATAGACTTGATGATTCAATGAGGTCCCAAAAGATCTGAAAGGTTAGGATGTCGCAGAGTGAGATGCAGGAAGTCTGCATTCAGAATGGAGTGATTACTGATGATGCTGGACCATCATTTATCACTGTACCACCTGGGAAGCCCTTTTGCATATTCACATATATTTAAAAAATTTAAAGCAAGTTTTTTATTTGATATTTCATAATTAATTATAATGTAATATGTAGCCGGGAGTTGTGATGGACAGGGAAGCCTGGCGTGCTGCAGTCCATGGGGTTGCAAAGAGTCAGACACGACTGAGCAACTGAACTGAACTGAACTGATGTAAATAACTGAATATAATTTATGGTTTTATATTATAAATTATGTCTTAGCAATATGTAAAAGGTAGAAAATTTCAAGTGTTTTTGTTTTTGTTTTCTGGGTTTCCTTTTAGTGTTTATATTTCCCTGTCTTACAATTTCATGAAGAAAGAAGCCATGCTAATAAAGGGCAGTGTTGAAATATGTTAAGTTGAAAGTTATCTAGATGCTGCATTAAGGGCATTTTGTTGATATAATTACAAGTGACTGCTGACTCTTAAGAACTATCATTTTTTGATTATTTCTAAATCCCCTCTCATAAATAGAAAGCTCCATTTAAGGCTGTATTTTCCTTGAATTGTAAAAGAAACATTGCAATAAAATGTTAACTTTGGGGGTTCCCTGGTGGCTCAGTGGTAAAGAATACACCTGCCAATATGCAGCAGACACAGATTTGATCCTTGATCCGGGAGGATCTCACATGCTGTAGAGCAACTTAGCCTTTGTGCCACAACTACTGAGCTTGTGCTCTAGAACCGGGGAGCTGCAATTACTGAGCCCACATGCTGGAACTATAGAAGCCCACGCATCCTAGAGCCTGTGCTTTGCAACAAGAGAAGCCACAGCAATGGGAAGCCCATGCACTGAACCTAGAGAGTAGCCTCAGCTTGCCACAACTAGAGAAAAGTCTACACAGAAATGAAGATCCAGCACAGCAAAAAAATAAATGAGTAAAATTATTTTTTTAAAAATGTTAACTTTGGATTAAAATGTCTGTTGCAACTGATTACTGTGAAACTCTGTCAGAGGGCTTTAGGCAAGAGCTTTCTTGACAAATCTTGGCTAGATGCTTACAAAACAGACTTCCTCTCACTTCTACAATGGAAGAGAAGTGTGTTATGTGAACAAACATGACATGTTTACTGGTCTCATAATAGGTCATGTCACAATCATACAAAAAAGCATAAAAATAACTATTTTTCAATTTGTGACCAATGTTTAAAGTGTTGTAATACTTCATATTTCCTGGGATTTTTTTACTTTTTTTTTTTTAGCATGTTTTAAAACAATGAGAAAACATAGACAAACCAACAGACAGACAGACACACACATGCATACATACAGGAACAAACAAGACAAGAATACACATGAAGGAAAACCTGACAGTCTGGTTAAACCCCAGCAGAAACTATCTAAAATATATCAGTTTGAGCTCTGCTTGGCTTACACTAAAGGAGTATTTAGGAAAAACTTTAAAACTTTCTAAGAGCTGGGGCACAGAAAGAAAAACTGGACATCAAACACTTTTCTTCAAGAGCAAATTAAGCTTCCTGGCAACAAATTAAAACCTTTGTGATAAGGCCTTCATTAATATTATAGAAAGTTTTCTTGACTAATATCCAGTTTTCTGTTAGAGAGACAGGTTAAGAACAAAACCACACTCTTAAATGTCTGCCGACGCTTTTGACAACAAATATCTAAAGCATAACTGTATCTTTTTTTAACTTCTGAAGAATATAATTGCTATATACTGCATGAAACAAAGCTAGTGTTCAGTGGCTCAGTTGGGTCTGACTCTGCGATCCCATGGACTGCAGGGGTTTCCCTGTCCTTCACCATCTCCCAGAGCTTAACTCAAACTCATGTCCATTGAGTTGGTGATGCCGTCCAACCATCTCATCCTCTGTCATCCCCTTCTTCTCCTATCTTTAATGAAACAAAGTACCTCACTTTTTAAAATGATTTGTCCATTTTGAGCCACCCTATGTCCACCACGAGCACAACATGCTCCTCTACAACTCTTTGTGGCTGTGCGGGCTCTGAACTTAGGTTCCCTGGCAGCACTAAGGGGTTACTGGAGTCTTCCTTTGTGGATACCTCTCTCACATCCCGGCACAGCTAACGGGTAGGCAAAAGACTTAAATCAGACCAATCAAACTGTCTCTTGAAATCTGGATCATACATGGAGTTTATGTTTGGGTTCAGAAATTCAAAGGCTTTCAGGTGAGCTTGTCTAAAGTTGTGCTGCCAGACATAACTATCTGTGATAATGGGTCTGTCTGGGTTGTCCAGACCAGGAGTCACTAGCCACATGTGGCTAATGAGCACTTGAAACGTGACTAACTTGAACTTTCAGTTTTTAGTTCATTATAATCAGTTGAAATTTAAATAGCACATGTGGTCAGCAGCCTCAGGATTGGATAGCTCAAGTCTAGAGTTTCCTGGCCTTCAGCTTCTCATGAGCTCATTTTTGGTTGCAGTATCTGTTTCTGTTGCAAAACCAAAGAAACTGGGATATGATCTACAGTTCACTGCAACAAGTACAGAGTCACAGTAAGTGATGCAGCTGAAGCACAGAGTCTGTAGGCTTCCCCACAGCTCACCTGTCCAGCCAGAAGACAGGAAGCATGCATGGCTAGTGAAAGACGTGTGTTCCACAGGTACACACGTACCTGTGTTCTAGGTACGTGTTCTACGAGGTTCTAGGTAACCTCTGTCATTCAAAATGATCCAGAAAGCAAATGATTCATCTGTTCTTATAATACTGCTGTGCCGTAGGCAAGAAAAGTAGGTATCAGCAAATGAGATCAAAACAGAGATCTTGCTAGCAGCCTTCAACACAAACCTATCCCAGGTTTGATTAAACATAGCAATTGCTGAGAGAAAATAAAACTAAAAGAAGTGATCCAATGAACCTTTCTGTCTTCTGATTTCCATCTCATGATATATACTTACTGGACCAATTAGTACTGTCACAGTAACAGAAATGTCCTACCTATAGTAAAAATTTTGTGCCACACTATGCCACTTATGCAGCACTGCTCTGTATTTATATAGTTGCCATTTATCCCTAGTTATTTTAATAAATGTTTCATATATATGATAAAGATATTTGGTTTAACTGTAAGAGTTATCTATCAGTATATCATAAGGATTATGACTAGGCTGCATATCTCTTCCCTCTTGAGATTACTTACAAATATATGTATATAACTGTCAAAGGAACATGTGTCAAATGAACATACATACAAATACACAGAAATCGTGACAGGTTTTATTTTCTTTGGCTCCAAAATCACTGTGGATGTTGACTACAGCCATGAAATTAAAAGACACTTACTCCTTGGAAGAAGAGCTATGACAAACCTAGACAGCATGTTAAAAGGCAGAGGCATCACTTTGCCAACAAAGGTTGGTACAGTCAAAGCTATGGTTTCTCAAGTAGTCATGTATGGATGTGAGAGTTGGACCATAAAGAAGGCTGAGCACTGAAGAATTGACACGTTCCATTTGTGGTGCTGGAGAAGACTCTTGTGACCTTGGACCACGAGGAAATCAAACCAGTCAATCCTAAAGGAAATCAACCCGGAATATTCATTGGAAGGACTGATGCTGAAGCTGAAGCTCCAATACTTTGGTCACCCGATGCGAAAAGCGGACTCATCGGAAAAGGTCCTGATGCTGGGAAAGATTGAGGGCAAGAAGAGAAGGGGACGATAACAGATGAGATAGTTGGATGATCACCATCTCAATGGACATAAATTTGAGCAAACTCCGGGAGACAGTGAAGGACAGGGAAGCCTGGTGTGCTGCAGTCCATGGGGTCACAAAGTGTCGGACACAACAACTGAACAACAACATATACACATATGTATACGTGACAGCTTTAGAGAAAATTATTGATTAGTTTTCTTTAATACAGTGATATTTATTAAAAATACAGTGTTTCACGTCTACCTCACTGGATAAATCATGTAATATGAAATAAGTCAAATTTAGCAGCTTGATATTTCTTAAAACAATGACAACAAACGAATATGCAATTAACATTCCTGAATATGATGCTGCTAAAGTGCTGCACTCAATATGCCAGCAAATTTGGAAAACTCAGCAGTGGCCACAGGACTGGAAAAGGTCCGTTTTCATTCCAATCCCTAAGAAAGGCAATGCCAAAGAATGCTCAAACTACCACACAATTGCACTCATCTTACACGCTAGTAAAGTAATGCTCAAAATTCTCCAAGCCAGGCTTCAGCAATACGTGAACCGTGAACTTCCAGATGTTCAAGCTGGTTTTAGAAAACGCAGAGGAACCTGAGATCAAATTGCCAACATCTGCTGGATCAGCGAAAAAGCAAAAGAGTTCCAGAAAAACATCTTATTTCTGCTTTATTGACAATGCCAAAGCCTTCGACTGTGTGGATCACAATAAACTGTGGAAAATTCTTCAAGAGATGGGAATACCAGACCATCTGACCTGCCTCTTGCAGGTCAGGAAGCAACAGTTAGAACTGGACATGGAACAACAGACTGGTTCCAAATAGGAAAAGGAGTATGTCAAGGCTGTATATTGTCACCCTGCTTATTTAACTTATATGCAGAGCACATCATGAGAAATGCTGGGCTGGAAGAAGCACAAGCTGGAATCAAGATTGCCAGGAGAAATATCAATAACCTCAGATATGCAGATGACACCACCCTTATGACAGAAAGTGAAGAGGAACTAAAAAGCCTCTTGATGAAAGTGAAAGAGGAGAGTGAAAAAGTTGGCTTCAAGCTCAACATTCAGAAAACTAAGATCATGGCATCTGGTCCCATCACCTCATGGGAAATAGATGGGGAGACAGTGGAAACACTGTCAGACTTCATTTTTTTGGGCTCCAAAATCACTGTGGATGGTGACTGCAGCCATGAAATTAAAAGATGCTTACTTCTTGGAAGGAAAGTTATGACCAACCTAGACAGCATATTAAAAAGCAGAGACATTACTTTGCCAACAAAGGTCCGTCTGGTCAAGGCTATGGTTTTTCCAGTGGTCATGTATGGATGTGAGAGTTGGACTGTGAAGAAAGCTGAGCGCCGAAAAATTGATGCTTTTGAACTGTGGTGTTGGAGAAGACTCTTCAGAGTCCCTTGGACTGCAAGGAGATCCATCCAGTCCATCCTAAAGGAGATCAGTCCTGGGTGTTCACTGGAAGGACTAATGCTGAAGCTGAATCTCCAGTACTTTGGCCACCTCATGCAAAGAGGTGACTCACTGGAAAAGACCCTGAAGCTGGGAGGGATTGGGGGCAGGAGGAGAAAGGGGCGACAGAGGATGAGATGGTTGGATGGCATCACCGACTCGATGGGCATGAGCTTGAGTAAACTCCAGGAGTTGGTGATGGACAGGGAGGCCTGGCATGCTGCGATTCATCGGGTCGCAAAGAGTCAGACACGACTGAGCGACTGAACTGAACTGAACTGAACCCAAACGGATGGTGAATACAGTAAAGCATAAACCAGGTAGTCTGCATTTAACAAAAAACAAGTTTCATCATTTCTAATGATTAAATAAGGACTTATCAGTTATTTCATGTGCACTGCTAATCATCTCAAAACTCAGTGGCTTAAAACAACAGATACATATTCTATGGGCCCGGACTGGCTCTGAGTACCTCTGAGGCTGCAGTCCTCTGCTTCCAGGCTAACTCACATAGTTGCTGGCAGATTCCGTTGGTCCCCTCTATAGGAGCCACTCCACAGGGCTGTTTCTTCACAAGACAGGTGACTCTTGGGTAATTCAAGAGAGAGAATGCACAAGACGGAATCCACAGATGTCTAATAACCTATCCAAGAGGTGATTTCCCATCTCTTCTGCCATATTCTATTAGAACAGAGTTTATAGCCCCAGGCTTCACAAACAGAGAGACTGCACAAAACATGAGCAGTTAGAGGCTGCTTACCACAAGGTCTGAGACTGATTAAGCAATACATGCTGTAAAGGTCACCTTTTCTTCTCCCCATCTTTCCTTTAACCAAAAACAAGCTTTTCCAGAGCACATTCAGACTGTTTCCCAAAACTTTAAAACCACCTTTCATTTATTTCAAAATCAAGGAGGACATGAACAGAACATGTTAACCATTATCTTGAAAAAAATAATAGAGGGGGGAAACTCAGGGAGAATACAAAATAGAAGGTATTCCTTTGGAAAGCTCATTCCATTAAAATACAGTCTTTGCCAACTACGAGCAGCAGAGAAAGTGACACCCACATATCTAGCCTTTCTATAATGCACTGATTTAACTGATCAGCAAAAACCCTGGACACTCTGATTGTATATTATAAAAACTGGACCCTAATATTTTCATTAAATGGGAGAGGGGATCTAAGAAATGGTTTAAGATTCTCAACATCCAAATGTTTTCTCTCTGGATTATACAGAACTTCCACACAAGTACAGAGTTGCTGTGTACTTGTTGATTAAAGAAACAATATGTATAAGTATTTGACTAAATGACTAAACAATGGAGTGAACATGAAGATCTGAATACTTTTAATTTTTCTTATCAAAAGCAGGTCACATGACAAATATTTGAAAATTCTGGCAAAGCTGCATCATTATTAATAATTTACTATGTATTATGTAATTTAACAAATTACTTTTTATGTTTTTTGCAAGAATTCTATAAGGCCACTACTATTACTATCCTTATTTGGCAAATGGGGAAATCAGAGGCTCAGAGAAGTAAAGTGACCAGCTCATGCCCACTAGGTACACCAGTGGGTGTGAGTGAATTAGGTATATCTGATTCTGCAGCCCACCTGATTTCCTAATGGTAAGCTACTTCCCCCTAGAAGAGACCAGATGCACAGCTCCTCAAATAGTTATTCTTCATTAGGGCAAGGCCTTGGTAGGAGTTATAATATTGATGCAGACATAATTGCAGTTTCAGACCATGAGTTTTAAATCATGATAACTCGGCTCAAATACATCCTTATTAATCAAATTAGGAACCATTACAATCAACACATTTTTGCCAACGAGAAATGTTTGTTTATTCCCATAGCGAAAAATTCATGCTTCAGGATTTGACAAACTCTTGGAAAGCAGTTTCTGCCTCTTGCTGGTTGTAGGAGCAGTTTGCCTGCAAAAAGTTATTGAGATGCTTGAAGAAGTAGTAGTCAAGTTGGCGAGAGGTCAAGTGAACATGGCAGATGAGCAAGATTTCCCAAACTTCAAAACTTCGTAGCCTAATTTGTTTAACTTTTGAAGCGTTGGTTGTGCGACATATGGTTGGACGCTGTCATGGAGAAGAATTGAGCCCTTTCTGTTGACCGATGCTGGTTGCAGGAGTTGCAGTTATCAGTACATTTCATCAATTTGCTGAGTATACTTTCAGACGTAATGATTTCACCAGGATTCAGAAAGCTGTAGAGAAGCAGATGGACAGCAGATCACCAAACTGTGACCATGACCTTTATTTGGTACAAGTTTGGCTTTGGAGGATTGTTTTGGAGCTTCTTCTTGGTCCAACCACTGAGCTGGTCTTCACCGGTTGTTGTAAAAAATTCACTTTTCATTGCATGTCACAATCCAATCGAGAAATGGTTCATTGCTATTGCACAGAATAAGGGATGATGATACTTCAAAATGACAGTTTTTTTCTGATTTGCAGTCAGTTCACAAGGCATCCACCTATCGAGGTTTTTCATGTTTCCAATTTGCTTCAAATGTAGAATGACCGACATTGAGTTCTTAAGTTAACTTCTTAAGTAGTTATAAGAGGATCAGCTTTGATGATGGTCTCAGTTAGTTGTCAACTTCTGACGGCTGGTGACTATGCTCCTCATCTTCAAGGGTCTTGCCTTCTCTGCAAAACTTCTTGAACTAACACTGTACTGAATGTTCATTAGCAGTTCCTGGGCTAAATACGTTGTTGATGTTGTGAGTTGTCTCTGCTGCTTTACGACTGATTTTGAACTCAAATAAGAAAACTGCTTGAATTTGCTTTTTTTAAACATCATTTTCATATATGTGTGTGTGTACACGCACACATGCACACTAAATCACTTCAGTCGTGTCCGACTCTTTGCAACGCTATGGACTGTACTCTACCAGGTTCCTCTGTCCATGGGATTCTCCAGGCAAGAATACTGGAGTGGGCTGCCATGTCCTCCTCTAGGGGATCTTCCCGACCCGGGGATCAAACCCACGTCTCTTATGTCTCCTGCATAGGCAGGTTCTTTACCACTAGTGCCACATGGCTAGGGGCAACATCACTTCCAGAGTCTAAAAGAACTATAAAATACATAGCAAGTAATGTCATTAGCAAAAAAAAATGAAGTGAGAAATGTGCATTAAAATGATGTATAACATAACCACATTTAAGAATATATTCCAATATCAAACAGCAAAATTCAACAACGCAAAACCACAATTATTTTTGCACCAACCTACTAGTTAGCATTTTCTTTGCATTGATTGCTGAGGAAGGCTTTCTTATCTCTCCTTGCTATTCTTTGGAACTCTGCATTCAAATGGGAATATCTTTCCTTTTCTCCTTTGCTTTTTGTTTCTCTTCTTTTCACAGCTATTTGTAAGGCCTCCTCAGACAGCCATTTTGCTTTTTTTGCATTTCTTTTCCAAGGGGATGGTCTTAATCCCTGTCTCCTGTACAATGTCATGAAATAGAGGAAAACAACAGAATGGGAAAGACTAGCGATTTCTTCAAGAAAATTAGAGATACCAAGGGAACATTTCATGCAAAGATGGGTTCGATAAAGGACAGAAATGGCATGGACCTAACAGAAGCAGAAGATATTAAGAAGAGGTAGCAAGAATACACAGAAGAACTGCACAAAAAAGATCTTCACGACCCAGATAAACACTATGGTGTGATCATTCACCTAGAGCCAGACATCCTGGAATGTGAAGTCAAGTGGGCCTTAGAGAGCATCACTATGAACAAAGCTAGTGGAGGTGATGGAATTCCAGTTGAGCTATTTCAAACCCTGAAAGATGATGCTGTGAAAGTGCTGCACTCAATATGCCAGCAAATTTGGAAAACTCAGCAGTGGCCACAGGACTGGAAAGGTCAGTTTTCATTCCAATCCCAAAGAAAGGCAATGCCAAAGAATGCTCAAACTACCACACAATTGCACTCATCTCACATGCTAGTAAAATAATGCTTAAAATTCTCCAAGCCAGGCTTCAGCAATACATGAACCGTGAACTTCCAGATGTTCAAGCTGGTTTTAGAAAACGCAGAGGAACCAGAGGTCAAATTGCCAACATCTGCTGGATCAGCGAAAAAGCAAAAGAGTTCCAGAAAAACATCTTATTTCTGCTTTATTGACTATGCCAAAGCCTTCGACTGTGTGGATCACAATAAACTGTGGAAAATTCTTCAAGAGATGGGAATACCAGACCATCTGACCTGCCTCTTGCAGGTCAGGAAGCAACAGTTAGAACTGGACATGGAACAACAGACTGGTTCCAAATAGGAAAAGGAGTATGTCAAGGCTGTATATTGTCACCCTGCTTATTTAACTTATATGCAGAGCACATCATGAGAAATGCTGGGCTGGAAGAAGCACAAGCTGGAATCAAGATTGCCAGGAGAAATATCAATAACCTCAGATATGCAGATGACACCACCCTTATGACAGAAAGTGAAGAGGAACTAAAAAGCCTCTTGATGAAAGTGAAAGAGGAGAGTGAAAAAGTTGGCTTCAAGCTCAACATTCAGAAAACTAAGATCATGGCATCTGGTCCCATCACCTCATGGGAAATAGATGGGGAGACAGTGGAAACACTGTCAGACTTCATTTTTTTGGGCTCCAAAATCACTGTGGATGGTGACTGCAGCCATGAAATTAAAAGATGCTTACTTCTTGGAAGGAAAGTTATGACCAACCTAGACAGCATATTAAAAAGCAGAGACATTACTTTGCCAACAAAGGTCCGTCTGGTCAAGGCTATGGTTTTTCCAGTGGTCATGTATGGATGTGAGAGTTGGACTGTGAAGAAAGCTGAGCGCCGAAAAATTGATGCTTTTGAACTGTGGTGTTGGAGAAGACTCTTCAGAGTCCCTTGGACTGCAAGGAGATCCATCCAGTCCATCCTAAAGGAGATCAGTCCTGGGTGTTCACTGGAAGGACTGATGCTAAAGCTGAAACTCCAATACTTTGGCCACCTCATGCGAAGAGGTGACTCACCGGAAAAGACCCTGAAGCTGGGAGGGATTGGGGGCAGGAGGAGAAGGGGACGACAGAGGATGAGATGGTTGGATGGCATCACTGACTTGATGGACATGAGTTTGAGTAAACTCCGGGAGTTTGTGATGGACAGGGAGGCCTGGTGTGCTGGGATTCATGGGGTCACAAAGCGTGGGACACAACTGAGCGACTGAACTGAAGTGAACTAGTTAGCATAACAATATAACTGGATATCTGGAACAGAAGGAAAAATTAATCCATTGGGTCTGGTATCAAAGGCAGTGAACAATGGCAGAGAGTTTCAAATTAAAAGCAGCACGCAGTGGTCAATTCCCACTGGGAAATGGTGCTGGAGAGAAATGAATTACTATGCAAGGCCCACAAAGTGGAAGGCACGCGCACACTTCTGCCACCCTTCCATTCTGGGGGCAGTTCTTCCTCCTCACACTCTGCTCAACATCTTGATACTGGCCTGCCTCTACTTTACCCTGTTTTTTTTTGGCCGGGGGGGGGGGTGGCGTGGGGGGATGGTTAATGTTAAAGGAAAAGGTCAGAGGCATAAAAGATGTGGCACTGACCTCAAGGCACAAACCCTGAGATGAAGGTGCCTGGGCCAGGGGGGCCATGCCTCCTCACCCAGACCTCCTGTATCGAATAGCCCACTTTTTAAATTTTTTTAACTGTGAACAGAAAAACACTATAATGCCCAAAATAAATTTAAAAAAATGATATTTCAAGTGGGTTAAACTATAAAGATGAGCTAATTAATATTATTTTTCATAGAGAGAACCACAAAACATTTTGTGTAATGAGAGTAGAAGATTTTATTATTTAGAGAACTAGTCAGCAACTGTTTCATATTAAGAAAGCAGGATAAGCAATTCATTATTCAGAGCACATCCAAGCAAGATGAAGCAACTCTAACTTACTGGAAACAAATTAGTTTTATAAAATACATCCAACATCTAGTCAGTTTTTCATAACTCTAAGTCATGTCACAAGGAAAATAGAAAGCCTGTACAAAAATAAATTAACCTTCTGCCTATACCCTAAACAAAATAAAACAACCATATGTTATACAACAACGAAAATCTCTCTCTGAAATGGGGAGATAAACTACCCACAACATACAATGGCCACCTGTAGACTTCTTGGTTACTCATTTTGCTCGCAGTTACTCAGCATTTTCATAGATGAACAGAAACCACAGCTGCAGTTTTAATAAACATGTTTTATAAATATTAAGCTTCATATTTCAAACTCATTAAGGCGTTATTGGATGTAAAATATATATGAAATTTACTTGTCTAAAGGCTGACTTGACGATCCTTCCCTCTTACCCACATTTTACAGCCAACTTTTTAACATGCACTGTTGACTCTATGAGCAGATGACCAGGATGAGAGGTTGGTCACTGCCCTTTACCCCTTCTGGCACATCCTGTACACCCACACATGGGAGGTTCCAGAGGCAATCCCTGTCCTTTCCCTGTTTCAGGAGAACATCTGAAGGAGCTTTCACATAAAACAGGGATTAACTGTTGCCATCTCAGCAAGAACAATGAAAGTTCTGTCACAACCACCCGATAATATGTCTTATTCAACAATGGACTGACGATGGTGTTCCTGTGAAAAACTAAATTTGAGATACAAACATTGAAATTAAGCCATACTGTCAGTATTTTAAATGAAAAAACCTCTATACACATTGGAAACATAATATGACATTGATGACAAATTAATGTACACTGCAGATTTTGTAGGGAAGATATCTGGCTAGCTTAGAGCTAATTCTTCTACTCTCTTCAAAAAGCAACAAAAATTAGTTGAAAACTCAATGAGGGAGGGAATGAGAAGTGGGGAAGGAAAGAGCAACGAGAGAGAAGAGGCACAGTCATGGAAAAGCAGAGGCCAGGTAATGCACACAACAGATTTCAAGTGTGGCCACAGCACGGTGGGACTTTGAACAAGTAACAGAGAAGCCATGTGGAGTAAAGATGGTAAATGGACAAAACCTTGTGTTAACACTACGCAAACCCTTTCCTGTTTGGAAAAAAAAGTGCTGTGAAGGCACCCCCAGGAAAAAACTGTGAGAGACAGGGCCACTTTTTTCATCAGGCTGTCCTACAAAATGGAGAGGTTGCCATTCTGCTTTTTATCTGATAAGAAAATTGGAGAAAGAAGGCACGAAGGCAGAAATTATCATGCTCATCTCACCACTAATTACCTTCAACAATAGGATTTAATAAAAAGAAAGGCAAAAGTAAAAATAAAGAAAAGAAGATCACAGAGATCAGGATCACCGAGTAGGGAAAAGTACACAAGCGAGCCAACCATGAGATGGCGAGTGCAGGCTTACCAGCTATCTGGAAGTAGGCTGTTCCTTTGAGACCTTCTGCAAGCACAAAATGGCTTCATAAAGCAAAGAAGCAGTCACCTTAGGATACATCTTGCTAACAGACACACAAAATCAATCGAGATCAAGCAGAGACACTCACAGACACAGTTCAGAGCTCTGGCAGCGGGATGCGGAGGCGCTGAGTGTGACTCTGGGGGGAAGGAGCTTGGCGGTGCCCTTGCCGCCACATAGGGAAAGCACCGCCTCCGTGATGTTTGCCTCTGCAAAACAAACCCTGAACGCTATTCCTATTTTTTGTCTTTTTTTCATAAAAGTGAAAACTCTCTTCAGATTCCTTTTAGTTAGTAAAAACAGGTACTAATGTAGGTCTTTCATAAAACTGAAGTGGCACAAATGGAACTTTCAAAAAGAGGGATATACCTGTACTTGTATACCAACGCAGGAGGTTTAAGAGACATGGGTTCGATCCCTGATTGGGAATATATCTCCTGAAGTAGGAAATGACAACCCACTCCAGTATTCTTGCCTGGAAAATTCCATGAACAGAGGAGCCTGGCGGGCCACAGTCCATGGGGTCAGAAAGAATCAGACATGACTGGCCAACTGAGCACATATCTCAGTTTGCTGAGAGGAGCAAACTCTGGTGTTAAGGGACTTACAAGTATTACCTCATTTAAACCTTCTGGCCTCATTATGAAGTAGGACTATCATTATCCTCTATATAGAAAGGATACCAGAGGCCCCAAGTCAGGGCTAGTAAGGCAGAAGTCAGTATGCAAACCTGGCAGTTGCTCCACCTACAACCCTCTCACTCCATGCTATCTCAGGAGTCACCCTGGATCCCCAGCCACGTTCCCCAATCATACATGTGTGCCCATGCATGGTTTTCACCCATCCTTTCTATCTCAAGCTGGAAAGAGAATACACACAGGGTCTGGAGGTAGGGGATGGGGACAAGAGCAGAGCCCATGCATACCAGGGACCTGCTATCCTAATATTCCAAGGCCCCCGTCCCTAGGGAACAGAGGGTGTGTCTCACGGAAAATGGCCCTGGCTAGGTGGAGAGAGCCTGGGAAAGGACTCTTATAAAGCTGCATTATAGACTGCCTCCAGCCCTGATGGGTGATGCCTGCCTCCCCTCATCCTCTCCTCTCATTCTCTGAGAAGACAGGAAGAACAAGCAACACTTAGCCCTGAACCCGCAGTTCACTCACTGTGTAACAGGACAACAATCCTGATAGAGATGACAAAAAAAAAATGTGGCGATGAGAAAGACATGGCATTCTAACAACAGGAAAATACACCAGCATCCTCAGTGCTCAAAGCAGAGCAAACAGTGCACCTTCAGAAGACAGCAAAAGCACACAACAGGCTTACGACACAGTCTTTAAGAAAGCTTCAGATAACTTAGAGAAGAACTTTAAGAAAGTTCAGATAACTTAGAGAAGACATGAAGTCAATGCATAAGACAAAAACAGTGATGCTAAGAGACTGGAAATGAAAAGTGCGCTTGCGGAGTTTAGAAAAATACTGGGGAACAAAATGTACATTAATACAGAACTAACAAATAAGTTAGAAATAGCATCATAAAAGAAGTAAGACTAAAGACATATAGCTAAAGGCAAAACTCTCGCAAAAAAGGTAGTATATGCACAAGAAGTTAGAATCTAAGTAAATAAACATAGGACAGACACTATTTAACAAAGAAAAACACTTTTCCTAACAGAATTCCAGACAACGAGGCTATGGATCAAAAGCCGTATGATCAGAATGTCAAAACAGAAAGCTGGAAAAAGTGTGGGAACCTTAAAGTCATCCCTAAGTAGCTGAACCATGCCACCAACTGCCTTCCCCAGACTTTTTACATAAAGACACTCAAGTCCTCACTTATACCAGGATCTCAATCTCCTGACTCCTCCCCTGCCCTCCCCAATTCTTCAGCCTCTTCACACTGCTCTCCCCTTCTCTGCAGCCTACCCTTCCCACTGCCAGAACCCTTCAGACACATTCTTGTCAGGATCCTTAATCTTAATGTCTTTTCCTTAATCCTGCCATTCCCTTAATCTTTCATTGCATCAAACTGGCAACTCTCAACCATGGGCTAAGACACCCTTTTACTTTCTTGGGATTCTGCTGCTTGACAGTACAACACTCTGCAAGAAATCACGAGGATCTATGGAATGGTACTTGGAGTTCAGCCCCCAGTGCCAGAGAACAACCCTGGTCAAGAGAAGCCCTGGCGGGCAGCCAAAGCTCTTGCTCCATACAGATGGGCCCACAAGCTAGCACTCCCTTACCCCACCTCAGCACAGGAAAGCGTCTCTCTTCTTCTCTCTGGTCATACACACGCTCTGAAGGATCTCCCTCCCTCTTGGTCACACATACACACGCATGCATGCAATACCTCACCCCCCAACTTCTCCATCTTCTGCCCCTTTTCTCATCCACTGACATCACTGGTCTTAGAAGGAAGAGTATTCCTTCTCCAGTCTAAAAGAATCCCTCTATTTCCTTCAGATCAGAGACCGTGGGTCACGATACCGTTATCATTCTCTCTGTATTATCGACCCCCTCCTGCCTACTGGGTCTTCTTCCTCTGACCCTAAGCACACTCCCTTTGTTTCCACAGATAAAACATTCACTAAGACACAGTCTTTCAGTTACAAGAAACCTGACAAATACTTAAAACAATGGCACAAACCATTATTTCAAGAATGATTTTTGCTAGTAATGATTTTTTCAAGAATGATTATGACAGTAATCACAGATTTTCTTTAAAGTAAGCTAACTTACTAAAAACTAAATTCAAGTCTTTTATTATTTTGATTTTAATAAACTATTGTCGTGATAACAAGACATATGAGATGCCTCAGGTTAAAAAAAAGCACCTATTTCAGGGAAAGGAAAATGCTGGCTAAAAAAAAGCTGCTTTTTAAAAAAATTAAGTTTTTCTGAAAAGTTCTCCTTCAAAACAAAGAAGTACAACAATTAATTTTGGATTAAAACCAAGAATGGTAAAACAAACAAACAGAAAAACCAAGAATGATGTAAAAGAAATGTTTGATAAGGGGTGTCCAAGAAAAAGAAGTAAAATAAAAGAACTTTGGCTGCTGTCTTGAGGTTCTGAATTCAAATGCCACACCTTCCCCACCTACCCCCTTGGCTACCCACCCCAGCCAGGAGCAGTCCCGTGACCTACATTGGCCAGTGGTGCAGAAAGCAGGGGCTTCACCAGCACCTACAGGTCCCCATCTACACTCAGAACATGCTGGAACCAGTCGGCCTGTGGAGGACAGAAGATAAAGGATGGAGGGGAAAGACTTAGTCACCCTAGTTAACCCAGGGGGTCTCTCCCAGACCGAATAAGTGGGCCAGCTACCAGGCATGTGGGAGGCCCCTGCAGGAGCAGACCTGCCGAAGGCACCTAGCCTAAATCACTCACACATGGGCACATGACCTAAATAAATGGTTATTGTTTCAAGCCACTTACTTTGCGATTGTTACACAGCATTATTGTGGCAAAAGACAGCTGGAACACAGACAAAATCTCTTGGGGAAACAATCACTAGTCATAAAGAGAAGCACAACTGTATTTAATTTCTCTAAAACATGGACTGAGAACAGAGTAAACCCACAGTAAGCAAGGGAAGCTTTGATTCATCCTATCAGAACACAATAGATGAAGACACAACACTGGTTAGACACAGACAGAGGCCTGATCTGCACTGCTGTCTGCTCTGAACACGAAGTCTTCCTGGGACACAGCCACCATGAGCAGTTGGGACAGAGACCGTATGGCCTGCAAGGCCTGATGACTTTACCATCTGGTCCTTTATAGAAAAAGTCTCCCCATCCCCCCAATATACATGATTGGAGAAAATACAAATAACAAGTTTTACCTAAAGAACTCTGCACCCTATTTATTACTTTCCAACATACAAGCAACATGTACGAAAACGAGCTATATGCTAGGTCACTGAGAAAATCTTAACACATGCAATGTGATTCATACTAGACAGTCTGTGTTCTTTGCATACAAAGTAACAAAGATCAGATATCAAACAAAAATAGTCCCCAAAGCATCTACATTTCAACATTAAAAACATAAAGATATCTATACTAAATGACAGGTAAGCATACTAAATAAGATAGCTACAAAAACCATATAAAACTTCTGAACAACTGACTTATGCATAAGAAAGCATGGTAACATGCTTCTAAAATTTATAAATTTAATAAAAAATATTTTTTAAAAAATATAACAGGTTGACTACAGCTCTGAGATAAGAACTAGGCTATCTGGATCAGACGATTGTTGCCACTGTAAACAAACATGCAGAAAATTAGGTTTCAGGTTTAAAAAAAAGAGATATCAGGCTAAAAGCACTAGACATCCAAAAGAACAGCATGACCTTCCAGGCCATTTTAGGGATGAAAACCGGGAATCCAAATCACAGAAGTGAGTAGAATACAGGCATCCCTACAGTTTGGGCTCTTGTTCCAAGGTTCTAGGGCCACAGGGATACAGAAGAGAAATCAGGGCTCAGAGCATGAAAAAGGAGGCCAGAGGAGACCCACCCAACACACAGGTGGGAGGGACTTCAGAGGGGGCTCTTAAGGGGAAGGTAAACCAGATCTCCATCCTCATAAGCATAAAAGGCTGCTTTTGCGCTGAACAGAGCAAGAGAGGGAGGGGGGAAAGAGAGAACAACTCCCTGCTACCATGGAGTTCTGTTTCACAGAACCTGGATACTTGTGGGCCCTGAATGTGATCTAAGGGATCCAACTGTCACCGCTCTGGGACAAATGGTAGAACAGATGCAAATCTCTGGAGTGGGGGGAGGGGGTGAGAGACACACAATCAACCCCCACTAGAGGGCCTATGAGTAATTTTTCATGGGGAATGGGCAGCAAGCAGTCAAAAATATTCAGACACACACACACAAAGATAAGAACAAGAACCAATAGAGACAAGGGAGAAAAAAAGACCCACGCACACTTCAGAGACTGAATGACCAGATACATATTTTAAAGCAACTACATTTACCATATGTAAACAAATGACAAACTTGAATATATTCTCAGGGACAAGAAAACTAGAAAAAGTGACATAGCAGATTTAAAAATGAACCAAACAGAATTTCTAGAAAGGGAAACTTGGTAACCAAAATGAAAAACTTGACATATATTTGGCAGCAGACTGTCTGAACATAGCAAAAACAAAGCATAAATAAACTGGAAAATGGATCTGAAGAATTATCCAAAATACAACACAAAGAGAAGGAAAAAACAGTGATTAGGTCTAACATAAATTTGATCAGAGTATAAGAAGAAAGGAAAGAAGGAACAGGCAGAGACAATATTTCAAGAGATATGGCTGGGTATTTCCAAAAACACTGAAGGATATGAATTCATATATTAAGAGTGCCAGTGAATTAGAAGCAAGACAAATAAAATAAAAATCCACCTTAATGAATAAAATGGAATTCCAGGAAGCAAGACAAGAAAAAAAAACTGTTAAAACAACTAGGCAAAAAAAAAAAAAAAAAAGGACAGATTATCTTCAAAGGAACAAAAGCTAGACTAGAGCCAAGTTCTTTGGTACGACAAAAGCCAAAAGAGAGTGGGATATCTTCACAGGGCTGAAGGAAAACAAATGCCAACCTAGAAGCCTACACCCCATGAACTTACTCTTCAAAAATGAAGGCAAAAATATGAGAAAAAAGAGAAAGTTGTATTTATTTCTCTCAGTATGTGTCAGGTTAAATTCCAAACAGATCGAGATCTAGAAGTAAAAAATGAAGTCATCTGAAGGCTTTAAAAAAAAAAATGAGTGAATTATTAATAATTTGGGGGCTATATCTTAAAATCTATAGGTAATAAAAAAACACTGAGGCGTTAAAAAAAGAACTGCATAAAAAAAGAGAAAAATTCTAAGGAAAATTAAAAGATACATAAAATAGGAAAAAATTTTGCAATTGGAAAAACATCACAGCTAAAGAATTAATTCTTAATATGTAACAATACTAAAAATTGAGACTGATAATTTAATAAGAGAAAAAGGCAAGAGTTAGACAATTAAAAATTCAATTGACCTGAAGGAGGCCAGAATATGCTACAAAAAGAAAAAATCTCTTTAAAGTAAGGACTACTTTGCACTGAAGGTAACTGAGGAACAGTAGACATAAGAAAAGACCTAAAAGTAAAGTTTTTCTTTTACAAAGGAAACATATATTTATAAAGGAAATTTCCATTTGTAAAGATGTCTCCCACTCCAGTACCAGGAAAAGGAAGACAACTTTTAACAACTCTCATAGGTGGCAACCCACTACAGTACTCTTGCTGGGAAAATTCCATGGACAGAGGAGCCTGGTAGGCTACAGTCCATGGGGTTGCAAAGAGTCGGACACGGCTGAGCGACTTCACTTTCTTTCTTTTCTTTTCTGTAGGTGGAGAAAGCACAGACTTCTTTCTCTGCATTATGGGACTTCCTTGGGGTCTAGTGGTTAAGAATCCACCTGCCAATGCAGGGGACGTGGGTTTCACCTCTGCTCTGGGCAGATGCCAGGCCCCACAACTCCAGGAGCTCTAGAGCCTGGGCTCTGCAACAAGAGAAGCCACTGCAATGCGAAGCGTGCACACCGCAACTACAGTAGCCCCCATCACCGCAACTAGAGAAAGGCCATGTGGAGCAATGAAAACCCAGTACAGCCAAAAATTAATTACTTAAAAAAAAAAATCTGTGTTATAAATCTTACTGAACAACCTCTGTTCACCACGTATTTCCTAGTCATGTTCCATAACCCACCCTACTCCCCAGCAGAAACCCTAGGCCCCTTTTTCCTTTTTTTAGCCTAAGACAGTACACATGTCCTCAAATTCTAACTGCCTCCCTGAGTTACTCATAACTGAGTTTCTCCTACATGTATGTGTGCTGCACATGTTAGTAAACTGTTTATCTCTTACTAATCTGTCTTTTGTTAATTCCTAGCATCCCAACCAGAGAACCTAGAGAGTAGAAGAAAAGTGTTTTTCCTCCTCACAGGCCCTTAAAACATGTGAAAACTACCAACTCTGCTTATAAAGAGAAATGCAAGTTATATAGCTTCAAAATACCCTTCCTCATCTGCCTGCTTGGCAAATATCCTAAAGATCGACAATTCTGTTAGGGAGGCTGCTGGCCTGCAAACTGTAACACCCCCATGACAGGAAAGTTTGCCACCTATGAGTAGCTACCCCTAGCCCCAGCTACTACCTTACTTCCAGGATTTTACTCAGACAGTCTAGTAAAAATGTGAAATGGCATGTATGACATACACATGAGGTTTTTCACTGTGACATTATAGGTAATTATAAAAGAACAAAAACAAGCCAAATGTTTATCATAAGACACAGTCTGAATGGATTACAGTAGCACACAATGGGGGGGAAATAGGAAAACATCTGTTTTTAATAATAACTGCTTTATGTGTGTGTGTGTGTGTGTGTGTGTGTGTGTGTAAACTTAGTTTTTTAAGAAAATGCCAAACTGTTTTCTAAATCAATTGTACCATTTTACATTCCTATGTGTGGTGTATCAAAGTTCCAGATATTCTATATCCTTGTCAACACTTGGTATAGTCAGATTTTTAAAATTTTAGCTATTCTACTAGGTATTAATGGTGTCCCATTGTGGGTTTAATTTGCATTTTCCTTATGACTTTGACATCTCTTTATGTGTTTATTTGTCATTCACACATCTTTGGTGAAGAGCTTTCTCAAATAACTTGACTATGTTTTAATTAGAGTGTTTTGTTTTCTCACTCTTGAGTTTTCAGAGTTTTTTACATATTTTAGATACAGGTCCTTTATGAGACATAAGATTTGCATGTATTTTCTCCCAGTCTGGGACTTAAACCATCAATTCTATCAATAGTGTCTTTTGACAACTGATACTCTTAATTTTGATCAAGTATAGTATTTCCTTTCTTTTCTCATATGGATTGTGCTTTTGGTATCTTGCCCAAGAAATCTTAAATTTCTAGCCTAAGAGCATAAAGCTTATTTTCCTAAGTTTGCTGCTTAAGTTTTATATTTTCAGTTTTCATATTTTGGCCTATGATCCATTTTGAGTTCATTTTTATATATGCCAAGGAGTATGGATTGACACTCATTATTTGCATGAAAGTGAAAGTCGCTCAGTTGTGTCCGACTCTTTGCCACCCCGTGGACTATATGGTCCATGGAATTCTCCAGGCCAGAATACTGGAGTGGGTAGCCTTTCCCTTCTACAGGGGATCTTCCCAACCCAGGGATTGAACCCAGGTCTCCCACATTGCAGGCAGATTCTTTACCAGCTGAGCCACAAGGAAAGCCCAAGAATACTGGAGTGGGTAGCCTATCCCTTTTCCAGTGGATCTTCCCAACCCAGGAATCGAACTGGGGTCTCCTGCATTGCAGGCGGATTCTTTACCAACTGAGCTATCAGGGAAGCCCCAATATGAACAACCAATAGTTGAAAAACCATTCTTTCCCCCATGAACTACTTTTATACCAAGCTTTATTTTTAAAGGTTTAAATTTATACTGTTTATTATTTTTGTCTCTAAGGGATCTACTGAGAATGTCTCAAAATAAAATATATATCTCTTCTCTAAAAATGTGAAGTATAGTGATATACTTCTACAGTAATAGAAGAAAGAAAAACTAGAAGCATAAATTCTTAACAATGTTGGACTTTTGACAAAGGACACCCTAGTGAAAAGCTGTAATACAAAGGACACCCGTGGGACCTGGGAATGGCTCCAGAGGTAGTGGACACACAGCCTAACACACTGTCATGACTATGGGTTAAGACAGGAATTTTAAGAGCTGCCTGGTAAGCCTTACATTCTTACTGCTTCACACTTACACAATACTAGCTATTGTTTTCATTGCTTCACATTAAGTGTATATCACATTAGCTATACACTTGTACACACATGTCATAATTAGTAGGCTAGCAGGGCAGGTTTTTTTTTTGCTCGTGGTCAATAATGTAACAAAGCTCTTTGTCTGTAGTGGAGAGCTCCGTGTAAATGACGAAAGAGGGAAAAACAGAAATAAGTAAAGAATGCAATACTTCTGAACACAGTCCTAGAGTTCTGCAAGAGCTCTAGTGGCTCTGGGAAAACTAAAGCCACAGTGGCTCTGTGACACAACTAAGGAAACAATATCTCACAAACCATCATGTCAATCCCCCTTTTCCTGTTACCTCACCCCTGCGGCTGTTCTTTCAGCTGATTACACAAAAGTTGTTTGCTCAGTAGATTTTTTTTTTTCCATAGCAGTAACATAAAATCAGCAATGTAATATATACTTAATGCTCAAATATCATATATCTTTGCTCATGATTATGAATGTGACAGATAAAATATACTTAATGATCATGTTTAAAATATGCTTATCAACCACTGCTTTTCTTAATTTTAAGTAAGAAAGCTATTTAAATTTAAGAAAATCCAGGGTTCCTTGGAAGTTGTAGTCTCCACTAACATCTTCTTTTAAAAAATGAGGCAATAAAAATACTGTCTCCCTGAGAAGATTGGCAGTACATGGCCACCCCACCACATAGTGATCCAGGACATCCTTCAAAAGTCAGCCTCCTCATTGTGCCCCCACCCTCCTCAGGAGTGGTCTATCCCAGCCTGTCTTGGTGTGCAGGTTTTTTCACTCCTCTGTAAAACTGTTTCAATATTACAATCATATTAACCTGTTCCACAAAGAGACATAAAGACTACTGTATCCCTTAGCAAACATGAGTTTTAAAGTTTATCTTCTGCCAGGTCTGCTATAAGGATCAAAAACAACAGGAGAACTTTCTCCTCACTATTTCCACACACAGATGGCCGTTGTGTCCCCAGACAAAACCCCCCACCATCCCTCCTCGCCTCTTCCCCCCGAGTTGCCGGATGCCTGACCCATGCTTACAGAGTATGTGATTCTAAATGACTAACTAAAAATCTAAAAAAAAAAAGTTGCGTATTATACTTTTTTCTCTCTAGAAAACAGTTTCTATAACTTAAATCTCATTAAATAGGATAAAGTCCCAAGTTTCCAATATCAAATGAATCACTGCTTTTCTCCTCAAAGGTGGACTGACAGTTGCTCCTAAGACAAGCCTATCAGAATGTGGACTGTGGATTGAGATGTGCTGACGTGCAACCCAAGAGCTCTTGGCTTCTGACAACTCAGAAAGGGATACAGATTTCAGTCCTGGAGGACTCCTAATAGTATACATCAACGTGCCCCTCTGGGTGAAAGCACGCTGTGTCTAACAAAAAGAAGAAATCACTAGTAAACAAACTGATTTTTTTTTCAGTACCTGGAGAAGTGAGTGAGTCCATCAACATGTCTGCTATGACCTAAGAGAAAAGGCACTATCCTGGGATCTGGGTACCGGGGGTTTCAGAGTCCCCAGAGGGATGACATTTTACTTTAGTGAATCCTAGTTTCCCCATCTATTAGGGGCGGAAGATAAGTGAACTTGCTGCTGTAAGTATTTTGCAAGAAATCAAACATATCAGCTCCTGGCTCATACCACTATGTGTAGCAGCAGGGATGTTCCAAGGCCCCATGGCAATAGAAAGGGTCTCAGAAAGTTTGGAGCACACCAACACATGTCTAAGTGCTGGACTCTCAGCTAAGAAATGAAAATGAGTTCTTCTCTCTTAACTCCATCTCCAGTATAAAACTTTCTCCTCCTCTCATAGGTTCTTCTATAATGCAGATACTGCCAAGGTGTCATGCTCTTTGGAGTGTCAATACTCATAGATTTACTCTACTTACAAAGTAGCTGGGTTTCTGAGAGGAGTCACTGGAGAATGGGAAATACAAGTCTGTCACTGGCTGATCATGTATTCACTATAAAAGTCAGAAGCTGTGGTTTCCACTGATACAAGCTCCCAATCAGCCTGTAAAAGAAAAACGAAAAGGGAGCCAAATGTCGACTGCAGGCTAGGATAGAGTGAACTTTCCCTGTGCTCCTGATCCTTCTCAACCACCGACTTTAGTCCCTGAGAATCCTACAGCCCATGGACATTCCATTTAGCAAATCTTCTGATAAATTCTTATACTGCTCAAGCAAAGAATTAATTCATACTGCCCCACTAAGTGCCAAGACTACGTAACTGTAATTGGTAAGGGGTTATATAAATTGTCACTATTCCAGTTCTTTCAAAGTCCTCTGCACTCTTACACAGTTCTCTGAGTCTAGCTGAGCCACAAACACTGCTGAAGAAACCAATCAGTCTACTAATCTTTTGTTTTTTTTTCTCTTTCTCTACTTGGTGGGGGCAGGGGGAGGGTCTTTTTTTTTTTCATTTATTTTTATTAGTTGGAGGCTGATTACTTTACAATATTGTAGTGGTTTTTGCCATACATTGACATGAATCAGCCATGGATTTACATGTGTTCCCCATTTAAAAAAAACTTTTACATGTGATCAAGGAATAGCTACATACATGGCAATAATAATGCCTTGGGGGAAAAAGGCACAAAACAGCAAGCATTTATCTAGTGCTTATTATGTGCCAGGCCTTTCTAAGTACTTTATAAATTAATTCCACCCCCACACCAACTCTTTGAGAGCGGTGCTTTAACCCCTGCCTCAGGCCTCGTAGGCAATCACGAGCAGAGCGATGTGTCTCTGGGACAGGGGCCTGTGTCACTGCTCTCCTATCTCTTCCATCTCTGTGAGCCTCAGTGCTCATTGAATTCCAGCTCTGACTGGCTTTAGGAGAGTACAAAGGATAGGGGACCCCTGGGTTACCGAGGAGGTCACATACTGGAAATAAAAAGCAAAAAAATACTTGAAGTCAACATTATTAAGAGTAAGATACCACTGGATGTGGATGTAATACATGTTTTGACTTAACTGGAACAAAGGTATCATAAAACCTTAAAGGCAAAGAAATAAAGCCCAGTAAAACTGACCTTAATATGGAGTTAGCAAAACAATCTTTCAATTTTTACATTTGTACTACAGGACTAAACTATAATCACATATGGTATAGATGAATATTTAATAAGAACAAACTTTGTTTCTATACCAGTTGTTATTACTAGTGGCTTTTTAAAAAATCTTTTCCTTTAAACTACTGTATGATTTATAATTTTTAAAAGTACACTAGGGAATATTACTCTTTAGAAAATAATTCAGTATATAACCTCTTTTCATGGTTTGAAATTATGACGTTTACAAAGACTACAACAGACCTTCAAAAATATAGAATGAAAAGCAAGCCTGTACTGAATGAACATTTCAACCTCAGACAATATGCAAGTGATTTCTTCTCCAAGACAAATTTGGAAAAATGAATTTGGCAGGCACCATTCCCATGTTCCATAGAATGCACATGTCAGGCCTCTCCACAAGGCATAATGTGAAGTGAAGAAACTGCAACTCTCAGGATTTATCATATAATCTGATGTTGGATATTTATACTTATAAATAAATCATGACTCACATCTCCTAAAAACTAAGTCTGTAAATAATATCTTCCTCTATATTGTTAAGTTTATAAAGACATTCCACAGAACACCTGTCAAAGCAGAAAATAAATTATGGGGGTATGATCCAAAATGCAAGAGAAATCTGAGAGATTATTAATGGGGTGGAGGTGGCCCTGTCTGACTCCTCACTCAGAACAGGTCTCTCTGCTTCAGCTAAACCAGATTCTTGTCAAGTATGGTGAGGAGTTGGCTTTCATGGCTTTGTGGCTCTTCTGTGATCCTAAATCTTGGTGTTGGAGAGTCAAAGAAGACTGAGGCAACAGGCAGCTTTGGAAGCTGCTTATTACTAAAGTGGTTTGCGTATCCCCATGCAGGCTGCATGTGAATTAACATTCAGAACCTCTTTCTGACCAGCCAATCAGAATAAGAGTTTGGGGATAAAACTAGTAGGTTTTAAAACTAAGAGGTATAAACCAAGTGCTAGGTCAGGGAACAGGGAAAATCTTTCAAGAGGAGGGGGTAAAGGGGCAGTGCTGAGATGCGGAGTAAAGAGGGAGGTCATCCACCTGTAGCTCAATTCAAGGTCCATTCAACAACAGGTGAGGTTTACATGGGTCACAGAGATGAAATGGGAAGGACAAAACTGAGAAGCAAAATTCAAGTTCCATGCCAGGATGAGTTCATGCTTCCTTTGATTAAGCAATATGAGGTAGGTACTGAAAGTTTTGGAATCAAATTAACCTGTTAAACATCATATGGACATAAACATACCAAAAGAGACTGACTACAAAATACTGGATTAGCTCAGGTGGCAGGTCATGGAAATCTGAATTAACAGAGTGGCAGCAGAAACAAAAGTGAATTAAAAGATGGCTAATCTAAAATAGCAAGTTGTTCAAGAATCTCTTCAGTTAATACAAAAGTAAAGACCTGTCTATATTGGTAAACAATGTAATATGTTTACACGGCAAAGATTATTTCCTGAACATGGAGCACTTCTCTTAACTAACAACAATCCTAAATGGTGGAGTGAGGTCATCAATACATCTACTGTATCTAATATCCTTAATTAGTTACGTGACCCTGAAGAAGGCCCTAAGATTCAGTTCCCACACCTATGACACAGGAGTAATTCCCCTTTTAAGCTTGGTGGTGCAATACGAGACAATGGGGTAATGCCTATCCCATGTGTGGATGCCACAAACGAGCCTGGAATCTAGTATCAACCCAAAGGGCAACTAAATCTGATGTTCACAGCCTGCAAACTGAAATGTTTCAAACTGTCACACAAAAGTTGCAGTGGGGTTTTAAGTTTAGGCTTTAAAAGAGTTTTTATATTCCAAAAGTCCTTATTTGGGCCGCAGGTTTGAAATTTAGACTTCTGACAGTCTTTTAAATTCACTAAATGTATACACTAATACAGATACAATTCTCAGTATCAGAGCAAACTAATTAAACGTTGGCACGCTATTAACCCTCAGAATAGTAAATACACAGTTAAAGCAGTGTAAACTTCATGGCTGAAAACACCTAAGAGTGATAAAACAAACTCATGAGTATATCTTTTGTATGACTTCTGAAAATCTTAGTATCTTGAATTTAATTGTCCCGAAAGAGTAGCTTTTCCATGAAGGTATGAATTATATTGACATCATGGATTTCATCTAGTTCTGCAGTTTAGTTGCCTTTAATTTGCTGCCCAAATGTGTAACACGTGAATGATGGCAGCACTACAAAAGAATATAATTTTAAAAGAAAAAGCTTTGCACAGCTGCTTGTAATAAAACAACAAAACCTAACAGCAAGGGCTGATTAGATAAAGATAAATATAGTAACACATGCATTAAGTCTGAAATAGATCTGAGGAAAACTGCTACAGAGGACATTTCCTTGACTATTCTGACAAGCAATTTTAATGATTAAATGTGCCTATGCATGTATATGTACACGTTTAAACACTAAAAGCTATTTAAAATACTCCCTGAAAAGAATCAAAGTTTAATTTCTTATTTTAAACTATTAAATGCTAACTTGGTACACAGTGAAGCTATCATTTAGAAATAACCATTATTATTTAAAATCAAAAGCATAATGTGAATTAGCTTAGAAAATGGCTTTTTAAAAATTTCCAAAACAATCTAACTGCTCATGAATTACAGCACTGTAACTTATGCAGCTCTATTTAAAAAATAAATGAAGGACAAGTTTTAAGTTCTGGCATTTAATCTGCTATTTTACAGAAACTAAATATAATTAAATTTGAGTAATGTCATACAAACATTTTGCTTCACTTTCATCTTATTTTAGAAACAATAAGGATTGATCATTGGTAATATATGGAAGTATTTGAAATTGCTTTTGGCTAGTCTATTAAATCAGTTAGTGAGGCTTAAACTGTAAAACAAATACACATCTACCCAGATTGCAGCAATTAAGCTTATGGTTTATTTAGTGGCATAAAATTACACTTCATAAAATCTGTCCTAAAATAGCATTTGCTAATAAAACTGACCCAGATTATTCTGAAATTCTATACTTCTTACAATGAGATGACAAATGGGACTCACTGCTGTCCACCCCCCCCCCCACTTCTGTTCCTTAACCATGTACATTTAAGTCCATTTATGGACTTTTCTATTCTGTACATCTGTTCTCCCACAGGTATCATGCTGTCTTGATTTTTTAATAGTATGTCTTGAAATCAGGAAGTGTGATTCAGTCAACTTTGCTCTTTGCCTCTCCATAAATATTTTAAAATCACTTTACCATTTTATAAAAGAAAAAATAAAGCTGCTAGGATTATAGCTAAGATCTATAATCTACAGATCAATTTGGGGAGAAGTGATATAATAACAATATTGCATTTTCTGACACACGAATGTCTTATGCCTCTTCATTTACTTCACTCTTCTATCATTTCTCTCTACCATGTTTGATAGTTTTGAATGTACAGATTTTACACATACTTTGTTAAATGTATTCCTAAATATTTCATGTTCTTTGATGCTACTATAAATGGGAGTGTTTTTTAAATTTCACTTTTCAATTGTTCACTGTAGCATTATAGTACAATTGATGTTTATATATTGATCTTGTATTCAGAGACTCCGATCAATTCAACCCCTATGTTTTTGGTAAACTTCTTAGGATTCTCTCTGACCATGATCATATGGCACTTGTGAATAAAGAGTTCTTTGCAATCATTTCTTCTTCTTGCCTTGCTGTACTGGCTAGAACCTACAAGTACAATGTTGAAGAGAAGTGATGAGAGTGGACATACTTGCCTTGTTTCCATTCTTTGTGGGAAGGGGTTCAAGTTTTCCTCACTGAAAAGCTGTAAGCATTTTACAAAGGCCTTTTGCCAGATTGAGGAAGCACCCTGTTATTCTAATTTGCTAAGAGTTTAAATCATGAATAATGCTGAAATCTATCAAATGCTTTTTCTGCAAATATTGAGATGACCACAGAATTTTTCTTTTTCTCTGTTAATATGAATTATATTCTTCTATAAAACAGATAAATTAAAATCTTTAGTGTTTGTTGACTACTGACTGATTCATGTAGAACAGTCTGTCCTTAATTCAATCAAGTTATGCAATTTAATCGGGGTGGGTAAGTGATGGCGGTTTTCAAGCTCCCATAGGATTTATTACATCAGAGTTGCTCAAGTCAGAGTCACGACCCCCTACTCCCCAACCAGTTCCCCAGCCTCTTGGCATTTCAGGCCAGAACAGCAGAGAACAGAAGAAATATAACCACAGACTCCTGACTCAGAGAAGCAAAAGTCCCTCTTCCCAGCACTCAGAGTAAGATTCCTGAAGGAAACATCCATCAGGAGCTTGTGTAACAGTAGTTTACCTCCTATATCCAACTTGTCATTTATATATGATTGGGTTTTCTAAATTTGCTAAAACTTTGTTAAGAATTTTTATATCTGTGATACTATAAATAGAAAATCTTAGAGATGCCAAAAGAAAACTACGAGAGCTAATCAATGAATTTGGTAAGGCTTCAGGATATAAAATTAATTTACAGAAAACTCTTGCATCCTATACACTAACAATGAAAAGTCAGAAAGAGAAACTAAGGAAAAAATCCGACTTACCATTAAAACAAAAATAATAAAGTATTTACCTAGGAACAAACCTACCTAAGGAGTCAAAAGACCTATACTTAGAAAACTGTAAGACATTGATGAAAGAAATCAAAAACAACACAAATAGGTAGTGAGATTTATCATGTTCTTGGACTGGAAGAATCAGTGTTGTGAAAATGACTATACTACCCAAAGCAGTCTACAGACTCAACACAATCCCCTATCAAATTACCAATGGAATTTGTCACAAAATTAGAACAAAATTTTTTTACAATTTGTATGAAAACACAAAAGACCCCGAATAGCCAAAGTGATCTTAAGAAAGAAAAATAGTTGAAGCAATCAGGTTCCCTGGCCTGAGGTTATACTACAAACCTACAGTAATAAAGACAGTATGGTACTGGCATGAAAACAGAAATACAGATCAATGGAACAGAACAGAAAGCCCAGACGTAAACCCACGAATCTGTGATCACCTACCCTATGACAGAGAAAGAAAGAAAATACAATGGAGAGAAAAAAAGGAAGCCTCTTCAATAAGTGGTGCTCAGAAAACTGAACAGTTCAGTTCAGTTCAGTTCAGTCGCTCAGTCGTGTCCAACTCTTTGCGAACCCTTGAATCACAGCATGCCAGGCCTCCCTGTCCATCACTAACTCCCGGAGTTTACTCAAATTCATGCCCATCGAGTCGGAGATGCCATCCAGCCATCTCATCCTCTGTCCTCCCCTTCTCCTCCTGCACCCGATCCCTCCCAGCATCAGGTTCTTCTCCAATGAGTCAACTCTTCGCATGAGGTGGCCAAAGCGTTGGAGTTTCAGTTTCAGCATCAGTCCTTCCAATGAACACCCAGGACTGATCTCCTTTAGGATGGACTGGATGGATCTCCTTGCAGTCCAAGGGACTCTCAAGAGTCTTCTCCAACACCACAGTTCAAAAGCATCAATTTTTCAGCACTCAGCTTTCTTCACAGTCCAACTATGACATCCATACATGACCAATGGAAAAACCATAGCCTTGACTAGATGGACCTTTGTTGGCAAAGTAATATCTCTGCTTTTTAATATGCTATCTAGGTTGGTCATAACATTCCTTCCAAGGAGTAAGCGTCTTTTAATTTCATGGCTGCAGTCACCATCTGCAGTGATTTTGGAGCCCCTAATAATAAAGTCTGACACTGTTTCCACTGTCTCCCCATTTATTTCCCATGAGGTGATGGGACCAGATGCCATGATCTTAGTTTTCTGAATGTTAAGCTTTAAGCCAACTTTTTCACTCTCCTCTTTCACTTTCATCAAGAGGCTGTTTAGTTCCTCTTCACTTTCTGTCATAAGGGTGGTGTCACCTGCATATCTGATGTTATTGATATTTCTCCCGGCAATCTTGATTCCAGCTTGTGCTTCTTCCAGCCCAGCATTTCTCATGATGTACTCTGCATATAAGTTAAATAAACAGGGTGACAATATACAGCCTTGACGTACTCCAATTCCTATTTGGAACCAGTCTGTTGTTCCATGTCCAGTTCTAACTGTTGCTTCCTGACCTGCATACAGGTTTCTCAAGAGGCAGGTCAGGTGGTCTGGTATGTCCATCTCTTTCAGAATTTTCCACAGTTTATTGTGATCCACACAGTCAAAGGCTTTGGCATTGTCAAAGCAGAAATACATGTTTTTCTGGAACTTTCTTGCTTTTTCGATGATCCAGCAGATGTTAGCAATTTGATCTCTGGTTCCTCTGCCTTTTCTAAAACCAGCTTGAACATCTGGAAGTTCACGGTTCACGTATTGCTGAAGCCTGACTTGGAGTATTTTGAGCATTATTTTACTAGCGTGTGAGATGAGTGCAATTGTGTGGTAGTTTGAGCATTCTTTTGGATTGCCTTTCTGAGGGATTGGGATGAAAACTGACCTTTTCCAGTCCTGTGGCCACTGCTGAGTTTTCCAAATTTGCTGGCATATTGAATGCAGCACTTTCACAGCATCATCTTTCAGGGTTTGAAATAGCTCAACTGGAATTCCATCACATCCACTAGCTTTGTTTGTGGTGATGCTTTCTAAGGCCCACTTGACTTCACATTCCAGGATGTCTGGCTCTAGGTGAGTGATCACACCATTGTGATTATCTGGGTCGTGAAGATCTTTTTTGTGCAGTTCTTCTGTGTATTCTTGCTACCTCTTCTTAATATCTTCTGCTTCTGTTAGGTCCATACCATTTCTGTACTTTACTGAGCCCATTTTTGCATGAAATGTTCCCTTGGTATCTCTAATGTTCTTGAAGAGATCTCTGGTCTTTCCCATTCTGTTGTTTTCCTCTATTTCTTTGCATTGATCACTGAGGAAGGCTCTTATCTCTCCTGGCTATTCTTTGGAACTCTGCATTCAAATGGGAATATCTTTCCTTTTCTCCTTTGCTTTTTGCTTCTCTTCTTTTCACAGCTATTTGTAAGGCCTCCTCAGACAGCCATTTTGCTTTTTTGCATTTCTTTTTCTTGGGGATGGTCTTGATTCCTGTTTCCTGTACAATGTCACGAACCTCCATCCATAGTTCATCAGGCACTCTGTCTATCAGATCTAGTCCCTTAAATCTATTTCTCACTTCCACTGTATAGTCATAAGGGATTTGATTTAGGTCATACCTGAATGGTCTAGTGGTTATCCCTACTTTCCTCAGTTTAAGTCTGAATTTGGCAATAAGGAGTTCATGATCTGAGCCACAGTCAGCTCCCAGTCTTGTTTTTGCTGACTATAAAGCTTCTCCATCTTTGGCTGCAAAGAATATAATCAATCTGATTTCAGTGTTGACCATCTGGTGATGTCCATGTGTAGAGTCTTCTCTTGTTGGAAGAAGGTGTTTGCTATGACCAGTGCATTCTCTTGGCAAAACTCTATTAGCCTTTGCCCTGCTTCATTCTGTACTCCAAGGCCAAATTTGCCTGTTACTCCAGGTGTTTCTTGACTTCCTACTTTTGCATTCCAGTCCCCTATAATGAAAAGGACATCTTTCTTGGGTGTTAGTTCTAAAAGGTC
This sequence comes from Cervus elaphus, assembly GCF_910594005.1. Lineage (NCBI taxonomy): Eukaryota > Metazoa > Chordata > Mammalia > Artiodactyla > Cervidae > Cervus > Cervus elaphus. The sequence goes on from NC_057830.1 coordinate 24,674,911, forward strand.
TTGTAGGTCTTCATAGATTCGTTCAACTTCAGCTTCTTCAGCGTTACTGGTTGGGGCATAGGCTTGGATTACCGTGATATTGAATGGGTTTCCTTGGAAACGAACAGAGATCATTCTGTCGTTTTTGAGATTGCATCCAAGTACTGCATTTCAGACTCTTTTGTTGACCATGATGGCTACTCCATTTCTTCTAAGGGATTCCTGCCCACAGTAGTAGATATAATGGTCATCTGAGTTAAATTCACCCATTCCAGTCCATTTTAGTTCGCTGATTCCTAGAATGTCGACATTCACTCTTGCCATCTCCTGTTTGACCACTTCCAATTTGCCTTGATTCATGGACCTAACATTCCAGGTTCCTATGCAATATTGCTCTTTACAGCATCGGACCTTGCTTGTATCACCAGTCCCATCCACAACTGGGTATTATTTTTGCTTTGGCTCCATCCCTTCATTCTTTCTGGAGTTATTTCTCCACTGATCTCCAGTAGCATATTGGGCACCTACAGATCTAGGGAGTTCCTCTTTCAGTATCCTATCATTTTGCCTACTCATACTGTTCATGGGATTCTCAAGGCAAGAATACTGAAGTGACTTGGCTGTGAAGGACCACACCACAGAGGCGTGGTCGTGGTCGTGAGGAGCTACCCCTCCTCGTCCAAGGGCAAGGGTAGCAACTGAGAGCGCAAGGCTGAGACAGCACAAGAGCTGTGGCCGAGAGGAGCTTCCCCACGCCTGAGGTCAGGGGCGGCGGCCGAGAGGAACTACCCCACCTCCAAGGAGGGGCTGCTGCGCGGGCTCAGGAGGGCCGAGAGGAGCTACTCCACGTTCAAGATCAGGAGGGGTGGCTGTGAGAAGATACCCCTTGTCCAAGGTAAGGAGCAGCGGCTGCGCTTTGCTGGAGCAGCCGTGAAGAGATACCCCACGTGCGAGGTAAGAGAAACCCAAGTAAGACGGTAGGTGTTGTGAGAGGGCATCAGAGGGCAGACACACTAAAACCATAATCACAGAAAACCAGCCAATCTGATCACAGGACCACAGCCTTGTCTAACTCAATGAAACTAAGCCATGCCCACCCAAGACGGCCGGGTCATGGTGGAGAGGTCTGACAGAATGTGGTCCACTGGAGAAGGGAATGGCAAACCCAGTATTCTTGCCTTGAGAACCCCATGAATAGTATGAGAAGAAAACTGAACAGCGACATGTAAATCAACAAGATAAGAACACTCCCTAATACCGCACACAAAAATAAACTCAAAATGGATTAAAGATCTAAACATAAGGCTGGACACTATAAAATTCTTAGAGGAAAACATAGGCAGAACACTCTTCCAGAAAACATAACAAGATCTTTTTTGACTCACCTTCTAGAGTAATGAAAATAAAAACAAAAATAAACAATTGGGACCTAATGAAACTTAAAAGCTTTTGTACAGCAAAGGAAGTCATAAACAAAACAAAAAGACAACTCATGGAACAGGAGAAAATATTCGCAAATTAAAGTAACTGACAAAGGATTAATCTCCAAAATATACAAACAGTTTATGCAGCTCAATAAAAACAAACAAAAAAATAAACCACACAACACAATAAAAAATATGGAACGAAGACCTAAATAGACTTTTCTCCAAAAAAGACATACAGACGGCCAACAAACACATGAAAAGATGCTCAACATCACTAATTATTAGAGAAATGCAAATCGAAACTACAATGAGGTATCACCTCACACTGGTCAGAGTGACCATCATCAAAAAATCTACAATAAATAACTGCTGGAGCGGGTGTGCAGAAAAGGGAACTCTCCTACACTGTTGGTGGGAATGTAAATTGGTAAAGCCACTATGGAGAACAGTATGGAGAGTCTTTAAAACACTAAAAATAGAATTACCATACGACCCAGCAATTCTACTCCTGGGCATACACCTGGAGAAAACTGTAATTCAAAAAGATACATTCACCCTATTGTTTACTGCAGCACTATTTACAGTAGCCAGGACATGGAAGGAACCCAAATGTCCATCAACGGAAGAATAAAGAAGATGTAGTACATATATACAATGGAATATCACTCAGCCATAAAAAGGGACAAAACTGTGCCGTTTACAGAGATGTGGATGGACCTAGAGACTATGAGTGAAGTAAGTCAGAAAGAGAAAAACAAATATTGTTTAATGCTTTTATGTGCAATCTAGACAAATGATACAGATAAAATTATCTGCAAAGCAGAAATAGTGATACAAACACAGAGAACAAACATGGATATCAAGCAGCTAAAGTGGTGTGGGATGCACTGGTAGGCTGGGATTGACATATATACACTACCATGTATGAAACAGATAATTAATTAGAACCTACTGTATAGCACAGGGAACTCTACTCAATGCTCTGTGGCAACCTAAATGAGAAGGAAACCCAAAAAAGGGGAATATGTGTATATGTATAACTGATTCACTGTTGTACAGCAGAAATTAACACAACATTTTAAAGCAACTATATTCCAATAAAAATTCATTAAAAAAAAAAGAATTTTTATATCTGTTTTCAGGAGAGATACTGGTCTGTAAATTTCTTTCTTTTCCACTGTTTGGTTTCGTAGGAAAGTAATGAGGGCCTCATAAAATGAGTTGGGACCTGTTCTCTCCTCTGTTTTCTGAAAGAACTTAGGTAGAATTGGTCATAATTCTTCCATAAATGGACAATAAATTTCACCAGTGAAGCCATCATGCCCAGAGTTTTCCTTATGGAAAAAAATTTTAATTACAAATTCAATTTCTTTAAAAAAAAAAAAAAAAAGCAGAGGTATTCAGATTCTACTTCTTATAGCCTTAATTTTGGAGAATATCCTGGTATAAAGGTATTTATGATATTCTCTTATAATTCTTTAATAGCTGTAGGATTTGTAGTGACAACTGATCTTTAATCCTGATATCGGTAATTTGTCTTTGTTTTTTTGTTGTTTCTTGATTATCAGGTTAGTTGACAGTGTTAATGGCTTTTGGTTTTACTGATTTTTTCTCTAGTTTTCTCTGTTTGTACAAAGTCTTTTTCACTAACTTTATCTTTATTACAAGTAGTGGTTCAGTTTACTGATTCTAGATCTTTCCTTTTGCTTTCTCATATAAACTTTTGAAACTCTAATTTCTCTCTAAAGAGCATTGTTTTAGCTACATCTCACAAAATTTAATGTTGTTTTCATTTTAAGTTCAGAATATTTTCTAATTTTCTCCTGTGTTTCTTCTTTGACCCATGTATTTACTTAGCAGTCATTTAATTTCTAAATATCTAGAGACTTTCATTTATTTTCAGTTACTGATTTTTAATTTAACTCTGTTGAGGTCAGAAAATACAGTCTGCATTATTTCAACCCTTTAAAGTTTATTAAAATTTATTTTATGGGGTTCATCTTTCTGTTTTGATAAATATTCCATGTACAATTTAAGTTTGCTATATACTCACTGATTTTCTTTCCATTTGCTCCACTAATTATGAAATCTCCAGCAAAAATAGTGGATTTCTTGTGGCTCAGCTGGTAAAAGAGTCTGCCTGCAATGTGGGAGACCTGGATTCGATCTCTGGGTTGGGAACCCCCTGGAGAAGGGAAAGAGTACCCAGTCCAGTATTCGGGCCTGGAAAATTCCATGGACTGTACAGTCCACGGGGTAGCAGAGAGCTGGACACGACAGAGCAACTTTCACTTGACCTCTGCTTTTCATTTTCATTATGTCTGCTTCCATTATTTTGAAGTTCTGTTACTTTAAAATATCCCTCATTGTTACTAGTAAGATTTCTTATTCTGCAATCTAGTTTTCTGGTATTAATATAGCTATTCCATCTTTCTTATCTATCGTTAGCATGCATATCTTCTTCAATTCTTTTAATTTTAACCTGTCTGTATCTTTATAGCTAAAGCATAGCTCTTAATAAACAGCATATAATTGAATCTTATTTTTTTAACCATCTGTTTTTAATGACATTATAAAGAAAAATTTACATTTAATATGATATCAATATGGTTAGGTTTAAATTTACCATCTTGAGATTTACTATTTTTCTCATCTGGCCTTCATTACCTATTCTTTGGACTTTCCTGGAGCCTCAGACAGTAAGTGCCTACAATGCATGAGACCTGGGTTCCATCCCTGGGTCAGGAAGATCCCCTGGAGAAGGAAATGGCAACCCACTCCAGTATTCTTACCTGGAAAATATCACAGATGGAGGAGCCTGGCAGGCTATGGTGTTGCATGGTGCAACTCTTTGCACAGTCCATGGTGTTGCAAAGAGTCAGACGGGCCTAAGTGACTAACACCACCTATTCTTTTATTATCTTTAAGATTTTAGCATTTTTAGTATTCTAGTCTATCTTAAATACTAGTTTATTAACATTTTTTTTTTTTAAATGAGTGGTAGCCTTTCTCAAGTAGGGTTTTGGGAGAGAACAAAGCCAAGAGGAAGTGAGATGAGTAAATGTTTTTAAATGTCCCAATGACAGTACACTACTCTTGGATGAACAAGACAGAAGTTAATTAACGATGTCGATACACTCTTCTCTGTCTTTCCACAACTCACCCTGGGTCAGCTATGGTTTTTCTTTAATGATATTGACTGTAACCATCTATATCTCAAAGTCAATAGCAACCAAACCTTCTTTAACACAGATTAGTGCTAAAAGTTGAAAATCAACAACCAGCATCTACATTATGCCAGACCAAGAGGTGAACTAAAATTACATTTCATTCTTTATGAGTCTGATCACTCCAAGAATTAAAAAAAAAAAAAAATCTAGTTCTAAAATTAAATAGACCCATTTTCCTCACTGATGGTTTTAAAAGCATGGCCTGTCCTCCCACATTAGGCCACAAGGGGAGTTTTCCCTTGGGTTTCTAACTTTTTTCTTTCTGGGAAGTTTGGGAGGGGGTGGGACAAAGGTTATCTCCAAGCTGTCACTCCTTGCTTTCCCCCATGAGTCTTATACTCCTCCCTCCAATTTGGAATGGTTACTATCAGGACTTCTTTTATTGCTATTATTCCTGGATTTGTATTGATGCCCAATTAGGTTGATTCGTCTATTTCCCAGAGGCCAAGTTATTTCTTAATAAGCGTACTTGGGAAACAAATTTCTCTAGCCTTTATATGAATAAAGTATAAGGAAATGAAATGTCTTTATTAGGACAATGAAAATGTCTTCATTCTGCTGTTACACCTGAATGTCAGTTTGTCAGGTCTAGAGTTTTGGGTTGTTTACGTGTTTGCCTTTGGACTTAGCTGGCAATACTTAGAGCATCCAGTGTTAAGACTGATAAACCACTGATGTGAGTTGGAAACTTCTTCATACTTGGATAATTTGTTTTTCTTCCTCTCTGAAAATTTTTATAACCCTGTCTTAATCCTTGAAACACTGAAATTTCACAAATATACACCCATGGGTGACTTGTTTTCATTAACCGTGCTGGCTCTCAATGGGTCATTTTATTGTACGGGCATGTGTCTTTTCTGCCTCTGGGAATTACCTTCCCTTTCTTTTTTGATACTTTCCTCCCCTCTTTTTTTCTTTTCTCTCACTTCTAATAAGTCAAATATCAAACCTCATAGATTCATTTTCTAAGCACCTCTTCTTGTATTTTTCTTTTTGGGGTCTTTGTCTACATTTCGAAAGATAACTTCAACTTTCTTAGATTTTCGTATCAGCAATCCTTTAAAAAATAAATACATAAATCTAATAGCATTTCTTGTAATATCATTGCTTCTGCAGAACCTGTTTTCTTAAGGCCCCATTTTTTTTTTCCTTTCATGCTGTCAATTCTTCTTATAAACTCAATGACCCCTCTGGCTGGCTGTTCATTTAAGACGGAAATATAGGAAGATAGAATTGCTCTCCTTTTCTCTGTTAGTTGGTCTGTTTTTTTTCTTTCAGAAAGGCTTCTTCTCTAATTGGAAATTATAACTCCATGTTTAATCAGGGCAGGCAGGCTTTACTTGATGTGAACAGGAATCAACCTGACTGCTGAGCAGGAAACCTCCCCCAAAATAAGTTTTTGCCTATTTTGCCTAATAGTATGTACCAGCTGCCTCTGTTTTAAATATGTGTGCACATGTGTGAACATGTGAGCATGTGCACTGAGTATTGGGAGAGTGGGGCAGGGAGACTGATCTGTACAATTTAACAAACCCTTCAATTATATCCTGTTTTTGAAAAGCTCATATCTAAGGTACAACCTCTGAAACAGCTGCTGACTCTGAGCCCCTCCAAGATTCCCTTAGAGAGACTGCCTTCCATTTCTTCCGAGGCCCCCAGGCAGTATATCTAAGTTGGAGCTTTTCAATCTGTCTCATCGCCTACATTCCAAAAAAGTTGTTGAAATCTCTTGTCTACTGAAGACTCCTCTCTCCTTGCCTTGCTATTTACTGGTTACTGATTAAACCTTTTTTTTTTTCTTTTAGAGTCTGTGCTTTCATTTCGATGAGGCTTAAAATGGCAGGTGCCAACTAACAGTGTTCAGTGACTAGTCTACTTTCTTGATCAAAAGACTTAAAGATTCTTAAGCTTATAGTGGAAAGTTATACTCAAAAGTAGAGACAACAGTAAAATGAAGTGTCATACACTGATGACTAACTTTCAAGGTATTCTAAGCAAACAAAATTCGATCATTTGCAGCTTCTACAATAAATGCTATTGAGCAAAGTCCTCTGTGACTGGCCTATATGGATAAAGATTATACAATATCTAAAATCCACTGTGTAAGAATGAGTTTGTCATATAATTTGATTTTATAGTTGGGGCAAGAGTTCCTTACATTATCTGTTACATGGAATTTTACAGAATAATTGCCCAGAAGGGAACACAGGCCACACAGAGTCAATCCTCTTCTTTAACAAGTAAGAGGAGCCCAAGAGTTGGGAATGTGTGTTACGTCTGGGGACATGAAGTCACAGGCTGGGGCAATGCCATCTTGCCTATCAATTAACTGAATAGGCAAGACCCTTTCCCTCTTCTTAATATCTTATTCATAATTAACTTAGAAGGAATATCTAGTTTAATATAAATACTTTATAGGCTAAGCTGCAAACTTTACATAAAACTGTAAAACAAAGTAAGATTTTAGAGAAACTAGGAGCACATCACAAGCTGCTTGGGAGCCCTGAGTGCATGTGTTCCCTTCAGGTCTGCTTTAGTGGGAAATTTCAGAAACACAAAGCTAGTTACGAGTAAAACCAGCTCTCCAGCACCATGATGCAGATCTCTTTAGTATCAGTTCAGAGAGCAGAAAAAGAAGTGTCCCCCGAACCTGCTGCTGTGTCTCTAAGAGCCAGAGCTAGCAATGCATGTGCTAGAAAGGTACCCCAGCTCCCAATGTAAGACTCCATGGAACAACTAGCATTTACATGGCACTTTGCAGCATTCAAAGCAGTTTTTAAGAAGATAACAAATATAATAAATCTTACAACAGCTTTGTAATAGAAATTTATCATTACTCTCATTCCATAAAGAAAGAAAAGCTCAGAGACCTAAATAACCTGCCAAAATTAGTAACCTGCAGCATAATTAGTAAATGACTTAAACTCAGTTTCTTTAACTCCAAACTTCCACAATGTAGAACAAAACCTGTGTGTCCCTTAACTGTTCACCTGCTCCCTTTTTGTGCTTTCTGGTTCTTGTTTAATGGTTGTAATAGCCAAATAGAAAAACCCAAGGTTTTCAGAAGTATGTTTTCACTTGCCTGCATTTTTTATTGCTTTGGCCCTCATCTACTTGCCCTACAAGTGGAAAGCAGATGTGAAGCTACTGCTAGGAGCATGCATCCTCCTTCCTTGGTTGTGTCTTCAACTGAATTGATTAGTGGCTTCAACTGCCATGTCCCTTTCCTGCTCTCCGTGATTCAACGGAGCCTGTCTCCCATGGGTAATATTCGGTTGCCTCTTCTCTGGTGTAGTGGGTACTCCAGGCAGGCAGGTTAGATAAGTGATAAAAGAAATCACCCCCCCCTTCCTAGTCCCTTTTTCCCTACTCTGTGAAGGCTTTCCTTCCCTAAGGCTACTACCACCTTTTCCATACTAGTTCTTAGAAGACAGACAACAGTGCAGTTTGGCTGGTTCTAGCACCTCCATCCATAAATACCACATTCCTACCCAGAACTCCTATCCCTGGACTGACAAGTCTGTCCCACTAACTCTAAGCTTTACCCATGAAAGCTCTGGTCACCAAACATCAACTCCAGAGTACTCTAAGGATGCCCTTCAGGAAGGTAAAATGAAGACTGTAAATCCACGGAGTCAAATCTTCTCTGGACAACATTACCATTCAAAGTTTAGTCACAGAATACTGTTTCCTTTTATACTCAAATGTACAAAGAATTCATCCAAACTCTGTATTAAATTAGGCTTGAGTACTATCCCATGGGCCTCCTCATCCTATGCAACATTTCTATGACAAGAACATCCACTGGGTTAAACTCATGTTAACGTAACTCACTCCTGTGTCAGGAAGGGCACAAAATTTAAAGAGCTTGCAAAACCTATGAATATGAAAAGAATACACATGTACACTTACATTGAAAAAAATATGACACTCCATGTACATACTTTTTAAAACCCCAAGCTTCTATTTTTTATGCTGATATACCAGTTGCAACTATTTCACAGTCCTGTTTTGAAAGCTGGGATACCTTTATAGCATATGCACTGCTAAGTCTGGGTCTTCTGAGGTAAATCCATATATCCTCAGTTGTGATGAGCCTATATTCAAAGCCACTGTACATAATACATCTATATGTACATAATACATCCATAATACAGAGAAGAACAGCATATACTTAATAAACAGCAATATAAGATGCTGGTCTGACTACCCTTTCACCAGGTTTATCCTACATCAAAGTGATATGATTCAGATAATTAACCCTTTCCAAATGCTGAAAAAAGTTCCCTCCGTAGAGATGGATTAACTATAGAAATGCTTAACTGTCCAGAAGGCCAAATGCAAAAGGATGTGACAGAGTCAGAGAGTGATCTAATACAAAAACCATGTAATGACAGATCTAAATATAAATGCTCAATTTTTTATTTCACTAGTTCTGAAATGAAAAATTTCAGAAAAATGAAAAAATTTTCAGAAAAATTTCTGAAATTTCATTTCAGAAAAATAAAAAATGACTGAAAAAAATTAATTTTCTTTCAGTATATAATTCTAGTAATATTTTAATTTTTATAAAAAGAAATGTCTTCAATGAAAAAAGTATATTTTATTCTATATGAATTCTAAAATGCTTCAAGTTTAGTCATCTTCTAACTCTAAAACTGTCACTTTGAAATCAGAAGAGAGAAAATGAAGTACTTATTTACTCCACATCTTTTTAAAAAACCTACATTATATAAAAATTCAGTGAGGAAATATTTTATTTCAGCTGCCCTTCACACAACATCCAGTAACTAATTAATTGGCTTTAAACACTAGGGCACCTGGGTAGCATTTTTAAATACAATTCAGCAAAAAGAAAAACACTGCCAAATACCTTTATAAAGCCTGCTATCCACATGGGTACAAACTCTGTCTACAAACACTAACTAAAAAGGGACAAAAAGTCAAGGTCTACAGGCCAAGTGTGCGGACTGTCTCTGAGCCACGGAGTTGGAAACTGCCACCAACTGTATAATACGAGCCGGCAGGACATGCTTACTAAAATTAAAACACCACTTTAGACTTGGTATCTCTGTGACTCTATGGACTGTGGGCTCCTCCGCCCATGGAATTTTCCAGGCAAGAATACTGGAGTGGGTTGCCATTTCCTCCTCCAGGGGATCTTCCCCACTCAGGGACTGAACCCACATCTCAGGTCTCCTGCATTGGCAGGCAGGTTCTTTACTGCTAGTGCCACCTGGGAAGCCCTTAGACTTGAAAAGGATATGCTCTTTTTAGCCAATTAAAATTCTGGTGAAGGTGATAAGCAACTAGAATTGATTCTGCTTAGTGTAAAGAAAATGGGATTTCTGGAAGGATCTCAAGGGAGGCTCTGAAAGATAACAGGCAGACACCGCAAGTCCAACTGGTAATGCCACAGTCAGGGTCATGCTGTGGGAGCTCCACCACCCCCTGTAGGGTCCCCTGGGAGAGCACCCACCCTGGGGGAGCTCAAGGTTGCATGCCCAAGGGAGAGGAGGGGGGACTCTGGTTCCCTCCTTAGTGGGAACAGGCTCCGTGATCTCCTCATGGAAACTGGAGTGTTTTCAGAAAGGAGAAGGGACACTAGGAAACCAAAAAGCAACAAATGCCTACTGCAGACCATCAACAGTCTGGCAATACTGAAATATTTCTCAGTGTAATTTGATGAATTCAAGTCATATTTATATGACTATGGCTCTCAAAGAACTCAAATTATTTAAATGTCCCTATATAGGGCAATAAAAGAATAAACACCTTATCTTTGGGCTCTACTTAGAATTTTTGTTCAATTCAGATTGTGATCAATATAAACAAAGAATCAATATGTGACAGGCTCTGGTGCCGCCATATGTGGTACCTGTCAAATCAAACACTGTAGTTATTCACTCAAGAAAATATGCTTTAATTTCCAACTAAATTTGCAAACTAATATTCTTTACTTTAATACAGATAATAGGTTTGCCTCAGTACTTTTCAAAAGACCTAAACTTTATGAAGATTAAATATTAGTATTTATAGAAAATTCCACTGAAGGTTGCTACCTTTCAACTAAAAAGGATAAACAGAGGGTACAAGTAAACACCATAATAAGATCAAACTACCTTAACAAAAAATATTAAGGTGTAAGCTAGATTTCATATATCTAGAAAAAATTAAATAATAATAGTTCAAAAAGGGTAGATACATAAATCTTTATTAGAAAAATGTTTCAAAACACTTTAAAAATAATATTTATAGAACAATAACAATAATAAATAATATTTATAAGTTCCCCTTCTCAAAATACTCAGTAATATGAAATTTGGAAATATCATTTACATAGAGTACTTAGAATTTAACTGAAAGGACTGTTTGTTTGATGGAAATGATGCAAAAAATAAATCGGAAGTTATAGTAGCATTCATCCAAACCCAATCATAAAATACTTTACAACAAATTAAATACAAAAAAGCATGCTTCCAAATGGTGGCTGCGGTATGTGCATTTGCTCAGAGACAATTAATGCATGCAGCTGGTGCTAACCTTCAGTAAGTTTCAATCAAAGCTTGACAGCTACCAGTTATATTTCACACACAGGGTAATTATAGCAAATGGCATTTAGGCTTAATGTTCTGCCATTTCTTTTTCTTTCTGGAATGTAATCAACAAGATATTAAGATTGCTTCTGCTTAGCTTTTCTTTAATCTTCACACTGACAAAAATAAATATTCAATCATAAGGCATTTAGAGTAAAGTATAAGTGGGGGAAAAGACCTGATGTTCAGTAGAATTTTTCCAATGACAATTATTTCAACAAATGATATATTTATAGACTTTCTACATAATAAAATAATTTAGCCTTTTCATAAAGAAATACAATATCTTCACTATGCTTCTCACTTTCTACAATGCCCCTACTTCTCTACATTTATTGTACTCACATACAAGCATCAGTGTGAAATGCTTTTGCATGCTCACTAAGGAAAAACTATAGCAGCTCCCCCGGAGGTTATGCTGTTCTGAAACGCTGTGCTTCTACACACTGTGTGTGTGTGGTAGGACAACTAAAAAGGATGATGAGCATATGGTCTAGATTTAATAAAGCAGGTGCTTTCATTTTTATGTAAACTATTTCAAGTGCTAACTCCTATGGGAGTGTACTTTTTAAACTATGTTCTACAAAAATTGCATATATACATATATATATACACACACACACACAAACATATATATAACCTCATTACATGTATACTTGCTAAAATGAATTTAGGCTGATCTTTAAAAACTCTGCCTATCAGCTATCTATGCAACCGCCATCACTCTCCTGGACCAGTCAGCACATCTTGATAATCAAAGTGGTCCAAAAGCTATGAGTGCTCTGGGTGAGCCTTGCTCCCATCTGGGCTTCCAAACTGCTTCACTAGAAATCGCCTAGGGTACCAGCAGTCCCCTACCGCTGTTGGTAAGATGACCAGGACATCTCAATCTAATGGCCTTTTGGTTAAGCATTCCTTTTCTTCTCTCTTAATTTTTATCATTACCACATTTATCACCATCTAACAAAACTACATTGTTTACTGTTCAGTCGCTCAGTCATGTCTGACTCTTTGACCCCATGGACAACAGCATGCCAGGCTTCCCTGTTCTTCACCATCTCGCAGAGATTGCGTGAACTCATGACCATCGAGTCGGTGATGCCATCTAACCATCTCATCCTCTGCTGCCCCCTTCTCCTCCTGCCCTTAATCTTTCCCAGCATTAGGGTCTTTTCTAATGGGTCATCTCTTTGCATTAGGTGGCCAAAGTATTGGAGCTTCAGCATCAGTTCTTCCAATGAATATTCAGGGTTGATTTCCTTTAACATTGGCTGGTTTGATCTCCTTGCTGTCCAAGGGACTCTCAAGAGTCTTCTCCAGCATCAAAATTTGAAAATATCAATTCTTCAGGGCTCAGCCTTCTTTACGGTCCAACTCTCACAACCATATATGACTTCTGGCCATAGGTCTGTCATAGCTTTTCTTCCAAGGAGCAAGCGTTTAAAATTTTATGGTTCCAATCACCATCTGCAGTGATGTTTGGAGCCCAAGAAAATAAAAGCTGTCACTGTTTCCACTTTTTCCCTATTTGCCATGAAGTGATGACACTGGATGCCATGATCTTAAGTTTTTTGAATGTTGAGTTTTAAGCTAGGTTTTTCACTTTCCTCTTCTACCCTCATCAAGAGGTTTTTTAGTTCCTCTTGACTTTCTGCCATTACAGTGGTATCATCTGCATATCTAAGGTTGTTGATATTTCTCTCAGCAATCTTGATTCCAGCTTGTGCTTCACCCAGCCTGGCATTTCACATGATATACTCTGCATATAAGTTAAATAAGCAGGGTGACAATAAGCCTTGACAAACTCCTTTCCCAATTTTGAACCAGTTTGTTGTTTCATGTTTGGTTCTAACTGTTGCTTCTTGACCTGCATACAGGTTTCTCAAGAGACAGGTAAGGTGATCTGGTAGTCTCATCTCTTTGAGAATTTTCCAGTTTGTTGTGATCCACACAGTCAGAGTCTTTAGAAGTAGATCTTTTTTTCTTTGGAATTCCCTTGCTTTTTTCCTATGATCTAACAGATGCTGGCAATTTGATCTCTGATTCCTCTGCCTTTTCTAAATCCAGCTTGAACATCTGGAAGTTCTTGGTTCATGTACTGCTGAAGCCTAGCTTGAAGGATTTTGAGCATTACCTTGCTAGCATGTGAAATGAGCACAATTGTAAGGTAGTTTGGACATTCTTTGGCATTGCCTTTCTTTGGGATTGGAATGAATACTGACCTTTTCCAGTCCTGCGGCCCCTGCTCAGTTTTCTAAATTTGTTGACATATTGAGTACAGCACTTTAACAGCATCATCTTTTAGGATTTGAAATAGCTCAGCAGGAGCTTCATAACCTCCACTAGCTTTGTTCGTAGTGATGCTTCCTAAGGCCCACTTGACTTCCCACTCCAGGATGTCTGGTTCTAGGTGAGTGACCACATTGTCGTGGTTATCTGGGTCATTAAGACCTTTTTCGTACAGTTCTTCTGTGTATTCTTGTATTCTTCTGTTCTTAATCTCTTCTGCTTTTGCTAAGTCCTTGCCATTTCTGTCCTTGCCATTTTATTGTACCCATCTTTGCATGAAATGTTCCCTTGGTTTCTCCAATTTTCCTGAAGAACTCTCTAGTCTTTCCCATGCTACTGTTTTCCTCTATTTCTTTGCACTGTTAAGAAGGCTATATTTTTTTTTTTTTTTCAAAAATCTGCCTCCTCAAATGTAAACTCCATGAATGAGAGGTTTGGTCTCTTTTATGTAAGTTAGCACAGCTTCTGGACCACTTTGATTCTCAAGATGTGCTGACTGTTTCAGGACAGTGATGGCTGATGAACAGGTAGCTGATAGGCAGAATTTTTAAAGATCAGCCTAAATTCATTTCAGCTTTTTTTTAGTCACTACAAGCACCTGGTACATAATAAGCACTCAATAAAATACCAAACAGATAAATGAATACATCTCACAGACCTATAAACCAAAAGTAATACTTTACTGGAAAAATCAGGTCAGACATCCTAGGCACAGAATATATTCTAAAGAAAAAGAGAACAAAATTCTGAGTATGTAACATTTGCACCTGACCATCAACTATATCTCACTGATGTGCAAGTGGATGGATAGAACAATCTGTATTAGTCAGACTTCTTAGCTATTGGCAATGTAAATTAACTTTGGCTGATATGCCCACAACAGAATCTACTGAAAGTTTTCTGGACCACTCCAAGAATTGCCATGAAATGTTAAAGAACTATGTTTAATAGACAGAACCAAGAGTCACCATGAGCCAGGATGGCAGCTCCAGTCCACTCCAGAGGGGTTACAGAAGTAAGGACACTGTCTCCCAGGATTTGGACAAAGCCCTCACCACTGCCGAAAGGACCCTTCATTGTCCCTACCTGTGAAGGTCAAGCTTCAAATTAAAAAACCTAGGCAGAAACTTTTGCTAGCAGGTACCCACAGACTTAGAAAGAGGGTTTCATAGGCTGGGAAGGCCAGGAAAAAAACAAACAAAAAGGTACATTACAATAGTGGTGTAAAACAAAGTTCACTTGGTATTAATATAAATACCAAATGTTCTTCCCTGGAATGCATGTATCTCCTAATATCCGCATTACAAAGAATTCTACTATACTTGACTAGAGTGAACAAATTAGTGAGGTGGCTGTTCATTAACACTGTATGTGAGAATAGATTAAAATGAATATGCTAAACTTCAGATTTGAAAAATTCAGATTTTTACTATATCAGCTAGCATTAGAAATGTTACACTTATTTAAAGTTGCACAAAATAAAGGCCTCAAACTGAAGTATTTTAAATCCTCTACCTCTCTGAAATGTTTTTAAGGCATCTGAAATAACAAGCATGTGTGTACATTCATGGAGCAAATCAGCAAAAAATTGCAGAGTGACCCAAATAATAGGGTTTGGGAGGGGCTGACTGCTCCAGTTACAGAGCAACCACTGACTCAGGAAAATTCAGTTGTTTGCATTTTAAAAGGGCCTGAGCTCTTTGAGGAACATTAGGGTTTTGTTTTTGTTTTTGTTTTGCAGCTTTATTTTGTGTAGCCACACACACACACACACACACACACAAACCTCCAGAATTTTAATCTACTTTCTTTTCTCTCTTCTCAGAGGTGTGAAAGGGCTGATCAGGTATGCTTGAGTTTTAGAAAGAATCTATTCCTTTCTTGTTCAGCCTCCTCTGGCTCAAATGATGGGCCTTAGAAGCCTCTGTTAAGATCTGCTATTTACAGCAGGGAAACAGTTTTTACAAGCTCCCTGGAATCCGAAGAATTTGTCCCCAAAGGGTACTGAAACAGGCCTAGTTAACAACAAACTGTAACAAAGAAAGTAACAGAAGCAGAAAACACCATTAACCAAACACTCATTGAAAAAACTTACAAACTTAATTTCTAGGTATATCGCCTAAAAATCTTAGAAATAAAACATTTAAAGAAAACCAACTTCTTCCATTCAAGGAACATTTACTAAGCACCTATCACGTCAAAACACTGCACTAGATAGATGTTGCTGACACAAGTCAACAAAATCGACCAATTCCTTCCCTTCTGCACGCAGTGCTGAGGATGCAAGCTGAGGCAGGAACAGACAGCCCCAGGCGAGGCATTTACAACTGGCCTCCTGTTTACATTTCTTGGGGCGAGAAAAAGATGGGCTCCAGGCTGAACACTTACAACTAGTCTCTTGTTTCCATTTCCTGAAACAGGGGATAGGTGGGCTCCAGATTAGATATTTATAAACAGCCTGCTGTTTGCTGGTTATAAAATAACTAAATTCAGGGGATATATCTTGTTTGAGCAAAGGGTCAGGAGGTCATATATTTCCCATCCTTGGTGCGAGGGAGACATTTCACATGTGCTGAAAGGCTCCTTGGGGGTCAAAAGGAGGGGGCACCAATCCATAATATGTGATGCTAAGAGCGTCCCATAGGCCTCTGGGCTGGAATCCACCTTGGAAAAAGCTGTGCACGCCTGTAGGGGAGGATCCTAGGGCAGGTCAGGTGTGGAAAAAGAAACCAGACAATTGGCCAAAGGGAAGACAAAGACTCCAAAGAATTGCCCTACATAAATGATTTAACCGCCTCCTGACTGAGCTCCTCCTTCCTGGGGGACCGCCCACACCCTCTCTCCCCAGGTGTGCGTCTCGGCCTCGCTTCAGTCTTAGCCAACTGTTTCTCTGTGTGTTCTCCCATTTGCTGTAGTGCTATAGCTCTCATAAACTTTGTATCTGCATGTATAGTTTCTCTGCCTCAGTGAGACATGCATTTTTCACCGGGGGCAGAGATCCAGGGAAAAATAGCTTTAAGCCTCTAGCCCTTGCTGGTCTGGTGGCTAGGATTCCTGGTTTTCATCCAGGCTACCCAAGTTCAATTCCTGAGCAGGGAATGAAGATCTCACTTGAGGCCATGGCTCACTGCTGCCTCGCTGAGATCACATGGAGAACATAATGAAATGAGCAAAGAGATATAAATTGTTGATTAAAACAAGGAGGCCATTATGTTGTAGGAAAGGGGAACCCTTCCAGGGCCCGAAATTGGGCTCTTGTCTAACACTCAGAAATGAATTTCCCGAGGAGACACATGTGCTGACAAAGCAAGAGATTTTATTGGGAAAGGGTGCCCGGGCGGAGAGCAGGGGGGTAAGGGAACCCAGGAGAACTGCTCTGTCACATGGCTTGGGGGTTTTACGGTGATGGGATTAGTTTCTGGGTTGTCTTTAGCCAGTCATTCTGACTCAGAGTCCTTCCTGGTGGTGCTCGCCTTGTTCAGCCAAGATGGATGCCAGACAGAAGGATTCTGGGAGGTGGTCGGACAGGTGGTGTCTCCTTTCGACCTTTCTCGCACTCTTCTGGTTGGTGGAGGCTTATTAGTTCCCTGTTCCTTACCAGGACCTCCTGTCATAAAACAACTCCTGCAAATGGTTACCATGGTGCCTGGCTAGGGTGGGTGGTTTCAATCAGTGTGCTTCCCCTAACAATTAGACTAAGGGACTTCAAATGCCTTGGCAGCCTATGTAAGCAAACCAAAATCTAAGTCTGTAAATGCCTCGAAGTTACAAAATCAAAACACTAAGAATAGCTAATCACAAACATCAAGACTCTGCTATAGCCAATCAATAATTTCCTTCCTTTGCTTCCACTTTTTCTCCATAAGTCTCTCCCAAACTACCTGCTGGTGGAGTGCTCCTAACCACTTCCAGTTTCAGTTCAGTTGCTCAGTACTGTCCGACTCTTCGCGACTATATAGTCCATGGAATTCTCCAGGCCAGAATACTGGAGTGGGTAGCCGTTCCCTTCTCCAGGGGATCTTCCCAAACCAGGGATCGAACCCAAGTCTCCCACACTGCAGGCAGATTCTTTACCAGCTGAGCCACAGGGAAGCCCAAGAATTCTCGAGTGGGTAGCCTAACCATTCTCCAGCAGATCTTCCCAACTCAGGAATCGAATTGGGGTCTCCTGCGTTGCAGGCGATTTTTTTACCAGCTGAACTACCAGGGAAGCCCAAGAACAACCAATCACAGACATCTAGACTTTCTACTACAGCCAATCAATAATGTCTTTCCTTTGCTTCCCTTTTTTCTCCATAAACGTTTCTCCCAAACCACCTGTTGGTGGAGTGCGCTCCTAACCACTTCCAGTTTCAGTTCAGTCGCTCAGTTGTGTTTGACTCTTTGCAACCAAGCACAGGCCAGGCTTCCCTGTCCATCACCAACTACCGGAGCTTGCTCAACACATGCCCATCAAGTCAGCGATGCCAGTTTGGTGCTGCCCAATTCAATTCAAATTGATTTTTGCTCAAATAAACTCTTAATATTTTAATATGCCTCAGTTTATCTTTCAAAAATTACAAACTAGAAAAGGACAAGATATTATAAAGTTCTTATTTCAATACCTAGTGATGTGATCATAATATAGGTTATATAAAAACATTCAAATCCTTTCAGATGTTGTAATTTATTTCTCACTGAATTCTCAAAGTTGTCAAATTAATGCATGAAAAATTAACAAAACCTTTATAATTGCAAAGTCACGTGTACGAAAACAAAGAGAATTAAGTAAATATCAGAATGGCAACTCTTTATGTTTCTGAAAAGTAAAGAATTTAAATTCTATTAAATAAATCTATGTAAATTAACAATAAGATAAAAGTAGATCTTAAATAATTCTAAGAAGAAAAACATTTACTAAATAAATAATGAAACTGAAGCACAGAAAATATCCTAAGTCCACAAACTTCCTTATAGGCTTTGTTCTTTAATTCTACAGTTTGGAAAAGCTCCAATTCTACTGGAATACATTTCCTGAGCAGGTGAAATGATTCTACTTCCAAGACTTGCTCTCTTGGCAGAATTAAGTGAAGCATATACCCCTCCATAACCAGATGGAATGACAATATATTAGGCAAGGAAGGGTCAGGAGTAGCAAGAGAAAAAAGGACACTTATAAATACAAGCACATTAAAAGGATATTTATGATGATGAACATACTGCATGCTCATTATCTACCAGAAAACTTTTAATGCATGTCCGTTTATTCCTTTCATCCCCACAACGCCATTATAAATTACTCATAATGATTATAACTCTTTATATATTAGGAAAGCACAGAAAGGCAAGCCATAAACCCACTCCAGAGTCCACACTCAATGAGGTTTCCTCAATCTCTTTTTGAGACACTGAACCGATACACAAATGCTCTCAAAGTAGCTCATTTTAAATATCAGGCATTTCAGGACCTACAGATAATTAATTTTAAAGGAGTCCTGTGGTTACTCCTTATTTTCCAAGTACTTGCTTCTGGTTAGTGAATGGAATAGGGAACCTCCTCGACTACATTTGAAGTTGGCCAAAGTAAAACAGAATTCAAAATACATATATTAGATGAGTTATCTCAACCCCCTGAATCAGCAAATCCTACCATGCACCAGGCTAAAGTTTACTTAACAGATAGCTCCTTGTTTTTCATAAGGCATCAACTACTCCAACAAGCCAAATCTTCAAGCTGAACAGAAATCCCATAACATACCATCTAACAGGGTGACTATGACCATTCTCAGACACTTCCTCTGCCTCTGAAATACTCGTGACCAAGTGTAACTATTAACAGGTCAAGAAATGAATTAATTTCATGGCACTGGAAATTATGTTCATGAAATGAAAAGTGGCCTTGCTGACATTGCATCACTATTTCTAGACAGCACACTTAAACATCAAATAAATCTCACATCACGGAGACGTGCCAAAAGCCAGTGACCTAGTTTCATTAGGGTGGGAAAGGAATAGCAATCTGTCCTTTGAGACTAGTACCAAAATAACTTCTTTAAAGAACAACGTCAACTTTTTAGAAGCTTTAAATAATCTTTTCATGCACGGGCAAATAGAACAGCCAGTGCCAACAGCAAAAATGAATTTTGTTTATGTACCCCCATAAGTTAATGTAAGCTCATTATGTTATCAATATTTCCAAAGCTTGGAAAAAATTATGGATCTGTAAAATTAAGAAATTGTTTTCAAAATCTAGTAATTCTCTTATATTAGGTGATATTATTAGACTAGGCAATTATGAGGCAATCGTGGGCTTCCCAGGTGATGCCAGCACTAAAGAATCGGCCTGCCAAAGCAGGAGATGTAAGAGACTCAGGTTTGATCCCTGGGTCGGGACAATCCCCTGGAGGAGGAACTGGAAACCCACTCCAGTATTCTTGGCTGGAAAACTCCATGGACAGAGGAGCCTCGCAGGCTACAGTCCACGGGGTCACAAAGAATAAGACATGATGGTGCACGCGCGCGCGCGCACACACACACACACACACACACACACCCTAATACAGGCAACCATTCCACACCAGCAGACTAAGATCATTTTTAAGAAACTCTATAAAAATAATTGGCTGACTTTGCCAATGCCACAGTCAAACAAAAATACAAGTAATAAAATACAAGACTTTAAAAGAACTATCTTTATATTACATGTGTATAGAAATATAAAGAAATACTGAACCTATGCACAGTACCACAGAAACATTATCTGGCACAATAAACACTAGCAAAAATTAAAAACAATTACTTTACAAAGACCTGAGCCAGAAACAAGTCTAAAAGATGCTGGGTCTATTAAACCTATTTACTATGGAATTTTCTTCCTGAAATAAAGAATGTAAGAAACAGGATAAAATTACCTCTTAGAAGAATTACTTGTATAGTGTCTACAAACTGTATAATGTATACAGTATAAGATTCATACTTTAACAAAAGGAACTCAAAGATAGAAAAAGAGGCTGGGTAAGACACATAAGGCAAATGATGCTCAAATGAATTAGGGGTTCACAGCATCACAACCAGGTAAAACAGAATTCAACATAAAAACATTTAATGGGAAAACAGGGGTATGTTGTACTCGTAAAGTGGTATAAACCATAATGGAGATACATAAGACTTCTTTAGACACCAAAAAACATGGAATTGAAATATATGTATACAGTTGACCTCAAAGCAACACAGGTTTAAACTGTGTGGGTCCACTTAAATGAAAATTGTTTTTTCACAAATATTAGAGTATTATACAATCTGTGGTTGCTTGAATCTGCCAATACAAAACTGGATATGGAGGGCCAACTATAAAATTATATGCAGATTTCTGACCGCATGAGGGGCTGGTACACCAAAACCTCTGAGTAGTTCAAGGGTCAATGTGTAAGAAAATGTCTGACACATGAAGCACAGAAAAGCTAAAACAGAGTGTAATTAATAAAACATATTCTATAAAACTATGTCTAAATCCTACAAACAAAAAGGATGCTTACTTTTCAGAGGCCACGGAGTATTTACAGCTAGTGGTCAATGTAACTGTTATACAAAATGAAACCTCAATCACTTTCTAAAAGTAGTGCTACAGAAAATATTATATGAATATGTTAAAGTGAAACTAGAAATTATTAATAGAGAACACCAAAAATAACTTGGAAACTAAAAATGACAAAAACAAGCTAAAAAAAAACACCCAAAAACTCTTCTTTTGGGTTACTATTAGATAAGAATAGAATGCAAATCTGGAAAATAATGTGTGCTATATGAAAAATAAATGCTAAATAGCTAATATTAGCTTTAAACTTTTTCATCACAAAGAATTGAGATAAACCAACTTAAATACTTAACTTTTTAAGTTAAAAAAAACAATGAAAGCACAAAGGCAGAGAAAAGGTATAATTATCACAAAAGCAGGAAGTTATAAGTTAGAAAAGAAAAGAATAGCACAACAGGGGTAAAAAACCAATAAACCTAAGAGCTGGTTCTGTGGGAAAGCAAATAAGGATCAACAGAAGAGAATAAAAATACAAATTAAGGAATTAATAAGGGCAAACACCCAAATATGAAAGAAAATTAAAAGCACTGTAAGAATACATGATATACACGTCTATGTGAGCATATTTGAAAATTTGGGTAACTGTATTTACCAAGAACTGTCAATTCATAAAAGAAAAGTTTAAAATGTCAAAATATATAAGGATACAAAACGAAAATTAATACAAAAATTTCAAGGGTGATATTTAATTCTAGGATTACTTCCAGTATATGAGAAAGCAGATAATCAGTAAGGATTCCAAATAATTTTTAAGATGTTAATATTTAACTCTACCAAAATCACACATGATAACATATAAAATAAAACCTCAAAATAATCTTTTCTATAAAAATGAATGCAAAAAGTACCATTTCAATATGTACCTGTGTATGCTAAGTCGCATCCGACTCTTTGCAATCCCATGAACTATAGCCCACCAGGCTCCTCTGCCCGTGGAATTTTCCTGCCAAGAATACTGGAGTGGGTCGCCATTTCCTCCTCCAGGGGATCTTCCAGACAAGGGATGGAACCTGCCCTCAGCTCTTGCATCTCCTGTGTTAGGAGGCAGATTCTTTCCAATGTGCAATCTGGGAAGCACCATTTCAATATAGGCATACAGAATTCGTAAAACTCATTAAGCATGAAAGAGTAATACACCATTACCAGAGCAGTTCATTTCAAGAAAGCTAATCTCTCAATAATAGAAAATCTAAGTAATTTCAGTATCAAAAAATTCAACACTATCAATATGTCAAAATATTTCCTTCATAGGATAACGAATACACATCTCAGAGTTAAGGCCAGGAGAATGCATGATGGCAAAACACCAGAAATTTTTCTATACTAGAGTTATAAATAAGAAGGAAGGACAGTTATCTAAAACATGTCATTAAATAAAAAACAGCAAGTCACAGAACAAAATGTATATAATATAATATTTACAGGGGGAAAAAACCTACATAGACCTGTATTAATACACTGGCAAATGTACTTTAAATCTGAAATGACGTGCACAAAACATTAACAATAATCACTTATTGGGACTAACATTTCCCTTATTATTTTTATTGAAATTATGAGATATGAGACAACGTAAAAATGTTAGACAGTCATGTCCAACTCTTTGCAACCCCATGGACTGTAGCCCATCAGGCTCCCCTGTCCATGTAAATTTCTAGGCAAGAACTGGAATGCGTAGCCATTCTTTCCCCAGGGGATCTTCCTGATGCAAGGACTGAACCCAGGTCTCTTGTGTTGCGGGAAGACTGTTTACCTTCTGAGCCACCATAAGCAACTAGTGTTAAGGAATTTCAGTTCAGTTCAGTGCTCAGTCATGTCTAACTCTTTGCGACTAACTCTTTGGACTGCAGCACAGCAGGATTCCCTGTCCATCACCAACTCCTGGAGCTTGCTCAAACTCTTGTCCACCGAGTTGGTGATGCTATCCAACCATCTCATCCTCTGTCGTCCCCTTCTTCTCCTGCCCTCAATCTTTCCAAGCATCAGGGTCCAAGCATTTTATATATATATATATATATATAAACATTACTATAAAAACAGATGCTAGTTTAGCAGTGTAATTCTATACACAAAAAGCTTATTTCATAACAGCCAATTTTTCAAACAAAGATAAGAAACCTGAATCTTAACTGGACGTTTTCAGCTCAACCACAATCATAACAGATGGTGCACACCTATGAGTAACAAGGAAACACTGGCGAATCTGTTTCAAAGTATAGGTGGACCTTTCAAATACCCATGCCAAACATCTTTTAAGACTGGTACTGTTAAGTTTGACTTCACTTCTGAGGGTAAAAGATCCTGGAAGTAGTTTGGGGAGATTTTCAGTGAATCGTCATCTAGCAACCATCAGCCTGGGTACATAGAACTTTGCTCACAATGCTTCTGGTCATTTGACAAGAATAATGCAACTGAGTTCTAGTTTACAATGACAACACGGGAGGCTCCTGAATTCATCTCTTTCCATAAGACACACCAAGTCTACAGCTAGGGAAGGAACAATGTCCTCTGGATGAAAACCCAAAACTACCAGAGAGATCCCTCACATTGGGGAAAATAGGGAAAAAAAAAAAAAACCCCACACAGAAACATAGGAGAGGCTGAGGCACAATCTCATCATTAACTCCACACCCAAGACAGTAACACACTCCAGAGGCAAGTCGAAAATCCAAACTTCTTCCAGAGGATCAAAGCATTTGAATCCAACATCAAGCACTCCAACTTTTAAGCCCTGCACCTGAGAGATGATACCCCAAAATACCTAGGTGTGAAAGTCAACGGGTTCGTCTCAATGAGAATTACAGCTATGATAAAGTAGTTCTGGGTTTGATAGACTCACCTGGCTACCTCACAATCCCAGAACAGAGGCAGCTGTCTGAAAAATGCCCCTTTCTGAGAAAGAGGCCAATTTGCTTTTAAAGCTTCAGTCCAAGGAACAGGCATCTAATTCAATACCTATCTACAGGCCTATTGAAATACTATCTAAAGACAGCAGAGACAAGTGGATACCATATTTTCACTCTCCTGCCTCATTCTAATCACCAGAATCTCCTAGAAATGAGCTTTTATACACCCATCTGGCACTCTGACTTTTCTCACCTAGGAGATACCCCCTTGATCACTAGGCTCTGGAGGCCCACGGAGCTTATATTCACAGTTATACACCTGATGGCACAGTAGAGAAGTAGCTGAATAACAGGTCTAGTATTTTTGTGTAAGAGGCCAATTAGCTTACCTCCATAACTAGGCTAGAGGGGCAGTTTCTAATTAAACACACATCAAAGGGCCTACTACAATCTTCTCTAGAGACAAAGAGCTGGGAGGAGCCATCTTCCTAACCTCCATCTGCCCTGCTCAAGTCACTGTTGTCTCAGAAAAATCCTTGTACACACACACGTTACCCTCGTTTTTACAGCTGCCACCTAGTCACCCCTTGACAGCCAGAATCTGCTGACCAGCTGGCCCTGTGTTTATGGTACAAAAGGACAACAACAAACTAAAAGACAGTTTTTAACTGGCTATCACCAAAAGGGTCAGTGTAGAGCGAGCAAACAGAAATGACCCTCTCCTAGTCTGAAAGAATTACGTTTGCAGGCCTTAAAAGTTGTTCCTGAGGGTCTGGCTTCTAATTGGCTTGAACCCAGATGCTGAGATCCTCCCCTCTGAGACACTGACAGGTCCCAGCACACCCTCAGTTACCAACAGCCACTAAAAATAAAGCAAGATGCTTGGACAAAACCGAAGTTTTCACAGACAGTAAAGAGCTAGGGCAGGGCTGAACAATAAATATCATCGCCAAGACTGGGAGAGGTGACTGTTTTATCTAATGTATAAAAAATAACATGGAAAGTCAAGGAAAATAAAGAAACAAAGGAATATATATTCCCAAATAAATGAACAAGATAAAAATCTCAGAAAAAGACATTAACAAAAAAAGGTAAGTGATTTACCTGAAAAAGAGCTCAAAATACCAGTCATAAAACTGTTCACTAAGGACAGGAAAAAATATGCATGAACAAAAAGGAATTCCATAAAGAGACAAAAAATTTAAGATGCAAACAGAAGTGACAAAATTAAAGAATACAATACCTGAACTGAGAAAGATAACAGAAGAATTAACAACAAGCTAAATGAAGTAGAAAAAAGGCTAAGGGAACTCAAAGACAAAGTCGTGGAACTCATCCCATCAAAGCAACAAAAAAGAAAAAAGGATGGAAAGGAATGAAGCTTAAGAGACTTATGGGACAACATTAAGCATGTCAAAATTCCCATTATAAGGGTCTCAGAAAGAGAAGAGAATGAAGAAAGGGCAGGAAACTTATTTGAAAAAACAATGACTAAAAATATCCCTAACCTGGTGGCTTAGTAGTAAAGAATCTACTTGCCAATGCAGGAGACACAAGAGACCTGGGTTCAATCCCTGGGTCAGGAAGAACCCCTGGAGAAAGAAATGGCAACCCACTCCAGTATTTTTGCCTGGAAAATCCCACGGACAGAGTGAGAGAGTCAATTCCTAGGTAGGTTGATAAGAAGCCCAGGGTCCCTGAGCAGGACAGAGGAGTCTGGGGCTCTCGAAGAGGAGTTAGCAGTCTGGAGTTTTCAAAGTGAAGTGAAGTCACTCAGTTGTGTCCAACTCTTTGTGAGCCCATGGACTGTAACCTACCAGGCTCCTCCATCCATGGGGTTTTTCCAGGCAAGAATACAGGAGTGGGTTGCCATTTCCTTCTCCAGATCTTCCCAACCCAGGGATTGAACCCGGGTCTCCAGCATTGTAGGCAGACGCTTTACCATCTGAGCCACTAGGGAAGTCCAAGGAGGAGAAAAGGACAAACTTTTTTCCTACATTCCTTAGTCTTCCTCACATAAAACTTTTTTTTTTCTTTAAGCCTGGAGCTGATGATTACACAACAAAACAACTCAGCTTAAACTTTGTACTAAGGATTATATTTGGGCCTCCCTGGTGGCTCAGAGGTGAAAGCATCTGCCTGCAATGTGGGAAACCTGGGTTCGATCCCTGGGTACGGAAGATCCCCTGGAGAAGGAAATGGCAACCCACTCCAGTATTCTTGCCTGGAGAATCTCATGGATGAAGAAGCCTGGTCAGTCCATGGGGTCACAAAGAGTCTGACACGACTGAGCCACTTCACTTTCAAGGATTATATAACAACAATGCACCCTGCTTGAGGACATGTTTCTCCTTCTTGAGAACTTTCTGACTAATCCTGTTATCTTAAAATGTATACTGTGGGAGTGGATCTGGTAAGATCTTTCTACTGTTAACTCTAATCCCATCATCTTAAAATGTATATTGTGGGAGTGGGTCTGGTAAACCCTTTACAATCTTGAGACATTCTTTTGATT
Source organism: Cervus elaphus (assembly GCF_910594005.1). Taxonomy (NCBI): domain Eukaryota; kingdom Metazoa; phylum Chordata; class Mammalia; order Artiodactyla; family Cervidae; genus Cervus; species Cervus elaphus. Next base: position 24,701,366 of record NC_057830.1, read on the forward strand.
TATTGAAACAACCAGTTAAAAAAGTATATAGCTCCCTTGCTAAGACTAGAGAGGGGGTCACTCTCTGTTCCCCTTCAGACGTCTATGTCAGAAGCTTTCTCTGTCCCTTTGTCACTTAAACTCTGCTACACAAAAGCTCTTGAATGATCAAGCCTGTTCCCTGGTCCCGAAGCTAAATCTGCTTCTTCTGAGATCACAAATCCGACAACATTCACCAGTAAGCTATCAAGAGGAGCCTCTCAGGTTACATATAGTTCATGGGGTCACAAAAGAGTTGGACATGACTTAGTGACTAAACAACAGGTAAAAAGTCACCAAAATCCAGGAGGCCCAAAGAATTCAGCTAGACTGGCCATGCAAAAAAAGTGTTAAACTTCTTTAAGTTGAAACAAAATGGTATGACTTAGTAGCAAGAAAACATATGAAAGTATAAATCTTAAGAGTAAATGACTCATTTAGCTGATATGAAAGCTAAAGGATAAACATTTATAACTACAATAAATTGATAACCATACACAGGATAAAAAGATGGAAATGCGACATGGAAAATATAAATTGTGTGGTATAAGAATAAAAATGTAGAGATTTAGAATGTATTTAAGATATTAATACAGGCTTGTTAAGTTGTTTTATGTAAAACTCATGGCAACAAAGCAAAAATCAAGAGTAGGTATATGAAAGAGAAGGAGATAAGCATATAAGCTTATTAGTAAGAACAACAAAATCTCCAAATCACAAGGAGACCAAGAAAAGAAGAAAAGAACAAAGGAAATGTCCAATGAAAAGACACTAAATGGCTCAGTGGGTTTTAAAAAAAACAAAGATCTATCTATATGCTGCATACAACAGACTTTAGACAAAAGTATACACAAAGACAGAAAGTCAGTTCGGTTCAGCCACTCAGTTGTGTCCAACTCTTTGCAACCCCATGGACTGCAGCACACCAGGCTTCCCTGTCCATCATCAACTCCTGGAGCTTACTCAAACTCAAGTCCATAGAGTCGGTGATGCCATCCAACCATCTCATCTTCTGTCATCCCCTTCTCCTCCTGCCGTCAATCTTTCCCAGCATCAGGGTCTTTTCCAATGAGTCCATTCTTCACATCAGGTGGCCGAAGTATTGGAGTTTCAGCTTCAGCATCAGTCCTTCCAATGAATATTCGGGACTGATTTCCTTTAGGATGGACTGGTTGGATTTCCTTGCAGTCCAAGGGACTCTCAAGAATCTTCTCCAACACCACAATTCAAAAGCATCAATTCTTCGGCGCTCAGCTGTCTTTATAGTCCAACTCTTACATCTATACATGACTACTGGAAAAACCACAGCTTTGACCAGACAGACCTTTGTTGGCAAAGTAATGTCTCTGCTTTTTAATATGCTGTCTAGGTCGGTCACAGCTTTTCTTCCAAAGAATGTTGCTTTTTTGATGATCTAACAGATGTTGGCAATTTGATTTCTGGTTCCTCTGTCAACCTACTTATTTAACTTACATGCAGAGTACATCGTGAGAAATGCTGGCTGCATAAAGCACAAGCTGGAATCAAGACTGCCAGGAGAAATATCAATAACCTCAGATATGCAGATGATACCACCCTTATGGCAAAAAGTGAAGTGGAACTAAAGATGGCATCCAGTCCCATCAGTTCATTCCAGGTTTGATCCCTGGGTCAGGAAGTTCCCCTGGAGAAAGAAATGTCAACCCACTCCAGTATTCTTGCCTGGGAAATCCCATGGACAGAAGAGCCTGGTAGGCTACAGCCCAAATGGTCGCAAAGAGATGGACACGACTGAGCAACTAAGCACTGTATTAAAGGGAGAAATAGACAGCAATAGTAGTAAGAAATCTTAATATCCCATTTTCATCAATGGATAGATCATCGAGGCATAAAATCAATCAGGAAACACTGGTCTTAAATGACACGTTAGATCAAATGGAACTAACAGATCTTCCATTTAAAAGCAGCAGAATACACTTTCTTCTCAAGCACATTAAAAACATTCTCCCAGGTAAATCGTATGTTAAGACTACAAAACAAATCAACAGACTTAAGAAGACCAAAATCATACCAAGCATCTATTTCAAACACAGAAATCAACAAGAATAAAACTAAAAAATTCAGAAATAACAACATATGATTAAACAACATGCTCCCAGAACAACCAATGGGTCAAAGAAGAAATAAAAACATGTCTTGAGACAAGGGAAAATAGAAACACACATATCAAAACTTGTAAGGATACAACAAAATTAGTTACAACAGGAAAGTTTTTAGCAATATATGTGTACCTTAAGAAAAAAGGCAGATCTCAAATGAACAATTATCAAAGAACTACAAAGAAACTTCTAACCCAAAGTTAATAGAAGAAAGGAAAAACCAAAGGTCAGAGCAGAAATAAACGAGATAGCAAATAAGAAGATAATAGAAAAGATTGATGAAACTAAGAACTATTTTTAAAAAGATAAACCTTTCTTGAGACTCTTCAAGGAAAAGAGAAAAGATTCAAACAAATAAAATAAAAAATGAAAGAGAAACTGTCACAAAAGATACCACAAAATACAATGGATCATAAGAAACTGAGAAAAATTATACACCAACAAACTGAGAAAGAAAAGAAAAAAATTCCTAGAAACATATAACCTACCAACACTAAATCATGAAGAAATAGAAAATCTGAACAGACACAATACAAATAAGGAGACTGAATCTGTAATCAAAAAACGAAAAGGACCAAGAATGACATTTTTCACAGAAATAGTACAAATAATCCTAAAATTTATATTGAACCAGACTCCCAGGGGATTCCCTGGTGGCTCAGAGAGTAACGCATCTGCCTGCAATGCAGGAGACCTGGGATCAATCCCTGGGTCGGGAAGATCCCCTGAAGAAGGAAATAGCAACCCACTCCAGCACTCTTGCCTGGAAAATTCCATGGATGGAGGAGCCTGGTGAGCTACAGTTCATCGGGTCACAAAGAGTTAAACACAACTAAGCAACTTCACTTCACAGACTCCAAACAGTCAAAGAAATTTTGAGAAAGAACAAAGCTAGAAAATGATGCTTCCTGACTTCAAATTATAATACAAAGATATAACAATCAAAACAATATAATACTGGCATAATGATATACACATAGATGAATGGAACAGAACAGAGGACCCAATCTGTGCCTATATGGTCAATTCACTTATGGTAAAGGATACAAGACTACATGCTTCCCCAATAGCTCACTGGTAAAAGAACCCACTTGCAATGCAGGAGACGCAGGAGACACTGGTTCAAATGCTGAGTTGGGAAGATCCCCTGGAGGAAGAAATGGCAGCCCTCTAAAGTATTCTTGCTGGGAAAATTCCACAGAGGAGCCTGATGGGCTACAGTTCACAGAGCTGCAGTCAGCCATGCCTGAGCAAATGCACTTCACACACATACAAGACTACACAACAGAGAAAGGACAGTCTTCAATAAGTGGCACTGAGAAAAATGGAGAGCCATATGCAAAAGAATGAAATCGGACCACTATCTTACCCCACATACCAAAATCAATTCAAAGTGATTAGGGCATTCCCTGGTGGTCCAGTGGTTAAAACTCTGTGCTCCTAATGCAGTGAGCACAGGTTTGATCTCTGGTCAGGAAATTAGGATCCAGCATGATGTACAGCACGGCCAAAAAAAAAAAAAAAACGGATGAAAGACTTTCATGTAAGACCTGAAAACATAAAACTTCCGGAAAAAAGCAGTACGGTCCCTAACATCAGTCTTGATGATTTTTTTGATCTGACACCAAAAGTAAAAGAAACAAAAGCAAAATTAAGTAAGTGGGAGTTGTTTAGTTGCTAAGTTGCATCTGACTCTTCTGCGACTCCATGGACTGCAACCAGCCAGGCTCCTCTGTTCATAGGGTTTCCCATACAAGAATACTGGAGTGGGTTGCCATTTCCATCTCCAGAAGCTCTTCCTGACCCAGGGATGGAATCTGCATTTTCTGCTTGGCAGGCAGACTCTTTACCACTGAGCCACCTGGGAAGCCCAAGTGGGAGTATATCACACTAAAAAGTTGCTGCACAGCAAAGGACGCTGTCAACAAAATAGGTATTTCAGAATGGAAAAAGAAAGTCAAAAATAAATCATATATCTGATAAAGGATAGCTATCCAAAATATATAAATAACTCATGGAACACAATAACAAAAAACCTAAAAAAATCCAAATGCTTAAAAAAAAAAAATGGGCAGAGGATCTGAATAGACAATTTTTCCAACAAAAACACACAGGTGGTCAACAGGTACATGAAAAAATTCTCACATCACTAATCATCAGGGAAATCCAAAAGAAACCCACAATAAGACATAACCTCACACCCATCAGAATGGCTATTACTAAAAAATAAATAGCAGTTGGTAAGGATATAGGGGAAAGGGAACCTCTGTGCGGTTGGTGGGAATTGGTGCAGCTGCTACAGAAAACAGTATGGATGGCCCTCAAAATATCAGAGAAATAACATGTGATCCAGCAATTCCACACCTGGGTATTTATCTGTAGGAAATGAAAACACTAACTCAATAAGATACATGCACCTTCATATAATCTCTAGTTCACTGCACTATTATTCACAATAACCAAGACAATGGAAGCCAACACGTCCATCAATGGATGAATGGATAAAGAAAATGTGGCGTGTAGACAAACAATGGAATATTATTCAGTCATAAAAAGAAGAAAATCCCACCATTTGCTATAGCATGGATGGACTTTGAGAGCATTATGCTAAGTGAAATCAGACAAAGACGAATACTGTATGATCTCATTTATCTGTGGAATCTTTCAAACAACAACAAACTCACAGATACAGAGCCTGATGACTGTGAGAGTCGCAGGGTGGGGGTTGGGTGAAATGGCTGAAGATGGTCAAAAGTTGCAAACTTCCAACTATAAAATAAGTAATTACATTACACCTTGGGGATGTAATGTACAATATGGTGACATACTTAATAATACTGTATTGTATACTTGAAAGTTGCTATAAGAATAAATCATAACATTTCCTATTGGAAGAAAAAATAGTAGTCCGTGTGGTGACAGACGTTAGCTAGACTTGTGATCATTTCACAACATATACACATATAGAATCATTGTTGCATACCTGAAACTAATTTAATGTTATATGTCAGTTGTATCTAAATAAATAAAGCAAACAATTGAAAGATGGATGCACAAGTATTCATTTAAGAAATCACAGTACTTCCTTTCCAACCAAGATAAAGTAGCAAAGAGTGGATTTACTTTCTTCCTGAAACACCCAAAAAACTTTTCACAATACTAGACACGAGACAACAAAGAACAGTGAAGAGAGAAACAAGCAAGGTGAGCTCTGTGTCTGCCCAAACTTATCATCCAGAAACAGTTTCCAGAACACAGCACAGACAGGCAGAAGCAAGCCAATCCAAGGCAACTTCTCACTTGAGGACAGGCTGTAATCCCAAGAGACTCAAGGAACGACCGTGTGCAGCACAGAGAAATCTGAAGAAAGGAACTCTGCACTCAGCAAAGTACTGACCACTATGCATGGGAGAAAACTCTGAGTCCAGGGAAAGAACTACTCGAAAGGATGAGAGATTTCAAGAAGCTCACTAACTGCCAAGCAAAAGGGCTATAAAGAAAACTACACTGAAGCACATCGTAATTTAAACTGCTCTCAGCCAGCAATACAGTGATAAAGAAAACTGTAAAGCAGCTCTAGAAAAAAAAAGAAATGTCATATACAAAAATGAAGAGAAGAATGAGAGCAGGGTCCTTGCCAGAAAAGAAATGCAACTATGAAAGCTGTGAAGCGCATCCTGAAGGTACTGAAAGAAAGTAAATGCCAACCTAGAATTCTATACCCAGAAAAAATATTTCCAAATACAGAGTTAAAATAAAGACCTTTCCAAATATGCAAAAGCTGAAAGAATTAAGCAGCAGCAGACAGCACTACAGAAAAGTTAAAGGAAGTCCTCCTGGAGAAGAGAATGATAATAGATGGAAGAAGAGAATGACAACACAAAGAAATAAAAGAGTTAGCAATAACCATGGATGTAAACACAGAAGATGTTTTCCTAATTACTTAAATCTCTTTAAGGAATAATTGATCATTTAATAGAAGTAATTAACCATGCAGTGTGGGTTTGTATGCTATGCTAAAAGTAAAGTATATAACAACAGCAGGACAAGGGTCAGGGGAAAACAACAAATGCACTTTAATAGTAAGTCAATAAAGGTGATAAAACAGAATCATAAAAAATATTCAATTAACCCAGACAAAAATGAAAAGAAAAAGGGGAGCAAAAATAGAACACACAGAAAACAAATAATAAAGCAAGAGATTTATATATATCAATGTCAATCACATTAAACATAAATAGCCTCAGTTGTGAGACAGGGTAAAAAAGCAAGATCCAACAATATGCTGCCTACTACAAACATATTTTAAATAAAAAGACACAAATAGGTTCAGAATAAAAGAAATGGAAAGACTATACCAAGCTAACAGTAGTCAAAAAAAAAAAAAAAAAACCAAATCTGAAAAGCTATGTAAATAGCAGGCAAGAGAATTACATAGCAAAGACATTACAAGGATTGCAAAAGATCATTTTAAGATGATGGGGTTAAAAAAAAAAAAAAAAAAAGATGATGGGGTTCAGTTCATCATGAGACATTACAAAAGTAAGTACCTAAGCACTCTGATAACAGAACCTTGAAATACATGAAGCAAACACCAGCACAACTGAAAAGAGAAAATAGAAAAATTCACAATCACAGCTGGAGGTTTACATTCTTGTCTCTCAACAGTTGATAGAAAAAGCAGAGAAAAAAAATCAATAAAGACAAAGAAGAACTGAATAACACTACTGGACAACTTAATTTACATATACAGAATATTAAAAAATTGTAGACACAAAAGACCTAACAAAATAAAGACATGCTGTGTTCATGGGTCTACAGAGTCAATAATGCCAAATTATCAAATTTCCACAAATTGATTTACAGATTGAAAGTTATCTAAATCAAAATCACAGCAGCATATATTTATAGAAATTGACATGATTCATATGGAAATACAAAAGAATTAGACAAAACAACTTTGGCAAGAGGCCTAACACACTACTTGATTTCAAGATTTACTTTAATGCTCCAGTAATGAAAATGGTATACTAGTAGTATCAAGATAGACAATTTATGGAATAGAAATGCATCCAGATATAAACCTACACACAAATATGGACATCTCATTTTTGAGAACAATCCAAAGGCAAATAAAAGGGCAATCTTTTCAACAAATGGCACTGCAACAACAAATGTCTATATGGAAAAACAGCATCAACCTATACCTCACACCATATACACACCAAAACTGATTCAAAATGGACCACAGACCTAAATGTTTACCAAAAACTACAGAAGTTCTAGAAGCATAGCAGAAAAACATTTATGACTTCGGTTTAGGCAAAGATTTCTTAGATGCAACATCAAAATCATGAAAGAACAAAATGATAAATCAAATTTCATCAAAATTAAAACTTTCTGCTCTTTGAAAGAACTGCTAAGACAAAGACAGTCAAGTCAGATCAAAGGGACACATGCTAAGCATAATTCTAAAAAAGGGATTTACATCTATAATACTCAATACTAGTAAGAACACTTACGAAGAACTCAAAATTCAGTAATAAAACAACGCAGTTAAAAATGGGTGAAAAGTTTGAACAGATATATCATCAAAGAAGAAATGCAAATATTAAGCAGATGAAAAGATGTTCAATATCATTAGACATTAGAGTAAGGGAAATTACAACCACAACGAGATACCATATGCCCTTGAGAAGATCTGAACTCATACCAAGCACTGGTGAGCTTACCAGACATCAGTAAGGATGCAAAAGAAACTGGAATTCTCATTACTGTTGGTGGGAAATCTAACAGACATCTAGTCTAACCAACTTAGAAGCCACTTTGGCAGATTACAATGTAAACACACATTTTATCATATAACACCATCCAGTCCTAGGCATTTACCCAAATTAACTGAAAACATCCATACAATGGCCTATACACAAATGTTCACAGCAGTTTAACTGGAAATGAACCAAGTGTCTACCCACACGTGACTAGATAATCAAACTGTGGTATAGCCAAACACTGTAATACCAAACAGCGATTAAAAAAAAAAATTAGGTACTGAAACTCATACATGAATGAATACCAAAAGAAATACACTTAGTAAAAGACGCCAGGCAGAAGATTACATAATATATGGTGTGATTTATGTAAAATTCTAGAAAATGAAACATATACCTGTGTGTGTGTGTGTGTGTGTGTATGTCAAAACTTAAACATGCTAAAAATACATGCAGCTTATTGTGCATCAATTGTAACTTAATACAGCTGTTAAAGATACTTTAAAAAGAAGAAAAATTACAGCAAACCACCACCCAATAACAAGACAAATATCTGTCCTGACAATGTGCCAGGTAATATTATAAGCACACATACTATCCTTGCCAATTCTCACAATAGCCCTGTGGGTATAGACATTATTTTCATTTTACAAAAGAAAACAGTGAAATATAAAGTACAGAAATAACTTGCCTAATAAAGACTGTTTAGTGAGGGAGGTAGGATTCAAGCCCTGAGACGCTCAGCCCAGAACTCCTCCCATGAACCAGGACTTCACCTACAGGTAGAGGTGGCTGCTCATCAGCCATGTAATCACAAATGCCACGGTTGAGTGGGTAAGAATGTTCAATTTGTATAAATACAAAGAATGCAATTTTACCAGCTCTCCAAACAAGCTTTCTTGTTATCATTAGACTAGGACAAGTACTTTTATAACATAAAATGCTCAGGGTCACATACTGAGGATAAGTCTGAATGGTTCACACCCTATTTTGCACGCTATAGGCATCAGAGAGTCAAAATCCAGTCACCAAAATCAGTGATTTATGAAAAGAAAATTCAACTTTATTGTCAAAAGATGGGAAAAATGAACTGCCATTCTCCCTAATTTACACATATAGTATTAATCTGCCTTTATGAACTTTTTACATATTTCATTTAATTGCTCAGCATCTGCTTTGTACACTGCTTCAAGTGATTCTTAAAACTTAGTTATTTAACTTGATACATAAAATAAACACTATAGAATATCCAAATGCAAATAAGGCTATCTTGAGCATAGCTGGAAAAAGGAAAGTAAGATGCTGCTCAGGAAATGAATAATCTGATCTCTCAAAATACCAAGTTACTAGTTATTAAAAAAAAAAAATGAGAGCAACAGACATAAATCTGAGATCAGTCAAAACGGCTGATTAATTCAACCCCATTATTATATAATTTAAATACATAAAGCAATAACGTGAATTTTAATAAAGAAAAGCATGCAGTAAAAGTAAACAAAGTATTTCTGATTAGTAAATCTCCAATTTGCTTCATGCAATCAGTCTTTGAAGTTAATTTCCTTCTATCTCCTCCAGGAGCAGTAAAATTGGCCCTCCCAATCCATGGATTCACCCAACCTTCTCCAACCAAGAATATTCAGAAAAAAAAAAAAAATTCCAGAAAGTTCCCAGAAGCAAACTGGCAACTATAGTTGGCAACTACAGTCATCCCTTGGTATGCGAGGGGTATTGGTTCCAGGACCCCTCACATATACAAAATCTGCTGATTATCTAGATCCTTACATAAAATGGAGTAGTACAATGAATACAACTGCCCCTCATTATATCCATGGATTTCACATCCCTAGATTCAACCAACTTCAGGTGGAAATTTCGATACACAGTTAACTGAATCCATGGATACAAAACCCATGAATACATAAGGCCAATTATATATTTACTGAAAAATATCTGCATATACAAGTGGATCCATGCAGTTCAGATCCATGTTATTCAAAGGCCAACTGTCTTTACCTAGCATTATATACAAATTGTATACACTGCATACAATTACACTGGATTTATAACTACTTACACAGCATTTATATTATAGAGGTACTATAAGTAAGCTAGTGTTAGTGTTAGTCTAACTCTAATGGAATACTCAGATGATTACCAGACCTGTAGTCTCAAACTGCAGGTATGGAAGAGATGGTCTCTGGTTTCTTGTAGCTTCAAAGAATTGCATGGTTTTATATTTTACATTTAAATTTATGATTCTGAGTTCATTTTGTACACATTGTGGTATTTAGGTGGAAGTGTTTTTTTTTTCTTTTCTTTTGCATATGGATGTCCAATTTTTCTATCACCATACTTTCTCCACTGACTTGCTTGTGTGAATTATCAATTATCATCCAGCCATATTTGCACAGGTCTATTTCTAGATTCTGTTGTGTTCCACAGATCAATGTGTCTGTCTTTCCCCCAAATCCACACTGGGTCTGCAGGCCATAAATTCTCTTAGTTTTCCTTAATCTGGGAATATTCTCATTTCATCTTCATTCCTAAAGGACATTTTTTCTAGATTTCCGGGTTGACAGTTCTCTCCTTTTAGCACTATAGAAATCCACTTATTTCTGGACTCCACTGCTTCTGAAGAAACCAGTCACTGAAATCATTGTTTCCATATCAATAATGTGCAATTTTCCTTCAATTTTAAAGATGATGATGATCTGGTCTTTAGCTTTAAGCATTTGATTATGATGTGTCTGGTCCTGGACTTCTTTGGGCTTATCTGGCTTGAGTTCACTCACCTTTTTAGATCCTTAGTTTATGCCTTTCACCATATTTGTGAAATTTTCAGCTATTTTTTCTTCAAATATATTTTTCTGGACCACATTCTTTCTCCTTTCCTTCTAAGACTTCTGTGACACAAATGTTAAACATTTCAGTACCATCCTCTAGGTTCCTGAGGTCCAGTTCATTTATTTAGGTTTTTTGGGTTTTTTTTTTCTCTGATACTGAGTAACTCCCACTGATTAATCATGAAGTTCACTCACTTTCTTCTGTCATCTCTATTCTGAAACTTCCTATATTTCCATTTGTTCATGTGGGTAAAGTCCAAAACTAAGGCCCAATATCATGTGCTGCCTAACACCTTAGGGAAACCAAGTGAACCACAAATGACCTGACCACATGGTCTCTTACCAATTCTGTTCCAAAGGATTATTAAGTCCCCTAGACAAACAACCCTCCTCATCACGAAGACTAGGCAGCATTCCTACTTATCCCTGGAGAGAGGGTTCGAGGTTCCTGCCAGATTGTGAGACTCCTCCCTAAGGAACCAGGGGGCACACCACCTTCTCATCACTACAAAGCCTGCCTCCCACACTGTTTTCTCCAATGTTCCAAGCACAGCCTCCATATGATCCTGTGTGCCATGCGGTGGCGCCCCTTGGGCTGTGAGTACATCCAGCTAAGAAACTGCTATCAATCATACCTGTCGACTGTGTTTGGCCATCTCCAGAAACCTAGGAAAGGAATCCCTGCCTCACCAACAAGGTGAAGAGGAGGCAACTGAAACAGTTCACCCTTACTTCTTAAAGCAGAAATTGCTTTAAAATCTTAGATAATTCCAACACCTGTCATTCCGGATGACATCTGTTTGATCATTGCTCGTGTAAACTAACATTCAGGTAATGCTGAGTAATTCTGGCCTGGACATTTTTGTTTCAGCATTCAATCAACTTGGCTGTGCTCAGGCTGCACATTCCAGCCAGCCTTCTGTGAACTGTGGCTTCAGTGTTGGTTATGTTTCCAAGGCCCTTGGCCAGTCTTAGATCTGGGCAGTGGTCTAGTTTGCTGCTTAGCATAAGAGACACACGCACAGCTGAGGAATGAGTCCAGGAGTCCATGAACACATTGGTGGGGTCCCCTCCCTGAGTTCCTCACGCTTTACTATTTCCCTGGTACTTTCTGGGTCCTAGAGGGCTCCCCTCTTTTGGTCCTCCAGCCAGAAAACTTGAACTACAGCAACAGGCTCCAAGTAGGAATGGGTTTCTGCGTCTAACGTGACCCTATTAATTTCTATCCTTGGCACAGCAACCAGGCAAATCTTTAAAGGCCTAAGATCACATTATGTGCTGCGTGCTCAGTCACTCAGTTGTGTCCCACTCTTTGTGACCCCATCAACTGCAGCCCACCAGGCTCCTCTGCCCATGGGATTCTCCAGGCAAGAACACAGGAGAGGGTTGACATTTCTTTCTCCAGGGAATCTTCCCAACCCAGGGACTGAACCTGCGTTTCCTGCTTTGGCAGGCAGACTCTTTACCAGTGAGCCACCTGGGAAACCCTAAGATCACACTGTACCTCTGCTAATAACCTGTAGGGGTCTATCTCACTCAGGCTAACAGCTGTAATACCTCTATGCTCTGACTTCTCTGTTCCTTCTCTGACAGCATCTCCTACCACTCTCCTCCTCCCATCTGTTGTGCTTGCAGTGGTGGGGTGAATGTCCCAGGCGTGCTCCCATCTTAGCCCTACATCCTGTATGCCCCTCTGTCTGAAATGCTCTTGTTTCCTATCTGTATGACAATTTCCTCAATTCCCATCAGTCTTAACCCCAATGTTACCTTCTCAATGAGGCTTCCTCTGAACCCTATTTTAAAGTGCAAGCTCTCCTCCCTCCTCAGATCCCTTCCCCTACTTCTTTTTCTATAGCACTTTACACTTCTGTCGTAATTCACAACTTACTATTTGCCATGTCTACCGCCTGTGTCCTGGAACGTCAGCTGCAAGGCACCAGTGATCTTCCCACGTTTGTTCACGGCTACATACCCAGTGTCTACACCAGATGGCTCAACAAATATTTGCAAGTTGAGTGAGTAAATATACCTGGAAGCTAGTGTGTGAGCAAAGGGAGCGGCAGGAGGAGAGAAGGTTGAGAGAAGTGCTGGGGACCCACGATGCGGGTCTTATAAACTGAGGTTTATGGCTGACAGAAACCACACCATTTTCTCAAACTCACAATTCCAAGTTTCAACTGCCTTATTCCTGTTTGAGTCCAACAACTTTGTAACAGAGCAGTTATGATGCTTGTACATGTTTAATCTCTCTCACTAGATTTCAGATGGGCACTTCAAGGGAACACTGCTGAGTCATCTATATTTATACCTGTATCTGTATCTATATCTGTCTGTTTCCTCTACAACAACTAACCACATGACTTAGCAACCAATAGCTTCTAAAACACCATAAATAGACAGAAAAGAGTAAAGTGGTCAGTGAACAGATTTTAAAATACAAAGAAATGAGCCCACACAGTGTATGAAGTGTGTTCATGAATGCACTAGACTTCAGAGAGCAGAACAAGCACTGGCCTTTAGAGGTCACTAGCAATCAGTCCACTAAACCCAGCAGCACTGTCCACTGCCCGTAACACTGGTAAATGTTTGATATCTATAAGCCTCTTAAGAAAAGCGGTCTTACTTTTGTTGTTATACTTTTCTTCTTCCTGAAATAGTATGACCTTATTAATCAGATTTGGCACAGAAAGGTCCTATGCTATTTTTGAAAATCAAATTCACCCTCACAGGATCAAGATGAGTCACTGTTGAAGATATTCAAAAGAATAAGGTCAGATACTGATGTAAATTCTAAGAAGATTTCAACAAAGGTTATAAACAAAACTTTCCAAAATGACTACTGTGTTCAGAACAACACACACACTGGATTTAAAAATCTGTCATTACTTCATAGACACACCTTAAAATAGAGTTCCTGGACACCATGCCAAGAGACGCCTTATTGCTAAACACAGCCTACAGCGGGACAGGCAGCAATGTCCCAAACCCCTCACCCTGGGGAGGAGGAAGAGACAAAACTGGGGCCTCTTGCTCTGGTCCTGTGAAATCTGAATGCGCTCACTTCCTTCCTTCTTTTTGGTTTTTTAATGGAAAATAAAATAAAAACTCATTTTTCTTTCTTCCTTTCTTTTTTTAATTTGGGAAGCAGTCAATACCAATAATAGTTAAAGATTCTTTTCCTGTAAACCTTCCAAGAGGAGGATACTGAAAGTGTACGCACAGTTAAGTCACCACCTTAACCAAGTGATCAAAGTTTCTGTCACCCAAAGTGGGACAATCTAACTCTCAAGTACCAACAAATTAAAAGAAAAGGAAATAAAGAACATGGTCCACTTACTATTCTCTGAAAACATTTTTTATCATAAACCTAAATATGAGGAAATAACTCAGTCAAATCCAGAATGTGCAAACTTCAAGAAAATAATTTGTCTGACTTTTTTAAAAAAGATTACTGTTCTAAGAAACAATAAGAGATGGAAAACTTTTAAAAAACAAAACTTTTAAAAAACAAACAAAAATGTAATGTGTGACATTTAAATAAACCCTGAATTAGAAAAGCAAAACAAAAAAACACTACAAACAGCATTTTGAACCTGGGATAATCTGAATATTAATAATACTAATTTTAATACTGTTAGGTGTTACAATAGGGTTGTGGTTAAAGACTCCTTTCTTATTCTTATGAAAAGCACATTGAAAGATTTAAAGGTTCACCTCGTTATTTTGACATGGTTCAGCAAAAAAAAAAAAAAGGAATAAGTATATGAGAGAGAGACAAAGAGTGGAAGGAGAAGGGGCATGAGGAGAGACCTTGGCGAAAGGTATAAAGAGGTTCATTCACTGCCTTTCCTATTTCCTAAAGTTTGAATATTAAAAAAAAAAAAAAAAAGGTTAGAGAGAATGAAAGACAGCCACAGAGCAATGGAAATACTAGACATCTTGTCCACAGGGGTATATACCCAAGCAAAAAGCAAAGAACACTTTCCTTAGTTATAATAAAGTTTCCTGACATATACCCCAAATCCTCCAGCAGAAGCTGTAGAGATGGTTCAACAGAGGCAACTGTAGAGATGTAGCGATGGTTAAACAGAGGCAGAGGCCACCATTTTCTGTGCACATTTAGCAGAAATTTTCTAAACTGTCAAATAACAGAATCCTAAGCCCCTGAGCTTGTTTTATTGTGGTCTTATAAACATGTTTAAGGGCAGTATTGTTTGGGAGCTATTCCCAAAAGAGAATTTTATTTTATAATACTGGAGCATTCTCCCAGTTAGGAAGAAGACAGGAAATTTAGCTGCTCTCTTAAAGGTGAAAATAGTGGAGGACAGATAGGGCTATTTAGTATATAAAAATCCCAAATATAACTTAAAATATCATAGGAAGATCCTAGGGTAACAATATTAATGATTTTTAAACTTTACATCATTAAATTTTATTTTGTATTTTTTATATTTTATAATATTTGTCTATATAAATATATATAAAACAAATAAAGGTGCTGGTTTAAGCATAGGACAGTCACTTACACTCCATTTTTAATTGTATCTGACAAAATACAACTTAAAGAAGTTCAATTTGGCTTTAGTGTATTTCTCCCTTTCTTTACATCTTACTTCTTTTCTAACTATGTAATTTTAATAGTCAGGTAAAAACTGAAATTTAGAATATTAAACCTAAAACTTACAGTGATGGTCCATTAATACACTCATTAGAAACAGTACTATCACTTTAAAACAATCATTTTATAATTTAACTTGTTGCATTATAAGAAGAATTACAAAGTATACTATAAAAATAATCATGTTGTTATTCAGACTCAAGTTCAAGTAGAAACAAAAACCCAAAAGTAAATGTCAGGTTTTGATCATTTCTCAGTAAACTGTTACCATAAAAGATTAGAAGTGATAATAATATGCAAACTAAGAGCATCAGGTTAACTCTTGCAGCTGATCAAACATACAGTAAATACAAATGGACAGGTACAGTTTCAATTGGATTAACATGAAACCATGAACTTGTAACAACTCAGAAGAGCATTATTTCTCAGACTTACAGACATATATCTTCTAGACTGAATGGAATCCATACATTTCACCCAAAAATATTTATTCCATCCATAGTATTAAAAAGAAAAGGGAAGTCTTATTTTTTTTCCCCCACAATACTCTTGCTGTATTTGAATTCTTCCTAGTTATCTTCTATCCATCTTCTATCCACAGCCACCGCTGTCTGAAAGATGGAAGGCTGGGACCACTGACGCTGAAGACAGGCTCACTGATAAGGGTCAGGAGCACCTGGCTGCTCAGTGAGCATCTACAACATGAAGCAAGTTTGGTACCACGAGGAAGGGAGAAAAAAATTCAGTGTAGTCTGCTACGTCTATTATAGTAATAAGCTCTTCATGACAGCAGCAATGTTCATAGTCCAAAAAAAAAAAGCAAGGGGAACATCCCAGAGATCATTTTAGGCATAGAAAATCCACCAATTTAAAAACAGTTTTAAGCAAAAAATAACACAGGGGACTTCCCTCCAATGCAGGGGGTGCAGGTTCAATCCCTGGTCATGGAGCTAAGATCCTAAGTGACCTGCCGCCAAAAAACCAAAACATAAAACAGAAGCAACACTATAACAAATTCAGCAAAGACTTTTTTAAAAAAACGGCCCACATTTAAAAAAAAATCTTTAAAAACAGAAGAAAACATAAGCAGTATTTTCACAGGCGGATCATCTAAGAGAAAGGGAAGGAGAAAAATGAAAATGGAGAAAGTATTTGTGGATTAAAAAAATTTTATATGCATAAGACAGAAGAGGATTTTCTCCATAAAATTTTCAGAAATAACTTCTTTAGATATACTTTAAAAAAATGCTTACTTAAGTTATTCTGCTGCTATTAAAACAAACAAACAAAAAGAAAAACAGACTTTACTTTGGGATACTTTAATAACCATAATACTAATACAAGAATGAAGCAAAAACTTCTACATGCACCTCTTATCATCTAAAGGTGAATATGTGGCTTTATACAAAATTAGATTAATTTTCAATAAGTTCAATATTACAAATTACATGCACTATGAACTTGAAAGCTTTACTATACTAAAGGAACGACTGACATATATTACTTCAGATTCACTTGGAAATAAAGGGAAGAAAAAAAGACAGAAAACTATCCTTTATAAATATATGGAAAATGTTAAAGCATTACAACTTTTATAACAAATTCAATAAAAATTTTCTAAATAACAGTATTTATGAGAATCCAAACTCAATCATATATACAAAACATAGGTTCTGATTAATGGATCCACTATTGCAGAAGACCCCAAAAACTGAAGCACATTGGAAAGAAAAGACTAGTTTCTGGACCTAATACGACACAGGCAGCTCCCAACAGAAGACAGAAGAAGCTAAAGCTTCATAAATTCTTTCGGCTTTTTCACGGGTCACGGTAAAAAAGACTAGCGTGGTAAAACAGGTAGACAGTAAATGCTTTTACTTACAAGAATCACTTTTTGCACATTACCAAAGTAGAAAACTTAGTGAATCATACACATTGATCTGGGTAGTCTTTAATTTCACTGAAATATGTTTTAATTTCTACCTACACACCCTAATCAAGATAAATATTCTTATAATAAGGTTAAACAGATAATTTTAACTCAGGTACAAAAGAAGTGTTCAAACACTGCTCTAAATTTTTAATTATTATTATTTCATTCATAAACTAGTAAGTTATCAAAGAGTACAGCCTCGGATGAAGCCTACTTTTTGAAAGAAAGACTTCAACAGAATGGCAATGGCTCCAAATTCTCTGAGCAGACAAAAGAACAAAATTTTCAGATTTACCTTGTGGCGAAAGATTTCATTATCAATGCTGGAAAAGTGCTTTATTAATCTTCCAAAAGCAGCGGCTCAATTATCTTTTTTGTAGTAACAGAGAAGAAATAACACCTCTTCAGATCCAAATCCAGCCTACCAAACAACCCCAAGCTTTGTCCCGCTGCACAGAAACACAAGCAAGCTGGCAAGAAGCCTGGGAACCTCTGCCCCCTCCTGCACTGGGGTCTGAGGGCACACACATTTACATACTCACATTAAAGTTTCAAAACACAAGTGCAATCCTTCAAGAATCATGCGACGAGTGTAATAATTTTAAAGTTAAGAAATCATACAGAAAAGCACAGGGCAAGCACAAAAAGAGAGCAAGAGAGCAACAGACAACGCGTCTGCCATCTCCACACCTACAGAAACCAAAAAATACCTTCTGAATGAGGACTCTGTTACAAGCAAACAACTCAGCATTAGTCTCTTTACCCAAAATGTTTGTTGCCTTTTCAACTAACACCTTTTTGCTTTATGCTCTGTTTCGAGGGACAGATCAAGACGGGCATGAACAATTCATACCTCCACCAGGAATAATTGCCAACTTTGTTTCAACCAGGCCCATTTTTGCAGAGGAAGCTAAAAAGGAAAGAAGAAAATTAAGTAACATCCAAATCATCAAATTCAAATTCAATGACTTCAAATAGTAAAATAAGCTAGAAATAGTTGACTAATTAAATTTGTGTCATAAATCTTTTTAAAAATCACTCCAGAAGGCATTCAGTTATGTAAATTAGTAAACATTCTAAATGATATATATTAAGAGATTCACACAACATTTTCTGTTAAAAATTGCTTGGCAGCCAATTAAGTTTTGATGCAGAAAGACCAGGGGTGTTAACTACATAATTTGACCTGATACTGCCAAGTCATGTTTGAAGGCACAGATCTCATTCATTATTCAGGATCAGGAGGGAGACTGTGTCTAACAAGTAAGAATTCTTTAGCTGCCCAGACAGTCCTCCAGATCAAGTAGCTTAATATATCATATCAGATACAGCAACTCCTCAAGACCAAATCTCTAGTTACTTTTGACAAATGGTTTTACTGTTCTGACAGCTGGATAGGGTTCCTCTTTCCATGTGTGTTTTCACAGCTACTTTAAAATATCTTAATTATTTCTTTATTTGCATATCCAAATGTGCTTGGACTACTTCCTATCTCCTAATTCCCAGAACTTGCATTCTTTCAGAGATGGATTGCATGTAACTTGACTTTACAGTTTAAAACCCAAATAGCTGTCAAGAAAACAGAAATCTAAAATAAACTGAAAAGGGAAAGTACACATAAATTAGTAACTGCAAATTCCAAGAGCCAGTTACCGTAAAATTATTAAAAACATAATTATAATGATTCTACATTTAACAGGCAGCTCCATCAGAAGAGACAGTGGGAACCAGGGAAAGAACAGTGACAAATATGTGCTGCCTGTGGCACTCAGTGCTTGGTCCGAGAGCCCCTCTTTGTCGCCCTGATGAGGGACAATGATACAGACAGTGCTGTGATCATACAGAAGACAGTGTCGAGAATAGCAGGGGCAGCATGCAGTACTCTGAAAGGATAACAGAAGTGAGCGCTGTGACATGAGACTGCCTGGGTTCAAATCCCAGCTTGGTCACTGATTTGTGGTTTGTTTCTTCACCTGTCTCAGCCCTAGCTTCCTCAAGCACCAAAAGTGTATCTCTCTCACAGAGCTATTATGCAGCTTAACTGAGCCTAAGTATACGTCGAGTATTAGGTAAGCACCAAGTCAATACTCAGCACATGGCTAGCACTAATTGTTTCCTTTATTACTTTCATAATCACCTCATCCAACACTCAGAAAACCTTGCAGGAACAAAGTGAACCTCAAAGACATTTAGTCATTATTACCATAGCCCTAATAATAATTACATGCTTAGACTAGGCACATGCCGGAGATGAATTCATTTTATCTTCACAATAGAAACCTTCATTTCCCCCACTGTAGAGGAGGAAACTGATCTAAAAATGACAGGACCTAAGATCCAAATTCAGTTCCATCTGACCCAATTCCTGTTCTCCTTTACTCCTGCTAAGACTGAAAGAGATAGTATAAAAGACTGTTTTCTTAACTGGGAATTTTAAATACTTCATTAACCTCAACAGGTGACTTTTTTTTTTAACATGTTTTATTCAACAATACGGGAGAAAAAAATATTTGGAATTATCTGAAGGTAAAGAATCCACCTGCCATTGCAGGACATGCAGGAGACACAGGTTCTATTCCTGATTCAGGGATAGATCCAAGGGATCTTGGAAGGGGAAATGGCAACCCACTCCAGTATTCCTGCATGGAAAATCCCATGGACAGAGGAGCTTGGCAGGCCACAGTCTAGGGGGTCACAAAGAGTTGGACACAACTGAGCACACACAGTAAATACAAATCTCAATTTTTAAAAGTTATGTTTCTTTTTTATTTTTTAAATTATGAAAGTATAAAAACATCTACAGGAGACTTGGAAAATACAGAACAAAGTTACATATAGTTCCATTATCTATGACAATTATTTTAAGTATATAAATTAAGATTTTTAGTTGGCGTTTCAATACCAAATTCTCAAAAATTAATAGAAAAAAAGTTATGTTTTAATAGGACTAATTCTCACCTGCTACTCTTATATCACACGCTAAAGCCAGTTCAAGTCCACCACCTAAAGCAAGTCCATCAATTGCTGCAATGGTTGGCACTGGAAGATTAGCTGAAACAGAAAGAAAGACTTCATGCTTCTTCAGTAAGGGTGTTCTATGCAATTATTTCAAATTTTTTAATGTAAATATAATTCAAATGGTATATTATCTACAGAATTTTATATTCCTTTCACTATTAACTAAACAAGCATTTCATTTACCATGATTCTAGAAAATATAATGATCATATAGTGTTCTACCACTTAAAATAAGCAGTAACATCTTTAAATCTTACCGTACTACTGAAATACTTTCATAAATACTTTCTGTTGCATTAACAGGATCACAGTTCTTCGTAATCTTTGAACCTAAAGTCTTTTATGAGATGTTTGGTTCATATAAATTTCAAGTTGAAATGACTTAGGTATAATGGATAATTCATGACCCTTTTACAGGTTATCTTGGTTCTTAGAATGATAGAACCTCGTTGAGAGAATATATTTACTCAAACAAAACAGAAGCAGTCTCAGTGGTTGCCAAGGCATCAACCCAATAGTTCTACCATTTGGTAAGAATACAATGAGCACATACACACACACACACACACACGATGAATAATTCCTAGAAAATACCACACACTTCAGACGGAAGAGACACTTGAATCTGCCTGTAAGTATGACTGGGAAGGGATTGGCCAATCACAAACTCAAAATCAGACTTTCTTTAGTTCAGAAACAGATTAATATTTTACTGAAACTTTTATAAATCATAATATATAGATTTTTCATAACCAGTTCAAAAACTGACTGGTTAATTATTATGTAAAGCAGAATCCTTTCTATTAATTCTATTTTTGACTATGTAAATGCAAAGTTTAGGCTGAACAACCTTAACATATGAATAGAATGGGGATATTAAAAAGGTACCATCTCTTAATGTGTTCTCACCACAAAAAAGAAATAATATTGTGTGACATGATGGAGGTGTTAGCTAATGCTACAGTGGTAATCATATGACAATATATAAATATATCAAATCAACACATTCACCTTAAACTTACACAAGTTACATGTCAATTATGTATTAAAGTAAATAAAATAAAAATGAATAAAAATAAAATATTAAAAGATACCATCACTAGAAGCCTATCTTCCATAGGTATTCTGATATGTGAAATTCCTCAGACAGAGATGTTTATTCAAATGTGTTGAAGTGCACTGAGTTTTATTCATACATGAAGAAATTTATCAAATTTATTCTAAGAGAAAAAGTCTGAAAAGGCTGGGATAGAGCACATATAGATGCTGCCATCTGAGGCAAAAGCACTATTGGTTGAGCAGGAATGAACGAGTCTTTGCAACGGGGCATGTTTCACTATTTGTACCTGTCTGAGAGTTTTGGGGGGAGGTGGGAGCTTGAAAATACAGGACAAATTCAAAGGTGCTCCACACAATGTGCCACCTGATGAAAAAATGAACAGACAGCGATGTCAGTGTTTACAATCAGGAAATGAGAGTAATGAAAAAATAAAATTTTATCTGACAAAAAAGTAAAATTGATGATGTAATATAATGGCAAATTAATCTGAGTGGCTCCCACAATCACCTCAAGCCACTACAAGCAAAATGGAATTAGTGTTACACAGGTCCCAAACCCCCTTCCTTTCTACAAAGCTAGTTATAGAAATTATCCTATTTCTAGACTCCTTTGATCTGCTACCTCCCCAATGTCCCCAGTCTCAAGTCTCTCTCATCAAAATCTTTCCCGAAGCAGGCCTCACTATGGCCTTGGCTCACCTTCCGGTAAGATAAGCTTCTGGAGGGAAAAGAATAAACACTTCCACTCACCTCCACCTCACAGTGCTAGTTCCGCTCGTCTCACAGAGACTGTTTTTGCTTCACTTCCCAGTGACACTGTGATACTGTCCCATAGCCAATGGGCACTATCCAGTCCCTATTAAACTTGTTGCCTCTGAAGATCAGAAACTTTAATCTTGGACACTCCTCCTCTTTGAATTCCTCTCTTCCTTTGCCTGCTGGGTCCCTGCCCTCATCTTTCCTGCCTTTCTTCCCGCCTCTGGTTATATAACTCAGTCTTCTTCCCCTATCAATAGAAGTTCTTCCCAGGAGGTCTCTTTCCTTTCACCATCTGTAATACCAATGATATCCAAATCACCACCTGAAATCCAAACTTCTCTCTAAACTGTATCTCTATAGTTACCTGCCTGTTGGACACCTCTACTTAAATACTTTATCATGTTCAAATCAACTTCCTGTCAATCCTTCAAGATTCTATTTCACATTTGATTAGCATCTCCATTCACCAAGTTACTCAAAACAGACACCCAGAAGTCATCTCAAATGCGCTCTTTTCCAGGGATCTTACATCTAATTGTTTTCTAAGTCCTGCCTAACAGCTCACAAATTGGCAAATTCCCCTCCCTCTGCTACAGTCAGAGTTATGGGCCCCCTCATTTCTCGCAAGCAGGAGGCCTCTGACTTCCTTCACCTGCACAGTGAAGGATAGAACCAGTCAATCTTAAAGAAAATCAACCCTGAATATTCACTGGAAGGACTGATGCTAAAGCTGAAGCTCCAATACTTTGGCCACCTAATGCAAAGAGCTGACTCACTGGAAAAGACCCTGATGCTGGGAAAGATTGAGGGCAGGAAGAGAAGGGGACAACAGAGGAGGAGATGGTTGGATGGCATCATTGACTCAACAGACATGAGTCTGAGCAAACTCCAGGAGACGGTGAATGACAGGGAGGCCTAGCGCACTGCACTCCACGGGGGTCGCAGAGTCAGACATGATTGAGCAACTGAACAACGATCCTCAATGTTTCCCTACCATTATACCTTCTATATTTCTTGCAGGATAATTTTCTAAAATGCAAACACATTCATGATACTCCTCTATTTAAAACAGTACAATGATTTATTCCACATTCAAGATAAAAACAGTGAAAAATTCAGCATGGCACAGGAAACGGCTGCCCACCTACCCAACCTCTTCTCTTCACACACATACTCCATACTCCAGGCCCAAACTACTTAAGGCACCTTCAGAAATCATTTACATCCAAAGCTGTGTACAAGCTGCCCATTGCCTAGAATGCCCAGCTAGCCCCTAATTATCTTTAGAGGTAATTATCTTTATGCTTCCTTGGCACTTTATACATGTTTTTCCAACAGAGCATTCACACCACCTTATTGCCCATTCAGAAACAAAGATTAACATCACATAAAGCTGGTCAATAATATCCTTCTTACCACTCTGCAACAAACCTCAAGATTTTTCATTGCCTCTTCTATCTCCATTAATCCTGATATTGTCTCTATTTTCCTCTATTGTCCTATATTGTCTCTATTTTTCTTATTAACTTCTTTCATTTTATAATTAAATGGAACAATATGAATATATGCAGCCCTACAGAGCTACAGAAAAGAAAAACTGCAGAGTTCCTAAGCTGGAGAAAGCAATAGGAACAGGGGGAGTATCTTCTCCTCACTGTGGAAAACGCTGGTCAACAGTAACTGCCTTCAGGACTCACTAAATCTGCTGGAAGCTGACTCATCAGAGAATGAATTAACAGAAGTGAGTTTAAAGGGCTTTCAAAAAATCAAACCTGGCTTCCCCTGTGACTTAGTGGTAAAGAATCTGCCCACCAATGCTGAAGATGCGGGTTCAATCCCTGGGTGGGACAATCCCTTGGAGAAAGAAATGGCAACCCACTCCAGTATTCTTGCCTGGGAAGTCCTATGGACAGAGGGGCCTGGTGGGTTACGTCCATGGGGTTGCAAGGTGTCGGATAGGACCTAAGAGACTAAAACACACACAAACATACAAAATCAAATCCAGGCTTGAAATATATGTACTCCCAAGTTCCAGTTTCTGAAAATTTCAACTCATGGTAAATAGGGATTATTTCAAGTTCCTTAGATTTTTTTAAATAGGAACAAACTGATGTGATGTATATGGAAAGAGGAATTTTTCTTCACTTCAAACTGGGCATTGAAAATGTAGACTAAATAGAAGTGTAAAAGGAATAAATTGACTATAAATTACAAAAGAAATATTTGATAACCTCATAATACCTAAAGCATAATGGAGAGAATACCAGAAAAGGACAATTCTTGGTCATCTATAATGCTCTTAACACTGAAACACAAAGGCAATGATTGTCTCAAAAAGAGTTGACAAGGCTTTGCTCTACATTTTTATTAGTTAATATTCTCAAACAAACATTACACTTAAAAATCACACTTAGCTAATAGAAAGTTAAAAAGCATCATTTTTTGGGTAAGTATAAAATGTCATTAAAAGAAGAAAAACAAAAATGAAAATGCAATTAATGACTATGCCCTTTCCCTTCACTGTGAGAAGTCTATAGACAAATAGCTTGCTGCTGTTGTTCAATTGTTAAGTCTGGTCTGACTTTGCAACCCCATGAAATAAATGCAGCACACCAGGCTCCTCTGTCTTTCACTCTCGGCCAGAGTTTGCTCAAATTCATGTCCACTGAGTTGATGATGCTATCCAACAAACTCATCCTTCGCCACCCGCTTTTTCTTTTGCCTTCAATCTTTCCCAGCATCAGCATTCTTTCTAATGAACCTGCTCTTTGCATCAGATGGCCAAAGTATTGGAGCTTTAGCTTCGGCATGAGTCCTTCCAATGAATTTTCAAGGTTGATTTCCTTTAGGATTGACTGGTTTGATCTCTTTGCAGTTTCTTGAATGTTGCATTTTAAGTCAGCTTTTTTACCCTCCTCTTTCACCTTTATCAGGAGACTCTTTAGTTCCTCTTCACTTTGTCATGAGAGTAGTATCTTCTGCATATGTGAGGTTGTTGATATTTGTCCCAGCAATCTTGATTCCAGCTTGTGATTCATCCAGCCCTGCACTTTGCATGATTTATTCTGCATAGAAATCAGATAAGCAGGGTAACAATATACCGTCTTCTTGTACTCCTTTCACAATTTTGAACCAGTCCGTTGTTCCATGTAAGATTCTAACTGTTGCTTCTTGACCCACATATAGGTTTCTCAGGAGACAGGTAAGGTGGTCTGGTATTCCCATCTCTAATAGGAGTTTTCCACAGTTTGTTGTGATCCATTCAGTCAAAGATTTTCGTGTAGTTCATGAAGCAGAAGCAGATATGTTTCTGAAACTCCCTTGCTTTCTCCATGATTCAGTGAGTGTTGGCAATCTGACCTCTTGTTCTCTGTCTCTTCGAAACCCAGCCTGTACATCTGGAAGTTCTTGGTTCCCAAACTGCTGAAGCCTAGCTTGAAGGATTTTGAGCATAACCTCACTAGCATGTGAAATGAGCACAGTTGTAAGGTAGTTTGAACATTCGTTGGCACTGTCCTTTTTAGGCACTGGAATGAAAACTGACAACTACTACTTTGTTAAAATAAAATGATGGTGGAAGGCATATGTTCAACAGACAGGTTTCAAGTTTCACAGGAGGTGAAGTATGAGGGTGTGGTTTATACAATGCAGTGGCAGGAAAAGAGAAAGAAATTAACAAATGGAAACTTGCTGACCTGAGAAATGAGGGCACTCACTAGTAGGAAGGGTTTAAAATGAATCAGCTCATGCTAAAGGTTTTCTTAATTCTGAAATTAGAGAATGTAACACTTTTCTGTTATACACTTTATCTTTTTAGAAGTAATGAAAATTATTTTTAAATGTGAGAAGTTAAGAATTTAAGATATTTACTCAGATAAAAGTTTTTAACATTACTTATTTAACATTACAACTTCTATAAAAATATAAAATAAAAAAATGAAATGTGGAGTCCTTAACATAAAAAAGAACACAGAAAACAAGAGTATTAATACTCTCACATCATTAAATAGGCAAACTACTTGGTACTTTTGAATATTAATATAAATTAGCATTCTGTACAGACTTCCCTGGCAGCCCAGTGGTTAAGAATCCACCTTCCAATGTAGGGGACACAGGTTCGAGCCTTCATTAGGGAACTAGGATCCCCAGCTGCTGTGGAGCAATCAACATGCCCACCACAACAAAAGATGCCACAATGAAGATGCCATGGGCCACAAATAAGACCCAACATAGCCAAAAATAAATAAATATTTTTTAAAAAATTAGCATTCTATAAGGCTGACTATAAAAATTTTCCTACTAAAGAATTAAACAGAACAACTTAATTAGTATTCAATGACTAATTAAATTTCAATCATCTTATAGTCCTGAAGTTTTACATAACCCTAAATTTTCCCTGAAAGATGTTTTCTTGTAAACTTTTTTTCAGGAAAACATGAGTCATCTCAAAGTACATGCTAGTTTCATAGTTACCTAATATGCTTGTTTTTACACACAGTATTTATTCTACTTGGGAGCACTTAATAATCTTAAGAGAAAACTCAATAAAACACACATCTGAAAAGCAGATTATCAGTCTCAAAGAATTGAGAAATATCAAATTGGCAGTTGCAGAGTGCGACTGAATGAAAAGGGAACTGCCATGAGCAGTGTCTATTCCCAATAGCAATAGGAAGAAATGATGACTCAATGTGTTATGCAACCAACAGGATCAGATTCTATTTTGAGTTTAGTACCAGGAAATGAGCCAGGTATGACAAAGAAGATAATAATCGTTTGAATGTTCCTAAAAATATAATTAAAGCAAACGATCAGAGTTTTGCTATTTTAAGAGAAAATAAATGAGCTGCAAGGGGAGGCCCTGTCTATTTGAGTCAGCAGAACATCTTCTGTGAGTATAACTAGAATCAGAGGCCATGAATGTAGGGGGAAAGGCAAGTGAGGGTCTCCTTTCAGCTCTGAGATAAATGTAATACATAATGTACGTTTTCAGATGTTTCTTAAAAAAAAAAATAAACAATGTGATTATTAAGGGAATATGCTAATGTAAGTTATGAATCTTAAATTTGGTTTTGCTTGAAGAACAGTGTTCTCACAGAAAATTAACTATTTCCCAAAAAAATGCCTATATGATAATACCAGAAGTCTGACTTTATTAAAATCATTCAAGGAGAAGAGAGATAAATATTTGACCCAAAGACAGGTTTTTTCTAACAGAAAAATGTATAAGAACAGGAGATTTTTCAATCGCATGAAGAAATGCTAATCAGAATTTGAAAACTTTCAAAATTAAATTATTTCCTTACAAAATTTTAAGAAAAAAAGATGTTTGTTAAATAGATGAATTTTGTGATCTATCCTTTTAACATAATTACCTGTATTTCAATGCAAATTCAGCCCTGTATTTACAAAGCTAAATTAAAGCTTTTGCAATTTTTTCTTCATCAGGAAAAAAAAAAAGGCAAAGGAAACTAGAAATGCCTGGCATTTTAAAGTATTAGTCTAGAAGAGCATTTACAAAAATATTATCCACATCACACAATATTTTACTATTTAAAATTCTGGTGAAAACCTATTTTAAATATTTCTTTATCATGAGACAGAAATTCCCTGAGGTCTCAATGTTAAGAGAACTGGGCCTGCACCCTCGGTTTTTACTTCAAAGAGAACTGTAAAAACGTTTTCTGGCTCTTCATGAAGTACCATCTAATTAGACAAAGATTGGTCATAAGTAGCTAATTAAACACCTCTGCTCTCGAACTGTACATTCTACTGATACATGGCTAATCTGCACAATGGAGGGCCCAGTAGTGAGGCAGTCACATCATGGAACTGCAGGAGAGGTGGTAAGTTCAGGAATAAGAGCAGTTATTAGATTGAGATCATCATATGTTTGTGCATCCATGCTGACCTGCTGATGCCTAATAATAGTTAACTGCTTTCAACCTACATATCCCACACCCGAAGTGAGCAGTGGGGACTTGTAATAACGACTAACCTTTTAGAAATCTGAAAAATTCTTTAGAATAAAACATCTCAAAGAGAGCCATAAAGTTGTATTTTTTCCCCCTCTGAAAAGAGAAAAAGACCTAAATTTTGTTCTAGGATTTTGGAGTTTTTAAAAAGAAGCTTTCTAAGAAGCTAAGAACAGTAAAGTAAGGAATTCAGTGATTCAAAATATAAAGCTTCTTTCTGATCTCTATTTTAATAGAACAGCTTTCAAATGAATCTAGTACATTTTGGTTTCTTATAGATTCTCTTTCATTAAAAACAAGCAGAGCACAGTAGTCACCGTTTAGACCACAGAGAAAGATACTCTAGTTGTGGAAAATTAAAGTATAATGGGGCAAAAGGGGAAAGCAGTGTCAAACAAGTAGGATATATTCTAATCTATACTATTACTGATACTGCTGTAGTGACCAATTTCAAGATATACATGGTCGTTAAAAACCAGCTCACAAAATTCGTGAAACTTTAACAATCCGAGTCCATACTGTAACAGAGCACAGTGAGTGGGAACCTTTAGCCCTTGGTGTGCATAATAACTCCACATCCTGTTATCAGGGAAGGGGTCCTGCTCAGCCATTGGTCAGCACATCAGCGGGCCCCACACAAGTAACCAATTATCAATGAGCAACCATTAGTACTGCTCAGCTACTGGCTGGCACCACAGTGGGCCCTGCCCACAAGCAATCATCTGTTAAGGGGCAACAGTGAGTGGAATTCAGCCAAGGGTCGGCTGCATGGTAGTCATAAGGTAAAGAGTGAGGCAATGTTGCGAGCCCGTGTGCCCGACGCACTGTGAGGCCCATCAGTACTAAAACGCTTGAGTCTCGAATAGAGAAAGGTTTATTACAGATTCACACAAAGAGATGGATGGCTGGGTGAGCTGGAGGGCCTCCAGGAGAAGGCCTGAATCTGCCTCTTATCTCACTCTCCACCTGATGACCACCACACCACCAACCAACCCTTGGCTCAATCTCTTCCCTAAGGGTCGCTCACTGAAAGTTGGTTGCTTGTGGGCAGGGTCCACTGAGGCACTGACCAATGGCCGAGCAAGACCTGTTGCCTAGCTACGAACAGGATGTGGAGTAATGAGGCACAGCAATGGCTACCTGCTAAGGCCTGTGCTCATCCTGCCCTGTTACAGAAAGAGGGGGATCCCACCCTTCTCCCAGAGGCCCTCCAGCTCACCTGGCCTTGGGCCAGCAGGTGATCTGCTGGGCCCAGAGAACAAGCTGGGGGATGTGTCCTGCAAGGGCATCAGATTCCTCACCAAGACCACCCAATAGCCTTGGCCCAGGCCTTGAGAGAACAGTGAACCTCTCCCCCATTCCTGTCTCTGTAATCTAACAGGAGTAGCAGTCTGTCTGGGTTGCAGTCTGTGGGACCTGGCCCCCACCTCATATGGACAGTCTGAGAGCCAGCTGGGTTAGACACCTGGCTCCTTCAGTGATGGCAGCTGGGCAGAGTTGGGGACCTTGCCCTTTCTTGTCAGGACAGAGAATAACATTCATTTTACAGGAATATAGTTACCTGGCCATGACCTGACTTCAAGAACAAAGGCTTTGACTCCAAGTAGTATGCAACACGAAGAAGGCAATGGCAGCCCACTCCAGTACTCTTGCCTGGAAAATCCCATGGACGGAGGAGCCTGATAGGCTGCAGTCCATGGGGTCGCTAAGAGTCGGACACGACTGAAGTGATTTAGCAGCAGTATGCAACAACTAACCATGCCCCTCCCCCACCTTTCCTATTAAAAACGGCTTTGCAGAAAGCTTTCAGTAACTTTGGGGTTCTTAGGGCATAAGCTATGCATCTCCTTGCATGGCTCTGTAATAAACCTTTCCCTGTTCCAAACTCCAATGTTTTAGTATTGTTTGACCTCACTGTGCATCAGGCATATGGACCTGCATTTTGGGTAACAATATGAACAGATGCCAGAACACGTGTATATGAAACAGTCCCAAGAGTATAATGCTTGGGACTTCCCTTGTGGTCCAGTGGTTCAGAATCTACCTTGCAATGCAGGGGATGCAAGTTCAAATACTGGTTGGGGAACTAAGATCCCACATGCTGCAACTACTTAGCCTATGTGCTCCAAAGCCCATGTACCACAACCAGAGAGCTTGGGTGCTACAACTAGAGAAGCCTGCCAGCTCTGGGCTGGAGCCAGCGTGCCACAACTACTGAGCCTGTGAGCCACAACTGGGCAGTCAGTGAGCCACAGGCAAAGATCCCGTGTGACACAATGAAGATCCTGCATGCCACAACAAAGACCCAGTGCAGCCAAATAAACAAATGATTTTTAGAAATCAATTGTATTTAAAAAAAAAGGAGAGAGAGAGATTACAATGCTGAATCCTCCTCCACCATCATCCATTAACATCCACCAGACAAGCCATTTCAACCCAAGGGAAAAACAGCCCCAGGAAATCCATCTCCACAGAAAATGAATTATGTGAGGAGAACGTTAGGATGAGGACCAAGAACGCTGGTGGCATATGTGCAAATCTGGTCCCTAAACCAATTTTGTTTGACATCCAACGGGTTTCTTCTCAAGAAAAACCTTCAAACTGGAGTGGGTACATGCTAAGTTGCTTCGGTTATGCTCGATTCTTTGCAACCCTATGGACCAAAGCCTGTCAGGCTCCTCTGCCCATGTGGATTCTCCAGGTAGGAATACTAGAGTGGATTGCTATGCCCTCCCTCTAGCGAATCTTTCTGACACAAGGATAGAACCTGCACTTCTTAATTCTCCTGCATTGGCAAGTGGGTTCTTTACCACTAGCGCTGCTGGGGAAGCCCTCAAACTGGAGATACTTTCTAAAAATCGGGAATTCTGGCTTCTCTTGAAAATAAGAAAAAGGAATATAAGCAAAAATGCAGAAAATTGTTCAAGAAATCACATAAGAAATGTTTGCAGAACTCAAGCTCTATGAAGCTACTAAAAACATTGATCTAATTTGGCAAATACAAAGAATATATGTAGCATGTATATATAATGAAGCATAATAATAACAAACTACCTTAAAACCACCAAATCAAGAAACAGATCAGCACTAATAACCTATCTGCCCCTATTCTTTCACCTGCCTTCTCAAACCCAAAGGTAATCACCAAAGTCTGTTTATCATTTTAGTATTTTTCCCTGTATACATATGTCTATGTGATTTCATTACATTTATACACATCTCTAAACCATAGGCTCTTTTGCATCTTTTAGTTTTATAAAAAATTATGTTGTTTTAATTCAATATTTTAAAGATTTCTGTTTTGTATTTATTTATTTAAGTTTATTTATTTGTTTGCAATGCTGTCCACATGTAACCATACAAATATACCAAAACATCTATTCATTCCCCTGTTATTGAAATGTGGTTGTTTTCAGCTTGTTATTATGAACAATATCGCTACTATAGTCTTTTTCTTATAAGTCTCCCCAGAACATACGTGTGCAATATGCCTACAGATAAGCGTAGTTTCAAATTCCAAGTAGCAACTCATTCATTTAAAAAGCCAAAATCAGAAGTCTTAAAAATGAAATAAGATAGCATCAAATGCAATGCAATTATTTCATGAACCTTTGATACTCATCCACCTCTATGTGTTTAATTGACCAAATTGTAAATATATTACTACAAGTCTAGTAAAAATAGTCTTAAAGACACCCTTCTAGGTAAATACCCCATAAAAATGTGAACTACTCAGTCTTTTGAAATGTGGATGCCCAACTCTTAAGACAACAACAAACTATTTTCCTAACTATTACACCAATTTATACTCTCATTGGAAGTGTACAAAACTTTGTGGTGATCAAATTCCCTGCTATCTTTGGTAATGTCAGGATGAGAATTTTGGCTAACATGGAAAACATAAAATAGCATGCTACTGTGGTATTCATTTGCATTTCGTGACTACATATGAGATTGATCATCTTTCCATATGCTTACTCCCCATTTATCTTTCCTCTTGTGTAGAAACATTTCTGTCTTACTGATTTCCCAGCTGCATACATGTATGCATGCATTGACCCACGTACGCATGTATATATACACACACAGATCCTCTGGCGATGTTTCAAGTCTTCTCTCCCAGTTTGTGTTTTATCTTTCTACTTTCTTTACAACATCTTTCAATGAACAGATGTTCTTAAGTTTAATTTCATAGGACTTATCAACCTTCCCCTTTACTTTGTATTCTATGTTTAAGAAATTTTTAACTCTGTGAAGATCATGCAAGTTTGTTTTACATCATAAATGCAGTGAAGTCTGCCATCTTCCAGTGATCTCAATGACCTCTCTGTTGTGGGTCCTATACTCCAATCCACTGGTCAACTGTCTATCCCAAAGCCAATAATATTATGTTCTTAATTATTAATTTTCATATCTTTAAAATAGGTCTTCAGTACTAATAACATAAGGACCCTCATTTTCTCCTTCTTTAAAAATGTTGGCTCTTTTGAGGCCTCTCTATGCTCATCAAGTTCCTCATAATATTAATGTGTTTTTAAGTTAAATCTGTACATCAGATCGTTTTTGAGAATCATCTTTTAGATACTGATATCTTCCTATTCAAGAAGATGGTATGTCGGTATTTAATTTTTTAAATGCCTTCCCAAAAAGTTTCATAATTTTTCCATACAGCTTGAATATATTTTTAGATTCTTTTTTTTTTTTCTATTGTCAACAGTATCTTATTTTGACAGATATGTTTTGTCTGACTTTTATCGTTTGGACTCTAAAGAAGGCCGAGCACAGAAGAATTGATGCTTTTGAAAAGTGGTGTTGGAGAAGACTCTTCAGAGTCCGTTGGACTGCAAGGAGATCAAACCAGTCAATCCCAAAGGAAATCAACCCTGAACATTCATTGGAAGGACTGCTGCTGAAGCTGAAACTCCAATACTTTGAGCACCTGATGCAAAGAGCTGACTCACTGAAAAAGACCCTGAGGCTGAGAAAGACTGAAGGTAATAGGTGAAGGGGGTGGCAGAGGATGAGATGGTTAGATAGCATCACCAACTCAATGGACACGAATTTGAGCAACTCCAGGAGATAGTGGCGGACAGAGGAGCCTGGCGTACTGCAGTTCTTTGGGATCACAAAGAGCTGGACACGACTTAGTGACTGAAGAACAACATCTTTTGTCTGTTCATGGCAGGAAGAAAGACAACTGATTATTTTCTAATATGAATCCTATATTCAGCTATCTTGCAAAGTCTATTATTTCTAACAATTTGTTAATCCTTTTAGTTCAAAGGCGACAATAACCACTTGAGAAAGACAGTGTTACGTTTCTTCTTTTTCGTCATTATTTTATTTCTATTTCCTGCTTTTCCGTAACAGCAAAAGAAAACGTCAAGATTTTCAGAACAACGT
Organism: Cervus elaphus; assembly: GCF_910594005.1. Lineage (NCBI taxonomy): Eukaryota > Metazoa > Chordata > Mammalia > Artiodactyla > Cervidae > Cervus > Cervus elaphus. The sequence goes on from NC_057830.1 coordinate 24,734,901, forward strand.
TGAAGAGAGGTGACTGTAGGCCTCTTGTCTTTTTCCTGATTTTAGGAGACCACTTTTGTATTTTACTAACAATTGTCAGGCTAAGAAAGCTTCCTTCTAATTCCAGTTTGCCTTGAGCTTTACTTAAGATAGATATGACATCTAATTCCTTTTATCAACCTGTTGAGAAAAACATATGATTTTAACCTGCTGTGTCTGTCTGATTTTGGTATCAGGGTGATACTGGCTTCATAGAGCTTGGAAGCATTTCTTCCTTTGCAAATATTTTGGAATAGTTCACAAAGGACAGGTGTTAGCTCTTTTCTAAATGTTTAGTAGAATTCACCCGTGAAGTCATCTAGCCCTGGACTATAGTCTGTTGGGAGTTTTATTATGGACTCAGTTTCATTACTGGTAACTAATCTGCTGACAGTTTCTACTTCTTCCTGGTTCAATGTTAGGAGACTGGACATTTCTAGGAATTTTTCCATCTCTTTTAGGCTGTCCATTTTATTGGTGAGTAATGATCTTTTGTGTTTCTGTGGTATCAGTTATAACTTCTCATTTCTGATTTTATTGATTTGGACCCTCTCTTATTTTTCTTCATGAGTTTGGCTAAAGGTTTATCAATTTTTTAAAAATCTTCTCAAAGACCCAGCTTTTTAGTTTCATTAATCTTTTATTTTTTTAGGTATTGAGAGGGTAACAAGCAGGAAGCCTGGGGTCTCCAAACGGAGGAAACAGGCAAGTGTCAGACTTTTTCTACCTCTCTCTTAAGCGGCAGGAGGAAACAAACTACAAGTGTTTTTTTCCCCTTCGTGTTGCCATGATGACACCTGGTTCCACCAGAACTTAACTTTTCTCAAACCTTGAGCTAACCAGTGTGTTTTTCTTATGGAAATGTTTGTCTTAAGCTATGTTAATGAACTATGTATTTACCCTAGACTCTTCAAGTCAGTTTCACCTAAGACTCAGAACCTTGACAAACCAATATGTTTTATTCATACAAAAGTTCTTCTAATCTATGTTACTGAATCTATATATTTACTTGGAAACCTGCCTTTCTTCAAGATTCATGTCAATCATTTTATGGCCTGGGAAAACCCACCTTGTGCCAATGTTATCCCAAAATGCATGTTGTGGGTGAGGAGCCTGGTGTCAGTCTCTGAGTTTTGAGACATTTCCTTTCTCTAATTAGCATACTGCTAGTAACTATATAACATCCGGGTAAAGACGAGCAGGGGGGCACTCTTGCCGGCTTCTGATGTACACGTCAGAAGTTTTCTCTATCTCTTTTATATTTTAATAAAACTTTATTAAAGTACAAAAGCTCTGAGCGACCAAGCCTTGTCACTGGCCCCAGATTGAATGCTTCTCCTCCAGAGGCCAAGAACCCTGTCATCTTTCACAGCTCAGCAACAACCTTTCAGTATCTCCTTTATTTCTGCTCTGATCTTTTTAACTTCTTTCCTTTTACTAACTTTGGGTGGGTTTTATTCATTCTTTTTCTACATCGTTTAGGTGTAAGTGTAGGATATTTATTTGACAATGTTCTTGTTTCCTGAGTTTGGCTAGTATCTCTGTAAATTCTCCTCTTAGAACTGCTTTTGCCATATCCCATAGGTTTTGGATCATTATGTTTTCATTTTCATTTGTCTCCAGGTGTATTTTTATTCTTTCTTTGATTGTTCCAATGATCCACTGGTTGTTATGTAGACTACTACTTAGCATCCATGTGTCTGGGGTTTTGTTTTGTTTTTTGAGGGATTAATAATACAAATAAATAGTAATTTTATTGTTTTGTGGCTGATGCCTATCTCACAGTGTTGTGGTTGCAAAAGATGCTTGATAAGATCTCGAATTTTTGTAACTTTACTGGGACTAGTTTTGTGGCTCAGCATGTGACCTATCCTGAAGAATGTTCCACATGTACCTCCAAAGAATGTGTACTCTGCTCTTCAGAGCACAGGTCTAATGTGTTGATTGAGGCCAATATTTGTTTATTCATTTTCTGTCTGGATGATCTGTTCACTGATGTAAGTGGGGTGTTAAAATCCCCTACTATTATTGTGTTACTACCAATTTCTCCCTTTAAGTCTGCTAATATTTGTTTTATGTGTTTAGGTGTGCCTATGCTGGCTGCATACTGGATAGATCCCCTGGTCATTATGTAATATCCTTCTTTGTCTCCTGTTGACAGTCTTTGTTGTAAAAATCTATTTTATCTGATATAACTATCCTGACATTCTTTTCATTTCCACTTGCAGGGAATAACTTTTTACACCCTCTTACTTTCAGTCTGTGTGTGTCTTAGGATCTGAAGTGAGTTCTCTTGCAGGCAGTGTATATATGGGTCTTGTTTTGTATCCATTCAGCAATTATATCTTTTGATTAGAGCTTTCAGTCAATTTACATATAAAGTGATTACTGATAGTGAAAGTCACTCAGTCCTGTCTGACTCTTTGCTACCCCACGGACTATACAGTCCATGGAATTCTCCAGGCCAGAATACTGGAGTGGGTAGCCTTTCCCTTCTCTGGGGATCTTCCCAACCCAAGGATCAAACCCAGGTCTGCCGTATTGCAGGCAGATTCTGAGCCACAAGGGAAGCCCAAGAATACTGGAGTGGGTAGTCTATCCCTTCTCCAGAGGATCTTCCCGACTCAGGAATCAAACTGGCATCTCCTGCATTGCAGGCAGATTCTTTACCAACTGAGCTATCAGGGAAGCCCAATCACTGATAGTAATTACTGAATTATTGCTATTTTGAAAATTGTGTTTGGGCTTTTTGTGAAGCTGTTTCTTGTTCCTTTCTTCTTTTGCTCTATTCCCTTGTGATTTGATTATCATCTTGTTACATGTGGATTCCTTTCTTGTTTTGTGTGTGCATCTGTTATATTATTACATTTCTGGTTTGCAGTTACCATGCAGTTTAAATATACCAATACGTATGTTTTAAGTAATTATTTTTAGCTGATGATCTCTTAAGTTCAAATGTATTTTAACAACTCTGTGAATTTCTACCCGCCCCAATATGTCACTGTTTTTGACATCATATTTTACATTTTTTTGTGTATCCCTTTACTACTTATTGGGGATATAGGTGATTTTACTATTTTTATTTCTTAACTTTCATACTACTTTTATATGTGGTTGATTTACTACCTTTACTATATATTTGTCTTTAACAATAATATGTTTTTCTTTCATAATTTTCATATTTCTAGTTGTGGCCTTTTTATTTTTTTGAGGTGTGTTTATTACGCTTTGGATAAGTAAGTGGAATAGCCAACTGACTAAGATTCAAGGAGGGATGATCAGAGCTGACTTAAGAGGAGGACAGGGAGTCATATATGGTAATTTAACAAGGATCTAAGGCGGCTCCCTGGAGTAACAATGTTCATGCATCAATGAATATACAGGCCTCCTGAGTTGGTGTATTTTTAAAAATATAAAAAGTTGGTATCTTATTAGGTAAATTCCAAAATCAACTAACACTATCTCCAGGATAGAGGGGATATTAGAATCCCAGAGAATGCTAAATCAGCAACCCCTTTCCCTCAGTAATCTACCTTTAAAAAAAAAACAAAAGTACTGAACAAAACCCTCTGCTCATGTTTTCATTTTTCCCAGTTTTTTTCTAGGATGAGCCCTGACAGATAATTGAACAACTGCCCTTTGGATAGTGGCTGCAGAGAATTGAGCAAAGGGCCTGGGAATTCTGAAATACACATCAGATGACATTCTTAAAACTTAATTATCTTGAGTTCTCTAACATTCTTTTACCTGTCAATATTACTAAAATTGTATCATGCCTGAAATGTTTACTACTGCAGTGAAAATCATTCCAGGTTGCAATTTTTCCCCTTCTCAAATATATCACTATTTCTCCACATTTTTTTTTAAATCTCATCATCCATCATGATAAAAACTTGGCCTTTTCTTTTTTTCTTTTGAAAAACCCCTTCACTATTCTGTGTAAAGTTGGTTTGCTAGTGCTATAAGCTTTTCTTATCTGTAAAAGTTTTGACCTCTATATCAAATCTGAATGAAAGTCTTGTGGGTAGAGTATATTCGGTTGTAGATTTTTCCCTTGCATCACTTTAAGTGTATCAAGCCACAACTTTCTGCTCTGCAGGGCTTCTGCTAAAAAGTCAGCTGATAACCTTAAGGGAGTTCCCTTTTAGGCAACTTGTTACTCTTCCTTGCAGCTTTTAATAGTCTCTCTTTATCTTTAGTTTTTGCCATTTTAATTATACAATGTATCTTGGTGTTATCTTTTGGGGGTTGATCTTCTTGGGGGCCTCTCTGTTCTTCCTGGTCCATTCCCAGGTCAAGGAAGTTGTTAGCTATTGTGTCTTCAAATACATTCCATTCCCTTTTTTCTCTTCTCCTTCTGGGACTCCTAAAACGCAAATGTTCAGATGCTTGGTGTCCTACAAGTCTCTTAAACTGTCCTCATTTCTTTTTATTCTTTTTCTGTTCCATTTCATTGATTTCCACTACTCCATTTTTCCAGCTAACTTGTTCCTCTCTATGATCTAATCTACTGTTGATTCCTTCTAGCATATTTTTTTTCCTTTGTTACTGCATTCTTACACTATTTAGTCATTTCATATTTTAGTACTCTTTGTTAAAAACGTCTGTATTCCCAATCTATACATCCAATCTTTTCCAATTTCTTTGAACATTTTTATGATCGATTACCTTGAACTTCTTATCTGGTAAATTGCTTATCTCTACTTCATTTAGTCCTTATGGAGTTTTATCTTGTTCCTTCATTTAGAACATGTACCTCTGTGGCCTCTTTTTGACTAATCTGCCATTTCTATTGCTATGTATTTGGTAGTTTGGTTACCTTCCCCAACCTTGGAACTTCTCTTTAGTAGAAGACATCCTATGTGTTCCAGCAACACACTCCAACTGGTCACCAGAACTGTATGCTCAAGGGATGCCCCTCATGGGGGCTGCATGGGTCCTGCTGTTACAGCAAACTGACTACTATGAACAGTCTGGCAGGCATAGCTGGCTCCAATTCAGCTGTTTGCCAGGTCCTTACACAAAGGCTGCTGGTTGATGCTAGGCAGGCTTGGGTCACAAGGCAGCTGGCTGGCTGTGGATCCCTAGGGGGTCCCAAGGCTAGCACTGGATCACTGGTGGGCAGAGCCAGGTTGTGGGGTGGGTGACCGCAGAGCTGGGGTTCCTGGATCTAATGTTCATCGGCTGGTAGGCAGAGCCAGTTCTTGACACAGCTGGCTGCAGGGCCCAGGGTGTCCCAAAGCTGTCTCTGTCCTGTTGGTGTGTAGGGCTGAATCCTGGGTAGGCCTGCTGAGGGGTCCAAGATGTCTTAGAGCTATTGTTGGCTTACACCAGGGCAGGTCCTATGAGCAAGCTGGTAAAGCTGGTCTGGGGTTAGTACCAGTCCCTGGGTGGGCAAAGCCAGATCCTAGAGTCTTTGGCCCTGGAGGTCCTGGAGTTGGTGTATCAACCTACTAGTGGGCAGGCTAGGGCTGAAGGTGACCTGAAGCTGGTGCCTGCCCAATGTTTGCTGAGGTTGGTCTAAGGCTAGTGCCAGCCAACTGGTGGGCAGAGTCAGGACCTGAGGTCTCTGGCTGCAGGGCCCTTAGGGGGGCATCTATTGCCAGCCTACTAGTGTGCAAGGCTTGGTTCTGGACCCTCTGGAGGACAGAGCCAGGTCCCAGAGTAGTTGTGGGCTCAAGAAGTCTTGAAGCAGCTGACATGGGGTCGCAAAAGAGTTGGACACAACCTAGCGACTTCGAAGCTAGTGGGCGAGGCTGTATCCCAGCCTAGCTGGTTGCTTTCCCTGAAGTACCCTAGTACTAGCTGTGACCAGCTGGTGGGTGATAAGCTAGAGTGTGCTGTGTTATGCTAAGCTGCTTCAGATGTGTCCGACTCTTTGCGACCCTATGGACTGTATGTAGCCCACCAGGCTCTTCTGTCTATGGGATTCTCCAGGTAAGAATACTGGAGTAGGTTGCCATACCTGCCTTCAGGGGATCTTCCTGACCCAGGGATCAAACTCCCATCTCTTACGTTTCATTGGCAAGCAGGTTCTTCACCATGAGCGCCATCTGGAAAGCCCTCACAGTACACCGTCAAAGATCAAGTCAAAAGAATAAGACAAGCCATGGACTGGGACAAGGTATTTGCAAAAGACACATCTGATAAAGGAATGTTATCTAAAATATACGAAGAATTCAAAGCTCAACAATAAGAAAAGCAATTCAATTAAAAACTGAGCCAAAAACGTTAACAAACACCTCACCAAAGAAGGGAGAAGGCGATGGCACCCCACTCCAGTACTCTTGCCTGGAAAATCCCATGGACGGCAGAGCCTGGTAGGCTGCAGTCCATGGGGTCGCTAAGAGTTGGACACGACTGAGCGACTTCACTTTCACTTTTCACTTTCATTCATTGGAGAAGGAAATGGCAACCCACTCCAGTGTTCTTGCCTGGAGAATCCCAGGGACGGGGGAGCCTGGTGGGCTGCCGTCTAAGGGGTCGCACAAAGAGACACGACTGAAGCGACTTAGCAGCAGCAGCAGCAGCACCAAAGAAGACGTAAAGACAGTAAACAAGCCTATGAAAAGACACATCATACACCATCATGGAAATGCAAATTAAAACAATAAAGAGATACCACGACTCACCTATCAGAATAGCCACAACCTGGAATACTGATACCACCAAATGCTGGCACGGATATAAAGCAACAGAAGCTCGTTCATTGCCAGTGGGAAAACAAAATGGTACAGCCACTTTGGAAAACAGTTTGGTAAATTCTTGACTAAACAGACTCTTAACCACACAACCCAGCAATCATGTTCCTTGGCAGTTACACAAAGGAAATGAAAACACATTTACTCAAAAATCTGCACACAGATGTATACAGCATCTTTACTCATAATTGCCAACACTTGGAAGCAACTAAGATGTCCTTCAGTAGGTATATGGATAAACAAACTGTGACACATCTTTACACTGGAATATTATTCAGCAATAAAAAGAAAAGAGCTCGCAAGGCATGAAACAACCTGGAGAAAATGTCAATGCATGTTACTTAGTGAAAAGAAGCCAATCTGAAAAACCTACATATTATATGATTCCAAATATTTGACATTCTGGGAATGCAAAACTATGAAGACAATAAAATGTGGTTGCCAGAGACAGCAGAAGGGATGGACAGGACAAGCACAGAAGATTTTTAGAGCAGTGAAAACACTCTGCATAACACTATAATAATGGATACATGTCATTTTACATTTGTTCAAATCCATGGAATGTAAAACACTTAATAAAGAACCCTAATGTAAACATATGGACTTGGGTAATTATGATATATCAATGTAGGTTCATCAGTTATAACCAATGTGCCACTCTAGTGTGAAATATTAATAATGGGGAAAAGGTTATGCATATTGAGGGCTGAGGATATATGAGAAATCTCTTTACCTACCCCTCCATTTTGACGTGAACCTAAAACTGCTCCTGAAAAATAGTCTTTAAAAGAAAAAAAAAATTGAGTTGCTGCAACTTAGACCATAACAGCCCCACAAAGCCTAAAATATCTGTCAGTCCTTTTAAGAAGAACTTTGCTAGCCCGTGGTTTAAACAAAGAGATTTGATCAAGACAGTTTTTATTTGCCCCTCAAAATCTCAGTAAGTCACCAAAAAAAAGACATCTTAAAAGATTTATGCCCATTGTAATATCATAGTGAAAAGTATCACTCCCAAGTTAGGGAATCCATGTAAGGGAAACAAGTATACTACTGGATCAGGATCCAGAACAGAAATGCTACCACTACAACCACTGAAAAGAAAACACCACTACTAAAAAGGAATAGTTCTTCATTTAAGAAGTCCCAGAAAACTCCAATTTCAGGTTCAATAAAACAGAAAGAGGCTGAGAAGAAACATCAAGGTAATGTTTACAACTGAACCAGCCTTAACAATTCGTCCTAGCATATATATAAAGTTACAGACAGCATAAACTTTTACTTCCAAGATCAAGTTCTCTGACCACAATGGAAAACAAATCCATGTTCTGCCTTAGAAAACATCTCTCTGACCACGTGTTTGTGTGGACAAGAGCCTCTAATAAATCTGGCAAGGGATAAACAAAAGGTAGGAAGGTGACAAGAACTATTTTAGAAATCAAAACATGTATATTTTAAAACTTAGCTCTAAAAACAAAAGGTAAACAACAATAACAAAACCCCAAATATGTCACATGGTCAAATTCTACTACTCTTTCAAATAACAGATGATTTCCCTGGATAGCACAGAAAAAGATGAAAAACGTCTCACTTTATTCTATGAAGGTTGTAAAACCATGGTAATGAACCAGAAAGAGAAACACAGAACACAAAATTAGAAGATCCCATCTCATTTATGCTTATATCAAAATATATAAAATTAAATCCAGTGGTATATATTAAAAACCACCATAATCACTAACCACAATGACCAGGCAGTATTTATTCTAGTAACACAAGGCCAGTGTAACATCAGTAATGCTATTAATACAATTTAGTATAATAAAAGCTGAGACAAATTCTAATAGATATGATCTTGACACATACCAAAAAGGCAGTTGACAAATTTTAACCTTAATTCTTGACTAGAAGAGTAATAAACTCCAAAACAAGCTGAAATATAAGAAAACTCCCTGAACTTGACAATTACTGGCAAAATATTAAATGCAGTCATCATGCTCAAATAAAGGGATGAATATGATCACTTCAACAACTGAATATTGTACCAAGAGCCTTAGCCAATGTGAAAATATATGAAAAATGTTAAGATTAAAATGTTGGAAAAGGAAAAGATAAAAACAGCATTATTTATATATAAGGAACTTTTTTGCTTTCTGGAAAACACAAGAAAATTGAGAAATAACAATAACTAATACAAGTAATAAGCTAGCATGATACAAAACAAGCACATAAAATTTAACAAATTTCCTACAGACCTACAACAATAACTAGACTTCAACAGAAATATCAGGAAAAGATTCCATTCAAAGGAATAAGTGCTATAAAATATGGATAAATCTGAGAGGGAAAAAAGATACAAGACTGAAGGCAATGTGAAGAAAACTTTCTTAAAGAACATTAAAACATGAATGATCCCCCCATACAATGAAAGCTATGACATGACGAATGGAAAGATTCTGTATCATAAAAATGTTAATTCTCTATAAACAATATTTACAGAAATTCCAATCATAGGCTCGAGACTATTTTTCCTCTTCCCTTTAAAATTAACAATCCTAAATTCATTTGGAAGAACTGAGATGTGAGGATTAGCAAAGAAATCTTCAGTTAAAAAAAAAAATAACTTAGTACCCTCTAGATATATAAAGCTCCTGGAATTGAATTAGGGTGGAATATTAAGAGACAATACCTCTAATACATTTAACAACAAAAGCTCAATACATAACTGGCTTTTCAGTAAACAGTTATTAAATGATGCTACAGAAAAGGAGATGAATGTGAAAAGGCAATCTACAGAAGGGGAAAGGCAAGTTTAATTTGAAAAGATATAACATTACACTAGCATCTGGGAAAGTGCAAATTAAAATGTTAAGATCTATTTTTTCTATAACTTTGGCAAACTAAAAAAATAACAACGTTAAATGCTGCAAGAACATGAAGAAACAGGTACTGTCATATAACTGATGGAATATAAATTATTATAATCTTTTTGTAATATAATCTGGTAGTATTTATTAAAATGTAAAATGAACACATGATACTTAGAACTGCAATACCATATTTAGAAATCTATCTTATATATACTAATGTTCTAAAAGAATTTGTACAAAGGAATCACTATTATAAACAAAAAAAGCAGTTTAAAAAAACATGAAAATAAAACAGCCAAAACAAAAAAAAACATCCAATGTTCATTAATGAAGAAATAATTTAAAATTCTATGGGAGAAGGTGAGGGTGGGATGATCTGAGAGAACAGCATCGAAACATGTATATTATCAAGTGTGAAACAGATCACCAGCCCAGGCTGGATGCATGAGACAAGTGCTCAGGGCTGGTGCACTGGGAAGACCCAGAGGGATGGGATGGGGAGGGAGGTGGGAGGGGGGTTCAGGATGGGGAACACATGTAAATCCATGGCTGATTCATGTCAATGTATGGCAAAAACCACTACAAGATTGTAAAGTAATTAGCCTCCGACTAATAAAAATAAAGGAAAATAAATAAATAAAATTCTGGGTAAGACCATGGATTACTATGCAGTAATGTATTAAAAGGTATTAATAATAAAAGCAAATTTATATGTTACTTAAATATAAACCTTACAAAGAAGACTGTCATTCTAAAGAAACAATATAATCCCACTCACACAAAAAATAAATCCAAATCTGTATGTCTGTGATTGCAATTATTTAAGAAATATACTTATGTCAAACACTTATGCCAAATTATTCTTTGTTTTCTAATAATTACCTCCATAAGTAATGTCATCATAAATATGAGGCAGGTTTAATTACAAAATATTTTTCACAATTTTTCAAATTAAACATAAACATACATTCTGTTTTACAACCAGCTATACACCATGATTATCTAATCATGTAAATATTTTAGCCAAAGCTTATACATAAAGACGGGAAGATCCGCTGGAGAAGGGAAAGGCTACCCACTCCAGTATTCTGGCCTAGAGAATTGCATGCACTATACAGTCCATGGGGTAGCAAAGAGTCGGACAAGACTGAGCAACTTTCACTTCACATTACTTAAAAACAGTGTGCAACTTTTAAAATCCAATATTTAAGGTCACTTTAACCATGCTAAAAGGACAATTTAATTGTACTTACCAATTTCATTAATCATTGCTCTTATTTTGGAGACAAAAGGACCAACTTCACTGGAACTCATTTTGGCTCTTTCCTTAAGATCAGCACCTGCAAAGTATTTTATTTACGAATATAAACTAGTTAAAATTTTAAGGCAATGAACTTAACATTTACATAAGATTCACATAAAACTTGAAGATAGACTGGATTTACCTATCAAAGGAATCATATTCTCTAAGCTTTTCTTCCCAAAAATCAGCATCAGATTAAACAAAATACTTGCTTGTCTACACATCTACCAAGGACTGAAAGGAATGCTTCTCAAACTCTCATGTCAGGACTCCTTTATACTCTTAGAGGAAGAGGTACTGTTAAGATTATACATGTGTCTATCCACAGTATTCTATTAGAAAATGAACCCAATTAAAATTTTAAATTATTTATCCACTGAATACAAATAAATCCATTCCTGTCAACATAAATGACTACAGATTGATGCCACTTCCTTGGTTCCTGACAAGATGCTGGTAGTTCTATCCACCACTGCTTCTGCCCCATCAGTGCAAATGCCAACCCAATGAAACGTGCAATTCACACCTTACTGCTATGAAAATCACTGTTATTTTATGGATGCCTGACTTGGTGACTGCAGATCACATCTGAGAATCACTGACTTGAAAATACATACAAACCAACAATTCCATAATTATGAGTTTACCAGAGAATCGTAACTTTGGAACAGATAATAAATATAATTACTTCCTTAAGGGATCATTTGGGGCTTCTCTCATAGCTCAGTTTGGCAAAAAATCCACCTGCAATGCAGGAGAGCCCGGTTCGATTCCTGGGTCGGGAAGGTCTGCTGGAGAAGGGATAGGCTACCCACTCCAGTATTCTTGGGCTTCCCGTGTGGCTCAGCTGGTAAAGAATCCACCTGCAATGCAGGAGACCTGGGTTCAATCCCTGGGTTGGGAAGACCCCCTGGAGAAGGGAAAGGCTACCCACTCTAGTATTCCGGCCTGGAGAATTCCATGGACTATAGAGTCCATGGGGTCACAAAGTCAGACACGACTGAGCAACTTTCACTTCATTTTCAAGGGATCATTTCCTTTGTGTCTCAACAAAGACATTCTTTTTAGTAAAATAAAACACTCTGAGAGAAGGTTAAGTCCTCATTTAAATAAATAGACAAATAAAAAACAAAGTAAAATTACAGCATAGAAGGTACCTACTCGGCTACCTACTCTTTTACGAGCCAAATATAAGTTGATCAGGACTAGATGTAACAAGCAAGTAGCAGCTGAAGCTGAGACATTTTAAGCCGATACACTTCCTGTGCAATTGAGAACTGCAGTTGATAAAACCCATACCCTAGAACCCACATCCCCTCCTTCTTTAGCCTCCCTCCCACCCCCCCCATCCCTCATCCCCTGCACCTCTCCCATCCTACCCCTCTAGGTCATCACAGAGCCCCAGGCTAAGCTCCCTGTGTTACATGGCAGCTTCTCACTAGCTAGCTATTTTACACACCGTAGTGTATATATGTTGATGCTACTTTCTCAATTCATCCCACCCTCTCCTTCCCCCGCTGTGGCCACAAGTCCCTTCTCTACGTCTATGCCTCCATTTCTTCCTTGCAAATAGGGTCGTCAGTACTGCTTTTCTAGATTGCATATGTAGCTAAATGCAGTATGATATGAGGGAAGGGAACAGACAGAAGAGGAGCCAAAGCCACAAAGTAAAAGCTGATGGGACAGATAGGGACTCTGAGGAAGTAGTCCTGAAGGAGCCCTCGTAACTGAATCATGGGATCCATGTCCTCGGACCCCAGGGCACCATTAGGGTACCCTCTAACACACTAACTAGAGCTCCGACTGGGGGTCTTACCAACATTCTGACCCTGTGACCACGCAGCATGCTTGAAAACAAAAGACAAAGCTGCTAGAAACCATGTCAGGAGCTAAAGGGAATCAAGGTTTTCTCTTAACATATGGAGCCCATTTAACTAACTGCACATCAGTCCCAGCAGAGAAGTATAGAAGATGTGTCCTATTATGGAATGCAGCTTTATCCACACAAATGCGTGAGGATTTGTCTTTCAAGTGGGAAAAGAAACTAACTGCCAATCTAGAATTCCAATCTAATCAAACCTATCCTTCAAAATGATGAATAAAAACATTTTACACACCAACTAACAGACACATCCTCAAACACACCAGCAGGCCCAAACTAAAAGAAGCACTACAGGGAATTCTTCAGGCATTATGAGAGCAGAGTTTTAAAACTTACTGTATACTGCTTATAAGGGATCTTCTTAAAATGTAAGAGCACTGGCTGGCTAAAATAAAAGTGTAAAAAACATACAAACACTAACCAAAAGAAAACTTGTAAAGGTATCTTCATCTCTAACAAAAGAGAAGTAAGGCAAGAAATATCACTCAACGAGAGGGTTATTTTATAATAAATATGATGATCCATTAAAAAAGACGTAAAAATTCTAAACTGGCATACATAAAAAAGACAGCCCCAAAATACATAAAGCAAAAATTTACAGAACTAAAATGAAAAAACTGTCTACAGCGGACAACTACAATGGACTATAATAGACCTTTCACATTAACTGATAAAGCAGTCAAACGTTCCTATCAAGAAATAAAAAATACGAAACTAATCCCAAAGTAGAAGAAAAGAAACAGCAAAAACTGAAGCAAGAAACTTTTAATAGAAAACAAATGTATGAGAGGAAAATCAAAACAATCAGCTTTTGAAAAAAACTAAAATAAATAACAGACATTTTAGCAAGACGCATCACAGATAATCAGAGAAGGCACAAGTCTCGAGAATGAAAAAGACGGTAACACTAAGGATTTCACAAACAATAAAATGACTAATAATTCTGACTCAATGCATTTGAAAAATGACATGAAATGAACAAATTCCTAAGAAAACACAACTTATTAAAATTGACAAAGAAACAGAAAATCTGAAAACGCAAATAAATATTTTAAAAATTGAATATGTAATTTAAAACTTTCCTACAGAGAAAACTGCTTGCCCATATGGCTGCAAAAGTAAATTATTCCAAAAATATAATGAAAAACATTTACCATCAATCTTAAATGCTTATATGAAGAACAGTTTCATGCAAAGATGGGCTCAATAAAGGACAGAAATGGTAAAGACCTAACAGAAGCAGAAGATATCAAGAAGAAGTGGCAAGAATACACAGAAGACCGTACAAAAAAGATCTTCACGACTCAGATAATCACAATGGTGTGATCACTCACCTAGAGCCAGACATCCTGGAATGTGAAGTCAAGTGGGCCTTACGAAGCATCACTACGAACAAAGCTAATGGAGGTGATAGAATTCCAGTTGAGCTATTTCAAACCCTGAAAGATGATGCTGTGAAGTGCCGCACTCAATATGCCAGCAAATTTGGAAAATTCAGCAGTAGCCACAGCACTGGAAAAGGTCAGTTTTCATTCCAATCCCAAGGAAAGGCAATGCCAAAGAACGCTCAAATTACCGCACAATTGTACTCATCTCACACGCTAGTAAAGTAATGCTCAAAATTCTCTAAGCCAGGCTTCAGTAATATGTGAACCGTGAAATTCCAGATGTTCAAGCTGGTTTTAGAAAAGGCAGAGGAACCAGAGATCAAATTGCCAACATCCACTGGATCATCGAAAAAGCAAGAGAGTTCCAGAAAAACATCTATTTCTGCTTTATTGACAATGCCAAAGCCTTTGACTGTGTGGATCACAATAAACTGTGGAAAACTCTGAAAGAGATGGGCATACCAGACCACCTCACCTGCCTCTTGAGAAACCTGTATGCAGGTCAGGAAGCAACAGTTAGAACTGGACATGGAACAACACACTGGTTCCAAATAGGAAAAGGAGTACGTCAAGGCTGTATATTGTCACCCTGCTTATTTAACTTATATGTAGAGTACATCATGAGAAACTCTGGGCTGGAGGAAGCACAAGCTGGAATCAAGATTGCTGGTAGAAATATCAATAACCTAAGATATGCAGATGACACTACCCTTATGGCAGAAAGTGAAGAAGAACTAAAGAGCCTCTTGATGAAAGGGAAAGAGGAGAGTGAAAAAGTTGCCTTCAAGCTCAACATTCAGGAAACTAAGATCATGGCATCCAGTCCCATCACTTCATGGCAAATAGATGGGAGAACAGTGGAAACAGTGGCTGACTATTTTTCTGAGCTCCAAAATCACTGCAGATGGTGACTGCAGCCATGAAGTTAAAAGATGCTTACTCCTTAGAAGGAAAGTTATGATCAACATAGACAGCATATTAAAAAGCAGAGACATTACTTTGCCAACAAACGTCCGTCTAGTCCAGTGGTCATGTATGGATGTGAGAGTTGCACTATAAAGAAAGCTGAGCGCAGAAGAATTGATGTTTTTGAACTGTGGTGTTGGAGAAGTCTCTTGGGAGTCCCTTGGACTGCAAGGAGATCCAACCAGTCCATCCTAAAGATCAATCCTGGATATTCATTGGAAGGACTGATGCTGAAGCTGAAACTCCAATACTTTGGCCACCTGATGCGAAGAGCTGACTCATTTGAAAAGATCGTGACGCTGGGAAAGATTGAGGGCAGGAGGAGAAGGGGACAACAGAGGATGAGATGGTTGGATGGCATCAACAACTAGATGGACATGGGTTTGGGTGGACTCCGGGAGTTGGTGATGGACAGGAAGGCCTGGCGTGCTGCAGTTCATGGGGTTGCAAAGAATCGGACATGACTGAGCGACTGAACTGAACTGAAAACAAAAACTTGACAAGAACATTGTAAGAAAAACAATGACAGACCAATTTTTCTCATAAGGTCTCAAAAAATCCTAAACAAAATATCAGTATATCATACCTACTAGTAACATACATATATTAATACCAATTTATACTCAGGCCAAGATTTAAGACTGATTTACTATTAGATTTTTTAATTTAAGAAATTAAGAAAGATGAAAATCATATAAATTTTTAGTAGAAAATGAGCTGATAGCATTCAACACTCATTCCTTAACACCTTCTTTGATGTCATAATTTACTTGAAATTCAGTCATTTAAAATACACAATTCAGTATCTTTTAGTAAATTTAGAGAGTTGTACAACTATCACCACAACCTAGTTTTAGAACATTTTCATTATCACAAAAATGATTCCTCATACTCATATACAGTCACTCCCTGTTCTCACCTCTAGTCCCAAACTATTATTTTCCTACAACTTTGCCTTCTCTGGACATTTCATATAAACAAAACTCATACAATATATAGTCTTTCACTTCTTTCTTTCATACTACATAATGTTTTTCAGGTTCATCCATGATATAAAGATGAATCAGTATCTTTTGTCTTTTTATTACCAAATAGTATTCATTGTAGAGACAGATATTTAGATTATCCATTCATTCAATGATGGACATTTCACTATTTCTACTCTTTGGCTATTATGAAAAATACTACTGTGAACACACGCATACAAGTCTTTGTGTAGAGAAATTTTTTCACTTTCACCCAAAGACTCACTTGGGTAGAGTGGAACTGCTAAGCTATATTGTAAATTTCTATTTAATTTAAAACAGGGAAGGACAAAAAAAACAAAAATCTGCCACTGCTTTCCATGGTGGCTGTACCACTTTACATTCTTAGCAATGCAGAAGGGTCTCTGTTGTCCTACAAGGACACTAGTCTGCCTTTTTATCATAGCCATTTTAGTGATGTGATATTTATTATGGTTTTAAATTTGCATTTCCCAAATGACTAATGTGGCTTTCCTGGTGGCTCAGATGGTAAAGAATCTGCCTGCAATGTGGGAGACCAGGGTTCAATCCCTGGTTCAGGAAGATCCCCTAGAGAAGGGAAAGGCTACTCACTCCAGTATCCTTATCTGGAGAATTCCATGGACAGAGAAGCCTGGCAAGCTACAGTCCATGGGGTTCCAAAGAGTCAGACAGGAATGGGTGACTAATTTTTTTTTAACGACTAATATGACAAACCTAGACAGCATATTAAAAAGCAGAGACATTACTTTGCTATAAAGGTTCATATAGTTAAAGCTATTGGTTTTTCTAGTAGTCATGTACGGATGTAAGAGCTGGACCATAAAAGGCTGAGCACTAAAGAATTTATGTTTTTGAACTGTGGTGCTGGAGAAGATTCTTGAGAGTCCCCTGAACAGCAAGATCAATCCAGTTAATCCTAAAAGGAAATCAACCCTGAATATTCACTGGAAGGACTGATGCTGAAGATGAAGTTCCGATACTAATATGAAGAGTTGACTCACTGGAAAAGACTCTTTTTTTTTTTTTTTTAAAGACTTATGCTGGGAAACACTGAAGGCAGAAGGAGAAGGGGAAGAGGATGAGAAGGTTGGATGGCATCACGGTCTCAATGGACATGAGCTTGAGCAAACTCTGGGCAATAGCGAAGGACCAGGAAGCCTGGTGTGTTGCACTCCATGGAGTCACAAGATGAACACTACTTAGCAGCTGAACAACAACAATGAAGTTATTAGTACCTTTTCAAGATGTTTAATAGCCATTCACACAGTTGATTGAAATGTCTATTCAAATGTTTTGCTGTGCAATTTATTTGATTCTTAACCGGTTGTAAGAGTTGTATCTTAAATAAAAGTCCCTTTTCAGAAAAATTATTTGGAAATATTTTCTCGTATCTGTAGCTTATCTTTTGATAGTTCTTGATGGGTTTTCAATTTTAATGAAATCCAGTTTATCAATATTTCTCTTTTATTGTGCTTTTATTGTCCTCTGTAATCAACACACTCATTTTTAATTAAGAATTCATAGCAAACTAAGAATAAAAGAATCTTTCTTAATTTGTTAAAAAGAGTAAATACAAAATACCTATGGGCAACATCACCTTTAATGGTCAAAAATTTCCTCTCAATTATCAAGAATGAGGCAATGCATTCTTTATCATTTCTACAAATGTAAATAGGTGTATTAGTCTGTGTAATAAGAAAAATTTTAATTATAAAGATAAGAAAAAAAATAAAACTGTCTTTATTAGCAGATGAGTTAATTATACATGAAGAATACTCAGAAGAATTTACAAATCATAAAAATAAGCTGGATACAGGCTCAATATACAGAAATCAACTGTCTTTCTATATACTACAAAAAGAAATTTTTAAAAAGATATCATCTACATTAACATTCAAAACTCAAAGAGTCAAGGAATAAATATAATAAAAGATGCATAAAATCTTGACACAAAAACATACAAAAAGACTTCCCTGATGGTCCTCAGGTTAAGAATCCCCCTTCCAATACTGGGGACGCGGGTTCAATCCCAGGTTGGGGACCTAGGATCTCACATGCTGTGGGACAACTAAGGGCTAGCACCTCAACTAGAGAGACCGTGTGCTGGAAACCAGAGCACATACACCCTGCAGTCCACACGCCACGACCAGAGAGAAGTCGCCTGTCACAAGGAAGACCTGACATAACCAAAAATAAATAACTGGTTAAGTGCTTTTGAACTGTGGTGTTGGAGAAGACTCTTGAGAGTCTCTTGGATGGCACGGATCTCCAACCAGTCCATCCTAAAGGAGATCAGTCCTGGGTGTTCATTGGAAGGACTGATGCTGAAGTTGAAACTCCAAAACTTTGGCCACCTCATGCGAAGAGTTGACTCATTGGAAAAGACCCTGATGCTGGGAGGGATTGGGGGCAGGAGGAGAAGGGGACGACAGAGGATGAGATGGCTGGATGGCATCACCGACTCGATGGGCATGAGTCTGAGTAAACTCTGGGAGTTGGTGATGGACAGGGAGGCCTGGCGTGCTGCGATTCATGGGGTCACAAAGAGTCAGACACGACTGAGCGACTGGACTGAACTGAACAACAACAACAAAAAAAAACACCTACAAAGTCTAAATTAAATAAGTCCTAAATAAATGGAGGGGCCTCCCAGGTGGCTCAGTGGTAAAGAATCCACCTGCCAAGCAAGAGACCCAGGTTTGATCCCTGGGTCAGGAAGATTCCCTGGAGAAGGAAATGTCAACCCACTCCAGTATTCTTGCCTTGGAAATCCCATGGACAGAGGGACCTAGTGGGCTACAGTCCATGGGGTCACAAAAGAGTCAGACATGACCTAGTGGTGCAACGACAATAAAATAAATGAAGGAATATATTGTGTTCATCATATGTTATAAGACTCCATACTGAAAGATGTAAATTCTCTCCAAATTAATATTCAATGTGGTGCCAATCAAAATCCTAACACTTCTTAGAAGTTTACAAAGTAGATATGCAAAAGCTCAATAACAAATAAGCTTGAAGAAGAAAAAGTTGGGAGAATTTATACTAAAATAAAATGATTATAAAGCTACAGTAAATAACAAAATGTGATGTTTACTCAAAGACAGAGAAACAGAGCAAAGGAGCAGAACAGCACGTCTGGGAAAGACCTGCTTGACTTATGACAAAGATGGCACTGCTGGAACAGTCCAGTAAATGAGGCTGGGACCACTGCAAAAGAGTCAAGCACAATTTGGGGACTCAGTTCAGTTCAGTTGCTCAGTCGTGTCTGACTCTTTGCAAACCCCACAGACTGCAACACGACAGGCTTCCCTTTCCATCACCAACACTTGGAGCTTGCTCAAACTCGTGTCCATTGAGTTGATGATGCTATCCAACCATCTCATCCTCTGTCGTCCCCTTCTCCTCCTGACTTCAAACTTTCCCAGCATCAGGGACTTTTCTAATAAGTCAGCTCTTCGCATCAAGTGGCTAAAGTATCAGAGTTTCAGCTTTAGCATCAGTCCATCCAATGAATATTCAGGACTGATCTCTTTTAGGATGGACTGGTTGGATCTCTGTGCAGTCCAAGAGACTCTCAAGAGTCTTCTCCAACACCACAGTTCAAAAGCATCAACTCTTTGGCATTCAGCTTTCTTTATAGTCCAAATCTCATATCCAGACCTAACTACTGGAAAAACCGTAGCTTTGACTAGATGGACCTTTGTTAGCAAAATAATGTCTCTGCTTTTTAATATGCTGTCTAGGTTGGTCATAGCTTTTCGTTCAAGGAGTAAGCATCTTTTAATTTCATGGCTGCAGTCACCATCTGCAGTGATTTTGGAGCCCCCCAAAATAGTCTCTCACTGTTTCCATTGTTTCCGCATCTATTTGCCATGAAGTGATGGAACCAGATGCCATGATCTTAGTTTTCTGAATGTTGGGTTTTAAGCCAACTTTTTCACTCTCTTCTTTCCCTTTCATCAAGAGGCTCTTTAGTACTTCTTGGCTTTCTGCCATAAGGGAGGTGTCATCTGCGTATCTGAGGTTATTGATATTTCTCCCAGCAATCTTGACTCCAGCTTATGCTTCATCTAGTCTGGCATTTTGCGTGATGTACCCTGCATATAAGTTAAATAAGTAGGGTGACAGTACACAGCCCTGATGTACTCCTTCCCCGATTTGGAACCAGTCTGTTGTTCCATGTCCAGTTCTCTAACTATTGCTTCTTGACCTGCATACAGATTTCTCAGGAGGCAGATAAGGTGGTCGATTATTCCCATCGCTTTAAAAATTTTCCACAGTGTGTTGTGATCTACACAGTCAAAGCCTTTGGTGTAATCAGTAAAGCAGACGTTTTTCTGGAACTCTGTTGCTTTTCTGATGATCTTGACGACTAAACAACAATAATCATCAAGGAAACACCAATTACAGACACAGATAGGTTTATAAGCAATACAGTGCTAAAGTGCTGGTGAAGGTATGGTGGTTGTTTACAGTCACTCAGTCATGTAGGACTGTCACAGCCCCATGGACTGTAGCCCACCAGGCTCCTCCGTCCATGGGATTTCCCAGGCAAGAACACTGGAGTGGGTAGCCATTTCCTTCTCCAGGGGATCCATCTTCCCAACCCAGGGAACAAACCCATGTCTCCTATGTTAAAGGCAATCTCCTGTGCTGCAGGCAGATTCTTTACTGACTGAGCCCCAGAGAAGCCCTGGTGAAGGCACAGAGCAACAGGAACTCTGATTTAACGCTGTTAGGAATAAAACTGGTAAAACTCACTTTGGAAAAGCAATTTCACCCCACATGCACACACCCAACAGAAACGCATGATATTTACACCAGAAGACATGCAGAAACATATTCACAGAAGCATTATTTAGAATAGCTGGAGCCAGCAACACCCCAAACATTCATCAACAGCAAAACGAATAAACTATAAAATACTGCCCCAAGGAATATGAATATACTATTCCAAGATGAAGACTATGCAATGAATCCCACAAACATGTTGAGAAAACGTCAACCTTAAAAAATACATACTTGAAATTTTTAGTTACAGAAAAGTTTGAAAACAGGCAAACTTAGTATTTGGTAATAAAAACCATAAAAATCTCCACTAGTTTTGGGTGAGAGATGGTTAATGATAGGAAAAGGCATATGGAATGGATTAGTATGCTGGTAATGGTAGTGTTCATTCCTTAGTTTGAGTGGTGACTGCACAGGTGAGTTCATTTTGTAGAAACTTATTACTTAAACTTTATGCAATTTTCCTACATAATGTTGTTGTTGTTGAGTTGTTAAGTCAGGTCCAACTCTTTTGTAACCCCAGGGACTATAGCCCACCAGGATCCTCTGTCCATGGGGTTTCCCAAGCAAGAATACTGAAGTGGGTTGCCATTTCCTTCTCCAGGTGATCTTTCCAATCCAGGAATCAAATCTGAGTCCCCTGCAGTGACAGGTGGATTCTTTATTTGAGCCACCAGAGAAGACAAAATTCCTTCTGCAGCCAATCAGGTGCACTGTGCTCCTTTTCTCTGTGGGGGCCTGGTGTGCAATGGCTGGAATGGCTGGAAAATGTAGCCTCTTCGGTAGTGCATGCAGCCAGTTGCCTTAAAGGACTGTGAAGACAGCCCCTTCCCATGGACATTCATGTCGGACATACTGGTGTCCCCAGTCTAAGTTCCAGACAGGTATGCAGAGTGCCTTTGGAAAGCCGCAGCGCACACTGGCCAGGGTCCACACTGACCAAGTTATCATGCCCATCTGCACTAAGCTGCAAAACAAGGAACAGATGACTAAGGCCCCACACAGGGCCACGTTCAAGTTCCTTGGCCCCTGAAGAGCCACATCTCCAAGAAGTGGATGAATCTGAAGACATGGTAGGAGAAAAGTGGATCATCCTGGATGATGGGTAGTCAAATATTAGGTTGGTACAAAAGTAATTATGGTTTCAGATGTGAATTTTAAATCATTATAACCAGGCTCAAATATATCTTTATTAGTCAAAATCGGAACCATTACAATCAACACATTTTTACCAACAAGAAATGTTTGTTTATTTCCGTAGC
Organism: Cervus elaphus; assembly: GCF_910594005.1. Classification (NCBI taxonomy): domain Eukaryota; kingdom Metazoa; phylum Chordata; class Mammalia; order Artiodactyla; family Cervidae; genus Cervus; species Cervus elaphus. The sequence continues at coordinate 24,757,086 of NC_057830.1, forward strand.
ATAAAAAATTCATACTTCACTGTTTACAACAGGTAGGACATGGAGGCAGCCATCAGCAGACAAATGGATAAGAAAGTTGTAATACATATACACAATGGAATATTCCTCAGCTATAAAAAAGAATACATTTGAGTCAGTTCTAATGAGGTGGATGAAACTGGAGCCTATTATATAGAGTGAAGTAACTCAGAAAGAGAAACACCAATACAGTATACTAACGCATATATATGAGATTTAGAAAGACGGAAATGGCAATCCTGTATGAAAGACAGCAAAAGAGACACAGATGTAAAGAACAGGCTTTTGGACTATGTGGGAGAAGGTGAAGGTGGGATTATTTGAAAGAATAGCATTGAAACATGTACATTATCATAAGTAAAACAGATGACCAGTGCAAGTTTGATGCATGAAGCAGGGCACTTAAAGCCGGTGCTCTGGAACAACCCAGAAGGATGGGGTGGGGAGAGAGGTGGGGTTCAGGAAGGGGGGACACAGATGCACCCATAGCTGATTCATGTCCATGTGTGGCAAAAAGCAACATAATACTGGAAAGTAATTACCCTGCCATTAAAATAAATAAATAAAATTTTTTTTTAAAGTTCATGCTTCAGGATTCAAAGAACTTTTGGAAAGTATTTTCTGCTTCTTGCTGGGTGTGGAAGTGGTTTCCCTGCAAAAAGCTGTCTAGATGCAGTCGGTACCGAGATCACGTGAATATGGCAGATGAGGCAAAACTTTGTAGGCCAGTTCATTCAACTTTTGAAGCGTTGGTTGTTCAATGTGTGATCGGACGTAGCCATGCAGAAGAACTGGGCCCATTCTGTTGACAATATCAACTGCAGGCATTGCAGTTTTCGCTGCATCTCATCAATCTGCCAAGCATACTTCTCAGTTGTAATGGTTTCACTGAATTCAGAAAGCTGTAGTGGATCAATTGGGCAGCAGACCACCAACCAGTGACCATGACTGGTGGGTGCAAGTTTGCTCTGGGAAGTGCCCTAGAGCAGCTTCTTGGTCCAACCACTGAGTTGGTTGTCACTGGGTATCATATAAAATACACTTTTTGTCACATGTCACAATCTGACAGAGAAACGGGTCATTGTTGCAAAGAGTAAGAGAAGATGACGCTTCAATATGATGATTTTTTTGACCTGCAATCAGCTCACAAGGCACTTTCCCAATTTGCTTCAAATGCTGAATGACCATAGAATGGTCAACGTTGAGTTCCTTGACAATTTATTGTGTAGTTGTAAGAGAACAAGCGTCAATGATTGCTCTCAACTGGTCACTGTCAACTTCCGATGGTGGCCATCATGCTCCTCATCTTCAAGGCTCTCGTCTCCTTTGCAAAACTTCTTGAACCACCACTGTGTCTACTCCGTTAGCAGTTCCTGGGCCAAAGGCACTGTTGATGTTGTGATTTGTCTCCGCTGCTGTATGATCCATTTTGAACTCAAATTAAAAAACTGCTCAGATTTGCTTTTTGTCCTAACATTATTTATACAGTCTAAAATCATAAACAGCATGTAATAAGTCATCAGCAAAAAAAGAAAATAAAGCTAGAAATGAGTATTAAAATGATATATAACATAACCACATTTATTTTATTTAAGAATGTATTTCAACATAAAACGGCAAAGTTCAACGATGCGAAACTGCAATAACTTTTGAACCAACCTCCTGCTGCTGCTGCTAAGTCGCTTCAGTCGTGTTCGACTCTGTGCGACCCCACAGACGGCAGCCCACCAGGCTCCCCCAGGCTCCCTCCCTGGGATTCTCCAGGCAAGAGTACTGGAGTGTTGACCCAACCTAATACATCTCTAATTGTGGCCCACAGGACAAATGGCAGAACCTACACTCGTGAAAGCCGGTATTTTTCCCTCCTTACTCACGACTACCAATAAATCCTAATGTCCTGCCCCAAAAGACAAATGAAAAAAAAAAAAAAAATTCCTGATCCCCATACACAATTACCTGATCCAGCTACCTCCAATTTTCTTTTTTTTTTAATAAGCTAGACTCCTCAAAAGGGCTGCTTTTTCTGTCTTCCAATCTCTCCTCTTACAGTATGTCTCTAAGTAAAAGGGACAAAAATACAGTAAAAAATAAATATAATAAATAACCTACATAAAAAGCAATAAATGTTCAGGAGTAAATCAATCAGGAAATGTGAATCTGGAGTAGAAGATCTGAACCATGTTACAACACTAAATAGTACAATCACACTGTTCTTACAGACAAAGTGTAATAAAATTCAGTGAGATCTCTGTAGTTTGTAAGTTCCTGATAATTTAATATTTGGTTCTAAGTTACATATTTTAATTGCTTATATTGCTCCTGTACTGCACACTCTTTTCAACTAAACATGTAGTAATTAGAAATGTAATACCCCAAGAAGACAATGCACAGAGTTAATACATTATTTAACAATTCTGAGAGAGTATCTATTTAATTTAAATACTGTCCACTAAAATGGTCCTCTCAAAATTCTTGGGCTTTTTTTAAAAAATAAATTCCTTCTTTTGAATATGCTTTAGGAGTATTATGTAGTAAATTTCTACTTATTTATATTTGCCGTGGACTAGTCCAGTAAGACTTTAGAAAACTTATGGGAAACTACAATATTGTTTGTTGTACACTGCAGGATATCTAGCTTCCTTGGCTCCCAATAATCAAATGACAGTAAAGCCCCTCAATCATCATGACAAGCAAAAATGCCTGCTCAAATTCCAGTATGTTCCCCACTGAGTGTTACAATCCCCCTTGAGACCTATTATCTAACATGGTAATATTCAGTGGTCTTCAACTTTTTTTGTTTCCATTACTGCTGCAGAGAATTTTGAAAGACAATATACTCCCTCGAACATTTTTATACTGACATCTAAAATTTTTCATAATTTAAGTTTAAACAGATGCTATGTAAAGGCCCTGGAGCCTGCACACCGCAACTACTGAAGCCCACATGCCCTACAGCCCCGGCTCCACAACAAGAGACGCCAGCACCGCAGTAAGAAGGCCACATGCTCCATCGGAAAGCAGTCTGTGCTCTCCACAACTAGAGGAAACCTGTGCACAGCAACAAAGACCCAGTGCAGCCAAAAATAAATAAATAAAAATAAATATACACGTAGTTTTTAAAAAATAAAAGTTGCAAAGATTGCAGTACACTATAAACACTAGCACCTTAAAATACAATTAATTTATATCACTGTCAATGTATCCAGCAGAATCTACACACCACAGCGACTGATTCTCAAAATCATTCATGTCTAAAACACACAAATCCTTGCTTAACAGCACAAATACCACATCATTTACTTTCTTTATGAACAATTTTATGAAGTGTTATATTCCTATAGCACTTTTCTGTGATTTTTTTTTTTCTGGTACCATCAGCTTTTATGCTTAAAAATCTTCTTTTGATCACTCTGTCACATTTCTTTTTTTTTTTTTTCTTTTTCATAAGGGGCGCACTCTGTCACATTTCTATGCAACAAAACATATATACAAATAGAATTGATTTTTATTAAATTCCTTGTAACCATGAAGCACTAAGTTTAAAAGTTTTCCTCTGGATTGACTTTTGATTACAAGTATTATTAGCATACAGTTGATTGAAGCAAAAATACATATCTGACAACTAGGTACTAAAAGTAAACTTTTTTGGAGAAGGTTATCTCAATAAGACAGATGAGACTACCTGCCCTCCTTTTATTATTTCATATATATATGAATGAAATCACTTATTGCTAGAATATTTCAGCAATGTCTCCCAATTCTTTCAACTCCTTTAGAGTCAGCTCTTGAAAAATCACATAGTAATCAAGAAGCAACTGAACAATTTAACAATTGCTAATAAAGCAATTTAACAATTACATAAAAACTACATTGTCTTTAAATCATGCTGAAAACAAAAGAACTGGACACTGCCAAATTAAGGATCCTAGTTGAAATTCTCAACCTGGGTATTGTAAACAATTCTTTTATAGCAAGTCATAGCTTTCTCCCTCCCTGAAGCAAGGAAGCAAAAAAAAAAAAAAAAAAAGGCGGGGGAGGGGGCAACTATGAAAGAGAAGATGGTAAAGTTAAACATCAGACTGAAAAGTTCTAAGAAAAAATGCATATAAGTTGCATTATCAGCTAGATTCCTTTAAAACAATCTGTATCTCCTGAATGCCTAGAGGAGATCCCAACTGCAGTCTGGGAGAATCACTGCTTTAAGTCATTTCCCTCAGAAATGTAGTTGCTGGGTCACGTGAAGTGCAATGATCTTCAAAAGTTAACACCAAACTATTTTTCCAAAGTATTCCCACCTCCACACACTGTCACCAGCAGGGCACTGCTCTACATTATCACCAGGGCCTGGCACTGTCACACACAGGTCCGCTCAGCTAATGGGTGAGACAAGGTGGCTTTAAGCTGCACTTTTCTCAGCACAGTAAAAGATGAAATATCTCAATTTTGTAAAACATAACTGTACAGTGAACAAAGTCATCATTTCAGAATTGTTTCAGTTTATGGACATGTGCTATCAATCCAAAGCACCATGGTCTTCAGTGCTCCCACTCCAAATAGGCTTTAATCTCTTCCATCCAACCAAAACATCAGGTCAAAATAAGCAAGGATTTCCAGGTGCCTCAATCTGCATCTTAACCTCCAAAAAGCACCAGATGGAGTAGAAGCTGTCCTGGGGAGCTGCCCATCTAAGACCAGAAGATGTATCTGTTTTCCTTTCCTGTACTGCTCTTGCATGGTGGTTGTAGTAGTGTTATCCTAGTCTCACAAAAACAGCTAAGAAAAGGTCTTTCTTTTTACTTATCAAATAATATATGTAAGATTGCAATTATCTGTTCAATGAAATGTGTGAATAGAATATTCCTCTGCAGTCATGGAGACCAAGAGTTTTCACTGTTATAAGACAAGTTAAGTTTTCAATTTCTTAAGTCGGTTTTGGTTAAGTTTTATTTTCCAATGGTTTACCTATTCCACCTAAAATATAAAATTCATTGACATCAGTTATTCTTAATATTATTTTACCAAATTAATCTCTGTGAAATTTATACCTATGGCATCCTTTTTCAATCTGAATATTGTTTAGTTATTCCCTCACTATTGATAAATCTTACCAGAAGTTTGACTTTCTGACTTTCAAAGAACCAGCTTTGGACTTTATTATTCTTAGTACTTACTGAGTGTTTTCCATGTCATAAGTTTATGTTCATCTTCAGTTTCTTCCTTCTACTCTGAGTTTATTCTGTAATCACTTTTGTCATTTTTTAAAATTGGATTCTTAGTTTATTCATCTTGAGCATTTATTCTTAAAGTACAATCTTAACTACATTACACAACTTTTGAAGTATTTTGCTAGAATTTAATTCTGAATATGTTCTAATTTACATTAAGATTCCTTTGTTGAGCTGTAAGTTATTTAGAAGTTATTTTAAATTTCCCCCTGTAGGGGACTTTTTCTAATTACCTTTTGTAAATGACTTGTCTCTTAACTGCCTGTAGTAACAGAACTCAGTCTTTGAAATCTGTGGAGGCTTTATAGCCAAGCAGATGGCTAATTTTCATGAATATTTCATGTGCACTTGAAAGAGATGCACAGTCATCAACTGCTGAGGGCAATGATCCACACAGGTACAATATATTAACCCTCAGTAGGCCAGGAAAAATAATCAACACCCTTAATCAGCTGGGCTGATAGCCTCTTTGTATTTTATTTAATATTTAGGTCATTTTATAAATAATTCACGGGGTTTCCCAGGTGGCACAGTGGTAAAGAATCTGCCTGCCAATGCAAGAGATGCAGGTTTGATCTGTGGGTGGAGAAGATCCCCTGGAGAAGGAAATGGCAACCCACTCCAGTGTTCTTGCCTGGGAAATCCTATAGACAGAGAAGCACGGCGGGCTACAGTCCATGGGGTCCCAAAGAGTCGGACATGACTGAGCAACTAAGCACCCAGCACATAATTTACAGAAAAATAAAAGGATATAGTAAAAAAGCAAATTAACTGAAAAGTTTAATCAAAATTTAAATACAGAAAATCTGTATTCTTATATTTCCTAGTATGTACATACTATGTGTATGTACATACTATGTGTATGTACATGATATGTGTTTGATACATACACATATCTACAAATGCATAATGTGTGTATATATACACTCACACACATCACACACACATACACACACAAACACACATGAAAAGAGAATGAAATTGGTCACCAACTGACATGCATGAATCTGGGACATATAGTTTTACAAAATCTGATTCCAGATTTCAATTATATCTCTACTAGATAATCATCACTACTTCTTCTTGAATCTGCACTGTAGAAATGCAGTGCTTTTTTAAAATTTTGATGTCTCATAAACTTGCTGAGAAGGACAGCCATATTGTTTGTTCCTTGGTTGTAAACATTCATTTTGAGACTTATAAACATACATCAAAATGATCCAATGTTTTGCTTTCTCTCCTAAATCATATATTCACTTCCTATCACCTTTGTATACACACTTTAATTCAACACTCTTCAATTATAAGCTGTAACAAGTAAATGTTCATGCACAACATTATATGTAATTCAAAAATAAGTCACATATTCTTTTAACAAAACTGAAGAGTCCAACTTCTTATCACAGAATATTGCAGAAACACACTGGTCACTCATCAATTCTTGAGTTCAAAGAAAATTCATCTAGGATATTGCTGCTTGGTGACTCACAGTCTAAGACGTCACTCACATGATCAAGTTCACCATAATAATTAGGGCCTAGAGTCTGCTGCCTCTGTTGACCATCATTTTACCCATTTAATAGCTGAAATGACTTCCTCCATCAACTTTTCTACTTTTGTACCATTACATGTAGAAAATGAAAACTATTAAATTCTCAGTTGGGTTCAACAAAAACTAAAATGACTACAAAGATGGTACCTCCAGACTTCATTTATATTTTCTTAAAATATGTGCAATTCTTGAGGTAATGTAATAAAATCAAAGATAATGCAATAGCAATGACTTGACTACTATAACATCTTTCTAGATGATTCCATCATCCTTTCATTTTATTTTAGTCTTAATATAGTTGGGAATAATTAAAGAGTGATGATAAAAATTATTCTAGGATGATCAAATTACCTATACACAGATAAAGTGATATAAGAACCCACAGCATCTTAGATTCATAAAAAGGCCCAAAAGACCCATATGATATACACTATAAGAGAAAAGGAGTTTTAATTTTCTATTTTAAAGTAAATTTTCTGTTCTTCAGAAGACCTCTAAGACAGAAAGAAAGCCATAAAGCATCAATCCAACAAATCCAAGTAGAATTGTTCAAAATAGAAACCAGTAAACTAAATCTGGGTCCAGGGGACTCTGAAGGTAAGTTTATTAACCCATTCAAATATTCTTTCTTTCTATTCAAATAGACTTTCTTTTTTCTTGTTTAATCTATTAATAACTAAGAAAGGTGCTAAAAAAAAATCCAATTATGGTGGTGGATATGTCCTTTTTTCCTTAGAGTGACATGAATTTTTACACTGTATATTTCGAGGCTGTTTCTAACAGCATAAAAGTTCAGAATCATCATTCTACCAAGGAAATTTAAACTTTTGTCATTATCTAGTGACCTTCTTTATCTCTAATAATTACTATTCTGATAAAAATTTGTTTTAAAATCTGTCTCATTTGATATCAGTACAGTTTTACCAGCTTTACCAGCTTTGTTTTAGTCAGTATTAGATTGGTATATCTTTTTCTACTCAACTTTCAACATCCTTATGTTTTAGGTGTTTCTTTTGAGTAGCTTAGTGATAATTTAAGTCAGCTACTATTTGTATTCTAATTAAAGAATTTAGTACACTTGCATTCACCATGATAAGTAATAAATTTGAAAGTATTTCTACAATTGCATTTGGGGATACTTAGCCCTGTAGTTCTATTCTTTCTCCCACCATCCCCCTCTCCATTTTAACCCTGAGGGTTAAAAACTCTAGGGGTACCCAAAAATTTCGTGAGATTTACCTCCAAGAGCCTAACCAGCTTCTCAAAGTAAATACTGGAGAAAAATCCCCTCTCCCTTCTGACAGAGGAAGAGGAAAAGGAACCATTTTGAAATACCAGAGCACTCTGTCCTTAACAAAGTCTGCCTTCAGGGGAAACTAATTAACCAAAGCCTAACTGACCAGGAGGAAGGGAAATACCCAATTCCAGTCCATTCAGTCATCCAGTCCCACCTAAAGGGTCAAAAAAAAACACTGAGAAACACTTGTGAAGTTCACCTTTCAGACGCACAGGCTCACTAAAAGCGTAACACTTAATCACAGCACTCCCCCTCTCTGCAACTCCCAGCCCTACTGAGAAGCCTTTTAGTATCTTCTTGATGGCCCGACATAATGTAATGGGTAAAGGACCTACTGTAAATAGGCCAAGGTTGTTGTGTACTCATTGTCATTTGTTTCTAGGAATCTTTTGATTTCCCGTCTTATTTCTTCAGTAATCTCCTCTTATTTAGTAATGTATTATTTAATCTCCATGAGTGTGTTTTTTGCAGTTTCTTTCCTGAAAGAAAAGTTCAGTTCAGTTCAGTCCAGTCACTCAGTCATGTCCAACTCTTTGCAACCGCATGGACTGCAGCACGTGAGGCCTCTCTGTCCATCACCAACTCCCGGAGTTTACTCAAACTCATGTTCAATGAGTTGGCAATGACATCAAACCATCTCATCCTCTGTCGTCCCCTTCTCCTCCAACGTTCCATCTTTCCCAGCATCAGGGTCTTTTCCAATGAGTCAGCTCTTCGCATCAGGTGGCCAAAGTATTGGAGTTTCAGCTTCAACATCAGTCCTTCCAATGAACACCTATGACTGATCTCCTTTAGGATGGACTGGTTAGATCTCCTTACAGCCCAAGGGACTCTCAAGAGTCTTCTCCAACACCACAGTTCAAAAGCATCAACTCTTTGGTGCTCAACTTTCTTTATAGTCCAACTCTCACGTCCATACATGACTACTGGAAAAACCATAGCCTTGACTAGATGGACGTTTGTGGCAAAGTAATGTCTCTGCTTTTTAATATGCTGTCTAGGCTGGTCATAGCTTTCCTTCCAAGAAGTAAGCAGCTTTTAATTTCATGGCTGCAGTCACCATCTGCAGTGATTTTGGAGCCCAAAAAATAAAGTCTGCCACTGTTTCCACTGTTTCCCAATCTATTTGCCTGAGTTGATATCTAGTCTCACAGAGTTGTGGTCAGAGAAGACACCTGATATGATTTCAATTTTCTTAAATGTACTGAGGCTTGATATCTGTGGCCACGATGTGGTCTATCCTGGAGAATGTTCCATGTGCACTTGAGAAGAAAGTGTATTCTTTTGCATTTGGATGGAATATCCTGAAGATATTAATTAGGTTCATTTGGTCTAATGTTTAAGGTTTGTGTTTCCTTACTGATTTTCTATGTTGATGGTCTGTCCATTTGTGTAAGTGGGGTGTTTAAGTCCCCTACTATTATTGTGTCACCGTCAATTTCACCTCTTATGTCTGTTAGTGTTTGCCTTATGTACTGAGATGCTATGTTGGGTGCATAAATATTCACAACTGTTATGTCTTCTTCTTGGATTGTTCCCTTGATCATAATGTAGTTTCCTTCTTTATCTCTTGCAATATTCTTTAAAGTCTATTTTGTCTGAAATTAGAATTGTCACTCTGGCTTTCTTTTGGTTTCTATTTGCATGGAATATCCTTTTACTTTCAGACTGCATGTGTCTCTGTCTGAAGTGGGTCTCTTGTAGGCAGTATATAAATGGGTCTTGTTTTTGTATCCATTCAACCAGTCTGTATTTTTGGTTGGTGTGTTTAATCTGTTTACATTTAAAGTAATTGTTGATACCTATGTTCCTATTGGCATTTTCTTAATTGTTTTGGGTTTGTTTTTGTGGGTCTTTCCTTTCACTTATGATTACTGCCTAAATAAGTTCCTTTAGTATTTGTTAAAGCTGGTCTAGTAGTGGAAAATTCTCTTAAACTTTTGCTTGTCTATAAAGCTTTTGATTCCTTCATCAATTTTGAATGAGACCCTTGTCGGGTATAGTAATCTTGGTTGTAGACTTTATTCTTTCAGTACTTCAAATATATCCTGCCATTCCCTTCTAGCCTGCAGTTTCTGCTGAAAGATCCACTGTTAATGGTATGGGTTTTCCCTTTATGTTTCTTGTTGCTTTTCCCTTGCTGCTTTTAATATTCTTTCTTTGTGTTTAATCTCTGTTAGCTTGATTAATATGTGTCTAGACATGTCTCTCCTTGGGTTTATCCTGTAAGTGACTCTGCACGGTGCTGGAGGGACTTTGAGGAGATACCCCACATCCAAGGACAGAGAAGCCCCACTAAGACGGTAGGCGCTGGAGTGGTGGCTGCGTAGTGCTGGAGAGGCAGCTACGTGGCACTAGAGCAACTTTGCGGAGATACCCCATGTCCAAGGGCAGAGAGTGAGGCTGCGCCATGACAGGCAGCCTAGACTAGGAGTAGGCCTGGTTTTCCAGGGTAACATGATTATCAGGCCACCTGGAGCCAGCCAATCAATATGCACCCAGTAAGGAAAAGGGAACCTATCAGGGGAAAGCTGAAAAGCCCACGATCGCCCAAGTTTGAAAAAAGCCCGCGAAGGTTTGAGTCAATAAGATTACTTTGCAAACATGTAACCAATCTGCTTAAGCCAGCTACCAACTGCTTATGCACACCTTATAAATTGGGTAACAGCTCAGGCTCAGAGCTTTCTGACCCTGCACCACTGCATTGGTTGCGGCAGTGAGCCCTGACTTGAGTCAGCGATATACTTCCCTTTTTTGCGAGTTGCATTGTCTTGGAAGCCTTCTCTCCTCCCGCTCGGGGATTCGGACATCGGGCATAACACAGCGAAGCCCCAGCAAGATGATAGGAGGGGTGAAATCACGTTTAGAATCAAACCCCATACCCACCAGAGATGCTATGAGGGCTCAAACAAACCTTGTGTGCACTAGGACCCAGAGATCCCACAGAGACTGAGACAGGTGTCTGAGCATCTCCTGGGGACGTACGGGTCAGCAGTGGACTGCTGCAGGGGCAGGGGCTCTGGGTGCAGTAGACCAAGGTACAGCATAAGCCCTCTTGGAGGAGGTTGCCATTAACCCCATCGTAGAGCCACCAGAACTTACACAGGATTGAGGAAACAGACTCTGGGAGGGCACAAACAGAACCTTGAGCACAGCAGGACCCAGGAGAAAGGAGCAGTGACTCCACAAGAGACTGATCCAGACTTGCCCATAAGTGTCCATGAGTCTCCAGTGGAGGCGTGGGCTGGCGGTGGCCTGCTTCAGGGTGGGAGGCACTCAGTGCAGCAGTACATCCATGGGACCTTTTGAAAGAGGTCCCCATTATCTTCATTACCTCCACCACAGTATGGCCTCAGGTCAAATAACAGGGAGGGAACACATCCCTGCCCATCAACAGAAAGTTAAATTAAAGATTTACTGAGCATGGCCCTGCCCATCAGAACAAGACCCAGTTTTCTCCTTTGTCAGTCTCTCCCATCAGGAAGCTTCCATAAGCCTCTTATCCTTCTCCATCAGAGGGCAGACAGAATGATAACCACAATCACAGAAAACTAACCAATCTGATCACATGGACACAGCCTTTTCTGTCTCAATGAAACGATGAGTCATGCAGTGTAGGGCTAGCCAAGACAGAGAGGTCATGGTGGAGCGTTCTGACAAAATGTGGTCCACTGGAGAAGGGAATGGCAAACCACTGCAGTATTCTTGCCTTCAGAACTCCATGGACAGTATGAAAAGGCAAAAGATAGGACACTGAAAGATGAACTCCCCAGGTTGGTAGGTGCCCAATATGCTACTGGAGATCAGTGGAGAAATAACCCCAGAAAGAATGAAGAGATGGAGCCAAAGCAAAAACAACACCCAGTTGTGGATGTGACTGGTGAGGGAAGTGAAGTCCAATGATGTAAAGAGCAAGACTGCACAGGAACCTGGAATGTTAGGTCCATGAAATTAAAGCAAATTGGAAGTGATCAAACAGGAGATGGCAAGAGTGAACATCGACACTCTAGGAATCGGTGAACTAAAATGGACTGGAATGGGTGAATTTAACTCAGATGACCATTATATCTACTACTGTGGGCAAGAATCCCTTAGAAGAAATGGAGTAGTCATCATAGTCAACAAGAGAGTCAGAAATGCAATACTTGGATGCAATCTCAGAAATAACAGAATAATCTCTGTTTGTTTCCAAGGAAAACCATTCAATATCACAGTAATCCAAGTCTATGCCCCGACCAGCAACGCTGAAGAAGCTGAAGTTGAACGGTTCTATTAAGAGATACAAGACCTTCTAGAACTAACACCCAAAAAAGATGTCCTTTTCATCATAGGGGACTGGAATGCAAAAGTAGGAAGCCAAGAAACACCTCGAGTTAAGAGGCAAATTTGGCCTTGGAGTATAGAATGAAGCAGGGCAAAAGCTAATAGAGTTTTGCCGAGAGAACATACTGGTCATAGCAAACACCTTCTTCCAACAACAGAAGAGAAGACTCTACACATGGACATCACCAGATGGTCAATACTGAAATCAGATTAATTATATTCTTTGCAGCCAAAGATGGAGAAGCTCTATGTAGTCAGCAAAAACAACACTGGGAGCTGACTGTGGCTCAGATCATGAACTCCTTATTGGCCAGATTCAGATATAAATTGAAGAAAGTAAGGAAAACCACTAGACCATTCAAGTACGACCTAAATCAAATCCCTTATGATTATACAGTGGAAGTGACAAACAGAATCAAGGGATTAGATGTGAAAAGACAGAGTGCCTGAAGAACTATGGACGGAGGTTCGTGACACTGTACAGGAGGCAGGGATCAAGACCATCCCCAAGAAAAAGAAATGCAAAAAGGCAAAATGGTTGTCTGAGGAGGCCTTACAAATAGCTGTGAAAAGAAGAGAAGCAAAAGGCAAAGGAGAAAAAGAGAAAAGGCAAAGGAGAAAAGGAAAGATACACTCATCTGAATGCAGAATTCCAAAGAATAGCAAGGAGAGATAAGAAAGCCTTCCTCAGTGTTCAATGTAAAGAAATAGAAAAAAACAACAGAATGGGAAAGAATAGAGATCTCTTCAAGAAAATCAGAGATACCAAGGGAACATTTCATGCAAAGATAGGCACAATAAAGGACCAGAAATGGTATGGACCTAACATAAGCAGGAAATGGCAACCCACTCCAGTATTCTTGTCTGGAAAACTCCATGGACTGAGGAGCCTGGTAGGTTACAGTCCATGGGGTTGCAAAGAATCAGACAGGACTGAGTGGCTTCACTTCACTAACAGAAGCAGAAGATATTAAGAAGAGTAAGAAGAGGTGGCAAGAATACACAGAAGAACTATACAAAAAATATCTTAATGACCCAGATAACCACAATGGTGTGATCACTCACCTAGAGCCAGACATCCTGGAATGTGAAGTCAAGTGGGCCTTACGAAGCATCACTACGAACAAAGCTAGTGGAGGTGATGGAATTCCAGTTGAGCTATTTCAAATCCTGAAAGATGATGTTGTGGAAGTGCTGCACTCAATATGTCAGCAAATTTGGAAAACAGCAGTGGCCACAGGACTGGAAAAGGTCCGTTTTCATTCCAATCCCAAAGAAAGGCAATGCCAAAGAATGTTCAAACTACCCCACAATTGCACTCATATCACACGCTAGCAAAGTAATGCTCAAAATTCTCCAAGTCAGGCTTTAACAGCACGTGAACTATGAACTTCCGTAAGTTCAAGCTGGTTTTAGAAAAGGCAGAGGAACCAGAGATCAAATTCCCAACATCCATTGGATCATTGAAAATTCAAGAGAGTTCCAGAAAAACATCTACTTCTGCTTTATTGACTAAGCCAAAGCCTTTAACTGTGTGGATCACAAGAAACTATGGAAAATTCTTCAAGAGATGGGAATACCAGACCACCTTACCTGCCTCCTGAGAAACCTGTATGCAGGTCAGGAAGCCACAGTTAGAACTGGACATGGAACAACAGACTGGTTCCAAATCGAGAAAGGAGTACATCAAGGCTGTATATTGTCACCCTGCTTATTTAACTTATATGAAGAGTACATCATGAGAATTGTGAATAACAATTACTGAAATTGAATAACAACTACTGACATTAAAAATACTCTAGAAGGAACCAATAGTAGAATAACTAAGGCAGAAGAATGGGTAAGTGAGCTGGAGGATAGAATGGCTGAAATAACTTCTGAAGAGCAGAATAAAGGAAAAAGAATGAAAAGGATTGAGGATAGCCTCAGAGAGTTTTGGGACAATATGAAACCCACCAACATTCAAGTTATAGGGGTCCCAGAGGAAAAAGAAAAAAAGAAAGCACTGAGAAAAGTTTTTAAGAGATTGTAGGCAAGTGTATTCTTTACCACTGAGCCTTTACCAGGGAAGTTCCACAGTAAGAAGCTTTAAAACAATAATTAAATTTAACCCAAAGCAGAGAAAATAAAATAATAAAAAAAATTAATGACACAGAAAAGAAAAAAAGAAACAATGAAACCAAGCCAGCTATTTCAAAGGATCTAGAAAAGTAAAATGTTTTACCAGAAGTTTTGAAAAAAGATACAGATAATAAATATCAAAAATGAAAGAGGAACCATCACTATAGATTCAAAAGACATTAAGAGGATAATAAGGGAATATCCCCTTCACAGATCACTGCCTTGTTGTGGCGAAGATGCTTGCATAATTTGATGAAGCTATGAGCTGTGCCATGTAGAGCCACCCAAGACAGACGGGTCATAGTGGAGAGTTCTGACAAAACAAGATCCACTGGAGGAGGGAATAGCAAACCACCCCAGCATATCTGCCGTGAGAACCTCATGAATGTATAAAAGGACACGACATGACACTGAAAGATGAGTCCCTGAGATCTGAAGGTGTCCAATATGCTACTTGGGAAGAGCAGAGGACAACTACTAATAGCCTCAGAAAGGATGAAGCAGCTGGACCAATGCAGAAATGGTGCTCAGTTTTGCATGTGCCTGCTGATGAAAGTAAAATCCAATGCTGCAAAGAACAGGATTGCACAGGAACCTGGAATGTCAGGTTCCTGTAATCAAGGTAAACTGGAATGTGGTCAAGCACAAGATGATAAGAATAAACATCTACATCTTAGGAACCAGTGAACTAAAATGGACGGGAGTGGGCGAATTTAATTCAGATGACCATTATATCTACTACTGCGGGCTAGAGCCTCATAAAAGAAATGGAGTTGCCCTTATAATCAACAAGAGAGTCCAAAATGCAGTACTCGGGTGCAGCCTCTAAAAGGACATAGTGATCTTGATTCGTTTTCAAGGCAAGCAATTCAATATCAGAGTAATTCAAGTCTACGCTCCTACCACCGATGCCAAAGAAGCTGAGGTTGATCAGTTCTATGAAGACCTAGAAGACCTCCTAGAACTAACACCCAAAAAAAGATATTCTGCTCATCACTGGAGATTAGAATGCAAAAGTAGGAAGCCAAGAGACACCTGGAGTAACAGGCAAGCTTGACCTTGGAGAACAAAACTAAGTAGGACAAAGGCTAACTGAATTCTGCCAGGAGGATGCATTGATCATAGCAAATACCCTTCTCAACAACACAAGAGATGAATTTACACATGGACATCACCAAATAGCCAATACCAAAATCAAACTGATTATACATTCAATGTAGCCGAAGATAGAGAAGCTGTACACAGTCAGCAAAAACAAGACCTAGAGTGGACTGTGGCTCAGATCATCAGCTTCTTATAGCAAAATTCAGGCTGAAACTACAGAAAGTGGGGGAAAACACTAGGCCAGCCAGGTATGACTTAAATCAGATCCCCTATGATTCTGCAATGGAGGTAACAAATAGATTCAAGGGATTAGATCTGGTAGACAAAGTGCCTGAAGAACTACAGATGGATAATATTGTACAATAATAGTGTACAGAAGGCAGCGAACAAAACCATCCTGAAGAAAAATAAAAGCAAGAGGGTAAAGTGGTTATCTGAGAGGACCCTGAAAACAGCTGAAGAAAGAAGAGAAGTGAAGAGAAAGGGAGAAAGGGAAAGTATACCCAATCAAATGCAGAATTCCAAAAACAGCACAAAGGGACAAGAAGGCCTTCTTCAATGAACAGTGTATAAAACTGGAAGACAACAGAAGGGGAAGAACTACAGGAAAATTGGAGATATCAAGGGAACATTTTAACCAAAGATGAACACAACACAGGACATAAACAGTAGAGACCTAGTAGACGGTGGAGATCAAGAAGAGATGGAAAGAATACATGGAAGAATGGTATAAAAAAGATCCAAATGAACCAGATTTCTACAGTGGTGTGGTCAGCCACCCAGAGCCACACATTCTGGAGAGCAAAGTCCAGTGGGCCTTAGGAGCACTGCTATAAAGTGCTAGTGAATGTGAAAGAATTACAGTACAGCTATTCAAAACCCTAAAGGATGATCCCATCAAGGTGGTGCATTCATTATGTCAACAAATCTGGAAGACCCACCAGTGGCCACAGGATTGTAAAAGGTCAATCCTTATGCCAATTCCCAAGAACAGTAGTACTAAAGAATGTGCTAATCATCAGACAATTGCACTCATCTCCCATGCTAGTAAGGTCATACTTAAAATATTTCATGCTGGGCTTTAGCATTATCCGAACCAAGAAGTTGCAGATATCCGCTGGGTTTAGAAAAGGAAGAGGAACCAGAGAGTAAATTGCCAACATTCGCTGGATCACAGAGAAAGTTTGGGAATTCCAAAGAGACATCTACCTCTGTTTCATCGATTAGGCCAAAGCCTTTCACTGTATGGATCATAATAAACTGTGGAAAGCTCTTAAAGAGACAGGAATAACAAACTATCTTACCTGTCTCCTGAGAAACCTGTATATGGGTCAAGAAGCCATGGTCAGAACCCTGTATAAAACAATTAATTGGTTCAAGATTGAGAAAGGAGTATGACCAGGTGTCACCCTGTTTGTTTAATCTACAGCTGAGCACATGATGAGAAATGCCGGGCTGGATGAGTTACAAGCTGGAATCAAGATAGGCGGCAGAAACATCAACAATTTCAGATGAGCGGATGATACCACTCTAATGGCAGAAAGTGAGGAGGAACTAAAAGAGCCTCTTGATGAGGGTGAAGGAGGAGAGTCAAAGAGCCAACTTAATACTAAACATTAAAAAAACTACAATCATGGTATCCAGCCCCATGACTTCATGGCAAATAGAGGGGGAAAAGGTGGAAGTAGTGTCAGATTTCCTCTTTTGGGGCTCTAAAATCACTGTGGATGGTGACTGCAGCCATGAAATCAGAAGATGTTTGCTTCTTGACAGGAAAGCTATGACAAACCTAGACAGTGTGTTGAAAAGCAGAGATATTACTCTGCCAACAAAGGTCTGTATAGTCAAGGCAATGATCTTGCCAGTGGTCACATAGGGTTCTGAGAGCTGGACCATAAAGAAGGCAGAGTGCCAAAGAATTGATGCCTCTGAACTATGGTGCTGGAGAAGACTCCTGAGAGTCCCTTGGACAGTAAGGAGATCAAACCAGTCAATCTTAAGGGAAATCAACCCTGAATATTCATAGGAAGGACTGATGCTGAAGCTGAACTCTAATACTTTGGTCATCTAATGTGAACAACTGACTCACTGGAAAAGTCCCTGATGCTGGGAAAGGCTGAGGACAGAAGAGGGTGTCAGAGAATCAGATGGATGGATGGAATCACTGATGCAATGGACATGAACTTGGGGAAACTTTGGGAGATGGTAAAGGACAGAGGCCTGGTGTGCTGCAGTCCATGGGGCTGCAAAGACTCAGACACAACTGGGAGACTGAATAACAACAACAAAAGTAATATTATAAGCAACTTTATGCCAATGAAACTTGGATAAAACAGATAATTTCCTTAAAAGACACAATTTATCAAAACTTAAAAAAGAAATGGATAACTTGAACAGTCCTATATCTACTAAAGAAACTAAATTCACATTTAAAAATCTTCCCACAAAGAAAACTCTCAGACCATATGGCTTTGCTGGTGCATTTTACTGAACAACAAAGAAATACAAACAAAGGAAGAACACAAGTTCTTCCGATTAAACAGAAGAAACAAATTGGAATATTTGCCAATTCATTTTGAGACCAGCAACACCTTACCACCAAGAGAGACTGGAATATTACAAGAAAAGAAAGCTACAAAGTAGCTTTCCTTATGAACAAAGCTGCAAAATTCATTAAAATTTTGGCAAATCAAATCCAGCAATATGTAAAAACATTAATACATCATGATCAAGAAGGATGTGTTCCAGGACTACAAGTCTGTTTCATATTTGAAAATCAATCAATTCACCATATTAAAAGAAAGAAAAACTATATAATCATCAAAATAGATGCAAAAACAAAAAAAGATTTGATAAAATTCAACAGTTCATGACTTGAAAAACAATAAAACAAAACAAACCAAAAAAAAACAGCAATAAAACCTTCCCCCTAACATTCTCACCACTTGTACTCAACACTAAAAAAGGTCCTAACTGATGTAATAAGAATCAAACAAAAGGTCAACATAGTGGAAAGGAAGAAGTAAAACTTTCTTTACAGATTACTTGAATATCTACAGAGACAATCCCAAAGAATCTACAAAAAGAGATTCCTAGAACCAAAAAGTGAGTTTAATATGGCTACAAGATACAAAGTCAATATATAAAAGTCAATTATATTTCCATACACTAGCAATAAAAATTAAGAGTCTAAATTATGAAAGGTCACTTTACAGTACCATCAAAAATATGCAATATTTAGGAATAAGTTTAGCCAAACAATTTCAAGACACAGAAATTGAGACAGTGAAAAGCACAGTCTGGGTATAACTCACACTCAGATGGTCAACTGATTTTTTTTAGAAAGGTACTAAAATAACTCAATGGACAAAGAGTTAGTCTTCAATAAATGGTGCTGAAAGAATTGGATATACATAAAAACCCTAGCGTATAATAAAAACATATTCAGTCTTTGTCATGAGATCCTAGTACAGAGCTCTTAAAACCCTTGGAATTTCCTGAATGACAGAAGTATTTTCTATCTATTTTTATTCATACTGAGCCCCTCTCAACCATACCAGAGCTCATGTTAATGAGATAACTATTGGAAAGCCCCTTAAAAGTTTTAGGATGGAGGTTGGTCATGATTACAGGTTAGAACTTTTTATCCCTACCCTTCAACCTCCGGAGAGGGTAGAGGAACCAGACATTGAGTTCAATCACTAATGGCCAATTATTTAATCAACTGTGGCTGTGTAATGAAATCTCCACAAAACCCATTAACAACTGGGTTTAAAAGCCTCCAGGTTGTTGAACACATGTTAGAGAGAGCATCATGCCCAAGAGGGCATGGAAGCTCCTTAACACCCTCCAGTCCAATCTTGCCCTATGCATTCTACCATTTTGCCTGTTCCTGAGTAGTAGCCTTTATAATAAACCAGTAGTAATAAGTAAAGCAATTTCTTGAGTTCTTTGAGTCAGTCTAGCAAATCCTACCCTGACATGATATGCGGTGGGGAGGGGAAGACTTGTACACCAATTCACTACGTCTCTGACACCAAGTGGATGTCAAACAATTCAACTTAATTCTAATGCTAACTCCCTAAATCAGCACAGACCATACTGTTAAAGGTTCAGTCCCATAAAACTGCTTTCACTTTACATGCCAGTCGTAAGTACTGGAGATTAACCATACTTCTAACCAATCACCTACAAAGTCAGGAGTTCCCCACAAATTCCTCATCAGATTCAAAAATTCATCAGAAAAACTCACAAAACTTACATTTGTTGTTGTTGTTCTTTAGATGCTAAGTCATACCCAACTCTTTTGCAACCCCATGAACTATATAGTCCTCCAGGTTCCTCTGTCCATGTGATTTCCCAGGCAAGAATACTGGACTGAGTTGCCATTTCCTTCTCCAAGGGATCTTCCCAACCCAGGGATTGAATCCACATGTCCTGCATTGGCAGGCAGATTCTTACCAGTTTATTATTAAAATACAACTCAGGAACAGCCAAATGGAAGAGATATATAGATAAGGTACAGGAGAGGAGGGGCACAAAGGTTTCACCCTCCAACATTTCCATGAGTTCACCAACCTGGAAATTCTCCCAAACCTCATTGTTTATAGGTTTTTATGGAGTTTTCACTACCTGAACAATATATTAAATCTCTGGCCAGTGGTGATAGAACTCAATTTCCGGCTCCTCTGCCTTCTTGAAGTTGGAGAACTGAGGCTGAGAGTTCTAATCCCCTAATCACATACAGAAGATACTCTTACTATAATATGAAGGACATCTCCAAGATTTTAGGAACTCTGTCCCAGGAACCCAAGGCAGATATCAAGGACATATTTTATTTTGATCACATTACCTAAATTCACACCTTGCAACAAAAATTAAGGATGTGTCATAGGCTTAAATATAAAACATAGTAACTAAAAACTTTCTGGAAGAAAACACAGCATGAGAAACTCTCTGTGACTCTGAAGTAGGACAAGATTTCTTAGTTCACAAAACTGAAAAAAAGAAAACAAATTGAGTAACTGGACATCAATGAAAAATTTGTGTTCTTCAAAACATATTGTTAAGAAAAAGACAAGCCAAAGAGCAGGAAGAAATACTTTAAAAACAAGTATCAGCAAAAGGTCTTATGTCAACAATATATTAAAAACCCTATAACTCAATACAGTTTTTATTAAAACATGGGCAAAAGACCTAAATACACTTCTCCAAAAAAACACATAAAGGTGACAAAAAAGCAAGAGAAGAGGTACTCAAAATCATTATTCATTAGAGAAATGATATCTAAAACAATTACACACAACTGCACACCAATTAGTATGTCTAAAATTCAAGACTGACAATATCAAGTGTTGTCAAGGATGCAGAAGACCTGGAAGGCTCACACACTGCTGTCAGGAATGCAAAATGGCTAGAAAACAGTAGCAATTTCTTATAAAACAAAATGTATAGTTATTATAAACCCAACAATTCCACTCCTTAGTATTTATAAAAGAGAAATGAAAACATGTTCACAAAATGATTCATATGTGACTGTTCATGGAAGTGGTATTTATAAAAGCCAAAATACTGGAAAAACCCAAATGACCATTAACTGCTAAACAGATAAACAATTCACAGTGTATCAATGCAATGGACTATTCAACATATAAAATGAATACTCAACAATATAATGAAAATCATACTCAACAGTAAAGTGAAACTATTGAAACATATATCATGGGTGAGCCTCAAAGCATTATGCTAAGTGAACGAAACCACACAGAAAGGCCACCTACAGAAGGATCCCATCTGTAAGACATTCTAGAAGAGGAACAACTATGGTAAGAGTAACAGGCTCAGTGTTTTAAGGGGGTCACAGTAGGAGAAAGGACTGACTACAAATGTACATAAGAATGATTTTTAACAGCACCACCCAGCAGGAAGCTGGCACCAGCCCTAGGACAACCTGACCCTGAAGCCAGCTGCCCAGAACCCAGCCCTAACCATGAGTGACCTACAGCCTCTATGTAAGGCGGAGCCTGGCAGTCAACGTGGCCAGAGGCCAGCACCACTCACCAGCAAGGTAGTTAGCCCTGCCACAACCAAAGGGTTCACTCAGCCCACTTAGGGGGCATCCCAAGAGCATACAGCTTTGGTAACCAGAGAGGTGCGTGCTGACGGACCCCACAGGACATTGCCTACATGAGGCTAGTTATCCAAAATTGGGGAATGTAACCAAGCTACCCAAGTGTTAAGTCACTCAGTCGTGTCTGACTCTCTGCAACCCTACGGACTGTAGCCTGCCGCCTGCCATCAACCTAATACATAGAAATAAAAAGAGAACTGGGAAAAATGAGGCAACAAAGGAATATGTTTCAAAGAAACAAGACGCCAGAAGAATTAAGTGAAGAGGTAAGCAAACTCTCTGATAGAGAGTTCAAGATAAAGATCATAGTTCAGGATTTCTTTCAAGGTTCAGTGAATAAGAATCTGCCTGGCAACGCAAGGTACATGGGTTAGTTGATCTCTGGTCCAGAAAGATTCCACATGCCACAGAGCAACTAAGCCCACGTAATACAACTACTGAGCCTGCACCCTAGAGCCCACAAACTATTAACCACTGAGCCTGCACACCGCAACTACTGAGTCCATGCGCTAGAGCCTGGGAGCTTCAACTATTAAACCCGCACGGCTACAGCCAGTGCCCTGCAACGAGAGAAGCCACTGCAATGAGGAGCCAAAGCACCAGAAGAAAGAGTAGCCCCCGCTCGCCATAACTAGAGAAAAACCTGCATGTACCAATAAAGACCCAGTGCAGCCAAAAATAAAAAACGAAAAAAAATTTTTAAAAAAGATGTTTGATGAACTGAGGAGAGTACATGTAAAGCACTTTACTGTCATTGTTTGCAAATGACATGGTACTCTATACAGAAAGTCCTAAAGACACCATCAAAAAACTATTAGAACTCATCACTCAAGTTAGTAAAGTTGCAGGGTACAATTAGTATACTGAAATCTGTTTCCTTTCCATAAACCAGCAACAAACTAACAGAAAGAGAAGTTAAGGAAATAATCCCATGTATAACTGCAGCAAAAATATCTAGAAATAAATTTACCAAGGAGGTAAAAGATCTATACTCAGAAAACTACAAGAAACTGAAGACAACACCAACAAATGGAAAGATACACTGCACTCATGGATTTGAAGAATATTGTTAAAATGATCATACTACTCAAGGCCATCTCTAGACTCAGTGCAGTCCCTACCAAAATACCCATAGCATTTGAACCAGAACAAGTAATTCTATAACTCGTATGGAAACACAAAAGACCCCAAATAGCCAAAACAACCTTGAGAAAGAATAGAGTTGGAGGTATTACACACTCTGATTTCAAACTATCTTACAAAGTTACAGTAATAAAAACAATATGCTACCTGCCCAAAAAACAAAAATACTAATAAATTAATGGAACAAAACAGATAGCACAGAAATAAACCCATATTTTTGTTGGCAACTAATCTACAACAGAGGAATAAATGGTGTTAAGAAAACAAGACAGTAAATGCAAAAGAATCAAACTGGGTTATATTCTCACACCATATACAAAAATAAACTCAAAATGAATTAAAGACTAAATATAAAACTTGAAACCAAAAAACTAGAAGAAAACTTAAACTTCAGGCAGTATGATCTTAGACACTGGTCTTAGCAATATATTTTTGGATATGTTTCCTCAGGTAACAGAAACAAAAATGAATATAAACAAATGATACTATATCAAACTAAAAAGCTTTGCACATTGAAGGAAACTATCAACAAAACAATTGGGAAAACACATTTGCAAATTATATTATCTGATAAGGGATTAATACCCAAAGTAAACAAAGTACTCATACAACTCAGCATCAAAAACAAATACTCTGATTAAAAAAGGGGCAGAGGACCTGAATAGACATTCTTCCAAAGAAGATACACAGATGGCACACAGACAGGTAAAATCACTAATCATTATGAAATATAAATAAAAATCACCATGAAATATTACCTCCTACCTCTCAGAATGGCTATTAAAAAAAAAAAACAAATTACAAGTGTTGATAAGAATGTGGAGAAAAGAGCACTGTTCACGGTGCACTACTGGTGGGAATACAAATTCATACAACCCCTATGGAGAAGAGTATGGGCATTCCTCAAAAAACTAAAAACAGAACTACCCTATGACCCAGCAATTTCCCTCCTTGGGATCTTTCCAAAGAAAAGTGTAGAAATCGTCATTCATATTTTTAAATACATAGACTTGTATATTTTTCCTTTGCAAAAAAAAAAAAGAAAACTAAAACACTAATTCAAAAAGGTATATGCATCCATATGTTCAATGCAGCATTATTTACAATCGCCAACATATGGAAGCAACCTAAGTGTCCACTGATAGATGAATGGATAACAAAAATGCGGTGTATATACATATATGGTCAGCAGAATATTACTCAGCCATAAAAAGGAAAAAAACTCTTGCCATTTGCAAGAATGTGGATGGACATAGAGGGCATTATGCCAAGTGAAATAAGTTAGACAAAGAAAGACAAATATTCTAAGATTTTACTTACATCTGTAAATTGTAAAACAAATTTACTTATAAATATAATGTACTTGTAAATATACTTGTAAATTTACTTGCAAATATAATTTACTTACATTTGTAGAATTTGTAAAACAAAACAAATAAACAAACATAACCAAACAAAAATAAGAGTCACAGACAGAGAACAAACCAGTTGTTGCCAAAAGGGACAGGGCAGGAAGAGGAATGAAATAGATGAGGGAGATTAAGAGGCATGAGCTTCCATTTACAAAAGATGTGAGTCACAGGGATGAAATGTACAGCATGGAGAATTCAGTCAGTAATATTTAATAACTGCATGGTGACAGATGGTAACTAGACTTCTCCTAGCGATCATTTTGTAATGTATGGAAAGCATGAACCATCATGCTGTGCTCCTGGACTTAACATAGTAATACAAGTCAGTCACACTTAAATTAAAAATCAAAAAAGAAAGCTTAATGTTGTATATCACAACTGTCCTCATGGTTTAAACACCTATCAAAACTGACATGTGTACTTAAAACAGGTACATTTTATTGCAAGTAATGCCTACGTCTATAACACAGGTTTTTTACTTCCAAAAAAGAACCCAACACGGAATTAATACAAACTTGTATCCTTTCACTTTACTTATCAAACTCTCTAAGGCACTAACATTTAAATTAACAAATATAACTTAACTTGAGATTCTAAACAATACTGAATAGATAACGTCATTAGTCAGAGGACTCCACATATCTAACTGTCAGGACATCTACATCCATTTGAACAATATATCACTCAATAAAGCACGCTGACAATTTTAGTGACAAGTTTTTAGTCAGAACGTAATTTACTAGAACTCAAAAGCAGAAGCAAAAGTACCTTTACTTTAAAAAAAAACAAAACCATACTCGTATAATTCAGTGAATCACTCAATTTAGAGTTCTACATACAGGGATCAATTACCAAGAATTGTTTATAATCTATTTCAGGAATTTCGAGACAAAAAAAAAACCCCTCAGATTCAGTAATTTCTCATAAAATTTTTATGATAAAAACAATACATACATACTTTGCTACCTAGTGTTAGAACACTAAAAGAACAAGAAAATGAACAGATGAGTAGGAGTAAACTTTTACACCCAATACAATAGCCTAGTTAAAAGGTCTTTCTCATAATTTCATTACAGATAATGTTAAAATTTTGACTCAAACATTATGAAACAGTAAAATTATTTCAGTTTTTTTGGTATGTGTGTTTCTGTGCATGTAAGAAACAAGATAAAATTAGTCAGTACTTCACAATGAACTCTAACTATCAAAACGGTATTTCTCAGTATTCTATGAAAAATATATGCAAGTCATAAACCCAGAAGCAATGCTCAAATCCACAAGAAAGAAAACATAACACTGATTCCCAACCTAGAGTCATGCTGCGGATATGGCATAGTATCTGAAAGCATGTGTAAAAAACATTTACAGTCATAATGGCCATGATATACATTTTTGTGCTCTAGATTTCACTGCGGTTAATCAGAGAAAATTCATTTAACTACATTACTGTAATCAGAATGCCGTTATGACATTACACATATTCTCAGTCACCATAGGTGACTGTATAAGTGCAAGAAATTTTAAGAACTTAGAGACCTCATACCTCAAAAGATTAAAAATCACTGATTTAGTAAAAACCCTACCCTAGGAGTCAGAAGTAATTCCAGCAAAGCCACCACCTTTAAACAGGCACTTAGGTTTACACAGGTTATATTAAATGAAAGCATCTGAACTATGACATAAGGTTTTTACACTCTGAAATTTTTCCTCTCAAATGTCGCAACAATCATTCAGAAATTCAATTAATGTTATGATTTTAGTTACCAAAACTAGAAAATACACTAAATACATTTGCTAATTTTTTCAAAATTATTTTGTGTATATTCACTTAATACAACTTACTATACTTATTACAGAAAGCTGAACCACATCTGCAGACACAGTTTACACAGGTGCAGTCATAATGGGAATATCATTTTACAGTAGCTATCTCTTATAACATGTATTTTTCGCACTATAACATAGTCTTTATACTATCATTCTAAATTGTTCCTTAACATTCTACTGTGTGCATGTGTATATGTCTGTATATTTGTATATATCTGTATAATGAAAAACTGGAAGGATAAAAAAGAAAATTAAAATTGCTATTTTTATTAGGAAAAGAATGGAATGGGTAAGAATGGGATTTCTCTTTGTATACTTTTTCAAACATTTTGTACACATTTCATACATTTGACATACTACTTATTATTTAAACTAAAATTTCCTTTAAAAATGTTAAGGCAAGTAAAATATAATTTTTGCTTCTAAATAACAGATTTAAATGAAAAGTCAGAAATCAATCAGTGCAACCTCCAGTGCATGTAGGGATCACTTTTTTTTTAATATCTAAACTTTTTTATTTTATATTGGGGTATAGCCAATTAACAAAGTTGTGGTAGTTTCAGGTGAACAAGAAAGGGACTCGGCCATACATATACATGTATCCATTCTCCCCCAAACCACCAGAATCACTTTAATAATGCTTAATTACCTGTTCCTCTAGTATATTAGGAAAAGGACACAGAAAAAAGAACCAAAGGCAAGAGCCAGAGATGCTGTCAGTGAATAGGAGAGTAGTCTGAGATAATTTCAGAGAAACTGCTCACAACCCAATAATCCTTGAAAAAAAAAATCAGTGAATCACAGCACACTTTAAAAGCTAATTGGTGGTGGTGGTGGTTTAGTCACTAAGTGATGTCTGACTCTTGCGACCCCATGGACTGTGGCCTGCCAGGCTCCTCTGTCCATGGGATTCTCTAAGCAAGAATCCTAGAGTGGGCTGCCATTTCCTTCTCCAAAAGGCTGATTAAATTCAGCAAGTACATGGTGAGTCTCTATTATGTACTGTGATGTGAGAATACATAAGAAGATTTTCAAGGAAGAAAAAGAGAAGTTACCATCCTCAAGAAATTTGAAGCAAGATCACTTCATAAGCTTTAAGTTTCTGGAAATGAACAAAATGCCGCTAGAACACAGATGTACAGAGAAGAGAAACCTTTGTGGGGGCAGAAAGGGAAGAGGTAAAATGAGTAACTTTAGGGAATGGGGAGCTAAGAGAATAACCAATAAATGAGTACACTATTTGTGAGGATTTTTCTTTTGAAGATGACTACTTCAGAATAAAAGTTAACACTCTAATTATGTGAAAGACTGTATTCTTCAACAAGAATGAATAAATGAGGTCTGATTAAAATTAATATTTTTATACTACTATTTTCATAGGCTATAAGTTTAAATATTCTTTTTAGGTATGTAAAGAGCTTT
Source organism: Cervus elaphus (assembly GCF_910594005.1). Classification (NCBI taxonomy): domain Eukaryota; kingdom Metazoa; phylum Chordata; class Mammalia; order Artiodactyla; family Cervidae; genus Cervus; species Cervus elaphus. Next base: position 24,784,660 of record NC_057830.1, read on the forward strand.
TGTGTATCTAAACTTACAATACACTTAATGTGTACACAGTAATAAAGACAGACCTACTAAACTGCCTGTTTCAAATATATGTAAGAAAAGAAAACCTTTCAAAGAAATTTGGAAGAATGGTTTTATTATATATACTGTTACTAAAACAATTTGCCCTAATTTTTCTATAATTCAAACTTTTTTTGGACAAAATATAATAACAAGTCTTATGAGTTAAAATATAGGAAAAACTATCCTGATCACACAAAAGCACACAGAACAAAGAAAGTAGATTTAATAAACCCTTGGGAAAAAGTATTCAAGGTTAATATGTTAATCTGGTAGAGCATTTGGTATATTACTTAATACATCCCCCCAAAAATGGAAATCTATAGAAGATAGCTATAAATGGTATGAAAGCACTAAAGCTTTTTCCAAATATTGATAATGTGGAGACACAAAACAAATGGACAGCAAAGGAATAGATAAAAAGAATTCTACCAGTAATTATAGTGTTATAAATACAAATCCCATCACCAACAGAAAGAAAGTAACGCGAGTTATGATCAACCCTTCTTTCTGAAGTGTTGTTCTGCCACTACTACTATCATGCCCCAAGAGTCATATAACTGGGCTTTCCTGAAAAGCCCCAAAACTGCTCAGTATCTTCCCAATAAGCCCCTCAGCAGCCCTCAAAGGACCTGAGCGCAGTGACCTCAGAGCCATCAGTCACGATGTTGGATTCAGTCACCTGGAAACATAGCTGCCGGATCCCAAGGTCACAGATAAAAGAATTCTAATGCACTGGATGTAAGTTTTTCATATTATGAAAACAATTTTAATAAATTTTAGTCCTTATGAAACTATTAACAGTTACACAATATATTGACCACTGCACTGTGTGTTATGGACAGTCACATCAAGCCTCTGACAACACCAGGAGGACAGCATTACTCAAGCTGGACATATGTAGAAGCAGCAGAAACTACTGCAAATTGTCCTCACCCAGGCAGTTGAGCATGATAAACCTACTCTCTTTGATCACCAAACTGAAGCTAAAACTAATCCTTTTATATATGGTACATTACATAAAAAACTATAATAAAACTCATTTACACTGAATATTCTTAAATACCATAAAATTTTATAGTATTTTAAGGTGGAAGCTACAGAGTTAGAAGCTTGAAAAATCTAAAAATGACAAACTAAAGAATATGGGTCTAAACCAAGACACTTCTTAAAACATTCTGTTTAAAAATACTCCCCCATGTTCCCAGCACTGCTCTGGGAGTACTCCAAATGCTCAAAAGTACTTGAATGAATAAAATATTATATGTTGTTCCCTCAAATCTTTGATTATCTCAAGTAGATTATCCCATTTATATGTACTGGAAGAAATTTTTTTCACCCCTCAACTTCTACCTTCATTTACTTATTAATAAAATACAATAATACTGTGTATTATCAGCATTTATTTATCTTAATCATCTATATTTTTGACTAGCTGAAACAGATTCATACAATCTCATGACTTAGAAATACTAACAAATATGGAAAATGCAAGGCAACTTAATCTCTGGCTTTTGGTAACACAGCACAAACAGAAAAAAATAAAAAACACTTCACTGCTCTAGACATCAATTTAAAAACATCATTTGTGGACACATACTTGAGTGGGCACTACTACAAACACAAACCTCCGAAGCATATGTCTACACTTAACATTTACACTGGGGTAGTTACTGCTAGTCAGCTGAAGTACTTTTTAAGTAACTTATAAACACAGAGCACACTGTTTTGAGTAGGAGACACAATTTTTCCTTCCCAGCTCATCTTTCATAAAGATCATTCAAGTACGACAAACCAATATTTTAATTGCTCAAACTATTTTTGCAACTTCCAAAACAACTTCTCCACATGTTGCAAAGATTTTTCTGAGAAAACATTTTTTTTTCTTGTAACAACAGTAGAAAAACAAAGAGGAATTGTTGGTAATGAAACTCAAACCACGTAACACTTTATAATGGAAAACAGGGTACTACTAAGGAAACATTAGACTAGTTTTAAAAATTTAATCTTTTTTACATACCAGCACAGAATACGCCAGGGACTTCACTTCTGACTATTATGGTCCGTACTTTCTTATCAGATTTTAAAGCATCCACAGCTTTTGAGAGCTAAACAGAAACAGGGAAGATAAGAAGGAAAAGAGGAAAAATCATTTTCAGGTTGGCGTTAACACTGTACCACAATCTTAGAAGCAAACAGTTTTTAATCTTTACACTCACCATTTTTATAAGATTTTTACTCAATGAATTTTTGGCATAGGCTCTGTTTATTCCAAGCACCACAATTCCTAGTTAAGGGGGAAACAAAAAAGCATTTGAGTTAGTGAGGTATTTAGGGTACAGTTCAGTTCAGTTCAGTCGCTCAGTTGTGTCCGACTCTTTGCGACCCCATGAACCGCAGCTCGCCAGGCCTCCCTGTCCATCACCAACTCCCGGAGTTCACCCAAACTCATGTCCATTGAGTCGGTGATGCCATCCCACCATCTAATCATCTGTCGTCCCCTTCTCCTGCCCTCAATCTTTCCCAGCGTCAGGGTCTTTCCAAATGAGTCAGCTCTTTGCACCAGGTTGCCAAAGTATTGGAGTTTCAGCTTCAGCATCAGTTTTTCCAATTCAGAGTACAGATTCCCATACATACACAGCCAGTTAACTTGGGACTTTGGAATCTACCACCTCTCTGAGGTTCGCTTCAAGAGCCTTATCCTAATTTTCATGTTTACCGTCCTTTTCAAGCATATTTTTGAAAAATGTGGTATACGTATTTATAAAATCAATCTGATACTTAACATTCACCACTTTTATTCAGCCTGTTAGAGAACTTGGTAAATAGCACGTCCCCTTCAATTCCTCTCTCTTTATGCACCACCAAGGTAATATGCCACATTTTACAATTTTACACATTTTAAATTTTACATAGCTTAATCAGACTAAAGAGTAGGAAGGCCACATTTACTGATACAAATTCTAAATTATGAAATACTATTTAAAATACAGTTTTATTATCTTCAGTATACATAGAAATACACAATAGCTAACAATTTCTTATCACAGGCAAGCATTATGGGATCAGCTTTTTTTTGCTTGTGTGTGTGTGTGTGTGTGTTTAATAGTCACTCAGTCATGTCCGACTCTATGCAACCCCGTGGACTGTGCAGCCCACCTGTCCATGGAATTCTCCAGGCAAGAATGGGTTGCCACTCCTTTCTCCAGGGGGTCTTCCTGATGCAGGGATCAAACCCTGGGGTCTCCTGCATTGCAGGCGGGCTCTTTACCATCTGAGTCACCAGGAATTAATACTTCAACTACTCCATTTGCCATATTACATAGTTTTCAATATTTCACCCCAGGTTTCTCTCCTGACTCTGTCCCAGGTACTTAACCCGAAGTCACTTACATTTAGAATTTTCGAGTACAGGCTTTTTGTCCTAAAATTACAGGAATTCTAATAAATTCTGTTTTACATGGTACCCATCAAACAAGAAAACAAAATGTATGTTAAGTCTAATTACATTCACTGCATTTTCAAGTATTATTACTGGTAAAAGAACTTCTGTTTGACGTGGTGTCAATGAGAACTGAATCACAATTTACTCTGTCACCACCCTGTTCCACATCCCAATAGAGGATTATTTTAAGTCAAAAACAAATAAGTAAAGTGGAGCTCATTTGTAAGACTACCACTTTTGCTCAGTATCAAATTTATCTTGGTATATTACCCCTTTTTCAATTCAGGCTATTTCCTCAGCCTCTTATCATAGACAATGTTTGGTCTATTTATACCCTTATATCATCTGTTTTTTATTTGTCTTTATTTACTTTGTAGAATGGTTTCTAGTTTTATTTCTCTTAAATTCTAACTTATTTATATTTTAATGATCACAGCAGAAAAATTACATACTGAAATGTTATTCTGCCATAAATTACCTCTTTTGCTTTCATTATTATATTTAAGGATTTTTTTTTTTAATTATGTGTGTCAGCTGCTTACATTATCTATACATTTCATTTCAGGTCAATAAGAGGACCTTAATAAATACATTATTGAGAATCATTGGAATCATTGAGAATATCATAATATTCATGTTATTCTCAATATTGCAAATCTTTGACAATATATGGGGAAATGCCATTATATATCAGATTTCACCCAATCGTAGGAACAAAAGTTAAATTGGTTTAATAATCATTTGTCATTTGTTTTCTGAACTGACTGTTCTTACTGTCTACCTATCTTATTAAAGTTGTCATTTGCATTTCAAGTAATAAATTTTTAGATTACAGATATTAATTCATTATTTATATACCAGATCTCTTCCCTATCACTCACTTTTAAAAATCAACTGGTTTATGGCATTTTTTTGCACCAAGGTTTTAACTTTTTATATATTATTGCCTTTCCAACTTTTGACTTAGTATCTTCCTTAGAAAGAGTTTACAATGAAAACACATGTCCACACAAACGCTTACACCAGAATGATTGGAGCAGCATCATTCAAAATATTCAAAACGTGGAAACAACCCAAATATCCATCAGTTGAAATGAGTGGATAAACAAAATATAACAAATCCATGCAGTGTAATATTTAGCAAAAAAAAAAAAAAAAGAAGAAGAAGCATCGATACATGTGCAACATGAATGAACCTTGAAAACATGCTGAGTGAAAGAAGTCAGTGACAAGTGAGCACATACTGTATAATTCCATTTATAAGAAATGTTGAGAGTAGGCAAATCAGAAGGGACAAAAAAGGTAGATTAGTGATTGCCTAGGGCTGCGGGAGATGGAGAGATTGAGCAGTGACAGCTAAAAAGTGTCAGGTTTCTTTTTAGGGCAATGAAATGTTCAATACATGATAGTGTTGATAGATGCACATCTCTATACATGTACTAAAAGCCATTAAATTGTATATTTTAAACAGGAGAATTTTAAGGTATATGAATTGTATCACAATAAAGCTATTTTTAAAAAATAGCAGTATTCACTTAGACCTAGAAATAAAGTCAAATTAGAGGAAGAACAAGTGCAAAAAAGAAGATACACACGTGTGGTGGAGTGTGAAAGGGGACCAAACCCTTATCCTCCATGGCAAAAAGTCAGTAGACAGATAATACCTAAACATGAAAATTCCAGGAGTAGAAATATATGTATCTTATTTTAAATGAGACAATATGTGCCCAAAACAATCAGCCAAAGGGTTTTAAATAACTCTTTCTGAATAAAACAATCCTCTGACACTGTCTCCTTACATTGACTACTTTTATTTCTGCTGCTCTCAACTCCACAGGAGTCTTATTTTCTCTAATTTGCACAAACATTTTTGGCTGGAACCATTTATAAAACAGTCCATTATTTTCCTTCTGATTTTAAAAATCAAACAACTGTATTCTAAATAACTACAAAAATCACTCTATATTAGTTACATTTTCTAATCACATATTGAGAGTATGTGGAAAGTGCTATTTTTTTAGTGCTGTTTTACATAAATTTTTTCTGGCAAACTTATGAAATATTAAAAGACTTACATGGTTCTCTTCAATATTCTAAGTCAATAATCAATCTTGTTCAAAAATACTAACAGTTATGTTTTCTGCTCCAATGTTAATTTCTCATTTTCTTCTCCTGCTATTTCAATTTAGCCTGGACTTCAAGTCCAATATAATATTAGCAAAAATAATAAGTTTCTTTATTTTGTCAATACCTTTAATGAAAATGTTTCTAAGCATTTGCCGTTTAGTATAATGTTTGCTATGCATTTCTAAAAGCTTTTTTTTCAAATTGGGGAAATTTATTTCTATGTTCAAACTTACATTTTAAAAAGGTCATTCAGGGCACAGTGTAGAAAACAGATTAGAAGGAAGCAAGAATATACTAGACCAATATCCCTTATGAATACAGATGTAAAAATTTCAAAAAAATACTAGCAATTCAAATTTAGCAGTCGTGACCAAGAGGGATTTATCCCAGGAATTCAAGGGTAGTTCAGCACAACAATTGAGCAACTAACACTAACAGAGAATAAAAGAAAATATTTTAAAACTATATGATCACCTCAACTGACGCAAAAGAAACACTGGACAAAAATCCAACATACTTTCAATGATTTTTAAAAAATAATAACTTAAAAACCTCAACAAAGTAGTAACAGAAGGAAACTTCCTCAACCTAATAAACGACATTTATTTAAAAAAAACAACTTACAATTAACATCATATTTAATGTTAAAAGACTCAAAGTCTTCTCCCTAAGATAAAAAAAATTAGATAAGGATGTCATTTTCACCACTTTTGTTTAACAATGTAATGGAAATTCCTGCCAGGGTAACTAGGTAAGAAAAAGAAATAAAAGGAATCCAGATAGGAAAAAAGGTGAAAGTGAAAGTTGCTTGTGTCCAACTCTTTGCAACCCCATAGACTATACAGTCCATGGAACACTCTGGGCCAGAATACTGGAGTGGGTAGCATTTCCCTTCTCCAGGGGATCTTCCCAAGTGAACCCAGGTCTCCTGCATTGCAGGTGGATTCTTTACCAGCTGAGCCACAAGGGAAGCCCAAGAATACTGGAGGGGGTAGCCTATCCCTTCTAAGCAGATCTTCCTGACCCAGGAATCGAACCAGGGTCCCCTGCATTGCAGCCAGATTCTTTACCAACTGAGCTATGAGGGAAAAAAAGAAGTCTATTTCCATTCACAGATAACATGGTCTTACACACAGAAAATCCCAATGAATCCATCAAAAACTATTAGAGTTAATAAGTGAACTCAGTAAAGCTGCATAATATAATATCAATATACAAAAATGAGTTATATTTCTATACACTATCAGTGAACACTCCAAAAATGAAATTAAGAAAACAATTCAATTTGTAACAGCATCAAATATATATATATATATTATACATATACATATATATGTATATAAAATATATATACACACATATATACATATAAAATATACATATATATATACATATATATATATATACACACACACACACACACAATTGCTTAGGAATAAACTTAACCAAGAAAGTTCACTGAAAACTACAAAACACACTGAAAGAGATCTAAGTAATAAAGAAAGACCTCAATAATAAAAATGAATGATCAATTTGTTCTCAACAAGGATACCAAGACCATGCAATGGTGCAGGACTTTTCAACAAACAGGGGTGGACAACCAGATATTCACCCACAAAAGAAGGGAGCTGGGCCCTTTACTCACAGCACACACAAAATTATCTCAAAATGGATCTAAGACCTAAAACTGTAACTCTCTTAGAAGGAAACAAATGTATACATCTTCACAATCCTGGTTTAGGCAACACTGACTTAAACATGACAACAAAAGCACAGGCAACAAAAGAAAAAAACAGATAAACTAGACTTCATCAAAATTAACAAGGAAGTGAAAAAACCCACAGAATAGAAAATGTTTGCAAATGATACATCTGATATGGGGTTAATATTGAGATCATATAAAGAATAGGTACCACTCACAACAAAAAGACAATTCCACTGAAAAACAGGCAAAGAGTTGAATAATTATTTCTCCAAAGAAGACACAATAAATTAAATGAGACTCATTTGTATCATTTCTTTTTAGATTCCACATATAAGGGATGTCATATGATACTTCTCTCTCTCTCTCTGACTTACTTCACTCAGTATGACACTCTCTAGGTCCATCTTTGTTGCTGCAAAGGGCATTATTCCATTCTTTTTAATGGCTGAGTAATATTCCATTGTACACATGCACCACATCCTCTTTATCCATTCCTCTGTTGATGGACAATAAGGTTGCTTCCATGTCTTGGCTACCATAAGCAGTGTTACAATGAACACTGAGGGGCATGTTTCTTTTCAGACCATGTTTTTCTCTGGATATACGCCCAGGAGAGGGACTGCAGGGTCATATGATAGCTCCATTTTTAGTTTTTTCAGGAACATCCCTACTGTTCTCCATAGTGGCTGTTCCAATTTACATTCCTACCAACAGTACAAGAGGGCTCTCTTCTCTCCACACCCTCTCCAGCATCTGTTGTTTGTGCATTTTTTGATGACAGCCATTCTGACCAGTCTGAGGTAATGTCTCACTGTAGTTTTGACTTGCATTTCTCTAATAATTAGAGTTGCTGAACATCTCTTCATGTGCCTATTGGCCATCTGTATGTCCTCTTTGGGGAAATGTCGGTTCAGGTCTTCTGCCTGTTTTTTACTCACAGACTTAGAAAACAAACTTATGGTTGCTGGGGGGAAGGGAATAGTTGAGGACTTTGGGAGAGTCATGTACACACTGCTATATTTAAAAGAGAAAACCAACCAGGACCTGTTGTGTAACACATGGAATTCTGCTCAATGTCATGTGCCAGCTTGGATGGGAGTGGGGGTTTGGGAGAGAATGGAGACATGTATACCTATGGCCGAGTCCCTTTGCTGTTCACCTCAAACTACCACAACATTGTTAATTGGCTCTACACCAATACAAAATGTTTCTGGTGTTAAAAAATTAACATTTTTTTTTTTTCAAAATTAAATGAGACCAAGAATTTGTTACTAAAGAAGTGCAAATCAAAAACCACAAAAATTACTTTATGCCCAGTAAGATGGCTTTAATTTTTTTAAAAAAGAAACAAGCATTGACAAGGATGTGGAGAAATAAGAACTCTCATATACACTCTCATACAGTCTCATACAGTGGCTTCTCCAAACACTAAACATAAAATTACCACATGACCCAATGATTCTACTCCTAGGTATCTAACCAAGAGAATGAAAACATACAATCAAATAATAACTATTCACAAGTATTCAACAGCATTAGTCATTGTATCTAAAAACAAAAAAAAAAAAAAAAAAAGGCATATCCATTCAATGAAATATTATTCAGCCATAAAAACAAATGAAATGCTGATACATGCTGTAAAACAGATGAACTCTGAAAACATTAGGCTGAAAGAACTCAGACATAAATCACATATGGTATGATTCTATTTCTATAAAGTACCTAGTATAGACAAACTCCATAAAGACAGAAAGGAGATAGTGGGTTTTGGAAACCTTGGGGAGAATGGGATGAGGAGGACGTGACTAAAAAGCATGGTTTTGTTTTGAAAGCAATTTGAAAGGAATTAAGACAGTGGTGATGGTTGTAAACATGGAATAACCTAAAAACTACTGAATGTACACCTTGAAAAGTTAAAATGGTAAATTTTCTATTATGTGAATTTCATCTACATAGACAAAAAAAAAAATGTATAGTAGGGGATACTAAACAAGATGCTACTGCAGAGATCCAAGTAAGAGATCCCATAGGCTGTGGAGCAGAGATGGAAAGTAGACTGCTTCTAAAGATATACTGAAAGTAGTACCAACATAAATATTATCAATAACACTACAAACTCTGTTTATATTAAATCTCTAGATAAAGCACCAGGTCAGTCTCTAGGTAAAGCACTGGATAAGAGAACAAGATGCAACTATCAAAAGTTCTGATGATATAAACTAAGGTTACAAATGACAGAAATTGTACATTTAGAAGATTAAAGATGTAGAACAGCAAACAGTTTCTAACCTTATACCAAAAAAAGTTCACATACTGCCTATATAATTATGTAGGTAACACAAATCAGAACTGAATAAAATTATCATTCACAACAAGGACTCAAAATATAAACTCTTTACTTTTGATAAAAGGGTTTGAAAGTGAAGAGGTAGCACCCTTCCATGGTGCTTTTTTGTTTTTTAACTTTACCAATGAGGACATATTGCCAATTTAGAATTTTGTAAACCTCAATAATTTAACTATTTTTAATAACAAATCACATGTAATATTCAAAGTATTGAAAACTAGTGAACAGAATACTTTTGATAAACCATATATAATTCAGGCTCCTTAAAAGACTATAAAAGTAGTGAGAACTTACACTAAAAACATAATGAACTAACCCAGAAATCTTTCACGTGAATACAAAGAGAATATGCAGCAATTTTATAATATCCAAATTTTAGAAACATTAGAAAATCATTAACAGATGATGATTATAAACCTAGAAAATCCAAATCAAATAAAAAACTATTGCAAACAAAAGCATATTTATTTGAAACACATGACATTAATATATCCAGAAACAAAAGCCTTCTTATAAAGAGAAATAGAGAAACAAAGGGAGAAAGGAAACCACTTAGAAGATACAGTGAAACAAATTATTTCATTTTTATGAACCAGACAGGAGGCAGGATGACCTGGGATACACGTAACATAAATGTGCAAACCCTGTGGGTAGGCACTTTTTAAACTGTCCTTAAAAAAAAAAAAGTATTAACAAATGGAAACATCATGTTTTTATGTTGAAAAAAACATCATATAAATATTCTAATTTTAAAACCAACACAATGCCAATAAAAATACTAATAAGCCTTTTTCTGAAATTATACATGAACATTCCAAAACTCTTGCAGAAAAATAACCATGCAGGAAAAGGAATGAAACGAAGGAAAAAAAAAAGAGTAAAGATGAAGAAGTGAGGACCCGGCCCTACAGAAACACAACACAGCTTTAATCATAAAATAATGGAGAACATCTACGGAGATCATAGAACAGAAAAACAGTGTGGAAATTCAGCTTGTGATAAAAATGCCCTTCAAAACGGTGGAGCAAAGATGATTAAGCAGTGTTGGGACTTGGAATATACCGACTTGGAAAAAGATAAAGCATCTGTATCTCATTGCCATGATAATTCCTTTATTTTTATCTTGGTGGTTTCAAAAAATGGTGATTTTCTATCATTCCTACCACTCTTCTATAAAAATATGTTCTTCCCTACCCCACTATTTTGAGTAATCTCTATGGCTTCATGGATTCTTTAATCAAGGTGCTATATAATCCATTAACACTGTTCCATTAATCCATTAATGTTCAAATTACCCTAGATAGGCTCAGTGACAGCCCTGTAAGGCTGTCCCCTGCCCACAATCCTTTTACTATTTGAGCATTTCCTTGCTTTCTGGCCCACAAAGATATTCCAGACTCACCTTTCACGTTCCCTGCTCCAGACCTGAATCAGACATTTCTCCAAAAAGTCCTGGCTTCTTTCAGTGGGAGAATAGTCTTCAGAAACCAAAATCTGGACATCAGATATGTTTATTGCTACCATGGTATCATTTCATTTAGACAACTTTAGTGGTCAGAAAAGGAAATAAATGTAAATATGTATACATACAACATACTTATGATTTTTTTAAGTTTGTCCTGGTAACTCTAATTCAAATCCAATGCAACAAGTTTCTTCCTCCCTTTCCCCCATCCCATATTTGTACCGTCTCTCTCCTCTTCTCTTTTCATCATAATGAAGTCTAATTCCCAAGACCAACAGGTTTTCATTTGCTCTATTCTACAATAAAAGGAAAACAAATTCAGAACTATTAAGCCCAACTACTGCTAACAACAGACTATAAAATAAATTTCAATGTTCTTTTTGACTTATAACTAAATGATAACAACTTATTCCAAACAATAATGCAATAACATGTGTGGTGACTGTAGCTTACAGAAAAGTGTAAAGAATGACAGCAATGGTATGGAGGAAAGAAATGGGAATACGCATTTACACCTTTACCACTATGAAGTCAGCTAGTGTTGCAGTAGATGTACACTAGTTGTAAATATGTACTGCAAATAACATGGCAACCAATAAAATCTCTAAAAAAGGGTAACTGATAAGCTAAAACAGGGAAGAAAATTGGCAGCAAAAGAGTGGAAGTCAGAAAATGAAAGAAAAAAACAAGGGCAATGAATAGAAAACAGTTACAAATACATAATAATCCAACTAGTTCAATAATCAATTTAAGGATGAATGGTCTAAAATACACTAATTAAAAGACAGATGCTGTCAGAGTGGATTAAAACAAGACCAACCGTATGACATATACAAGAAATCCACTTTAAATATAAAGACACACACTGGAAAAAAAAAAAGAAAAAAAGACACACACTGATTTAAAAAATCAAAAGATGAAGAAAGATAATCAATGCTAACACTAAAAAGGACCTCCCAGGTGGCTCAGTGGTAAAGAAATCGCCTGCCAATGTAGGAGTCTTGCGTTCAATCCCTGGGTCCGGAAGATCAGTAGAAGAAAATGGCAACCCAATTAAGTATTTTTACCTGGAAAAATCCCACAGACAGAGGAGCCTGGCGGGCTACAGTCCATGGGGTCACAAAAGCCAGACACAACTTAGCGACTAAACAACAACAACACTAATAAAACCTGGAGTGGAAACATTAATTTCAGAAAAAGCAGATCTCAGAACAAAGAATAGTCTGAGCGAGAAAAGGGGGTGATGTTGGAGGGGTCATTTCTCCAACATAATAACCCATGTGTATTCAGCAAACAAGAGAGCTTAAATCTGCATGATTTAAAAACTGACAGAATTACAACGAGAAATAAACAAATCCATCATTACAGTTGCAAATTTCAACTTGCCTTTATCACTAATAGATCCAGCAGGCAGAAAATCAATTAACAGTATAGCTGAACTGAATACCAACAAAAAAATCAACTAAATCTAATTGAATACCATATCTAACTGAATATAGAACACTGCACCCAACAACAGCAGACTACTCATTCTTCCCAAGGTGATATGGATATTCACCGTGACAGACCATATTTTGGGCCAAAAACACACGGCAACAAATTTAAAATAGAAATCATACTGAAGTACGCTCCTAAATAACAATGGAAATAAACCCCAGGAATCAGTAAAAGAAAGACTGCTGGAAAACTTCAAAATACTTAGAGACTAAATAAGGTACTTCTAAGTGAAATATAGGTAAAAGAAGAAATCTAGAGAGAAATTTAAAATATTTCTAACTAAATGAAACTGAAAATACAACTTACCAATATATGTGTGCCCCGCGCGCCCCGCCACCCCACCCCCCCCATCGTCCTCTGCCACTTAGGAAGCATCACTTCGAACAAAGCTAGTGGAGGTGATGGAATTCCAGTTGAGCTATTTCAAATCCTGAAAGATGATGCTGTGAAAGTGCTGCACTCAATATGTCAGCAAATTTGGAAAATTCAGCAGTGGCCACAGGACTGGAAAGGGTCAGTTTTCATTCCAATCCCAAAGAAAGGCAATGCCAAAGAATGCTCAAACTATCCCACAATTGCACTTATCTTACATGCTAGTAAAGTAACGCTCAAAATTCTCTAAGCCAGGATTTAGCAATACCTGAACCGTGAATTTCCAGATGTTCAAGCTGGTTTTAGAAAAGGCAGAGGAACCAGAGATCAAATTGCCAACATTCACTGGATCACTGAAAAAGCAAGAGAGTTTCCAAAAAATACCTATTTCTAATTTATTGACTATGCCAAAGCCTTTGACTATGTGGATCACAATAAACTGTGGAAAATTCTGAAAGAGATGGGAATACCAGACCACCTGACCTGCCTCTTGAGAAACCTGTATGCAGGTCAGGAAGCAACAGTTAGAACTGGACATGGAACAACAGACTGGTTCCAAATCGGGAAAGGAGTACATCAAGGCTGTATATTGTCACCCTGCTTATTTAATTTATATGCAGAGTACAGCATGAGAAACGCTGGGCTGGAAGAAGCACAAGATGGAATCAAGATTGCCGGGAGTAATATCAGTAACCTCAGATATGCAGATGACACCACCCTTATAGCAGAAAGTGAAGAGGAACTAAAAAGCCTCCTGATGAAAGTGAAAAGAGGAGAGTGAAAAAGTTGGCTTAAAACCCAACATTCAGAAAACTAAAATAATGGCATCCAGTTCCATCACTTCATGGCAAATAAATGGAGAAACAGTGGAAACAGTGGCTGACTTTATTTTTGGGGGCTCCAAAATCAATGTAGATGGTGACTGCAGCCATGAAATTAAAAGACGCTTACTCCTTGGAAGGAAAGTTATGACCAACCTAGACAGCATATTAAAAAGCAGAGACATTACCTTGTCAACAAAAGTCTGTCTAGTCAAGGCTGTGGTTTTTCCAGTAGTCATGTATGGATGTGAGAGTTGGACCATAAAGAAAGCTGAGCACCGAAGAATTGATGCTTTTGAACTGTGGTGTTGGAGAAGACTCTTGAGAATCTCTTGGACTGCAAGGAGATCCAACCAGTCTGTCCTAAAGGAGATCAGTCCTGGGTGTTCATTGGAAGGACTGATGTTGAAGCTGAAACTCCAATACTTTAGCCACCTGATGCGGAGAGCTGACTCATCTGAAAAGACCCTGATGATGGGAAAGATTGAAGGCAGGAGGAGAAGGGGACGACAGACGATGAGATGACATCACCGACTCAATGGACATGGGTTTAGGTGAACTCTGGAAGTTGGTGATGGACAGGGAGGCCTGTGTTCATGGGGTCACAAAGAGTCGGACACAACTGATCGACTGAACTGAAAATATCTGTGACACAGCAAAAGCAGTGCTTAGACGAAAACTGATAACACTGATGCACTTATTAAGAAATGTCTACAACTGGAAATCTACACTTCCACCTTAAGAAACTAGAAAAGAAACAGAAATTAAATCTAAAGTAAGCGGGGGAAAAAATTAAAAATCAGAAGAAATCAATGCCATAAAAACAGAAAATCAGTAGAAAAGAAATCAGTCAAATCAAAACTTAGTTCTTTTAAAAGATCAATAAATTGATAAACCTCTAGCCAGGCTCTCCATGGGAGAGAGAGAGAAAGAAAACAAACTATTAATATCAGAAATCTTTTGAAAGAAAATACAAACTACTAACATGAGAAATTCATCACTACTGAATCTCACTGATACAAGCATAATAAAAAAACATTATGAACAACTATATGCCAACAAATTTGCTAACTTATATGAAATAAACCCACTTCCTTGAAAGGCACAATCTACCAGGACAAGAAAGAGATAAGTCAAATAGGCCTACATCTATTAAACAAATATAATTAACAATTAACAAGCTTCTAAAACAGAAAACATCAGGGGCAGATAGTTTTTGTAATTCTACCAAAACTTGTAATTCTACCAAAACATTCAAAGAAAAAAATTATACAATTTCTCCACAATCTCTTCCAGAAAATCGAAGCAGAAAGGGCACTTCCTTGCTCATTCTATGAAGCAAGCATTTCCCTTATACCAAAACCAGAAAAAATATACCAAGAATGGAAAACTAAAGACCACTATCTTTCATGAACATAAATGCAAAAATCCTCAATAAACTGTTACCAAATTAAATGCAGCAATGTATAAAAATAATTACACCCCAAAATCAAGTGGGATTTATTCCAGGTGTGCAAGACAGTTCAATACTTGAAAAACAATTAACATAATCAATCATATTAATAGGCTTAACAAGAAAAGTCATACAATCATGTCAATAGATGCAGAAAAAGAATTGGACAAAATTCAACCAGATAGAGGGCTTCCCTCATATTTCAGTTGGTAAAGAATCCGCCTGCAATGCAGGAGACCCTGGTTCGATTCCTGGGTCAGGAAGATCCGCTGGGGAAGGGATAGGCTACCCACTCCCATATGCTTGGGCTTCCCTTGTGGCTCAGCTGGTAAAGAATCTGCCTACAATGAGGGAGACAAGGATTCGATCCCTGGGTTGGGAAGATCCCCTGGAGAAGGGAAAGGCTACCCACTCCAGTAAAAAAATTCCATGGACTGTATAGTCCATGAGGTCGCAAAGAGTCAGACATGACTGAGCAACTTTCTCTTACTTTCACCCAGATAAAAACACTTATAAGTATGAATAGACAGAGGTTCCTTCAACCTGATAAAGGACATCTACCAAAAACCCACAGCTAATATCATACTTAATGGTGAAAGGATCAATGCTTTCACCACATATCGGGAAAAAGACTCAGATGTCTATTCTTGATACTTTTACTCTACACTGTAATGGAGGCTCAAGGAAGGAGATTACACAAGAGAAAGAAATAACAGGCATTCAGATTGGAAAAGAATAAGTAAAATTTCTTCTATGTGCAGATGACATGGATCTTGTATATATATATATATATATAAATATTAAGAAACCCACTAAAAAACTATGAGAATAAATAAGCAAGTTCAGCAGAGTTGCATGACACAAGATCAACATACAAAAACAACTGTATTACTGTAGGACAGCAATGAGCAATCTGAAAACTAAGAAAAACAATTCCATTTACAGTAGCATTCAAAAAGAATGAAATAGTTAGAAATAAATTTAATAAAAATTGTGCAAGACTTATACACTGAAAAATACAAAACACTGCTCAGTGAAAAGATATTCCATGTTCATGGAATGCTAAATTTAACACTGTTAAAAATGCAATATTCCCCAAATCGACCTACCTATTCAATGCAATGCCTATCAAAATCTCAGTTGACGTGACTTTCTTGAAAAAACTGAGAATTCTCTAGAGATTCTTTGATACTGAACAACAGAAATAAATAAATAAATAAATTCTTGGTCAGTTGTTGGTTCAGTGGCTAAGTCATGTCCAGCTCTTGCAAGTCCATGAACTGTAGCCTACCAGACTCCTCTGTCCATGAAAATTGTACTACGCCATAATTAAAAACTTAGGTTCTTCAAAATTAACAAGGATGGAAAGACAACCCATACAACAGGAGAAAATATATTCAAGTTATATATCTGAATAGGGACTTGTATCCAGAATATATAAAGAACACTTACAATTCAACAACAAAAGAACAACCCCACTAAAAAGGATTTGAGAAGACATTTCTCTAAAGGAGATATACACATGGACAATAAGCACATGAAAAGATCCTCATAGTCAACATCTTTAACCATTAAAGTGAAAGTAAAGTTGCTCAGTCGTGTCCAACTCTTTGCGACCGCATGGACTGTAGCCTACCAGGCTCCTCTGTCCATGGGATTTTCCAGGCAAGGGTACTGGAGTGGGTTGCCATTTCCTTCTCCAGCTTAAGTCCAAATCAAAGCCACACTGAGATATCACTTCACAACACACACAGTGGCTATAATCAAAAGTCCAAATATTGGTCATATGAAGAAATTAAAACCCTTACACTTTGCTGGTGGGAATGGAAAATGCTGCAGGCACTTTGGAAAACTGGCAGTTCCTCAAAATGTTAATCACAATATTACAATTGTCATAGGATCCAGCAATTACACTCCCAAGTGGAAATAAAAAAGGGTATCCATAAAAATGTATACAGAAATGTTCTAAGCAGTACCGTTCACAAGATTCAGAAAGTGGAAATGATCCAAATGCACATCAATAATTAACAGACAAAAAAATCCAAACAATGGAACACTATCCAGTCATAAAAAGAAATGAGGCACTGGTACATGTCACAACATAAGAAAATAAGAGCATATTGCCAAGTGAAAAAGCCGTAAATAACCGCATATGATTTCTTTACGTGAAACGTCCAAAGCAGAAAAATCTATTGGTTGGAGGGAGTTTCAACAGGGAGTTCAACAAGTTTCAACATACATATACCTATGGCTGATTCATGTTGATACATGGCAGAAACCAACACAATATTGTAAAGCAATCATCCTCCAATTAAAAATAAATAATTTTTTTTAAATAAAGTATGTTGTTGAAAAAAAATCTTTTGAGACAGAAAGTAGATGACAAATGGGTCTTAGTTTGGAGGGAGAGGGAGCACTCAAAATGGGGAGTCACTGTTAAAGAAAACATGGTTTCTTTCTAGAGTGATAAAAATGTTCTAAAACTAGATCGTGGTGATGGTTGCATAACTCTATAAATATACTAAAAACAATGGTACATTTTTAATTTTATAATGTGAATTATCTCAATAAAAATTTTAAAATATACATGTCTCTCTAAATCGAGAACTTTATTGAGATAGAATTCACACACCATAAAATACATGAAAATACATTTTTTGAAACATGAGAAAAACATGAAAAGAATCAATCTGTTAAAGCAGTAGGAAGGCAAGCTAGCTGAACTCTGCAACAATCCACTTGAGAGGTGATACAGGCTTGGACAAAAATAGTGCTGGTAAAGAACATGGAGAAAAGTGGAAGGACTACAAAGACACTCCAGAAGATGTGAATGAATGAGGAAGGAGCAAGTATTGAGAATAACTTGCATTATGCATTTGCTTATTTGTTCTCTTTCTGCCAGAAGTTGGGACAAAGTTCAGAAAAACTATTTTTAAAATGGGTCACAATTACAAGCATAAGTCTGTTGGACTGGGAGAAGGTTGGTAGGGACAGGAGACAGATCATTCCAGAAGGTGTGTGCAGAAGCACTGACACATAAGAGCAGGAAAAGGTAAGGCTTAGGTGCAGCAGAAAGGAGATGAATGATCTGTTAATATCTGTAGGTGTGAGAGCTTGCAGACATTAGAGACCACTGCTGCTGCTAAGTCACTTCAGTCGTGTCCGACTCTGCGCGACCCCACAGACGGCAGCCCACCAGGCTCCCCCTTCCCTGGGATTCTCCAGGCAAGAATACTGGAGTGGGCTGCCATTTCCTTCTCCGATGCATGAAAGTGAAAAGTGGAAGTGAAGTCGCTCAGTCGTGTCCCACTCTTCGTGACCCCAATGACTGCAGCCTACCAGGCTCCTCTGCCCATGGGATTTTCCAGGCAAGAGTACTGGAGTGGGTTGCCATTGCCTTCTCCGTTAGAGACCACTAGAGGTTTCTAAATGAACAGAGATGCAATTCTTGCTTGGCCTTGAAAAAATAACTCCAGCACCAAGGCAAAGAATGAACTGGGAAGGAGAATGACTAGAGACCTATAAAAGAGGCCACTGCAGGAAACCAGGAAGAGACCTTTGTAAACCATAACCAGTACCACTGCCCTAAACGCTCAGTAGGCTGGACAACAATGCAAGAAACAACGACTCAAGAAAGCTGGTGTCTAACTGAGCTTCTGCAATAAATTACAAACATGGAACTCAGAAAACCTATGAGAGCTGATACATTCTGCACTTACCTACCTCCAGTAGCCTAACAAGGCCGACAGGGCAGAGAGCAGTTTGGGGCTCCTCTGACCCCTAGCAGAGTCATCATACTGCCTGCAGACCACTGAGAGGACAAAATTTTGGACTCGCCTCTAATGAGACGCAAAGACACCACGGAGATTCCTTCACTTCCATCAGCCTTACCAGGATGTTTTTCTTTGCACTGCTTATTGCTGGTTTGACAGTAAAGCAAAGCATATATAATGTTAGACAAAACTAAGTTGTCACCTGGTCAATCCTGAAAGGAAGCGGATCAATTTTCTTTAAAAACTGTATTTACTAATAGCTGATTTTTACATTTCAAGTGACTGAAAACATTCTGAATTTATACTCTGATTTCTTTCCCTTCATCCAGTTGAAACCTAACTGAAGGACTTCTTAGAAATTTTATGAAAATTAATTTTCAGTGTGCATTATTTAGGTTAAAAAAATACAGAATATGGTGCATATTACTAGCTGTACCTGCAATGCTTTTGTATCTAATGTACTGCTGGTACACGTGATGGAACTGAAATCCTGACAAGACTACGCTTACCCAAAAGATGGGAGGATTCACGGCTCTAGGCACTCCAGTGCTAATCTACTTTCCAATTGAATTTCTCAGTATTCTGCCTGTCATGCCATACTACAACCACACTTGCCCTATGTCATTTCCCCAGAACACCATACATGCCTTTAACCATGCTCTTCTGTCAGGAATAATAAATAAATGAAATAACTCATCAAATACTTCAGAGCACCCTCGAGAGCTAGATTGATACTTGGGCAATTAATATCACACTCCCATCTAGTCTCCACAGCAGCCATACAAAGTCTGTATTACTTTTTCTATATTACACATAAGAAAGTTGAAGCACAGAGAAGTTTGCCTCAGTAATGTCAAATTCCATTGCAAGGAATGCCTTGGACAGCATATACATCTGGCAAAATCCTAACTTGACCCTCAGAACCTCCCCTCTGGAATCTTCCAATCTCACCGAATATAGCTGATCATATGCCTATTTCGGGTATTACAACCTTTTGCTGTCATCAAGACTTTAAAGTTAGCATAATTTTTTTAATCACCAGTATCTTTCTCGATATACTAGGAGCTTCAAGGTATCAATCATGACTTAACTGGTTTTGCACTTCTGCTTAACAGATTATAGGTGCTCAATAACTGCATGTCAAAATTCAGAGACTACCCTTCTGGCACACTGCTATTTCCACCTTTCATGATCCATTTAGCTTCTCCCAACAAGGCAAGTGAAAGGAGCTGGGCTTTAACAGATTCCTAGGACTGGCACACACCCTAGATCATAACCCTTCCTCCCACTGTACTATTTTGCTAAAGCATCTGTCTCCTCCCACTAAAGGAGCTCAAGGGCAACATCAATACCATCCCCAAGTGTGTCTCCTCCAGGGTTAGCAAAGGAACTGGAAAACCAAGAAAATACTCAAAATTGTCTAACTGTGAAGTGAAATAGTCCACAAAACTATCCTCCTAAGATAAAATGAACAAAGGAAAAATTTTTTTTCCAGATGAACAGCTTTAAATTGACGAATACTCTAATAAAGCGCACTTTGACTGCAGCTTCTAAAACTCTCCCCTACATAGCTGAGTTAACCGAAAGCAGTTGCAGAGCAAGAACGAAATCTGGAAGCAAATATCATTCACCCGGTTTATTAACCTTGGCTCATCTAGAGATGAAAGCGTAAGCTGCATTTCTGTCTTTGGCGCCAAGGGCCTCTTTTGCAGGTAAGCTGCTCCGTAGTACATCTTTAGGCATGTGCTTAGTTGCTTAGTCGTGTCCGATTCTTTTCCACCCCAGGGACTGTAGCCCGCCAGGCTCCCCTGTCCATGGAATTCTCCAGGCAAGAACACTGGAGTGGGTTGCCATGCCCTCCTCCAGGGGATCTTCCCAACCCAGGGATCGAACCCAGAGATCGAACCAGGTCTCCCGCATTGCAGGCAGATTCTTTACCAGCTAAGCCACCAGGGAAACCCTCTTTAGGCAGGGAAAGCACTAAAGGCTGCAAAGCGTGAGTGGGGGAAGGGAGGACACCCCTCCTCGAGCCTCTCCGTAGACACTGACGTCAGCCCAAACACGCGACCTTGAGACCCTTTCCTAAGGCCCACGGTCACCCGGGTCACACCCCTCACCTCGGTTCTCCTCCTCCAGGTACCGCACACGCAGCTCGTCCTCAGTCTTAACCTCTGCGCTGTAGCCCCTCTGACAGGCCGCTCCCCCGGCCGCGGGCGTCCAGCCCCGGGCCCATATCGTTGAGTCGACCCGCGACCACGTCCAGGAACCGGACAGCCTCCACCTGGGGCCTACCCGCGCACAGCAAGCGGCCACCAAGCGGGCACGGCCGGCCTGCAAGGTGCCCAAGGCCCCAGGTGCCGCGGCAGCCGCCACCGCCATGTTGTCTGTTTACGGCGTGGGCCCGCAGCTGCTGCCCCGCCCCCGTCGCGCGCTCGCCAGCCCCACGCACGCCGCAGGGCACGCCCAGGCCCCGCCCCCGGATCGCCCCGCCCAGCCACGCCCCCGGGGTCTCCTTCTGCTGACAGGCTCAGACCGGGAATCCTCGCCCCGCCCAGCACCGATGACGGAACTTTCCACACGCTCAGGCCTCCCTTGTCTGACACGAGGTGTACTAGCTTGTCCACTCAAGGCAGCGGGAAAGTAACTCTCCAAGGCTGTGGAATATTCTTAGGGAAACAAGAATTCCTGGGCGAGAGCCCCTCCCTGCACTCTCTGGGGTCCTGAGTTAGCTGCAAAGGTAAACCGAAATGTTTGGTCTCAGGTTTGGCTGACAGGGTAAAGTTAGGTTGACAGGCTAGAAGCACTGCCTGAGACTCCGGTTTTCTCACGCATGTTGAGTCTTGATATTGTTGTTTAATCGCTAAGTCATGTCCGACTCTTTGCGACCCCGTGAACTGTAGTCCACAGGCTCCTCTGTCAATGGGATTTCCCAGGCGAGAGTACTGGAGTGGGTTGCCACTCCCTTCTTCAGGAGATCTTCCCCATCCAAGCATCAGACCTGCGTCTCCTACATTGGTAAAGTTCTTTACCACTGAGCCTCCAGGAAAGCCCCGTGAGAGTCGTGGGTTATCAGTTAAACGTGCCTATAAACATAGGTGATTAGTACCATAGGGAGTTCAGGAAGGGCATGAAAACAGCCAATAGAAACAAGGGTTCTCAGCCCACTAACTCAGGCAGGTCTGGACCTTTCCCAGAGTCCAGTCGTAATCTGGCGCCACCATTTTAACAAAGAGGCTCAGCCCAACCTTTTGCAAAGGTGGGATTTAGAGCACAGAGGCCTTTTCCTCAACCAGAAAGGCAGAATATCAACTTAAAATGTAAGTGCCCATCAAAGTGGTCTTCCCAGGTGGCACAGTGGTAAAGAATCCACCTGCCAATGCAAGAAATGAAAGAGACTTGAGTTCGATCCGTAGGTCAGGAAGATCCCCTGGAGCAGAAAATGGCAACCCTCTCCAGTATTCTTGTCCAAAAAACTCCATGGACAGAGGAGCCTGGCGAGATACAGTCCGTGGCGTGGCAGAGTCAGACATGACTGAAGTGACTTAGCACGCACGCCTCCAATGTTAGACCCTCAGCTTTATGCAAAGCAAAAAGATAAAGCTAACTGGGTTCCATTTTTGTGTCTGCTGTGAGAATGTCACTGAGGGCATCTTTTACTCTATCTTCTGTAAAGTAACACTTTTGCAATCTCTTGAAGTTGAATACAAGGAAAAACTGCTTCCTCTGGTATCTTTCCCCTTTTCTTATAATCATGTTCACTTCTGCTGAGAAACTCAGAATTGAATTTACAGCTCAACTACTACAATACTTGTAATTATTTACTGTTTAAATGATTTACTGTATAATATTTATCAAATATTAATTTTGATATTATTTAATCAATAACTAATTAAATATCTATTTACTGTTCTTTGACATTAGTTGCTAATTGTTTTGATATCTTTATGTTGGTTTATCAATAGATTGTAAATTCAAGTAAAGGAGTTACAGAATGCCTGACACAGTACTATTTGAAATAATTCAATTTCAGAAAATACTTGTGATTGATCGGACAACTGCAGAAGGCTGATCATAGATTGTTTGTGTTATATTAGAAATCGGAGTAGGGACCTCCCTGGTGGCACAGTGGATAAGAATCCGTGTGCTAATGCAGGGGACACAGGTTCGATCCCTGGACTGGGAAGACTCCACAGGGACTGGAGCAACTAAAGCTGGGGGCTACAATCACTGAGCCTGTGCTTTAGGGCCCGTGAGCCACAACTACTGGAGCCTGCCCACCCTAGAGCACACCCGCCTCAACTACTGAGCCCATGTGCTGCAACTACTGAGCTTGCATGCTGCAACTACTGAAGCCCCTGCTCCTAAAGTTAGTGCTCCACAAAAAGAGAAGCCACTGCAATGAGAAGCTCAAGCACATCAATGAGAAATAGCCTCTGCTCACTGCAACTAGCGAAAACCCACGCAAAGTAATGAAGACCCAGCACAGCCTAAATAAATAAATAAAATTTAAAAAGAAATCCGAGTTAAATGGATGGCCTATGGCTTTGACGAGCACAGAACCAGTTGAGAAAATACCATTTGGGAACACTTGCTTCTTCCCTAAATGTTGTGACTCTGGTCCTTACTGAAAGGAGTCTTGGGGATATCCCCATTTGTAAAGAAAATTGATTCTTAAAAATTAATACAAATAACAAATATCACCATGACAGTGACAACCTGTCAGGGGTGACAACTAATACGTTGTTGTTGCTATTTAGTCACTAAGTTGTGTACCACTCTTTTGTGACCCCATGGACTGTAGCCCTCCAGGCTCCTCTGTCCAGGGGATTTCCCAGGCAAGAATACTAGAGTGGGTTGACATTTCTTTCTCCAGGAGATCTTCCTGACCCAGAGATCAAACCTGTGTTTCCCACACCAGCAGGCGAATTCTTTACCACTGAACTGCCAGGGAATCCCCAGACAATTGATATAGTATTGCCAAATATCAGGTCAGACAGACATGACTTTGGATCCTATCTCCACATTGCTTTGCTTTGAAACACTCAGGTGTTATTTAAATAATCCATGCTTCCATTTCTTCGTTTGCAGTATAGCTAGTATGATACCTATTTCATCTCATAAATTCTTTTACTTCAATTTCTTCATCTATAGAGTGGGAAGGATTATGTCCATTTTATAGGATTAATAACATAAGTATGTGTGGAAGTTAATAAAAGGAAATCTCAACTAAAATCAGTCTGAAAGGCCTATGGAGGGAGCTCTCACACCCTACCATTCATTGTCAATTACCCCAAAAAGGAAGAGGACACTTATCCCAACAGGAAGCTAATCAGTTACTTACCCCAGGAAGTAATTTGCACTCACAAACAGGAAGTACAACTACTTTACTACCCCAGGGGAGGAAGAATAAATTCCTTCTTGCCCAACAAGTCAAGCCAATGGAAAACACCACAGCTCAGCCAGTGAGGAGCCAGCATCACCTCAACTTTTACTGTCCTGCAATGAAATTTTATTTTTTCTTTGCTAATAATGTCTTTTCCTTGTCCTGCCATCTTTACTATAGAAACCTTCTTTGCTGTGTAACCTCTCCGAGTAGCTCTTTATTTTCCAGATGAGATGTTGTCCAATTCATGAATCATTTTATAAAGCCAATTAGATCTTCAAATTTACTCAGTTAAATTTTGTTTTTTTGTTAAATAGATCATATCCATTTATTAGGATTGATGGGATAAGTATGTAAAGCTCTTGACAGGGAAGTGGGATCATAATAGATAAAGTTAGCCACCATTTATTAGCCTCTTTTTTTTTGTCCATTCCAGATTTTAGATATGTTATTTAATGTCCAGAAAGCTTCCAAGTTGGTATTATTATTCCATTTTGCAGATGAGGACACTGAGATTAAGTTACTTACCAAACTTTATGGCTAATAAGTCATGAAGCTGGAATTGGAACCCTGATATATATAACCTCAGTCCCCATGTTCTTAATCACTGTTTTATACAGCCTATTAATGATGTTAAGGTGTCCATTAAAATTTAATTTCTTTTGGTTCCTTCTACTCTTCAGAAGAAGATGTGCTCTGGGAATGATGAATGTCAGTTGGAAGAGAAAGGTAAGGCTAGTGTTGCTACATTCTGTTAACACTATAATTACTGCTATTGTGCGCTTAGTCACCCTATTGTGTCTGACTGTGACCCTATGGATTCCAGGTTCCTCTGGACAAGGGATTTTCCAGGCAAGAATACTGGAGTGGGTTGCCATTTCCTCCTCCAGGAATTACTATCATTGGTTTACAGCATTTGTGAACTTGCCACTAGGTAGCTGTCATCTAACAGTCTTTTTTATTCCTCCACATCCTGACATTTTTCTAATGCTTACTTCTTTGTTCAGTTGCTAAGTGTCCAACTCTTTGCAACCTTATGGACTACAACACACCAGGCTTCTCTGTCGTTCAGTATTTCCTGGAGTTTGCTCAAACTCATGTCCACTGAGTTGGTGATGCCATCCAGATATCTCAAACTCTGTTACCCCCTTCTCCTCCTGCCCTCAACCTTCCCAGAATCAAGGTCTAAGCATCATTTCTTCAGCACTCAGCCTTCTTTATGGTCCACCTCTCACATCCGTACATGACTCCCAGAAAAACCATATCTTTGACCGTATCGACCTTTGTTGGCAAAGTGATTCTCTGCTTTTTAATATTCAGTCTAGGCTTGTCATAGATTTTCTTCAAAGAAGCAAGTGTCTTTTAATTTCATGGCTGCAGTCACCATTCATAGTAATTTTGGAACCCGAGAAAATAAAATCTGTCACCATTTCCACTTTTTCCCCATCTATTTGCCATGAAGGGATGGAATCAGATTCTATGGTCTTAGATTTTTGAATGTTGAGTTTTAAGCAAGCTTCTTCACACTCCTCTTTCACTTTCATCAAGAGGCTCTTTAGTTCCTCTTCACTTTCTGTCATTAAAATAGTATCATCGCCGTATCTGACGTTATTGATATTCCTCCCAGCAATCTTGATTCTAGCTTGTGATTCATCCAGCCCAGAATTTTGCATGCTGTACTCTGCATAGAAGTTAAATAAGCAGGGTGACAATATACACCCTTGATGTACTCCTTTCCCAATTTTGAACCAGTCCATTGTTTCATGTCCAGCTCTAACTGTTGCTTCCTGATCTGCATACAGGTTTCTCAGAAGAAATCATCTGGTATTCGCATCTCTTTAAGAATTTTCCACAGTTTGTTTTGATCCACACAGTCAAAGGTTTTAGCATAGTCAATGAAGCAGAAGATGTTTTTCTGGAATTCCCTTGCTTTTTCTATGATCCAACAAATGCTGGCAATTTGATGTTTGATTCCTCTGCCTTTTTTAAATTCAGCTTGTACATCTGGAAGTTTTCAGTTCACATACTGTTGAAACCTAGCTTGAAGGATTTTGAGCATTACTTTGCTGGTATGTGAAATGAGTGCAATTGTACGGTAGTTTGAATATCCTTTGGCATTGCCCTTCTTTGAGACTGGAATGAAAACTGACCTTTTCCAGTCCTGTGGCCACTGCTAAATTAACTCAAGAAAGAAAGAAAGAAAGCAAAGCTGCTCAGTCGTGTCCGACTCTTTGCAACCCCATGGACTGTGGCCTGCCGGGCTCCTCCGTCCTTGGGATTTTCTAGGCAAGAGTACTGGAGTGGGTTGCCATTTCCTTCTCCAGGGGATCATCCCAACCCAGGGATCAAACCCAGGTCTCCCACGTTGCAGGCAGACACTTTACCATCTGAGCCAAAGCATATAATAAATATCCATGAATATTGGATATTTATTGGTATAAATTCATGATTAAATAAATGGGAGAGAAGAGGCATATCTCCCAAGCAAAAGAGTTTCAAATAATCTGTGTAGACACTCTGCCCTCAAGGAGGGAGTGCATTACTCTCCATTACTTAATGCTGGCTGCATGCAGTAACTTATTCCAAAGAGTACAGTGTATAAAGAGGAATAGAAAGACTAATTTTACAGTGGGAAAATCTGACAGACCCCACCACAGCCAAGAGATTAAGGTTAAAATCAATAGCAGTAAGCCATATTGACAGAATTAATATGTACCCTTGATATGGTGTAATGAGAATGGCATCTTCCCTCCAAGGTCTTCCTCCCAAAACCCATAACCACATACTAATTGTGATTTAAAATGTCAGACAAATCCCAATTAAGGGACTTTCTGCAAAATACCTAACCAATACCTAAAACTATCAAAACAATCAAAAATAAGTCTGAGAAACTGTCGCAGCCAAGAGGAACCTAAGGAGACATGATGACTAAATGGAATATGGAATCCTGGCTGGATCCTGCAACAGAAAATGAACATTAGGTAAAAATTAAGGGAATCCAGATAAAGTATAGCATTTACTTGACAATAACATGTCAATATAGGTTCATTGGTTGAAGCAAATGTACCATACTAAATAGGATGTTAATAACAGGAGAAACTTGGAGTAGGGTATACAGGAACTATCTGTTCTATTATCAACTTTTCTGTAAGTCTAAAACTGTTGTAACATTTTTTAAATTACTAAGACAAAATAAAAGATAGATGCCACAGTCCACCTGGACCCTAATTCAAAACCAGTAAGTCTGTGCTGCTCTGAACTAAGCTGGAAGTCTACCCTGGTCACTTGGTCTTGGACACTTCTGGAATACCTCCATGCCTCTCACCCAGCCTTCTCCTCTAAGCCACCTGTTTGTCTTTCCCTGCCCCTTGGATCCTTTGACGTTCCCTCCCTGCATCATGTTCTCCCAGACAGACCCAGGGAAAGCTTAAATGTTGCCGTCCCCACTAGACAATAAATCTCTGCTTGGCTGTTAGCATGTCTAGGATGAGAATTGGCATAAAACTCTAAGATTTGAAGGCCAATCCCATTACTCTTTACCTCTCTTAGTCCTCAAAGTTATAGTGTCTCTCTCTTACCTCTCAGTCAGGTAGAAAGAGCTTCTGCTCTGTTGGAGTGTAACTGGAAATCTGTGGTTTAGCCCATTCTCTTCAGGTCTTGGGGTTCTTCTGCTTTGTTCCTTAGACTCTTTCCCAGAAGGTAAGAATTTGATTCTGTCCTCTACATCTGTAAAGGAGTGAGCATGTGTGTGTTCAGTCACTTCGGTTGTGTCCGACTCTTTGCTCCCCTGTCCATGGAATTCTCCAGGCAAGAACACGGGAGTGGGTAGCCATTCCCTTCTCCAGGAGATCTTCCAGACCGAGGAATGGAACCAGGATCTCCCACTTGCAGGCAGATTCTTCCCCACCAGGAAGCCCAAAGGAGTCTAAAGAGGGTTTATTAGTCAAATTGGATTGCTATAGCAAATACCACAAACTGGGCTAGAAGTTCAATATCAAAGTGTCCAGAGATTTGGTCTCTTGTGAATCCTCTCTCCTTGGTTTGCAGATGGTCACCTTATAGCTATGTCCACCTCTCCTCTGTATGTGTGCTTACTTCATGTCTCTGCCTCTTCTTCTGTTAAGTCCTATAGAATTAGTGCCCCATCTTTTTGATGTTACTCATCTTCATTACCTCTCTAAGGGCCATATATCCAAATACAGTTTCTTTAGAGGTTAGGTCTTCAACATATGAATTTGAGGAGACACGACTGAGTCTATGGCAGAGACTCCCCTTCTTCAGTTCCCTGTAACCAGCTCTGCTGATCTATATCCACCTACCCCAGCTCCACAGCAGCCTTCTTATTTTAAGCTGAAAATATTTGAGATTTGACAGATGTAAAAAGGAGCTTTCTCAGAGCTTCCTTTATCTGACTCAGCAGGAGCTTCTGAGAAATGAGGCTGTCATAAATCTCATCTTGGAAGTGGGTCTACTCCCAGGAGAGAAATCAAAATAAACTAAACTTACTGTAAATCCCTTCTTTGGGAAGTTTCACAGCCATGAAGAAGAAAGAAAGACCACTCCACTCACACCTGCTGAAACAAACATTATCACAGATGTTCTTATCTTCAGTTTGGTTTTCTTAAAACCCATTTGTCTTGCCTAATGAAACCTTTTTGTTCTCATACAAGTCCGCTCCCATTCTCCTTCTAAGTTAGGTCTAAAGCCTCTAACTTTAACCATATAGGAAGTTAACTACTTCTTTGGTTAGTTCCTGTATAAATATACATAGAAAAAACATCCTTTTTTCTCCTATTGATCTCTTTTGCCAGTTTAATTTGCAGGCCCCAGCCACTGAAGTAAGATTATAAAGGGAAGTTTCTCATCTTAAACATCGGGGTGACCTTTCTACATTTATTTATGGCTCTACTGTGTCTTCATTGCTATAGATGGGCATCTCATTGTGGGGGCTTCTCTTTTTGTGGAGCTTGGCTTCAAAGTGAGCAGGCTACAGTCGCTGTAGCATGGGGATCAGTAGTTGTGGTGCATGGGCTAAATTGCTCCAAGCACGTGAAATCTTCCCTGACCAGGGATTGAACCCATATCCCTTGTGTTAGCAGGCAGATTCTTAACCACAGGGAAGTCCCGATCTGGGTGCTCTTGAGGTCAGCCTTCATTGTTTATATTTTCTCCTGTGCAACATTTCTCAGAGCATAGTTTGCAGGCTCCTGAGGTTCCCAAGATGCTTTCTGGGGAGTTGAAAAGTTAAAACTATTTTACTAATAATACTAGTGTGTTATTTGCCTGTTTCAATATGCCGACATTTGCAATGATTGTACAAAAGCCGCTGTCAGTAAAACTCCTGACATTTTAGAATGAATCAAGCTGTACTAGTGGCTAGTTATTTAAGAATTTCCTGGATGAAGCCAAATGAAACTATTACTTTCTTCAAATCTCAACTTTTAAATACAGATCTTTTAAATATTCTCTAACAAGATGTGAATCATGCATAAACCACTTTTGCTGCGTAAAAAAGCAGATTTAAATAAAAAGTACTTGGTGATTTGTTGAGCTGTGAGCAGAACTAGCTGATTCTTTCATGAAATACCATTTTTAACTTAAAGAACAATGAGTAGCCACACTGGTAATTCAGAGTTCAGTATTTGGTAGACATTTTTTAAAAAGTGAATGAGAGTTTGCCACTTCAGGGAAATTGACAATATTTATTACCTGCAATATAATTTGAAATTTCAGTGAAAATTGGAATTTTAAAAAATTTATAACTATCATCATGAGCATAAGAGTTTCTTGGTATTTAAAGACTTGCCTGATGAGATCAGTAATGATATTAATGACTGTGATTTTTAATATTGAACAATGAAATGAGTCAACATTTGAAAGTTCTACATGACTTAATGAACCAGTATTTCATAAATGACCAAAGCTAGTGTTGTAAACTCATGCATGAATTAAAGGTACAATATAAAACAATGGATTTTAATATAATAGAATATGAAATTTACCAGTTTCAGATTCCACGTGGCAACAAATCTTTAAGAAACTACTATTTCTCAAATTTTGGTACAGTGTTAAAGAAGAATATCCACAATTATCTGTGAAGGCTATTAAAATATTTCTACCTCTCCAACTATATGAGGCCAGATTACCTTCTTAATGTAAACCAACCCAAAACATTGCAATAGGTTGTATGCATAAGCAAACATGAGAATCTTGCTATTTTTCTATCATCAGACATCAAAGATTTGAAAAAATGTAAATAATGCCACTCATTAATTGCTTTTATTTTGCCAAATATAGTTATTTTTTATGAAAACATATTATTTATATTGACATGTACTATATTTATTTTTACTATTTTAAAATAGCTGGACTTCCCAGGTGGCTCAGTGGTAAAGAATCCACCTGCCAATGCAGGAGATGCCGGAAATGTGGGTTCAATCGCTAGGTCAAGAAGATCCTCTGAAGGAGGAAATGGCAACCCACTCTAGTATTTTTGCCTGAAAAATTCCCATGGACAGAGGAGCCTGGCAGGCTACAGTCCATGGGGTCACAATGCATTGGAATCAACTGAATATACACACACATTTTAGGAAATTAATAAATTTTGTAAAATGTCAACTTTAATTTTTAATAAGGGAATATCAATAGATATAACATGCATGATAAAGCCCTGTTGGGGTCCTCACTAGTTTTTAAAAGTACAGAGTTCCTCAGATCAAAATGTTTTAGAAGCACTGCTTTTATTATGAGTCATGTTTCTCTGTTTCTTCATATATCTAATAATTCTGGGTTATATTCTGCACATTGTGGTGATATATTATAGAGATTCTGGATTCTGTAGTTGCTCTGAATAGCATTGATTAGTTTGTTTTGGCAGGCAATTAACTTGTCTGAACACAGACTCTGTCTCTCTTGCAGTGGCAGTAGCTGAGCTCTCCTGTTACTTCTTTTAGCCTTAGCTGTGTTGCTTGCAGTCTGCCAAGTTCATGCATCATTCAAAGGCCAGTCAGAGATGGGCAGTCTTAACACAGATAATTTGGGGCATCTGGTCTGTAATTCTCTTTTTCTGAGATTTCTCCCCTTAACTTTTAGCTTGTGTGGTTGCCCTTACATTTCTCCTCTGATTCCTCAGCCAGTACATTGGGACACATTGTACTGGGACAACGAATACAAATGTGCAGGTTTCTGAGTTTTAGCCAGCACATAGACTGAAGCTTGCCCTCAGGCAAAAATCCATAAAAGAGGGAGAATAACTAAGTAATGTACCATTCTTCCAAGTGTCAACTCCACTCCAGTTTTTTCCTGTTCTCACTTCTTCCTTCAGTTAGTTGTCTGTGGGTTTTTGTTGTTGTTTGTGTTTGTTTAGAGCTTCAATTGTTATCTGCAAGAGATTTGGTCCAGTATGAACTACTGTGCCATTACCAGAAGCAGAATTCCAAACAAGAGGCAAAAGTAACTCAATTGTACTTCTGAGAGAAAAAAAAAAAATGCTTCCTAATATCACAACACCAAAGATCTTTTACTAAGTCTCTTAGAAAATAGAGTTAAGAGGGAAGGGAGACTTTTCCTGTTTCTTCTGTATACACTCTACCCTTATGGGTATGGAAACCCCTGTGACTGATGTCAGTTCCGTGAGAGTCAATCTACCAGAGCCAAGCAAATGCCCTGGAATCTTCTGGTCTTTGGAGTCAGAAGGCACCTTCAGCTCCAAAAAGAAAGTTGACTTTGTTTCATAGTAAATATGAGAGTAAGAACATGTATGTTTAGCAAGCACACCACTTAAGTGATGTTACTGGTGCACAGGTTTAATTAGGGAAAATGTAATCCTGAGCCACATATCAAATTTTGATAGTTGGGGCTTTTCTTTTTCAAATCTGTAGCCCAGGATTGAATTCACAATTACTTTGAATACTGTCTGTGGCCTTTCTCTATACTCCCAGGATCGGCAACCAAATTACTGCCACACTATAAAATCCAGGAAAATAGCCCCTCATATGGGCTTCCCTGGTGGCTCAGAGGTTAAAGTGCCTGCCTGCAATGTGGGAGACGTGGGTTCGATCCCTGGGTCGGGAAGATTCCCTGATGAAGGAAATGGCAACCCACTCCAGTATTCTTGCCTGGAGAATCCCGTGGACAGAGGAGCCTGGCGGGCTACAGTCCATGGACTCGCAAAGAGTTGGACACAACTGAGTGACTTCACTTTCACTTTCACTTTTTCATACTTTATTGGCTATGGTATCCCAAGGGCCACTATAATGTCTAATACAAATTAGATTCCTGGTAAGATTTGTTCTTACTGAACAAATAAAGATAAGTCTAGGCTTTCCATGAAGTTACTTAGAACTAGAACCAAACCCCCCAAAATTACTAACTAATTTTAGAAGTATCTCAAGATTCAGCATTTGACTTTTTCAATTAGAACTCTAGAGCAGATAGGTCAGTTCAGTTCAGTCGTTTAGTTGTGTCCAACTCTTTGTGACCCCATAGGCTGTAGCATGCCAGGTTATGAAGGACCCAGGTAGCCAGTGGGTCCTCCCCTCTCCCTCTGTGAGCTCTGAGAAACCAGAAAGTCCCCTTTCAAGGAGGATGTAGCATCGCATAAGAATGATGTGCCCTTGGTTCCGGTTTGGCCTGCTGTATGGTGTACCTCTTCCTTTTGTATGCAGAGAGAAGCGGGCTTGCCCCCGGTTTCTTGTTAGATGTACCCAAGTACATCTAGCCCATTGTACTAGCAGTTGTCAGTATTTCTGGATAGTTTTGAGTTATTGTCGCAGTTTGTTCTAATGCCCAATATGTTGTCAGAGAAAGTGTGTGCTCATGTGCACACATGCAAGAAATTTGTATCATTTTAGATTTGGAATGGGACAGATTTTTATCCCCAAAGCCTACTTGCTAATGTAAAACAGGGACAAGAAAGCATAGTTGTCAAACATAGTGACTTCCAGCTCACAGGAAGAAATTGCTAGGGGCAAGAGTGAAGGGCTTGCTTAGGTTATTCAAAAGCCGTCTTGCTGTTGTGAGGTTTTTTCAAGTTTCCTGGATCTTCCCATAACCTCACAGAAGGGTTACCAAATGTTAGATACATATCCCCAACATTTGAATGTACTGTTGGTTTTGTGTGGTCTTCTTCTCAGAGAAGAAAAGACATTATTTTTATTTTATACCATATGATACCAAATCCCTTCTGATGATGATGTCTGAAATTTTTATAGCTGTTCTGGTTGTTTGGGTTTTTTTTTCCCCTCAGTCCCTTTCCATTCTTTTTCTTCCAGGTATGTAGTAAGTGAAAGAGCTTTTTTTTTACTTAAATAATAACAATAAAGTTTAATATTTTTACAGACCTTACTGCTTGGCAGGGATTGTTTATGTTTATCACTATATTTATCCTAGCAACCTCCCTATGAGATAGCTGTACTGTTATTAACAGTCTTATTTCACAGAAGAGTAAACTGAGGTGCAGAGAAGCAACATGACAAAGATCACAAAGACAGTAAGCGGAGAAGCAAAGACAGCATTTGCATTGTCACTTAGGTGATGACTACGCCAAAGCCTTTGACTGTGTGGATCACAATAAACTGTGGAACATTCTGAAAGAGATGGAAATACCAGACCACCTGACCTGCCTCTTGAGAAACCTGTATGCAGGTCAGGAAGCAACAGTTAGAGCTGGACATGGAACAACAGACTGGTTCCAAATAGGAAAGGGAGTACGTCAAAGCTATATATTGTCACCCTGCTTATTTAAGTTATATGAAGAGAACATCATGAGAAACCCTGGGCTGGAAGAAGCACAAGCTGGAATCAAGATTGCTGGGAGAAATATTAATAACCTCAGATACGCAGATGACACCACCCTTATAGCAGAACTGAAGAAGAACTAAAGAGCCTCTTGATGAAAGTGAAAGAGGAGAGTGAAAAAGTTGGCTTAAAACTCAACATTCAGAAAACTAAGATCATGGCATCTGGTCCCATCACTTCATGGCAAATAGATGGGGAAACAGTGGAAACAGTGGCTGACTTTATTTTTGGGGGCTCCAAACTCACTGCAGATGGTGACTGCAGCCATGAAATTAAAAGGTGCTTACTCCTTAGAAGGAAAGTTATGACCAACCTAGACAACATATTAAAAAGCAGAGACATTACTTTGCCAACAAAGGTCCTTCTAGTCAAGGCCATGGTTTTTCCAGTAGTCATGTATGGATGTGAGAGTTGGACTATAAAGAAAGTTGAGCACTGAAGAATTGATGCCTTGGAACTGTGGTGTTGGAGGAGACTCTTGAGAGTCCCTTGGACTGCAAGGAGATCCAACCAGTTCATCCTAAAGGAGATCAGTCCTGAGTGTTCATTGGAAGGACTGATGCTGAAGCTGAAACTCCAATACTTTGGCCACCTGATGCGAAGAGCTGACTCATTTGAAAAGACCCTGATGCTGGGAAAGATTGGGGGCAGGAGGAGAAGAGGACGACAGAAGATGAGATGGTTGGATGGCATCACCAACTCAATGGACATGAGTTTGGGTAAACTCCAGGAGCTGGTGATGGACAGGGAGGCCTGGCGTGCTGTGGTCCATGGGGTCGCAAAGAGTCAGACATGACTGAGTGACTAAACTGAACTTAAATGATGATGATACTATCAAGACTTTCATGGCATGACTTTTAGGAATGAAAGAACTTTTTTTTTGAGGGAGGGATGACCAATGGATCTGGAAAGTTTCCGAAGAAAGAAATAGAAAAGAGAATTTAAGAAGGAACCACTATATACTAAGGGCTTCCCAAGTGGCTCAGAGGTAAAGAATCTACCTGCTAACACAAAAGACGCAGGAGACTTGAGTTTGATTCCTGGGTCGGGAAGATCCCCTGGAGGAGGAACTAGCAACCCATTCCAGTATTTTTGCCTGGAAAATCCTATGGACAGAGGAGTCTGGAAGGCTACAGTCCATAGGCTTGCCAAGAGTCAGACATAACTGAGCACATATGCACATACTATACACCTATCAGAATGATTGAGATAAAAAGTACTAATACCACCAAGTGCTAGTGAGGATACAAAGCAACTGGAACTCTCAGACATTGCTGAGGATGCAGAATAGTACAGCTGCTGTGGAAATGGGTTTGACAGTTTATAGTTAAACATAAACTTCATATAGTTAAACACATACTTCCCACTTTTGGTTGCAACCTCATTCCTAGTTTTTTACCCCAGAAAAATAGTTCTTTTTACACAAAAATTTGCACAAGTTTTACATGTAATAACCCAAACCTGATAACAACTCAAATGTTTTTCAATAAGTGAATAGATAAGCAGACTGCAGTACAACCATACCACAAGATTCTGTCCAGCAATGAGAAGAACACACAACTGATACACACAGAACTAGGATCAATCACAAAGGCATTATGCTAAGTGAAATTTCTGAGCCTGGCTCAAGAGATTAAATATGGTATGATTCCATTTGTAAGACATCCCTAAAAAGACAAAAACTATAGTGATGGATTGACTTAGAATTTCTTTCACTCTGCTAATTCATTGTGTTTCTTAATTAAGATTTGATTTTCTTTTATTCATTTAATTCTGATCTGGTTTAAGTTTCTCATTTTTATGATGAGTGACAGACCATGAGCAGTATTTGGGGTTTTGCAAAAGCTATTTTGCTTGATCATCATGTTCCTCTCTATATGCTCTGGGCAGAGTTGGGATGTCGGGTGTCAGAATCCTCCACAGTCAGCTCCCAGGGGTGAACTGTTGCAGCCTCACTTGATTTGTGCCAAATGTATCTGCTTATCCACATTAGACATAGCTCTCACTAACACTAAAGCCATGTCCTTTGATTTGGGATTTTGATTTTTTCTCTATAGATTTATCAGGCCTCTATTGAGTTTTGACCTGAATTTATTTCTGATTTCTTATTTAATGCGTTTCTACAATAGACCATGAGTCAGTTTTTCATAGTCCCCTTAGGTTGAAGATTTCCCTCTTAAATATTGCTTCAGTTTCAGAGAACATTTCTCTGGTCTGACCTATATTACCTTCGTTGAGAGTCATCCCCATATTCATTGCCAACTGGACACTCATCAGCCAAGAGGTCCCAGAGGTCACAGCATAGAAGGTGCCAAATATAACTGCTCCAAGCACTTAGTTTATTGAGTCACTTTAAAACACAGAGATAAGCTAGGCGAAATGTATAGGATTAGTTAATGAACTCAGGATAAGGTGCAAGCAGGGTGGGAAGGCCATGCTCTGAGTCCTGCCAACACAGGATTCCTGTTGGGTGTGTATCTCTGCATCATCAGTGTTTCTGTTGTAATGCTCTAAGGACTGGAACTGAGATTTGAACGAGGAGGTGCAATCAGAGAAGGTGCCTGTGGCCAGCGAGACAAGGATGTCTGGTCCAGCCAGTTAGCTTGCTAAGAAGCTATAGGTTCTAGTTGCACTTAGATGAAGGCCACATGGAACTTGAAAGGGTGGTTGAATTAAAACCTCATGAATATTTAGTACCCCAGTGCCTAATGGATATTTATAGTTGTGAATTTTAGATATCTCTGAGTCTTTGCCTTCCTTCTCTCTCTGTGTTTAGCATACACAGACTCTGCTTGGGAACTTCTTCTCTTTATCTGCATATCCTAGGAATTTTGCCAATGCCTTCCACTCCAAATGCTTATTATCTACTTATCTACACTTATGTCTTACATCTATACTTATTTATCTTACATCTTTCCTCCTTTCCACTTAGTTTCCTTTTTGCCCATTTATTTTATTTCTTCTATAGCAAATCATCAAATATTAACAAACTCAAAAATGCACACTACACATTACCCCCACCCCAGCACTATTGATAGATGGAGCAGGAGGTAGGGCGTCCGTGTCCATGTGTGTGTTATCTCAGGTTTTCCTCTATTACTTTGATCTCTGTTTAGGGCTACTAGCTAATGTGGCTTTGCACCTGCAATCCAATAAGCTTGCCAGTGCTGGGCTCCAGAACAAGACTTGTTCACTCAGTCACCATCATTACTAGACAACCAATTGGCTGTTAGAACTATTGGGTTAGCCAAAAAGTTTGTTCAGATTTTTTTCTCTAAGGATGTTATGGAAACACCTGAACGAACTTTTTAGCCAACCCAATACTTGCCTCCCCATCTTCAGGCTCAGACTTGATCACCTAACACTCAAGGCACAGAGAGGCAAAGAAAGCATACTTTTCAGATAGTTAGATCTAGATCCTAAACAGAGACAGAAAAGGAAGGGGCTAAGCCACAAACCCTGATTTTTCCCCCCAAACAACCAATGAGATGAATTCCCTTCTCTTCCCTGGGGTGAAGAAAAGAGTGGGAGGAGAGAGAGCAAGAGCGTTGCCCCAGTGAGCTCCCTCCAAGTAGATGCCAGAGGAGTGACGATGGGAAGTCTTTGCTTTCAACCTCAGGCCCTTAGTCACCACAGTCTTATTAAAGTATATTATTCCAATGAGGTATTTCATCAATCGCTATTTCTGTTCAGGCATTCCATTTATTGCCTCAAAATAGCATTCAAGTCCTGATTTTTACATTTAAAGTAGGTCCAGCTTTCTACTTAAGAATAAGAACTTTAAATAGCCTTATGTGTATAAGTGCACCGTGTACTAAATTTTCTCCTCTGGCTCTGTCCCTCTTCAAGGTGCTTCATAGGCACTGATGCCTCATATGGCCTATTATTTCCAGTCAATGTCTTGAGATAGTAAAACAGAATTTACTTGCTCTCCATCCCCAAAGTTTCTTAAAAATTTGTTCCTTAAGCAGTGTATCTACATAAGGAGCAAGTTAATACAATCAAGAATGAAATTTAAGTTCAAGGAAAAGGAAATAGATTTAAAATCAATGTGAATAATATATATATGTGTGTGTGTGTGTGTTTATATTCACTTAAAAATGAGTGATATTAAGTCCCTAAATTGCTTAGTCATTACATTTTGTAAATGGAAAGCACCTTAGGGACTGTCTTGTCCAAATTTTTCATTTTATAAGGAGGGAAACTGAAATTCAAAAAATATGACTCATGTCAATCAGAAAAAATTTTTAGAAGCAGTATGTGGACCTGACTCTTTTTAGTATACCAAAATATTTACTCTGACAATATGGAGTTGGCTCCAGCATCACAAAAGAAGTTGTGAATAAGCAAGAATCTCAATGAATTAATGCCAGTGATATAGACACTCATTTTTAAAAGATCATTACTTAGACTTTTTATTGTAAAAAATTTCAGAAAAGTAAAGTAATAAAATACACTCATCACTTAGTCAGTTACAGGAAAGGTCTGCCTTATACTTCAGTAACAAACAACCCCAGTGGCTTCACAGTGACCTTGAAAGCAATAAAATATTCTGCCATATGTTCAACATAAGTTTGTGGGAAGATCAAGGCTGTACTTTGTATATCATTTGGGCATCACTTGGGGGTCCAGGCTGACAAAGACTCCATAATGTTATGATACCTAAATCAAAACAAGAGGCTTCTGGGCTTCTTGTGGGACAGGCTAAAAGCAATCTGGAGAGATGATACAGGTGATTAAATGTTTGCCCCTGAACTACTTTATTATTTCTGCCCACTCTCCTTTGGCAAGATCTAATTTTCTTTCCCAGCCACTCTTAGGTTAACTTCAAGAACATGGGGGAGTGTAATTCTCCAGACATTAGAAAGTAGGGGCAACCAGATACTGGTGAACATTAGTAATGTCTGATTCTCCTCTATTTGCCTTATTAATATGTTGGGAGCAGGTTAAAATATTTCAATGTAAGGTATCAGTTCAGTTCAGTCACTCAGTTGTGTCCGACTCTTTGTGACCCCATGGACTGCAACATGCCAGGCTTCCCTGTCCATCACCAACTCCCAGAGCTTGCTCAAACTCATGTCCATAGAGTCAGTGATGCCATCCAACCATCTTGTCCTCTGTCATTCCCTTCTCCTGCCTTCAATCTTTCCTACCATCAGGGCCTTTTCTAATGAGCTGACTCTTTGCATCAGGTGGCCAAAGTATTGGAGCTTGAGCTTTAGCATCAGTCCTTCCAATGAATATTCAGGACTGATTTCCTTTAGGATTGACTGGTTGACTCTCCTTGCAGTCCAAGGGATTCTCAAGAGTCTTCTCCAACACCACAGTTAAAAAGCATCAATTCTTCAGCGCTCAGCCTTCTTTATGGTCCAACTCTCACATCCATACATGACTGCTGGAAAAACCATAGCTTTGACTATACAAACCTTTGTTGGCAAAGTAATGCAATTACAGTATTGCAATGTGAATTATAGATAGTACAGCAGTTCAACTCTACATATTTCAGTATGCATTTTTAAACATTAAGCTTTTGCTTTGTAATCATGTGATTATTATCATACCTAATAAAATTAATAACTTCCCATATCACCAATATCAATTCATAATTGTTTTCCAATTATCTCCAAACTTGCCTTTCTGTGTAAACACACCAGGATACGATTCAGGACTGTATATTGCATAATTATGTCCAGTATAGTATCTCTTAATAAAACACAGTCCCCTCTTTACCCTCCTCCCCACCCCTCTTCATACAACATTAACTTTTTGAGGGGACAGTTATACTGTGTTCTGTGTACCGATTTCTATTGTCCTATAGAAAGTCCCACCTCCTGATTTCATCTGTTTGTGTCCTTGTGAAGCCGCTTCACCTTCTCCTTTACCTATATTTCTCCATAAACCAGAGGCAAGTAGATAGGCTTCATTAAACTCAGATTAACCATTTTGGACAAGGACCCTCCTAAGGAATAGCACAGAGCTTGTATTTTTCCACCAAAGGAGAAGCCACTGTCTGGCTGCCTGATCTCTGTGATGCTGACACAGATCACAGTCAAGTCCTTCCATGGAGTGTTGTCATTGCCCCCTTTCTGACAATGAGCAATCTGTGCAGTGGTGTTTTGGCATCATGTCAGTTCCCCACTAAGCCTCACAGAAAAACATTTTAAGAAGCAATATTCATTTCCATTTGCAATGAAATGAATATCTCTTAGGCAGTGACATTTCAAATGCATACAGAGATGTTATGAAAATTAAGCAAGTCAACGTATAGAATTCGCTGTTTGAACATCTCAAGTCAGCGATGGAAAAAGTCCAAATTCTATTTTAAATGCCTCTCTGTCCAATTTTCTGGTGTGGTTGTGTTCTAGCTTTTTGTGATAGCACAGCTTCTTGGTTTCGCTCTTTCCCACTCTGGCCTCTCCTTCTGCATGTTATTTACAGATTTCTTCCTGATCCTGGGCTTCCCAGGTGGTTCTAGTGGTAAAGAACCTGCTTGCCAATGCAGGAAACATAAGAGATGTGGGTTCAATCCCTGGGTGGGGAAGATCCCCTGGAGGGGGGCATGACAACCCACTGCAGTATTCTTGCCTGGAGAATCCCAAGGACAGAGGAGCCTGGTGGACTACAGGCCATAGGGTTGCAAAGAGTTGGTTTGGACCTCGGGGTGCTGACTTAGGTACTGTCTCTTTGTTCCTGAAGTACCCTCTTGGGAAGATATCATCTATATCGTGGCTTTAACTGCAACCTATGTTCTGGTAAGTCACACATTTCAGTGTATTACTCAGAATTCTCTGGAGAAATAGAAACAAGAACCAAAAGAAACTATAGGAGATATATATATAGAGAGAGGGAGAAAGATTTGTTATAAGAATCAACTCATATAAGTATGGAAGCTGAGAAGTCCCAAAATGTGCTATCTACAAGCTGGAGATTCAGGAAAGCCAGGGGTGTAAATTCCAGTCTGAGATCAAAGGCCTGAGAATCAGAGGAGCTGATGGTAAAATTCTCATGCCAAGGATAGGAGATTCCATCCCCATTTTGTTCTGTTGAAGCCATCAGTGGATTGGCTGAAGTGCACCTGCATTGGAAAGGGCAATCTGCTTTACTTAGTTTACTGATCCAAATATTAATCTCATCCAGAAACACCCTCACAGATACACCCAGAAATAATGTTTAGCCGAATACTCATGTGCCCTGTGATTCAGTCAAGTTGACGCATAAAATGAACCACCACACTCAGTACTCCTGACCGCTAGGCGAGTACAGTGGCCTCTCCACCTTCAACTTGTTAACAGCAATGTAGCAACACTGAAAACGGAACTCATGCTCCAACTTCATCTTTACAAAAATAGCTCCCTCCAACTGTGTGTAACTACTCAGGTGTTTCTCTCAAACTTCCTTCTACTTGTTAGCAGGAAAAAAGTAAGCAGGTATCTACTCCATGTTAAATATAGCCTGATCCACTCATCCATGGAGACAGTAAAAAGATCAGTGGTTTTCAGGAGCTCAGGGCTAGGGAGCAATGAATAGGCAGAGCATGGAAGATTTTTCGGTCAGTGAAGCTATTTTGTATGATATTATAATGATGGATTCATGTCATTATACATTAGTTCAAACCTATGGAATGTACACCACCAAAAACAAACCTTAATATAAACTATATACTTTGGGTGATAATTATGTATCCATATAGGTTCATCATTGTAACAAACATATCACACTATTTGGGAATGTTGATCATATAGGTGGCTGTGCTGTGGGGTCAGAGGGTACATGGGAAAACTCTCTGTACTTTCTGCTAATTTTACTATAATGTAGCTGCTCTAAAAAAAAGTCTATTTTTTTAGAATTAAAATACTTTTAGCCCAATCCAATAATTTGAACAGACCTTCTTTGCCTCTTGGATTACCATCTCTTCCTTTCTGCCAACATGACGTCCAGTGTTGGGAGAGATCTCCAGAAGTCATGGCAGAAGAAAGAGCTGAGGTTGGCCATGGTAGTCCTCAGTCTCTTCTGGGGTCTAGTGGTCTCCTCTAGACTGTGCTTTAGGTGAGTGCCCTTGTTGAGTTCCTAAATTCCTTCTTGGAAAAAAAGAAGGTATTGGGAACAGGATAGAACATAGTCATTCCATAGAGCAGCCTCACCTGGGTGACCATGTGCTACCCGACTTGATCTAAAATATAACTAACTGAAAAGAAGGCTTAAAAGGCCCCCAAGACTGAAGAGAAAGGTGATCAGGATTTCAAAGGGATGTGGTAACTTGCTGATGTATTTTCTTATCTTCTCAGCATCTTTCCTATCTAAAATCTGGTGGAGAGCTGGGCAGTTTTTGTTTTAAATAAAAAACCATGAGACAGAAGTCATCTACATTATCTATGCCTTTCCCCCCACAAACAAAACA
Organism: Cervus elaphus; assembly: GCF_910594005.1. Lineage (NCBI taxonomy): Eukaryota > Metazoa > Chordata > Mammalia > Artiodactyla > Cervidae > Cervus > Cervus elaphus. The sequence continues at coordinate 24,827,292 of NC_057830.1, forward strand.
TGTTTGTTATTTATATATGAAAGTAAAAATTCTTACTTAATTCAGTTCAATCTTTTTAAAAATAATACAATATAATGAAGAATGTTTTTATACATATCTGTGGGCTTCCCTGGTGGCTCAGATGGTAAAGAGTTTGCCTGCAATGCAGGAGACCGGGGTTTGTATCCCTGGGTTAGGAAGATCCCCTGGAGAAGGAAATGGCAACCCACTCCAGTATTCTTGCCTGGAAAATCCCATAGATGGAGGAGCCTGGTAGGCTACAGTCCATGGAGTTGCAAAGAGTCAGACACGACTGAGCAACTTCACTTTCACTTAGATTCAAGGCATTCATTATTTTAACTTCTTAGCCACCCACAAGAAAATTGAGACTTGGAAAGGTAATTACCCAGAGACACGTAAGTAAAAAGTGATGGAGCTAGTATTATACCCCAGACCTGTTTGATTACCAAGGCTGTACTATCCTCGAATACCCCTTTTCTGATTATAATTTCCCCAAGCTGCTTCTCCCACCAGGTGGGCTATCACCTTCATTTGACAGAACTTGCATGGAGCTGTAACTCCAGGATATCCATTTCTGCCTACCTTTGTAAAATATATCTGTGATCATACTAGCAGTGACTGTTAACCCCTTGTGATGCTGGGTACTTTGCTACGTATTTGATGGACCTCTCTCAGCAACCCTGTGAATATTTGTATTTTAATCCTCATTTTTCATAAAGAAAAAGAAATTGGGGACGTTAAAAGGAAGAAATTTGCCTTTAGTTCTTTAGCCAGTGAGTCCCAGAGCTGATGTCTGAACTTCTGACCTGTGCTGCTTCTGATCACTAACTGTCTTCAGCAGCAGTTTTCCAGAGGACGGTACTGTCTCTTTGCCTAGCGTGAGAGCCCCATGCTTCTGTACACGCCTTTGGGATCGGTTCTCACCTTCTCTCCTCTGTCTTTATATATTTACTTACCATCTTGTTCCTTCTCTGGCCTTTGCAGTTCTGTATCCCATTTCACTACATTTTGTTTCATTAACTGATCAGAACATGGAACTCAGTCATATATTTTGCCCTGCGAAATGTTTCTAGAATGGGGTTTTATGGCCCCTCTTGTTTCTAAATCAAATTTATTTTTTAAACCAAGTTTTAGTTTTAATTACATGATACTTAGAGATTCTTCTTTATATTTCTCTTTTGAAAAATTTAAAATCTACAGAAAAGTTGAAAGAAGAGTACAACAAACACTTGAATATACCTTTTACCAGGTAAAAGGTATGTTCACCAGTTTTTTGCATTTGTTTTTCTAAGTAAATTACAGACATCATGACACTTCATTGCTAAATGTTTCAACATGTATTCCTTAAGAATGAGAAAATTCTGTCTCCATATGTATACCCATTATCACATCTCAAACCTAAAAACTATTCCAAAAGATCATTTATACTTAGAATTTCTGAGAATGTCATCCATAGCTTTTTCCTACTTAAAATTCCTATATTGCACTTGGTGATGCCTCTTTAGTCTTTTAATTTAGAACATTATTGACTTTTTTAAAAGAGTCCAACAGGCCAGTTGTCTTGTAGAATGTCTGGATTTCAGGTTTCTCTGATTATTTCCTGAGGGTGAGGTTCAGGCTGCATATTTAGGTGAGAATCCTATGTAGGTACTATCATCTGGGTACTTGCTTTCACATCACATCAGAATTTCACTCTGCCTCATTCTGTTACTGCTGTTTGATAACTTGACTATGGGAGGTTTATACTTGCTTTTTTGTTGTGCTGCTAGATTGGCATTCCTTTGATAGAAGTGTAAACATTTCTGGTTGTTAAAACACTGGGATATAAAGAAAATAACAGAGCAGTACCATCAAAGGACAAAGATAGCAAATTTAGCTTCATTGAGAGGAGACTGTTTGCCACCTCCTGCTAGGTTTGGGGGCAGGACAGTGAGGAAGGGAGATGTGAGGATGTGGGATCTGCTGCTCCTGCCCACAGCATTGACACCTCCAAGATACCTATGTTGGGTGACAGTGACTTGAGTAATGAGTGTGCTGTGTGCTAAATGGTTTCAGTTGTGTCTGACTTTGAGACCCTATAGACTGTAGCCTGCTAGGCTCCTCTTGTCCAAGGGATTCTCCAGGCAAGAACACTGGTGTGGGTTGCTGAACCCTCCTTGGGAGATCTTCCAGACCCAGGGATCAAACCCACATCTCTTATGTCTCCTGCGTTGGTACGTGGGTCCATTACCACTAGCACCACCTGGTAATGAGAAAAGGAAGTAAAGTGAAAGTTTCTCAGTTGCATCCAACTCTTTGCAACCCCATGGCTGTACAGTCCATGGAATTTTCCAGGCCTGAATACTGGAGTGGGTAACTGTTCCCTTCTCCAGGGGATTTTTCCAACTCAGGGACTGAGCGCAGGTCCCCTGCATTGCAGGCAGATTCTTTACCAGCTGAGCCCCCAGGGAAGCCCAATGGGAATATGCTTCAAATCAACTTGTCTTTCTCTTAACTTCATCCTCTGCATTGTCATAGCATCCAACAGATCGTGGTAATCCAGCAGGCTTTCACATTCATTCTCTGGTGTGATACTCCAGCCATCACTGTGGTGGCCCAAGGGCACAGCATCCTTTCACTCTTTCCTACAATATTGCTCCTTACGTCTCTCCCTACCAATCTCTTTCCTTTAACCACCGCTCAGTTTATCCCATGGGCTTGTACGGCTGGATCACATCACTCTTCTGCTTAAAAATCTTCACCAGCTCCTCATTTCGTACAGGGCAAGTTCAAATATTTTCTTGGGACACAAACTTCCCATCCTCTGTTTTTCAGTGTAATGTCTTTATCAATAAACTTTGTTAGTTGAAGTATAACACATGTACAGGAAAGTGCGGAATAATAAGTACACAGTTTGATCAGTCTTCACAAAGTGACCTGCCCAGTTCAGGAAACAGAGATTTGGCAACATCCCAGAAGCCCTCCTCAATTCTTCTCCCAGTTACCTCTCCCTCCCTAAAATTCACCAATACTTTCCTGACTTCTAACACTAGGTAGTTTTACCTCTTTCAAAAAAACTTCATGCAAATAGAATTATATAGTGTGTATTTTTTAAATCTGGTTTCTTTTGTGCAATATTATGTTTGTAAATTTTACCCAAGTTGTTCATTGTCTTCATTGTGTGACTATACCAAGATTAATAGATCAATTAATTGATCTGTTCTACTGTCATGTATGGATGTGAAAGTTGGACTGTGAAGAAAGCTGAGCGCCGAAAAATTGATGCTTTTGAACTGTGGTGTTGGAGAAGACTCTTGAGAGTCCCTTGGACTGCAAGGAGTTCCAACCAGTCCATCCTGAAGGAGACAAGTCCTGGGTGTTCATTGGAAGGACTGATGCTGAAGCTGAAACTCCAATACTTTGGCCACCTCATGCGCAGAGTTGACTCATTGGAAAAGACGCTGATGCTTGGAGGGATTGGGGGCAGGAGGAGAAGGGGACGACAGAGGATGAGATGGCTGGATGGCATCACTGACTCGATGGGCATGAGCTTGAGTAAACTCTGGGAGTTTGTGATGGACAGGGAGGCCTGGCATGCTGCGATTCATGGGGTTGCAAAGAGTCGGACATGACTGAGTGACTGAACTGACTGAACTGACTGTTGATGGATATTTGTATTATTTTCAGTTTTTAGGTGTTGTGAGTAACATTGCTATACGAACATTTGTGTACAGGTTTTTTGGGTGGATGATGTCTTCATTTCCATAGGAGATGTATCTAGGAACACAATTGCTGGTTATAAAGTATGCATATGTCTATCTTTATCAGTAACTGACAAGTTGGTTTCAAAGTAATTGTACTAATTTACAGTCCTACCAACAATGTATGAACATTTCACTTGCTCCATATCCTTGTCCAAACTTGGTATTTTAAGCTTTAAAGTTTTAGCCATTCTGGTGGGTATGTAGTGTCCACTGTGGTTTTAATTTCTGTTTCTCAGATAACTAAGAACATGAGCCAATTGGATATCCTCATTTGTGAAGTCTGCTCTTTTTCTTACAGATTTATAGACGTTTTCTAACACATTTTATGACTCTCTTGTTGGTTATGCTGATAGAAATCAAATGTATTGTCAGTCCCTGTGGGTTTTGTCAGCTGTGGGTTGACAATACATTCACCTGGTATATTTTGATGAAGAGACCTTTCTCCCTTCAATGTAGTCCAATTGCTGGGAAACTCTTCTTTTGGATATCAAAGGATGTCTGTGGTTTTCTTGGCCCTCCCTCTGGGCCTAGCAGCCTCATGAGACTTTATCCAATGATAGAGAAAAGCATTTGTAGACAGCTTTCCTCTTATCAGGAGAAGAAACAGATCACTCTCAGCAGTATAAGTGACTTCCCTTATATTACACTTACAAATCAGGTCACATCTCCACCACTAGCTGCAAGGGAGTCCACAAAAGTGAGCATCTATTTTGTTCCTGTTTCTATATTCTGAGAAGGCAAGATGGAAGGAATTAGAAATAGTTGTTAGGAGTCCAGTGGGCAAGGTCTACACAAGAAAAGAATTGAGTGCTAGGACTTTCTGCTATTATTGGCAAGTGGAAGTCATGTTATTTGCCCCTCCCCTCATTGAAAGGTGTTGATTATCTGTCAAGTTGAGTTGTTAAATGAATTCCACTGAAATTGCATTATGAAACTGGGATATTAAGATGGGTGACATGACATAAAAAGTGAAATGGGTATGAAAATACCTCCATATGGAATCTCCATATGTGCATCTGTTTTAGTGTAAATTTTCACATACAAGCCTTTTTAATATGAAAAAATACAAACTTAACATTGGTCATCTTAAGAGGATCACGTTAGAAGAGGGAAGCCTTAAAATTTTTCTTCCTATACTTCTATATTTCTCTTATATTTTTATAACTTGAAAAATATTGTGAAAATTGATATATTTGCATCATGTTAGAATCAAATCCTATTTACCAAGGATAAATTGCTTTGGTTCACCATGGTTAATTTAACATTCCCTTCATTTCTGAAATTACCCACTGTTGTAAAAAAATTAGAAACAGACTTCCCTGGTGATCCAGCCTTTAAGAATCTGTCTGCCAATGCAGGGGACACAGGTTTGATCCCTGGTCAGGGTAGATTCCACATACCACAGGGCAACTACGCCCATGCACCATGAATGTTGAGCCTGTGCCCTAGACCCCTGCTCCACAACAAGAGAGGCCACCATAATGAGAAGCCCGCGCACCACAACTAGAGAGTAACCCCTCCTTGCTGTGACTAGAGAAAGCGCATGTGCAGCAGCTAAGACCCAGCACGGCCAAAAATAAATAAATAAATGTTAAAAAAAAAAAAGGCAGGTTTTTGGAGTGGATAAACCACATAGGAGGTACCTTAGCTTTATACTTACAATGCATAGTTAAATAATTACTTATAGACTGAATGGTCTCATGTGCATATGCTGACGTTCTAACTCCTGACACCTCATTATGTGACTGCATTTAGAGTTAGGGCTTTTATAGAGGAAATAAGGTTAAAATGAGGTTATTAGGGTGAATGCTAATATTACTGGTTTCCTTACCTGAAAAGGAAATTAGGACACAGACCTGCACAGAGAGGATCATGTGAAGCTGCAGGGAGAAGACGCCATCCATAAGCCAAGGAGAAGGGCCTCAGAAGAAACCAACCTTGTTTGGCACCTTGACTCCGACTTCTAGCACCTAAAACTGTGAGAGAATAAATTTCCGCTGTTTAGTCCACTCATTCTTTGGTATTTGTTATGCAACCTGCCCTAGTAACTAATACAGTGACCTAATATTCATATATGGTATACTTTCAGTCCTTTATTTCCATCTTTACTGAGGTATAATTGACAAAATTATAATATATTTAAAGTATAAATGTAATGATTTGATATTCAAATACATTTTAAAAGGATTCCCACCATCAAGTTCATTCACACATCCATCACCTTTCATATATAGCTTTTTATTTTTTTGGTGAGAACACTTAAGTTCTACTCTCTTAGCAAATGTCAATTATACATTAGAGTATTTTTAACTATAGTTAAAAATGATTAACTTTTCTAATGAATCACATTATTCATTAGATCCTCAGACTTTATTCCTCTTATAACTGAAAGCATGTTCCCTTTTATCAGCCTCTATCTATATCCCCCAACCTTCATCCCCAAACAACCACTTTTCTACTCTATGTTTCTGTGCCTTCAGCTTTGGTATGTCTTCATCCTAGTGGGATGATAAAAGAGAAAGTATGGCCTCATACTTACACCTAATGTTTTGTTTAAAGTTTTAGCTTTCAACTTGATAAACTCTTTCATAAGTCCTTTCACTGTCAGGATAAATCAGTGCAGCAAAGTAAAGCAAGTGTTCTTGTCTTACAAATAAGGAAACTGAGACACCTACCAAATAAGACTCAACCAAAGTCACATAACGTGCGGGGGCAAACTGAGACCAGATTTAGAGATTTGGTCATCTAGACCAGTAGCCTTTCCACTGACCATTTTCATCCTATCAAATGGAATATTTAATGATAACTATTTCAAACACGGCTTATTTCCAAGTATGTCAAAGCCACTCAGCAAATGCATATTGAGCATGTGTGTGTGTGTGTATGTGTGTGTGTGTGAGTCTTTCTTAGGAACTGAGAAGACAGTGATAGAATGTGGTGTCTGTTTTTGAGGAGCATGCTGTCTAGATGTGTTGACTGACATCTAAACAAGCAATATTTTATGCAGTGTGAAAAGCACTGTAATAACAGTGTGAGCAAAGCATCATAGCAACACCATTGAGGAGGACCTCACAGGTAGAGACTTTGTGCTGGGCTTGAAGAAAGTGAAGGAACTTGTCAGATGGAGGTTGGGTTTCCAGCAGAGGGACTTCACTCAGGGAGTCCAGAGTTGTGGGAGGTGAAGACTAGAACGTGGTGACTGGAGAACTAAATGGAGGACTATGGTGGGGGACAGAGGCTGGAGGAGGGGTGACAATTCTAAAGAGCATGTGAGGAAGTTTGGCCTTTGCCATAGCAAATTTTCTCAGATTATTGCATTTCTTTTACAAGGTAAAGAGTTAATAGCTGTCATAAGATTGTTGGATTTTTATTTTACTAAGTAAAAACCAAACTACTATCATCTGAAATTAACATCATTTTCATAAAGAACAATGCCAAGAATGTATGCGAATCATATATCTACTAAAAAAAAAACATAGTTGAATACATTAAGCTTTATGAAAAACTGTATTGTCCACTTTTCACTAATTTCACCACGACAGAGTTTGAGGGAGGCCACCCTACAGATCACATTTCTCAGACTTTAATGGGGATATGTGAATCACCTGAGGATCTTGTTAGAATGCAGATTCTAATTCTGGGTGGAGCTAAGAGTCTATGATTCTAGAAGCTTCTATGTCAGGTCCTTGCTGCTGGAGTCTTGAACACATTGAGTAGCAGAGGTTAGTCTACACAGCAAGATTGGCTCGACTGCATTTGTATTTTATAAAGTTAAACCAGAAAACTATGTGTGAAATTGGTTGCAAATGAATTGCTACTGCAGTTAATCACACAACAAAAGTTCTGCAGACATTTGTCCTATACATTATGAATAATTACTGTAACTTGGCTTTCTTGTCCCCTGATTCATTGCAGGAATTCCTCAAATGGCAAGAACACCTCAAAGATTTGCAAAAAATTACATTCTTTGAATGCACTATATATGTTTCCCCTATTTAATAGTTTGGTCTTACTATAGAAATGGAATTTAGCAGAATTCTTATATGTTGTCTATTTCAAGAAGAGAGCATCTACAGCCAAAAATAAAATGATTTAAAAATAGTATAAATTGAAACAGCAGGAGTTGATTTGGTGCCATCTTTTCTCAGGGACTCCAGCAGTGATTGAGTCCTGTACACGGAGAACAGATTGTTCCATGTGAGGCCTATTAGAAGTTAACTCCAAAGCAGATGTTCCTGAAGATTCTGTTACCATTATAGACAAGCTGTTCTCATTTTGTAGAAAAACAAATATGTAATAATAAATTATCATACTTACCTTAATGACTTATTAATGATTCTTTAGTAAACATTCACAAAAGGGGATAGGAAGTTTTAAAATGTACTATTTAAAATAATGTTTTTATTACATTAGAAGCCTAACACATAGTGAGCAATAACAGATGATGAATCTTACAAATATCTTACACTTATTGGGAAGGCTGCTGGAACCCAAGGCAGAAAACAGCAAAAGAGAATGACTTTGGGGTCAGCTGTCATTTTCAAGAAGGTCTAAGTTCAGAGACCAGATGGTATTCTTTAAAAGATTAATTTGGAGATGCTCCCCATAAAATCTTTAATAGGTGATTATTTTTCCAAAGCTATTTGAACTCTAGCCCTCAGAGAACTTACAATTTTTAAAGGGGGTCTTAATATTCTTTGGGCTTCCCTCATAGCTCAGTTGGTAAAGAATCTGGCTGCAATGCAGGGGACCCTGGTTCGATTCCTGGGTCAGGAAAATCCCCTGGAGAAGGGATAGGCTACCAACTCCAGTATTCTTGGGCTTCCCTTGTGGTTCAGCTGGTAAAGAATCTGCCGGCAATGCAGGAGACCTGGGTTCAATCCCTGGGTTGGGAAGATCCTCTGGAGAAGGGAAAGGCTACCCACTTCCATATTATGGCCTGGAGAAGTCCATGGACTATGGGTCACAAAGAGTCGGACACGACTAAGCAACTTTCACTTAATATTCTTTGGTCTTTTATTCCATAATTGGGTACCCAGTGCTTGAATAAACACAACTCCTGATGGATGCATCGCCCAATGTTACGTAGTTCCCAATGCCTCAGTAAATTTCGCGTAGTGACACAGCCGTCCCCAAGCCCTGGGAGAGACTCAGGCAGGCCCACGACGCTCCTGCCTAGTTTAGCAACAGACAGTATTGGGCACTTTGTGAAACTCACCCAGCCTCAGCTCCAAAATACAGCATAAGCATCCAAAATAGCTGAAAATTTTAAAATATTTATATTACCTACAAATATTATGCACTAAAATCCTGGCTAGTGAGAAGAAATAGAAGGGATGTGTGTATACCTTTATAATTCAAAAATACTGAGGAGCTTTGAACTGAGGTCCTAAAACACACCTTAAACAAAATTACAAAGAAAGTCCCAGTTGGTTCATCAAGTATATGAAGAGCAGTTATTCCTTTACCCCTGTGCCCCCTACACAGACCAGTGGTCTTTATGTGGGGTCATCATGCCCAGGATGTTACAAGATTATCCTCCTTGATGCAGGGAAAATATTGGAATTTCTTTTTACATTTATTTGTCTAAAATCAGTTACATAAAACTTCATTATCATTTAATGCTTTAACTGACTCTAGTACGTGCATTGAGTGTGAGTGTGAGTGTGTGTGAGTGTGTGTGTGTGTGTGAGAATTGGGTTGATGTGGATGGAGAGACTGATAGATAAATGGATGGACGGATGTACTTTTCTTGATATAGCTAGAACTGTGTGATAAACAAATGAAAGCTGGAAATCTCTGGTCTAAGATACTAGGACTGTTTTCCTTTGCATTTTCAGAGACTTGTCAGGTGACTTAATTTATTCAAATTGTCCTTAAGGGGTATAATATCAAATAATTTTTATATTTTTTAAATAAAATTTATTTTTATTGAGATATAATTGACATATAACATTGTATTAGTTTTACATGTACAATGTGAGAACAATTTTTAGATGGAAAAATCAGAAACACCAGTAATAATACATGGTGGTACTTTAGTCACTAAGCCATGTCTGAGTCTTTGCCGCAAATCTGTGGGTAACAGATAAGCCTGGAAAAGTTAGTATTGGTCAAAATGTTGAGTGCCAAGTAAAGGAGTTCGACTTTTATTATTTATTAACAAGAAGACCTATTGAGGTTTTTAAAAAGTGAGTGGAGGTCAATCTGCAACAGTGGGCATGAGGGATGTATATATGTGTGGGCTTAGTCCCTCAGTTGTGTCCAGCTCTTTGTGATCCCATGGACAGTAGTCTGCCAGGCTCCTCTGTCCATGCATTCTCCAGGCAAGAATACTGGAGTGGGTTGCCATGCCCTCCACCAGGGGATTTTCCCAACCCAGGGATTGAACCCAGGTCTCTCGCATTGCCAGCAGATTCTTTACCATCTGAGCCACCAGGGAAGCCCCTGTATATATATGTATATTACATAATATTCTATACATAGTACATACACAACACACACACATATATGTATTCATTTTTGTTGAGATATAATTGACATATAACATTGTATTAGTTTTAAATATACAACATAAGAACAATTTTTAGATGGAAAATCAGAAATACCAGTAATAATACATGGTGGTGGTTTAGTGTGTGAATACACACACACATATACATAAAGATGTATATATACACACACACAGACATATATGTGTGTATGTGTGTATACTGTATATAGTATATTATGTAATATAAACACATAATAAAGAAGAGTTGGGAGTTAAGGGACTACTGTAGCACCCCACAGATATGAGGAAAATAGGCCTAAACCAAGAGGATAATGTACTTATTGTCCTTTTTTCTTTCTTCTTTCTGCCTTTCAAAGCACCACTAGTTTGAATAAAAGGCAGTGTGGACCGTAGTCAGGAACATGGCTCCTGAAATCACATCCTGACTCCCCTACCTGCCAGTTCTGTGAGCTTAGGCAGGTGTGATGGTTAATTTTATGTGTCAACTGACTGGCCACGGGGTGCCTAGATTAAACATGACTCTGGCTGTATTTGTGAGAGTATTTCTGGATGAGGTTAACATTTGAATCCATGGACTGAGTAAAGCAGGTTGCCCTTCCCAGTGTGCAGGGCCTCATCCAATTTGAGGTCCTGGCTAGAACAAAATGTAGAGGAAGGGGGAATTCTCTCTCTCTCTCTCTCTCTCTCTCTCTCTCTCTCTCTCTGCCTTATTGCTTGAGCTGGGACATCTCATCATTCTTTCTGCCCTCGGACTGGGATTTGCACCATCTGCTCTCCTGGTTCTCAGGCCTTTGCACTCAGATGGTTATACAACTGGCTTGGCTTTTCTGGCTCTGCAGCTTACAGAAGCAGATTGTGGGCCTCTCAGGCCCCATATTTACATGAGCCAATTCCTTATAATAAATCTCAATCTCTCTCCTCTCTCAGTAGATAGAGAAGTAGATAGAGATATCCTTAAATGCTATTGGCTTTGTTTCTCTAAACACACTTGACTAATACAGCAGGTTAAGTTCATACTTCCCTGAGGGACACCCTAAGAGCTCTCAGAAGTATAGATAATACTGTTCACACTGTGTCGAAGTCCAGCACTCCCACATCCTTACTCTGACCAGTTATATTTCCTGAGGCAAACAATTTCTGTCACTACAGGCAGAATATTCCTCTGAATGAAGTTTCAGAATCTGCTATCACCAAACCCTGGTTTCCCCATCACTTTGTTCTCAAGTCATGAGGGAGTGAAGAAGTCGGGTGGGGATGAGAAAAAGGCGTGGGGATGAGAAAGGAGGGTGCAGAGGAAATGCTGCTTGTGCTCCTGACTTGACACACACAGTAATTTTATATGTTTAAAGCCTTGAGTTCTTATAAAGGCATGCCCAGGAATATGACCTGTTATTAGTTCTCTATTATGCTTTCATCAAAAACACACATTACTGTATTTTTAAGGCAGAGTTCAATTTTGGCACCCTATTCGTGTTTTTTAGGCATCAGAGAAATTGGCAAAAATGTTATGCAGTGACAAACAAAAAGTAGTAGGTTCTAGTAATTGCTTATATTTCCTTCTGCTTAGCCATTGTTTATTGCTTTCATCAGTTATTATATTACACTTTTCTCCATCACTGAACATTTTAGCCTGAAGTTAATTTACTTTCAAATTCAGTGAACACAAGAGTGACACTTTCTGCATTTCTGCTTTATTGCATGACTCTAAGGAGGTGCTAAGATGATTCCTTCTACCTAGCGAAAACACTTTCTGTGTGTTTTGCAAGCTTTAGGCCTAATTTGCATATTCATAGCAAGCAATTATCTTGATTTTTGAAAAAGATGTTCATTTACAATATCAAAAATTTCAGAATCCTTTCACTTGAGTTATCAAAATAATTATCACAATTTTGCACAGCAGTGATCTAGATGTGATCTCAGTTGCCACTTGGCCTACAGTACAAAAGCAACTACAAATCAAAGAAGCAAAACATCATTTACTGTGACATTTATCCTACTTTGTAGAAGACTAAGAATAGGTTCACTCCAATCCACCTTCTCAGGAACCCTGGTTGGCTCAATTTGTTACTGGTGAAGTGTCCAGAAAATGCTGATGCATGCGGGCATGTCAGAGCTTTTCAGCTAAATTTCACACTTGTATTTTTCATATTGTATGGTGACATGATTTTAAGGAGAGAAAAGAAGCGATCTTATGAACTGCCTGCTGGAAAAGGCTAGTTGTATGGCAACTTAGCAGTTCTGAGTAAGTTCTGAAGAGGAAGACTGCTGCACTGACCTCTCTGATTCTGTCCGCAGGTGAGTCAGCCTCCTGTCCCATCAACTTCCTGGAGTGTAGGACCGCAGCCCCCTTCTCCTGCCAGGAGCCACCCTGTGGGTTTCTTCTTAGCAGGTTCAGGCTCATCACCTCAAAGAAAACCTCCTGCTTTGCTCTTCTCGGGTCTGTCTTCCCTGAATCACTTTTCTCCCAGCTCTTCCATGTTTTCTAACCCTTCTCCCTATCATCTTTTCCGGAGAATTCAGTGTACACCTGGGCAGGTCTAAGGGACCCGCTGGGAGAAGCTCTGAGTCCAGACTTCAAGAGTTAAGTGGAAGTGGGTGACTCCGGAGCATCCTTAGGAAATTTCCAACCTGGCAACATGGATGCGTGAAGACGCTCTGTCTGTTTAATTCTGCACCCAGGCCAGGCACAAGGGCGGCTCAGGGCTGTAGTGGAGGTCAGCGTCAGCGACCTTCAGGACACAGGGAGAGTGCACACTGTCTGCTCACATTTGCCCAGTGGGCCTTGTCGTGGGGCTGCTGGGATGAGCCCACACCCCAGCCCCACATGACTTCAACCCAGCCACCCTCCCAAAAACTTCGGAGACCTCTGCTGGTGTGTCCACCCGCAGCATCCTTTTCTGTTCACCCTTTGCGCTCTGACCATGAATCTCTCTCCCTGATTCATCCTGGCCTTCCGCAAATCTTTCCCTTCACCCTTGCCCACCTGCTCTCCTGACCTCACACTTGAATTTGTTTTTCAGCAGGCAGTTAGGAGACTGAAACTGTGTTTTCCTCTAGCCATTCCTAAGTGAATCAGGGGTAATTTTTCAAACCTGGAACTCAAAGTCCTTAGACAATAGGTTCTACACTTACTTTTGAATTTTCTTACCAATCTTCTATCTTTTAAAATTTATTTATTTTTAATTGGAAGATGATTGCTTTACAATATTGTTTTTGGTTTGTGCCATACATCAACCAAACACAGTATCATAAAGCAATTATCCTCCAATTAAAAAAGAAGCAACCTAGATGTTCATTGGTGTATGAATGGATAAGGAAGTTGTGGAACTTACACACAATCAAATGTTATTTAGATATAAAATGGAATGCATTTGAATCAGTTCTAATGAGGTGAGTCTGGAGCCTATTATACAGAGTGAAGTAAGTCAGAAAGAGAAAGACAAATATTGTATATTAACTGCATATATGTGGAATTTAGAAAGACGGTGCCAACGATCCTACCTGCAGGGCAGCAAAGGAGACACATGTAAAGAACAGACTTTTAGACTCAGTGGGAGAAGACAAGGATGGGATGATTTGAGAGAATAGCATTGAAACATGTACATTACCATTTGTAAAACAGATGACCAGAGCAGGTTCGATGCATGAAGCAGGGCACCCAAAGCCGGTGCTCTGGGACAACCCAGAGGAACAGGGTAGAGAGAGGAGGGAGGGGAGTTCAGGATGGGGTTGGGGGGAACACATGTATACCTGTGGCTGATACATGTTGATGTGTGGCACAAGCCATCATAATATTGTAAAGTAGTTATCCTCCAATTAAAATAAATTAATTAATTGGGGGGAAAAAAAGGTTTCTGCCATACATCAACGGGCTTCCCAAGTGGCACTAGTTGTAAAGATCCCATCTGCCAACCCAGGATACATAAGAGATGCCGGATCAATCCCTGGGTTGGGAAGATCACTTGGAGGATGGCGTCACAACCCACTCCAGTATTCTTGTCTAGAGAATCCCATGGACAGAGAAGCCTGGCAGGCTATAGTTCATAGGGTTGCACAGAGTCACACACAACTGAATCAACTAATATGCTTGTATACATCAACATGAATCAGCCATAAGTATACATATGTCCCCTCCCTCTTGAATCTTCCTCCCACCTCCCACCCATCCCACCCCTCTAGGTTGTCACAGGGCACCAGGTGTGAGCTCCCTGCATCATTCAGCAAATTCACACTGGCTATCTATTTTGTATATGGCTTATCAATCTTCTAAATGAATTCACTTCTTCAGGGATAGAGAATACCTGCACCGCTATTCAGCTCTTCCCTGAGGTCCAAGTGCTAATGCCCCCTGCAGCCCATTCTTTTCTTGCTGGGATGTGTCCCAGGTCCTTGCTATGGCTGCAATCCATCCTTCAGCTTCTCTCGCAGGCATACTTTTCCCCATACATTCTACCAGTAATGTCTACTGGCTGTTTCCACTTTTAGTGTCTTGGTCTTTCCATCACAAGCAAATTCAAAACTCTTCAGGAGGAGTCCTTTTTTGCTGTTTCCTCCATAGCACACAGCACAAAGGCATCTAGAGGCAATTCTTATTTAATAATGGGCAGGGCTTCCCTAAGCCCCCAAGATCCAGCTAAGGTGGTCTCCTAGCCTCAGTTACATGGGTAGTCAAAGTCCAAATACCCATCTAGATTCTGCAGTTTCCTCTGGGTGTCAACCCTCACCACCCCTAGTCCCAGGGGAGATGCCTTGCTCTGCAGAATGCTGACCCAAAGTCCAGCAAACAAACACAAATCCACTCACACAAGGCATCTGAGAGCCTAGGAGGACTTACTGAAAATTTGAGAAGGAAATGTTATTAATGTATTTGCCACATATTCATCAGTGGCCTGCTTGGGCCTCCTCTCTCCCATCTCTCTCCTCTTTTCTCTCTACCCCCATCCTTTCAAAAGTAGCCTCCTGAATACAGCACAAACCACCCCACCCCCTTCTGCTCTCATTTTCTCTGCAAAGCAACCTACCTCTTTCTTATGGTGCGCAGCACCTGTTGACATCATTGTTTTCAGGGCTTCCCTTGTGACCCCAGTAATACATCAAAGTTATTTTCTAAAAAAAGTCCCTTCTCATGGTATATCTGGTATAGCTGTTAGAATAACTTTATTATTATTATTTATTAACTGGGTCTTTTGTTGTTGTTATCGTTCAGTCGCTCGGTCATGTCCAACTCTCTACGACCCCATAGGCTATAGCCCGCCAGGCTCCTCCATCCTTGGGATTTCCTGGGCAAGAATGCTGGAGTGGGTTGGCATTTCCTTCTTCAGGGGATCTTCCCAACTCAGGAATCGAACCCTGGACTCCTGCGTCTCTTGCATCGCAGGCAGATTCTTTACCATTGAGCCACAAGGGAAGACCCTTTAGGAAAACTTGTTACATTGAAATATCTGCTCACTTCAAGGACAGTTCATTCTGAGGCTTCTGCTATTCTCCCTTTTGTTAAATCAGCATGTATTGTTACTGAATGCTCTTCTTCTCCTTTCCTATCTTCAGAATTTTGTTCATGTGCACTTTCAAGTGGGTCTTATTCTTGACTTCCAGAACTTTGAACTTTATTCAAAGCACTTTCCCCAAAGTAAGCTTTTCCTCCTCATGTGGTAAGGCTGACAAAATGGAAATATAAAAAATGGCAGTGGTATCTGTCTGGGTTACTTTGCTTAGTTTATTTTATGAAGTACTTCTATTTGTTGCGAGTAACACTATCAATACTCAACAATAGCAATCATGCCTTGGCAATCTCCATCATGACTCAGTGGAGATAGTGGCGTGCCCTCCTGACTTTTAAGTAATGTTGTCACCGTCTAATATTACCTGTTCTCCTTTGCCAAGACTGCTCCCACTTGCCTCCATTAGTTCTTGAATTATTTTTTCCCCGTATATTCATTAGAATCAGGAAAAGCTAGCTCTGCAGAAAATGCTGCCAAAGTCTTTAAACTAGTCATATTTTACTTCACCCTCCCATAAGACATCCTAGTTTACATTTCTAATTCAACTGCAACTCATAATTCTAAATTCTCTTTATTTCTCAATCTTCGCTGGAAACTTGAGTATTCTTTATTTAAATTTTCCTGGTGTGAGTAGTTTGTGGACACTATAATGTCACTCCAGTGGTTGTACTACTTCCTAAACAAGCCCTAGCACCTGCCCCACGAAGTGCATGAATGCACAGGCACACACATATACTCACACATAAATAAAGTGGGTGCTGCTAGTGATTCTCACTTTTGGGAAATAATTTTTAGTTTTCAAAAATGAGCTCAATAGCTACCATTAAAAAAATCTAACATGGTTCTTTAGACCTACCCAGATGTTAGTGGTTTTTATTTGGGAATATTTGCTCTTTGAAGATGAAAATGAGTTATTACACAACTATGATGTCACACAAAAGGAGATGCTTACATAGTACTTCCACTAATTTGCAAAGAAAGGGCACTTACAGCTTGGACACCTCCTTAGATTCCCCCCTTTGCTGCAGATTAGACAGACTCTCTAGTCTCATCTCCCTGGATTATTTTAGGGGGAAACTAAAGTGTCAGATGATACTTGGCTGGCCTGCGTTGTCCTGGTCCTGAGGGGCCTGGGTTCTGGCTGCTGTGAGAAATTTTGGCAAGTCAAGCTCTGAGAGTCCAGGTATTTTCCTTTATAAAGTGGGCCCAATAATAATGAGATACTGCTGAACACAGGAGGGGTGTGCAGTAAGCAGGCTACCGAGGACACAATCTGTTCTACACACTGGCCCCGAGACACTGCCTGTGTGTCTTGACTCTGCCCCACCCACCCACCACACTCCTTGCTCACCTCCTCCTGGGCAGGTGGAGAGGAAATCCAGTCGCTTCTGCTGCAGCCTCCCCCTTAGCTCCACTGCTGACCATTCAGGCTTCCCTCTCTCTGCTCTGTGGCCAGTGACTGACATGGGGCCTCTGTGTTTTCCTGGCTGCCACTTCCTGCCTGATAGCCATCTTTCTGGGAATTCCTAAGAATGCTGGTGTCTGGGGCTTCCCTCTCTTACTTTTTGAGTATAGTCAGAGACTTATTGGGCTTCCCAGGTGGCACTAGTGGTAAAGAACCCACCTGGCAATGCAGAAACCATGAGATCCCTGGGTTTGATCCCTGGATCGGGAAGATCCCCCTGGAGTAGGAAATAGCAATCGACTCTAGTATTCTTGCCTAGAGAATCCCATGGACAGAGGAGCCTGGCAGGCTACAGTCTATAGGGTCACAGAGAGTCAGACACAACTGAAGCGACTTAGCACACATAGATTCACTTGGCTTTAAACACATTTTATATCACTGTTTTGAACCTTGTGAGTGGGACAAAGGGGTAGCATCTCCTCAGCTGACATTGTAGAAGTATTACAGTGTTATCTGACTTGATCTCTCTTTGGTTCCTAGTGAGCCTGGAATTGCTTATTCAACCTTTATTTTTTTAAAGCTTTTCATTTTGTTTTGCTGCTGCTAAGTCGCTTCAGCTGTGTCTGACTCTGTGCGACCCCATAGATGGCAGCCCACCAGGCCCCTCCATCCCTGGGATTCCCCAGGCAAGAATACTGGAGTGGGTTGCCATTTCCTTCTCCAATTTTGTTTTGGGGTATAGCCAATTAGGAGTTCCCTGGTAGCTGAGCTGGTAAAGAATCTGCTTGCAATGCAGGAGACTCTGGTTCAATTCCTGGGTCAGGAAGATCCCTGGAGAAGGGATAGGCTACCCACTCCAGTATTCTTGGGCTTCCCTGGTGGCTCAGATGATAAAGAACCCCCCCTGTAATGCGGGAGACCTGGGTTCAGTCTCTGGGTTGGGCAAATCCCCTGGAGAATGGCATGACAACCCACTTCCGTAATCTTGCCTGGAGAATCCCATGGACAGCAGAGCAACTAAGCATAGCACATAGCTGATTAACAGTGTGATAACTTCAGGTGAAAAGTGAAGGGACTCATCCACACATATACATACATCCATTCTCCTCCAAACTCCCCTCCCATCTACGTTAACATTGAGCAGAGTTCCATGTGCAATAGGTCCTTGTTGTCCTCCTTTATGCTTAAGAAGTACCATTTTAAATATCATCCTAGCCATGTCTTCAGTTCAGTCGCTCAGTCGTTTCCAACTCTTTGGGACCTCATGGACTGCAGCATGCCAGTCTTCCCCGTCTATCACCAAACTCATGTCCATCGAATCTTTTGATGCTTGCAATTATAAGACAAAATGACTAGGGAGGGGGCATCCAGATGCAATATAGTTACCACAGTAGCTAATGTTAGCAGTTCACAGGGGAGGTAACATAGCCTCAGGTAGGCAGGCTGCTTTGCTCCTGATCTGACAGATTTCAATTCTTCCTGAAAACAACTCAAGATTTACCTTTTTTTGCTATTATCCACTTGGACACTTACAGTAAGTACCACACAGTCTATGGTTCATCCCTTTTGGGAGCAATTTATCAACAGTTTTTTTTAATATTGTCTATTTCATGGCTGCAAAATCTCCCTGGGAGTCTACTACTGAATCTCTTGGCAGGCATGTCCCCAGGACAGCAGGACTGCTGTCTCTTTGTTTGGACACTGTGTTGACACAACCCAGCACTCCACTGGGCGTACTGAAGGGAACTAAAGCTTTTTTCCTTCCATATGTAGTTATTGTTTTCTCCCCAGTTGTGGACTTGGACAGCCTTTTGTTTTCCCACTTAACACAGGAACCTGACTTTACACCCTGTCCTATTTTGATTCATGTTGTTATAGTCATTCCATCCATTCTAGGCTGTGAAATGCTTTTGGATATCGACTACCATCCAGTATATTAACCCTCCTCTGCCCTGTAACATTTGCAGATGATATAGGTGTCCCTCTGGGCCTCATCCAGTCACTAAAAACTGCTGAAAAGACAAGTCCAAGGGTTGAAACTGGCAACACATTCCCTAAGCATCAGATTTCAGAGGAAACTGGTCAC
This sequence comes from Cervus elaphus, assembly GCF_910594005.1. Lineage (NCBI taxonomy): Eukaryota > Metazoa > Chordata > Mammalia > Artiodactyla > Cervidae > Cervus > Cervus elaphus. The sequence continues at coordinate 24,846,541 of NC_057830.1, forward strand.
CGTGTCCAAAGGGACAAAGTGGATGGTCTGTGTGTGTGTCCCAGCATTCCCTTTAACTCAAAGGATCTCTTTTTAAAATATAAAAGTGTAGGAAGTTTAAAAGACTAAAAATCAGGCAGTCAAAAAGGCCTCTAAACTGGGATGTTGTAATTGGGCTCTTCCTAGGTGACACCAGGAGATATGGTAACAGAGCGAGGGTTAAGTCATCCTGCACATGTATTATGAAGCCTCAAGACCCCCAGCCCATGTCCCCACCCCCACCATACACACATACTTCTAGGATGAAAAAGAAGGCAGTGTGGGAACAGTTCTGGAGAGGGCTTTGGTGAGGAGAACAGCTCTGGAGAAAGCTATTCTTAACCAACATCCACTCACCCCTCCCACCCTACCCGGAAGCCAGTCCCACCGTGCAACAGAAGACACACTTGTCTGTAATTAAGGACACTTACTTCTATGGGATGACTGAGGATCCTGAACAAATCATCAGTCATGATCTTGTCATTGGTTTACTTAGAATGATGCTTTCTTCTGGACTTCTATATTATAGTTTCCAAACTGGAGCTATTATTTATAGTCATCATTAACAAACTGTAAAAAGCCAAGTCATTACATATACTCAGGTTGAATATGGTGAAATGCGATCATTGATATGTTCTTTGAAATTTTGGAAACTAAGTAAAAATAGTATTTCACTAGCTTAATTTCCTAGACTGTTATACTCTGGAAGATTTACAATAACATAAAAATGACTTCATCCTTAGTCTTTAATTCACTCTTTTAATAGAACCTCTAAATAACAAAGTGGGTCGATGACTCAACCATTCACTTCCATGTGTCATACTTAAAAGAGATGACTGAAGACATGCTGATGCTAAACAACTTGGATTTTTCTACTTAAAAACAAAAAGGATACAGAAAACGAAACCTTAAAGAAAAATATATAACAGGGAGTAATTTAGTAAATTACTAGTCTTAAATGCAAGAAAATGCATTCCCCACCCCCTTTTCTCTACTATCCTCCTATGGAAGGTTTTCAAACTAGAAAAAGGACCAAACTAGAAAAAGAAAATTATGTGTTGAACTTATGTTTTAGTTTTCCCTCAGACAATAAAGAATCCACCTGCAATGTGGAAGACCTGGGTTCGATCCCTGGGTTGGGAAGATCCCCTGAAGGGAACGGCTACCCACTCCAATATTCTGGCCTGGAGAATTCCACTGTCAGAGGAGCTTGGCAGGCTACAGTCCATGGGGTCGCAAAGAGTCGGACATGACTGAGTGATTTTCATTTACTATAGATGGGAGAAAACTCCCCCAAATAAGTAAAATGCAGAGTATCTTAATACAGTATCTACTTTTGTTAACTTAAATTGCTTTCTTTCCCATAAAACTAAGGGCAGTGGAGCGAAAGTTCTGTGTTTGTCACCAATCCTTTATTGAAACTGGTAACTTACACACTTTATAATAGAACAACAAAAATAATGTTCAATATATACAGCCTTTGCAATGGACTATTTGACTATACACAAGGCAGAGTGATAACACAGTCTAATCTTCATAATAATCTGTGCACAAAAAGACACCCAACAGACAACATGTGAACGTTATACAGTGAAATGACATCACAGGTCCAGTGAAAATTCAGCCTAATACAAAACGTACTCATCTATTGCAAATGCATCTCTAAAGGCCCAGAGCTTGTTCAGTAGCAATTTTACCCAGAGTCTGAAGCAGAGATTTGGTGTGTGGCTATAAGTCTTTTAAGTGAGACCACCTCTGCAGACAAGTTTGCTATCCCCTGCTTCAGAAACAAATTCTCTGGGTCAGAGACTTTGTAACCACTGTCTTTCACTTCCACCACTCCAGTTTTGAAACTACTCTGAGTTTTGCCATTAAGTTCTTTTTGATGCCAGTGTTCAGATTTGAGAGACCAATCTTGAATGTTAGTCACTTGGACGGAAAAGGGAGTGAGAGAAGAATGTACCAGGTTGGGGGTGGTATGCTTCTCGAGTTCGAAATGTCTCTTAGACGTCATGTCAACAGGCGAGGAAAGTTTTTGCGTGCCATCAAACTCATGATCGAAGGCTTCCACTTTTATCTGCATGGCTTTGGCTTTAATCCGAAGCTTGTGTGGCAAAGCAGAGGAATTCACTTCTGGAACTTTAACCACTGTGGCGTGGACACGTTGAAGTTCAACGGGAGAGTGGATCGGGCCCTTGGGAACCTGCTGCTCATCTTCTCCGTCGGATGACTTTCCTACCGCACCTTCATCAGTTTCCGATGTCCTCGGAGAGTTACTGGAGGACCGGTTGACCTGCAGCAGAGGGGGAGAGTGCGAGTATCCGGGAAAGGAATTCCCCATGTAGTTCTGATACACAGCCCCTCGGTAGGCACCCCGGTCATCTCTGGGCTCCCTGGCATAGCTCTCCAGTTCCATCGGCTCTTGCTTGATGACCTGGAATTTGCTTTCTGGGCTTCTGCAGCCACTCTGCGCAGGGCCCTCCTGTGAATGTTCTAGCGAGGATACTTCTGAAACATCAGACAGAGAACTCTGAGGAGAGTGCTTGATGACAGAAATGCAACTGCTAGCCACCATCGAGGGCTCATGCTCATCCACAAAGGCGCTCACAGTGGATTTGGAAGTCTGGTAGTCTTGAAAGTACACAGCTGTAGAATTACTGAGTTTCTGAATCTCCTGGGCGTAGGCTGTTGAGCTAATTAAACCAAACTTTAATTTTAGGGAAAGCAGTTCAGCTTTTAAAGTGGCATTTTCTTCCCCCAGTGCAATGAGTTTGTTCTCCAAAACCAGGTCATTCAGTCGACGCTTCTCCCGGGACCTCTTGGCGGCTTCATTATTTTTCCGCCTCTTTTCCCAATACATGGCATCTTTCTTCTCGTCGGGAATGAATTCCCGTTTCCTCCGACATGCTGAGGACTTGTTTTTCCCCACACTTCCTTCATTGAGAAGGAGCTCTTCCCCTGTCGTCAAGTCTTCGGAGACTTCGGTCAAGGCAGAGTTAAGCACCATCATCTTGTCCACGCTGCTACCAGCATCAAGAGATGCCTGCTCCTTCTTGATGCTCTGCATTTTTCTCAGCTGCATCAGAAACCACCTTAACCTATGTACGCAGTGCAGGAGAAGAAGTTATTTCCTCAGTATTCTCAAGTGCTTTAAAAACTGCAGTTTAAAATCCATCAATATTCTTCCTTTTGTTCTATGATCCAGAAGAAATCTCTGCTCCTCTCACTGAATGAAGTAGGGGTCTTCTAGATGACCTGCAATACACAAAGAGAAATAGTTATCCATTTGGTAAATATTTATTACCAGCTATGTACAAGAAACTACACGAAGCATTGAGGGGCAATAGTTCTGTCCTTCAAAGAGTTTACAACCTTGAAAAGAAAGTAAGTACCTAAATACCTATACTGTAAAGTTGTAAAGGACAGTCCCCACTGAGAACTGTCAGGAGGGGAATATGTGGTCCAGGGGAGTGAGAGAAAAGAACAGATCTACCCTGGGGAGCAATAGAAGGCGGCTGTGTTTCAGGAGAAAAAATAGTGGGGTGGGGCATGTGGGGATAGGACATTACAGGAAGGAAATGACAGATCGCCTCTGGTTAGTACATTTTTAAATAGTACTTGCATCTTGTGGGGCTTCTGAATACCTTTAGATAGCATTTATATGACTGCCAAGCAAACCAGTTCACCTCATAAAAGGAACTTTTCCAAGTAAACACTTTTAATGTCAGTAGACAGACTCTGTAATTATATGGAATCAAACAGAAATGGAGCTAGATTTTTATTTCCACAAAAATGAACATAAAAGTCACACAAACAACTGAGTTGTGGTTGTTTAATTCTTATGTGGTTTATGTCACGGACATTCTGCCAAGTGACTCAGCACACCTGAAAAGGACTCTTCTCAATAAAGCTGTCTCTTTGACGCATTTGTGCTATGAGAAAATCGTTTTTTTCCCCCCTGGTTCCCTCAAATTGATTTATCAAACATTCACTTAAGGTTGTAGCATCTACAATGCCTTTTTTGGTCCTGATAATTCTGTCATATAGATTTCACTGATAGAGTAGCTTCAGCCTAAAATAAATGGTTAAGGGATTTTTTTTTTTTAAGTACAGTGCCTTCTTGAAACTTAAAATTATTTTAAACTGAGAGCATGTAATTATGGAAAGAATTTCTTTCCATTTTACTAATTAGTTTCAAACAAAATATAAGAACTTGAAAACAGGACTATCAACTAGCTTCCTTTTCCATTGATGACAACTTTATAATCTGAATTTGGCCTGACAGGAGATAATAAATCCATATTAGGTTCCAATAACAATCTTTTCATGGTGGTTTCGGATCTGTGTTTCTGGATAGGGTTTCTCTGCCTAGTGTTCCAGTAGGTAATATTTTCATGAAGGAGATATGGTAAAACAACTGTTCATTCAGCACTATCTGTATATGGCACCTCTCCTGCCCCATTAGAAAGATTTAATGTTTTCATGTCCCTCTTTCTTTCTTGTGCATAGTTTTATATTGACTAACGAAGTTTAATTTTATCAGTTGGAAAAGCCTGCCAGCTTCTTGTGTCTTTTCCAGAAGGAATAGAAGGAATGATGTAATCATTTCAGGATCATCAAGGATAAGGTTTAATGCCACAATTTCGTCCATCAAACTGAGCCAATGCAAACAGTGAGTTGCAACTCAGCAAAATTTAATGATTATGAATACTGAGCTTCTGTTTGTCTTTGATAATATATTTTAGTGGGAAATGAAGGCAAGGAGTCTGCCATAGCAGGCAGTGATGGTGTAGAAAGGGAGCTTCCTAGTTATCACTTAGTAAACAACACTACTTCCTATATTTGCACTCAACATTTCTCGGTCTGACATGAAAACTCCTTTTCCCTCTACATAATGAATGGATTATTTCCTTCTGTCAGTAATTTGTATTTCTTAAATCTGTTAAGTCCTCGCCACTAAAATCAAATGAATGCTGAAACAAGAGTAAAAATTCCAACTCCAGGAGGATAACTATATTGAACTTTTCCAAGATGCATTTAAAATCTCCACTGTATCCCCAGGTACTACTATGTATTTCCTTGTACACTATCATTCTGAGTATTTTTTTCACTTGAGACTCTTTCTCTTCCATGCATTTTTAATTTATCCCTTCCTTGGAAAAAAATTAAATTTCTTCTGCATTTCATCTAAACTATGAATTGTTGCAGTTGTGCTTTTGAAATGCCCCACCATTCCGTCTGTATTACTCTTTCTAAACTTTTCATTCTTTCATCATTTCATATCCATTTCATCATTTCAAACCTATGTTGAGTGAGTTGAGACTCTGATCTCAATCTCCTGTTCCAAAGAATCACGCTGAGTCTAGTGTGAGTAAGGGCAGGCAGGCAGCCCTTGCCACACTGCATAGAGAAAATAATCCTACTTCTGTTTAACAAAAATATCTCACTTGTCCTAAAATCTCTTAACCCACTTCTATGTGTCTAAGTACTGTATGTCCACTTTTTCATCTCTGTAACTTTGTTTGGTATGTTCAAAACCTGCAGAAAAATCTCATTTCTTTTCAGTTAATCTTCTTCCAATTTCAATTTCACTAGGTATACTAGAATCTGGATTCTTCCCTCATCTGCACATAATAACTGCTTCTATGAGTCCACCAGCAAATCACCGCATACTACATAAGGGTATTTTCTGTAATATTATTTATCAAGTAACTTTGCTGTGTTGAAAAGAATTTATTAGCAGTTCGAGATACTGTAGAGAGAGGTGGTGATTTTGTACAATGTGTATCTTCCTACATGTTTGTTTTGTATGCCCAACTAGAATGCCGATTAGTTCAGGGAGCAAATTAATATATTTGTATCCTAGCAACAAACTGAACCTCTTAGGTGCTCACCATTTGACTGACACTCATTTGCCTTACATAAGAGAGATTTGTGACCAAAAACTTGCTGATACATTCTTTTAAATTTGATATTATTACATAAATTCTAGAAAAGATTGTTTTACTTACTAGAACTTCTCTTATTCATTACTTGTTTTATGCAACAGATATGGAGCACCTACTCTGGCACTGAGCCAGGTTTGGGGAAGATAAAGAAGGAAGGAAGAATCAGACTCCCAAGAATCAAGGCACCCCTTGGTCTTTGGTGAGAGACAGGCTCATGAATACAGATGAGCACTGTACTCATCCACGGGTGTGGGAGGAACACTGCCAACATGGGGAGTCAGTGTACGTATCATGTTGTTTCTAGCCACGCTGCTTTTTTCTTGGTATGGTGACAATAAAAACAATCATTACAGGTGCCATTTACTCAATACTGACTATGCAACAGGCACCCTGAGCCTGGCCTGTGATTATTTCACTGCCCTCATAATAATAACCACTTTCAGATGAGAAAACTAAGGCTGGGAGAAGTTAAGCAACTGGCCCCGTGTCACACAGCTAGTTAAGTGGAAGAGCTAAGATTCTCAGTTCTGTTCTTCTCATTTCAGTGCAATATATACCCATTTACTAAGTGATTTGGGGGCAGCAAAGCACTATTAGATGTTGCCAGAACTTCTTTAAGACAACAAAGGAACTTTGTTGCAGATAAAGTTCCATGTGGAACTTTTCCCCATTTTCCTCAGAGTTGTTTTATATCCTGTGATTATTTAATGAATTGAGAAAGCATTCTAAATTTTCATCTCTCTCTAAAATTTTCATCTCCTGGCAACCCTATATGCTAAAAATAAATAGAAGAAAAGGAAAGTTACAGCTGTTGGCATTGTCATCTGCAATTTTTTTTTTCCACAAACCCAAAATATACCCATTTTCAACATGGGGATAGGGTACAGTTAAAACACAGAAAGACTGTGCGACTTTCCCAAGATCATGCAGCACTAGAGGGCAGAGATATTGAGGGGAGAGAATCTATCTGTGCCTTTCAACAATAAATTTAAAGAGCATGCAAAGGTAGATTTCAGTGCTTTCTAAAAACATCAGTATTTATTCTCAACTAATACCTTTATTTCAGATTCTAGTGTTTTCCCTTATGATTAATTTAACAGTCATTTCACCTCTGCCTCAAGTTTTCAGATCACCACTAATGCTGTGTTGTATCAGTCACCGCTAGTTTCCTTTCTGGGGAGTAATTGACACTGAATGCCAACTCTATGATGCTGGCGTGTTCAAAACGATCAGTTTCATTACACCCATCAGATAATATGGCTGCTTCTTAAAAACACAAATAAAAAGAGAAATTTAAGAGCAGGAGTCATCACATTCCAATGACATATTTTCCCACACCTAACACGGACATGCCACTGCTAATTAATGCTTTTTCATAGTACATCACAAGATTTCTACAGGCAGGAGTTGTTTCATAAGCCCAGATTTAAAATTCTACTTAAGTCAGATGACCTAAATATTGTTTTTAATTAAGATTAAATTTGGTTTAGAAAATTCTCTAAACAAATAAAGCTGTACAACACAAATTCTAGCCCTAATTTCTTTTTGAGGAGGGACCTTATGACCTGTATCTTCCCTGGCCTCTAACACATCTCTCAGGGAAATACTAGTGGACAATTTAAACTTGTTACAAAACAAGAAAAGAAACATTTTGTTTCAAGCATCTAAAATCTGACTAATAGCTTAGATATTAAAATCTACTATGAGAAAATTTTATTATCTCTTTAAAGAGACGGCAAATTGCTTCTATTCTATACTCTGATTTTAACATTCTGTCAATACAAGATGAAATACTATTTGATATGCCCAATGATTTGGAAATATTTTGACAGAATCACCTCATTTTTCCTGTACTCTCTGAATGTACTGTTTACACTCTCAGAGATATAGTATAGATACCATTAAAGAAAAAAAATCCTTTATGTTAAACTACATCTCTCCACTAGGAAGACAACTGCTTATTTTTGACATAAGTGCCATTTTAGTGAAAAAAGATACAGTTAATGAATCAATTCACAGTTCTTTAAACTAGTAATACTAGCAAATATTAACCTACATTTTCTTCCTGTGGGTAAAATCCATGACGTGATTGTTTCAATAAAATGCTTTACTTTCTTTTCATGGATGAAAATAAAATCTGGGGGTGGGAGATGAAAAAACTAAGGAAACACTGAAGTTGCACAAGGATCTTCTAATAAGGCGAAAAAATGTTTTTTTCAATTAAGAAAACTATGTTAAACCTCATAAATGCCTCCCATTAATAATATAATTCTGTCTCTAGTAACATAGACTTCAACCCTGAAGTTAGAGAGAAATGTATACTTGATCAAGATATGAATACACACATAAACAGATTCTCACACTCTGCCAAAATCTATCCAATCATAGCAACAAACTGACCAACATTTTCTATTCGGGTACTTCTGTAAATGAATGTGTCAAAACCAGAGAAGTTTATGATAAATGAAAATACTTCAAATTCCTTGCTCTCTCATCCTCAACATAGGGCTACTTGAAAATTAGATTTAAACTTAATAAATACAATGACAACATTGCCTTTTACTATAGCACTGATATAATTTATGGGATTGAAATATGAAATAGTATAGTATAACCTTTTTTTTTTTTTTTTTAAATAAAAAGAGTCCACAGTTTTAACCTAACTCTTAAGTGAAAATATTCTGAAGACTGCTGGGGGTAAATGCATAGATGCTAACACAACCAACTTCAAGGCTCGAAGGAGGGGAACTGGAAGGGTGGGAGTGATGAAATACTATGTTAACGCATTAACAACAACAAAACATCTGCAGTCACTTCAAAATGGGGACCATTTGCTTTCTTGAAACTTTCAAAAAGATAACTTCTCATTAACTAGCAACTAATCTGAAATCCTAAGGGACACCAATAGTCATGAAGTGACCCAGTTATAGGAAATTTCTGCAACAGGTAAGTAATGCCAGAATACATGCAACATGTGGCAATGATGGGGAAAACAGGGTGCGTGCAGGGCTGGGTGAGAAAAGGGTATGAAAGGGCAAGGTTTTGAATGTTCCTAATTAAACTGAGGAATCATTCCAATTTTCCTCAGCTTGACTTTTTAATTTCTTGTTCACTTTCTTTCCCAGTGAGCAGACGATTACAAATGTCATTTACTGTGTGCCTCATGAGTAGAACAGATTATTTTAAATGTTTATTTTTGGTGTTTATTTGAAGGCTACTTAATTCCAGTTTTAGATCCCTAGAAAGTTAATTAATAAAAGACACCATGTTCTGAGAACTAAAAGGCTTATAAACATCATTCTGCTTCCAATAAAAATGAATGCTCAAAGCACAGATTATTACGAAAGGCATCTAGTAAATCTCTACTAAACTTTCTTATCATAAAAACAAGCTAGCATACTCTAATTAAAACCATATGAGAAACAGTATTTTTTTAACTACAAGAAAGTTATTTGTAATGACATTTGAGAGATAATTGGGGGTGGTGGTAATATAACTTCATTTTGAAACTGAAAAGCTCTTATGTAATGTCTGTGATCAAAGGTCAATGTCTTTCGACATTCTCACACAAATCCAATCTGGATAAAAATCAACTCAAATGTAATTTAGAAAAATAACAGGATATCAAACAATGTGTTAACCCTGTGAAATACAGGCATACCTTACAAAAACAAGAAATGAATATTAAAGGAAACTTCAATTACATTGTTTCTGTCATATTTTGAATTGAATCCCAAGTGTGCTCTCATTCCTTAATACAAATTAAAAATAAACAACTCTGAACAGCATCAATGCCATCTGGATTACAATGGAAATAATGAAGTATGTGTGATTTTACTTGGGTAAAAATAAAGCCTCAGCAATATGACTGCACCTTTTCCATTCTATGCTGCAATCACATTCACGTCTCGGAACTGACTCTATGGACCAAAGCAAGGTCAACTAGAAATATCCACTCAGCTGGTGAGTCAAGCACGTTGCTCAACATGGGAAAGGGCCCAAACAAAGGGTTTTAATTTTCAGGTTGTTGCATCATAGTGATGTTATAATTGCACTTAGCAAAGATAAGTCTTTCACACAGAAAAGGAAATTGTTTCAAAAACTCCAGTGAGCTTGCACTCATACTCAGGGAAGGGACAGAGACAGAGCCTCCCTCCCCCGCAAACCCATTTTTCAGGTTCCTGGCCTGGACTGCTAATCAATTTCTCTTAAGGTCCACTTTCTGAAGTCTAAAATGGGGATGATAATAGAACAGACAACAGAGTGCCTGGCACAGGCAGGGTACCTCTTTAGTAAATACTCGCTCATCATCTCATTTCCGAAGAATAAGCAGCAGCAAGGCAACGATTATGATTAGTTCTAGGCCTAATTTTTTGCCTCTTGTAATTCTTAGTGAAGCATTGTTCTATGTTACAAGGATAAACCAAATGAAATTTAATTCTACATTAATAGGTCAACCACTGACAGTTTCATGGGGCATATCCAAGGGTTTTAACCATACAGGAGGCACACACTTCCTCCCAGGATAGCTCATCTGTGAGGTCTAACCAGTCTGCGATCTCAGACTGGAATTTTAGATGCAGAGATTATCCAGGCCCAGGAAAACCATCACTAGAAGTCAAGGGAGCTGGAAAAAGACAGCTGTTTGGCCCTTTTTACACCATTAATGCTACCATCAACTCACCTCTCTCTCTCTTCCTTTAAACAGTTCCCCCAAACATTAACCTAGTGACTTGGGAAGTATGAGGTTCTGCAATCCTGTCCAGGATCTCCTTCAATCTAAAATTACCACTGAATGAAACAGCAAATAGTTTTGAGAAAAAAAGTAATCACTACTAGAACAACAAAAGCACAGTATTTCAAGAAGAATCTTTAGGCTTAGTTCAAACTTCAACCCTTATTGCACAGAGACTTAGGCAGTGAAAAATAAAGATGAATATTAAAATACACACACACACACATAGCTGCTTCCTGGTCACTTAGTCACTTAGACAGGAAGAGTTTACTGAGCTCCCCACAACTCGCCAGCTAAATAAACAGGTTTTATTCCCTCAGTTTACCTCGGAGGCCCATCAGGGCAGTGCCCAAGACTAGGGCCTGGGACCCAGCTCTTCTGAGCCCAGAGCCTGTATTCCTAGGTAGCACTTCACCGTTTCCTAGCTACTGACCGGCCTGAAACTCAAGATAGAAACCATTAGGGACGGGGGGTGTAGGATTTGATCCCATAGAAGCCCCAACTTTTTAAACAATGCACTTTTCGCTGATGGCTTTTAGAGAACTGTGACGCTGCCCTGAATTTACTGTGATTTATTGCATAAGCACGGTCTCGGAAGACTTATTGCCAGGATGAAAGTACCGTAGTCTGTAGTCTTACTCAGCAGGACAGCGGTATCCCATCAACACAAGTGTTGTAATTTTTTAAAATATTTAACTCGGGGGAATTCGAGTTCTCTCTACTCTAGCCACATAACTAATGTTCAAAATATATATATACCGACACAAAATATATATATATACTTGACAGTCAAATTGGGGTCCTCGTCATTATCATCAATACTGAAGCGACCCCACCCCCAATTTTTGCCGTCTGTTGACACTGGTGGTTTTCTTAGGTCTTTTTTCCTTTTACAAGAATCGGAAGCGCTCCTCTAGGACACACAATGACGCCTTCTCGAACAAAGGTGTCCGCGGTGCTCAGGAGCTCAGCGAGCAAAAAAAGCAAGAACACAGGCCCCTGGAGCAGCCCGGGCCGCAGCGATGAAACGCTCAGGCGGCCGGGCAGCTCTCTCCGCGCGGAGCGGCCTCGCCCTGGGTCCCTCCAGCTCGCCCGGCTCCGCTCCCCCAGCTCCAGCTGCCCTCTCTCTCTCCCTCCTCCCTTCCCCTTTCCCTCCTTCCGCCCAAGAGAAGCCAGGGAGCACCGCACTCCCCGGCCGCGGACGGTCCCTCGGCGCCCCCAGCCCGCCCCCCGCGCCACGCCCCCCCGGACCCGCCCCCGCCGGGTGGGCGGCGCAGCGGGGCCTCGGTGCAGCCTAGACCCCCGCGCCAGAACAAAGGAATGTGGGGAGGGGGCGAGAAGGAGGAGCGCAGGCCGCCTAGCAGCCCAGGTCCAAGCGCCGCCCAAGGGCGCTCCCTGCCGTTGACCGAGGTCCGCGCCCGCCACCCCACATCCCCCCCACCCCCAGACCCGAAGGGGCCGCAGTTGGGAGGAGCGCGCTGGGAGGAAGGGAGCACCCCTAAGGTCGCGATCGGAAGGTGGCGCTAAGCCGCCCCTGCAGACCCGGGGCTCCCAACCCGAGCTCCAGAGTAGGTCGGGGGTCTGACACTGGGGCCCTGGAGCAGTATTAGCTTCTAGGAAAGCGACTGCAATTACTTGGGGCAATAAATTTGTTCCAGAGGTGAATCTCTGTAATCTTTGTCCCCTTCTCTGCCCGCTCCCCGCCCCTGAAAAACCCTCCACAACCCTGCTCTTTTAATTATTTCACTATTACATTAGGGGAAAACAATCTGACATACACACACCATCATACACATATATTCACACACCCACTACATAAGAGTCCAGGAATAAATTTAAAATCTTGAGTATATTACATAGTCACATAATTCTCACATGAATAAAACTGGGACATCCATTTAAAAAAATACAATCTACTAACCTATATCTGTTTCCCATAAATCATATCTGGTCTGGACGAAAAAAAAGAAAAAGATGTGAAATAATACTGTGGCCTCATTCGCTGTTATTTACAAAAGCCAAGACCAAAAGATGACACTCGGTCATCCCCTGCTGTTCTCAGGGAACAGCACTTTCCTAAAGTGTCCTTTAAAAAGATAAATGGGAGTCAGCATCCAGCAAATCACCGGGCTCTGCGAAATGCCTTCCTAAAAATACAATCTTATCAAAGGTCTCTCGGAAGGCGTGGAGTTAAAACTACAGCAAATGGCCTTGAACTTGTATTTGCACACAGCCCTGGAGAAAACACCAGAAATAGCGCTGTGAGGCCACAATTGTTAAAATGCGATAGTTAGGGCTAAATTTAGAAGAACGCACATTTCATTTAGGGCAAGAGACGCACATTCGGCAACACGAGCAAACTCAATGCTTATCCAGTTGTCGACTTGCTTGTTTAAAATATCCTTTTAAAAAACTGTTACAGTGACATTTTAAAGGCTGAGATTGTCCTACTTTCTTTGTAGCAAGATTATAAAATCACGTAATTAGCTCCCTCTTCCTATGCTCACTGCCAGCAAATTCGTCAGTTACATAATGCAACATTTCCAGGAAACTATTATGTGCTGTCTTGTCGGGTCTGAAAAAGCAATGACAATAAGGTGAAAAAAAGGGCTGATCGAACGGAATGCATTAAAATTAGGAAGGTGGGGAGGTGAACGTCACAATGGTTTGTCCCAGATTTAAAAAGAATAGTTCAGAACACCAAAGAGACGAGCTCGGGTAGTATCCAAGATCAGAATACAACCCGAGGAATTTTTCCTTTTATGTTTTGTAGGGGTGTTAAAAAAAAAAAAAATCCTTTTCGTTTGGGACGTAGTATACAGGCAAATAATGATCTAATATCCAACGCTGCACTACAATTACCAAATCATTGCCCACGTACGCGCATATTCCCACATTAACCCTTAATCCTTGCCAGTATTTCACCGTGGGCAGATTATGCAATGTATGCAAGGACAAATCCCACAACCTCCCCGAGCGCTGGTAAAAACACGCTGACGACAAACAGGGTGGAAAACGTCTGTGCAGACTCAGCCCCGGACACAAACAAACGCAGCGCAGGCATTCTCTGAATGCCGTCACCGTTCACGCTACCGACGCTCTTTTTCAACGAGAAAATCAAGACTATTCCTCACTACTCAGTCCCCCTCCTCTCCTCCGCCGCCAGTCCCACTGAAGGGACCAGAAAGGAGAGAGCGCAGCCCTTCCCCACGAGATGGCTCAGCCTCCCCGGCGCTCTTCTCTACCAAAACATCAATTTTCCTGAAATCAGGAGACATTATGCAACAGCAGCGGGGGGAGAGCAAACCAGCCCGGACTACGTGCCGGAGCGAGGGCGCTGCAATCAAAGCAGCCACCTTAAGGTGGCGAGTCCCCTCCTGACAAGGCAGCAAAAGTTTATGTAATGAATGCCCCGCGCACACTCGCAGCCGCGGGCCAGCCCCGCGCACAGCCGGGCCCCACGCACAGCCCGCCCCGCGCCCAGCGCCCGCCGGCCGCGCGCCTCAGGAGCCCGCGGGGAGCCGGGCGCCGGGCCCCGGCCAGCGGTGGGAGGAGCGCTTACCGTGTTCCTGCTCTCCGGCTGGCGAGCCGGGGCGGCGGGAAGAAAGAACGGGGGCCGGGAGCCGAGCCGACGGCGTTCGCGGACCGGGGTTCGGCCGGGCCTCTGGGGCGGCAGGCGGCGGTGAGGGCGCGGCGCGGGAGGCAGGCGGCGCGCCTGGTCCGCGGGCGCCGTGGCCGCGCCGGGAGATGTGTGTTAGTAGGTCAGTTCCGAGCGCGGCGCTACGTCGCCGCCCGCCAGCCCCGCCGTGACGGGCGGCCCCAGCCCCAATCGCCGCGCCCGCACCCGCCCCCAGCCCGCCGCCAATGGCCGCAGACGGCCGGGGCGGGCTCTCCGAGGCCCCGCCCCGCTCCGCCCCCGCCCACTCCTCCTCCCGGCAGCGCCACCAGCACCCGGCCCGCGTCCCTTCCCGGCCGCGGTCACCACCGTCTCCTGAGTGCCGGGAGGACCAGCGCTCCGTGCCCCGCGCCCCGCTCCAGGGTTGCGCAACGGCCGGCGAGGCCGCCTCGGTTGGGGCGAGCCTGGGGAGGGGCCGGAGACCTCCGCCTCGCCGTCCGGCTGCCCTCACCGCTGTCTTCACCCTCTTGGTCACCGAGGTGCCTCCATGAGCCCAGCGACCCTCGCTCGCTCGCGGAGGCGCATTTTGTTTCACCGTACGCGCAGCCGGCCGACCTACCTGTTGCCGACCGAGTACCGGGGCTGAGGGCCGCAGGCCTCTTTGGCCGGGGCGTGGCAGGGACCTCCGCCGCCTCCTCCGCGCACACTCCGGGAGGACCCCTCCTCCTGGAGGTGGGCGAGAGGGAAGGCGGGGGGCGCTGGCGAGCGGCCAGGACTCCGGGCGGGCCGCGGAGGGGAGAGGGCCAGGCAGCGGATCAGAGCCCAGGGGTGCTGCGTAGGCAGCGGTTACAATGCTCCGCGCGCGTCTCCACTGAGAGCGCGACGGCCGGGAGCGAGGGGTTGGCTAGGTGGGGAAGCGCAACGCACGAGTAACGTCGTTCACTACACAATTAGGACGAAGATGACGGCTGCGAAGTTGTTGCATAATATGACTGGGAAACCAAGCTGGCGGAGGTCCATCTGCCACTCCCCCAATCCCCCTGGCCACGCCGAGAGTGGCTGCCCGGGATGCGGTTTCCCGGGCCCCGTGCGCCCAGCTGATACTCCCGCTGGCGTTTGCTGCTGGGGCTTGAGACGGCCGCTCACCGTCTCCTTGATCTTGAAGCTAGGAGCAAGTCTGTCTTTGTGCCACTAAGTGGATATGTTTGGCTTTTCCCCCCAATTCTCTGGCTACGTAAGAGACATAAAGTGATAGGAGAAAGGGCACCTCGCGACGAGTTAAGTCATGGAGCTAAAGACTGAAAAGGCACGTGACATACACAAGGCTCGTTTACACATAGACCAGCAGTGCCAGCCTTTGCGAAGGGAGCCATATTCCTGATAGTGATGCACAGACTTGCCCAGAGAATGCGGCAGGTGCAGAAGGGTCTCCTGGTCTGCTTGGACTGTGTGGGAGCTGGGCTAAATGCCTTTCACGAGTGCCCACTTCTTTTTCCTATGATAAAAACTCACTTTTTTTAAAAAAAGAGGAAAATCTGAACTAAACACCGAAGACTAGAGTGAACACCCCCCTTCCTCCAGTTACCATCACCGACCTCCGTTCTCAATAGAAGTTCTGCTTGCTGCTTGTTCGTTTTCTGTCTTCCCCATTCTCATATTACAGAATTATAAGTACCCGAAGACTGATGCTTAAACATGCTTATTACATAGCAGTTAGGTTTTCGGAAGGCTTCACATTTCAAACTATTCTCCAAGGGCAGTATTGTGGTTCAGAACACACGCATGTTCACAATTCATCTGGTAAAGTGTAGACTTACCAACAGGGCCTTGTCAACGCAGACATACAGTAGGGGTTTTAGCATCTTCCTCAAATTCACCTTTCCAGATGCTCACCAATCTGAGAAGCACAGCTGTGTGTGGCTTTTGAGTCAGCTACCTCTATTAGACGTCTATTTCAGAGTTGACTCCCATGATGAAAATGAATCCTGATTTTGGTTTATATTTTCCACTTCTCTCACTTTTACTAATACATTTCCTTTTTTCCAAATCCTCACAATGCCCCTTGTAGCTTTGAAAATCTCTCTTAGATGAAATAAAACCCATATGCCTGTCAGTTACCTTTTCAGGGTTATAAATGCATCTAGTCCCTAGAAGTCCAGAGACACTAAGAGTCTATCACCCCAACCCCAACCTACAAACATGTCCACATTGTTCTGCTTTTTAAATAGTTTCGCAGAATTCCAAAGCTGTCCTATAATGGGTAGCATAGTGTTAGTCACTCAGTCCTGTCTGACTCTGCAACTGCATGGGCTCTTAACCCACCAGGCTCCTCTGTCCATGGAATTCTCCAGACAAGAATACTGGAGTGGGGAGCCTTTCCCTTCTCCTTGGGATATTCCCCACCCAGGAATTGAACTCAGGTCTCCTGCCTTGCAGGTGGATTCTTTACCATCTGAGCCACCAAGGATGCCCAGGATGGGTAGTAAGTAGCCTTATAGAAAAACAACTTAGAAATTCAAGAAAGGTAGGGGAAATGCTTAGAGTCATCCCAATTGATGATAGAGGAGGAATTCTCTGAACCTGGAAACTGGTTCTTTATGCTGAATTTTGAAAACTTTTGCTCCTCTAATTACTTGAGTATATTTGACATTGTGCCTGCATCATTTTTAATTGCCATCTTACCTGGAAATCATATGAAGTGCAAAAGATATCTGTGCTACTAGCTTAGAAAATAACTCTTTAGCTCCTCCTGGTGATTAAGAAACCACTAAAGAATACAATGAAGGATCTGTCCCCATGACTCAAGAGGAGATGTGTCCAATGTTATATCCTAGAACATTCACAGACTAGGCAAGCACTTGCAGATTAACAGGAGTAAATGGAGCATACAAACTAAAACATTGGAAACAAATTACTCAGGTTGGGGAAGCTTCCAGGAAGTCAGCATGAGCCAGAGTGTGGAACAGGCTTGCTACCAGGTCCTTGAGAAGAGGAGGAAGAGGGGTCTGGTTGAAGTCATGAAGTCAAAACTTCCTTACCCTCAGTTCCTCTCAGTGCTGGGGAGGAATGAGGGAAGAGAAGGTCAGGACTGTGATGAGAACTTCTGGAAGACAATGAACCATATTCAGCCTCATCTGATTATACTACCAACACGCTTTCTGACTGAGCAAATATAACAGCAGTAACTTGAGAGGGAAATGACTAAGAATGTGGCCTTTTCTTCCTGTGATGGGAAGCACCCTACGACAGCATGTGTTTTGAGGGAGAACATACCTAACAATATATGCATTGAGAAATTTTTACCTTGGGCCCCTTCACCCAGGGGTAGCTGCAAACTGGGCTATCTAGTGAGAATTCAGGTTTCCTGCGTGTGGACCATGGTAGAGAAAAAGAAAATGCCCCAACTAAGGGAGATGGGGGCTGGATGATCTACCCTCTGATGGAGAAGTTCTGCAGACTCTGCCCCAGGGAAAATAGGTGTTGGAAGATGAAAGACAGGCACCCTACCCAGCGATCCAGATAGGACAGCTCCACCTTATGGGTTCTAGATATTGGCTTCTGGCTTTCTAAGCAGAAAACTTTCCATAACTAAAAATCCTTTGGGGACCTCAGGTTCCCACAGCCAGCATTTTGTGTTCAGGACCATTGTCCTTCCACTGCATTGTATTTTTTTGAGGCTCTTGTGTCCTTTCATTAAACTTTATGGACAGAAGATGAAACAATTTCTAGGAATCCATAGGTTATGGTTGTTTAGTTTTTGCATGGAGGCTTTAAAATGTGAGTTAGTGTGGAAGCAATGGTCAAGGCTGGTCACCCACAGGAGGGCTGCCCACACCCATCAGTATGCAATTTATGCTGGTGTTTTGACCTAATGAGTCATTGAGTATTCAGGCAGAAACTTCCTGGAATGGCATTTCTTTATTTCCCTCATGTACTTTGTTTTATTTCTACACCTCATGTTATTTCCAGTCCTTAGCCTTGCTCTGCTCCTTCCCTTTCCATTCATCCACTGCTGTTGACCTTTATTCTTTCTGCTTTTTTTTCTTTTTGCATTTTTTCTCTTGATTTATTTGATTCATCCTTATTTTTTCCCTTGACCTTTACTCAATCGTCAAATCCTCATTACTCCTTTGGATTCTTTCCTTTACCAACTTTCCACCCCCTCTTTTCTCTTGCCCCCTACCTGGCCCAGCCACAACCCAGATATTGTGAGTGTTCAAAATTTCCACTCTGTCTTCCAGCCTCAGCTGCTCAGTCCCCCTGCTTCTGCCACATGGTTCCATTAGTATACTTGGCCTTATTCTTCAAAAACTAGTTTTTGTGGGAAATTGAGTAATAGAAGATTGTCAAATAACACTCACCATGAAAGTACAGTCTTTAAAGTATGGTAAGTTGAAATGTGTCCTATTAAATTGCACTTGCTCGAGCTAAGAAAATTAGATCTCTACACTGACTATATGATTTCCCCAGACAAAAGCAGCTGATGGTCTGAATACATTTCAAAGTATTTATTTCCAAAAAGACCCAGGAAAAGACCAGAAAGAGGTGATATTGCAAACGAAGAGAGAATGTTGCAAGTATTCCATTTCAGAAATTGAAACACGTCCTCAAATTCGGCCGCCACAGATGGCACGCATTTCAATTAGCATTTTTGTTCACTCAGATTCAATGGTCTATGTGAGTAAAGGTGTCAAAATAAAGGAAACTAACAAAAAAGTAGAAGAGAGACAAGCGAATGTACTAAAAATGGTGAAGACTTGGGAAGCAGCTAATTGTGTTCATTGCAAAACCTCCAGTGATGGAGCAAGCATGTGGCAGCAGTTAGCTGGTGACTGGGACACAGTTAGCTGGGTTACAAGAGTGTGAAATATAAAATTGTGAAATGTGTTCTAACAAAAGTCATTTTACTAAGAATAAGAGATGACACGTCCACTTTGCAATGCAGCTCCAGCCACTGAGGCAAACCTTATCTAAACATTTCTGCAAAGTCACGCACAGAGTAGTTCGCTGGAAAAAGCCAAGGCTGCAACTCAAGGGGCTGGGGTTCTAGTGCATTCCTTATCCCAGACTCACTAAGGGAATCATTCTATCTTTCTGAACCTGCTTTTTCATATGAGACCCCAGGGAGTTGAAGCAGATTCTCTGTAGCACGCCTTCTGGCATTGCAATGGGGGTGATTCTTCAACAGAAGCCACAGGCATGCAGTGCAGAAAGGAAGCCTTGCAAATTTGGCATTTTCAGAGAAGCTGCCCCAGGTTAATGCTGGTTCACCCACAACCTTCACTTTTCCTAGTTGTAGCATGCACCAGAGGAAATTGCACTGTGAAATGTATACAGTGACGGATTTAGAGACAAAAATTGTCCTCTGCAGGTGTGGTTTGTTTCAACAAGAGATTAAAATGAATGTTATCAGTTTGGTAAATGCACTAGAAGCCCGGAAATTGGGTGCTTGACCACATTTCTGGTCTTCTGAGAAACTTCCAGTTTAATAGACTCTGAGCAGCTCAGCAGAAGTGCGTGAGACGTTAGTTCAGCTCCTGCTGTGTGATGATCTCCTTAAGCAGTACATACACATTTGAGGAGGGTTTTGCTGGGTTGGTGGCCTATTGGGGTGACAGGAAAGCAGACACTGAACCAGTCATCCAGACCAACAGGCGGTAGAGCCCAATAGTGAGAAGCAGACAGTGATGTGTCAGGGTCTCAGCCCCACCGCTCGCAGGCTATATGGCTAGGGCAAGATACTTTCCTTAACTGCATTGGGCCTTAGTTTCTCCTTTTGGCAGCCATTGATAATATAATCAATCTCAACAAGTTTTTCTGAGGATAAGCTGAGCTAATATATGCTAACTGCTTAGGAAAGTATCCAATATGAGGTAGTGATTCATGTTAGGTATGATTATTATTGCCCCAATCAAAATCTGCCTGCGTTAGGGAAATGGTATCATCAACTGAAGATGTGTGTATATATGTGGGACTCCACACATATATGTGAGTGTGTGTGCAGAGTGTGGATCCCTATTGATTGAATATGGAGAATGAATTCTGAGGGATAATCAGTCCCTTATTCAATTCACTTTAACAAGTGCTTGGTTACATCTTTTATTTTATTATTATTTTTTTTTTGGTTACATCTTTCAAAAATATATGTATATATATTTATTTTTAATTAATTGATGGTTGCTTTACAGTATTGGTTTGATTTCTGCCATACATCAGTGTGAATTAGCCATGGGGGTACTTATATCCCCTCCCTCTTGGACCTTCCTCCCACCTCCCACATTTCTCACCCCTCTGGTTGTTACAGAACCCTGGTTTGAGATTCTTGAGTCATACGGAAAATTTCCTTTGGCTATCTCTTTTACATATGATAGTGTATATGCTTCCATGTTACTCTCTCCATTCATCTCACCCTCTCTTCCTTCTCCCCAACCCTGGTCCATAAGTCGGCTACCTATATCTGCATCTCCATTGCTGTCCTGTGAATAGGTTCATCGGTACCATCTTTCTGGATTCCATATATGTGCATGATTGGCTCCATCTTGAAGAGAGTATACCAGAGGCGGATAGGGACAGAAATTCATTCATTCTTCCATTAACTGACCATCTTTTGTTGAGGCATTCCTGGAAAAGGTGAAAGAGGAAATCTGGCAGTAGGAGAGCAGGTGAGGAAGGCAGACCAGGTCCAGGCCTGGGGAACCCCGAGTGGTCATACCAATGAGGCTTGTGTGTTGTTCAGGCAGGTGGAGCACAAATGGCTTTGAGAAACAAGGTCTTCCCAAGTGACAATGTTGTACAGACGAAACCGACACAACATCGCAAAGCAATTATCCTCCAAATAAAAATCAATTAAAATTTTTAAAGTGACACAAGTGTTTTAAACATATTTTTATGTAAAATGTCATACAGAAGAATCAGTGTGAGGAAGGGGTTGAAAGCCTGGTTTCCAGAGCTCAACAGCCCTGGATTCCATAGGTCTCTACCTCATGCTGAACAGTCCTGGGTAAGTCACGTGAAACCCTGGTGCTTCAGTTTCCTCATCTAGAAAAATAGTATGATAATGACATTATCTTTGATCCTAACATTGTTGAGAGGAGGATGTGAGGGGATGTCTGGAAAGCCCTGAGTGAAGTGCATGGCAGATGGGCCACTAGCATTGGTCAGGATGGAAGTAACTTCAGACACATAGAGACAGTCTGCCCAGCCACGGGGCTGCGCTTTACAGACTGGTTTTCTTACCCAAGTGTGACAGAGGGTCCTCAGGCCTCGCTGCTCCCTGGGTAGCCTTGCCGACATCCAGAGCCGGCTGTAGTTCTGAAGGAAACCCAGGGCTGGGTGTTTTCTCAGGGCTGTGTGCTAGGCAGGGCCAGCTGGGAGTGGCAAACAGGGTGAACGCCGACAGGAGAGAACTAGAAACAAGTTCTTCATTCAGGTGTAAAGAGCCGAGGTGGCAAGGCATGGAAAGATGGGGACAAGGAAGATGACATAGAGGCCCTAGAGGAGACAGGCAAGGAGGCAGAGACCCATGGAGTGGGGCGAGGTGAGCATGATAACCCTCAATGACCAGGGGGTGCCAGATGTCAGGTGTCCTAAGGCTTTGAACTGCGGGCCTCCCTCCCACATGGGGTCTCCCCTGAGATGCTCCCCTTTTGCTCCAAGGAAGGAAGCTGTGTGGTTTCTGGAGGGTGAGTGCAGGTGTCAGCATCAGGGCAGGGAAGTGGTCCCCTTAAGGATTTATGTGAGTGCCAACCATCCAGTGAGATGTTTTGTGAATGCCATTCAAGTGTTTCCATCCCTCTCAAGTGCACCATAATGATGGATTCCTCTAAGGCACCACAAGCGCTTCCCCAATGGCTCAGCGGGTAAAGAATGCAAAGCAGGACACACAGGAGATGCAGATTAGGTCTCTGAGTCAGGAAGATCCCCTGGAGAAGGGGAATGGCTACTCACTCCAGTGTTCTTGCTTGGAAAACCCCATGGTCAGAGGAGCCTGGCGGCTACAGTCCAGCGTGTCACAAAGAGTCAGATACCACTGAACAGCTGAGCACAAAGGCTAAGGCACCACATTGTTTGACAGGTGTCATCTGTTTTAAGGCATTTCACCCACGCAGAGGTGAGAGGTGTTGGGGCCAGGAGTCAGACTTGAGAGGTTGTTGCTGAACCACAAAAAGACGCCGGGATTCTTGGCCTGCAGAGAAGAATTCAATCTGGGGCCAGAGACGAGGCTTGATCGCTCAGGGCTTTTGTGCAATAGAGTTTTATTAAAGTATAAAAGGGATAGAGAAAGCTTCTGACATAGGCATCAGAAGGGAGCAGAAAGAGTACCCCCTTGCTAGTGTTAGCAGTGGAGTTATATACTCGCCAATTAGTTATTACAATGAATCAAAAGAATGTCTGGAGGTTGTAAAGACCTCACTAGACGTACTCCCATAATATACATTTTAAGATAACAGGATTAGCCAGAAGGTTTTTTCCAGAGACTGTCCTCAAGCAGGATGCATTATTGTTATGTAATCCTAAGGAATGTAGAGGGAAAAAAAAGCTTGTCCTTTCTTCCTCCCTGAGAATTCCAGACCCCTCTCTCCTTGGGGACCCCTGGACTTCTTATCAACCTGCCTAGGAAATGACTCTCTCAGACTCAGACTGCCCGAGGGCTCAGTGCCACGTGGGAAACCCGCCATCCTGTGCAGTTACATGCTAGGTGACTTCTTCACCCACCCTGGGGACACAGCTCAGCTTGAGAGTCTATGGTGTGGAACTGGGCATGAAAGGGTTAACTGGGCAGGAAGCTGAGGCCCACCTGATTGCTGCCTCCAGGTGGTGTTCTTACAGGGGATGTGTTGCACCTCGACTTGTTTACTCCCAGCGATCTGTGAGTGGTTACTGAAGCAGGACTCATTCTACCCCATGACTTGTGCCCCACAGGACTTTCTCCCTAAAGTACAACAAGATATCCACTCCCCTTAGAAAAGCAGGAGCTGTACAAGTCCTGGTGTGGGCTCCTTCTGGATTCCCTCGGCCTCAGCTAGCCTAGGCCTCGACTGCTTGCCAAGTGGAGAGACCTAGTCTGGGAGACCTTCACCCCTCCAGCTATCTCTGATCCCTGTGGGAGTGTGGCTGGCTACCTCCTGGCTTCTTTCATGCCCCAGGTCTGGCAGAGCCTATAGATGTTTGGGTTCCATCACTTAGGAACTCAGATAAACACAGAAGCTGGGGACCCGCCTTTCCCAAAAGCTGCTTATGGGGCAGGTAACACCACCCTAAACTGCAGAGTATTTGGTGCATCATCTGGTGAATTCTGAGCAGAGAGAGGCAGGAGATGGTACCCACAATGTTTACCAGCATGGTGATCTACATCACTGAGCAAGGGCAGGCTTTGCTTAGGAGGCTCTATTCAGCTGAGTAACACATCACTGCCTGTTATTTTCTCTGCTTCTCTGCGTCCCTTTCCTCCACCCCCTTGCAGTTCAAGGGTTGTCCCTCCCAAGAAAGACTTCGTGCTGCATTTTCTTAGAAATCCAGGCCCAGACACCTTGTTTTCTCTCTCTTCCAGAAACTGCAGGAGATACAAAAGGCAGAAATATTCTCAAAGATAGGTTTCCTGATAATATATACCTCATTGAAAGGAGCAAGCAGAGAAGAACAGCGTTTTTAAGTCTTGCAGAGAAATTGGTGTCCAGTTTTCTTATATCTCACAGGACTGGAAGAGTCCTCTCCTTTACACCCCAGAAATGTTGTTTTGTTTCTTGCCAAGAGGTAATGCTGCTACAAGTAATAGGGCTTAAACAAAAAAGCATGAGGTTTGTCAGAAAAGTGTCAGGCAAGTCCTCTCCAGCACTCTTTTTGGGTATGATATGCATTTGTTAGAAGACAATTGCTTCTTTCAAGGAAAGCTATGACAAACTTAGAGCTGCAAAGCAAAGAGGTTTGTGTATTAAAAAGCAAAGACATCACTTTGCTGACAAACCCCTGTATAGTCAAAGCTATGGTCTTTCCAGTAGAAATGTACCAATGTGAGAGCTGGACCATAAAGAAGGCAGAGCACTGAAGAATTGGTGCTTTTGAACTGTGGTGCTGGAGAAGACTCTTGAGAGTCCCTTGGAAAGCAAGGACATCAAACCAATCAATACTAAAGGAAATGAACTCTGAATATTCATTGAAAGGACTGATGCTGAAACTGAAGCTCCAATACTTTGGCCACCTGATGCAAATAACTGACTCATTGGAAAAGACCCTGATGCTGGGAAAGATTGAAGGCGGGAGGAGAATAGGGTGACAGAGGATGAGATGGTTGGATGGCAGCACTGTGTCAGTGGACAAGAACTTGCACAAACTCCAGGACACGGTGAGGGACAGGGAGGCCTGGCATGCTACAGTCCATGGGGTTGCAGAGCTGAACACGACTTGGCAACTGACCAAAAACAAATGCATTTGTTAAGTTTACTGGAGACTAGTCAGATATATGGATATTTGTTGTTATAAAAGGAAAACATTTTAAAGTTATCAGCAAGAAAAGATTTCCTGTAACTAAAAAATATCTGTGTTTACTATAGACTATTTGGAGAGTATTCCTTTTCAGGATAATTTTAATCATTACCTCACAGTGGAACAATAATGACTTTCAGTTTAAATAGAAAAATAAAAAAGAATAACCATTATTACTTGAAAACAGCAGTGAGCAATAAAACATATTCTCACTATTACAAGGAAGCCATGATTTAACATGTCTGTTAACCTAAAGTATGTAGGAAAACTAAAGCTTGTAGAAATAAAAGGAGAGTTCGTGCCTAGAAAGGGCTTAATAAATGTTACTCTTTTCATTATATTTAAAATATTATATTTAAATACATTCAAAATATAATTGAGGAAAAGTCTTATTTATAATAAGAATATAATTTATAGTAAAAGGTGGTTAAATAATCAAAAATACTACATCTAACAGAAAAGTACAAGCTGATCTATGTAAAGGAAACTATTAAACACTGAATAAAGACATGAAAGGAGATATATGTGTGAAAAGACTGAGCACATTTCTGGATTAAAAGAGTCAATATTATAAAGATGACATTATCCCCAAATTAACCAATAAGTCCAATCCAACATAATCAAAATTCCAATGGATATTTTGAGAAACTTGAAAAGTTGATTCTCATTTTCCAATGGATGGTTAAATATTCTAAAATAATGGAACTGACTTTGAAAAAGAAGAAATATAGCAAACTTATTTGATTTATGAAACCAGATATTAAAACTGTACTAATTAAAACAATGTGGCATCACTGAAATACAAATCAAAAATGAAATGGAACTGAAATTCAAAAAATAGATTCATTTCACATCTAAATGTAAATGTAAAATCATGTATGATAAAGAAGATCATTGAAATCAAAGACCATATCAGTGCTGGAAATAGAAGTTGTTCTTGGCATTTGGGACAGAAGGTGATTTAATATAGGAAATTAGATGTTTACAACACTGTTGGGAGAGCTATGGGAACATTTTCAAGGCTGGGTCTCCTGGAATAAGGATAAGGAGGGCTTATTCAGTGGGAGCCACAGTAGCTAAATGAGACATTGTCACTAAAGCTGTGTCAGAAACAAGAAGCCTTGCCTTTGCAACTGCCTGTCACGTTCAGGAAACTGGACTGTGGTGTCCAAAACTTAGTCTGGGAATTAAAAGTGACATTAAGAAGCTGTCCTTATCATATTGCTTTTGGATTCACAGGGAGCTGACAGATGGACCCTGGAGGGCGAATATGGCAAGATATAAGAGTCATAGGAAGATGATTGTCTTATGCCTTTCAAAATCTCTCATGAGTTCATTTTAGTGATGGGACACAGTTTCCTTCCAGAACCTCAATTCTGAGGGAGTCTAGAAAATGTTTCCTTTAGTGTTCCAATCTCTCCAAATAGAAGCCAGATAAAGTGGCCATTGAGAGAACTGGTCCAAAGTATCTACTAGTAATGGGAAAGTGCCTTTTACAGGGATCACTAGTTATTTCCTCCCTTAAGTTAGTTCTGAACTTAAAAATATTCTCATGTGATTAAAGACAACTGTTAAAATTACAGATAAAATTATGAAAACAAACTATGGGAGAAAAGGTTTATAATCTTGGGATAGGGTCCAAAGTGAAACCCAAAAGATAAACATATTCAATTAAGTGAAAGTCAAGCAGGTTTTGTTTGATGAAGGACAAATAAAATTAAAAGCAAAAAGTTGGGGAAAATATAATTTTTATTCTAGATAAAGGATTAATATTTTTAATATGTTGAGTTCTTATACATCCAAAGGAAAAAAAAATCAGTGTCTCATAGTACAATAGGTAAAAGATATGAATACAAATAACTTGCTTCTGAAAAAAATCAAATGCAAATGACTTTGAACCATAGTGAGTCAGTTATTAGTAATAATGAAGAAAATAGCATTAAAATGAAAATTTTGTTACTTATCCATCTGGAAATGATGGAGTGGGATACAATCCATTGTTGGGAGGAGTGTTAGGGAAATTTAGTACTGCTGCTGCTGCTGCTGAGTCGCTTCAGTCGCGTCGGACTCTGCGACCCCACAGACGGCAGCCCACCAGGCTCCCCCGTCCCTGGGATTCTCCAGGCAAGAACACAGGAGTGGGTTGCCATTTCCTTCTCCAATGCATGAAAGTGAAAAGGGAAAGTGAAGTCTCTCAGTCCTGTCCAACTCCTAGCGACCCCATGGACTGCAGCCTACCAGGCTCCTCGGTCCATGGGATTTTCCAGGCAAGAGTACTGGAGTGGGTTGCTATTGCCTTCTCCAAAATCTAGTGCAAATGAATATAAATTTTAAAAGTGAATTTTGGCAAGTGTGTATCAGGTTTTAAAATGTCCCCACCTTTTAACCTAGACACTTCCTAGAAGTTCCTAGTTACAGAACTAGCAACACACTTCTCAGAATCTGTCCCACAGAAATAATCACATAAATGAGCAAAGACAAGTGGTGCAAGGATATTGACTGCAGTGATATCTGTATGAGGAAAAATTGAAAACAAAT
The DNA here is from genome assembly GCF_910594005.1 of Cervus elaphus. Classification (NCBI taxonomy): domain Eukaryota; kingdom Metazoa; phylum Chordata; class Mammalia; order Artiodactyla; family Cervidae; genus Cervus; species Cervus elaphus. Next base: position 24,873,878 of record NC_057830.1, read on the forward strand.
TTTAGTGCTAGTCATAGGGTCATTAGTTAAATAAATAATGATACACTTGTACAATGAGCTACTTAGCAGCTATTAAAAAGAAGTAGCTCTATCTTTATTGATGTAGAAAGATGGCAATATTATAGTAAGTCAAGTAGATCAGTATAGGTAACATAATCCCACTTGTTCCCACATGATAAAACATGTGTATTATGTATGCAGAAACTGGAGGGAGGCACACCCAATTGTTCTAGGTGGTCATTTCTGGGCTACAAAGGTACGGGTGCATGTGGGTAAAACATTCAATTTTCTATATGTACTTCAAAATTTAACATCATTTGACAAGTTTCAAAAAGACTTGTATTTTTAAAAAAATGAAGCTCTGTAAACAAGTAAACTTCCTAATTCAGTCATTTGACATATAAGCAGGGCAGCACAGCCTCTGACCCCCATTAAAGCCAAAAGGAGTTTAGAGCTCACTTGTTGACACATGCGAAAACTGTGGCTCAAACCTCATTGGTCCCAAGCCTAAATGGAAGGACTTGCATTATTTCCTGAGGCCATATTTCTGAATTTTAAAACCAGAATCAAAGAATGCTTTAGCATTTTAAAGTTGCATTGCACCTTTCCCTAGAGAAGCTGCTGCTCCTGGCTTAGGGTGATTAACTTTTCTTGCCAAGGTTGTCCTGTCTGTAAGACCAATATCTGTCAGGCAACCTTGAGCTGTATGCAGAATTTCTCCCCTGCTTAACACCTGCAGTGACTGCCTCTGACACTTATTGTCTGACTCTTGCTTGTCCAATCTGCATATTATGTTTTTGCTTAAACTTAGTCACCTTATCTTGGCTTGCTGCTTGCCCCTGCAAGCTGTTGTAATTGGCTGATTGCTGTAATTTCCTGAATACAATCATAGACATTGCTTAAAAATTTCCTTTGAAATTTTGTACTTGAACCCTTATTCTCAACCCAGTCTCTTCTATAAACCTAATTTTTGGTTCTTTCTTACAAATGGCTCAGTATCCAATGTGTTTCAGTTTTTTTAAATCATTTAAAAATTTTAAATTTATTTTATTGAGGTATAGCTGATTTACAGTACTGTGTTAATTTCTGCTGTACAACAAAATGATTCAGTTATACATATATCTACATTCTTTTTCATTTTTTTTTTTTTGCATATGGTCTATCATGGGATATTAGATAAAGTTCCCTGTGCTATATAGGAGTATCTTGTTTATCCATTCTACATGCAAATAGTTTGTATCTGATAATCCCAAACTCCCAATCCACTGCCCCTCTTCCATTCCCCCTTGGCAGCCACAAGTCTATTCTCTATGTCTGTGAGTCTGTTTATGTTTCATAGATAAGTTAACTTGTGTCATATTTTAGATTCCACATGTAACTGATACCGGATGATCTTTGTCTTTTTCTTTCTGACTTACTTCACTTAGTATGATAATCTCTAGTTTCACCCATGTTGCTGCAAATGGCATTATTTCATTCTTTTCTAGGTAAACTAGAAGTCTTCCATTTGTATATTACCACATCGTCTTTGTTTGTCCATCTGTTGATGGACATTTAGGTTGCTTCCACATCTTGTATTATTGTAAATAGTGCTGCTATGAACTTTGGAGTGCATGTGTCTTCTTGAATTATGGTTTTGTCCAGATATATGCTCAGGAGTGGGATTGTTGGATCATACAACAACTCTAATTTTAGTTTTTTGAGGAACCTCCATATTGTTCTCCGTAGTGGCTGCACCAACTTCCATTTCCACCAACAGCTGTTTGAAGTTTCCCTTCTCTCCACACCCTCTCTGGAATTTATTACTGGTAGACCTTTTAATGATGGCCATTCTGACCAGTGTGAGGTGGGGCCTCATTGTAGATTTTGATTTGCATTTCTCTAATGATTAGTAATGTTGAACATCTTTTCATACACCTGTTTGCCTTCTGTATGTTTTCTTTCGAGAAATGTCTATTTAGGTCTTCTGTACATTTTTCAATTGAGTTTGCTGTTGTTACTGAACTGCATAGGCTGTTTGTACAAAAAAATCATTTATTTTAGAATAGTCAAAATGGCTGAATTTGGTATGTGAAGAGAGGTAACAGTGTATTGATTGAGAGCGTGCATCTGAGCTGCTGTGGCTGTGCCAGTGACCAGCCATGTGGCCTCAGGCACATCGTTTGACCTCCCTAGGCTTCAGTTGCCTCATATATAAATCCTATATTGAGGGCTTATTACGTTAAATAAAACAATATTATGGTTGTTATTGTTATGGTAGTTTTTGCTTAATTTTCTGATCAATAAAGCACCTGTATATCAGAACTTCATTCATTCAACGAACATTACTTGATTAACAATTTAAGGAGAGCCTCCTGACTGTTAGGGGCTTCCCTGGTGGCTTAAATGGTAAAGAATCTGTCTGAAATGAGGAGACGTGGGTTCAACCCCTGGATCAGGAAGGTCCCCTGGAGGAGGGCATGGCAATTCACACCAGTATCCTTGCCTGGAGAATCCCATGGATGGAGGACCCTGGCAGGCTACAGTCCACAGGGTCTCAAAGAGTTGGGCATGACTGAGTTGACTGTGCACACACACCTTGATTGTTGGGTAATGAAAGTTTTTAGAGAAGTCAAGGTATAGCAGGAAGACCTCCAAAACACATCTCTTATCTGGCCATGTCCTGCCATCTTCATTGCCATCACCTTGGTCCAAGCCACTTTCATCTTCACAACAACCTAACTTCATACAACATAAAAAAGTGGGCTCTGGTCAGCCCTGATTCAGAGGATTCTCATACTCAGGAAAGAAACCACACTCTGTGATTCTGGTCCCTTCTGCCTTTCAAATTCATCTCACTCTTTTCTTCTTGGTCCTTAGTCATCAGCAACACGTTCCCTCCTTCAGTTTTTAAAATATTTTAATCCCTTTCCCACACCAGGGCCTTTGTATATGCTGTTCCCTCTGCCTGAAACATTCTTCTCAATGTTTTGTATGGCTTTCTCCTTCTCTTTCTTTAGGTTTAAATATCACTCCCTGTGATAGATAGGTGATATCTGCTCAGTACCCACTCTTATTTCTATTTTTTGTATAGTAAGCCCCCCAAATTTCCTTTATAGAAATGTCCTTCCCAGACTCTCCATGGGACTTATACATGGTAAGTCACACAAGGTGCAGCAAATATGAAGATGTGAAAGTCTTCCTTTCAGTTTTTCCAGAGAAGAATCCTTCAGGCATCCTGGTGATGGGGCAGGAAGGAGCCTGAAGGATAAAAATTACTTTATATCCAGACTTTCAACCAATACTGTCAGCCAATAGCTCCCTACTTCACCCCCACATGCCTACTGGTGCCAAGTCTCCTGACACCTGAGAAGGGAAACTGAGTCCCGTTTCACTGAACTCCCTTCTCAGGGCTCCTGTGGGGCAGCCACCTCCACTCTGCAAGACCAATTCCTCTTGCTACCAAGTTTGCTGAATTATTTTATCCTTGGATGGTTCCTTTCCCTTATTCTTTGTCTTGGAGCTTAATACCTTTAGAAACGTATCCCTCTCACTATTTTCCTGGAGTCTGGGGAAGGGGAGAAGAATACTTAAGGAGAATGACTGTATATAATCAGATCTAACTTCAGGTGGGTCCCTAAAAACTTCTTGTTTTCTCCTGTCAGGAGATGACTGCAAACCTTTTCTGCTTTCCTCAGACTTCATCACCTCCCTCCTCAGGCCCAGGAAATGACCTCATGTCTTGCAATCTTGCAACGAAAAAATGAATAAACTCCCTCCATTTCTTACCACTTTCCAACACCGCAAGGTTACCCAAGTACACACACTCCTTTCTGTTTCTCCATCACCAAGGAAGAGATGCTTCCCCTAAGGCTGATAACTGTTCTTTTCTCAAGCCCTGTCTCAGTACCCCCATCTTCCCAGAACCTTGCTTAATAACCGGGTGTCCCTCTCTCTGCATTCAGTATTAATAGATGGTGTAACTAACATCTGAATTTAGAATGACCAACCATCATGTTTACTGAGGAATGAGAGAGTTTCCTGGGCTCATGAGACCTTTTGTGTGAAAACTAGAATGAATCTGTGACCCATTTTCTCCCATAGTTTTAATTAATCCTCCCTCAACCATACACTCTTCATCCGGTTTCCTTAATCTCTCCTACTCTCACAACCAAGCATCTCAAAACAGGTAGTCTGGATGTTTTGCTCACCTCCTCCTCACTTCAATAAAAGAGGAACATAATCATGACATGACTGAAAGAGAAGCTTCAGGAATCTGCCAGCCATGCTTGCTGTAGGTTGCCCTGGTGTCCTGCAGAGCTTTTGATGGGATTTCTTTCATCCTATTCCACTGCACACTACCTTCAGCCTCACCATTTCTCTGGGAGTGTTCCTGGCAGGGTTAGCTGCGCACATACAGGCATACATCCCATCATCATCCCACTGGATGTTCAGTCAGTGATGCTCAACACTTGTGAGCCTTGACTTCTGTGCTGTTACACAATCTTAGTGTCCATTGACTTTTGCATCTTTCTTGCAAGGTCCATCATCTAATCATAGAATTCGTAGGCCTTCTTCTCATTATATACACTTACCCTGGAGAAGTCATACACTTGCCAGGCTCTACTTTGCCCTTTACATGCTGGTGAACCCAAATCTATGTCCAGTTCAAATCTCTTTTCTGTGAATGAGATTGGTATATCCAATGCTTACTGGAACTGTCCATTTGGATTGCTCCAAGTAAACTCATGCTCAATTTGTTCAAAATTAATCTCACCATCACCCACTACTTAAACCTGAAGCAATTCCTGTGTACTCATCTCAGACAATGGGACCACTGTCTACCAGGTTGCATGATCCACTGGATATCTAACTTTCATCCCTGACCCTTCCCTCACATACTATATCAGGAAGTGTTCTGAGTTGCTGGCCGGGGAATCCAACATTGGTTAATCTAAGTAGGAAAGATTTTGGTGAAAGGACTTTCAGTATCTCACAGATTCCACAGCAAGATTAGAAAACAACAGTGCATCTTAGCAGCCACAGAGTCAAAATGAATCCCAAATCAACCAGTAGAACTGCCACAGAATCTGGTCACAGATACTTCTTTTTGCATCACTAGCATTTCTGACCCTAGAACAGGGATGCTACTGCTAAAGTTACAACTGATTCCAGTGTTAACACCTTCACTAGAATAGAGTCTGTGTGTTGTTGCTGTTTTTCAGTTGCCCAGTTGTGCCTGACTCTTTGTGACCCCATGGACTGCAGCAGGCCAGGCCTCCCTGTTCATCACCATGTCCCAAAGTTTGCTCAAGTTCAAGTCCATTGTATCGGTGATGCCATCCAGCCATCTTATCCTCTGATGCCGTCTTTTCATTCTGCCCTCAATCTTTGCCCGAGTCAGGGACTTTCCCAATGAGTTGGCTGTTCTCATCAGGTGACCAAAGTACTGGAGCTTCAGCTTCAGCATTGGTCCTTCCAATGAATATTCAGGGTTGATTTTCTTTAAAATGACTGGTAGGGTCTCCTTGCTATCCAAGGGACTCTCAGGAGTCTTCTCCAGCACCACAGTTCAAAGGCCTCAATTCTTTGGTACTCTGCCTTCTTCATGGTCCAGCTCTCATAACCGTACATAATCACTGGGAAGACCATTAACTTGACTATATGGACCTTTGTCAGCAGAGTAATGATTTGGTTTTTCAGCACACTGTCTAAGTTTATCATAACTTTCCTGCCAAGAAGCAATTGTCTTCTGATTTCAAGGCTGCAGTCACCATCCACAGTGATTTTAGAGCCCAAGAAGAGGAAATCTGTCACTGCTTCCACTTTTTCCCCTTCTATTTGCCATGAAGTAATGGGGTCAGATACCATGATCTTAGTCTTTTTTTAATATTTAGTTTTGAGCCTGCTTTTTTGCTCTCTTTCTTCACCCTCATCAAGAGGGTCTTTAGTTCCTCTTCATTTTCTGCCGTTAGAGTGGTATCATCCGCATATCTGAGGTTGTTGATGTTTCTCCAGCCTGTCTTGATTCCAGCTCGTAACTCATCCGGCCTGGCATTTCCCATGATGTGCTCAGTGTATAGGTTAAATAAGCAGAGTGACAGCAGACAGCCCTGTCGTACTCCTTTCTCAGTACTGAACCAATCAGTTGTCCCATACAGGGTTCTAACTGTTGTTTCTTGACCCACATACAGGTTTCTCAGGATACAGATAGACGATCTGGTATTCCCATTTAAGAGCTTTCCACAGTCTGGTATGGTCCTCACAGTCAAAGGCTTGAGTGTAGTCAATAAAACAGGTACATTTTTTTTTTTTTTTTTTTAAATTCCCTTGCTTTCTCTATGATCTGGTGAATGTTGGCAATTTGATCTCTGGTTCCTTTGCCTTTTCTAAACCCAGCTAGGATACCTGGTAGTTCTTGGTTCACATAATGTTGAAGACTAGCATGCAAGATTTTAAGCATGACCTTACTAGCATGGGAGATGAGTGCAATTGTCCAATGGTTTAAACATTCTTTAGTACTACACTTCTTGGAAATTGGGATGAGGACTGACATTATCCAGTCCTGTGGCCACTGCTGGGTCTTCCAGACTTGCTGACATATTGAGTGCAACACTTTGTTAGTATCGTCTTTTAGGGTTTTGAATAGCTCTACTGGAATCCCATTGCACCCACTAGCTTTAATGACAGCAGTACTTCCTAAGGCCCACTTGAGTTCACATTCCAGAATGTCTGGCTTTGGGTGACTGACTTAATCTGATTCATTAAGATCTTTTTTTGTACAGTTCTTCCGTGTATTCTTTCCATCTCTTCTTGATTTCTTCTGCGTCTACTAGGTCTCTACCATTTCTGTCCATTATTGTGCCCATCTTTGGATGAAATGTTCCCTTGATATTTCCAATTTTCCTGAAGATATCTGTAGTCTTTCCCCTTCTGTTGTTTTCCTCTTTTTTTTTTTTTTTAAATGCATTGTTCATTGAAGACAGCCTTCTTGTCTCTCCTTGCTATTCTTTGGAACTCTGCATTTAGTTGGGTGTACCTTTCATTTCTCTTTTGTTTTTTGCTTCTCTTCTTTCTTCAGCTATTTGTAAAGCCTCCTCAAATAACCACTTTGCCTTCTTGCTTTTCTTTTCCTTTGGCATGATTTCGTTTGCTGCTTCCTGAACAATATTATGGGCCTCCATCCATAGTTCTCCAATCTGTTTACTAGATCTAGTCCCTTGAATCTATTCATCACCTCCACTGCAAACTCATAGGGGATTTGATTTAAGTTGTACCTGGCTGGCCTAGTGATTTTCTCTGCTTTATTTAAGCCTGAAATTTTGCTATGAGAAGCTGATGATCTGAGGCACAGTCAGCTTCTTGTCTTGTTTCTGCTGACGGTATACAGCTTCTCCATCTTTGGCTATGAAGAAGGTAATCAATTTGATTTCAGTATTTATCATTTGGTGACATCCATGTGTAAAGTCATCTCTTGTGTTGTTGAAAAAGGGTGTTTGCTATGACCAGTGAGCTCTCTTGGCAGAATTCAGTTAGCTTTTGCCCTGCTTCATTTTGTTTTCCAAGGCCAAACTTGCCTGTTACTCCAGGTATCTCATGACTTCTTACTTTTGCATTCCAATCCCCAATGATGAATAGAACATCTTTTTTTTTTTTTTAATGTTAATTTTAGGAGGTCTTCTAGGTCTTCTTAGAACTGATCAACTTGACCTCTTTGGCATCAGTGGTAGGGGCATAGACTTGAATTACTGTGATGTTGAATGGTTTGCCTTGGAAACGAACCGAACTCATTCTGTCATTTTTGAGGTTGCACCCAAGTACTGCATTTTGGGCTCTTTTGTTGAGTATGAGGGCTACACCATCTTCTATGGGGTTCCAACCCACAGTAATAGATATAACGGTCATCTGAACGAAATTCACCCATTCCTATCCATTTTAGCTCACTAATTCCTAAGATGTCAATGTTTATTCTTACCATCTCCTGCTTGACCATGTCCAATTTACCTTGGTTCATGGACCCAACATTCCAGGCTCCTATGCAATACTGCTCTTTGCAGCATCAGATTTTACTTTCATCAGCCGACATATCCACAACTGAGGGTCATTTCTGCTTTGGCCCAGTTGCTTCGTTCTTTCCGGGGCTATTATTAGTTGTCGTCTACTCTTCCCCAGTAGCATATTGGACACTTTCCAACATGGGGACCTCATTTTTTGGTGTCATACCTTTTTACCTTTTTATAGCTCATGAGATTCTCACAGCAAGTATACTAGAGTGGTTTGCCATCCCCTCCTCCAGTGGATCACATTTTGTCAGAATTCTCCACTATGACATGTCTTTCTTGGGTGGGCATGAAGAGGAGTCTATGTAGTACCTGATTATTTTGATTTGCTAATTTATAACCAGGAAATGGAAGAGAAGGGGACAACAGAGGATAAGATGGTTGGATGGCATCATCGACTCAATGGACATGGGTTTGGGTGGACTCCGGGAGTTGGTGATGGACAGGGAGGCCTGGTGTGCTGTGCTTCATGGGGTCACAAAGAGTTGGACACAACTGAGCGACTGAACTGAACTGTACCAGGAAATGAGGGTGGGGTGGGATGGGGGGAAACCAATGCATTTGACTAACATGTGTAAGTGACCTATACTACAAAGAGAGTTGGGAGGTAGGTATCTGGGGCTTCTGACTTTAGGGGTGAGAGTAGTGGTCTGCATCAAAAGATGATAGATTCCCCAAACATAGGAATGATGCTCGGGTGCCAGGTGACCAGAAAGAATAAATATATTCATATTCACAGTCCATCCCTTGACCGTTCAATGTACCCTCTTTACATTTTTACAAAATGTTTCTTAAAAAATGCTTCTTCCTAGCATAGTGCAACACTCCCTCATTAAAAACACACGTGTTTATTGTCTCTCCAGTGTCTAATCTTTTACTGCATGCAGTGCCAAGTACAGGATACCTAGATAATGACCATTTCTGATCTATTTCTAAAATGGCTACATTTCTCTTTTGTGTAATCTAAGGACTAAACAGAGCACCAACATGTCCTTTGTAGCTTGGAAGAAGAAGATAGAAAAAGAGAAAACTTTCACAATATTTGTACATCGAGTCATTATTCTGTATAACTTGTCAATTATATCTCAATAAAACAGAAAAAGCCCACTTCTTAAAGGCTTTAAAAGAAAAATTATCTAAAACAATTTTGTTTACCCTTGAAATGTATGGAAGAAAATGCAGGAAACTTTTATGGTCATTGTTTTTGCAATCATTTTAAAGTTCTAATAATCATATCTATTAAGTGACTCTTTGAATTCTTATTCCCTTTCTCTTGTCATTCCTCAGTTAATCTTGTGGGTTAAGGTAAACAGTCATCTCTGAAAGATCTGAGACAGGATTTGGTGATCCTGTCATCACAGACTTTCAGACATTCTTTTCTATACTCTTGGAAAAGAAAAGTCAGGAGTTATTAGGGATCCCCAGAAAATCCCTTCAGTCCCTCCATACTCTGCACCCTCCTCCCAAGTGTGAAACCATTTTTCTTTCCCCTTGATAATTGAAACCAGTCCTTGCATCTAACGGCACAGTTTCTCACTTATTACCTTTTGACTGAACGTCATATGAAGCCATAAAATGGCCAGATGGCAATTTCACTTCCGGTGTAAACACATAATTGCACTGCCAACTGGTGGAAGCATTTCCCTCTTGGATATTTAGTCCTTTAAATGATCAGAATATAGAGTTATGAGGATTGGAATAAAATATTATGATGCAGCTGAATGATAGACTAATACAAGTGTCAGGCCCTTGGAGATGCTGCCGCAGAAAAACCCAATGTCTCTATGACCTTTTTCCTGCGGCGATTGTTAAATCTACAGGATAATGAGCCTCACCCCTCCTGTACTATCAAATTTTCTCTCAATTTGCATCCAAAACCCCAGCTGCAAGAGAAGCTAATAAAGGGAGGGGAGGCAAAATTCAGCTTCTGTGGGTACATGAAACGACTCTTTGAGGAGACTGGAGTGGGGCCTGAGTGCCAATTCACCATGGCCCTCCCTCTGAGGCCCAATCTAATTGATCTGCTACAAGGGATCTGCATGGCCACTCTGTCAGTGCCTCAGTTATAGTCACTGCTGCAGGCTATGGTCCACAGGGTCACAAAGAGTTGGACATGACTGAAGCAAGTTAGAGTGTACACACACCGGCAAACTGGAGACTAGTTTGTCTTATGGAGTGAGGACTAGGACTTTACCACGTCTCCAAGCTGATTATTCTATCCCTTGACAGTGGTTATTCAGGCCACTTGGTCAGGTTTCAGTGAGTACTGTATGCCAGGGTCCACAGTTGATAATCTAGTTCACCATTCACCTATACACACCAGATGCTATTAGTACTCCTATCTCTAACACTAGCTGGATTTTTACTCCTTTCAGTTACATTTTGTTCAGAAAAATTCATCCCATATTTCACTCAACTTCCTGGAGACCTGGGACAAATTCTTACATCATTCAGGGTACTTGGTTGCATGCAACAGAGACCATTTCTGATTAAAGCAAGCAGAACAGTCATTTATTTTAAAAACACCAGACAGACAACTCATAGAATCTCTGCACTGGTTGGCAAACCAGGTTTGAAGGCCATGGAGCCAGAAGCAGACTGCAGAGATGGTCCCCTGAAGGCATTGCCATCTCCCTGTTGGTGCTGCCACCAGAATCAATGCTCCTGCAAATGGGATGCAGCCAGTTTCACAGGCGCTACCCCCATGGGGAAGGAACCTGCATGACTCTACTGGGTCAAATCATCTTCTGATTAGGAGGTGGGGATGAGGAGCTATAAAGAGAGTAGGTATTTCTGATTGTAGAGATCATGTGCCAGAGCTGTGGCTACCAGGAGGCTGGGAAAATGAATAGATGCTTTTCCAACTTCTGTGATAGGAGGCAGGCTCTGTTCTTAAACATAGGAAGAGGTTCAGCTGCTGAGTGGCCATAAAGAATGAGAAATATTTTTTACATCCTCATGTATAGTAAATTACAGTTTCCTACTGATTCTACCTCGTAAATCTCTCCTTTTCTAAACAGCTTTATTGAGATACAAGTCACATGCCATGAAATCTATCCGTTTAAAGTGTACAATTCAGTGGGATTTGATATGTAACATCAGGTTGTTCATGTTTGTAAATTGTGGTAAAATATTGCTCAACATTCAGAAAACTAAGATCATGGCATCCAGTTCCTTCACTTCATGGCAAATAGATGGGGAAACAGTGGAAACAGTGTCAGACTTTATTTTTCTGGGCTCCAAAATCACTGCAGATGGTGATTGCAGCCATGAAATTAAAAGACACTTACTCCTTGGAAGGAAAGTTATGACCAACCTAGACAGGATATTAAAAAGCAGAGACATTACTTTGTCAAAACAGGTCTGTCTAGTCAAGGCTATGGTTTTTCCAGTGGTCATGTATGGATGTGAGAGTTGGTGCTTTTTGAACTGTGGTGTTGGATAAGACTCTTGAGAGTTCCTTGGACTGCAAGGAGATCCAACCAGTCCATCCTAAAGGAGATTCGTCCTGGATGTTCATTGGAAGGACTGATGTTGAAGCTGAAACTCCAATACTTTGGTCACCTGATGCGAAGAGCTGACTCATTTGAAAAGACCCCGATGCTGGGAAAGATTGAGGGCAGGAGGAGAAGGGGACGACAGAGGATGAGATGGTTGGATAGCAACACCGACTCAATGGACATGGTCTTGGGTGGACTCCGGGAGTTGGTGATGCACAGGGAGGCCTGGTGTGCTGCGGTTCAAGGGGTTGCAAGGAGTCGGATATGACTGAGCGACTGAACTGAATTGAACTGAACTGATATAGCATATATAAATTTCTCATTTTAACCATTTAAGCATACAATTTCATGGCATTGATTACATTCATGATATATAACCATTACCACTATTTCCAATTTTTTTTCATCATCCCAAACAGAATCTGTGTAACCAAAAGAATAACTCTCTACTCCCCCTCTCCTAGGCCCCTGGTAATCTCCAATCTACTTTCTGTCTCCATGAATTTGCCCATATTAGAGGTTTCATGGAAGCATAAAAATATATAGAGATATATTAAATGTTTCATATTTCCAATTTCACCAATCCCTTTCTTGCCTCCTGGCCTTTGCTTTAATTTTTTATGTTACTTAGAACTGCCTCTCATTTTTCTTCTCTAGCACTTCACATATAGAATTCTTATTGATCCTTTAAGTGTCAATTAAGCTATCAAATCTTACAGGAAACACATATTGACTTCTTTATACAAAATCACGTAGTCTCTCCATCCTTTTAAAAAATTCCAAGCTTTTATGTATTTTGACACTTGTCATACCACCTAATAGTCCATATTGGAATTATCTTTTGGCTTGTTGCTCTCCATCACTAGAGCTTCTAGCATTGTGCCTGGCACATAATAACTCTGTTGGAGAGGCAAGCCACAGTTGATCCTGAATATTTTTGTATGTTCTTGCTGAGTATACCAAGAATATAAGGCCTTGACCACTCTCTTTGGGCCACTTCTCAGAGTTGTTTGCAGTGAGTAATCCTGAGAAATGAGCTCATGTCTCTTCCCAGATAAAGAGGAGGCCTCATTCCATTAACTACAGTAGTGATGATTCTCCTAAGCTTTGAGTGCTCCTGTCCTGTAACGCAACTCTTTGCACTTACAGGCATTCATCATGGAATCTTTGTTTTGGCCCTGTGGGATATGGAGGCAATAGGGAACCCATGTACACTTGCTGCTTTTGCCATCAGTAATGAAGTCCTTATCTCTGACCCAGGAAACTCATGCCTTCTGCTGGCAGTCAAGAAGCATTAACAGGCTTATTTTTAGCTTGGAAGTAGAGTAAAATCCTAGACTATTCACAGTCCTTGATATGACCAAAAGATATTTATTGGCTGCAAGAATGAGAACTGGAATTAACACCTGTTTTAGTTTGCTTCGGCTGCCTTAACAAAGAACAAGACTAGGTACATACCACAGAAATTTATTTTCTCATAGTTCTATGAGGTGAGACATCTGTGATCAAAGAGTTGGAAGGTTTATTTCCTTCTGAGGGCTGTAAAGGAGTATCTGCTCCAAATGTCCCTCCTTGGCTGGTCGATGGCCATCTTCTTGTGTTTTCACAGTGTGTTCTAGGTCCATATTTGATTGTTGTTTATTTGCTAAGTTATGTCTGACTCTTGTGACCCCTTGGACTGTGTAGCCCCCCAGGCTTGTCTGTCCATGGGATTTCCCAGGCAAGAATACTGCAGTGGGTTGCCATTTCCTTCTCCAGAGGATCTTCCCAACCCAGGGATCGAACCCGCATCTCCTACTTGGCAGGCGGATTCTTTACCCACTGAGCCACCTAGGAATGATCTCATACAACTTAATTATCTCTGTAAAGATCCAATCTCCAAATATGGTCACATTCTGATTCTTGACTCAAACATATGAATTTAGAGAATAATACAATTCTGCCCATAACAGCATGATAAACAAAATCAGCATACAAACATTCATCAGGTTTTATGGCCTAACAGCCTTTTTTATACATAATAACCTATTAACAAAATTAATTTAAAAATAATCTTGATGGTTTCAAGATTATTTTGGAGTGATACAAACTTAATTTTTGCGTAGATATTTCAAAAATTGTTCTTAAATCCTTGCAATTTGGCATTTTCCTCAAGTGGTTATACTGATAGATATTTTTGATAATTTGAAACTGCATTTTAAAGCAGGGACATTTCTGACAATTCACTGAAACAGTCATTTATTACACATATTAGTCTGAATTTTTCTCTGAAATTAAAACATATGAATAGAGTGAACTTTGTATTGGTAGATATCTAATTAAGAGAACTGATAGAATTAAACCATTATAAGTAGTCATAAAATGAGAACAGTCTATATTGACTTGAGATTTATCTTTATAGTTTACAGTATCTCATCTCTTGCTTTGTTTATTTGATAGAATTAAATATTAGCTTTTGATGTGGAAAAGAGATTTCAAGTGAATGAGCCTTGAGGAATACAATTAAAGAACAGAATAAATAAAATAACTCATAACTTATGTTTCCTAAGTATAAGCAAACAAGGCGGTTGTAAATGAAAAATTATTCCTATTCCATGGAAAATATCTTTTAGGAAGGCTTTTTATCCCAATAGCATTTGCTGCTTTGTTTGTTTGTTTACGAAAAACAAGGTCCTTGTCTCTGAAAAATACTATCATAGAACCATAATGCCTTGATTTTGTAGAAGATCCATACATTTTCTATAGAGGGCCATAATAATAATAATAATCAAATTTTACTTTGTAAAAGTTTCCATAAGAAACATCACAATTCAAGAGGGACCCAAGATGATGGACAAGTAGGAAGAACCTGAGCTTGCCTCCTCCCACAAACACAACACATCTAAACCGACATATACAGCGATTTTTCCTGAAGAAGACCTGAGGGTTAACCGAACAGCTACTGCACACAATGGAAATGGGTAGGAAAAAGAGAGACACAGTATCTACAGGAACGCAACTCCTGATGCTAGAAACTGCAGGACAGAGGGATATAACTGAGTGGTCCTAGCACACACTGGTCTGCCAGGGGACACAGCAATAGATTCCCAGAGTTTATAGGGCATTTTGACTATACAGGAAGGAAATCCATTTACTAACCTTAGACTTCCTGCCAACTAGGCAGGAAGTTGCCGGGGCCTCTTTTTGGGGTTGGAGGCGCTGGTGAGTGCTTTTGAGTTCCTCCAGGACTCTCCCCAGACTAAGTCCATTCTGACTCCAGCTGCCCCTCCAAGGCAGCCTCAGTGTGGCACTCTTCAGGGACTGGCCCGGGGCAGGATCCACTCCGGCTCCAGCTACCGTGCGAAGATGGCCTTGGGTTCTGCGCTTCTAAGGGGTTGCCCGTGGCCTATGGCCATGCGGGCTCAGCCAGCTTGCTAGAACTGCCAGGTGCAGGTCGTCTACACAGGGGATGCTCCTCACAAGACCACTCCTTCAAGATCAGGAAATGTAGCTGTTTCACTTAATTCACAGAAACAAAGATGGAAAGTCAAACAAAATGAGGAGATAAGGAAATACATTCCAAATGAAAGAACAAAATGAGGAATCTCCACACTGTCTTCCATAGTGGTTATACCAATTTACATTCCCACCAACAGTGCAAGAGGGTTCCCTTTTCTCCACACTCTCTCCAGCATTTATTGTTTATAGATTTTTTGTTGATGGCCACTCTGATAAGAGTAAGGTGATATCTTGTTGTAGTATTGATTTGCATTTCTCTAATAATGAGTGATGGTGAGCATCTTTTCATGTGTTTACTAGCCATCTGTATGTCTTCTTTGGAGAAATGTCTGGTTAGGTCTTTTGCTCACTTTTTGATTGGATTTTTTATTTTTCTGGTCTTGAGTTACATGATCAGTTTGTATATTTTTCAAATTAATACTTTGTCAGTTGTTTCATTTTTTATTATTTTGAAAGAACAAAATAAAACCCCAGAAAAACCCTAATGAAATGGAGATAATTAATTTACCTGATAAAGAACTTTTTTTTTAGGTGGTCATAAGATGCTCACTAAACTCGAGAGAATAGAGGAACTCAGTGAGAACTTTTACAAAGATTTTAAAAGTTAAAAAGAATCAACTATAACTGAAGAATATAATCACTAAAATTTAAAAAAATACACTAGAGGGAATAAGCAGCAGATAAGATATAGAGAAGGAGAGATAAGTGATATAGAAGGTAGAATAATGGAAATTGCTCTATTAGAACAGGAAAAGGGAGAAAGACATTTTTAAATTGAGGAGTATTTAAGGAACCTCTGGGACAACATCAAGCATGCTAGCATTCACATTACGGGAATCCCAAAAAGAGAACAGAGAGAGAGAGACAGAAAACTTATTTGAAGAATTAATGACTGAAAGCTTCCCTAACCTGTGAAAGAGAACAGACATCAGGAACAGGAAGCACAGAGAATTCCAAATAAGATGACCCCCAAAAGAGCCATACCAAGCTACACTGTAGTTAAAATGGGGAAAGTTAAAGATAAAGAGAAAATCTTAAAGGCAGCAAGAGAAAAACAACTAATCTCATACAAGGGAAACTATAAGACTGTGAACTGACTTTTCAGCAGGAACTTTACAAGCCAGAAGGAAGTGGCAGAATATATTTAAAGTGCTGAAAGGAAAAAACTTACAACCTGGAATATTCTATCTGGAAAGATTATCATTAAGAATTGAGGGAGAGATAAAGAGCTTTCCAGACAAGCAGAAATCAAAGGAGATCATCACCACTAAATTGGTATCCAAAGAAATGTTAAAAGATTTTCTTTAGGTAGAAATACCACACTGAGAATAAGAAAATATATGAAAGAAAAAATCTCATTGGTATAGGCAAATATATGGTAAAGACAGTGGATAAGTAATTTAAAAAGTTAACATGAAGGTTAAAAGATAAAAATATAGTACTTGCAGAATGCCTTTGAACTTAAGTGACTGTCAGTTTAAAATAGATAACTATATATAAGGATATATATAAATGCATGCGTGCATGCCAAGTTGCTTCAGTTGTGTCTGAATCTTTGTGACCCTAAGGACTGTAGCCCACCAGGCTCCTCGGTCTGTAGGATTCTTTAAGCAAGAATACTGGAGTGGGTTGCTGTGCCCTCCTTTAGGGGATCTTCCCTGACCAAGGGATTGAACCCATGTCTCATGTCTCCTGCTTTGGCAGATGGGTTTTTAACCTCTAGAGCCACCTGGGAAGCATATATATATATATATATATACCTCATGGTAACCACAAATCAGAAACCTACAATGGACATACAAAAAATAAAGAGCAATCCTAACATAACATTAAAGGAATCCATGAAACAACAAAGGATGGATTCAAGAAAAAAAGACAAGAACAGAGAAGAACTACCAAAACAACCAAAACACAATAAACAAAATGGCAGTAAGTGTATAGCTGTTAATACTACTTCAAACGTAAGTGGACTAAATGCTCTAATCAAAAGACGTAGCATAGATGAATGGATAAAAAGCCAAGACCCATATACATGCTTTTTATGAGAGACTCAGCTCAGATCTAAAGACACACATAGACTAAATGTGAAGGGATGGAAAAAGATATTCCATGCAAATAGAAAAGAAAATAAAATTGGGTAGCAATGCTTGTATCAACCTTGATAGACTTTAAAACAGAGACTGTAACAAAAGAAAAAGGGTATTGCAATAATGTTAAAAGGGTCAATCCAACAAAAGATTTTCAACAATTTATGTATTCAGCAGAGGAGTACCTAAAGTATGATACTGTTGTTCAATCACTAAGTCATATCCGACTCTTTGGGACCCCATGAACTGCAGCACACCAGGCTTCCCTGTCCTTCACCATCTCTCAAAATTTGCTCAAACTCATGTCCATTGAGTCAGTGATGCCATTCAACCATCTCATCCTCTGTTGCTCCCTTCTTTTCCTGCCCTTAATCTTTCCCAGCATCAGGGTATTTTCTAATGAGTCAGCTTTTTGCATCAGGTGGCCAAGGTATTGGAGCTTCAGCTTTGTTATCAGTCCTTCTAGTGAATATTCAGAGTTGATTTTCTGTAAGATTGGCTGGTTTGATATCCTTGCAGTCCAAGGGACACTCAAGAGTCTTCTCCAACACCACAGTTCAAAAGCATTAATTCTTCAGTGCTCAACCTTCTTTATGGACCAACTCTCACATCCATACATGACTACTGGAAATATCATAGCTTTGACTAGTTGGACCTTTGTTGGCAAAGTAATGTCTCTGCTTTTTAATATGCTGTCTAGGTTTGTCATAGCTTTTCTTCCAATGGGCAAGCATGGTTTAATTTCATGGCTGCAGTCACTGTCCACAGTGATTTTGGAGTCCAAGAAAATAAAATCTGCCACTGATTCCATTTTTTCCCCTTCTATTTGCCATGAAGTGATGGGACCAGATGCCATGATCTTCGTTTTTTGAATGTTGAGTTTTAAGCCAACTTTTTCACTCTCTTCTTTTACCTTCATCAAGAGGCTCTTTAGTTCCTCTTGACTTTCTGCCTTTAGGGAGGTTATCATCTGCATATCTGAGGTTGTTGATACTTTTCCTGGCACTGGCAATCTTGATTCCAACTTGTGAGTAATTCAGCCTGGCATTTCTCATTATGTACTCCGCATAGAAGTTAAATAAGCAAATGACTGTATACATCCTTAACATATTCCTTTCCCAATTTTGAACCAGCCCAATTTTCCATCTCTAGTTCTAACTGTTGTTTTTGACCTACATACAGGTTTCTCAGGAGGCAGGTAAGGTGGTCTGATATTCCCATCTCTTTAAGAATTTTCCATGATTTGTTGTGATCCACACAATCAAAAGCTTTATGACAGTCAATGAAACAGAAGTAGATATTTTTCTGGGATTCTCTTGCTTTTTCTATGATCCAGTAGATGTTGGCAACTTGATCGGTGGCTCCTTGCCTTTTCTAATCCAGCTTGTACATCTGGAAGTTCTTGGTTTATGTACTGCTGAAGCCTGGCTTGAAAGATTTTGAGCATTACCTTGCTAGCATGTGAAATGAGCACAATTGTATGGTAGTTTGAACACTATTTCTCACTGTCTTTCTTTGGGATTGGAATGAAAATGGACATTTTCCAGTCCCCTGTCCAGTGCTGAGTTTTCCAAACTTACTGGCATAATGAGTGCAGCACTTTAACAGCATTATCTTTCAGGATTTGAAATAGCTCGGCTGGAATTGCATTACCTCCACTAGCTTTGTTTGCAGTAATGCTTCCTAAGGCCTACTTGACTTCACAGTCCAGGATGTCAGGCTCTGAATGAGTGACCACACCACTGTGGTTATCCAGGTCATTAAGATCTTTTCTGTACAGTTCTTCTGTGTATTCTTGCCACCTCTTCTTAATATATTCTACTTCTGTTAGGTAGTTGTGGTTTCTGTCCTTTATTGTGTCCATCTTTGCATGAAATGATCTCTTGGGATTTCTAATTTTCTTGAAGAGATCTCTAGTCTTTCCCATTCTACTGTTTTTCTCTATTTCTTTGCACTGTTCAGTTAAGAAGGCTTTCTTATCTCTCCTTGCTATTCTCTGGAAATCTGCATTCATTTGAGTATATCTTTCCTTTTCTCCTTTGCCTTTTGTTTCTCTCTTCTTTTCTCATCTATTTGTAAGGCTTCCTCGGACAACCATTTTGCCTTTTTGCATTTCTTTTTCTTTGGGATGGTTTTGGTCTCTGCTCTTGGGGGGAACAGAGACTTGACTCTTGGAGAGTGCATACAAGGTCTCATATGCACTGGGATCTAGCACAAAGCACTACCTCCATGGGAATCTGGGGTACATCTATCTAGGGATCCTGGAAGTTCTCCTGGGTAGGTGAATATACACTATTCCTCACTGTGGGTACAGGATCCTTGTAGCAGAAGCCCCAGGGAAAAGTTATCAGAATGAGCACTCCTGGTATTCTACATTTCAGCACCAAGACCCAGCTCTACCCAACAACCTACAGGCTCCAACGCTGGAAAGCCTCAGGCCAAACAACCACCTAAGGCCAAACAACCAAGAAGATAGGAAAACAGCCCATTCATCAGAAGATAGGCTGCCAAAGCACACACCTTGATACAGCTTTGCACATTCTTTTCAAGTGTACATGGAGCATTCTTGAGGATAGAATTCATGTTAGGACACCAAAAACTCCTCAATGAATTTAAGAAGGTTAAAATTGTATCAAGCATCTTTCCCCACCACAATGGTATAGAAATAAACTACAAGAAGAAAATGGGAAAAACAATAAACATGTAAAGACTAAAAACATGCTACCCAACAATCAATGACCAACAAAAAAAATCAAAGTGGAAAGTGAAAAATATCTGGAGACAAATGAAAATGGAAAACAGCTGTCCAAAATCAATGAGATGCAGCAAACACAGTTTTAAGAGGCAAGTACAGTCTTACCCTAAGAAGAAAAATCTCAAATAAACAATCTAAATTTATATTTAAAGGAACTAGAAAAAGAAGAACAAACAAAGTTCAAAGTTAGTAGAAGGAAGAAAGTGATAAGAATCAGAGAGGAAATAAATGAAATAAACACTAAAAAAAAAAGGAAAGATCAATGACTCTAAGTGCTGGTTCTTTGAAAACATTAACAAATCAACAAACCTTTAAGGAGTCTCCTCAAGAAAAAAAAGGAACTCAAATAAATAAAATCAGAAATGAAAGAAAAGAAATTATAACAAACACCACAGAAACACAAAGGACCATAAAATATACTAGGCATAATTTTATGTCAAGAAGTTAGACAACCTAGCAGAAATGGATAAGCTCCTAGAAATATACAATCTTCCAAGAATGAATAATGGAGAAGGTGAAGGTATCATGCTTTCAGCCTTGAAACTATACTAGAAAGCTATAGTAATTAAAACTGTATGGTACTGGCACAAAAACAGACACATAGATCAATGGGAAAGACTAGGGAGTTTAGAAGTAAAATCACTATCATATGTTCAGTTAACCTATGACAAAGTGAAAGAAAGTGAAAGTGAAGTTGCTCAGTCATGTCTGACTCTTCGAGACCTCATGGACTGTAGCCTACCAGGTTCCTCCACCCATGGGATTTTCCAGGCAAGAGTACTGGAGTGGGTTGCCATTTCCTTCTCCAGACCTCTGACAAAGGAAAACATCTATTCCAGAAAATAATCTACTTCTGCTTCATTGACTACATTAAAGCCTTTGACTATGTGAATCATAACAAACTGTGGAAAATTCTTAGAGATTGGAATACCAGACAACCTTACCTGACTCCTGAGAAACCTGTATGCAGGTCAAGAAGCAACAGTTAGAACCGGACATGGAACAACAGACTGGTTCAAAATTGGGAAAAAGTACATCAAGGCTGTATATTGTCACCTTGCTTATTTAGCTTATATACAGAGTACATCATGAGAAATGCCAGGAAAAAAAAAAAAAGAAAGAAATTCCGGGCCAGAAGAAGCACAAGCTGGATTCAAGATTACCAGGAGAAATATCAATAACCTCAGATATGCAGATGACACCACCCTTACGGCAAACGAAGAAGAACTTAAGAGCCTCTTAATGAAGGTGAAAGAGGAGAGTGAAAAAGCTGACTTAAAACTCAACATTCAAAAAACAAAGATCATGGCATCTGGTCCCATCCCTTCATGACAAATAGAAGGGGAAACAATGGAAAGTGACAGATTTTATTTTCTTGAGCTCCAAAATCACTGCAGATGGTGACTGCAGCCACAAAATTAAAAGACACTTGCTCCTTGGAAGGAAAGCTATGACAAACCTAGACAGTGTATTAAAAAGCAGAGACATTACTTTGCTGACAAAGGTCCAACTAGCCAAGCTATGGTTTTTCCAGTAGTTGTGTATGAATGCAAAGGTTACACCATAAAGGAGGATGAGTGCCAAAGAATTGATGCTTTTGAACTGTAGTATTGGAGAAGACTCTTGAGTGTCTCTTGGACTGCAAGGAGATCAAACCAGTCAATCCTAAAGGAAATCAATCCTGAATATTCATTAAGAGGACTGATGTTGAAGCTGAAGCTCCAATACTTTAGCCACCTAATTCGAAGAGCTAACTCAGTAGAAAAGACTCTGATGCTGGGAAAGAGTGAAGGCAAGAGATGAAGGGGACGACAGAGAATGAGATGGTTGGATGGCATCACTGACTCAATGGACATGAGTTTAAGCAAGCTCTGGGAGATGGGGAAGGACAGGGAAGCCTAGTGAAATGCAGTCCACGGGTGTTGCAGAGTTGGACATAACTAAGCGAGTGAACAACAGCATGACAAAGGAAGCAAGAGTACAAAATGAAGAAAATATAGTCTCTTCAATAAGTGGTGTTGGGGAAACTGGAGAGCTACATGCAAAAGAATCAAACTGTGCTACTTTCTTATACCATACACAAAATAATCTCAAAATGTATTAAAGACTTAAGTATGATACCTGAAATCATAAAACTTATAGAGAAAAACATAGGCAGTAACCACATTGACATCAATCTTAGCAACCCTTTTTTGGATATGTCTCCTAAGGCAAAAGAAACCAAAGTAAAACTACAATCTAAAAAGATTTGTACAGCAAAGGAAACCACCAACAAAATAAAAAAGCAATCTACTGAATGGGAGAAGAGATTTGCAAATGATATGCCTGATAAAAGGTTGATATCCAAAATATACAAAGAGCTCATACAACTCAATATCAGAGAACCAACCTGATTTAGAAATGGGCAGAGGACCTGAATAGACATTTTTCCAAAGAAGACCTACAGATGAACAATGGACACTTGAAATCATTGACCAGCAGGACAATGCAAATCGAAATCACAATGAGTTATAACTTTACACCTGTCAGAATGGCTATTATCAAAAAGATAAGAGACAACAATTGCTGACAAGGATGTGAAAAGGGGAACCCTGGTGTACTGCTAAAGGAATAGGAAGCTGGTGCAGTTTTTATGGAAAACATTATGGAGATCCCTCCAAAAATTAGAAGTAGAACTACCTTATGATTCAGCAATTCACACTCCTAGATATATATCTGAAGAAATTAAAACACTGATTGAAAAAGATACAGGTACTACAATGTTCACAGAAGCATTATTTAGAAGAGCCAAGATAGGGAAGCAACCTGAGTGTCTGTGAAAAATGAATGGATAAAGAAATTTTAAAATGTATTATTAGCCATAAAAATATCGAATCTTGCCACTTGTGGCAACATGGATGGACCTGGAGAATATTAAGTGGAATAAGTCAGAGAAAAACAAATACTGTATGATTTCACTTATATGTATATTCTAAAAAAATAAAACTAATGAGGAAACCAAACAAAACAGAAAAAGGCTCAAATACAGAGAAAAAAAATGCTGGTTGCCAGAGGAGAGGACTGGAGGGTCAAATGAAATAGGGTTGAAGAGGTATAAACTTCCAGCTAAAATAAATGTCATGTGAATATACACCTAAGGAAAACATCAATAATACTGCATCACTTTGTATGGTGACAGATGGAATAGTTTTATTGCAGTGATCATTTCATGATATATAAAAATGTTATAGGTTGTACACTAATATAATATTGTATGTTAATTATAATTCAACAAAAAGGAAAAAAGCATCATAATTCTTTTCAGTAAGTGGAACACTTCTCCATTTTGTCATTCAAATCATACTGATTGAATGTCTTTAACGTATGAAGCATCATGCTAATTGCTAGCAGATTCAGTGGCAAACATGGCACATGTTTTTTTTAAATAAGGAAATGCTGTCTCTTCTCTTATTTATTTATTTCATAAAATCAGTATGAGCACATAGGAGCTTCCCAGGTGGTGCAGCTGATAAAGAACCCACCTGCCAATGCAGGAGATGCGAGAGACGTGGGTTTGATCCCTGGATCAGAAAGATCCACTATAGGGAATTTCTCCCCATTTGCATACTCTTGCCTGGGAAATTCCATTGACCAAGAAAGCTGGTGGGCTACAGTCCATGGGGCTGCAAAGAGTTGGACACGACTGAGTCATTGCACGTGAACATATGGATATTTATTTTATTCTGTTCAATAGTATTAGTTATTTTATGGCTTAAATTGCTCTTATAAATCTCTTTCAGGATTTGTTCTGAACCTATCTTCTATCAGGAGCTCCTTTATTGCTTTATTTTACACAGCATTTTTTTTTGTCTTTAAAAAACTGATTCTTTGATTTTTTTAATGTTAAAAATCTGCAGATTCTTCATATTTTCTAAAATTTATGTAATGGAAGTCACACAAATTTCTTTCTGGCTTCTTTTATCAGCATAATTATTTTAAGATATTCCATATTACTGTGTATATCAATATTTCATTTCTTTTTATTGCTGAGTAATATTCTACAGCATAGATATATCACTATTATTCCATACTCTGTTTATCTGTTGATGGATATGTTGGTTGTTTCCTGTTTTTCTTATTACAGATAAGTGGATATGAACAGTCTTATTATAAAAGTTTTTGTGTGAACTGGAAGATCTTGGGAAGGGTTGGAGAGGAGGTATAGAGACTGGGATTTTATATGCTCCTTTCAGGAAACAGTGTTGAAAAACAATGTCTGATCCAGGAGGACTCAGACAGTCTGAGGCATGGACTTATATGTAGGTAGTTTGATAAGTAATCCCAGGAGCAAAAATGAGACACAGAAGTGAGTGAGACAAGGGAGGGGGTAAAATTAATATAAGGTGCTTTTTTGAGGTTGCCATCTTGGGCAAATGAGAGCATGATTATTAATGGACAATTTATGAAGCCAGAATCATCCATCTGAAGGATAGAAGGTGGGAATGCCTACCCACCAGATCTTATTTCCTCTTGTTCAAGGGTTTTCTGTGGAGCAATTACTTAATACTTCTGAACTATGCATGTGCCAAAGCCCAGCAAACAGAGCTTGACTTTGTAGTTATTAAACAGGAAAGTAAAAAATGAGCATCTGGCTCATTATGCATGGCATATGGTGTGAGTGCATCGGGTACCCTCTGAAAAGCATCATAAATCCAATAGTACTATTTTTCTTATATCATGAAAGCTGCAAAAATACCTCATCCATCTTCAACATATGGGCAATATAGAAAGATTTAGAATAGAAATTAAACATTACATTGCAATCCAATTCCTTCTGTGTAACTTTAAGGGCAATGAATAAACTGCTTTCATTATTTTCATGCCTGGGAATTTCTACGTTCCATGCCCTCCAAGTATGTAATCTATACTATGTTTGTAGTTTCTCATGTTTCTTGGGTGAAAACTTATTCCTGTTCATTGATTTGTGGAAGATTTACTCAATCAGCAATGATTATGGAGAACTTAAGCTACATTGTGTTTAGAGCAATAAAGGAATTCAATTATTTTGTCAGTTCCACAGCTTTACATGTTCCAATTGATACACAGAATAAGAATACATAACCTTAGGAAATGAGGTTAAGTTAGACCTTTCAAAGCTTTTTAAACTCAGCGTGAAATACTGATTAAAAAAATTTAAAACAGTAGAACATAAAGCAGAAAGTAATAAAACTAGAAGAAAAACTGAATTGATATTAAATATCAAAAGATAATTGTGTTCATTTACTAGGGCTCCTATAATAAATTACCATTAAGGTGGTGGCTTAGAACAAGAGAAATGTATTTGCTCACAGTTTTGGAGGCCAGAAATCTGAAATCAAGGTGTAGACAGGGCTACACTCCCTCTTCAGGATCTAGGGAAGGATACTTCCATAACTCCCCCAGCTTCTGGTGGCTATGGGCAATTCTTGGCTTCCTTAGCTTGTGGTCACATCCCTCCAATGTCTGCCTCCATTTTCAGATTACTTTCTCCTCTGTGTTGGAGTCTTCTTTTTTGCCTCAACTCTTCCTCTGTGTTTCTCTTACAAAGATACTTTCATTGGGTTTAGGGTTCATTCATTCATTCAGGTTCTGAAGATTAAGAAATGGACATTTTTTTTTTTTGGGGGGGGGGGTCACCATTTAACCCAGTACAGTAATTCTTTGAAAAAAGTAATAAAACAGGTACATATCATGTAAGTTGGATCAAGAAAAATAGAGACGGCACAACAAAAGAATGGTAGGATGGGAAAGGGGGCATAATAAAGGAAACAGAGGAGATTTAAAATTACAGGATAATGAAACAGACAGCTTTATAACAATACATTTAAAAACTTAGGTAAATTTGACAATTTTCTAAAATGCTCTAATTTGCTTTTCACTTGACTCCAAAAAGGGAGAACTAAATAGATTGTGAATCAGAAGAGAATTGGAAATAAGTCAAAAATCTTCAAAAATAGATATTATTCAAAGTGAAAAAAATTTTATTTGTGTATTTTTTGTTTTTGACTGCGCTGGGTCTTCTTTGCTCTAGGTAGGCTTTGTCTAGTTGCAGTGAGCGAGGGCTACTCTCTAGTTGTGGAGCTTAGGCTTCTTGTTGAGGTGGTTTCTCTTGTGTTGAGCACAGACTCTAGGGCTTGTGAGCATCAGTAGTTGCAGCTCACAGGCTTAGTTGCCTTGCAACATGTTGAATCTTCCTGGACCAGGGATCAAACCTATGTCCCCTGAATTGGCAGACAGATTCCCTACCACTGGACCACTAGGGAAGTTCTCAACTGGTTTTATGGATGAGTTCTAACAAACCTTCAAGGAATAGAAAATATTATCCTATATTCTGAAAGAGAAGTAGAAGAAGGAGGAGGAGAAGAAGAACAAGGAGGAGAAGAAGCAGTAGGGGGAAGGGAGGGGAAGAAGGGAATGGAGGAGAAAAAGAAGGAGGGGGAGTCAGAGGCTGGGATTACAATTGGGAGGGGGAGGGAGAGAAAACATTACGTTATTTGGCTTGAGCTGCCATAACAAAATACCACAGGTCGGGTAGCTTTAAAAACAGCCATTTATAGTCGCACAATTTTGAAGGTGAGAAGTTCAAGTTCAAAGTTAAAAAAAAATTCAGTTTCCTGTGAGACCTTTCTTCCTGGCCTGCAGTTGGCCACGTTCTTGCTGTGTCTTCTTGTGGACTTTTTCTCTGTATGCAGAAACAGAGATATCTTTCTTTTCCTATAGGGACACCAGTTCCATAACATTAGGGCTCCATTCTTATGAATTCACTGTAACCATAATTACATCTTTAACGTCTTTTTCTACAGTACCATCATATGGGGGTTAGAGATTCAACATATGAATTTGCGGAGAGAATACAATTCAGTCCAGAACGAAGATAAAAAAGTAAATGCCTGATTTTATGCCTAGAGCATAAATCTGTTATCGGAACAGGAAAAGAACATCAGATACTAATCTGTAGGTCGATGCTGCTTACCTATGTGTATAGATGGGAAATTCTTAAAGTTTTAAGACAAAATAAATATGCAAGGAATGGAGAATGCTTCAAAACAACAACAAAAAAATACCTGTTAATTTTTTCAATACAGCATCATCAGTCAGTTCAGTTTAGTTCAGTTCAGTCACTCAGTTGTGTCCAACTTTTTGTGACCCCATGAACCGCAGCACGCCAGGCCTCCCTGTCCATCACCAACTCCCAGAGTCCACCCAAACACATGTCCATTGAGTCTGTGATGCTATCCAACCATCTCATCCTCTGTCGTCACCTTCTCCTCCTGCCCTCAATCTTTCCCAGCATCGGGGTCTTTTCCAATGATCAGCTCTTCACATCAGGTGGCCAAAGTATTGGAGTTTCAACTTCAACATCAGTCCTTCCAATGAGCACCCAGGACTGATCTCCCTTAGGATGAACCAGTTGGATCTTGCAGTCCAAGGGACTCTCAAGAGTCTTCTCCAACACCACAGTTCAAAAACATCAATTCTTTAGCGCTCAGCTTTCTTTATAGTCCAACTCTCACATCCATACATGACCACTGGAAAAACCATAGCCTTGACTAGACAGATCTTTGCTGGCAAAGTAATGTCTCTTATGCTGTCTAGGTTAGTCATAACTTTCCTTCCAAGGAGTAAGTGTCTTTTAATTTCATGGCTGCAATCATCATCTGCAGTGATTTTGGAGCCCAGAAAAATAAAGTCAGCCACTGCTTCCACTGTTTCCCCATCTATTTGCCATGAAGTGATGGGACCAGGTGCCATGATCTTAGTTTTCTGAATATTGAGCTTTAAGCCAACTTTTTTACTCTCCTCTTTCACTTTCATCAAGAGGCTGTTTAGTTCCTCTACACTCTCTGTCATAAGGGTGGTGTCATCTGCATATCTGAGGTTATTGATATTTCTCCCAGCAATCTTGATTCCAGCTTCCTCCAGCCCAGCATTTCTCATGATGTACTCTGCATATAAGTTAAATAAGCAGGGTGACAATATGCAGCCTTGACGTACTCCTTTTCCTATTTGGAACCAGTCTGTTGTTCCATGCCCAGTTCTAACTGTTGCTTCCTGACCTGCATACGGATTTCTCAGCATAATATTAAAAGCCAAATTCCATATTATTTTCAACTTGACACTATGATATGAAAAAAAGCATAGTTTGGAAAAATTAATCATAGTAGAAAATGGCTAAACCTGGTACCTCATAAAAATTTACATCAGATATCAGAATATACTGATTAAGATCAGAAACCGAAGAGTGGCCTGTTACTATGCTTATGTAGCATTATACTGAAAGTTCTATCTTGTGTTTATGTATGTGTGTGTGTGTGTGTGTGCATGCATGCTGAGTAGCTTCAGTTATGTCTGACTCTATGTGACCCTGTGGACTATAGCTCGCCAGGCTCCTCTATCCATGGGGATTCTCCAGGCAAGAATACCGGAGTGAGAGGGATTGAACCTATGTCTCTTCTGTCTTCTGCATTGGCAGGCAGGTGCTTTACCCCTAGCATCACCTAGGAAGCCTGAAGATTTTAGCTCAAGTAATAACAAACGGAAAGAGGCATAAACATCAGGAAGGAAGAAATAACAGTGTGATTTTCAAATGACGCGATTTCTATCTATAAAAAAATCTAGGGGTGTCACCTGACAAACTGTCAGTTCCAATAAGATAATTCAATCAGATCACCAGACACAAGATGAAAATAAAAAAACAGTAGCATTTTTAGATGACCATACCAATTACAGAGCTGTTATAGAAAAAACTATATGCAACAGCAGAATTTTAATATCTGTAAGAACAAATCTAATATAATAAGTGGAAGATCTATATAGGGAAATCTGTAAAATGTTACTGGATGAGTTTGAAAAAAGTTTAATAAATAGGGAAATATTCCCAAACTTCATTTTTAAACTCAATGAATAACAATCCAGTTCTCAACTAATACATTTCATAGAAATTAACTATCTGATTTTAAGATTCATATGGAGCCATAAATGTGCATAAATATCCTAGACATGTTAAAAAAGGAGATGAGACTGTTTCACAGATATAAAGATATTACAAATTTGCTGTACCAGATGTTGTTAGTGGTCTATCCAGTATACATTCTCCCCTTAAAGAAGACACATCTGGTCTTCCTATGTGATACTGCATGGCTGCGGTACCCACTGGAGGATGGAGAATGGTGGCCAGTTGGAAGGTCTCTTAAGTATAATACTGTTTTATAATTAGACCGCTTCTGTAGAAAACAAGGGAAATGGGTAGAAGTAGCATATGTGTTGCCCTTTTTCTCTCTGTGAAATATGCCAGACTTATGTCCTAAGGGTATAGATTTGGGTGTGACACCTTCAGCTCCCTCTTGTCCTCCTACTTTGCTAGATGAGATGGAGGACAGGAGACAAAGAGGTAAAGAAAAGCAGGTTTCTCCAATCTATCCCTGGGATCATATGCGCAGAGCAGCCAGAGACTGAAGAACAGCCACACAAGCTGTTGCCTCTTCATGAGGCACCCACCAGGAGAAATAATCAGTCTATGAGAGTTAATAAGCCTTTTTCTTATCAAGAAATACAAAGAATCAAGGAGGATCTGGGAGACTATTTAGAGGACCCAGAAAAATATATTAGAGCTTTTAAAGGTGTTACTCTGCTTTATGACCTTACTTGGAAGGATGTGATGTATATCTTGGGACAAACACTGACTCCCAACTCAAAAGCTCGAGTTTTGGGAAAAGCGGTTGCTTATGGAGATGAATGGCTTGGTAATGAATCAGTAGGGAAGAGGGAGGATGAGATAACCGCCCTCCCCACTGGGAATCAGGCGGTCCCAACTACAGAACCAGACTGGGATTACAACACAGCTAAAGGAAGATGGGATCAGAGTCATTTTGTCAGATGTATTCTTGAAGGACTCAGGCAGATGCGAACTAAGCCTTTAAACTATGGCAAATTGGCAGACATAGAACAGGAGGAGAAAGAAGCTCCTGGTAAATTCTTAGATAGACTGAGAGAAGCCCTTTGCAGATTCACTGAGATTGATCCCGAAAGTGAAGAAGAAAAAGTGATCTTAAAAGATAGATTTCTCACTCGGTCAGCTCCAGATATCTGCTGTAAGCTATTAAAACCACGTATGGACCAAATCAATCTTTAGATAATCTGTTACAACTGGCTCAGACAGTCTATTATGGTAGGAAATATGAGGAAAAGAAAGAAAGGCAGAAAAAAACAAAGGAACAGGGGAAGCCCTCGCAATGGCTATGAGAACCATTCTAAAACAGTCTGAGAAAAATGCCCAGAGGGACCCAGGTGAAAAGGGATGGGCTTGGTATTACTGTGGAAAGGAGGGGCATCTCAAGCAGAATTGCCCTCAGGCATCTAAGCCGCCCCTAGCTCCCTGTCTGGTTTGCAAAGGACCACACTGAAAGAGAGACTGCCCCCAGAGGCGTAGGTTTCAGGGGTCGGACTCTCAAGACAATGAGGACTGGAGGTGACTGGGGGTCCCCACACAAGCTCCTGTCCTAATTACACCTGAGGAACCCCAGGTATTAATAACGGGGGGGGGCAATATGTCGATTTCCTTTTAGATACTGGGGCAACTTATTCCATGCTTACTGAAGCCCCTGGCCCACTTTCTTTCCTATCCGCTTCTGTAATGGGCCTGTCTGGACGAGCCAAAAGATGAGCCTGATAATCTATGTAAGCCTACTTCTGCTGACTCCAAAAAATCCTGAGTCTGCCGTTTGATCCTCAAGATAATGCCTTCCTGTCCTGGGTTCATTCCTACGCTGAATTCCACAATCAGTCTAACTGCTGGGTCTGTGGAGCACTCCCCTCTTCATCAGAGGTAGGCTTCCTGTGGTGGACATCTCCACTTCAAGGAAAAGACTTTCTCCAAGTCTGTGAATACCTTCGACAACAATCATATGTGATGCCTCTTCTTAAACTGACATCTAACAACCTTAAGATGGACTGATGTAACTATGGACATAATGTGACTTTTCATTTTGATTTTAACTTGTTTTAATGACTATTTTGCCTTATGTCTGTAACTGTATAACGGGGTTTTCTAACCGTCTAAAAGCTTTTAAGTTACAAATGGTTGTCCGAACTCCTACAAATGCCACAGCCTCCTCCAACTATTACTTGGGGTCCCTGGATCAGAGACCCTCCATATGAGGGTTGCCTCATGTTGCCTCAACAATTTAGGGACCATGCCCCTAAACAGCAGGAAGTAGTTATGGAATGAAAACGACGTCCCTTTCCCTTGGCAACATAATTCTCCTAAAAGAAACGGGGGGAATGAGAGAGTCATATCCTAGGCAGGTTGATAAGAAGTCGAGGGGTCCCCAAGGAGAGATGGGTCTGGAATTCTCAAGGAGGAAGAAAGGACAAACTTTTTTTTCTCTTTCCCTCTACATTCCTTAGGATTACATAACAATAATGTATCCTGCTTGAGGATAGTCTCTGGACTAAACCTTCTGGCTAATCCTGTTACCTTAAAATGTAAATTACGGGAGTAGGTCTGGTGAGGTCTTTACAACCTCCAGACATGCTTTGGATTCATTGGAGAGTATATAACTCCATTGCTAACACTAGCAAGCAGGTACTCTCTCTACCCCCTTCTGATGTCTATGTCAGAAGATTTCTTTATCTCCTTTATACTTTAATATACACAAAAAATAAAAAAAGTAAAAAATACTTGAACAGAAAATCTATATTGAATACACTAAAAGCAAGAAAGTGGTAAAGTGAGGATATGTTTATTATGTTTTTAATATCCAAGTGATTAGTAGTAATGATCCTTCTTTTATTTGTAATATTGATAATTTATGTCTTCTTTCTTTTTATCTTGGATAGCCTATATAATGGTTTATCAATCTTTTAGAAGAAGTAGCTTTTGATTTAACTGATTATCTTCTATAGATTTTCTGTTTTCAGTCTAATTGTTGTCTTCTCTAGTTTTTATTATTTCTTTTATTTAACTTGCTTTCAACTTAAATTACCTTTTTTTCCCTCCAGTACCATAATAGGGAAACTTAGTTACTGATTTTAGATTTATCTTTCCTAATATATTTATTTAACAATATGAATTCCCCTTTAAGCTTTGCTTTTGCTTCATTCAACAAATTTTGATAAGTTGTCATTTCATTTATTTCATTAAACATTTAAAAAGTTTCTCTGAGGTTTCTTCTTTGACAAATGTGTTATTTGGAAACATGTTGTTTAAAATCCAAATACTTGGAGACTGTCCTCTATCTTTTTATTATCATTTACTTGTTTAATTCCAGTGTGGTCTGAGAATGGCCCAGAATGTGTTATATCTTGGTGAATATTCCACGTACACTTCAGAAGAATGTATATTCTGCCATTGTTGGGTGGAATATTATATAAAGATAAATTAGATAAGGTTGATTAATAGTGCTGCTCAGATAATCTATTAATATATCCTTAGTGATTTTCTGCCAGTTCAATCCATGAACCAGTGAAAAAGAAGTGTTGAAGTCTCCAGCTATGATAATAGATATGCTATTTCTTTTTTCAGTTTTATAATTTTTGCCTCATTGTTTTGTTGTTAGATGTACACACACTTAGGACTGTTATGTTATTTTGGAGAATTGATACCTTTATAATTATGTAATGCCCCCTCTTTATTTCTGATAATTCTGCCTAATCTGTATAGAATTTATATAGCTACTCTGGCTTCCTTTTTATTGGTGTTAGTGGGGTATATCTTTCTCTACCCTTTACTTCTAATCTCTGTTTGTATTTAAAGCAGCTTTCTTGTAAACGACATAGAGTTTTTAGTTTTTATGTTCTCTGACAATTTGTCTTTTAATTTGTTGTACTTAGAGATTTAAAGTGATTGTTGATATAGTTGGATTAATATCCATCATCTTGTTTTGCTGAATTTACTGCACTTTTTCTCTATTATTCACCCTCCTTCACCATTTTCTGCCCTCTCTGGTTTTATTTTGAAATTTTTTATTGAAGTATATTTGATTTACAATATTGTATTAGTTTCAGCTGTACAAGATAGTGATTCACATTTTCTATAGATTATACTTTATTTATAATTATTATAAAATATTGGCTCTATTCCCTGTGCTGTACATTATATCCTCAAGCTTATTTGCTTTATACATAGTAGTTTGTACCTATTAAATCCCTCCCTAATATGGCCCCTCCCCCTTTTCTCTCCCTCTTGGTAACCACTAGTTTGTTCTCTATGTTTTTCCTATTTTTTATAGTCATTCGTTTTACTTCTTGGATTCCACATATAAATGATATCACACAGTATTTGTCTTTGATTTATTTCACTAAGCATAATACACACCAGGTTCATCCACATGGTTGCAAAAGGCAAAATTCCATTGTTTTCTGGCTGAATAGTATTCCATTGTATTCCAATAGTATTTCATTCCTCATCTTCTTTATCCATTCATCTGTGATGGGCACTTAAAGTGAAAAATTGAAAGTGAAGTTGCTCAGTCGCCTCTGACTCTTTGTGACCCCATGGACTGTAACCAACTAGGCTCCTCCCTCCATGGGATTTTCCAGGCAATAGTACTGGAGTGGGTTGCCATTTCCTTCTCCAGGGGATCTTCCTGACCCAGGGATCGAATCCGGGTCTCCTGCATTGTAGACAGACGCTTTACTGTCTGAGCCACCAGTTGCTTCCATATCATGGCTATTGTAAATAATGCTGCTATGAACATTGGGGTGCATGTACCATTCTCAATTAGAGTTTTCATTTTCCTCAGATATGTAGCCAAGAGTTGAGTTGCTGGATCTTATGGTAGCTCTATTTTTAGGCTTTTGATGGACCTCCATACTGTTTTTCACAGTGACTGCACTGATTTCCATTCCCACCAATGGTGAATGAGGGTTCCCTTTTCTCCGCATCCTTGCCAACTTTTGTTATTTATGGTCTTTTTGATGATAGTCATTCTGATAGATGTAAGGTGGTATCTCATTGTGGTTTTGATTTGTGTCTTTCTAATAATTAGCAATGTTGAGCATCTTTTCATGTCTGTTGGCCATCTGTGTATCTTCTCTGAAAAAATGTCTATTGAGTTCTTTTGCCCAGTTTTTAATCAGGTTATCTTTTTACATTGAGTTATATGAACATTTATATATTTTAGATATTAACCCCTTATTTGTCATATCATTTCTAAATATTTTCTCCCATTTACTAGGTTGTATTTTCATTTTGTCATGGTTTTCTTTGCTGTGAAAAAAAAACTTTTAAGTTAAATTAGGTTCCATTTGTTTATTTTCGCTTTTGTTGCTTTTGAAAAAACTGGGTAACTAGTCTTACGAGGTTTCCCATAGTCAGAATTTTACTGATTATTTCTCTGTTCCTTATATTCCTTGTAAAGTGGGGGTGGGGGCAAATTTGATCAGATTCAGATTCCTCTTTCTTCCCCCCTGTTTGGACATGATTATTTCATAACTGCTGCAAAGGCTTCCATCTGGGGGTACAGGGTGCAGTATAGGGACATTTATAGCCCTAATTCATGACTTCATTAGTGAAGTCGCTCAGTCGGGTCTGACTCTTTGCGACCCCATGGACTGTAGTCTACCAGGCTTGTCCGTCCATGGGAGTTTTCCAGGCAAGAGTACTGGAGTGGGTTGCCATTTCCTTCTCCAGGGGATCTTCCCGACCCAGGGATTGAACCTAGGTCTCCCGCACTGCAGGCAGACGCTTTACCCTCTGAGCCACCAGGGAAGCCCATGACTTCATTAGGGATGTCAAAACACAGTTTTACAATTCACAAAGCCATCTTCATGTCCTTCTGGAACATTTCTATAGAGAAGGACTTTCCCTTATGAAACTGTGACTAGGCCATGGCAGTGGGCATGAAGTTGCCCTTCACTGATGTGCAGAGTGGGCTCTGAGGGTAGGGCTGAGGAGGACCAGCAGGAACTGAGTTCTCCTGTTCGCTCTCTCTTTGTGGGGACAACATGCTGTGATTCAAAACCTATACTAGGGCCTCCATGAACCCCCAGAAATCCCACATGTAATACATTTAAAAAATGAAGCAAAAATGGCAAAATATTGAAGTGTTTTAGAATTGGGCACTAGACATGGGTATTTATTATATTCTTTTCTAAACTTTCCTGAATTTTAAAGTATCTTTGACAGCATTTTTTTAAAGTGTAAGAAAATACGTTCATGACCTTGAGGCAGTGAAAACTATGTAAATAATTTCTATAAAATCATGAGACTACCAGCCTAAATGTAAATAGGTCAAAGACTCAGGGTGAACAAACTTATGAATAGATTATTAACCAATCTCACTGATATTGAGACAGTGCAAATTTAGGTAAGTGTAAGATGTAAGATGGACTTCCCAGGTGGTGCCAGTGGTAAAGAATCCACCTGCCAGTGCAGGAGACATAAGAGACACGGGTTTGATCCCCAGGTTGGGAAGATTCCCTGGAAGAGGGCTTGGCAACCCACTCCAGTATTCTTGTCTGGAGAATCCCATGGACAGAAGAGACTGTTCCAACTTTGCAGAGAGTTGGACACGACTGAAGTGACTTGGCACACACAAGATGTAAGATATATTAACTTACATTTACTTTTATTCTTTGGTACTTAGCAATGGAATTCTTTGGGGCCTAGAATTTTCCATTAAGTACCACTTAGCTAAATGCCATAGTTTTGCAATGTACACTATAAAGATGCATTACTTGTTAGGTATTGTACAATTTTTACTTTGAATACCTTTTTGGGTCCAAATTTGTTTATTGTCTAACAGGGGGTTAAACATTTTTTGATGTTTGGATTTTTCTGGTTGTTTATTTTCTTTTGTTTCTCTTCAATACATCTTGAAAAGGTTATCTGGACTATATCTATCTAGAAATTTTTTTGACATTTCACCTGCAGCTTCACAGACAATCAGTAAATATTTCATGAACAATTCAAAATAAGCTGTATTCTCTTTTTTCAGGCATACTGTTCAATATCAATTAGATTTGCTTTATTCATTTTGTCATTTAGATTCTCCACACAGTTTTGCTTTGAAGTGTTGTCTGTGCTTCAGAATCATCTGGAGAGTGTATTAAGTTCAGATACTTTAGTGTGCTCCAGACCTACTGGACTAGAATATTCTGAATGGCATTTTTAGAAGCATCACAGATAATTCTGAGGCACATTGCATTTTGAAAACAGTTTTCTACATTCTTACTTTATTGTTCTCTGCTTGATCTGTCAGTAACTGATTGGTCAGTTGTTTGCTATTGTATTTCCATGTCTCCTTGTATTTTTCTAATTTTTTTTTTATTAATTTTGATACCAGGTTACTTGGGACGTGGAGATTAGTGATGGCTCTCCGTGTATGTTGTACCCTTTATTGTGATAAAGTGAGCCTGCTCATTTAATGCTCTTTGCCTCAAATGTAATCTTTTCTGTTATTATTATTACTTTCATGCTTTCTTCTAATTCAGTGTTTGCTGAATACTTCTTTGCCTGTCTTTTTTTGTAATTTCAAGTGTTCTGTCTCATTTGTTTTGTCTTTGTTATCATTTGTTTCTATAGACAACTTTTAGATGGGTTTTGATTCAATCTGGAAATAATTTTCCCTTTAAAACATTATCCATTACTAGATATTATGGATAGATTTGCCTTTACCTCTTCATTTTTCTCTGTCTTCCTTGCTTCTTTTTTCTTTGAGCCTTTTGCTATATGGCTTTTCTTTTTGAGTGTGTTGGTATTTTCCTTTTGATAATTTTGAAGATTTATAGCCAATTTTATTTCTTCTAGCCTAAATCCTTTTTACCCGCAAACTTTAATAATAGCTATGAAACAAGCACTTCCCTTACCTCCTAATCTTTATGTTATAATATGTTTGGCAAGTGTTTTCTTTTATATCTTTTAATGTACTTCCTCCATCCATATTTTCCCCTTGGACTCTAGATTTTCTGTTTAATATTACTACTAGTGGACTTCCCAGATGGTCCAGTGGTTAAGACTGCATGTTTCCAATACAGGTGGCCAAGGCTCGATCCCTGGTCGAGGAACTAAGTTGCATGCAACTCAACTAAGAGTTTGCATGCTGCAACGAAGATCGAAGATCTTGCATGCAGCAATATCACTATTGAGTGTCTGAATAAGTATCTCCATCTTGATATGCAGAACCAAATTGTGGTTCTAGTTTCCCAAATGTCTGTCTTTCACATTCTTCCACATTTCAATAACGAGATCACTCTCTACCTATTTGTTAAAACCAAAAACTGAGGGGTCTTCCCTGGGTTTTCCTTTGTCCTTATCCAACAAATTCAACTCAACATTTCTTCTCCAAAATATGCTTGAAACCATTCGTTTCTCTCTCTCATGACCCCAGTCACCTCAGTTCAAAACACCAGCATCTTCAGGTGGAGGAGGCAGGCCTCTTGACAGGTCTTTCTTCTGGCCTCCACCCCCACACACGCTTACCCTCCCCAATCCATTTATCTGAAACATAGAGAGAGAGCAAAGTTGTCCTGGTTTGGACCCTTGGAGGATCCTACTATCCTTAGAATAAAATCCAATCTCCTCCTCACTGTCTATGAGGCAGGCCTCTGTTGGGGCCACACTCAGATCACAGGGCAGACCCTTTTTATCTGTATCACTCCTGCACAGGTATTAATAGTGCCCTCTTTCCTTCTCCAACTGTCTTTGGGCATTAAATCACAGAATCCTCTAAGCTTCTGCCTATCTTTCCCACCTCAGACTCATACCTCTCTCCCTCCTTCTCTTTCTGTCCTTGCAGTTGCCTCCTCAGAGAGGACTTTCTTGACTCAGATTCTGAAGTAGGCCCTCCTCTTCTTCCTTCCTCATCACATCTCTTCATTATTGTCTTTATAATGATGACCACCATGTTATAATGATCTTGCTTCTTTGTTGACTTTTAGTCTGTCTTCTCCCTTCACTAGGATACAAGCCCTGTGAAGACTTGTCTGCCAAGGTCATGACTGTCTATCATGAAAGGATGCAAGTTGAAGTATAATGAAAGGATGGAGTGGGATGGGAAATGTGAGACAGACTAGATGGGAGGCAGTGGGACAGGGGGAAATCATAACAGTAGGATCTTAGGGGATCAAAAGTAGTGAGACTATACGCTGTGTTAAGTTATATGTCGGACTATCAATCACAGAGCACGAGAATTGTGGTCATCAAATGGAAGGGAAATAGAAACAAGAAGGAAACACAAATACTGAGAAGACCATGGAGCTGGAGGAGATGAGGAAGTATAAAGTAAGCAAGTTTCTCAACTTCTGTGGTAGGAAACTGTTATATACTGCCTAGATTTGATAAATGATAAAGATGATTAAGTATATTCATTTGTTCATTCAACAAATACTTTTCATGAACACATGATGAACCAGGCACAGGCCTGGGGTCAATAGCTGTGAACTGGGCAGACATGGTCCAGGAAGTTTTCTCCTTTTAAATCTACCTATTCTGGGACTTCCTGGGTGGTCCAGTGGTTAAGAGTCTGCCTGCTGATGCAGGGGAAACAGGTTCTATCCCTGGTCCGAGAGGATCCCACAGGCCACAGGCCCTCAGGATGATGTCCAGTTGTCAGTTGGCCAGGCTCTTATCTGGAGACCTGGACAAGAATCCACTTGCAAACACATTCAAATTCAGTCACTTTCATCTGTAGGACTAAGGGCCTCACTTCCTTGTTGGCTGTTGAATCTGGTATCTCTGGTTACCTGCTTTCCTTCTCACCTGGCCTCCTCCATCCCATCCCAAACCAGCAGTATCCCACCAAGTCATTCCTTCACTTCAAATCTGACTTCCTTCTCCTCAGTCAGTCAGACTCTGCTTTTAAAGGGTCTTGTGTGATAGAATTGGGTCCCTAGGGATAATCTTTCTGTTTTAAGGTTAACTGTGTCATATAGCATAATGGAGTCATCAAGTGGTACCTCACCCACTTCACAATTCCAGGCATTAGGGCATGAAATCTTGGGGGGGCACATTTAGAATTCTCCTGACCATATGTCTGTATATTTTAAAATATTTTATTTTTTAAACTGCAAGTTTAAAAGTTGCAAGTTGGCATTTTAAGTAATTTAAGAAGGGAACTAGAATGGTGCTGTTTTGTAAGCTTTTCTTTAACATATACATTGTGATATTTTTTCTCCCATAAAATGTTTTTCTAGAATGTGATGTTTTAGGACTGCAGAGTCGTCTGTTGGATAGAGGTACCTAATCTATTTTATCATGCCTGTATTACTAAGCATTTGCACTGTTTCAAAATTTTCTATCTTACAAATCATGCAGCAGTGAACTAATTCAATATGTGTGTCTCATAAATTCTTGGGTGTGAATTGCTGTGTCAAAGGGGATAAGTAGTTTGTGGCTTCTAGGACACACTGCCAAACTGGCTTCATGCCAGCTCATACTCCGGCCGTGTGTAAGCAGCTCACTTCCGTGTGGGAGTGCTGACATTGGATGACCCTTTTTGTTTAAAGAAGATAACAGCAATTTGAGACTATGACGCTAGGGACAAGCCAAACTTTAACACCCATGCTTCGTAATTCCGGTTGCCCATAGCATTTCCTCTCCCCTGTGCATTTTCAGCGGGGGAGGGGACATTGAACACCTCACCATTCTTGCCATCCACAAGGTCGTATTGTCTCATAATCTGCTGTAAAGGCTACAATTAGAGTCCCTCCCCACTGATGGACCTCGGCAGTGAAAACTAGTGACTTGAACTCTATATATCTCCGTGGTTGTGAGGATCATGGCTGCTCAAGTCTCCTGGCTTCAATCCCTATCATCTTCAGTCCTTCTTGGAATAACCCTTTTGCTCTTTTAGCCATTTCTGTCATTTAGTCCCATTCTGGCACTTTACTGTGCTTTCCTGAGATGAAGCCAAGCCATGCATCTCCCCGAAACACTAAGTCTTTCTTTAGGAGAAGGAGGAGTGGTGCCAGGGTCTGGACTCAAGAGGGTGTGAACCTGGCACCCCAGCCTGGTAGTCTGGATGCTATGTGTCCAGGCAAGGTCTTCTTTCACAACCAGAAGAGTGTAATCTGGTCAGTGCAGATCCTCCCATGACGGTCACGTCCGTTCAGGCCAAATGGCTGCCCAACACTCCTTAAGTTGTCCTCCAATCAGAGTCCCTGTATCAGAAAATAACATGAAGTGCTGAGTTGGATTCCCTTAGGGGACTTCAGCTCTTAAGGGTGGTTATAAATGACAATGGTTTCACGTGGGGTTGATGTTTGGCAATGCAGTCACATGCTGAGACCCTCTGTATTGAACTTGATAACCGTTGCCAGAACACCAAAAATCTCATCATGAGTGTCCTGGGTGACGGTGCTGAGTAGGGTGGGCTCAAAGACGTGTTTTCCTCATTGATGTCACTTCCCACTTGCTGTTCTAGTGGCCCTGTTAGAGCCTGCCTTTCCGTGTCTTTCCACTTTAAGAGGTGGCCTTGTTTTCACTTGGCTCAAGTCCATGAAACAAACCTCTAACTGTAGGCTTTTGTAGATTGCAGACTCAGTTAAAAAAAAAAAATAGGTTTTTAACCAAAGCCCCTAAAACTATACCAGAGTAAGTAACTACTTGGTCTATATGTACACTCAGCCTATAAAAGGAGACCTTTTGTCTGACAAAGGACTTTAGTACTGGCTTGTGAGAAAACTCACATTTACCATAGCTAGTCAGTGAAGACTTTTCCCAGGACGCAACACTATAAATCTATAAACAATCCTCTTATGTGGTTCCATGGCCAGGAAATTTGCTTTGAGTCAAAACAATACATACTAATGGTTTTTCTAATGGAAACATTTTGTGTAGTTTTGAGTTTAGGATCCAATGCCTGACTTGATAGACGTGACAAAAGTTATCACATTTACTGAACACTGAATGGAGTGACTTAGATATAAAGCTTCCCACAGTCTGAATTGATTATTCAGTGCAGCACAACACATGATCATAGAAGTGGATAATGACATCAACAGCAATTCAGATATTGTATCTTTATTGATAACTCAGGTCTTATTTTGTACAAATAAAATACAGAAGGTCCTATGATAAAGAAGCACCATCATTG
This sequence comes from Cervus elaphus, assembly GCF_910594005.1. Taxonomy (NCBI): domain Eukaryota; kingdom Metazoa; phylum Chordata; class Mammalia; order Artiodactyla; family Cervidae; genus Cervus; species Cervus elaphus. The sequence continues at coordinate 24,914,810 of NC_057830.1, forward strand.
TTACGGGTACGTTTTCACATGCAGATTTGAGGGGGCTGTTCAGGGAGACTTGGGGCCATCTGAGGACCACTGGTGCTGGTGAATCAGTTGTGCCGTTACAAAGTTTGAATTCACAGGTGCCCCACTGTGAATGCAGTGCTGAGACTGATCCTGGGCACATTAAATCAATCCACAAGTCCAATACTGCATTTTTTTAATGCTGAATTATAGCCATTGCAGAAAGCCATATTTTCCTTTGTACACGATTTCTTAAATCTAGTAAGCAATCTAGTATAAAGCTAAGAGTTTCTTTTTTAAAAAAGTACACCCAAATGGGACTCTGTGTCAAGGTGTGTGTGTTTATGATTGTTGTAGATGCTATTGCTCCAGTCTGTTTTGGAACTTGGGCATTGACTTCAGGGCCAGTTTCCTGGTCAAAGAAGCAGATGGATGTTCTTAAATGCAGTCTGAGGACAGTGCACATAGTACTATGTCTGCTTCTCATCTTCTCTCCTTTCCCCCATGCTTTCCTTCTTCTTCAATAGTCAGGATGAGATCCCAAGGATTCCCAGAGAGAAGTTGTATTGCTCTCCTTCAGCATTCAGCAATCTTAGAGCGACAAGCTTATGGAAGTGAAGTTGAAGCGAAAGAAGGCCGAGTGGTGGTGTCAATCAGCCCATGGCCAGGGCCGGGTGAGAATCCAGCAGGAAATGAGAGCATCATCACTACAACCTTCATCACAGCTAACACGTGGCTCTCCCCCATGGCATTGTACATTTCTCAAACCTCACAAAACCAGATGAGGTTTCATCAACAGGTGAGACACTGAGGTGCTGAGAAATCAAGGACTCACCCACATTCACATTTCAGAAAGTCGTGGCTTTCTCACACTTCAGACAGCATCACAAGGACTGCTTCCTCAAATCCATTTCCTGACATCTCCCTCATTCCCCTGAGATCAGAACTAGGTCCTGATTCTCCCTAGGAGTCACGTGCTTGCCTTATCTCTGGGTTTAATCTGTTGCTTTGATGTTGCTTCCTTAGTCCTCTGCTCTTTCACTGGGCTGCTGCTAAAGGCAGCAGAGCTTGATTGTGAGGAATTTAGACCTAAAGTCAGACTGCCTGGGTCTCAGCCCCAGCTCTGCTACCTGGGAGTGGCAGAACACAGAGAAAGTAACTTACCTTTTCTGTGCTTTTATTTCCTTATCTGCAAAATGGGACTCCCCTTCATGGATCACAGCCTTGCCACGGTAAAGAGGCTTGCATAACTCAATGAAGCTATGAGCCGTGCCCTGCAGGGCCACCCAAGACAGATGGGTCATAGTGGAGAGTTCTGACAAAATGATCAAATTGTCAGCATTTGTTGAATCACAGGGAAAGCAAGAGAATTCCAGAAAAATATCTACTGATTCATTGACAGTGCTAAAGCCTTTGACTGTGTGGATCACAATAAATGGTGGAATATTCTTAAAAAGATGGGAATACCAGACCACCTTACCTATCTCCTGAGAACCTGTATGTAGGTCAAGAAGCAACAGCTGGAACAGGACATGGAACAACTGACTGGTTCAAAATTGGGAAAGGAGTATGTTAAGCCTGTATATTGTCACCCTGCTTATTTAACTTCTATGCAGAGTGCACCATGCAAAATGCCAGGCTGCATAAATCACAAGCTGAAATCAAGATTGCTGGAAGAAATATCAACAACCTCAGATATGCAGATGTGTGCATCCGTGCTAAGTCACTTCAGTCATGTCTGACTCTGCGATTGTATGAACAGTAGCACGCCAGACTCCTCTGTCAATGGGGTTCTCCAGGCAAGCATAATGAAGTGGGCTGTCATGCTCTCCTCCAGGGCATCTTCCCGACCCAGTGATTGAAAATGCATCTTTTACTTCTCCTGCATTGGCAGGCAGGTTCTTTACCACTAGTGCCACCTGGGAAGCCCCAGATATGCAAATGATACCACTCTAATGGCAGAAAGTGAAGAAGAACTAAAGAGTCTCTTGATGAGGGTGAAAGAGGAGAGTGAGAAAGTGGCTTAAAACTTAACATTCAAAAAACTAAGATCATGGCATCTGGTTCCATCACTTCATGGCAGACAGAAGGGGAAAAACTGGCAATAGTGACACATTTTACTTTCTTGGGTTCCAAAATCACTGCAGACAGTGACTGCAGCCATGAAATTAAAAGATGCTTGCTCCTTGGAAAGAAAGCTATGACAAACCTAGACAGCATGTTAAAAAGCACAGACATCACTTTGTTGACAAAGTTCCATATAGTCAAACCTGTGTTTTTTCCAGTAGTCATGTACAGATGTGAGAGTTGGACCATAAAGAAAGTTGAGCACCAAAGTATTGATGCTTTTGAACTGTGGTGTTGGAGAAGACTGTTGAGAGTCCCTTGGACTGCAAGGAGATCCAACCAGTCCATCCTAAAGGAGATCAACCTTGAACAGCCATTGGAAAGACTGATGCTGAAACTGAAGCTCCAATACTTTGACCACCTGATGTGAAGCACGAGCTCATTGGAAAAGACTCTGAAGCTGAGAAGGATTGAAGGCAAAAGGAGAAGAGGCAGACGATGAGCTAGTTGGATGGCATCACTGACTCAATGGACATGAGTTTGAACAAACTCTGGGAGATAATGAAGGACAGGGAAGCCTGGCATGCTGCAGTTTATGGAGACACAAAGAGTAGGATACAACTGAAAAAAAATGATAATAATATAATAAATAATGATACTTACTTATAGGATCATTTTGGGAATTAAATGAGTCAACAGTTGGAAGGGATTTAAAACAGCTCATGATGCACAGTATTAGGAAAGTATGAATGTGTGTCAGAAATGGGCTGGGGAGACAACACAGCAGGGACCATGTCTGTGCGTTTGCTACTTTATCTCCAGAGTTGAGAGTGTCAGACACAACACCTGTTACGTACTATGCTCAATACATTGTTTTGAAACATTGACTACTGTTGTATTAAAGAATGTTGCATAGCGAAAG